>NC_140591.1:583449192-588249192 GCF_964204655.1 Triturus cristatus | reverse complement strand
CCAAGGTGGAATAAATATCAGAGATCTTTGTCTGGAAAAAGACAGCTATACTGTCACAGAGTTGCTGCGAAGCAGTAACAGGGTCCAGAGTTTGAAGGGACATAAGGGAGTCCACTATCCTAAAAAGCTCTTTAGGAGAGGAAAGAGAGGAGGAAAGGGCCGTAAAGTATTCCTGTTTAGCCCTTATCACTTCCTGCTTATACTTCCTCATCAAGATTCTATGGGCTTCCTTGTTCCTCCAATCCCAGCTAGAATGCCAGAGCCGCTCCCGTCTCCTAACTTCCTGTCTGAGAGATCTTAGATGCTCCGAAAACCAAGGGGCAGAAGGCTTTTTTCTCGCTGAATAACGCACCCGGATAGGCGCCAACTCATCCAGTGCGTCAGTAACAGCCTTTTCAAATAGCGTTACCGCCCCCTGAACATTCTCCTCTTGAGAGACAGCAATGGCTAGAAACCCAAGGAGCAAAGGAGCTATCCGTAATTTTCTTAAAATCCCTACGGAGTTCCATCCTGCTAGGAGCTTTATTATGCCTGTTCATAGTCGGGCAAGACACCACGAATGGGACAGCCAGATGATCGGACCAAGAGAGAAAAAAGGGGTCCCTTACTCCCAACCTCTCATCGTTCGAAAAGATCCCGTCAAGCGTGTGACCCGCTCGGTGGGTAATGCCTCTGACCAATTGCGTCAATCCACAGGCTGACATAACTTCCAGCAGGGAAAGAGTATCGGTAGACTCCAGAGATTCTAAGTGATAGTTTAGGTCTCCCAGAACCGTAAGGTTTTTGCGACCGAAATAGGGTTCTAAGATGTGGAGTAGCTGATGACCGAAGTCCCCTCTGGGACCAGGGGGACGATAGATCAAAATCCCATTGAAAATGGACTCATGAGCAGCCTTTAAAGAAAAGTACATAGCCTGAAAATTGTCTTTAGGGTCTGATAAAGATACAGTGTGGCAGTAAAAAGTATCTTTATACAAAATCGCCAAACCTCCTCCAACGCGACCGATTCTATCCTGCCGAGACAGACAATAGCCCATAGGGACTGCTTCCACCAAATCAGGACCAGAGGAGTCCCTAGCCCATGTTTCCGTAACAAAGACCCATGAGGGTTTCCTGTCCAATACAAGCTCCTTAAAAGACGTATTGTTTTTTATTAATGAGCGAGCATTAATAAGAATGCAGTCTTCTCCCATCAGATTGCTTTCAACCTTGGTGTTATGTGTTGACAGAAGGGAGATAGGGGGGAGGATCAAATCTCCCGATCCTACCAGTGAACAGCCACAACCCAAAGGAAGTACAAATTTATCCGGAGCGGTCTTATGGAAACATGGGAGTCTGGAGGGTTTTAGCCTAAGTAAGTCGCTCATAGAGTATGAACGGGATGTAAAACTTTCCCTGTACTGACCTGATGTCCAGCCGGACAGCCCGTCCTCAGCGCGGACGGGCGCAGACGGGCTGGACTCTGGCGTGACTCCGGCGTCACTGTGGCGCTCACGCTGCGCGCTAACGCTGCGCGTCATAATGACCAGTACAAATAGGGCTCCGCCCCAATCACCTGACTGCTAAAGCGCCAGGGAAGAAGAGAGCTTCCCTGAAACCAACCAACCCAAAATGGCGCCCAATACGATCCAAACGCGAGGGCCAGAGCTGCCAAAAAGCGGTGGGGGACACAATTACAGTGCAGCAGTGCGGAGGGTGAGTAAAACAGGGGAAAAGGAGCTAGGCTAACCTAAAAACAACAAAAATACAAAACAGGGGATTTTAAAAATTGCAAACACGTCTTGAAGTAGGCACAGCGCGCGATGGTGTAGAACCTGGTAAAGTGACCCTACCTCAGTCCACACTTATAGAGCTCTGTCCACGGACTGCCTCCGCCCCAATCACCTGACTGCTAGAGCGCCAGGGAAGAAGAGAGCTTCCCTGAAACCAACCAACCCAAAATGGCGCCCAATACGATCCAAACGCGAGGGCCAGAGCCGCCAAAAAGCGGTGGGGGACACAATTACAGTGCAGCAGTGCGGAGGGTGAGTAAAACAGGGGAAAAGGAGCTAGGCTAACCTAATAACAACAAAAATACAAAACAGGGGATTTTAAAAATTGCAAACACGTCTTGAAGTAGGCACAGCGCGCGATGGTGTAGAACCTGGTAAAGTGATCCTACCTCAGTCCACACTTATAGAGCTCTGTCCACGGACTGCCTCCGCCCCAATCACCTGACTGCTAGAGCGCCAGGGAAGAAGAGAGCTTCCCTGAAACCAACCAACCCAAAATGGCGCCCAATACGATATCAAACGCGAGGGCCAGAGCCGCCAAAAAGCGGTGGGGGACACAATTACAGTGCAGCTGATAAATGTACTTCAATTAACTGTGGAAAGAGAGACAGAAAGAATATTTTCATATTATCTCAACTTTGCCGTAATATCATGCTAACTAGTTGTGGTAATCACATTACCAAATTGCGGTATGACATCAAAATATCCAGCATTTTATAAATTACTCTGTTAGTGGATGGCTCTCATTTCTCCCAAATGGCAGTGCATCACAGCTCCACCATACTTAAACAGCCAGAATGTAGCCCTGAAATATCTTCCACTTAGGCCCTATAAATGTTCTTCTAACTCTTTAAAGACATAAGCTGTTCCATGTTACTTAATGCAACTAAGGGCCAGATGTAGGTGGCCAAATAGCGATCGGTAATGCTGAAATTAGCAGAATTTCAGCGTTACCGATCGCTGTTTGGCTGCGAGCAATGTAGGTGAGTTTAAACCTACTAGCAAAAAAAGGAATCGCAAAAATGCGACTCCTTATTTTGCTCTTGCATTTAAGGAATCGGGAATTGCGATTCCTTAAATGCAATGTAAGTAGCACAAAAGTAAGTGCACTTTAGCCTTAAGGAATCGCCAATTACCACCAACTTCAAGTTGGTGGTAATTAGCGATTTCCTTTAAAAAAACACTTTTTTGCTTTTTTTAAAGTGCCATGTGGCACACATTCATGCCCTTAGGGCATGTATGTGCGCCACATGTGCACACATGCACACTTCAGGGGTGCAACTTTTGACACCCTGGCACCCTTGAAATAGCGTCCGCTATTTGCCATTCTTTAATACCGAATCGCTAATAGTGAATATCTTCCCATTCATTTCTATGGGCCTCCTAGCCCATAGGAATGAATGGGTAGGTATTCCTTATTAGCTAATCTCAATTTGGGATTCGTTATTAAGGAATGTTAAGGAATCGCTAATATTTTAGCGATTCCTACCTACAATCAATTTTGCGAGTCCTTAATGGCGAATCGGTTAAATTTGCTATTAAGGACTCGATATTTCGGTTTTACCTACATCAGGCCCTTAGGGTCTTATAACAACACCCCTGTTCTCATCCAGTAACTCCTCCACAGAATTCCAGATACCAAGGGCAATTATAACTGTGGAGACGGAGGTTGCGATAGAAATAACAGGGATCACAAGTGGGGCCCTGAGGGTTGCTTAAAAAAGAAGAATTATGAGGGAAATCTGCAATTTGATTCCCAGGTCTCTGCAGTATTTCACCCTAAGTCTCCCCTTGCTTTGAGCAGGCAAAGTCGTTGAGTGAGCATTAGGGGTAGGAAGACGTTTGTACGGTTCAGGAAAGGATAGCCTTGAAGTGTAGTAAGAGCTTTTAAGGGTTCAGTGAAGGAAATTGTTAAATGATAGTAATGAGTTTTTAGTTTTTAATGAAGGTGTAGTTAGAGTTTTCAGGGTTCAGAGATGGGTAGCACAAAATAATAGTAAGGGGTTTGTAGAGCTCAGGAAAGGTGTGTATCATTCAGGGAAGGGCACAGTTAAGGGGTAGTAAGCAGCTTTTAGGGTTCAGGGGTGAGTTGCGTTAGGTGGTACTAAATGGTTTTTAGGATTTGGGGAAGGGTAACGTTAAGGGTCAGTTAAAAAGCTTTGAGATTCAGGGAAGGCTAGTGTAAGGTTTTTTTAGGGGTCAGGGAAGGGTAGCATTAAAGAGTGGTAAGGTTCTTTTAGGGTATAGGAAATGGTAGTGTTACAGGGTACTAAGGGCTTTTTGGTTCAAGGATGGGCAGCATTAAGGAGTAGTATGGAAATGTAGGGTTCAGAGAAGAGTAAAGTTAAGGAGCAGCAAGGGTTTTTTATTGTTCAGGGTTTGGCAGAATTAAGAAGCATTAAGGGTTTTTAGGATTCAGGGCTGGGTAAATTAGAGTAGTACATGTTTCTGTTTCAGGGATGGGTAACGTTAAGGGATAGTATTTTTTTAAGGTTGAGGGAAGGGTAGCTGTAAGGAGTAGTAAGGGGCTTTTAGGGTTCTGAGAAGGGTAGCATTAAGGGGTAGTAGGTTTTTTATAGTTCAGAGAAGGGTAGGGATAAAGGGGAGTGAGGAGTTTATTGGACTTGGAAAAGGGTAGCAGTAAGGGGTTGTAAGGGCTTTTTAGGACTCTGTGGCAAAACCCCATAATCTCTGCCGGTGCAGCACAGTTTACCGCTCACCCTTCCACTTAACATGACTATGAATCCGTAGTAATACAAATGAATTGCAGGCCAGTCATCAAGACAAAATCATTGTATATTCAGAATGGTTATCAATACAAATGGGCAAATGTTTCATCCTTTGATGAGGGGCAGATGTATCATCATGCGGACTGTTCAGTTTCATTTAGTTTCAACACCCTTGGACAAATCAAAAGAAATTGAAAACAGTTGTCAATTGAAAGATTGATACATAGCTTGGAGAAGTTATGACTCATATTTGACTTTTTAAGAGGTTTGCTACAGATTTATTCAAGGCGTTTCTTTCCCCTTTCTTCACAGGGTATAGGTGTCTTCGAAAACAGAATGCTAATGCTTGACGGGATGCCGACAGTCAGAGTCAAAACAGAGGTGCTGGAATCTGAGGAAGGGGTAAGTAAAATTGCCCAGGACATTCCACTTCATGAGATGAGTAACTATTTCAAGATGGCTCAGTATCGCTTAAAGCCTTTAGCGTGAATTGTTATATTTTTCATCTTCCATTTAAAACTGGGACTACTGCAAGATTAACTGAATTTACCATGTATACGTATGTTCATGAGCTTCTTGAAGAGTATATGTAATGCGTCTCAAGGATTCAGGCATCATAGAAGGATATAAGAACACAAAACAAAGATTCATGGGTCAGTTATTGTCCTATCTTTTCAATCATACTTGCTAGTTTTGGACAATGTTGTTGACTATCTTTTCAAATGAGTCATTATGAGGTGTGCAGAAAAAGCACATCAGTAATGCAGCATCTGGAATTACTGATTCTGCTGCGTGCAGTAGCTCCAGGATGCAGGATAACTACACCACTACAGGTTTTCCCTGAGGAATTATCTTACAAATCAGAGTTTGCACACTGATTACTACAGGTATTTTCTGGCTTAAAGAGGCTTATCAACACACAGATATCTTCATGTTTTCCTGGTGAAATCTGCAGAGGGAACATATCTCACAGTGTCATGTTTCTGCATGCCATACTGATTCAGATGTAGGAACATGTTGGCGACTGGTCTATGTTTCTGCACATCCTCCAAGATAATTTTCCACGTTTTAGTCAAAGAAATTTGACGGACATCGTACAAAACAACACAAGACTTTTGTGTTTCATTTCATAGGTAGGATTTTGAGAATGTAATTAGTGATTTACAAAAACATGTGGTATGGGTAGGAAAACAAGTAGACCGTGCATTTTATTTCTTCTCGCTTACTCGCTTGTTTGCTATTTTGCTCAGGCCTGAAAAGACAGGTTTTGATTGTGGGTCGGTTTGGTCTTTGGGCATTTAAACCTTCAGTCTCCTGTGGGACATCAGATCACCTATTGGCCAGATTGAACTTTTAAACATGACACAATTCCTATGAGTTGCATCACAGATAAATAAAGCTGGATAATGTCTGATTGTGCTTATTTTTTCATTTCAAGGGAGAGAGACCTACAGGGTTGTGCAGGATAGTCCCTCCTGGAGTAGGGCCAAGAGCTATTTGAATGTGATTGGTCCGTTCTTGCAGTAGCACTGGGAGGAATATAGTGATGGAATAGCTGGGACCTGGATTACTACAGGCTGACTTTAGTTTAAGTATTGCATCCATGGCCTTTTGCTTTTTTCACTGCCTTCCTGTTATATATTTATGTGTATTCCATAATTATGTTTTATGTTTATTTATGATTTGCTTTTCCCACCTTATATCACCTGTTCCTTCTAGCTGGTGGGTGTAAACTAGAGATGTAATATTGGGATAGCAAGGTTTTATAAAAGTAGTTGAGCCAATATGAAGTATATAAGTCTGATGAATCAGGTAATCTACCTGCATCCTTGACAAACTACACATTTGGTGATGAGGATCACCGCTGTCCTTTCTATTTCAATCCCCACTTGTGCCAGGTCAGCAGTGATTTGCTTTGCTTTAATCTTCTTTTTTTTGTGTTTTTTTACATTGTACATTTGTAAAGTGCAAACATATCACCCCTAAGGGTATCCAGGTGCTGGGGAGGGCGACGATGAGATTAAGTGAGCTATTGCCCAGAGTCAAATAATGATGAGCTAGGCTGCTGCCGGGGATCGAACTGTGAGCCCCACGCTCTGGAGTCAGCCGCTATGGCCGCTGAGCCACACCTCTCTCTCAGATGCTCTGTTTTTCACTTATCTCCATATTTCCTCGAGTGACATACTTGCCCTCTGATTTGTTATTTCAACTGGACTGGTATTTTTTTGGGGCGCTAGAGAGCCCACGGCAAGATGGCCGCACTATAGTGCAGCTCGGCCGGCCGTGACCCAACAACGCATCATAATCCTGCTTTAATGCCAGAACATTAGCGACAAACTGAGTGGCATATCCTCGTAAACATTGTGGGCATTGGAGGACGATAAAATGACTCACCGGAGCTGATTCGGAGAGGCACTACAGCGGATTGGCCCGGAGGAGACTGAGGAAATGGCAGCTACCCTGTAACAGCCGAGACCTCAGCGGGGTAGCGGCGCGGTCTCCTCCTGTGGTGATTGGTGTGGGCCGAACAACTGATGCACTGCAGCTGCTGCCCTGAGGAGTCGGGCCCCGGCCTGCGGTGGATCAGTGAGCAGCAAACGCCGTGGTTGCTGCGATCGAGGCCCCGGCATCCGGTAGGGGACCACACTGGTGAGTGGCGGCCCATGCCGCCCAGACTCTGTAGCGCTGCCTGGCTGCCGTGAGTGGGACGTTGCCTGCTCTGGGAAACTAGATCACTGCTTGTGGCCCAGACACGTGGGGGACGCCGGCCACGCTGAGGTGGCCGGCGGGAGAATGGCTAGGGTCTCGGTCTCTGTATGAAGCGGACACACAGACTCTCTCCTGAGGGAGGGCGCCTGCGGCCTAGCCTGGGCTGACACGTTGGTACCGAGGCTCAAACCCCGCAGCGCGGTTGAGGCCTAGTGAAGTGGAAGGTGCGGGAGCGGCTGTGGCAGAGGGGCATTCCGTAACTGCACCGAAGAGCTGATATTGGCCCTGTCTAGTGTGCGAAGACTTTCTGGTGCTTGGCAGCTGAGGCATGTCGACAGTGAAGTGCGGAAGGAGCGCTCCGACGGCCTAATTGACAAGAACACACACACAGCGGGCCAACCGAGTCGCAGAGACTGACCCTGCAAACGCAGCCCTCCCCGGCACTGGTAGTGTCGGTAATCACACATCCTTGACCATCAAATCTGCAAATAGCTGCGGCGGAGGGAGAACACAGAAAAACACTACACGCTGCATGATGGAGGTGCCGATGACCGCGCGCCTCTAGGGTGGGGCGTGCTGACAGCGAGGATTGCGTAGGGTCTGGTCGTGCCACAACATTTACAAGACTACAGCGACAAAGGGACAATACGACGCAGGCTCACTGTGGTGTACAGATTTGTGACGTGGAGTGGCTGGTCTACTCTCACATAAGCCCGGTCCCCAGGTCATTTACCTGTCCCCTAAGGGCCCCGCCTTGCTCACAAACAAGTCCTGATGGGTAAACTGGACTAGGCACAACCAGAGCTGTCCTTTGAAACCAAAAAGGTCACCCGCGCCACTAGTGACGCCGCGTCCAACATGGACGACCAAGACACAAGTCTGGATACGCTTGCAGCCACCCTGGCGGCAGTACAACAAAGCCTGGCTACCATAGAAGGGAAGATAGACCACATCAATCTCAGCATTAATCACACATCCACTAAACTGGACCAGCAGGCAAATCGGATTACAGAAGTGGAAGCCCGCGTATCCACGACGGAGGACACGGTGCACGAACTACAGACAAAAAGCCTCAACATGGAGAAATTATGGCTGTCATCCAGGCCAAGAACGAGGAGCTCGAGGCGCGCTCCAGACAGAACAATGTTTGCATTGCAGGAGTGCCGGAGTCGACAAACACTGGGCGCATGGAACAATACGTTGAAAATCTACTGAAGGAAATCTTTGGGGTGGCAGAACTGTCTAACATGCTCATTGTCGAGAGAGCGCACCGGACACTTGCGCCACCACCTCCGCCAGGATTGCCACCACCACTGATTGTGGCCAGGCTCCTAAATTATAGAGATCGCGATGTGATTCTAAGGCTGGCAAGATAAAAGGGTACCATCAATCATCAAGGAAACGTACTACAGTTCTTCCCAGATTTCACAGTGGCGGTGCAGATGGCCAGGCAGGAGTATCAGCAAGTAAAGTCCTGTTTGCAAAAGGCCAACATAAAATACGCCATGCTCTACCCGGCCCGTCTTCAAATAATGCACAAAGGCAAAGACAAGATCTTCACCACTCCGAAAGCTGCAATGACTTGCACCTAGTCCCTGCTGAGACACGACCAAAGATGTCGACTGAAGCTGTCTGCTGCTGGATCGCAGCACAGGGTTGCAGAACATGAGGTCCTTCCGCTGCCATGGAAACTGCAAAAATCTCTCCTATACATGACAGATAAGATCCCTACTGGGTTACAAAGCAAGACTGGCGCAATACTGACTGCAGATCTCACGGCCCTCCCCGGTACCAACAGGGGAGCCTGATGGAACTCAGGCACACCCCCTCGATGGGTAAGCCCCTAACTGTTGTACGCAAAGTTGTGAGTTCTGCCGAGAGTGTATTAGGCACGTGTCGGGAATTTCAGGTTTCTCAGGTATTGGGGACATCCTCCGGCATGGTTGGGATGCGGGAGTGGGGGGGGGGACTGATAGTCTTGTAAGTTTTTGTTATTTCTTTTATGTAACCAAGTCATGTTGGAACTGTATTGCGGAAGCGGCTGTTTTACTATCATTTACTCCTACAAGTAACACATTGAGATGCCGGAACAGGCTGGTAATAGATCACTAAGATGTTTAACAATCCTAGGGAAGTCCGTCAGGTGATGGCCTATCTCAACAGACATCACATAGAGATAGCAATGTTACAGGAAACACACCTTACCATCCATGCTTACAAGGCACTGGGCAGAAGCTGGGCAGAACTGGCAGAGGCCTCCTCCTATTCAACATACTCACGGGGGGTTATCATCCTGGTTAAAAAAGGAATACAATTCCAACTAGATCAAGTACTATGAGATGACCAAGGTCGTTGGGTGATTTTAACGGGCACACTCCGCGGCACACGCGTGGGCCTGATCAACACATACGGGCCAAATATAGATGACCCCAATTTCTACACAGAAATATGCAACCGGCTAAGGGACCTGCCCTACACTGACCTTATATGGGGGGGGGGAGACCTCAACCTCACACTCGACGCAGAACAGGACTGGTCAAGGAATGCAACAGAATATCACAAACAAGCCACTAGGGAGATTCGGGCATGCATGGACGAGCTTGACCTGGTCGACGAATAAGGGCTCCGGCATTTTGACACCAGAGAGGGCACATATACCTCTACTGTACACGCGTGTTGGTCCAGATTGGACTACTGGCTGGTCACCTCCTGTGTTCATGGATGGGTGGCAGACGTCCAGCATCTCCCCCGGACACTATCCGACCAGAAACCTGTGTTACTAATAGTGGACATACCCACATACACACACCACAATTTATATGGCGTTTCAACGTGAAGTCCTTACTAGACCCTATTAGTGACACCATACGGGGGTGATAGAGGAATACTTCCAGCTGAATGTGGGGTCGGTGGAGGACCCGGGGGTGGTGTGGGAGGCATTTAAAGCCACCATACGAGGGACATGCATTAGTACCAGTGCAGGGATACTGAAGGATATCTGCTCCATACTGCCAAATATAGAGGCGACCATCAAACTGTTAGAGAACGAATATGAAAACACACAATGCACAGAAGTCCTTGGGCGTTTCAAGGAACAACTCACTCTCTACAATGAATTCACAGAGGATGAGCTTAAATACATATTGAAGAGGCAAACGGCTAGGGCCTATGGTGAGGGGGGCAGGTCAGGACATACCCTGGCTCAGAAAATACAAACGTGCAATGCAACACATACAGTGATACAAATTACTGATGACAGAGGAGAAACTCACTATGATAATGCTGGTATCTCCTCCACCTCTGCTACAGCCTACAATCACATGTACACATCGACAGGAACGGAAGCAGTTACGGCATATCTAGAGGACATAGCTTTGGTGTGGTTGTCTGATGGTCATAGGGAATACCTGAATCAACCAGTGATGGTCCCAGAGGTCCAGGAAGCGATCAGATCCCTGCCAAATGGCAAAGCGCCTGGCCCAGATGGACTCACAAACGAGTTTTATAAGGAATATGCGGACCTGCTCAGTCCACACCTGTTGCGTATGTATGCAGACACGCATGAGCAGCAGATTCTCCCCCCCACATTCAGGGAGGCGCTCATAATTACGCTCCTTAAGCCGGACAAACCTCCAGACAGATGGGACTCTTATTGTCCGCTGTCCCTAATAAACACCAATTCCAAAATACTGGCTAAGGTGAAGGCCAACAGACTGACTCCATTAATGCCGGCCATCGTACTTCCAGACCAATCGGGATTCATCCCGAACCGCTTAACCTCACATAATATTCGCACCATTTTTGCACTGCTACATGTCTTAAACCCAAGGCTGGAGGCGGCCACCGTCCTATTGGACACGGCCAAAGCCTTTGACACAGTGGAATGGAATCTATTTGCTATAATGCAAAGGATGGGTATGCCTATAATTTTCCTCACATGGATAAAGCTTCTTTAAACGAACCCAGTGGTTAGAATTAGGGTGAATGGGCAGGTATCCGAACTGGTTCGGATTAGACGCGGCACACGACAAGGCTGCCCACTATCACCACTACTCTTCACTATAGCACTGGAACCACTTGCAAAATCCGTCAAAAATATGTAGATGCGGCACTCAGGTTCCACCAATGCCAAATAGGCATATCTTTATACGCAGACGACACAGTGCTCTATGTGAGAGAACCCCAGCACAACCTGTCGAGACTATTGAGAGAATACATCCGATTCGGGGGATTTTCTGGGCTCCAGATTAACTGGAACAACTCCACAATTGTACCCCTTACAGAGGGCACCCAAACTTGTGCATTAGACTATCCTTTAGAAAGGCAGACTGACCCAGTCAAATATCTGGGAATCTGGATCCACAGGGACCCCGAGGTAGTAATCAGAATGAATAACGGGAGGGCAATCGACACACTCGAGGGACAGGTGGATAAGTGGGCCAAACTACCATTATAACTGGCGGATCGGATAGCCATTATAAAAATGGTTGTACTACCCAAATTTCTCTACCTAGTCACCAACATCCCGATCACACTACCAAACCATTTTTTCAGAACACTACAAATGCACATTAACAAAATGGTGTGGGCGGTAAAGCAGGTGAGAATTAGCTGGGACACGCTGTCACTTCCTTACAATCAAGGTGGGTTTGCTGCCCCGAACTTCAAACTGTATTACTTATGTGCACAGGCACACGATGCCAGTTATTGGTACCATCCAGAGCCGTACCTGCCCCACCTGGCAGTCGAGGAAGGAGACGCTCACCCCATACCACTCCACCAGATCTTGCTATACAAACGGAAAGAGGTCCCGCGCACTGAAATAAACCCTGTACAGGCCACCGCTGAAGCTTGGAAACAACTGGGAAACAGGGCTAATAAGCTGCCTCAATATGCCACTTGCAAATCACCCAGAGTTATCAGCGACACAAGACGCTGGCAATATTGCCATGTTGCGAGAAGCGGGTATAAGCACAATGGGTGACTTATATGCCAAAGGGCAGTTTGTGGAAGCATCCGCACTACATTATATCACTAATCAAACACTACTGGTTAGATTTAACTATCATAGACTGAAAGCGGCCATTAAGGTCCTGTTTCCTAATTCCCAGCGGAGACCCCAGCTCTAACCCCGCTACAGATGATAATAGCGGAACCCTCTAGAAAGCACTTGGTAGCCCGACTGTACCACACAATGCAGACAGAATGCGCCCTGACTACCATAAGAGGTGGAATCAGTAACTCGGTGCACCTCTGTCCCAGGGGGACTGGACGGCCTGCTGTGGCCTCACAGACATGTTGACACCAAACGGCAACTTACGCATAATACATCTAAAATACCTGCATCAGGCCTACCACACACCCCAGAAGCTGTGGCGCCAGGGTCTGAGGGCAGACGCTGCATGCCGTAGGTGCGGGCTACAGGGTGTGGACTTTGTTCACATGGCGTGGAGTTATGGGAAGGTGTGGGACTATTGGGTGCAAGTGGTGAATATCCTTCGAGACGTCACTCAGTGTGAATTAGCGTGCTCTGTACAAGTGTGCATCCTGGGTCTCCTTCTGGGGTTCCATCAGCGAAGAAGAAACTGCTGGCTATAGCATTACTCGTGGCGAAGCGCAGAGTGTCAATACACTGGGATAGTAAGATCAGTCCCACGATTAAGAAATGGGTCACAGACCTGGTGTATTGCAGAGACACCTTAAAGACCTACAAAGAGGGGTTGCTCACCAGATCGAGGCCAAAAGACTTTGGGCACCCTTCACAGCTTATCTATCGGAACATACCGACAGTCTGGCCCCAGAACCCGGCTGGACTGAGGACACTTATGAATAAATCAGATAATTGATGTTTAGCTGATCTGACAATGTGTATGTAATCTTTTTCTTGTTAAGGGTAAAGCCACCCTTCATTGCTTATTGTGAACTGACATGACTAAGTTTGTTGGACATGGTATTATTGAAAATCAATAAAAAAACATAAGACATGCCTATCTTTTTATGTGCTGAGTTCTCGATCCTGACTGTGCAATCTCCACAGTCATAAACGTACTATTAACTCGTAGTTTTTGAATACCAAAAAAGTAAACTTATGCAAGTGTAATTTACCTTTATGAGTTAGGCCCCAAGTGTAAAAAAAACTCAATAAAAGAACATCTCTGAGTAATGGGAGCGCCCACGTTTTCAAAAGTAATTACCACACCTAAAGCAATGGAACAGTCAGGGTCCTGGGTGAAAGAAACTAATGAAGACAACTTTGCTAAGACGAACAACAAATTGTGAAGTCAAAGCTATTTGTTATCTGTCTGACGAGGAAGCTGCATTTAGCTTCATTCAAAGGGTATCCCACATAGGGTTAAAAATGTCAATCCTGTGGCAGAATTTGACACTTTGTCAAAGTATCCAGAGATGTAAGAACTGTATCAAATTACTGCTGATCCCCACACTCTCAACAACAGACAACCTATCAAACCCATGAACAAAGTTTAACAAAAGAGCAGTGGTAAAAGTGGAACATTTGCAACAGCCAGATGTAAGATATTCATTTCACACAGTACTTTGTAGACACAGCTAGTTCAGCATGAATTAAACTCTATGTAGATCAGCAATGAGTCTGTGTCTTAGGAGGAAGGGATGATGGAGTACCCAAAATTGTACTTCATCCATGTGTGCATTGGATCCAGTGCCTGTTCTTCAGGATCCAGGCATGCACATCCAGATTTTCAAATAATTTCTTCTGGTTTTTACTAATGGAATTGATAAGCTGAAATAGTTTGTTCACAGAATATTTTTGAAGAATGAATTGATTCCAATGAAACGTAAATTATGTGGTGTCCACATAAGTGCAAGAAAGGGGCTGAAGCACATGTTGAAAACTGTCATTGACAAATTCATCATTGATGAATGATATTCATCTGAGTGGGCCTCTCTCATTGTATTAGCAAAAATAAATGGACAACTTTTATTGTGTGTGGATTTAAGAGCTCTTGATGTATGCATCTTCATCGACAATCACCCTTTTCCTAACATCAATGAGTAAGCCCCAATGCAGGATAGTGAAGAACATTTTTCAAAACTTTGAAAACAGCATATCATCAGACAGAACTGGCTTCAGAGTCCTAGGAGCTTATCTGCATTCCTCACTCCATTTGGATTATTTAAATGCAAGAGAATGCCTTTTGGATTCGCATTAGCTGTGTTCGTTTTTAGAGGGCTATCTTCCATTTATTCAAGTGTTTTCAAGATGGCACTCAATTTTCCACTAGGGATTTGGTATCTCCAGAAGGGTTTCTAGGCTGTCACAGAATGGGTTAGTGTTGAACTCTGAGGAGCGTTCCTCTGTTTCAAAAAGAAGTGGATTATCTTGGACATTCAAGTCAATCAAAGTAAATATCCCTATCGAGTCCCTAGTAGAGGCCATTATAAAGGCTCCATCACAGACAAGTTATTTTACTCCACAGACGTGTGAATACTACAGGAAATTAATCAAGAACTTTGAAACCTTAGAAAGACCTTAAGGAAAGAATAACAATTGTGTGGAGGGAATATAAGCAATAAGCATTTGTTTACATCAAATCACAGATTATTAGTGCACCTACTCTAAAATCTTTCTGTGTAAACATATCTTGCATCATAGTGGACGCAAGTGCATATGGATTAGGTAATGTTCTCACACAAAATATGCAGGGTATGAGTGAGTAGGTGCTTTTGCATCCAAAACATTGAAAGATTATGAAAGTAGATTCAATTGTATGTGAATTGCTGGTGTGTGTATGAACAGTTGACTGTTTCAGACACCATGTATGGTAAACAGTTTTGTATTGCGAACTAACCATAAGCCTTTTGCCAACATTCTCTCTCCTTCTGGTGGGTTTGTTGCAATAGCTTGTATTGTTTGGCTAACCTCTAAGTTTCGGGAGCATTTGTTTTTATGAAGGATTTGCACCTGTAAATACAACTTAACTACAGAATGTTTGTCAAGACTCCCATGTGATGTAACAACTGATTGGGATTGTGAGGAGCATAACCTGGATGTGGTGACAAGTGTTCATGAGTTGCTAACATTTGCTGCCGTGATGTACCTAAAGAACAATATTTTACATCAGATGAGAATGTTAAAACATTGTGTGATGTGAAGAGATTTAAACAAAGAAGGATGCCCTTTCAGTAAAACCCTTGTAAGTCCACTTTACTCCTTTTCCATTTGTCATCCAAACGGAGTGTGGTGGATGGCCTGGTTTTACATATTGATAAATGCAAACTACTTGAAGATGTGATAGAAGCCTTGCCCAAAGATGGCCATCAGATTCATATACGCATGTCTGCATTGAAAAACCTACTTTGTTCTTACTTTTGGTGGCTGGGCATGGACCACAAGGCCTACCTTTTAGCTAGAAATGTTCACATCTGTTACAACTCCAACACATTTTCTGTGCATCTTTACCCTATTGGGTGGCCCCATCATGCCTGGGGAAAAGGTGGCACTGTACATCATTGAACCTTTTAAAGCTTTACCCATACACTGTCAGTTTGCTCTTGCTCTTATTAACTTCCACTCCAAGTGGCCTGAATTCACATTGGTTGAGAGAGTGATTACTAGTTTTGTGATCAGCTTCCTCATGGGGGTCTTTAGTATAAAAGTCCTTCTTGAAGTTTTGGCCACCAATAAAGGTGTCCAGCCCGTTTCTCGGAAAACATCAGAATTCCTTTCAAGTCACAACATCAGACATGTTCTATATGATTCGCAATGGAATCGTCAAGTGGAACCATGCATTTTTTATTTTAAAGACTGTATCTTGCTTGCTGTACCAGGTGGACTCCTACAGGATTCAAGTCATTAGAGAGAGATTGTGGTAATATAGAATCTTGTACAATTCCACCACTGGGTTTCTCCTTTTGTGCTGTTAAAGGGAAACATCCTACTATTTATTATCTTACTATGGTAATTTAAAAATGTCTGAATCTTGATAGTAGTGTTACATAAGGGAGGAGTAGAAGGGTTCTGAGGTTGAGAGAAGAAGGCTCAGGTCCAAAATTACCTGCATAAAGGTAGACAATTGGGGAAGAGTAAAACATCCAAGGTTGAGTAATAGAACACTTCCAAAGTCTTCCAGATCTCTTAAGGTAGTTAAAGTTAACAAACATTGTATGATTACGCAAGATGGCAAATATTGGAGTGTACGAATGGTGAGCCAATGCAAAGGTGAGTCCAACGCTGTGACTTCTAATGGTCCAACCAAAAATACTACAGAGGAAGTTAGTTATTTTTCCCATGATGTTTCCCTCAGTGACTGTACTCACCTTTCCTATCCCAATGATAGAGAAAAAATGATAGGACAGTGGTTCGTGTTCCAAAAAATAGCCTCGAATCTGATAAAGAGATTGTTGTTAACCGTGAAACCATCACTGAGTAGGTTAAAACCTCCACAAGAACATGTAAACCATATTGGAGGGTTATTTAGAAATTATTTTCTCCTCATCCTATGGTTCCATACATTTACTTTCAAAGGAGAGAGATGTATTACATATTTATATGTATACCATTAATTATATTGTTATCATATTTGATCTTTAATTATGTTGTGAATTTCCTAATCTTATGTAACCCTGTTCTTTCTAGTTTGTTGGTGCACCTAGGGATGGAATGTTGCAGTAGCAAGGTAAAAGAGAGGCAGATGAGTAGGTATGTGTAGGTATTGATTGATGCATAACGAACTCTACATGCATCCTTTAAGTCTTTGAATCAGCGCTACACATTTGGTGAAGAGGATCACTGCTCTCTTTAATGTCTTCTTGCATTGTTACTTCCCATTTTAGATATTCTCATGGCTTTTATACATTTTGAATGAGAAAAGGTGACTGCAAATTGTTCTTCTTTGGATTGGATTACGTCCTCGGCCCTCCTTTACTGGATGAGTCCAACTTTCTTATAGGTCTATAAGTGATATTTAGGAAATTTCTTATAGCATATCAGGACCCTAACTGTCTTTGAAAGCCATTCCTTTGCATATAAACCTTTGGGTGACTGGTACTATAAACTGACTCTTGCTGATCTTTCTTCTTATCAAGTACAGGTCTTCATGTCCTTGCTTTTCTTCATTAGCTCCTTTTATATTGTCTGTTTTTATTGTCCCTCTTTTTTATCTTGGTCTTTCTTCTGTCATCATCAATTATTCAGTCCTTTGAATTAGATCATTCTTTGACCATTTCAAGGACCAATTTCTGTGTTAGACATTCCATAATTACATTTTTAAGATTATCTGGGTTTCTGTTTAAAAAAAACAACTTCTGGACATTTTGCTCATTAACTGCTATGTTTAGTTTTTATTATCCTAATATTTCCTCCATTCCCTGATTTTATTTAAATCCTGAATATCTCTAAAGTTGTTTACCCAGCTAGTCAGAAGGAGATGACGGTTGCTTTGTGAAAGGTTTGTTTCCCCATGTGTTGCTTTACTTCCATATTGGCCATTGGTGTTGCTCTGTTGGTGGCCTTCTTTGTAAGCACTTTGTTTCACTAGTTTTAGTATATTCAGTGTCTCAAAAATCATTCCTAACATATTTTAAATAAGGCTTGGCATCTGCCACACTCGTATTTTTCTCCACAATGTGATGGAATCCATCGATGACCATAACTTTCATCACCAGTATAGACATTCATTCTGAATTGCTGAAATGCCATTTTCAGCAAAAGGAGCATTTTCTCTTTCCCTGTATTCTTGATGTCAAAGCATGTGAAGGAGCCAGGTTCCCCGTTCAAGCTTTACTCTGGAACCCTAGGCCGATGTCTCTTTTGGTCTGCATGAAAGTGTGGAGGGGAGGAAAATCGTTGGTCAATCAAGCATTACTGCTCCAAATTAACTATGACTCCTAAGAATCACAGACTCCCAATCAAGTTTAGTAAGTTTATCACAAAGCCAAGAACAATTGGACATACACGCACCTCAAGACGAGGGTGTAGAAATACATTGGAACTAATACAAAACCAAACCTACGGGTGAAATTGAGACGGTGCAGCATGCACAGAATAATCGGTTCCAGAATCAGGATACAGAAAAGAATGGCTCCGACATCCAAATTTCCCTTCATTGGGGGTTTGTAAGTAAAAATCATTAGTCTATCCCTACACTACCACTAACGTGACATCTCTACTTAGCATTTTACGGGCAAGTTCTGTAAAGGTGTCAGCACGTGAAGACTTCCTAAGAAGTCCATTCACGTTGAAATGGGTTAAGTAGCATAAAGCTAAGATGCTCTCTCTCTCTCTCTCTCTCTCTCTCTCTCTCTCTCTCTCTCTCTCTCTCGGCAGGGCAGAAGTCCTCGGACTCTGTCGCTAACTTCAATACATAAACTTGCAGGTAGCATCCCAAGATGCAACGCAACATCACACCATCCAAGCAAGGTAACTTTCCACACGGCAGCAATGCTCCCAGGCCATAGCTCGATGACCTTGATTCACAGGCTCTCTTTGATGAGAAAGAACACTGACCCTCATTATTAGCATCGCCGTTCAATGTATCTTCTCCTCCCTAAGCCTAACTCCTAAAAACAAACAACATTTTCTAACTAACAAGGATGAATTAATCCACCTGCAACAGAAACGTGACAAAGAACAAATTCCACATGCACATGAAATTCACTAGCGAGTCTAATACGAGACCTTCCAGCGAGAAATTCAATTCAGGTTTACAGAAATCGGCCAGCATAAGGAATGGCACATAGTTTTATGAAGCACACGTATAAATGAACATTATTACTGAGCACGTTCTGATCAACACATTACATAAGCACATTAATTGTGAGAATTTTCGTTAGCTACACATATGAACCCGACACGTTAAGGTTTTCGTCTAACCACATATGATTGCAAAATGAATTTCTTCACCTTTACACCGAAATACACCTAACACTGACTGCACCTTTCACGTTATTACAGTACACAATCTACTGACCCAATGTTAACACAATAAAGGATTATATGCAGGCACGAACTACCCATGATTATAATGCACCCCTTGAATTGAAAGAGCAAAATCGCGCTCTAACACATGTTTATACCTGGTTTGAGACAGGTAACTTCATTTGGGTCTGGGTTGATCTGAGTGACTCACTTCTCTTATTTTGCTATGCTATAGCCTGTCAATCATCAGCGCCAGAGTTATCTTTCATTTAAACTAAGGTTGAGAAAAGCCACTCTTGGAATTCCATCTCCTAAGTAGCCTCCTTCCCCAACCTCCCATCTAAAAAACATATCTGTCTGCACTAAACTATCAGTTTCCTGTTGTTGTATGCTGAAACTGAAGTTAAGAGATCATTGACATGATTCATGGGGGATGGGTTGTTTGCATATTGACGGTAGTGCCTGTATTCTTGGCTAATGGCTGGCTTCATCTTGGACAATAAAGGAAACTGCTTTCTTACCATTTCATTTTGGTGATGTGTTGGCCTGTTTCATTCTTAGTGACAGCTTTTTGATCTTGGCCATCAGCCCCACTGGTAAATGGCATGGGTGAGTGGTTTACATTTCTATCTTCCATTCTGATTTAGAAATAGATTAATTTGCAACATCAAGAAATCTTTGCAATTATTTTTGTGAGGTGGAAGTGAATATGTCATCTTATCCACTAACTTGTTTAACTTATCTTTTTGGTGCAATGCTGGCCCAGCACAGTATCGCTTTATCTGTGGGTACCTGAGCGCACCCATGGATCATCTACAACTATTATCCATTACTCATCAATGGTTCTCTTCCACATCAGTAAAAGAAGCTACTCCACCAATCGCACGTTTCTTTCTCCAACCTCTCAATCTGAAGCCTGTGTGCTCAGGCATGCTCCCTCCAGAGTCAGGGCACCTGCACTGTAGAATATTAATCAGCCCCTTTCTGTATTTGTACTAACTAGATATGCAGATTGCTAAAAGTGGCAAACACAGAGGCTCATATCTAGCAAGTTGTACAAACTCATAAATTTGACTATGGGGACTCGGCTTTAGAGGAAATTATAAGTGATGACCCAGAAGCATCTCTCTCAATATAATTTGTACAAAAGTCCACACAAGAATCTAAAGTATATAATCTGTTGAACACTTCCTTTTCACTGTAGCATCAATAAACGAAGACATTAACTGGCTCATGAAATGTATATTGTACGCAGCATAAATTATCACACTAGGGCTACCATCTTTTGATTTCCATTTATGAGATGAGAATACTAGATAAACTTTTTATGTTGCACTGAGTAATGTAATAACATTTCAACAAGAGAGACCCAAGGATCAATGGGGACCTGGAGTAATAACTATAACAAAAAACACACTGGTCCCTAGTAACAATACTTTAGATGCAAAAACCAAATGGCACAGTGAATATTGGTTTAAAATAAGCATGCTCAGTCCCCCCTTAAGAAGTGATACACTCAAGTGATATATCATGATCAACAAGTGTATAAGCAAACACATGAACAGCACATCCGACAACAGCAAGTACTCAACAATCATGTAGGGTCTGTGTTTTCATAAGTCAACGGCATTTCAGTCACAATAAAAATGGCGAGATCGTTATCAGAGTTCAGGGGAATAGAACGAGCCTGAGAGAGAGCTGAAACAATATTAGAGAAAGGGTTATCAGAGTGAGCGTAGGGAAAAAAGGAATCCGGTACAAGGCATACGCAATACTCCTGAGACCGTACTTACATTATGAAAGATATTGCAGTTGATAAAGGACGGGGTCCCTGGTGATAATCCTCAGGAACAGGGTGGGTGGGGCTGGCCTAAATAAAAAGAGATGGACAGAGGAGCTGCTTAAAACTCTCAAATTGGATAATACTGGTGAGGGAGAGAGTGGACAGTGGTATGCTAGGCACTGACCTGAGCTGTAAATATGCTGGATCATCCTGCAGTGGGAAGCACGTGTGTGGTCTGGGTCTTAAGGTTGAGATCCAGATTCCTTCACTGGGCTCTAATCAGCTCAAAAATGGAGATGAGCTGGTAGCACTGACTGGCAGCATGGAGTCCTTGAGGGACAATGAATTCTCTAAGGGGATTGTGAGAGTGTAGCATGCTGGTTAATGTAGGTGACAGAAAGAGAAGAACAACCAATAATTGAAAATTAGGAAACTGGAGACAGACTAGGCCCTGGGACAGAAAAGGGAGGAGAAGTAGAAAACATTTTGGAATGGTTTAAAACATGTTGACAAACAACAAAATAAAACAGCATAAGTACGTTTACACCACAATACTCCGGACGGTAAAATCAAAAATGCAAGACAGTGCACTAAAAGCATATGTACACTGTGAAAAGAACCAAAAAGGGAAGAGCAGTAAGATTTGAGAATTCAAACTAGGCGTATGCAGATCACCACATGTTCCAGCAGCGGCTGTTTAAGTCACTGAGCCATGCTCCTGACTGAAAGAATCTTTTACAGTACTGTGCAAGGGACACTTTCCTTGGTAACCTTTTTGTTATCATAGCACTGGGTGCCCAAGTAAACACTTATTATGTCATCTTTAGTACACAAAGTCTTGTATATGTAACCATTCATCAGTACTGAATTATATTTTGGTTTGTAGTGCACTGGAAGTCTTTGCAACAAAACAGCTCTTTCTTCGAGAAAAGAAAGGGCTATTCTCCAGAGAAGCAGCTAATTCAATGCAGAGAAGGCGAATAGTTAGCGGCTGTTTCCCTCTGCTGCATCGCAGTTATGTGCTCCTGCCATTTGGGAATAGAAATACTGAGAGCAGTGCTGACAGGAGGCATGCAGCAGAGTTCAGCTCTAGGTTGACATTTTTGTGTCCCTGGCACAATATGGTTTGTGTTATTAAAATGATTCCAGGCTAGAAAATGTTTAGATCACCTTTGCTGCCTCTTCAAGGGAAGGCTTTGTGTAGATTACACTTTACGTTTAAAGTAAATGTATTCATTGATTTATTTGCCTTAATAAAACACATGGTATGTTTTGGACCCGAGCAGCAGACATTGCAAAGTAAAATAGAGTTTTTGAAGACATCAAGTGAATGTCCCTTAAGAAGGACGTTAGATTCAATGGCAGGGAGTTGCGTGATTTAAATTGACTGCATGAAGCACTACTGCTTAAAAATATATATATATATAAAAAAACATAAATGGTCAATTCATTTTTTTAAATCCCCGCTCCCATTTAAGATCCAACGTGTAAGCCCTATCTTTGTCTGCCAAAATCTATACTACTTCTGAAAATGCCTCCATTCCGTTTGAAAAAAACACGAGTAGTTTTATTTTCATTCAGCTCCATCATTTAGAGTAATTCTTGTTGGGTCTCACTTGCAAAAGTTGCAGAGTATGATGTGGCTATTGTATGTCAGTATGGCACAATTGATTATGTGGTTTTCTTCTTTCAATAACTATGGAAGCTGACCAGCCAACACATTTGTTACATTAGCAATGCAGGCTATGGTTTAAAAATCGTCTAATGACCTGAAGAAATGCAATATAATCATCTAAAAAGAGGAGCTTGTTGATGTTTTGATATTGTCCAGATTGTGGAAATAAAATTCTTTTAAGTTTTACTGCTTTTTTGCTGCTTGTGTTTTTAAGTCTAGTATCTCTAAATGTAGCTGTTTTGGTCTGTTGGTATTCTGCATGCTGTAGTACGTAGTTGGTTACTATTTAACGTCATTGTGATGTCCAGGAAACTTACTCTATACGGAGAGTAGACAAGATTAAGATTGATGGTTGGTGAAATTCTTCAGATCTAGAAGCGTAACCCTAATGTGATGGACTCCACCTACACTTGTCATCTTATTGAAGCTACCAGGCAACATGATTGGCTGGATATTTATCCTACTATCCGTTCAGAAGCTGTTGCCTACATGCCTCCCATAGATGCTCCTAGGAATATGACACTAAGGGGCCAATTATAATGTCGGTCGGAAAGCCATGGACTGGTAGTCGGAAGCTTTCTGACCGTGGTCAGAGGCTTTCCGACCAACACGTCGGTTTGCGGACCGTCGGACCGATTACAATGTTGGAACGTAAATCGGCCGGTTATTCCGACTTGGTTCTGACTGGCTCTCGAAGTCTTCCAGACGGTCGGAACCACACCTTAATCCCCTATGGACGGCATTTCCGCCATAAGGATCATGATGTCAGTTTCCCACAGCCTTTTTGTTTCCCGCCTTTCCAACATGGAAAGGCTGTCGGAAAGCGACTTTGAGGGCCAGTAACAGGGCCTCCATGCCTCCGCAATCTATGGTTGGTAGTTGAGGGTGTACCTATGGTACCCCCCTGTAAAACACTGCACTGTGTGACAGGCACCATGGGGTGCCTGCCACTGGGTTCAGTGTTTTATACAACCCTCATTTCTCTATAGGAGCCTGTATTACGGCCGTGGCACAAGCTCCCATAGAGAACAGTGGGAATCCAACCAAACAGTGTTTGGTCGCATAGTAATCAGGCGGTCAGAACCACCGACCTCTGGTCGGTCGGTCCCGAGTCCAAGATGGTGTCGGTGAGAGGCAACTCCGATGAACATCGTAATACGCCCCTTAGTGGTGAACCTAAAATGTGAAAGATTCTGATCCAGCCCTACTATCAGACTTGTCTACATGCCATTCACTCCAATGAATAATTGTTCAAGCTCAACCAGTGCTCCAAAAACAAGATCTATAGTGGAAAATAGGCTTTACTTATTATCTCTGACTCTATGTGGAAAAGCAGTCTAGGCTTAACTCAACTAAGTTGGAATACGCATTTATAGGTAGTAAAGCTATGTTTATTTGGGGCAATGTGGTCATAATACACTTGACATACATTAATTATTGATAATACAATTTCAAATAAAATAAATTTTTAATAAATTGCTTATCTTCTTTCTGAAATATATATATAACGTAAAAATGTATTCAAAAGCAAATCTAGGTAAAGTACAGCTCAATTATCAAAGTTGTAATGAAGGCTGTATGACACAACACTGTTAGAAATATTTTAGAATACAGTAAAAAGTAAATAGAAAATATAAAGTACAAAAAACTTAGTAACAAATTGTAAGACACTAATCACACAATGACATAGGTATTCATTTAGCGAGAATGGTAATCTCACTGTTGAAAATTGTTTTCATGTAGAAAAGATAGTACTTGCACTGTTCATCAATAGAACCATTTCTCCTGGGTGAAAGCTTTGTATTATGTTTGCAAAGCTCTAATGTTCACAAAGCTCTGATCTTCACACAGCCTATTATTCACAAAGCTCTAATGTTCGCAAGTGTTATGAACCACCCGGAAGGAAAAGACAAAGAACCAATGCAAAGCAGTACAAATTCCGCATTTCCATGATACAGCGTTCACAAACAACTAATATTCACACAGCTTGGAACAGGTTCTGACTCAATCACCACGTTCCAGAATAAAATGGGTAATTTTGACCCATGTATGAGGTTGACAACCCCTCTAGGTTCACAAACATAAGTCAATAGAGAGAAAACCAAATACCAAGGCTTTTCAACAACATTATTGTGGGGATCTGCATACAAAGAGGACAGCATTTAAGAGTCTCTTTGTGGGCCCTAATGGACACTCTAACTTCTAGGCCTAGTGGTCATCAAAGGGGTTCAAGGCCAAGGCGACACCAGGCTTTGCAGATACCACAGGGTCTTTTGATCTGGAAGTCTCACTGGTCATTTAGGCGGTGATCAATTGCATATAACAGAGTTAAGGGAGCAAGGGACAATACAAATGTTGGTGCTGGGAGGGGTTTGCTTGCCGAGCAGTCATCACCAGTATACAATTCAAAAGCAGCAGCCAATCTTTCAGGCAGCCCACCTCTGTTTCTCATAGTCTCTGGTCTCTTTGGGATGTCTGAGACTTCCATAAGGGCAAGGTCAATAACAACAATAGGTCAGAGAGGCAAGCAAAACTTCACCAGGGTATTCATTTCTAGCCATAGCCAAGTGGAAGTGGGGCAAGGCTGACTCCACAACCAGAGTGCACCTTGAAAACTGAGTCAATGCAGATCAGAGCCCAAAACATGATCAGTAAGCTGTGGGGTGGGTAAAGGCAGACAATTTGGCAGATGTTTGCATGAGGAGAGGCCCAAGTGAATCTTCAAGAGAGCTGATGTGGTGGCAAACTGCGTAAATCGCCTACACATGATGCTGCTCTTTGTGGACAGCACCCATTTTCCATCCTTAAAAAGGCATTCTTACACAAAGGCGAATGTTTCTGATCAGTTATGACTAATCCTAAATTCTAGGGCATCGGCAGTGTTTATGAAGAATTTATCACACTCAATTATCATAACATTCACAAAGGATTATGCCAGCAATAACTTCCCACAATGTTTGGTCTGTCTTTACTCTGAACTCTGGACTTAATATACAGAGGAATACCAACAGGCGTCTTCCCTCCTCGTGTACCAAAAAGGTGACTTTTGCAACACAAACCTAAACTACGAGTGGCTCCTAAAGGTGATGGGCCCCTACAATGTTTGCCAAAAATAAAGTACAGGAGGAGAATTAAGACAATAGGACCATTAATGGAATGGCTGCACAGTGTATTGGGGATTTTCATCTTGTTAACCAATAACGTTTAAGAGGTGGTACTATGACATAACTGTTTATATTCTGAAGACCTTCCAGAAGGAGGATTACAAGAGTGTCTCTTTGTTTACCACATCATACCCCAGCATCCCACATCAACTCCTCTGCATGCCTTACATAGCTACCCCTTAGAATGATCCAGTTTATAGAGAGGTAATGCAAATCGTGCATGTTGATCAAAATGATGCTGACACAGGTACATTTAACATCCAAACTATGTGTTATAATCAATGGGATGTTAAGACAAATATATTTTACTTCCACATTGTGCATGGAGAACAAAGTAATGCTAGGACAAATGCATTTAAACACATGAAATGTGCATAGTGACCAGGGCGACGCATAGACAGATATACGTGAACATGCTACCAAAAAGGTTGTACTTTACATTGCTTTATATTTTGTTCAAAATAACCCTGTGAATAGAAGAAACAGCTGTGAAAACATTCTTTAACTTATGTCCCTACCTATCAATGGTTTGCAGATATCATGTGGAGAGTAGGGACTGTCTCTGCTTAGGTGTGTTGTGATTTAAAAAATATTTTATTCAGAGCATCCCTGATATACAGGGGCATCAGAAACCACACGATCAGTGGTTGCTGGAATGACACGTGTGAAACGTACCAAATGTGGCACTTTTCCACTCATAATGGTGTGGATTGGATCCCCAAGTACACAGGTCACATGCATTGTCTTTTCACAGTTTTGATGGTGGACTCCTTATCGTAATAATAAACCATACTATGTATTGTTCATGAAGCATTAAAGTTTGAAAAAACAAATAGGATTAGGTGGAGTCTCAGAGATTGACTCACTTCTAATTCATTTGTGGGCCCATAAATTTGCTGACATGGGATTCAGCAAATGACAGAGGACAGCTATGATATTTTTGTCTTTACTTTGTTCGGATTTCCCAGTGCCTTTCTGGCAAATATACTTCCTGGTTAGCCTTTCTCATTTCCTTTCTCAAGTTGAGTTGTTTGATTTAATTTATAACTTCCCTGTTGTTCCTCAGCCTTGAGGTCGTCTGATGTTCTTTCATGTATGGTACAATGTTAAATGTAGTATTAGTTTAATTTAAAATATTTTAGTGGATCTTGCAGATTCCCTGAGTCATCATAATGCAAACTGAATGAGGCAAAACAACATATTTTTGTGAATATTTAGGAAAAATATATATTATTCTCAGATCTACATCTCTTTTGAAATGTTACCGAAGATGACAACAATTGACTCTGCAGCATCCACTTGTGCATACCTTAGAACAAATTAAGGCCAAACTGATTTCTTTATCCTCTTGATAAGTAGTCAAATATAGTGCATGTGCAGTGGCCCTGCTTTTCCATTTGTAGAATGCTGACTAAAATTAACTTAACTTTAACTTTTGATAAAAATTATTCCTAGAAATGCATGTTACTTACTTGTAGTTAAGTGCCCATTTTTGACATGGTCACCCCCATTTTTGCCTGGTTGTTTGATGCAACTTTGACTGGGGCACACTGGGTTCCTGCTAACCAGGTCCCTGTGCCAGTGCTCTTTCCCTAAAAACAAGATACTGTGTAATTGTTCCACAATTGCCAAGACCTATTGCACCCCTGTAAGCCCCTAGTAAATGGTACCATGCTACCTAGGGCATAGGTACTAAAGAGGGTCCCTAAGGCTGCAGCATGTATTGTGCCCCCCTAAGGGACCCTTCACCAAACTCATGCAAACTGCCATGGCAAGCTGCAGGAAATGATGCAGACACAAGTGAAAACTTGACATGGCAGACACTGCATGAAATGTGTGCAAGTCACCCCTACAGCAGACCTTACAGCCTTAAGGCAGGATTCATTATAATACATGTGGGGTCATATCTGCATGAGCAGATATGCCCCTGTGCTGATGTTTCCCAGCTACATGATGGCTTCACTGAAACCTATGGTGTTTGGTATCGAACACCTTGTCTTAATAAATCCATGCTGATGCCAGTAGTGGATTTATTAAGACATGCACCCAGAGGGCACCTTTGAGGTGCCTCCTGAAAATCCACCAACCTCTAGTGTGCTGGCTGTCTGGTGTTGCCCAGCCTGCCACCTCAGACTAGTTTCTGACCCACTGGAGGTGAGAGCCTGTGCACTCTCTGAGGTCAGAATTGAAACAATGCCTTCTCTGGCCTGGGGTGATGTCACCTCCTCCAAGCAGGATGTCTAAAATCAGAATATCAGGGCAGGAGGCGTCAAAGGCCTCTGCTGCCTTTGATATTCGGCTTGGCATTCCCCAGATAGAAAAAATACAACCCCCTGACCAGGGCCCATCTGGCACCAGGACAGGTGGGAAAACTAGCCAGTGAGGAAGCGTGTTCATCTTCAGACTAGTTACACACCTAAAGAGGGCTACCTGAAGTGAACATGAAAAGTTGAATTACACTATCCTGGTTTTTGGTGAGGTTAGATACACTGGGTCAGGGTTATGCCCACTCCCCACAGGAAGTGATCATATGAATGAATTTGAGATTTATATAGCACATAGTTACCCTAGGGCATCCCAGCGCTTGTCCAGGGCGACAACAAGAGCAACAAACAGGTCAGCAGCGTCAAACAGGAAAAAGATGAGTTTTAAGAAGTTTCCGGAACCGACGAGTACAAGTCTCTGAGCGCAAACTCATAGGAAGCACATTCCACAGGTAGGCTATATTAACAGAGAATCTTCGCCCACCAGCCCGCGCCCTTTTCACTCTGGGAACTTGGAGCAGATGTTTCTGGTCAGAACGCAAAGCTCTATTAGCCTTATAAGGCACAGCTAAATTCCTCAGGATGGGAGGTCCCTTCCCCTGGAGAATTTTATGCGCTGTGCATAGAGCCTTGAATTTGACCCTTTCCCGCACCGGAAGCCAGTGCAGGGCCTTCAATGCGGGTTTGGCTGACTGCATCTT
Source organism: Triturus cristatus (assembly GCF_964204655.1). NCBI lineage: Eukaryota > Metazoa > Chordata > Amphibia > Caudata > Salamandridae > Triturus > Triturus cristatus. The sequence continues at coordinate 588,220,499 of NC_140591.1, read as the reverse complement.
TGATGTATTCATAAGCAGCCTAGCAGCAGCATTTTGAACCTGCTGGAGTTTATTAAACGTGGCTTCAGGGGCACCTAAAAAGATAGTATTGCTATAGTCTAGCCTTGATACAATAAGCCCCTGAATGAGCAGCTTCCTAGATGTCCAAGGAAGCAGGGGGATAACTTTACGAGCTGAACGGGGAAGACCAAAACACACTCCTGCCAATTTCTTCGCCTGGGTTCTGAAAGAGAGATCTTGTTCCAGCCAGATCCCCAGGCTCTTAATCTCCTCTCTAGGACTCGGGAGATCTCCCAGACAGCTAGGCCAAATGGTCAAAGGGAGAGAGGGGGGTTTGTTCCCTAGCAATATTAATTCGGTTTTTGAGCCGTTCAGTTTTAAAGCTGAATCACACATCCAGGTGTGAACCTTGGACATGCAGGAGTGCAACAAATCTGGGTTATCCATAAGTTGGGATGAAGCGACCACCAGCTGAGTATCGTCAGCATAGCTGACGATTTTAAAACCAAATGGGGCCACCACATCCTCCAGGGGGGCCATATATACATTAAACAAAGTGGGGCTAAGGGAGGAGCCCTGTGGCACACCACACTGGAGGGGGATAGCCGCCGACCGTTCACTTCCTTCCCAAACCTGGTACGTCCGGTCGCAGAGAAATGACCTGAGCCACTTCAGAGCGACACCTGTAACCCCTATATCTGACAGCCGTTGGATCAACACTTGATGGTTAACTGTGTCGAAGGCCGCACTCAGGTCCAAGAGGATCACTGCCACTGATCCTCCTGAATCCAAAATGCTCCTAGCTTCCTCAACAACTGCCAGAAGAGCGGTATCGGTGCCCTGACCAGGTCGAAATCCAGTTTGGGAGTCTCGCAGCAGGCCATTGGACTCCATAAAGTGTGACAGCTGACGGTTCACTAACCTTTCAGCAATCTTACCAAGTCCAGGAAGCAAGGAAATAGGCCTGAAATTTGCCAAATCAGATGGATCTAGATTTGGCTTTTTCAGGAGAGCCTTTACCACTGCTCTCTTCCAACTTGGTGGCACCAGACCCTGGACAAAGGAAGCATTGATTCGGTCCGTAACCGGAGCCACAATAGTGGTTGCTGCCTGTTTTAGGAATCTCATAGGGACAGGATCCCTAGGCGAGCCACTCTTCATAGAACCCAATTCCTTAAGGACTTCATCCACTAAGACTGACCCAAAGGTGTCCAGATGGACAAGTACTCCTCGAGACTGACTGCCAGTATCTGTTCTCAGGACAGCCTGGGGCAGGGCACTTAAAATGTTCTCTATTTTCCTATGAAAATAGTTAGCCAGTTCCTTGCATTTCTCACCAGGGCTGTCATGAGTTACCAAGGGCTCGGGAACTTTAAGAAGTTCCTTTACTACTCTAAAAGTCTCTCTAGAGGAGTTGGAAGCGCTTTTTATTCTCTCCTCAAAAAATTGAGCCTTAGCGCAACGGAGAGCAGTTTTATACACCCTAATTGCCGAGCGGTACTCCTCTCACCTGGCTTCCACCCCATCCTTTCTCCACGCCCTCTCCAACTTCTTACATCCCTTCCTAAGGGATCTCAACTTGGGTGAATACCATGGGGCCGAACCCCTTCTCTTCTCCCTCTTAAGCACTCTCTTTTTAGGGAGAATAGCATCAAGAGAGCTGGTCAACCACTGATTGAGGTTCGCGTCTGCGATTTCCGGGTCCGAAACTGGAGAAGGACACCTACCTTCAAGGATAGTAATCCAGTTATCCACCGATAACCTAGACCAAGCTCTCTCTAAGGTATGAACCCTCGGGAGGGGGGTGGCCAATGATTCCACTTGCCAAGTTAAAGGGACCAAGAAGTGATCTGACCATGGGAGAGGGTAAGAGGGCAAAGCCCTAAGGCGGGAAATGTTAGAAAAGATGGGGTCCAACAAATGACCCCTATTGTGCGTGGCTCCTGCGTTGATTAAATTCAACTCGTAGGTTTTCAAATCACACTGCAGGTCAACCGCCGTAAGATCTGCCGGATCATTAAAATGGAGATTAAAGTCTCCCAGTGCCATAAATTTAGCCGAAGAAGAGGCCAAGAATGTGACTGTTTCCATCAGCGAGATGACAAAATTACCCTCACAGCCTGTCGGGCGATAAACCAATAAGCCTGACACCGACACCGTGGGTGAAATCTGTAGGGAGAACTGACAGCTCTCGCAATCTAACACCCCACCAATCTGAGCCCTGCAAACAAAAGTGTCTCTGTATATAATGGCTATGCCGCCCCCTCGCCCCACAGGCCTATCCAGATGGAATATTAGAAAGCCTGGAGGGAGGGCACGAACCATATCCACCCCAGAACAGGATGTAATCCATGTTTCCGTCAGAAATAAAATATCTAAGTCATGATCTTGTATAAGGAGATTAATTTCTAATGAGTGGCTCGGAAGTGATCTGCAATTCAGCAAAGCCATACACAAGGCATTGTTTGCCTTCGCTGATTGGATCGTCTGACATATCCTGCAGCCAGAGAAAAGCTTAAGACCTTTATGGATATACTTACAAGTTGTGTCTTTGAGGGGGCGTAATGACAAAATGTCCTTCCGAGAATATGTCAACCTTCTTTCTGGCGTTTTAGCCAAGGAGCCTGGCCCTAAGCCCGTCTGGGCCCGGACGGGCACAGGCGGGCTGGACTCTGGCGTGACTCCGGCGGTAATCCGGCGTACCCGCTGCACGCACCCGCTGCGCGTCAGCATGACCTCCTTAAGAAGAGGTCGAGCGTCCTTGTGACGCTAGATCGTAAAACCAGATGGCGCCGCCCGGAGACTTTGACTCACCCAAAATGGCCACCAAAGTGCCGAGTAGCCGGGAAAAGGACCAGCAAAAGCGCGGTGGTTCAACAGATTACTGTGCAAGTAAGTGGGCAGGAATAAAATCAGGGGAAAAGACCAACTAAAAAAAGCAAATAGAAAACGGGAAATTTAAAAATGCCTATAAAAAGGCAGAACAGCAGCAATAGGCGCAGCGCGCTCTGACCGCTCTGACCACTCTTGAAGGTCAAGCTGTACACTGGCAAGACTGACCCTCTAATTTTCCTTCCTTAAGAAGAGGTCGGGCGTCCTTGTGACGCTAGATCGTAAAACCAGATGGCGCCGCCCGGAGACTTTGACTCACCCAAAATGGCCGCCAAAGTGCCGAGTAGCCGGGAAAAGGACCCGCAAAAGCGCGGTGGTTCAACAGATTACTGTGCAAGTAAGTGGGCAGGAATAAAATCAGGGGAAAAGACCAACTAAAAAAAGCAAATAGAAAACGGGATATTTAAAAATGCCTATAAAAAGGCAGAACAGCAGCAATAGGCGCAGCGCGCTCTGACCGCTCTGACCACTTGAAGGTCAAGCTGTCAACTGGCAAGGGGATGTAGACACCCCAAAGATAAGTATCCCATAGGCCACTACCTTACACTCTTCTTAATGCCCCAAAATTGAGTATTTAGGTAGCACCCCTTATACCAGGAACTGAGATTCAATGGACACAAGAAGAAGAGGACAAAGAAGAGCAAAGAAGTAAGAACTGAGGACCAGCTGCAGGCATTTTGGCGCCAAACCCTGCCTACCAGAACCTCTCCTTACAATCTCGACAAATCAACTCATCCTGCTGCCATGCATTTGCCAAGAACCCCCGCGGACTGAAAGCACTTTGCAAATTGTCAGCAATCTCCCTTGGGGTAGCGGAGCTACTCTCCTGCAGCATGCAGGCACCAAGCAGAAAAGTCTGTTCCATCTTTCTGCCGCCCCAATCCCACCAATGCAGCAGCCACACAGAAAGAGGTGTACTTGCTCCAGAAGGTCAGATCCATCTCCCCTCCCAGTGAGAGGATACCAGGGCCAACCGGAAATGCACAGCACTAATACCCAGGATACCGGACCCCTTGCAGCAACCAAAGCTTGAGTTCAGTATGGATTCCAACAACTCCAAGACTGAACAGCTGTTGAGGGATGTCAGCCCCGCAGGGACCCACTTCGAGAGTGGCCCAGTTGTCCTTTTTTTGTCCCCTCAACCAGCAAGACTGACAACTGTGAGCTCCTACGATGTACTAGCCCAGCCGACCTATCCACTCTGCACCTGATAACCGACTGTACTTCCTTGCTCCCAGGACCCTCATGAACCTGGCCCACCATTAGGAGCTGCTGGACTTGTACCTGAGTCTCCCACTGCAGCCTGTTTCTATGTGCCCCCCCTCCTTCTGTGCAATGCGCACAACTACCAACCCAACAGACTCCTCTATGTCAGTACGCTCCAGGACAGGGTAAGACCTTGGCCCCTACCACCTTATGTCCTGAAGGGGATCTCCGGAAACCTACTGCAAGTAACTGTATGCAGTATATGACTCTTTTCCCATAGGAAAGCATTACCCAGCAAAGATGCATTTAAATGAACATTTTACTAACCTGTAAAAATCGATAACTCTAAAAGTACTTACTTCATCACGAAGTTCGTGGTATTGAAATTTATATATAAATATGTGCTCTTTTTTCAAAATTGGTCTCGGGTTTATTCTTGAGTGTGTGTCTCATTTGTTGCCTCTGTGAGTACAACGAATGCTTAGTACTACCCTATGATAAGCCTAAGCTGCTTGCACACACTACCAAAAAAGCAAGCATGTGGGATTATTACATGTGCCTCTGTAAACCAATAAGGGTTGCCTGGACTCTCCACACAGTGTACCTCATTTTGGTGCACTATGTAGAGAGACAGGCTACTACATTACTCAACTGCATTTAAGCAGGAAAGTAGTCCTTCATCCCCTTTGGTTTGTATGATGAAATATCACCCACAAAATTATTATGGAAGAAAAATACAAGGATAAAAACATTGACTGCAAAAACAGTGATTTTGCTTACTTATAACACATAGTACAAGAATATTGTGGTAAACAAATGCATGGGTCCTTATTGGGAGGGGGGAAAATTAACTATTCAGACTACAATCCAATAAACATTGCATAAAGTACATACATTGACGGTTGAGTCGGATTTAATATTCGAACTCCAGACTAACTAACATTTTTTAAAGTGCATAGTTTGAGAGGGAATGGTATATTTACAATTCTAACTCCACTCTAACAAATATTGGGAAAATGTGTACATTGTTGGTAGAGGGGCCAAAATTACTATTTTAACTCCAAACAAACATCGAGGAAAATGCTCACATGCTGTAGTTAAGTTTATTATTCTAGCTCTAATCCACCAAGTGCATACTTTGGGGGGAGAGGAGGTCACATTTGCTATTCTATCTCCAGTCAAACTAACATTAGGGATGTTCATACATTGAGAGGGTCAAATTTACTATTTTAACTCCACTCTAAAAAACTCACTGCAGAAAGTGCATAAATTGGTCAGACTAACTATTTTACCTTCAATCTAACAAACATTGGAGAAGTGAATACTTTTGGGAATGGATCAGATTTATTATTCTAAAGCCAAGCTAACAAACATTAGGAAAAGTGCATACATTGGGAATCAGATGTAAGATGCTTCTACCAGTCTAACAAATGGTAGCGAAAGTGTGCACTTATGTTAGAATTGAACAAAAATATTTTTTATTGTAAGAAATAAATACATAAATAAATAATAAGTAAACTTTTCCTCAACCACTTTTCAACATAACACACAAACATAAAATAAAAGTAATATATCTGTTACAATAAAAAATATTTTACATTTAATTTATTTAATTATGACTTAAATATTTACTTACAAATTACCCACTCATTCCACTAACACATTTAGGAAAATTGTATACATCAGGGATCAGATTTAATATGCTACCATTACTCTAACAAATGCTTGTGAAAGTGTACACATATGTTACTATTGCACAAACGTTTTATATTTTAGTAACGAAATACAGAAATAACTGAATAATAAATAAAATAAACAATACACCTCAACCACCCTCCAACCTAACACAAAAACATAAAATAAAAGTAATATGTCTTTTAAAATAAAAATATTTCAAGTTATTTAAATATAATTTTACTATTTAAATAAAAATCACCCTCTCATTTCCCAACATACCCCACACATCAACAAAAATGAAATAACAAATAATAAAAAAATTACAATGATGAAATATAAAACACATAACAATAATTAATATACACAACACTATCCATAAAACATATATAAATTGAATGCATACAAATTATACATACATTTTATAATCTAAACATATTTAAACATATATCTATACATTAGATAATAAACATTTATATATGTGCATTTATATATATACATATATCACATAAATACACATTATAACAATTATCATAAATAATACATCAATCAATTACTATCAGTGTTATCATATTTTACTAGAGCACTGCCCATCAACCCCCGATAAATACTATGACCCAAAAGTAAACCTTTATTAAATGTACAAACTAGTAACTAGCAATTTATAAACAAATAGTCAATTAGCATTCATTAATAGTTAAAAAACACAACCCGCTGGATCCTCAAGAAATGCTACAAATGGAAATTCTATTGTAATAAGTAAGTTAAAATGTGTTAAATGTAAACAAATAAATAACTGCTAAAACCATCAAGTTAATCAGTTAAAATAATTTAACATACAATTTTAGAAATGCCTACACAAATACCAAGCCAATTCTTCAATAAACCCAACAACTAGAAAAAATTATACATTAGTACAACATTATTTAAACATTTTAAATGCATTTCAAAATACATGAATAATAAAATGTAACCATAATACAATACAAAAAGCAACATAATGAAAACTATATACTGTAAATTATATTTTAAATTTCGATATGATTGTAAAAAAGATTCTTTGCTTGCCTTTGATATTTTTGTTCACAATATTTTTGCAGTTGCGATATTTGAGCACAATATTATGATTGTATTATATTTTTGAGTCAATATGTAGGTGCCACACCTGTGTTTATGATATGCAAACAAAATAGCAGATTGAAAGTTGGAATGGGAAAGGAGCAGGGATAGAGAAAACTGAAACAATATACGAATCTAAGAAAGGAAAATCTCACAATCACTATTGTGCTGCAGTAGCATACAAACAATACATATTTTTACACAAGAATAGGATACAAGTGGACAGGAAACAATAAACTCAGACTGCTGTTATGCCCAGCTCTGAAGTACTTACAAAATTGGATGAGCCAAAGTCATATTTGTTCAATTCATTTTGTGCTGATTCATAATCTGGGATAGTACAGATTGTTTAAATAATTAAGTTTAACATTAAGAAGTTAATTGCCCATCACAAATTGCTTTATGAGCTTATTTGTTGGCTTTTAAAAAGTCAAGCCCACAGGGCATTGCTTTGAAATGAACACATTCATTAATATTTTACAAAATACTACAGCAACTGTTCTGATTTTAGAAATATGTACTTTGCGGCTATTCTCTGCACAAAGAAATCAGGGTTGAAGCAACCATTGTCACTGGTTAATAGATCTATGACAGAAAAAGATACTATGCATACGCATAACTAGATAGCAATTTATTGAATACGGCCTTATATTTTCGGTTGAATATGTATTTGCTAGCACTACCAGCCTGTTATGGATTTACTCTTACAGTGGATTTTTGCTTTTAATCAACTCTAACCTTATAATATTTTGATACAATTAATAATGTTATGTAAAAGGTTTTATTCAGTTGTGTGTCCACCTATTTGGCACCTGTGTGCCGTGGTGCAATAATTAAACCTGTTGTGCTTAAAACAACATCTTAGCGATAGAAAAGCCGAAGCCAAATCGTAACAACTTTTTGAAAAGATTGAGTAATTGGTTTCAAAGTAGAAAACAATTTGTCAACCCTTCTAATCTAGTTAATTTAGCTACTACACTTGGGACCACAGTATTCTCAGTGCTCCAGGGCGCAATTGGCGTTTGCACCGACTTTGTGCACCTTTACAGCCCTTTGGTATTACAGAAGGGGCTGCAGATGCTTGTACCTGTCCTGTAACAAAGATACAATCCCTCATTTCCATGTGAGTGTGTCCATATATAAATGAGGGTACCTTTTGCCTCTGTGTCTGAACCCATATTAGAGACATGGGTGCACAGGCAAGAACGTTTTCTGGAGGCACAATGATTATGCACCAAATATGAGGTGACACACACTCAGTGCACAATCAGGCGCGCCCCTTGGTGTGGGAAAGGGAATTCCAGGAATCTACCAGGCATCTCCACACACCAGGAGTCATGCACTGCACATGCCTGCGAAGGATGCTGAATTCCCTTGAAAGAGAGAATAAGTCAGACACCTTCAGTGAAAGGCAGGCCTGCAATACCAAGCAGCTGCTCTGGCTTCCATTAATATGCTGTTCCCAGTGCAGGCATGGGTTTGTGCCTTAAATAGAAACAATACATCTTCTGTATTCAGGTGAAATGTCTACTTCTGCATTAGTTGTACCTATAAAAGCTGATCTGTAATTTGCTGGTTTAAAGACTGTCATACAATAAAGAATAGAAATTGGGCTCTATGCAGAGGGAATTTAAATATATAAGGTGAAGCCCTGGTACGGTATATTCCCATTTGCAACCAAACAAATGCACCACTTCTATAGCTATTACATATGATGTACTTCGCTTCCAGAGAACAAAGTGTTTTCCTAACTGGTATCATTTTGAAGGGAGCAGTTTCAGTTTTCCTCACGTGTACCCTTCAACGTCCTCTCCAATAAATAACACCACATCCCTGTCATTTGTTTGCCAGTCCCTACCTAGAATACATATGGCAAACTGCAATACATCTTTAGAATTTTCCTGAATATTATGAGGATTATTAGATAATTTGTTTTGTATTGTTTGAGCAAGCGGACATTCACCTTCAAGCTGCTCTATTTTGTACTGTCCTTTTTTGTCATGTAATCACGACATGAGTAAAGCTCTGCAAAGAAACCTAATGAGGCTCATGCCACACATCATGGGAAATATTGAGCTTTTGTCTGGTTATTTCACAAAAAAAGAGATCTGTCTACTGGGTAGTATGACTACTTATGTCCCCGATTGAAGAGTTTTGAAGAATTCACCTTCTGAAGTGTCATTTTAATCAGCTGATTGGCCTGCAATAGGTACCGGGGTATCATGCAGGCGTGGCTGGTACAGGTAAGAGCGGTAGGTCGGGTGGGGGCGGATCAATGCAGGGGAAGTTGGTATACGACAGGATAGGGAAAATAAAATAAATAAAGCCACTTACCTTGTGCTCGCCGAGTCGGCGATGTGGCGAGTGCAAGGTAGGTGGTTTTATTTAATTTAACCCTGTTATAGTTAGGGCAGTTTACCACAATGGAACTAAAGGGATCCCTGTAGTCAGGGGCTCGTCAATATATCTCTAGAATCTCCACTAACACAGCACCCTAATACCTGGCCTGGACACTCTTTGGTCTATGGCACTACATTGCAAGAAAAGGAAAAACATAGCAGATATATATGCAGGAGATTAACTTAAGTGGAGCATAGCTGCACCGCATATTGATCGAACCGGCTGAGGAACTAAGCTAAGTATAACAGAACCTGGTGCAAGTGCTGAAATCCCAGGAAGCAACAATTGTTTGCTAATGCTGGCCTCATCGAAAGGCAATTGCCATTTTCTGAAGGCAAGATAGACTGTGAAGTTAGGAGCTTATGCTTTGACACCAATCACTTCAGTGATGACCAGATTGCATGTTAGTACTAGTGAACTGGCATTATGGCTCACTAGACAGTTCATCTCTGTAGTACTGGCAGGGGGAAAGTTATCATCTTGCCACAGGACCATAAAGAGGTTTAGGACAGTGGAAGTAGACACTTGTAAGCAAGGTGAAACCAGTCTACCACCTGTTGCTGCTTGACCTGGGTGTGTGTAGATTCTAGGGCGCATGGGGTAGATCCACTGCTGATGACAGACACTTGCAGGTCAGCAGCCCGACAGCATAAAAAACATTAGTTTGAACAGCCACGGAACAATAGGAGACTGGAGACAGGTGTCTAGCCTTGTGTACAAGCAAAGGAGATAATGCTGAAGAGAAGGTAAAAGAATGTGTAAAAAATCCGTAAAACACATATTTTCACTCAAAAGATGTTGCTGTCTGCCCACAGAGCTTCTTGACAGCCTTCTCTGGATGACAAGGCTCATCTCCTGGGCTGAATTAGATAGTTCATGCTGGGATGGCTTGTTTTCTTGAAAGAACTAAAGAACAGGTTAACTTCATTCACAGAGATCTTAAGTCATGCATGCAAGAGATATAAATGCATGACCTTGTACGTACGGTTGATGTTAGATCGGAGACCAGACACATAATTGTAAGAGAAAACTCAACAATCAGCAGCTTCAAGAGGACCTAGAAAGTTGAACGTGGCATAACAACCTCTGAATCTGGGGGTTTCATCTTGTTACTGAAAGGAAGGACATTGTTTCCTTTGTACCAAGGCTTATGCAGAAGATTGGAAATTGATCAGAGGGGCAACCCCATTGACTTGACTGTATATATGGGTTGTTGTAATGTAGATTTGAATTGTAGGGTTGGGAGAGGGTGGATATCCAGATCAAGATACAGGATAGGAAAAAACAATCAACCATTTCTTAATGGCTAGATTGCATACAGGTACATGTACAGTCTAGTAAGCGCCACTGCTAAAGATGGGTTAGAGTGTTTAAACTAGTTAGTTTTGCTTTGCAGGGTTGAATGCTTCTGCAAAAAGATCAGCAATATTGTGGATGTTGAAAGAGAAGATAAAGGGTTGAACACATGCTACAAGAAACTAATTTACTCAATAAACTAGTGGGAATGCCATTCTCAATGATTCCCATTTTAGGACTTTTCTTCATAGACATTGATGAAGGATGTGCTGACAATCCTGTTTTTGACAACCTTTATGGGTACAATTTTGAATGTATTTTCCAATCCAAGGTCAGGCCTCTAGTGATGGTCATTAAAATGAAGGCCTGTCCGTGCTTAACTCCCAACAAGAAACCTTCCTATCAGCTAGTATATCAGAACTGTTGTATCTGGCTGCAATCAAACTTGTTATAGAAGGAGATCTAAAACTGGTTATGAACCAAGACAGAGACTAAACCCAACAAAGATTTGGGGGGCAGATACATTGCCAGCCGCATGTATGACCTCAAAGATTTTTGGAGGGACCAACACAGTGTGAAAAGTGGCATGCAAATCATTTGCATGCTTATATTTCTAGGAAATCCCTGTGGTGAACAACATATTTTCTCCTCCATAAGTCACATTACATCACTAAATCATGGCCACATTGTCCCTGGAAATAGACAGCAGGGGTGGTGTAGACAATAGAGATCCTTGCATGATAGCCACGTGCATGGATCTACTGGAATGAACCAAACATGATCCAAAAGTGGTGACAAAGGGCTGTCTGATTGAGCTAGGTGTGTGATGATACAGGGAAGAGCTACTAAGTTCTTGGCTCACTATCACACCCTCATCACTGGAAGGGAAACATAAGCCTTACCTGTCAGAATAGCCAGACTTCAATAAGGTAGAATATGTGTTACTCTGCACCAAACAGAAAAACTCTAGAGTGGGTGATACGATGGGCAGATTACTTGCTGTCTAGATGCAAACCAAAACAGTTCAATCTAGAATATGGTAAATGGTACAAACAGAAGTCACTCTAAGGATGGGAATTACCAGCTGTTTAACTATTTCTACAGAGTCCTATTTAGAAGGGACACAACATAATGAGACGCAATGAACTACCTAGAGGATGTGTGGTCTTGATGCGGCTTACACTGGCTCAAGTGGGACATTTCGAAGCCCCTTTGAAAGTGGTAGAAGTCATCTCAAATGGCTCCTCTCTGAACTTAGAAAAACTCCAGGAGAGGTGGCCTTTCAGTATTGTTCTTTAGGAAGCTGGGGCATTTGTTGACCCCGATTTTGGCACACCATTGTAATTCCTTTTTCGTTTGAAAGCTGTCACCAAACCAATGCAGAAAGTTTTGTTCAAGATGTTTCCCAAACCAAATTAAAATCAATTGCAACACAATTTATAAAGACCCATCTCTTTTGTAAAATATGGATATCAAGATCTACACTGGTGTCAAAACCCAATTTTTTCTATTACTGCTCACTGACTGAGTTCAGTCGGAGAATATCTTATCAGTAAAAGGCCTTCCATATTCTTGATAATATAACACAGCTCAGCAAGAACACATTCCTGAACACAGTTCACGCCTGAAGGTGTTTCATTGAACTGATAGGAACTATGAAGGAGGGTTCTGGAATGTGGATGGTTTGGCCTTTGTTTCCTATGTAATGGCCAGCTGCATGTTCACAGGCACTTATTGTTCAGTTTTGAGATTGTCATTGGGAACATATGCCCCCTGTTACCTTTTCTCTTTGAATTTCTTTGATGGAAGTACTGGAAAATCACACCTGGAGAAATGACAATATTATGGGTGAAGACTGGACAGGACACATTCAAACTAATGATCTATGCAGAAGATGTCATGACATTACCACCAAATCCGCTAAGTTCCTTGTTGCTTCCAATGGGTGAGCTGCCTCGGTAATAGCAGTTCCCTGGCTTTAATGTCATCTTTCAAAGGTTTGAGGTACTGAGTCTAGAAAACAGTCCCTTGTCCTCTGAGAGAGGCCTCTTGGTTAATTTTTATAACTAGATAAATGTGTAGACCTCCACTGTTAGAACAATACGCCTACATTACAAAACTATTAGAAGCATTCAATGGAAACTGCGCTCTTGGAATTGGACCAACTTCATATGGGTGGGAAGTATAGCTGCAGTAAAAATGACTGCTTGCGCAAAGTATATTAATTGGAGTCCAAACCATCCCTTTGACCATATCCACAGCAGGGCTAAGGGCATTGTAATGAGCCATTGAAGACATTCCAGGGCAAAACTACCAGGGTGACAAAATGAAAATAGTGTTAAAGAGAAGGTGAAAGGAAAGAGGTGAGAGAATGTGCTTATACGTAAATCCAAACATGATTTTTGAAGGATCAACAAGCTGAATAAGTCATTGTGAAATGATTGTTGGTGAGTCACAGTTTTTAGTGCAATTTTGCAGCGTGTATGCTCTTTATTAAATATGAATATAGTAGATTTCGCATTTGACAGCAGGTGTTCTCATTTGAGGTTTGTTTAAACTTTCTCAAGTTCACACCATTTTTCAATAAAGTTCTGAAGCACAAAGCACCATCGATGGGTCAAAGTGACCACTTCAATCTATGCTGTCCTAGTTTTTAACAACCTAATCCTTTCTAGGCACAGCAGCCTTGGTTTCCTTGCCCTGACACAGAGAGACGAGCACATCTGAAAGCAAAGATTTGTAAATTATAAGTGCAGAACGTGTCCATGATGACATAGAGTGAGTTTGCCACCCTTCCACGGATCTCTGTTATGGAGTGGGATTCTGCTCATAATTTTGAATGTAACTCTTTTTGGCTCTCTAAAAGCCCTTCTCCTATCCAAACTACACTTCACCAATTTTGAGGGAATTGTTCATTGGGGAATCGCAGATATAGCTCAAACTTGCCATGGAATGTGTGAAACCTAGAGGCTGTATCACCCTAGGTTGGAAGGGGAAGTGTTCATGGGTCCTGGGGCTGCAAGCACTGTACTTTTTTTGTCTTCTTGATTCTGTGTAAAAAACTCTTGTGACATTCATTGTAGAACTATTTTATTTGCATGTTCTCTTGCTTTAAGTTATATCAAAAGATCACAAGTCATGCCATTTCCTTTGATGTCGTCAGGATCAAAGATCATGTGATGTCGTTTACTCTTTTTTGGAATAATATGATTTTAGACACATAATCTCCTGTGAACGGGATTCTTCTCCTCATATTTAAAGAGCAGCATTTATAGTTTATTAATAATTAAGGACCATCCAATACAACTAGTGTTCAATACCTAGATGAATTGTCGATTAGGGGAATGCTTTATAATGAAGAGCATTGACATGATAGTGAGGATAATATGCATTTTTGGTATATATGTTTGCAGAAGATGCCTTTTTAATTTAAAGACACAGAATAAATAATGAAGGAAGTAATTGGGATTGTCACAGGAATTCCCTTGAATGGACTATATATTTATCCATACCCGTGGTTGAAACTCTAATGCCAGGTATTCAGTCAATCAATCAATCAAGTTTCTTGCACATGGGGTTGACCATTTTCCTGGACTCAGTGAGGACCCACTTGAAGATCTTGTGAAGCAGTCGGAGCGTGTGGAAGCAGGAGGACGAGATGGCAATGATTTGGCGGTTCATTGAGAGCAAGGAGTCCAGGATGATGCAGAGGTTTTGTGCATTGTCTGTGGGTGTGGGGGGGTTCCGAGAGCTGTGGGCCATAAGAATTCATTCCAGGCAGAGGGGCTGGAGCCCAAGATGAAGGCTTCGGTATTGTATGAGTTGAGCTTGAGACAGCTGTCCTTCATCCAGGTGGCGACTGCCTTCATCCTGTTGTGGAAGTTGCTTTTGGGGACTGTGCCATCAGGAACGCAGTGGTCTGCGATACTAAATAATAAACAAACAGAACATATTAGGTAATTTATGGAAACCACAGGACTCACAAAGATCCCATTCATATGCATCATATTATTTAACACAGAAGGCCATCTTACATAATGCTTTCAGAAACTAGTAATTTTATAGCCAGAAACAGCAACACATGAAAATGTTTGAACAGCCATTAGTTATTAGTAAAGATTTTCAATTTTCAATATTGCCATCATTAGGAGTGTGTCGGATTTTCCCAAGGGGAAACCAGGGCATCCTAGATCAAAATCCGGAAAGTACAACATTTTTCCGTGGAGTGAGGAATGACCCCATGGGTTCCTTTGCTGGTGGCTGTTACCTGATTCTGCAAAGAAATCCGCTGACATTTCCTATCTCCTCACAGTGGGTGGAAGGTGTGAGCAGGAGGTCTGTTGGGGATTGTGGGTGTGGGCCAGAGGTTTTAGTGGTTACGACAGTGCATTACTAGGCTGGCGGGAGGGTTGACTCCATCTCCCAGGGTGCTGCAGCTGCCTGGTGAAGGCCGGGCTGTACCCCTACCCAAAGTCCCTGCCCCTTTCCCTGTAGCAATTTCACAGGGTGTGGATTAAACTACAGCAGGTGTATCGGGCCAGGAAAGATGGTGTGCGGAAATTCTGGGCTATTTGGATTACCTAGAGCAATATCCCCCCGGAATATGACACTCCAAGGGAGATACCGCCAATTGTAATGAGGGTCTCTGGCCATTAATGAGCGTCTATGGCATTTATCTTACAAATAGTCACAGAGGACGATCATTATGTTTCAAGAGAAGGAGAACATTGTTTCAATTTGTTCAGATGTAGAATTTTGTTGCACAAGAACGCTTTTAATGCTGAAGTATATTATAAGTATAAGCATTACAAAAGGTTCTCATTTTGCTAATGAAACTATGTAAATGTGCATGGAATTTAACTGATGCTCTTTTATGAGCACTCAAGTAGGCAGTGGCCTTTAATGGCTTAAACACAATTGAATAATAACAAGGCATGTGTAGAAAGGTTCTCAAATTGCCCTTTAAAAGCTTCATTACAGGCTCTCCTGCTGTGAAACAGGAGAAAGGATATGTTATAAATTGGCAGACGGGCCTGCAAACTGTGAATCTGCTTATCATTTCAGCTTCTTCAGCGACCGAATCACTCGGATCGTTTGATCTGAGATGAAATCCTTATGTATGGCACTGATCAGTTTCAGGCAGAGATGCGCCAAAACAATATTCTGGCATACTATTTCTAGTGTTCTTACATGATGTTTTATTCCCTATGTTTCTCTGCTCTAGCTGCTCAGCCTGTGTGTGTGTCTTCTGTATGGAATGTTGTTGAGTGGACCTTGAGTAGAATGCCTGGGTGACTGGATGAGGAGTGACAGTTGGTGAGAGGGGGCTGAGCAGCTAGCAGGCTGCTCCTGGTGGGGCTGTTATTTACCACCTACAGACTGACCTACAGGACTACCTATACTGGTTAATGATGACCTACCTGTTGTTAAGGACTTACTGATACTACCTGTGAATAAACCTACTTGGATTACAAGTTACAGCGTGTCATCATTACTATACTATTAAAGATGAGAAATGTATACCCGGTCATTGCCGGATGACAAGAAGTAATTTACTTGGCAAAAACATTTAATCACAAAAGTACAATACAGCAATTCCATATGTTTATTTTACAGAGGTCGTCTTTTAGGAAAAAGAAATTTTTCTGAAACATGTTTCTGAATGACTTTCTATCAAGACCTAGGCACACACCTAGATAATAGACAGTATGTAATAGTGTTACAACAATTGAATCCAATCAAGAATGATCCATAATCATGCTGCAGTAGTGTTGCTGTATCTTTAATGTGATTTCCATTAAGCCACAACAGAAACCAGCCAACACGTGTTTCGTCGCATGTGGAAAGTAATTCCGCGACTTCGTCAGGGCTGAATATCGGAGTCTAAATCTTTGTAATCGCGCTGCCAGTGATAATTCCAACCCGGCTGGGCTTAGGCGGTATCGGTACACGGTTTATCTTGAAAGAACGTTGGGCTGCTAGTTCAGTAGTTCTCCAGCATGCCAAAGCGGTGTTCTTAATGTAGCCAAAAAGGATATAGGTGGACCGAGCTGCCGGTGAAGTAGCTCACAGGCTAGGTAGTAAAAAGTCCCAAGAATGCTGGACTCAAAGTTTTGTTATAGTGACCAGTAGTGGTGGTTTTCATATGTTGAGTGCGCCATGAGGGTGAACGTGAGTGAAACTGTGATCGTGTCTTTAGGGTAATCGGAAGCGTGTTTGCTGTCACCTCCTCACGGCAGTCATCTGTGTTCCGGGTAGTGTTTCTGAATGACACAGATATTGACAGTCCCCATTGAATTAAAGTCAGGAGGTTAAGGCAGGAGTGCCAAAACTGAGATTCAAATCACTTGTATATGATTTAAAAAATAAAGTTCCAGCGATTCTTAACCAGACAAGCCATCCATATGTGCTAGTCATTAACTCTACCTCCTAGTCCATTTAATAATCTTACTAACAAGAGCTAGAATCAATATACCTCATTAAAGAAGAAGACATAAATTCCATTTAAGAATTCTTCAAATAACGATGGCTTCATGTCACAAACACATTTGTGGTCACAAATGTAACTTATTACCTCAAAAATTTGACTTTTTGGATTCGTTATTAGAAAAGTGAGATTCGCCATCAGTATATTTGGTCGCAAAATTCGCTTTTTTCAGCGCTGATCTAGCAGACTTTTCTGCAAAAGCATGTTTACTAAATAGGTTGGAAATGGGTATTCCCAAAAGGGAAGCCAATTGGAATGTAGGAAAACAAATCAGATAGTGCTATATAATGTCACAAATATTTCAACTTACATTTCCCGTTCTATTTGCACAGGCAACTTTCGTTCTGAAAAAAGGTTTGCTTATGAGTGCAAACTTGCTCCAAACACAGGCATATGTCCGAAGAGTGTGGGTTAAGGCTTTACGCCACATCATCATATGTTTACGAGTAAAAAGTGTAAATGCTAATTTCTGCCTTATTTTCTCTTAACACAATTTGTAAAAATAAGTGTAGGCAGTGGGTGATGGTATATGCTCGAGAATTTGTGATTTATACAGTTCCAATGTGTATTGCTGAGGAGCTTG
Source organism: Triturus cristatus (assembly GCF_964204655.1). Classification (NCBI taxonomy): domain Eukaryota; kingdom Metazoa; phylum Chordata; class Amphibia; order Caudata; family Salamandridae; genus Triturus; species Triturus cristatus. The sequence continues at coordinate 588,202,842 of NC_140591.1, read as the reverse complement.
TGAGTAGTCACAATTTAGAAGGCCAAAAATAATGTGAATCACGGTCTGCATTTTAATCCTATCTGGGTTTTCACGCGAATGAGTGTCGGCCATTGGCCTGATATGAAAACCACTTTAGGGCTTCTGCTGATACATTGTTTAGCAATCATCGTCAGCATTGTGCTCTTGCACATACCATATCAAGCACCCGAAGTCATCCAAGCATTGGAGCAAAAGAAACATTAAGCAGTGAAAATCAAATCATCTAATACTTGCTTTGCACATCGCTTTTAGATAGATTCTCTCACAAAATATTGATACTATAAGGCCTTGCTTCTCACTTCGTGGAGCGAGACTCCTGCTGAAAATGGAAAGGACTCATACCATGGTCTAATCATGGATAGCCCGGCTATTTTAGATATGGTTGAAGAGCCAGGTTTCCAGCAGAAGAAGCTCAGCTGGCTCCACTACTGGAAACCCTTGTCAACTAACTCATCCACCACCATGCCGCTTGTAAGTGTAAATCAGAAGGCTTGCACAGTTCAGGTTGGTAGGGCCAATTTACATTTGTTCTGTACAGTACCATCAGGAAAATCTTATTAAGCTTGGCAAACTTTTGTCTTTTGTGCATAAGCTGATGCATCGGTTGCACAAAAGGTAGCAAGATCCAGCGGCGGCCGGCACAGGTAAACGCGATGGGGCGGGGCAGGGAGGGGGGTGATGAATACAAGCCCCAGCTAGGCCCGCAAGAGACAAGGGTTCGCTCTTCTGTAACGAAATCTATAAGGAAGTTGGCACGGAAACTGCAAAGTACAAAAACAACGTTTATTAACCCTTAAGGGTGGTCCTACAATCCACACAACACTCTTCAGTATTGCAAGGAGTAGCACAAAGAACTTGCATACACAGTCCCCTTTTATACACAGCGAAGGGGCTCATGAGTGGGTGGATACCACTAAGTTGAAGAACATTACCATTTAGGGTCATTCTCGATACCAAATCAATACATGGGCGGAGCTAACACACTCCTTGGGCCCGCGAAAACACATGGTCAAGCAAAGCTAATTATAACAGATGTGGTCAAGTCTGGGCATGCGCCAGATGGACGAGAGAGAGCTATTTATAACTGTTGCTAGGCAGATTACAAGAGCAACTAACACAGAGGTCGGACTCTCCTCGTGGTGAGCACGTGGCAGCATGTCAATACAAAATGGAGTTCGGACTTCGGCCAACATAATGGGGAAAACACGATAAAAGGGGAACACCAATGTTTTCAGTAAATGCTTAATCACATTCTGCCTTAAATTACAACAGACGACCCTTTCAGCATTTACTGAAGACATCTGGCTTCCAAGAATAATCATCGTATATGTCAATTATCATCATTCCTTTAACCTCTTTAGCTAGACCCTTCTGGCGGGCAACTTCGGCAATAGCTTTCTTATCTGGAATGCAGAATGAAATGCATACAGAACAGCACAATGGTCCACATTGAATACAAATACAAAGAAAGAACAGAATTGCTATAATAATGCAGAGACCAGTTAGAACCTTCCAACCCCAGGCAGTAACCAACGCCCAAAACCATCCAGAAAAGGACCAAGTGCCGTTTTCCGTGTGGATTTCAGCTGCTATTTTATGCAGCTTATTAATGGCGTTATAAACGGATGGCGTATGATCAGGAATGAACACACAGCAGCTACTTCCAATAATTTTACAGGCTCCTCCTCGATCAGCTAGCATTACATCTAACACCATACGATTCTGCAATGCAACAATCCTGGTAATCTGTAATTCTTCCGTAAGATTCCCAAGAGCAGCAGCAGTCTGATTAGTCACAGCTTCTACCACTCTTGTTAATCTTCGGATCTTCCTACTATTCAAAGCAGCTCCGACAAAGAAAAACAGTCCTAAGTTGAAATCAATATACTGTTGCAAGCTAGTATCAGTCTGATCCACCTCATTAATAGATAGAGTACGTTTATATCTATTTACAGTCACATTATTCAACAACTTCAAATCCTTATGATAGGACGCGGGTGCTAGAAATACAGGAGGTAATAGGAATGATACATAGCATACCCCAGACCACCCAGCCGGCAGACGGTAATAACCTTTATTTCCACATACGAAATAGGTATTATGGGATGCTAGGAAGGTGCTGTTGTTCAGCCCATCGATGTTTAATACGGTTATACAATCACTGACACCAACAGGGATGAAACCCACACTCTGGACACACAAGTCCGCTTGAGCTTGTGCTACTTGAATTACAAATTTCTCTCTTCCCATAGTGTCTCTGGTGTTCGTGAAGATATAGGGAATGGATTCATTGTCCGGTCGGTATTCTTCCCATTCCCAAATTGTCCCATTCGCTTGTGGATATCCATTCTTGTCCTGATGGCATTCTTTATTAAGTCTGAAAAGCAATCGTCCCACTGTCGGTTTTCGAGTAGCAAACAACAGAGTGTACCATGCTCTACAAGAGCCATTGTGAGAGAAAGGAAGGGGTATGAATGGCGTACCTCCTTTCTTCTGATGGGCTGGCATCATCCCACATATCCAACAGTTCGTAGCATTTGTAGCAACGTGGGTGTGATGCAGCATCTGAATGAAAGTGTTATTCAAATAGGATTGTCGATGCTTCAACTCTTGGTATGGCAATGTGTAAAAGTAGTGCTCCGCAGGCACTGGAGTCGTCAACACAAGTGTCTCTCGGGCAGGAGTTGCCTCCTCCACAAACCATGTGGTTATACCAACGATAGCTACTGTTAGCATGAACCCCAACGCACAAAGAATTTTCTTCTTCTCCATGTCAAAGGAAACAATACCCTAATATCTTCCTGAAACTAAAAGTCTGTCAGAACTCTTCCCCTTGGGCAGCGGTTGATTTCTTCACCAGCGGGCCAAGACGGGTGTCGCTACACTAATGCAGGGCTGATCCCCCCCCCTTGCCTCATCGGCTCTCCGTTTCACTAACCCAAGGGCCGTTCTGACAGTATGTCCCGGTACTGAAACCTCACTTCCTTGGTCGCAGATGATATCGCCTTCCTCCAGAAGTCGTATGGTCCGGAAAAAGCTCCTCAGTGTCGTTTGGCTCTGCAGCACGGCCTGTCTCTGCTGCTAGGATGTCTCGTTGATCGGTCAGCAGGGCAGACTCCACCAATCCGGGCGGTACCTTTCGACAGTGCAAGGAATGGATCCAATTCTTCCTGTTCGAGACTCGCACTGCCGTCCTCGTTGCAAGAAGGACTTGCTCAGGTCCGACCCATCTCGGCTCCAAACTGTTCGTTCTGTCGAAGACCTTCAGCATGACATGATCCCCGGGGCGGAGACCATGTCCTTCACCGGTAGACCGATCAGGGAGCGCCTCTCGGACCTGTTGATGAATAGAAACCAAGTTATCCGTTAACTGTGCCAGATAATCACCCATCATCACACAAGGTACATCATACACAGCCTTAGGCCTTGGTGGACCCCAAATATTCATTGGGCGTCCAAATACAATCTCATAGGGTGTAAGGCCGGTTCGAGAGTGTGGCACCGACCTAATTGACAATAACGCCAGTGGCAAGGCGTCTGGCCAAGTCAAAGATGTCGAAGCTTGGATTTTGGCGATCTTAAGCTTCAGTGTACCATTATATTTTTCGACTAGTCCTGCAGACTGAGGATGGAACACGGCGTGGAACTTCTGGGTGATGCCTAGGCCCTTCAAGACATACTTTATAACATCTGCTACAAAGTGAGGGCCATTATCACTCCACAGAAGTCTACAGACGCCGTATCGGGGGAAAAACTCTTTCAGTAACAGCTTCGCTGTAGTCATTGCAGCATTGTCTTTCGCAGGGTACGCCTCAACCCACTTACTGAAGGCGCAAACCACTACTAGAACATACTTCAAATTGTTACAGCGCTCAAGCTGGATGTAATCCATCTGCAGAACCTCAAAGGGTGCAGTGGGTGTCGCAAATCCTCCTGCTGGAGTTCGCGTGCCTTTCCCTGGGTTGTACTTCAGACAAATCATACAGGTCTGCACCACCCTCTTCGCCGTGCTAGCAATCTCTGGATGCTCCCAGACTTGGGTAAGCAATTTCACAATTGCGGAAGCTCCAACATGTGCTAGCCCATGTGCCATCTGGACCATAGGTTGTACAAAAGCCGTGGGTAACTTCCATCTATCCATCTGCTTATTTCTCCAGCAACCCTCGTCATCCAGTTCTCCTTCGCTAGCCCATTGTTCCCGCTCTTTGTCAGAAGCGGTCTTTTGTATTTCTCGCACTTGCTCCTTCGCATCATGCCATCTCTCCACCTGTGACTTCACTACATACATGGCAGTAGTGCCGGGCTGCATCGCAGTCTCCCGTGCTACTCGATCCGCTAACGCATTCCCTTCTCCAACCTTATCAACCACTTTCCTATGGGCGCTACACTTAACAATGGCGATTTTCTTTGGGTATGTCAATGCAGTTAAAAGGTTGTGAACTAACTCCCCATGCATTATCTGTACCCCATGTGACGTTAGAAACCCTCTCTCCTTCCAGAGTAGGCCGAAATCGTGCGCTACTCCGAAGGCATAGCGGCTGTCTGTATAAACATTCACACACAATCCTGTACTGAGCTCACACGCTCGTGTCAACGCTATCAGTTCCGCCGCTTGGGCTGATTTCTGTGGTATGCGTGCTGTCTCCACTATTGTTTGTAGTGTGGTAATTGCATATGCTGCTGAAGTCGTACCATCTGGTAGCTTCAGGCATGATCCATCTACCCACAACTCTCCATCTACATCTGAAAAGGGCGTATCCTGGAGATCAATACGACCCTTTGTCTGTTCCTCAGTCACAAGAATACAATCATGCGCTTTCTGTGCCTCAGGCTGGGTCTCGGGGTATGGCAACAATGTGGCCGGGTTTAATGTCACGCACCTTTTTAACGTAATGTGAGGAGCTAAAAGCGTCAACTCATATCCCGTTAAACGGGCACTGGTCAAATGCTGCGTCTTTGTTTGATTAAGCAGGGCATCAACAGCGTGGGGAACTAACACCAACAGTTTATGGGACAATACAATTCCTTCACTCTGCCGTATTGACACAGCTGTCGCCGCAACCGAGCGAAAACACCCTGGTAATGCTCGGGCGACAGGATCAAGCACAGCCGAAAAGTATGCACAAGGGCGCTGCTTATCGCCGTGCATCTGCACTAAGACTGATAATGCACATCCATCTTTCTCATGCACATACAACGAAAAGGGTTTTGCATAATCAGGGGTCCCTAACACTGGTGCTGAACAAAGGGCCTGTCTTAATTGCTGAAAAGCAGCGTCACATTCATCTGACCAGGGGATCGGGATGGGCGTGTCTTTTGTCAAGAGCGCTAGTAATGGCTTAGCTATGTGTGAAAACCCCAATATCCACTGTCTACAAAAAGAAACAAGACCCAAAAATGCACGCACATCCTTCTGCGTGGATGGCCTTGGTGTGTCCAAAATTACTTGGATACGATCTGGTGTGAGTGCACGCCCCTCCTTAGACAAAAGGTGACCCAAATAAGTCACCTTTGGTCTACAGAATTGCAATTTCTTCCTAGAGACCTTGTGATTGTGGGATGCTAAAAAGGAAAGTAAGGCTATCGTACTGTTCTCACACAACTCCAGGGTGTCAGCCGCCAACAGGATGTCATCGACATATTGAATGAGGGCGACCCCCTCGAGTAAGACAAAGGAATCCAACTGTCGTTTCAAAGCCTGACTGTAAATACTAGGGCTTTCTGTATAGCCTTGGGGAATTCTACAAAAACGATAAGATCTATTATTTAATGTGAACCCAAAAAGAAATCGGCTATCAGGGTGAATGGGAATAGAGAAGAAGGCATTTTTCAAATCAATCACCGAGAACACGGTCGCCGTAGGCGGGACCAAGGTAAGCAACGTCGTGATATCAGAAACCACCGGGTACTGAGGTATCACGATCTTATTCACCTCCCTCAAATCAATTATGAACCGATAAACCTTTGCATCCGTGTCCTTTTTCAGAATAGGGAGAATCGGACTGTTACAGATATTATAGGGAACTTCTTCCACTACCCCCACTGCGATCAAGTCTTGCACAATCTGAATGAGAGCCTCCTCGCCCTCCTGGGAAATACGATACTGTGGGAGGCGCGGTAGTACCGCCCCCTCCTGGACACTAATGTGGACCGGAGGAATCACCATTTGTCCGACATCTGTGTCCGATGTCGCCCATAAAGTTTGGGGGAGGGTAGCCAACAACGCATCCTCTGAGATCGTGCACATCCGCCCAGAGCGGGGGTAGTTGTCATTTAAAATCACCCTCACACCCTCAGGGGAACAGCGAATTGTAGCCTTAAAATGCTTTAACATATCAAGGCCCATAATGTTATCCGGTGTGTACGGAGCAAGCAGAAACGGACAAGGCGCAGAAAAACAATCCACTTTAAATGCAAGGGGCTGTGAAAGAGGGCTTCGGGAAAGTGTACCGTCAAACCCTACCGATGTAACTATTGAGCCGGATGGGGGAGCCCCCGGAACCAAGTACCTAGACAATGCACTACGTGTCGCTCCTGTATCCACTAGGAACTGATCAGTAGAACCTAAAACCTCAGCCGATACATAAGGACCCGTCTGATCGACCGGCACCTCAACTGATTCGGACCCCCATCCTACGCATTCCTATGCATGCTGAGAATCGTGATATCCCAAGCGATCGCTGTCCGATACATGATACTGGTGCTGGCGATCGAAAACATTTGAGCTATCTCGGTGCTGTCCGGCAGTATCGAAACGGGCATTATCGTTGGAATTCCCTCTAAAGTTCGAGAAGCCCCCTCTACCTCTCGGCCCACCCGGAGTGTGCCCCTGACGCGAAGCACGCAACGCTGGGCAATCCCTGGCCCAATGGCCCAACTGCTTGCAATACGCACACTGGTTCCTATTCAAATCAGATCGGCCCGAAGGGGGACCATAAGATCCGCCCCTTCCTCTATTATTATTACCCCGGCGGGGCGGGCCATATACTTGTGCTAACATCACTTTGGTTTTAAGATCTTTCGATTTCTTCTCCTCCTGGCCCTTCGCCTCGTGCTCCTGACGCTCATAATACTGGGCGATGGTCAGAAGGGCCGTCGGTGTCGCGGAGGACCAAGAACTCTCACTCGCTTTTAACCGGGCCGCAACTGCTGGCAGCAGATTAGCCACATATTTGTCCGCGAAAAGGTGGCGGCCCGTGTCGTCAGTAAGCGACTGGCCACTAAAATCATGGAACGTTTCCTCAAAACGCGTAAAGAAGTCCGCGACTGACTCGTCAACTTTCTGTTTACATGCTGCTAACATATTCCAGTCAATCTTTTTAGGGGGGATAATCGTCTTCAACTTAGCCACAATAGCCGCAGGGAGATCTAAAATATTCTGGGGTGGTTTCTGTGCGGGCTTCCGTTCCCTATCCTCATCCTCAAGGTCAGACCACCGGGCCTTGAAGGCAACCGCATCATCTACCTTCCGGACAGAGCGCCACGTATCCGGCGGTAGGATAAGGCCAAAGAACAGGTCTATATCCGCCAGGGTCATAATGCAAGAATTCAAGGCCCCCTCGACTTCTTCATAGAAGGCCGCTGGATTCTTGCGGGGGTCAGGCAGCGCATTCTTTAATGCCATAACATCGGCCCTATGCCATGGAGTATAAACCCAGTTATATACAAAATATCCCCTTGCATCGGCGGAGTTAACATCCGAGCTAGTCCCCGCTCCTTTAGGAGGAACATACAAAGGCGCCGCCTCTCGCATTGGTTTAGCATGCACTATGTCATCCTTATCTGACTGGGAGGCGGATGGGTGGCCCCCTGCTGCAGACGAATCCGACTGCTTCTCCTCCTCCGTTTGTTGACGTGCTTTCTCTCTAAGGGCCAGTACCCCGTCCCGCAAAGCGAACAGCCGCCGAGCCGCCTCAGAAGCCTTAGGGGGAGAAAAAACACCATTACGTAATGCTCCGGCATCCAAAGACACGTCGTCAGGCTCAAAGACACTAGAATATTTTCGGAAAGCTGCAATTACTTCTTCTGAAAAATGAGACAGAAAATACACCCTCTCTCTATCTTGCCACGACCCCCAAGCATGGAACAACTCATCCATAGACATCTTGCCCTTAAGTGCACGGAGGGAAAGTTTCCGGAGCTCAGCCATATGCTCGGCCGATAACATGGACCGTGTGTCGACCTTACCCGGAGCCGGGCCAGAATCTTGCGGCCGTGGAGCAGATGCGCCAACATAAGGGGGCGGAGAGCGATCTAGTAAATAAAAATCGTCATCAGGATTATTAAGGACAGGATAAAGCGGCTGACGAACAACATATTGACCCGAAACTTGTAGCCTACGCTCTTTCTCTTGTCTGTCCGTTTGCTCTTTATCCTCCCGACGCTTCGCTTCCTGCGCTCGCACATGATCATTCTTTCGCTGCTCCTTATCAAACAGCGCTTTCTCACGTTTCTCTCGCTCACGCACTTCCTTCACCCATAATCGCACACACTCAAACATATCCGGACGAGCACGTCGCTTACACATACACTGTTCCACATACTCAATCTTACGTATATCAAACGATCCATACAAAGGCCATCGCAACTCAGGATCCTTCCTAGTATATTTCCTCCATAACGTGCTGTACATTATGGAAGAAAGACCATGCTTCACGTACATATCCCTATTAGGAGTCCCCTCTGGGGGAGCTGGAGCAGATTCCTCGAGGTTCAACCGGTTCCCAAGACAGCAACACCACTTACGGAGTGCGCTGAAAGCAGGCATGCTAGGAATAATGCAAAATATGCAGTATTATCAAGAAAAATGGCACTTAATCGTTGCGCCGTTCAAAGTTTACACAGCTCCGGAGAAATTTCTCCACATTACCTGCCTATATGTGTTGCAACGCATATATTTTCACAAAGACAAATTCAAAATATGACTAGTCACCATCAATCAAACTCAAATAGCCAGACCAGGCTTCAAAACTCGGAGCAAGTACCGTACAACGGTTCTTACCAATCAAGAGTCCAGGTTCCAACTGCCAAGCTCCACAATCGCCCAAACGGCTCTCACGGCAGGACCGACAGAAGAGATCTCAGTCGATGACCGGCGCTACCCAGATGGTCAGCTCGGAAGGGAAGGAAGAAAAACCTCGGGATGCCAGGGCTAAGACGCCGCTGGCAGTGATCACGTCCCCGGCCAAACTCCTCACCTTCGTCGCGACCAGTCCTTCGAGCATCCGAGTCGCCGATGAGCCCCACGTGACGGGCGCCAATTGATGAATACAAGCCCCAGCTAGGCCCGCAAGAGACAAGGGTTCGCTCTTCTGTAACGAAATCTATAAGGAAGTTGGCACGGAAACTGCAAAGTACAAAAACAACGTTTATTAACCCTTAAGGGTGGTCCTACAATCCACACAACACTCTTCAGTATTGCAAGGAGTAGCACAAAGAACTTGCATACACAGTCCCCTTTTATACACAGCGAAGGGGCTCATGAGTGGGTGGATACCACTAAGTTGAAGAACATTACCATTTAGGGTCATTCTCGATACCAAATCAATACATGGGCGGAGCTAACACACTCCTTGGGCCCGCGAAAACACATGGTCAAGCAAAGCTAATTATAACAGATGTGGTCAAGTCTGGGCATGCGCCAGATGGACGAGAGAGAGCTATTTATAACTGTTGCTAGGCAGATTACAAGAGCAACTAACACAGAGGTCGGACTCTCCTCGTGGTGAGCACGTGGCAGCATGTCAATACAAAATGGAGTTCGGACTTCGGCCAACATAATGGGGAAAACACGATAAAAGGGGAACACCAATGTTTTCAGTAAATGCTTAATCACATTCTGCCTTAAATTACAACAGGGGGAGTTGACAGACGACAGAATAAGTATAGTTAAATAAATAAATAATACCTATTTTGCTATCTGTCAGCTTCCCCCCTGCCGCGCCTTGCCCCGCCTCACCACGCTTACCTGTGCCGGCCGGCACTGGCAAGATCTCTACCAGGCAGGTGGAGACCTAATAATATGGTGGCCCCTTCTCTTTCAGGCGAGTGAAGGCCATGGCCTCCCACAACTCACCACAGAGATCTAAAGCACGTTCATAGTTCCTTGTTAGGTAAGGATAAACTACATTTAGATGATTGCAGTTGGTACTGCACATGTGATAAATTCACGTTTTCACATGTAATATTTGAATGTACTTTTTGAGTTAACTTTTGACAAGACTTTAAGATTAAATATTTTTTCTCAGTGTCTGAATCTTTGATTTGGTATCAATGCATAAAATAATGTTTATTTAGAATCGTGACTTGTAGTAAATATCCTGTAAATGAGTTATGACATGGTAATCTGTGGGTACATTTGAAACGAAAATTGGTTAAACTGTTTTTTCGCTAGAACTAATTCACAATTTATGAGTAATATATTAGTAACCACTTTATGAGTAACACCCTTCCTAAATGAGAACATAAATTACTCAGACAGGCTACTGTTGCCAACTCTCAAAATCTAGTCATCCCTCCCTTATATTTATACTAAGAAGCAATATTGTACCTCAAGCCCCCTTTTCAAATGAAATTAATTTTCTGCCCAGTGGAATCCTCTTCACTGCTAGATGTTTTGTAGGGATTGACAAAAGTTACCTTGTACAGACATTTTTATGGAGATTTAGTTTCTAGTCTTTAGCATGTATTTGCAAACACTTCCCCATAATCATCACTCCTTATGTCTTTTAACACCCAAGGTTACCTCAGACCCCCTTGGTTTAGTCAGATCCTGAAAATATGAATTCCCTGTACACAGCTGATTGGCGGGTGGTGTGTTGGCTGTGTATGTTTGTCTTCTATTCTTTCCTCTCAGAGAACTCTGCAATGATAATCTGAAACATCTGGCAAATGTCTGCATAAATATTTAACACCTTATCATGCTTTGTCTCAGAGAATTATTTTTCTTCACAGAAAGTCCAATGTGTGAAGTTTTTTCGGTGAATAATTGTCTTACATTCATGAATCCCTCAGAGGCTGAAACTGAAGCCCCAACATTTCACATCTTGAGAAGGACTGAATGAGTTTCCTGTTATATTTCCTAGAGTTTTCCTAAACTATGTCCATGTCTAGCAGCAAACAACAGCTAAGCTATTTTGCGGAAATCATACGATTTTCTCACAGCTGTCATTTGTCTAAGAAAGTGTAAAAGGTAATGGTTACAATAGCACTGAAATAGTTGGAATTAAGGCTCTGGCTTGGAATGTAAAGCTTGCTATTCTGCGAACACTGCTGTCTGGTCTTTGGCATTTTAAATAAAGTGTAATCCTAAGTGGTGTCACCTTGTTTGGGGAAAATGCTATGATGCAATGCTATCATGGTTAGTCATCATATTTCAGGGAAGGGAACAATGTCTTTATCAGATTCATCAGAACCAATGGATAAAATAATCTATCCGTATTTCTCCCCCCTATTGGTTAGTTCTAGGCAATTGAGCAATACTATAAAATAAAAACAGTGGAATTCACTAGCCCTTGCATCATCTTTCAACTGCAGTTTTGCTCTCGCCTGTAACCCAGTCAACCAAATATTACCATCAATATATTGACTGCTGGGCCCCTTTCCTTAAGAACCTGAGGTACTATAGAGAAGGGGCATGAACAATTAAAATATAATTTGAAAAACAAGTTTTGAGTTAAACAAATTGATTTTCAGTAACGTTCTACTAGGTATGCAATGGCCAAAAACTCTACTCTGGCCTTTTACAGGAATGACGTCAGTGGCATAGCAAGGGTGCTGTGGGACTTAATCCTAAACAAGAAAAACTGGTCCTCATTACATGGTCTGGTAGTTTAGGAGCTAACTTTGAGTGCAGCTTTCATTGATACTAGAGGCATCAGCATCCTCACCACCTTTACATGCAGCAGCAGAGCCTGAACCTTCATGACAGCTACCAGCTCCAAGCCAGAAATAGCATCAGGAGGGCCCTTCTCGTTCACACACTGCATCTCTTACAGCTAAGCAGGTGTGTGTATTTGTTAGGAGTTGCACATAGCCTCTTATAATTGAGGTAGTCTTAGTAAGGGGGAGGGCAGGGTGCTCTAAATCCATTTGACTTTTTTTTTTTTACTTCAATGGATTAGAGTAAGACTGACACATGTGGTAAATCCATTGTCACCTGTAGAAAAGCAGTATCCGGCTTACAATCCATTCCCTTTAATAGCTCCCCAACGAAGAAGTTACAGGGGCCAGGGAGAAGGCGGAGGTAGCAGACCATCATTGCCGGCAGCATTAGATGGTCATCACCACCACTATATCCATCAACAGTGGCAGTGGGTTCTTTCCAGGTCATTTCAAGTGATGTTTCATGTTCCCATGTACAAATGCTTTTCCGGTCATTGTCCAAAGCATTCTGAAACATATCTGTTTTAGGTTTCCACTGCCCGAGAGCAGTATTACCATGCTTGGGCTTTAGTGATAATACAATTTTAAATGTTGAACAAGACACAGGTCCAGCTCAGTAAATGAATAAATCATCCATAAGGAGCCACAAAATGTTGTTTATTTGATTAAGTATAGGCCCTCCAATATACGCCCCCATGTAAATGAGAGAACACCCTCTGGTGATAGCACTGGTGCTATATGTGAGCCAGTTCTATCTGTATTAGAAAAGGGCAACACAAGCATCTGCGGCCCCTTCTGTAATATTAAAGTGGCATGGGTGATGCGCTAAGAGGGTGAATATGCCCGTTACGCCCCCGGGGCACTTTCCATACTATGTGCTCACCATGCCACTGGAGTCAAGCTAGTCTGGCTGATCAGGCGTGATACCTCGAAACCAGTCCCAGGATGCTTGTTTCCGGTCCAGGGAGGACCTGGTGTTGAAGTTCGGGCTGGACTGTTCCCATGGGGAGCAGGGTCAAGACTGATGTGCAGATGGCTGGGTCCAAAGTGGTAAGGCATGGTGAGCAAAATAACTTTAGATCTAGTCCCAGATCTCCATACTGGGGTGAATATTTGGCATTATTTAGAAATCCGTCCATCAATAATTCTTTTTACTTTTAGAAAGTTGAAATTTACTTACTTAAGCCATTTGGTGCCTGCTGCCTGCCTCTGATCACATGTCTGGGTGGGTGACAGCTGAGCTTTGTATGTTCTACTTAGACAGCCACACACAATGGGTGCCTACGTGTGACTTGATGGGCAATCCTGGCAGGATGAGAGGGATGAGCTGGACCCAGCCTCACGTACACGGGAATGGGCTGTATCATGTCCCCACACAAAGGACTGCATACCCCCTGTAGTGAGTCTGGAGCCAGTGTGGGAAGGGAGGACCTCTGTGCACATTAAAGGCAAGTCTTTGACGTTTCCCAACTTCAAAGGCACCACTAGGTATAAGACTGGACCTCAGACATCACTACTTCAGTACACTTTTGGACCTGTGAAGACTCTGACAGGAAAACAGGCTGCTGTCCTGCTGAAAGGGCTACCACTCTGCTGGACTGCTGTTTTGCTGAACTTCTGCCCTGCTGTGCTGACCTGCTGCCTGCTGCTCTCTTGCCTGGGTGAGGGGACTAGACCTGCATCACTTGAACCCAGAGTGACTCCAAGTGCTAGCTGACTGACCTCCTAGTCTGAAGTCTCATGAACATGAAAGACTTCCCACCCACCTGCTTCTGCACCTAGATTCTTTCATTTGTGAGTCTACTCTGCCAAGCGGTGCCACTCCGGTCCTGGACCCTCGGAAGTGATCCTAAGGTGTTTCTCCAGTGAAGCCAATGCATTCTCTACTGAGCAATACATCCCGATGCAGAACCGAAGCATCTCCTTCTCTGAGCGATGCATCTTCAAGCAGACAAATGCATCGCCGCTGTTGCATGGATTGAACAGTCGCAAAAGATTCACTTCACCGCTGTATCCCACATCTTAGAACCAATGCATCACCTTCAGAACTGCCACTGCATGACACTTTTCCCGGCATAAGGTGCTTGCATCCTTCATCGATGATGCTGAACCTTTGCAACAAAGTTTCACCACTTATACCATTAAATTATAATCAGGTAATTACTCATGAAGATAATTTTCAATCAAAATAAATTATTCATTTATTTCAGAAAATTATAAAAATATATATTTGCCCAACTGTAACCATATAAATAGACCCCACCCTTCAACTCTTTCATATAAACTATTCATACAAAACAAACAAAAAGTACATCACTACAATAAGGAATACAAGAGCAAAGAGATTAGATATAAAGGGTAGAAAGGCTATTTCTTCTGAGTCAATCAGAGAGGGCAAAGTCACAATGTGAACATCTCAGCGAAAGCCAATCTTTTTGATGTCAAAATGAGTCAACATTTCGGTCCCTTCCACACACTCTATGGGGCCATCCTATGGACTATGCGAGGGTAAATATTTGTTCAAGCAGGCGGTTGGTCAAACCAATATTGCTCAAGTCCAAAGAAGAAATCTTCCTTATGTAGTAAATTGATCTTGGTCATTTGGGAAAAGCATCTGCTATTCCTCATATACTCTAGCATCAACCTTGCAATGTGCTACTTGTATTGTAAAAGCAACTTGTAGCTTCTTAATTGATCACACTCTAGAGGTTTTTTCATAGAACAGAAAGCCTTTTACTCCAAACCGGTCTACTGGGCATCTGAATCTGAGTGTATAATATCATTGTCCAAATCTACCATGTATATATTTATTTACTGCCCTGGGGCAACTGTGATGTATTTTTTCTATGTTTGTCACCCCAGCCACATGTGCGATTTGAAGGGTACACCCCACCAGTATATAAGATAATTTTTGAGGGGCATACTCTCGTGTAAATGTGAGAGTCATAATTTACCCACACAGATGTTTACATTAGTGGTGCGTGCTAATTGCTAAAGAGAGTCCATGTCACATGTTTTCCATCTTGGATGTGAAGGATATTTACCACACCTCCCGTGCAGTTTTCATAATGGATCATGCATTGCCCCAGGAATCCTTCAGTCTCTACACCTTCACAAGAAGAGGGGATTTGCAGTTAAAACCTGCAGAACCTTTTGGAGTGGCTGCATCTTTCCCCTTCTGAATAGAAGCCATGTTTGCATATATCCCACACTCTGTTTTGTTAAAGGGACAGTGCTAACAGTATAAGTGTATGCACAATAGTTGAACAAGCTCTGAAGGCCACCATAGTGATGGGGGCACTCTTGACCTGTACGAACTATTGTAGAAAACTGTTAAAACGAAGCATGCCATGTAGACAGGTCATTTAGAAAAGGGGTATTGATTTATTCTTCAAGTTACAGCTTCTGTTACAGGGTACAGGAAGATGGTATGTTCCATGTAATGCCCCACAAGCAGCAGCCTCCTTGCTGCTCAGCCCATACACTCCAACTGACTCACCTTCTTCAAGCACAAACACTCCAGCATTCTGGTGACCTCACCACTGGCTGAGCAGCAAGGCCAAGAACAACAATGGATGTATTGTAGTAGCAAGTAGATATCAACAGAAACACAATCTCCCTCATAGAAGGGCCGGGGAGCCTCTATGCACACATCACTTCATCACTGGCGGCTGTAAACTCTCCTATGCATAATAACAGGGATTCTTAACCCATGTGCACGAGTCTCCACAAGAGTCCAGTATCACTATTGTTAAGGTGTCCTCAAAAGATACAAATATTAGAGCATTCGAGAGTAGGAATTATAAAGAGAAACAACGTGCATAGAATATCTTTAATTCTTCACCAAGTAATCCTTCCATATGGTCTTGGTTTTATGCAAATGCCTCACGTGAATACCTTCAAGCGACCCGCTATAGAATATGTTGGGCCCACGCTGCAGTGAAGAGCTTACCCTACCTAGCAGGTATACCACGCATGTTAATACCCGCACACCTGCCTTACCCTAGCTCAGACCATATTGTCACATTTAGCCTAACAAACAGAATGGATCGCACTAGAATACGGCTGCTTACACAAAAGAAGTCTTTCTAATGCAGAAAATTAACAATAGACGATTATTGTCGATTGTGATTTTTTTGGGTACAAATCTCTTCCAAACTGTGATATGTGTGCATGGTGCATAAATGCTTGCATCCATGCTGTGTGATGAAGACTGAACTCCAAACAGTGTAGTCTGACAGTGCCAGTGTGCTTTTAGTGATGGGGACTGATGCATAATTGTAGCCACTGAGATGTGCAGCTTCCAAACTGCGCCCCAGAACCCCTTTCTTTTAGACCAAGATGACTGAAAACACCTGCACTTTTCAGCCAGATGCAGTTTAATCGTAGGCTTTGAAAAAAAACAGAAAGCGAAGGTTCATGCTGCTAGTAGCTAGGAGGGGGTGACAATCAGCCGAATACGAAAACCAGCATGGGGGGATAGCTGGGTGGGATTCTGTTGCTATGGCAACCTGGCACTTTCTCAATGCGGAGAAAACACAGGACAAAGAAGGACACATCAAAACGGAAAGGGCAAATTCCTCTTTAAATATCCCCCTTCCTCTTCCTCTGAAGATTGCAGCGGTTCCAACTCAGTTAGTGATACCTGATAGAAAACAAAATCCCCTTTTAAAGGCATCCTAACAAAGGAACATTTAAAATGTATAATTTATCCTCTTCAACATAATAGTAAAAACGTCTTCCAACAGCATAATAAAAAAACATCATATCGATTTCGCTGTCTGGATTTTATTTGAATATAGTCCTCAAATCAGTACTTGGTGATGGTTTGGTCCAAACTCTCCACCCTCCCCACTAAGCTCTGCCCCCCCCCCCCCCCCCCACCACCACCACCTCCCATTTGAATCAATAACAAACAGTAATATTACGATTTGCTTACAATGTGGTCCAATTAAATCCAAAAATAATGTTATTAAATGTTTAGTTTACAGCTACTTGAGAGTAGTGATATATTGTTTAGTTTACAGCTACTAGCGAGTAGTGATACATTGACACTTCTGCCAAATATTTTTATTTTTATTTTCCCTTGTCTGTTGAGATGGCATGTGTATGATGGAAAAGTTGATTATAGCGCTTACATGTCGGATTTGTATTTCGACAAACACTTGCTGTCCCACGGGTGTCTCGTGATTTCCAGAGTCGGGCTGAGGAGTACATTAATTTCAGCTTGCAATTAGAGCGTTCACCTTTTCCGCTATGAAGGGTAACGTGTAAACTGTTAACATGGCATTTCCAACTACAAAATGTGCCTCATTAGCATGCATAATATATAAAACATAAATCAGAACATGTTCATTCGTAGGAGAAGTCTACAGTGGGCGACTCACAATCCTTTGGGTTTAAAAAAACGCGTCAGCGCTAGACCCACCATATGTTCAATGTCCTAGGAAATAGTGCGTCCGCGGAGTGATTTCCGCTTGCGCGCCTGTTGTTTTGTGTACGCCGAGCTCGTGCGTTCGAACATTAAGAGCACAGAGTAGTGAAAGGGGGCGGGGACCCAGAGGCTGCCTTCAGATTTATTGCTCCATTAGATACAGCGGGGGATTCCTGCGGTACAGTACGGAGAGCCATAGATGGGCTTATTATCCCCGGATAATGCTGGTGTCATCGCCCTGGACACCAATTGATTCTCACTACAGTATTGACTGTGGGCATTGAAGCTGAAAAATGCAATCCACTCTGGCTGTGCTCGTTTGCTATTCTTCTTTCCAAGGAGGAGGATGAATGAAGCTGTGCACTTCAGTGATTTGAGAAGGACCAGTGCAGAAAAGCTATTGCTTGTCTGAAGAACGTGCATGTAAAGCGAGACACTTTCATGTAAAAGATTCCCCCCTACAACACACAATGTATTTATGCGTTTTCATATAGCACGTGCTTTACCCGAAGGTCTCAGAGCGCTTTACAATCGAACCAGTTACATTACATAAGGACTTCAGAATTATCATGAATTACATAGCAGATACAAAACAGTGACATGCGTCTCAACACAAAAAGGAAACGTTACAAAGGTGTGCTCAAGAGATGTGCAATTTAAACTAACAGTGTGGATATAAT
The DNA here is from genome assembly GCF_964204655.1 of Triturus cristatus. Taxonomy (NCBI): domain Eukaryota; kingdom Metazoa; phylum Chordata; class Amphibia; order Caudata; family Salamandridae; genus Triturus; species Triturus cristatus. The sequence goes on along the minus strand of NC_140591.1, from coordinate 588,184,824 downwards.
CTGCCAATATTGGCAGGAAGTGAGCACAAAGAACACAGAAATAGCATAATGCTTTTATATAGGATAGCATTGAGATATCAACAATATTATTACAAACCAGAGTACCGGTTAACGCGTGCCTGTGTCATGACTGTTCACTGCATTGTCCTTTTATTGTTACTAGGCTCTTGCTCACATTTAACCCTTCACTGAGAGATTTCATCACTACTTAAAATATTGCTTCTTTCTGAGTCATTACACATCACAGTTGCCGCAGGACTGCACATCGGCCGTTTGCCTGTTAGTGAATCAGGCATGCACAGTCTGTGCAGCTGGCACTTTACATCCAATAGGGGCAGACAGGGAGACACACGTGCCATTGCCGCGTGAGCCTGCCTCAGCAATGCTGACCACACTGGAAGCAATGCTCACTGCTTTCCCAGCCTTTGACTTCTTGGAAGAACTTTGCAGCCAATGAGAGCCCCCTGATACCCCAAGCACTCAAAGGTTGAGTGCCATTGTACCCAGACAGCGATATGTGCACCCATTTAGGTTCCGATTATGAAAGGTTTGGAGTAAAGGGCAGATAACACTGCGCCTGGTATTACAGAGAGCAAAAGTTTCAATACAAGTTGATCCCTTGTAGGCCTCTATGCACTATGGTATCCCTTTAGGAAATTGGTGAGGGCGTAGCTAGAGCTTGTAGGCTATCCCTCAGATTGCCGCCGCTGAGGGGAGGGGTGCTGGGGAAAAAGGCCGGCCAGCACTTGAAAGAGGTCCGAGAGACACGTAGTATCGCCGCTAATAGTTACCTCGGTCATGCAAGTTACATGCACATACATGACACGGTCCAAGGCTTCAAAGTGGAATACACCGGTGACTGTCAGTACAAAAGAGAACACACAGACTGCATGATCTATCTGGGGACTCGGAAAAACTGCATGTGACATCCATCAGAGAGCTGCATGAACGATTACCTGGTAATCCCCTCAGCACATTCCAAACATTCACATATATGACACTGTTCAGGGCTCCATCATCTACAGCTGACATTCAATGACCATACATCATGGTCCCCTCATTAAAGCAGTGGGAACCTGCACAAACGTGATGTGCTCTGGGGACCCCAAACCAACTTAACAGTGTCGAAGCCTGTGATGCTTTATCTTTCAAAAACAGCAAATTCATTATTCACAAGGAATGACTCACTGGAGCCCTTAGAACCAAACACAGCACAAAGGGGTCCGTCATTTCCACCTTGCCAACACAGAGCAGATACAAAGCCCGCTCTGGTGGCCCAAAGGCATCAACCAGGGGTCGCACCCTGTCATTACTTCTAAGCAGCAGCAACCAACTCCCTGGGAATGAAAAGACGTGTGCTCTTGGGACCCAAAGCCAGCTTGTAATAGTGCATCTCTCCTTCAGAGCAGCCTCAGCACACACATGGTGCACAGCCTGCCCAGGGGCCTAAAGCTAAAATACAGGTAGGGGCGACACATTATCATCACAACCCTTAAACACAGCTGTAGGGGCCAAGGGAACATGTTCAACTTTAACCAAGGCCCGGGACAAACTGTTCCGGTGCTGCGGCACTCGTTGAATATTCAGAAGAAACAACAAACATTACATTTTTCTGCGATTTTGTTCTCCCATTACTTTCATGGTAACCAACAGTGTTAAAAGTCTACAAGAACAGTAAAATCATAATAATGTGTCAAGTACGGAACAGCAAGGCTCGCACACTGCCGGGTGATGTGGGCCATGAATGGTCAATGTTTTGAAATAAAGAAATGCGCGGGGCAAATAAATAGATACAAGACAACGACGACATGAAGCACGTTAAGTGTGATTGTCAGCTGCTAAAATACAAGTGAAACACATCTAGATTAAAGGAAGCAGATGTACATAGGTGAGTCTTGAGTAAACCAGGTAGGCTGCATTATGCTAAACTTACATGAGATGCTGTTAGGTGTGTCTATTTAAATATATTGCCAAAATAATACAGCACATTATGACTAAATTAAAGAAGACAATAACAATCAAACTGAAAATGAAGGGATGTGAAGCCAGGGAATCGAACCCTGGATGTACATGAGATAATCATGGAGATTATGGGATGGGATGTATTGTGCTATACTACTGTGACCCCCTCTTAGATGTGCCCATTAAAATATATTACCAACATAAGTTAAAATAATTTGAGTAAGCTACATCTGAATTATACATTGAAGGAGAAAATTGTGCAATCTACATGACTTATATGGGGCTACTGCTGCCAAAGAGATTCAACCCTTGATGTGCATGGACAAGTCACAGATGATACACAATAAGAAGCGTTCTACTGTACATTGTTGTTTTGAGTAGTTTCAACGTCAGTTGGTAAAGAGCAGCTTCAAAGTGCTTAGCTGCCAAGCTTTAAGATTGCTAGGTGTGATATTTTCATAATTTTATTGTAATTGTGAGTCCGCCGCTGCAGACATTTGCACCAGTTTTAGTCTTCTTAGAGTTTCTCATTGCTCAAATGGGTGTAATTACTGATATATATATATATATCAAGGCTCCAGTTTCTACTGACAGAAAGACTGCACTCGCGGGATACCATGAAAGATGCATTTATTCAACAAGGAACGCGTTTTCGGCGTGCTGCCTTCATCAGCTTGTTGTATGAATCTGCACATTCTGTCATGATGACAATTTAAACAGGTAAGTTGGTTGTGATTGGATGTGGCTGTAAACATCGAAAGAGGACTATATCCCCGAAACCAGTGTCCAATCCTCATGATGTATTGTGGGATTTGGAGTCCGGTATAAGACATACAAGTGCGATCAAAATGTTTTAAGGTATTCATCGTCCTCTTTGTGGCTAACCCTTTCACGAAGGATCATATCTCCGTTGTGCCATGGATGACACCTCCTCATGGGGTCCCTCGCCCAACCACAGGTCCTGCTGCACTCGACGATGAATACCTTAAAACATTTTGATCGCACTTGTATGTCTTATACCGGACTCCAAATCCCACAATACATCATTGCAACGCCGCCGATCTCGACAGTAATCCATACTGTTGGGGGCGTGTCCATCTGACCACCTCCAACGACGAGTGCAGCAGGACCTGTGGTTGGGCGAGGGACCCCATGAGGAGGTGTCATCCATGGCACAACGGAGATATGATCCTTCGTGAAAGGGTGAGCCACAAAGAGGACGATGAATACCTTAAAACATTTTGATCGCACTTGTATGTCTTTTACCGGACTCCAAATCCCACAATACATCATGAGGATTGGACACTGGTTTCGGGGATATAGTCCTCTTTCGATGTTTACAGCCACATCCAATCACAACCAACTTACCTGTTTAAATTGTCATCATGACAGAATGTGCAGATTCATACAACAAGCTGATGAAGGCAGCACGCCGAAAACGCGTTCCTTGTTGAATAAATGCATCTTTCATGGTATCCCGCGAGTGCAGTCTTTCTGTCAGTAAAAACTGGAGCCTTGAGATTAGGTGTGGGCCACCGCCACACTAACTGCACCCGCCCACAAGAGTGCGATAATTGCCGCAATGGTGGACTTTGGTAGCTTGATGTATTTCGGCAATGGCACCGCCATTAGGAACCCAGTGCAACGCCGCCGATCTCCACAGTAATCCATACTGTTGGGGGCGTGTCCATCTGACCACCTCCAGCGACGAGTGCAGCAGGACCTGTGGTTGGGCGAGGGACCCCATGAGGAGGTGTCATCCATGGCACAACAGAGATATGATCCTTTGTGAAAGGGTGAGCCACAAAGAGGACGATGAATACCTTAAAACATTTTGATCACACTTGTATGTCTTATACCGGACTCCAAATCCCACAATACATCATGAGGATTGGACACTGGTTTCGGGGATATAGTCCTCTTTCGATGTTTACAGCCACATCCAATCAAAACCAACTTACCTGTTTAAATTGTCATCATGACAGAATGTGCAGATTCATACAACAAGCTGATGAAGGCAGCACGCCGAAAACGCGTTCCTTGTTGAATAAATGCATCTTTCATGGTATCCCGCGAGTGCAGTCTTTCTGTCAGTAGAAACTGGAGCCTTGAGATTAGGTGTGGGCCACCGCCACACTAACTGCACCCGCCCACAAGAGTGCGATAATTGCCGCAATGGTGGACTTTGGTAGCTTGATATATATATATATATATATATATATATGTTTCCCTCGTCTTCATTGCTTGAGTTTTGCTTGCAAAAAAGTGTCACTCATAGTCGTTGAAATGTCACTCAAAATTACAATTTAATTATGAAAATGTCACACATAGCAATTTGGCAGCTATGCAGGAGGCCATCATGGGGTTGAATTACAGCCTGAATAAAGGCCTAGAAGCTGCAGCCAGAGCGATCGGTGAGTGAGTAGAGAGTAGAGAGAAAGCAGATGCGTGACCCTAAAAAGACCAGATGTAAAAATGATTAGGGACAAGAGGGGAAGAAGGTGAAAAAGATAAGAGAGAATGGAGAGAGGCTTGATGGAAACCAGTGTTTCATTCAAGTTTTCAACCTATGATGCCAGCTCTGTCCCAACTACCAGTGATAAATGAGCTGAGGATGGAACCGCCTTCCCCCCACAGTGAAATTATCTTTTAATAATTTTATCATATAATAAATCGCTTTCTTATAGCTTCTGCCTGGCTGAGATTCTTCTCTCTTAAATGGGCATCATCTAAAGAAAAAGCAACAGGCCTCTCCTGCACCACTAATGGGCACCACCAGTAACCATTCCAGAATGCTGTTTATTTGATGACTGTGACGTCTGCTTGGATATTGATAGCTATTGTGACTTCATTCACTAGATGCCCTTTAATGAATGGTCCTTGGGTAGCACACACAGTATGATTCAAACAGTCTTGTGGCACAAATGGGTGCAATGTCTGATATTTATATGTTTCCCTCAGCTTCGTTCCTTGTTTTTGCTCGCCAGAAAGTGTCACTCATTGCCATAGAAATGTAACTCATAATTACACTTACAAAAATTTATGAAATGTCACTCATTAGTATCTGAAACCTTGGCTGCTATGCATGATGGGCCAAAATCATGTCGCCCAGGGCCGTCATTGGTAGCGCTCGCGCGCTACAAGATTGATGGCCCTGGAGGCGGGGACGGGCCATTCTGCCACCAACAGTCAAGGCAGGCAACTATACAAACGCGGGACGTCGCCGCGGCCGCCATGGCAGCACTGTGCATCACTGGGCCGAATGCGCGGCACTGGTGGCCCGTTGCGGCCACGGCGGCTTTTGTAGTTTATTTAGGCAGCCGTAACAGGCCACTAGTGCGCGTGGCCACCCCCAAAATAGTGCCGCTTGGGGCAGACCGCTCCCTCCGCCCCCCCTAGCTACGCCACTGCTATGCACTGAATGCTTCATGTAAAACTGTAATATTGAGTTTACCAGGGTCAAAGCACTCCAGATATGACCTAGAGGGCTCGTCCCATGTACAAAATGTGGTATTACCACAACAGAGAAAATACCAGATGCAATAGTACTCTTTCTCGATCAAATCTTTCTCCTCTTTTTTACTGCTATGATCATCATCTTATGTTTGGGGCTATCTTTTGTCAGTTTTTTCCCTTGAATACTCTGCCTTTCACCGTACTTAATTTGAGTGCTCCTGCTGTCTTGAGAATGCCTCTCTGAGCATCTACTCACACCAGTGTGGTACGACTAATGAAGGATGGTCATCAATTTACTGACACCGATTGGGCTGCTTGAAAGTTCTACAGTCCCTCAATTGATCTCCTTCTTGGGGCCCATATCATGAGTGTGATTTAGTCTGGACTTTCTGTTTGCCGTTTTGGGTCATCTTAACAGCTGTCCCTTTACCTTTGGACAACCCCTCTGTCTGTCTTTGGCTTCAAATGCAATTTTAGTTGTTGTATCACTAAAATATCTGGACATTTTAGGGGTATATTGTTCTGAAACATATTAGTCAATTCATGTTCTTTCGGAGTTGATGCCATAGTGGCAAGACAATGCATATGGCCAATGGTGCCACTTTACTCAGAATGTCCTGAGAACAATCAAAGAGACTGCATCAACATTTCCTAGTGATTTCATGCCCAAATTCCATTCGGTGTTTGCCCAAGAACCTCTTATAACAACGCTATAAAGGCAGTTTCATTTCATTATTTTATATATGTGGCAAATACACGTCCCAACTAATGCACTCCTCAATTGGTGGTACCATTTCAATGGCAAGTTGCATTGTCAATATTCTGTGTTTTTCACTTTGCTTCATTTGAAGTTGCATGGCTTCTATTTGGGTAGTTTTGCGAACAATCTAGTAAGGGTACTTTATGTGGGCACTTTTCCCATTACTTGTTTTATGGCAGATGCACCATATACAACTACAGTGTTCACATTTGTCACCCTCATCTGTAGCATGTACTGTTTAAGTTGTTGATTCACTGTCATTACATTTGTCAATATAGATCTCACATGATCTGCATTTCAATTATCTAGGTGTGGACGAGGCATGTACCCTGCTCAAACGAACCATTTCTGTCCCATAAGACTGAATGGTCCCATAAACCATTGTTATGTTATGTGAATTTGTAGAGTGCAGCTAATCACCTGTGAGGGTATCCAGGCACTGCGTTGGGCAGGTCTGGTGGGGGAGGAGGAGATCATGACTGTTTCATCTGGCAGTGCCATGTCTTGAGGTTCCTTCAAAAGTCCATTGGCGAGTGGGAGGTTCTGAGGTGTTTCGAGAGGTCGTTCCAGGTCGTGGCTGTGAGGTATAAGAAGGAGAATCCTTCACTTCCGGTCTTCTTGATGCGAGGGAGGTGTGCTTATGCCTGGGATGCAGATTGAAGGTGTCTGGTGGGTTGGTAGAAGTTGAGGCAGTGGTTGTGATAAGGTGGACTTGTTTTGTGGAGAGCTTTGTAGGCATGGGTGAGTAGCTTAAACTTACATCTTTCATGGACGGGGAGCCAGTGGATATCATTGCGGTGTGGAGAAATGTGATTATTTCATGGGATGTTCAAGATGATTCCAGCAGTGGCGTTCTGAATGGTTTGGAGTCGGCTTAGGACATGGGCTGGGATTCCAGTGTAGAGGGTGTTTCTTTAATCTAGTCCACTTGTGATAAGGCTCTAGGTGACCGTTGATCTGGTGTTTAGTGGGATCCACTTGAAAATCTTGTGCAGCATTGGTAGGATGTGAAAGCATGATGAGGAGACGGCATTGATCTGTCTGCTCATGGGGAGGTTGTTGTTGAAAGGTTATGGGAATTTCTTGGATTCATATGGCATACATCTAGCTGGAGGTCTTTTTGGTTTATACCCAGCAAAATGTGTAGCATCTGCTTCAGACTGGATACGCTTAATTTGCTTTAACAACAGTATAACTTCATCTCGTTAACCATGAACCCTCATCAGATCAAATGTTCTGTAACCAGGTCAGTCAGCACATTAACTCATATCGCTACATGTCCATCTGCCATTTCAGTACAGATTCAAAGTGTGATTCAAAGGATATCCTTTTAATAGTTAAGCTTAACATATGACTGTGGCAAAACAAGGGGTTCCTGTCTGATTGGAGGGAGAAATCCCCTAGCAATGTCAAATGGACGTCTCTTTGTCTTGGTGCTTATTCTCACATGTGGCCCCCAGGGTACTCAGTTTATTAGGGCCCCACTGATGGCACCACTATGCCTGCCAGCTCACTCCTGGTCAATTTCAATAGATAGCCCTTCGTCCCCCACAGCGCAGGCATACCAACTTTCCATCTGGTGTGGGGAAAATGAATCTGACACGTTACATTGTATGCGATACAACGAATGCCATTAAAACGCGGTCATTACAACAAACCGCTTTGTTACATCGCATAGCATTACAGCGCAAGTAGTTACAACGACTTGCTGTAGGGGGCGCTGGATGTTGGAATAGTATAATTTACTATTCCAACTCCAGTCTGTGCAACAGCACGGAAGGTGTTGGATTTTAAATCCAACACCTTCTGCCCCATAGAGCAAGTTGTTGTAACGACTTGCGTTGTAATGGCTTGCGATGTAACAACGCAGTCATTGTAACAACCGCGTTGCAATGAAATGCGTTGTATCACATACGATGTAAACAATGTCTCTCTGGGAAAATGGGCAGATGTCATGTAAACCTCTTCCAAATCTACCTGGAAGGGATCGACACTGGGAACGGACATTACATGCCAGAGACCACAGAAATGTCTTACGGTACTCTGTCCCTATGGAGAGCACACACACTTGACCACTGTACCAGTTTTATAAAAAGCTTTTATTAGAAGCCAAGCTAGTACAGAATAATTGCAGCATTATAGTAGCAAATTCCACAATAATTGTGGTAATGGAAAATGAAAGGAATGTGAGTAATATGAACAGATGCAAAGTTTTATGCGATATAATTTCCCTTCCGACTGAGCCTTTGCTAATTAGAATTAGCACCTTAAATGTGCCATCGGGTGAGGTGCAGTATGCAATCACATACCTCTTTGGTATGTGCAGATTACCATGGGTCCTCTGAGGCCAGGCTCTGTCTGTGTGTCCCGAATGTGTTAACAGCCACTGTCTTCGGCAATGAAGAAACAGTCTGCCTGGAATTCAATATGGGGCTCTCTGCCTAATGCTTTAAAGATGCTGTTTCACAAGGCTATTTTGAGAAATCCTGCCCTTACTGTCTGCAGTGAGACAAAGTGCGTAGAATTTCATGGGGTTCTTATAGTCCTACATATGAAAATCCATAAAAGCAATCAGTAGGCCTAAACTAAAATACTACACAATATATGACCCATAGCCACACTATGATAATGCATAACAAATAGGCAACCTATTATTATATAGTATTCATCATCATAATATCGTAATAGGAATCAGCATTAGCAATAAATGATTGGGGGCCCTGAGGTTGGGTCCCATGCTGTGTGACCCACAGCTGCCTCCATTTCATAGATTTCATAGATTGGCTGGAATCTTCCCCTCAGGTGTCACAGGTGTCTATGGCCTCCTTCTTACATGCTTAACTCAGGGTATCCATCTATGTAGAAGAAACTGACAACATATGCATAAGGTTGACTATTATATCAATGTACTTTAATATCAATGTTAATTATGTTCCTATTTATCACATGCTTCCTTTTTTACATATACCTTTATTAATTTTTCCTCAGTAGACAGCAATGAAGCAACAAGTACATGATTTTAGGACAGTGCAATGGTCTGGATACGAAACAAACAGTGGAGAGTAGAAAAGCAGAGAAACCATTCCAGAACCAATTATGCATCACTCCAGAGACTGTATTACACATACGGCACTATTTCCTTGATTGCACCAGGCTCACCATTTTAATTGTGTGCACGGCGCAATCAAATAAAATGCACTGTATTAGGGTGAATATGCTGCCCCCAGGGCAGCCGCGAACTCATGCTGCCCTGGGGGCAGCACATTCATGTGAAAAAATGGAGCGGCTGCTTTAAAGCAGGTTATCCTTATTTGATTTTTGTTGTTTTGGTCTTGTTTTGTTCAATAAATTAAGCTCTAATTTTCTAACTAGGTGTGGTATCTTTTTGCATGGTGTTTGCACTGTTCTACTGTTTAAAGTGTTGCACAGATACTTTACACATTGCCTCTTAAGTTAAGCCTGGCTGCCCTGTGCCCAGCTACCAAGGGGTGAGCACAGATTAATTTAGGGTGTGCATCTGCCTTACCCTGACTTGGATTGTGTTTCCTGCTTGAACAGGGTGCGTATCTCTGCCAACCAGAAACCCAATTTCTAACAGGGAGGATCGAGCGACCCAGGTCACAGTTGAGGACCAGTTATAGTCTTCCCCGCACAGCCAGACTTGCAAGGGAAAGTGCCCTCCTATCTAATGTAACCTCCAGAACTCTGTACCTGCCCTCTGGGGCTGTATTTGCACTGGACACTGGGATCGGTGCCCCAGGTGCAATCCATACCAGAACTCCCCTAACATATGCTGAGTACACAGTGCCATAGATCTGTCTGTGCCATTGCCAGGACAGCTTGTGACAATCAGAGGGACTCAAATGTGCGTCCTGGAGAGAGGTGACATGTATGTGTCTTCTATCAAGAAAAGACTAAACCTTGAGCTTCTTGGCCAGGAAGCCTAGCCCTCAAACATTCCAGAATAGAAATTTGTACGTATTCATGACACAGTGGTCATAATCACGGTGAAATTGGGGCAATGACAAATAGAGACAGCAGAGTGGGAGTGTGGGGCAACTGTCCTCCATCTCATATAGTGATGTGGAGTGTTGTGGAAGCAAACGAATGGGCGATGTGTGCGGGTGTCCCCCTCTACCCCTCTTCAATTGTAACCATCTGAACCAAAAACATCATCATTACAAATAATATTCTATAATAATTGCGTAGTCACTGTGTTCTGTGGGAGTAGGCATCAGAGCAAGTTCGTATGTCGCAGTCCTTACCAGCAAACCCAGGAGAGAAGTACATTCCCGGGTCACACAGTCCTACATCACTGAAAGTAGGCATAGGATTGTTCATGTGGTGAATAGTTCTCTAGATCAATTCTCCCACAGATCTGGCGATAATTGCAGGGCCCTTCAATGGGGAGTCCTGCCCTCCTTCCAATGTACTGTGCCTCTCCAATGTGTCTGAGTTGCTGGACCCTGCCACCACCGGGACAAACCTTTGAGCCTGATGTCGGACACCAGAACCACCCTCTCCGCAGCTATGTGTTGCTAAGACAGAGCCCTGGGAGGCAGCCGTACTCTCTTTTATCAACATTTCTGGGCATGTACAACCTCCCATTCTGGCCTCTAAGCCTGAGAGATGTCATGGCCTTGGTCCTCCAACAAAGTTCTGACCTCTTACAGGCTGGAAAAGAAGAAAGTCCTGTTTGTTACCATTACACAAAGTTTCGCTGAGTAGATCAGTCCATAGATGATGCCCAAGGTTTGTAGCATTCGTTTAGGACCTGAGAAGCTTAGGCGTTTTTTCTGCAGTTGGGATGTGTAATCTGAACAAAGGTGTATCTTGTGACTGTCAAGGTCCCAGGGGCGTGTGCTGGAGTACATTGCAGGATATCGTCTCAGTCATGATATTTCAGCAGCCTGTCCACCATTGGCGGGTGCGATGCGACTCTGTGGGCCCTTGCCACCATGAAGAAATGGGATTGGGTGTTGGTGAGCATTTTTTTCAGCAGCCAGTCCACCAAAATCAGCTTAGCCAAGTGACCTTTGGTGCACTCAGGCAGTTCCACTATCCATATGTTATAAAGGTGGGAATGACCCTCTGCATCCTCCGCACAATCTTGTAGCAGACATAGGTCATGTCACATATTCTCTATCTGCTTCTGCAGGGCTGTGACCGTTGGCCTCATTCTGGCTGTAGTAGACTCAACTTCTCCCACTCTGTCCGCCAGCTTTCTGTGATCTGCCTGTGGAAGGCCCACATCAATTGCTATGGTGTCAATCTTCTGCTTTAGGGCCATGCAGGACTTACATATAGCCTGCAGAATAGTCTCCACACTACCATGTTCCATCTTATCGCCCCATTTTACCACTGCTAGGCCCGCTGGCCTTACCGCTTGTAGGCACACATCCCGACCACCGGCTCCTCCACAAGCACCCCTCACTATTGGTTTGCCCCTAGCGCCAACATCGTCTTGGGCCACTGCAGTCTTTTATGCCTATCATCTATATATGCAGGGGCAAGATGAAACAAGTGGGTAACAGAGGCACCAGAATGTTCTGCCTGGCGGCAGCCCCAAGGATGCCACCCCCAGGGCATCACCGATCCAAGTAGGCGCACAAAGAGTGGGCCCCAGTAGCCTTACAGGCACCCTCTGGTTATGGTGTAATGGCTAAACCCCTCCGGTTCTCGACACGCCACCTGTGCACTGACAGTCCAACAGTCACATACCAGACGAACCCTCTCAGGTCTCACCTCTGTGTCAGATGCCATGGTCTGTGGTGGTGCATAGCCGTATCATGCCCAATCTCCTCACAAGGGGTGGCTACATACTTCACAGGTGTCGTTCGGCCAGTCATCTTCACCAATGAGAGCCCCCACAGTCATCCAAGCCATGCTCAGCCAATGGCATCCGGCAAGCACAGAAAGGGGACCCGATCAGACTCCACGGAAATGGCCCACACAGCTCCATCCAGCTCACCCACAGAAATGCACAGGGAATGTCCTTGCCTGCTCGCACTGTGCCCCAACCCAACACACAGTGTACAGTACTGACCCAGGGACCCGCAGACAGCAGCTCAGGAGCACTTAGACTACATGTCTGCCATCTTATGCTCTTGGGTCACGCAACTGGCATCACATGCTACTGTTTAATTGTCTGTTCCATGGCTTCACATTGAGTTTCAACTTCTTCCTTTGGGCAAAGAACACAAAGTCTGCACTTATATTTGTTGGTGCCATGCTAAAATATTCCTTATCTCATTAGTATAATTACCATACTCTGCCTTTTATGTCACTGTGAATAGGAGAGAGCTGTCCCTTAGCAGTATAAGATACATCACCAAGGCTTTAAGAGACAGATTCCTAGCATATGGTTCTTATCAATAAAAATGTTTATATATGCATTTTTATTTGATTCTGCATTACATTTCTTGGTCACATCACTTTTGTCTGTCCCCCCCAGATCATCCATTTGATTGCTAATATATTCTGTTTTTTCTACACTGCAACATAATTGGTCTGCTTTATGGGATGAAATTTCATTTTAAAAGGCTTTGTTTGGTGTTAGATGGGCAGGAAGCTAGTAACTGACAGACAAGTATCAATTATTTGCGCATGTTGGAAATGATGAACGGTTGTGTGTTCATGAGCATTTCATTTGTCCTCTTTCCAGCTCTTATCTCTATCTTTGGTTCCTCTCTTTTGCACTTCGACACATGTTAGACCTGTCAATCTTAGGGTAGTCTTCCCCCAAACGTTTTGCCTTCTTCCCTCCTATGTTGCTGAATTAGTTTTTTTTGCCCTTCTGAATCTATGCACTTTACCACTGCAAACCAGTGCTACAGTGATTGTGCTCACTCCCTAAGACATGGTAAACTTGGTTTAAACTTTATTGACATATTTAATTTACATATAAGTCCCCAGTAAATTGATATACCATATACAATGAGCTAGTAAATTAAATGCTACTAGCGTAAGCACAGCACTTATTGTGCCACCCACTTAAATAACCCCTTCAAACACGTCCCAGGCCTGCCATTGCCTGTCTGCAATTTTAAACTGCAAATTCAATTTGGCAAAATACATCTTTTACCAAGCCTAAAACTCCTTTTTTTAATACATATAAGATACACATAGGATAGGTCCTAAACAACCCATAGGGCATGTTACATTGTATTTAAAAAGTTGGACATCTATTTAACAGTTTTACATGTCCTGGTAGTGAAAAACCTGCAAGTTTGTTTTTCACTATTGTGAGGTCTACTCCTCCTGTAGGATAACATTCGGTTAATTATTAAATTTCACATGTGCTAAACTTCGTTTGGGAGCAGTTAGAAAAATCGTGTTTGGGGAATTGTAATTTATAATCTTCTTTAATTGTAAAGTTGGATTTCAAGTCATAATTCAGAAAATGCTAGGTTTAGAGAGTTGGCATTTTTTCCTGCCCTAACCATTTGGTGCCTGCAGCCAGCACATTACTAGGAGGAGCTGGCAGTTAGCTATTATGTAATCCTCCCACACATCCACAAATAGAGGGGCTAGGCAATGGCAAGATGGGACATCAAAGACAGGATGTGGGGGTAGAGCCTGGCACAGCCCCACTTGCACTTCAGGCACTCTACCCCAGCTCACACACAAAGAACTTCACACTAGCCTATTATGCCTGCAGACAGACTGGCACTAGGGCAGGGGAGCAAGACATTCCAGACACTTGGGTGGAGGAGAAATTATGGACATTTATTCCACTTCAAAGGGTGCTCCAGGTGAAAGAATAGGGCTCTCAGACACACTCTTCAGTTTACTTCTGGACCTGTGGAAGGACTGTCAAAGGATTGACCTGTTGTCTGTGGCCTGCTGTGTACTTCAGAATACTGCCCTGCTGTATCAAGAGGTCTGCCTTGCTGCCTAATGCCTGCACTTTGCTCTCAGAGGATTGCCCTTCTTCTTGAGTCCTGCTTTCTTCCTTGAACCTAAGACTTCCAGAGTGACTCCAAGGCTAATTGGCTGGCCTCCTTATCGGAACCTCAGGGACAGAAAAGCTCCAACCATCTTGAACCCACACCAGGACCCAGCCTGAGTCCGTCATGACACTCCAAGTGGTGTATCTCCACTCCTGGACCCTTGGAAGTTGTGCTAAAGCTGCCCATACAGTCCAAATCCAAAAATTGGGACCTACAAAACTTTCTGCCAGAAGTTGCTCTCAGAAGCAAGAGGAGGCCGGGACCTACCTGGTCCTTTCCACCATGGTTTTACCTGGCAATAAGATACAGTAAATAAGCATTGGTAATGCATCGGTTTCACCTTTGTAATGAATAAAGAGCTGTTTTCATCAATCATTGTCCGGGAGAAGGAAAGAGCTCCCTTAATAGATAACACAGGAGTGCAGAGGATGTGGCACAGCAGCCAGAGCTGTTGACTTAAGATCCGGTGATCCCGGTTTGAGTCTCGGCAGCGTAAAGCAACATCCTGTGATTCTATGCAAATCAATTAATCTCTCTGGCTGATAAATTGTTTTATAAATATGCTGCAAAAGTAAAAGGCAAAATGTTTTGGAACTATAGTTCCACCAAAGCGGATGTTAACAGTATTTCGGAAGCGGGAAACTGATAAGAGATGCAGACAAGGAACAAGCATTGATCAATGCAGGAAAATATGCTACAGCCATTATAAATGGAGGAAGGGCAAGTGGCATGCACAGGAACCAATGAGAAGCCAGGAAAGAGAGGAGGCAGGATGTAAGTCCATTTTATGTTTAAATAAAAAACAATAGATTTCTCAAGCACAGCGCAAGCGCTGTGCAGGCGAAACCTAAAAATTATTACATGTCTGCAGATCTAAACTGAGCGAGCAGACATGTAGCCTTTCTCCAAGAGCCCTTACTCCGCAGGGCCATTTGGATACAGCAGAGAGAGATTAGTCATCACTGTGCCAAACTTACGGTCCGCTCTCAATTACCACTATACTGGCAAGAGTGCCTATCAGGAGCTAAATGATTTCTGAAGTACACTGTGCATGCTGAAGTGTTGTCTGTAACACTTTAAATTACATATTTCTTTCTTTTTGAAGCTGTTTCATAGAGTGGTGTAAAGTTTTGAATATGTGTGCACACTTAAAGAAGAATTGATTAGATATTACTTGTATTTTTGCGCGTGGTGACTAAGTCCTCCTGTTAAATGCTGTGTCAGGGTTATCAGTATACTTACTATGACATCTTACTTACTATGACATCTACAACTAGGAAAACGGTCTAACAGAAAGTGGGAAATAATAATTGATTGTCAGGAAGCCAATAGTAGGTATAGAATGTTTTAAAGGGCTGTTAGATGGATCACAGGGGACACCACTCCTGCACTTGGTAAACCCTTAACTGGTGTTCTTGCAGCTAAGCCAACAAACCAAATGTTCTAGACTATGGCTGCATCTCTGAAGCTGCCTCTTCTATAACCCTAACTGTCCCCCGATTCAGTGCCCTCCACTCTGCTGGCTAGTGCTTACAGGTGTTTACGCCCAACTCTTGAAAACCCTACCACTCCAATGCAATTCATAAAATGTACTGTTCTGATCTATCCATACTCAATACATCACAAAAACTATTTGTATGATCTACCTATGATCCACCATTTTGAGAAGTAATATTACTGAAATAAAAAAGAAATGGTTGTGATGACACTGGAATCTAAATGTAGCTGTCACTGTTAAAAGTCCAAAATGTGCATAGAAACGAATGTGACAGTGGAGTCTACTAGAGATATGGACACCTAAAATCACAAAGACCCTTTGGATATCACAAGGACCTTTTGACCCATGTGCAAAAAGTCAAATTTGGGCAAATCTCATATTTAAAAGAGGCTCAATTCATCCAATTGAACAGGATACCTTACACATAATAGTTTTGTCTAAAACATCTGCAAGTAGAATTGATGTGTAACAAAAAACGATCGCATTTTGAGCCTAAAAATAAATGCATGATTTGCAAATCAGAATCCAGTGAAGGATATAAATGGATTAGTGGAGTTTCAGTCCAGATTCACTGAATATTCCCACATATTTCTCAGTCCTACTTAACACTCTGCCACATGCAGTGATCACTCATAACGTCTCTAGTAGCCATAACAGGTCAACATTAGTGCATTAGACTGCATGAAAGATGCAAATAAATAAATAGTTGCACTCATTTCCTATTCCTGGTGCAAGGGTCATATGATTCGCGTCTGTCACGTGTTGCATTTCTCCTCATGTGATAATCCGTGGGTATTTGGCTGTTACTCATTAGAAACTGTTGCATACATTGCCCACTGTAAAATTATTACAGTATAACAAAAATGTTTGTAGAGGAGGTACTCTGCTTGTTGCTTTGCCTATGTACTGTGTTCCATGTACCGGTACCCACTGACATGGGGCGTTTATTTTACTCGTCCTTGTAGCACTATCATGAAAATACACATCAACAGTACTTAATTTGTACTGGTGTTTGCTGGTGGTGGGTACAAACACTCGTGTTGAGGAATGGGACTTATTGTTCACCATTCACGATAAAAAATTGACCCAGAGCAAGAAAGAGAAAGGCTCAAAAGAGAACAAAGTAGAAAGTGAAACAACGACTAATAACGACAAAAGCGGAAACAGCAATAACAAAAGCTGCATGAGTGAGATAAAGAGGAAGTGCAGTATAGGGTGATGGAAGAAAGAGGCATACGTTGAAATCAAAATTAGGCAGCGTTGGTATTTAGCAAACTCGTCATTTGTTGCACTTGTGGCGGGCGAATGAGAAAAATTGGGTGAACACTCACTTCTGGTTTTTTTCTTTTCACAAATTAAGCCCTGCAAGCAAGTGGCGTTTTTCTGTTCTTTTCACAACCTTACCTTTCTGCGCCTGTTTAAACTTTAAATTCATTGTTACTTGAGCATTTCTTGTTTTATTTACACTCCATTGCCATTCATGAGTGCATTTTTTGGGCACCATATTTTCATGAAAGCATTTTGCGTGGCCTATTTTAAAAACATTTTCTGGAGACGGTAACATGGCCGGTTGTTCTTTCCATACAATTCTTATCTGCTATCACATTGTGTTCTAATTCTTTTGTTTTCACTTCAGTAATTTTTTATTTCTTATATGTTTGCGTGCAATTGTTTCCTTTCCTGCTGACAAGTGGAACAAGCCTTTGCAATGCAATAGGTCTCACATTTGTGAGAGTTAGAGCTTTTGGTATTGTAAATGACAATGTCTTTAACTCGTGTGTTTTGGTTTGGAGTGGATGCATGTAGTTTGGTGTGGAATTATGTGGAATGGATTGGAATTGTTAGTTATGGAATTGTGTGTGGTGGAATTGTGTGGTGTGGAGTGGATTTGTGGAGTGGAATTATGTGGCATGGTGGTTAGAAAGGGGTGAGAGTTGCACAGACTAGATAGACAAATAGTGTGGTGTGGATTGGATTCGTATTGTGGAAATATGTGCCATGGTGTGCATTGGTATTATGTGGATAATATTTATGTGGTATTGAGTGTGAAGTGTAATTATTTGAATTGTATTTTGTGTTGTGGAGTGGTTTGTAGTGGAGTTTAATTATTTAGTGTGCTGTTGAATTTTGTGGCATGATGTGGAAATCTGTGGTGTGGTTTGTATGTATGTGGTGTCTTGTGTAATTGTGTGATGTTGTATATCACACTAAACATCCAGGTATGCCACAAGATACCCAGACGAGTAGAGCGATTCTGTTTATTTTGCATCTTTTTCAGATTATTCAGAGAGGATTCACAGTAATGAATTACTGGATTCTCCCAAGATTACCCAATGTAGTCAAGTGAGAGAGTCGGGATTAAAACCTAAACCTCCTGGTTCCACTGTCAGCAATTTAATCTCCAGATCTTTTCTAAGATATCAAATGTATACAGTGCTGAAGATTTGTGCCTTTGTGTGCATACTTTGGACTGTAAAAATACACATTATACATACAAAACCAGCTAGCTGCCTTGTACACTCAGGTATTGCTAGTGATGTGTACTTTCTGGATACATGTAATACAGTTAACCACAAGTAACAAATTACCATCAAGCACACTGGTATGACCATAAATGCTGTGGTGTCAACTTTCATATGGATGTGCTCAGGGAGAGAAGTGATAAGGTACCACTTGCTACACAACAGCTGAGAAGAGCTGGCTGGGCATTAATAGTCAGAAGGAACATGGTGTATTGTGTATTATGATGGATACGAGATAAGAGGGATATGATGACAGGTGCAGAACGTTCTTGAATTACTGAGTTCTGTGGTCGCTGGGGATGAAGGGTTACTCAGTAGTAATGGCTGTTACAGTTTAGACTAAAGGGTGAATGGAAGCCATTATCTGTCACCCATCTTTGCAATAGCTATGCAGCATTTATGAAAGGTCCAAAAACGCCACTTGTACATGTTCATCAGATTGCCACTTTTACTTTTGTCCTCATGAAATATGCCGCATAGGGAATATGAATATGACAACAACCCTTAATTGCAACACTCTCAATCAAGCAGTAGGTGGACCATTAAACTCATACGAACTATAGAGCTAAAGAAAAGATTTGAAAGTGGGGGAGGGTAAGAATGATCATGATTTTACCAATATGTTAAACATGAAGCAACAGAGCACCTAGAATGAAGAGCTCTGAACCCAAAGTCCTCAAGCTAACAGTCTTGCAAGGTGTCCTCACATTTCTACTGAAAACATCAAGAAATTTAAAATCTGGTAAATCATTGGAAATTGATATTTTTTGAATGTTTACAGCTTTACAGGTATGCCACTGCTGATTTATGGATTGTAAATTAAGTACATGTGCCTGCACAGTTTCACTTAAACATTGGCATTGCATAAAAAAGATATTGGTAACAAAAAAATAGTAGGGTATATATGTCTGCGTTCTGCAGTACAGCAACATGTGTAATTAACATGTGCAATGTACGCTCCACAATTTTGAAATTGGTGGGCACTGCTGCGCTCTGCTACTAACAAGACTTTCAAAGTTTCAATCCCATGCCAATACAATGAGTTTATTGCGTAGGTGACGTGGCAGTGTTTTCTCTGCTTTTCACTTAGTGTACCACCGTTCAAACAGTAAATTCAGGGGGTGCCCAAGTCTTACTGAAGTCAAGGCTAAAAGCTAGCTTTCAATATTAGACAGCCCGGGTGCCACAGTTAAACAGTTTAAACAGGACTGCAGGGTAGAAAGGACGAATATGCGACGATAGGGAAACCTGCTAGACAAGTAAGAACAGAGCTACAATCACTGCTTTCCTGTGGTGCAAAGGATTAGCATTTGGTTCGATTAACCTTGAGTGAACCAAGTTAGAGGCTTTAACTACACAAGGTACACTAACGAGCAGCTCACCTTAATGGGTAGACTGTTTCACAAATGAGAAATCTAGTGCATAATGGGAAATAAATTCCCCGAATATCAAATAAATCCCCTGAATTGCAGTATCAAAAAAGACTAAATAGATTCTGTACATTTTCATCCATAGCAACAGGATATCAAGAACTGGCTAAAGATGAATGCTGCTTATCTACACCTTAAAACATTTTCTTTCCATAGAAGATTACTTAACCAAGTTTAAATGCACCTTTTGTGTGTATGGAGAAGTCCAGCATCCCGTTACTGCACAATAAAACATGCACCTCTCTCTTTCTCTATTTTAAACCCTTGTGACCAATAGTTTGTCTTAAAGCTACAGTACAGATAATTCCCAACTCCATACTTTACAGGATAGTCTGACATATGAAAAAACAATACTCCCTATTTCGCAGATTCACAAGCAAGTACAAAAAATAATAATAAAAAGTGTGTGCGCGTTTAAAATACAGCACACAACAATTTGGGAGCAGTGTTTTCACCTCCTGTCACCAGTGGCCAATGATGACGACGTGATTGATTCAACCCTTCATTCACACAAGGTCGATAACATTAATATAATTGCAAAAGTATTACCTCACCAGCAGAGTATATACACACGCCATTTGGAGCTTGTGAATGATTGTGTATTAACTATTTCAAGTGGGTTAAGAGCAGGAATAGCAATTGTAGGTCATGGACTGTGCTACATAATGCACATTAGGGGCCTGAATGGTACAACATGAGTTTTGATTCAGGAGCAGTGTTTTCCGACAAGTTGCATCTCCTGTCCCCAACAACCGGTGGTGACCACCAAAGGATCTGGGATTCCGTGACGGCAGGCAATGAGGCACGGAACCTTATTGCTTGCTAGCCATCATGTGAACTTACGGCTGCAGACCGAAGTAGCAAAATACGGGAATAAACAAAGCTTTTTGAAACCTATTTGTTTATTTTTCTAAAGAGCACACATGCTTCCCGACGCATTTTAATAAATGAACTGGAGTGACTAAAAGAAAATAATGGAGCATGAGGCAGAGCAATTGAAAGAAAATAATAATAAAATGTGTGTGCGCATTTAAAATACATACCGCAAAGTTCGAGCGGAGTGACTAAAAAAAACAGAACTTGAAGCACACCAACTAAAAGAAAGTGAGAGGAGACCAAACAAGACTTCAACAATCCCAATCCTCCTTAAAAGGAAGCCCAAAACCAAATGAATATCCTACACAAAAAATCCCAACTGACAGTCAACATTGAAAATTGCAAAAACGGCTACAAAAATACAACCAATGGATCGGGAGCAATGGCACAGGACGTAGCACTAACACGACTGTGGCATTAAAAGGAGGTGGTCGGGAGGAATGTTATATTTAAATATAAGCAGGTATGGCGTGGAAGCTGAACATCGACAAACAGTAACAGAGCAGGAAACCAAGAAAGAAATTGTCCCCCAAAGAACAGATAAAGAACCATAGCTTAATGAGACAGTACTTAGTCCCTGCTCTGTGGAGGAATGAAAGAGAAAAAGGAAGAACAGAGAGGCAGGACTGGCCACTAGCAAGCAAGGATATTTAAAGGACACCAACATGGATAAATGAAAAAACAAAGGCAAGCAATGGGCGGAGTTGAAACTCCACAAAGCATATACAACAGGTTGCTAAGCGTCAGCGCAAGCGCTGGCTAGGATTGACCTAAAAATAAGCTGTTGGTATTTTTGTTCTTCTAAAACCTATGAATAACATATTTAATCTAGAAAATCTTGAATTTGTTTTTGTCAAAACATTATTTTTTGATCTGTGGCATTTAATTATTTTAAACATATGATGTTAGTAACAGACTAAGAAATCTGATTGTGTTGATTAGTGAGAATGTGGTGACTGATCTATAAATAGTCATCCAAGTTTGGAAGCCATATTTACAGTGGGACAGTCTAGCTTGATAATATTTCCATGGAAACTGAAAGGTCTGTAGAGCTGCCTCTTTTGCAAACTAAATGCAGTTTATTAGAGACTGTCTGTTCTACAATCTGTAATTATCATGAGGTAGGAAATAGATTGTGAACGTGGGTGGACTGCTTGGCTGAAGCTGCCAGCCTGATTTACGCAGAACAGCTTTGAAATGCAGTTTTAAAGGTATAGTACAATTTATGAATGATGGAACCCTTCATCTTTAACCATTTCACTGCTAGGCCTTTCTTCCCCGTGCTAAGCCTTTTTTTGGCTATTTGGGGTAGTTCACACTTGGGCCCCTGTAACGTTTTGTCCACATAAGGCATCCATGCCAAATTTACGCCCTTCTCTTCCAACGCCATAAGGATTTTAAAAGTACCCAGGGTTTGTGGATCCCCCTGGAGGGGACCAAGAAATTAGCCAAAATACAGCTGAATTTTGGTTTTTATTGCAAAAATGGGGAAAAAGTGCTGCAGAAGAAAGCGTCTGGTTTTTCCCCAGCAAATGGTTTCAAAAAAAGGTTTGTGGTGCTGAAATCATCATCCTCCCAGCTTTCCGGTACAAGCAGACTTTTGTCAGAAACCCAACATTTTTTACACAGTTTTGGCACTGTACTGGGACAAAGCCTATTTTTGCTACTTTTGTGCTCTCAACCTCCTTCCAGTTAGTGGTAGTAATGGGTGTGAAAACAATAATGGATCCCAGAAAGCTATACATTTCTGAAAAGTAGCCAAAATTCTGAATTCAGGAAGGTGTCATTTGAGTAGATCCTTCAAGGTTTTTTTATAGAAACTAACAGTTGAAAATTAGAAAAATTTCAAATGAGTTGAAAAAAACAGCCATTTGTGCCAACGTTTTCACCTGTAACTTCTTTTAAGTACAAAAGGAATTTGAAAGCAATATACCGTTATCTCAGCTAGACCCTTCTGGTTGTGGGGATATATAGGAAATGTAGGTTCACCAAGACCCCGAGGAACCCAGAGCCAATAACTGAGCAGCCTGGTTTTTCATTGTGTAGCGGGTCTATAGCAAAACTTTTGGTAAAATATAAAGAGTGAAACATAGGTATCAAAGACACCTATGTATTTACGAAATGGGAACAAAATATAGTTTAGAAACAGTAGCTATTTGCACATTTTCGGAATTATGGTTACCAATACTAGCCTGTGAATTATAGGACATTTTTCAAAGTGACTTCTTTTTTACACATTGTCTTACATGAGAAAGGCAGAAATGCAAAAAAAGGCAATGGATAATAACAGTTGCTCTACAATTCTGAGATTCCCTAAGTCTCCTGATAAAAATGGCACCTCACTTGTGTGGGTAGGCCTGGTGCCCGCGACAGGAAACAGCCCAAAACGCAATGTGGATGCACCACATTTTTACACTCAAAACAGACCCTTCTTTTGCACAGTGCCTAGCTGTGGATTTTGAACCCTTGCTCAGCTGGCACCTAGGGAAACGTAGCAAACCTATACATTTTTAAAAACTAGACACGTGGAGGAATCCAGGATGAGGTGACTTGATAACTCTGTCACTGGATTCTGTTACCCACAATCCCGTGCAAACCTCAAACTTTGTAAAAGAAAACACATTTTTCTCACATTTCTGTGATCGAAAGTTCTAGAATCTGCGTGGACCCAGAAAATTCTACCCACCCCGAGTTTCGCAAGGTCTTCCAATAAAAATGGTACCCCACTTATGTGGGTAGGCCTAGTGCCCACGGCAGGAAATGGCCCAAAACGCAACGTAGACACACCACATTTTTACAGTGAAAACTGACCCTTTTTTTTTTTGCAAAGTGCCTAGCTGTGGATTTTGAACCCCAGCTTTGCCAGCACCTAAGGAAAACCTATACATTTTTTAAAGCTAGACACCCAGGAGAATGTAGGAGGGGGTGACTTTTGTGGCTCTCACAAGGTTCTATTACCCAGAATCCCCTGCAAACCTTAAACTTTGAAAACAAGACACATTTTCCTCTCATTTCTGTGATAGAAAGTTCTTGAATCTGTGTGGATCCACAAAATTCTACCCTCCCCGCATCCCCAAAAGTCTTCCGAAAAAATAGTACCTCACTTGTGTGGGTGGGCCAAGTACCCGCAGCAGACAAGGGTCCAAAACGTATTGAGGAGACATCAAAATTACCTATCAGAAAACAACCTGGTTTTGCAAGGGGGGCACCTGGGTTATTAGCCCCGGGCTCGGCCACCATCTTGGGAACTACTAAACCCACACATTACTGAAAACTAGACACCTGGGGCAGTCCAGCGAGGTATGACTTGCATGGAACTCCCAAAGTTTTCCTACCCAAAATCCCCTGCAAACCTCAAATTAAGCTGAGTATGGAAAAGTTGCGGTATCACCAGGCTGACACAAATTTCCTACCACCCAGAGTTTCCCCAGGTCTTCTGATAAAAATGGTACCTCACGGGGCGTGGCCAAGATGGCGTCTCGTTAGGATGCGCCCAATCAGCTCTCCGATCCCACTGAGCCTCTTACCGCACTTCCAGCGGTCATCGATAAGCCAGTGTCTGCCGGGTGAGCGAGTGAGAGCTGCGGCACGCCAGAGGACGAAGCGATGTCCTGATCTTTCGAGAAGAAGGTCAGGGAGAGCCTGTGTTGAAGCGTCCAGGAGCGTGCCGGAGCTCCGGGAGAGGCCGCGGTGGCAAGCCCGCATTTCTGTTTCTCTGCATGAGCTCATCGCAGCCCCCCTGGAGCAGTACTAGGGGGCCACCAAGGCCATAAAGTACCTGCCCTCGCGCAGAGCACCAGGCAGCAATCGAGGGGCAGATGCAGGGGGCGGCTGGTGAGGATCTGGAAGGAGTGCCCTAAGTGAGGCCCAGGCTTGGCTGGCCTGGTCGGGCCTGCTCTGGGCCAACAACTGCTGGACAACAGCTACATGTGTACTGTGGGAGGGGAAGCCTGCGTTGTGACTGCCCTGGGCAGGCCCACACAAGGCCGCAGCTGACTTCCAGGCCCTCCAGCAACGTTCCAGGTCGAGCTGATTTGGGCACTCATCAGAGGTGGACGAGGTGAGCCAAGGTGGCGCGCTTTTCCTGGGGCTGGCAGTCTGGTTGGCCTGGCCAGACCCTCTCTGTGGCGGCTCCAGCTTGAGGGGGTGGCCAGCAGCATCTGGTAGATAGGGCCCTCGCTGCAAATTGACTCTCCCCATTGGACAATAAGGGACTTTACCTGGTCCCTCACCCTGGATGTGCAAATGAGGGCTGCCACCAGCACATATTCCTGCACCGGTCAGCGCCCCAGCAGCAACAGCATAGCTACGTTTCAGGGCCCTTGGGGGTGAGCCCGGCCTGCGCGCTTAGCGGGGGCCTTTGAGTTGGTCGGCCTGGTAGGGCCTCTCTGCGCCAGCACTTAATTTGTGGGGTCGGAGGCCTGCAATCCATGGACATTGGCCTGAGGGGCCTCTCTTTCTGGGAGCAAGCAAACACAAACCAGCTGCAGGGCCCGATCTCACATGCTTCAAGGACCCCCCAGGTAAACTACTAGCCGGACACCCTTGCAACCCCCCTCATGTATCCTGACTCGGGGGGCCGTGAAGAAGAGCCTCTAGCAGTGCAGCGAGTATATCTACCATCCGTAGAGGAGAGGGTAAGGAGAGCCCAGCGCATAGGCAGGCATCTCAGCACATCTGAGTCCGCCTACATCGCCCTGCTAGATAGGCCTCCTGCTCCAGACCAGCGCCACACAGCGAGGCCCTCCAGAGTCAGCATGATGGAGGTCTCAAAAGGCAAAAAGACAGGTCGGTCAAAGACTTGCTCATCAATTTGGCGGCTCAGCAAATGGAAAACACGCCAACGGCAAAGCACTCAGACGAAGCTGAAGGCGGTGGCGCTCCGGAGGACCCAGTCAGTCTATCCTTCATAGAATCGCTCTTTTCCTCACTCCACGAGGACCTGTCCTCCATGAAACGCGAGCTCTCAGCAGACATGAGAGAGGTTCGGGTTGTGTGGATTCTCTGGGGGAGCGAATACACATGGAGGATCACGAAGCGGGCTGGACGAAGAAATCGAGCACCTTCAGCAAGAAGTCCTTAAACTACAAGAACAGAACATAGGCCTCCAGGCCCGCAGAGGACTTAGAGAACCGATACCGCTGGAACAATATTCGCATTCGAGGGATGGCTCAGGGTAAGGGGGACGGAAACATTGAGACCCTGGTGGTGGGCCTCTTTCGCTCCATTCTGGGGGAGATCCCTGAGTTCCTCATCAGATTGGACTTCACCTATAGACTGGGCCCCCGGAAGAAAAGCACCGGCCCCACCAGCTGATATCCTGACGTGCATACATGATTTTCAACTAATGGAGCGGATCCTCAGGGAGGCCAGGCACTGTTCGGACTTTACCTATGAAGGTTCAAAGCCTATGCTGTACCAGGACCTGGTGGCCTCCACCCTACTTAAATGCAAAGCCTTCCGCCCAATTACATCCTCTCTGATAGACGCTGGTATCAAATATTCCTGGGGGCACCCCTTTAGATTGATCTTTCAATTCAAGGAAGAACTGAGACAAATCCGACCCATGTCTGCGGCACGTAACCTTTTTGGCATCTAGGATCTTACAGCAGGGACATCGCCTCAGGACAAGCCGCCGTGCAGCCGCTGCAGTGGCCATGGATAGACCACTATCAAACCTCCCAACCCATCAGCATGCCCAGATCCAGACACCATGGCCAGAGAAGGCGAGGTAGTCCTGGCGTCCATATCGGAGTGAATAGACACACCAAGGCAGAAGCTCTGCAATGTGCAGTTATCACTTTGATCGGTGGTTGGATATAGCTTACTATGCGATTTGAGCTGCTTGGGGGGAGCGGGGAGCTGCTGACCACGTTTACCCTAACCTTCTTCTCCTGGGAGCAGTACGCTCTGGACATAGTCTGGTTGCCTCTTGGTCAGAGCTGTGTTCAATGCCTGGCAGGACGGTCGGCTTTTAATTCTTTTGCTTATTTGCACCATTGTTTTAATTTAACTTTTAACTGTTGCTACCCTCATTGCTCTTACCTTGCTGCTAATGCCATCTGCACGGGCACTTTAGGGGCATAATCATGGCTCCCGGTGACTGCTCGATCCTTTAGGGAGTCGGAAGCAGGAAACGGGTCGCCGGATTCAGGTTAGCGGGCTAGTGTTTCATCAACCGCAACCAATAAAAGACACGCTGACGCGACCACGCAGCGGACACGCCGAAGGCAAGCCCTTCTGTGCCCATCCACACTCGGATCGGGCTCAGGGCCCGTCCCCCTGGCCCTGGTGCCTCAGATATCCTCACTTATTCTAGAGACTTTCTCCTGGAGCTAGATCGAAACGGCAGGAACATATGCTGTCCGAGGCTAATTCCTGACGAGCTCACAAAGGGATTCTCAGCCCCCTGCTCTAAATGCCTTATAATGTTCCCATGCTTTATGAGACGTTCTATCGGGTCAAAGCCCTGTCAAAAAAATTGTTCTCCTGCACCTATTAAAGCTATGCTCCTGAACGCTAGATCCCTAATGAAACATAGCGAGGAATGCGCAATGCTAATAGAGGAACATAAAATGATGCTGGCCTTCATTACAGAATCTTGGTCGGATTAATCTTCTGGCCCGGATATAGTAAAAACCCTGCCGCCGGGATATCTCTGCTTTACACAAAACAGACCCGGTAGGAAAGGCGGTGGACTGGCCATAATTTACCACAACTCCTTGGAGCCCTCTTTTTTCTCAGTTTCCAATCAAACCTGTGAAGCTTTGGCAGTAAATGTCCGTATCTCTCCTCATTATACCTTCAAAGCAATACTCCTCTATCGCCCTCCTGGGGCTAGAGGTGCGTTTTAAGACTCAGTTAGAATGTTACTAGAGGAGGGACTTAGTGCTAAATCTTTCACCATCCTAGGAGATTTTAATTTCTATCTTGAGGATCCTACGGACTCTGATAATTTAAAATTACAACAAATCCTAAGTGGCGGGGAACTCATTCAACTAGTGCTAGATCCCACCCACACTGCTGGTCACACTTTGGATAGAATTTTTTCTAACCATCCCAATATTCACTACCGTGGAGCTCTGCCAGTCCCCTGGTCGGATCATGCGACTGTTTTCTTTGAGATCTCTCTTACCAAGGATCTCAAACCAAAAACTGAACCCATACCCAGGGTTGATACTAGGGCCAGGAAAAACATTAATAGTGAGGAATTTGATAATCATCTGAAGACCACTATGGGCGCTTGGTCCTCATCTGTGGATAAGGCTGCGGCGTTATACACCGAATGGCTAGATTCAGCCTGTAAAACATTAGTCCCAGTTAGAATGTGCACCCCCAAGAGGGCAACGCCCTCAGCCCCCCGGTACTCTGACAGTTTAAAACTGCATAAAGCTGAATGTAAACGGCTGGAACGTGCGTGGAGGAGAGGGTACACCAATTCAACCAAAAAAGCATACAGAGATAGTCTCTCTATTTATAAAAAAGCGCTTTTTGACACAAAAAAGACATTCTTTGGGGAACAGATTAGCAATGCGAAATCCTCTACAAAAGAACTTTTTAATACTGTTCTAAAACTCACAACACCTATCAGGGCAAAACCACGAAGCAGCCCTGAATTTTGTGAAATTTTAGCCTCCACTTTTTGGGAAAAAGTGGATATTATTTTCTCGTCTTTCTGCATTCTGCCAAAGAATGGCACTAAGATGGGAGCCTGGGGCCCACCCAAGTACACTAAGGTAATTCCCACCTTGGATAGTTTTGCGACATTGGATGCCCAAGACGCCACTAAGCTCCTGTTGGCAATCCAATCAGGCTCCCCTCTAGATCCGTGTCCAGCATCAGTAGCTAAACTAGTCCCGAATACCATCGGAGCGGCTCTTGCTCCAGTTTTTAATAACATTTTCAAGTCAGGTCTGTTTCCCAAGGTCTGGAAAATAGCCTCAGTCCTTCCTCTTCTCAAGAAAGCCAATTTGGATCCTAAGGAGCCAAACAACTATAGACCTATCGTCTTCCGCTACCGGCTAAGATGATTGAAAAGGAAACAAATTTTCAAATAAGCTTTTTTATTAAGACCAATGGTCTATTAGATTCAACACAATTTGGCTTCCGCGCAGAACACAGCACGGAGCTGGCGTTGATTAATTCAACCGAAGAAATCAGAGAAGCATTAGATCGGGGTGGAGCTGCTATCCTGATTATGCTGGACCTTTCCAGCACCATGAAGTATTTTTGGACCGGTTAGGTGAAAGGGGGGTTACAGGCAAGGCTCTCGCCCTTCTAAAATCTTTTCTCACCGATAGAACCCAAACAGTAGACATGGGTAAAGATTGTTCGAGGCCTTTTTCTTGGCCCTGTGGGGTTCCACAGGGGTCGGCGCTCAGCCCCACGCCGTTTAATATATATGTGTCTCCGCTGGCAGTCCTTATACGATCATTTGGTCTCCAGTCGACCTCCACCTCCAGCCCCTACTGTTAAGGTGAAGAATTTGGGAGTGATCATGGACTCTAAATTATCCTTTGGGGATCAGATTGGCAGAGTTGTTTCTTCCTGCTTCCATCTCCTCAGGATTATGAGAAAAATTTAATTTCTTCTTCCTGTGGATAGCCTCAGGACAGTAATAACTGCGCTCATTTTATCTCACCTTGACTATTGTAATGCCCTGTATCTTAACATTCAAAATAGACAGCTTAACCAACTGCAAGTTGTGCAAAATGCAGCCGCCAGGGTCCTTCTGAGTATCCCTAGGTTTGTCTCAGCTAGGAAGCGACTTCGGAACCTCCACTGGCTTCCGATGAAACAACGCATGGAATTTAAGGCCCTTTGTATGGTCTTTAAGGCCCTTGAAGGATCCGGCCCTGCCTATATGAGACAACATCTTCAATGGTATACTCCTACTAGGGCTCTGCGTTCAGCTGAGGCAAAGCTAGTAAAAGTTCCACTCGTTAAAACTGCCCGTTGGGGGGGGCAGGAGTTTCTTCTGCTGCGCCGCAAAGGCCTGGAATGGCCTCCCCCTGCAGCTTAGAAGTGCAGCTGAGCTCCTCGAGTTTAGAAGGGGTCTGAAAACCTGGCTCTTTTCTTAATTCCTTGCTCTCCATGCCACTGGAATCAAGCTATCCTGGCTGACGAGGGCTGAAAGCCCGAAACCGGTCCTAGGATGCTTGTTTCCAGTCCAGGGAGGACCTGGCTTGGCAGTTCGGGCTGGACTGTTCCCATGGGGCACAGGGTCAAGACTGATTTGCATATGGCTGGGTTCAAACTGGAATGGCATGGTGAGCAAAAAAACGATGGATTTAGGCCCAGATCTCTGTACTGGGGTGAATGTATGACATTGTTCTGCATTCTGTCCATCAATTGTTATTTTTGCATTTGTCACCCCGAGTGGGAAGGGTATGCTCAGACGTGAGTCCCTTGCTCTCCATGCCACTGGAATCAAGCTATCCTGGCTGACGAGGGCTGAAAGCCCGAAACCGGTCCTAGGATGCTTGTTTCCAGTCCAGGGAGGACCTGGCTTGGCAGTTCGGGCTGGACTGTTCCCATGGGGCACAGGGTCAAGACTGATTTGCATATGGCTGGGTTCAAACTGGAATGGCATGGTGAGCAAAAAAACGATGGATTTAGGCCCAGATCTCTGTACTGGGGTGAATGTATGACATTGTTCTGCATTCTGTCCATCAATTGTTATTTTTGCATTTGTCACCCCGAGTGGGAAGGGTATGCTCAGACGTGAGTCCCTTGCTCTCCATGCCACTGGAATCAAGCTACCCTGGCTGACGAGGGCTGAAAGCCCGAAACCGGTCCTGGATGCTTGTTTCCAGTCCAGGGAGGACTTGGCTTGGCAGTTCGGGCTGGACTGTTCCCATGGGGCACAGGGTCAAGACTGATTTGCATATGGCTGGGTTCAAACTGGAATGGCATGGTGAGAAAAAAAACGATGGATTTAGGCCCAGATCTCTGTACTGGGGTGAATGTATGACATTGTTCTGCATTCTGTCCATCAATTGTTATTTTTGCATTTGTCACCCCGAGTGGGAAGGGTATGCTCAGACGTGAGTCCCTTGCTCTCCATGCCACTGGAATCAAGCTATCCTGGCTGACGAGGGCTGAAAGCCCGAAACCGGTCCTAGGATGCTTGTTTCCAGTCCAGGGAGGACCTGGCTTGGCAGTTCGGGCTGGACTGTTCCCATGGGGCACAGGGTCAAGACTGATTTGCATATGGCTGGGTTCAAACTGGAATGGCATGGTGAGCAAAAAAACGATGGATTTAGGCCCAGATCTCTGTACTGGGGTGAATGTATGACATTGTTCTGCATTCTGTCCATCAATTGTTATTTTTGCATTTGTCACCCCGAGTGGGAAGGGTATGCTCAGACGTGAGTCCCTTGCTCTCCATGCCACTGGAATCAAGCTATCCTGGCTGACAAGGGCTGAAAGCCCGAAACCGGTCCTAGGATGCTTGTTTCCAGTCCAGGGAGGACCTGGCTTGGCAGTTCGGGCTGGACTGTTCCCATGGGGCACAGGGTCAAGACTGATTTGCATATGGCTGGGTTCAAACTGGAATGGCATGGTGAGCAAAAAAACGATGGATTTAGGCCCAGATCTCTGTACTGGGGTGAATGTATGACATTGTTCTGCATTCTGTCCATCAATTGTTATTTTTGCATTTGTCACCCCGAGTGGGAAGGGTATGCTCAGACGTGAGTCCCTTGCTCTCCATGCCACTGGAATCAAGCTATCCTGGCTGACGAGGGCTGAAAGCCCGAAACCGGTCCTAGGATGCTTGTTTCCAGTCCAGGGAGGACCTGGCTTGGCAGTTCGGGCTGGACTGTTCCCATGGGGCACAGGGTCAAGACTGATTTGCATATGGCTGGGTTCAAACTGGAATGGCATGGTGAGCAAAAAAACGATGGATTTAGGCCCAGATCTCTGTACTGGGGTGAATGTATGACATTATTCTGCATTCTGTCCATCAATTGTTATTTTTGCATTTGTCACCCCGAGTGGGAAGGGTATGCTCAGACGTGAGTCCCTTGCTCTCCATGCCACTGGAATCAAGCTATCCTGGCTGACGAGGGCTGAAAGCCCGAAACCGGTCCTAGGATGCTTGTTTCCAGTCCAGGGAGGACCTGGCTTGGCAGTTCGGGCTGGACTGTTCCCATGGGGCACAGGGTCAAGACTGATTTGCATATGGCTGGGTTCAAACTGGAATGGCATGGTGAGCAAAAAAACGATGGATTTAGGCCCAGATCTCTGTACTGGGGTGAATGTATGACATTGTTCTGCATTCTGTCCATCAATTGTTATTTTTTCTTTTCTTAATTAGACATACATCGTTTACCAAGTAGGCAACGTTTCAGCACCAGGACACCTCAGGGTAGCAGTGCGCTTTATAAGCATTACTAACATAACATAACATAACTTTTCGTCCTCAATGTTTTCCCTTTGTTGGGGTGTTTTTCTTGTTTGTAATGGGTTCCCCCTCCTACCCAACGTGCATTTCTTGGCCTGCTTGCATACTTGCGACCCTTGCTTAGTTAGAGCCCCAGAGATGCTGCCCTATACTGACCCAAACAGAATATGCACAATGCGCTCCACAGCTTCTATAGCGCAATGTGCCCTCACCACATGCTTGGATGAGTATTAAAATCTTGACCCTTAACGTGAAAGGGCTTAACAACCCTACCAAACGTAAAGCCATCCTGTCTTATCTGGAGAACTCCAAAGCCCATATTTGCCTGCTACAAGAGACCCAACTACTGCACAGCGACACACATAGGCTTTGCTCCAAGGACTTTCACCAGCAGTATTTTTCTTCTCTTCCAACTAAAAAGGCTGGGGTTGCCATTCTAATTTCTCGCTCTTTCCCTGGGGTGGTGGGAGCGAAGGTACTGGAAATCCGGGGAAAACTTTTGGTGCTTTCTCTCACTGTGGGGTCACACACGATCACACTAGCCACCATTTATGCTCCCAAGGAGGGTCAGGAGGTGTTCTTAGGCGAAGCGGTGGACGACCTGACATCCTCCTCTGACAGGCAAATACTTCTGGGGGGTGATTTGAATATTGTTTTTGATGGCCAATGGGTCTGCTCAGCGCAGAGGCAGGGACAGACTAGTGTCCTATCAGATAGCATGAGGCAGTGGTTTGAAGACCTGGGATTATTCGATGTGTGGCATTATCTTCACCCCCACTCAAATGATTACACCTTTTACTCACACTCTCGTGGAACTTATGCTCGCTTAGATTACTTTTTAAAACTGCATAAAGCTGAATGTAAACGGCTGGAACGTGCGTGGAGGAGAGGGTACACCAATTCAACCAAAAAAGCATACAGAGATAGTCTCTCTATTTATAAAAAAGCGCTTTTTGACACAAAAATGACATTCTTTGGGGAACAGATTAGCAATGCGAAATCCTCTACAAAAGAACTTTTTAATACTGTTCTAAAACTCACAACACCTATCAGGGCAAAACCACGAAGCAGCCCTGAATTTTGTGAAATTTTAGCCTCCACTTTTCGGGAAAAAGTGGATATTATTTTCTCGTCTTTCTGCACTCTGCCAAAGAATGGCACTAAGATGGGAGCCTGGGACCCACCCAAGGACACTAAGGTAATTCCCACCTTGGATAGTTTTGCGACATTGGATGCCCAAGACGCCACTAAGCTCCTGTTGGCAATCCAATCAGGCTCCCCTCTAGATCCGTGTCCAGCATCAGTAGCTAAACTAGTCCCGAATACCATCAGAGCGGCTCTTGATCCAGTTTTTAATAACATTTTCAAGTCAGGTCTGTTTCCCAAGGTCTGGAAAATAGCCTCAGTCCTTCCTCTTCTCAAGAAAGCCAATTTGGATCCTAAGGAGCCAAACAACTATAGACCTATCGTCTTCCGCTACCGGCTAAGATGATTGAAAAGGAAACAAATTTTCAAATAAGCTTTTTTATTAAGACCAATGGTCTATTAGATTCAACACAATTTGGCTTCCGCGCAGAACACAGCACGGAGCTGGCGTTGATTAATTCAACCGAAGAAATCAGAGAAGCATTAGATCGGGGTGGAGCTGCTATCCTGATTATGCTGGACCTTTCCAGCACCATGAAGTATTTTTGGACCGGTTAGGTGAAAGGGGGGTTACAGGCAAGGCTCTCGCCCTTCTAAAATCTTTTCTCACCGATAGAACCCAAACAGTAGACATGGGTAAAGATTGTTCGAGGCCTTTTTCTTGGCCCTGTGGGGTTCCACAGGGGTCGGCGCTCAGCCCCACGCCGTTTAATATATATGTGTCTCCGCTGGCAGTCCTTATACGATCATTTGGTCTCCAGTCGACCTCCACCTCCAGCCCCTACTGTTAAGGCGAAGAATTTGGGAGTGATCATGGACTCTAAATTATCCTTTGGGGATCAGATTGGCAGAGTTGTTTCTTCCTGCTTCCATCTCCTCAGGATTATGAGAAAAATGTAATTTCTTCTTTCTGTGGATAGCCTCAGGACAGTAATAACTGCGCTCATTTTATCTCGCCTTGACTATTGTAATGCCCTGTATCTTAACATTCAAAATAGACAGCTTAACCAACTGCAAGTTGTGCAAAATGCAGCCGCCAGGGTCCTTCTGAGTATCCCTAGGTTTGTCTCAGCTAGGAAGGGACTTCGGAACCTCCACTGGCTTCCGATGAAACAACGCATGGAATTTAAGGCCCTTTGTATGGTCTTTAAGGCCCTTGAAGGATCCGGCCCTTCCTATATGAGACAACATCTTCAATGGTATACTCCTACTAGGGCTCTGCGTTCAGCTGAGGCAAAGCTAGTAAAAGTTCCTCTCGTTAAAACTGCCCGTTGGGGGGGGCAGGAGTTTCTTCTGCTGCGCCGCAAAGGCCTGGAATGGCCTCCCCCTGCAGCTTAGAAGTGCAGCTGAGCTCCTCGAGTTTAGAAGGGGTCTGAAAACCTGGCTCTTTTCTTAATTAGACATACATCGTTTATCAAGTAGGCAACGTTTCAGCACCAGGACACCTCAGGGTAGCAGTGCGCTTTATAAGCATTATTAACATAACATAACATAACTTTTCGTCCTTAATGTTTTCACTTTGTTGGGGTGTTTTTCTTGTTTGTAACGGGTTCCCCCTCCTACCCAACGTGCATTTCTTGGCCTGCTTGCATACTTGCGACCCTTGCTTAGTTAGAGCCCCAGAGATGCTGCCCTATACTGACCCAAACAGAATATGCACAATACGCTCCACAGCTTCTATAGCGCAATGTGCCCTCACCACATGCTTGGATGAGTATTAAAATCTTGACCCTTAACGTGAAAGGGCTTAACAACCCTACCAAACGTAAAGCCATCCTGTCTTATCTGGAGAACTCCAAAGCCCATATTTGCCTGCTACAAGAGACCCAACTACTACACAGCGACACACATAGGCTTTGCTCCAAGGACTTTCACCAGCAGTATTTTTCTTCTCTTCCAACTAAAAAGGCTGGGGTTGCCATTCTAATTTCTCGCTCTTTCCCTGGGGTGGTGGGAGCGAAGGTACTGGAAATCCGGGGAAGACTTTTGGTGCTTTCTCTCACTGTGGGGTCACACACGATCACACTAGCCACCATTTATGCTCCCAAGGAGGGTCAGGAGGTGTTCTTAGGCGAAGCGGTGGACGACCTGACATCCTCCTCTGACAGGCAAATACTTCTGGGGGGTGATTTGAATATTGTTTTTGATGGCCAATGGGTCCGCTCAGCGCAGAGGCAGGGACAGACTAGTGTCCTATCAGATAGCATGAGGCAGTGGTTTGAAGACCTGGGATTATTCAATGTGTGGCATTATCTTCACCCCCACTCAAATGATTACACCTTTTACTCACACTCTCGTGGAACTTATGCTCGCTTAGATTACTTTTTGGGGTCCCGAACTCCCCTCCTCTTATTATTGTCCTCGTTAATAGAACCACAGTCATTATTGGACCACGCAGCATTGACCATGGCTTTGTTATCCCCCCTGCCTCTCGCCCATCCTTCTCGTGGAAGCTTAGGGACACACTCCTTCATCGCCCCGAAGTTATTACCAGCCTCACTAAGATGTTAAAAGACTATTTAACGGTGAATGATACTCCTTGCACATCTATAGTGTCCCTATGGGAAACACTTAAACTGGTGGCTAGGAGAGACCTAATAGCTACATCATCTGCGGACAACAGAATCTGCAGGGAGAAAAGGAAGGAGCTTTCCCGGCAGGTCTCTGAACTAGAGGGGATTTACAAAAGAACGGGCGCTCCGAGGATTTGGCGGCAACTAAAATCTGCAAGAGCCCAACTAGTTAGCTTGGACCTAGACCGGGCAAAATACACAGCCTTTTGACTTCAACACATGTTCTACACTGGGGGGGAGACAGATGCGGCCGGTTATTGGTGAACAAACTTTGCGCGCAACATCAGGTGGCGGCGGTTTCCATGATTATAGATGAGGGGGGCTCTGAACTCTCACGAGAGGTGGACATTTCTTGCGCGTTCAGGGACTTTTATGCCAATCTCTACTCTGCACAACCGATTACAGAGCAAAACCCTTTGGCATATTGCAGGGACATAACACACTCCCGCTTATCACCCAATCAGGCCGCCACCTTAGATAGTCTGATCTAAATTGAGGAGGTAATGTAAGCTATCGCAAAGCTCAAGCTCCTCAAATCTCCCGGCCCAGATGGGTTTACAGCCATTTTCTATAAAAAAGATTCCTCAGTCTTAGCCCCAATTTTGACACGACTATTCAACGCAATAAGCGACAACTCAGTGATATCCCCCACGATGCTTATGGCATCAGTTGTTGTCTTGCCCAAGCCTGGTAAGGATGGCAGGTACTGTGCCTCATACAGGTCTATCTCCCTGTTGAATATTGACCAAAAGATTTTTACTCGAATATTGGCGAACAGATTTGGGCCGTTGATTCCTGGACTTATAGAACCAATGTGGCAACGAGGCAGTGCAGCAACAACACCAGGAGATTGCCGCATCTCATAGACAAGGCAGACCGCCAAGCAGTGGAGAGAGTGGTACTTTCTGTCGACGCCGAAAAGGCATTCAACAGGGTACACTGGCCCCTCCTTGAGACCACGATGGAGCGGTTCAGAATAGGAAATCGATTCCGCAGGTGGGTGCTCAGTGGGTATAGCCATCCCTCAGCCACCGTCCGGATTAAGGGTTGCACATCCGAACCATTTCCGATAGTCAGGGGCACACGACAAGGCTGCCTGCTCTCCCCACTCCTGTTCAATCTATATATGGAGCCATTGGCTCAAATGATTAGGGAAAACCAACGAATCAGTGCTGTTTTTTTCAGGAGAGAGAGGCACACCATCAGCCTTTACGCAGATGACCTCATTGCCACGCTTGAATCCTCTTGGTCGTCTGTCCCAGGTGTCTCCGCTGAACTGGTGAACTTTTCCAATGCCTCTGGGTTCCGTGTAAATGTCTCTAAATCTCAGGCCTTGGGTTTCTCCTTGCAGCCTGAAACAGTAGATGCCCTTGTCCAGGCGTGTTCCATCCGGTGGGATAAAAAATCCATTCCCTACCTGGGTATAACGCTGGCAGTCTCAACAGCAGAGACAGTCTCATTAAACTGCATGTGTCTACTAACAGAGATATGGCGGGACTTGCAACGCTGGCGCCCGTTTTGCCTCTCGTGGTTGGGTAGAGTAGCAGCTCTTAAAATGAATCCACTCCCCAACATTTTTAACCTCTTTCAAACACTGCCTGTGGAGCCACCACCGGGCATGCTGAAGCAGCTCCAACCAGAGTTTCCTCTTTTTTCTTGGCAGACAAGAAACCATGGATAAGTAAAGACATGAGTTTCAGATCGCCCGGGGAGGGGGGTTTGGGAATGCCCAACCTAGACTATTACTACAAGGCATCTCAGATCCGCGTTTTGCTACAGTGGGCTCAGACGCAGTCCGAGAAACATTGGCTCTCTATGGAGCGAGCACTGGCTGGGCAGCCCCCGTGGACGATCCCTTCTCTCTGTAAAGCCTCTAGACCTTCAGATCTCTATGGCTCACCGATAGGACGAGCCCCGCTTAACGCTTGGGACACTACAGCTACCCGCAATGGCCTCACCACATTTCCATCATCCCTCACTCCTATCACCAGCAACCTTGACTTTACTCCGGGTCTCGACCAGGTAGCCTTTTCTCATTGGGAGAAAGAAGGCCACAGATCCATAGGACATGTTTTCACTGAGAAGGTACCCATGTCTTTGGAAGATTTTAGAGCTGACTTTGCCATGCCCGAATCGTAGCGATATCACTACCAACAAATTTGGCATAGGGTGATGCAGCCTCAGGTGCATCAAGGAGCTGAGAGAAGGCTTCCCCCCTACAAATGATGGTTACTATCCAAAAAGTCTCCCAAGCAACTCATCACAGAGCTCTATCACATCTTACGCCCCTATGGAACAAGAGATCAAATCTGCAGGACAGAAAAGGGGGAAGCAGAGCAGAGGTGGACATTGACTCAGAAAGAGTGGAGTGACATTCACTATAGGGCCAGGCACCATCGCCAGCGTAGAGCCTGCTACTAAGATAGTGACATATTGGTACCTTACCCCCTATAGGCTACACAAGAGTGACCCCGGTCGCTCTCTGAGCTGCTGGAGGGGATGCAGAGTTGTCGGCACCTTGTTGCATATACTATGGGAATGCCCCATTCTCAAGCCCTACTGGACACAAGTCGGATGATATAGATCTCCACTTTGACATTATCATCTTACGATTTCCCGAATATATCATCCTAGGCATCTCCAATATACTTACGTTTCCCCTAAAATCATGCAAAGGGAGGCAATGGGTATCGCTATAGGGGAGGCTTTGCAGAATATACTCTCCACATGGGGCTCTGATAGGGCACCTTCGATACAGGAGTGGTTGCACTGGCTTTGGTATGTGCTAGGTATGGAGCGCATTTCCTTCTCGCTCCAGGATGATGGGTCCTCTTTCCCAGATCTGTGGTGCCCTTTAATTGGCCTTCTATGCTGTGAATTTCCCGAGCTCACCTGCCCTAGGTACACGTGCCTCTTATGACTCAACGCACTGTTGAAAGACTCCACTCAATCTCAAGACCATTAATCCGATGGCTGATGGCCCCAGATACTTAGTCGGCAATATCGAGGGGGGGATGAAAGGGGAGATGGGGAGGAAGGGAGGGACCAAGGGGTGGGGGAGGTTGGGTAGTTCTCTCTTTAATTGTTTTGATTGATCCATGTAACGAGCTTCATTGCTTGATGCATTGTTTCCTGTCCTTTCTGTCCTTCAAATCAATAAAAAGATTCAAACCAAAAATGGTACCTCACTCACATGGGTGGGTCAAGTACCCATGACAGACAAGGGCCCAAACCAAATCCACTCAAGCCATACCTCCCTTGACTCCCCCGGGTGTCTAGCTTTCAGAAATGTGTGGATTTGGTAGGTTTCCCTAGATGGCCGCTTAGCTGGGGGGATAAAAATCCGGATGCCCCTTGCAAAATCAGGTATTTTTCTAATAAGTAATTTTGATGTCTCCACAATACGTTTTGGGCCCTTGCTTGTCGCGGGTACTTGGCCCAGCCACACGAGTGAGTGAGGTACAATTTTTATCGGGGGACCTGAGAAAACGCTGGGTGGTAGGAAAATTGTGTGATCCCACAACTTTCCCACACAGAAATTTGAGAAACATTTGATTTTTTCAGCTAAATTTGAGGTTTGAAGGGTATTCTGGGTCAGAAAACCTTGGTGGGTCCACGCAAGCCATACCTCCCTGGACTCCCCTGGGTGTCTAGTTTTCAGAAATGTTTGGGTCTGGTATCGTTCCATAGATGGCCGCCGAGCCCGGGGCCAAAAACCCAGGTGACGCCCCTTGCAAAACCAGACGGTTTTGTGATAGGTAATTTTGATGTCTCCTCAATATGTTTTGGGCCATTGCCTGTCGCAGGTACTTGGCCCACCCACACGAGTGTGATACCATTTTTATAGGGAGACCAGCAGAAATGCTGGGTGGAAGGAAATTTGTGTCAGCTCTGTGATCCCACAACTTTCTAACAACCAAATTTGAGAAATATTTGATTTTTTCAGCTAAATTTGAGCTTTGCTGGGAATTCGGGGTAGGAAAACATTGGTGGGTCCATGCAAGCCATATCTCCCTGGACTCCCCCGGGTGTCTTGTTTTCAGAAATGTGTGGGTATGGTAGGTTTCCTTAGATGGCCGCTGAGCCCGGGACCAAAAACACAGGTGACCCCCTTGAAAAAACCAGGTAGTTTTGTGATAGATAAGTGGGCACCTGTGTTTTTGGTCACGGATTTGCAGACATCTAGGGGAACCTAAAAAACCCAGACATTTCTGAAAACTAGACACCCGTGGGGATCCAGGGAGGTGTGGCTTGTGTTGATCCCCCAACATTTTCCTTCCAAAAATTCACTGCAAACCTCAAATTTAGCTAAAAAGTCACATTTTCCTCTAATATCTGTGTGGGAAAGTTGTGGGATCACAGCACAGCACACATTTCCTACTACCCAGCATTCCCCTCAGTCTTCCGATAAAAATGACACCTTACTTGTTTGGATGGGCCAAATGCCTATGACATAGAAGGGCGAAAAATGTGTAGAAATTGAGGGGGACCCAAAGCGAGTCTAAAAGGGCAGTTGGTTTATATGTTTTTCGGCTGTCGCTACTTTGGGCAGCCACACAAGTGAGGTATAATTTTTCTCTGGAGACCAAGGGGAGTGCTGGGTAGTAGGAAATTTGGGCCTGCACAGTGATCCTACAACTTACCCACACAAAAATGTGAGGAAAATGTGACTTTGTAAGTAAATTTGAGGTTTGTGGGGGGTTTTCTGGGTAAGAAAACATTTGGGGATCCATGCAAGCCATACCACCAGTACACGCACACAACAATCCACACACACCACCATCCAAGCACCATCCATGCACACCGCCAGCCAAGCGGCATCAACACACACTGCCAGCCAAGCGCCCAACGAATAAATAAAACAACAAAATCCCTGACTCCTAGTGGGCTTTCTGCCCCCTTGGGGGACATATTAGGGACTATTGCCTATGGTAGAAAGGTTGTGTCAATTGTTTTTGGGGGGTGCAGGCATTGAGATGCACATTTGTGGCAGCCCCCACCTCTACGTATAAAAAAAAGAAACAATCCCGAGGGCCTAGAGGGCTTTCTGCCCCTCTCTGGGATAGATTAGGGGCTATTTCCCCATCTGCCTGGGGGGGGCAGAAAGACTGTGTGATTTTCGGGGGGCATTGGCAAGCCCATTTTGTGTAGGCCCCACCCCTACATTCAATGAAAAAAAAATCCTGGCATCTAGTGGGCATTCTACACCCCCGGGAAGGCGTTTAGGGGCCTACTGCCCCCATCTGCCCCCCTGGGGGCAGAAGGACTGTAATTTTGTGGGGAGTGGGTGGGGGCATTGGCATGCCTATTTTGGGCAGCACCCACCCCTAATTGCACTGAAAACAAAATCCCTGGTATCTAGTGGGCTTTCTGCCCCCCGGGAGGGCAGAAAGTCTGGAATTTTGTGGGGGGATGGATGGGGGCATTGGCATGCCCATCTTGGGCAGCCCCCACCCCTAAATTCAATGGGGAAAAAAGCCTGGCATCTAGTGGGCTTTCCGTCCCCCCTGGGGACAGATTGGGGGCAACAACCCCATATGCCCACCATAAAGACTGTAATTTTGTAATTAAAAATGCAAATAAAATCCCTGGTATCTATTGGGCTTTCTGCCACCCTGGTGGTCAGATTGGGGGCTACTTCCCCCAAGGGGGCTGAAAGACTGGATATGACCAATTTTATATGGGGGGAGCAAAGGGTCTTGCCCAAGGGGCCGCCTCCCCTCCATCCCTTCTTGGGGATCGCCCTCCTGGGTGATCCCCAAGCAGGGATCCACTAGGGAGGGTACCATTGGAATGGGGAGATTATCCCCTTTCCAACAATACCTCTCCTGACTTTCTACGTGCTCAGAGGGCTGAGATAGCCCCCTGAGCACATAGAAGGTGAAACTGAAATAAGCCTATCAGCTT
Organism: Triturus cristatus; assembly: GCF_964204655.1. Taxonomy (NCBI): domain Eukaryota; kingdom Metazoa; phylum Chordata; class Amphibia; order Caudata; family Salamandridae; genus Triturus; species Triturus cristatus. The sequence continues at coordinate 588,143,335 of NC_140591.1, read as the reverse complement.
ATTTCAGTTTCTATGAAATGACGTCAGCGCAACGTATGCGCTGATCGTCATTTCATAGAACCAAAAGTACAGCCTCTGGACCTAGGGAAGCACTTCCGCAGCTCCCGAGGCTGTTGGGGAAAAAGGAAATCCCTCTGATGCCTACACAATTGAAGTCCCCCTACTTCAAAGGCTAAAATGGATATAAGTACTGGACCTCTCACACCATATACTCAGAGCACTTCTGGAACTGAGGATATTATACCAAGAATAATAACTGTTCTGCTTCTAGGAGGGACTGCCACTTTGCTGCTTGCGCTGTGTTGGCCTGCTGCCTGCTGATTCTTCCCTGGGATTGAGAGAACTGAACTTGACTCTCTACATCCAAAATCTCTGTAACTTCCCCAAGGGCTCCTTGGGCTTTCTGAAGTCTCAGGGATATCAAACAGTTCACCTGCATTGCGTTACCAGCACCAAGGCTCCTCTGCCAAGTGGTGCCAAATCCAGTCCTGGGTCCTTAGAAGTGAGTGGTTGGTGCTGCGACCCAAGCAACCAATACATCAGCCCCGAAGCATTAATCAGAGCCGGCACATTTCCCTACGATTCTGATGCATCACCGCTACCCGCACCGGAGCCACGGAAACCGCTCACCGATTGTGTGTCTCAATGAGAAGAAGCACAATGTAGCCCCGACTTAGATGATGCAGTGCTTCCACATCACTGCTGCTGCCTGAGCCCCAGACACTGCATTGCTGATGTCTATGTTGTATCGTCCCTGGACCCTGATGCAACCCAGCAGTTTGACATCATTGCATCGGCCCAATGCACATCGCTTCTTGACTGACTTTGGAAACAATGCATCTACTGTGACTGCGACACATCCCCTCCATTGCTAAATGCATCATCCCCGAGCTTTGACGCATACAAGGTACTTGACTCGCAGTCGGACTGAACTTTTGGATTTGCCCTGATGAAGCATGACAAGATGACCCAAGTTAGATCTATTGATTTCTAAGCACAGCATTTCAATTTAATACTGCAAAAGTCATTAATTATGTATGTTGGATTTTTATCATTTGGTATTGTTTTTACTTAGATAAAAATCGGTTAGTTTTCTAAACTGTTGTGGAGTACTTCTGTGGTGTTTTCACTGTGTTACTTTGTGTGCACACAAATACTTTACACATTGCCTGTTTTGTTTAGCCTGACTGCTCTGTACCAAGCTACCAGAGGGTGAGCACAGGTAAACATCTAGTGTGTACTACACTTACCCTCACTAGGATTGTGGTTCCTACTTTGGACAGGGTGCAAACCTCTCCCAACCAGAAACCCTATTTCAAGCGTTATACATTAAAACTGCAATGTTTTATGGCTTCAGGATTATTGGTCATTTTGAAGTAACCAAGTTGTTTTGGTGAAGCAAACTGGTACATTAGACTGGATTAACAATTAAGTACTAAACTAACCATAACTGGATGTGCTTTAACAGTGTCTTTCTGAGGCATTTCACTATATTTTGGTTTGCTTTAGAAGCTTGCCATGCCATTGATAATGTTTTACTGATGGCTTCTGTGATATTGAAACAGTTTACTCTCTTCTCTTTGTAGTTGTAGCAAGTAATACTTGATTAACAGTAACTTGTTAACAGTTGTTTAGTTTTTTAGATTTCTCTATTTTTGGTGCATTTGGTGAAGCCAGCATGTAGTTACTTCTGTTGAAGAGGAAAATCATGTTTACTATTAATGACAGTTTTTGACAGAAAATGTAATAAACATGTGTTAAATAAGGTATAGAAAACGATGACGAAAATAAATAATTTTAGTCACTGCATCATAAAAACATGCAGAAAGAGAGTATTTTATATGATATCATAAGTAGCATAGGTTGTGATGTACTAAAGAACTATATTTTATTAAGGTGTGTTAGAAAACGTGCAAGTTATGAACTCACATTATAAAGTTTGCCTTTAATCATTTCTGAGGATCATTTAAATAATTTATAGGAAAGAATAAATAATAATAATCAAATAGCATGATTAATCCTGATTATGGTAGTAAAGTTTACTAAAATCTACCTCTTTGTGTGTGTGAGACTGTGTAAGCCGAAACTAACAAAAGAAAATAGGTGGTACACATTTCTATTTGATGATGCTTCAGTGAAACTTATAGAGAATGTACTTCACCTACAAAGCAATCTTATTTGTTCAAAACGATAATAAAATTGTGTGATTTGAAATGTATTTACATGTTGGTACAGACAAAAGTTATAAGTACCTTATATTGACACGTATTATTTGTAATCCTACTTCATGTTTATAATTGCAGCAGAAGTTATACCAAAAACATAACATCTACATATTCCTTTACAAATGTATGGTTATAATTCTGTATACTGCGTTATATTAGCCTGAAATTAATATGGGCTTGTATAAATTCAAGAAGTTTTCTGCCTTGCCAAGCTCATTCTCTGTGAGAAATTTCCCCAGTGTAACAAATTATGTGCAACAGTGTTTTACTTTACTGATTTCACATGTATTGAACGAAAGATGTTGCTACAATTATGCCACTATGTTAGGACATATGGCTGAGAAAACATCCTCTTGAACTTTCTCCTATGCTCTAGCTAAAGGAGCATTGTTCTTACGTTTCACATACTGGATGGCTTAAGGACTGCATAATTATCCCACCTATTTCTCTGCATTTTGTGTCTTCTCTATGTCACCTGACACAAACTCCATATGAACTGACCAATGGACTCAGTGGTCTGACCAGTTGAGGTGACTCCAGGAGGTGTTATTCCCGGAAATGCTAAGAATATAATACTGTCTGACCTAACGGATAGCACGAACTTGCTGGCTCTCTCACTCTCACTCTTGAACATTATTATGGCAATGGTGGTGGTGATGGACGATTTGCTGTTCTGCATTGTCTGCTGATTACGAACTGCTAACGGAGATTTTGCAGAACTCACCTGGCAAATTAACTTTCCTGAAGCAGGCTTATCTGGCTTCTTTCTCGAACTGACGCTTATACTATGTGCGATTGTGGTCTCTTTCTTTGGGAAGTAATAGAACTGGCACAAGTATCCCTTTTCTGAACTCTTGAGATTTTGGTACCTACTTGGACCTTTTATTATTTGTTTTATTACCTTATGCTGTCTATTGATGCACTTATCTTTCTAATATTTGATAAACTAAGCTACATTTATTACTTTGACTCCATTGTCATGTTTTATCCTTATATAAGTTAGATTGCATTTCCAATTTAGGTTTACTAATGACTAGGGGAGAACCTATTAGAGAGATTTCAGAGCATCACATTCTAATGCTATTATTCTGTATATCTTTAGCTGAACTTTTGGTATGTATGATTTTGGCTCGCCTACATTTCTTCAGGCGATTGGGGCTTGCAGTCATAATTCTTTACCTCTGTAGTATTGTCTTGAGAGTTATCTACATGAGCTTCATATAAACATTGTAATTAAGTTGTCTTATTCCTAGTCCTCCTTGGATGACTGTTGTTACCCTTAATATGCAACCCCTCTCGTCACCCAGCAAGGTCCATCGGAGGACCAAGAGAGGTAATTTCATTCTTGAAATTCCCACCCATTAAGTATTGGGGCCCAGTAATGCTATAGCACTTCAAAGGAAGCTATACATTTGAAACAGAGAAAGATTTCATTAGCATTGTTGAAGTGATCCACCACTAACTTTTGGGGCGGGGCGGCACCTTGGCTAATGCTGTAGAACACTCCACGGTCCAGAAACTGACCGCTATCGAATGCTTCCACAGCTGGCCTATAACAGTACTTTTATTTGCAAAGGAATCATTCTATTTGCCTGTTCAGGTTTCAGATTTTCACTCTTAATGTAATATACAGCACCTTTTTTCTGAAGAAGTTATTACATTTCTCAATAATACTTTTAATCCTCAATTATGTAAATTCTTATTTGGCCACATTTCATGCTTTTCTACCTGCTTGCGGCATTTTATGAACCGCTATATGCTTTGTCTCTGCCCCTTGCATTTATTCTCTGCAGAAAACAACTTCATTAATACTCTGATTCATTTTACTTTGATGCATTAAAATCTAGCACTTAAGCTTATGTAGATTACCTCTAAACTAAATTGCTCATAGATATGTCTTTATAAGGTCCAAAAACGTGTGGGGTTTCTGAAGCATCACAAAATATTAAGGAGGCTTTATTAGAGTTGTGACATATGCCATAGGAATGAAAAAACCTGTCTTTCTTTGCAATATTGTTAGACAGAACCTTACTAAACGGAGATTAAAACTGAAATCAACAGTGCAACATTAAATTAATTAGACCGATAATGTTAGATCGGGCACATGCAGCATTGCCAGTGAAAGTACAATTGGCAAAGTAGATACTTTACTATAGAAAATGTCTCATCAGAAAGGACAACCTAACAAAGATGTACAGGCATTTGCATGCAGCATTTGCAGTAGGACTATGAAAAACATACCAGGAGCAAGTGCCCAAACTGATCAGCTCCCTTTTGCTGACTATCTTGTTTCAGAGGAGAACGGTTCAAAGTTTTTTAATGGAGGGCCCTTAAAATTTTGCAATATATGAAACCACATTGAGCCATTCACAAAGAAGTCATAAATCTGGTGTTGATGTCTCTGAAGAACACCAGTAAATTGTTTCCCTGTAGCATATCACATGGGAAAATCATGTGATCTGACTTTTTTGTGGGCTTTGGTATTTTACAAATGTAGAATTCCACTAATAGTACATTTGCACATTTTGGAAAGTCAGGGCAATTGTGAAATGGGATAACAAGATTTTTGGCCTGACTAGAAACCCCTTTACCCATAATGCCACACTTTTTGGAGGTGATTCAACCCCTTTCGTACCCTTGAAATGAATTTTCTCCTACCCTTGCCAGGATTAGAGACAACTTAATGAATGGCCACAAACTGATATGCTTGTGTGTATTCACACACTTTCATGGCTGAGCATAACTTGAAATTCCTAACCACCACATCTTCTGTGGAATTTTCTTCCATTTAATAGCATGCTCCTGTTGGGTAACATTATGCAAGTCTAATAGAGTTAACAACAGCTCGGTCTCCATTTATAAACTCCTTTTCATCACGGACCTGTCTATTTTTGCTTTTAATTAAGTTTTGCCTGCACAAATGTCTTCTTTCTAAATCAGGTCCCACAGGTGTTACAATAACTTGGGCTCTTGTTGGAGAAGCGATTAGATTCATGGAGCTCAGATGTCTCCCAGATTCGGAATTGCTTGCTATTATATTTCGATTCAAACAACTTATTTTCCAAAATCCTTTAAACCATGACTTGTCTCTGAAATCCTTAAAGCTACTAAAACTGTGCATAGTCTCTCTGAAAACTGAAGTGTTGCGAGCAATCAGAGCGCTTACATTTTCTCAGGCACAGTATATACATCCCCAACTGATACAGTAGCTCTATCATGCAGAATGAAGCGTTCTCCGAGTTATTTGTTAGAACCTGAGAGACAAATGTTTCCCAATATTGACAGACCTATTTTGGCAAAATTGCCTTTCAGTAAGAAATATTGAGTAGCATGTTGCCTGTCTTCCTTTGCAGCAAATGTACATACCAAGCTTTCCAAATAACTGTTTGATTTAATATTTGTACTAGTAAGCCGATGTAGATGTGAGAATTTCCAAGAGATCGTAGAGGGCATCTTACCTTAAACCTAAGTCATTTAGAAGTGAAATAAATGTAAGCTCCTCTAGAAAACATTTAGAACATTCTCCCATTATTTCCTGTCTTCCATAAACCTTTTAGTAATCCTTAAATCAGTTTAAAATTGCTTTTATAAGGTACAAAAGCTGTTCCAAACAGCTGGAGCTGTTCTATAACATGATGCCATCCAACAAGAATCATGTGCTTTGTAATGTTCTATAACAGCACACGTTTCGTGAGCCGACAATACACGTTGTAGTGTGTTTTTTGCTGAAATGCTGTACAAATACTACACAGTTTGTGGAGATTTAAAAGTGATTTACTACCAGTACTTCTTCAATTGAATCTACCACCAGTGTAGATGGTGGTGCATATAATGCCATGGTAGTACAAGATTTGGAACTTCTGATTCCCCTAATGATGAAACTCCATTCCTCTGAAGAACATATCCCAATTGTGTACAAAAGACTTCTTTTAATCAGGCATTTCCGCAATATTTGACAGGAGTGTCCTTCATGCCCAAGTGGTTACAATATGCTGCCTCAAAAAATAAAATAGTCATTCATTTGTTTATTGTAACATGAACATAGTTCTGAAAGTTCGGTTCTCATCAACAATAATCTTTGCAATATAGATTTAATTTAACAAACTAAATTCTATCAGATTTTTGTCTGACTATTTCAGTATATGGTGCATTGCTGTGTAATATGTCGGCCATTGCACTGTCATTGATTCCTTTAAGTTTAATTGAACGGGAAAATCTGTGAATAGATTTTTGTTTTTATCAAGTAGAATTATTTATTTATATTCCACATGTAGAATTCACAACCATCTCTTTTTGTCTCATTGCTTTCACCATTCTGTGGCTTTCTTCCTTCTTTGGAAATTATTATTGATTCAGCTACTGCTTCATGTTCCAAAACTGCCTTCCAAAACCTCTTCTGCATAAAAGATTGTTCAGTACCCTAGGGCCTGCCTTTCATTTCTTCCGCTCTATGCTCAATGTCTTGTCTCAATGTATGTCTTAAATTGAATAACATCTGCCACAAAGCCCATTACATATGAGTCAGGTATAATTATTAACATCCCCTTTCATAGTGATGCCAATTCTTTGTGCTCTTGCAGACCTGTAGGTCAGTTGACTCTGCTTCTGCTACATGTTCCAGAGAAATCTTCAGAGATTTACATTTCACATATATTGTAGCAAAACCTGACACCATTTTATGCAGTTTCTTTATACTAGATATGAACAATTGTATTATTTGATATGCTGGTAATTATTGAACATTGCTTGGGATTACCATTGCAAGATGGCATGTAGGCATCAGTGGAAGGGTTTGTATTTGAGTTAAAAACATGAAACAAAATGGCACCCAGAGATAACGCCAGGTATACATGTTTTGAGGTAGGTGGATTATTACAGGGTAATAATGAGGACATTTTGTTTGGGAAATATTTATTTGTGTAATGGAAGGGATTGGTTCATGGGGTAAATTGATCAAACTGGAATTATTAATTTTGATTCAGATACTTTGGATATAGCGTGATGATTATCTAAATACTAAATAGTTTGATTGAAGTCTTACTTTAGGGTAAGTCTTTGATGTGATCCATTTAGTTTGATTTTGGATTTATTATAGTTTATCAACGTTGTTAGCAATTAGAAGCTTTATTTTGGTTTTTAGATATCGTGGAAATAGGCAATATACATTAAATTGTGGATTCTGACATTGTATTCCATGCACAGAAGGAAGATCAGTATGAAATGGTAGTGTTAAGAATTTTGACTATATGTATGGACAATTAGATCTGCTTTTTTCACAACCACATTTGTGAATTGGGAATTTGAATGAGTTTTGCAATACATATTCAGGATGATATTGAGTATTTCATTTGGAGTTGTATGTTGAACTACCTGCATGATGGACATAAAATGGTTATAATGGGTAGTATACCTAGTTATTGTGACACATGAGGTGATTTTTATTCTGCTCCAATCTGTTATAATATTGTGTTTGTTCCTTTATTATAATTAGTTTCAAAGGAACCGTTTCTTTTGAAGTTTTCAGACTTTTGGTGAAGGTTACACTGAATATGGATCAGGTTGAAGTGGTCTTCTGTTTCATGTTTTTATATGAAATTATTTTTGAACTTACAGACTGGAATTGTACAATGACTTATAATATATAATTTTCTAGGCCTGATTAAGTCAATTAATAATGAAACACGTGTTGGCTAGAATGAGAAAATAAAGAAGATTAGAGAATATTTTCAGTACAGTGTTTCCTTTAGATGACAGGATGATAAGAGTACTCAGAGATTAAAATTGCAACTCTTCACAATCAATCCGGAAATATTTAATGCAATAGAAGGGACATCATCTCTTCTTCTTCTTCTAGTCCAGATTTCCCTCTGCTGGATGTGATTTAGGCAAGGCATTATACAGAGGGCAAAACCTGTCAGAGAACAGACTGAAATTCCCAGGTATTTTCCTCTATGGTCTTACAGTAATGTGACCAAGATTCTTATCTAAGGAAAGGCTATCAGGTAAAACCTATCCAATAGATTTGTATGATGAAATATAAACTACAAAAATATCTATGTGTGTACAGTGACCCCACTTCAAAGGAGACTGTGACTCTGCTAGATTGGAAGCCTTTCAGCAGCTACAACATTAACCACATGCAAATGCATCCTTTCCAAAAGTAATCTTATAGTCTCCAAACAACTAAAAAGTCAAACCAAAGGCAGTGTTTATGTATGTCATAAAAAATAAATCAGAATTGAAAAATAAATACATTTTTATATGTAGTCTTCGTATAAAAATGAGCATTCAAAAATTTTAAAAAGTGGAAAAAAGTCTGACGCTCTGCACAACCCAAAACCAATTGAATATCAAACTCAAACATTGTTTAACAATCATGTCTAAAAGCACTGTTAATTTAATTTTGAAAAAATATAGTAAAATGATTAGAACAGAACTGAATGTGAAACCTAAATTCAATAAAATAGTATGAAATGCTGCACAAACCAAAAGTCAGTTAAAAAAGAAAGGAAAGACTGCAGGTATAAAATGTTAAAATATTTTATGTTACTTATAACCCTATTTAAATAAAAATTACGTAAATAATATATATTTTTCATATTTAGATAATTGACATATACAATATGTCCAAAACAGGTTAATACAGAACCTCTCAAAAAAGGAGACCCCTACTGAACCAGGTGGGTTATGCATACTCTGAAAAGAGCTCTACAAATAAAAATACTGGAAGTGGGTTAAGTACAACTTTAACAGCTTTCGTGGTTGGATATCTGCTGTTAGTGACACAGTAGAAAATGAAAAAGAACATAATCATAGTCCTAACATAGCTGATGTACAAGGCTTTATAAGAGAGCAAGACTTAAGATAATGCAGTACAAACGTTTTGGAACCAATGGTAGGAATTTTAAAAGGTTTTATTGCAAATTATCCTGAATGTTGAAGAAATAATGGGAAAGTTACCCTCAATACCTAATTAAAAAAAGACAAATTACTGCTAGAACCAGAAGAGATGTGAGGCAACCCACAAGAGCCCCAAGAACATTTGATCAGATTGATACTCCTGACAAACTAAAAGTAAAACAGAGAACAAAACTCCATTTTGTAGGACGAGAGCAATGAATTTGAATTTTCTGCAGGTTCAATTTGCTTACCCTGACACAATGCACTACCCATTTAATGGCAAGTACTTTTAAGTCTAGCCATCGCCCCTTTATAAAACTGGAGCATTAATGGAAAGGGGTGAGATTCCATGTCATATAATAATCATAATTCTTGTCGTGGCAAGTCACAAAAGCCACAACATGAACCTTTGCTCAATCCCTTGGTAGCTGTAATATAGAGCAGTCAGGCTTAACTTTAGAGGCAATGTGAAAAGCATGTATGCAGTACTCAAATAGGAATAAAATGTAAACAGAACACAAGAAAAACAACTTCATAAAAATAGGGAATATTTTAATATATAAAATCACACCTAAACAACAAAAATCTAAGAAGTATAATCCAACAAATGAATTCTTAAAGTTCATATTAAAAATAGCACCAAAAAGAACAAAGCAACAACCGTGGGTATCTGTTCATGCTGTACCGGGTGAAAGTCAAAAGTTAAGATGGATTGCAATGGATCACTGATCAGATACAGGGAACCGATTCATCCAGGCAGAAAGTTTGGCATCTGGGGGGGGCACTATTTACGAGTTAGGACTGCAAAGGAGGCCAGCAGCAGGGTCCAGGACAGGTCTTGTTGGAACTAGTCAGCTGGAAAAATACAGGGAGAAAGGCTTCTGGAAGCTTGTTGTATCCCTGTAGCTCAGACAGGAGACCAGCCACCTGAATACTGCAGTCACGTCTCAGGTCCTGGGTACAAGGGAGGCAGATTCAGTCTTCTGTACGGTTCTTCAGACTGCATGGCAGTCTTTCTTCTGATTCTTCAATTAATCAGGAGCGTTCTGACGAGAAGTCTTTGGGCTGTGCATTTATGCCCAGTGCCAGCCTGTGGGTGGAGAGCAATCCTTTGTCCACCCCTTAAACCAGTTCTGGTCAGTTTCTCCCCACCCACTGGATTTAGAGCCAGACTGACTAGAGAGACAAAATGGAGGCTTAGGTGAGACCTTCATCTGCCAGTAACAAGTGCTGGGCATAGTACCCAGTGCATCCTGTCAAGAAAGGAGACAACCACAACCAGAGCCCTTTGTCCACTGCCTTAGAGGAATACACATCCGTCAGGTGACAGCTGGACACAGCCAGGAAAGCCTGTTGGTTTTATGCAGAAAATGGCAACTTTCTAAAAGTGTAATTTCCAAAATGGTAAGATACAATCTGACCTGACCATTAAGTTGGATTTCAAATTATAATAAAATGAGTCCTTGATGTATTTTTGCTAGAAATTTCCAAACTTAATTTAGCACTTATTAAATGTAAAAGTGTTAACCCAGTGTTAACATATGGAGGAGCCAGCCTTGCCACAGTGAAAAACAACTTTGGAGTTTTTTCACTGCCAGGACGTCATACATTAAATATACATGTTCTATTTTTAAATATCTTTCACCCTGCCCTATCAGTTTTTAAAAGTCTAACTTAGGGGTAATATATAAGTATCAAAAGTTAGGCCAGGGAAAACGTTTATTTTGCTAGGTTGAATTTGTATTTTTAAAACTGTACAGCCAAATGCAGTGGTAGGCCTAGAGACATGCTTTACATGAGTACTGCAATGTGTATTCAATGAGAGCTGCAGCCCCCTGGTAGCATTTAAGTTATCAACCTGGGTGCAGGTAGTATCATATATGTCAGAATCCCTTTTAGATGTCCACGTGGCAAGCAGGAGTTTCTGGGCCCAAGCACAGAGATTGAGGCCTTTTTCTCCTGATGTCCCAGGGCCTGACCTACTATGGATCCTGGTCAACTGGGCTAAGTACTCCTTTAGTGCTTGACTCTCAGGGGTAGCTCAGGTCAAGCAGTCCAAGGCTTCTCGGGGGAGGAAGGTAGATACAGGGGGTGAACACAGGCTCACAACTCAAAGTATATTTAATAGAAGGAATAAATGACTGCCCGGTTAAATACTGTCTTGCATGACAAAAGTAGAATTTATGTATAACATAATGAGAATTATGGCATACGCAAACAGTATACACAGCCTCTTGAGGTCAGGCTCTATTGTTCAATAGGTAGGTCCCTTAGTCCCCAGTCCTTGTCACTAGCGGTAGTGGTTATTCCCTTTTCACACTAGGTGACATTCAGGTTAGGCTCCACTAGCAGTCTGTGTTTCAGGAGTCCCACTCTGACTCTGTTAGAAAAGTCAAAAGTGTTCCAGCGCTGGAGCACTATCTGCCAGACAACTTTCTGTGGACCTTCTGGTCCTTCATTCAGTTTTATCCGCACCAGCAAGGATTGTCTGACCAGAGTCTCAGAGAGTGGCTCTCTCGTGGGTGCAATGGCTGCCTCCAGGGAGAATAACACACACAGCTCTGCAGGGACATCGACTGGATGTTCCTGAAGCTCCTCCGATGTGAGGGTAAGTTTCCTTTGGTCTTTCCCACACGCGGCGGGAGGGATTTATTGGCTGCTGGTTCCAGTTCTTAGTTGGGGCTCGGCCCCAAATAGGTCACCAAGGCAGCTTCTCCTTGTAATGATGGCATAACTAGGCTATGATCCTTCTCTTATCCAGTGGCCCACTCTGGCATTCAGGGTCCTAATACCTGCTCTTCACTCAGATGATGACCAGATCGACACAACTGCAGGTTCCTCTACACAGTGGCCCCCTCTGGCATACAGAGTCATTGACTTACACACCACACCGAGACAATGGCCAGATCAGCACGACTAACTTCATGATGGCCTCCTGTGGCATATGGGATCGGCAGCTTACACACCGCACATGGGTTACGGGTGATCGGCATGGCTAACTTCACAGTAGTCCCCTCTGGCATATGTGGTTCTAGACTTACACACCACACACAGGCGACAGCCCAATCAGAACTGCTGTGATGCTGACCACAGCTATTTCATGGTGGCACCCTCTGGCATACAGGGTTGCCAACTTGAACCTGTATATCGGCAATGACCCGATCGGTGCAGCAGTCATCTCCTCACATCTCACTACAGCGAGCCACTCACCAGGATCCCTCCCTGGACTATGTTCCCTCCAGTGCTCTCCTCTTCCTCATGGGGCTCACTGGCTTTGGCAAGGATCCAGAGACTGGTGCTCCAGGCTCTCGGGGCAGTTCGTCTTGGAAGTCTCTGGTTGATGTCCCCTCACTGAGCAGGGAGACTGGCAAGCCTTCGCCTCCAGCCCTGGTCAGAAGCAGACGTTTTGCAAAGTATCTCCTCTCTCTTCGCACAGCCCAACTAGCTGTTTGACAGTGGACAATGTAGGGTCCCAAGTTCTCCTTCTTATAGTCCATTTTCAGGCACCAAATGTGATTTATGGACTGTGTCAAGTGGGGGGCCACAAAAAAGGGGGGTCCCAGAATTCAATGTCCCCATACAATATTCCATATGAATATGGAACAGCGATACCGCAAACATGGCTGTACGGAATTAGGAGCTTAGGAGAGCCAATCACAACCCTGCATTGTGATTGGTTCTGGGGAGCCTGGCTTCTTCTTGCTGGGCCTGGCTACTTCTTTCTCGGCCGGTGCAGAGGAGATTTGGCATGGGAGAGAGCAGTGAGGAAGTGTCTTTTTCTTTTTTTACACCCCCTTTAGCCCCTCACCCTGCCCCACTACCCCAGATCTATGCCAGCTGCCTCTGTTTGATCTGCCGTGGTCCCTCCCTTGGCCTGTGTTGTGAGTCACTCACAATTTCAGCCATTTCTGCTGTGGCAGACTGTCCCTTTGACAAAGGGCAGTGCAGAGGAGAGAGCACTTCAAAGGAGCTGACATCCCCAACATAAATTCAAAGGCCAGACACTAAAACACATATAAGTCTTGATTTGATGAGAATTTTAGCACCATAATTTGTTGAATAACACCGTCTCATAAGGAGAAGGATGATCACCAAAACTTCTTGCTGCCGGAACCAAGGTCTGCCTGTCTTTTATCTGGATGAGGGCTTATCATCCAGGTGCCAAGAACATTTGCACTGTGCTTGGAGTACCAGGCTTCTGCCTGAATGCCAAGACAACTACCAGCTGTCAGGAGGAGGAACAGAGACCCTGTAGCAGCGAGATCTGGGATCCTGGTCAGTGGATTCCAGTGAGCAAAGTGTGACATCCCTAGTCCAGTCAGGTCGGGTATTGTGAAAGAGACGTCTGTTCTCCTGCATAAGTCATCACCCCCTGTGGGGCTGCCATGAAGTTGTGGGCTTCACCCCATGTTGTGAATCACATTGGGCTGTCACCAGTGTCAATGACCCACGTTTGCCAGGAGGCAGCTACTGGGACTACTGGGGCCGTCTCCTGTTGCCACTGAGAGTGTTGGGGCAATCACCCATGCTGCTGAGCTGTGGACTGTTGCCTATGACTGTCACCCCTATCTGTCAGGACGAGGCAAATGAGACTGTTGGGGCCGTTGCCTGGAGAATCTGACCTGATTGGCAATGTTTTTCATATTTGTGACTCCCCACATCCCAGGAGGGGCCCACTAGGACTGTTGGGTCCATTTCCTTGTCCCAGCGACCAGCAAAGGGACTCAGAAAAATGTTCAGAAGCACCTGAAGGAACGCAGCTGTTTCAACAATTTACCTGCATGAACTGCTACACAGAAGGAGCCACTGCTTCCGGAACCATTGCTGTCTACTACTGCCTCAGCGCTCCGGCCCCACTGACCATGGGAAGGGTGTGGTGCAAGCTGCTCCTTGTCGAGAACTGGAGAGAAAAGCAGCTCAACTCCTGGACTCTTTTGGTGGCCGCAGTTGGGGTAAGGTGAAAATGTGGTCTCAGGCCATTGTGAGACTTATTCGGGCTTGGCAGTTTACTGCACCGAGAGCTCAGAATTTTCAAGGCCGAAGCCAAATGTTGATCTGCATCGCTAGTGTGGGCAGCACCTGGGGTCACCTTCTAAAATACACCAGTGATGCTGAGCATAGTGTGGATGAAGAGGGGAATGAGAGGACCCACAGGGGTAAGCACTGCCCTGACAAGGTTATGTGCGCTAGTCTTGAGACACTACTTGTGTGGATTATTTAGTGTGCTGTGAATAGCGTCTATAGCAAATATTGCTTTTACCACTAACACTCAGAATTGTACTGGACAATCATCTTACTTCGCCCACTGTGGGTGTTTTCAAATTACGAGCCATTGCAAACCTTGCATCTACCGCCCCCTGGAAAGCCTTTGACTGCTCAACCCGCAATTCCACTGAGAGTCAAGTGCTCACGGGGTAGTAATTGTCCCAGTTACTCAGGACCCATGGTAGGGTGGGCCCCCAGACATCAAGAATAAAAGTCCACAAACCCTACGGTTGGGCCCAGTGTCTTATACTTGCCCTGCAGCTCTTTGAAAAGGATTCTGACAACTGGCACATATATCCATTCAGAGACGCTAATTCAATCTAAGTTCATAAGTAAGATAACACCCCACCACTTAATTTAATCCATAAAAAATCAGTTGGCAATTATCTAAGATTTATGGATGTTCTCAAACCTGAATTTACAAAAGGGCTTGGGGCTGGTGGGGGCTCATAGTAGCAATTGACTTATGTGGTAAGAGGTGGAACTTTAGATAGTTCAGGCTTTGTGGTATTTTGGAGGCAATGTTGTTTGTTCTGAGTGGAGAAGTATGTTTCCTCTTTTGCTATGCTAAACTTCTTCTTGGCTCAGTCTAGAAGAAGACCATTTACATCCATGTGCTCATAACAAGTGCAAATATCAAAGTGTAAAAATGATTTGCTTCTGGAATGAAGTGCATTTTTACATCTGATTATGAACCTAGTTTTTAGTAAATCAGAATAAAGAATAACGTAAACATTTTCTCTGTTGTTAACCCATGCTTATATGTTTTCTATGGCCAGTTGCCACAGGCTAAAAAACAACAGTACAATAGTAATGCTTGCTCTAAAAGCGTAGCGTGTGTAATTGATTTTCAGTTCCTAAAGGAAGCAAATTCTAAAAATAGGTATGAACGTTATTTACACTACTTTTATCTTACCTTTGTGTACAAATTACCCCATTAATCCAGTAAACCCTTTTTGTGAAATTAAAAACCTTGCATGTGTCACCCGAGTGGGACGGGTATGCCCAGACTTGGGTCCCGTTCTCACTACGCCACTCAAGTCAAGCTATCCTGGCTGAAGAGGGGTGAAACCCCGAAACCGGTCCTAGAATGCTTTATTCCGGTCCAGGGAAGACATGGCTTGGCAGTTCGGGCTGGACTGTTCCCATGAGGCACACGGTCAAGACTGATTTGCATATGACCATGTCTGAACTGGGGTGGCGTAGTGAGCAAAATAACGATGGATTAAACCCAGATCTGTGACTGGGGGTGAATGTTTTGCCAATGTGCAACATTCCGTCCATCATCTTGTGTGTTTTGCTGTTTGCCCTATGTGGGAAGGGTATGCCCAGATGTGGGTCCCGTGCTCACTACGCCACTGGAGTCAAGCTATCCTGCCTGAAGAGGGGTGAAACCCCGAAACCGGTCCTAGGATGCTTGATTCCGGTCCATGGAAGACATGGCTTGGAGGTTCGGGCTGGACTGTTCCCATGAGGCAAAGGGGTCAAGAATGATTTGGATATGGCCATGTCTGAACTGGGGTGGCGTGGTGAGCAAAATAACGATGGATTAAACCCAGATCTGTGACAGGGGTGAATGTTTTGCCAATGTGCAACATTCCGTCCATCATCTTGTGTGTTTTTCATCTTGTGTGTTTTGCTGTATCAGAGTCAGAGCAGGTGCCACGGACATCTGTGACAGGGTGCTTGGGACTCACACTGGGGAGATTTTTCTGACATGCTAAGACGGCAGCTGGGGCCTGCGGTGAAAGCTGTCAAAGCTTCAAACGGAAACCACGCTTTGGTGCAGGCAGCGGCGATGCGTCAATATTTTGCAGCAATGCATCATGAAAACAGGTGCGGGGATTCGATGCGTTGATTTTTCTTTTTAAGATAACCAGGTTACCCTTCCAAGGAACTGGATTTGGCCCCACTTGGCAAGACATAACTCTCAGCAGAAGAGCCCAGGCACTGGTAGGTAAAGTCTTTGATGGCTCTGAGACTTCTTAACAGAAGGCAAGCTACACAAGCCCCTGGAGAAACTTGGAAGCAGGATGTAGAAAACAAAGTCCAGTCCGTTCACTCCCAGGACAGAAGCAGCAATCAGTAGGCCAGTACAACAAAGCAACAGGCAGAGTGACAGTCCCTCCTACAGCATCCAGCTCTTCTTCCTGGCAGAATGTCCTCAGTCCAGAAGTGTTCTGATTTTGGGGTGTCGGAGATCCAATACGTATACCCCTTTCTGCCTTTGAAGTAGGCGCATTTCAAAGGAAGTTTATGCAGTGCACAAGTCCCTTCCTTTCTCTGACCTGGCACCAGACTGACTACAGGGGCGTGACAACTTTGTGTGAGGACAGGCACAGCCCTATTCAGGAGTCAGTGACAACTTCTTCCACCACTCTAGCTTAGGAAGGCCGATCAGCCTGGTGATGGACCATCAGGATGTGCAAGGCACACCTCAGCTCCCTTTGAGTAACTGTATAAATTGAATGCACTAGAGCCCACCCAGATGTGTATTCTACAGACAGGCAGAGGCACAGAATGGTTAAGCAAGAAAATGCCCAGTTTCTAACAGTGGAAAAACAACAATTGATGCACAGAATGTAGAACAATGTCATACATTCACCCAAGTATAGAGATCTGGGCCTAAATCCATCATTCTTTGCTCACCATGCCATTCCAGTGTTAACCCAGCCATATGCAAATCAGTCTTGACCCTGTGCCGAATGGGAACAGTACAGCCCAAACTGCTAGGCCATGTCCTCCCTGGACTGGAAACAAGCATCCTACGACCGGTTTCAGGGTTTCACCCCTCTTCAGCCAGGTTAGCTTGACTCCAGTGGCATGGAGAGCATGGGACCCCAGTCTGGGCTTACCCGTCCCACTCGGGGTGACAAATGCAAAAACAACAATTGATGAACAGAATGCAGAACAATGTCATACATTCACCCCAGTACAGAGATCTGGGCCTAAATCCATCGTTTTTTTGCTCACCATGCCATTCCAGTTTGAACCCAGCCATATGCAAATCAGTCTTGACCCTGTGCCCAATGGGAACAGTCCAGCCCGAACTGCCAGGCCAGGTCCTCCCTGGACTGGAAAAAAGCCTCCTAGGGCCGGTTTCGGGGTTTCACCCCTTTTCAGCCACGATGACTCCAGTGGCATGGAGAGCACGGGTTTAAACTGGGGTGGCACGGTGAACAAAAGAACGATGGATTTAACCCAGATTTCTTGACTGGGGTGAATGTATGATTTATTCAGCATTCTGTCCATCATTTGTTTACGTAGCACTTTTCACCCTTTGTGGGATGGGTATGCCCAGACGTGGGTCCCTTGCTCACTGTGCCACTGGATTCAAGCTAGCCTGGCTGATGTGGGGTAATACCCAGAAACCGGTCCCAGGATGCTTGTTTCCGGTCCAGGGAGGACCTGTCTTGGCAGTTCGGTCTGGACTGTTCCCATGAGGCACAAGGTCAAGACTGATATGCATATGGCTAGGTCTAAACTGGGGTGGCAGGGTGAGCAAAAGAACAATGGATTTAACCCAGATCTCTTGACTGGGGTGAATGTATGATTTATTCAGCATTCCGTCCATCATTTGTTTGCGTAGCAGTTGCTAAAAGTGGCATTTTCAAGAACGCAATTTAAAAACCAACTTCACCAAAAGATGAATTTTTTAAATTGTGAGTTCAGAGGCCCCAAACTCCAAATTTCTATCTGCCCCCCAATGGAAAATTACACGTAACAGATGGGAGAGATATTCCTTGCAATAGTGAACTACAAAATTAGCCGTATTTCGCTATTAGGACATGTAAAACACACCAGTACATTTCCTAGCTTTTAAATACACTGCAACCTTCCCATGGGATTGCCTTGGGCCTACCTTAGGGGTGACTTACATGTAGTAAAAGGGAAGGTTTAAGCCTGGCACGTGGGGGCACTTACCAGATTGAAATGGCAGTTTAAAACTGCACACACAGAAACTGCAGTGGCAAGTCTGAGACATGTTTGCAGGGCTACTTGTGTGGGTGGCACAATCAGTGCTGCAGGCCCACTAGTAGCATTTGATTTACAGGCCCTGAGCACCTCTGGTGCACTTTACTGGGGACTTACTACTAAATCAAATCTGCCAATCATGGATAAACCAATCACCAATAACCTTTAGACAGACAGCATATGCACTTTAGCACTGGTTAGCAGTGGCAAAGTACCCAGAGTCCTAATGCTAACAAAAACAGGTCACAAACAATAGGAGGAAGAAGACAAAATGTTTGGGGATAACCCTGCAAAAAGGGACAGGTCCAACATCATTCAGCAGAGCTCTAGGAGCTTCAGTGAGCTCCTACACTCAGCCCCTGCCTTCCTGCTAACTTCAGCATGGAGGGAGCAGCAAAACCTCCTCCCATCTATAATTATAGATCGTCTACCTTCCTGTCACTCCCGCACCCTGTGCACCTCCTCAGAGCCAAGATAAACATGGCACAAACATTTACCACCTGCTTCAACTGGGTGGTAAATGTGTAAGGATTTCCCTAGAAGGTAGAGAAACATGCAGGGGGAGTTTGCAGGGTACTTGTAATAATGCCCCTAGAGATAGTGTGTGTGTTGGTGAGAGAATAGATAGATAGATAGTTAGATCGATAGATAGCTAGATCGATAGAAAGATAGATAGATAGATAGATAGATAGATAGATAGATAGATAGATAGATAGATAGATAGATAGATAGATAGATAGATAGATAGATAGATAGATAGATAGATAGATAGATAGATAGATAGATAGATAGATAGATAGATAGATAGATAGATAAGTAGATAGATGGATAGAGAAGATAGATAGATAGATAGATAGATAGATAGATAGATAGATAGATAGATAGATAGATAGATAGATAGATAGATAGATAGATAGATAGATAGATAGATAGATAGATAGTTTTACGTATATATACATATACATAAACATACATATGTATATATGTGTGAGCTATAGTTACTGTAGGGAAAGAGTTAAAGTTACCTGAAATAGCAATAACTGCCAAACTTCAGTGGTTTTGTTTGTTTAATACAGCATGTTTTAACTGACATTTACATCTAACCTTTATTTTTGTTCAGTGAATTTCTCAGGTTTTGGTTTTTAATGTAAAGTAACAGCATAATAATCCTAATTATACCATCACTTTAACCTTTGTTTTTTTCCCTGTGAATTTCTATCTTTTTTTACGTAAAGTAAGATGTCCATCACTGTGCACGGGGTGGGATTGTGTACAGAACCTGGCCTGTGGCTAGGTCTTGTGCCTGACGCTCTGCGGGTGCCCAACCCCTGCTGCGCACGGGCCACTATGTAATGTAACAATATAAAGGGTGTCACTATATGTAAAGTACACCTATTGGATTTGTCAAAGGGTCAGCAGGCTTATTGGCTTTTATCAAGGGAACAGCACTTGAACATATATAAAACAGACCTATAAACTTTGTCAAAAAGTAACCAATAACTATAATCAAATGTATATTGCACACATATACACATTTCAATGTTTAATAATAGTGACTGCATTTTCCATAAAGCATTACTTAGAACAAAACATTACACATGTTTAGGCCAGAATGTGCAGTCATAGAACCAACCACAAGAGGTTCCTGCACTCCAGCTAAAGGGCATACTTCTACAGCTTGGAGTGCTTTAGAAAATATGGTAAGCTCTCCTGGGGTTGTGATTTCAATGACCTAGGAGACTTACTGTGTTTTTGATGTTGCTGGTGGATTACTGTGCTCCCAATAGCCCTCCAGGGCATTATCAAAAAGCTTGGTGGTGCCCCTACCCCTTCTAAGGGCACCACCAGAAACAAAAAATATTATGTAAAAGCCCTGACAGGGAGTTCCGGGGCACCCATTCCTTGGAGCAGTGAATAAGAAATGAGCTGCTCCTGCCACTAATTTATTATGCTTTCTATATTATTTTGGTATTATTTTGTGTGCACCCTGGTGTACAACCGGGGCGCCCACAACAGTACCAGGAGTAGGGGGCCACGGGGGAAGACCCAAAGCCCCCGGGCCTCCTGCAACTTCCCAAGCCAGCACCCATACCGGATAGAGGCTGAAGCCGTTAATTTGCTTATAAAATGGGTGCCCTGGGGGGATCCAGGGCACCCACAGCATATTTTGAGGGCTGTGGGGGTAGCTGCAATACCCCGGCAGCCCAAGACGACTCTATCGGCAGCACCCATTGTGGGGCTGGGTGGAGCCGTTTATTTATTATTAAAAGTGGGTGTCCCAGTGTCCACATATTGCAATATTGGGGTCCTTGGGGCTCCCGCTGTGGCTCCAGCTGACAAAAAATATAATTCGTTTTTGGCCAAGGGAGGGTCCCTCACATATGTATAATTACAACTTTACCTATGATAGTGTTTTAAAATACATGTATGTTTAAAATACCACAGTTTTATATTTGCTGCATATTCAGTGGTATATGTCTTTAATATTTGATACACTTGCAGCGGTGTGTGGAAGAAAATCAAGCCTATAAAGTGACCCCATGTTTTACTTAGCCAACTGCCAACCTTCGGGGTCACATCTCCAGTTCAAAAGTTCAATTACAAAACAAAATGCGTTATGAGTCATTAGAGCACTCTGCGCAGAAAAGAGAAGCAGTTGCCATGTGAACAGTAATGTATGATTTCCAATGCTCAATGCATTGAACAATGAGAATCCCATTTAGATGTTGACTGGATAATTGGAAATAGATTTCCTGAAAGCCTTCAGCAGAGGGATGGTGATTCCATACACACTCATATCTTTGTGCACTGCAGTTGCCAAAACCCTGGATAGGGAGATCATTTTTTACAACACTACAGAGCCAAAGAAGCAAAACAGCAATAGTATTGAGCGAAATTCAAGATTAAGGAACAAAAATGAATTGTCAGAAGATTTATTGAACAGCTTCCAAATTACCTCTAAAGGGTAAGGGTCAATCCATCTATGGATGAGTATTCATCACAAAATTTGGATACAGATAATGTGTGACAATTGGAAGAAACACCATAGAAAACACTGAGCCTTGTTACATATTGGTATTGGTCCTGTTTGAGAATATTTTCTCTGGAGTTAAACTCAGCCCCTAAAAAAAGCAAACCTATTACAGTGAATGTATGCACTAGCCTAGGCGGGGGGGGGGGGAATATTCTGAAATCAGCAAATATTTGGTGGGTCTTTGCGCATCTGCAATTTGCGATGTTGAGGGTGCAGTAATTGGTGGCTGCACAATCACACACTTATCACATGTTTTTTTTTCACATTCCAAAGTACCCAAACCTGAAGTTTACACTTTTTGCCTACACAATTTCAATAAATTCTGCAGACAAAAACCACTATGGTATGAAATTTGCGCTCAATATGGTATGCAGTTTGTGCTCAACTAGTGATCCCGATTCAGGCACAACCAAGAGTTGCTAGGTGAGCCAGGATTAGTACTCAAATTGCAATAAGAGCCTGCAACAAAAAGCATTGAAGATGACTTGAAAATTAATGGCAAAGAGGAACACAAAAACTCAAAAAAGTATGATTGTTAGCAAAAACCCTGATATTCAAAGCGAAAATCTCCAGCACCACACAGTCATATGTTTGGATTATGAGTGCAATTTAACAAGTGTGTTTACGATTGTAATATCTTCGGGTAAATTTAAGATGCACAAAATACAATGGATTAATTTGTTTTGCATTTGGATTTACTTATGGTCACAGAAGATGTGTGTTGTTGTTACGAAAAAAGGAGTAATATTTTTTGCCTAATAGGCATTTATATCATTTGTGAGATTTTTTCATGTACATAACATGGCCTTGTTTATCTCAAAATACTACTGCACATTGGTAAACACTCAGTTACCGGTTATTCAAGCACAGTTTATCTATTATTTTATTCCGAATAATAATTTGTAGATTGTGTGGTTGAAACATTGCTTTTTTCATAGAGTAACTATAATCAGAATACTGCTGTCTGTTCCCACTACATAATTATAGAGGTTGATACAAATTGACTAAGGATAAAATGGTGTGACTATCCCAACCACTTACAAACTATAGTGCCATAACAAATGAATCCTCAGTGCTTTATTAAATTAGTCATTTGCTTCTGACCTCCTAGATGTGATGGCTCTTTTCATGAAATAACTTTTAAAGTGACCTAGAATCAAGTTAATTGAATGCATTTGGATTTAATGACATGACAATGAGGATAAGCCATCTGCCGCTGACTTGGTCAGATCACAGTGAACTTTTTATATCTATATACATCCCTTAACCAGTAAAAGGGCCTCCAAAGGTCCTGCTATACTGCATGCTAATGCATAGCGAAAGCATTACCTCTGACTCACAAAATGATAACTTTGGCCAAAAATGTATGTTTCAAACTGACGTGGCATCTTTTATCTTTGGTAGGGTGTACATTGGTGAATGAGTCGTGTACATGCAAGTAGTTAAATTACATAAAGCAGGATAGCATTTATATGCATCCTAAATTGCAGGAGTACTTTGAGACAGATGAAACTCTGATAAATGCCCACCTGTTAATTTAGCACTAGCAACAGTGAAGGCAAAATCCTGTTTGACAAAATAACACAGGGCTTGTCCAGAATTTTCATCAGGACTCTTCTGAATGCTCATTCACTGCTCCTCTGCAAGACCTACGGTGGTGTTCTGAAGGCCTTCCAACCACAGATGTGTGATTAAAATTATGTTTTGGTTTTTTTACAGATAAACTCAATATCATAAAAGGGAACACCTTGGTATCTGATCAGCCACAGATGTGCTATAAGATAGTGCTTCTTGCTGTGTCACCTCACTGAGTATCTTAAGATTAATGAGCAATTTCTGTTTGTGGTTGTTCTGTGGAGGACAGGAAGCCACTATTAAGTATGGTTAAACTCATTTTCTTACTGAACCAGTGCCTGAGAAATCTCCAGCTAAATTTCCTAGTCTCTGTGTCACCGTCATTACCTTCATCACTAACATCTACCGTTGTAACACCTCAAATAAAAAAAATACAATCACTGACCCCAAATAATGGTGAATGAGGAACCCAGAATCCATAGCTGATTTGACTGTTACAACATGTTGGACAGTCAGTAAAGGAGTTGAGCACCCATTTGAGCATATGGACAAATACCATCACTATCTATATTTCTTGCATACTACCTAATTGTTCCGATACCCGTGTGTTACAGTGCACTTTACAAATACACATAGCATAACATAACAGTATTGTTTGTAAGTCTCAAGGAACTGGCAGGTCTGCAAAGCTATTATTATTGTACTTAGGTCATGCCTGTCCACCTCAGTTTCAGAAGCATTCTGGCCAGAGCAAGTCTAGCCAAGGTTTAAGGACCCTTTGCAGGAAGATGGAAAAGTGTCACCTGCTTCTGACTCAGGCTAGACTATTACACCTTTCATGTGGTGATGGTTTGGCTCAGGCATAGTTGCCCTCTTACAGTGTGAAAGTCTCATTCACTTGAGGGTTCATGCCTCACTTTTACCAATGGCTTGGCAATAGATCTAATAGTGTTGGTCTCCCCACACTGTCATCTGTGGAGTGGTGCTGGATAGTGTCTGTGTCATAGAGCCATGCAGAATCATTATCAGTGTTGCTCTTCTGTTGGTGGAACTGTTGGCTTTTTGGGGATCATCTGTTCTGAATGATGCCTCCTGTTTGTGGCTCCTCAGCAATGGCACACGAACTTCCAGACTTAATCTTAGTGACTGCCATTATTCCTTGTGGCAACTTGAAAACTTTCTGTTGTTCACTCCTGCTGCACTGGACGTGCTCTGATTACATGAAAAGCAAGTAAATCTCTTCTGTTACTAAATCGTAAACCTTTCATAACTCTTTTCACATCAATTCCTAGTGAGCTCAGATGTGTTTTAAAGCCAGAAGAGCCTCTTCTGCTCCAGTGTATCTTGTACCTTCCTTTGTAAGGTAGATATAGCCTTGTTGCAACCTTGGAATGGTGCTCCCATAGCTAGACACCTTTGTGATTCTTTGCCACGCACCATTTGTGAGCTTGCACAAGCTTATTAAGGTGGTAGCAATTGTAACTGCTATCCACACTGCAGTCTCACAGATCTCTTGACACTTCTTTTCATAGTTCTAATCTACCACCCAATATATGTGTCATCTCCTCCTAAATAAAGAAATACAAATCATGATGAACTGCTACAAAAACATTGTAACAGTGTCAATGCTCCAAAAAGGGATTGCTGAAAAAAAAAAACAGTGTCAATGCTCCAAAAAGGGATTGCTGACAGAAAATTGGAATCAGAAATATAATGTGGAAATAAATACTGTGTCAAAAATATCAAGGACTAAAATATAGAGAATGTAAGTGGAAATAGTTAAGTATATATAGATGTACTATTCTTAACTCCACATCTATGTACAGTGAAGATATATATATATATATATATATTTATTGTCATGGTACATATATATTGAGTTATATATAGTAAAACTTTGCTTACCTATAGAAACTTGAAAATAAGTGATTCCATGGCATGGACTCCAGGCTATGGTGTTGTAGGTGAACATAGTCATGAGTTTCAAAGGATAACTACCAAACCCAGGTGTGACAGACAGAGGCTTTGCTTCAGCAGCGGTGAATGCATTCTTGGTTTTGTACTTGTGTCTGCTATGTCTGTGTCGGTATTCCTCGTCATTCTCATTTCTCTAAGGGGTTTTAACTTATTCTTTTTTGGATCAGGATCTTAAGTATATATAGTGACCAGTTTACCAAAAACGTAGTAAATAATCACCCATAGAAGTACTTCTTGAATTGATGCAGGTTTACTATTTTGTGGATGCAGTAGTAGGCCTGGGAAGGTGTGCCAGTCTCAAGTTTCCAGACACACTACTGGCAATCAAACTCCCAGTGTTTGCAAATAGCCTAACAAGTGGCATTCACTCAAATAGTATTCCAACCCATTTTACATCTACTGTGCCTCTCTAGACAGAGGCCTACCTAAAGCAAATCAGTACTGACCCAGTTCCTCATGGAAACAGTCCATCTCAAACCTTGGTCATCTCCCCCCTCACCCGTCTCCCTGCTGCTCACTGTTTTCATTAGTTGGGAAATTTGAGATTCACACCCTCGAATCTCACTGACTAAGCTATGCCCCTGCATGCATTGCACAATAGTATTTTTGCTCCATGTCACTCTTCTTTTGAATCTGCAATGGGAGTGATTTCCAGATGACATTGGAAGTAATTCTCAACACAAACCTTTGGTTAGCTGCGTTCTATAGCACTCTTCTTTGACACATCAGTGTCTCATCCTCTATCCATTGTTTGGTCTTTCTACTGTGGTGAGAACACTCTACGTATGGCAATTCCCCTGGCCACCTGCTCTATGAGTAAATCTAAATTACGTAAACTACCACCCTCTCCTTACAAAGCACCTTCATCACTAGTAATCGTACTCTTTGTTGAAACACCAAAATGCACAAGATGAAGCCCCTCTCAATCTAGACCCTTAATGTGAGTGGTCTTAACAGATACTTCAATAGGAAAAAAGTCATGACCTACCTACATTTGAAAAAAATGGATACGGTCATGGTCCAGGAAGTTCTTCTCTCCAAAATGGATCTCTCCCAAATGGAAGTGGAGAAATTACGGCATGACTGCGTAGGATCTGCAATAGTGGCCTCCACCCCTTACTCTTCTGTTGATCAACCATCACCCTCTACAATGTCCTATAGGAAATGTGGAGTGGCCATTATTTTCTGTAAAACCCTGCCACACAGTATCTCTCTGACATGACAAAGGCTATTTGCAGAAATGGCCATTCAAGGTAACATTTGTATTTTTTGCTCAATCTATTCCCTGAACACTGAAAAGAGAGAGTACTTCTCAGACGTTACAGAGTACTGACAGAAATAGGTGACTCAAAATTACTTATTGGTGGGGACTAGAATCTCACCCAAGACCAGATTTTAGACTTGTCTGACCATCCAGATCCTCCCCATAATAATAATAATAGGGGCCTACTCTGGTTTACTATCTGACCACGTATTTGAAGACCCTTGGAGACTCATGCACTCAAATGTCCCTCAGTACACCTTACTAACCTGCCCACATAAGATGGAAACAAGAAGTGATATTTTTTTACTATCCTCTGATCTTCTCCAAAAACTTGTAGGTAGGACAATAGGTTACCAGCAATCTGTGACCACACACCGGTAACACTGGAAACAGATCTCCAGATGCAAATCCCTAAAAGCAAGGCATGGAGAATGGCTACAAAAAGGTTCAGAATGTCTGAAGAGAAGAAAAAACTGTTGTATTTACGAAACTGTATGGTAATTAATGAACATTTAGCAACCTCAAAATACACACTACGGGCAACTGTAAATTCCTCTCTGCCTTGAGCCCTAAGGTGGACATAGAGGAACTCTGCTGTAAAAATTATAGGCCCATATCACCTTTCAATAGTGATATTAAAATCCTGGCCAATAAGTCTGACTCTGAGACTGCAGATGATTATCATCTTTCTTGTACACCAAACCCATTTTGCGTTTATTCCAGGTTGTTAATCTCGCGACAATAGGCACACTCTGTTACTTCTATTGTGGTTCCCACGTCATGTGCAGGAGGACCGGGTGACCCTCTCCCTCGATGCCAAGAAGGCATTCGATCAGGTAGAGCAGGGCTACCTCTTCAGACCACTCAACAGGTGGGACTGGGCCGCAGGTTTTTAGCTGCAGTGCAGTGTCTGCATTAACCCCTCATTACTCACCAACTACAATGCCTTCCTGGCAGATGTTTTTGTGATCCACAGAGGGACCCGGCAGGGATGCCCCAAGTCTCGAAGGGGCATATCTACAAGGCCCCGCGGTAAATATCGCTAATCGCGCTTAGCGCGATTGAAGTTATCGCTGTCTATCGCTGGATATTAACGCTGAGATAGCGCGTTATCATCAATGGCTATCTCCAAAGCGATAAAATATCCAGCGATAGCGGCGAAATGCTGCAACATCGCTGGTAATCCAGCGATAACATGTCAGCAATAGGGTAGTCCTTGTTGATAAGCCGTGGGGGATTTCAGCATGAAAATCCACCCCCCATAGGGCTATATGGGTAAGTCAGAAATTAGCCTGGCGTTCGAAACCAGCATTAATTGTTTCATAGTCGCAACGCAGGTATGGGGCATCCTTGTTGATAGGGCGAAGCCGCCATATCGATGTTCTGACATGTAGTGAATGTCAGGAACGCCTACCTTGCATCTCATTAGCGATGAGATGCAAGGCGTTAGTGAAATGGGCGATGACACATGCTAAAGCCGGTTAGCGTGCCCTTGCTAATACCGTGTTAGCGGCGATAATCGTCTTGATGATATGCCCCAAAGCTTTTTGTGCTTGCCCTAGAGCCACTAGCCATTACGATACATCACTCAAAGGACATCTCTGGCATTGACACTCCTGCTGGAAATCATAAATGAATGCTTTATGCAGATGTCATCCTACTCACCTTAAGAACATCAACCTCAAATATTTCAGCTTTTATAAAGACTATCTCACATCTTACCACATTTTAAGGATACGGAATATATTAGTCAAGGATTGAAGCTCTCTCTATGACTCCATCCACGTCAACTTGCTCCTTACATGATTTGCCATTCCGATGAGTAAAGACTAACCTGAATTACTTTGGTATCCTGGTAAGCAATGACCTACATTCAAGGACTTTGTGATCTGAAGCAACCTGCAACTTTCAGTGTGAGGGCAGGTCCTGACCATCAAGATAGTGGTTTACCAGCAGTATATCTATAGTTTTAGCATGTTGCCCATCCGAGTGCCATTAGAAAGCTCTGCCTTATTGATCAGCATATCAAGCAGTACTTTTGGCAAGGAACCACATGCTGCCAGTGCCTGCAGAGGTTTACGACACCCAGATATTAAGTGTATCACATGGTGCAACATCTTTCCCAGCTAATATACCACTTCCGTTCCAAGCTGGAAACTTCTGAATGGGTACTACTGGAATGCCATCTGCAAGATTACACAATAGGAGCCCATTTATATACCACAAAACGATTACTACCCAATGGGCCCCAACTCAATCTTGCAAGAGTCACAGAAAATATGGGCTCCTTGTCAGAAGTGCCTGAAACAGCATCCTTTTTTGCATCGGAGTAACTCTTTTTGTAACAACTCGGAAAGTCAACTCTCTGACATAAATTGACTGAAATGGATTCACAGCAGGATTCCCTACAGTAGATCAAGTTCTTTCAGAGGGAACAGTGCGATCCTTTGACGACTTGCGTGCAGAATTTCACTTAGACCCTTCCCAATTTTGGCACTATTTACAATGAAAATCTGCCTTACTGGTAAAGTGAACAATCTATCCTGCACCCTTGGCAGATTCACTCTACATGACTCACTAATGAAGTGGGGCACATACAAGAAACTAGTGTTGGGGCTGTTCGAGACTCTGCTAGATATCTTATACTCCAAGCTGACAGTGAATCACCTACTTGCGATTTGGCAGCCATGTCTGGACAAGACATATACAGAGGCTGATTGGCAAGAGTTGATTCATGACCATGAAAAAAGTTTGTGTGCACATCTGGCATTTGCCCCCACACAAACCTTTTAGAGATAAACTGGTGCCAAATGTGCAATGCTGGTGATGTCACCATCGACGAGCTGATATAGTGCTTATCATATGGTCCTGCCTGAGCCTGCAGCTTTACCGGAATGAAATATGGTGACAACTGCAAGCAACCAGTGGCTTCTCCATCTCGGTCACAGTGGAACCTACACTCCTACACAATGCACAGGATATAATGGGCTCCACCAATCACAAGAAAAAAGATGGCTGGGCATGGCTCTGGTGGTCGCCCAACTCTGTGATTAATGCAATTGTCACTCTCGTAACCCACTGACTGATAGAAGAGTGGCATAATACCATAGTAAAATTGGCCTCTCCTTAATGCTTGATCTATAAGTTTAACAATCAACTGACGAAATTTGAAGAGATCTGGGGTACTTACCTCATGTGATATAGTGCACTTCACAGACAATAATGTGCTATGGATAGAAACTAAAACTGGACTTAAAACGTGAGGATGATGCCAGATGAGGAATTCGTAGCACCATAATCCTTGCCCATGGGAACCTCCCAATGAAGGACTTCTATATCCTTTTTAGCGTGCAACAGTAGCTTTGTCTAATATTTCATATTTTCATATTTTGTCTTGCAAACTTTTTTGCTTTTGTTCTGTGGATTGCTAATAACTAGCGTACTGTATGCATAACTTGTGTGCTACACCTTTTTGATAGCAAGCATCTAACACATTTAACAAAGCTATTCAAACTAGAAATAAGAAAGTACAGCATCTCTGAGTTAATAAAAACTACAAATATTCTCAAGAGAGTCAAGCATTAAGCAAATACAGACATCAATCAGTAAGTGCCCTCTGTCAAAACCAAAATGAGGAAGTGCCTTCTGTGAATACCAAAATGAGTAAGTGCCTTCTGTGAATACCAAAATGGTAGTAAGTTTAGGATTTTGTCTCGAGTTAGTTCTGTGAATCGGGCCTAGAGAGTGTGCAAACTTCAAATGAAAACTAATGCATACATTGCTTGCAGGCAAAGTTCAGATTGCAATATGGTTCTTTGCAAAGTAAAAAATAATTATATATTAGTGCAGTGGATTCAGCTAAAAGGACGATGTGATCAAATCCCAAAGTTATATCATTTGCCTTTGTTTATATATATATATCTATATATATATATATATATATATATATATATATATATATATATATATATATATATATATATATATATATATATATATATATAAAAGTTAATGAAACCTTTCTCTAAGAAGTTATTTTGTTGTATGTGCTAGGTATCCAAACGCACAATTTTAAATAAATCATTAAAAGAAAGAATGCATTTCTTTAACTGAAAATGTATTGTTGTGGGTAGTATTGTTCTCGCACATTTTTTATGTATTTTCTCAAATATTATATACTTTTTTGTGTGGTCTGAATCTCAGTACAGACCTATTAAATGCGCATTTGTTTCAGGAACGCTTAAAAAGAGCATTGAAAAAAGACAGACCTGTAAAATGGGCATCTGTTTCAGGAACGCTTCGGAAGGGCATTGTAAAAAAAGAGATTGCAGAGATTGTAACTTGTAGTTAATAGAAACCAGCAGGACTTGGGTGCAGAACGTCTTGTAAAATTATATGGCTGGTTACCTTGAAACAGTAGGGAGAATGTGGATACAGAAAATATGGCTGCAATAAAGTTGCTTCAAAGTACCCTTGATAGAGTGTCTTTTTAAGTGTTTATCTTTAAAATACATTAATTTTAAATGGAGATAAAATGTACAAAAACAAATTGCACGGCGGTAACAAAACCAGGAAGAAGGAAAGACTTCTTTCCCAACCACACCACAAACCAGTAGTCTGAGGAGTGTAATTAATTAAATTGATCGGGCATGGCTGGTCTTGGTGGCCAGGGTGGGTTGAGTGCAGTGTTTGACCAGTGTAATTTCCAGTTCCTGTGCATTGTGGCTTTGGGCTAGTTTCCAGATAGGGAGACAGCGTATATATAGCAGCCAGAGACAGTTCTCTGTCTATGTCTAAGTACTGATGCGTTTCAGGCGAAACCGAATAGTCCAATTCCTTTGAACTATTTTTTCTGATGTTATTGATGCATATAAGCATACTAGTTTGCTACTACTGCTGCTGATACAATGGGAATTTGCCCACCTTTGAAAGTGGGACAATAAATACAGGTGAGATGTCCTTTGTCTGCATAATACATCTACCCCCAGAGTTAACAGAACTAGGAGCATCAGGAATTCTGGGGGACGATTTAGGGAGCTTACAAGTGGGACCCTGAGCAGGCACTTAAAAATTAAGAATTACAAGGGAATCAGAAATTCCAGTCCCAACTCCCCCGATAATTCCTCATTTTCCCCTGTATTTAACCCAAAGACTGTAACTCTATGGATCTCAATATTCTGATGAAGCCAGTAATTTGCATTAGTAGAACCATTAGTTTTACAGCGGAACTCGGAATGAGGCCTAACAGTTGTTAATGTATTCTAATGCTCATGGAGGTACACAAGACACTATGGGGCCGATTATGATGTCGAGCGGAAGGTATTCCGACCGACTCAGACTCAGAATGGTTTCCGACCGAATCGGATTTAGGGAGTCCGACCGACTGGTTCCGATGGTTCCGAACACCATTCAGTCGGACTCCCTTTGACTTCAATGGGAGCCTATGTTCCGACCGACTACACAGGCTGCCATTGAAAAAAGGGGTGGGTGGGGAAAATCATGCACCCTGTGCCTGCCACACTGTGCATGATATTGAAGAGGGGGACAATGGGCCCCATTCGGAAGGCTCCAGATGGAGGGCCCTCTACGGGGGCCCCAAAGTCAGATACCGACAGCCAATACGTGTTGGAACAACCGATTCGGAAAGCCTGCCCGAATCCGACATTTTAATACGCCGGTCGGAAACACACTCCATAGACCCGTACGATCAGTTTCCTCAAATGCCGTTCGGGACCAAGTCGGAAAGTCTGAACTGTTTCCGACGATCGTAATCGGTCAGTCGGAAGGCTTCCCGATTCGGTCGGAAAGACGGGTTCCGAATCAGATTCAGATTAACCCAATGCCATTCGGAGCCTTTCTGACAAACATCGTATTCTGCCCTGATGTTGAAAGGTCAGTGCTCAGAAGAACTAGCCTGGGGCCAGATCTGGAAGGGCTATTACAAACATAAAAACATACTGTGTAGTTATTAGAGCTGGATAAACATTGTAGGCCCTATCACATACAGTAGGTCTGTGTGGAGTTTGCGGAGTTCCGGGCTAAGCGGAGTTCCGCAAGTGGAGGAGTGTGTTACGTTGCACTGATTTTTAGCACCGGGTTTTAGACCTGCGCTGTAAAATCAGGGCAAACGGCACCACACACAGCACAAGTGGACACTGCTTTTTTTCTGCTGCTCAAGTAGATGTTTTACTTGAGCGGCAGCTTCCTCAACGTGAACAGGTTTCTCATTGTGAGCGGTAGCGACCATCCCCGACCTCCCGCATTGAGAAATCTCGCGAGAGGTAGTTTTGAGTAACATTTTCCTTGCTGCAAGGAGTTTGCAGAGTTTTTCAGAACTTCAAGTGCTATGCGGAGCGCGGAGTAAGAAAAACTCCGTGAGCGGAACAGAATTTTACGCCCAGGCCTAACATAAAATGGGCACTGGAAGTACTAATGTAAGACATGGTCTTTGTCACAGTTTGGGCTGACTGGTGTTTTAAACAGGGACTGAGCATGTGCAGTGGTTATTTTATCACCTTTCACAGCGGTAAATTGCTGTTTATAACTTGAACTTTATACAAATATGCTGCTCTTGGCTGGAAATGTAATTTTTGGCATTTCTAAAGTAATTGCAGAGTACAAGAGAGCACAACACATTAGCAAAATAACAATACACCACAAAAATACAGGGCACAACGCCACAAAACAATGTAACATAATGCACAATACAATAACGTAGCACATAAAATCACACTAGAGCAAAAAAACAACCCAACACATCACCACTATAACAAAATATGGTGGTATCACAAGTATTGACTTATATAAGAGAAGAAGAAATGCAATCAAAAATTGTAGTGTTTTTACCTCATGTGTGAATTGTGTTTTTTTTGGGGGGGGGTCTCAAAATCAGTCTAAACCATGGGTACTCACAAACTTTCTCTCGGGGGCCAAATTTACAGTGTGGTTTGTGGCCGAGGGCCGCACCGGTGGGGACGGGGTCAGAAGCGGAGGGGCGGGGCTAAAGCAAAAAGAAATGTGACCATGAGGTTGAGCACAGGTCCCTGCAGCAGACGCCTTCGTCCACTGAGCCACCAGACCCAGCATACACAGATCTCTCTCTCTCTCCCTCTCCCCCTCCCTCCCCCTTTCCCTCCCTCTCTCCCACTCCCTCCCCCTTTCCCTCTCCCTCCCTGTCTCTCTCCCTCCCTGTCTCTCTCCCTCCCTGTCTCTCTCCCTCCCTGTCTCTCTCCCTGTCTCCCTGTCTCCCTCCCTCCATCGCCCTTCCTCCATCGCCCTCCCTCCGTTGTCCTCCCTCCCCCCTCTGTCTCCCTCCTCCCCCTCTGTCTCCCCTCCTTCCCCTCTGTCTCCCTCCTCCCCCTCTGTCGCCCTCCCTCTGTCGCCCTCCCTCTGTCGCCCTCCCTCTGTCGCCCTCCCTCTGTCGCCCTCCCTCTGTCGCCCTCCCTCTGACGCGCTCCCTCTGTCGCCCTCCCTCTGTCGCCCTCCCTCTGTCGCCCTCCCTCTGTCGCCCTCCCTCTGTCGCCCTCCCTCTGTCGCCCTCCCTCTGTCGCCCTCCCTCTGTCGCCCTCCCTCTGTCGGCCTCCCTCTCCATCCCTCTCCCTCAGTCTCCCTCCCTCGTCTCCCTGTCTCCCTCCGTCTCCCTCTCCCTCCCTCTCCCTCCCTCCCTCCCTCTCTCTCCCTCCCTCTCTCTGTCTTCCTCCATCTCCCTCCCTAAGTCTCCCTCCCTACGTCTCCCTCCCTCTGTCTCCCTCCCTCCCTCTGTCTCCCTCCATCTCCCTCCCCCTGTCTCCCTCCCTCCGTCTCTCTCTCTCTCTCCCTCCCTCTATCTCTCCCTCCCTCTCCCTCTCTCCCTCTGTCTCCCTCTCCCTCCCTCTGTCTCCCTCCCTCCCTCTGTCACCCTCCGTCTCCCTCCCTCCCTCTCCCTCTGTCTCTCTCCCTCCCTCCCTCTGTCCCCTCCCTCCGTTTCCCTCTCTCCCTCTGTCTCCCTCCCTCTCCCTCCATCTCCCTCCCTCCATCTCCCTCCCTCCGTCTCTCTCTCTGTCTCCCTCCCTCTATCTCTCCCTGTCTCTCTCCCTGTCTCTCCCTCTCTCCCTCTGTCTCCCTCTCCCTCCCTCTGTCTCCCTCCCTCTGTCACCCTCCGTCTCCCTCCCTCCCTCCGTCTCCCTCCCTCTGTCTCCCTCGCTCCCTCTGTTTCCCTCCCTCCCTCTGTCTCCCTCCATCTCCCTCTCCCTCCCTCTGTCTCCCTCCCTCTGTCTCCCTCCCTCTATCTCTCCCTGTCTCTCTCCCTCTGTCTCTCTCCCTCTCCCTCTCCCTCTGGCTCTCTCCCTCTGTCTCTCTTCCGCTGCCTCCGTCTCCCTCGCTCTTTCCCTCTCTGCCTCTCTCTGTCTCCCTTCCTCTGTCTCCCTCTCCCTCTGTCTCCCTCTCACTCCCTCACCCTCTGTAATCTCACCCTGTGTGTGTGTCAGCCCTCAGCCAGGGCTGAGACAGCTTCCCAGCGCGCACACACACAGCCACACTGAGGCAGCTTCCCAGCGCTCACACACAGCCCCACCCGAGTACTTCACAGGTCGTTAAAAGACCATTTACATGTTAAAGCTTTGTTGTATTTCACCTCTTAGGCCCCTGCAGCTCCACTTTGACAATCACTGGAATCCCCCGGCCCCCACAGAGCAGAGTCTCAGAGTCCGGGCTGCTGCACCAGACACTCTGACAGTGTTAGCTAACATTATTTAATTTTATTTAAAAACACATGCAGGATGTCTGCAAGGTCCGCGGGCCGCCGAGGTAGGCTTGCCGGGCCGTACCATGAGTAACCCTGATCTAAACTAAAACACAAATTGAGATTCAAGATTTTTCAGATATTATATATCAACCATGTTCTATTTTTAAATGGCATTTATAATTCTGTTTCTTTGCCTGGTTCTTTTCTGGTGGCTCTTGTTAATGTTTCAATTGCAGTATTTGGACAAATGCCCGATGTTCAAAGGAAAGGGACACATCTATATAATTGAAACGGGAAACAGCCCCTGGGCTACAAGAATGGCTTTGACTTTACGGTAACCACAGTTACAGTAAATCATAAGATGATATTGGCAGTTACAAATGGACGGCAATAGTCAAGGTGACTCTTTTAACTTTGCAAATGTCCTTAGGCAGAAGTGCTGCAAATGCACCAATGACAGCAATTATTAGGTCTATGCAGCCCTGAGTTGACTGTAACTCCCTGGGGGGAATTTCGTGTAGAGAGTCCAGGAAATTTCTAATGCTGTACAAAATCTCCATACACAACTCTTGACATTACAAATTAAACACCTCAGAATGGAGAGTAACTGTATGGACACAGAAGCAGTGGCCATAATTCCGCACTGAATTCCCTACTGCGGGCGGTTTAGGGCAGGTGGTAAAAGTCTGCAGGAGCCCTTTGTGGGTTGGCTTGGGTGTAAAGGGTTGGGGTAGAGGAGGTAATGTTGGGTGACTGGGAACTTTAAATGCTTCCACCTTGTCTTCTTTGATGATCGATGGAGGGGGTGGCCTGGTAACAGGTCCAGGCCGCCATGCAGCCCTAGCCTATGTGATTTTACCAGCAAGATTTTCCATCCAGTAAAATTGTGTCCAGTATTGCCACGCCCAAACAATCTAGGCATGTGGAAACACCGGGCCCCTTATAATTGTGCTGATTGATATTCCTCACAAGAATTCCGAAGAGCTTGCCAGGGCCTAACTAGTAAACACAAGATAAACATGACATTAAACATTTGTGGACACCTATCAAAGCACATTGAATTTTGCTGTGTAGAGCTGGTGCTGTCTTGAAATCGAATGTATGATGTTATTCCGCCGCCTTCTATCCCGCAGGGAATCACAAAGCAGTTGTTACAACGACCGCGTTGTGATTCCGCATACCATTACTCTGCAAGTCGGAACAAAGACTTGCGGAGGAGGGGCGCCGGATGTTGGAATAGTATAATTTACTATTCCAACAACAATCTGTGCGGACACTCGGGAAGATGTTGGATTTTAAATCCAACACCTCCCCCCCTCCGCAAGTCGTTGTTCCGACTTGCGGAGTAATGGCATGCGAAATCACAACGCGGTCGTTGTAACGACCACGTTGTGATTCCCTCCGTTTTAAAAGTTTTGGGGTAAACATTGTTTTCCCTTGAAATCTGATTGACTGTACTGTGGGTACAGTAGGTTGAACTATCACTTCTGTGTCCATATAGTAAGGAAATTGGCCAAGCAGCCAACGTGTGACCTTGACTTATCATACCCGAAAATAATTTTACTTCATAAGTTATTTCATATAATGCTTAGTACCTTGATTGTCTTTACAAAACCGATGCTACCTCAGTGGTGCTAATCTTGCCATGCTCAGAAGCAAGAAAGGCTGAATTTGCCCTGCCTGTATGCATTCCTGCGATCTGCAGGTGATACAGAGACTCTGTAGCATGCTCATTAACCCACTGAATAATCTGCAGAACGAGACTCTCCCATTGAAATGAAAAACAATCAGTTAGCTGAATGCATCTTTATTCCTTCCTTTGTAATTTCAACACATAAACTGGAACTGTGCCTTAAAAGCAGACCTAGTTCATTACACAGCTCTTCTCTCCCCTCACGTTCTTGAAAACAGTTCGACCTTGCACAGGGCTTACAGGGTATTGCATGAGGATGCCCTGCCTATAAATCTTCTTGACTTCGCTTCAGGGGTTTTAGCTCCTTGCTGCATTGTGAGGTCATTCTAATTACCCTCGTGAAATTAAACTATGCAAAATCCCCTTCCGCATTCCAGCCATCACAGGAATCGCCCAGTGATGTTGTCTCACTTAAACACAGTTGCAGCATTCACAATACTGTGCGACAGAACTTTTCAACCACTGTGTCCATCTTTCCGTTTAGAACTAATTGATTTCCCACCTCTGGTGAGGATCGAACTCCTGTACCATAATTTATCTAAAAACAATGGTCTTGTGCAGTCAGATAAGGCTCTTAAGATTGCAGCTTTGTGAGAAGGTCATCCCTGCAGAGGATAAGTGAAGACAAATCATGAAAGAGAGGCAGTTCCTGAAAGGCAATGCGTGTGTCATTTATTTTGAAGAAGATCTTCTTACCCTGAGTGTGCATGGTCGCTATGAAGAAGAAAATGGACACTGTTGTGTAATGATTCGCTTCTTAGGTATTCAGGAGGACACTGCATTGAGCAGACATGCCACCAGCGCACAGTTGAACTGTGTACTGCAGATAAGAGTTGCCTGTCTCCCAAAGAATGCCTTACAACAATTAGCGAGCGAGTGGTCTATGAGTGATGGATTCACTA
Organism: Triturus cristatus; assembly: GCF_964204655.1. Taxonomy (NCBI): domain Eukaryota; kingdom Metazoa; phylum Chordata; class Amphibia; order Caudata; family Salamandridae; genus Triturus; species Triturus cristatus. Next base: position 588,105,803 of record NC_140591.1, on the reverse strand, counting down.
CAAGATTTCTAACACTGCCTCGAAGGTTCACGTTCGTGGAACGAATAATGGGCCCCATTAAAGGCAAATTCACAAGAGTGCGGTTAAAGCACATTGACATTTCCAGCATGAGGCTGATAATAAATGTCATTTTAATAACCATCAAAATGGAGGCACCTCAGTGAAAAAGTATCTTTTATGGTTCTGACATGTTTCTGAAGGACATCAAGGATCAGTTTCCAGTGCCTGATAATTCTTGGCCTGATTCACAAACTGCATTTGGTACTATGTAAAGCAGTACTACGGTAGAACTACTTACTACAAAATGAGATTTACAAACTTACAGGTGGAGATGTACAACTCCGCACCTCCTATCTTTTCTATGCAGGGATCTGCATGTGTGTAAGTTTACTACTTGGTAGTAAATATGACCGTGACTGTGGTCATGCTGGGAAAATGGGGAATAAATACTATATACTGATATATATGCTGAGATAATGCAGAATGCACTTTGTCATGCAGAAATATTTACAGTATGATAAAAAAGAAATTAAAATGTAGCATTGTATAGCAAGGATCACTTGGAAAAGAGCCAGATGTAATTATGACCATAGTGGGTTTTACTCGCAAACTGCATTTTATACTACAAAAGCACTACCAAAATACTGCAAAATGCTATTCACAAACCTTCAAGTGTAAATCTACACCTCTCCTATGTTTTCTATGAGAAGAACCTCACACATGTCAGATTACTACTTAGGGCCCGATTCCGATGCGGTTAGGAAAGCATTCCCACCTAGGGCCAGATTACGATGCGGTTAGGAAGGCCTCCTACAGGCATTTGCTCCTTCCAAATCGGATCGGAAATGTGTCTTTTCGACCCACGGCCAGATTACGATGCGGTTAGTAACATAGGCACCCATAGTAGTCAATTGGAGTCCAACGAAATCGTATCTGGAAACATCTGGATGCTTCACACTGGGTCGGTCGGACTCTCCTGATCCGATTCCGTCGGAAACCATTTCCAAAGTGATTCGATCAGGAAGATTTCCTAACCGCATCAGAATCAGGCCCTTAGTACTTAAATTAGTAGTAAATGTCGGAAGGATTGGGGGAGTCGCTGAAAAAAGGCCATTACTATTACTAAAAGGGAGGGATTTAGGAAAGGACATTAACCAACCCACATAAGCCCATTGCTATTCACAAACAACACTTCTAAAGTTACTACAGCCAATAACAGACCCTAAACAGTAGCAAATTACTCCAGCTCAGAGATGGAGTAAATACAGCAATACACATGGCCAACTACTGGTACTGCACCCTCCTATAGAATATATTGGGGGTGGATACTTAAAATAAAACCCCATAGGCCATAATGCTTAGTTACATAAAATTATTTAAAATAGTTAAAAATATAAATAGATGTAATGTTAATGTTAAAAAAGTCTAAAAATACAACATATTTATTATTTGATTATAAATTGTTTTAACAAAGTTTTTTGAATTTTCTCACTTTTGCAACTTTCATGTTTATTAAAATTAAATTACTTTTATTTAGTTCTATTAATCACTGTTAATCATCCTTGATGCCTAATAGTTTTTTTTACTTCAGATAAAAATTAAGGTTTTAATTTAAACTTTAGAAAATGAATTTCTATGTAATTTATGTAAATTAATTAAAGATTTCTTTCAAAATTACGGTATTAGTGCTATGCATTTTTTTCTTCTATATTTAAATTAAATATATAAAATTAATTTACATTAATATTTACCATAAAAACATTTTACTAGTTTTTTTAGTTAAATAAACTTTTTTACTTTCCTCTATACTTTAGCATACGGAGACTCCATAATCAAAGGAAATCAACTTATGGCAAATTATATGAATAATTAAAAAGATTTATTAAGCTTTATGATAAATTAGTAACAAATATCTTTTATGTCAAATATTTGGGTACATTCATTATATATATTTATTTTAAATATGCAATAAAATAAAAAGATGCTATAGCACTATTAAATTCAATCTTGTTAATTTAAATATATTATGTTAAATACAAATATTTGTCTGAAGCTTAAATTAAAAAAATCCCCACTTAAAGTTAAAAAATATTTTTTTAATATACATAAATAATTATAAAATGAGATGCATACCTATGAGTGTGTGGCACTGGACTTACTACTGTTTCCTTTCTGTCAGTAGTAACATACACGTCTAAATTTGGCTTCATCCCCTTTTTCAGGTGGAGGGGGTGGAGTTGTGGAACAGGCTTTAAATCCTGGGCCGCCCCTCTTACACAATGACAACGACATAGCAGTTAACCAGTTTGATAACTGGATCAGAGTAGCTGTGCATAGTATTGCCCCAGAAACAACCAAAATAGTTAAACGAGCATCAACAACTGCGCCTTGGTACAGTCAGGATCTAAAAATCTTAAAAATGGAATGTAGAAGGAAGGAACAGATGTGGAGGTCAGATTACAGCATTAAACATAAGCTAGCCTATAATTGTAGCCTGGATTACAATAACAAAGCTATTATTGAAGCTAAACATGTTTACTTCACGACTAAAATTGGTGAGGCGGAACACTCCTCCAAGGAACTTTTTAGAACGGCCCAGTTTAAACCAGATCACGCCCTATGTAATGAAATGGCCACATTTTTTCAGAGCAAAGTTCAGATGATCTACAATGATCTTTTAAATACGGCCTCCATTGTCCCAGTAAATATCACCGAAAATGTAAAAGTGTGTACAACATCCAGGAGGTTGTCACACTTTACAACCCTGACAATGGAGGAGGTTCATGACCTCCTGACATCAATAAAATCAGGCTCACCATCTGACCCATACCCACCAGTAATGTTCCAGCTAGTAGCTAATACTATTAGCACACATCTTACCCTTCTTTTGAATCAAGTTATAGGCACGGGTAAATATCCCAGTGTATGGAAAACGGCCTGTATAAGGCCCATCCTAAAAAAGCCAACCCTGGAATACCCTAGAGCTGAAAAAGTATCGGCCAATTTCTAGGCTACCCCTGGCAGCAAAAATATTGGAAAAAGCTATGAACAAAGAGCTGACTCACTACTTTGAAGAGAATGTACTGCTGGACCCCACTCAACACTGGTTCAGACCATGTCATTCTACGGAGACAGCTGTGGTGCTAGCTACAGAGGGAGTTCGGAGGATAGTAGATGGAGGGGGCAGAGCGATCCTGATCCTATTGGATCTCTCGGCGACTTTTGATACTGTGAACCATACAGTGCTGGTACAGCGGCTGAGAGACGTAGGGATGGAGGATACCGCTCTGGCCCTCCTTTCCTCCTTCCTAGCTAATAGGGAACAAAGCATTTACTGGGAGAACCTCCAGTCTGATACCTTTCAACTCCCATGTGGTGTGCCGCAAGGATCTGCCTTGTCACCAACTCTTTTCAACATCTACGTGTCCTCACTGTCCACACTAATCAGAAAGCATGGTTTTTCCTTGATTATGCATGCTGACGATTCGCAGCTTACAATCTCAGTTTCTCAACCAGCAGAAGTAGTGGCCAACAGCTTCCATGTATGTCTGAAGGACATTATGAGTTGGATGAGCTCAAACTTCCTAAAAATAAACACAGACAAAACTGAGGTACTTGAATTTGGTAAGGGACCTCCATTATGGAACAATAACTGGTGGCCTACGGAGGCGGGAACCTGTCCTTGTCCAGGTACCAAGGTAAAGAACTTGGGGGTGATTCTAGATGAGCAGTTAAATCTGTCAGCCCAAGTTAATCAACTAACTTCCTCCTGTTTCTTTCTCCTAAAATCACTGAGAAAAATCTCCCCCTTTATCGCACACAAACTCCAGAGAACCGTAGTAGTAGCACTTTTTCTATCTAAAATTGACTACTGCAACCTGCTCTTTGTGGGAATTGATAAAGCACAGGAAAGGAAGCTGCAATCACTTCAAAATGCTGCTGCCAGACTACTCAAGAACATCCCCAAGGGACACCTAACATCAGAGGCTATTAGAGCCTTACATTGGCTGCCTGTTCAGCAAAGGGCTAATTTTAAGGCTCTTTGTATAGTACATAAGGCCCTCTATGGAGGAATATCTGGGGAGATGCGGATGCTTTTCGCAGGGTACTCCCCTGCTAGATCTCTCAGATCCTCAACAAAGGGCTTTGTATGTATCCCAAAAATACGTAAGGCAAGATGGGGTGGCCGCATGTTGTCATTTTGTACGGCCAAACTCTGGAATCAGATGCCATCTACACTGCGACTCCAACCTAACCAGAGGATGTTTAGGAAGGAGTTGAAAACCTGGTTGTTCTCTCAAACCTAAGGCATCAGAATCACACGCTAGTAACTCATGTATCACAGTCAGCGCCAAGATGCCATGGCATTCGTGCGCTTAACAAGTAATATTTCAAATCAAATGTGTAAGTCTACACTTTAAGTAACTTTACAATCATATAAAAGTGTAAGTTACCTTAGTGAAGGGTAATCTTAAGTGAGCTACCAACTCTGCAATATAATAGTTTTCAGTCAAGAGCCACCTTTAAACCTTGTTGCGCAACTGAAGATCTGATTCAGATTTGCAAAAATATCACCAAATGCTGACCATGGAATAATTGAAATGTGTGTGTTTTTATATATTGCTCAAACCCTATTAATATTGAAGCGCTGATGATCTCAAAGTCTGGATGACTTGCATTAGCTGTCAGAGATATTTAGAGGTGCCTTAAAAGCCTGTATTTCCATAATTTGTTTGCCCCTACTAATAACACCAACAAGAATGTCTGACAGACTGTAATAATGATCCAAATTTTTCAGTATGAAACAGGGAAAATTATGTAAATACACCTTTATTCCCTATCCAAGCTGCTGAAACCATAGTGATGTGGGAATACTGTACACAGGAAAAACCCAGCCATGTAGGATCGAGAATTCCGTGTAGAGAATTACCACATGATTTTAAAGGCCTGAATAAGATGAGCCCCTAAGACCTATTGGTGAGATACATCTTTCATTCACACAGGTTGAGGATTATTTTTGTCTTTCAAGCACATCATCTAGAAATGAAGAAGTATTGGTGTGTTCTGTATCCTAATGTAAAAATATTACCACAAGTGTGATGGGTAGTGGTAACGTAAAAAGTACCTCCTGGGATCATGATAAAAAATAATTTAATTATTGTTTGCAACATAGGTTTCAATTACAGCTTACAAGTCAATGCAGGAAAAGCATATGAAAGTGAAAGAAGATTATTGAGTTTAATTAATGTTTTACGCTCTGTGCAACAAAAAATACAAACCAGGAATGCTGTCTCTTTTTTTCTCAGAGGGAAACAGAAAGAAAAAGGGATATAGACTCACATGGACAGAAAGAAAGAAAAAAATCCTGGAAACCACTTTCTTGGTCTGACGCTTTCTCCAGAAGTTATAACCGATCGACTGAAGCTACTGTAAGTTATTTCAGTTTATACATTCATAATAATGTTTTGTTCCTACGTTTTCAGATAGACTTAAAAAGATACCCATCTGTACCTTGTTAATATTTTTTGAAACTTTGAGTTTCTTGACCATATAGAGAGAAAATGTGGCAGTGATACTGCATTTATGAGGTTCTTTAACACTTAGGTGGAGACACTTGAGTGCACACTCTAAGATGGCTACAGCTCTGAGCACGTGCCCGCCTGCTGATAACAAAAATAAATGAACGCCAAACCGGAATTTATTTCAAGTATAAATCGCTGCAATGTCTACCATATCTGGATGTCCTGCTATGGGTGGTTGTGCAGCCTGTGTTTTCCACCATTTCAGGGCATTTTCCCAGGGAGTGCTGTTCCAAAACATTTTGCTTCTTCATGGTGAATCCCCATTCAGAGTATATAGTGTCTGCGGAAAGGAGAGACACAGCTTCCTCCAGCGATCCGCCCTCTGTCCAGTAAAGCTGCTGCATGGGAATAAATGTCAACCATCACTTTCTGAACACAGTTTAACAATTAGTATGTATTAATATTGATGACTATACCACATTTACTCACTTAATTGGTCTGTAGCTCATTCTATTTACCTAGTGTTCACTTACTTAAGTCAACTTATTTGAGTAATACTTTCTTATCAGAGATCTGCTTGTTTTAGTTTGAAAGTCTAAACACACTACCTATTGCCTCTTCTCAGATGATTGCAAGTAATTTCCCAAACTGCATTTTATTACCTCTTCCTCATATGTGATATTGAATCCACTCAATGGGCCTGATTATGAGTTTGCCGCCGTCGCACCGCCATACCTGTGGTTGGGCCGCCCACCAGATTACAAGTATTTCTTGTGTCCGGTGGGCTTTTCTTTTACGTTCCCACCGTGGTGCCCTGAAAATGGGCACCGCAATGGGAACTCCAAAAACAGTTCCTGCACAGCATGGACAGGGGTGCATGCACTCAGGGGGGGCAAATGTTGTGCCCCCTGCATGCTCCTCAGAGAGCAGAGACACAAGGAGACCCTGTAGGGCCACCTTTGTTTCCTCCATGCCATGGTTTTCATGGAGAAGGAACCGCCATGAAAACCGTGGCAGAAAGGAAACTCGCAATATGCTTGGTGGGACCATGGCAGTCCTGCCAAGTATATTGTGGCCTCCTAACCCCCGCACATCCCAGGGAATGGTGGTTCCCTGGTGGCTGCGGCGGGGCTATGGCAGTCAGACCGTAATGGCCATAATAATAGTAATAATTGCAATAGGACAGTAGGAAGACTACCACCGCTGCACCCCCATGAGTCTGGGGGTCCGTGGACTGCCAGACTTGTAATAGAGCCCTTTATGTGTTGGAGATATATTTCCTCAAATGGCTACATCAACTGTGGAAGGCAAATCGCTGCAAAATCAGTCAAACAAAAGAAAACAGGCTGCATCACCTCCACCAATTATGTCCAAGGTGGTGATACCACCAGAACCATCCTTAAGTAAGATTCTACAAGAGATTCATGCTACTCGTACTAATATTGATGCTATAAACTAGGACCTTAAAATATTCAAGGGAATGTAGCAGGCTTTTCAATGAAAATTAGATTAAAACAATAAAGCCATGATTGATCATATTCTTCCAGTTACTGCCAAGGTTCAGCTTATGAAAAAATGCTTCCTGACTTAGAAAACTGGAACAGGCTATACAATTAATGCATTTTTAAGTGACTAGGAAATATAGAAGGGGAAGATTGTAGAATGTACATAGAAAATGTACTACACAATTTATTCAATATAACATTTTCCAAGAAGTTTGAAATTGATTAAATGAATCATATTCCATCATATCAGAATCAAGTCAAGTTGAGAAAAGTCATTTTCAAGTTACTTCATCATAACCATTTATTCATGATAAGGTACTTTTGTATCCTGTTTTGTGTATTCTCTCAGATTTTCTTTATATTACATGCCATTTGTCTTGCTTGTCTTAGTTTATTGAGCTACCTTTTATTTTAGTTTGATCAAACGTTGGACAGATTATATTTCTTACTACACCCCCACATCCTTATATTGCCTTTAATGGAAAAAACATATAACCTTAAAATGATGTCTTTAAATGTCAACGCTTGAAACATCCCGTTAAAAGAGTGAATATATTGTCATATCTGGTGAGGAATAAATATCTACTTCAAGAGACCCACAAAATGACAAAATAGCATCATATATGACTAAAAGTTAGATTGGTAATTTTGTCTCTTCTCCCAAAGAGAATGGAGTTGCAAACCTCTTCCTGAAGAAACTTCAATCACAAATTCTTGAGAAACATTCTGATACAGATGGAAGATATATGTATGTGAAAATTAAATTGATATATTTATTTGCATCTATTTAATATATATGGTCCCACAGCGGATGATCCTATATTCTGGAGAGGTATTACTACAGAAATTGTGAGGTTTGGTAATGTTCCACTTATTACTGCTGGAGATTTTAATTTGCTGGGTGACCCATTACTTGATAGACTCTCTTCTACCAAATCTGAGCCTCCCCAAGATGTCCCTTATTTTATTGCCTTGTTTAAGAATACAACATACATTGACCAGTTGGGCTGCCTTTTTCAAGACATTTATGTGCCTATTTCTGATTCACAAATTTAGCATAATGATATCTCTGACCAGATATGATTTCTATCCGTTTAAAATTACATAAGTCTTCATGTGTTCATTCTAGGTAGAGAAAGAATGTTGATATTGTTCTGAATGATGACAGCAAAGAAAAGATGTTGCATGCTGTAGGTCAATATTTTACTTGTAATACAGAAAATTAAAGTTTAACTATAACTCATTAGGATGCTTTTAATGTGTGTATTCGATTAACAACGATCTCTATAAAGGCACATGAAAATAAATTGGTTCAAACTAAAAGTTCTGACCTAGAAAAATAGATAGACAAAATGGGAGTCTTTTGTTTCTCCTAACAATAATATGTATTGATTGAAGTTACAGAAACTTTGTGATGAATAGCATTTGTTACTTACTAAAAGACCTGTTGTTTAATGATAAGACAAAATGTTATTTTACTAACACAAGACCAGGCACAACTACTTGCTATTAATTGCCTGTGCATCAAACAAGATAACACCCAAATATATGTAGTTAAGAAAGCAGATGAGAATCTACTGGTTAATATTAAGGATATCATTAATAAATTGAAATATATTATACTTTATACAGTAAACCAGAATTAGTAATCCAGAAACAATTTCTTATAATGATATTGATTCTCTTTTAAAAACCTATTAATCTGCCCATGCTTTCCCACAACAATAAGGAGTTGTTAGAATCTCCTATAACTATTAAAGAAATCAAAAATGCAGTTATTTTCCTTAATATAAGGAAATCTGCTGGACCTAATGGAATTCCTGCAGACTTTTATAAATGTTTTTCTACTCAGTTAATACTGCACCTTTTCACATTGTGTGTGGAGTTCAGTTTCCGAAGAAAGCTATCTGGATCCTTTACAAATACATTATTAATTGTAGTACTAATACATGATAAAGATCCTCTTTTGTCCTCTAATTATCATTCCATTTCTCTAACCAATCAAGATTGCAAAATCTACACCAAACTTTTTTAAATACCCTCATTCATCCAGATTAAGTTGAATAAAAGTCAGATTGTCAGTACACAATACCAGACATATTTGCCATGCCCGGGAATCTATTCCCAATCTTAAATCTCCTGCTGGCTTACTTGCACTTGATGTAGAAAAAGCATTTGACAACACCAATTGGCATTTGCTATTTTTTTTATTTCATTGTGGTCCTAATATTATAAAAAATATGTTCACTCTCTATGTTCAACTCTTTGCTAAACTTTGTATACATGGTAATTCCTCTTTATCCTTTAATCTGTTCAGAGGAACAAGACAAGGCAGTTCTCTATACCCACCCCTCTTTATATTAGCCATTGAACCTACATTTTGTTAGCTCTGAGATTCCATAGAAAATAAGGGCATATATATTGAAACTATTGTACTGAGAGCATGGCTTATGTATATGATGTTCTTTGGTTTATAAGTGAAGCAGATAGTTATATTCCAAATATTTAGAAAAGTCATATGGTAATGGTTCAGGCTATTCCTTCAATATCAATTAAAGCAGATGTTTTCCTTCAAATATCTACAATACACAAGAAATGATGTTTAACACTGATATAAAGTGGTACAAAGATACAATTAAATATCTAGCAATTTTATTTCCCGGTTCTAAGGGTATGATGAAGGTATACTGTGACTATATTTTATTGAAAACTAAAGAGAAAATAGATACATAGCCCTTATTACAATTTAAAAGCGTGGGCGAAAGCTGAATCTATTCAAATGATTATTGTTCCGCCAATACTTCATGTATTATCCACCCTTCAATTACAGTTTCCATTACCATTTTACAAAAATTAGACAGAATGTTATCCAACTTTATTTGATAGATGGCTGCGAAAAAAGACTTATATTGTTTTCAGAAACAAATTTGGTAATTTGCTTTTGAAAAAAACAGAAAAAGTAATTACCCCACACACTTGGAGGTTGTTCTTTTCTGCCTTTTACTGCCAGGTTAACCAACAGCAAAAAAGCAAATTGCACTGTTCACCTAAAATAGGGAGGGCAAAGTAATGGCACTGACAACCACCACTTCGTCCACCCATCTGAGAAATCTTTCTGTCCATGAAGTCAACAAGGGCTCTGTCAATGGAGTGTTAGCCATCTGCCATCTCTTAATGAGGTGGGCGGACTGAGGGTCTGGAGGACAGAGAACTACATTGAATTTGTGATGGAGTACCCTCTCTGCCAAACTCTAAATCAGGCCCTTAGTTCCTAAATTGTCTCCTAAATGGATTCTAAATTGATAGAATAAGCTTAAGCTTTTCTCTCCACTAAACCTAAGCTGACGTCAATACTTGTCAACTTATCGAATCTTCTTCAATACTTAAAGTCACTGAAATGGCAATTTGTGAAGTATATTTGATCTTCTTTTTAGGTATTACCTGTTATAAAAATATATTTAATGATATAATTCCTCTCATATTCTGTTATAATATGGTTACCCTGGCCAGCCTTCTGATCCTACCCACACGAGGTTCTCTGAATCACAGGAATTTATAAGGTCACTGAAAATACAGTGGGAGCAGCCAAACTCTGGTAAAGGGTTTGTATTACAATGTAGATGATGCTCACACCATCTTTATAGTATGTGTGATTAACTCATGCAGTGCAGGTTTTTTCCTTTGCATCCTAGTGCTGATGGCCTTCTTCATCTCAATAGCAATTTGGGACCATATGCTGTGTCAGTAAGGACAGTGGTCAAAAAGATAGAGTAACTGAAAAGGGAGGGCAAATAGGTAGGATAGCCTTGGGAAAGGGAAGGTTTGAATATTCCATAAAAGGTCATTTAACTACCATCTTTAGTGCTTTAAAAATGATAAAAACGAATTGCACATATTATAAAATGTTTTGTTTGTACCTTCAACTTTATATAATACTTTCATTAGACTTTCTAAATTTACAGGGCCTCCTAACCATGCCTCACTTGAAGGTTTTTAACACATTTCCAGTTGAGGAGAACTTGACTCTTGATAAACGTTGTGGCTTTCATAGTCAAAATCTCATCTCCAGAAAACTATTGAAGTGTATATGTGTATCCTATCACACATTGCTTGCTATCAAATTTCACTCTACATCTCAGCTTTAAAAAACATTATTCTTATGCATTGTTTTGGAAATTGCTAATCATATGACAGACCCATTATACACACAAAATTTACCTTGCAAACACTGCAGGTACAACAGGGCACAAATTTAGTCTGTCAGTACCGCTAATTGGATGGTTTTGTGAGGTACTTGAGTTGGCCCAGCCAGTGTCTGCATCAGCTCTAATGATACACCAAAGAGATCATCAAACATCAATAACTAAAGTTGACAACTCTCCGAGTTAGTGCATGGCTGCAGACAACAGAGCTTAAAAACACAGGGCAGCAATTACCCCTTTATACTTCTGAGCTCTGCACTTAGTAATACATGTTATAAGTCTGAGATTTTTCGAGGCAATGAATGTGCTGATAATGCAAAAAAGAAACACACAGACCCTTTCTGCACTGGTGTAGCACTGACACCAAGTTCATGATATGGCCTTATCTTTTTATGCATGGATAGGTTCTTTGATAACAGAGTAGGTAAACATTTGCTATGCAAAAGCTTAATTTCTCTTCATCAAGAATTTAGTAGGGGTAACACAATAAAAGCCATTAGTATTTTATAGATTTTTAAATTCCTCATTAAATGCTGTAGTATGTGCCAAACTCAGCCATTCGAGTGTTTACAATTAATATGATTAAGTATTGTAGAGAATACATTTTCTCTTTTGAATTGTCTTAAATCGTATGCTCACAATGATCAAAATTCCACGTATTTAAAGTAGCTCTAAAAAAGCCACTTTTAATAGCAGACTTTGAATAACCCACTCTGAATTTGTTTCTATTTTGCAGTCCCCAAAAGCTCCTACCTTCCCTGACATGGAAGCTGTTCCTCTCTTGCTCAACAGTGTGAAGTCGGAGCCGCCAGAGGACTTGCTGTCAACTGACCATTTCCAAACACAAACTGAGCCAGTGGACTTATCAATAAATAAAGCCAGGACGTCGCCTATAGCAGCATCTTCATCACCCATTTCCTTAACAATATCAGCCTCCTCCCCTTCTTCTACTTCGTCTGTCTCTTCCTCGTCTAGTCGTCCAACTTCTTCCCCAACAGTGATAACATCTGTGTCGTCAGCATCCTCTGTACCGACAGTATTAACGCCTGGACCCCTAGTGGCATCTGCACATGGTGTTGGTGGTCAGCAATTTTTCCACATCATCCATCCAGTACAACCGCCAAGCCCTATGAATTTGCAGTCTAACAAACTGAATAATGTGCACCGCATTCCAGTTGTGGTGCAATCTGTGCCAGTTGTCTACACCGCTGTAAGGTCTCCAGGAAGTTTGAATTCTACGATAGTGGTACCACTTTTGGAAGGCGGGAGGAATCACCTAAAAGGTAAGAAGAAGGAAGTGTATTTTAACATTTTGTTTATTGAAAGTTTAATTGTTTATCCCAGTTATATTTTTTTGTCCAAGTTGTATTCGTTTCACATGCATCATGTGGTTGCACTTCTGTGTCATATTCTCTAAGTTCAAGACGTCAAATAAAAATGTTACTTCTAATATAGGCATTGTGAATAATTGCAACCCTGTCTATCTTTGTGCCAAAAGAGGTGAATTCATTATCAATTCTGTCATTCCTCTAGATCACTTATATTTGCCAAACCAATTGAATAAACAAAAAACAAATATGTCACAACTAAAAGAAGAAACCATAAAAATTGGTATTACAGTAATTTATCACTTAAATCTAAGCATAATATTCCAATATTTCTGCTTTTTGAAAGTTTCTCTAATTTTCATATTATCCATCAGTGTGTCATCCAGTTAACATTCCAACATTTGTTGAGTGTCAGGAAACAAGCCCCACAAATTCATAAAATCGTTTTCAACATTTTTCAGTTTGTAAATTAATAATTCATCCCAGGTCCTTCTTGACGCTCTGGCCAGGTTAGCCTGGAAGTATCTATCAACATATCATAAGGAACTCAGCACACAGGTTAGCAAGACTAGACGCTATCCCACTGCTAAGATGCTAACCTCTGGGAATGGAACATCCAACTCAGAAGCGGGCACTCACTCCGACGATAAATAGCCATTAGAAGAATACAACAACCTCTAGCAGGTTGAGCTCCATCTAAACATAGCTAGTGTCTGGCACATATTATCTGCTGTGGGTTAGGAAGAGAGACAAAAGACCAGGACAATTCACTGGTAAACACCAAGCACAGATGACGAGCGGCATACTTTACACTCACACAGTTAGACTGGATAGTCTCCCAACCAACCCCCCCATATGGAACATCTCCTTAATGAAACCCATAGCCTCCAAAACACTGACCCACACCAAATACACCCCAGGAATATATCCTCCATCATTTGAAAACCTCCACAATGAATCACAACTGCACACCAAAGTATATAAAAGCTACCAAGATTCCATGTAATTACCAAATGCTGCTCTTTGTAATACTTGATAAAATACAATAACATGTCATAACCTAACATAATATCTCCTTCATGTGTTTGAAGATTTTTGTATATCTTGAGAGGTCATGCAAAATTCCAATTCTGGTTAATTTTGGTGAGTACCTGTCCAGCAATTTCCTACTTCCCCAGTATCTGTCCACAGGATTCCATGAACTTTGTTCCTTCCAACAGTATGTGCAACACATTCTCTTGCATTCACTGGTGATTGTAATTATAACTGTAATTGTAGGTATATAGTGCTTAATACCCCTGACAAGGAGTCAAAGCACTTTTTGGCGAGTAGCACGCTACTCCGGAACCCAGAAAGATTAGTGGTGGATTAGTTTAGGGAAATATGAGTTAGTGTGAGTGGTGGACATGTGAGTCTGTTAGTTGGATTGAATAGGATACTGGAGGGATAGGAGAGGGAAGAGTCTAAAAAGTGTTATTTGGGAGATCATAGTGGTAAGATCAGGTTTGGGATGAGTAAAAAGGAGAGATGGGGGAGGGAAAATTCTCTAGAATGGGATTAGGGGGCTCATAGTATTAAAATGAGGTTTGGGATGAGTCAAAAGAGGGGTACATGAGGGAAGAATTTAGAAAGAGTTGTTTGGGAGGTCATAATAGTAAAATGAGGTTTGGGGCAAGTCAAAGAATTTATCCAAGTTTTGAAACTGGATTGTACTGCTGACACGGAGGTTCCACCTCATTGATTCTGTCTTTATGCATACGGCTAATTTTTAAACTTGGATAAATACTTTGTCGATGCCACGGGGCTCATTCATTCATTGTTTGACCTGTGAGCCTCCACACTTTGTAATCTTCAACACATTTGAGAAAACTCGAGTCTCTGACACAGGAGCCCATGGCCCATCTATGTGATTAATTTCACTGACACTTCTGCTGAGGAAACAAGGTGGCTCCTTCTGTCCTGATGAAGACCCCGCTTTAAGGACTCATTGTTCCTTTGAATACCATTCGGGTCGAAACTTCGACTGTCCCTTTTTGTGAACCGGTAATGTATTTGTATCCACATATAGATGACATTAATTGATTTATTGTATGTTCTCACTATTGTGTATCTTTACTCAATTGTAGCCAACAGTTGGCCAAACAGGTTGCTGTAAAATATATGTAAATATTGTGAATTTCCCAATTTCACTTTTGAAACCCTTACACAAGCACTTTTCTGAGCACTTTACTGTCACTTACCCTTGGAGCACCTCTTGGCAATTGTACGGATTGATTTCAGTATGCCGACTTTGATATAGATTTATTACAAATTCAGACCTAGTCGAATAATAAGTTCATTTTGGGTGATGTGATTTGGATGAATATTTTCCTTCCACTTTGACCAACTCTTTTGTACTGTAATTGACCCAGTTCTGGAGGATGATTGAGTTCCCCATTGTTGTGAACGGGCTACAAAATACTAAAAGGTTCCTGTAGCTGAGGGATAAAAAATGCATATACTGTCACTAGGCTGGAATCAATTATGTTATTGGAACAATGGCAGTGAATACTTCACATGAGGGAAAAGGGTAACAGATGGGGGGGTGGATGTGATACACCTGAGTACCATAATTATAGAGCTAAGTATTAAAGATCTATTGACTAGCTTTTAGTTTAATATGCGTTTTCCATGGTTACAGTTTCAAGCAAATTTTATATAGATCCTCAGGATTTCGAGATATTATTGAAAGTAGAGTAGCAATAATGACACTTCTTGTTAGTTCTTCACTGAGAGGAGTAATAAAGGAACATTTGTTTAAAATTGTTAGACATCTGTCTACCCTTCTCAGCCTCCTTTAGAGGTTATATGATGCTGTTTTTCCCAATGACAGAGCTGCCAGCACCTCCTCTATATAGAAGGACATTTCAGTGGTCCTGATACCAGCGAGAATGACATTAAAGGGGTGACAAGGGTGACTCACTTTTGAATGCCTCCTCTAGCACCATTTCCTCCAATGTTCAGACTGCATATGCTAACCATGTCAGTTGTGGTGGACCTGGACCGAAAAAACAGGAATATCCCCCATGTGCAAATGGAGAACTCCTAAGGCATATCCACATTAGTGAACCACAAACGTCACTAAATTAAGCTGTGCTTAACCCACTGGTAGCATGGCAGAAAAGCAGTCAGGCTTAACTTAAGCAATCTATAAAGTATTTATGCTGCACACAAACAGTAATAAAGTAAAAACACAACACAAGGAGAAATCCCTAACCAATTTACCAAGATGGCAAAAATCTAATCAGTATAACCGCAGATATGCAATTTCAAATATTTTGGTATGTATAACACCTGAATACTCCACTCAGTATTCTAGTTGTGCTAGACCAGGGGAATGTCACATATTCAGGCCAACTATGATGTAGTGCAGCCTGAATATAAGTATCAGACTAGTCCCACTGAAAAAGTTACCATCTCAAAGTCTGGCTTGAAGACTTCGATTCACGATGGAGGAGGCCGTGAGAAGCTGGGAGAGCATTGCAGACAGTCGTTGCTGGAGTTTCC
The DNA here is from genome assembly GCF_964204655.1 of Triturus cristatus. Classification (NCBI taxonomy): domain Eukaryota; kingdom Metazoa; phylum Chordata; class Amphibia; order Caudata; family Salamandridae; genus Triturus; species Triturus cristatus. Next base: position 588,089,700 of record NC_140591.1, on the reverse strand, counting down.
TGTTGGTGGTCACCTTGGGCTGTTGTTGCTGTAGCATAAAGTGCAGACCAAACGTTGGGTTCATCTGAGCATCGAATGCGGCAGAGTCTCAGCACGAACAGGCCCATTCATGGTTTGGAAGAGCACAAAACTTCAGGATTTCTCCTTTTCTTGCAGAGGTGTGAACTCTGATGACAACCAAAGGTCCAGACCTGGGAAGATACCTCTTGTGGATCAGGGACTCAATTTAGCAGAGGCCAGCAGGGTTCAGGCAGGTCAAGCTGGAGGTCTATGTAGGTCCAGTTGCAGCAGGTCAGCTGGGCAGGTGCAGGGAGGCCTCTGGAGCTCGTTGTGGCACCATAGCTCAGAACAGGAGGTCAGCCAGCAGACACTTGGAGTCACTCAGGTTAACCTGTGATGAAGGTAGCAGGTCCAGTCTTCCTTCTCAGAGAGCAAGGCAGACCTCAAGCAGCAGGGCAGTTATTTTCATGTGGACGGAGCCAGCTGCCATGTACTGAGGATGCCGGTGATGGAGCTACCTGCCACCTGTGATTTCCTTGGCCCCATGCAATGGCAGCTGCCTCCCTGCTTTCATGGGCTAGACTTTCTGACATGCCTGGGAACTCTGCGGTGCACCTGTGTTGCCCCAGGAGTACAGGGCCAGTATAGGAGGCTGATGCATTCTCCCGGCTCCAGTGCCGACACGCAGGACAGGATAGAGGCCACGCTTTGTTCACGATGGCCGCATTACTGACGCCCGTGGCTGCAGCGGTGAGACCCTCAGGTGGTGTGCCCTCCTTCAGTTGGCACTTTGTGGGGGCTCATGGACTCCAAAGCCCGCCCGACTTCCCATTGTAACGTGCGGCAGTAGATCTATAGTATTTGGCAGTTTTTGCCCTCAGGACTCAATCTACTCTGCAGCCCCGCCCTGTTCATCAAGGCTACCTTCCAGCTCACCTGCGGCTGTAGTGGTGTGTATTGCAGGCCTAGTGCCCACTTTTCTTATTCTGATGGGGGGTCCGTGGTCTGGTTGGTCCCCTGCCTTATTGCCCTGAGAGCCCTTGAGCTCCTACGTTCTACGGCTGCCCCCCTGTTTCCTCGAGGCCGCTTTACAATATGCCCGTAGGCTGGGCTGTAGGAATCCCAGATTTCACCTTCCTAAGTAACAACTGTACACCAAACAGGTAATCTGGACATAAAACAGCGTAATAAATTGTGGGTCTGATTCACAATGGTAAATTGCACTTTTGAGCACGTTTAAACTTTGTAGTAAATTTGCTACTTTCAGTACTCTAAAACTCCGAGTGTAAACTTACTACAAAAGTACTTACTGCAAAATTGTAAGTTACATGCCTCCAACCCCACAGCAATACAATTGGCTTACTCTTGTGTATGTGGGTGGTGTCCCTCGCTAAACCCCTCCCTAACCCTCACTAAACCCCTCTTACTCTTCCCTAATCCCATCCTCTTTTGTAGTAAGTCTGACGCTTTTCCTACCAACTCCCCTGTGTCCCTCCCACATTTACTACTAAAATCTGTACTCACTTGCAGGAGACTCCGCAGTCGAGGCAGAGAACACAGCACATATAAGTATAGGTAAAACATACATTTTGCAGCATGTTTTGTTGTACTATAAAATATATTACGAAGTGCAGTTTGTGAATCAGGCCCCACGTCTATGTGTTCTATCCCTAATGAGTTTTAGTATGAAGGAAATATTCCTTTAATAGGAGGAAAACCCTCACCTGCCAAGAGTGTGGCATGTGTCATCCTAGGGTTCCCCTTGAAGATGCTATAATTATGAACAAGTATAGTCAAACTCTGCACTGGATCAAAAGGCCTGGAAGCCCTTAATCGAATTATAGGCTCTCGTGTTAAATGTATTCAGAAAATGAATTTCAATATCAAAATATTTCACTCTCCATGTGAATCTATAGACCTTTGTTACTTAATAACAATTTATTCTGAGTGTAACAATTCACTCTACTCTTACACTACTTCATGGCTAGCGTACATTTTTGTTGTATACTAACAAGACGCAATCAGTTATAGCGATTGTTTCCCAGGTGGAGTAGCAGACATGTTCGGTGTTTCAGACAGGAATATAAAAGTGCATGTACTCAATATCCCAGAGTATCTGTTCGCTACTTAAAAGTGCAGGTGCTCTCCCATTATAAGTAATGCATCTCTGCTGACAAGTGCAGATACTCCTCCTTTCAAATTAAAGAAGTACAGGTACTAAGTACCCGATAATCCCTGCCCACTTAATAATAATCCACATTTGTAAAGCGCGAACAATCACCCGTAAGGGTCTCTAGGCGCTGGGGGCCGTCAGGAACATTAAGCAAGCTACTGCCCAGAGTCACATGGTGCTGGGCTGATCTGCCACCGGCGCCGAGGATCGAACCGTGATCCCCAGATTCTGGAGTCAGTCGCCCTGGCCGCGGCGCCACAGCTCTTGCCTGGGCGTGTCATCATATGTATATTACGATCGCATGTAGCTCGGAATTAACACTAGTGTTATTCAGTTGGCCTTCACCCCGACCTCTGTCTATATAGTTACATTTAGCAGTTGTTGTTAAGGGTGACCACCACTAAGGTCACTCAATGACCCCTGCGTATTTTTAACTTTATTCCCCTGTGAATTTGTATAGGCAGCTCCATCGTTTACCTAATGCTTTATGTTTGTGTAGGGTCTCTTAAATATTGCGCTAAATCACACATCAGTTTAGTCTGTACTGAAATATAGCAAAGAGTGGTACCCATAACGTGGTACCCATCACGTGTGCCTCATAACTACATAGATAAAAATCTACTCACGTTAGTAGTTGGCAGGCAAAGAGGAGCACCCTTCAGTTCATGTATGCATGAGTTCATTTTCAATAGCACTTTAAAGCAAGGCTCAACAGAGATCAGTGCATACAAAATGGACAAAGCAAGTAATGTTTGAGTATAATAACAAGGACAATAACTACAGCAAGCACTTAAAAATCAGAAGGAAATTAAACGAGCAATAAACACGGGTGTAGGAAAATACAAAAACACTTATCAGAATCAATGGCAAAGTAGACATTCAAATGCTATGAATGCAATTTCTATAAACATTCAATAAAGCGAATAGCATAGTGTTTCATAAAAACTGAGAAATTAAATTGTTACGTGAGTGGCCTTCTGTAAAATACACATAATATCCTTTCACATCTAGATAGGCAGGGTTGCCATAATCTATTCTTGATTGACTAAATACATTGTCACAATAACTACACGTGAAAAGAATAGGAAAGAGAATATTCTATGAAGGGCATAAACCTGACTGAGGTAAGACTTGGTCACTTGAGAAATGTGTTTGTCCAGATTAAGTTAGGAGTTCAGGGGCCATATTATGGAAAGTTCAGGTGCGGTGCAACAGGCGTGTGACCCCTTCTTTAATAATGATAGCGCTGTTGCTACATGTGATGTGCGCCAGTGCTATCTTCTGAGGGCAATAACTCATTTGCATGGGAATGTGGCCCCATGCAAATGAGTGAATCTCTTTGCCTCTGTGCCCATGCCATATTACAGTCGTGGGTGCAAGGGCAAACATGCCCTTAGGATGCAGGACTCTGACAGTCTGATGCAAAAAGGTGGGCAGTCATCTGGGGAGTTGAAAGGGGGCCCCACTGATCCCCCCCTAGACATCCTCCTGCAGGCAGGTGCAGTCACTCACTGCACCTGCCTGCTAGGGGATCGCTCTCCCCTGTTTAAAGTGCAGTTGCCTGGCTGCCTACACTGTGATACACGGAGCGGCCTTGAAGCAGCAGCTCCGCATTTCACTGAATGTGCTGTCCCTAGGGCAGCGTGAGTTCGGAGCTGCCCTAAGGGCACTACATTCATCAAAGTAGGGTATACTTTCCCTGTTTGTGTCTGGCGCACTGGTTTAAATGGTGCCATGGTGCAAACAGGAAAAGATCATACCAAGATTCCTGACTAATTAAACTGGTTTGGGGCATTTGCCCATTGAGGAGAACCATTGTTAGGCATCCCAATGATGTATTTGACTTTGTGAAGGCAGTGTTTTACGATATACAGGAATTCAGTTTAAGATAGGAGTTCACCTCTTCCATAGTAGAAATTATTCCCATGGTAAGTTTATTTGTCTCGCCTCTCAGATTTATTAAAATCTAAATATTTGTTTCATACAGTTATGTTATCACCTTGAAGTTCTTTAATAGTGATGCAAGGGGTTTTACGCAAACATTAAGGGAGGGGGTAAGGTAGATTAATGTGGGACTCGCCACCAAAGATGGGATGATGCCCAGGACTTTGACTTTTAAAATACTTTATTCAGACACTCAAGTCCATTAAAGTGCCAACTACAAGATACAAAGAATTGTACAAGCATAAATAGTTTTAAAATATTAAATTTGCACGAATAAGCAACAACTCATTGTGCAGAGCAGTCCATACATAAAAAGCATAAAACAGAGGAGCTCATAAGATAATATCTTTAAAATGTAACAAGCTAATGCCATAGACTTTTAACATTTAGGTTGCGACACCAGCTAATAACAAGCCTTGCGCCTTAATATATATATATATATATATATATATATATATATATCATGAGTACAGGAGGCCTGCCTGCTGATTGTTTGATAAAGATTTGGGTAACAGCCAGGGTTTGCAGGAGTACTGAACTCTTGCACATCGAGAGCGGAGGACTGGCATCTGGAAACCAAGCAGGTACAAACACTTCAACACAAGAAATAAACGCACAAGGATGAATGCTTGGAAATGATCGGAATTCAACGTTGCCATTGCGCCCTACATGCAAATTACTCCACATGAGGCACACAAAGGTACTGTTTAATCCGAATTACTAACTATGTAAAGAAGTACTCTGGACTTGGGCGAAGAAGGCAGTGATTGTAAATGACAGATGCAATGCATTATGGACACTGGAGTCCCGATAAATTTGAAACTGAGGACATGAACTTATACCGACTCGAATTTTTATTTTTTTTAAAGCATCAGTGCAGAAAATGAATTAGAGTATGGACTTTTCCAAATGTCATGCGATGTCCTGAAGGAGAGAAAAAAGTGAATAGCATGTATTGACTGAAAGTGTAATTCACAAAAGACAAGAGAAAAAAAAATGCACCTACACTTTGTCCTTCCTCTCTGTCTGACTTTGTAAAGTATTTAAACTCCCCAAGCACCTGCCCCTTGAATTTGCATATGACTACGGTCCGTTGGGACTGAAACGCGTTATGCAGGCTGTGATGTTGCTGGCGTACCTGATTGAATAAAGAGGTTTGAAACTACTCTCTAGTGGAGGGCTTGACTCTCATGCAAGACAAATGCATGAGTTTTCGTTTGCAAATATATATATATATATATATATTCACTTAAAAAACCATAGGTTTCACACGTTATAGTTAGTTGGACATTTCACTCGTAAAAAACCAATGAAATTCCCCCGTTATAGTTAGTTCAGATAACTATAACTCGCGCGCCCGCAATCCACTGCCCATGACGTCACATATTACATCACTCATGACATGGTCAGTGGCATCACTCATGACATCACTGATGACATCATCCTTGAGATAGAGTGGCGGTCGCGCAAGTTATAGTTATCTGAACTAACTATAACGGGGGAATTTCATTGGTTTTTACGAGTGACATGTCCAGCTAACTATAACATGTGTGAAACCTATGGTTTTTTAAGTGAATTTGCAAGGTTTTTTAAATGCTAATTCCTAACTATAACGTGTGTGAAAACTATGTTTTTTTAAGTGAATTTGTAAGGTTTTTTAAATGCTAAGTTATGTATGTATTATTATATTTTTTATATATTTATTTTACAATAAACTACCTATGTATATAGTTATAGATTGACTGTATCCTGTAATATGGAATGGCTCGTTTAAAATGTCAGGGACTCTCTACCCTGCCCCCTTTTCACGTTCTCCACCTTTCTTTTTCACTGTCACACAGCAAACACACAAAATGGCGGCTGACACTTCCTGATTTCAACCGATTCGAATGTTGACTGACATGAATCCCCCAATCAGAATTACGCTCGCGCACGGCACCGTGCGCGCACCGTGAGTGCACGGTGCGCGCTTATAGATATTTATGTGCTTTTAACTGCAATTTTCTCAGGAACTACTGAACAGATTGACACCATATATGCAAAAGGCACATGCCTGACCTGAGGACTACCTCTTTTCCAAATTTCAAGTAATTCTGTTCAGCCGTTCGGGCTGTACCTTCGACTAAAGGTCCTATGGGAAAATGCATGGGGAAAACGCGTTTTAGGACCCCCCTTTTTTCTCAGCCCCCGCTTGATGAATCACCCCGAGACTTTCAGGGTAGGAGCTGAGCGGAGCACCCCATCAGTTTTGAAAAGTTCGCGAGAATTCGTCAACCGGCGCCAAAGTTATTCAAAATAGAATTTTCAGATTTCCTATGGAAACACGGTCCTAACTATAACTATCTACTGGCGACCGCCAGTAGATAATATATATATATATATATATATATATATATATATATATATATATATATATAGCTCCAGTTGTGCCCCTCAGCAAGAAGAACGCACTCTACAACAGCTGACAGCCAAGTCCTTAATGAGTAAGGACGGAAACAGGTGATGCGATGTCATTTGAAGTCCCAAAAGCCGATTTAGCGTTTCAGCTCTTGGTGTGCTTTCCTCAGAGGCTCGACGATGGTAAGTGCTCATATTGCCACGCCCTCATATTTAACTGAATAGCCCGCTCTAACATGGGCTGGCTTTCTGCATGAAAAGTTGGTCGCTCAGCTTAAACATGGGCCGCATTGATTCCTGGGCATTGTATTGCGTTAGCCAACTTTACAACTCCAAATCGATGCACATATTCATTTCTGCAAAATGTGAAAGTTTTCCAAAGCCCTGGATCGCAGTGCTGGACCGTCCATAATCCCATAAGCTGTCGTTCCACTTTTATGGCTCAATACATTCTCAGTCGCATGGCCCCCATTGATCGCGGGTTGGTGCGTTCTTCACGACAGGGACCGCCGTGTTTAAATGAAAGCTCCAGTTGTGCCCCTCAGCAACAAGAATGCACTCTACAACAGCTGACAGCCGAGTCTTTAATGAGTAAGGATGGAAACAGGCAATGTGATGTCATTTGCAGTCCCAAAAGCCGATTTAGCCTGACGCGTTTCAGCGCTTTGTGTGCTTTCCTCAGAGGCTCGACGATGGTAAGTACTCATATTGCCACGCCCTCATATTTAACCGAATAGCCCGCCCTAACATGGGCTGGCTTTCTGCATGAAAAGGTGGTCGCTCAGCTTAAAGTTCATCCTGATAAGAGATGGTGAGGAGTTATGCAGGAGGTTGAATAGTGACCTGAAGACAACACTCTGGGCATTGTTAAAAAAAACACCAAGCTTCCCTGGGAAAGCTTCTGTGCCATAAGCCGGAGTCTGGATTAGTTTAGCATTGATTACTTTCAGCAACGGTTTGAGAGTTGGCTGTTTTATACTCTTGAATATGGTTTAAAAGGCAAGTTTTAGTGAGGCGGATTTTGGTTTTAATGAGTTAAGATGTGTTGAGTGATCTCCCTTGTTGTCCAACCAGCACCCCAAATATTTGTATTTATTTGAGACAGTCCGACAATGTTTGTTTAAAAACCAGGCACCGTTTTTTTTTCTTTTTTCTGCCAAATATCATGATATTTGCTTTTTCATAGTTTATTGTCATTCCATTTGAGCTGCAGAGGTTGTATAAAACAATGAACAGATTTTGTAGCCCCATTGAATGATGCCCAGGAGTAAGAGCCCAGTTAAATTTGCTGAGATCCATTGAATGTGAAGGATTTTAGCTATTTAAGCACAGTCTCCTTAATGGTTTCCTTTTTAAGAATTGTAATAATATGTCATGGTCAATGATATGAAATTCACCAACAGGGTGCAAGAATATGTCTACTAATGAACCTCCACTGTCCAACAGTATTTGGAGGTCATCTACGAATGAGGTCATTTCCGGTTCAGGACTGAACCCTGGTCTAATTCCAAAAGATTATAGTTTTCAGCAAAAGCTTGGAGCTGGGTCATAAATACCTTTTCCTAAGTAAGATTGCACTAAATTAGACTGATAGTTTACTGTGTGTTCTACATTTCCTAGCAAATCACAAGAAAGAAGGAGGGAACATCCATATGTGCCCTGCAAAGTATTGTGAATACACGCAAACAAGTTGTGAGTGCTTCCAGATTTTCAAGGCATCCCTTCCCTGGAATGTCTGTCCCCCCTCCCCCCGATTTGCCCTTAAAAGCATTTTTTCTCCATACTAAATTTACATTGTAGTAGTGTCATTTTGTCTATGCGTTATATTTCACACCATCAGCTGTGTTTACTTTGGGATAATACAGATATTGTTGAATAATAAAAAGTGCATTTGTGTTGCAGGCACTCCAATATTGTTTTACATTTCACACTGGTTAAAAGGAGTCTAATTGGCAACATACTGTGTATATCTCTTACTATTATATGAATATTTGTTGTAACTATTCTTGGTTTCTCGAGATTGACCAGTTGAGATCTCTCATTGCCTGCAATATGAGGCCAGTGGAATATTCAGAGTGTGCTAAAACAATGTAAGCCTTCCATAATGCTAGAACAACAGATCTTAAATCAATATATTAAAGTCCACCTGATGGCACTGAGCTAGATACCTATTCACTGAACAAAAGTATTTCAGATCTTCTGCAATTTAAGCCCAAGCAATTTGTCTGTAAATTGGTATTACATTACAATAATCGGTTAGATGTGGGCGTGCCAATGAGAGCTTGAGTCAGGCTTGTGCCTGAAGCCTAGCTCTGATCGAGGTCCTGTTGGAACCACAAGCCCATAACGAGCCAGCTGTCGTGTGGCTTCTGTCTGCAATCCCCCCCACCCCTACTCCAACTAGGATGTGGCATTATGGCCAGAACTGCAGACTTTAGAACTGGGGAATCAGGTTTGAGCCTTGGCGTCAGCTCAACATCCTTTGATTCTGGGGAAACCACTTAATTTTCCAGTGCCTATAAACAATGCATGTTACCTTGTGTAATGTAACTGGTGCTCATGTAAACAACTGGAATGCCTTAGAGTCGACTTTCCACTATTTAAAACTGCCGAAAAATGCACAAAGAGGTAAAAACAAAAACTTAACATAGTTGAATACCCATTTACTGGCAGATTTGTACAGAGTGAAGAAAACCTGGGTAAATCGCTGCTTTCCGCTTAAATTATTTGTGTGATCCTAGGCACATAATTTATTTTACCAAAACTGTTTTTTATTCATTAGGTATGAAAGCAAATCAAATATGTGAGCTCAGAATACCAGTTGTACAAAACCTCATTGTGCTTAATTTAATAGACTAAATTGTTGTTATATAATAATCACTCAGAATCCCTGATGCGCTGGGGTCAATTTATTCATGTTCAACAATTTCTTTCTGTAAACCATGTATAACGTCATTAGAATGCCTACTAAGTTATTACATCAACTTTCCTTCCATTTGGTCGATGGACCAATTAGTTGAATAGTTGATGATAATGATTGTACTATCTAACTTAACTCTTCAGTTTGCTAACTAACCACAGACACTCTGTAAAGTTTATGAAGCTTTATCTCAATTAATAACGAAATGCTCATTGCATACAGTCACAGATGCAAATAATGAAACTCACAAAGGGAGAGAAAACTAGCAAATTTCAAATGAATACAAGCTCATCTCTTAAACAATGACATTATGCATGAAGGAGTGGATAGATTAAGAGACAAAAAGTTTCAGCAAAAATATATACGAAACATAATACACCTAACAGAGGGGATAGATGAAAAGACAATAGTTTCATCCAAAATAATACGTTCATTGTATCTATAACAGAGTGGATAGGTGAAGAGATAAAAGTTACAGAGGCAAAATACGTTTATAAGTAGATTTTTAAGAACGAGTCAGACTAAATACAAACCTAACCGTCTGTAGGAAACCACCCCCTCTGCGTAGGAGATGATAGGGGTTCCCCGAAATAGAATCAGGGAACAAAGATAAAGGACAGGAACAGGACAGGTCAGGAACAGCTAGGCCTCTCTGCAAACCGACGGACAGCAATGCATCTTCCCTCTTTATCTCCTGCCAGCCTAAGCTTAAACCACACCCCTAAAGGCACCCCAATTATGCCCTAAAATCTTCATGTCCGTCCCACATAAATTGAAACATTACTAAAATCTAAGCAGATGATTGGTGGGCTTCGGGGGTGGCTCCATGGTGACTTCACATACAATTAAGTTAAATTATTGTTTTACATTCATTCACAGGGTCTGGTTCTTAGCTCGTTCTCACGATTTCTAGACATGTTACATTTAGACAGTCTTTTATTTATAATTTTAACATCATCCGCAGAATGAATCTCCGGTCTCACGACTGGGCACATCACTTGGCAGTCGCTCGTCACTCTGGCCTTCAACTTGTTCATGTCATCTGCGGTGCACAGCGCATCTGTCTTGCCTCTGACAGATAGGATTCACTCCTCAGCTCACCCCACCCACTTCAGCCAACTTAATGAAGATGGCGCCTTTTCCAGCACACTAAAGCAAATGAAATATGAACATTTATTAATTATATAATAATGAAACCTTAACTGTTTACCACCCACCTTTGCACTATTCACTGTTAGCATGTTTCCTAGCATAGCTTGAGGCAAAAGCAGAATTAATTATTATTTCTAAGCAGAATGCAACATGCAACTACTGATGCACATGCAGTCTAGCAATATTTCTTGTTTCTCTCAAGCCAAAACGTTATTCGTTTTAAGTCTTTCCTATATTATTTATGTGTTAGTTCATGCCTTTCGCAAAAGCATTTCTCTTGTGTTTATGTTGGGTGTACGTTAGTTTTCTTTTACTACTTGCTGTTAGTACGTATTATGGGGGTATTAATTCGAGCAGGTTTCTTTATGTGAAACCCTGCTCCATCAGTGTCAAATATAAGAAACTATTAAATATATATATTTTTTAAATATAAGAAAAATTGAATTGTATCTGTGTTTTATCTTAACCATTCTCTCTGCTGTTTAAAGTAGGAAGTGGTTTTGATTTAGCTTTCCATTAACATTATGTGGTTGATTTCATTTTACTACGCTTGCGTATGTCTGTGTGGCATAATTAACGCCGATATTGTGTTCCCTTTTGAATCATTGCTGCATTTTTGTCTTTACAGCACACATTGACCCCCGGGGACTCTCTCCCAGGCAAATTAAAAGCGAGAGTGATGACGATGATCTGCCAAATGTGACCTTAGATAGCGTTAATGAAACCGGATCCACGGCGCTTTCCATAGCCAGAGCAGTGCAAGAGTGAGTATCACATTCTCGCGAGACGGGAAGTGTTGCCAAGGTGTCCGATGTCCAATGGAAACACCCGTCGTACGTTGTCATTCTAACTTTCTGCGAGTTCGCGCCAGCGTTTCCCCTTATTTGGAGACTATTATCTGCCTTTTCATTTTGTAAACGTTGTTGGATTTTTAAAAAATGTTAATATGTCGCGAATTACTCTTTTCAAATGTTTGTTTGTCCGTTTTCCTCTAGGTTATTTTCCACTGCATTATTCATTGGGCGGATTTAGTAATAATATGAATGTAATTATTATAAGCAAACTCTTGTTAGCAGTAAGTATTGTCACTCTTTTGGGCTTCTTTAGACCCCGGAGTTAGAGCTAACTTCGATTAAGAGCAGCGTGTAAATTGCAGCCCCTCTGTGCCCCTTGACCTCATGTATCCTAGTAGTAATTTCACGGCCTAAACAGTGCACAGAGGTCAAACACACACAGAATAGGCACAATTGGCATATGCATCTGCTAATCTGCATTTTTTCACAACTAAGTGTAATTGGGGGTCCTTAAGATTTCATTTCCGGTGGGCAGGAAGTTAACACTGTATGGTTATGTATAGTAATTCTAACTAAAGTCACTGGCAAAGTGTAAATTATGTAAAACCCTTTTAATATGTAATGGCCAGTGAAAACAAATACTTCACTAAGCATTTTAACATAAGCTATTTGCACATAGTATGTACGTGTTCATTATTTACATGTGTTTCTCCACTAGTAGCAACAATATTTGACATGAGGGGTCACTTTGCGAAATGGTGGCCTCGGCTCAAAAATTGGATCAGTCGATATTGATTCATTGTGTGCAGCTTGTGAAGCAGAGAATGGGGCAAACACCCCTAAAACGATTTTGCTCTAGTGCATATACACAGTTATCGGTGTGTCAGAGTAGTGGTCAAGACAATCCTCGCCAGGGGCTGTTGTGCCCTGCGAGACATGTTCTAGTATCTCGACAGGCACAGAGTTAGTAGCCACTCCCCTATGGGAGTGGGCACACACACACCCCACAACCATCCATCACCGGCGTCACGAGTGACGTGACCCAGCTAATAAAGGGTCCCTAGTGCACGTGCTCGTGGCCAGTTGAATAACAATAGATACTGTGTCCGCGTCAGTCCTTTAGAAGCATGTGGGCCTAGGGCCCCCAAAACAACAGGGGCCAACATTCAGTCTTAAGTTGGAGAGGATTCACAACCATTTGCACTATACACTTTAAAACGTGTGTTTCACATGAAACATAAAATGTTAAGTGCCTCTAAAAGTGTTTGAACGTGCACGCCCTATTTTCAGAGTGGGACATGGGAAATAATGTTTTAAACTAAAGTGAACAAATGTTTGCACATTTACTGACGTTTAACACACGAGCTGTACGTAATGTGTAGAGTGGGCAGAAGCAGCATCAGGAAAATAAGTGTTAACCCTGCTATTTTTCTATATAAACATCATGACTTATTGCGGCTTTTGCGTGTTTTATTATCCGCAGCCCATGGTTTACATAAGCCGTTGCTACTTGTGGTATTTGCTTCAAACGTGAATGCTAGTGTAAAAACTGGTACAATCACACTTTAAACCCAATTTTACACTTAAGACTACGTTTAAATGTCCCTACAAATCTCTGAATACAACTGAAAATGTTTGACTCTTTTTATACCAAGAGATGTGAAGAAGCTAAGGGGCATATTAACAAGGAACAGGGAAAATTAACGCTTAGGGCTCTTAGCGTTAATTTATTTAATGCCCGCTTATCGCTGGATAATATCGCCTGGTTATCGCGTTATTAACAACGCTAACCGCCTAGGCGATAAAAAATCCAGCGATAGCGGCATTTTGGGACGTTATCGCTGGTAAAGCAGCGATAAAACTACAAGGATAGGGATATCCTTGTTGATAGCCCATGGTGGATTTAGCCATGTAATCCACCTCCCATTGGATTACATGGCTAAGTCTGAAAATTAGCAGACGTAAAAAAGCAGTGTTAGCCATTTAGCGCTGCTTTTTTTTTATCTCTAACAGGGTTAGCGTGAAGCTTGATAATAGGAGAAATGTCGCTTAGTGACATTTCTCCTATTATTTTGCTCTGGAACGCCCACTTTGCATCTCATTAGAGATGCAAAGGGAAGCGTAGTGAAAAAGGGTGCTAACATGCGATTTTGCATGTTAGCACCCTGTTGTTGATAGGACAATATTTTTATCTCCGCTTCTTTGGCTTTTAAAGCCAAAAAAGCGGAGATAATGCCCTTGTTAATATGCCCCTAAATTCTACTTCTGGCTTCTCCAGTTGAATGTTGTGATCCTGCGCAAATCGCTTACTTTAGTTAGTATCCTTATTTGCCAAAATTATGAGTACTAAGTAACAAAATGCCCCCGTAGTAAATGCTCCATAAGAAGAATTACTTTTGCAGCACTGTTCACTGATTTAGATACTTCAATCCTCCTTCAGGAAACCATGAATGGGTTCATTTAATTTATGAGTTTAGATGTCTCTGTTCGTGTGGAGGTCCTCGGCTGACCCGTGCATTGCTAGTATTTGTTTGGCTTGGTGGCACTGTGTGACAGAGCCCATGTGACATGTTTTTTTGTGTTATTATGGACGGAACTTCCTTTCTTGTCATTATTGACAATGCCCAGACCTGTCTATAATAGTCAATGTAATGGCACTCTTAGAGCATCTGGACACAAGCCTGCACAGCATAAATGATATACTTCATTTACAATCAAAGATACACCTTCATTTATAACTTCGCTTTTCTCATAGTATTTAATCACATTCTATTTCAATTAACCATACATTGTCTTCAGTACAGTATACATTTCATTGTACAAATCACTTTTCAAAACTCGTGATGTGTTTCACAATTCAATTTTCAAATTAAAAGTGCTTGAGAATCTTCGCCCAATGCATTTCGGGACAAAGGAGACCCTTCGTCAGGGGCAATACATGTATTTGTTCTTCAAGCAGTCAAACCGTAAAAAACGCTGAATCAATCAATCAGGCACCGCCTGTGGACTGTCTGAACTTGATTGTGACCGCAGTCACTGACATGCAAACAACCGCTCCTAGCGTCGGTCAATCGTATACCATCGCGGCTGCCAAGCCAAAATGTGTGACTCCTCTTTAATCTATTACCCGTGCATAATCGCGATTATACACAGTTAACTGTACGGGCAAAGGTAGCGGTAAAGCAACGGAGAAGAGGGGGATGCAAACTGCGGGGAATAGATTAAGGATGAGTCACACATTTCGGCTTGGCAGCCGCGACAGTATATGATTGACCAACGCTAGGAGCGGGTGTTTGCATGTCAGTGACTGCGGTCACAATCAAGTACTAGAAGACTTGATCAGGATAAAGCTGAAATTCAATCCAATGCCATGGAGCTGCAGGTGTGTTAACTTATCCGGTGGGTCCCACAGAAGCTTTGGAGATCAGGAGGAAAAGTTTTCAAAAGTTTTCAAACTTCCTTCCGGTGTGCAAACAACCATAGAGTGCACTTCTAAGGCCCCACCACCTCAGTGTCGGCCATTTAGAGACTCTTGTGGTGTCAAGCAGAGAACAACAACAAAGTCCAGTCCAGGTCCAGTTGCCATTGGTGCAAGTGGGCACCTTAGAAAAAAGGCCTCTTGTAGCTTGCTGTACCCCTGTAGCTGCACATGTGACAGCTAACTGAGCCTTGAAGTCCACTTTTTTGTCCTTGGTTTATGAGGGAGCAGGTCCAGCACTTCAGGGCTCCTCTCAGCAAACAGACAACAGGTCCAGTACTTATGAACGTCCGCAGGTCCAGGTAATAGTCTGATATGGTGCTTTTGGGATACCATACTTATTCCTAGCACCAGCTATGGGGTGGTAGTGACTCCTGGGCACTCCCTAGCCAATAGGGTACATTTTTCAGGGGGCAACACCTATCCACTTTTTCAGCAGATCCTGTTTGCCTTACTGCAAACAATTCCACAATAACACTCACTTTCAAAATTCAAGACAGAGAAGCGTATCTCCCCTTGTGCAGAGCTGGTGTGCCTACCAAGAGGTTTGGCCATTATAATGGCCTTTCCCCTCCTCTGTAGTAACGCAAAACAAGTTCTGGTGGTAGCTTTCCGCCCACTAGATATGGTGTCAGTCTCAATATGGGGACAAAGACAGGGCCTTTTCAGGTGTCACCAAACATTTGCTTGCAGCAGCCAAGGCCCCTTTGAATGAATTCCTGGGTTCACCCTAACTGCTCTTCCTGCAAGGGGGATGAAAACTCCTCCCACATAGTGCTTAATTTGTGCCGGTGCTTTCCGGTGCCCAGCACCGGCACATATTTTTCAGGGCCGGGTCTACATCTGACGAACACTGCCAACTCACATCAATGACTGAACTGCATGTGTTATGTCAAAGTATAAATAATTGACTCACTACAGTGTAATTCACACTCTATCACAGTCCTCTGAGTGCCCGGTGAAGAGTGCTGCTGGGCTGATAATAAATCAATATCCGTAGTTCCGTGAGAATTTGCCTTCAGTTCAGTGTTGCTGTGGGCTGGCGAATGATTGGGCTAGATTTGGTTATGTGGGATAGGGGCGGCAGTAGTGCGCGTGTGCGTAACCTTTTTTTTTTAAATTCCAATGCCTGCACACACACACTGCATGAGTCACCACCAATTCAGCATGACGTATTGAAGAATTTTAAGCAGCCTGCATATCGAATTGGAGTGTAGGTGAATCAAGCCTAATAAAGGAAGTGCCACCAGTAACCAATTAAGTACCCAAATTCGCAATGCTTTTTATTGAGCGCGGTGTGACAGTCATCGTGTTAAGTAAAGTTAAACAGACTTTGAGTCCGAGCAATCATGCCGTTGGCACAGTGTGCAATACTCTGGGCCTAGAGTCTGGTAGAAGGAGAGGGCCTTGCCCTTTGGCATTAACCCCTTTCATTCTAATCGTTAACATAGTAGAATTGACTGTTGACTCACATGAAATGCTGTTTTTTCCGTGTATTTTTATCTCTTTTGGATATACTTTGGTTTCTCAGTATTTTAATAATTCCTGTTTTCCACGGTGTGCAATGTGGTGCACCTGCTAAAGGTTTATTTCCTACATAATCAAGCCTCGTGCTCGTGGCTCAGGTTGTTTGTACAGTGGTGTGCTTTCGTCACCCGTGCATAGCTGGTCTGTTTTTGGAGTTTCTGTGCAGAGCCTGGAAATAAGTTTCTCTCGCACTTCATGGTGCATGGGCGAACCCTCGCCCAACAGGCGCGCGCCTTCTACCATAAAATAACCTCCAGAGGTGCAATCCCTTCACATCATGCAGGGTGCTCACCCAAACACCTCCCCCAAAAAGGGGACACAAAGAAGAAGCGCTCACGTGCGGCACTGCCACCTCCCCCACATGCCTTTGTTTATAATTACCACAATACCCGATGGATTTCGGAGGACGTGGCATAGGCGGGTGGCTGGAGTCTCCTATCTAGTGACTGGAAACAAAGGGGAGGCGGGCACATGGTGGGAACAAAGCGGTGCGGAACTCCCGTAAACCTGTGCGCTTTAGGACTGTGGAGTTGTACTGGTTTAACGCAATGCAAGGTCAAAACACGGTAGCATTTGCAATATACATGGAAACATTGAGAACTTAGCAAAGGGCCAGCGGGATTGAAGAAGCTGGTGGAAAGCGAGCGGAAACCGGACATGCATGGGAGTGATACTTCCCCAACCCAAGCGACCTGACATGGTAGCATTTCATTAAATATTGCATAACACCCGCCGGTAGTGGAGTGATGCTCATGCTTTACATTCTAGTTAGCACATGGCCACCTGCTTAGTGAGTGAGACAAAATGCACAAACAACAGTTTTCACTCTGTATTTTCTTTTTTTTTTCATGCATGATGCAGGCCAAAGTAACTGCTGTGCCAGCAGCCAAACACGTCTTTGGATCAAGTCCCTGTGAATGCCACTACTTTCAGCAAAACCCTGTTCACATACCATCTGCTGCCTTGGGAATGACATATATCTCAGGAATCCTGATGTATCTGTCAGCGCAAAAGTCACACATTGTTGGAGTTGTGTCGTAAGCATGATGCAACTCCAGCAATGCATGGGGTAGGCCTTGGCAGACATAAGACATGAGGCAGCCATAAGGTTTTGATGCAGTGGCATCCTAGAAGTGTCACAGTGAAATGTCATAAATTTCACTGCAAAACTTCTAGGAGGCTTTCTTGCGGGGTAACGCCCACCCTCCATTCATTATACCTGATGCAGATATAATGTAGCGCAGGGCTTTACAAAGTGATGCATCTGCTTAAATGTGTCACTTTGTAAATAGGGTGTAACATGGCGCATTGTTTATGCTGCCAATGTGTCACAAAAAGTGACACGCTGGTGGCTCAAAAGTGTCACAAGGCCTTCATAAATAAGGCCCTTTGTACATTGCCCAAAGTTAAAATTGTCAGTTCCTTGCCATAGCTACCAGTAAGTCCCGCTCAGGTTAATTTAGTGACTTTGAGGGTTCACTCTGACAAGGAGTGTTGTTGTTCATTGAGGTGGGAAGTCATCCCACTCCAAATAATAATCCACATTCTTATAGTTTCAAATCTGTACCGAGAAACCATTATGATGCACTAAACCCATGCATTCATGTTTCACATTCTAGAAGTATATTTTGCACTGCTAATGATCTTACTTGTATAAACAATTTTCTTGACTCTCTAAGGGATATCATTTTTTAAGCCACTGGAAAATATCTGAAGAGAAAGTTCTTGGATATGTCATCGCAATGACCTTTAATAGTATGTGTTAGCGCACGTCAAATATAGTTCCCTTGATACATTTGCTCTAACACAGCTATGCCTGAGGTCTTTCTTATAATGTAAATATGTCTCGTTGACCTTTCAATTATATGGAATTCTACTGACTTTGCATGTATTTAGGTTATTTCTATTTGCAGCTGACCAAAAAGTGGTAGAATTAATATTAAAGCTAGAGTTCCAATTATATAATTACTCCAAATAACATAAATGTAAAAGCTGATGTGTTTCTTGACTTGGAGTTTTATATAATAAATACAGAATTATTTAGAACTCATCATTGCAGCATCTGCAAACAATATTTTGTTTGAATTAATAATTATGGATGTAATTAAAATAATATCTTCAAGATGTAGCGCAGAAACTGCATTTTTGCAGGGGTGTTATGAATATATTTAAATATTGGATTAATATATTGAAATAGTTGCACACTAAGAAATTGTTTTAATACTCATATATGCACTAGTTATTTTTGTATGAACTTAATAACATGTTCTTCGGATGCTTGGGATGTGATAAAACAATTTTGAGAAAGGCATAAATTATGGCAAATAATACAAGTTAACTGGAGCCTCTGCAGGTTGTTCTTTGGGCATAATAACATACACTTAGAAGTGGATACCAGAAGACTCCCATCTCAGACAATTGCCCATATCTTTTTGAGGTTAAAATTACTATCTGTTTTAGAATAAATACATTTTTCAGGCAACCAATTTCTCTTCTTAACAATAATTCATGGGTAGGGTCAAATCCAATCATCAGAAGTGGTTGATGAGGGTATCAGGGTGGTGTAATTGGATGGGATCTAATCGTCTCTCACCTCTGTTGCTAGCACAGGTCAGCATAGTTGAACTGCTGATTGTGCGCCAGCAATGGTTATCATCAGCAGAACTAACATGCTTAGAATGATAAAGTGTTATCTAAAGAGGAATAAATCTGGGTGTGGAGGCTGAAGTGTTTGACATTTTTAAATGTACATATTTCAGGTTATTTTTTTATTTTAATAAGCCCACCAACTCCCACGTCCTCTTGGAGCTGTAAAAGCCTATTGGAAGCTCGAGGCTGACAGTTTTGGAAAGATCATCCCACACTAGAAAATTACATCATAGTAGCTTGGCAGTTAGATCCTTTACAGAGATTGAATGCCAGAGCTCACCTATTGATTTCACCCTAAATATTGTGCTTGTTGGTAAAGAATGGTGCTGAGAGACTAGTGAAAATATGAATGTTATAGCAGTCGATAAATAAGCAACACAATGCACCAACATAAAATGCTTGTCTATTTTATGCTGATGACAATTCTCTTTGACCTCACCCAGTTAGGCAGGCAGAGGCAACTGGATGCTTTGAGCAATTAGTGCAAGGTTAACAGATTGACTATACATGGTAAAAACTTTGGTTATTGCATTTTGGAAGGTGAAAAGCGAGGCTCTCTTGGTGTTTAGAGAACAGTAAGTTGGAAAGGTCGACTTCTTATGAGTACCTAAGGATTCTGCTTGAAGTTAAACTATCTTGTAAATCGCATGGTCCAAAGGTTTACAACTAAGGGGCCGATTCCGATTCCGGTCCGAGCCCTTCCGCCCGCATCGGAATGTGCCGGCCAGATTCCTTTCTGACTGAGCCATTCCGATGGGCTCGGTCGGAAAGGAATCCGACTCGGATTTCCGGATGGCTGACGACAGGCTCGGAGAGCCCGTCTGCTGTCTGGAAATCCTTCAGTACCCGCCTCTTTACGACCGAGGGAGTACGATGGCAGTTTTTCACTGCCTTTTTCGTGCCGGTCTTTCCAGCATGAAAAGGCATTGAGAAACTGTCTTTGGGGGTCCCCAGTAGGGCCCCCATGGGTGCGAGGCCCCCAAATGGCGGCCTGGGGGCCCCTACGGTGCCCCTCTGTGGCTCCCGTTGTGAAGTATAAGAGTGTGACTGAACAGGGTTCGGTCACATCTTACTTGCAGGGCTGTAACCGACGACAGCAGGTCGGTCGGTTACAGCTCCTGACCGATGTCGGACGGACCTCAGGTCCGTCCGACATCGGAATCGGCCACTAAGGGTTTAGCAGCTGTCCAAAGACTGTCATTAGTTAATAAAAGGTATGGTGGACAGTCGGTGGGACCCTTATTACAAGTATATCAAGATAGGATACTGCCAATTGTGTCGTTTGGATTGTCTTCTTTTTACCGAAATCATTCCATATATTGACATCTTTAAAAGCAAAACCCTGGAGGAGTTATTGGGTATGCGTTAGAGGTAGAAGCCTTGAGATGGAAAATGGGTTTAACTGTGTTGAACTGCCATTTAGAAACCTTAAGTATTTAAAGTCTCCCATACACTCTGAGCTCAAATAGATAGACACAGCAAACTTCCATCACAAAGCAAATTAGATTGAAATTGGAGAGTCAATGGACAAAATCTGACTTTACTGTAGATAGGGGCCATATGTATCAATGTTAGGATTTGCGATTCTCAAATAGCGATTTTTTGAGACTCGCTATTTGAGAATCGCAAAAGGCTATGTATGTAGGATTTGCGATACATTTTGCGAATCCTACATATTTCTTAATTGCGAATCGCAAATTACGATTCGCAATTAAGGAATACCTCCCCATTCATTCCTATGGGCCTAGAGGCCCATAGTAATGAATGGGAGGACATTCTCAATTTGCGATTCCCAATCAGAGAATCGCAAATTGAGAATGCAATTTCAAGTGTGCCAGGGTGTCAAAAGGACACCCTGTTGCACCCCTGAAATGAGCATGGGTGCACATGTGGCGCACATACATGCCCTAAGGGCATGTGTGTGTGCCACATGCCACTTTGAAAAATGCAAAAATGTGCATTTTTGAAAGAAATCGCAAATAACCACCAACCTGTAGTTGGTGGTCATATGCGATTCCTTATGCCATATTCGCACAACTTGGGTGCTTCATACATTGCATTTAAGGAATCGCAATTTGTGACAGACGTCAAGAGTGAATTATAACAATTAGGGGTATGCGAAATGTATTTAATGTACTTTTACATTATTATGCAAAACGTGTGCAAAATTGGGTGTTAATAAATATGTGAAATGCAAATATGTCATTCATGTTGTATTTTAGCATGAAATGTGGCTGTGCATTAATTTTTGACGCAAGGACACATTATGTTCTAAGAGAACGTGCAAAAAACACAAAAGCACAGCGCATAACAGTGCTCACATTCTGTTGTTCCTGTACATTTTCAGTCAGTTTTAGCCACAAATTGCATGTTTGCAGTATTTCTAGCTGCTGGCTGAAGAGGCCACATTGCTCAATTCCTTCAGCATCCTTCAGGCAAACCTTAGTGCAATGAGCCTTGAGACAATCAATACCACAGCCAGCACCATTTGCTCATTCCAAGAAGGACATAGCAGATTACCCGAGTCGTGTCTGGAGGAGGAGGCCAAAGATGGAACATGAATTCACATGGAAAAGGGAATGCCATGCAGCATTCCACCTGGTGAAACTAAGTCTTCACTGTTATTTTCCATTCCCTGGGGATTTACTCATAACTCGTAACTGCAGAGCTGTTCTCTTGATTTACTGACCTATGCAGACATTACTTTTATGGAGAAACACATTTCCATTACCCTTCAGTGATTACGTTTTTATTGGCTCAGTTTTCTAACCATCATAACCTTTCAACAAGTAATTCACAAACAAAGATCTGGTTTTTCTTCAGAGCAACAGAATGAGGAAGCTGCAAGACCAATGGTGATAAATGAATGCTTGACCTGATCAACGAATAAGACTTCTTTAGTTTCAAAGTGGACAGTACTCTTTCTAGAGGTGGGGCACAATTGTTTTAAATTAGATCTCATATCACATGCAAGAAGAAATGCCAACATAGATTTACCTTGAAGTGTGGAGGAATTTCAATTTCTAATCCTGGGAAGGCATAGCTACTTAAATTGTGACTGGTAATCTTGTATGGTGCAAATGATTGGTTCCATAGACAATAGGAAAACATTTTGGGTTTAAATTAAAAAGCAAGCTTAATAAGTGTGGGGTCAAGACATATCATTTCATCAAATTTGAGCTGGGGGCATGGCAATAAAATGCCACACTTAGTACGCTCTCCTTCTTGCTGTACGAGTCTATGCTACATTTTCCTTGGTTCCCGCCCACTTACAATGTCCTTTGGAGGAATTCATCTTTGCAGAGGGAGTGAGGCTACAACATTTACTTGGGTATGTTCAAAATGCGTAGTAAAAAGCTGTGTGCTAACAGTAAGGGATAATATGGCCCTAGGATTTCTTAAAGCTGTCTCACTATAGAACACACAAAACAAATGAGCTAAAGTATTTGCATGATTTTCCTTCTTATGTCTCTAGATGATGGTTTATAAAATTTTTATTCTGACATCTACCTGTTTGAGCTTGCGGGCAGTGGAACGAATTTGAACCATGTCCCACCATGAGGAATAATAGGCACAGATGGCTCAAAAAGAGGTTACATTTTTCTGAGATTCACACCTTTGCTGATTCTTGGATTATGTTCCTTTGGTATGTGGTGATTAGATTAATTTTAATTTTGGAAGTCTTTTGAACTGAAAACATTTATTGCAATATTACATCACTTTTATTATAGGTATGCTAATGAAATGAAATATTAAGCTTCCTTTTCTGAAGAAGGACTTTTAATGATTTTTATATTTCATTGATGGATTTTTAAGCCAATTGAAAACCATGAAGAAAGGTCGTCATCGCTGTTTTGAATGGTTATTGTTGCTTGTACATTTTTGAAAACTTGGTATCAAATAAATGTCTCAACTGGTAGTTGATTGAGAATGGTCCTAGAATAAGATGCAATATGTCTACATTCACATTTATGTGGCCTCTGTAAGTTATTCTAAAAAGCGTGGGGGTGTCACGTGTAGAGTTGACATTTAGCGGGCCTATTTTGATGTCAGTCGAAAAGCCCCCGCCTGCAGTCGGAGGCTTTCTGACCGACATCTTTGGTTTCACTTTCGACCGCCGCATTGCAATGCCAGCGGATGAAAGTGAAATCAGCCTGTCATTCCGGCTGGATACTGACGGGCTCAAGGAGCCTGTCGGCCAGTCAGAGGCCTCACCATAATCCCTAAGGGCGGCGTTTCCGCTGTCGGGATTATGATTTTGGCTTCCGACAGGTTTTCCATGTCGGGCTTTCTGACATGGAAATGCCCACGGCTGGACTAGCCGTAGCAGGCACCGGGCATTTCTCCAGTGGGCTGCCAGGATGCAGCCGGTTTTGAGCCCCTGGGGGGACGTTTTTGTAACCAGGGGCTGGCAATATCAGCCCCCTGTAACAAAATCGGCTGCACCTCCTTACCCCTTCCCAGGGGCTGGACAAGAAGTTTGCCAGGTCTGGTTTGGATTCCCAGTCCAGCCTTGGGAAAGCCTGTCAAAAGCGACTTAAGCGGGCCCATAGCAGGCCCCCCTTCTCCCTGCGGCCTCCGGTTGGGGGCCGAGCAGACACCTATGGTGCCCGCTGTTAATCCCTGCACAGTGTGGCTGGCACATTGAGGTGCCTGCCACAAGGTGCAGAGATGAACAAAATCTCCCATTTCTCTATGGGAGCTTGTACTATAGCTGGTTTACGGCCACAGCACAAGCTCCCATAGAGAAATGGGAGTACGCTTCTGTACTATGTGCGGCCACATTTTAATAGCGGTGTCAGGGCCCCTGACCGGAGGTTGGTCGGTCCCAAGACCGCAACAGCGTCCGATCTACATCATAATCAGGCTCATAATTGGGAATAACACAGATGTTAGGGAGGAGCGGTACATCACAGGAGCATGAAGGCACAGAGAACGTGTCTGTTCCTATAGCTCATTTTCACTTATGCCTGCCAGTGCAGAACTTTTAAGGTTCATCAACACTATTGTATTACATTGGGGACAGACTTGTTTGGAGGCTGGCGTTCTGTTATGCAATGGCAGTCAGTTACTATGTATCAAGAGACTCGCCCTCACAAAGCATGAGAATAATTAGCATCAGGAATACGGTTGATACATATTAAACATCATGCCAGTGGAATCCAGACTACTGCTCCATGAACTGACTATCTTGTTCTGTTTCATTAATTTATTTTAACTACATTGTTATGAAATTTCAAAACAATTTTTATTCTGTAGTCAACTATTGTTGTGCATGACAAATATTATATAGTAAAGAACTGGTTTTTATCTCCAACTGCATAAGTAATTCATGTTTATTATGAAGCATAATGACTAGTGGGTGAGAAATTTGCTTAATTTTCTTATGCATTATTACATGAGATTTTAGTAAAATTAGGTGGAATTACGTGTAATTCAAATATGTCATTGAGCAATCTATTGTTTATAATGCAAGGGCATCTTTTGCAGTAAAAATATTGCATGAAAAACACAAGCGCCCCAAACAACAGTTGGTTCTGTTCTGGCTGTTAGCATTGTACCCGTGCTCATGACCTAGACTTTTGCCTTAAATAGCAGCGGAATTATGTGTCATAATGTAGTGGCAATATTTTGGAACTTTTGCATAACAAGAGCGATCCGAAATTCCCAAAATTATGCCAATGACACCGACATAATTTAAATTTCATCTGGGCCTACTAATGACCCTGGAAATTGCAGTTTCTTTGTATGCATTGTCATCATTTTATAGGTAGATGAAAGGTGAAAGCAGTGCTATATCTGAGCCAGTGTTTCGGGTGCTCGGCACCGGCACTTAATTGTCAACACCAGTGCTTGTGACGGCTTGCCACAAGGTGGCGCTCTCTGGTATTACCACAACAGTCATTTATTAATTCAAAATACATAAATAATTACTATTATCTGGCACCCAAGTCATTCTTATAGATTTGGGGGCCTGGAATATTCTGAATTGTCACACTTTCTGGAGTCTGATGGTTAGTAATTGTGTTGTTACTATCATTGGCAGCATGGCAGGGGCAATGTATGGTGCCAGCGGCAGTGCCCATCTCATAAGAGCCCTGGCACTTAAGTTTTTTACAAACTAAGCACTGAGTGAAAGACGAATTATAACTTTCCTTTATAGAAAGCCCTGAAGGAGCCAAAGCTCAACTCTTTTTAATATCATTCCTAAGTTTTTCCTTTCAGCTTCCTTGAACTCATAGAGAATTAATATCAAGAATAATAGAGTGATGTTCCCTGGCATATTATCTACGCCTAATGTTATAACTGCCTACCTAATTGATTCATGTTTTGCCCTTTTCTTTTCTTGTCATAAAATGTGAAATAGAAATGAATAGTCAATAGTGTAATACAGTTACTCCTATTCATTTTGAGTAATGCAGTACCTGTCTTTCATACTGCTTTGACCTTTTCAGCTTTCTACTTATGGATTGTCCTAGTGGGATGATGGAAAATAGGTACTTAATGACATTACAAAATATTGACTCGACAAAATAATATAATGTCCTTGTTTCCGTGATTTAAGGAGTGTGTGCTGTGCTGGAAGTCTTAAAAATACTTCATATTAAAGATATATTAACAGGATTTTACATGAATCTCTCGTGATGGTACAGAACAACCCAAAGTAAAAATAATAAGTAGCTCCCAAAAAAAAGTCACACTCATTTTAAAGTCAATTAACTTTTTAGTGTGTGACATGATTTAATTAAAAACTATAAAAAATTATTTTTAGTTAAATATATTAAGTACAATCCTTAGAACAAAGGTTCAATGTAAAAGCATTATTCAATTGTATTTACAACCTTTTCTTGAGTCATTATGGGCATGTTTCATAGAAGTATTGACCATGGAAGTTTACCATTGCTCTGCAAAACCAATGTATGTGTGCAAAATCCCATTCTGATTACCACATTCAAGATTGTTGGAATTATTCTCTTGCAAATGGGATTTATTCATACTAAAATCCACCTCTGTGGCGGAATATCAGAATTAGACACTTTTTTCCATGTTTGGTACCACCAGGGTGGAGCCTAAGGCATCAAGCTGTGTTCAAACATATTCCATGACTAGCTTCAGCTCAAGTAAAGCCTTGTTTTAAAAAGATTATTTATCAGAGTTTTCTAGCGGCTTTCATTGAATAGGCTCAAAAACACCAGCCTGCTGAATAAACCTATGGTAGGAAAGATCTGGTTAGGGATGCTGATTAATTTACAGCTCCTAGTATCAGCAGATCAACATCTCCGACAAATGAGCTTTAAAATATTCACTTTTCAGATTTACCTTTTATCATGAATTGCCTACCTTAAAGGTGGTAATGTATTTGCCAAACTCAATTGTATGGCTGTTTTGCCAACCCCGCCGCCCCCTTAACTGGTGGTTAAAAACTTAGGGGTGAAGTTGGATATACCCTCTCTACGAGGTCTCAGATCTCTGTAGTGGTGCGCCCACGCTTTCCAGCTACTCCGGACTATCAAGAAATGTCTCCACCTCCTACCTTTGGAGGAGAGAAGAGCAGCGATTGATGCCTTGATCACTTTGTGTTTGGATTATGTGAATGTCTTGTATGTAGGGGCTGCAGAGGCTCAGGTGAAGCACCGGCAGGTGGCCCAAAATGCAGCAGCCAGGTTACTTCTTCGTATGCCCAGGCGCTCTTAGAAAGCAGCTGCACTCAAGGCCCTGCATTGGATGCCCGTTAAGAAATGGATTATATTCAAAAGCACTAGCGATGGTTCACAGCACAGTGTTTCTTTCCAGGCCTGCTTATCTGGCATAGATATTTATTCAGTATATTCCCTCCAGAGCACTGCACTCTGCTTCTGCTTCACTTATGGTTATCCCCCGCTTTAAGCGTGTTTGAAGGCGCAGCAAAGCCTTCTTCCTCCTAGCTGCTAAGGCTTGGAATGAGCTCCCTCGAGAACGGCACTTTATTGCTTCCAAGCTCATCTTCCAAAAAAAACTTCAACTCATTAATTTTCCTGGGAGGAAGTAAGGTTTTTACTGTGGGGTTGCGTACATGGGATACACCCCATAGGCGCATGATACTCCTTGGAGTAGCTGCGTGCTCTATAAGTCCATCATTCAGGCATTCAGTTGCTCGCTCTTAGACTTGCACCAATAACTGAAAGCATAAGGAACGTAGATTAAGATGCCCTGTTGTGCAAACTGAGATTCACAGTTTAAGCACTATATCTGATCTCTTATACGGCTGTACTGTGCTGAATTCTGCAAACAAAGCTGTGGTGATTGTCCTGCTTTGCTATTGGAATAGAACCCACACCAGCTTCCCTCAAAACCATTTTAACAGACATCTGTTACTTCAAAACAAGATGACAAAGGTCCTTGGTACTCAGAGGTTTTGACCACACTAGGTTGACAATAAAAGCACCCATTTGGTCCTAGTGAGAGCCAAGTCGAGAGGGCCCTTATGCACCAAACATAAGGTCTGCTGTAACAGTGGGCATTGTAACTCAATAAACAAGCACCCCAATACATAGCACCCGTTGCCCGCACATCAGCAAATTCCCACTAGATCTTCTCATAAAAGTATTGAATTAATTAGGATGAGTTTGATGCCCCAATCTCTCGAAAACTACTAGTTCGAAACTCAGAGCAAATTCCTGCCATGTCTTGATTCAGGAAACCATTGGGAAAAAAAGCTATGAAAGGATACCTTCAACGAACCTAAAATATCACAAAAAAGGCAACCAATGGTAGATGGGCTAGAGGTCATGACATGTCGATGCTCCGAGAATTCTTATGGTTAATGCCTGCATAGCAACAGCACCCATCAACAACTTGTATCAACAAGCTGTGTGAGCCTCCCTGATGCACAAATGAATAGGGCATTAAAATACTTGTATGTTTCTCAACATCCCGTGATCAATGAAGGACACAGGATCTACTTGCTCCCAGTAAAACAATATTGAGCATCATCCAATGAAACTAGGTCGAAGTCCACACCCACATGATTGTAAGGAAAGTTAGATAAGAGACCGGGGAGGGTGGGGAAAAGGGGAGTTATAGGTAATTAGTATTAAATATTGCAGTGAAATGTTAGTCATCAATGTTTACTTGTTTCTTTGCGGATTAACTCATTGTTAAACAAATGCACCAGCTGTATTGTGATGTTGTACATATTTGGATTGTGGAGGAGAGCTGCAAAGGACAAATGTATACGGGACTGGATACATCATACGCAACAGGGTATGCATATTGTAGTGATGCACATGAAACTAAAAAATGCAATAAACTATGTTTAAAAATAAATCCAATGGAACTATGTGCTTCTCCATGCACCTCCTGATACCATACAGCTGCATGACAAAGATCAATAACTGTGAATAAACATTTAAGACTGGAATTTGACTGAACCTTATCATGAACACTATTGTACTAATGCTTGACCTGGAATGGAATATTACATCTGTCTTCTAGCAATTTGAAGTGGCCAGAAGGTGAAATCTCAGTATGGTAAATGACACACCTACTTACGTTTTTTGATTACATTGTATATTAAGAACATTAAGAAATACGATATCTAAACAGACTACAAGCTTTGATAAGTTGCTGTCTTTTCTAATACTATGACTCATTTGTGCCATACCAACCAATTCACTTTAAAAAGGAGAAACAGGGAATTTGCTTTATTCAAAGAATTTACATGTTTACATTTCCCACGTTGAATGTCCACAAAGCCTGTCAAAGAGGAAAGCACTTGAATTTCCTTCCCGATCTCTTTCTCTGGAGTTCTTAAGTTTTGAAATGAATATATCCAAACAAAGCACCATCTAATTGTGGTGCGGCAAAGAACAGCTATCGATATATAGTAAATTTCCGTGTCTACCTTTTTGTCCTGATCTTGTTGTGTTTACATCTGAACTGCCCTGGGGCTGGGAACGCTAGTCTCGAGAGCACTGCATCTCGCATGAATTACATGCGTCACTGAGCCGTATGTTCACACAGAAATGCTTGTCGCAGTATATCTCACTTAATTGCAAACATAAATCTAAGAGGGCGCTTCCAAAGCCCCCTGCCAGTGATGTAATGTTGGGCGATGCATCGTTGACTCACGAGACATAGCTAAACGCCATGCTGAGCTACAATGTAGTTAGTTTTCCAGACTACAAAATATTTTCAGATTTAAAATGTATGTATCCCGTTGGTGATACAATAGAAATGTAGACAAAATATCTATATATCGTTTTATTGGTTTCGTGTATTAGTTGCACAATTATGTATTTCAACTTAAAGGAAAAAAACAACTATAAACCAATTGTGTATACATTTCGGGGACTATATTTCGCGTCCCCTGATTTTGGAGTGTATTTCCCCTCACCTCATGGTTACCGATATCAGAGGTGGTGGTAATTCTAAGGGGGAGAGGGGAGTCTGTAGGACCCTGGAAGTTCCCTAGTAAATGAGGAATTACCAGGGGAGTATGCAACGTTGCACCAATACTTTTGGTAATTCATCATTTCTTACATAGAGATTACATAGATACATAGATACATAGAGATTCATACATAGATACATAGAGATTCTTACACAGAGATTTCAACTGCCTTCAGCAACCAGAGTCCCTGGTGGAGAGGCACTGGGTTTGCAGTGTTCAATTGGACCTAGTCATTTCTAGCAGATCTGCGAGGGAGAGGTGTGGCGCAGCGGCCAGAGATGCTAACTCCGGAGCTCGAGGTTCACGGTTTGATCGCGGTGGCAACTCAGCTGCTCAGCATCATGTGACTCTAGGCAATACCTCACTTAATCTCCCTGATGGTCCCCAGAGCCTTGAAACCCGTAAGGGGGTGATATATTTGCGCTTTACAAATAGGAATTATTATTAATGGTTGCTTACTCTATTACCAACGCATTTGGGAATTGCAGGGACTTCGTAATGAGGGTCATATTGGAAATAATGAACATTGAATTTAGTGATAAACTAAAATGTATTATAAACTTATAATGCATATTGTACACAGTTCTTATGGATTGCATTGGTCCCATACTATGAAGTTGTGCACAAGTGTGCACAGTTGTAGAAAGGAGCTTTGCACGGATTTTCAATAGACTCTTTGGTCAACAGGACAGGCGGTGCTGCAGTGAGTGCCTTTAGAAGCAGATACAGGAAGTCTCTTCTGAGGTGCAGAATGGAGCTGCATTCAAGTTTACAATGAAATTGTGCTGTTTACATTGCATGCACCTACCTGGTAACACCACAAGGTAGCGCAAGAGCTGCAGACGCCACGGCTCAGAAATGTAAAGCCATGGCTGCTGCACCTTGTTTCTGAATTCTTATGTCTGAAGCCCTTGCACTAACTCCCAGAGCGTATCATGAATGAGTGCGCAACCACAGCATAGCGTTTTGTCCTCGCTTTCAATGTAACTTATCTTCCTATAGCACATAATGAAACAGGAACTCTGCAGGTTAGTCCGTGAGCTGTATCCCATTTGTGCTGCTTCCAGTTTGCACTAACTTGTGCAGTTACCAAAATATCTAATGTGCTGTTGATAGCTGTAGATAGCTCTGCTATGCACATACATTTGAGAAATTGGCTTTTTTTCACCCCACAATTTTCACCAGGAAAAACATGGCAGATTTGCATGAGGAAAAGCCGCATCAATCTGAGATTTCACACCTCAGAACTTGTGTTATTACTGCATTATCCCCATTCTGAGGTGCTGCAGGTAATAGCCGCACCCCCCAACATCTATTTTCCACGATTGTGGTATCACCACACCAACAGACCACAATACTCCTAATGTGCATCTTAGTTGCTACAAAGCAAAATCTGTTTCACAGTGTGACACAAACCTGCTTTATTTTACAATGCGCGTGATGGAGATCTGTTTCACAGTGTGACACGAACCTGCTTTACTCTACAATGCGCGTGATGGAGATCTGTTTCACAGTGTGACACAAACCTGCTTTACTCTACAATGCGCGTGATGGAGATCTGTTTCACAGTGTGGCACAAACCTGCTCTACTCTACAATGCGCGTGATGGAGATCTGTTTCACAGTGTGGCACAAACCTGCTTTACTCTACAATGCGCTTGATGGAGGTCTGTTTCACAGTGTGGCACAAACCTGCTCTACTCTACAATGCGCGTGATGGAGATCTGTTTCATAGTGTGGCACAAACCTGCTTTACTCTACAATGCGCGTGATGGAGGTCTGTTTCACAGTGTGACACAAACCTGCTTCAGTCTACAATGTACGTGATGGAGATGAAGGTACAATAGATAGGGTCTCCTGCCTGCATTACATCAATAGGCCTTTAATTCCCTTCAGCCTCAAAGAAATATTGAAGATGGCTTTCTCCACCTTTTTGTAGCATTTTCTCTTAAAGGCCCTTTGACCCTTAAATACGCCACATCACTACAGTTTCAAACACATTCAACCAAAAGAGCAGCCTTTCAGTTTTTCCTGGAAAAATCACTGTAGTTCGATGGTTCGATGCAGCTTGAAGCAATTTACGGCTGCACATACAATGTTGCTACATGGACTTGTATTTAAAAATGAAAAAAGCTCAAAAACACATGTTTGACGGCCTCAGCGTTAGATGCGGTCACCCGTTGGGGAGCCAAGTTCTTGCCAAATCTATGACCTCACAGTTTAGAGATTTCTGGGAAACACATGGCTGTAATTGCCTTACTAACATAAGGAAAGGGTTTGAAAAACATCCTTGCGCTCCACAGTTTTTGAAATAAATTGCTGGGTCATTTATTATTGCATGTTGTGGAAAAGAATCCTGTCAGTATCCTCTGGATTCCTAATTGACTGGCAGACTGCCAATTTTGGAGACTGCAACTGCAAAATATGTTGTCATGCATATAGTGGGCGGGTCAAGGTTAGGTCACTTTGGCCAGGAAGCACATGCAAATGTTGCCAAGTTAACATTTTAAGTATGCCCTCCCCACCTCACAGTACAGTTTAACGTGTTTCCTCTTGGTAGCAACAAAGGCACTGTACAATTTGTATAGTGTGCATTTTGAAAAAAGTGACACTTGCAGGAATTCAAGTCGGATTTTATGACTTGCCTTCTCGAAGACACACGCTTTCCTTGGTTGCTTGGGGTTTTGCTTTACACACACCGATATACTGTATCTCATTAGCAACGCTATCTAACAATCAAACTGTAAACCAAGGGACATATTTAAGGAATAGTGGTGCAGTGCAGCACAGCAAGTCACTTTGCTGCGCTGCACTACGTCCCTGGGAAAGGGCAGGAATGGGCCTTATCTGAGGCATACGGCGCATTTCTGTCTCTTTCCCCTGCGCTGGTGCCCTTTTCAGAAATGCGTGGGGACACCCACCCAACTCCCATGGAATGCCTACTCAGCGCAGAGTAACGCAGCAATTTGCACTGCGTTACTCCAGATTTTTTTAACCACTGAAAGCCACACAAAGTGGCTTTGCTTGGCTTTAAAAATCTGACTTAAGGTTTGCGTCACTCTTGTACCACATTGCATGGTGCAACAACAACATAAACTGGGTCATAAGTATGACCCCAAAATCTTGTTAGCCTTTCCTTCTGGGAAAGCGGTTCTTTAATGCAAACCTCAGTGGTTAAAAAGACTGGTCACAGGCAGTGGAGATGTGAACCCCCCCCCACACTTTCGCATCTAAAGTGGGGGTTACCATGGGGACCAGAGGACATACATACCAACATTTTAGAGGAGGAAAGTGGGAGATTTTGAAAAAAAATAATCGGGAGACTGTATGTATTTCTTCTATTGACTTCTATTGAGGCCTGAATCTGGTCTATTGGCGAATGTGTGGGACTTTCAATTGAGCTGCGGCAGGATCGGATACCAGAAATGCGAATATACTTTTTTTTTCCTTACCTGTAAGGAGCACCGAGAAAACACTATGGCAGGTAGAGAGGGAGTGACAAAAAGGTTGTGCACTGGCCTGCAGGAGCAGGTTATTGGCAGTGCATACTCCGAGTCACACAAGATCAGTCCCTATTGGCTGAAGCCTGCCAAGGAATCAGGTTTTTATATGCAGGAATCGGGAGGTGGGAGACTAGCTTTGAAATCGGTAGTGTCCCGCCTGAATCGCCAAGCTGGACCACACTAAAATGTCTGCTTGTTCCTTAGAGACATTTTCTGTGTGCTTACCTACAGTCTAAGGTTCATAAATAACACTCTAAGGCAATAGCATGTCAGATCTGAGGGTTGGGAGCAAGGACAGAAAGAGAAAAAGATGAGGAGAAAGAACGGAAAAAGAAAATGAATGAACGTTGAACGGACGAGGGGGTGGAAGAAAGAAAGGATCAAAAGAAAAGAGGGAAGGATGGAATGAAGGATCAGGAAGAAAGGAATAGTGAAACCAAGTAGGAGTACATATAAGAAGGATGGGTGAAAGATTGATAGATAGAAGGAAGGATGAAAAGAAATAAATCATGAATGGTAAAACAAAGAAAAAAAGAAATAATGGAAGGATGCAGGGTGAAATGTAATAGATGGAAGATTGACTGAAGGATGTTAATGGACTAAGTGATGATAGATGAAATGCCGTTAGAAGTATGATTCAAAGTGAGGGGTGTTTTAAAGTTCTGACTACTCCATTGTTCACAACAAACATTTAGCTAGAAAGCAACAATGGGAAGATGAGCATACTCTCATTTCCTACTGCCCACTATTAAATAAAAATAATCTGGGCACTGCACTCTTGACTATGTGCCTGATATAGTATTGGATGGCAACAGAAGGATATCATAGTGGTGGAAATCCTATTGGTGGATTTTCTTTTAACTGCATCACTTTGTTCATAAATCACTGGTTTCTCTTTTAAGATCCAGCTCTAAAGTTGTGTATGAGATTAGTGGCACCCCTTGAATGACATAATATTATAGAGCCATTGAGACTAAGTGTAGAGAAAGAACATTCACAATGTATACAATTAACCAGTCCTATACAATTGACCAAAAGTATTGGTATTTAAACAGTTGGCACTTCCTTGGTTACCCTTTCATTGTATTTCACATAAGAACTATGCCCTTTGTGAACAGCACATTTCACTCAGTTAAACTGAAACCAGGTAAATCACCATCTTAAAGTTCAACACACACTTTGTGTGCAATAAAAAGTAGTGAAGAACAGTTCAGTCCTTTTCCTGCAGGAGCAGCAATTGCAGGCCAGCCCACCCCTACAGTATACAAAAAACAAGGGGGTTAGTGCTCATCACACTGCTCTTCAGCTTTCTCCTCAACAAGCAGGTACATTTTACATCCAGCAAGGATCTTTCTGGAAATATTTTGTATCCCTGAGACTCCCAACAGGAGGCCTGCACACACAAGCCCTTGGAGATTCTTCAGAAGCAGGATACCACAGCAGGGCATAAAGAGTCAGTACTTTTGCTCCACCACAGACAGAAGAAACAACTGCAGGCCAACCCCACACAGCACACAGCAAAGGGGCAGTACTTCACTTACAGCTCTCCAGCTCTTCTTCTTGGCAGGGTCCTCTTGTTCCTGGAAGTAATCTAAAGTCCTGGGGTTTTAGGTGTAGTACTTAGACACCAAAAAATCATTTTTTCTCTTTGTGGCAAGGGTCTCTGAACTCAGTCCAAACCAGTTCTGCCCTCACTGGTGTAGCATGACCACAGGGGGTGGAGACATCATTGTGCATAAGGAGACACAGACTATTCAGCTGTAAGCAAAAGTCCTCTCACCACTCTAAATGCAGACCAGGTCTATTCAGCCCCGCACAAATCACCCAGGCAAGGCAGGGCACACCTCAAATCCCCTCCACCCCACAGTGACTGTCTAGAGTGAATGCACATCTCAGCTCCGGCCACTCACACACCAGACACTGAATACACAAACAGCCAGAGGCACACTGAATGGCTAAGTAAGAAAATGCCCACTTTCTAAAAGTGGCATTTTTAAACACAGGATTAAATAATCCCTTTTACCCAAAGTTGTGTTGATACATTCTGAGTTCAGAGAGTTTAAACTTAATTTTTCTTATCTTGTCCCCATTCCAAGTTACACCTGTAAAAGTGTCACAGTGCAACCCCAATGATAAGCCTACTGGACAGATAGCCTTTCAACAGTGAAAAATGGAATATGCAGTATTTCACTATCAGGACATTTCACACACACTAGTACGTGTCCTTCCTTTCACATACACAGCACCCTGCCCATGAGGGTGTCTTGGGCCTCCCTTAGGAGTGCCTTACATGTAAGGAAAGGGAAGGTTTAGGCCTGGCGAGTGGGTGCATGTGTCAGGACAACTTGGCAGTTACAAACTGCGTGCACATACACTTCAGTGTTAGGTCTAAGATACATTTACAGGGCTACTCATGTGGGTGGCACAGCCAGTCCTGCAATCCCACTAGTAGCATTTGTTTTACAGGCCCTGGCATACACCGTGCACTTTTCTAGGGACTTACCAGTAAATCAAATATCGCAATCATGGATAACCAATCTTATGCACTTTAGCATTGATCAGCAGTGGTAAAAATTATCATGTCAGAAGAAAAAGGGAACATTGCCCTTTGTAGTATTGAAACTAACTTGGTATATGATAAAAGGCTATAACCTCGCCCGTAAATACCTTCGTGCCGCTCCGTGGAGCGGCACAAAGGGGTAATGTTCCCTGTTTCTTATGACATGCTAATTTTTGCATGTTTGTTTTGATAAATAGGCATACAATATATATAAATGTATCAATATATTTTGAGTGCAGTAGGGATCACACTAGGTCCTGACGAGTAAGCTGTGGGGACCGCTTACTAAACATGTTGACCCTGTAGGGGGGATTTCATTGGTGCCCACACCCTACACATCCCCTTTTTAATATTTCCAGCTAGGGAAGTGAATAAAATTTGTTTTTTCCACTAGCCAGGACATTTTTAGCTTTTACTATTCACCACATATTTTTCACAGACCCTACCACTCTCACTCCCATACCACACATAGCCTATTTTCATCAAAAAAGTGCTCTCACATATTCGTAGGTTGCAGCACGCCCCGTCCCGTAGAGGGACGGGAAGACCCCAATGATGAAACATGACACTAAGGGATTCTTAGTGTGTGAGGGGTATTCAAAAAACATTTAGTGCTTTCCCCATGACATTTCATGGATTACTAATACACCTTTTCAAAATCACTATAAAAATAAATATAAAATCTATTCTTTTAGGGTAGAATCTTATTGTTTGTTAGAAAGTTGAACAGGAGGTAGATTCTATCTTAAAACCTCTTCACTCCCTCCCCCACTTGTTATTTTCTATAAGAGAAACAACATAAACATGTTTTCATAAATGTCGTCTTTCTCCTAATGTCAGTTCAGTGCAGGTAAGCTGTTCGGAAGAGCTTTGCCTGTATTGCAAAAAGGACACACTTTCCCTGGTTGCACTATGGCGCCAGCACACCGTTATGCAGGGGTGTCAAGTGCAACAAGGAAAGTGAGCCCTATTATGATGAATGTGTTACCCGCAGGGCAGTCGCAATCTCTGCTGCACCGTGGGCAGTGGCTTCAAAGCCACTCCATGTTTCACAGTGCAGGTGGAATGTTGCATGCCCTTTAAAGAGGGGAGAGAGATCCTTCTGCAGGCAAGTGCAGTGAGTGACTGCACCTGCCTGCAGGCAAATGTCTGGAAGGTCCATG
This sequence comes from Triturus cristatus, assembly GCF_964204655.1. Taxonomy (NCBI): domain Eukaryota; kingdom Metazoa; phylum Chordata; class Amphibia; order Caudata; family Salamandridae; genus Triturus; species Triturus cristatus. The sequence continues at coordinate 588,053,009 of NC_140591.1, read as the reverse complement.
GGACCCTCATCCCCCACCTCCTGAGGGATGCTCGCAGATGGCGCTCTGACAGTACACCACCTTTTTGTAGCGATTATTCTTCCTAAGGGCCTGCTTACTCCTGCGCCCAAGTCTATAATACTGTGCTGCGCAGAGACAATTAGATTCAATAATTTGCATGGGGCCATGCCCTCGTGCAAATGAGGGTACACCTTCTCTTGATAGTGCTGGTGCTACATATGCACCACCACTATCTGTAGCACGGAAGTGGCTGAGCAATTGTCCCATTGTGTAATACCATTGACTCCAGAGGAGCACTAAGCAGGCGCACATGCCCTATGCTTTCCCATGGCAGAGTGTATAATACTGCCCCAGGAAAGCTGGTTTTCATTTTCACTGCTTAAATAGAAGTTTTTAATTTTACTGTATGACCTGCCCTTCATACTCATAGTCATTACACAATAATTGTAAATGTTATATTTCAATAAATTAGAATTGCATACGTTGAGACTGCACACCAATACATTAAAATTGCATATGTTGAGACAATTGTTCATCCCTTAAGGTGTCAGGCACCTTATTGACCTTCATCAAATCAAAATGTATTTCCTTTACTCTGTGTACCTCTTATCGGCTCAACTTCAATGACTTTTGAAGCTTGCAAGGTGTGTTTTGTGCTCAAGTTGCTGAGTTGGTTGCCTTGTCACAAATGAGCTTGTAAAATTTCTAATCAATTAAGAGTCATCATCCTCACCAATCGTCAGTACAGGTTTGGTTTAGGACATGACTTTGGGCAGTTATGGTCACAGCGTGGGTTCATGACTTAATCTGAGTCACCCATTCAGAATGGGGAAAGTGTGAGAAACCTCTTGCTATCATTAGCACTGCCTGCCCAAATTGCCATGGTGATGTGTGCTGCCCATCGACGGCAAACAATTATGTCACAGCCAGAAACAGTATGTGGATGAGACTGCATACTATTGCGCTCTAAATTATTACACCTTCAATGGAGATCCCATGGGAGAGAACACTGATGTCACAAATTGTAGTATATTGTTGTCTTTTATGGACACTTGGGAGGAAGTAAAAGCATTACAAGATGAGGTACCAGACACTGAAAAAATAACAAGGGTGGATCAGAGCAGGTTGTACCAGGAGACAGGAAGATGAGATATGGGTATATACTGATGGGAGACCTGTGCTGTCTGATAGTTTATTGCCCTCTATGGCACGATACTATCATGGTCCTGAACATGTTGGGAGGTATGCTATGATGCGTCTCTTTCGACGGACATGGTTCAATCCAAGGTTCAGGGCAGTGCCAGAGGCTTTATGCCATAGGTGTATGGTGTGTCAACAATAAAACGCAGGGACAAAAACACCGGTTACGGTGAGTTATGCAGGGAGATCAGGAGGTCCTTTCAACAGAATGCAGGTCAACTTCATTGAGATGCCGATGTGCAATGGATTGAAGTATGTTCTTGTAATTGTTTGTATATTTTCTCGTTGGGTCGAAGCCTATCCTATGAGACGAAATTATTGTTGAGGGAGCTCAAACTGCATTTTGGATTTCCTGATTTTTTGGAGTCAAATTGAGTGATACACTTTAACAATGAGGGCCTAAAGATGTTATGTGCAGCATTACAAATTGACCAGAACTTCCATTGTACTTATCGTCCAGAAGCCTCTGGAATTGTGGAGCAAATAAATGGAACACTAAAAGCCTGATTGGCAAAAGTGTGTGCTTCGACTTCTCTGAAATAGCCTGATGTTTTGATGAGTTTGAGAAGTACCCCAGACAGAAGGACGGGACTGTCCCTTCACGAAGTAATTATGGGGAGGGCTAAGAGACACCCTGTAGTTCCGGCTAATGCCTTGGTGAACATTACTGATGATTTGGTGCTCGATTACTGTAAAGGACTGGTTGACGTGGTAAGTTCTGTGTCCCAGCAGGTTGGGGAAGCTGCATCCTCACCTCAACGGGAGCAGTGCCATGACCTCAGTCCTGGCAACTGGGTCTTGGTGAAGAAACAAGTACGACAATTGTGTTTGGAACCTCGTTGGTGTGGGCAGTTCCGGGTGATTCTGGTAACAACAACTGCTGTTAAATGTGGTGGTCGTCCCATGTCCTCTTGAAGATACTGTGCCTGTTTTGGATGTGCCAGTGGTTACAGTGAGACAGCAGACTCAGGTTAGCTAAACTGTTCAGGACACTCAAGCTACTGGGACTTTGTGTACTGGTCCTGAGAAGGGTCCGGTGGAGGCAGATCTTGTGGATATCTAAGGGGCACAAGAGGAAGGACTGACTAGGCAAACTTACAACCTAAAATAAGGTATCAGGGCACCTGAAACATGAGTGGTACCCAGAGATCATTGGCCCAGAAGACAAGATAGATTGAGAAGTATTTTAAAAGAGGGACAAGTACCACAGACAATTGCAGAAGTTTCGAGTCAGTCTGAACAAAGCAACAGTGATGGTGAAGGACCATCAGTGAGAAGGTCCGAAAGAGCAAAGATACCAAGTAAAAATGATGCTGCACCTGAATGGTGGAAAAAAACATATTGCACCTTTGGCTACATTAATCCAAGTTTGCATGAACCAGCTTGAGAAAGAATTGTGTTACAATTGAATTTTAAAAATCGATTTCCAAATAAATGAACTGAGTCAATTTGTGTTGGAGAATCTCTTTGATAAACAAAAGAACTGTGCATTTGCTCTAACAAGGCTATAAAGGAGCGTGTACTGTGCTAAAGAAAAAGTAGTTGGAGCCTTGCGAATCCTTTGAGTCTTACTTCTGCTGAAATGCTATTAACCTCTAATGCAAATTTACTGATAAGGTTGTGACGTCTGATTTTAAAGAGGCAATAGATCTAAATGTGATAGTGAAATGCAAATGCATATGTGCATGTATACTTGCTGTGTTTTCTATAATCATAGTAGTGTTCCTTATTATTTTGAATTTGCCCCATCATATATATATAGCAAAAGCTAAACTACTTCTGTGCCTAAAAATCCTTTAACAAGTCAAAATGGGCTTAGCCTTTTGGATAATAAGGTGCTCCATAGCGATTTGTCTAAAGGAGACTTTTCAGCTTATTCTATGGCAAAGGACAATTTCAGTATTACTATTCTAATTATGATTAATATCGTAAAGTGCCTGTGAGAAAATACTTAAATCCTGTACCTGACACCAAAACTGCTGAAATATGGGAGAAGTTTTCAAGCCTACCCAAAGCTTAGATGCTGCTTATGCACATCAACACGATTTAATCTTTCTTTTACACAAAGTAGAGAAGGTATTTGTAGAATCAATAGAGGATAGACGCAGAGATATCATGGCTAAAGCTGCGAATCACAAAAAGATATGACCTCGGGCACTTAAAGAACCAGATTTTAAGATGGTGGGAAATCAAGCTGCTATTGCTGTAGATGGCAACATAAAGGGAAGCTATGTATATTTCAATGTAGAACAGAAGCTAATACAAACTTTGTTGGTTCCAGTGAATGTGACCACACATTTCAAGAAATGGGAAATTGGGGATTGTTTCTTGGAGGTGTGGATCCTGTGTTCCCTGGAGTCTATTACATTTGTGGGGACAAATGCCTATTATAGGCTACCTAAAATGTGGTGTGGTTCCATCTACATGAGAATAGTTTTCCTCAAAATGTATCATGTGGGTCAGTCTGATGAAACTAACAAAGCTACACACAAAAGGCTTTAAAAAAGTGCAAGTGTGAGTGAAATAGTGGGAGATATTATTGGAGCTATAATACCATCTGCTGAAGTGATCCTAAATTCTCAAACAATTCGAAGACTTTCCACTGTAGTAGACAAGCTGTCTACTGATACTGCTGGTTGATTCTTGGCAATAGACACTGAAAAGATTGCTGTGAGATCTATGGTTCTTCAAAACTGACTTGCTTGAAAAGTCCTTCTTGCTAAAGAAGGTGGAGCCTGACGGATGTCAAAGGTGCAACATTGTTAAACTTATATCCCAGACAAAAGTAAAAACCTGATACATTAAGAACATTATACACCTGGAAACTGAACTGAGTAATTTAAAAACTGATGGTGCATGGTAATCTATTGGGAAAGGATTATCCTCTATAGGTAGATGGTTTGCAGATCTTGGAAGTGGATTTGTGGGAAAAGTCTTGAAGCCCACTTGACAGTTGCTATCTGTATACGAATCTTGATTATCATCTTCAAGATTTATAGACATATGTAAGAATACAGACAAAGTGGGTATTATGATGAAATAAAGGCTCTAGAGAAATCTATGTTAAAGATCATGAAAACCACAGAACTGTAATGTGTGGCAGCAGACAAGATAATGGTTTGATGGCATAATTCACAATCAGAGGGGGGACTGATGCAGTGGAAAAATTGGTAAACATTTTAAATGAGACATAAACCGAATTTAACATATTTGAGAGAAAAATGATAACCTTGCTTCGAACACACGTTGGGAGAAAAATTAAAATGTTTGAGAAAACGTAGTTACTGCATGTAAAAGCATGCAGAAGAGTGTAGAGTAGGTGGAATATTCAATTTGAATAACATAGGTTCATGTTTTACTAAACTGCATTGGTGTATTTGTTTATTGTGTAATAGGAAATGTGAAAATGATAATTCGCGTGTTATGGAGGTTTTATTAACCATCCTCATTAAAGAATGATGTATGTGAAGAATTGATTAAAACTAATATAGTCTAGATGATTTTATGTGATAATGGAGAGATTTGTTATAAACTCCATCTTTTGCATATGAGAAAAGAGTGCACTAAGTGAGAAAAGAGAAAATGGTGCTGCATATTCATAATTAATGTGAATATTCTGAACCTTTGACAGAATGATCTTTCTAGTTCATAGATACCTGAAACAACATTATTTATTGGAAATTTGCAATGAATTTACACGTTGGTACTTTGAAAATGCAGTAATACATCATAGTTACACATGCTATTTAGAATAAAATTAATGTTCCCTCTAAGTGCAAATAAGTTGGAAAACAATTTTTGAATGTCATATTTCACAATAAAGTTTTATATTTCAATACTTATATTCTATGCTTATATTAGCGTAGATTCAATAAAGAGCTGCCTATTTGCACACATTTTCCTTGCTTTGCTCGACTTCGTTCTCATGGGAAACATCCTAAGATTGCAAGTGAATTAAAAATATGTTTTATTCCAAGAGTTCCCACTCGCATACAAGGACTATTTGATACAAAGGAGGCATTAGTCATGAAAAACTGTCCTTTCAAACTCACTTATGTGCCTTTGCTAAGGGTCTTTGTTTAAAAGTATACACCTACCAGATAAACTGACAAATTAAATATTTGCGCCGCTTATAGTCCTATAACATGTGTCTTCTTTATGCCTCATGACAATCTTCCTATACAAACTGACCAATGGACTGTGTGGTCTGATCAAATGAGGTGACCAATCAGGTATCACCCCAGAACGTTCGCCCTTGCAACAGATGCTCTTATGAATTTCCTGAGGACTTCCGTGAAGATGTGCTGATCTGTTCCCTGATCCAGATTGGATTTGCGGACTCCATTGACTTCTCTGTCGGGCTGACCCATACTCTGTGCGAGCTCTGCCTGATCTTGCCGTTATGGAGACTGCCTATGAGCTGTCATGGCTCATGTATCTTCCTTAACTTTCTAGAGCTTTGATCATTCTATGATAACCCCAAATCAAATTAGATTGTCTTATACTCTTGGAATGAATGCCTAATATTAATGTACTAGCCCTTTCTAACTTGGGTAAAATCTAACCTTAACTAAATCTTGCTCTTGTCGTGCCATGATTTATTTCACATGTTGATAGTGCATTTTTAAAGATGTATTAATGATTAGAGATAGAGGGATCTCAGAATATCAAGAACGAATGATATTGTTTTGCATTGCCTTAACATAATTATTGGTCTGTATTGTGTTAGCCAGACTGAATTTCTTCAGGAGATTTAGTCTAGTAGTAATATTTCTCTCTGTGTATAGTGTAGTATTGAGAGTGACATATATAATTCTGATCACAGGGTTGTAGGTCGGTCATCTAATTCCTGGTCGTCATTGGATGACTGGATTGGATCCCCTATATCCAATCCCTCTCGACACGAAGCAAGATCCATCGGAGGACCAAATAAGAATAGGATAAGGCGAAAATGAAAAAATCCTTATGAAAAAATTGTAGGGAGAAAATTTGGGCCCAGTGGCGCTGCAGCAAATTGAATCTGATGCATTTTTCCTATCTCTGGAAGGACATGTACCTTTTATATTTTTGTGTGTGTGTGTGTGTGTGTGTGTGAGAGAGGGAGAGAGAGAGAAATAGAGAAATAGAGAAAGGGAGAGAGATGCAGTCCTATGAGGAAGTAGGCTTACAATAGTTCATTGAGTGACTCATTTGTGCTGTGTAATGCCTTACAAAGCGATAGACGTTCTTGGTCCAGGTGCAGTATCACCGCCGCTAGAATACACAGTGGTGTTTCTGTATGAGTAGAGTTCATATGACTGTCACTTGGTGGCTACCTGGTAAAATGTTGCCCTTGTTTGGAAACAACAATAAAGTCATGCATTGTAGTATTGTTGCTAACACGTAAGTTTTCATAATCACAAATTGAAGGTGTTATGAAGTGGCAATCAATACCATAGTTGTGCATCAGTGCAAATAAGGGAATAAACACACAAGGAGTTCAAAACCCGCACGCCCCTTTGTATTTAATCTGAATACATTCTGTGCAAGCTGCTTATTAAAATTATTTTCCAAACACGATGTTACAGGACTGCTGCAGCTGAGCTGCTCTGCATAGATGTACTGCTCAGCATGGGGGTTGGTGTTAATTATGCAGAAAAATGGAGTCATGCCAGACAGCCCCTTCAGTGAACTCCCATACCCATTACAGCGCACTTCCTGCTGTTGTGTAGCGAGAAGGATCACCTGTTCGCATTGGCTTCTCTCCAAACAGGGACTGGACGGAAATGACAGCATCAGCTGGATAAGAAGAGACAGTCATTTTTACAGCTTCACCCACACGAGAAAAACAAAAGAGAATGATTGCAATAGAACTTTGCTTTTTCACTCAAGAACCAGGACACAACCCAGGAATCCGGACAAAATCCAGGGATAAAAATACACATTCTTACTTTAAAACATACTTCTTAGGGTCTAGAGTTTCTCTCAGAGTTTTCAGTATGTTGTTCTCAGTGCCGTCTTAATGCATGGACACACTGGGCAGTTGCCCAGGGACCCAACGAGCATAATGCCCCGATGCTAATCTATGCACAGACAACTGGCTCAGAGCCAGCAGCAGTAAAATAAAACAATATTTGAATATTGTTATATTTTTCAGCTTCTGGCTCTGAGCAAGCGTGTTCAGGGAGGAGCGGGGCCAGGCCATGGGAGGTGATTTTGTAGGCAGGGTCCAGTGCACTGCTTTGCCCGGGGGGCCTATGGTGCTGTTAAGATGGCCCTGTTTGTTTCTGCACCTCTACCACCAACTGGGCACTTTGTGATTGAATACTCCTGTAATTCAGGAAGATGCCACAGGGATACTCAATGACTTCACAACTTTAGCATTTCTTTATTCAACAGTCATAGTCAGCAAAAAGGTCAATGCATTAACATCACATTTCAGCATAGATATTACACCTAAAAAATAATAATGCGAGATGCAATAAATAGCATATTAATCCCTTCTGTGACAAAAAATGCATTTTATACATCTGATACCAATACAAACACACCAATACTCCCTACATCATGTTGTTGCGTAAGTTATGACTTTGGCGTAACTCTACAAGTTGTGCTTTCTCACTTACGGGTGACATGGGTGAACTCTGTTCAAAGCGCCAGCGAATACTGTGAAAGACAGACTATTGTAGCCTCGCAAATCACTATTCAATGTGTAATTGCCATAGAAGCATTGCCTTTTGGGTTACTAACAATCCCATAAAGGGATCAGGGGAACTGTGGAAACAGCAACAAACCTTTGGGCATATCAGCAACGCTTTTGCGGCCGTTTTCGGCCGAAAAGCGGCGATAATTTTATCGCCTAATTAGCAAGCTCACGCTAATGCGTGAAAACTTGCGTTAGCGTAGGAATTCCTAACGCCCAGCTTTGCATCTCTAATGAGATGCAAAGTGGGCGTCCCTGACCTGACATGACAGGAAAAATGACATTTCTCCTATCATCAAGCCCCACGCTATGAAGCATAGTGGCAAGAAAAGTAGCGATAACCCCTGTTATCGCTACTTTCCTTACGCCTGCTTCAGGGCGGACTTAGCCATGATATCCTATTGAATATCATGGCTACGTTTGTGAGTCCCTATCAACAAGCTAACGCCACATTGCGTGAGATTATCGCTGGGTTTCCAGCAATAATCTCACGTTAGGCAGTTAGCGTGAGGATTTTTATCGCTTTTGAGATAAGCGTTGCTCATAGCACGCTATCTCAGCGATAAAAATCCACGCTAGCCGGTGATAATTATCCTAGCGCTAAGTGCGCTTAGCGATAATTATCGCCGGTTGTTGCTGATATGCCCCCTTATTTCCTTATTCATCGTATCACACACACTTTTAAGTTTTTATTACTACAGGAACAATCTGTTTCTCAGTACATCTAAAACAACTATACAGAGTATTATAAAAACAGCAAGAAGGTATGTTAAAAATAATGAGAATGAAATTAACATTCCTAACGTTGTTAAAATGCAATTTAAAATGTCATCTAGAACCTAGCACCTCAACGTCTACTTCTGTGCGCTATACCAAGAGATCATGAAGGGGAGAGCAACTTGCAGTCTAGAGTTTATTAGGGAGAAGAGACGCACTGTGCAGCAAAAACTGTCTTTATCAGTGGAGGCACAAATACAGCCTTACCCGTGAAGGGCAAACACACACTGCGGTAACAGTCAGTCGGTCTTACTCCAGGACTCATTGTTATGAGCTTCAGGCGCGATGGAGCATCTGCAAAGTGCAAATAGGAGAGCCAGTTTGTGGCAGAATCTTGGGTGATACTCTGGGCGAAGGACCTCTCCTGACAAGTGCTTAAGTGATAATCCTTATATACTAAACCTTATCAGAAATTGGCATTTCTGACATAAATATAAGAATGTCTGGCAAAGATTATGTGCATCAAGGTATGCATCCTAGGTATTTCCATATGGACATATACGGTAAAAGGATGTCAATTCAGACTACACTATTTTGGTTATTTGTCGGTTTGTGTTTTTGATCAACATTGACATGGTGGAAAGTAGACATCTGACCCAGACTAATATCGCATTGATGGTTGTATCTGTGTCAATGATCGAAGGGTTTGATGCTTTCACAGTTCTTAGAACGATAAGGTCAGGTGACATCTGCGTCTACTAGCAGACATGACAATGATTCTCCATACATAGGAAAAGATCACAACTTCTATTGTAAGAAAGAAGGAAGATGTTGGCTTCCATTTGTCAAGAGGGAGTTGAGGCCTACATAAGATGGAGTCGGACCTTAGGGACTTTACGCCAGTGTCATCCATTATTTTCTTATTACAGCCATGTTCTAACATCAGAACACACTTATAGCAAGAAAATGGTGTCACTACTTGTAAAAATGTATTACGTGAACATAATCACATGCCAACACATTTGTCATGAGCTGCTGTTGTGACAGTCTCCCTACTACTTCCTCTGCCACCTCACCAACAGGAAGAGGGAGTGCACCTGCAGAGCAGCAGCATGGGTTTGGGAAGAGCATGAGTTTGGAGAGGATCTGTATTTGAGCATGGTAATCCAGCAGCCTCTAAGCATGGCGAGCCTGCACATGTGGGCACACAGGGTAGGCACAGTAACGCGTCAGCCTCTGGAGAAATAGAAGCACTTCACAGCAGCCTGTCATCTTGGAGAAGCTAGACACAGTATAGATTTTATGAGATAACTCTTCCCCAGGTAGGTGAATTATAATGATCTAGCTAGTCACCTTGGATTTCATTCCCTTATAAAGGCATTTGTCCTTTGGTATCATATTATTGCATGGTGTGAAACAAATCAGTGACTTGCAACATCCTTATCATGTACAGTCAGGGATGTACTATTCCATATGTTATGATTGGCTCCACTGAGAGTCACTAGTGTGAAAACAGATCCTAAATCTGGTTATTCACTGCTATGGCATAGCAACAGTGGGTAACAAAAGTTGTTAACCACTGTTGCTAAATCATAAAGAAACTTGTGGCTGCTCTGACAGGCCTGCTTGAGAGCCTGTCAGTGCAACACTGGCTCTTTGCTTTGGCAAGGAGAGCTGAGGGTGGGGTGGCATAAAGAGTGGTGGGGTGGGTAGCTGGAGGGAGTTTTTTTCTTTTTACATTTGTGAAATTAAGAAGAAGCCATGTTATGGAAGGCTCCCCAGTGCTCCTCTGCCCCTGAATAACTGTTGAAAGCAGGGGGTGATGCATTTTGGGGCCATATATAACACGCAAATATGCATGAGAAAAAAGTCAACAACAGGAATGTGTTTTCGTCAGTGGTTAATGAATGCCATCATACACAATTCAAGCTTTGCTCTCACTGTGTATTTGATGTCACTCAGACACCAGTGGTGAAAAACAACTCTGTAATTGACTGTAATTATATACATGTAAAGCATGGGAGAGTGTAATGTTTCTATATAGGCTTGTCACCTTTTTTCTATTGTAAGAAAGTTTTGACATCAGAATTCGTGTTTGACTAGAAGAAAATGCCTCTTGTTGCTTTAAAGTTCTATTACAGGTTACCAGTGATGTCCTAAACTCCTTGCAGGGGTAGAGGAACACTGACACACTTCTGTCACAAACTGAGAGTAATTTGACAGAGAGGTCACATTCTGCCCAGCAAGCTATCACTTTTATTTGCCTGATGAGACTCTCAGCTAGGGAGGGGCATATCTCGCATCATTTACTGTAGCATAATTACGCGAAGTTACACAAAATTAGAAGGAATTATGCTAGGATCGTAACAGTGCATTAAGCGCTATTTTTCCATGGCAAAATGCACCCTCGCATCCACCTGAGGATGCATTTTACGCCAAGAAAACAGAGCTAAATATAGCCAAATTATGTGGAAAGGTGTAATTGTGTATTTTTCGGCAATGTTGTACCACAAGAGTTGCGTAAAATTTCTCTGATTTCTCTGGCGTATTTACAATTTCGCCCAACATTGCTTCACCTCGATTTATATTTAAAAAATAGGATGAAAATGCCAGAAACCTAAATAATTTCTCTGTCTCGTGTGTAAACTTCTGTTACAAAACCCATCAATAACATTGACCATATGCCCTTCATTGGACTCTAAAGAAATGCGAGTCCATATGGCATCTCTGTATCCAATTTATTACAGCAGTGTTTGCTTGAACAGGCTTTCCTTGTACCTGGTATGTAAACATTAAAAAATAATTGCGACATTTTATCATCAGATGTCATGTTTTTATAATATCAAAAACAACTCTGTAGACGCCTTTGGCTATACACCATAATACCTGCATTTATATTAGGGTATTTTTTGGGGAAATACTGCACTTCACATTTCAAATTATTGTTTTGTGTGCATTACCCTGTATCAACAAGGTGTGCTTGTAGAGATTGGAAAATTCGATGTTTAATATATGCTTGAATTTGTATTTATATCAGAATTATAGCATCATGTATTAAAAGGAGTCAAGTTTTAAAAAAAGGCGATCCAGCTGAGGAAAAGTATGGTATTTGAGGTGTAAATTGTGGGCACTACCTCCCCTGATGGTGCTGGGTCAATTTTTAATGTGTAATTATATCAAAATCTGCTAAGTTTATAATGATATTTTTATTTGTTTTTATTGTATGTGCTTATATGATTGGTATATTATCAATCGAATAAAGCTTTCCTTGACTTGACAATACTCTGAAATGTATGTAGAGTCTCTGTATGTTATTGGAACTTATAGGAGGCTTTTAACTTCTTTAATAATTAAATTGGGGCACTTTAACACATATATATTAACAGTTGCTAATTGTATACATCTAAATCAGTTGAAAATATGGCATTAGATTTGTCTCCTTATGTCATCACAACTGTTAGATTATATGGTACTAAATTAATTGCCCACATCCTAAGCAGATGGCAGTGCTACTCAAATAGCATTCTAAGGAGCAACACACACTGAGTAACCCTTATATTGAAACAAAATTACAGACTATAAGTGCATTTTCCCACATCAGAACTCCCCAACACATTTGCTTTCTCCTACATAATGTCCAGAGCTACACCAGGATCCATAGCGCTTATATGTCCTCCTTTTAAATTAACAAAGAGAAAACTATTTCCCGCTCATAGTAACCAGGTACGTGATCAATTGTCAATTAGTTTTTTTTTTTTTGTTTTATTTTCATCAGAGACAATATTAGTTTTTCTTCTTGGAATGCTTTACATAATTAACGAAGTAGTGCCAGAGATAAAAAAACATATATGGTGGGCGGGGGGTATGCAAACAGCGATTATAAAGTGATAGTGTGCCAAACTGAATTACTATGAAACACAGATTTTATTACATGTTATGTATTTTTGTTCCTAGCTGGTCATGGTTACCAGGCTGACCTATAGTGTTGAGAGGTTAAGCTTTGGGGTCATGAGTGAAAGAAGATCGAAATTGCTGTGCATTGGACAGTTTCGAGTAAGTGGCCATTTAGGGGCCTCTTTAATGGTTGAAAAAAGGAGACTGTCCATCGGTCAACTATAAGTGAGTTTCAATGTAAAGGATGCTGACAGACTGGAACCCGGCTGAAATGTTGTTGTGGTTATGCTGTGAGCCAGGCTTGAGCACAGTCAGAAAAATACTGTGGAACTGTTAGATTTCATATTAAATGTGTGGACACTAGGTTCTAAGGTTGGCAGTTGTAATCTGCCTGTTCTACTTTTGGGTTCATGGTTTAACGCTGTAGCTCATTAGGCCAATGAAATACCAGTTCTATAGGGTGGTAAATCAGTTGACATAGGCGGATCGGAAATACCCAGACAGGGTCATCAACAAGGTTTTCTCCTTTGGGGATCTTTGTGCTTGTTTGTGAGTTTGAACGTCTGTAGCTTATACTATGGTGACCAAACCTGTCCTTATAGCGCTGTGGTAATATGTGACAGAGCCAGACACACTTATCTTTGTTGAGACCAGGGTACTATGAGGACCAGTCCGGGTAGTGTTGTTAGATACTTTAGAGTGAGTGTAAAAAAAAGTAAGAGTGCAGTTATATTTGTGTTGGGTTGCTTTATAACCTACCCTAGTATCAAAGCGCGGGTGTAGTTAGACACACACGTGCAATGGCCGGTCCTCATAATTATAGGTATGAAATGTTGTGTGTGTGACATGAATTGTTTTGAAGTTACTGCTTAATTGTATGGAGAAATCTACACAAGTCGTGCTCTCTACTTTTTCTATGACCTTGCTCATTTGTACTGCTTTGGCATGTAACTGTGGGGAGGAAAGAGAGACAAGGTGATAGAAATGTAATTCCTTACGGATAACTTCAATTACTCTCAGTCTAACTGCTCAGGGCCAGACTAGGACTAAAACTGTCCCTGGCAAACAACTCGGCCAGTCCCGGGGGAGGGGTTGGGGGTCCTAGACTAGTGGAAAGCACCACTTTGTTACAGAGGGCCGATATTGCAGCTATGGAGATAACCAGTAAATAAGTAACATGTACTTTACATGCATGATTGAGGCATAAACCATCTTGCAGTATAGCACTGAAGAAATACAAATATTGTTATGCATTGTTTTGGACTAAATATTTGATGGATTTTAAGAGGAACCCTATCCACTCTGAAAACTGGGAATGCAGAGATGTTGGTTACTGTTAGACATGGGGTCTCTAGTTGGTAGAGGTAGGTACCTTTGTCCATATAGGGACTCTTGTTTCTAGTCAGGGTAAGAGGGATACACACTTTAGATAACCCCTGCTCACCCCCTTGGTAGCTTGGCACGGCGAGACAGGCTTTTCCCAAAGGCAATGTCTAAAGTATTTGTTCCAACACTCACAGTAACACAGTGAAAACACCACAAAAGGACACCACACCAGTTTAGAAAAATAAAGTATCTTTATCTAAACAAAACAAGGCCAAAACGACAAAAATCCAACATACACAGTTAAAAATATGACTTTCAAAAGGGTTTCAAGAACTTGTACCATAGAAAACTATGGATGCATGACTGTTCACTAAAGTACCTGTTGATGCGTCAAAGTTCCAAAAGCCAAACAGCCACAGAGTCAGAAAACAAAGAGATGCGACACTCCTGAGACCTTGGGGAGACGATGCGACAGTCCTGCTGCATGCAGAGGAAGGGTTGCGTTGAATCCAGTCTGTACGGGGATTGAGGCGTTGATTCTTTGTGATGGTTCTGGTACGCAGGAGATGCTTCGGAAGAACTTGCCGCACAGGTACGATGCGTGGAAATCCAGGATGCATCGGCGATTGATGCGGCGGCATCGAGCGGCACTGCATCGGTCCTCTTCAGCCGCAATGCGTCAATTATTGCAGCGGCTACAGGAGGGGTTTCCGAAGCGACGCAGCGATGTGTGGGAATTCTTCTCATGCTGTGAAGATGCATCGGAAAAACAGCTGCAAGAAGAGGGATGCGTCGATTTCTGTAGTTCTTTGAGTTTCTTCTTGCTTCCAGTTCACAAACAGCAGCAACAACCTACAGAGGCCCCAAACTGGCACAGGAACCTTATGGCAGGTCAGAACACACAGCAGCAGAGTTCAGGGGAGCTGGGGGGGAAGTCGTTGTGTCCCTGAGACTTCAGAACAGGAGGCCAGCTTACTTCAGGCCCTTGTAGATCTCCTTCAAGCAGGGGACACAGCACACAGCAGAGTCCTTCTCCTTTCCTTGGGAGAAACAGCAACTGCAGGCCAACCCCAGACACACAGCAAGGGCAGTACTTCTCCTCGGTCTCTCCAGGTCTTCTCCCTGCAAAGGATCCTCTTGATTTCCAGGAATGATCTCAAGTCTGGGGTTTTGGGTCTGATACTTACACCCCAAATGTCTTTGTTCTCTTTCTGCAGAGGGCTCTGAGCCCAGTTCAAACCAGTTCTGGGGGTCACTCTGCAAGTGCACAACAACATCCATGTCAGTGTGAGCCCTGGCTCCAGACAACACATCACAGGGGGGCAGAGCCAGCATTGTGGAAGGCAGGCCCAGCCCTGTTCATGCACAGGTGCTACTCCTCCCACCACTCCAAATGCAGATCAGGCCTATTCAGCCTAGTGCTGACTCATCCAGACTCCTGGAGCCACTGCACCTCCCCGGCCCCTGTCACTATTATGCCAGACAGTCAATCCACAAACAGGCAGAGGCGCACAAGATGGTTGAACAAGAAAATAGCCACTTTCTAAAAGTGGTATTTTTCAACACACAGTTTAAAAAACATCTTTACTAAAAGATGTGTTATTAAATCCTGAGTTCAGGGATAACAAACTCAATTTTTCTATCTTATCCTGATGGGAAGATATGCTTGTAAAATGTTACAACGCACTCGCCATTCTGTCCTATTGGGCAAGATAGGCTTTCAATAGTCAAAAACGAAATTGGCAGTATATTACTATCAGAACATGTTACTCACACCAGTACATGTCCTACCTTTGACATACACTGCACCCTGCCCCAGGGGGTACCATGGGCCTACAATAAGGGTGCCATATATGTAAGAAAAGGGAAGGTTAGGGCCTGGCAAGTGGGGGCACTTGCACAGTCGACATGGCAGTTAACAAACTGCGCACAGGCACTGCGGTGACAGGCCTGAGACATCTTAAAAGGGCTACTCGTGTGGGTGGCACAATCAGTGCTGAAGGGCCACTAGTAGCATTTGATTCACCAGCCCTGGCGCACTCAATGCACTTTACTATGTACCTACTGGTAAAACAAATATGCCAATCCGGGAGAACAAATCACAATAACTTTTGACACAGAGAGCATATGCACTTTAGCACTGATCAGCAGTGGTAAAGTGCCCAGAGTCCTAAAGCCAACAAACACAGGTAAGGAAAAAATATAGGAGGAAGAAGCAAAAAGTTTGGGGATAACCCTGCAAAAAGGGCCATTTCCAACAGTTATGTCCTGTGATTTCAGGTTTGCAAATCATAGCAAACAATAGTAAACAGTAATTCAAGATACTAGACATTAATTGAAGTCAAAAGTTGTGATAAATTAGCCCTAGTTATCTAGCCACCGTTGCTTCTTGCAGTTTGTCCTGCAACACGAAATATATCATTGTATCTACTTGGTTTATGGTTAAAGTATTCTGATTATATTTGTGTATCCCATTTCTTAAAAGCCTCTTCAATATAGGGGCTTGAATATAATATATGTACTCGACTTACGCATTTTAAACTGTGGTGAAAAATGTGTAGATCTATAAATAAAGTTTTAAAATGTTACTCTACTCCTTTAAGATTTACGATTTAGTCAGTATGACTACAAGACATACGTCTTAGCTGTAAATGACCTTTCAATAATCAAGGAACTATATGTACATAAGTCAAATTCAAACTGCAGAATTTTTTTTAATTTGACAGCAATTAAACAAAAATCTTTTAGCCAATTGGCTTATGTCTGTCTAATATATATATATACATTTATACAAATTTACAAGTAGCCTCTTAACACCGTTTTGAACAAATATATGAGTTTTTTTACCAAAGTGGTATAATGAAACCTGCATTGGAATCCAGGGACACGTCCTCCTGGTCAAATCTGGAGGAATTTGTCCATTGAAAAAGACTAAGATTTACTGATTGGCATGCAGAAATGAATGAGGTGGCATTGATTGCCGCATATTATTGTACCCTGCTGTATAGGAGCCTATTGGAGATTAGTCTGGCCTATGCCTGATTGGCTCATTTAATTTACCAATAAGTCCCAAGTGAAGTGATACAACATGTACCCAGGGCCTGTAAATTAAATGCTACTAGTGGGCCTGCAACACTTACGGTGACACCCACCTAAGTAGCCTAGTAAAACATGGGACTGCAGTATGTGTGCAGTTTTAAACTGCCAATTTGACCTGGCAAGATAACCCCTTTTCCAGGCTTGAACCTCCTCTTTAATATATATGTCACCCACGAGGTAGTCCCTAAACAGGCTTTCGGACAGGGTTCATTGTATTAAAAGAGATGGACGTTTACTTTTAAGTTTTGCATGTCCTGGTATTGAAAACATCTTACATTTGTTTTTCACTAGTATAAGACTAACCTCTCCCATAGGATGAAATTGGGTTACCTTATCACATTTAATAAGTGATAACTTATGTTTGGGCTCTAACAAATTTTAATTTAAAATCCTCCTAAAGGGTAAAGCCTGATTTTTTGTTACAATTCTGAAAATACCACTTTTAGAAAGTTGGCATTTTCTTGTTCCAACCATTTAGTGGCTGCAGCCTGTGTCCTGGGTCACATGACTGTGATTATCATGGTAGTCAACCTTTGTGTATTCTTCCTAGACAGTGAGACAAAAAGGGTACTAGGTGTTGGCAGGATGGGTCATCCTGCCAGAATTAGGGGTGGGAGGAAAATTCTGCACTGCCGGTGAAGTTAATTGAGTTTTACACATTCCGGGCTACGCAAGTATCCTGCAAAACTCCTCCAAGTGCCGCATGGCTGAGTTTTATCCTGTGCACGGCTCAACATTGTTAAGTTGGTGACCATGAGCAAGAATTTGCATCCCCAGCATGATTTTTGGGCACTAAAACACATTATGGTGACATTTTCTCAATGCGGGGGGTAAAAACTGGTTGCGACCATTCACGTTGAGAAAGCTGCCGCTCGAGTAGAAAATCTCCTTGAGCACCAGAAAGAAGTAGCGTCCTCTGGTGCTCTGTGTGTTGGTGTTCACACTGATTTTACAGCATGGAACAAGCAACCGCATTTACAAATCAGCTCAAGCAGAGCAACGTGCTGAATTCTGCCTGCTCGTGAAACTCTGCAGAATCTTGCTGAGTTTTTACGTAACTCCACAGAATCCCACGGAGTAAAACTCCACGAGCTCTGCCCACCCTTAGCCAGAATGTGCGGAGCAGAGCTGTTCCATGCCCTGCTGAACTTGACCTATTTAGACATTTTTCTTCAAAGAATTTTCTAAGCCCGAATGTAAGCGAAGCCCGGGCCCAATCCAACTTGGCTCCCCTGCCAGTAGCCTTAACTGGTAAAGCAATATAAACTAAAATAAAAAGGATTAGAACAGGATATCATAATTTAAACAGAATGGAATGGGCTCAGAGAACCCTTGCAATATGGCCCTGCTAAGCACTTTGGGAGCCAGGCAAGATGGATAGATGATGGTATGGAACCACCAAATCACCAATTGTGTATGACAAATGCTAGATCCCAAAAAGTGACAAAGAGTTACAAACAAGGGAGACAGTGATGAGAATAGCTACAACCACACAATAATGGCTTCTTCTCCAAAGCGAAGCAGAGTAATTGCTCCAGTTTTCTTGATAATGAAGTATTCCTTTTCCAAACAAACGTAAAGTTTTTTATTTACCTGGCAAGGTGATCTACCTTATCTGATATAAGTGAAATATTTCCATAGCTGATGTTTACTTTGACTGTATCAAAGGGCCCGCTATGACTATAATGATGAATTAAAAAGATTATTTAATTTGTATCTAGAGGAAACCGAATCAGTATTGACAACACTACTATTTGCATCCATACCATTTAACACATACATTATAAATATATGCCTCAAATATGCTCCATGCCTGACGTTACTTGGAGTGGCTTTGGACTCTAGAGCTCCCTCTCTCTTCTTATCTATGTGAACTGTTAGTTATCTCTGATGGGCTAAGACGCCTCCGAAGGTGGAACTATATACTGATTGTGGCTACCAGATACAGAGAATATGTCATCCAGAAGCGATCCTTAACTGGGACTGCAATTACTATTTGAACTCTTCACTTCTGAGGGACCAATTACAAGTTCTCCATTAATTCTATGAGGAGACTAGGCCAAAAATAAATGATTCTGCACAGTTTATATCTATGAGTTAAACTAGACAACAATTTGAACTCCCCATATGGGGATTAATTTACAGAGTTCAATGCTCCCATTTACTAACAGGTAAACTGGTAATTAGCAGGTGTAAATTGGAGTAAGGGCACACAACTTGATGTAGTACCGGGGTACTGTGGTGGAGATGGTGACAGGCATCTGGGCTAGTGGGGAAGCGCTGCATGTTCCTTTACTGCCGAGGATGCACAGGAAGTGGGGACTGCTCTCAGCATCTGCTCACCTTCACTTCCAGCTTTGAAGTGCCAGTGGTTTTATGCACCTGGTAAAACCAGACACAGTGTTGCAGCACCGGGTAAGTCCACGTGTGGGAACTCTGAGCCATTCAAAATTGGCATGAGTGGCACCTACATAGTGATACTGGTCTGTCCACCTTGCCTCAAGAAAGCATTTCAAAACAAATCTCTTCTTTCTGTATGTAAACTGAGATAAGATCTCCTTTTAAAAATCTACAATTTGTTTCTGTATGACTTGTTTCCTTATGTATCTTATTCCTCTGCTGAATCTCACAACTGCTATGCATCATACAGCAAATTGGTCAGAAAATTCTCCCCTGCTTTATTGTATTCCCCTACCATAAACCATCGTTACTATGCAACTGTTTACAAGTACCAATTTGTTTATTCCACACTCTATCTGAACAATATGACAATTTGAGATCCGTGTAAAGCGGCCTGCTAGATATCAGGGGTAGCAGTCATTTATAATGTTGTTAGATAAATAAGTATATCAATATATTTTTTAAATGTATGCAAAATTGTTGGGCCACTGATTGCTAATGGCTATTATTGTTAATTGACTAAAGACAACATTGTTGTGTGCAGCTGTACTTCTTGGGAAAAATGTCATAAAGTAAGTTGTGCGTAAGCAAGACCCACATTGAATCCCTGAGAAATTTCGTTTTGGGCGTCTTGCTGATGACGACTCTGCTCTGGGCATCCTGCCAATGACCAATCGCTTAGCAGTACATTTCCCCCTCAGATGGGCTTTGCCTATTGTCAGCTTTCTCAATGCCAACTTGTATGAATTAGAAACGAAGCACAATCAAAATTGCACATTTGGTTCTATATGAAAATACTTTAAGATTCAAACCAAAGACCTTTAATGAAGCAGAAAATAGCAGAAACTCAAAAATAGAGGGAAATAGGATCGCTGCTGCCCTCCCTATTGCTTCAATGATTCATTCACTGCCTTCATGAACACTGGAACACAGCGTTCAGCCTGCGCATTATTAGCACGCCTCACAGAAGGAAGCAGAGGTGGTAATGAATGGGAGCGTGGGCGCTTTCTGTGACTGACAGAGGAAATGCGGGATGAAAGGAGCACAAATAAGCCGCAATGAAAAGTGAAGTTTGCACAGAAATATCCGTCAGGCAGAAAATCTACTCAGGTTTCCATAACATGTTGGTTGTCACTCAAAATTACGATGGGTTCCTAAGAAATGACTAAGCTGCTTCTAAAGTATAATTTACATTATTCTGGCCGTTCATGCATTGAATCTCTTACTCGGAAAGACGTTTTTTTCATTATATTTAAGATTTTATCAAAGAGAAAGCATCTGGGCATCGCTTCTAGAGCGGGTTGAAAATGTTTTATTTCTCGAGTGGGTAAATCTGTCTACATGCCCACATAATCCATATTTTGGATGAGAAAAGAAGAACTTGGTTTAGCAAAATCGTATGCAAACACACATTTTTATGAGGTTACGTAGAGAAATCAAGTGAGAAAGAGAGATCGGTAGAGAAATGGAAAGCGATAGAGAGAGAGAGTGAGCAACAAAGAAAAGGAGGGAAATAAAATTGGGACATTTAAATATATAATGTGTGTGTGTATAAATGTACTTCAGAGTCATGAACTATGGATTAAAAAAGAAAATAAATAAACTCCCAAGGCCCACGCATGGCGATGTCTGACCATTTGAGCATGAAAGCAGCCTGTGGCCGGTGTTCACAGGAATACCCATCTCTAGACACACACACAAACACACACACTTTTATATATGTATACACATACACAGGGCTTGATTCACAAAGGTAAACTTACACTTTTGTTCAAGATCACAATCTTTTTGCTGTTCACAAACTCTTTGAGTTAATAGTAAGTTTACAATTAAACAGACTTAGCAGAAGGGTGGAGAATTCTTCACATAAAAGGGTAGACTATCATTTTATGTGTGGAATTTGCCGCCCCAGCTAGGGTTTTTTTTCACATAAAGTAATATTTCATTCCAAAACATAAACCAACCCCATGATATGCACAGCCTTCGGCCATGTAAGACATGGTTTTGGCCGCAATCCAACCCCCACGGGCATCCAACCTCCTGCCATGCACAGCCTTTTGGCATGCACAGCATGCAGTTGGTCTCACACAGACCTTGGCTGCACTCAGGAGGGCGTACTGACTTTGCCAGAGATTTGCAACGCCAAAATATAAAAAGTGAGCCTATTGGCTTTACCAAGGGTGGAGCATATCAATATTTATAAAGTAGATATATTATCTTTCTCCAAAAATCCCCAATATTCGTAATCTAATGTATATTTCAGTAGTTCACAAAATGCAATTTTTATTAATAGTGATTATTATAAAAATGTTCAACACATTTTTAATAAAAAATGTTTGTAATGCTTTCTTTTAACACATTTTTTATTATTGCTTTTTTGTGATGAATTAACTAAAATCAAATGTCTGAGTTTCTTTTAACATTTTTAGCCATCAAAATGCAATCATATAAACTAACACAACAGGGCCTTGCACTCCACCTAAAGATCATAGCGCTTCAACTAGGAGTGCTTTAAAAAAATATGGTAACCTCTCCTGGGGTCATGGCTTTAAAGATCCAGGAGACTTACTGTTTTTTTGTTAATGGTGCTGGAGGGCTGTAGTACTCCCTGCAGCCCCCTACAATATTAAAAAAAAAGACTTGGTGGTGCATGTCCCTAGTCGATGGGCACCGCCTAGCTCACACAATTATGAACAAAAAATGCCTTGCAGGGCATTATGAAAGAGCAGTAAATAATAAATGCCCTTTGTTTAAATTTATTGGGGAGGGAGGTGCACAGACTCTTCTTTGAGTCTTTATGGCGCTGGGAACCCCATCCCAGGGGCCTTTCTTTTTTAATAGGGGAAGAGGACTTGTGCCACCTCTGAGCCAGTTTGGACCCCTGGAACCCATCCCCCAGGGCCTTCCATTTTTAATAAGTGGAGCAGGGTGCATGCACCCCTTAGGTAACTTTGGTCCCCTGAGATCACATCCCCTGGGGCTTTTCTTATTGTTTAAGGGAGGTGCATGCAGGTCCCCTCCTGAGCCACTTTAGGCCCCAGGGAACCCATCTCCCACAGACTTTCTTTTTTTAAGGTTAAGAGGCAAGCAGCCCCTCTCCCTGAGCCAACAGTGGCCCTGGAGAGCCTATCCCGAGGCCTTGGGCGGGTGCCACTATGTTGGGGGATGTAGGGGGAGTCCCAGGCCCCCCAGCCGGCTCTTCA
This sequence comes from Triturus cristatus, assembly GCF_964204655.1. Classification (NCBI taxonomy): domain Eukaryota; kingdom Metazoa; phylum Chordata; class Amphibia; order Caudata; family Salamandridae; genus Triturus; species Triturus cristatus. The sequence continues at coordinate 588,030,488 of NC_140591.1, read as the reverse complement.
GCCAGAGCCATATTGGGAGCAGGCGGGAGCTGGCACCTTTCCTTTGCTCCCACCTGGGTGGGAGCAACATTTTGTAACTGCTCCTGCTTGTTAGGAGCAAAGTGGAGCTTCCTGGCCGGGAGTGTGCTAGCAGGGTATGCTCGCACTCTCCCATGCAGGAAACCACTGTGTCCCGGGGGTAGCCTCTAGGACACGCTGAAGTTTCAGAGGTATTATACTAGCACTGGATGGAGGGTGTGGATCACCTCCTATTTTGTAAAGTAATGTGACCCAGGGGATGAGGTCCCTAGGGGCCAAATGGTGCATACCCTCACTCCATTATTTAGTAATTGGCCTGGATGTATGGGGTCCCTGGGGCCCAATAGAGGCAGAGGGAGGGACAGTCGCATGCCCCTGCCCCTTCAATGTGATTTTGGCCGTAGGGTATGGTGTCACAGGGGTCAGAAGTGGCTCAGAGAGAGGGACCCATTTATGTCCAAGTTCCAGAATAGTATAAAATGAAGACCCCTGGGCCCTTGCCCACACCAGAGGTCCAATATTTAAATAAAAAAGAACGCCAGTCTTTTTTTTAGCTGCAACAATGGATCACAGCTTTTACATTTTTTTATTTTGGGCCCAGGGGACCACCCCTCACAAGAGCTAGTGGGGCACGGTCTCCCGACACTGCCCCCTTATATCTTTTTTTTAAAACCTAACACAGGACATGGGATTAAGTCCCCTTGTGCTGTAATGGCTTCTGCAACATTTTTCCACATGTTACAGCCAGCCAGTGCTTGCTCCAGGTAAAACTTTATTCCTTCAGGAGAAAGTTGGACCAAGGGGAAAAAAGCCCCGTTGGACAAACAAAACACAAAATCTTTTTTAAACGGAGTTAGACCAAATTTTGCAGGAAGCTATATTGTGATCCAGAAAGTGTGACTTTTTGTGATTTGGTGTAAATCCATTCAGTAGTCTTCAATAAATTAAGGATCAAAAATATAAGTATATCTGGACAGTTGGATTTAAGGGACTCTCGAACCCAATTAAAAAAAGTAGAGAATTCTCATTGGCCTAGGTGGCTTTTATCCCTTTGGCCAACTCGCTTCCACTGAGGTAAGGCTCCCGGAAGCTAGCACTCTGATTGGCAGCCTGCAACATGAGAAAAAATGTTGCATGCAGCCATTACAGGGCTCGGCGACTTAGTTCTCTGCCCAGAGTTTAATGAATAAAAAACATATAAGGTGGCAAAAAAACTGCAATCCCGCTGGAGTCCAATGGGATGCCTACTGGATTTAAGTTGACCCCCAGGGTGGCGCAAGACTTGGGGGTCTTTCTTTAAAATCATTGGGAGGGAAATCAGTGAGACATCTCTCCCAGAGCTACTCCTGGCCCTAGGGACCCCATCACCTGGGGAGACAGGCAAGTGACCCTACTCCCCGAGCATCTATTGGGCCCCGGGGACACATTGCCCGGGGCCAAATCTCTACAAAAATGCGCCTTACTGGTATCAGCCTGGGGACCTCAGATCACGTGACATGCTACTACAGAGTGTACCGGGGAGACCACCCCTGGGACACTTTGGTTTCCTGCCCAGGAGAATGCAGTCATACCCTGCTTGCACTTTCCCAGGCAGGTAACTCCACTTTGGTCTGTCTGGTGGGAGCAGTTAAAAAATGCTGTCCACATCCGGGGGGGAGCAAAGGAAAGGTGCCAGCTCCTGTCAATACCCAGTATGGTGCTGATAGAGGAGCCTATGGGGTCATAGAAGCCATAGGCCTTTCCTTGGTCTCTAAGGCAGTGCACTGGTGGGCTCCCCACACTGCCCATTAAAAAAAATAATAAGAGGTTGGGCAGCGCAGGAGCGGGCTTCCCGCTCTGTATATTGAATTGTTTTTAAAAAGGCACCTCAGGAGTGGGCTCCCAGTACTGCCTATAGAGTAATTTTGTTTAAAAGGCAGTGGGTAGCAGTATATATACTTATATACATATAAAAAGTAATGTAATTATATGTATGTATGTAATTATATTTAAATAAAATATATTGTTACAATAATTATTAAATGCAAAAAGGTTATTAAAATACATTATTGCATCAATAAACTCATTGGAGACCTCAACTTCCACCTCGACAACCCCAGCGACCTTGCCAACATAGGACTCAACCAACTCGTCAACACACCGACACACAGAGCAGAACACACCCTCGACCCATCTTCGCTGCAGGAAACAGCGTCCACTTCAGCCACACAACGCAGCCACCCTGGACCGACCCACCACTGTGTCCACTTCACCACCAACAAACCCAAAGCACCTAAACCAGCCCCCCGCCCGCCATGTAGGAACTGGAGCAAGGTCACCGATGAGCAACTGAACACCACCCTCTCACGACACAACCACACCTGGGCATCTGACGCAAACACCACAGCCAGAGGACTACACACGTGGATCTCCAACTGCGCAGACAAGCTCATCCCGCTTCACAACCCTGGCAAACAACGCCCCAGAAAAGCCACCTGGTTCACCACCGACCTCCAGGAAGCCTGGCACACCTGCAGATGCCTAGAAAAGAATTGGAGGAACACCAAGTCAACCGACAACTACTCCACCTACAAGGACGCCATGACGGACTACCACAACCAAATCAGTACAACAAAAAGGAACTTCATCCGCAACAAGATCCTCACCAATGCCACCACCTCCAAGGATCTCTTTAATGTCATTCAGGAATTCACCAACCCACGCACCGAAGCCACAGACATCACCCCGTACCAAGACCTTTGCGACAAGCTCGGAACCTACTTCCACCTCAAGATCAGAACAATCTACGACAACTTCAGCGACCACCCACAAGACACCTCAGCCAGCCCGCTGCCCCCCAAGACACCTGCCAGCCCACCATCTCCAACTGGACACCCTCACGACCATGGACACTGCCTCTGCCATGAAAGGCATCCACTCGGGGGGCCTTCGACCCCTGCCCCCCGCACATCTACCACAGAGCCGCAGACACCATCGCACCCCAACTGCAACACACCATCAACATCACTTTCAAAACAGGCACCTTTCCAGATGACTGGAAGAGCACCAAAGTCAGGCCCCTGCTCAAGAAGCCCACGGTCGACCCCACCAACCTCAAAAACTACCAGCCCATATCGCTTCTCCCTTTCGTGGCCAAAGTGGCAGAGAAAACAGTCAACCGGGACCTGATACGATTCATCGAAGGGCACGCCATCCTTGACCCGTCCCAATCTGGATTTTGAGCCAAGCAAAGCACCAAGACCACCCTACTCGTCGCCACAGACAACATCCTCATACTCCTGGTCCAATAAACTAATAATAATCTAACTCATCTTTTCTGATTCCCTTAGATCTGGCTGCTGCTCTCCGTCCTAAGCGCAGAGATACCCCTTTGGGGTGATTCTGCGCTATATAAACTAATAATAATAATAATAATAAGGCCACTCTGCAGCCCTCATCCTCCTTGACCTGTCTGCAACCTTCGACACCGTCTCTCACCGCACACTAGCCGGTAGACTACACGACGCTGGCATACAAGGAACTGCCCTAGACTGGATCCGCTCGTTCCTCACCGGAAGAAGCCAAAGGATCAGACTAGACTACCGCCCTTCCTCTCCGCCCCCACGGAAATCACCTGTGGAGTCCTACAGGGGTCATCTCTGAGCCCGACCCTCTTCAACATCTACATGGCCCCCCTCGCAAACAACGTCCGACAACACGACCTTAACTTCGTATCCTACACTGACGACACCCAACTCATCCTCTCCCTGACCAAAGAACCCACCACCGCAAAACTCAACTTCCAAAGAGGAATGCAAGAAGTCGCAGTCTGGATGACCAACAGCTGCCTATAACTCAACGCCAATAAGACTGAAGTCCTCATCCTCGGAACCACCCCTTTAGCATTGGACAACAGCTGGTGGCCCCCCACCCTCGGAAGCCCACTACCCCCTCACACCACGCCAAGAACTTCAACATCGTACTTAACTCTTCACTCACCATGAACTGACAGGTCAACGCCGTCACATCCAGCTGCTCCAACACCCTCCGCATCTTCCGGAAGACCTTCAAATGGATCCCCCGAGTCGAGGAAAACAGTCACCCACAAACTCATCACCAGCAAACTCGACTATGGCAACGCACTCTATGCCGGCATCAACAAGTCCCTACTCCGCAAACTGCAAACAATACAGAACACAGCGGCCAGACTCGTGCTCGGCATCCCCCGATGCGAACACATCAGCCAATACCTGCGGCAACTCCACCGCCTCCCCATGGAGAAGAGAGTCACCTTCAAAATACTCGCCCACGCCTACAAATGCCTGCACAACAACCGACCCAAATACCTCAATGACAGAATAAACTTCCACGTACCTAAAAGAAACCTGCGAGCATCCAGCCTCGTACTGGCTGAAACCCCCTGGATCCACAAAGGCCGGGGCAGGTGGAAGATCATTCTCTCACATTGCAGCCAAGACCTGGAACAAGCTACCAGCAGAGATCAGACTCGCAACCTCCCTGAACACCTTCAGGAAAACGTTCAAGACCTGGCTCTTCGGCTGAATGGAGTGTCCCCCCTCCCCCAGCGCCTTGAGACCCTCAAGGGTGAGTAGCGCACTTACATTTCCCTCATTGATTGGTTGAATAAACAATTAGTACTATTTATAAATATATTTTTTACATGAAATAATTTTTATTTCCATTTGGAAATAATTTAATTGCATTTAACATTATTTCCTATGGGGTTTGATTTTTAAGTCCCTACTACCACAGATTTCTTTTGGAGGGTGTTGCACTATCAGTGGTTGGCCAGGTGTGATGCTGTACTTGCTATTTGTTTTTTAGGTTAAGAAACACTTACCAAAGGGTAAAGGTCAAACACTTTAGGTAACTCCTATGTCATAAGTGGATGTTTATGGGAAATACTCAACATTTGTGGCATAAAATATTGGGAAAAAAATGTATTCACTCTCTATTTAGATCTTTCACAACCTCCAAAACATGCAGAACCCTGGCCAAGCTGTAACATTTCTGAAAGTAGCTCACATAACTTATGTTTACGGAAAATAACTTTGAAGTTATGCATTGTATTTGGTCACAAATGCAGATGGTTAACACAATATCTGAATTTAAAACTAATTCATAACTTGAAAACTGCTACAATTTACTTATAATTGTGCTAAGTACCATATATGTTCCATAGGTAATTTATCTGGGTTAGTGTTTGACATCCACTCTCTTCCTTCTTCAGATTTGTCAATGTGTCTGCTTCAGCCTGCTTTGTGCGTGTGGGGGGTGGGGGGAGAGGCATTCACAAAGGCAATTTCAGACAATAAATTGTCTATGTCCTTGTTGCCTCCAGATTGGTCACTGACTTCCTCAGTCAAGTCACTGAGATTCATTGTCAATGCTTCTATGTTGCATATCCATTACACAAACAGAAACAGCAAATCAGGTATCATCCAACTGTTCAACTCAAAATGATTGAAAAACTTCTCTCCCACACCCAGTTCAAAGCGGCTGCACAATCACTAGTTCTCTCAAGACTTGACTCAGGAAGTTCCATTCTGGCTGGCATCCCATAATCTTCACTGACACCATTAAGAAAGCACTTAACACAACTGCCCATCTCCTGTTATCCACCTGAAAACTTGACTCTGTCTCTCAGTGCTCAGAATACTCTACAGTCTTCCCATCAAAGTGAGGATAAAACTCAACATTAATTATTGTGCTTATAAAGCCATGTATTTAAACCAACCCTCATATCTAGCTGAACTTCTCAATAACTCTGGAGACCAAAAAGATATGATGAGCATACCCACGCTATACAATGAGGGCCATATTAGCCATGTAGTTGCATTGCTTTTGCACCACACAACGTGGGTGCATGCGTGAAGCAACTACTGAATGTGATTTATCAAACCACGCAAGGCCACCTTGCGTTGCCCTGAGTGTCTTGAGAAATCCAAAGTAACATAACACAGTTTAGATTGCTGCATTGCGTTACTCTGCCCCAGGGAGGCGTTACATGTTTAGTGTATGCGTGTTCCCATGCAACACCTATGGATTTTGACTAAGGAGACAGATCCTGCTTGTTATAACTTGGTTCTCTGAATAAATTCCACAAATTCCAGAGATCATGTGCAACAATCCATGAATTTTTTTCTAATCAAGTGATTGGAATGGTGCAAGAAATGAACAGTCAACAAGTGTTTCCTACTAAATCTTATTTTCATCTCCCATCCTCGTTTTTCTTCGCATTTGTACATTTGTACAACCGATTTTTCTTCTATGTCTATGCACTCTGTTCTATCATTATGGGTTCATAATGTTGTACTGATCAGCCTTGAGAAAGCCCTTGGCTGGATAGCCACATGGGTCAAACACGTGTCGGCTGTTCATTTCTTGCACCATTCCGAGTTGTGTGTTGGTGCTACTCATACCTCAAGGTAAATATGTGCTGTATAAAACTGAAAAATAAACAAAGAAATAAGATTTTAATTGACAGTTTCCAAAGCAAGCTGCTAGACTGTGGCTGAACCAGAGGAAGCTTCACCACACAAAGCTAGCCCTCAAATCAAACCACTGGATCCCTGTTAAAGTGAGACCAAAGTTCAATGTCTTCTGCTCCATTGACAAGCACTACTGGGGCCAAGGTCCTATGTTTTTAAAACAGCTAACACCTCACCACACATGCAACAGGATTTTGAGTCTGTCAACAATACATTTGATTATGTAATGGCCCTTTATTCAGATCAGACATGGTGATATGACCCTAGGAGTTTGGTGTAACAACACTGTTTAATTTTCCGAATTGAGGCCTGAGGAAGGGCCTGCAAATGGACTAGTTCGTACCTAACCTACTATAACCAAGATATGATGCTTGGTGTCCAAGGTAAATACCGTGAACTGTGAAGTTTGTAAACGTATACACATTTAGGGCCTCATGATGATGTCGGTCGGAAAGGCTCCGAATGGCATTCGGATTTTCCTAACCTTTGTTGGAACCCATGTTTCTGACCGACTCGGAAACATTTGTGACCGACCAGTTTCCATAGAAGGAAACTATTCGGTCATTCTGACTTGGTACCGACTGGCATTCAGAGAATCCGAGTTGGTCGGAGCCGATTCGTACAGTTCACTGGACAGCGTTTCCGACCGACCGACTACGATGTCAGATTCCGACAGCCTTTCCGACTAGGTCTATCCAACATGAAAAGGCTGGTGGAAACTCACTTTGAGGGGGGGCCCTAGCAGGCTCCCCTTCACCCAGAGGCCTCCGGTTGGGGCCCGTGAGGGTCCCCATGGGACCCCTCTTTCAGACCATGCACAGTGTGGCAGGCACATTGGGGTGCCCGCCACAGGGTGCAGGGTTTTCCACAACCACCCCATTTTCCAATGGAAGCCTGTGTTGTCGGTCGGAACACAGGCTCCCATTGAAGTCAACAGGAGTTCAAGGAGGCGGTCGGAATGCCTTATGACCAACATCGTAATAAGGCCCTTAGTTCTACATTCATCAGTAGTGCTTGATTTTGTTTCCAAATACTTCGGATTTAACATAACTCTTCATCCTAATGAAAATGGTTTATTAATTACTGTTGCCTAATGTAACCACAATAGCACAAAAGCAGTTATTAGCGAGGTAGCAGTTACACGTCTGCATACAAACACATATTACCTTCTTTCCACCACTCCTAATCTATTTGTTCCAGTATGCAGAGGCACATTGACGTCCATAGTAACTCTCGGCCATGTCTGCTTTGTGTTTTTCAAAATTGCCTTAGGCAACACATGCAGTGGCTCACTAGTAAAGCTTCTGGTTATAAACAACTTGAATATTCAGATTTTAAGGCACTTCACCATATTAGCATGCACACTTTGAACATCTAAGTGTAAAATGTATATATTATATAATGCTGGCACAGTTTGAAAGTGTGTTGTGGATATTGGAAAACGTCCGACCCTTTAGAAAGTAAATACCGACGCATAGAGCATTTGAACACTTTTTAGAATTCTGTCCATCAGCTCCAAGTTGCAAGAAAGGTCATGGGGTAACAATTAGGATCAATAAATGTACTGAATGAGACATTAGGAATCTTGAATTAGGGCCACAAGAAGCAAGCTGTACTGGGATTGTTCTTAAGGCTTCGGTTTCTTTCGATACCGCAGCCAGTGTGACATGGGCTCGTCTAGTGAGAGAAAGGAAAGTGACGACCACATGGTTTGGTGACGACACTTCATAATTGGGGAAATACTCCCCCCCCCCCCCTCCTTTACCACACCCCGCTAACCCCGGGGTCACTGCACCTCCTGCACTGTCGACAGCAATGCCTCTGGCTTCTTTCATGAGGAATACTAATAAGACAATCCAGAAATCTTTTAGTATTTAGGGCTTGTAAACTTTTATTGTTAAAATAGAATAAGTAATACATGCGCGCCACCCAGTGGCACGCATGTGTACATTCTGATATCCGTAAATTATTAATTGAAATTATTCCGATTCCATGACCTGAATATCAGGAATTGGTAGTTTTATAGACTTCTGTTGACAGATTTGAGAGCAAGCCTGACAATAATTCTTTTGAAATGAAGGAAACGGTTTTGGTATGGGTTGCTTTGTTAGATTTTTCTCCAGTTAACAAGGCAGCCTTCAAAGTCCAAAGTCTTGTGACAGGCAGGAGGAAACCATACAGTTAGTAGGAATACAACTTTAAAGTTCCTACAGTCCAAGGAAAAAAAAAACCTTGTTGAGGTTCTACGTTGACCCTTAAAGAAATCGCACAATTGTTCTTCAGCTTCGGTGAACTTGCATTCCTCTGCTTCCCATCCTCTCTTTCCCTATTCCCCCACTCCTTTCCCCTTTTATAGCAGCCTATCTTGCAAGCGCTGTGAGGCGGCTCCCGTGACATATGGCACAGACTAATCCACACAATTAATTAAAATAAAAAAACAATACATATATAGTTAAATAATTCATTATATAAATACATAATCATGATTGTTTCCCATATAGGAAACGAGGCAAGTAAAAAAACATACTTTTGGATATCGTTTACCTTGCCTAAATTAAAAGAAGGGAAATACCTAATCGATGATAATACTCAGAAAGAATGTTTGATGAAATGCCATGACTGAAATGGCATATGTGTCCTACTGTGAAATGTGTAGTCTGTGTCAGGGAAAATGAAAAACACAAATTTTAATTAATTGAAAAACCTCGTGCATGGGAGTATGTGTATATTTGCATGTATGGGTTTTTAAGGATTTTTCAGGAAGCATGATTGAATGCTTAGGGGGCTATTTACAAGGAGCTTGCGCAGATGGTGCATCACTGTTTTTGGCACACCAGTGGCGCTTTCTTTGCTCCATATTTACAAAGTGGCGCATCTAGGCAGATACTTTAGTCGCATTGCATCGGTTTGTTCCTGCGTCTGAACAAGCTGTGTTAATCATATACAAGCTAGGCGTTACCTTCTATTTTCTATTGTAAAACTGACGCTGTGGTATTTATAAGTTTTAGGCAAAGCGACACAGCGTTGGCAAGCATCACATACAGCTTCCTTTGCCTCAAAAACCCAGGAGTAAGAATGACGTATTGGCTGTGGAATTCACTTAAAACACTGTAATCCATCATTACATTGCATCCCCTTAACGTCGCCTTGTAAATATGGCATGGTTTCACGCCTCACTTAGCATGAAAGGGACATGCAATGGGTGTTGCAGTGGGCGTTCTGCTGCAACACCCATTTCTTTTTTACGCTGCCCCATATTTACAAGGCTGGGACAGCGCCAAAAACTAAGGCCAGGGAATACCTGGTCTTAAACTCGCTATGCAAGGAAAAATTATTAATTTCTCCTTGTATTTTGCTCTTTCCATGTGTGCCGCATTTTGCAGCACTCATAGAAAGAGCAAATCGCCTTTCCAGATTGTTTGTGTGCAGGAAGGTGTCTCTTGCACGTAAACAATCGCCCCTGCAGTGCAGGCACCCTGGCAACATGGCGTAAGAGTGCCTGGCTTGGTGCTAGGCAGCGTCATTAGCACCAGCACTAGGGGAAATACAGGGGTGTACGGTATTTTTTATAAATACGGCTCTTCCCTGTGTTTTAAAAATGTCGGACCGCGGCGTTTCCAATTTTGGCAATCCAACATTTTGTTGTGAATATCTCCCTAGGTGTCATGTAATGTGGGGAAAAGAGAAAAATATATATTTCCTATGCAACTTTTGCTGTAACAAGCAGTGGGAACTCTCTGGTGTGGCAGATTTTCCTGTAAAACGCCTATAAAAATACAACAAAAATTCCAATAAAAGCCATTTTGAAGATGGGAGTTGTACCCCTCAGGCCTACACGGAGGACAAGACACACATTTCTTTCCAATATACCGTTGGTACACACTAAAAGCTTTATTGTCAAGTGATTGAGTAAAGAAACATTCATTACAGTTCCCAAAGTACTATCTCCCACTTACAGTGGTAACTTTATAAACAACACACTCATTTATTCACCCCAACAAAGTGGCACAGCAACCTATGTAATATCTTAGTTCCTTTGCTTGTATGGAGTTCATCTTGTTGTAGGTGTGTATATTTACTTACTACCATCATAAGACAGGCGAGTCATTTGCATAGGGCATGGCAATATAATGGCAAAAATGCCTTGAGGACAGACATGCATAATTGCATGAACATCTCCATGTATGAAGTCTTAATAAGTTATAACCTCCCTATGGGGTCCTAAAGAGTGTCTATCTTTTTCTGGTTTGCCAGTTCTACTGGCTGGTTCCCAATACAATTCTTGTTACGGCCTTATAGTGAGTTTGACAGTAATCCCATTAGAGCCAGCAAAGGAAGCTACTGGGTCATCAGGATTATAATATATGTGATAATGGGTGAAATACAGAAGGAAAATATGCAGGTATCAACATGTAAATAGACTCCAGAAACTCATAACAAGTAAATACTCCAAACTGCAGTATTGGTAATTCATAGGTGGTAGTGGAGAGGAGGGGTCAATTACCAGGCAATTCCTACATCTGTTACCTCTAAAAAAATATATTTTGATAACATTGTCTTTTTAATCTACTAAAGTTACATGTGCTTTGCTTATGTATAACATAGGAAGATAAAGTGGAAAAAGTATGTTCTGTTTATTACATTATTCCATATGTGATACATGAATTGCAAATCATTACCATCAATGGGAACAATCTAGGCTAAACTTACAGTAGGGGTTTTCCAAAGAGGATTGGTATATGAATATAGCACCCAGAAAAAAACTGTCCTTTAAGTTTAAAATGTGTATTGCAAGCACATTACGAGTGATTGTCCAAGATTGGTGTGTAAGTAAGTTTGACTTACTCTTGTGGTTTTCCTAGCTTTTGCAGGAATTTCAAGGAAAAGCATACTTCTGCTTGCAATTCAACAGTACTATAAGAGTATGTCACAGGAAAATCTTTGTGAGTCTGTGTTAGACCTGGTATCCATTGTGTGATTTCTCTTTAACTTTTTGCCTTCAGACCTCTTGTTTTAGTTGAGTTCGTTTTATGCTGGCCTTGGCACACTTTATCACTGCTGACCAGTGCTAAGGTGTTTGTGCTCTCTACCCAAAACATGGTAGCATTGGCTTATATCAAATTGGCATATTTGAATTACTTGTAAGTCCCTAGTAAAGTGATTGCGCCACCCACTTAAGTAGCTCCTTAAACATGTCTCAGGACTGCCATTGCAGTGCCTGTGTGTGCAATTTGAACTGTCATTTCGACCTGGCAAAATAAACCTTTAGTCAGGCCCAAACATTCCCTTTTAATGCATATACCACCCCTAAGGGAGGCCCAGGATAGCCCCAAGTGAAGGGTGCAGTGTATTTAAAAAGTTGGGCATGTAATATTACGTTTTACATGTCCTGGTAGTGAAAAACTCTTGCATTCTTTTTTCATCTGCAAGGCCTATTTCTCCCTGAGGATAACATTGGAGTTGCCTTATTACATATTATAAATGTAATTTCCGAATGGGAAGAGATGATTGGTTCATGTTTGGTGTCTCTGGAATCCTAATGTAAAGTTCTAACTTATGGTGAAGTCAGATTTTAAAATAAAGTTCTGAAAATGTCACATTTAGAAAGTTGGCATTTTCTTGCCTTAGTCATTTGGTGCCCGCAGCCTGTCTCTCGTCACAATACTGGGTGAGGTTGGCAGTTGGGTTCTGTGTATTCCTCCTAGACATCCACACACAATGAGAGTGTAGGTGTGACTGGATGGGAGGGAGCAGCTGGGCCCAGACTCATTTACACATAATTAGGCTGGGTCATGACTCCACAAAAAGGGCTGCATACCCCCTGTAGTTAGTCAGGAGCCCGGGCAGGGAAGGCTGGGCATCTGTGCACTGCAAAGGCATGCTTCTAGAAGCTTCTCCCCACTTCAAAGGCACAAGAAGGACCTCAGACACCACCACTTCAGTACACTTATGGACCTGTGGATACTCTACCAGGAAGAAGTACTGTTTTGCTGCTGAAGAACTGCCACTCTGTTGGACTGCACATTGCTGGACTCCTGCTTTGCTGTGCTGACCTGCTGTCTACCACCCTCTTACCTGGGTGAGAAGGACTGGACCTGCATCTCTTGCACCCAGAACCCAGAGCGACTCCAAATGCTAGTTGGCTGGCCTCCTGATCTGAAGCCTCAGGGACAGTAGAGGCTTCTGACAACCTTATAGCTACACCTGGACTCTGCCATCTGTGAGTCTTCCCTGCCAAGTGGTGTCACCCCAGTCCTGGACCTTTGTACGTGGGCCTATTGTGCTCTGCCAGCCACTGTGGATCCAGCAGAGCCAACACATCTCTTTTGCTGCATGTTGCAAACCCGAGCAGAACCAAAGCCTCACTGCACTGCATGGATCTGAAGCATCTGAACATTGGAACCGCCTCTGCATGACTCATCCCCATGTAGGCTCACACATCTCTTGCCTATGACAGCCTCAGTGATGACACCGGACGCTGCATTGCAAGCCCAGTAGAAGGGGTCCTTGACATCAACTCAACAAGACCTCGCACTGCAGTCTCACTGCATCTTAGAACCAATGCATCACCCAAGCTTCACGACACATCTTCTACACGGATCCACGCAACAATGTGCAACCCAGGATTTAAGGTACTCACGTTCAGTGGTCCCTGTAGCCAACCCATGCTTTATCTCAAGTGGCCTGAATTTGTGACTGTGTCCCTGTCTGGCATGACCAGATATCGACATCTGGTGCTTTACACCTTCTGGCGCAATTTGCTCTAAAACATTAAAATTCAATATCTCCGGTTCTACTAATTGGGTTTTTGTCATTTTGGTCTTGTTTTATTTATTAAATGTTGCTTTACTTTTCTAAGCTAGTGTGGGATCTTTTTGTGTGGTGTTATCACTGTTTAACTGTTTGAAGTGTTGCACATCTACTTTACTCTAAGTTCAGCCGGATTGCTCTGTGCCAAGCTACCAGAGGGATGAGCACAGGATAATTTAGGATTGGCTTGTGCCTCACCCTGACAAGAATTGGGGTTGCTGCTTGACAAGGGTTCACACCCCAGTCAACCAGTAACCCAATTTCTAACAGTTGGACCCTATATATATATTTTTTTAAGAATGAGATAACTTCATTTATAATTCAGTAGAGCTGTAAAGCCTATTAACATTAAAACAGTAATATAAAATTCAATAACACATTATCAGAAATTAGATAAAACACCAAACACAAACGCCAACATTATTGTTTAATGTTCTGTGTGCAGCCTGGCATTCTTTAAGCGATAAGATACATTTTTGTTACTCCTGACTACATTTGTGGGCAGAGAGAGTAATTTAATACAAATTGTCATTGGGAAAAACTGCATAGAACTCTCGTGCTGCAGCAGTGTATCAAGTTAAGCTTAAACGAGGAAATGCTGCCATCCAGTGGCATATTGTAATGAAAACAGTTCAGTGAAATATGTTTAGTTGTGGTTTCAATCATTTACACATAATGAAATCTGTCAGCAGTTAAAATCATATTAACATGAGCTGCATGTTATTTGTTTCAGTTTTTGTTCTTATTTAGTTATTTTTGCCATGCAATGTATTCATGGGACAGCTGCATTCCATTATGCCTAAAATAAATGTGAACAAAGAAATCCTGAGAAAATAAAAGAAATGCCTGTATAATGCAAGTGTGGAAGATCACATCAGCATCATGGGCAATGCTTACAATGAGCTGAGGCTCCCCTGCTTCCTATTCATTGTTCTTCCTGGTGGATGATGAGATACCCAGAATGTATTTAGGCCCCCCCTGCCCAGGATTTCTCTCCCGTCCATTCAACCGCCAATTCATGTTAAATGCTTGTGCACTTAACTTTGTTTCCCCTCTCCAAGTTGTAATTCCCTGACTTTATAAACTTAGTGTCTAATCATATTTAGACAACTGATGTAATATGAACTTGGATCAGCAAAATATGAGACTAAAAACTTTAGGATAATAGAGGCTCACCATTAGAGAGATATAGTACAAGTGATAATGGAAAATTGCAACTATATTTACAAACCTTTTTGCCTGTTTATATCTATTTACGTTGCATTATATAAGTCTGGAAATGTAAAAAATCTTTCCAAATTTTCACTATGGAGTGATGCTTATTGAATAGAATTCATGTGTTTAACAGCATTGATTAATCGTAAATCCTAATATAAACTATTTGAAATATCAACATCACCACATCAACTTTAAAAGCATGTTGGAGCCCACATTCTTTGTAACTGATGGTGCATAGACATGACATCCTTCAACTTGGATTGGTGCTGGTTCAGTTCAAGCAATACAGTGATAGTTCAGGGAATGATGCCACTCTTGAGGAAGTGGTATTTGGCTGGGGCACTCCCTTTAAGCAATGGTAACAGTTGCTCTTGTTGTCGCAGTCCAGAACCTTTCTCAAGGCAGTAAGACCAAATAAGGTTGTTTTTAATGATCCCTGCAGTGGCAAAGACCATTTTGCAATATCCCAGGTGCGGCTGTGAGAGCACACTACGAACCTGAAGCTGTGCGCTTGGGTCCAGATTTGTCAAGTAATCATGTAACTCAACTCAGCAAGTAAAGTTGCTGCTCTGTGATGTATGAATGGGAGAGAGCAGAGCAGCACCATATCTACTAAGATGCATAGGCACACTTTATGATGCTATGCTTAAACGCAGACACCCTTGCACCATAGTGCAAGGGTGCCTGCACAGTGATAAGCATAGTTATTCTGCTGGACGAAGTTCCTTCCTGTACAAAAAGCCGGCTTTAAAGTGCTTCCTAGTGAAACATTTCTCCTTGTTACACCAGCTTCCAGGAGGTGCTGGATTTCAGCACAAATCCCTGTCTATAATTCTTTGTAGATAGAGGGTATCTGGGTCAAAAGACATGGGTGGTTGCATGGAAAGGCCCATGCAACACTCATGGAATGACCCCTTAATGGCAAGTAATTCAAGGCAGTGCATTGTGCAGCTCTGCCACACTTTTGGTTACAATTCAACACAAATCGTGATTTGTGTTTGATTTAAATACCAACACAACATCTTGCATTGGCTTTGTGCTACAAAAGTAGTGCAAACCTGATACAAAGTTTTTTTTAAAATCTGGACCCAGGTAACAATAGAAATGTTCCTTCCAAAGCTTTCTTGTCTCTTCGGGTTAGCTTAGTCAAGCAAGCAAATGGTACCTCAAAGGGAGTGGTGGGACACATTATAATACTGCCATCGTTGATTCTGTAATGTACTAATGATCAGCCAGAGTTGTTATCTTTTATAAAAAAGAACAGTACGTCAGTAACGTCTTAATTATTAAAATGTACATACAGTGAAAAAAAAAACAAGTGATGGGAATCACACAGATCGTTAAAGAAACTAAAACTCATGAAGAAATTATAGTGGCAGCACAGGGCACCCATATTGCACAATAAGCGTTGTTAGTTATCACTAATCATGAACTAGGATTATGTTAATTTTTTTTAAGAACTAGGAGGACTGCAAGCCTCCCACTAAAGACAGGACTTCCTAATAAGCTGTTTAGGACCAGCTGTAGATTACAATCTCTAGGAATATTACACGAAACAAGCCTAATAATCAATGCACTGGTGGAAAATAAATAGTGTTTCCATGTTCATAATTAAATATTCTGGATTTGGGAAACCTGATTTGTCTTCCCATGCAAGTTTAGGATTTTCTGGTACAATGCAGATGAAATACCTCACAACCCAGATGAGCTAGAGGAACTGCAGCAAGGGTACCTTGTCCATAGGGGGCACATCTTGTGACTGAATGGGTCAGAGAAGTGGGTCTGGCCGTTGAAGGAAATTCAAGAGTTGTCCAAGGAAACAAAGCACACAGTAGGGCCTGGAAGGACCTCTCTGAACTTCTTAAACAGGATAGTGCAAACATTTCTATCCATTAAAAATCAATAGCAAAGAGGGGCTCTGTTTAATAGGGATAACTGGATTTAAGTCCACCAGGACACCTTTTTTGGTAACAGTCATGATCTACAAATGGAAATAATATTAATATAGCTACTGCTACTACTGCTACTACTACTGCTACTAATAATAAAGATAATATTAATTACTATTATTACTATTTATACAGAGATGTATCCCAACACAATAAATAAATACTACCTCTAGCAAGGATCCCAATGAATGGGTCGAGGAGACAACCTCCTCCAAAAATGGTTGGTGGATCAGGTAAGGGTCTCTGCTGTCCTAAGGTACATCAAGAGAGGTCCGAGGGCGCACTTGGTTTGCAGTTTATGAACTCTTTTGAGTTTAGGGACTCCTCAAATGAAGCCAAGGAAAATGCAGGGGAACCTCATGTTAGTAGAAAACATGGCAGTGATGGGAAAGTTGCAATGTCAGTCAGATACGTCTGTCCCTAAAGGCACCTAGGTCCTCCTTTAACTTGATCCACCGCTGACCACAGGATGTTCTCAAGGAACACCACCAGGAGCTGCTCCTTTTTTCAGATATCCTAATACGGAATGTAATGAAATTAGAGCATTCCAATTTCCAGGCTCAGACCAGCATGAACCTTTTTACAAAGGTGTACAACACACACACAAAATATCACTCCAGGCACAATACATTTTTTCCAGAAACCTCAGCATATAGTGTCTCTACCTGGTATGCACCCACAAGTCCTCTGCATGAGCAAGTAACAGGAGGCATGAGGGCACCTTTCCTCCTACTTTCTCTTCGATCAATACTTTTTTAGTACAGAACATTTGAACTGGAGCCTTCAAAGATCTGACCCTTATCCAGG
The DNA here is from genome assembly GCF_964204655.1 of Triturus cristatus. Lineage (NCBI taxonomy): Eukaryota > Metazoa > Chordata > Amphibia > Caudata > Salamandridae > Triturus > Triturus cristatus. The sequence continues at coordinate 588,013,195 of NC_140591.1, read as the reverse complement.
GAAATTGTATGTTGAATGTGAGGTACATTTTTACTCAATAAACACAACAGTAAAAGAGACTCAAAGTTAGTTGTTTACTTCTCTTCAGCAATTTCAAAGAAGAAACACTGCTTTTCTCATTTTCCAACAACATAAAGGCTATTGAAAAATCCCGTCTTCTATGGTCAGATCATTTCAGCATTAGGTTCCCGATTCTTCTCCCTTCTACCCAAAACAATTTTGTTCCCCGAATCCCCTTCAAGGGCCATGGAGCAAATTTCGGGTTGATACTTTTTCAAACCACTTCTCACCGCTGGAACTGGACACTTTGATGCCACTTGATAGCTATTTAGGACAGCTTAACCCAGCCATAACGACAGCCCTTGATGCCTGTGCTCCCCTGAAAATGAATACTTCCTGTAGGACTACCCCATCTCAAATATGGTATTCCCCTGAATTAAATGACATGAAAAGGAAATGCAAAGTGGTGGAAAGACTATGGGACACTTAAAAAATCCAGTAGAACAATTATCATATAAACTCCAACTAAACGACTACTACAAACAGATTAAAAAAGAAAAGAAAAACTACTTCATTAAAAGACTACATGAAAACAGAGGTTCCTCAAAGGAGTTGTTTAAAATAGTGAAAGAACTATCCCAGCCAGGTAGCCTGTCCCAAACCATTATTCCCTTGGCTCACCACTGTGAGGCTATAACTAACTATTTCTCCGATAAAATAGAGAAAATATAGTCTACCTTTAGCACACAACCCTCCTTAGAAGTTGTTGCTTGTGCCCTGCCAGGTCCCCATCCCAAAGCCAAACATCATCTAGGTAACTGTACCTGTGTATCACAGAGTCATGCATTCCTTCCTGTGCAGGAACTGTGGGTGCAAAACTACAGGGGGCACAACCTATGCCCCCCTGCATGCACCCACTTGCAAAGAGGGCCCTGTAAGTCCCCCTTTGTTGCCTCACCACCACCATTTTCATGGTGGTACAACTGCCGTGAAAAGGGTGGTGGTGAGGCATCTCAAAGTCAAAATATGCTTGACAGTGCTGCTGCAGCACCGCCAGCACTTTTTGTCATCGAAACGCTGCCAGACTGCCACAGATCTGCTGCAATAGCAGTGGTTAAGTGGCTGTCCGACTGCCACACTTATAATACTGCGGGCCGTCCCGCAGTGTGGTGGTGGTCGGACCGCCACCATGACTATGGCAGTCCCATGGACCACCATAATCATAAGAGGGCCCTTAGCCAGAAACATCCAGTACAATTGACTGCGGTCAATGGGAGTCTTTCCTCTCAAGTACGGCAGCTAAATGGGCTACAGTGATCCCTGAAGCCTTTCTCAGAGATATATTTAGTACATTTTATACTGATATCGACTTATGCTTAAGTGATAATTCGGCCAATATTGTTATCATGAATTCTTTTAATGCTATCTGCAGTAGCATACAATCTTTGCTAACTAGCAAGAATAGCACAAAAAAAGCTCTATAAATGGTTTGACTCCAATTGTTCTAAAGTGCACCATGTCGTCCTGCAGGTAGTTAAGGCTGACCCCAGAGACTGAAGTTGGGTCTTAGAAGAGCACATTAGAGGAGCAAAAATGTTGTTAAAAGAGTAAGCTAGGGAGCAGCTTTTGGTCGTAATCCATCTTAGGGACAGGGTCGGTTTTGGGATATTGTCAACCCCCCTCTTTTTAGGACCTGTTTGGAAACAGCACTGCAGCTTACCATCCTTCCTAGTGCATGGGTCGAACACTTTAAATCCATATATGCCTACTCCTTCTATTACTGTTCGGATACATGTTAAAGTGTTAACCCCTAAAAGTTTTACAATAGATGAGGTCCAGAATGCTATTTGTGTGCTCCTTGTAAATAAACCTCCTGGTCCTGATGGGTCCCGCTAGATTTATGTAAGTCCAACATAGACTTTCGGGCTCCCCTATTAACATCATACTTAAACACAATAGTGAAAGTTCACATCCCTGAAGCCTGGTCCACTTCTGTGGTCATAGCTGTTTTTAAGAGAGGCAACATTTCAGACCCTAAGTGCTACAGGCACATTTCGCTGATCAGTTCTACAGTCAAGATAGTAGGCCGTATACTGTTGGACAGGCTTGTTGAATGGGCAATAGAGCAGAATGTTTTAATTGACCCTCAGTATGGTTTCCGCCCGGGCCTAGGCACAATTGACTATAGCCTTAACATGTAACTGATTGCCGCAAAGTAAACTATTGCAAAAAAGGGGCGTTACATCTTACAGTTATGGAAGTTTCAAGGGAGAAACTTTGGGCTATTTTGTTGGAGGTGGAGGCAGATTCATAGTTAGTTTTCTTTTTTGCAATATATCCAGTTTAACCTTACAGTTTTCCTGAGATTTATGGATGGAGAGTCAATGCACTGCACACTTTAAGCTTAGCTGAGGGGTTCACCAAGGCTGTTATTTGGCCCCGTTTCTTTTTATATTATATTATATATTAACAGCCTGGAAAAGTCATTGATTGAAGTCTATAGAAACGTACTTAAAATCGGTTCTCGTCCGACCCCTGTTCTGTTTTACTCGGACAATGCTGTTCCTATTTCGCACACTGCTTTGGGTCTAGACGGTTTGGTTAACTGATTTGAAGAATTTATGGATAGCCTTGACTTAAGTACAAATTTGTCCAAGTCCCATGTCATGGTAGTGCGCCCATGGTCTACTAAGACAAGAATGTACTGTGTCAAAGGCAATCCTCTTAGATACGTCCCTGTATTTTCTTATTTGGGTGTCCTATTTGACTCCTCCATATCTAGGGGTCTCCCTGGATATTGGCTAGAGGGCACATGTTTTACAAGCGCGTGGCTTCTAGGTCCGTCTTTGGTTCCAGGTTGGGCCATAAGCCTAGTAAGTCCATGGCTGATATTTATAGAGCGAAATGCATTTCTGTAGCAGTCTATGGTAGTGTTATATGGGGGTATGCCAATGTGAATTCCTGGCAAGATCTTTAAAATACGTTTTTAAGAACACTCCTTTCTCCCCCCCAGAGTGTATCCTCCTTTCTCATTCATGAGGAGCTAGGTCTTGATTATATAGAGGATGTATTGATGTTACGGCCCGTACTCCCATGGATTTCTGTATGGGTCTGCCCAGCTAAGCATTTTAATAATTTAATATTAAAACACTGTGTAGTCGTAGATTGGGCCGCTAGTATCCAATGGAGTCGTTATATTAAGGGCTGTTTTATTAAATTGGACAGACCTGACTTTTTGGATCATCCAGAGTTCCTAGTTGTGGAGGACTGCACTTGGACCAAGAGAGCTTTTGTGGCTTGGAGGGCAGTTAAAGATAAACCGTCTATTAGAGTCTATTTATTAGTGTAGACAACAATGGTAATTGAACCATACCTTGTTTACAATATGTCTGTTCACCATTGATTTCTTTTAACATGATTTAGACTGAATGTAATTCATCGCTTGTTAGCAGTTCTGCGAGGAAATACTTATGGTACTACTCTCAGCCCAAGCATTTGTGATAGTATCTCGGCCCAGGACACGTTGCACTTTACTATGTTTTGCACTTTTTATAAAAGACTTCGAAAGCTTTATATTGTTCCATTGCTGCCGATAAACATTTTGCACAAGTTCGGCCTACACTGCTTTATCTAGCGTTATTACCGGATGTGATGACTTGTTTTAACTTTGCTCACTTTTTATCTGGTGCTGTCGATTTGTGGAAGACTCTATTCATTATATGATGTAATATCAGAATACTTACGTACAGTTTTGGCAGCGTTATTTGTATCCTGTATGTTTTATTCTTGGCTGATTGTAACTGTTTTGTATATGTGTTCTTTTATAGTTTTGTAGTAAAACTGAATAAAGATAGTTTATGATGATGATGAAAATACACAATTTAGGAAAGATGATCTATAAATAATGCTATTTCTAGTGGATCTAGGCGCACCAACAGATGGGGTAAGTGAAAGCCAGAAGCTCTTCCTGAACAAACAAAGGAAGATGCCTAAAATGAAGAGGCATATTATCAAGGACAGCGTTAAAATTATCGCTAAAGCGGCGATAATGGGCTTGATAATATGCCCTGGAGAATTCCAATACAAGCCCAGGTTCACACCAGAACATGGAGTTCTATTGGAATTCTCACCGGCATATTATCAAGCCCATTATCGCCGCTTTAGCGGCAGTTTTCTGCCGCTAAACCGGAGATCATTTTTAACACCATCCTTGATAATATGCCCCAATGTTTGTTAGCACTGCTTGGTCTTTTGTTGTTTATCAGATATGGTCTACAGGTTATTGACTTAAATTTTGACAGGGCCAGGTCGTCATTCCATAACTGATGAAAATAAATACCATAGTGTGGTGGTGTGCTCAGCCTTGATGGCATTTCTTCTCAAATTTGAGGCTTTAATGTTGGGATTATCGGGGTAATTTAGAACACTGTGTCTATGGCAAGCTTTAATTCCGCCAAGTGCGTTTCTGGTCCCAATTAGCACTTTGGGCGAAATGCGTTAAGAATTTGCTGTGAGCGGAAGTCAGGTAAAAAGCAGAAGTACGTCACAACAAAATCTTTGCAACTATATCCTTTATTGTAAAAGTGGAAATAATGTGCACACAACGTTTTCATCTATTTTGCACAAAATCATGACATTGTTTTTAGCTCCTGTGTTTACAACTCCCAGCACATAACAACTAGTGTGAAGTGTCTCGGCAAAATGGGAGTGAGTGTCATTTCCACTCGAGTTGATGCGCATCAGAGCTAAAATGGATGTATATGCCGTTTACACCTCTGCTTGCATTCGTGCTTAATGAAACTGCATATGAAAGATTCTTGAATTTTGAGGTTTCTAGTTTGATCAAATGCCATAATTGCCCTGCAGCACACAAGCTGACATGAGGGATGCAGCGAACGAATTTAAATAAACGGATTGGTTATTTTTGTAATGCCAATCCGTCAACTTCCACGATTAGCGCTGGCTGAAAGTTGCACAGCTGCATGCATTCCATTCCAGGGAAAGCAAACGCTTTGAATGTTATTTTTGGATGGAGATATGTATATGTTTAAAATAGTGAATATCGTCCAAAACATGAAATTCTACTTTTACTACTAATTGGAGACTAGTTTGGAGGGAGTTACAATGTTGCCTGCAGTTAAATGCCCACTCGGGGGCGCTTTGTGATCATAGATGAATTATATTAGCGAAATGGATTTTAGCATCACTATAATTGCATAATTCGTTCAACTCAACGGGGTGCTGTAATAAAATTGTTTAAAGAACTTTCTGATCCAATGTATATGGAACTCCCTCAAATGGTCTTATTTAAGGTGATGTAAAAATGAGGCCAGCTGCACAATATTTTCACCCTCCCCCTCAACGTATGGGTAAACTATGTGTACGGTGAATATGTGCACAGTGATTAGAAAATGGTTGGTGGATTGTTGCCGTTTGAAAGTCCAATCAAATATGACAAGAAATAGAAATGCTTTCCAGTAATGCTAATTGCTAATCACACATATGTCACATAGGGTGACCAGATTATGAGAAACAAAAGCCTGTACCGGTCTGACATAAAAGTAGGACTAAAGCCATTAATCTTAGTCTAGATCTGGTCTGTACCGTTTTTTATGTAGCCTTTTAAGTTTTTCTATTTATATATATATTCACTGAAAAAAACATAGGTTTCAGGGGCGTTATAGTTAGCTGGACATTTCACTCGTACCAAACCATTGAAATTCCCCTGATATAGTTAGTTCAGCTAACTATAACTCGCACGCCCGCAATGCACTGCTGATGACGTCACATATTACATCACTCATGACATGGTCAGTGACATCACTCATGACATCACTGATGATATCATCCAGTGAATGTGTGTTTTCCTGAAAATTTAATATTTTTTATATATGTATATCTCAAGGTTGATGGAAGAATAAATGGGTATATAAGTATCTAAATGGATGATTTTCTTTTGAAAATTTGATTGTATAACTGACTGATTAAGTGTATCTTAGTGAATACATAGCTTAGTGAGTAATGTTTAAATATGTAAATATCTGTATCAGTCTCTCACTTTGTGTATAAGTGGCTGCATGGGTTGGTGAGTAGCTACATGGGTGTCTATATAGGTTAGTAGTTGTTTTTTTGAGTATCAGTACGAGTGTCTGAGTGTCTCTATGGTTCGGTGGGGGGTATTACATAGTGCATAGATGCATGAATGAGTGACTCACTGTATGTGTTGAAGACAGCATGTGTGCAGGACTGTATGGGTGGATGAGTGTGTGTATGTGTGTGTTAGTGAGTGAATGACTGTCTCAATAGTGTCTTTATGAGTAACTACATATGTTTTAAACTAGTATATGTGACTATTGGTGTATATAAGTGAGTATATGTGAGAGTGAGAGATTGGAAGAGTTCCTGTACGAATAAGTATGTGTTTCTATAAGTGATTGTTTAAAAGACTAAGTATGTGTACGTTTCTGTAGAAGTAAGTGTGGTGGTGTGTGTATAACTGTATATGCAAGTAAATGGATGTTTGATTCTTTATTAGCATGAGTGACTATGTGTGTGAGTAACTCTATGGATGAGTGGCGTTGTGTAACAGGATGTATAGGTGTATGAGTACATATGATGAGTGAGTACATCTATGAGTGACTGTATAGGACTGTTGGTGAATGAGTGGATGTGTATGTGGATCTTAGAATTACTGAATAGGTTGTTGTAACTGGTATTGGTATTTCCATTGTTTTGAAAATTTTAGTTTCTATTTTTGAATGTGTGTATCAAAGGTTATATTAGGGTGAGAGGAGGTCTGCCACTCTATCACAAGGATTATGTCATCAGTGATGTCATTTGAGATGTCATGAGTGATGTCACTGACCATGTCATGAGTGATGTAATATGTGATGTCATCAGCAGTGCATTGCGGGCGCGCGAGTTATAGTTAGCTGAACTAACTATAACGGGGGAATTTCAATGGTTTTGTATGAGTGAAATGTCCAGCTAACTATAACACCCCTGAAACCTATGTTTTTTCAGTGAATTTCTAAGGTTTTTTAAATGCTAATTCCTAACTATAACGTGCCTGAAACCTATGGTTTTTTCAGTGAATTTCAAAGGCTTTTTAAATGCTAATTTCTAACTATGCCTACAGAGATAGGACATGTGAAGAAAGAAGAAAAAACGCACAGAAAGAAAAAAAAGAAATGCAGAAAGAAGCAACAGAAGTCCTCAAATACGAAGAAAAGTGCAGGAAGAAGGATAACGTGCAGAAAGAACAAACAGAAGAGCAGAAAGAAGCCTTGTTGCAAAATCATCCTGTACCCTTAACTTTTTCAGACGGATACTGGTGGTAACTGAGTCTGACTAACCAATCCTAGAGCCAGTGCTATGTTAAAAGACACTTAGAATACAGTGAAAACACCTACATACACTAGGGAACCCTATGCGTTGGGGTCCCCCTGTGATTAGCATGACCTCCTCTGTAAGCCCCTAGTATATAATAGGGCAGGGGGATTAAAACTACCTCTTAAAATGCGCCACAGGGCGCGTTTGCACATGTCACCTCAGGCCCCATCCCCTCCCTCCCCACTGTGTAAACATGCCCTGTGGCCGTTTTAAGTTGGGAGATTAAGTCCCCTTGAATCCTGAGGGTCCCTAGGGTCCAACTAGCCCACTAGGTACCTCCAGGTAGCGCCACAGAGCTGCGTTGCAGAGAGATGTAAAAAGGGGCACGGCCTAGACCACCTCTCTGCAACGCAGTGCAGTGGCGCTTACTGGAAGCACCTGGTGGGCTAGTTGGCCCCCAAGGTCCCTCAGGATTGAAGGTGAATTATTTCCCCAACTTTAAACGTGCCACAGGGCGTGTTTGCATACGTCACCTCAGACCCATCCCCTCCCTCCCCACTGTGTAAACATGCCCTGTGGCCGTTTTAAGTTGGGAGATTAAGTCCCCTTGAATCCTGAGGGTCCCTAGTGGCAAAATAGCCCACTAGGTACGTCCAGTAAGCGCCATTGCAGAGAGGTGTAAAAAGGGGCACGGCCTCTACCACCTCTCGGCAACGCAGTGCAGTGGCGCTTACTGGAAGCACCTGGTGGGCTAGTTAGCCCCCAGGTGCCCTCAGGATTCAAGGGGAATTATTAACCCATCTTAAAATGCGCCATAGGGCGTGTTTGCACACGTCACCTCAGGCCCGTCCCCTCCCTTCCCCACTGTGTAAACACGCCCTGTGGCCATTTTAAGTTGGGAGATTAAGTCCCCTTGAATCCTGAGGGTCCCTAATGGCAAAATAGCCCACTAGGTACGTCCAGTAAGCGCCATTGCAGAGAGGTGTAAAAAGGGGCACGGCCTGCACCACCTCTCTGCAACGCAGTGCAGTGGCGCTTACTGGAAGCACCTGGTGGGCTAGTTGGCCCCCAGGGTCCCTCAGGATCGAAAGGGAATTATTTCCCCAACTAAAAATGCGCAACAGGGTGTGTTTGCACACGTCACCTCAGGCCCCGTCCCCTCCCTTCACCACTGTGTAAACGCGCCCTGTGTCTGTTCTAAGTTGAGAGATTAGGTCCCCTTGAATCCTAAGGGTCCCTAGGGTCAAGCTAGCCCACTAGGTACCTCCAGTAAGCGCCACAGAGCTGCGTTGCAGAGAGGTGTAAAAAGGGGCGTGGCCTCAGAACACCTGTCTGCAACACCGCTCCCTGGCGCATATTGGAGATACCTGTTGGGCTAGTTGGCCCTTAGGGACCCTCAGTATTGAAGGGGAATTAATTCCCCAAATTACAACTCGCCAGGGGGCGCGTTTGCAGAGTGCTGCAAGGAGGGGCGTGGCCTCCGGCACAATGCCGGTCTTTTTTTTTTCTTTTATTAAGAAGGGGGGCTGCGTGGCCCCCCTTCTTTTTCTCATTTATTGGCCCTGGAGACCCCATCCCCCAGGGCCTGCCCCCTAATTTTTTTTAGAAGAAAAAAAATGTGGAAGGTGGCCGCGTGGCCCCCCTCCCGAGGCCTTAGTCGGCCCCGGGGACCCCAACACCCGGGGCATGGCCTTTTGTTTTTTTTTAATTCTTTAGGAGGGGGCTGCATTGCCCCCCTCCTCAGGCCACTTATGGCCCCGGAGACCCCATCCCCCGGGGTCGGCCTTTGTTTTTTATTATTTTTTTTAAAAATATATTTATAGAAACACCTAGGTCATGCTGGACAAACCGTACGTACCTATCACCATAACGATTTGCGTGATATTCATTAAAAGGCGACTATGCATACAATGAATCCACGTGGAATGAATTTACACCGCTAGTGAAGCTCTGACGTGTCTGACGCCCTACCGTGCCTAATCCCGGCGCCCCCGCCGGTGGGTACTCTCCAAGTAGACACCCTTGTCGTTTATTTATACAAAGATGGGTAGCTATTGACGGGCACATTTAATACACACGCACACCAAGCCATTCAAAGGGAATTCGACAAAAAATCGACCAAAACTATGCAAGAAACCCCCCTCGCGGTTAATAAAACACACATCCACCGCCAGATGTGTAATACTTTTTATTTTACTCTCTGGAAAGGAGACAAACCTCACTTGAGAGTCTCAGCGCACTCCTGGCTGAGCCCAATGCTGTGTTACACCCACCAGTGCCCGCCAAGTGCCACACACCTCTGTGTTGTGTTCCACCAGCTAGTGCGTATGCTATGACACTCTCTAGCCCATATGCACTGTAACACCATCCCGTGAATATGTCATGCCACACTTGCCTTCGCACGGGTTATATTGCCCCATCTAACGTGCCTTCCTCGATGCCTATGTTATAACGCACAGCGCTATGCCATACATATTACAATCTGGGATCCATATCTTTGTCACAGTGCATATGCAACATTACACTCCCCAGCACATATTTTATATTACAACTTTAGAGACTAGTTAGGTTACACAACACTGCCCTGTGCATATTACACTCCAAGGTGCATATCGCATAGCACGCGCTAGTGCCTGTGCTATCTCGCGCTCTCCAATGAATCTGTCATTACGCATAATGTATTGCATATTATATTTCACGCCCCGGTTCATCTTGTATCACACTTTTTGGTGCATAGGTTATACCATACACTATATCTAGTTTTCATTTTCAATCGTGCTCTCAGGACTATATTCTATATAACACTGCGTTCACCTACCCTTTTCACGGGCATTACATTTTGCAATGGGGGGTGGAGGGTCAGGGGGTGTTTCTGCCAAGTGAACCTGGAGTCACAGTCACAAACGTCCTCTTCTTCCTGAATAAAAGTGAGATTAAGCTGCATACTTGTTCACATTTTAAGTAGTTTGCACAGACACACATTTTAAAAACAATAAAGTTCCTAATACCCGCCTTCTTTGAACAGTTAGCTTGCTGCCCCATCCACCTCCTCCCTATCCTCTGTTTTCTGAATCCATGGACTAGCCTCCTCCCTCCTGCCATGCATGGTCTGATGTGCTGCCACTGCCCTCCATTTAGCATGATGTACCAGTCCACTCCTCCTGCCCTCTATTGCCCAATTCAAAGCCCCATCATTGACCTCCTGCTTAGCCTCTGTGCTTAGCTTGCTGCTCCTATTCTCCTTCCCCCTGCCCTCCAATGTCTTTGTGCATGACCCTGCTCCATCCTTTTTGCCCACCATGTTCCATGGACCTACCACTCCTATCTACTCTGAGTATTCTGTTGAGCTGCCACTCCCCTCCCACCTGCCTAACATTGTCAGATGACTGTAACCTGTCCCTGCCACCTCCACCCTGCCTGTCCACATTCCATGCCCCTATCCCCTTCCTCTTGTCCTCCATGGTCCATTTTACTGCCACACCCTTCTGCCCTCCCTGGTCTGTTGTGCTGCAACTGCTCCTCCTGCCTGCCCCGCGTGGTCTGTTGTGAGGTCCCTTCCCCTGAACTCTCTTGTCTGTACCCAGGTCCTGACCCTCCCTACTATCCTTCATGGTCCTTTGTGCATGCCCCTGCACCCTCCTTCTTGCCCATCATAGCCATTGTACTGCCACTAACCCTCCCGCTTGCCATGCATGGTCTTCTGTGCTGCCACTGCCCCTCCCACCTTCCCTGTGTGGTCAGCTAGGTGCCCCTGACCCCCTCCCACCTTCCCTCCATGGTCTGTGTGTATGCCATCATAGTCTCACTGTTGCTCTCCATGGTGTGTCTTGCTTCTAGTGCCCATCCTGCCTGACCTCCATGGTCATCTTGCTGCTCCTGCCCTGCCCCCTTGACCCCAGCCCTCTGTTTCCATGTGCAGACCCCGATTCCCTCCCTCCTGGCTTGTCTGTTCCATTGTAATGCCCCTGATCCATCCCTCCTGCCCTTTATGGTCTGTTATGCTGCAGCTTTCTCTCCTGTCTGTCCATTATGGTCAGCTAGCTACCATTGCCTCTTCCCCTCTGTTCTCTGTTGTCCATGTGCATGGTCCTGTCCCCTCCCTATTGCTGTCTATGGATTGTTGTGCTGCACTCCCGTCCCGCATGCCCTGTGTGGTGTACTGTGCTGCTGCAAACCCTGATGTCTGTCCTGTAGGGTCAGTTTGGTGCACCTCTCCATGTCCCTCCTGTCCTCTGTTATCCGAGTCCATGTCCCTACCCCAATTCCTCCTGCCTTCTATGATCCAATGTACCATACTTGCGAACATTTTGAACTTGGTAAGAGGGAGATTTTGAAAAACAACTGGGGTATTGATTTCCCCTTTGAGTTACATTGAAAAAGAGGAGATTGTAGACAGGAGACATATCAAATAAAGCCCATTTGAGCTTAAAAACATTGGACGTTCCTGGCTGAATAGGGTCTGTTGGCATGTATGGTTATACTACCACTGCCTCTTCCTTCTTCCCACAATGGTCTATTATATTGCCACAGCCTCTCTTGCCAGTCCTGTATTGTTGGTTTGTTGCCCCTGCCCCTCTTTCCACTGCCCTCCATAGTCTGTTGTGCTGCCACTGCCCTTCCTGCCTGCCCAGTGTGGTCAAATTGTTGCCTCTGCACCCTCCTACCTGCCTTCAATTTTCAGAGTCCGTGCCCCTGGCATTTGCCTCTCAACAGTATCCTAATGAACAACTAGATTGCTAACATTCTATATTTATTACAAAAGTGTGGAACGCCTGACATCTTCTTGATGTAATCAAAACTGTAATACCTAGAGCATTTCCTTTAGAAATTACATATATGAGAGGGTCTTATTTGCATCAAAATTATGGTTAGTGCTCTAAAAAACTAAAATGAGGACATATTTTCTGAGTTTTCAAATAGCGACAAAGCACTTTTAAATTATTTGTTATCTTTATGTTTTTTTATCCAGTTGACCACTTGATTAAATGTTGCACATAGGGAGAGGATGTGATGTCACTTCCAGAGCTGCAGACTTTGCAACTGGGGAACCAGGTTGGAGTTTCTGCTTCAGCTCGACATTCTGTGATTCTGGTCAAATCACTTAATCTCCCCACGTCTACAACCAAAATGAATTTGTTCTTGTGTGATGTAACCAATGCTCATGTAAAGCATTTATATAAAACTGCAAAAACACAACAACAAAAAAAGTGTTTTGCACACTTCTGTCATTGGGCTACATGTGGGCTACATCTGGGTGATATGTGTGCTGCATTTGGGCTCTTTTGTCTCAGGTGGCCATCTTGGGAGATTTATTTGTTATGAAGTTTCCTAATTTTCTCATTTACTGCAGTCTTTTCTGTAGGAAATGCTTTCAGTTTTTTACTTTGATTCCATCAAGAAGGTATTCAGATATGTCACACATTTGCCATAAATTCTGAATGTTAGCACTCTAGTTACTCATTAGATCACTGTAGTAAAGCTACTGCTCACCACGGAAGTCTGTTGCTGCTATTAAAAGTGCATGTTTCAGTCTGCATGTCAGAATTGTTTAATGAGATAGAAGAGGATTTGAGAAGTCACTCAAAATGTGCCCTCATTTTTCTTTCTTCAGCACTAATCATAATTTCTATGGCAAAATGAACCCCCTCATTGTGTTCCTTTTTAAATTAAATGTTTTAAGTGTTACCAGTTTATTCCAATCAAGATGGCTTCAGGTGTGCCATACATTTGTCATAAGTAAGACAGTAAGTGCTCTAGTTGTTCTTAAGAACACTCTGGGACATTTTATCATTGGGCTATACTTGGGCTATATTTGGGTGATATTTGTGCTGCATTTGGGCTCTTATGTCTCTGGTGGCCATCTTGGAAGATTTATTTGTTATGAAGTTTCCTAATTTCCTCATTTACTGCAGTCTCCTCAGTAGGAAATACTTTCAGCTTTTTACTTTGGTTCCATCAAGAAGGCATTCAGATGTGTCGCACATTTGCCATAAATTCTGAATGTTAGCACTTTAGTTGCTCATTAGATCACTGTAGTAAAGCTACTGCTCACCAGGGAAGTCTGCTGCTGGTATTCAAAGTGCATGTTTCAATCTGCATGTCAGAAGTTTTTTTATGAAATAGAAGAGGATTTGAGAAGTCACTCAAAATGTGACCTAATTTTTCTTTCTGCAGCACTAATCATACTTTCTATGGCAAAATGAACCCCCTCATTTTGTTCCTTTTTAAATTAAATGTTTTAAGAGTTACCACTTTATTCCAACCAAGATGGCTTCAGGTGTGCCATACGTTTGTCATAAGTAGGACAGTTAGCGGTCTAGTTGTTCTTTAGAACACTCTGGGAAGCTGCAGTAGAACACAAAGGAATCAACTGACAGTCTCTGCCCTTGCTGGATGTACATGTGTTACTGAGAATATCAGAGTTCATTCTCACATGACTGAGAAAGATAATGTGAATTTACAGAAAATATGTTCTCAGTTTAGCTTATAGATCACCTTCCAAACCTCTGTGGGAAAGCATGAGAAATAGTTTTCTCTCAAACATGATTCATGATATCACAGCAGAAGGCTTTTTCACATGGTAAAATCACCTTAGAGCACACCACAATTCCTAAAATTAGTATGGTACCATCAACAAATGATTTATAATGTAACTAAAGTCTTAAAACCTTCTATTAACTGCAATGCTTTTTAATGAGGTGCTATCATGTATATTGCTCCCAAGATGGCTGCCAACACTTCTTGGATGAAGTGCTGACAGCCAATCAGATCTCACGATGAGATGTGTGGTTAGGCTCTGCCCAGATATATATGTGATTTTACTTTTGATTTTCTCAGGAACTACTGAACGGATTTACACCATTTAAGCAAAAGGCATGAGTCTGAACTGAGGACTACCTCTTTGCCAAATTTGGTGTAATTCCGTTCAGCACTTTGGGCTGTAGCTGCGTCAACAGGTCCTATGGGAAAATGCATTGGGAAAACGTGTTTTGGGACCCCACTTTTTTCTTGGCCCCCGCTTGATGAATCACCGTGAAATTTTCAGGATAGGAGCGGACCTGAGCTGGCCACAAGTTTGGAAAATTTCGCGAAGATTCATCAATCGACGCCAACGTTATTCCAAATAGAATGTTGCGGATTTCCTATGGAAAATAGGTCCTAACTATAACTACCTACTGGCGACTGCCAGTAGGTAATATATATATATATATATATATATATATATATATATATATATATATATATATATATATATATATATATATATATATATATATATACACACACACTTAGAGGCCTATTCACAAAGGTACATTTGGTTGTAAATCTATGACAGGCATAAATAGTTGTGTGAGTGACTCTGCACTCGTAAATCCCACTCAAGGGTTGGAAAGTGTGTTCTCGAGGCTTGGTTTGTCCTACAAGTATGGGAACACCCACAAACATGTGCAGCTGTGGCCATTCCCAAGCTTTGTTCTATCCCCTTTCTACCCGGGAACTAGTCAGAGATTTACTCCAGCACAATGCTGGAGTGACTCTTCCTAAAGGGTGAGAAGGAGATGGATGGTCTCCACATTTTTGGTGGTGTAGAGACAAGGCTTTCTCCATAGGGAAAAAAGTATTCGCCATGAAGAAGCAAAAGATTGTGCCTTTGGACAGTGGACTCTGTTCCACCTGTGTAGACTTCACTTATTTCCCAGATCTCCAGACTGGGAGAATAGGGGGCTTTTAACAAAGTCACATGTCATTCCCAGAAGTTAACCTGGATATCAGTGCAGATTTCAAGGTGTACTTTTGGGAATGTTCATGCAGGGCGTAAATATCCACTCGTACTTTTCAGGACTTTTTTTGTGAATAGATATCGTAAGCCCTCATTATGAGTGGACTCCATTCAATGCTATTATGCTCAGTACCTCTGGTTCCCCCACATACTTGAATTCTGAGTTTTGCAGAATAAGCCACAGTCCCACAATTTTACACATGCAAATTTGCAGAAGGTTAAACCTACTAAACTTTACTGATCGAACATGCCTGGTAAATAAATGGACATGCAGATGTTGGTGCACTGCACACCAAAATACACATAATACCACACTTTGAATAAAAATCTCATGCTAAACCATGAAATTAACAAAATAAAACCCAAACACCTTACTCTGAATTTTTTCAGATGCAATATTTATTTCATCCAACACAAGGCCATTCATAATGGGGTATTTAATGTATAAACGGAAGAGAACAGGGGGAACTATATTTATTGCTATAGAATACCCCTTCTCTACCTTGTACTATTGCATCTGACGATGATAAAGTGCTACATATTGGCAGACACAAGACAACGTTATCACTTTTTGGAAATATACATACATGGTAATTTCCTAATCATATTGGGCCCATTTCTATACGTCTCAGGGTAATATAAACATTATACATTATAGAGTGTGTCCAGCCATCAATAGGCTATTGACATCCAACTTTAGCCTGTAATGTTCCGGCAGGATTATCTGCTCTACCTGAAGGACAGTCTCAGTAACTGAAAGCTTGATGACAAATGAAAGCTGTAAATTTAACCAAAACATATCCTGTTTCCTCAGGTAAAGTTAAGACATTACTTAGGTCTTGGCTTTACATTTTAGCATTTAGTATTTTAGCATACAATCACTGTCATCCCTTTGTTGCTTGAAAAAGCCAGATTAGATTCCATCTCACCATACAAACACATGCTGACAAGAAGGCATAGGCTGCTCATTCCGAATTATCTTTCTTTTGCCTGGTGAACGCTTGTCTTCCTTCAATCCCTTTTAGGACCACAGTATCTCTTGCATTCTCTCATATTGATGGTGGCTATGCATTGTTAATTGACCTTGGTAAAGTCCTCATTACGAGTAGCTTCTTAAATCCCATGGGGCTTAAATGGGGACTACTGGCCTCATTGCGGTGACTGCATGTGTCTTTCACCTGGGGAAATAAGGAATAACTAGGAGCACCACACTGAGACTTACAGATTCCCAGAGTAATTCCACAGTTCGCATAAGACGACCAGGATTCCATGTGACTTATCTGATCATTTTTGTACCTTCACCCTCCATGGTTACTGATGCCTCAGAATTAATGATGCCCCCTGTGTCATAGACAGCGTTATCTTTGATTTTAACACCATCTATGTGTAATACCCCTTACTTTCTTTTTTTATGTTTAACTTTGCATTTTTGACCTGTGCCATGGATTGAAGGGACTCTCCTCACTTAATGGGCAGGAAAAGAGAAGGTGTGTGACCTGGATGCACTGCCAGTACATCTCTTGGACTATAACATTTAAGCCCAGATTCACTTAAGGTTTGTGCTGGTTCTTGCAGAATTTGCACTGCTGTCCACAAAGTGGACAGCAGTGACAATCACCTTTTAAGTACAAAAGAAATTTTGAGCCTCAATTTGGTCCATGCAAAGCAGCAAACAGCTTTGCACTAACCCCATTTTAATTTATGTAAACAGAGATGTATGAGCTAGGTCAAAACAAAACATATGTTTGGGCCCAAAGACAGACCTTCTAAAGTACCTTGATCTGGCTTTTCACCAAAGTTGTCCAGAAGCAAGCAAGGGGTCAGACTGCTATGGTTGCAAACAGTGGCCCATATTTATCAAAGGTTCACACAACTCAGCAGTTTCCCTTCTTGTGCTGCAGGAAAGGGAATACGCTGTATTTACTATTATACAGCATATTGCTGTCCTTTCCTCGCGCTGGCACACTTTTGGCTGCCTAGAGCCAATGCAGGCACCCTTGCATCATGTTGCAAAGAAAATAAAGATATTTCTCCACATTGCTCCTCTGGTGAGGAGGCATACAATTCTGACACATTCCCCGGTCTACCAATGTTTGTAAATCTGGGAATGTGTCAGAATCCATGGGTGGGTGCATGGGAACGCACACGCTCAACCCATTGCATGCCTCAGTTAAACAGAGTAACGTAAGGCCACAAATTGAGTGGCCTTGTGTTACTCTAAATTTATCAAGCCACTCAGGGCCTCACAAGGTAGCCTTGCATGGTGTAATAAATCTCATTTAGGTTTTGTGTCACCCTTGCATCCGCTTGTGTGGTGAAAGGGTGACGCAAAACATTGATAAATATGCCCCAGGATGTATATATCTAAAATACAACTTCATTTTATACAAGTGAAATGCAATTTAGTTTTGTACTTCAAACATCATCCCTGCATAAAGCACACAGTGTTGTATCATCTCCAAGTAGCCGCCCCATTAATGGACAGTGACCTAGGTTGCCACTATACAAATACCAATATATAAATACATATATTCAATATTAACAGACAATGCACTGGGTGAATAACCTACCTTTAATTTTGGTGCTCTTTTGCCTAATCATAGAAAAGGAAATGGAGCACTGAACATCAGATTTCTGTCTTCAGATGTTTTTGTTACCATGACAGCTTATGACAATTTTGTGTTTAGTCGCAGTTGAACTCACCATTCCTGTCTCGACTGCTGTTCAGCTGGAGACGTGATTTACTCATTTGTTCTATACATTTGATTATTATTATATTGTACTGCTCACAGAACACCCTTGGGCCTTTTCTCAGAAACTGCAACTGGTTCAACAACTTTCACGGTAAAGGAGTTGACATTCTACCATTGTCTCTTTCGACATGTCATTTCTCTGTGTATTTGGCACAGACTGGATTTGGTATTGCTTTAGCACTGGCATGCTACAGCATGCTATTTTTGTGCATGATAATGCTGATGAGAAGTAAAAACACACTTTTGAAAAGCATATGGGTAGGAATTTGATTTATGCTTGATAAATTTTCGGCTCTATGTATATTCCAACAGAAACTTCCTTTGACACAAAAATCCTTGTAAGAAGATGAAGTGTGTATACCAAGTGCGTTTAAGCTCTTCTAGGATGATCATTTCACAAGAAACAACAAAAGGAAGCCTGTATTCATAGGTGCAGCCTATTGGTCAGGTTTAACATTTTTTATGCCCCTTATTTCAATGAAAGGTGCCCCTGAAAATGTAGAAGACATATTGCCATTCACAGAATCAAGGTCAGTTTATGCACACAAACAACCTGCAAGTCTGCAGGATCTTCAACAGGTTAATACTATCTTTTTATTTTTTTTAAATTATTTTAGTAGTTTGTCAAAACACAAAAAATATAACATATATATCACTCAGGTCATAACGTGCAATTCAACATATATCACTGATTCCTGTGAACGTAAACTTTACAGGTACAGTTGAACGCTATTGGAAGAACATGCGCTTCAAGGGGAGGGGCAAAGGGATTGCTATTTGGGAGGCAGTGAGCCTCTAAAACGTTGCAATTTTGTGGGAATTCCCAAATCTTGACAATGCTTATTCACATCCAGTTTGGGAGCCACACTTAGGAAGTCCTGCGGGGCATCTGTGAAAAAGCAGCAACTTAAGTTGATACCATGTCAGCCAAACCTGCAGTTCCCTCGTACCATTTAGAGTAGCTGGAAGTAACAGGTTTGCCACGCTGGAACTAGCTTCAGCTGGCTCTGCTGGCAGAAAATTTGACCAACCTGACGTCCACCATGAGTCCATCAGCAAAACCACATCAGAAGGTCTGTTCTATTTAGTTCCTTCTGATGTATGCTTTTTCTGTTCAAGACAGCTAGGGATAGTGTGACGGTCCTGAGAAGGAACCAACAAAAATTACCCCAGTGTGCTTGAAGAACACTCCCAGCACAGCAGGGCTATTGATTTTGTGTTTCATAGAAATAACCTCTTTGTTACTCAGTGTTTCAACAACCAAACTCTCACCGCATCTGCTAATCTCAAGAAACATGACTTTAAAGGCAAAAGGTAGACTGAAACTTTTTGCAGACAGCTTCAGAACCTCTGTCTGACACTGCCTCCATTCCTTCCATTTGTCTGCACTCTTTAATCTAAACTAGATTGCCCCAAAAGCACCAACTTTCCTCTAGTTCAAAATGATCTGTCTAGCCTTGAAAAACAGGCAGGTATCTCCACATACCTACAACATAATGTCATGCTCTACTCATCCTGCACCTCTTCACGTTCACTAGCCAACAGCTCTCTTCAAATCCCCTCCAACTGTTTAGAAACGGTTAACATACGTTTCTTGGTGTCATTCACGTTTTCTGAAACAGCCTGCTCCAACTGAATAAGACCACAAAAGTCCACACAGCCCCACCATTTCTCTGACTTTCTGTGTTACCCAGGGTACCAAACTTAGGGGGGCATTAGGATGGCGGGCGGATTGCGGTGGGTATCCGCCCGCCATATTTCAACGCCCACCTACCATTTCCCCCGCCATATTACGATGGCGGTGGGGACCCTGGCCGATGGAAAGACTGTCTGCCGGTTTTCTGCCGGTTTGACAGGCGACCGTGCGGAAGAGGGCTTCAATATGGTGGCGGTGTCTGCAGGACACCACCATCCATATTAGGATGCAGGTGGCAATTGGCCTTTCCATGGCGGCAATGCCGCCATGGAAAGGCATGCGGTCTTTTGTGTTGGGGGCCTGTTGCGGCCCCTGGGGTGTTGGGGGAGTGGGGAGTGCACTTGTGGGGTACCCATGGTACCCCCACACATTTGCATGCACAAGGTGGCAGGCACCGCGTGGTGCCTGTCACGTTGTGCATTCAAATGCACAACATGCATTTTTTTACATTGCGGCGGGTGCTGCTTGCAGCACCGCCCGCCGCAATGTAAAAAATGCTGGATGCGCCCGCCAGTGTGGACGGGAGCATCCTAATGCCACCGGTGGGACCGCGGCAACTTCGCTGGTTGGTCCCTGGCTCCCTTGCGATCCGCACTTCATTGTAATGGGACCCTTAGTTAAAAGCTGCTCCAAAAAGTGTTCTATTTTGCCTACCAGCATTCTGTAATTATTTTGCATATAAAATTGTCCATATCTAATGTCATATTTCCTCTTAGTCAGAACGAAGCTCAATCTTAACATCCCTTGAGTAGAACGTATGGTACAAATAATATATTACATAAAATAAATACATCATTTTTAGACTATGGTTCCACTACATATTTAAATACATTTTTAGACATCCCTTAACCTCTGTGTAGTGTTTCACATCCAAATGCTGCAAATTTAAATAAACACAAATATGGAACCTAGCTATACATCCAAAATTGAGTGGAATGTGTGAAAGGATTTAGCAGTCTTCTTTCACTGGTGGTACATTGCTGTAACAACAAGGAAGAATCACAGTCATTTATGACACACAATCTCATGTTCTCAGGCCAGAGAGGGATACAGCATGGACAAATTGAAAGTGATAACCACTTATTCAAATACCCAAGAAGAGCAACATGTACTGAATCCATGCCCGATTCCGCCTGTTAAACATTTCTTCTTGTCTGTCTCCGTGTCATCATGAGATTTAATCGAGAAATGTCTCCAAGGTTTCACTGTACTTTAAGAATCTCTGCAATCTTTCTAAAGATTACACTCTAGAAGCAACTAAAAGTTGTAACTACATCTGTTGGATTTAATGCATCACACATGCAAGTATATCTCGTTAAATTGATGCCCTTCATGGATAGTGAGAAACGTAAACTGTATTGAATTAAACAGAATGTTACCTCCTTGCTGTTTACTCACCCAGAAGGTGTCATAGTTGCTGTATTTACATTGGGCTCAGATCACAATGCAATTTGAGTATATATGATTGACTTACATGCACAAATGACTGTGCTTCTGAATGCAAGGAGGTCAGAAAAGGGGATCATGCAGTGAGACACCATTTATTAACACATATTCTTACTTCCCGGTGGTATAATGATAAATGTTAGTAAGTGGCATACGGCGGGGGAGTTTGGGCATGTGAAGGCAGAGTTTGTCTTCAAAGTTTGAGAACAGTCACAAATGCGAGATTGTGAGTGTCCTTCCATCGGACCCCATGTGTTTGTAATATATTTAGCCTGCTGTGGACTGTTCTTTTATTAGTACCTTTGGTGTGTATACTATTTGGTTTACACTGCAACATGTGAGAGGCTACATTCCTTAGTTACCTTTACGTTTTACATTTTGGGGTAGGATTGTTGCACATTATATTTGACTTGGAATAGCACCATTTTGTTCTTTCAGGGTACATACAAGCTCTGTCTCCTTCTACATGCTTGCGGTGGGTATTTCATCAGTTTCTGGTGGGAGTTGTTCAACTGTGTTAATTTTGTGACATGCTAATGTAAAATTGCTAAAATTAGCTAATGTTAATATATTGAAAGCCTTGAAAAAGACTGTCAAAGTTCAAAACATGTGTTGGCATTGGCTCTGAAATTAGTTGTAACATTGAAATTTTGTTTTGAGACCCTCAAGGGTGAGTAGCCGCGCTATACAAACTTCTGATCGATTGATTGATTGATTCAAATTTGTCACTGTGGTCTCTATGGACAGATCACATTTAAAATTCAAATGAAAGAATAAAGACTTGTTAAGAAAAACATAATATAGAATTAGGATTGGTTGGAGACATTTGAGACGGATGTGCAACTAACATCAATTAGTTTTTTATTTTATTTCCTAGTAGTTTGCATGGAAAGTTGCACTATTCATCGGTTTCAGGCTTTCTAGTGGCAATACTCTATGACATTTTGTGTGTACAGTTCCTTTTTGAAGAAAGGCATCGTCATTGTGCTATTGCATTTTTTTTGTCAAAGCAGAAAACAGTTTTGAGTTGAAAAAACTCCTTCCCCCTACACACCCAGGAATTTTGGTGTATATTCCCTTTCCCATTACTGCCCTGGAAGAGATTTGTTGTAGCCCTTAGATGCAACAATTTGTCAGCCATATTCACAGTGTGATAGGACTAGTGAGTAGTATACTACTGCCCACAAACTCATACATTTTCAAGCAATTATGGTGAATTGATTGTTTGTTGTAGTATGTATGCACAAACTGTACGTATTAGAATCCATATTTAAAGAAGTTGGTAAATCTGCAGGCAGAGAATTATTACCTTGAATGGGTGTAGATTTACACATTTCAGGAATTCACCATTTTTTGGGAAATTCCCTTTTCCCATGTGAAACTCGTTATGCTTGTATCCTCACATGCAAAACAATAGCAAGAGCAAATGAAATTGTTTTTTTTTTTCTCCACAATTTCTTCGTGGAGAAACCCCTTAGCCTAAACCCCCATAGTCTTTGGAGTAGGTTTCTTTCCCCTTTCTCTCCTAAGTACGTGGATTTTGCAGATGTTAAACAACTGCTACCTGATGCCTGCACATAACTGTATAGGAGCGAAACGAGAAAATAACGACAAAAAATCCCCATAGGGCAAGTGCAGCAAACTCCATGCCGCTTGTTGTCCTGTAGTAATTGCTTGGAACCATTTGACAATGCTGATAACATCTGTGCATGTGATGCTTTAGTGCCACGAAGCCCTTTGCGTGCACGCTACAGATTTCATTCAAAATGCCGTACAGCATGGCAGTGAAAAACACAGCTTTCTACTGTGGCCATCATATTCTGGGTCTCAGCCCACCTCGTCTTCTTCATACATACACTTGCATATACTTAAATATGTCCCAAAGTATTTTCATAAGCATACCTCAAATATCCTATTCTCCCAAAGAATCTTTCAGTGGTGTTGTGATGCAGTTAGTGTGGTGTGCTTTCTAACTAAAAAAATATTACATTTTAATTTGTTAAATTGCCTTTGTTGAATCATAAAGTGTAGTTAAAATGTAATTCTCTTTGAGGTTCTTTGTCGCTTTCTTCCCCGAATGAACATAAACTACCGCTTCTTTCACTTTCTTAACTGTTCACTTAAGCATTGGCTTTGAGTTCTAGCTACAGACCCGGATGCTCAGAACTGCTTTATTGCCTGAGTTAATTTGGTTTAGATTCGGGATCCTTCATGAGTAATTGAATTATGTGGAATCCAATTGTTGAATGAGTTTGTTTCCAGAAGTAGTTAGTCTTAGAGACAGTGTGAGTCACAACCTTTAACTAATACCTCCAAAAATCCTCTCCTCATTGAAACAAACGAGACGGCTCTGTCAACTGCTCCCCATCAGCAGGTTCTTAAACTTTGGCTCAGCTGTAAATTGATGTGTTTTCCGAAACCGACTTTTGGTTGTTTTTTTTCGTAGCAGGTTGTCTCGGAGATGAACACAAAATAATGTGTATAAGAAGATTAGCCAAGCAAGCCGCTTTAAAAAATATAAGCCCAAGAAACACAGCCTTCCCTCATACCCTCTCCTCTCTTCCTGCAACTTTAGAACACACGCTGGATTAGGCAGTAATACAGGATAATTACTTTAAGTGCACGCTACTCCTGTTCTTCCAGTCTGTGCTCTTTTGTTAGCTTTAAGTGCAGGCGCTGTGTGTTTGCTTGCGTGTGTGGCGTGGAGACTGTCAAGACTGACAACAGAAAGCAGCAGGTTTTCGAAAATCTCTGAATGAATCAGCACCTAGGGGCATATTATCAACGGCCAGCGATAATTATCACTGGCCGTACTTAGCGATAGAAATATTATCGCCGGCTATCGCTGAATATTATCGCCATGATAACGCTATATTTACAATGCATAGCGCTATGGCGATAATATTTCAGCGATAGCGGTGTTTTCAATGGAACATCGCTGGTTTTCCAGCGATGTTCCATTGAAAACAGCGATAACATTGCTGATAGGACCCTGTGGTCCCATCAGCATAATCCATCTCCCAATAAACGTATGCCTTAGTCAGGAACTTAACAGACGTTAAATTCCTGAGTTAAGGCTGAGGTAGCGCAATTTTTTTTTATCGCTGCACCTCCTTGTTAATATCGCGAAGCTGCCTTTACGATATTAACATGTGTTGTTTTCACAGCCCCGCCTTCTTTGCATCTGATTAGCGATGCGAGGCGAGGCTGTGAAAAAACGGGCTTTACATCAAGGAAACACGCGCTTTTCACCCAAAAACGGACGCTAAAGCGGCGATAATTATATCGCCAGCCCTTGCTAATATGCCCCCTAGTTAGAGAACGGAAGTGGGTGGGATTTGTTGTCAGCGACCAACCACTCCGATGAAAATCAATAACTGCAGATGTGGGAGGACAAAGAGCCAGGCTGGCAGAGAATCATGCCAGGTGACCATCTATAGCAGTAAGCCACTTGAGTAGATGATATACCCAGATGCAAAGTCAACCTCTGTTAACAATAGGGATACAAAAATAGTTCTTAGTTAGCGTGAAGGGTGCAGAGAAATTAACAAGGATTTTGGAATGAGTTAAAACAAATATTTAGAAGTTATCACAGCTTGTGACGTGCTGTGCTACTGCTTACCACTAGCATGTCTCATGAGAGAAATAAAAGATAAATGAATTCCTTTGATGGGCATACTGGGGCACAAAGTAGCCCTGGCCACCAAAATAAAAGTGTTCCCCATTAGTGAATTAGATAGCTAAGTAAGTGGCCCACGTGTTGAAGCTAGGGCAGTGTGAAACTTGTAAAGACACGCTGTATATGTGTTTTGCAATGTATGGGAAACTGCAACAATGTTTGTGGTAATGTCAAAATAAATCAACTGTAACAATAAAACAGGCCAACAAACTGCGAGAATACCGGCCCACACACTGACCTGTCAGACCAGCCCTTGTGCTGCCTGATTGCCCTGCAGGCCAGTCTCACCCAGATTTCAGTGCATTTCTCTCTGTGAACAACATCTACTCTAAAGTGGGTAAAGCTGCGGAAATCCACTATTTTCAAAATACCTTATGTTTAACATGCCATAAAGTTACTGAATTTCACAAAGTGAGGATCTAAGTGGATAAAGTAATCTCCAAATTTTTTCTGCCGATAAACCAGCATCGACAGCTTTTTTGTAGAGTCATTGTTTTGAGACATGAAGTTGGTGTTCCTGATTATTGCTAAGGTGCTATTTCCATTTCGGGTGCAAACTGCTATTTGTACCAGAAATGGAATTCCAAGTCGGCTTGTGTTTGTTTGTGTGCTATTTGCTCGTGTGGGATCTGATTCCAACGGTGATGCAAAGAGTGGGTGCATATTTCACACCTGCCAATTATTGTTAGTGTGGGTGTACATATTTGCGGGTTCACTATTTGCACCGATCCAAAGTTTAACACCCTGAAATGTTGAATTAGCGCAAACTGTGTAAGAATTCACCCATTCCCTGGCATGCTAACCAGTATTTTGTGCTTTGCGCGCCAATCCTTTTGTGACGGGTTTTACCTGCCGCCAAGTTGCAGGTACAAATTCCTTCATCAAGTGGTATTTACACTTGACTTGTAATCTTGCCATCTTAAACTGCAGTTTCCACCCAAAATGGGATAAGCACCCCATTAGGAAGGAGTGCCATGCATATAGGCCCAAGCCTAACCCAATGCTATTTTCCAACGTGTGTACAGCAGCTAAAACCTACAAGAATCTTCTTGTCAAATGGAGTAAAATCCTGTTTGTGAATCATAATTTAATTTGCTATTTGCCACCAGGTTTATTCCAGATTTTACCTGTCGTAGGCTTATGTGCAAATATTGCCAGGAATGCAATTTGGCCATAGGCGTACAATACAGGTTCAAAGAGCGCATGGGCAAATAACAACCGACTTGGAAAGGCATGACGGACACCAACTAGAGTTAGCACCAGAAACAGAAGTATCTCAGCAGTTGTAATCAGGGCCTTAGCAGTAAAATTCTCTCGCAATAACTAGGAAAAGTTGAAGGAAGTACAGAATTTTAACAACTTTGCAAAATGGATGAATTTTCCCACTTCTGCTGTCAAATTCAACTATGCCCACGCCTAATCTGAAAATATTTGAACATAGTTAAAGGGCGTTTAAGGGCATATTTACAAGCCCCTTGCAACGCAAGAGCATCACTGCTCCAGCTGCAAATATCACCTATGAGATCACGCAAAGCTCCTATGCATGGGTTTGAATGGCCTCATAGATATGGAGTGAGGCAAGGTAGCGCAAATCGCTGCATTGCCTTACTCTGAACCATGGTGCAAGGGTGCTTGTTTTGGGGCTAAACTGCAGAAATGGCACCAGCACAGGGGGGAAGGGCAGGAATGCACCGTATTTTAAAAATACGGTGAATTCCTGCCCTTTTACTTTGGCATAGGGCAGTGCAGAAAGCTGACTTGCTGCGCTGCCCTATGCCAAATCCCCATAAATGAGTTAAGTTTTGCAAGAATGACACTACCTCGATCTCTAGGTGCGAATGGCAAAAGGAAAGTCACCCAAAGCACCACACTGCCAGTCTACTTCGGTACATGTACCTTCTTGTGAACACTATTACAAATGTATACTGCATGGATCACTGTACTCAAAATTACACTTGGGCACACACACACACTAAACACATCAATCAATACAATGCATAATTCTTGAAGTGATTATCTTACAACTTGCCCCTTGCTTCCTTCTGTGCCACCTGCAGAGGGCGTAGCTATCAATGTTGTGACAGATGCAGTGGCACCAGAGCCCGATGCTTGTGGAGCCTACTGAACCCAGATCAGATTGTTGCTATATATTATTAACCATGCGGCAAGTAGTGGGCCCATTTTCCTGGGTCCTTGGGGTCCTTTCTACACAATTCACCTGTAGATACTTTGTCCTTTTCCTGTATGAACCAATCAGCTGCTTCATCCTTCACAATTGGGTTTTTGCCCCGGTTTCATCTCAGAATCGCTTTAGTTGAAGTCTCTGATGTTATTAACCTTTCTGTGGATAGTGGAAGGAAGGTGGCCTTACTGCTGCTGGACCTTTCGGCTGCATTCGATACAGTCTCCCATCCTATCCTGCTGCAACACTGGCAGGATATCGGGATAGGTTGGACTGCTCTGTTGTGGCTATGTTCTTTCTTTTTGGATAGATCTCAATCGGTATGAATGCCACCATTCACATCTGAGCCCAAGTCCTTGACGTATGGAGTTCCCCAGGGCTCTGCGTAGAGCCCGATACTGTTTAATATTTGCCTTGCTCCACTAGCGACTTTGTCGGAGTCTTTTGGGGTGCAGATTATTTCCTATGCCAATGTAGGTACGTGTATACATCTCTAGTCTCTACAGGTATTGTTAACATGGGAGGGTGATCTTCAACTGCCCAGGTTAAATTCAAGTTGTGTCTTTCTGCGGTGTCTCATTGTATGTCTCAGAATAATCTCCAATGTAACAATAGCAAGACAGAGGTGTTGGTTTTTGGTTCCCACCCTCTGTGATGGAGAGAGAGACCTGGCCCAATTCAGCCCCCTCTCCTCTGACTCCTTCCACTGTAGTGCGAAATTTAGGAGTAAAATTTGATAATAATCTCACCCTCAAATATCAAGTGGAGAGCTTGCTCATGACATGTTTTGGCCTCCTCAGGATGTTGAGGAAGTTCCTGTATTTGCTTCCTGCTTCCTGTCTAAGGATGGTGATCCAAACATCCCAGCTGAACTATGTGAATGCTCTTCACTGGGGACTCCCGGAGTACTTGTTGAAAAGACTACAGAAGGTGCAAAACGCTGCTACTCGGTTTTTACTCAAGATTCCTGTATGCCCATCTTAAAGATTTGCATTGGTTGCCATTCAAGTCAAGAGTGAAATTTAATGGACTGATCTTAGCCCACAAAGCATTTTATGTACTGGGGCCTAACTATTTGTCCAAAAAGCTACTGCACTACCAGCCTATGAGAGCACTGCTCTCTATGGAGGCTTTGCTGACAGTAAGAAGACAAAGAAGAAAGGATGGGGTGATTCTTCCTTTTCTGCTATGGCTACCAGAGGCTGGAATTCTTTGCCCTTGTCTCTCAGAGCCATTAAGGACCCAGAGTCTTTTAGACGTCATTTGAAGACTTGGCTTTTTAATAAAGTATTCTAACTCTCCCCTGTAGATCCTTTTATCTCACCAATCTGTTAGCACCGGTACACTCTATATAGTAACCGTGCGCTCTATAAATTCTTTTTTATTGATTTGATTTGATCTTGGCCCTTCCCAGGTAATATCGAGGCAGTCACCAAACAACTGACATCACAGGACAATGCTTACAAAACTAGATGGAAGGCACATCCTTCACTACCACTGCATCGCACCTCCCATATTTCTATTGAAAAAAATTAATTTGGTAAGACTGCAATAATGCAGTCAACAAACAAAACATGACATAAACAAGTCTTGATCGCATGACATTGAAAAGGTGCTGGGCCATACAACGTAATCTCTTTGTTAAGTCATTAAAAAGTCATTAATTTTCCCATCGGTCGAATGGACCTTTATTCGTTCGCGTAAAGCTTCGAAAGGGAGAAGAGATCAACTTTACATTCCTAATTTGTGAAGCCAACGTGACTCCATAATAAGGACCAAGAATCAGAAAATGTGGTTAAAGGGTTTTATTTTGGATTACCAATCAATCCAGTATATATGCAAACTACAAGTACGTTCAATAAATGCAGCAATACAATAGGTAAACTGACATATCTCAATAGGTTGAGACGCAATAGAATGAAATACCGAACGGTGAGAACAACAACAATAAAGAAACAGATTAAGGCAAACAAGTGTTCTGTAAAGAAATGTTCCTTCTCTCTGCTAAACATAGTTCAATTGTAGGATTATCTATTAAGGGTCTTTAATTTGGAAGCATAGATGGTGTCAGAATGATCAGACATCAGTAGAAGTCTTGGGAAAAGCAAATAAGTGTTTAGTTTAAAGCTTCACACTTGGGAGAATAAAGGAAGCAAAGAGTTCTGTACCTCTCAAAGTCTAAAGGGAATCTCTCTTACATCCAATTGTGAAAACAGCAATTTATAAATAAATTACAGGAGATTCAGAAACTTCCTTATCTCCTTTCACACCACCAGGAACCTATCAAGTCATTATTTAGGTGCATCTGCAACATCGCTTCATTTTCACATCACATCGATCCAGGACTGTATTTTTTAAACTTGAACATCTCTCTGGCCTGGTACATGATGAAAAGAAGAGCCCCTTCGACCATTAATTCTCCATGTTCATGTCCAAGTTCTTCCCTCTAAACCTCTCAACAAGCAGTTTAATACAAACAATAAGCCTTTCTTTAACTAACAAGAATAATGATAATTCACCTGCAAAAGTAAAAAATATGCTTGCAAAGCAAAATGCATTTCAACTGAGGCCTGTAGTCAGGCTAAGTTTAGCTACACATTTAATGTGCACTTAGAATACATGGTTATATGTGCACACATGTAAAACTTGAAGAATATTTGCAAAACGTGAATGAGCAACACATGTTTACATATGCAAACATAACTTGAAGTGTAAGTGTAAAAACGTGAATAAAGAATAAATGAATGAATGTTTAAACTGAACCTTAGTGCATAAGTGTATACATCTCTAGTCTCTACAGTGATTACATTTCA
Organism: Triturus cristatus; assembly: GCF_964204655.1. Classification (NCBI taxonomy): domain Eukaryota; kingdom Metazoa; phylum Chordata; class Amphibia; order Caudata; family Salamandridae; genus Triturus; species Triturus cristatus. Next base: position 587,983,514 of record NC_140591.1, on the reverse strand, counting down.
TCAATGCATTTAAATGCTTCACATGCGTTAATAAAGCCAAGGCACACAGTGAATATAATCTCAAATGCGAGTATATAATTTCATTTCTGTGACGTGTATGGGTGGAGTCTAAATAACGCTGCTCCAATATTATATTCATAGTTTAAAAAACGTTTTAAAATGAGCATATCAGTTGATATGTTTTTGACTAGTTCTATATACCAGCAAAATGAGCCCAAATTCCACATTACTAACATTGATTCCTGTCCTTTGAACTTCCAACTTTGTATTACATGTCCTCAGCTAACTCTCACAACACAATTATCACTTAGTGCCATGCATGAAGCATACTGGGTAAAAGGGCTTTTTCTTCCTCCAAAAATGACTTATCACCACGTACAAGCCAGGGATTTCAGGTCAGTCTTATTTCTGCTAATCCTGCAACACTCCTAGAGACTTAAACACGCCCTTAAAGGAGTCTATCCCCCAAAATACTGGACCCTTCTCAGTCCTGGACTCTGACCTGAATATAAATAACCTCAATTTGGGAAACTCCTGCAAACAAAACTTGCCTGTACATCATTCAATTAGATTATTCCACACCACAGGAATAGATTGAAGGCTTGTGTTAGGGTCTTTCTACACATCAAATAGAACTCTAAACCCTTTTCATAGAATGCTGCTGATTCCCTATCTTTTACTAAAATGCCAGTTCTCTCAGGTGACATGCCAGCACTTTGCAAAACTCTGTACAAAAAATAAACTTCTCACATATGCCTATACTGCCCTTCTCAGCATTCTGTTTAAAGCGTAGCACCAATGCTGCCTACTGCTGTCATGTAGTTCCTATGAATCCCCAGGACCTGCGCGTTTTGGATGACCTAAACTGAGGGCTTGGTGTACATACAGACTCTGCCCCCCACAGGATACATCAGCTGTTAGACCAGCTAGCTCTACAGTGCCACTACCATCCCCCTGTATCTTACAGTGGTGTAGGTAGTTTCTGGCAACCACTGAACATGACCACCCTGATTCCTCCGGGATCATGGAAAACAGTATAGTACTTTTCGCGCAGTCATTCATGCTTGCTTATTCTCAGAAAATACACAGGATGGCGATTAGGACGTTTTCAATAAGTATTTATTGGTCCAGCATCAGTCTTGTGTAAAACATATTTGCTGCGACAATCAGGAGACAGAAGCATACGAAAGAAATCGCAAGTACCAATACAGTAAACAGAAGATAAATTTCTACCATAGTGCTAAATGGATGAACACATACAGTTCAGATAAGACAGTAGCACTTGCATAGTCCTAGAATGCACGCCCTTCATAATTTGCCTAAATATACCTAGCCTAGATATGTAGGGGTAGCATGTATATGTATGTAGGTAGCCAAGAATCCCCTAGGGAAGCCCCAACCCCCTCACCTGATGGTAGAGAATGCTCTGCTCAGGGAATGACACCCCGCAAGGGATGTCAGACTGCTGCGTGTCAAAGATTCAGCATGCAGGACCCCGTGTCAGTGTGGAAGAGTTCTCCTCCAATTTGCTGGGGGGAATAAGGGTTTTATATACTAAAGTGGTCACTCCAGGGTTTCTTCCAGAATCAATATGTTTTGAAAACAATCATAAATGTTTTGCAAACAATCATAAATGTTTTTCAAAACAATGCGATCATGTACAGCGGGCCTGTTGGCCAAGGATGAAAAAAGTGGTGACCCTTGTACAGAATAATGATGCAGTGCCCAGGGACATGTTTATGTACGTTAGGTACAGTGTTGTTTTGTCTCGAAGAGAAAGAGCTCACTACAAAGGTAAAAGGTCACCCTTCAGAACCGTAATTGTCGTGTGGATGGGACAATGTAATGTAAAAAAGGTCATACATGACAGGACTAGCCTATCCAACATGACACTGCTATAAATTCCATCTCTTGTGGTCTGGTAAAAAAGGCATACTAATCTGTTATGCTGTTTGACCAATGCTGCATGGTATTACCACACCTGCAATGAGAGATTACAAGTTTAATAAATGAAAAGGGGAATAACATACATAGTGTCCAGGTGAAACACTCCTGACGCACAGTGTTTCCAATGGACTTCTAATTCCGATGAGCACAGTCACCCGCGTTACACTCCTTTTGGGATTAAAGGCCCACTTATAATAATGGCCTATATGTCCTTTGTTTACTTGGAATAAAACAGCTGAGTTCTAGTAGTAATTAAAGGCAGGGGCTCTAACCTTCTTGTTTTCTGCACTATGCTAGGGCAGAGTGGTTCTGTGCATTTTTATTTTGGGTTCCTGAGTGCATCCATTAACTTTGCATATTTTGCTGACAGCAGAGCTTGGAAACACAGAGAATAAATGATATGTGTTTCTGTGGTTTACAGTCAGCAAAACATACACTAACTCGCACATATTATAAATTAAGGTACGCGGTAAGGGCACCAAAAAGAAATATACAGATCGCTTTTGCACCAGAGCAGTACAAACAAAAAATTTGCAATGCAATAGGTCTCGCATTACTGAATGTTTGAGCTATTGGTGTTGCATTGTTATTTGCCACACCTATAGGTCAAACTTTCAGTAATGCAAGGCCTATTGCATTGCAAATGCTTGTTTATATCGGGGTCAGACGGCGTTCTGTTCATGGGTCTCCCAAGAGTCTTCTGGTTTCAAAGCCTACCTGAGTGTGTCAGGGTTAGGGTGCAATGGGGGTGGGGAAGTGTGGGGGGATGGTATGGGGTGAATAGATCTGGAGAGTGGGAGGGGGAAAACAGCTGCAAGGTGTGATGAAAAGATTTATAATTAAGGCTCCCTGTTTTCCGTTTTTACTGATATGTACAGATAAATACAGACAGAAAGCAATGTGTTTCCTGTCAGTATTTATTTTTAAAAGTGGAAAAATACTGAAAATTGTGCTTTTTGTGAGAGACTCCCCATGCTGTCTTTCATGAACTCCAAGCAAAACCTGAACAGATAGACAACATAGGGAGTTAAAAAATAGGATTAGATTTACTTAAATACAGATATGTATTAACATATATTTGAAGTATAATGCTAATATGTACCTGTGGGTGTAGCTTTATGTTATATGTGGCTTCTTTATTTGCTAAAACGCGACAGGCATCCACATATAAGGGCATTTGTAAGAGTTAAATAAATGTAGAAATATACCATTTTGCAACTCCATCTATTCTCAAAACACAAAATAATTACAGATAAATACCAATAAGATGGCCCAAAAATAAATATGGATAAATACAGACGGAAATGTTAAAAAAAAAATACCATAAAACCGGGAGCCCTACTTATAATACAGCAGTGGGAGGGAAGAGTTATGGAGAGGGCAGGTCAGTGAGTAAGGGGGAGACAGTGAGAAATGATGGTAGAGATGGGGAGTGATTAAGACATAGGGGCTGAGGGAGGGAGGGTGTCATGGGCCACAATGTTCCCACACTCCTTCTCAAAAGCCCTCCCTCTCTCTCAGCGCGACTCTCCGATGACCAACTCCTTTTACGCACATTATGCAAGAACACAGGGGATCACAGCCTCCCCTCTGCCACCAAATGCCGAGATACAAAGCGCAGACATACACCTTGGGTTGTGAGTTGCTGCGCTATAGTAAGTGCCCATTACATAACATAACATAGCAAATACCCCTCTGAGGGAGATGTCAAATATATACATAATTAAGGGAAGGCGGAAGTACCAGCCGAGATGGGTGGCCAGAGAAGACCTGGGAGCTTGCGGGTGTGGTGAGAAGGAGGAAGGAAAGTGGACAAGAAAGGCAGGGGGGCTCTGGAGAAGGTAAAGGGGGAAGAAAGAGACAGTTGGGTAAGTTGTAGGGAGATACTGCAGACAAGGTAAAATGAGTCAGTGAAACACCACAGTTCGCATCTTTTTTTAAATTCCTTGCAACACTACCCTGTATGTAATATCCACTGTTTTATATCATGTGCAATTGCAATGTACAGTTTGCAACATGTAATCATTTTAATTAATCAAACATGAATGAATAAAATGTATTGAAATGTGTAAGCTCTGTCCTTTAAACATGGTAAAATTGGCTTCCACCCAATTGGCACACTTAATTTACTTGTAAGTCCCTGATAAAGTGGTACTACATGGACCGAGGACCTTTAAATAAATGCTATTAGTGGACCTGCAGCACTGATTGTGCCACCCACTTAAGTAGCCCTTTAAACATGTTTCAGGCCTGTCAATGCAGCCTGTGTGTGCAGTTTTAAACTGTGGCCTAAACCTTCCCTTTTAGCACAAATAAGTTACCCCTAAGCTAGGCCCTAAACAGGCCATAGGGCAGGGTGCAATGTGTTCAAATAGTTGAACATGTACTTTTAACTTTTACATGTCCTAGTATTGAAAAACTCTTAAATTCAATTTTCCCTACTTCAAGGCCTTCCTCTCACATAAGATAACCTTGGGTTAACTTATTACATTTAATAAGTGATGACTTTCAATTAGGAGCAGGTAGGAATATCGAGTTTGGTATCTGAAGAATTGAAATTTAAAATACTCTAGTCAGATTTTAAATCACAGTTCTGAAAATGACACTTCTAGAAAGTTTTTATTTTTCTGTTCTAATCATTTAAGCCCTGCAGCCTATTTCATAGGTCACATGACTTGGTGTAGATGGCAGTGGACGTTTGTGCACTGCTCCCAGACAGTGAGACAAAGGAGCATATGTGTTGGCAGAATGGGTCATCTCTGACTTTTCAATAGGGAGGAGCTGTCACCTACCATACTTGCACATCACAAAAACTCTGTCTGCGCACACTCACAAAGGGTATGGCACTAGTCTATTGTGACCGCAGGCAGGTTGGGGCCAGGACAAGGAGGCAGGAAATTCCAAACACCTCTGGGGTGGAAACCTCAAGAACCTTCTCCTACATCAAAGCTTGCACCAGGTATGGAGAGTGGACCCTCAGTTCCAACTCCTCCGTCCACCTCTAAACTTGTGGAAGATTCAGAAAGACTTCTGTGCTGCTCTGCAAGAAGGAATGCTGCTCTGTTGTCCTGCTGCCCTGATGCCACCTGCCATGCTGTCTGAATGAAAGGACTGGGTCAGCATCTTGAACCCAGGACCACCAGAGTGACTTCAAGGGCTAGTTGGTGGGCCTCGTGATGAGGGCTTCAGGGATAGAAAAGGCTACAACCACCTTGAACCCAGCACCTGGGCTCTGTCTGCTGTGAGTCCTAGCCCCCAAGTGGTGCCACTCCAGTCCTAGACCCTTTGTAGTGGGCCTGAAGGTGCCCTGTCAGTCTAGCTGTGGTCCTGTAAGCATAACCAATGCATTGCAATGCATCTCCTCGCATCTGCATCGGAACCACCTCAGTTCGGCACATCCCAGACGCGGGACTTCACATCGCAGTCCGCAGTCTCCTTGAAACTGCTGCCGTACAACGCATCCTTGGCAGAGCATTTTACATTGCAAGCCTCTCATCGTTGGCATCCTCAACAGTGACGTAGAACTCTGCAACACAGCCCCGTAGACCCACCTGTGCGCAGTACATTTTCGACACTGGAGTACACATTGCAAGCCCCTCGTCAACCGCATCCCTGACAATGATGCAGAACCTCACATCACAGCCTCACAGCTCATGGGACCCACCACTGCACAACATTCTTGACTCGAAATCTCACAATACTCCCCAAACAGGATTTAATGTACTCTTGTTCAGTTGGCCCAACTTAGTCCCTATATCTGGCCCACCCTCCATCTCGATCAGACTGATCTTGTAACTTTGTCCCGGTCCCGCGCGACAATATAACCACAGTTGGAGCTTTGTGCTTCTAGGCACTATTTTTGCTTCAAATGCTAATGTTGCATATTTCCATTTCTACTGATTAGATTTTTGTCTTTTTGGTGTCAAATAATTGATTACATTTTAATCTTTTTTTCTAAATTGGAGTGGAATTTTTCTTGTGTTCTCACATTATTACTGTTAAACATGCTGCATAAATACTTTACACATTGGCTTTAAGTTAAGCCTGGCTGCTTTGTGAATTAAAGAGGAAGAGATTTAGGGGGGTTATTCACAGAGGTATTTTGAAGTATGTAAAGTAACATTCCAGTAGTACTCTTACATGCCTTTGTGAATTGGCTTCAAAATATCTAAAAAAGGAAAGGAAATTTATACATATACAATTAGCACAAATGGAAAATATTTGCCCTCTTTTAACTTTTACCTAAAGCATGTATCTCCAACCAGTACATTTTCTTGTTTAAAGTTAAGGAAAGGCTGTGGTTATTTTTCATTTTTATCATCAAGCAGCAGGGCCTGATAATGAGCAGTCCTCTGTCAGATTTATGAATCAGGCTGGGGCACAGAGGCAAAGAACTGAAACACTGAGTTATTTAACTCTTAAATAAAAGTCCTTTTCAACTAAATACAGGAGCATGGGAACAAAATGATATTTCTGAATGCTCCTAAATGGGAGACAATTAAAGTGAAAAGTTACCTTGATGATTGAGTTAACTCTTCGTTTAAATTTTTTCCCATTTCAAATAGTGCGTTTACAAACAGTTTGCCACTTACTCCAGGTGACTAATAGACACTGTTCCTTATTTATAAAATACAGTCTGTTTATATATAGGAGAAATTTGAAGGGAAGAAAAATATTTCTATGAAACATTAAGTCTTGTTTATTCATTTTAAATTACTCCCATTTAAACAAATGGCTGTATTTATTCTGCAATAAATATGGCACTGTGCCTAGGGGCCACTGGGAGCAAGATGCATGCCTTTTGTAAATGTGGCACTTGAAAATGGAAGAATATTGAAATGATGAGTTTTATGGAATCCGTATAAACAAAAAGTTAACTCTTCAGTTTAATTTTCTCAAGTGTCACCTTTATATACACAGCAAGCATCTTGTTCCCAGTGGCTGGTCGACATGGTGCCATATTTATAACTGAAAAATACAGCCATTATTTTAAGTGGGAGAAAATTAAAGTGCAGAATTTTTTTCCAAATTATCAATATGTTTGCAGAACATTTTTCCTTCCCTTAAATTACTCCCATTTAAAGAAGATCGGTTATACATTTGTGTTATACATGTAACGGTGCCATATATGGTGAAAGGTATGTCCTGGGCCATAAGTCCATAAGTGCATATGATACAGGCTCTTAGTCACCCATACACATATATCCCATTCATACGCACACTTATTCATACACCCGCAAAGACCACGCTCTCACTTACACACATGGCAGCCATGTCATAGTGCCCCTAGTCAAAGCATTTTTTTTCAAGCCATCGTTTCTGGCACTATGGAACAATGCACGATTTGCATAGCCTTCAGTAACTCACAATGATTTTCACTCAACAGAAGTAGCTCTTTCCAAAGAAAAGGTTGGAGATCTCTAGGAGAGGTGGATGTTTCAGAGCCAATTAACAGAAGCATCTAAGAGTATGTAAAAGAGTACTTCTTTATTACTGCACCCCAGACTCATAAATAATATTGCAAATTGGCTCCTATGGTTTTTGACATTGCATTAATAGATCAGCTAGTGATCAACTGTAAGCACCTCTCCCCTTACTCTCTTGAGGGAAAACGTACTGTTTCACTTCGATTGCCTAATTATTTACTAGACATTTTCCCAGTGTGGTGGAGCCACTTGAGGCCAGTTTTTGAAAGCAGAGGGTTGCTGCTGGTGTCTCTTCTACTTTCTCTAGCTCCCCTGGGTAATTACAGCAGGGACAGTGGGTGCATCAAATCAGGGAAGGGAAAAAGAAAGCACAGAGTGAAAAGGAGAGAGGAGGAAGGGAGCAGGCTGGTTTGATAATGTTTGCAAGGGCTGCATTTGGTTCCCAGTCCAGCCCTGGCAAAAGGGATGAATGTATGACTTTTCTCTGTATTGTGAAAATGGGGCAGTTTGAAGGTTAATTATAGTAATGACTTCCATTGTGGCTAATTATAGCTAGACAATCCATCTCCGTTAGCATTAAAATGTCTTTACTTACTCTGAATAGTACTCTCAGTAATAATAGAAGATCACCAAGGGACTGCAAAGCAATTTTACTGATGCAAAAAATATTACACTGCCACCAATGTGGGAAATTATAATTTGTGAGCCATATCAACCAAGGGGTTATCCTGCTAGGCCCAGATTTATAGGACAAGTCAGATTGTCTAATTGGCATTTAAAATCCAAATCAGCATCTTTGGTACAGTCCCTGGGGTGTTCTTGTTGAGAGCATAAATGCTTGCTTCAGTATGCTTGCTAGGCACTTTTGCAGTGTTGTGGCACATATTGACTGTAGAACACAAATACAAAACTGTAATATCATGTGGATATAGCATGGCACCAACCCAACACAAGCAAAGTGTGATATTCACTAACTTTTTAATAAAGCTAATTTTCTACAAAAAAGAAGAAAATGTGTTACAGATGGAAAAGGCACAATCATTTAGTGGATGAGATTGCAATCCTTCTTAGTGGAAGGCCTGCCGTTCTATCATGGAGATGGAGCAAATTACTTCATCCTCATGGTTGATGGACCACCACTCAAATATATAAAAGACCACTAAGCAGGCTGTCATTTATAATCAATGTGCAGGAACTGCCGTCACAGTGGTTTGAGTCAATGCATATTCCTGTTAGGTGCAGAGCTTAGTCAGCATGACACAATCCTAACCCAGTTTTGGGTAAATAAAAAAAAGTAATGCTCCCTTCACCATGGAAGTCATCTTTCATGAAGGGAGGAACGTTATTTTCTTCTTACTGTCCCTCACCCCATGGTTTGCCTGGCAATGACAGACAGTAAAGAAAATAGTGACATGTCCACCCATTCCTGATTGGTTGGACGGACATGTAGTCATTTTTCCGACAGCCCTTACTCCATTAAGTCGTCAGAGAGGTTTGGCTATGGGGGTGATGGCGTTTTTGGTGGTATTTAGAGCATGTGAGTGATGCCAGAAAGATTATGTGATCAGTAAGGTCTTCTCAACCCTCCAACTAGTGTAAGGGGAAAGGACTGACGAAAATGTAGTAGGCAGGTGGATATGTAGTCATTTTAATTCATTATATAATTACCTTTCTCTGAAGAGAAAAGTACATTTTAGGGTTGTATAATATAATAGCAGCCTTCTTCTTAACCACAGCATGTAACCACAACTTTGGTGTTGTCAATTTCTATGTCCACATGGTATATATCATACAATCCATTATACTCAACTGTAGTGCAACTGATTGGAATGACATGCAGGGCAATAGGTGTGGAGTACACACTAAGGGGCATTTTTATGAGCCCCTTTGTATTACTCTTGCACAACACAAAGTAGTGCAAGATTAACGCAAATGTAAAATGAGATTTATAAAGTCACGTAAGGCCACCTTATGGAGCCCTGCATGGCCTTATAGATCTCAAGTAATGTAATGTGGCCCAAATCACTGTATTCCATTATTCTGCGCGAGGGAGGCGTTTTTATGGGTGTTGCGTGAAATTATTTCCAGATTTAAAAGCACAGGTAAGCCTGGGAATGCACCAAAAAAATACACCTCCCCAGGAGAGGCGTATAGGGGAGAAGTATCTTTATTACTCATCATTTTATCCTCTGTCTGTGTGTGCTGCTTCTGCAGCAATCATAGAAAGAGGAAAAAGCCTCTCAGGATTGTTTTTGTACATGAAAGGTGCCCCTTCCTGCACAAACAACAATCCCGCCTACAACACAGGCACCCTTACACGATGATGCAAGGGTGCCTGCAAATGGCACCAGTGCAAGGTGAAAGGAAAGGAATTTGCTGCTTGTTATTTTTTACAGGAGTATTCTGACATATACTGGAAAAAAATAATCTTGATTCTCTTTCAAACTTTCTGTTTAAGTAAAAAGTACATTGCATGTAGAAGTACTAATCATTTTGACATTTAGAATGGTTTGAAACAATAGGAGTATACTAATATTTGTTGTGATGGTTGTATTTTTCCAGTTCAATCTCACCATTCAGCATTGAGAGCACAAGGCGCCAGCGGCGGTCGGAGTCCCCGGATTCAAGGAAGCGGCGCATTCACAGGTGTGACTTCGAAGGATGCAACAAGGTGTACACAAAAAGTTCACATCTAAAGGCTCACCGGCGAACTCACACAGGTAGTGTACACTTTTCTAGTTGATGCAAGAAGGACGTGGATCCTGTAAAAGGTTTTCCCCTGCCTACACACACACTGAGTCAACATTTGGCATCAGTTTGATGTTACTTCTGTAGAACTGGCCCCCTGGGTTTGGTTCATTCTGGTATACTCATCCATCAGCACGCTGATGATGCGCGTCCATTCTTAAAACCAGTCTTCTTCCCACAAATATCTGGCAGAGAGCCTCATGTATGAGATTTCCAAAGAAATTTGGGTTAAGGTTCTTTCTATTTAGAATCTCAGTTTCTCCTCGACTGGCTGCCTGGATTATTGCAATACTTGCTTTACTTTTTGTTTAAAATTCAGCGCGAGGACTCAGTAGTCAATAATAATTGCAAATAATTGATTACCTGGATAAATAATTGGAAACTAAAAGAAAAATCCTATAGTCAATAGTGACCTGTGCAATTAGAGTTTCGGATATGAGCCCAAAGGGAAAAATATGATTTTGGCAGATGCCTGCAAGATTATTTTTTTTTCGAGAGATTATATTTGGGATATGATTTCTTGCAGCTGATTCTGAAAACGTAATATTGGGCACTGAAAAAACAATGTCTAGCTAAAGTTCTCAACAAATGTAACTTCACCCCTTCTTATATTTGCCATGATGTTTTGGACTCTCTCACTTCTTTTTTACATCATCTAATACCACTCTCAGTCACTCATCTGATGAATGGAATGTAAGGGTGTGATCTACATATACCCATTCACAAACCAAGATGTTGGTTTATGAATGGGTTTACAATTTGCAGTGTAACATATATTAATAGAAGCAAAAAGAGCAATTGATGGATGGAATGCTGAAAAATGTCAAACATTCACCTACAGTACAGAGATTTGAGCCTAAATCTATCGGTTTTTGCTCACCACGCCATTCCAGTTTGGACCCAGTCATATGCAATACAGCCTGTACCCTGCTTCCCTTGAGAACTATCCAGTCTAAACTGGAAGCAAGCATCCTAGGACCAGTTTCAGAGTATCACCGCTCATCAGCCAGGATAGCTTGACTCCAGTGGCATGGCGATCACAGGACCCACGTTCGGGTTTACCTGTCCCACTTAGGACGACGAATACAAAAAAAACAATTAATGGATGGAATGCTGAACAATGTTAAACATTCACCCCTAGTACAGAAATCTGGGCCTAAATCTATAGTTTTTTTGCTCACCACGTTATTCAAGTTTGGACCCAGCCATATACAAATCAGCCTTGACCCTGCTCCCCATGGGAGCAATCCAGCATGACCTGCCAGAACAAGGCATCCCCGGACTGGAAAGGGGTGGTGAGCAAAAAACAATGGATTTAGGCCCATTTCTCTGACTGAGGGTGAGTGTTTGACATTCGCCTTATTAGTCTCTCACTCATTTAAGTGATGCCAACAACTACTGGCCACACACCACAGGCATGGCACGTAGCAGTCAGCTTTTAGGAGAGCAGCCAACTAGCACTAATACCCTCAAGGGATATATACAGCACCCCACATGGTCATGCGGCCCAGTGCTCCAGAGGTTGCTAACCTTGAACACATCATCTTTGGGTGATCCTCAACTAGCGAGGGAAGGGACACCCTGTCAACCAAGACAAAATCATCCAGAGGTGTTGATTCTTTAGAAGCCTAAGCCCAAACAGCAGGAAGACTTACCAGTTTGCACACGGCACATTGCAATTTACTCCCTCGCCCTCAAAACCTTTGACACTGTTTGTTAAAGTCATAAGGTGCTAACATTATTTGAATTGTCTTTTTGGTATGTTTTAACCTTTTTCAATTATGAAACACCACAGTTCGCATCTTTTTTTAAATTCCTTGCAACACTACCCTGTATGTAATATCCACTGTTTTATATCATGTGTAATTACAATATACAGTTTGCGACATGTAATCATTTTAATTAATCAAACATGAATGAATAAAATGTATTGAAATGTGTAAGCTCTGTCCTTTAAACATGGTAAAATTGGCTTCCACCCAATTGGCACACTTAATTTACTTGTAAGTCCCTGATAAAGTGGTAATACATGGACCGAGGACCTTTAAATAAATGCTATTAGTGGACCTGCAGCACTGATTGTGCGACCCACTTAAGTAACCCTTTAAACATGTTTCAGGCCTATCAATGCAGCCTGTGTGTGCAGTTTTAAACTGTGGCCTAAACCTTCCCTTTTAGCACAAATAAGTTACCCCTAAGCTAGGCACTAAACAGGCCATAGGGCAGGGTGCAATGTGTTCAAATAGTTGAACATGTACTTTTAACTTTTACATGTCCTAGTAGTGAAAAACTCTTAAATGTAATTTTCCCTACTTCAAGGCCTACCTCTCACATAAGATAACCTTGGGTTAACTTATTACATTTAATAAGTGACGACTTTCAATTAGGAGCAGGTAGGAATATCGAGTTTGGTATCTGAAGAATTGAAATTTAAAATACTCTAGTCAGATTTTAAATCACAGTTCTGAAAATGACACTTATAGAAAGTTTTTATTTTTTTGTTCTAATCATTTAAGCCCTGCAGCCTATTTCCTAGGTCACATGACTTGGTGTAGATGGCAGTGGACCTTTGTGCACTGCTCCCAGACAGTGAGACAAAGGAGCATATGTGTTGGCAGAATGGGCCATCTCTGACTTGTCAATAGGGAGGAGCTGTCACCTACCATACTTGCGCATCACAAATACTCTGTCTGCACACACTCACAAAGGGTTTGGCACTAGTCTATTGTGACCGCAGGCAGGTTGGGGCCAGGACAGGGAGGCAGGAAATTCCAAACACCTCTGGGGTGGAAACCTCAAGAACCATCTCCTACATCAAAGCTTGCACCAGGTATGGAGAGTGGACAGTCAGTTCCAACTCTTCCGTCCACCTCTAAACTTGTGGAAGATTCAAAAAGACTTCTGTGCTGCTCTGCAAGAAGGAATGCTGCTCTGTTGTCCTGCTGCCCTGATGCCACCTGCCATGCTGTCTGAATGAAAGGACTGGACCAGCATCTTGAACCCAGGACCACCAGAGTGACTTCAAGGGCTAGTTGGTGGGCCTCGTGATGAGGACTTCAGGGATAGAAAAAGCTACAACCACCTTGAACCCAGCACATTGGCTCTGTCTGCTGGGAGTCCTAGCCCCCAAGTTGCGCCACTCCAGTCCTAGACCCTTTGTAGTGGGCCTGAAGGTGCCTTGCCAGTCTAGCTGTGGTCCTGTAAGCATAACCAATGCATTGCGATGCATCTCCTCGCAGCTGCATCGGAACCACCTCAGTTCGACACATCCCAGACGCGGGACTTCACATCGCAGTCCGCAGTCTCCTTGAAACTGCTGCTGCACAACGCATCCTTGGCAGAGTATTTTACATTGCAAGCCTCTCATCGCTGGCATCCTCAACAGTGACGCAGAACTCTGCAACACAGCCCCGTAGACCCACCTGTGCGCAGTACATTTTCGACACTGGAGTACACATTGCAAGCCCCTCATTGACTGCATCCCTGACAATGATGCAGAACCTCACATCACAGCCTCACAGCTCATGGGACCCACCACTGCACAACATTCTTGACCCGAAATCTCACAATACTCCCCAAACAGAATTTAATGTACTCTTGTTCAGTTGGCCCAACTTAGTCCCTGTATCTGGCCCACCCTCCATCTCGATCAGACTGATCTTGTAACTTTGTCCCGGTCCCGCGCGACAATATAACCACAGTTGGAGCTTTGTGCTTCTAGGCACTATTTTTACTTCAAATGCTAATGTTGCATCTTTCCATTTCTACTGATTAGATTTTTGTCTTTTTGGTGTCAAATAATTGATTACATTTTAATCTTTTTTTCTAAATTGGAGTGGAATATTTCTTGTGTTCTCACATTATTACTGTTAAAAATGCTGCATAAATACTTTACACATTGGCTTTAAGTTAAGCCTGACTGCTTTGTGCCAAGATAACAGAGGGTTAAGTGCAGGTTAATTTGGGGTTTGCTCTTACAGAGATTGTGGTTTCTACTTGAGTAGGGTTTCACTCTCGTTAACCAGTAGCCCAGTTTCCAACAGTGGCAGAGGTGGGAAGTGTGTAACGTTGTTTGTAAGGTTATGTTGAGTCCCTTAAGTCATGTGCATGGAAGCTGCGCATAAGCATGCAGGTTGCAGAAGAGCATGAAGCAGATAAAGCACTTACGTGCAACCCTAGTGAAGGTAAGTAGTACCCTAAATATAGAACTGTTTAGGATGTATCACTTCTTCGTAGCTAACAATAACTTCCCATGAGTTAGCGAGGATATGAGAGGGAATAAAAAGGGGGGCATGTTATTTTTCTAAAAAAGAAAGACTATAACTAGATCTGATTGGACAGTGAAGGTCATTGAACTAGTTGGTAAACTTCACATTGCAGTGACGCTGTTGGATAATTTTTTTCTTGTTCAAAATACGCTTTATTTCATGTCAATATGTTGCATCCTGTGGCTTTACTAAACAGAGCTAATCAATTTAATTTCCGGGAGGATATTTAGAATTGTTTACTTTTTGACCTACAGGTTTCTGAATGTCTAGATGCTTTGTCATTGAATGAGTATCTCTGCAAAGTTTGTCAAGACAGTAAAAGGTAGAATTCTTAAAAATATGCACAGTTATGTCCCATATTACACAGAAGGTCTCAAAGACAACATTCAAATACAAGTGCACATGAAATGTCTGACCTTTCTATCTGTCCTTAACTATAAAGTAGTTTGTTCTTCAAACTGACGACATGTTCAGTTAGTAAAGGTGTTGCTCCAGATCTGTTTCCAAATTAAATCTCAAAGTGCTGTGATTATTTTTGACACTGATGCAGTTTCCTCTTCGGACTTGTTCACATGAGTGTTGCGTGCTGTGATTTCGTAATACATTCCTATCAATTCAGCATAGTACATTAATTGTTGTTCTCATGCCTATAAAATACTGACACAGATTGCCCGAAGCATACATTTGGATGACAACAATTTTCAGTATATGCAAACTATGGTTATTGCCCAACACAATTATTTCTGCTGCACTTGAAGCAGAAATATCAATTAATTCACCTGAGTTAAAAAGTACAACTGAGACTGTCAAAGCAAATATTCATACTCAGTTCATTTGTTAGTCATTAGCTGCCACTGACAGTGGAACACATCATTTTTATTCTGTCCAATAAAACTCTGCTATCTTAGCATATGTGCCAATAATGTAGTAACTGCAAAAAGCTTGTATATCCTTTCGGAGACGGAAGCGAGAAACAGGCCTATGAAATTTGTGTGAATATCATATGTCCATCACAAAGATACTCCCACCCCTTTAACATGCCAGACATGGAACACATATAAATGAAATAAACCATGAACTCCGTTTAAAAAGTGGAATACAAGAAATTATGTATTTAAACGTTAAGGTTAATTAACATTATGTAAATTAATTCACTGCAGACATTCCCCAGGTGGAACGCTTTCTACTCAGATCACCCTGGCGTGTTCACGAGAAAGTAATAACGTTTTTGCCATGCCTATCTATATATATAACAACACCATAGAATATAAGCATTTCTTAAAGGCAACAGTAAGTTTATAGAAAATATTTGACTACACAATTTAACACCTCTTATTTGCTGTGATTCATCCAAAGCTGTAGCCTAAACAATGGTAATTGTAAAGTGGTACACATTTCCAGGTGCCCCATAGGTCTACAAGTCAAGGGGTCATTGTGCTGTCCATCAGACAACGAAGGGATCCGTTGGCAGGTGAATTTAGCAAAAATAGAGGGGTTTTAATGAAAAGGAGTTGTTTTTGATCATGAAAAATAGTGCATGCCTTACATTGATTCTAAAAGTCAAATACATCTACTGTATTTCAAATTCATTTGGTAGCCTTTCTAAAAATTAAAAGAGAAATACATGCAATACTTGTTCTATGATAATTCAAATGTGTTGCTATCTCTGCCTAAGAGCACTATGGGAATCTACAACATGCAAAAGAAAATTTGAAAACGTGTGAACAGCTTCATACACAGAACCAAAAATTAACTACCCAGACACACAACCATTTCCAGATTGTACACAATTTCGCCATACTACTCTATAGCCTCCCAGTACCAGTCACCAGCATAGTTAGGCATTTTAAGACTGCTTTATGAGAAAAATTCTCCTCTTCCTTTTATTCCACTTCTTGTCACCTAATGGCTTCACATTGTTAATCAAGCTGTCAATTGGTAAAGACATAGGGTTGAGTGCCAGCCTCAGATATGTCGATAGAACCTCTGGAACATATGTTTAAGTCAGAACCTGGGCAGCTCATTCTTTCCACTATAAGTAAAAAAAAACATACACAGCGAACTTAGGTTACATTGCCCCTCTAATGTGGGCAACTGGAGACCATGCGATACATTACCAATCCTTGCACAGCTGGATCACATTTAGAAGCTCCTCATATGTGTACAGGGCCGGCTTTCGTGCTGGTGGCGCCCAGTGCGACAAGGTTTGTTGGCGCCCCCCTAATGACCACCTCCGCCACGGATTCCCTCACTACCACACTCTAACAGCACCCCTCGTCTCCATAACCACTTTCTCTCAGATGCATTAAATTCGTTTTATAGCGCCATCCCTACCAGTGTGGGGTGTCATTTAACATCACGCACACACAATCACACATGTGTAGAACAGTGTATAGAAAATGTTACATAAGGCACAGGATTATAAGGTGTAAGAGTCACCTACCATCCATACTGGTAGGCAGTACAGTTTAAGTGTGCTTGGTCTGGAGAAGCACAAATTAAGAATTTAAAAGTTAACTCCACGGTTGGGGGGTTCTTTTTTTATAATAAGAATTAATTTCTACCTTAATAAACCCTTTTTGCAACAATAGGATAATGAAAGCTCTAATCTATACCTTGCAGTTAGCATGTAACTCTTTGATGACAGTTAATAGCTGACTGCTCTATCATAGAATTTTAACTTATAAAATGCAAGTAACAAAATGATCTCTCTAACCAAAGCACTAACCACTGACCTATTTATATTATATACACTCTGTGATCTGCAGAGTACATTTTCCTCGCAGTAGGCATATTAACCCTCTCTGCTACCTTACAATTAGTCAAAATTTCCACTAGACTAAACTTCAATCTCAATCCAGGAAGAACATTAATCACCTGGAGTTATTTTGACAATTTGATAGTTTCCTGAAAATTGCTCGAAGCTGGAACGCAGCAACAGGTGCTTTTAAAACCTCGTATATTTTCAAACACGGCGCCCCCACCCAAAGGCAGCGCCCGGTGCGGTCGCCGGCCTTGTATGTGGGACTTGGAATCACAATCTCATTGACCGTTCCTGCGTTCAGAGGTAGTTTATTTATCAATGAACGGCACGTTTTAGCCTTCACACTTCAACTCTCCAAACTAGTGATGAAGGTTCTATTTTCAAATGTTTTTATTTGAAAATCATTGTATATGGTCCACTTCTTAATCTGTGCCTGTGGTTGCAGATGGTTGGCACCAACACCCCTTTTTGGGGACCAGGAGTTGTTCTGCATCCTCAGACTTGGACCCTGATCTGGGAAGGAGGAAGAGACAGCTTGGAAAACAGTGACCTCGGAGAAAAGTGAGGATACAAAAGAACCTACAAGACTGGAATAAAGTGACAGGAAGGGTAGGACAGCAGAAGAAAGAGGCGTGAAGCGAAATCAAGACTATGCAGATGGTGTTTTTGCAACCTCGCATTCTGAACTCCCAATAGTGTTCTTCTAAACCTCTGCACTTATTTTTCAATTTAGCAATGCACATAGATGGCAGACATATGCCACTGTTAGGGCATATGATTTAGAGTTCGGTGGATGGGCTACTCCATCACACACGTGAAGGATATTCTGCCCTCCATATTACACAAGTCTGTTATATTCAATGGTATTTGTAATCCGGCAGATGCCATATCCGTCCCATTTCTGATGAGTAACACGTCCGCCGAGCTTTACATCAAGCCCTGTACCAACATTTCAAAATACCACATGAGGCTATCAGTGGGTGCTCCTCCGCTATGGCAGAGGAGCGTCCCCGTCCCCCCCCCGCCAGAGGCCTCAAAATTTGAAAGATAAAATGATAATAAAACATGTTTATTATTGTTGTATTTTTCCTTTTCTGCCGTGTCTTGTGGGCTGGGCCATCACGGGGGGCAGTCACTGGAGGAGTGGTGGCACTGACGGTTTGGCTGGCTGTCTCAGGATGGCAAAACGGTCATGCGCACTGACATCTCTCCAATCCAAGCTGCATTGCATGCTTAGGCTCCCAGTCACCTTTGGAGCGGAATGCAAGCCCGCTCAGGCCAATCCCAGTGCTTCTCCCATGCTTGAAAGAGGCGCTGGGATTGGTCGCGGGAGGATTCTGGGCGCCTCAGCAGAAAGGAGAAGTGTGGCGATCGGTGAGGCAAAGATAAGTCCTTTTGTTTCTTTATTTTTGTCGCCTGGCCATCTCCCCCCACCTCACACCCTTCTCACGCCACTGTGCCATGAGAGCAGCAGCGGAAGAATATGTGCCTATTTCTCTCATGTATGTAACTAACTCAAGCCGACCTCCTCCTGCGTCCTTCACCCCCATACCATCCTAAATCCTGTGTTATTAGAGGAGCCCCTCTGACTTTTGGCACCTGTCCACACAGGTACATCTGAAAAACCATCTCATCCCCAGTCCCCTTTCTACTATATTGTCAGATAAAGTCGCGATTTAAGTTTTTCCTTCCCTGCTCATGCAATGCGATGTTTTGATCTATATCCAGGGCTTTAAATGGGCCGGTACTGAGTACCGGCACTTTTTTATTTTGAGAGGGAGAGTACCTGCACTTTTCAAGAGAGATGTATTTCTTTTAATTGGAGAGTACCGGTACTTCTCAGAAATAAGCAGGTACTCTGGTACAGAGTACCTGCACTTTTATTTCTCCATTTCAAGCACTGCCTATATCCAATTCAGAAACAGGCACACATGTATGCATCTTCCCCACTGACTGCCATGAAATCTTGCCATTGAACTATTTGTCCAGTGCAAAATCCACACTTTACTGTGTATAGAAACCCAGGGCTGTGAACTCAATTTCATTCCGTACATGAGCTATGCTAAACACTCCTGACACATCAAGCACGCTGACAACCTTATACGTGAATGGTATTCAATAAAAGCAAAACTAACATAAGCTAATGTGATAAAAGTTGTTTATTTTAATGTATAAATAGAAAACTGGCTCAGATTGATTGTTTGACGTTTGTTCTAAGCTTCGGTATGTCACCGGGAAGTATAGTGTTGCTTTTCTATAGTTCGGCTGATATGGGCATTGCTGACAGAAACTTGATGCCGCTGGTGCTGCCAAGCATCATCTTCTTACTCGAATGCTTGGTAACTTAATTAAATGACCACTAGGTGGCAGTAAAAAACCAGCAATGGTCAGGCACTGGCTGGACGAAGTTAAATTAAATCGTGTTGTATACAGTGCTGCTGGGGTTGAATAAGTGTTTCTTAAAACAAATATATCAACAGAGAAATACAAAAACATATAGATTTATAAATACAAAATAACCAAGTGAAAAGACACGTTTTGTAGTTTGGAAAAATAAATGACGATGACCTGCTCTGCGCATTGTAGTGACATGTTTACCGAATGGTTTTAGTGTTGCGCTATGGAAGTTAAAACAATGAGACATTTTAGCGCCTGCAAATGACAAACCTGTATCAGCTCATCTAAAAAACATACCCCCATTTGTAAAGTCAACCCACCTGGCTGTTCAAATTGAGTCTTTTAATTTCTTCCTGTTCCTTGCTTGATTTAGCAGGTGGGTTGAAAAAACAGAGAGGTCTCGCAAAGGGACGTGACCTATGAACTTAAGGGCGTGGCTTAAACATGTAAGCTAAACATTTGGGCTTGCCATAGTGTGTCACCCGACTGTATTTCTGCCTCTTTCTGTTATTGCATCTAGGTACATAGTACAATAATTGACATTACACCGAAAACAAGCCAGAACTCTTGGCTTTGCCAACGGTTGTATAAGATCAGTGGCCCTTAAAGTATGCGATTGTGCTGCTGCAGCGTTTTTCGCAATATTATGGATCTTTCACATTTGCCACATAATCCATCATCTGCTGCATCATCTGCAGATTTCAACATTAAAAATGTTTCTAGCTAAAAAGGTTCAAAAGTTACCAAAATCGTAGCAACACTTGTTGCAGCGCAGTCAAAAGTCTTTTTCAAAGAATGGCTTCTCGCCTTTCTGTTGCTTATTGCCATGTTTGGGCGTTAAACGGAGGTACAACCAATGCACAGACAGTGTAAGCAAGTGTAAAAATGACAAAATAATTAAGTAATACTATCAGACAATGTGCCGCATTACGCCACATAATTTGCCTTTTCTTGCCGCATAATTTAGTCAAACCTGCTACATAATGTAGCCCTCTCCTGCTACATAATTCCAGTGGCCCTGCATAACATAAATGAGTAACAACAATAACTTTGTTGTAAATAATCTTGAAAATGCTTCAGTTCTGCACTTATGCGACTGTGAAATAACTATAATGCTCCATTAGAGACCTCAAATCAAACTCCTTGTAAAATATTTACTTGTATTTCTTGTGGGCTTGAAAGCGGAAGTACTGGGCAGCAGCAGTCCGTGCAGCCGCTATGTCAGTCTCCAGCAGGTACTGATATAAAGGGTGCTACATTTAAAGCCTAAAGATGCCCACGGCGTGCACTTTTAAATCGCTACCAGGCAGTGGCGTAACACAGGTCCCCCTCAGCACAGTACTCTGGACGTAGCTCTCCTCATTGAGCCAGAGGGAGCCCCTCCATGTGCTTTGAAGGGGGCCCGCTCAAGTTTCGTTATGCCAGTGCTACAAGGTAATCATATTTTATGATTGGCTCCTGATCGTGGCAGCATGCACAGCAAGGGAGTCTCTTCAAAGTTACATTAAAGGCCGGTGATGGGGAGGCAGAGCTGTTGGTTTTGTCAATACTTGTTGGCAGTACCAGATACGTGAGTAATGACGATGGTAATATTGCCCGTAATTAGAACTGAAAATGTTTTAAATCTGAAAGTATGAGGCTGTGAATTAAATACTGCTAAGGTCTGCGGAATTCTTAGTGGTCTTTGGAGTGTCTCAGTCACTCTTGTTTACCCCCTTTTCTCTCCCCACATCTATCTGAAATCATGCATTCACAAATCATCTTCTTCTTCGTCATTGTCTTTTCAATCTTTCCTTCTGAAAGTACTTCCTTGCACTGTTTCCCCTTCAACGTACTCTTAATGTCTCTCTTTCGCTTTCTTTCTTTCTTTCTTTCTTTCTTTCTTTCTTTCTTTCTTTCTTTCTTTCATTCTTTCTTTCTTTCTTTCTTTCTTTCTTTCTTTCTTTCTTTCTTTCTTTCTTTCTTTCTTTCTTTCTTTCTTTCTTTCTTTCTTTCTTTCTTTCTTTCCTTCTTTCTTTCTTTCTTTCTTTCTTTCTTTCTTTCTTTCTTTCTTTCTTTCTTTCATTCTTTCTTTCTTTCTTTCTTTCTTTATTTCTTTCTCTGTCTCTCATCTGCAAACAAAGCATTTTCTTTACTGTAGGTGCTATCAAAAATTTAACAAGGGTGTATATTTCCTTCACACAAGATGTTAATTACAATAGGCCCATATGTGACCACCGGACCTTGTAGAAAGGCGAAAGATTGGATAAGAATGTAGGCAGAACAGCCTCATGGCCCACTGATAGACACTGTGAGAAACTCATACTGCATTCAGCCTCAACTCCAACCTGTCAATCGTGCCCCATCTCGAACACTCATTCAAACAGTGACATCACCTAGACTCCTAGAGGTGACTCAGTTCACTGTATGCACAATATAAGATCATATATTGCAAGAAAAATACAACTACAGAAGTACTGGAAAAGTAAGCAGTCTTGGGGAATGCAAGATGAAGTAAAACATAAAATGTCAGCAGAATTGCCTCTGTTACCTTAGGAGTTTTTGCTGCCATGTTGAGAAGTCAATCAGCGTTTTTGCCTATAAAGTTAAATAAGTGAATAAAGGCCCCAGTAGGGACCAGTTTCAAAGTCAATTTTTAATTACTGCCTTATCTGAGACTTGGCAGGGCTTGCCTCACCTACAGACCTGGCTTTGCATGTTACATTTCTTTTTCCTAAAGTTTTATATAGCAGAAACATGAACCTAAAAGGGTATCAGAGCGCTTAACAAGAGATCAACCAAAGAAACAGAAGAACAGATAACAAAATCTAGAGAGAAACAGGATGGGAGGGACCCAAACTGAGACAGGAGCCCATGCCACCTGCTACATATACATGATCATTGTTGTCCAATAATTTACATGGTTATAGCAGATGTGGCCTAATGTGCCCAGATTTGTCACAAAATGCATTTCAACTTTAAACACCTGTTCTGATCTGACCTTGCTTTAACTAAAAGTTGATAGCAAGCATTGGCAAAGCCAACAGCCTGGCTTTAGTGTGCTAATGCATGTAAACTGAATTTGTGCATTAAAGCAACACCTTTTCCAGGTCCCTGGTTTCCCACCATATGGCTTTTTGGAGTAGGTAGACGCGGTGCAGCATTCCAAGGAAAGAATTGGATGCTGCTTCCAGCCCTATGTATTGGGGGAATGTTGAACAGTGACGACCAGAGAAAGAGGCTGTCAGGCGGCCTACTGGCAGACGCTGAGGCCGGCGTACACATGCTGAGGAACACGGTCTGGAGTTCTAGGGCCATTCTAGCCAGTCGTCCCACAACCCTAAGGGCATACAACTTGGTGTGATGCCCAAAGCAAAGCACCTATGACAACCAGGGATGGAGCTCAGACCCCTGTACGAAGAAGGCAGCAGCACTGGGAGCCTCTCCCATGCCTTCCAATAGCACCACCGGCAGAGGGAGGTCAGCAGTCCGCGCCTCTTGGTGGACAGGCTGAGCAGTACGACGGAGGCCTCCCAGTCACCTCAGCCACACACACTGATCCTCCCACTCAAAGCCTCAATAGCAGCTTCTGAGCCAGGTCACACCATGAGGAAGGATAGAAAAAATGGATGTGAGCCCTATAGACTGATTGGGCCTGGTGGAATACGCTGTGTGTATTCAGATTTGTGAGCTACTGTGGTCACACTACCTTGATAACTCACCCTCTCTCCACCCGGTGGGTAAGGGAGAGCCCGATCCTTTGCGAAGGAACCTACACAATATATTGTGCGAAAGGGACAAAGACAGAAACAGCACTACGCTCCAGAGAGAGGATCATCATCCCTGCGTGCTCCCAGGAGTTTATACTCTCCCATTATGGGTAAGCTTAGACTGACTAAAGAAATAGACCCTCAGGTCATACTCTTAGAACTACTGCAACAACATCTAAATATGATAATGGCACAATCGTAGCCTCAAAGGAGGTGCTAGAAGCCAAGATTGATACAGACTCACTCAAGTGGGAGTTCTTGGGGCAGATCAGCATAAATTGGCTGACAGAGTGAAGTTTTATGAGGGAACCCTGAATCAATTGGAACCAACATGCAGGAGGACACAAATACAGCTTACAGCCCTCACAGACTGAGTCACCATGCTGGAACATAGGGTGTAGATGTGGAATGGAGAAACAGATGAAACAACATGAGAATAGGGGGCATGCAGGAAGGAGAGAAAGGCAGCGATATGGTGACATTTCTGGTACCCTGGTTCAGTTCGGACGTGGCAGGATGGGAGGGCTTGTCTAACGTTTATGCCCTGGATAAGTCACACAGTGTTTCGACCAGACACCCCCCTCTGGGTGGGTTCCCCTTGACCAATGGAAACTAAACTACTACACTACTGTGATAGAGATACAAAAAACGTGGGGGCCCAAATCATTTAAGGTTGAGCCCAAATCATTTAAGGTTGAGAATGACTCAGTGACATTGTCCCCTGACACCATCACAGTCTAAAGACAGCCTCCTTCTTAGCAGTGAAGAGAGCACTCAGGGACGCTAAACAGCAATACACGCTGATGTTTCCATCCAAACTGTAGGACTTAATAGATGGAAAATCCTTATTTTTTAATGAACCAACGGAGGCTTGGGACTGGCTGGAGACTCATAGAAATGGCAAAAGTCTCGATCAACACAGTCAATTCCCCACCAGCCAGCACAAAGGAAATGACCTAAGAGGATGCAGGCCTTGAGGAATGTACGAAAACAGACGAGACTCCAGCCTGAGAAAAGGTAAGACCATTGGGGTACTGGCTGCTAAGTAGATACGTTGAAATGGACTATTGGAATTGGAGAGTAACATAGCATCATTAAGCAGGTCTTTGGACACTGACTTGGATGCAACGTCCGCAACAGGAGATGTCCTACCACAGATCACTCCCAGAATGGCAGATGATTTGTAACAATTCCACCATTAGGACTGGCTGGCGAGATACATAGAGATGAAAACCAACCATGCAAATGGTGCTGCGAATAAAAGCTTGATCGAAATCAAGATGCACACTAACTTCCTAGATTATGTGTTGCTGGAACCGTACGAGGGACTCCTTGAGGGGGGCTTCTTAGCAATCCTGAACATTATATTTTAATTTAAAGAATGCCTTTTGCAGGAAGAAGTGGGTCTGTAAGAAGGGAGTTTACTAAGGTCCTTTCACACATGCACGCTGATTTGGCAAGATTGGTAAACTGGAACAATAACCTAGAGGTGTTGTTAGATGTTGTTAAAAGAAGTTTGGACAGGAGGCCATTGTTTCCCGGCTCTGAGATGTGGGAGTAGGGTTCAATTGTTCATACACTAGCTTTTGTGATTAGCATTTGGTAGCAGGGTTGTTAGAGGCCACAATCATGATGAAGATATCAGCGAGGTAGAACCCTAAATTATATTTTGGCGCAACACATTATAATCTTGGAAACATAAAAGAAAAGTTTCTCCATTAAAACATGAAATGTGCAAGGCCGAGGATCTGCAACTAAAGGATACATCACAATGCAAGACCTTGCATTGCAGTCTATAGTCTCCTTGGAACCACCACTGTAGGACACATCGCAAGCCCCTCATCGGCAGGGTCCTCGATGATAATGCAGGACTCCGCATCATAGCCCAGCAACGTCTTTGAAAACATCCGGTGTGTGATCCATCTTCAACACGGGATTTCTCATTACAAGCCCGTCATCGAGAAGCTTCTCAATGAGGATGCAGGACCTTGCATTGTGGCCTTGCAGCTTCTCAGAACTGCTGCTGCACACCGCATCTCCACACCTGGACCTCACATTGCCACCACAGTATGACACATCCTGTACATGGGAACTCACAACACTTCACAACCAGGATGGAAGTACTTTGTTCAGCGTGTCTATTCTGGTCCCTGTATCCGGCCCGCACTCCATTGCGGTCAGCCTGAACTTATGACTTTGTCCCGATCTGACGTGACCAGATAAGCACAATAGTCACTTTGTGCTTTTAGGCACTATTTTCTAGTGGCAGTTGGTGACTTTTGAAAACAGTGGGGCAAGCATACTGGACTTACTGGTGCATGGTTAACTTAATATAATATAAATAGACATCTTACCCCAGCTATCTTCTTTACACACGCAAGGGCTAACCTACATTTGCTGTGGAATGGCCTAACGTCTCTAGTTAGAAGCACACTATCCTGACCCCATCCAGAAGCAGTACCTTTGCCACTGCTTTTTTCACTTAACTCTTTAAATTTGCATATCTTCCGTTACTCTATTTGTCTAAATTCATGTGAAAATTTTCTCGTGTTGTGTTTTCATTTTATTATTGTTTGAATTGCTACTTACATAGTTTACAGATTGCTTCTAAGTTATGTTTGACTGCTAGTAGAGTTTCACCACCCTCAACCACTAACCCAATTTCCAACATTGGAGTTCAGCATTGAGGATTTTTTGTGAAGTGTCACACAGTGATTTTGTGTTACACTAAAATCCCAGATTAATAATTTAATACGCATTTATTTGCTTTTTCCATATTCACTCTCATTCTACTTGACTGTTTGTAACCATACCTTCAGAAAGGGAATTCAACTCATCAACCTGGTGAGCTACACTATGGTTGAGCTTAAACAGTTTGGCAAGGAAAGGAGAGCTGTGCGTGCCTGGGCAGAGGATCACCAGTTGCTGACAGCAACAGAAGATAAGAATGAGGCGGATGATATGAAGGAGCAGGATCAGGGCCTGGATACCAGCCCTGAGATGCAGCAACCATTGGGATGGGTATGACACATCCCCTGAATTAGAGCTCCCTTCCAGAGCGCAAAGTGTGCCTTCACAAGGCCTATCCCTGGAGCAGCTGGCAGACAGAAAGGCAGAGAGGAAGTTTCAGCTGACAATAGCAAAGTAAAAAATAAAGGAGAAGCATGCTTTGGAGCGACTGGCTCATGAAAGGAGCCCCAGAGAGCTAGACATCAGAGCGAGATAAGCAGAGTCCAGCAGCCATGGTGACAGCATACCTACAATGCCGTCTAGAGACAAGAGGGTCCACATACCAAAGGATCTAGTGCCTACATTTGGTGTGGGAGATGACATCAACAAGTGGCTTGAAGCCTATGAGGGTGGCCTGGAGATTAACAGGATGTCTAAGTAGGATTGGGGAGCTAGTCTCTAAAGGCACATACCGAAAGACGGGGGATGCCCTACTGGTTCTAAAGAAAGAAGACAGGATGAAGTATCTCTCTTCCCCCCTTTGAAGGACACCACTTGTCAGAAAGTATAGTCTCACCCCTGAAAAGTACAGGCAAAGGTTTAGGGTCAGTCAGAAGCTGCTTCAGCAGTCCTGGGTAAATCTTTATGGATTCCTTTTGCAAGTCACTTGATGGTTGGGTGAAGGGTAGTGGTGTGAATGATTATAAAGTTGCGTATCATCTGTTTGCAAGAGAGCAGATGTTCAGTAAGTTTTTTTCCGGAGCTGCACCGAAACTTGATTGATAGTAATCTCACTGACCCCAGAGGGCTTGCTAAGGAGGCGGACTGCTGGCACAGCACTAGGGTCCATAAAAGGTATCTGGGGGATCACCAGAGGATGGTAAGGGGTTCCACCAGAAGAAACAGGTCCCAAAAATACTTCCCAACGGAACCATAGTAACCAGTTCCCTACAGAACCAAAGAAGAAGGGGTTCTTCAACAATAGAACAGGGAGGTTTGTCCCCAGGTGTACTTAGTGCTACAAATATGGGCACTCCAGGGGAGACACAAAATGTCTTAAGAGGGCACTGCCACCCAACGATGGGCAGACGCCTGGGTTGGTGAGTGTAACACATGGGGAAGAGGTTGTCCCAGTTAGCTTGGGGGAGAAGACAGAGGTTACCTTAGAGTTCCAAGGGCAGTGCTTCCTAATCTGTTCACCGTGTCTCCCTGGTGCACCGTTAAAACTAGCTAAGGGAGCTACACACCAAGCATTTTATTAAATTTAATGTTGAAGGATTTTTTAGCTTCAGTTAAACTAATTAGACATAAAATCATGATGTTGATGATTTATAAGTGACATGCCAAAAGCCGGAAACGTAGTGCTTAATTGATGGCATGTCGAGGGAGATGACCTACATATTTTACTGGATCCCCACATTCCAACACTCCCAAAGTAAGTGAGAGACAACTTATTTATTTTGCTACACTCATTGATAGTTTAGGTTTTTTCCAAATGCATTTTACCAGGAAAGTAAAGTTATCCTGTCTCTCAAACACACTATGGGCCCGATTATAATGTTGGGCGTATCTCCACCGAGAGGCCATGGGTCCATCCGACATCTTAGGCTGGGTTCCGACTACCACATAATGATGCGGTCAGTCTGGGTATAGCAGGCAGAGGGACCGACCGACATCTCCGACAGGCTCAAGGAGCCCACTGGTCAGAGCGTATGTCCTACAATGGGGGCGGTGCCATCGTAGGCACCGCTGTAGGCATTACGATGACCCTCTGCCTTTACATGGCAGTCCGACTGCCTTGTGACGGTAGATGGAATCAGACTTTAGGGGCTGCTAGCAGGGCCCGTGTCCACCGTGGGCCTCTGTTATGGGCCCAGGGGGACACAAGTGGTACTCCACCAAACATCCATGTACCGTGTGCCAGGCACCACACGGTGCAAGGATATTTAAAATTTGCCCTTTTCCACTGCAGCTTGTGCTGCTGCTTTTTTCTAGGGCCGCAGTACAAGCCACAAGGGAAAAGAGCAGTTTACCGACCGACCTGCACGGCGGTCTGATTTTAATCAGGCAAGTGGAGCAACCGGCATATAGTCAGTCGGACACCTACGCCATTGTAATGCAGCCCTTAGTGTTATGAAGTATTCACGTGAACTTGAACAATAGGTACTCCAAGTACATATTTCTTCCAGTACACAAACAATTCCAGACAGGCATGCTCCCTCCATGGGCACAGGGAAGTAAAACACTATATACGGCATAATGCCAACATTTGGAAGCAAGAAAGAGCGACGTTTATAAAAAAAAGTCTGAGGAATTTATTTGGCTTGCATAGAGTTGGAGGCTATTTTAGGTTGAGATAGTTAAAATAAAGCTGTATTTGGCTTAAAAAATAGTGAGTCACCCTGCTGAGTCAAGTGTGTTCGCACGTATGACATGGGTAGAAATGGAAGTTTATGCAAATATTCTTCAAGCGTAGAAACACTTTGGCAATGGGGCCTATAGGCAGAGGTGTGCTATCTAGTATTGTAAGTGGGTAAAAAAGTTTGAGAGGGCTCTCTTAAAAAGCATAGGCAAAGAGGTGTAACAAGGAATATTTTATGAGAGATGCCACCTTAGTAATATGAAACACCTGTGTATATGATTATTATATCTTCATCAGCTTCATCCCAATTATTTTCAGAGAAAGTACTCCAGAGGCCGAGCTTACATTATCCCCACTCTCCAAAAAACGTACTTAGTGGGGAGCCGCGGCCAACAGCAAATAGGGCAAGGGAGCTACGGGTCGAAAAAGTTTGGGAACCACTGCTGTAGAGCCCGAGCACTTCAGGCTCACGGATCGCTGGACAGGTCCATAAAAGGTGAAGGAGTAGAAGTGGGATTCCACCTACCTGGCAGATTTCAAGAGACCTAGAACCCCGTAAGGGTGCATCAGAGAAATTGCCCCACATCACACTTTAAGAGGTCTGAAGTCACCATGCGCTTGATGATAGATGATGGAGTGAATGAGGAGAAGGAACCTCTCCCTGTCTATCCAGGAGCATGATGGGTCAGTAGAGAACGTTATCCTCACCACTTCTCTGACCCTATATCAGCGGAGTGATTGTTGCCAGTTGTTGGTGCAGTTTTAATCTTTTTTCTTCCTCGCCCCTGGACATACAAATTTGCTTAACTAGGACGTTGATACTGGAGACATTATGCCTGTTAAGACTAATATTTACAGGTACTGGACAAGGTCAGAACTGGCATCAAGTATGAGATACAGGCCTTAGGGGTGATTGAGCCCTTCTGTAGTCCATGGTCCAGTCCAGTGATGTTTGCACAAAAGGTGGCCCCACTAGGCAATGGTGGCCCCACCAGGCACTATTCTAGAACGTAGGTTCTGCATAGTCTACCAGGGACTCTAGTTATTCACCAAGACTGGTGCTCACCCCAACCCTCAAGCTGACAGGCTGGGCATTGTCAAATTCTTCAGTACTTTGGATCTCACATCAAGATATTGGCAGATTTCTCTGACTGAGTGGGCAAAAGAGAGGTCTACATTCTCATCCCCAGAGGGGCAATTCCAGTTCAGGGTCATACCCTTAGGCTTAAAGAATGCCCCTTCCACCTTTCAGAGGTTGGTGAACATGGTCCTGGCAGTGAAGGAGGTATTTTGTGCCGCCTACTTTGATGACTAAGCTGGCTCCAACTCCTGCTGGCAAAGAACACCTATACCAACTCCAGGAGGTGCTTCAGGCCCTGCAACAGGTGGGCCTGACTATCAAGGCCAGTAAGTGCCTAATAGGGTAAGGTACTGTGGTGTATCTGAGCCACATGGTGGGCAGGGGCCAGATGCAGCCCCCTTCAGGACCAAGATTTAGACTATCCTGGCAACCCCCAAAACACAGACTGAGATGAGAGCCTTCCTGGGTCTCACCAGTTATTACTGGAGGTTTGTTATGGTATCTTCCCCCCCCCCCCCCCCTAAGTGAGCTGGCTTAAAAAAACTGCCGAAGAAGGTGATCTGGACAGAGGCCTATCAGGAAGACTTAGAAACCCTCAAGGAGGCCATGTGTACAGCACCTGTACTCAAAGCTCATAATTCTCCAAGGCGTTTGTGGTGCCAATTTTCTAACTACATTTTCCAGCACAATGCATAATATAAAAAAGATCATACGCAAGAAATGGAACACGGTGAAGAAGCATGAAAGACTAAAGGGGATTCCGATATTTGCTCTAAAAAGAAACAAGAACCTGAGAGACAACATGGTTAGAGCGAACACATACTACAAAAAGGAGAATGTTTCCTTCAGGACAATGCTTGCTTTCCCCCCCTCAAAGGACATCACAAATGTGGGAATTACACTGCATGTGCGAGCACAGTAGAGGGTGATCACTTTATTTACCATGGCAAAACAATCAGACACTCTGAATTCACCAACTGTAACACACCGAACGTGATATATTGCATGATGTGCCCTTGCAACTTGGCGTATATCAGAAAAAGTCCCATGCCATAAAGAAAAAGACCATACAACACAGGTCCCACATTAAATGCAAAGTAAAAAATGCACCAATGTTGTATCACTACATAGAAAAGAGTCATGGAGCACATGACATGAAATGGACTGTCCTAGTACACGTGAAATGTGTGAACACTGACTCAGTACTCTCCAATCTTGAAGCCAAAATTAGTCTGCATCTATGCACAACTTCCGATGGCCTCAATGAAATCAATGAGATAGCACACAGCTCCTGAACAAAATCATGCCCTTACGCACCATGAGGCTAGCAGAGGTAACACAAGCTCAAAATAATAAGATGACTCGCAAACAAGCTATAAACGATGCAGACTCTGCTTAGACACAGAGCAATTTCACCTTGAGTATATAGACAGACCTCTGGGGCACATTAGAGTACCATACAACTTGAGCATATATGCATTGTAAACCCAGCCTAGAGTTCCACACAGTCATCCTGTACTAAAACCGTGGGATTTTATCTAGAACCCAGACCAGCCTGTTCTTCTTGAATGGAGCACAGCTAGGAGAAAGACATACGGTCCAAACTGGTATGTCCCCTTCTGCTGTAAATAAATACTGGCACTAATTAAATCATGAAAATACAATGTGAGATCGCATGCCATACAAAATATGTTGTATAACATGTCTTTCAGCTCCAGAAAATAAGCATGACATTGCCATGTCCCAATATATGAAATTTACAGTTTTGTTAACATTGTTTTCATTACTCTAGATATGACCATGTGAAATCGTCAATACCTTTACATTATAGGTCACACAAAACCAATAATGATGATAAAGTGGTGAAGCCTTCAAACGAGTGCAGCTGCTCAATAAAGTTAGATGGTTAAAAAAAAGCACAAAGAAAATAATTCACAACAAGGAAGCATAAGGCAAACAAAAGTAAACCAATAGGAAAGGCACCGATTATAAAGTAGGGCCCACCCATTCACTTCGGCTTTCAACTGCTGTCGGATCAGCACAAGAACACGCACAAGAACACGCAGAAAACTAGACCCACGCTTGAGGAGTTGAACACAACAAATTAAGGTAAATGACTAAAGCACAAATGACCCATTACCTTTCCACATGCATGCTGAAATTAACTGTGTGTCGGCTTCTTCACCCACCGCCATCGTACTCGCACGGGGCACCCCGGGGGCTGTGCACCTCCGGCAATGGAGCATCAGATATGCAACCTAAGGGAACTGCTCCATCACTAAAAAACCTGTAAAAGACTGCATGTAAGCAAATGGTTACAGCTCATTGACCAAATAAGCTTAGATATGAATGCCGTAACGGACCGAAAGTCCACTTTTTCATCATGGCCGCGCCTGTACGGGCCCCCCAGGGGACATTAGACCTCCAAGCAGTGGCGGCTCCTTGAGGGAGTGATGCGGGGCGGTGAGGTGGAGGAGGGGCAGTGTGGGGGGTAGTAAACTCTGGAATTGGGCCCAACAAATTTGGGTAAATAAATAAATAAACAAAACTAATTACATTGCGCATGCTGCAACGCCAAATTGGCGATGCAGTGCGCAATGTAATTTGTTTCATTTCTTTATTTCTTTAGTCAACTCTGTTTGGCCCAATACCGGAGTTTACTACCCCCTACCCTGCCCCTCCCCCGTCCTGCCCACCGCCTCGCAGCACTCCCTCAAGGAGTCGCCACTGCCTCTGAGAATGTAATCTGACAACTGTACCGCAAGATAACGGCTTTACCAACCGCAAACTCGTATATAAATGCATGGCTGCATAATGCACAAATGGCTCACATAGGAACAAGGCACGCAGACATTAAATTGTGCATCACGGTTGGAAAAATTAAAGATCTTATCGGATTACAAATTTAAGCTCTGACCACCAGTAGAATAGGGTCTAGTAGTACTGCTGCAGACTACAATTATGAAGGTTACAGTGATAAATGCCCCACAAATCTGACAGTATAGGACACTGGATACGCAACTGTGTATCTTTCTTCATGTATGTTTTCTGTTTAATTCCTTTTCAAATGTATTATAAACCATGTCATGTAATTTATTTTGTCTATACACGTCTGGTCCTAAACCAATATGTTCTTAAACGCAATTTCCGTTAAATGAATGTGAAACACCCCATTTACAATGTTTGCTTATGTTTACAACTGTCCTTTCAAAAAAACAATAAATTGAGAAAGAGGACTGCCTGTTTATTTCCCTAAAAGTAATTGGATCATTTAATTGTGTTGTGATACAGTTCAGTGTACATTATTGAACAACTCACTAAGTAAAAACATGCTGGATCATAGATGCTTGACGAAACTATAGTTTGGTTTCTTCAATAGAAAAAAAGATTTGATTGATGGTCTTGGAGGTCCTTCTCTATGATAAAAGATGGATGCTTCAGAGCATGGCGTAGGGGCTGTTGAAGCCCAGTTAAATGAGAAGAGCCTAGAAAACCTGTGGCCTTCATTAACAGGGGGTTACTTCCCCAGAAACAGAGGTGTAGTGCTATTGAGGAGAGAGTGTTTGCTGTGGTTTGGGCACTGAAAAAGCTTCGACCATGCTCATTTAAGTCTCACATCTATGCTCAGACAGACTACATGCCCCATAGATGGCTCATGCAAATGAGGCATGAGAATCCCAAGCTGTTAAAGGGGTCCAGTGCCCTACAGGGAATGGACTTTATTGTGGAACACCGTTCTGGGTCGGACTATAGCACTGATGGTCTCTCCAGGTTTTTACACCTTAGTGATGAGAACTACAAGGAGGTTGGGTAGTTCTCCCCACTTTCAGCTGCGGGGACATGTGTTAGACCTGTGAGTCCTAGGGTGGTCTTCCCCTAAACATTTGCTGTTACGTCTTCTACTTTAGTTGATCTCATTTATCCTGGCCTTAGGACTCTGTGCATTTTACCACTGCTAACCCGTGGTAAAGTTCTTGTGCTCTCTCCCCTAAACATGGTAAAATTGGCTTACACTCAATTGGCATACTTGATTTACTTTTATGTCTGTAGAAAAATGGTACCACATGTGCCTATGGCCTGTATATTAAATGATACTATTGGGCCTGCAGTACTTATGGTCCCACCCACTAACAAAGCCCTTTAAACGTGTCTCAGATGTGTAATTGCAGCCTATGAGTGTAGTTTAAATCTGCCATGTAGACATGACAAAATTAACCTTTGTCAGGCTTAAATTCTCCTTTTTATAAACACATACGTCACCCCCCAGGTAAGGCCCTGAATAGCTCATAATGCATAATGCAGGGTACCTTAAAGTTTGATATGTACTTTTACGTTTTACATGTCTTAGTAGTGAAAAACTCTAAAAGTGTTTTTCATTACTGCAATGCCTATCTCTCGCATAGGATAGGGTTGAGTTTCCTTATTACATTTAATAAGTGATAACTTTTAGTGTCTAAAGAGTTGTAATTTAAAGCCATCTTTAATGGTAAAGTCAGATTCTAAGTCACTTTTTGAAAATGCCACTTTAAGAAAGTTGGCATTTTCTTGTCCTAACCATTTGGTGCCTGCAGCCTGTCCCTGGGTCACTTGACTGGGTGTAACTGGCAGTTGGTCTACCATACTTACACGTCACAAAGGCCATGTCTGAACACTCTCACAAAGGGTTTGTCACAAAGTCTTTTGTGTCCACAGACATGCTGGGACCAGGGCAGGAATAGAGGGGCTGCCTGACAACTTGTGGGTATGAAAACCTCCAGAACCACCTTCTACTTCAAAGTGGCCAACATATATAAATATTTGACCCTCAGACCCAACTCTTCGGTACACATCTGGACCTGTAGAGGACTCAGAAAAAGGAATGCTGTTCTGATTTGTTGCAAGAAGGACTGCCATTCTGCTGCTCTGCTGTGCTGCCCTGCTGCACTCTTGCTTGAATGAGAAGGACTGGACCCACATAATGAACCCAGGGCCACCAGAGTGACTCCAAGGGCTGCTTGGCTGGCCTCCTGATGAGAGCCTCAGGGACAGAAGAGGCCTGAACAACCTTGAACCTAACACTAAGAATCTGCCAGCTGTAAGTTCTTGGAAATTGTCCTGAAAGAGCTCTGCCAGCCCACCTGTGGTACCAGCAGAACTGACACAGTGTGGCGCATCGTCTGACAAGACCCCGCATCAGAACTGCTGTGCAACGCATCCCCAATGCAGGACCTTACATCGCAGCCCACAGTCTCCTGGGAACTGCCACTGTGTGACACATCCTCGATGTGGGACTTAGCATCATAAGCACCTCATCAACAACATCCTCAACGGTGAGGCAGGACTCCACATGACAGCCCCACACCTTCTTTGAAACCAGCCTGTGCGCAATACATCCTCAACGCAAGACTTCCCATTTCAAGCCCCTCCTCAACAATGATGTGAGTCCTTGCATTGCAGCCTTGCCGCTTCTGGGAACAACCACTGTGCCATTGCGTGTTGCATCTTATCTTTGATATGGAATCTTACAATGTTTTGCAACCACAATTTATGATACTTTGTACAGCGGGCATATCCTGGTCCCTGTTTCCAGCTCGCACTCCATTGTGGTCGGTCTGAACTCATGTTTTTGTCCTGGTCTGGTCAACCAGAATGGGGTTTGCTTGTCTTTCACATTGATAGAGATTGTAGTTGCTGCTTGAGTAGGGATTCATACCCCTCAATCAGTAGCCTAATTTGAAACACAATAACAAAAGTTGATGGACAGAATGCAGAACAATGTCATATATTCACCCCAGTACAGAGATCTGGGCTTAAATCCATCATTTTTTTCTCACCATGCCATTCCAGTTTGAACCCAGCCATCTGCAAATCAGTCTTGACCCTGTGCCCCCTGGGAACAGTCCAGCCCGAACTGCCAAGCCAGGTCCTCCCTGGACTGGAAACAAGCATCCTAGGACCGGTTTCGGGGTTTCACCCCTCTTCAGCCAGGATAGCTTGATTCCAGTGGCATGGAGAGCACGGGACTCACGTCTGAGCATACCCGTCCCACTCGGGGTGACAAATGCAAAAACAACAGTTGATGGACAGAATGCAGAACAGTGTCATACATTCACCCCAGTACAGAGATCTGGGCCTAAATCCATCGTTTTTTTCCTCACCATGCCATTCCAGTTTGAACCCAGCCATCTGCAAATCAGTCTTGACCCTGTGCCCCATGGGAACAGTCCAGCCCGAACTGCCAAGCCAGGTCCTCCCTGGACTGGAAACAAGCATCCTAGGACTGGTTTCGGGGTTTCACCCTCTTCAGCCAGAATAGCTTGATTCCAGTGGCATGGAGAGCACAGGACTCACGTCTGAGCATACCCGTCCCACTCGGGGTGACAAATGCAAAAACAACAGTTGATGGACAGAATGCAGAACAATGTCATATATTCACCCCCGTACAGAGTTGGCGTGGTGAGCAATATAGCGATGGAATAAACCCAGATCTGTGACTGGGGGTGAATGTTTTGCCAATGTGCAACATTGCGTCCATCATCTTGTGTGTTTTTTTCAAATTGAAACACAACACATAAACAGCGGATGTCTTCTATATAGTATGGTCCTGCTCCATAAATCAAACTCATTGGGAGCAAATTACCCAATACCTGGGAAAATCCCTAGGTAGAGTGGCAGCTGTGACACCAGAGAATTGCCTGCTGGGGGGTTACCTCGCCCCCAAACCCAAAACGGAGGGCAAAGAATTGTTGGGCTTTGTTGTGATACTGGCTAGAAAACACATTGCTATGACCTGAAAGGCGAGATTAGACTCTACCTAGGGTAGGTGGCAGGAAAAAATGGAACTTTGGGTCAGAGCCCAAGAGGAGGCCCTGCTATGCAAAGACTCTAGCGGTCTGCATAGACTACCTCGGTCAGATATGTGGGAAGAGGTGACTTGGTTCTTTGTGGAGTATTCTTCCCCACCCAGACTCAACTATGTCATCCACTGAGAATGTAGAGACAGGGCAAGATAGTAGTTTAAAAAACAGCTTAATTTGAAGTAGCAACTCCCCTAGGAGTTGCGAGTCCCTAAACAAATAGGTAAGCAGTACCCTTGCACCCTTTATTATATAATACCCCGTGTAAAGACGCCAAATAACAAAAAGATGTATGCTCATGAATATGTTTTTGTGATACATATTTATATAAAAAGAGAACCCCCTTCAAAATAAAATCCTTTATAGTTACCAACGATATTTTGTTCAACATATGCTGTATGGTGCATGAATATCTGATGTAGACTGATAAACATAAGAGGTGTAAAAAATGTGTAAAATTGGGCTTGGACGATATTTGCATTTTGGTTTTGATTAGAGTCTGGTTTCCATTTCTTTCCTTGGTTTTATTTGTTGCAGGGTATTTCCAATCCATGCAGTCTTTAATATTGCAAATCTAGTCTTAATCTACAAAGGACAACTGTTTTACGAACTACACGTTAGTTTATTGCATATTTGTTACCATCTACCACATGATGGCCTTACAGACAGTCAATATGCAGCTATTACCATGACTAATGATCTGACCATTTGTAATCTATTGTGAATTATTAAAGAAAATGTAATCATAATGGTTATGCATTTAACACAGGGGTGGCTCCTCCGATACGACAGAGGAGTGTCGCCCCCTCTGCTGAAAGCCAGCAGAGGCAAAGGACATAAACAAGACGATAATAAAACATTTTTACTATCATTTAATTTTTAGCCCTGCAGGATGGGAGCCGAGGAAGAGGCATGGCCTCCCATCCTGATGCTGCAGCACCAGGGAGGAGGGGGGGAGTGGTGGGCACTGCCAAGTGCTCATGGTGGTTTGGCTGGCCCTCTGGGGCCGGCCAAAACGTCATGCACACTTAGCCTTTCTCTACCTAGCTGCGTTGTACAGCTGGGCCTAGAAACTAATATAGGCTCCCAGACTATGTCTGAGCGCCGACCTGAGGTACTCAGACCACTCCCATAGATTTCCCAGAACGTGAGCAGCGCTGGGATTGGGAGCTGGGAGCTGGGAGCCTACGCAGTGTGCATCAGGCAAGGACACGATTATCAGGAGGAATGCGATAGCCGTCCGAGCAGGTAAGTTTTATTTTTTTTATTTATACTTTTTTGTTTTTTCTTTTGTGTTGCCTCCTCCCACTGCCCCACCTCTTCATGGTACAAATGGCCGCAACTGATTTAACATATTGATTAAGTTTGAATCATTACACTAGTGATGAGTTTGGGCTACAGTAATATTTGGAGGAGAATTCCAGAATGCGGTATAATGCATAGCAAACAGTTGAATGACATTATGTATCACTATTTCATGTAAATTATGATTTTCAAATCTACCACAATTCTAAACAATGTAAAACATGTTTTTTACAATAATTTAAACAAATTGTGTCTGGCGGTGTACCCCATGATCCTGCAATGCAGTCTTGGGACTCTTGTAATGTTCACAGACTTCTTGTCTAATCCATGGTGTTCAGCATTGGCCCTATTCATTATGGTTTTCTTACCCGGAAATACCTGATTTACATCTGTCAGGAACTTCAGAAAGGATTCCTAGCAGGTGTAAGTGGATGTCATGCCACGTAAGTGGTGGGAAATGGACAATCTCTACTCTCAAGATGGGAAGAGGAATGGATCACTTCTAGAGTTGCTTGAGATGTAGGGCAAGTGTTTCCTCCGTGGGGATAAATGTTTTCAACATGGAAAAAAAGAAAAGAATGTGTGCTTGCACAGAGGGCTCCAATCCACCTGTGTGAAATCTTCATTATTTACATTTCTTCACTGGTGGAACAAAAGCCTGCAGGAAATATTGCATGGCATTCCCAGCAGTATTCCCAGAAACCTGTGCCGGCTGCAGCTTTGCAGAAATACTTTTGGGAATATTTGTGTACTGTAAAAAGCATAAATGTACAGTTAGGTAGCGGCGGTTCCTCCATAGGAGCGGAGGAGAGTCACCGCCCCCACTGCTAAGCAGAAAGCGTGAAAAAAATGGTAATAAAATCACTTTATTTACTTCTTTACCATTTTATTTTTTACTCTCTGCCAACCGAACGGAGTGTGAGGGAGGGGCCGGTGCATCATTACTGCTGATTGACAGCAGTGAGGAGTGACCACTTCAGTTTGAAGTGTGCATGTCGGCTTGGCCAGCTATCTTTCTAAGGCCAGCCTGACATGCTCAATTCAAAACTCTCTACCCAGCTGTCTTAGATAGTTGGGTGGAGAGCAGGCACAGGCCTCCAGTGGCTTTAAGAGTGCTGAGCCAGCCCACTCCAGCCAATCTAGATGCTTCACTCATGCCGTTTAACATTGTTACCAGCATGAACGCATTGTCTGGATTGGATAAGGGAGTTGGCTGTGGGACATTGCTTTCAGAGGAGTCTGGAACCAGGGACTGGAGAACAAGGAGGACGTGCTGCAGGCTAATTAAAGTTACACTTGTATTTTTCCTTTGTAAAATGTTTTATTTTAATATACGTTCATATAGTGTCCCATCATTTTTCCAAGTCACCAACTGCTGCTGCATTTAGGCGATAATGTAAACCTCTGCCCGCACACTTCTTTTTTTCAAGACGCGGACTCTTTCTTACCAGAGCTCATCGAAGGCATAACAGTATCATAATACACTGTCGTTTGTTAATAATAAACTGTATGTGTGGTTTCAGAATAGATTTTCCTAAAAAGCTGACATGTCATTCAGCACCATTGATTCATCACTTCATAATGGACAAACATCCGAAGAGAAAATTGGATATCACTAGCATTGATATCTCATATAATATCCTTTAAGTTATGAAACATTACTTGATTCTCATTACCAATATAATTGTTCATAATTTTAGGGAAAAGAAATTGGGAATCATAAAGAAAATGGATGAGCACTCAGATAAAATCCGTAAATTGTACCAAGACAACCCCCGAGTGTTAGAGAGTAAAGAAAGAAAAAGTAGAGTAAACTGCTCACTCTCTCCCGGAGAAGGCTTGAGTCTCAGCTCCGGGGGAAGACATGGCACAGAGCCGCATTGGAGATATGAGAGCTGACAGTAGGCTACACATTTCAAGGGGAATTGCAGAGTTAACATCACAAACAAAGGGGAGGCAGAAAGGACATGGGGCTGTCCAATCTATAAAAGACAGCGGCGGCCGCCATAAACAAAGGGCGGTGGGGTGGCTGGAGGTGTCACGGGATGGGTCGCCGTTGGGGAGGGGGTTAGAAATACTACATTTTAAATACTTTATAAAACTGACCTTTATCCGCTGGTGGCCAACAGCATTGCGCCGCCTCTCCTCTTCCTGCCAGGTCCAAGCAGCCCCTTGGACAGACTCCCATCCAGTCCACATGCTACAGAGCAGCACATAAATTGGCCTGAGTAGGCTAGAAAAATGCCCCGATCAGGCCATGGAGCCGGTGGGGTTACTGCACCCCGTCTGCTCAATGCTGCTGGGCTGGAGAAAACCTAAGTGTCCATGTGTGTTTTGGTCGGCCTGAGAAGGCCGGCCAAACACACATGATCTCTTAGGGAGTGAAGTGCATGTAGCACTCCTCCTCCCCCCTCCCATGCCTAGTCCCCACCCAGCCCTACAGAGCTGGCAAATGCAAAATAAAACGATGCAAGAACATATTTGCTGGCTCTGAGCCAGGCAGTGGGGTCAGGCTCCTCCGCCATTGCAGAGGAGCCACCACTGATAAAAGATAACAACAAATCATATCAAATGGAATACAATCTCAATATCTAAAAATAAAAAAGATGGTGGTTTTACCTCGAATTCATTTAACCAATGTAACTATTGGTTTACAAATGTTTCTAATCTGTGACAGCATCCCCACAGACACAGAACATCTCCACATTGTACATTTCATCAGCACGAGGATAAGGTCAGGACTAGAAGTCAAGTGAACTGTTTGGTCAGGCATGAAAGCACTTTCTTGCCCTGTATCCATCTTGTCTGTTTCATTGAATTTTATCAGAGATCCGTGGATGCTGTATGTACATGAACCATTGCCTATTATTTGGGGGGTTTAATGTCGATTTGAATAAAAAACTGTACACAGTATAAAATGGTGCCTACATGAGAGTACTTTCTGTCCAATATTGTGCTGGTAATTTTCCTCTCTCGATTATCGCAAACAACCATGCCTTTCTACAGGGTGGGTTTATATAGGCTTACCAGACTTCAAATCCCCAAAACTCAACTTTTCTAGTCCAAAGTTCGCTTTTAAGAAAACATTGTTTTATGAGTTCTAAGTCCTTTTAGTTCACTTGAACTGAACCAGAGTTAAAAATCACATAAAACAACGTTTTTTGTTAATTTGAA
This sequence comes from Triturus cristatus, assembly GCF_964204655.1. Taxonomy (NCBI): domain Eukaryota; kingdom Metazoa; phylum Chordata; class Amphibia; order Caudata; family Salamandridae; genus Triturus; species Triturus cristatus. The sequence goes on along the minus strand of NC_140591.1, from coordinate 587,942,508 downwards.
ACCCAGAGCTAATAACAAGGCTTGCCGGTTATGTTTGGTAATCTATTAACTCTACTTTTTGATTTTTGTGTAACAGAACCTACACTCGGAAGTTACAGCGCACCAGAATATCGCTGTCACACATTTATCAGTCTCCTCCCATAATTTCTGTCTAATACAGTGATCGTGACCTCAAATAGGACACTATGGCGCTCTTCTAAGAAGGGTCGCACTGCCACATGCTTCAGATAAACCACTCGTTTTAATCAAGAAACTTACAAGGCAGCAGGCAAATAAAATGCCAGTAAAGCATTATTTCCAGTAACGGTGACCTTCTGTGAGCTTTAATTGGTGACATCTATGTAATAAGTCACTGATGCCAGATTTAAGACTGCAGCCTGCACCCTTCTACCCTGGAACATGGCTGTGTATTTATGTATCTATACATCCAGTGGGTGCCACGCGCATGCCCAGACATGGTTCGATGGCCCGCTGTGCCATGGGATTCAAGTTGCACCACACTGATGAGGCTCCAAGATCTGAAACGATTTTCTGGAGTCTTTGTGATCTGGTATGAATGGAGCATGGCTGGCAGTTGGGGTGGATTCTTTCTGTTAACGCATCACTAAGACTGATTTGCATATGGTCGCTCTTTAAAATAGTGCGGTGAAAAATAAACATAATAGGCTGGAAAGTGGCCTCAGCAATTGCGGTGACGGTTAGCTACGCAAGTATTGTGCCCTTTCACCCATGACCTTTGGTTGTTTTATACATCCATCCATGACAGCACATGAGCCCTCATTGGTGGGGTTTATCCTGCCATTACCATGCCTCCATTCCTATCCTACCCTCAGTGGATGGCGTAGTTAATCAGCAAGTACTTGGGTTTCATGCTGTCATTTGGCAAGGTCCTTGTCCTTAATGATGTGGTAGAATTCAGTGGCGTAGCTGCGGAATGGGGTAAGGGCGGAGGTTAGTCCGCCCCCGGCGTCACTCTTTTTGGGGATGGCAGAGGTGAGCAAGTCGTCTGTCAACTACCAACCCCCGCTCTTACCTACAGAGGCAGCAAACTCAGGGTCCGCTCCGGGCGGGAATAGGTCCAGCTACGCCACTGGTGTATTTGTGTGAATAGGAAACATGATGACCTCACAACACGTTATCGAGGATTATGAATAACCTCACAACACCACAACACGTTATCGAGGATCATGAATGACCTCACAACACCACAAACGCGTTATCGAGGATCATCCTGCAAGATGTATAATTGTATAGGTGAAGGAGTACACTGATGGAAGCTGAAGGATGTGCTACAGCGTTAATGTACATTAGAGAAAGGACATGAATCCGTAGAATCTTTGAGTGTCAAGTCACAATGGTACAAATATAATAAGCAAGTAAACTTTGCAATCAGTAAATTAAGTTAATATGTGGTTTAGAACTCTGGCTATAAAGTCAGCATGTCTCCATGTAAACATGTATGCAATAGCTCGTGTAATAAATTTGAAGCGGTGTGGCCCACCAGCATGCTTTTTTAGGGACCAGCAATTGTTGTTCCTCATAAGTCTTTGACTAAAAGAAAGGGAAAGAAAAACACAAAAAGAAAGCAAAAGTAGGAAGAGAAAGATAAACAGTGACAAAGGGAAGGTAAAGAGCCCACAAGGGTAAAATAAAGGGGTAAGGAGTGTAGGGCAATGGACGAAAGAGGCATGAGGTGGAATTAAGATTATGCATCCAAGGTATTTAGGGGCTTATTTACAAGTCCATTGTGCTGCCGGTGTGTCACTTTTATTGACTCATCAGCAGTGCAATCGGGTTCCTCATATTTACCTGCACATTAAAAGTCACCCTGCATGACTTTTCATGGCCTTTTAAATATGTTTCCCTTTTATGCATAACTCTACGCGAAAGGGGTGTTCCATGGGTGTTGCTGTTCCCACGCAACATCCATGGAACAACATTGTGTAAACCTGGTAATGCGTCAGATTCCTAGGCCTCCCAAGGGGAGACCTAAGGAGGTGCAACAATGAAAAAATACTTTAATTTCTCCTCGTTTTTGAGGTCGAACCTGGGCAGCGCATGCGCTGCTCTGCGAGGCATGCTGTATTCAGGTAGGGACTTGAAGCGCCGCCCACACTGCGCCCATATTTTTCATTGGCTTGTGTCATTGTCCACTGTAAACTGTGGCTGCTCAATAAGCTTAGTAGTCCCTCCTTAGTATCCCTTGTCTCATTTTTAGGTCTCGTCTAGCGACGCCGCGCATGCCCCTCTCGCCTTGGCGAAATCTATTGTTGTCGGTTTCTTGGTCGAAGGGGGACAGGAGATGTGCACGCACGGCTGGACAGGCGATGTTCACTTGTACGGCTCCCGTCATTTGTGCATAACGCGCGCATAGCGTGCTTTCACATTCCTAGTGCACGAGCCCGGACAGGCAATGTGCACGTGTACGGCTCCCGTCGTTTTAGCATAACAGGAGATGTGCACGCGGGCGGCTTGCGGCGTTAGCACAACTCTTGCTCGCTCTCTCCTTCCTCCCTGTCTCCATCAGGCCCCTTTTGTGCTTTGAAAACTGTTGTCTTAAACCAACTCTATGTCTTAAACCAAAGAGGCTGGGGCCACAGCTCGCACAGGCACGGGGCGCCCCCTCGCCCAACAGTGTTGTGGGTTTCATCGGGTCATGGTCAACTCCAGGACCACGGCACACTCCAGCATCGGCTCACCATGGCGGTCAAGAGTCAGGCCACACACGCACTCCGGATCTGGGTCCCTGGAGCACCGCTTCTCCGCAGTCCACTGCAGCCCCAGGGATCTCAACACGCAGCCCAGGGTACGCGGTGATTGGGACACGCTGTGTGACATGCGCACCACCGTGTCTCCGAGGAAGCTGGATTGCTGTAATAAGCCCTCCGACCCCCTTGCACGGTAGAGTAACTGCTTTCTTTTGCACAATGTTTAATTGTATAATTAATTGTCCTGTTATGCTGTGCTTGGTGCGTGCGCAGCTAATCTTAGACAGCAATTTTAACTTCGGCTTCCTCCCGTTCGTTTTCATTGCGCTGTGTGTGACATGCACACCACCCTCCCACCAAGCACCCACCCTTAATCCCTTCTTCCCTTTTGCTTCTCAGCACCCCCCTCCCCCACCCCCCTCGTGAGCACACAGGGAGTGTTTTATTTTCGTTACACAGCAGTGTAGAGCAAGCGTTTTCAATTTATATTTAAAGAGCCTCACATCGAGTCTCTCTTCCAGAGCCTCTCCCTTCCACCCCTCACAAATTTACACGCCATACATTAAACAAGGTAAATTTTAGCTGCTATTTGCCCAGCCCGTGTTTTAGTAATGATTGCTTTTGCTCTGTTTTAACACTATTTTATATCCTTGTTTTTTTTACAGAGCGTCATGCGCGTTTTCAGTTTTGTTTTCCTTTAACAATAGCAGCGGATGCCGCCACTCCACTAGCGGGAGGCCTGTTTTTTTTAAGTTTGAGGAGCGAGTAAGAGAAATGGGATGAATATTATAGTGGGAGCTATGGCTTGTGGGAACTGGTGTAATGGTCAGGGCTGCTTTGGTTCCACTAGCGGGTCACGTCACAACCCTGCACAACTGCTATAGTGTGTTAGAAAAGTTTACACTGCATTGCAGGTCTTCGATCACACTGGTGACTTCAGTGGACACATCGGGTGAGCGGTGCACAGAAGCGTACACACAACCTGCTCACACCTGCCCTGTTGCATATGAAGAGAAGAGGGATTTATTATCGCCTCTTTTATCGTGCCAAGCGCCTTCTCTGTTGTAATCTCTCACTCGCTCTTCCCCTATCTCTCTCTCTGCTTTACATTCTTCCTCCCCTGTCCTTCCCCTGTAATGACCAATCATTTTGCCGCATCTCTCTTCCTGCTCAGATGGCTGAGACGGAGCTCAGAAGCTCTCCATTCTCAGTTTTGGTCCATGATTAATCTCAGCCACTGATAACTCCTCTGGGCCGCAATACGGTTTTTGGTTACCATGCCTTTACAAACTGGAAAAAACATAAACAAATCAACCCCGGTCCCTCTGGAATAGGAAGAGTCCAGTCCGAACTGCCAGGCTCGTCCATTCTCGCCCGTTTTGCTTAGTTGTTGGGCCTTACCAATGAGGTCCAGTGCGAGCCCTATGCACTCTGAGCTAAGTGACCCATTTCTGGCTTTACCCGTCGCACTTAGGACGTTTCACTTAAAAAACAGATGGGTAGAAATGCTTGAATTAAGCTAAGCCACATTTCAGTACATCGTATTCTCTCTCTGAACTTTAGCGCAATACACTCCGTATTGTAAAAATATTTTCTTAACTGAAAAAAAAACTGGCTTTCCAGGCAGTTGCTGTGTTTAACAGTTCTCTACCGATATCAGCAGTTGTGTATGGTGAGAGGCATACAGTTTTTGCCTTTGCATGCTCTTACCAGGACTTTATCTACGCAAAGCTCAGTGATTTTAAGTGCTGAGCTATTCAGCTAACCTGCAAGTAAAAGTTCAAGTATGGAAAAGACCCATTCCGCCATTAATCCGAGGTTGGTAAAATATGAACTGTTGAATACTAACAAACTGGTGAAGAAAGAAGGCCATGAGTATCAATCCAGTACTCAATGCTGATAGCATTCTTAATATATGAAACGTAAAACAACCTCCTCCTCCTCTGCTTTCCAGCAAGTTCATGGGGTATAGAATTCTCTAAGGCACATATAGGGTATCTGTGTAAACATGAAACTACATTAAAAAAACAGTAACCTTTGGGATTTTAATGAACCCGTTCTTAAGCCGTAGATCTAACCTTTGTTTAGGAGTAAAACTGTGCAATTAATAATAGTCAATCGGCCTAAAATATTGTTACAGAAAAGGCAAGACTCAAGCAAGAATAAGATATATCCTTTTCAATCCAAAAACAGACTAACATGTTCACTGATCAAATTAATTTAATATTTCCCCAGACTAATTCACAACAAATCCTTTTTTGGTTCTGAAGTAGCGTGCTGTTCGCCTAAAAGAGCTTAGACACCTCATCAGGAGTAGCAAGCACTTTATAAATGCTTTGTATTTATAGTCCTTGCTTACGAGAAGCAAGACTGGCAGTAAACGAGGCACAGTTACTGCCAGCCTGGCTTCTTGCAAGCAATGACTATAAGTACATAGTGCATGTTTAACCCCTTCGATGCTCATGACGGAACGGTTCCGTCATGAGCGTCGGTTGAGCTGTGCTCATGACGGAACCGTTCCGTCATGACCACGCCCGCGCAAGCAGCGCTCAGCACAGCAGGGGAATCCGCCCCGCATGGAAGGGGTTAAGCACTAATTGTAGCCTTTCAACAAACATAAAGAAAATGCATTGCCATTTACAATGCCAATAGCTCAAACTCTGGCAAATGTGAGACCTATTGCATTGCAAATGCTTGTTTAACCTCCCATGGCGACAACCCCTGTTACTTGCGTTGTTACCCGGCTGCTTTAATTACAGCCTCCAAGCTATATTTTCTCAAATAACTTTGTCCTGCCTGCTATTGCAGGCTGAACACGCTCTCTCCTAATGCTTTTTTTATTGTATCTTGTAGATAAGGCACATTTATGCCCTTCTATTTTGATGCACAGCAGCGCAGCAGGAAGGCTTGCTGTGCTGTCATGAGTCAAAATATTGTAAATGAGACCTTTCGCAACCCTGGCATTCGGCAAAGTTGGCTGCATGCGTCTGAGAAATCTTTGGGCACCAGCACTTATTATTTTACAAATTAAGCCCTAAGCCCTGAGTCATAAATGGACAAATTCTTCACCTCAGTGCAGCAACACTGCTAGGAGGAGTTTGGCTTAGTACACATCGGGCCTGGTGGTTTGAACATTTGGATACAATATTTTATTAAAAGAGCACTTCAGAACAGTCCTCTGCGCATTTAGAAAACATCCTTACCAACTACTAAAGTGGTTCTGGACAAAAAATTTAATTCTCCTCAACATACTTACACTGTTGGCACACACGTGCCCATTTTTTTGTGTACTTGATGATCTCCGAAAAGGAATATGAAGATGTTTTGGTACCTAACGTACACCATCATCTTCCATTTTTGGAAAATATATATATTTTTATTTTGCAAGGTTAAATCTGTTAATGATTTTGAAACATATAGTTCAGGAAGGATATATTTCTTTCAGAGGTTCACTATGTTACTCTATTTGAGACACCCAGTCTGATGTACACTATCATGTAAAAGACAGCCTAAAGAGCCCCATCTATGGTAGTTAGCCTTGGAAGGGATTTGTCCAAATGTTACACCCATGAGGGACCATCTATGTGTTGACCAGTCCAGGGGCCGTATCACAGAGAGTGCTCCGAGGGCATAACGGGCCTTTGCGCCCGCTTTGCATATCCCGGGGCACTTTGGTATTACAGAAGGGGCCGTAGGCGCTTGTGAGGCCCCTTCTGTAATACCGGCAGTGCTGATGCATAAAACATTCCAGCACTATCTGCAGGGGGAATTCCTTCATTGCAGGGGGGAATCCCTTTGCCGCTGTGCCTGCGCCGTATTACAGACACTGGTGCAGAGGCAAAGAAGCTGTCAAGAGGCACACTGAGAGTGCACCACCTAAAAGGTGGCATACTGTCAGTGCACCCCCTGAAAGCACCCCCAGACATCCCCTTGCAGGCGGGTGCAGTCACTGACTGCAACCTGCTGCAAGGGGATCTCTAATCCCCCTTCAATGCAGGCAGGTTGCTGCCTGCACAGTGAAACACGGAGTGGCTACTTCAAAACGCTCCATATTTCACTTGAATGCGCTGCCCATAGGGCAGCACAAGGTTGCGGCTGTGTGAGAAGTTGGCCTGGTATATGCTGTCCACTAATTAAAGTGCGCACCATGTACCAGTCCAAACAACCCCTTATGGTGGTAGGCTAAAGACAACCTTTATTGAAAGCTATTCTACTAGTGGTAGCTATGGCGAGCAGCCTTCAGGTTAAGTCTTGAAGGAATGTAAAGCAGCTTGTTTTACTAGTCTATAATCTCTTGAATGACCAAATGAAAGGACAACACACCAGGTATATATTCAAAATATATGTATTTAAGATAAAACACACCCCTCTAGTCTCTTTATGAGGCTGGAGTTCGAAGTACTTAAGCTACAAGTCAGTATTCAACAGTAAAAGCACAAATACACGTTTAGGCCCTAGGGGCGTACCAAACCATATACCAATAAAGTGGTATAAGAACCACGACTGAACTAGACACAAGGCCTAGAGCCTGTAGAAGTGCTTGGGCCCCAAGGAACCACCCAAGGTAGTGATGTAGGGGACCCACGGGGGACGCGTGCAGTGTTAGAACACAGGCGCGAATCGCCGTTAACTTCTATGGGGAAAGTCGCGGTTGGAAAATTACAAGTTAAGGACACTTAGAGGACGACTACAAGCATACCCTTTTGGACTTAGAGGTGTCTAGTGCCAACACCCACGGGAGCACCGGAGTACTCCTGTTACCTCACCCAGGGAAGCCGGGTGCATAGGTGTCTTTTGGTGTCGGGTTGCGGCGTCGTTTTCAATGGAAGCTGGCAAAGAAGTGTGGCTGCCGTGAAGAGAAGAAGTGTCCGAAGAGATCCAAGCCTGGATCGAGGATGGAAGGAACCTGAAAGCTGAGGGGACAGAGTCTGGGTCACTTACCAGTGACCAGGGGCACGATAGTCCAATGCCCACAGATGTCGGGTGCTTCAGGTGAGTTGACGGGTGTCTTGACTCTTCAGCCATGAGGTCCAGGAGGCGTTGACGACAACCAGAAGCTGGATTTGAGCTGTCCCATGAAGTTTGTCGAGTGCTGCGGTGTCGGCGACCAGAATGGACCCAACAAGCCTTGGCAAGGGCACGTCAAGTGGAAATAGAAGAAGGACGTCTGTGCACACCAGCAAGGTCTGGGGGACTCACCCAGCAAGGGTAAGTCAGAGCACATCTGGAGCAACCAGGAAAGCTCAAACAGAAAAGGAGTTGCCTTCGTGGGGCCCCACTAGCCAACGGGCTAGTGATCGTGAAGGAGCCTCGAGTAATCTCACTGGAAACTGGCCCACGGGTCACTCATGGAGTGGAGGCCAGAAATCTTCAGTGCAATTGGTGCTCAAGGCTGGGGCTACTCGGAGACCAAAGCACAACTTTGAGGAAGACCAGGAAGATGATGTACTGGCAAAAGTTCACAGTGTCCATAAGTCACAGTTCCACATCACCCACGATAGCCACGGGCCTCAGCTTTGCTGTGGACTCAGGGTAGTCTTGGGGAAGTCTGGAAATCTACCTCTGGTGATGCAACAACTTCGGCGTCCAGCGGGAGCTTCAGAGTTGCAGACCAGACAGTTGCTTCTTTGGTGCCTACCAACCAGGGCGGTCACTCCTTGACCCCAAGGGAGATTTCTTCAGTCTTCTAGTGGAAATAGAACGTCGAAGGTCCAGGATATATGTTACAGAGTTTCGTCCAGGGTAATCCAAAGTCTCAAGGACTCGGTTCCTATACTTATACTAAGATAGGGGGTTAGACATACTCTGGGGACTCACCTATGGGAGGGTTTGGAAAGAGGGGTGGGTACACCCATTTCCTTTGTCCAGTTTCGTGCCAGAGCAGGGGCAGGTAACCCCTGCAACCGGTTTGAACTGGACTATGCACAGGGACACCAAGCGTGCCCCAGTGCAGGACTTCAAAGCACCAGAGAGTGCTCCTGCCCAGCCCCAATACACATCTGCCTGTCTGGGGAGGTGGTTACACCTCCCTGTGGCAGGAAACCTATTGTCCAGGCCTCCCCTGCTGGAGTTTCGGTCAGCAGCAGGAGGCCAGACCCGTGTCTGTGGCAGTGGCATCCATTTTGTGATGCCAGGGCTCTAGAAAGTCTTTACCGGTTAGACCAGTGGGTACATGTCTTTCCCTCTAGAAGGGTGGAATACTGCCCCCGCCGCCAGAACTGGTGGGGGGAGGGGTAGTATTCCAAAGTGTTTGACACCAAACACAACATGTTTTCATGCTGCCAGTCCAAAGTTAGCATTTACTGCGAGGTTATAATGCACTTAAGAGTATATGGTCAGGCTGCACCACAAACAGCATCAGAAGGAGGTACTCTGAACACTGCAGAGGGGCTCTGCTCATGCAGGGGCACCCTCTCACATAAAAACCAAGCACTCTGCCTTCAGGATTGTTAAGACCTGCCATAGGAGTGACTTATAGGTTTAATATGTGTATGCAATGGTAGTGATATAGGTAGTCTATACCACAGTAAGGGGTGCATGCACCACCTTACCCAGGCTGCAGTAGCAGACCTGTGGTGTCATTTTGGAGTGCTTCCCAGGCGTGGCATAATACATGTTTCAGCCCCTGGTAGGCCTCTGAGGGACCTATGCCCTGGCTATATAGTATACCATATACTAGGGACTTATAAGGCCCTCCAGAATCCAATTAGAGATGTACCTAATGTACATGAAAACCATTTTAGAGAGGAAGCAGCTAGGCTGGAGTCCTGATTAGGAGGGCCACAGCCAGACTAAGGTCGAAAAACAGTGAAACACCTGCAAAAAGTGGGGGTACCCATGCAAAGCAGATCCTACTCTCTTACAGGCTGCCCTGGGCAGCGCATTCTATGTAATGGGGCGCACTTTCTCTCTTTGCGCCTGGCACACCTGTTTATGGTGTGCCAGGTGCAAGCAGGGAAAGTGCACCCTAATACATAATATGGCCCCAGATGGCTGAGGTATGTTTCTCAAAGTGGCCAAATTGAACAAGTAGCCCCACATCCAGTGAGTCATATGATTACTCGGTGCTGAGTGGCAAATTACCTGGATTGTGATGTCAGCAAGAGGAGAGAGCTGAACTCTTCAAAGTGAGTGAAGACATGAGGCATTTCCTTAGTGGGAATGCTTAGATCATAGATTACATCCATGCATGGCTAACCACTTCTTGCAACAGTCACTTTATACCCCTTGTATGAGATTGTAAGAGATTTACTACTGCAGATTGTTCTGAACTTGTGGAGGAATCCACCTTTGTAGAGGCATTTAAGCCTGCCAGAATTACTTTTGTAAAATCCTCGCAGGTGTAAATTAGGTATTTTTGGCCATACGTTCATGCTTATGGCCATCAATACCTTTATGAACAGAGGCCAGTGTTTTTAGCGGTACATTAATCAGGTGCAAAAATGAACCTTGTTTAAGATAATGACATAAGTTCAGAGAGCCATAGCTTTAACATTACCTGTGATATTATAATGAAAAAATACCTAATATTTCCCTGTTTTTCTATGTAAAGTTCTCTGAAGCCATCCAGGTTCTTTCATTTACTTTATCAAAAAGTATAATCCGCAAATGTTTTTTTTATAAACTTCAAATGTAGCAGTAATAATCTAAAAGTGATGTGTCACTCTTTTTAAGATACTGTAAAGAGGATCAAACACATAGAGGCTCATTACGATGGCGGAAGGCCTGTCAACACCTGCCATGCGGTGGCGGGCCATCTGCCATCGGACAGTGATTTTCCCCCCGCCAAATTAGGATGGCGGGGGGAATCTGACCACGACCGTGGCGGGCGCAAAGACTGCCTGCCACGGATCGCCACAGTAAATTGTTCCGATTGCCTGGCGAAGCTGCCAGCATCTGTAAAATGGTGGCGGTGCCTAGCAGGCACCGTTTGCCAAATTACAATGCTGTTCGCAGCCGACCATTCCGTGGCGGGTAAACCGCCATAGAAAGGATGATGGAGATTGGTTTCGGGGAATGTTGTGGGCCCCCCTTGTGTTGAGGGAGGTGGTGGTGCACTGGGGGGTACCCATGGTACCCCCGTACATTTTCCTGCACTATGTGGCAGGCACCACATGGTGCCTGCCACGTAGTTCAGGGAAATGTACTGCATGCATTTTTCACATTGCGGTGGGTGCTGCAGCCAGCAGCTCCCACCGCACTGGTAAAGATGCAAGATGCGACCGCCATGGTGGTGGTTGCATCATGATTCTATGTGCGGGACTGCCGCCATACATGTGGGCGGTTCCAAACACCACCACGATGGCAGGCGGACTCAAGTCCGCTCGCCATCGTAATGACCCCCCATAGTGAGGAAAGGGTATTGAAAACATACAGACATGGGACTATTTCATGGCAGGTGTAGAGATAGAGTAGCATTGTGACATGAGTGATTTTTCCATTTTGCATTTCTTCATTGTATAATTTGAATTATAAGAGAATTAGTTTTGGTGTCTCAGGCGTAGCTATTTCAACAGTTGAACATAAGCACTGTGCAGATCTACTCACAGTACTTGAATGAAAACAAAGAGGAAGTGAGAAGAAATTGACAGAGGCCACCCGTACTTCCTAACTAGTTTGGAGGTTCATTACAATGAAGAAAAAGAGCTTTATGGGTCAGTGCTTAATTTGTCAAAATAAATAAGTGCCTCGTCAGGAGATCACCACAGCTTGCAACACTCTTTGCCACTGCCAGCGTAACCAATGACAGTACCTACGCAACTACTAACAGTGTCTCTGCTACAAGTGTGGCATTTCAGACTATTCAAGCCCCAAAACCTATAAGAATGGCTCGGGCAGCTATTATCAGTTGTTTGTAGTGCACATTGACTTAATAAATGACTATTGTTCTGCTCATCATTTAATTGAACTGACTGCACCACTAAGTGGCAGCTGTCATAAGTGCCAGAATTGACAATTAAGTGCTGGTGCCAAGCACCAGAAACCACCGGCTCAAATTAAGCACTGGTCTATATAGTATTAGGGGTCCTGATGAAAGCTACAAGACTGAGGCAATATGGTGGATGAAATATGTTTACCCAGTGATGCTTTAGACTAATCACTTAATATTCATACCAAGGAGTATCCCCAATTAAAACAGAGACGGCTTAAGTATGTATAACCTTACGATCCCTTCCATTCAATCAAAGAGCTCTTTTGTCTTACAATGTCCTGCAGGGACAATATAGAGTTATAGGTTGTCCCGAGGTGTGGGGTCAGTACAGTGTTGTTACATAGGCTGTGAGGAAGTGAGGGTTGCCTCCCATTTTTGGTGATTGGGGTCTACTCGCAGTGTCATCTTAAGGATTGTGGGTGTCCTGGGTAACCCAGGGCGGTGAATTCAGCTCCATTTGTGGAGTTTTCCACAATCCGCGGAGCACATGGAGTTCCCCAAAACTCCGGTCTGCGACGAAGAGGGGAGTTTTTTTCCTCACTTGCGCTCATCAATGTCAAGATGGTGAGCGGGGAAAATCCCCCTCCAGCAAAATGTTTCCTTGTTTTTTACTCACCAAGGTCTAGTTGCTGAGCGCGAGCAGGGAAAATCAACCTCCTGGTGAGATTTCTCAATGTGGGTGGTCAGATTTCTCAATGCGAGCGGTCGTGGCAGGTCATGACCGCTCACGTTGAGAAACCTTCTGTCCGCGTTGGGAAAGCTGGCGTTCAAGTAGAAAATCTACCCGAGCAGTAAAAAGCAAGCTGCTCCCTCTTGTGATACACATGGTGCCGTTCACGATAATCTGACAGCGTGGGACGAACACCCGGCACTCAAAATCACAGCGAACGGCATGCCCCTAACACACTTGGCTGCTCGCGGAACTCCGCGTAGCACTGCAGAGTTTATTTGTGACTTTGCTGAGTTCCACAATGCGAAACTCTGCGAACTCCGCACATGCTTAGTTCTGGGCAAGTAATCTTTTCAGGGCCCTGTTTGCAACAGTCTTGAATTGTATTACCCATTGTCTAATTCAAAACCCCATGATGACAAATACTATTGACTTATACATTAAAGGTTGAGATAGAAAAAGAGACCGAAAGTGAGACAGCGAGAAAGCTCACTTTCCCAGTGGTTTCTTCAAAGATGGAGGCCCTGGGCAATTGCCCACTTTGCCTATGCTTTAATACATCTCTGTGTATTCCATGAGAAAGGCACGACCAAGGTTGTGCGTCCACCATGATACACCCGATGGAGTGCTAAGGGTAGAAACTCATACTATTAACTGTGTTTCAAGGTGTTGAACATGTCAAATTACTTTTGTACTCATGAAAAGAAGACATCTAGGATCAGTTGCAAAAAATAACCTGTTTTCTAACTCAATTAAGTCTGTAGGGCGGAGCAATTATAACATGTGTCTTTGAGGTTCACAAAATAGTGACAAATGTCAGAGAGCTGGTGGCAGGAAAATCAAGATTTACAGAAATCCTGTCTAAACAGTTCACATAATGCCCATAAGCATCGTTTTGTTGTCTAAGAAAAGCATGAAAAAAGATTCAAGCTACTCATTGTTTCAAATGCCCTTCCCTATAAATTCCTTATGTCTCCGAGATTAGTGTGGGCATGTAAAGTCGTAAAATAACTAGTTCTAAGACATTGACAAATGTTGTTCTATTTGGCCGAAACTAAAAAGTGTTTACTCGAATTGGAAAGTGCGCTTTTAGAAACAAAAACCTAAATATTCGTTTTTTAAAGTACATATTATTATATAGAAACTAATCAAAAGAAACGTGTGCATGGTTGCTTCCAATAAGGACTTCAAAAAGCTATGCATCGCTCTTCAATTTGAAAAGTCAGGCCATAGCAAAACTAGGAAGAGGTGTGCATTGCACTCATCAATTTCTAGGATGTGTCTCGCTGTGCACAATGTCTGTAAAATATAGAGGTACTGTTTTGTATATCAATGGTATTTGTTGTAACTCAGTGTCTCGAAAGTGCCATTTCTTACCTAAAATTCTGCACCTAGTTCAGTGTTTTTTTATGCGTTTGGTTGATCGAGCTAATGTATCGCCTATGTAAACCCAAAACATACAGGGGCATATTTATGATAATTATGGCGCAGGGCAGCACAGCAAGCTACCATGTTGTGCTTCCCTGCATCACAGGGAAAGGGTGAGACTGTTCTGTATTTATACACTACGGTGCATTCCTGTTTTTTCCACCTGCGCTTGTGCCCTTTCGGCAGCCTAGTGCCAATGCAGGCACCGTTGCGCCGTGGCGCCGTTGTAGGCAGGATTGTTTTTGTGCAGGAAGGGGCACCGTCCTACACAAAAACTGTCTATACAGGTGTTTTCCTCTTTGTAAGTGCACCACATACAGAAAGAGGAAAAAACAAGGAGAAATAAAGACATTTCTCTTGCTATGCCTCACCTATGGAGGCATATCTTTTTTTTTTTTTTGCATATTTATATAGCCCGAACTCGAACCCTCAGGTATTGCAGCGCTTTACATAGCACCATATTTACATTACACATTCAGGCACTGGGAGATTAAGTGATTTGCCCAGAATCACAGGATGTGGACGCGACCTCGAGGCTCGAACTCTGGTTTCCAGCACCAAAGTCGGCAGCGTAGCCCACGGACCACATCCTCTCCCCTTTTGGCACATTCACAGGTTTACCAGGTTTGGTAAATCTAGGACTGTGTCAAAAACCATGGGCTTGTGTGGGAACACCAACCACACCTCCAATAGAATGCCTCCCTTGCGCGGAGTAATGCAACCCAGCGATTTGTGCTGCGTTGCAACACTCTGTGCAAGGGAGGCATTCCATTAATGGTGTGTTGGGTGTTCCCACACAAGCCCATGGTTTTTAACGCAGTCCTAGATTTACCAAACCTGGTAAACCTGTGAATGAACCAAAACGATACACCTGCCTAGGTGAGGCATAGCAGGAGAAATGTCTTTATTTCTCCGAGTATTTCTTCTTTCTATGTGGGGTGCACACAAAAAGAGGAAAACACCTGCATAGACATATTCGTTATATGTAATTTGCAACTTTTTTTTAATAAGGCCTCTCTTTCTTTAGTAGGACCAATATGATTCCTGCTTGAGGCATATGCATAATGTTCTGAAAGGATAACTCACTTAGTTTATTTGGGAGTCATAGTGAACATTTATTGCTTTTGACTATAAGTTAAATAGCCGCTTTTTACTGTGGCCCACTTTTGTTAGGTTTTGCACCAGGCTGCTAAGTAAAGTATTGTGCTTACTGTCTATAATATCTTCTAAACTGCAGAAAAAGTTTTTGTCAATTTGGAAGATGCTGTTTTTTGACATTGTTAATCCTATGGATAGTTTGTTAGTGTTAGGAAATTGGCTACTAGTGCAAAAGTCATGTAAAGAGCAAATGCCATTCGAAATTGTTGAGTGCGAGCTCAAAAGAAGAATCACTGTTGTGCGGCCTGCAAAGTTTATGCATAACAAGTAGGAAGATTATACTGGACCACATATCGAGCCTATTTCCTGGTAGAGCAACACTTTTGCCAGGTGAAGTGGAGACGACAAATTGAAGGCTGTTAATGTCAAGCGGAATGTTATGCACTGGATGCCACTAGACACCCACGCAGATTTTAAACAGGTTTTCTTTTTTGTTTATTTTAAAAACAAGAGGGAACAGGCAACCGCATTGAGAAATTCGATTAGAACAAAGATTGTTAGACATATGAATGAAAGATTTACTAACACCATGAAGAAAAACACTGATGCAAGGAATCTGATATATTGCAAAGGGAATATGGAGAAAAGAAGAAAAAAGTGTGTTTGCACAGCTGTCTCTATCGTCCTGTGCATAATTGTATATTATGTAGAATTACACACAGCCGCAAAAGGAGCTAGGAGAATGTGTCACATGACTTTCCCGGAAGTACTTCTGGGAACTTGCTTCTTTTGCAGTTTTTCAGACGTACACCAGGGAATGTTTGTGAATTAAAAAAAAAACATAAGATGAAGATGTAAATGTCTACCCTTTCTCATGAATCTGGCCTAATAACTATTCCTTGAAGCCAGAACTAAATGTAGGTGGTGCCTCTGATGACTCAGGAGAGGATGTGATAAGAGACTGACTCATGAACCTCAGTACACCAAAAGACCAGGGGTAGCGGAAGTGACATCACACAAAACATGCAGAACTTTACGTTCTCTCACACACACATGCTTACATATTTGCACATAATCATACATACACACACTCTCTCCAACATAAACACAGTCTCTCTTACCTAACAGAGACTGTGCACACAACATACATTTTAAAGCATTTTGTACTTACCTCTGCTCTGGAAAAGATCATATTCCAGCTAACTGTACTCCATTTTTTATTAACCTAATAATAAATAATACATTATCGTTCACTTTTAGCATAGTTCAAAAATTGACAAAAAATAAGGAGTGTGTAGCCCCAACCCCTTGTACATGAGGAGGTGCTTCTCCTGTTTTCCTGGCACTGATTTTTCTACCTCTGAGGCCAGAGGTTGGAAATGTGGTGCGAGGGGATTAAAGTTGGAATTACATTACATAGTTCTTTTCTGAATTTGGGATTTTTTTATTCTGCAAATTATTTGGCTACAAAGATTTCTGGTTCATATGGAGATCAGAAGAGCAGTAAACATGCAAAGGTGTAACTATGAAATGTTACACCGCTGCATGTTTCTTAGAAATGCATGATATTTAAAATTCTGGCTTTCCAATGTAGTCCCTTTAATAATACAGTAGCATAGCTTTAGACTTATGAGTGCAGTGCTGCCTTGATTGGCGTCACAATGGAATCTAGTAGACCTGATGCTTAGTATAGCCCAACTCAATGTGGTGGATTACTAGCACCTTCCTTGCAGACTGGAAGTATGCTGAAAGTAATGTGCATTTTCATTTCACATGAATTTGCAGCTGTACATTTTAAGATTTGAACCATTATTTGACATTGTGTCTTGAAGGAGATGTAACTTTATCAAGACTTATTGTGATTTTTCATGAGGGACTGAGGTTAGGGTGTTCAATCTAGAATCTGAACATCCAAGCTTTATTAAATTTGTAGCCTAGACGTTGATGACCATGTAATAGTTATCCATTAACTATTTGAACATCGCTTATTTTTAGTTTTGTTCATCTAGTGAGGTTCATATTAACTGTGTTGAGCTTTCTTTGAAGATTTAGTAGGCCCTTTTTGATTCACTCATTAAGCTAGTCTGACCAAATCTGCAGGCAAAAAATTCAAAATTGTAACTCACCAAAATATACTTGGAAATCTACCTGACCCGGACCAGTACCTCTATGGTGTTCCTGCCACGATTCGATCTCATCTTCCAAGCTAGTAATGCACCACTATTCTTCCCATACCCAAAGTTTTGGAACCTGCTGGCCTCCCATTTCACTCGTAACACTTTTTCCAGATGAATCTTAGACTCCAACTGCAACCCCTCCAGTTCCCTCTCAAAGAGGAGTTAAGATTTGGGTTAGAGCTCTGCCTTTCCTGAACATGCAGTTCCACTTCCTTCTGGGCTATCTTTGCCAACAGGTCCTTCTGCGATTCTGAGTTCTTCCAACCTTGGGAATGCAAGATCTTTAAAATGCAACCTCTTATATAGGCCTTGTATGTATCCGACACCATAGCAGTGCTGGTCGTTCCCTGGTTATGCTCAAAGAATTCTGTTTGCTCTCTTAAAGTTTCTAAAACTTCCTCTTCCAATAAGAGATCCCTTCCAAAAGTCCACCTCCGGGACACTCTTCCACCGATGTCAAATATAGGGCCAGCTCCATTACTGAATGATCAGATATACGTGCGGAACGTGTACTATTGAATGAACTAAGTGGGTCGATATGCGATCTAATTGAAAATAATCAATACAAGAGTGGTGCCCATATTTTTTGCTATAAAAAGTATAGCCTCTTACATTCCCCCAACTCTTCTTCTAAATATCTATTAAAACCAAGAAAAGCATAATTTCTATGAATGGATTAAATCTGAGGTCTTGATGTCAATGACCTACTGGATCTGCATGTTCATGTCATTGGATGATCTAGGCTAGGCCCATAAATAAAAACTCCCCATATTTACATTGAAATTCAAGCACAACTTTAGTTTCACTTTAAAAGTGGCACAGTTATAAAAAGTGCCTACCTACAGCTACTCCATCTGAATAATGTTGTCCCAATCTTCCCATTGGATGGCAAAAAGTAGCCCTAGACTTAAAACAAATTAACTCTGCAACTTACAAAACACAAGATCAGGTACAGCCATTGACTCTGGTCCTTTAAACGCTAACCATATGGCAGACAAAATTCTTCAAATATCACTGCTTTTTTCGTAGTGCAAATTGGGTCTCACACCTTGGCAAACTGCTCTCCTGCCACAAACTAACGAGAGTCCTCAGATGCATCACAATACTTTACATGCCAGCTGGTAATTACAAATATTTCTCAGTAGAAGGACAAATTCTCCAGTTTAATGGATCAAAAGCCTCAAATGCCCTTGCTTCTAGTTAAGAAGACAAAATGAACGCTTAAAGCTACATGAGAAGATTTAAATCATCTGTCATGCCACTATTGTAGTAATCAATTTTACCCAACTCTGCCCATGTCTGTACTACTAAAAAAACAATGGCCCATGACACGTGATGGTTGTTTTGTTATCTCTTTTCTCCGCCTCTTGTAAACTTGACTGTACTCTGTAGGTTGAGCTGTTGGTTACGATGCACTAATTCTGGAATCATCATAGAAGTACATTCATGGCTATATGTGACACCCTATAAACTATAAAAAAAAGTTAAATAATGGAAAATTATTTTCACATGACATACACAACTTGCCAACATTAACCTAGTTCCCAATCCACAATGCTACCCACCAAAGAATACCACATGAATCCAACGAATAGTCTCCTTAAATAATCAAATTATTTGACATCATAATATTCTCTTGTCTCATAATCCATCTCTTATCTTCAACAACTCCTCAGTAAGAATGATATCGCACAATTGCACCTTTCCTCATCCTATATGCTTGATTATATGTATACATTCATATTTGTGGATCACCACTAAAGCTGGAGACCTATAGCATGCTGCACAGGGTCGGAAGGGGACATAAGAATTATGTCTGGATAGAGGAAAATGTTCAAGATTACGTGCAATAGCAGGAGAGGGAGGGGGCGATTCCTGTTGTTAGGAACATGGACAGAAATGCTAGGAGAGGCCTTGTTGAAGGTGATGATGGTGATGAGTGGAACTTTAGCTGGTCTAAAAATTAAAGGACTGAGATTGCAATGATGATGTGGTGTGATGTTATTCCAGATCTTTTGGGAATATAAAGTTGATGCCTGTTTATCTCTCTTTGGGCTAGATGTATCAAGGATTGCTTTTGCGATTTTATAATAGCGAAATTTACTGAATCGCTATAACAGAATCGCAAAATGCAATGTATGTTGGTTCTGCAATAATAATTGTGATTCCTACATATTCCTTAATTGCGAATCGCAAATTGCAATTCTCTATTAAGCAATACCTTCCCATTCATTCCTATGGGCCTAGAGGCCCATAGGAATGAATGGCGAGACATTCACAATTTGCGAGTACCCAATAGGTACTCGCAAATTGCTAATGCAATTTCAAGGGTGCCAATAGTATACCCTGTTGCACCCCTGAAATATGCATGTGTGCACATGTGGCGCACATACATGCCCTGAGAGCATGTATGTGCGGCACTTGGCACTTTGAAAAATGCAAAAAAGTGCATTTTTCTAGCAACTCGCAAATTACCACCAACTTGAAGCTGGTGGTAATTTGCGATTTCTTAAGGCCAAATAGCAAATTTCTGGTGCTTCCAGAATTGCATTTAAGGAATCGCAATTTGCGATTCCTTAAATGCATTCGCAAAATAGGGAATTGCAAATTTTGCGATTCCTTAGTTTGCAATGGCCTTTTGGAATGATACATCCCAAAAGGCTTTTTCTGGTTCGAAAATGGGCCAATTTTGTGAATCGGCCTGTTTGCGAAGGGGAAAAAGGCTTCATACATCTGGCCCTTTGTTACATACCATAGGTTTGAGCCAGGCTGTGCCATGACACCTTGTGTACTGGCAACCTGCAGTGGTGAGTGTTTCAGACAGGTATGATGATGTGCTAACTTATCCTGATTTTTATGGTGTGAAGCAGGTTTGGAAGTTATTGTTAGATTGGAGTCGTACCCATTGTAGGTCTTTTATGTTGTGGTTAATTTTATTCAGTGAGCTTTCATATTAATTGGCTTACAATGTTAAAGATGCATTAAAAAGTGTCCAGCACAGTGAATGCACTGCTCATGAACAGGGTATATGAAGGAAAGGACAAGGGTGTACACAGTAGGTCTTAAGATTACTTTGTGGAGGGTTAACTTTCCATAGCTGTACAGCCTATTTTTCCGTGGCAATCTATGTTTAGATGAAGTTAAGGGTGAACCTGAATGATTTGGCATTTGTGGCTAACGAAGAGGTGAATCCATTCAGATTCGTGCTAGATTGCCATTCTTGGATCCTAGCCTGTCTGGTTCTGTTTACAAAGATGGGGAATAATGTTTTGGTGGAATTCAGGTTCAGGACAACCCTCAACGTCTAGTTCTGTACGAGGATGATGCACTGGTTGAGCTGTTCTAGCGTAGTTAGAAAGACTACTACCAGATACTGTTCCATATTATTGGTGTATTTAAGTATCTTGATATCATTATCTGTGAGCAAGATCCTTAGCAGCTCAATACAGAGGTTGCAGATGATGGTGGAGTATGGGTCCCTGGAACACCAGCCCATGTCATGGCACGAATCTCCAAAAACTTGAAGTCCCTATTTGGATGAGTGTTGTTGACAGTCTCCATCCTGGTGGATGTTTTGATGTCACTTGGAGAACGGGACACTCAAGTGGCAGACCCTATGATGACACTATCCACAAAACCATACTAGGCAGAGATTATATACACCACAGACTGTGAATATGTGATTGAGGGTCTCTGAGGTGATAATTTCTGAGACTTTGGGATCAAGACCATTGTGGTTTATTCTCCCCCCTTCTTTCTGATTGATAAGTATCATTTGGAAGCTGAATGGACCTCTGCTTCTTCCTCCCTCCATTTTTTTATTCGTACTACATCTTCATTACATAGCATCCTCAGAGGCATATGAAAATGTATCATGGAGTGTAAATAACCCCTTCGCCTGGACCTAGTTGCATTGCCTTGTGTTAACATTATCAACAGATGTTCAAAACTAGCTTACAGAAAGCCCAAATAGAGAGAAACTTTTCACTAGTTATCGTTCAGGGAATGCATCTTTTAACCCAATAAAAATGGTGGTTATCACAGAACTTTGTTAGCTTCTTGTGCAATCCACAACATAAGTGTGATTTTGGAACTAGTAGCATGATGCCAAAAGGCGCTGGTTGCAGCACACTCTTTGTAAGACATGCCGAGCAGCCTTTTTTGAGCAGCATTTTGTGATTTGCTCTTAGGGCGAATGCAGAAGTCCACCACTCTCTGCTCCACCAGACCCTGAGCCCACATTTACAAAGTGAAAGATGTTCCTCGCGAACATGGGCAGTGAAAATCCAATACAGTGGAGTTAAAGTCCCTATAGCAAGGATGGAAATGAGCTCCTGGTCGCTGTTTGAACTCTAGAAAACAGGATGCTGAGTCCTCTTCCCCTCCGGGCCCCGGTGCGTTGCACCGCCTGCACCAATGGTAGGTACTCCCTTGACTCTAAACCACATCCTTTGAGGAAGCACCTGTAATTGCAGTTCTAAAGCATTATTGATACAAGTCATTGCAGTTGACTGGAAGGCGGGATGCCCCTTTAACGCTTCCTTCTCCAACTGAATCACAAACCATGTGTCTGTCGTAAAGTGCCCACTGCTAGTCGTAAAGCGCCCACTGCTAGTCGTAAAGCTATTTCTGACTCTCAATGTGCCTTTTCTTCCTTGTAACCTGTGGTTTTGCGGTCAAAAAGTGTTTTTGCGAATAGCAATCTTTGCAATTGCAAGAAAATTTAGTACATGAGGCCCTGTGTTACAAATTTATAAGATTTTTAGATATAGCATATTTTCGCTTCTTCATCTGCGCAATGTGAATTTTGAATGAAGTAGGGCCGCTTTTTTGTTCCTTTCACTGACAGACTCACCACTCTCCTAACTAGTTCTTGCCTCTTACTGCTAGGTGCGGGCATGGCATACAGACATAGAGAGCTCACTCCTCTGCCCCGATGGCTTTCGAAAGTGAGTGATGGAAAGTTAGAACAGCTTCCTTACGCTGGCCGCTGTTCCATCGTTTATTTTGAGATCTGTTTCCAATTGTGCTCGACTTCTGTGGGGCAGCCGCCATGTGTGCTTTTTCCCCCTTTGTGCAGAGAGGTTGAAGTATGAAATGGATTAGTTATTTACTATCAGTTTCAAGACATACAGTACAGATTTTGCAGTGTCAGCAACTCCAGCATCCAAATGCACAAATGACTTTAAATAAACGATTTCACTATTATGTGCACGCTCTGGGAGAACAGCTGCGCGCGAGAGAAGTGATCCCTCGTGACATCAGAGGCGTTTCTCCCTCCTAGCCAGAGCTTCTCACACAACAGGGCCCTCGAGCGTGGAAAAAAGCGCTGTTTCGAGTTTGCCTAAATTAAACCCAGGCCATCGTCTCTAGAACGAGCACCTTCTTGTTTCTGAAAATATGCTGCCAGGCAGTTAGTAACGTTTCAGTGTTCCATCCAGCGTATTCCTTTAATAATGTAACAGCCACCCTCAAGGGCACATTAATGGACCCTTCGTTATGGCCATGTGATAAAAAGTGAACATCACATGTATGTAGTCATACAAGGTTTACTACCAATGCTGAGGCTACTACTAATAACAACTTGTTGTTATGTAGCACTTCATTCAGTTTCTGCAGTTTCTAATCACTGTATATTACTGATTTTATGTTAGCCCCTTACTTATTTTTGTTCCTATAAACAGACAATCACGTCTAGCACCTACTGTACCAATGATATAAAATGAGAAGAAGTGAAAAATTAGCTAGCACCAGAAAAATACTCACACAGCAGTTATCAAATATAGACTATATTCAAAAGGTGTTTAAATTGATTCAAATGACCTTTTCAGGGAGTAAGCCCCTAGTTTTCCTTCAATTTGCCTCTTTGGTCCAAGCTTTCGTTGTATATTGCCTTGTGCTGCATCACATTTCTAAGCATTCTGCTGGGGAGGCAGAAATCTCAGAACCTTTTTTGTGTGCAATAAGCAAATGTGCCACCTCCAAGTCCCCCCCCCTCCCCCCCCCCAAAAAAAAAAGCTTCTCGGATGCCCCACCTCGAGGGACATTTTCACAGTGATGTCTTAGCAATGAGACACAGGGAGGAGAGGATGTGGCCTAATCGACCTCGAAGCTGGGGAACCGCATTCGAGTCTTGGCAGAGACGCTCAACATTCTGTGATTCTGGGCAAATCATGAAATCTCCCTGTGCCTAACAAAATTAATATGTCCGGCTGTAACGCAACTGCTGCTCATGTAAAGCGCTCTGATACCTTCCGGTCGAGTTAGCGCTGTATAAAACTCACCCCCCCCCCCAAAAGATTTGTCACAAAATCAGAGTGCAAACTAAATTTGGTAAAAACAGAATACCAATAATGTTCTAGCACCAGGAATGCCCACACAACTTTAGTCCATCTGTACAAAACAATTTCACATGGATAAATGGATAGGAGTATTTTTTCAAAGGCCTACATAACTGCTCTAGTTTAAGGTACATGCGGGACAGTGGTTAATACTGTACCCGTCTCAGATAGACCTACTAGGAAGGTGATGTGTCTCTTAATTCACGCATCTCCAACCCCATTCTGCTAATGCTAAGCTGACAGCTTCTGCTCATCTCCTATACAATTTCTAGTCCAAAGAGCTCATGAGTGATTTACATTTTTCATTCACCCCATCTTCTGTGCCCACTGGTCTGGAGTCACAAGAAGGCTGCCTCATAGACTACTGACGGAGCACCACCATGATGCAAAGCTAAGTATCTGCATTCTTTAAAGTTTTTGTAAAAACTCCATCTAAAAACAATCTCTTATTTCTTATGGAGGAGC
This sequence comes from Triturus cristatus, assembly GCF_964204655.1. Classification (NCBI taxonomy): domain Eukaryota; kingdom Metazoa; phylum Chordata; class Amphibia; order Caudata; family Salamandridae; genus Triturus; species Triturus cristatus. The sequence goes on along the minus strand of NC_140591.1, from coordinate 587,918,689 downwards.
AACAGTGGGAACTGGGCCACTGACTAAATGATGGGCTGTCTATCTATTGACGTCATCTGCATTTGTGAAAAACCCAGATTGCGCTCAATTTAGAAGGACAGCTTACCCAATTAAATTTGTGTTCTTCATTCATAGCCAGTAACACTAGCATTGGGACTTCACGCTCAGAATCTAATCGGCTTTGAGCTGGGCGGGCTTTATTTTTTACAGCACAGTCAAGCATTACATTGTCTTTAATTGTTGTGAAGACCAAAGGAGTATGGAGCTGATTATTTATTTCTTTGATAGCTTATGAACGTAAGCCTAATGAAATTGGGGTCCATAAAATAATTTTCTACATTTGGTAATGCCCATCCTCCTTCCTCTATCTCCACACACCACTTTTCTTGCACAACCAGGAGTCATTTTCCTACCCATATTATTTAGACTATCACATGATTTAGTTTACAGAAGAATGCGTTACTCAAAGAGCATGACAAAGTCTGTAATATGAACAGACTTTGAGGGAGGGTAATCATTTTACTGAGTTATATAAGTCTACAACGGAGGGTGAATCATGTTGCCATGTCCGATAGACCTTTTTGAATGTAGTCAGGAGCTGTACCATATACAGCCTATTTATTTAGTCTGTCTTCTCAAAAGCCGCAGGGCCATATTACCAAGGAACGGCGATAACATTATCGCCGCTTTAGCGGCAGGAATCTGCCGCTAAAGCAGCGATAATGGGCTTGATAATATGCCCTTGTGAATTCCCATAGAAGCCCAGGTTCTGGTGTGAACCTGGACTTCTATGGGAATTCACAAGGGCCTATTATCAAGCCCATTATCGCCGCTTTAGCGGCTGTTTCCTGCAGCTAAAGCGGAGATAATGTTATCGCCGTTCCTTGATAATATGGGCACAAATGCCTTAAGACAGCCTTAGACCATTTCTGCCCTTGAAGCTCAACACGTAATACACTATAATTTAAATTAACTAAAATAAAATTGATTTTGGACTTATTTTCCTTACAGACAAAATTCTAATAAAAATCCACCCTTATGGAAAAAATGTCGCTCATGTTCACTGTCTCTGACCGTAAATAATATGAACAACAGGAGAAACCCATACACCCAGTTGAGACCTGGGTAAATATAGTATCAACCAACAATGTCTCAATGGATATCAATAGAAAGGGTACATATTAGGAATAAGTAAATTATAGAAAAAACACAACATGAAGCCCCAGCTTTTTGTAAATGCAATTATATTTTTCAACAGAGGCAAAAGAGTGCTTCAAGAGTTATAAAGTAGCTTCAGCAATGATTAAGACTTGTGTACTAAGTGCAGAGTGACCACATTGCGCTCATGAGAAAACATTAAATGGTGCAAAAGAATGAAATATGTGAGAATAAAAGTAAAATTGCGTATGGAAGTATTTCGAAAATTATTATGCATGAATCTTTTGAATACAATATTGTCTTCATGAAATCATGTCATAATTAGTGATCCACAAAAGAATGGGGTAGTAATGTATCTGAGGGTGCACATCATAACAATTATTGGGATCAAATTGGGTGTATAGTAATAGTTGTCAGAAAAACAATAAGATCAGTAACAAGTTGAGTATGTGGTGCCACTCGGGATGGGGAAGCACCCTACTACCTAAGTGCTGAAATATACGGATCATGCAAAGCAATCCCCGTAATTAACAGGTTTTTTACATAAAGAAATCCCGGCACTCTAAAGTCACGTATTATTCTTGTTGGTTATTAGCCAAAGGGACAAGGAACAAAGTAATGATAATGAAAAACTGGCTACGGAACAGATTAGGTCCTCACAAAAATATATAACAAAGAGTAATTTAATTCATAAGTTTTACAGAAAGGAAAGTCATAATCATGAACATAAATCAGAACTCCCTAGTACATTTGGTTCTAGTTGTTGGTTCGTAGAAAGGAGACTTATGTTCTCCAAATCTTGATCCAAATGGATGATAGCCGACACGTGTTTCGTCACGTATAGTGACTTCCTCAGGGCTTTGATTAGAGAGTCTTAGAACGCTTTATATGTCAGACATGCAATTATGCTTCTGCCAGACGAAATATTGATTGTAGGATATTTCGAGGGACAAACTCAGACGTGTGATATGATTCTGTTAGAAGGATCCTAGAATTTTTAACCCTTGTGATGGTCCAAAGAGACAGTTTCAATCACAAGGAAAGCTCCTGATGTCTGTACCAGTTGTGTGTGAGCAATAACGGATCTCCACCAATAGTTTCTATTGTTTTAGGAAAGATCGACCAAGAGTAAACTATACATAATTGTAGTTCTTATAACCATTGACGGAAGTGGTTTGTATCACAGTGGGAGTTCCTAGTGTCTTGCGGCTTATTTTGAAGAGGAACGGGTCTCCACCAAATTTTTTAATATATTTTTGTTGGCTCCATCGTGTTAAGTGAAGTCAAAGAACCGGCTCTGGTAAGCCCTCGTAGTGTAGTAGATAATAACTGAAACGTAACTCCCGTCTCTTCTTTCCAGCAATCGACCAAAGGGGTGTGTTGTAGGTACCTGAATTGTGTCTAGGACACCCAGTGGGAGATATTAGAGAAGACGGGCTAATGTTAGCCGCAAGTAGTGAACCAAAGACGGTGAGGCCCCAAATAACTGAATTAGACAGGAACCCATAGAGAAATTCCCGCCGGTGAGTATATGCATTTGATCTGGGACAGCCCAGACGGTCGCCAGGATAAGTTTCAATTAATCCATTATAGATGGTTTGAGAAGGAATCGCGAAAGAGCCAATTTGCTCAAATCCCAACGGATGAAGGAATGAATCACATTGCTGGATGCCAACCATTTCTGCAGGGGATGTAAAACACAATGCTGGCTATCAGTGATGTGTACAATGAATGCTTATGAAAACCATTGGTCCAGTTTCATTCTGAGCCAGGCTTTTAAATTATTTTTCAACTTTTCCCTTAGGCAGCAATCCTCTTATTTAGTGTTATTATTGTCCTGTAGATGACCTCAATTCATGAAGGTCAAAAAGCTGTCTTCATGCGCAAACAAATTTATGGATCACTAACTATGACATGTTTTCATAAAGACAATATTGTATCCAAAAGATTCATGCATAATAATTTTCTAAATGTTTCCATATGCTGTTTTACTTTTATTCTCAGGAGTTTCACTTGGGCCGTTTAATGTTCTCTCACAAGCACAATGTGTTCACTCTACACTTAGCACACGTCTTAACCATTGCTGATGCTGCTGTTAAAAAATATTATTGCATTTACAAAACGTTGGGGCTTTGTGTTTTTGGTTCATCTATAATTTACTTATTCCTAATTTCTGACTCCAAATACACGTTATTATATATATATATATATATATATATATATATATATATATATATATCGGATTTTTGCGTCTATGCACTAATATGCCCCTGCCAGTTAGTTTATATCGGCAGTACTATTAACCAGGTGAAATTGCGCATTCTAGAACATATGCGTGCTATAACCAATGAAGACAGACAATACCCTATTGCTAGACATTTCAAGGAATGTCATAAGAAAGATAGTAGGTTATGGAGATTCTGTGCCCTGGACAGAATTGAAAAATCAGAGAGAGGAGGTAACAGAACGCAAGAATTGCGCAGATTAGAATCTCGATTGATAATTAAATATGAAACTATGGTCCCAGGGGGCATTAACAAAGATGAAGAATTATCAGTCCACCTTGGTTAGAATTCATTGTTATATAGCAAGATCGAAAAACCTGCTGTTCATCTTATGTTTTTAATCTGGATTGAATGCCTTGTATGTTAGATGTTCATGTAATTTTAACAGTTTAAAATTAATAATCATTTTAATGATTAGTGCATTTGGTTTATTTTTATAGGAGACGGAGTGTACATCTGTTTACGAAGAATTGCAGTATTTAAACGCCTTGAAGTAGTATCACTACTGGTATCACACATTTGATGTGATTAGCCCACTTGGGCATTGGAACATCATTATTTCTAAAAAATTCTAAAAAATCTAAAAAATCTAAATTTGTAATTTTGTTTTCTGATGGACTGGATATTCTCAACCCACTGGGGTATAAAAAACAGACATAAAAAACAGACGTGATATTAACGTACTAAACTATGTTTGACACCTTGGAAATGTCACTACTAGTATTATACATTTGCTGTAAATATTCTCGACCCACATGGGTAAAACTAGTCAAAGTTTTGAAAACCCTCTATGAAAAGTTTTTGATCAATTGGATATAGGGTTGAAGTCAGATTTCTGATTTTGTAATGATCAACGATTGAGTTATGCTAGAAAACAATCTTGCATTTAATTGTTGGTTTTTTGTTCCATTATATTGTGATATCTACTAACCATTCCAATATGGCGGGAGATACAATCATGATAACAGACTATATCCGTAGTCCTTCTTTTGTATTGTTTATTCTTTGCACTATATCATGTGATGCATACCAACGTCTGACGACCCGTGACCAAGGAACTACGGTTCCGAAATGCGTCGGGACATTGTTTGTTTTTGCTTGAAATAAAGCACGCTTTCTGAATAAGAATTGGGGCTCGGCGCAGTCTTTGCACGAAGAAAGATTGATTTTGGATTGGATATATATATATATATATATATATATGTATATATATATATATAGGCGCAAACAGAAGTCTTTCACCACAGAACCACCAGGCAGGCAGCAACGAGGAAAAACCACGCAAGTCCCAGTCTTCTTTCGGCAAGTTTATTTAAAAAGGCAAGTTCACCAAATCTGACGCGTTTCGGGCGTCCGCCCTTGGTCACAGATCGTCAGGCAAATGAAAGAACATCCCTTTTAAAGGGTACATTGCACGAATTTAATTAGTGATTTTTTTCTTTTTGCAACACCATGTGATTAGAAACTGAAAACTGAGGACACACTACATATAGCTAAAATAGATAGTCTGTTTTCTAAATCACAATTTGATATATATAAATCGAATAACGGGAGGTATAATTACAATATTTACATTTTGTTGCCCAAATTTGTGTTAACATTCCATTGTGAGTTGCCATGCTATATATTTTGTAAATTTTATATCAGACAATTATTGTCAGTGTGCATTGAAAATGGCACATGATATCCGCATAAATGCGCTTATATAGTAGATTGCAAAAAAAAGGACACAGTGTTACTGGTGGTCATTTGTCATGAGAAAGTGCAATGCGCGTAGATAAAGTGCAAATGCAATTGTGCAAATAATGCAAAATATTCTGTGCAAGCATAGCATATAAATAAATATAAATATTTATAAATAATTTCATATTAAAATCATCTAAGCTTCTCAATTCATAAAACCTGATGCTAGGCATATGACCATATAAAAATATCATCTATGTTTTACTCCTTTGCAATCTCTCAATTAACTGCATGAATGCAATAGACATGTAACGACAATATGGATCGTAATGATTTACAATCAATTCCTTTATATATATTTAGATAAAGCAACAAATATATATATAGATTCACTTAAAAAACCATAGGTTTCACACATGTTATAGTTAGCTGGACATTTCACTCGTAAAAAAACAATGAAATTCCCCCGTTATAGTTAGTGCAGGCAACTATAACTCACGCGACCGCAATCCTCTGCTGATGACGTCAGATATTACATCACTGATGACATATGTGTCTTTATGAAAAATAAATATTTGTAATATATGTATAGCTAAAGATGAATGGAAGAAGACATGGGTAAATAAGTGTCTAAATACAGTGATGTAATATCTGACGAGTGAAATGTCCAGCTAACTATAACATGTGTGAAACCTATGGTTTTTTAAGTGAATTTGCAAGGTTTTTTAAATGCTAATTCGTAACTATAACGTGTGTGAAACCTATGTTTTTTTCAGTGAATATATAAACATATAAATATAATCTGCATATCTATATAAATATAAATTCATGCAAACATATACATATATGCATACATATGCATGGTATGTTCATGAAAGTTTGAAAAACTCAAATACAAGCAAAGCTAAAAAGCCACATAATTACAAACAGAATTGCTTTAACTTAAACGAGGGCGAGACCTATTGCATTTTCAATGCTTGTTTACTTTGATTCCATCAATAAGGCATTCAGATGTGACACATTTGCCATAAATTCTGAATGGTAGCACTCTAGTTCCTCATTAGATCACTGTAGTAAAGCTACTGCTCACCAGGGAAGTCTGCTGCTGGTATTCAAAGTGCATGTTTCAGTCTGCATGTCAGAACTTTTTAATGAAATAGAAGAGGATTTGAGAAGTCAAAATGTGCCCTAAGTTTTCTTTCTGCAGCACTAGTCATAATTTCTATGGCAAAATGAACCCCCTCATTTTGTTCCTTTGCAAATTAAATGTTTTAAATGTTACCACTTTATTCCAATCAAGATGGCTTCGGTGTGCCATACCTTTGTCATAAGTAAGACTGTTAGCGCTCTAGTTGTTCTTTAAAACACTCTGGGATTTCTATCATTGGGCTATACTTGGGCTACATCTCGGTGATATTTGTGCTACATTTGGGCTCTTTTGTCTCTGGTGGCCATCTTGGGAGACTTGTTATGAAGTTTCCTAATTTCCTCATTTACTGCAGTCTCCTCAGTAGGCATACTGTCAGTTTTTTACTTTGATTCAATGAAGAAGGCATTCAGATGTGTCACACATTTGCCATAAATTCAGAATGTTAGCACTCTAGTTGCTCATTAGATCACTGTAGTAAAGCTACTGCTCACCAGGGAAGTCTGCTGCTGGTATTGAAAGTGCATGTTTCAGTCTGCATGTCAGAATTCTTTAATGAAATAGAAGAGAATTTGATAAGTCACTCAAAATGTGCCCTGATTTTTCTTTCTGCAGCACTAATCATACATTCTATGGAAAAATGAACCCTCTCATTTTGTTCCTCTTTAAATTAAATGTTTTAAATGTTACCACTTTATTCCAATAAAGATGGCTTCAGGTGTGCCATACCTTTGTCATAAGTAAGACTGTTAGCGCTCTAGTTGTTCTTTGGAACACTCTGGGAAGCTGCAGTAGAACACAAAGGAATCAACTGACAGTCTCTGCCCTTGTTGGATGTACATGTTTTACTGAGAATGTCAGACTTCATTCTCACATGACTGAGAAAGATAATGTGAATTTACAGAAAATATGCTCTCAGTTTAGCTTATAGATCACCTTCCAAACCTCTGTGGGAAAAGCATGTGAAAATAGTTTTCTCTCAAACATGATTCATGATATCCCAGCAGAAGGCTTTTTCACATGGTAAAATCACCTTAGAACATACTACAATTCCTAAAATGAGTATGGTACCATCAACAAATGATTTATAATGTAACTAAAGTCTTAAAACCTTCTATTAACTGCAATGCTTTGTAATGAGGTGCTATCATGTATATTGGTCCCAAGATGGCTGCCAACACTTCTTGGATGAAGTGCTGACAGCCAATCAGATCTCACAATGAGATGTGTGGTTAGGCTCCGCCCAGATATATATATGGTTTTACTTTTGATTTTCTCAGGAACTACTGAACGGATTTACACCATATATGCAAAAGGCACATGCCTGACCTGAGGACTACCTCTTTGCCAAATTTCAAGTTATTCTGTTCAGCCGTTCGGGCTGTACCTTCGACTAAAGGTCCTATGGGAAAATGCATGTGGAAAACGCGTTTTGGGACCCCCCTTTTTTCTCAGCCCCCGCTTAACGAATCACCCCGAGACTTTCAGGGTAGGAGCTGAGCGGAGCGCCCCATTAGTTTTGAAAATTTCACGAAGATAAGTAAACTGGCGCCAAAGGTATTCAAAATAGAATTTTCAGATTTCCTATGGGAACTCGGTCCTAACTATAACTATCTACTGGCGACCGCGAGTAGATAATATATATATATATATATATATATTCACTGAAAAACCATAGGTTTCAGGGACGTTATAGTTAGCTGGACATTTTACTCGTACAAAACCAGACAAATTCCACCGTTATAGTTAGTTCAGCTAACTATAACTCGCGGCCCCGCAATGCACTGCTGATGACATATTACATCATTCATGACATGGTCAGTGACATCACTGTTGACATCTCTGATGACATCACTGATGACATCACTGATGACATCATTCAGTGACTGTGTGTTTCTATAAAGTTTAAATATGTTTTAAAAATATATGCCAAGGTGTATTGAGGAATGAGTGGGTGTATAAGTGTCTGGATGGACGATTTAGTAGGTGCGTGACTGACTGTATAAGTGAGTTACTAAATGTGTCTTACTGAATGCATTGGTTAGTGACTAAACTGTGTGAATGTCTGTATCAGTCTGTCTGTTGTGTAAGCTGCTGCATGGGTGGTGAGTAGCTACATGAGTGTCTATACGGGTTATTGATTGGTTGCCTGAGTATTTGTATGGGTGCCTGAGTATGTGTGTGGGTGGGTGGGAGGTGTGTGACTCTGTGCATAGATGTGCGAGTGGTTGATTCACTGGGTGTATGGGTTCAAGAGTGCATGTGGAAACAGCTGTATGGGTGGGTGAGTGTGTGTATGGGTGTGTTGGTGAGTGAATGGGTGTCTCAGTGGTACATGTGCAAGGGCTGCGTTGCAGAGTGGTGGTCCAAAGCCACACCCCTTTTTACACCGTTCTGCAATGCAACTCTGTTGCGCTTACTGGAGGTACCTGGTGGGTTAGTTGGCCCCCAGGGACCCTCAGGATTCAAGGGGACTTAATCCCCAAACTTAAAACGCACCCCCTTCCCAACACACTGTCCTGATGAAGACCCTGCGTGAACACCGACTGGGGCACATTTAGGGTTGGAACGTCGACGATTACTCAAGGCCCAGACTAACCAAGACTGTATATAATGAAAGGAACAGAGTCATTGGTGTCAAAGCATCATCTGGCTGATCTCTCACCTGTATAAAAACCTCAACCACCTTGTATATACTGTACACCTGTTGAGCACTGAGCACCTATGTCACACGATCACCCCATATCTATGTATATATTGATCTCATGTTGACAGCCACCGTTTACTGTGATTATCTATGAATGATTTATTTCTGATAAGTAGAAACAGTACAAAGCATCTAGATTTCTGTTTCCAGTTCTTCAAAGAAAATTGTTTTACTTTACAGGCGCTTGAAAAGGTTGCTACCCGATTTTAACAAGTGCATTTTGAGCACCACTAAGTAACGTATTTTCGACCCAACAGAACCACTTCTTGTTTAACTTATTCAGGAGCGATGAATGTGCACAATGTCCGTTACTGGTCGCTACATGTCAATGTTCTGATTCATGTCTGACAAATGAAAGTAGGAAGCAGCATTAGCATGTCAGGAAGACATAAAACAGGTAGTGACACGGTCAACATGTGTGCTGGTATCCACGCTTCCACAGAGAGGGAGGGCTCAAGACGGCCCCCGCTGGCTATGTTCAGCTCCGTCTGTGTGCCTGATGTAACCAAGCCATATGTTATTCCCAAAAAGAATTGGCCCACATGTATACTTGTTGGGCATTTACACATGTGATGTGAAACATTGTTATTTCCCATCACACTGAACGGTGGTTTGTGTCACTTCTGCTATGCGCACCACATAGGTGTTGTGTCACTATTGTTTGTGATTCCACACCACATCCATCTGTGGCTGACGCCACCAGGGGCATGACATAGGCCCTGCAACCCCGAAAAAATAGTGCAAACCCAACCCAAGTTATTGGAGCGCCCTGCACACCAGTAATATTACACACGGTCACAGTTGGTCACAGATACGTCAATTTAAATAAAAGCACCTGGAATCAATCCTTATCTTGTTCAACGACCTCAGAGAAAGAGTTCTGGTCACCCCAGATATGATCTATATATTCCCCATAGTATATCGTTCATTGGCCTGCTATTACTTGCACTTTTACGAGTGTGTTTGTAACTACAAAAGGCTTGTTGCATTTGGGATCTGTAGTTGTATGTTAATTATTTCCTTTTCGATTGTCGAACAGTTAAAAAAGAGACTCGGCCCCACAACAGGAAAGTGCAATGCACTAAAAAATAACCAGTTTTTTCTTTTTTGCTTAAATTAGATTGAAACAATCCAGAAGCTGTTACTGTGCAGTGTGTGATGTTTTCCATGCAGGTTATGTAGGGTGGTGCCAAAGACAGAAGTTAGATTGCAAATGGCTGAGTTGGTGAGATGCTTCGGTGTTAGTAGCATTGTTGCCTTGATAATTGCCAGGCAGTTTATAATCTAGTTTGTTTACGGTGGCATTTATGCAAACTACTTAGCAATTATTATCTGTCTAACTTCTAGTGCTAGAGCAACATAGGAGCTACTTGGTAAAATTATGAATCAGCCACCCTTGTAAAGTAAGCAACATAATACTTGTCTCGTGTTCATGATTAACAGATGATCACGCCATGGAAATAGTGTTCCAGTCATGGGTCTTCGTTTAGTAACATAATGCACTCTGGGAGGTGTGGTCCAAATTTTTTCCAGTTCTTCCAATCGAACTAACACAGCTGAAAGCAATGCTTTGTAAAACAAAGACTGGAGCACTGTGCTATACGAATACATTAATTACGACTTTCAGAGTGTTCTCGAAAATTTTAGACATTTATGTATTTGAAAGAAGGTGCAAGGTGGTGCTCAGCCTTGGTACCTCGGTGCCTTGCTCAGAAGTCACCAAAGCATTAACAGCCACCAATCGGTCTCCCCCTGGATATACCCGTCCAAAACATACTGAAACAGTCATCCAAGCTTAGTGTCAAATCAAACTCCAAACGAACGACCGGGTCCCTCCTCAACGTTAGAGACGTGCCCGTCATACAAGCTCATAGTTCACCAAACTATTTGAAAATATTAGGTTCGAACACTCAGAGAAAACGAGCAGTGTGCAAATCATGTAACAGCGTGACACTGAACCGCACACTTACTGCGGAGCACGGCCTTCCAGGCAACAGTGAATTAGCATGTACGCGCGTCCATAGCTGGAGAGTAGGTACGCATATTTATATAGCGTGAACTCGACCCGAAGTTATTGGAGCGCTTTACCTGAGCAGCGAATTTTCAGTACACATTCAGGCACGGGGGCGATTAAGTGATTTGCTCAAAATACAGGATGTGGACGCTTGCCGCCGAAAAGTACTGTAGTACCTCGTGTACACGCTCAGTCCCATGAAAGGATACCTTATGCTGGAACATGCGATAAACTTATCTTGCCTTTAATAAAAAAGGAGCTCCAGAGCGAGAGCGAGCCCCCGCTTCGCTGGTTCCCCTTTAGCACCATAATTAGACAGGCTTGATTAGAAGAGGAGGCCAAGGAAACGGGGGTGCGTGGGGCTGAAAGCGCACCGGTAAGAAAACTTCTCTTGAAACTCGCTGAACGTGAAAAATATTGGGCGCTTTACACACGCACCAATTGATTGATTGATTGATAGGCTTTATTTCGATACATAAAATATCTTAAAAGCAACTCAACAGTTCAAGAAAACAACAAGTAAAACACTTTCCCAGAGAAAAATAAAAATAAAAGACAATAACTTAGTAAATACAATTAATACAATTTAAAATCAGGATTAAATTGATACGGAAAGCCTTTTTGCACAAATCAACCAAGTCCACTTTAAAAATTTAGACACACCACAAACCACCAAAGTGGATGTGTCGGACAATAAAATGCGTAGGGCCACAGTGTGATAGCGAGTTCCCAACTGTCTACAAAGTGGTTTGAGCCAGCGCCTCCTGGGAGAGCAATAGTCAGGGCATTCAAAAAGAATATGTGCCACCGTCTCAACCTGCGTGGAGCAGAGAGCACAAAAGGGAGAGGGCTGGGGGGACAATTTCCACCGGGATATCAGGTCACCTACAGATAGACTCCCTACTCTAAATTTAAAATATAAAGCCCTGTCAAATGGAATGGAAATCATATCGAGATAGGGTTCGTAAGCTACCACGTCTTTAATCCTCAAAAAGGCTACAGTTGAATTACATAGGCGTGGATCAACAGTGAGTTTGGACGAAACCCAATCCCAATACAATTTCTTTAAAGTGGCTTTAGGAGGAGCAGATCGAGTAACCCAAGCTTCACCTAAGCCCAACTCCCCCAGAAGATGTTTAACGTCCCTCAACCATTTAATCCTATACCAGCCCCCCGTTGACATCACTTCGGACAGTCCCTCCGTGTAGGAGGCTAATTCGGGCACCCTCCACAGGCGAGCCCACAGGAGCAGGGGACGAAGTCGAGCTTGGTCCACAATTGATCTGCATCCTAGATCCAGCAACACTGGAACTGTGGGTGTGCTCAAGGGGAGAGCTATCAGTTTTTCAAGAATTTGCTCTCTGATTTTGCAAGTACATCGAGATTGCTTGTGCCCCACAACTCCGCCCCATACAAGGCAGCACTAACCCCTCTAGCTTTATAAATCTCCACAACTGGGGCAATAAATTGTTTTGTGGAAGAACGATGTTCCTTAAGCAACACACCACCCACCCTTTTATGGTTAAGGAGCATCTTGTGAATGTGCGGAGTCCAACTCATAGAGTCGCTAAGGCGGATTCCCAGGTAGTCAAACTCTGATACCCTCTCCAAGTGAGCAGAGTTCAAGACCGGAAGGCGCCCCAGTTTCCTAGGAGGATTCATGATCAGATATTTGGTCTTGTCAACATTGATCACCAATCCCCTAAGGGAACAGAACTCCTGGAAGCGGTTAAGAAGTTTTTGGAGGCTCTGGGGGGTCTTTGCAATGAGGAGGGTATCATCTGCAAAAAGCAGTGTGGGGATCCGAGTGCCCGCAAGGGAGGGTGCATCAGCAGGTTCTTGTAGCAGATACTCAACCACACCATTCACATAGAGAGAGAATAGAGTGGGAGCTAACACACATCCCTGGCGGACACCCCTACTCACTGGAATTCTGTCAGTTTTCTCCCCATTTTTACCCCACCTCACCTGCGCATAATTGCCTGTGTGTAGTTTTATCAGGAGTGATAGGATATAAGAAGGCACCCCCAAACCCTGCAAGACCCTCCACAGTTCCTCCCTAGGTACCAGGTCAAAGGCAGTCTTGAGGTCGATAAAGGCCAGATAGAGACTGCCCTTGCCCAGTACCACCACCTTCCAATACAGGAGCACCAGTCTGAAGGCTTGCTCGATGGTCCCGGTTCCAGAGTGAAAACCAGCCTGGAAATCTGACAAGATCTTGTTTTCATCCACCCATTGGAGGATCCTCCCCAGAATCACCTTCCCTGCCACCTTTTGGGATGAATCAATAAGGCTTATGGGCCTATAGTTAGCGGGGTTGTCCCGACATCCCTTCTTGAATATCGGGACAACCTCCGCCCCTTTCCAGGATTCAGGTACAGATGCTCCCCCCATAATAGCATTCAGTAGAGTGGAAACCAACTTCCCCCATTGCTTGGGATTGGCACGTAATAAGTCACCGGGTATCCCGTCAGGCCCAGCAGCTTTTAGGGGGACCAGAGACTTGACTACGACCTCCACTTCTCTGTCAGTAAAGGCATCGGCTTCAGTGTCCCTTGCCTCGACCACCAGAGCAAAGGAGTCATTAAGGACCCCCTCGGCAGGGGTATAAAGGGACAAAAAATGGCTAAACCAATTCTGAGCTGGGATATTACATGTCAGCAATGTGTCAACAGGCCTCTCCCTGGTTCTTACCAAACTCCAAAATCGGCTAGCATTCCTGTCCAAGCTTGCTGCAAAGAGGTCCGCCCAGAACTTCTCCTCCCCCTCTCTTTTTGCTACCTTTAAGGTCTGGGAGTAATCTTTCCTTGCGATCCTATTTGCAACCTGGGATTTAGATTTAACAGCCCCTACCAGCGCTTTTTTCTTGACTCTGCATTTTTTTGTAAACCAACCCTGCGTTTTGGGCAGGAACTTCCAGTTGTTAGCACGAGGAGCCATGCTAGGGAGGATAAACAGGTTGCTCAGCGCCCTAGTTAAATCGCAGAAGGTCAACGTGACCTCCTCTGGCGATTGGATCAGCGACTCCAATTTGCACTGTGCTGCAGCCAGGAGTGCCCCTATATCTGCCACTTTCTCTTCGGACATGATAAGCTTAGCCCACTTCAGTCGTCTACCACAATTGGATGGGAAAACTTCGTGGGGGTTTGGAGCTATATAAGATGATAATCCCCCCTTATCAGTTAACCACTGGGGATAGAGGGCAAGTGAGAGGAGATTATGATCACTCTCAGTTGTCGGTATGATCACCATATCCTTCAGGATGCTCCATAGACTTACGTCAAGAAGAATATAATCTATTCTAGACGTATGATTCAGCCTATTATAAGTATGAGCTCCCACCAAGTCTGACTTTGACCTCCCATTAACAGCCCTAAGGTCAAATTCCATGTTGAGGGAATTAATCTGTACCGCCACTTGGGTCCACCTCTTGATAGGAGGCAGTGCAAGGGCAGGAATCCCTCTCCTGGAGTCCTCCTCACCACTTCCCAATTTATCGTCCAAGCCCAAAGGCTCGAACGTACAATTCAGGTCTCCTGCCACCAAAATGCGAGATTTATTGGGGCGCTGCCTGAGTAGACCTTCTAATAGGGATATTGTGGACGATTGTATGCCACCCTTCGTCCCTCTGGCGTAGATGTTAAAGATATCCAGGAGGAGGCCACCCCATGCACCCTTTATAGTAATATTAAGGTGATCGGGAGAATTGGTGGGGTGCTGAACCACCTGACAATCGAGAGCGACATCAACCCATACGAGGAGACCACCCGAAGGGCGTCCCTTCCCTAAAACAGGGGGGACAGCGGGAACAAAATATGTCGAATATCCTACCTTATGGCAGGGCTCCCTGCACCATGTCTCTTGAAAAATGCAAATAGAGTAACCCTCCACAAGGGCGTTCCAGTCTGGTAGTCCCAGCTTCCTTGAAATACCCACAATGTTCCAGCTAAAAATCTTAAAGTCTGGATCCACCACAACCGGCTCCCTACGGGGCTCGGTGTTTAGTGCCCCCTCCGTCAGATCTATAAAACTTAATCTACTGGCCCCACTCAGTCTTCCAGCGAGCGGGTTAATATCCTGAGGTTGGTTAGTGGCTTCATCTAACTGAGAGGGAAGAATGGCATTGCTTTCACCCAACTCTTTTGGCACAGGAACATCACCTGGGCTAAGGACCCTGAAGGCCACCCTATGGGAACTGTCGGTTCAATATCCCGACAGCCCCCCATAAGACCCGGGCCAGACTACTGGTTGGAATATTTGAGGGATGACAGGATTCTTGGGATAAATAGGATTATTACTCCAACCCCCACCAAAATGTAAACCGTTATAGTTTGCTGCAGTCCTAGGGTAAAAATAAGTTAAATCTACTACACCAATACTGGCCCCCCCAGCAACATACTTTTGATTGCAAATAGTTTGAGCAACCCTGTTGTCTTTGAAGTTAACCACCACACAATCACCTTCTAGGTGCTTACGACCATAACCTACCCACCCTACCCTTCTTACTCCTAGGATCAACCCATCTAGACCCCTAGGAAGAGGTCTATTGGTCTTTAACCAGTGCATGGTTTTATTCTTTAAAGCCTGGTGGGATTCATAGGGATCGTCCTTCAGAGTGGGTACGTTAGTAAGTATGGCGACATACGGGTGGCACTCGGGGGGCAACTTCATCGGTGGAAAAGTTGGAGCCGCTTTGGAGGAAGATTCTTCTGGCTGGGTTTCTCTGGGGAGGTTAATACAAGTTCTGGGCGAGTGGGCTTGATCGGTACCATTGCCTTTGGCAATCCCATTTGAGGTTCCCTTATATTTAGGCGGTCCCTTCCTACCCGGCAACTCAACCCGGAAAGGCTTCTTTACCGGGACTTTAAGAGGCTTAGGTACACTCGGTTGTGCTAGGCCTAATTGGCTAGCACTACCTGAGGTGTCCGCAACCTGTACAGCAGGTGCATTAGCCACAGCCAGCATATTTACAAAGTTTGCTGTGTTAGAGGCGGTAGGTGTGGCCTGTGTGGATGCAGGAAACGTCCGGGAGCCACCTGATTTTAGAGTGCAGTTTGATAAGGGTTTTTAGAGAGAAGAAATTATCCAAGGTTGCTTGTTCAAATCTATCCAACCTCTCTCCCAACCCTTTTACTCTCTCTACAATCGGGGACAATAATGTTATCATCAGATCTTCAAATTGTGTAATTGTTACAGAGTCATTAGATGGAGCTAAATGACAATCTGATGTTGGATCTACACATGCTTCCTCAATCATGTGACCTGAGTGGTCACCCCCCTTATCCATCCCGGGGTTTTTCGTGCCCAACCCCTCGCCCGCTTTAGTTCCTATTCCCCTGGCACCATACTTCCTTGGTCTCTTATAAAGTTTTGGGAAGCTGCCTTTCCGTGGGCTAGCAATCCTTTTCCTTTTGGTATGAGTTACATTCTTGGATACCGTCAGTGGTAAGACAGGTGGCTGAGGGATATTAACTTGGATAGTAGGAGTGATAGGGCGGGTTATAAGGACAGGGAGTTCACTGGAGTATGGGTCAGAACTACTACTATCAACAGGAGGGGGAATAGATATGGCTGCCAAGCTCTCCAACCTATCTATACTGGCCCTCAAAGATGCAACCCGTAAATGCTCCAGTGGAGGGGATGTAATTGAGAGGGGATCTGAACTGCATACAGGCGAGGTAACAAACGCCAGGGAACCCAATGAGGACCGTTTCGATAGAGAAAGTTCTTGGGAGAGACGCCGCTCTGTCATTACAATCTCCTTCTCTATGACAGCAGCTACCCGTGTAATGAACTGATCCATAGTGCCTACGATACAACTGGCTCCACCCTCTCCTCCTCTCCTAAGGCTCTTCCCTGAACTGGTGGACATTAACACAGGGTATAGTGGTAACCAGATATTAATGGTAATAATAGACCCCTATATGTCTACAGTTGTTATCAGGGGGGTGGCCCGACCCGGCCCTGGACAGCCCCGGACTGCCACAGACTGCCCGCCCTTTGCCCGGGCTTCGCTCCGAGCTTCGACCCACGCGCGACCCGCGTTCGCGGACGTGAGCGAGATTAAGTACGTATACGCTGGGGGCGTGGCTTGCAGGGAGAGCGGGCCAGGTGTCAGCTATTGGCCAGGCAGGGACTCCTGGGAGATGGAGTCCCTGCGGTAACGCTCGCAGCCCTGCTGTACTGCCACAAACCTCCCCAGCTGCCGAGGAAACTACAGGTACTCCGCTAATTTCTCCGTGAAGCGGGACCCGCGAAGCGGGTCCGGCAAACAGTGATGGCAAATACAACGATTAGGTCCAGGCACAAGATTCCTTGGGATAAGGGTCCACTGGCCCAGGGTCCAAGTCAAAGCGCACAGAGTCCCACCAGCACCGGGGAAAGAGGATGTTTTTAAATGCAGCCGGTGCGCTGGGGGCGTGGCTTGCATGGAGAGCGGGCCAGGTGTCAGCTATTGGCCAGGCAGGGACTCCTGGGAGATGGAGTCCCTGCGGTAACGCTCGCAGCCCTGCTGTACTGCCACAAACCTCCCCAGCTGCCGAGGAAACTACAGGTACTCCGCTAATTTTTCCGTGAAGCGGGACCCGCGAAGCGGGTCCGGCGAACAGTGATGGCAAATACAACGATTAGGTCCAGGCACAAGATTCCTTAGGATAAGGGTCCACTTGCCCAGGGTCCAAGTCAAAGCGCACAGAGTCCCACCAGCACCGGGGAAAGAGGATGTTTTTAAATGCAGCCGATGCACTGGGGGCGTGGCTTGCAGGGAGAGCGGGCCAGGTGTCAGCTATAGGCCAGGCAGGGACTCCTGGGAGATGGAGTCCCTGCGGTAACGCTCGCAGCCCTGCTGTACTGCCACAAACCTCCCCAGCTGCCGAGGAAACTACAGGTACTCCGCTAATTTTTCCGTGAAGCAGGACCCGCGAAGCGGGTCCGGCGAACAGTGATGGCAAATACAACGATTAGGTCCAGGCACAAGATTCCTTAGGATAAGGGTCCACTTGCCCAGGGTCCAAGTCAAAGCGCACAGAGTCCCACCAGCACCGGGGAAAGAGGATGTTTTTAAATGCAACCGGTGCGCTGGGGGCGTGGCTTGCAGGTAGAGCGGGCCAGGTGTCAGCTATTGGCCAGGCAGGGACTCCTGGGAGATGGAGTCTCTGCGGTAACGCTCGCAGCCCTGCTGTACTGCCACAAACCTCCCCAGCTGCCGAGGAAACTACAGGTACTCCGCTAATTTTTCTGTGAAGCGGGACCCGCGAAGCGGGTCCGGCGAACAGTGATGGCAAATACAACGATTAGGTCCAGGCACAAGATTCCTTAGGATAAGGGTCCACTTGCCCAGGGTCCAAGTCAAAGCGCACAGAGTCCCCGCACCAATTACCTCACACACAGCTGATCACGCCACAGCAGCCTACTCTCCTTACGCCGACCTCGCGTTTCCCATCTGCGCTTACAAGTTTTCAGCCGCCTCGCAGTAGACTCCTCCGCTGCTCCCGCGCTGCTCACAGCCGGCCCGCTCCACTCTGCCGATAATCCCCCAAACAAAGGCAACGAACCGTAGGTCGTCTCCTCGGTCTTCCATAACCTGCAGCAGGAAAAAAATTAAAAGAAATTACGGGCCGCTGGTGGCCCGGGTGCTGTGCCTGCGGGGAGCAAAGAACAAGAGATTGTTCTGCTCCCCGCACCCCCCTTTTAAGGGGCGGCACGGGCCAGGCCAGACTAAACCGGTCATACCCCCAAAGTTGGGCACCCTAGTGAACCGGAAGCACTAAAGTGCTTCCGGTTCACGCCCCTCCGTACACTGCCTATGGGACCATCACAGGAGGTGGGAGTGCTCCCACCTCCTCCTAGCCCCCGGGTACCGGTGCGACCGCCATAATGGCGGCGCCCGCTATTCTAGCGCTCAGCCTTGCCCAGTTTCCACCCTGTCAGTTGGCAGGTATTTCATAGACCCGGCAAAGGGAGATAAGTGCCGGTGCTAAGCACCGGAAACCACCGGCACAAATTAGGCACTGGCCCAAGGCCAATGCTTATCTGTTAGATATGGGAGAATTGGGGGCCCCTCATTACATTTTACGGGGGGGCATCTTTTTGCATTATGCCACTGTAAATATTGTGGTATTTGCTATGGTTCCTATTATTTTGATTAAAGAACGTTTTAACAAATTCCAAACTGCAACTCACAACTTCCACAAAATATGTAGTCCCCAACAACAGACACGATATTAGCCAACAAAAAGGAAATATGCATCATAAACTTACATATTTCATAATAATTCTGAAATTCTAATTTGGGCTCAAGACCTACCTTACACCTTTTGCTTAAGGAACAGCTATGGCAGATCTCACAGGTTTCACAACTACGACAATGTTCTAAATGTACAGAAACTAAAGGGAAATCGACTGCAGAAAGAAGCCAATAAATCAACAAATGGGTTTCCTACTTTGACAAAACCTGGGCCGTATTACAGAGGACTGCGCCAGCGCTAATTTTTACTGTACACCCAAGTATGTCTGTGTTTATGTGCGTTTGCGTCTGTGTGCTAATACAATATGTGCACAGATGCAAACGCACATAAACACAGAGTTCAAACTCTGCGCCAACATCACGGCGCATTACAGACCGATCCTCTGTATTTCCATCCGGCGCATTCTCGGATGCACAGCGACAATTAGCGCTGGCGCAGTCTTCTGTAATATGACCCCTGGATGTTAAATAAAGTCCAAGTACATCTGAAGTTGGCACACAATTCACTCACACAAAAACAATGTGCTGTACAATCCAAAGCAAGTTTAGAAATTTAAGGTGGGTTGCTAGAAAGATTACTTAGGTAATATGTCATGAGTATGAAATTCAGAAAGTGTAGACTAATTAAAAAAAAAATTGCAGCAACAGAATAAATGCACGTTAATATGTAAACATTGATATACGGGGTGAAACGATAATTGAAAGCAATGTTATGATGAGCTGCCTGCAATCCATATTACACCATAGTGATAAATGACAAACCCATCAACACCCTGAGATGTGCTAAAATAACAGAGTATAAAGAGGTTTGCAGCACCACTTCAAATGATACAGACCGGTGGTAAGATATAAGTATGTGATTAAGTGCACATTAAGTGATCTGGCACCATTGGTTGTGGAAAAATCAGTTGGCCGCATACACACATTAATAACAGTGCTTAATTGGAGCCGGTGGTTGCAGGTAGGGCCCACTGATTTTTGGGAACCGGCACTTACAACTTTTGTACAACAGACTTTGATGCCGAGACAGAGAGAAAAAACAATACCGCGAGCTAAGGAGGAGGAGAAAGTTGAAAAACAGTGATTGAGGGGGTATGCAGGTAAACAAACAGAACACGCGCAGTGAGATAAAGATGCAGGAAGTGTCTGAAGGTGGATTAAAGAGGCAAGAGGCGGAATCTTTCTCAAAACTCATGATTTATAAAGCCAGAAAAGAAGTGCCCTTGATCATAGCTTGCTTCTTATGCCCAGACTCATGCATCTGCTTTCAAACATTTTAATTTCATCTTCTTTGTTTAAGACAGTTTTGCATCCTTTCTGAAACAGAGCCTGCTGGAATTTTTGTCACAGACCAATATATCTAGATATTATGTCACTTTCTTACTCTTGACTCACAAAAAGTGATGTGAGGAATGTTTGCAAATTGTCTAATCTAAAGGTTGGGTTAGAACGCTACCCAGAGCGATTGCCAGTAGTTAGATTATTTTTGCTTCCTATCATATTTTATTTGTTTGACCTTATTACTATTGTCACACCACCATCCAGTGGCGGCTGCTCCGCAATGGCGGAGGAACGTCACCCCACTGCCTGGCTCAGAGCCAGCAAATGAAAAATAAAATGATTTTCGAGCATCATTTTATTTTTCATTTGCTGGCTCTGAGGCAGCGCGTTCAGGGAGGGGCCGGGCAGAAGCATGGGAGGGGGTTGATGAGTGCAATGTTCACTCCCTAAGTGCGCATATCTGTGTTGGCCAGCCGCATGTGTGTTGGCCGGCCTTCTCAGACCTGCCAAACACAAATTCGCACTTAGTTTTCTCCAGGTAGGCTGTATTGAGCAGCCGGGCAGGAGAAACCCTACAGACTCCCTTGTCTAAGAAGAGTGTCTTTTTCAGCTCGCTCAGGCCAAACCCAGTGCTGCTCTGCAGCACTGGGATTGGATGGGAGTCTGTCTCAGGGGCTGCTGGGACCGGGAAGAGGACAAGAGGCACAACGGGACGCAGGAGGCAGCCGGCAGCTTCAGGTAAGTCCTTTAAAAAAAAATATTATTACTAACATCCCCTCACGTAACACTCAGCGCTCTCTCCACCCGCCCTACCGCCACTGCCACCATCAATACAGGCACTACATCTTTAATAGTTATTTTAAGTAATGGAAACATTTTCTTAGTTGCATGTAGCTAATTACAAATTCATTCCACATCGCCAAGGTGATTTATTTGTGAAAGCTTTCATTTTTTTGTTTAAAAGAAAAAACATTTTCCAATTTGAGCTAAAACAACGGACCTTAACAGGTTGCCCAAAAATTGTATATGTTATGAATTAAAAATAATTCATCAAGTATTAAAAAATAAAAATATTCACATCTTCCTGGTAACAACAGTATGCAGAATTGATTTAATATTTTTGAGGATTTGTGTACATACACCACAGCTTTTCAAATAATCACCCTTTCAGTTATACTCAACGTGATTCAAGTGTTAATGACGTTCAAAACGAGGAAATTATCCCCTTCTTAATAAACTGTGCTAATTACAGTATTTTGCAAGAACTCATCGTTATTAAACTGAAATTTCCTAGTAAAGAGGAACATTCAGATTAGTTAGAACAATAAACAGTTGACTGGACCACTAAATCCAGTTTGAGGCAATAAAAATAACGTTCGATTAGTAAATCATTGAAAAGAATCTTTATCTCTGAAAGAGAATAATCAGGGACTCAAACGCCTGGCTTGAAACCCACTCCCCTTAAAATGTTACACACTTTGCTACAAATAAGAGATGAGGTATATGTAAGAAAATGGAAAAATGCAATCCTACATTTAATCATTGTTTTCAGTGGCTTCTTTGTGAAAGAGAAAATTGAAAATCAAGGTCGGAAGGGATGTTAACACTTGTACAATTAGTACAACATGAATGCAGATTCGTGTGAGGTAATGATTAATTAAAATTAATGAGGATATTGGTTGCTCGGAAAATCTTTCCTGTGGAGCTCAAAAATCTGCCGACGTTTCTTGTCATAAGACTTTTTAACTTTACTTAAAAATAGATTTTACCAATAAAAAGTTTGGGCACACCACTTGCATCCCGTGACATCTTTCATCATCCTCTCCCTCTAGTAATTTGATTTTTTTTTTTACTATGAACAAGATAGTATTTTGTCCCTGAGCAGTTATTGTACAGTCCCATGACAACACGCTTGGTCGGCATGGACCCAAAGCGCAATTATCAATGTTCTGCAGCATTGGGTTATTTTTTATGCTCTACCCCTGAGGCAAACCAGTTGATATATTTGCATAAGTTCCCAAAATGGTGTGATGAGACTTGCGGTGCCATACACAAACTATCGGACAAGGATTCTCTATTCTATTAGAATGTCAGCTCTAGCAGCCATGTAATTGACTAAACTGTTCATGGTATATAAATGTATTGTAAATATGTATTTATATAAATCTGAAAACTTGACCTCTGGAAGGCCTATTCTCATAAGGCATTTTGGACTATGGAAAGTGGTACTCCTCTACTAGTCTCTCACATACTCTTACAAGCCTCTGTTAATTGTCCCTAAAACATCTAAAATGGGAATACATGGGAAAATGTACAGAATAAACATATATAGTTAGTACAAACAAAAAAACTGTGCACACTTTGCACTTTTACTACTAGGTAAATGCTCCTTTTGTGTCCAATTCACTAATGCAAGTAAGAGAGCATACAAGAGTACTTCTGTCGTACTACTGACAGGTCCTTTAAATACTTTTGTGAATCCACCTTAAAAAGTTTGGTTCTGTAAAATGTACTCTTAAGTTATGCTCAACGTGATTCCAGTGTTAATGAGCATTCAAAACGAGGAAATTATCAACTTCTGAATAAACTGTGCTAATTACAGTATGTTGGAAGAACTCACCGGTATTAAACTGAAAGTATCCAGTAAACAGGAACATTCAGGTTAGTTAGAAGAACAAACAGTTGACTGGACCACTAATTCCAGTTAGAGCCAATAAAAATATTTGAAAGAGAATATTCTGGGACTCAAATGCCTGGCTTGAAATCCACCCCCCTTAAAATGTTACCCACTTTGCTTCAATTAAGAGTTTAGGTACATGTAAGAAAATTAAAATCCTACATTAAATAATTTTTTTCAGTGGCTTTGTTACGAAAGAGAACATTTAAAATCAAGGTTGGAAGGGATGTTAGCATGGTACAATTAATACAACAGTTAGATGGATGCAAATTCGTGTGAGTAATGCTTAATTCAAGTTATTCCGTTCTTAGTCTTTATTCGATCTCTTATAAAAAACAAATCATAAAAGCATCAGTTCATCAGGTAAATCATGAGGCAGTGCTATAAAAAGATCTACATAAAAACCACAGTTCAAAACATTTCAAATCAATTC
This sequence comes from Triturus cristatus, assembly GCF_964204655.1. Taxonomy (NCBI): domain Eukaryota; kingdom Metazoa; phylum Chordata; class Amphibia; order Caudata; family Salamandridae; genus Triturus; species Triturus cristatus. The sequence goes on along the minus strand of NC_140591.1, from coordinate 587,895,059 downwards.
AGAAAGAATAATTTCACAGGTGAACTCTACCAGTACAAATATTATTTAAAATCATATATGGGCCAACCGTACGCAATAAACAGTTCCCCACCCTTTGAGTGCAAACACATTTTAAATTTTTCCAGCAATTCAATTGAGAGAGTCCCAGTTCTTCTGCCTTTTTAATTCATGCCTACAAGAAACAGGCTACAGAGAAGCTCACAAAGGGGTCATAAAGTACTTTTAGAAAATACAGTGCCACCCTGCATTGGGTGAAATTGTGACGCCTTAAAATCGGGAAGATTAAAGTTTTCCTGCCAATGTAATGAAACTTGCAAAAAAACACTACGTGTAGTTCCGATTGGGGAGAATGGTTGTCACTAGGGCATATCTGAGTGTTTGAACTTCCTCACTGGGAGGGATAACATCAGAGGGATATAATTCAGGTGGAAACGTAATAAGATGAATCTGTGATGAGCAAAATGAATGCACGAGAGATATGAAAAATCATCACACAATCTTGCAGGGATGAGATCATCAACAACTACCGCGCTTTGTTTGTGATTTTTTTCCCTCCTAACAAAGTCACCCCTTTGAAGGTATAGCTCATTGATTTGCCTCTTCGAGACCTTCATGCACAGTGAGGGGTCACTAAATAAATTACCCTGCCCAATTGCGATCAATTCAACCTCTACATAGCTGAGCCAACTAATCCTGCTACCGTGGTCCAGCTTCATTCAACTAGCAATTATACGTTGTGTTAAATCAACCGTGGACCTACGCCAGATCGAAAGCCAAAGCAGGATATGGGCCAATCTAATGGAATCAAGCAAGTAAGGTAACCTCAATTCCAAATGTAAAGTATAGTTTGATTGTGATGGGGTAAGGATACCTGAATTAAAAAAAAGGTGTCTTCCATTCTCTGAAGAGGTTCAGTGTTAACCATCCTCCACACTCCCACCCCATACGTCGCCATTGCCTTTGTTTTGGCACGATAGATGTTTTTAATCTTATCCAAAGGACTGGCTCCCAGTTTTCTTACAAAGCCCTTAATAGCCTGCAGACTCCTTTCCATAGCAGAAGCTCTTCCCACAACCAGGTTTTTCCAGGAGTGGTTCTTGTCAAATAGAACCCCCAGGTAGGAAAAGGAGTCTACCAATTCGAGTTTCTTTGAGGCCAGCTGGAAGTGGGGGTGTTTTTCTCCTCTTCTGGCAACTGCTATAACAATAAATGTTTTTGCCTCATTTACTCTGAGATCTAATGAAGCCATACATGAGGCATACACTGTTATGAGAGACTGTAAGGCCACCTGTGTGAGTGTGAGGTCTAGCAGGGTGCTATTCTTAAAACTAGGGCATTCACTGGATATACTCCAGATCCAGTGGTTGAATCTTCACATCACGAAGCAGTACAGTCCATTGTTCTATAATGAGCTTCTCAGCTTAAAATGCATAGCAAGATAGTTGACTTGAATTTAGTCACTGTTTCACTCTTTATTAATTAAAATCGTGAGCATAACAAGATCAAATTGTGCTGTGTGTGTTAAAAAAAATCATTTCATGATTGTCAGTTCTGGGGTGAAATTAAACGAATCAGGGGTTGACATATGACTATTTACCATTTACCTACATCACTCCACATTCTATTCATCCTCCTCCCAGTGGTTATGGTCATTCTTGCCTGTCAAAAGTATTGCATGAGGAAGTGGCATTGGTATCTAAACAGGAGAGGAGGAACCTGACCCATCTCTTATTGGAAATAATAATCATAATACTCTGAAATAGCATGGGTGAACGCCTTCTGCCTATGATATGGTCTTGCAGTTCTAACTGAAGTACCTTTCAAGCTTTGTTGCAATGGTTCTGTTACAGATTAAATCAAATCCAATTTATGAATATGTGTTATCAGTGATACGAGAGGGTCTGTTCTTCTCTTAGTGAGTATGTCATATTCAATGAGTTGTGAGTGAATGTTCCTGCTGGTCATTGGATAAGAACAGAGGGTGGCAAATGTGTAAGAATGAGATGAAAACGATCCTAAAGAGTGTTTTTCCTTGCTGTGATAGCCAGCTGATTGAGTACATTGCTAAACTGGAGGTAGGTTAAACGTTCTGTATGAATGTGTTCTGTTGTAGGATGGTATGTGGTGTCCCCCAATTCAATCAATCAATCTACTTGTAAAGCGCGCTACTTACCCGTGAGGGTCTCAAGGTGCTGGGGGGGGGGGGGAGGGGGTGGAGGTGCTGCCACTTCTCGAAGAGCCAGGTCTTGAGGAGTCTTCTGAAGGTGAGTAGGTCTTGGGTCTGCCGCAGGAGGGTAGGCAAGGTGTTCCAGGTCTTGGCGGCGAGGAAGGAGAAGGATCTGCCGCCGGAGGTCGCTCATTGGATGCGAGGAACAGCGGCAAGGGTGTGGCTGGCAGAGCTGAGTTGGCGGGCGGGGGTGTAGAAGCTGAGTCTGCTGTTAAGGTAGGCTGGTCCGGTGTTGTGGAGTGCTTTGTGTGCGTGGAAGTACTTTTGTGAGTGCTGTGATATCCTGTTTTGTGGCATATTTGTTTCATTTTGCAGTCACTACTGGTTACTTTCATGGCTTGAAATGAATGCTCTTGTGAGCCTGGTAATACCAAATTGTATATAATATTGATTATGAGGTGTAACTGGTGAAGTGTGTTTTATCACACCTCCTAGAATATGACTACATCAATAAATCACTATATAGAAACCACAGTAATGAAATGACAACCCTTGATAATACCACTAACTGAAAATACAATCCATAACACTATGAAACCCCTCATTCTCCCTTTAACCTTAGGCAAAGCCTACCCTATACACTAACCCCAGCCCTAATCCAAACTTTGGCCATGCTTCTTTCCCTAAGTCTAATACTACCCCTTGACCTATCCCTAGCCAGACATCTAATAATACACCTTCCTCAGTCCCTTATCATTACCTTGGTACCTAACTTATTTCATCTTGCGATATTCTCAGTGGTGGTATACTCATAACAGAATAATTGCATTGAAATGAAACCTAGTATTAGTACAAGTGGATTTTCTTTAGTGGGGGTTCCCTGCATCAATTTTCTAACACGTCTTGTTGATTAGTTGCATGTATTTTTCTCAGTGATAACCAACAGTATAGGACATCTTTGATAAATTGCATGTGTGTTCAATATTCTGTCCAACATGCTCTGATACTTTGGGGTCTATTAGGATGGCGGTCGGAAAATCAATCCGACCGCCATGGTGGGGGGAAAACACCGCCTGCTAGGACCGCGGCATAACCGCTGGTCCAATTAGTATGCTCCGCAGTTGAAATCCGACCGCGGCGGTACGATCACAGCATTTAATATTGCGACGGTTGCTGCTGCTAGCAGCACCGCCGCCATGTCCAAAAAAGCATGTCCAGCATATCCCTGCACTGCGTGGTAGGCACTGCACAGTGCCTGCCACCTGGTACAGGGAGATAAAGGGGGGTACCCCCCAGTATACCCAAACCCCCTAAACACATTGGGGGCCCGCAATGGGCCCCCGGAGACATTCTACGCATGCCTTACCCATGGCAGTTCCACCACTGCGGAAAGGCTGGCTACCGCTGGCATCATAATCATGCCGGCAGAGCCTGACCCTGCACCGGCCCCATTTTAGCAGTCCAGCTCCGCCCGCCAGGCAAGCGTGCGGACTGCTACTGGCGGAAAAGTGGCGGGCGGAAAATCTCACCACCGCGGTCGTCACCGCCATGCTAATGGGACCGGCAGGTTTCTGGGTTGCGATCACGGGCAGATGATCACCGCCGGCCATCCTAATAGACCCCATAGTGTTGTTTTCGAGGAAGGTCCTAAACTATTTCTATAAAATAATAAATCATGTGAGGACTTTCAAAATAATGTGTGTGAGTCATGTCCTATCTCAACCTACCTCATCCTTCAAGCGTAAGCATTTACCACTCAACACCACTACTCTCTGCGAGTCAAAGTCTAAATAAGATTTTCTTGACCATCATTGAGGTGTCCAGGAGAATACAGCAGCCTCATGTGTGAGGGTACTGGCATTTGCATGGATGACAGGCAGATGCTATCCAGTGCTTAATGTGAAAAAGAATAATTGCTGGAGTCCGTGCTCAGAACCCCATGCTGGGTGCTATCAAATGTTGTGGGTGCTGAATACCAGGTGTGCCTAGTCATGATTCAACATTATGCCTCTTTCAGCCACCACTAGGCACACTATCTTACTCATGTAGGTTCTATTTCCTCCTTGCCATCTCCTTTTGTCAGATTCTCAGTCTTTCTCTTACTCCTTCTTTCCCTCGTATGTGTTTTTCTCTCACTTGCTGTGGGCTAATGTCTGACAAGGAAAAATAAGTGCAGTTCCCCAAAAATGAGTGCTGGTGGGCCCCTCCTGCAACCACTGGCTCAAATTAATCACCAGTACTATCAGAGTTCATGACTGACAGATTTTCCTGCAAAGTGGTCATGTAGTCACCATTGAGAACAAACTTAATTTTGGTAGCATCAAGTTTTAGGTATACAACTTATATCCAGTACAGAAGAAAAGGAAAAATATTGAATCATTGATTATGATGGGACTTTGTGGAATCTGGGGTTTAATTGGGTGCTACCCAGGAGTTTCAAATGCAAGGTTAAAGACAACTAGTGTGAAGACATACTTTGTGAATCACAGCAGTGCTCTGGAGATGTGAGTTTATGGTATTTCATTTGTACTGTTTTCTGTCTGTTGGACCGTAAGGATGTAAACTAGATTGTGAAAAGCCAAAGAAAGGTCGATTGGATTTAATAATCAGGGCTCCCATGCGTTTGCTGTGCAAAGGTTGTCACTGAACACCTAAATGGTGGTAGTCTCTATAATGCAACAAGGGTGAAATCCTGTATGAAAAGTTTTAAGCAGTTGGTTTAGTTTTTTAGAATATGCATAAGAAAAGGAGGTGAGAGATTGGTCTTTTCTTTTGGGTTGAAATATGTTTTGGTATGCTCATGGTGAGTAAAGAATTAGCAATATTGAGAAATGGTTATGTGCTAGTGGCCCAATATTGTAGAGCAGTGCACCAGGGTTGGACTCCACAGAAAGAAATGAATTGTGATAAATTATTGTCCTATAATGTGGGATAGTGTGATGGATTATTGGCCCTGGGTTGTAGTGAAATGTTTATTTCAGGCAAAGCCCATAAAAAACATCAAGCAATACAATTATAAAACATTCTTGAGAACATTGAAATTTTTGGAGAAAATACATTCTGTCTAATTTCCAATTACCATGCTGTAAATCATGTTAGAAAATACATCTTAAAAGTTCAAATAAATGCATTTTATTTGTTAAAATCAGTTAAGGTGCAATTTACAAAAATCCTGCTATTTTCCTTATTCGCCAGACTGCTTGCAAGTAGCTGCTAAGATCTAGTGCATTTGAGCTGCTGCAATCTTTCCTTATAATTTTTCAAGCTTCTCTATAATGTTTCACACCAAGCAGGATGCAAATGGGTCCAAGCCAGGACCTCCTGACTTTGATGTAAATCGGGCAGAGAAATAGTACATGCTCTACATCTTCCTACTGCAATTGCAGAAAGAGCAGTTTTGGGTTTGGTGTAGCTGATGTTCCACCTGTAAGTGCACGTATTCGCAAGAAGTGTACCCACTCTCCATTACAGAAGCAGTGTACATGTTAGGGGCAGCACAAAAATATCCAATATACATTTATAATCTAGGGGTAGGTTTAAATGTCAAGAACTCTTCAAACAACCCACCCACCTTGGCATTTTGATGGTAAGAATGGGTCTTATCTGTCCAATATTGCTCTTTGAGCATCATCTTTGTGTTGTTATTTTATAGGGCTGGATTAGACCAATATGTACCCATTCTTAACATTTCAAGTTGCTGCCTGATGTAATGAAGCCATGGAATAGAACTACTATTCCATAGTCTAACAACATCTTCCAGCGGTGCTCTATATGAAGCCAGTTCCGGGGTGGACCACTGTCTAACCCAGAAGAGTAGTGGCTTCTGCCTTGCTAGATCCTGTATTTATAAAGGCATGCCAGAGAATATTGGAACAGTCAGAGTAATACTTGGAAATTTGAATAGTGATTTAATAAGACTACTCTCTTTCAAAATCATCCCACTCAGTTTCCCTACATCCCACATTTCTGAGCCATAAAGGGATGCAGATTGTGCGTTTGCCCTATAGATCTCCATAACTGGGTATACTGACTTCAGGGTGGTGGCTATACAGAGCTTAAAAATTTCCGAAGCACTGTGAAGAAGGGACAGTTCTGATCTCAGTATTTGGGCCTTTCATTTGGTGGATTTATCAACACCACTCCCAGATGATCGAAATAATCTTCTTGTTAGAGTTTAGTCTCTCTCATATAGTATTACCCCTTGAATGAACTTTCAAGGGTATTATCTTTGTTTTGGAAGTATTTACTTCCAATCCTCATTGGTCTAAGTAGTCGGCAAAGTTATTCAGAAGGTTCTGTAACTCAGATGGGGTGCGACATTAATACAGTGTCATCTGCAAATTGTAAAGCATGAATAGGCATACCCCCCAGTTTCAGACAATCATGAGTGCAAGTTGACAAAAAGTTGACCACATCATTTATGTATAGGGAGAACAAGGTGGGGGCGAGCACACATCCTTGTTGCACACCGTGGTGAATGGAAATATGTACTGTGAGCTCCCCTTTCTCCTCACCTTACTTGGGTGAAGTTCCTCATTATGGCTGGATTCTACACTCATTCCTGCCAAGGTAAGTCAAAGTTGATGTCTAGGGACCATGTCAAATGCGGCCCTCAATCTACAAATACTATGTAGAGATGGTCATTAGAGAGCCTCATATATTTCCAGACTATAAGATTTAATCGAAAGACCTCGTCAATAGTGCCTATTTTAGGGCAAAACCCTGCTTGAGCACGGACAGGAGCTTTGGTTCTTTGAGGCAATTTTCCAGTCTGTCTAGATTTTCTCTGGAAAATTTTTGGAGATTGTCAATCACACTATAGGACTGTAGTTACTGGAGAATACCTTTTGCCCTTTTTATGAATAGTGTGTCTGGGCGGCAAACTCCACTAACATCCTGGAGTTTGCAGAGTTTTCTGCACTTCGTGTTACCCCAAGCTAACGAAGTTCTGATGAAGCAAAGTTTTTTTCCTCGCTCTCACTTGTCACCATCAAGTTAATTCACCTCCTGGTGAGATATTTCCTCATTCACGCTTTGTCAACGTCAAGTTGGCGAGCGAGGGAAATCATCCTTCCAGCGAGATTTCTCAATGCGGGCGGTCTGATTTCTCAATGAAAGTGGCCACATATGCTCGTGACCGCTCACTGTTCGTGTTGAGAAAGCTGCCGCTCAGTAGAAAATCTACTCGAGCAGCAGAAAGGAAGCAGTGCCTGCTTGTGCCCACTTGCGCAGTGTAAAGTGCCTTTCGCCATAGTTTCACACCTGGCGCTGAAAATTACAGCGAGCAGCAATTTTCTAACTCACTTTGCAGAGGTCTGTGTTCACGCCTCCTGGCACGCTACTATTTGGGGGATGAAGTTCCCTTGCCTCTTGAGGGTCTCTGGGGGCCAACTGTCCCTCCTGTTACTTCCAGTAAGCCCCATACAGATGGATTGCTGAGAGGTGGTCAGAGACCACGCCCCTTTTCCACCCCTCTGCAAAGGCGCCTCCTGGTGCACTGCTGTTTGGGGGATAAAACCACTTTAGTCCTGAGGCCCTCAGGATGCAAGGGGATCTCATCACCCCACCAGCAGTGCGGCAAGAGGTGCATTTGCAGAGTGGTGGAAAGAGGGGTATGGCCTCTGACCACCTCTCAGCAATCCCAGTGTGTGGGGCTTACTGGAGAGAACAGGTGGGCTAGTTGACCCCTAAGAACCCTCAGGAGCAAAGGGGACTTCATTCCCCAACCAAGAGCGGGCCAGGAGGTTTGTTTGCAGAGTAGTGAAGAAAGGGGATGGAGCCTCCGGCGAGTTGCTGGCTTCATTACTTTTTATTTTTATTTTAGGAAGAGGGGCTGTAGGGCCCCCCTTCCCTTGACCCTTTTTGTTTCCCAGGGGCCACATGCCCGGGGCTTCACCCATTTTTTTTATTCTTAATATGAAAAGGGAGGGGGCCCCGATTTCAACCCCAGGGACCTCATTCCTGGGGGCTAGCCCTTTCTTTGTATGTTTGATTTATTAAGGGGAGGGGCCATGTGGTCCCCCTCCCCATGCCAAATTGAGCCCCGGGGACCCCATCCCCTGGGGCCAGGCAATTTCTTTTGTTTAATATTTATTTTATTTTAAGGGAGGGGGTAAAAAGCAAAGTGTGCTCGCCTTGACCAAGCGGGAGCAAAGTGCTCTCTCTTCATCAAAGCTAGTGCACTTGTTTGCTATGAAATGGTGGGAACACTGCTCCCGCCTTCCCATAGCAAACTGCAATGTCCTGGGGATGGCCACCCCAGGACATTGCTGGAGCCAGCCCTGGGGGGTGGCGGTCCCAGGGCAAGTTACAGCCCCAGTGTGGCCCCCCTCACATCTTTAAAATAGCCCCAGGGAGATGGTGGTCCAGGGGCTGTGTAGGGGGGCTGGAGCCCCCTCACACATTCTAATTATAAATAGCCCCGGGGAGGTGGTGGTCCCTGGGGCTGCGGGGGGGCAGGTGGGCCCCCGCATCTCTATTTGTGATTGCCCCTGGGACCTGGCTCACCCGGGGGCCTTAAATAAATGAAGCGCAGGAGCCCTTGCTTCTTTTTAAAAAAAATTCTGCCAGATTTGCAGAACCACCATGAATCCTGCTGAACTGGGGGGTTTTGTCAGTGAATTTGCAAGGTTTTTTTAAATTCTATTTCTTAACTATAACCTCCCTGTAACCTTTGAGTTTTTTTCTGTGAATTTCTTCGTTTTTTAACCTTTGAGAGTGGATGTGTGAGTGGCTGTGTTGGTCTGTGAATGGGTTTGGGAAAATCTGGGTGAGTACTTGTGTGAGTAGGTGTATAGGTGCACATGTGTGTCTTTGAGTGGGTCTGCGAGTTCCTGTGAGTGGGTCTGTGAGTACCTGTGCAAGTGTCTAAGTGGGTGTGTGAACGCCTGTGTGGGCATTTTCATAGTTAGGGTATTTAAAAAGGAGAAACATGGACTCTACTCTCACCAGGAGATGACGAGAAAGAAACCTCTCATCACATTCAATACATATCAGATTGTGCTCCAAAAGATCAGTGATGAATTCACTTCCATTAAGGATTTCATATATTTTTCAATGCGAAATACGAGAGGAAACCTACTTGCTTTGCCTTTCCAAAGGCCAAGAAGTTACGATTGTTTGTGCTTGAATGGAATCTCATTTTTTCAAAGAAGAATGCATACTTTTGCTGTCTACCCAACTGGAGTACTTTCTACTAGTAAATTAGTGCTACCTTTTTGAGTGAATGTCTAATGCATAATCTGCACTACAGCTGTGTAAGAACCATGAGGTAATGTCTCTAGTGACCTTGTGTGCGCACCAAGATTCCAGATGCTACCAACCGAACGCTCACCTGTCATTGATAGCTTTTAGAAATGACAGAAGTGCAGTTTGAAGCGCTATATAAAAGCAAAAGCAATTATTGCTGTTAATACTAGCCACGTAAATCTTGTTTCCCAATTCCATTATGGTACGTGTAGTTCTGCTTACCCAATTTCAGTTAATTTGTTTTTATACCATTTTGTATTGCACTTGGGTCATTTTTAAGCAGTGTATAACAGGTGTTACTATTATCGAATTACAATACTCAATTTAAAGATCTCAGAAGGATTTTGCCTTGCTGGGGTTCAAACTCCCAACGCTTTCAACTTACTGCTCCATCCAGTTATCTGAGCACAAGTTGACTGCAGGTGATTAAAGAAAGAAGAAAATATTATAGAACTGTTTGAATTTCTCAGAACTGTCAAAATAATTTTGAGGGGAGTCAGGCAGAGCTCAGTGTCGGGGACAGAACTAACCTGAGGGAGACCCGATTGCTCTCAACAAGCTTAGAGACAGTGGCCTAGGAAGGAGGGTGCGATGGGTGCGGGCCGCCCCAGGTGTCATCACTGAGGGGGTGACAAGATGGCAAAAATATGTGTTTGAAACATATTTTTTTGCCATTTTGTCAAGCCGGGTGTGACAAGAAATCTTCTGAACCGCCTACCCCCTGACCTTGCTACGCCACTGCTTACAGAGTGGCTGACCTGTGTTTGCAGGGGTGCCTGGGCCCAGCACCCATTCGATGACTGCTCAAGAAGACAATTTACATCATTTGAAAAACACAGCCGTTTACGCTCTTGTAGTCTCCATCTAAGGATGCTGTTCTAGGAGTTGTCCCGCAGTCTCCAGTTACTCTAAAAGAGTGTTATAAAACTCCTGCTCAAACTTATCGCCATTGCCTCAGAGAATTTGACGTCACTGACCTTATACTCCACAACATTAACTGGCATTAAATTGCAGTTAAGATACATTTAAAATGATGTTACATCTCATATTAAGCTCAGGGCCGGACTGGCCGTAGCGGCCACCGGGCAACCCCCGGTGCGCCGCACGGGTGGGGGTCGGTTTTGGGCCCCTGGGGGCAGTTTTTGTTACAGGGCCGTTTTTGAAGCATAGCTGCAAAATCGGCCCTGTAACAAAATCGTTCCGAAAACCGGCTCTGGCTAAGAGCTCGGTGGCGCCACCAACCCCCCCGCGGGAGGGGGGAGCGGGGCCACTAAGCACTTTGCCAGGGCCGGTTTTGGTTCCCAGTCTGGCCCTGATTAAGCTGGAAAACCCTGTTACCTGTCATAACGGCTTTCCTCATCAAAGACGGACGGAGAGACCGTACTGGTTGCGTTAACATCTGTCTAGAGTCCCCAGCCACTAGAAACTAAAACAACAAGCCTTGTTAAAGCCAAAAGGTTAGGCCTTGGCAAGCGTGCAGTGGTTTTTTTCTGCTTTATTTTATTCATTTTTTGGAAGTATGTGCAATTGAACTTTAAAGATTAAAATACAAATGTAAATATGGCCCGATCTAAAGGTTGCAAGCATATGATTTCAAAGCCAAAAAAAGTCAAAAATCAACTGGCGCAGAATTTTGGCCCATCATTTTGGCACTCTAACCATGGTACTGAAATGCACTATACTTTTTTAGGCGGATTTGTCCTTATGATCAGGGTAAACTCCATCACTCGAAGTGCAATACAGCCAATGACTGGATTTGGCAAACCGACTGGTACCTTCTGTATGCTGTAGTAGGCGAAAGCAAAATCTGATACAGATCAATGGATAAAGAGCACTAAGCCAAAGCCCCTGTGTGTTTGTATTTACTTAAATAGTTCACCTTTCCCAACTATTTCTGAGCTAGTCCTCACCTCTCCAGCAACTTTCAAACCATAGTCATGAGGGTAAGTTTTTCTGTGTTATTTCAAGTAATTTATTTTGACATTTTATAAAGGGAGGACGATTCCAATGACACTCACTCTCCATGAAATTAAAAAAAAAATCAGCATGTCCCTGGGACTTGGCCCACCCGGGGGCTTTTTAAAACATGTGCCGGAGACCACGCTTTTTGTTTTTTGCCACAGATTCACTTTTTAGTCCTGGTGAGGCCCCAGGGGGACCACAGGACAAGGGCTAAGTGGGCATGATATTTCTACCCTTCCCCTCTTTCTTTTTTTCTAACTTTGTTTGTGGGACTCAGCTAAGATGGCTGCCAACACTTCGTGGTTGAATTGTTGACAGTCAATCAGGTATCAGCACAGGGCTGTCGGATTCTCAGAGGATCTGCGTCGCTATGTAAACAAATTTGATATATCTCGGTGTTAGACCTGGCACCTTGGCGTGAGTTCCCCTTCCACTTTTTGATGGTGTGCCTCGATTGTTTTGCTGGTGTTGTCCGCTCAGGGCACTGCGCCACGGCTAATCCGTGCCGCAGTGCAAGTGCTCCCTAAGTAAAGTGTACCTGTAATTGATGTCCCTGATTGGTTTATTGGATTCACTGTCAGTCCCCAGTAAAGTGCACCAGGGGTGCCAGGGCTCGTGAATGCCAATGCTGCTGGTGGGCTTGCAGCGCTGGTTGCGCCACCCACGGAAGCGGCCTTGTAAAGTGTGTCTAGGGTCTGCCACCGCAGACCCTGTGCGCGGTCCGGGACCGTCGCGCTGACTGCGCAAGTGCCCCCACTTGCCAGTCCCTAAACCTTCCCTTACCTACATATTAGCCACCCCTCTGGTAGGCCCACGGGCAGGGTGCATTGTGGGCATAAGGTAGGACATGCCCTGATGTGTGTGGCATGTCTTAGTAGTGAATTACAGCCCTTGTCGTTTTTCACTATTGAAGGCTACCTGCTCTCCATAGGCCAGAATGGGCTGCTGGGATCACGCCAACGCTGTGACCCCAGTGGACTCAGAGAGCATGGTAGAGTGTCAAGTTTGGTATGCCTGAACTCAGAATAATAAAATACTTCTTGTAGTCAAGTTTATTTTAATATCCTGGGTTTGTAAATACTACTTTTAGAAAGTTAGTATTTACTGACCTGACCATCTCAGTCCGCCTCTGCTGTGTGTGTGTGTGTTCTGCCTAGCAACAGTAAGGAGCAGGGTGGGGGGATCCCCAGAGACAGGTTGGCTGCCAGGTGGTGGGTAGAGAGATTACACCTGGATGGGTGGGAGGAGTACACCTTGACTCTTGAATAGACCTGTGCTCTGCCACCACAAAGCCGGCGCCACCCCCTGTGGGGCGGCTGATGTCTCTGCCCTGCTGCTGAAAGGAAAGAGCAGACTCACCATAACAAAGTGCTCCAGAACTGGACTGAGCCAGGCCTAGGCCCCCTGGCGCTAAAGAACAAAAGAATCATGGTATAAAAGTAGGAGCCTGGCTCCTAAGAAATCAGAATCCTGTTTACCACAAAGAACCTCTGCCCGACTAGAAGGAGAAGAAGACGCTGGAGGAGCTGGCCTGCTGCTTGCCTTGCTGAGAAAGGAGAGGAAGAGACTTACTGAAAAGACTTTGCTACTTTGTGCTTGAACATTCTCCAAGGGCTTGATCTGAGCTTGCCCCCTGAACTGAACCCCAGGACCAGTGGGTTCTCTGTGCTTCTTGCTCATCCTCCAATTCGAGCCGTGTGGGCATCCCGCTGGAGAAGAGACTGCGCCCCTCATCGCCCCTCCTAGGGCCGTGACACTCAGAAGCTCGCCTGCCTCAAACCCGTGAGAGCCCCGCTCCGTCCCGAGCCGCTCTCTGTCCCCGGGCCAGGTCGCCTGCATCCCTGTCACCGCCTGCTACTGGAGCGCGCTGAACGCGCTATCACCCCTCCCGCCGGAAGCCGTCCGACGACTGTGATCTACGCCGGGTCATCCAGCTGCACTGACTGTGCCCTGTGACCCCGCTTCGCTATCCCCGGACATCTCTGGCCGCGCCGCCCCCGCTGTGGAGACCCTCTTGCACCGCCGTGCTAAAGGGTCGCTGGCCGCGCCTGCCTACGTGCCTACACCTGCTGATTGAGGACCCAAGAACACTTCCCAAGCCGAGAGTCGCACCGACCTGTGCTGACTCTCCACATCACGAAAGAAGTTCCAGCATCGGGCTCGGGGCCCGCAACGCCTTATTTCCCCGTTCGCAGGAGTCGATCTCTGTGAGTACTGGAACTACGAGTAAAGAGACTACGAAGTATCCATTTGAAACTACGAACCAAGAACATTTGCCTACTGTATAACCTGGTGGCCTAGCGGCAACGTTATTGGTCTTGTGATAAGTCTGTTGAGATATATATACCTTATTTTTACATAAAGAATCGTATTTTTATATATATCCAAGTCTGGTGTCCGTTTCTGGGGGGATTGATGTATTTACTGTGTGTACGATTGTAAGTGCTTAACCAACAACGCCTGAGGAATCGCCTTGGCTGCTCACGCCACGCACCTAGAGGGTGAGCAAGGGTCATTCGCGAGGGGTTATCCTGCGCCCTGACGTGGAGGAGAGGGTCCCTGCTTGACACAAGGGCAACCTTGCGCCAACCAGAGATCCCCGAATCTAACATTGTTGGCAGCGGTTGGGATTTCGGATTTGCACTTGTAATTTGCATACAGTGAATTATTAATCACCAGATAGTGAGAGCAGACCAAATAACGCAGCCACAGGTTTAATTGTTGAACTTTGTTGAGACATCTGCCATTACTGCAACCATGCCTGGCTCACACTCCGCTGGGAGAGCACTCTCTGTGATTTCTGGAATCGATGAGGTGGATTGGGAGAGACTGGAAGGCTACACGATGGAGCAATTGAAAGGCTACAGTGTACAATTCAGAGTCCCCCATGCTGGATGCAAGAGGAAGCCCCAGTACACCAAGGCGTTGAGAGCCTGGAAGGAGTCACGAGACCTACGGAATGCGGGGGACATCGTTCCACCCGACAACCTTGAGGAGCCCAGCAGAGTCCGGTCGCCAGAGGAGCTGGCAGACAGGGCAGCAGACAGGGCGCATGCAATGGAGATGGCAAAGTTGGCAGGACAAATGGAAATGGAGAAGCAGAAGTTGGCCCTGGAGGCACAACAACGCCAAATGGATCATGATATCAGATTGAAGGAGTTGGAGCTGAAGGCGAAAAGTTTGGACACCGCTCCTTCTGGTGGCAGCACTCCACCAGCGCAGGTAGAGTCCAAGGTGTACATCCCCAAAGATGTAGTAAAGGAGTATTTTAGAAAGGATGACATAGGGCAGTGGTTTAGAGCCTACGAGGTGGCCATGTCCTCACACCGGGTCCCTGAGAAAGACTGGGGAGCGGGGTTGTGGGGAAGGTTCCTTGCTGAAGGGCGTGACACCCTGTTAGATTTACCCTTAGATCTCCAAACCTCATACCCCCATATGAAGGAAGCTTTAATGACCAGGTATGGGTTAACTCCGGAGCTATATAGACAGCGGTTCAGGGAGACGAAGAAGATCCCTGAGAATACGTATGTGGAATATGTGACCTTTTTCTGCAGAGCGCTGGATGGTTGGGTGAAGGGTAGCAAAGTGAATGATTATCAAGGGCTGCTAGAATTAATTGCATGGGAGCACTTGTCCAGTCAATGTTTTCCTGAGCTACGCCAGCACCTGATTGATAGCAAGCTGTCCAACCCGAGGAAGCTTGCTGAGGAGGCGGACCGCTGGCTCAGCACCAGGGTCCACAAGGGTCAAGTGGGAGACTCCGCCAAAGGTGGGCAGGGTCCCCAGCAGAAGAGTGGGGGGGACAAGGGTAAACAGAAGGGGTTCCAAAAAGGCCCCCAAAGTAATTCCCAAGGGAACCAGCAGAAGGGTTCTCAGCCTCCCCCAACCCCGCAGCAGAACGGGGCCCCGACAGGTAGACCTGTTCCAAAGGGGCCCTTCAATTGTTATAGGTGTGGTGACCCGGGTCACATTGCCTCTGATCCTAAGTGTCGCCTGTTTGGTAAGACCGCACCCACTGGTGCTCCACCCCGGCAAGTAGCTAGTGTTAACTTTGGGGAGGAGGTAGCAGTCCAGGAGGGTGGGGGTCCCGGGCAGATGACCCTAGTCTCGCTAGGAGACAGTGAGATGGTCCCTGTAACCTACCTGCCCTCTAACACTAAGAAATATGGGCAAGTGGTGACCATCAATGGAAAGAAGGTTGAGGCTCTTAGAGATACAGGAGCCAGCGTGACCTCGGTGAGGCAACACCTGGTGTCTCAAGAGCAAATTGTACCCAATGCCTACTGTAGGGTTGTCAATGCTGACAACGTAGAGAGTCGTTGTCCAATGGCTCAAGTTCCCTTTGAGTGGGGGGAGGTCTCTGGTACTCTACAAGTCGCTGTGAGAACTGACATGCCTGTAGACTGTCTGCTAGGGAACGACCTGGAGAGTTCCCCTTGGGAAAAGGTGGAGAAGACCACGCATCTGAGGATGGTGGGTCTACCCGACTGGGCGTGCGTGACCACCCGGTCCATGGCAGCCAGTAGGGGTGTTGAGAGGGTCCTGGAGCCTGAGGGAGAGGTCCAGGAACCGGCCTTAGGGAGAAGGCGCAGGAGGCGCGGGAAACCGGCCCCCGAAGTTCCCACGGCCCAGGAGGAAGTAGACCCTGAGGGGGATGCTCTGGAGCCTACCGGGGAACAGATTGCCGAACTGGGAGATCTGCCTGAGCTGACCCATTGGCAGCAAGAAGGAGGTCCCTCCAGGGAGGAATTCTGCAGGGAGCAGAAAGAATGCCCTTCTCTCGTAGGTATGCGGCAACAGGCTGCAGACCAGGCCAATGGTGTTCAGGCCAAAACACACTACGTGTACTGGGAGAGTGACCTCCTGTATTCCGAGCCTAAGGCTGCTGAACCTGGGTCAGCCCGTGTGCTGGTGGTACCCCAGAAGTTCAGAACCTTCCTACTGGGGCTGGCTCACGATGTGCCGTTAGCAGGACATTTGGGGATGGACAAGACCTATGACAGGCTTGTCACCCACTTTTACTGGCCCCAAATGCATAAGAATTCCGATTCCTACTGCAGAACCTGTCAGACTTGCCAGGCAAGTGGTAAGAGCGGAGGGAAGCACAAGGCTCCTCTGCAACCTTTCCCTGTGGTCGGTACGCCATTCCAACGAGTGGGTATTGACATTGTGGGGCCTCTGGACCCCAAGACAGCCCTGGGCAACAGGTTCATCCTGGTCTTGGTGGACCATGCCACCCGGTACCCTGAAGCCATCCCTCTGAGGACAGTGACGGCCCCCGTGGTGGGACGGGCACTGATGGGGATTTTCTCCCGAGTGGGATTCCCTCTAGAGGTGGTGAGCGACAGGGGGACCAATTTCATATCCACCTATATGAAATCCCTGTGGAAGGAGTGTGGGGTAACTTACAAGTTCACCACTCCCTACCATCCCCAAGGAAATGGGTTGGTTGAGAGATTCAACCGAACCCTCAAAGGCATGATCATGGGCCTGGACGGTCCAATGAGGCGTAAGTGGGACGTCCTCTTGCCATGCCTGCTCTTCGCTTACCGAGAGGTGCCGCAGAAGTCTCTAGGGTTCAGCCCCTTTGAGCTTCTGTATGGTCACCCGGTAAGAGGACCTCTGAGTTTGGTAAAGGAAGGCTGGGAGCAATCTCCCAGGAAACCTCCCCAGAATGTATATAGTTACATGCTGGCCTTCCGAAACCAGACTCGGCGTTTCAGGCAACTTGCTGAGGCAAATCTGGAAGCCAGCCAGGAGGAGATGAAGCGGTGGTACGACCGGAATGCCACTCTGGTAGAGCTTCAACCTGGACAAAAGGTGTGGGTCTTGGCCCCAGTGGAGCCGTGTGCACTTCAGGATAAGTGGACAGGTCCATTTGAGGTTGTGGAGCGCAAAAGTCCTATCACCTACTTGGTGGACATGCAGACTCCCAGGAACCCTTTGAGGGTCCTACATGTTAACCGCCTTAAGCCCCACTTAGAGAGGACCGAAGTGGGCATGCTGCTGGCCACTGATGATGGAATGGAAGAGGAGACCGAGCCTCTTCCTGACCTCTTAGTGGCCTCTGAGAAAGATGGGTCAGTGGATGGAGTTAACCTCTCACCCACCCTGACGCCCGAACAACAGGAAGACTGCCGCCACTTGCTGGGACAATTTTCCGACCGATTCTCCCTGGTTCCTGGTGTCACAGATTGGTGCGTCCATGATGTGGACACAGGAGACAGCTTACCTGTGAAGCACAAGGCTTACAGGGTAACTGACAGGGTCAGAGCTTGCATTAACGAGGAGGTCTCCAAAATGCTTGCGCTAGGGGTGGTTGAGTCCTCCAGCAGTCCTTGGTCCAGCCCCGTGGTCTTGGTCCCCAAAGCTGCTGCGCCGGGAGCCACACCTGAACTCCGGTTCTGTGTGGACTACAGAGGACTCAATTCAGTCACGAAGACTGACGCGCACCCCATCCCCAGAGCTGATGAGCTCATTGATCGGCTGGGGGCTGCCCGGTTCCTCAGTACGTTTGATTTAACGTCTGGGTACTGGCAGATCGCCTTGACCGACGGGGCCAAAGAGAGGTCAGCATTCTCTACACCAGATGGGCACTTCCAGTTCCGAGTCATGCCATTTGGGATGAAGAATGCCCCTGCCACCTTTCAGAGGTTGGTCAACCAGGTACTGGTTGGGCTGGATGCGTTCAGTGCCGCCTACCTGGATGACATCGCAGTGTTCAGTGCCACCTGGCCTGAACACCTGCGCCACCTCTGGGAAGTGTTGATGGCGCTGCGCCGAGCAGGCCTCACGATCAAGGCAAGCAAGTGCCAGATCGGGCAGGGTTCCGTGGTGTACTTGGGACACCAAGTGGGGAGTGGCAAGGTGGCACCCTTGCAACCCAAAATTGAGACCATCCTGGCTTGGGAACCCCCCAAGACGCAGACCGCAGTGAGGGCCTTCCTGGGGCTCACTGGGTACTACAGGAGGTTTGTCAAGGGCTATGGAACGATCGTTGCCCCCTTGACAGAGCTGACTTCTAAGAAGCAGCCCAGGAACGTGATTTGGACTGACACCTGTCAGAAAGCTTTCGACACCCTGAAGACTGCCATGTGCACGGCGCCCGTGCTCTTGGCCCCTGACTTCTCCAAGGAATTCCTAGTCCAGACAGACGCTTCAGAGCATGGTGTGGGGGCTGTTCTCTCACAGATGACTGAGGAGGGCTGGGACCAACCCGTAGCCTTCATCAGTAGGAGGTTACTTCCACGGGAAAGTAGGTGGAGTGCAATTGAGCGAGAAGCATTTGCTGTGGTCTGGGCGCTGAAGAAGCTAAGACCCTACTTGTTTGGGTCTCACTTCCGGGTTCAGACGGACCACAGGCCCCCTCAGATGGTTGATGCAAATGAGGGGTGAAAACCCGAAGCTGTTGAGGTGGTCCATCTCCCTACAGGGTATGGACTTTACGGTGGAACACCGTCCTGGTACAGATCACGCCAACGCTGACGGTCTGTCCAGGTATTTCCGCCTTAGTGACGAGGAACCCCCTGGGCAAGGGTAGTTCTCCCCACATTTCAGCTGGAGGGGACACGTGTTAGACCTGGCACCTTGGCGTGAGTTCCCCTTCCACTTTTTGATGGTGTGCCTCGATTGTTTTGCTGGTGTTGTCCGCTCAGGGCACTGCGCCACGGCTAATCCGTGCCGCAGTGCAAGTGCTCCCTAAGTAAAGTGTACCTGTAATTGATGTCCCTGATTGGTTTATTGGATTCACTGTCAGTCCCCAGTAAAGTGCACCAGGGGTGCCAGGGCTCGTGAATGCCAATGCTGCTGGTGGGCTTGCAGCGCTGGTTGCGCCACCCACGGAAGCGGCCTTGTAAAGTGTGTCTAGGGTCTGCCACCGCAGACCCTGTGCGCGGTCCGGGACCGTCGCGCTGACTGCGCAAGTGCCCCCACTTGCCAGTCCCTAAACCTTCCCTTACCTACATATTAGCCACCCCTCTGGTAGGCCCACGGGCAGGGTGCATTGTGGGCATAAGGTAGGACATGCCCTGATGTGTGTGGCATGTCTTAGTAGTGAATTACAGCCCTTGTCGTTTTTCACTATTGAAGGCTACCTGCTCTCCATAGGCCAGAATGGGCTGCTGGGATCACGCCAACGCTGTGACCCCAGTGGACTCAGAGAGCATGGTAGAGTGTCAAGTTTGGTATGCCTGAACTCAGAATAATAAAATACTTCTTGTAGTCAAGTTTATTTTAATATCCTGGGTTTGTAAATACTACTTTTAGAAAGTTAGTATTTACTGACCTGACCATCTCAGTCCGCCTCTGCTGTGTGTGTGTGTGTTCTGCCTAGCAACAGTAAGGAGCAGGGTGGGGGGATCCCCAGAGACAGGTTGGCTGCCAGGTGGTGGGTAGAGAGATTACACCTGGATGGGTGGGAGGAGTACACCTTGACTCTTGAATAGACCTGTGCTCTGCCACCACAAAGCCGGCGCCACCCCCTGTGGGGCGGCTGATGTCTCTGCCCTGCTGCTGAAAGGAAAGAGCAGACTCACCATAACAAAGTGCTCCAGAACTGGACTGAGCCAGGCCTAGGCCCCCTGGCGCTAAAGAACAAAAGAATCATGGTATAAAAGTAGGAGCCTGGCTCCTAAGAAATCAGAATCCTGTTTACCACAAAGAACCTCTGCCCGACTAGAAGGAGAAGAAGACGCTGGAGGAGCTGGCCTGCTGCTTGCCTTGCTGAGAAAGGAGAGGAAGAGACTTACTGAAAAGACTTTGCTACTTTGTGCTTGAACATTCTCCAAGGGCTTGATCTGAGCTTGCCCCCTGAACTGAACCCCAGGACCAGTGGGTTCTCTGTGCTTCTTGCTCATCCTCCAATTCGAGCCGTGTGGGCATCCCGCTGGAGAAGAGACTGCGCCCCTCATCGCCCCTCCTAGGGCCGTGACACTCAGAAGCTCGCCTGCCTCAAACCCGTGAGAGCCCCGCTCCGTCCCGAGCCGCTCTCTGTCCCCGGGCCAGGTCGCCTGCATCCCTGTCACCGCCTGCTACTGGAGCGCGCTGAACGCGCTATCACCCCTCCCGCCGGAAGCCGTCCGACGACTGTGATCTACGCCGGGTCATCCAGCTGCACTGACTGTGCCCTGTGACCCCGCTTCGCTATCCCCGGACATCTCTGGCCGCGCCGCCCCCGCTGTGGAGACCCTCTTGCACCGCCGTGCTAAAGGGTCGCTGGCCGCGCCTGCCTACGTGCCTACACCTGCTGATTGAGGACCCAAGAACACTTCCCAAGCCGAGAGTCGCACCGACCTGTGCTGACTCTCCACATCACGAAAGAAGTTCCAGCATCGGGCTCGGGGCCCGCAACGCCTTATTTCCCCGTTCGCAGGAGTCGATCTCTGTGAGTACTGGAACTACGAGTAAAGAGACTACGAAGTATCCATTTGAAACTACGAACCAAGAACATTTGCCTACTGTATAACCTGGTGGCCTAGCGGCAACGTTATTGGTCTTGTGATAAGTCTGTTGAGATATATATACCTTATTTTTACATAAAGAATCGTATTTTTATATATATCCAAGTCTGGTGTCCGTTTCTGGGGGGATTGATGTATTTACTGTGTGTACGATTGTAAGTGCTTAACCAACAACGCCTGAGGAATCGCCTTGGCTGCTCACGCCACGCACCTAGAGGGTGAGCAAGGGTCATTCGCGAGGGGTTATCCTGCGCCCTGACGTGGAGGAGAGGGTCCCTGCTTGACACAAGGGCAACCTTGCGCCAACCAGAGATCCCCGAATCTAACACTCGGCAACAACTGTGCGTATTTACACCAATTCACAAAAAGGTCACTTTCTGGAGCAAAGGTTACCTTTCTGACAAATTTGGTCTGATTCCGTTCAGCAGTATGAGCTGTAGTTGTGTCTAAAATCCCTATGGGAAATTGCATGGGGGAAATGCATTTTAGGGACTCCCCTTTTTCTCAGGCCCCACTTGATGAATCACCCTGAAAACTTTCAACAAAGCAGATGAACCAACTGTCATACTAATTTTGACAATTTTGTGTAGATTCATAAAACGGCACCAAAGTTAGTGGCATAACAAAAACCAACAAGCATTGGCATAGCCAATAGGTCTCACTTTTGGGACCTTATAAGTGTTTAGCCATGCAATAGTTGATGTTGTTGCACCAAGGATATTGTGCTGCATAACTAAATACTTATAAGGTCTCAAAAGCGAGACCTATTGGCTATGTCAATGCTTGTTTCTTTAAAGTTTATGCAAGGCGCAACACTCACTGCCAATAAAAGTCAAGCTCTGACGTTTGTGAAAGATAAACCCTTAACTCGTGCATGTTTGCCCAGTGACATATTTTAGATTTCGCATTATTGCTGCTATCTTTTATATTATTACAGCCTACTAAATCCTAAAGGCTTTGTCAACTCCAATTACTTCCCCAGGAACAATGCTGCCAGCCGCCCCTCCGCCTGCAAAGCATATGGAATGATTTGTAGCTTGAAAGAGTCATTCATTGAAGAGCAGAGAAAAAAAAAAGCTGCTGACACATTTATGCTCGCGCTCTTATTCTTTGCATTTATTCTGCCTTTGAAATGAGGTTTCCATCCTGTGTCTAGTGAAAGGCGGAATATATCAAAATAAAAATTAAAAAAAGGGAAAAAAGATGGTAAACATTCCTGTCAACTCAATGCGCTGTGTTATGCTGGAAGCATAATTTAAACATCATCCCGGCGCTCAACAACTTTATAAATGGCCCTTAAAACATTTCTTGCCACCAGTCCACCGGGGACGGAACTGAACTCTTTAGTGGCGCTGGAAATACCACCGGCATTAAATGGTTTTACTGCCGCAGCCACTTAGGCGATCACTGCCGGAAAACGCGCTAGAAAAATGAGGCCTATTTTACAACCCGGGCTTTAGAAAGCAAGGCTCTGTCTCGGGGGAATTTCTAGATGTTAAATGCATACGTGATTTAGGTCAGACCTTCCATGTAGCATGGACATACCCATGTCCTTGAGTAACATTTTGAAGTCAAATTTAACATGTTATCTCACATTCTAAATGGGTAGGTAAAACATTTCAGGGGAAAAAACTAGGCGATTTTACCAGCTAATTTCAGTAGTTCAGAGAGTAAATTAGAACAAGCATTTAAAATGAATGCTGCTCTCAGAGGGAGAGGTTATGGTTCAGCAGTGAGAGCTACCGACTCGGGAGCTGAGGACCAGTGTTCAAGCCTTGTTGTCGGCTCAACATACGCAATTATTACCTAATACTTTATATTAACAAGAAAAAAAATGATACATGTGCGCTTGCCTTGAAGTACGGGAATTACAAATAAACGGACGCAATTATTAGCAAATACAAAAATTATACGTGCACACACTTGCCTTGAAGTACGGGAAACACACAAAGTCTGTCAATATCGGCGCTCGGAAAAAAATGAAGCTGACGAGGAGGGAGGAGGGAATTCACGCGCTGTAGAAAGCTAGATGGCAGCTGTGCATGTTAAGCGGCTTGTGTGCGTAATAGCAAGCTGGTGGCCGTCAAAAGCCTGCCTGTGGGTAGCACTTTGAAACCCCTTACTAAAAGTCGAGCAAGCAGCGCATGCGCTGCTCTAGGCTCGACCTAAAAAAGCTTTCCCTATGTAAACTAGGTCCTACAACTCGATATATACATACCTAGTGTGGTAAAAGCATATTGGTGGTAATAGTATGCATGGTAAATGATGCATGGTAAATACTGTTTCCCTCTGTTATGCCCCCCTCTAACCTCCTGTCCACCACAAAAGAATTAAACAAAGCCACATAGTACTCACATACCTGGGAGCTATTTGGCTTTGTCAATGTTTTTTAGATATAGAGCATAGCAGCACCGGCTGCTATGCAACATGGCTTAAAGAGGAAAAAAAGTGCCCCGGGGTGGTCTATGCTGGTTTTTTCATAGCAATTTTTTTCCTTTACTTTAAGCCTTTGCTGCTGTACATTATATTTAATAAAATATTGACAAAGTCAATAGATCTTTTATAGGCGAAACCTATTGGCTTCGCCAATTCTTGTTACTGTAGCCCTTCATGTGTCTTCATATTTGGACTAGGCAGGAAGTGGCCTCCATTAGTGACTGAGACCGATAAAAAAATGACCCACATTTGCAAATTAGGGCAGTTTTGAAAATCATTTGTAAAGACATGCTGTTTAAGTGTTTTACATGGTAGGCAACACTCAATGCATTTGTGTTTAATGCAGACAGTGCTTTTAATAATAGCAGGAAAATCAACAGTAAAAACAGGACCACCAGCCCATAAAATAGGCCACAAACAGCCCCACAAAATGCCTGTAAGACCAAGCCCTATAAACCAGTGAATCTGCCTGTCTCACCTGCAGCCTGTTCACATGTTAATGCACGTAACATCTCGTCAAGTCATTTCAAGCAAATCGATAGAGCAAAAGGGCTTGTAAAGGTGTTAAGTGCATTAGCATATTTACTTAAAGAGCTGCCTCGTCACACTACCAGCCTGAAGGGCCCCATTAGAATTCTGAGGGGACCTCATCAGGTTCTCTTTCAACTGGATTTCCTTTTTACAGTGTGCACATGAAGAAAAATCTTCCTTCCACGTTGCTGCATTCTTTTTAAATGAGCAGCTAGGGACCTTCTTCTCTTCATGATGGTTACCCGATGTGTGCTCCTGTAGAGGTGCTATGGAAGTGTAGGGTGCATGCACTCGCACATCTTAAAGGGAATATAGGTCTTGGCCCTTCTCTACTTTTTTGCTGTGCTATGTTACTTCCATCGTCTAGAAATATTACAGGTTGAGAGGCTTTTGGTAGAATGGAAGATGTCTGCTTCCCACAATTGCTCCCCCTCAACTTTGTATGGAATGGCCGACAAGCTATATTAGTTTGCTTCGCTGATCAGTTCATAAAGTTCTGGCCCTTTCTTTTGATTGGTTATTTGCAAGATGGTCTTCAGATTGGTAACATCCTTCTGCAGCTTCTCAATGAGTAAAATTAAATCCCTCCCAGACCTGGCTGCTATCATAACATTGGGAGATATTAGAGGTTAGTCATTTCTCAGCTCTGCTAGTATGGGAAATTATTACTACATGTGACGTTAGGTACCAAGGTTGCTTGCTTCGCTAGTAATCTTGACTTAGATAATGTTTTGTTGCCATTAGATCACTGCTTTAATTTAGGTTCTACTGAGCACTCAGGCTCTGGTACTTCCAGTGCCATCATCGGCATAGCAGGCAATGTCGGCAACTCCCCAGCAGCAATGACGATGTGCAAATAATAAGATGGAGAAGTATGCTGAGCATTCAGTTTGGTGTGGTGGGTCTGTTCTTAGGTGATGCAGTGGGGGGTGGTAGGATAGTGTCCTTAGGACATAGTGTAGCTAGTGGGCAAGTGGCAGCAAGCACATACTACAGTTTGTTGGGTTTATGTTGTTAGGGTTTATTGTAGTGAGGCTGTCCCCCCAGTAGGCAGTACAGTACGTAGCATCACTATTAGTGCAGAGATTTGGACAAATGTCCTTAGAAAGGAGTGTAGTGTCCCAATAGTGTACAGTGTTGTGATTTACTGCTCCTAGGATGGGTGATGGGTTAATACCACAGTAATGTAGTACAATGTAGTGCACTAATGGTCCTGAAATCCAGTGAAATGTGCTATGTTAGTGTCACTAGGGTCATTGTATTGTAGCATTTTATTGTGGTGCCTGGGTCCCTAGGAAGGAGCGCAGTGTGGTAGTTTAGTGGCCCTATGTTGTATTTTACTGTGATGGGCTATAGTACCTTGAATACAGTGCAATATTGTAGTATCAGTAAAATGACTTGGTGTAGCTTGTTAGTATTCATAGTGTTTATTTATTTATTTATTTATTAAGCTTATTGAGCGCGACAGATACCCAAAAAGGGCTTCCCGGCGCTAGGCAGAATACTGAACCAAAGAGACAGGAAAGGGCAATGGGATAAAAATCTGAAACCGATCACTGGTTAAAAAGCCAGGTCTTTATGGCTTTACGGAAGTAAGTGTACCTTGTTTCTAAACGGAGAGGTTGCGGAAGGGAGTTCCAGAGCTTCGGGCCAAGAAGGGAGAAGGATCTTCCTCCCATCCTCGCACGGAAAGTCTTAGGAACACAAAAGAGACCTTGTGTGGTAGATCTCAGGCATCGTGCAGGCGTGTAGGTGTGTACAAGGGTTTGAAGGTATTTGGGAGCGTAGCCCCACTTTATCCTATGCATGAGGCTGAGGGTCTTGAATTTGACCCTGTTGTCAATTTTTAGCCAGTGGAGTGCCTTTAAATGACTGGACATATGGTCTCTTCTGTTACACTTACGAAGCAGTCTAGCTGCCGCATTCTGTACCAGTTGGAGACGCCGCATGACTGCCTGGGATGCCCCTAAGTAAAGGACATTCCCATAGTCCAGACGGGAGGTAATTAATGCATTGATCACTGTCTTTTGGGAGTCATCAGGGAGCATCCATATGATTTTCCTGAGCCATCTCAGGATTGTGAAACAGGTGGCTGTGAGATTGTTAACCTGGGGCTCCATGGTTAGGCCACTGTCGAGGATAATGCCCAAGTTCCGAACTTGGTGTGATGGAGTTGGCAAGGGGCCCATTTCAGATGGCCAGTGTCTGGGATTCCAGAGGTTATGATTGGGACCTACTATCAGAACCTCGGTTTTACTACCGTTAAGTTTAAGCATATTGTTATTCATCCAGGAGGAAATATTTCTAAGGCCAATCTGTAGGCGTGAGGGAGAGTCCTGATTTTCATTTGATAGTGAAAAGACGATTTGGGAGTCGTCAGCATATGTGAACATGTTAAGACCAGCTGATTCAGCTATCTGGGCCAGCGGGGCTGCGTAAAGGTTGAAGAGCAGGGGGCTTAATACTGATCCCTGTGGAACTCCGTGCGGAGAAAGGTGGACCTTGGACGCCGCATTGCTGGAAGAAATTTGGAATGTCCTGCAAGTCAGGAAAGAGGCAATCCAATCTAGTGCCTTTCCTCTTATGCCCATGTTGGAAAGGGAAGCATGCAGGGTGCTGTGGGAGATGGTGTCGAACGCCGCGCTGAGATCAAGAAGGATCAGCGCGGCAGTGTTACCCTTGTCGACCAGATGTCGTAGATTTTCCACGACTCCAAGTAAAGTGGTCTCCGTCGAGAATCCGGTGCGGAAACCCGATTGGGAGAGATGTAGGATATTATTTGCCTCCGTAAATTTGGTGAGATATTTGTGGACATGCTTCTCCAAGATTTTGGAGAGAGCAGGTAGAAGGGATATTGGACGGAAGTTTGCCAAAATTTTTGGGTCGGCTGATGGTTTCTTAAGAAGGGGCGAAACCATGGCGTGCTTCCAAGATGGCGGGACCGTGGCAGAGGAAAGGGACAAGTTTAAGGTTTGACATAGTACTGTGAGAGGAGGAGTGTCCAGGAGTCTAAGGATAGACATCGGAAGGGGGTCGGCAGGAGATCCAGATTTAACCATACCTAGGATGTCCCGCAGGCCTTGGACATCAATCTCGGGCCAAAAAGTAAGTGGCGCGTAGGGTAAGTGGGATTGGGCACAGATGTCGTCTGTCTTGGGTCCAAAGTTCTGCGTACTATTTGATTGAACTTGCTGTTGTGTTGTTATGTCCTGGTGGATATTTTCAATTTTTGATGTGAAGTATTTCGCCAGTTCCTCACATTGCAGACTATTAAGGGGCGGAGGTTTAGGAGAAGTGTTTGCACCTGCTAGTTCTTTTACAAGGTTAAAAAGAATTTTAGATTTGTTGGTAGCTTCAGATATGGATTTTGCTACATAATTAGCTCTAGCCTTGTGGCATGCTTTATGATAGAGCTTGAGCTCACTTTTGTAGAGTGTGCTGGCAGCCAGGGAATAGTCCTTCCTCCATAGGCGTTCTAGTCTAGTATAGTGTGCAATGTTTAGGCCTGGGCATGAAATTCCGCTCTGCTCATGGAGTTTGTGGAATTAAGTTGGTGAGTGCGAGAGAGGAAAACTTACTCCAGACTCCCGCTCAGCGAGATTTCTCAACGGGGGTGGTCACGGATGGCTGCTAATGCTTGCGTTGAGAAACCTTCCATGTGCATTGAGGAAGCTGCTGCTCAAGTAGAACATCTACTCGAGCAGCAGAATGAAACAGCGCCCTTTTGCGCGAATGGCATGACCTAACGCTCTCTGCCGCTTGCAGAACTCCATGTGACACAGCGGAGATTGTTTTGGTCACTTTGTGGGGTTCCGCGTTGCAATGTGTTCAGTTATTGTGCATGAGATGCAATGCATTGTAGTGGAACAAAGCTGTAATGGAATACAACGGGTGAGAAATTTTAGAATGAAATACTGTGTTGTGTGCTAAGAACTAATTCATACAGATGTATCTGTGACTTAGTGTGACGTATTACCAACTTAGGTCAGATGTACCCCTAAATGTCCATGTAAAAACATATTTACTCATGAAAAAAGGCATTGTGATTTGGCTCCTAGTCCCTTTTGAGTGCAATGAATGAAGGTGGTGGGTTAATGTCCAAGTGATGGAGGGTAACATTACTAGTTAATGTTATTAGTAGACAGTTCAGGGGTTCTCTTTAGATGTGGTAAAAGGTGATAGATGTATATTAGTTCAGTGATTCCCTTACGATGTGATAAAAGGTAGTGGATGTTTCTTTTAGGATGTAGCAAAAAGTGGTGAATTGATGTGGGGTCCTTTGTTGAAGTACTTCCCACATGATGCAGTGTTTGTGCTGGGTTAGTGGTCCTATGATGTAATGCAGTGTGTTAGTTAGTATCTTTATGATGTAGAAAAATGTGAACAGTTTGCGTCCCTTGAATATAGTAAATCTGGTATATTTATTCCCTTACCCTGTAGTGCAGTATGTGAAGTTAGTGCCATTGTAGTACAAGGCACCATGATTAGCTAGGGTCTCTGTGATGAATTGCAGTGCTGTGCACTATTGTCTCTTTGAATAATGAAGTGTTAAATTCCTTAGACTACATTGCACCATATTATGGTAGTGTTCAAGAATCCAGTAAAGTAGTTAGACAATATCTCTAATGTGCTTGGTGGTGGGCTACGTTTCTTAGCTGTGCAATGGAGGGTGGTGGGTTAACGACCTTAAAGTGCAGTGTGGTGAGTTGGAGTCATTTGGATTGAGTGCAGTTTTGTAGGTTAGTGTCCCATAGAGGCACAGCAGTATGTTTGAGTTGTACCTCAAGGGTGAAGTGTATGTGAAGTGCTAGTGTCCCTAGGATGCAATAACTTGTGGTGGCTTATTGGCCCTATGATGCAATGTTGCTGACTAGTCTTTCTATGTTGCAGTGCAGTGCTTTCCGTTAGACACCCTTGAATGTGGTACAGTAGATTATTGTCACTAGAATTTAGTGAAATATGGTGGACTACTCTCCGTATTCTAAGTTGCAGATCAAGGTTTAGTATCCCTAGGATACAATGAAGTGTGAGTGCCTACTGCTGCCGGGGTGCAGTACATTGTGATAATTTAGTGACCCTGGGATGTAGTGTAGTGATGGGGCTTGGTGTCACAGCGATGTAAGTCAGGGTGCTAGGTTGGTGTCATAAATCAAAAGTACTGTTTGGTGACCTAGCACCCTTGGGTGCAGTACAGTACAGTGGATTACTGTTCATATGTTGGTTGTTGTACATTAAACATGTTGATAAAAAGAGAGAAAGTTCTTTTAAGTCAGAACTAAATGAACCTCTATTAAAACCCCTGAGCAATTATCTTGCAGGTACTTCTGTATAAAACCCCTTTTTTGTTCTAGATGAGTCTCACGTATAGTGAATTCTAAAGCTCTCTTGGTCAGATCTAAATGTGAAATCATATCTTTATATGTTATATAGTCTGGTTTGTCCTTTGGTTCTTAATTTTGAACATTTTATTCAACTACACAAGAATTGAACATGATCATGCAAGGCAAAAGGTGCTAGTGGAAAAGATGTTTTGTGGTATGCAATTAGCTATAAGTGTGGATTGGTGCATCTATAGGCCAGGAACAAACATGCCTTACTGTATTTGAGCTAAATTGTAGATGTATCATTTTATTGAATATATGTATGTATGAGTTATGTTCGAACAGTTCACCATTATCATGCTTTGTTGTATCATCAAGAAATATTTTTTATTGAAGGTGGCATAATTGTGATACGATATACACGAACTACAGAACTCTCACTTTTTTCTTTGTTTTATCCTAGGAGAGAAACCCTACAAATGTACCTGGGATGGCTGTACCTGGAAGTTTGCTCGCTCGGATGAACTGACAAGGCATTATCGCAAGCACACAGGAGTGAAGCCCTTTAAGTGCGGAGACTGTGATCGTAGCTTTTCCCGCTCAGATCATTTGGCACTACATCGCCGGCGACACATGCTCGTCTGATGTAGCAACTCCTCAGGAGAGTGAGTGTAAGAGCCGGATCTCTTAGCTATGCTGAATTCAGCAGGACTGAATCTCCTCTTCAGTGTTAAGGAACTGACAATTCAGGATGTCTGAACCAGAAACAGCAGAGAAACAAGTGCCACTCTTCTCCATTTTGTCGTGTGTCTGCTTTGTGACTACATTAGAAAACGTCATCTAGTGAGCTCACATGGGGAGGAGGTCCAAGGTGATAAAATAAGCACTATTTTTCATGTCCGCACCGATGAAGTTGGAAATGTTAGAAGCCTCCATTTGTTCCTCTAGCTACCGCTGGTTTGATAATCACTTTCTACAAACTGATAGCACAACTGCACGCTAGGGGGCTTTGGCGCTCCGTTATTTCCACACTGAACCGATTTGCATAATTTTAAAATCAATCCCAACCTATGTCACCAGCTGTAAAAAAACAGAAGGAGAAACCTACAAAGTGCCACAGAATTTTGCAATAAGGATGATGGAAAGTGGTTATTGTATTCTGTTCATGATAGTGAACGCTGACACATAGTTTGTGAAAAATGCAGATGGAAGGACTGACATTCAAGTGTACGGTTCTTTCTCTGACATGGACGCGCTTTAAAACTTTTCAAAACCATTTACTGGTCATTAAAAAAAGAATTTTGTAACAAAGGCTACCATTTCATATTCGACTTCCTGGAAGCTGCTTCTTAGTGAATTTTTAAACCCACCATCTAGAACAAACAACAGTTTAAAGAGTGTAAAAATTGTGATTACTGAAGTGAATGTACTAATCAGACCGATGAACTTCTGGTTGATAAAAAGCAATAATGCAAATGACTTTCCTGGAGTAGCTCATGGGGCTTTACAGATATTTGAAAAGAAATCTTTTCCACTCTGTAATATGCTCCTTAACATAAGGTGTTGCTAGCTGGTAATCAAGTCTACCACATATGTCATCAATCATTTACCTTTTTGTGAAGGCTTAGCCTTATCATCTATGAAAAGGTGTTTGCTTTCAATTTTGGCTTATAATTCTAAAGAAATGTATCTCATAATGTGAGGTAATCATAATAATATAAACTTTCGAAATCATTCAATCCTTCATTTATTTGTTATAAGTGTAGACAATGGGTGGGTTTTTTTGGAAAAAAAAATAGGCCTTCTAAAGCATGTCTCTCCCTGAGTCAAAGTTTGGGGAATGGGAAACTTTGCCTTCCCACAACGCCCATTGCCTTCCTGGTTTTCATTTCAATCATGATATCATGCTACTTACTCTGTTTCTGGTGAGATGCACAAACCTGACATTGTGGGAGGAAGTTTAAACAGTCTGTGTCATTCCTTTTTAGATGTTAGGTATTAGGCAACAAGCAACAGTATCACATGGTGCTTATTTTTAAAGTGGAAGGTGAAGTATGAGAAAACAAATTAGGGTAGGGCTTTGATGAGGAGGATGTGTGGAGGGATGGTAAGAAAGGAAAGAGGTTATAGCAGGGATGTCCATGTCTCTGTACTGTGAGTTTCAAGCACACTGCATCAGTCCATGTATCACTCTAGAATTTCCGGTTCAGAGCAATATTCCCCAATCAAGATTCTTAACAAAAACAAAGAAAAGAAAATAAGCAATATTTTCTTTTTTTTTTACTAACGCATGATGTTTTTAATGCATTTTCTTTAAGAATGCTGATGATTTTTAAGAAAAGAGAAAAAAGACCCACAGCAATAATTCTATTTATCTCAAAATGTTTTAGATACATAGGTTGCTTTTCAGAAAAAAAGCCTTGCATTTTTCACCATTACAAATGCTCTAAAAGATTGTCTCCTTTGTATCGTTTTTTGGAAAACAAGGTGGAGTTGTCATTCAAAGAATGTAGTATAGATTTATGATTAGCAAAGAAAAGTGGAATTCCTAATATTCCTAATAGTCATTAGATGATCTTAAAACAGGTGAAAACAGGTGAAACAATTTATTCTCAGAAATGTTTTCCCATAAATTGTAAAACAATGATAAGTGTTCGTCTAGCTGTTGATACTCATTAAGAACTATATGCATGTTTTTCTGCAGTGATATCTTAACTTTAGACTTGAACAATTTTGCAGTCTGTGTGCCCCTTTCCAGGTCCCTAAAACTAACACATTGTTCCAGAAGAGCTGAGGCTAAAGCCTACAAGGAAGGTGTGGGAGGAAAGGGAAGGCCTGAATGAAGACAAATCAAAGTGAATGTGACCAGGCACTTTGTTGAAGAAGTTGAAACAACCATGCACTATGATGGGCAACAAAGCATTTTCCTAAAATGATAAAGAAAGGGCACAAAAGTATATAAAAATATTAAGCTTTTTGAAACAGTCAAAAATATGACTATGCAGAACTTTTTCTTGTTTCTGTTGAGTGTTCCTTTGATAGGATTAGCGGACATTTCACCACGTGGCAAACACAAACTTGTTTTTACGGAGGGCTTGCCCATCCATCTTCCACTGCCTTTTCCACCCTACCCATGGGTGTTTCACATCCTCCAACTGCAGTGCTGTTTAATGAAGCACTTCAGTGCTGACAACAAAATGTCTGTCGGCAAAATAAATGCGCACAAAGTCTGTATACTCTTTGTTAGCATAGTCAGATAGCTGAGATAGCAAATCCCAATCCATCTGTTTATTGAACTACACTGTGATGTAGGCAGGTAGCAGTTTACATGCTGGAGTAATTGACCACAATTTGGTGCAAAGATGTCTGACATTCACACTAGTGATAATCATTTTTATTTAAGTCAAAAACATACAAGGCTCAACAAATGGCATTTTTTAACAAGAGAATCAGAAGAAATTGCAATTTAATGGAACAGTCACATAGGTGCTTCTCTGTTTGTTTCAGGAGGAACTGACATTGATTTGGGACTAGTGCAAAAAATACTACGTTTACATCTTTAATAGGTTCCCTCCTCCATCAGATATACATTTTTTAAAACAATATTGTTCACCTTGTTTGCACTTTGATGTTTGAACCTCAAAAGGCATTTTGTTCATGTCTGTGTATTTAGATTCAACGTTATGCAATGGAGTTTTATCTGTTTTCTGTAATGCAGCATTTTGCTGGAATGAAGTTATTTTACTCTCTTCATTGCAGCAGGTGACAAAGGGAGATAGGTCTATATATGCAGCACTTTATTTCTACTCATGTAGTCATAACATTTAATATGGGATCAAAAGTACACTATAGCAATGCACTTTAGTTTTGCCATTAACATGAGACAATTAATTATGAACATTATATAACAGTTTGGCAGTTGGAGGCATCTCTCATCACATACAAAGTGTACATGCACTCTGTTTTGATAAGGTAAGTTCACAAACAACTCAAGCTGCCAAATATAAAGGTTATGACCATGTTGATTCAGAACCAATGGAATGATTAAAATATTACACAGGAAGTACTCAATGAGGAGAGGAAACACCATAGTACTATGCTATTGTACTAAAGGACTTCTTTAGATATTGGTGGATGCTGAATATACTGAATATACACCAAATTTTGACAAATGTCCTATCCTCCAGTGCATTGATGTCAAAATGCCACTATAAATATGGCGGACAGTGCATCCAAAACTCCTTGGCAGTTGCCCCTCTCCACCAGTGCTGTTCAGGGCCCTAAATCGTCAACATGTATTTTAACTGTAAAATTGTAAGCAACCTTCATGTGCAACCTCTGTCTATTTTCAAAATCACAATATGCTAAAGTTTCCTTTTTTGCATTTACATTTGGAAATTTGAGGCAACAATGCAGAAAATATTGTCAAAATCTGTATGATGCATACACTGTTCTCAATATCAGGCTGATCTTTTTAATTTATTTTATTGTCAAGTGAAACTTGAAACTAACCTTCTAGTGGCATAAATGTTCGAGGAGAAATGATAAAATGACAATTGTGCTGGACAAAGACAATTATACCACAGATGTTTCCATGACGTAGCATTGTATATTAACATATATTACTATTACCCAAGCTCAAAGGTACTCATTTTTATCTGCATCAGAAAAATAATAGGCTGCCTCTTCAAGCTCTTCGAGCCCCAGGGCTCAACAAACTTCAAAAACTATATCTCTTAACAGTGGCCAGACTCCCATAATGCAGCGACCTAAGCAGCAGTTTGGGTGCTGGTGTCAGTAAGTGATAAGGAAACTGACAGGATAAAACTGCTGTATCATTGTCCAATTAAGGCGATGGTGCAAATAATTTTGGTTACAAAAAAGCAGAAAGTGCCCTTTAGAAAGCTTCAATTTAGTTGAGAAACAAATATCTAACATATGTATTGATTTGTGTGTTCTACTTGAAAAACTGGTGTTCCTCAGGAGAACACTGCCTACTCCCAGCTTCTATTCATGCCTAGATTTTTGACTGAAAATCCTTTAAAATAAGCTATTGAAAGGACAGTGTATTGTAAAAACCTCAGTCACAAACATTTTTTATATGTGTGATTTGACACATTTGTTTGTTGTGACTTTCAAAGTTTTAGAGTAATATTTCTGAGAAGCATAGCTCATCCCAAAGTTGTCATGTGTATAATTTCACTTTATGTATAAATTAATCCACGGTGACTCTCCACTGTCAATTCATATGGGCCAGTCCATAGAGTAATCTCTGATTTTCATCCAGGGGTAGTCAGTGATATTAAGGTTCGGAAGTAACAGGCACATTACTTCAGTCTCTAAATAAGATCATAATAAAACTGGTAATTTTCATGCTGATCAGAAACATATATGATCTAAAAACAATTTAACATTTGATCTTTATGTAGTACTGTTTCTTAATGTAATGATGTGGTAACAGTGGAGCATTGGTAGAGCAGAAATTGATATTACACTAATGCTGAAACCCAGCAGAAACAATTTTGCATATTTGTTTCTTATTTTGGAACTGCAACCCTCCTCAACTCATTTTATTTCATTGAAAGAAAATGTTTCTGTGTTTGAAAAACAATATTACAACAGTGTTACGAGCCTCTATAACGATAGTGGACTTCAAATTCTGGGTTTTTTGCACTTGCACTTTACCAAAGTATTATTCCTTTTTCCCAGTGAAACAATGCATTTGCCTCATTGAGATTGATGGGAAACTTGAAATGATAATCGCTAATGATTGAGTCGTAAACCTTTAGGGTTTCTTTAATCAAAACCATATTATACACATATGTGCATTTTGCCCAACTGACAAAGATTGAAAGATGCAAAATACATGCATGTAATGTGTGCATGTTTGCAACATATGTGTCCTCTAGGATCACCCTGTGTTGTACTTTCATTAGAGCCATGGGTGTTTGAGAATGAAGTAAACAGTAAACACTGTCACAGTTAGCATTTATGGGTGTTTACAAACCTTTTACAGTGCATTTTTCTAACATTTATCTTCACATCTAGGTTTGTATTCATTTAAAATGAACAGTGTTATGAAGTAGAACTTTCATTATATTCCTAAACTTAAGAATGCATTACACGCAATGCATGCACAAAAGTGAAAGATCAGTCTTTTAACGTGTGTCTAGGTTTTACACCACCACAATGAGGTATCTTTCAAGTCACATTTCAATTGAACTTCAAATGAAAATATGCAACATTAACAAATAGAGGAATAAGCTAACACTACTAATATAAATCTGATACCCTTTGTTCCCACAATGTCAGTTCAGACCTGAAGAATTTTCAGTTGACCTGTTTTCCAGAAATTCAGAGCAATGTTTAAAAAGGTCAATTCCCTTTTTTTCTCACAACTAACCAATTTGTGTACATTTCCCATTGAATAACATATCGTTTTAGCAAGCCATTATATTTGAATTAATCAATTTCATTATTCAAAATTTTAGTTTTCTTTGGAAAGGTCAATCTTTCTAAGAAAGAAAAAAACTGTCTTATATCGCAACTTAAAGCAACTTTTCTAGATTTATTCATTTTATTACCCCTCTGACACCCATGCCACCCAAAACAGTTTGCATTCTATTTGCCAGAAGATGAAGTAGAAAAATGTAACAAAAGTTTAGCATTGAGTAATGCTTATTAAGGCTCACAAGAAGAGCATGAATTCAAGAGGGCG
Source organism: Triturus cristatus (assembly GCF_964204655.1). NCBI lineage: Eukaryota > Metazoa > Chordata > Amphibia > Caudata > Salamandridae > Triturus > Triturus cristatus. The sequence continues at coordinate 587,859,218 of NC_140591.1, read as the reverse complement.
AGAAAGCAATGTCAGTGTGACAATCACTTCCTACTCTGCAAAAAATGGATTCCCCTGCTGTAAGTAAAATGTTCTTCTCTAATAAGCAATACAACTTGGGCTCTTCTTTATATTTGCAGTAACATCTCATTTCTACCCATAGTTTGAGGTATTTCATCTGCATGTAGAAACTTCTGAGAATACATTGTGGATCTTTGGCATTAGTGAGCTTTCCAGGAGCCTTCTTATTCAACTTCTGTCATAGTTTACCTGACATTCTTCATATGTCATGGCAGTAAATGAGTTGCTCTGATCTAGAAGTCAATGGTTTCCCTCAATCACCCAGACTCAGAATGCAACTCCTTAATCTACAATGCATGCCAATTCCCTCTTTGGCTGTCTGTAATTATTTGTTGTTCTTTTGAGAAAGGGTTGGTTCTGATGACCCTCAAACCAGTGTGGATAATGGATTTTCATTACAAAACCATGTTTGTACCCTTTGTTTCCTGCTTCTTGTGCCAATATTATGAATTGTGCAGTATTCATTTTTAGGTCTGGCTTTAGCCAGGACCTTTTGACTGTATGAAAATTGTTTATAAATTATACCTATTTGTTTGGCCTTTCTTCAGCTCTTATCATGCATGCTTCTGTTTGGTGTTGTTCACATATTTCTTTCCCCCACTACAGCATATATCATAGGGCAATGGGTCTGCTAGCTTTAGCTGTTGGATAACTTCACTGTGAGTGACAGCACTTTGCTTTTGACAAGAAGCACACATGCACACAAAGCAGTTCCATTCTGTGCCAGGGACTACTACAGCAATGTATGTTTTTTGAGACCAACACCATATTTTCGCTTTTACCAATTTTTAAAATGTATATATGGCTGAGGGCCTGCCATTTCCCCCCAAAAAGGTTTTACAAAATTAAAATGTACATTTGTGCAAGATAATATTGTTATCATAATTGGTGTCTGAGCATGTTGCACAAACAAATCACTTCAGTATCACTACACAACCCAGGAATAAAATATCTGAAAAATCTGGTAAATCAAGTAGGTTTAATATGAAGAATTTTCAATAGAACCAACATAATCTGAGTAGTTATGCACACACCAGATCTATATACTTTGCCACTCAGTATAATGTAGCTATCAACCCATATCTGTGACTGTGTAAACATTGATTGAGGACTGCTCGCCTTTCTGATTACAGACTTCATTGCAGGGTCTTGTCATTTCATCAGAAATGGACTATTGTCAACAACTGTATTTAATTGGAAGAAAAAGTACGTTTTTTTAAAGAAAGATAAAAAAATGTTTGAGTTTCAACTATTTCATAGCTCATTATTGTCAAGGTGTTGACTTGTTCCCAAAAAAAGCAGAGGAAGTAACAAGTCCACTTTGTGTTTTTTATTTTATGTTTGCAACCGCATTAACTCATCCATACCATTTTCAATTGATTTTTCCCTTGCATTGGCCCATTTAAGTTCAGTGTCTAGAAGAGCTATGGTGTCACACTATAAAATATACCTGGATGATCTTTAGCTCTTGTGGCTAAATCGCTTGGCATTTTAACATCCACTTAGTAATAGAATTCTTTTCTCACTTGTGAGCAGTTGGCACAATCCACTTTTATTTATGAGGTGGATGGTGCCTGGTCAAATAATTTTCTTGTTGGACTCATTTTCACAAAAATGGTATTGAAAATGATGTTTCGACAAATAGTCATTTTTTTCTTCAGTGACAAAATTGTTGCTTATCATCAAAATTACACAACGGATTTCGCTTAATGAGAGTCTAGTAGGATGCATGTAACTGTATCATACAACACATCAAGTAGGAGGATTATTCCTATAACATACTAGTTGTAGGAATGTTCACTTCACAGTTAGTCTCTCAGTAGTGTCACATTCACAGATTTATGTTTGGCTCCCTTTAAAAGCCATGGTTTAGGACAAAGTGGCCTATCTCACCCAGCCTCAGAGTGAGGAAAGCTTTAAACAGTTTTGTCTATGCAGTGGCTTGACAGTGATCAGAGTTCTGCCAGGCCTATGGTGGGCATCTCTGAGTTACCCCGTGAGCTACTGTGGAGGACATCTCTGAGGTCTCCTGTGAACTACTTCTCTTTGCATGAGTAACTGAGAGATGTATTGAAAACAAGAGGGTGATCTCTGGTCTATTTGATAAGTGCCATATTGAATCAGATCATAATATTTAATAGTAGCCCCTTGGAGACAGCTAGGTAATTGATTATTTGTAACTTACGTCCAGTGCAGAGTAAAATGCATTAAGTGCTGATTTCTTTTCAGTAAATGTTTGTCTTGAGGGTGGGCATTGGATATGCTGGACGGAGTGGAATGGAATTGCGTTACATTTTCTCTTTCTTCAATCCCCTTACAAATGATACCTTATCCAACAACCATTCCCATTGTGCTGTTTTTGCTTTTAAAAGTCTATGAACACATTGTTACTTTTGCAACAATTGGTTAACTGCGGCAAAACCTGTTTCCAATTGCTTAAACTATGCAGGATGAAATATATCCATGAAGGCTGTTAATGTCAGATCAGCATTTTTCCTTAAACTACTAATTTATAAAAATTAAAAAAACACAGTGCTGGTTTTGAAGTATAACTAGAAAATGGCACTGCAGTATTGCACCCTTATAAATATTGCAGTCTCTAAAAACAAAACAATACTGACTTTCTTGATTGTGACTTAAGTTTAGCTTATGGCACCTGAGATCCAAACTTTAGTAACTTTCCGCCAACCTAGTGGCATAAACACAAGGGTATCTAGTGCAGTGTTTTGTACGCATAGCTCCTTGTTTTCATGTAGATCCCATTATTAACTTAACGCTTACTTAAGTATATTATGTCCCTTTATGATTTTTGTGAGGTCACAGTGCTAGTACGACTAAACGATATGGCAGTAAATATGTATCTAATTTAATTTTGTTGAGTTATACACTTTATTATGCTCCTTGCACAAAACCAAACAAAGGTAATAGTGTTGCACAATCTTTAATCTGCAGGTTGAAAATGCACCCAGTGTTGGCTCTGTGAGTCATATCAAGAACAATGCCCAGAGGCGCAGAAAGGTGCCATCTGACTGTTTTTATTGATTGTACTTTCTATCACACATGCATCTAACTCAAGAACTCTAAAAGTTATTGCCTGAGCTGCAGAGGGCACAGCTTGGAAATAGAAGTTGATGGTTTAATCTATACATGGTAGTCAACAGAGGTCCCTAGAAAAGAGGAGGTCAGCTCTGTCCTGAACCTGTGCAATGTTCAGGATGTGACCCTGTTTATAGAATGTTAACTTTTATTTACTAAGAAAACATGAGCACAAAGATAGAACCGCCCATCCCATTCTACTACTTCTAGATTTTGAAAATGTTCCCTATATTTTATCTTGGGACTTAACCATAAAGAGACTGACAATGTGTATTCACAATCACGCGTGATAACCCAATAATAACAATGAAACAAAACATGGTTTACTAAGGCTTAAAATGATATTACATCTCTTTTAAACCATAGTGGGCCCACATTTTGCCAGAATTTACACAAAACCTGTATTCCTAACTATGTCAGAGTTGAAGAATCAGTCCCTTCAGTCAGTTATTGTCAGCTGTTCTGACTGACATGGTGTGATCTTAGTAAAATAATGTAATTTCCCTGTGGCTCTAGTTCACTTAAACCATTTCATACAGCATTTTTGTGAGTAGGCATGTCATACTCCATTCTAAAGTGTGATTTACAATAAATTTGTAGGAGAAGAACATATAGACTTGATTGATGTATGAGTAAGCATGACAGACTTGTAACACTTCTGGCTTTCTCTGAATATCAGCAGTAAGGAATACTCCAAGCTTACTCCTGGAATGCAGGAGTAATACTAGAGTAAGTCACATTAAAATCTATGTGAATCAGGCCCATGTGTACCTAGGGTTCTGTGAGTAACTTTGTCTTATCCCTGAAAATTATTCACAGAAATTACTTCTGACTTGGGCCTGGATATAAAGGTGTCACTCACACTTATGCCTGGAGTCAGACAACTCTTCATAGAAGAAGTTTTGTGAGTTAAGGACTAGAGGTTCTTTTATTTTGGAATGCCATTGGGCTTAAAAGCCATTAAAGTGTAAAATTGCTGGGTAACATTCTGCATACTTTTTTAAATATGCTTTCCCAATGCGGCAAAACTTATTTTCACAAAGTAGTCTTAGGAAACTCCTCTTCCTTAAGGGTGAAAATCAAAAGCTCGAGACTAAAGGAAGGGCAATATGATGTGTGTTCTTAATATAGATCACTCCCATGTTGTATTTATTATGTCTTTCAAATGTAAATCAATAGAGAAGACTTGATTATAGAACGTTTTGCAATGCATAAGTATCCATTTATTGAGTAAATGGAGAAGGTGTTGCTCCATTGCTAAAATTTCAAATTAACAAATAAAAATAAGTTTTTCCCTATTTATTTTTTAAGAACTGAGTAAACAAGATACATAAAGTGTACATTAAGCAATGTTTTTTTCACTTCCTTTGCTAATATGTCGATGGCTTCCTGTGAAAGTGAGACTTAAAGTAACTGATATCATTTTACAGGCATACAAATTTGAATTTGCAGATCTAGATGTGTTCATTTCTCCTGAAAAAACCTAATGCTAGGCCATGTCTTTAGCAACACTGACCCCCTAAGACAAAATAAATCAATGAGACCTGTGACAATAAATTAAGGGATTTACACAAAAAATGTAGTTTTAAAACATGTGAACCTGTATTGCCTGCCACATACACAGATCCTTAAAAATGACTCCTGGGAGCTGTGCACCACACATGAAAGGATTGTACACACTGCTTACTAGAAAAGTTAATTGAATATTGGATCTTGGATACGCATCCACATTGCCTGAGGGATGTAAAATGTATTTTGGCAGTTGGATTACACCATGTAATAGGGAATCTGAAACTGACTCCCAAAAACATTCTTTGTGGTCTGCTGCTGTAATTAAATACTACTGCTTTGCTGTTCACGCCAATTTTTTTTATATTAATAGAGTCAACAGACAAAAACATACCTTCAGCTTCTTCTGTGAAACAAGAATAAATGGTGGATGCAAAAACATCTTAACCACGTTACCTGTATACCCAGGTATTACTGAATTCATGACTTTTAAATCAATACGCCTCCTTGGGCATTGTCTGTCCTATGTATAAGAAGCATTGCAAAGCCAATAGGTCTGGATTTTATATGCCAACAATTGCAAACATAGACATTCAAAAAGGCTTGCTTTATATGTGCATTGAACTCTCAAATGTGGTTTATCACATTAAAACATACCCTATTTGCTTTGACAATGTTGAAAAAAGAAGCACACACATTTGTTTTCTGTATGAAATATATATAGCAGATAAAAAACGGAATGTGGCAAACCACATATCAATCAAGTGTGCTTTTCAAATGTGAAATAGTCCCTCATATATTTCAATGTCAACAATTAATGGAAGGCATAATAAGACAGCAAATTGCATAGCATGAGAAAAGAGAGCCAAAGGCAGCTCTATGTACATTTTAAAATATTGGTAACAAAATGTAATAAGACAGTTTCACTGTCTAACCAGACCTAAAAGGGTCCCTAGAAGCTAAAATGAGCTTTCTGCTTGCATTTGTGGAAATTTCGGAATTTGCGAATCATTGCGGATCCCTTCTATAATAGAGAGGTGGCCAGGAATTGGAAAAGTCAGTCTAAATACCTGCATCTCTTGATTAATCCAACCGAGTTACTTAGAGCTCAACAAGTCTCAAGAATTTTGACAGGAATCACTCGATGCTAAATAAAATAATGTTACCACTTTCTGTGGTAGCATGAGACAAGGGAAGTGGTCCTATGGCTACAATTGTTAAGCTGGGGACCACCGAGCTGGTTTGGGATCCAAAAACACCATGTGTATTTTGTCACGAAAGGTGCAAAACTGGCAATGACAATTGGAAATTTCTGGATCATAACCACACCTGGGTGACAAAACAGAAAATCCAGCTCAATGGATTTTCCCCGCCTTCAGCATGCAAGTTTTCCTTTGATCTCGAGCCCTTTTGCAGAAAAAACGCAAGAGGGGAAAAGTTCACAACAACAAACCAAACTGATGCATTTTTGAAGATTTTTTTGGGCGAGAACTGTGCTGCAGGTCTTTCTTTAGGGGCGTGTCTTCATTATTTGAACTTTCTGAGAAGTAACAGGGCTATGCTGTTTATCATTATGGGGTTAAAGTCATGGCCACTCAGTGTCGCGAGGTGATAAAGGATTTATAGGTCAGGAAGTCCAAGGCCTTATCTTGCTGTTACTGATTTACACCGGTTTGGTGTGGAAGTTTTACCCTTTCGTAGGAAGCAGCTGCACAATGTTTATATTTATACGTGACATTTCAGACGTTGGTACAGCAAGGCGTAAAGGACACATGGACCCTATGCTATGCTTGTAGGTCACTGATGTGATTTCCAAACTTTTTGAACAAGGCCTTGGAGCTGACCAGCTCAGAACTTCTCAGTTACAATCATATGGTATTAACTCTGATTTCAAATATAGCGCTCTATCAAATAAATGCCAAACTAGTCAAGAAAAGGTTTTACCATTACACAATGTTATGACACTTACTTTATTCACCTCTGAAAAGTGAATGGCTGTGGGCACAACAGGATCCATGCTGGCTACCTTAATACTTTTCCCACATCTTTGCAATTGATGCATTCATCCTCTGAGAATCTTACATACTGGTTACACAGCATAGAAGAGGGACTACACTTAAAGAAGGTACTTGAACCGTCTAAAAACATGCATAGGTGAACATTTTAAAGTAAATCCTGGTAGCGATATTAGAATGTGATACATGGGAGCCTGCAATTCCTGTATAAAAGCCAGTCTATAATGTCTTTTTTAATAGGAGTCTTGTGACTTCTCTAGTCACCTCTAATAAAGAAATGGCATAGCTGCTAAACTTTAGAAACTTATTAAATGTGAGTTCTGACATCATAATGCCTGCTGTTAGAGCCAGCAGACTATGGGAAACACACAATTAAAGTTTCGCCTTAAAAAACGAAAACAAAACGTGCATTTTCCTTTTACAATAGTTTTCTAGATGAACAGTGATAACCAGAAAAGAAATATTTTTGCAACATGTTCATTTTTCCCACACTTTAGGTAATCATAGGAAATAAACGCCCAGACTTTATAAAGCTTTGCGCTGGGTCTGCATCACAATGTGACTCAAACCCGGAGCAAAGTTTGGGGTGGGATTTACTATCCACCGCAAACCAGGATTTGCATAGGAAAGTTCCCCAAAGTAACATAAAGTTGCACTCTGCACAATTTTTAGTCCGTGGGGCATTCCATAGGTGGTGCATAGATGTTCCCAAGCAATCACCCATTAGTTTTGACAGAAATCCTTATATACTAACGTTTGTAAACAGGGATTTGCACTAAAACCCTACACCTCCTGAGGCCAGCTTATTTTTCCAAATTTGCATGTAAGCTGCATTGAACAGCACGCATAAAAAGTGGTAAAAGCCTCAAAGGATAGTTTTTGTTCTGAAAGGGTCCCCGTCCAGTACAAAACCTCTACCTTAAAGAACAAACACCCTTCCACAAGAGTGTAAGGTGTGTCTGCTGGGGCTTGGCAACCAAAAGTGCTCCAGTGCTAATTGGGGGAAACATTTTCCATATAATAGTTCTCTCTCTCCCTTTGACACAAGGCAGCACAGCAACTCTGGTTGCTGCACTGTGGTGCCTCACATATTAGTAAATCAGGGTCAGAATATCTGCAAAAATGCTACAAACATAAAATGTGCTTTTGTGAGGGTGTGACAAAGTTCCACCTATATTCTTATGGGTAAACAAACAAGATATATGATGAACTTGCATCTAGGCATGTATTATCATTCATGTATTGCACAACACAAACGTTGTCACGAGACTCCTAAATCATAAGTGCGAATATTGTACATCCCAATAGCATTTTTTGAAGTCCGTAGGATTAGTGATTGTTGAGCCCTGGCAAAATATAAACATGTGCCTCACCAGTTAAGTAGAGATCCCAGCAGCTGGTGCTAGGCCCACTGAGCTACCTTACTGCCAAGTATTTTTCCCCTTGTAAAAGAAGCACCTTTTTGTACCTCCTCGAGCTCTGTACTCGTGGGAAGGGAGAGGCAGCTTCTTCTTTCAGAAGGCTCTGTTTTGGGAAGGCCCTGCCAGAATAAACAGCCTCTGAATAGGTGCATGAGTCACTCACATAGCTTATAAACCTCCTCAGCACGTTTAGGCACAGCTCTCTCTGCCAGTGTGAGAGTTTGGCTTCTGACAGCCACGCATTGCACGTACAGAAACTCTCGATTATACACCCGGCATTAAACAGACAGCTGTAACACTACAAAGTGCAAAGGAATGACTTTTAAACCAGGCTAGGTGAACCTCAGAGAGAACAATACACCTTCACCGAGCTTTGAAGTTTTTAGAGTAAAAAGGCTCGACATTTTTCTTTTGAACTTTGCCCTGTCTTGGGATGGCAGCATATGCATATTGAATTTACCATACTGTCAATTGTGTTATCACATTGTAAAGTGACAGTATCAGAACTCTTGCATTGTGCCTTATGGTGGTATTGCAAAGTATGCCATAGCCCCTGCAATTGTCTTGACACTCCTCTTACCCGTTCACCTCCCAGGGTGCTCTGGGGTGTTTGTTCTGTGGACTGCTCTTTGGAATACTGTATTGCGTTGTCACTGCTTTTATACAGAGCTTACTACCCCTAGCAAAGCACTTTATACCTGGCATCTTGCTACTCCGAACCCAAGGTTAGTGGTTAATCTAGTAATAGTTGGTTAGTAGACAATGAAACTCCCCTACTCTGGGGGTACTAAAGACTAGTAAAATGTGTAAAGGTAGATGCCGCTGTATTATTAATTTCTATCTTTGGAGCTAACCAATAGTATTAAAAAGTGATTAAAATGGAAAAATAGATCATCAGGTACCCTATTCCAGAGAACCTGTTTGCTTCTGAGAAGTGCTGGTATTCTCCAATTAAATGTATTGCACCTCTGCTGAGAAATGCTGGTACCCTTCCTCTGAAAATAAAGAACAGTACATGCCTATTTGAAGCACTGGTACTAAAAAGTACTTTGATATGGTCTTTTGAATGTAGTGGTTCCACTGATGCAATACACCTACAGGCTAACTGTGCTTAGGGTCACAGCACATCCAGATATTTGCCAAACTGCTGCTTTTTGTGAGGTGTGGATGTGGGTTGGCCTCTAAAAGGCTGAGCGGTGGGAGCGGATAAACAACAGGTCCTGCAAATTTCAAAACTTAAGCACAAATTCAAAAGGCCTAACACTGCATAACATTGTCTCGTGTCCCACTAACCTTTTCTCTGGTGATGCACAAAAATGCTTCCCTAATAAATGACTGCATAATTAGGTCCATGCATATTAATATACTGACTTGCAATGAACTGTGAAAAGGAGATCTCTTCTATGGAGGCCTTTTTGAGCCACACCGCCTCTTAAAGAAGCAGAATCCTGCACACACTCGCCGAGTCGCCTTTTTCTCCATAAAATGGGAGGTCCAAAGCACAAAGACTCTGGTGCTTCTTCTGTGACCTAAAAATGGGGCTATTGACACAATTCGAATGCTTGAAAACAATTAACAAATATTTGGAAATAATCTTTAAGGCCATGGTGCCACATTGTATGGTCACGTGCATACACCATATAGTAATGGATGTATGACGTTACAACGCATGCTGTTACAACGCATGCTGTTACAACAAAAGTTTTACAACGCGAGTGCATTGACAACGCAGGACATTACAACGCAAGTCTTTACATCGACTTGCATTAGATGGCGTGCTAACATTAAAAAAGTGTAATTTACTATTCCAACTCCAGTCCACGTAACAGTAGGGAAGGTGTTGGGATAGTAAACTACACTATGTTTAATGTTAGCACGCCATCTAGTGCAAGTCGATGTAAAGACTTGCATTGTAATGTCCTGCGTTGTCAATGCACTCGCGTTGTAACAGTTTTGTTGTAATGGTAGTGCGTTGTAAAAGTTGCATTGTAAAGGTTGTTCCCCTATAGTAATCAGTGACCGTGAGTGACACAGCTCATACTTCATAGGGGACAGAGTCATGTATTGGGATTTCACATTAAAAAACAAGTCACTGTGCCCCGCCATTCCATTTGAAGGAAGACTTTGGGTGCTTTTCAAGGTTCAGGCCTTCTCTGGTTCCTTTTTGAGTCCTGTGTGTGCAACAATCATAAGCCAATCTGATCCACATTCTGGGAGAATTTAGAAATAGCATCTCACCATTAGCAGACCCGTAGCAGATCATGTTCTGAAGATTGAGATCTAAGGGATTATCAGATATGAAGAGAACTAATAATAACGTGTTTTACATAGCGCTGCATAAGAACCTCTACCGCTTCTAAGTGCTGTGAATGACAGAAGTTATCATTACCTGATTTATGAAGTACTTGATTAAACGTCAAATGTTAGGGCCTACAGGCACATTTGCCAATACCTCTATGAAAATACCAGCAAGTGATGTACTTGCGAAAAGATATCCAGAACTTGAATTCACAAATACAGGCTGGTTTCTTACAAATAGCTTACTTGATTTGTTTGAAGTTTGGAGCGTTTTAATTGCAAACACGTTTCCTTCTGCAGAGATCACCAGAAGACATGATGTCCGACAGTTCTCTCTGCTTTATATACTATGTAGTGTTTATGCACCACCTATGTTATAAGTTTATTAATATTATGTAATTGTTGTTCTTGTATTTATGCATAGTGTATGTAATGTAAATAGGCTCAGAGCTTTTTTCCTCTTTCTGTATAACAGTGACTTTGCCCAAATACAATGTAAAAGGAAGACCCTCTCAATTCAATACCCTAGGAGGAGGCAGAGGCCAGTCTCCTCTCGAAGGTTTATATGAACAAGTGTTATGGTTTAAATATTGTCTCGGACATGTTCTGTCGGTGCAATGCTTTTCTGTACTCAACTTTCCTATGACTTGAGCTGTGAACTGAACTAGAGTTTAAAACCTTTCAATGTATGCATTTGTATAATTATCTGGATGGTGGCATGAAGGCAAATAAAGCATTTTGTATGGAACAAAAACATGAGTTCCCTTTGGCGTGGCTGGAGTTATTATGTATTAAAACAAAAGTGAGCATATAAAAAGTTCTCCTTTCAAGCATCACGTGTTGGGACCATAGCACCATTTTTGGGGGCATATTATCAAGACAGGCGATAAAAGTATCGCCGCTTTAGCGGAAGGACATCTAACCTGAGCTTCAATTGGAATTCCATAGAGCATATTATCAAGCCCATTATCGCCGTTTTAGCGGCAGTTTTCTGCCGCTAAAGCGGCGATAATTTTATCGCCTGTCTTGATAATATGCCCCTTCATTTTTGTATACCATCCTTTAGGAGTAAAGGTACGCTCCAGGTTCAAGTCGATGTGTATACATTATTGTAGCAAAATTAATAAATCCCTTATTGTTGAGAAAATATATCGCTGTAACATCAAACATGTACATTTATTTGGTTATCGTGTATAAGGGTTCTACTCAGCCCACTTGGTGCGAGGTTAGTGCAAGAAATACTGAGCACATCTTAGGAGAAAGTGCATTGCTTTGGTTCACAACAAAAAGATGATCACTGCATTATTCCTGGTACTCCAACCCACCTTTTTGGCCAGGAACATACAAGATCATCCTTTCTGCCTAGAATATCCCATTTTGTTCAACATCCACACTAGTTATGTACATGTACCTAAATACAGTTTACGTTGTGACTTGGACCTGATTTAAAGTTTGGCAGATGGGATACTCTAACAAAAACTTGATGGATGTCCCGGGCGCTGCATTGCCAATGCCATCGGACAGAGTGCACTTTTGAATTTGTGACAGAGTAGCCCATTCGCAAACTCTAAATCATGCCATTTGTAGGAGAATGCAACAAGGAACTAATGTGTAGTACATATAGCCTTACATCAAAGAGCTCTCATCTGCCACTTTAAGCAGGTGTGTAATGAATTGTACCATTCACATTGCCATTGACAATGCTATTGCACCTATTACTTCGATCTAACACTTATCAGAAGATAAGTGTGGGTGGAGGTAAGAATAGTTACCTCCTATGGCAAGACTAGCAATTAGGTATTTACTTGTGATTTAGTGGTGAGTGATGTAATGGATGATGTCTATAACAGTGACCTCAATTTAATGTCTATAGTGTGTTGTAATAAAAGAATGCTGGAACTCTTTTGGTTCCCAATATAAGCCATAGGACTGTGATATAAGCATTGGAGGGATAAAGTGAAGGCCTGCTTAGAATGTTACGTTCTAACTTACACACAGCGGTATTTGGCGAGTGCCTAGTTTGGCAGGAGACTATAATGCCACACCATCTTCCACTGGTTGGAACATTGTGGAGTGTGTGTCCTTCACAAAGCAACATACTAGGCACATCCTTTGTTCTAATCTATTATTTAACTCTTGTTCTACTACTACTAGGAGTGCTTGTCTCTATCACTCAGTTGTCTTAAGTCCACAATATAGTGGTCTTCTGAAGTCAAAAGTTTGGGTTTATTAATTGATCTTTATTGAATGGAAGGCCATTGTCAGTTTTTGCAACTCTATGAATCCCCACACAGAAAACATTGAAGTTCTTGATGTCACTCATTTGTGTAAACGACACAAAAAGTAGGAAATATTTGTCTACCCAGCCAGTGCGCATATCTAGGAGTAAAGGGGTATGATAAAGTTGAAGATTATTTCCTTCTCTCCAGGTGCCTTCCAGCATGAGTGGCATCTGTAGTGGCTCCGATGAAAGTACAATTGTGGCTCCAGACTGACAAGACCTGGAAATCACGAATGCTCTCTCAAGGATTTTATTGTGAGTATAATTCCACAGTGTGTTTGTACGTCAGGCTTGAAACATTTTGTCTGAGTGCTGCAGATTGGCTCTCCGATGGCCACAGAGGAGTATGTGGCATTGGTAAAGTCGACAATTCTACTTGAATATTTTTAAATGCCTTTAAATATTTTCTTCCAAATCTAGTTAGTGAATCTGGTGGACGTTGATGGAATGGGATTGCTTATTGCTGAGAACACACTTTACCTTACCCATGGCGATGTGTTATAACTACTTATAACAACATATTGGCTATAATCGGTAGAGGCATGAATAGACATCCTACTTCTTTAATCATAACATTCATGCCTCCTTCCATTAGTCACACATACGTCTTTTGGTCTGACAGCTAGTCTCTGTATATCTAAGGTGGATTGCTGACTTTTTCTTGCTTTTAAAAATAAGTTGTGTAACCCTTAAGTAAAGTACTTGATTTATTAAAGTACTCCCTCTCAACCTCAGTGGCGCTGTCATGTTCCCTGTAATTTAAGAGGGCTCACCCAGTAGATCTGCAAAGCACCAAGCGGAAAAGTTTATCACATGATCATCCTTTTTGGTGAAAAGCAAATCTGGTAGGTATCTCACACTCCACATTGTAACGAGTTATGTTCTTTTAGTTAGAAATCATTAGGAGTCAGACAGCCCTGTTGGAAGATCTCTTATCCTCAGGAGTCTAGTGAATACAGAGCCCATCCTGGTCCCCAGACACAGCAGGCCTACACTACACGCGGTATTTTACTATCTGTAGTTATTTACTATGCATCATTCATCTACAAATCGTGCTTTAGATTATTATTATTATCAAAATCGCAACAGCTATTACAGAGCAATTGCTAAAAAAAAGCTTCATGCATATTTCATCACAAATCTCTACTCTGTTAATCTAATCCCTACTGTTAAAAAGTCATCCTGTGCCCTGGGCACCCCCCAACTGTTTGCTGAACTAATGCTGGTGGATACTGACTCTGGGCTCTGCTTAACCAGGCCCAGGGTCAGTGCTAGGCCGAGAGAAACACATTAGAATAAAGTTAAAACACCTACATATACTCGGGTAAACAATGGTATGGCAGGGTACCCCTGTGATTGGCATGACCTACCCTATGGGCCCCTAGTATATAATAGGAGGGGGGGATTGAAACTACCTAGAAGTCCCCAGTACCCTGGGGCATGGCAGTTTAGAGGCCAGCAGCTCTTTTTGCACTTGCACGTGTGCAAGGCTGAAGCCTGAGGTCAGTTTATCAGTAGCACTGGGTGCCAGGACTGCTTTTAAACAGTAAATTATGTCCAAACCCGACTTTGGTGTATGGGGCACTTAAAGATGGATAACCTACAATATTTTGGCATATTAGGGACCCCAGGGTCTCCCCTAGGTATCCCAGGGCTGGGTGTTCAGGTATTTATAAGGTACACCCTTATATAATGAGTTTTTATATGCCTGGGTAAAGTGAAATTACACATTTCACTCCCTACATTGTGGTACAGTGCTACTCAAATTCGACTTTGATGCTAGAAGCACTGGGGAATGAGGATCTGCAATATTTCTACAGATTCAGAACCCCTAAAGTCTTCCCTAGTTGCACATGGGGTGGGGTTCCTGTAGATATAAGACAAGTACTTATAAAATATGTTTTTGTAAGTCCTGGTGCTGGAAAAATAGCCCAAGTCATTTTACTCATTGCTAATCTCCTGTTACAATACGTTAACATGGTAGGCAGTTATTAATTAAGAACTGTGGATAGGAGAGGACTAGAGATGCAATTCAAAGACTTCTCAGAATGGTATTACTAAATCCAACAATATCATATTGTTGAATTTCTCCTAAAGTGTACATACAAGAAGTTATAAGACTTTCTTGTTTGTAAGTCCAAATTCAGCCTTCCAGTGGTCTGCCCTGATTGGTCATAGTTAAGTGGATTAGCCAGTCTGCCTTGATGAGGTGATAAAGAGCCCCTGGGGTTAACCAGCTCTGCTGGGAGGGCAGTGTGCTGTTCCCTAGGAATGCCAGGCCAGGGGGAAGAGTCGTAAACCATGGTCCTCAAAAGCAGAGGGATGGCCACAGTGTCAGTTTCCACTTTACACTTACCACCAGACCTAGGATTAGGGAAGGTATGGGCAGATGGTAGGGGGAGAGTCTTTGGAAATAAGCCATCCTAGGGGGTATGTTTAGCCAGCTCTTACTCCTTGCTTTAAAATCAGCCATTATGGATTTTGAAGATTTGATGCACTCTGGGGCAAAATAATGCCACACTCTTCATGATGTGGTCATAACTTTGAGGAGTTTCCCTGCTCCCATTGGTCAGAAGTGACCTCCTGCATGACCCAGAGAACTTGGAATAAGTATCTGAGAGGGGCAGAGCACTCCAGATCTGCTGCTTGAAACTTACTGAAGCAAGAAGTGTCCTGCTGAGAAGATTTTGCTGTGCAAAGAATTCTAAGGCCTGACCTCTGAAGACTGCACCATCTGAAACTGCAGCCCTGTGAATTACCTTGCTGGAAAAGAACTAAAGAGTGGACTCCGTGAAAGCTACAGGTTAAAAGAGCTCAACTGGAACATCACCAACTAAATCTACACCTTAGAGAACCATCAGTGGATTTGTAAGGGTTTTGTACCAGTGGATTGTGGGAACTGATGTCCTCAACTTTCAAGGACCATTTTGGAGCTTCCAGACCCTTGGAGTAAATTTGAGACACGTTGGTACCCCTTGAGGAACTTCAGGAAGAATGTCAAGAACTTTGAAGAACTTTGGAGCAACTTTGAAAAAAAGCTCCATAGAGGGACCGACTCAACCTGGCCAGCCAGGCCGCCTGCCTTCAACCGCGAGCCGGCCAAGCCAACCAGGTTCATCCCGCTAAAAGCTCCATCGCATCAACTTCCAGAGATTGACCGGGACTTGAAGAAATCTGAAGCCGGCGAACCCTCAGCGGATCTGGCTACATGAGGAGCATCGAGAAACCCCGTGAGAAAAAGCTCCAGAAAAGTTTCTAAGTCCTCTCATAGAAAAGGTGACTGGGAGCAACCGCGAGAGCCAAGCCGCCTGCCTTCCATCGCGTGTCTGTCTGGATTCCTGGGTTGTTCAGCTGAAGCAATCTTGAAATATTTACTAAGTCCGCTCCATGGAAGTTGACTGGGACCTCGTCACAAGTCAAGCCGGCGAACCCTCACCGGATCAGAACTGGCTGGGAGCTTTGAGGACCATCGGGAAGAAAAGCTCCAGAAAAGTTTTCAAGTGTGAAGGTAGAAACTGAGACCTGCCGGGAGCTGTAGCCGCTCAGGGGTCTATCGCGGTCGGCCTGAAACTTTGACTTTGCCCTTGTCTATCGCGAGCAGGAATCACAATATGGTGCTATAATCTTCTCAGTGCTATATTTTATTAAAACTTTAAAAATTCATATCTCCGGATCCCTACATTGGATTTTTGTTGCTTTGGTGTCATTGTAAAGATAAAAATATTTCCTATTGTTATTAAATTGGTGTTGGATTTTTATTATGGGTTGTGTCTTAATTATTTACTGAAATGGTGTTTTTAAATGCTTTACATACCAGTCTTTGCAGTTAAGCCTGTATGCTCGCAGCCATGTTACCCAGGGTTGAGCATAGGAATAATTTTCTGAAACCTATGCTGAGTCCTATCATGTGTTATTTGTGGCCTTATTGCCAGTGGCAGACCTACATTTGCCCCTACCAATAACCCACTCTCCAACACCGACCTAATTTGCATATATGCTTCTGGCCATATTATTATTTGCTGTGTTTGAATAGGATAGCCAACTAAATTCTATTATGTCAAGCCATGCCAGTTTCCCTGCTAAGCTTACAAAGTTGTTGGATCTGCAGATGGATATCTGCTCTTTGACATGTCCCCTCAGCAACCAGAAGCAATGTGTGCCAACCCTCCCTAATTCTAACATCCTGTTATACTTTACCTATGATTCCCTCTAGCAAAGGAAGTTGGCACTCCTACAAAGATCGAACACTGACAACATCCCTTTTTCAGAAGTGTACAGAAGGCAACCCTTTCCATTCACATCTGTACAAGGCAGGATGGTCTTGTGGCTGTAATCAGTAGACGTAGTTCTGCAGGTTTCAGAGATAAGATATATTCCAGTTCTGATTTGGCAATGCAACTAATATAAAAATCAGTTCTGAATAAAATATGATGATAGAGCACCCATGTGTTAGCATTACCATGCAAAGAGTCAGATACCTTTCTAGACCCTAAGTCTGTCAAATGCACACTCTAAGGAATTAGTACGTTCTTGTTGGCATACAATCAGGTATGAACTGTATGTAACATATGTATTATTAGGAAAGCCCTACCACACATGACATCCATGTTTTGTCTGAAATCAGATTCATAAACATTTGCCCTAGCTTTGTGATATATAGTTACTTACTAAATCTGTAGCTTTGTGCATGTAATACAATATACTACAATGTAATGGAAACCCTCCATAATCAAACAAAGAAAATGTTCACTGGATTTAAATTGATACCCATTTCTGGAGGTCTTATTTCTTAATGGTGTTATTCTGCACAGGGTAGAAATTCCCAGATCAGAAACTCTCAGATGTGTCTTAGTCTATGGCACTTATTGTAAGGATTTGAACATTAATTCACTTCTTCAGTCAACTGATCCACATTTAGAATACCTTTTTTGGTCTTTGAGTTTAATTAATTCTGTCAGTATCAATATCAATTATGATTAGCCCGATTGCACAAAAAATGTTGCAATGCAAATACGGTATTGGTCTTGCTGATGTTTACAACTATCTATTGAGTTTTTCCACAATTCTAAAGTTCAGGTCATTTCTGAGACTGAATATAGTTTATTTACTATCAGTGTAGGTCACTACCCACCACCTTAAATGTTCCCTGAATATTTTCAGCATCTACCTCTCTACTTTTCTCAGCTGCTTCTGTCGCAGATTTATGAGTTACAGGCATCACAGTTAATTCATGTACGTATCACTTAAATCTTGTTCCTTGTTTCAGACCTCTAAGAAAAACATAAACGTTCACATTTTCATGTAATATATCTATATGTTGTGTTACACTGCATTATAAGTAATCATTGGCCCAACTTTGACAAAGATTACCTATACTCTAAGGGGCAGATTTATGAGCCCCTTGCGCCACTTTTGCGTCACTTTTAACATGGGAAAAGTGACGCAAAAGTGGCGCAAGGGGCTCATAAATCTGCCCCTAAGTGTCCACATGTACTCTGTTATACCTAGGATCCAATCCATTTACTAGAGGCTTCTCTATGGTTGTAGCAAAACTTAGGGGCATATTCACAAGGAGCTATTGCCGAGTTAACGGCACTTTAGCGCAGCCAAATTAGCGATAAACCTATCGCCTCATTCACAAGCTGGTTTAAACAGCCCACAGCACCAGTTTACCCGCGATAGCAGCCGCAAAAAATATCGCCACAGATGACCCCCGCAACTACCGCTAATGAGATGCAGAGTAGGCGTTCCCGAGCCAAAAGCCGCGACAGCACCACTCCTCAACATTCACAACGACCAGTCAGATCGGCGATAGGAACACAAAACAGGTGATAAGGCACGTTAGCACCAGGAAACTAGCACCTGCTCAAACCTGGTGCAAAGTCGGACCACAGCCTGCACCACAAAAGGGAGCACAGCCCAGAGCTACACCTGAAGGGCTTCAGATACCATGGAGCCACTGATCATGCAGCCCGGACACCAAAGAGGGCCACAACACCGACCGCCACCACCCCCAGGACCCCAACCCCCCCGGAACCCTACCCCGACCACCACAGAGGCAGCGCAGACAAAGGCAGCAGACCCCCAGGAAACGCACCAGCCTCACAGACCCAACACCTGACAATGTCATTGCCCACTACAGGCCCAAAAGGACAACCATCCTACGCATCCTGACCATCATCGTACAACAGGCCGATGGCACCAACACAGCGGACAACCAACATCCCACCACAGACAAAGCTGCTGGCTGTGCTGCACATGTTGGCCTCTGGTATCCCCCAACTAGCACCCGCCAGAGTTGGAGGAGTCTCACAGCCAGCCACATCCAAGTCCTTCACACCGGTCCTGGACATCACCATCAGCCTGGTACCCCAGTCTCTATACATCCAACACAATGCACAGGATCCGCTGGAGACCAAGCAAGGACCATACACCATAGCTGGATGCACGCACGTGTTGGGGGCAATCCACAGCACACATGTCATACCTGTGCCCCCTGGTGACACAGCACACAATCACCGCGACAGAAAGCACACACATTCCATCAATGTGCAGGCAACAGTTGGCCACCTTGGAATAGCCACCAATGTCGTGCAAAATACCCAGCCAGAGTGCATGATTCCTTCATCCTCCGACAGTCCATCATCAACCAGCGTGCCCAGGATGGCACCATGGGAAATGCACAGCCCCTAGGCAAGTTCAAAATGAACACCCCACACACCTCAACTCCACAACCAGGCAACTCACAACTCTGGCAATGCACACGTCACAAAATCACAACCAACATGCAAAACAACATGCCCACCCACCAGACCCAACAGAACAATTTACAATGGTAACCTGGGCTAGCCGTGAACATGAGCCATCAACGGCATGGCACCTCAGCCACACAATAGCGGAATGTGGGGAGAGGTGGGGCCAGGCATGTGTGAAGGAGGCAGGAGAACATTGATTGGGAAAGTACACAATGCCAAGAGTGGCGGAGATGTGCTGGACAGACTGCAGTATGCAGGACGCACCCATATCCATGGCGACATACACCGCTGGTGTATGGAGTGTATTGGACAGTGGACGTAACCATGTCATCCCAGCCACTGGGGGAGTTCGCAAAAATGTTGCCTGTTATGTCCCCCCCGTAGGCATGAGTGGAGTGGGATAGCCCAATATAGGCAGGCAAGCATAGGGGTGTGAATAAAAAGAACATAGCCCTGGGCGTGGTCCTCTTCCAGAATGCCCATCATCTCCGCCAGGGCGGTGGCTCTCACTCTGCCATGAGGCCGACGCCGTTGTTGTGAGTGGAGTTGCCTGCGATCCTGTGCGCCTGCCGTACCCTGGCCCACTGGACCCCAAACCCGTCAGACCTGCCCCTGCGCAGCCAGGCTCCCTGATCACCTGCAGACACTGGGGTGTGTCAAGGACGGCCTGCCACGTGCCGGCGCAAGCTCCAAGCCCGAGGCCCACGACCTTGGCAGCCTCCTCAGACCATCTCGCCCTCAGCAACACAGGCCCGCTTTACTCCATTCTCGTTGACCTACTCGACTGCTGCCTCCGGCCTTCACTACGGTCAAGTAAATCACACATTTGGAACTGAGTCTTGATTACATGATGGAAGAGTACAAATGTTAATTGCAGATTTTACATCAGTGTGTACTCCCTTCGAAGTGGTGCCACCAACTCTGTGCATGGCATTCCTACGACACCTGTCTGTTGTCCCCTGCTGACTACAGCCTTAGGCCTACACTAAGGACAAGTAGGTCACACATTTGGAACTGACTCTTGATCATGCAATGGCAGAGTACACAATTTATGGCTGATTTTATCTCACTGTACTCCCTTCAATCAAGGGGCAACAACCATGTGCTAGCATCCCAACGACACGTGGCTGTGGGCCCACGTGGACTACTGCTCCCAGCCTACGCTGCGCTCGAGTAGGACACAAATTTGGAACTGAACATCAATCATTCAAAGGCAGAGTAAGAATCATTGCATGCAAGGAGAGGCGTAAGAAGAAGACGCGGTTCAGTCAGTAGGAAAATAAGGACCATCGTTATGGAGGTGATCGAACACTGCCGACAACTGCACTGGTGTCACTAACTCTGCGCATCGCAAGACAACGACATGTGGCGGTGGGCCCTTGCTGACCGCTGCCTCCGGCCTACACTGCGGTCGAGTAGGTCACACACAATTTTGAATTCAGCCTTAATTTATTTATGGCAGACGTGATGTCATTGTACAGGCCTCATCGCAGACTGCATCCCCTTTTAGCCCCGGTGCCACTAAGTCTGTTCCCCAAGACCAATGGACACTTTCTGGTTGGACTCTGATGGTGACTGAGTCCATGGACTTGGGGTTGTCATCGCCATCATGTCAGTGATACTGACTTTGTGGTGAAAACGATGCCGTGGCATTCGACTCCTCCATTTGCTGCTTCAGGACAGCTTCCACCCTCTGCATCATGCCCTGGAGGACACCAGCCACTGTCCCCCGCAACCCTCCACCACTAACACCTCAGACATTGATGAGGACCCGCTCAGGTCGCATGGCCCATCTGACTGCACCGCAAGTCACTGTCCCGTGACGGGGTGCCTGTGCTGGCCGCAGGACATCCTGGGCAACTAACTGTGCTGGTCAAGCCCGGGATCCCTTCTTCTGATATATTGGATGACCTCTGTGACGGTGGTCTTGGGGTCATCAACGCCATGTGTCTGTGGCCCTGCTCTGTCTGCTGCCTCCGGCCTCAACTGTGGCCCACCAGGGCTCACACAGCAAAACGAGTCCTGACCGGCCCGGACGTTGCATCACCGCAGGGGGCACACACCACCACCGGCAGGACCAACTCCAACCGCCAACTGCCAATGTCGAAACGGTCGTACTGGCAGACTGACGAAGTTGCTCGCACCTGTCGTGGATGCCATCTTCTGCTTGGTCCCCTGCTCAGCACTCCAGGTGCCACAAACTCAGTGCACCACGAATCATTGTTCATTACTGTTTTTGGTATGTGCTGTGGAGAGTTCACTCAGCAATGTCACCTCAGGCAGTGTGGGAGACCTGAGACGACGATGAGGAAGATGATGCAGGTGCAACACTCCCCACTGCAGCTGCATCATGGATGTGCCGAAGGGACACAATCCTAGACATTTTCTTCACATGAGCACGCTCAGCTCTGGTACCCCAAATTCAGTGCACTGCAGCTCAGGGACACTTCTGTTTGCTCATTGTGTGGCCTCTGAACTTGCTCCGTCTACCTCCATGATGCTCCGTAGTTGTCCCTGTAATGCTGGTGTTGTCTATTTCCGTATTCTTAGTGTTCACTGTTGTATTTGTTGCCAGCACCAACAACTTCCTGAGGGCTGGCTTGCACTCACCCAACACACATCCAGCACAGGCGTCATTGTACATGTGGCCCTGCAAATAAAGGGGTTGGGCACACGTGCCCGTAGCCAGTTCGACATAATATCTGCGTCTGTCTCTGTGCTCTTGTTGTATGCATGAGGGCCCTACGACATTATATTGTGCTGTGTTCAGCGGACGCAGACATGTCACCGCAGGCTGCGTCTTAGAGCTTGGACATGTTGCATTGTCGTCACCCACTCAATTCGTAAGGGAGGTGGATTGTGCCATCGTACGCAGGGCCAATTTGGGTGTGTGACTAATATGTGTATGCCCCTGGGCGTGGTTCTGTACTGGGAATGTGCCTCTACATGTGTCTCTATGGCAATGTGGGTTTCCTTTGTGGGGTTTAGGTGGTCCCTGAAGAGTAATGGACACCCACGTATGTGTTCTAGCTCACCTGCAATGGTTTCAGACCACACCTGCATATGTTGGGCCACCTCCTTTTGGCGTTCTGACACCTGGTATTGAGGTGCCATGTGTGGGTCGGTGAAGTGTTGCGTGCTTGCGGGTGTTTCATGCTGTATGGTCAGTTGCCGGGGCTGGCTTCTCCTCTAAGTAGCTTGTCTGCCCTGGTCCTGGTGGTGGTTTGCGTGGAATGTCCATGGGCTGCTGTAGGGCATCGGTGTCAAAGGTGTGCTGGTCGTCTCCAGCATCACTGATGGGTTGTCTGGTTTGCCCTGCTGGAGGTGTTGTTTGTCCCTCTGCAATGTGAAGGGGAGATGCATGTTGACATTGTGTTGACATTTATGTTGGCGCATTGTCCTTGTAGACATGCAGACTGTGTGACAATGTACATTGTGACTGTTTGGGCCGTGCTGGCAATTTGAGTTGGGACAGTGGGCATTTGGCCAACATGACTGATGTGAGGTTTTACCCGTACATATGCATCTCACAGTTCCCTGCTCTGTCCAATGTGGTTGTGCTGTTTCTGAGCATGGGCAGACCCAATTGTGTCCCCTGTTCTGCAGTGTGGGTGTGGCACTCTGTGCCACAGTGTCATGGTATGGGCTGTGATTGCTATGTGTGTGTGCTGCAGTGTGCCACGGGGATGGGTGACATGTCCCAGGGTGATTGTGGTTGTGCAGTGTGCTACACATTGTTGTGCCTGTGTACCATTGTGCCCATTTCCCCCGTCCCCCCAGTCCCTGGTCGTTCCTCACCCTGGGCCAGATGTAGGAAGCCAAATAGCGATCGCAAATGCCGAAATTCACAGAATTTCGGCCTTTGCGATGGCAATTTGGCTTTGAGCAATGTAGGTAAGATTAAACCTACTCACAAACTAAGGAATCGCAAAAATTGCAATTCCCAATTTTGCGATTACATTTAAGGCACCGCAAATTGGGATTCCTTAAATGCAATGTAAGTAGCACAAACGTAAGTGCACTTTAGCCTTAAGGAATCGCTAATTACCACCAAATTCAAGTTGGTGGTAATTAACGATTTCCTTTAAAAAAGCATTTTTTTGCTTTTTTAAAAGTGCCATGTGGCACACATTCATGCCCTTAGGGCATGTATGTGTGCCACATGTGCACACATGCACATTTCAGGGGTGCAACAGGGTGTCCCTTTGGAACCCTTGCACCCTTGAAATCGCAAATTGAGAATATCTTCCCATTCATTCCTATGGGTCTCCTAGCCCATAGGAATGAATGGGTAGGTATTCCTTATTAGCGAATCTCAATTTGAGATTCGCTATTGAGGAATATTAAGGAATCGCTTATATTTTAGCGATTCCTACCTACATTCAATTTTGCAAGTCCTTAATAGCGAATCGGTATAATTCGCTATTAAGGATTCGCAAAATTGATTTTACCTACATCTGGCCTCCTGTTGCTGTTGTGTCGGGTCCTATCGAGCTGTGTCCGTACTCCCACCTCCTTGCACTGTCTCCACACTGACGAGTGGCCTCCATTTCCTCCAGCTCCTCCTGTGGAGCAGGACTCCCATCTCCTGTCGCCGCTGCTACCTTCCTGTTGACAACAGCTTTGGGCCTGGTTTAGGCTTCCACGTCATGCCAGCGCATCTTGGCCTCATCCATTGGCCTCCTCGACACTCCGTCTGCATTCATAATTGTCTGATTGTGAGTCAGTTGCTGGTAGTGTTCTGTGACCTCTGTGACACTGGTCTTGTTTTTCCTGCGGACTGCTCCCCGTCTTCCTCTCTCTCTTATCCTTGGCCTTCCCCGACTCCGTTGTTCCTTGCTGGTGGTCTGTGGTGCCTGTGGGGTGTGCGTTGGCCTCTGCGCTGGGTCAGGGTGCATTCATGTTGTTACGCACTTTGGATTGTTTCTGGTGTGTGGTTTTTGTTGCTTTTATAGTGCAATTTCCCATGAGACGCGTGGGATTTGCAGGCCTTCCACTGGTTTTCCCTGCTTTTTGTATCGTGCTTGGTCTCATTGCAGCTTTTTTGGTGTTTGTGTTCTCGCATTTTTTATGTGTGGCGTTGATTTTATCGTGGCCATTTGATGCATTGTCTGGTGACTATGGCATAGTACCGCCTTGTGAATTCCACGTTGACATGGGGTTATTTTCCCGCGATGGGCTGCGATGTGTAAAGTTGCATTAGCATTTTTTGGTGTTGTTTAGCACACGTTCTTGTGAATATACCCCTTATTTTTCAACCGAGTCATTTCACAGCCTGATCAGAGGCAGAATTGCCTTTGGAGTGAACTCCCTCACTCTGATGCGGACAGATATCAGAACCCAAAGCTGTTGAGGTTTTATCGTCTTTCCTCCTGTCTGCGCAGCAATTGTTTTTCAAACGTTTTATATCAACATTGTACCACATGATGAATTGGAAAAAATGATGAGCTGGATAAAATGGAACTTATTCGAAACAACTATCCCTGGCCGGGCTTGGCTCCGCTATTCCCCTGTGACTTTCCCCTCAGCCGGGCTTGGCTCCGCTGTATGGTGTGATCGGGACTCCATCTCCCAGCAGCCCCGCTTCTGATGAGGACGCCGCTGACGCTGCTTCCGGGTGCCAGGAGGCGCATAAAGGTCTGTGTGGGGCCGAGGCCCTTGTGGAACTTATTCAAAACAACGATCCCTGGCCGGGCTTGGCTCCGCTATTCCCCTGTGACTTTCCCCTCAGCCGGGCTTGGCTCCGCTGTATGGTGTGATCGGGACTCCATCCCCCAGCAGCCCCGCTTCTGACGAGGACGCCGCTGACGCTGCTTCCAGGGCGCCAGGAAGCGCATAAAGGTCTGTGTGGGGCCGAGGCCCTTGTGGAACTTATTTGAAACAACTATCCCTGGCCAGGCTTGGCTCCGCTATTCCCCTGTGACTTTCCCCTCAGCCGGGCTTGGCTCCGCTGTATGGTGTGATCGGGACACCATCCCCCAGCAGCCCCGCTTCTGACGAGGACGCCGCTGACGCTGCTTCCGGGCGCCAGGAGGCGCATAAAGGTCTGTGTGGAACCTCGTCTCACGGGACGTGCCGGGAGAAGCCCGGGACAAGGGCGGGGCCGTCTGCGGCCGTCCGAGGCCAGAGGAGGCCGGGCAGGGCTACCCTACTGATATTATTGAACTGAGTAAGAACGTAGATTTAAAGTGTGTTAGGATATTGCTATATGCGATCCATGTCCATATATGCTAGATTTTATCTGCTGGTTGCTCATATTGTTATCTAGCATATATTTTGAGATTATTTAATCATGTCCAGATGTCAAGTAAAACCTGTAATGGATAAAACACATAATTCTATAGATACGTATCTGACCAAAGCAGTTGGTGCCCTGGCGGATGAAATAGATCAAACAGAAAGACGTATCTCAATGGGAACAGGTACAAGGGGTGGGGAACAAGTTAGTTTGATTGCAGAGATCCATACAACTAGGGAGGAAGGACTAACTATTACAGATTGGGTACTGGATACGACATCTGACATAGCTATGGCTGACATGGAGAACTTACATGTCTCTCCGATATCAATTACACCGAATTTATCTAACTCACCCCCCTCGCCCCTGCTTATAAATTCAACTAAAGGGGGCAAAAGGAGAAATACAGGCCAGGGAAATAGCAGGTTAGCCAAAGAAAAGCAAGCTGTCACAAGAGGGACCTTGACAAAACAGAAAGCCGCATTGAATAATGAGCAACTTAAGTGTTCTTTCAGTATGGAGGATCTTATTGAGAAATTAACAGAGTTAATCCGGCCATTACATGAAAAAATCGATAATTTGACAAGAGAGGTACATAAACTTGATGGGTACATGGATAAATTTAGATTACAAGATCAAATAGTTAATCCAAGAGATCACATTAACGTGATTACAAATAATGTCCCCACCAATTTGGCAACCAATAACTCGCCAAACCTATGATTACAGCCAGAAATTCAGATAATGGAAAAAATTTAGAGGTATCAAATAAATTACCTTACGAGAAAAGAATGATGCCACCGATTGGTAAGTAAAATCAAAGGAAAGAGAGCCAGGAGCAGGCAAGAGGGTGACTACCGAGGAATGTATCTCGGATATTCTCCCTGTTAGGCCTAATGGCATGAGAATTAAATGGGTCGGAGTAGACCCACCCAAAGTTCAAAAGGAAGTGGTCACAAACTGTAGGAAAGAAATTGATTACTGCCTCAGTGAAGAGATCCTCCCTGATACCCTGTTAGATGTTTTCTCTGATATTAACAGATCAATAAAGAGTTTACTAACCAAAAGCACTAAAAACTCGAAAAAAACTGGCTCGAGGTGCTTTGACTCAAAATGTACCCTTGCATTACAGAAACTGAAATTGGCGCTGGGGACCAAACCTCGAAACCAATTGTATATACATGAGTTGCGAGTTGAAGTATAAGCAAGTTATATTGGCCCACAAAAAAGAGCTCTGAGCGGATGCATGGGACAAACTAAGTCTGGCAGCCAATACCAATAACAGTAAACTTTTTTGGGAAACTGTAAATAGTCCCTTCTTAAAAGACAAATGTACCCCAGAATTAACGTCCTATGTGAATTGTACAAAATGGATTGAACATTATACTAATATTTTTAACCCAGACAGGATGCTCCCAACTGTACTATCAAATGGTGATTGTACGTGGCCTACATTGCCCTTGCTAATTCACGTGCAAGAAGTACAGGAAGGGCTAGTTAATAGTAAGGGGGGAAAAGTACCAGGTCCGGACGGAGTCCCGATCAATTTATATAAGAACGAAATGGATCTATGGGCCCCAATCCTTACGAGGGTTTTTAATATTGCGGCTCTAGAGAATTTCCCAATATCTTGAGGTTAATCATTAATTATCCCACTTTATAAAAAGGGTTCCCGCTCCGAAGCCTGTAATTACCGTCCAATATCTTTATTGGATTCTTCAATAAAGGTTATGAGCAGGGTTCTCTTAAAAAGATTGGAAACCTGGGCCTTGGACTATAAGATTTTATCTCCTGTTCAATATGGATTTAGGAAAGGCCTAGGCACCCTTGAACAATGTGCGAACCTTGATTTGTTAATTAATAAATATACATCAGTGAAAGCGGGTAATTTGTTTTTATGTTTTGATGATTTAAGCAGCGCTTTTGATTTAGTGGACCACTCCCTTTTGTGGACCGTATTGCTTGAATCTGGGGCCCCGAAAGAGATAGTATTCTTTTTGGCAAGAGTATACGAGAGACTATCCTGTAGCGTATGATATGGGCCAACCGGCGAACGAACCCCCTTTTTTGATGTAAGAAGAGGTATCAGGCAGGGGTGTGTTTTGGCCCCCCTTTTATTTTCTTTATTTATTAATCAAATAGCCACGGTTTTAAGTCAGATTTCAGCAGATGCACCAATGATAGATAAAAAGGCAGTACCAGTATTATTATATGTCGATGATGCTGTTTTATTATCCCGTACCCCGATAGGCCTTCAACGGCTCATTAATAATTTTACAGATTTTATCAAAGGCAGGAAACTCATAATTAATAAATCAAAAACTTTTACTATGACATGTGGCAAAAAGTCGAACTCATCAAGGTCCTTTTTTTTAGAGGGTAAAATTCATGCAGTTACATCTTTTTGCTATTTAGGTATTACTTTTGCTGGAAGTGGTAAATGGACCAATGAACATGAAAATATCAGATATAAAATGATCAGGAATACAAATGGCATATTTAGGTTTGTAGCTAAACTAGGGGATCGGAGGGTAAAGGACATGGTGAACATATATAACGCAAGATGTATCTCTTCAGCCCTGTATGGGGCTGGAATATGGGGCCATTGTTCCGCTGACCAACTCCAATCAGACGAACACAGTTTTCTTAAATGGTTGCTGTGTGCACCTGCCTCAGCCTCCACTGAGTTAATTCATCTGGAAAATGGTCTTAATTATATTTCTGATTTGGCTGCTTTGCGGCCCTTACTTTTATGGCATTCTATCTGGTCTAAGAGTGAAACTGAGTTTACACAGTCTATAATTAAGGACTGTTTAAAGTTGGACCTTTGTACCCGAATACCGTGGATAAGTTACATCAACCACTGGTATAACCTTTTATTTTATTTTAATATCCTTGATGAGTCCGAATATCCAATAACATTATCTAAAAAAGAGATAAAAGATTCCTTTATGTCCTACAAGAGGGGGGAACGAGTCAAAAAATTAATTGGGACCCAAAGAACATTTGTGTTTTATAGGCAACTTGAACTCAAAAGTGGGCTTCAGCAGTATTTGGTAGATGTGTCAAGATCTTCGCACCGATTTGTATTAACACGTCTTAGGCTGGGAATTGCTCACCATCTCGTAGCCTTCCCGGTTATGGGAAAAAGCTCCAAAGTGAAGTGCCCATGTGATAATATTTCTAACCAGAGTTGCTGCCATTTCTCATTATTTAGTACATTTTATGAATCACTTAGGAAATGTTATTTAAAGCCGATATTTTTTTAAAATATAATACCCGTCTAACTGCAAATGCTATGAAATTACTACGTAAGTTGGAGAGCCCAGATATTTGTTTTTATGTAGCAAATTTTATAATGAAATGTAGAGCTGCTAGAAAGTCAATAGTACTATGAAATTCTGCTTTAAATTGCAAATTTGCACATAAGCATATGTCACTTTATGGCGAATTTGCACAGTTTCATGTACTGTAACAGTTAGTCAGATGGATATTTGTACATCTGGATTCTGGCATTTGACACTTTATAGCACAATGCACTTTGATGTTTTTTTCCACGAACATGTGTTATAATAATTGTATAGGTCGAGGAATACTGATAACTTTGTGTTTGTAATAATTATACATGAAGAGGAGTACCGATATTTTAAATTTTGAATTTTATAATTGTTGATATAACTGTTTAGCTTATATGGTTGTGTTATGCAAACCGAATAAAAGCTTTTGAACTGAACTGATAAGCTTTTTCCAAGGCTAAGAGCAAAGCATTAAATTCAGTAATGTGTGTGCTTGAGTCACCTGAAGGCTTCATATGTATGAGCTTGAGTTTGATTTTCGAATCCTCAAATCAAACTTGTACAGCCACTCAAACTGCTGAAAATCATGGTTTTGCACCTGTAGAAGACTGTTTTGCTCCATCAGTGTAAAAAGAACCATAATATTCACCTAACTTTCTCAATAATGGGGGTCTCAGGTGTTACCTGTCTGTATTGTAAGAATTCTTGCATTTTAATGTGGGATGATTTCAAGTTGTACATATGAAATGGGCTGCCTTGTGGCCCATTACAACTAAGCGCACATGTAAAGCACAGGCATTCGGAATCTTTGCTTTGTTTGCAGCTTCCAAAAAGGGCACAGGTGTCACTAGGATTCCTTTATTTCCTTAGTCAGTGGGTCATTTGTTAATGATTGCTGTCCGCAAAGCAATGAGAGTTTTTTTTTTTTTATCGGAGCAAACCGCTCCTTCTCTGCAGTGTAAAAAATTTGATGTATAGGCAATGGGTGTTGTTTGTCCCTCGTTGTCAAATATGAGGTGTATCCTGAATGACTGGGAACTATTTTTATTATAAAATTAGGTATTCTATCTGATGCTTGTGAATGTGTTGTTGAGAGCAATGTATTTTTCCAGGTCTGTACAAATCTGTATATTCTCATCTTTCCAGTTTTTCTTGATCAATTGAGATAAGAATTTCAATCTTGCCAAACAGTGTGGTATGCTATACCAAATGCCACTAATCCTATTTGTGCTTGTAATTCTTTAAGAGAATTGAGTCCCACATTTCTCCAGGAACCTAGGTGTGAATCCTGTCCCATCGCTTGATATGTGAAATGCTGGGAAGATCAGATTTAAAGAGCATATTTTGGAATTCCAAACTTCAGTTTATAGCCTAATTTGTCAAGCACTATTACTACTTAGCTTAGATACAGTAAGTGCAATAGGGTAAAATGTTGCCAAAAAGCACAGAGCACCAACAAGGGATATCTTGTTGTGCCGAATCGGGACAAAGTCAAAAGTTTGAGCCAACCGTAATGGAGCACTGGCCGGCTACAGAGACCAGGTTTGGCCCTTTGAACAAAGTACCTTAAATCCTGGTTGCAGTGGTGCGTGGATCCGAGGCAAGGAAGCGTTGCGCAGTCAAACCGATGCATTGGTTCTGAGATGCGACGAGGCCTTGGAGCGAGGTCCTGTAGTGTTGTTGCAACAGAACATCGCTGAGGATCCTGTCGAAGGGGGCGCGTATGCTTTACACAGCTGGGGATGTGTCGGCTCTGAAGAGCTGCGATGCAGAGGTCGTCATCGTCTATTGGGTTGCCGTCAATGAGGCATGCAAGGACCAGGTTCACAGATGCGCCGCATCTTCGGTGATGCATTGGCTCAGAGAGCTGCAAGGGCAATGCAGACCTTCTGCACTACATTTAATCCATGGAGCAGCAGCGATGCATCAGTTCTGCTTGAGGATGCGCCTCTGAGCTTAGAAGAGGCATCGGTTAGTCTCACGAATGCACCATTCAGCAGGGAAGATGAATGAATGAATGAATGAAAGGAAATTTGTAAACGCGCTACTTAGCCCGAAGGCATCAAGGCGCCTAACCAAAAGCAATTCAAAAGAAAGCCAAAAATCAAGTCTAAGTGTAGGCATTGGCAAATAGCCACGTCTTAAGGGCCTTCCTAAACGCATGCACGGAGGGAAGAGATTTGATCTCCAAAGACAGAGTGTTCCACAGCTTAGGGGCCAGAGTTGAGAAAGCTCTGCCACCCCACTTATCTTTACGTATCCGGGGAACTAAAAGCAAAGATTTATTGGCCGACCGGAGGGTTCTAGAAGGTGTATAAGGGACCAACAAGTCCCTCAAGCCTCCGGACCTGTTGGTGGCCAGAGCCCTGTAAATCAGAGACAAGGACTTAAAGGATATCCTGGCCTCGATTGGAAGCCAGTGTAGGGTCCTTCTAGCAGTGTGGGCAGAGGCCCGTTTGGGCAGGTCCAGAACCAATTTAGCAGGAGCATTCTGCACCATTTGGAGACGGGTTAACAGGCCATTGTTAATGCCTAAATAAAGAGCATTGCAATAGTCGAGTCTGGAACCTATCAGTGCCAAAACAATTTGTTTCCTGGCCTGAAAGGACAAATAGTGCCTGATCTTCCGTAGGATGTTTATAAGGCCCCAACAGGTGGAAATGGTCCTCTTTACCTGTTGGTCCATCCTCAGGAGGGGGTCAATCAAGACTCCTAAGTTTTTGGCCAGGGTCGTCGGTATAGGGCACACACCCATAGTGGAAGGCCATTAGTCAGCCGACCAAAAATCCTCCTTTCCCCCAAACACCAGAATCTCTGTCTTTTCCCCATTAAGCTTCAATGAATTACAGACCATCCATTGAGCGACTGCCTTCATACAGTTTTTAAAATTGGAGGCAGCAGAGATGACAGGTTGGGCAAAAGACAGCAGTATCTGTGTATCATCAGCATATGAGATTACCTCCATCCCAAAGGATCTAATGAGCCTGGCAAGTGGGGTCACATAGATGTTAAAAAGGGTCGGACTTAATGCCGACCCTTGAGGAACCCCACAATGCACAGGAAGGGATGGAGACAAAAACTCCCCCAGCTTTACTCTCTGTTCCCTCTGATTCAGGAAAGATGCCAGCAAACTAAGTGCCGGCCCTTCCACCCCTATCTCTCTCAGCCTCGATGTTAGGACTGAGGGAGACAGGGTATCAAACGTAGCCGAAAGATCCAACAGGATGAGGAGAGTAGTCTGTCCCTTATCCACCCTGGTGCGGATGTGTCAAGCACGGTGGTGAGGGCAGATTCGGTACTGTGTTCTCTCCTAAATCCGTGCTGCGAATGATCTAACCGATCAAAAGTTTCCAGAAAGTCGACAAGATGCTGATTTAGGTGAGTTTCCAGCATCTTGGCGGGAGCTGGGAGCAGCGAGATGGGGCGAAAGTTTTTAAGCACGCCCGGATCAAGTGTGGATTTTTTTAAAAGAGGTTTGACCACCGCTTTCTTCCATTGAGGGGGAAAGGTCCCTTCCTTCATTGCCCCGTTCATAACAGCCAATAAGGGAGGCAGAAGACAGTCCTTACACTGTTTAAGAAGTTTCAGAGGGCAGGGGTCTAGAGGGGACCCCGACCTAACCTTAGACAGGAGGACTTCAAGTTCCGATAAGGAAAGGGATGGAAAACTGGACAAACATCCAAGGGGCACCTCCTCAGGTAATGGTAACAGGATAACGGGAGAACCTGTGGAGGTAGATAGAATCACCTTTTGTAGCTCTAACGCTGAGTGAATATCCACAATCTTAGTATTAAAGAATTGTGCAATATCGTTACAGAGCTGTTGTGAGCTGACCACCGGGTCTGGCATCTTTAGTGAGATGAGCGTGTCTACGATTTTAAAGAGGTCTTTAGGTGAAGAAAGAGAGGAGGTGAGAGAGGTGAAATATTCTTGTTTAGTTCTTATTACCTCCTTCTTATATTTCTTCAGAAGGACTTTGTGTCTGTCCCTCTCACGCAAGTCCCAGCTAGACCGCCAAAGACGTTCCTGTCTCCGTAATCCCTGCCTGAGCAGTCTTAATGATTCAGAGAACCAGGGAGCCGAGGGGGTTCTTCTTTCAGAATAGCACAGAGTGGCCGGTGCCAGTTCATCAAGAGCTGTTTTGAAACCATTCTCCAATCTCTCCACTGCCGAGGTTACATCCTCCCCAGGGGAGATCAGTAACCCTGTAAGTCTAGGGGCGAGCACGTTGTTCGTTAGATTTTTTAAGTTGCGTCTCAGTTCAAACTTACTAGACTTATTTCCCTTATTGCTGGCCAAGGTGGTCGTTAAAACCAGGGGGATCGCATAGTGGTCGGACCATGAGAGAGGAAAAGGCATTTCAGTGGCCAACCGAGTGTCGTTGGAGAATACCCCGTCAAGCGTATGGCCAGCCGTGTGGGTGGGGCCTTTAACTAGCTGTATCAACCCACACCCAGAGAAGATATCCAGAAGAGATTGAGTTTCAGTTAAATCCGAATTCTCCAGATGAAAGTTTACATCCCCCAGGACAGTGAAGTGGTCGCAACCAAAATGTGACTCTAAGATCTTAAGTACCTGTCGGCCAAAGTCAGTTTTGGTCCCTGGGGGTCTGTAAATAAGAAGGCCCTTGAACGGCACTCCGTATGCTCCATTAATGGAGAATTGGAGAGCCTGAAAAGACTCCTGGAGATCCTCTAAGGGAATAATATGGCAGGACAGATGGTCCCTATGAAGAATGCCAATCCCTCCCCCCATCCGACCCACTCTGTCCATTCTCACTAAGGTGTAGCCTTCCGGGACTGCCTCCACAAGATCCGGACCTGAGGAATCCTTTGCCCAGGTTTCAGTTATAAAAACCCAGTCCGGGACTCTAGTCAGTACAAAATCCTTAAAAGCGAGATTATTTTTAATTAAGGACCTCGCGTTTAAAAGAAAACCCGTGTTGCTCCTCACCTTAGTGTCGAATTTAGGCCTTGAAACAGCAGCTGAAAGAATCGGTCCCCGAGCAGAAGACCGGAAACATTGACAATTGGGGGAGGTCAAGAACCCCTCCGGGACGTACCCGTGATGGCATGGAAGTTTGGACGGTTTTAAAGCAATGAACTCCTGCCTCGTATATACTATCCTAGTATTCTCCCGGTCGTTGTAATCTATCCTAACGCCGTCCAGCTCGTCCTTAGCGCGGACGGGCGCAGACGGGCTGGACTCTGGCGTGACTCCGGCGTGAGTACGGCGCCCACGCTGCGCGAGCACGCTGCGCGTCAGCATGACGGAGATATATAGGGCTCTAATCAGAAACCACCTGCCAGCTGGAGCGCTACGTCGCGTCTGTTCCTACCAGCCTCCCCTATCCAAGATGGCGCCGAAAATGCAGTAAAGGGCGCCGAACGCGCTGGGGATGACCTGCTAAAGCAGCGGTGAGGGCCCGATTTAAAGTGCAGGTGAGAGTGACATTTAAAAACAGGGAAGAATGAGCAAACAATTATAAACACAAATACTAAAAGGGGTACTTTTTAAAAATGTAATCCGCGCCTAAATATCCAAGCGCTACGCTTAGAAGTAAGCAGCCTTAAAAGATACATCGGTTCCTCTGGTTAGTGCCTTTAGCCCACTTCCAACGTTCCAGGACAGGGGTGGCACCACATTGCTGGGTAGACTCACAGATGGCAGAGTCCAAGTGCAGATGCAAGGTTGTTGCAAGCCTGTTAGGTCCATGAGGCTTCAGATCAGGAGGCCAGCCAACTCGCCCTTGCACTCAGTGGTTCCATTTGAAGTGAGGGAGACTTCAAAGAGATGCCTTTGAACTACACAGATGTCCTCCCTCCCTTCCTGCCCTGGCTCCAGACTCAATACAGGGGGGTATGTAGCCCTTTTTGTGTGGACAGGGCACAGCCTATTCAGGTGTAAATGAGACTGTGCCCAGCTCCTCCCTTCCACCCTGTCAGGATGGCCCATAAAGTCATGCTTAAGCTCTGATTGTGTGTGGCTGTCTAGGTGGAATTCATAAAGCCCAACTGCCAACTGCACCCAGGCATGTGATCAGAGACAGGTTGCAGGCGCTAATTGACTGAGGTAAAAAAAATGGCAAATGTCTAATAGTGGCTTTGTCAGAACTGCAATTTTGAGATGCCAAACTTGGAGCAGTGATATCTTCCCGTTTGTGATTTACACTTAAAAAATACATTAGGGCAACCCCAGTGTTATCCTATGTGAGACACAGGCCTTGCAGTAGTGAAAAATGAATTAGAATGTGTGAGAACTGGGGGTCTCTAGTTGG
This sequence comes from Triturus cristatus, assembly GCF_964204655.1. Taxonomy (NCBI): domain Eukaryota; kingdom Metazoa; phylum Chordata; class Amphibia; order Caudata; family Salamandridae; genus Triturus; species Triturus cristatus. The sequence goes on along the minus strand of NC_140591.1, from coordinate 587,823,972 downwards.
CAGAGGTAGGTTCATTTGCCCAAGTAGGGACCGTTGCGTCTAGTCAGGGTAAGGGGGCACACTCCTAAAATAACCCCTGCTCACTCCCTTGGTAGCTTGGCACGAGCAGACAGGCTTATTTCAGAAGCAGTGTGTAAAGCATTTGCGAACACATACAGTAACCCAGTGACAACACTACGGATGGACACCACACAAGTTGTATATTAAAAATAAGTATTTTTATATAGACTTAACACAAGACCATAAATTACAAAAATCCACAATACTGTACTTTAAAAATAGTAGAAATAGCTTAGTTCTCTTAAGATGTAAAATGCGACACTTTGAGTTCAATGTACCTTAGCATGCGTAACGCTATACAACAAAAGTAGTGCAGGGAAGGTGATGCGTCGGTTCCTTACACGCAAGAACAGTGATGCGTCGGGTCACTACTGATGCATAGGGGATGCATCGGTTCTTCTCTGCGAGGGGAGGTGATGCATTGGTTTCTTACTGCGCTTCTGTGGCGATGCAGACCGCAACACCGTGATGCAATGAAGATCCGGTACAATGCGACAAAGATGGCGTCTTCTTCTTGATGCGACACGATGCGTGTACGCCCGACGGCCGTGTGGCGACTCAACGATGCTTCTGAGCCACGACAGGCCCTGCAACATGCTTCCCAGTGATGCGGCGCCGTCTGATGCAACGTGGATCCTCCTCTCCGGCAATGGGAGGCGTTTCGGCAATGATGCGACAACTGCAGCGGTGACACGCTTTCCCAGCAATGCGATGACAGTGGCTGCGGCTGCGACGCACTTCTCTGATGATGCGGCGGCGTCTGGTGCGACGTCGATCCTCTTCTTCAGCGATGCGAGGCGCTTTCGTGTTGTGAAGCGACAGCGGCAGTTCGGCGACACGCTTCTTCGTGCGGCGCACTTCCAACTCCTTGCGACACGCAGTCCCTCAGAAAGCCCAACACAACTGCAGGCACTTCAAAAGAACTCTTGGGGAGCTGGTGGGTGAAGTCTGTTGTCCCTGAGACCTCAACAGGGGGCAAGCTCTTTCTGAAGCCCTTGGAGATCCTTCACAAGTTGATGAAAGTACACACAAAGCTCCTCTCTCCTTTATTTGGCAGTCAGGCAACCACTGCAGGCCAATCCCCCAAGCAGCACTTCAGCTTAGGGATAGTCTTTCCTCAGTCTCTCTGGTTCCTCTCCTCAGCAAAGGTTTCTTCTTGTTTCCCAAAGTGATCTAAAGTTCTTGGGTCTGGGTCCCCCTTTTTATACACAGTTTCTCTTTGTTCTCTGAAGGCAGAGAGGCCTTTGCCTAGTCCAAACCAGTTCTGGTCAGTCCTGGAGCACTCTGTTTACATGACTCCTTCTTTTCTTTCACAGCGCAGGGCAGGGACATCAGACGCACCACAGGAGGTGGAGCCAGCATTGTGGAGGGAAGGCACAGCCCTATTCAGGTCCCAAGTGCAACTCCTCCCACCCATCTACATGCAGATCTCTCTATTCAGCCCTGTGCTGACTCACCCTGTCTCCTGGAATCCCCCAGCCCCTGTCACTCAAACTCCAGACAAGGAATACACTACCTAGGTGAGGCAGGCTTGGATGGTTAGGCAAGAAAATACCTACTTTCTAAAAGTGGTATTTTCAAACACAGAATGTTAAAACCAACTTCAGTAAAAGATGTATTTGATCATTCTGAGTTCAGGCATACTAAACTCAAATTTCTACCAAGTTTCCTGAGTCAGTTAGGATTATAAGATGTAATAATCAAAATGCCCATTTTGGCCTATGGGGAACAAATAGCCTTGCAATAGTGAAAAACAAAAATGGCTGTAATTCACTATTAGGACATGCCACACACACCAGGGCATTTCCTACCTTATACTTACAATGCACCCTGCCTTGGGCCTACGATAGGGGTGTCTGATATGAAGAAAAGGGAAGGTTTAGGGACTGGCAAGTGGGTGCACTTGCCCAGTTAACATGGCAATACCAGACTGCACATAGGCTCTGCAATGGCAGACCTGAGACACACTTTTACAGGCTGCTTCTGTGGGTGGCACAACCAGTGCTGCAAGCCCACCAGCAGCATTTGGTTTACCAGCCCTGGGCACACTCAGTGCACTGTACTATGGTCTGACACGTAAATCAAATAATCTAATCATGGAGTTACTAATCCATACATCAATTTACAATAGGGAGAGCATATGCACTTTAGCACTGATCAGCAGTGGTAAAGTGCCCAGAGTCATAAAACAGCCAACAACAGGTCAGAAAAAATACAGGAGGAAGGCAAAAAGTTCAGGGATGACCCTGCAAATAGGGCCAAGTCTAACAGAGTGTTTCTCACTACCAGGACATGTAAAGCTTAAAAGTACATCTACACGTTTTAAATACACTGCACCCTGCTCTTGGACTTTCCAGGGCCAACCATAGGGGTGACTTATATGTACTAACAAGGAAGAATTTGGGCCTGTCAAGACATTTATTTTGCCAAGTCGACATGGCAAGTTAACTGCACACACAAATGCACACACAGGCTCTGCAGTGACAGGCCTGAGACATGGATAAAGAGCCACAGAAGTTGGTGGCCCAATAAGTGCTGCTGGCCCACTAGTAGAATTCAATTTGCAAGCCCTGGGCGCCTGTAGTGCAGTTTACTAGGGACTTATAAGTAAATAAGTATGCCAATATGGGATAAGCCAAAGTTACCACATTTTAGGGAAAGAGCACAAGCACTTTAGCACTGGTTAGCAGTGGTAAAGTGTGCAGATCAGTCAGAAATACAAAGGAAGGTCCTGGGCAGAAAAAACCCACCAGCCTAACTTTATAGTGGAAAGTATCTCAATCCATTTTCAAAACTCAAGTGTGAAAATTAAAAAATAATAAAGTCATTTGACAACTAAATGATGTTATTTTAGAAACAGAAACTGTAATGACGTAAGAAAGCTCCACAAATGAGTGGGCAAGGAGACCACCACATCTGTGGTTGCTTTTAAATTCTAATTTTATAGTAAAGGGAACATATTTACTGGGTGTCTTTTATAAATTTAAGGCATTGTTACCAGTAAATCATAAACATTGGTGGCTCTTATTATGATTGTTTAAACATATGAGCAAAGGAAAATATGATCAGCTCAGCACTGGACGATACAGTTACTTATTGCATAATTATTAGAATGAAAAATATTTGTACATGGTCTTAGATAGCAATAGAACCTGAATATACCTGCAACATCCAGCAATGGAGGCTGGGCATAATCATGTATCAGGGAAAAGTAGCGAAAGGGAAACCAGTTGTCAATGATTCATTTGAATGGCAGAAAACGTGTCCATCAGTTACATGAAATAAACTTACCCACAAAAAATAGCCTAGTTGAAGCAATATGAAAATAATATAGTCTGAAGGTAAAACCTACTTAACATAATATAGTCTGAAGTTAAACACTGCAGCTAAAACCCTACACTAAATAGATTACTAGTGGAAAATAGATAACGATCAATTACCAGTTGATACCATTTTGTCACCCTCGTAGGGAGAAACGAGTTTCAATTTTTTCTTTTTTTTTTTTACTTTATTTTCTTTATTTGAGAAACAGAACAAGTAGTGGCTAGCATCATTCCATAGATATAGAAAACAAACAGCAAAAACTAAATTCATGAGAATAAAGCAGAGAAGATACTAAAGCAATAAATCACATGAAAAATCAATTATGAGTCCTAATAGTCAGAAACAGAGCAAAAGGCTCTACGAATAATCAATACATAGATGACATAGATGACATTCGGGACTTCTCCATAATCAAAATCAGAGCTTAGACCATTCCTCTAGAGGGGCCCAAATCTTAGAGGCCAACTCCCGCCTGCTTCTCCCCCTTAGTAGAACCACTGAGGACTCCAAGTTATACAATGCTAACATCCTAGCTCTCCAATTCAAAAAAGTAGGGGCTTCTAAACTTAGCCATTGAGATGTAATACAAAGCCGAATCATAGCCATCACTACAAAGAAGAAAGCGACGACATATCTAGATCTTCCAACCATCCCAGTGTCCTCACACCCCATTATGACCATCTCTGGGGAGATTACAACCGGGATATCAAGCACCATATTTATAAAGATCTCAACTTCACGGTGGAAGTACCTCAGATTTGGACACAAGTAAAACATGTGTATAGCATCGGCTGCTTGAAGCCCACACCTAGCGCAACAATCGCCCTTCCGACCACCCCACTTTGCAATCTTTGCCGCTGTATAATACAAATCAGAAATTGCCATATAGCTTTGAGTCCGTAAGCTACCGGAGACTAAGACATGGCTTGTTAATTCCAATGCAGGCCTTATATCCACCCCAGCCTTACCTAATTTCCCCTCCCACTTGATATTCTGGGCGTCAAGATCATCCGGAAGACCAGATAATAGATGTTGATAAACAGTACTTTATTCTAGCCCTCCTAAGAGCTAATTCAATTACAATGACCTTATCAAACATTGTGGGGGTATCATGATGGCATTTATCAATAAAGCTTCTGATTTGGAGATATTTGAAAAAATCCTGGGTATTTACATGAAATGTTTCCCTTAAAAAAGAAAAAGAGGCCATTTGCCCACCCGAAGATAAGTCGCCTATATCGTTCAAGCCCAATAGCTGCCATCTAAAAATAACCTGATCCTGGAAAATAGGGGGCAAGACGCCAACAGCATTAAAGGGCGTGTAAATATTAACCTTCGAAATAGCACATTTGTAACGGATTTTCCGCCAGACCGAAAACAGAGCACCAATGACTTTAAATCTTGTTTTTTTGAAGTAACTAGGTTCCAATATCCGCATTAAAATACCCTTAGCCACCTCGCCCAAACCTATCTCATATATAGAAGGTCTACTAAACAGCGGGACAACTGCCCTGTCTCCTACCAGCAGTGGCCCAAAGTGTTGCAGCATGGCTGACCAATAATATAATAAAAAATTGGGGACCGCCCAGCCCCCTCGGACCCTAGTAAGACACATCCACTTGGCTGCCCTGCGTGACCGGCGGTATCCCCAGAGAAACCTATAGCAAACCCTCTCAACCCTGACCTAGCTCACCTGTGAGAGCTCCAGAGGAATAGTTCTAAACAGATACAAGAGCTTTGGGAGAACCAGCATTTTAAGTACATTACAGCGGCCGTGTGGTGACAAATGGTCTAATCTTTCCAGCTTAGCATTGACAGATTCGACCACTGGAAGAATATTCAGATCAGGAATATTGGTTACTGCGGCAGTAGTTTTGACCCCCAAATACACTGCTTCTGTGACAGCAGGGACATCAGAGGGAAACATGGTGGCTGATTGAATAACCTGCGTTTTTGAGGACATTTAACTTATACCCTGAAAATAAGCCAAATTGTTCAGCAAGGATCTTTAGAGCTGCAAAGGCAGGCCCAACATCGCTGGATGAAACCACAATGTCGTCAGCATAAGCCAGCGTCTTGTACTCTGCACCATTAACCCTAACCGGCAGAATATTTAAGTTCTCTTCGATTTTACTGAGGAAGGGTTCAATGTACAGAGAAAAGAGCAAGGGCGAGCAGGGGCACCCTTGTCTGGTGCCCCTGCTGATGTTAAAAGGCCCTGACTCCTGCCCAGAAATGCGAATTATTGCGGCTGGAGAGATATATAGTGACTGAATGGCCTGGACAATTTCGGTGTTAACGCCCTTCCAGCGGAGCACTGCCCATAGAAACCCCCAGGAGACCCTGTCAAACGCCTTCTCGGCGTCCAACAGGATCACTCAGAGGGGAGACCCTGTAGCCTGAGCCCAATCCAACAGGGCAATGACCCGCTGAACATGGTCAGCTGTATCCCTGCCCGGGATAAAGCCGTGCTGGTGCAGAGAGACTAGCGGGGTGATAACCTCCGCGAGTCTAGAAGATAACATTTTTGAATATATTTTGCTATCTGTATTTATAAGTGAGATCGGTCGATAGGATGACGGATTTAGCTCAAATGTATCATTTTTCTTAAACAATACAATTGTAGTTTGCCGCCAGGAATCCGGGATGACACCCCTCTGTGCTGTCCTAAAGACTGATAATATGTCCTGGCGGATCTCTAGGGAGAACGCCTTGTAGAATTCTAAAGGAATGACATCACGGCCAGCAGCTTACCCATTGGCCAGAGATTTTCTTGCCAACTCGACCTCCTCCAAAGCAATTGGAGCAGAAAGAACCTCATTCTGTCCTGTTGTAACTTTAGGAGTGTCGATATTCTGAAGAAAGCCATCAGCCAAAACTCACTCTGGAGTCTAACACTCTCTCCCTCGTAGAGCAAAGTATAGAACTTCTTAAAAACATCCATGACCCCCTCCTGCGTGTCCTGAATAACACCCTGCTGATCCTGAACTCTTTTGATTCGATTTGCCAAGCTTTTCTATTGCAATCTTTTGGCAAGAATTCTGCCTGAGTTTTCCCAAAAACTCGTACATCATCGTACGATATTGCACGTACTTTGCGGCCAAGTCTTGACCAAAGAATTCCAATAATTTAGCCTTGGCTATGGCCACCGCCTGCTGACTCGGATCTGTATTGAGGCCATCCTTAATATTATGTGTTAGTGCCATTTCTGCCACCCGCAACTCCTCCACACGACCCTTGGTCTGTTCCTGTATGATCTTCCATCGATAAGCTGCAAAGCTTTTAGTCTCGCCGCGGAGTGCGGCCTTAAATGTATCCCAAACTATACAATCAGAGGCAGTTTTCCTATTAATACTTAAGAATTCAGTTATCCACTTTATCATGTGATCCCGATAAGATTGGTCCAGAAGTAACTTTCTTTTTAATGTCCATAGCCTAGGAACTCTAACCAGCCGACCCCAAGGACACTCAACTATCAGTGAATTATGATCCGATAAAATTCTTGGGGATACTACAATAGAAGCCGCCCCTACCAACTGATCAGAAATAAAAAAATAGTCCAGCCGAACCATTTTATTGTGGGGGGCAGAGTAGAATGTATACCCATCATCGTCTTTATTATGCCTATGCCAAACGTCGACCAATCCATGCTCTAATACTAAAGTCTGAAGAGCCTTGAAAACCCTGGGTTTCCTACCAAAATACCTTTGATCACTTATCAGATTAAAATTACTTGCCAAATTAATATTCAAATCTCCACATATAAACATTGGGTGCGGCCATGCTGTTAATTCTAAATTTAAACATTTTATGACTTCTGGGTCATCTAAGTTTGACCCATATATCATGCAGACAGATAGGGGTCTACCATTAATAACCATTTCTGCCACAGCCCGCCTGCCTGCAATATTCTCTTTTACAAGAGCCAACACCTTGCTTTAGCAGAATGGCCACACCTCTAATCATGGATGTCTGTCGATAACAGGCTACGAGATCATAACCAGGAACCTTCAAACATTCCCGCTTCCCCCAGGGTGTATATGTCTCTTGCAGACACAAAATCTCCACTTGCATAGTTTGCACAATTTTAGAGAACAGGGCCCATTTTTTCCCGTCATTCAGGCCACAGATGTTCCATGAACTTAAACGCAATCTACCCTGCCCCATTTAGACACCTTCGCCCCGCTTATGAGGCAACAGGACCAAGGTCCTTGTGATGGAATAGGCTGGTTCTCCCCACTCTCCCCTAGATCCTTCCTCCCATTTAACCACCATCCGAGGATCTGAGCTGATCGGAACCAAAAAGAAATACTAAGAAAAATAAAACCCCTAGCGATCGACTCAGCCCCTGTCATAATACCTCAAAGCCCCTGCAATGGTGAACCAAAGAAGCAGACATTTTTAACTAAATAGAATTCAAAAGCTCCTTCGCCTGAACTTCAGATACGAAAAACCTGGTCTGGCCCTGATGGATTATTTTCAACATGGAAGGATAAAGCAGGAAGCTTGGGCTCCCTTGGAATGGGGCTATTAGCTGGTGGAGCTGCCACCTCCGCTCAATAGTTGCCGGACAAAAATCTGGTCTAACGAAAAATTCACAATCTTTCCCTACCCTCTTCCTGTCTGGCCTAGCTAGGTCATAGACCTTCTCCCTGGCCAAGAAGTTATTTAAACAAATTAATATTACCTGAGGCTTATCGCCAGCCGAGCCAGAGTTCTGCCTTTGCTTGAAGGGAAAGCGATGCGCATGTTGAACTTCCAGTTGCCAATCCCACTGCGTGACGTCCGGGAAAGCTTCGGAAAACAGCTCCACCACAAACTGCCTAATGTCCGACCCCTCCCTACCTTCCGGGATTCCCGAAATCCTTAAATTATTTCTCCTGGCCCTATTTTCTAGATCAGTCAATTTCCAGAGCATGTCATCCCTTTGCACTTTGATCAGGTCTGTAAGTCCTTTCTGAGTTGTCAACTCATCCTCAAGAGTTGAAATCCTTTCCTCAGCCTCTACAATTCTGACAGCAATGTCCGAGCATGTTTTACCCACTCTTCGGATTGAGTTTTGCATCCTACGGCATGCACCCTGTGTGCGGGCACTCTCTTGACGCATCTCCTCATGATGTGCCATAATGGTCTGATAAATAATTGACAAAGTAATTTCCCCAGAAGGGACCTGAGGGGGGTTGGCAGCACTACCTCCAACCACAGCAACGGCGTTACCAACTATGCCAGGCTGCATGGAGAAAGAATAGTCCCACATCATTGAACCCAGCGACCCAGGGGCCTAACTTGACAGAAGAGTCCCTTGATCTTTCAATTTCGTAGCTTTGCGGGCCGTACGAGGGCGACGGGGTGAATGTTTGTCCTTAGATAATTCATTGGACCGCCAGTCTGCGGGATCACTATCATCATCTGTCCACTCTCTGTCTGGACCTTCATCCTCTGATGAGCCTGTATGGTCAGACATCAAGTAAAATGAATCTCCCCCTTCGGGCTCCTTGGTATATCCTTTAACATCAGAGGAGCCATTTGGGGGGCGAACCTTGAACAGCTGGACGTCCAACAACAGTGCTTTGACCGAGCAATTCAGGAGTTTGTTGAATGCAGATAGCATGCGGGGCTGCAATTCCCATAGTGCCGCTCACCGGGAAAAAAGTAATTGGCTGGGAAAGCTTTTTCGTTGCACCCGACCGGCACTATGCTATTGTTAAGGACGGCCCCATTAAAGTCCAATAAGTTGATCTGAGTCTGTTCCTGAGGCCCAGAGCCGATGAGCTGCCATCACCCACAGCACTAACCACGGGTATGACAGAAGTAGAGGCTGTGCCTACCGATTTCAACATCCCATCCTTCGGCATTTTTGATGCGGTCAACTGCTCTCGCTTGCTGCCTCCCCTGCCCACAGGTGTCTTAGCTTTCCCTGCGTGCAGTTTAAACAATGTGGGCAAGGTCTGCTTTCCCTTACCGCTCCCAACAGGCACCGATTGTAGGTTGGCTACATCTCCCGCCGCCACCTCATCAGCCCCCCGAGGAGCATACAGCTCCTTCACTCCGCTGGCAGCTTTACCAGGGCTAGTTGCTCGCATTGTCGGTGGCTCGTGCTTTCCCGGTCATATTCTTTATCTGCACTTTCGGGGCCATGATTCCAAACGAGCAATGAGGCAGACACAGATGCAGGAGACCAAAACAAATCGGAGTTGACCCGAGCCAAAGCCAGAGTATTTTGCCCGTAAGTCTTTTCTGTAATTGTGTGAGCCGCCTCAGCATGAGATTCGTTTTTTTAAATTCAAATCAGTATCAGAGTAGAACACTTTTGCTTCAAATTTCGTCCATCGCAGCGGCAGTAACTTCCTAGAGTAGGAGGGATTATCCAGGAGAGCTCACAGCACCAGCTCACTCAGCCGGGTGACCAGCTGCCATCTTGCCCCCCAAAACCCGGGAGAAACGAGTTTCAAATGAACTAGAAAAAGGACTAAACCAGCACAATAGAAACCAGAATCATGCTTAAGAGTGTAGGTATTTCACAAACCTAAGGAAGTATCTTTAAACATGAAAGACCAGCAGGGAAGAAAAATACATAGCCCAAACGCCACATTCACACAAGAATAATCCCTGTCTGTCTTTAAAAAAAGATCCCATTTATGTTTCTCTCTTCGCCAATTATGATGCTGTGTCAGTCCTTTTCTGACTTTGTGAGGAGGTTTCTGTTCAAACTTTGGCCCACTTTGACTTTTGCAAATATTATGAACTCTTCACCAAGAAATTTTTAAAACCTGTTTTTTAATCATATAGATTTTACCAGCATAAAACGACTTTGCATTGTTTGCACAAGTTGCCCATTCCTGTATGTGGCGAGTTTTTTTAAATCTGCAAATTAAACCAGTTGAATTTCTAAATCACTTTTTGATTGCTTTACAATTTGCTGCTGTATAAGATCAGATTGTATTTTCCCAAAACCAATCCGTGTTTAACAATATCTGCTTCATGTGCTTTCATGGCAGGTTTTAAACTAATCTAAAGCTTATTGATAATGGTGAATCCCTGTCCGTTGAATCAAGATCAGGGCCAGATTGGCCATAGGGGACACCAGGCATTTACCCGGTGGGCTGCCAGGGTTGGTGGCCGTTTTTGGACCCCTGGGGGCCGATTTTGTTACAGGACTGTTTTAGTAGCATAGCTGCAATATCGGCTGCTGTAACAAAATTGGCTGAAACCAGACCTGGCAAAGAGCTTGGCCGCACCCCCAACCCACCTGGTTTTGGTTCCCAGTCCGGCCCTGATCAACATACTCCCTTTGTCATCCATAAATAGATGTAATTACTGGGCAGAGGAAAGAAAGAATTTTAATTCTTCATAGCTGTTTATGTAAATAGAAATAAAAATAGCTGTTGCAGTTCATTTGAAAAGGAATCAAAGACAGGAATGGGGGAGAGTGGCGAAAAGGATAAGGGGCCATGTGTACTAACCATTTTTTTGTCCAAACCCTGCAATTCTGTAAATCACAGGGATTATGGCAAGAAAATTTTGTTTTCTAATGTACTAAACTCATTTAGCAATTTGGTACCATGTTAACTGTTAGAACTGGGATTTCTGGTTGGCTAAGGCTTGCGCCAAAGCCAGGCAGAAACCACCACTCTAGTCAGGGCAAGGAAGTTACACGCCAAAGATAACCCCTGCTCACCCCCTTGGTAGCTTGGCACGAGCAGTCAGGCTTATCTCTGAGGCAAGGTGTAAAGCGTTTGCGCGCGCACCCAGCAACAACACCCAAGGCCCACCACAAAGGAAACTCCACACAAGGTATTCTATAAAAATAGCCTTTGTATTATACACAGCACATTAGATAAAAACACACACTTTACAATGTGCCAACAGGCACGGGCAGAATTTACAAGGGATTATATATATACAGGGGACAGGGCCGCATGGACCACTGTCAAGAACCAGCACTTTTAGAATATAAAATTACTGTAGCACAAAATACACATATAACACACAACCAGTAACTACTGGTAACAAGAAAGTATCACCTACGCAACCCTAACCACTTTTAGGAGAATACTGCGCAGGGAACTAGGACCTCACTAGCACCACCTGTACTAGTAGGAAACAAACAACCACCTAAGTATCACCATACCTATAGGGGTAAACACACATTACACATGATGCCTAAAACATTCAGAGGTGTAGGGAACGAAAACACATGATGCATAAGACATTCAGAGGTGTAAGGAAGGAAAACACATGATGCATGAAAACACATTCAGAGGTGTAAAGCAAGGCACATGACGCATCGAAATACATTCAGAGGTGCAGGTAAGGGAAACACATGATGCATAAAAATACATTCAGCGGTGTAAAGCAAGGAGACTCACATAGGCCACCACCTGTGGCAGTTCCTAGGCCAACTGGCCTCGTTGGGGCTAGGACACCCTGTGTCCAGTCAAGCTGCGCCAGCTGCGCAGACTAAAGCAAAAATACCCCCAACCTAAACGTTGCAGCTGCCCACTAAGTGCTGGGCAGCTGTAGAACTGAGCATGGGCACCACCAATGTGCCCTGGGACACGTAGGAGCGGCCCGCTGCCTTCCGGGGCCGCTCTACTCACTAAGGAATGCCCCCTAGAGCCTCGGGGCTCTAAACCACAACGACAGCCTCCTGGAGCCTTCTAGGCTCGAGTGATCAACACTTTGCCCTTTCGTTGGAGCCACGGGGCTCAGAATCCAATGCGCCCCGTTTTGTAGCCTCACAGGGCTCTAGCGAAGTGTCCCCGGTCGTTGGAGTGCCTCGCGCTCTGGACACTCAAGCCCCCAGTACGTCAGAGTCCCACACGGGGGACTCGTGCACACTCTATGGCTCGCGCTCGAGAGCCAATGCCCCCAAACACATGCGTGGAGTCCCCAGCCCTCTGCACTTACCGGGCTGCCTTCAGGGGACTCCCGCGTCGTCTGCTCTCACTGCTCCGGCGGACGGGCGGACTCTTCTCCACGCGGAGGGGCAGGCACCGACAATGTGCCTCGCGCCCCCTCCGCACCGACTCCGGCCGCCGCGCTCCTCTCCTCAGTCCAGCGCGGGGTGGGCTCCCGCCTGGATCGACACCCTCGAGGTCCGGACCAGCCACGATGCTTCGTAGGAGGCGGGGTAGGCTCCCGCCCTCCTATCCTCAGTTCCGGTTGTCCCGGAGGCCCGCCCTCAACCCGCCTGACTTCCGGTCCGGGCTGCAGCGGTGATTCTCGGCCGTCAGAGGGGTAGGCTCCCCCGTAAGCACAACGAACAAGCGGGGTGGGCACCCGCCAACGAAATCAAAGCGCACACAGCGCTATAAAGTGAGCCAGCGCTCGCAGCGCTACAAAGATCATAAAAGCGCTCCCAGGCGCTGAGAAACAGCAAGTCCAGGGAAACAGCGCGCACAGCGCTACAAAGTCCAGGAAGCGCTCCCAGGCGCTGTTGATCACCAAAAAGGTCCAGTAAGGAGTCCTCAAAGAACAGGGGGCACAGGCTGGGCCCAGAGCCAGCACACAGGGCCCTCCAGCAGGGAGGCAGTCCCCAGTGGCGGTCTCTCCTGGCGCCCAGCAGCAGCAGGCCCCCCCTCAGATGATCCTGCAAGAGAACACCAAATGTAAGGGGACACACCCTTTTTATATAGTACAAGTCTTTGTCTAAAGTGCAGGGAAGGGGCGAACCAGTTCCAACAGGTTCCTGAGCACTTTGTTTTGCTCAGCCCCTCTCCCTATTCACTGGCAGGGCTAGGGTCATTAGACGCACCACAGGGGCCGGCGCCAGCATTGTGTGGGGGAAGCCCTGTCCTATTCAGGACCCAGGTACACTCCTCCCCAGCCATCAACATGCTAACTCCCCATTCACCACTGGGTGACTCCTCCTGACTCTGGGGAATTCCCTAGTCCGTTACCTGACCTCACCAGCCAATCGCCAGACAAGCCACACATTTCAGACTGCACACTGAAGCGCCCACTTCTAGAAGTGGCACTTCCACACCAGGTACATGCACGCCGCACACATCAATGCGCAGCATTCACTCACACGAGTCCGCACATACCAAACACGGGCCTGCACACCCCACGCATCAGGAACTACCGGGACACATACATTCCCCCATGCATTCCTATGGGAGGGCAGGCCAACCTCACAACACGCACGCACTTTACCCTGGGACACAGCGGTAAAGTGCGCAGAAACCCAAAAATCACTAAACCAAGTCATCAATGAAAAGCAAAAAGTTTCGGGGTGAACCTGCCAGAAGGGCCGGGTCCAACATTAACGAATCACTAAAAGGGTTTAAGAAATCAGTAGGAATCATTACTTTTGAAGCGTTGTGCTTTGTGCGTCCCTTCCAAGTGGTCATTCTTTATAGTATGTAATAATGTTTTGCAACCAAAATCCAATCACAAAACATTAATATTTAAATCACATCTCAAAGGACGTGGTACTCCATTCACAAATAGGAAGGGGGCCCCAAGAGATCCCCTTCCCCTTTGTAAATGGTCATAAAAACATTTCTAACAGTAAGTAGTGGTCCTTGGGACAACTACCTACTTTTTTTAAACGCATTTCGCTTTCCTTTGATGAAAACAGGCTACATTTAAAAAAAGATCGTTTTATTTAAAAGCACCCACAGATGTGGTGGTCTACTGACCCCAGCAGGCCAACATTCCTGTAATGACAGTGGATCATTAAGGCTTACCTCGTTAATATTCATGAGGCAGGTAGAATTGCTACCCACTGGGGTTTGGAATTTTGTGAACCAACCTACTGGTACATAGACCAGTTAGAAAAACACTATAAGACTAGCAAATTGTTGGTGCACAAATTGAGACCTCTTTTAGCTAAGTCCAGTATAGTACATTTGGTTCTAGATTTGTTAAGATCATCCAGGGAAAAATAACCTGTGGCTTTTAAAAAGTAATTTTGAGAGGGTTGGAAGACCCACTCAAATAATAATCACAATCCTTGTCAGGGTGAGCCTCAAAAGTCACTAAATTAACCTGTGCCTAAGACGCTGATAGCTCGGCACAAAAGCAGCCAGTCTTAACTTAGAGGCAATGTGTATAGCATTTATATAGCACTCAAAGATTAATAAAGTGAAAACACGAAATACATTTTTTGAAAATAGAGGAATATTTAATAAATAAACCAATTGGCAAAAGTCCAATTGGTAGAACTGGAGATGATTTTTTTAAAGGGAAAATAGTGCCAAGAGGCACAAAGCACCCACTGCATTATCTGGATGTGCTGGACCCTGACAAAGTCAAGTTCAGGCTGAGTTTGTCCCTCTGGGAATCATACCTTTTTGTCCTTGTTGTGAGATCTGTGCAGCACGGCTCTGTGAAGGGTCTGCATCCCTTAGAATTGGACCAGATGAAGCTCCCAGCTGAGTGGCTCTGGGAGACTCGATGTCTTGCTGTATTGGATCTATGATTCCCTTCAGGTACGAGCTGCATGGTTCTGCAGGGCTCGGCTTTGGATTTTTTAATGTCTCAGGTATGAGCAGCACATCCCTACAGGGCTCAACATGACTCTGCATTGAGACTGGTACAGATTCTTTTAACCAGGATTTGCACAGCATGGCTCTGTGAGGCTATGCTTTGCTTGGTCACAGATATATATGAAGCCTTCAGTTGAGAGCTACACAACTGTGTGTGGCCCTGTGTTGTTATTCAGGTGTAAGACGACAAAGAAAACAATGACAGTGCGTCTCTTAACTTGGTACTGAGATTGGCGCAATAGTCACAGTACAGTGATTGTTATACATTAATTTCTGACATAACTGAGGTGCTCAACATATATAAGAAATAAGTGTTCAAAGGTGCTAGTGCATTTAGATACGCACATTTAAGGTCAAATGTTTTAACCAGTCCAATATGTTTTATGCCAGAGGTTTAAAAAAAAAAAAACCTCTGCAATATCATGACCTTCTTAGTGCTATCATAGGGGTTTCAAAATGATCTAATATGGATGGGTTCATAATTTCACATTGTATTAATCACTGTCTATTCTGATGAAAATTAGAAGAAATCCCCAATGGTTATTGCCGACACATTTGAACTGCTGGTGGCTGGGGGTTCTCATCAGGACTAGGGCTGGTGGTGTTCTTTTGTATCTTTCATCTTCAAGGGCAGGCCCATTCCATGTATTGAAACATTATGCACATATAAAGCCTCTGTTCAATCCATTTTCATTTTCAAGGGTATTCTCAGTCTTGTGGGCGTAGATTTTTATTTGCGACGTGTGACCTGGCAGGGTTTCACAATGTCATGTCAGAAAAGCTGCTCTTGTAACTGAGGAGTTACAAACCACCAGAAAAATAAAATAACAGAATGCTACAAATATGAATGATTTCTCCACTCGTTAGTCCAAGGACTAATCAATAAACTGAATGGACCATAATATAACATTGCATCCTAATATATATGTGACATTGAGTACATGTGATAGTACTTATGAATACATTACTTTTATCATCTGCAATGTGTGATTAGCTCCAAGGGTCAGAATTATAACTATGATCGCTCAAACCAATGCAATAATACACAGGCATAAGATCTGATGTCCAAGCCCAAAAAATTGTATTTTGGATTCACTTTAGACCTCCTGCCAATAAGGTTTCAAAAAAAAAAGTTCAGAGATCTCAATATTGAAGATGGAATCCTCGCACCTACCTATAACTGGACAAGTGGCATACCATCAGGTACATATCTGTTGTTTATTCTCATCAATAATATAGATGTAGGGGTATTGTGGACAATACCCAAGTGATCTTCAAATTGACTGATTCAGATAAGGACCACAACTGTATTAAATTAATCTTTGCCACCTTACTGGCCTGAGTGAGCAATGATTGTATTTGCTTAATCTTTAATTCTTATACTTGCATATTTAAATGGTTATACTTGTGGGCCCTGTACAACTACATAAAGGTAAAACAAGTACCTGTTTGTATGTTTTTTAAACAAGAACCTATTTCCTTTCACTGCAGGCATGATCAATCACAATCTACTGGCATCTCCTAATAATTCAACTTAACTCACTTTCCACTTCAGACTCACAAGTCTTGCCTCACTTCTTCCTTGCATACCTCCTCCTACTTATTTCATACTTTGCAAAGGTTCTTGCTATGCTTGTCAACTTCAATCAAACTACATCACTCCCAGAGCTCATTGTTTTACTAACATCTGATAACTGTTCATGCGACCCATCTGATGCTTTCAGTCACACAAGTGCTATAACCTCAAATGTAATATCTTCTCTAATCTCCCCATTTAACCACTCACTACACTCTGGTACCTATCCCTCTTCTTTTAACAGTGCTGTTGTTCTATCTGTATTAAAGAAATGCACAGCTAACCCTCCATCTCATTCTACCTACTGCTCAGTGTCTCTACTTTCTTTCGTCACCAAAATACTTGAAGAACCCTCTTTCCAACTGCCTGACTCTCCACATCAATGTCATCAATCTACTCCATCCCTTCCAATCTAGCTTCCATAACTTTCACTCCACTAAAACAGCCCTCAGAGGTCACTAACGTCATTCACACCTCCATCGCAACCAGCTGTCATCCATTTTCATGCTCCTGGATCTTTCTTCAGCTTTTGACACTGTCAACCACAATACCTTACTCTCAAATGGTTACACTATTATCTCTCTAACATGTCTTTCACCATAGAGAGGCATTTCATCAGATCTTCTACCACACTAGAGGTCAGTGTTCCCCAAGGCTCATACCGCCCTTAATGATAACAGTTCCTGTTTTTGTTTCTCCTGCCACCTGTATATGGGTGACACTCACATTTTCTTATTCATAAACTTTTGTCTCCTTCGGCCTCCTTGGATGTCAGACTGGCTTGTTGCCATTTGTCACTTGATGACTTTACAATTGCTCGTATTGAACTCTTCTAAAACCAAGGTCCTATACTTTACATTCTTCTCTAGAATTCCCTCCACTGCTAGCTTCATCTACTTCCTGCCAGATATGCTCAATTGTGCCTACATCAGCCAAAAAATTAGGAGTACTTTTCTACATTATTATGCAGATGAAGGGGCAGATTTACAAGCCCTTTGCGACACTTTTACGCCGCTGTTGCGTCACTTTTGTGACACAGCAGCGGCGTAAACAATGTGCCACTATGCGACATATTTACAATGTGACGCATCTAGTGAGAAGCGTCACATTGTAAAGGCCTGCGCTACATTATACCTGCATCCGGTATAATGTATGTAGGGTGGGCGTTCCGTCGCAAGGAAGCCCCGCAAAAGTGATGCAGTGAAATCTACAAGATTTCACGGAGTCACTTTTATGTCCCCGCTACGTCAAATCCTTACGTCTGCTTGAAGCAGGCATAAGGCGTGACGCAGTATATTAGGTATAGGGCACCCCTGAGCAATGCTGGAGTTGCATTGCGCTTGCAACACAACTCCAGCACTGCGTCTCCCTTACACCGACAGATGCGTCACACATCTGTCTATCTTTGCGCTATGGTGCGCCGCATTGTAAATGTGGCCATCCATGATGGCGCAAGGGGTTTATAAGTCACGCTAAATAACTGGTGCATCCCTGCTAATATGCAGGGATGCTCCAGTTATTGTAAATCTGCCCCTAAATCTTTTATTACCAACACAACCACTAGTAAGATACCAGATCTAAAATATTCATAGAATCCGTCCCATTTTCCAAAGACCTGGTTAACCCTCTACTTATCAACAAATTGGACTATAGCAATTGACTATTAGTGGGTATTGCTTTGCTCCTCTTGCGAAAGTACTCATCTATAAAACTTGTGAATTGCCTCCAAATCACTCCGACTTCATCATGCTGACAACATGCTGGCTGGCCAGCTGCCAGGAACAGAGCCCTCTACCAAATTTTAACTTTGGCCTTTATAGCCATAGAAGGCACCGGCCAAAGCTATATTTCAGAAATTAAAGACACTATCAGGCACATGCATCAAACCTGAAAATTGCGATTCCTTATTTGCGAAAAATAAGGATTTGCAAATAAGGAATCGCAAATAGCCATGCTCCAAAAGAAATGTGAATAAATAGCGAATCGCTATAAATCGTAATCGCAATTTGTGATCTTGCAAATTGTGAGAAATTCGCTAATAGCAAAGTTGCACGGTTGATTCATCTTGATGATGTCACAATCAGGAAGTCAGTCAGCCCATGCCTCATTCAGTGCACAGTCACAGTGAGAGGAGGAAGTTGACTGCAGGAGCTGAACAGCAGTGAAAGGAAACCTGTGAACAATACCTGTTCCTTGTCCAAAATGGATGCAAGCACAGCAGAGGCCAGTCAAGCAGGCAGGAAGCGCAATATGAAGTTTTCAGAGAAGGAAATAGATACACTAATTGAGGATGTGGTAATCAGCCATGACAAGCTGTTTGGCAAATTGTCCCTGAAAGTACCAGAGCAAGAAAAGAGGAAAATATGGATCCGGATTCAAAATAAAGTCAATGCTGTGGGTGTCACACACCGTACCATTAATGATTTTAAAAAGCGATGGTACGACTTGTGCTGTCGTGCCAAGAGGCTGAAGGAAGCCAGGAAGACAGGAGCGGGGACATCAACACAGACTGGGAACACACCCATGGAGGACATGTTGGAGTCCACACTCCAGCCTGAAACTGTCGTTGGGGTGACGTAGCTGGACACCTCTGGAGCGCATAACACATCTCAAGGTAAGATGCATGCAAGTGACCATTGTCATATATTTGAAAATTATCACTTCACCTAAGTACAGCACAAGTGTCCATTATGCAGATCCAGTCCACATTTTCCAAACACAACAAAGGGCATTATGGGAGATGCAGGCAGGTACTTTGGCAAACACACAATTAGAAATGTAAAGACTCAAAAACTAGTGTAACAGACAAATATTTAATTGCAGGAAAATAATGTTTAATGTGACATTACATCACAGACATAAATTAATGCAGATTTTCACTGTTTAACATCACAGATGCAGGGCAAGGAGAAGCAGTGGACAGTGACTGCATGGACACACAGGATACTACTACTGTGGATGAGATGGACACACCAGTGGTACCACAACAACCATCCCGTGTTCCTACTACACGGAGGGCAACAGTCCCACCACTGCAGACAATGGAAACAGTGGATGTGGCACTTGTAACACCAGAGACAAGCCAGGCTCTAGGAACACCCATGCCGACACCCTGAGGACAGGTCCCGATTAGCACAGCCCGAAGCCGGCGTCGAAGAGCGAGGTCAGAATTCACACGGCAGGAGGACCAACATACTGATGTTAGGGGTGGTCTGGAGGGCCAGATGCTCCGGGTTCAGCGCCTGCAGGCAAAAATACGCATTTAGTGCAGGCACAAATTGGAAAGATGGCAGGTAACAATGCTGTCCTGACAGATTGCATGAGGGAACAGACTAGGGTGATGAAGGAGGGACATGTGTCACAGGTGAGACACCATCGCCAGTTGATGCAGCGCTTGCACGCATATACCAATGGAAATAATAGGCTGGCCACCAACACTGCACTGCTGGCACGTAGGTCTGCCACAATGCAGATTGAGATGTCCCATTGGAGTGGGGATGTGGCCAAGGCACTGGGCCAAGTAACAAATATAGTGGAACAAATGCATGCTGCCACAGTTGAGTCTCACAATGTGACGGTGGAAGTGGGGAGTGAGGAGGCCTCAAGCCTCAGCAGTCTGTCAATGCTTGTCCCCACTGCAAGTAAGCGCAACACTCGCAGCAGTACACCCTCTGTAGCCAACATGAGGTATGGAGATGCAGCAGCCGAAAGGCATCTGGGTGTGCGTAGGAGGAAGAGAATAACTGGTATGTTCACAGACATTCAGACATGGTGAGGTAAACATTTGCAGAGACACCAGTTGTGACTGACCTTCAAGTCATAGTATTATTTACATTTTTCATTTGTTCATTCATGCTATTCCTGTGCTACTGGACACCTGATATGTGTGCTTCAACACTGCAATCCATTTATTTTCAGATAAACAAACTTTGATCTTAATAGCCATGTGTTGTCTCATGATTACTCACCTCAGAAATATTTTCTGTGCATCTCCTGCGCCCTTCTGCTGCGCTTGCCCCATGTGCTGCACGTCGGTGTGGCCTTTACTGGTCATCGTCCTCTGACTCGCTGTCAGACACCTCTATAGGAATGCCTCTCCTTGTGGCAATGTTGTGTAATATGGCACATGCAGCCACTATCCTGCAGCATTGTTGTGGTTTGTATTGTAATGCTCCACCTGTTTTGTGTAGGCATCTGAAGCGGCTCTTCAACAGCGCAAACGTGTGCTCAATTATGTTCCAGGTGGAGATATGCGACCTCTGCTCATTGGAGGTTGTAGGATTTAGGTACGGCGTCATGATGTAATTCCCCAAGGCGTAAGCGCTGTCACCTACATGGAAGTAAGCAAAGGGTCAGTGGCGGTAATGCATTGGAATAAGTACAATGTTTGTGAGAATTAATAACACATGTTTACCAAGCAGATGTCCCTCTCCAAATGCACCCCTGGACAGACGATTATGCCACTCTGGCGGAATATATAGGAATCATGGGCGCTTCCTGGGTATTGAGCCACAATGTCAGTTATTATGTATTTTGCATTGTATGTTTAGGGAATTATAACATTTCCCATTCCTATATATGTATTCATTATCTGCAGGGGGACATATTGCTACATGTGTGCAATCAATGGAACCTAAGACTTGTGGGAAGCGGGCTATCTGATAAAATTCCTGTTTGGTCTTGGTCAGGTCATGTGCGGTTATGAGGAAGCTAATGTGGGAGTTGATCCGGGACATCATGGCATTGAGGAATGCTTTAAAGATACGTGACAGTGCGCTTTGAGACACACCTCCAGCTACTGCTATGACCCCCCTGAAAACTGCCTAACGCCAGTAGGTGCAGGCAACATAGGACCTGCACATGTGTGGGTATTGCATTGGTCCTTCGTGTCTGACGATGCAAAATGGGATCCAATTCAGATATTAAATCAGTGATCATTGCAGCATTGAGCCTATACTTGTTGTATATCTCCTCCTCTGTCTGTCCTAGCAATGTAATGCGGACTCTGAAGATGCGCTCCTGTATTTGTCTTCTTCTGTGTGCTGCAGCCTGGAGCCTCATCCTCCTCGCCATTAGGTAAAGCACTGCCATTGTGAGATGTTCAGGGGCATTCTGGGTGTGTTTAAGTGAGTTTCTGTTGAATTTCAGCTGTATGTGATTTGCACTCATGATTACCACCTGGTTGTGATCCTTCTTATTTTGCTCTTGCTAAATTGCGAATTTCCAGGAAATCGCAATTTGCGATTTTTCATGCATTAAATTGCGATTGTTTAATTGCGATTCGCTAATTGGGAAATGCAATTACAGAATCACAATCCAATTCTCAGAATTATTTGCGATTCCTTATTTTAGTGAAAACATGTGTTTTCGCTGTTTTTCGTTCATGCATTGCTGCCGGGTACTATGAGAGCGCAAATGGGCTATTTTTGCGAATCACAAACATAGCGAATCTGTTAAGGGTTGATGCATGTGGGCCTATATCCTTTTAAAACTCCTTTTCACAATTTAAGATGAGCCAACCGTCACCTCCTTACAAATCAAAAACACCCACACCACATCCAGATTCCAACCCTTTAACTTTCTTAGACTGGCACACTGAAAAGCTCTCCCAGTGAACATCAGAGCTAATCCAACACGACAGGACTATAAACCCAATCTAAAAACACACTTAAAACTTGAAGGCCGTAGAAAATAAACATTTTTTGTGGAAGGGCCTCAATGTAAATATGTTGAGCTCTGTTTTATATTTGTGCTTGTATGTGCAATCTGCTGTACAGTATTTCAGATGTCTGTTTGTCCTTGAGTTCTTACTCTACAAACAACAGATTAACTTTTATATAGGTTCATTGGTTAATATGGCTCCCCACTCTCAACCTGTTGCCCTATAGAACATTTCTTGATATTCATTTAAATCAATAAAAAAAATCACCTAAAAAGCTACTGGTGTCCCCTCTCAAAACAAAGTATTATTTTTGAGTCTCTCCTCATTAGCCCCAATGTTTTCAAATCATTAGCCTCTAAGGGCCTCAGTATGATTGTTGTCCCCCAAATACCCCCCCAGAATTACCAGAACTGGAAATGTTGGTTACCAGATGAGGGGGATTGTGGTATTATGACGTGACCGCTGGGAGCACCCTCACAAATAAGAAAATACAGGAGTAATCCGTAATTATGTTCTTAAGTCTCCCTAGAATTCCTTATGGACTTTCACTTGGGGATTCCACCTTATTGGAGCAGGTGGAATTCCCTGGTGAAACACAGTGGAACTACAGTATACCCAATGCCTTTGTTATTCCGTTGGTTTGGTAACTCCTGTTACTGGCCCCATCCAAATGACAGGAAAATACAAACACACACACACACACACCCACACACATAGACATGGCAGAAGTGTTGTTTTGATTAAGACTATGAAACATTTCACTTCTCTGTGCCTGCTTTTTTGCTGAATGTAAATCTGGTTCCCTCAAATTTTATAAAACTAGTGTCTCTAGTCTTTGAATACACTTCTGGACATCTTGCGAGGAGTATGTGCACTCATTTTGTTCCTTCCTCTTGATGCTTGTTTCTGCCCTGAGCATTTTCAGAATGCTTTACAGTTTATTCATGTTAGACCTGTCATCCTTAGGGTAGTTTTCCCCCAAACATTTTGCCTTCATCTCTCTTATTTTTGCTGATCTGGTTTGGATTATTTGCACCTTACCACTGTTAACCAGTGCTAAAGTGCTTGTGCTCTCTCTCCTACACATGGTAGCATTGGCTTGAAACCAATTGGCAGATTTAATTTACTTGTACGTCCTTAGCAAATCAGCACCAAATTTACCCAGGGCCTGCAAATTATATATGCTGCTAACGGGCTTGCAGAACTGATTATGCCACCCAGTTAAATAGACCTGTAAAGCATGTCTCAGGCCTGCCATTGTGTCCTGTGTGCACAGTTTTAAACTGCCATTTCAACCTAGCAAAATAAACCTTCTGCCAGGTCCAAATGTTACTTTTAAATACATATAAGCCATCCCTGTGGTAGGCCCTGAACAGCCCAGAGGGAAGGGTGCACTGTATTTAAAATATTGGACATGTACTTTCAAGTCCTACATATCCTGGTAGTGAAAAACTGTTAAATTAGTTTTCCCCTCCTACAAGGCCTACCTGTCCCATAGGATAACATTGGGTTTCCTTCTTCCATTTAATCAGTGATAGATTTCTATTGGGCGCATGTAGACACTTTGAGGTTTGTATCTCTTTAATGGTAAAGTTGGATTATTTTAAGTCACAATTATGAAAATGACACTTTTAGAAAGTTGACATTTTATGGTCCTAACCATTTGGTGCCTGCAGCCTGTTTCTGTGTCACATGACTGTGTGTAGCTGATAGTTGGGCTTTTTTTATTCCTCCCAGACATCCACCCAATAGAGGGAATGAGTATACCTGGGTGGACGGGGCATCAACTGGCAGGATGAAGGATGAATCTGGGCACAGCCCTACTTGCAACTGAATATACTGTATCCTACCTTCACACAAAGGATATGTCACCTCTGCATTGTTCATGTAGCCAGCTTGGAGCCAGGACAGGGGAGGCAGCAAATTTGAAGGACTTCAAAGGGAAATCTATAGAAACTTCTCCAACAACATGGCGGCTGTCAGATAACGGTCGCGGCCGCACTCACCTCGGGTCCTTCCGTAGAATGAGGGGAGAATGAAGGGAGGGATTGCGAGGCCCCTTTGAGACAATTTTCATTGTTTTTTTCGTCGGCAGGACACCCGCAGCCTCTGGCGGGCTCTCCTCCGCCTCTCTCTCGCCCAGACTTGATGGGCTTCAGCGGTGAGCTTCTCGGCTGGAGGTGGGAGGAGGCGGCGAGGCATCGCAGGTGCCGGGTCTCTGCCTGTTTCTGGTTCCGGGTCTCGGGGGCAGTGTCAGCACTTGCAGCGGTGGCTGCGGCTGAGCAAGTTCTCCCGGAGTTGCTGGGGGGTCCTCATCGGGAGCAGGCAGCTGTGACACCAGAAGTACGGGCTGCACGCCATCCCCTAGATGAAGGTGCAGGCGGAGGTGACAATCAAGCCTCGGGGGGGTAAAATCTCCGGTAAGGTGTAATAATTTTTTTGGTTTGGCTGGTTTGGTCCCGACGTCTTGGGGAGGCTGCATTGATACCCTCAGTAACTGTATGGAGGTGAATGAAGGCGGTTATTCAAAAGGAATTGTTTCGCCCCCTAGAGTGGGCTGGTATACCCTAAGAGCTAGAGCTGCCTACTCACTGCAGAATTTAGAAGCCACCCATGCCTCTGCGACCCAAAAAAAAAAAGACATCCATTGTCAATCTAACTAAGGCGAAGCTAAGGAGGTCCGGAGCTAGATTTGGGGAGAGCTAAGAGGAAGAGGAGGAATTGAAACAGAGAGGGGTTTCTAAAACCAAAATTAGAGTAAAAAAGAAACCCGTATTTATTTCAAAAATTACCCCCTCGTTAAAGACTTATTATAGAGTCAATGCCGCCACAGCGGAGCCTAGCCGAACTACGGAAGTGACCTCTGATGATCCGGAGGGATTTTTTTCCAAAGTAAAATCAAAGCCTAAACAGAAACCTGCCGTAAGTGATGGGAGAGCATCCTCCCCTATGACCCCTTTCTCTCAATGCAAACAAAGGGGGGCTAAGCAAATTACCAAGCGACCCATCGGGCCTCCCACTGACTCTCCAGTGCCTAAGGCCACGCAACAAGGTGTAACCCTTTCAAACAGGTTTAATGCCTTGGGGTCACAGGATGAGGAAGTGACTGCATCGGCCAAAGATCCCTCTAGAGACTTATCAATAGGAGTTCCTCCTGGGCGCATGGAAGCAGGAAGCATGGAAGCAGCAGATGACTATGAAGTGCGATCTTTGTCCGACATATCGATCGCCATGAAGAAGGAGATGTTAAGTGGGTTTAAGGTATCAGAACTAAACCAAGCAGAGCTTGCTGGAAGGTTTTCTGTCTCCGAAGCCAACCAGGCAGCGATCAAGGCATCCTGTGAAGTTTTGTCTCAGAGGCTCGATGAGGTGGTGGTAAGGACGGGCCTTCTCGAAGCAGAAATACCTGGCATCAAAGAAGCCATAAGTGAGGCCACAAGGGAAGTAGGGAAGTTAACCTTGCAACAAAAGGCTCTGAAGGACGACATCGAAAGGCTGGAAAACCACTCAAGAAAGAACAATTTTAGACTCCTTAATATCCCCGAGAATCTAGAAGGATCAGACATAAAGGGGTTTGTTATTTCCATCTCAAAGGGATCTGTTTTGAAGGATCAGTCTGACATCGATCTGATGTCGGAAATCCAAAGAATTCATTGAGACCCCTATAGAAAAAATCCGGAAAAACAGAAACCCCGGAAGATTCTGGTCAACTTTCTCTCCTATTCAGTAAAAGATCTAGTTCTATCACTTGGTATTAAGGAGGGCTCTTTGACTTTCTCCCCCAATGGCTCGGATCTATTTACCTTTCAGATTAGGTCTGACATCTCCCACATAACGTCTACAAGGCAGTGGGAAATGGGTAGCAGATTGGAGGAAATTAGGTCTCTGGGTGTAAAGGCAGAGTTAAAATTCCCGGCTCAGTTGCGTGCCATGCATAATAATCAGATGCACTTATTCCACACAGTTGAAGAAGTAGATCTCTTCATGGCTGGATTAAGGAGGGCAGAGCAGGCAAAGTGAGAAACGTCAAGTAAATCAGCAGGGGGCCTCTTTACAGGATAAACATATTTCTTGTTACACATCTTTCTTCCTATTCCCTCCCCCATTCTTTTTCCTTAGTATATTTCTTCTTTAGCTGAGCCCGAGGTGAGGGCGACCTAATGGGCTTACCCATCTTTAAGGGAGGGCTCCTCAAGGGGTTAGGGGCACTTATGGGGACGTGGGAGGGCGGGGGAGCTTTGGGGGTGGGGTCACCAGGGGTGGGCAAGGATTAAATATAAAAATAAAAATAATAAAATCCAAACAACCTCATCTTACTTTTCGGATTTAATCATTGAAACGATATCAAGGTGGAAGGGTGATGTAAACGGATGGCAGATGTAATTACAGATCAGGCCGGTTTGGGCCTTCTCTCCTGGAACGTAAATGGGTTAAGATGTACTAGGAGGCAAAGGTTGATAATGAAATACCTGGAACTCGCAAAAGCTCGGGTTTGCCTCCTACAGGAAACTCATTTGACCACCGGGGAGTCGGATAAACTATTTTCAGGAGTACCCTGGATAAAAGCCTATGGTGTCTCGGACCAAAATATGAATAGTCATGGGGTGGCTGTCCTGGTCAAACGGGGGTTAACCTGTTCGATTAAATCCATCCAGACTGACCAATCAGGGAGGTGGGTGATAGTGCAGTTGGACTTTGGGGGTACTGTCTTAACATGCGCTTCATTCTATGGTCTGAACATCGACGACCCTTCTTATATTGTTAAGCTGCAATCCAAGCTCATGCTGGCAGCTCCCCCAATAATTGTTGGAGGAGATTTTAATGCCTTATTAGACAACTTGGATAGGTCGAATCAGGCGCGCTCCATTGCGACTCCTCTTGTTAGACGGGCAATGAAGAATCTGATTCATGACCTTGGCCTGGTCGATGTGTGGAGGTTTACGAAAGGGGATAGAGCTGGGTATACTTTTTACAGCAAGATATTTCATCACTCCTCCAGGATTGATTACCTATTAGCTAGTAAGTCTTTACTCGAAAAGGGTTCTGATATATCTATTCTCCCTAGCCATCTCTCGGATCATTCTCCTGTTTTCTGTTCCATCAAAAAATTATCCAAAAAAACTCAATCGAGATGGACACTTAGTAGGGGAAGGTTAGACAATCCAGATTTAATTCAGGCAGTTAAAACATCATCCCTGGAGTTTTTTGATACCAACATAGGTTCAGCTGTCATTGAGGTCGTGTGAGACACCTTTAAGGCTACCCTGAGAGGCCGATTACACAGTCTCATATGCTTTAAAAATCGTACTGAAGGACGTGAATTAAAATTGGGCGAAGAAAGGATCGGATTGCTAGAAGCCGAGCTTCTGAGGCTTTCAAATTCCCTTGACGGACAAAGAAAGTCGCTGGCAGAACTCGAACTCGAACTTAAACAGGCAAGACAAAGCTATAGAGGCATCTTACAAGAGAAGTGCAAGAAGCAATGGGAAAGGAGTAAGATGGAGAACTATGAGTACGGGGAGAGGGCTGGGGCTCTTTTGGCGTGGAAGGCGAGATCTGACCGCTCGAAAAATGATATCGTCGAGCTGGTGATAAATAATCAAGGGGATAGATCTACAGATATAGGTGACATACAAAATACTATGCTTACCTTATTTGCGGATCTTTATAGGGAGAATCTATTCCCCTCTAAACAACAAATCCGCGGGTGGTTGAGCTCAAAATCCCTCTCCACATTAACTCAGGCCAATAAAGATTTCCTCGATTCTCCAATCACACTGCAGGAGATAAGAACTCAAATAAAGATCTCCAAAAATGGGAAAGCCTCTGGTATTGACGCCCTCCCAAACAAACTGTATAAATCCCTCTATGAGGAAGTAATTCCAGTCTTGGGATCCCTGTTTCATTCAATCTACAGTCCAACAGGTCATGTCCCTGACTCGTGGAGGGAGGCAATCATTGTCCTGATCCTTAAGCCAGGGAAGGACCCAGTTAAAGCGGACTCTTACCGCCCAATCTCCCTGCTAAACGCAGATTATAAGATCTTTATGGGTATCTTGGCAGGGAGATTGGGCAAATTAGCCCCCGGACTGGTTAATACAGACCAGAAAGGGTTCATCACCGGGAGACACATTCAGGAACAAACCCAGCTACTTATTGGGAATATCGATCTGGCGATCTCTAGACTCGAACCCCTGGCAGTGGTCGTGTTAGACGCCGCCAAGGCCTTTGATAGGGTGTGCTGGGCCTACCTTTGGGAGGTGTTGGAGGAGATGGGATTTGGCCCCATTTTTATCCATACTCTGAGAGGGTGCTATCAGGACGCTTCAGCTAGGATCTTCATCAATGGCGTACTCACTCCCAGTTTTAATATTCAAAGAGGGACCAGGCAAGGTTGCCCCATCTCTCCTTTACTGTTCGATCTGTACATTGAGCCTCTTGCCCAAGGCTATAAGGCTAGATGAGACCATACCCCCGTTTAAGACTCAGCAATATCGCTCTAAAATTGCATTATATGCGGACGACATAATCATCTGTACAGATAACCCTGAGATAACACTGCCAAAGGTCGGGGCTCTGTTGGATGATTTTGGGTCAATTTCCGGGTATTTGGCTAACTCCACGAAGACGGAGGTTATGTGCTGGAATATAGATCAGTGGGGTGGGGCCTCCAGCAATAAATTTAAATATCTTGGTATTATCATTGTGAAAGATCTCGAAAAAATCCCATCAATTAATGTTGAAAAAATAATAAAAGAAATTGATCAGTTGTTCGCAAGGTGGAGGAATCTCCCCCTGACCATCTTTGGGAGGGTGAATCTAGTAAAAATGACCATCCTCCCGAAATTAACGTACCTGTTCAACGCGGTTCCTCTAGGTTTTCCTAAACACTCTATCTCAAAGGCGCAAAGTAAAATTGGGAGTTTCATCTGGGGTGAGAAGGGTGTTAGGTTATCTTGGAAAAAACTGAGGCGCCGCTTAGCTAAAGGGGGATTGGCCCTCCCAGATATTCGTTGCTATCTGGTCGCCTTTCAATTTAAGGCTATTAGGATGCTTTTAGGTGAACCAACTGCATGTGCCTGGGGTAAGTTGCTGGGGGAGTCGGTCACCACTGAAGGCGGGGGTGGGGTAAGGCAGGGTTTCTCTACAAGTTTGGTTCACCAAAATTCTTTAAACGAGTAAGGTTGAAGGTGATCAAAAATGCCTTGGAGGTCTGGTATTTCATCCGCTCCAGATGTGGGATAGGCTACTACTCCGGACAGGCACCGATCTGGGACTCCCCTGGGACCCCCCCCTGCCTCCAGGCCAGTATGGCACTTCCAATTATAAGAGCTGGGGTCGTGACTTGGTCTGAGTTGGGGGATGAAAATGGCATACATCCTTGGGAGGTATTAAAAGCAAGAATAGGCCCGGGGTTTTCGAGATTTAAGTTCATCCAATTAAAATCTTGGTTCGAAACAGAGAAGGAGAATCTAAGGGGTAATGGAGATGTGGAAGTGGTTCTTAAAAACACTCAACATTTGAAGAAGGAAATCTCCACTTGGTACAGGCTCCTGATTAACGCAGATGATGTTGGTATTCCACATCAGGTGTCAGCCTGGAATGACTCTCCCTTCGAAGCGGATATCGGGAATCTCTTGGAATCTTCCATGATTCTGCTTTATAAATACACAAATTCTGCCAGTTTGAAGAAAAATAATTTTTTTGTCACTAATCGAATCTACTATACTCCGGAGAAGATCTCGAAATTTGCCCCAAACCCCGAGCCAAGATGTCCCAGGTGTTTGCTCCCTAAAGCCAACGATATACATATCTTTTATGAATGTTTCAAATTAGGAACATATTGGGAAGGGGTGTGCAGATACTTATGTATGACCTTTGGAATTGATATTGTGTTGAATGGTTCTCTGATTTTTTTCGCTAACGATCGGGTGTCTACTGCCTATATGGATCAACCACATAGAGGGCTGTTACTATGTCTGATTTTGCTGGCCCGAAGGGAAATCTGTCTTAAATGGAAAGATCCCCTCCCCCCGAAAGTCGAAGATTGGTTAAAGTCTGCACTGGCTATGGCTCGGCTAGAAATCATGAGATCCAGCCCTAGCCTCCCTACATTCTGGGCACCTTTTATACGTTTGGGTCAGGAACTGAGACTTTGTTGACTCCATTACGCAGATGTTAAGGGTCGATAAATATCATGGTCCTATGATTAACACCTAAATCCCGGACGATAAAAGGGGATTGGTTGGATAACCTAAACAAGCGCAGGCGGTCGGAGGGCGCCCCATCATCAACGTCGACCGGATATGTCCTGCTAGCAGTTTATAGGTGAGATGAGGACAAAAAAAAAAAGAAACTTCTCCAACTTCAAAGTAGGCACCAGGTGTAAATATTGGACCCTCAGACTCAACTCTTCCAAACAGAAAGGGACCTGTGGAAGACTGAGCAGAAGGGCTGCTGTGCTGCTTTCCTGCAAGAAGGACATCCAGTTTGCTGCCCTGCTGTGCTGCCCTGCTGCCTTTCTACCTTCGTGACAATGACTGGACCTGCATCTTGAACCCAGCACCACAAGAGTGACTTCAAGAGTTAGTTGTCTGGCCTCCTGATCAGAGCCTTAGGGACAGAACAGGCTCCAACATCCTTATGCCCAGCACCAGGACTCTGCCAGCTGTGAGTCCTGCCCTCTCAAAGGGTGCCACTCCAGACCTGGACCCTTGGAAGTGGGCCTGAAGTTGCTCTTTCAGCCCAGCTTTGGTCGCAGCAGAAACGACATTGTGCAACACCTCCTCTACACTGATTTTTGTATCGCAAGTCTCTTGTCTACAGCAGTCTCAACAAGGATACCGGACTCAGCATTGCCAGCCCCATAACCTCTTCTGCACCAGCCAGTGAGTGACGGATGTTCTTTTCAGTACTGCGCATCACAAGCCCATCATTGATGGCATCCTCGAAGATGACATAGGACCTTGCATTGCTGCTTCGCAGCTCTTCAGGATCGCTGCTGCACGACTCATACACGACGCTGGATCTTGTAACACTCCACAACCGGCATTTAGGGTACTTTGTTCAGTGGGCCTAACTGGGTCCCAGTAGCTGGCCCACGCTCCACCGCGACTGGCCTGAACTTGTGACTTTGTTAACGGTCTAGTACGACCAGGTAACCATAGTTGGCGGTTTGTGCTTTTAAGTGCTTGTTTCACTTATATTTTTTTAATTGCATAGCTCCGGTTCTACTGTGTAGAGTTTTGTTGATCTGGTCTCAAATTTTTTATTAAATTTAACTCTATTTTTTAAATTGGTGTGGGATGCTTCTTGTGTTGCATTTTCACTTTATTTAGTGTTCGAAGTGCTCCATAAGTACTTTGCACATTGTAAGATAAGCCTGACTGCTTTTGTGCCAAGTTACAGAGGGTTGAGCACAGGTTAATTTGAAGTTTCGTTGTGACTTCACCCTGACAGGGATTGTGATTGGTGCTTGAGTAGGGGTTCTCCTCCCTCAACCAGTAAACCAATTTCTTACAATAAATATTAACAATATTGTTAAATGCAAATATACAATAATAGGTTGT
Source organism: Triturus cristatus (assembly GCF_964204655.1). Lineage (NCBI taxonomy): Eukaryota > Metazoa > Chordata > Amphibia > Caudata > Salamandridae > Triturus > Triturus cristatus. Next base: position 587,792,286 of record NC_140591.1, on the reverse strand, counting down.
GCAACCTCTACCCTGGCTAGTTCCACCAACCTGAAAATACACCATTTGTCTTGAGGGGCCCAATTTGACAAACCTAGCTGTTGAAACACCAGCACTGAATGTTGTTGTTTTCTGACCTATAACCTGTGTTTGGTCTGACCTGTAGTTATTTTGATACAAGACAGGTACTTGTGTCAAACACTTGCAATTACAGTTTCTGTTTATTTTTAAAGAAGACAGACATTGATTATGGTCTTGGAAAGTGTTACAGTTCTTTCATGCCTAAAAATTATGCCTGGTTTCAACTTAAAACAGATGAACAATGGTGTATCCAGGGGCGTAGCTTCAAGGAGGTGTTACACCCCCCTAATAAATGCATTCTCTAATGAAATATTTGGTACAAGTACTTTCAGTCAGGTATAGTGAGATGTCTTTCGGATTTCACGTGGAATTTGTGCATGCAAACGCTGACAAAAATACACACACACGCACTCTCATCTGTTTTTAAAATACTAAAAAATATTGATGATTTTTCAAAACATTACTTTTTCTCACAATAAGTATCCCCACCAATCCGCATTCTCCTCCCTTTTCACCGCCCCTTCAGCCCCTTTTTTTCGCCCTGCTTGTCATATAATGTATTTTAACTTTATATGCCAGCGATATTGTCGGGAACTCTGACCCTCACTCACACCCAATCTTACTGACCAAGCTACGCCCCTGGTTGTATCACGTAGATCGTCAGACACACGTGGACATGTTCACAAAGGTCGTTCTTGGCTCAAGTCAAACTGGGAAAAGTCGTTATGTTTGCACGTGCACGTGAACATAACACAATAAACCAAAGCATGACGCACGCACGTAAGTCTGACGTACGAAATACACGAAACTCTGAATGGAGCATAGAACACGATTAACCTGATTTCAGCATATTTTCCTTGTCTAACCTCTAGCCATGCAATGTCCACACCCACCCCTTGACACACCAAAATGGATGCTATCTATATCGTGCAGTAGGTGTGGGAAAATGTGCTAAGCAGTTCAGTGTTCCAGGATGTGTAGAGGAAGTAGAACCATTTTTGGTAAAACATTTATTTACTGGAAAAATACAGCATTTAAAAACATCTGCCGAATTCCACAGCTCCGTTCTTCTGCGAATTTGTGGAACCAGCTGATTCTGCACATCCACCTACTTGCAGACAATGGGGCACTCCACCCACTTCGTGACTCAGCTGTTCCACTCAGTCTCACAGGTCTTTGAAATACTGGGGAGTTCTGAGAAATATCAAAAAGAGTCGTTTGCACATTTATACCGAACCTTTGTGGTCTTTTGGGTCACTTGGAACTAGAAGTTGGAAATTCTTTACATAATTAGTGTGTGAAAAATTAATTAGAGTATTAGATGAGAGTCATTGTTGTCACTCGTTTAGCCTATTTCTTCTGTGTGTGAGTGCATGCATAGGTGTGCGTATTTGTGTAGTTTCTAACAATATTTCTCAAATTCCATTTAGTACAATACCAGCATGGGCAATGAGAACACTCACCACTCATACATACACTATTTGCAATAAAAAAAATCTATTTCTTGTTCTGATTGTTAGAGGCGGAGGAGGGCCAGGAGTGACATTCATATGCACCTTCGTCAGCCAAAAAATGTGCACCCCATGACCTTTTTACACTATACGCGTGGCTGGGGCCTGATCCCAAAACATTTTTGACTGGGACTATGCCATGTCCTGGGTGGTAGGTAAGGCAGTGCTTGGTGGAAGCACCTTGTACACACTTATTACGAAAATAGAAGTACTCAAAGAAAAAATATGCTTACGCAAATTCCAGCCATGCATATTCCTGTGGCTTCTCCATAATGAAAAAAAAAACACTGTGGTAGACGCAGGGGACTAACAGCCCGGGAGCAAGTAGCGCCTTAAATTGGGATCTTAATTAGGCCTGGGCTAAAATTCCATTCCGGTCACGGAAATTGCGATAATTTGACATTTTCGCGTTCCGCGGAGAGCGCGAAAATGTCAAAATTTCCGCAATCCGCATTTTACCGGAAATTTTGTGCTTGCTCGCGCTATAAAATAATACATTCTCGCTTGCGCCCGATCGCCTTACCTGAATCCCCGCGTTCGCCGACAAGTTTTCCCGATCCGGTCGCATTCTCCATGAGATGTTGGATTGTTGGTAACCATTTGCTCTGTCTCGCGACAGATCGCGCCCGCAGTGACGTCATTCGTCGCGCGATCACGTCTTTCTTCAAACAAGATGGCCGTGCCCGCGAGCAACCACATGGGTAAGTTGGCGAGCCGCGACCATGCAGAAAATACCGCGAACGGGCGGGAAAAAACTTCCGCATCTTCGCGATATTTCCGCGTGTTTGTGGAGATTTTTAACATTTTCGCGATAATTTGCGAAAGTGAATTTCGCAAATTCCGCCCACCCCTAATCTTAATTACAATTGATGCAATGTTTAGCGCACCTATTAACAACCAGGTGCGACAAAGAAGGCACACTTTGTTAAATTTCGGCAGGTGATCCTGCTGGAATTTAAACAAGGGGAACAGAATTCACCGGACTTGCAAATGTTGGTGTTCAAAGCAACAAAATATGCATATTATTCTCCAAAAAGTCAGAACAGGTGATAATTATTGCACCTAATTAATTTGGAACACCACGGTGTTACATTTTTATCGGGTGTGAAAATTATTGGCCAACTCTTAATGCATGCTTTTCATAGATTTCCATATCTATTCCTACAGGGGTTTGAGAATCAGCCAAAAAAATATGCAAATCATTAGCAAATACCTAAAATATGTAGATTTACTTATTTTGCAAGTGAACCAGTCTCCAAGTAACTATATAAACTAAGCACACAGTAATAAAATGACTGTGGGAGTTTGGCTTCTTGCCACCTGTTGTGATAAGTTGGTACAGGCCATGTATTCTGCAACTGAGCATTCTTTAAGATCGCGCATGACTATGGGACAAAATAACTGGTTTGTAGGGCACCTCTCCTTTTCTTCTTCATATATTCACTATAAATATGGTGCTTACATTTGGAAGTAGTAAGGGGCTCAAAATGTTGTTCCTGCCTTCCATGCATGACAGAGCAGTGGGTGAAAGCCTTATTCAGTGTTATGCTTTGGGTCCCCTGAGTCATCTTACCTAGGTGACAGGGGCCTACTGAGTTCAGGAGGCCCAATCCCAAATGGTCACACCCCTTGGGTGTGCACAGCATATAGGGGCTGCATAGGACCCTCTAATTCAATGCTGATATTTACATTCCACCCCTAAATTAAATCTGTAGTCCATCATTAAAAAAGCTTTTCTGAATGGTGAAGTGTTGGTTCTTCAGCCAGCTCCTCCGCTAAGGCGGAGGTGCATCACCGACTGGAAAAATAAAATGATAATAACGTTATTAGCATCTAATCTTCCGTACTGGCTATGGGGCTACGTGAGGGTGGGATAGGGCTGGGGTCACAGGGAGGAGGAGGAGTGGTTTGTGCACCATAAGTGCGCATGACAGCTTGACCGGCGGTCTTCGGCCGGCCAAAGAGTCATGCACACCTAGAATTTGTAAACCTGGGTGTGTTTCACAGTCGGTTGGAGAACAGTCCCAAAGCTCCCAGGCACTGTCTGAGTAGCGAAACAGGCCGCTCAGACCAATCACGATGCTTCTGTCATACTGGTGACTCTAGCCTCGTGATTGGCTTAGGGGAGCCTGTGTGTGGCTGGGAGCCAGGAAGAGAAGAAGACAGAGGAGTAGCTGCTGGCGGTAATCAGGGTGAATGGTTTTTAAGAAAGTGTGTATCCTCCCCTCTTACCCCGCCCTACTACTCCCGCTCTGGAGCAGCTGCCACTGAGGTTCTGTATTATGGATAGGGAGCATTTCTGTCCCTCTTCGGCATGATAGATTCCCTGAAGCAGCCCGGTGTTTGTTTCGCACTAGTGGGAAGATAGAAGGGAAGTGACGGAGGCACAGATTCAGTGCAGCACTCCACGAATTAATGATGAACTGGGGTCTGTGCCCTCCACACCTCTAAGAAAGTCGTTCAGGAAAGAATTTGGCCAGAATGATGCTCGGTGCGTGCATGCCACTTTGCTCATGCATAGCTCATGTTCGTATGCTCTAATTCTTTTCAAGATATTGTGCAAGTGTGAACTGAGCTTTTATCAATTATCAATAAAGAAACCAAGATAGACAGGTCTATAATTTCTATACATTTTAGCACTCAACGCAGCTGTATCACAGAATTGCACCAGTTCATATGACGCATAACTCTTTGTAAATTTGTAGGTGTGAAGTATTTCAGCACTTTGACTCCGGTGGCCAATACAAAAGGATGCGGAATGCGAAGGTGAGCCTCTGAGTATGACATATCTCACAGCTATTCATTGGGCGTTGGCTGGATAGTGACTCCTGGAGGTTTGGGGGCACACCTGAGCTGCAGGGATGTGTGTTACACGGCAGCCCTTTTTGACTCTTAAGAGATGTGCTTGGATATTTGATATCGATCCCTTCCTTCTCTGTGGCAAATTTCATGCCCACATCATCCCTTCTCTCCCGCATTTTTGAATAAATTAACTCATGAGACAGTGAAGTGGGAATGTGATCTCCTTGTAAGAAAACCATACTCTTTCTCTGATGACATATAGTGACAATTAGTTTTGCCGGTATCTTTGCGGCAGAAACCTGGTATGGGCAAACTCACAGGTTTAAAAGATGTTCAGTTTGGGATATACTGCCTTTAGATTGCTCTGAATTCTAGCAGAGTAATACGTTTTACTCCCACTCACAATTTTTAGTTCCCTTTGGGCCAGTAATGGCTTCCAAACCATATACTGGTTCAACCCCACAGACACGTTAGTTTATGCTGCACAATAGATCGCCGGTTCAGTTTCAGTAGTCAGTCTGGATCTAATAGCATTCTCTCCCAGTAGTACCGTTAGTGTGAGCGACATCACTTCCTGTTTAGAAGTACCTCTCCAATGAACGCCTACACAACACATGTGTGTAACTAGTTCCATGTTTCTTGCGGTCATTGTTTTCCACAAACACAAACAATTATCGTCTCCTTTTGGCCCTAACCTATACTGTGAAATGTGTCTTTGCAGTGTTATGCAAAACACCCACACATGACACTCTGATGCCTCATGGACAAGTAACTGATAAACGACCCGCATGGTTCAGGTTAATGCTAAACCCAATTTATGCTGCAGATCAAGGTTTGCCCAAACATTTTTTTTTACTTAACCCCCTATTCCCTCAGCAAAAGTAATCACCACCCACCTAAACAAACTTTATATAAAACATATGTTAGAATACGACGTGGTGCAAAAAGCAGTATAGCTGCCCTACACTTAGTATAGAATATATAGTTGTCAGCATTTTCTTCATAAGTATGTCCATGAACTCCGGATGACCTCTCTGTGAACCCACTCAGACCTGAACTTTGAAAAACCTGAATATTGTATGATGTGTCTGGTGATGAAGATGGCCTTGCAAATTCAGGAGGGGCTTTGGCTAATTACTGTCCTCAATGTCGAAAACTCTACTCAGATCAGTTTTCAACTCACTGAACACATGTTCATCTTAAACACTTTTCTAGTCAGAGGACTATTTGGCAAACGGTGCAGACTTGTTATTTTTTATTTCCATGGCTCTGCATTGCCTGGTAAAGGGTTTGGATGGTCATTTAGAGGTTATTGGTGATGGGACATCTGATCAATATTGCCAGGCGCCCTATCAGCCAACCTGCCTGTTTCTCCACCTCATTTAGAGGCATGGAAAAGCTGTACTTCTGATGGAGGGCAACACTGTCTATTCTATTGGAAACACCTTACAGGCAAAAGAGGACCAGGTGATAAGGCATGAGCAAGATCCACCATGCTCATTGTACACATTACGTGCGCCTTACTCAGCGCGGGCGATACAGACCACGTAAGGTTTTCTGCCGTGAATGTCATGATAGCCCCGGACAGGGAAAAGAAAGTGTTCCCACACTCTGGGTGAATTGGCTCAGTTTGTCAGGGACATTACATTTTTAATTCTTTGCCCCCAAAAAACTTTGATTTGAGGGAAAATTCCAAAAATGTTGTCCAATGTGCCATTTCCCTATGGTTTGACAGTCCAGCTTGCATGATTAGTTTTCACCAAAACTGCTCATGCATTGTTGACAGGTAGCAAATAATATTCTCATTCATTTTCCACAGTTTCATACTCTAAACATGTCCCTAAATCATTTCAGATGAAGTGGAATCGGGTGCTAACTGCAATATATTAATATAAAATATGGCATGTCTTTCCTTACACTACATTTTCCATATCTTTTGCAGCTTGTCTGCTGATCCTTTATACGTCATGCTGGATTGCCCTAATAGCCTTCCCCTGCGAGCAGAGTCCATTGTTATGGTACTCACATGTCCTGTCATTTACTGTTTCAGGGCTTATGTACCTGTGATGTGGTATCACTGTTGAGCCTTGTGGAGAGCATGATAAAAGTGTTGAAGTGTGATGATTGTGTAAGGAGTCAGTTGGGAAGACCAAGTTAGATGACCTAACCTTACGTCTATTAGAGTGTGCACCTGGAAATTTACAGAAGATATCTTACACCTGTTAATATAATTAATACACATTTTTTAATGTAGTTTACTGTGTGTAAACATGGAAATTAAAGGTTCCCCAGTAAAGACCACTGGCTTAGTTGATCTGACCACACATGAGGTTCACTTTGTCTTCAGCTGTATCCTTTCCCTTTTTACAATGTGGCTTAGTTCAGCATGTGCTGAACTAAGTGTGAATCTGAGGGCACACTGTGCATTCCACATGGGGCTCAATATGTAAAGTTTCTTCAGTCAGTACTTCCCATTTAGGTCTGACCTACTTTTGCATTGGGAGAAGTTAGACGTACCAACAGAAAAATGTTTTGTGAATTAGGACCAGACTAAATCAACATTCAGTGAATCTGAACGAATTTCGTGGAAAACGCTCTAAAGAAAGTGTGAAAAACATAATTGCGGCAAAAAGCAGCCCCTTGCGTTCTGGTTGCTCACGTTGGTTCTATGACTGCTGAAATTTGGGGAATTTTGCATAACAAGCCTAACGCAAAAATAAAAAAATATTACATGAATTATGCTGACATAATTAAAATTTAACACACGCTTAATCCTACAACTAGCATCTAGTGCGGTTGCACACTCTGTATCGCAAGAGAAAGCCTGCGATTTTCATATAGGACAACCCAGCACCTAAACATTTTCTATATATTAAATACAATAACCCCTCTACTTTATAGGATTGGTCAGCATATTTAGAACATACGTTTTATTAATGGGCACATATATAAAACCCAATGTCAATATAATCTCTTTCAAAATCCAACAATTCACTATCTGATTCATTCAATGCTTTTCTCTGCCTCAGGATTTTAAGACTGCTATCTTATTCCCGTTGAGACTTTCTTAAGAGTATTGATTTGTGAGACTCAACTTTGATTTAGAATGTAATCTTTTTTTGAACATTTCCCTTTTAAGCTCAACCAGGTCCCTACAGTTCTCGTACCATTTATTACAAGTGGAGAATTCCGAAGCCAGAAACCCGGCCTCTCGAACCCCCAAGAACACTCAGGACACCACGACAAAAGCAGCAGCCTAAGCAACGCAAAAGGGGAGAACCACAGGAAAACACCCCAGAACGCTCAGGCAGCCCCCCAAACCCAGCAGTAGCAGTGACCTAAGTGTGCCCAACAAGGAGAAGCAAGGAAAGGCTCAACATGCCCAACACCACCAGGTAGCCCTACAGCAGACCCGTTCAGAAAAAAGAGGACATGGCCAGCCAAAAGTACCAAGGCACAGACCCAGAGGAGCTAACGAGGCAAGGGCCAAACCTACCAAACCAAGAAGGGAAGAATCCCCAACCAGGAACCAGGCCCCCAACCAAATGGATCTACCACCAGAGATCCCAGAAGATCCATAGGAGGACCAGGCCCCTGGGTGGAGCAGCCAGCCCCAACCACCAGAAGCAACACAGAACAACCGCCAAAAAAAACAAATGGGAAAAAGGAGCTGGGGAACAGGGACAGGTAAACAGGTCAGGACCGAGGCACCCACCAGAACACAGGGGACACCGGGACACAACCCAGAACCATGCCCCAAAAAGACCAGGCAGAAGGAAGCAAGACCAACGAGCACCCAAACCCCCGCTTCCCGGAGACCAACAAGAAGGTTCAGGCACCCAGAAATGCAGACCCCATCCAGACACGAAACGGCAGGGGAGTACCAGAGGCCAGAACCCCATGAAGCACAACCCTCAACTAAGAACGAGGCCAACAACAGGACCACACACCTCGAAAACCAAGGGGCAAACACCAGCAGACCCCACATCCACACCAGGGCACAGCAACCAAGAGAGGGGAGAGGCAAAAAAAACAGGGGAACCCAAAGACCGAACAGGGTCAACAGGGAAGACCCCGACTCAAACAACACGCACCCAGGATGACACCCCCAATCACACCCCTGGGTTGACCAAAGGCGTAACACACAGGACCGAGCAAAGGACAACCACCGACAGTGAGTCCAAAGATAGCCGCAAGAGGGCCAGAAGAACAGGAGCCACCAACAGGGTGGCCCACAGCCCAACCCAGCAGAAGTCCCCACAGGACCCCGAGAAGCCAGCTGACCAAACAACAGACACACCAGCAACAACCAGGATCATGAAGCCCTGCTTTAGCAGTCTCAAGGTTTGAAGACTGGGAATATGGTCAGTGGCAAGCTGAGAGCAGCTTCCGCATTGTTCGCGGTCTTCAGTTAAGCGGCAATACAGTATGTCGATTCTGCGAGCTGACAGTTTGCTTCAGCTTCCTTGGGAGCTTGTAAGTTCCTTCACCACCCGTGTAAAGGTTTTCAGGTCCAAATGCGAGCGGTATGGTTGGTAACAGTTTTTAGGAGACGCTGCTGTGAGGAGCAGTGCGGCTTTGTGCTGGCGCTCGGAGTGCTGTCGCACACCTTCCAGGCATGACAGACGCAGCTGGGAATGCGGAAGCACAAGGTTTGACATGCAGATGCACATGCACGCTATTTTCTGCGTGTTAGGTTGCTAGGCAACTGGGTAGCTCACAAAGCTTTCACTGCACTCTCGTTGCTTGGGGCCTATTTAGGCCAACAACCATGGGATAGATTTAGTCTGAGTTTTTGCAGTGTGCATTGTGGAGGCTTCAGACAATGATCAGGAGCAAGCAGGCCCTAGCAGTGAGTGGCAGAGTCAAGCTGAGACTCTCTCTTTGCATGCCACACAGCTTATGATTCTTGCCCGCAGTGGCTACTGTCTTTAGGGAGCATGAGGGTCCTTCCTCCCCTGAGAAACAAAGCATAGAGCCGTCTACTAGTACTGATGTGGATGGGGAGGAGGATGGGGAGGAGGATGATCTCAGAGGCAGGAATGTGCAGGAAATAAAGGAGGTTCTGCGGCATATATAAGAAAATATGGCTTTTGCATTGCCTCTTTTTATTTCTTTATGCAGTACCAGCATATTTCTTTATTCAGTACCAGTGACAGGAGCCCGCGTCCCTCCCATGCATGTCTCATTTAAGAAGGTTCTGGGGAACGAGTGGAAGGACATTGACAAAAATACCTTTCCTCAATATATGACAAATAGATATTCAAATTCATAAGTTTTTAAAAGAGTTCCCACTGTTTGATGGCAGGGCTGTCGGCCCAAGGGCCTATTATTTCTGAGGATGCCTCCCTGTCGGGTCCAGTGGACAAAAGGGTTGAGTTGGTGGTAAAGAGGTCCTATGCCGCCACCAATTTCTCCATTAGAGCTTCTGCATGTCTGTTGTACACTATCCAGTCACTATTGAAGGATTATCAGAGTCAGGCATAGCTAACGGAGTACTCCTATAACATATAAACATGTTTGTAAAGCGCACATTCACCTGTAGGCCTCTAGGCACTGAATAACAGATGTTTATTGTTACCCAACTCAATGTTACTTGTTTTATCGACCTCAGAAATATGAAAGGCTGAGTGAACCTGCCCGGTTTTGAACCTGTGAACAGGAGGTTGAACACAGGCCCCTGCAGCAAATGCATTAGTCCACTAAGCCACCAGACACATCTTGATGGAACACCGGACCAGGATGTTATCCGACATTTCGTTTTATACCTTGGAGGCAGCTGTGGCATCTGCAGACACTGTAATTCAGGCCTTAAGACAGATCTAGTTGAGAAATTGGAAGGTGTATGCAGCACAGAAGGCTCTGCTAATGAAGATCCTTTTTTCAGGAGTGAAATTGTTCGGTGCACCATTGGAGGAGATGGTGAAGAAGTCAGTGGAGGAAAGAAAGCTGTTGACCCCGTCTAGGTCATCTAGGGTGAGGTTCTTTGGTGGTAAGCTGGCCTTTGGTCAGTTGATGGCTTCTAGGGGCTACCAGCCTTTCGTGGAAGGGGACGTGGCCAGGGTGTATTCCACTGATAAATCCTGATCTTAGTCAGATAGTGGGGCCCCCAACAAACAAAATCCTGACTATTGGCTAGACCTCAGCATGCAGATTCTGGTGGGCAGAAGGTTGAGAAGATTTTTGGACACTTGGAAAAGGTTGATTACAGATCAATGGGTATTTGAGGATCATTAAAGAGGGTTGCACTGTGGTTTTTTGTGCACACCCCTCTTCCATCCAATCCGTGTAGAGGGTTGCCCTTACAACTGTTATTTGTGACCTAGTTTCAAAGGGTCATTAAAGCTGGGGGTCAAGGAATATATTCCATTCTCTTCAAGGTAATAAAAGCAATCAGGAGACTTCAGACCAGTGTTGGATTTAAAGATGGTTAACTCTTTTATTTCACATGTTAAGTTCAAAATGCTGTCTTTACAGGAGATTCTTCCCTTTCTGAATCAAGGGGATGTGATGGCATTCTTGATCTATGGATGCATATCTCCAATCCATCCTTCATTGCAGAGGTTCCCCAGGTTCTGCGTGGGCTCAGAACATTACTAGTTTCAGGTACTCCCTTTTGGTTATCTTCTTCTCCAAGAGTGTTCACAAACATTTTGGCACCTTTGGTGGGCATAATTCATAAAGGGAATAGTTTTTTTTCCATATCTGGATAACTGGTTGATTTCTCCCTTTTCTTTATTTAAGGTGGCCAGCCATGTCCAGGAGGTATGCAGGATTCTAGAGGTTCACAGGTTTCTCCTCAACTTCAAGACGTCTTGTCTAATCCCTATACAAGATCTGGAGTCTATTGGAGGTCAAGGGACAGGTCTTTCTTCCAGTGGAAAGGAGGGAAACCCTAATAAAGGAAATGAGGAGTCTGCTCAGTCAGTATTCAGCTCCTGTGTCGCTATGGTTTAGGTTACAGGGATTGATTGCGGCGGCACGTTTGCAAATGTATCCCTTTATCAATCATCAATCATCAGCTGGCAAATTTGCCCCTGTGCTGTAACATTTCCATTCTAAAGGTACAGGTGTCTCCACAGCTCAGGCTGGCTTTGGAGTGGTTGTTGGACAGCAACAATCTGGCAGGGGGACTTTCTTATCATTTGACTCCATCCCTGGTGGTTACCATGGATGCCAGCAGGTTGGGCTGGGGGGCGACCTTGGACTCTTAGTCTGTTCAGAGAAAGAGGGACCATCTACAGGCTGGTTGTTCCTCAAATTACAGGGAGCTGAAGGCAAGAAAGTTGGCCTCTCTGGAATTTGTATCTCACATCGGGGGTCAGCATGTTCAGGTCTGAACAGACAATATGTGGTGATGGGGTGATTGAATCACTAGGGGATTGCAGAGTACAGTCTCTGTGGCTTCTGACTTAGTAGATCATGTCATGGGCAGAGAACAGTCTGTTGTCCCTGAGGGCTGTGTATCTCCCAGGGAAAGAGAATTGGGTGGCAGACAACCTAAGCAGGGTGTTTCCCCCAATGAGTGTGATTTCTTTGACCTAGGAGGAATTCCACCTGTCGCAGGAGAGGTTTGGTCTCCGATGGTGAATGTGTTTGTGGACTGGGACAATGCTTTCCTTCCACGCTTCTGCACAATTACTCCTTATGCAGTGGTGTGGAAGATGGATGCAATGTCAATCAGGTCTGCTGTACACATTCCTACCAATTCCAATGATTGCCAGAGTATTGAACAAGATCAAACAGGATAGAGCCTGTGTGCTCTTGGTGGTGCTGGGATAGATCAGTCAGCCTTGGTATCCTCTGTTGAAGACTCTTGTGGTACAGGAACATTGGGCAATTCCAGACCATCCTTTTCTGCTGAAGGGGCCTCCTCTTCAGGCTGGAGTATTGTAGAGAGTGCACCTTCAGGAATAGCTGTTCAGAGGGTGAATCTGTTGCCTGGGTTTATTCTGCAGAAGAGGTGAACTTGATTCAGAACTCCCATCAACCAGTTACTCTGCGGTCTTACTCTAAGCATTGGGGTTCTTTTTCCAGATGGTGTCTAGGGAAAGGTCTGAACTCCAAGTCTGTTGAACTCCAAGTTTTGGATTTTCTGTCGGATGATTTCACATTAAGGTTGGCTCCATCTATGATACAGGCACAATAGGAGGCTTTGAAGACTTTCAGAAGTCCGCTTTTGGATCATTTGGATCGATTGGTATCTCAGCTGATGCCTAGTTTCTTACTGCAATGTTCTAGGATAGTCTACCTAGCCCGGCTTGGGACCTTCCCTTGTTGTTAAAGACTCTTCAGGCTCCTCCGTTTGAACCATTACAGATAGTGGACCTTAAGTTCTTGACCCTGAAGGTGTTTTTTTATGGTGGCAATCATGATGGCATGGTGAATTGGGGAGCTGGGGTAATCCCTTAGATCCACACCCTTTTTGACGGTTTTGCCAAATTGGATTGTGTTGAGATCAGATCCCACAATTTTTCCCAAGGTTCCACTGTTGGTAAACCGGTTCAGCGAGGTGGTGCTTCCATTTTTCTATCCTGAGCATTGGACGGAGGGGTAAGAAGGCTTACATCTTTCGGATGTGGAGTGAACTGTGTTGTTGTATTTGGAAAGGACAGCAAGCTTCCAGAAGTCTGACAGCTTGTTTTTGACATTTGGTATGGTTCGGAGTGGCTTTAAGCCTTCCAACTCCATGTTAAGAAGATAGATTAAGCAAACTATCTTACTTGCTTATGATGGTCAAGGAACCGAGGTTGTGAACCAAGACCAAGGGACGTCTACACTGAATATTCCAGTATTGTGGACTTCTTTTAACGGGCTATCTGTTGAGGACATCTGCAATGCCGCCATATGGGTTTCCTCACACATGTTTATGTACCATTATAGAGTGGTGTTGAGGGGAATGGCAGGTGTTGATTTTGCTTCAGCTGTGTTGAACGCAGGCACTAGTGGTTAAGGTACTCTGACAATGACTTCTGCTTGTTGGTCATGTTTTTAGGTCTCGCACCTAGCGTTGCACTGCGTTGCAGTGCTCGCGCAGCGAGAGTCCATTTGTCCGGGGTTCAGAAATGGACCCTGGAATCGTACACGCTTGTGCGTGTGATTTTTGTTTTGTCTTCTATTATTGGGCTTTTAGTGGCTGTATTTTTTAGACAGAGCACGCAATAGGCCAAAGGCGGGCGCATCGCTCCGCCCACGGCCTATTGGTGTCTGTTACGCGCACTAAAGCCTATCTGGTTTCAATTATCGTGTCCAGACACAAGCGTGTTGATTGAAAGCATATGGCTGTCTGTGGCGTGCGCGCGCGCACCATTGGCGGCTGTCTCTGCTTCCAAAAGCGATTGCTTTCGGTTTTGCGATCGCTTTACTTGTGGCTTTGCTTTCAGTTTTGTGATCACTTTACTTGTGGCTTTGTGGCTGCAATACAGTTTGTTGCTTAATTGGGGGAATGCGTGGCTAATCTTTACGCGGTTACAAGGTAAAATAAATGAAGGCGGTTACAAGGCAAAGTAAATGAAAATGCGCGGCAAATATTTACTTCGTTACAAGGTCAAATGAATGAAGGCGGTTACAAGGTAAAAAAATAAAAAATGAGGGGCAAATATTTACGAGGTTACAAGGTAAACAATGCGTGCCTAATAATTGCACTATACTTCTCTTTTTCTAATGTCGCGTCAGGCTTACTGAACTTATTGACTGTATCTGCTTAGCTACAAAACAAGGACTCGTTGGGGCTAAGTCATACTTTCTGACTGGACTGAAAACGTGTGATTTTGGATAGAGTTCTTTCTCTTTCCGTTACCCGATTCTCTTAATCTAAAATGGCGCTTGCTTACAAATAGAGTTATAGACATATAGACAGAAATACACAGAGCTAGACCTAGGTACAGGAAACAGACGTACACACATATAGAAAAGGAGATTAACAAGCAAAGAGATATACAGAAACAGAGGCACCTACACAAAGCTAGAAACTGAGACAGATAGACAAAGAGGAACAGAGGCAGAGATAAAGACAGAAACTTATAAACACTAAAAGGCACATATAGAGTTTGATACATACACGCAAATACAGTGTACACATAGGTAGACACATATAGCAGAGCATGACGGGCACAGAGGAGCATATACAAAGACAGAGACACACAGATAGACTGAGAGAGAGATAGAAACACACAAACTAAGAGAAAGATGAATACACTATGAGAGAAGAAACAGACAGTAAAACAAATACATCTTGTGGCTTTGCTTTCAGTTTTGCGATCACTTTACTTGTGGCTTTGTGGCTGCAATACAGTTTGTTGCTTAATTGGGAGGAATGTGTGGCTAATCTTTACGTTACAAGGTAAAATAGCGGTTACAAGGCAAACTAAATGAAAATGCGCTGCAAATATTTACTTCGTTACAAGGTAAAATAAATGAAGGCGGTTACAAGGTAAAAAAAATGAAAATGCACTGCAAATATTTACGCGGTTACAAGGTGAACAATGTGTGCCTAATAATTGCACTATACTTCTCTTTTTCTAATGTCGCGTCAGGCTTACTGAAATAATTGACTGTATCTGCTTAGCTACAAAACAAGGACTCGTTGGGGCTAAGTCACACTTTCTGACTGGACTGAAAACGTGTGATTTTGGATAGAGTTCTTTCTCTTTCTGTTACCCGATTCCCTTAAGTTGTGTGTGTGTGTGTGTGTGTGTGTGTGGTTGTGTGTGTGGCTGTGTGTGTGTGGTTGTGAGTGTGGTTGTGTGTGTGTGCTTGTGGTTGTGTGTGTGGTTGTGTGTGAGTGTAGTTGGGTGGTTGTGTGTGGTTGTGTGTGTGTTGTGTGTTTGTGGTTTTGTGTGGTTGTGTGTGTGTGTGGTTGTGTGGGTGTGTGGTTGTGTGTGGTTGTGTGTGTGTGGTTGTGTGTGTGTGTTTGTGTGTGTTTGTGTCGTTGTGTGTGAGTGTGGTTGGGTGGTTGTGTGTGGTTGTGTGTGGTTGTGTATGTGTTTGTGTGTGGGTTGTGTGTGATTGTGTGTGTGTGGTTGTGTGTGTGTTTGTGTGCATGGTTGTGTGTGTTTGTGTGGTTGTGTGTGTGTGGTTGTGTATGTGTGGTTGTGTGTGTGTGGATGTGTATGTGTGGTTGTGTATGTGTGGTTGTGTGGTTGTGTGTGGTTGTGTGTGTGTGGTTGTGGTTGTGTGCGTGGTTGTGGTTGTGTGTGGTGTGTGTGTGTGTGTGGTTGTGTGTACGTGGTTGTGTGTGTGTGTGTGTGGTTGTGTGTGTGTTGTGTTTGTGGTTGTGTGTGTGGTTGTGTGTGTGTGGTTGTGTGTGTGTGGTTGTGTGTGTGTGGTTGTGTGTGTGTGTGTGTGTGTGTGGTTGTGGGTGTGGTTGAGTGTGTGTGTGGTTGTATGTGTGGTTGTGTGTGTGGTTGTGGTTGTGTGAGTGGTTGTGGTTGTGTGTGTAGTTGTGTGTGTGTGGTTGTGTGTGTGTGTGTGGTTGTGGTTGTTTGTGTGGTTGTGGTGGTTATTTGTGTGGTTGTGGTGGTTGTGTGTGTGGTTGTGTGTGTGTGGTTGTGTGTGTGGTTGTGTGGTTGTGGTTGTGTGTGTGGTTGTGGGTGTGTGTGTGTGTTGTGTTTGTGGTTGTGTGTATGGTTGTGTGTGTGTGTGGTTGTGTGTGTGTGGTTGTGTGTGTGTGGTTGTGTGTGTGTGTGGTTGTGTGTGTGGTTCTGGTTGTGTGTGTGGGTGTGGTTGTGTTTGTGTGGTTGTGTGGTTGGGTGTGGTTGTGTGATTACACATCACATAATTACACTGTATTCAATACAACATAAATACACTCCACATACCACTCAGTACTATATAATTGCACGTCACATAATTACTCTCTACTTAATGCAAGATAAATACACTCCACACAATAGCACTCTGTGCCACATAATAACACAACACATAATTACACTGTACTCAATGCAACATAAATACACACCTTTCACTCAAGTTCGTGCTATATAAAAAAAACAATTGCAATGCAATAGGTCTCACATTACTGAATCTTTGAGCTGCTATTGGTGTTGCATTATTATTAGCAATGCCAACAGCTCAAACTTTAATAATGCGAGACCTATTGCATTGAAAATGCTTGTTTTGTTTGCTCTGGATTAAACATTGCATGTTACAAGCAAATTTGATTCTAGCGTACTTATTGTGATCATGAAGCCGAGTAAGGCTTTGGTATCAGCTCACTATCAGGCACATGCATCAACGTAGACTTTTGCGATTCCTTAATTGCGATTATTAAGGAATCGCAATTAAGGACTTGCAAAAGCCTATGCATGTAGGAATCGCTATAAAAATAGCGATTCCTACACATTCCTTAATTGCGACTCGCAAATTGCGAGTCGCAATTAAGGAATGCCGTCCCATTCATTCCTATGGGCCTCCAGGCCCATAGGAATGAATTGGAGATTGCATGAGCAATTTGCGAGTACCAGTTGGTACTCGCAAATTGCTCATGCAATTTCAAGGTTGCAAGGGTGTCAAAATGACACACTATTGCACCCCTGAAATTGATCTGTGTACATATGTTGCATTTTTCAAAGTTTTTGCAAATTACCATGAAGTTCAACTTCATGGTAAGTTGCTTCCCCTATTAGCGAATTTTTTTACTTTAATGCATTGCATTTAAGGAATCTCAATTTGGGAATTCCTTAAATGCGATTATTAAGGAATCGCAATTAAGGAATTGCAAAAGCCTATGCATGTAGGAATCGCTATAAAAATAGCGATTCCTACACATTCCTTAATTGCGACTCGCAAATTGCGAGTCGCAATTAAGGAATGCCGTCCCATTCATTCCTATGGGCCTCCAGGCCCATAGGAATGAATTGGAGATTGCATGAGCAATTTGCGAGTACCAGTTGGTACTCGCAAATTGCTCATGCAATTTCAAGGGTGCAAGGGTGTCAAAATGACACCCTATTGCACCCCTGAAATTGATCTGTGTACATATGTTGTACACACACATGTTCTAAGGGCATATGTGTGCACAACATGAAACTTTGAAAAATGCACAAAAGTGCATTTTTCAAAGTTTTTGCAAATTACCATGAAGTTCAACTTCATGGCAATTTGCTCCCCCTATTAGCGAAATCGCTAATTTTTTTACTTTAATGCATTGCATTTAAGGAATCTCAATTTGGGATTCCTTAAATGCAGTCGCAATTTAAGTAATCGCAATTTAGTGATTCCTTAAATTGCGATTTTTGCATTTGGGATGATGCATCCCAAATGCAAAAATACCGGTCGCAAAGGGGCAGATTCTGAGAATCTGCCCGTTTGTGACCGGTTTTTCCTTTGATGTATGTGCCTGTATGTAAGTAATCTGGCGAGAAAGACTGTCGAGGAAGTAATGCCCCGGTTACGTACCGGTAATCCAAGTCAAGTCTTCTTGTCCACAGGTGGTTTCCCATCCCTCCCTTTCCATTGTTCTTTTTCGGCTTCATGTATTGTGGGGCTTGGGAGAGGAACAGTAAGGGGGGGTGGGTCGAGCCTCCTCTTATGGATAAGGTCAAGGATAAAGGAGGTCGGCCATGTTAGGGAGGGACGGGGAAGGCTGGAGCGCTAATTTTCCTTGGAGGGTTCTGTGGGGGAGCTGAAGCTCACTATGTAAGGAATGTGGCGAGGAAGACTTGACTCTGATTAATGATGGTTTATGGTAAATAGGGCATTCATTCTTCTCCGAGCAGAAGAAAATAGAATTCTTCCATCCACCATGAGATTTTTCCACACACTGATATAGCGGAATTCATAATGAGGCTTTTAACCTTCTCTTTAAAAGGCATATATAAATTGAAAGCAAAAAAAGGCTTTCAGAATCATTGAGTCTGCCTCACGTCAACTGAGACATTCGATAAAAAATCGCCATAAAATCAGTAAAAATTCCTCAAGTGCGAAATAATTATTTTGGCTTTTTTTTTTTAACGAATTTTGATATGGGTAAAGGAAACAAAATAAACTCTGAAACATGCTTTAGTCAGTCTGTGGCAATCAGAAAATCCATTCTTTGCAATCGCGTGTACAACACTGGAGACAACGCTTTGATGTATATCAGAGACGAGAGAAAAGACAAATGTTCAATAGCCCATGACAGTGACCAGGATAAATGTGTAAAACAATAAAACTGTTGACGGACTAGCTGCTTGTCACAGACCCTCAAGACAAGCATAACATTCCGGTTGCAGTCTACTTCCGCGCACTCGTTGATTGGCGATTTAACTCCCTATGGTGAAACATGCTCATACTCTATAGACAGTTTTCTTTCTTAGTTATGGTAAGGCTAATTAATAATTTAAAAAAGAATTGAATAATGGAGATATTATTTCTAAACCTCATCAGTTTGAAGAAAAATAAATAAAAGGTCATGCTTTACCAGAAAAAAATCGTTTTTCTGTTCCCTGCGTTTGAAACGGCTGTGAAATATTTTTGCCACTTATAAATCACACGCTGAAGTAATGAACGCCCATCCTCAAAATTCAAATGGAAGGTGTGAATGCACTTTACTGTTGAAAGTGAATACTATTAACCGTGAATACAATTCCTTGGTCTTTAGAGTACATTAAACAAACGAAGCAGCAGGACTTCACTTTTTCATAGAGGGGGAAACAGTAAGATAGGGGGGCTGAAGTAGAGTCTAAGAGGTAGTAGAGACATTTTGTCCTTTATGGATAGATAAGCAGTGACAAAAGCAATAGAATATTGCACTGTTTTTTTCATTCACGTGACGCAGAAGATTTTCGTGCAGCATTGAGTTTATTCAAATCTTAGAAAAAGTACCCCAAATTTCTGTGTCTAATAACACATTTGCATGACCACACACTTCCAAGAAAGTGATCACTGCAATCCAGTTAGCAGAAGAATTGTCAATGGTAATACCTCTGGCTACTTATAATCCAAAGTGTTTCTTCACTGATTCGTGGGTTTGTATGTGGTTAGATAGATGGGCAATTGGGTGAATATGACAATGAATTAATGGCTGAATGATAATTGATTAGAAGGATGGATAAACGAGTGAGTGACCGAGAGTATGGAAAAGTACAAGGTGAGTGAACGGACAGATTAATGTTTGAATGAGTGCAATGATTAATGGCAGCATAAAGTGCATAAATGTGTTAGTGGATGAATGCATGGATGGATGAAGACAGGTACTACCAATCTTTCTATTTCAGGCTTCAAACAGTAGCAGTTTTATTACTATGCCTACACCTAGTTAAGTCCACTGCTGTTGGATTGGAACATTCACTCGCAGCTGTCACAGTGACTCCTTCCTATGCAAGATCATTACAAAAGCACAATTTGTATTCAAGAAGCCTGCAGAAGTCTCTGCAATGCACATTGAGGATGGGTCTCAGATGAGGAGAGAGGTTTGATTCATAATTGCATTTTATTCCTTTATGGTATTAACTTCATAAGGTGCATATATCCAATACATATTATGTTAGGTTCTGGTTTGATGTGCTGCATAGGGGTTTTTGCTCCTCGGTGACTGAAGGAGAGCCTGATCAGGCTGGTAATAAAGCATGGGGCCTCTAAGCACTGTGGAGGTCACCAGATGCTGATCCTCTCCCCCTCTGTGTGAGAAAAGGAACTTCATTACATTTTGAATCCCAAAACTATCCCAATGTGATACTGACCCATATGTAGGGAGGCAAAATGTGGTCACTCATTACTGATACACCAATGACTAAATGTCTGACCTGTGAGCTATTGCATGATGTAAGTGACCCTGCAGCAAAGCAATAGATGAAAGGGAATTACCCAATTACACTCGCTATGTATTATTTTTATTTGATATTATTGTTCTTCCTACCAAAAAATTAACTAAACCTTTCTTTAAGACAGACTTAAAAACGGGCACAAAGCACAAACACATGAATGTTATACCCATACTCCGGTATTCTGCAATATCTAAATTGTATCATATCCAAAGCTATCCATCAAAAAATTAATACTCTTGTGAAATGCAAAATAAAAAGCATAGAACACACACGCAAATACATTTATCATAAAGTACTTTTTTCAAAGCAAAACACAGACAGTAAAACCCTTAAACAAAGTAACTTGTATGTAAGGAAAATACAAATCAAAAGAGCATGTGCCAGCTATCTAAGGACACTTTAGGCAACCCAATCAATTCCAAGAGACTACTTGTTATTGTGCTTACAGGATACACAACTCCCCAAAGGTAAAGGGCCGAGTGCTAACATTACTATTCTATGTTCTAATAATACTGTATACATGTTAGGTGATGAAGACTGTTTGCAAGAAGCTATGAATGTAAAATACATGGAGATCGGCCTGGCATTCAGGCTCATTTGCACTCGCTGCTCCTACGCTAAGGCGGAGGCGCAACGCCCCACTCCTTTTCAGCAGTGTAAAAAAAGAAACTGATAATATCGCATCGTTATTATCATTATATTTTTCTCTGTTGAGGCAGAGGTGGCGCAGGGCTGGGCTGCTCTGCTCCCAGAGCAGGGGGAGGAGTGGTGGGTACTCGGTAACTGTGCATGACGGTTTGGCTAGCCCAAAAGGTCATGCGCCCTCAGCATGTTCTCCACCAGGCTGTATTACAGCCTGGTGGAGAACATGCACAGGCTCATAGTCCTGGTCTGAGCTCCGAACCACGGTGCTCAGAACAATTATGACTCTGATGACCAGGCGCGCAACACTCATTGGACTCAAAGGGCTTCAGCCCCCCCCCCCGTCGTGTGTAAATGTAAATGTATGTGTCTTGTAAAGCGCACTGCTGCCCTGAGGCGTCGTGGCGCTGTAGACCGCTGGGGAACCCGTCCTGGCTATCCCTGTGAGATGGTCCCTCCTGGGTATCTCCAAGGTGAAACCAGGCATCCCCGGCGAATGTGGGGGGCCGTTGTGGAGATGAGGCAAGCTAATGCCCAGAGTTGCCGAGTGTGTTCCTGGTTAGAGTAGGTACCGAGGCGAGAATTATCGAGTCCGTTTTGACCCTGGTCCACGACCCTGCCGCGTCGGGAATTGAACCCTGGTCCCTGGCCGATTCTCTGCTTGCGGATCTGCCGCCTCTAACCAGTGAGCCACACCTCTCCACTGTGTGGCAGTCCGGGATGAGACACCTTCCCGGGCAAAAAAGCAGCCGAACCCGAGCACTTCACAGGTCTTTAAAAGACCATTTGCATGTTAATGAAGCCTTGCTGTTGTTTCACCCCTTCTAAGAGCCCCTGCAGCTCCACTCTGCCTATTGCTTAAAGTTCAGCCCCCCCCGAAATGTTTGCTCAGCCTCCCCCCGAAATTTGGCTCTAGTTGCGCCTCTGCTGATGAAAGCAGTGCCGTGATTGGCTTAGGGGATCCTGTGTGCTTCCTGCTTCCGTTCCGGCCAGTAGCGAGAGACAACGGAGGAGAGACATGGTGATGAGGTAAGTTTATTTATATACTCCCTGCCCCCCCCGCCCCCTGATCCATGCCATCAGCCACTGCTCATTTGACACATTAATATGAGGAGAACATCGTATAGTACATAGACAAAGGAAAGTCAAGCAAACGTACACCATTCCAGGATGTGCCTAGTGAAAATTTATATAGAGATTCAGACTCTCAAAGGACAACATCAATGACCTTGAATTTCTCATCATTCCCACATCAGACCTAGGAAAAACATGCCTTATACCTTGACCACAGAGGTATATTTACTATAAGCATTAGAGTATTATGCAATTGAGTCCCTACAGTTAGTCATCTGACACGACATCACCATCTTAGAATTGTCTGTCTGCAAGTGTCAGATGCGTTCAGAGTCACTCCCCAAGTTGGCATGTCATGTCACCTTCCTATGTACAAGACAGAACAACTGACAAATGCACAATGACTACTGTTACATCAGTTGTTACCTGCCTTGCCTTGTGGACAACAAAATTGCTACCTAAGCCTGGAGTGGTAAAACAATGAAAGCAAAACTACCATTCGGGAAACATTTGCAAGGGGAGGGGGCACACAGTACATTAGTGATGTAGGTGGAACATGCACAGAAAAAGAATGGCCAGGCCCCAAAGAGGTTTTAGGTAAGTGCAAAGATACTAAGACTTCTTGGGAGGGTGCTGTTCACTGCCACCAAACACAGAACAATGTCTGTCTTCTGTCTTGGAACTTGGGCACTACAGGTACTATACTAGGCTCACCACTACTGCCTTCCTAGGGATGTTCGGGGAGCTGTGTCAGGTGACATGGCAAAAGGAGTCATCTGAACAGAAGCAATAGACCCTGCAATAAATGGAATAGCATCACAAACTTTCTAAGTTTTCCGTCATTACTGTTTCACATCTGATATCAGGTTCATCATCCATTCATGTGTAGCCAGAGATCCTTTCCAATTTTTCATTCCATGGTTCCCTGTAAAGATAGACACTTTTGCTGGGTCATTTGCCTAGATTTGCCTAGCCTTGGTCTTTTTTTTTTGTGGAAGTAATTTTGTTTTATTTTCAAAGGAGAACCAAAGGAAGGGTCGACATGTACACCGCGTATCACCTACAACCCTTTGTAGGGCTGGCTGCATAGTTTAGAATAGGCGTACAAAGTACAGGTCTTAGTTATCGATGCAGATGTTACACAGCAAGTCGCCTACAACCCATGGCGGGCCGGCCGCGTGGTACAAGAGGCACTGCGTAGGATTGCAATGTGAAGGAGCCTCTAGGCTGGGAGAACAAGAAAGACCCAACTTCAACATAAACAAGAATAAAGAGAAAACCGAAAGAAAGAGATACAGACGGGTTAGCAAGCATGAAGGTTTGAGAAGATGAAAAAGGTAGAAAAAGAAAGAGGAGTAGAACAGGGGGGGTTAAAGGCAGATAGAAAGAGACAGGAGGGGGAAGCTGTATGAATTGTGAGATCCGTGAATAGTGATCCAAAGCAATAGCGAGGGGGAGTTGGGTGGCGGGATGGGGCGGGTGGGCAAAGGCGTAGAATGGTCAGATCGCCTTCCGCGACGCACCGTGGCGGGTGAGGGCTAGGGCCAGGTTGATTAGGTAGATAATCTGTCAGGTTCAGGTGGATACACAGCATCTTCAAAGAGGCGTAGAGCCCGGAGCTTTGGGGGCAAAAGACGCGTGCGTTCCACTTTACAAACGTGGGTGACTAATGGCTGCCATATTTTGGTGAAATGGGTGTCACAAGACTGCAAGCACTCTGTAAGTAATTCCATAGTTATTGTGTGCCACAAACGTGTGAACCAGACGTTAATGGGAGGGGTCTCTGCTTGTTTCCAGTACAACGCAATGAGCTGTTTAGCGGCGCCTAGCATGTGAAGGGCGATATGCCAGTCGCTGCGGGTAAGCGCGCGCAGGTTGTAAGGTTTAAGGCCTAAGAGAATTGTAACTGGAGTTTCAGGCAGGGGGAAGCCAAGCACCACTTTAATATGATTAAGTACCTCTTTCCAAAATAGAGTCAAGAGCGGACAGGCCCACCAAATATGAATAAAATCGACCGGGGGGCTTGAGCATCTCCAGCACAGGGGAGAGGAAGCAGGGAAGAGGGGTGTAGTACCAGTGCGTCATGATCTTATATGCAGTCTCCTGTTGAGAGACGCTGCGGTATACCTTCAGGATATCCCACCACAGGCAGTTCCATTGGACTGGAGAGATGACAGAGGAAGTTGTTGATTGCCAGTGACGTTGATAAGGATGGAGAGTCACAAGCGGGGAATGTTGTAAAGCCTGATAGGTCCGCTTTAGCGCTAAACAAGCCTCTTCAGCCTTATTAGTACGTAGGGAGCGCAGTTGGCCTCGGAGATTTGCCAGACGTCTTTTATGCACAAGCGTGGGGTGTTCCTGATCCTGTTTCTCCAGGCTCTTAATGTCCTTAGTGAGGTTGTTTTCCAGGAGGTGCGCTTCTCGCGCCCGTGCAATTGCGAGAGATTTGATATGGCCTCGGATCGTGGCCTTGAATGCATCCCACACTTTCGTGAAGGGGGTTTCAGGGATGTCGTTTGTTGCAAAAGACTCAATGGCAGTTCGCAGGCTTGCCACATCCACTGGGTCCTGAAGGATATGCGGAGGTAGGCGCCAACGGGGGGCCCGAGGAGCGCAGGCAGCCGGGTCCCTCAAGAGGAGCTCGAGATGGGCATGGTCTGAGACAGAAATGTCGGACATGGAGGCCGAGAGCGACTCGCTGATCAGGGCATGGGAAATAAAAATATGGTCGATGTGCGAATATGAGCGGTGCACATGTGAGTAGTATGAATAATCGCATATGTCAGGGGAGTGATAGCGCCAGGAATCTATCAGGCCAAGATCCGCTATCTGTCTCCCGAGAGCCGAGGACATAGTCCCTGTCCCATGGAATGAGGCGTCGCTGCGATCCATTGCGGCATCCCACACCATGTTAAAGTCCCCCCTATGATAAGTGAAGGATCCGCCTGTGGTATATGCTCCTGCAGGAGGGCCCGGAGGTATGGATCCTGCATCTGGTTAGGTACATAGATATTGCATAGTGTGAAGGAGCGGTGTCCGATCTTGACCCCCACTCTGACAAAGCGGCCTTCTCAACTGTGAAATACCTTGGATTCCCCCTGCCTCATGCCAGGTCTACAGAGCATCGCCACTCCAGCTGTTTTAGTGGGGGCTGCAGCCCAGAATTGAAGAGGGTAGCGAGGGTGATGAGCCATGTGAGGGGAGTCAACCTTCAGAAGATGGGTCTCCTGTAGGAGAATAATGTCCGGATTTTGCTGTAATAGGTAGCGCCTTATCTGGCATCGTTTGTTGGGGGAATTAAGTCCCTTAACATTGAGGGACAGAATCTTCAGGCAAGGGACAGCAGTCATGGGGGTATCAGGGTCTGGAGTGTTCTGCTAAGCCATTGTAAGAAGCAGGGGGTTGCAATAGGAGGGAGGGGCAGAAGAATGTTTCTCTCATTGAAAGGGGGGACCGTCGTGGGGGGCACCCCCACCCGCCATAGAAAAAGATAGTGAAAGAAGAAGGGGGAAGGAAGAAAGCAAAGAATAAGAGATCAGAATATAAGAAATATAACATTGGCCAACAGGGCCACAGTGTCCTGTTCCAGTCCAGGGATAATCGCGGCCCAAGGGCACAGGTCATCCAGGTGAAGTCACTCTCCCAGGAGCAGGGGGGGAACCTCCAAGTCCAAAGCATGAGAACCAGGGAGGCGACCCCACGTCACCATCCCTAAAAGTGTGGAGCTTAGAGATCACCAGGCACAGAGCGGGATACCGACTTAGCATGACCAGGTAGCAGGTGTGAGCAGTGCGTCAGAGCGAAAGAGGTAGAAACGCTTATCTGTTCTTTCAAGGCGTGGCAGGGCGAGAGCCAGCCAAGGAACGGCTCTCCTCCATGGAGCTGATGGCCTGGCTGATGTCTTGTTTAGCTTGGGAGGCGGATTGTTCCCCTGGGGAGGCGAGGTTCTCCTGAAGCGTCATACCCTGAACCAAGACGGCTTTGCAGGTTCCCGAGCATGGGAGGATAGGCGTGTTGGGCTTGATAACAGTGTGAGAGAAAGATGCAAAAGTTGCGCCGCTTCCTGGAAGGATCTCACCTGTGACTCCCACTGAAAAATGAGCGCGAAGGGGTGGCCCCACTGATACCGGATATTCAGACTCCGCAGCTTGTCTGTTACTGGTTTGAAGTCTCAGCATCTGCGCAATGTGGTAGGGGCAAGGTCTTGGAAGATCTGTATGGTGACACCTTTGTAAGTGAGCTCCGTTCGGGCATCCACGGTCTTTTCAAGGCCATCCACTCTCTCTCCAAGGTCAGTGACATCTTTTCTGAGTTCCCGGACACAGGAGCGGACCTCTGAGCGCAGGGAGCCGATTTCAGACTTGAGCTCCAGCAGGAAGTTGGCCATGAAGGACTGTGTAACTGGCGCCAACTCGTCTCCAGTTGATGATGCCAACACACCAGGAGCAAAGCGGTACAAAAGGGGGTGGTGATGGACGGAGCATCAGAACCAATCAAACACTCACACCCAGTCAACAGATCTGGGTTTGATCCACCACCGTTCTTTAGCCCACTCTGCCACCCCAGTTCAGACATGGCCATATGCAAATCAGTCTGACCCTGTGCCACATGGGAACAGTCCAGCCCGAACTGCCAAGCCATGCCTTCCCTGGACCGGAAACAAGCTTCCTAGGACCAGTTTCTGGCATTTCAGCCGTCTTCAGCCAGGCTTGCTTGAATCCAGTGGCAAAGTGAGCAAGGGACTCACGTCTGAGCATACCCTGCCAACTTATGGCGAACGAAGCGGTACAAAAGGGGGTGGTGATGGACGGAGCATCAGAACCATTCAAACACTCACACCCAGTCAACAGATCTGGGTTTGATCCATCACCGTTCTTTAGCCCACTCTGCCACCCCAGTTCAGACATGGCCATATGCAAATCAGTCTGACCCTGTGCCTCATGGGAACAGTCCAGCCCGAACTGCCAAGCCATGCCTTCCCTGGACCGGAAACAAGCTTCCTAGGACCGGTTTCTGGCATTTCAGCCGTCTTCAGCCAGGCTTGCTTGAATCCAGTGGCAAAGTGAGCAAGGGACTCACGTCTGAGCATACCCTGCCAACTTATGGCGAACAAAGCGGTACAAAAGGGGGTGGTGATGGACGGAGCATCAGAACCAATCAAACACTCACACCCAGTCAACAGATATGGGTTTGATCCATCACCGTTCTTTAGCCCACTCTGCCACCCCAGTTCAGACATGGCCATATGCAAATCAGTCTGACCCTGTGCCTCATGGGAACAGTCCAGCCCGAACTGCCAAGCCATGCCTTCCCTGGACCGGAAACAAGCTTCCTAGGACCGGTTTCTGGCATTTCAGCCGTCTTCAGCCAGGCTTGCTTGAATCCAGTGGCAAAGTGAGCAAGGGACTCACGTCTGAGCATACCCTGCCAACTTATGGCCCTCAGTGACTGCACTTTCCATTGCTGGTGGACTCTCTGCATGCAGTGTCACCCCAGGAAGTCCGGCCCTGGGGAGACACTGCATGCAGAGAGTCCACCAGCAATGGAAAGTGCAGTCACTGAGGGCCCGCCCATGGGGTCCGCCGAGCACCCAGAAACCCAAAGAGCGCTCCACATGAGGGTCAAGGACGCCACCGGGGGAAGCATCAGGGAGTTCCAACACGCTGGTGACACGTGCAGCTAGCGAGGGGCAGGTTCCAGGGTACACAGGGCCCAGTCCAAGCGGGTTAGCCCAGTGGGCCACACCTCACCTGCTAAGAATGGCAGCATCACAGGAGTCCAGCAGGAGGCAGCGTGGTTGGGGTAGGGAGGAAGGCAGGCCCTCACCCACCAGCAGGCCCGCCAGGCCAGAGGGCCGCTGCTCAGAGGCACCATGGTGACGCCGCCAGTCCCTCCAAGGGCCAGTAGTCTCCTGTCGTCCTCCGAAGTCACCACCGTCTGTCCGATCCTGCCAGCCGGTGCAGGAGGGTGGCCACTGCATCAGGGGATCATGACAGCTGCTCGTCGCACCAGGTCCTCGCCCAAAATTGCGGCTGCAACAGGCTAGGATGCCGGAGTGCCCCTCAGCCCAGCCGTGCCCCGGGCGCTAGGAAGCCCCGCTCGGGATCGGGTGCCCATCGCAGGTTAGTGGTGTCGTTAGCGGGGCCAGGGAGGGCAGGCGGTGGCATGCAGAGCTGGATGGAGCCTGGGACCGCAAGAGTCAAAATGGCAGCGGCTGCCGAAGGGCCCAGTCGTTGAGGGTAAAGGGTCCGCACCCCCGCGCCGGACTGACCCGAGCCGTCGTCTGCTCTCCTGGCGATGACCCAACTGCTCCGCCGTCCCTGCACCCCGATGGGTGGTGTCGATGGGGTTCCAGCTCCGCTCTGGAAGCAGCTGAAAGCGGCGGCTCACGGGAGCTCACACAGCTCATGTCTCAAGCCATTCGCGCTGAGACCACGCCCCCAGCCTTTCTCTTTTAAACTTGTGGCTAATGTTGCTAGACTATATCATACTTGCCTCACTACGCCCTATGTTGCTTGCTGAAGTATCCCAGGGCACATAATGTATGTGTCCTTATCTATGTGTCTTTTCTCTCCTATCTTTAATTGACTCTTTTGATCCCTGTGCACAATGGTCCTTATATGTGTCATTGATATCTGGCTCCACCGCATCCCCTGCATGACTGAGATTCAATGCCCAGTGAAATGCTACAGACAAATTAGTGCCACTGATATTGCGGATCCTATATTATTTAACATCTTTGACACACACTATTCTCCTTAGCATCCCAGCCAATGACAGTGCATGAAGTATATCCTCTGGCATAGATGTTTGTGTGCTCCTTCATCTGACATGATGTTTGCAAATGAGGAGGTCTTTTTTGTAGCTTGGCACAGGACCTAAATTCAATGAGGATGGCTCCAATTTGTGGAAAGATAAAACTTTGTAAGACACTATGGCCCAATGTCAGAGAGACAATATGCTCATTCAGCTCAATAAGGGGTAGGGGTGTTCAGGCAAATGCCAAAAATATGCACATTTGCTGCACAATACCTAATTTAAGAAGCTTGTTTAAGATGAGACAGAAAAACACCATTAACTATCTTAAACATCCCATTCATGGAATCATAGAGTCAAGCATCTACCTTTTTGTACTGCACCCATTGTGTGTTGGTCAATGGGTGGAGACAAGGGTATTAACAAACACACAAAATGCAAGCTGAGAGTCCTTTAAAGTGGATGTATTTTATTCACATGGCATGTCAATTCAGTTTGCATTTTGGGATAAGGATGGAGATAGGGATTCAAGGAGAAACTGCATCCTAGCTTCTTCCATACCTCCACGCACAGTAACTAGGTTTTGCAGAGGGTTTCATTACATTCATGTCAAGGAACATAAACAATGACACCAAATATACTTCCATCTTCAACCATTGCTTGTTGAAGGGCCATTCACATTTTGTCTCAGCCCACAAACATCATACATTGAGTGTAGGAAAGTGACAGCCTCCATTATCCATTGCTACCTTGAAAGTGCCAGTTATACTTTGGATCAGCCCACAGGGCAGTCATTCAATATTTGGTCTGTTAGTGATGGCATTTATGTCTCATTATATTTGAGATTGCACTGAAAAAGAATGAGCATCAAAAGGTAAAGGAGTCCATTACATTACCAGCCGCCACAATGGCACACCACACATCAGCCCACAAGGGGGCTGTTATGTGCAGCTCTCATTTTGAGGCTGGTGGCAGTGGTATGGCCTCTCACAAGGAGGATGAGTATAGCTCCTTGCCATGTTCATTCATCTGTAGTGGGAGGTATCTTTTTGAGGTCAGGTGTGCCAGTGGCAGCACGAACGACTAGAACTGAAAGACTAGCAACAGTGTCCCAGGCAGCTCTGGCAGCTGAATCCTGTGTCCTTGGCTTGCCTAGGATTCCTATCTCTCATCCAACCAGTGACATTCATAAGCCTGTGTAC
Organism: Triturus cristatus; assembly: GCF_964204655.1. Classification (NCBI taxonomy): domain Eukaryota; kingdom Metazoa; phylum Chordata; class Amphibia; order Caudata; family Salamandridae; genus Triturus; species Triturus cristatus. Next base: position 587,762,493 of record NC_140591.1, on the reverse strand, counting down.
ATGCTTACGAACAGCCTGCACACAGAGGCTAACTGCAGTACAGTAGCATGTATGGTGCTCAGTGCTGAAAAGGTACTTCTGGTCCGCTCCAGCATTAGGTTCCACCCATCCTGTACATATGTTAATGGGTGTAGGATGACTGCACTTATTGCCATCAGGGCTGAGCTTGATGAGATCATTTTTTCTCAGTGCAACCGCTTCATTGCCCACTCAACAGACACTGTCCTGCCTCTGCAACATAAGTTTTTTCCATTTTGGAGACACTTGGCAGAGGGTTAGATTTCCATCATGGACTTCCACAGGTTTAACACCTGCCATATTACCTAGTTTCACATGTAACTCTACATGAGTTGACTGAAATCTTATGATTCACTATGCACCAATAAACAGAGAAATCCCCTCCACTGGTCAAGTAGGGCCACGAGCATTGCTTTTCCAGGGTGTCAATTATTTTCACGTTAGTCTCCACACAGGCTGAAATCCTGACAGGTGGTCTCCCAGAATCTGATAACATTCTGTGAAGCCATCAACTATAAATCAGATACCTTTTCAAAGTTTTTCAAAATGAATGTTTGACATTGAACAATAATTGTCAGCCTAGTGCTGTTCCAAAGATTTCATTTTGAAAACATCAACTGCAATTTCTCCAGGGAGTCTAAAATAGCAGCACATTGAGGAGACATTGAGCAATGTATTGCAGTGGTCTAGGCATGAGAAAACTAGGTGGGAAGAAGGTATGGGGAGTGAGCGATATTGTTGTAAAATGTCTGCTATTTGTAAAACTGAATAAAAACTTACTAAATCACAAAGTGAGCAAGGACGCAGATCCATTGGGGATAACTTAGTTTGTAAGAGGATGGCAGTATCATCCTCTGAAATAGGATCAGATTCAAGGAAATTCCTTTGCTTACATGGAAGACAAATGAGCATGTCCTGTAATACTTGCTGTTGGGACTGGTTCAATTAATGCACCTATTACAAGAAGGATCCGCCTGGACTTCATATTTTGTTGCCCTACACCTGCCCTTTTGTTCTTAAATTTTCAGAATATAGTATACACTCTTGTGGAATGTCAACTTAGCAAGAGCTTCTTATTAAATGTTCAAAATGTTGGAGTCCCATAAGAGCCTTCTATGTGATGTCACATTCAGAGTTGAAAGATTGAAGACTTTGGTTGACACAAATCCATATTACATATTTAACATGAATTTCTAGAATGTTCCTAAACATCTTGGGAGTTTATTGTAAACTAGTTTTTGTGATTATCACAGGTCCTTTCTTTAAGCAATGTGTAGTCGACTGTGAACCAGTACGTTCAGGTTTTCCAATGACTTGGCACAGTAACTGATCAGTGGTTTCATTTAAAAGCAAGTCAAGAAGGAACACTAAATTGTACGCCATTTGTAAAAGAGCCATGATTCAACCTGTTTCCAATGTAAGGTAGGTAAGCTGGAGCCCTCTTTGACGCCAAGTCAGTAATCTTGTATGTTTATGTGGAGAAATTGGAAAATAAATAAAAATATCACAGAGTATAAAGCAATGGCCTCCAAAATACATCACCCAATGTCAGTGATGTTAAAATGATCTATTACCAAACAATCTATTGTTTTTCATTGAACAAAATTTGATCATACCAGATGCTCAACTGACCTTCAAGGGCTCCCTTACTCTATAGCTAGCTTAGGGTTTTATAAATATCAATACATACAATACATGCATGCATACTTGCTAACCGATCCTCACTAGTGATGTGCTAAATTTTAAAACTGCCAATCGCGGTAATACAATGTGCTGCAGAATTGCAAAAGTTACAATGAGGACAATGTCTCTTAATGCAAGACAGGACTTAATGTAGGGAAGTAAATTTTAGTAACAACTGTAAAAGAAAAATATGTTTGTAAATTGTGAAAATCTTGAAAAATATCAGAGCGTGGTTCACCTAATCCACCAACTAGGACTCCCCCTAGTTTTCTAAGGAAATGAGAGTTGCTGTTCCAGCCATGCCAAGTCTTACCTAACTCCATGACAGATGAACCTTTCACCACAAAATAGTGTGTGGAGCATATCACCAGATTAGGGTTTATAGCAATAACTAGTATTGTAGTAAATGATTTCAATGTGCTTGAGTCGTCGTATTCTCTGCATCTAGGACCCAAAGTTGGTGCACTAATCTACAATCTTCTCAGAGTTACAGACTCCTCCTCTCGCATAGGTCCCTGAACAAGGGACAGTGGAGTCACCTGCCTATCAAAATTATTTTTCAGTTACTTCCCTGCACTCACAACAGCACATGACTTATTTGTTTTGCCTTAGATGAAACTTGGACTCCGCTTCTTTTCTCATCAAAAGGAAAATTTGGTTCACAATTCATGTAGGCGGCATGCATGATGACAGTATCACCCATATTCTATGCTTGCAGATGTATTCTTGCTCTTTATGGAAAGCCCAATTTGCCCACTTTTTGAGAGAACAGTTTTATCGTACTTATATCCTCGGTATAATTTTCCTGCATTTCCAGGCCTTGTTCACAAAGTTTTCTGCAGTGACTTGTTGTGCCTTTCTTGAGACACAAGTGTGACTTACAGTGCTTAGTTTGTGCTCAGTACTGACACTTAATTCTAAACACTTGCACTTCTGTATGACAGTCCACTAAATGGTAGCCCTGTCTGACTATTTTGGAGGATAGGGCATCAATAGATTGTTTATTAATTATATACACTACAAACAATATATAATACCAGTGAATTCAGGACATTCTTACAATGTCCTGGCGTAGCTCAAATGGTTACATTTGAAAGAGTGTGATGGTGTTTGGCAGTGCTGGCAAGGGCAGTAGGTGGTGCAAGCAAGCTTCATGTCCTAGGTAGTAAGTTAAGGTGGTGTTGGTGCAAATATCCTTCACCATTGTATTACGGAGAAGATATCTGGAGATGGTGATGTGTGACAAAAATGATTATGCATAATTTTGTGGCATTATTGTTGCGTCGATTTATTTTATTTGTTTAGTTTTATTTAGCGCAAACTTGACATAAGGGTATCAGAGCGCTTTATACAGCATTCGCGTGTGTCCTATTGTTTTTGTGCTGCTGTGTTTTATTGTTGAATTATTGCAATGTTATGTTTTAGTTGTTTTCTTCTGTGGTTGCCATGTTGCATTCTGTTGTAGTTGTTTTGCTATGTTTTTCCCTGTTATTTGATTTCATTGTGCTTTGTGTACGTTATTGTACTAAATTTTGCTGTTTATGGACAAGTATACCAATGCTGGTATATTTCTAGACAAATGCCTTTACATTTCCCAAGGCAATGAACCATTTCCCACTGTCTAAGGTGGCATAATACAGCTGCTCCTTCCCTTCACTCAATTAAGACACCAGTTAGTTCAAAACTGTGGCACATACTATGGGTTTAATCACAAAACATTCTTAACTGGCCTTATTTCATTTCCTTGATGGCATGTTAAAGCAGTGTTTGCTCCAAAAACCTTTTACGAACATATAAAAAAACAGGATTGTGGAGGTAGCAATGCGTTAAAAGACCTTTTGTGCATATTTGTTCTGTGGCATTTGGTTTATGATTGCTATGGTTCTGTTGTGTTTTTTGTGCTGTGATGTTTTAATCACAGCACAAGTGGGAAGGGTCTGCCCAGACGTGGGTTCCGTGCTCTCCATGCCACTGGAATCAAGCTATCCTGGCTGAAGAGGGGTGAAACCCCGAAACCGGTCCTAGGATGCTTGTTTCCAGTCCAGGGAGGACCTGGCTTGGCAGTTCGGGCTGGACTGTTCCCATGAGGCACAGGGTCAAGACTGATTTGCATATGGCTGGGTTCAAACTGGAACGGCATGGTGAGCAAAAAAACGATGGATTTAGGTCCAGATCTCTGTACTGGGGTGAATGTATGACATTGTTCTGCATTCTGTCCATCAACTGTTGTTTTTGCTTTTGTGATGTTTTCATATTGCATTATTACAAAATGATTTATTTGTCTGAAGCTACAGTTGTCATATGCCTTTTAAGTTCTAATTGTGTTATTTTCTTTGTATAAGTTATATATTTTAGTTTGTTCTTTATTTTAGAATAACTGGTTTATTTTTGTCCCTAATCTGTTTAAAAAATGCCCATGATAGACACAGAAACAGCTTTAGCAAATTCAAACTTTCCAGCCAAAAACGACCCATGCCTTTAAAGATCCTGTGACAATGTTAAATATATTTATGTTATGTTAAATATATTTATAACGCGCAATAGTTACTCCAAGGAGTGTCCCAGCGCGAAGCCACATGAGAGGAACTAAAGTAAGAGGCTATGGAAACAAATGGGTTTTAAGAAGACGCTTAAAACAGAGTGGATCCTTAGTGTTGCGCAGAAAAAAAGGAAGAGCATTCCAGGCTGCAGCCGCTTTGACCGTAAGCGAGCTACCTCCAATCCTAGACCGGGAAAAGCGTGGGACCCTAGCCAGCAGAAGGGCTGACGAGCGAAGAGCTCTGGTCGGAACATAAAAGGCAAATCGTCTCTGCAGATAGGGGGGACCTAGATTGTAGAGGGCATTGTGGGCAATGACCAGAGCTTTAAACTTAACCCTCTCAACCATGGGCAGCCAATGCAAGGCACGAAGATGAACGCGAACACTGCTACTTCTAGCGATTCCAAGAAGGAGCCTTGCGGCCGCATTCTGGATCACTTGAAGTTTGTTAATGGAGTAAGCAGGCAAGCCCACAATCAACCATTTATGTCTTTCTAAAATGGTAAAATAGTACAGATCCGGATTTTCAATTGCTTATGAACAAGTCAGTCAAAAACTATGGCAGAGACTATAGGCCAGATCAAGAAATATTTTTGACCGGCACTATTTCGAGTCCTTGGTGGGAAATTAAGGCAGTGCTTGGTGCAAACAACTTTTACCATTGTATTTTAAAATCAGGTTTCTGGAGGTGGTAATGTGTGACAAGAACATTTGTGCATAAATGCTTCACATTTTATTGTGGTGACAAAGTGTTCTGTAATTGTTGTGCTGCATTATTGCAATATTATGTTGTGTTGTACTGAGGTGGTTGTTTGCATTCTGTTTTGATTGATTGTTTTGCTTTTTATGCCTTAATAGTGATTTTATGTTATTTTGTGCATGTTACTGTGTTATGTTGAGAATATGACTGGGACAGAAAATAGGACCAGGCACCAAAATAAAAGGGGCTCCCATCAACGAATCAGATAGCAAAAAAAGTGGTCCAGATATTGTAAATCACGCCTGTTTTGAACTTGTAAACACATGCATTTGTGTTTGCTGCAGGCAATGTTTGTTTTAATATCAGGGATATCAACAGTAAAAACTGGCCCAGCAGACCATAAAACAGGCTCACGAACTGCTAACAACCCATCCCAAACACTGATCTGTGAGAATCTTCACATTTGCTTTTATTTATAACTGCTAGTCAGTTCGTTTAAATTGCATGTGCAGTGATAGCATTGACAGGGAGTACATTTAGTTTAAAATTTTGCAGATCACTGTCTGATAGATTGTCTTGCCAACTACATTTTAGGAATTTAATTTCATACTTTCAGCCAGTCTGTTAATAAAACAGTGTGTGAACCTTTACAGGTTTTGAGCCTTATCCTCCCCTAGAATTAAATTGCATTCTGTTCGAACATTAAAGCCATGCATTCATTTAGTATTTGTAGTTGACATTAGCAAGATGGCTCAGTGACATAAGTGGTTATGGCTGATAACTGGTGTTATCCGCTGGCTAGAACTTTGTGGCTTATTAACAAGATTCCTGCACCACTGGAGCGTCACATTTTTGTTCCTCTGGTGACACAGGCCTCTCAATCATATCTATGAGTTGACTCAAAGAAATCTTGTGTGACTTTGCATTTCCTCATAGTTACGGAGTAAGGCAAGGCAGCTCAAAGTGCTGTGTTGCCTTACTCTGCGCCGAGGAGGGGTTCCATGGGCATTGTGTTGGGTGTTCCCATTCAACACTCATGAATTTTGACGCTGCCCTAGATTTACCAAATCACATAAACCTGGGGCAGTGCCAAAACCTTACGCCTCCCAGAGCACGCTTAATGAGGAGAAATGTTTTCATTTTGCCACGTTTTTTCCTCTTTACAAGTGTGCTGTATTCTGCATCACACAGAATGAGGAAAACGCCCCCATGGATTGTTTTTGTGCAGTAATGTGACCCTTGCATTAAGGTGCCCCTTTTTGCACAAAAGCAATCCTGCCAACAACGTGGACACCCCCGCACTATGGTATAAGGGTGCCTTCGTTGGTGCTAAGCACCAAATTGTGCGCTGTCTGAAAGGACAGGAATGCGATGTATATCATAAATATGGTGCATTACTGCCCTTTCCTTTTGACGCAGGGCAAAGCAGCAAAGAGACTGGCTGCACTGATCTACACCAAAAACTTTTCAATGAGGACCTTCGCGTCTCGGCAGGTCCAACTTACCTACCATGCATCTACTGTCAAATAATTCAGTACAAATAATTGGGGAAAATAATATCTTTTTGCTTACTGCGCCTATAAATCACAAAAAATATGGATCGAAGTGCTACACTAATAGCATGTTATTAATGAAATGGCGCAACTCGAAAGCTAATTTAATTTATCAATTTTAAACACATTAACTTCACATCTTCTCCTTACCATCCATTTTTAAGGAACAAAGTCCATGTTGATTATGTAATCCACAACAATTATTTTGCTTGTTAGAAATGCTAAAAGAAGGGGTAAGAAATCAAATTCTTTTCTCTTTAACGCATCATCATATTTTCGCCCATGAATTCTTGGCTAGTATTATCAAATTCTAGATCAATTTTTACTTTAAAACAACATGACATATCTCTTTTGTGAACAAGGTGTTCCTCTTTCAAAAGAACTGAATAGCTGTCGACCATAAATTGCCAAAAGAAATATACACTTTTATTGTTAAGTGTAAGCTGCTTTGACATTTGAGGCATCTGATTTTCAAGCCGAGGGAATCGTTTGTATTAATTTCCTGCAATGTGCTCATGTTTTCAACCTGCTCACAAGCAGCTTGTCAGCATTTTTCTTTTTATCTATAAACAAAGAGATTAGGACACTTTTGGCATGAACCCCTACCGAACAAAAGAAAGTATGAAACATGGAGCTATAAAAATTATGTACACTGGAGGCCAATTTTCTATATCACACAAAGCTGAAGTGAGAGAAAATGTTTGGCACACTTCACCTTCAGCATTGTGTGTGAAGGATTAACAGCATTGTGTGTGAAGGATTCATTTCACTATCTGTTCTTCACAATAAACAGACCTCCCGAGCAGTAGCCTGCATACTTTAAAAAAAATGTAACTGGACCCTGAAGGCTGAAACCTAATGTTCTTCTTCAATCAGGAAGCGAACCAGGAATTTTGGAGTGCTTGTTTATTTTCAGTTCATTCTATCTCTTCAGAATGGCTCTTTAATTTCATCCAGGTGACAGTCCATCATACGTAATTGCTCCTAGATTAGTTTTCACCTGACCTCTTCTTGTGAAGTCTGTTTTCCTACCACTGTACCAAATATAAGGCCTGCAATGTAGAGTCAAAAAACGCGCTTCCTTAAATTCTGGAATTATTTTATTAACAAGCTGAGAATGCACAAATGCGAAAAACATGCTCAATTTATTCGACATAAATGCAACATTTAAAGAATAGCTGAAGAACAGCGAAATGTGTGTCTCGGTTGAGAGAATTCAATTCATGCAGTATTTTTTATGTTGTGATTTTAGAGTTTGCAGAGTGTGAAAAGTCATTTAAAACCACACATTTAGCATTAAACCTTTTATTAATTGGGTCAGATTCACACAGCCATTTGCAACTGCAAACATATGTTTACGGCTGAAAATGTATCCTTGTACACATGACATCTGTCTACAAAAGATACCTGCCAGGTGTAAATGTTTGTACTATTAAGAAATTGCATGCAACAACAGTGTACAATTAGGCAGCAGTAAACCACCTGCAATGGATGGGGAGTGGAAGGTTCAAGTCCTGGTTTGGCTTGAGAGTTTGGGAACGCCTAAAATCTTTTGAGTTTGTTGTAATTCACAAACTCTTCTCTGAACATGTACCCACTCTGGAAATAGTTAGAGATTTGGTCCAGTAAAGAACGGGTGTAATTCCTTTCCATGGTGAGAACAGTATTAGAGCACCACAAACCTTGTGCAGGTATAGGGAAACAGATTCGTCCATTGATAAAAACAAAGGGGCATATTTACTAAGAAGTGAAGGAGTGCGGCGTTATCCTTCCTGGCTTAACACCGCACCCCACCACTTCTGAAATGCAGGGCTGTACCATATTTACAAATATATGGTGCAGCCCTGTGTTTCCCCCTGTGCTGGCTCTAAATGTAACAGCCTAGCACCAACGCAGACACCCTTGCACCATAGTGCACGGTTGTCTGCGTTGAGGTGAAGATTGTTTATGTGGTGGAAGGTCCCCCTTCCAGCACATAAACAAGCAATGGCATTTTGCTTTTTCTATGTGTGCTGCGCAAAGCAGCACACATGGAAACAGCAAAAACGACGAGAAAATAAAGGTTTCTCCTCGTTTCGCCAGGTTAAGACCAGATTTTCCATGGTTTTAATTTTGGTGCTGCCTCCTATTCACGCCTCTCTTGTAAATAGGGGACAGCGTCAAAATCCATGGGTGTTACAGTGGAACACCCACCGCAAAACCCATTGCCCACCTCTTTCATGCTAAGTGTCCCGTAAAATGGGTCCTGTTTTACAAGGCAGTGTTAAGCCACGTTAAGTGGCTTAACGCTGCATTGTAAATAAGGCAAAGCCCCTATCACCACTACAATGTCCGGAAAAGTGATGGTGTGGTGGCAATAGGGGCCTGTAATTATGCCTCAAAGTTTTCCTGTGAAAAATAATGTGCATTTGCACAGCAGGCTGCTTTCCCCGAGGGCAAAGTAATACTCAGTGGATCAACTCACATAGGGGAAGTAGCAGATCTTCCCAGTAGTCCTCCTTGAAAGTTATGCCTGGTGCAGCTTCCTCTATGTATTACTGAGAAAATTGGTGTGCAGTCCTAAAACTCGTACATTTACACCTGTGCATAGGAATATTAGTACAGGTGATAATGTAGAACTTATTTCTGTAAACCATGCCTTTATGGTTAGAAAAGACTTTCTCATCTAATGTTGGTGGAATCTCCATGCTTAAAATCAGGATTTTTCAACATAATTTCCTTTTAGGCAATATACATTTGTTTTTGCCTGACTAGCATTTGAGTGTTAGCTCGTGAGTAGCGTTGCGTTGAAGTAAAGTAAATTCCCTCCCAACTCTGACCCTAATTTGTCTAGCAGCATATAGGTGCCTCAAGTTGCCTGGAAACACATCTTCTAAACTGAGCTATATGTAGCAAACACGTTTCATGAATCTTGATAGTAAAAGAAACCACCCCTAAACTTCAGACAACTTTGTGGTAGAATATGGCTTGCGATGCCCACTAAAATATTTTACATAACTCGAAAACACCACAAACAAGTTGAAAAGTATCTGAAAAAGTCTTATTGGTCCGTGAGTGCGGTCTCTTAAGCATGGGTAAGGCCTTAGTCCTGCGAAGATGCCAGCTTCACAGAGAGGGTGGTGGAAGTGGACAGTGAAAAGATCATTGTGATTAAAGTGTTGGAATGATTGCATTTTGCTGCAATTTTTCAAAAACCAGTTCGCCTATGGATATCAATTACCATGCAGTATTTCAATGAGTGAAAAGAATGTAAGGAATTTTATTTATATTAGTGTTTCTTTATCCTTCAGTCCAGTGTATTTTTCCTTTGGTCAGTGTGTGTGTTTGTCATAGGACACCATTTTTTCTTTGTTATCCATGCCTCCTTTTTTGCACTCCGTGTAGCCATTTTGTGGAGCCAGTGAGTGCGTGTTTGGTGGCCACATCGTCTTTGTTTTTCGTGCATCCTTCTTCAGTGGCCATGTGGTGGATGAGCTAGCTATTACCATGTGTGCCACTAGTGTGCGCTTCAATCCTTTTTTATTACATTTTTAAAAAACATTTCCTAGAAATCGTGATACAAGAGGCACTCAACACTTTTGTTTGTTCATTGTTGCCTTACATATCTAGTTCTGCTTGTGGCTGACTGTAGTGCATTTTTATTTGTTATTGATTTATTACATTTTTGTCTGCCTCCCATAAAATCCCAATAGGCCTTGGAGGGGTACCAACTGTTATTTATTTTATTTATTAGATTTTGTCCTGGCTTCCCATAGAGTCCCCATTAGCTCCCTGAAGGGGCACCACCAATTGAATAAATAGTTTATTTGCTTTTGCTCCCCACCCTCCCCCAACACCCATAGAGACTTCATGGGCCCTGGGGGGGGGCACCAACAATTATTTAATCAATTAATTTGATGTATGTTGCTGTCCACCTCCCATAGCATCCCCAATGGGCCCAAGGGGCACCAGCAATTATTTAATTTATGTATTCAGTTTTGTCTGCCTCCCTTAGCCTCCTATGCAGCCCTCATGAGCCCTATGGAGCACCGCAATTCTTTAATTTATTTATTCGATTTTGGCTTGCCCCTGCCTCCTATACAGTCCCCATTGGCCCTGGAGGGGAGCCAGCAATTATTTATTAATTCATTCTATGTTTTGCCTGCCTTGTTTTACCTCACAGGGAGTCCCATTGGACACTGATGGGGCACCAGTAATTATTTAAATTATTTATTTGATTATTTTCCTGCCCCACCTCCCATACGGTTCTTGTGGGCCCTGGAGGATCATCGACAATTATATCATTTATTCAAATATTGCCTGCCCCCTCTGCCTCCCATGGAGTCTCCATGGTCTCTTGGGGGACACCAGCAAATATGTTATTCATTTTTTAAATATTTGACTGCCTCCCCTGCTTCCCATAGGCACCAGTCAATACTTAATTTCTTTATTTGATTTTTTTGCCTGCCCTCTGCCTGTCATAGGAAGACCAAAGGACCTTGAAGGGCACCAAGGAATCTTTTTTCTGTTTAATATCAAGCAAATTATAGTTTATATATGGGGACACCACTGTGAAGTAATAATTATGAAGATGAATTGTATTACAAAGGCTAGGTTGCCAAAGTCTCACTGACTTTGTACTTAATTTGTATTACCTACAGGTACATGATGCGTCACATTATGCTCAATACTGAGACAGAAAGAAATCTGAGAATTAGCTGATGGTGACACAAGTCCAATGATAACTGCTTCTGCTTGTGGGGCTAATGTATAAGAAAAAATAGCCCAAAGAGGAAGGTACCTGATAAGAAGGTGGCCGGCGAGGAGTAGAAGTCTGTGGCCACTACTGACATCAATCCTGCTTAATTTTTCAGTAAACGCAAGATACTTGCTGCAATCCCTTCTGGGCAGGTGAAGGCTGGGTGGAGTATCACCTCTGGATCAAAGGTATCACCACCTCTGAAATCTAAGCCCATGTCTCTCATTGCTACAGTGCCCTGGAGCCCCACCAGGCCACTACACAAGATGGCGGCATCGGACTGAGCGTGGTGTCGCTCCCCAAGCAACACACAAGTCTGCCCAACCAGGAGTGGTGAAGCGGGATGCACTGAGGCAGAGGGTTCCCCGGGAGAGGTGGGGGTGAGCCAGACTTACCGGTGCTGGCCTAACATAGGGAAGAGAAATTGACATTGCGAAGGCCTGGACCACATTGCGGGCTGAGGGTGATGCTGAGGAGGACCACTGCTGACAACCAGATAGCGACTCCCCCCTGGTGCCCGGACAAGAACAAAAGTACTGTGCGGACTTGCTACTAGCCAAAAGGGTGACACGATGCACAGAGTAGACATGGGCCTGCCAAGCTGGCCGATTCGGCTCACGAGGCAACAATCTCCACCTATACCTCCAGGTGGGGCCGAAGGGACACGAGCAGAGGGGCAGCCACACTGAAATCTGTTGACTGCCTACCCCCATGAGTGTCCGTATTTTCTTATTGTGGGGCCCGGACCACACTAGTAGTTTGAGCGGGGTGAAGTGCTTGCTGGGGTGGCCCCCCTGCACTGACTAGAGCTGTGTGGAGAGGGGCATCATCACTATTCCACTATCCCAGAAAAATTGCATGCACAACTTTGGGCACTGGTGTGAGCAGCAGCATCTTGACAAGGACTATGTAATGTTATGGTCATGTAATGTTGCGGTCATGGAAAGTGATAGCTATCTAATCTGCAGGACAGAGCCCCACAGGTAATGTCCCTGGAACCTTTGGCTTTTTCGGGGAACTTCTATGGTGTTTTTTAATTCTGTTGACAAACTATAGCATCCCTCTGTTTTTTTCAGTGAACATTTCATTTTTTTAATTGTATTTCCTAACTATAATGTCCCTGTAACCTTTGCGTTTTTTCAGTGAATTTCTAAGTTTTTTTTAATGTTATTTCCTAACTAAAACATCCCTATAACATTTGCTTTTTTTCAGTGAGTTTCTAAGGTTTTTCAAAGTCTATTTCGAAAGTATTATGTCCCTGTAGTGTTTAGCTTTTATAGTTAATGTCTAGGGTTTATTTGTAATACTAAGTGAACTAAAATTTATTTCGATTTTTAATTTAGTTTTTTCTTTTGAACATTCTTTTTTTTAAAATATACATTATGTACCTTTTAAAAGGAAAAAGCACATATTTACTTAATGTAAAAAATATAATTGTTTTGTTAACGTTATTAAAAAAATGTTATTTTTTTGTAAATGATTTTTCCATTCTGCAGTACCTTCATGGGTCAAAAAACACAGACGGAACTAGTACGCTATGGCTTTTTAACCCCGATCACATGATCGGAATGAATCAGTGAATCCGTATCCGTGGATTCGTCCAAAATATTTTTAATATATACACCCCTTAATTTTCATTATTGACATGAGTGTGAACATATTTACAAGTATACATAAGGCACACTATATCTGTTTTTGAAGAAAGTAACACATTTTATGAGTTTCGCAATTCTGCAAATCTACTGACTGGATTCACAAATTTGCTCGATGACACACCCAAACCTTGGCTTTTGAATTTAGACATAAGGACCCCACAATGAACATGGAAATCCACAGCAAAAAAAAAACGTTAGTTTTCCAGTCAAGCCTCAAGAAAGAGAATTGAGAACCCCTGGAGTTCTGCTTTCTCAGAATTGGTGAAGCTACATTTTCTGTCTGGGATGAACATCCACAACATGTTGAGGATGAGGAGGAAGATACATCACCTTGAAGAAAAGAAAGTGATGTCTGGAAGCACTTTACAATACCTTCTGGGGAAACAAAGGTAAAAGCAAAATATGTGCAGTGCAATATTAGCAGTCAGCAGTTATCCAGAGCCCCTGCAGAGAAGTATTCACATGGTACAAGTTCCATGTGGGAGCACTTGAAAACAGTTAATGAAAGTATTTACAACCGGATGATGCAGGAGAAAGCACGTTCAGCAGGATAGTCCACCTCTACTGCACCCTTGGGAAAACCATCATCAGCTGCAGTCATTACAATACCAGCTGCCTGCAAAGAATTGAGTGAGATGGTTACTCACTGTACAACGTGCCACATGCTTGTTGAGATAAAAACATTCTCTGTGGGTACATACTTGAATACAGTGAAAAGTATCTCTGTTAGGTTTTTTGTGCTTCCAATTATCAAATAATGTTTGAAGACTGAAGGGAGTTGCTTCTTTGTATTTCCCCATCATTACCCTTTTTCTACCCTGCTTACTTTTTGTTAAAAAAATACAAAAACATTTTTTTTAAAACTATTAAAACACACCCTTCCTAGAAAAGAATGGTCTTTGTTAGAACTACCATCTGGTCAAACAAAGAGCTTACTCTGTGTTTTTAATGTGTCAGTGGCTGTATCGGTGTGAGAATGGGTGTGCCAGTGCGTGCATCAGTGTGTGCCTGGGTGCATTATTGGACACATTAGTGTATGCCTGACTGTGTCAATGTCTGCATTTGTGAATGTCTGGGTGTGTCATTGTACACATCAGTCTGCACCTGGGTGTATTATTGGATGCATTAGTGTTTGGGTGGCTGTATTAGTGCGTGGTTGGCTGAATCTAGGTGGCTGTATCGATATGTGACTGAATGTGTCATTGGCTGTATGTGTATGTGCCTGTATGTGTCAGTTTCTGTATCAGATTGTGGCTGGGTGTGTCAGTAGGTTTCTCAGTGTTTGCCCCGGGTATGTCAGTGGCTGTATCAGTGTGTCCCTGGATGTGTCAGTTATTTTATCGGTGTGAGCCTGGTTCAGTCAGTGTCTGTATCGGTGAATGCCTTGGTGTGTCATTCTCTGTGTGACTTTAACAATGTGTGGGTGAGTGTGTGAGCAGCTGCATTGGTGTGTGGGTGTGTGATTGGGTGTATCAGTGAATAGCTGGGTGTTTGAGGGGCTGTATTGGTGTGGGAGTGGCTGTATGAGTGCATGAGTCTATGTAAGTATATGTTTCATGTATAAATGAGTTTGTAACTGACCATGGGATTTTTGAGTGGGTATGTGAGTGTATGTTTGGGTGTGTCACTACCTGTGTGAATATAGGTGTGTGAGTGCATGTATGAGTACCTATATAAGTGTGTTTGTGACCCATATGTTAGCTAAGTAATATATATTTTTATAACTTTACAAATACGTTTTATTAACACATTACAATACAATTTAAATCAAACAAATATACATAATACAACTTATGTAACTATTTACAAATACACTTTTGTGCACAACCACTTCAGATACATGCAGGTATATATTTACACCAGCAAACACAAAACAAAATGATGCCTGGAAGCATTATACAATGCCTTCAGGGGAAAAGAAGGGTGCAGCTAAATATGTGCAGTTTAAAATGTGCGGCATACAGTTTCCCAATAGCACTGCCAAGACGTATTCATATGGTACAAGTTCCAAGTGGAAGCACTTAAAACTATTCAAGAAAGGGTGAATTCCAAATGATGCAGGAAGAAATAGGTGTAGCATGACAGTCACGGTACAGCACCCTTGGGAGAACCACCAGCAGCTGCAGTCATTATAATACCATCTGCCCTGTAAAATGTAAGTGAGATGCTTGTTCACTGTGTGAAAAGCCACATACTTGTCACAGTACCATTTTTTTCTGTGGGTATATTTTCCCTTTTATACTGTTCTTGGGTTCTACACCCATACACCAAAAGTGATTTACTTTTGAAAGAATCATCAGTAAACAGTGGTTAAAAAGAAATCATAAAGATTGTACAAAAAAACCGGCAGAATATGTGTATGTAACTAATTACACAATGGAGAAATTTAGGAACACCAACTTGTTTTTTAACTTTGAGCTATACAGAATATCGATGGGATGACTTACATAACTTTTTTTGAGAAAAACAAATTGTAACTATTAAAGCATAAAAATCAAGTCACCTGGATCCGGCAAATGTTTGGAGGTACTTAAAACACATGTTTCACACTATGCTGTCCTTTTTCTGCAACCTAAAAAATACATCTCTTTGAGAAATGACTGATTGCTTTTCACGAAAAGAGTACCAAGCAAGAGGTACTCCTCATATATATGTGTGCTTTTCTGGGTAAAAGATGGACCTAAATTTACAACAGACACAGATGGCTCTCTCTGTTCTTTCTACCATAGAACAGTCTATCATATGTAGCATTCCAAAAGACACTGAGAAATCATTCTAAAGCAGTAAGGACTGCATTGCCAATCACATAGATGTGGAAAGTGCTCTCAGCAGTAATATTTAATGATTTCCTTAGCTCGCCGGTGAACCTTCATATTTTCACAGCATGAAGCCAGTTAGCCAGTTACTTCTACTCAGTTCTCTTTGACAAAAAAAGAATTAATTAAAAACTGTTAGACAAACCTTCTTAAAAGTTACTTTCTTTCATAAAAATTTCAAAATTATCCCACAAAATCCTCCCAGGAGTAGTGACACAGTTTATGTCTACCCCTGAGTTTCAACCTGCACTCCTCTGGGGGCGAATTCATACTTATTGAAAAGGGTCTCCTTTATGGTGGGATACCTCAACTTCTTCCCTTTCTCTAGCGCCACTACATTTTCCCCCCAAGATCACCGGGAATATGACTTTAAAGGCCATCCCTTCAATCCTCCTCAGAGATCCTCTGTACCCCTACAGCTACTTCATATTCCAGAAACCACCTGTCTATATGACCCCCTCCTTAAAGTCAGACGCCAAGTTTCAGGATATATGGACTCCTTCTTCTGCACTGGACACAGTAGTGGTGCTCCCACCATTTGTCTAGACTTTAACAGCTATTTGACCTTCATGTCCAGCTCTTTGGCACTCAATTCATGAGCCAGCAAGACCCTTTTCTCTTCCAAGGCTCTCTTACACTCAGCCTTTTTCTCCTGTGTAGCCAGCTGGGCCAGCTGTAGCCTCAGGTCCCACTCAGCCTGTCTGCCCTTGAGGTCCTCAGGGGACTGGGTTTGAGAGGAGACAGTACTTCCTGCATCGTATCCAATAGGTAACTCCCTCTGCAGGATCCTCTCTCTCTCCTCTGGACACTTTGCCCAGTGATTTATCTTCTCCTCACCCTCTTTTTTAGAGTCACAACATTTTGGGGCCCTGATTCTGAGTTCAATTACAATCAAGTTTCTCCCTTCTCATGAGTGCAAGAAGTAGTCATCTTCAAACTCTTTTTGTGGTGCAGATTCCATTCTGAGGATGTCCCCCTAGGCTCTAAGGGTGAACTACTACTCAAACTCAGATGAATAGGTGAGTAAATGGGTGTGTGAATGGTTTTATGGGTGTGTGACTGAGCGTTGCAGTCACCGTCTGGTTACATGAGTGGTGGGTACAAAAGTGCTTTTGTGGTAGTGAACTGGGTGTGTAAATGCCTGCCTGAATTGTGAGTGTGAGCAAATTACATACTATTATATTATATACTATTAGCAAATACCCACATCAAATCTCAAACACATTCATTCATACTGGCTTAATAAAATTACTACACTTTCAGTTTACCAATTTCTCTTTCTCCTTTTCCTGCTCACTGTAGTTTTAGTAAATGTTCTCCTCTAAGCTCCATTCTACTTTTCCTTCGAGTATAGTGTCTAGAAGCTACACATTTTCTTTCAGCTTATATAGACTTACATATTTATCTGAACATACTTTTATATACTGCAACCTAATTAACAGACCTGTAAAAGTTCTTTGCTGTTCTCCCTGTTTTACTTCTAAGTCTGCTAACATCTCTTTCCATTCCAAATCTCCAGTGAAAACTCCAGCAATCCACCTCCACTTTCAATAGAAAAGCAGCTAAAATAGCCATCATTCACCATGTGCTCTTACTTATGCTGTTCTAATTAGAAAATCATAGACTTAAACTGATCTTTTATTTTTGTAATACCACTTCTAAATGGTCAGTATTTCTTTAACTATTACCATGTCTCAGTGAAGAATCCCAGTTTGGTTGTTTTCTTCTGCTAATCCATTGCGGTGCTCACCCCAGTGCCTCGTGTAACTTTGTGTTTCCACACAGGGTCTATGAGTGGTTTTGTGAATGTCTGTATGGATCTGAGTGTGAAAGTATAAGTGGATCTGAGAGTGGAAAAACAGATGAAAAGTCTGCTCCAAGTGTTTGGGGGCAGTTTTACTGCTGCTGCCCGCTGGGAGAGAACATACTGTTTGCTCTCACTTGGCGGTCAAAGCTGTCAAAGCTTCCTCCAAGTGGCAGCAAAGAACTGTCCCGAGAGTGGGCAACTCAGAACATAGGGAGCTGGCCCTGGAGGGTGGCAATCCCCAGGGCCACTATCGGCTCCAGGAGGGGGGCACACAGCCCCCCTCCTTCGTTTTTGAAGGGCCTGCCCCTTAGCGGTAAGGGTCTCTGGGACCGAAAACAGCCCGGGCGGGTAGCCGCATAGCCTCCCTCACCCTTTTTGATAAATCAGGCTGGCCCAGTGGGGGTAGTGGTCCCCGGGGCTGTGAAGGGGCCTGTATAGATTTATACCAAATTTAAAAAAGGGCTCTTTCTTGACCAAGAGCTAGCTTTCTGCCAAATTTGGTGCAATTCCGTCCAGTGGTTTGGACTGCAGACATGCTCAACATCTTTATGAGAAATTACATGGGGAAACGTGGGAACCCCCTTTTTCTAGGCCCCTGCTTGAATCAACCTAAAACTTTCAAGACAGTGGCTGAAGTGAGTCGCAAACTAGTTTTGAAAATGTGTCAAACAGCGCCAAAGTGATCAGCAAAACAAAAAATGTTTTGCCTATGGAAACTAGGTCCTAGCTATAACTACCTACTGGCGACCTCCAGTAGGTTTTATACATATTTCCAACTGGCGGTCGCCAGTAGGTAGGTATAGTTAGGACCTAGTTTCCATAGGCAGAGCGTTTTTTCATTTGCCAATAACTTTGGCATTGTTTGATGAATCCACGCAAAATCATTAAAACCAGTTTGACACTCACTTTAGCCGCTGTCTTGAAAAATTGTGGTGATCCGTCAAGCAGGGGCCAAGAAAAAGGGAGGGCCCAAAACATTTTTTCGCATGTTTATTTCCATGGAAATTTTAGACAAGGCTACAGTCTGAACTGCTGAATAGAATTACACCGAAATTTGGTATAAATGTAGTTGTTGTTCCAAAATGCGAACTTAGTGTAAATCCATTCAGTAGTTGCAGAGAAATTTAAAGAAATTTCCAGTTGTATACCAAGGGACTCAGAGGAACCGCGGCCCCTTCCGATCTCATGCTGAGATTTGATTGGCTGACAACACTTCAAAATAAGAAGTGTTGGCAGCCATCTTGTGACACAGTTAAATCAGGAAATAACAACAAAAAAGAAAATGGGGCAGGGTAGAAGCACCCTGACCCCCAAGCCTATTTGGGGTGGGGTCACACAGGGACCTTACAAGGTCCAAAAAGCATGTTCTTTTTAAGTTTCAGTGGGTATCATGCTGAATCCGTGAATCCTGCTGAAAAGTTTTTAAAAAACGAAGTGCGGTCTCCCACGCTTCATTAATTAATGTCCTTCGGATGGGCCAGGTCCTGGGGAATAATGCAAAAAAGGAGACGGGCTCACCCCCCTGGGCTTATTATGCCCTGGGGACTGCCTCCTCTCTGAGGCTTAATGTGAAAATATTGTGGGGGGCCATGCAGACCCCCCACATCCCCAGGGGCTGCCACCTCCCAAAGGTTTTAATTAGAAACAATGCGGTGGCTGCACAGACTCCCCTTCGCAGCCCTGGTGCCCACCACCTCCCCGGGACAAAATTGAAGCAAGAAGGGGGGCCAGGAGAGGCGGGCAAACCGACCCTCCTTCCCCCGTTTAAAAAAAGGCCTGGCCCCCCAGTCTGGGGTCCCAGAGGCCAAAATTGTCCCAGGGAAGAGGGGCCACTTAGTTAAATAATTTTTTTAAATGAAAGAAACAGCTCGTCATCAGAGTCCACGGCCCTTTTCCCCACCACTCTGTAAACGCACCTCATGGCGCTGTGCTGGTTGGGGGATGGAAACCCCTTGGCTCCAGAGGGTCCTTGGGGGCCAACAAGCACTCCTGTTACCTCCAGTAAGTCCCACACAGAGACCACGCCCCATTCCCCACCACTCTGCAAATACAACGGCTAGTTGAAAAACCATCAAAACTCAAAAGGTTTTCAGGGACGTAATAGTTAGGAAATAGAATTTGAAAAATCTTAGAAATCACTGAAAAAAACAAAGGTTACAGGTGTGTTATAGTTAGGAAATAGAATTTAAAAAACTCAGAAATTCACTAAGGAAACAAAGGTTACATGGACGTGAAATTCAGCAGTTATAGTTACCTGAGGTAACTATAACGTACACCCCTGCAATGCACTGCTTATAGCCTCACATATTATATCACTCATTACATGGTCAGTGACATCACTGATGACATCACTGATGACATCATCCACAGAAACACTCACACCCCATGTAACCTCTCATATGCTCTCTCACACACCCTCACAACCACTAACATACCCATTCACTGACCCATATCAGTACTCAGACACCCACTCACTTCTTCTTAGAGCCACTCACATACTCACTCACTCAAATTGTACAGCCCCTCACACAACCATTCACTCACTCATACAGCTACTCCTACAACCATTCACTCACCCATACAGCTACTCACACACCCACTTATTCACCAATCAGTCACTCAAACACCCACTCACTCACCCATACAGCCTCTCAACACATCCACTCACCTATAGAAGCAATCACATGCCTACATAATCACTTACACACCCATTCACACATCAATACAAGCACTCACACATCTGCTCACTTCTTCATACAGACATTCACACACCCACTTATTCACCCATACAGCAACTCACACACCCTCACACTCAAGGATACATATAGCCACACAACCACTCACATAATATATGTTAGAAATACTATCACTTAGTAGTAGTGTGCATAGCAGACGCTTAACATCTATAAACTCTTGCAAATACTTACATTCACTTGATGATGTCAACAGTGATGCCATCAGTGATGTCATTAGTGATGTCACTGACCATGTCATGAGTGATGTAATATGTGAGGTCATAAGCAGTGAATTGCAGGGGTGTAAATTATGGTTAGCTCAAGTAACTATAACTGCTGAATTTCACTGGTTTTGTATGAGTGAAATCTGAGCCTAACTATAATGCCCATGTAACCTTTGTTTTTTTCGGTGAATATATATGTGTGTCTATATATTTGTAGGGAGGTAGTTAGTTATAGTTAGAACCATGTTTCCTAAGGAAAAGCGTTGTTTGACTTGCACATATCTTTGGCGCCATTTGACAAATGTTCATGCCATATTCCAGATAGTGCCCCCTTGATTCTTGTTGTGTAGGGAAAGTTTTGTGGTGATCCATCAAGTTTTGATTAGAAAAAGGAGGAGTGAAAAATGTGCACTTTGCCAATTAAATACCATTGGAATTTTAGACCAGACTACAGCTCAAACTGCAGAGCCGAATTACACCAGATTTGGCAGAAAGGTAGCTGTTAGGCCAATAAGTGACCTTTTTGTGAATTGGTATAAATCTGTTCAGTAGTTGCGGAGTTATTAAAAGAAATTCAAATTTGTGTATATAGGGACACAGATACTCGGAGGAGCCAACAGTCCCCGGGCTGAAATCTGATTGACTTCCAACACTTCAACCAGGAAATGTTGGCAGCCATCTTGGGACTCGGCTTCTGCTGAGTACTACACAACATTTAAAAAAGAGAATGGGGCAAGGTAGGAATACCCTGACACCCAGGCCTTGTGGAGGGGTCCCAGAGGGACCCCGCCAGGGAAAAAAGTTGTTTGTTTATTTTAATTTATGTTGCAAATGCACAACAGGGTCACAAATCTGTGGTAACATTTAAAAAAAAACAGAATGGCCCCTTGTGCTTGTTTTTTTTATAGCCCCAAGTGGGCTGGTCCCAGGGTCATATCATAAAAATAGGAGAGGGGCGCACAGGTTCCCTCTCCTAGGGCTTCTGAAAGCCCCGGGGACCGCCAAATCCCCGGGGCACTTCAAAATATGTATGCAGGTGGGCCCACAGAGCCTGCCTGCCCCCAAGGACTGTAACCTCACTGGGGCCCTTGAATATTTGTAGGTGGCGAGGTTTGCTGGGCCTGTCTGCACCAGGAGGACCGCCACCTTCAAGGATAAATTATGGTAAAAGATTGCAGGGGGCCCTCCCCGGGTCAATGTTTTGAAAATAAGAGGGGGTTGCATGCCATTATGGACCCCTGACCCCAGGGAACACCACCTTCCAGGGGCTAAATACTACAATGAAGGGAGGGCATGCAGCCCCCCTTGTTGAGCCACGAATAGCCCTGGGGACGGACATGCCCTAGGGCTAACTCCTGCTAACTCCTGATGTGCCCACCTTCTGGAGGTAGCTGTTTGCCTTTTCTTGGTGGGAGCTGGTAGTCCACACCAAGCAAAAGCAAACATAACTCCGCTGACTGCAAATGCAAGGTATCAAAAAGCTCCTGCTTGCAAAAAACAGAGTTTATCTCTGTTTCCTTGCACACAGATGAAAGCACTGCTACCGCAAGCAGACAGCTGCTATTTATTGCAGCTCCCTGCTTGTGGCAGCAATGTTGGCTTTCACAGGCTTTGAGGCTTCACTTGTGGTCCCATTGCACACTGGATGGGGGCACGCAGGAGACATGGCTGGGGCCTCAGGGGCTGGGGTCTCCAGGGCCAGAATCATCTCAGAGCCCCTCTACCCCATTTTGTCATGGTGGGCCCCCTCACCCTTTTGAATTATTTAGTTTTGAAGGCTGGGGATAGGGTTCTAAGGGCCGAAATCGGCCTGTGGAGGGGGCCGCACAGCTCCCATCTCCATTGAGTGGCCCGGGGAGGTGGTGGTCCCCCAGACCCCGGGAGTCTGTGTGGCCTCCCTGCAATGATATAAATATAAGCCCCGGGTGGCAGTGGTCCCCAGGGCAATACAAATGACAATGGAGTGGGCCCCCATGTGCCCCCTTCCATTAATTTTAAAATAAATTGGCATCCCCCTGGTACCTGCCCACATTTTCCTCACTCTAACAGGTTACAGTTAGGAAACCAAATTATTTTGATATTTATTACTATGGGGATTTCATTAAATAAAGATTGCCCTACTGTCTGAATCCTCCTGTCTTGTAATTAATGTTTATCTTGTAAACAGACACCTACATTTGTTTGAAACAAGCTGCAGCTAACTGATTTTTTTTACACATGAGTGTATGAAAAAATAGAATGTTTCTCATTGCTAGGTGCAAGCATATTTCAAGTAAAAGGCTTGCGGGTCTAGCAGACTATTCGCCCGTGCCAGTGCTGTATTTCCCACAAAGGTAAGATAGAATCAGATCTGTCAGGTGGAAAATGTTAATTGGACTTTTCTGTCAATAGGTGTCACTGGGGAATCAGATAAACACGTACACACTCTTGACAGATGGGTGTTGTAAATCACATACAAAAACTCGCTACCTTGTTCCTGTCAGAAAAAGATGAGAAGGAAGTCCCTGGCAGACCAAACAAAGAACAAGTCCTTCCAGCATCTGCACAGCAGGGTCAAAGTCTTTGGGTGAGGCTAACATCTGCAAGGAGTGAGTTACTAGCCTATGAGCCCTGGTGAAAACACCTGCTCACACTGAAACAGTAAGGAAGGCAAATGGTATCAGAAATTGCAGAATTTCATGTTTTGATCGGAGTTTTATGGTGTAGACAAACTTTTCCCTACTTGCAGCCCACACAGATTGCCTATCTGGTGGTTGGTGAATTTACTGCTATGTCGATTGCCAGATACACAAAGGAGGAAATGGGTGACGCACAGGGATTTTCAAATAAAGCCTGGGGTTCTCCTGCCATAATTCCCTTGACGACTCACAAAAGCATTACTTGGACCTGCAGATTTTCCACCAGGTGAAAATCTCTGCATGAGGAAATGTGATGCAAATGTGTTTTGGCTCATTTAACCCTGTTTTCTTCCAGGTGGTAATATTTTCCCTACGGAGAAACACATTTGCTAACAGCTGCGGCACCTACTACCCCCGGCCTTTGGAAAATCTATTCCTTTGAAGGCTCTCCTTCTCAATTGGTCCATGAGGTCTTTGCTAGTAAGATGCCTTAGACAGGACTACTTTCTTCATCCTTTCCTTTCTGGACTCTATTCCTTATCTTTGAAGGTATGTTCGATAGTGGGAATCCGAGCAAACAGCTTTGTATTCTAATGGACTGCTCATTGTCACATCTCCAGGCACTGAAAAGCACTACCCGGCTAACCTCCAATCTTTATATGTACCATCACCATAAGGTTAGTAGCATGAAGGTCACTAGAAAGGTGTGAATTGAGCTTATAAAAATTACAAAAGCCCTACTGTGCCACTGTATTTAAGCCAGCCTGGCTCATATGTGGTGGTACCCTGAAACTATTCTTAGGATCCTTGTTCATGGTCCAAGGAGGACCTGGCCTGGCAGTCCGGACTGGACTGTTTCCATGGGGAGCAGGTTATGGCTGGGTCCAAATTGGGATGGCGTGGTGAGTACAAAAACTCTGATCTGTGGCTGGGGGTGAATGTTTGATTTGTTCAGCATTCCATCCATCCATTCTCTGTTCTTTTTGCTTTTGTCACCCTAAGTGGGAAGGGTCTGCCTAATGTGGGTCCTGTGCTCACTGTACCACTGGATTCAAGCTAACCTAGATGATGAGGGGTTTTACCCTGAAACCGGTCTCATGATGCCTTTTTCCAGTCCAGGGAGGACCTAGCCTGGCAGTTAAGGCTGGACTGTTCTTATGGGGAGCAGGGTCAAGAAGATTATGGCTGGGTCCAAACCTGGATGGCGTGGCAAGCACAAAAACAATGGATTAAACCCAGATCTGTGATTGGGGGTGAATATTTGATTTGTTCAGCATTCTGCCCATCATCTGTTTTTTTTGCTTTTGTCACCCTAAGTGGGAAGGGCATGCCAAAACGTGGGTCCCGTGCTCACTTCAAGCTAGCCCGGCTGATAAGGGGTGATACACCAAAACTGCTCCCAGGATGCTTTCTTCCAGTCCAGGGAGGACCTAGCCTGGCAGGTCAGTGCGCATCCTAAAGGCAACATTCTGAAGGTGAAGAAAGGGGTCCCAAGGATCCTCCAGACATTCCCCTGCAGACGAGTGTACTAACTCACTGCACCTACCTGCAAAGGGATCTCTTTTGCTTCTTCAGAGTGCAGTCGACATGCTGCCTGCACAGTGATACATGGAAAGGCTTAGAAACAGCCACTCCGTATTTCACTTGAAGCGCTATCCCAAAGGCAGCACAAGTTTGCAAGTGCCCTGGGGCAGCACATTCTTTGCATTACGGTGCACTGTCCCTGTTTACGCTCAGCACATCTTTTGAAAAGTGTGCCATGATACAAATAGGGAAAGTGGGCTGTATGTATTATATGGCCCCAGGAGTTTATCCCAGTAGATATGAGTAATGTTGGCAATAAGATGTTACATGCCCCAGAGGAGAATCTAGTAATGACTGTGCCAGCAAATAGGTTATAAATGATCATTTTAAAAGTAAAAATAAAAACAAAATTACAGATCCATTATTAATTATCTGTAACATCCATTGAGGCTTAATAGATAAAATAAAAGAACGTTGGTAGACATAAAAAATAGTCTTACCTTCTGAGGGCCTGCCAAGTCCATCTAGGGGCCAGATGTACCAACATTAGGAATACTAATGATGATCTCTGAATTGCAATGAGGAAATTGTATTCCTAATGTATAAATGTTTTTATTTCAAATAGTGATTCCTAGTGAGTGGTAAATCTACCTACCTCATGAATATTAATGAGGTTGGTTGTAATTTGTGACCCATTTGGAATCACAGCCATTACAGGGATAGTGGCTTGCTTGGTTCAGCAGACCACCATGTATGTGATACCTTTAAATAAACCATTTGTTTTTCTTTTGAAATACAGCCCATTTTCCTTAAAGGAAAATGGATTGTATTTCAAAGCAGTAAAAGAAACATTTAGGGGTATTTTTTTTTTTTAAAGCAGGCAGTTGTCTGTTGGACAGCAGCCTGCTCTTGAAAAAAATAGAATTATTTACATTCACATTCTCAAGGTAGGTGGGGTCCCATAGGAACCCCTTCCCAATTGTGAATGGGATATCATCAGTTTGGAATTGGTGGTAAAGTATTACTGTTTTGCAAATGGGATTGGGTCACAAAACAATAATACACACCGTTCCAATTCTATATTTGTAAGGGATGCCCCAAACACGCCCCTTCCAAATACCTAACCGGTATACATTCTCAATCCCAAAGAGCGATTCTGTAATATGTTACTGAATCGTAATCTGAAATTAATGAATACCAAAATGCCGTTATGCATTCGCAAATGGCCTGATTTTGCGACTCAAGCTGTTTGTGAATACAAGTATGGTTGATACATCTGGCCCAAAGTTCCTATTAATATCAGTGTTTAAGGATAATTGCAGTAACCTAATCACAATTAGGGCAGAAGTTCACCTGGCCTGACCTGACCTGAGCTGGCAGCCACCTTGGCATGCCCTGTCTGTTGTGAAGTATATTGTGGCTTACCAAGAACATAAAAGGGCTGGGAGTCCACCAATTGCTTCTCAGTTGTTGGCTTTTCAGACACTTTCATTTGTCTGCCTCTTAATCGTATCCAAGCTTTTCAATCTTGGTTGTCCCTCACTTAGAACTTTGATTGGCTGGCATCTCGAACTCCAGTGCTTGCTTTTTAAGCACTACTTTTTTCTATAGTGTTAAGCATGGCTTTAGAGTGCATGCGTTTTAGAGATGAGCCTCTCATGCTCTTCTCTTTCGCTGCACACTGTGCCGCTCTCTGTTGCCCGTGTGCTTCTCCTCCACCCCTCTCCGTTGTGTTCCCATGTGCTTGATTTCCCGTGTTGTTGCTTCCCCCACCCACTGCTGCTGCATTGCTTTCCTCCAACCCCTGTATTGCTTTAGCCCTGCCCAGGGCCGTTTCTAGGTGTTTTGCCGCGCTAGGCGAGAATTAAAAAATGCCGCCCCTTCCCTTTTACTACCATCACTCTCTCCCACTGTCATCCAGGCTCGAAGAATTAATTGACAGGTGAGGCTCATGGGTGCCAAGGTTCATCACTCCGGTTCTATGCATGCCGATAAGCAGGTGGCGCAGCCCAGATATAGTGTCCCGAATTCACCCACAATAACTTTATTTTATTGAATGGGCAAACACTGAACTACAAATACAGGGCCCTGTGACGTTAATCTCCCAGTGTCTAGAAAAGAACAAAAATTAATGTGTCCCTCTGTAATTCTGTAATGCTGCTGGTGCTCCTGTACAGTGCACTGATACCTTCTGGTCGAGTTCGCGGTATATAAACTGGGAAAAAAAATAATAAAGCACAAACACTTAACTCGGAATTTCTGGGAGGATGTGCAGCAAGCAGCATAACTAGAATGACAGGCAGTCACCTCCCACTGTTATCAAGTGGTGCTCTCTGCAGCACATGTTCAAACCCTGAAAACAACCCGAGTTTACTGTATGCGCTTTAGAAAGTGCCTCGCATAAACAGGAAAACAGGGAACGCATGCCTTCATGAGACCACCCCAGATCTTATCTATGGGTTTAGTATTTCTTGTTGTCATCTCACATAGGGGCACATTTACAAGGGCTTTAGCTCCGCTTTTTTGGCTTACAAAGCCAAAGAAGCGGAGATAAAACCAGCGCCCTATTTACAAGAGAGTGCTAACATGCATAATCGCATGTTAGCACCCTTTTTCCCAACGCCTCGCTTTGCATCTCCAGTGAGATGCAAAGTGGGCGTTACTGGGCGTACCCAAGATGGACAACCTTGCAAATATCGCTGATGTTTACATTGCGATATTTACAAGGCAGCCCACATGATTTTAGCACACATTAGATTTTGGCGAAAATGCAAATTTTCGCCAAAACCTAACGTCTGCTAAAATCCTGACTTAGCCATCCCTAACATAGGGGGTGGATTATGTTCAAAGGGAACATCGCTGGAAAACCAGCGATGTTCCCTGCAAAAGAGCGATAACCTCGCTATCTCTGGA
Organism: Triturus cristatus; assembly: GCF_964204655.1. Classification (NCBI taxonomy): domain Eukaryota; kingdom Metazoa; phylum Chordata; class Amphibia; order Caudata; family Salamandridae; genus Triturus; species Triturus cristatus. The sequence continues at coordinate 587,734,970 of NC_140591.1, read as the reverse complement.
ATTTTCATCGCCCTGGAGTAACGCGTTGTTAATAACACGCTACCAGGGCGATAAATACCAGAGATAGCCTGAGATAATATAATTATTGCTAAGCACGGCCAGCGATAATTATCACTGGCCGTTGTTAATATGCCCGATAGTTCTGTTTATATTTCACTTAAACCTGTTTCCCACACATAAATCTCTCCTGCGCAGTCACCATGCACAATGCCATAGTTTACTGGGCCTCGCCAAAGACTGTAAACTGAAAAAAGTGCCAATTTTTCTGATGTGTAAGGCATTACATTTCTAGTGTGCACTAATGTCATGTAATCTTCCAATTCTGCATGTTTGTTCTTCTGACAACGTTTCCCGTTGTAGCATCAGCCAAAGGAGCCTGTTGGTTAATGTAAAACTTGTCTTTGCTCCTGTAGTTGAAGGAAACGGTTCCGTCGGGTTACCTAGTCTGAAATCTAGCCCGTAGGACTCCCACCTGCGACAGATGGCCTACATGCTCCGAAAGCAAGGGCTTATCTTGGAATACGAAACGTCGCCACCTGTAAGCGCCTAAATCATAGACAAAACTTGCCATTGTACACAACAAAACAGCAACGAGTATATACACATAACAATACTACTCGTAAAATCAGTAAGTACATCTAAATTGGACTTACAATATCAAACCTCGCGTCTTTTCTCGCTCATGAACAGCCGCGGCCCGTGGAGGGAGTTCGGTGGGGCGGTAAGGCGGGGCGGGGGAGGGGCAGGGTGGGGGGTTCTAAAAACCGGAATATGGATAATTGCAGGTAAGTAAACAATTAAATAAATAAAACGAATTTCGTAGCGCGCGCTGCATCGCAAAATGCGATGCAGCGCACGCTACGAAATTCGTTTTATTTAATTGGATGGGGCCCATGTCTGGGAATGCCCTTCCAACTCAGGGTGACAAATACAAAAAGAACAATTGATGGACAGAATGCTGAACAATGTCATACATTCACCCCAGTACAGAGATCTGGGCCTAAATCCATCGTTTTTTTGCTCACCATGCCATTCCAGTTTGAACCCAGCCATATGCAAATCAGCCTTGACCCTGTGCCTCATGGGAACAGTCCAGCCCAAACTGCCCAGCCAGGTCCTCCCTGGACTGGAAACAAGCATCCTAGGACCGGTTTCGGGGTTTCACCCCTCTTCAGCCAGGATAGCTTGATTCCAGTGGCATGGAGAGCAAGGGGCCCACGTCTGGGCATACCCTTCCCACTCGGGGTGACAAATGCAAAAACAACAATTGATGGACAGAATGCAGAACAATGTCATACATTCACCCCAGTACAGAGATTTGGGCCTAAATCCATAGATTTTTTTGCTCCCCTTGCCATTCTAGTTTAGACCCAGCCATATGCAAATCAGTCTTCACTCTGTGACCCCTGGGAACAGTCCAGTATGAACTGCCAAGCCAGGTCCTCCCTGGACTGGAAACAAGCATCCTAGAACCAGTTTCGGGGTTTCAACCATCATTAGTCAGGCTAGCTTTACTCCAGTGGCATGGAGAGCACAAGAACCACGCCTGGGCACTCTCTTCCAACTCGGGATGACAAATGCAAAAAGAACAATTGATGGACAGAATTTGAACAATGTCATACATTCACCCCAGTACAGAGATATGAGCCTAAATCTATAGTTTTTTGCTCCCCATGCCATTCCAGTTTAGACCCAGCCATATGTAGATCAGTCTTGAACTTGTTCCCAGGCGCAAGTAGGTGCAAGCAGACGCGGCTCCTCCACTAAGGCCCCACTGCTGAAAAGGGAAAATAAAATGATAAACACATATTGTTATTATCATTTTATTTTTCCTATTGCAGTCAGGGGTGGGGTGGGGCTGGGCAGGCCAGAGCATGGGGGGAGTTGTGTGCGCTCCCTAAGTGCGCATGAACTGTTTGGCCGGCCCTCTCAGTTATTGCGCACTTTACATGTTCTTACCAGGCTGCATTACACAGCCTGGTCAGGAACATGCACAGGCACCTTGTTCCAATCTGAACGCTAATCCACAGCACTCAGACCAATCACAACGCAAGTATTTTTTTAAATTGCATTCCTCCCCCCTGACCACCACCCCTTTCCGCAGCAGCCACTACTGAAGCCAAGATGGCCACAGCCACCAAGAACAATGCCCCCAGTGAGGAATTATGTGAGACAAAGCCAGAACATACATGTTGCAATACCACAAGTGCAGCTAGCTCGCCATAAGAGAAGAGAGGAGGAACAACCCAACAGCAGCAGCAATAGACTCTATTAGTAGTCAGTATGCTTTTGCACAGGCCTGTCTTTCTGACTTGCATATTTGAGTGTGTGCATCTTTGTTATATCGATGTGTGTAACTTTGTTTGTTCCCAATTACACTTCTAAAGTAGGATGAATGAGCATCATCTAAGAAATCCTTTCAATCTGTCTACTATCTGTTCTGTACATGCATTCGTCTACTCACTGTGTGTTTTTACTGTTTTGCTCTTTGTTTGGTGGGACTCACTGTCTGTGAATAAGGCACCTTCAGTAGACTAACATATGGTGTCACCTGTTATTAATTGTATAATCAATTGTATGTTGTAATATTTAGATCAATCTGCAAAAATATTGTAGCTAAAATGGCGACTATCAAAAAAATCATCAAGGTGTATATATAAAGGTAAGTATAGATTTACTATTCTTAAATCCACGTACCTAAATTGTACAGACTTCAGACTCCCATTGAGGGGACCGTGAATTCCATAGTTCCCAGTAAAAACCTCACTTCATCATAAGATTGTCCCCCAAACCACTATGCAGAGCTTTACCATTGTCATTGTCACTAGGATTATGTGGCAGGGTTATCTAAATTATATGGCATGGTTATCTAACTTCTTGGACAAAAAAATGATATATTATACACCACATTATCTGGAAATATTTGTTTCATCCATTTGAGATAGAAGTAACATTTTTTGTGGAATCTGAAAGTTATATGGGAAATTATGTGGCACACATATGATATATTCATAATTATGTATGCAGCAGCCTGAGAATGGCATAAATGTACTGAGTCTCACCACTGTTCATTTCTTTATTTATGAATTATTTATAAAAGTTAAATCTAAACACCCTGGGACCGATTCACAAAGGGCCTCCCCATTCGTGGTGAAGACCCGCAGTCATGGTGCAGAGGCCCTATGTTAATCAGGCCCTCTATTGCCAATCATTGCCCATTGTTTCCTAAACTATGCAGAAAACTGTTTTTTAAAGTGCAACACCCAAAATAAATATGTATTATTAAACATACATGATTCCTAATGTGTAATACAGTCCTATATTGTCATCTCAGGGTTCTGGTCACAGTTACAAACCACTCAACCTTTGTCCGCGTGGTTTATGATGTCACCAGAACCCCTCAATGACAATATTGGAGCATAATATATGATTGCCTATTATTTATCCTTTGTATATTGTCAAATATTAAACAAGTGTTGTTAAGAGTATTGAACCTATACATGCCTCCATGATATTTTGGTAATATTTTTGCCGGGATATTGTTTCCACAGCAATCAGGTGCTACACCACATAAACACATAGCCTAATAATCAATTTGGCTCTGTTTATTTATTTATTTATTTATTTGTCTGTTTGTTTTTTAGGTTTACACTCAAGGGTTCAAATCATTTCCCGATAAAGTGTGAATTCATACATGTGTTTTACATTACAATTTCCTGTCCACATGAGGGAACATTTTAGGTAGGCCTTCAGTTTTTCCAAAGTGGTGGACTTGGGATATAAATTAATGTTTCGATGTTTATAAAGTGACTTACATCACCTCATATATCAAAGTATCATAAAAAGTGTCAAGAATTGAAGTTCATCTTTAAATTAGATTCGAGCTAAGAGAACAAACCATAGCTTGACATTAGGTACAGAACTAGTGGTTAAATACACTATGGTTTGAAAGTTTGGGGCTTTAAAAGGTAGAAGTCTAGTTTAGACGGAGGTAAACAAGTAAACTTTGAAACCTTCATGAAGGTTCTGTGAAAATAATTTTACGAACCTCAAAAAGCACCCACTGATGACTAGTTCAATACACTACAACCCTAATATCACCACATACACAAAAATACACCAATGCCCATAAACTCTACAAACTGTACCCTCAATCTTCGAGAGCATAGTCCGCACGAACATGGTTGAACCTTACTCCTGTTTTAAAATACCTACTAATGCTTCTACCATCTCATCCAACTAGTCCAACACACATCCAACCCTCTCATTACCCATGCCATCACACATTAACTTCTACACTCCCGGTTCTCCCCTACACTAATGTTGTGCAATCTACCCCTATAAAAAAGCACATGCCACTAAAGACTAGACTCTATGAACAAGCCACAGGTCATCACATTGATCTATCCCGTGAAATACTTGCCCATATAAAACCTTTTGTCACCAGGCCTGTAACAACTTCCTTTAATGACCTAATTGCCACCCTACTCATGTATCTGCACCATTCTCCTCTTACTCAGACATCATCACAGGCCATCGATGTGCCCCCATCTATTACAAGATTCTGCCCTAGTCAGTGAAACAGCAGTCAACAGTAATTCGTTTATGGCTGTGTCACATTCCCCTTTCGTTTGATCCCCTTGGACCACTGAGCCCTCCCAGGCGAGGTCGCCCCCACGCTCCACTGCCTCCTACTGCCTCCTGCCTCCTGACCCCTGCCCTCCCCGGGCACCACCGGATTTGCCGTTCTTGTGAGCGACCCAGCCTCTGCTGAGCCGCCCCCTCCTGCTTTTCCCGCCGATCCCTTCCCGCCCATTTTTTCCTTTTTCCCGCCGCTGACTCCCTGCGGCCCCACCCCCCTCCTGCCCATTCGCTGCCCCACTCCCGCCACCCAGCTGACCCTCCCTCCCGGCTCCTTACTTATGACGCCCTCAGAGCGACTGCGCAGCGGACGCGCGCAGCGGGAGCGCCGTATCTGCGCCGAAGGTGCGCCAAAGGTGCGCCCGTCCGCGCCTGGACCGCGCCCAGCGCCAGACCTCCTGGTCGTCACCGTCGCCAGCGCACCCGACTCACCTACGACGCCTCAACCCTCCACGCACTCAATGCCGAACGAAACACCGCCTGCTACCGAGCCACCCTGAGACGCACTCACGGACCCTTCACCTGCATAGCCTGCCGCTTCACCTGCCTCCGTACCTGCCCCACCCCAGCCAAACCGAGCAGGCCCAGCAACAATCATCTGAAGTGCATCCTGCTCAACACCCGCTCCGTCCACAGGCATGCCATCGAACTCTGGAACCTCCTCGACTTGTCATCACCAGACATCGCCTTCCTGACGGAAACCTGGATGAACGCCTCCTCAGCGCCCGACGTCGCCATCGCCATCCCAGATGACTACAAGATCACCAGGAGGGACCGCGTCAATCAGACGGGAGGAGGCATCGCCATCATCCACAAGAACACCATCCGCATCACGACCAACTCCGATGACATCCTCACCTCCGCCGAACACCTCCACTTCCAGATACACATCAACCCCAAGACCACGCTCAGAGGCACCCTCATCTACAGACCACCGGGACCACGCACACAATTCAGCGAAGACATCACAGACTTCGTCAGCCCGCACGCCATCAACTCCACCGACTACATCCTCCTGGGAGACCTCAACTTCCACCTGGAAAACAGCAAGGACCGCAACACCGCCGCCCTGCTGGCCAACCTGGCCAACCTCGGACTCAAGCAACTGGTTACCACCCCCCACCCACTACGCAGGCCACACGCTGGACCCAATCTTCTCATCCAGCAAGTACGTCGCCTTCAACCACTCCACCAATCTCCAATGGACTGACCACAGCTGCGTACACTTCAGCTGCAGACGAACAACGACCCACCACCGCCCACAACAGGCCCCTCGCAGAAGCTGGAACAAGACCACCAACGACCAGCTCTCCGCCTCCCTCAGCCAGAACCCCCCGGCCAGTTCAACGGACCCCAACATAGCCGCCAATAACCTCACACAGTGGATCACCAACTGCGCAGATGCCCTCGCACCACTGAAGAACCCTCCCAGCAGACACGGCAGCAAGAAAACATCTTGGTTCACCGACGAACTCAACACCTCCAAGAAGAACTGCCGCTCCCTGGAAGCTACCTGGCGCACCAACCAGACCACAGACAACATGACTGCCCTCAAGCACGCCACCCGCAAACACCACCAACTGATCCGCGCCACGAAGAAGACAGCCTACAAGGATCGTCTGGACAACAACACCCACAACAGCAAGGAACTCTTCAGCATCGTCAAAGAGCTCTCCAACCCCGATGCTGGAAACAACGACATCACTCCATCGCAAGACCTCTGCGACTCACTCGCCGCCTTCTTCCACGACAAGATCGCCAACATACACAGCAGCTTTGGCCCACCAACCACGAACCCCACCACCGAATCGACGCCCCCACCACCACCCTCTGCACCTGGACGTCGGTCAGCACCGAAGACACCCCCCGCACAATGAACACTATCCACTCCGGATCCCCCACCGACCCCTGCCCACACCACATTTTCAACAAGGCCGACTTCATCATCGCACCCCACCTCCGCGACATCATCAACGCCTCCTTCGACACCGCCACCTTCCCGGAGTGCTGGAAACACGCCGAGATCAGCGCCCTGCTGAAGAAACCAACATCAGACCCCACCGACCTCAAGAACTTCCGCCCCATCTCGCTCCTCCCGTTTCCTGCCAAAGTCATCGAGAAGACCGTCAACAAACAGCTAGCCGACTTCCTCGAGACAAACGGATCCCTCGACCACTCGCAGTCCGGCTTCCGAGCCAACCATAGTACGGAGACCGCCCTCATCGCCGCCACAGACGACATCAGATCCCTTCTGGACAACGGGGAAACAGCGGCCCTTATCCTCCTGGACCTCTCCGCAGCGTTCGACACTGTCTGCCACCGCACCCTAGTGCAACGCCCGGACAGCACCGGAATCCAGGACAAGGCCCTGAAATGGATCATCTCGTTCCTCGCCGGAAGAACCCAAAGAGTCCGCCTCCCCCGTTCCGGTCAGCGGCCACCAAAGTCATCTGCGGCATTCCACAGGGATCATCGCTCAGCCCCACCCTCTTCAACGTCTACATGCGCCCCCTCGCAGCCATCGCACGCCAACACAACCTCAAGATCATCACATACGCTGACGACACCCAGCTGATCCTCTCCCTCACCAACGACCCAGACACCGCCAGAGCCAGCCTACATGAAGGGATGAAAGACGTCGCCGAATGGATGAAGAACAGCCGCCTGAAACTGAACTCAGACAAAACGGAGGTCCTCATCCTGGGATCATCACCCTCTGCCTGGAACGACTCCTGGTGGCCCCCTGCCCTGGGCACCACCCCCAAGCCAACGGACCACGCACGCAACCTAGGCTTCATCCTGGACTCCTCCCTCTCTATGACCAGACAAGTCAACGCCGTCTCGTCTTCATGTTTCAACACCCTGCGCATGCTTCGAAAGATCTTTCAATGGATCCCCACAGAGACCAGGAAGACGGTCGCCCAGGCACTCTTCACCAGCCGGCTGGACTACGGGAACACCCTCTACGCCGGTATTACCTCCAAACTCCAGAGGAAACTCCAACGAATCCAGAACGCTTCAGCACGACTCGTCCTGGACATCCCCCGCCACAACCACATCTCCGGACACCTGAGAGACCTGCACTGGCTCCCCGTCAGCAAGAGGATCACGTTCAGACTCCTCACCCACGTACACAAGGCCCTCCACGACCTGGGACCCGAGCTCCTCAACACCCGCCTGACCTTCCAAACACCCACCCGCCAACTCCGCTCCGCCAGACTCGCTCTCGCCGCCGTTCCACGCATCCGCAGAGCCACCGCCGGAGGAAGATCCTTCTCCCACCTGGCAGCCAAGACATGGAACTCCCTCTCCATCCACCTCCGGACTACCCAGGACCACCTCGCCTTCAGGAAGCAACTCAAGACCTGGCTGTTCGAGCAGTAACGTCCCCTCCCCAGCGCCTTGAGACCCTACGGGTGAGTAGTGCGCTATACAAATGACATTGATTGATTTATTGATTGATAGCACCAAAATGGAATGCTTCATCACATCCAATTCAGTTCAGTTCAGTTCAAAGACCTTTACTTCAGCTCGACAGCCATAAAAACCCATAAAAAACACGTTGAAATATGAATAAAACATGTTATGGTATAAATACAAATAAAATATAGTACCAAATTCATGATTATAACAGCCTTTTGGCAAGACAGCCTTGTTGGCGATGGTTGCCATTAAAACTTTAAAATATAAATACATTTAATCAATAAGGTTAAAAAAAAGGGGCAGTGAGAAACCCGCGTCATATTTTAACATCCAGGGTCTGGCTAGGGATGGTTGTGCATAATAATTCCATTATTCCATAAGGTCACTATTTTTGCCATAACTCTCCACATGGCCATCAAGTAACAGGTAAGTGTGTAAGTCAGGAGCTTACTGAGATCTGTTCTTAATATTCTTAGGGCAGCTTTATGCCCCCTAATGCCCAGGTTCCGACATCGCAGAAGTATCCAACAATGCCTGCTTGATCGAGTAGGCCGGGGAAGAAAAGCATTCCATGTGTTTGATTTCCCTTGGGAACGCCACAGGCTGGGCCCCGCAAGTCTTTGGCCTGGGAATCTTTGCCCACTTAGCAGTGAACGAACGGAGGGGTAAAATCCCATAACGAAATATCAATTACAGATGCCTAGCTGAGGGAGTCTCTATCTTGACCAGAAAGTCTTCCCTAATAAAGGTGTCTTTAACTGAGAGAAAGGCATCGATCAAATGGCTTACCTGGGAGTATAGTCAGCCGCGGTCCATGCAGGTAACCGTGAAGGGGTGGGGGGGATTTCGAGGTATGAGGGAAAATGAAATAAATAATTAATTTTACCTCGTAATCGTCGGTTGAAATCCCCCCTACCCAGCCCCACCGTTGTTACCTGCATGGACTGCAGCTGCGTATAGTGAAGAGTCTCTGGGCTGTCAGTAGGCTAATTTACTGTTGTTCCTGGAGATCGCCCCGGCCTCATCCCCAGCGCTCCACAGGTGGTCATCCCAATCTCTCCCAGGCCTTCCTGATACAAGTGGACCTCTGGGGTAGACCAGATCCTCCTTCAATAAAAGATGGGGCATAGGCCAGTTCTATCTGATAGGACTCTACACCTGAGATCAAGTCTGAGGGGGAGTATGTGAGTGCTTATGGAAACGCTTACTAACTGACACATACATCGATTTTCCACTAAATCTAATGTGGAAGCATTCAAATGACCCCACAGCCCTGCGCCACAAGAAGCTTGCTGTTGGTTTGCCAGCAAGGCTGGCTGTGCAGGTCGAAACTCTGAGCTTTGTAACAACTTGATTATGCCTCCCACAAATTCCTCTAGCTTTAACCTGCGCTGCATAATGTGTGCATGCCACCCTAGATATTCAGTTAATGTGATACCCAAATATGTAAAAGCGTTCCTCTCTCAAGGGGAGTCCCTGCTAATGTTGGATTGGCCCTAGTCAAATGCCCTGGGTTTAAATTCATATACTTGGTCTTGCCCATGTGTATTTCAAGGCTCCTCACCTAGGCAGAAGTACACAAAGCGGTCCAGGAGTTTTTGCAGACTTATGGGAGACTTAGATATTAGGAGGGTGTCATCGGCAAACATGAGGTCAGGGATCCTCATGGTTGCCAACCTGGGGGTCATAAAAAATGTATAGGGCCATTGACAGAGAGTGGAAATAATGTAGGAGCAAGTGCACACCCCTGTCTTACCCCTCTATTAACAGGGAATTACTCTGTCAACTCAGCAGCCTGACCATACCTGACCTGAGCAACCTCATGATGATAACTCGTAAATAGCTGGGTACCTCCCACCTCTTTCAGTACTTGCTAGAGGGTCAGCCTAGGGACTAAATCAAAGGTGGAACATAGGTCCAAAAATGCAAACTACAGGCGACCACCCTCCCAGAGTGGCCACTTTCCAGTACATCAGGAGCCGGAATGCCTGGTCAATCATGCTTGTGGCGTCCCTAAAGCCCACCTGTAGCGGGGACATAATGTAATTTTCTGTTAGCCATTCCAGTAGTCTTCCAAGTATGACCCTGCTAAACAGGTTTTGTGAACTGTTCATGAGACTTATGGGTCTATAGTTGGCTGGCGTTTTACTGGGTCCCTTTTTATATATGTGAATAATTTCAGCCCCAGCCCACGTCAAAGGTGCCCCTTTCAAGAACGCAACAAATAACTGTGAAAAATAAGCGCTTCAAATATCTGTCTCACTCCGGAATAAATCCCCTGGAATTTTGTCTAGTCCTGGCACTTTGTATGGTACAAGACCCTTGATGGCTAAACGTATTTCCTGGGCTGGGATTTCCTGTCAACTAAAATCATGTCCAGTGGCAAGAATTTCACGCGGGCCGCCCAATGCCATTCTCCACCTCCCTTATACCCCTGGTCAGTTGTACCCGAGTACCCCGGCTCCTCAGATCGCTAACAACAGTGGTCAATTCTCCTGTCTACACATACAGGGTAGAAAAGTGGGTTACCCAATTCCTGACTAAGATATTAGTTTTGATAGAAATAAGTCCATCACTGCTGCTAGAAGACACCAAGTTCCAAAAGGTATGGTGGTCTTTTTGCTTAGCGGCAACTAAGAGGCGCTTTCCCACTTACCCCACTCCCACTCTTGTTAAGCGATGGAGAAAGCCTTTTCATGGGCTCTGCTTGCTGGCTATATCATGGCCCTGTCTTGCTTTTTTATTGCTTCAATCAGTTTGGTCTTCGCATCTCTGCAATGTTTATTGTACCAGGTCAGTGAGATCTTTCTCTCAACTATTCGCCTAGTCTAAACAAAAAAAAGAAAACTCAGTTTTTCAAACAACCCTTTCTGAATCTCAGAGATTACCCCCAGTGAAGCTTCAGGGACCCCTGTCAAAAGCAGCGACACCACTCCCTTCATACCATCGGCCACCAAACTATAAATCTAACTAAGGGTCTCCTGCGAATTCTCCATGCCACTCCATTTGACCTTATGTCTGCTGCTGGTGACTGTCAGTCTTATATCCAATGGCTGTCCTATGTTATCAGATTGTCCTTTAACATTTAGGCTAGGCTTACTAGTCAGCGCCTTATGGTCACTGTCTTGGTATGACACCACTATCATGTCCTTCAGGTATGGTCATAACTTAAGATCCAGGATAATGTAATTGAATTAGCTGGTGGAGTTGGTGTGGTTAGATGTATGGGACACTGGCAGTTCAGAGATGATTCTCCCGATACAGGCTGTAACCCCTGGTTTAGTGTGAGTGTGTTCTTTTTTACTACAGTAGTTGTCCATTTCTTGATGGAAGGAATCTGAAGAGCTGGGACTGACCATAGGTCATCCTCATCCGTAGAGATGTCAATAGTTGAAATTGACAATTAAATTTGCTCCCCATGATTTTCTTAGTGTTGATTGGAAGCAAAGCTAAGTGCGCATTTAGTTGTTTTAAGACAATGGCTTCCTTATTACACCCAGCGGTTCTACAATACACATCATTGAAACAGTAGATTTTGCCCTGGGGAACTGATAGACATGCACACAGTAGGACTGGGGAATCCACCTTAACCTCTCTCAGCACACCTAACATTGTTGTCCTCACCCAAATTGCAAGTCCCCCAGAAGACCTACCCTTCCCTACTGTTACTGCTTCTTTTAAAAAGTTGCCATAGCTTGCATGGTGCTGGAGTTGCAGGGAACATGTCTATTGGAATAGGTAAAAATAAAACTCCTCTATATACTCACACCACTCCAAGCAAACTAGTTTTGAGGCCATGCTTGCTACATTCCAAGAGATGAGCTTGGTCTGGGTGTCTGGAGCTATGGCAATATCCCCACCCACCGCACATAATATTTGGTTTTGTATGGAAGGGTAAGTCGCCCCTCAATCCTACTATGTTAATTTGGAGATCAATGGTGTTGCTGCTCCCCTCAGAATTTAATCCTACTTGACTAGCACTGTGATCTACTATGGTTTGCTGGATCTCATTGTTAACTGGCTGCTAACCGGCCACTATTGAGTAGGCTATGGGGCAGTCATTCCTTCTATCATAACGATTGTCTATATTCATAGGCCCCACCTTATGCTGGCACCTGCCTAGTGAAATCACACACTAAACCCTGATGTGTGAGCTTTGGCCACCCCAAATGTTATTAATATGGGGGGGGCGTAGTAACTGGTGAGTACTCCCTTTGCACTGAGACAAGCGGAGCCTGTTATTTCAGATCCCACAATATTAGGGCCAGGGACTATCCACTGCCTTTCATCTAAGAGTCAATCTACCCCTGCCAAACAGTCAAAACGATTATATGTTGGTATGGAAAAGATGTCACCATACCTCCTCTGGTAGAGACCGAACATAGTCGATAGAGATAGTGTATACTCCCTTTGCACTTGCTGGCAGGTTTTGGAATGTTGTCCTATAGAGGAGCTGTAGAATTAGCCTAGCAGTTGGGCTCACTATGGGTCCCTACTAGTAGATTACTTGCGCTGCCAAATATGACACTTTGGGCCAAGGATGGAAATCTAAAATTAATAATTATGCCATCTTGGATCCACCCTTTCAGACCCAATCCAAGCCAATCTTCTGGCATACAGCGAGTTATTAGATTAGTCTAGGGAAAAACCTCTAAGCTGTGCAAGCCACCACAAGGTTTTAATAAAGAGCTCATGTAGGACTTGGCCTTTTTGGCTAAAGTTCCCTAAACTTTTTGCTTTCCCCCTAGACCGTTTTCCTGACATAGAGATGCCAATTTAGATGCTTGGGGTACTTTGCCACTGCTGATCAGTGTCAAAGTACAAGTGTTCCCTATGTAAAATGTAATGGCGATTGGTTGGCCATGATTGGTATGTTTGCCCTACTAGTAAAGTCCCTAGTGATGTGCACTGTGTGCCAGGGCTAGTAATGCAAGGCGTGCAGAGAAGGGAACTCAGGCCTGCAGTGTAGGGCCTGCACACAGAATGCTAAGCTAGCATGTTGTCCTGACAAGTGCAACCACTTGTCAGGCCTGACTTTCCCTTTTACATACACATTGGGCACCCCTGTGGTAGGTCTCGGGTAATCCCTGGGCAGGGTGCAGTGTAGGTAAAAGGCAGGACATATCCTAAGGTGTGTGCTATGTTCTGACAGTGAGAACCACTCCATTTCAATTTTCACTGCTGAAAGGCCATTCTGCCCATAGGACAGAATGGGGAGGCTGGGTGTTGTGTTTGTTAGCCTAGTTTCCTGGAAGTTTATAATGGAGAGGTGAAGTTTATTATGTATGAACTCACAGTGTCATAACACATCTTTCTGTGAAGGTGGTTTTGTCACTGTGTGTTCAGAAACCACTCTTTTAGAAAGTGGCTGAGTGTTGTGCTCTTGGCATTTCTGTTTGTCTCTGCTGAAATGTGGATTGTCTGTCTGGAACTGAAAGGTGAGAGGAACTGGGAGAGGTCTTGACCCAGGGAGGGGTTGAGATGGCACCAGGCTGCCCTACATCTGGAGAGTACGGGGAGGAGAAGCCCGGGAGGTGAAAAGGCAAGGGCTGGTGCTATAAACCAATTGACCCATCTCCTGCTGATTGATTAAGGATCCACACACCCAGTAACAAAAGGAGAGAGGTGATACTGGAAGGGAGACACCCAGAACTGATTTAGGGAGAGGTCAGGGACCCCTGAGCACAAACGAACTTCAAAGACAGTAAGGGGTATAACTATGAGAGCTGAAACACCTGAACGTTGGAATGAAACAGATATGGATTGAGACTGAAAAGGCTTGGACCCATTCTGTGGTCAAGAGGAACCTCTGCTAAAGAAGGAGCAACTGAAGAGACTGCTGTGGAAAGACCAATCCTTGCTTCGTGATCTGGGGCTGGTCTACAGTTTGCTGTTCTAACCAAGGGAGAGGCTGTTGGGACTGTGCTTGGATGTGCTGGGTCCCTCTGCTTGAAGAAGACAGTGCTTTGTGCTGTGTCTTGTAATCCCAAGGGCCCAAGGTGAACTGGCTCCCTGTTTGGAAATACATGATCATAAAGGTTTCCGGAGAAGTCCCAAGCAATGTGGTGTGCACATGCTTTTGTAGGTTGAGACCCTCAGAAGTTGTGCCTTGTGATCGTGGGCACGCATGAGTAAGCTGAGTCTCGGACACGCTGGGTGCGTGTCATGGTGCAGGCCAGGGCGTTGGTGAGGAGCGCCTGGTCATTGTGTGCACCAAAAGAAGAAGTGAGTCTCAGACACGCAGCGTGCATGTCGAGGTGGAGCCAGGGCATTGGTGAAGAGCGCCTGGACATCATGTGCAACGAAGGAAGAAGTGAGACTCGGACACGCAGAGTGTGTGTCGTGGTGCAGCCAGGGCGTTGGTGAAGAGTGCCTGGACATCGTGTGCACCGAAGGAAGAAGTGAGTCTCGGACGCGTGAAGTGCGTGCTGTGGTGCAGCCAGGCCATTGGTGAAGAGCGCCTGGACATCGTGTGCACCGGGAGAAGAGGTGAGACTCGGATGTGCAGAGTGCGTGTCGTGGTGAAGCCAGGGCGTTGCTGAAGAGCGCTGGGTCATCGTGAGCACAAGAGAAGAGGCGAGTCTCGGATGCGCAGAGTGATTGTCGGGGTGGAACCTGAGGAGTGCCTGGGTAGTGTGTGCACCAAACTTGAAGTAAAGTCTCCACAGTGCTGAGGGTGGATCTCGGTGTTGACTGAGACTGCCGGAAGGAGGGCCAAGTCATTGGGCCCTCGGAGTAAACTAGCAGCAGCCCGGACCGGCAGCCCCAGAGGAGCTGAGCCACCGGCCCGAGTCTGCTGCACCCAGTGACGGAGTTCTGGATCACGGCCCAAGTCGCTGACGTTGGAGAGGAGAGTCGGGTCGCCCCCCCCAGGTAGCGTGGATCACCACCTGGAGTGGGGTGCGGGCCCAGAGGGACACTCTATTGGCCTCTCTCTTCTGTCAGCTGCGCGAGCCTGTTGCTTTTGCTCAGATCTCGGCCCATGCTGACGCAAGGAGGGGCAGTACTGCGGCTGGAGTGGGAAGCAGTACTTTTGTGTCATCATTGATCCATACGGGGGGCACTGTTAACGGAGCACCTAAAACTGTCGTATTACACTTTGCATTATTGCTGCTAACGAAATATCGAATTGTCATATGAAGGCTATATATCACGCACGCTGGCATGGACGTGCCAGTTTTGCCGGCCGGATCGGAGCTGTGTGTAATGCCCGATTGGTCACCTGCTGCATTTCCAAACTCCCTGCTGATTTTTTAACCTTCTCATTTGTTTTAACGATTTTAAACTTGTTCCTGCTGCTAACGGGCTCATTTGGGGTGGCTCAGTGAGGTTTGCTGTTACTATTGCTCATTTGCACTGACACGGGGAGCGGGGCGACCATCTTTGAGACACTTGGGTTAGCGCTCGAGTTGCTCATGGGAAAGGCTATATATCACGCACAATGGCGCGGACGCGCCAGTATTGCCGGCCGGATCGGAGCTTGTGTGTAATGCCCCATCGGTCACCTGCTGCATTTCCAAACTCCCTGCTGATTTTTTAACCTTCTCATTTGTTTTAACGATTTAAAACGTGTTCCTGCTGCTAACGGGCTCATTTGGGGGGCTCAGTGAGGATTGCTGTTACTATTGCTCATTTGCACTGACACGGGGAGCGGGGCGGCCATCTTTGAGGCACTTGGGTTAGCGCTCGAGTTGCTCAAGGGAAGGCTATATATCACGCACGTTTTTAAATGGGGGAAAGAACTCATAGGGCTAAACGTGGTATAGTTAAATGTGTTCTTATAAATGCCAGGTCTCTGGTTAAACACACTACAGAATGTGCGGTATTCCTAGAGGAATTTGACATTAAAGTGGCATTTATTACAGAATCATGGACCGACTCAACCTCTGGTCCGGATCTGGTAAAGGACACCCCTCCAGGTTATGTCTGTTACACCTTGAACAGACCCACGAGGAGGGGTGGGGGCCTTGCAATTATTTACCAGGACGATTTGAACCCCATTTTTCAGCCAGCCCCCAACACTTTTTGTGAGGCATTGTTGTTTAATTTTAACATGAAGCACTCGAAAAGTTTTAAGGGGCTTTTGCTCTATCGCCCGCCAGGTCCTAGAGCAGGGTTCCTGGATACAATAGGCACCCTACTAGAAGAAGGAATGTGTGAAGATTCATTCACGGTTCTGGGGGATTACAAAAAAATTCTGGAGGATTTAGGGGATTCAGATACGCTAAACCTCGATAAAATCCTGGAGACCGGGGACTTGAAACAACAGGTAGAAGGTCCCACGCACCTCAAGGGGCATACTTTGGACGGGATTTACATGAACAACCCCGATCTCACCGTATATGAGGTTGTTCTTCTGGCTTGGTCAGATCACAGGGCGGTTATCTTCGAGTTGTCTGACTCTAAAGCATTGATACCTAGTCCGGGGTTGCCTAAGATGTTGGAAATCAGATCCTGGAGGGATTTAGACGTGGCCCGGTTTGAAGAGGAACTTAAGTGTTCCTTTCTTCCATTCCCGTCGGACATTGATAGGGCAGTGCAGGGTTACTCTGACTGGCTTGATAAAGCCTGCAAAACAATAGTCCCTGTGAAAAAGTGGACCCCCAGGCATACCAAGCCCTCTGCCCCCTGGTATTCGGATAAACTCAAGACTCAGAAGCAGGCATGTAAAAAACTTGAACGGGTTTGGAGGAAGGAATACAAAAACTCAGACAAAGAAATTTATAAATAGAGCCTTAGAAGTTGTAAAGACTTATTGTTGGAAACAAAAAAGGAGTTCTATGCCCATGAAATCCTCCAAGCAAAATCAAACGCAAAAGAACTATTTAAAACAGTGAAGAAGCTAGCGGTACCTAATTCGCCGAAGGTTATTAGGAGCCCAGGCCTGTGCAATAAACTGGCATCGTGGTTTCAACAGAAGGTGGGAGGTATTTACTCCTCCTTCTCCATAGGTCAATCTGGTACCGGAATTCCCTCCCATAGTAAGAGTACAGCAGATTGCTACACCGGGCTGACTTTTGATTTGTTTCTCCCCTTAGAAAGTGCAGATTCTAAAAATTCTGAACTCAATTAGTTCGGACTCCCCCACTGATCCTTGTCCGGTTTTGATTGCGAAAACCATCTCGGAATTGAAAGGGGCAGCTTTACATCCATTGATCAATGACATCTTGATCGCGGGGCATTTCCCAAAGGCTTGGAAAATTGCTTCCATTCTTCCCTTATTGAAAAAGCCAACGATGGATCCTTCAGACCCGGGCAGCTATAGGCCGATCTCACGGCTTCCAATGCCAGCAAAAATTGTTGAGAAGGATATGAATAGCCAGTTGAGCACCTATCTATATACCAACCACATACTCGACTCAACGCAATTCGGTTTTAGAGCCGAACATAATACGGAACTGGCCCTAATTAAGTCCTTAGACGAAGTTAGGGAGGCCCTGGATGGTGGTGGTAGAGCTGTGCTGATCTTGTTGGATCTCTCGGCAGCCTTCGACATGGTCCATCATGTGATTTTGATGGACCGTTAGTCGGAGGTGGGAGTACAAGGGGTGGCTTGGAAACTGCTACGCTCTTTTCTCTCCGATAGATCCCAGACTGTCAATTTGGGTAACCATAAATCTGATTCCTTCTGCCTTCCCTGTGGGGTCCCTCAGGGATCCTCACTAAGTCCCACCCTATTTAACATGTATATGATTCCGCTGGCCGGTCTTATAAAATCCCATGGCTTTCAGCTAACGTCCTATGCGGATGACACTCAAATAGTGTTATCTTTCAAGGACGACAAGGAAAAAGAAACGGGAGTGCGTTTTCACGATTGTATGAAGGAGATAGCTGGGTGGATGGCCTCAAACTGTCTAAAGCTTAACACGTCCAAAACTGAGATCATTGTCTTTGGAAATAATCCCAATGTTTGGACCCCTAACTGCTGGCTGGCAGAATTGGGCAGCTGCCCCCTCCCCTCGCCGAATGTGGACGTAACGGTAGACTGTAAACTGACCTTCAGCGATCATATAAGCACCGTGGTTTCTGCCTGTTTCATGTGGCTACGAATTCTAAGGAAAATTAAACCTCACCTTTCGGAAGGGAATTTCAGGACGGTGGTCACGGTGCTTATCATGTCAAGACTGGACTACTGTAATGGCAATCTTATGAATGCCCGTCAGCATCTGGTCAACAGGCTGCAGATGGCTCAAAATGCGGCGGCGAGGCTATTATCAGGTATCCCGAAATTTGTATCTGTAAAAAAAGAGTTAGTTAGGCTACACTGGCTTCCTGGGAAGCAAAGAGTTTGTTTTAGGGCCCTCTGTACAGTTTTTAAGGCCCTAAATGGGTCTGGCCCACAGTATCTGCAGGAGAAGTTTAGATGGTATGTTCCTACTAGGACCCTTCGGTCCTCTAGCGCGAAAAAAGTCTTGACGCCTCTTGTTAATAAGGCCAGCTGGGGTGGTAGGAGCTTTATGGCCGATGCTTCCGTGGCGTGGAATAACTTGCTTTTCTCCTTGAGGAATGCCCTTAGTCTTCTCCTGTTTAGGAAGGGTTTGAAGACCTGACTTTTTAATCAATGATCTTCCACCTCCTCCGGTCAGGCAATTGTACAGCGCCGGGACACCTTAGGGTAACCGTTGCGCTCTATAAATCCTATTAACATAACAACATAACATATGACGCCTTATCTCATTTGTGCCCGACAAACTACATGCTTGGTGCGCTATGCACTGCCTTATTTTTCCCTTGCAGCTTACCTGATTGTAAAGTGGCGCATTGCATTATTCTTCATTGCACAGTATCTGATTATAACGTGGCACAGTGCATTATTTCTTCATTGCACAGTACAGGATTGTAGCGTGACGCATTGCTTTGTTTCTTTCTGGTACAGGGCATGCTGGTAGTGATACGAATTGCATTATTCCTTCTATTGCAAAGTATCTGACTGTTGCGCTACGTATGACATTGTTTCTCTGTTGCACAGTACCAGAGAATATCGTTACGCATTGCAGTATTTGCTTTCTTTTGCAACTTGTGTGACTCTAGCAATAGGACTTGCCTAACCTTTTGGAAACAGTTAGAAGTGAGCTTAACTGTTGGTTAGAAGCGGTGGTTGGGATTAGAACCTACCAACCCACTGGAAAGAATACTACCCATTCTAATCTGTTGATTTTGGATCGTGTAGTCGTATTGTATAATTTCTTATATAAAGATTATACTCATTTTATAAAAACTTGTGTGGAGTCAATTTGTGGTGACATCATTGGGTTGCTGTGAGCGTGGTTGCACATACTGTACACTCGTGCCTTGGAGATAAGCCTGGTTGCTCGTGCCAAGCTACTAAGGGGGTGAGCAGGTCTATCTCAGACGGTGTCCTTACTTAGCGTAACGTTGAAGCGAGGGATCTCCCGCCTCCAGCATTTAGGGGCGGCGGTAAGTGATAAAGACCCCCACTTCCAACAGCTCATCATAGTATCACTTTGTCCTTCCCGCAGATGGTGGACCCTGGTTAGGACAACTACATATGGACAAGATGCCAGTGGGAGGTTTATCCCTGGCAACTTGAAGTTCCCCCTGGGATTATGTAATCTGGTGCTATCAGTATGGCACAATCCCTCAGATGTAGGATGGGTTAGCCACTCCCTATTTACAACACTAAGTTAGCATAACCGAGCCAACTGTTAGAAAGCCAGCTTGCCGTTTCTGCTGCTTTGCACGCGACACTGTTGTTATATGTTATTCATTTTAGAAATGCTTACTCGACTTTGCCTTACAGGATAACAGTTTGTTGTTTAACATTCTTAACACTGTGCTGCGACCTTCGTCTGTACATCATGTAAAGAATAAGTCTAGGACACTAGACGGTGCAGAGTGTTGTGTTCAGATTGATTGTACCACTTTTTAGACATATCATACATGCAGCTGCCAATATCTGAAGGACAAGTGCTTTTAATATTGTCGGACAGAATGTTTTAGATTCATTCGAACAGAAGAGCTGATGCATGAGAGAGCCTAGCTGATCCTGTGATGTGATTCTACTAAGCTGATCTATACGGTATGGGGTTCCCCCTGTTAGCCTAAGAGACCTTCTATTAGTATAATAAACCTATTAGTTACTAGAGAAAGGAGTGTGGCTGTTTACCACTGTCATTATTCTTATGATTGCTCCTTTCATTGTGTATGGTATTGTAACAATGCTGATGGTTCTGATCTTAACCATTTGTCTGCTAGTGTTAGCCAAAGTACTGCATCTTAGGACGCGAGGTTTATGAAATAAACTCTTTAAACTTTACCGTGTCTGTATTATTCTGTTGTGGACTGCTAAATAAGTACAAACAGGTATTTCGGATTCCCACCACTCCTGAGAAATATCTAAGTCGCATCTTCTGGGTTGTCTATACATTGGGACCGCCTAGCTAGATCTAGGCTAACGAATGGGACACTAAGCTAGTCGGATATGGGGTTCTTGGTTCTGAGGGGAGTTTCTGGTACACCACAATTCTCTGAGGTCCTGGTTTCCTGCGCATAGTTCTGTGCATAAGCAGAATCCCTGCAACATGGCGCCCAACGTGGTTATGATCTGATACGCCTTACTAGTACTTTTATTAGTCCACAACGCCCTCACTCTGGTTTCCGGATAACGTGAGTGACGGTTTAATCTACCTGAGTTTCGACTAAAGGTTCGTTCAAGCTTGATAATTAAAAAGATTAGTTTTTACTGAACCCAAGTGCTACTGTAGAACTTGTCGTTATTCTTTAGTGTGTCCTAATGGCGGTCGATATAGCCGCGCATATTCGGGTTCCTCTACGTCAGCATTTGAGGACGTATGGAGTGCCTGATGACGGGCTGGCTGTGGTCTTTGTGGTAGCTGCTGACGCAGCACACCCTTATGAGTTGTTTTACTCTTGGGTGACTTTTCCAGAGGTGAATGCGGACGATGATATGTTCCACACCTACACTGCCACACAAGTACCTGCAGCTTATGCTCCGTATAGGACACTAGAAATACCTATTTCTGCCTGGCAGCATACCATTTGGTTTAATGGCGCCCTTCCCCATACGGTGGCACCGCCAAGACTGGGCCCTTTGTCAATTGCAGGGGCTGATTGGCCGGTGCTGGCCGGTTTTACACCCCATCCCAACTACTAGACGGTTGGGGTGGCAGACTTACGGGTACTACACACTGCCCTGATTACGGTCCATAGAGCTTTAGTGCAGTACGTGTCTCGCAACGTGCAGGTGGGGGTACCTGCGGTTGCGGGTCACACGAATGAACACCGAGCCGTGGTCATTAGTCCCGTGATGGTTAATGCGGTCATAGGCAAGCGCCACCAAAGTAAGGATGAATTTCCTTACTGGCTTGCTGAAAAGTTTGATCAACTGGAAGCCGTGCTTCCAAACACTTCTCCTGTGGATAAACACAGGATACTCACCATTACTTTGCCGAAAGATCTAGTACCTGATATTGTCGACTGTAACAATTGGGGCAAGGTCTTTGCTGCGACCTATTCGAAGTGCTATGGCACTCCGTCTATGTCTGTACTACCCTCTGTCATCAAGAAAGTTCAGGAAAATCATGGTGCAGAGGCGGCCATTGAATTGGGAATGAGGCTTGTCGACAGCTTCTATGTGGTTTGTTCCATGGTGATGGGGAACCTTAAAGGAGATGCCATGCAGTTCCAAGTAGGCAATATGCTTGAGCTTGTGGATCTTGCCGACAGGCCCAGGGAATTTGCAAAAATTATTGCAAAAGCCTACAGAATGGTGGGACGTAGCGCCCTAGGCGTGAAGCCCACCGTTACGATTCCTGATGTAGTACAGCAGACTAAGGTGAGTTCGTCTACAAAAGACGAGAAGCCCAAGTTTCCGAAGGAAAGTTGGCGAACCAAAAAACAGGGGAAACAGCAACAGAAGCGTAGGTCGCGTTCTGCTTTGCCAGTTCAGTCGTCTACTGAACGTAAATATGATTTGCGCGATCGTTCTAATATTAATTCACCTGATAGATTTCAGGTTTCTGAACGCTCTCCTCGTTCTTCACAGGAAACATCGGCTTCACAATCCGGTGGCGGAGACCGTGGAAGAGAAAGGGGTGCTCAAGGTCGTGAGCAACCCCGCCAGACTGACGTAAAAGGCAAGCAGGACGACGCTGTGCGTCAAAGACCTCCGTTTCAGAAAAAGAAGGTTGCTGCTCTAACAGCGAGATATGCCTCAGATGGTACGGACACTGCTTCAGAACCGGACATGGGCTCTAACGGTGTTAGACAGCGCGGCGGAAGTTACAGTAGTGCGGCAAGCACTGCGTCCGTATCTGGAGGTGACAGCAACTGATACATATGTGAGTGTTGAAACTGCTGATACTCGCATAGCCCCCCCTGAACAGATGTTTGACATAATCCTTAAAATAGAGGGTGACATACATCGTAGAATTAGAGTTGTTTTTTGGGATAATTTGTCCTCCACTTATGACATTCTCTTAGCGGAGGAGGATTGGCCTCCGGCTTTCATTTTAGATGCTCCTAGAGGGGAGGTGGTGATCCTCCCCTCCTTTGGGCACACAGTGCCTATGGAACATTCTAACAGGTTGGCCGGGGAGTGGGCGCAGGTGCAAGCGCCTGCGTTGTATCGCAATCAAGTGGGCTGAGATAAAATTTCTCCCGACCATACGATTCCGTTGCGGTCCGAACCCCAGCCTCAACCACAGTATCCCATGCGTCGCGAGGCTAGATCTCACGTCGCGACTATCCTTGAACAATTGGAATATCAGGGAGTAATTGAAACTTGTGTGTCACCTATGAATAACCCTTTATTCACTGTGACGAAGCCTGACGGTTCGTACCGCCTAGTTTTGGATTACCGGCACTTAAACTCTCACTGCCGGACGTGCGAGGTACAGAATACTCACAGTTCGGCTCTCGTCGATAGTCTTGTGAGAAAACGGTTTAAAACCACACATGACATTTCCAATGGCTTTTACAGTCATAACCTGTCCCCTCAGAGTAGTGAGTGGACGGCTTTTACCTCGGGCGGTAAACAAAGAAAGTTTAAAAGGCTACCGATGGGCTAGAAGAACAGCCCTGGGGTCTATGCTGCGTGAGTGGTCTCGCTCCTAGAGTATATGGACCCGGATGCATACTCGTATGTTGATGACATCTATCTAACGGACGACAAGTTGCTTCCACACCTTGCTCGCGTGGATAACATAATAACTATGTTTGCAGACTTCGGTTACAAATTCAATTTTGCGAAGTGCCACATTGCCGAGTTCACAGTGTTGTTCTTGGGGTACGAACTCAACAGTGAGGGTCGCGGCTTGGCTCCGCAATTCCTTGAGAAGTGTGCACGCCTTTGTACTCCTACAACGCTGAAAAAATTGCAATCATTGCTGGGTTTTCTGCATTTCGGCCGTACCTACATTCCTGATTATGCCCAGCGTATCAAGACACTTTATGCCTTGGTACAACCTACTTTTGCCAAATCATGCTGGCTGGCAGAGCATACAGCTGCATTGCAAACTTTGCAGTCTGATCTTCTTGCTTCAAAATACTTACAAACTTGTGATAACCCCACTAACCTGGTCATTAGAATTGTACCAGGCGCAGTGGGTTTCACGTACTTAACGTTCAATGAGGGCAACACCGTTCCCATTGCTTACAAATCTCATCTGTACACTTCAGCTGAGCTGCGCTTTCCGCTGTCGAAAAAGTACTGACAGCAGTTCAGATGGCGATCCTGAAAGAACGAGCGCTATCACAAGGAAAGCACATGCTGGTGGTAACACCGTACCCTGCCCTCGAGGCAGTCACTAAAGCTAGTGTACCAAATTCTAAGGCTTTGCATCCAAGGTGGATACAATGGGCAACTTCCTTTGCTTCGCAAGACGTCACATATATCTTTGACGCGGTGTTGCAGTCTCAGGAGTTCTTGGATTATGAATTTGTTCATCCGACTCCTTCGACATTGCGCCCACTTGAGGAGTACCGTTGTGTCATTTACACTGATGGGTCTGCGCAACCCGCTACTGGATTGAAGCACGCCTATTCAGCTGCCTGCGCAATTGTTGTGGGTACTTTTGTGAATGGAGAGTTCCAATCTGAAGCTGTGCATACACAGACATTGGGTGATTGTACCGCGCCGTTGGCTGAAGTTCAGGCTCTAGTGCTTGCACTGAAGTTTGCTGACCTTCGTGTCCCCACTCTCGTGGTGTGTGACTCATTCTATTGTGTTCAATCTTACAATGACAATCTACATTTTTGGATTCAGAATGATTTTCATGATTCCAAAGGTAGCACAATAAAGCATAAAACGCTTTGGGTTCGAGTGGCAGCACTTAAAGAACTGCTGCCACTCGTGAATGTAATTCACACTCTTGGTCACCAACGAGTTGGCGTCTATGCTGTCCGTAACAGTCTGGCTGACGAGGCAGCAAAAACAGCAGTGGCGACATATCTAGTAGCAGCAGTTACAAGATCAAAAAGTAAGATCGATGATGACATCTTGGCGGCTATTGCTGCTTCCGAGACCGGGAAAAACTTTCCGAAGGGTTTCCCTTCTCGCTACTTTATCGCTTAAGTCCTGATAACGTCCTGTTAGTGAGGATTAATGACGTTGGTGACAGATTGAGTCCCAATGCGGACTGCAGACCATCTTTGATATCAGCTGCCCACGAGGGTGTTGCGTCTGCGCATGCCGGAGTGTCGGCTACTATATCTCTTTTGCAGCAACGTTACTGGTGGTACGGTTTGTACAAACAAGCACGGGCATACATCCTTAATTGTGACATTTGCCAACAGATTAAACCTTCTTCTGCAGCGTGTCCACCACAAACACAGTTGCATATATCTAAACAACCACTTGCGTGCGTTTATTTAGATCACTTCGGTCCTATTACCTCTGATACTGCGTACAAATATATCTTGGTTGCAGTTGATTTGTGCACACGTTTCCTGTGGGTATGGCCACAAAGGAGTGCTGATGCCAGAACTGTCATCAAGGATTTGCGTGTCTTTATAGGGAGTTTTGCATGTGGTACCCTTCATTCTGATCAGGGTCCTGCGTTCGCCTCAAGGGCGTACAAGGAGGCCATGAGAGAACTGGGGGTCCAAGTCAAATTTTCGTCTCCATACCAGCCTGAGGGCAATAGTGTTGTGGAGCGGATGAACCGTGACCTAAAGCAATCTTTGACAGCGAGGGTATTAGGTACAGGCCGGAACTGGCTCTCCCACTTGTATGACGTACAAAGTGCACTTAATAATCTCCCTAGAAGGTCTCTTCGTGGGAGGACCCCGTACATGATGCTCTTTGGAGTAAGAATGTTTGTCCCGGACCTTGATGGTCTAGACATGGCGGCAGCAGCCGCCCCTTTTGACCTAGATGACCACTTTGCTGTATTGCAGAATCTACAAGAAGCCAGAGACACTCTAGCGAAAGGACACGTACCCTCTACATCCGAAGATGCGCTCCAGATTCCGGTAGTCGGCTGGCTACCTCGAGTTGGTGACCTGGTCCGTGAGAAGGTGGAGAACAAGAAGGAGTTCGGCCCCTCTTATCGTGCACCGGTCCCGGTGCTTGGAGTCTTGGGTACGCGTACAGTTGTTTTACCTCCACTTCCTGGTCGCAAGGATAACAGGTACATCTCGATTGACAATGTCAAGCTACAGCGGGTGGCCGATTCTCCATAGTAAGACACCTTCAGTTTCTTGCCCTTCAATGCTGAGAAACTCTGTTGTGGTGCCACCCTCTAACATCTTGCCTGAAGTTTCCATTGAGCTTGCAGTTACTGGTCCTTCTATGCCATCTAATGCTGGTGGTTTACCTGATGATCCTGAGTATGCTTATCCAACAGAAGTACCTTTGCCTCTATTACATTCAACAACAATTGCCCAGTCACATTCTTCCTTTGAAACTGAATCATTGACTTCCACTGCCCCTTCCAAAATTTCTAAATTTTTTGCCTGGTTCAAGAGACATTTTTTGGTTGCACCTTGGACTTACATCTGGCTGGTGCTAATAAGTATTTTTTTATTCATGTCCATTGGCTTTGTGGTGGTGTTTTTTAAATTGATCAATGGACACTACCTGAATGAACGATCTACAATTCGATTAATTGATGGAACTTTAGCCCCCCATTCCTCATCACACATCATGAAAAGGGACCAGACTTTTGTGAACATCACCGCCTGGCCTGTACGTGATGGAATTGCTTGGGATGCTGTGAACTTTCAAATTCATGGTCCCACCGAAGTGATTAATGTACCAACTGTTTTTTGTGTTTCTGTGGGTGATGTAGTTAAACAGAACATCCGATCAGATGATTGGGATGTGCAAGCGATAGAAGCACTGTTTTCTGATTTGAAATATTATGCTGCATTTGATGCTGAAGATTTGTATTTAAATACTGCAAATTACGATGAACAATTTTGCTATCAACATTATGGCACACATTTCCTACACAGGGCAAATACCTTTCGGAATTTTGTTAATTTCACTCAGCGGGAACATTGTCCTGTCCCTATGCCTGGCAGTTCTGCCACTTTAGTGAAAAAATTCACATACTTTTCGGATTTTAGTGTGTCTCACCCTGCCTCTTTTTATTTTAAGGTGGCGGTAGAACCAGCTTCTAAGGTTAGACTGACACACACCAAATTATTATATTCCAAATGCTTTATGGATGAATTGGCTATTGGAGGTTATGACCTCTGGAAAGCTACTGTCGATCTTAAATCGATTTAGGGAACTAAACCGTGGCAGGTACAAGGAACAGAAGCTTTGCATCGTGCCTGTCTTATCCCAAATCATATGTTATTTTTGAATTCAACTATTTTTCAGACCACCTGTTTTGGATTGGCTATATTTAAAAAATTGAATTTCCCCACAATCCCGGATCTGGGTGCTTATCCTAATTGGGCGAATCACACAGATCTGTCCCTTACTATGTTGCAGTCCCTCGTCTCCAACACCACCTTCAATATTTCAGCAATAGATCCCGAAGGATGGTTGGTATGGCAGACGGGTTCAGATTCCTGTCAACGTCGGTTTCTGAATTTGACACCAGGGTATACACAATTTAGGGTAGACCCTCGTTTTCCATCGTCACACACGGTAACTACCTACTCGGTAGGTAAGTTATGCCAGTCATGGTTGCAACATTCCACATTAGCTTCAGTTAAGCTTCATTTATCACGGTTAAATGACAAAATAGATTTGAATGATTTTATTAAGGGTCCTGCGACTGGCAGGTCCAAGAGATGGGTTTATGCTATTTACAATGAAGTTTGGAAGTTATCGCAATTTGAAGCTGCTTCCAGGCTACGTGCTATTGACCAGGCCAATATGGAGAAAGTATTGGCTGTTATAGATAATAGTATTAACACCTTGGCTTCTAGAATTTATACATTAGATAATATTGTTTCATCTGTCGTAGACATTGTGCAAGATGATGTGTCTGTGTTATATCATGGTCAAAATCAGTTGCGTTCAATTATGCAGTTTGCATGGACCTTGCAAACGTTAAAAGCAGGGAAAGTCCCTTGGGATTACATGAATACGTCTTCGTTATTCCTTCCTTTTAATTTGACCGATAAACAGCAATTCATGTACATGAAAGACGCAACTTACGCATTACTGCACATTGAAAAACTAGAACCTTTACCTTTTTCTATTGCTGAGTTGAATTCGGCTGTGTGGCTTGTACACGGATTGATCACGTTGCCTTTTTATCGGTTTAAGTTCAGTTTGTGCATGAGGCATTATGCCATAGGCAGATATGAACAGCTTGGTAATGCCTTCCTGCACGAAGTTTGGTCACTTCCTTTCACATATAGATGCGTGAGGGATGGCAAGGAAGTTTACTTAAAAGGTGAAGAATGCACTTCCGCTCCTGAGCATTCTGTGGTTTGTAGACATATACAATTACATGGTGCTTGCAATATACACGCTCCTAATTTAGCTTGTGTCCTAAAAGGTATTCCAATGCCAGTTATAACGTCTTCTTTTAAGCTGCTTGCCAACGGTAGTTATTTGCTTTTAAATAATGAAGCTTGCTGTGGGATGCTAGTGGGTATTCCTTACATAGTCACCGTTTCGCAAAGGGTGATTTGCTGTAATAACGTCCTTTTCCCACCCCCGCACGGCAGGCTCGATATATCCATCAGGCCGGCGATTACAACCTTGAACGCAGAGTTCAACAGGATGAGTAGAATAGGAGCTCTTTTGTCTCAGAAAGAAGTTTCTTTGACTTCGTCCCGTGAAACATTTCTTCTTCACATAGCAAACACACGCACTGAAGTACAAGCTCTTTTAAATACTGACCTCCCCCTACATTTTGGAACGTTGATACAGACTATCTTTAATGCTTCGTCCACGACTGGACTTGTTCAATTTTTTAAAATTGTCGGCTCAGGCCTCGTGACATCTTTCCAAACTATTTTTGGTGTGATCCCCGCGTTTTTACATTCTATTTTTTCAAGTGTCTTCGGAGGGTTTCCCTTGCTTCTCGCTCTTGGGGCCGGGATCCTCTTGTTGATCTGCGCATTTCGTAGGCGGATGCTTGATTACTGCGGCACGTTACCTCTGGCGACCTTAAGCGTCAAGTATGGATTGTCATTCCGGTTTGCTTATTTTACCTGTGTGCAACCTGTTTTTCATTGCCTAGATTGTCCCTTCCAATGGGCTCTGGACTTGTGTCTGTCAAACTTGGTGTCACCTGACCCGGATTTTGATGAACTAATGTGTCCATTACTGGATCATGAGTTTGCTTGTTCTGGAATTGGGTTTATGGCTTTGGGTGCTACACAAGGAGTTCTTGGTAACTGGGATATCGGAGAGGCCGCTATTGAATTCCTTGAACGGAGTTATCTCGAGGATGCTGACAGTTGTCCTGTTATGGTGCTGGATAATTGAAGAACACGTGTGTTCCTTTCCCTTGCTGAATTGGATGGCAGATACTTTTGGGGGAACGCTCCAATGATTTCCTCTTGGAAGCTGTTGCAACTTACGGTGCATATACCTTGATGGATTGACTGTTTCACATAGTCAAGACAGGATGCATCCATAGATGTCAATTTTTTTATCAAAATTTTTTTAATTGTTTTTTCTCTAGGACATCGTTTTTACTTTTTTACACGATTTTTTCTTCTTCTTTTTTTCTCGAACTTTACACTTACCTTATTATAGTTCATGCCCTTGGTTCTGTTCTATATCACTTGAACTCTGCGTTGTTGATAAGTGCGCCCCTAGTGGTTAGTAGTCCGATCAAGGGGGGGTGTAGGATGGGTTAGCCACTCCCTATTTACAACACTAAGTTAGCATAACCGAGCCAACTGTTAGAAAGCCAGCTTGCCGTTTCTGCTGCTTTGCACGCGACACTGTTGTTATATGTTATTCATTTTAGAAATGCTTACTCGACTTTGCCTTACAGGATAACAGTTTGTTGTTTAACATTCTTAACACTGTGCTGCGACCTTCGTCTGTACATCATGTAAAGAACAAGTCTAGGGGCCCGATTCACAGAACTAACTTAAGACAAAATCCTAAACTTACTACCATTTTGGTATTCACAGAAGGCACTTACTCATTTTGGTATTCACAGAAGGCACTTACTCATTTCGGTATTCACAGAAGTTAGGAGTCCTAACTTTAGGACTCCTAAATGCCTTCTGTGAATACCGAAAGTCTTAAAATTAGGATTTTTCGCAGTTTAGTAGTAGTATAGTTAGGACTCCTAACTTTAGGACTCCTAAATGCCTTCTGTGAATACCGAAATTCTTAAAATTAGGATTTTTCTCAATTTAGTAGTCCTAAGTTTAGGACTCCTAACTTTAGGACTCCTAAATGCCTTCTGTGACTACCGAAAGTCTTAAAATTAGGATTTTTCGCAGTTTAGTAGTAGTATAGTTAGGACTCCTAACTTTAGGACTCCTAAATGCCTTCTGTGAATACCGAAATTCTTAAAATTAGGATTTTTCTCAATTTAGTAGTCCTAAGTCTAATTTAGGACTACTAAATTGAGAAAAATCCTAATTTTAAGAATTTCGGTATTCACAGAAGGCATTTAGGAGTCCTAAAGTTAGGAGTCCTAACTATACTACTACTAAACTGCGAAAAATCCTAATTTTAAGACTTTCGGTAGTCACAGAAGGCATTTAGGAGTCCTAAAGTTAGGAGTCCTAAACTTAGGACTACTAAATTGAGAAAAATCCTAATTTTAAGAATTTCGGTATTCACAGAAGGCATTTAGGAGTCCTAAAGTTAGGAGTCCTAACTATACTACTACTAAACTGCGAAAAATCCTAATTTTAAGACTTTCGGTATTCACAGAAGGCATTTAGGAGTCCTAAAGTTAGGACTCCTAACTTCTGTGAATACCGAAATGAGTAAGTGCCTTCTGTGAATACCAAAATGAGTAAGTGCCTTCTGTGAATACCAAAATGGTAGTAAGTTTAGGATTTTGTCTTAAGTTAGTTCTGTGAATCGGGCCCTAGGACACTAGACGGTGCAGAGTGTTGTGTTCAGATTGATCGTACCACTTTTTAGACATATCATACATGCAGCTGCCAATATCTGAAGGACAAGTGCTTTTAATATTGTCGGACAGAATGCTTTAGATTCATTCGAACAGAAGAGCTGATGCATGAGAGAGCCTAGCTGATCCTGTGATGTGATTCTACTAAGCTGATCTATACGGTATGGGGTTCCCCCTGTTAGCCTAAGAGACCTTCTATTAGTATAATAAACCTATTAGTTACTAGAGAAAGGAGTGTGGCTGTTTACCACTGTCATTATTATTATGATTGCTCCTTTCATTGTGTATGGTATTGTAACAATGCTGATGGTTCTGATCTTAACCATTTGTCTGCTAGTGTTAGCCAAACTACTGCATCTTAGGACGCGAGGTTTATGAAATAAACTCTTTAAACTTTACCGTGTCTGTATTATTCTGTTGTGGACTGCTAAATAAGTACAAACAGGTATTTCGGATTCCCACCACTCCTGAGAAATATCTAAGTCGCATGTTCTGGGTTGTCTATACATTGGGACCACCTAGCTAGATCTAGGCTAACGAATGGGACACTAAGCTAATCGGATATGGGGTTCTTGGTTCTGAGGGGAGTTTCTGGTACACCACAATTCTCTGAGGTCCTGGTTTCCTGCGCATAGTTCTGTGCATAAGCAGAATCCCTGCAACACAGAAGCATGCTACCTGTGCTGCCTGGGAATGGAGAGGAGCCAGGGTTATTACAATTTGGGCTTTTCTGCCCCTGGTTTGACTAGGGGAGTCAAAGAGTGCTCTATTCTCAGGGTACAATGTACTGAAAGACTGCCCCTGGGCACACAGTATAGGATGCTGCTTATTTCTAGACCCCTGCAGAGCTCTAGGCACCCTAGTCACACTGGGGTTGGTTATTTCAAGTGGGACCTGCTCCTTTCTATTGGCACCCTATTCCTTCTCTATAGCTGATAGGTGGGAACATGTGGGAGTTAAATGCTCCACTGGAAGCTCTCTAACCTTGCACAAACAATCATGCATAAATTCCTTAAAGCATTCAGGCCAGGACCCTTCACTAAACGTTGTTGGGAATGTATTAAGCTAGCTCTCCTTGTGGGTTGGACAGTGCTATTCGTTCATAGTACAATGTCATTGAGAGCTTCAATTTCTACTACTCCTGGGGATGTGCATGGTGGCATGGGTGTGGGCTCTGACATTGGCAGGGAAGATGTCTTTTGATCAGACCCCCAACTCAGCTGCTGCCTTGAGTGGAGGGATAGCCACCATTCGGTGAGCTTGCTCTGTGCTAATTACTCCGATAGCTATAAGTAAAAATCTGTCAATGGAAGTTGTCTGACATGGGGCGTGTGGGCTGGTTGGCTGTCCATGGCTTTCCTCTTGCCAATCCTAGCTAAAGTAACTTACTTCAGCAAGCACAATTCGGAAAATCAGCCCTCCCCCAGGATATCTACAAATATAAGGAGAAAATTGGCAAACCCTCAAAACTACTGAACAAAACAAAACTTTTCTCCACAATAATGCCGTTGCCCCTTCCCAAGAGGTCAAGGTGACCCTTGACCCTTCTTAGGCAGGTCACTCCCCACGCCGCACAGCACCACCTGTGTGTCCTGCCCTTATCCCCAGCTGCCGCTGCTGAGGAGAATTCGAGGCCCTCCTCCACCCGCAGCCTGCCACCTGCGCCTCATCCCTGGTAGCCAGTGGTAGACCGTAGGTAGGTTTTTGTCTTGATGGATTTGTCTTGCTGTAACTGCCTTGCTTCCTATCTGTTCTTGTATAGTAATTGCCTTATTTGTTAGGGTTTCTTCCCCCTTGTTCCCCGCTTCTTTATTCCGTGCCCCGTGCCCCTCTGCCCCTGTTCTCTCCGTAATTGTATCTGTTCTGCATTATTTGTTTACTGTTTCTTCCCCCGCTTTTTATTCTGTGCCCCGTGCCCCTTTGCCCCTGTTTCCTCTGTAATTGAAATTGTATTGCCTTATCTGCTTAGCGCTTCTTCCTCCTTGTTCCCCGTTTTTCCGCCGTTGAACTCTGGGACCTACTCAACTCAACCTCCCCAGAAGTCACCTTCCTGACGGAGACCTGGCTGAACCCCTCCTTGGCACCCGACATCACCATAGCCATCCCGGAAGGCTACAAGATCACCAGCAGGGACCGCACCAACAGAGTAGGAGGAGGAATCGCCATCGTCCACAGGAACACTCTCAAAGTCTCGACCAACACCGATGACACCCTCAGCACTGCCGAACACCTGCACTTCCAGATCCACACTGACCCCAACACCACCCTCAGAGGAACCCTCGTCTACAGATCCCCAGACCCCGAAAACAGTTCAGCGACTCGTTCTCCGACTTCATCAGCACACACGCCCTCGCCTCCACGGACTACATCGTCCTCAGGGACCTGAACTTCCACCTCGAGAACAACAACGACATCAACTCCACCACCCTGATTGACAACCTCGCCAACCTCGGACTCGGACAACTCGTCACAACACACACCCACTCTGCCGGCCACACGCTTGACCCCATCTTCTCCGCAAGTCCCCACGTCTCCTTCAACCATACCACCAAACTCCACTGGACCGACGATCGCTGCATCCACTTCGCCTTCCGGAAACCTACCACGCACCACCGCACCCAACAGATCCTTCGCCACTGCTGGAGCAAAGTCACCGAAGACCAGCTCACCACAACCCTCGGCCGGAGCTCACCTGCTGACCCCACTGACCCCGACACCGCCGCCCACAACCTCAGACAGTGGATTGACAACTGCGCCAACACACTTCCACGACGCCGGTATCCAAGAGAAGTCCCTGGACTGGACCACCTCCTTCCTCTCTGGCAGAACACAGAGCGTCCGCCTAGCCCCCTTCGGCTCCGAAGCCACCGAGATCATTTGCGGCATACCCCAGGGCTCATCCCTCAGCCCAACGCTGTTTAACTTCTACATGGCACCACTCGCCCATGTCGCACCACTGCATGACCTCAACATCATCTCCTACACTGATGACATCCAGCTGATCCTCTCCCGCACCAAGGAACCCACAGTGCCAAAACCAACCTCCACAAAGGAATGAAAGCCGTTGCCGATTGGATGAAGAACAGCCGACTAAAGCTAAACTCAGACAAGACGGAGGTCCTCATCCTCGGATCCACCCCCTTGGCCTTGGATGACTCCTGGTGGTCGACCGCACTAGGAGCAGCTCCAACACCCACCGACCACGCACGCAACCTAGGGGTCATCCTCGACTGCACCCTCTCCATGACAAAGCAGGTCAACCCCGTCTCCTCCTCCTGCTTCAACACATTCCGCATGCTCCGCAAGATCTACAAGTGGACCCCCACCGAAATGAGAAGAACGGTCAACCAGGCCCTTGTCAGCAGCAGGTTGGACTACGGAAACGCTCTCTACGCAGGAGCCCCGGCCAAACTCCTGAAACGACTTCAGCGCATTCAGAACGCCTCTGCATGCCTGATCCTCGACACCGCTTAACGCAGCCACATCACACCCCACCTGAGAGACCTGCACTGGCTCCACGTCGGCAAGAGGATAACCTTCAAGCTCCTCGCCCACGCACACAAGGCACTCCACAACACCGGACCAGCGTACCTCTCACAGATGACTCAGCTTCTACACCCCCACCCACCAGCTTTGCTCCACTGACCTCGCCCTCGCCACAGTCCCCCGCATCCAAAGAGAGACCTCCGGTGGTAGATCGTTCTCCTACCTCACCGCCAAGACCTGGAACACCCTCCCCATCCACCTATGGCAGACCCAAGACCTGCTGACCTTCAGAAGACACCTCAAAACATGGCTTTTTGAGCAGTAGCAGCATTCCCCCCCCCCCAGTGCCTTGAGACCCTCACGGGTAAGTAGTGTGCTTTACAAATACTATGATTGATTGATTGATTGAAGGCAACCAAGGTTATGAGAGTCAGACAAAGGCCTGATCCACTTGGAGGTCTCCAATACATTGGATGGTGTCTGCCCCCAGACCAATAGTCAATTAGAGTCCAGGAAGAGCTAGCTCTTGCTGAAGACCATGCCATATAGATTCCAATAGTCCCTTCCAATACCAGAATACAGTAAGGGTTACTTTCTGGCTTAGGGAGAAGCAGTTATGATGAGCAGTCCCTAGTTGAAATAGGTGCTATAGAGGGACCTGACTCGTCATATGTATGGTAAAAACGTGGCATTTCCAGGGCTGTGGTAACAAAACAATAACAGTACATTTGCACAAGGAGGATCTGTTTGTCCAACGACTGAACCAAGGGGAAAGGCCCATGCTGCCTCTTCCTGTCACTGACGGGTGCAGGATGGGCACTAAAGTTGACCGGGCATGTCCCACTCGGGGCCCATGTCATAGGACTCAAACTGCGCTTAAAAGCACTGGCCACAGGTCCTGTCACTTATGCAGGGCTCCTCCTCCTTGCCCTGTGTGATCTGGGACAGGTAGTCCACTTGTTGACCCACCTCCTTTACTTTACCCTCCTTTCTCCTATCTACAACCAAATACATCGTTATCAGGAAAATATAAAAAGACCCTTCTAATCACTAACCAAACGCACACTCCTCGTAGGCAAGATAACCACAAAAAAGTTACCTTCTTAGCCTTATTACAATTTGCCCAACTCTACACACATCATTTAGAACACCAGTATGATTTGATCAACTGGGAACACATCACTAAGACATAATCCTAGCAACATGCTCAACACCACACCAACATGTTCAACCTACTCCTTTGAGAACACTTGTCTGCTGTTCTTACTCACTCAATGGTATACTTTACTAGAATCAAGGGTAATAGCTCATTTTGCCCGTTTACTAAAATAAATATTGCCTACCCGATGAAACCAGGCTGACAAAACTCAATTTTGAGGAATATGGAAAATGATTTTCCAGAAAAATCTGAAGATGTTTGGGGACAAAAATGTATAAACTGGGTTTGCATACCAGAAGTAGTATTTTAAAAAGTGCAAACATTTCTTATATCTCCCATCATATGGGGAATTGAAAGACAAATGACTAAAGAAAACAATCAGGAGAGCAGAGGAGGGGCAAGTGCCTCAGTGGCGTTGCAAGCGGTAGAGATGGAGGAGGGGAGAGAGGAAGGGCGGGTAAATAAAAAGAAAAATGGGGAGAAAAAGGGTAAAGGGGAGAATCTCATAAAAAGAAAGAAGACAAGGAGAACACGTGAGGGATGGAATAAGGGATGAAAGCTGGCGAAGGGAGAGGCTATAAAGTTAATAGGGTTGAATCAGGTAAGCAGGATTCCACCCTGAAAAATGCAAAAGAATGGATTGTGAGGGGTGGTATAAACAATTTAGGGAAAATAAAGTATTTTAAAGAATTTTAAGATTAGTTTTGTGAACCTATGAAAAGTATTTAGGTAAATAGTTCATAGAAAGTGGTTTGATGAAAAAACACTACTTAAGCAGACTTACAGCAAAATTCATCCACAAAAGAAGTTCTTCAGGATGACCAGTGAATACAGCAACAAAAAAACACAAACCAACACCATTCCTCTATCAGAGGACCTTTGCAAGGAATTGGAGAATGATGCCCCAACTGATACCTGGGATCTCAATCAGCCTCTGCATTTATTCAGATAGAGCCAACCAATGTACCATTTCATCAAACTAATAATAAGCAAAAGATCAAATTGCCTTATCATCTTCAAGCCCATTCAGGCCCACCCTTGTACCAAAGAGTATTTCCTGGAGCTTTTCAAATTATCACAAAAACATCCGAAGGCACTAGAAAGCTTCAAATCAGCACAATCCTCAAAATCTCTGACCTGATTAGGATCTTGGCGGATCTGGTCCCGCCGTCACTTTTCCATTGGTTTCTCCGCCCGCCTACTAGGCGGTCTGCCAGCTCAATTTAGATGCTGATTAGTCTATGGAGAATCTTCTGTCCGAGTGCCACCACCTCCGCCAGAACTATCCTCCCGCGTTGATGGCAAAAGCGAATATTACTGCTGGACCAATTACGATGTGCCTTCACACTGACGTCACTGTCGCAGATGAAATTCCACGCTTGAGTTGGTCGGTTTCGAAGGGATATAAGGGAGAAAAATACCTTTTTCTCTTTTTCTACTTCCGTTCCCGCCATGAACCCAATTATCCAAGTCCTTCCTTTGCTGCTGCAATTTGACCACGAAGCAAACCAACCCCATTGTCGCTAGAATCGAAGATAAGCTTCTTTATAATGTTTCCTTTTGAATAGTCCATTTCATTAAGCTCTGTGCTTGTGCATTTGTAAACCTCTCTTACAGGCAATATTTTTCTAATGTGTAATGCATGTGTGTACTTTTGTCATTTATAAACTTTAAAGAAACACTCCTGTATTAAATATATATTTTTTCAAATTCATTGCAAGCTGCCTTCATGATAATGGGCACTTACACAAAAATTGGCATTAATAAATATTCCTAATGTGTTCATACAGGTATGTTTAATTATATTTCGTAAATTATCAAATTATAAATATATGCATTACACAATTTATTTTAATTTACTTATTGCACTAAACAAGATAAGCTGTTTTTTAAATAAATAAATGTAAAATAAAATACTAAACTTAAATCATTTTATGTATTTATTCATGTAATATTTCCCCATCTAGTACATTTTCTGTATTTTATTAGATGTAATTTTTTTTTTAAGGTGTAATGCAGGTGTAATAAGGTTTATGTTTATTTTTTCACTTATTAAGTTCAAATAAACACACCTGTACTAACACTCAAAAAACCAATTTGTTTTTGTTGGGTTTAAGTGTTCATTATCATGATGAATGCTTGCACCAAAATGTTAATGTTCATTACAATTTTCTATCCCTAATGTTTAGATTGTACACATTTGACATTTAAAAAAAAAAATTCTGTCATAATTGTAATTAAGACTATGTATTTCACATTTTCGTCATTAACATTTCAATAATCAATGACTTGTAATGAGTAATAATGTTTGGACAAAATTTGTAAAATAAAAAGATGTTTATTATAAATGAGATACTATTTTCATAAATATTTTATTAAAATAAAAAGTCAAGAGGAGAAAAAACAGTATACACTAAAACAGCCTGTGGCGTTGTTGCCCATAACTTGCCTCCTAAACATACTGTCAAAGAGTAACCTCCCCAGAAAGGGGCATATATTGGGCACAGAGCAGGCACCTCAAGGATCTTTCTTGGGAGGAGTGGGTATGGGTTTGACAAGGGTTAAGGAAAGGTAAGAGGTGAAGTTGGGAGAAGGAGTACAGATAGGTGGGGTGGTAGAGGATTGGGTTTTGGAGGTAGAGGGAGCTGGAGTGGGTGATATGCATGTGTATGTTTGGCAGTTGCATGGAGGTCTGGTGTATGTTGTGTTTGCATTTGGTTTTGGTTGGTGTTGTGTTGTGTTTAGGTGTGCTTTTGTGTGAGAGTGTTGGTTTTGATGAGTGTGTGGTGGATGTGGTGGTGGTTGTGGTTCTTCTGGGTGTGCTGGTGGTTATGGGTGTGTTGGTAGTTGTGGTGCTTGTGGGTGTGGTGGCTGTTGTGGGTGGAGTGGTGGGTGTGGTGGTGCTTGTGGTGGTTGTTGTGGCACTTGTGGATGTGGTGGAGGTTGTGGTGTGTGTGTGTGGCGGTTGTGGGTAATGTGCTTATGGTGGCTGTAGGTGTAGTGTCAATAGTGTGTGGATGTTGTTTGTATGTTTGTTTGGGATTCATGTACGTGTCTTTAAGTGTGTGTGATTGTGCTGCTTGTGTCTGTTGTAGACAGTGCCTACAAAGAAGTGGGTGTGCTTGGGTTTGGGGTGGGAGTTTAGATTTGCGCTGAGGAAGGGACCTGAGTTGGGGAGAAGATTTGGCTGGTTGTGAGGCAGGGGGGAGGGAGGAGGCTATTTCTTCAAGCAATCTCTCCATGTCAGACATTGAACTTTGAATGGTACCCAGAAATGCAACCATTTGTTGCATTTGGCAGATAAGGAGTCTGGCATACAGAGGTGCTCCTTAAGATGTCAATATCCTCCTCACTCAGTTGTAGCTGGGGTGACAGGGGCACGGGGTGAGATGCCTGTGGCAAAGGAGACCCCAGCCCTTTTAGAGGGCCCAGTTTGGCCAACTGGGGGGAGCAAGAGGGAGGGTGGAGATGGGTCTCTGTGTTGTGGACAAGGATGAGGTTGGTACAGATCCTGTAGGGTCCATTGCCACAAGGGACTGGTCACTTGTGGAGGCCGCTGAAGATGATGACGAGGTGGTTGCCTCTGTGTCGGTCCTCTCACCATTCATGCCACTGTGTCCATCGATGTCAGATGTTTCACTACATGAAACATAATGACCAGCTGCATCCCCCCCTTCTTGGCCAATGTCCCCTTTGCCTGCTCTTGAAGATGCTGTAAAGACATATACAATAGTTTTATTGTATCTGTGTACATTTCTGATCATTAAGTTTCCCTCTAAACATTTTCCAAATTTTCATATTTCTCCTGCTTCAAGTCTTTTAAACGTTGGTTTAATTTTATCATAATCTCCGGTATGTAGGGAACATCTTCAGAAACCATTTTGTCACAATTTTGGAATTTCCCATTAATGCTCCTATAATATTTTTATCATTTCTCTTAACTATTTTCAATTCTCTCCCGGAACTGTTTAAGATCTCTGAATGGTTCTGATTTGTTGTTTTGAGAAGTGAACTTATGTCACACAAATTAATAGAAAGCAAAAATCCCTTTGTACTTTTGGTACATAGGGCAAAAAAGCTGATTTATTTTTATTTTTAAAAATAAAAATATGAATCAATGTCTGTTAATATTTACTGCGATTGTATACCAATATTTGAATAAACTGAAAGCCTGTTTCTTCTATTTGGGCATTTCACAATGGTAAACATACTTCAAGTAACTAGAGTATTTTTTGAACGTCAAAATAAATGTTATGGATGCAGTACTTAAACTGCTTATTAATGTATCATGCCCTATGTGTTAGCTTGAACTGTCGATGAAATACCAAAAAACATTGGTAGTTTCAAATTACTTCTACGGCATAGGTAAATATATAGGGCTTCTTACATTTTAATTCCACTCCAGGAAAGTGCAGAAAATTAAATTAAAATTTGACTCCAAAATAATTGGTTATTTTCAGTTTGTTTTACCATTGTGAAAAAATATAAAACATATTGTGGCTTTCAGTTTAGTCTAAAATCGATTCAACATTATAGTACATTTTAAATACATTGATTCATACATATATATATTTTTTAAATGCAAATTATAATCTGAAAAATATTAAACCTTGATGCATTTCTAACATTTCCTAATGAGTCATTTCTTGTGCCTGTTTTTGAATTTTCTAGATGGGATACTCCAACATATATGTGAAGGAACATTCAAACTGCAAAAGTCCCTTTAAGTAATATATTTTGTTCATTATTGATTTTTCACCTGGACATGGCAAAGGACATAAAAATTAAGTTTTTGGGAATGTGGCGCCAATAATATGCTGGCCGAGAATCTGGTCATGTTCTGCTTCCACTCTGAATCATTATGTATTAAAGGACTGCAGTACCTTTGGAGGAGTCCAGCGTATCATGTGGCTAGGATATGTACAGGAGCAGATGATGAGGCTAGACTGCTCATATTTGTTCGCCAACTCAAAACCTTTACGCCAAAGTGATGTGTAGTCCATTAAATGCATGTTCTTGGCCTGGTGGCTTTGGGAAAGGGAAGACATGGAACTTAATAAAACCCACAGTGCGCCAGCATGCTCTGTTGACAACAAGCTTGAGGGAGGAACCCTACTTGACATTTGTCAATAATGCTCACCGTCATTTTATATTGACCATATATAGATTTAACTCCATAAACTGGTACTTAACTGTCCCAATGGAACTTTCAAAGCCAGGAGCCCTGAAACCTTTGCCCTTGTGATAACTTTTTAGAACAGGATATTTTTCATTTTATATTTTTCTGTGATTTTTATTCCACTCTGAAGTGTAAATATATCATGTTGCTGGTAAGAAACAGCCAATTTGTACAAGTAAGGCCTGCATTATTTTTTTACAAACATTGCCCTCCCCTTTGATTCTATGGGGGTTGCAAGATTCCTTTTAGGTGTCCTCAGATTGAGGAAAATACTATTCAAGGACTAGAGGGACCCTCTGTCAAACTCATCAAATAGGGTAATTTTGTATTTATTAAAAAGTGGAATTTCATTGTAAAAGTTCGAATTTGTTGAAGCTGTTTAAGATAATGCACTGGGGTAATAGCACTTTATAAGCACACTTTGAACGTTTTCACTCTGCATTTTGGTAATAAGCTTTTTACATTTTATTTATCTTCCCCGAAGAAATTGTGCTTTTAGTTTGTATCAATGTGAAAAGTATGATTTTATGTGCTTTTATGGTCTATATCAGTGTTACTCATAGTACGCCCGTGGGCCGCCAGCGGCCCGGCAAGCCTTCCTTGGCGGCCCGCGGACCTTGCAGACATCCTACCTGTGTTTAAAAAAAAAAAAATAGCAAACACTGCCGGGTGCAGCAGCCCAGACACTGCTCTGTGGGGGCCGGGGGATTCCAGTGATTGTCAAAGTGGAGATGCAGGAGCCTAAGAGGTGAAATACAACAAAGCTTTATTAACATGTAAATGGTCTTTTAAAGACCTGTGAAGTACTCGGGTGCGGCTGTGTGTGCGCGCTGGGAAGCTGTCTCAGTGCAGCTGTGTGTTCGCGCGCTGGGAAGCTGTCCTAGCCTGGGCTGAGGGCTGACACACAAAGGGGGTGAGATGACAGAGGGTGATGGAGGGAGAGGGAGGCAGAGGGAGGGAGAGAGACGGAGGGAGAGGGAGGGAGACAGAGGGAGAGGGAGGGAGATGGAGGGAGAGAGATGGAGGGAGGGAAAGAGACAGGGAGAGATGGAGGGAGGGAGACTGAGAGAGAGACGGAGGGAGGGAGGCAGAGGGCGGGAGGGAGACGGAGGGAGACAGAGGGAGGGAGAGAGAGGGAGACGGAGGGAGAGGGAGAGAGGGAGGGAGAGGGAGGGAGACGGAGGGAGACAGAGGGAGACGGAGGGAGAGGGAGGGAGAGAGACAGAGGAGAGGGAGACAGGGAGGGAGACGGAGGGTGACAGAGGGGGGAGGGAGGGAGACAGAGGGAGGGAGAGGGAGACAGGGAGGGAGACAGAGGGAGAGAGACAGAGGGAGAGAGAGGGAGGTAGAGAGACAGGGAGAGAGACAGGGAGAGATAGAGGGAGGGAGACAGAGAGAGATACAGAGGGAGGGAGACGGAGGGAGGGAGACGGAGGGAGGGAGATGGAGGGACGGAGGGAGATGGAGGGAGGGAGAGGGAGGGAGGGAGGGAGATGGAGGGAGACGGAGTGAGGGAGAGGGAGACTGAGGGAGGGAGGGAGACGGAGGGAGGGAGGGAGAAAGAGGGAGGGAGAGAGACAGAGGGAGGGAGGGAGACAGAGGGAGGGAGGGAGACAGAGAGAGACGGAGGGAGATGGAGGAAGAGGGAGGGAGACGGAGGGAGAGGGAGACAGAGGGAGAGAGACAGAGGGAGGGAGACAGAGGGAGGGAGACGGAGGGAGGGAGACAGAGGGAGACAGAGGGAGGGAGGGAGAGAGAGAGGGAGGGAGAGGGAGGGAGGGAGAGAGATGGAGGAAGGGAGGGAGATGGAGGAAGGGAGGGAGACGGAGGGAGGGAGGGAGATGGAGGGAGAGAGACAGAGGGAGAGAGACAGAGGGAGAGAGACAGAGGGAGAGGGACAGAGGGAGATAGAGGGAGAGAGACAGAGGGAGAGAGACAGAGGGAGACAGAGGGAGAGAGACAGAGAGAGAGGGCGAGAGACAGAGGGAGAGAGACAGAGGGCGAGGGAGGGAGACAGAGGGAGCTAGACAGAGGGAGACAGAGGGAGAGAGACAGAGAGAGGGAGACAGAGGGAGAGGGAGGGAGACAGAGGGAGAGAGACAGACGGCGGGAGACAGAGGGAGAGGGAGGGAGACAGAGGGAGGGAGAGAGACAGAGGGAGAGGGAGGGAGACAGAGGGAGGGAGAGAGACAGGGAGGCAGAGGGAGGGAGAGAGACAGGGAGGGAGATGGAGGGAGGGAGACGGAGGGAGGGAGGGAGACGGAGGGAGGGAGGGAGACGGAGACAGGGAGGGAGACGGAGGGAGACGGAGAGAGACAGGGAGGGAGACAGAGGGAGACAGAGGGAGGAGGCAACAGAGGGAGGAGGCGACAGAGGCAGGAGGTGACAGAGGGAGGAGGCGACAGAGGGAGGAGGCGATAGAGGGAGGAGGCGACAGAGGGAGGGGGTGACAGAGGGAGGAGGCAACAGAGGGAGGGCGACAGAGGGAGGGCGACAGAGGGAGGGCGACAGAGGGAGACAGAGAGGGAGGAGGGAGACAGAGAGGGAGGAGGGAGACAGAGAGGGAGGAGGGCGACGGAGGGAGGGAGACAGGGAGAGAGGCAGGGGGAGAGAGACAGGGAGAGAGACAGAGAGAGAGACAGGGGGAGAGAGAGAGAGGGAGGGGGAGGGAGAGAGAGGGAAGGGGAGAGAGG
Source organism: Triturus cristatus (assembly GCF_964204655.1). Taxonomy (NCBI): domain Eukaryota; kingdom Metazoa; phylum Chordata; class Amphibia; order Caudata; family Salamandridae; genus Triturus; species Triturus cristatus. The sequence continues at coordinate 587,691,884 of NC_140591.1, read as the reverse complement.
GAGAGGGAGGTGGAGAGAGGGAGGGAGAGGGGGAGGGAGGGGGAGGGAGGGGGAGGGAGGGGGTGAGGGAGAGAGAGAGAGATGTGTGTATGCCAGGTCTGGTGGCTCAGTGGATGAAGGCGTCGGCTGCAGGGACCTGTGTTCAACCTCATGGTCACAATTTTTTTTGCTTTAGCCCCGCCCCTCCCCCTCTGACCCCGCCCCCACCGGTACGGCCCTCAGCCACAAACCACACTGTAAATTTGGCCCCCGAGAGAAAGTTTGTGACTACCCATGCTCTACAGTCCAATATGACAGCACTGCTGGCACTAAGGTGCTGCTCGACCATGTCGGGTACCAGGTTCACGTTTATCCTTGGATTCAGAGAGGAAGTGTAATCAGCACAGGTTGTAAATGTCTGAGTCCGACGGATGGCGAGCTGATAGCAGACAGAAGGTGGAGGGGAGGGCACCGCCCCCTCCTCGCCCACGGCTAGTTTTCGTGTGCCAGAAACGCGATGCCAGTAGGCATCATTCAGACGCGGACCGGCCTTTTTTGAAGGTGGATGACAAAGCTATTTACAATGGGATTTGTTGGCCCGTCTACAGGTTGGTTTGTTCCTGCACAACGTGCATTGTAGGGCCCTGGGTGAATAGACTGGTATTGTCATTCTTGGCAGCGAAGCTAGAAGAGCAGGGCGGATTACTGTGTGGAAGCTCAAGTTAATCTACTGTATTTATTCTATGTGCTGTGAATCGTGCATGCAGAAAAGAGCTACACAAGTGGACAAAATAAGGGCTGCATCGAAAGCGACAACACTGCACAGAAGGGCAGACATTTTAAAAACCAACCGCCTTTAACTGGCGACTCTGGGGGGCAGTGTGAGATCTCAGGCGGTTCGTACGTATGAATCAATTTTCTATCAGAGCTCTAATATCAGCATTGAGCGAATGACAGCAACAGATTCCCCCTACCGCAAAGAATGTAGGGCTCTGAAAGAACAAGTGGGGCGATGTGTGAGAGGAGGATGCTAGACCTGTACAACACGGGTGGGGGAATTATGCTTCAGAACCGTGACAACGATGATGCAATTCTCGAGGCTGTGGTGGCACTGGCATACATGCCAACATTTAGGAAGGGGAAAGTGGGAGACAAAAAAAATAATCGCGAGAATGTATTTCTCCCATTGACTTCTATTGAACGAGATGCAATATCAGACAGGAGTCATCCAAAATAAAGTACTTTTTTGGCTTTAAAATCGGGAGTCTCCCGCCCAATTCTGGTCTATTGGCTTGTATGCACGGACTCCTCAAACACAGATCCCTGAATACGGCTACCACTGAACAGAAGGACACCCTTTCAGTTCTTGTGCTTGACGCACAATGACGCTTAAACGCCAAACATTTTTTTTCATCTTTCTGAAACTATGGAGTACACTAGCCGTGAGCCAAAGAGAAGAGAACCACAGGAGGATTATACCCATAGACAAAAGGTGGTGTGGTGGAACCTGCTACCTATGTGAGAGTAATAATACACACAGCCCCTAAAATTAAGGCTCTGGCACTATAAACCTTGTTGTGAAGTAAGGTAATTAGTATGGCTAGAGACCGGTTGAACTTGTCTGTTTGCTTCTGGAAACTAACAGGGTTGCACAACTTGGCTGTGGCCATTAGAAGCTAGCCCATCAACTCCGGCCCTTTAAAATTTGGTGCTGGTACATATGCCATTCTGCCAACCACATGGATCTATGAGGTAGAAACAAGATGGCTTGCAAGCTTAAGATTTGTAAAACAGTGGCTAAACTAGAAGCGAGAGGTCAGAACTGCCCTGGAGTTAGATTTTATTCTATTTAATTTGTTGCGTGGTATTAAATACCACTCAACAGCAATAACATTTAGACATATTTGCATCATATAAAATTCCTATCATGTTTGTAAAAAAAATCTTCGGTGGATACTTGCGCTTTGGACTGCAAACTGCACATGATCACATTATACCTCCATGTGTTCAAAGCTTTGCCATATAGCTGACCATAAAAGCAGTGTCTCTTTTAAAGCTACCTACAAACTACCACTTCCACAGTACTGTTTTACCAGTTAACACCTTTCGCTGGGATTAAGAAGGTGTGGAGTTCATAGGGGGACTTCTCTGCTGGCACCCCAAATGGTGGCCCATGGGTCCTTTCAAATGTAACCAACTGAACGGAAAAGTGATCCAAGCTCTTCCACCAGACTTTTTGTCAAACTGGAAAGGCAACTATTTACCAGAACATGTGTTCAAGACTGTGAAGTTTAATCTTCACCAAATTGAGAAAGAGTTTGCGTCAGCCTCGTGCCCCCCAAAGCCCTACCATGTGCACAGTTCAATACTAGTGAAGATAGGATGTAAAGGGAGTTAGTTGACAATCCTCTTCAGGCCACTCCCCATCAATGTAATCAACTCAAGGAAGGAATTCAAAGTGCGTGGAACACTGCTTCCTTCTGCAGCACATATGTATGAAGGAGTTTTGCAACCAAGAAACACCATGTAGTAAGACCATTGAAAAATCTGCAATTCTATTACAGGACCGGAGGCTTCGGATTATGCTATCTCCTTCTTTACTGCATAAAATCACAGCAGCCAATAAACATACAATTTAGTATAAACAAACTACATTGTCCATGTTACTTAGCGTCAGCCACGCCTCCTTAGTCCTCCATAAGAGCCCTGGTCACTGTCCCAGCCTCCTCTTTCTTTGCTGCTCACAGCAAGAGATAAGTACCCCTCATATTGACTTTCCTTACAATTACTGGTTTTGTCTTAAATTAGTAAGAGCGCGCGGCGCTTTGTGATATTAATTATAGTTAACAATAAGCATTTAGCCTAGATACTGTTACTCACGATTTTCCTAAGCAGTGTGTGATTCGGCGCTTCGCGCCGCAGGCGGGTGATTTGCTCCGCTTCAAAGTTTTCCTTGTATTATCATAATTTATCATAATTTAAGCGTGATCACCGCGCATTGTACCACGCCGCTCTGCGGTGAAGTTACGGGACCGTCTTCGGTCCCAGCGCGTTAAGCGCCGTGTCAGGGCTTCCCTCATCGCCCGTGTACACGTGAGAGCCGGTTACCGGCCGACGTGTGCAGCTCACGGGACGCCCATTGGGCTATATTTGGGCTTCATTTGGGCGCGCGTTGGGCTGCACATGCCGGTCTCGGTTCCCTGTTGGTTTTGGAGCGCGTTCTTTCGCTCCGTGCTGCATTTCCTCGAGACGCCTGACTGGCTGCAATTAGAGTCGCCCTGGGAGTGAGCACACACTCCATATAATTATTTCTTTTGGCTCTGACGCCTGCTAAGGCTGCAATAATACTGACTACAGCTTCTGCTGAGGGGGCTTGGTACAAATTTGAATTGTGTGCACGTGGGCTGCCCCCCCATTACTCCTCCATTATATATATATATATATATATTTATCTTCTACCAACTGGGTGGATTTGAGTCAGTTGCTCCACCATTGCAAGCATGGATGAGTGGGTACGGTATGAAGATGAGGAGGATGTCTATTATGAGGGACAGCAGGAGACTGTCTTCGAGTATAATATAGTGGAGGCTCTGGACGCCTCGGTCCAATCCTCGGTGAACAGGGCCCTGGAGACTACAGTACCTTTTACTGTACAACAAGCATTGGCAGCTGCATTGAAGCCAATTACCAAGCAGCTGGAGAGTTTTGCAAAGCGCTACGGTTTCACTAAGGAGAGGCGCAGTGGGCGCCCAGATACGGAGATAGTCAAAGTGCGCCGCTGGCCGCATGCCACGACCCTGGACGCACTTCCCCCACCTGCGGGTGGCGATCATGAGTACTCCGCTGGAGGCAAGGCCAAGAGCAAACAAAAAGTCTATGTGGACACTGATACAACTAATACCGACACCGACACGAATACCACGGATGAGGAGTCCCCCCCCAAGAAGAGGGCCAAGAAAGTGGTTCCTTCACCTTCGGAGACTACGTCGAATACCCCTTTCACTTTCAATCCTAGCAAAATAGTCCACCCTAGATCTACGGACTGGGCTCCGGCACCCGAAGTAATTGAATATCTCCATGAGAATATTTGTAAAGGGTATGATAAGGAGGTCCGAAATCGACCCAGAATGTCCTAGGCCGGACCTACCGGATAAAGTCGTGGAAACGCCGGAGATAGACGTAAGCTTGCTTACGTTTTTGAAGAAATTCGCCAGGGATCCCAAAAAAGGGATAGACCGAGCCTGGAGAGGGTGTCAAGATAAACTGCTTGACGTCGTGGGTCCCCTCGCAAAGATACTGGAAATGGCCTTGGTGGCCAAAGAGTCAGCAACTCCAGTGGACCCGGACATCCTCGCCGGGTGGACACAGAGGGCAATTTGCCTGCTCGGCAATGCCAACTGTGCCATATCGACAGAAAGACGCAAGTCTCTGCTTATGCGTATGGACACTAATCTTACTGATTTGGCTACTGCTGAACCGGGGCCGCTTGCAGAGGGTAACTTGTAACTTGTTTGGAGACTGGCTCATGAAGGATGTGTCAATGTACGTAGGGACCTTCACATCTCTTGATAAAGCTCAATCAGGTATAAAGAGGGTGTTTACCCAGGGCCTTTTCAACAGGGCCGGACGAGGTAGGGGACGCTTTTCAGGCTGTTTCTCCAATCAAGGTCCCCGCAGAGGTGACTTCGGTCGTGGAAGAGGTGAATGGGACTCTACCAGAGGGGGAACCTTCTATCCCACCCGTCGCCGCTTCAACAAGCGCAGATTCCGAGGAGGTGGAAACAGAGCAGGCTTCCAAGCACAAAGTTCAACAGGTGAGTGTGCCAGACTTGTCTCTTTTACCACTGGGGGATTGCACTCAGTATTTCCTACACAATTGGCGCACCCTTACTCAGGATGCGTGGGTGCTTCAGACGGTTCAAGGATTCCACCTGGAATTTTACGAACCTCCCTGTCAGGGCGCTTGGCCCAGGCCTCTCCATTTTTCCCAACACTAATGCAATTTTATAGACAAAGAAATAGAAGACTTGCTGCAAAAACACGCAATAGCTTTATGCATTCACAAGCCTCACGGTTTTTGCAGCAATATCTTTCTGGTCCTGAAGAAGGGAGGTGGCCACAGACTGGTCCTGAATTTGAGGGAATTCAAGTATTACCTCGTGTACAAGCACTTCAAGATGGAAGGGATACACCTTTTGGCGGACCTGTTGAAACCGTTAGATTGGCTGGTCAGGCTGGATCTCAAGGATGCCTACCTGTCCATTCCCATTTTTCCTCCACACTGCCGTTTCCTGCAATTTCAGTGGAAAGGTCGGTGGTTCGAGTATTTGGCCCTTCCTTTCGGGCTTTCCTCGGCTCCTTGGTGTTTCACCAAGGTGATGAAGCCGGTGGTCGCGCATTTGCGGGAGCAGGGGGTGCGCATGATTATTTACCTGGACGATATATTAATCATGGCCCACAGTCCGGCTCTAGTATCGCAGCACCTTCAAATGACCATGTCTCTTTTATAGAGCCTGGGATTTGTAATCAATCAGACCAAATCAGCTCTAATACCGTCGAACACCACCGAGTTCCTGGGGTTTGTGATAGACTCCCAGAAGGCTCAATTGCATCTTCCCAGAGCGAAGCTCAGGGATTTGAAAAAAGAGATAGTGGCCATGTTAGCCAAACAGAAGGTATCGCTCAGGGTCATCGCCAGAATAGTGGGTTTATTGGCATCATCCATTCAAGCGATATTTCCGGGTCCACTGCATTACAGAGCGCTGCAGAGACTAAAAATTCAACACCTTCAGAAGGGTCTGGCTTACTCAGACCTGGTCCCTCTCTCACAGGAGGTTCGGGACGAGATGCAATGGTGGCTCGGCCACGTGGAAGCATGGAATGGAAGAGCCATTTTCGGCTCCCTGCCAGAGGTAGTTATCGAGTCCGACGCCAGTCGTTGGGGCTGGGGAGCGCGTTGTGGCGACATTTCCACAGGCGGAAGATGGTCTCCCCAAGAGTTAGAATTACACATAAATTGTCTGGAACTCATAGCGGGCTCCTTTGCAATACGGACTCTGTCACCCAAGCAGACAGCTTGCTGTATCCTTCTGAGGATGGACAATGTGTCGGCAGTGAGGTACATAAACAAGTTGGGGGGAACGAGATCATCCCTGTTAGTCAAGATTGCCAAGGACTTCTGGCACTACTGCCTGAGTCACCAGATAACGGTGATAGCAGAATATATTCCAGGACAGTCCAACCTCATAGCGGACTGGAATTCCAGACATCTCAGGGACTACAGCGATTGGAGATTGCTGCCGAGCATATTCCTATGGCTGCAGGAAATTTGGGGCCCATGTCAGACGGACCTATTTGCTTCCAGGTTGAATCGGCAGCTCCCCAACTTCTTCAGTTGGAGGCCGAACCCAGTGGCGAAGGCAACTGATGCGTTCCTTCAGGATTGGTCGGGGACAGTGACTTACGCGTTCCCGCCATTCCTTCTCATTCCGAGAGTGACCTCTCATATTCTCAGGCAACAGGCGGAGGTGATCTTAGTGACGCTACGGTGGAGATCGCAACCATGGTTCCCGATATTATTGGAAATGAGCTGCGCTCTTCCCAGGAGGCTCCCTTGGTCGAAGTCTCTTCTCCTGGGACCTCACGGGGAACGACATCCTCTGATCATATCGGAGCTGTTGTCGCTGATGGCATGGCAAATTTTCGGCAACAGTGGGAAATGCCGGGATTTTCGGAGATAGCTTCAGACTTCATCAGGCAAGCGTGGGCTCCTTCCACCAGGAAGCGATATTCCTCGGCCTGGACAGGTTGGATGGGTTGGTGCGTGGGACGAAATCTGGATCCCGTGGGTGCAGGATTATCCAATATTGTGAACTTTCTTTCGGAGAAAGCAGCAAGTGGTTTGGCTTATCGTTCTGTAAATAATTTCAGATCGGCCATTTCGGCGGGGCATAGCCCGGTGGATGGAAAACCGGTGGGCATGCACCCTATGGTTTGTAAACTTCTTAAAGGTATACGAGTAGCGAATCCTCCCAAACCCAAATACTCTGGCTTATGGGATGTATCTTTAATGATTTCTCTCTTCAATAGTTGGCCGGTGAATAGTCAGTTATCAAGAAAATAGTTATTTGCGAAGTTAGCGATGCTGTTATGCTTATCAGCTTGTAGACGTTCATCGGATGTACGGGCATTGGAGATTACAGGTAGAGTATTTACTCCGGAAGGAGTTTCCTTTACTATTACGGGCCGTACCAAGACACTTTCTAGGCATATTGAATATAATGCTTTCCCTAGCAATGAGAAATTATGTGTTGTCCAATGCTTGAAAACCTATGAGGAGTGTACTCGGTCATTGAGATCGGAGGGTTCTACGTAACTTTCGCTTGCAATACAAAAACCTTTTAAACCAGTGTCTGCTGCAACTATAGCTAGATGGCTTCGTTATATTATGAAAGAAGCTGGTGTTGATATTCAAATGTTTGGTGCACATTCTGTGCGAGGTGCCATGGCATCAAAGTCATTTATGCTAGGTTCTAGTATTCAGGACATTATGCGTTGTGCTGATTGGTCATGTGAATCAACGTTCAAGCAATTTTATTATAAGCCGGTGGGAGACATAACATCTGTTGTTTTTAATAAGCGTTAAACTAGCATAATCCGAAGCCTCCGGTCCTGTATTAGAATCAAAAATTAGCTAGCATTCGCGCCAAGAATTTTCAATTCTATTAAGGACACGGAGGCGAGGATTATCCCACCCGGCTATGTTACAATATGATTGTTCATGCTTACCCACCCGTTGATATTATATGCAAATTATTGATGTAAAGCAGAAATTACGGGTTGTTCATGCTTGATTTTCCTAGGTGCAGACAAGAAGTCTGAATAAAGATGTCTTCACGTTGAAGCCTTTTCGGAGTAATTTGGTTTCCTGTTAAACCTCCATGTTGGAGGACGTTGTGAAAAGTTATGGACTTAGTGGACTTTTACACAGTTCGAGCAAAGAAAGAGGAGGCTGGGACAGTGACCAGGGCTCTTATGGAGGGCTAAGGAGGCGTGGCTGATGCTAAGTAACATGGACAATGTAGTTTGTTTATACTAAATTGTATGTTTATTGGCTGCTGTGATTTTACGCAGTAAAGAAGGAGATAGCATAATCCTCGCCTCTGTGTCCTTAATAGAATTGAAAATTCTTGGCGCGAATGCTAGCTAATTTTTGATTCCTGTGCTTGGGTGGAGGGGGGGTGGGGATTTGAAGAGGCAGCACATTTGAGACACATAGGATGAACATGTTGCTGCAGATGCTTTAAGCATTCAGACTCCAGCCACACACGAACAAGTACACAAAAAGTGTTTGGAGTTTTTCAAAGTATCCCATCTTCATTACGCTTTCCTGCTAAAGAGACTCATTTTAGAGAAGTTGAAAACTTGGTTATTCAATTGGGATTAATCATTATTGAGAAGTTCTGCCTTTGTCTTCACTAGCACCGGGATGCCCATTCAGGGCAGCTGTTATGCAGTGTACGTTCCTTCATTCATTAATTCCAAGCAGTTCTTCTGCTCAGACTTCTCCTAATGTTAGATGTGGTAAATCACAAATTTGGTGTCTGGCAGACTAAGAGCTCAGGAGGTTACCCGAACAGAAGGTCTTCCTGGGGTGGTTGGCCAAGGTAACTCGAGCCTGCAAAACATCTCGAGTAGAGGTCAACGGAAGGTTGCGGTTGCCCATAATTGGCAAGTCAATGGCTCAGTAGCAATACACAGCACTAGAGATAAGCCAGGCCAAAGTCCCAAAAATTAGGTCACAGCAATGAAGAGTTGGAAAAATCCAACTAAACATCTCCAGGCACAAACCAAACCACCTGCTACTGACGACATAAGTACTTTTGAAAAGACTTGTTAGGAATGGGGTTTCTGGTTGGCTAGGGTATGCACCTAAGCCAGACAAACCCACCATTCTAGGCAGGGTAAGCTAGATACACACCTAGGATAACCTGTGCTCACCCTTCCGGTAGCTTGGAGCAGAACAGGCAACTTATATGAGGCAATACGTTTGGTATTTGTGCAACACACAAAGTTAAGCAATGAATAGGTCACAAAAAAGCTCCACACAGGTTTAGAAAAATAGGGAATATTTATCTTCATAACATAAGACCAAGATGACAAAAATCCAATCAGTAGTGCTTAAATAAACTATACTCCCTTTAGGGCCTTTACGGTAATTCCACTTGGCAAGAACAGCATAATAGCAGGGTTTATGTCGGGATTCAACACTTTTTTATGTGGTCTCAAGGGGGCAGGAATAAAGCCAAGTAACTTGCCCCAGCTGCCCGCAGTGTTGCATGGTCAGCGACAAAGACGGCATGTACCCTGTTATCAGCCGCGGCCCATGGAGGGAGTTCTGTGGGGTGAAAAGGCGGGGCGGGGCGGGGGAGGGGCAGGGTGGGGGGTTTCTAAAAACTGGAATATGGATAATTGCAGGTAAGTAAACAATAAAATAAATAAAACGAATTTCGTTGCGCGCCCTGCATCGCAAAATGTTGGCAGGGTATGCTCAGACATGAGTCCCTTGCTCACATTGTCACTGGATTCAAGCAAGCCTGGCTGAAGACGGCTGAAATGCCAGAAACCGGTCCTAGGAAGCTTGGTTCCGGTCCAGGGAAGGCATGGCTTGGCAGTTCGGGCTGGACTGTTCCCATGAGGCACAGGGTCAGACTGATTTGCATATGGCCATGTCTGAACTGGGGTGGCAGAGCGGGCTAAAGAACGGTGATGGATCAAACCCAGATCTGTTGACTGGGTGTGAGTGTCTGATTGGTTCTGATGCTCCGTCCATCACCACCCCCTTTTGTACTGCTTTGTTCGCCATAAGTTGGCAGGGTATGCTCAGACGTGAGTCCCTTGCTCACTTTGTCACTGGATTCAAGCAAGCCTGGCTGAAGACGGCTGAAATGCCAGAAACCAGTCCTAGGAAGCTTGTTTCCGGTCCAGGGAAGGCATGGCTTGGCAGTTCGGGCTGGACTGTTCCCATGAGGCACAGGGTCAGACTGATTTGCATATGGCCATGTCTGAACTGGGGTGGCAAAGTGGGCTAAAGAACGGTGATGGATCAAACCCAGATCTGTTGACTGGGTGTGAGTGTCTGATTGGTTCTGATGCTCCGTCCATCACCACCCCCTTTTGTACTGCTTTGTTCGCCATAAGTTGGCAGGGTATGCTCAGACGTGCGTCCCTTGCTCACTTTGTCACTGGATTCAAGCAAGCCTGGCTGAAGATGGCTGAAATGCCAGAAACCGGTCCTAGGAAGCTTGTTTCCGGTCCAGGGAAGGCATGGCTTGGCAGTTCGGGCTGGACTGTTCCCATGAGGCACAGGGTCAGACTGATTTGCATATGGCCATGTCTGAACTGGGGTGGCAGAGTGAGCTAAAGAACGGTGATGGATCAAACCCAGATCTGTTGACTGGGTGTGAGTGTCTGATTGGTTCTGATGCTCCGTCCATCACCACCCCCTTTTGTACTGCTTTGTTCGCCATAAGCTGGCAGGGTATGCTCAGACGTGAGTCCCTTGCTCACTTTGTCACTGGATTCAAGCAAGCCTGGCTGAAGACGGCTGAAATGCCAGAAACCGGTCCTAGGAAGCTTGTTTCCGGTCCAGGGAAGGCATGGCTTGGCAGTTCGGGCTGGACTGTTCCCATGAGGCACAGGGTCAGACTGATTTGCATATGGCCATGTCTGAACTGGGGTGGCAGAGTGAGCTAAAGAACGGTGATGGATCAAACCCAGATCTGTTGACTGGGTGTGAGTGTCTGATTGGTTCTGATGCTCCGTCCATCACCACCCCCTTTTGTACTGCTTTGTTCGCCATAAGTTGGCAGGGTATGCTCAGACGTGCGTCCCTTGCTCACTTTGTCACTGGATTCAAGCAAGCCTGGCTGAAGATGGCTGAAATGCCAGAAACCGGTCCTAGGAAGCTTGTTTCCGGTCCAGGGAAGGCATGGCTTGGCAGTTCGGGCTGGACTGTTCCCATGAGGCACAGGGTCAGACTGATTTGCATATGGCCATGTCTGAACTGGGGTGGCACAGTGAGCTAAAGAACGGTGATGGATCAAACCCAGATCTGTTGACTGGGTGTGAGTGTCTGATTGGTTCTGATGCTCCGTCCATCACCACCCCCTTTTGTACTGCTTTGTTCGCCATAAGCTGGCAGGGTATGCTCAGACGTGAGTCCCTTGCTCACTTTGTCACTGGATTCAAGCAAGCCTGGCTGAAGACGGCTGAATGCCAGAAACCGTTCCTAGGAAGCTTGTTTCGGGTCCAGGGAAGGCATGGCTTGGCAGTTCGGGCTGAACTGTTCCCATGAGGCACAGGGTCAGACTGATTCGCATATCGCCATGTCTGAACTGGGGTGGCAGAGTGGGCTAAAGAACGGTGATGGATCAAACCCAGATCTGTTGACTGGGTGTGAGTGTCTGATTGGTTCTGATGCTCCGTCCATCACCACCCCCTTTTGTACTGCTCGCTTCCAATCCCACAGGGTCTACACCTTTTTGGTGATTGCATTTCAGATCTCCTTCTTCTGATGGGAGTTGACCTGTATGGATACAAAAAATGAAAAAAACAAATAAAATATTTGTGACATGTTGTTTGTTTGTATTGATGTAACACAGTTTTGAGAAATTAACCACAAGCACATTAAAAAAGTTACATAAGCAATTTTTTAAAATTGTATAACATAAAAAACATTTGTAGGGACCTGTTAAGGAACCTTATCCCTTTTTATGTCCTCAATTTTACTAATCCAGGTCAGGGACATCATCTAGGCTAATTTATATGTGGGAAAATACAAATAGCAAAGATCAATTATATTTGGTTTGCAAATTTGTTATATATATATATATATTTATGTAGATATGTTAATATGTATTAAACATATAATTTATTTTCTGCCATAATGTTAATTTTGTAGATAGCACTTGAAATTATTGAATATACGTATATATATTTTTGGACATACCTACCAAAAGAAAATCATGCGTCAAACACAAAACAGATGCTAATGTTATTGTGTTGCCTAACTATAATGTGTTTGAAAATACAGACCATAATGTTTCTATGTAATATAGAAAAAACAGAAATGTAACTTCAATCACCACACTTCACTCAGGAATTAAAAGGGACATTCTAGCTAGAGTTTAAAAAAAAAATCATGTTAATCTGAATTGCAGTTTCATTTTAAACATGTACCTTTTTCTCTATTGAGCCATTCAGCTGGCTGTACAGGGACCAGACCTTAGTAGCCAGCATCTCCAGCCCCTCTGGCAAGAAGTTTGGGGCCCTGTCTCCTGCTTTTCCTGGCATCGTGGCTCTTAGACGTCAGAAACAGCAACAAAAGTTGAGGAGGTGTTGCTGTTTGCATTGTTAGGAGGCAAGTGACCTTTTTTTTAAACTCCGCGTACATCTTCATGATGTGCAAGTTCATCAAAGGCATCCATTGGCTTTCGTATGTTGCTGTCACACACATTAGCCTATGGCTATGGCAATGTCCGTTGTGGAGTTTCACACCCACTACCCGGTCAACTTCTGCAGACATCAGTCCAATTAGCAATGTCCTGACGGCAAGGTCAGGCGTCTGTCACTTTAGATTAAAAATTAGTGTGTTTGTGAATGTTAAGTGCATCACCACAACTCAAAATGGTGGCTAGTTTGTTTACATATACAAAACTCTAATGTTATTCATTGTAGTGTGTTACTGTCATTAAATGTGATTGTTTGTTTACATTTCGGATGACTGAATTTATGATAAAAATGTTTTCAAAAATACAGTTAAAATGTATTATTAGCCCATTTCTGTTTTTTTAAACTACACATGTCAAAACAAATTTTTAAGAAAATAAAAATATATATTAATGTTTTCTCAAATTATGTTAAAAAAAGAATTTTTGGGAAACTAAATGAAATGTGTGTTTTAGTTTTAAAAATATGTTGGCAAAAATTGATATGAAGTTTTTTACTTTTAAATGCAGACATGTGAACCCATGGAGACTGAGGAGAATACAGCCTCAAGTTATGAGACCATTTCCAGATCTTGCTAGCATGGAAGAACGGGTGATAATCAAAACATTCCGATTAAATAGGCAAATTATTCTTGATTCATGTCATCAGCTGGAGCCAGATCTTCTGTCTCACACTAGGAATCCCACAGCAATAACACCAATAGTGAAATTAATAGTAGTACTTCATTTTGTGGCCACAGGATCATTCCAAGACACTATTGCAGTATCTGTTGGAATGTCACAACCAACTTTCAGTGGTGTGCTAAAAGAAGATATTTCTTCAATGTTGAGACACATCAACAGCTTCATGCAGTTCCCACAAAATGAGGATTTTGCCAATGTGAATGGAGATTTTTATGCTTTAGGCTGCCTACCACATGTAGTTGGAGCAATTGATGGCAAGTCTACAGCAATCGGCAAAATGTACGATCAATCAATGTGCAAGTTGTGTGTTTACCAGATTTGTACATCACAAGCATGGGTGCGCATTTTCCAGGATCAACATATGATTCCTTTGTACTACAGAATAGCACCATACCCCTGAAAATTTCACAAACTAGGCCTGAGAGGGCATGACTTGCTGATAAGTACAATCTGTCAATTTATTTCTTTGTTAATTTCAAGTTTAATGATCAAAAATAGTATGTCATTTTTTGCCTCTTCCAATTTATATAGGCGACTAAGCTTACCCTAACCTACTGTGGTTGTTAGCAGTGCTGAAGAATCCACTAACATTGATGAACAGGGAGGCCAGTGGAGTGGGTTTTTAGGCTCCTAAAGGCCAGATTCTGATGTCTGAATAAGACTCCTCTACTCACCCGATATGGTGTGCTGCATGTTACACAACATGGCCCTACGAATGAGCATCCCATAAATTGCAGAGGAAAACCATGATGAGCTATCCAGTGAGGTTGTTGAAATGCCAAATGAACATGATAGGGTGAAGAGGAAGGAATAGACTTACATCAAGATGTTAATCACAACTTCTACACATGAGTGCAATTATATATTTACATTATATTGCATTACATCTAAAACCCACTTTTAATCTAATGAGAATACAAGTCTGTGCTAGACAGTTTTTGAAAGGGCATGTTAAGGTAAAACTAGGGCAAATATGCTTGTTGATTTAAGTTTGGCACATTGCCTACTGTGTTTATTTGCATTATTTATCTTTGAATGGTCTTGTAAAATGTGTCCTCACAAATTGTCATTTATAATGTGTCTATTTTCTAATGTTATACATATAAATTTTTTCAGTATTAGGTTCCTACATGATGTCATCTTCATTTGGATATTTGAAAGTTGTAACATTTGCAGTTATATGCTGCTGTTGCAAAGTACAAAGGGAACACAGTTTGATACAGTGAAAGACGTACACAATTTGGATGTACATATCTGGTACAGAAACAACTTGCACAGTGATTGAATTGTATTCGTTAAGGTTGCATTAGACTTGTTTTCTGTTGGTTGTTGCCACCAAGGCAAAATGTGATGCTTAAATGGCTGTAACCACATATAGTAGGCCACCCACAGCATACAAATCTACCTTTACATAGGCAACATCCACATTTTTCAGCATACAACATAACATACATTACAATTTTTGATTCAATATACTTTGATTTGTGAAACAAATAACATCAATTCAATAATATTACAAGAAAGAGACAACATACAAAATTAAACAAAAAAATTGAATCTTAAAACAGCATAAAATAGAGATAAATAAATACATAACACTTTAACATATGTGAAAATCTAAAAGAAAAGAGAGAATGACCAAAATAGAATTGCAATATTATTTTCACAAAGCAAAACACAAGGCATCATTGTAGTTGTAGTCATTTCAATTAAAGATTAACAACACTTGCAAAATTGTAAGTTGAACATACTGTGTAAAGTATATGCAGTGAAAATGAACTGACATTTACAATATAAACACATATATGACATACGTTGTTAGGTGAAAAAAACACTTACAAGCACCATGACATCATGTGAGTTTAAATGAAAATTGAAACCTGTAATCTTAAGTACAATAAAATGCATTTAGACGAACATGAAACAAGGCACAAAAAAATTACAACATGAAGAAAAACACACACATTGACAACACATATTAACAATTAGTAAAACTAGAGATACAAGAATAATGCTACTCATTTCCTAAATAAATTGAAAGAAAATTATTTATATATGAGTTTACATGTTTACAAAAGGTGGAAAACACATTAATAACAGCTAAATTCGAAGCAACAATGATATTTAGATTTAGTGAGACTTTCACAAGTATAATTTACCAGTCTCCACTCCACTAGGGATTCCTGTCAAGCCTTCAGGCTGTAGGATCTGAAGACCTTCTCCTCCAAGGGAAAGAGTTATAGAGGGGCTGGGAGAATCACTACCAGTCCAATGGGCCTCCAGGTGATGCTTGGGGGCCACGGAATGCACACTCTCCTGCAGGTTGCTCCACCTCTTCCTTATTTCCTCCTGTGTGTGCAGGTTGTTTGCTACAGCAGTAACTCTTTTAACTATTCTGGCCCACATTTGCCTTTTCTGAGCTATAGTTGTATTTTGTACTTGGGCTTCAAACAATTGTGGCTCTACTCAAATAATTTCATCTACCATGACAATTCTCACTCAGTAAAACGTGAAAGTCTTCCCTGCCATTATGAGATAATAAGCTTTAATGAACTTAATAGCCCACAAGATAATACAGAAAAAAAGATAAAATGAACAAAAAAAAGAGGAAGCAAAAAAGTAAACCTTAATTCACTGAAAAAGTGCTCAGGAACAATGTTGTGATACAGTGGAATGGCAAAGGATCATGGTCTGAAATGGAGCGTGTTTTAGAGTGTGTTATGCAGGTGAAAGCAATTAGCCAAAACACATCAGGTGTGTGATGCTAGCATCCAGTCAAAAGCCACAGGAACAGTACACTGTTGAACACATCTCGCAAAGAAATCACTCAGTTGGCAATCCACCGCTATTACATCGGCAGCACAACTGTGAAATCAAAATATGCTTGACTCCATCCCACTACCCTGAAGGCAATGGTGGAATGTTAGCCAGCAGAGGAACTCACAGTGTTGACAACAATGAGCACTTTACAAGATGAAAAACAGTCTGTCTATGCAGACACCAGATCAGCCAGCCCACATCTAAATACGGCGGGTGGGAATCCATCAGCTTCATGGAGTTCTTGTAAATGCCGCCATGGAGGCATGATGGAAGTCCTGCCGAGATATAAATCGGGCCCACTATCTGGACCTAACATCCTCTACATAGCTTAATTGCTTGACGCCCCCCATTTTAATTCAACTCACCTGTACCCTGTTTTCCCGACTGAACCATATCCACGGTCGTTCTCTTACGGATTGACCTACAAAACCACAACTGATGAAAACAGAACAAGGGTCCGTATTCTGTTAAGCCTTTCTGCAGCATTTGACACAGTAAATCTCCACATTCGTCTATCCACACAGAAAGATGTGAAAATCATGGACTTGCAATTGCTTGATTTGCATTTTCAGAACAGGTAAGATACAGCCTGATGATGTGTAGACCAGTGCAAAACTCAGCAGTGTCGCTGCCTCTATTTAATCCATACATGATAAACCAATATCTCTAATGTGCTCCTTTGGCCTGACCTGATACAAATAAGCCAATAATTTACAGATCAGTTTAATAGTATTTAAGCTCATGTTAAAGTCTCAGCCAAGTGGCCAAACATGGGGGTATATTTACAAGGGGATAGCGCCACCAGAACGTGACTTTTGGCAATGCTCTTGTAGCGCTATGCCCTTCTGCATATTTATGAAGTGGTGATAAGCCACTTTTTGGGGCTCAACGCCGCCTTGTAAACATTGCCCCTTTACCTGCATCACTTAGTTTGAAAGGGGCGTGCACTGGTTGTTGCTGTGGGTATTCCACTGCAACACCCATTGCTTTTTGACGCTGCCCCAGATTTACAAGGACCTGTAAATCTGAATCAGCGCCAAAAAGTCATGTCATGCAAGAGTAGGCGTTACAATAGCGAAACGAGGAGAAATATTTTTATTTCTCCTCATTTTTGATTTTTTTCTATGGGTACTGCATTCCACAGCACACATAGCAAGAGCAAAATGCCATTAATCATTGTTTATGTGCAGGAAGGGACAAGGTGTCGCTTCCTGCACACAAACAATCATTAAATAATGATGATTTGCTACTTCTATGTATGCTACAGAATGTTGACCAGTGTTGCCTGTAGTGTTTCCTGTTTAGAACACAGGGTTCTATTTTGTGTATTGAAGAAGTGTCACTCGGGTAATAGATGGCCCTGGGGTCAATTCAGAGTGCCATGGATAGCCAATAGAGTGCATGAAGGGCTTGTGATGATGAGGCTGTTTAGATTCAATAATTGCCTTGCTGCTGCTTTTTTATTTTGAGTAGTTTTTACAGTCTGTGCAGCGGTGCGCCTCAGTAAAGTCAATTTGCATAGTCCTGAAGCCATGGTAGTCTGAACAGCATGTGGAATATTCAAATGCAAATATTCAATATTCAATATAATATTCAAAGGCATACAAGGACTGGCAATGAGAAACCAATTCTGCTGTTAAGTCAGTTCAAGTAAGGGATAGGTTGAGGTATATGATCTCTCTTACGTTTCTTACTTCACTTGATTGAGATTCTTGGTCAGATGGAAGAAGACTGGTAATGTTTCCATTTATCAAAATGAGTGTCTCAGTTTTTCTTGAGTTGAATTTTATATGGTCCATTTTCTCACCAAGTCTAGGGCTCAGAGACAATGATTTAGACAAGAAGAATCTATGCACCTTGGAATTTTCTGCCAAGAGTTCTAAAGTACCGCTAACAAGCTAAGAAGCTGTAAAAATGGGTTGAAAGTAAAATAATGAAGATTATTGTGGACATATCAAAAGATACATATAATTCCTTTTTAAGTCTCTAGTGCAGACAGCTTTCAGTTGATGGGAGCTATTACCACCACGCAACACACAACATACACATACATATAAATACATACATACATTACTGTAATTCAGCTGGCTTTAGGCATTGTCTATCTGTGTTGGTATTAACCTGTGGCATTTCGTGTCTCTGAACATCCTAATAATAATGCATGTCCTCAATCTCGCACACATATGCTGGTTGCCCTCTCAGACCAGTAGTCGTCCATTGCTCTCTAGTGCTTCTAAATCTGCACCCCCTACCTGCCTCCTTTACACTCTGATGTGTCCTACCTAGCCCCTAAATAAAATTGGGTTGTTGGTTGACTGGGGTGTGAGCCCTGGTCAAGTATAAACCTCAGTCTTTGTCAGGGCAAAACACAAGCAAACCACAAATTAACTTGTGCTAAACCCCCTTGGAGTTTGGTACAGAGCAGTCAGGCTTAACTTAGGAGCAATGTGTAAAGTATTTGGGAAACAATTCAAACAGTAACACACTAAAAACACACCACAAAAGGAGCCCACAACTGAGTTAGAAAAATAGAGTTTTTTAAAAATAAATAAAACAAGACCAACATGACAAAAATCCTATCCGTAGGACTGGATATATTTAATTTTAAAGTTTTCAAAAATAGCACCAAAAGGCATAAAGCGCCAATTGTGAATCTGTGGTTGCGCAGACTTGATCAAAGTCACAACTTCAGGCCCACTGTGAGGGAGCGGGGACCCCGTTAGGCCTGCTGTCCAAAAGTACCTTCAATCCTGGTTTGTGGAGATCCACGTCAAATATGTGTCACACAGCTGGGGCAATGCATCGATTCCGAGAGGTGGCGAGCTGTGTGGTGTGAGGTCCTATTGCTTCAACACTGAGGATCCCGTCAACAAGGCTTGTGATGCAAAGTCCGGTGTTGGGGATGCGACATGTAGTCAAGGCGATGTATCGGATCTGAAGAGCTGCGATTCAGAGTCTGTTGTCGTCATCAAGGCTGCCATCGACGAGAGATGTGAGTGCCTGCACCAAGGATGCGTTGGGGCAGTGGTGGTTCTGAAGGCGATGCTGGCTGCTATCTGAGTCTTTGCGACTGGTTCAATCCACGCAGCAGAAGTGATGCATAGGTTCCGATCAGGCTTGCAGCGCACAGCATAGGAGATGCATCTGTTCCACTGAAACCGCAGGACTGGGTTGGCACCACTTTGCAGGGTAGACTGTTGAAGAGGAATACAATACACAAAACACAGATGAATCCAGTTATCTGACCAGAGACAGGCTGCAGGCACTAAATGGCCAAGGGATGAAAATGCCAATTTTCTAAAATTGGCCTTTTCAGAATTGGAATTTAAAATCCAGCTTCATTGTAAGTTAGGATTTGAAATTGTTATTCCAGAGATACAAAACTTGAAGGAGTATCTCTTCCTATGTGTAAATTCCATCTATAAAATGTAATAAGGCAACTCCAAAGTTCTTCTATGGGAGAGATAGGCCTTGCAGTTGCGAAAAATTAATTTAAGGGTTTTTCACTACCAGGACATGTAAAATGTAAATGCAATTGACCAACCTTGTAAATACACTGCTCCCTGCCCTCTGGGCTGTCCAGGGCTGGCTTACATGCATGAAAAGGGAAGGTTTGGGCATGGCAACAGGTTTATTTTGCAATGTTGAAATGGCAGTTTAAACTGCACAACCAGGCTCTGCAATGGCAGGTATGAGACACATTTAAATAGCTGCTTAAGTGGGCGGCACAAATCAGTTCTGCAGGCACACTAGTAGCATTTAATTTCAAGGCCCTGGGCACATGTAGTGCA
The DNA here is from genome assembly GCF_964204655.1 of Triturus cristatus. Classification (NCBI taxonomy): domain Eukaryota; kingdom Metazoa; phylum Chordata; class Amphibia; order Caudata; family Salamandridae; genus Triturus; species Triturus cristatus. Next base: position 587,672,101 of record NC_140591.1, on the reverse strand, counting down.
CTTTACTAGGGATGTATAAGTAAATTAAATATACCAATTGGGGACAAGCCAATATTTTCAAATTTAAAAGAGAGAGTACAAGCACTTTAGCAATGGTTAGAAGTGCTAAAATGTGCGGAGTCCTAATACCAGCAAAAAAAGTCAGAAAAAGTGGATGAGGAATGCAAAAGGTTGAAAGGAACACAGCCCTGAGGTTGATAGGTCTAACAGTCCCCGTTTGCACTTGTGCACAGTATAGCTTTTAATACAGGTTCCCTTGAGCATAATTAGTGCTATTCCCACTGCACAGTGCTACAATTAATCTTGGACACTTTGCATCACAGTGGTGATGCTGTTCATTGATTCCCTTCTTCACTGTGGTGCTATCTGTGACTATCTTGAATAAATTAATAGCTCCACATCATGTGGCAGACAGACCAGGGATTGGTAAACATGTGCAGTGCGCACTCCATCCGTGTCGGGTCTTCAGTGCTTCAGGTGGAAAATCGCACCTGCGATTCTCTAAGAAGGGTTCACTGCCACCAATGAAGGAAGAATCAAAGCCTTGTGCAGTGGAATACTATAAGGTAACCCTCTCCTGACCTAGCAACAAAGCCTCCCATCCCCCAGTACCCACTGCCTGCAGTAGGGCTGGCATACGTGAGCAAAATGTCACCCGGGAAGAACAGTAGCTCCAGTGATAATATTATCAGGCTAGGGCAGCATGAGCAATGCCAATTTCACCATTACTACCACCAGCACCAGTAGCAACACTACCAGGGGGAAACATCCATTACAACACAGTCATTACATCGCACTGCTTTTACAATGCAGCTGTTACAACGCACCTGCCATTACACTGCTTGCCATTACAACACATGCAATTACAACGCATGCCATTACAACGCATGTCACTACAACGCATGCCATTACAACGCATACCATTACAACCCATTATAAGGTAAGTAATAGAGATTTTTTAGTGTTAGGGTGGGTATGGGTTTTGGGGTAGATGGGAATAGTCATTTTTTTTTCCCTCATACTGCAATGCAGTGTATCTGGAGTTATGAGGGACCCATTTCTCTGTTTTCTAGACCATCCCGATTCCCCGATTTCGGAGAGATTCGCTCTGCGAATTCTGTGGAGTAGGGTCCCCTTTCGTCCATAACACCTCCAATAGTTTTACATACGCGCTGGGGGAGCTGACCAATCTGGTCACTCACACAAGCATTTTGCTTGTGATTTTATTGCCATTGCATAATCATTGGAATTAAATGAGTCATTGATTGTAACGTGAAGATGCCGAATTAATTTGCGAGCTGTGTATCTTCCCGTATTTCCCAATACTCATACCTCTTACTGGGCTTCCCTCTCCTATCCCAACAGAAATAAAATACTTAATATCCTACCACAAGACGGCTCAGTCCCTTGTTCAGAAGAAGGGGTGATAATGAAAGAATTTGTAGACTTCTTCTCTTCTCTTCTGTCTTTAAAACCGGAACCAGCAAGTGTGATGACTTAATCGAATAGACTCTGTCTGTGGGAACTTCACCGAATGACCCCAAACCCACCAATCAGGACTGTCTAAAACTCATTCTTGATACATTTTGACATTAAAATCATTATAAAAGTCGGTAGAATAGTGAGTTAAGCGTTCGTCATTCGATTTGTCTTGCTGCAAATTTCCTGACGTTATGCTGACGGAGAGGACGGTGACACTGCTGGACAGCTGTTCCATGAATCTTTGACAGACTGAATTGTGGCCTGACTTTGATGAATTTAAGATTTTTCCACAACTTGACTGGTAAATATGATGTTCTGCGGTTTGGTCGATGATTTTCTAAAATTTGCAATTAATTAGATAAACAATGCTTTAATTAAAAGACAAATGTGGTGAGTTGTTTTTTTGAAGAAATTAGATTAAGAGAAGAGCATAAATAAAATAATTGAATTACCAAATTACAATCCAACTAACTGATTCATCGCCAAATGAGGGGAATATCACGAGGTTTGAAGTTAATAAAGGTATTCAATGTATATTAGGGTTTTAGGTGAAAAGATATTCCCTTCATGTCAGCGTATGGAAACTTATCCCTCCCGGGAAAGCAGATCAATGAAGTATGAGTGTTGGTGTTATGGGCCCCACCAATGAATGTTATTGAGTTAATGTGCTATTACGATATTTGGTCTGTGACGAAGGGAGGATTTGACATTCCACGCTGCATCAGTTTTTCTGGTAGCAGAATGATGGTTGTTATTGTTTTGGTTTGGTGATTATAGCTTGTAAATTGCTTATTGATCATTTGTTATTGATTGATATTGGTTTATGTATTAACACTCTATGTTGAGTCACGTCGAGTTCTATGTTGTTTGCACGGCTTCTGGGATGTAGGAAGTTGGAAGTTTGTAACGGTTCCGTAGTAGAGCAGAGGTAAGCGCTGCTCTCGGGAAAGACGGAATTGTTGTTGCCCTGTAGGTACACAGGGAGAAACGTGTAACGATTGAAGTTGCACGACGCATTGTCTGGGTTCGATTCGGTGACATCGTCGTGTGTTGCCATCAGAGACATTTTCTGTGTGAGAGAAGTGTGTATGATAGCGAAGGTCACCTGTGAAGTTTTGGTCTTAGGTACCAGGAGTCCAAATGGCATTCCGATAACGCTTATCACTGGAAAGGTAACAGGTGTTCTCTGAGCTTGGTAGAAGGATAAAGTAGAGGGAAGTGCTACTTTGTTAATGTATGTCATAATTCTGTAATAGGACAGACTGTTCGCTGTTCTCGGGAAATACAGGATTCTGTGTGAATGTACTACATTTTCTCATGTGAAAGTGCGTGAATGTGAAGGCATTCGGGTTAATTGTGAAACTCTAGTTTTATTTCTCAGGAGCATTGGGTCTCCAACTATGTGTCTTAAATCTGGAGAAATGGTTAGCTAATGCTTGTTAGAAGAGTAAGGTAGAGGGATGTGCTACTTTATCAACGGAAATAACGATTCCGTAGTAGGGCAGAGGTAAGCGCTGCTCTCGGGAAAGACGGAATTCTTGTGAGAAAGGTCAATTGCTATTCCTTGATTAGTGAAGCGGACAATGGTGGTGTTTTTGTGTTGTTACTAACAGAATTGTAAATTTTAAACAAAACTTACCGAGTGGAATTTGTAAAGGAGGGGTAGACAGGAGCAGGAGCTGCTGCAGCGGCTGCTGACGTCAGAACGTCCGCGCTGGGATTGGCCAGTCAGTCGGAAACGTAGAACGCTCTGGATTGGTGCGTTAGTATACGCCGCGCTAGGAGTGGAGAAGCACAGGGTGACATAGACGCTTCTGAGTGGTGCGTTAGTGTGAGTCGCGCTGGGATTGGAGAATTGCAAAAGTGACGTAGATACTCCGGATTGGTGCGTTAGTGTGAGTCGTGCTACGATTGGACAGAATAACAGTACAGTTGTAAGGAGAGACCAGCGATACACGGAAGACAGGAAAATGTATTACGATCCACCAGAAAAGGAGAAAAAGTCCTGGTTTGGAAAAATTAGGAAGTGGTTTAAAAAGGACAAACCAATTGTGACAAGGGAAGGACAGTTACTTCCTCCACCGAAAACCCCCGCATCCTTTATGGTTGCGAAATATGGATATCACACCTGTATTTGGTTAGACAATTGGGTCAAGTATACTGAGAAAGACGGAGTTTTGGCTTTTCCAGAACATGGTTCATTTAATTTGGCAGTTCTGAGAAATTTAAGAGAGAAAATGATGAATTTAGAACCAAGACCTAGACCGACACAATTTGAAGCATTGGCAGAATGGGAAGATGAGATGCATGACCGAGAGAGACAGAGGAGTGGCGGAAGGTATAGATATATGTTTGGTAGGTCATACGGACATGAGAATCATGATGATCGAATGAGAAGGTGCCGGAATGCGAGTATGACTGAGGGTTCGTTTCCCGTAAGAACTGCAGGAGAAAATGAAGGAAGAAAATGCATAGAAAAGAGACATAGGGGCCGATTCCAATCCTGGAAAAAGGCTGTACGAATCGTTGTATGGAGCGTTTCCCCGTACGACTCGTACCCGGTAAACTTTCCGTACAACCTAGGAAGTACGATTCGTACAGAAAGCCTATTTCTGTACGTTTCATACAAAAGCCTGTACGGGTCAAAAAAACCTACGATTCTGATCCGGAACAGCTTATGCTCGACGTCCGGACGTATGCAGGCAGCGGTTTCCGGCCCAGCAAGTACGATTCGTCCCTACGTCACTCCGTACGGCTCTTTTTTTACAGGAGCCAAACACATCCGGAAAAGCAGAGTCCTACGCGAACCGCTACGCAACCGAGCCCCGGTACGCGACGTACACGCCATGAACCCCATCGTACGTGTCATTCCGGTCCTCCTAGCCTACGACCTGGTGCACCGGACCCGACGCACACGCCACAGAAGGTGAGAACAACACCCAGGGGCCAGGGTGGGGGTGAGGGGCAGGAAACATACCCCATACCCAAAGCCAAACCTATAATATGGAGCCCATACATTACCACCAGGGTCTGGTCACTTGGGGGGCGTGGCCAGCAACCCCTGCGTACCGCAACAACGTAAGTGGACATGTAAGGTGCATTGCACACGTACCCCTATGGCACCAGTACCATAGTGATACGGACCGTACACACGCAATGAATGCATGGTTACGGTGCGTTTCACACGTACCCCTACGGCAGCAGTAGAATAGTGATACGGACCGTACACACGCCACAAATGTGGGGTTACAGTCTGGCCCTGCATGTTACCTTCATATTGATGTGTGTGTTGGTCCAGGCCAGCAGTGTACTGCTCCAAGGGGGTGGGTGGGTGGGTGCAGAGGATTCCCAGCAGTGGCCAGCCATATGGGGGGGGTGCAGATCAATACCAGCAGTGTCCAGACATGTAGGGGTGGCTGTAGAGGACCCCCAGCAGTGGTCAGCCATATAGGGGTGGCTGTAGATGAATACCTGCAGTGTCCAGACATATGGGGTGGGTGCATATGACTCCCAGCAGTGTACAGTGACATGGGGGTGGGTGCAGAGGACTCCCAGCAGTGGACAGAGACATGGGGGTGGGTGCATATGACTACCAGCAGTGGACAGAGACATGGGGGTGGGTGCAGAGGACTACCAGCAGTGGACAGAGACATGGGAGTGGGTGCATATGACTCCCAGCAGTGGACAGAGACATGGGGGTGGGTGCAGAGGACTCCCAGCAGTGGCATGCAATATGAGGGGTGGGTACAGAGGACTACCAGCAGTGGACAGAGACATGGGGGTGGGTGTATATGACTACCAGCAGTGGACAGAGACATGTGGGTGGGTGCAGAGGACTCCCAGCAGTGGCATGCAATATGAGGGGTGGGTGCAGAGGACTCCCAGCAGTGGACAGAGATATGGGGGTGGGTGCAAAGGACTCCCTGCAGTGGCATGCAATCTGAGGGGTGGGTGCAGAGGACTCCCAGCAGTGGACAGAGATATGGGGGTGGGTGCAGAGGACTCCCAGCAGTGGACAGAGACATGGGGGTGGGTGCAGAGGACTCCCAGCAGTGGCATGCAATATGAGGGGTGGGTACAGAGGACTCCCAGCAGTGGACAGAGATATGGTGGTGGGTGCAGAGGACTCCCAGCAGTGGCATGCAATATGAGGGGTGGGTGCAGAGGACTCCCAGCAGTGGATAGAGACATGGGGGTGGGTGCATATGACTACCAGCAGTGGACAGAGACACGGGGGTGGGTGCAGAGGACTCCCAACAGTGGACAGAGACATGGGGGTGGGTGCATATTACTCCCAGCAGTGGGCAGAGACATGGGGTGGGTGCAGAGGACTCCCAGCAGTGGACAGAGACATGGGGGTGGGTGCATATGACTCCCAGCAGTGGACAGAGATATGGGGGTGGGTGCATATGACTACCAGCAGTGGCATGCAATATGAGGGGTGGGTGCAGAGGACTCCCAGCAGTGGACAGAGATATGGGGGTGGGTGCAGAGGACTCCCAGCAGTGGCATGCAATATGAGGGGTGGGTGCTTATGACTCCCAGCAGTGGACAGAGACATGGGAGTGGGTGCAGAGGACTCCCAGCAGTGGACAGAGACATGGGGGTGGGGGCCGAGGACTCCCAGTAGTGGACATAGATATGGGGGGTGTACATCATTATCAGATGACCACACCTACATGGTGGTATGTACGCATCCCTAACTTTGGACTATGATGACAGTGCCATAACAACACATCACTGATAGCAGTGTCCCACTCCCAGGAGGATGGATGTCTTTCACCCACTGCATGACACACCACATGTGGGTGTGAGGACAAGTAACACATGCATACCCACCCATGGTGGATGCAGCACAATACACACCCTGATATCATGCCACAAGACTGTATAGTCATGTAACTGCCTACAAAACTAAGATAGCCAAAAGGAACACACACTGTCACGCACATCCCAGGACTGATAGGAATGTCCAGGTGCTGGTCCAGCCACCAAGATGTTGTCTCTCATGGAAGGAATAGGGTGGAAGTCCCCTAGATACAATGCCCACAATTGTGAGTCACGTGCCCAAATACCCTGCATAACAAGAACCATTTGTGTGGTAGGCTGTGATTACACACATGCATAGTGCTGGAAATGGTGAATTTGTCCCTGAAGGCATTTCGACATACTCAAACACAAGTACAGTGACTAGCAAGGATGGCACAGACGATTCAGCAGGAGACATCGGTGAGCAGGGATGGCCATTGTTGAAGGGATCCGTCACCAACAAAGAAAATGTTGACACAGGTCAGCACAACAATAGTGCAACTGTTTGCAGGGAAGATGTCAGGTGCCACAGAGGAAGGAACACTCCTTGGGACAATGTCTCAAAATAAAATGAACACACACTACCAATGATTCTTTGCAGAGGCAATGTGATGGCACACAGATACCATGGTCCACCTCATGACCATCATACAAAACAATTTCTCAGAACCCTAACACATTACCAGAACACCAACTCCAGGAGCCTCAGCACCAACATCAAGTACCTGAAATGCAATAGTGTTGAAAGTAAAAATAAAGGCTTTATTCAGCACAATTTTTTTTACCAAAATTAGACTATTTACAGAGGCCAATGGCCAGTCCATACGGAAAGTCCAAGTGGGGACGTAGGGGACCGCGTCTACCCCTAGCTTGCCTGCACAAATGAACCTCCAGGTTCGTCGGCCGGGGGGGGCATCATCTGTGGCAGTACCAGGCACCGCAGGGACAGGAGGGGGAAGGGTAGGTGTGGTGGGTGCAGGGGTGGACATCTCCACCACAGGGGGTGGGGCAGCGCCGAAGGTGGAGGTGAGCTCGCGCTGCACACCGCTGCCAGTACCTCCATCCGAACCCCTGCACCTGAGGATTCCCCTAGGTCAAGGGAGGGTGTGGTGGGCGAGGGATGGGGTGCAGCGCTCCTGGGGGAGGGGGTTGATGTGGTGGGGGACATGACTCCCGTGCCCGGGGACTTCCTTGCCCGCTTGTGAGGTGGTGGCTCAGCGGGGGCGGGGTCCAGCACACCCAGAAAGTGCTCCTTGGGTGACTGTTTCTCAGGGGAGCCAAGAGGAGTGGTTTTGGAGGGACAGGGTTGTGAGGACTGCGGACTGCGACTGTGGCTGAGTGTATGTCATCTGTCCCCAGACCCTGTGGTTGTGCCTACATCCCCCTGAGTGTGCGTGCCAGGAGGTGTGCGCTTTGCCTTACTTGGGGGTGTGCTGCCTGTGTCTGGTGGGGTGCGTGATCGTGACTGTCTGGGTGTGTGTTGGACAGGTATGGGAGAGGGAAGTGTGGATGGGTCTGGGGTAGGGGGGGACAGAGCGCTGCAGGAGAGTAACTGCTGCCGTCAGGGAAGTTGAAGTTGAAGTTGAAGTTAAAAGGGTTTTATATAGCGCTCTATTACCAAACGGTTTCTTGGTGCTGCAGAAGGAAACTGAAACTGAGGAAGGAAGAGGAATGAGAATTTAAGAAGAATAGGCAGAGGAGAAAAGATGAGTTTTCAGAGATGATCGGAAGACCAAATAAGAAAGAATAGACCTAATTGCCAGAGGGAGTGTGTTCCAGAAAAGGGGGGCGAGTGTGGAAAACCTGGAGCCACCCGATTTCTTCTTGCGGAATCGGGGGACAAGCAGAAGGAACTGGGTAGAGGAGCGAAGGTTTCTGGTAGGAACATATGCATTGATCTTGGATCTAATAAATGCGGGGGCAATACCAGCTAAAGACATAAAGGTCAGACAGCCCATCTTAAAGAGCGAACGCTCCCTAATAGGGAGCCAGTGGAGAGTCTTAAGCAGGGGGGTGGTGTGACTAAACTTGGGGAGCCTATAAATAAGGCGAGCCGCTTGATTTTTGGATGAGCTGCAGGCGATGACCCTCGCAGGCAGGAATGCCCACATACAAAGCGTTGCCATAATCTAAGCGAGATAAGATCATGGCCAGGATAATGAGTTTAAGGGCGTCGACCGTGAAGTAGCGCGAGACTTTCCGGATGGTTCTTAAGGCCAGAAAGCAAGAGGAGACTACCGAGCTTATCTGTGGACGCAGAGAGAGGTCGTGGCTGACTTTGATGCCCAGAGTTTTAACAGATGCAGAGGGAGACGGGGGGGAACCAAAGATGGGAGGCCAGAAAGCAGGGGACCAGGGATTGGAGGGACCACCGATGAGAACCAACTCCGTCTTATCGGGATTCAATTTTAATTGATTGAGGCTCATCCAGTTGTAAATGAAAGTAAGAGTGAAGTGGACCCTAGAGACTGAGTCGGAAGAGGAGGAGAGGTTAAAGATGAGCTGGAGGTCGTCGGCGTAATTGAACGCCGTGAACTCGATATCCTGTAGAGCAGCAATGAGGGGGTGTATGTAAAGGTTAAATAAGAGTGGGGAGAGGGAGGAGCCTTGGGGTACCCCGCAGGAAACAGCACGGGTAGGTGCAAGGAAGCCTTCCAAACGAACAGCCTGAGTACGGCCTGCTAAAAAAGAGGTAAGCCAGGTCAAGGCCGACCCCTGTAGTCCGGCGCCCCTGACACGGTCGAGGAGGATGGAGTGGTCGACCGTGTCAAAGGCGGCGTAGAGATCGAGAAGAACTAAGGCCTGGGGAGAATTGATGTCAGCACTACGTCTGAGCTCATCAACCACTGAGAGGACAACAGATTCCGTAGAATGTGCAGGCCGAAAACCGGCCTGGTGGTCCGCCAGGAGACGATGGGCCTCAACGTAGGTGGAGAGTGAGGAGGTGATATGGCTCTCCAGGATCTTACTCAGGAGTGGGAGGAGCGAAATTGGTCTAAAGTTGGAGGGGACAGTAGAATCAGCACTAATCTTTTTTAAAATAGGGATTACCGTCGCTGCTTTGAAAGCATCAGGTACAATTCCTGAAGTAATAGAGGTGTTAAGCAGGGTTATAGGGGGAACTAGGCAGTAGGAGAATATCTCCCTTAGAATATGTGCAGGGCAAACATCAGCGGGGGAGCCAGTTTTGACTTTTCCCAGGAGAGTACGGAAGGCCTCTTCTGAGATCAGGGGGAATTGGTCGAGAAAGGAAGGGGGTGAGGGTAAAGGAGGGCAAGAGAACAAAGGAGGGGCCATGGGGATGTTCTGCTTTATAGTGACGATCTTCTCAATAAAGAAATCATTGAGGGAGTTGCAGAGGGATTGGGAAGGAATGGGTCTAGAAGCAACTCTATCGGAGGCAGCAAGCTCGTGGACGATTGCAAAAATCTCCTTGGGTTTGTTAGCTGCCTGATGAATTTTCTGGGAAAAGTGTTCTAACTTGGCGGTGAGTATGGCTTTTTTATAGGCCCTAAGTAGCGATAGGTAAAGGATCGTAAGGTCCGGGCAGTATCTACGGCGCCACTGGCGCTCAGCCTGCCGAAGTGCCAACTTCTGACCCTTTAGGGCATTAGAAAACCATCTGTTGGCATCGTGGGAACGGCGCGTTCTGACCCGTCTAAGAGTCGCGACATGGTTACAGGCCTCTGAGAGCCAGTTATTGATCGTGGCTACCTGCTGATTGGGAAGCAAATCTGACAAGGTAGGGGCGGAAGAGGCTAGGGAATGACCTAAGGCGGTCAGATCCACTCTATTCCAATTACGAGCGTAGATATTTTTAGGGAGAGGGGGGGGTGTTAATCTCCCCCAAAGGAGTGGAAAAGGTAATCAGGAAGTGGTCGGACCAGACACAGGGGGATATAGTAGGCGAAGAAATAGACAGATTGGCAGACCAAACTTAGTCAAGGGTGTGCCCCTGAACATGGGGAGGGGAAAAAATGTGAGGGGTAAAGTTAAGACAATGAAGGGTGTTGGAGAAATCTTTGGACATGGTGTCTTCACGTGGGTCACCCGGCCAGAAATTGAAATCACCCAATAGGAGGATAGCGGAGTTGTTAACCACCAAAGTAGCCAGTAAGTCCTGTATGGCTGGAATGAAGTGAGGCATAGGTTGAGGGGGTCGGTAGAGGAGTACAAAGGTAAGAAGGATCGCGAGGTTCGTGGAGCGTGTAACCAAAAGGTCGATAGAGGGAATGGGATGGTGAGGAAGGGGCTGGAATTGGAGATCAGAACGTGCTATCATTGCCACTCCGCCACCGGTCTTCCCCTCAGGACGGTCAGTACGGAGGATGTAATAGGGATCCGGGAGGGAAGTAAGGATATCGGGGAGAGAAGCGGCAGTGTACCAGGTTTCCGTGAGGAACAGGATCTCAGGTCTGGTGGTATCAAGGAGGTCAAAGAGCTCTAATTGGTGCTTGACCGCAGATCGAATATTAAGGAGAGAGATTAAAGCCGTAGGGGGGAGGCTGTTAGAGTGCTTAGAGCGAGAAAGAAAAGAAATAGGTCATGACGCCTCCTTGCGTAAACTAAAGTACGGGCGTAAGAGATTGCCGTGATCAGGCTGAGCGATTTCAAGGGAGTTAATCTGGGCCAGAGATGAAGGGCTGATGGGCCAGTCGGCATGGCATGCCAGAAGCTGGTCAGGTGAGTAGGTGAGGAGATGGTCAAGGTGGGGGGCCCCGGGACCCGGCCTGGCGCGGACGGGCGCAGATGGGCTTGCCTTTGGCGCGCCCGCTGCGCACGTCCGCTGCGCGGCCCGGGAAGGCACATAATTTAAGAGGGAAGCAGAGGGCGTGGCCTAGCGGCAATGGGCATGGCCTGGGCTCAGGGCTTTCCCACCAATGTCGGCAATCCTTCTGCGACCCGCAGCAGCGCCTAGATCGGCTGCGCGGGGAGAAGACAACAGCAAAAGGTGAGGTCACAGCAGAGTAAAACACAAAATACAATTTTAAAATGAGCAATACTCCCGGCTTCCGCCTCAGGAGTCAGTTGCAATCTAATGGGAAGAGTCCATGGACCGCAGAATCCTGCGTTGTTCAGACATCGTTGCTGACATGCCCCCCATGAACGAGACCATCTGTGTAAGCAGTTTAGTGTGGCCATGGAGGACATTCAGCACCGATGCCTGCCCAACCTGCAACTGCCGCAGTATGTCCACAGACTCTTCACTGAGGGCAGCAGGGGTGACAGGGACAGGGGGTGCAGTGCCTGGGCCGAAGGAGACATGGTGGGCCTCTGCACGGACAGAAGGGACGGGAGCAACTGGGAGGGCGTAGATGGTAACGGAGGAGGCGGGGACAGATGTGGGGATGCTGCCAGGTGGTGTTGCAGCCTCCGCCTCCTCGAGGAGGTCAGCGGCGGACCCGTCGGCGTCATAGCTGGTATCGCCTCCAGACTGGTCCTCGGACTGACTCCCCTCGCCCTCCGTGCCACTGCCTCCTTCTGACTCTACAGCACTGGTGGCACTGTCGCTGGGTCCCTCCTCCAGGTCCGTGCAGGTGTCTCCTTCGGTTTCCGATGATGATGCTGTGGGCAAGGAGAAGAAACAGAAATGCATCAGTCACCTGTATACATCTGACACATGAGCACAAAAACAATAGGTCACAGTGCATATCAGGCAATGCATCATGAGTAACAGCTAGATTACTCCGCACATATGTAAGCCCTGTACTGCCCAGTTGGTAGACCCACTATGCCACTTGGACACAAGGAAAAAAAGAACACAACTTGAATGAGAAATACACAGAGAAGCTAGAGTCTGTGAACAGGTGAGCACAGCAATACAATGAAGTCATGCCACCTCTTGTTTACCCTGAAAGAAACAGTAGTGGTGCACCCAACGTAAACTAACAGACCTCACTACTCAAGGTGTCACCACACTCAGAGACCTTTAAGTAATTTGGAACACAAAATGGAAAAATGTTGTTACCTTGGGACTCTCAACACTTTACACAATCGACATGTATTTAATGTGGAAATTCGCCATTTCGTGAAAAGAACACTCATGTGCCTGCATGAAAGATGTCTCCCAAGGAAGTGCACACAAAACTACATTTACACTGTCATTGAAGAAGCTGGCACCTGTTTCAAAGAAGCCACTGTTAAACATAAATGGTGTTGCAGAAAGTACATATACATGGGCCCACGGAAGTCTTGATGTCTTGACACACGTTAGTTTGTATCACCAACAACAAAGGAGTTTCACAAAATCAAGACAACTGTGGGAACATGTATACGGAGAATCTGCAACACCATTTAATTCTAACAGTGGCTTCTTTGAAAAGGTGCCAGCGTGTTCCATGAAAGTGGAAATGTCGTTTGGTGTGCACTTCCTTGGGAGACATCTTTCATGCAGGCACATTAGTGTTCTTAACACAAATCATCAAATTACCACATTTAAAACATGAAGGACTGTCGACAAGTGCTGTGAATGCCAAGGTACAAACATGTTTGACTAACAACTTGAATTATGTCAGTTGTCACATGCCATCCGTTACCTGATGACACAGTTGGCTACACATATGACCCAATGCCTGTCATGTAGAGTGGCACACATGTCCAAACCCAGGACAATGCATAAGCTAATGGGCCTGCAATTGTGTTGTAAAAAAACATAGCTGTACGGTGGAGACACCCTCATGGCAAGCCAGAATGTCCACACAGATGTCAGCACACAATGACCAAACTGCGTTGCATCTGAACCACACACATGTGCCACAAATGTATGAGCACTATTCATGTTGTAAAAAAAATTACACAGGCTGCAAAGCACGAACATTAAGCACTGGCCACCATCACAGGGGCACTGCACGGTGATTCTTTGTACAGACAATTCTCACACACAGGTCAGACCTGGCAAGGAGAAATCTGGGGTGCCCATGTAGGCCTCTTCCGCACAACCCCCCCATACCTGAGTCAATGTGATTGATACAGATCAAGAAGTGACACCTCTTAATCAGGGTTTCAAAAACTGTGCAGCAACAATTGCTAAATTGACACAACATCACCTCGTGGGGCTGCCAACACATATATGTGACAAACAACCATCAACAGATTGTTGTGAATAGCCACACAGGCACTGCCCAGTGTGAGTATGCACAAGCCAAATGGTGTATCCCTGTCCAGTGGACACATGCAGCACACATTGGAAATATACAAACTAGGCCAGGGAACACTGCCACAGAGGCAGACCTATGCTGAACCCACAGAGAATGTGCACAGTGTTGGATGACACACATGATTAGGGGGGCAGGGTGTCTCAGGGGATTGTAGTAGGCACACTGCTCCGTGTTCCTGGAATGAGCTGACTGTACCATGAGCAACCGTCATGGCGCTATGCATATCTCCCACTCATGCACATCATGTCTGAGGCCACAACATTGGTCATGCATGCTGCAAGGGTGTTCAGTTGAAACCTCACACTCCTATGTTGAGACTCATCATCAGTGCCAACAAATATGGACCCCCAACATAGTGAACAGGTCATGGCACAGGCAAGGTACCAACACATGTCATAGACCACCCTCCCACATGATGCGGAAAGCAATGTGTACTTGATTTTCTGGCACCCTAGATGACCATGTGCAAATGTGATTACACACAGACCAGGGGACACATGTCAAGGAGGGGAAGGGATGGAAAAGAGTACCAGGTGACATTGGGGAACAGAAAATGCACTGCACATATAAACTCTGGGAGTGTATCCAGGCTACAGAGCACTTCCAAAAGCTGGTGACACATAACACAACAAACATGTACCTACCCCCTCGTTGCTGCAGTCTCTCCTGTAACTGCCTATCGAGGTCAGGGAAGACCACTGCCAGGACACGGGTCATGTGGGAGGTCAGGCGTCGGCGCCCGCCGTGGTTCCAGGATTGTCGAGCCGCAGCTGGACGCGGGCGATCCGCCGGGTCCAGCACCGGATGTCCTGCCACCGTTTTCGGACCTGTGGTAGGCGCCGACTGCGATCCCCCGCCAATCTCACGGCCCTGACAATGCCCTACCAGATCACCATCTTCTCGTAGGCAGTTACCTGTCAGGATGACAAAGTGAGACAACATCACTACACCTGCTCCATGTCCCAGAGACACACATTTGAACATCTTTGATATGTTGAACAGGGCATAGGATGCTGGCAGGAATTGCATCATTCTCAATGAGAAATTGGCCTGTGTGCAAGCCCCAATGCACTACATGGCATTGAAAGTCAACAGGTGGCATAAGGGGTGCGACACACTCACTGATCATGGCACACACTGTGCAGCACATGCAACAGAAGGCTGATGGACAGCACGTGCCAAGCACGTGCCAAGCAGTCACATGTCGCACTCCACTGACGCACCCTCAGCAGACTAGACAGACACACCCAGAAACAGATCACTCGCCTGTCAGTCACAACAGCGGATACAACCCTTACTCTGCACATGTGCCACTTGCCTGTTGGGTGTCACAGGTGTCGCGCTAGCTCTGCAAGTCAGACACACAGCACGGCTTACTTGTCACATCAGATGGGTAGAGCTGATGCCTCCTCCATGCAGCTGTGGTGCAACACTTCACATAGACACTCACCCATATGACAAGGAACATTCACACACATCAATGTCCATGAGGTCGTACACACCATTTGGATACTCTCACCACAGGTCCACTCAACTCATACACATCTGTGGGTACAGTCACCTGTCACACCGGGGGGACCACTGAATCACCTCAGGACAATAGGAAAAAAAGCCACCAAGGATTTCCCAGGCTGAATGTGTAATGCACTATGCATTGAATGTCACAGTAAGCACAATGCAAGTGAGGAGTGCACACAGGAACTACCTCATGCTCTGCATGAGAGACATAAGCATGTCCCCCCCTGGGACCCACTCTAAACAACTGTGCATGTCTTTCACACCTGGACACAATGCCAGAAGTGACAGTCACACAACAGGTGCATAGGGAACGGTAGTGGTGTCAGCACTCACCTGCTCCCCTGGTCTCCCATACAGCTTGGGGTACTGTGTGAGGAGGACGTCCAGCAACGCCTCATTCTCCTCTAGGGTGAATGGCTGGGCCCTCTCCACAGTACGCAACATGGTCCAGAGGAAGCAGAGACAGCAGCAGTGTGGTCGACTGGAAAGTTGTGCAGGCATGTGCCCTCTCATGGGTTCTGGCTGCCTTATATCTGTCTTGCTGAGGGGCATTCATTTAGAGGAGTACATAGTGATTGGTCAAACTCATTTGCATCATACGTTTACTCCAATCCCTTTAAACATACACCAATGGCTTGAAACATACACCAATGACACGCATTCGCATCGTTCAAATTTTGAGCATCATGTCAAGTCAACAACCACTTTGCAACATTGTATTATTTGGCCAACTGACTGTTCCAGGACACCTGATGGACACATTTCAAATGAAAACTCTGTATCCATGACAACCAGCATGCATTTTGGGTAGGGGTGGGCGGAATTTGCGAAATTCACTTTTGCAAATTATCGCGAAAATGTTAAAAATCTCCACAAACACGCGGAAATATCGCGAAGATGCGGACGTTTTTTTCCCGCCTGTTCGCGGTATTTTCTGCATGGTCGCGGCTCGCCAACTTACCCATGCGGTTACTCACGGGCGCGGCCATCTTGTTTTCACTTGTCTCGTGGTGCATGATCGCGAGAAGAAAGACGTGATCGCACGACGAATGACGTTACTGCGGGCGCGAACTGTCGCGCAAATGGCTACAAACAATCCAACATCTTGTGGAGCAAAATATTTCCGGTAAAATGCGGATTGCGGAAATTTTGACATTTTCGCCCTCTCCGCGGAACGCAAAAATGTCAAATTATCGCAATTTCCGCGAGCGGAACGGAATTTTAGCCCAGGCCTAATTTTGGGCCTAATACTTGTCCCCTATGTGTCCCCTATGTAATTTTGAAATCCACACACATGTACGGTGCGTTTCACACGTACCCGTACGGCACCAGTAGAACAGTGATACGGACCGTACACATGCAATGAATGCGGGTGTACGGTGCGTTTCACACGTACCCCTACGGCACCAGTAGAATAGTGATACGGACCGTACATATGCAATGAATGCGGGTGTACGGTGTGTTTCACACGTACCCGTACGGCACCAGTAGAATAGTGATACGGACCGTACACACGCAATGAATGTGGGTGTACGGTGCGTTTCACACGTACCCCTACGGCACCAGTAGAACAGTGATACGGACCGTACACACGCAATGAATGCGGGTGTACGGTGCATTTCACATGTACCCCTACGGCACCAGTAGAACAGTGATACGGACCGTACATACGCAATGATGGACCAGGAGATCCTCGGCCACCGCTGCCTTGGCCGAGTTGCATTGGCTTCCCTTGAAGCAACGAATTGCCTTCAAGGCCCTTTGCTTGGTATTCAAGGCACTACACGGTTCAGAACCAAGACCTCTTCAACATCTGTTCTCTTGGTACATCCCTACCAGAGCGCTACGATCCGCGACCGCCTGCCTTGTGAAAGTACCCAGATTTAAGAAGGCCAGGATCGGGGGAAGATCTTTCAGAGTAGCTGCCGCCAAGCTCTGGAACAGTCTGCCTGCCGACATTTGCCAAATTCCACAGCTCCTACCTTTCAGGAAACGAATAAAATCATGGCTCTTCCCCCAGCCTTCCATCCCCGCCCCCCCTTAATCAATTCCCATCGCTTCTAACCCAGGAGTAAGCTACCAGCGCCAGGATACCTGCCAGGTGACAGCCGCGCTCTATAAATGTTTTAAATAAATAAAATAAATAAATAATGAATGCGGGTGTACGGTGCGTTTCACACGTACCTGTACGGCACCAGTAGAACAGTGATACGGACCGTACACACGCAATGAATGCAGGTGTACGGTGCATTTCACATGTACCCCTACGGCACCAGTAGAATAGTCATACGGACCGTACCCACGCATTCATTGCGTGTGTACGGTCCATATCACTATTCTACTGGTGCCGTAGGGGTACGTGTGAAACGCACCGTACCCCCGTATCCCTACGTCACCAGTACAATAGTGATACAGACCGTACACACTCTATGAATGCGGGTGTACAGTGCGTTTCACATGTACCCGTACGGCACCAGTAGAATAGTGATACGGACCATACACACGCAATGAATGCGGGTGTACGGTGCGTTTCACATGTACCCGTACGGCACCAGTAGAATAGTGATACGGACCGTACACACGCAATCAATGCGTGGGTACGGTCCGTATCACTATTCTACAATCAACAGGTGTTTCTGGCTTTTTGTAGGAGTGCCAGCAAGCTGGCATATGTGTCCTGGATGTATTGCACACACCAGACTCCATAGTTACCTGATGTTTAGTAGCAGTTTAGCATGTGCTATGTTCATTGACATTGATGTTGGCAGACTCTCAATCTTCATAATTCCTAACAATGTCGTGCAGGGCATCGCCTGTCCCAAAAACAATGCCAGACTTGGCTGCCATGAGGGAACGTGCCTGCATCTGACGTTACAGATTCACTCAACAGTTGATTGAGGACTTGACCGACAAGCTGGCACCACACCTCCAGCCGCGACACAGGTATCCTACTGCGCTGCCCCCAAAGTTGAAGGTGATGGCAGCCCTACATTTTTTTGCAACAGGAACGTTTCAATTCACCATAGCTGATGTTGGTGGGATGTCACAGACAATGTTCAGCTGTGTCCTGCGTGACGTTTTGGCAGCCATGTTGGAGCACCTTGATGAATTCATCAAATTTCCTACTCCTGAGGAGTTGACAGATGTGAAGGGTGATTTCTATGCCCTGGGAGGGATGCCCCATATCATTGGGTCCATTGATGGGACACATGTGGCTTTGGTACCACCACAGGCACAGGAGCAAGCCTATCGCAACCGTAAACATTACCAATCAACAAATGCCCTTGTGGTGTGCCTTGCTAACATGCCTATTTCCCATGTCTGTGCACGTTTTCCAGGATCAGCACACGATGCCTACATCATGAGGCGTAGCAGGGTGCCACAAATGATGCTGGGGCTGCACGACGAATGATCATGTCTTGTTGGTGGGTATACTCTGTTGGTCCTGTGTGTTGCGGTATCTTTGGCTCTTACTGCATCTCATGACCCACTTATTTACATGATGTTTCCATGTAGGGGATTTTGGATATCCCAACATGCCGTGGCTAATGACACCTCTCCACAACCCAAGAACACCTGCAGATCACAGGTACAACAATGCACAAGGGCAGACCAGGCGAGTGATTGAGAGGACGATTCCGGTGCCTTGACAAGACAGGCGGGTCCCTCCCATATGCACCGGAGAAGGTGTGCAAAATCTTCATTGTGTGCTGCATGCTGCACAACATGGCCGTTGAGAAGGCATGCCACTCATCCTTGATCCTGATGAGCAGCAACACCCACCTGTGAAGGACCCAGGGCTTGGTCACGAGGCAAGTGATGAGGAGGAGGAGGATCATATCCGGAGTCAGCTCATACGCAACTTCTTCTCATAATGGTGAGTGACTGGGTATGAGTGTGCAAGCTTGTAGCATTGAGTGGCATGTGTTGCAATGTGTGTGTCCAGCTGACTGAATGCAAAGTGACTTTCATCTGTGTACTGTTGTGTCACTCGAGTGATGATGTCATGCCACACAGTTTTGCGGAGAGACTTTCTTTGAAATTTGCATGTGTCCAACATTGTTCATGTTTCGTAACTGACCATGTGTGCGGCGAGATTTGTTTTAGGTGACTTCTTGTGTGTCTGTCATTCCCAGGTTTTTGCGTCTGTTGTCTGCTCGTGTCATCTTTGTCCTCCTGCTATTCCTCATGAGGATTGCAACGTGTGCTGAATCAGCGTTCCATGCACGGACATGTAGAAATATCAGTTTGGGTAAGGATTGCAGCAAGGCTTTTTGGTGGTGGTACGGGTTGGGAATGTGTGGGGACTGCTTCTGTGCATGTTGTGGTAACATGCATACATGTCTTCTCATCATGGAGCATATAACATGTAGCATCACTCCCATGACATGATAGTCACCCTTCTTGACTGTAATCTGTAGTGGAGTGTGGCGTCTGATGAAGGCATCAATGTGTGTAAACCTTGCCTCTGAAACATTGCGGATGCTACGGGTGGACATAGTGTGGGACATCACAACAACAGGCTCTATGGAGAATTGCAGCCTCTCCGTGTGCAGCAGGATTTGTTTGGCTCATCCCCTTGACTTGTGTGCCAGTTCATTGGGATTGACATCATCCGTGTCGTGAAGGGGGGGTCCAGCGTATGTCCCACATGTTCTGTCAACTGACCTGTGAGTCTGTTCACATGGATGCATTTCCCTTTGTGTGTGGAATAAAGGTGTTCAGCACAATCCAAAGTGCCTCATCTCTGTCACTGCAGCTCTCTTGCCAGTTTGCATGCGTCATCTATGGTATACTTGTCAAATATTGAGCATATGTGTATGTCTACTTCAGCAACATACTTGCAGTTCTTCATGGCTAATAATATCTATTGTGCATGAAGTCCCTGGTTGTGTATGTATTTGTGCAGGTTGCTCCACACAACGGGACGTGAACACATGCTGATGGTGTGTCTCCTGTGCGCAGCTCCGCATTTTGCAAATGCAGCCTCTCCATGTGCAGCAGGATGTAATTGGCTCATCCCCTTAACTTGTGTGCCATCCGTGTTGTGAAGGGGGGGGGTCCAGCGTATGTCTCACATGTTCTGTCAAATGACCTGTGAGTCTGTTCGTATGGATGCATTTCCCTTTGTGTGAGTTTGTGCAAAAAAGGTGTTCAGCACAATCCAAAGTGCCTCATCACTGCAGATCTCTTGCCAGTTTGCATGCGTCATCTATGGCATAATTGTCAAAGATTGGGTATATGAGTGTATGTGTACTTCGGCAACATGCATGCATTTCTTTATGGCTAATAATCTCTATTGTGCATGAAGTACCTGGTTGTGTATGTATTAGTGCTGGTTTCTCCCCACAACGGGACGTCAATGCCTGCTGACGGTGTGTTGTTGTTGTTGATTCTTCATACATTTTCTCAGAGCGACCCATGAGTAACCTGACACTCCTTCCTTTACATACACCTGTTGCACTGTGCCTTTCTGACCTCCTTGTTTTTGTATGCTACTTTTTGCCTAGTTTCTCACCCCTCCCGCCTGCTGCTGCCTCACCTGCGGCACCGCCCCACAGAGTGCCCTGATTCTGCAACCCACACGCCTCCAAAATGTTCCTCCCTTCCCCCTCCACCCATTCTTAATGCAGCCAGCAGCTTGTCTGTTCCACTGTTGCGCCAACGCCGTGCCAAAGGCAGGACCGTCTGCGCCTGCAATGTGCACAGTGCACGACCCTCTGGTCCTTGCATGACCCACGTCACATAACAGGCTCATGCTTCAGCCATCCCTCCAAGCAATGTCCACCAGACAAGCAACCGCTTGCTATCAGGCAACCCCTAAGCGCACACACGAGACCTTTGCATGCTGAGTGTGCAACTCCAACTGCCTACACAGCGCTGCCCCGCCTACCAGACCCTGTCAGAACAACCAGGTCATGTGCCTCCTACTCCACACCCACTCCGTCCACCAGCACGCCATTGGACTCTGTTACCTCCTCAACACAACAGCCCCACACATCACCTTCATGACAGTAACCTGGATAAAAGCATCCTCAGCACACAACTTCTTCATTGCCATCTCTGACGGATACAAGATCACCCGCACCAACAATCCCGGTGGATGACTTGCCATTTATTCACAAGTACACCCTCAGAGTCACAAATCCAGTTTTGCACCAACTCCCTGGGAACCCTCAGAGTAACTCTCATCTACAGATCTCCAGGCCTACATCCACAAATCCCCAAAGCCATCAACACGTACATCTGCACGCACGCCCTCACCTCCACAGGCTACATGTGGCTGGGGGCCAGTAACTTCTTGCTGGAGGAGAACCACACCACCATCCATCATTGGTCCATCAAACTTTGCATCCACGTCTCCGACAAGCAACACACTGCCCCACACCCCACTACCGATCCCCCAAAGATGCTTGATGTAAGTCACCACAGACAAGCTGTGTGGGACACTCGAACCAACACCCCCGCCACACCCTGCAACCTCAGACACTGGATCAGCAACTGATCCAACGATCTTGCCACATTGACGGACTTTCCTGTGAAGCACAACAACAGTTAAGCTACCTGGGACAAGGCAGACCTACTGGACTCATACAGATCTAGCCGGACTCTTGTGCAAACATTGCAACACAAAGAACCATCAGTTACCTTACAGCCCAGGAAAACGCCACACACAGCCATCACCATATCATCAGCAAGGACAAGTGGAAATCCTTCAGATAGGGCCGAGGCACCACAACACACGACATAAAGGAGCTCATCAGCATTGTGAGTGGACTGACAGCAGCTCTCCATCCAAAAGACACCCCACCCTTGCACGGCAGATCAAATCCATTGCAAGGCAGATCAAATCCCTTGCAAATTTCTACCACTGCAAGCTCATGGACATGCACAACAGCCTTGGCACACAGAGGCAGACAGCACCATTATCCGCGGGACAAACCCCCCTCTGGTTCTGGACTTCCGTCAGCAGCAAATACACCACCTGGCTCATGTGCACCATCCACTCTGGCTCTCCATCAGGCCCCTTCCCACACAACATCTCAACCACATCATTCCCCATCCGTGAAGCCCACGTCCAGCACGTCATGAATGTCTCCTTTGAGTTTGCAACATTCCATGGGAGCTGGAGGGATGCAGAGACCCAGGCCCTTCTTAAACAACGGACGGCAGAACCGCCGGAACTCCTGGAACATCACCCTGCTTCCCTACCCAGCAAATGTCATCAGGAAGACACTCGACAAGCAACTGACAAACTTCCTCCATGCAAACAGCTCCAGGCAACCGGCACCAGACCATCTTCAACAGTAATCACACCACTGCAACCGTCATAATTGCCACCACCAACGACAACTTTGCCCTGCTCAACAATGGTGAGACTACCCCCCTTGACCTCTCAACGGCATTCTACACCATGTGCTACCATACTGTCAGCTCACATATCTCCAACGCTGGTATCCAGAGGAGGGCCCAGGATTAAATCAACAAGTAGCTCACCAGCAAGGCCCAGGGAGTCGGCCTACACCCTTCCGCATGTGGTACACTGGGGTCATCTGGCACATGCCCCAGGGCTCATCTCTCAGCAATGTCTCCAGGACCCCCCTCTCCACCATCACATGCGCACACGTCCTCATCATCATCTCGTATGCCATTGAAACCCAGCTGCTCCTCACCCTCACCATTGCCAGATCCAACCTTCAAGAAGACATGATATCCATTGACGAATGGCTGAACATCAGCCACCTGAGGCTGGACTTGGACAGGACTGAGGTCATCATCTGAGGATTGTCCCCTTACGGCTGGGTCAACTCCTTGTGTCCCACCGGCCTGGGCACCACACCAGCACCCAGTGACCACGCACGCAAGCTGGTGTTCATCATGAACTCATTGCTCGCAATTACCATGCAACTCAACACCATCTGTATCTCATGCTGCAACACCCTCCGCATGCTGCAAATGATCCACAGATAGATCCACTCCAAGGCAAGACAGACCGTCACCAAGGTCCACGACACCAGCCGGGTCAACAAGAGCAACACCCTGTACGGAGGGACAACAGCCAAACTCCAGGAGAACTTGTCCACTTCCAGGGTGCATCCGCACACCTCATCTTCAACATCCGCCGCCCCAGCCACATCACCGTCCACCTGAGATAGCTACAATGGCTCACTGTCTGCTGCAGGATCACCTTCAGACTCCTCGCCCACACTCAGGAGGCAGTCCACAACCCCAGACTCAAAACCGACCTTGGACGTCTGCCATCCAACACCCCGTTGGCCCAACTCCGTTCAGCCAACCTTGCCCTGGCCACCATTCATCACATCCACAGAACAACTGCATGCAGGAGATAGTTCTCCCACCTCGCCAAACAGACCTGGGACTCCCTCCCCGGGCACCTCCACATGACCCATGACCTCTACGCCATCATCATACTCTTCCAAATTGGTCTGTCCGAGCAGTATTGCAAGCCCCCCCTCAGCAGCTTGAGGCCATCACAGGTGAGTATTGGGCTCCATGTCTGTATTTGATGATACATTGTGACCCAGGTGTGTCCTCGACCGGACTCAGATCCCAGTGTATGGATGGCTGGAGTTAGTTCCACACTCAGGCATACTTTGACATATCCCCACACTTATGTTGTGGACTCATGCGAAATGACTGCAACATCAAATTTAATATTTTTTTTTTCTATTATAGGTCTGGGGCGTGATTTGTGCAAGAAAAAGGTGCAATACAGGGACCATAGAATCCAAAGTTCCCAGGGGGAGGTGGGATCCTTGGCATTTGAAAGCAGCAGAGTCCAGACCACAGTGTTTGTCATCATTGGTCAGACTGTGACCAGCAAGTCCATGTGGCAGAGAATGTCAGTCAATGAGGTGATGCTGTTGCACATGAAGGCCAGGTGCCAGGCCAGGTGACCTAGGTGATGTGGATGGCCCGCTACCTCTCACGGTCTTTTCCATGGACGACCCACCTTCCTCAGGGGACCCTCAGATGCAGGCCTTGACGATGCTTGGGACGCTCCGTCGGACAAATCCTCCTCCTCCCTCCCTGTGGCTGGTGGTGGTCTTTGCCTGGTGGCACAGGGAGGGTTGCCCATGTTGTCTGCGATCCAACAGAGTGAATGGCTTATGTCCCTTTGCACTGCCAGGAGTTCAGCCAGTCTTACCTCCATCCGTCCTTGGTGTTCTTGTTGACTGGCATGTTGGCCTGCTGGTTCTTCATCTCTGTGATGGTCCCCTTTATCTCTGTGAGTGTCCCAACTACCTGGCTGATCTCCCTGGTGTCACGCCGGTATGCCTTCATGATGTCGTATATGTGTGACATGCCGGTCTCTTCAGCTGGCTGGTCAGGTTCTCGCCTCCGCCTGCCTCCACTCCCACCACCCCTGCCCACACGAGCCTGGCCTGCCATTGTGGGCACATCGGGTCTATGAGACCCCTGAGGGATGGCAGTGGTGGTGTTGTCTGCCTACTCCTGGGTGCCCGGCGAATATTGTCCCTCCTCGTCAGACTGGCTCAGTTGTTCACTGCGGGCAGGGCTCCTCGGTGTATCCTGGGATGTGGCAGGAATGGGGTGGTGGTTGGCACAGATGTTCCTGAACCAGGTGCTGCAGGAGCTTGGACAGCAGAGGGTCCAGGTCGGTCGGGGTCATCCACGGAGTGTTGAGAGGCATCGCTGCCCGTGGGACCAGGTTCCTCCCGAGCCTGGGACTGTGATTCTTCACCCCCATTGTTGGGGGGAGACTCCTCACGTTGCCCTGTGTGTGAGAGACAGTCAATGTTAATGCTGTTTCATGCAACATCCATGTTTCCTACACATTCTAGTTGGCACTGTTCCTCCAGGTAGTTGTATGTGCCTAGCATTCTCCTCAATGTTCACTTGTGGCTGGGTATGTTGCGGGGGACAGATTTATATGTGTTCCTGAGCCTTTGACTTGTTGATTTTTGGCTTGGATGCTTCTTCGGCTACGTATTGGTCTTGTTGTGTTACATGTCCATTGTGACAGTGGGTAAATCCATTGCCTGACCCAGGGGTGTCTGCTTGTGTAAGGGGTGTGTGTGACAGGGCCTGCTGGTGGCTGTAGTGGGATTTTGCACTGGGGCTCCCAGGTGATGTAGCTGTCCCCCCATGGAGCATGCTGCCATGACAGTGAGTGTGAGTTCCTGTCCTAGATATCTGACCTTGTTGTCTTGGTGTTTGTGTTTGCACTGGTCACAGGAGGGCCTTGTGCTGCCTACACCAGGGCCCAGTGTCAGCTATCTTGTCAGTACTTTTCCAGTCCCCGTACATTGAGCATGGTGCATGGGTATGTACCTGGGCCATATGGGATGAGGGCAATTGTGTCTGATTTGGTGTTCAACAATGCGTTTTGTGACACCTACCCTCCCCGCATACCGGACATCCATTCTTGGGTTCATGCTTCGTGTAGCATGGGACATAGCATGGCCTTGCTTTCTCAATGGGCATACACATATTAGTGGCATTGGCATTGTTTTTGACTATGGTTCTGGCCAGTGAGTGTTTGGAGGTAGTTTTGTGTAGTTGGGGTGTGGATGCCATTACCCACATGTTACATAAGTTGTTTGTGTACTCACCGGGCTCTGGAACTCCTTGAAGTCCATGTACTCCCACCGACGGAAGCAGGGCCATCACCTTCTCCTCCCAGGGATAGAAATGTACTGGTCTGCGGGCCCACCACCTCCAGTGATGTTTCTCTGGGCGTAGTCGTCATTCATTTTTCGCTTGACTGCCCTCCGCAGATCATACCACCTGGCTTGGCATTCAGTCCTGGTCCTTCTGATGGGTGCAACAGCATTCACCCTATCGACGATCCTCTGCCACAGGCGTGATTTTTCGGCTATGCTGGTCTGTCTGACCAATGTTCCAAACAGCTGTGGCTCGACTCTGATGACTTCATTGACAAGGATCTCCAGCTCCACCCTTGTGAACTTTGGATTCTTGTCTGTGGGCATGATGTGGGGTGAGGGTGTGGATGGTTGTGGGTGTGTGGGTCTGAATGTGTAAGTGTGTGTCAGAATGTGAAGAGGGGGGTATGTGTGAAGGAGGTTGTGTGAAGGTGTATATGTTAAGGTGGATGGGTGCAGTTGTTGGTGTGTGCTCTCTAGCTGCAGTGAGTCTGTTGCAAAGGCTCATGGTTTGTGTGTGTGTGCCCTTTTTATTGGTCCATTTGTGGGTGGGCCTCAGTTTGAATTTTTGGTGGGTGTGTTATAAGGGGTGGTTGTGAGTTTGGCCCACTGTTTGCCTGTTTGGATGTGGCCAGGTCAGTCATTTCGATGTTTTGTGCACTGTAGACGTGTTTTGTGGTGTTGTGCGAGTCGAATAGACCCTCCTTGTGCTGTTTTACATTGCCTATGTACGGTGCATACATACGTGATGATGTTGTTGTGAGGTGTGTACATACGCGATGTTGGGGTACGCACCGTACATACGCGATGATGTGGTTGTGGGGTGTGTACCTACGCGATGTTGGGGTACGCACCGTACATACGCGATGATGATGTGATGTTGGGGTACGCACCGTACATACGCGATGATGTTGTTTTGAGGTGCGTACATACCCGATGTTGGGGTACGCACCGTATATATGTGATGATTTGGTTGTAAGGTGTGTACATACGCGATGTTGTTGTGAGGTGCGTACATACGATGTTGGGGTACGCACCGTACATACGCGATGATGATGTTGTTGTAAGGTGCGTACATACGCGATGTTGTTGTGAGGTGCGTACATATGCATGGGGGGGCCTGTACGACTCATACCCCTGTACGACTCGCACCCCGGGAACTACTTTTCCTGGGATAAGAGTCGTGCAAAGTTTGCTTTGTAGCAGGTAAAGTCATTCCCCGTGTACGGGACGTTTTCCGTACGAATCCTAAATCGGAAAGCCGGTCCGGATCATACTTGTACGCTCGGACTGTAATTTTTTTTATTCGTACGGAAAAGTGTCCGGGTCCGTCTCGTACAACTTTTCGCGATCGAATTCGTACGGATCGGGCTGATCCGTATGTATTTTTCCCGTACGAATCGTACTTCACGGGTGGGACGGGACTTGTACGATTCGTACGGGAAAAATTACGGATATGAGTCGTACGGGAAAAAAAAATACAGGATCAGAATCGACCCCCATAATGTGGAATCGAGAGGGTATGGAGTGAATGAATCAGAGGATGATGTTCTTGATGACATGTTCTATAAAAATCCACCCCCATATCGGCCAGAACCAGAAATATTAACCCCAAGTGCCCCAATGAAAAAACTTTACGAATAATAAAATCGGAACCAGAGTTCCAAGATTTGGGAAAAAATAATTCCATTAGAGAGGTAGAAAGGAAGTCCGGAAGTAAAATAGATAGTGAAAATTCAGCGGAACTAGCAAAGACTACCTTGGAATTACCAGAGAAAATAAGAGAATTAACCAAATATCTGGAAGCTGTAACTGTCCCAGTAACGATAGGTCCAGTAATGCCTATATTCGATAAACAAAAAGATGTCGAACATTGTTCAACGGTCCCTTATAAAAGCAATAAACAGGTTGAACAACCAAAACTGAGTCAAAATGATAATCCATGGAGACAGACAATAAGTATGATTGAACCAAATGTTTCAAATAATCCGTTTGTAGGCCAGAATTGTGCAGAAAGACGTATAACAACAGTGGAGTCAATATTAGAAACACAAAAGGATTCTGGACAAGGAAATGTAGAGAAGTCAGTAGGACCATCTACAGAGGAATTAAGTGATTGGTTGAGAAGCTTGCAGAAGAAAGACAAAGAATCTCAGTCAATAGATGTGGCCAAACTACGAATGGTACTGGAAGAGTTAATAGTAGGAACTATCCCTACGGAGAAGTTAAAAAGCTACCAAGATGAGGAGTTGTTATTTATGTGTAAAAGGATAACTTGGAGAGCAAAAAGTCTCCATGAAAGATTAGAAGAAGTGGCAAATGACATGGGTATAGATATTGAAAAGGTAAAAGCCCTACAGAAACCATATCGAGTAGATTTCACTGAAAAGGACATTGAAAATATGAATACCACAGGACGAATGAGTCAGTTTAAAGAAATAATTATTTTGTTGAGAAAATGGGGAGATTTAGACAAATGGAAAAGTAGATGGTATCGAAAACGAGATGATGTTTCAAATAAAACCTTTTCAGCTTTCCCTGTTAGAGAAAAAGAGAAGGTAGTAACAGAATGCCCTATGAGAGAAATTCCAGGAGGAGGATATGTACATGTCCCATGGACTAGGCAAGATATTTTGTCATTTACAAATGACTTCCCTCAACTACGTGAAAAACCCGTCGAGTGGTATAGACAGATGGACAGATTTGTAAAATTGTCCAAAGTATTGTGGATTGATCTAAAGGAGCTTGTTTGACATAATAGTACCAGCAGATCTATGGACCGAGTGCAAAATCATGATAGATTGGCCAACACAAGAATATCCAAGGAATCCAAAAACAGGGGCTCCAGACCCTGAGGTAATGAAGAAATACGAACAGGTTATTGCCTTTCTGAAGAATAAGGTTCCACCTAAAGAGACAGATTGGGTGAAAATTGACAGAACACATCAGGAAAGCAAAGAGTCAGTACATGCATATTATGAGAGGCTGTTCTTGGCCTTTAAACAGTTTAGTGGAGATGAAAATCTGAGTGAAAAGGATTTAAGTCATTTTGTATACAGATTTGTATATGGTCTACGTCCAGAAATTAGTGAGATGATAAAACAACATACTGTAAATTGGCAAAATAAGAAAAAAAACGAAGTATTGAGACATGCTAAATATTTCAGGGATGAGATTGAAGCAAAACAGCGAAAATTCAAAGAATAGGCTATGTGGGCACAAGTAAAAGGTAGCGGAGAGACAGGAAGCTCAATTAGCCGAACAAGCGAACAGGATCAAGACAAAAATGTAGTCCTGGGAAAGGTAAAAGAAATATAGAGAAAGCTAAAAAGATATTTCCGTGTCATAATTGTGGTAGGATAGGGCATTGGAAATCCGAGTGTAAATTTCCCCCAAGTACTAACGATGAAAATGCATCATTGAATCCACAGGTGCAGAATGAGGTGAGTGGTCAACTGCAGCGACAGCAGCTGGTTGTTACCCAACAGAATCAGGTGCCAAAACCGCCTTTTCCACAGAGCAAAAATTCCCAGAGGTATAGTAATGAAACGGAACTCTACAACGGAGAACAGGCAAATAAACCGCCGCGCGCTAGCGCTGCTTCGCAGTATTGGCTGCAACGCGATGAGAGTGATTCAGAAGAAAATGATTGACGGTGCCGAAGGGAGGAATAAGAGTGCGTACTTGGCACAACTCTAGAAGTAGACCAGTCAGGCCCATTTGTAGATGGAAAGATTAATGATGAAAGCATTACTTTCCTAGTTGATACTGGTGCTACTCGATCAACTGTCAGATCAGCTGATGTTAGGAATCTTCCTCTCTCGGATGAAACGATCCAAGTAGTTGGTGTATCCAACAGGCAGATTAAAACGTACCTTACAGATCCAGTGAATGTTAGCATAGGGAAATTTTCTGAAATGCACCGTTTTGTCGTGTGCGATACCAGCCCTGTGAATCTGTTAGGTAGAGATTTGTTGTGCAAGATGAACTGCACTATATTTTGTACCCCGGACGGAATAGCATTTGAAACCCCAGATGATGATGTGTTGTATAAAATGACAATGGCAAACAGGGAGAAGGAGGTTACTGAAACCTATGCTGTATTTAACCCTGACGAATTACCTAAAGATTTAAAACAATCTGTTAAGGCAGAAGTTTGGGATTTCACAGGAGAAGACGTGGGATTAATGAGAAATGTAGATCCAGTAAAAATAACAGTAAAAGAAGGAGTAAGTTATCCAAATGTCCCTCAATATAAATTGACACCTGAAATAATTGAAGGAGTAACTCCTGTGATTGAGAAAATGATAAAACAAGGAATTTTGAGAGAAATAATGAGTCGTCCATGTAATTCACCAATAATGGGACTGAAAAAGCCTAGTGGGAAGTTCAGGATAGTACAAGATCTAAGAAAGATAAACAAAATTGTTGTGTCATGTTGTCCATTGTACCAAATCCATCTGTGATTTTATATCAGATCCCTCATGACGCGGAATGGTATACAGTGATTGATCTATGCCATGCTTTCTTTTCCATCCCATTGCACCATGACAGTCAGCAAATTTTTGCATTTCGTTTCGGCGAGCGTATTTTGGCTTGGTGCCAAATTCCACAGGGGTACACAGAAAGCCCCTCGATATTTAACCAGCTATTGAAGAAGTCTTTGGAAAGTCTAGAAATGCCCGAAAATTCAGTACTAGTCCAATACATCGACGACCTTCTTGTGGCGTCGAAAACCCGTGAGGCTTGTGAACTTGACACAATAGCATTGCTGAATCATTTGGCAGAT
Organism: Triturus cristatus; assembly: GCF_964204655.1. Classification (NCBI taxonomy): domain Eukaryota; kingdom Metazoa; phylum Chordata; class Amphibia; order Caudata; family Salamandridae; genus Triturus; species Triturus cristatus. The sequence goes on along the minus strand of NC_140591.1, from coordinate 587,641,697 downwards.
GGAGGACTTAAAGTGTCACCATCAAAATTACAATTTTGCAAGAAAGAAGTACAATATTTAGGACATCACATTGAAAAAGGACTAAGAAAAATAACGATAGACAGGATCAAGATCATAAAAAGAATGAATCCACCCATGACCCAAAGAGAGGTGAGAATGTTTCTGGGAATGGTTGGATATTGTCGTCAATGGATTAGCAATTTTTCGTTGATAGCAGAACCTTTGGTACGACTGACAAGAAGCGATGTGAAAGATCCCATTGATTTGAACAAAGATGAATTGGAGGCATTCAAACGATTGAGAGATGGGTTGTGTGAAGCACCTGCATTAGGTATGCCTGACTATGAAAAGGAGTTTGAGTTGTATTACAGTGAGAGAAATGAATGTGCGCTCTCTGTGCTAATACAGAAGCATGGAAAACTGAGGAGACCAATTGCATATTTTTCATCAATGCTGGACCCAGTAGCTGTAGCCTTACCTGGGTGTTTGAAAGCAGTAGCTGCAACATGCCGAAGTCTGGAACAGAGTGAGGGAATTCTGATGGGTTATCCTGTGAAAGTGTTCGTACCTCATGATGTGGCAATCCTTTTAACAAGGAGTCGCACTCAGTATATGACACATAGTCGGCTGACTAACTGAGAAAGTTATACTAGGCGCCACAAATGTAAGTCTTGTGAGATGTTTGAATGTGAATCCTTCAACATTATTGCCTGATGCTGAGAATGTGGAAGTCAGAGATGAAGCAGATCATGACTGTCTGGATGTACTTGATTTCTGTACAAAACCTCGTCCTGACATAAAAGATGTACTCTTACCAGAAAGTGATTTTGTTCTGTTTGTGGATGGGTCTTGTTTGAGAACAGATGATGGAGTGTTAAGTGCAGCCTATGCGGTATGTACAGTTGCAGCAGTGATGGAAGCATCATATTTGAAAGGAGTAAAATCAGCACAAGTAGCTGAACTTGTTGCTTTGACTAGAGCATGTAAGATTGGAAAGAGTGTGAGAGTGACTGTGATGACTGACAGCCAGTATGGATTCGGAGTCGTACACGACTTCGGTCAAATCTGGCTGCAGAGAGACTTTTTGACATCAAGTGGAACTCCCATTAAGAATGCTGAAGTGGTTGGAAAGTTGCTTGAGGCGATACAGTTGCCTAGGCAATTGGCTGTTGTAAAGTGTGCTGCCCACAGTCACAGTGGTGATTATATCGCCACTGGAAACAAATACGCTAATGACATGGCACAATACTGTGCACAAATTCAGAATTCAATTAATCGGGCTAAGAAAAGAGAGGTGATTTCTTGCTCTTTGATGTTTACTAACTCTGTGGGAACATGGGAAGAAGCAAGACAGTTGCAGGAAGAGGTAGGAGAAGAGGAAATGAAGCAGTGGGTAAAAGCAGGATGTGCACCAAGAGAGAAGGATCATGTGTGGGTCTATCGGGATGGAAGACCAGTTATGCCTGATAGCATGATGTCTGCCATGGCACAGATGTATCATGGTCAGGGACACATAGGGAGAGATGCTATGATCAGGTCATTTAAACAAACCTGGTATAATGCAAAATTCAGACTTGTAGCAGAAAGTCTTTATCAGAGATGCTTAATATGTCAGCAATACAATCCTGGAAGAAAGACAGTAGTGAGTCTAGGAACAATAGGTCGAGAAGGCGGGCCTTTTACCAGAATGCAAGTGGATTTAATTGAAATGCCTCCCTGTAACAGGTTGAGATATGGTTTGGTTATGGTCTGTCTATCCTCCAGATGGGTAGAGGCATTGAAATGATGGGATGACAGTGGCAAAATTACTTTTGAGGGAATTTATCCCTAGATTTGGGTTCCCAGTGACAATTGAATCAGACCGAGGAGGACATTTCCATAATGAGATCATAAAACTGATTTGTGAAGCATTGAATGTACGACAAAAACTACATTGTGCCTACCGACCAGAGGCTTCTGGTGTGGTGGAACAGATGAATGGTACTATCAAAAACAGGATAGGGAAAATGTGTATAGCCACAGGTATGAAATGGCCTGATGTCTTGCCTCTAGTACTCATGACTATTAGATCAATTCCAGACAGAGCTACAGGGTTAAGCCCCCATGAACTCATCATGGGACGGGCCATGCGCCACGTGTTTATACCAGTCAACAAGCTGATGACTATAATTGATGACATGGTGTTGGAATACTGTAAAAGCCTGGCGGACGCAGTTCATTCTGTGTTTCATCAGGTTGGAGCGGATGTCACCACCCTTGAAAAGAAGCCAGCCCATGATCTAAGCCCAGGGGACTGGGTAAGGATAAAAGTCCACAGAAGAAGAAACTGTTTGGTTCCAAGGTGGGGAAAACCAAGACAAGTCATCTTGACCACAACAACAGCTGTGAAGTGTGCTGGATTGAAAAACTGGATCCATGCAAGCCATACTTTGAGAATTCCAAATCCAGTGGACAGCACAGAAAAGGAGTATTTTGATGAATCAGAATCTAGTACTGAGTCAGATGACGGAGAGCCAAAAGCCAAAGAAAACCCTGAAGGGGGGGAAACAGAACCAAGTTTAACTCTTGTCCACAGAAGTAGTTCCCTGAGGAGAAGGTTACAGATTTCTGATACTAGTTCAGACTCAGAAACCGAACAAGGAGCACAATCTTCCAGGAAAGAACAAGGTAAGAACAAAGAAAAACTCAGTGAAGAGACTATAAAAGAAATTAATGAAAAGGAAGTGCCAGATGAAAGATTAAGAGAAATTCCACCTGAAACAACACATTTCGATGGACAGGTGCAGATATAGAGAGAGAGGGAAAGATTATTGCGGAAGACCCCCGAGGAGATGTAGGTAATTCCAGCATCCAGTTAGAAGCAGGGACAAGTAGTCATTCAAAGTTACTATAGATACATTAGAAGGACATAGTGAAAACATAACTAATATAGGGAAGATTCAAAAGGTAGTTCCGACTAGAATAGATAAAAACTATTTACATAAAGACAGGTCTATAACTGATTTTTCTAATAATGTGTTTTCAAAATTGTTGTATAAATATGTAAAGACAATGGACGTAAGGGACTGCTATGTTTGTGTGCAGTTACCTGCCTCTGTATCGGAAGGAGTGACTTATCACCACCTTCCAGTAACTTATGGAATAACATGTAGTGTAATAGCTAGTCTATTTTATCAAACAGGGAAATTAGAGTATTATTTTTCAGATGTAGATACTATATTTTCACAAGTACCGTCAATTAACAAGCTAAACAAGGTAAAACCTGCAAACGTATTAGGTGAATTTTTCTTAGAGACTAAAGAACTAACATTAGAATACATATTTAGAAATATTTTGACATGCAGTTTAAAGAAAGAGGAAAATACATTTTTAGATATGGTTGAAGAAAGGAGACTGAAAATACAAAGAAAGGCTTCAGAAGGAAAGGTTGAGAAAACAGTATGGGACGTAGAGATGGAAAAACACTTGAAAGGGGAAACGATTCCAACTATGGCTTTAGATTGGCCTCAGAAAGGGAAATTGTGTATTAGGAGGAATCAAACTGCATATGATAATTATTTTGTAGGGAATAGCATGTGCCATGATACATACCAAATCATGGGTGGATGGGGTTTTAAAGGTGGAAAAGATCCAGTTTTTCCAGGACTATAATTCATTTGTGGGAACAGGGCATATTATCGTTTGCCAGACCATTGGTATGGCACATGTTATGTAGGCCTGGTTTTTCCAAAGATTTTTCATATGGATAGAGGAGAAGATGGTGTACATAGTTTAGGTAGTTATTTAGCATGTAGTAAGAGAGAATCTTGGACAGAAATTGTGGGTGACATTTTTGGAGCATTGATACCAGCAGTGGGAATATCTCTGAATGCAAACAAAATTAGAAGACTTTCAACAGTAGTGGATCGCTTGTCCACAAGCACCGCTGGAGGATTTTTATTAGTAAATACTGAAATGGTTGCCATGCGTGCTATGGTAATGCAAAATCGACTTGCCCTTGATATATTATTGGCAAAAGAGGGTGGAGTCTGTGGAATGCTGAAATTTCAACACTGTTGTACTTACATTCCTGACGAAAATAAAGATTTGAAAATTTATATTAAAAATATTACAGAATTGCATGACGAAATTGCACCACTGGAGGTTGAAGGTGTTTGGGAAAAGATTGGAAAGAAATTATCAGCTATTAAAGATTTCGTAGTAAAACTATGTAGTACGTTTTTAGGTAAGATATTATTTCCATTAACATGTGTGATTTTCATAGTATTAATAATTAAATTAGGGTGTATTTGTCGTAAAAAGAATAAAAATCTGAAAAAGTTAAGAAGAGAAAATTTAAGGAGAAGAGATAAGAAACAAGAAAGAGAATTTGAAGAGATAGAATTGGAGGAGTTTAAGGAAAGCATGTATAAATCAGCAAAAAGACAAGAAATAGGGGAAACTGAAATATGAATAAAAACAAGAAATCACTTTGAAATTCCGTAAAAGGGATACAAAATTTTGTTGGTGTGGTGATATAATTACCAAAGGGGGGATTGCTGGAGCGGGTAGTACAAAATTTAGTATACCCCCCCATTCTGCATGTTTATATTAATCCGAATAATCTATTAATTGTAATATTATTAATCTGTTTGAAGTAATAACTCACCAATTATATTAACAAAAGAATTACACGTGGGATTTGCATTTTGCATGGCTAAACTAATTGTATACTAATATATGTATGCATACTAATGGTAGAAAATTAGAATATTGCATGATATATGTTGCTTTTGTGACGTAATTGTAAGATGCACCAGATAACATCACTGGGTGAATATAAACGCTTTAAATGTTGCTATTATGCTAGGTAATTACATACACATAGGGGAATTAGTGAGGGTTTAACATTTTATTAGCCATTTCTATGTTTTAATTATGTTTTGTGCTTGTTTTGTTTAAGTTGACCGTTTGGGCCTAAGAAAAGATGGCTGACTGAGTCACACGATGTGACTGCTACCGTTTCACGAGGTTTCGGGTGAAATGCGCCTGTGCAACAGCAAGCAACAATGCCCTCGTCCTGACCCCAGGCAAGATGTAGCAACCAAGGTCGTACTGGGAGAGTTGCCAGGACCACAAAACAAAGGACTGTCTTTAAAACCGGAACCAGCAAGTGTGATGACTTAATCGAATAGACTATGTGAGAACTTCACCGAATGACCCCCAACCCACTAATCAGGGCTGTCTAAAACTCATTCTTGATACATTTTGACATTAAAATCATTATAAAAGTTGGTAGAATAGTGAGTTAAGCGTTCGTCGTTCGATTTGTCTTGCTGCAAACTTCCTGACTGTATGCTGACGGAGAGGACGGTGACACTGCTGGACAGCTATTTCCATGAATCTTTGCCAGACTTAATTGCGGCCTGACTTTAATGAATTTAAGATTTTTCCACGACTTGACTGACTTAGAGGACGACTAATAGCCAGATTAGGTAAATATGATGTTCTGCGGTTTGGTCGATGATTTTCAAAAATTTGCAATTAATTAGATAAATGATGCTTTGATTAATAGACAAATGTGTAGAGTTGTTTTTTTGAAGAAATTAGATTAAGAGAAGAGCATAAATAAAAGAATTGAATTACCAAATTACAATCCAACTAACTGATTCATCGCCAAATGAGGGGAATATCACGAGGTTTGAAGTTAATAAAGGTATTCAATGTATATTAGGGTTTTAGGTGAAAAGATATTCCTTTCATGTCAGCGTATGGAAACTTATCTCTCCCGGGAAAGCAGATCAATGAAGTATGAGTGTTGGTGTTATGGGCCCCACCAATGAATGTTATTGAGTTAATGTGCTATTGCGATATTTGGTCTGTGACGAAGAGAGGATTTGACATTCCACGCTGCATCAGTCTCACAGATTCCTGTACAGTGTTTTTTCCTGCTCTCAATATCTCCTGTGCAGTCTCTTACCTCTGCTCTAACTTGCTCCTCTGTAGTCACTCCCAAGTGGGGCAGGTAGGGACATCATTCCTAGGTGTGGGACAAAAATGAACAATAAAAGGCAACCATGTTTGAGACATACAACTTTGATGATTTGACACGCTCACCAGTAATAACTAAGGTGGAAACCCTATAATCCTCAGAACCTTCATATAATGCATATAATGCACAGTACGATAAACAAAGATTCATACGGACTTGTTCATACTATATGTAGAATATTTTGAGAGCCTTAGCCATTGCTGCTCAGGTGTATTCTGTCCAAGCAACATGGTTAGGGTCCAGCAAATACAGTTTATATTTATATGCAAATATAAATGCAAACCTATATATTGCCAGGATACTCTTCAGAGAAGCTGTTGCGCTTTACAAGTTCATGCTCATTCATTCATTCATTCATTCATAAAGTGCTCCAAATACAAAATGTATGTCAGCACAGAGCATGTGAATGGTGACAGAAATAAAATGCAACTTTGAATAGAGGAATCTCTCTCTGCTGTTAACAGAACATATCAAGTAGGATAAGATGGTCAGACTATCTGTTTATCCTTGCCCAACAACATTTTTTATTGTAGTCTAATCCAGGAAAGAACAATGATGTTTCGTCCCCAAGAATTAATTTACATTGCGCTTCATCAGGACATATTAGGATGCCCCCTTCATACCAGCCGATTGCATACTGCTAACACAGGGAAAAATAAGGGAGGATTGTTGTCATTTCACTTCCACCAATAGGAAAACAAGAGGCCTGCAGATGCCCAATAGGGAAATAAGAAGTCCAATGATTTCTAGCGCTTCCTGTCAAGACAAAGAAATATTCTATGTATCTCAGTCCTCGCATTGAATTCTGCTTAGTCTTGTCTGTGACAAACTCAGTTTGACAAGTGTAAACATAAACAAATAGCATATAGTGAGAACATCCAGCCAATAGCAATTTAGAATGGCATTGTATCATCATCTGAATAGATTGCAATGCTGTAGATTATACATCTCAAATTTAGAGAGATAAACTAGGGATTGACCTAATAGGGACATGGTCATGGTTGGGCGTTTTGTGAAAGAGACAATCCTGAGACACTGAAGGCACATGTTAATGACGCCTAGAGATGGCTAATGTCAGATAGCGCACACTAACAAATGTACTCCCCTTAGGTTTGAATGATCTAAAAATAAAATGTGCGAATGTGAATGCTTAGAAGAAAAAAAAGACATTCAACAGGAGCCCTTTGATACTCCAGATGTTAGATTTTATTGATTGACAATTCAGCAATCGCGATGTTTGGATTTTGGCAAAAGATATCAATGCAGCTTTATTGATTGGACAGTGGTTTAAGGATGTCTGCTAAATACAGAATCATATAAGGAAATAGATGGGGATGAGAGGAAAATGAGGTATTGTTTTTAACAATTATACACACGTTGAATAAAAACAGCAGGCTAAGTGAAAGAAAACTTAAATTGTTGAACTACATGGTTATACAGCTGGTATTTGTTAAACATTTTTAAACTGGAATGCAGGTGTTACGTATTTTGAAATATTCATTCTTTCCAACTTGTGTAATAGAACTTCAGACATGCTTTAATCATTGTGATTGATGTCTTACTATTTTCTTTAAAATTGTTGTGACAACTGAAAAGGTCATTTTAATATTCTGTGGCAGCACCTCTGGCAAATTCTAAATTAGAGTGCAGCAAAAATAATGTTTGTATCCTCCTCTTCTAGAGGATCTTTTATATTTATTCATCAAAGAATACAGCGCAAACCTTTGTCTCAAATGTAGCTGTTATTTACCTCTATCTGCTTCCACTAACTGCTTCTTTAATTGCTTTCTTTGTTGCAGAGTTTTAGGCTACCATGACCATTGTGCATCGGTGTAACCGCTCACCCTTATTTTCTTTCAAAATCTTATTTTTTTGCAATAATTTTCATATTTTGTCATAGTCCCAGAACTGGAAAGTTTGAGGCTGTAGAGGAAAACAAAGCAATAAATCAAAAGAGATCATATTCACCAGTTTGGGAGTGCCCCAGTCAGTCAGTTCAGCAGGGGCATTGGTCTTCACTTGCCTGATAGACGGTTGACATTTTCTGAGATGCCCATCTGCTTGCTGTGGATCACACACCTTCGGAGCAACCGTTGGTGGTTGGTCTGAATGCATATATGTTTGCTAAGAAATTGCCATGTAGTTTTGGCCCGTTCAGTAAACTATTTGGTCCTTATCTACAGCAAAGTAACGCAGCGCCGTGGCGCAAGGCATTTGGCTGCGCCACTCTGCGTTACTTTGGGAGCAAAGAGCTGCGCCATATGTACAATGATATGACACATCTCTTTGCTCTCTCCTGTGCTGGTACACAATTGGATGCCATGGTGCAAGGGTGCCTGTGTTGCTGGGATAATTTTATTTCAGACTGAAGGGACACCTTCCTTTTCAAGCACAATCCCAGGAGGTGTTTTCCTCACTATGCTTCCCCTGGGGAGGCATAGCACTCTGACGCATTTCCAGTTTTATGATTTCTCCTAAATCTGGAAATGTGGCAGAATCCATGGGTGTTGGGTGGGAACTTCCACAGCAACACCATGGCGCACTCCTTTCACGCAAAGTGATACGTGATAAGGGGCTGTATTTACATGGCCACGAAAAGCCACGCAAGATGGCTTTACATGGCCTTGTAAATATGGGGCAGCACACTGCGCAGCTAGTGCGCACCGGCGGCACAATCGGCTTGTAAATATGCTTTTTGTTTTACATGAACAACTTAAATAATTGGGTGCTTGTTCCATGAACACAAAAACATAAAGGAACCTGACACATTTTCCCAGTGCATTGGCGGTTGGTTGGGGGTAGGGTAGTCATTTGCATTGTTTTTATTTCATTTTACCTACCAGTCCTAAACGGAAAATTGTACATCAGGAGGCCCTCCCTAAAAAGACCTAGGTAGGCCTTCTGACGTAAGTTACCAATGGCCCTGTGGTGGACAGGAAGCTGGTCAAAGGGTTGTTGGACAAAATGTCTGAAATTATAGCATCACACCACTTCATTTAATATTGTGCGACATTCGTAGAAAAAATTTACTGTGTACACATGGCAACAACAGTACACGTGTGCTGTTGTTTACAGTAGTTTTGTATTTTTGCTCTTTTTTTAGCACAAAATTCATTCTGGCATAAAAAATTGGCAAGAGGATGTGGTTCATGCTAAAATATAATGCTAAATAACAGACTTCCATTTTGGATAATTATATGCAAAAGCAAACTTTTCACCCTCCTACACCAAACTGTAATAGAGGCACTAAGTCACTCAAAAAGAAATCTCAGTTTGAGACAGTGAAACCCAATGGGTCAACTCTTCCTATGTTTTTTAATTTGTGCATGCTGTTGAAATGCTAACATAGTTTAAAATATGGTTGTGTTATGCCTTCTTAAGAAACAGAGGGATATTTTGGCTATAAACTACATGTGTATTTAAAGAAGATAACTGATCTGGCCATCCATTCAACATCAAAATATAGTGTTTTTGTAAGCAAACAATCTTTTAAACGATCACATACATGTATTTTTAATTTTTAATACCTACTCCTGAGGAGCCAGGGGAAGAATCACAGACTAAGGGGCCAATTACGATGTCAGTCGGAAAGGCTCCGTATGGCATTTGGTTCATCCGAATCCGATATGGAAACTCGCATTTCCAACTGATTCGGAAACCCTTCCGACCAACCCATTATAATAGTAGGGAAGCATTCGGGCTTTCCAAGTTGGTTCCAAACGGCATTCAGAGGAAACAAGTCAGTCGGAAACGACTCGTACAGGTCTACTGACTTGTTTCCAAGCGAGCAAGTATGATGTCAGATTCGGACAGCCTTACCGAATTGGTTGTTTCAACATGGATCGGCTGTTGGAATTTTACTTTGGGGGCCCGTAGCAGGCCCCCCTTCTCCCAGGGTCCTCTGAATGGGGCCCATGTGGGTTCCCATGGGACACCCCTGTACAACTATGCACAGTTTGGCAGGCACCATGGGGTGCCCGTCACAGGGTGCACGATTGTCCCCACCCACCCCTTTTTTCAATGGGCGCCTGTTTTGTCGTTCGGTACACAGGCTCTCATTAAGGTCAATGCAAGTCCGACCAAACGATGTTCGGTAGCATCATAGTCAGTGAGTCTGAGTCGCAAAACCCGATTCAGTCGTAAACAATTCCAAAACTGATTCGAACGGAAAAGTTTCCAACCGACATCATAATCGGCTCCCAAATGTTCCACCTTCCTATGATTTTAGAGCCACTTCAATGCACGCCTTTAATTTCTCTTTTGTCTGTTGTTGTCAATTACAATCAGTAGCTGACATGCCTTTTGATTCGATGACATAGGAGAAAGTGAGATCAAATGCAGATAGAAATATTCAATAATATGATTTTAATACCTTTATCTGTACAGATTTAGAAAGGAAAGGAAATGAAAGTGCTAGCAAACTGTCCACTCACGAAAGTGTCTCCTTCCTGTGCAAGGGTATGTAGCCTCTAGAGTCACCACATACTTTTGCCATATTAGAACCCACCTACCTTACACCAATTATAAATGTAATCTTTTTCTTTGAAGCATAGCATGGATGGGAGCATCTCTTCCTTGATAATGTCCTACACAGATAAGGTTGCATATCCTCCAGCACACAAACACAAATATATACTCAAAAGTTTGTCTGGAACCCCAAACCCAAAATAGAGGTCCCAGTTAGGGTAGTTTCACTCAATGGCAATAATGAAACTGTTTTCAGTTTTGGACTTTTATCTTGCAAATTATTGCTAGCCGATTTGTCTATGCAATTGAGTCAATGTATTCAAAACAAGACTATGATGCTTCAAAGGCATTAGGTGGTCAAATTAAAACATGAGACTAGAAACAGTGTCTTAGATGGCATGGAGTGAAAGGTCACTCTTGTCCAGTGTTTCCTTACCTTGAACTCTGTTGGATAAAATGACATGAACATTTGCACATTTAAAAAAACTTCAAGTGGCAACACCTGCTTCCAAAACATACTACACTCACAACTAAATTACTTTATGCACATTACACAAATTAGTTTTACAGCTTGTAAAAAGCAAGACCTTGATCATAGGACAATCGTTCCATCATTTCCTAGCTTACGGAGTCTTCCAAAATCAAGTGTTTGGTTTCGTTGAAACACCACCTTTTGTCACCTCTTCTTTCACTTTCACCTTTGCTTTACCGTGATTCTCTTTTTCTCTCCCATCAGCTCTACCCCTTGAGTTTCCTAATCTCTCTATCTACATTTCTTAATAACTTTTTTCTTTGCTCCTCATCTCTTCTTCACCATCTGTTTTCCAATCCCTCTTCCCCCCTTCCTCGCATGTTTTCCTTTGTATCACCACGTCCTTCATTTGCCTCCTTTCTTTTGCATCCACATTCCCCCATGTCTGCCTCTTCCTACTCTACTTCTCCCAATTTCACAAACATGATAGTTCTCTTCTTGTCACTTCTTCTTAGATCCTTCATAAGGTATTCCAGTAAACGTAAATAAACGGGAGGTGTTGTCAGAATACCTAGTATGGCTACACAACCTTAAAGCTCCCCAGCCACAAGCACAGGGCCAGGCTCTGTTCTTGTGAAAGATGTTTTTATGTCTTGCAGAAAAGTCCTTTTGACTCCAGTATAGTAACATATATACATATAGTGGATTTAGGTAAGCCTGTTTCTCTTGATTGGATGACTTTCTAGTCTATTACAATTATCTGCTTCTTATTTGTTGGTTTTCCTCCAAATTCTTTCATTGATTTGCCACTGGATAGTTCTTCTTGATCATGTTCTGATTGGATGACATATTCTTCCATAGCTTATAGCTTATAGCCACTGAGCTATTTGGTGCCTTTTTCTGTTTCCATTCCCTGAAAGTGCATATGTTTCTTGCTCTCTCTCACTGTGTGCTGCTTCTTCATTCACACCCCTGCCCCCACAGTCTCAATGCTGCCCTTTCATCTGTTGTTTCTCCATCCCTTACCGGTTTGTTTTAATAACTCTGTACCTGTTGTTCCTATGTACCTTCCTGCTCACTATCAGCAACACTTAATTTTTTCCCTCATTGCCCCATTCCTTCTTTGCTCCACAAACCTTCCCCATCTTGAGTTTTTTTTATGTATTTAGTTTTAGTCTTAAGGGGGTGTAGGTCTACACCTGCATTTTGCTAATTAGCTGTTCCTTTCTATACATATGCAATTGCGCACATTTAAATTTTCAATTTACTGCTCCCAGATTCGAGTTCAGCTCCTTCGGACAGTCAATTTAAAAAAAACAAAATGGCTGCTGTGTTAATGCTTATGCTCACGTGTGTGGTTATGCACGCACGCATATGTCATCACGCTGGACCATCATAGCGACATGACATGCACATGTGATAAAGTATGTGGTAAAGAATGCACTCCTATACATCATCGCACATTTTTATCCAATGCTCAACAGCATCATCAAGATATTCCTATCAAAGTTATTCAGATTGCACGGGCCAATTTATGTAATTATCACATAATGTGGCTCCCATTTAATTTCTAGATTGTGGAAGGTAGTACAAGCTGGTTTCATTCGACTACTTATCATCCCCAAATGGTGGCTAAAAATATTATTGAACGATTCGATAGAACAATACTTGACATGTTTCCTGCTGATTCGACAGCAAGACTAGGTACAGTAGTGGGCTTGTTGGAATTTGCTTATAAAAATTCTCTCTACATTCCCCTCTGTTATTTGCCGGTTTTCTTCTCTCGGGGTGCATTGTAAAATTGTATCTACATTAGTATCACTATTCCCAGTATTGTCAGTCTTGACTCTATTAAAAAAGATGTATTTGAATAGAGACAGTGCAGTAAGACACCTCAAACAAGCTAAAGCTGATTATAAATGATAGACGAGCAGACACCGACCAACAGACCCCTCTTTTCAGGTGAATAGCAAAGTAATAGTTGTCTTCTATATTCTTGCCTACACAAGGATCACTTCTGAAATTTCTCCTATTTTTTGTAGGTCCTTTCACCACTTAATGCCTTGTTGGAACGTTGGTCCTAAGGTTAAAGTTGCCATCCCACTAGAAGATACATCCATGTGACAAGTGCAAAACCAGCATAGTCAGTTACTTCTGCACCACCCTCACTTACCCTAGCTGATGGATCATCAGAATTTGAGGTTGAAGCTATCTTATATACTGGTTGGCCCGGTAGTTAATTACAATATTTCATAGCTTGAAAGGGTAAGACGCCTCTGAACATTCCTAGGAGCCCAATTCCTTTGTTCATACACCACGTTTGTTTGGCGATTTTGATGGTAGATCCCCTGACAAGTCTTCCCCAGGCTGACCACCAGGAGTAGGACATTGTCGAGGGGGACAACTGTGAGAATGGCCTGACAACACACCAAAGGGAAACAGTGTTTACAATGCTGTCATTACATCGCAAGACTTTTACAACGCTGTTGTTACAACGACCGCGTTGTTAGTACGCGATGCATTTACATTTCAAGTCATTACAACAACTTGCTGTAGGGGGTGCTGAGGTATTGGAAATTAATTCCAACGCCTTCCCTACTGTTGAACAAACTGGAGTAGGAATAGTAAATAGTACTATTCCTAAGTACAGCGCTCCCCCACAGCAAGTCGTTCTAATGACTTGCGATGTAAAGGTATTGCTTACTAACACCACGGTTGTTGTAACGACCACCTTGTAAAAGCACGCGATGTAATACATCTCGTTGTAATGTACTATATTCCACACCAAACCACCATTTGACAGACCTTACCTCAGAAAAGATCCCAGGGACAATGCATATGAAATGGGAGCAGATATCAGTTACAAACCTAGAACACTAGTGGTAGAAGTGCATCAGATCAGACAAATTCATCCACTTCTAACTTAGAGTGGCAGTGGTAATGCAAGATTAGTAAAGTAATGCATTTGCAGATAAATGTGTGTTTTGCTAAGGCTTCTTGAAGCCCCTCACTTTTGTTTTGTTTACCCTTTTATAGCCTTCAAGTGAAATTCACCTGTCTTCTTACTGCTTCGATGGGCTTGAGTACATTTACCTTTGTCCTTGCTCTTCTTCGCCTCTTCGATGTACAGCATCTGCTGGACTTAGTGATTCTTGCTTCCTTCTGCAATGCGGTGAAGATCTGTCTGACATCTTTCCACATATACCAGTGCTGTATTGGGGAGGAGCCCAATAAGTTTTGATCATATGAACTGGTAATGTGTTTTTGTATTGCCTTGCATGGTGACTTATGTTATGGGACTATATGTGATGATCATAAATCTTATCTCTTGAGATACTTCTAAACCTAGAGATTTGTGCGGCAGTGACAGGCTGGAGCACTGATTTTTCTGTTCCCCTTCGCTTTTGTCTCTTGACGTAACTTGACTGCTCTTATTATGTTACTCCTTAGAGACAACAAAATGGGTGCCATTTTGATGCACTGCCCCAAGACATCCTGGCCCATCTCCTGGCGAATAGAAAAAGACAAGGCTGAATGGGGTATACCCAACAACTGTATCAACAATCTATTTCCCTTTCTCAGGAATAGCCACAAGTCTGGCCCTAAAGGTGACTTATGTAAAACATATGGCTCTAAAAGCAGTTTACATGTGTCTCAAGAGTCTTCGCCCAGGCCTGGATGAAAAACGAAAAACCACTCTGTGTTTGCACAAATCCTTGCCCTATTAAAAAGGCGAACATTCTAAATTAAAAGGGACCATGGAAACCAAAATTATCCCGGGAAAAACTGATCAAAGCAACCACACACTGTTGGTGGTCTCAACCAGAATGGAACCGTGGGTGTATACTTGTCAATCCTTCTACGAAAGCAACCCCATGCCAGCATCCTACTGGGAAACTATGAGTGACAGAATGGACGGGCTGGCTTGCATTCATTTAAAACCATCAACACCTTGAAATTCTTTTAAAGAGCTGCACACTTCTCCCATTGAACCTGCTCATTGGATGTCGTGCAATGTTGTCCGTAAAATATGATTGCCATTTGGCACTCTCTGTACATTCGAGTAGTGCTGGCCCTATTCCGTTGCAGCATACGCCAGTATGCTGATGGGCTCAGCAGGATCTGAGATCCATCTATGGATCATACTGCATGACTGTGGCAACATGTGTATCAGCATAACATTCTTCACTGGAATGCTGTTTCTCAGCTGGAGTGTCAAGGAAGATTTGTGTCAGTGTCACTGTGATGATTTGGTGCGCAGAGGCCGGTGACACCACACTTTGCGACACCCCTGTCATGGCTCCACTTGACTGATGTCTCCCTGAGGCCAACAGGTGCACATAGCATAAGAGGACAGGTGCGGGGGTTGCCTGGTCAGTGTCGAGTATCGGATCATAAATAATCTGTGTTATGAACCTGCCATGCTTAATTGTTTCCGGTCCTTTGTACTCTTGTTCAGTATTTTCCCTCCCTCCTTCTTGGCCTGTTCCTGTTGGCTGCTGTTTATGGATGAATGCGCGTCATCACCGCTCTCCAGTGGGCTGCCAGACTGAAGGGTTACTAGGCAGTCTATAATAGTTTTTATTTTTATTTACATTTATTTCGCCACATTTTAGGCGATGGAAGGTTTGTTAATTATTCTTTGTTCCAATGGTTGTATTTTCCTTGTAATGCGATGTCAGATTTCGAGGTCTTTTACACAGCATTCTTGTGCACACAGTTTGGGACAACGAGGAATGCATAGAATTGGAATAAATGATGTTACTGTTGCTGAATATAGCAGATGAGGATTACGAATCTGACATTGATTTAGCGCCTTATGACAGTTTTACAGACATTCGATGCACATCCCCAGTAAGCTCAGTGTTTAAGACAATTAACGCACAAAGCCCTCATCAAGAGGGACTCGGGAAACGGGCTGGTATTTCCCCAACCTCGCAACCACTGATGATTTCGCTAGCTAGAAAACCTTTACCCAGCAATAGCAGCACAGATCCAGATAACGAGTTTTATTTACTGTGACGGTTTCACAAACGGTTGCAGGCTCACAGCTGTCCTCTAATGAGCAGCCATGGCCTGACAGGTGTTATATTCGCTTTTCCTTGGTAGGCGGGAGCCCTTCTAGGCCGGTTTTGAAAACCCAGGGCCACTCCTGGTTCCTTTATTACTTTCCCAGACTGCCATGGCCGGACTGGCCAGCCGGGCAAGTGGGCAATCCGCCGGGAGGCTGGAGCCCAGGAGGCCGGTTTTCACTCTTGGAAGTTGGTTTCCACCTTCAGGAGTGGTGGTGCATGTTGCAGTCCCGGTGGCAACTGTAAAGAGTTTCTCTGATTCTAGAGCGCATTAGCTTGTCTTCACACTGGGGCTGAATTCATAATTTTTGCCAGGAATGTTTTAAGTTCCCAGTCCGACCCTGCAGGCTCCCTGAAGTTAATTGTAGCAGGTTGCAGGAGGCTCAAGGTGACTTCAAAAGAGAGGGAGAAGGGCTGGGGGGATAAGGTAGAGCAGAGAAGGGGAAGAGAGAGGAGAGGAAAGAAAGGGAATAGATAGATAGGGATTGTGAGAGGAGACTAAAGGACTTATTTACAATCCATTGCTGCCCCAGTGCATCACTTTTTTTCCCGATGCACCAGCGGTGCAATTGCTTGCCCATATTTACAAGGCCACATAAAGACTCCCTTCCTAAAAGGAGCATTCCATGGGTGTTTTGGTGAGTGTTCCAATGCACCATCCAACACTTTGTAAAACTGGGAATGCTTCAGAATCCTACTCCTCCCCAGGGGAGGCATAGGAATGGTGCAACAGAAATACTTTTATGTATCCTAGTTTTTTTCCTCTTTTTATGCGCACTGCATTCTGCAGCACACATAGAAAGAGTAAAATGCCATGAAGGGAAGCCTTCCTGCACAATAACAATCATCCTCGCAGTGTACACATGTTTGCAAAATGAAGCAAGGGTGCCCGAGCTGACACATTACAGCCAATTGTGAGCAAGCGCAGCGGAAGGTACAGGGTTGTGTCATATTGTTGTTCATATGGCGCATCCCTGTGCTGTGAAAATGAAAAAAGCAAATACATTTCGGTTCCTTTACACAAAAATATCCAAAAAATGTGAACAAAGTTGAAATAAAACCTAAAATGATTTGATATACGATGTTAATCAACTAGCAGGTTAACATTTTCTTGCTAGCACTGAAACGGAATACAGTATTCTATAATCAGAATACCACAGAGTGGTAAACAGTTACAAGCAAGTTATTGTGACATAGGTTTTTAT
Source organism: Triturus cristatus (assembly GCF_964204655.1). NCBI lineage: Eukaryota > Metazoa > Chordata > Amphibia > Caudata > Salamandridae > Triturus > Triturus cristatus. Next base: position 587,624,450 of record NC_140591.1, on the reverse strand, counting down.
CCTGCCTCGAAGGGAACAAGGGGGAAAGGTTCACAGTGACGTAACACAAAATGCTCTCCCCCCCTTTAGAATGTGATGAGAGTCTTTTAATTGAATGGTGTCTCATTGAAGAAGGGGGGCTCCATTCCACAGCCCATGCTTGGATTTGCGTTATACCCCTGGGTTCACAAAACTGCTTTGCATTTCTAAGGATAGCACATATGACTTTGCAAAGTACTAATTTGCAATGCACAAGTGTGCAGTGAAATTCGCAATTGTCATCGAGTGGTGCAATACACGCACTGAGCATCATTGCCTGTAGCATGGTAACAGGCTACAAAGCGCTCTTCCTCCCTCTTGGCAATGAAATGCACCAACCATTTCTGCTATCGAAAAGCATGGAATGATTACAAACTGCTTAGGGAAGGAAACGTCCATTTCTGACAGCTTCCACTATAGTGTGCAAGCTTCTGAGGGAGTAAACAGTTGTCTAATGAATAACCAGGGGCGGTGGGTGAAATTTGACAGTGGTGGGGCGCAAACGAATTAGCATACAGCACCGTAGCGAGCGAGCGTAGCGAGCGAGCATGAACCCCAAAAGGGGGGTACCCCCCCATGAAAATTTTGAAAAAAAAGAAGAAAAATCGTGCATTTCCAAGCAAATTTGAGAAAGCAGGAAAGTTAATAAAGCAATTGTGAAAGTGCAGTTATTACATTAATAGATGGCATAACATAGGTAGCTGCTTATTCAGTATTACCACAGAGCTTCATACATTCTGTCCTATTATGCTCAGGTGCTGAATTCCCTTTCCCTCCCTTTCCCTCGCTCGCTCCTCTTTTCGGTCTCCTTCAGTTCCCTTTCATCTCGCTGGGCCCCTGTAGGTCACTCTCAGTTCCTCTCGCTCACTCTTTTATCCTTCCCATCACTCAGATCTTGGCATTCTTATTTTTGTTTGCCTTCCCTGTAGGTGTTACCCGTCATTTCCAGTTCTTGTCTTTTACATGCAGCTCGCAACCTTTCCTTAATTAATGTTTTCCACTTAACCCTGGCTGTATCATATTTGCCACATAATACATCATCTGCTGTATAATCTAACGATTTTCCCCAAAACAATTTTGTAGCTCAAACGGATCAAACGGATCACAAATTACTAAAAGAAATGTGACTTATGTTGCTGTGAAGTGTAGGGCCCTTCGCAAAGGTTAGTAAAGAAAACAATTGGTCCCAGACACTCCTAATTACACTCAAATTAATACCTGTAGGAGAGTGTAGTATGCAATCAATTCATTCAACCGAAAATATATCATGTAAAGGCACATTCAACAGGGAAAATCTCATAGATAAGAGGCCAACCAAAGTCAAGATTGTACCTTCAGAGGCACCGACGGATGTGGTACGTCTCCTACTTGTTCTGAATTAAGAATTGAACGTCTCACCGGGACCAATGGCAGCATGTGATTAGAAGGTCTCTCGCCGCTCCATTTCAGTGGTAACGCATGGTGATTTCTCCCCCACCCTGAAGTCATTTCAGGATATTTTGACAGAGTACAGTCTGGAATTTAATTTCATCACACCACGATCGTGTTCGGGTTCCCTTTCCTTTGTCCTGAGGAAGACCCGCAGCAGAGGAGACTACTTACCCTTTTGCGTCAGGGTTGAAACGTCGACATTTCCCCAGTGAGCCTACACCCAAAAGCTACTCCCCTCCTACTCCAACCACAGATGAAATACCAATGAGGTATCAATGGGTGAGGTGGACTGGCCTCAAGGGTCTTGTGACCTCACTGACAGATTCACAGTTGATATAGGGTGTGGTTCTTTGTATGAAGTGAACTACAGTATGGATTGTGGTGGACAGGCCTTCAAGGTTAAGTCAGACTTGCCACTGTTAGGGTCCACCTGCGGGTGCTAAGACACTGGGCTTCTAAGGTCTATTGGGCCTTCTAAGGTGTAGCTGTCAGGAGGGTGGACTGGTCATGAAGGCTGAACATGGTTCTCCAGTTCCACATTCAGCAGCTCCAGCCAGAGTGCCACATCCTCTCCCACACTGAACACCATACTGCCCCACTGAGAGAAACTCGCACTGCCTTCAGCTACAACTCAATTGTGCTGTGACTAAATTCAAATTATGCACTAGACAACAGTAAAATGCTGCCTGAAAAAAAATGAACACCACCCTGGAAAAAGCAGACACGCCTAGGGAATGCAAGAATAAGCAAAGCATGTGAACTGTAATCAGTAACAACATGGTTACCTTAACGTTTTTAAACTCATTATTCAGAAATCAGTAAGTGATTTTTCCTGAAAAGTTCAGGACATGACGACAGACCTAGGAAGGGACCCGTTTCAATGTCCATTGCTTATATCCTTTCAAAATGTAAGCAGTTTGGTTTAAAAAAAGACCACATGCCCGAACACAGAGCCGCATTTTATAAGCTAAAATAATTAAAACAGTTGAAAACGATCATATTAAACGTTTCTACTCTACCCATCAACCAGGTATTGCAGTGCCTTTAGAAATGGTGACCTTCCCCACCCTGGGAAAACAATGTTGTTCAAAGAAAGAAGATAAAAAGAAAGTAGCGCTTTCACTGGCAAACTCTGTAAAGTGGCGCTAATGTGTGTGGATGTAAATAACAATCAGGCCTGTCTGCTGACCACTCTGTATTGCTTTATTTAGGTATTTAATTATTTTTCCTCTCCGTCCCGAGGTTTTCGGTCAGAAAATGAGGATATTTCCAGCCAAAGAGTTACAGCTTTTTTGGATCCATTTCACAGGGAAACAAATAAAGAAAAGGAGAGGCAAGAGAGAGTAGGTAAGAGCTGTCTTTTGAAATCAGCATGTAAGCAGGAGCGAGACAGAGACAGTAAGAGATGGAGGAATAAAGAGAGGAGGGCAGCTGCCAGAGGCAGGTCAGGAGTAGTGGACACCGTCCTTGCCATGAAGGAAAAGACACAGCGTTTTTTTTCCCTTCTCAGCCCTTCCCAGAACGGCTGAGCCTTACTGCAGCATACAAAAGGCAGAGTGCGGGTGGCCTCTTTGACTCCAGGCAGGTCAAGTGCAGGGCCATTAAGTAGCGCTTTCGCGCGCTAATGGCCCTGCGAATAACAGAAGGAAGAGGGGAAATTCTTTTGTCCTCTCGTCCCCCCCACCCTTGTCCCCCGTGTCCCCCCACTCCAAAATCTGGGGGGGATATATCCCCCGCGTCCCCCACACTTCCTACGCCCATGTTCATCACACGTTTAATCAGGTTATCACCGACACTACAGAAGCTGACATTTGTTGTAAGACTGACTACTAATTCAATTAATAGAATAACTTACCAGGCGCATCTCCTGACCTCCGGTCCCGCGTCGCCTCACGTCCGCTCTGCAACGTGGTGGTGGAGGTAACTTCTCCCCGCTCTTCTTGTTTGCCAATTAGGAGACTGGGGGGCCGGGCAGCTCAACTCGGTCCTGACATTTGATAGGGCATGGGGCGACTTTGCGCAAAACGCATCACCGCCCGAGCAGGACCCTATCTTTAAACTCCTACACTACACAGGGCATGCGCAGCAAACCTAATGGTTTGTGAATGTGAGTGAGGGGCGAAGCTCCTCACTCGCATGCGCAGACCATCTTCGGAACTCCTGCTGTCTCTGCCTGCGTGCGCTGGCTGTGCGTGACATGCGCACTATCACCAATGAAGCGCACAGGCAGGCCCGGAAATGGGAAATGTAAACAAAACATTTATTTTAATTACGGCAGCCGCGGGTCCAGGGCTGGTGGGGCTACGCCCCTACGCCCCAATGGACGCACCGCGGCTGTGAATAACCCACTACAATGACCATTTCACAATATGTCTCTGGGTTTTTTATTGGCACTGTGACCCGAAGAAGTAAAGGGACATAGTTCGTAACACCGCTATGTAAAAGCGAAGGCAGCAACCAAGATCTGCTGTCCATTTCAGTACACCATCGCTGCATTTTCTACTCTGTGGATCTCATTTTCAATCCTTTGGCATAGGGCAGTGCTGCAAGCATTCTTGCTGCGCTGCCCTTCGTCAAAAGAAAAAGCCATGAATGCACCGTATCTATGCGATATGGCGCATTCCTGTCCTCTTCCCCAGTGCTGGCTAACAATTGGCTACCATGTGCCAATGCAGGCACCCTTGCACCATAGTGCAAGGGTGCCTGCCTTATGGGAATGATTGTTTTTGTGAAGGACACCTTCCTGCACAAGAACAGTCACTGGAAGCAATTTTCTCCTTATTTGTGTACTGCTGAATGCAGCACACATAGAAAGAGAGAAAACAAAGAGAAATAACTGCAACATGTGCTGTGTTGCCTCACACCATATCTACAAGGCCATGAACAGCCACGCGGGGTGACTTTACGTGGCCTTGTAGATATGGCATTGCACTATGCGCGCTATGCGCGGCCGGAACATCAACGTCAATGAAAGTGCCGTTCCAGCAGTGCACATAGAAGAAAACATGTAGAGAAATGTTGTTATTTCTCCTTGTTGCACCTTCCCTACTCCACCCCTGGGAAGGCGTCGCTTTTGATGCATTCCCAGGTTACGAAATCTTGTAAATCTGGGAATGTGTCAAATGCCATGGGTGTTACGCAGGGTGGCTTTACGTGGCCTTGTAGATATGGAATTGCACTTTGTGCTGCCAGAATATCAATAAAAGTGACATTCCAGCAGTGCACAGGGGAAGCCCAATATTTCTTTCAAGATTTTTTACATGTAAATAATGTGACAAAAACGAGGGTTTCCCGTACAATTTTTGGCGAAGGGCAGCGTTGTAAACCTTCCTGCTGCACTACCCTACATCAAAAGAAAAGGGCAGGAATGCACAGTATCTATCAGATAAGGCGCATTTCTGTCCTTTTCCCCTGAGCTGGTGCACAATTGGCTGTCACGCGCCAGTGTAGGCACCCTTGCGGCATGATGCAAGGGTGTCTGCATGTAGGGGTATTTGTTTTTGTGCAGGAAGGAAGACCTTTCTCGTTGCACCCCCCCTACTCCACCCCTGGGGAGGTGTAGACTTTTGATGCATTCCCAGGTTTACGAAATCTTGTAAATCTGGGAATGTGTCAAATGCCATGGGTGTTACGCAGGGTGAGGCAACGCGGCAACTTGTGCTGAGTTGCCTCAGTCTATATCCACAAGGCCATGAAAAGCCATGCAGGGTGGCTTTACATGGCCTTGTAGATATGGCCCTGCAGTGTGCGCTACCGGACCGTCACTAAAAGGAACGTTCCGGTGGTGTAGGGGCCTTGTAACCTGGGTGTGCACAGCAGGACATTAGTGCTCATTTGTAAACTTTTGGGTCGGGAGGTTCCACAAGCCTTCTTGCTGTCCAGCCCTACAGCAAAAGAAAAGGGCAGGAATGCACCGTGTCTATGAGATAAGGCGCATTCCTGTCCTCTTCCCCAGCGCTGATGTGCAATTGGCTGCCATGTGCAAACGTAGTCACCCTTGCACCCTGGTACAAGGGTGTCTGCATTGTGGGAATGATTATTTTTGTGCAGGAAGTGACACCTTAGTTTTATTTTTACATGTAGTATTCATTTTTTAACATGTATATTATTGTTTTTCACTTATTCAACAAAGGCACCCTTGCACAATGGTGCAGAGGTGCTTACATTGGTGCTAGGTTGCCGAAATGGCACCAACTGTCCAGCCCTACAGCAAAAGAAAAGGGCAGGAATGGACCGTGTCTATGAAATAAGGCGCATTCCTGTCCTCTTCCCCAGCGCTGATGCGCAATTGTCTGCCACGTGCAAACGCAGTCACCCTTGCACCCTGGTACAAGGGTGTCTGCATTGTGCGAATGATTATTTTTGTGCAGGAAGGGACACCTTGGTTGTATTTTTAGTAGTTTGAAGCATTCATCAGTGCACCAAGTGCCCTCTCCACATGTGCTCTTAAGTCTTGATCATGATCTGCGAAGTGGGGCTGCTCTCTGTTCACGCGGCAGCACTCGGCAGGCACAGGCTCCCTCCTCCAAGCAGCTCTGCTGGTTCGTTCCAGCGATTGAAGCAACTCCATCACAGCACATATGAGGTAAGGAATTTCTCCCCTCACTGGGGGTAGACAGGGAAATTTGATCCTCTGGCTTCCCACTGAAGCCCAGCGAAGGTGCAACGTCTCTGATGGCATCCTTAAGGTCAAATCAGTCAGGGGCTTGTCTCAGTGTAGAGACTTGACCCGACTGTCACAGCTGCATTTTTTACCTCCGGGCAACAAACTAAACTCTTGGTCAACATCAGCCCCTTCTAGCATATGGTGTTGCAGTGATACTCTCTATTTTGGCACAAACTCTTCTGGTGTGATTGCCCTCACCAATGTGGTCCCACCTTTCATGCGGGGTCACCGTTAAAGGCGGATACAAATCTCAACACTCTTGGCCCAATAAGTCAACAGTGGCCCCCTCTGGCATACGGGATCACCGCAATGAGGCGGTGTGGACAAGTTCTTGCTGGCACTCCTTACATGACTCAGATCATTGCTCAACCAATTAAATTAAACTTTAAAGTATTAACCAATGAAAATTCATAATAATTGAAAAAGAGTATAAAAGAGCCACAAAAGCATGCAAGAAAGTGCATGAGATAAAGCCAACACTGCAAGAAAATAACAATCAGCCGACTTGCTTGCACACAACAAAAGAAAAGGCCACCTCCAAAGAAAGGGAACCGCTTATTTAAAAGTAGATAAAATAAAATATATTAATTATAGTGACATTGCAACAAAGCTCTGAACATCTACTTGCACAACACAATTAATAAATACCTTTCTTTTCATGTTTCATACAAGCAGAGGAAAATATTGGACCCAGACTGAAAATTACAGTACAATGAAAAGAAAGATAAGAATAATTTCTAAACACCATGCTCGATAACTACAAACTAAAAAGTAAGGTAAATGTAAAAAAATGTATATCTAAAAGTAAATTATGGCCAAGTTATAGTTTACAGTTAACAGAAAGTATCAAACACCTGGGCAAACATTTTTCACCATAGAAGAAATGCTTAAGAAACATCTCAGAAAAGCTTACGACAATGTAAGGGTGAAAACTTTTTCTGCATGGTTAAAGACGTGTACCCCTGCCCTGAGGGCCCTACTGTCCTGTTGTCTGTATTCCTAATGCTAATTTTGTGACATAGGTAAGCACAGAGAATGCATGCTTGCCATGACATAGACCTGTCTCACGGATTGCACTTTTGTTGGACAAGGGAGCGCCAACCAAAGTGCGACACTCCAACTGGTGGAAGGCTGCCACCTTCATCAGGAGTTAAAATGCACAAGCACGGTTGTGGCAGCATACTGTGTATTGATCAGTAGTAGTGAACAGTTCCTTATTACCCTGTATCACTGGTATGAGGCCTACAGGTTCACTCACCTTTTTAAAAGTTTCTCTGCTTTGTGCTTAACTCACCTTTGGCCCACATCAGATAGGGGTGGAGTGCTACACATGTGCACAAGTAGTGACTCTCCCCTGAATGTTTGCATGCCTGAGAAGCTTACAGTATAGGGATACAGCAGTACTTTATAGTACATGTGGAATTAGTGCATGTGCTGAGTGTATGTATGCCTGCCGGGAATGCATTAAATGAAAGATGTAGTGCTGTGCAGTGAGTGCACAATGAAAGCATGTGCTGGGTGTATGTCTACTTGCATGAAGTACAATACATGAAGGGTGAAGCATTGTGCAGTGCACACATGTTGAGTGTGTGTGTGCTGGCAGTGTGTGTGTTTGTAAATAGCTCATCATGGTACAATACAAAAAGGTTACAGTACTGAACCATGCAGGCAGACTGAATGTGTGTGCTGAATGCATGTATGTTTGTAGTGGCACAACGTATGGATGTAACAGTACTGCAGAGTAAGTGTGCTGTGATTGTACACAGAGTGCAAGAGTGCCTGCAATTGTACATTACATTGAGGACCCTGAGATCCATTTTGGGAAGCCCAGGCCTGGCTGGTGAAGACACTAGCCGTAGACAAATCTCCCAGACATGTTTGTGTATTGCTGCATTCCTGTGAGCTTGGTGGGACCGGAGGAAAGGAGGAAGAAACTCCCCCTTTGCACTTCAAACGTTACTCTTTGATTCAGTGACAGCTCACAAGGAAGAGGCTTGGAAACATCTTAGGTAGCTTTGAAGACTTAGACCCTAAAGGACATTTTGGTGACTGGAAATGAACTATCAGAAAGGGAAGTTGAGACCCCAAACTTTGTCATCTGCCAGGCAGCCAGCTGGGCTGTGTGAAGAAGGGAAACTCTGAATTACTTCTGCCGCCTGTGACCAGGACTGGGGGCAAAGGCCTGTTAGTCTCCCTGCTGAGTGAGGGGACATCACCCAGGGAAACCAAGTCCACCTGTCCCGTAGCCTGGAGCACCTGAGTCTTTCTGCTTGTCCAGACCAGTGTTCTCTGTGAGGAAGAGGAGAGTTTTGGTTGAATGATGGTCCAGTGGGGAGCCCTACTATGAAGACTCCCTGTGCAAGAAGTGCGGGTTCGGTTGTGCACCGATCGGTTCATAGCCCATGTGCAGGATTGTTTTTGGTGACCCGAATATTCCAGGAGAGGGCCACCGTAGATTGAACCGAGCATCTGCACTATGTGGTGAGCACCAAGCATGCACTGCCTCTTTGCGGTGACCCCGTATGCCAGAGGTGTTCACTTTTGAAGAAATTGTGCGACCAGCATGTCAGGACTTTTAAACACCTTAGCAGTGATGCCGTATGCCAGGAGGGGCTGCCGTTGTTTGAGTGATTGCACCAGAGGAGTCTATGTTTTGTCCAGAGGTACACAGCAATATTGTGTGCCAGGAGGGACAGCCATAACCAAATTTCCAAAGACCTTGAGCTATTCCCCGGAACTGGAGTGAGGCTGGAACCACTAGGTCTCGCTGAATGACAAGATCTGTTGTGAATGATGATTTAATGGCAAGGAGGAAACCAAGGTGGACATCACACATTCGCTGGGCTCCAGTGCGGATATGAAGAATCAAATCCCCTCCCCCGCTGGGGAGAAAGTGACTTACCATGTCTTCACGAGCTGGAAGCTGCTCCGATCGCTGATGAGAGCTGGCCACACCAGGTGCTGCAACTTCTCCAAGCAGGATCAGAACTCATGAGTGCCTGTGCTCACTGTAACATTGGATGCTTCCATGCTGCAAGAGCAGGGAAGACTTGAACTGGGCCTGTGGGGCCTCAGGAGATTCACTGCTGAAGGTACCGTGACACCATAGACACTTGTGACTAATTCCTAAGAGTCAAACAGGAAGTCTTGAGCAGGGCCTACCAGTAACCAGTCCCTGGATGGGGCCTCCGGTGTATGGGGAATAACCCCGGCCTTGTTATAAGAAAAAGGGTGGGGCAAGGATTTGCCTGAAAACCTCTAGAACCCCAACTCCATGATGATTGTGTTATTGCGCATGAATGTCATTATTTCTTTGAATGTGTAGTTAGAAATAAAGTACTTCTGGACCTTGATTAATTGTTCATACTGTGTGCACTGTATGAGTCATGTTCACCTACCTGTATCTACAATTGCCCCCGAGGGAGCCTTTGACTGCTCGTCCACAGCTAGCACTAAGAATCAAGTGCAGACGGGGTACTTGGACCAGTTGCCCAGGATCCATAGTAGGTCGGGTCAGGACATCAGGAGTAAAAGGCCTCAACCACCACGGTTGGGCCCACTACGCCCTTTGAGCCCCATAGCCTCTAAAAAGGGGTTCTGATACACCCTCACTAAAAGTGTTCTCTTGATCTCTGAGTCAATATAGGCAGATCCCCTAATGACGTGCTTCAAAGATATAATTCCCCAAAAGATATGCAGGTGCTTGATTGTTTTCAGTTTACACAAAAGTGACTAGTTTTGCAATTGCTTTACAATTTATTTTATGGTCTCAAGGTTTTAACGCGTTTTTCCACTCACTAACTTGCAGACTTCTTTGCAGATAATCTGTTTTTAATTTCTAATAGCCTTTCTTCCTTAATTTAAGATATTCTGCTTTCATGTTGTGGTCTATAAATCACCAATTTAAAATGGGTGTCCTTTTTCAGGGTGCAATAGTTAGGGTTCATCTAAAATCATTTAATGGCTCTTGGGTTCCATTTTATGTACATCTTCGGTGTCCATGAAATGGAGCAGCTTCCATGTCTCCATAAGTACACTTCACACATGCACACAACTGCCCCCCCCCCCCAGTCCTACAGGCTTATAAAAAATGTCACTATTTCCTTGCTTCACTTGATAGGAGCATTGTCTATCTTACAAATTATTTCCCAATGCTACACAACCAATCTAATTTGGCCCACATTATGTTACGTTTCACTCGGAGTCCATTGTCCTGAGGTCACCTATATTTAACTCTTTGTCTTTTGGTTAATAGTTAGTTTTTGGGAAAGTATCCGTCTCTTTGCCCACTCATTTCCTACTAACTTTTGAGATTGTCTTTGTATTTTTGGTTTTATAGCGTTCAAATCTATTTGGGCTGCAAGTGAGTTTTGGCAAGCTAGGGTTTTGCAAGATTTCTGCATACCCTCACTTTTGATCCTTACCCCTGTATTTGCTATTGTTTATATGGTTTTTCATTCACATTATTAAAGACTAAACTATTTGGTAACATTGATGTATAGGTAAGAAGGTTCTTACTTTCTAATCCCCCAAAAATATGATAAATAATTGTTCTGACCTTGCTCATTTTCATTTAGATTTTCTAAGGTGCTACCTGTTTCTGTACCGCGGATGACCCCCAATGAAGTCATTATGGATATAGGTCAAAATGATGAACCTAATATTGATTTTGGACTGATAAAAGCTGTGTACACACAAAGAGCTAAAATAAGTGATGATGGCGTTGCTCCAACAAAATGCTTAACCTTACAGTCAAAATGCTCATTTTTTACTGTGCACATTTCCATTGCTTTCACATGCCACTTGCACTGTGCCACGTCATACCCAAAAAAAGTTTGTCTGAAATTATATTTATGAGTTTTGTCCTTGAGTAAAAATAATTGATGATGCATTAACATGTACTCATTCATATGGTCTCTGTGCAGCATACCCCTAAGTTGACCACAGTTGTTTCATTCCTTATTATTAGATGTCTAGTGTGTGCCTTGCTGACAGGGCCGGCTCACCGGTGCTGACTTGGGAGGGCAGGGGCTCTTTTCAAGTACAATACTGTTTTAAAAGCACCTTCTAATGCGTTCCTAGCCTCCAGCAATTTTCAGGCTACCATAAAAATGTCAAGATAACTCTTGTGATTAATGGACCTGCTGCAGAGATCTCGGAGTTCTGTCTAGTGGAAGTTTTGACTGCTCATAAAGTGGAGCAGGAGGTTAAAATGCCTGCTGTAAAGCACATACACCATGCAGATCACAAAGAGCATACAATGTAAATAGGCCAGTGGATTATTGCTTCAGTCAGAGAGCCCCTTTTGTTACTTGCAATTTAAAAGTTTAAATCCTAACATAAAACAATGAGCTATTAGCTATCAGTAAAGAGTTGCATGCAAACTGCAATGCACAGATTAGAGCAATACGATTTCCCCCAGTCTTTCATTGGCCACATTTTGCAAAAAGGGTTCACTTGGGTAGAAATCAATTCTTATTTGAAAAGCCAACCCACAATCATGGTGTTATGTTTTGAATTCTGAGTTTGTGCTTCTCTAGACCAAGCACTATTAAACTATGCTGCCTACCAGTATGGATGACTTGTGCAGTTTGGACTGGACTGTTCCCATGAGGCACAGGGTCAAGACTGATTTGCATATGGCCAGGTCTAAACTGGGGTGGCATGGTGCGCAAAAGAATGATGGATTTAACCCAGATCTCTTGACTGGGGGTGAATGTTTTGATTTGTTCTGCATTCCGTCCATCAATTGTGTGTCTTTTGCTTTCTCGCCCTAAGTGCGCCAGGTATGCCCGGACTTGAGTCCTGGGCTCACAGTGCCACTGGAATCAAGCTATCCTGTCTGAAGAGGGGTGAAACCCCAAAACCGGTCCTAGGATGCTTGTTTCCGGTCCAGGGAGGACCTGGCTTGGCAGTTCGGGCTGGACTGTTCCCATGAGGCACAGGGTCAAGACTGATTTGCATATGGCCAGGTCTAAACTGGGGTGGCATGGTGAGCAAAAGAATGATGGATTTAACCCAGATCTCCTGACTGGGGGTGAATGTTTTGATTTGTTCTGCATTCCGTCCATCAATTGTGTGTCTTTTGCTGATCATAAAGTAGAGCAGGAGGTTAAAATGCCTGCTGTAAAGCACATACACCATGCAGATCACAAAGTGCATACAATGTAAATAGGTCAGTGGATTATTGCTTCTGTCAGAGAGCCCCTTTTGTTGCTTGCAGTTTATAAGTTTAAATCCTAACATAAAACAATGAGCTATTAACTATCAGTAAAGAGTTGCATGCAAACTGCAATGCACAGATTAGAGCAATATGATTTCCCCCAGTCTTTCATTAGCCACATTTTGCAAAAAGGGTTCACTTGGGTAGAAATCAATTTGTATTTGAAAAGCCAACCCACAATCATGGTGTTATGTTTTAAATTCTGAGTTTGTGCTTCTCCAGACCAAGCACTATTAAACTATGCTGCCTACCAGTATGGATGACTTGTGACTCCTACACCTTGTAGTCCTCTGTCTGATGTAACATTTCTAATGCACTGATTTACATGCTTATGATTAATTGTCTCTGTGTAATGTGTATGTGATGTAAAGTGCTCTGACACCTTACACTGGTATAAGTAGCACTATAAAATAAAAGAAATGCATGAGAGAGAGCGATTATGGAGACTTGAGGGGCACTGTTAAAGGGTGGTAGTGAGTGAATCATGGAGAAGGAGGTCATTGGAGTACACCAACAAACATTGTACCACCGGGCATCACCAGTGCTTGTGCCCTGCTTGCTGAAAAATAACTTTCTTTCAAATTAGCTATTTTGTCAGTGTTAACCAAAAGTAATTTCCTAAATGTACCTGAAGGAAGCCTTATGTTTTGCAATATCTGATACCCAGGTCCCTGGGAAATACTGGGTGTGTCTTTGTTGTTTGAACTATTTGGAGATGCATCTTCTGAAAGCTATGCAATGTCCAAGATGAAGTTGAAAGACTCAGATATAATTGATAATAAAGCCATGGTATGGGTAAAAAGAGAGTTCCCTCTAACCAGGCCAAGCCATTGGGCTTCAGCAGCTGAAAGGCCTCAGGCGGTCATTACTCCATTGAGTGGGCAGGCTCCACTGACTCCTGTTCAGCACTTATTTACCTATATCAAGCTGCTTATTCCTCTATAATTATAATATGGGAAATTACCCTGGTCCGTCAATAAAAACAATATTCGTTGCCCCAATTGTTAACTGAATCTATAAATAAATGGCCTTTCGAACGTTTAAGGCTAAAGAAGAGACAACTAAATAAAGCTATCGGATTAGCTTGGATGAACAAGGCCAACCTACACTGCAGACAATGCCAGGTCATTGAGGAGTGAGGTTAAAAGGGAATATAATGAGTCCCAATTGCTAAAATTAATGGCATATGTAAAGGCAAGGATTCCTCGAATTTTGGGTATTGTATTAACACACCAGACCCTTGAAAAGCACCAAAGGCATTGTGAATTTTACTGACTGCGACTACTATATTAATGTACATCATGTGGATAGTTCTGGAGGCACATTCAGCACATATCGTGTATTTACTCTAGATTTTTTTTGTTGTTGTTTTTTTACGCAGTTTTTTATATAGTGCGAACTTGACCCGGTATCGGGTATCATAGTGATTTACATAGCACATGAGGACACATTCATTTTTGTTAGGCACGGGGGGGTCGATTCACAGAACTAATCTGAGACAAAATACTAAACTTACTACTTTTGGTATTCACAGAAGGCATTTAGTAGTAGTAAAGTTCGAATTTTGTCTTAAGTTAGTATTTTGTCTTAAGTTAGTATTTTGTCTTAAGTTAGGATTTTGTCTTAAGTTAGTATTTTGTCTTAAATTAGTATTTTGCCTTAAGTTAGTATTTTGTCTTCAGTTAGTATTTTGTCTTAAGTTAGTATTTTGTATTAAGTTTTGGTCTTAAGACAAAATACTAATTTAAGACAAAATCCTAACTAAAGACAAAATACTAACTTAAGACAAAATACTAACTTCAGACAAAATACTTACTTAAGACAAAATAGTAATTTAAGACAAAATACTAACTTTACCACTACTAAATGCCTTCTGTGAATACCAAAAGCAGTAAGTGTAGGATTTTGTCTCAGATTCGTTCGGTGAATCGGCCCCTGGGAGATTAAGTGATTTGCCCAGAATCACAATTCAGCGTCTTTGCTGAGACTCAAACCCGGTTCCCCAGATTCGAGGTCGACCACCCTAGCCGTTAGGCCAACTCCTATCAATTTAGACACCATAATCAATCTAACAAATGCTACTAGATTAGCTGGAGCTTCTGGTACTAATGCCAAGATTGCACCTTTACTTAGGCAGGACATGAACTTCTGGGGTACTTGCCTGTTCCCTTTATTTAAAAAAAGTATTTAGAATGACACTGTTCCATACTCCTGGTGAGGACTGATCCTTTGTATAATAAAGTCCTCTGTAGAATCCTAGTAGCTACAGGATAATAGCCAACTTGATGCTGAGGCAACATATTACACTAAATTGTTGTGGCTGCATTGAATACATGAGCAATTGAAAACAAACGTTAGCTTGATTAGGAGTCTGGCGGTCTTGCCAGACTCGCAGTAGCGCAGCAGGGGCCATCCACCATTTTGCCGATTACGACTTTCAAAGTCATGTCTGTGGTGTACTGCTGGCTGCACCAGGGAAGTCATTCCCTTGCGGGTGGTGCAGTTCAGTCACAACACAATATGGGGACTGGAGTTGTCTGGCTCAGCATATTATGAGTTTCTGCAGCACCAGCCATTTTATGGAGAATCCCCGCCATGAAAAGGCTGGCGGTGCAGAAACAAAGGGAGCCCTACAGGGCCCCCATATACACCCCCCATGGGGATACATGTTGTGCTCCCTTGTCTGTATTCCCCCCAGTTCCAGCACAGTATGGACGTCAACGTCCATGCTGTGGTGGATCTTTCTGGCCGTTACCATTGCGGGCCTGTTTTCCAGGCACCACCATGGGAAAGGCCAAAGGCCTGCCAACTTGTGTAACACAAGTTCAACTCATAATAGGGGCCGGAGGTCCATGCACGGGCTTGGCGCATCGGAGCCGGCGTTGCGCCTCTGCGCCAAACTCGTAATCAGGCCCTCTGTGCTATATTTCTAAATGGACTTTGTTGCAAAGTTATCCTGTGCCCTGGGCACCCCCCCAACTTTTTGCTGACTGATGCTGGTGGTAACTGACTGACTCTGGGCTCTGCCTAACCAGGCCCAGGGGCAGTGCTATGCTGAAAGAAACACATTAGAATACAGTTAAAACACCTACATACACTAGGGTACACAATGGTATGGTGGGGTACCCATGTTATTGGCATAACCTACCCTATAAGCCCCAAGTATATAATAGGGCAGGGGGATTGAAACTACCTAGAAGTCCCTAGTACCCTGGGGCATGGCAGTTTACAGGCCAACAGCTCTTTTTGCACTTGCATGTGTGCGCTGCTGAACCCTGAGTTCAGTTTAAAAGCAGCACTGGGTGCCAGGACTGCTTTTAAAAAGTAAATTGTGCCCAAACTCGACTTTGGTGTTTGAGGCACTTAAAAATGGATAACCTACAATGTTTTGGCATCTTAGGGACCCCCAGGGTATCCCATAGTTGTCCCAGGGGTGGGGGGTCAGGTATTTATAAGGTATGCCCTTATAAAATGAGTTTATATATGCCTGGGTAAAGTGACATTTCACATTTCACTCCCCACATTGTGCTACAGTGCTACTCAAAGTCGACGTTGATGCTAGGAACACTGTAGAGGGAGGATCTGCAATATTTCTACAGATTCAGAACCCCTAAAGTCTCCCCTGGTTGCACATGGGGTGGGGTTTCTGTAGATATAAGACAAGTACTAATAAAATATGTTTTTGTAAGTCCTGGTGCTGGAAAAATGGCCCAAGTCATTTTTCCCATCACAAATCCCCTGTTACATAGGTTAACATGGTAGGAAGTTATTGATTAATAACTATGGATAGGAGAGGGATAGAAATGCTATTCAAAGACTTCCCAGAATGGTATTAATAAATCCAACAATATCATATTGTTGAATTTCTCCGAAAGTGTACATACAACAAGCTATAAGACTTTCTTGTTTGTAAGTCCAAATTCAGCCTTCCAGTGGTCTGCCCTGATTGGTCAGAGTTAAGTGAATTAGCGGGGATTGTACGGAATTCATTGGCTGAAGAAGCTGCCAAAGTGGTAGTTCAGACAGTCTGAGTAGCTGCTATTACTCGTTCACATAGGAGAATCGATGATGACATTATGGCTGTGGTTACTGCTTCAGCTAGTGGCAAGCCCCTACCTAAAGAATTTCCAATAAATTCCTCATGTGTTGAGTGACCAAAGCATTCCATTTGCCTGCATGAGAATGAGTGATACCCACCCAGGACCGCAGGTCAGAGTTAATAAATGCTACACACAAAGGTTTAACATCTGCCCATGCTGATGTGATGGCTACAGTTTCTTTGCTACAGAAACGCTACTGGTAGCAGGATCTTTACAAACAGACTAAGCAATATGTCCTTTGCTGTGACATGTGCAAACAAATTAAACTTTCTTCCATCTCACGCCCACAGCATGCACCCCTTCTAGTTTCTCATAAACCACTAAATTGTGTCTATTTAGATCATTGCGGACCCCTGAATTCAGATGGTGTGTTCACATTTATTTTATTGGCTTTTGATTCATGTTCTCGATATCTATGGGTGTGACCACAGTGATCGCCTGATGTTCGAACTGTTACTAAATATTTTCAAGTCTTTATAGGAACATATGCAGAAGCAGCATTCCACTTGGACCAGGGATTGGCATTTGCCTCTTAGGTTTACTGGAATACCATGGACACCATGGTTGTTGCTGTGAATAATTCCTCTCCCTATCATCCTGAGGGAAATTTGATAGTGGAGCAGGAAAAACCGTGACTTAAAGCAGTCCTTAACCGCTAGAGTATTAGGATCAGGTCATAGTTGGATCCATCACCTAATTGGAATCCAGAGAACTTTAAATATTCTGCCTATGGCATCTTTCGGAGGCCGGACCCTCGTTGAGGTCCTGTTCTGGGTCCAGATGTATGTTCTAGATCTTGATAACCCTGGCACAGTGTCAGCCGATGTGCACTTCGACATCAATGAACATTTTGCAATCTTACATTAATTTTAAGACTTCCGAGATGAGTCCTTGAAGGTGCATACTAACCGTTTACCACTGATGAAGTGAGGGAGCAAGCAGTAACGTCTGGCTGGATTCCTAAAGTTGGGGATCTAATCCAGAAGAAGATTACAGAAAAAAGAGAATTCCTTTTGCCTGTGCTTGCTGTACAAGGTACTCAAACTGTATTTTTGCCACTGCTTGCTGGTTGTAAAAAGAAATTGAAAGTTTCCATTGATTTAATAAAGCTTCATCATGTGGCGAGTCCTACACAGTAAGCTACAAGGGTATCTGGGTAGTTCCTTATCTACTCTCCCTACCCTGAAAAAGATCCCTCCCCAAATGCACTAAGCAGTCCAAACGTAAATATTACCCGGCTTGGAACATCTGATGCTGTAAATGCTCTTGTGCCTGTTTCTACTGCAGCACCAAACAATGACATATATTTTCAACCCCCTTTGGGGTTACCAACATGCTCTCCTTTGCCCAGTGAGATTTCTGTTTTTGTTCACACTGCCTCTGGTTACTTTGCCAAATTTGATGATTTTTCTTCAGATTCTTCACACACCTCTTTGCATGGTTCACGCACACTGTTTTCTTGGTTCAAACAGACTAATTTTAATCCTCCATGGTATTACCTTTGGATTTTCCACTCCTTGGTTTTACTTTTAGTCTGAATTAGATTTGTTACAGTGTTCTTTCTGCGATTAAATGGACACTATCTCCCAGAATGTTCTTCTCCAAAACTGAAAAGAAAAGGGTTCACTTCAGCTACCAGTTTTGGTAGCTGAAGTGAATCCTATTCTTCCTCATTTAAGGTCCAAACAGACTTCTCTTGTGAACATCACTGCATTTTCTGTCCATGATGGTATTGTTTGGGATAAGGTCACATATGAGATTTTTGGTCCCATAGAAACTTTACCATTTCCATATGTTTTTAAAATTGCTATGAACGATAAAATAATGCCAGGTTCAATATCTGATGAATCGTACATTGTGAATATGTCCAACATTTTATCTGAATTAGAATCCTACATAGTATTCGAAAATGAGTATGTGTACATCAATTCCTAAAATCATGGTGAAATGTTTTGCTATTATCATTATGCTCATTACTACTTACACAGATCTAGTATACCACGTGTTGTTTTTAACTATATGCAACGGGAACATTGACTGACACCACCTGTAGAGAGTCCCCAACAGTATTTTAAAAAGTTTCCTTACTTTACTTGTCATGTTCCCACAGACCCAGTTTCATTTTTTTTTAAACTTACCCCTCCTCCAACAATGAAAAACATGCTGACACAAACAAAGTTAATTCATTGGCATTCTTTAATTCCCATATTGACCCTGCGCAGTTATCATTTTGGAAAATAATATTGATTTGAAATCAATTTAGGGACATTGGCGTGTCGTGGCATAGATGCTTTATTTGGGCTTGTTTGTTTTCTCGGCAAAATATATTTTTAACCAAAACAGTACAATGGACTATGTGTCTTGGACTAGCTAATGCTAAGCATTTAAACATACCTATCATTCCCCAGGTTGCAATTTAAAAACTGGCAGCAGTGCATTAATGTTACAGAAGAACAACTTAATGAGATGGTGCAAAATGGTACATGCAACTCTTTACTTTACGGTTCAGATGGGTGATTAGCGTGGTTCCTTGACACCAATTGCTGAAATGCACATTTTTAACTCCTCTAAGGGTTTTAAAACTAGCACACCAGACCCTAGTAATGTCCAGTCACAAAACTAGGGTGTATTAACTGCCTAAATTGGCAAGGGCACTCTACATTGTCAGCAGTCAAGCACCATTTATCCTTTATTTCAGACAACAGGGACTTGCAAGATTTCTTATAGGTCTTAGATATTCCCTGTTCTAAACATTCCACATATGCTATTTATAATGAACTTTGGAAGATTTCACAACAAGAAGCTGCTGAAAGGTTGCAACAAAGTGATACAGTAAATTTAGAAAAAGAATTAGCTGTTGTCGATTATAGCATGAACACATTGTCTACTCGTATTTATTCATTGAATAATATGTGTCATTTGCATTTTATATTATACAAAATACCATGTCTACACTTCTGCATGGTCAAGGTCAGGAAGATAATTTTGCAATGAATGAGACACTGCAGGTTTTAAAATCAAATCGCAATCCATGGATATAGCTGAATGAAACTGAATTGTTTTTGCCCTACAACTTGTCACATATGCAACAGGTCATTGCTAGGAATGACACAACTTACACAATGCTTTGTATAGAACACAGAGAAACTGCCCTTTACTGTCGCTGAAACTCCTGCAAATATGTGGTTGGTGCATGGTTTCATTTCTTTGTTTATCTCTAACTTTCATTTCTTGTCTTGTCTGAAACACTTTCAAGTAGGAAAGTATGAACAGATGGGCTGTACCTTTCTGCATAAGGCCTGGTACCTTCCTTTTGATTAAAAGTGTGAGAGTGGCGGCATATAAACTTTTCTTAGTGGGAGTGAATGCAGAGTTTCTTTGAGTCATTTGTTGCTTTGTAAAGAGATAGCACTGCATAAAGCGTGCAATGTGTACATGTCCAATTTGGCATGTTAGTTGAAGGGAGTTTCCATTTCCATAATCAAACCAGTCTTTTTGTTACTTTCTAGTGGGAGTTACTTGTTTCTGACTGACCAGGGTTGCTGTGGAATGAAGACAGTTGTCCCTTACATTGTTACTGTTTCCAAGGTCATGAATTGCTGTATGAATGTATTATATCCACCCACAAACATGGCTGGGGATTTAGTCTTGTGGTCAAAAGTCCTGATTTTGATAAGTTAAGATGACTCAAAGTCTTATTATTTCAAAAGGATATGGCACTAACATATGCCCGACAAACTCTCCAAGTTGCTAGGTCTTCCTCTGTAGTACAATTGTTGTTGCCGCTACTTTTTGGTGAACTTGTGCACTACATTTTTGATGGTTTAAACACCGCTCATGTTATACACTTTTTAAAAAACGTTTTTAAAACTATGAGATCTGGGTTTTTTTGTGGCATTTCAGACTGTGCTTAAAGTGATTCCGTCCTTTAAACAGTTTCTCTTTTCAAGCTTTCTTTGAGTTATTCCATTGGTATTATTACTGGAAATTGCTGTTTTGGTTCTATTTTGTTGCTCCGCAATGGATGTTCCACAAGCCCAATAAGGAATGGAATTGTCACACGTCTGTCTGCATTGTGAATGCATGGTCCAGTACTTTGGATTGTCTCTGGTACTTGAATTAAATAACAACCTGTCTTTGTCTTACCAGCCTGTGTGGTTTCAGTGTTTACAGCTTGTGTTTAGCTACCTCTGGTGCTCTTTCGAATGTGCACTAGACATATGCCTTGCTATGCATTTGGCACAAACTATGGACATGGATCTTCTTGTGCATCTGATGAGGGTGCATCTCTAGTGTTGTTCTATCTTGCTACAATTGCTCAAATTGCTTATTATGAGATGCCTGAGCCACATTGGATGGATATTCTGTTCTAGGATCTATGCCATCTGGCTCCTCACCTGAGGATACATTTGTGGCAACTCCGCCCTCGGCTCTTGCTGATGGGGCTGGTACTGACCAAGTTGATTCTTTTGAACTTGCTAAAGTGGCTCTGTCATCTGCGGATCCGAGTTCCTTCTGGGACCCAAATGACTTTCTGGACATGATGGACCTTTCCAGGCTACCGTCCTGCAGGACAGATGCCTCATAAGACACATTTTAATTGGGCCATTTATTTTTAATTTGATTTGATTGATTTGTAGTAATTTGTAGTATTTTAAATTGCCATTTTATTGCCTTTTTACAATGCTTAAATTATTGAAGTTTTACATTATATACTTTTATGCTTTTTAATTGCTGTAAGTTAGCTACGTTTTAGGGAGTAAATCTCCTTCATGACCATGGGATGGTGTGGAGTGGCTTGCATGATTCTCCATTTTAGAGTGAACGCCCTCAGTTGACATCTCTTTCTCATGGTGCCCTTTGCCACACTTTTCCATTTTTCTACTTTTCTGCTAATGTGGTAATGTGCTCTATGTGTATACCATAAGTTGTGCATTTGTTTTTCCCCCAGCATTTTATATTTTGTTAAAACAATGCCTTACAGACAAATGTTGGCAAAGCAAACAGCTCTGCACTCACATTATACAGGTGAGAAGTTTTGGCTTTGCTAATGCTTTTCATCTAATCAATTGCAAAATGTAAATTTTATCTCATGTTAATAATGCTGTACAGGTAGGCACCCAAATACATTTTATCGAAGGGGTGTATTAAAGACAATGGCATGGCCGAATTCTCTTCACAGGTGATTGGACGGCACTGCAGCATTACAAGTGAAAGGGTACAGTATTCTTACACATGATGACACCAGAAACAATAACATGCCACTCACTATCATTCTGAAAGGTTGAACTCAATCTGCACCATTGACGGTTCTGGTCCTACCAAACATGCGCCTAGCAGGACAGGCAGTGGTGCAAAGAAAACAATAGGGGACCCACTGCAGAATTTGATGAGAGATACTCAGGTATCACATATCTCACATATATTAGTTGGCTTTGGTTGAATGGGGAACCCCTGAAGGTTTGCCCCCCCCCAAGAAACTGGGGGCCCCTGTGTTACAAGGGCCAGTTTTAGGCCCCTGGCAAAAGGAAGTTCCCATCAGAAATGTCAACTAACTCAAAGATGTATTGTATAAGATATATATGCCGTAGTATCGTCCCCAGTGCCTAATTTGAGCTGGTGGTTGCTGGTAGGAGCCCCCGGTACTTATTTTGGGGGGCCAGCACTTATTTACTGCACCAGATGTTTCCGAGGTGCAAGAGGGGGAAAAACATGCAGCTCAGAAAGACAGAGGAAGAGAAAGATGGCAAACCCATCACAAAAGGAGAAAGCAAGGACCTGCAAGAGCATAGAAAAAGAGACAGAGGGCGTCTGGTAGTAGATTAAAGACTATGGGCCTCATTTATGAGGCCCTACCAGCACTTTTTCGCCACTGGAACATCACTTTTTGGACGTTCTGGTGGCGCAATGTGCCACTCACATATTTATAAGGTCATGTAAAGCCATGTTACGTGGCTTTTCATGCCCTTATGAATATGTGCCCCTTTCACGCAGAAAAATGCATGAAAGACGCATCCCTTCGTTCCCAGTAACATCCATGGCTTTTTGCACAGCCCCAGATTTACGAGAAAGCGTAAGTCTGAGGCAGTGCCAAAAGCATACGCCTCTCCAGGGGAGGCATAAGGGGGCACAACAAGGAGAAATAACTTAATTTCTCCTTGTTTTTCCTCTTTCTATATGTGCGCATTCTGCAGCACACATAGAAAGAGTAAAAAGCCTCTTGTCATTGTTTTTGTACAGGAACGTTTCCCTTCCCGCACAAACATAATCATACCCGCAACGCAGGCACCCTCGCACCATGGTCCAAAGATGCATGTGTTGGCGCATGGCAACCCATTGTGCGCTGTCGCAGGGGAAAAGGGCAGGATTGCACCATATCGAATAGATACGCCTTCCTGCCCTTTCTTTTGCCGTGGGGAAGAGCAGCAGCAAGGCCTGCTGCGCTGCCCTACGGCAAAAAAAACATAAAAAAACCCTACCGATCTCATTATTTGGTGCTCCAACGTTTAATTGTACCGGTTGCCGACTTCATGGTAGAGCTTCGGGCACCCCCATTTTTTCTCCTACAAATTAAGCACTGAGATTTGTGGCAAATGTGATTGTGATCTCGTTGGCCTCTGACACCAAACATATAGGGGCAAATTTACAAGCCCCTTATGCCAGATTTGCGCCACCGCTGTGTCACTTTTGTGACGCAGCGGCGGCGCAAAGCCAGCGCCATGTTGTGGGCTATTTACAATGTGACACCTCTAGGGATATGCGTCACTATGTAAAGCCTGCGCCACATGTGCGCATTCCTGCACGGGGGGACGTTCCGGCGCAGAAACGCCTCCGAAAAGTGGCTGAGTGAAATCTACAAGATTTCGCCCAGTCACTTATACGGCCATGCTGCGTCAAAACCCTGCACCTGTTTGAAGAAGGCATAAGGATTGATGCAGCATGTTAGGGATAGGGGTACCAGAGCCTTACTGGAGCTGTGTTGCGCTTGCGACGCAACTCTAGCAAAGCGCCGCCTTTCCGTGGGGGGGATGCGACACGCATCTGCCCATCTGTGCACCACGGTGTGCCGCATTGTAAATGCGGCGCATCAGTGGTGGCGCACGGGTGGGCAGATGCGACGCAACTCTTCTGGTGTATCCCTGCTGATTAGCAGAGATGCGCCAGAAGTAGTAAATCTGCCCCATAATTTTTGTTCTAGCCGATTTGCGCAGTTTATATTGAGCTAAAAAAATGTCAAACAGATTTCTACAGTTAAAGGCTCAATCAGCATATCTAATCTACTGGCAAGGATGCGGCTTTACAGTCAATGCAGCGTTTAGAACTGGGGAGTAAAGTTCGAGTCTCAGCATCGGTTGAACATCCTGTGATTCTGGGCGCGTAACCCCCCCCCCCCTCCCCTCCCACCGACACCCCGTGCCTGTAAAGTGAATCGGACCCTATGGTATGTCACTGGTGCTTATGTTAAGTGTTCCAATGGCCTTGGGTAAGGTTCGCACTACAGAAAAATTGCTAAAAAAAAGGAAAAAAACTATTCTGAAGCAGGAGACCGGACAACAAGTAATTGTTATGACTGCAGAATGCATTCTTTCGCCTGATTCCTTCCTTGTCTCTTACACGGTTCAACGTTGCACAAGAGTTTGGATTTCTGGCCTTCGAAGAGAAAATTGCCTCAGAAAAGTTGACCTTCTGTCGGGCAACGCATTGCTCCAACAATTATAATAGCTTCCTCCAATGTCCTTGACATTACCTGAAAGCTTGTAGAACTGCAATGCTTATCACGTTTTATTATTTCCTTATTAATGCTTATCTCATGAACGCAGACGTTGCCTCCCTGCCGAGCTTTTCCTCGTAATATTTCACTGCTCTCTCAGGTAACGGGATTTAAACTGATGTGCATTACGGGAACTTTTAATTTGCTACCGTGCGCGAGGATCGATCGAATAGTCAACCTCGGACAGTTTCTGATTGTCATTTTATTAATAAAGCACTACTTCAACCCTCTTCCATTAAACTAACCATTAGGGCATGTGTGCCACGCCCGCTTATTGCTTCCGCCTTCCCCGGACGGCACTAAGAACCCTCCTTGAGCTGTCATCGCTTGGTTTCTGTGAAGTGTGGGCGCTCATTTGAGGGCAACCATTAAGTTCCGGGAGCAGGTTTCACCTTTGCAAGTGGACTCATCCGGCTGCCAGTCAAATTAGAAATGACATATAAAGTGGATCATTTAATGTAAAAAGCTCTGTAGGCTTTGGCTCATGCATTTAAACGGTAATTTATTTTCCTTCTAAATATCTCTGCTCATCGCTTTTTCTCTCATTTGTTCACATATCACAAAAATCTCAGAGTCACATGTGGCATAGGAAATACTGATAATGCCGAAGTGAAGTATTTCATTATTTTCTCTGTGGGTCCCATGAAAAATAAGCCATTCCTATTGCAGAACTCCCCAAATGCAGGAGTGCACCCAGCGCTTGGTCAGATCAAAATAGAGATCTACAGGTGGAAATGTTAGCAGCCGTAGATCGGCGGCTGCACACACTCCTTCACCTAAATACGGTTCAGCTACTCCAGGCAGAGCTTTGCAGCAAGTACTGTCCCTGCCCCCAGACAAGAATAGGGACACATAAAACTCAAATTACAATAGAAACATTACTTCTAGTAACCTTTTGGGTGTAGTTTATGCATAAGTCCTCCAAATGTATTTCTATGTAACATAGGTCCAGTAAAACATGTGGGGGCAAATTTACAAGCCCCTTACGCCAGATTTGCGCCTATTTACAACGTGATGCATCTAGGGAGATGCATCATGCTGTAAAGCTCTGCGTCACATGTGGGCGTTCCTGCACGGGGGGGGGCGTTCCGGCACAGGAACGCCTCCGAAAAGTGGCTGAGTGAAATCTACAAGATTTCACTCAGTCACTTTTACGGCCATGCTGCGTCAAAACCCTGCGCCTTCTTGGGGCAGGCGTAAGGATTGACGCAGCATGTTAGGGATAGGGGCACCCCGAGCCTTGCTGGAGCTGCGTCGTGCTTGCGACGCAACTCCAGCAATGCGCCGCCTTTCCGCGGGGGGGATGCGACACGCATCTGCCCATCTGTGTGCCACGGTGCGCCGCATAGTAAATCTGCCCCGTGAATTGCAAAGCACAGGTAAACAGTCAGCAACAAATGAAACTAAAAAAATCTTCTTAAACACTAAAAGTAGACACATACAAATACAGACATGAGTCTCATAATCTGTAATTAAGCAAAATCAGGAAAGGTATCTGAAATATATTCTATAGAACGTCATCTAGACCACATCTTGCAAGTTGCCATCTTTCTCTTATACTGCGAGACATTGTGGATTCCTGACATAAGCTACGGTTATTTTGTTTTTCACTGTGGGTGTGTTCATCTTGGTGTGTGAGTGGGGGGGTGCGTGTATGTGTGTGCAGGTGTGTTTGTGATATGCAATGTGTCTTGAAGTCACTTTGAGTGTGTTTAGTGTTAGATGCTGAGATCAATAATGTTTTTTAAATACATAAAAAATGTGTATACTTGTATTTAAAAAAAATGTGCATTTATTTTTAAATTTCTATAACAATATGTATAGATTCCTGCGATGTTATGGTTACATGACTCTTATCTAAATGCATTTTATTAATTTTGTTTTGAATATTTTAATTTGTTCATAATGTGTTATATTTGGGCGTATGAATTGTCTAAAGTTACATGGCCATTATCATTTTTTAATATAGTTTTAATATTTGTATTATACAATGTGTATGTGTACAGTGTCTAAATATAAATAGCCATTTTTCAACATTCCTTTTATGTTTTGTATCTTATTTTTTCGCATATTTCTAATATATTGCAATATTATATATAATTGGGTGTATGCATATTGATACAGCCATATTTTTCAGTTATTGGACTTTGTGCTGGTAGTGTTATTCCCTGCCTCCACTGATATCTATGTAATGCACTTGCAGTATCTGTAAGTGGCAATGTGTGATGTGTGACTTAATGCTAAAATTAGGTGTGCGTAGTTCTGTGCACTGCTGGTTAAAAACTCTGCACATGAAATGGGCAGCAGGGGTAGGTGTAGAACACGGGTACTCATAGTATGGCCCGCGGCCCGGCAAGCCTTCCTTGGCGGCCCGCGGACCTTGCAGACCAATAAAAAATAAGTGTTCCTAAACACTGCTGGTTGCCCCAGCGCGACTCTGACTCTGCTCTGTGGGGGCCAGGCGGTTCCAGGGATAGTCAGAGTGGAGCTGCGGGGCCTAAGAAGAGGTGAAATACAAACATTAACATGCAAATGGTCTTTTAAAGACCTGTGAGGTGCTCCGGTGCGACTGTTGGTGTACCCGGGAAGCTGTCCCAGCCGGCTGACACACACGCAGGGTGAGATGACAGAGAATGACAGAGGGAGGTAGAAGGAGGGAGACAGAGGGAGAGGGAGGGAGGGAAAAGGAGGGAGGTGGAGGTAGAGGTAGATGGAGGGAGAGGGAGACAGAGAGGGAGACAGAGGGAGACCGAGGGAGGGAGACAGAGGGTGACAGACAGAGGGTGACAGACTAAGGGAGGGAGCCAAAGGGAGGGAGACAGAGGGAGACAGAGGGAGAGGGAGGATGACAGACAGAGGGAGACAGAGGGAGGGAGACAGAGGGAGAAGGAGGGAGGGAGAGGGAGACAGAGGGAGTGAGAGAGGGGGTGACAGAGGGAGGGAAAGGGAGGGAGACAGAGAGAGAGAGACAGAGAGGGAGACATAGCGAGGGATACAGAAGAAGACAGAGAGAGGGAGTTAGGGGGAGACAGAGGAAGGGAGAGGGAGACAGAGAGGGAGACAGAGGGACGGAGACAGAGGGAAGGAGACAGAGAGAGAGAGAGTGAGAGAGAGGGAAGGAGAGAGAGGGGAGGAGAGAGAGGGAGACAGAGTGAGAGAGAGGGTAGGAGAGAGAGAGGGAAGGTGAGAGAGAGGGAAGGAGAGGGAAGGAGCAAGAGAGAGGGAATGAGAGGGAAGGAGAGAGAGAGGGAAGGAGAGAGAGGGGAGGAGAGGGAAGGAGAGAGAGAGGGAAGGATAGAGAGAGGGAAGGAGAGAGAGGGAAGGAGAGAAA
This sequence comes from Triturus cristatus, assembly GCF_964204655.1. NCBI lineage: Eukaryota > Metazoa > Chordata > Amphibia > Caudata > Salamandridae > Triturus > Triturus cristatus. Next base: position 587,596,910 of record NC_140591.1, on the reverse strand, counting down.
GGGAAGGAGAGAGAGGGAAGGAGAGAGAGGGAAACAGAGTGAGAGAGAGGGAAGGAGAGAGAGGGAGACAGAGTGAGAGAGAGGGAAGGAGAGAGGGAAGGAGAGAGAGAGGGAAGGAGTGAGAGGGAAGGAGAGAGAGAGGGAAGGAGAGAGAGGGAGACAGAGTGAGAGAGAGGGAAGGAGAGAGCGAGGGAAGGAGAGAGAGAGGGAAGGAGAGGGAAGGAGAGGAAAGGAGAGGGAAGGAGAGAGAGGGGGAAGGAGAGAGAGAGAGAGAGGGAAGGAGAGAGAGAGGGAAGGAGAGAGAGAGGGAAGGAGAGGTGTGTATGCCGGGTCTGGAGGCTCAGTGGACGAAGGCATCCGCTGTAGGGACCTGTGTTCAACCTCATGGTCACAGTTTTTTTGTGGCTCTAGCCCTGCCCCCCTCCCCCACTGACCCCGCCCCCACCAGTGCGGCCCTTGGCCACAAACCACACTGTAAGTTTGGCCCCCCGAGAGAAAGTTTGTGAGTACTCATGGTGTAGATCTACACCTGCAGCTATGTGAATTGCTATAGGAGAATTACTTCACATACTCAGAAATGCCTTTTGTGAGTTGGACCCCAGAGCTGGGGGACTCCCAGTTGAAACCAGCATTAAGTACAAGATTGCCGTAAATGTCTATATGACACTGCACCCTTTATTTAGGCTCAACAGTAAACTAATGCTGTTAATATTTAAGTTATCACAATTTTACATGGGATTTTGCTGTCAATTTAGTCCATTATAGGCAGTGTTTGTTAGTGGAAAATCCAACACTTTTCACCCTTTTCAAGGATGTAATTTGCCGATAGGTAATCTGGGGGAAGTTGGAGAAACAGAGGCCATAGAAAACAGCTTGGAATGTCAGGATGTTTCTTAAAAGGCTGCTTGAATAGCATTTGGGAACATCATGGTCTCAAGTGAGTCAGAACTGTCTGAGGGGAAAATACATGTTTTACTGCATTCTGTTTGCTTTTTGATGACTGTAGGTTTTACTGATTGTGGGTTTATGATTGCAAGGTGTTGACTCAGAGTGACAAGGCAGGGTGCTTAACGCTCTTTTTCAGTGTGGGATATGGTAGGGAGTCAGCTGGCCAAAGAAAGTGAGTCAGATCCCTTTGAATAAAGGTTAGACATTCAGAAATCATCGTAAACGCCTGTACTTGGGACCAAGCAAGGGACATGAAATAGAAATCTTGGGCAGAAGTGACATATTTTTCACACAGCAATCTGTTTTTTTCCCTCATGGAATTGAATAGTAAAAGAACATGATTTGCATGAGGCTCTATTTCACACACTCCATTTTCATGTCTTTAATCATGGTCCCTTTGCCTTCCTCCTAACCTGTACAAATCACAACAAGAAACCACCACAATGCTAAACCCTAACATCTATAAATCTCTACATTGCACAAACACTCACCTTAAACAAGCACATGTGAACTCAACAGTGGTTACGGGCCATAATATTCATCTCAGAAGAAAGAGTCCTGATTGTACATCCTACCTATAGTGACCATACAAAAACACAAACAGAAATCTAACATAGAGTGCTCACGGCACCTACATGTTCCACCACCATACAATAATGCTTTAATGACACGATTTGTGGAGTCAACATTTTTTTTTCAAATCTCTTACTGAGTCATATTCCTTTCAACAATTTTACATTCAGGTTTCTGTGTCTATGACGGCATTTGAAGTTGACTGACACCACACCCAAGCCACTGTCTTCCTGAGCCCTGTCAGAGTGCATAATCTAGATAATCTAAGAAAAGGTCAAATACAAATAAAAGCAGTGTTTAATGTCTGAAAAAGTCAGAAGATAATCTACATATTTTAGCACCTTTTTCTATTAGATACTTATCCTTAATAGTAATCTAACGAGTGAGCAATAGCTGCGGGCAGCAGGCAGATTGAAGAGGTTGACATTCAGAACAGATTTTTCTACAGGACTCTTAATAATAGATGCTAGAAACAGGAGTTTTATATTTTGTGCAGATTGTTTGCCACACACTCAAAATTTAAGGCAGCACTTGATGATGGTTTTCAGGCATGGTGCCAATCCGGTTTACCTAGCACCTTTAGATACAGCTTCTTGGAAACCTTCAGGAAAGGACCCTCCCCAATGGCCCAAATTAGACCTTTGAAATAAGGATTCTGGTCTCCTAGTCCAGAACTGGGATCTTCAGTCCTGGTCCAAGATTCTGGCATTTCATGGAGACTGATAAACATGTAAATATGGGCATTTCTTTTCACGAAAATGTAGCAAGTGTGAATGTATGCAAATGATTGTGGCCTCTCAAAGAGGTTGCTTATGACCTTTAAAGTTCCATTTGGATCAGTGTGGGAGTACATCTAATCTTTGGTGAGAAATCCTCGATGGATGAGCTTCATTCTCCGGTCCTGAAAAGAGCATGTGCTTTCATCTGTCAGGTTCTAACAAGGGCTATAACCATCCCAGGATATGGTCTTTTTAAGGGGAAAATGGAAGGTGTCTCAACACGAAAACCTTTTAATTGTCTAACCATGAATGGTCATAACAGTTGACAAAGAAAATTGGAGACCAAAAGGAAAAAGGTGTCCTCTCCTAGTTAGTCCTCTGGAAACACAAGGAGAGCCTCCAAATTTCAGCATTGATCTCCTGATATTTAGGAAAATAAAAGGGCAAAAGGAACGGAGTGGGTTGAGGTGGCTATTGATGACAGTGGCTCTCTGGAATATACTCCTCAAGAACATCTCATTTTCAAAAGTGTCCTGCTAAAATATTGCGGCCAAAATATTGCCTACCATAAAATTGTGAAGTTAAGTATAAATAGGCAAGTATACATTTACTTTTCCAAATTTTCCTATGTGTCCCATGTCAAGATATATATTAAGAATAATCACCTTCAAAATATTGTGGTAGTATATATTTTAGCAAAAATATTTTGGCAGGACGAAATTGTTCTCATTAATATTCTGACAACCCAACTCTCTGTGACAAATAGAACCCTCCAATTCTCCATATGTATAGACATTGCATACTAGCCTCCTCATCCAAACAAAAAATCATTTGGGCTTAGCAGCAGACATCAGAAATGTACTTCGATCTGGGGCCTTATGACACATAGTGACTCAGGGACACAACAGGTGTGTGCTTGCCTTTTGGGCACTATAGTATTACAAAACGGGCCACAGACTCTTGCACGGCTGCTTTTATAATACTGAGGCTGGTGCACATGTAGCAGCAGAACTTTCTTCGGGGGCCATTCATGCAAATGATGTGGCACCATGCAAATGAGGGAATCACTTTGCCTCTGCACCCATTCAGTATTATGAATGCGGGCACAGAAGGAAACAGGCCTTTAGGTGGCAAATTGAGAACGTGCTATAAAAAAGTGCCTCACTGTGAGTGTGCCATCTGAAGCGAGCCCTCTGGAGGGGGAAATACATTGCCCTATAGGCAGGTGTCGTCACTCACTGCACCTGCCTGGTTGGAGATCTTTCTCCTCTATTTAAAGTGCAGACTGCATGCCACCTGAACTGTGAAACACGGAGAGGCTGATAAACAGCCATTATGTATTTCACTGAATGAGCTTCGTCCAAGGCAGGTGCAGGTTCGAGCTACCTTTATAGTAGCACGTTAATTCTATTAGGGTCCCTGATTGTACCCAGCACACCTGTTTAAAGGTAGGCTATGGTGCAAACAAGAACAGTGCACTCTATCTGTAATCTGGGCCCTGGTGTGTTAAAGGCAGCTGCATGCCAGCACATCATGTACGCTGTTCATCAACTGATTTCCAAGAGGTGATTTATACAGCATGTGTTATTGTGTGTCTAACAGAAAGAGAGATTTTTAACCCCTTCCATGCGACGGACGGCCCCCGGCCGTCCGGCGTCACAGTCGGCGTGTGCGGAGGATGGCCGGGGGCCGTCCGAACCCCATCCACTCAATAAATCACCAGCACCGCGTCAGAATTCGCGCGGCAGTCAAGGTGTTAAAATCTGATCTCTGAAGATATATTTGAAAAAAACATGCTTTTATCCCGCCTCTCACTGCTGTCAATCACTAACATGCGTTCTAGAATGTTGCCTATTTTGATGACATTTGCTTGGGTTTTGAGATGGATTGTGACATCACTCTCCTTATGGACCCTTTTATGGAACAATATTTCTATTATAATCCATTATACCACATCTCATATTACTAGCTGTTGATAGGAAAGGGAGTGCTTACCAGAATACCTGTCAAGAACTAAAAACAAATATATCTTCAGTAATTTTTTCTAATTTAGCTACCACCGGCAAGGCCACGAACGAAGGAAACATTTTGTAATGCGATATTTTACTTATTTTTTTCTGTGTTGTAAAAAAACTAACTTTTGCACTTCCTAGAATGTGATAAGCAGAAAAGCACTCTCAAATGGGCATTTCCTACCCTTCTGTCTTTTTAGAGGAACGATCCAATTAACTTAATGTATTTGTTATTGTTTTTCCCAGCTTCACTACATCAGACAACTTGTATCACTGCCAGAACAAATATTCTGTTGAAATAGGAAAAGACTACACTGTACTGCATAATGATAGCAGCCATCAAAACGAAGCACATTGTAACCACATTACTTAGCAGAGAAAACCGCACTGCCTTCACAGCCGTGCAATGGGCTTTTTTGGAGAGATCTCTCTGAACCAGACAGTAGTGCTGTAACAGAACATTACTTGAGATGTTGATGAGGAGAGATTGCTGGGGATGAGGTCAGCGCAGAAAGCCATAAAAGCTTTGAAAGAAGTGCAATTTTGTACTATCTACATTAGCAGTAGTACTTAGAGATTTCCCAAGTTATTACAAGGAGGTTATGTTGACATGCCTGGGATTAGAAGGCAAAGTACACTTTCCAGACAATCTAGCGCCCAAGAGGCAGACTGGAGAACAACATAGATCCAGAAAAGTAAAGAGAAAAACCAAAGAAGGTATGCATGAGATGCAGAACCGAGTTACTAGAAAGTATTTGTGAGCAGTGGTTAGACCGACTAGGAATAAAGGTCATTTACAAGCTCTGACTAAAGAAATGATGGGTAAAGTTTGAGGCAAGTTAAACTCCCTTTATTATGTGCAACAAGAAGCTAGAAAGGCTGTTTTCTTCAAGAGGTTGAAAAGGGCATAGTCAGGCCTTTGCTCTAGCAGGTCTGCATCATGCCTGCTGCAGCAGGTGAGCTACTGGAGCATCACAGCGTAGTGCAACATCCCCTTCCTTCCTTTCTTTGAACGAAGCCCTCGAACGCCCTCCAGGCCATCTACTAGGCCGTATTTGGGAGTGTGCCAGAGAGTCTGTCTGTTTCAAAACACACGTCATCACTTCCGCTATTGCACCTCCATAACAGTAGCCACATTGAAAAGAGTGGAAGAAATGTGCCTAACGTCCTAATTTCTTAGTTGGATGATGGAGGTATGCATGGGCGCCCACCTGGACATACAAACACATATGAACACACACACCTATGCATAGACAATAGCCTACACACATTCGCACATATGGAAATGTACTTTCTCTGCACAAATATAGTTTCTATTTAATGCTGGCAAAAATGTGGCAATGTTGAGGGTTGAGCAGTAGTTAATGAGACACACTACATACACACAAGCACACACACATTTCTCTTCCTTAATTTCATTTTGTCTCCTAATCTGAGTCTACATAATATTACAGCCTTTTATCCATAGCGTTTACATTTAGATATTTTTTTGTACCTCTCATTGCTTGTTCATCCACAAACTCCATTTGAAATAACGTATTTGAATGAAAGTGGAGAGCACAGAGTGAGAGAAATGGGCTCACTTTTAGAATTAAAGGATTATAGTGAGTTGGATGATTAGTCTGCTCTCAATGGAGAAAGGTTGGGAAAAAAAGTGTGTTTAGGGACAAGTGTTTTTTGATATTTTACAAATTCCACCAGCAAGAAGTGTGAGTTATTTTGCTGGACTCAAGAAGCAATAGAACTCTGAGTGCTCCAGTTCATATCTGATTTAAGTCTTATTCTTATAGTTGTATAAGGATAGCCCTCCATTTTTATAATAATGTAAAATATTGCTCCATAATCACACAGGCAGACCATTACTACCGAGATTACACTTTAATTTGGGCACAACCAGAAATCTGTCAAAAAAGCACACATTTTCTCTTCACAAAGGTATTTGATAGGAAGCGCACAGCTTTTGTAATTCCATAATGGTAGCTTGACGTACATCCCCAATAACACGCAAAATACCTTTGTAAATCCACACCCTCCTTACAGTGTGCATTTTGTGAAGATCTGTTAGGCTAGGGCCCTTTGTCCTAAACCGTAGGGAAGGCTTGGGGTTTATTCCAACTGTGCCCCCTGCTGAATAAAAGCCATTTTGGAGTAGCCATTTTGGAGTGGACATTTATTGCGCTATATAAATAAAGTTTTGTCTCCTGTTATTGTTTGTGAATATCTGACTTGGGTGTGAGGGTAAAGAATAGTGATGTGTTAGACCTGGCATCCTTGGTGTGGTTTCCCCTGACTTTTTGCCTTCTGACCTACTATTTTGCTGGTTTTAGGATTCTGGGCACTTTAGCACTGCCAACCAGTGTTAAAGTGCATGTGCTCTGGACTCAAAACATGGTAACATTGGCATATACATTTTTGGCATATTTAGTTTACTTATAAGTCCCTAGTAGAGTGCACTGTATCTGCCCAGGGCCTGTAAATTAAGTGCTACTCGTAGGACTGCAGCACTGTTTGTGCCACCCACTCAGTAGCCCTTAAAACATCACTCAGGCCTGCCACTGCAGAGCCTGTGTGTGCAGTTTTAAACTGCTATTCCTATGTGGCAAGTTAACCTTCTTGCCAGGCCCAAACCATCCCTTTTATTGCATACATCACCAATAAGGTAGGCGCTAGGCAGCCCTATGGGTAGTGTGCAGGCCATTTAAAAGGTAGGACATGAACTTTTGTAATTTTTACATGTCCTGGTGTCCTGTTTTTACTGCATGGTCCATAGTAGTTTTCCCTATGTTAGCCTAACTGTGCACATTGTAGGCCTCATTTTTATTTGCACACGTCACTATATAAACACATTTACTTTTGTGCCACATTGTACTTATACATGGATCCTGTATATGTTTTCATGTTCTGTTCTTTTCCTGGGATTTAGTCTGAACACCATAGACAAGGTCAACCAGCAATGTCCCTTGTTATTCTTTCTGGCCAGGCACTAGCACCTAGACATAACACAACAATGCAGCTGTTGTTTATGTGCACACATGTCCTATCATAAAAATGAGCACATGAGTCAAAAACACACACATGGAACGAGAGATCTGAGACAAGAGCACTGTGTTTGCTCAGATGTAGAACATTAATCTGTGAATGCTAAGGTACAAGGTATGCCAGTAATTCCAGAGATCTATGACGTATAATTTTTAGCTTCAGTAGCAAGGGAGGGAGGTTTAGGCTCCTCTGTCCCATAAAATGACAGGGCTGTTTATGGTCTATGGATTATTAACCTTGCTAATAGTATTTTTAGTATGCATTTTCTTTCTAGTTGTGGCACATATGCTGCATTTCAGAGCACAATAGTTTAAATAAATATTCTAAACTTCCTCAGTGTCTTTTGGTTATTTTTTTGTGGATAAGTGAGTGAGAGAGGAAAAGGGTGTGTCCTGTTACCGTGATCCCTGAGAAGGTTGAGTGTGTTGTGTTCTGGAGTGCCAATTCACTTGTCTCTCTGGTAAGGTTAGAAAGGCAAGTAAGGCACAATAGCTAGTCGGACTCAGACTCATAGACACTGAGGTGGTATGGTGACTCAGTCCCTACATACTGATTTTCTATGGTTACAAGCATAGTTCCCTTCCAGAGCAGAGTCCCTGAAACACTGATAGGATTCGTTTTCCACTAATGCTAGGCCAAGCTCTCCCATTGGTTAAGATTTTGTTTGCCTTAAAACACCTTTAAAGTGTAATTTCCAATTGGGAGTTGATAGAGATTTGGAGTTTGGTGTCTCTGAATTCACAATTTAAAATCACAACTGATGGAGAACTTGGATTTTAAATTGTGAGTCTGAAAATGACACTTTTAGGATGTTGTCATATTCTTAATTTAACCAATCTGTGCCTCTGCCTGTCTCTGAAAACATGCCTGGATTAGGTGACAAGTGGGCTTTATGCATTCCCTCTAGACAGTCACACAAAGGGAGAAGGGGTGTGGCATTTTCATCCTGTTGGCCCATCACCTGGCTAATGGGGCTTCCTAGGGTAGATTGGGAGGGAGGAGCTGACACTTGCACCTGAATAGGGCTGTGCCTGTCCCCACACAAAGAGCTGCATACCCCCTTGTAGTGAGTTTGGAGCCAGGGCAGTAAAGGTAGGGACCTTGTGATTTTCATAGGCCTCTTTGATGTCTCCCCCAATTCAAAGGTACATTTAGGTATAAGTACTGGACCCATAGAACCCAGGACCCCTGACATCACCAAATCAGAACTTTTCAGGAACCAATGACATTCTGCCTGGAAGAAGAGCTGCTGTACTGTAGGAGGGGCTGCCAATTTGCTACCTGCATTGTTGTGTTAGCCTGCCGATTGCTGTGCTGTAGGGGGGACTGCCACTTTGCCATCCTGCTCTGCTGTGTTGACCTGCTGCCTTCTGCGTCTTGCCTGGGAGTGAGAGGGACCAGACCTGCTTTCTACAACCTTGAACCCAAGTTTTTCCAAGGGCTTTCTTGCTTGCCTCCTGTTCTCTGAAGTCTCAGGGTCACAAAAGAATTCTAGCAACTCTACTGGGGCTGCTGGATTCTGCCAACTGTGACTCCTAGCTTTCCCTCAGATGCTCCCTCAAGCCCTGGGCCTCAGAATTGGGATTTGCAGCTGTTTTCTGCAAAAATCGATGCAGCGAACCCTTTGTGCGAATTGGAACCGTCGCAGTGCCCTCTGATGCCGACACAATACTGAATCGACGATAACCCGGGTCCCAACTGCGAGGTTCAATGACGTTGCAGCGCCGATCCAACGAGGCAGCTCAGGAGCTCCACTTTGACGCAGCTCCAATCCTTTGACACCGACTGTGACGCTCGACTCCAACGCATCGATCAAACTGCATGAATCAGGACCGATGCATCGAGTCTTCGAGGTTGACGCATGCTCCATACAAAGGTGCTTTTTCAGCAGGCCCTGCATGCATACTTTGCCAGCCGGAAACCTCAATTTCTAACATGATGTTTCAGGTTGATAGACACCAAACCAGTCCCTAGACCATTGTCAGCACAACCATAATACTTCCTGCTCAATCTCAGGAGCAAAGACAGGTCTTGTGGTGAAAATCCAGGCACCTTTACGAAGCATATCAGCATAATCTACTGAGCTTAAAATAGAGTCTTCTTGAATCATTTTTGAAGATGATTACATTCATATATTTGAAGACAAATCATGTCACGATATTGATCAGCTCCAGACCGGAGTGCTGTAGCTCCTTCCAGGACTAATTAAGTGCAATAATTAGGTTTTGCACACAGGAAGCTTTTTCAGCACAAAATATGGAGCCACTGTTCCAAATGGGAGTCTGAACACCGTTACTGAAAATGAGTTTCTGCATAGATTTGATGGATCACAAGAGAGAAAAGCATAACAGTATTCTCACTCTGAACCGGATTCACTGTCCCCAATGAATTCCCTACTGGAACACTTTCTAGTGGCCCCTATAACACATCGGAGTCACGTTTCCAATCTACACCTCGCACAGACTGGGAGAGTGCTCCTGATTATAAAACTGCACTGTTGTCTTTGCATACATGAAAATGTCTTGGGACAAAACATTAGTGAAAGTTAGAACGTCTGTTTGAAACCACCGGGTGTCTTTCACTACCGGTGATGTATCCGGCCTCATTTTCAGAGATGGCAGAGATCCTCTTTAGGTGGGTGCAGTGTGTGAATGTATCTGCTGGCTAGAGGAAACCTTGGAGTCGGTGGGGGGTGCTAAATACCACTTCCCAAAGAATACCTTCAGGCGGTACACTGACTGTGTGCCACTTCACAAGTGGTGCAGAATTAGTGCACCACCAGGAACTTTCATTGGCCTTGTTCAGATAAGGCGCAAAGACTGACACTCATTTGCAACAGGCCATGCCCTTGCAAATGAGGGAATGCCTCCTTGGGATTGCACTGGTGCACATTCTGCCATTGTGCTCCAGGGGCACAAAAAGAGGCCCCAAACGTCTGTTGCAAACTTAAGCACTTTATGGAATATAGCCCTATAGCTAATCCTGTTGCATGAAAAGAAGTGCTCATTAAATTGGCATAAATGTCTCTGTCTTTAAAGTTTACATTAAGAAAATAAAACTGCAATCATCAGGTCCATTTAAAACAAATATTTTGATTATCCATGTATATTTTCAGTGCTTTGCTCACACAAAACAATGGTCCCAATTCATGAAGGTAAGTCTACTCACATGTATACCTTGTCTTAAACCTAGGTGTAAATGACCCAGTTTTTGCTATCACGGGGAGGTAAACACAGAATTGCTCATGCTCAGTGGGAGCAAAAGAAAAGCTGCTCCCGCTGAGTGAGAACAATGAGGGTTCCTTCCGCAGCCTGGGTGTTGTCAGGGGAGCCAATGGGGCTGCAGGGTCCATGCCCCCCGCCGCTTCCCCCAATGTTGGCAATGCTGCGGAATGCCCCAGGTGGGCACCTGGGCACCCAACTTTTTTAAAAAAAGGTATATGGCTCATGCATAGCCCCTTTAAATGGGGCAGCCTGCAGGGCGCTGGAGTGGCTGCAGGGGTCAAGGGGCACTACTCACGGCCTCCAATGTAAAATAATGTTGTGGGGTGCCCTGGGTGGGCATCCAAAAAATAAAATACATAACACAAATGAATAAAAAATAAGCATTATGCATTGCTCATTTACTTTTCACTGCTCCAGCATTTGGCACTTTAGATTGCCCTGTGAGGTCTTCTTATTTTCATTTTTTAGATCCTTGTGGTGCCTTTAGAAGGGGCAGGGGCACCACCAGGCATTTTTTAATGGCAAAGGCTGTGCGCAGAGTGTGGTTGGGCAGCAGCTGCGGGTTAGGCACACGCCTTGCCCTAGGTCATGGTCTGTGGCCAGCACCCCACCACTCAAGACAAAAGGTTATGCACGGTTGGATTCTGAGTGCCCGCAAGAGGTTGGATGCAGGGCCTGGCTGCAGGCCAGGCCCCTCAGCCAACTGTACTCCACACACAGCCAAAGTCCATTGATGGCATGGGTTTGGCAGCGAGGCCCTGCAACCAGTTGCACTCCATGCACAGCCAATAGCCATGAGCGGCATGGAGTTTGGCAATACTCATCGTTCTAAAATATTACTTTATCCTAAAAAGAATATCAGTCTCAAAGTGAGCTTTAACTGAGATTCCACATTGCCAATGTAGGAGGACACTTTGAGGGAATTAGGTTTCATTGACCGCCACCATAGCCTGAGTCACAATGCTATCTTTAAAGAAAACGATACCAAAGGGAATGATGGACGGAGCATTTGAGCAAATCAAACACTCACCCCAGTCAACTGATCTGGGTTTAATCCATCATCATTCTTTAGCTCACTCCACCACCCCAGTTCAGACATGGCCATATGCAAATCAGTCTGACGCTGTGCCTCTTGGGAACAGTCCAGCCCGAACTGCCAAGCCATGTCTTCCCTGGACCGGAAACAAGAATCCCGGGACCAGTTTCGGGTTCATAACCCTCATCAGCCAGGCTATCTTGAATCCAGTGGCAAAGTGAGCAAGGGACCCATGTCTGGGCATACCCTGCCACCTTAGGGCAAACACTACAGGTAAGAATTTAGAGCTAATACATTCACACCAACTTTAAGTAAAAAGAAAAACTGTAAAGATAAAAATATTGCAAAAATAAAGACAAAAAAATAAAGGGCCTGAAAGGTTGTTGGAAAAGGAAAAATAGCATAAATTCAAAAAGTGTTATGTTAATACATAATGGGCCTTTTTAAGCGGCCTAGAGTGAGTTGACAAGGTCATACGTACCCATGGATGCTGAAACAAGCGTGCACAAGATCAATAATAAGCAGAACTTATGTTCTAGTAATGGGTTCTGTCTTCAGATTTAGACAATATTATGGAGTGAACAAAACATTTCCACTTGGGGAGTGTATGAGCGAAAAGTCAAACGTAACTTCACTGGAATGAATGGTCCAAAGCAAGCTTAACCAGTAAGCGTTGAAGTTTGGGAATTATGGTTCTCCAGGTCAGAGCTGCTTTGTGGGAATTTCTTACTCTTTTCTGGAGCTTCAGATGAGCTCGCAGCATAACTTTACAAGCAGTATGTAGTGAGGGGCTTTATGGAGTTTGCTTGACCTTGCACAAGGCATCGGCCAACACTTTAGTGGCCATTTTGAAGCTCTGTACAGGACAGGAAAAGGACCTGTTACCAACCTCCAATGATTCAGGGTACAATCCTGGACCTATGATCCTGCACATTAATTCCCATTTTGACTGTGGAGAAGACCTGCTGACAGCACAGAGGTAAGAACTGGACCAGGTACAGGACGTTTGTCAGCCCTGCTGCAAAAATAAGGACCAAACTGCAGGCCCAAGGAAGAAAAACTGACTGTTCCTTACTCTGGATGAAGACATCTTTCTGTGCAGTAAACCTGCTCAAACTCATATGAAGAACAACTAAGACCCAGTTGCTGTGAGTGTTCCAAGTCGACGTGTTAACTGAGGACAAACAGCTTGTTGCAGTCTTTACATCTAATGGTGTTCACGTTACACTTGCTGTTTGCTTCTTAGGTCATTTGGAACCATGATGACATTTATTAATTGTATTTATTTATTTATTATTTATTTATTTATTACTTCAAGCACTGGGCTGGTCCTGGAATGTCAGGCGAGAGTCAGTTGCCTGCTTATCTCAGGACCTGTTCAGTGGTTCATGCGGTTGTGGGTCCTCACTAACAAAGAACTTTCAATCTCCAATTTTCCTGGCTGCTGTATCTTCCTTGGACTCAAGTGTAATTTACTTTTCCCAGGACTTGCGCTTTCTACACCTGTCCACTATCAGAAAACAGCCGCTATTGTCCAACCCAACCACAGAACTGCCTCACAACCAAGGACATTGTTATTGCCTCTCTCCATGGTTCTTTATCCTAGGGAGTTTTATTGTGCCTGGCTACATCAGCAGTGTGCAAAGGAACAAGCGTCACCCCAGGATGTGGTTTGTATAAGGTGCTCTTCCTCCCAGGCTACTGCCCTCCAGCCCTATATTTGCCATGCAGCATTCCCCTACTTTCATAAAAATATGGCAGGCTCGGGGTAGGAATCTGGCCCAGGGAACCTTTGCAGGTTCTCAAAGTCTAACGGGGCCTGAGTTCTGGTTTGTCTTGAGGAGTTTGGAGTATTTTGGAAGAGTTCCTGGTTCAGTCCAGCACGTCCCTGCGGTGCAGGACACTGCTGTCGGAGGGCTCTGTAGCTGCAGCCAGGCCCGGTGTTTCAGCTGTAAACATGAAATGTACAGAAATGTTGAAAAGAACTAACCTCTGTTGAAGTGGGCGACACCCCGTGCACCAAAGAATTTAACTGCCATAATACGTTTCGATTACGTTGTTTAAGCCTAAAATGTTTGGTTATTTTGAGGTTTGGAAATATGTGACTGTTAATACGTGTAATTACTGTGTCTGCCCCTAATCTTAAGGACAATCTGTCTTGCGAGACCTCGGTTTTTATCCAGTAACATACTATTTCATTGTTTACAGTTCTATACTCATAACTATTTCAGAAATTCACAATTAAAAGATTTTGCGCGCACTGGGGGACGTCGAATTGTTTAATGCACTTTCCAGGTCCAACTTCTCACCAAAAAACAGTTTATGAATGCATAACTTTTAAGGAACTATAAGGAAACAAACCATTAAAATAAAAATTAGTGATGCTGAATATAATCATGTCTATATTACATACACTGTCAAGGAAGGATTCACTTTTCTACACCATGCTGCCCTGTCCTTCATGTATTTCTCTGAGGTGAAATGTAAAGCCCCTAGCAGAGACATGTGGAACAGTGAGGATTGGCCACATGTGGACAGTGAGGACACATCTGGAACAGTGAGGATTGGCCACATGTGGAACAGTGAGGATTGGCCACATGTGGAACAGTGAGGATTGGCCACATGTGGAACAGTGAGGATTGGCCACATGTGGAACAGTGAGAATTGGACACATGTGGAACAGTGAGGATTGGCCACATGTGGAACAGTGATGCTGACCAATGTCATCATTACATGAACAAATGGCACCACTGAGGCCGATGACTAACCTATGCCTCATAAAAGGATAACAACTTGGCTTTGTTTTCTGCCCCTTTAACGCTTTGGCATGGTCCATTTGCATAGAATAGGAGGGCTCCTATAATTAGTCTCAATCAATCTATTGATTAACTTGTTTCTCCGGACTGTCACTGCTTTCAACTTCCTCTTTTTGTCCCACTCTCCACCAAGTGCTCTGAGACTGCCCCAGGTAGTGTGCCGAGCTTTACAAAACAATACACATAAATAGATAAATGGCATTTTGGAGTTTTCGCTAATTCATCCTGGAGTCAGGGGCCTCCAGACACACAAAACCATGAATAGGCTAACATGCAGACTTCTGTCATTGAATATCAAGTGACTGCTGGGTTGGCAACTCATCCAAAGCCTTGTTTGCCATCTGCATGTAACAGGTGTTTGATGACATCTGAAAAATGCAACAAGACAGCACCTATTCTATGCAAGAGAACTGCTTAAATATCGCAGATTGTAAAATGGCTAGCACTAATTGGAATTCATGATGGCTAATGTCACCTTAGTATCCGTTGTTAGGCCAGTTTTAATGGACTCAAGGAGGTTGCCTACTGTCTCAGAGGCAGTGGTGAATCTTTATGACAAGAATTGTCTGCTATCTCTGGAGCTCACTGAAAGGCCATGTTCCTCCAATTTCATGCTTTGACTTTCAGGGTGACGTGGATTTATTAAAAACATATAATGAGTGTTCTGTCAATTCGGTATTATTGGTCCAAAGTCTTTCTCTTTTCAAAGGGTAAATAACTCAGTAAAAATGTGCTTGCACACAATTTGACCACTGCCCAAAACTGGGGCAATCTCACTCTTCTACAGATCCAGCTTTTCTTACTGTGAATGTACCATCAAGGCTCTGGAGGGCACGCGAGTCTTTGTAAGTATTTATGTGTCATTTGGTGCTTTGAGTCTGTCTTGTGCAAGTAGTTCGTAATGATTTTGAAGAACAAATAATCCAGTCTTACTCATTTTGGAGAATGCCTGTTTGATCAGGTATAAGGAGTATTTAATGTGCTACCTAGGCAGTTGCACTGATCACTTTTTAGGCATGAGCATTAGATGGGGGAAAGTCTGTGTCCTAAGGTGCATTTTAGAAGGCTGTTTCTGCCATTCACAGTTTGGCCATTGCCTGTCTAGGGAAATAGCGATTGGGCTGTGAAGAGTGAAAGAGCGAAAGAGCAGAATATTGTAGACGATATTAACCTTACACGGATGCTAAAATATATCTTGACAATAACACAGAGAATGCTTAACAAAAACAAACTGTAGGAAAATGTGCATTTCTTACATATGTAACAGCAAAACCTCCAGCTTATTAGTCATCAGAAAGCTCCCATTTTCATTGTGCTGACATGGCTAGGCCTCATATCTTTTTTCTTTTTCTCCTTTTTCATTCCCTCTAACAAACTGCTGATTGATTCCAATATTTGGCTGTAATACGTGTCACTGTCAGAAAATGTGCTATTTCTTTCTTTACACCATATGATTTCATCGTATTGGATCAAAGTCACCTGCTATGTGTTATAAATAAAATGTTTAATAGAAATAAGGATTGTTGAAGAAAATGTTTCTCATGATCTAATCAGGACATGCTAGATATTAATGTTTCATTTCATAGTGCAGCCCATTGCTACACAATGGGACACTGAACAGCTAGCAAAGGTTCTCAAGAGAACCTTCCTAAATGTATCTTTTTGTAATACGCTGTAGCCTCATTAAAAAAACACCATGTCGACAAGGATGTTTACCATGGGAACCGAGAGGAGAGGTGATGGACTTCTGAAAGATCCTTCTTCATTGGCTGAAAATTACCTAAGCACCTGTATTTTGCAACATATGTGTTGGGCTTTGTATCTAGAATGTGTTCCTAGTTAGAGAGTTACGGCATTCAACGCATCCTATGCACACCTAACCTGCCATGCCCCTTAGCATTTTGTTGTGCTAGTCCAAATTACTGTAAGATACTGCTAACAGTGATTTTCTTGTGTTCCTTACCTTTCGTTAGGAGACTTCCTTTCTTTATGCTGGATCATAGCTAATGCTGTGATTAATTTCCATTTTGGATTGATGGTTGTTACTGCAATGGTCTGGGAACTCCGTTGAGTTTCCAGAACTACTCTTAATGAGGAGTTCGCTCCTGTGTGACTATTATCTTGATGCTCCAAATTCGTGCTCTTTTCCGCAAGTAACTCTTTGTGGGTTTCATGTAAGGTTAGGTCCTTTAGATTAAGATATGGACTATTTCCTTTATAGAACAAGCTGTTATTTGTCATGCTTAACCACATTTTTCTTGATATTTCTGTAACTGAGTATATCTGATTAATATGAATAAAAGACAAAATTATTACTAATCTATTAATGAGAACTAAAACTTTTAAAATGTTACCAAACCTCTCATCATTGATGAACTCTAAAATTTCTTTACATTGATGAATTTTGATGTGTGCTCTATTCTAACACGGTGACAAAGATCCTTTGAACAAGAAACGGAGTTGGTGGGGAGTTGGAAATCTTTGTCGTAAGTTAAAGGATTTGGGGGCATATTAACAAGCAGCAGCGATAATTATCGCTGGCCGCTCTTAGCGAGAAAAATGTTATCGCTGGCTATCGCAGGAAATTATTGCCATGCTAGCGTTGTATTAACAAAGCATAGCGCAATGGCAATAATTTCCCAGCGGTAGTGATGTTTTCCATGGAGCATCGCTGGTTTTCGAGCGATGTTCCATAGAAAACGGCGATAACCTTGCTGATACCACCCTGTGGTCATATCAGCTTAATCCACCCCCAATGTTAAGTATAGCTAAGTCTGCATTTTAGCAGACTTTAGTTTTTGGAGAAAAACTAACGTCTGCTAAAATGCGTGGGCAGCCTTGTAAATATCGCGATTTGTACATCAGCGATATTTACAAGGTTGTACTGCCCAATGACGCCCACTTTGCATCTCATTAGAGATGCAAAGGGAGGCGTCGGGTAAAAGGGTGCTAACATGCGCTAATGCATGTTATCACCCTCTTGTAAATAGGGCAATATTTTTATCTCTGCTTTTTTGGCTTTAAAAGCCAAAAAAGCAGGGATATTGCCCTTGTAAATATGCCGCTAAACTGTTTATAAATGTTCACACTATCAAGAGACAGCAGCATGGCCATGGAAAAGAAACACTCTCCTAGTGCTGGTGGAGGGTGATGCAAATTTGATGGTCAGGCTGCACTGCGTGTGGATAGCTGTGGGAGCACAATATAGAACAGAAAAAAGCCAAAACGTCACACCAAGACAATGTGCAGCTAGAATCAAGTAGAGTGCATGAGGCAAACCAGCAGAAGATGGCAGGGGTAGCTCCTCCATTGCGGAGGAGCGTCACCCCACTTAAAAATACTCTCAAAGCCCCAGTGATGAAAGAAAAATGGTAATTCATTATCATTCTATTTTTTATCCCCCGTCCTGAACAGAGCGTCATGACGGGGGCGTGGCTTCTGCTGAGTGACAGCAGCTGAGAGGAGGGTGGGCGGTATGTGTACTTTTTCAAAGTGCGCGTTTCTTTTTGGCCTGCTGTCTTCAGATGGCCAGCCACATATGCACACTTTAAACATCTCTAACCCAGTTGTCTTAAGGAAGCTGGGTTAGAGAAGTGCAGGCCTCCAGAGCACTGAGGAGTGCCGAGTGAGGCCGCTCCCTCCAATCAGGTTCTGCTTTCATAACATGAGAGCAGCACCAGGATTGGTCAAGGGAGCTTCCGGGCTGCAGTTCCAAAAAGAATCGGTCCTGTGTGGTGCGGAGGCTAGGTAAGTGTTTAATTTTGTATTCATTTTGTTTGCGCTCGCCTGCCTCCCCACTTCCCATAGATGTCAGTTGTTTATTTATTTTTATTATTTTGTTTGAGCTTGCACGCGCACACCCCCCTCTGTAGATGCCAGCCGCCACTGGAAAACAGTGGTTCACCTCAGAGTTTTGTGAGTTTTTCTATCAGTCAGCAGCATCCGCACTTAACAAAAAGGTAGCACTTCTCTCCCACAGTCAATATTGAGAGTAGCGGTGGGCAGAATTTGCGTAGTCGCGCTACACAAAGCTCCGCGAAATGGTACAACATTTCTGCGAGCACGCAAAAGTTCAGTGAACACGCGGAATTGCTTGTTCCGTCCGTTCGTGGTGCTTGTATCCTGTTCTCGAATGCTGTTTGCGTGCTCATGGAGAAATATCTCCCGAACACGCATTTTGAAAGCGCGAACAAGCAAAAAATTCCGCAAAGCCGCAGATCGCTGAATTTGTGGCTATTCCGCGTTCTCCGTGGAACGCGAAATTACCCAAATTCTGCAAATTCCGCGAGTGGAATGGAATTTACCGCCCAGGCCTAATTGAGAGAGTGTCTGAGAATCAATCTCAACATCAATGCAATGCATTTTGGGATGGATGAGCAGCCAAAGTTGCAGCCTGATCGCAGACATATTTCCCTTCATTAGCAGCCGGCCTAACAGAAGGGCTCAAAGCAGGTAGGCCTTTGCAGTTCTTGTGATGAGTTTGGACAGGTTTTAAGTATATTTCACATTCTTTTAACTTCTCCTCAGGTGCCAGCAACATCATGATATCCTCCTTTTTCCTAGAACCTATCTTTAGCTCCAAAGAAGTTACCAATGTAAGGCCCAATGGTTCCCTTTGTTCTGGTGTGTGAAGTTTCACTGAAACTAGAAAGTAAACTGTCATACAGGTGTCTATGGTCTGATTATATCCAAAGGTTGTCTAACCGATCAGCCATTAGGCTATGCAACTACACCTATGCACCCTGCAGGGTGTATAGTTCTATCCCATTGCCAAATTGGCAACAATTAATAGGTACTGTGGATCATATGGTTTGGCGATAATGAATGTTTCATCATGCCTGGAGGGGATGTGAATTCACTCCAGACATATCTCAGCCAATTAGCAGATCTTACTTTACTGAAGTTCATCATCTTCAGCTGAACTCCAGATTCTGGTCATGGAGACAAAACACCTCATTTGCCTCAGTTGCAAAGAGGTGGCCAACCCCTTGCCATCTTTGCTTGCCCAGGTGTTCATTCATATAGGCCACAGCTGAATTGCTTGAGCTTGATCAAACTGTAAGGGTAAAATAAAAAAAACTCCTCTTTTCTCCACTGTGGCATTTGTTGGTCCAACCTATTATCACAATGTTAGATCTGGGTGTCTCTAGTTGGCAGGGTAGGTACCACTGTCCAAGTAGGGACCCTTGCTTCTAGTCAGGGAAAGGGGGATACACTGTTAAGATAACCCCTGCTCACCCTCTAGGTAGCTTGGCCTGAGCAGTCTAGGCTATCAAAGGCAATGTGTAAAGTATTTGTACCAACACTCACAGTAACACAGTGAAAACACCACAGATTTACTCCACACCAGTTTTAGAAAAATAAGGTATCTTTACTAAAAACTTCACAAGACCAAATACTACAGAAAAACCAACATACAATTAAAAAGGTTACTTTAAAGATAGTTCAAGAGTTTGCAGAAAGTACTCCAGGATGTAAAGGTCAGTGTCCTGCACAAGGCGACTCTCAATGCACAAAATGCGACACTCTCGTGCCCAACAGTACCTGTAGTTGCGATAAGGTTCCCAAAAGCTATAACAAGGAAGATGGCAAAGGCGATGCGATACTCCTGAGATCTTGGGGAGGCTTTGCAGCAGCCCTGCTTCACGCAGCAGAGGTGGATGCGCCGGCTCCGATCTGTAGGGGGAGGATGCGATGACTTTGGCTTTCGTTGCGTAGGTTTCTTAGGGGGAAGCTTCACGCACAGGTACGATGCGACGATCTTCGGTGCGGCGCGATGCGCGGCGTTGACTTCTGGTGCCGCAACCCTCGATGCGTCGCGGTGCGCGGCTCAGCGTTGACTTCGGGCGCCGCAGCCCTCGATGCGTCACGGGACGGGACTCTGCGTCGACACACGCAGCGACTGGATACTTTCACGCACCGGCAGTGGTGCGGCCCGCAAACTGGTTCTGCGACGACCCTCGCAGCATCAGGAATCTTCTCGCACCGGAACGATGCTCGACGCACTCGGCGATGCGGGGACTCCGGGTGCTTCGATGACGCCGCGATGAAATTCTCCTCGCACTCTCGTTCTTGCGACACGCAATCGGATGATGCGTTGGGTACCAGTTACTCTTTTTCACGCTTCTGCTTCCCAGCTCCCAAATACAGCAAAACGACCTCCTGAGGCCCCAAGACTGGGCAAGCACTTTGGGAGCTGGTGGTGAAGTCCTTTTGTTCCTGGGACTTCTTAACAGGGAGCCAACTCTTCTCAGGCCCTTGGAGATCAGAATCAAAAGAAGGGGACACAGCAAAGTACTTCCCCTCTCCTTGGCAGCAAAGCAAAACAGCAAGCAGGCAGTCTTCTCCTCTTCAGTTCTTTTCAGCTTTCTCCTCGGCAGAGGTTCCTTCTTAGTTCCAAAGTGATCTAAAGTTTAGGTGTCTGGGGTCCTCTTCTTATACCCCTCCAAGTCTTTGTCTCTCTTTGTTTCAGTGGGGGGATTCCCCTGCTCAAACCGGTTCCTGGGTGTGCTCTGCCCTGGAGCACCTGGTTCCTTTCAGAGTGAGGGGCAGGGTCTTTAGACGCTCAGCAGGAGGTGGAGCCTTCTTTGTGCTGGCAGAGGCAGAGTCCTCAGCCTGGCCAGCAGGGGGTGGAGCCGGCATTGTGCTGGCAGAGGCAGCCCTACTCAAACCCAGGGGCTACTCCTCCCACCAATTCACCCTGCTGCTGACTCATCCAGACTCCTGGAGCCACCTAGCCCATCACATGACACCAGTCAGCCAATCTGCACACAGGCACACAGGAAGGTTAAACAGGAGAATAGCTACTTTCTAAAAAGTGCTATTCTCACACAGTGAATTTAAAAACCATCTTGCTAAAAAGATGTATAATTAAATTCTGAACACAAAGATACCAAACTTGGATTTTCTATCTTTGCTTTAGGGGAAGATAGGCATGTAAACAGCCTCCCCTATTCTGTCCTATGGGCAAGATAGCCTCTCAGCAGTGAAAAACGAAAATGGCTGTAATTCACTACCAGGGCATGTTACACACCTCAGTACATGCCCTACCTTTCAGATACACTGCACCCAGCCCAGGGGGGTACCTAGGGCCACCATAGGGATGCCTGACATGTACAGAAAGGGAAGGATAAGGCCTGGTCAGTGGTTGCACTGGCCAGGTCGACATGGCAGTCCTGGACTGCACATAGGCACTGCAAGCAGGCCTAAGACATCATTTTAGGACTACTCCTGTGGGTGGCACAATCAGTGCTGCAGCCCACTAGTAGAATTTGAATCACCAGCCCTGGCACACTCAGTGCACTTTACTAGGGGCTAACATGTGAAACAAATATACCAATCATGGATAACCAATCAATATAACAATTTATACAGAGGGCATATGCACTTTAGCACTGATCAGCAGTGGTAAAGTGCCCCGAGTCCTATTGCCAACAACCACGGGTCAGAAAAAAATAAAGGAGGAAGAAGCAAAAAGTTTGGGGATAACCCTGCAAAAAGGGCCATTTCCAACACAACCCCCTTCCAGCCTAAAGCCAGGGTAGACCAAGCGATACCTCGATGGGATTCTCTGCTTAGGGCGATAGAACACGGAAACTGGCCCAAACAGCAGGGCACTATTCCTGTTCTATGCCTTCCTGAACCCGGTTGGATCCCTTCATCCATACTCTCAGGTTCCACCAAGCCAACCCATGTGGAACCCTTCTCCTCACCTGTGGACACCACCTGTGCAGCACCTAGCCTTAACTTGCTCACAGGTGAGTCCCAACAGACAGACAGCAAGCCGCAGTGACCACTGACAGTGGTCAGGGATGAGACCCAGGCCTTATTCCTCTCAGGGCCCTCAAACCCCTGTGGCGTCAGAAGGTGGGGGGCAGTAGCCCCAGGTGCTTGGCACCCTTTGTCCACTCCCTTCCCTGTCAGGTCGGGTCTGACAACCTGGCACTGACCCACCAGCCCCAGGCCTGTATCCGGTGGCTGGACAGGAGGCTGGGGTGGGCTGTTCCATACCCGGTCCTCCTCTTCCTTGGGGCTCTGTACCCTCCCACCTGGAGCGGTACCCCCTTCCAGACTAGTCAGGGCACCTGTGGCAGGTGTCCTGCACCATTCGCCCACCAGTTCAGGGGTTCTATCCTGCAACTGGGATTCCAGGTCAGGGGGGACACCCTGGACCTGGCCCTCCAACCTAGGGTCTAAACCCTCCAGGTGAACCGGGGTCAGAGGCGAGGATTCCCTCCCTCTGCACCCCCTTCCAGAAGTCTGCACCCTCCCACTCGGAGTGGTACACCTCAAAAACAAACTGGTAGAGACACTGCTTACAGATGTCCCTCCGTCCAGGACAGGAAGCACCTGCACCTGGCTTCCCAGCCCAGGGACCAACCCCTGCGGTTGAACACTTGCCCGGCACACCAGGACTTCACTCACAGATGTGTCCACACTGGTAGAAAGCACCCACCTGGCCAACACAATGGTGTGGCCCAGTTCACCCCCAGGGTGTGACTCCTGCCCCCCTTCCAGGGGCAACCCTGTCCACCAGGACAACCAGCCACAGAGGCCACTGACAACTGTCAGTGATGAGAGCCAGGCCTCATGCCTGTCAGGCCTCTCTAACCTCTGTGGCGTCAGAAAGTGGGGGGCAGTAGGCCCAGGTGCCTGGCACCTTTCCTCCACTCTCCCTCCTGCCAAGTCAGTTAGGGCATCCTGACACTGGCCCGCCAGCCCAGGGTCTGTACCCTCAGGCTGACCAGAGGTCACGGGCGAGGCTCTCCTCCCCTACCTCTCCTTCTGGGGTCCTGCCCTCTCCTCCCCAGAGAGTCACCCTCAGAACACAACTCACCCACCAGTTCAGGACCTCTCTCCATCAACTGGTCTCCCAACCTAGGGTCTAAACCCTCAGGTTGCACCGGGGTCAGAGGCGAGGACTCTCTCCCTCTGTACCCCCTTCCAGAGTGCTGCACCCTCCCCACTGGAGTGGTACCCCTGGAAGCCAAACCGGTCAGGACACAGCTTACAGATGTCCTTCCCTCCAGGTCAGGCAGATCCTGAACCTGGCCTCCCAACCCAGGGACTAAACCCTGCGGTTACACACCTGCCTGTCATGCCAGGACTTCTGGGGACTCACACAGTATCTCCCCGTGGGTGACACATGACTCAGGTGTCTCGTGACAGTCTGCCTGGCGCAGATCTCCCGGCCCCTGTCCACCTGACAGTGCGCGAAGATCCCCCAGGACAGAAGTGGTGTCAGCATTTGAATCACCAGCCCTGGCACACTCAGTGCACTTTACTAGGGGCTAACATATGAAACAAGTATACCAATCAGGGATAACCAATCAATATAACAATTTATACAGAGGGCATATGCACTTTAGCACTGATCAGCAGTGGTAAAGTGCCCAGAGTCCTATTGCCAACAACCAGGGGTTAGAAAAAAATAAAGGAGGAAGAAGCAAAAAGTTTGGGGATAACCCTGCAAAAAGGGCCATTTCCAACACACAACAACTTTGAGATACACAGGGTTGTATTATGTTATCTTGTGTGCATCTATGCATATATGGGGCATTGGTATTGTGAGTACCATGGTGAAAGGTGGCAGAGCGCTATGCAGGTCAAAGGTCTGAACAGTGTGTGAGGTGCTGAATGAATGAATAAACGGCTTTTATAGGGAGTGAGGTGAGGCATGAACTGCACAGGACATTTAGTGGGGCATTAGGTGCAGCTATGATTAAGGTTTTTAGCTGCCTGAAATGACCACCTACCAACTTGACAGACATTCCAAATTTACAAGGAGGGCATGTAGGCAGTCTGTGCTCCAGGGCTGCAGGGAAAACCACCTGTACCCCATTGCTACAATCAGCTGCCAATAACTGATAGTTGTGCCATGGCCTATTAAAGCTGATGGTGGTCTCTCTTGACCCTCCATCTTCACCAGAGTTGAGTACTGTGCTGGGGAGCAGAGTAATACATTTAGTTTGCAGCTCTTCTCTGGGGACTTATGACATTAGTTATAACATGAATCTTCTCAGCACGAAAACATACAACATATGATAACTGAGGAGCAGAGCAGCACAAAGGTATAGCATCAAGAACTTCCAGCCCTACATGACTATGCATGTTTGGCACAGGATGTGGCTTGGATTCTTGTGTAACAGTCACCACTAATCACTGCAAATCTTCTACAGCAATGGCGTTCACATCCAAGTAACAGCGTAAGAACTCAAAGACTTCAATCTATCATTCTGGAGGTTGGTGTACTCCTGCATCCTTCCTATTTGCAATTGTGCTCTGAATTTCCTGCCCACTGTTTGCAACACGGGCAAAAGCCCATTGGTAAAAGCCCATGGTAAAGTGTAGAGGATGGGGCAAAGCATTCCTCTATCAGCTTAAGCTCAAGCTCTCATAGTGTCATGATATCATATGGTGACAGTTACCCCGATTGATTTAACGATTATTACATCACTCTTTATGGTGAATAACCACAGGGTTAGTATGCTTGCAAAGCTTTTTGAGATAAAGTTCAGGGACTTATTTGCAAACCCATTGCGCCGTCAGTACATCACTTTTTTTGAAGCACTGGCGCGTAGTGTGCTTGCTCATATTTACAAGGCCACCTAAAGCCACCCTGCATTGCTTTTCATGGTATGTGAATATCGTCCACTTTCAAGCACTACTCTGCATGAAAGGGGCGTTCCATGGGTGTTGCTGTAGGTGTTTCCACGCAACACCCATAGAACCTGACGCATTCCCAGACTTACAAGGTTTTGTAAAACTGTGAATGTGCCAGATTCGTACACCTCTTCTTGTTTTTCCTTTTTGTTTTGCATTCTGCAGCACACATAGAAAGAGGGAAACATCTTTCATGATTGTTTTTGTGCAGGAAGTTTTCCCTTCCTGCACAAAAACAATCACCCCTACAATGCTGACACCCTCGCACCATGGTGCAATGGTGTCTGTGTTGGCGCATGGCTGCCCATTGTGCACCAGCACAGGGGAAAACGACAAGAATGCACCTTATCGTTTCTTTTGACGCATGGCAGCACAGCAGGAATGCTTGCTGGGCTGCGCTGTCCTGCGCTTCCCTACGTCAAAATATTGTAAATAAGGCCATCAGTTTTTAGTACATGCATCTGGGAGGGTTTACTGGACCTCTTTGAAATTCTAGTTCTGTGATCATGGACAATGTCGATGCACAATTTACGAAGTTTATAATTGTTTGAAGTGCGTTCCAGATTGACTCAATCATGGCCGATGAATGTATTTTTACTTTTGTATATTTGGCAACAGTACCTAAATCTTGTTTGCTGGGAAGGATTGTCCTATTGCTGTTCAATAAATGCATTTTGTCACTATTATACCAGTGCTGGAGTTCCAGTGTTGGAGAGTTTGACTGCACATACTGCCATTGTTGAAGTCTGTAAAATAGCAATGGTTTTGAGCTAAGCTTGTTAAACTGCATAGATGAGCCATTAAAGGTTGCTGTGTTTTATGGCGGCATTTTACTTTAGTTGTATTTCCTTTGATGTGTTTAAACTGTGGTAAAGTCCTGTTAAAAGTGCATTGCCATTGTTTTTCAGTAATTTATTGCTGTGCTGTGCAGGAGACTTGCTACAGAAAGCCTGCCTTTGTGTTATTTCTGGCATTGCTTAAGAACATTTTCTAAGAAAGAGAAAATATTAACAAAAATACGGGACTGCAGTTCACCACGGGTTCTAATCACCAAACACTGAACAGGGTCGTTCTTTCAGTACATTTAAATAGGAGTTTCTCAAATGTACACACTGCGAGAGGCTCATTAACACAAGGCCCTGTGCAGAAAGTTCCATTTAGCCTTGGAAAAACTGCAGTTAATTCAAATGGTGTGTACCCTCAAATTATGATGAATCCAGCAAATGCAAAGCATCAACAATGTCATCAGACAGACGTTTATTGAATTATTTTAATACATTTTATGCGTGCTTACACATCTATATATTATTATAGATGCTATGGGGCCTATTCACAACTGCATTTTGTATTATATTTAGTAGTATTAAATTACTACATTGTACGCACTGGTACGAATGGTTTGGCATGTCTAAATTTGTGATTTCCTAATAGCGACTGTGGGCCAGATGTACGAAGATTTGGAATTGCGACTTGCAAATTGTGAAAAATAGCGAGTCGCAATTTGTGAGCCGCAATTCCAAATGTACAACAGTGTCAGAGACACTGTTAGCGATTCCCAATCGGGGTCGCAAAATGCGAGGCTCATCAATATCCATGAGGCACTCACATTTTGCGACCCTATTGAGAATGGCTGGCCCTCCCAGGGATGGTGGCCTGCTGGGCTCAGCAGTCCACCATGTCTCGGACTGATTTTAAATGAAGCAGCTTTTTTTTTTTCAACTGCAGACCATTTTCCTTAAAAAAAAAAAACGGGATGCATTTTTTTTTTTTAAATGAAACGTTTTTGTTTCACTTTTTAAGGGCAGGCTGTCTGCCCTTAAAAAATATTTTTGCATGCATTTGAAAAGGGGAAGGGGTCCCTGGGCATTATCCCCCTACTTGAAGTAGGTGTTTAATTGCGACTGTTTTGGCAGTCGCAAAACAGTCATAGATAGGGCTCAGAGTCGCTATTAGGAAGGGATGCCCTTGAAACGCCCATTCCTATTTGCGAGTCGCAAACGCTATTTAGTGAGCCGCAAATAAATTGCGACTCACTAAATAGCATTTGCACTTGGCCCTGTAGGGTTTATGCATGCGCAAACGGGTCACAGACATTCCAATTTGAATTTCCCAAATAGCGATTTCTCAGAATTTGCTATTTAAGACATGCAAATGAAAATGTTGTGCATATGGGCCTTTGTCTTTATTATTAGCTACATGAGTGTCTATATGGATTATTGATTGGCTGTCTGAGTATCTGTATGGATGCCTGAGTGTCTGTGTGGATGGGGGGTGTGACTCTGTGCATAGAGGTGTGAGTGGGTAATTCACTGGGTGTATGGGTTCAAGAGTGCATCTGTGAAGGGCTGTATGGGTGGGTGAGTGTGTGTATGGGTGTGTTGGTGAGTGAATGGATGTCTCAGTCGTACATGTGTGAGTAACTACATATGTGAAAGGCAGTATATGGTGAGTGTTGGAGTATATAAATCACTATGGGCCTCATGTAGGAAGCCCAATACCGGTCGGTAACGGCCGATTTTTGGTAAATATACCGTTACCGACCGGTATTTGGGCTTTTGAGATGTAGGGGGCTCATTTCATGATTCGGTATTTACCGAATCGGTAAAATTACCGAATCGGTAAAATTACCGAATCGGGAATTTTACCGATTCGGTAAATACCGAATCATGAAATGAGATGTAGGGGGAGTGTGTCGTGGGTGTGGGAATTCGTTATTTACCACCAACTAAAGGTTGGTGGTAAATGACGAATAGGTGAAAAAAAGCATTTTTGTGCCCGTTTAAGTGTGCAATGTGGCAGACATACATGCCCTCAGGGCATGTATGTGTGCCACATGTGCACACATGCAGGAATCAGGGGTGCAACAGGGTGTCAATGTGACACCCTGCCACCCTTGAATGTGCTCCCCCCATTACCGAATTGGTATTTACCGATTCGGTAATGAGGCATACCATCCCATTGAGAAATCAATGGGAAGGTATGCCTCATTACCGAATCGGTAAATACCGATTCGGTAATTACCAAATTTTTCCGAATCGGTAATATTTACCGACTTTTTACCTACATTGCATTTACCACTTCATAAATACCGATTCGGTATGATTCGGTATTTATGAAGTGGTAAATGTAATTTACCTACATGAGGCCCTATATGTGAGAGTGAGTGATTGTGAGAGTGGCAGTATGGATGAGTGTGTGCGTGTTTCAGTGATTGTATATGAGAGTAAGTATGTGTTAGTATCTGTATGAATAAGTGAGGTGGTGTGTGTATAACTATATAGGCGAGTAAATGGGAGTGTGAATGATTCTTTGCATGATTGACTAGGTGTGTGAGTAAGTGTATGGATGAGTGGTGATGTGTGAGTGTCTGTATAGGTGTATGAGTACAAATGATAGTGCTGTATTGATAAGTGACTGCATTTATGAATGACTGTATGGGTGAAAGAGTGGATGTGTGTGTAGACCTAGGAATCAGTGAGTGGGTATGTAGTAATTAGTATTGGTGTGTCTATGGTTTCAAAAATGATAGTCTGTATTTTAGAGTGGGTGTATCAAAGGTTATATTAGGGTGTGAAGAGGTGCATCAGATTATCACGTGGATGATGTCAACAGTGATGTCATCAGTGATGTCATTTGAGATGTCATCAGTGATGTCATCAGTGATGTCATTAACCATGTCATGAATGATGTAATATGTGACGTTATCAACAGTGCATTGCGGGGCGTGAGTTATAGTTAGCTCAACTAAGTATAACGGATGAATTTCTCTGGTTTTGTACGAGTGAAATATCCAACTAACTATAACGTCCCTGAAACCTATGTTTTTTATAGTGAATTTCTATGTTTATTTAAATGCTAATTTCTAACTATAACGTCCCTGAAACCTATGTTTTTTTCAGTGAATTTCTAAGGTTTTTAAATGGTAATTTCTAACTATAACGTCCCTGAAACCTATGGTTTTTTCAGTGAATTTCTAAGGTTTTTTAAATGCTAATTTCTAACTATGCCTACAAAGGTAGGACATGTGAAGAAAGAGGAAGAAAGGCGCAGAAAGAAGCCAGAGAAATGCAGAAAGAGGCAACAGACGTCCAGAAATATGAAGAAAAGTGCAGAAAGAAGCAAGAGATATGCAAAAAGAACCAACAGAGGTGCAGAAAAAGGCCTTGTTGCAAAGTCATCCTGTGCCCCAACTTTTTACTGACTGGTACTGATGGTAACCAGCTCTCACTAACCAGGCCCTGAGCCAGTGCTATGCTGAAAGACACATACAATACAGTGAAAACACCTACATACACTAGGGTACACTACGGGTTGGGGTACCCCTGTGATTGGCATGACCTCCCCTGTAAGGCCCTAGTACGTAATAGGGCAGGGGATCAAAACTACCTCTAACTCAGAAGTGCAAAAAGAGACAGGAAAGGTGCAGAAAAAGCGAACAGGGGTGCAGAAAGAGGCAAGTAAGGTGAAGAAAGAAGTAAGAGCAGTGCAGAAAGAACCAACAGATGTGCAAAAAGAGGAAAGAGGGGTACAGAAAAAGGTAGGAGGGGTGCACAAAGAGGCAAGAGAGGTACAGAAAGAGGCAGGAGGGTGGAGAAAGAAGGAAGAGAAGGGCAGAAAGAGACAAGAGAATTGCTGAAAGAACAAATAGAGGTGCAGAAAGAGGCAAGAGAAGTGCAAAAAGAGGCAAGTGAGGTGCAGAAAAAAGGAAGAGCAGTGCAGAAGGAACCAACAGAGGTGCTGAAACAGGCGTGAAATTTGCAGGAACAGGGAACATGGGTGCAGAAAGAGGCAAGAGAGGTTCAGAAACAGGCAGAAAAGGTGCAGAAACAGGGAACAGGGGTGCAGAAAGAGGCAAGAGAGGTGCAGAAAGAGAAAAGAGGGGTGCAGAAAGAGGTAAGACATCTGCAGAAAAAAGCAACAGAGGTGCTGAAAGAGGCAAGTGAGGTGCAGAAAGACCAACAGTTCTGCAGAAAAAAGCAACAGAGATGCTGAAAGAGGCAAGTGAGGTGCAGAAGGAATCAGGAGAGGTGCAGAAAGAGGCAAGAGGGGTGCAGAAAGAAGGAAGGGAAGTTCAGAAAGACGCAACAGAGGTGCTGAAAGAGGCACAAAGGGTGTAGAAAGAGGCAAGAGAAGTGCAGAAAGAACCAAGAGAAGTGCACAAAGAAGCAACAGAGACACAGAAGGAGGCACGAGGGGTGCAGAAAGAAGGAATAGAAGTGAAGAAAGAAGCAACAGAGGTGCTGAAAGAGGCATGAAGGGTGCAGAAAGAGGCAAGAGAAGTACAGAAAGAAGCAACAAAGGTACAGAAAGAGGCAAGAGGGGTACAGAAAGAGGCAGGAGGGGTGGAGAAAGAAGGAAGAGAAGGGCAGAAAGAGGCAAGAGAATTGCTGAAAGAACAAATAGAGGTGCAGAAAGAGGCAAGAGAAGTGCAAAAAGAGGCAAGTGAGGTGCAGAAAAAAGGAAGAGCAGTGCAGAAGGAACCAACAGAGGTGCTGAAACAGGCGTGAAATTTGCAGGAATAGGGAACATGGGTGCAGAAAGAGGCAAGAGAGGTTCAGAAACAGGCAGAAAAGGTGCAGAAACAGGGAACAGGGGTGCAGAAAGAGGCAAGAGAGGTGCAGAAAGAGAAAAGAGGGGTGCAGAAAGAGGTAAGACATCTGCAGAAAAAAGCAACAGAGGTGCTGAAAGAGGCAAGTGAGGTGCAGAAAGACCAACAGTTCTGCAGAAAAAAGCAACAGAGATGCTGAAAGAGGCAAGTGAGGTGCAGAAGGAATCAGGAGAGGTGCAGAAAGAGGCAAGAGGGGTGCAGAAAGAAGGAAGGGAAGTTCAGAAAGACGCAACAGAGGTGCTGAAAGAGGCACAAAGGGTGTAGAAAGAGGCAAGAGAAGTGCAGAAAGAACCAAGAGAAGTGCACAAAGAAGCAACAGAGGTGCTGAAAGAGGCATGAAGGGTGCAGAAAGAGGCAAGAGAAGTACAGAAAGAAGCAACAAAGGTACAGAAAGAGGCAACAAGGGTGCAGAAAGAGGAAAAAGAGGTGTAGAAAGAGGCAAGAGAGTTGGACAAATAGGGAAGAGGGGTGCAGAAAGAGGCAAGTGAAGTGCAGAAAAAAGCATCAGAGAAGTGCAGAAAGATGCAAGAGAATTGCTGAAAGAAGCAACAGAGGTTTAGAAAGAAGCAAGAGAAGTGAAGAAAGAGGCAAGTGAGGTGCAGAAAGAAGCAAAAGCAGCGCAGAAAGAACCAACAGAGGTGCAGAAAGAAGCAACAGAGGTGCTGAAGGAGGCATGATGAGTGCAGAAAGAGGCAAGAGAAGTGCAGAAAGAAGCAACAGAGGTACAGATAGAGGCAAGTGTGGTGCAGAAAGACTTAACAGAGGTGCCAAAAGAGGCGAGAGAGGTGCAGAACGAGGCAAAAGGGGTGCAGAAAGAGGAGAGAGAAGTGCAGAAAGAAGCAAAATAGGTGCTCAAAGAGGCAAGAGGAATGCAGAAAGAGGCAGGAGGGGTGCAGAAAGAATTAACAGAGGTGCCGAAAGAGGCAAGAGAGGTGCAGAACGAAGCAAGTGAAGTGCAGAAAGAGGCAACAGAGGTGCAGAAAGACGCAAGAGAGGTGCAGAAACAAGCAAGAGAAGTGCAGAAAGAGCTAAGAGAATTGCTGAAAGAAGCAACAGAGGCTTCGAAAGAAGGAAGAGAAGTGCAGAAATAGGCAAGTGATGTGCAGAAAGAAGCAAGAGCAGTGAAGAAAGAACCAACATAGGTACAAAAAGAGGCAAGAGGGGTGCACAAAGAGGTAAGAGAGGTGCAGAAAGGGGCAAGAGAGGTAGAGAAAGAGGCAGGAGGGATGCAAAAAGAAGGAAGAAAAGTACAGAAAGAGGCAAGAGAATTGCTGAAAGAAGGAACAGAGGAGTACACAGAAGCAAGAGAAGTGCAGAAAGAGAAAAGTGAGGTGCTGAAAGAAACAGGAACAGTGCAGAAAGAAAAAACAGAGGTGCAAAAAGAGGCAAGAGGGGTGCAGAAAAAGGTAGGAGGGGTGCACAAGGCAAAAGAGGTATAGAAAGAAGCAAGAGAAGTACTGAAAGAGGCAAGTGATGTGTAGAAAAAGGCAAGAGCAGTACAGAAAGAACCAACAGAGGTGCTGAAAGAGGCGCAAATGGTGCAGAAAGAGCAAGAGAAGTACAGAAAGAGGTAACAGAGGTACAGAAAGAGGCAAGAGATGTGCAGAAACAGGCAGAAAAGGTGCAGAAACAGGGAACACAGGGGCAGAAAGAGGCACTAGAGGTACAGAAAGACAAAAGAGGGGTGCAGAAAGGGGCAAGAGATATGTAGAAAAGAGCAAGAGAGGTGCTGAAAGATGCAAGTTACGTGCAGAAAGAGGCCAGAGATCTGTAGAAAAAAGCAAGAGAGTTGCTGAAAGAGGCAAGTGAGGTGCAGAAAGAAGCAAGAGAGGTGAAGAAAGAAGTAATAGAAGTGCAGAAAGAAGCAACTGAGGTGTAGAAAGAGGAGGCAAAAGGGGTGCAGTAAGAGGAGAGAGAAGTGAAGAAAGAAGCAAAAGAGGTGCTCAAAGAAGCAAGAGGGATGCAGAAACAGGCAAGAGAAGTGCAGAAATGTAGGGGAGTAGGATCTACTTCACATGGGTATCCTCATTTTTTGCTGGTGTTTCACTGTTTTTCGACCTTAGTCTGGCTGTGGCCCTGCTAATCAGGACCCCAGACTAGCTGTTTCCTCTGTAAAATGGTTTCCATGTACATTAGGTACATCTCTAATTGGATTCTGGTTGCCTTATCAGTCCCTAGTATATGGTATACTATGTACCCAGTGCATAAGTACCTCAGAGGCCTACCAGGGGCTGAAGCATGTATTTTGCCAACCCTGGAAAGCACTCCAAAATGATACCATGGGTCTGCTACTGCAGCCTGGGTAAGGTGGTGCATGCACCCGTTACTGTGGGATAGGCTACCTATATCACTACCATTGCACACACATATAAAACCTATAAGTCACTCCTATGGCAGGCCTTAACAATCCTGAAGGCAGAGTGCTTGGTTTTTATGTGAGAGGGTGCCCCTGCATGAGCAGAGCCCCTCTGCAGCGTTCGGAGTACCTCCTCTGATGCTGTTTGTGGTGCAGCCTGACCATATACTCTTAAGTGCATTATAACCTTGCGGTAAAAGCTAACTTTGGACTGGCTGCACGGAAACATGTCGTGTTTGGTGTCAAACACTTTGGATTACTACCCCCCTGCCAGTTCTGGCGGCGGGGGTAGCATTCCACCCTTCCAGAGGGAGAGACATGTTCACACTGGTCTACCCGGTAAAGACTTTCTAAAGCCCTGGCATCACAAAATGGATGCCACTGCCACAGACACAGGTCTGGCCTCCTGCTGCTGACTGAAACTCCGGCTGGGGAGGCCTGGACAATAGGTTTCCTGTCCCAGGGAGGTGTAACCACCTCCCCAGACAGGCAGATGTGTATTGGAGCTGGGCGGGAGCACTCTCTGGTGCTTTGAAGTCCTGCACTGGGGGCACACTTGGTGTCCCTGTGCATAGTCCAGTTCAAACCAGTTGCAGGGGCTACCTGCCCCTGCTCTGGCATGAAACTGTACAAAGGATAGGGCTGTAACCACCCCTCTTTCCAAACCCTCCCATAGGTGGGTCCCTAGAGTATGTCCAACCCCCAAACTTAGTATAAGTATGGGAACCCAGTCCTTGGGACTTTAGATTACCCTGGACGAAACTCTGCAACATATATCCTGGATCTTTGACTTTCTATTTCAACTAGAAGATGGACGAAATCTCCCTTGGGATCAAGGAGTGACTCCCCTGCTTGGCAGGCACCAAAGAAGCAACTGTCCGGTCTGCAACTCTGAAGCTCCCGCCGGACACCAAAGTCTTTGCATCACCAGAGGTAGATTTCCAGACTTCCCGAAGGCTACCCTGAGTCCACAGCAAAGCTGAGGCCCATGGCTATTGTGGGTGATGTGTAACCATGACCCCTGGACACCATGAACTTTTGCCAGTACATCATCTTCCTGGTCCTCCTCAAAGGTGTGCTTTGGTCTCTGAGTAGCCCCAGCCTTAGGCCCTTAAAGCACTGAAGATCTTTGGCCTCCACTCCACGAGTGACCCGTGGTCCAGTTTCCAGTGTGACTGCATGAGGCTCCATCACGATCGCTAGCCTGTTTGCTAGTGGATCCCCACGAAGGCAATTCCTCTTCTGATTGGACTTTCCTGGTTGCTCCAGATGTGCCCTGACTTACCTTTGCTGGGTGAGTCCCCCAGACCTTGCTGGTCTGCACCGACGTCTTTCTTCTATTTCCACTTGACTTGCCATTGACAAGGTTTGTTGGGTCCTTTCTGGTCGCCGACACCGCAGCACTTGACAGACATTGTGGGACAGCTCTAAACCAGCTCCTGGTCATCGTCAACACCTCCTGGACCTCGTGGCTGAAGAGTCAAGACACCCATCAACTCACCTGAAGCACACCGACATCTGTGGGTATTGGACTATCGTGCCCCTGGTCACTGGTAAGTGACTCAGACTCTGTACCCTCTGCTTTCAGGTTCCTTCCATCCTTGATCCAGGCTTGGATCTCTTCGGACACTTCTCCTCTTCACGGCAGCAGCACTTCTTTGCCAGCTTCCATTGAAAACGACGCCGCGACCCGACACCATTTGACACCTATGCACCCGGCTTCCCTGGGTGAGGTAATGCGAGTACTCTGGTGCTCCTGTAGTTGTTGGCCCTAGACATCTCTAAGTCCAAAAGGGTTTGCTTGTAGTCGTCCTCTAAGTGTCCTTAAACTCTTAATTTCCAACCGCAACTTTCCCCATAGAAGTTAACGGCGATTCGCGACTGTGTTCTCACTCATCACGCTTCCCCCGTGGGTCCCCTGTGTCACTGCCTTTGGTGGTTCCTTGTGGTCCAAGCCCTTCTACAGGCTCTAGGCCTTGCGTCTAGCTCAGTCGTGGTTCTTATACCACTTTATTGGTATATGGTTTGGTACGCCCCTGGGGCCCA
Source organism: Triturus cristatus (assembly GCF_964204655.1). Classification (NCBI taxonomy): domain Eukaryota; kingdom Metazoa; phylum Chordata; class Amphibia; order Caudata; family Salamandridae; genus Triturus; species Triturus cristatus. The sequence continues at coordinate 587,561,871 of NC_140591.1, read as the reverse complement.
AACGTGTATTTGTGCTTTTACTGTTGAATACTGACTTGTAACTTAAGTACTTCGAACTCTAGCCTCATAAAGAGACTAGAGGGGTGTGTTTTATCTTAAATACATATATTTTAAATATATACCTGGTGTGGTTGTCCTTTCATTTGGTCATTCAAGAGATTATAGACTGGTAAAACAAGCTGCTTTACATTCCTTCAAGACTTAGCCTGAAGGCTGCTCCCCATAGCTACCACTAGGATAGCTTTCAATAAAGGTTGTCTTTAACCTATCACCATAAGGGGTTGTTTGGACTGATACAGGATGCCCACTATAACTAGTGGACAGCATATATCAGGCCAACTTCTCACATTGGCTTGCAGCGTGTGGGATTCCAGCTTGCTATTGTTTTACCAGATAATCTCAATTGAATTGATCAACTGAAAACCACTAAAGGTACCTTAGGTACATATAATATCAAGCTTAGTATACAGTAAGTTCTACTGAACTGAGAGTTGTGTGTCAAGGGCTTAGCACACCCTTTCTACAACTCAAGAGAGTTTAGTAAGCCACACTAGTGTAGGTAGTGCAGTACACGACACCACACTAGTAATGTCTAATCAGCCAGGAACCAGTGGGTCCCTGCCAGAAGCCAGTGGGCTTCTCCCCTATAAGTATGAGGATCTCACCTTTGCTCAGCTTTGGGCCTTATGTTCTATTAGGAAGCTGAAGACAGGCAAAAGCCCAACCACCCAGCATCTCTTGCAGATACTCAGGCTGGATGATCTCTTAGGGCCTAGTGGACCTGAAGGGGTAGGCAGACTGGGTGGGGCAGCAGTTGAGGGTGGACCTGGGGGTGGAACTTCCCCTGTCCCCACCTCTGCTACTTACCAGACTGATGACAATGATCAGGATCTAAGAAACCCAGCTCTACTGGATGAGGATGATGAGGAAGAGCACAATGCTACCCTCTTTGTCCCTCCAGGAAGAGTTGAAAGTAGGGTTAAAAGGGATAGATCTCTCTCAAGGGAGCCTGTCCAGTCTACCTCATCTGTAGGGACCTCTATTTCTTCTCACAGAGGGAGGGAAACCTCCCAAGAGAGGAGGGAGACTGCTGAAGTATGAGCATGCTCAGCTTCACCTCAGAAAGCAGCAGATGGCCCTAGATAAGGAAACCCTAGAGCTCTACAGAGCTAGAAAAAAGGAGGGACTAGAGTCCCTTGGTGGCAGCAACTTCCCTAGAGATAGGGAGAGGTCTTATGACCATAGAAACCTAAGTAAGATTGTCCCTCCCTACCAGAGTGGGGATGACATCCACAAATGGATGACTGCCTTGGAGAGGGCCTGTAAAGTACAGAGGGTCCTGCAAGGGCAGTGGGCAGCAATCTTATGGCTCTCCTTTGCAGACAAAGGAAGAGATAAGCTCCTCACTGTAGGAGAAGAGGATGCTGATGATTACCAGGTCTTGAAAAGTGCACTGATAGATGGGTTTTGACTAACCACTGAACAATACAGGTTAAAGTTCAGGGATACCCAAAAGGCACAAAATCAAGACTGGGTGGACTTTGTTGACCGTTCTGCTAAGGCTCTGGAAGGTTGGTTATTGGGCAGTAAGGTGTGTACCTTCACAGGATTGTACAATCTGATATTGACGGAGCAGATTCTGAATAACTGTCAAAGTCAGCTGTTGCACGAGTACCTGGTAGACTAGGATCTGACCTCTCCCCAAGAATTGGCAAAGAAGGAAGACAAATGGGTCAGAACCAGGGTGAGGCAGAAGGTACAGAACCAAGGTGGTGACCCTAAGAAGCAAGATTCTAAGAACTCTGACAAGGGTGGGGAGAAGGGTAAAGACCAGAAGTCTCCACAAGGGCCCCAAAAATCTTCTTCAGGTGGGGATTCTCAGTCTAACAAAGGGAAAGGCCAAAAGAAACCATGGTGCAAAGTCTGTAAGCAAAAGGCACACTGGACCAGTGATTGCGCCAAGTCCAAAGAGAATACTCCAGCCCCCAACAATGCCCCTGCTCCCCCTAGTGCAGTTACAATTGGTGGTGGGAGTATACAAGCCAAGGGTTTAGTAGGGTCGACCCTGGGTACTGAGTTGGGCTCTGGCTTAGTCAGAGAAACCACTCAGGCTGTTCTTGTCTGTGATGGGGGCATGGATATGACCCCCTCTGTGAATCCCAGTAACTTGGGCAAGCACAGGCAACAGCCTTTAATCAATGGAGTACAGGCTTTGGCATTCAGGGACACAGGAGCAAGTGTCACTATGGTGACAAAAGATCTTGTGGATCCTGGGCAGATTATACTCGGTGAAATGTACCAAGTGACCAATGCTAGCAATGTCAGAACAGACCATTCTCTGGCAGTTGTTAACTTCTCCTGGTGAGGGGTAACTGACCTTAAGAAGGTTGTGGTGAGTGCAGACCTACCAGTCGAAGGCTTGCTTGGCAATGATCTAGAGACTTCAGCTTGGGCAGAAGTAGAGTTCAGGACTCATGCAGAAATGCTGGGCATCCCTGCAGATGTGTTTGCTGTGACCAGGTCACACGCCAAAATGTCTGAAACTGAACAGGCCTTGGATTCTGGAATAATGGACCAAGTGCCTTCCAAGAGGAGGAGCAGAAGGGTTAAGGCAGAGCCTTCCCCCTGACTCAGAATGAGGATCAGTCTCTTGAGTGAGATGATCACAGTCCTGAAGAAGGAACTGTCCCAGAAGAGCTTGAGCTAGATCAGGTTGAGTTATTGGGGACAGGGGGCCCTTCGAGGGCAGATCTGAGCCAGGAGCAGCAGAGCTGCCCCTCTCTTGAACCCCTCAGACAGCAAGCTGCTGCTGAGTCTGCTGGGAGTGCTAGTGGTCCCCATAAGGTGTATTGGGATGATGGACTCCTGTATTCAGAGTGTAGAGACCCCAAGCCTGGTGCCACCAGGAAGTTGGTTATACCTCTGAAGTTCAGGGGCTTCCTATTGACCCTAGCCCATGATATCCCTTTAGCAGGTCATCTGGGCCAGAACAAGTCTTGGGACAGACTTGTCCCTCACTTTCACTGGCCCCACATGTCTGAAGACACAAAGGATTTTTTTCGCTCCTGTGTAACCTGCCAGGCCAGTGGCAAAGCAGGTGGCACTACAAAGGCCCCCTTGATACCACTACCTGTGGTGGAGGTGCCCTTTGAAAGGGTGGGGATTGACATTGTTGGTTCCATTGATCCCCAAACAGCATCTGGGCACAGATTTATCCTGGTGGTAGTGGATCATGTACCCAGAAGCTGTTCCACTTAGGACCACTACATCGCCTGTGGTGGCAAGAAACCTCTTGGGAATTTTCTCAAGAGTGGGTTTTCCTAAGGAGGTAGTATCAGACAGAGGACCAACTTCATGCCTGGTTACTAAAGAGCAATGTGGAAAGAGTGTGGAGTGACTTACAAATTCACCACACCCTATCACCCACAATGCAATGGTTTGGTTGAAAGGTTCAACAAAACCTTAAAGGGCTCCCAGAAAAGCTCAGGTGAAGATGGGACATTCTCTTGCCCTGCCTTTTGTTTGCATACAGGGAGGTGCCACAAAAGGGGGTTGGCTACAGCCCCTTTGAACTTTTGTTTGGTCACCCTGTCAGGGGTCCATTGTGTTTAGTGAAGGAAGGATAGGAGTTACCTCTCAAGCCCCCAAAGCAAGACATGTACTTGGTCTCCACTCCAGGTTGGCTGAGTACATGAAAAAGGCAACTAAAAACCTTCAGGCTAGCCAGGAACTGCAAAAAGCCTGGCATGACCAAAAGGCTATACTGACTGTTTACCAGCCAGGACAGAAAGTGTGGGTTTTGGAGCCTGTGGCCCCAGCAGCTCTCCAAGACAAATGGAGTGGATCCCACACTATTGTTGAACAGAAGGGAGAGGTTACTTACTTAGTAGACCTAGGAACTCCCAGAAGTCCCCACAGGGTTCTCCATGTCAACAGGCTAAAGCCATATGTAGACAGGGCTGACATGGGCTTGCTCATGGCTACTGATGAGGGACAGGAGGAAGAGAGTGACCCACTTCCTGACCTCCTCTCACAGAACCCTGATGATGGGTCTGTTGATGGTGTGGCCTTGGCAGGCAGCCTCACTGCCCAGCAGCAAATTGACTGCAGACAGGTGCTCAATCAATTCAGAAACATGTTTTCTCTGACTCCAAGTCAGACTACCTGGTGCAATCATGAAGTGGACACTGCCTATTAAAAATAAGATTTACAGGCAACCTGGCCATGTCAGGTACTGTATCAGGACAGAAGTCCAGAAAATGTTGGATTTGGGAGTTATTGAACCCTCAGATAGCCCTTGGGCTAGTCCAGTGGTCCTTGTGCCAAAACCTCACACCAGTGGTGGGAAAAGAGAGATGAGGTGTTGTGTGGACTACAGGGGTCTCAATGCAGTCACTAGGACTGATGGGCATTATGGGCGTATAGATACTTTGGCCTCAGCCAAGTACCTTAGCACATTTGACTTGACAGCTGGCTACTGGCAGATCAGACTAGCTGATGATGTAAAGCCAAAAACAGCATTTTCGGCCCCAAGTGGGCATTACCAATTTGAGGTGATGTCCTTTGGTTTGAAGAATGCACCTGCCACTTTCCAAAGGTTGGTGAATACAGTTCTCACAGGTCTGGAAGCCTAGAGTGCAGCTTATCTAGATGATATTGCTGTCTTTAGCTCCACCTGCGAGGATCACCCGGTCCACCTAAGGAATGTTTTGGAGGCCCTGCAAAAGGCAGGCCTCACTATCAAGGCCACCAAGTGCCAGATAGGGCAGAGTCAGATTGTGTACCTGGACCTCCTTGTAGGTGGAGGCCAGGTTCAACCACTGCAGAGCAAAATCCAGACCATCATGGACTGGGTTGCTCCAACCACCCAGTCTCAGGGGGGAGCCTTCTTAGGCCTGCCTGGGTACTATAGGACAGTTATCAAGGGGTATGGATCAACAGTGACACCCTTGAATGACTTAACTTCTAAGAAAATGCCCAAAAAGGTTCAGTGGACAGCTAGCTGTCAAAAGGCATTTGATGATCTGAAGCAGGCCATGTGCACTGCTCCCATTCTACAGAGTCCTGATTACTCAAGAAGTTCATTGTCCAAACAGATGCATCTGATTTGGGGGTAGGGGCTGTACTGTCACAATAGAATGATGAAGGTCAGGATCAGCCAGTAGCTTTCATAAGCAGAAGGCTGACCCCTAGAGAGAAACGATGGTCATCCGTTGAGAGGGAGGCCTTTGCTGTGGTTTGGGCTCTGAAGAAGTTGAGGCCATACTTGTTTGGTACTCACTTCCTTGTTCAGACAGACCATACGCCCCTCTTATGGCTTAAACAAATGAAGGGTGAAAACCCCAAACTGCTTAGGTGGTTAATTTCCCTACAGGGGATGGACTTTACAGTGGAACATACACCTGGGAGTAACAATGCCAATGCAGATGGACTCTCTAGGCATTTCCACTTAGAACATGAAGACTCAACTGGTCACGGTTAGTTTAATGTCCCTGCGTTGGGGGGGTTGTGTAGGAGAGTAGGATCTGCTTCACATGGGTACCCCCACTTTTTGCTGGTGTTTCACTGTTTTACGACCTTAGTCTGGCTGTGGCCCTGCTAATCAGGACCCCAGCCTAGCTGCTTCCTCTCTATAATGGTTTCAATGTACATTAGGTACATCTCTAATTAGATTCTGGAGTGCCTTATCAGTCCCTAATATATGGTATACTATGTACCCAGGGCATAGGTACCTCAGAGGCCTACCAGGGGCTGAAGAATGTATTATGCCACCCCTAGGATGCACTCCAAAATGACACCACAAGTCTGCTACTGCAGCCTGGGTAAGGTGGTGCATGCACCCCTTACTGTGGTATAGGCTACCTATATCACTACCATTGCACACACATATAAAACCTATAAGTCACTCCCATGGCAGGCCTTGACAATCCTGAAGGCAGAGTGCTTGGTTTTTATGTGAGAGGGTACCCCGCATGAGCAGAGCCCCTCTGCAGCATTCAGAGTACCTCCTCTGATGCTGTTTGTGGTGCAGCCTGACCATATACTCTTAAGTGCATTATAACCTCGCGGTAAATGCTAACTTTGGACTGGCTGCACGGAAACATGTCATGTTTGGTGTCAAACACTTTGGAATACTACCCCCCACCAGTTCTGGTGGCAGGGGTAGCATTCCACCCTTCTAGAGGGAGAGACATGTTCACACTGGTCTACCCGGTAAAGACTTTCTAAAGCCCTGGCATCACAAAATGGATGCCACTGCCACAGACACGGGTCTGGCCTCCTGCTGCTGACTGAAACTCCGGCTGGGGAGGCCTGGACAATAGGTTTCCTGTCCCAGGGAGGTGTAACCACCTCCCCAGACAGGCAGATGTGTATTGGGGCTGGGCGGGAGCACTCTCTGGTGCTTTGAAGTCCTGCAATGGGGGCACACTTGGTGTCCCTGTGCATAGTCCAGTTCAAACCAGTTGCAGGGGCTACCTGCCCCTGCTCTGGCGTGAAACTAGACAAAGGAAATGGGTGTAACCACCCCTCTATCCAAACCCTCCCATAGGTGGGTCCCTAGAGTTTGCCCAACCCCCAAACTTAGTATAAGTATGGGAACCCAGTCCTTGAGACTTTAGATTACCCTGGATGAAATTCTGCAACATATATCCTGGACCTTCAACTTTCTATTTCAACTAGAAGATGGAAGAAATCTCCCTTGGGGTCGAGGAGTGACTCCCCTGCTTGACAGGCACCAAAAAAGCAACTGTCCGGTCTGCAACTCTGAAGCTCCCGCCAGACACCGAAGTCTTTGCATCACCAGAGGTAGATTTTCAGACTTCCCCGAGGCTACCCTGAGTCCACAGCAAAGCTGAGGCCCGTGGCTATCGTGGGTGATGTGGAACCTTGACCCCTGGACAACATGAACTTTTGCCATGGCATCATCTTCCTGGTTTTCCTCGAAGTTGTGCTTTAGGCTCCAAGTAGCCCCAGCATTGGGCACCTACAGCTCCGAAGATCTCTGGCCTCCACTCCACGAGTGACCCGTGGGCCAGTTTCCAGTGCGACTGCTCGAGGCTCCTTCGCGATCGCTAGCCCGTTGGCTAGTGGGTCCCCATGGAGGCAACTCCTCTTCTGAATGGGCTTTCCTGGTTGCGCCAGATCTGCCCTGACTTACCCTTGCTGGGTGAGTCCCCCAGACCTTGCTGGTCTGCACTGACGTCTTTCTTCTATTTCCACTTGACTTGCCGTTGCCAAGGCTTGTTGGGTTCATTCTGGTCGCTGACACCGCATCACTCGACAGACCTTGAGGAACAGCTCTAATCCAGCTCCTGGTTGTCGTCAACGCCTCCTGGACCTCGTGGCTGAAGAGTCAAGACACTTGTCAACTCACCTGAAGCACCCGACATCTGTGGTCATTGGACTATCGTGCCCCTGGTCACTGGTAAGTGACCCAGACTCTGTCCCCTCTGCTTTCAGGTTTCTTTTATCCTAGATCCAGGCTTGGATCTCTTCGGACACTTCTCCTCTTTACGGCAGCATCACTTCTTTGCCAGCTTCCATTGAAAATACGCCATGGACCGACACCATTTGACACCTATGCACCCGGCTTCCCTGGGTGAGGTAACTCGAGTACTCCGGTGCTCCCATGGGTTTTGGCCCTAGACACCTCTAAGTCCAAAAGGGTTTGCTTGTAGTCGTCCTCGAAGTGTCCTTAAATTCTTAATTTCCAACCGCGACTTGCCCCATAGACGTTAATGGCGATTCGCGGCTGTGTTCTCACACTGCACGCGTCCCCCGTGGGTCTCCTGTGTCACTGCTTTACCAAAAAGTACTCCCCAATACTGACTCACTAATGAGTGGTTGGATCTATTTGAGCAATCCTGGAACTCTGATAGTGTGGAGATCCCTACGTGAAGCTACTACAGGAACACCACTACTAAGTGGGAAAGGAGGCAAATCCTTTTGTTTTATATTCCCTCACACACCCTAGTGGTGTCATGCTTCATCATCGGAACACCCTGACGCCTAGAAGTCAGGGTGGGCTCAGCCGTCTTTCAGGGAGCTCTTAGGAAGATGTTTTTGGCCATGGGGATAAAGATTAAAAGCCCACCAACAGATCCCAGTTTCCCTTTATTCTTGGATCTGCCGGGGGTAATGATAAAAAATATAAAGGAAGGGTCATTAGGGATATTATGGTCCTAAGACCCTATAGCCAACATGTTTCAGTCCGTGTAAGCCCCATGAAGGGTGCTGGACTTTCTTCAGGCAGAGACTTTGTGCCCCCCGGTATGAGTAGTAAAGAGAATTTCCCTATTCTACTTATTATAAGGGCAGATAGCTGCTCCTTATAGCTTTTCTAGGACAAATTAGTCTCATGTACTCACTCCATCTGGGAAGAGAAAAAGAAAAGAAAAAGATACCACACATCGTTGTATATAGAGTTCTAGATTGTTCCTAACTTCATGCGTTCGTGTGCATTGACCCGTGGTGAAATTTTTTTCCCACCACATACACAGAGGTGGCGAGTGAAAACATACTTTGTCTGTCACACGCTCGTGTTTGCATTCTGCCCATTGTAGTGGCGGCATTGTACCGCATCCTATCACCTTCCACTAGGTGTGTGTTGTTGGTATTGATACAACATCCGTGTCAATCACTCCTGCTCAAACTCGTAACTTTAAAAATCGCCGTGTCTCTTGGAAATATTAAAAACTTATTTGCATGCTCTCACTCCATGCTCGTTCGTGTGTATATATATCTCTCTCACTCTCTCTCTCATTCTCCCTTACTCCGTTTTGGGAGGGGTTTTAACTCCTAGTGGAACCTCAACACTCTGTAGGGTAGCCCTGTGGTCAAACACTGTACGTTTACAGGAGCACAATCATCAGGATTTAGAGATCGGTGAATTTTCGAGTCGCCAGAACCGTCGGCCAACAGTTGTGATGGGGGAAACAAAAACAGAAGACAGAAGTAGACAACACTCATGAGAACAGTGCTGGAGGCTGGCCCCCGAGGGGGCCATCTCTCTCTCATACCCTGTATTCGTGACTCAGCTTCATGTTTACTCACGCCATCAAGGGTCCTGCCCCTCGTTCTGTCCTACTTGGAGGTGGTTCCGCTGCTTGGGGTTCCGACTTTCCTCGATCTCCCGCTATAAATGTATTGTTGTCTAATGGCTAGTGTCCCGCCCATTTCTGGGTCGCGTAATGCATGTCAGAGCGACTCTAGCAGGAATTATGGGTATTGTAGTTCTAAACTGGAAACGCTCCGTTTTCACTATGGATTCTCAATGGTAATTCTGATAGTTATGTCTATAATGCGAAATTAGAGCATCAGCGGCTTGAATAGGTATAACGGGTAATGCAGTTATAGTTTCGTATTATCGTTCTATTGGATAAGTGACTCCTCAAATCACTGGGACTGTAGGGCTGGGGACACATAATCATATTTAAATGATTTACTAATATCTATTTACATTATCAAGAGGCTTATGACGATACTTTCGCCATAATGAACATTTATATGCTATCTCCAATGCTTGCCTCAGTATTCACAGTCCAGGGACTTAACTTATATTTAATTGAATCCCAGTCTCTGTATCAGATGAATCCGATCGTACCTGTGACGTACTAAGACGTCAGGGACAAGGAAGATGGGGTGTTTATAGTGAGTGGGGTTGTAATGAAGTGCGTTGTGCTTCAAATTTGTAATTTAGAACCCACAGCAATGACATATAAATGTCACTTTGTTCATGTGGTTTGGAGTTATTATGATATTGATTTGTCATAGATACATGTGTCGTCTGTAGAGGGAAAACTCTTGGGGTAGGGATTACCCGATTTTATAAACAAACTTACTGGCATCAGCTCCCTATCATGAGATGTAGATATACTGTCAGTTACCTCTTATTGAGCTGGTTCCACGGTATCGAGTCGTTCAGTCCGACAATGTGGGTTTTGAGTCTATACACCCATCGCTGTTCACGTTCAGTGTGTATAAGGGAGTCCTTATAACTCCGGTTTCGTTTAAAGGAGAACATTTGTTTCTCAAATTTCAATTTATTTGAGGTCAAGACTGTCCACTTCTTGTTGATGATTTTCTTAATTTCATTGGATGATGCATTAAAAGTTGTAACACATATAAGTGTGTCCTGTTCCTCTTTTTTATGTGTTTTCTAGTAGGGCCTCCCTAGGTGTATTGCGGGACCGTTTCTTTGCTTTATCAATAATCCTCTTGGGATAAGATCTTTCTTCTAATTTCTTTGCCAGATTTTCTGCTTCCACTTTGTATTCATTAGGTCCGCACAATTTCTCCTGTGTCACTGCCTTGGGTGGTTCCTTGTGGTCCAAGCTCTTCTACAGGCTCTAGGCATTGTGTCTAGCTCAGTCGTGGTTCTTATACCACTTTATTGGTATATGGTTTGGTATGCCCCTAGGGCCCAAACATGTATTTGTGCTTTTACTGTTGAATACTGACTTGTAACTTAAGTAATTCGAACTCTAGCCTCATAAAGAGACTAGAGGGGTGTGTTTTATCTTAAATACATATATTTTAAATATATACCTGGTGTGGTTGTCCTTTCATTTGGTCATTCAAGAGATTATAGACTGGCAAAACAAGCTGCTTTACATTCCTTCAAGACTTAGCCTAAAGGCTGCTCTCCATTGCTACCACTAGGATAACTTTCAATAAAGGTTGTCTTTAACCTATCACCATAAGGGGTTGTTTGGACCGATACAGGGTGCCCACTATAACTAGTGGACACCATATATCAGGCCAACTTCTCACAAGAAAGAACCAAGAGAAGAACAGAAAGAAGCAACAGAGGTGAAGAAGGAGGCACTAGGGGTGCACAAAGAAGAAAGAGAGGTGCAGAAAGAAGCAACAGAGGTGCTGAAAGAGGCATGAAGGGTGCAGAAAGAGGCAAGAGAAGTGCAGAAAGAAGCAACAGAGGTACAGAAAGAAGCAAGAGTGGTGCAGGAAGAGGGAAGAGAGCTGTAGAAAGAGGCAAGAGAGTTGCACGAATAGGGAAGAGGGGTGCAGAAAGAAGTAAGAGGGGTGCAGAAAGAGGCAAGAGAGGTGCAGAAAGAAGCAAGTAAAGTACAGAAAAATGCAACAGAGGTGCAGAAAGACGTAAGAGAAGTGCAGAAACAAGCAAGAGAAGTGCAGAAAGAGGCAAGAGAATTGCTGAAAGAAGCAACAGAGGTTTAGAAACAAGCAAGAGAAGTACAGAAAGAGGCAAGAGAGGTGCAGAAAGAGGTAGGAGAGGTGCACAAAGAGGCAAGAGAGGTACAGAAAGAGGCAAGAAGGGTGAAAAAAGGAGGAAGAGAAGTGCAGAAAGAGGAAAGAGAATTGCTGAAAGAAGCAACAGAGGTGTAGAAAGAAGCAAGAGAAGTGCAGAAAGAGGCAAGTGCGGGGCAGAAAGAAGCAAGAGCAGGGCAGAAAGAACCAACATAGGTGCAAAAAGAGGCAAGAGTGGTGCAGAAAAAGGTAGGAGGGGTGCATAAATAGGCATGAGAGGTACAGCAAGAGGCGCAAATGGTGCAGGAGGAATAAGAGAAGTACAGAAAGAGGTAACAGATGTACAGAAAGAGGCAAGAGATGTGCAGAAACAGGCAGGAAAGGTGTAGAAACAGGGAACACGGGTGCAGAAAGAGGCAAGAGACGTGCAGAACGACAAAAGAGGAGTGCAGAAAGGGGTAAGAGATCTGTAGACAAAAGCAACAGAGGTGCTGAAAGACGCGAGTTACGTGCAGAAAGAGGCAAGAGATCTGCAGAAAAAAGCAAGATAGTTGCTGAAAGAGGCAAGTGAGGTGCAGAAAAAAGCAACAGTGGTGCAGAAAGAGGCAATAGAAGTGCAGAAAAAAGCAACAGAGGTGTAGGAAGAGGCAAAAGGGGTATAGAAAGAGGAGAGAGAACAGCAGAAAGAAGCAAAATAGGTGCTCAAAGAGTCAAAAGAGATGCAGAAACAGACAAGAGCAGTGCAGAAAGAACCAAGAGAAGTACAGAAAGAAGCAACAGAGGTGCAGAAGGAGGCACGAGGGATGCAGAAAGAAAGAAGAGAAATGCAGAAAGAAGCAACAGAGGAGCTGAAAGAGGCACGAAGGGTGCAGAAAGAGGCAAGAGAAGTGCAGAAAGAAGCAACAGAGGTACAGAAAGAAGCTAGAGTGGTGCAGTAAGAGGGAAGAGAGCTGTAGAAAGAGGCAAGAGTATTGCACAAATAGGGAAGAGGGGTGCAGAAAGAAGCAACAGGGGTGCCGAAAGAGGCAAGAGAGGTTCAGAAGGAAGCAAGTGAAGTACAGAAAAAGGCAACAGAGGTGCAGAAAGACGGAAGAAAGGTGCAGAAAAAAGCAAGAGAAGTGTAGAAAGAGGCAAGAGAATTGCTGAAAGAAGCAACAGAGGTTTAGAAACAAGCAAGTGAAGTGCAGAAAGAGGCAAGTGAGGTGCCAAAAGAAGCAAGAGCAGTGCAGAAAGAACCAACAGATGTGCAAAAAGAGGCAAGTGGGGTGCAGAAAGAGGTAGTAGAGGTGCACAAAGAGGCAAGAGAGGTACAGAAAGAGGCAGGAAGGGTGCAGAAAAAGGTTGGAAGGGTGCATAAATAGGCAAGTGAGGTACAGAAAGAGGCAGGAGGGGTCAGAAAGAAGGAATAAAAGTGCAGAAAGAGGCAAGAGAATTGCTGAAAGAAGCAACAGAGGTGTAGAAAGAAGCAAGAGAAGTGCAGAAAGAGGCAAGTGAGTGTGAGAAGTTTGCCTGATATAGGCTGTCCACTAGTTATAGTGGGCACCCTATATCAGTCCAAACAACCCCTTATTGGTTATAGGTTAAAGACAACCTTTATTGAAAGCTATCCTAGTGGTAGCTATGGAGAGCAGCCTTCTTGAAAGAATGTAAACAGCTTGTTTTACCAGACTATAATCTCTTTAGTCACTAAATGAAAGATATCCACACCAGGTATGTATATAAAATATATTTATTTATTACTAAACACACCCTCCTAGTCTCTTTATGAGACTGGAGGTCAAAACACATAAGTTACACTTCAATAATCACAGTAAAATAGCACAAATACACGTTAAGCCCTAGGGGCGAGCCAAACCATATACTAAAATAGTGGTATAAGAACCACGACTTAAATAGACACAAGGCCTAGAGTCTGTAGAATCCCTGGAACCACCCAAGGTAGTGACACAGGGGACCCACGGGGACCGTGTGCAGTGTGTGAACACAGCCACGTGCTCCCGTTAGCTTCTATGGGGAAAGTCGCGGTTAGATATTTAAAGATTAGGGACACTTATAAATGAGTCAGGACCAAACCCTTTTGGACTTAGGTGGTTCTAGGGCTAGTACCCACGGGAGCACCGGAGTACTCGTGTTACCTCACCCAGGGAAGTCGGGTGCATAGGTGTCTTTTGGTGTCGGGTTGCATCGTCGATTTCAATGGGAGCTGGCAAAGAAGTGCTGCTGCCGTGAAGATGCGAAGTGTCCTTAGAGATCCAAGCCTGGATCGAAGATGAGAGGAACCTGAAAGCAGAGGGGACAGAGTTTTCATCACTAGTCAGTGACCAGGAAGGCGATGAGCAGATGCCCACCGATGTCGGGTGATTTCAGGTGAAAGAGGTGAAGCTTGACTCTTCAGCCACGAGGACCAGGAGGCGTAGAGGACAACCAGGAGCTGAATTCAAACTGTCCCACAAAGGATGTTGAGTGCTGCAGTATTGGTGCCTGGATTGGACACAACAAGCCTTGGCATCAAAAACCCACGCAGAAACGAGAAAGATGCTTCGGTGCAGACCAGCAAGGTCTGTGGGACTCACCACTTGGTTGGTAGTCAGGGCACGTCCGGAGCAACCACGGAATCCCAAGGAACTACAAAGTTACCTCCTCAGGGACCCACCAGTCAATGGACCAGGGATCATGAAGGGACCTCGAGATGAAACACAAAATGGCGGCCCACGGGTCCCCCAGAATGACCAGGCTGACAATCTTCAGTGGATTTAGTGCTCGATGTAGGGGCTAAAAGTCAGCCCAAGCACGACTTCAAGAAACGTTGAGAAGTCAATGCACTTGCAGAAATGCACAGTGATCAGGAGTTCCGGTTCCACGCTACTCACAAGGGCTGTGGGTCTCAGCTTTGCTGGGGACTCGGGTCGTCCTCTGAGATGTCTGGAAATCCTCTTCCAGGGCTGCAAATACTTCGGAGTCCGGCAGGGGCTTCGATGATGCAGACGGGCAAATTGCTTTGTTGGAGCCTGCCAAGTAGGGGAGTCACTCCTTGACCCCAAGGAAGATTTCTTCAGTCCTCTGGTCTTGAGCAGAGCGTCGAAGGTCCAGGATTCAGCTTCAGAGTTTCGTCCATGGTAATCTAAAGTCCTAAGGACTGGGGTCCCATACTTATACTAAGGTAGGGGGTTGGCCATACTCTGGGGACCCACCTATGGGAGGGTATGAAAGAGGGGTGGCTACACCCATTTCCTTTGTCCAGTTTCGCACCAGAGCAGGGGCTGGAAGCCCCTGAACCGGTTTGAGCTGGACTATGCACAGGGACACCAAATGTGCCCCCAGTGCAGGACTTCAAAGCACTCAGAGAGCGCTCCCACCCAGCCTCAATACACACCAGCCTGTCTGAGAGGTGGTGACACCTCCCTGTGACCGGAAACCTATTGTCCAGGCCTCCCCTGTCGGAGTTTTGGTCAGCAGAAGGAGGCCAGACCTGTGTCTGTGGCTGCAGCATCCATTTTGTGATGCCAGTGCTCTATTAAGTTTCTACCGAGTATACCAGTGGCTGTCATGTCTCTTCCTCTAGAAGGGTGGGATCATACTCCCACACCAGTTACTGGTGTGGGGGTATGATTCCAAGGTATTTGACACCAAACACAACATGTTTCCGAGCAGCCTGTCCAAAGTTAACATTGACCGTTTGGTTATAATGCACTTGAGAGTATATGGTCAGGCTGCACTACTGGCAACCCCGGAGAAGAGATTCCGAAGGCTACAGAGGGGCTCAGCTCATGCCTGGGCACCCCCTCACATATAACCAAGCACCCTGCCTTCATGATTGATAAGGCCTGCTATAGGGGTGACTGATAGGTTTATATGTGCAGTATATGGCGAGATATAGTGAACCTATATCTCAGTAAGGGGTGCATGCACCACCTCACCCAGGCTGCAGTAGCAGACCTGTGGTGTCATTTTGGGTGGCTTTCCAGGGGTGGCATACTACATGCTTTTTTTCACTTTTGGCAAAGTGACTAGCTGTAGTTTTTGAACCCTAGCTCTGCCGGCACCTAGGGAAACCTAGCAAACCTATATTGATTGGGGCGACATCAAAGTTACCTATCACAAACCAACCTGGTTTTGCAAGGGGGCGACCCATAAGTTTTTGGCCCTGGGCTCGGTGACCATCTAGGGAAACCTACCAAACCCACATAGTTCTGAAAACTAGACACCCAGGGTAGTCCAGCGAGTTATGGCTTGCGAGGGTCGCCTAACGTTTTCCTACCCACAATCCCCTGCAAACCTCAAATTTAGAAGAGTCTGTGTGGGAAAGTTCTGGAATCTACGTGGATACACAAATTTCCTCCCACCCAGCGTTCCCCCAGGTCTCCCGATAAAAATTATGCCTTACTCGCGTGGGTGGGTCAAGTACCCGCGACAGGCAAGGGCCCAAAACCTATTGAGGCGACATCAAAATTACCTATCACAAAACAACCTGGTTTTGCAAGGGGGTAACCTGGGTTTTTGCCCCCGTGCTCGGCGGCCATCTTGGGAAACTACCAAACCCAAACATTTCTGAAAACTAGGCACCCAGGGGAGTCCAGCGATGTATGGCTTGCGTGGTTTCCTCAATGTTTTCCTACCCAGAATCCCCTGCAAACCTCAAACTTAGCTGAAAAAATCACTTTTTCCATACATTTTTTAGCGTGGAATCACAGTGCCAGCACAAATGTCCTACCACCCAGCGTTCCCCTTGTTCTCCCAAGTAAAATGATACCTCACTTGTGTGGGTGGGCCAAAGTCCTGTGACTAGGAAGTGCCCAAAACATAGGGATTTAGAGTATAGCACCGAGAATTCTAAGCGCTATATTTTTTTTTTAAATAAGTTTTTAGCCAGTTCTGCTTTGGACACCCACACAAGTGAAGTATCATTTTACTCGAGAGAACAAGGGGAACGCTGGGTGGTAGGACATTTGTGCTAGCATGGTGATTCCACACACAAATATGTGGAAAATATGTTTTTTTTCAGCTAAATGTGAGGTTTGCAGGGGATTCTGGGTAGGGAAACGTTGGGGGATCCACGCAAGCCATACCTCAGGACTTCCCAGGGAGTCTAGTTTTCAGAAACATGTGGGTTTTGTAGGTTTCCCTAGATGGTGGCAAGCCTAGGGCCAAAAAAAACGCCCCCCCCCCCCCCCAAAACCAGGTTGTTTTGCTTTAGGTAATTTTGAAGTCTCCACAATGCAATTTGGGTCATTTCCTGTTTCAGACACTTTGCCTACCATTTTTATCGGGAGACCTGGGGGAACGCTGGCTGGGAGGAAATTTGTGGATCCACCCAGATTCCACAACTTTCCCACACAGAAATTTGAGAAAAAAGTGATTTTTGCAGCTAAATTTGAGGTTTGCAGGGGATTATGGGTAGGAAAATGTTGGGGGACCCATGCAAGCCATACCTCGCTGGACTCCCGTGGGTGCCTACTTTTCAGGAATATGTGGGTTTGGAAGTTTCCCAAGATGGCCGCCGAGCCCGGGGACAAAAACCCAGGTGCCTCCCCCTTGCAAAACCAGGTTGTTTTGTGATGGTCATTTTGATGTTGTCTCAATAGGTTTTGGGCCCTTGGCTGTCACGGGAACTTGACCCACCCACACGAGTGCGGTATCATTTTTATTTAGAGACCTGGGGGAATGCTGGGCAGGAGGAAATTTGTGGATCCACATAGATTCCAGAACTTTCCCACACAGAAATTTGAGAAAAAAAGGGATTTTTTCAGCTAAATTTGAGGTTTGCAGGGGATTCTGGGTAGGAAAACGTTAGGGGACCCACGCAAGCCATACCTCGCTGGACTTCCCCGGGTAGCTAGTTTTCAGAAATGTTTGGGTTTGGTAGGTTTCCCTAGATGGCCGCCGGGCCCAAAAACTCATGGGACCCCCCTTGCAAAACCAGGTTGTTTTGTGATAGGTAATTTTGATGTCTTCTCAATAGGTTTTGGGCCCTTGCCTGTCACGGGTACTTGACCCACCCATGCGGGTGAGGTATCATTTTTATCGGGAGACCTGGGGGAAGGCTGGGTGGGAGGAAATGTGTGGATCCAAGTAGATTCCAGAACTTTCCCACGCAGAAATTTGAGAAAAAATTGATTTTTTCAGATAAATCTGAGGTTTGCATGGGATTGTGGGTAGGAAAACGTTAGAGGACCCATGCAAGCCATACCTCGCTGTCTAGTTTTTAGAAATGTGTGGGTTTGATAGGTTTTCCTAGATGGCCGCCGAGCCTGGGGACAAAAACTTATGGGACCCCCTTGCAAAACCAGGTTGTTTTGTGATAGGTAATTT
The DNA here is from genome assembly GCF_964204655.1 of Triturus cristatus. NCBI lineage: Eukaryota > Metazoa > Chordata > Amphibia > Caudata > Salamandridae > Triturus > Triturus cristatus. The sequence continues at coordinate 587,544,336 of NC_140591.1, read as the reverse complement.
TGAAGTCGCCTCAATAGGTTTTGGGCCCTTGCCTGTCACGGGCACTATGCGCTACCTCCACAAGTGAGGTACCATTTTTCTCGGAAGGCTTTGGGGAATGTGGGTTGGCTGGAATTTTGTGGATCCATGCAGATTCCAGAACTTTTCATGTGAGGAAAACGTTTTTTTTTTCTACAAATTTTTAGGTTTACAAGGGATTCTGGGTAACAGAACCTGGTGAGAGCCAGTCAAGTCACCCCATCCTGGATTCCCCTTGGTGTATAGTTTCCAAAAATGCATAGGTTTGCTAGCTTTCCCTATGTGCCGGCTGCACTAGGACCCAAAATCCGCAGGTAGGCATGTTGCTAAAAACAAATCCGTTCCTAGTCGGCTTTCTGCCGCCCTGGGGGGGATATCGGGGGGTGGAGTTGCCCCGATATTCCCACCAAGGGGGGCATAAACACTGTGGCTATTGTTTTGGGGGGTGGGGACATTGGTATGCCCATTCTGGGCAGCCCCCTCTCCCATGCATAAAAAAGCCAGCGCAATCGTTGGAGTCTAGAGGGCTTTTTGCCCTCCCCCCGGGGGGGCAGATTCGGGGCTACTGCGCCCATCTTCCCCCCAGGGGGAAGAAAGACGGAAATTTTGCGGGTGCGGGATTGGGGCATTGGCATACCCATTTTGGGCAGCCCCACCCTAATTAAAATTTGACCAAAAAATCCCTGGTGTCTAGTGGGCTTTTTGCCCCCACCGGGGGGGCAGATTGGGGGCTACTGCCCTATCTGCCCCCCAGGGGAGCAGGAAGGCTGTAATTTGTGCGGGGGAGATTGTGGAGGCATGGGTATGCCCGTTTTTGGCAGCACCCACCCTAATTCAAATTTGCCCCAAAAAATCCCTGACGACTAGTGGGCTTTTTGCCCCCCTGGGGGTGCAGAATGGGGGCTAATGCCCCCATATGCCCCCCAGGGGGCAGAAAGACTACTAGACGCCAGGGATTTGTTTGGGCTAATTTTAATTAGGGTGGGGGCTGCCCAAAACGGGCATGCCAGAGGGGGCAGGCAGGCTGTAATTTTTGCAGGGGAGGGGGTGGGGGCATGGGCAGCCCCCAGTCTAATTCAAATTTGCCCAAAAGAAATCCCTGGCATCTATTGGGCTTTTTGCCCTCCCCCCCGGCGGGGCAGATTAGGGGCTAATGCCCAAAAGTCCACTAGATGCCAGGGATGTTTTTGGCCAAATTTTAATTAGGGTGGGGGCTGCCCAAAACGGGCATGCCAATGCCCTCCCCCTAATTAAAAATTGCCCCAAAAAATCCCTATCATCTACTTTTCCTATCATATTTTCCCCCCGGCGGGCAGATTGGGGGCTACTGCCCCATCTGCCCACCGGGGAGGGGGGGGCAGAAAGTCTGAGATTTTGTGGCCGGGGGGGTGGGGGCAATGGCATGCCCATTTTGGGCAACCCCCACCCCTGATTATATATATATTTTTAAATCCCTGGTATCTAGTGGGCTTTCTGCCCCCCCGGGGGGCGGATTGGGGGCTACTGCCCCATCTGCACACCAGGGGGGGCCAGAAAGTCTGAGATTTTGTGGCCGGGGTTGGGCAGAAAGACTAAAGTGGCCCAAATTTTTATGGGGGGAGCAAAGGCCCTTGCCCAAGGGGCCACTCCCCCCTCCCTGGTGTCTAGTGGGTGGATCCCTGCTTGGGGATCGCCCTAAGGTTCATGTTAGTTTCGGTTTCTGTGAAATGACGACAGCGCGAGGTGCGCACTGATTGTCCTTTCACAGAAACCAGGGAGTGGGCCTCGGGAGCTGGGGAAGCTCTTCCCCAGCTCCTGAGGCTCTGGGGGAGAAAAGGAAATCCCTCTGCTGTCAGCAGCAGAGGGATTTCGTGCCCCTGTCCTCATGACGTAATGGTTCCGTCATGAGCACATTAGCACCGATGCTCATGACGGAACCATTCCGTCATGAGCATCGAAGGGGTTAAGGGATAGCACACCCTTTCTACAACTCAAGAGAGTTTAATAGGCCACACTAGAGTAGGTAGTGCAATATACCACACCACACTAGTAATGTCTTCAAGGCCAGGAACCAGTAGGTCCTTGCCAGAAGCCAATGGGCTTCAAGATTCCCAGTATGATAGACTTCCATTCACGGAACTGAGAGCATTATGTACAACTAGGAAACTGAAGACAGGCAAAAGTCCAACCACCCAGCATCTCATAGAGGTACTCAGACTGGATGACCTTAGCAGATCTTTAGGATCTGAAGGGGTAGGTAGAGTGGTTGGGACAGCACCTGAGGAAAGTTCTAGGGGTGTAACTCCCCATGACCTGACCTCTGAGGAAACCTCTCAGGAAAGAAGGGAGAGACAGCTTAAGTATGAGGAAGCTCACCTTGAAATCAAAAGAAAACAGGTAGCCCTAGATAGTGAGGCCCTAGAGCTCCACAGAGCTAGAAAAAGATGGGACTAGAGTCTCATGGTGGCAGCAACATCCCTAGAGATAGGGAAAGGTCTCATGACCATAGAAACCTGAATAAGATTGTCCCTCCCTACCAGAGTGGGGATGACATCCACAAATGGATAACTGCACTGGAAAGGGCCTGTAAAGTACAAAGGGTCCCCCAGGAGCAGTGGGCAGCAATCCTATGGCTCTCCTTTGCAGACAAAGGTAGAGATAAACTCCTCACTGTTAGAGAGGAGGAGTCAGATGATTACAACAGTCTGAAGAGTGACTTAATTGATGGGTTTGGCCTACCCACTGAGCAATACAGGTTAAAGATCAGGGATACCCAAAAGGCACAGACTCAGGACTGGGTAGACTTTGTAGATTGTGCTACTAAGGCTCTGGAAGGTTGGTTACTTGGCAGTAAAGTGCATGACTATCAAGGATTGTACAATTTGATTATGAGGGAGCAGATCCTTAATAATTGTCAGAATCAGCTGTTGCACCAGTACCTGGTAGACTCAGATCTGACCTCTCCCCAAGAATTCCGAAAGAAGGCAGACAAGTGGGTCAGAACCAGGGTGAGGAAGAAGGTACAGAACCAAGGTGGTGAACCCAAGAAGCAGAATCCTTAAAATTCTGAAAAGGGTGGGAAGAAGGGTAAAGACCAGAAGTCTTCACAAGGCCCCCAAAAATCTTCTTCAGGTGGGGATTCACAGTCTAACAAGGGAAAAGGCTAAAAGAAACCATGGTGCAAAATTTGTAAACAGAAAGCTCACTGGACCAGTGATTGCACCAAGTCCAAAGAATCTACTCCAACCCCCATTGACCCTAAGGCAACTGTTCCCCCTAGTACAGCTACAATTGGTGGTGGTAATGTTCTGAATAAGGGTGTAGTAGGGTTGACCCTGGGTTCTGAGATGGACTCTGGCCTAGTCAGAGTTCCAACTCAGGCTGTTCTAGTCTGTGATGGGGACATGGATATGTCCCCGTTTGTGAGTGCCAGTAATCTGGGCAAATACAGACAACAGCCTTTAATAAGTGGAGTAGAGGCTTGGGCATTCAGAGACACAGGAGCAAGTGTCACAATGGTGACAAAAGATCTTGTGGATCCTAGGCAGATTATACTTGGTGAAATGTACCAAGTGACCAATGCTAGCAATGTCAGAACAGACCATTCTATGGAAGTTGTTAACTTCTCCTGGGGAGGGGTAACTGGCCTTAGGAATGTTGTGGTAAGTGCAAACCTACCAGTACAGTGCTTGCTTTGCAATGATCTAGAGACTTCAGCTTGGGCTGAAGTGGAGCTCAGGACACATACAGAAATGTTAGGGATCCCTGCTCATGTCTTTGCTGTGACTAGGTCACAGGCCAAAATGTCTAAAGCTGGACAGGCCCTGGATTCTGGAATAATGGACCAGGTGCCTCCCAAGAGGAGGAGCAGTAGGGTTAAGGCAGTGCCTTCCCACCTGACTCAGAAGGCAGATCAGTCTCCTCAGGGAGATGATCTTGAGCCTGAAGAAGGAACTGTCCCAGAGGAGCTTGAACCTGACCAGGTTGAGTTCGTGGTGGGGACAGGGGGCCCTTCCAGGTCTGATCTGAGCCAGGAGCAGAAAACCTGTCCCACTCTTGAACCCCTCAGAAAGCAAGCTGCTTATGAGGCTGCTGGGAATGCTAGTGGCACCCATATAGTTTATTGGGATGAAGGACTCCTTTATTCAGAGTGTAGAGACACCAAGCCTGGTGCATCCAGGAGGTTGGTTATACCTCTGAAGTTTAGGGGCTTCCTATTGACACTAGCCCATGATATTCCCCTAGCAGGAGACCTGGGCCAGAACAAGACTTGGAACAGAATTGTTCCTCACTTTCACTGGCCCCACATGTCTGAAGACACTAAGGAGTTTTGTCACTCCTGTGTGACCTGCAAAGCCAGTGGCAAGGCAGGTGGAACCACAAAGGCCCCCCTGATACCACTAACAGTGGTGGGAGGTCCCTTTGAGAGGGTTGGGATTGACATGGTTGGTTCCATGAATGGTTCTTCGCTAATAAACCACAGGATACCCCTACTGTGTTTAACACCACACTTAGGAAACCATCCAATTTCTGTCCATCGAATACAACTATAGGCCCTGAGGTAACGGTCTTTGAGAATAAGGTACTGCAGGACATTTCCCAATTGGAACAGCAGAATACAATCTCAAAATTTAACAACATGAGCAGGGTAGAGTGGGAAGCAGTAAAGGGCCTTGAGAACAATCAACATCTGACGATCAAAAACGCAGACAAGGGAGGAGCTGTAGTAGTAATGAATACCATCGACTACGACACTGAAGTGTTGAGATTACTCAGTGTACGCCAGAACTACCGTCCATTAGTACAGGATCCCCAGAAAGAATTGTTGGCGACCATTAAGATCATGGTGATGGAGGCTAAGGAAAAGAAATGGATAACAGCGAGAGAAGCCGAGTTCTTGGTTAATGACAAGCCAAGAACCCCGGCGTTTTACATTTTACCCAAAACCCATAAACCTCAACGTCCTCCCCCCGGTCGACCAATCGTTTCGGGGATCCAGTCTGTACTTGAGCCTCTCTCGCAATTTGCTGATTTTTTCCTCAGGGAATCAGTTATCAACCAGAAATCATTTGTAAAAGATACCACAGCAATCCTTAATATTCTCGAAGGGTTGCATTTTGATCCAGAGAATGAATTCATGGCAACCATCGATATAGAGTCACTCTATACCTGTATACCACAGGATGCAGCGTTGGTGGCAGCAGCGCATGCACTTAAGGCACAGGAGTGGTTCTATGATGCTCCACAATCTTTCATACTACAATGTATAGAACTGGCCCTCACACGAAATTATTTCTGCTATAAGGATACTCTGTATCTGCAGACTACGGGCACATCTATGGGCGCTACGATGGCGCCGAGCTTGGCCTGTATTTATGTGGGCCAGTTCGAGGAGCATGTCATATACCACCAGTCGAATCTCTTCCAGAGTAACATCCGTATCTGGAAGAGATATATTGACGATATTCTCTGTGTCTGGTCAGGTCCAGAGGATGGTTTATTACAATTCCTGAACTGGCTTAACCATCAGGATGCCAGTCTGAGGTTCACATGGAACTATAGCAACCACACAGCAGTGTATCTGGACTTAGACATCTATGCAGATGGGGGTAGGCTATGTTCCAAAGTACATCAAAAGCCTACAGACAAGAACTTTCTCCTTTCCTATAGGTCGTACCATCCTAGAGCACTCAGGGATAATCTTCCTGTTGGTCAATTTCTTCGGTACCGCAGGAACTGTACTTCGACCACTACATTCTTGGACCAGTCTAAAGAACTCTGTGCCAAACTCGAAATGAGACAGTACCCACGGAAAACCATCAGACAAGCTGGAAAAAGGGCAATGAACACCCCCCGGAGTGTTTTGCTGCAAAAGAACGAAAAAACTGCAGAAGACTGCCTCCCGGTAGTCATGACATTCGACCCGTTGGCCACTAAGATCCGACAGTCCATTCGCAAACACTGGGCGTTGCTGTCCACTGAGGGCTTCAAGATGCCCCCACCCAGGTTTGCTTTTAAAAGATCTAGCAACCTCGGTGATAAATTGGTGCATTCACGGGTTAAAGCAGAACAGAAGTCTATCGAGTCATCCATCCCCCCTGGCCACCACCAGTGTGGGTCGTGTTCAGTGTGTGCACTTACGAGGAAAACCCAAAGTGTAGTTCTAAAGTCAGGAAAAACCTGGTACTTGAAGTATTTTAGCAACTGCAACACTGCTAATGTTGTATACAGACTAACCTGCCAATGTAACCTTCAATATATAGGACTAACTACCAGGAAGGTGAAAATTAGAATGCAAGAGCACCTTAGCACTATTAGAGCAGGCAAGTTAACAACAAAGTTGGTACAACATTGCTACCACACCAAGCACACCTTCACCTGGGTGGTCTTGGAGAGAATGATGGGCCAGCCTCAAAATGTGGAAGAAATTTTGGCTTCAAAGGAAGCGAGATGGATTTTCCAAGAGAATACCGACCGAGAGGGATTGAACGATCAAATCGAATGGGGTAAGGCGAGATACTGAGTAATTAAAGCACTGATACATCTATATTAGCGAGCAAGGCTCGCCTCCGCCAACCCTATTTGTGATCTTGCTGAAGGAACCTGAGATAGCTTCAGATCTTTGCGGCGCCCAAGATTTTGACAAACCCCCAAGAGGAGGATGTGTTGCCATGCTTATGTGGGCCAGGGCATTCTTGGACTCATTGATAAACGCGTCAAGTGGCATCATGTCGGGGGATCCCACAAGTGATTACATTGATGCATCTTAGACCAATGCGTTATTTAGATTGCAGTATACTCACAAGAGGAATGTATCTGTGGACAAATGCCCCCCCCCTCCCCCCTCTTCCCCCCCCTCCCCCCCCCTTGTTTAGACTCACCTATACATGTATTAAGCCACAATACCATAAATAGTGGGATGGAGATTACACTATATATATTAAAGACATCGCCTCAGAGCAATCTAAATTCAATCCGAGACACTTGACGCTAAATAGCAAAACTTTAGATACACATGAGTCCTCCCTATCCAAGATGGCGCGTATTTCTGCCCCGTTATGAGGAGGTCCTTACGTTGGGAATGTTTGTTCTGAGTTACATCTGTTTTAAAGCATTGACCGATACATCAGGGCATAATCCAAATGTAGGTGCATGTTCCCTCGGTAAAAAGACACTAACTTTGAGACCCAGGGCACTGTAACGCCTGGTTGGAGATACACGCACACCACCCCTTTCCAAGATGGCGCCCGTTCTAGCTGCGAGCCGAGGAGGACGCGGAGGGGGCGGAAGTATAAAGGGGTCGCGGGATCACAACACCGGTGACCGGCGGAGAGAAGGAGCTCCGTGAGGCTTTAGGCGGTAAGGAGGTGTGATGTATGAGGGGAGGGCGCCAGCATTTTGCATTTGTTTTAGTGTTAGATGCCTTGAGACCATCCCCTGCTAACATGAGAGACCGGGTTACGAACTATCCAGAACATCACTCAGACTTAAGGATAGAATGGGGCTGGCCTGCCGAAGAGAGAGGGTGTATGTATTATAGAGGGAATACTAGCAGCCTGACATGACTTGAAAGTTTTTTTGAGTGCCTGAAGAAATACGGACATTAGTATGGCGAGGGAGTTCATATAATAGGCTGAAATAGAATACTAGGTTTTTCTGAACAATTGTTTAAAATTATTAACAGATTGGCATTACGGTGGAATGCCACACAAAACCCCGAGGACTCACATAAGGAGCCCACTGGTGACCTCATCCATCGAGCTGGTACGCGAGGCCAAGGCTCCACGAGGGTAAGGGAGTAAAGATTGATAAACACCCGCAATAGAGTCTGTGTGGATCTAGAAAGAAGGGATGAACACCATAGTTAAGTGTTATGTGTGTATGTCTTTTACTTTTGGCAGTCTCCGAATGTGATTTTAAGAAGTGTCCCTATCGTGTGCCAAGCGACTGTTGTTGCCCTGACGAAATCGCCAAAAAGAATCCAGGCGATGAAACATGTTGGCATATAAGGAGGGTATGAATATTTAGCAACCTTTTTAAACATTGAAGTAGGTGCACTCCTAAGGCGGAATAAAGTTTGAACCTATAGTGGGTGTACCTGTTTCACTTTTTTAATCTTCACTATTAAGTCGCACTATTTGTTTTTGTTTTGGCTCTATCTTTTGGACACCTCTTTATTATTATTTTGGAGCGTGATGGCTGCCGATGATGAGAAGAGTGGGCAATGCTGACGAGTACCAGCCAGCAGGCTCAATTGGGGTTGCGCACGTGAGGTGCCATCACGTCTCTTTCACATTTTTTGGGAAATTTATGTGTTTATTCACAGTTTCCTCAGTAGTTGATTGCATTGAGAAACCTCAGGTGTATTGCACATCAGTTTAGACACCTTCACGATCATTTGTGAGACTGCTCGGAGTAAAACTGTTTATCGTTTTTTGTTTTTTAAAGAAAGTGAAGGTAGCTAACGATTTGGCAACTACCCCAAAAGATCTTCTGACTAGGGGGAGTACTAAAGACCTACAAGGTTAGAACCAATCTGTATGGCATAAAAAACCTTCTGACACCCAGGTCTTTGTAGTGATAGACTGTTTGAGTGGAGGGCGACCTGGGTTTCTTTCCCTCTAGAGCTCCTTATTGTGTACACTCCATGGATCCTCAGACAGCATCTGGGCACAGGTTTATACTGGTGGTGGTGGACCATGCCACCAGGTACCCAGAAGCAATTCCCCTAAGGACCACTACAGCACCTGTGGTGGCAAGAGCTCTCTTGAGTGTATTCTCAAGAGTAGGCTTTCCTAAGGAGGTAGTATCCGACAGGGATGCAAACTTCATGTCTAGTTACTTAACTGCTATGTGGAAGGAGTGTGGAGTGAACTACAAGTTCACCACACCCTATCACCCACAATGCAATGGTTTAGTTGAAAGGTTTAACAAAACCTTAAAGGGCATCATTAAAGGACTCCCAGAAAAGTTTAGGCGAAAATGGGACATACTCTTGCCCTGCCTTTTATTTGCAAACAGGGAGGTGCCTCAAAAGGGGGTTGGCTACAGCCCTTTTCAAATTTTGTTTGGTTACCCTCTCAGGGGTCCATTGTGTCTGGTTAAGGAAGGATGTGAGTTACCTCTCAAGCCCCCCAAACAGGACATAGTGGACTATGTACTTGGTCTCCGCACCAGGATGGCTGAGTATCTGAAAAAGGTAACTAAAAACCTTAAGGCTAGCCAGGAATTACAAAAAGCCTGGCATGACCAAAAGGCTGTACTGACTGTCTACCAGCCTGGACAGAAAGTGTGGGTGTTGTAGCCTGTGGCCCCAGCAGCCCTCCAGGACAAATGGAGTGGCCCCCATACAATTGTTGAACAGAAAGGGGAGGTCACCTACTTGGTAGACCTTGGAACCCCTAGGAGTCCCCACAGGGTACTTCATGTCAACAGACTAAAACCATATGTTGACAGGGCAGACATGGGCTTCTTCATGGCTACTGATGAAGGACAGGAGGAAGAGAGTGACCCACTCCCTGACCTGCTTTCTCAGAACCCTGATGATGGGTCAGTTGATGGTGTAGCCTTGGCAGGTAGCCTCACTGCCCAGCAGCAAACTGACTGCAGACAACTTCTCTGTCAGTTCAGACATATGTTTTCTCTGACTCCAAGTCAGACCACCTGGTGCACTCATGAAGTGGACACTGGGGACACTCTGCCTGTGAAGAATAAGATCTACAGGCAACCTGACCATGTCAGGGACTGTATAAGGACAAACGTCCAAAAGATGTTGGATTTGGAAGTCATTGAACCCTCAGTTAGCCCTTGGGCTAGTCAAGTAGTTCTGGTACCTAAACCTCACACCACAGATGGCAAGAGAGAGATGAGGTTTTGTGTAGACTAGAGGGGTTTCAATGCAGTCATTAGGACTGATGCCCATCCCATCCCCCGGGCAGATGAGCTAATAGATACTTTGGTTTCAGCCAAGTTTCTAAGCACATTTGACCTGACACCTGGCTACTGGCAGATCAGACTAGCTGATGATGCAAAGCCAAAGACAGCATTTTCTACCGCTAGTGGGCACTATCAATTTGTGGTAATGCCCTTTGGTTTGAAGAATGCACCTGCCACTTTCCAAAGGTTGGTGAATCAAGCCCTTACTGGCCTGGAAGACTATAGTGCAGCATATCTAGATGATATTGCTGTCTTTAGCTCCACCTGGGAGGATCACCACGTCCACCTGAAGAATGTTTTGGAGGCCCTGCAAAAGGCATGCCTAACTATCAAGGCTACTAAGTGCCAGATAGGGCAGAGTCAGGTTGTGTACCTGGGCCACCTTGTAGGTGGAGGCCAGGTTCAACCATTACAGAGCAAAATCCAGACCATAATGAACTGTGTTGCTCCCACTACCCAGACTCAGGTGAGAGCCTTCTTAGGCCTGACTGTGTACTATAGAAGATTTGTCAAGGGGTATGGATCAATAGTGACACCCCTGAATGACTTAACCACTAAGAAAATGCCCAAAAAGGTTCAGTGGACAGCTTGCTGTCAAAAGGCATTTGATGACCTGAAGCAGGCCATGTGCACTGCTCCCATTCTGCAAAGTCCTGACTACTCCAAAAAGTTTATTGTTCAAACAGATGCATCTGAGTTGGGGATAGGGGCTGTACTGTCACAGTTGAATGATGAAGGTCAGGATCAACCAGTAGCTTTCATAAGCAAAAGGTTGACCGCCTTTGAGAGGGAGGCCTTTTCTGTGGTTTGGGCTCTGAAGAAGTTGAGGCCATACTTATTTAGTATTCACTTAATTGTTCAGACAGACCATGAGCCCCTCTTATGGCTAAAACAGATGAAGGGTGAAAATCCCAAATTACTCAGGTGGTCCATTCCCCTACAGGGGATGGACTATACAGTGGAACATAGACCTGGGAGTAACCATGCCAATGCAGACGGACTCTCCAGATATTTCCACTTAGAACATGAAGACTCAACTGGTCAAGGCTAGTTTAATGTCCCTGTGTTGGGGGGGGGGGTTGTGTAGGAGAATAGGATCTGCTTCACATGTTTACCCCCACTTTTTGCTGGTGTTTCACTGTTTTTCAACTTTAGTCTGGCTGGGACCCTGCTATTCAGGGCCCCAGCCTAGCTGTTTCCTCTCTAAAATGATTCCATGTACTTTAGGTACATTACAGATTGGATCTGAGGTGCCCTTATAAGTCCCTAGTATATGGTATACTGTGTACCCAGGACATAGGTACCCCAGAGGCCTACCAGGGGCTGAAGAATGTATTATGCCACCCCTGGAAAGCCACCCAAAATGACACCACAGGTCCGCTACTGTAGCCTGGGTAAGGTGGTGCATGCACCCCTTACTGAGATATAGGTTCACTATATCTCACCACATACTGCACATACAAACCTCTCAGTCATCCCTATGGCAGGCCTTATCAATCCTGAAGGCAGGGTGCTTGGTTATATGTGAGGGGGTGACCAGGCATGAGCTGAGCCCCTCTGCAGCCTTTGGAATCTCTTCTCCGGGGTTGTCAGTAGTACAGCCTGACCATATACTCTTAAGTGCATTATAACCAAACGGTAAATGCTAACTTTGGACTGGCTGCACGGAAACATGTCATGTTTGGTGTCAAACACCTTGGAACCATACCCCCATACCAGTAACTTGTGTGGGAGTATGAGCTCAGCCTTCTAGAGGGAGAGACATAACAGCACTGGTATACCCGGTAGAAACTTAATAGAGCCCTGGCATCACAAAATGGATGCTGCTGCCACAGACACGGGTCTGGCCTCCTGCTGCTGACCGAAACTCCAGCAGGGGAGGCCTGGACAATAGGTTTCCTGTCACAGAGAGGTGTAACCACCTCCCAGACAGGCTTATGTGTATTGGGTCTGGGTGGGAGCACTCTCTGAGTGCTTTGAAGTCCTGCACTGGGGGCACATTTAGTGTCCCTATGCATAGTCCAGCTCAAACTGGTTCAGGGGCTTCCAGTCCCTGCACTGGCACAAAACTGGACAAAGGAAATGGGTGTAGCCACCCCTCTTTCCAAACCCTCCCATAGGTGGGTGCCCAGAGAATGTCCAACCCCCTACCTTAGTATAAGTATGGGACCCCAGTCCTTAGGACTTTAAATTATCCTGGACGAAACTCTGAAGCTGAATCCTGGACCTTCAATGCTCTGCTCAAGACCAGAGGACTGAAGAAATCTCCCTTGGGGTCAAGGAGTGACTCCCCTGCTTGGCAGGCACCAACGAAGCAATATGCCGGTCTGCATTATTGAAGCTCCTGCTGGACTCCAATGTATTTGCAGCCCAAGAAGAGAATTTCCAGACATCTCAGAGGCCGACCCGAGTCCCCAGCAAAGCAGAGACCCACAGCCCTCTTGAGTAGCGTGGAACCGGAACTCCTGGTCACTGTACATTTCTGCAACTGCATTGACTTCTCGACGTCTCTTGAAGTCGTGCTTAGACTGACTTATAGCCCCTACCTCAAGCACTGAATCCATTGAAGATTGTTGGCCTGGTCATTCCGAGTGACCCGTGGGACGCCATTTTGTGTTTTGTCTTGAGGTCCCTTTGCGATCCCTGGTCTGTTGACTGCTGGGTCCCTGAGGGGGTAACTTTGTATTTCCTTGGGCTTCTCTGATTGCTCCAGATGTGCCCTGACTGCCAACCAAGTGGTGAGTCCCACAGACCTTGCTGGTCTGCACCAAAGCATCTTTGTTGTTTCTGCTTGGGTTGCTGTTGCCAAGGCTTGTTTTATCCAATCCGGGCACCAACACTGCAGCATTCGACATCCTTTGTGGGACAGATCGAATCCAGTTCCTGGTTGTCCTCAACACCTCCTGGTCCTCGTGGCTGAAGAGTCAAGCTTCACCTCTTTCACATGAAATCACCCAACATCGGTGGGCATCTGCTCATCGCCTTGTTGGTCACTGGCTAGTGACCCAGACTCTGTCCCCTCTGCTTTCAGGTTCTTCTCATCTTCGATCCAGGCTTGGATCTCTTCAGACACTTCGCATCTTCACGGCAGCAGCACTTCTTCGCCAGCTCCCATTGAAATCTACGATGCGACCCGACACCAAATGACACCTATACACCTGGCTTCCCTGGGTGAGGTAACACGAGTACTCCGGTGCTCTCATGGGTGCTAGCCCTGGAACTTCCTAAGTCCAAAAAGGTTTGGTCCTGACTCATTTCTAAGTGTCCCTAATTTTTAAAAATCTAACCACGACTTTCCCCATAGAAGCTAACGGGAGCTCGCGGCTGTGTTCACACACTAGACACGGCCCTAGTGGGTCCCCTGTGTCACTACCTTGGGGTCCCAGGGATTCTACAGGCTCTAGGCCTTGTGTCTAGTTAAGTCGTGGTTCTTATACCACTATATTAGTATATTGTTTGGCTCGCCCCTAGGTCCTGACGTGCATATGTGCTATTTTACTGTGATTATTGAAGTGTATTTTATGTTCATTATGACCTCTAGTCTCATAAAGAGACTAGAGGTTGTGTTTAGTAATAAATACATATATTTTATATATATACCTGGTGTGGATATCTTTCTTTTAGTGCCTCAAGAGATTATAGACTGGTAAAACAAGCTGCTTTACATTCCTTCAACACTTAGCCTGAAGGCTGCTCTCCATAGCTACCACCAGGATAGCTTTCAATAAAGGTTGTATTTAACCTATAACCAATAATGGGTTGTTTGGACTGATACAATGTGCCCACTATAACTAGTGGACAGCATATATCAGGCCAACTTCTCACAGGAGAGGTGCACAAAGAGGCAAAAGAGGTATAGAAAGAGGCAGGAAGGGTGCAAAAAGAAGGAAGAGAAGTGCAGAAAGAGGCAAGAGAATTGCTGAAAGAAGCAACAGAGGTGTAGAAAGAAGCAAGAGAAGTGCATGAAGAGGCAAGTGAGGGGCAGAAAGAAGCAAGAGCAGTGCAGAACGAACCAACAGAAGTGCTGAAAGAGGCAAGATAGGTGCAGAAAGAGGCAAGAGATCTGCAGAACCAACAGAGGTTCTGAAAGAGGCAAGAGAGGTGCAGAAAGAGTCAAGAAATCTGCAGAAAAAAAGAAGAGGAGTGCAGAAAGAAGTATCAGAATTACAGAAAGAGGCAAAAAGGGTGTAAAAAGACGTAAGAGGGATACAGGAAAAGGAAAGAGAGGTGCAGAAGGAGGGAGGAAGGGTGCAGAAAGAGGCAAAAGTGGTGCAGAAAGGGGGAAGAGAGCTGTAGAAAGAGTCAAGAGAGTTGCACAAATAGGGAAGAGGGGTGCAGTAAGAGGCAGGAGGGTTGCAGAAAGAAGCAACAGAGGTGCCGAAAGAGGCAAGAGAGGTGCAGAATGAAGCAAGTGAAGTTCAGAAAGTGGCAACAGAGGTGCAGAAAGACGCAAGAGAGGTGCAGAAACAACCAAGAGGAGTGCAGAAAGAGCTAAGAGAATTGCTGAAAAAAGCAACAGATGCTTAGAAAGAAGCAAAAGAAGGGCAGAAATAGGTAAGTGAGGTTCAGAAAGAAGCAAGAGCAGTGCAGAAAGAACCAACAGAGGTGCAAAAAGAAGCAATAGGGGTGCATAAAGAGGTATGAGAGGTGCACAAAGAGGCAAGAGAGATACAGAAAAAGGCAGGAGGGGTGCAAAAAGAAGGAAAAGAAGTGTATAAAGAGGCAAGAGAATTGCTGAAAGAATCAACATAGGTATAGAAAGAAGCAAGATAAGTGCAGAAAGAGGCAAGTGAGGTGCAGAAAGAAGCTAAAGCAGTGCAGAAAGAACCAACAGAGGTGCAAAAAGAGGCAAGAGGGGTACAGAAAAGGGTAGGTGGTGTGCACAAATAGGCAAGAGAGGTACAGAAAGAGGCAGGAGGGGTGCAGAAAAAAGGAAAAAAGTGCAGATAGAGGCAAGAGAATTTCTGAAAGAGGCAACAGAGGTGTCGAAAGAAGCAAGATGATTGCAGAAAGAGGCAAGTGAGGGGCAGAAAGAAGCAAGAGCAGTGCAGAAAGAAGTAACAGAGGTGCAGAAAGAGGCAAAAAGGGTGCAGAAAGACGTAAGACGGATACAGGAAAAGGCAAGAGAGGTGCAGAAAGAGTGAAGAAGGGTGCAAAAAGAGGCAAGAGGGATACAGAAAGAAGCAAATGTGTTGCAGAAAGAGGCAATAGACGTGCAGAAAGAGGGAAGAGAGGTGCAGAAAGTAGAAGAGATTTGCAGAAACAGGCAAGAGAAGTGCAGAAAAAGAAATGTGCAGAAAGAAGCGACAGAAATGCAGAAAGAGGCAAGAGAGGCACAGAAGGAAGCAAGAGTGGCCTGCACACCATAAATACCAATTTAACACCCACATTTAGCAATATGTAACAGGTGACCATTCTAGGTTTGCAAAGGGCCTTCCACCATGCTCTAACACTTGTCTCTGCATTTTTGGTAACATTTGAGGCATTTGAGCTAGAAACAATGCTTTTTTTATTCAAATCTGCAGATTAGGGAGCAGATGATGATCTATGTGCCTAATGCAGAAAATGTATAATTGTGCGAAAGTCGGTGCAGCCAAACAGTCACATAATTCCAGTGGCCCTGCTCATACCTCTGACTATGTCCACAAGTGCTCCTCAGTGCTTCCTTATTTTTTTTGTCTCACTGAGTTCATAGTTGAGCTTCTGTGGAAATGAGGAAGACTAAACCTGAGGTAACCACTCCACAACACAGACTACCATACCACATAATTACTCTCCATAACGCATAATTCCACTCTACATAATTCCTATACATTAAATACCACATACTTTCTATCCACGTAATTTCACTGCACAACATACCACATAATTCCACTACACACAATGTACATCCACTCTACTCCAAAGAAATGAGTAAAAAATGTTTACATTCACAACACCAATAGCTCTAACTATTGCAAATGCGAAACCTATTACATTGCAAACACTTCTTTAACTAGTAGTCGCATTTGAAGAGTGTGGAGAAAGGGTGCTGGGCCTCCGACCAGTGCTCAGGAATTTCGCTGCGTAGGATTTACAGGAGGTACCAGAAGGGCTTCTTGGCCCCCAAACTCCCTCAGGAGTAAAGTGGACTTCATCCCTCAATCCCGTAGTCTGCCAGGAGGCGTGTTTGCAGAGTGGTGGAGAAAGGGGGCATGGCCTCCAAAGACGTTTTAGCAATCCTACCTTGTGGGACTTGCTGGAGGTAGCAAGAGGTGTTCTCGGCCCCCAAGGATATCCTTGGGGGCCAACTACCTCTCCCATTACCTCCAGTAAGTACCACACAGAAGTATTGCTAAGTTCTCATAACAGGCCAGGCCCCCTTTGCCCACCACTCTGCAAACGCACACCCTGGCGCACTCTTCGATGGGGATTGAAGTCCCCTACACTGCTGGGAGTCCTTAGGGGCCAACTTGCCTACCTCTTACCTACAGTAAGCCCCACACAGTGGGATTGCTGAGAGGTGGACACAGGCCACCTTCCTTTCTCCACCACTCTGCAACCACGCCTCCTGGTGCATTCTAAGTTGGGGGGTTAAGTCCCCTTTCCTCCTGAGGGTCCCTAGGGGCCAACTAGCCCTCCTGTTACCTCCAGTAAGCCCCATACAGCTGGATTGCTGAGTGTGGTCTGAGGCCATGCCCCATTTTTATACCACTCTGCAAACGCGCCTCCTGACGCACTGCTGCTCGGGGGACAAAGTCCACCTGTGTCTTGAAGTCCTCAGGACACAAGAGGACCTCACTGCCGCACCAACAGTGCGCCAAGAAGCGCGTTTGCAGAGTGGTGTAAAAAGGGGAATGACCTCGGACCACCTCTCTGCAATCCAGCTGTGTAGCGCTTACTGGAGGTACCTGGTGGGCTAGTTAGCCCCCAGGGACCCTCAGTATTCAAGGGGACTTAATTCCTCAACTTAGAACGCGCCAGGGGGTGCGTTTGCAGAGTCATGCAGGTAGGGGACAGGGCCTCCGGCGAGTTGCAGGTTTCTTTTTTATATATATATTTTTAGAAGGGGTGCTGTGTAGCCCTCCTTTTTTAGTTTTTTTTGGGGCCTGGCAACCCCATCCCCCAGGGCCTGACAATTTAAACAAAAAAACGGGAAGGGGGCTGCGCAGCCCCCTTCCATAGCCCGATTTCGGCCCTGGGGTGCCATGCCCCGTGGCAGGGCCTCCTTTTTTAAAATATATTATTAGGGAAACCCCCTTCCTTGAGTTACTTTTGGCTCCAGGCACCCCATCCCCCAGGGCATGACCTCTTTTTAAAAAAAAAATATTTTTAGGGAAGGGGTTGCCCCCCTTTCCCTCAGCCACTATTGGCCCTGGGGACCCCATCCCTCGGGGATGGACTCTTTGTTTAAAAATAATTAAAGGGCAGGGGGCCGAGTGGCCACCCTCCCTGGTCTCTATTGACCCCAGGGACCCTATCCCCCAGGACATTGTCTCTTTTTTATAAAAAAGGGGAAGGGCCAAATGACCCCCGTCCTGGACCACTTTTGACCCTGGGGACCCCATCCCCCGGGCCGGAACCTCAGCGTTGGGGACCGTGGGGGAACCCCAATGCCCCCACGATCAAAGTCGGCTCCCCACCTCCTGCAGGAGCCAGCATTGCTTTTGGTCAAGGGTAGCTGCTGACATGCAGCTCCCCTTGTGCACAAGCAATCTGCTTTGCTTTTTGGAAGCGAGAGCAGGTATCCTGCTCTCGCTTCCAAAAAGGAAAGCAGGTTTTGCTATAGCAAACGGCAATGTACCGGGGGTGAGCGACCCGGGACATTGCAGGAGTCAGCCCTCGGGGGTGGAGGTCGCCAGGGCCACAGAGGGCTCCGCAAGGAGGGCCGTGCGGCCCCCCTACAATATGTAAAATGCCCCGGGGAGGTGGTGGTCTCCGGGCCAGGGGTCCACAACAGACCCTGTATTTACATATTCGATGACCCAGGGAGATGGTGTTCCCTGGGGCAGTGTCGGGGGGCTCGAGCTCCCCCACTAATTATTATTTATAGCCCTGGGAAGGGGGCAGTCCCCGGGGCTTGGGGGGGCCCATGAGGCCCCCACTCCCAATTTTATTAAAGCCCCAGGGAGGCACCGGTCCCCGGGGCTTGAGGGGCCACGAGACCCCCCGCCTTATTTTAAATGAAGCCCCAGGGAGGTGGCGGTCCCTGGTGCTGCGGGGGGGCCTCATGCCCCCGTGCATATATTATAAAACCCCATGGAGGTGGCAGTCCCTGGTGCTGTGGGGGCCCCCACGGGCCCCCACACCATAATTTTGAATTGCCCCGGGACCTGGCCCACCCGAGGGCTTTTTAACAAACGAAGCGCGGGAGTCGGCACTTCGTTTTTTAAAATAATTTCAGTCAATTTGCGCACCCAGTGCGAATTCAACTGAAATTATTGAAAAAATGCTTTTTTTGGCCCTGGGAGTCCTTGTGGGACCCCTTGAGCAGGCCTAAGGGGTCAAGGTGTTTCTACCCTGCCCCCTTTTCTTGTTATTTACCTTTTTTTTAACCTTTTTCCTGTGACTCAGTTACCGAGTCACAAGATGGCTGCCAACACATTCTGGTTTGGAGTGTTGGCAGCCAATCAGAATTGAGCTCATGCTCAGGAGGGTTCGCGAACCCTCCCCTAAGCTCAGATGTCGATATTTTTTATTTTTGGAACTTCTCAGCAACTACTGAACGGATTTACACCATTTAAAACAAGCATTGGCATAGCCAATAGGTCTCGCCTTTGGGACCTTATAAGTGTTTACCCATGCAACAGTTGCATAACTAAATACTTATAAGGTCCCAAAAGCGAGACCTATTGGCTATGCCAAGCAGCCTTGCGGCCGGGAAAGTGAAATTGATCACGATTGCGATCAAACATCAAAGCGGCCGTGCGGCCGAAAGTGAAAGTAATCGCGGTAAAACGCCGCGCGCGCCCGCGCACATGCACTGTGGCTCTAGGCTAGCCTGGTAGCACTTTTTGGAGCCCTCTCAATAAGTCTCGCCAGACCAGCGCATGCGCTGGGTCAGGTGAGACCTAAAAAGCACGTTTTCTAGACCAAGACCTACCTTTTTGCCAAATTTGGAGTAATTCCGTTCAGCGGTACAGGCTGCAGCTTTGTTTAAATTTCCTATGGAAATTAGATGGAGAAAACGCGTTTTGGGACCCCCCTGTTTTCTTGGCCCTCGCTTGAGGAATCACCCCAAAACTTTCAAGACAGAACCTGACCTGAGTGAACCTTTTTTTTGGAAATTTCGCAAAGAGTCGTCAAACGGCGCCAAAGATATTGGCAAATCAAAAAGCGCTTTTCCTATGGAAACTAGATCCTAACTATAACTACCTACTGGCGACTGCCAGTAGGTTATATATATATATATATATATATATATATATACATATATATATATATATATATATATATATATATATAATTCACTGAAAAAACCATAGGTTTCACACATGTTATAGTTAGCTGTACATTTCACTCGTAAAAAACCAATGAAATTCCACGTTATAGTTAGATCAAGTAACTATAACTTGCGCGCCCACAATAAACTGCTGATGACGTCACATATTACATCACTCATGACATGGTCAGTGACATCACTCTTCACATCAATGATGACATCTGAAATGACACATTGTGGATTGCGGTCGCGCAAGTTATAGTTACCTGATCTAACTATAACGTGGAATTTCATTGGTTTTTTACGAGTGAAATGTACAGTTAACTATAACATGTGTGAAACCTATGGTTTTTTCAGTGAATTTGCAAGGTTTTTTAAATGCTAATTCCTAACTATAACGTGTGTGAAACCTATGTTTTTTTCAGTGAATATATATATATATATATATATATATATATTTCTACCAAAGTGGATCATACCTTACGGGGAGTTTATTAGAGCCAAATGCAACTGCAGCAGTGAAGATGACTTCTTGGAAGAACAGAGGGTCATGATTGAAAGATTTAAAGAACATGGGAATCCGCGATGAGTATTTGCCATGGCAGTATGGAAAGTGGAAGGCAAATACCCTAATAAGGTACTGCTTGGCTCTAAAGGAATAAAATGAAGTGATGAGGAAGGGCGCATCAGAATGATCACCACAATTACCTGTGAATCCACTGGTGTCAACAAGGTACTTACCAAAAACTGGAATTTACTGAATTACCATCTGACCATTGGCAACCTAGTTGGTGACATTACCTATCGTAGAAGCAGGTCTGTGAGAGATGCCCTGATTTTCAGTGAGATTACCACCATAGTCAGCAATTAACAAAACCTCAACCTCACAAGGTTTTTTATCTGCAGAAACTGTAAAGCATGTTCCACTCTACCAACCAAAAAATTATGATGTACCATATACTAAGAAACGCAGAGAGATTTCACAATGGATAACATGCAGTACCAGTCACTTTCTATACATATTGCAATGCCCCTGTGGTTTGAGGTATGTGGGGAGCACTGTCCATCCAGTTTTTAAAAGAACACTTGAACATGCTTGTGTCATTTCATATCATGACAAACATTACCCTGTTGCCAGGCATTTTGAACAGTATCACTTCAGTGACTGTAACCAACTTAAATCCTATAGTGTAGACCAAGTAGAGTGGACACATGGATTCTTAAACTGAGGAAACGTGAGTCTTGTTACATCATTGACCTCACTACCGAAGCTCCCTTTGGTTTGAATCCTGATGAGGAACTATACATGCACCTAGACTGAGTTATTGGTGGATCTCATTCTTGTTAGCACTGTTGTTTGAAGTAATCTTGGTTTTAAACGGATGTATGATGCTACATCACCAACCGTTACATCGCATGCTGTAACCACGCTGATTTTACATCGCAAAGACTGTTACTTCGCAAGTTTTCACATCGCGTGCCGTTGCAACGTCAATGTGCGTTCCCTTATGCAACAAGGCATGGCAAAGCATACAAAAACATTGTGTACCATTACAACGCGTTTTTTAATCAGCATTGAGTACCTTAATTGTGTTCCACATTCGCTATATGTTATTAAAATTTCATTAATCAGTAAGGCATACATAACGATCATTAGTATTAGCTTTCATTTACTATGTAATTCCCTGGACACTACTTACACGCTACACTAAACTTTTGAAATAGAGTATGTTTATAAGTAATATAAAAGTGTGTTAGCTTACCGGAGCAGTCCCTTGCATGTTCTGTGTCTCGCGACCACCCCATGAATGACGACATTTCCGCATGAACGTAATCTGAGTATTAATGCAGAGGTATGAACATAAATTAACGTATTAATGATTATTAAATCAAAATTGGCATTTAGTACCTTAATCTTATTACACATTCCCTACATGTAATTATTATGTCATTAATCAGTCCGGCCTACATACCTATCGTTAGTATTAGCTTTCATTTACAGTGTCCCCCCTAGCCTCTACTTACACGGTAGACTACACTTTTTAATTACAGTCTGTTTATAAGTAGTATAAAAGAATGTGCTAGCTTACTGGAGCAGTCCCTTCCATCTTCGGTGTCTCGCGACCACCCCATGAATGATGACATTTTTGCATGAACGTGCGCGTCAGCGCTAACCGTAAAAATAAAACTGTTACTGTGGTACCTTAACAGAGCTGTCCATGCCATAATTCAAAAAGTATAAAGGAAAGTTAAAGTCACTTACCTTTTAGGGAGCTCTGCATTCCATCTGCTCTCTGTCCATGCCATTTTCCATGACTCACGACGACCTAATGAATGATGCAAATTACGCAGCTGCCAATCATTATGAATGCCATATAATTATGTCAATATTTCAAAATCCTAAATCCAAAATGTGGTACCTTAACGGAGTTGTCCATGGCATCTTCCGCTGCGCTGTGACCAAATGAATGAGTAATGAAAGCACGGTCCATTATTATTACTGTAATATCATTTCGAAACATTATTTTTACTGTAATTATGTCATTATTTATACTGTGGCATACTGATTGTGGGTTTGTGGTGCGCAATGCTAAGATTTAATTTGTCTATTAGTGACTTGAATAATCCTCTGTTTGAAAGTCGAGCCTTCATTCCATATGCTGGTTTGCTTTACCGAAACCAACTGTTATGGATTTCATTGCATTTAAGAAACAGTTCAGCGCATTACTTACAAACCAATGTTCACACCCGTAATCTTGTGCACGCCTCTGTCATCTTGCACGCACGCATCTGGCATCTTGCACCGCATCTGTCATGTCATCGCACGCGTTGTCACCGCATCTGTCATCTAACTGTCATCGCAGCACATCATCGCACGCGTTGTCACCGCATCTGTCATCTAACTGTCATCGCAGCACATCATCATCAGCTGCTATAGTGCCAATATGTTTTTCATCGCAGCACATCATGTCGCATCATCTGCTATAGTGCCAGCCTTTGGCAATCTGTTTGAAAACGTACCTCATGTCGCATCTGCCATCTGGCACATTATCTTGTATCTGTCATAATCCGTCATCTTGTGCACGCAGGCATCTGTCATCCGTCATGTCATCGCAGCATGCATCATCTGCTATAGTGCCAACCTTTGCCAATATGTTTTAAAATGTACCTCATGTCGCATCTGTCATCTGCCACGTCATCTTGCATCTGTCATAATCCAGCACGCATCATGTGCTATAGTGCCAGCCTTTATCTGCCACGTCATCTTGCATCTGTCACACATCATCTGCTATAGTGCCAGCCTTTATGTGCCACGCAGGCATCATCGCAGCACGCATTGTCATTGGTAGCGTGACGTCATCTTGCATCTGTCCTAATCCGTCATTGCTAGCGTGCGTGACATCATCTCACGTGTCATAATCTGTCATCTGCCTTTATCAGGCACGTCATCTTGCATCTCTCATAATTCTGTCATCTTGCACGCAGGCACGCAGGCATCATCGCAGCACGCGTTGTCATTGCTAGCGTGACGTCATCTTACATGTGTCATAATCCGTCATCTGCCTTTATCAGGCACGTCATCTTGCATCTGTCATAATCCGTCATCTTGAACGCAGGCATCATCGCAGCACGCGTTGTCATTGCTAGCGATGTAAAAGTTAATGCACAGTTGTAGCATGCGTTCTAAAAGCATGCGATGTAAAGCCTCCTGCAATGTTAAAGTCGCGTTGCGATGGCAGCCCATGAAAATACCGTCGTTGTAATGGGTGTTTCCCGTTTTAAATTGAGTAATGTGTGGTAGATCATATTGTAGCATTTTCTCTGCTTTTCTTTAATTGCATAAGGAGAGGCAGGGACTCTCTATACCTGTCAGTGTTCGGTGACAAGAGATTGTCCAGGTGTGGGCACCCTACCCTACTCTTCCACAGAAGAACTGGGGACTCACATCTGAGTAGGTCTGTGAGTGGGTGTGTGGGTGGGTCTGTGAGTGAGTGAGTGTGTTAGTGACTGAGTGGTTCTGTGAGTGGGTGTATCAGTGTCTGATTGGGTTTGTCTGTGGGTGTGAGAGAGCCTGAGTGTGTGAGTGGGTGTCTAAGTGTCTGTGCGGGTGTGTCAGTAGCCGTGTCAGTGACTGGGTCACAATGGAACTGCACCTGACCCTTTATCCAAAGAGAGTCAACCGTTTTTCACAAAATATCTACCCAAGGGCAGAGATTTCTACTGGGTATTTACTAAGTACTACCTCCTTGGGAGACTGTCCAGTGCATATTCTAAACTACCGCTGTGTAATGGAGCACAAGGAAATGTCACCAGTCACCTTGTGTGCATTTTGGCAATGTGATTGTTCCTCATGTGTATTTATCCAGAAATTTGTGACAACATGAATCTTCCTATAGGAAAGACGGCAAGAGTACAAAGAGGTAATTCCTTTTTGTGCTTGTTTTCCTGCCCTCTGTTTTGCTTTTTCTGCTTGTTTTTCTCCCTCCATTTAGCCTTTTCTGCTGGTTTTCTGCCCTCTGTCTTGCACTCTTCTGCTCTGTTTTGCATTTTCTGCAGTTTTTTTGGCCATCTGTTTTGCCTTTTCTGCTGGTTTTCTGCCCTGTTTTGCCTTTTCAGCTTGCTCTTCTGCCCTCAGATTTGCCCTTCCTGTTTGTTTTTCTGCCCTCTCCATTGTCTCTTCTGCTTGTTTTCTGCCCTCCGTTTTGCCTTTTCTGTCCATTTTCTGCTCTCTGTTGTGCAGTCTTCTGCTCTGTTTTGCCCTTCCTGCTCATTTTTCTACTGATGGTCCCCGGGTCCCAATGAGCCCAATGGAGGGGAGTTCTGTGCTACCCCCGTCCTGTATTTATATAAAGCCCTGGGAAGGTGGTGGACCCTGGGGATAAATAAAACCCTTGAAGGCGGGCCCGTGAGTCTCTTCCTTCATTTTCAACAAATAATTGTCCTAGTTCATCTGTGAGCGGATGCCTGAGTGAATGGGTCTGTGAGCAGTGAGAGTGTCTGAGTTGTTCTGTGAGTGGGTGCATGAGTGCCTAAGTGGGTTCTTCTAATTTTCTGCCTTGTTTTGCTGACGTCTGACCTTTATTTAGTCTCTCTCTGCTCATTGCTGATCTTTATTTTCCCTCTTTCTACTCATTTCTGACCTTTATCCTACCTCTTGTTGCTCGTTTCTGACATCTATTTTGCTTTTTTCTGCTAATTTCTGACCTCTATTCTGCCTCTTTCTGCTCTTTTCCGACCTTTATTCTGCCTCTATCTGCTAGTTTGTGACCTTTATTTGACCTCTTTCTGCTATTTTCTGTTCTCTATTTTGCCTCTTTCTGGTTATTTCTAAACTTTATTTTGCCTCTTTCTGCTCTAAGAGCCTTAGGAGGGGGTCTCGTGCGCCTCCTCCTTTTTTTTAAAATCCCTCTGGGACCTGGTCCATTTGGGGGCTCATTTCAAAAGAAGCGTGGGTGACCGTGCTTGTTTTTTTTCAACATTTTGCCACAAATCTGCGAATCCTCTTGCAATTTCACAGCAAAACTGAAAATAAATGTTTTAAACCCCCAGCAGGGTCCCTCTGGGACCCTACCACTACATCTAGGGTAGGGATACCTCGCCCCCTTTTTTCTTTTTTAAATGTTTTTTGCAAGACTCGGCTGAAGCCGAGTCCCAAGTTGGCTGCCAACACTTTGTGGTTGAAGTATTGGCAGCCAATCAGATTTCAGCACGGGGACTGTTGTATCCTCAGAAGATCCACATCCCTAGATATAAAAATTTGGATTTCTTTTAATAACTCAAAAACTACTGAATGGATTTACACCAAATAATAAAAAGAACTCTTTGTGGACCAAGAGATAGCTTTCTCCCAGGTTTTGTGTAATTCTGTCCAGCCGTTCAGGCTGTAGTCGTGTTCGAAATTCCCTAAGGAAATTAAAATTGGAAAAACACATTTTTTGCCCCCCCCCTATTACTCAGCCCCCTCTTGATGGATCACCCTGAAACGTTCTATGTACAAGATGGCTCGCTGCCACACCTGTTTGGGAAAATTTTGTTAGGATCCGTCAAACGGCGCTAAAGATATAGGCAAGCCAAAAAACAATTCTCCCCTGGAAACATGTCCCTAACTATATCTACTGTCTATATGTACATATATGTATGTGAGTGTGTATATATAAACACATATTTGTGTGTTCATATATGCATATGTTTAATTTATATTATATTATAATTATATATTCAAATATTTAACATTTACTACTTTAAACACTTTTTAAATTAAAAAATCGATATTTTTGGATGATATTAGTATCAACTAAATTTTTGTACTTACCATTATAAGTATAGGATGATGATATTATGGAAATCTATATTTTTTACACAAAACGTTTTACAACAATATTTTTTAACACAATATTGTTTCAGTGATCAGATTAGCTGTATTGAAAGCAGTATAGCAGTTTATCCATGAAAGACGTTGTTTG
Source organism: Triturus cristatus (assembly GCF_964204655.1). NCBI lineage: Eukaryota > Metazoa > Chordata > Amphibia > Caudata > Salamandridae > Triturus > Triturus cristatus. The sequence goes on along the minus strand of NC_140591.1, from coordinate 587,518,518 downwards.
GTCGAGAAAGAGGAGGGATGTATATTTAAAATGACAACAACTAGTGTTGACCTCATGCTAAAAAAAACATAGTCCAAATGCAGCATTTTGCAGTGCACCGTATAAAATGTGGGACATTCTTGAAATTCCTTGCAGTGAAAAGAGACTGACCATCTCATTAATATTGGTGGACTGGAAATTGACTTTCAATTGCTTGCCAAAACTAGTGAATGCTCGGTTGGAGGCCTACATGGGACAGCAGACCTACATCACAGCATTTGAATTCACAATGTGCTTGCATTGCAACTTGTTTCCCTTAAAGGGACAGGGTCATAATGCCACAAACAGAATCACATTGCAACTCCCACATCAAGGAGTGTAAGTAGTCATCCATGAGACCCAGGTCACTGCTCCTTCTAATTTCCCTAGCCTGCAGAAGCAGAGTGTGAGTTGACAAATATGAAATGCTTCGGCTGTGCAAATAGTTATTGCCTGCTCTCTTCAGACTGTAACAATTTCATTCTTTGTGACCGCAAAAACAGTTGAAAGGCATGTGTGCCTACCGTGACAATAGGAGAGGAACACCCATTCGATGCCTGCTTTCGTTAGAAAATTGCAGTGGAATTTCACTGTATGATAATTGATAATAGATTGTTGTAACTGTCTCAAAAAGTCATGCAAAGAAATTAGGGGCAATTTACTAGAAAATGGTGCGGTGCTGCAAGCCATCTTTCTGCGCCATTAGGAAAGTGCAGGGATGCATCATATTACAGCAATACGATGCATCCCTGTGCTTTCCTCTGCGCTGGAGCACAATTGGCTCCCTAGCGCAAATGCAGGCACTCTTGCACCATGGTGCAAGTATGCCTACGCTGCAGGGAAGATTGTATTTGTGCAGGAATGTACCCCTCCCTGTACCAAAACAATCATTAATGGCATTTTCCTCCTTTTATGTGTGCTGCAGAATGCATTGAAAGAGCAGAAAACGAGGAGAAAGTCACCACAATAAGTCATTAATAACCACAAACCAAAGCATTCATTCTTGCTCGCTGCATCACCCACCGCAATGCAAAAAATGCATGTTTTGCATTTCCCTGAACTACGTGGCAGGCTCCAGGCAGGGCCTGCCACATGGTGCAGGGAAATGTAGGGGGGACCATAGGTGCCCCCAAGTGAAAAACCAAACTGCCCCTGCTCAAGGGGGGCCCGCAAAGGGCCCCCAAAATCCATCCCCACCAGTCTTTTCATGGCCATAGAAAGGCTGATGGGGATCCAGCATCGTAATTTGACCGGTGGTGCCTGCTAGGCAATGCAGGTATGCATTGGATGCCGAGGGCCTGCACCGCCCCAGCGGGCTCAAAGAGCCTGTTGGATTTGTGGTGCTTAGAGTTCCCGACCGCCATGACCCGCCCGCCATTAAAAAATGGTGGGCGGGAAAAGGCCTCAAGATCGTACTGAATCCGCCACCACCAGCCTGTCCGTGGCCGGTTCACTGCAATCATAATCAGCCCCTATGTTCTCAAGATATATTTGGCAACTTTGGCCTTCTGCATATTCTAGCAGATCGAAAATACAAAGGTATATATATTGCCTGTTTCTGTTTTGAAGGTCAAGAATATACTTTTTCAGTGGAGCAACTTGGAATACAATTTGAATGATTTGATTGCTTATCGTCTTATTATCCCTCCATTTAATTCCATTCTCAGCTATTTGCATTGACAAACCAGCCAATTCTTGAATAGTTTTAACAACTGCACAAGTATTAACTATTTTAGAATAAACTGTATGCATTTCTTCTAGAATTTCGCTCAAAGAAGGCCCCTTTTATTCTATTTATTATTTTAATTGGAGGTGGTACCCACTTGCTTCCTATTTGGGTGCGGAAGTCTTAGTGTCAGTTGAAGTGGTGTACATTTTATCAGAATTTAAGAACAGTCACCAGCTTAGAATTGCAATAACGTTTGAGTGAGCAAAGTTATTTTATTGAAAGGACAACAATTAAACGTAACAAGGAAGTAATGTAAGATAACATGTTTTTCAAAGAAGCTTCTTCTGGCATGTAAATGTTCTTTAGAAACAATGAGAATATTAGCAACACTATTTCCCTGCTGCATTCTATGTTATAGAGTGCAAAACCAATGGAGATTGGTCAATGAATGTGCCCAGTACATTCTGGGATTGTGCACCTGGTTCCCATAAAATGTCTTTTCTCCAACTTAGTCATCAACTCTGTGAGTTAGCAGATGGGCTAGAGCAAGCTCAGCCCTGCAGCACGAATGTATGGCTCTGTGTTCACTTTCAGGAGGACCAGACATTCATGAGGATACTAAACATCACCATGAAAGAGGGTACAGTCACAAATGCTTGGAGCCGTCTGCTCCACCTTCAGAGGCCATTATGCACAGTACTCATGTAGGGACACTGACAGGACAGCTCCTGATACACTAACAGTGGCTTTGCAGGCACCCCTCCAGCATACCTTCTGAGTGGGGGCGATGTCCCTACCCCACACGGTTGAGCCCCTGTATACATCCTGGAACCCGCTAAACCTTCTTCCAATGTGCAAATTGTTGGACTTATACACTGTACTACCACCCAGAGATGTTCAGGGGCCCCCTCTAGGGGTTCCTTATAATATTTCCTGCAACTGCAATATTGGTGCAGATGCTGGGGGAAAGAATTTCCATTTCACTCCACATTGTAGAGCTTCTACCACTCACAGAAGGGGCTGCATCAACTTTGACAGCACTTTCTGTAATATCCAAGGGATCTGAGAGAATAGAAAATGAGAGCAAAAAAGTGTGTTGCACTCCTTGGCCCCGAAAGTTCATTAGTAGTAGGTTCTGATACTACATATTATAATACATGATGGTAATGGGACATAGCCTAATTTTGGCAGTGTACACCATTTGATGAAGTACACTTCGGGGGAAAATGTCAATGCAAAGCAGAATTTCCCTTAGTGAACTAACTGCAAAAGAATGTTCCACTTAAAGAATGTTCCACTTAAAGAACATGGGTCAATGGGTCATCTTTATGATAATTTTTGTTTTCATTGAGATTGTAGTTTGCAAAAACAAAAATTAGAAATATCAACCGATATCCTTTCATTATACAAAGAGTGCTGTGCTGCTGAGGTCCTGAGACAAAGACAATATTGCCCAGGTACCTGACACACAAAACTGTACTGTGAAACTTTAAAATATGCCCTGTACTGTTAGGTCATCTGCACTACAGGCAGGGCCTGCCACATGGTGCAGGGAAATGTAGGTGGGACCATAGGTGCCCCCAAGTGCAAAACCAAACTGCCCCTGCTCAAGGGGGGCCAGCAAAGGGCCCCCAAAATCCATCCCCACCAGTCTTTTCATGGCCATAGACAGGCTGGTGGGGATCCAGCATCGTAATTTGACCGGTGGTGCCTGCTAGGCAATGCAGGTATGCATTGGATGCCGAGGGCCTGCACCGCCCCAGCGGGCTCAAAGAGCCTGTTGGATTTGTGGTGCTTAGAGTTCCCGACCGCCACGACCCGCCCGCCATTAAAATATGGTGGGCGGGAAAAGGCCTCAAGATCGTACTGAATCCGCCACCACCAGCCTGTCCGTGGCCGGTTCACTGCAATCATAATCAGCCCCTATGTTCTCAAGATATATTTGGCAACTTTGGCCTTCTGCATATTCTAGCAGATCGAAAATACAAAGGTATATTGCCTGTTTCTGTTTTGAAGGTCAAGAATATACTTTTTCAGTGGAGCAACTTGGAATACAATTTGAATGATTTGATTGCTTATCGTCTTATTATCCCTCCATTTAATTCCATTCTCAGCTATTTGCATTGACAAACCAGCCAATTCTTGAATAGTTTTAACAACTGCACAAGTATTAACTATTTTAGAATAAACTGTATGCATTTCTTCTAGAATTTCGCTCAAAGAAGGCCCCTTTTATTCTATTTATTATTTTAATTGGAGGTGGTACCCACTTGCTTCCTATTTGGGTGCGGAAGTCTTAGTGTCAGTTGAAGTGGTGTACATTTTATCAGAATTTAAGAACAGTCACCAGCTTAGAATTGCAATAACGTTTGAGTGAGCAAAGTTATTATATCGAAAGGACAACAATTAAATGTAACAAGGAAGTAATGTAAGATAACACGTTTTTCAAAGAAGCTTCTCCTGGCATGTAAATGTTCTTTAGAAACAATGAGAATATTAGCAACATTATTTCCCTGCTGCATTCTATGTTATAGAGTGCAAAACCAATGGAGATTGGTCAATGAATGTGCCCAGTACATTCTGGGATTGTGCACCTGGTTCCCATAAAATGTCTTTTCTCCAACTTAGTCATCAACTCTGTGAGTTAGCAGATGGGCTAGAGCAAGCTCAGCCCTGCAGCACGAATGTATGGCTCTGTGTTCACTTTCAGGAGGACCAGACATTCATGAGGATACTAAACATCACCATGAAAGAGGGTACAGTCACAAATGCTTGGAGCCTTCTGCTCCACCTTCAGAGGCCATTATGCACAGTACTCATGTAGGGACACTGACAGGACAGCTCCTGATACACTAACAGTGGCTTTGCAGGCACCCCTCCAGCATACCTTCTGAGTGGGGGCGATGTCCCTACCCCACACGGTTGAGCCTGTAGTGACCTGAGGGCAGGGCACTAGGACCCTGCAAGACACTAGGTGGACACGAAGGGAACCGGACACCACATCCGGTCAGGGGATGTGGGAGGGCATTGCAGAGTAAGGGAGCGAGGTGGGCAGACGTGCGTGGGCACGGCGACAACAACATAGACTCCAATAAAGTATTCACTCATCCTTACCTGTCTCCTGTGAGTCTGTTACGAAGCGACACGACATCTGGCGACTGAAGGCGGGATCCGAAGGACAGAAGTGGATTAGAACGTCTGTTTCCTGGAGAAGAAGCGCGACGGAACCAGGAGCCCACTCTGGTCCGCTGGCCAACTCAGGAAACACTCGTGCGTGGTGGAGTGACGGGGAAAGAAGAGCGGAGCCAGGAGCCCACCCTGGTCCGAGCAGTGCAGCCAGAAAACAGCGCGACGCGGGAGCCCACCCCGACCGACACATCGGTAAGCGCGCTGTGCATAGTGAGGAAATAAAGAGGGAAGCGGCAAGCAAATAAGCTCCTGCACCCAAGAGCACTCCGATTAAACTAACGCTGAGAGAAGGAAGGCGCGCGTTAGTTTGAACAAACTATCGCGAGACTACGGCAGCCATTTTAGAGTCAGGCATCCCGGGCCAATCAGAAGCAAGAAACGAGCGGCGGCCATTTTTAAAAGTCAGGCGAAGGGAGAAAGAGAGAAAAGACACCTCGCAAGACTACGGCGGCCATTTTAGAGTCAGGCAAGGGAGCCAATGAGAAGCCAGGCATAAGAGGCGGCCATTTTGAAGTCAGGCGGCCATTGAAATACATTGAAAAAAACAAGAAAAAGTGGAATAAAGGCGCAAATAAAGGAAATAAAGCACAAGGAACAAAGAAATAAGAAGAAAAATAAAGAAATAAAAGGGAAAGGAACAAAGAAAGAAATAAAAGGAATAAAGAAATAAATAAAAGAAAATGAATGACAACGAGGAGAAGCAGAGCACGCAAGCCATTTTCCGCAGGCCGTTACCATTTAGCCTATCGGAGCCACAAGCGGGCATTAGGTGGGAAAGATGGGTCAGGAAATTCGAGCGCTACATGAGTGCCACAGACGTCCCGGATAGCAAGCAACTGCACCTACTACTGAATCTCGCAGGGGATGAAATAGAAGATCTCTTATTAACATTCCCTACTGACCAGACTGCGGACTACAAGGGAGTGATGCAATGTCTCACACAAAAGTTCGACCCCCAACGAAATGTCGATTTTGAAAGATATACATTCAACACGGCATGCCAGCAGGGAGAAGAGAGCTTGGACGACTTTGCAACGAGACTAAGGAAGCTGGTCGCATATTGCGAGTTTGACAAGTTCGACAATGAGCAAGCAATAAGACTGCGCATCATCGAAGGGTGTAAATCGGTGGAGTTCCGAGCACGAGTTCTGAAAGAACCGACGACGTTGGAGAAGATATTGACGATGGCTCGCACAGAAGCACGGGCCACGGAGCAAGCGAAGCAGATGGAGATGGGGAAAGAGAAGAAAGCGGAGCTAGCACATCGCGTCACTGGGAACTTCAAGAAGAAAGAATTCCAGGCGCCGGTCCTACAAAAGAGAGGCGAACAAACGTGCTATCGATGTGGCCTAGAGTTCCCGCATGTAGGCGCCTGCCCAGCAATGGGTCAGAAGTGCAGGAAGTGCAACAGGGACAATCACTTCTCAAGCACGTGCATGACCAGACAATTCAGAAGTGAAAGAGGCAGAACGATGAGGCCACGGATGACAAGCAACAGATACGCACGACACATGGACACGGCAAATCGCAGCTCCTCCGACGAGTCAGAAGAGACGGCAGCATCTGTGAGGGAAGCGAGACTATATCTGATGTCAGACGCCCCAAGAGAGGACAGAGAGACAGAACATGTGCATCTCGTAGAAAAAGAACAAATAAAGAAAACGGCCACTGTGGACATCGGCGTAGGAAACCACAAAGCAAAGTTTGTGCTTGACAGTGGAGCAACCTGCAACATCATGTGCATGTCAGAATATCAAAAAATGATAGTGAAACCACGGCTATCACCATCAACTGTGGACGTGTTCACGTGGGGTTCCAAACGGCCGGTAGAAAACATGGGAAAATTTACAGAGACTCTGACATACAACGGCAAATCATACCAAGATGAAATACATGTGCTTAAGGGTGACATCCCAGCACCATGCCTGCTCAGCAACGTGACGGCCCAGGTGATGGGGCTACTGGCAATGACATACCACATGTCAGAAACGGAAAACATCTTACTAGAATACCCAGCCATATTGAAGGGTCTTGGCAAACTAAAAGGAAAACAGATAACATTACACATAAATGAAGCGATCAAGCCAGTGGCCCAGCATCACAGACGAGTACCAATTCACCTACAACCACAAGTTGAGGAGGAAATAACAAGCCTACTGGCACAGGATATAATTGAACGTGCTGAAGGACCGACGCCCTGGGTGTCCCCGATTGTGGCAGTCCCAAAGAAGAACACCTCAAATATCCGCATCTGTGTGGACATGAGGATCCCGAATACCGCAATCGCAAGAGAACGTCACCCGGGGCCACACCTAAATGACATGATCAGCTGCCTCACTGGGGCTTGCCGGTTCTCAAAGTTGGACCTGTGCAAAGGGTACCATCAGTTAGAACTGGACCACCAGTCCAGGTACATCACAACATTTTCCACACACATGGGTCTGTTCAGATACAAGCGACTGAGTTTTGGAATATCGTCAGCAGCGGAGATATTCCAGGAGACAATAAGGCAAGTGATAAGACCGGTACGGAACAGCCTGAACTACAGCGATGACATTTTGGTATTTGGAAAAACAGACAAAGAACATGATGCAGCTTTGCGTCAAGTGTGCACACAACTGGAGCGAGCGGGCCTCACGCTAAATGGAGAGAAGTGCGAGTTGGGAAGAGGGGAACTAGTGTTCTTCGGGCACATCTTCTCCAAACGAGGGATGAGGCCAGACCCAAGCAAAGTTGAAACACTGAAAAATGCAAACCACCCGACAGATGTTGCAGAAGTACGGTCGTTTCTAGGTCTCGCCAGCTATTGTGCGCGGTACATACAGGACTTCGCCACGGTGAGCACACCACTAAGAGAACTGACAAAACAAGGACAGAAGTTCATCTGGTCTCAGGAATGCGACAGGGCATTTGAAGAAATAAGAGAAGCGGTGGTGACTGTGGAACACCTGGCCTACTTTGACCCACTACTGTGCACTGAACTGACTGTTGATGCCAGCCCAGTAGGACTAGGAGCGATACTAGCGCAGCATCTGCCAGGGAGAGATTCACAAAGGAAAATTGTTGCGTATGCGAGTAAGAGTTTAACGGACATTGAAAGAGCATATTCGCAACCAGAAAAAGAGAGCCTAGCAGTGGTCTGGGCGTGTGAACATTACCACATGTTTATCTACGGGAAGTCATTCACCATCATAACTGACCACCAGGCGCTAGTGACGATCTATGGCAGCCCGTCAGCCAAAATGCCGCCCAGGATTGAACGCTGGGGCATAAGGTTGATGGATTATGACTTCACAATTGTGCACAAGCCAGGGAAAGAGCACAACCCAGCAGATTACATGTCGAGGCACCCACTACCGAAAGCCCATGAGACGACATCGATGGCAGAGGAGTACCTCAATTTTATACTGAAACAAAACACCCCGGCACCAATAACACTAACAGAACTGGCAATTGAGACGAAGAAAGACGCCACGATGCAAATGGCTTTAGAAGTAACAAGAAAGCAGCGATGGAGGCATGTCAACAATAATTGTGCCTGGGAAACAGGAGTATGCAAGGAAGAAGTGCTAGCTCTCAAGAAGATTAATGAGGAACTGTCAGAGACAGCCACAGGGATAATGATGAGAGGAACAAGAATAGTGATACCAAGATCACTCAGGAGGCAACTGGTAAACCTGGCTCATGAGTCACACCGAGGCATAGTAGCCACGAAGAAGTTGATAAGAGAGAAAGTATGGTTCCCTGGCCTAGACAACATGGTAGAAGACACCATAACGACCTGCCACCTATGTCAAGCAACAGGATCACCAGCTAGGAATGAACCACTACAAATGTCGGAACTTCCGAGAGCGGTGTGGACAACACTAGCGGCTGATTTCTTTGGGCCCCTAGAAACAGGCAACTACCTGCTTGTGGTCATAGATGAATATTCACGGTTCCCAATAGTACGACAGGTCCCGTCGACATCAGCAACAGCAACACTACCGATACTGGATGACATCTTTGCAGCATGGGGTTCACCAGAAACACTAAAAACAGACAATGGTCCTCCATTCTCAGGGGAAGACTTCCGCAGATTCATGGCCTACCTAGGGATAAACCACAGGAAGATAACTCCTCTGTGGCCTCAAGCGAATGGAATGGTGGAGAGGTTCATGGGAAACATCAAAAAGGCAGTTCAAAGAGCAAAACTGGCGCAAATTTCACTTGGCCAAGCTCTATGCCAGGTTCTGCGTGATTACAGAAACACACCGCATAACTCCACAGGAAGATGCCCAGCAGAGCTAGTACTGGGGCGAACAAGCAGAACAAGGTTACCGCAAATTGAGGCAACAATGACACCGGATCACAGCAGCATTGCAGAAAGAGACAAAGAGGAGAAGAACAAAATGAAAAGATATGCAGATGCCAAGCGACATGCCAGAGTGTCAGACCTAAAGGAAGGAGACACGGTGATAGTACGTCAGCGGCAACAAAGGAAATCAGACAGCACGTTCTCCAAAGACCCGCTAACAGTAACGAAAGTAAAGGGACCGATGATCACGGCAGAATCAGCACATCAGCGGATAACACGAAACAGTTCACATTTCAAAGAACTAAAAGAGGAAAAAAGAGAGGACCAGGATAAGGACACAGTAGAACAAGAAGAGCAAGAGCATAACAATGGTGAGGGGCCAGCAGAAGAGCAACAGACGGAAGCAAGCCAGAAAAGAGCATGCAGACGTCCAAAAAGACTAATAGAAGAAATGTGATGATGGGAGGCACACCGACAAGTGCCCGGGCAGACTTTGCATCTATCTCTATCTACACATCTCTATGTTTCATTTTTCTCGTCACTTCTTTGTGACAAAAGGGGGAGATGTAGTGACCTGAGGGCAGGGCACTAGGACCCTGCAAGACACTAGGTGGACACGAAGGGAACCGGACACCACATCCGGTCAGGGGATGTGGGAGGGCATTGCAGAGTAAGGGAGCGAGGTGGGCAGACGTGCGTGGGCACGGCGACAACAACATAGACTCCAATAAAGTATTCACTCATCCTTACCTGTCTCCTGTGAGTCTGTTACGAAGCGACACGACAGAGCCCCTGTATACATCCTGGAACCCGCTAAACCTTCTTCCAATGTGCAAATTGTAGGACTTATAAACTGTACTACCACCCAGAGATGTTCACTCAGGGGCCCCCTCTAGGGGTTCCTTATAATATTTCCTGCAACTGCAATATTGGTGCAGATGCTGGGGGAAATAATTTCCATTTCACTCCACATTGTAGAGCTTCTAACTCTCTGCCTGTACATGCCAATCACAGAAGGGGGCTGCATCAACTTTGACAGCACTTTCTGTAATATCCAAGGGAACTGAGAGCATAGAAAACGAGAGCAAAAAAGTGCGTTCATTGGTAGTAGGTTCTGATACTACATATTATAATACATGATGGTAATGGGACATAGCCTAATTTTGGCAGTGTACACCATTTGATGAAGTACTCTTCGGGGGAAAAAAATATTCAATCTCCCAAATTTTTGTCAATGCAAAGCAGAATTTCCCTTAGTGAACTAACTGCAAAAGAATGTTCCACTTAAAGAATGTTCCACTTAAAGAACATGGGTCAATGGGTCATCTTTATGATCATTTTTGTTTTCATTGAGATTGTAGTTTGCAAAAACAAAAATTAGAAATATCAACCGATATCCTTTCATTATACAAAGAGTACTGTGCTGCTGAGGTCCTGAGACAAAGACAATATTGCCCAGGTACCTGACACACAAAACTGTACTGTGAAACTTTAAAATATGCCCTGTACTGTTAGGTCATCTGCGGTCTACACTGAGGTGCGTCCCTCAGCACAGATTCTGCAGCAGGACATACACTGGTGAAAAAGCAGTGCTGGAGTACAGTATTTTATGAAGAAGCCCCTATTGTGAAAGAAAACTCAGTTGCGTAGCAGATTTGGCGCAATTCTGCAGTTTTGGTGGTTTGCATTTCTGTTTTTTGCACCCAAAAGGGCAGATTTACAAGCCCCTTGCGCCACTTTTGTGTCACTTTTAACATGGGAAAAGTGACGCAAAAGTGGCGCAAGGGGCTTGTAAATATGCCCCAAAGTCTTTAAGAACCCGCCGTTTTAATACTTTTTAAGCCAAAGTGAAAAAGTCCTTGCAAAGGGAGCACTGCCCGGTCATTTAATATAACATTTTAAATGAATTGGATTTTACCCTAATTACTGAGAAAGAGATTGGCTTGTGTTATTGACTCTTTTACATCCCTTTTCTCTTCCTTCTTCGACTTCATGCCACAACGAAGATGCCACAGACTATTTAAAAACAAAGAGAAGCTGATTTACAACTTTGAGACCAAATAATACAGACCTGCAAAATATGGCAGTAGGCAAACTATGGGCCTGGTTCACAAAGGTAAACTTACACTTTTGTGTAAGTTTACGATTGTTTGCTATTCACAAAGGTATTTAATGAGTCATATCTTTATGACTGCGGAGTCTCCGCAACTTAGAAGATAGGACAGTATTATCTTTTTATGTTCAGAGACTCCGCAGTCATATAGATATTACTAGTAAAATAACTTTGTGAATATCAAACGATTGTAAACCTACACAAAAGTGTAAGTTTACCTTTATGAATCATGCTGTATATTTCTTGGTACTCAGACAAATATATATCAACACACTTTTGTTTGCACTAACACTCCTAACATTCCTTTAAAAAACCCATCTGCCAAGAATAGTTTTTAATGATCACACTTCACTTCGTCTGACATATCTATTGTGTGCAATGAATATGGAGTGAGAAATTGTTCAATGCTTTTTAGGTATCGCCTCGGGTAGTGGCAGCTGGTGACATTTGAAAGTGGTAGGACTTAAAGGTTGTGGCTGAGTGCACTGTTGCAAGCGAGCATGATCAGTATAATGGGGGCTGAGGGGGTTCGCCCCCGAGAAAGTTTTGAAAAAAGAGTGGGCAAATGATGAAGTTTCAAGCAAATTTGAGAAAGCAAGATGGTTAATAAATAAATAAAATAAAAATTGTGAAACTGTAGTCATGACATGAATAAAGAGATTTCATATGACAATAACATAGGTAGGTGCCTATTCAGTTTCACCACAGAACTTTGCAACAAACTTTCAGATAACAATGCTGAGTACCTCACAGATTTCTTTATTTATTGATATACCTTTATAAATTATATATACTGAGGAAAAACAAGCTATTGTGATTTGTCGGACTGGACACTGTGGGACAGCAAGGAATGAACATTAAAAATTATTAGGGCACCCTACAAGGCACTGTAAGTCTCATTGAGAGCAACCAACCTTAAAGTAAACATTAGACAGATTGAAGTCAGGCAATACACCAGTGATTTCAGTGTATCCAATATCTGTACAGCAGGTGAACAACTGAGGAAGTCACAAACTAGCAGCTTTCAAGAAATGTTAGGGCTAACATATTGTTAACTTTTTGTAGACAGAATCAGCACTTCTGTTTTAAATAGCTGCAAACTTCTTAATTAATTGAACATTAAAGTCTGGGACTCTCTTAGCAAGGTCTCTCTTTATAGAGAGCATTGCTAAAGCATTCAGTCTTTCCCCAATCATGGTGTTCTTCAGGAATGTCTTGATTCTGTTTAAAGTGGAAAAACATAATTCCTACTCTGCTGCTGTCATATGAGTGGTAATTACTATTTTTAGTAAAGCCACTGTCTTTGTAAGTGATTTTTCAATAAAAAAGATTCTGAATTAAAGCGAGCAAAGAAATGGCACCAGCGGCCTTCCGACACACACACATTCCGTACAGTATAGTTAATTCAGATCTTAGATCCTCTTTGTTGAGCATAGGATAAGCTTCCACAGTCTTATTCAGAGAAGGAAGTATCATATTTTGAAAAATGATCACTTTGCGGTAATGTGGCACTCACCAAATGCTTTGTAAAAGAAAAACGTTTGATTGCATGCACAGTTATGGTGTCACATATCTCGTTTGCAATTTGGACCATACTGCTGATGTTTTTTCTATGGTTTGAGAAACTAGAATCGCTTGGCAGTCTGCTGTCTAAATTGTCAATCTCTTCTCTGACTTTGTTCATGCTGGTGACAAACTGCATGGCAGCTCTTTGCACAAAGACAGTATCTATTTCGCATTTTTGTAACTGGTTGTATAGAATGTCAACATAAGGCATTATTTTATGAAATAAAAACAGAAAGAGCTGAAACTCTGTGTCTTGTGCTGTTCTAGCAAAGGCACAGACCTCATCCTGACTTTTAGATTCAAAGTCAACATTGATTTCTGTGGTGTCAAAACATTTCCCAAGATCAACCCTATATTGGAATCTAAGGTTGACTGTATAAATGTTAAAGTTCCAATGAGTTGGGGAGGTCCTCCTGGAAACCTTCTGGTAAAAATTTTCTGAAGTACATCCATTCTTTTGGGGGAACATGAGAAGAATGCGGCCATGCCTCCTACATCCAAATCAAAAATGTGTGCCTCCGAGATCATTGACACTGCTTGTTGCATAATAAAATTACGCTGGTGCGCATAATAGTACACATAATGGGCATTAGGATCACATTTCCATTTCTTTTTTGTATTCCACCAAAGATTCCACTCATTACTGAAGCACCATCATAGCTTTGTGCAATACGTTTTAGTTTTTGAGGCAGCTCTGGAAAAATCAAGTTCAGTTCACGTGGTATAGCTGAAGTATTGGTTTCTGCACTAGAGTAAGCCTGGTCGGAGTTCGCAGAGTTTGGTGCAAAAAAACCTCTGCTGCACTATGCGGAGCTCCGCGAGCGCCAAAGTGCATTATATAAATGCTGTTCGCTGTGATTTTCAGTGCCAGGTGCTTGTCCGCACTGTGCAATCATCGCGAATGGCACCTTGCACAGTGCAAGTGGGCGCTGCTTCCTTTCTGCCGCTCGAGTAGATGTTTACTCGACCAGCAGCTTTCTCAACGCAAACTGGTGTTTCTCAATGCGAGCGATCACAAGCATACACGACCACTCGCAATGAGAAATCTGACCGCCCGCGTTGAGAAATCTTACCGGGAGGTTGATTTTCCACGATCGCCAACTTGATGTTGGCGATCGTGAATGAGGAGAATTCGCTCCGGCAGGTGGATTTTCCTTGCTCGCACTCACCAACTTGACGTTGACGTACACGAGCGAGGAAAACAACTCCGCTCTGCTGTGTGAAGCACAGTTTTTCTGAACTTGGCAAGCTCTGCGTAACGCGGAGTGCGGAAAACTCTGCAGGCAGAGCGTAGTTCACTGCCCAGACTTACACTAGAGTCTCTTAAATGTATGAACCCATAGAACCTCTCCAAAACTTTACTGTCATTGTCAAGGTATTAAAAGATTAATACAGGCTGTGTTCTAGTGGCCACATCAGTGGTGTCATCAGCCTGAATAGACACAAAGTCTGTATTTTTCAACTGTTGGATAGTATAGAATCTTATAATCTCCATCACACACTCAAGGAGTTCATTTTGCATCATTTTAGAGGGGCCCTTAAAGACTGTAGCACTTGACAAATGTGCTTCCATTTCATTGTCTATGCTTGCTATTAAATTCACAAGACGTTTGAATATACCAAGATTTGAGGAACTTTCAGATTCATCATGTCCTTGTAATCCTTGTAATGGCAGTTAAAAAGCTCCACAGAAACTGAAGCAATTAAAAAAAAAAGTATGTTTCTATTCCTGTCAACTGCTTCATTGTTTTTCTTTGCTGATTTATGGTACGTGTCACTTATGTGGGCTTCAATCGGTGTGTCTCCCAACATTACCAGTCTCGTCGGGTTTTCCATATGGATTCTTGTGTGTGCATGCTTCTTTGTTTTATCTGACAAATGCTTCAAGTCTGTTCCTCCTTTTTTTGTCCAATGAATGTCACCACCAAATAGCAAGCAGTGAGAAGCAGGACAGAGAAATTGTTGAAGTACACCCTGTAAGTCAATCAATTTTTGTGTACCAGGCATCTGTAAGTCTTCCCTCTGTCTTGGGCACTTTGTGGTAGTTTTATGTCTGACCAGTCAGGTCCTAATTGTTTTACAATTAGTTTCTCTTCACGTCTTGGTCCAATGAATGGCCTGCTCTACTGCATTCATGGTGTCTTACCAATGTCAAAGTTACCTGTCAATAATCAAAGTACAATGTATAAGGTTTGGTGCAAAAACAAAAAATATCTGCATACATACATATCTTATGCATTTTCGCAATATATCTCCAACATCTCCCCTTCGCTCAATATGACTGTTAGAAATATAGTCTTACAGCCTGCTACCTCTGTATGCTATACTGCTTGCTGATTGCTGAAGACACTGAAGCAGACATATATCTCGAGCCACAGATGAAGGCTATAACTAGGCAAGGGACTATACCAACCAGTATTGCCCGAGGGAACTGGGCTATAAGGCTATTATAACATTCCATCCACTGAGGGTAGAATGTTCCAAATTAAAAAGGGGGAAACATAAAGACAAACATTGGAATTATGTTGAAGCAGAAGGCTTACACCAGTCACTATTATACTTGAGCCAATTCATTGTCTTCAATGGAAATCCCAGCAGTCCAATCTTTTGATACTGATTACATGGGTCCATGCCTCAAATGGATACTGATGTGACCCCACCCACCATGTAGACCACTGCACATATATAGCCCTTAACTGCCATGTAAAAGTAATATAGCATCAGTTTCCTTACCTTAAACACTGGGGTTTATTGTGGTGGTGCGAGAACAGCAAAGGAGGTTGGGTTCTGTACCCTCTTGTTCGTTGTCCAAATATTATATAAGGTCTTCAAGCTTTACCAGATGCTAAAACGAAAATATCACGTAATTAATAGTGGCAATCAAACACATAAATGATATGCCAAAGCCAAGTTAAAACATGCTACCCTTTGGAAGACTTTGAATCTAGTCCGCAAAGCTGAAGCGTTTTGGCCGGTCTCTGCAATGATTCTCCCCCTGGAAAAGGAGTATGACCTACATAATTTGGCACATGGCTTAAACAACTAAAATACATTTCTGTTATTCCTGTAGTGTGCCACCCAACCAGTATTTTGATTTCTGTCGGAGATTTCAGTTATTGTATCCAGATACATAACCCAGCAACTGACATATATTTAAAGACAGGACTTTTTGCTTTGTCAAGAAACAGTTGATAGCTGTTTAATTGGTGCGGTGGGATCGGCGGCGAGCCCGGGCCCCAGGGACAGAGGAAGTATACCGGTGACGACCCTCCCTGTTTGAACATTAGCGAATTGAGGCGCAAGGTGCAGCCACACACAGGCGGAAGGTGAGGGCACGCTCCCGGGACCTCTGAGGCACGGTAAAAAATTGGACTTGCATCGGGACACCGCGTGTTTGCTAAGTGCTGGGCGAGGGCTTGCAAGCGCGGCGAGACACCTCGAGCCATATGTTCACACTAGAGACACACTCTATGGTCCTGAATGAACGAGCGCTACCCTGAGACGGCTGTGGGAGATGATTCCTGAAGGAACTGTTAAACCTGCCAATACATGCGTTTGTTGCTGGGAGTTGTGGAGGGATATAGAGCGGCAGTATCAAATTGGCGGCTGGAGATAGGAGAGGGTGTCTCAGACTTACCGAGGGGGCAGACACTGGTGTGGATCAGGCGCCCTATTCCTGCACTGGTCGCTGGGCCAACTCACCCCTTGCGCCGCCGCAGCTTCCTTCAAAGCGGCCGCAGAGAGGAGGACAGGGACTACAACCCCCAGCTTCCCTAGCGGCCAGAAAGCCGCCAACGCCGCTCCCGCGCACTGAGCGCACTTAAGCACAGCACTTCCCCCGCGTCGCGGGACCGCGCGCGGGCGGCGCCGGACGAAGCCTGGACAAAGGGCGGACAGTCCGGGACAGGACGTGACTGGGCTGGGCCAAAGACCTTGATTCATACAGGCCGTCGGTCTTTGTGTCCTGTACACAGTGAGGTTTTATTATTTGTTTCAAACTAAGGGTTCACATATGTTGGTTAACTAAAACCCTGCTTGTAAACGGATTTTAATATTTTACCATTTGTGTGTAATTCGGAAAAGCTTTATTCGATCTTTTAGTGATAATTTGTTACTGATAAACATGTCAAAGCAAAAAGTTCCCCCAATGCCTCAGACTCTGGATAATTACTTAGTGAAGATTGCAAGCAAAATCAATTGCGAGAGGCGACTATCCTTAGGGCTAAGTAGTCCCCCCCCATTACCTATTATGCAATCTCTACCTGATCCATTGGCATTGGACGACAGTAGTAGTGTTTGCACTAATCTTGGTGTTCCTGCTAGGGAAATGACGGAGCAGAATACCTCCACCTTAGTCGATCTTGAGGTTTCTACTGATTCTATAGTGCCGCACTCACTGACCCCAGTACCTAGAGTGGTCAGAGCATGTAGGAAAACCCAGATAAAACGCGGGGGTTCACGTCCCGCAAGAAAAAGAGCAGTTAGCCCCCTTAAGAACTTAGATAAGGACGAGGATATTACGGCAAATAATGACGCAGTTAAATTGGATGCTGAACAAATTAAAAACTTAGTAAGCACCATTGACTCAAAGATTAAGGGTATTATTAAACCTCTTATGGTAAAAATTGATCAGCTAACCGCAGAGGTTAATAGATTAGGTGATCTCCTTAAGAAAACAGTGGAGGAAGCGGACAGTGTATCAGCTCCAATAATAAGTAATCATGACACTCAGGTTGCTCCCTCTGGGGGAGATACAGGTACAGATATTAGCAGGAATGCTGTACAGAATCCCCCGCTAGCCCAGCCCTCAGCCTGTAATGATAGTCAGGCTGTATTAATGCCCGATAGAAATGAGGACTGGACTTTGGTAAGGCGCGCCATTAATCTCCCTCCTGATTGCGCACCATATGTGGTAGTTTTGACTAATGTCCCCCCTGTCGAGAATGGGAATCACCAGGAAACACACGAGTCTTTAAAAAATAAAACTGTTTCCTGGATGCACAGACACTGTGGATTCCCAACTGTATTTTCTGATCAAGTTTTGACTACCAGAAGGGTAAATTGGATAGGGAGCTCTAAGAAAAGTACTAGTGGTGATTGCGTTATAAATTTTAAAAACCCTCAACATGCTGTCACTGTATTACTGAGAGCTGCCTCATTACCAATTACCGATAATAATGTGTGTGCCCGCTCGCTTGCTTTCTTCTATAGTCACCATAACATCGCACCCTATGAGAATAGAAGAAGTAGATTCTGCCCGGTCATACAAAGGCCATACCCCGACATTTTAATGCAAAACCGATTTCAACCCTTAAATTTTTTGGATGCAAACGATTGACTCAATCAGGCAGGGCAGTTTTCACCCCAGGAGATTATTAATCCCTGTGTAGACACATGTATAGATAATATCGTGGCCCATGAGATCCCCAACAAAACAGTAATTGAATTGGCGGTGGATACAAGGGCACCGCCTGAATGTGGGGACATACGTAATTTAAACCAGAACGAGAATAGGGGACGAAATAATGGTCTGATGCATGATAGCAACTGTGCTAGGGGTAAAGGTATTACTATTGTTTGTTGGAATGTGGCAGGGTTGAAATCAAAGGAGAGGGACCCGGGATGGTTAACGTTTATTAATGCCCATGACATTTTATGTCTTCAGGAAACATGGTGTAAAGATGAAGTTAACTACAAGGGATTTGTCTCTTATAATCTACCGGCACTGGGAGGAGGTATAGGTAGAGCGAAAGGTGGTCTCCTTATACTTGTAACGATTTGTCGTCCCATTGTGGTTAAAAAGTATATCCCTGTAGGGGAACTTGTGCAGATCCTCTGGCTTGTTGATGATAAAGACCATAATGTTCTACTGATTAATTACTACAACAATATTTTTGATGGTACCCGGGTCAAAGTAGTAACAGACTTAGCCGGCGCTATTGAAAATCTATGTCTGGATGAGAATGTTGTATTTGATTTTATCTGGGTAGGGGATTTTAATACCACATTGTGTGAATTGTCTACACAAACGGCCTGTGGGGTTACCAATAATGCTGGCTGGAATGTCTTGCATTTCGGGCATAGCAGTTATGGGGAAGCATTGCAGAAGCTCATGGGCTGCTATGACCTGGAAATAATGGAGTGTTGTAAAGATGCTTACGGTCTATCCATTCCCACTTTTAAAAATTGGCACACCAGCTCTGTCATTGATCATGTGATCATATCTTCTAATATCAGTTCTTACTGTGATCCACCAAGAATTGAAGTAACTACATTAAGTGATCACAATCATATTATTTTGGACACCAACCTCTGGGCTGGCAGCTCGGTGGATGTAGGAATTATTATCACCAATGTAGAACCACACAGGACTAATGGTGTAAGGCTAAGATGGACAGGTGAAAGAGCTGATGAACTAACTAGCTCCATAATTAAAGAGAGCCTGCTGGACATTGTTTCTATTTTAGAAAATAGTTGTGACTCTGAGAAGGTTTTATATTGTTTTAACCTAATTAATAAAGCTATTGATGCCAAGTTTACTGGATGTAATAGCGGCCAATGTAGGAACGGACCGGGCTGGTTTAATCACCATTGCACTTCCACATTAACTGACCTCAAGCGGGCACTGGCAGCGAAGCCCAGGGACGAAAAATTGATAATTAAACTGAGAACGGATTATAAATGTGCGCTCAAACAGAGGAAGCGTGAATTGCAGCAACAGGCTTGGGACTCCCTCAACCAAGCAGCAGAGTTATCGAATTGTACCCTATTCTGGGCCGCGGTTAACTCGCCTTTTTTAAGGGATGAAAAAACACCTCAGTTGACTTCTAACGTATCAAGCGAGGGTTGGATTGCACATTTTTCTAGCATTTTTGACTCTAATAATGTCACTGATGCCAGTCCCAATAAGTGGCCTGTTTTGCCCCTGGACATTTCTATTAGTGAGGTTAAGTGTGGTATACGTGCTAGCAAAGGAGGGAAAGCCCAGGGTCCGGATGGGGTACCTATAGACATCTATAAAGCTGCACCAGATGTCTGGGGCCCTCTTTTAACTATTGTTTTTAATGCAGCTGTGTGTGCCGAGGCCCCTGTAACCTGGGGTGAATCAATTATCGTGCCAATTCATAAAAAGGGAAGTAGGTCTGACGCTAAGAATTACCGCCCAATCTCTCTACTTGACTCTTCAGTTAAGGTTATGAGTAGAGTCATGCTAGTGAGATTAGAGGAATGGGCTGAGCAGGATAGCATACTGGCCGACAGCCAGTACGGTTTTAGGAAGGGACGGGGTACGCTCGACCAGTGCATCAATCTTGATTTACTGATTGGGAAATATACTGAAGCGGAACCCGGTTCCCTGTATCTCTGCTTTGCAGACCTGAGCAGCGCATTCGATATGGTAGATCATTTTATTCTATGGCCAACCTTATTAAAGCTAGGAGCACCAGAAGGTATAATCTTTTTTCTCGCTAGGTTATACGAGAAATTGAAAACCAATGTACGTTTTGGAACCAGAGGAGAATGTACCCCAAAAATCTGTGTTACACGAGGAATCAGACAGGGCTGTGTTCTGGCACCCCTCCTATTTATTTTATTTATCAATGGAATTGATGATATTTTAAAAAAAGTTAATGCTGATGCTCCCCAGATCAACGGTGTTCCGGTGCCGGTGTTAATATATGCCGATGACGCTGTTTTACTTTCTAGAACACCTGTTGGACTACAACGATTAATGGATAGTTTTTCCTCTTTTATTAAAGGTAGAAAATTAGTGATTAACAAGGGGAAAACGCACACCATGACCTGCGGAGCTAAAGCTAAAAAGTTAAATGCCTTTTTCATAGACGGTGAAAAGGTGCAACAGGTGGACAAATTTTGTTACTTAGGTATTACCTTCTCCAATGACAGGAAGTGGAACAATGAATTTAATAATATCCAGAACAAAATGGCAAAAAATGCCCATGGTATTTATAGATTTGCTGCAAAAGTTGGGGATCGTCGTACCAGGGATATGCTCAAGATTTACCAAGCTAGATGTGTGACCATAGCTCTGTATGGGGCGGGAGTATGGGGCTATAGCTGTGCTTACAACTTACAGTTAGAGGAAAATACCTTTTTAAAAAAGCTCCTGTTTTTGCCCATCTCTGTCTCAACTGAATTAAGCCATCGAGAACTAGCCATTAATTATCTAATCGATTTGTTATCGCTTAGACCACTGATGATTTGGCGGTCTTTTTGGCTTGGCGATGAGAAGTCACTTAATAGATCTATTGTCGAGTATTGTTTACGTTTGGATAAATACCGAGATATTTCCTGGGTTAAGTATGTCGTTGTTTGTTTTTCAGACATTTTTAACCTGAATATTTTAAATAACCCTAGTGCAGCATCAACGATCTCCAAATTAGAAATGAAAAGCATATTCCTGACTTATGCGGAAAGGAAACGAGCAATCATAGCCGGATCATTGTCCTCTGTCATTTTCTATAATAGATATAATTTAGTGGAGGGTTTTCCATCTTACCTAGCTATGGTGACTAGGTGTTCACACAAATTTATGCTAACCAGACTAAGATTTGGGATGGCACATTGTTTAGTAGCCCATCCAAATATAAAGAAACATCCGATCGGGCCATGTAGGTGCGATGATGTATCTACACATAGCACTGTGCACCTTCTGCTGTTCTGTAAACTGTATACGAGCTTCCGTATAGCTTTTTTGAAACCTTTGTTTGTTAAATACGGAGTACGTACAGCCAAACATGCTATGGCTTTAATTTTTAATTTGCAATCGGCAGACATTTGTTTTTATACTGCTATATTTTTAAACCAGTGCATCAATTCCAGGAAAAGTATGAGTTTTAATGAATTCTGATTATTAATTATTAATTATACATATTTATGTAGATAATATGCATTGTCTAATGAGTCATTGATCATAACTATCTATTGTAAATTTTAGCTGTTATGTCTTTTTAACATGTATTGTTGTTTCTTTTGTTTATGCTTTTATGGTCATTTACATGTGCCGAATAAAGCTTCATGAATTGAATTGATAGCTGTTTAAGATAAAACTGGGATGGAACTGTAACCAAAACAGAGAGAGCAAATAGTTTAGCCCAGATTGAGGGGTTTGTTCGTACTGCCCATACCTTACTATACTGACCTCAGAGCCGAAACAGGTATCATTGAGTGAGTATGAAAAGGCAAAAAACCTCCTGGGCCCGACCTTGTACCTATAGATCTGCATCAAGTCGTGTCCATGTTCTGGTCCTGTGTATTAATCAAGGTTTTCAATCTAGTTGTTGCAACAAATTCCATACCACCTTCTAGGTGTTCAACAATTATGGTTACATTCCAGCAGAAAGGTATGGGTTGGGATTCAAACAATTATAGGCTCATTTTCTTATTAGGTAGGACTTGTAAAATGTTCCAAAAAGATGTGCTAAATCGGCTGCAAGGATGAGTAAACTGTAACAATATTCGGGCAAACATTCAGGCTGCTGTCTGGTTGCAAAGACTTATTGGGGACATGCTGAAAGATTCCCGGGAATGCATTCCGCCCATTGCTTACCATTGGCTTTGTGTTTTGTAACTCACATTTGCCTGCTTTCTATTTGCTTGCTTTATTTGTTCTAGACTGTCAAGCATGTCATTGTCCATCCTGTGGAGCATAGCCTGTTTTCTACCACTCTGACTGGCTTCTTGTAATCTTCTGTGAGTGCTCTCATTCTGAGAACTCTTTTTTCTTTTTTGTGAGGCACTCTAGGAGAGTACATATGTTTTGAGGTATCTCCTGTATGCTAGTTCACAGCAGTAAACATACTATATTTCTTTGGAAAGGTTTCTCGCATCCTATTTTTCTGCTTGACTGATTCTCCTTATCTCTGCCAGTTAATCAAGCGTGCAAGCCTGCGAAGATCAGTTTTCTGTGTAAGAGCTGTTTAGTTTGGTCTTTGCTCTTTACAAATAAATAGCATAACTTAAATAATCCTCTTCCTTAGTTTCAGGCCCATGTCATAGGTGCTGGATGTTGAGGGAGTCTGGGGTGCTGAAGCACCTATAAAAATAGACTGGAGTTCAGAAGTGAACAAGCAATAAACAGGTCTTTACATTTTGATTTAATTGTGTTTTTTTTTTTTTTAACTTTATTTATTTTTTGCAAACAAATCAATAAAGAGATCTCATCAATGGTACAGTTGTCTCGTGTGTAAAAATTACATTTCAATGGCAATACACCCGTGTCTGTTACCAAATTGGAAGCCTGGCTCCAAGCAGCACTATCGTATCTTCTATTGCAGCGGTCTAATCCGTCAGAATCCATGTGGTTAAACAACCCTTGACATTCCCATCATTTGCATAAGAGCTCTGCCAATCAAATCCCCCAGTGCCACCCCCTTGTGTTGTTGATTTAATTGTGTCACATTTGTTGTGCATTCAAAGACAAAGGTCAAATTTAAGGCTCTGTCTTCCGAGGGAGCTTGGTGTTTACTTTTCTTTCTCTGACTGCAAAGTGGGAAGATTTATGTGATAATCTTGCTGGGTACTGCGGGTTGAAAGGAATGACTGTGTGATGTTATTTTTGTATAGCACACAACATAATGTAAATGCCAGTAAATGAATTGTACATATATTTCAGAATTTGGAAAGCACAAATGAAGCACATTTTTGGTAATCCTGCAGTGAGGGGGAAATAAATATTTGAATATGACCAAAACAACTAGGTGGTGCCCTTTTCCACACAATAATGTGTGTGTGCTATGTAGTTTTATTAGTAAAACTGTATATTTGTGCAAATGTAGTGGTAATTTCACTTGAAAATGTGTTGCCTGTAAAAGCAGTGTGCTACCATACCATGCATACCTTACTGTATGCCACTCCACTCAAATCAACTCCACTCTCCGCCACTCCAACCTACGGCTCTCTACTTCACTCTATGCCACTTTATGACCCCCCACTCTATGACACTCTACTCCACTCTATGACACTCCAATCTATGCCACTTCACTCTACTCCACTCTATGCCGGTTGACTCAATGCAACTCCACTCTACACCACTCCATGCCACTCCACTTGCCTCTACTCACTCTACGCCATTTCACTCTATGCCACTCCACTCTACGACACGGCACTCTATAACATTCTATTCACCTCCACTTAACAACATACTACCCCACTGTACTCCACTCTACAGCACTCCACTCCATGCCACTTCACCCGACAGCACTCTACTTCACTGTATGCCACTCCATTGTACAACACTCTATGCTACTCCACTCTATGACTCTCTTCTATGACACTCCACTGTGCTCAACTCTATGACACTTCACTCTGTAACACTCCACTTTACACTTCACTATGACATTTTACTCCACACCACTCCATTCTAGGTTACTGTAGTCCACTCTATACCATTTCAGTATATAACACTCTACTCCACTATATGGTAATCTACTCTATGGCACTCTACTCCACTCTATGTCACTTGACTCTACGCCACTCTACAACAATCCATTCTATGCTACTCAACTCTACGCTACTCCACTCCCCTTTACTCCACTCTATGCTTCTCTACTCAGTACCACTCCACTCTATGCCACTCTACCCCACTCTATGCTTCTCTTTTCAGTGCCACTCCACTGTATGTCACTCCACTCTACTCTGCTCAATGACACTTTACTCCACTCTAAAACACTCCACACGCCAGCACAAGCTCCAATCTATGTTACTCCACACCAATCCACTCCAATCCACCCCATTCTACCATACCCCACTCTACTCCACACCACTCCATTCCACTCTATGCCACTCTACTCCAATCTATGCCACTGTATGCCACTCTACTCTACTCCCCGCCACTCTACTCCTCTCTACTCCACTCTATGCCAGGCCACTCTGTGCTAATTCAGTCCATGACACTCTACTCCGCTCTACGCCACTCCACTTCACACCACACCAGTCCACTATATGGTGCTGCACTCTATGCCACTCCAGTCTAGGCAACTCCACTCTACGTTCCTCCACTTTACAACGCTCTCTCCATTCAACCCACTCCACTTTATGACACTCTACACCACTCTACCACACTCCACTTTGCCGTTTTATGCCACTCCACTCAATGGCACTCTACTCCACGATACTTGCCCCTCTACTCCACAACACTATACTCCACTCTATACCACTCTAGTCTGACACTCTACTCCATCTATACCATTCCACTCTATGACACTCCACTCTACAACACTCCTCTCTGTGACACGCTACTCCACTCTATACCCCTTTTTACTCCTCTCTGTGCCACTCCACATCACTCTACATCCCTCTACTCTATGAAACTCCACTCTATGACCATCTACTCCACTCTGACACTCTGACACTCCACAACACTCTACTCTACTCTGACATTCCACTCTATGTAGCACTTCGGTATTACAGAAGGGGGTGCAGACACCTGTGCGGCCTCTTCTATAATACCACTAGAGCTGGCGCACAATAATCACAAATGCTGTTGTCAAAAGGGCGTTCCCTCAATTGCATGGGGGCGTGCCTCATGCAAATGAGGGAATCTCTTTGCCTCTGCACCTGCGCCGTATCACCGACGAGGGCACAGGGGCAAAGAAGTCCTCAGGAGGTGCACTAACAGTTTACCACCTAAAAGCTGGCACACTGTCAGTGCGCCTCCTGAGAGAAGCCCTTTGCAGGGAGAAAAAGGGGTCCCATGGACCCCCCCAGACATCCCCTTGTAGGCAGGTGCAGGCAGTTTTTTAAAATTCCATTTCCTAACTATAATGTCCCTGTAACTTTCTAAGGTTTTTTAAAATGCTAATTACTATAACAACTATAACATTCCTGTAAACTATGTTTTTTCAGTGAATTTCTATGGTTTCTTAAGTAGTAATGGCATTTGCAGAGTGGTCAAGAAAGGGGTGGGGCCTCCGACCCGCTATCAGGAATCCCGCTGTGTAAGACTTGCAGGAGGTACCAGGAGGACTTCTTGCACCCCAAGGTCCCTCAGCATCCAAGAGCACTTCATTCCCCAAGCAGTAGTGCACTAGGAGTCGCGTTTGTAGAGTGGTGGGGAAAGGGGGCATGGCCTCCTAAGACCTCTTAGCAAACCTGCTGTGTGGAACTTACTGAAGGTCACAGGAGGGATTGTTGACCCTAAGGACCCTCAGCAGCCAAAGGGACTTCATCACCAAACTAGTAGTGCACCAGGAGGCATGTTTGCAGAGTGGAAAAGAAAGAGGGTGGGCCACGAAGGTGTCCCAGCAAGCCCACAGTGTGGGACCTACTGAAGGTAACAGGAGGGGTAGTTGGCCCCCAGGAATGTCCTTGGGGGCTAACAACTCCTTCTGTTACCTCCAGTAAGTCCCACACAGTGCAATTGCTTAGATCTCTTTGGAAGCCACGCCCATCTTTAAAGATCCTGCCAAGCCATAGCAAACTGCAATACAATGGGAGTGGGCACTCCGAGACATTGCAGGAGCTAGCCCTGGGAGTGCAGTCCCCAGGGCCATTAATGGCTTGGAGGAGGGCTGTGCGACACGCTCCTTTTTTGTCATTTGCCCCTGGAAAGGGGTGGTCCCCAGGGCTGCAGGGGTGTCTGCATAACCCCCCACTCACATATGCGATAGCCTCAGGGAT
Organism: Triturus cristatus; assembly: GCF_964204655.1. NCBI lineage: Eukaryota > Metazoa > Chordata > Amphibia > Caudata > Salamandridae > Triturus > Triturus cristatus. Next base: position 587,492,028 of record NC_140591.1, on the reverse strand, counting down.
GTGGCGGTCCCTGGGGCTGGGGGTTTCCGCATGGACCCCCTTTTTTTCAAAATTAAAACCCTGGGTAGGTAGTGGCCCCCAGGGCTGCAAGGGGGTCCTAGCAGACCCCTACAATCTTTTCAGAAAATCCCCACTGTAGAGGCCTCCTCGCATTCATTTGTAAAGAATCCTCTGGGAAGTGGTGGTCCCCAGGGCATAATAGGCCCCGGGAGGGGGCGCTCATGTGCCCCCTACCTTTATTTACACAATGCCCTCAGGACCTGGCCCACCCAGGGGCCAATCAATAAAGACTGCGGGGGCTTTCGCTTCATTTTTTTTTTCTACGGGCTTCACAGATACAGTGCGACTCCTGCCTGCCGAAAATTTGAAAAAAATAGCTTTTAACCCCTGGCGGGGTCCCTTTGGGGGTCAGGGTATTCCTACCCTGCCCCCTTTTCTTTATTTTTTACTTTTTTGTGGGATTCGGCTTCAAGGAAAGTCCCAAGATGGCGGCCAACACTTCCTAGTTGAAGTGTTGGCAGCCAATAAAATTTCAGTAGGATTTCAGAAGTCTATTTTTTTTTACTTAAATATCTCTAAAGCCCCTGAACAGATTTACACCAAATCACAAAAAGCACACTTTCTGTATAAACATCTATCTTTCTACCAAATTTGGTGTAATTCCGTTCAGCGGTTCAGGTTGTAGTTGTGTTAAAAAATTAAAAATCCCCATAGACATAAGACAGAGGGAAAACGCGTTTTGGGAATCCTCCTTATTCTCAGCCTCTGCGTGATGGATCACCCCAAAACTTTCAACACGGCAGCTGAACCAAAAAGGCGAATGTTTTGGGCAATTTCCTGAAGATTTATCAAGCGGCGCCAAAGTTTTTGGCAAAATGAAAAACTGTTTTCCTATGGAAACTTTGAGCCTTACTATATATATTTATTGTCAATGTACGTATATTTGGAGTTAGTCATAATAAATCTATATCTTCTCTACTTACTGTTTAATATTTTGTCCCTCAATATTTTGTCTATGATATTGAGGTATTACAATATTCCTATTCTTGATATTTAGTAGAACACCCCTAAAAACAGAAATGGAATCAATGGAATAGTGTTCACGTGCTATACCTTTCAAATCATGTGAAAAAGTGCAAATGCATTGTGAGAGATTAGTCTGTACCACTGATATATTTATAAAAAATTCAAACTAAGAAATAAAGTTGAAAAGTATGACTAGGAATAGTTTTGAACTTTAAAAAGCTGCAGTTTACACTTGACATTTACTTCATAACTCTATAGTAGTTAGAGGGGTTGTGATGAAAGTGTGGTATTATATGTTGTGGTTGTGTGACCTTACCTTGGAATACACTCATGTTACTGACCTGGGTATAGTCAGGCTTGTTTGTTAATCCTTTGCTCAACACTGGGTAGCTGTGGCTATGAGCAGTCAGGTTTAAACAAAGGAACAAGTGTAAAGTATCTAGACATGCCAAAACAACGAAATAAGGAAGTCACGCGACACGAAAGAAATCTGACACCATTTTATATAAATAGATCTTATCTTTATTAATTTTTAGACACAAAAATTAACAAGATCCACCAGAATGTTCTGGAAATATGAGTTTCTAAGTAAATCGTAAATCACAACTTTTCACTCAAAAACACGAACAAGCAGTGGTATTCGCAAAGCTTGGCTATCCTGACCCAATTTGGGTGACCAATTCTGAGACGAGAAGGGTCTGAGGTGCTAATGAGGAGTAGTAGGACAGTTACCTTGTCACCAATGCAGTCTTAAGTCCAGTTCCAGACTCTATGTGTGAACTGCCATTGACTTTAATGGAGTGGTCCTGATACAAGGGATACAGGATGCTGAAGATGGTGTAAGATGCTGAGGATGCTGTGTGGTTGACAGGATTCTTCCTGAGGCTACCTCGGTCCATGTTCCAGATGGGGCTGCTTTGGCCACAGGGGTCATTGTTCCTCTAAGTCCTCTTTGGTCCAGCAAAAGTCCAGGTGTCACCGGTCATAAAAAAGCCTGTGGTTCCCTTTGGTGAAGGCTAGTGTCCATCTTGGGTGACCAAATGCACTCCGACGACTCTCCCAGGTTCTGCAGATTCAGTTGCAACTTTTGAGCACTGGGACTTGGTCGTCCGGGCTGCACATCGGCAGTCCTTTGCGATCAGGTGGTTGTGGCTACTGACTGGCCAGAACAGGCTTCTTCAGCTTTTGTGGGCCTGGTGCTGTAACAGGAAATCACCCAACTCACTCTTGGAGAGTAATTCTTCTGTCTGTGGCTCAGAAGCAACTTTTCCATGAGCCAGACTCTGTAAGCACAGTCCTCTCTTTGCTAGCCCAAGGATCAGAAGGTGCAGTCCAGCGGTTGGTGGAGGCACTCTGGTCAGGTGCAGGAAACAGCAGGGCAGTCCTTCTTCAGTCCTCTCTTCAGTCCAGATGTGATGTGAGTTCTGGGTGCTAGGGTTGCCATATTTATGCCCAGAAAGTGCACTCAAGGGATACAGCGGTTACTAGCCATAGGGTGGCTAGGGTCCTTACCCCCTGATGGCAACTTCCTGCAATGTGTGGCATTTAGCTATCCTGGAGTGCACTATTCTACCCACTCCCAAGATGGCAGAACCCCTCTCTCGGTGTGTGGAGTTTGGTAGCCCACCCTAGAGGTTTGGCTATCTGAGGGCTACACGGATCAATCGGTTTGGCAACTGGTCACTCTTCTCTGTCCCTAATGCCAACCCATCTGCCACAACAAAAGAGCAGCCCCACTCATATGTGTCCACCATTTGCCCTTCATAGGCAGCTTCTCTTTTGAAGCTTGCCTTTTGGGCTAACATTCTGTGTTGTTTCCTGCCAGAAAGAGGTGACATTTCTTCCAGCGACAGGCCTCTCTTGTTCATACTCCTGGGAGTCGTTCACACTTCTCCACAGGAAGACAGAAGTCTGTCTTGTTGCCAGAATCTGTCAGCGGCCCTAGGAAGACTTAGGCAACAGAGTGGCAACTTTTTAATAGTTGCATTTCTTAATTAAATTAAATTCAACTTTGGTATTAAGTTGGGTTTAATGTAACAATTATTTTGATACCTTGAAGTATTAGCTTTAGTAGTCCCATTCAGGAGTTAGCACAACTGAGTTTTTAGCATGTAACTCTGTATTCACCAATAGGGCTACTAGCTTTTTCACTGTAAAAATGACAATTTGGGGTTTTAACTCTTAGGAAATATAAAAATACATGCCCTACTCTTTAATATAGAGCACTGTGAATTTGGACATGATAGGCCTGCTGTAGGGGTGACATATATATTAAAAGGGAGGCTTGGGCTTTGCCATAAATTTAAATGTAAAGTCGAGGTACCAGTTTAAAACTGCTCTGCCAGTGTGCAGTGGCACATTGTCACATCCAGGGTCGCATAATAAATGATGCAGCCTTGGGGGGCAGTTGTAATGTAATGTAATGATCCATTTATAGAGCTCAACTGTCACTCCGAGGAGCATCATGGCGCTAAACGGAAACCAGGGATAGGAACTTCGAAACCTGGTTGACTGCTGATGGTTTTTATAGGGACATCAGATCAGAGTTTTGCAGAGAGAATCAGACGCACTGAAAATCCAGGTTTTCAGAACTTTCCTGAACTGGAACTCAGAAATAAACTGGCGAAGCTGTGGAGGGAGTTTGTTCCATGCCTTTGAGCCCAGCACTATGAGTGACTTTAATCCCTTCGTTGCCAGTCTAAAATCCGGTATTTTTAGCAGATTAGCCTTTGATGATCTTAAACTTCGGGAAGGAACGTATCGTTTAAAACGTGTGTGAAGGTATTGAGGGCCCGAGGAGTGGAAGGCCCTAAAGGTGATGAGGAGGACCTTGAAAAGAACGCGTTTGTGAATTGGCAGCCAATGAAGTGTGTTTAGAGCCGCTGATGCAGATGATTTCCTGGGCCACCTCAGTACTAGTCATGCTGCAGCATGCTGGACCATTTGTAGCCTATGCAGGACTGACTTATTGGTACCTGTATAAAGGTTATTACAGTAATCTAGCCTTGATGTAATAAGGGATACGGCCACTGTTTGCCTTGCTGAAAAGGGGATCAGATCAGAGAATCCCTTTAAAGTTTTAATAATATGGAAGGAAGTTCCAGCAACTGCCAGTGACTGCTGTTTAAATGACAGAGTAGTGTCAAATTTTATTCCCAAATTCCTAACCACATTTACTGTATTAGGAGGAGGGGTGGTATTTGCTGGCCACCAACATTTGGGTGAGAAAAGGTGGTCTTGGCCTAGAGGTAGAATTTCAGTTTTCTCAGAATTGCACTTAAGATGGTTTGCATTCATCCAACTGAAAGTTGCAGTGAGACATTTGCGGAGATTATCTTCTGCCTGTGTGGTGTTATTCTCTAATACCAGGATAAGCTGCGTATCATCCGCATATGAGATAGTATCAATATTGAAGGACGATATCAGCTTAATCAATGGAGCCATATAGGCATTAAAGAGAGTCGGACTGAGGCTTGATCCTTGCAGTACCCCTTAGAGGAGGCCCTTCTCTTGTGATTTAGATTGGCCAAGTGCGATCACTTGCTTGCGATCCTGCAAGAAGTTTTTCATCCATGCCAGGACGGTACCCGTGAGGCCAAAAGAAGCAAGGCGGTCTAAGAGGATGGCATGTGAGATCGTGTCGAAGGCCGCCGACAGGTCTAACAATACCAATACTGTTCTTCTGCCTTGATCCATAGTGGCTTTGAGATTTTCAGCCATATACAATAAAGCAGATTCTGTAGAGTGTTGGGCTCTGAAACCAGATTGATTGGGATGGAGCAAATTTGATTTCTCCAGGTAAGTTGTGTGTTGCTTGTTTACAAATTTTTCTGTCAGCTTACATAGACTTGCTAAGAGAGAGATGGGCACAAGTTTGATAGGGTAGTAGGGTCCGGAATTTGTTTCTTTTGGAGGGGCTTTACCACTGCAAGTTTCCAATCAGCTGGGATCTTAGCAGTGGAAAGAGAGGAATGTATTATGTTGTTTATATTAGGGTTCACAGTATCAATATAAGTGTGTAATAATACTGGAGGGCAAGGGTCAAATGGGGAACCGGATTTTATTGCCAGAATTGCCTGGCGCGATTCTTCGAGGGAAATTGGTTTAAAAATACGCATTCAAGTTTTGTCCGGATCTGCAGACAGATCTTTATTGGTGAAGGTAAGGATAGACGGAGGGAAATCTTTTTGTAGTATGCAAACTTTCTCTTAAAAAAAATCTGCAATGTCATTACAGAGACTCTGAGAGGGGGGAATCTCTTGTTGTATGCTTTTAGGATCCGTAAATTGATTGACTATTTAAAAAATAATTTTCTGGTTTGCCTTGGTGTTATTAATTGCCTCAGTGTAGTAGGCTTTTTTGGTAGCCTTAATCAAAGCATGGTATTTCCTAAAGGCTACTTTAAAATTGTTTAGCTCTGTATCCTCATATTTTCGGCGCCATCTGCGCTCTAATGTACTGACCAGGCTTTGAAGTTCATTTAGAGCTTGCGAATACCATGGGGCCGAGGGCCTTTTGTTTGGTCTGATTTGATGAGGAACCGGAGGTGCCAACCGATCTTTCAGGGCACACATCCATTGACCAAAGAGCTGGGTATCAGTGATAGGGTCTCCTAGCAAGTTTTTGTCTACACTTCAGTGCTTCCAAGAGCAAATCTGGGTGAGATGTTAATTCCTTCCATCTGGGTTTGACCTGTTGAGGGGCCTTGGTATTATTTTCCCTAGATGGGGGCTCCTTTTTTGACAAAATTTCAAAAGGGATACATTTATGATCGGTCCATGTTTGCTCAACTGGGGGCTTAACCTTAAAAGAGTATTCAGGTTAGAGCAAATACGTATGGCCTGCACTATGTGTGGCATCTAAGGAGCATTGTTCTAGACCAAGTATATCCATTATTTCCTTGAAGCAAGTTGCCCCTGGGTCATTTTGTGAATCCAAGTGTAGATTAACGTCACCTAACACCGTAAGGTTGGAGAATCTAAGAGCTAATGTGCTGCTTACTTCTCCAATGTTATCTAGAAAGTCTTTATAGGGTCCGGGACGGCGGTAAAAGAGTACTCCTGAAAAAAAAAGGAGTCATGTAGCTGAAGACAGAAACTGACGCCCTCTACGCCTATTAAGTCAGGTAGTTGAGCTATGGAACACCTCAGGGAGCTACGAGAGATGATTGTCAGGCTTCCCCCATGTTGCTCTAATCTGTCCGATCTCTGAATGAGATATCCGGGGGGGAGTGCATTCGCAATATCTGGATTGCACCAGGCCTTTAGCCATGTTTCGGTCACAAAAAGACAATCAAGATTTTCATTAGTTAATAAATCATAAATGTGAAGTGCGTGTTTACCCATGGACCTAGTATTTATGAGGTCACCGTGCAGACTGCTCAGCGGGGCTCTTTTTTTACTTGGGGGGGGGCCTGAGTGTGATGGAACATCGTTTGCAGGATTTACAGCTGATCGGACCCACCCATGTGGCAGCATCTAATATGTTGTGACACATGGTGGCTGCTGAATTAAATGACAATAAAAACTCCCTTGTAAGTGAGGGGTCTGACAGAGGAGATGTATCATTTCTGGCTCTTGGCCCGTTCCAGGTGCGGATGGGTGCAGATGGGCTTGCCTTTGGCGCGCCAGCGGTGTGCCCGCTGCGCGCGTCCGCTTTGCATCGGCGCCATCTGCGGTTAATATTGCTGCTAGGCAGCCGGTAAGAGCAGGAGACTAGACCGTCTCTTCAACAAAATGGCCCCCGCAGAGTGTCCTACAGGAAGTAGGAAAATTCGAGTCAGGCGCTAGATCGCGTTCTTGCATCCCTCCACACAATCAGCACAAGCTGTAGTGGATCGGGTAGAGGAAAGTATTGCTCACAGGCCATGGGTACCCCTGGTACCATATATCAGAGACTTATAAGTACGGAAAGTTATACCCATTGGGTATAAGCCAATCAACGATACACTGTGTAGGGTTAGAACAATGGCACTGAAATCTGGTTAGCAGCCCTCAATGCACTCTCTGAGTCTACAAGCCAATAGTATTATTGCAAAACCTTGAGGGTGATCATGCAAAAAGAGGCATTTCTTTATAGGGGTATATTAAAGAAGGTGGTTGCTTAGTGCGGGTACCTTTTAAGTCATGGAAAAATGCCACATACTGCTGTAGAGAGGATGGCTGCAACTGTAAAGCTAAAAGGTGCAGTGTAGCCAATTTGTGAATTATGATGACCACGTAAAATGTATCCTTCAAGCAGTATTTGGATAGCACCAAATTCTATCCAAAAGGCTCATCTTTCGCTGATTTCCACTGCCAAAAGGGTTGTCTAAGTATCAAGAATTACTCAATATTTACACAGTTTCTCAAGTTTAAAGGAGTTCATAAAGTTTCCACTGATTTCACCACTACACTCTCTTATGCTGACTTCACCTGAGGTTTTGCATATCTCCTCTACACTAGGGCTTATGTTAAATCACTGTAGTTGCAGCTGGAGTTGTGGTGGAGGTCTATCAAGAAACAAGGAAGTGCTACTTCAAACACATTTGTTTCCAATATCAGAGATATTCCTAACAGTTCCTTTAAAGAAGCATAAAAATGAGCCTTTGTGATGAGGGCTTCCGTCTCTAAAATGATCCCATTGTGAACTCTACATCACTATGAAAGGTAGGACGCCACCAGGCATATTCTGAGGACTAGGCTTACATTCTACTATTAGATTATACACCACACTTCCAAAGTCTTCAAGATGGCCCTAAAACTCTTCTCAAAGATGAAATCACCATTTAGCTCTCCCTGAATGAACACCACTCATTCATGGAATGAACGCCCAACCTTCCTTGCTTCTACCAGTGCATACCATGGAATAGATCACTGACTATGAGCGATGCAAGGCGCTGTTGGGGCCTTACAAGAAATACCAGTTTTATGCAATGCATATATTGAATTTTTCAGCTAATTTTGGGACCTTGGTAGAAAATAGGGAGATAGTAAGGACCTGTTTGGAATGTTCTCGCTTCCATTGCTGTAAAAGTTTTCATTCACTCCGATGCCTGACTTATAGCTGGTAACCGAAAAATGTACTTTGGCTAGGAATTGATGCATCACTTTCAAAACTCTTGTGCATAAATAGCCTGTTTTAGTTGCCCAAAAATATTTTTCCATTTCTCCTGCTGATTGGAGATGAATAGGCTCGGGTATATGTGGGAATACTGTACGCAGACAACAGCCTTATCATGAGCAACATTGGAATTTGAAAGAGCTACATTTGCTATTGCTGATCCTGGCAACACAGCGCAGGCACCGACCAGGCTTCATTGTGCATGAAACTGATATACTGATCTACTAGGAGCTACCAGAATAATGACATTTCAGTCCCTGACAGAAATGGCTAACGTTCCCCTGAAACTATATCAACATACATTAGAACACAATGCCTTGAAAAGGATGATCCATCCATAAAACGTGCAAGACTTTTTTTTTATCGGATCTGGATTCCATTTACTTTTCTATAATACATGTACGTGGAGATACGATAAATGCATTAAATGACACTAAAGTTTTATTCTACAAAGTAGAACATAAACAAAGAATGGGAAATAGAGTACTTGGCTACTGGGACTTTTTTAACACTATAAGAACATATTTGTGAAAGTTAGTGGTGTTGATATAATATATTCTAAAAACAAGAAAGAAATTGGGAGCGCCAGTGGGTATCTGGTGTTTTAGTGTCGCGCCTCTTTCACTGGGCCATTTATGTTGCTACCCTTTAAGCTTATACCCTAACTAATATTTGAGACGTTTTCTGCACCAATTCCTTATGGATCTCCTGGCATTTGGTAATTCATCGATAACCTATTTTTATGGCATTTTGAGAGGTCTTCAGCACTCCTTTCTTCGCCTTTGTCTTCAAAGCTTTTCTAGTTAACAAGATCATTATAGCATCGATGGATCATCACATGTTGATTCATCTCCTTTCCCCATGTCTTCTTTATTCATTTCTAGGCTAGAGCTTTCATTCCATTTTTGGTGGTTTATGTTTAATTTGTAATTTTATGTTCCTTTTATTATTTTGCATGTTGCATGTTATATGTAAAACAAAACAATTTATAAGGCACCAACAATCCTATTGGTAGTCAGAGTTGTAGTTTAATACAAATGTTTCAACATTATTTTTGCAAAGGTTCCGCCCATTCTTTCACAAGCGTGTAAATTCAGGAAAGTGGATGAAATAAGGAGCCAGAAGAGGCTTCCGTCTGCTGAGCATCATGTATGTTGACTTGAAGAAGGAGAGCCGTGTGCTCTTTTGCGGTCATTTCGTTGCTGATTCTAAGAAATGACCATTCCCGAGTCCCATTTACTGCTGGGGCATTATCAAAACGAGATGGTTTAAACAATGTTAGTTCACCTCTTGTTAGAGTTCATGAACTGTGCAAAGTTCTGTTAAGAGGAAGACACAAATATGAAAGTTGACAACAGAGGGTAATACACACCTAAGGGCATATTTCCCATGTTAAAAGTGACGCAAAGGTGGCGCAAGGGGTTTGTAAATCTGCCCTAGTCTGGGAAACTCATCTCCAGGTGTAAACAAACCAGAGGAAGATGCTAGCTAATTTTTTACAAAGAAGTTTCTTTCTTGCATTTCAATTGACAAAAACCCCCAAAATAAACTAAAAACCATAGGGTGTGCTTTTAATTCTGAGTCACAGGCATTTTATCCGTATATTTCTTGACTGTGAAAGTATTTAGTACGGTTTTAAAATGACTGACGGTTTCCCACGCCATGCAAGTAGGTGGAACATCCTGTGACTTAAACACTTCAGCAAGTTTTTAGTGCTTTCAAAAAACGCAAATACATTTAAAATGAGTCACATTGCAGAACAGGTGTTTCCATGTTAAAATTGTAATTGCTAAGTAGTGTTTCTCTTCCAAATACAAGACAATTCATTCATATGTCCTTGTATCTAGATGCTGCTTTCCTTGCAGGGAGCATGTTTTAAAAGGCAAATTCTGCACCTGTCCTTTATGGGTGGCCCTAAAGAGAATGGGTGCTGTCGAAGCTACCCTTTGTGTAAATTCTCAGCTCCCCCAAACAGTAGGGAACTGGCTTACACACATGGTACAGTTTCCCTGGTATCCTGTAAAAGTGGCAATGCCATTCTCTGCAGGTGTGCACAGCTTTCTTTAAAGCAGATTTGTAAGTCTTCCCTACAGACAGCATTTAGCTCTCTGTTGTGAAAGACCTATTGCCTAGTATACCAATACTTACAGTGGTCTTTGGTTTGGACCATTGCTTATCATTGGTTGGCTTTCTTATCAGTCTCATTTGCTTGCTTCTTACTTGAATGCTTTCCTTCCTCTTCTGTGTGTGTCCCTTTCCTGGAGCTAGGCTTCTTTATTATACTTTTGATTGGATGACCTTTATACTTGCACAACTTCTATTTGTGGAAATACTTTTTACTTTTTCTTTCAGGTCTCCATTGGAGTGCCTGTGTTTCCATGTTTTCTCCCTTGTGTGTTGCTTGCACCTCAAATCTACTTCTTTTTGTGTTGCTCTTTCTTCCCCCACAACATGGCCATTGCCTGCCTAACCCCTCATTGTTCAGCTTTTTTAATGTTATTTTTAAACCTTCTTTCAGAAAGATACACTATTGCTACCTCATGTTTCCCCCATATCCCAATGCTTAGCTCCAGCATTGTCTTTGACACACACATCCACACCCACTCCTATGATGATCCCTGCCACTCACCATCACACTTTAAAAAAAAGCAAAATTCGATTTTTCTTTATTGAAAGGCCATTGCAGCTGATATTTGCAACTGGGTAACCCCTTTGTCTTTGATGCACTTTGCACACACTTTCTCAATTTACTGCTCTAAAATTGGTGTCTGTCAACATGGAATAGTAAATTAAAAGCTAAAAAGTCTGTCTGCTTTGTCCTAATGAGTACCTGTGCATGAGTGGTGATGCATGTCATCTCGCTTAGGCGGATTTATTTGTTTTGCCTATGCTGTTTTGCATTGGCAAGCATTTTTTCTTTTTGCTGATGTGGAAGATAATTGACAAATTGCATTAGTGAAGCCAAAAAGTCAGAAAGCACAATGGATAGGTGAAACTATTTGGCTTTGCAAGTGCTTGATTTATATCATCCAAAGTAGCATACAGATGCAAGTTAAATCGTCTTAAATATAATCTGAATATAATAAAGCAGTAACGTAAGTAAAAGATCCCTTGTTTAGAAGACATATTTTTATAAATAGTGAAGAGACAGCATGCTGGTCTTTCAGAAACAGGGGTATCATAACATAAAAATGTGTATGCCTCACAAGAAATTTTAACTGCACTGGTAAGAGGTGTCTCTGCAGAGAGAGATTACAGAAAGACACTCATCACGTTCCACCTAATGGCCCCATGAATCGCCGAGGAGGAAAGTCTCTGTCTAACAAAGGGGACATTTTTAGTAATTTCCCCACAAGGATTGGTCATTGTTGGCTCCTACCTGAAGGGAGAGGGGGTCACTACAAAGTGGTAAGTATTGTTCTTGCTACCACCTCTTGTGGAGATCTGCTGATGCCCCCCAGGTGCCATTTAGGACTCAGCCATCAAAACAACTATTCTAATAATAAGGAGGGCATCTCTGTTCTCTAAGATATCGGAAAGATTAATAGGCAAGTTATATATTTAATTTATTAAGAATGGTTTTTAACACATTTTATTGATTTATTCACTTAAGAATTCTGCATGTCTGCGATCCAAATGCTACATAATACTTATTGGTGTTACAAGCTGTGTTCAGATAGCGATCATCTTGGCAAACATATACCGGTACATAGCTGTAAACCGACTAGGAACTGTAGTGACTGTGATATAAATCGCAGTAGCAGCATCTATGTTACTGGTATTTACAATCATTCTGTGTCAATTTAACATATTCCTCCTACCTCCCCATTACTTATACCACAAACATTCCCACCCACACCCTCCCTCTGACTCACTCCTATCTTCCCATGGGCCAGCAAATGGTTTGTTTAGTCCCAGTTCGCATGTATCTTCCATCCGAATGTTATATAGTAGTACATTTGTCTGGTTTGTTAGTGCATGAGGGGATCTGTTTTGTTGTCTACTTTTGTAAGTATAGGTTAATCCATAAAATGTATTAAGAATGTTAATAGTATAACTTATGCTAAGCCTATACCATCTTTGTTTACCAAGAGACACACCGATTCCCTTACTACAATCAGAAGAATGTATCTTATAACAACTTTCTACTAATCTACATTTAAACGTAAGGTTGTGGTCCATATTGTGAACCTCTGTTTCAGAAAAATTACCTGACACGCCACATTCATCTGCACATTTAGCATTAGAGAAAGATGCATATTGCACTTATGTAATCTTGACCTTAAAAAGAATAAAGAAAGTACAGCAAACATATGTTTGAAACTCATCTTGCAGCTATGCATTTTACAAAATACATTCCATATCTGTTTTAAATATTTCTTTAAAAATGAACTAATGCATGTGTTACATGCATGCCATTCAATGGTTAAAGAATGTGAGACTGTGGATTCATAAAATCCTGTCATGGTATTGTACCAATTTTGTAAGAAATTGGGTCGTTAGTTGTGAGAAGGTGATTACACGCGTCAAATAACAATCAGAGTCCTTGTCAGGGTGAACCCTCAAAGTGACTAAATTAACATGAGTCCAACCCCTGGTAGCCATGCCATGGAGCAGACAGGGAAACTTAGGGTAATGTGCAAAGCATTTATGCCGTACCAAAATGGTAATGAAGTCACACCACAATAAAAACTCCAAACTGAATTAGAAAAATAGAGTACATTTTAATAAAATGATATGAAAACAGAAATAATCCAATAAGGGGAACCAGAGGTAAGACTTTTTACAGGCTCAAATAAAAATAGAGCCAAAAAGCATTAAGCACCAACCGCAGTTAACTGGCCATAGTAGACCGGGACCTAGGTATGATTTGAGGCTGTTAAGGGTCAGATAAAGAAACCAGGTTTGACCCGGTCGCTGATTTTGCCTTTGAACTAAAAAATCAAAGTAAAAAATCTTCAGCAGGGCAAGGCAGCAGATAGTAGCAAAGAGGATTCCACAAGGTTGGATGGCTGATGGATGTGATCACAGTGAAGCCATTGGTTTTGGCAAGAAAAGCTTAGATTGACAGAATTTTGAATTTCGTGCCCGGGAATTCCTCTCATCAGCCAGATACTTTTGGCACCTTCACCTGGTCAAGATTTTCATGTTTACATTTAGTCCTTTTTTCAGAGCTCAGAATCTTTCAGCAGGGCAAAGCTGCAGGCTGTATGGGAAGATGGCTCCACACGGCCAGTTACCTTCTCCGCAAGGTCCCGCTGACCCAGATTTGCTGGTGCAGAGAATCTCCAAGAGGTTTAAACCTGAGTCTTCCACACAGTAGCAATACACTTTGGGTGGATCGGCTCGGCAAATTTGTCCCGGTCATACCGAGGTCTTGCAGTCATAAAAGTTTCCAAGTCCCAGGGTTTCTGTAGTGGTAGGATTCTTTTCTATTCTATGAGTCTTGTAAAGCAAATAGCTACCAGAAGACCTCCCAGTGCTAGAACAGTCATTGTTGCCAGCTCACCAGCAGCAGGCCAAGTTTTCAAGGCCTTACGAAAGGAGAGCTCGTTGGACAGCTTTTGTAATTTAAGGGGGAGAGTGTTTGAAAGTAAGGGGCCTGATGGGAAAATGACCTGCCAACCCCACAAGTTCTACTAAACTTAAGGACCTGTAGTAGGTGAGCTCAAGAAGATCTGAATGACCTTCCAAGATTATAAGGAGTAGCTAGCGATCTCAGCAGAGCAGGACTTCACTTGTTGAGTGATTTTTGCAAGATGAATATATGACAATATTCCACAGTCAATTACCCCACATACCATCACTCCGCATTTTTCACAACGTGGGTGCAATTACTCTGCGATACAATCTCCCCGCAAATTTTTACCCCGCATATACCTTTACCACGCATGCCATTACAATGCAAAGGTATGCGTGGTAAAGGTATAAACTTACTAAAATTACTTAAACTAAATATATATATATATATAAACATATATATATATACATATATATATGTTTCAGCTCCCATTCTCATATTGTAAGGAAAGTAAGCACTCATGGGTGACGTTTCTCAGGATCTTTTATTCAGACCAAACAAACGCGTTTCGGCGAACTGCCTTCTTCGATGTTACCGGCACACCAGGAAGACGCCATCTTTTAAGTATTACAAAAGTGCGTCGTGACAAAAAAGGGACTTAACGCATAATAGCCGATATCGACGCCATTTTGTAATATGCAATATATAATGACAGCAAGTTAGTTATTCTTGCTGAAATGTGCGAACATTCAAAGGAAACTCTTATTTTCATATTGAAATTAAAATTAAAACATGTTATGACAAATGATAACTGTGTGCTGACATAATATGATGTTATTAATCAAGGTAGCTCAAGATCGCTCGGCCATTATGATTACAAGTCTATTTCACATCACAATGAAGCCGTATATCGGCAAATCCAAATTACATTTAATATAGCTGTAGTGCCGAATTTCATTTTGATTAACAAGCACACTTACGAATCCAATATGTCCATGTTTAAAATTCAGCGCCTATATCAGGCAAAATTATATCCTCTGAATCATTATCTTGCCGTGGATCGGCTATGGTCCCTATTCATTTTCATCAATGCACAATTCATCAGTAGGCATGTTAAATCTATCGTTCCATTAATTGGACCTGAATAAATATTCATAATCATACGAAACCCCATCATCTCAGCAATTCTTTTCTAAATTACACAATTTAAATACCCCTATGCATTTCATTTCATAATCATGTAATATCAGCACTTTACTTCTCAATTTTACAATTTATTTCAGTCAACACGGGTTAGCCGTCAAGTTAATACAAAACTTTATGGCTGTTCACTTACATATTTGCCTTTCAGATCAAATCAGATACCTAGATGTGACGCTATTTCTTCTCCACTATAAAGACCTTTAGGAGACTTAGTTTGTAAGTCCACAATATAGCGTGACTCTAGTCTTCGCAATTTCTTTAATCTGTCCCCACCACGGATACTTTCAGGCACATAGTCTAAACCATAATACTGTAGCATATTCCTATTACTGGAATGCTTCTCGGCGTAATGCCTCGCTACCGGATATGATTCATCGCTCTTTGTTATTGCTCTCTGATGTTCTAGTATTCTGATTTTAAGGGGATGTATTGTACTGCCTATGTAGCATAAGCTACATGGACATATAAGGCAGTACACTGCATACGATGTGCTGCAAGTCAGAAATTTTGTAATTGGTCTTTTGATTTTCACATCAGGGATATTGTAAGACAGTACCCTTTTACTACTCAAACAGGCCTTACATTTCCCACATGGGTAGAAACCCCTCATTTCCCTAAGGGTTCCCAAACCATGGGGTTCTTTTTCAAGATGACTTCTTACTAGTCTATCTCTCAGTAACCGAGCTTTCTTAAAAGTCACCAGCGGATACGTTGGAATGTCTTGACTTATTACATTATCTGTTTTTAAAATGTGCCAATTTTGTCTCAGCATGCGTTTAAGATGGTTTGCTTCTGCTGAGTAAGTGGTGACCATCCTGAACTTACCCTCATGTGTATTAACTAACTTTCTTTTCGCTACTTGGCTTTCTTTCAGTAGATGTTGTCTAGGAATACCTCTTACTTTTCTTAGTGTGTTTTCTAAAAGAACAGAGTCATAACCTCTCCTCTCAAATCTCGCCAAACAATCTTTGGCGGCTATTTCAAAGTCACATGTGCGAGAGCTGTTTCTTTTTCATCTTAAAAGTTCTCCGTAAGGGATGCTTTGCACCAATTTGCATGGATGATTGCTGGTTGCATATAGAGTGGAGTTACCTGCTGTAATCTTACGATACAGAGCAGTATGAACTTGCCCTTCTGACACAAACACCTTCCGGTCCAGGTAGTCCACTGCCACTGGGCTTACTGTACCCGAAAAGTGTAAGTTCAGATTGTTTTTGTTCAAATCTTTAATATAGCCCTCTGCTGACTCCACATTACCCTGCCATACTATGAATATGTCGTCAATATAACGATACCAGTTAATGACCCTGCATTCATGTTATCCCTCTCATAGGTTCTGGGCACCTGCTCCTCCCACCAGCCAACAAACAAGTTTGCATAACTGGGGGCGAAGCAGGTGCCCATCGCCGTTCCTGAGTTTTGTCTGAAGTATTTATCCTCAAACACAAAAATGTTATTCACAAGACAAAATCTAGTGAACTCGTGGATCATTTGGTTGTGTCTTGCAAAACGTAACTGACTCTTATTCAAAAAATATTGCAGGGCTCTTAAACCATCTTCATGATTAATACAAGTATAAAGACTTGTAATGTCCAGCACTACCAATTGGTATGAGGGGTCCCAAGAGATGTCCGCAATCTTGTTTAAAAAGTCTTTGGTGTCTTTCACATATGACTTTAATTCCACCATAAATGGAAATAGAAAATAGTCAATAAACATCGATAAATGTTCAGTTAAACTCCCCTGGGATGAAACTATCAGTCTACCTGGAGGATGTATGTCATCTTTGTGAAGTTTAGGAATATGATAGAAGGTAGCCACTATTGGATTCATGATCCTCAGGAAAAGATGTTCATCTGTCCCGAGCATACACCGGCCATGCCATGTCTTGATAAGAATTTCATATTCACACACACTGGCCTGATAGATTTCTCGTGTACTCTTTTCATAGTATTTTGTATCCGATAGTTGTCGTAATGCTTCCTCGCAATATCGTGTCCTTGTTTGCAGCACCACATGTCTGCCTTTGTCTGAAGGTTTTATGATTATGGCTTTGTCCCCCATTAAATTTGTCAAGGCCAACTTTTCTTCCTCTGTTAGATTGTTTTTCAATGTGCTTTGCGCTAATTCTTTTCTTGGACTATCGAATCTTCGAGCAAACATTAATACTCTCCCTTGGAGATAGTCGTGCTCATCGCGCTCAAATTTTTCTTGCTTTCTCTGCTTTATTTTGTTTTCATATTTCAACAGGCGAGCTTTCATTTGACCCAATAATTCATCCATTTTATTTTTGTCTTCCTCTTTGGACAGCAGGTCCTCCAAATCCTTTATTTCTTTAAGTGCTTTCTCACGATCACTCCAGGCATACTTAACTAGTATGCCTAATGTGCCTTGACAATACTGTGCTGTATGTTCTGCCCATTCAGTTAGTAAATCAGGGTTCGGGTTCTCATATGACGGAAAAATATACACTCTTAAACCTCTAGGTACCCTGTTGACTTCGATGTAACTTTGGAGCGAGGTAGCCTCCCAACGCTTGCGCGTTTCGCGCTCATATAGTCTCTCTTATTTCCCCATAATGTTGTTGAGACTAGTTGTTATATTTGAGTTCTTTGCTGTTGACGAATGTTCCGTAACTTTTGATTTTTTATAGCAAAACATGCCTTTGGCTGCTTCTCGGCTGGCCGAATCACTGAACATCGTTTCCCTGTTCAGTGAATGTTTGCCGAATATAGTCCTGGATAAGTCACCCTCGCCTTGCCGCTTGTCTGAAGTATTGTTCAATGCGAAATGCGCATCTCACAAACGTGCGCCCAGCTGATTTATTTTATCCCTGATCTCTCGGGACTTTCGCTGGCTTCTGCTACCGTTGCGTTGGAGAAGTGTGGCTCAATGATTAGAGCGGCAGACCCTGATGCAGAGATCTAGCCCGGGACCAGGGTTCAATTCCCCGCCTCGGCGGGTCTTGGGCTCAAAAATTCCACGGACCTGATAATTCTCGCCTCGGTGCCATTCCAATCATGGAGTCCCACTCTGCAACTCTGGGCAATAGCTTGCTTAATCTCCACAACGGCCCCCACAACGCTAAGGATGCCTGGCCTCCACCTTGGGGGTGCCCAGGAGTGGACGCCTCACTGGGAAAGCCAGGATGGGTTCCACAGCGGTATTCGTACAAGCGCCTTGAGACCCTTGCGGGTGAGTAGTGCGCTATGCAAGTATCAATTTACATTTCTACTTATACTTGTTATAGCGGCGGTGCTTTTCGAAACAAATTAGCGCTCCCTTTGCAATTGAATTTGGTGCAAAGGGAGCGCTAATATATATGTGTATATTATATATGCATATTTACATATATGTTTTTAAAATATATCAAAACATTTTTTTTATATTTATTATTTATATATATACACATATTTTTATATGTATTATCATTTTTTTAAATTAACCCTTTACACCCTAAAAACTAAACCCACCCTGATCCCTTAAAATACCCCTGCACTTCAAAATCCTAACCCATCCTTACCCCTAAAAAACTAATTTACCCAAATACTCCTTAAAATTCACCTGTACCCCAAAACCCAAACAAACCCTTAACCCTAAAAAGACCCCTGCACCCCAAAGCCTAAACCCACCGTGACCCCTAAAAATACCACTGTACCCCAAAAACTAAATACTCCCTAAACCCTAAAAATACCCCAATACCCCAAAACCCAAACCCACCCTAAACCCTGATAATGCCCCTGTACCCCATAACCTAAATCCACCCTCAACCTTAAAAATACCTCCATTACCCAAAAACCCAAACACACCCTAAACCATAAAAATGCCCCTGTACCCCAACACCTTAATACCTCTTAAATCCTAAAAAATCCCTCAGCACCCCAAAACCCAAATCCACTTTGAACCCTAAAATTACCCCCTGCCCCCCAAAACCAAAACTTACCCTTAACCCTAAAAATACCCCTGCACCCCAAAACCCAAACCCACCCTAAACCCTATAAAATCCCCTGTACCCCAAAAACTAAATACCCCCCTAAACCCAAAAAATTCCCCAGTACCCCAAAACCCAAACCCACCCTGAACCCTATTAAACCCCCCTGTACCCCAAAATCTAAACTCACCCTGAACCCTAAAAATATCCCCTGCACCCCAAAACCCAAACCCATCCTAAACCCTAAAAATGGCCCTGAACCCCAAAACGTAAATACCCCCTAAACCCTAAAAATACCCTGTGCACCCCAAAACCTCAACTCACCCTGAACCCTAAAAATATCTCCTGCACCCCAAAACCTTAATACCCCCTTAACCGTAAAAATACCCAAGCTCCCCGAAACCAAAACCAACCCTATACTGTAAAAATACCCTGTGCAACCCATAACCCACCCTTAACCCTTAAAATACCCCAGATCCCCAAAACATATACCCCTACACCCCAAACTAAAACCATATACTTACCTTAAACTTAAATATAAAACAAATATGATTTTACCATACATGCATTTACAACAAATTTCGTTGTAAAAGCATGCGCGGTAAAAGCATATAAAATGTAATGCCATGCGTTATTATGGTATTGCGGGGTAATGGTACTTTCGTTATAAAGGTATGCGGAGTGATGGTATGCGGGATAACAGTTTCATTGTAAAGGTTGATTACCTTGCAAGATGCATAAGGCCTTAAATTGAACTGCTGCTCCACTGGGAACCAGTGGAGACCCTTCAAAGCCTTTTTTGCATATTGATGTCTAGGGAGATTCATAGGAAGCTAGGAGGCAGCATTCTGTGTGATCTGTAACCTTTTCGTCACATAACAAGGTGAGCCAAGGCGTAGAGCATTGCCATAATTGAGGTGGGACATAATGAGAGTCTGGAAAATGAGTCTCTTAGCTAAGAAAGGGAGAAGGTTTAAAACCTTTTCTAGCAGTCTCAGAACACCAAAGCAATGTTTAGCTTGGTGCTCCATAGTAAGACTAGCATCTAGCCACATTCCAAGACTTTTTATCACCACTTTGGGCCTGGGGAGTCTCGCCGGAAAATCAGGCACAGGAGATGGGATTTTCTTACTGACGCTATTGCCCTATAACATCAATTTACAGTTAGCCATTCATCTGGCCACTTCCACAACACAGCGGCAAGACTAAGATGGTTGGAGCTGGGATCGCTAGAAATAGATATAACCAGCTGGGTGTCATCGGCATAGGAGACCAGTGAGGCCGGGATAAGTTCAGCCTGACACAGTCAAGGGTTCCAGGACCTCAGGAACAGCACTTTGGGGTCAGCACTCACTCCAGCAGAGGCCAACAGTAGAGTCGAGGGCTGGTCCATTTGGAATTGGTCAGCAGGGCAGTTGCAGAAAAAGGCCTGTTGTGTCCCTGTAGCATGAGCAGTAGATTAGTCTTCTGACCCTTGGAGTTAACTTCTTTGTCTTGAGTACAAGAGGGAGCAGGTTCAATCTTTCAGGGCTTCTCTTAAGTGACAGACAGCAGCTCTCCAGTCCTCTTGACTTCTTCCTCATGTCCAGTAGTATTCTGAGGAGAGTGCCAGTGGTTGTCACATTTATGCCTGGCACTAGCTTGTGTGAGAGGTTGACTTCTAGCCCCTCCCTAACCAAAGGAATAAAAGTTCCCAGGGGTAACCATACCCACTTTTGGAGCAGTTCTAGCATGCCCGACTGCAAACAATCCCATAGTGCCCCTCACTCCTAAATTCCAAAATGGTGAAACCCTACTCCCTAGTGCAGAGCCTGTGTGCCAACCAGTGGTGCGGCCAGGGTAATGAGTAGCCCCTCTTCGACGGTCACTCAAAAACAGTTCTGAGGAAAGTTCCCTTCCCACTGGGATTGGTGCCTGCCTGACTGGAAAACTAAGGAAGAGGCCTGTCTATGTATGATCTTACATTTGTTTGTGACAGGGGAGGCCTCTTTGAAGTAAATTACGTTCCTGGGTCCACCCTAATGGGCAATCCTGGCAGTGAAGGAACAAAGACCTCCCCACACTTGGCCTTTGTCTCTGCTCTAGGAGCAGTTTGCACACCTTATTCAGGGGCATTCACTAGCTGGGTGATAGTTGTAAGGTGAATCTAAATTAGACTATAGGAGATTTTAGGTCTTATTTATTAAAAATCTGAATTCACCAGTGAGTCTGGCTTTAAATAAATATTAAAAAGAGTTATTGAATTAATTTTATTTCTGGGCCATATCCTGGGATAGGAGACTTCATATTTAACATTGTTTCCCTATGGGACCGCCACCCTTCCTACAGTGAAAATCGCTATTGGTTGTTAGTCAATGTAGGGACATATTAAAATTAGATTTCCACATGTCCTACTGTTCAACACTGTGCACTCTGCCTTGTGGTCTACAAGACCTACATAAGCATGACTTATTAAATGTAAAAAGAAAGTTTTGACCTGTTAAAAGAGTTTATTTTGACAGGTCAAGATGCAGTTTTACACTGCTACAGTCAGGCTACATTGGTAGGCCTGAAGCCATGTTTGCACTGCCACTGAATGAGATGGCACAACAGGTGCTGGAACCCACTAGTGGCATTTAACTTTCAGGCCCTGGGTACACATTACACCATATACTAGGCACTTATAAGCAAATTAAATATACAAATTAGGAGTATGCCAATTCGACCATGTTTAAAGGGGGACCACAAGCTCATGCTGCTAGTTAGCAAGGGAAAAGTTCTACAGCCTGCAGAACATATAGGGCAACAATCTTGGGGTACACAATGATAAAGATGGTAATTTCCTACAACTTTCATATATACCAATAATAAGTATTTTTTTAAAGGTTTATACATCCTGAAAACTAAAGAAAGAAGTGTGAAAATATTGATTTATCACCTTTAAATAGCCAAGAATTGACAGAATGCTAAAACAATTCTCTGGAATATTACAGGTGAAGATGTAAGCATTAATATTTCCATTCAGCAATGCTTTCATTTCTAAGCTTTTTAGGGAGCTAGTACCATATCCTTTCTACCAATAAAATGTAAGGACAGCTAAATATTAAGAGGTAATAATGTTTGCATTGCAAAACTGTTGTTATATAACTAGCTAAAGGTTTTACTTTTTAAAGTAACTTTTTGACATTCATTTAGAAAGCTGCAGAAATATTTAAATGGAGAGTTCTGGAACCTGGTGGCATTGCTATTCTGAAAATGTACCTTTTTGCTTGTGATGTTAGCAGTATTTCACTATCAAGAATAACTCCACAGATTTAATGGGAACATACTGATTTCCGATTCAGTACACAGCATTACTCATTGCTACCTCTCTGATACATCGTGAGGAGATAATTGTATGTCCTTCTTTCCATAACATAATAGTTCTTACACCCTTTTGGCTGGCTTGAACAGGAGGAATGGGATACCGCAATATTATGGGATCTTTGACTTTGCGTGGGTTTTAGAGAATTATGGACAATTTACTTGATCCAGGAAGTCGGGTAAGTGCTTAGGTGTAGATGTATCCCCCTGTAAAGTCCCCAAAATGTAACACAATGAGAAACTGCTACTCATCTTCTTAGAAATCTAGAAATGATAATGAAAATTTCTCATCATAGCCTATTGGGTTGTAGACAATGAAGATGTGTATGCCTTCTTTAGTTGATAGAAACTGATTACAAGCTACTATGGTATTGTTCCGTTAAGGGAAATAACAATTAAAGGTGAAGTTTATACATCATTTTTTTTGCTAGGAAAGGCCAGCATTTGTTTCGTAGTAGTGAAATAATCATTGGAAACGACATTGTTTAACACATGGTTGTTTTCTTGAGAAGGTAGAAAGATGGCGACCAAAGATTCCAATTGGTTGTAAGTCACTAGATTATGGACCTATTATGTTTACCATTTATCTGGCCAGACATTGATTGATCTATTTGTATTTGTGTGGTGTTTTTATATCCATTTATCAACTTCATAATAGCAAATCACAGGCTGTTTCAGATGTTCATAGTTCCCTTATTTTATTGAAGGAATGAAATGCATGGGCTCAAGCATCTCTCTCTCCCTTGCTGTGAAAATTGCATCTCACATAGCAGTGAATCTGTTATAGTGTGTGTCCATGATAAGAAAGGCTAAGAACCAAAGTAGAAATATTAACAGTATTCTCTGGATGAATAACAAATATCTTACATAGGATCTCTAACTATTTAGCATCTCTTCTCCCTGTGAAACATCACTGGCAGTATTCACACTGCATATATTTACAAAGGAAGAGGGGTGACTGGGAGTAGCAAGAATGCTATAAATAAGGCTAAAGACCACCTGCAATTGGGAACTGGCGAGCTGGTCATGTGATGACAGGAACATATTGGTGCCACATACCACCAAGTAATCACTTCTCCCTCCTCTCTGTGCCCTGCCCCAGTTCACTGTTCACCACATCATGCACTCAATAGTGCCTGTGCATTCAGTCACAACTGAAAAATTATGTGTAAATACAAAGGAATTTGGAATTAGATACTAAAATTAAGTTGGTATCCTCAGATTGATTCATGGGAACACTGCAAGTGCATATAACAGAATACTCTATGGGTGATGGGTAGTCTCAATTGAATTTAGAAAAGCTCCAACGTTCTCGTTAAAAGTAACATTTTAATATTTTTTTATATATTTTTGTGAATTAATTAAAATGTGTAATCATTTGTGAGTTTGTTCGATGAATGTTTGTGTATTTTTTGAGTATTGTTTTGTAGTTCAAATCATCAAAATTGCTTAGACCGGGTTCCCAGGCTTCCAGTGACCCTGGATTTCAATGATGTTTCACTGGGGGCCCCTGGTTTCCAATAATGAAATAGTGGGGGTTTGCATTAGTCAAAAGGTTTGGAAACACAGCTCTAGAGGTACCATTGAGTTGGGTAACAATAAATATATGTTAAATAGCATCAAGATGCCTCTCCTGGTGCTTACACTTTACATATATATATATATATATGCAATTGTATGTTATAGAGGCAACAACTTCCTGTGAATGTTTTCTCTTACCTCTTTGTGCCTGATTCTTCACTTGCCTTGCCATGTGCTTCAGAGAGGCTGAAAGATTTGAGGACAAATGGTGTGTGTACGAGACAGAACTGCCCTGCAGGTTATAAGGCAGACCTAAGGCACTCACCAGATAATGAATGATGGTAAAGTGGTCACCCTGTGCCAGCGAGTAATGGGATAGTGTTTAGGTGAGTGGCAAAGCTGGTGTCCCCGGTTTATTTACCTATTGAGCTTGCCCTATCCTTCCCTGGCCTTTTGCATCTGGTCTCTGTTGACTCCCTTTTGCCATCCTATTCAAATCTGAGACCAAACTCACCAGAATAGACATTCTTTCTGCATTTTTCTCTATGTGAACTCCCCTAAGACTAGTTTGATCTGTACTTAAGTACCATAATGATCACTCGTCTTTTGACACCTTGATGGATGGGGAATGCACACAAGAGGACTTGAATTGCTCACAGAGTCATGTTTGTATTAATTTATCTAAGTTAACTGCTGAATCTCTCTCCATTTTACTCACTCAGCCTCACCTGACCACTGCCCTAGAGGCATGCACCTTCATTTCCGGATAATTTATACGCTTGTAGACTGTGGGCTGTTGGTTTCTGAGATTTCTAATGTACCCATAAGAAGTACTATTTGAGAACTCTTTTGTACAGAAGTTGTGCTCTCCTCACCACAGCCTATATACTCGTTGTGAATGATATTTTTAATTATCAAGAAAGAAAATACTGGTTGTCAGAAAAACTTGCTGTTCTTCCTCATTCCACCCCAACTAGAGTTATTACGCAAGGGCGACAATTCACCAAAATGCTAGAGTGAGCAGAAGTGACATGACACACCATTACACCTTTACTTTCACTCATACAAGTACACACGCACACTCTCTCTCACATAAACACACTCTCATCCTAAGCACGCACACAACATACATTTAAAAGCATTTTTTACTTACCTCAGCTTCCAGGGAGGGTCATATTCCAGCTAAATGTAAGATTATGCACTATTAGGGTAACAGAAAATTGACATAAAACAAAGAAGGTGGAGCCCCCAACCAACCTACATAGGGACGAGTTGCCCCTGTGTTCCTGGCACTGATTTTCCCATCTCTGAGGACAGAGTTCTTAAAGGCAGGGCCAGGGGTCGCAAAGGGCAAGCCAGGGGTCGAAGCTTCGACCCCTAAATGACGTCCATGGTTGCTAGTCCCATCAAAATTACAAGATCTATGATAACTCTGCAGATCTCTTGTGTTTCAAAGTCCCCATCAGCTTAAAGCAAGTACAGCCTCCAGGTGGAATACCGAGGCACAATGGGGGATCAGGACTGGAATTACATTACTGTTCCCCCAGTAATTTTACTTTTATAAAGGGACCCTCTGGGTCCCACATCTCATATCTAGTAACTCTGCTCCCCCTCTCCTCCAACAAATTACTGAGGCCATTGGTATTGGTCACTCCTATGTGGAAAGAGTTGTGTACTACTCTGGGGCACTCAGAATGGGACCCTTACACAGTGACCAAACCCATCATGCACCTTGCATTAAGTGGAACATATTGTAAACACACCCAACTGTCCAGTCCCTTCCCATTGCACTTTCTGTGCAAACATCAATTCAATCTTTTTGCTCGTTCTACTTTGGAAGGGCTTGCAGCCAAAAGTAAAAGAAGTACTAGATTATATTACTATAAATAATCCTTAAATTAAAGCCAGCCATTATGTGGTCCTTTCTTCTCAATTCGTTCTAGATTTTAGATAGATTTACTTGTGAGTATTGGCTTTTTATCTTTCGCGTTATGGAGAAAATGGAAACCATTTTTAACGCATGATGTGATTTTTTTCTAGGTTAAAGGAAATAAACAGCCTTACTACGCTAAGTATCACGTGCCTTACGCGAAAGGCAAGTGTTTTACGTCACATGTATTTTCCCAATGCTAATGTTAGGTAGTAGTGGGTCACAGAAGTAGTCACGCATATTTTAATAAAGTTCAAATATACTATTCTATGTCCTGTATTCCAAACTCTCAGTCCATTGGCCTTTCAGCAGGATAATATATATTAGCCAGAAATACAGTTCTAAAGAAAACAGACAATGAACATTTTCACACAGGCGCGACAGACGGAAGTATAACCCAGCGAGCTGAACTCTCGCTGTAGAAACACGACCAGCTGCATGTCACGAGTTTGAATCCTGGTAAGACCTGCTCCGCCTACATTCCATTTGAGATCACTAACTTGAGTACAATTAAATGCAGGATAGTACCGCTTCTTACATGTAGTGCTTAGAAACGGGAAAAGTGCCCCACGAAGCCACTATATGGCAAACGCCTTATTATTGCTTTAAGACTCAGTTTTGTAACCGTGAATGGAAGCGAAAGAGGATCAGAGTGTTGTGTTTGACCTTTTCTGCATCCATATCTTGATTTATTTTATTTTATTTAATATGTCACATCTAACACATTCTGCTTTTACTGATCTTGTGGTTTCAGAAGAGGGAATAGGGAAAACTGAATGACCCAGTTTTCCCTATAACGCATTGCCTTTGGATGCTCAATCGTCTGTCCAAAAGCAGGCAACAATTGATACAGAAAGTGATGAATGTTTTGAGTCACTCTTTCTTGTTGGCAGCGTTTTTAGAGCTCGATTAAGAATCCTGTCTTAATCCTGATAATCGGAGGTATGAGCCCGAGAGTAAATCTGGGTTCTGGTGTTTTTCATCTGTGCCTCCGGTTGCTGAATGCAGCTAAACAATCTGAGTGGAACTCTTTCAGCAAATGAGGAATCACCAGGGAAATGGATGCAGTATTCTGTGCTCTGCTGGTGACGTTTCATATCTGAAGGGAGCCTGAACCCCGAGTTAAAAATGCAACCAGTGCCAGTAAATCCTGAGAGGAACAGGGCAGAAGCTGAAAGGGTGACCCCTGAAGGATGAGACACCAGCACCGCACGGGCTGCAGGGGCCAGCGTTACGCCCCTGAGCTAATTAAACATACTATATTCTTTCAGGAGGAGGCAATACGCCTTGAACGATTCCATACAGACAGTAAACTCAAAACCACTTGTTTGGCTTTAGATTCTGAGTCACTACATCTACTACAGATGTTTTTCTGGCTACAAACGAGTTTAATACTAATCAAGAAGGGTTTCAGGAAGGTTGATGCTTTCTCACGCCTAAAACATCCCACGTCTCAAATACTTCAGCAGAGAAATCGTTCTATATATTGGTTCTATCCAAATGCATTCCGAGCGTGGTTTATATAGTCTGAGTGGAACAAGATCCTTACAAAAACTGCCCATTTGATGTACATTTATGCTGGCTCATTCCAGAGCTGATTGCCTGTTTTAATGCTCTTGTGGTCTTTAAAGAGCATATTCATAACTCAGAATTTCTCCGTAAATAAAACTCAATAAAGACATCTGTGCCACTGAGGCATAGCGGCATAACTATGCTTAAAAACTGGGCTGTAAAATTGGCAAAAGGCTGTCATTTTCTAGCTCTGCGTGGATGGCACTGTGCCAACCCTATGCTTACAAAATCTTCTAAAGAAACAGACATTTCAGATGAGCAAAATCAGAGTGCGGTGGTGTAAAGTGCTCCATATAAAGGAGCTGCTCTCCACCTAAACGTGGGAACTTACCATAGTTCCCTACTTTCTATTTGCATAATTTATGTGGCACTTAAATCCTGAAATGCTATTCTCCTGACTTATACTGGGTGCTCCCTTGAGTCTGGGCAAAGCTATATCTCCCCAATGAGCTCTAACTAGAGCGAAACGCGTGCCAGGGGTTGCTTCTATTTATTCCAATGTTGTAAGTTCCACAATTGGCCTTTTGCAACCAGACAGCTTGCGCTGTCTGGCAAGCTCGACCTATTAAGCATTGGCAAAGACAATAGATCTTACCTTTGGGTCCTATTGACTTTGTAAATATCTTTTCACAATGGGCATGGCACTGGCAAGATGATGTGCAGCATGGCAGCATGTTGTTGCAGTTTATGCCTCAAGTGTGACGGGTATGCACAAACATGGGTCCCATGCTCATTATGCCATAGAACTTAAGCTATACCTTACTGATGAGACCTAAGTAGGTCAAAAGTGATCCAGCCATGAGTGATTTCCAGTGACTGAGATTAATCCAATTATTCCATTCATCACGTAGTTGTTGTTTATACATTAAGTGAAATGGGTATTCACATATGTTGTTCCCATGTTCACTGTGGCATATGACTCAAGCTATACCTCACTGATGATACCTAAGTGGGTCAAAAGGGGTCTGGAGTTGCTTGTGGTCAATTCTAGAGGGGGCGTCAGTGACAGCTCAGGATGACTGTTCCCATGAGGAAGGATTTGCATAAGGCAGGCCTTTGTCTAGAGTGGCATGGTGGGTAAAAAACGACAGACAGCAGTACAGCCCGAATGACTATCAGTGGCTGAAATTAATTCACACGTTTCATCACTTTCTTGTTTTAGTTCATGCACTAAGTGCAACAGGTATGACAACTCATATTACCTTTATAGTTTATGCAAGGAAATCGTTTGCAGATGGATTAATATCTACATAGTGAAAAGGCTAAAACACAACTTGTTTTTGCAGTAACAGTTTGGGGGTCCCTTACTCACACTCAAGTCAGCAGCAAAAATAAATCTTGTCCTGCACAGCTAAAACAAGTGGAGAAAAAAGTTCTGCTTGTATGTTGAGACCAGGGTGCAACATGACATCATTATCAGATACATTTTATACTGCTGTTCATTTTCTTGACACCTCTTGAAATCATATAACAGTTTATGAATGCATTAAAAGAAATACACATAAATACATGAATAAGGAAAGAGATAAACCATAAGCAATGTTTGCAGTTCCACAATAAAGCAATGAATACCCTATTCTTCTTGTGTCATGGTACATACCAACACTCTTGCAAGGTACACTGAGAATGTTTAGTCCTAGGAGATAGCATTAGAAATACCTGTTGACAGAACAGCAGCCGAAGGGACTGACCTCTAGAAAGAAACTGACAACAGTTCTCTGCTCTATCAAAGACCTGTCAAATCCAATACATAATTATGAGTTCTCATGTTAGTACGCCTTTGACATGTTGTACCAGAGAATTATAATTACTATAATCAAGGTTTCTCATAATTCATTCTTTGTGAATGCTGGGGACATCAAGGGAGGTAGAAGTATGTGCTTCTCTGCAACAAACTGAAAATGATCCCAAAACCCAAAGACAGTAGTGCATATAAGAATTAAAATGAACATCAGGTGATCCCTTTCAACTATGACACATTAAAATATTTTTTATCACAGCTAGAATCACTGGACAGGGCAGAGTTTATGCCGCATAGGCAACATACATTTAGTATTTTGATATTGCCACCTTGCATTTAGTAACATTTAGTTAATTAGTTGATATTTATATAATTTTTAAGACCAAGAACACAATCCTAAGGTAAGAACTTTCGGAGATACGAAGTTTGATAAATATATCACTTCTATGCGCAATTACGCACCTTAGGAAACAATGGGGGAAAAGTAGAAAAATACATAGAAATTCAGGCAATGCTTTCTTGAAGTTCACCTTCTCGTTTTAAGTCGATGTTGAGACCAGGTCCAAGGTTCCAAAAGGAGAAGTTATGCAGTGTCCCAGTTTAGCTGGGAGCAGAGTGCTAAGGGTTTGAAAGCCGGTGAGCAAAGACCAAGGGGGTACTTGAAAATCCACTGCACAAAGGGACTTACAGGTAAGTCCGGTGGATCTCCTTAGAGAGAGGAGGTTGCAAGAGCCTAAGGACCACAGGAGCAGGGCTGGTTGGTCGGTGCTGGGGCTGGTGAGGCCAGGTGCAGAGCAAACAGGCCAGCTGGGCATCATGTGTCTTTAGGTCCTCCTGGCCAGGAGCAGGCAACTTGGAGAGGAGATCTCTGGACAGCTGGGCCACTCAGTAAGTTGGTCTCAGGTGTCTGTATGTCCCTTTATGGATGATTGCTTCTGGTGCTTTCGGAGACCAGAATGGACTCTTCTTCTTGGTGCTTGCTGTTGGGGGTCCGGTACTCTGGGTATTGGTTCCGCCATGGCTCTGGTAGGTCCTGATGTCTCCAAACTAGGTGGGGAGACAGATCTGACTCTCTGAAGCTGTTGTACCATCTCTTGCTTTGGTGCTACGTTGAGATCATCGAGGAGCAGCAAGTCGATAAACCGGACTTCATGGGTTCAGTGCCTGCGGTGTACAGGGGAGTAATACCTTCTCCGTATGGGTGCTTCTCTGTGATTATTTGAAGTTGGGAGGTGCTCTCAGATTTCAGGATGACACTGCATCAGCGGTTGTCGAGTCCTAGGAGCAGCATCATGGTTTGGCGCCTTTTTCTTCTGCAGCAGGGCTTCTGTTCTCGTGCAGAAGGTCTTCTTTGTCCTGGTCTATTCTTGTCCATCAAATCTGATGTTCAGATCTTGGGGTGCCACCTAAATACTGAATTTTGGGGCATGACAAGGGGAGATAGGTAGTAGCTAATAGGCTACCTACCTTTAGATTGCCTACACCCTGCAGTGACCACTTCCTGTGGGAAGAGACACTAATCTAGCCCTGAAAGAATGTTTTCCCACCATCCAAAGATGGTGGAATTTCAGGAGAGGAGTTCACATCACCTGCCTTGCCCTAGAGGTGGTGTAGGCTTAGTGGGTACCCTCCTCCCAATCTAACAAATTTACCCACATTTTCTCCCACCAGAAATGGAGCAGGAAAATGTGCTTGGTTTACCCCAATATCTGGAGTTCCCTGGGTTAGATTTCAAAGGCAGCTTTGCCTTTGAAGCTTCCCGCCCAGGATGGCCATCCTGCCCTGGAGGAGATGTGAAGCACCTCTGCACAGAGCAGGCTTTGTCTCTGTCCTCTGAGAGTGCTGGCTCTCTCCCCATGAGGTCAGAAACATGTCTGGAAGTGCGAGGCCGGCAAAAACAAGTCAGTAAGCACACCCGTGCTTGGCAGGTTTTTAGGGGACCCCGTAAAAGGGTCTCCTATATGAATGCATAAATAAATCCATAGCTGGCATCAGTGAGGATTTATTAAGACAAGATATTTTGTACTAAACAGCTTAGAAATCAGTGAAGCCATCATGGAGCTGTCAAACTCGTGTTTACAATTATCCAGCCCATGTACTCTTCATGGCTTCCCTGTGCGCTTATATCATCTCAGAATAGACTGGACATTGTAGGAGCATATTTGCTCATGCTGATATGCCCACACATGGGATATAGTGCACCCTGAGTTAGGGCTGAAAGCCTGCAGTTGAGGTGCCTTACCCTTATCTTATGCATTGTATGTGTGGTATGGCTCATAGGGCTGTGTGCCATGTCGACTCTTTGAATTTCTCTGCACCAAGATGCACAGCCTGCAATGGCAGAGTGCATAGTCTTGGTGAGGGGTCCCTGGGGTGGCACAACCAGTGCTGCAGCCCCAGAGCACTCTCTTCAGTAGCCATGCCCTAGCTACCAGTAGTACCATTTACTAGGGACTTACAGGGGTAACTGAAGTTGTGCAAATCATGGTACAGGTTCTGGGGAAGAGATCTGGCACTGGGAACCAGATTAGCAGGGATCCAGTGCACTTACAGTTTGAAATCACATCACACGTCAGGCAAAAAGTGGAGGCTTACCATGTCAAAGAGGCACTTTTCTACACAATATTTGTTCACAGGGTATGCCTTATAGCCAATTTGAGGGCTGCAGTGAACGCTTGCATGGCATCCTGCCTAGCATGTTTGTGCGTCATAGCGTATACTTGCATTGGCATACTGTCTAGCATGTTTTTGAGTCCCAGCATATGCTTGATGGCATCCCGCCTAGCATGTTTAGGGGTCTCATGGTATGCCTGCATGGCATACTGATTAACATGTTTGTGAGTCCCTGTGTATGCTTGCATGGCATTCTCCCTAGTATGCCTGTGGGTCCCAGTGTATGTTTGAGTGCCATACTGCAGAGCATGTTTGTGGGTCCCAGCAAATGCTTCCATGGCAATCTGCCTGACATGTTTGTGGGTCCCCACATATGCTTGCATGGCACACTGTTTAGCAGGATTGTGAGCCCAGGCATAAGATTACATGGCCCACTGCCTAGCATATCTGTGGGTCCCAACTCATACTTGCATGACATACTGCTGAGCATGTTTGTTGGTCCCAATGCCTGCTTGCATATCACACTGCCTAGCATGTTTGCGGTTTCCAACATATGCTTGCATGGTATACTGTCTAGCATGTTTGTTCGGTCCCAGCGTATGCTTGCATGGCAAATTGCCTAGTATGTTTGTGGGTCCAAGTGTATGCTTGTATGCCATACTGCCTAGCAGATTTGTGGGTCCCAGCATAAGATTGCATGGCATCCTGCCTAGCATGTCTGTGGGTGTCAGCGTATGCTTGCTTGTGTGACATAGTGGCCATCAGGTTTGAGGATCCGAGTGTATGCTTGCATGGCACACTGTTTAGCAGGTTTGTGGGATGCAGTGTGTCCTTACATGGTAGCGGTGCAGTGTCTGTTCACATAGTATACTGTCTAGAACATTTGTGGGCTGCAGTGTAAGCTTACATGGAATATGGTCTAGCAAGTTTGTCGGTTGCAGTGCATGCTTGCATGGTACGTGGTCTAGCAGATCTATGGCTGCAGTGTGTGCTTACCTTGAGCAATATTAAGTTTGTGGACTGCTTTGCATGTTTACATGGCATGCCGCCCAACAGGCCTATGAGTTGCAGTTCACACACTTTTTAAATATATGCTCTAGTTAATTGTAAAATGCATGTTGCATGTACTTTCCTTCCACCATAATCATCCTCACTCCAAATATATTTATTTGCCTATAAGGTACCAACTCATATATATTTAATTGTAATCGTCAACCCATATTTTTCTTAGGTCAGGAGACCATGCCTCATTTAAACAGTGCAAGATACAGAAGCAGGGCCACTATATGGGAGAGTGGTTTGGTCTGTGGTGCACATGTTCCTTTGTTTCATTCATCAAGCATTCATAAGTCACTTGTCCTCAGTTAAAAAAAACAACTTTGTAGTGTTCAGCTGGAGGCAGGTGTTTGGGCTGACACCCAGCTGACTGGCTTACCGAGAGACTGTCATACAATGCGTGATATGCACTGTTGGAAATTAAATAGTGCTAATGCATCATGACATGCTCTTCTCCAAAGTCTGCATAAATAGGACGACCATGTTACACAAGATCGGCTACTTTGCACACATAATATCACACTCTGTCCTCTCAGTTCAGTTCAGTTCATAAACTTTATTCGGGTAACTTGGTACTCTCCAATAAATCCCGGACAAACAGGGCTGTGGCTCGTTTATTGGGGGATTGTTTGCTAGGAGAAATTGTTTCCAAATTACACAGACACCACAACAAACCTTCCTTTGGAATAAGGAGATATCTCCATAGATGATGTATGGTGGGTAAGGGAGATTAGCTCTCCTTGATTTTCTATTTTTGCATCATTTACACTACAGTAGTTAATTGCTAGCATTATACTCCGACTGTCTTCATGCTGTGTAGGGCACTGGCTCTGGAATGTTTAGGCAGATTCTGAAGTTTTTCACAAATGTTGGTACCCTCACAGGTGTAAAAGAACAAGTAATATTTTATTCAACATCACAAATGGTTCGCAGTGACTCTGAACTCATGCCCGCTCTTTCTTCTGTTTCTTCCAGGCACTCAGCTTGCATGCAGAAGTGACTGGCTGTACATTCACTTCTAGTGCTTGCACCTTGCATTTTCCTTGTAGCTGTCTGCCTATAATTTATGGCCATTCATCCTCTGCCAGTCTCTGGATCGCTAATGGCACGCATGCGCAGATCCATTTAATACCTGCCCTCTGAGTCCACCCAAAAACATTGTCGTGCTTTAGCTCAGTTACCCAAACGATGCACAAGGGGGATGTATGTCATTACATCACATACTAATACCACGCATGCCATTACAACGCTGGTATTACTACACGATGTTAATGACATCGCATTCCATTACATTGCAAACTATTACCACAAATATGCCTTTACCACGCATGCCATTACAACGCAAAGGCATGCACGGTAAAGCTATACTTGTGGTTAGTTTGCAAGGTTAAGTGACTACCCTACACCTACATAACCCTCCCCCGCCCCCCACTCCTCTCCCTACAATTACACCACACTACCATACACGACCCCCCACACTACCCTAAAACACTACACTACACAAGCACACTACAACACTACCCAAAACCCTAATGCATTACACTACTCAAACACTACTACACTACCCTAAACCACTGCACTACACAAACTCTACAACATGATCCTAAACCCTAAAACACTACTACACTACCCTAAACCCTAAAACACTACACTACACAAACACTACTACACTACCCTAAATCCTAAAACACTACACTACCCTAAACCCTAAAACACTACACAAATACTACAACACTACCCTAAACCCTAAAACACTGCACTACTCAAATACTACTACACTACCCTAAACCCTAAAACACTACACTACCCTAACCCCTAAAACACTACACAAACACTACAACACTACCCTAAACCCTAAGACACTACACTACATAAACACTACTACACTACTCTAAACCCTAATACACTACACTACACAAACTCTACAACATGATCCTAAACCCTAAAACACCACTACACTACCCTAAACCCTAAAACACTACACTACACAAACACTACTACACTACCCTAAATCCTAAAACACTACACTACCCTAAACCCTAAAACACTACACTACACAAATACTACAACACTACCCTAAACCCTAAAACACTACACTACTCAAATACTACTACTCTACCCTAAACCCTAAAACACTACACTACCCTAACCCCTAAAACACTACAAAAACGCTACAACACTACCCTAAACCCTAAGACACTACACTACACTAAACAAACACTACAAAACTACACTGCACTACAAAAAAACCACACTAAAACGTTATTAAAAAACCCACACAACACAAACATTACAATACTACTTTTACACTATCCTAAACCCTACAAAATTAACCCTCACCCCAAGCGCAAACCCCCTTACCTCTCTCCTCTCCAGCGTCGCCGTCTCTTCTCCCGGTTCCTGCTTCCTCCTTCTTGCTTGGTGCACGTCGTTGTGAGGAAACATCCTCAGTTTCCTCACAACGACTTGGAGAGCCGCCGACGCTGCCATTACACATTACATCGCATGCGTTGTAAAAGCGCATGCGATGTAATGGTATGCATGGTTTTTACCACGCGTTGTAACATTGCATACATTGTAACGCATGCGATGTAATGGCAACGCGTGGTAAAAACCGCGTTGTAATGGCTCTTCCCCTACAACGGTGAATGACTGTTTACCTGCTTCCAATGCAGCCACCAGGTGATAATTTTAGCCCTAAATGCCCTACACCTATGCTTCTTTCCCCTCTGGTAGTCTCTGGGTCCCCACCGTGCATTCAGACTTATCTTTCTCTGCTTCAGTCATCAACTCCTGGTCAGGTAACTGCTCTCCCTCCGCAGCTCCACTCCTAAGTGCCACCATGCAGGTCTGCTAGCCGCTGTTGTCTGGTCCTGTCCTGGTTTTGTCCTTGTGCCACTGTGGTAGGTTCTGTCTCTTGTGTGCCCATGTCTGTTTCTGTGCCACTTTGTTGCCTCTGTCTCTTTTGTGCCCGTGTCTGTCTCTGTGCCTTTCTTTCCTGCTTTTTTATGCCCTTCTCTGTCTTTGTGCCTTTTTCTAATTATTCTTTCCCCCTCGTGCCCGTTTTCTGCCTCGTCTCTGTCCTTCCCGCCACTGCTGCCCCATGGCCCCTCCCCACTTGCTCGTTCCCGCTTCCCAGCTGCCCTTTCATCCCCCCTCCTCTACTTAATGGCGGCCGCGCCGCTGGCGCGCCAAAGGTGCACCACAGACAAGCCCGTCTGCGCCCGTCCGCAACTCGACTGCTACGGTCTCTGGCCATCCACCGCTACGACTCAGCTGCCCTGCTTGCACTCAAACGCAGAAGATACAACAACTGCCAGAGATCTACGCAAACACCACCCCTTACCAGTTCTGCTGTCGACACTGCTGACAATCCTTCACCATGAACCCCTTCGCTGGTAGGCCTTTTCCCCCCTGTGCTAAGCCTTTTTTTGGCTATTTGGGGTAGTTCACGCTTAGGCTTCTGTAACCTTTTGACCACATAAGGTATCCACGCCAAATTTGCGTCCTTTTCTTCCAACATCATGGGAATTCTAAAGGTACCCAAGGTTTGTGGATTCCCCTGGAGAGGTCCCAGAAATTAGCCAAAATACAGCTAAATTTAGTTTTTTGGGGGGAAACATGGGAAAAAAGTGCTGCAAATAAAAGCATCTGGGGTTTTCCCTGCAAATGGTGTCAAAAAAAGGTTTGTGGTGCTGAAATCACAATTTTCCCAGATTTTAGGGAATGACAAACTTTTGTCAGAAAACCAAAATTGTTTACACAGTTTTGGCATTTTTCTGGGACATTTTTGTGCTTTCAATCTCCTTCCAGTTAATGGTAGAAATGGGTATGAAAGCAATAATGGATCCTAAAAAGCTATACATTTTTGAAAAGTAAACAACATTTTGAATTCAGCAAGGGGTCTTTTGTGTAGATCCTTCAAGGTTTCTTTATAGAAACCAACAGTTAAATATGGGAAACAGCTTTTTGTGTCAACGTTTTCACCTGTAACTTCTTCTAATTATGACATCTCATTGAAAGCAATATATCGTCACATCTGCAGGACCTTACTGTTTGTGGGGATATATAGGACTTGTAGGTTCACCAAGAACCCAATGAACCCAGAGCCAAAAACAGAGCAGCGACTTGCAATGGTTTCTTGTTATGTAGCGGGTATATAGAAATTACTCTGGGAAAATGTATACATGGAAAAATTGCTATGAAAGACACCTATGTATTTCTGAAATGGGAACAGAATATAGAGTTTAGAAACAGTAGATATTTGCACATTTCCGAAATTGGGAACACCCATACTAGCATGAGAATTATCGGTCATTTTTCAAAATTTCTTCACTTTTACACATTGTCTTTCATTTGGAATGCAGAAATGCATTGAAAGTCAATAGGTAATAACAGTTGCTTTACAAATCTGAATTACCCTAAGTCTCCCAATAAAAATGGTACTTCACTTGTGTGGGTAGGCATAGTGCCCATGACAGGAAATGGCTCAAAACGCAACGTGAACACACCACATTTTCACAATGAAAAATTACCCTTTTCTTGCAAAGTGCCTAGTTGTAGTTTTTGAACCCTACCTCTGCCGGCACCTAGGGAAACCTAGCAAACCTATACATTTTTGAAAACTAAACATGCAGGGGAATCCAGAATGGGGTGACTTGACTGCCTCCCACCAGGTTCTGTTACCCAGAATCCCTTGCAAACCTAACAAATTGACAAATAAACACATTTTCCTCACATTGTAGTGGTGGAAAGTTCTGGAATCTGCGTGGATCCACAAATATCCACCCACCCCGCGTTCCCCGAAGTCTTCCGAGAAAAATGGCACCTCACCTGTGTGGGTAGGCCTAGTTCCCGCGATATGAAACAACACAAAACGCAACGTAGACACACCACAATTTCACAGTGAAAAATGACCCCTCTTTGGCGAAGTGTCTTGCTGTAGTTTTTGAACCCTAGCTCTGCTGGCACCTATGGAAACCTAGCAAACCTATACATTTGTGAAAACTAGACACCCAGGGGAATCGAGGATGGCATGACTCGACTTCCTCCCTCCAGGTTCTGTTACCCAGAATTTCTTGCAAACCTAAAAAATTGTCAAAAAAACACATTTGCCTCACATTTCTGTGGTGGAAAGTTCTGGAATCTGTGTGGATCCACAAATTTCCACTCACCCCGCATTCCCCAAAGTTTTCTGAGAAAAATGGCACCTCACTTGCGTGGGTAGGCCTAGTGCCCGTGATATGAAACGTCGCAAAACGTAACGTGGACACACCACAATTTCACAGTGAAAAATGGCCCTTTTTTGTCAAAGTGCCTAGCTGTGGTTTTTTAACCCTAGCTCTACAGGCACCCAGGGAAATCTAGCAAACCTATACATTTTTGAAAACTAGACACCCAGGGGAATACAGGATGGGGTGACTTGACTGTCTCTCACTAGGTTCTGTTACCCAGAATCCCTTGCAAAGCTAAAAATTGTCAAAAAAAACATACTTTCCTCACATTTCTGTGGTGGAAAGTTATGGAATTTAAGAGGATCCACAAATGTCCACCCACCCCACGTTCCCCAAAGTCTTCCGAGAAAAATGGTACCTCACTTGTGTGGGTAGGCCTAGTGCCCGCAACAGGAAATGGCGCAAAACACAACGTGGACACAACACAATTTCACAGTAAAAAATGACACTTTTTTGGCAAACAGCCTAGTTGTAGTTTTTGAACCCTAGTTCTGCCGGCACCTAGGGAAACCTAGCAAACCTATACATTTTTTTAAACTAGACACCCAGGGGAATACAGGATGGGGTGACTTAACTGCCTCCCAACAGGTTCTGTACCCAGAATCCCTTGCAAACCTAAAACAATGTAAAAAAAACACATTTTCCTCACATTTCTGTGGTGGAATGTTCTGGAATTCCGTGGATCCACAAATCTCGACCCACCCCATGGTTCCCAACGTCTTCCGAGAAAAATGGTGCATCACTTGTGTGGGTAGGCCTAGTGTCTGCGATAGGAAACGGCACAAAACACAACGTGGACACACCTCAATTTCACACTGAAAAATGACCGTTTTTTAGCAAAGTGCCTAGCTGTAGTTTTTTAACCTGAGCTCTGCCGGCACCTAGGGAAACCTAGCAAACCTATACATTTTTAAAAACTAGACACCCAGTGGAATACAGGATGGTGTGACTCGACTGCCTTTCTCCAGGTTCTGTTACCCAGAATCCCTTGCAAACCAAAATAATTGTCTAAAAAAACACATTTTCCTCACATTTCTGTGGTGGAAAGTTCTGGAATCTGCGTGGATCCATAAATTTCCACCCACCCCGCGTTCCCCAAAGTCTTCCGAGAAAAATGGTACCTCACTTGTGTGTGTAGGCCTAGTGCCCGCGACAAGAAACGGCGCAAAACGCAACGTGGACACACCACAATTTCACAGTGAAAAATGACCCTTTTTTGGCAAACTGCCTAGCTATAACTTTTTAACCCTAGCTCTGCCTGCACCTAGGGAAACCTAGCAAACCTATACATTTTTAAAAACTAGACACCCAGTGGAATACAGGATGGTGTGACTCGACTGCCTTTCTCCAGGTTCTGTTACCCAGAATCCCTTGCAAACCTAAAAAATGGTCAAAAAACCCACATTTTCCACACATTTCTGTGGTGGAAAGTTCTGGAATCTGCGTGGATGCACAAATCTCCACCCACCCCACATTCCCCAAAGTCTTCCGAGAAAGATGGTACCTCACTTGCGAGGGTAGGCCTAATGCATGTGACAGGAAATGGCACAAAACGCAACATGGACACAACACAATTTCACAGTGAAAAATGACCCTTTTTTGGCAAAGTGCCTAGCTGTAGTTTTTTAACCCTAGCTCTGCTGGCACCTATGGAAACCTAGCAAACCTATACATTTGTGAAAACTAGACACCCAGGGGAATCGAGGATGGCATGACTCGACTTCCTCCCTCCAGGTTCTGTTACCCAGAATTTCTTGCAAACCTAAAAAATTGTCAAAAAAACACATTTGCCTCACATTTCTGTGGTGGAAAGTTCTGGAATCTGTGTGGATCCACAAATTTCCACTCACCCCGCATTCCCCAAAGTTTTCTGAGAAAAATGGCACCTCACTTGCGTGGGTAGGCCTAGTGCCCGTGATATGAAACGTCGCAAAACGTAACGTGGACACACCACAATTTCACAGTGAAAAATGGCCCTTTTTTGTCAAAGTGCCTAGCTGTGGTTTTTTAACCCTAGGTCTACCGGCACCTAGGGAAATCTAGCAAACCTATACATTTTTGAAAACTAGACACCCAGGGGAATACAGGATGGGGTGACTTGACTGTCTCTCACTAGGTTCTGTTACCCAGAATCCCTTGCAAAGCTAAAAATTGCCAAAAAAAACATACTTTCCTCACATTTCTGTGGTGGAAAGTTATGGAATTTAAGAGGATCCACAAAGGTCCACCCACCCCACGTTCCCCAAAGTCTTCCGAGAAAAATGGTACCTCACTTGTGTGGGTAGGCCTAGTGCCCGCAACAGGAAATGGCGCAAAACACAACGTGGACACAACACAATTTCACAGTAAAAAATGACACTTTTTTGGCAAACAGCCTAGTTGTAGTTTTTGAACCCTAGTTCTGCCGGCACCTAGGGAAACCTAGCAAACCTATACATTTTTTTAAACTAGACACCCAGGGGAATACAGGATGGGGTGACTTAACTGCGTCCCAACAGGTTCTGTTACCCAGAATCCCTTGCAAACCTAAAACAATGTAAAAAAAACACATTTTCCTCACATTTCTGTGGTGGAATGTTCTGGAATTCCGTGGATCCACAAATCTCGACCCACCCCATGGTTCCCAACGTCTTCCGAGAAAAATGGTGCATCACTTGTGTGGGTAGGCCTAGTGTCTGCGATAGGAAACGGCACAAAACACAACGTGGACACACCTCAATTTCAAGCTGAAAAATGACCGTTTTTTAGCAAAGTGCTTAGCTGTACTTTTTTAACCCGAGCTCTGCCGGCACCTAGGGAAACCTAGCAAACCTATACATTTTTAAAAACTAGACACCCAGTGGAATACAGGATGGTGTGACTCGACTGCCTTTCTCCAGGTTCTGTTACCCAGAATCCCTTGCAAACCAAAATAATTGTCTAAAAAAACACATTTTCCTCACATTTCTGTGGTGGAAAGTTCTGGAATCTGCGTGGATCCATAAATTTCCACCCACCCCGCGTTCCCCAAAGTCTTCCGAGAAAAATGGTACCTCACTTGTGTGTGTAGGCCTAGTGCCCGCGACAAGAAACGGCGCAAAACGCAACGTGGACACACCACAATTTCACAGTGAAAAATGACCCTTTTTTGGCAAACTGCCTAGCTATAACTTTTTAACCCTAGCTCTGCCTGCACCTAGGGAAACCTAGCAAACCTATACATTTTTAAAAACTAGACACCCAGTGGAATACAGGATGGTGTGACTCGACTGCCTTTCTCCAGGTTCTGTTACCCAGAATCCCTTGCAAACCTAAAAAATGGTCAAAAAACCCACATTTTCCACACATTTCTGTGGTGGAAAGTTCTGGAATCTGCGTGGATGCACAAATCTCCACCCACCCCACATTCCCCAAAGTCTTCCGAGAAAGATGGTACCTCACTTGCGAGGGTAGGCCTAATGCCCGTGACAGGAAATGGCACAAAACGCAACATGGACACACCACAATTTCACAGTGAAAAATGACCCTTTTTTGGCAAAGTGCCTAGCTGTAGTTTTTTAACCCTAGCTCTGCTGGCACCTATGGAAACCTAGCAAACCTATACATTTGTGAAAACTAGACACCCAGGGGAATCGAGGATGGCATGACTCGACTTCCTCCCTCCAGGTTCTGTTACCCAGAATTTCTTGCAAACCTAAAAAATTGTAAAAAAAACACATTTGCCTCACATTTCTGTGGTGGAAAGTTCTGGAATCTGTGTGGATCCACAAATTTCCACTCACCCCGCATTCCCCAAAGTTTTCTGAGAAAAATGGCACCTCACTTGCGTGGGTAGGCCTAGTGCCCGTGATATGAAACGTCGCAAAACGCAACGTGGACACACCACAATTTCATTGTGAAAAATGGCCCTTTTTTGTCAAAGTGCCTAGCTGTGGTTTTTTAACCCTAGCTCTACCGGCACCCAGGGAAATCTAGCAAACCTATACATTTTTGAAAACTAGACACCCAGGGGAATACAGGATGGGGTGACTTGACTGTCTCTCACTAGGTTCTGTTACCCAGAATCCCTTGCAAAGCTAAAAATTGCCAAAAAAAACATACTTTCCTCACATTTCTGTGGTGGAAAGTTATGGAATTTAAGAGGATCCACAAATGTCCACCCACCCCACGTTCCCCAAAGTCTTCCGAGAAAAATGGTACCTCACTTGTGTGGGTAGGCCTAGTGCCCGCGACAGGAAATGGCGCAAAACACAACGTGGACACAACACAATTTCACAGTAAAAAATGACACTTTTTTGGCAAACAGCCTAGTTGTAGTTTTTGAACCCTAGTTCTGCCGGCACCTAGGGAAACCTAGCAAACCCATACATTGTTTTAAACTAGACACCCAGGGGAATACAGGATGGGGTGACTTAACTGCCTCCCAACAGGTTCTGTTACTCAGAATCCCTTGCAAACCTAAAAAAATGTAAAAAAAAACACATTTTCCTCACATTTCTGTGGTGGAATGCTCTGGAATTCCGTGGATCCACAAATCTCGACCCACCCCATGTTCCCCAACGTCTTCCGAGAAACATGGTGCATCACTTGTGTGGGTAGGCCTAGTGTCTGCGATAGGAAACGGCACAAAACACAACGTGGACACACCTCAATTTCACACTGAAAAATGACCGTTTTTTGGCAAAGTGCCTAGCTGTAGTTTTTTAACCCGAGCTCTGCCGGCACCTAGGGAAACCTAGCAAACCTATACATTTTTAAAAACTAGACACCCAGTGGAATACAGGATGGTGTGACTCGACTGCCTTTCTCCAGGTTCTGTTACCCAGAATCCCTTGCAAACCAAAATAATTGTCTAAAAAAACACATTTTCCTCACATTTTTGTGGTGGAAAGTTCTGGAATCTGCGTGGATCCATAAATTTCCACCCACCAAAGTCTTCCGAGAAAAATGGTACCTCACTTGTGTGTGTAAGCCTAGTGCCCGCGACAAGAAATGGCGCAAAACACAACGTGGACACACCACAATTTCACAGTGAACAAGCATTTGCAATGCAATAGGTCTCGCATTTGAGAAAGTTTGAGTTTTTGGCATTGTAAATTTTATTATTTACTTCTTTTTAGTCGTTTTAGTGAATTGGATGTATGTTGTTTGTAGGGTTTTTTTGTGATTTGCATTAGACTTTTTAGTTGTGAATTTGTAAGTGGTTGGATTGTGTGGTATGTAGTGTGTTTGTGTGGTGTAAATATGTGATATGGTGAATAGATAGGGGTGAGAGCTGTATAAAATAGTTGCAAAGTAAGAATGAGAGGGATAGGCAACTTGTGTATGAAGTGGTAAATGAACTGTAGACAACATGGTATTAATAGTGTGTGAGAAAGAGATAGAAGGGGAGAGAATGCCATGGATGTATGAAGAGGCTGTGGTTGTGTATGTAGAAGATAGTGAAAGAAGAGGAGGAGAGTGAATTTGAAGAGGCACAAAAAACGCTCACAAATGCAAAAGATTATGGTTTTGTGTACTATATGTACACAAAAGGACAGTTGAACACACGTACATACACACTTACAGAGGAAAAAGTTGTCATGCTTACACATACGGTCATATGTACACACAGGGACACAAGCATGCACCCAGCAAGCATACATGCAAGGTTATTTGCAGTTGTTTCGTTGTGCGGGTCCACAACCAATGATCAGCGCTTCAGTGCTTCCCGGCGGGGTTCACGCTACACAAATATCTCTATATAGAGAAAGCGTAGGTGCAGGCATTCATTGACACAAGCAATAGGCATAAAGGGTGCTATACGCAGCACCACTTCACACATACACCCTAGTACAGGCAGACAGGGGCATACGTAACACATATAAGGACACATCCATACCTGCCACATTACCTTAGACCACACGTGAAACGTTCAACCACTCCTATAATCTTGGCCAACAACAATTTACATGCTGGAGTTTGATAAAATAGCAAGCACATTCCCCAGTTTTCCCAACTACAATGACAACAAATGTCTCCTTGTTAGATATACATTCCCACATCTATTCAAAGGACATTGCTAATGAGTCATTTAGAAGAGATTGGTAGTGAGCAGTGACACAGAAGCGAAAATCACCTCTTGAACCCAATGCAGCGGTTGAGCAGACCATCACTACCTGCAGAACACAGATGAAGGTGCCGGTTCGACTGAACTTGGAGTGTCTCAGTTTCATTGTGAGCAGCTGGAAAACTTGTGGCAGAAGCTGGAAGTGATGCAGATTCGAGGGAATCTATTGAAAGTTGTCAAAGCACCACACGGAAATACCTGCTCACATGTATGTGTTACAAGTAGCAGCAGGCTTGGCAACTCTTAGGGATGTGTAAAGGGCTGAAGCACTGTATAGATTCAACCTCAGTCACTGGCAGATTACTGCATTTGTCAGCAGTGAGTGTTCAACTCGCTGAGCCACCCGGCAGGCCAAAAAACAGCAACTCCAGCCCTAGTAAGATCTCGCTGTGACAGAAAGAAGGTAAAACAAGCGAACTGGAAGGACCACGGCCGCCTGGACACAGTACGTAGTGGGGATGTCTGGTGGACTGCAGAGGCTAAACTAGAGGCAAGACAATGCGTCTTATCACACAGAAACACCCATGCATTCACCTCAACGAGGCACGGTGAGCTCTTACAGATGGAAAAGAGGCAAAATAAAGTCTCTTAAGTCCATTCTGCTGCAGAGGAGCCTTCTCTGAATACTATCTGCAAGGTAGCACTTGTACGAAGTGTGCCATTGAGCAGCAGATGTGAGCCTTCTGGCAAGACTCTCATGTTCCCTCTCACCCCCTCCAAACCAGACAAGCCACAGTGTAACCCTTGGAAGGGGCAGCTGGGCGATGGGCGATCTAAACACGGGGC
Organism: Triturus cristatus; assembly: GCF_964204655.1. NCBI lineage: Eukaryota > Metazoa > Chordata > Amphibia > Caudata > Salamandridae > Triturus > Triturus cristatus. Next base: position 587,447,363 of record NC_140591.1, on the reverse strand, counting down.
AGGCTTTCATCTACTTCCAGCTGCTGACCTTGGATACAACACTTCCATAGTAATTCAACATCTGTGACCACACACTGGAAGGTCAGAACAATACATATCAGATGAGTTCATGCCTTTCACAAAGATATCAGGTCCGTGCCCTCGACAGACGAGCCCTGATTCTAAGAAACAGAGGCCGGGGAGGAGGATCTGGAGTAAGAGGCGGTTCTGCTGATAGCGCCTGAAGCGCTGCCGGATGCTGTCTCTGCTGGACATAGGAGCAGGGCGGCCAAACAACCCATAGGCTATGGGGCTTTTATGTTCATTCATTTATAACACAACACATTCATCCCACAGGAGCCTCTTTTAAATAAATGAACTTCAATAATGATCGTTGTTTTGTTTTTAGATAAAGATGAAAAGGGTTTATACAAATACATCCACTGCAGGCTGGAGACGAAGAATAACAAACAGAAGCACGTCACACCAAGCACCAAGCTAAAGTATGCCCCGGATCGAAACAAAGAAAACGCTGCACCACACCCATGCATTCTTTAAAAGCTTGGAGAATGGTAAAATGTATGTGCCTGAGGGGAGCAAAGGGGAAGAGACAACTAGATGGCGCCCCCACCCTCACCTGGAACTCCACAGTCTGGTAGGTAGCCCCGAGTCCCACTGTATCCATGTCCAAGCAGGGGGGCGACGCTGAGGAACGGTGGTCGGATACAACTATTGTGTTTACTTTGTGCATGGAAGCATAGTGCCCTGCTCTTAAACTTACGAGGAAAAGCCGGCCGAAAGCCTGTGGTGTGGCACCCAGAACAGCCTTGAACAGAGGCGCTTGACGGGGCGGGGGCAGCTCGGCCACAGCAGAGAATCCATTACTGTCGGGGAAGAGGAGAGCGTGTCACCCAGTGTCAGATGAAAAGCCACCGCACACACAAAATAAAAAAACATTACCATTGGGGAAGAGGGAGAGCGTGTCACCCAGTGTCAGATGAAAAGCCACCGCACACACAAAATAAACAAGCATTGGCCACCCGCGAAAGTGAAAGCAGCGCGACTGACGGGGAGGGGCGGAGGAGCGTGAAAGCAAAGTTGGTACTGCATGTAAGAAACGAAAGGACATAGGAAAGACAAGCATTGGACGCGCGAGACGTGGGGGTGGGGGAGAGAAGTAGGAGTTCTAATGAAAATGGTGTGAAATAGCAGCAGGGAAGGGGGCGGAGAGGGGCTACGAGGGAGAGCGAGGTAAAGCCATATGGCTGCTTTGCGCGCGTGCACGCCTCGTGCACTGTAGCTCTATGCCAGGGGAAGCACTTTAAAAACCCACTTACAAAATATCTCAAAGAGACAGCTTTCGCTGTCTCAGCGAGACCTAAAAAGGACCCTTTTTTGGCAAACTGCCTAGCTATAACTTTTTAACCCTAGCTCTGCCTGCACCTAGGGAAACCTAGCAAACCTATACATTTTTAAAAACTAGACACCCAGTGGAATACAGGATGGTGTGACTCGACTGCCTTTCTCCAGGTTCTGTTACCCAGAATCCCTTGCAAACCTAAAAAATGGTCAAAAAACCCACATTTTCCACACATTTCTGTGGTGGAAAGTTCTGGAATCTGCGTGGATGCACAAATCTCCACCCACCCCACATTCCCCAAAGTCTTCCGAGAAAGATGGTACCTCACTTGCGAGGGTAGGCCTAATGTCCGTGACAGGAAATGGCACAAAACGCAACATGGACACAACACAATTTCACAGTGAAAACTGACCCTTTTTTGGCAAAGTGCCTAGCTGTAGTTTTTTAACCCTAGCTCTGCTGTCACCTAGGGAAACCTAGCAAACCTATATGTTTTTGAATACTAGACACCCAGGGGAATACAGGATGGGGTGACTTGACTGCCTCTCATCAGGTTCTGTTACCCAGAATCCCTTGCAAAGCTAAAAATTGCCAAAAAAAACATACTTTCCTCACATTTCTGTGGTGGAAAGTTATGGAATTTAAGAGGATCCACAAATGTCCACCCACCCCACGTTCCCCAAAGTCTTCCGAGAAAAATGGTACCTCACTTGTGTGTGTAGGCCTAGTGCTCGCGACAGGAAACTGTGCAAAACGCAACGTAGGCACAACACAATTTCACTGTTAAAAATGACCCTTTTTTGGCAAACTGCCTAGCTGTAGTTTTTTAACCCTAGGTCTGCCGGCACCTAGGGAAACCTAGCAAATCTATACATTTTTGAGAACTAGACACCCAGGGGAATCCAGGATGGTGTGACTCGACTGCCTCTTACCAGGTCCTGTTACCCAGAATTCTTTGCAAACCTAAAAAATTGTCAAAAAACCCACATTTTCCTCACATTTCTGTGGTGGAAAGTTTTGGTATCTGCGTGGATCCACAAATCTCCACCCACCGCACGTTCCCCAAAGTTTTCCGAGAAAAATGGCACCTCACTTGCGAGGGTAGGCCTAGTGCCCGCAACAGGAAACGGCACAAAACGCAACGTGGAAACACCACAATTTCACACTGAAAAATGACCCTTTCTTGGCATAGTGCCTAGCTGTAGTTTTTGAACCCTAGCTCTGCTGGCACCTAGGGAAACCTACCAAACCCACACATTTCTGAAAACTAGACACCCGGGGGATTCCAGGGAGGTATGGCTGGTGTGGATCCCCCAACGTTTCCTTACCCAGAATCCCCTGCAAACTTCAAATTTAGCTGAAAAAAACACTTTTTTCTCACATTTTTGTGTGGGAAAGTTGTGACATCACCGGGCTGACACAAATTTCCTACCACTCAGCGTTCCCCCGGGTCTCCAGAGAAAAATGGTGCCTCACTTGTGTGGGAGGCCCAAGTACCCGTGACAGGCAAGGGCCCAAAACGTAGTGAGGCGACATCAAAATTGCCTATCACAAAACAACCTGGTTTTGCAAGGGGGGTCACCTGTGTTTTTGGCCCCGTGCCCGGGCTCCATCTACGGAAACCTACCAAACCCACACATTTCTGAAAACTAGACGCCCGGGTTATTCCAGGGAGGTATGGTTTGCATGGATGCCCCAAACTTTCCTTACCCAGAATCCCCTGCAAATCTAAATTTTAGCTGAATAAATCTCTTTTTTCACACATTTTTGTGTGGGAATGTTGTGGCATCACCGGGCTGACACAAATTTCCTACCACCCAGCATTCCCCCGGGTCATCCAATAAAAATGGTGCCTCACTCGTGTGCGAGGCCCAAGTACCCGCGACAGGCAGGGGCCCAAAACGTATTGAGGGCGCATCAAAATTGCCTATCACCAAACAACCTGGTTTTGCAAGGGGGGTCACCTGGGTTTTGGCCCCGTGCTCAGCGGCCATCTAGGGAACCCTACCAAACCAACACATTTCTGAAAACTAGACACCCAGGGAATTCCAGGGAGGTATGGCTTGCGTGGATCCCCCAACGTTTCCTTACCCAGAACCCCCTGCAAGCTCCAATTTTAGCTGACAAAATCACTTTTTTTCACAAATTTTTGTGTGGGAAAGTTGTGGCATCACCGGGCAGACACAAATTTCATACCATCCAGCGTTCCCCAAGGTCTCCCAATAAAAATGGTGCCTCACTCATGTGGGAGGCCTAGGTACCCGCGACAGGCAGGGGCCCAAAACGTATCGAGGCGACATCAAAATTGCCTTTCATCAAACAACCTGGGTTTTTGGCCCCGTGCTCGGCGGCCATCTAGGGAAACCTTCCAAACCCACACATTTCTGATAACTAGACACCCGGGGGATTCCAGGGAGGTATGGCTTGCATGGTTCCCCCAACGTTTCCTTACCTAGAATCCCCTGAAAATATCACTTTTTTCACACATTTTTGTGTGGGAAATTTGTGGCATCACCGGGCTGACACAAATTTCCTACCACCCAGCGGTCCCCCAGGTCTCCCGATAAAAACGGTGCCTTACTCATGTAGGAGGCCCAAGTACCCGAAAACAGGCAATTTCCCAAAACCTATTGAGGCAACATCAAAATTGCAAAATGTTTTGGGCCCTTGCCTGTCGCGGGTACTTGGGCCTCCCACACGAGTGAGGCACCATTTTTATTGGGAGACCCTGGGGAACGCTGGGTGGTAAGAAATTTGTGTCAGCCAGTGATGCCACAACTTTCCCACACAAAAATGTGTGCAAAAAGTAATTTGTTCAGCTAAAATTGAGGTTTGCAGGGGGTTCTGGGCAAGGAAACTCTGGGGAATCCACGCAAACCATACCTCGCTGGAATGCAGTGGGTGTCTAGTTTTCAGAAATGTGTGGGTTTGGTACATTTCCCTAGATGGCCGCCGAGCACGGGGCCAAAAACCCAGGAACCCCCCCTTGCAAAACCAGGTTGTTTGGTGATAGGCAATTTTGATGTCGCCTCAATACGTTTTGGGCCCCTGCCTGTCACGGGTATTTGGGCCTCCCACACTAGTGAGGCACCATTTTTATCTAGAGACCCGGGGGAACGCTGGATGGTAGGACATTTGTGTCAGCCCAGTGATGCCACAACTTTCCCACACAAAAACCTGTGAAAAAAGTGATTTTGTCAGCTAAAATTGAGGTTTGCAGGGGATTCTGGGTAAAGAAACTTTGCGGGATCCACGCAAGCCATACCTCCCTGGAGTCCCCTGGCTGTCTAGTTTTCAAAAATGTATAGGTTTGCTAGGTTTCCCTAGGTGCCGGCAGAGCTAGGGTTCAGAATCTACAGGTAGGCACTTTGCAAAAACAGGGTCAGTTTTCACTGTGAAAATGTGGTGTGTCCACGTTGCGTTTTGGGCCATTTCCTGTCGCGGGCACTAGGCCTACCCATTTTTCTTGGAAGACTTCGGAGAACACGGGGTGGGTGGAATTTTGTGGATCTACGCAGATTCCAGAACTTTCCACCACAGAAATGTGAGGAAAATTTGGGTTCGGTTTTTAGCTTTGCAAGGGATTCTGGGTAACAAAACCTGGTGAAAGATAGTCAAGTTACCCCATCCTGGATTCCACTGGTTGCCTAGTTTGGAAAAATGCACAGGTTTGCTAGGTTTCCGTATGTGCCGGCTGCAATAGGGCCCAAAATCGACAGGTAGGCATATTGCTAAAAACATATCCGTGCCTAGTCGGCTTTCTGCCGCCCTGGGGGGGATATCGGGGGTAGGGTTGTCCCGATATGCCCCCAAGGGTGGCAGAAACACTGTGGCTATTCTTTTGGGGGGTGGGGCATTGGTATGCCCATTCTGGGCAGCCCCCACCCCCACACATAATAAAGCCAGCGTAATCGTTGGCGTCTTGTGGGATTTTTGCCCGCTGGGGGGGCAGAAAGGCTGTATTTGTTATGGGTGGGGGCATTGGCTTTCCCGTTTTGGGCAGCCCCCACCCTAATTAAAATTTGCCCAAAAAAAAACCCTGGCGTGTAGTGAGCTTTTAGCCCCCCGGGAGGCAGATTGGGTGGCAGGAAGACTGTAATTTTTGCAGGGGAGGGGGTGGGGGCATTTGCATGCCTGTTTTGGGCAGTCCCCACCCTAATTCAAAATTGCCCCCAAAAAATCCCTGGCGACTAGTGGGCTTTTTGCCCTCACTGGGGGTGCAGATTGGGGGCTAATGCCTACTAAACGCCAGGGATTTTTTGGAGCAAATTTTAATTAGGGTGGGGGTGCCAAAAACGGGCATACCAATGCCCATTTTAGGCAGCCCCACTTTCATTCAAATTTGCTCCCCAAAAAACCCTGGCGTCTAGTGGGCTTTTTCCCCCCCGGTGGGGCAGATTGGGGGCTAATGCTCCCAAAACGGGCATGCCAATGCCCCCACCCTAATTAAAATTTGCCCAGAAAATCTCTGGCATCTACTGGGCTTTTTGCCCCCCTGGGGGGCAGATTGGGGGCTAATGCCCCCATCTTCCCCCCAGTGGGGGCAGGAAGGCTGTAAGTTTTTGTGGGGGAGGGGGCATGGGCATGCCTGTTTTCAGCAGCACCCACCCTAATTCAAATTTGCCCCAAAAAAATCCCTGGCGACTATTGGGCTTTTTGCCCCCCCGGGCAGTGCAAATTGGGGGCTAATGCCCCCATCTGCCCCCCAGAAAGCCTAGTAGACGCCAGGGATTTTTTGAGCAAATTTTTATTAAGGGGGGGCTGCCAAAAATGGGCATGCCAATGCCCCCACCCTAATAAAAATTTGCCCCAAAAAATCCCTGGTGTCTAGTGGGCTTTTTGCCCCCCAGGGCAGATTGGGGGCTACTGCCCGGCAGGAAGGCTGTAATTTTTGCTGGGGAGGGGGTGGGGGCATGGGCATGCCCTTTTTAGGCAGCCCCACTTTAGTTCAAATTTGCCCCCATAAAAACCCTGGCGTCTAGTGGGCTTTTTGCTCCCCCCGGTGGGAAAGATTGGGGGCTAATGCCCCATCTGCCCCCCAGGGGGGGCTGAAAGTCCACTAGACACCAGGGAGTTTTTTGGGCAAATTTTAATTAGGGTGGGGGCTTCCCAAAATGGGCATGCCAATGCCCCCACCCTAATTAAAATTGGCCCAAAAAATCCCTGGCGTCTACTGGGCTTTTTGACCCCCCGGCGGGCAGATTGGGGGCTAATGCCCCCATATGCCCCCCAGGGGGGCAGGAAGGCTGTAATTTTGGTGGGGGAGGGGGGGGCATGGGCATGACTGTTTTGGGCAGCCCCCACCCTAATTCAAATTTGCCTAAAAAAAACTCCCTGGCGACTAGTGGGCTTTTTGCCCCCCCCCCGGGATGCAGATTGGGGCTAATGCCAGAAAGCCTACTAGATGCAAGGGATTTTTTTTTAGCAAATTTGAATTAGGGTGGGGGTTGCCAAAAATGGGCATGCCAATGCCCCCACCCTAATAAATACAAATTTGCCTAAATATTCCCTGGCATCTAGTGGGTTTTTTGCCCCCCCAGGGGGGTAGATTGGGGACTAATGCCCCCATCTGCCCCCCAGGGGGGTCTGAAAGTCCACAAGACGCCAGGGAGATTTTTGGGCAAATTTTAATTAGGGTGGGGGCTGCCCAAAACGGGCATGCCAATGCCCCCACCCGAATTAAAATTTGCCCAAAAAATCCCTGGCGTCTACTGAGCTTTTTCCCCCCCCCCCGGGGAGGCATATTGGGGGCTAGTGCCCCCATCTGCCCCCTAGGGGGGCAGAAAGGCTGTAGTTTTTTGTGGGGGAGGGGTGGGGGCATTGGCCTGCCCATTTCGGGCAGCCCCCACCCTAAAATAAATGGTGCAAAAAAAATCCCTGGTGTTTAGTGGGCTTTCTGCCCCTCCGGGGGGCAGATTGGGGGCTACTTTTTATTCGTTGAGCATCATTGGAAAGGGGAGATTCTCCCTTTTCCAATTATACCTCTCCCGTCTTTCTACGTGCCCGGGGGGCTGAAATAGCACCCTGAGCTCATAGAAAGTGAAACTGAAATAAGCCTAAAGGCTCATTTCAGTTTCGGTTTCTGTGCAATGAGGACAGCGCGACGTGCGCGCTGATCCTCATGGCACAGAAACAAGGGAGGGGGCCTTGGGAGCTGGAAAAGCTCTTTCCCAGCTCCCAAGGTCACAGGGGTGAAGTAGAAATCCCTCTGCTGTCAGCAGCAGAGGGATTTCGTGCCCCTGGCCTCATGACGGAATGGTTCCATCATGAGTACAGGGGCACCGATGCTCATGAAGGAACCATTCCGTCATGAGCATCGACGGGGTTAACAGCCTTCCCACGACCGCTGAACCCACGATGGACGCCCGCACCACCGAAGCCTAGACATGCATACTCCTCAACGTGTGCTCCCACCACAGACATGCCACAGAGATCTGGGACCTGCTCAACACCCTGTCGCCAGACGTCGCCTTCTTCTCGGAAACATGGACCAACGCCACCTCCACCCCTGACATCGCCACCGCCAAACCCGACAGATATAAAATCCAAAGAAAGGACCGCCCCCACCGCCCAGGAGGAGGATTCGCCATCGCACACAAAAGCTCCCTCTGACTCTCCACCTCCAGCACGAGTGACCCCCCTCTCCAACACAGAGCATCTCCATTTCCATATCCAAACCACCCCCAGAACCACGCTGTGCGGTACACTCATTCACAGACCCCCGGGTCTCACGCCTCTACTGCCACCACCATAGCCGACCTTGTCGCCATTGCCTCCATGGACTACATTCTCATCGGAGACTTAAACTTCAACCTCAACAACCGCAACGACCCCGACTCCACCACCCTCCTGGACAACCTCGCCAACCTTGGACTGAAGCAGCTCGTCACCACCCCCACCCACAGAGCCGGACACACCCTCGACCCCATCTTCGCAGGAGGGACAAACATCTACTTCAGCAACACCACACAGCCCCTCTGGACAGACCACCACTGCGTACACTTCACCTTCAACACCACCACCACCACCGCACCCAAACCCTCCCTGCGCCCGCCACTGGAGAAAGATCACAGAGGAACACCTCAACACCACCCTCCTCCAAGACCCCCCCTCCGCCACAACCGATGCCAACTCCACAGCCAAAGAACTACACTGCTGTATCTCTGGCTGCACTGACAAGCTCGCACCCCTCCACCACCCCGTTAATCAATGCCCCCTGAAGGCTGCCTGGTTCACCACCGATCTCCAAGAAGCCAGGCGCTCCTGCACACTCCTCGAGAAACTCTGATGGAACAGGAAAACCACAAAAGACCAGAACAACTACAGGCACACCATGACTGAATATCAAGGAGCTCATAAGAGCCACCAAGAGGACCTTTATCAAGAACAAAATCCACACCAACGCAGGTAACGCAAAATAACTTTTCAACGTCATACAGCAGTTCACCATACCCCCCCAGCGAAGCCACGAACATCACTCCATCCCTGGACCTCTGCAACAAGCTCAGCTCCTACTTCCACCTGAAAATCAAGGCTCTCCACAACAACTTCAGCGAACAGACTCCTGACACCACTCCCTTCTCCATCACCTACAACCAGCCGACCATCAACACCTGGAAACCCGCTAACACTGAAGACACCACCACGACATGAAGAACACCCACTCAGGAGCCCCCATGACCCCTGCCCACTGCACATCTACCACCGCCATAGCACCTGAACTAGGCCGGACCGTCAGCGCCTCCCTCGAATCTGGCATCTTCCCAGATGACTGGAAGCGGGCAGAGGTCAAGCCCCTCCTCAAGACCCTCAGCCGATCCGATGGACCTGAAAAACTACCGGCCCATCTCTCTCCTTCCCTTCACAGCCAACGTCACCGAGAGACTCATCAACGCCCAGCTGACCACCTTCATCGAAGAGAACCCCATCCTCGACTCCTCCCATTCTGGATTTTCCAGCAACCACAGCACCAAGTCCACCCTCCTTACCGCCACCGATGACATCCGCATGCTACTCGACCAAGGCCACACTGCGGCCCTCATCGTACTAGACCTCTCCGCAGCCTTCAACACCGTCTCACACCGCACTCTCGCAGCCAGATTCCACGACGCCAGTATACGAGGAACCACCCTTGACTGTGTCCACTCCTTTCTCTCCAGCAGAACCCAAAGGATCAGACTCCCTCCCTTCCTCTCCGATCCTACAGAGATCAACTGTGGAATACCTCAAGGATCCTCATTCAGCCCCACACTTTTCAACATCTACATGGCCCTCCTCGCCGCCATCATCAAATATCATGGGCTCAGCATATTATCTTACGCCGACGACACCCAGCTCATCCTCTCACTCACAAGGAACCGCGAAGACACCAGACTCAGCTTCCAAGAGGAAATGAAAGACGTTGCAGCCTGGATGAGCGACAGCTGCCTAAAACTGAACTCAGAGAAGACCGAGCTCCTCATCCTTGGACCTTCCCCTATGGCATGGGACAGCTCCTGGCGGCCCCTGCCCACGGAAACCCACCCACTCTGACGGACCATGCCCGGAACCACTGCATCATCCTAGACTCCTCCCTGACCATGACCCGCCAGATCAACGCCGTCACCTCGACCGGCTTCAACTCCCTCCGCAAGACCTTCAAGTGGATCCCCCCGAATGCAGAAAGGCCGTCACTCACGCACTCGTTACCAGCAGACTGTACTACGGTAACAGCCTCTATGCCGGATTCGAATAAAACCCTGCTACACAAGCTCCAAACCATCCAGAACACCGCAGCCAGACTTGTCTTCGGAACCCCATGACACAAACACATGACCCTGCACCTACGAGACCTCCACTGGTTTCCAATCGAGAAGAGAGTAACCTTCAAGCTACTCACCCATGCCTACAAATTCCTCCACAACATCGGACCCAAATACCTCAATTAAAAAGTCTCCTTCCAAGTACCCAAAAGGAACCTCCTCTCCGCCGACCTTGCCCTGGCAGAAACTCCATGCTTCCAGAGAACCAGAGAAGGCGAAAGAGCCCTCTCCTACATCGCTGCAAAGACCTGGAATAAGCTCCCAGTCAACATCAGATGCTCCCCCACTCTGCACACCTTCAGGAAAAGCCTCAAGACCTGGCTCTTCGACTGATCCGGAGCTGCACCCCCCTCCCTTTCCCCAGCGCCTTGAGGCCCTCACGGGTGAGTAGTGCGCTTTATAAACCCCTGATTGATTGATCCCGCACTCTAGAGTCCAATTACACATTCAAAGTTTAATGCCCATTTGCTTAAGAGCCATCGGCCTATCCGCAGGGACAGCTGCATGAGAAATACCTTATTAGAGGATGTGGCTTAACGGCTAGAAAGGTTGAATCTAAAGCTGGGGAACCAGGTTCGAGTGAGGCAGGAGACTCAAGCATCATGTGATTCTGGGCAAATCAATTAATCTCCCTTTGCCTAAAAAACATATGTGTCTCTCTGTAATGCAACTGGTGCTCACCTAAAGCTCTCTGATACCTTCCGGTCAAGTTTGTGCTATCTAAAACTTCAAACAAAACAACAACAACAAAAAATCGCTCCAGTCCTTATATCGGATGTGCCCTCAGGGCTAGGAAAATACATCCATTGCGTTTTTAGCTTCAACTAAACTATGGGCTCTTAACCCACTCTTAGAGGAGGTTTTTAGTCAGCATCATACTGCCATGCTCTAATTTGCAGACGTTTAAGATGATGGTGGGGAAGAGGTATTTTTTCAACAACGATCTTGAGGAAAATAACTTTGAAGAAATTATGACATAAGCCTAATAACGTATAATATATATGTTTTTAACTTAGTGACGGTTCACAAACATTCTTAAGAGAACACACAAAAAACGACAAAAATCTTTGATTTGCCATTTGTTTTTTTTTTACTTTACTAAACTTAATTTATCGAATTATGCTCTGAGAAGGCAATTGAAATGAGGCATTTTGGCGGATCAGTGTATTTTCCCGAAAAACGTCTAGATAAACCCCTCTTTGCTTTCAGGTACTATAAAAATATTCGCAATTTGTTAGTCCACACATACAAAGACACGGAAGAGAGTATACAACTCAATATACAACTCAATATCAACAGCAAGAAGGCTGTCGGTAACCATAAATGTGGTACCTGTTCGATATGCGATCTGTGCATAGTAGGGAAAACTTTCCTCTTCAATGGAATTATGTTCTCTCCAAACAGACTAAACATCTGCCATAGCAAAAATGTGGTGTACCTTTTAGTCTGCCCATGTGGCTTGAGCTATGTGGGTGGGACTGGTCGTGAGCTCAGAATACGACGGCTGGAACACAAATCCTCGATTCGTACTAAGAAGGAGAATGCAGCACTTGTTGATCACTACACATTGGCAAACCACGGTTGTGAGGAATTCAAATTGTATATTCTTGAAAAGATCAACATCAGGAGACGTGAGGGTGACATTGACAAAAACAGAAAAGGAAGAGAACAATGGCATATCTGCAAACTAAATACCATTAACAAAGGTTTGAATTCGAAAGAGGACTGGATGTCCTTTATCATATGATATACCTGCCTCATTGGAACAGTCCAGCCCGAACTGCCAAGCCAGGTCCTTCCTGGACCGTAAACAAGCATCCTAGGACCAGTTATGGCCAGGATAGCTTGGATAGCTTGATTCCAGTGGCACAGTGAGCCCAGGACCCACGTCTGGGCATACCTGGCGTGCGTAGGGTGAAAAAGCAGAAGACACAAAAACTGGAATGGCATGGTGAGCAAAAAAAAAATGGATTTATGCCCAGATCTCTGTACTGGGGTGAATGTATGACATTGTTCTGCATTCTGTCCATCAATTGTTCTTTTTGCATTTGTCACCCCGAGTGGGACGGTTATGCCCAGACGTGGGTCCCGTGCTCTCCATGCCACTGGAGACAAGCTATCCTGGCTGATGAGAGCTGAAAACCCGAAACCGGTCCTAAGATGCTTGCTTCCAGTCCAGGGAGGACCTGGCCTGGCAGTTCGGGCTGGACTGTTCCCATTGGGCACAGGGTCAAGACTAATTTGCATATGGCTGGGTCCAACATGGAATGGCATGGTGAGCAAAAAAACTATGGATTTAGGCACAGATCTCTGTACTGGGGCGAATGTATGACATTGTTCAGCGTTCTGCCCATCAATTGTTCTTTTTGACTTTGTAAATGAGCATTATCTGCATCTTTTGCCTGTACTTTTATCTAACGGAGTTATCCTGAAATTCTGGATCCGGCTATCATGGAGATATGTTGGGCATACCTGATGCAGTACAGTATGTTAAGGGTAACTGATGCCACCATGAGTAGGGGTTAGAATAAAGAAATAATTTAACAGAAGGCAATACATAGTACGATCATCAAGACTATATTTAGTACTATTTGCAGAAGGTGTGGCTAAGAATGCTTTCAGTATAGGTGTGTCCAATTTAGGTCCAGGGAAGCCAGATCCATGCCACCTAAATTTGTTATACTACATAGGCAGAGGTTATCCTTAAAATTTCACATAAATCTAACCGCTCTGGATATACTCTCCCTAACACAGCTATTGTGGAGAATTGCATCCTAGACCCTATAATTTGGTAATCCAAGATGTTTATCCTAAATGTTAAAGAGACAGGACAGACAGCTTTAACCTTGGTCTTCAAAATATCAATAGGTGAGATTATTTTAGGTTGGAACCGATGAACAAAATGAAAGTTTAATTTTAGTAGAAGTGTACAGGCGCATAGTGCTTCACCCTAGATTTTAGGGAGGTGAGGCCCGATTTTCTTCTTTGAAATGTGCCCATCAACACTTCAGCTGGCCTCGAGAAAGTAAATCTGCATAAGTAGTACAGTACTATTTTAAGTGGCTTACGATTTGATTTTCGGCAGCTGGGTGGTGTTGCATCATCCCATCTTCACTTTCCTTTGCCATTGCTTTTTACTTCCAATGTGGCACCGCCACCAAAGCCACAAAGGCTTAAAATTGTAGTGCACATTTTGGATGTTCTTTCTGAAAAACAGCAAACAGATGCAGCTGCTGTGAGTCCATCATGCCCAGATCTCTGCTATCAGTGTAAGGTCTACAGGGGGTAAAATAAGCAAGGCTCTGGGGCCAACCACAGGGAGTTCTGCAGGGGGTAAAATAAGCAAGGCTCTGGGCCAATCGCAGGGAGTAAGTCACATCTACCCAAAGTCTTGTAGGAAATGCGGTGAGACAAACCCCCCCCCCCAGGAGGCGAGTTGTCCCCCCCTCCCTTGCTTCAAAAACTGCGTCCATAATAACCCTCAAATCACACCACTGACAACATGCTTTGGTGCCTTAAAAGATCTAATCAAAGAACAAGGGAACCCTACTCGCATAGAGAGCCTGGGTGCTAATTATTATAAGGAAACAATGGCTCATGTGGATTAATAACCAGATATATAATATATAAAGCACAATGGCAGTACAAAGGGTTAAAGGTGACGTCAGAAAGAAAAGTTGACCATACACATTAGAAATTTGGTAAAAAAACAATATTCTTTGTATTTATAATGAAAAAGTTTTTTTGAGCAATATCATAATACACATTCAAAACAAAATGACAGTTTTTAATAAACAATTCTTAAAGGTGTCCCAGTGAAAAAAAGTGATTAAACCTAAACTAAACAAGTGACATTGAAGTGCAACATAAGTGACAGGTTTCAATTATTATTCAATATAGAGGCGATCATAAAGAATAGTACAATATAATTATCAACACTTATACATCGTAAGTGTCGAATAACGATTCGCCTCTTATTTTCGTTAACGGCGTTTCGACCCTATTTGAAATAGAGGGTCTCTTCAGGACAATCTAATATAGGGACACGTGAACGGTGGTAATGCTGCCTAACGTGTGAAAATAGTGTCACCATGTTAGATGTGAAAGAAATAACTCACAGGGTACCCAGCCGGGTGCCCTGTGAGGGTTGCCTCAGGAAAAACAACTGCCAAATCGTTGTTTATCGTATGCTTGCATCATACTCAGTGATGTTTAAGCGTAAAACCAATATGGTAGCGGAAAGGCTAAGGGATTTAGCAAAAATAATAAGCGAGCCGCGTATTAGCTCTCACTGACCTCGAGGGTTCCGATAAACTCTCTCGAAGCCGTTACAATGTATAAATGTTCCGCGTTATGCTACAGCAGAGGAACGTCTTTCACTCCGTATGGAACAATCGCCTTAGAAAGGCCGCAGTTTATTCAACATAACATGTTTATACCTTTGCAAAATCATGATTATCCAAATGCTCTCTTATCATCCATGCTAACATAATTCATTGTCTTTGCAATCATTTTTTGTCGCTGTGTGGACCCAGCCTCCTCAATTTCCGGGTGAGGGAGGAGCCACCTGCCTGGGCCTCCGATTCACAGGTCTAGGCTTCAACTTGCTACCGACTTGTGGAGGGTGTCCGTCAGGACCTGCCTGGACTGCAAGTGCCGTCCCGCTCGCCCTGGACCCTTTCATGGGCCCTCCTTGCTCCCCAGGGCCCCTGCAGTGTGGCATCCCAAGGACCTTGCTTGAGCATCTACCTTATCCATCCTAAGGCCGAGTCCTTCCATTTTGCTCCCTCGGTACCCCTGCCGTGAGGCAGCCCAAGGGTCCTGCGGGAGCATCACATCTACTCTTTCTTTGGCGGTACACCGCCTTTGGCTCCCTCAGTGCCCCTGCCGTGAGGCATCCCAAGGACACTGTGTGAGCCTTCCATCTACCTTATATTAATTCTCTCTTTTTTCTACCTTTCTTGTGTTCCTTCCGCCTCACCTCTACCCTCGCGGCTGCGACGGCCGCTACTTCTGGTGTGGGTGGGTGGGATTTCTGCTCTCTACTGCGCGGAGGTATTTGTGCTTGCTCAGGCCTGTTCTCTACTATTTATCCCCCCCTCGCTTTTACCAGCTCGACCCCCGGATTGGGGGGGCGAGCTTGCCCTGGGGTGACCAATCCTCTAGCGGGTTATGCAGATGGACGTGGAGGGGCTTCCCGTCTCCGGACGGCGTTTACCCCGGGCCCCTACTGGGTCTGGCTTCCCTTCCCGGGCCCGGGTTACATCACCTTTGAGATGAAGTGAGGCTTTGTGAATATTCATGTTAGAATTAAGGCAGATTTGGTCTCTTCAGTCAAAAAAAGGCCCATAAAAAAGGACATACTGCTGTCCTGTCATAACAAAAAGTGCAGAGTGGCAGATTCAAAGCACACCAGTGTATTTCTGTGGTAATAATAACAGTAGAAAACACCTGCAGAAAGTCTAGCAAGGTCACTGGGTGCGCAGCCGCCGGCGCGTCTGTGACGGCAGTAAAGTTGTCTGAATGACATACTGTAGAGTGCGCATGCTTTCCATACCAGGGCATTCAGCTAACTTGCTCGTCCGCTTTTCACGAATATATAAAGCTGTTGGAATGTAGCACGAGACAAGTAAGCCATTCAATGGGGCAACTTTGTGTAAATGTCGTCATATTTTCAAAAACACAGATAAAAGTATGTTTTCAAACTGTCGGATTTGAAGATCACAGACGCAATGAAGGTAGGTAGTGCTGACGTGCAATGATGACGTTTGCGAAATTGCCAGAATAACCATGATTCCAGTGAACATTCCGTCCACCCTATGCTGCTAAAATCCCTTGAAAATAACATAGATTTAGATTTAAAAGGAGGTTATTAGTGCATATCTCAGGGGTGCTGAAACATGCAGTTCCTTCATGAAATACATTTTTTGCTAGACGGTTTTATGATGTGTCTGAGTGAAAAGTTTGAAAATGATCCACTTATATAAATAAACATAAACCCGCCGTGTCAGATTGGAAGCCGTCATTCGGCAGTGTGTCCGGCCTGGAAATGGACAAGCAGAACTTAGAAGCACACACACAAAACAAGCACTGGCAAATCCAATAGACTTCTCATTGGCTGCCAGTTGTTGACTATGGCAATGCTCAAGGATTTTTTTTGTAAAACTGTATACGATGAAATACTTTTTTGGTGCGTAAGGGCATATTGTGCAAGAGCAGAACTTGGATCCAATCGTGCCTCGAGCTTTCAGATCATAATACAAAAGGTAGCTGTATGATACTCATTCCTGTGCTGGTAACAGCGAACATCCGTAAATTGTGCACAGGAGAACGCCGTAATGAGAACAGCATTAAAACTGTTTGTTATTTTAAGAATGAAGTTTTATCTGTCACATATTCTGTTCATGCTGTATCAGAAACACCGCACACATGGATAATGTGAATTAAACTTGTGCTACATCAAAGCAAGGTTGAATAAGGGCGGTGGTGACTTCCAAGTTAGAGCCAGGCAAAAGAGGCCAGTCAACAGGGTGATCCAAGACAAAAGGCAATAGAAGGGGAAAGCAGATTGGAACACAGGGCCAGAGATATCAAAGGGTTTTATTCATTATGGGCCCAATTATGACGTTGGGTGGATCGCCACCAACAGGCTGTCAGTGGCAGTCCGTCCAACATCTTAGGGTGTGGTCTGACTGCTGCATATAGATCCATTAGGTTGGAAGGCAGCAGGCGGAGGGACTGACCGGAGTCTCCGACAGGTTCAAGGTCGGGTCATCGGTTGGAACATAATCTCTACAGTGGGGGCTGGGCCTGCATAGGCACCGCCGTAGGGATTACGATGACCCTCTTCCCTCTGCCTTTACATGGCAGTCATGCGAAGGCAGATGGAATGGGACTTTGGGGGCCACTAGTAGGGCCCCCGTGGGCCTCTGCTATGGGCCCTGGGGTGCACATAGGTAAAGAGGAATACCACAGTCAACCCAAAGAGTCCAAGCAATCTTCCCCCTCCAAAGGGGTGTGACCCCAGTGTGTCCTCATGTAACGTAACTGGTGCTATGTAAAGCGCTCTGATAGCTGATTGGTTTCGGGTCAAATTCGCGCTATATAAAACTCTGCAAAAATAAAAAAATAAAAAATAAAAAGAAGTGACTTGAGGTGATACCGTCACAGAGAAAACATAAACTACAACCCCCTATCAAGTCTGTGATTAGCAAATGTTCACCATAACACTGAAATCCTAAAATGGTTTATAAAAGGGAAACAGGCCAACATATTAGTGCTTGACGTCCTCCTTTTTTTCTTTAGGTGCTGTCAAAGATTGGGCAAGCTGCAGTGCACTCTTAGAGGCCTTCAAACTTGATATAGTGGTCTTCCAAGCGGGGATAGTGATTGCAACGAAAGTTGAGAATATTACAAAAGAAACCACATTTCCATTAAAAAAAATTAGCTAGTGCGCCCTAGAAAAGGATTACAAAGAAGGTATATTGCTCGCAATTGATTCCTATCTGGACTTCTGTGTCTAATAGTTATAATGAATCCCTCTACAGAAGGATGCAAAGCAGTAGAGGTAATCTGAGATAGTGTCGGAAACACCCTCATAATAAAGCCTCATAAACCAACAGGCAGCAGCAAAAGAGAGCTTTGGAACTGCAGAAAAATGGCGGTGGAGCATACCACATGGCAGGACAGGACGTCTTTTAAGGTCAGAGGTATGGATGGGACCATACTGATGAAAACTACACATTTTAGGATAGAGTCCCCACCTCATCCCAAAAACAATTCAGTGCAGCACTTTCTGCACTGAAGAGAAACCAAAGGCTTGTATTGGCCAAGGTACAACATAACATAACACTGGAGCTGTCTGCTTGGTGGTCCATTTTAATATAATTACATCCAGCACTTTAGCCCTCTCCATTTTTATAAGTTATTGGGAACTGCCAGGAGAGGTGAAAATAATTATTCCTTTTGATTATTTATTTCTGTGCACTGGAATAGAATGTTTCTGTACATGCCTTCTTTGGTTGTAGTTGGATTTGAGAGTAGGTAGAAGTTAACTGTTTTTAGATGTTGGGGTTGAGAGGCCATTCAAGGTTATATTAAACTGACCAGTAAATAAGTTCTAAGATGCCTTAACAAGAGACCAGTGATATAATATGGGCTATTATTTTCGTTGAAATGCCTTTAGCCTAAAATAATTTACAGTATATATAACTAGCAATGGCAAAGCCAATTAGTTTCACCTAAGGAAGAAATTGGCTTTTGCCAAACTATTCTAGCTATATTGTCCAGCAGTGCAGCTGCTGTTCAGCATGGCTAAAAGTTAATGACGTGGCATAGAATAGAATGGCGCACAACAAGGTGACACAGAGGAGAGTGACTTAGAAGTGAGTGGAGTAGAGTGTCATAGAGTGGAGGGCCGTAGAGTGGCCTGGTGTGGAGTAGAGTGGCGTAGAGAACTGTATAGTGGAGTGGCATAGAGTAGAATGTCCTAGAGTAAAGTGTAGTGGTGCAGAGTGGAGTGGCTTAGATTGGAGGGGTGTAGAGTGGAGTGGCATGCAGTAGCGTGGTGCAGAGTGAAGTGGCATAGAATGGAGTGGAGTGGCATAGAGTGGAGTGGTGCAGAGTAGAGTACAGTGGCGTAGAGTAGAATGCATAGAGTGGAGTGACATAAAGATCAGTGGCGTACAATGGCGTAGAATGGAATGGAGTTGAGTGGCATACATTGGAGTTGCATGTAGTGACAAAGAGTATAGTAGCATTGAGCAGAGTGGCATAAAGGGGATTGGAGAGGCTTAGAGTAGAGTGGAGTGGTGAAGAGTGAAATAAAGTAATGTTGAGTATTGTGTATAGTGTAGTGACATAGAGTAGAGGGGCATAGAGTGGAGTGGTATAGAGTGGATTGCGAAAGAGTGGAGTGGAGTGGCATAGATTGGAGAGGAGATACATAGAGTAGACTGTCATAGAGTAGAGTGGTGTAGAGTAGAGTGGTGTGGCTTGGTGTGGTGTGGAGTACAGTAGCATTTCTTTACAAAGCCCTGCAAAGCCATGCAAATCTGGACATGCCATGAAGGCACAGATACAGAGTACAAAGTCAGAGAATCAGAAATAAAATCAAATCCCAATATGCAGAACCGTCTGCCTCTCTAAGGGGAAAGGGAAAAATCCACTAATTTAACTGTCAGAATCATAAGAAACCAACAGCAACTCTAGTAGGAAAGGGAAGTCTCAATAACCAGAAAGAGTCCTGTGAGGAAAATGAAAAGTCTTTAACTCTACAGACAAAATCGATGATAAAAATGAAAGTCTGTCTAAATGGACAGAGTCCTATAAGGAACATGAAAGACTCTTCTAAATATCCTCAAAACAAGGGTTTTTTGTACAGATCTTATGCATTAACAATGACCAAAATGGCAGATTCAGCATAGAATGACTTGCAATAGCACACATTGGACACATCAGAAGCATTCAAATTTATAACACTAATTCATTTCTAAGGTAGTCAGGAGTTTCCCATTAGCTTTCACAGCAACAGCAGTCCAGAGATGTAGGGACCCTTCTTCCTAGTCAGGGTAAGGGGGATACACTTCTAAAATAACCCCTGCTCACCCCCTAGGTAGCTTGGCGCGAGCAAACAGGCTTATCTCAGAGGCAGCGTGTAAAGTATTTGTGAGCACATACAGTAATACAGTGAAAACACCACAAATGGACACCACACCAGTTTAGAAAAATCTTTCTGTAAACCAAAACAAGACCAAAATGAGAAAAATCCACAATACAGTAATACAAATATGACTTTCAAATGGTAGAAATAGTTCAATTCAAAGCAAATTGCAGATGCGACACTTATCACACAAAGTACCTTGGATGCGTTGTGCACACAAACAAAAAGGGCCGCGGGGAAGGTGATGCGTTGGTTCCTTACACTCATTGAAGGTGATGCGCCAGTTCCTTGCTCCGGGGGAGGTGATGTGTCGGTTCCTTACTGCTGCGGAAGGTAGGTGATGCGTCGGTTTCTTACCGGAGAGGAGGTGATGCGTTGGTTTCGTTCTGCGTGGGTAGATGATGCATCAGTTTCTTACTCCATCCCCCAACGATGCGACAGACTTGGTGCCGTGATGCGACGATGCTGGACGATGCGTGGGTTTTTGCAGCCACACAGCAGGGCTTGAGTCAGAATCGGTGCGGTGACCTCGGACTCCAGAGATCGGTGCTCTCGATGCGGCATGCACCGATTTCTCGAGCGGCGGCAGGCCCTGCATCGGTTTCTTTTGTGATGCGACAGGTACGGATGTATCGTGCTTCTCATCGTTCCATTGCTTTTCCAGCTCCCAACAGCCAGAACAACCTCCAGAGGCCCAGAACAGCTACAGGCACCTCTTGGCAAGTCAGAACTCCCAGCAAGGAAGTTCAGGGGAGCTGGGGATGAAGTCTTTGAGTCCCTGAGACTTCAGAACAGGAGGCAAGCTTTACTTCAAGCCCTTGGAGATCTTCCTTAAGCAGGGGACACAGCACACAGCAAAGTCCTTGTCCTTTCCTTGGCAGAAACAGCCACTGCAGGCCAACCCCAGTCTTTTGTTCTCTGTGGCACCGAAGCTCTTTGCCCAGCCAAAACCAGTTCTGTCGTCTCTGGTGCAGCTTCTTGGCAGGAGATAGAGACAGCATTGTCTTTGGCAGACCAGGCCCATTCAGGCGTGAAAGAAATCTCTTCCCCCTACTCTGAATGCAGCCCCGGTCTATTCAGCCCAGCCCTGACTCACCCTGGAAAAGCAGAACACATCAAACCCCCCCAAGTGGCTGTCTGAGTAGAATGCACATCCCCATCCCCTGTCTCTCCAAAGCCAGACAGTCAATACACAACCTAGCAGAGGCACACTGGAGTGTTAGGCAAGAAAATACATATTTTCTATAAGTGGTATTTTCAAACCCAGAATGTAAAAATCACCGTCACTTAAAAATGCATCTTAGCATTCTGAGTTCAGGCATATGAAACTTTATTTTACTATCTTGTTCCTATGGGCAGTAATGCTCATAAGATGTTATGGGCAAACTCCCCATTCTATTCTATTAGGACAGATAGCCTTACAATAGTGAAAAACGAAACTGGCAGTATTTCACTATCATGACATGCCACACACATCTTGAGACCTTGTTGCAAGGCTGCTTGTGTAGGTGGCACAATCAGTGCTGCAAATCTACTAGCAGCATTTGGTTTACAGGCCCTGGGAACACACAGTGGCTTATACTAGGGACTTAACAGTAAACAAAAGAAACTACTCATGGAAACACCAATCCATAACAACAATTTACAATAATGCAAGGTCTAACAACATGCAACTTAATAAAAAGGTGTCTTCACAAAAATATGGCAGAACTAAATTACGTTAATAATAAACTTCCAAATATTACCAACAATTTGTTTTAAGGGCACATCATTAATTAATCAGTTACAACAATATTCATGCAAAAATCACTAGTATGCACCAAGTATTTGTCACACAAAATTACACATGTGCATTGCTTCATCCACCAGCACCTAAACAGTTTATTGTGCTAACAAGAATCACTTTGCAAGAGATTAAATTATTTCTTCTCGATGATTACTCCTTTGAATGACTTGTTGGTAGAGTTACTTGTACCAAGTGCATAGCGTGAATCAGGCCTTACTCTTGACTAATTTTCTCCAATTTAATTACCCTAAAAGTGCGTATAAAGACAAGTTGCACTTATGCTGACCCTGTTTGTCTGTGCCATCGTTAGCAATTCCTCTAATTCATTTGTGTATGGGCATGGAAGCTACAGCATTGTTCCATATTGCCATTTCGCTGAGCATTCGTTGTGATGTACTGGTTGCCGTCATTTGAGGCTCTATCTGTTCAATGTTTAGCTATACTACCATGCAACTGTGTTTTGCTTGGTCACAAAAGGCAGATGGCATCCAATGTGGCCTTATAGAGGGGGATCTACTTTTGGGCTGAATGAAAGATGTGTTTCAAATAAGGCTTCATCTTCTGTGCAAGAATAACCATTTCATCTTTTGTGAAATCAGGCATCATGCCAGCTACCACATTATTTGTGTCCTGCCCTGATTTGGTCAAATTCCCTTGTGGTCACTGAATGTGGATCTGGTTTCACTAGTGCTGTCCACCTTGACGTTCATGACCACCTGCTACACCCATTAGTAAAGAATGGCACACAACCTTTGGATTTCACTGTGTCGAGGGGTCCTTTTCTATGTGTGGCTCTCAATGGACACTTAGGTATTACCTTCTTCTTTACAAATATATTTTCAGGTGTCTTGCAGTACTTGATGTTACTGGGTTGCTGGAGTGGGTAGGCTTCCCCCCTACTGCCAAATGCTGTGGGGTTTGTGATGTATTGTTCATAGTGGGTATGGAAGGGATGGTGGTGTATTCAATGTTTGCATGATGTATGTGTATGTGTACAGGCAATAAAACCAGAATGGTACCAAAGAGCTTAGCCTCAATTCAAATAAACTGCTCTTCTTGTTTATACAATTTGTTAGTTGACAAATTGAATTTAAACATTTTCCCAAACACTAATGTGAATATGTACGTCTGGCTTTCTGATTAGGTTTCTTGTTTTACTGTGCCTGTCTACATGAGTGACATTTGCAGTCTAGGGATGAGGGCGAAAATTGGTAAGCATGTGAATATTGTTATTAATACAAGTAGTGGCATCTTTTTAAAAAGTGGTATAGTTGCTGTCATGTGAAGTCCATTACTTTCAGGTCACCTATGTGTGCATCAGATAATGGTAGCGGTAGCTCGTGTAAAGGTCAATTTGCAACAACGTGAGTGTTCTGCGAAATCAATATTGTTTTAGCCATCATTGTTCTGCCAAGTGTAGGGTGCGCCTCAGAGTTGGTGTCCTCTTTGGGGCAATTAGGCCTGTGTTATGTACACTCATGGAGAATAAGAGTGACAGGGTGAGAGCCTACTTTTTACCAATGTAGGAGTGCTGGGAAAATATCATAATGGTATTATTAGTTACACTGCTCAATGTTTATTTGTGTGTGTGTGCCTTCTTGGCTTGTTTTGTTTCTTGTCGTTCATTGTTTGTTGTTAATTCCTTTTACACCAGACAAAATGATGTTTGTACACAGCGACCAAATGTGGTTGCATGGGCACAAATCGGGGGTACATGAGGGTAGACAGCATCCACCCACTATTTTCACAGGGTGGACGCCGTCCACCCTGCCCAGAAGTTGAGCCCCACTGAAATATGTTGAACTCCCCTGAGTGAAATTTTCAGACACCAGGACACATTCAGCAGCTTCTGCACGTTATCTGCTTTCTGTCCCAGCAGCAATGTGCAGGTTGCAAGTGGGCTTTGTTATTTTAAATTCCAGCTGGGTCCAAAACAAATGCCAAAGTTAAGGTGCCTTCAGGACTCCTTCCATTCGAGTATCCCAGCTGAAAGCTAACTGGAGCCTCACACCTAGGTCCAAATGCAATGGAGAGAAAGCAAAGACACACAGGTTATCATTACTTAATAGTTAAGAGAGGCATGGTTTTGACTTTGTTCAGTCCCTGTATATGAGATATATGTATGCACTGTGAGAATGACTGATGTGTTGGTGTGTCCCAGTATTTATACAAATGACAATTTAAATACCATTATTTTATTTCTTTATAGAGCTAGTCCTCCCAATGCAGGGTGGCACAGCGCTTTACATCACATTTACACATTGTACATTTACGATAGATCATTCAAGTTTGTAAATTAATGTACAGGATGTGTTACATAAGACAGTTAAGGTTAAAAGTTGTAGGAGCCACATGTCCTTCATTGCTCACTGTGCTATATTATATGGTTTTCACTTTTTAAACTGAAAGTAACAAAATGATCTCTGTGTCAAAAGCAATAACCCACTTACCTATCTACATGAAATAAAAATCTGTCATCTGCATGTAACATGTTGTGCTTAGCAGGAGGCACATTAACCCTCGATGCTTCTTTTGTTCAAAACCATCTTTAAAAGAAGAAGCCAAGCAAGAGGACTTCGTTTCCCATCATCCATCACCACAGCAAGTGACATCAGTGGATCTCCCATCATCCACCTGCATAGGAAATTACATCACAGAATGTCCCATCATCCATCTGCACAGGAAGTGGTTTTCCTTTCAATACTGTCTTTAAAAGAAGAAGCCAATCAGGAGGACCTAATTTCCATTCTACCATCAGCACAGGAAATGACATCATGGCACCTTGGACTCCTCCCCTCTCCCAGGACCTACTTAATGACAACTGAAACATGCAGCAGGCATGCTGCTGACGCATCCATGCCAGGACCGCACCCAGCGCCAGGAACGCTGGTCCAATCACCACCCAGTGATATTCTACAGTACTCCCTAAGTCGCTATACCATGGACGTCGATCCCTCAGCTGCTACCGCACCGCACCTTACACCACAGTAGGAGCTTTCACTTGTTCCTACTACTGGCTCTCCAGGAGCAACACCCGCCTTCACCACAATGCAAATACATCACCCTAAACTGCCCATCCCAACACACACACCACACAAGCTCCAACGAGGCTTGCACAGCCATCCAAGACCAGACGCCACAGCCAACCAGCACGTCAACACCCACTCACATGCATGCTTCTCAACACACAATTACTCAGGTAACACACAACTAAAATATAGGATCTTCTGAGCAGCAATGCATCAATATCCTCTTCATCACAGAGATCTGGCTCAACACTCATTGGTTCTCGACATCGTTACGGCAATGCCAGTGGGCTACAAGATCGCTTGACAGGACCATCTGCACATGCCAGGAGGAGGACTTGCTATTAATCTCCAAGGAATCCATCAAATGCACAACATCCACAGAGAACGCCACCCCATTCATGGAACACCTGCACTTCAGGCGGCAAATTTCTGAAAAAATTATCCTGAACAGTCCCATCGCCTACCAACCACCCAGACCACCAGCCACCTTTACCAACTGCATCACTGACTTTGACGCTTCGCTCACCATCAACTCCAAAGCCGACATTCTCCTCGGTGACCTCAACTTTCACCTGAAAGACCAAAACAACCCCTGCTCCAAAGTATTCTTCGAAAACTTGAGCAACATCGGACTCACCCAGCTCATCACAGTGCCATCACAAACCGCAGGGCCCACACTGGACCCTATCTTCATCACAAGCAACAGCATCAAATACAACTCCACCATACAGCTTACAGAGACCAACCACTCTGTCATCCACTTCCAAATCAAAACACCTCAAGGCAATACCTCTACCAGGTGCAGCACTCCAAGTCACAGCCGGGTCAAAATCACAGAAGCAGACTGGCTCAGGACCCTCAGCATTGATTAGTTTAGCCCCACAGACAACCTCAAGGACATCAACAACTTCAACAACCGGATCAAGATCTGTGCGGACTCCCTCGCACCCATCAAACCCAACAAGTATAGTAGACCAAAGAAGCAGGCCAGCTGGTACACTGAAGACTAGTGCTGGGAGGTAAACTCTGCTGCAGGTGGAGTTTGCAGTGTTTCTGCTCTGTGGTCCACTTAGAGTGCAGAATTCGGCAAAAACTACACCAACCGCCACGTGGCAGAGTTTACCGGCACCTACCAACCCCTAGTGTTCAGCGGGACCACACATGCAGGGTAATACAATATATATAATGGATGGGCCTAGATGAGATACCTCTATAATATGCTTGTGCGTTTCTTACCCCCCAGGCACGACATTATTGCGCATGAGCAATGGCGAAAAACTACCCCAAGGCTAATGCTCAGTGCAGCTGGACGTTTTGAAAGCATGCTCACATGAAGCGTGATTCCATGATTAACAGGGCATGCTCGGAGGCAGTGAAGAAGGTCAGCTTCAGAGCTAGCGAGCATGTAAGCAGAGTGTCCTCTCTAGTGCACAAACAGGCAAGATGGTTTTATTACTGTGTACCAAACGCTGCCACTCTTAGAGTTTGTGACGAGGATTGTACTTACACTGTTGTCAAAAGAGTCAATTTGCTCAATCAGCAACCCCCGTGTTACATTTTCCTTTTGATTTCAAGTTTGTGTCTTGTTGCCTAGAAACACACACATATTTGCACTTTCAATTCACAACTTTTCTGAAACATAGGACAAGCCACAATGTGGGCATTGTGTGCGGATCTCCATATAATCTTGAAGAGTTTTTCAGGAACTTCGCATAATTCCGCGGAGTGAAACTCCATGAGCACCGCCTAGGCTTACTGTAGACTTCCGAGACACCAAACGACACTGTAACCATCCAGAAAGGAACCAGAGAGCCAGCCACAACACCACCGACAGATCTACTCACAAGTGTACACTCAGATGCTATCACCAGCAAAATAGAGACACACGCAAAAAAGACTAGTGGACTGCATTGATTGAAGCTAAATTAACAGTAAAAGATCTTCTCTATCATCAAGGATTTCACCTTACCCTCAGTCACTGTCAACAACATTGCTGCTTCTAAACAACTCTGTGACAACCTATCCAACTTCTTCCACAGCAAAATCACAAACCTCTACAGCAACTTCGCATACAAACCCAACACCAGCCAATTCATTGCTAACCTACCCCCCACCAACCAAGACGGCCACCTGACCGAATGGACAACCCTCACCAGAAATGACACAGCAGCAATCATGCGGACCATCTACTCAAAGGCCCCAACGAACCCATGCCCCCACCACTTCTACAACCTGGGAACATCACCAATCAGCACCACCCTGACCCATATCATCAGTGCCTCCATCATGTCCACCACTTTCCCGGATGAATAGAAACTTGCGGAAATGAATGTCCCCCTAAAAAGCTCACAGCCGACCCGAATCAACTGATCAACTTCCGACCAATCACCCTGCTCCCCTTTCCAGCCAAAGTGATTGAGAAGGCCATTAACAAGCAACTCACAACCCACCTCGAACTTCACCATCTTCTAGACAACACACAATCAAAAAGAACCACAGCACTGAAAGAGCATTGGTGGCCATCAATGACATTCAAAACATCTAGGACGGAGTAGAAACAGTGGCCCTCATCCTACTTAACCTTTTCGTTGCCTTCAACACTGTCTCCCACAACATTCCTCTTCAGAAGACTCCACAAGAATGACATACAGGGATCTGTCCTCAAATTAATCTGTTCCTTCCTCACGGGAAGAACCCAAAGGATCAGGCTGCCACCCTTCACATCAGAGACCAAGAAACTGATATGCGGTGTCCCACAGGGATCGTACCTCAGCCCCACTCTTTTTAACATATACATTACACCGTTAGCAAA
This sequence comes from Triturus cristatus, assembly GCF_964204655.1. Lineage (NCBI taxonomy): Eukaryota > Metazoa > Chordata > Amphibia > Caudata > Salamandridae > Triturus > Triturus cristatus. The sequence goes on along the minus strand of NC_140591.1, from coordinate 587,419,935 downwards.
CATCATCCAATCATAATACATCACTGTCATCTCCTACGCTGATAACATCCAACTCATCTTCTCCCTGACAGACAAGACAAACACCACCAGAACTAACTTCACCAACTGCATGGCCATGGTAGTAGACTCAATGCGAACCAACTACCTGAAACTCAACCCTTGACAAGACAGAAATATTTGTCTTCAGCAACAAGACTTCCCCATTGTAATTCACCTGCTGATGGTCATCAAAGCTAGAACCAACACCTACAACCACAGATGACGCAAGAAATCTAGAGATCATCATAGACAAGCTCAACATGATGGCTCAACTCAATGCAGTGTGTGCCTCCTGCTTCCACATTCTATGCATGCTGCGAAAGATCTTCAAATGGTTGCCTCATAACTCCAGACAGAAGCATTCATCACCAGCAGACTGAACTACAGCAACAATCCCTCTACCATAATCTCCAAGCAACCCCTACAGAGACTCCAGACCATCCAGAATGCAGCTGCAAGACTTATACTTGACCTTCCACACCGTGGCCACATTACACCGCAGCTCAGGAAGCTTCACTGCTCCCCATTCACAAGCACAGTTCAACTTCAAACTTCTCATGCACACATACAAAGTCCTACACAACATAGGACCAGAAAACCTGAACAGCTGCATACACTTTCACAAACCTAGCAGTTACCTATGCTCTGCCTCATTCACACACACTCCCCGCATCCGCAAAAGCAAAAATGGAAGTCCCTCACTCAACTGGACCAAAGACATGGAACAGCCTTCTTCAACACATCAGAGCCTCCTCCTCACTTCTTGAGCTCCACAAGAATCTGAAGACCTGGTTCTTTATATAAGCACCTTGGGCCACACACATACACACCTTGTTCAAGTGCTTGAATGCCCACGTGGCTATTAGTGCACTATTAAAATCAACAAAGCATAACAAAACTGGGGCTAGACAAAACACAGATCTCTTGAACAAAAGTTTTTACCTCCAGAGTTATCTTATTATTATGTTTATTCCCTGAGATTTACTGGGCACATAAAGATCTTTGCAGTAGGATTTTTAAAATGCAGACTTTGCAACCAATAGAGCAGAACAGATTTACTCCCATGTTTCTCGTTATTGCCAGTTTCTCTGTGGCAGAGATTTAAAAAATAAATGTATGAGTTGAGGCTCTGATTTAGCATTGGGGTTGCGTCAATTGTTTGGCACAACCTCGATACAAAATTTAATTTGTTAAATCTCGTAATGCACATAAATGTACTCAAGATAGATCTGCTAAACATATGGGTGAGATCTTAAGATCTGATGTCCCTTCTTGTGATGTCACTTCCTGCAATAATCATAGGTTGTGATCCCACTTTGTATGATATCACTTCCTGTGATGTCACATGTGATGTCACACTTCGTGATGTCACATACTATGATGTCATGCACCATGATGTTACTTGCATACTGCCTGACTTGGTTAGCCCCCTGCTTCTTTTTCTAGGGCTTGCGCTTTGGTTGGTTTGCTGCTCAGGAGAATATTCTCAAGGTGTATGATGCCCGGTCTGTATTGACTGTCTAATTTCTCTGACTTTTTTGTGTTTTTGCAACCTTTGGCTGGATTGTGTGATATGGCTCCTTGTTCTGTCACCAAATGCCAGCTTGTGGACTTTCTTTTTTAGTTTGCAAGAATATTTCCCACAATATCCTAGCAGTGTCTTGTGATTCAAACATGCTTGGAATTCAAATATTAACAGTTTGAAACCTTGCCATATTTGAATGCCACTATTCTTGTGGAAATATAAAAAGGATCACCAAATTAACTCAATTGCAATTTTTAACTTCTAATGCTAGGAAATGCAAGGTTGTGCTGGCTGTCCATCTCTACCATTGAAAAAGACATTTGATTATTCAATTCGGTGATACCCTTCAAAGTTTACAGAGCCATCATTCTAATGAGGTCTCTTCGTAGCGCTGGGTTCTGACGTTTATCTCAGCTTGTCCTTCACAAATATAACGTTTTAGCTGCACTTACTGGGTCTTCTGCAGCTTGCTTCGTTTTACCTTTTATGGTTGAAATTACATGTGAGAAGTATTGATGAACTGTCCAACATTGAGGATTTTTGGTTTCTGCGACAAACCTCGGGTCCAATCTTTCACCTAAAAAATATATTTGAACCCTTTACCTGACATTTTAGCAACAGAAAGGTTTCAGACAATGTTGTGGTTTGTTCATATTTTCAGTATAACTGGATTACTTCTGAGCTGATCCTAACTGGAACTATGTAGCAAATATTGAATTTCTATTACATGCAGCCAGTTGCTGGCATTATGTAGAGTATCATATTTCTGGGCAAATAAGAAGATGTAGCCTCATAGTATTCAACGAGGGCCAGAATATCATTAATGACAGACAAAGCTATCTTAGGTGGGCCTGGGCTTCACATTCATTTGCTTATTTGTGAAGTGAAGTCTAGGACTTCTATTCCTAAAAAGTACAAAAAGCCGCTGGTTGGATAATCCCAGTGTATCCATGTCCACAACAATCGCTCGGTAGAGACGGTTAGCACCGCCTTGAGTCAGTTGTAGCTTTCTCGCCAACCTCATACGATATAATATATCATAAATGAAAAATACATTTATATACACATGCAAAGAGGGACTCTCTTAATCCATTGGTCTTTTCAACTGTTATTAACATTTGAGATGAAAATAAAATCACATTCATTTACCATAACAACTCTTTAAGGCATAGTCTAGGAAATATACCACTTGGCCAGAGTGATGGAGGCCTGAGGGCCTGTGGATGTGTCTCTCATACTATAAAATGAGCATTAAAGCAGTAGGTGCAGGTCTGTTGCTTGATATGCAAGTAAGAATTGGTCGACCTAGTATATGCATTCCTTGCCATATAGCCCTGCCTTCCTCCTTTAACAGGGCTTTTGTTTTAACAACCAGTATAGGCCGAGGCAGAGGGACTAGACGGCTATTAGAACATTTCACCCACTTCAACATTCCAATGTCCTAATAGGGAATGAAAGACTGTGCACAGGAAATATTCGGACGCACATCTGGAATTAGCCGGAGTTAGTCGGACAAATGTTGACACAGAATAATTGATGAAAATAAAACTTTCCTTCAAAAGCCATATTCCAGTTGACTTCCTGGAATGTATCAGGGCTTCGTTTTGACCTGTGCTAATGGGTGATGAATGCCCATTACAAATTACAAGGGGGCATATTATCAAGGACGGCGTTAAAAATTATCGCCTTGAGAATTCCAATAGAAGTCCATGTTCTGGTTTGAACCTGGGCTTCTATTGGAATTCTCCAGAGCATATTATCAAGCCCATTATCGCCGCTTTAGCAGCAGTTTTCTGCCGCTAAACCAGCGATAATTTTAACGCCGTCCTTGATAATATGCCCCCAAGTTCTTTAATTTGTCTGGAAATTGTCAATTTCTACCATAACTGTAGGCGTTCTGATGGTTTATTCTCGGCAGGGTGTCTCAATCAAAAAAGGTTACACAGGGACACCATTATAAATCAAAATATGTTTCATCATTTCCATGTAAATAGGTTGTGAACTACTGTTTTTGATGTAAATAGGACAATCTCTTTCATAAGTGATCTACAGAGCCATGCTCATAAAAACAATTAGCTTTCTGCAATTCGATTATCCGTTGTGTTTATAATATATAAATAATTTGTTTATACTAAATAGAGGTCGGTTTTTCTCATTATGCAGCATATGTGAATAACCTTAGATGGCATCATATAATTATATTTTTACGGCTTAGAGAGAATCAAATATTTGTTGTGGTTTAAGGCATCAAAACAAAACACAGGCCCAGTACAGAAAGTGACGTTGACTCACTCCTAAATGAACATCACTGAATAACATTACTAGTTCTCCAATAAGTGTTGAGTATTGGCAAAGCCAATAGGTCTGGGTTTAGTGTGCTATCACATGCAAACACAGGCATGCACAAACGTGCAGAGACGAATTGCGTTATATCTTACTGTTTGCTGACCCTCCTATGTTTGTGTCTTATTTTTAATTCCCCAAGCTTGTGGTGCTGGTTGCACAAATGGTTTAAAAAAATTGTTGAAAGCACTTTGAGGTGCAAAATCACCCTTGATGCAACATCAGCATGAGCGTGGAAAAGAATTTGAACACAAATCACATTTAGGTCTAAATCACTTAAAGGTGCATTTTTGATGCAATGGAAGCAGCATCCTAATTAGATGCAAATTCAATTGAAGTGCAAAATCACCTTAGGTACATCATCTTAAGGCACTTGGAAAAATGTAGGAGCACAAATACACCTCCATTGCTGCACACAGACGCTTCACTTGACCATCCATGGACTGTAATGGGAGCTACTCTTTACGCAGCGGACTAACATACCTAGTAGCCAATAGCTAAGAGCAAGATTGAAACACTCCTGTGGGCTGATTGAAAGTGTGAATTACATATCCTTCGGTCCACGACTCAACTGGACGGGCCCAAATGGACCAACACCTGAAGAGATGGGCTCAAAGCCCTCTCTCTGCATCATTCACCACATCACTTATGTGAGATGAAGACATACTGACTAATAGTGGAATTTCAGTATGCAATTATAATGGTCAGTTTCCAAATTCAGATATTGTATTTTGAAGGACAGCAGGAATGTTCGCCAATAAGCAGGTGAGTGATGGAATGAAAGAGGCAAACACAAACATCCGAAATCAGACGAAGTATTATGAAGAGGAGGGGGCAGGTACAGAGCAGTACTGCACACCTCTTTTTGTGTGAGAGGTGTTTAAAGTTCATATATATAACTCGAATTTCTCTGGAGTAATTCATGAAAGGCAACCAGCACGAGTTGGAAACAGTGTGCAGAGATTGCCTCTCCCTTTCCAACTTTTTCAGTCTAAAGCTCATACATGAACTCAGAGAAATGTAAAGTTACATGCATGCATTTTTCATTGAAGTATTATAAAGTAGTACTTCCTGGTGAAGGAGTTGCAAACTATTTTATTACCTCTGCTATCTATATTGTATCTTCACAGACTCTGGGGCTTCTTTCCAAACCTCTTGCGCCGCCAGTCCGTCACTTTTTCCCATATTATTTAAAAGTGACGCAAGGGGGTTGCGAATAATCCCCTTTGTGTTTAAAGAGTCTTAGGCTCAATTAGTTCTGAATATTTTAACAGTCGTAGAGCGTGCTGGGTTGTCTGTCTTTTCATTCTACCCTGTCATCGCCATCTTTCTAGGGTACTTAAACCACAGGCTGCGCTCCACGCTCTGGAGTCATGTGCATAGATAGAAGTCCCCTCTTTGCAGTCACAGATTTAAGGCATGCAGTGGGTGTACCATTGAGGTACTGATGTTGCATAAGAGGCAAACACTTCTTGGTGCTGCGTCTGCGCGGTCTACCAGGGGATCCGGCTATGTGGTATAGCTAATAGATGATCTGCTGAATTTGAGACATGCTTTTAACATCTTAGCTGCAGACTATGGGGCAGATTTACAAGCCCCTTGCGCCACTTTTGCGTCACTTTTAACATGGGAAAAGTGACACAAAATTGGCGCAAGGGGCTTGTAAATCTGCCCCTTTGTATGTAGGAAGCCTTCTCTACTTTGGGATATATCTTCACATGGGACCTGTTAGGAGTAGGACTGCTGCTTCCATTGGCTACCAGGTTACCACTCTTTTGGCAGCCTTAAACAATGGCCGGTCGCTTACCAAGCAACAATGGAATGGTAACTCCATCCTGGTTGAACATGTCTGGATGAGGCGGTCCTTACTGAGACCTGGCATCAAGATTTGTCTTGCCATGATACTGTAATCGCTGCACCAGAAAGCAGCTACAACATCCTTTGCAGTTATTGAACACTTATAATGAGGCTAAACTCAAATATTTAAATCTCTTATCTCTGGAACATCTAACAGATACTTTATTCAAATAAATGTGGGTGGGATACCAATAGATTTCTCATTCATCCAGTATCTGTTTTGTTCTTACTAGTAAATTCCTCATTCATAAAGTTTATATTTTGCTCTCTTATTCTGCTCTCCTTTGGCCTCCTTTGCCCCTTAGCAGGTTCTAGAAAATATCCCAGAACTATGTTTTATTTAGGTGACAGTATTAAGAAGCCTCCTTCATGGGTGAATCTATTTTCTTGTCCGAATCATTTTCTTCCTTCAAGTGGATGTAGTTAATAGGGGCATCTACATTAGCTCATCTCATTCATCTTTATATTCTATATGGTGAAATAGATAATAATTCTAAATTATACCTAAGGTTTTTTAATAGGCCATTTTCTAATCTGCTTCATTCTGCTGGTTTCAGAGACTTTTGACAGAATCAACCCTCACAGTAAGTTGAGTTGCATTTCCCATGGAATAATTTGGTGGCTTACAAACCCACGTATCTTTTTGGTTGCCTTTGGGACTTCTCTGGGGCTCTATTTGAATCAGTTTCACTGACACAGGACTTTACAGATTGTTTCAAATAGACCTTGGCTCGGACCCTGCTCTACTTATAAAAATGAAAGCAACTGGTCTTTTGGGCACAGGTATCAATGTTCTACCAGTACCTTACAGAATGAGAGGCAGATAGTATGAGAGTCCAAGTGCCACTGAACCTCTTTTAGTCTGAGAAAAAATAGTTGGCCTACCATTCTTACTTAAGGAATCAGAAAAGTGCATTTCGTTGGGCAAAAGGGTGCTTTTTATGTCCGGCGTTAGCCAAGACCTTTTGATTTTACTAAAATATGTATAAGATATGTACATGTAGTTGCTGTCAGTCATCTTTCTTTATCGATTAGTCTATTGTAGTGCCAGTCACATTTTGTTACCACCTACTACAGTATACATATCACGGGACAGTTGGACAGCCTACTTGAGCACACAAGAAGCACATCCGCACACAAGTTAGTTCCCTTCAGTGCCAGTGTTTTATTTTTACTTTAAAAGTTCTGTGAGAAAATTTGGTTGTTGGTTGGGGGTGTGAAACCCTACTCAAAAAGGCTCTAAATTAACCTGTGCTTAACCCTTTGACAGCTTGGCACAAAGCAGAGAAGCTTAAATTAGAGGCAAAGTGTAAAGTATTTATGCATTACACAAGCAGTAATAAAGTGAGAACAAAATACAAGAAAAACCCCACAAAAAGTAGAAAAATAGAGTTAAATTGTGACACCAACAACAAAAATCCAATCAGTAGATCCAGAGATGTGTAGTTTTAAAGATTTCTGTAAAAATAGTGCATAAAAGCACAAAATGCCAATTGCGGTTATCTTGTCCCAGTGGACTGGGTCAAAGTCACAAAGTCAGGCCGACTGCGAGAGAGTTCTGGCCAGATACAGGACTGAGTTCAGTCTGATGTTAAAAGTAGCCTGTGTCCTGGTGCTTTGAGATGCAAAGTCCTTGTGATGGCCTGTGCGGCACATGTATCAAGGAGCCGTTGATGGGAGCTGTGAGACGAGGTCCTGCATGGGGATGCATCATGTGGACTCGAGGATAATGGAGCCATCAATGGGACCCTGTGATGCAGAGACCGATGCAGACTCTGGCAGTTAAATGCGGTGCGTCGAGGTCGATGAAGCCGCTCATGATGCTGAACCGAGATGCATGGAGATGGGCCTGTTGTCGGCATTGAGATTTAGTGACACGAATCAATCCCTCTTTTGTAATAGCGAAAGAGTGATGTTCTCTGCTTAAGACAGGTAATTGGCATTGCATATCCATGTGCATTGTGATGCAGGTCACAAAATTGCCTCACATGCCTTTGTATTAGAAGAAAGGAGGAGTTTAAATAAAAAATGAAATCAGCTTCGGTTTTGATTAGGCTACAGTTTTTACTGTATAGTTTTTATAAGAATTTCATTCTATCTTTCATAATATTTAAAATAGGTGTGCAACAGCAGTCTTTAATTTCATGCTGTTCTTCAATTTCAAAATGAAAACAGATGCGAGATGGAAACAAAAAGTTTATATTTCAATTAAAGTCGTCAATCAGTGACAGGCAGATGTGTTGCATTCACCAGTTCCTTGGTTCCACCACCTCATTAGAGGTGGTGGAACCACTTGGTTTCCTATGGCAGAGTCTCAGAGGGCACTGCTGTCAGAAAGCTGTAGCTGGTGGCTCATTCACCACATGACCACCAGGTACACCACAAAGGAAGCCTATCCTATCAGGGTGGATCTTTCAAAGCATATATTTCATGTTCATGATCACCCAGTAAACTATGGCGATCACAAACATGAAAAATACAGCAATGTCCCTGACATGCTGGGAAATGTCTGGAATGTGTTTGGTTTCTGAACTTGCTGTGGCATGCTCAGCTTCAGATTTTCTCAAAAGGGTTTCTACTGTGCTGGCAGGAGCAAATTTGGCAAAAGGGGAGTTGGGGCATTTAAAGTGTGGTGGACTGTTCGCCAATACGCTGGAAGAGGTGGAGCGTCTGCAGACTCTGCAAATTGGCAGACCGTCAGATAGGTCTAAATGACCTCGATGGTATGAAAAGATCATCAAGTGTTTGAATGTTCAATGGTGTCTCCACATTTATATCCAGCCTCGGTTTTGTCCCATATAATTTCAATACATGCAGCCCCATTCACAAAGCTATTTTTGGCTGTAAAAGTATGTTCGTAGGTGAACATATCTTATTTACACATGGCAGTATTTCACAAATGGATTCCTTGTTGGCGTTCATACATGTATCACTGTGGATGTTCCAAGGCAAGCTTTGTCTTTCAAGATAGGGAGTGCCCACAAACATGTCAATTTGTGGGCATTCCCAAACTTCGGTCCAACCGCTTTCCGCCCGGGAATTGGTTGGACTTTAACTTATGCTAAGGATGAGAGTATATACCCTCCCAGGTTCCAAAGGGGAGCAGATCACCACCAATTTGCTGGGGAGCAAGGGGAGGGTTTTTTCAATGGGGGAAAATGTCTTCCCCACTCAACCTCTGCAGAATTCTATGCTATGTAGAATCTCACACGTGTGGAATTGGATCAATTGGGTGTTAACATGAGATGAGCCCCACGTTATTTAATGTGTATGTTTGTCCCCCAGCCCTTCTGGCCAAAGCCCGGCAGATTAATATGATATCTTAGGCGGATGATACGCAATTGATATTTACTTTCACCAGCAACCCAGCCCAAGACCAACTGAAATTCTGTGAAGATGTCTTGGCCGTCTCCAACTGGATGGCAGATAATTATCTTCAACTTAACTCCTCAAAAACGGAGGTGCTCCTGGTAGGCCTGGACACCTATAAATGGGACTACCAGTGGTGGCCTGCTGCACTGGGCACCACCCCAACCGAAAAGTGCCGTTAAGAATCTAGGGGTCCTGATGGACAACTCCCTCTCGTTTGAACTCCACGCAAAAAAAGTGGCTGGTACATGCTTTGGCCACCTACGGGGTTTGAAACCCATCTTGGGGTTTTTCTCATCGGTGGTGCTGTCATGTCTCGATTATTGCAATGGACTGTTACTCGGTGTAAATAAAATGGTCATGAAGAGACTTCAAAGGGCACAGAATGCGGCTGCCCGCATTATATTTGCCCTCCCTAAGCACTGCCATACATCCAATCTTCTGCACCATCTGCACTGGTTGCCTATCGAACAGAGAATCCAGTTCAAAACTCTCTGCACCACCCACAAGATCTTTCACGGTTTGGCCCCTCAGATACTTCTGGAGGTCTGCTCACGATATGTTCCCACGCGAGCATTGCGATCAGCAGACCTGCATCTGGCTTGCACTTCTAGGATACGTAGGAGTAGAGCTGGAGGGCGCTCTTTCAGGTCTTTGGCCACAGCCCTTTGGAACTCTATTCCTCTTTTGGCACGCAGCACACACGATCATCTGGCATTTAGTAAATACATCAAAACCTGGCTGTTCCCATCCATCTAGTGCACAATATGTATGTTTGCTGCACCCGTGTTCCCTAGTCTTCAGTATCTGACCTTACCAGGATGTCTTTCATCCAGCTAGTCTCACTTTTCCTGGTCTCCCGTTCGCAAGCGCTGGGACACCCCGATGCTGGGGTAGCTATGCGCTATATAAGTACAGTTAACATAACATAACATATTCCCAGTAGCACGCCTGGAAACATGCATCGGGTGCGGCCTTCCAGGCATAATAGTGGGAATGTTGGTGAATAATAAAAAACAAAAAAGTATGTTCAGAGAAAGATGGAACTCTCTGTCTGTTTTCGTACATTTATATTTTTTGTGAATAGAACATCCTGACTTTTGCATAAAAAACTGATTACAAAAAGGTAAAAATATAACTACTTCAACCTGGAAATATAGGGGCAGATTTAATATTGAGCTTTGTCACCCTTGTGCCATGCAAGGGGGTACAAGGGCTACGCAACTACTAAGTCAGATTTATTAAGCCACGTGGTCCTGCGTGGTTTGATAAATTTAAAGAACTGCACTGCAGCGCAAATTGCTACGCTATGTTACTCAGCCCCACGGAAGCATTCCACGGGTGGAGCTTGGGTGTTTTCACGCATCCACCCATGGATTTTGGCGCATTCCTAGATTTACCATTACCGGTAGACCTGGAAATGCATCAACATGCAATGCTTCCCCAGGTAAGGCATAACAAGGAGAAATATTTGTATTTCTCCTTGTTATTTCCAGTTTCTATGTGTGCTGAAAGAGAAAAATGCCTCAGAGGGTTGATTTTGTGCAGGAAGGTGTCCCTTCCTGCACAAAAACAATCCTGCCTACAATGCAGGTACCCTTGCAACACGGTACAAGGGTGCCTAGCTAAATCATGTTAAACACAGTGCATTTCTTCCCTTTCCCTTTCACACAGCGCAACAAGGTGACTTGCTGCGCTGCGTGAAATAATGATAAATCTGCCCCATAATATTTTGCCATAGACTATTTTGTCAGGCCATTAGCCTGCCTCATGAACCTCTGCATTCCTAAACCATTAAAGCCCATACCTCACACATGCAATGCTAGTATTTATTCTGCCCTGTTGCTTTTATCGTAGTTCCATTAAAACATGTTGGACCTGATTAAAAAATCTGCTTTTGGCCATAAGCCTAAGTTTATGACTGAAAATGGGTAAACCTATATGTGCCAGGGATCAGGATCCTGGCAGGCGTAAGTGGTCTTAGTATTTGTCTGGCACAAATGTGGGGAAATCTGCAGTAGGAAACCCCAGGCAAGGGGCAGGGCCGGACTGGGAACAGAAACCGGCCCTGGCAAACTGCTCAGCCGGCCCCCCCTGGGGTGAGGGTGAGTGCAGCTGAGCAGTGTGCGAGGGCCGGTTTCGGCCGATTTTGTTACAGGGGGGCGATATTGCCAACCCCCGGTAACAAAAGCAGCCCCCAATGGGCCCAAAACCGGCCCCAACCTAAAGGCCTACCTGGGAAAGGCCCGGTGCCAGCTATGGCCAGTCCGGCCCTGGCAAGGGATGGGAAGTTGGAGGAACAAGGTGTCGTTACTCTTGAATGTTTGTGAATTCCTACAAACGTACATGTTTCGGAGTATTCACAAACTTTTCTGCTGTAGGAATGGTCAGAGATTTACTCCAGCACAGCGCCGTAGTAACTGTCCTTTCTGGCTGGAAAGGAGAATGGATAGGCCTCTCACTTGGTGGGCGTGTTGGAGAAGAGGTTTCCCCGTGTGCAAACGTGTTTTCCCCATAGAGGAAAAAATAATTGTGCCTTTATATATGGGATCACATTTCCACAATGCAAAGTTGTACAATATGTACAAATCCACACCCCTGAATTAGCGAGTCATAAAAATAGCAGTTCCAGTGAAATGCCTGGAAAGCTGTTTTCCAGATGCAGTTGTGGGAATGTTCTTAAACTACGCTTAAGCAAGTGGTTCATTTTCCCAAGTACTTTTACACTTTCTGTCAATTGTGTTCCTTTTTCAGAATTAACTTCTTTAACATGAAAAATGGTGTAATACTGATTATCTGATCAGCAAATACACACATTTCACAGGTTTTCATTTGCTGCAGCCTCTATGCTCTGTATTTCACAAAAATCTATTTTTGACAGGAACTGATGTGCTTTGCAGTCTACATTGGCTGCCATATCTGGCACATCCCATAATGGATCCCAATATAGTAATATTCACTTCACCAACTTCCCTGAGCACTGTATACACTCTTAAATATTGGATGACCACATCTGAAGCTTATAAAGCTAGAGTGATTCTTTAACCAAACTGACATTGTGCATATATTTCTGCTCTCAATCATTAGATTTCTTATTCTAATGCTGCTGAGCTTGTTTTGCTAATGAAATCTGCACATTGCATTGAGCCAAGCATAGTATTTAATGTTAGAGAATGGGCAAGATGCCTTATGCAGTTCTACAAAGACATCTGTCTGAGCGATATCCCTCTTATTCATTACTAGACCCAAGTATCCGACAAGCATTAATGGACCCTTCCAAGGTATACTGATAGAGACCTCTCTCAATACCTGGAAAATTATTTCCAAGGTGGAGAAAAAAGTTAATGTGTGAATGCAAACTTCGATCACACTGTCTCCTACTTCGCCAATCCCGATGAGTAGGAATAGAAGAGGAAGAGTAGGCATAGAAATCTACCATTTTATAGACTTCCATGAGTACTTGCCAAATTGCAGCGTTTGCAACCACAAAATAGACGTTTACTACATACTAAACCACTTTTGTGTATTGGAAAAAGCCTCACGAAATACTAAAATTCATTTTGAGACTTATTGCAAATTGCAATTAGGATGGGGCATGAGGGGCGCGCAATTCAATCCTAACTGAAATTTATAATGAGGCGTATCAATGCTGGGTGACCACAATTACAGCTGCAACTATTAATTAGTTGATGACTCCTCGAAGCTTAACTCTTGGCAGAACGAAGAATGGTTCCTGTAGTATCCTGGTCTGGTATGGTTTCAGATGTGCCAGTGGAATGCTGACAGTATGATGATAGATGGAATGTTGGGAGTGGGAATGGACAGTTGGAGAAGGGCCTTATGTAGGTTTATTACCTAACTGCTGGCTGAGATTAGAATTGTTAAACCAGAGTATTGCAATCAATCCATGTTACATCAATGGGAAGATAAAATTGGCAATGATCGATCCTGCGGAGAAATGTACATGGGATTTGAGCACAAAATGTGAAATTGTGTGCATTTTATTTGACTGTCTAAAAGTTCTGCCCCACCGAAAAATCTTTTTACATCCAATTTTGATAAAATATAGCATCAGGAACCGTGTACCTGCTTTAGTACTTCTAACCAATAGGTGCTTCCTGGATTTAGTATTTGCCATTTATGATTGATGTACAAAAGTTGTTATGTGTATATGAAGACTAGTATGTTGGGCATTTTATGAAGATGAGTTATAATTAACTTTATAAGGTCAAGGTAAAGACCCATAGATTTTGTATAATTTAGGGCACAAAAGTTTTAATGGGTTTTATGGGAAGACCCTTTTTTTATTATTTTAAACTATGTACGACATTTTGGAGGATGTATTTATATAATCTGATCATGTTTGTATGCTTTATGTTGTTTAAAGACTTATGGTTAAATAAACATTTCTTTGACTGACTCACTGACTCTTCAAAACTGGTGGCCCATTTGCAAAGTGGCTGCTGTCCCTGTAGGACAGTTTTCCCTTTGGCAAATGGGTTGACGGTCTCAAGAAACAGTTTTTTAAATAGCACTAGTTCCTTTAAGGAAGACAGATTACTTTTCAAAAAATGTTTCCCCTACGAGAATGTTAACATGGGTGGTGGTCTACTGTTCCTTGTAGACCTCAATCCTTGTGTTAAAAGCCAACCACGAAGGGTCGCAAATAGCGGCCTGCTAAATTAATATTGATTAGGCTGTTTATTCTGCAATCCCTGGGTCTGGATATTCTGTACTGTGACCTATGTGTATATAGGTTGCATCACAAAATTACAGACAGGACACAAACATTTAAAGCGCAGTTTGTATGCATCAAATAAATATTTACCCTCTATTTGCATCCTGCTTTTGACTACATCTGGCCTATAGGACTCCTAGCTGGAGGGCAAACCATATTGATATACATTAGACAGGCAGTTTCTTCCACTTCACTGCCAGGGAATACAACATTTGCTAACAGTACCACTTAATACATTTGGTTGGGCAGCAGTGACCTTGATGAGGCAATGTAAACCCGTACCTATTTAGGCCTTAAATAATAACACCCCCTCCCCCCCCCCCCCCCCCCCACACACAATACATATTACAATCACCACATTGGTTTTCTAAAAATGTGTATATTTTGGAATGACTACTAAGAACAATTTACAATGCAAATAGGTTACAAGAAAGCAAGATTCATGGTAAGAGGCTTCAACTCCACTCCCCATTAGGAGTACTAATCCCCTCTAGTTGATACCATAAATGTGACGTTTAGTATATTATTGTGATACTTTTCAATGCAGTACACTTTATGCAATACCCCACTATCTGTCCTAGTTGTCAATCAAAGGAAGAGCTTGAAATAAACAGTTGTCTATGATTTACACCAATTTTGGAATTCTGGAATAAGAGCACTTTGTTCATAACTATACTACTCGCCTCTGTTTCCTCAATGGCCTGTCTAATTAACTCCTACATACATGAGACAATACAGAATGTATCTTACCTCACAGTTGCATTATTAATAATTGCTCCATCCTGTTGCTTTACTAATACTTCCAGTTTATCGTTTCGTGGTTCCCCTTCACAATTACAATTAGCACCTTAATCTGAATCTCTGTTTTCCTGATTTGTAATAAACAGATAAAGACATTTCATGGCTCTGAATTGATTTGAAGCAGACGCAAGAAATCCACGATTTAGCACATAATATTTTGATTGAAATTAGTTTACTTTGAAGCTTCATTGGCTTCCATAGCAGGTACTGTGTATAACAAGAACCCAAAATATTATTATTTATCAAACGCCTCCATGTATTTCATTAAACTGTTACATTTTTGATGAACACTTCTAAACTCTCTGAAATCTGTGTGGGAATCTTCCTCCAATTCATTGCTATTTTACATATGCTTGTGCTTTGATTCATTAGATAGTATATTGCACAAGAGAAATGTGCAAACTGATGAAAGCCATGTATATTGGAGAAAATACATTGCAGATTTCTGCACATTAGCCTCAGTCATAGTCTACAAGCAGCCATTGTCACCTTGAAAGGCTGGAAGTAATGGCAGACCTGCAACGTTCTTGGAGCATCCATAAAGTGAGAACACTTTTAGATAGTCACGAAAATTGCAAACTCTATCCTATCATGTTTACCCACGCATACCTAATCTGGCAAACATAGGACTTTGTGTGCTTCTGTGATGACCAACCCTCAATCAGAAGTATGAAGGAGGTAGAGTGCACATGGAATTCTATGTTTCAAGTGTACTCTGATGGATTGTTTAGAGTCATTTAAAAGTAGGAAATCTCCATGAATATTAAGAGGAAACCTACAGTGCATTGGTATGCAACTGCAACTGATTCCTAAGAAATGGATACCTTGTATAATCACTTACCCACTTGATCAGTCATTATCGTGAGTCATAATTCCAAAAATATAAATACATTTATTTATTTGAAAGGTTTTATATAGCGCCAACATGACTCGTCAGGGTATCAGAGCACTGTACAAAAAAACATGCATGATCAACAGGAAAAGATAAAAATGCTAAACATGTGGCAATCAGGTAAGCAGAATGTGAAAAAAAGAACAACCCATGTCATAGAAGGTATAAAGCAGTAAAAAAGTGCATTGTTGAATGTTGAATTCATTGCTGTAAACAAGAAGTAAAAGTTAGTTTGGGTGGCTTTAGGTCAATTGTTGCAGGTAGCTATTCAGGAGCAACTCTTTGACTTGTTTTTTGAATGTGGCAATCATGGGTTAGTTCTTATTTCGGGAGGAAGAGCGTTCCATATTCTTGGAGCTACACCGGAGAAGGCTTGGTTATAAGTTCTCCTCTTTTTGAATTTGTGTGGTTTCAACAATAGAGTATTAGAGCTTCTTAGGGCCTGATTCGACCAGGGTAGTTCAAGGTTTTTTGACAGGTAAACTGGAGTGTTGTAATGAAGAGCATTGTGTATTAAGCAAACCATCTTGAACTGAATCCTTGTTTCGAAAGAAATCCACTTGAGTTGAATTAGGTCTGGAGTGATGTGATCATGTTTTCTTGAACCTGTGATGAATCTGGCTGCAGAGTTCAGAGTAGCCCTTAAAGGGGACAGTCTAGCTTTGGGAAGCCTGGCAGGGTCAAAATTCTGTAATCTAAGTGGGAGAAAACTAGGGATAGGAGTGCTAGCTGCATGTCATCAGGAGGCAAGAACGATTTGATTTTTCTTAAAGCGTTGAGTTGGTAATTGGCTCCTCTAGTTGTTGCAGTGATGTAGTCTTGCACGTTTAGGTGTTTGTCCAAAGTTATGTCTACTGATCTTGTGGAGTCAACAACATGTGGAGCGCAGACCAGATTGTATATTCTCTCATCAGTAACTTTGGTAATATCAGTCATTGTTAAAGTGCTTAGTGTGTCACTTAAACGTAGGTGCTAGGATTTAGTGAATCATTCTGCTTAGCAATATAATTGAAATACTGGGATGACATCAGCATGAGCCCTAAGCTTTCTAACTCTCTCTTTGATCCTGCCCTTTCTCTTTCCCAAGATCTAGCAACCTCTGCTTTGTTCATATGTTGTTTCAACATCCCTGGCATCTTTCATTGGACAGATTGTAGACTCCTTTTTGAAATATTTGATTCACTTGGTGAAAATAAAAGGTGCCTGAAGCTAATATCATCCCTATAGTTCACTTCTGCTGTGCAGACTCTCGTGCCTTCATCCATTTTCCTGAAATCACCAACAGAAAGAGACCAAGGAGTCTTTATGTTTCTGAAAAGGGAAATCTCCAAAACAGGCAAGCTGAAATGTGCATCCTCCATATTTTCCCTGGGTGTAATGCCTTGAATGTTCTCTGAAAATCTAATTGTTTTATCTGACTTTCATAGTGCACCACAGGTTTAAGTAATGATATGCTGTCTCTAACGTCTGACCCTATGGGGCTGCCTCAGTGAGAGGAGTGTGTTCAGTTACTCCAGGTTTTGCCACTTCACCACCTTACAATGTTGGAACACAGTTCCTTTTACTGCCGGTCTCCAATGATCAAAGAATGTCTGGTACCACCTCCAGCTTCCTCCTTCCAGGCTGCTCTTGTTCTTCTAGGCCAGTGGTTCCCAAACTTTTGACTCCTGAGGACCCCAATGAGTCACCACTGGAAGTCAGGGACCCCCAAGCAATTTGTATGATTTAAATTTCAAACGTTAAAACTGTAATTCGAAAAAAATAAACACGTGTGCACACAAAACAAATACTCGAATTACTAAGGATTTTAGAGGCATATTTACAAACCCCTACCACCATGGAAACATCACTTTTTGCAACATTCGCGTGTCGATAGGGGCTTCGCCTTATTTACAAGGCAGCGGTAAGCCACTTAACATGGCTTAACTCTGCCTTTTAATTAAGGCCCCTTTAAGCGCAATGCTTAGCGTGAAAGGGGTGGGTAGTGGGTTTTGCAGTGGATGTTCCACCGCAAAACCCATTGATTTTGATGCTGCCCCCTATTCACAGGGGCAGCATAAATAGAAGGCAACGCCAAAATTAACACCAGGAAAAACCAGGTCTTAACTTGGCGAAACATGGAGAAATGCTTTATTTCTCCTCATTTTTGCTTTTTCCATGTGTGCTGCCTTGTGCAGCACACATGGAAAAAGCAAAACGCCTTGCATTGTTTATGTTCAGGAAGGTGACCCTTCCTGCACATAAATAATCATTAATAAAATGGCATTTTGTAACTTCCATGTGTGCTGCATTAAGCTGCACACATACAAGTGACAAAACCCCATTTCAAGATTGTTTATGTGCAGGAAGGGCGGACCTTCCTTTACATAAACAATCTTCCCCTGCACGCAGACACCCTTGCACTGTGTTGCAAGGGGGCCTGCATTGGTGCTACACTGCTAAGTGTAGCACCAGCACAGTAGGGCTGCACTGAATTCTTGTAAATATGGTGCAGCCCTGCGTTTTTGAAGTGGCGGCGCGTGTCGTTAAGCCACAGTGGCTAACAACACGCTCCACCACTACTTTTGTAAATATCCCCCTTAGTATTTTATATTGAAAGAATTTGCAAAAAACAAAAATTTTAATGGGAAGGTTGGTGCTGCATCTCTATGACTAACTTTTAAATGGTTGGTTTTATTTCGCAGTACGAGGTTCCTACTCCTGCCAGGGCCAGACTGGAAACCCAAAGCAGCCCTGGCAAATGTTTTCAGACCAGTCCCCATACGGTGCACACCAAGTGCATTGAGTGTGAATGACCACTACAAAGGGGGCTTTGGGAGTCTCTACCCCCAAAGAAATTTAGAAAACAATGGTGCAGTCGACAACACGTTTATCACTTTACATCACACACATATAGAGACAATTAATCATAAGTGTAAATCAGTGTATAGAAAATGTTACATAAGGCAAAGGGGACTACAAGGTGTAGGATTCACATGTCATTTATACTGGTAGGCATTTTTAAAGAGTGCTTGGTCTGGAGAAGCACAAAAAACTCGGGATTCAGAACATAAGACAGTGGTTAGCATTGACTTTAAGAATAAAAATGTTTTTCCACCCTGATAAACCTTTTTAGCAGCATCGGGATAATGAAAGACCGGGAAAAAACATAAGTTACTAACTTGTACCATGCAGTTTGCAAGCAGTTCTTTGATGACAGTTTATAGGTCACTGTGCTAGATTACGGTTGTCACTTATGTACTGCACAGTAACAAAATATTCTTCGTGACAAAAGCAGTAACCCACTCACCTATGCACATAAAATACTGTTATTTAAAATGCATGGTACACGTTCTTTGCAATAGGCATATTAACCCTCTGTGCTACATTAGATAACACAAAGCTGCCACAGGACAAAACTCTAATCTCTCTCCAGCAGGTACATTAATCACTGTGTTATCTTGACACTTTTATTGTTGCTGGAAAACTGCTAATCATACAAGTGCAGTGCTTTTTAAACTGCTGCCTGCGGACCCCCTGGGAAAGTGTCAGGGACCCCTGGGGGTCCCCGGACCACAGTTTGGGAAACACTGTTCTAGGCCATTATAGAAGCCACTCCTCAATACCAAAGGCATCTTTTCCTTTGCCATGCCTCAAAGAGTTTGCCCAAAATAAATCCAACCAAAATGTATAAGTGGGCTATTTCTTTTATATTTAAATTTTTCATGCTTTATTGTTTCTACAATGTTTTCAGGTGAATAGTTTATGCATTTAAATATAGTTTTTCTCCCTTCAAGATACAATGGCTGATCACTCTCAAATAGAGGGAATGGGTGATAATGAACCATTTTGCAGACTGAATTAAAAAAATATATTATTATTTTGGTTAAATGTGCAGTTTAGGAAAATCTAAGGAGTCCATTGTGCTGTATATTGAATAGAATGTCTAAGATATGTTTTAGACTGCACATGCTGCTGGAAGCATGACTAAACACCAGACCTTTTCAAGAAGACCTGTCTCGTGTATGGTTCAATTTCCATGTAAATCCAGAAAAAAAAAGTATACATCAGTCAACAGTGGGCCTTTAGATCATACAGGTAACTCTGCACATACAATTATGGATGTAGTCAGTAACTTGGTAAAGGTGCAAAACTCCTTGAATGACAGTGGGGATCCTGAATAGCGAGGTGGAAACACATTCAAGGAAACAACTCTTACCTGACCTCTGATCAATTTGGCAATAATTTTGATGATTTAATCATTTCCCGTGGTTTAGATTCCGAAGGTCACAATGATTCTAACCTTAATTGAGTTGGCCCAAACACAAGTAACATCAAGCAATTGTAAAAATTCCCTAAACAAAAATAATTCATTTTCTCGCTAAAATTAATAGATGATACTCCATAGAAATAGATCTTGGAAAATTCAGATTGTAGTGTTTCCCCCATCAGTTTAAATCTCCAGTGGCAGAATAGAAGGGTTGCTGTGGCTTCTCTTTTTGACCCTATTCCAACACTCTGTTAACAGTGTAATCACTAATGGGAGAAGCTAAATGTGCATTTTGGTAAATAACTTCTTGTGAGCTAGGTTTTGCATCAGATAAATATCATTGGGACTGAAATTATTTGACTCCCCAAATAGTTTGTGTTGCCTTTACCCTGGTTTTGGCCCTTTCCTGAGGATGGATGATCATACTTAGATAACTCAGAAAATAAGGTAATTGGCATGTGGGTTTACAGCCTTTGTTAACCATGAGCTATATTTGAACAGCATAAGCAGAGTTTATGCTACTTCTACAACATGCACTTTTGTCAGTACAAGTTTTCACATAGAGGATGACAAATCCTGTGTTATAAAATGTACGGTTAAAAAAGTAGATTTATTTTTTAAGCTTTTCCTGGAGGTAGCTTTAATGATTATACAAATGAAAAAATCTTAAGGTGGCTTCAGTTTATCCTAATTTGCTATCTACAAATATGTCTAGAAGACATTGATTTAGACTTTGTTGAAGAAAAACTAAAGACTCTCTTTGCCATGGCACAACATTTACCTGAGAATTTCAAAGAAGTGGCAGAGATCCGGTAGCCTCAATCAGATGCCAATATTCCTGACTACACCACTGTTAGCTTCTTGTAACCCCTTCAGTGTAAGAATTAGGCTACAATGTATGCCTTCTGATTTTAACTTGAGCTGGTGGGATGGTGAGATGCATTGGATTGTAGATAGGGCCTGCAAGCTTAGAGTTGTGGTATCCCCTCAGCTCTTTCTCCTAAGGGATGTTGACTGATGTCAGTTCTCCTCAGGGACAGAGAAACCCTCTGGAATGGGTAGACGGCTACACACCACACAGATAATCCTAGGGATTATCTTCTCTGGGGAGTTCAAGTATCCTCGCCAAAACAGGTACTGTGGCCACGGTATATTAAAGACAGTAGTCCAATTATAATAAAATAGTGGACGTAACTACAGAATTTCACAGCACAATAGGAAAGAATATCATCATGCATGTATGCTTTAGTATTTCTAAATCCCAAACCGAGCCAGCTAGCAACAGAGCACTGTACATGGTGAAAGACCCAGCTGGAATATATAAGGGGCAAGGGGACAGAGGGAGGAGGAAGAGCTTGTTGAAGGGGTGACAAGTTAGCCCATCTGAGCAAGTTCCTTGAAAAGGTGAGTTTTAACTTTCTTACATGTGATTTTTAGTAGTGTTTGTACTGTTCTGATGTCAGAGGGGATGTTGTTCCACATCCTAGGGGCAAATATTGACAAGGCTTGTTTTCTTATTTTCTCCTTCCAGCAGAGTTTAGTCTTTATTCATGCCAAGGTCCTATGTCTGGCATTGGCCTACAAATATTGTCAATTTGTTAGTTACGTAGGAGGGGTCTTGGTTTAGGGGGCCATGTTAGGGATACAGCTGATCTCAAAGATGATTCAAGCTTTCAGTGGCCGAGTGTACATCCTTTTGTGTGAGGTTGATGCGCTCAGAGTTCTTCAGCCCCTTGATGAGCTATACTGCTGTATTAAGAATGCTTTTCAGGAGAGTGAGTATGTTCTCTGGGATGCAGACATGCCTCTATCTAGGTGGGGAACTTTCACTCTGAAGTCTTCTCCAAGGAGTAAAGATTTCCCTTTTTCAGGAGCAGAAGTTGGGGCCAGGCTATTTGACCTTCTTGGTGATGTGTGTTTTTTGTGTAAGAGGTTTGAGTCCAACATGAATCCAGGGGATTTGGCCTGTTCTGCCACTCGGGATGTGAAGACAAATACGTTTAAGATGGAGAGAAAAATGATTGACTCTGAGAATGTTTGGCACCCTTGGAAGGCAAGAGGAGCTTGGTCTTTGTGGGATTTAGCAACAGGTAATTTATTGACATCCAGGTTTCAATGCATTTGATGCAGTATTTTTTTCTGTATTTCCTTGGTTCAGCATATTTTGAGAGGAACTTGTCTGTCATCAACATACTGGTGGATCTTCAAGGATGGCTACCAATGGTGCCATATGAACGTTGACAGTTTCTGCTGTTGGCGGGTGATGGTCAATACTGAGCCCAGGGGGCTGATGTGTGTTGTAAACCGCTTTCAAACCTTTCTCAATTCCAATATTAATGAGGCCGAAAGGGCCATAAACAAGTTGGTTGGATCTGGCCTTGATTCACTAGCACCTCTCATTGCCACCTCCACTAAGAGCAGAATGTCACCTGTTCCATAGTTCAACACACATCTTTCCTCTCTTAAGACAAATCGCAAAGTCCTCGAAGGTTTATGGCACAATAATCCACCTGCACTTTGCCTAGCAGAATTTGCCTGCATCAATCCCGATTCCTTTTCTAGCTAAATGAAGGCAATTAAATCAGCTTATTCATAGACACCACCCCGCCTCATGTCATCAGCCATGGAGCAACAATTACAACAATTACAATTACAATTATTCACTCTC
Organism: Triturus cristatus; assembly: GCF_964204655.1. NCBI lineage: Eukaryota > Metazoa > Chordata > Amphibia > Caudata > Salamandridae > Triturus > Triturus cristatus. The sequence continues at coordinate 587,397,454 of NC_140591.1, read as the reverse complement.
ACCTAGTACAATTATTGAATTTATCCATCTCCTTTGCTTTGGTTCCCAAGTTGGGTAAGAATGCAGTTTGTTTTCCATTCCTCAAAAAACCTTCTATCAGTCCCCTGAAACCTGAAAAGTACCACCCTATTCCCCTGCGCTACTTCCTGCCAAAGTGTTGAAAAAACATATTAACACAAAACTATTGGATTCTTTGCAAATGAATTTTCACCCTCTATATAGTATCAAATCTGCCCTCCTGACAGTCATTTAGTAATTGAGTTCCATCCTTGATGCTGAAGGTTTTGCCACTATCGTTTTGTTTCACCTTAGTGAATCATTCAATCAATCAATCAATCAAAGACATTTATAGAGCGCACTACTCACCCGGAGGGTCTCAAGGTGCTTGGGGGGGGGTGCCGCTACTGCTCGAACAGCCAGGTCTTGAGCTTCTTCCTGAAGGAGAGGTGGTCTTGGGTCAGGCGCAGGTCGGGAGGGAGGGAGTTCCAGGTCTTGGTGGCCAGGTAGGAGAAGGACCTTCCTCCTGTTGTCGCTCTTCGGATGCGGGGGACGACGGCGAGGGCGTGACTGGTTGATCGGAGATGGCGTTTGGGAGCGTAGAAGTTGAGGCGGTTGTTGAGGTAGCTCGGGCCTTGATCGTGTAGGGCTTTGTGTGCGTGGGTGAGGAGACGGAAGGTGATTCTCTTGTTGACGGGGAGCCAGTGCAGGTCTCTCAGGTGTTCGGAGATGTGGCTGCGTCGGGGGATGTCGAGGATGAGTCTGGCTGAGGCGTTCTGGATCCGCTGGAGTCTCTTTTGGAGCTTGGCGGTGGTACCAGCGTAGAGGGCATTGCCGTAGTCCAGTTGGCTGGTGACGAGGGCCTGGGTGACCGTCTTCCTGGTCTCGGTGGGGATCCACCGGAAGATCTTACGTAGCATGCGCAGGATGTTGAAGCAAGACGAGGAGACGGCGTTGACTTGTCTGGTCATGGAGAGGGAGGAGTCCAGGATGAAGCCCATGTTGCGTGCGTGGTCTGTCGGTTTGGGTGCGGTGCACAGGGCGGGGGGCCACCAGGAGTCGTCCCAGGCGGAGGGCGAGGAGCCCAGGATGAGGACTTCCGTCTTGTCGGAGTTCAGTTTCAGGCGGCTGGTCGTCATCCACTCGGCTACGTCTTTCATCCCATCGTGAAGGTTGGCTCTGGCGGCGGCGGGGTCGTTGGTCAGGGAGAGGATCAGCTGGGTGTCGTCCGCATAGGAGATGATGTTGAGGTTGTGTTGGCGTGCGATGGCCGCAAGGGGGCTCATGTAGACGTTGAAGAGGGTGGGGCTGAGCGAGGAGCCCTGAGGAACGCCGCAGATGACTTCCGTGGCTGCAGATCTGAACGGAGGTAGGCGGACTCTCTGTGTCCTTCCAGCGAGGAAGGAGATGATCCACTCCAGTGCCTTCTCCTGGATTCCGATGTTGCTGAGGCGCTGCACTAGGGTGCGGTGGCAAACAGTGTTGAACGCCGCGGAGAGGTCTAGGAGGATGAGGGCCGCTGTCTCACCGTTGTCCAGCAGGGCTCGGATGTCATCGGTGGCGGCGATGAGGGCGGTCTCGGTGCTGTGGTTGGCTCGGAAGCGAGACTGTGAGGGGTCGAGGGATCCATTCGTCTCGAGGAAGGCGGCCAGCTGCTTGTTGACGGTCTTCTCGATGACTTTGGCTGGGAACGGGAGGAGCGAGATGGGGCGGTAATTCTTGAGTTCGGTGGGGTCCGCTGTTGGTTTCTTTAGTAGAGCGCTGAGTTCGGCGTGCTTCCAGCTCTCAGGGAAGGTGGCGTGTCGAAGGAGGTGTTGATGATGTCCCGCAGGTGGGGTGCGATGACAGCGTCGTCCTTGTTGAAGACATGGTGGGGGCAGGAGTCGGTCGGAGATCCGGAGTGGATAGAGTTCATCGTGCAGATGGTGTCTTCTGTGTTGATCTGGGTCCAGGCGCTGAGGGTGGTGGTGGGGGGCGTTGGTGCGGTCGTTGGGAGCGTTGTTTGTGGGCTGAAGCTCTTGTGTATGTCAGCGATCTTGTTGTGGAAGTAGGAGGCGAGGGAGTTGCAGAGGTCTTGCGACGGGGTGATGTCGTTGTTTCCGGCGTTGGGGTTGGAGAGCTCTTTCACGATGTTGAAGAGTTCCTTGCAGTTGTGTGCGTTGTTGTCCAGCCGGTCCTTGAATGCTGTTTTCTTGGTGGCGTGGATCAGTTGATGGTGCTTCCGGGTGGCGAGCTTGAGGGTGGTCATGTTGTCCGGTGTTGGCTCCCTTCTCCAGGCTTTCTCGAGGGCTCGGCAATTCTTCTTGGAGCTCTTGAGTTCGTCGGTGAACCATGGGGCCTTCTTGCTGCCGGGTCTGCTCGGCGGGGTCCTCAGTGGGGCGAGGTCGTCTGCGCAGTTGCTGATCCACTTCGTGAGGTTGTCGGCGGCCTGGCTGGGGTTCGCTGAGCTGGCGAGAGGGTGCTGGCTCAGGGAAGCGGCGAGCTGGTCTGCTGTGATCTTGTTCCAGTTTCTTCGAGCAACCTGTTGCTGGTGGTGGTGGATCGTGGATCTTCTGAAGGTGAAGTGGACGCAGCTGTGGTCCGTCCAGTGGAGTCCGGTGGCGTGGCTGAAGACGATGTCCTTGCTGGATGAGAAGACAGCGTCGAGTGTGTGTCCGGCGAGGTGGGTGGGGGTGGTCACCAGCTGCTTGAGTCCGAGGTTGGCGAGGTTGTCAAGCAGGGTGTTGTTGTTGCGGTCGTTGTTGTTCTCCAGGTGGAAGTTGATGTCCCCCAGGAGGATGTAGTCAGCGGAGGGGAGGGCGTGCGGGCTGACGAAGTCGGCGATGTCTTCGCTGAATTGTGTGCGTGGTCCCGGGGGTCGGTAGATGAGGGTGCCTCTGAGGGTGGTTTTGGGGTCCGTGTGGATCTGGAAGTGCAGGTGTTCGGCGGTTGTCAGGGTGTCGTCGGTGTTGGTCGTGATGCGGATGGTGTCCCTGTAGATGATGGCGATGCCTCCTCCAGTCTGGTTGCCTCGGTCTCTTCGGGTGATCTTGTAACCCTCTGGGATGGCGATGGCGATGTCTGGCGCTGAGGAGTCGTTCATCCAGGTTTCCGTGAGGAAGGCGACGTCAGGAGCTGTGGTGTCGAGGAGGTTCCAGAGTTCGATGGTGTGTTTGTGGACGGAGCGGGTGTTGAGTAGGATGCACTTGAGGTGGTTGCTGCTGGTGTTCGGCTTGGCGGGTGCTGGTGCTGGGCAGGTCCGGATGCAGGAGAACTTGCAGGCGTTGCAGCAGAAGGGTCCGTGGGTGCGTCTCGGGGTGGCTCGGTAGCATCCCGGGAATCGGCCGTTGTTGAGTGCGTTGAGGGTGGTGGCGTCGTACGTCCGGCGGGTGGGCTGGGGTCTGCGGGGGCCAGGGGTCCTGGCACTGGGCGCGGTCCAGGGGCGGACGGGCGCAGACGGGCTTACCTTTGGCGCACCTTCGGCGCTCAATCGGTGCTCCCGCTGCGCGGTCGCTCAGGGGGAGTCATAAGAAGGGGGACGGGAGAGCGGGTCTGCTGGGCTGGGCGAGCGGCTGGGCCAATGGGCCGGTGGTGGGCGGGGCCGCAGGGGGCCAGTGGCGGGAAAAGTGGCGAGCGGGCGGCTCAGCTGTGGCTGGGCCGCTCGGGGGTGCTGGGGGGGCGACGGTCGGTGGCGGCAGGCAGGAGGCTGGCAAGGAGGCTGGCTAGCAGGATCAGCAGGCGAGGGAGCAAGGGGGTGACCCGGCCTCGAGAGGCACAGTGGTCACTCCCGCGGCAACCAGGCTCTCCCCTTGAGAAGGGGGACGGGAGGGCGGGTCTGCTGGGCTGAGCGAGTGGCTGGGCCAATGGGCCGGTGGTGGGCGGGGCCGCAGGGGGCCAGTGGCGGGAAAAGTGGCGAGCGGGCGGCTCAGCTGTGGCTGGGCCGCTCGGGGGTGCTGGGGGGGGCGACGGTCGGTGGCGGCAGGCAGGAGGCTGGCAAGGAGGGAGCAAGGGGGTGACCCGGCCTCGAGAGGCACAGTGGTCACATTCAATAGTGTGTTACACCATTCATTGCTAACCCAATTGTAAGAGGCTGGGCTGTACCATAATGCTCTGAAATGGTTTACTTCTTTCTTGAAAGATCGCTTCTTTCAGGTTTCAGTAACCTCTTTCTGTCACCCTGCCTGCTTATAACGTGTGGTGTGTCTCAGGTCCCCTCCCTGAGCCCCACACTTCTTAATATATACCTATGTCCACTGGACAATATTATTCAATCTTTTTGTCTTACTTTGCTGACATACGCTGACAATGCTCTGCTAGACATACGTTCCTGAATTGATTGCCCTCAACTGTCTGAAGCTGAATAGAGGAAAGAGAAAAGTCATGGTGGTCAGCAACCAACCCAACCTCTGGTCCTTCAGCTGGTGACCAGATTCCCTAGGTCCTTTTTCACCCACCAAATTGTTGGTGAATAATGTGAGATTTCTCTTGGCTTCAATGTTACTGTGAACCATCAAATTAAGACCTTTGAGGCCTGTTGTTTTGGCCTATCACATGCCTAAAATAAATCCATCCACTTCTTCCTCTATCTTACCAGAAAACTGTTTTTCAGGACACCATCATCTCATGTCTTGACTATGGCAATGTCCTGTAAATAGACATCTCCCTGACCCTACTTAGACACCTACAAATTATTCAAAATGCAGCCTCCCACCTTCTGTGTTGGATACAAGGTGGCTTTCCATCTTCTCCCACCTTCGGGACATGCATTGACTGCCAATTACCAAGAGAGTTACATTCAAAGTTGGCCCCCTCTATCTTCAACACATTGTTCGCCCCTATTCCCATTCTAGAGCACTTTGGTCGATAAACTTGTGGCTGCCAATCACACCCAGCTTCAAACTGACAAGACAATTGTGCGGCTCTTTTGAATCTCTTGACCCAAAGCTTTGGAATAGCTTTCCGCTCTACTTTTTCCTGGCTTAATCTGAAGCAGTTTTTAGAAAACATGTGATTTCCTAGCTATTCCAGTCCTCTCCCCTTTTTCTTTTTCTTTTCTTACTACGGAGGTTCGGAATTCTCGTGCTGCAACACCCTATCTCAGGCAGCCATGCACTCTACCAATACTAAACATAAACATAAAATGATGAGTGACAGGATGGAGCCCTGGGATACTCTGTTGGTAATGGAACTCAATGTGGTAATTCATATCTTAATAAATTGTCATTAGTCTCCGGCTCGGGCATACTCTCTGGCTCGGGCCGGATGAAGTGTAATCAATGGGCGGGAATGCGATTTTTACAAAAAGGAACATTAGGAATGTGTGATAAATGGTAGAGGAGGTCATGAAAATCAGTTTGGGCAGGGAAAAGGGTGTGGCCGGACACTACATCATTTCCCAGAAAAGTTTGCTCCTTTGCATCATGATACATGCAGTCTACAATTTGTCCTCACCTCAGTGTCGACAGCTCCTCCCCCCTCGTTACCTCAGAGTGGCCCAATCCAACACCTGGCTTCTCTTTGTCTCACTGTCTGGGAGCGATACACAAAGACCAACTGCCAACTACACCTAGTCACGTGACCCAGGATACAGGCAGCTGACACCAAAAGGTTGGGACAAGAAAATGTCAACTTTCCAAAAGTGTTTTTTCAGATTTGTGCTTAAAAATCCATCTAACTTTACCATTAAAGAGGGCTTTTCATTACAATTCTTTAGGCACCAAACTTGACCTGTCCACCTGCTCCCAATTGAAAGTTATCACTTATTAAATTAAATAAGGTAATCCAATTTATCCTGTCAGAGAGGTAGGCCTTGTAGAAGTTAAAAACAAATGTAGGACTTTTTCACTACCGGGACATGTAGAACTTTAAAGTACATGTCCAAACAAAATTAAGACAAACAAAAATAGGAGGGGTGAAGGCAAAACGTTTGGGGGAAGACCACCCTAAGGCTGACAAGTCTAACACATGTCCACCCAGCTGAAGGTGGGGAGAATTACCCAACGTCCTGGGAGGTCTCATCACTAAGGCAGAAAAACCTGCATCAGCATTGGTATGGTCTGACTCAGGATGGAGTTCCAACATAAAGTTCATTCCTTGTAGGGTGATGGACCACCTCAACAATTTGGGATTCTCACCCTTCATCTGCTTCAACCGTCTGAGGAGCCTGTGGTCTGTCTGAACCCAAAAAGTGAGTCCCAAACAGGTATGGTCTCAGCTTCTTCAGCTGCCGTGGACCTGCCCACTACTGGGGGACTATGCTTTCTAAGGGCACTTAGCATCTCACTTGACGAGGTCATACTGGTAGCACTTGGAGCACTTAGGTACTGTTAGTCAACACTGAGGGAAGTGAGAATTGTGGACTGCATGTACCATGATGAAAAGGAGCAACGCTTTCTGGGATATGATGTTGTGTCTAACCACACCTTTTTTCCTGCCCAAACTGCTTTAAATGACCTCCTCTACCATTTATCACACGTTCCTAATGTTCCTTTTTGTAAAAATTGCATTCCAGCCCATTGATTACACTTCATCCGGCCCGAGCCGGAGAGTACAAGCAGAGATGGAGAGTACGGCTCCAGCCAGAGAATACGGCCTGGGTGCAGACAGTACAGCCAAAGCCGGAGATTCTGGCCCAACTGCAGACATAAAGATACGACTAGTAAATGACCTCTGTTAATACCAAAAGTCGTAAAGTTAGACTTTTGTCTTGAATTGCCTTTGTGAATCAGGCCCATCATCTTTTATAGTGTTTTAGACAAAAAAGCCACATACATTCAGTGGTGAAATGAGACATAATATGGTTGTACTAGCAATCATTCTGGTAAGCAAATGAACATTCTAATACATAGGACGCATTTAGTACGATACATCTGGAAATACCTACATCTACTGCATATCAATAAATGAGGTGGGCAGAGGAAATGAAGGAAATTCCATGGCATTTATATAATACAGAAATACAATTGACAGTTCAACTGTTGAATGGTCTCTAGGAAAGGCTTGAGCAAAGGAACTTGAAAGTTACAAAGACAGGAACATCCTGGGCATGGTTCATAATTTTTTTAAGGAACAAAAACTAACACAATTTATTAATAGGGTGGCCATGAAGTAGGCTTCTATTTCACAGTTTTTCTAGCATGGAAAAGCACACAACGGAAAAAGGTGCATGTGGGAAGGCTGACAGGACAATAGAAATGTACATTTATTTCTGCAATAGGAATAGATGGCCAAAGTAAGCTGGCTGAGGCCTAGTCAGGCTAACAGAACCAAGACTAAATTTGGAATTATTTCCAATTAATAAAAACACTCCCGTTAAACATATTCTGCCTCAGTTGTCTCCCACAAAATTGAAATAAACTACGTTTGCTATCAAATGTGTCTGCTACTACTACTACTGCCACTACAAATAATCATCATCGTTTTCATATTAATCATAACTGCACCTGTGTAACTCTATGAAGAGAAAAATGGTCTTAATAATTCACTGTTTACCTTAGTTTTACCAGTGATTTGCCTAGTGAGTTCCTGCACATACAAACCAAGAGCACTATACATATAGTTTTCATCATTCTGCCTGTTATTTTATTCATGATTCCGGGAGACCGATTCCAGTTTCCTTTTCATAATCAACATCTTAAATCGAACCTTTTGTTCTGGCCTACAGATCGACAGATATACGCGTTTCATCGCTCGGTCTCTGGTTGTAGCCCGTGACTTTCACAAAATTATACGTTTGATTGATATCTATGTGCCTTCCTGTCTACATTGGCTTTCGTGCCTGGCACGGTCAGCGACCGAGCCCAAAAATAGCGATATTTATTTCTCTAACGTCCCTGCAAACTCTATTAAACTTTTACACGTCAGACAACCACATCTAAAGCTTGTAAAGTGTGTGTGATTCTTTAACCGAACCACTGGCATTGTACATATTTGTACTTTGATTAATTCGATTCATTATTGTATTTCCACTGAGTATGTTATCTTTATGAAATGAACATGTTTACATGGGCCACGCATGATGGCAATAAGCCTTTTACAGTTCTGCTTTTAAACTCCAGCCATAGTCCACAATGTCACTGACTCTTCTTGACCCACATACCCCAAAAGCCACTATTGTAACCTAGAAATGCCAGGCCAGTGTGTGGTTCTTCAAAGTGCTTTCTGCCACCCACACTCGGGGGTGAATTAGGAAGCCTTAAGGACTCCAGTTGGAAACTTTACCTGCCCAGCATAATGTCCTTAATGCAGCTCTCCACAATGTGATTATGCTCAGAGATGCCTGAGAGGGGCCAGCATTTCTTTACATGGTAACTCAGAAGGACTAGCTTCAACACTGAGCAAAACACAACTATATAAGAAATTGCAATTAGAGAGATACTGTTTAAATCAAAAGACAACAACTACAGTGAAGCAGCCCTGAACAAGCAGGGTGCAGGCCCGAAACCAGCAGGGTACTGCCCATCAAGCCATTAATGCAGCCTGGTCAATCCAGGCTTAACCTCCTAGGCTTAATGGTATACTGAAGACAACACATATAAATGATCCCTAGCAAAATGGTATGTTCCATGAGAGCAAATCCTCATCAATAATTATGAAGGAGGAGAAGTGCACATGGAAATGTGAGACTTGCGTACATTTTCAGGAGTTCTCTTTTGAATTTTTGAAAATCCATTGAAAGTGGGTCATTTATATGAATTGTTTGAGGAAACATATAATGCATAGATTTGCTAGTTTTACTGTAAATCGTTGTGAATCAGTCCAGTGGGGCAGAAAAATCCCGCAGAGACAGCTGCTTGCAATAATTGCTAAACCAGGTGACGAATCGTTACATTGGGCTATAATTCTATGAAATGAAGGTAAGTGGCATAAGCCCTTATTGTGTATTATCTACTAGGTGACTTGAGTGACATGTTATTCTCATATAAACTTAAATACAAGTCATTAATAAAATGTATAGTGTGTCATAGAAGGTAAGTCATGACGCTTATATTCATTAAAGTGTATTACTTATGAATGCAAAGTGAGGGAAAGCAGTCTTTACCACGCAGGCATTACAAAATAAAGCTTTTACAATGTATCAATTACAACGCAATTCCTTTACCAAGCATAGTCTTTACCACGCATGATTTGAACACAGATATTCCTTTATCACATATGCCTTTACAAAGAAATGGTGAGTATCTATCACGAAATTTTCCAGACAAAATGTGCCAGTGATTCTTGTTTCGTATGGAATGTTTCGGGGCGATCCATGAAGAGAAGGGGCCAAGAAAAAGGGGTGGGGGATCAAAAAATGTGTGTGTTCCCATGTTAATTCCTATAGGAATTTTAGACACGACTACAGCCCGAACTGCTGAAAGGAATTAAACCAAATTTGGCAGAAAGGTAACTGTTGGTCCAGTGAGCTACCTTATTGTAAATTGGTGTAAATCTGTTCACCAGGTTGGGAGACATAAAAAAACCACATTTTGATATTTAGGGGCACAATGGCTCCGTGAACCATCCCGATCTCGTGCTGAGATCTGATTGGCTGCCAACATTTCAAGCAGGAAGGGTTGGCAGCCATCTTGGGTCTCGGCTTCAGCCAAGACCCAGAAAAAAACATTAAAAAAAGAAAAGGGAGCAGGGTAGGAATACCCTGACCCCTTAGCTCTAGTTGTGAGGTCCTCCTCCATAGGCATCTCTTTGACCCGGGGACCACCACCTCCCCGGGGCTTATGTTTGTATTATGGGGGGCCCCTCTGGGCCCTGGGTACCACCACCTCCCCCGGTCTTTTATTTTATAAATTGTACTAGGGGCGTGCTGACCCCCGAACTATGGATGCCACCACTGCCCTGGGGCTGAATAGAAAGAAATCGGGGGGCCTCGTGGACCCCCTGTGCCCTGGGGAACCCCACCTCCCGGGGCTAAACTGTTAGAATTGTGGGGCCTCATGCTCTCCCCGGGACCAATACCTCCCCGGGGCCAAAATAGCATTTTTAAACTGGGAGGGGGCTCCCCTCCTAGGCCATATACGGCCCCAGGACCACCACCTCCCTGGGGCTGGCCTGTAAACAACAAAGGAGAGGGGTCGCATGATTCCCCTCCAGGAGCCATATATGGCCCCGGGGATTGCCGACTCCAGCTATCTCCCGGGGTGCACACCCCTGCGACATTCCTGTTTGCTCTGACTTGGTGGAGAAGTCAGAGCAAATACAAACCCAACCTCAGCAAGCAAGAGCTGTGACACCGCTCCCGCTTGCTGAGAGTGGAGTTTTCGTCTGTTCCCCTGCCCGGTTTCATAAGGGCAGGGAATCAGACAAAAGGATTGCTCTCACAGACTGGTAGCTGCATGCTTAGCAGATCCCTGTCTGTGAGAGCAATACCGGTTCCAGGCAGGAGGTGGGGAGCTGGCAGGGACCACGGGGGCCTGAAGGCTCTTCCCGCAGTCCCCAACAATGGTGATTGGGTGCCCTGGGTGGGTTCCATGGCACCCACAACGAAGTGGCTGGGCCCCAGGGGATGGGGCCCCCTGGGCTGAAATTGGCCTGGGGAGGGGGTCGCGCTGCCCCTCTCCCATGTTCAGTGGAACCTACACCTGTAAGAACACCTGCACCTGTGAACCCATAACAGTTATAGCCCCTTAATGAACAAATTGAGGGACATCTGCACCCCTCCCTATGCTCTGGTACATGGGCGACATATAGGTCTCCTTTGGGAAAATTGCCCTGGCTTAGGACTCCTGGGGGCAGGTTAAAGTATTGGAAGTTTGACTAGTAGAACACTTGACTTTTAATACTCACAATCTATATGGTCTTTCATGCTCCTAAGATTAATAAAGATAATGTGATATAATATACAATGTGACATGACACCTTACACCTTACCAACTCTCTAACCCAAACACCTACTCAAACAGTCACTCACTCACCCTCACAGTCACTTTCACAGCCAGTCACTCACTCCTACAGGCATTCAGTCACCCACTCAGTCACCAATGCAGTCACACTCAACCACTCACTCATCCACACAGCTACTCACACACCTACTTATGCAACCATACAGCCACTCACACAACCATACAGACACTCATAAGGTCACTCACACGCGGATACACATAGTCACACAGTCACTCACATAATAAATGTTAGAAATAGCATCACTCATTAGTAGTACACAAGGAATATTATTTTAGCTTTTACAGTACCTTGGTATATAGGTTTAACATTCATAAACTTTAAGAAAACACTCACACTTGATAATCTCATCAGCGAAGTCATTTGAGATGTCATGAGTGATATCACTGAACATGTCATGAGAGATACAATATGTGAGGTCATAAGCAGTGGATTGCGGGGGCAAAAGTTATAGTTATCTGAGGTAACTATACATGCTGAATTTCTATGGTCTTGTACAAGTGAAATCTGATCCTAACTATAGCATCCCCTTAACCTTTGATTTTTTTCAGTGATTTTCTATGGTTTTTAAAAATCTCCTAACTTTAACGTCCCTGTAACCTTAGGTTTTTTAAGTGAAAAAAAGCCTACTAGCATATAGCCTTTTTCAACTGGTAAGTGTGCCGGTATTGATCAATATTTAACTCTTGCACGTGAGCCCAATCACACCGAAATAGTAGAGATACTTCAATTCTGAGCACTCAATGCATTTATTTAAGTAAATCACAGACCAGTGTCTCTTTAACTGATTTTAGACTCATGTCTCCAAAGCGCGAGAAAATAATACTAACTGTGCAAATATGACATTATCTAAAACCAGCATTGTTTTTCTGTTCACTGCTGTCATACGGTTTTAAAGTCCATTACAGCTTTTGTTAATGTCTGGTGCCCACCTCTAAGGCAACTGCCTTCTGAGGCCCCAGCTCCAAGAATACCTCTGTCAACAGGACAAAATATATATATATTACCTAATAGCTTATATATATATTTATTTGTTTCACTTAGTTTGCGTGGTAAAGTCAATGTGTGGTAAAGGTATTTATTGCATTGTAATTCATGTGTGGCAAAGGCATGCGTGCTAATGTCATATATCCAAAAGGGAGATCTGGGATGACACCATAGTGCGTTCCTATCACTTTGATTTTTTTATTTTGTCCCACACCTCTTCTTTCTTAAGTTCAATAAACTTTGCTGGGATCATTCTCTTTGTGTGTCCTTGACAGAACTCAATGCAGAATTCCTCTCTTGCTGGTATCATATTCAGACGTTTAAAAAAATGAGAATTCTGGATAATCTCACACCTTCCCTTTGTCTGACTTATGTGGGAAGATGTACTTGCTTTAATTAATCATTTTGAAACTACCAACAGAAAGAAGACCAAGAGATCCTAACTAGCTCCAAGTAGGAGAGGTCAAATAACAACTTCTTTGATATCTTTGTGAATCATCCCCTAAATATTAACTGAATATCTAACCATTTCACTATACACATACATCCTATGGTGGGTCTAATTAGTCCTTGATTTCTATAACCCCAGGTAATTTCTTGAATGTTTATAATAACAATCTCGTCCATCCATGCAGTTTCCTTTTAATTCCTTGGTACAATGTATGATTATATAACTAAATCCTTGAGTAATCGCATATAATTGGATATTTCAGCTTCTAATTTTCAATAACCTTTAAAAAAATAACACCATCTCATGTCAGCCTCAGTGAATATTGGTTGCAGAAATTTCACCCTCAACTCACTTTACCCAAGTCAAATTAGCAGGAGGTATTGTGGCATCTTAATCTGCCTCTGCTTCATTATCATATGTAACTATAATGTTTCCACAGGCGTTACAGTAAAGGTACCTTGGTGCATAACTACCAGTAAACAAGAACTTTATGCATGTTGAATCCTGCAGAGAGAGGTCTGTTCATCTGTGAACCCCCAAATATTTTGATAATTAGATTTCTTATTGTCATACCACTGAGTGTCTTATCTCTATAAAATGTGCATGTTGAATTGAGCCAAGCATAATGGCAAGAAGTGTAATACGGATCAGTTTATAAACCGTAGCCATGGTCCACAATGTCACTGATACTTCTTCATCCACACCACACCCTCACACACACCCACATTTACTGTTATGTCATGCAGTGCAGCAAGCAGAATTGCTGAGCTGATTGCACGAAAGGCGGATAGCAGGATATCGCCATTTATACTAAGAAGTGGTGCTCCTGCGCTCTTCCCTAGGATTGGTCCAAAAATTGGCTACCTTGTACCACACACACACACACACACACACACACACGCACACACACATCTTTCCACCATATGTTACTGGCATGTGGGTGTGCAACTCCACCATGTCTGGTCCCAAGCCCAGCTGCAAAAGGAGCAGTGTTATGCGTTGGGCTAGCTACCTCACCATGTAAAAAAATTCCTTGCCACAGAAACGTCAATCAAAAGATATCCAGGCCTTGGGGAGAAAGTAATCCCTTTCACGGAGAACTAGGACACCTTGTGGTGAAAGCCAGAGACCCCTGGAAGCCTCAAAGCCAATCCACCTTCTTTCGACCATCACCATCAGCACATAGAACGTGAGGACTATGTATCAGACAAGCAAGATAGGCCATGTGGCAGCAGAGATGTAAAGTACAACCTTGTCCGGCTGGTCATCAGCGAGACTAGATTGACATAGTCTGGACAGAAAATACTGGCTCCAGGAGAAAAACTGCTCTATTCTGTACATGAGGAAGAGAACACCACACATACTCAGGATAGCAGAGCTCTGATTGGATGGGAAGCCCACAGTCCCAGAATCATCAAGGAAACCTTCTGCACAAGAAAAAAGAGGATCATCATCGATGGTATCCAGTGCTATGCACATACAAATGACAGCAAAGAAGAGGAAAACACTGTTTTACAACAGAGTCCAGTCCATCCTGGACAAATATGTAGAGAGAGACATCACCATACTGATGGGGGACCTCAATGCTGTGAATGCAAGTATGAAGAAGTCCTGGGCAGCCATGGCCTTGGTGACATGAACGAAAATGGTGAAAGGTTTGCAGATCTCTGTGACTTGCCCTGTCTGGTGATAGGATGCAGTGTATGTCCACACAAAAGAATACACAGGGCTACATGGGTGTCACCAGACCATTTAACAGAGAATCAGATTGACTGTCAGATGTCTATTGCTAAGAAGCTCCAGAGGTCCCTACAGGATGTGAGAGTGATGAGAGGAGTGTACATGGCATCAGGCTATCTCCTTGTCGTGGCCAGGTTAAAGCTAAAGCTGAAGAAAGCATGGATGGAACCGAAAAAAAATTGCCAGCTGTATAACACCACCCTCCTCAAAGATGCACAGAAACATAATAGGTACCCAGTAGAGTGGGAGAAGTTCAAAGAAACAGTGATATGAACCTGTCAAGAGGTACTTGGTCCCAAGAAACACCAGTGTAAAGAATGGATCTCCACCCAGACTCTCTCCAAAATCCAAGAGAGAAAGGAAAAGAAAACTGCGGTCAACACCAGCTGAACAAGAGCAGAAAAACCAAAAGCTCAAGGCGAATACACCAAAACAACAAGGAAGCAAAAAGCAGCTTAAGAGCAGACAAGTGATGATTCATCTATGGTTTTGTCACAGAAGCCCAGGAAGCAGTAAGTCATGGAAACTTGAAAGAACTCTATGACATAACAAGGAAACTCTCTGGCAGGTACATCAAGTCAGAAAGACCTGTTAAAGACAAAGCTGGGAGGACATTCATGGTAAGGAAAGCAAACAGTGAAGATGGATGGAGCACTATGAACAGCTGCTGAACCAGCCCATGTCGCAGTCTCCACCAGACATACAGCCACCTGACAAGGAGTTGCCAATTGACTGCAGCAGTCCAACCAAGGAAGAAATACGACAAGCCATCAAACATCTGAGAAAGGGAAAGCAGCAGGACCTGGCAACATTCCTAAAGAGGCACTGAAGGCATACATAGAAACATCAGTGGACATGCTCTACCCTATGTTTGAAAGGATTCAGGAAGAGTAAAAGAGGGAATCAGACGCGAAGGAGGCATATCCCATCAAGGGCCCCAAGAAAGGTGACCTGAGTAACTGCGCAAACTACAGAGGGATAACTCTTCTATCAACCCCAGGCAAAGCGTTCAACAGTGTGATCCTGAACAGAATGAAGGAACAAGTCAGCGCTCAGTTGCGAGATAAGCAAGCTGGCGACACCAAAGATAGATCCTACACATACCAGATTGCAACACTGCACATCATCATTGGGTAGTCGATGGAATGGAACTCCACCTTCTATGCTAACTTTATGGACTATGAGAAGGCATTCAACAGCATGGACAGGGACCCTTTGGAAACTCCTCCGCCACTACGGTGTGACAGATTAACTCATAAGAGTAAGCAGGAACTCTTATGAGGGAATGGCATGCAAGATAGTCCATGGAGGACATCTCACAGAAGCTTTCCAAGTGAGGACGGGGGTCCAATAGGATTGTTTGATCTCATCTTTTCTCTTCCTGTTGGCTATAGACTGGATCATGAAGACATCCACAGCAAGGAGAAGAAATGGGATCCAATGGACACCTTGGACCCAGCTCGACAACCTAGATTTTGCAGATGACCCGGCCCTACTCTCTCATGCCTATCTGCAAATGCAAGAAACAACTGGCAAAGTGATATCCACATCAGCACAACTTGGCCTCAACATCCATAGGGGAAAAACCAAGATTCTGAAGTCTAACACGGCCAGCACAACTGTAGTCGCTCTTGCAGGCGATGCACTGGAAGAGGTTGAGGCCTTCTCTTACCTAGGCAGTGACATAGACAAGCAGGGCAGCACAGATAACGAACATCTTCAAAGAGCTCCCTAGAATATGGTTGAGCCCACCCTGACCTTTAGGAGTCAGAGTGAACTCGATGATAAAGCATGCCACTACTAGAGTGAGGGAGCATTATATATAAAAAGGGTTTTTCCTTTCCTCACTTCCGAGTGCGCTGGAGTATAGGTGTATCTCTCTCTCCTTACTACACTGTTTTTTATCGGGAGGAAACTATTTAGGTTTTTGGTCATTGCATAGAGAGTATGTATCCCCTTTCCTTTCGTATATGAAAGGATCTCTCTACCCTTCTGGGATCATGAGTCGTTCTCCAAGCCCTAATTGGTTAAGGTATATTTCAGTTCAGCCAACTCTAATAAACATTACAATATCTGGAAATGGATAGAATGGAATTACCTAATGGTAATGAACTTTCTTCAGAAGCTCTTAGGTGTGTCTCAGGAAAAGGTTGATTAGTATATATGTAGGTGAGTATATTGGTACCATAAAAGCTGTTTTAAAGGAAGGGAGTGATTTACTTTATAGGGTTAGTGATTGCCAAAGTCAGACTCAAGAGTAGCTTCTTTATACGGAGGACATAATTTGCACACATGCTCTATATTACACACTAATCTCAGAGAAGCACAAATGTCTCACCTTTGTAGGTATTTTCAAATGTGAAACCATTTAAACATGTAAGGACATCTTCAAACATTTCATTTTGAAGTACATTTACCTGCACTACAATAATACTTTACAAACTACAAAATGCTATTCACAAACCTATTAGCAGATATCACTGCCTTCGCCTCTCCTATCTTTTTTGTGCAGTGGTATCCACCACATGAGCATAGAAATCCGCACAGATAGGTGCACATTTTAGTCATAAATGTTGGATGAAACAAGGAGAATTTCTGGATAATAGGAAATACATACTGCTAAATGGGAGTGAATTAGGAAGAGGTGAGGAGGGGTAAAGTGGGGTTTAGGAAGGGTCATTCTAATACAAACACACATGCCCACAAAAGAGTAAGATCATTGCTATTCACAAACTGTACTTCTAAAGGTATCACAACCAAACAGGAGCAAAAACAGTAGTAAATGTACCCCAGCCCAGCCTTGACGTAAGTCTAGCAGCACATATGGCCACTTAAAGGTACCGCAACACACTCCCATAGAACACAATGAAGGCAGGGACTAAAATAATATCCCACGGGAAATAATGTTACATAAATGAGAATAGTTGTAAAATGACATATATGTGTATATTTTTAAGTGTTAAAAGGTATATTGAATTTAAAATATTTTTTTTCAATTAATTAAACTTCAATGTAATTTTTTGTTTAAAAATAGTTAAATACATTTTTGTAAAGTTTTAATAAAGAATTAAAATTAAACAAATGCATTTCAACAAATATCTTTTAATGAAATGTATTAAATAAGAAATAAGAAAATGCTGGTGAGAGTACGATATTTTAAAAATGTTCCTAAATAATATTCTTACATTAAACTATTGCATTTTATCTCATTATTTATCCAGTTACTTATTTATTTATTAAACATTTAATTTGATGAGTCATTGCACTGTAACTTTTAATTCTTTTAGTCATAGGTTAATAATACTTATGTTAAGATAATGTATTTTATATTAAAATATTTGTGATATATTTTAGCAATAATTGCACTTATTATTTTTTCCTATACTTTAACATAGGACTCTCTCCACCCCAGTAGAGCAGGTCTCCACCACCATGTGTAAAGGTACGAGTTGTAACTTGGTACTTGTAAATCCTGGTGTAGGAGGCTCCACCAAGAGCCGGAGACATACCCTGTCTCCCCGTCTGGCCATATGCCTCACAGTACACACCAATATTAAATACTTACCTAATAATAATACCATTGAACAAAACTAAATATATATGCAAGTAAAAAATACACATGTAAGGTTGAATTATATTTTTTTATAAAATAGAAATAAAGAGGAACGGGAAAAATCTTCTTCCTCTAGGTATAAAAATGTTGATAAAAAATATAGTAATTCCCGTAAAGTCCAGGATGGCTCCCACACCTTGGTAGTGTCCTCCTAGAGCTAATTGATGTCAGGGCATTTTGAAAAGGGGTGGGATTTTAGGATTTTTTAGGGGGGCAGAGCCAGGGTGTTCTGGGTAGGAATGATGATGGGAAAAGTGAGGTTTTGGGGAATGGGTGTATTTGGGGCATATGGGAATGTGTTATGGCATGGGGTGTTTTCGGACCAGAGGAATGGTGGAAGGAGGAAGGGGGATTAGGTCAGGAGAGGAAATTGTGGTGAGCCTTGGAATGGGGTTAGAGCTTTGAATGTGGACTGGTGGTAGAACAAGGTCAGGGCAGAATGAGGGATAGGAGTAGATGTGTAGGGAGCACTAGGGCAGAGGAGGCACTAGCAGAGAGAACCTCTATGTAAGACAGACAGGGCAGAACACAGGCCATTGGGATGGCAATCACTTGTGAGAGTTACTAACACCCTGAACAGCAAGCAACAGTGCCAGCTGCCTCACAGAAAGGTTCTTAAGCACCTCCAGTTCCTCCTCTGACGCCAGTGTTGGTGACTTTGGGACAGGGGAAGAGGTGCTCATTGTAAAGGAGACCCCATTCCATTTGTGGACTGTCGTGTGGCTGTGTTCCATTGGGAAAGGAGTGAGGGTTGTACTGGTGGTGTCTGCGACAGGAACATATGTTGTGACCTGTGTGGTTTCACAACAAGAGGCTGTCCCAAGTAGGAGGCTTCAGAATGAGATATATTAGTGCTATCCTGTCCAGCCCTATCACCCTCCTTGCCATTGTGCCCTTTGATGTTGGTGACTCCGCCCTCCCACTCACAGTAGTTCTTCTGCTGGCCTGTGTCTCCCTTGCTTTCATCCAACACAAAAGGGTCAGGAGGAGTCAAGGCAGTCAGTTCAGTCCTCCTACCAATACTAATAAACACAAATGAACTGACTGTCTCTCATGTAGGACTAGTACTAAAAGAGTAACCTAAGGTGGAATCTAATAAAGTTTAAAGACAAAAACTCTCACCCACCCATTGGATGGCATGCTTCATCATCGGGCCACTCATAGCACCAACCTAAATAGGTCCAATGGTGCAAACTACTATCCAATAAATGTATATATTTGGGGAGCTTAGGGGGAATATTTTGATGGCTGTAATGCTGTGCCACTCATATGGCCTCCCAAAAGTGAAAACTATGTGCAGAGGGGGAAAAAATTGTAAAACCGAAGATTAAAAATGGTAGAATATTAATTTTGTTTGAATCCCCCAGAGGTGTCATTAAAAGGCTAAGTCAAGCAAACTCTGAATTTCTTTTTAAAAAGGAACAGCCTCCACAGGCTTAGTAGCTGGAAAGGTAACATCCACAGCCAGGTCCTTCATTGTCTCTGATGAGTGCCATGCCCTAAAATATTAATGACAGTAAAACGATAATTCAAACTAAAGCATGCCATGCTTAGTGATAACCTGGATGTTATCATTTTGGCATACTGAAATGTGTTGCCCTTGTCAACCACGCATCTTTCTCAAGTCATAGGGGGGCCTGCATGCATCACCAATGTCTGACTGGATTGTTTTTGAGCACGACTTACCTGGCTGGTAAAGTACTATGGCTCACAAATTCAAATTTGTGCATATTTTGTTATCACTAATGTTTGTGGAGTACATTTCATGCAAAAATGTCATGTAATTAAATACCAAAATTATTCACCATACCCAGAATAATGTTCCAAGCATATATCTATGAAGTTAAAACATCTATATGTGCATCTTGGTCAGGGATTGACTTTTACTTGTGAAAGCTAGACTGTCGCCGCTGAACTTTTCATATTTCTTTGTTTCAAATATGTCAAATATAGCAATCAAACTCAGATTTTAGACATACAAACCCCATAAAAATGTGGTTTACCATGTTCAAATCACAAACTGCCAGATCTTAGGGCTGCAAGCAATTTTTCTAATGATATATGCAACATTTTATATTTTGGGGACAGAGTATACAGTCGCTCACAATATTCTTATCAACTAACTGGCACATGCATCAAGCCAAAATCCAGTCGGTAAAATACCGAATCGCTAAAATCACCCGTTAGCGAGTAAAATAAACCGAATCCCAATGCATCAACCCAAAATGTGAGCAAATAACGAATCGCTAAATGAAATCCGGTAAAATACCGAATCGCAAATAACCAACATGCAAAAATACCGAATCCCTAAATACCGAATTAGCAATCACCGAAATCACTAATAGCTCCCGGCAAGTGCCAATGGCTAATAACGAATCGCAACCCAATGCAACAACAGTCGCAAATACCGAAAATCCCAAAAATCGCTATTTAGCATGAGCTAAATAAGGGGAATCAGAACCTGGAGGTAAAGTTAAAAAAAAAGTCATGTGAATGAAAAAAAAAATTAAACATGTGCAACTGATTGTGTTAATCACCAAACCCTTAAATGTGGCCAAGGAGACCCTGTTGGCTACCACAAAATGGCAGCCCTCTACGTGCTTGCAAGGAGGATGCGTATCAATGCGGCAGGACAGCGCAGGAGAAGGGTCCAGGAGAGAGTTTTCAGACTGCGCATCACCTTGCTCGGGCAGAATGAGGGCGAGGTGTACGATAAGTATCGACTGAATCGTGCCATGATCATGCGCCTCATTGCAGACCTGGAACCATTACTGCAGCACCAGACACACCGGACCAATGCAATCCCTGCGCACGTCCAGGTCCTATGCAGCCTGCACCTACTGGCCTCAGGAAGTTTCCAGGGGGTAATTGCGGTAGCCGGAGGCGTATCGCAAAGCGCACTCTCACGCTTCTTCAAGAAATTCCTAGATGCCATGCTGACAATGCTACACACCCACATCAGCTTCCCCACAACCCCACAGCAGTTGGACCGCAAGAAACAGGCATTCTGCCAGGTGGCACAATTCCCCCATGTAATTGGATGCATCGACTGTACGCATATCCCCATATGTCCACCTGCAGCAAATGAGTACATATTCCGTAACTGAAAGTCATACCACTCAATCAACGTGCAGGTTGTGTGCGATGCCAATCACATCATAACGGACCTAGTGGCACAATTTCCGGGGAGCACACACGACTCCTACATATTCCGCCACAGTGGAATCCACAGGCGTCTACTCAACGGAGAATTTGGAGAGGGACTCCTGCTTGGTACGTACAAATTCCACTTCCCCACATGAACACCACACATGTATGAACATCACCATTGCTAAGTCTTTGCTTCTATCTTCTAGGTGACAGTGCTTACGCCCTGCGTGAATATATACTCACCCCATACATCAATCCAGCAACCCCACAGGAACAACGCTACAACGCAGCACACATAAGCACTTGGAATGTCATAGAGAGGACATTTGGGATTCTGAAGAGTCGCTTTAGAATCCTACATAAGACTGGCGGCGCCTTGCTATACAAACCTGAAACCTGCTGCAGGATTATTGCTGTATGTGCAATGCTGCACAACATTGCGACCAGAAGGGGGATACCCATAGAGGTGGACAGGAATGACGACCACCGGGATGACCAACCACCCGCCCAACACCGACAGGCACACGTCCCTAACACAGCAGAGGGCCATAGGAGGCGGACATACATCATGCAACATCATTTCTGAATCAGGTGAGAATGATACATTACTATTTTGTTGGGGGTGCAACTGTTTAATGCACAGTAGCACTGCGGTATGTGCAACCAAACAAGCGATGTAAATAATGCTCCACATGACAAAAGTAATTACAAATGTGCGTTAAAGTCACGGCTGTGCAGCCTCAGGGAGGGGAGGACCATGGTTGCCCCACCACGGTCAGGTATGGCTGTAAATCTGTCTAGTGGCGCTTCCCACGTACACCAAGCCTCCACTCAGGTGTCTCCGACGCCTCACCACGGCTGTCCCCGTGGAGGCACGCGAACTGCGGCGCCTGGTGCTGGCCTCTGCCACTGACACACTGCTGACACTCGAGGCAGCCTCACTGCCGTCTTCCCCTCCCAATGCACCAGCACTGAATGTTCCGCTCTGTAGGTGTTCAACAGCAGCGGTCATCTGCCCTAGTGCCTTGGCAACATCCCCGCAAAAGTGCCCAAGGTCCACCTGCAAGGACACCGAGCGGCGTGCCAACACTGCGGTGCTGTTGGTGAGACGTGTGATGGCCTTTGTAGAGGCCGTGGACCGCACCAATTGCTGACGGTGCCTCCTCCTCTCGCACTCATGGCCCTCCCTCATGGCACGGGTGAGCTCATGGATGTCCTCCCTGAGGTGCCCATTGCCCTCTGCCACCACAGTGGTCATGTCCCTAACCGCTGCAGTCATGGCACGCATTTCCCTTGCAAGGCGCACGATATTTGAGCTTATTGTTGCCATGTGTCGTCCCTGCAGGCACTGTACACGCAGCATCCTCTCCTCGATGGCAGAAGTTTGTGGGAGATCAAGGTCACCTGAATAGACAGAACTTGGCCGAGCCCTGCTCCGCTGTGGCAGTCTGCCGCGTCCAGGTGGTGCAGCAGGCGGTGTGATGGTGCACAGACTTTGTCCCAATTGTGTGGAGGGTGTTCCCATCACCTGCAAGTGCGCAACTTGGGACCTGCGCCTCGGCGCTTTAGTGGCTGTTGTAGCTGAAGCTGGTGTGGCTGGTGCTGGTGGTGCTGGTGCTGGTGGTGCTGGTGGTGGTGGTGGTGGTGGGGTGGCAGGTGGAGGTGATGTATGCGCATCCTGCGCTGTCTCCATGTCGGAATCCACAGGTGTCTAGGATATAATCAGCTGCCCGCTGTCGTCCGATTCCCCAGGAGATGCATCTGTGTGTGAACCAGTGCATGGTTAGTGGGATAGTTACACCTACGTAGTGTCGTACACATACATGTCCCTCTGTGATCCACTAAATAAACAGTCTCTATCCACGTTCAACTTATGTGGTGATTCGTAATTGTATTTACGCCTGTACATGCACACTGGGCTGACTAGACTACAACTCCCATGATGCACTAGTGTTAACAGTAAAGCTGTGTGGGCCAAAGCTGCATGCACACTCAGATCCTGCTGGGGGCATGGGAATGGATTTAAGCTATGCTGGGTATGGGCACAGGCATGCATCTTACCTTGGGCACTTGTGGCTGCGCCGGAGGTGTCCATCTGGGTCACTCCCACGACGGCTTCACGCTCGATTGTCCCTTCCACCAGCTCCTCCAGGGCAGTGTTGGCTTGGACCGTCGAAGGGCCGCCTCCGGTTCTGGTCGCCTCCCGGAGCCTCTCCGCAATCCTCTCCTTAGCACGCTTCCACAGGTCTTACCATCTTTTCTTGAGGTCGTCAATGCTGCGGGGCGTCACACCAACAGCATTCACCCTCTCCCGGATGCGCTGCCATATGCGCCGTTTCTCCCCCTCAGGCACCTTGAGGGACAGCTTACCAAAAAGGCGATCGTGCTTGCTGCTAACTCTCTCTATCAGGTGCTCCAGCTCCCTGTCGGAGAACTTGCGCTTGCGCTTGCGTGCAGCCTCAGCGCTGGATGGTGCTTCCTTCTCCATGGTTCTTTGGTTTGGCGGATAGCTCAGTCGGTGTGGCTTCACTCTGCACAGGCAGTCTTCACTCACAGCTCCTGTTTGCTCCTCTGTCGAGGCAATGAGGGTGGGGCTGCAGTATTTCCTGGTTGGTGATGTCATCTACACGTTCCCAGAGCGACGCGGTCATTTGCGATTTCGCTAATACCGAATTCGCTATTAGCTCATTCGGTATTACCGAACTCGCTATTAGCTAATCGGAGTTTGCATGCCCCGCTATTGATTATTCGGTAAAAATAGCGATTTTTAATGAATCGCTAATATTTACCGAATCTGTTGATGCACGCCCAAAAGCGATTCCTTAATAACGATTCCTTATTTCTCGCTAATAAGGAATCGCTTTTTGTTTGGTTGATGCATGTGCACCATAGTGCATAAAAATGCAAGTTCTTTTCACGTATGAAGTTTACCTGACACTCTGTTTGCCCAAACAGCAGGTTGTAGTAGGTCAGGACCCCCTCCATAATGATAAGAATGAAGTTGGGGGACCTCTCACCTGTTCCTGTACTGAGTTTACAGACATTTTTATTTTTTACAATACATGTTTACATATTTAAAAAATATATATTTTATAGAACCAACTGTAGAGAAATTATAAACATTCTTGAAATATTGAATTTTGACATGTGCCAAATGTTCATATTTTTGTAATATGTCCATCAAAAGTGTGTGGAAATATAACACTGACACATTGCAATGTTGCAGATATGTCAAACAACCATACCAGGCGTGATGAATGTGTGTACAAACCTCGTTCAGATATGAAACCATGCAGGAAAGACACATCAGGCTGAACTGTACCTATGATGCTTTAGCACAACAATTTCAATCTGAACTTTTGCTGGACATCTCAATTCAGACTCCCATGAAAATTATGGTAGTGTTACATTTCTAGGATGATGACTCCTTTCGGTACACTACTAGCTACTCCAATGGGAAGTTGCAGACAACGTTTTCAGCTGTCCTTAACCTGGATGCTATGCTCAGATATAAGAATGAATAGATCACATTTTCAACAGCTAATGCTGAACTGAACAACATCAAGACCTGGTTCTAAGGATTGGAAGGTATACCACATGTGGTTGGTGCATCCATGGAACCCATACTGCATTGGTGCCACCTCACTACCAGAAGAAAGTGTACTGCTTTAGCAAGCATTTTAACTTGATCAATGTGCAGGTGGTTTGCATAGCAGGTCCCTTTATCACCTTTGTGTTTGCAAGATTTCAAGGTTCCATCCATTACTCACTAGTGCAGTGCAACAGCTGCATACCACAATAGATGGCAGACCTTGTACCAAAGAGGGCCTGGCTTGTTGGTAATTATCAAAGATTATGATGAAGTCATTTGTTGCTGGAAATTTGTGACCTTGAAAACATAATTTCACTTAAATGTTTTGTGATTATATTTTTTCAGGGGACTCAGTTTATTCAAGTTGTATAACACTACCAGGATAAGTCCACGTCAATGCGACTCGAGCTAACCAGGGGTCCTGGGGAACACATTTGTGGCTCCCAATGGGCTAGTTCAGTTGCCTAGATAAGACCAGAGGGGCCCTCCCCTACTCTCCCGGGAAGGTTTACAAGATTGCTGTGTAATATTATATGTTTCCCAACATTGTGAGGGTGAATTTGTTATTGTGATTGAGATGGTGGTTTAACTAGCCTGTGTCCACTGCACCTACAATTCCCATAATGCCTTCAGTGTGGAGTTTGGACAATACCTTCTACTCCCGGAGCTTGAGGTTGAGGGGCCTGGCAGACCTTCCCACCTCTTGCCTGGGTCTTTTAGTGTACAGTGCAAGTGAAGTAACTGACATTTCCTAGGAGGTAATTCCACCACGTGCTGATCTTCTCCTGTGAGCGTCTAGTGTTGACGTTGGAGATAACAATCATTTTATTCACAATTCTGTCTTACATTTGTTTTCTCTGGCTCACGGGTACTGCCTAGACCTGTGCTCCAAACAACAGTACTTTATCCTTAATTATCTCATTCATCATCACCATTAACTAATTTACCGTGAGTCTGGGTTGTCTTCTTCCAGACATTTTCACAAATAGTGAAGGTCTGCTGATGGTGGTTCATGTTGTGAGTGGTAAATGATTTCCGTGATGGATAAGTGCCTAGGTCATAGCGCACACAAATTATCTGTGTTCAGCCATGAAAAAGAATCAGCACCAGGAATCCAGATATCATTGACAGCTGGGGCACTTCTGGGCAGGAGTGCACGTCTGTCACCATGCGGATTACTTTTCTGTCCCAATAGCCCATCCATCCCACTCTGATGATACCAGACAACTATAAATATACCCGTTCACCATAACAGCATTGGTATAGTGGTGTCTCTTCATAGTGAACGGGCGAACAATGATGGAGAGCGTTAGGGCAGACAAAGGACCCTTCTCTATCATGATGGATGGTTATTCATCAGGCCAAACCCTAAATAAGGGGACAGATAACAGCCAGCGGGATGGATGGATCTGGTCCACTATGAACAAGGAATAATGGTCTGTCTGACAAACTCTAGATCGACCCCTAGGGCTCGTCCCTCTGCTGCATTTGTATCCTCCTGCTGCACCTGTATTGATGGTAAATCATCATCATTGAGGCTCTGTGGGGATGCTGTGCAGATCCTTCTTCATTGTAGTAGTGTGCTGTATGACACTTGTGGCAATGATCTTGCAGCACATTTTAGGTCTGTACAACTGTGCTCAGTTGTTCTTGTGGAAGCAGCAAAACCAGGACTTCAGGATCCCAAAGGTCCTCTGGATGATTGAACATGTTGTCCTGTGCACCCTGTTGAAACACATTTCACTTATTGTCCTTGGAGTCAGGTATGGTATGAGTATCCAGGGATGAAATGCATATGCACTGCCACCTTAAGAGCATGAGAAAGAAAATCATTAGTTTACATTACTCAAACAGTCCAGGCCACTGTATTAATTGAGTCTGCGATTCTCATACCTAGTAAAAACCCATTGCCAAATTCACCCTGTGATAGTCACTTTTGTATTCCACAGTGGCGAAACATGAATGACTCATGGGTGCTGCCTGGGAAACTGGCCACAATGTCTATTATGATACAGAAGGCATCACACATTACCTGCACATTCAATGAGTGTGAACTTTTCCTGTTCCCATATATGAATTCAGTTGCTGAGGAGGGACATATGGCAATATGTGTGCCATCAGATCAGCCAATGGCATTTGGGAACTGTGCTACCCGGTAGAACATCAATTTGTTTTCTTGCAATAATTAGGGGGGAAGTGGGGAAAGATATATATTGGTCAATAATTTTACTAACCATGATGTCCAAGAACCTGTGGAAGAACTTGGAAAAGGTGCTTTGTTACACAAGAATTACTTGAATGTGTACCTCCCATAAATCTCCTCCTCAGTTTGTTTAAAAAGGGTGACCCTCACCCTAAATATCCTCTCCTATCTCCTCTTCCTCTGCCAAAATCCTCATCCTCCTCACCAGAAAATACAAGCCACCATTGTGAAGGAGCCTGATGCATTTTGGGTGCCTTTTTATAATTTGCACACGGTTACCACCTGATCTGAATTGATGGTAATTACACTTCCTACATGGCCATTTTGCAACTAGTCCCAATTAGGAAATCAAATTTGGAAATCCATATTTACAATTTCCTATTTTGTGATTTCCAAAATGTGATTTTTACTAGGTAGAAATCACATTTTGCACCACTGCAAATGCCTTTTACATGCCGCAATGGCATTTTACATTTCCTAACGGCCCGAAATTGTGATTTGCACAGTTAGGAAATGCAAATTACATTCATACATATGGCATTAAGTCTGCAACACAAGGAGGGTCTAAATTAGGCATCCTTTACTCTCTGGGTAGATTTGGGTAAGCAATCCAAGACTTAATTAAAGAGAAGAATGTGGGGCTAGTCTAGGTATAGTGCAACACGGTTATCTCAGTCACAAAGTATAAATATTCATCCAAGGGTTGTTTGAATATATATTAACAGGATAATCAGGTAAACAAATTGTAGCAACACACAAAACTCGCTGTGTAACCTGATTCCAGATATCATACAGAACTGGTATAATGGGTCAATAATCTCACATTGAAACCAGTCTACTGGCTAAACATTATACAATATTCATGAACACCTATTGTTCATGAATCTCCACTGTGAATGAAACTCAGAATGGAATGTAGGTTGAGCAGGAAAGATACAGAATCAATTAAACCAGCAAAGATGCTAAATTATAAGGTCCATACACTGCCAATGTTCTAGACGTTTTTGTGTAAACATACAAATCGGTATCAACAGTGCCAAGAGTACCTGTAATGAAAGTGGATAGAATCTTCAAGCTCCTACACTGGGGTAGGGTAGGGGTATGCTGACCCTATGGCAGGGGTCCTCAAACTGGGGGGCCTCAAGTGATCCCAGGAGGAGCACCAGGCTTTGGCCATCAGAAGCATTGTACACACAATGGATCACAAAGATCTCTGGATATGACTAGCTGCCTAGAAAAACTGAGCGCTTGGCTGTCACACACAATAGGTTAATGGAGCCAACAGAAAATATGCCAAACTAACAAAAGTTAGAGCAAAAAGGAGTGCACTCAACAGACTCGAATTCAGCAACTCAACTGCACTTGCAACCACCCTTGTCATGTGGTGAGAGATTCAAGGGGCTCCATGGATATTTGTAAAAAATGGCAGTCATCAAGTTTGAATCTTCAGCAGCACTACACCTTTTTGTAGTGAGGGCTACAGTGGGCTAAGGCTTGCTTGAGGCTTTCAAGGCTCCATGTTTTGGCTTGGGCATTTCAACAAAGAACAGAGTCAGCAACAGCAGCACAACAGGCAAGCAAAACTTCAGCTGGGCTGCAGACTTAATCCTAGCCATGAAAAAGGGGGTATGGTGCAGGCTTCATGCTCTGAATAAACTTCAGGAGCAAGGGATTGTGCAGATCCAACACCAGAAAATGATCAATGAACTGTAATGAATCTTTAGTTCTGAATTCCAATGGCAGGCAGTTGGTCAGATGCCCACTGCCAATCAGTGTTCAGTACATTGTTAAACATCTGAAAATCTAGTCAATCGTTGTATTCTCTCTTCACAGAAGAATCTGGAATTCCACAAGATTCAGTCTGTGTACAGGGGCTCAGGTGAGCACTACATGTTTTTCTTCAATGGGAAACCGTGTGCATTCAATCTAGCCTATCTGAGACAAAGGATGAGCAGGAAGAAGAATTGGCATGTTGGATCAGTCTCAGTGGCAGCACTCATCTTCAATATGGGAATTCCATTTTTACATTATGATGCATTTCTACAAATATTTACAAGTAACCAAACACTAGACACACCAGTAGTGTTCCCAAAAATGTATAAGTTTTCTTACACTCTAAAGTGTATGATTGGTCATGACAGAGATAACAGCATGTACTAGTCACAAATATTACATTTCATTGCACATAGTGCCACCTGTTGGCTCCATGACTCCATGGTAATTTCCTATTGAGAGGCCAGAAGATATCTGCCTGGCAAGCACCGTTGGACCCCCAAAAGGATAATGAACTGCCATCAGTAGGGGCTTACTGAAAAGGAACTACACGTGTGTTGGGAGCAGTTCTTACCATTCTCAGGGCCCACTGAAGGTGTTGCTATGAAAGACCAGAAATGTAGTGTGAGCGATCCAAGAGATGATGGGCACTATAAACTTTTACTACTACAACAATCCAGGGAAACAGCTAGGGATATAGGAAATGGAACAAGGATGGTACAGCTATTGGCTGTTGCTGCCTTTTCATCCATAATGTCTGATAATAAATGGCAGAAACAGTCTCTGCACCTCTCAATGCTGAATGGCCGTATTTGGATTTACCTTGATGGTGGATGACCTACCTGCCCAGATATCTCTGCCACAGTCATTGGATTTACGATGGTGCATTGATAAAGCAGCAGTAGTGGGAGCTATTCAGCCACCTCATCTGTAGTGCAAATCCACATCATTTCTGGTAGAGTTATTACACTGCAAAATTTGCATGGTATAAATGGTGGACTATCATGTTGGCATGTTAAGGAGACTGGATATTTGTGCATTGACATTGTACTCTGACTTTAGTTGACATTACCTGTAATTACCTGTTGCAGAATCTATAACATACAGCAGTGACGCTGGCAGAAGTTCTACAATAGGTTGTCCCAAAGGTGTTGCCTCCCCAGGCAGGTACAGCCTCTTTGGTGGTTTAACCTCAACCTCCTGAGTATAGAAGTAAAAATCAAGTAGATCTTCCACCCATTGCATAGCGGAGAATGACTGGTACAATCATGAATGGAATTTCCACATGTAATGTTCTAAGTCAACTCCTTATTACTGATGTATTTGATCAAATCTGAATTCCTAATGGAACCATGCATTTTTATTTTTATTTGAGGCAACAGCTGGCGTTCTGATATGTTAAGCTTTGAGAGAACAATGTCCTTCCCTCAAACTGCTTATGTAGCATAAGGTTGTTTTGGAGTCTGCTCTTAGGTATCTGGTAGAGTAAACAATGCTTTCATTTGTAGTACAGGATTTGTACCAGACTTTACTTTTTGGTGGTTTCCTTAAATATCTGATTGTCTAAAATCCATAACTTTGGGGTTTGAGTCTAGCTGCATTTCCTATTCAGATGGCCAAACAGGAATGTGATTGAATATACAAAAATAGAACAGAACCACAACAAAGACTCTTAAAAATTGATGTTATAGGACGTTATCACAAATGGCTGGTTTTGTAGTAGCCAGTTGACAGAGAGCAATAACAAAAACCAAGGACAGTGTTCATCATCATTGAAATTGTGTTTTAGGAACTCATAGAGAGCTTTAAGTTCTTTATAGAATACTGAAGAATGGCTGCTGTGTCAAGGAAATTGATGCATCTATGAGTTACCACTCTGAAATATAAGGGACCTATCAGCTACACAGGCTTACACAGAGGAGCTCCAGCAGAAGTCCATATCCAGTTCTAATTAAGAATGTAGTCTCTGATGTTGCAGAATGCCATTTTAATCATTCAATGCAAATGCTGTTTCTGCAGCACACAGTCAATGTAAATGTCAGAGTAATAGTATCTGGTACTAACGCATAATTAGATGGTATAGGCTTCAAAAAACACTTAGTCTAATAGTCAAACAAACTGAATTAAAAGGGAAATTTTGAAAATCTTGGTACAAGAGAAAAGAATCAGAATTTTATATTCAAAAACATAATAAAATTGAAGCTTTGAGGGCATTTGCAAAAACAAAAGATTAAGGGTCAGATGTACAAACAACAGAAATAGTGATTCCTAATTTGGG
Organism: Triturus cristatus; assembly: GCF_964204655.1. Classification (NCBI taxonomy): domain Eukaryota; kingdom Metazoa; phylum Chordata; class Amphibia; order Caudata; family Salamandridae; genus Triturus; species Triturus cristatus. The sequence continues at coordinate 587,366,795 of NC_140591.1, read as the reverse complement.
AATTGTAAGGAAACACATACCCTCTCCTAACAGCGATTCAGTATGATTTGCAATTGCTATTAGAACCAAGAAATCGCGTTTTCAGAGCACATTGCTTGGCTGGAGATGTGTATGAGGAGTTTGCTTTGAGGATTCAGAATGGAATTGGAAATGAATACACAGGAGACAAACAAAGAGGCAAGGGCAGGAAAGAAAGCAGAAGTTTTCTGATGTGGAGCTTGAGGTTTGGCAGAGAAGTGTGTGCTTCACAGTTACAAGATTTTTGGTAGCAATTCCTTGTCTGGGGCAGTGGCTACTAAGAGAAGACTTTAGATGGTATTCCAATAAAGAATCAATGCTGGGTGAGTCAGCAAATGCAGCAATGAAGAAATCAGGAAGCGGTGGTATGACAAGAGGGGTGGAAAAAGAAGAACCTAGTAACCAGGATCAGAGAAGCAACTGCCACTGGAGTAGGACCTTCATCAAAGCTTATATCTCTTGAAGAAGTGATAACACCAGAAGACACCTCTGTGGTCACAGAAATGGAAGCATCAGGGCAACGTCTTAGCGAACCCGCTTAGTGATATTCTCTCACATTTATTTTAATTGACATTAATGAAATAAGATGTATATGTGATAGAAATGCAGATTATATTATTACAACTAGATCATTAATATACTATTTTTTATACTATTTTTCATTGCCACTGTTATATACGTCAGGTAAGGTGCAGTATGAGTATTACAATGTTCCCTTTTTTCAAAAAAATAAAGCCAATGTTACGTGTATACAATGTATACTTTAGATTAGCCCCTACAAAAAAATTGAAATATCATAAAAGATTAGATATTAAAAAGATTATTGTGTGTCCCCCCGCTCATGAGTGAGCAATTTCCTGCTAATGGAATTCCTATGCCTGGTCTAAGTTTCTTTTTGTTGCCTTTTTTTTTTTTTTTTTAAAGAAAAGAGTTAATAAGAAACCTTTCTGTAGTGTTGGGTTAAGTTGTGGGCGTCTGCAGCCGTTACATGTGCAGTTTGCTCCTGCTCTCAGAACTGCTGTATTATTGTTGTCCTCCTCCTTCTATGTTAGCAGCCGGCCCAGGCGGTTGTAGGCCCATGACTGTGAATATTTGATGTGTAAATAAAGGTTTAAAAAAAAAAAAAAAAAGATTATTGTATTTTATCATAAATAAAATTACTCAGGTGGTAGAAGAAGAGGTTGTAAAGGATTTGTGGAGGAGAATGAATTTGAAATGGGGCAAAGCAGCTTTATCTGAGCCATCACCCTCTAACCCAAAACCAGGGTTCCACACACGACCGGACAAATCCAGCCACAACAACTATTATACAAGATAAACACCTACATTAAGAGCACATCTGCAGCAAATGAGGTAAAGGAGAAGGAATTTGGCTACTACTTGATTAAGCAGAATGAGGAGATGAGATGTACAACTGCAACTACCAACATCCATGCTACTTAGAATTTTAGAATAGACAATGCGTTCTGTGCAGCAAGGCAAACCTAAATACATATAAGTGATGGGTAGCTAAATGGAAGGCCTTAGAAAAACTATGAAGGATGCTTTAGCAGAGGGTCTAAGACAAATGACATACCAAATGGTGAAGTCAACAGGGGCTTGCCTGCCTTGTGTGTCTGCAAGAAAGATTCATGCATATCACACAGATGTCTGCACAACAGCTCATGGGCTGGCTGCAAGGGTTTGGCATGTCTGTCATTTGACCTGCAACTGTTACTGGAGCCTTGTCAAGGAGGATTGTAAGCCTCTAAAAATGAATGGGCCACTTCATTGGAGATGTTGTTGGGTTAGAGAAACTACTAAATGTAATAAATGCCCTACAAACAAGGAATTGACAAGAAACAAATTATACTTTTAACCATATATAGAGAGTAAGTAAGTGAGTGAGGAAGTAAGGTGAACAAGTGCAACACTCTTTTATCTGCTTCCCCAGGAGAATTCTGAAAACAATGTTGCCTAATAGTACATTTTACATCTTCATTCTTAATGGGTTTGGCCATCCTTCCTTCCTTCTCCTCATCCATCATTCCTTCTCATCATCTACCAACCCATCTGTTAATCAGTACATTCTTATCTCCATTCAACCTTCCATTCTTTATCAACCCTCCTTCTCTCATCCATTCTCCATTTTACCATCCACCCTCCTATCCTTCTGTCATTAATCCATCCATTCTTCTTGCTCTTCTTCAATCCTTCTTAAAATATATACTTACTTTTCTCACGTAATCCATCCACCCTTCTCTCCATCCTTCTTTCCATCCGTACATATATCGCTCCCTCCTTCCCTTCTATCTTTATTTTTGTGCACTCTCATTGTATATCTTGCCTCACTTAGAAGCTCCATCATGCTATTATCGGTCGTATGACGTTACAACGCATTCCTTTGCAATGCATGCCTTTACTACGCATGCGTTACAACGCGAATGCCATTACCACGCATAACCTTTACCAGGAAATTTCCTTTATCACGCATACCTTTACAACAAATTTGATGTAAATTCATGCATGGTAAGGGCATTTTCATGGTAAAGGTTATTTCAGACCACTTGCCCAATTCCTATAACTGCTACCTTGCGCCCTCCCCCCTCCAGCATTCATTTTTTTTTAAATACCCCTACCCTGTACCCCTGTGCGACCCCGCGACCCCCGGCCCCCAATCCTTCTTAGAAATACCCCTGCCCGGAACCCTTAAAAGTTGCCCTTTGCGATTCCCCCACCCTCAAACCCTTCTAACAAATACCCCTCCCCTGCCCTTAACCCTAAAATCGGACCCCTGCGTAACACAACCCCTCAGTCCTTATATATAAATTTTTTTAAAACTAAAATTCCCCTTACCTCTCCACGACGTCTCCTCTCCAAGCTCTTCTGACGTATGGCGCACATCGGAAAGAGGAAGCGGAAGTGTCTTTCCATTTCCTCAACGATGCCAATAGCGGAATCCAACCACTGCCAGGTAATCGCATTCGGTTTTGCCATCTTTTTTCATCTGGAACACTGTAGTTGGCGCAGCAACTTATCTTGTCTTTTCAAGTCTGGGAGCAGCGGCCAGTGTTGAGACCGGGAAATGTCTGACTCCCCTTCCTCCTCCCCCCTTTCCCACATTTTGCAAAGATGAGACCTCCTTCCCGCCTGGCTGGCATGCTGGTGAGTGCGTTTTTATTTTATGATCTTTTTGAAGTGAGTGAAAGAGGCAATCAATAATTTTGTGCTGGTAGGCATGTACCTTTAACACACATGCCTTTACTACGTATCTCGTAGTAAAAGTATGCGTGGTAAAGGCTATGCATGGTAACCATGCATGTGTTGTAATGCATGCATGGTTAAGGGTATGCATGGAAACGACCGCGCTGTAGTAGCTGTTTTACGCTATTATCTTGAAGTGGTTTCTACAAGCTTTTGTTTGGAAACCAGTGCTTCTGATCAAAGTTAAAGGGGCAATAAACACCTTTTTAAAGGTTTATGCTACTCATGCTGCCCAGTGGCACCCGCTGCCAGCTCAACCTGCTAAAGTGAAGGGTTCCTGATGCCCCTGCATACAAATTGATTCTATTACAACCTATGAGTGTGATGAACTGAGATAAGAAACTGTAAGTCTTAGTAGTATGTCTGTGTTTGAAACATGACGCATACTCTGCACATGCTCATGCACAGTAGCGTGAGAATGTGGTGGGGCTAGCAATGGGTCAGAAAGAGCTGCAGTCAGGTGAGACAAAACAACATTTGCTTCATGCAAATACTTTTTGTTTTTAAACCTTAAAAATTATAAAACATTTTTGGGTTCTCTTAGATCCAAAATCATCATTGGGTACAAGCCAGGGATGTCAAATTGTTAGCTTGTTTTTAGTATTTTTTCCATCTGTGAAACAGAGAAAGTTATATTAATACATGTAAAATTTAATATTCTTACATTTCAAATAACACATTATTTTCTAATTTATTTTAGTAGTGGTTGTCTTTGTACCAGTCTGTCAATCTTTTCCTTCAGCAGCATTTGCAGCATCAGGCATTATGCGTGGTTTTTAAAGGTGCTGATTGTCAGCACCACCAGTCATCATTGTCAGCCTCAATGGGAAGCCTTCTATTTATAGCGATGTTGCATAGAGTGAAATAAAAGAACATTGTTTCAAAAATATCAAATTGTATGAAAATCAGGTCAAAATAAATCGCCAATACAAAGATTTTGAGGAACAGAATATAAAAGGTAAAAATATCATGTTATGTATTTAAGATTGGTTTTAAAAATATTGTTGTACATAATATTGTTTACTTAAATAGAGTTTTATTAAATATCATTGTTTAATTAATTTAATATATAATAATTATATTAATTGTTGTTTTATTATATTGTTAGCATTATCATGTACTCCCATAGTCTCACTGATTCCCCTGCCCAGGCGGTAGAGGTGCGCAGTTGGCGTGAGTGCCAAGAAACATCAGAGGTCCACAAATCTCACTGCGCAGTGGAAGGAAATGCGCACTCCAAATATATTTTCCTTATCAGTTTATTTTAAAAGGAAATAGGCATCCCAAAATATGGGGGCAGAGAAAATCTGACACGTTTTGGCAAACAAGTCGCCTTGGTCACTGTAAGGTGAACACACCTTCTGCTTTCATCTTATAGGTTGATGCACCGTAAGATTACATGAACACAAACAATGGACTTCCAAAAGAAATCACCACTTCACATTACAAAGGAGACCATGATATACATAAAACATTCATGATAAAGGTTAACATTATTGAATAAATAGCATAATTAAATGTTTTATGCACGTATTCAAGTAACGCTACTCGTGGCCTATACCAAACATATCATGATTAAATGTTCCTCAAAGACAGTGACAGACACGCATTAAGAATCATTACATCCTAGCATTGCATCAGTGCATACCATTTAAAATAGATGATACCTCAAAAGACGACATCTAGAGTAAGTGATCACTAGTCTGCATTGACGTAAGGTCACTGGAGCTTCCAGGAAGCCACCGCAGTGGCTCATGATAACATGATTAAATGTTGCTCACAGTCAGCGACAGAATTGCGTTAACAATCATTACATCCTAGCATTGTCGGTTCATACCTTTCATATGAGAGGATGCCAGTCAGAGAGAAAACAGAGCGTGTGAGACTGCAGAAGTAAACATAAGTGAAACTCTCAAGACGACCGCCACAGTAAGTAGTCACATACTTACATTGGTGGAGGATCATAGGAGCTTAAGTAACACCACCACAGTGGATAACGGCAATGGTAGTGTAAAAGTGCAGTGGAAAAGAGCTCGAAAAGTAACACAGCTGCAAATCCCAAAACCTATGCAAAGGTGGTCAGTAAGATTACAACACAGGCATCAAGCACATAGTAGAAATGCCCGGGAGTGCTGTCTCTTGAGCACTGTAATAGTGAACAAGTAAATGGAAAATTCATATCTCAATGGACAACCCCATGGTGGGAATAGCAACAAAGCTGGAGAGCAAACTCAACTACTTCCATAGAAAATTCAATATGCCTGTCCAAATAGGCATAGCATGCCAAATGTATACATGCAATTTATGATGGCACAATTCCAAGCATGAAGGACAGTGACCAAATCATAGGAAAGGGGGGAAGCCTGACCAGGACCATATAATCCCCAAAAGGGACAAACCATATGGTGGTCATGCATCTGTGCTGTCCTACATTCTGGATGTAAATATGCCTGCCCCAGTGGGCAAGGCATGCACACTAAAATGCAAGTGATACTAAAATCCAAAAGATAGCAGGATTTAAAGCAAGACAGAAAATACAAATAATTAAAGCCAGACCACGATAGTGTGTCTACTATGGTGAAGACAGACCAGCATTGAAAAAGGGAGGCAATAATAGTTGGCTGGATAGCGCACCAGTGGGCAGATGGTTTACACATAATCCAACATGGTTTCACCAGTTGTGATAGCTAACTCTCTCTCAGGGTCACCAGAGATCAGCAAGGATCAATTTCTTCATTGTATATCTTGAATTGTATCCTTTAGAAGGAAGCTCCACTACATAACCTTCAGTGATAGAAGCCCTGTATAAACATAATGACCAAAGTGCAGAAATGTGAGGTGAGGAAAAACAGAGGGAAAACAAAAGCAGGAAGGGCAGGAGAAAGAAGAGAGAAACAAAAAATGTACACATTATTAGGTTTACAAACATGTTAAAAATTCAAAAACAAGCTGCACAAAGATCACAACATCTTACAATATGTTTGTACCTCAGAAGGGTCCCTAGCTAGTCTTAATAGGCAGACCCTATGTAGAGAGTGATATCGAAACAGCTCATAATCAGAAACCAGTATAAGAGACACAAAGTCAAGTAGACAATACATCCTCAAGTCCCTATCCTAGATGTTCATTTAGCTCCTCATCTGTATTCAGACCTGGTGGTAGCTTGGTGTTTAGTTCAAGGATGTATTTAGACTGGAAATTCCTAAGGGTTGCTTCCTTGTCACCTCGTCTGACATTAGAGTTTATCCTGTTTATGGTGAAATAGCGCAAAGACATTGTGTTTCCGTTGTGGTACAGGGTGAAATGGCAAGCCACTGGATAGTGGCCACCATTGTTGTAAATCGCCCTCAGATGTTCTAGGACCCTCTTTTTGACTGGGTGAATGGTACTCCCCGTGTACCATTTATTGCAGGGACATGTGAGAATATACACAACTAAGAGCCTAATTATGATGAGAGTCGGAAAGCCTCCGGCCTGCTGTCGGAGGCTTTCCGAGTCTCATTGCTGTTTTAGTTTCGACCGCCCAAATTGCGATGCAGGCAGTTGAAAGTGAAACCGGCCAGTCATTCTGTCTGGATTCCGATGGGCTCAAAGAGCCCGTCGACCAGCCAGAGGCCTGTCCTTAATCCCTATGGACGGCGTTTCTGCCGTAGGGATTACGATGTTGGTTTCCGACAGGCTTTCCATGTCGGGCTTTCCAACATGGAAAGCCTGTCAGAAAGTGCCATTGTGGGCCCTTAGCAGGCTCCCTTCATGCTGCAGCTTCCAGTTGGGGGCCGCCCCCTGTCAATCCCCACACCGTGGGGCAGGCATCCTGAAGTGCCTTTCACGTGGTGCAGGGATGAACAGATTTTCCCATTTGTCTATGGGAGCTTGTGCTACTGCCGGTTTATGGCCGCAGCACAAGCTCCATAGACAAATGGGATTATGAGACCGCACCATGTGAATTGTCTCCTATCAATTCACTAAGGCTCTTCTCACTACAAAGAATTTGCCAATTATTGTTGAGGATTTGTCTTACAGCTTTGGATTTATTGCTGTATGTAGTGATACATCTCACCACGCCAGTTTCATCCCCCTTGCCCATAGGATTCCTGGAGGCCAGCAGGACCTGTCTATTGACCCGTTTAACTCTTTCCAGGCCTGTTTTCTGTATGTTCTCAGGGTAACCACTAGTTCTAATTCTTATCAGCATGGTCTCACTATCCTCCACGTTGCAATTCTGGCGGGCACATAGAAGCTTGTCATTAGGAATGCTGTTAATGGGGGGTTTGGGATTACCACTGTGGGCATGATGAAGTGTATTGCCTGCAGTTTCTTTTCTGTACAATATAATGGTTAAATTATGGTCACTGTTACTGACCTTCACATCCCAAAAATCAATGGAGGTATTGCTGATATGGCCTGTTAAGTTGAGATTGAGATAATTGAAATTGAGTCTCTCAGTGAACATTTCTGCTTCCTTAACACCACCCTTCCAAATTACAAAAATGTCTTCGATGTATCTGACCCAGAGTATGCCATGGGAGTTGATGGTATCCATACTGCCTACCACCAGCTCCTCCCACCAACCTAAGAAAAGGTTTATGAAAGATGGGGCAAAACATGTGCCCATGGCTTTTGCCTGAAATATTTGCTATTAAAGACAAATAAATGTTTTCTCAGGCAAAAGTCAATCATGTCTAGGACCATCTTAGTGTGGAAGATATAAGAGATGGACCTGGCCTTAAGGAAGAGTCTAAAAACTGTGATTCCCACTTCATGCTCAGTGCTGGTGTAGAGGCTACCTACATCCAGAGTGATAAGCAAAAAGTGTGGTTTCCAATGTATACAATAAATACAAGCCAAAAAGTCTTTAGTAGCCTGTATGTAAGAAGGAAGAGTGAGGACAAAGGGGTGTACGAAAAAATCTACATATTTGGATGTATTTTCCAATAGTGAGCCCATGGATGACACTATGAGCCTGCCCAGGGTATTGGTCAAGTCCTTATGAATCTTGGGAAGTATATGATGGTGACCATAGGCTTACACACCACAACTTTATTCTCATCCCACTCTATCAGCCCTCTCTCTCTCCAGTCACATAGCATTTCACTTTAGGTATGATTAGCTTCCAAAATCACTTTTCTTTGCACATTTTCATAACAATCCTTCATTCCCAATTGCTTGTAACCTTCACTGAGGTACATTTCTTTAGACAAAATCAGGACATCTCCTCCCGTCTAATTTTCTAATGAGAATGCTGTTATCTGATTGCAAATTTCTAATAGCCCTTTCCTTTAATTTAAGGTTGTCACCCTGCCATTTATTTCTCCTGAGATTCTTTGTCACCAGATTTTTTAAAATGTTGGATAGTTACACCTTTAAAGTTGTCTATGGCGTCATAGGGCACGAAGGGGCAAAACATTGATTTGGCTTTGAAACCACTTGGGCAACTTAATTTCAGTACTAGGTCAGTATCGCCAAATCTAAGATTTGTCACCAATGCAATCAGTGTCTTGATCCAGTTCAGCAGAGGTATGGAGTATATCAACATCACTGATTGTCAGGTTACTAGGCGGCACCTTAGCCTTACTCCTAATACTAGATTGCCTTCTCACAGAGCACCATTTGCGGACCTTCAGTTTTCTGGTAAATTTGTAAAGATCTATACTGGCCTGAGCATAGTAGAAAGGATTGCTGGGACAGAAAAAGAGACCTAATTTAAGGGTCAGGAGTTCATCATTAGATAGAGAACAGCTTGAGAGGTTTACCACATTAATATTCTGTTCTTTAATAGTCCCATCTTTTGACCCCTCATCTTGATTTCCATGGGGTTTACAGACTTTGTTGCATTGTTTGCTCCTTGTTTCTTTCCACCTCTTCCTCATCCTCTTCCTCTGCCTCTCTCTCTCCAACAATCTTCTTGCCAGCTCTGCTGTGATCTTTCCGGATTGATGAGTCATAGTTTCTGGCAAAGATTTCCTGATCGACAAGTGCTTGGTCTAGGTGTATCATAGGCTTCATCTTTCGAAAATGTCAGTCTCACTGGTTTCACTGCGAGATTCACTATCAGTGATTTGGTTTTGTGCATTTTCGTTATCTACTGTTTGTGCCAGATTCATCATGGCCAGATTATCAAATGTCTTGCTGAAGGCGAGAACCTTCTCTGCTTCATCATCCTGTTGATCCCTAAGGGATTTGCGTTGCTTTTTTGCTTTAGTTTCCTCTTCTAATTTATGGATCTTGTCATCAATCAACTTCATGTCTTTCTCAGAAGGTCTTCACGTCATCTACACTCTTAAATTATTGGGAAAGAGTATATTTTTCTGCCAATCTCTGTTCACATTCTTGCCAAGCATACTTTATCAAACTTTCATCATTATAACAGAGCAATTGTCTGTGTTTTCTGCCCATTCCCTCAGTATTTCTGGATTAGGTCTTTCATACATTGGAACAGTCAGGATTCTCAGACTTCTTTGAACTCTGCAGCACTCCAGATATTTCTTTAAAGTGGTGGCTTCCCACCAATTTCTGGTCTCTTGTCTCCCAGTCTATTGCATTTCTGTTTCACAGTTAGAGCATCTCCGACTTGACATGATCGTAGGGCTACATTTATCCAAATAGTTGTTCTGCAGCTTGTTTACTCCTTTCATCCAACTACGAGCAGTATAGATCAGAGTGGCAAGTCCTCCGACTCAGCGCCTCCATCACGTCACCTGGAAATCGGGTCGCATCCCAAAATATAGCTGCACGTGGCAGGATCCAGGGATTAAGCCGTACTCCTGTACTCCTCCAGTCTCACTGATTCCCCGTCCCTGGGGGCAGCAGTGAACAGTCTGCGTGAGCGCCGAGAAACATCCATGCTCCACAAATCCCATGGCTTGGTGGAAAGAAATATGCACTCCAAAGATATTTGCCTTATAATTTTATTTTAGAAGGAAATACCATGTGTGGTGTCGCATTCTAGTCTTTCGATCACCACGTCATGTGCTGCTATGCCTTGTGGATAGGTGGGATGGCATTGTGTAACGGGGCACTGGTAGCAGTGGATGTCCCACACTCCCTCTCCAAATAAGGAAGAACTTCCTCACATTCCAGTGTGCCTGCGCTTCATTACGGGGTAGATACCGACATTACAAACTGGCGACAAGTCGGAAGAAGCTCATCAGTTCAGCTTACTGAGCGCTACACGCCGCGACAAGCATTGTGCATGAAGTATGTCACGGGACACTGTTCAGGTCAGTCGGAGAGGGAGAGCAGCGGCAAAGCAGTAGGCTGCTTGGGATTTCTACTCGATCCCTCCTTAATGCGCATGACAGCTTCAACTATAATTCAGCCTCCAAGGATCGCTACCAGCCTGTTTGAAATTGGGCGCCAATTAACCCAGTCACACAGAGGAGCGCAACATTTCGGCGGCCATTTAGAGCCAACTAATGTCGGCCATCTTAGATGCCCGTGTCTGCGAATACACACATTCTGATTGCCCAGTCTTTCAGCAATCTTCGTCATAATTAAGGCAACTGCACATCACGCCCGCAAGCATTCACGTCTTCTCTACGTCAAGCTGTCGACTTCCGTGCTGGGCATCTTGCAGCGTGTCCTGAGCACATGTTCCCGCAGTGACACGCACACTTCTTTCATCCCTGTAGTCATGTCAGCCCGCCTTGGTTGTGAATGACTTTCGTTAGGCATGCATGTGTGTTCATCCTCTCAGTGATAAGCCTTCCTGGGTGTGCTGGGACTTGCTCAGTTCAATAAGCACCACCACCGTTCATGGTTGCAGACAGCTGGTTGCCGCGCCTTCTTACTTCAGTGGTCTTCATTTAATAAGGCGTGCCAGTCAGTCACAATGTGTGCACAAACCTTCTCACTGACAAACCCAGTTCCTTTCTTCCCGAAGCCAGGAGAGACGGGCATGGAATGGGCTGATTGGAAGGGTTACTTCCTAAATTACTTGTCTGCCCTGGAGGAAGAGGGGGATGAGGTGTTCTCCAGTAAACACAGGAAGAAAATTCAATTGCACAATCTGGGGCTGGAAGGGTTGAGAGTATACAAGGACATGGTCAAGAAACCAAGACGCACACATGTTACAGATGTATTCCAGCATGCTTTAGAAGATTAAGACAGTCATTACCGACCAGGAATTTGCACTACCATAGACAGATACAATTTTTTTCAGAGGAAACAAAGTGACACGGAAACAGTGGAAGACTATGTGGCGGCGCTAAAGAAACTGGCAGTAAATTGCAAATTTGGCTACCTTCATGAAAAGTTAGTACGGGATCAGATTATAATGCACACAGTGAACACTAATGTACAGGAGAAGTTGTGGGTTTGTGGGGAGGCACCCCTTAATGAAATCATAGCAATTGTCAAGAAGGCAGATCTGTCTAAAACATGTGCGGTAGCGGCTAAGAAGGTACAAACCTGCCCCCAGTGAGGGAACAAAATTAGTAAGATGCCCATAAAAAAATATGCAGGGCCCAACAGAAACCCTAGTGAGAAAAAGGGTTGTTGTTACAGGTGTGGTAGTCAGACTCACATGGCTAATGACAGGAGATGCCCTGCGTTCCATGTAAAATGCTAATTTTGTGGTGGTGTGGGACAGTTTGGTAAAGTCCGCAGAAGGAAACCCAGCATTGCCACAGTCAAATGCGTCATGTATGAATCAGATGCTGAGGATAGGGAGGGTGATGTTATAGAAGATTGTATTTTATGCATTGATGAACATGTCATGGATATTGATTACAATAGCAGTAAAAAGCCCTCATATATGTTGACCATTAGGGGTGTGCAGATTACCATGGTAGCGGACTCAGGTTCCCCATATACCATAATCTAAAGGAACATATGGGAAAGGGAAATTGCCAACACTATAGGGAGTCAACTACACCACACAGATATACATCCCGTCACCTTCACAGGAGAAAAAATCCCCATGGTTGGGTTCAGACAACTTAAGTTTGAATTCAAAGGGAGTGAAACCACAGGCAAATTGTATGTTGCTGAGAAGGGGCCTTCTGTCCTGGGATGGGCTGACCAAGGGGTGTTAGGCATCCAACTCAACCCCAGCGGAGAAACACAAATGCTCATGACAGATAACCCACCCGTGTCTGAAGAGGAAAAATTGAAAGAGGAGTTTCCCGAAGTCTTTGTCGGGACCATTGGGAAGCTTTCAAAATTCACACACAGGAATCTACTAAAAGAAGGCGCCATACCAATCAGCTATAAGGTCAGGAATATTCCTTTTTAACTGTAGGGAAGCGGTGCAGCTTGAATTGAAGCATTTGGAAGACAACGGCATCATAGAACCTATCGAAAGCACTGAATGGTTGGTGCCCTTGGTCGTGGAACGGAAACAAAGCTGGAAGGTGCATCTATGCATAGACCTTAGAGAACTGAACAAGAACATAATTGTGGATATATTTCCATTACCAAGAATCAACGAATTGTTGGCCCAGACCAAAGGAGTCAAGTGGTTCTCCGCAATAGACCTCACAGCGGCGTATCACCAAGTATCGCTTCACCCCTCATGCAGGAAGTTGACCTCCTTCATCACTCCATTTGGCTGCTACAGATTTTGGCGACTGCCACTGGTAGCAGTTGATTTCCTGCTCTCCCTCTCCAAATACAGAAGAACTTCATCACCTTCCAGTGTGCATGCGCTTCATTACGGGGTAGATCCCGACATTACACCATGGCATCCCCAAATACGGAGGCACAGAAAACCTGATGCGTTTCGGCGAACAAGTCGCCTTGGTCACTGTAAGGTGAACACGCCCCCTGCTTTCTTCCTTTAGGTTTGTGAACAGTAATGATTACATGAAAACAACTGCCAAAAGAAAGCACCACTTCGCATTACAGAGGGGGCCACGATGTACATGAAACATTCATGAAAAACGTTAACATTATTGGATACATAGCATAAATAATGTCTTATGCACATATTCAAGAAACGCCACTCATGGCCAATACCAAACATATCATGATTAAATGTTCCTCAAAGACAGCGACAGATGTGCATTAAGATTCATTACATCCTCATTATGTTGGTGCATACCATTTATAAAGGAGGATACAGTCATGCATGAGACTGCAGATTCAAATATGTGTATACCTGAAAAGACGAAGAAAGTGGTCACGTGTCTGCATTAGCGTAGGGTCGCTGGAGCTTACATGAAGCCATTGCAATGGCACAGGGTAATGGTGCTGTGAAAGTGCATGCAGCCATAATTTACTTGAAACATTCATAAAGAACTATAACATTTCTGAAACATACCATAATTCAAAGTCTTATGCACATAATTCAAGGGCTGCAGCTCATGGCCTATACCAACATATATGATAACATGATTAAATGTTTCTAACAGTCAACAACAGAATTGAATTATTAATCATTACATCCTAGTATTAAGTCAGTTCCTGCCTTTCATATCAGACGTTGCTAGTCAGGGATAAAACAGAATGTGTGAGACTGCAAATTCAAACAGAATCTCACAAGACAATTGCTACAGTAAGTGGCCACGTGTTTACATTGGCAGAGGATCACAGGACCTTATGTAAGACCAAAACAGTAGCTAATGCAATTGCAGTGTAAAAGTGCAGTGGGAAAGAGCTCAAAAAGTTACACAGTGCAGATTCTAACACCTCTGTAAAGGTGGCCAGTAAGAATACAACACAGATGATTGATGGTCTAATATCATGTGCACTGTCCCCTAAAAAAGAAGGGATCTGATTAGGTAATGTGTGTTGTTAATTTGTTTATAAAATCATAATGAGATATATTTAAATTTTCCAAGGAGGTACCCATTTCCTAGCTCTCCTATGTACATATGGTTATACAGGCCACAGTGATGACATTTTAAGGAATTTTGGGTAGTGCCAGGATTTAGGGCCACAAGGTCTGTGGTGAGACAGTCCAAATTGCACATTACCTATATGTTTAGTGAATATTTGCGTTTTCAATTGCTCTGATGCTTATAGTAGACATAATGGTTCGTATGCACCATCTACACAAGCAATGACATTAGAGAATGGCGCTATATGTTAGAATTTTAACACAGTTCCCTGAAAGTCCTGTTGTTTGTTTGAGAGGGAAATATGTAGGTGCAACTTCTGAAGTGTGACTAATGATTTCTAAATACACATCAAAGAGTGCTTTGGGATAATATGCCTTCTACAACAACAAAGTCCCAATATCTTCATAGTGCCAGCAGGTTAAGGTGTTGTGAAAACTGTGACAAGTACTGTTGAGACCTTTTCTATTCTTATCATGTACTTGCTTACCGAATCTTTTATCTCTTTCTATTAGGAAGTGTGACGTTTAAGACATGCATAGAAGCATCAGCATCATGTCTGGCTCCTAGCTTTGCTTACATATTTCTGTTGTTTATGTTATGGTTGCTTTCAAAAGATTATGGATGCCTACAGTGAAAGCTGACATGTTTCTGTTGTTTTAGTTTTAGGGGCAAATTATCTACATATAAATCAATATGTCCCATTAATAGCCAGAATTATTTTGTCTTGTTGGGACTCTAATGTTATAATAATAATCCACATTTATAAAGCGCAAACAATCACCCGTAAGGGTCTCTAGGTGCTGGGGGCCGTCGGGAAGATTAAGCAAGCTATTGCCCAGAGTCACATGGTGCTGGGTTAATCTTCCGCCGGCACCGGGGATCGAACCGTGATCCCCAGATTCCGGAGTCAGTCGCCCTGGCCGCAGCACCACACCTCTTCCACCATATGTTGCCCAACCTATAAACATGAGACAAAAACAGTGATAAGATCCTATGAAAACTCAGGTACGTGACAATTAATTGGAGAGGCTTTGCAATGGAATGATCAAACCAGAGATCATGCTGGTTTGGTATAGCAGCCAGCTTCAGTTTGGAGGCTGCTCCAGGAGTGGGGCAGAGAAGTGGCCTTCAACCCATTACTGCTTCATATACCCTGGCAATGGTTGTGACAGAGAATAGCTCAAAAGCAATTTTTCACCAAGCGAAGATATGCTGTGTTATTCATCTTAAGAAACACTTGCTATTTTCTGCTCCTGCTAAATTTTAGTATAGTCCTCAGAAGTAGCAGTAGGGTGTTAGGATTCTAGGAACTTGCTGACCACGTTAGGAATGCTCATATTGCTTTTGCTGGCCGTGTCATGCATTACTACATTTATTTTCTCATTCTGTGTGGTTACCGTTCATTTTTACGCACTCGATTTGGGTTTAAGAAATACACATTTTAAACTTAATTTGCTGTTTCTTAATGCTATTTTGAGTGTATAATTAATTTACAAAAGAAGGTTTGGAGTTCTTCTGTGTCCCTTAACTCATCTAGTGGGACTGCTCGGTGGACTGTGTGTGAATTGCAGTCCAAGTGGATTTCTAATTCATGTTAGTGTATTGAACTAAATCATTTCACCAGGGGGTTAGACATCTGACCCCTGTGGCTCTTGATGGGACTCACAGATTGAGACAAAGGGAACACATTTCCTGAACATCAGTTGCTAGAGACTGACTATGCAGGGTGTATATGCTTTAAACATATGATTTGCAAATCGCTTTTTGGTAATTGTACATATCGCTTCAAATTTTCTCTATCAATTCAACATTCATTCGGTCCAACACAGAAAATAACAAAAGCTTGTCTTTCATGCTTTCATACATTTGAAATCTGTTAGAAATGGGGGTCTCTGGTTGGCAGAGGTAGGTATCTTTGTTTAAGTAGGGACCCTTCTTCCTAGTCAGGGTAAGGGGGATACACTCCTATAATAACCCCTGGTCGCCCCCTTGGCAGCTTGGCACACGCAGACAGGCTTATCTCAGAGGCAGTGTGTAAAGCATTTGTGAACACATACTGTAATACAGTGAAAACACTACAAATGGACACCACACCACTTTAGAAAAATAAATAATCTTTATCTAAACCAAAACAAGACAAAAGGACAAAAATCCACAATACTTTTATTAAAAAGGACTCAAATGTATAAAACAGTTCTGTTCCAAAGAAATGTGAAATGCAACACTTTTACACAAAGAACCTTGGATGCGTCGAAAAATGCAAGCAAAAAGGGTCGCGGGGAAGGTGATGGTCAGTTCCTTACACTCAGGGAAGCTGATGCGCCGGTTCCTTACTGCTGCGCAGGGGAGGTGATGCATCGGTTTCTTACTGGAGAGGAGGTGATGCAACAGTTTCTTACTGCGTGGGGAGGTGATGCGTCAGTTTTTTACTGCATCCCCCAACGATGTGACAGACTTGGCGCTTCGATGCATTGCGTGACGATACGGTCTGATGTGTCGGTTCTTCTCCAACCGGGCCTACATCAGAATCGGTGCAAGGATCTCAGCCGTTGGAGATCAGTGCACAGGATTCGTCTCACGGCAGACACTTCAGCCGTGAGCAGGTGCTGCGTCAATCTTTCGGCAGCGGCGATGCGTCGGAAATCTTCTCTTGTGCCACTACCTTGCGTCCGAAACAGGCGATGCATCAATTTTCACAGTTCTTGCAGTTTCCGGTCCCAAAACAACCTCCAGAAGCCCAGATCACTTGCAGGCCACTCTCAGCAGGTCAGAACTCCCAGTGAAGGAGTTCAGGGAAGACTGGGGGTGAAGTCTTTGTATCTCTGAGACTTCAGATCAGGAGTCAAGCTCAGTTCAAGCCCTTGGAGATCTTCCTCAAGCAGGGGACACAGCATACAACAAAGTCCTTCTCCTTTCCTTGGCAGCAAGTTGCAACTGCAGGCCAACCCCAGACAGCAAACAGCACAGGGACAATATTCCTCCTCAGCTTCTCCAGCAGTTCTCCCTGGCAAAGGTTCCTCTTGATTCTCAGTAGTGATCTAAAAGTCTGGGATCTAGGCCCCTCTTTTTATTCAGTAAATCTCTTTAGGCCAGATGTATGACCCATTTTTGCATGCGCAAACGGGTTTGCGATCCGTTTGCGCATGCAAAAACCTGCAGGGCCATGTGCAAACCCTATTTACCGAGTTGCAACTTATTTGCGAATCGCAATTAGGAAGGGGCGTTCCAAGGGCGTCCCTTCCTAATTGCGACTCGCTACCCCATGTAAGAATGTTTAGCGACCGCATTTGGGGTCGCAAAACACTCGCACCTTACTGCCCTCTTCAAGAGGGTGGTAATGCATTCAGAAATGTTAAGGGCTCCCCAGGGAACCCCTTCCCCTTTGCAAATGCAGGGGAAAATATTTTTATGCCCTTAAAAAATGAAACAAAAATGTTTCATTATTTTTTTTTTTAAATGCAGCTCATTTTCCTTTAAGGAAATCGGGCTGCATTAAAAAAATAAAAACTGCTTTATTTAAAAGCAGTCCCAGACATGGAGGTCTGCTGAGCCCAGCAGGCCACCATACCTGGGAGGGCCAGCCATTCCTAATGGGGTCGCAAATTGCGATTGCCTCATTAATATGCATGAGGCATGCAATTTGTGACCCCATTGGGAATAGCAATCAGTGTCGCAGATGCAAATTCCTTTGTTGTACATCTGGACCTTTGTTCTCTGAAGGCAGAGAGTGTCTGTGACCAGCCAATACCAGTTCTGTTCTCACTGGTGCAGATTCCTGGCAGGAGGTGGAGACAGCCTTGTGGAAGGTAGACCAGGCCCATTCAGGTGAAAGGAAATCTCCTCCCCCTACTCTAAATGAGGCCCAGGTCTATTCAGCCTAGCCCTGACTCATCCAGACTCTCTGGGGCCACTGCACCTCCCCAGCTGGCAAGAAAATATCTACTTTCTAAAAGTGTCATTTTCAAACCCAGAATGTAAAAATCATCCTCACTAAAATATGAATATTAACATTCAGTTCAGGCATATAAAACGTTATTTTCTCATCTTGTTTCCATGGGAAGTAATGCTCATAAGATGTTATGACCAAACTCCCCATTCTATCCCACAGGGACAGATAGCCTTACAATAGTGAAAAACGAAATTGGCAGTATTTCACTATCAGGACATGCCACATACATAAAGGCATGTCCTACCTTTCATATACACTGCCCCATATCATTTTGTTGCTTGCCCTGGGCAGGTGGCGGTCCCTGGGGCATGCCACGTGATTACTCCCCATATAATTAAAAATATTGCCCCCGGGATTTGGCCAAACTGGGGACTCCATAAAAAGTAATGCGGGAGCCTGTGTGTCTTTTTTTAAATTTTGCTGTGGAAACGGGGGTCCACCGATGAATTGGCGACAAAATTGAAGTGAAAAATAATCTTTTAATACCTGGCGGGGTCCATGTGGGTCCCCCCCCACCATATCTGGGGGTCAGGGTATTCCTACCCTTCCCCCTTTTCTTTATTTTTTGCATTTTATGGGACTCAGCTTCAAGCCTATTACCTAGGTAGGTAGTTATAGTTAGGAACAACTTTCCATAGGAAAAGCCTTTTTTGATTTGCCAATATCTTTGGCGCTGTTTGACGAATCTTCGCTACATTTTCAAAACTAATGGGGCGCTGTGGTCAGCTCCTGTCTTGAAAGGTGCAGGTGATTTGTCAAGCAGGGGCTGAGAAAAAAGAGGGGTCCCAAAACGCGTTTTCTCCATGTTCATTTCCAAATTAAACTTTAGACAAAGCTACAGCCCGAACTGCTAAACAGAATTACACCATATTTGGCAAAAAGGGAGTTCTTGGGTCAGAATGTGTTCTTTTTGTTAAATGGTGTAAATCCATTCAGTAGTTTTTGAGAAATTCAAAAATAAAAAGTGAACGATATCTGACTGCTGCTGTGGATCTGAGAATCCTCCTGAGCACAAGCTTTATTTTGATTGGCTGCCATAACTCCAAACCAAAAAGTGTTGGCAGCCATCTTATGACTCGGTTGAACCGAGTTAAAAGAAAAAAAGTTAGAAAACAAGATAAGGGGGCAGGGTAGAAACTGTCTGACCCCTAGGCCTGCTCAGTGGGTCCCACAGGGACCCCAAGTGCCCAAAAAGCATTTAAAAGAAAAGATTATGTGGAATTCATGTAGGGTACGCGAAACCCGACGATTCCTTTTTTAAAAAACAAAGCGTGGACCTTTGCGCTTCATTTGTTTCAAGCCCCTGGGTGGGCCAGGTCCCACGGGCAATATGTAATTATGCTGTGGGGGCCCGCCTCCTCCCGGGGGTTTCTTGGAAAAAATGCGTGGGGGGCTCCTTGCCCCCCATGCTGCCTCAGGGACCACCACCTCCCAGGGGCTTGAATTCATTATGGGCGGGAGGGCCTTGCGGGGGCAATATATAATTATGTTGCGGGGGCCGCCACCTCCGCAATGCTACTTCTAAAAAATAAATGTGGGGGCTCAGCCTGCCCACACTGCCCCAGGGACAACCACCTCCCCGGGGCACACTTCATATAAATCTGGTGGTCTGTTGCAGACCCCCATCCCTGGGGATCACCACCTTCCCAGGGCTTCAAATCAGTTGTGAGTGGGGGGCAGTGCAGCTCCCTCCTGGAGCCCTCTAAGGCCCTGGGGACCTACACCCCTCAGGGTGGCTCCAGCAATGTCCCGGGTTGCCCAGCCCTGGGATATTGCAGTTTGCAATGGCAGGGTGGGACTCTGCTCCCGCCCTGTCATTGCAAACTTCTGCTTCACCTCATGGAAGTGAGAGCAGCAAAACTGTTCTTGCTTCCATAAGCAATGCTTGCTCCAGTAGGAGACAGTGAGCCGGCAGGAGCCGCGGGGGCAATGGGCCCCCCGGGGCAGACACCAAGTAATGGAAGTGGCATGTATTTTTTCTCTAGGTTTTGGAGTCACTACCCCATCGCAGCTCTCAGCGGGACCCCCCTTGTAATGTCGCGTTGGATTCACGGATCAACCTCAAATAAATAATTTAATACTATATAATCTAGAAGGTACTGTTGCATTTGTGAACTTTTTTTAGAGTTAGTGAGATTGAAGTTCATAATCACATTAAAATTTGATTGAGTTGGTAGTAATATAAAAAAAAGTTAAACTTGAAAAGTGTATTGTGATGTAGTACATTGAATTTGTGCTTATGTTTTGCAAATGCGCAACGGATTGCGAATCCAAAAAAAAAGTTAAAAAGAGAATGTATGATTAAAATTAAAAAAAACACTGTTATAGGGTGGCTCTAAAAAGAGCCCTTGTTTTCATTCTAACTTTGTTAACCCCTTCAGTGCCACGCCCTTTCCCCGCGCTGTGCCGGGCGTTGCATTAGCGGGCGGGGTTCATGACGAGATAGTCTCGTCATGGGCACAGCGCAACCGCGCTCCATGACGAGACCATCTCGTCATGGGCACTGAAGCGGTTAAAGCTACATGTAAGTGCAGGCGCACAGCTTAAGGTTGTTGAGAAACACTCTTTCTTTCACCTGCGAAGTGAACTTCATCACATCTGTAGATGTCATCTATATCAAAATGTAAATTGTTGTTATAGATGGAACCCATTCTATGGTCTCTGAGGTAAGCAGAAACAGCTTTATTGACATTCTTCCTAGCTTTCTCAAACTGTGGACAGAATTGATTTGACCACTTACATTTCTGTCTTTGGCATATATTAGAATATTCAAAGACAGTTGGAGGCAAGAGAAACATTAATTGTGCAACGGTATCCTTCAGGAGCATTTCCAGTCCTACTCCAGTCAATGTGCCTAGGTCATTGCCACCACAATTCACAATCATGAGGTCAGGGGGTTGGAGATGAAAAAGGTTTTAACCAAAGGCATCAATTGGTGCCACTTTAGGCCTCTCTGTGCAATCCATTTAATATCCACATTTTGCAAACCTAGGTCTTTGTCAATACCTCTGTGTTCAGCATACCTTTTGCCCCAGAAAACTAAGCTGTACCCTACAATCCATAGAGTAAGCATCTTGAAGAGATGTCTGTAAGGAATGAAAAGATGACTGCAGCTCAGGTAGTCAGTTGGTATAATGAGAGGTATCTAAAATGGCGGTGAAGAAGCTATTTTTCAAAAAGCTGATAAGTGATTGGTTGTTCATTAACATTGTGCACTCAAAACATAGGATGCATGTTACTTTCCTGAAGAAGCATGTTTCTTATTGGTTATTAAAAAATGTTTGAAAGGTACAGTAGATAGAATAAGGTCATATTTTGCAAAAGTCAACCTCACCTGCTATTTGCATTTGTAAGCTGCTCTGCTGAAGTTTAAAATATGGTGAACTAGGGACCTGCCAGTACAGTTGAATGCTGCAAAAAGTGTTGCTATGGAGACTGGGATTAAGGTGAATGGGGGAAGGGTTAAAAGTTAAGTGTGGATTTAACATGTGAAATAGTAGCTTACATATAACTGATATGTTACTAAATTAAGTTTTCCTAAGTCAGTAGTATGTGTATAAGTAGTGTGTTGTTAAAGATAAAACTAGTATTATTAGAAATAGGTTTTTGAACTCCCGTAAGGGTTCTCGGCTCCATCGTGACCCTACACTGCGGCACCGTGGTGGAATCCCAACTTCAGATAACTAGTTTGGGCACTTTTAGAAGTCAGTTGGAAAGGGTCAATATGTCTAACCAATAGAAATGTGTTTGACAATTTGAAATAATGTAGGAAGCAATTTGATTTTTTTACTTACTTTTATTTGTGTGCACAAAGAGAGGGAATGTTTGCTATTACTGGTTTTACCTTGTTGAGAGGGGTGCATTACATTTATTGTGTGCAAAAGAAAATCTTTCAAGAGTTTCTGATATTTCATATTCTGCAATACTATGTGAAAGGTGAGTTACAAATATTTGAGGTGTATTATGTATTATGTAGTAGCGCTTTACTCTTTTTATATTTGAAAAGCTTTATTTTCAAACTTTTGAAATTATTCAAGAAATTTGATTTTTGAAATATACTATGAAATGTAGAGATGTCTATTGTAGTTAATGTTATTGTACTGAAATGATGATTAAAATAGATTGTGCATAGTAATATGTGTACATTGGTAAGTGGATTAATGAATATGGTAGTTTGTATTTGTGTGTGTAAATTTACATTTGAAGTACACCACATAATTTTAGGTGTCACTTTCCAATTGGAAGTGTAGTCTGTCAAGTTTTCAGGTGTGGATGGACTTGTGACTGAGGTATGTGTGTACTTGCATATGTATTCTCATATGTCTCATACATTTGAAGATGAAAGTATAAAAGACCGGTGTTGCTGCTTTGTATTTGGCTAGGCCCAACACTGTGAAGAGCACTAGAATGGTTAGGCTGCAGCACAAAAGTAAGGTTTAAAACATGTTAAAAAGAGGCGGATTCAAAAAGCCTTGAGGGCTCCCGCGGTGCGGGATGCCCTTTGCCTGAACTTTTTGCTGCAGTGTTGTACCAGGGGGCCAGGAACCGCAACATCCAGCCTCCTTTGCGGCTAGCTTGCCGCCTACGTCGTCCACAGCCCCAGGAGGCGCCAGGAGGCGGATTCACAAAGCCTTGAGGGCTTCCGCAGTGTGGGATGCCCGTTGTCTGAACTTTTTGCTGCAGGGTTGCACTGGGGGGCCAGGAACCGCAACACCCAGCCTCGTTTGCGGCCAGCTCGCCACCTACGTCTCCCGCAGCACCAAGAGGAGCCAGGAGGCAAATTAAAAAAGCCTTAAGGGCTCCCACAGTGTGGGATGCCCGTTGTCTGAACTTTGCTGCAGTGTTGCACCGGGGGGCCAGGAACCACAACACCCAGCCTCCTTTGCGGCCAGCTCGCCACCTATGTCTCCCGCAGCACCAGGAGGAGCCAGGAGGTGAATTCAAAAAGCCTTGAGGGCTCCCACAGTGCGGGATGCCCATTGCCTGAACTTTTTGCTGCAGTGTTGCACTGGGGAGCCAGGAACTGCAACACCCAGCCTCCTTTGCGGCCAGTTTGCCGCCTACGTCGTCCGCAGCCCCAGGAGGCTGATTTAAAAAGCCTTGAGGGCTCCCGCGGTGCGGGATGCCAATTGCCTGAACTTTTTGCTGCAGTGTTACACCGGGGGGCCAGGAACCGCAACACCTAGGCTCCTTTGCAGCTGTTCGCCACCTACGTTGCCCACTGCGCCAGGAGGTGGCTTAAAAAAGCCTTGAGGGCTCCCGCAGGGTGGGACGTGCGCAGGCATGCCCGGGCCATGGAGAGGCGCATCTGCACTTGTCAAAGCATGGATAAGGCTGAGCTGGGCCACCCCCCTAAGGCTCGTAGCGGACTTCCTCAATATCTACGACGACTCCATGGCCCAAGGTACAGTGTTTTCTCCTTACATCAATGCTATGAGAGCAGTGGCCGGTCATGTTTGCCTGGTATAAAGAACGCTTGCCTACTCTGCTTACCCCATCTTTGTGTCTGATCTACGTCCTCCTTCTAGTTATGTCCTCACAATGGGTAAATAAAAGGGTGCTCCAGGCGTGTCCAGCATGCTACCACCTCCTCGCAAGCGCTTGAGAATAGACAACTACTTAATCCGAGCCGTGGATATGGTCTCAAACGAGATCCAGCTGGTAGAACGTCGCCTTTCCCTTACAACTGAAGAGGTCACTCATCCACATACTGATCAAAGTTGTAGTGATCCCCTACCATCTCAGAGCGCTTTAGGGGTAACAAGCCCTCCAGAGGTACTAAGGACCTTGACTTGCTCTGCGACGCAGGTCCATAGTGTTGGTGCAGGTCCAGCCTGCGTGGGTGTTGCGCCTGGAGGAGAGCCTGTGTCTGGCTCAACAAGCACAGACGGCAGCATCCAGTTTTGCATTTCAGAAGGGGAGAGTGGTCCAAGAACCAAGCAGAGGAGGACAATTGTCAAATCCACTAAACCGAGAAATTCTGCTAAACTCTGCAAATTTCCTTCGCATAATAAGGTTGTAGATGGTGTTCCAATCGGGGGGACTGGTTCAGGCTAACGAGAATACCTGGTGTGATTCGAGAAAATGCCTAGGTGATCTCCAGGACTCCAAGTTACGCTCCATTCTTGATCAATTGGTGAAAATTAAATCCAACCTGGCGAGGTCGCCGGATCTCAGGACTTCCATATCCAGTTGTACCCAGTACTTGGCCTCTGACTTTATCGCTACTATCCCTGATCAAAGCAAGGGTGCTTTTCATCCATTTGAAATCTTCCCAATATCCCAACCTGTTATTCAACAGGCAGCCTGTGCCCCAAACCTGGCTGTTCTTCCTGTGATAGACCTTCCCCCAGCATCTCTTCATATGTCGTTGTATTGACAAACGTGCCAGGGCTTCCATAAACCAATATGGAACCTACCAGAGGCATAATAAATAAATAAATCCATTGGCTGAATAAAAAAGTAACTGGGACACATCGGAAGACATTTTGATGGCTAGGCGGGTGAGAGACATTGGGGGCAGGGGCCTTGGAAATAATGAGGATGTTATTGTGGTAAATTTCCGTTTGCCCAGGGTAGTCCAGGAAGTACTGTATAGAGCAAGTATGGGATTGGTCAAAACGAGCTCCATCAAGATAGTCCCTCTTGGCTTCTTTTATCAGCGTTTGGTGAGTCAATTAGGTACTCCTGGTAGTTTTGTCCCCAGCGACTCTGTGCTGCCTGGACCCCTCCCTTCAGTAGCACTCCACCTGTCCAATAGATTTGCCCCATTGGCTGGGTGGGAAGAAATTGATTGACGGTTTGGGGAGGTGTCTGTCTGTTCTGACTCCAGGAGGCGCACAGGTCACTTGTCTTGTTACCCAAATGCCACCCTCACCCCGATATAATCCTTCGCCCTTGGTGTCAGGTTTAGAGGAGGAGGGCAGGGTTTCTTGTAATCCCAGTCCTGTGTACTAATAAACAATACTCTACTGCATGACCATTTGTGTGTAGGACCTCATACTGGGAATTGTATGGAGGATCTTGCTAATTTAACCTCTGCTCACCAACTGCCCCCTGGTTCCTTACAGAACCCTCTCCCTTTAGGGGTAAGTGTGAGCTTAGGTAATGACGAAGGGCAAATAGATAATGTAAGCCTGAAAATCCTAAACTGGAATATAGCGGGTGTAGCCTCAAAGATCGCATTGGAGAGATGGCGATCCTTCATTATGACCTATGATATAGTTTTTATGCTAGAAACCTGGGAGTGCAAGGATATTGTATTTGATGTGTTTTAGCTTGCCCACCATTCCATCCATAGCGGGTAGAGCTAAAGGGGGTTTGTCGGCCTGGTTAAAGTGGAAATTGCTGGCCTGATTGTTCAGTTACTCCAGGAACAGGGGGAGGCGCAGGCTTTTTGTCTCTCTTGGAATGATACTTTTAAGTTGTATTTGGTACATTTCTATAATAATAATTTTACATCCAAAGGTGACTTCCAAGGCCTTTTTGTGCTCATTGACATTCTTGCAGAGAGGTAGGCTCGAGCGGATCGCCACTTTAAGTTGTTGATGGCGGGGGATTTTAACGCAAAATTCGGACTTCCTGCGCCACTTTCCCAGACCACCTTTGATCCAATCTCCCATGAGCTGGACCAAAATGTGATGGATGCTAGGGGACGGTTCCTATTTACCCATTTGCTAGAACGGGATATGGTCAATAAGGCCCAAATCGACTGACCAACATATTCCCACCTTTATAGGACGAGGTGTAGGAAGCACCATCGACTATATATTTGTCTCCTGGAGCTTGTTTTCCCTCATTAAGGACTGTGAGGTCCTTATCCAGCCATATAGCGATCACAATCCTATCTCTGCAAGGATAGTGTTACCATGTAGGGGACAGAAGCCTAAGCCTCTATCTATCCAGGCATTATCCACCAAGGATCTAGGGCGCAGAGTGGTTTGGCATTCAGTGAACATGAACAGCATAATGTCCCAAGTAATACCGATCAGTTCTGCCCTGGTGCTTAGTTGTAATTGCATACCATGTGAGCCAGTCCGTATTCCAACATGGTTTCGCAATTTTTCTAGACAAAGTCAAACATTTACTTTCTAAACCCATTATCCAGTCTTGCAATCGGGCACATTCCCGGTTTGATAATGCCTGCAGAGAAGCTAACAACACCTAACGCAGGGCTCTAAAGCAAAATCCTAGAGACCAGACTGCGATCAGGGAAAGCAGGAAGCTGTATAAGCTTGCTACAAAAAAAGAAAGTTAGCATTGAAGGAGGAGAAGTGGGAGTTAATAGTGGGCTCCTGCCATTCTAAAGATCCCCAAGACTTCTGGAAAGCAGTACGGTCAGTTCTATCTCCCACCCTACCAGCTGTTAAAGTAACCGTCCATATCTCTCCCGAGACGTGGGTGATGTTTACACTGGTCTCTACTCTGCTGATCTTAGTGCCACAGATGCCCCTACACAGCTGAATTTAACATGTCAAAATCTCGTTTTTATTGAAGGGGAAGTCCGGAAAGCAATTGACAATAGTAAAGGTAAGAAGGCTCCGGGCCCAGATGGAATCCCACTGGATTTATCCAAGGAAGACCCAGTATTCTGATCCCCGGTACTCACAGCTGTTTTTAATTCAGTTTGCTGCGAGGGAGTGCCAAAATCCTGGCGTTCATCTGTTATAGTGCCTGTTTTAAAAAAAGGAAACGTGCACGATCCTAAATGCTATCGACCGATATCTCTCTTGGACTCCTCTGTCAAAGTAATTCTGAGAGTCGTGCTAGACCGCCTACTGGACTGGAATAGTGCCAATCACATCTTGGACCCCAGCCAGTATGGGTTCAGGAAGGGGTTAGACACAATCAAACAGTGCCTTAATCTTCACCTCATCTTGGCTAAATATAAATACGCAAAGGGCACCTCTACCCACTTGCCTGTAAAGATAGCATTGAATACACAATTTTCCTAACTTATCTACAAATTTTAAATGATGAGATTGAATGAGAAACCACTATTGCAGGTGAAATAACCAGAGACAGTTCTCAAGATAGTCAAAGTTCGTCTGCACTAAGCCAAGATCCACTAGAAAAAACAATTATTGAAAATGAAGTAGCAATTGCCATGAATGAAGTAGAAACTGCAATGCAACAAGCACAACATGATATTATCCAGTTAGAAAAGTTAGAAGAACAACTAAACATCGAACAAAAATAAATATATGAACAAGTGATACAACAGATACAACAGGGTTTGCTGCACGAAAAAAAAGAATGCCAATGTTCATCATTTAAACCTATTTTAATGTACATCAGTTGCCAAGCTTGAACAGGAAAAAGTTTCTTAAATTAAAGTTTTGACCAGTTATCTCCACAAAACTACATAATTACATGTATATTGTGTTGTAACAACTGTTTTAGCAGCACACAACATTAAAGGGATTACTTTACATCGATTACTTATGCTACCAGTTGAGCATGATAATAATTTCGAATATCAGAAGCTATCTGGAGAAGCTTCTTATGAAACTTCAAGAAACTGAAGAAAATGAAACTTCTAATCATAGATGAGTGAGCATGATCTCAAACTTAGGGGCTGATTATGATGGCGGGCGGATCGCCACCTTCCGGCCGGCGGTGGTGATCCGCATGCCATCACAACCACATTTTCCCCCACCATGTTACCATGGCGGGGGTACTGCGGCGGACGGAAAGTCCATCTGCCACTTTTCCACCAGTCAGCAATCGTCACGATTGCCGGCTGGGCGGAACTCAGGCATAATATGGCGGCGGTGCCTGGAAAAATTGGTGTATTGACAAAACATGGTAAACAAGCTTTGTAAAGTCGGCTACTAAGGAACTTGTTTACAACTGGAAACACTGCATCTGAAATAATGTACAATAAGCTTGAAGAAAAGAAGTCTATAGTTTGCCTAATGCCTACACTGCAAGAGTGTTCTACATTTAATCAAGAACTTTTGAAACTGGAAAAACTGGAAATAGTTGAAATGAAAGCTATGGATAAAATTAAACACCAATGAGTGACTATTCTTCTCACAGACAGACTACAGTCTAAATTGCATTCTTTGGAGAAGTCTGTATCTAAAACAGCAGGCTTAGAAAACACTTTACATATATGTACATTGGGGAGAAGAGTTGGCCTAATGGCTAGGGCGCTCGACCTCGGAACTGGGTTTGAGTCTCAGGAATGACACTCAACATCCTGTGATTCTGGGCAAATCACTTAATCTCCCCGTGCCTAACAAAGAATGAATGTGTGTCCTAATGTAATGTAACTGGTGCTATGTAAAGTGCTATGATACCTGATTGGATTCGGGTCAAGTTCATGGTATATAAAACTCTGCAAAAAAAATTATAAACTATCAGGTAATTTTACGGCATAATTTGAATGTAGAACAAGGTTTAGTAAATGGAGCAATGGGAAAAATTGTTGAGTTTGTAAACTTTCAGAACAGAGATTGAATAGAATTTTTGAAGATAACACTTGATCAGATTAAAGAGGTAACACAGATTGGGTGTTGTGTTGTACGTTTTTTGCTTCTAAAAGACTTCTATGTTCGCAGAAAACAGTTTCCTCTGTCTTTAGCATATGCGGTAACTATTCATAAATCTCAAGGTTTAAGTATAGACAACGCTTTTGTAAATATTGGAAGTACAGTGTTCAAAGAGGAAATGGCAATTGCTGCATTATCTCAATTAAGAATAATATCTGGTTTGTATTTGATAGATGTTGATGACAAAAAGGTTAATGCTGATGCAAATTGTGTAAGAGAGTATAATCGTTTAAGAAGGTTTTATGCTCCTGATTTAGGTGAATATCCCATATATGAGAAACTTATAGTCTGTCCAAAATGGAAATATGTCAAAGATGGAACTGAGGTTCAAAAAAAGAAAAGAAAAGAAATGAACAGAAACTTGAAGGCGTAAAGAAAAAGAAAATGGAAACTGATGATGAGATTGCAGGATATCAGTTGGAAAATAGTTCAGCTATCAGCTGCTATGCTAATGTGATTCTGAACGTTGTGTTTTTATCTGAGAGAGGTTCATTGTGAAATCATGGGAAATCATGAAAAAAGATTTTGTTCTTTATTACATCATGTATTTCAACAGTTGGTAACTGACAGAAGTAAAATCCATACTGCTTCTGGAGTTCGTCATCTTTTGGATATATGTAGTGGTTCACTGACATTTAATCTTAATGTACAATACATTTTAATGGTTATGCCTGGAGTGTTAGAACATGAAGGAATTCTGATAGAAATCTTATTTGGACTAAGTTACAGATGGGATCATAAATGTGAAGAGTGTTCAATTACTTCTACCACTGAAATAGGAACAGAACGATTCATATACTTGACAACACTAGACTGTGAATCAGTACCTTTTAACAAATTGATTAAAACAGCCAATCAGGACATGAAATGTTCACATTGTAGATCAGAGATGCTGACTACATTACATATAGAAAGATATGGACAATGTCTAATTTTAATGCTACACAGTTGTAGAGCAAATGGAAGAAAATTGGAAACAAAAATTAAACTTTTTGTTGCAAGTTAAATATCTATTTCAGGAAGAACCTTTATAGCAGTGGCTATTATTTTCCATGCTGGACCTACTACCACATCTGGACACTATACTGTGTATTTAAAGTGTAATAAAGGATGGCCACATTGCAATGATGCCCACTTGGAATGCAAATCTAGGTTGTCTTCTGAATTGCCAAATGTGTATTTAATATTTTTGAAGCCAAAGTTTTGAATATATTATTCGGCCTATTGGGAAGATGTGAACACAAAATAACAAATTTATTTTGGATATTTTTGAAGCCAACGTTTTGAATACATTATTTGGCCTATTGGGAAGATGTGAACAGAAAATGGACAACATTGAAACAATTACTATTTATAATTAGAGTTTGAATTATTATTTGTGCTAATTGATATTGCATTTGGAAAATTGTGTTTAAAAGCAAATAGTGTATATATGTATTGTCTATATTGTACCAGATATCAATGAGAGTGTACATTTCAGCAAATGTACTTGAGAGAAATAATAGAGTTAATTTACAAGAAGGATGTAATTAAGGAACTGTAGATAGATAAACACATAGCTACACATATTGACAATAATTATCTGCGCTGATTCGTTTTTTTTTTAATAATCTCTTTGAATGGCATTTTCCCCGCTTTTCATTGATGATACTACTTTGAAATCACTGTGTATGGTGAAGTTCAGTTGAATCTGAGAACAGCAAACAAATGAAACTGAAAATGTTACGCAATTCTGAAATTATATTATGTTATTAAAAATATAATATGATATTTTCTGTAATATATTACATTGCCTAACACTTTTTCTTCTTCTTGATTACAGTAGGTAATGGTGAAGTTTGAAAAGAGTTTTAATATTGTTTACGACAATACTACTTTAAAATTGTTCAACAGAGTTATGTATCTACATTACTTAAAAAAGGTAAGAAACATATCATAATATGCATGATAACGTGAAACAATCTTTAAAGTTCATTTATATGTTATTTATTTCTAATAAAAATAATGTTGATTGTTTACACTATTTAAAATCTTTCATTATGTTGCTGATCTCATCAGCCAATTAGTCATCCTTTCAAACAGACATGCTGTCATCTAATCTCTGTAGCACTACTTTGGCACGAATAGGATCACCCAGGCATAATCCTTGCATTTTTCATTTCACAGAGGTAAAACATATGCACTCATGCAATCACCCACAGACTACCCCTGCACTTAGGCAATCACCAATGCACTACCCATAGACATATCCAATCACCCAAGCAGTACCGCTGCACTTATGCAATTACTAAGGCATTACCCATGCACTTATGCTATCACTCAGGCACTACCTATACACTCTTGCAATGACCCAAGCATTACTGTTGCACCAATCCTTTCACTCAAACGCTATGCATGCACTCATCCATTTACTCAGGCACTACTCATGCAATCACCCAGGCAGTAACCATGCACTCATGCAATTACCCATGCACTACCCATGCACTCATGCAATCATTCACTCACTACTTTTGCATTCAGTCTTTCACTCTGGCACTACCTATACACTCTTGCAATAACTCTAGCATTACTCTTGCACCAATCCTTCTACTCAAGCGCTACCCATGCACTCATCCATTCACTCAGGCACTACTCTGGCACTCATGCAATCACCCAGGCAGTACCCATGTACTCATGCAGTCACGCAGGCTTAACTATTGCACTCACCTATTCCCTCAATCAATACCCATACACTCATCCAATTACTCAGGCACTACCCCTACACACATGAAATCACCCAGGCAGTACCCATGCACTCATGCAATTACCCATGCACTACCCATGCACTCATGCAATCATTCACTCACTACTTTTGCATTCAGTCTTTCACTCTGGCACTACCTATACACTCTTGCAATAACTCAAGCATTACTCTTGCACCAATCCTTCTACTCAAGCGCTACCCATGCACTCATCCATTCACTCAGGCACTACTCTGGCACTCATGCAATCACCCAGGCAGTACCCATGTACTCATGCAGTCACGCAGGCTTAACTATTGCACTCACCTATTCCCTCAATCAATACCCATACACTCATCCAATTACTCAGGCACTACCCCTACACACATGAAATCACCCAGGCATTACCCATGTACTCATGCAATTACCCATACACTATCCATGCACTCATGCAATCATTCACTCATTACTTTTGCACTCAGTCATTCACTCTGACATAACCTATACACTCTTGTAATAACTCAAGCATTACTCTTGCACCAATCCTTCTACTCAAGCACTACCCATGCACTCATCCATTCACT
Organism: Triturus cristatus; assembly: GCF_964204655.1. Taxonomy (NCBI): domain Eukaryota; kingdom Metazoa; phylum Chordata; class Amphibia; order Caudata; family Salamandridae; genus Triturus; species Triturus cristatus. Next base: position 587,334,944 of record NC_140591.1, on the reverse strand, counting down.
CAGGCACTACACCGGCACTCATGCAATCACCCAGGCAGTACCCATGCACTCATCCATTCACTCAGGCACTACCAATACACTCTTCCAGTCACCCAGGCAATATCCCTTTACCCATCCAAGCACCCAGGCACTAGCCATGCACGCATGCAATCATTTAGTCACTACTCTTGCAATCAGTCAGTCAATCTGGCACTACCTACACACTCCTGCAATGATCCAAGCATTACTCTTACACCAATCCTTCCATTCAAGCACGAACCATGCACTGATCAATTCACTCAGACGCTACCCATGCACTTATGCAATCACTCAGACAGTACTCGTGGACTCCCTTATATAGAACCCATGCAGTCATGCAATCACTCAGGCACTACTTGTACACTTAACCATTTACTCAGGCACTACCCATACACTCATCCAATAATCCATGCACTATCCATAGACTCATCCACACACACATATTTATCCAAGCAATCAGTTTTACTACATACAATTTTTCTATGTTTAACCAGTGTAGGTGGTTCCGTGAGAACCTTTTTCTTTTACTATTTTTAGACTTTTTTGTATTTTCAAACACGTTTTTATTTTTTTGGTGCTTTTGTCTTCTTAAAAAATTGAAAAGACTTGAAAAGTCCAACATGATTGGTTATAAAAAACAACAGATGATTTTCAAACTCATAAAAAAAAACACTTGTGTGGTTTTATCATGTTCATGATGACATGAATATATTGCTCTCCAAAACACAGGTTTGCCTGACATTTTCTGCAGTTTATGCTAGCATCTGCTAGCTCAGTAAATATGTGTGTCGGGCGTAGATGGAACTGCTGCTCCTGATATAGATGGTTGAACAGCATCAGCCTGGGCAGCTTCCTCTTTTTTTCATTTACCATCACTTCTCTGGCCAATCGAGTCGCATGAATTGTTTTGAGATGCTTTCTCATCGATGATGTTCCACATGAGTATTTTTTCTCCGATCCTCGCAAAAGGACTTTCTAGCGGAGAGTGCACATGACTTTTCTTGCCTATACCTTTTTGTCCCCCTCAGGTACTGTAAAAAAAGCCACACAATACTTTCCTTACGTTTTTTAACAGACTCCTCAACTTCTTCAGGATCTTCCAACAGTTCTTCTTCTGGATGACTGGATGCCATAATAGTAAAGAAGTCAAAACACCCCAAATAAATAAGCAGTTGGAAGAGCCTACAAAAAAGATGTCCTGACAGGAAGGCACACCCAAAATATTAGGAATAAAACAGGTGTTGGATCCTCCCTCTAACAGAATGAAAAGCTTTTAGACCAATAAAAAGCTTTCTTTCCATGTCACATGGATTTGCGTAGGAGACGTGCACCCATCGCGTATACCTCGCGCACCCATAAAATCTGGTACAGTTAATTCCAAAGTATACATTCCTGTTTATAATTTGTTTTCTAAAGTATATTAGTGAAAGTCTTTAAGCAAAACAGATATTTAAAATTTCCATAGTGATATTTTATTCTTTTGAAACAACGCCAGAGTCGTGTCTCCTATGAGAACCCAGAAATACGTACCGGTAAGGTTCGCGCATCCAAAGCATATATGTCGCGCACCCATAAAATCTGGTACAGGTAATTCAAAAGTATACATTCCTGTTCATAATTAGTTTTCTAAATATTAGTGAAAGTCTTTAAGCAAAACTGATATTTATAGTTTCCATAGTGATATTTCATTCTTTTGAAATTACGCTGGAGCCGCGTCTCCTGCGCGAACCTGGAAATACGTGCCGGCAGGGTTCGCGCATCCATTGCATAGAACCGCGTCCCATACGCGATAGCATCGCGTCCACAAAAATCTATCAAGAACGTTTGAAAACAAATTTAAAACACCTTTAATACTGTTTTTATATACTCAGTAATAGACCTCTACATCCAAAACATATATTAATTCATTCTAAATGTGTTTTTGAAATTGAGATTCGTGTACCGGAACTGCGCATCCATCATGTAGGTTCCCGCAGGGTGCACACCCTTTATTTGAATTTTTTTTTAAAAAGTAAACAAAAGATAATTATCATAAGAATACAACAAAACAACTTTCATAGTATTAAAAGCAATCTTACAAATTTTAAATTAGCAAAAAATACTTGAAAAAAATACTTGCTAGAAAAAATGTTGTTTTTTGATTGAAAATTCTATTATTAGAAATCACACTGATCAAAATTACAAATAATAAAACAGTGTTAATTTATGTAGAGAATACTATAAATCGTTCATCTGCTTTTTATTTTTTTAAAAAACAGCTTATAATTATTTTAAACCATAATAAAAATACTTAAAATACAGACAGAAAACATGTACAGAAACTTAGAAATTCACTAAAAGACCACAGGGACGTTATACTTTTAAAAAAACATAGAAATTCACTGAAAAAATCAGAGGTTTCAGAGATGTTATAGTTAGGAATTAGCATTTAAAAACCCTTAGATATTCACTGAAAAAACAGAGGTTTCAGGGACATTATGGTTAGGCTGACATTTCACTCATACAAAAGCAGAGAAATGTAGCTGTTATAGTTAGCTGCACTAACTATAACTCACACCCCCAAAATTCACTGCTGATGACATCACGTATTACATCACTCATGACATGGCCAGTGACATCACTGATGACATCACTGATGACATCATCCATGTGATAATCTGATGCACCTCCTCACACCCTAATATAACCTTTGATACACCCACTCTAAAATACAGACTTTCATTTTCGAAACCATAGACACTCCAATACCAGTTACTACATATACACTCACTGATTCTTAGGTCTACACACACATCCACTCATTCACCCATACAGTAACTCATACAGGCAGTCACTCATCAATACAGCACTATCATATGCACTCATATAACTATACATACACTCACACACTCACACACCACCACTCATCCATAGACTTACTCACACACCTCCTCAGTCATGCAAAGAATCAGTCACATCCATTTACTCACCTATACAGTTATACACAGACCACCTCACTTAAATATACAAATACTAACACATACTTACTCTCTTATACAATCACTCATACAAGCAGACACTCATCCATACAGCCACTCTCACAATTACTCACTCTCACGTATAGTCATTTATATATCCCAAAACTCACATAAACTGTCTTTCAAATATGTAGTTACTCACACATATACCACTGGGATATCCATTCACTCACCAACACACCCATACACACACTCACCCACCCATACAGACCTTCACAGATACACTCTTGAACCCATACACCCAGTGAATAACCCACTCACACATCTATGCACAGAGTTACCCACCCCCACCCACTCACAAAGGCACTCATACAGAAACTCAGACAACCAATCAATAACCCATACAGACAGTCATGTAGCTACTCACCAACCCATGCAGCCGCTTATGCACCAACTGACAGACTGATACAGACATTTACACAGTTTACTCACTGACCCATGGATTCAGTAAGATACGCTTAATCAGTCACTTATACAATCAGTCACGCACCTACTAAATCCTCCATTCAGACACTTATACACCCACTCATTCTTCAAAACACCTTGGCTTATATACATATATATATATATAAAACATATTTAAACTTTATAGAAACACACAGTCACTGGATGATGTCATCAGTGATGTCATTTGAGATGTCATAAGTGATGTCATCAGTAATGTCAATGACCATGTCATGAGTGATGTAATATGTGATGTCATCAGCAGTGCATTGCGGGGGCGCAAGTTATAGTTAGCTCTATTAACTATAAAGGCCGAATTTCTTTGGTTTTGTACGAGTAAAATGTCCAACTTGCTATAACGTCCCTGAAACCTATGGTTTTTTCAGTGAAAAAAACAATATATATATATATATATATATATATATATGAAACACCAAACGACTTCCAATATGAAATCACACGGACACCCAGGAGATTTGCAGTTCAGATTGATTTATTAACTGCAAACACAACGCGTTTCAGCTTTCGCCTTGTTCACGCTCATGGCGAAGTTTTTTGAGTAAAGTTAAATACACTTCAAAGTCTTTAAACACAAAAGACAGACTGCTTACTTCAGCAGTATTGAAACTTATTACGATAGTGGCGCCCATTTTAACAGTGTCAAGGTGATAAATGAACCAACTGTGTAAAATATGCATGATGTCATTCCAAGCTCGTCAAAAAAAGAATTTTCTTGACATAATTCAAATCTTAAGCAAATATAATAATGATATAATGCCCAAGTGGGCAAAATAACAAAGGTAAATGCTAGAGCTTAAGAAGGCTTAACCACATGATTCAAAATATCAATAATGTGAGGACCTATAGACATATATTGGCAATCAATATCAACAGGAGGTATATAATCCCTCCTCTAAAAATCATGAAAATATGCCAAAGTCAATCAATCTAGGCGCACAAAAAGGTCCTTACTAAGAGATCTATAGAGTTGTAAGACATATATCACGTCGTACAAAACAGCTCTAACAGTAAGCCCAAGTGGGCCAATAAACAGCAATTTATGAACCAATAAAGCCGCAAAATGGAATAACAAAATACTTGATTTAATCAGTGGTCTGTTCAAGCCACTGATTAAATCAAGTATTTTGTTATTCCATTTTGCGGCTTTATTGGTTCATAAATTGCTGTTTATTGGCCCACTTGGGCTTACTGTTAGAGCTGTTTTGTACGACGTGATATATGTCTTACAACTCAATAGATCTCTTAGTAAGGACCTTTTTGTGCGCCTAGATTGATTGATGCACTGACTTTGGCATATTTTCATGATTTTTAGAGGAGGGATTATTTACCTCCTGTTGATATTGATTGCCAATATATGTCTATAGGTCCTCACATTATTGATATTTTGAATCATGTGGTTAAGCCTTCTTAAGCTCTAGCATTTACCTTTGTTATTTTGCCCACTTGGGCATTATATCATTATTATATTTGCTTAAGATTTGAATTATGTCAAGAAAATTCTTTTTTTGACGAGCTTGGAATGACATCATGCATATTTTACACAGTTGGTTCATTTATCACCTTGACACTGTTAAAATGGCCGCCACTATCGTAATAAGTTTCAATACTGCTGAAGTAAGCAGTCTGTCTTTTGTGTTTAAAGACTTTGAAGTGTATTTAACTTTACTCAAAAAACTTCGCCATGAGCGTGAACAAGGCGAAAGCTGAAACGCGTTGTGTTTGCAGTTAATAAATCAATCTGAACTGCAAATCTCCTGGGTGTCCTTGTGATTTCATATTGGAAGTCGTTTGGTGTTTCATATATGTGAGCACCGTGCGAGCACCCTAACGTGCGCGAGCGTAATTCTGATTGGTGGTTACATGTTAGTCAACGTTCGAATCGGTCGAAATCAGGAAGTGTCGGCCGCCATTTTGTTTGTTTTCAGTGCGAGAGTGAAAAAGGAAGGAGGCGAACGTGAAAAGGGGGCAGGGTAGAGAGTTCCTGACCCCCTAGCCTTCGTCAGGGGGTCCCTGAAGGACCCCGAAGGCAGAAATTTTTTTAAATTTTTTTTTTTAAAAAAATAGTGGGTGTGCGCGCACTGTGCGCGCACGGTGAAAAACCAAAAAAAATAATAATAATTTTTAATATGTAGTTTATTGTAAAATAAATATATAAAAAAAATAATAATAAAAAATAAATTAGCATTTAATAAACCGTACAAATTCACTGAAAAAACCATAGGTTTCACACACGTTATAGTTAGGAATTAGCATTTAAAAAACCTTGCAAATTCACTTAAAAAACCATAGGTTTCACATATGTTATAGTTAGGTGGATATTTCACTCGTAAAAAACCAATGAAATTCCCCCGTTATAGTTAGTTCAGATAACTATAACTTGCGCGACCGCCACTCTATCACAAGGATGATGTCATCATTGATGTCATGAGTGATGCCACTGACCATGTCATGAATGATGTAATATGTGACGTCATGAGCAGTGGATTGCGGGCGCGCGAGTTATAGTTATCTGAACTAACTATAACGGGGGAATTTCATTGGTTTTTTACGAGTGAAATATCCACCTAACTATAACATGTGTGAAACCTATGGTTTTTTAAGTGAATATATATATATATATATATATATATATTTCCATCAAAGTGCCCCAAAGCAACGAGGATGCACTCGACTGCTGAAGGAACCATCCGGTTTCTTTAATTGGAAAGCAGGCATCGGCATTGCATGAAAGATTTCTCCAACCTGACACGTTTTGAGGCTTGATGCCTCTTAGTCATAGGTAAATGAATATTCACTCTGCAGATGACTCTGATTAGCATTCCTCATTTACATACCCATAGTGGGTCGTGCTTCCTGCTCACATGATTGTAATCGCATGCTAGGACTTGTAGTCAGTTTCAGAGTCTTATTATTTGACCATTAGTAGGCTCCGCTTTGTAAATAAAATTATTTCTTTTTATTACCCTTAATGGGCCATGATGCCAAGCATGCTTGAATTTCTCCCCTTCTGCAGTGCTGGCGAAACGCAGGCACAGTTCCTCACTTTCAGCCCCTTGTTTGTAGATGGTGCAGTCCTCCATGGCAGGGCTGCCATGTGATTTATTTCCATCAAAGTGCCCCAAAGCAACGAGGACGCACTGGACTGCTGAAGGAACCATCCGGTTTCTTAATTGGAAAGCAGGCATCGCCATTGCATGGCCCACTATGGGTATGTAAATGAGGAATGCTCATCAGAGACATCTGCGGAGTGAATATTTATTTACCTATGACTAAGAGGCGTCAAGCCTCGAAACGCGTCAGGTTGGAGAAATCTTTCATGCAATGCCGATGCCTACCCTCCAATATAAGAAACCGGATGTCTCAACTAAGGGATAGAGAGTGCTACTTACGATGTGACTGCCAAACATTGAAAAATATGTATAACATCTACGGAATGAAGCTTATAGCTTGGAAAAATGCAGGGTTACTAACTCAAGATGAATACAAATACATGCGGAATGACAACCCTGTGACTCCTGTGATGTATTTTATACCTAAAGTGCACAAAAATCCCTCCAGACAGACCCATTATATCAGCCCATAATAGCCTTTTAGAAAAGACTTCACGATATGTGGACTTTTTCCTCCAGAGTCAAGTACAAGAATTGCCCTCATACATTAGGGATACAGGGGATTTTCTTTCCAAAATTCAAGACATTGTCTGGCAAAAGGATTACCTATTAATAACACTCGATGCAACATCCCTATATACATCCATTAAACATCAGGATGGATTAAGGGCCCTGAGACATTACCTAACACGCAGGGGACCAGAATTTGAATATCACAATATTATGCTGGTCGAGTTTTGCCTTACTAACAATGTGTTTTTATTTGAAAACTCCCTGTACCAACAACAACGCGGTGTCGCGATGGGGGCCAGTTTCTCCCCCAGCTATGCATGTATGCATATGGGATCGTGGGAGGAACTGGTCCTCAACAAAGATTACAATGTACAAATGACTAACAATGTTGTAAAATGGGTCAGATATATAGATGACCTGTTTGTGATTTGGAGAGGCAATATAAATGAAGCGGAATTGTTTGTACAAAACTTGAACCGTAACCATTTAAACCTCCATATTACAGCAGACATCAGCTCGACATCAGTAAATTTCTTGGATGTACAGATATACATAAAAGATGGGCAGGTCTACACTACACTGCATAGAAAACCGACGGCTGGCAATTCGATACTGCACGCCAGCAGCGCCCACCCAAAACATCTTATACAAAGCATACCCTTTGGGGAGATGCTGCGGCTCAAACGCATATGCAGTAACCCAAATGATTTCAAACAAGCTCAGACGGTCAGCAAAAATAGATTTTTGGCAAGGGGGTACTCTCTCAATGAAAATTGAGATCGCAATCAAAAAAAGCAATGATTTGAAAAGGGAAACCCTCTTTAATACCAAAGAAAGACCAAAACAGATTGATGATACATTCAGATGTTTCAGTAAACAGGGAAGATTCATGAAAAACTTGATCAACAGAAATTGGCCAATAGTATTGGGAGATCCGACTATTGGTCATCTACTTCTGAAAAAGGCTGCCATCACATTCAGCAGGGCACCCTCTATGAGGGACTCTTTGGTTAGAAATGACTTAGAGAGCTCAACTAAAGGTACATGGCTTAGTCAACGTAGGGGATTCTACAGATGTAAATCTTGCAAGGCATGCCAACATGGCATCAATACCACCGCATTCAAAACACCATTTAATCTAGTAGAAATCCCGATTACTAAGCATCTGTCTTGCGAAACAGATCATGCCATTTATGTGCTGGATTGCCCTTGTGGACTTAGATATGTGGGTAGTACTATACTACAGGGACACAAGAGGGTGCTCCACCACATAAGAGCAATTAAGAATCTTGATCAGGCATATCCTATTGCATGACATTTTGAAGATAGGCACAAGTCAGACTCTACCCTACTGAAGAACTTTATAATTGACAGCATTACGATCAAAAAGAGAGGAGATCGTGTTAGAGCTCTTAGACAGCTGGAGACTAGATACATTTTAAATCTTGATACTAAGTATCCAAATGGTCTAAATCAAACAGAAGATCTATATACCTGTCTTTAGAATGCTGCTAGATAGTTTACCCATTAAATCATGAAGAGTTTATACAGGAATATACTGTCATCAACATAAAGGAAAGACAACAGTACACTGAGGAACACTATGTTCTAATACTGCCCTTTGCCATGCCGTATCCTTTAATATTTTTATATTTTTATATTTTTATGCACATATGGTTTCAGGTACTCACATTTTAGGATTACAGAACAGCAGTAGTTTTAGCACTTAGCACTTTACTCATTATTGCACGTTGCACTATCAACATGCAGTCAGTCAATTTTGTTGACAAAATAGCCTAATACATTTTTATAAAACTATGAAAGCACTAGCACTTTGTTCTCTTATGGAGACAGAAAATTTCCAAAGGTATTTAAACCTGGACGTTGTCCCTTTTTTAAAGAAAATCAGTGATATTTATTGTTTTAATCTTATTTATTATGATGAGATTTTTAAACATAACTGTTTTTTATGAAAATGGATTTTCTATTATTTGTTTGCTTACTACTTAATGTGTTCCGCAAAAATCTATTTGCTTAATGTTCAGCAATACCATTATGAATGTACAACAATTACCTTCTTTGTACCCTATTATCAGTACCATACATTCATCAATTTACATGGCAAAAAAGTTTTAAGTATTTTGTCTATGTCCATGTTCAACAATACTGCTTGCATGTCACTTTAAGAAAATGTTTAAAAAAAACGATTGTTAAAGGTACCTCACATTGTGCATGCGCGTCATGTGATCAAGATCCCTTGAGGATCGAAACACGTCATGCTGTTGGAGTTATTGGAGCTAAATAAAATATAATAGCTGCACCAACCTTGTGGTCCGGGCTCCGTTTTTGGGCAGAAGCGATGGAGGCTGCACACGGAGACAAAGCGTCATATATATATATATATAATAGGAACATTCATGAGCACACAGCGGATTCCAACAACCTTTTATTGTGCCAATGAGACGCGTTTTGGTGAGAATTCTTCAAATGGAGGCTGCAAGAACCGTTGCTTCACTAAAAGGACAGTCATACCTATGGAGACTGAGTTCCCATTACAAAATGGTAAGCGTGAGTTACTAAATGAGCATTTAAGGGTATAATACCTTGGATGTGATAATTGCAGCTGATTGTGGGGGTCAGAGAATATTACATAATTTTAAGACAAAACCGCTCATGAACTAATAACTGCAAGAAGTTGAGATGCATTGTGGAACTTGCAGTCATTGTGAGAGAGATTTCCTTTGCAATCCACAGGCACTTTAATTTGATGGTTACAAGACCTGGCAACCAATGGGAGTGAGTTTTGTTATATATATGAAAACACTGATAATATCAGACCCTTGGTGGAGACAAGCATTGAGAAAGGCAAATTGTCACAGAGACACATCTGCTTGGCAAAATAAAAGGTCTTTTGAATCCACTGTGTGCTCCTGAATGTTCCTATTGGAGCGTTTTTGTTTGAAATGTTAATTGCGTTCAGTCACTTGCACACCAAAGGAGGCACCCGATCTGAAGAGTGTTCAGCGGTCATAATAGTGGCATTTGGTGAAATATACAAAACCAAAGGCTAAAGTGACGCTATAAGTTAGGTGAGTATGTCAGTGGCAGCATTAATGTTTTCAACTAAAAAAACAGAAATTCACCAGTTATAGCCAGCGGAGCTTATACCCTCACATATTACAACACTCATGACATGTTCTATGACATCACTGATGATGTCACAAATTACATCATTGATGACATTAATGATGACACCATCTAATGAATGTGTTGGTTTCTTTTTAAGTTTACATAGTGGGCGGTACCTACTACATTAATTCTTTACCTAATGTTGTGCAGCCTGTGTCCAGTTAGTAGGTGTAAGTTTTTACAAAATTCATGCACTCCTAATGCATCATAGGGGTATTGCGGTTATGAACATGTTTTAAATCTTGTATTGAAGTGTAACTCTGTGTGCAAATGGCAATTGACAGCTTGTGTCTAATATGTTACTCACAAGTATTTTAGTTCTGCAGAAAAAGTTTCCAACAGGGCAAAGATTCTACCTTGTAGATACCATGTATTGTAAACAGCCTAGAGTTTTTAGACAGAATCGTTGTTGCATGACAATTTCTACATCATACAGAAGGCTGTGTTCACCCGGTGCTAACCCATGAACATGTGCTTGTTTAGGTTCAAAAGTTGGGCTACCGGGCCGTGGCCATTATGGCGGCAAGAGCAGATGTGCCAGCTAGTCCCTCCGTCTTCGCCTCGTCTTTAGTCTGCATATTGAGCCCCATCCACCCCTATTATCTCCTGTGGAGCTGCGCAAGATGACGCCCACCTTATTTGGGGTACCAGAGGACCAGCGGTCCCAGACTAGGGTCAAACATAGGAGCAGAGCTCCCATATGATCAGCTCCCTGGGGGGGGCTGCGACGCGCAAAGCACATGCCCTCCCGGATCTGTTGCCTGCTTTAGGTGGAGTGTTTCCTGACTGGGCCTCTGCTGCTGCCATATGGCTGGGGGGCAGCAGAGCCCTCCTGGAGGGGCCTGAAGATTTGCTGCTGCACCTGAGGCCTGCGGGAAGTGGAGCCCTACATGGGGAGTCTGGAGACCGGTTGCTGCACCGGAGGCCTGTGTACGGCCTGCTCGCCTTGGTAGAGGCTGCGCCAGTGAGTAGCGAGAAAAGGGAAAGAGGCCTGAGGGGCTGAGGGTCCCCATCCCTGGAGCCCTGAGGGCCGCTCTTGATGAGCAGAGCCATGCGTGGGGTGCCTGGAGAACGACTGCTGCACTTAACGTCATTTGGGGCTGGGAGTTCTAGTGGAGAACGTGCCTGTCACAGGGGTGGGTGGAGATGGCTGATGCAGCCTGAGTGGCTGGAGACCCCAATCCCTGGCAGCTGGAGGGCTAAATCAAAGGATGCAGATGGTGATTCCCCCAGGCAGCAGAGTACATTCCAGAGGTGCGTGAAGATCGCTCAGGTAGGTGGGGTGAGGATTGCCCCCTCTCTTCTTTGACTCGTAGAGGGGTTCCTGGGCTTCTTTGGAGCAAGCAACCACCTTCCAGGAATGTGCTCAACACCTATTTCTGTTGGCCCATTTGGGAGTGGAACATTAGAGTACTGCCTTGGTTGAAGGGCCGGTGCATGTGGCAGAACAGTGGTGGGACTCGGGGCAAGTGAGTAGCATCCTATATCTCACCCAGATTGTCCCAGAGTCTTTGCCTTTTGATCTTGGTGGCCCTGCAGACCCCGGGCTCCCCCTCTGGATGCTGGTTTGAAGGAGGGCGGGACCCTTGGACCACGAAATGGGGGCCCAGGCCTTCCACCCCACTGAAAGAAAACTGGGGCCTGCTCTTTAAAGGGATTTTTCAGGACCTTGCCCGGAACAGAGGGTGCACCTGAATATCTCTATGACCACCCAGCGAGATAAAAGACAGGGCCCTCCATGTGGCTTACCTGCAGGTGCAGCCACCGTTGAGAGGCTGAGGTGACTCCGGGGCCATTGGAGATGCGAACAGGTCCAGCTCTTGAACGTAGAAGAAACACCTCTGCTTCTCCGAGCACTTCAACGTTAGGGATCCTTTGGGTGCACTGATGGCTTCCTGGGGTTCTTGCTTCACTACTCCCCATGGGCTGGTAACTGAAGTCCCTTGGCATTCACTGGATACATGGGATGCCGGCACTTAAGTGAAACCCTCCCTGGAGGTAGCATACAACAACATGGCCTCAGCTGAGTCCAATAAGGACTGCACCCTGCGTGACCTGCTCCTCAAGACCTCTGGGGAGACCTCCGGGGAGAAATGTGGAGCAGCTGATTTGAGATCTGGGGGTGGTTCAGAAGCTCTTGGAAGCCCTGCAACCCGTGAATTCCTAGAATCCCTATTTGCCTCTCTGGGAGAGGACTTACAAGCAGTGAAGAAGGACCTCTCCTTGGAACTGAGAGAGGTATGAAGAGATGTTGATGAGGTGGGAGAACGGGTGGCTGCCCTAGTAAATGGCTCCACATCAAGATATGAACAAATTGAGAGCCTTTAACAAGAAGTACTCCACCTCTAAGACCAACAGATTGACCTGCATGAACATGTCGAAAACAGGTCCAGGAGGAATAACATTCATATAAGGTGGGATCCCACTGCTGCAGAAGCCCGGACTTGGAGGAGTATGTACATGCCCTGTTCCACTTGATTCTGGGCTCCATAATGGAGGGGAAAATTATATTTGATAGATGCCATCGAGTGGGTCCACAGCGCAAGGTGAAGCAACCTTCAGCTGACATCCTGGTCTGTGTCCACTATTTAAAAACCAAAGAATCAATCCTCCATAAGGCTCATGATGCTCAACCAGTGCAATTCCAAGGACATACACCCCAGCTCCACCAAGATTTAGCAATGATCACCATGCAGAAATGAAAATAATTTCCCCCTGTCAGTGCTTACCAGAGAAACTCTGGCACTCTGTATTCCTGGAGCCCCCCTTTCATCTCATATTTTGATTTGAGGGCAAGACTTACCGGTTACGATCTTTGACAGAAGCATGAAAAGTCCTAAACATAGACCTTGCTTCACTGGATTCCCAGCCTGCCTCAACACAAGACCGCCCGCCTGGGAGGAACCAATGCAAGACGTGCCACAAATCCAGCCCGGAGGGCCACCGCACACCATTGCAAGGGAGCAAGTGGCTGTTGTTCGCTCACTGTCAGGAGACAGGGTAGACAACTCTGAATCTTCTCTCTGAAGGGGATGATGTGCTGTTCTGATGCGGTAGATGGTTTGCAGCAGGCAGGGGCGAGCGATAGAGATTAAGAGGTTGTCATTGATGACTAAGCCTAATGTTGTCACTCCCACTACCATTTTTCCAATTTCTGTGGACTGTTTACCAATGTGCTCTGTTTATATTTTTTTCTTAGGGTTTGGGGATTTTTTTGAGGGAACTTCCTTCTGACACACACTCTCACTTACATAAGGAATTCCTGGTGGGGTGGGACCTACCCCATGTGGTATGCTGGCTAACTGCACCCTTTTCTCTATCCTGACAGATGAGAAGGCTTGATCCTAGCAATTGTTCTTCCTTTTCTTATGAAGGAGTTTAAACTGTTGAGCCTCAAAGTCAGAGGCCTCAATAACCTGACAAAGAGATCAGCCATTCTCTCACTGCTCGAAAACGTGAATTGGGACATATGACTCTCACAAGACACTCACCTGCTTCCCAAAGATGTTCATAGGATGCAAACTAAGGGAATCCCACAACAATATTCATCTTTTAGGGCCGTAAAAAAGGCAGGGTAGCCATTCTCTTGTCTAAGCGCTTCCCTGGGGCAGTGCTGGGTACGGTAGTTGAGATTAAGGGACGACGCTTGGATCTCGGTCTGCCGATAGGCTTATATCATTTCGCTCTAGCTACAGTCTAGGCACCTAACAAGTGCTAGGAGTCCTTCCTGATTGACTCCCTGGCCAGGGTCCTCCAATCTCTGAATGCAGCTGTAGATGTGGGGTGCAACCTTACTTTAGTGATAGACTTGGAGATGGACCGCTCTGGACATAGATCTGGTCAGACTGGGGCTTTTTGACCCAAAGGTCTCGGTTGGCTTTTGGAGTACGCCTTGCATGACCTGTAATGTTTACAACACCCTGGGGCTAGAGACTATACCTTTACTCTCTGACTCACAAGACGTACACCCAAATCAACCATTTCTTGGCTTCCCCCACTGCACTGGACCGATTCGTGGACACTACATTTGAGCCTTGAGCACTTTCCGAATATGCACCTATCACTCTAACCCCACACATGCCTCCCTCCCCCTCACAGCTTTCTGGCTGGCTACTTCGTGATGCTATGCTACAGTTATCCACAACAGTCAGTGCACTCCGAAATTTCCTCCAGGATTATTTGGCCATTAATGATATGAAGTTGACTGCCTTAGCGTCAGCATGGGAGACTCCGCAACTGGTTGCCCATGGAGATTCATTGTGCACGTGGAGGCTGAAAATTGCAGGTGATTTGATAAGAAAACGGCACTTGAAAAGAGGGTCTCTGAGCTGGAGGCCATTCATAAATGAACGAGCGCACCTCGGGTGTGGAGAGAGTTGGAAAAAGAGCGCCTGCAGCTAAGGCGGTTAGATTTAGATTGGGATGAATACACCATGCTGCGCCTCAAACACAAATTTGATCTAGGTGGTAACCAGAGAGGCTGCATGTTGGCACACCGACGGCGTGGCAAACACTACTTGGGATATGTTAGGTCGATTAGAAGGTGTTAGAAATGGGGGTCTCTAGTTGGCAATGGCTGGCCACTGTCCAAGTTGGGACCCTTCTTCCTAAGTCAGAGTAAGCAGCCTACACCCTTTGACAACCCCTGCTCAACCCTGTGGTAACGTAGCACGAGCAGCTAGGCTTATCTCAGAGGCAGTGTGTGAAGCATTTATGACCATACACAGTAATATAATGAGGAACACTACAAATGGACACCACTCGAGTAGTTATAAAAAATAGGTATTTTTATATAGACTTAATCGCAAGACCAATAACAGTAAAAATCCACAATATTAGAAAAATATAGTTACTTTAGAAATGCTGCAAATATAGTTCACAATGCACAAAATGATGTTCAGTTCAATGCAGTGGTCTCTGCGACCCTTTTACTCACAAAGTATCTGGTTCCTGGAGCAAAGCAACAGAAATGTCGCTAAAGGAGTTGTAGCGATAAATTTCCTCACGCTAACCAGCAATGCGTTGAATGCTTCCCGCAAGGGAGGATGATGCGCTGGGTTGCAGGCAGGACAAAACAGCAAACTTCTTCACGCTAAGCCGGTGATGCGACAAAATCCTTGCCGCGAAGGGAGGATGATGCACCGAGCCTGTTGCGTGTGCGATCTTGCTGCGATGGAGAAAATGGCGCTCCGCGAGGGAGCGACGATTCGGATACAATGCGGGGAAAATGGCGAACGCTCGGCGTCCGCGCTGCGATGAGCTTGATGCGATGATTTGGGGTTAGCGAGCGCTTTGGGGCCCGCTAACAAACAATGCGACGATCCTCGGATAGCGGGCGTTTTCAGGCCTGCAGACAGGTGCTGCAACGATCTTCGGATAGCGGGCGATTTCAGGCCCGCAGACAGGTGCTGCGACGATCTTTGGGATAGCGGACGGTTTCAGACCCGCTGACAAATGATGCGATCTTCTTCGGGGTTAGCGAGCACTCGGCGACAGCGGAGCGGCGGTTTTCCTCACACTCACCAGCTGCAGCGGCTCGCTAACGGGGGTTAGCGACGATTTTTAGCGCTCTCTTCTCAGCAGTAGAACTAGAGGCCCTGGAACTCACAGGAGCCTCACCTGCAGATAGAAATAATCGCTGGGAGGAAACAGGAGGCTGATGGTGGAGTCTGATGTGCCTGAGACTCCAGCAGGAGGCTAGCTCTCTCCTAGCCCTTGGGTAATTGCTGTAGCAAAAATAAAAGTTCAATCAAAGTTCCTTTCCTCTTCTCTTAAGTCCAGTAGTACCAACTGCAGGCCAGTCCCAGAAACAGCACACAAGCACAAGGACAGTCCTTCTCCTGCAGATTCCTGTAGTCACACGGACAGAGGTTCTTCTTGTTGTCCAGGAGCAATACAATTTGTAGGGGTTGGGGCACAAATATTTATACCCCCAACGTCTTTGTTCTTAGGGGTTCCAAGTCTCTGAACCCAGCCAGAACCAGTTCTGCCCAGCCCTGGAGCACTTTGTTGATCAGGCTGCATCCTTCCTTTCAGAAAGAGGGGGTCTGCCTCAGATGCTCAGTGGGAGGTGGAGCCAGCATTCACCTTGCCAGGCACAGCCCTATTCAAGTGCAGGAGCTACCCCTCCCCTCACACCAAGGCAGGACACTCTATTCAACCCAGGTCTGACTCAGCCTGCCCTGTCCCTCCAAAACCAGACAGCCAATACACATAATAGCAGAGCAAACTGAAAGGCTTAGGCAAGAAAGTACCTATACTCTAAAAGTGGTAGTTTCAAACACAGAATATAAAAATAACCTTCACTAAACGATGTATTTTAATATTCTGAGCTCAGGCATACTAAATTCGTTTTTCTACCATGTTCTGTGGGTCAGTTAGGACTATAGAATGTAATAGCCCAGACCTCCCATTCTGGCCTATGGAGAACAGGTAGCCTTACAGTAGTGAAAAACGAAATTGGGTGTAATTCACTACTAGGACATGCTACACACATCAGGGCATGTCCTACCTTACACATACAATGCGCCCTATCATAAGGGGGGCTTACAGGATGCTAAGGGAAGGTTTAGGGGCTGGGAAGTGGGTGCACTTCACAGCCAAGATGGCAGTTCTGGACTGCACGCAGACACTGCAGTGGCAGGTCTGAGACACACTTTACAAGCTGCTTCTGTGGGTGGCACAAACCAGTGCTGCAGGCCCACCAGCAGCATTCGGTTTACCAGCCCTGGGCACACACAGGCCATGCTACTAGGGACTAACAGGTAAACCAAATAAGCCAATCATGGATGTACCAATTCATATGTCATCTTTACAAAGGGAGCATTCGCGCTGCGACACTGAATGGCAGTGGCACGGCGCCCAGAGCATCTATAACCAGCAAAAACAGAGGAGACACAGCGGAAAATGGAAGGGGGACTCACGCCAATGGTGCCAGGTCTAACAGAATGTATTCCGGGATGGAGGTAAAGGATGCTGAGTGCATCGCCACTGCTTTTCAGGCGTTTTATGTGACACTGTATTCCGCAGTGGATGACCCATCTATCAATTGCCAGAACTACCTTAAATGGGTAGCACTCATTCCTCTTCCTCCAGGTGAAACAGAGGCCCTGGATAGGCCCATTCACGTGGAGGGGGTGATTTTGGCTATTGCCTGATTGAAACCTCTGAAATCCCCAGGCCCGATGGATTCAGTGCAGCATTCTACAATAACTTCTGCTCTGAACTGGTGCCCTTGCTCACGCAACTTTGTAATTCCTTTTCAGACTTGGGTACTCTCAGAATTTATGCTAGAGGCATCCATTTTTGGTGATTCACAAACCCAGGAAAGACCCAACCCAATGTGGGTCTTTATACACCCATCTCTCTGTTAAACATAGATGCGAAACACTTCACAAGTGTCATGGCCCATTGCCTCAATCCCCTTATGCCAGGGCTTATTGACCCAGACCAAGTGGGCTTTATCCCTTTTCGCCAATGTGCCGATAATACAAAACGTATTTACCATCTCATAGACAAGGCGCGTAAGTCATGTAAAGAGGCACTCCGGCTTTCTGACAATGCAGAGAAAAATTTGACCGCATGAACTGGCCCTACCTCTTTGAGACCCTGAGGTGGTTTGGCATTGGAGAGAGATTTGGGCAGCGGGTTCAATGTATTTATAGCACTCCCTGTGTAGTGGTAAGAGTCAGCAGACTCTGATTCCCTGACTTTTCCATCCACCAAGGCACCCGCCAAGGCTGCCCGCTCTCCCCACTTCTTTTTGCGCACTACATGGAGCCTCTGGCACAAAGGTTACGGGATAACCCAGCAGTGTCTGGCATCCCATTTGGCTCTGCTAACCATCTGGCTAGTTTATACGCTGACTATATTATCTTTTCGGTAACGCAACCCCTGGCCTCATTATCGGCAATCATGGTGGAGCTACAGACATTTGGGTCAATCTTGGCTTCTGAGTAAACATGCAAAAGTCAAAAATGTTAAATCTTATGGTAACTCAAGAGACTGAGCATATTCTGAAGACACAGTTTGATTTCCAATGGGTCACCAAAGACCTTTCCTTTCTCGACCTAGTCTTGGCGCGTTCTCTCTAGAAGACCGCAGCAGTAAACTATGCGTCTCTGATTGCCCAAACCCCCAAGGATGTGGCAAGTTGGCAACGGTAACCTCTCTTGTGGTTTGGTTGAATCGCAGCAGTGAAGATGACTATTCTCCCCCATGTTCGATATGTATTTCAAACACTTCCACTGGCAAAACCGCTTGGTGCAATTTATTCACTTCAACGGGACATAAATAATTTCATCTGTGGAGCTATGAAACCTAGACTTCAGAAACAACTTTTGCACCACACGAGGCAGGAGGAAGTCCTTGCGGCGCCCTCATTGTCACGATACTATCAAGCTGCTCAGCACCGCTATCTCATAGAATTAAACCGACCCCCCATTGAGAAACACTGGGTATTCATGGATGAAGCGGTAGCGGGCTCTCAGATATGGAAATTAGTATGGCTGCCTCATCAGCACAGGGCTTGGGGTCTTTACTCCTCTCTCTGTGACATGTACGACTCTTAAGGTTTGGAATAAAGTGATGGTTACAGCTGGCCTCACTACCTTCCCTTCGCCTATGAACCCCCTTTTTACTAATCCACACTTTCTGCCTGGGTTGACACAGAGTAGCTTCGGATGCTGGGTGGATGTTGGCTGTATGCGAATGGGCTGTCTATTCGATTTAGATGGGCTGATCTTGTTGTACCAACTTAAGATTCACTACTCTTTGCTGGAAATATACCGGTTCTCATATGTTCAATTGCACCATTGGCTGATGAGTCACAATGTCCTCATGGGTGCAATCCGACTAAAATGGCTGTTCCTTAAGTCGGATGATAAGAGGTTGGCCTTGCAGATTCATACCTACCTGGGTAAAGCGGGGCAATGCCAGAGAACCCGTGGCCAAAAGCGAAGGGAGGCTGAAGTGAACATATCCTTTACAGTCAAAGGATGGGAGGATAATTTGTACTGAGTCAACCACATGGCACACACAGTAGTAAACACTGAAACAGCGTATAAGACAATCTCTTATTGGTGATACAGCACTGTTGGAGATGCTGCCTCCAAAAGACGCAAACATGGACCCAATACTCACCCAACCTCCCAATAACAATATTACCAATACTACCACATGGGGAACAATGGGAAGGCCTAGGAGACTGGACACAAGCGGGGGCATCACGACTGGGAGACCTATATTGAGACAGGGCACTCTTCCCATTTGATGGCTTTCGAGAGAGCTTCGACCTTCCTTACAATCATTTCTTTTTGCATGGGGGTGGTGGCAGCAATCCATGAACATTGGGGGGCGGGAGTGTTCGAACCTCTGCATCATGATACTTGTAGATACATAGGTACTGCAGGAGTTAGAATTAAAGCGGTCACGTGCCTCTATAGAGCACAGGGTGGGGACAACCTTTAACGGCTGACCACTCTCCGAGATAGATGGATGGTGGACCTGAGTATCCCTCTGGAAGATAAAGACTGGTGAAAATATATTGACTTGGAACCCCAGGATCTCGAGGAATACCCGTTTCTGATTAATTCATTTCTTTTTACTACACAGAGCATACCTCACCCCGGGACGTATTAACACATTTCTTTACAGGTAAGACTTGAGCTGCCCAAGATGTGGAGAAGTAGGGGCAGAACTCTTCCATATGCTCTGGTCATGTCCGGAGTCAAGGAATTACTGGAACAAAATTACTACCACACTTGAGGCGATTATAGAGTGCCCCATCCCACGCGCCCCACACACTGCCTCCTGGGTCTGTTCCCTCACACTTCCAAAATATGGGTCACTAGCAGATTTCAAGACCTGGCCCTGATACTGGCTAAAAGACAAATAACGAGGTATTGGAAAGCCCATGAGGGACCTCGTATTCCACTATAGAAAAAAGAATTGGAAAAATGGGTGGGATGTGAAGGGAAGTTTCTCCTTAGAAATGCCTGACAGGGATTTGATCAATAGAGAGAGCCAGAACCTGTGAGGCATTGGTAGATAGTACAAAAGATCCAGAACCTGATTCAGGGGAATGTACTCTAACAGGGCTGTCTCCTCAGAGGTGCCTCGTACAGCAGAACTTGTATGGAGAGGGTCCCCAAACCACCTCAAATATGACCGAGAACAACGAACACTCCGAGTGGTAGGGTGGGAGATAACACAGAAGGGACAACATTACAGCTAAACTTCAGTGCACCATTATCTTAATTCTTAGCTCATGGCATTGAACTGCAACAGGAGGGGGGAAGAGGGAAGGGGATTGAAAGGTCACTGGCTAGGTTGCATATTACAACTTACTATCATAAATGAGTGGCTATACAACTCTGAGTCAAGATGTGAGAGATAAACTATGAATATTTGAATTGTATTGTATAACTCACAAGGGATGTAATAACTAATAAAATATGTTTTTAAAAAAAAGATAATCTCTTATTGGTATTACACGCCGGACTGATGTTGGCGGGGATGTGGAAACCCCGGGACTCTGCTCCATCTCCTATAGTACTGTCCAAAATTGACTAGGTACTGGGACCAAGGCATGAAAGATATTGACATTGCTTTGAACACTACAATCCCATGATTCTCTGTTTACACTATCTTAGGGCTCTTAAATGCATTGACATTCGCGCTGCGTTCACTCCGAGGGAGAAAGACGACCCTCGCTTTGAATGGAGCTCATCGAGTTACACTAACAGCCTGGGTTACAGACAAAACACCAGACCATAGAACCTGGCTACCCCAATTATGGCTCCGTTTAGGGATGGAGCAATTGTCCATGGCAATGACCTCTGAGGGCTATACTTATGCAGAACTTTGGGCCCTTTTATTTCAATTCTTACTAAAGAATTTCTGAGACCTGTCCTGCCCCTCCTCTGAGTGATGGAGGATGTTAGTAGCCCGGTACTGGAGGGTGCCTTGAAGGAGGGACACGTGGGTTACCCCCACATCTCCTTGCCTAATGGCAAGTTGGAAGGAGGGTGGAGGGGTGGGGGTAGGGTTATTTGCTCTTTTGGTTGTTTTTGGTTGGTTGTTTTTTATCTTACTTCAAAATCAGTCCTTCTTTTGCAACTCTTCTTATTGTGAACGGCAATCCATTTTGCAGAATAAACACGGCCGGCCCTATTGGGTTGTAGGTGGCTTGCTTTGTCACGAGTATCCTCGATCTAAATCATTTTATATACGCAACCGGCCCAGAATGGATTGTAGATGGCATGCTGTGTTCAACAGGTGTGCATTGTTACTAAACAGAATTGATCCTAAAAGTTGGGCTACCTGTAAAGTTTTCACCACAGTATGAAGGCAGCAGGTAGTAGCACTTTTATCACCTTCAGACCTGGGGTTGGTTAGGTGTCGCTTTGGACACGGTTTGCGTAAAGGGAACACTGTTCTTAGTAGATACTTGTTAATACTCTCTGGTGTATTTCTCATGAGAGCTTCACTGTCTGTTGATACCATTTCCAGAGATCACTCAAAGGGGGCGGACGGCCGTTTGATCGTGGACTACAGGTGCGGTGGCCAACAAAGGCCCAAAATATTTCAAAAAGGAATAGCTTTATCTGGGAGTATTGGATCCACTAAATATCTACTAAGAAAACAGATCGAGAATTTAATGTTGTTGAACATTGGAGATAATACATCTATCACACGAAAATATCAGGTGATTGAGCCCTGAAGAAGTCCTGTGAAGGGCCAAAACTCGTTGGCTACACCATGAAGAGAAAAAAAGAATAAAGAATGATCAAAACTTAATACATGTCTTAATGAAATTCTTTGGATTTCACTTGATGAGAATAATGATCTCAGCTACTCAATTCATGTTTATAAATACGTGTGTGCTGATCATCTCCTTGTAAATCTCGCCATAGAGTAACAGCTGTTTATAGTACCGACTTTTTTACTCACATCAACTTAATTTCTCAGTGTAAGTTCGGTGACTGTGAGGGGTTTGATACATATAAAGGCTGTCCGTAGTAGGGCATTAGTTTTAGAGCAGACGTTGAGGATCTTGCGGAACTTGATTTTCCCTGAACAGTTGTATACAGATTGTGTATTGTGTGCAGTAAGGGTTGCCCATATATCTGTATTGATTGATTGTTAATTTGAACTAGGCAACCCATGAGGTTTATGGTATAAGGTCAATATGGCACATAACACTAACTTGCTGCACATAAGGGAGCTGTATCTTATGCATTAATGATGCTTCATATTATTCTGAGCGATGTGTGCTTGCTTTCAGACCTCTAATGCCATACTCATTTATAGTTTTTCAAAAGAAGCCTGGGTGATGTAATCAATGATGAAATCAATGATGTCATTTGAGATATCATCAGTGTTGTTATAATTGATGTCATGGAACATGTCATGAGTGAACTAATGGGTGAGGCCATAAGCAGTGCATGGCAGAGGTGAAAATTATTGTTAGCTCAACCATTTTATTTTTTATTTTTTTATATTTGCCGTGATCCAATGGGATTTTGGTCTCAGGGCCTAAGCGCGCAGAGTATCCCTACCCTGCCCCTTCAAATATTTTTTTTTAACATCAGGACAGGGGACTAAATCCCTGAGTTCTGTAATGGCTTTCAGCAACATTTTTCTGATGTTGCTAACAGCCAATCAGAGTGCTGCTCCAGCGGGAGTCCTACTCCTAAGGAGAGATTTGGCCCAAAGGAAAGAAAGCTCCCTTGGCCAAACAGAAGGCTCTATTTTGTAAAAGTTGGTTAGAGTCCCTCGAATTCAATGATTCAGATAACCAAATATTTTTTAACCTTAATTACTCAGAAACTACTGAATGGATTTACAGCAAATCTCAAAAAGTACAATCTACATACGACAATCAAGCTTGCTGCCAAATTTGGTGCAATATTGTTCAGTTTTTTTAGTAGTGCTGCTTAAAGTATATATACATACATATATATATATATATATATATATATATATATATATATATATATATATATATATATATATATATATATATATATATATAAAGAGCGCTCTTTTCTCCATGCCAGGTTTTCATGCCGGTGCACTTCTTTTTGAAGCGAAAGAGGAGATTTGGTGGGACATATTCAGGCTGCCTCGTCCTGATGCACTGGCTGCCCTGTGAAGGTCGGGCTCTTCCGAGGCAAATCGGAGTTGGACAGTTAATGTGGGAGCCGGACCTGCTTGCCCCTGAAAGGTGAAGTCTTTCACGTGTGGAAAGTAAGGGAAGCTGTTGAAGGTTTCATTGCTGGCTGTGTCGTGGTTTAAGGAGTACCTGGAACTTTTAAACACTATGGATTGTTGGGACACACCGTATTTATGCATGTAAGGGAAAAGCTGTCAGTGGAAGGAAAGTATGTAGCGCTGTGTCTATTATTCTGCTATTCAGCGCATGGACCTTTTAAAAGAGCGCTCTTTTCTCCATGCCAGGTTTTCATTATTCCCATCATGCACTCTGTTAAGAAAATGTGCCTGCGTGTTTAAAAGGACCACGTGGGGTGATTCAAAATGCAGAGATTAGTCCTGTGAGAGCAGAAACGTTGGGAAAGTGTGCGTCCCTCATGCTGTGGGGTTCCATGGAATAAACAAATTTTTTCACGACACGACCTGTGCCGGTGCACTTCTTTTTGAAGCAAAAGAGGAGATTTGGTGGGACATATTCAGGCTGCCTCGTCCTGATGCACTGGCTGCCCTGTGAAGGCCGGGCTCTTCCGAGGCAAATCGGAGTTGGATATATATATATATATTACCTACTGGCGGTCGCCAGTAGGTAGTTATAGTTAGGACCACGTTTCCATAGGAAATCCGCAACATTCTATTTTGAATAACTTTGGCGCCGGTCGACGAATCCTCGCGAATTTTTCAAAATAGGTGGGGCGCTACGCTCCGCTCCTACCCTGAAAGTCTCGGGGGGATTCGTCAAGCGGGGGCTGAGATAAAAGGGGGGTCCCAAAACGCGTTTTTCCCATGCATTTTTCCATAGGACCTTTAGACAGGGCTACAGCCCGAACGGCTGAACAGAATTACTTGAAATTTGGCAGAGAGGTAGTCCTCAGGTCAAGGAAGTGCCTTTTGTAGGTTTGGTGTAAATCTGTTCAGTAGATTCTGAGAAAATAGCCTTTAAATCAATATATATATCTGAGCCAGCTTACGGTGCGCTTACGGTACGCTTACCGTACGCGTACGGTGGCGTGCGCAAGCGCGATTCTGATTGGCTCTTAGATCTTAGTAAACATTAGAATCGGCCGAAACCAGGAAGCGGCGGCCGCCATTTTCTCTCTCGCACTGAGAGTGATGATGAAAATACAAAGCACAAAAACATGTAAAGGGGCTGTTTAGACAGCTCCCACACACATAGCCAAGGTGGGGGGGTCCCCAAAGATCCCCCAAGGCCAAAAACGGATTTTTTTTTTTTTCGCTAATTTCGCCGATTACGCTTACCGTACGCGTACGGTAAAAAATTACATAAAAAAAAAAATTATCCACACTCTCCCCACCCTCGGCCACCAATTGTGCATATGGTTTTAAGAGATGAGAAAAACTATAATATTTAAAAAAAAAAAATAAAAAAAAAAATTATCCACACTCTGTCCACCCCGTGTGCAAATGGTGCCCGAAGGGCACCATTTGTGCATGGCTTATAAAAATTACGAAAAATTAAAATATTACCTTTCAAAACGAAGTGCATCATATGTCCTCCATGTGCGCACGGTGCGCGAAGCGCATCGTGCGTACATGGCCCATCTAGTGTAACGTGGGCACGCGGTGCACGTAGCGCACCGCGTGCCCACCGTGCGTGCACGGCACTAACTGCGTAAAGTGGGCGCGCGGTGCGCGAAGCGCACCGCGTGCTTACTGTGCGCGCACGGTGCGCGAAGCGCACCGTGCGCGCACGGAACGAACTGCGTTAAGTGGGCGCGCACGCCACGAATGGCGTAAAGTAACTTAGCATTTAAAAAAACGTACAAATTCACTGAAAAAACCATAGGTTTCACACACGTTATAGTTAGGAATTAGCATTTAAAAAACCTTGCAAATTCACTGAAAAAACCATAGGTTTCACACGTTATAGTTAGCGGAAATTTTACTGATAAAAAACCAATGAAATTCCCCCGTTATAGTTAGTGCAGGCAACTATAACTCACGCGACCGCAATCTTCTGCTGATGACATATGTGTCTTTATGAAAAAAAAATATTTGTAATATATGTATTGCTAAAAATGTATGGAAGAAGACATGGGCAAATAAGTGTCTAAATACAGTATTAGCATCAGCAGAGGATTGCGGTCGCGTGAGTTATAGTTGCCTGCACTAACTATAACGGGGGAATTTCATTGGTTTTTTATCAGTAAAATTTCCGCTAACTATAACATGTGTGAAACCTATGGTTTTTTCAGTGAATATATATATACACACACCCCTTAGCACTTCGATTTGCTTATCTCCCTTCCTCTGGATGTAGTCTGAGTTCAAACCCCATCCCCCCAATTCCAGGAGGTTCAAATATAGTAATATAGTTGCCCCACCCAGAAATGAAGGCAATCCTCCCGCTTATATTTAGATTTCACTACAGATAGCTTTGCTGTCTGTTAGAGTATTAGTTAGCAACATAATGCAGTTCGCAGAGGGGCTCTGTGTCAGCCTTCTTTCAACTGGATTTCTTTGGATCAGTGCATCTCAGCTATTGCAGTGAAACAGTGTCAACCTCAAGAGTATTTCAATCTCATCATTAGTGATGGGTTAATCATAAAGGCACTTGAAATGTAGCTGCATAGTATTACTCCCATCCCACAGCCCTTGCCCTCTTAAGAGTCCTGCTTTCCCAGAGGAATGCAAGCATATGACTAGTGGCTATGAGGAAAATACCATCCTAAATTCTATCTTCTTGTGTGGAACAACCCGCAACCCACAACCAAAATGCTCCTTTTAAAGGCCAGCATATTGCTATTTTTGTGAGAGGATAAATGCTGTGCACACACACCAATATATTGTTTCATGCATCTTTTCCATGGCAGTGTATATAGCTTGAAACCTGCTTGCTGGGGCAACAGTGGAGTGTTAGGTTACCAGATCTGGTAGTATCTGACCTCTTTTACTTGCTTCCATTAGCAACACCAGTTGCAGTCCTTTCTTACTTCAAGTCCATGAGCATTTGAGTCTTGTCCCTTTTGATTGAATGGCTGATGCTGCCTGGACAGCAGCAAGTTTATTCTGTAATGCAGTTAAAATAATTGGCTACAGAGCTCTGCTCCACTTGTGAGCAAGAGAGTGTTTATATAGTCACGAAGTGGAGACCCCTAGGGTATCATTAATTGCCATGTTTGAAACTGTCCTACTGGAGCTCTCAAAGTTGGAATTAATGAGATTGTCTCTGTGCTTCACAAGAAACATTTGGCCTCTGCAATTCTGCTTATACAGCAGACTTAATTGATGGATTTACTGGACAGAGGATGGTCATACTACCACCCAGGAAATTTTGACTATTCTTTTCCATTTCTTTTTTTGATGCTGACCTGAAGAAGGACAGTCACCCAGAAATACATGTCTGGGAGTTCACTGAAATACCACCACTGGCTGCACCAACTGTTGGTGAACACTTCCTTAGTTGTCAAATACTGAAATTATCAAGAACTTAGTTGACCCGGATGAAATGGGCCACTTATACCAAGATGGATGTCAGCAGTGCGTTTCCTCCCTCATTTCTAAATTTGGACTGCACCTTTTCAAGAGGCTTGTGGAAATCAATGTTGGCTATTGAAGACCTAATTTCAGATGGGCTCATATTCAAAATGGAGATTTTGGGCTGGATGTGCGAAGCACTGGTCGTACAATACTGGTTGCATTTTGTGACCAGTATTTTGTGACGAGTGTGGTATTATGTGTCCCGCCCTATGTACTAATAGATCCGTTCACAAAATACTCATAGTGGGTTGCAAATTGACCTACCTGATCAATATTAATGAGATAGGTCACAATTTACTACTCACTAGAAAACGCAGCCTTCACAGAGATGGTGGTCCATGGTGTCAGCAGCCCACCATGTTTCTAATTGCTTTTAAATAAAGCAGTATTTCTTTCCAAATGCAGCCAATTTTCACTGAAGGAAAACAGGATGCGTTTGAAAAAACAAACTCCATGGGGCTACTGCCATTCTCAGAGGGGAAGCCCCTTCCCATTTACGAATGAATTACCCGGTTTCAGTAAAGCATTAATGCATGCCATTCCGATTCAGTATTAGGAAGCAATTCCCTAAACAAGCCCCCTCAAAACACTTAATAGATATTGGGTCACACAAACCCAAATTGGAATTCCGTAATGTTTTACTGAATCACAATTTGTGGTTTGTACATACCCTGGCCAGATTCTGTAAATTGGGATGTTTGCGACCACAAAAATCCTACGTATACTGGGCCCTAACTAAGGGCCCGATTCATAAAAGTAATCTGAGACAAAATCCTAACTTTATAACTTTCGGTGTTCACAAAAGGCACGTAGGAGTAGTGAAGTTAGGATTTTGTCTTAAGTTTGTCTTATGTTTTGGTCTTAAGACAAAATCCTAACTTAAGTTTACCTTAAGTTTAACTGAAGTTTAACTTAGGAATTTGTCTTAAGTTTGTCTTATGTTTTGGTCTTAAGACAAAATCCTAACTTAAGTTTACCTTAAGTTTAACTGAAGTTTAACTTAGGATTTTATCTTAAGTTTGTCCTAAGTTTTGGGCTAAAGACCAAAACTTAAGACAAACTTAAGACAAAATCCTAACTTAAGTTTAACTTATGTTTAACTTAAGTTAGGATTTTGTCTTAAGACCAAAATTTAAGACAAAATCCTAAATTAAACTTAAGTTAAATTTAAGGTAGTATTTTGTCTTAAGACCAAAACTTAAGACAAACCTAAGACAAAATCCTATCTTTACTACTCCTAAATGCCTTTTGTGAAGACCGAAGGTCATAAAGTCAGGATTTTGTCTCAGATTACTTTTGTGAATTGGGCCCTAAGTGTTAGTGGCCCGTTTCCGTTTCCTTCAATGGTTCGGGTTTTA
Source organism: Triturus cristatus (assembly GCF_964204655.1). Lineage (NCBI taxonomy): Eukaryota > Metazoa > Chordata > Amphibia > Caudata > Salamandridae > Triturus > Triturus cristatus. The sequence continues at coordinate 587,306,561 of NC_140591.1, read as the reverse complement.
CCCACTTTAGGCAGGTTTTTTGCCTTTGGATATTGATTTACACTCCTCAAATCTCTGCTGCATCAGTGCTCTTCTATGCCTTTGTTGCCTATGTTCCGCAGAGCCCACTACAGTCTCTGTGCCCCTCTGCCTTCTGAGTCCCGTGCTCGTCTTAGGTTTCACAACAAGAGAAGCCTGCTTCCTCATTGCACAGCTCCTGGGCATCTGGAACATGCAGCAGCCATAACAGATGATAAATACACTAATCATGAAAAAATAAAAGGTGGTGGTCCTTTGACTTGCAGTGTTTAAGAATGTCGAAAGTGGTATTTTCCTAAGGCACAGTCCTAAATTACCCTTGAGCTTTTATGTCACAAGCCCACTCAGGATTTCTGGTTGCAGGGACTATCGTTTCTCATAACCTCTGCTCCAGTAGCACTGTTCGGTCTACACAAGGGAGGCTCATGAAAGCGAGAAGCTGGACTGCTAATGCTGCAGCTGCGGGTCCTCTGTTTGGGTCCAAGTTGGAAGGCCTTATTAATAAGATGCAAGCTCCAGGCAGCAGGGTTGTGGGTGACTGTTTGTCACGGTGCAGGACGTTGGCACTATCAGTCGCAGGTGATCTCCACTGCAACTCTATGCCTGCATCTGAGATATACTGCTGCTGGTCATATCTACCTGGGCTGCTGCTTTCCCATCAACAGTGTTGCTGTAGAAATGAAGCTTGTGTGCTTTAAACTCTATGCCGTCAATGTTCAAGCAAGTAAGTGAGTTTTAATAATCACGGCTTCTTTCTTGTGTTCCAGAACCTCTTTGTTTCTGGGATCCTTTATAAATAATATTGGGGAGTAGTTAGAAATAATACTATGTTTAATAATATATTCTCCCTAAACAAAAAAGGACATTTGCTTTCTATTAGAAAGAGTGCCACCTGTCCTCCTTGCATTTCATCTATCCAAGCACTCATCACAGATCCTTGGAAACTGGGTCCTTAAAAGTGGGAGTATTGTGTTTTTGCCATTGTGCATTATCTTTATCAAGCTTCTAGAGATGTAGGCAACTGTGCGCAAGAACAGGCATATCGAAAATATTTCACAGGCAAAGAGTCACTGAGGCGGGGTGGGCAGTGTCAGTCGTGGCCTTTGATTCTCACCATGCATGGCCATGATGCACATTTCTTCATTTGTAATGTAAGCTCCTCTTCCCACTGAAAGCTTCCTGCTTCAGTGTTCTCACACTTCTTTAAAGTTGCATGTGGTAACTGAATAAGAGGCAGCCCTGATGATAGTTGCTTGTGAGCTTTCACATCTTACTCATATTCAGTTCTTTATTTTGAGGATAGCACATCAGCAGTTTGTCTAACATTAAAATTAATAAAACCAGTATATATCCAGGCCATTCTGACAGCTATGGGTGGCTTCATCCAAATTATCAGACTTGTAGGAGTGTGCTGTTTTGTAATTGTGTTGGTACTTACATTTGGCAGCACTGGCTGGGGTAGTGTGTAGTGCAAGATGCAGTGGGTGTTCTGAGAAACACCTTGAGCATTGGCATTTACTTTTTCCCCAAATTATTCACTTCTCCTCTCTCACATGTCTTATTCCTATGCCAATCCCCCCTTCCTTCTGAAATCAGAGGCAGAATTCGTGAGAAAAGAGTTGACGAGACATTTTCTGATGTATTCCTGCTACTTGAGGGATCTCGTTCTCGGGAATCGTTAACCTAACCGAATTCACAAAAAGATATGACACAACACGAGCACATTGATGCTTCCAATGAAGGGAAAAACCTAAAGATTTCAGCACAAACGCGAAGTATGCTCATCAAATAGAATGCAACCCAAGCTCTTGCAATAATACTGAAAATGTAGGTCTTTCTTGCAGTGACTCTCAAAAATGATTATGTAGTAATATATTTAAATTATTTTTCATCAGTTTGCCATGGGCATGGAAACCCTTGCATGTACCCTCATCCAGCAATACCCAAATACGGATCTAAGCATGGTGTGCTGTCTGATCCTCTGATCTATATGAACAGATAATTGGGTCAATTCTAAACACCATCTTGTTGTATGATTAATTTTACTACTGAAGTACTACACAGTGCTATTCACCATCCTACGAGTGTAAATCTCTTCTCCACCTCTCCTATCATTTTTACTGGGACATCCTCACACACGTAACTTTACTACTAAGGGGTCAATTACGATGCCGGTCAGAAAGCATTCTGACTGGATCGGTCTCAGAATGACCAAATTGGATCCGGGGAGTTCGACCTACCGATTACGATCAATCCGGATGCTTCCTGTTACGATTCGGTCGGACTCACATTGAATTCAATGGCAGCCTGTGATTCAGCCAAATACACAGACTCTCATTGAAGAAAGGGGTGGTTGGGGAAAATCGTGCACCCTGTGGCAGGCAGCCCTTGGTGCCTGCCACACTGTGCATGGTTGTAAAGGGGGGACCCTTGGGTACCCCCACAGGCCCAATTCGGAAGGCCAGGATGAAGGAGGCCTGCTACGGGCCCCCAAAGTCAGATTCCAAGAGCCGATCCGATTCGGAACAACCGATTCGGAGGGGCTGTTCGAATCTGACATCGTAATCGCTCAGTTGGAAAATTTCAGAGTCATTCGGAAACGCGGCCCGTAGACACACACGATTCGGCTCGAAGTGACTCGGACTTTCCAAATTCCGTCCGGTTCGTATTTGGTACCGATTCGGTAAGTCCGAAAATCGTAATAGGTCATTTGGAAAGGTTCCCGAATTGGTCAGAAACGAGGCTTCCGAATTCGAATCGGTAAGCCTGAATCTGATTCGTAGCCTTTCCGAATGGCGTCATAATCGACCCCTTAGCAGTAAATGTGGGAGGGATCAGGGAAGTGGCTGGAAAAAGGGCATACTTACTACCGAATGAGAGGTGTAAGGAGGGGTTTGAGGGTTAGAGAGGACCGTAAGAAGAACATGCACCCACCCACTAAATAATAAGCCTATTACTGTTAACAAACTGCAATTCTAAAGTTGCTACTGCCCAGAAGGCACCCAAAATAGTAGTAAGTTACTCCAGCTCAGTGCTGGAGTATGTCCAGCACTACACATGGCCAACCATTGGTACTGCAAAACCCTCACATAGAAAATTATGCTAGTAAAGACTTAAAATATAACCCAGTTTAAAATAGTTAAAAATACAAATATATATGAAGCCATGTGAAAAAAAATCTAAATATAAAACATATCTAATATTTAATTATAAAATATGTTAACAATCTTTTTGAATTTACAAATTATTGTAGCATTAGCTTTTATTTATTACTATATAATACTTCTAATAATTATACATTCATAATATTTTTTTTAACTTTAGGTATATATTAATTTTTTTAATTTAAACTTCAGAAAAATAATTTGCATTTATTGTTATATATTTCAATTAACTAAAGATTTAATTCAAAACGTTAAAAGTGCTATAGCATGTATTTTTGTTCAACATTTAAAATAAATCTATATACATACACATACACCACACATATATTACCTACTGGCAGTCGCCAGTAGGTAGTTATAGTTAGGACCTATTTTCCATAGGAAATCCGCAACATTCTATTTGAAATAACGTTGGCACCGATTGATGAATCTTCGCAAAACTTTCCAAACTTTTGGCCAGCTCCGGTCCGCTCCTATCCTGAAAATTTCATGGTGATTCGTCCAGCGGGGCTGAGAAAAAAGGGGGTCTCAAAACACGTTTTCCCCATGCATTTTCCCATAGGACCTGTTGACGCAGTGACAGCCCGAACTGCTGAACGGAATTACACCAAATTTGGCAAAGAGGTAGTCCTCAGTTCAGACTCGTGCCTTTGCTTAGAATTACTGAATAGGTTGTTGTAACTGGTATTGGTATGTCCATTGTTTTGAAAATTTTAGTTTCTATTTTTGAATGTGTGTATCAAAGGTTATATTGGGGGAGAGGAGGTCTGCTACTCATCAGTGATGTCATCAGTGATGTCATTTGAGATGTCATCCATGATGTCATCAGTGATGTCACTGACCATGTCATGAGTGATGTAATATGTGACGTCATCAGCAGTACATTGCGGGCGCGCGAGTTATAGTTAGCTGAACTAACTATAACAGGGGAATTTCAATGTTTTTTTACGAGTGAAAAGTCCAGCTAACTATAACGCCCCTGAAACCTATGTTTTCTTCAGTGAATATATATATATATGTTGAGATAGCGAGATAGAGAGATAGAGAGATAGAGAGATAGAGAGATAGATACATAGATAGATAGATAGAGACAGACAGACAGACAGATAGATAGATAGATAGATAGATAGATAGATAGATAGATAGATAGATAGATAGATAGATAGATAGATAGATAGATAGATAGATAGATAGATAGATAGATAGATAGATAGATAGATAGATAGATAGATAGATAGATAGATAGATAGATAGATAGATAGATAGATAGATAGATAGATAGATAGATAGACAAAAAGCCCCAAGCCCTTAAATGGATGCCCCTTGAGGCATGGGTAAGGAAAAGGTTCTTTTTTCTCAAAACTTTTCAAACTTTGTATGTGTGCCGCACTGTACAACACACATAAAAAATGGGAAAAGTATTAAACTATGTCTAAGCATAATATTTAGAACGTAAGGGTTTACTTCCAGCTCAAACCCTATGCTTTACATCATGCACACTTATGTGCACTATTGTGCAAGGGTGTTTGCTTTGGCCCAAGGTATCCTAAAGTGTGCTAGCGCAGAAAGGGGTGGAAAGAAACAGAGCATATTGTAGTAGATATAGTGCTGTTCTGCTCTGTCCCTTTCACACGACTACTGTACTATATTGAGTTGCATGTGAACTTCTTAAATCTACCTCTATATTTTAGTGATTCCGTTAGTAGTATGTGGTCTTCTAGAATGTAGTCCTTTTAACGTATTTGGAAAGAGGTATGGCTTTATAAGAATCATTAAAATCCCTTGAACACATCCGGCTCACAGACTTTTATGCAATCATCTTTTATTCATCCGCACTTACTGTGTCCATCTTTCAAATGTTTTCCACTGAGGTGCCTGATTTTCACTGAGTCTGTCAAACTTTCCTGAGAATGCTATGCACTGTGTAGGCCTACAGCAGTCTGACCCTGTGATGGCCCCAAACATTGTTCTCAAACCACAAATGTGGCTCTCAAAGGGACCGTTTAGAGGCAGATGTTGCGTTTTCAGAACATGCTATCCAGAGTTCATAACCCCACCATTTCAGCATCTAGTTATGAGTCACAACCGTCTATCACCAAGGGAGCTCCCTGGCCTGCCTGATGACCAGACAGAATAAACATTAGGGATCGCCACTAAAATAGAATTGGCAGAAAACCTTTTTTTGTTGTCATTTGTATGACAAAATAAGGCCAAGAGGCTAAAACGTTTACTATTGCACTACAAGATTCATATGAGGGAAGATACAGTTTTGCTAGTAAAGTCAAAATATGATAACATTGTTCTAATGACCTACAGCAAATGCAAGCCTTGGGGCATTGGGGGAATCCCCAGGCCCCTACCGGCATTACTGTACCTCTACATGCGCCCTTGCTGGGTGCAGCGGGAACCAATTGCAATTGTTTGCTCCAGCCCGGCAGGAGCAGAGCAGCTTTTTTTCCTGCTCCCGCCAGTGATGTTTTCCATGCCTGCAAGAGCGAAGGCAGGGAGCTGAATTGCTCCTGCCCATGCTCGTACTTGCAGGGACCAGCAGTGTCCCGGGTGTAGGGTTTCCCATGACACTGCTGTCATCGGGCACTAAGGGATGGGGTCCCTGGGGCCACAGGATGGCTCATTATGGGGGTTCCAGGTCCCTCTACAAAATGCTTAGGCCTCAGGGGAAGGGGTCTCAAAAGCCCTTACGAACCTCGGACAATAGGGCTTCATGCCCCCTCCCCACAAAAATGATTTGGCGCTTAGGGTGGGCTCTCCAAAGCCCTCCCATGCCTCCATAACATCACTTTAACCTTTGTTTTTTGAGTAAATATTTAGTGAGGCTCCGGTGACGCAAACAACAACATTATATGCTTTGCGCGGCTTTGAATGGCCTCATAGACATGGAGTAAGGCAAGGCAGTGCACATTGCTGCATTGCCTTACTCTGCGCTCGGGAGGCATTCCATGGGCGTTGTGGTTGGTGTTCCCATGGATTTTTATGCCTCCCCAGATTTATAAGACCATGTAAACTTGGGTATGTACAAAACCTTACGCCTCCCAAGGTGAAGCGTAACAAGGAGAAATAACTTTATTTTTCCTTGTTTTTTTCCTCTTTTCATGTGTGCTGCATTATGCATTTAACAGCATCGTACAGCAGAATAAGAAGATCACACACTGTTAAAGAGACATGACAACATTTTATAATATTAGAGCATACGTATATGAATTTTTAGAAACCTTGACCATTGAAATTCACTGGAGCGTTCCGGAGATACAGATTTTATAACTTTTGATCACTTTTTAATGCAACCGCAAACAAGCATTAATGTACAGTTTGAAAACTTTTGAAAAGTTTTGGAAAAGTTAGTGCGAATGTGCAGGCCCGGCTTGGGTGACCAAATCTGACAGGGGTGAGAAAGAGGGGGCTGGAAAAGATACTTTTACTTTGAGAGTCATCCCTCGAAGTCCTCTTCATTGCCATAGTTACTCAGTGGCTGCTGCACTACTGGTTATGAGGCACCGCGGCTTGATGCAATACCTTTGGTGGGGGATTGTATCGATTACTGACAACAAATCAGGCCTCTGACAGCTCTCCCAGGTCGAGCGAGCCTCTCACAAGAGCTCAAAATAAAAACTGGAGCCCTGTGATTGGTCGAAAGGCCTGTTTTCCCCAAGAGCCTTCACACTCTCATGGGAGCGAGAGCCTCCCATGAGTCCAGAGAGAGCAAGCACTCTGATTGGCTGGCTATGGAATGTTAGAAACAAAATGGCTGCCATTACCGTTTGCTGTTAAAAATTGGAGGTGCTGTGGAAATGAAAAAAAAATCTATATATATGCTGTCCCCCTAGATTTAGAGAGGATGTGTCTAAGGGATAACTAATGTGAAGAAAATGTATGTATTGTTTGTAACTAATTTTCATGATCTCACTGGACATTTTCAGGATCATGAATAGTAAAAAAGAGTAAATGAGTTCTCAATACACCACATTACTAGGAATGCATATTGTGGTCCTTGTTCTTAAGAGGAAGTGTGTGAGAGATAAGTACTGTGATGAGTAGATGGCTAATTCTTATATTTTGTTTTTAGATATGATCTCGCTAGACTCTAGTGACATTGTGAAAAGTAGAAAGGAATGAGTGATCTTTAAATAAACTGTATATATATAAATATATTACATTGTAAACTTAATAAAAAATAGATGTAATAAATAAATTAACAGATATACAAATAAACATAATTTTAAAAAGTTAAACATGCATATATAATAATTATTATATTTATTTATATATCTACATTAAAAACTATTATTAATCTAATAATTGTAAATTATAATATAATTTGAAAATGTTTAACTAATATAAACATATAATAAATATATAAATATGTATATATCGTGAACAAGGCAGCGTGAGTCTGCTGAAATGCGTAGATGCTAAACTTCGTCTTAAAATAAAATAGACTGAGTGTCAAAATTTACCCTGGAGTGCCGGATGATCATTTCAGAAAAGAAATGAACTTATAATGGATATATATATGTGTCGGACTCATTCAGAAGAGAGTGAGTTTTGGTTTTATACATATATATATATATATATATATGGCACAGAGGTTGATGCGGTTCGGGGACCCAGGGAAGCGCCTGACTAACATCCCAGCAGGACATTGGCTTTGGAAGAATCTCCGTTTGTTTGGCACGCAGTACGACCATTCTCACAATTTCATACCCCACTGCATCACCTACCTGATAGCCAACAGCATTCTGGGACTAGTAGTTCACCGCAAATCTCGTGAGCTACTTCGTGTGAGCAGTTTCACCTGTGTGGGGGCGGAGCCAACATTGTCCTATAACATCGAAGCAGGGCTCACTTCAAACGGAACTGCCAAAACCTCCTGAACACTGCTTGGGCACTGAGGAAGGCCGACAGGCCGAAATGCATTTGCCGACAATAAAAGTGGTTCCCTGGATTTCCCCCGTGTGGCCTCTGCTTTCTTCGTGAGGAGGGAGTTTGTGGTGATGTTGTGCACGTCGGCCGGAGACGTGATACAGAGGCACCCGCATTGCAAAAGGGTCCCAGCTCTTCTGGCTGCTGCTTCGGCGGTTTTTCTGACACTTCAAGGTATTGATAAGCTGGGACACGCCTCAACGCTGTGGAAGGAAAATGGTGGTTGTGAAGTATTCTACTTCACACAGGGCGGGATGCATGGCCATACCTACCCCCGCTGATTGGTTTCCATGGCACAGAGGTTGATGCGGTTCGGGGACCCAGGGAAGCGCCTGACTAACATCGCAGCAGGACATTGGCTTTGGAAGAATCTCCGTTTGTTTGGCACGCAGTACGACCATTCTCACAATTTCATACCCCACTGCATCAGCTACCTGATAGCCAACAGCATTCTGGGACTAGTAGTTCACCGCAAATCTCGTGAGCTAATTCGTGTGAGCAGTTTCACCTGTGTGGGGGCGGAGCCAACATTGTCCTATAACATCGAAGCAGGGCTCACTTCAAACGGAACTGCCAAAACCTCCTGAACACTGCTTGGGCACTGAGGAAGGCCGACAGGCCGAAATGCATTTGCCGACAATAAAAGTGGTTCCCTGGATTTCCCCCGTGTGGCCTCTGCTTTCTTCGTGAGGAGGGAGTTTGTGGTGATGTTGTGCACGTCGGCCAGAGACGTGATACAGAGGCACCCGCATTGCAAAAGGGTCCCAGCTCTTCTGGCTGCTGCTTCGGCGTTTTTTCTGACACTTCAAGGTATTGATAAGCTGGGACACGCCTCAACGCTGTGGAAGGAAAATGGTGGTTGTGAAGTATTCTACTTCACACAGGGCGGGATGCATGGCCATACCTACCCCCGCTGATTGGTTTCCATGGCACAGAGGTTGATGCGGTTCGGGGACCCAGGGAAGCGCCTGACTAACATCGCAGCAGGACATTGGCTTTGGAAGAATCTCCGTTTGTTTGGCACGCAGTACGACCATTCTCACAATTTCATACCCCACTGCATCACCTACCTGATAGCCAACAGCATTCTGGGACTAGTAGTTCACCGCAAATCTCGTGAGCTACTTCGTGTGAGCAGTTTCACCTGTGTGGGGGCGGAGCCAACATTGTCCTATAACATCGAAGCAGGGCTCACTTCAAACGGAACTGCCAAAACCTCCTGAACACTGCTTGGGCACTGAGGAAGGCCGACAGGCCGAAATGCATTTGCCGACAATAAAAGTGGTTCCCTGGATTTCCCCCGTGTGGCCTCTGCTTTCTTCGTGAGGAGGGAGTTTGTGGTGATGTTGTGCATGGCGGCCGGAGACGTCATACAGAGGCACCCGCATTGCAAAAGGGTCCCAGCTCTTCTGGCTGCTGCTTCGGTGGTTTTTCTGACACTTCAAGGTATTGATAAACTGGGACACGCCTCAACGCTGTGGAAGGAAAATGGTGGTTGTGAAGTATTCTACTTCACACAGGGCGGGATGCATGGCCATACCTACCCCCGCTGATTGGTTTCCATGGCACAGAGGTTGATGCGGTTCGGGGACCCAGGGAAGCGCCTGACTAACATCGCAGCAGGACATTGGCTTTGGAAGAATCTCCGTTTGTTTGGCACGCAGTACGACCATTCTCACAATTTCATACCCCACTGCATCACCTACCTGATAGCCAACAGCATTCTGGGACTAGTAGTTCACCGCAAATCTCGTGAGCTACTTCGTGTGAGCAGTTTCACCTGTGTGGGGGCGGAGCCAACATTGTCCTATAACATCGAAGCAGGGCTCACTTCAAACGGAACTGCCAAAACCTCCTGAACACTGCTTGGGCACTGAGGAAGGCCGACAGGCCGAAATGCATTTGCCGACAATAAAAGTGGTTCCCTGGATTTCCCCCGTGTGGCCTCTGCTTTCTTCGTGAGGAGGGAGTTTGTGGTGATGTTGTGCACGTCGGCCGGAGACGTGATACAGAGGCACCCGCATTGCAAAAGGGTCCCAGCTCTTCTGGCTGCTGCTTCGGCGGTTTTTCTGACACTTCAAGGTATTGATAAGCTGGGACACGCCTCAACGCTGTGGAAGGAAAATGGTGGTTGTGAAGTATTCTACTTCACACAGGGCGGGATGCATGGCCATACCTACCCCCGCTGATTGGTTTCCATGGCACAGAGGTTGATGCGGTTCGGGGACCCAGGGAAGCGCCTGACTAACATCGCAGCAGGACATTGGCTTTGGAAGAATCTCCGTTTGTTTGGCACGCAGTACGACCATTCTCACAATTTCATACCCCACTGCATCACCTACCTGATAGCCAACAGCATTCTGGGACTAGTAGTTCACCGCAAATCTCGTGAGCTACTTCGTGTGAGCAGTTTCACCTGTGTGGGGGCGGAGCCAACATTGTCCTATAACATCGAAGCAGGGCTCACTTCAAACGGAACTGCCAAAACCTCCTGAACACTGCTTGGGCACTGAGGAAGGCCGACAGGCCGAAATGCATTTGCCGACAATAAAAGTGGTTCCCTGGATTTCCCCCGTATGGCCTCTGCTTTCTTCGTGAGGAGGGAGTTTGTGGTGATGTTGTGCACGTCGGCCGGAGACGTGATACAGAGGCACCCGCATTGCAAAAGAGTCCCAGCTCTTCTGGCTGCTGCTTTGGCGGTTTTTCTGACACTTCAAGGTATTGATAAGCTGGGACACGCCTCAACGCTGTGGAAGGAAAATGGTGGTTGTGAAGTATTCTACTTCACACAGGGCGGGATGCATGGCCATACCTACCCCCGCTGATTGGCTTCCATGGCACAGAGGTTGATGCGGTTCGGGGACCCAGGGAAGCGCCTGACTAACATCGCAGCAGGACATTGGCTTTGGAAGAATCTCCGTTTGTTTGGCACGCAGTACGACCATTCTCACAATTTCATACCCCACTGCATCACCTACCTGATAGCCAACAGCATTCTGGGACTAGTAGTTCACCGCAAATCTCGTGAGCTACTTCGTGTGAGCAGTTTCACCTGTGTGGGGGTGGAGCCAACATTGTCCTATAACATCGAAGCAGGGCTCACTTCAAACGGAACTGCCAAAACCTCCTGAACACTGCTTGGGCACTGAGGAAGGCCGACAGGCCGAAATGCATTTGCCGACAATAAAAGTGGTTCCCTGGATTTCCCCCGTGTGGCCTCTTCTTTCTTCGTGAGGAGGGAGTTTGTGGTGATGTTGTGCACGTCGGCCGGAGACGTGATACAGAGGCACCCGAATTGCAAAAGGGTCCCAGCTCTTCTGGCTGCTGCTTCGGCGGTTATTCTGACACTTCAAGGTATTGATAAGCTGGGACACGCCTCAACGCTGTGGAAGGAAAATGGTGGTTGTGAAGTATTCTACTTCACACAGGGCGGGATGCATGACCATACCTACCCCCGCTGATTGGTTTCCATGGCACAGAGGTTGATGCGGTTCGGGGACCCAGGGAAGCGCCTGACTAACATCGCAGCAGGACATTGGCTTTGGAAGAATCTCCGTTTGTTTGGCACGCAGTACGACCATTCTCACAATTTCATACCCCACTGCATCACCTACCTGATAGCCAACAGCATTCTGGGACTAGTAGTTCACCGCAAATCTCGTGAGCTACTTCGTGTGAGCAGTTTCACCTGTGTGGGGGCGGAGCCAACATTGTCCTATAACATCGAAGCAGGGCTCACTTCAAACGGAACTGCCAAAACCTCCTGAACACTGCTTGGGCACTGAGGAAGGCCGACAGGCCGAAATGCATTTGCCGACAATAAAAGTGGTTCCCTGGATTTCCCCCGTATGGCCTCTGCTTTCTTCGTGAGGAGGGAGTTTGTGGTGATGTTGTGCACGTCGGCCGGAGACGTGATACAGAGGCACCCGCATTGCAAAAGAGTCCCAGCTCTTCTGGCTGCTGCTTTGGCGGTTTTTCTGACACTTCAAGGTATTGATAAGCTGGGACACGCCTCAACGCTGTGGAAGGAAAATGGTGGTTGTGAAGTATTCTACTTCACACAGGGCGGGATGCATGGCCATACCTACCCCCGCTGATTGGCTTCCATGGCACAGAGGTTGATGCGGTTCGGGGACCCAGGGAAGCGCCTGACTAACATCGCAGCAGGACATTGGCTTTGGAAGAATCTCCGTTTGTTTGGCACGCAGTACGACCATTCTCACAATTTCATACCCCACTGCATCACCTACCTGATAGCCAACAGCATTCTGGGACTAGTAGTTCACCGCAAATCTCGTGAGCTACTTCGTGTGAGCAGTTTCACCTGTGTGGGGGTGGAGCCAACATTGTCCTATAACATCGAAGCAGGGCTCACTTCAAACGGTACTGCCAAAACCTCCTGAACACTGCTTGGGCACTGAGGAAGGCCGACAGGCCGAAATGCATTTGCCGACAATAAAAGTGGTTCCCTGGATTTCCCCCGTGTGGCCTCTTCTTTCTTCGTGAGGAGGGAGTTTGTGGTGATGTTGTGCACGTCGGCCGGAGACGTGATACAGAGGCACCCGAATTGCAAAAGGGTCCCAGCTCTTCTGGCTGCTGCTTCGGCGGTTATTCTGACACTTCAAGGTATTGATAAGCTGGGACACGCCTCAACGCTGTGGAAGGAAAATGGTGGTTGTGAAGTATTCTACTTCACACAGGGCGGGATGCATGACCATACCTACCCCCGCTGATTGGTTTCCATGGCACAGAGGTTGATGCGGTTCGGGGACCCAGGGAAGCGCCTGACTAACATCGCAGCAGGACATTGGCTTTGGAAGAATCTCCGTTTGTTTGGCACGCAGTACGACCATTCTCACAATTTCATACCCCACTGCATCACCTACCTGATAGCCAACAGCATTCTGGGACTAGTAGTTCACCGCAAATCTCGTGAGCTACTTCGTGTGAGCAGTTTCACCTGTGTGGGGGCAGAGCCAACATTGTCCTATAACATCGAAGCAGGGCTCACTTCAAACGGAACTGCCAAAACCTCCTGAACACTGCTTGGGCGCTGAGGAAGGCCGACAGGCCGAAATGCATTTGCCGACAATAAAAGTGGTTCCCTGGATTTCCCCCGTGTGGCCTCTGCTTTCTTCGTGAGGAGGGAGTTTGTGGTGATGTTGTGCACGTCGGCCGGAGACGTGATACAGAGGCACCCGCATTGCAAAAGGGTCCCAGCTCTTCTGGCTGCTGCTTCGGCGGTTTTTCTGACACTTCAAGGTATTGATAAGCTGGGACACGCCTCAACGCTGTGGAAGGAAAATGGTGGTTGTGAAGTATTCTACTTCACACAGGGCGGGATGCATGGCCATACCTACCCCCGCTGATTGGTTTCCATGGCACAGAGGTTGATGCGGTTCGGGGACCCAGGGAAGCGCCTGACTAACATCGCAGCAGGACATTGGCTTTGGAAGAATCTCCGTTTGTTTGGCACGCAGTACGACCATTCTCACAATTTCATACCCCACTGCATCACCTACCTGATAGCCAACAGCATTCTGGGACTAGTAGTTCACCGCAAATCTCGTGAGCTACTTCGTGTGAGCAGTTTCACCTGTGTGGGGGCGGAGCCAACATTGTCCTATATCATCGAAGCAGGGCTCACTTCAAACGGAACTGCCAAAACCTCCTGAACACTGCTTGGGCACTGAGGAAGGCCGACAGGCCGAAATGCATTTGCCGACAATAAAAGTGGTTCCCTGGATTTCCCCCGTGTGGCCTCTGCTTTCTTCATGAGGAGGGAGTTTATGGTGATGTTGTGCACGTCGGCCGGAGACGTGATACAGAGGCACCCGCATTTCAAAAGGGTCCCAGCTCTTCTGGCTGCTGCTTCGGCGTTTTTTCTGACACTTCAAGGTATTGATAAGCTGGGACACGCCTCAACGCTGTGGAAGGAAAATGGTGGTTGTGAAGTATTCTACTTCACACAGGGCGGGATGCATGGCCATACCTACCCCCGCTGATTGGTTTCCATGGCACAGAGGTTGATGCGGTTCGGGGACCCAGGGAAGCGCCTGACTAACATCGCAGCAGGACATTGGCTTTGGAAGAATCTCCGTTTGTTTGGCACGCAGTACGACCATTCTCACAATTTCATACCCCACTGCATCACCTACCTGATAGCCAACAGCATTCTGGGACTAGTAGTTCACCGCAAATCTCGTGAGCTACTTCGTGTGAGCAGTTTCACCTGTGTGGGGGCGGAGCCAACATTGTCCTATAACATCGAAGCAGGGCTCACTTCAAACGGAACTGCCAAAACCTCCTGAACACTGCTTGGGCACTGAGGAAGGCCGACAGGCCGAAATGCATTTGCCGACAATAAAAGTGGTTCCCTGGATTTCCCCCGTGTGGCCTCTGCTTTCTTCGTGAGGAGGGAGTTTGTGGTGATGTTGTGCATGTCGGCCGGAGACGTCATACAGAGGCACCCGCATTGCAAAAGGGTCCCAGCTCTTCTGGCTGCTGCTTCGGTGGTTTTTCTGACACTTCAAGGTATTGATAAACTGGGACACGCCTCAACGCTGTGGAAGGAAAATGGTGGTTGTGAAGTATTCTACTTCACACAGGGCGGGATGCATGGCCATACCTACCCCCGCTGATTGGTTTCCATGGCACAGAGGTTGATGCGGTTCGGGGACCCAGGGAAGCGCCTGACTAACATCGCAGCAGGACATTGGCTTTGGAAGAATCTCCGTTTGTTTGGCACGCAGTACGACCATTCTCACAATTTCATACCCCACTGCATCACCTACCTGATAGCCAACAGCATTCTGGGACTAGTAGTTCACCGCAAATCTCGTGAGCTACTTCGTGTGAGCAGTTTCACCTGTGTGGGGGCGGAGCCAACATTGTCCTATAACATCGAAGCAGGGCTCACTTCAAACGGAACTGCCAAAACCTCCTGAACACTGCTTGGGCACTGAGGAAGGCCGACAGGCCGAAATGCATTTGCCGACAATAAAAGTGGTTCCCTGGATTTCCCCCGTGTGGCCTCTGCTTTCTTCGTGAGGAGGGAGTTTGTGGTGATGTTGTGCACGTCGGCCGGAGACGTGATACAGAGGCACCCGCATTGCAAAAGGGTCCCAGCTCTTCTGGCTGCTGCTTCGGCGGTTTTTCTGACACTTCAAGGTATTGATAAGCTGGGACACGCCTCAACGCTGTGGAAGGAAAATGGTGGTTGTGAAGTATTCTACTTCACACAGGGCGGGATGCATGGCCATACCTACCCCCGCTGATTGGTTTCCATGGCACAGAGGTTGATGCGGTTCGGGGACCCAGGGAAGCGCCTGACTAACATCGCAGCAGGACATTGGCTTTGGAAGAATCTCCGTTTGTTTGGCACGCAGTACGACCATTCTCACAATTTCATACCCCACTGCATCACCTACCTGATAGCCAACAGCATTCTGGGACTAGTAGTTCACCGCAAATCTCGTGAGCTACTTCGTGTGAGCAGTTTCACCTGTGTGGGGGCGGAGCCAACATTGTCCTATAACATCGAAGCAGGGCTCACTTCAAACGGAACTGCCAAAACCTCCTGAACACTGCTTGGGCACTGAGGAAGGCCGACAGGCCGAAATGCATTTGCCGACAATAAAAGTGGTTCCCTGGATTTCCCCCGTATGGCCTCTGCTTTCTTCGTGAGGAGGGAGTTTGTGGTGATGTTGTGCACGTCGGCCGGAGACGTGATACAGAGGCACCCGCATTGCAAAAGAGTCCCAGCTCTTCTGGCTGCTGCTTTGGCGGTTTTTCTGACACTTCAAGGTATTGATAAGCTGGGACACGCCTCAACGCTGTGGAAGGAAAATGGTGGTTGTGAAGTATTCTACTTCACACAGGGCGGGATGCATGGCCATACCTACCCCCGCTGATTGGCTTTCATGGCACAGAGGTTGATGCGGTTCGGGGACCCAGGGAAGCGCCTGACTAACATCGCAGCAGGACATTGGCTTTGGAAGAATCTCCGTTTGTTTGGCACGCAGTACGACCATTCTCACAATTTCATACCCCACTGCATCACCTACCTGATAGCCAACAGCATTCTGGGACTAGTAGTTCACCGCAAATCTCGTGAGCTACTTCGTGTGAGCAGTTTCACCTGTGTGGGGGTGGAGCCAACATTGTCCTATAACATCGAAGCAGGGCTCACTTCAAACGGAACTGCCAAAACCTCCTGAACACTGCTTGGGCACTGAGGAAGGCCGACAGGCCGAAATGCATTTGCCGACAATAAAAGTGGTTCCCTGGATTTCCCCCGTGTGGCCTCTTCTTTCTTCGTGAGGAGGGAGTTTGTGGTGATGTTGTGCACGTCGGCCGGAGACGTGATACAGAGGCACCCGAATTGCAAAAGGGTCCCAGCTCTTCTGGCTGCTGCTTCGGCGGTTATTCTGACACTTCAAGGTATTGATAAGCTGGGACACGCCTCAACGCTGTGGAAGGAAATGGTGGTTGTGAAGTATTCTACTTCACACAGGGCGGGATGCATGACCATACCTACCCCCGCTGATTGGTTTCCATGGCACAGAGGTTGATGTGGTTCGGGGACCCAGGGAAGCGCCTGAC
This sequence comes from Triturus cristatus, assembly GCF_964204655.1. Classification (NCBI taxonomy): domain Eukaryota; kingdom Metazoa; phylum Chordata; class Amphibia; order Caudata; family Salamandridae; genus Triturus; species Triturus cristatus. The sequence continues at coordinate 587,289,837 of NC_140591.1, read as the reverse complement.
TAACATCGCAGCAGGACATTGGCTTTGGAAGAATCTCCGTTTGTTTGGCACGCAGTACGACCATTCTCACAATTTCATACCCCACTGCATCACCTACCTGATAGCCAACAGCATTCTGGGACTAGTAGTTCACCGCAAATCTCGTGAGCTACTTCGTGTGAGCAGTTTCACCTGTGTGGGGGCGGAGCCAACATTGTCCTATAACATCGAAGCAGGGCTCACTTCAAACGGAACTGCCAAAACCTCCTGAACACTGCTTGGGCACTGAGGAAGGCCGACAGGCCGAAATGCATTTGCCGACAATAAAAGTGGTTCCCTGGATTTCCCCCGTGTGGCCTCTGCTTTCTTCGTGAGGAGGGAGTTTGTGGTGATGTTGTGCACGTCGGCCGGAGACGTGATACAGAGGCACCCGCATTGCAAAAGGGTCCCAGCTCTTCTGGCTGCTGCTTCGGCGGTTTTTCTGACACTTCAAGGTATTGATAAGCTGGGACACGCCTCAACGCTGTGGAAGGAAAATGGTGGTTGTGAAGTATTCTACTTCACACAGGGCGGGATGCATGGCCATACCTACCCCCGCTGATTGGTTTCCATGGCACAGAGGTTGATGCGGTTCGGGGACCCAGGGAAGCGCCTGACTAACATCGCAGCAGGACATTGGCTTTGGAAGAATCTCCGTTTGTTTGGCACGCAGTACGACCATTCTCACAATTTCATACCCCACTGCATCACCTACCTGATAGCCAACAGCATTCTGGGACTAGTAGTTCACCGCAAATCTCGTGAGCTACTTCGTGTGAGCAGTTTCACCTGTGTGGGGGCGGAGCCAACATTGTCCTATATCATCGAAGCAGGGCTCACTTCAAACGGAACTGCCAAAACCTCCTGAACACTGCTTGGGCACTGAGGAAGGCCGACAGGCCGAAATGCATTTGCCGACAATAAAAGTGGTTCCCTGGATTTCCCCCGTGTGGCCTCTGCTTTCTTCATGAGGAGGGAGTTTATGGTGATGTTGTGCACGTCGGCCGGAGACGTGATACAGAGGCACCCGCATTTCAAAAGGGTCCCAGCTCTTCTGGCTGCTGCTTCGGCGGTTTTTCTGACACTTCAAGGTATTGATAAGCTGGGACACGCCTCAACGCTGTGGAAGGAAAATGGTGGTTGTGAAGTATTCTACTTCACACAGGGCGGGATGCATGGCCATACCTACCCCCGCTGATTGGCTTCCATGGCACAGAGGTTGATGCGGTTCGGGGACCCAGGGAAGCGCCTGACTAACATCGCAGCAGCACATTGGCTTTGGAAGAATCTCCGTTTGTTTGGCACGCAGTACGACCATTCTCACAATTTCATACCCCACTGCATCACCTACCTGATAGCCAACAGCATTCTGGGACTAGTAGTTCACCGCAAATCTCGTGAGCTACTTCGTGTGAGCAGTTTCACCTGTGTGGGGGTGGAGCCAACATTGTCCTATAACATCGAAGCAGGGCTCACTTCAAACGGAACTGCCAAAACCTCCTGAACACTGCTTGGGCACTGAGGAAGGCCGACAGGCCGAAATGCATTTGCCAACAATAAAAGTGGTTCCCTGGATTTCCCCCGTGTGGCCTCTTCTTTCTTCGTGAGGAGGGAGTTTGTGGTGATGTTGTGCACGTCGGCCGGAGACGTGATACAGAGGCACCCGCATTGCAAAAGGGTCCCAGCTCTTCTGGCTGCTGCTTCGGCGGTTATTCTGACACTTCAAGGTATTGATAAGCTGGGACACGCCTCAACGCTGTGGAAGGAAAATGGTGGTTGTGAAGTATTCTACTTCACACAGGGCGGGATGCATGGCCATACCTACCCCCGCTGATTGGTTTCCATGGCACAGAGGTTGATGCGGTTCGGGGACCCAGGGAAGCGCCTGACTAACATCGCAGCAGGACATTGGCTTTGGAAGAATCTCCGTTTGTTTGGCACGCAGTACGACCATTCTCACAATTTCATACCCCACTGCATCACCTACCTGATAGCCAACAGCATTCTGGGACTAGTAGTTCACCGCAAATCTCGTGAGCTACTTCGTGTGAGCAGTTTCACCTGTGTGGGGGCGGAGCCAACATTGTCCTATAACATCGAAGCAGGGCTCACTTCAAACGGAACTGCCAAAACCTCCTGAACACTGCTTGGGCGCTGAGGAAGGCCGACATGCCGAAATGCATTTGCCGACAATAAAAGTGGTTCCCTGGATTTCCCCCATGTGGCCTCTGCTTTCTTCGTGAGGAGGGAGTTTGTGGTGATGTTGTGCACGTCGGCCGGAGACGTGATACAGAGGCACCCGCATTGCAAAAGGGTCCCAGCTCTTCTGGCTGCTGCTTCGGCGGTTTTTCTGACACTTCAAGGTATTGATAAGCTGGGACACGCCTCAACGCTGTGGAAGGAAAATGGTGGTTGTGAAGTATTCTACTTCACACAGGGCGGGATGCATGGCCATACCTACCCCCGCTGATTGGTTTCCATGGCACAGAGGTTGATGCGGTTCGGGGACCCAGGGAAGCGCCTGACTAACATCGCAGCAGGACATTGGCTTTGGAAGAATCTCCGTTTGTTTGGCACGCAGTACGACCATTCTCACAATTTCATACCCCACTGCATCACCTACCTGATAGCCAACAGCATTCTGGGACTAGTAGTTCACCGCAAATCTCGTGAGCTACTTCGTGTGAGCAGTTTCACCTGTATGGGGGCGGAGCCAACATTGTCCTATATCATCGAAGCAGGGCTCACTTCAAACGGAACTGCCAAAACCTCCTGAACACTGCTTGGGCACTGAGGAAGGCCGACAGGCCGAAATGCATTTGCCGACAATAAAAGTGGTTCCCTGGATTTCCCCCGTGTGGCCTCTGCTTTCTTCATGAGGAGGGAGTTTATGGTGATGTTGTGCACGTCGGCCGGAGACGTGATACAGAGGCACCCGCATTTCAAAAGGGTCCCAGCTCTTCTGGCTGCTGCTTCGGCGGTTTTTCTGACACTTCAAGGTATTGATAAGCTGGGACACGCCTCAACGCTGTGGAAGGAAAATGGTGGTTGTGAAGTATTCTACTTCACACAGGGCGGGATGCATGGCCATACCTACCCCCGCTGATTGGTTTCCATGGCACAGAGGTTGATGCGGTTCGGGGACCCAGGGAAGCGCCTGACTAACATCGCAGCAGGACATTGGCTTTGGAAGAATCTCCGTTTGTTTGGCACGCAGTACGACCATTCTCACAATTTCATACCCCACTGCATCACCTACCTGATAGCCAACAGCATTCTGGGACTAGTAGTTCACCGCAAATCTCGTGAGCTACTTCGTGTGAGCAGTTTCACCTGTGTGGGGGCGGAGCCAACATTGTCCTATAACATCGAAGCAGGGCTCACTTCACACGGAACTGCCAAAACCTCCTGAACACTGCTTGGGCACTGAGGAAGGCCGACAGGCCGAAATGCATTTGCCGACAATAAAAGTGGTTCCCTGGATTTCCCCCGTGTGGCCTCTGCTTTCTTCGTGAGGAGGGAGTTTGTGGTGATATATATGTATATATATATATATATATATATATATATTACCTACTGGCGGTCGCCAGTAGGTAGTTATAGTTAGGACCACGTTTCCATAGGAAATCCGCAACATTCTATTTTGAATAACTTTGGCGCCGGTCAACGAACCCTCGCGAATTTTTCAAAATAGGTGGGGCGCTACGCTCCGCTCCTACCCTGAAAGTCTCGGGGGGATTCGTCAAGCGGGGGCTGAGATAAAAGGGGGGTCCCAAAACGCGTTTTTCCCATGCATTTTTCCATAGGACCTTTAGACACAGCTACAGCCCGAACGGCTGAACAGAATTACTTGAAATTTGGCAGAGAGGTAGCCATAAGGTCAAGGAAGTGCCTTTTGCAGGTCTGGTGTAAATCTGTTCAGTATTTCCGGAGAAAATAGCATTTAAAAGCATATATATATCTATATGCGCGCAGGGTGCGCGCACCGTGCGAGCACCGTGCGAGCACCCTAACGTGCGCGAGCGTAATTCTGATTGGTGGTTACATGTTAGTTAACGTTCGAATCGGTCGAAATCAGGAAGTGTCGGCCGCCATTTTGTTTGTTTTCAGTGCGAGAGTGAAAAAGGAAGGTGGCGAACGTGAAAAGGGGGCAGGGTAGAGAGTTCCTGACCCCCTAGCCTTTGTCAGGGGGTCCCTGAAGGACCCCGAAGGCAAAAAAATGTGTTTTTTTTTTTTTAAAAAAATCGCGGGGGTGCGCGCACAGTGCGCGCACCCTGAAAAACACAAAAAAAAAATTTTTTTTTTATAAAAAAAAAATAATTCGCAGGGTGAAAACCCAAAAAAAAAATAATAATAACTTTTAATACGTAGTTTATTGTAAAATAAATATATAAAAAAAATAATACATAAATAAATTAGCATTTAAAAAACCGTACAAATTCACTGAAAAAACCATAGGTTTCACACACGTTATAGTTAGGAATTAGCATTTAAAAAACCTTGCAAATTCACTTAAAAAACCATAGGTTTCACACATGTTATAGTTAGCTGGACATTTCACTCATAAAAAAACAATGAAATTCCCCCGTTATAGTTACTGCAGGCAACTATAACTCACGCGACCGCAATCCTCTGCTGATGACGTCAGATATTACATCACTGATGACATATGTGTCTTTCTGAAAAATAAATATTTGTAATATATGTATAGCTAAAGATTAATGGAAGAAGACATGGGTAAATAAGTGTCTAAATACAGTATTAGCATCAGCAGAGGATTACGGTCGCGTGAGTTATAGTTGCCTCCAGTAACTATAACGGGGGAATTTCATTGGTTTTTTATGAGTGAAATGTCCAGCTAACTATAACATGTGTGAAACCTATGGTTTTTTAAGTGAATATATATATATATATATATATATTACCTACTGGCGGTCGCCAGTAGGTAGTTATAGTTAGGACCACGTTTCCATAGGAAATCCGCAACATTCTATTTTGAATAACTTTGGCGCCGGTCGACGAATCCTCGCGAATTTTTCAAAATAGGTGGGGCGCTACGCTATGCTCCTACCCTGAAAGTCTCGGGGGGATTCGTCAAGCGGGGGCTGAGATAAAAGGGGGGTCCCAAAACGCGTTTTTCCCATGCATTTTTCCATAGGACCTTTAGACAGGGCTACAGCCCGAACGGCTGAACAGAATTTAATGAAATTTGGCAGAGAGGTAGTCCCCAGGTCAAGGAAGTGCCTTTTGTAGGTTTGGTGTAAATCTGTTCAGTAGATTCTGAGAAAATAGCCTTTAAATCAAGATATATATCTGTGGCAGCTTACGGTGCGCTTACCGTGCGCTTACCGTAAGCTTACCGTACGCGTACGGTGGCGTGCGCGAGCGCGATTCTGATTGGCTCTTAGATCTTAGTAAACATTCGAATCGGTCGAAACCAGGAAGCGGCGGCCGCCATTTTCTCTCTCGCTTCCTGAGTTGGGCAGCAAAAACGAACCCCAAAAATGTGTAAAGAGGCAGTTTCATGAGATCCTAACCACCCATTTTTTCGGAAAATTGCCGATTACGCTTACCGTACGCGTACGGTAAAAAATTGTAAAAAAAAAAAAAAATTATCCACATTTTCCCTACCCCGTGTGCAAATGGTGCCCGAAGGGCACCATTTGTGCATGGCATATAACGTCTAAGAAGTTAACAAAGAATACATTTCACAAAGATGCGCAAAATATGTCCCCCATGTGCGCACGGTGCGTGAAGCGCATCGTCCGTACATGGCCCATCCCGCTTAATGTGGGCACGCGGTGCGCGCAGCGCACCGCGTGACCACTGTGCGTGCACGGCACTAACTGCGTAAAGTGGGCGCGCGGTGCGCGAAGCGCACCGCGTGCTCACTGTGCGCGCACGGTGCGCGAAGCGCACCGTGCGCGCACGGAACGAACTGCGTTAACTGGGCGCGCACGCCACGAATGGCGTAAAGTAACTTAGCATTTAAAAAACCTTGCAAATTCACTGACAAAACCATAGGTTTCGCACATGTTATAGTTAGCTGGACATTTTACTGATAAAAAACCAATGAAATTCCCCCGTTATAGTTACTGCAGGCAACTATAACTCACGCGACCGCAATCTTCTGCTGATGACATATGTGTCTTTATGAAAAAAAAATATTTGTAATATATGTAAAGCTAAAATTTAATGGAAGAAGACATGGGCAAATAAGTGTCTAAATACAGTATTAGCATCAGCAGAGGATTGCGGTCGCATGAGTTATAGTTGCCTGCAGTAACTATAACGGGGGAATTTCATTGGTTTTTTATCAGTAAAATGTCCAGCTAACTATAACATGTGTGAAACCTATGGTTTTTTCAGTGAATATATATATATATATATATATATATATATATATATATATATATATATATATATATATATATATATATTCCAACCAAATCCGACTTCGTATAAAAATCAGACACCGACACTGGAGATGCTTTCTGCCATCCGGCTTGGATATTTATTCTTCACGTAACGCGTTTCGGGACAACTCCCTTGATCATACATACATTGTCGAAAACTCCACAGTACTAAATCCAGTCAAGGAATACTCGCACTCCAAGGCTCGTTGTTTTACCAAAAACGTTTAATGGCAACGCGTTTCGAGCAGACGCTCTTCTTCACTGCTTCACTGGCCACAATTGTAAATCACTCATCCACCATTTATAGTGTGTATAAACATAAAGAAAGGACTCACTGTTGCTCGTAACCCGAGCATGACAATAAACAACAGACTTTCTTATAGCTCAGAGTGAGAAAAAATAATAATCCTCTATACTTTTAAACGCTAGTGCAGTATTCACAAATTTATAACCAAGAGAGTGTTCAATTGTGAATGTAATTTAAAGAAAAATCCATAATAATATAAATGCATAAAAAACATAAAACAACAACATAAAAACCATAAAAAACAACAAAAATTGCCAAGTGGCAGTAAAATTTCTAAGGACAATACCTATAGTTAACAAACCAGTTAATTATTTCCACATAGACACTCTCAAAAGCCAGGTCAAGTGACCTGTTAAACCTGGTCCTATACAGAAAAAATAAGAGTGAGATAACAAATCCCCAAAAAAGTGTTTAACACAGAGTTATGAACACAGCAGGAGGAGGCAGGGGGCACCCAATTGGCTGATATTGTCCTAGAAGTACAAATCCATAATACAAAATCATTCTCTGTTAACTTCACAGAATTAATATTCTAACTACATTCTTAGGTTCATATTTGAATTATCCTTCAACGGATCTATGCGGAGCAGATATTTACACCCAGTAGCTGCTCATCAGATATGGACAAAAAGTTCCTCATCCTCATTCAGGCCAAAAGGGTTCTTAGACTCAAGAAGAATAATATACTGTGACTCCAGAACTCTTAGTTGTTTCTCACGATCTCCCCCTCTGGGGTTGGCCGGCACCCTGTCAATTCCAAAGAATGAAAAACAATTAACATCCTTGTTATGATGTTTTAACCAGTGCCTGGCAGTTGAATAATTCAAATCCACATTTTTGATCGCTCTGAGATGTTCAAGAATCCGCTTTTTTACAGGAAAAATTGTACTCCCAACATACAATTTAGCACATGGGCATCTGATAATATACACACAAAAATCAGAATTACAGTTCATGAATTTCTTGATAGTACCAGTCTTCCCTGTGGGTAGGGGATAAGTCTTAACGTAGGGGATGCTCCACTTAAGTTTCGAGGGATGGTGGCTCCTAGCATGAAGGATGCTGTTCCCAGCTGTGGACTTTCTATATAGGCTAGTGGTCATGACCCCCTCCTCGATCCCGACTCGTACATCAAGAAAGTCCATCTCATCCTGAGCAACTTTGTGTGTAAAACGAAGATTGACATTATTGTTATTAAAGGTCTCAAATAGCCTGTCAAGGTCTAATCTAGATCCACCCCAAATTAAAAATATGTCATCAATAAACCTAGTATAAAAGACAATGTCTTTTGTCAAAAATTCATTTGCATCCGTCCACACAAGTTGCTCCTCCCACCATCCCATCATCATGCAAGCATAGCTCGGCGCAAAGCAACTTCCCATCGCCGTGCCAACCTCTTGCTTGAACCATTGATCCTCAAAAAGGAAAAAGTTATTATTCAGACAGAATGTCAACATATCCAAAAGCATGTTCATTTGATCATATTGGAAAATGGACCTGTCCCTGAACAAATGTTTGCACGCCTGTACTCCATCAGAGTGTCTTATACAGGTATACAAAGACACCACATCAACCGTTACAAACCAAAAGTTCTCCTGCCACAGTATACCTTCAATTTTATTAATAAAATCTGTACTATCCCTACAATATGACGGAAGAGTCAACATGTAGGGAGAAAGGAAAGCATCAAGGAAGATAGAAGTATTCTCGAGAAGACTGCCTTTGGCAGAGACTATTGGTCTGCCTGGGGGGGGTAGTCTGGCTTTTGTGGACCTTCTGTAGCATGTAGAAACAGGATGCTACCGGGTGTTTAACATAGAGAAATCTATATTCACTTTCCTCAAGTAGGCCTTTCCTCCTCCATTCCCCAAGTTTGTTACAATAAACATTCGCTGCCAATGTGCAGTCTTCCCTGCTTGACTTGATGTAATTACCTGAAAGAATCAATTGTGTATTAGCTTCTTGTTTATACAAATTGATGTCCCAAAGGACAACATTGCCCCCTTTGTCCGAGGGTTTGATTACAAACCCCGGATCATTGTTCAAAGAACATAATGCCTGTCGTTGTTCAGGTGTTAAATTATGAGCGTGTCTGTTTTTGGTGGTGTTCCAGATACGCATCAAATCCCTAACGACTACCTCATGGAAAGTGTCAAGAGAGTCGTGCGGGGTATTTGGGTTGAAAGTTGACTTGGGTTTAAATTTGGTAGAAACTTTCCCTGATAGCTCTAAACCCATCTCTTCCAATATGATTCGTTCATCCCGGTCACCTATTCCCTCTCCGCACAATTCCATTGCAGATGCAAGACCCTCTATGTCCGCTAAGCAAAGATTCTTAGAAATCTGGGCCCTGGCATCACTTCCAACAGTGTCACATCCCAAAACACGTTTTCTCTTTTGCATCAACATTTTCAACAATTTCAACTTGCGAACAAAAAGAAACACATCAATATGAGTTCTAGTGTAATCAAAGTTCGCCATTGGACAAAAAGTCAAACCAAGTTCAAGCAAAGTCTCTTCTGCCTTAGTTAAGACATGGGAAGATAAGTTTAATACTGTCAAGTTTTTCTCACACATTACTTCTGCTTCGATTGCCGTGTTTGTCTCCCATGCCATGATGGTTTATTGATGACATATTTTTTATTTGGGGTGGATCTAGATTAGACCTTGACAGGCTATTTGAGACCTTTAATAACAATAATGTCAATCTTTGTTTTACACACAAAGTTGCTCAGGATGAGATGGACTTTCTTGATGTACGAGTCAGGATCGAGGAGGGGGCTATGACCACTAGCCTATATAGAAAGTCCACAGCTGGGAACAGCTTCCTTCATGCTAGGAGCCACCATCCCTCGAAACTTAAGTGGAGCATCCCCTATGGGGAACTACTACGGGCTAGACGTAATTGTAGCTCCGTAAGTAGTTTCGAGAAAGAACAGGAGGCCATGTTACAAAGGTTCCGAGAGAGGGGTTACCCAGAAGATGTCCTCTTAAGTGCCAAGGACAAAGTATTCAAACAGAGGAGAGCCACATTATTGATAAAGAGACCTGTTGTTGACAAAGCGGGCAACAATATCAGGATGATTACCACATTTAATGTGGCAGCAAAAGCTGTCAGTGATATGCTCAATAAACATTGGCATTTGATTAGAAGTGACCCAGTTGTGGGTGCAAGTGTTAATGTACATCCACAAATCACTTACCGCAAAGCGCGTTCCTTACAGGATATGCTTGTGAGAAGTTATTTGGGAGCAAGTAAAAAGCTGACATGGATACAACAGCAGAAAGGCTTTTTTAAATGTGGGAAATGTAAAGCCTGTAGCACCAGTAAAAATGTTAAGACGTATCCCCTACCCACAGAGAAGACTGGTACTATCAAGAAATTCATGAACTGTAATTCTGATTTTTGTGTGTATATTATCAGATGCCCATGTGCTAAATTGTATGTTGGGAGTACAATTTTTCCTGTAAAAAAGCGGATTATTGAACATCTCAGAGCGATCAAAAATGTGGATTTGAATTATTCAACTGCCAGGCACTGGTTAAAACATCATAACAAGGATGTTAATGGTTTTTCATTCTTTGGAATTGACAGGGTGCCGGCCAACCCCAGAGGGGGAGATCGTGAGAAACAACTAAGAGTTCTGGAGTCACAGTATATTATTCTTCTTGAGTCTAAGAACCCTTTTGGCCTGAATGAGGATGAGGAACTTTTTGTCCATATCGGATGAGCAGCTACTGGGTGTAAATATCTGCTCCGCATAGATCCGTTGAAGGATAATTCAAATAAGAACCTAAGAATGTAGTTAGAATATTAATTCTGTGAAGTTAACAGAGAATGATTTTGTATTATGGATTTGTGCTTCTAGGACAATGTCAGCCAATTGGGTGCCCCCTGCCTCCTCCTGCTGTGTTCATAACTCTGTGTTAAACACTTTTTTGGGGATTTGTTATCTCACTCTGATTTTTTCTGTATAGGACCAGGTTTAACAGGTCACTTGACCTGGCTTTTGAGAGTGTCTATATGGATATAATTAACTGGTTTGTTAACTATAGGTATTGTCCTTAGAAATTTTACTGCCACTTGGCAATTTTTGTTGTTTTTTATGTTTTTTATGTTGTTGTTTTATGTTTTTTATGCATTTATATTATTGTGGATTTTTCTTTAAATTACATTCACAATTGAACACTCTCTTGGTTATAAATTTGTGAATACTGCACTAGCGTTTAAAAGTATAGAGGATGATTCTTTTTTCTCACTCTGAGCTATAAGAAAGTCTGTTGTTTATTGTCATGCTCGGGTTACGAGCAACAGTGAGTCCTTTCTTTATGTTTATACACACTAGAAATGGTGGACGAGTGATTTACAATTGTGGCCAGTGAAGAAGAGCGTCTGCTCGAAACGCGTTGCCATTAAACGTTTTTGTTAAAACAACGAGCCTTGGAGTGCGAGTATTCCTTGACTGGATTTAGTACTGTGGAGTTTTCGACAATATATCACCGGGACCTGAACCCGGGAACTCGCACCGACCCCGAGAGGAGTGGAGCTGACGTGGTCGGGGAACTTTCTACTATATATATATACATATATATATATTATCTACTGGCGGTCGCCAGTAGATAGTTATAGTTAGGACTGTGTTTCCATAGGAAATCTCAAAATTCTATTTTGAATAACTTTGGCGCTGGTGGACGAATCTTCACGAAATTTTCAAAACTAATGGGGCGCTCCGCTCAGCTCTTACCCTGAAAGTCTTGAGGTGATTCCTCAAGCGGGGGCCGAGAAAAAAGGGGGGTCCCAAAACGCGTTTTCCCCATGCATTTTTCCATATGACCTTTAGTGGAAGGTACAGCCCGAACGGCTGAACAGAATTACTTGAAATTTGGCAGAGAGGTAGTCCTCAGGTCGGGGAAGTGCCTTTTGCAGGTCTGGTGTCAATCTGTTCAGTATTTCCTGAGAAAATAGCATTTAACAGCATATAAATATCTATACGTGCGCACGGTGCGCGCACAGTGCCTTGCACGAGCAAAATTCTGATTGGCTGTTAGATGTCAGTCAACATTCGAATCGGTCGAAATCAGGAAGTGTCGGCCGCCATTTTGTCTCTCGCACTGAAAAGGAAAGGGGGGAAAAAAGGTGGAAAACGTGAAAAGGGGGCAGGGAAGAGAGTTCCTGACTCCCTAGCCTTTGTCAGGGGGTCACAGAAGGACCCCCCAGGGGGAAAAAAACATTTCACTTTTTTTTAAAAAAATCGCGGGGTGCGCGCACGGTAAATAAAAATAAAAATGAAAAATATATTAAGAAATACAAAACTTAGCATTTAAAAAACCGTACAAATTCACTTAAAAAACCATAGGTTTCACACAGGTTATGGTTAGGTGGATATTTCTCTCGTAAAAAATCAATGAAATTCCCCTGTTATAGTTAGTTCAGATAACTATAACTTGCGCGACCGCCACTCTATCACAAGGATGATGTCATCAGTGATGTCATGAGTGATGCCACTGACCATGTCTTGAGTGATGTAATATGTGACGTCATCAGCAGTGGATTGCGGGCACGCGAGTTATAGTTATCTGAACTAACTATAACGGGCGAATTTCATTGCTTTTTTACGAGAGAAATATCCACCTAACTATAACCTGTGTGAAACCTATGGTTTTTTAAGTGAATATATATATATATATATATATATATATATAGTGAACAAGCCTGCAGGACAGGCGAAACGCGTCTGGCATTTTCAGCTGGCATTAAAAATTGATTTTTGCGCACAGACACGGCGTCGATTACTTTTGTGGTGAAAGTTTGGTGGAATATTGATGACCGTGACTGGGAGGTCATTTCTTCGACGCCCCCTTTGATCTGGAGACAGCGGGTATTCCCATTCGTTTGTGGAGTATATATATATATATTATCTACTGGCGGTCGCCAGTAGATAGTTATAGTTACAACCTAGTTTCCATAGGAAATCTCAAAATTCTATTTTGAATAACTTTGGCGCCAGTTGACGAATCCTCGCAAAATTTCCAAAACAAATGGGGCGCTCCGTTCAGCTCCTACCCTGAAAGTCTCGGGGTGATTCGTCAAGCGGGGGCTGAGAAAAAGGTGGGGTCCCAAAACGTGTTTTCCCCATGCATTTTTTTATAGGACCTTTAGTCGCAGCTACAGCCCGAACGGCTGAACAGAATTACGTGAAATTTGGCAGAGAGGTAGCCATAAGGTCAAGGAAGTGCCTTTTGCAGGTCTGGTGTAAATCTGTTCAGTATTTCCTGAGAAAATAGCATTTAAAAGCATATCAATATCTATACGCGCGCACGGTGAAAAACCTGAAAAAAAATAAATTAATAAATACATAACTTAGCATTTAAACACCGTACAAATTCACTGAAAAAACCATAGGTTTCACATAGGTTTCACACACGTTATAGTTACGAATTAGCATTTAAAAAACCTTGCGAATTCACTTAAAAAAACATAGATTTCACACATGTTATAGTTAGCTGTACATTTCACTCGTAAAAAAACAATGAAATTCCCCCATTATAGTTAGTGCAGGCAACTATAACTCACGCGACCGCAATCCTCTGCTGATTCCTCTGGCATTTAACGATTATAATCAAAAGCAGTTTTGAAATTGCAAACTTTCATTCGATATACATAATTATCGTTTTGCAAAAATGCACCAAATTGACTGGGAAGAAATTACCAATTAGTATTTAAATTATATATATATATATATATAATTCTTTTTTTCACACAATCACACATGTAAGTAGGAATAGAACGACTGAAAATATTTCCACGAAGGTTATTTACTTATCTGTATTTAAACAGTTATTTGTAAATACCATAACGACTGAGAATAGTCCTATGAGGGTTATTTACCACTTTGTATTTAAACAGTTAATTGTGAATGCCATCAATGTTTTTAATTGTTATAATTGCCTTCATGGGTGTTTATGATATGTACTAAGGAGGTATTTTACCAATATTGTTTTTTATTGTATTCTTACAAACAAGTCTACAGTACATGAACTACATATGTGGATCCTCATTAATAGGATACAAGTTCAGTCTCTCTTCATTGTCTATTAACTTCAACATGTGTGATAGGTTGGTTTTGCAAGCACTAGCACTTTAAATATTGAGAAAAAATCTCTGAACATTGTCATGTGATCAAGGCCGCTTTTGACGGCTGAAACGCGTAATGGCAGACAAGAAGAAATAAAAAACCTTTGAATCACACAACGAGGTCCATGTTCGTTCTTGTTTTTCTTGGAAGAAACGTGTGAGCGAAGCAAGCTCATATATATATATATATATTACCTACTGGCGGTCGCCAGTAGGTAGTTATAGTTAGGACCACGTTTCCATAGGAAAACCTCAACATTCTATTTTGAATAACTTTGGCGCCGGTTGACGAATCCTCGCGAATTTCTCAAAATAGGTGGGGCGCTACGCTCCGCTCCTACCCTGAAAGTCTCGGGGGGATTCGTCAAGCGGGGGCTGAGATAAAAGGGGGGTCCCAAAACGCGTTTTTCCCATGCATTTTTCCATAGGACCTTTAGAACGAGCTACAGCCCGAACGGCTGAACAGAATTACTAGAAATTTGGCAGAGAGGTAGTCCCTAGGTCAAGGAAGTGCCTTTTGTAGGTTTGGTGTAAATCTGTTCAGTAGATTCTGAGAAAATAGCCTTTAAATCAATATATATATCTGAGCCCGCTTACGGTACGCTTACCGTACGCTTACCGTACGCTTACCGTAAGCTTACGGTGGCGTGCGCGAGCGCGATTCTGATTGGCTCTTAGATCTTAGTAAACATTCGAATCGGCCGAAACCAGGAAGCCCGGTCCGCCATTTTGTCTCTCGCACTGAGTGTTGTTTATCAAACATGATGGCCAAAAACATGTTACGGGGCTGTTTTGACAACTCCCTCCCACATAGTCATGTTGAGGGAGTCCCCAAACATCCCCCAAGAGCAAAAACGGTTTTATTTTTTTTTCGGCAATTTCGCGGGGTACGCTTACCGTACGCTTACCGTACGCTTACCGTAAGCTTACCGTACGCTTACGGTAAAAAAATAAAAATAAAAAAAACACTATCCACACTTACCCCACCCCCTGTGCTTTTGGTGGCCGCAGGCCACCAAATGTGCAGGGGTTATTAATAGAGAAAAAAAACGTAATTTTGGCAACATGAAATTATAAAATCGAAATAAAAAAAACACTATCCACATTGACCTCACCCTTTGTGCTTTTGGTGGCCGAAGGCCACCAAATGTACAGGGCTTATTAAAGTTGATAAAAACCGTGCACGGAACGAACTGCGTTAAGTGGGCGCGCACGCCACAAATGGCGTAAAGTAACTTAGCATTTAAAAAACCGTACAAATTCACTGAAAAAACCATAGGTTTCACACACGTTATAGTTAGGAAATAGCATTTAAAAAACCTTGCTAATTCACTGAAAAAACCATAGGTTTCACACATGTTATAGTTAGCTGGACATTTTACTGATAAAAAACCAATGAAATTCCCCCGTTATAGTTACTGTAGGCAACTATAACTCACGCGACCGTAATCCTCTGCTGATGACATATGTGTCTTTATGAAAAAAAAATATTTGTAATATATGTATAGCTAAAATTTAATGGAAGAAGATATGGGCAAATAAGTGTCTAAATACAGTATTAGCATCAGCAGAGGATTGCGGTCGCGTGAGTTATAGTTGCCTACAGTAACTATAACGGGGGAATTTCATTGGTTTTTTATCAGTAAAATGTCCAGCTAACTATAACATGTGTGAAACCTATGGTTTTTTCAGTGAATTAGCAAGGTTTTTTAAATGCTATTTCCTAACTATAACGTGTGTGAAACCTATGGTTTTTTCAGTGAATATATATATATATATATATATATATATATATATATATATATATATATATATATATATATATACATATATATATAGAGAGAGAGAGAGAGAGAGAGAGAGAGAGAGAGAGAAAATCCCTGACAAAAACAATGGTTACAGGGATGTTATAGGGCATGTTATAGTTAGGATGTGGAAGAAAAAAATACAAAATTCAGTGAAAAAAAACAAAGGTTACATGGACATTATAGTTAGGCTCAGGTGTTACTCATACAAAATGAGAGAAATTCAGCTGTTATATTTATCTGAGCTAACTATAACTCATGCTCCCGCAATGCACTGCTATGACCTCACATATTACACCATTAATGACATTGTCAGTGACATCACTGATGACATCTCAAATGACATCAATAAAGACATTAATGATTACATCATCCACAGTTTCTCTGATGTATCCATTCACACCGCCACATAACCTTTCAGACACCCACTCTATTGAAGAGCACTCCCACCAAATACAAGAGCACACAGGAAGCGCTGGCCAAATATCTGCTGGCATGGAAAGGCCTGGGATTATTGAGTGGGGATGAGTACAAATTCCTCAAAAGAGAACATACTACGACTCCATGTATATATTTTATACCTAAAGTACATAAAAACATGAATAAACCCCCTGGCAGACCAATCATTGCCGCTTGCGATGGACCACTGGAAAATCTATCTAAATATATAGACTACTTTCTGCAGCCATATATGAGGAACTTAAAATCGTATTTTCAAGATACATGTGATTTTTTAAACAAAATTAACAATCTAGAATGGAGCACAGATTACCTACTGATAACCTTAGATGTGTGCTCACTATACACATGTATACGTAATAAGGATGGCTTGAGAGCAGTAGAGTATTTTCTCAGCAGCAGACCCATCGTGTATGCTCAACACACAAAAATGCTTTTGGACATGTTACTATTTAGTCTTGACAACAACCTCTTCCTTTTTAATGGTCAAATGTACCAACAAACGCAGGGTGTAGCCATGGGGGCCAGTTTTTCTCCCAGCTATGCCTGTATTTTTATGGGCTGGTGGGAGGAGCTGGTCCTCATGCGACAATATTAATACAGCTATAACAACAATGTTATTTGTTGGCTCAGATTTATTGATGATTTGTTTATCGTTTGGAGGGGAACTGAGAGGGAAGCTGTTGAATTCATTGATCAGATCAATCATAATGATATCAAATTAAAATTTACTCATACCATCAGTAAACAAACAGTGTCCTTTCTAGATGTGCAGATAACAGTAGAAAATAGCAGTTTAACCACTACATTATTTCGAAAGCCCACTGCAGGGAACACTATCCTCCATGCATCGAGTGCTCACCCTCCTCACTTAATCAAAAGCATTCCATACGGGGAAATGCTACGTATTCGGAGAATATGTAGCAGTGAGGAGGAAATGAAAATCAAACAGCAGGAGAGCCGTACCAGGTTCCTAGCTAGAGGATATAATGCAGGAGTGCTTGACGCAGCCATCAGAAGGTCACGTTCCAAGGCAAGAGAGGAACTTTTAATTTACAGGGCCAATCGTCCAGAGCAAAGGGTCAATACTTCAGCCCAACCGGTTAGACTGATTCTGTCATACTCTAAACAGGAAAGGCAGATCAGAAATATCATTAAGCGGAATTGGCATTTTATACAAGATGACCCGGTGATAGGAGGCAATATGCTTACTAATCCCTCCATCACTTATAGGAAAACAAAAAGTTTGGGTAACAAATTAACAAACAACAGTCAGGATGTGAGTCACAAGGATATGTGGCTCACTGCTAGAAAGGGTTTTTTCAAGTGTTCTACTTGTAAGGCCTGCAAATTCGGTAACAACGCAAAAACATATACTACAGCATTCTCACCCAAGATCCGGGAGATCAAGCAACATCTTACGTGCAAAACGGAATTTGCAGTATATTTTTTGGAATGCAGTTGCCATCTGAAGTATATAGGGAGTACAAGATTAGCTGCACACAAGAGAATATTGCAGCATATACGAGCGATCATTAACAAAGATCAAAACTATCCAGTCGCAAGACACTTCCAAACCTTTCATGACAGTGATCCCAATCATTTAAAATATTTTGTCATAGAGGCTATCCCGGTCACCAAAAGGGGAGGGGACAGAGAAGCGAAGCTTAGGCGGCTAGAAACTCACTATATATTAGAATTTGACTGTAAGCATCCAAGAGGACTAAATGCAACCGAAGACCTCTACACTTATTTGTAATCTCCTACCGTACTAGAAAAATGGATTGTACCTGAAATAAGGAATTTGTGAATTATTTGCTATGTACTTTTGGCCCTGTCTATTTATAGGATATCTTATTGCTCTTATCTCAATATTTATTGTATTTTAAACTTTTTAGACTTACATTTTAGACATATGGTTTTAATGCGTTTTATGTCTACTGTTTGCTCTGATGGTTTATAGATCAATGTCTGCTTGTCTGGAGGCGTGGGGGCGCGTTGCGGACTCCTGCTGTGTGACCTACCTGGTGTGTCCTGTGTGCTCTGGTCCACTCTTCATCTGTCCTCCGCCGCCGCCAATTCCAACGCGGCCGCTGAGTGGGGACTTCAATTCCCAGCTGCCTGTGCGGCCGGAACTCGCCGACAGCGTTTCCCGCGCCAGGAGGCGTTTAAAAATCAGGCTCTCCCCCGGCACAGCGGGCTGCTTGTCTGGAGACGTGGGGGCGCGTTGCGGACTCCTGCTGTGTGACCTACCTGGTGTGTCCTGTGTGCTCTGGTCCACTCTTCATCTGTCCTCCGCCGCCGCCAATTCCAACGCGGCCGCTGAGTGGGGACTTCAATTCCCAGCTGCCTGTGCGGCCGGAACTCGCCGACAGCGTTTCCCGCGCCAGGAGGCGTTTAAAAATCAGGCTCTCCCCCGGCAGAGCGGGCTGCTTGTCTGGAGACGTGGGGGCGCGTTGCGGACTCCTGCTGTGTGACCTACCTGGTGTGTCCTGTGTGCTCTGGTCCACTCTTCATCTGTCCTCCGCCACCGCCAATTCCAACGCGGCCACTGAGTGGGGACTTCAATTCCCAGCTGCCTGTGCGGCCGAAACTCGCCGACAGCGTTTCCCGCGCCAGGAGGCGTTTAAAAATCAGGCTCTCCCCCCGCGTCGCGGGACGCGTGCGGGCGTCGCCGGGCTAAGCCCGGGCAAAGGGCGGGCCGTCTGTGGCCGTCCGGGGCTGGACAGAGCTGAGCTGGGCCACCCCCCTTATCCAGCACGAACTTTATACGGTGACTAGGCGTTGTTATATACAGTCTACTGTAAGGCTTGGCCTGTGATGGTTTGGTATGTTGCGTGAGTTGTGGTCATAAGTTCCTTGTGTCATATGTTTCAGTACAAGCCATGGCTAAAAATTAGAATAAGGGCTCAACAGTGGGAGGATCTGGGACTTTAGATGCTTTTTTAAAAAAAGCCGAACATGCCGTCTCTAAAGAAATTGAGATCGTGGAAAAAAGGTTGTCACCAGAGCCCTTTACTCAGCCCTTGCTGGTTGCTCCCACTATGGTATCTCACTCTATTTCTTCTGGGCCTGCATTAGAGTCCTGTCACCCCAGCGTTCAATCTTTGTTGAATGTGTCTAGTCCTTCTCTTTCTCCCCCAGTCTTACGCACCAGGCAATCAAAAACCCCCTCTGTTGCTCCTGTTAAAGTCTCCAAGGGCAAGAGAAAAGCCACTCATGCCCCTAATGGAAACCGCCATCATGCTAAGCAACCTAGAAATAAAGATCCTGGTGAGGGGTCGGCTCCCCCGGTAGGCAGCCCAGTGGTTGAGGCTACCCCTCATTCAGGAATTGGCGTTATGGAGTCTATTGCTCAGGGGGGTACTGTCATTCTGAGAGACATGTTAGCTGACGTGATCAAGCAGCTGGACGAACGATTGAGTAGGTGTATATCGCCAGTCTTGGATAGACTCAGTGAGATTGATAATAGACTTATTCTTATCGAACGCCATATTGCTGGTCAATGTGCCCCGGTGCTAAGGTCTAACCCTTCTGATTTACTTCCCCTCGGTGAAGTCACTTCTAGAGTGTCTGATATGGTTGACTCCATGGCAACTACTGTTGTAGGTCCCACAATCCCCTTACCACCTGCCCTGAGAATTAATGGTGCTAGCCCAGGACCGAGGGATCTTATCGAAAGTCGAAGAGTACAGGGACAGTTGATACATAAGGAACGTTCACTAAACTTGCCACCAGAGGCTTGCCCTTATACGGTTATCTTGGCCAATGTTCCAAAAACTTGTGATGGTAAAGAAGAGCATTGGTCCTCTCTGAAAAATAAAACCCTTCACTTTTTGGCTGGGAAGACAGTTTTGGGGAGTCATCTCTTTGATTGTTTTAAAATGGTGAGAAGGGTTCCGTGGGTGGGGAAATCTAATAAGTCTCTGAGGGGCGACTGCGTTGTGGTGAACTTCAGTTCCCCTGACATAGTTGATCACATTTTAAGACAAGCAGGGTCATTTAGAATTCAACAGGATCACATTAACATTCTTCCACTGGGCTTCTTTTACCCACCACCCTCTGCAGGACCGGTCAGACCGAGAGAGCGCCCCCTTCAGCATGCCCCTGCTAGCAACTCATTGTTATTAACAAACAGATTTGAAGCCCTTAGTACTTTAGACATAAATGATTGACTCAGTGATAATGGAGTTTATATAAATAATGATGTTTTTAGTACAGTTTCTTCTAATTCTTCTGGGCCTTTATCTGCTAGGTCACCTGCTGTGGCTAACAATGTTACTTTCACTGCTTCGACAGTTAATAACTTACCTTTACAGACAGAGGCTGCAGTTAAGAGAGGAACAGCGCCCATTTTTAATTTTGATAATGTGGGCGTGGATTTACCTTCGAACGGAGTAGAGGTTGCTCCTACCTTTTTTACCTAATTTGGACAACAGCTTAACTAAAGAACAAGGGCGTGTAATGGGCACTCCAGCAATAGATTCAATTTCTGCTTTATCTTGGAATATAGCTGGTCTTCGCTCCAAACGAGGTGATCAAAATTGGTTGGCTTTTCTCTCCACACATCATTTAATTGCCTTACAAGAAACATGGGAGGCTACAGATCCTTTTTTCATGGATGGTTACCAATCTTTTATTAAATATGCTACGCCCTCTGTTATGGGGAGACCACGAGGGGGTCTCCTGTTATTATTCAGCCTAAAGCTTCGTTATAATATTGAGTTATTAGTAACTAACTCTCCTCACATCTTAGCAGTGAAAATGGAATGTGTTAATCTACCATCATTTTTGGTGGTTAATTTTTACAACTCATTTACTAGGTCGGATGAGTTAGAACATCTTAAAGCACTATTCAGTTTCCTAGACGAGTATGATGCATTGAATGATAAACCTTATTTTCTTTTACTTTTTGGCGATTTTAATATCCATTTATGTCATCTTAACTGTTTCTTAAACAACCATTTAGATTTTTGCCCACAAGAGGTGATCCATTTTGAGCACTCTAAAGGCGGGATCTTTTTAGAGAACATGGTATCGTCCTATTACCTTTACATGCCTGTTCAAGATTTGTTGGTCCCGGTTCACACTTTTACTGGCCAAGGCCACTGTAGTACAATTGACTATATTTTTGTACCACGTAACATGCTGAACCTATTGGGCACTTTTCGTGTTACGCAAAACGCCCTAAGTGACCACAACCCACTAACTCTGGAAATTAAAGTTAAGGCATTGAGGACAGACGTTCTCCTGCCTTTGATTTCTAATTTAAATCTTGAGCCTACAAGTCAGGGTAGACGATTGAGATGGGATGTCATTACCCCGGCCGACTTCCTCGTTAATTTATATGAAAGTAAAATAGAGGATTTTAGCTTGTGTCTTTCCCCATCGGCTCAACCGAAGGTTATTCTGGGCGCTTTCGACAGAATTACTAAACACGTTGTGGGGAATCTCATCTCCCATGGGAAACCAAAACCTAGGAAATTTAAAAACTGGTTTGACCATGCCTGTTCTAGCGCTCACTCTGCTCTCTTACTGGCACTTAAAGAACCTGGGAACACCCCCAGTAAGATAACTGAGGCTAGAAAACGTTATAAAAAAGCAATAAAGGATAGAAAAAGCGAGTTAAAGTCCAAGGCATGGGATGATTTGACAGATGCAAGCATCCAGAAAAATAGTAGCCAGTTTTGGAAGGTGATAAATAGTCCCCTCTTTAATGAGATGGAGAACACCAATAAAGAATGTCTTATCTCGCCAGACAAATGGGTGGCCCATTTCAGTGGTCTCTATTCGGAGATACAAGAAGCTAACCCTATAAATTATGCGGATTACACTTTAGCATCAAGAATCCTTTTTAAGGAGGAGGAAGTCCTGGAGGCCATTGAGGCCATGGCGTCAGGTAAAGCCCCAGGTCCGGATGGAGTCCCAGCGGACCTTTACAGGGCTGACTCAAGGCTTTGGGCGAAACTTTTAACTTGTGTTTTTAACGCTGCTTCTGAGGCCGGTGCCCCTAGATCATGGGCCAAAGCCGTTATTGTCCCTCTTTTTAAAAAAGGTTCAAGAGAAGACCCGGCTTGTTACCGGCCTATTTCTCTCCTCGACTCTGCCATGAAAGTCATGGGTAAAGTTGTCCTTGCTCGTTTAACTGTGTGGCTGGAGGAGCAATCCATAATCTCCGACCTACAATATGGGTTCAGACAGGGAAGGGGCACAGTGGGCCAATGCCTCAATTTACATCTTATTATAGGAAAATACACAGTCGCTAAGCAGGGGGACCTCCATTTAGCTTTTATGGATTTGTCCACCGCTTTCGACCTTGTAAATCGGCAAAAATTATGGGCCTTATTAGCCATTTTGGGGCTTGACCCAGTTTTGATTTCTTTCCTGGCTGTAATCCATGAGGACACTACCGCAGTCGTTCGTTACAGTGATGACGGAAGCCAGACTGATGCCTGGCAGGTAAAGCGTGGAGTAAGACAGGGGTGTATTCTTGCACCCCTACTTTTCTCGCTTTACATTAATAATTTGGGACCGGTCTTAACCACGGTTAGTAAAGACACCCCGAAAGCCGGTTCCAAAATGATTCCTGCTTTACTATACGCGGATAATACAGTTTTGTTGGCTAGAACCGCGAGAGGATTACAAGCTCTCTTAAATGGATTTTATGATTTTATGGTCTCTTTAGACTTATTAATAAATTTTAAAAAATCACATTCTATGTCGATTGGCTCGGGGAGAGCAAAAAGGGTGAAATTTTTTTGCAATGGGCAGGAATTAACCAAAGTTCAGACGTTCCCATATCTAGGGGTAGCATTCGACGACAGATCATCTTGGGTCATGCAACGTGCTCAAAAAAAGAACAACCTAGCTAGAGCTACAGGCGCTTTGTTGGGCTTCGCAAAGCGCTTAGGCTGTAAACCACTCCCCGCTCTACTAAAAATCTATAGTGCGAAGTGTTTGCCCATGGCACTTTACGGAAGCGAGGTCTGGGGTTACAAGGCTTCTCCTAACATCCAAGTAGTAGAAAATAATTTCTTTCGGAAATTGTTGTCTCTTCCCCCCTCTGCTCCTACTTTTAATATACATGAGGACCTAGGGATGGGATATGTTACCGACCATATAGCGGTGGCCCCGCTACTAGGTTGGTTGAGGGTTTGGGCACAACAGCCACCAAACCTAAACCAACAAATTATTCAGGATTGCCTGTCCTTGGAAAAAACCTTGTCTATCCCATGGTTAAGCTACATTAAAAACAATCTGAATTCACTTGGGTGTTCTGAATTGTTCTCTAGTCCTCGCGTGATTAGTAAAGAGCAAATCAAGGCCATTAAGACCCAATTTTTGTCTAGAGCAATGTCGTCAAGGGAAGGAGATGAGCTGGGGAAACCGACAGTTAGGAGGTTTGTTATGTTGAGTTCAGGGAGCGAGATCCAGCCTTACCTAACCTACATTAACAAACCTTTCCACATGTTTTTGTTAATAAGATTTAAGCATGGTTTGCTCCCCTGGCTCTTGGCATACCCAAAAGGATTTTTTAAAGAGGGAACCCTGGGGCCCTGTCCTTGTGACAACATTTCTGAACAAAATGTGTTGCACATGTTATTTTTTTGTAAAGTTTACTCTTCTCAGCGAAAAAAATACATCTTGCCGATCTTAAAGAATTGTCAATTTAAGCAAGTTAGGCCTGCTTTGGCTTATTTACAAATGTTGGAGTCTCCTTTGATTTGTTTTGGGGTTGCTTGCTTTATAGTGGGCGCCCTAAGAGCTAGAAATAGGGCCCAGTTGACATAGTTACTTGATAATGATCATTGTGCCTATCATGCTGTTGTAGATGAAATCTTTTTTAGGGTATAATGAAATTTTAGTATGTTTTTTAACTAAATGAATTAATTAATTCAAAGACTTATTTTTATTGTACGTTGCGCCAAATTGTATTGTATTTATTATTTGTGTTAATAATTTTCTCTGTAATGCATTTGCCTGTTTCATGATTGCTGTTCTGTGCTTTGATGGTTTTAAAATTTTAACCGAATAAAGCAAACTTTTGACTTTGACTTTGACTTCATGTTATCATATGATATAGCAAATACCAGCTTTATCACCCTGACTCCCCTATTAGCATCTCTATTGGCATGTATGTAAAAATATCAATTCCTGTTGTTTTATATTTATTTAAGTATATTTTTATTGGCTCATTAGAACCAATTTGCACTTTCTGCACTTTTTTCGTTTATTGAGTGCCTCTGGTTTGTATTAATGAATTTACATTTTGTAAATATGGGAATTTAATGCAATGATTATTTATCAATGCACCTCTCTATTGTATTCAATATTGAAGCCCTTAATACAGACAATTGTCTTCAAATTGCATCCGAGGCAGTACTCAAGAAGTAGTTTATATGGATAAACAGCAAGTAGATTCCAATCATTCACCTAATAATTCTTTTTTTCACACAATCACACATGTAAGTAGGAATAGAACGACTGAAAATATTTCCACGAAGGTTATTTACTTATCTGTATTTAAACAGTTATTTGTAAATACCATAACGACTGAGAATAGTCCTATGAGGGTTATTTACCGCTTTGTATTTAAACAGTTAATTGTGAATGCCATCAATGTTTTTAATTGTTATAATTGCCTTCATGGGTGTTTATGATATGTACTAAGGAGGTATTTTACCAATATTGTTTTTTATTGTATTCTTACAAACAAGTCTACAGTACATGAACTACATATGTGGATCATCATTAATAGGATACAAGTTCAGTCTCTCTTCATTGTCTATTAACTTCAACATGTGTGATAGGTTGGTTTTGCAAGCACTAGCACTTTAAATATTGAGAAAAAATCTCTGAACATTGTCATGTGATCAAGGCCGCTTTTGACGGCTGAAACGCGTAATGGCAGACAAGGAGAAATAAAAAACCTTTGAATCACACAACGAGGTCCACGTTCGTTCTTGTTTTTCTTGGAAGAAACGTGTGAGCGAAGTAAGCTCATATATATATATATATATATATATATATATATATATATACATATATATATATATATATATATATATATATATATATATATATATGAAGAGAAAACGCCTTCAGGTAACCAAAATCCTTGGCAAAAGACGAAGCGTAGCCATTACGCGTTTCAGCCCTCGTGGGGCCTTGATCACATGACAACGTTTGAGGGCGTGACAGAAGTATTTAAAGTGAACAACCTCATTATCAAATGCATCAGGTGTGTGATTTGAGCAATAGACATAGAGAACATTCTCCGATCGCATCTCAACATATCGGTAAATGCATGTTAGATCGGAGCACGACATTAATGTAAAATACATGATTAGGAATCACCGTATAATACGGGAAATGGGGTAAAGGACAAGAATCTACCCAGATCATACACAGTATATAAATATATAAATATATAAATATATACATAAAAGAATAAAACACAAATGCATTACATATTTAACTGCATGTTCTTAAAAAAAACCTTGTTGTTTTTATACATATTAAAACCATGTATGAGTTTTAAAATAGATACAAATTGTGATACATGCCCACATAAATATAGATAAATAGATAAATAAATAAATACATATCATATATAAAAATTAGGGTATCTTGTTTACAAAGAATAGCTAATGAACATTTAATCAGTTCAAAAATAATGCATGTGTTCATGTTCTGTATTTGGTACCTTAGATCCTATTAGACACTTCGTCAATAATGTGAGACAAATGCTAGTCATACCCATCATTGAATGTCATATTGCTGTACGTACAAAAGATGCAGAGATAAAATCATCATAAATATGTGCAAACCAAGTGTGTGTGTAAAAAAAATATGTTATATAAAAATCGAAAAAAGAGACCAAATTGGTCTCGGGAGAAGGCAGTCTTATATGTTAAAATGCTGAAACAGTTATTTTTAAAACATAATTTTTTCAAAAATATTTAGAGACAGGTAAAATAGTCTTCACTAGCATTGAGTCCATTTGGTGTTTTGCAATCCATGAGAACAATGTGCCTGGTTTCTAATTTGCGCAACAATGCCTCTCGATTACCACCTCTTCTTAGGGGCAGGACTGTATCTATGGCAAAGTATTTCAGGCCTACTGGGTTACTACTGTGAGACTCATTGAAATGCCTGGCCACTGGGTACGTGGTGTCCCCATTGGTGATGGCTCGTAGGTGCTGGAGTATCCGCTTGTGGACCTGCAGCTTGGTACTACCCACATAGCGCAGGCCACACGGACACTCCAGCACATACACCACGTACTCAGTCTTACAGGTAAGTTTGTGCTGAATGGGGACAGGACTCGCACTAAGGGGAGTAGTATATTCTGTTTTGTTGACCCCATTTTTACAGGCCTTACATACTGCACATTTGAAAAAACCTGTGCTGCTATTGAGCCAAGAATTGTTAGTTCTGATTTCAGGGCTACTGGACACTAGGCAATTATTAAGGGACCTGGCCCTCCTGTATGTGATACTGGGAGATCGTGGTAATTGACTCCCCAATACAGGATCATTCACAATCAGTGCCCAGTTTTTCTTTATGATCTTACGTATGGTCTGATGTTGGTTGTTATATGTCAGAATCAATCTTGACTCCGTGTGTTCACCAGAAACCAGTTTCTTTCTGCCTAGTAGTGCTAGTGCCCTACCTGGTTCATTGGCTTTGCAGATGGCTTTATCAATGAGTTCCATTGGGTAACCTCTACTCAAAAACCTAGTTTTACAGTCTTTTTGTGCTATACTACAGTCAGTGTCATTACTACATATTCTTCTAATACGAAGCATTTCCCCGTATGGGATACTCCTAATTACATGTGCCGGGTGATGACTAGTAGCATGAAGTATAGCGTTACCCGCCGTTGGTTTTCTGAATAAACTGGTCTGCAATACATTAGAACAAACCCGAATTTCAACAACCAAAAAACAAATAGAGGTGTCACTAATATGCCCAGAGAAGCCAAGATTTAATTCATTGTTGTTAAGATTGTCTATGAATAGCTTAGCTTCACTTTCTGATCCATTCCAAATTATTAAAAGGTCATCAATATACCTGTACCACTTGACAATGTTTTCAGACATAATTTTAGAGTACGTGGGTACGAGGACATGTTCCTCCCAGTATCCCAAATGAAGGCAAGCATAGCTTGGGGAAAAACATGCCCCCATAGCCACGCCCCTCACCTGCTGGAATACTTGGTTGGAAAACAAGAAAAAATTGTTCTCAAGGCACATGTTGATCATTGACAGTAACATTCTGTTATGCTGATGAAAATGAATGGGTCTCAAATTTAAGTAATATTCTATGGCTTTTAAACCGTCCCTATGATGGATGCTAGTATATAAGGAGGATACATCTAAAGATATAAGGAGGTACCCTGGTTGCCATATTAAACCCTCCATTTTCTTCAATAAATCACCAGTATCAAGAATGTATGATGGAAGTCTTTTTACAAAATCCTGCAAAAAGAAATCAACATATTTGCTAGTGTGTTCCATAATGTTGTTGCAGGCGGAAATGATGGGACGGCCTGGTGGTTTCACACTGTTCTTATGAATTTTAGGAATGAAGTAAATTATCGGCATCACTGGATGGTCATTCTTGAGAAATTTGAACTCGTCCATTGTTAGTAGACCCATGCTTCTCCAACCCATTAACTTCATATGGAATAAGTTCCATGCCTGTTTCACCTCCGTCATTGTGGATCTTTTATAACATTGTCTGTCATTTAGTGGCCCAATGCTTCCTCCATGTACATGTCTCTTGGCCATAGTACCACGTTGCCGCCCTTGTCCGACTGGCGGACCACAATATTGACATTGTTCTGTAACTTCTTTACAAGTTGGTGATAAGCAAAGTCACGATATCGATGTTTCTTATTGATATTGGATTGTTTAAGATGCAAACTCTTTAGTTCTTGTGATACTTTGTCTTGGAACATATCAATGTTATCTTTTAACATGAGGGGACAGAAAGTAGATTTAGGTTTGAATGGGGTAGGTGCTATAGCTCCTCCCTGCCCCAGACCAAAGTTAGCTGGATGTGTGATGGTCTCATCCTGCATTTGAATAAGGTCCTGTAGGAGCCCAGCATCCCCTGCTGTTAATAAGGTGGGACTTAGAACAGGCTGTGTAGGTATCAATGTTCTGGTTGACTTGTGTGTTGAAAAGAATTTTCGCAGTTTCAATTTACGAACAAATCTGAATACATCGATTTTAGTATTTGCATAGTCAAAATTACTGTTGGCACTATACGTTAGTCCTAATGCCAAAATGTTATTTTCTTGTTCACTTAGTACAGTATCAGTGAGATTTATGACAGTCAGAGGATCATTCTGATTACATAATGAATTTACCTGCGTTGCCACTGCTTGCGAGTTTTCTTGTAGGGTTTCTTTGCGTTCCCGTTTGTGCAACTTGTTGCATCTCCTCCTTGCGCTCCGTTTTCTGTTGGCATTTTGTTTGTATCTGCACTTCGGACACTCGAGCGCAGTGTTTGTTTGCGATATTGGCGCATGCACTCCAGTTCCTGGGTCAATGTAAATTTGCGAAACCCCAATCTCTGCGCCCTTTGTTGATCATTGTCAGATTCACTATCCACATTGGAACTTAACTCAGAGGCAGAGGTATCAGGTATGGCAGTGTTGGCAGGTTGTTTTGATGCATCAGTTGTTTTAGAGATAAACTTCTTATTCGTTTTCACGCTGTCGTATTTTTGGGCGAATGTGAAGATTTGACCATGCTCATAATCTAGGCGGTCGCGCTGAAATTTATACGTCTTCCTCTTCTTTATCACATCCTCCTCTCAGCGCAGTCGTATTGCCATTTCCTCCCGATACTTTATTACCAGAGATGCATCAGGTAATTTCTCAATTTCGATATTCAACTCGTCGATTTGTTTCTGCAGGGTAACCCTATCACTCTCCGCGTACTTAACTAGTATTATTACCAGACGGCGGGAGGACTCCAGGTTACTCTCTGCCCACTCCAACAGCATCCGGGGGTCTGGGTTATCATATGAGGGAGCCAGCATGATCCGCAAACCTCGGGGTATCCTTCCCACCTCCAAGTATCGGGTGAGCGAGCGGTGCTCCCACCATTTGGCCTGTTCAGCCTTGCTTGCTTTCTCTAGGTTTTTGAACAGCTCCTTTATTTTTGGCGGTGACTCCGGCTGACTGTTAGACACCAAATTGGTTACTCTTTCTCCTATCGGGAGATCAATAAACATATCAGTTGCCGCCTCCTCCCTACTCCTCAACGTGTCTGCGGACATGGTGTCACTTTGTGGGCTTGAAAAATGTTTGGAAAAAACAGGTTTGGTGCGTCGATAATATCACGCTGCAAACCTGGCACACTCCTTCACGGAACTCTCAGCGGGACTCCTACCGTGTGTCGATCTGGGAGGTTAGGAACCCGGTTTCACCGATCAGCCGACCAACGATCACCTATATATAGAGAGAGAGAGAGAGAGAGAGAGAGAGAGAGAGAGAGAGAGAGAAAATCCCTGACAAAAACAATGGTTACAGGGATGATATAGGGCATGTTATAGTTAGGAAGTGGAAGAAAAAAATACAAAATTCAGTGAAAAAAACCAAAGGTTACATGGACATTATAGTTAGGCTCAGGTGTTACTCATACAAAATGAGAGAAATTCAGCTGTTATATTTATCTGAGCTAACTATAACTCATGCTCCCGCAATGCACTGCTATGACCTCACATATTACACCATTAATGACATTGTCAGTGACATCACTGATGACATCTCAAATGACATCAATAATGACATTACTGATTACATCATCCACAGTTTCTCTGATGTATCCATTCACACCCCCACATAACCTTTCAGACACCCGCTCTAACGTCCACACTACCATTCTCACACCCATACCAGTTCTTGCACAGCTACTCACTGATTGATTTATCAACACACACATCTACTGACTCACCCATACAGCCATTCACATACCCACTCACTCACTAATATAGTCACTGACATATCCACTCATATACCCTATAGTCACTTACGCACTGGGTCACTCACCCATAGGGCTACTCACACACCTACTCACTCACACATACAATCAATCACACAGCCACTTACTCACCCATACAGTTACACACACTTACTTAATCATACAGATACTATCACATACGCATTCACCTATACACTCACTGGCACAAGCACAAACTCACCCATGCAGCCACTCTTACATTCACTCACTCACCCATACAGTTACTTGCATATCCTATCACTCACTTGTACTGCCTTTCACATACCCTGTTTCTCACTCATATACTACTGACACATGCACTCAGTCACCGACACATCCATACACATACTCACTCACCCATACAGCCCCACATTCATGCACTCACTAACCCATACAGTCACTTACTCACCCACTCACTCACCTCCCACCAACACAGACACTTAGATGTCAATCCCTCACCCACACAGAAAATCATGTACGTCTCATATACCCATTCAGCCACTTAGACACTAACTGACAGATACAGACATTCACACAACCAGTCTCTCACCCATACATTCACTGAGAAACTTAATCACTCACTTATACAGTTAGACATGCACCCACTGAACCATTCAGTCAGGCACTTATATACCCACGGATTCACCAATACACCTTGGCAAATGATTTAACACACAAACTTTTTCAAAACAGTCACTGGATGATGTCATCAGTGATGGCATTTGAGATGTCATCAGTTATGTCATCAGAGATGTCACTAACCATGTCATGAGCAATGTAATATGTAAGGTCATGAGGAATGCAATGCAAGGTCGAGAGTTATAGTTAGCTCACTAACTATAATGACTGAATTTCTCTGGCTTCATACGAGTGACACCTGAGCCTAACTATAACGTCCCTGTAACCTTTGTTTTTTTCACCGAATTTCTAAGTTTTTTTAAATGCTAATTCCTGACTATAACGTCCCTGTAACCTTAGGTTTTTGCAATGAATTTCTAAGTTTAAAAAAAAAAAGCTTTTGTGTAATTTTAGTGGCTCTACCTCTGGTAGTTCTTAGTATCAACTATATTAATATTTTAAAATAGTATTTACTGATTAAAAGGTAGCTGTAATCTTTCTTTCTTTATAAATGTTGTAATATTTTGTATGTAATTAAAAAAAATATATATAATTCATTTTTTTATAAAATTACATAAGGGTGGGTAATAATATGGTGGTAATGTTATTTGTTTGTAATTTTATTTTGTTTATAAAAATTGAATCGCGTACCGGACGCTGTCCTTCACGTTACGTGCACGAACCCGTTATATGTTTTCAAGTTTTTTTAAGTTAATATTTCATTTTAGGTAAGGGGTGTACTACTGAAATAAAAAAATATTTTTAGTATAACTATGAAATATTATACGGTTTACTACAGGTTTTCATAGATGTGGCTCCATTGTGGCTCCATTGTGCACCTGCCGCAACAGGGTCACGACTTTTCGTATTTTTAATTGTGTTGAATACAGTAAAAATTGTTTTTTATGTCAATTTTAAGGGCAGTGGTTTAGAACTAGAGTAGTGGAATCAATATGAAGTTATGATAAAGTTAATTTAAAAATGTTTTTTTAGTTTTTCTATGGGGCCGCAATGCTGTAGCTCACCGTGCAGGACGTATTACCGGGCCGCATAGGGGTCGCAACATCAGCGTGATTTCTCAAAGTATTAAATATTCTTCTGCATAATTTACATTTGTGTGTTACTTTAAGAGTTTTGTTTAAAATATGTGCCTCCTCCATGTTTCGTTGCAGAATGTATTTGTGGAGTCGCAGTCTGGACGTGACGCTGATGCATTTTTTTGAGTATCAAAACATATATATGGAGCCTTGCATGGTTAAGTATAAAGTTGAAGTTTCTTGTGCGGCGGAAGCATGTATTTTCGGCTGGGCGCAGGGGACGCAAATTTAGAGTTTTTTTTACATTACTAATATATGTACTAAAAGATCTATCTAGTTTAGTTTGAATAAAGAGGTATACTTATAGGTCAATGAAATAATATGATATGTAACAAAAGTTTGTTTGAATCGAAAACAAAAATATTTTAAGGGATCGCTTTGGATATGCGACCCTACCGTGTAGGGGTCGCGCACCCCATATGACACAAAAATAAAAGGCTATGATTGGTTAAACACATTTTCCATCATAAAGCAAGACAGACCCCACCCTCTTTCTTCTACTTCAAGTTGTGGCTGGCAAGAGTCACCCTTATTAGAGCAGGAACTATTTGGAGGTGTATTTGTGTGTTTGTTTTTCTTCAAAGCAAGATGGCAGCTTCGAGAGTTTGAGGAGCATTAAAAGAGAATTTACTTGAAGAGCTACCAAAAAAAAAAAAAAAGAAAGTATCGCATGGGAATTTTTTACTACTCCTGTGGGGCGAAAAAAAGTAAATGCCCAGAAAATTACCTGTCTCCTGTGCAAGAAAGTGCTGTAACATGGGTTGGAAAGAAAATACTAGTGTGGGACATTTTTGATACATAAGAACTTGAAGACAATGCATAGTATCCGGCTTGCAAGAGCAGAATTTATCAGAACAAAGGAGCAGGAAGGTTTACAAGGTTCTGGAGATGCACAGCCTGGAACCTCAAGCCAGGGAGAAAGAATTCAGAACATGCCTGTAACCGTACCTGATTTTGCCCAAAGTGCCACAATGTGTTAAGTTGTAAGAGTCATTTGGTGCATGTATGTAAGAATGAATGGGTGAATGAGTGCATGTATGTATAAGTGAGTGCGTACATTAGTGCATATATGTTTGCCTAAATGGATGCATGATTAGAAGAATGTGTTTGAGTGATTGGATAAATGCATGACTAGTACCTAGGTAATTACATGAGTTTATAAGTTGTGCCTTGGTGAATGGATGAGTGCATAAGAAGTACCTGTATGATTAAATGAGTGCATGAGTAGTGCATGGGAGATTGGTTGAGTTCCTGCGTAGTGTCTGGGTGATTGCATGAGTAGTGCATGGGTACTTGAATGAGTGCATGAATTGTGTCTGGATGATTGAATGAGTTCATGGAAAGTCCTTGGCTGATTGGATCAATACATGAGTGCAGGCTTGGTGATTGGATGAGTGTATGTGTAGTGCCTAAGTGATTGTATGAGTGCCTGAGTAGTGCATGGGAGATTGGATAAGTGCCTGAGTAGTATCTTGATGAGTGCCTGGGTGGTTGGGTGAGTGCATAAGTAGTCCCTGGGTGAATGGATGAGTGCATGGCTAATGCCTGGGTGATTGGATGAGTGCATGAGTAGTGCCTGGCTGATTGGATGAGTGCATGAGCAGTGCCTGGGTGATTTGATGAATGCATGAGTAATGCCTGTGTGATTAGATGAGTATTGTCTTAGTGATTGTGCATGAGTGCTGCCTGATTATATGAGTGTTTGAGTAGTACCTGGGTGATTGTATGACTGCATTAGCAGTACGCGGGTGGTAGCCTAAGTGCATGAGTAGTGCCTGGATGGTTGGATCAGCATAGTAGTTGTCCCTGGATGATTAGATGAGTGCCTGAGTAATGTATGCATGACTGGGTCAGTGATACATATCATAATAACTCTGAGGTTTGTTTCTATGTGTAATAAAGGCTATTACTCCATTGTTGTCTTTTTTTCTTACTGTTTGGTCTATAAATCTATATGTAAGGATTGACATATATTGCATCTTGAGAGTGTCACTGCATCCATTAAAACTATATACATAAGATTTGTGTCTTTACATATGAGTGAAAATGTAGATGCTTAAAAATAGGGTTTGAGAGGTTGTACTATCAGTTCTACTCTATTAGAATTACGTTATTGACATTCAAATGAATGAACAACACTGGATGTATGTTAGACTATACACTTGTAAGTGAACATGTTTCTGTGAAAAACTTCTTACCACATGTCTGTGCTTTCATGCACATGCATTTTATATTCTGGCCTAGCTACCAGATACCTTAAAGTCATGTTTACGTAATACTACAGCAGGTTAATGCACCTGAAAAACTTTCAAATATAAAAATCGGCCTAGCTGAACAACTTCATGTCCAAAATGAACTGCACTGGGACTAAGATAAGATATATTGAAAGGGCTATTTGTCTCAATGATTCACTTGTTAGTGTCAGGGCTTTCTTACACATGAAGATAGCTGCCTCTTGGACTGTCTGTCAATCTTGGGTGCCTAGCGGATGTGGTTTGGTAAGGTAAATGTGTGTATGTTGTATTGTTTTTCCAGTATGGCGCAGGGTAAATGGCCTGTAGATTGAAAAACTAAAATGATATTGAAAAATCAAGGAGAAAAGTTAAACTGCATGAGGAGTGCAGCAAGAAGATTCAGAGGCAGCATGGATAAATGTCTGTTTCCAGCAGTTCTCTTCAAGGCCCACCACCAAACCACCACATAGCTTCGAATTTGAGTCAGACAGCACTGAGTATACCCATCCCCAGCAACACAGAATTTTCCCAATCAAGTAAAAAATCAATGCACCACTGTCAGTCACCACTCACCACCACTACACAGACTTGTGTAGGTCTGTTTGTTACCTTTAGGCCACTGCAAAGTCATCATCCAAATTAGTTGGTTTCAGTCAATTTGAAAACTTCCACCTTCTTCAAGTAGCTGTTCTTGAAGTAGTCACGCTCACACCTACGCCCTGAGTCATTCCATCATCTCTGATTCTCCTGAGTCTGACTAAAAGTATGGTGTCTAACTAAGTACCAACTGTGTCCTGAGTCCCGACTCAAAATAAAATAGATCAGCCTGTAGTAGTACAAGTTTGTTGTTGAACAACAAGAAGAGAAAGAATGAGTCACTTTTTGTGTTGACTACATTAGTGTTTGCGAACTTTGCATTATCAAAGGGACTGGTTGGGTCTAACTCTTTGAGGAGTATAAAGCAGAAAACAATAAAACAAAGCAGTGTGGACTGTGGACTGGACCCGGTGAAGGATTCTTGCTATCTCTCAAAGGGGAAGGGAAAAAAATAACCTTCATGGGAAAATTATTGATCAGCCGTCGGTAGGCCACCAACATTGTGAATCATCACTACTAACACATTAAGCATTACAAACAAACAACCACTATCACATTGCCTGTCACCACATGAATCGTCTCTTCTCAACACACATGATGATGACACATCACAACAAGTTCACATCACAATAAACAACAATCACTCAGCATGCAATGCATGGCAGCATGTATCTGTTCTTTCGGTGTGCTCACCATGATCGATTTGTGGTGGTACATTGCAGAATGCAGATCCATTTGTTCAAGAAGCAGTGAATTGCCAGTGGAAATCCAAATATAATGTCACATATGGGGCAGTCCCTCTAGGTTAGGAAAGGATAGATAGTCATGGCCCAGGTTTGGAGGCAGGCACTCATTTGTTTGTATCCTCCGTCCAATGCCTGGCTTGAGGGAAATTAGTTTAGGGGGTGAGTCTGTACTTCTTCACTGCGACTCCAAACCAGCAACAAAATGTCTCTAAGAGTAAGACGGTGGGTATGAATTGGTCAACCAGACACACACAAATAATAAAGTAAATAATGTTCCCTAGCTATATCTACATTTTAGTTTTTTTTGTTTTTTGGCATCAAAGAAAGAAAGAAGACAGATCAGCACTAGACTACAAACTGATAGAGAAAGTTCTCTGGTTGTTGTGGGCCCAGACCTAGTAGTCAGGGAAGTAGAGCTTGTCCTCAAACTCTGGTTCATCTAATACACTACTTCCATGACCCGAGCCTCCCTCATCTTCTTCGTGTGGTACTTCAGATATGGTGTAATCAGGTGATATAAAGTGCTGATTTATTTTCATCATGGTAAATCTCCATGTTTTTGGGCAAGAGACTGGTCCTTCTCACTGTGACAATGGCACCAACTGCACTGAAAACACACTCAGTGGAGACCCTGGCTACAGGGCAAGCCAAATAGTTTATTACCAGACTGCTGAGCATGGCTATGTGTCATTTTCTATCTGAGTGTTTTTTTTGTGCATGTAATAAAGTTTCTTAGTGCATTGCTGGCACTCTTTTTCACTGTTTGACTGTGTAAATGCTTGTGTAAAGGGTAACATAGATTATCTGTTGGGTGTGTCAGTCAGTAATCAGTTGTTTTATTAAGGGTGTGACTGCATCCGTTACCGCCACATACATAAGATATGTCTCTGTAGATGTCAGTGAAAGTGTAGATGTTTTAAACATTGCCTGAGAGGATGTATTACCAATTCAATTGTATAATTACTTTCTTGACATTGAAATGAATGGAGGATAATTGATGTAAAAGTCATGCTATACAGCTAAGAGTGTGTATGTAACTGTGAAAAAGTTTGTATTGCAGGTTAAATATAGTAAAGGGTTGTGAAACAACAAGTTGGTCTAGCTGCAGAACTGTCTGTACAAACTGAAATATACTAGGCCTGAAATATCTTGAAAGGCCTACTTGTTTCGATGGCTAACTTGGTAACGCCAGATCTTTACAACATTTTAGCAAAAGTCTTTCAGTTCCTATACGAGTTTGATAGTAAATTCCTGACTGACTGATTTTTATAATTGTGAAAAAATGTTTGACATAGATATCGGTAAAATAGAGAGAATAACAGTATCACTGCAACCTCAGAAGAAATGAAACATGGCATTTTTTATACATAAATATGTATGTTTCAGTATACTCACTAGAGGAAATTTTATTAATATATGATGTCTATACATGTTGATGGTTTGTGCAATAGATGTGTGACATATATCTAATGGATATAGAGTTCATCATGAACATAAGGTCCTATATTCTTGCCTTCCAATTAATTCTGATAGATCATCTAGTAAAGATTTTTTTGGAATGAAAGTCTCTTAAACACTACTGTTTTCAAAGTTGTTTAGAATGTCGTAATGTAACTGCTATTAAAAACAAAAAGAAAAACAAATATATTAGTATGTTATGTTGTAAAAACATTAATAGTCGTTTTTTTCATAAAAAACAACATTGTATTATAATTAGATACCAGTATGAGCTTCCCTTTTTTACTGTTATCAGCTTTCATACAACTTCACCATACACAGTGGTTTATATGTAGCGTCATCATAGAACAGTGGGGAAAAGCAATCAAATGGATTGTACAAAAGAAAACAAATGTGCATAGTACATCATTATAAATATGTATAACTATGCTTTAAACTCACTACATTTTTTTAATTTGTTGTCTCATCTGTATTCACTTCACTAGTTAATATAAATAGATTTGAATTTATTTTCTACTACTATTATACTTGGTACAGTACTTCAAACAAAGATGCACTCTAGTTGCTTTTTAAAAACATTTTTCAAAATATTATGTCCATTAGGTGAAATAATAAGCAAATAAACTAATTTTAAATACTGATATAATCCAATCCATTCCATTTTTAAAGGCCATCACCCCGAAAAGGTCAAATGATGTCCTTAGAACTTTGGCTGCAGATACAACAAGTAAGAATTTTGTAGTTTAGAAGGCAATCTAGCTTTAAATTAAAGGTTGGTATCATTGCAATGTGTCCATCCACTGTTACTCTTTAAAAGCACAGTAGAGTGTCCAGATGGTATAGTAGCTCCTTCATGAAAAATATTAGCGCGTCATGTATAAGTTCTCCCTGAAATAAATATTTGACCTGCTTTGAAGTTTGTAATTTCTGTTCGCAATTTTGTTCCATCTACTCTACACAGGTGTAGCATTAATATCAGCTTTTTTTCCAGTTATTTGTATCTACAATGTAGACTTCATATGTGATCTACAATTTGAGTCGGTCATATTTTGATTTGCTGTTTTATTCAATTTGTCAAAAGACACTGTTTTACAATCTGGTAGTGTTAAGTATAGGAATTGTTCTGGCTGTATGTCAGTGG
Organism: Triturus cristatus; assembly: GCF_964204655.1. Lineage (NCBI taxonomy): Eukaryota > Metazoa > Chordata > Amphibia > Caudata > Salamandridae > Triturus > Triturus cristatus. The sequence continues at coordinate 587,251,788 of NC_140591.1, read as the reverse complement.
CAGAGGTAAATTATTTTTGTATTATTATTGGGACTTGTATCACGTGACAAATCATCCCTGGAGGGATCTCACAGCACCTTGGTGGCACACTGCCAGTGACCCATGACAGTTAGAACATCCATGTTTTAAGCTGTTTCTGAAACTGCAACAGGATTGTGCAGGCTTGGATCTCGTCTGGTAGTCTGTTCCAGTGGAGGGGGGTTAAATGAAAGAATGCACGCCCACCCATTTTAATTTTACTGATTTTCTGGGGACAGAGCAGTTTCTCAATCTCAATTGGCACACGGGGACATAGGGTATTAGCTTCTTCCTTAGGTACGCCGGGCCAGTCCCTTGGAGTACTTTAAACACTATACACAAGAGCTTAATGACAGCTCTCTTCCTGATGGGCAGCCAGTGCAATTGTTGCAAGAGAGGTAATGACGGGAAGCATACCGGTTTGTTGAGAGTCAGCCACGCTGCTGTATTTTGAACTACTTGCAGCCTTGATGATAGATTCTCCCTCATTCCAACTAATAGTGAATTATCGTAATCTAGTCTACTCACTGGAAGTGCCTGTATTAGGGTCTTTCTGGACGAAGGGGGGATCCACGGAAAGATCTTTCTCAACATCCGCATTAGTCCGAAGCATGTGCCTGAGACGATCTTCACATGTTCCTCCATAGAGAGTTTATTATCAATCCTAATGCCCAGGTTCCTTGCCTGCTTTTTTGGGCCAGGTGCTTCCCCAAGTTCTATAGGCCACCAGTCCACAGACCACAATTCCTCAGCCTTCCCAAGCAAGAGGATCTCCGTTTTGTTGGAGTTAAGCTGATGGAAGTTATTATTCATCCATGTTGCTATTTTCAACATACATGATGTAAACTTAGCTCTGGTTGCCGCGGGATCCGTTTTAATGGGGACTATCACCTGAGTGTCATCCGCATATGAGATCATCTCAAAACCACAAGATCTAATAATGGCAGCCAGAGGAGCCACATAGATGTTGAACAAGGTAGGACTTAAAATGGACCCCTGGGGGACCCCCTTGTCCAATAACGTGGTCTGCGACACAAATGTATCCAATTGGACACATTGTGTTCTGTTGGTTAGAACGCTTTGTAGCCAGGCTAAGGCCATTTCTCCGACACCAATCTCTCATAGCCTGTCCAGCAGGATGCTATGAGAGATGGTGTCGAAGGCCGCCGACAAGTCAAGGAGAACTAACATTGTAGGGATCCCCTTATCCAATGACATCCTTATTGCATCTGTTGCGTCTGCCAAAGCAGCTTTGGTGCTATGCCCTGCCCGGAAGCCCGACTGAAAGGGTCCCAGTAGATTATTCTACTCCAAATAACCAGAGAGTTGTTGATTAATCAGTGTCTCCATGACTTTGAAGCAGCACGGAAGGAGGGAAATTGGTCTATAATTTTGCAGGTCGACCGTGTCTGCCAGCGCCTTCTTCAGCAAAGGTTAGATGTGCACCTTCTTCCATTTAATGGGGAATGTAGCCGTGGCCAAAGAATTGTTACAGACCTCCAAGAGCGAGGAAGATATGACCGGAGCTAGTCTTGACATATTAAACGGCAGAGCCGTATCTAACGACGAGCCTGATTTAGTGAGTGCAAGTGCAGACTGGACTTGCTCTGTGGCGATAGCTACTAAAGAATCGAGCCTAGGTAGTGAAGTATCAATCCGGGGAGGGACTATCCCCTTCGATACCTCTACTGCACCCAAGGAGCTATAAATGTCGATCTTCTATTTAAAATGGTTGGCTAAGTCATCACAAAGCCTTTGCGTAGGCGGGAGGGAGGGACTATTAGCTCTGGGGTTCGTGAACTCCTTAAGGATCTTAAAGAGCTCCTTAGAGGAGCTCTTTGCCTCCAACATTTGAGTGCCTAAATGATCTCTTCTTGCTGTGTTACAGCTTTTTAAATAGGCTCTATGTGCCAGTTTATAGGCCGGCTTATCCCCCGGCAGCTTAGTTTTTCTCCATTTCCTCTTGCTACCTCTACACATAGCCTTTTCCTTCTTAAGGCATTCCGAGTACCAGTGAACAATCTTCACAATCATGCTCCCATTTGTAACTTAGTCCAAGTAAGTTATCAATATTTACTTCTTCGCTGTCCAAGACTCAAAGCATGACCATTTTTAAATCTGGTGCCTCTTGTATGTTGAGAGTAAATGGGACTGATCCCCTACATATATCCAAAAGTTGTCGAATGCCAGAAGTAGTATGTATTTTACTTCTGTCAGTAAGCAACTGTTGAAGTAAATGAAGTAGTGCAGAACAGAATCTTTTTTCATGGTTTTCCAGGATTTCATTAAGAAAACGTGTTAAATGAAAGATTGCATCGAGAATCACATTAGCATAACAGTTGATACCTAAACTGTTTTCTAACTGGTATTCTACAATATCATCCTCACTTTCCACTTTTTTCTTTTGTAAGCCTTTAGCTTTGTCTTGATTGCCTTTCTTATCTTGAAGTTCAGTTGAGTGTTTTATACATTTCCATACATAGTATGCATTTCTCATATATTTAGTATTCACCTAATTGAGGAGTATACAGACTTCCTAAGCGATTGTACTCTCTTACACAACTTCCATCATCACTAACATTTTTGTCATCAAATTCAATCAAATACAAGCCAGATAATGTTCTTACTCGTGACCATGCAACAGTATGCCTTTCCTTCTTTAAAAACAGTACTTCCAATATTTACAAATGCACTGTCTATGCTTAAGCTTTAAGAATATTGAATATTTACAGATTATGCTAGCGACACAGGAAACTGCTGTCTTCGAACATACAAGTCCTTTACAAGCAAAAAAAGGACAACACAATGCCTAATGTGTTTTACTTCATTAATCTGGTCAAATCTCACAACCATAGCTTGTATTTCATCTCTATTTTGGAAATTAAAAAAATCAACAACTTTTCCTATAGAACCATTTACTAATCCTTCCTCTACATTCAAATTATGAAGCAAAATTAATAAACAGTTTTTACATATATGAAAACACTTTTCTAATCCTGCAGTCTTAGATGCAGACTTTTCTAAAGAATCCAATTTAGTGTGCAGCTTTTCAGTTAGTAGAATTGTTACTCACTAGTATTCAATTTTATCAATAGCTTTAGTTCTAGAATTTGTTGTTTTTGTAGTTTCAGTAGTTGTTTATTTAAGTTAGAACACTCTTGTACGATCATATTATGCATTTGTTCTGCTGGTGTTTATTCGAATGTAAACAAATTCCTTATTTGCCGACATTCCAAAGTTTGTTTACCATGTTTTGTCAACATGCCAATTCTCATGTCTTTAAGGATATCTCCCTATTCTTGATCAGCTGCTTGTCGCATATTTTTTACAAGTTCCTTATATTTAAAGTTTAATCCAATATTTCCATTCCCGATACTTCCCAAGGATTTACTTGTCTCATCATGGAGAAGCGTTTTAAAAGCAAGTTGTCCTTTAACATGAGTACATTGTAGTAGGTCTCCAAGTACATTTAAATGCTTTCATACAAACAGAACATCATCATCTGTTTTTAAAATCTATTGCATTCTCAAGTGTAGAAAGGCAAGCATTAAGTTTGAGACAATGCTCATCTCATCAATGATTAAACGTTTCAGTTTCTTCAGTACTCTTGAGACTTCATAACAAGCTTCTCAGATAGCTTCTGATATTCTAGTTTATTATGATGTTTAACTGATAGCATAAGTAATCGATGTAAAGTAATACCTATAATGGTGTGTGCTGCAAATCCAGTTGGTGCTGTTACTACACAGGATACATATGATTCTTTAGTCCTGTGTAGATACCATGTCAGAACTTTAATTAAGAAACTTTTTCTTGTCCCAGCTTGACCACTAATGTATAATGGAATAGGTTTAAATAATGAACATTGGCATTCTTTTTTTCATGCAGGAAGCCATGTCCTACTTTTTGTTTCACTTGCAAATATATTTATTTTTGTCCAATGTTCAGTTGTTCTTCTAACTGTTCAAACTCCATATTATTAAGCCTGGGCAAAGCACTACGCTACGCTCGCGTAGTTTGCGAAGTTCGTGCTACTTCGCACTACGCAAATTGCACGTAGCACCGTGCGAACACGCGTAGCGTAGTGTTGCGTAGTGCTGCGGTAATTTTTTGCTTGCTTGCGGTCCTCAATGTCAAGTTGGCGACCGCGAGCAAGCAAAATGACATCCCAGCGAGACTTTTTCCTTGTTCACGATCAGCAACATCAAGTTGGCGATCGCGAGCATGGAAAATAAACCTCCCGGCGAGATTCCCAACGCGAAGAGGTCAGGTTTCTCATTGCGAGTGGTCGCGTATGCTCGCGGCCACCAACGCGATGAAAAACTACCAGTTCGGGTTGAGAAAGCTGCCGCTCGAGTAAAAATCTACTCGAGCAGCAGAAAACTACAGCTCGCACTGTGCAAGATGCCATTTTCAATGATTGCATAGTGCCGGTTGCGTGTCCGCACTGTGAAATCATTGAAAACGACATCTGGCACAGTGCGAACAAAGTTCGCGAAGTGCTCGCGTAGTGCGAACTGCACTTTGCGTAGCTTCGCGAAGTGCTACTTCGCGAACTACGCCCAGGGTTACATATTATCCTGTTGTACTTGCTCCATTGCAGTTTCTACCTCATTCATGGCAATTGCTGCTTCATTTTCAATAATTGGTGGTCCAATTGGATCTTGAGTCAATGGATTAGAACTTCAATGGACCAGAACTTTGACCACTTTGTGAACTTCCTATAGCTATTTCAGCTGCAATAGTTCCTTCTTGTTCAATCTCAGCATTAATCATTTTTAAATAAATGGAAATCACTTTACACTGAATTCCATCTTTTATTGCATTGAAAGAATCTTCATAGCGGTCAAAATCTCCAAGTAATTCTAATTCACTACACCAAGGCTTAAACAGTTTCATAAGTGCTAAATTGACAAATTCTCTCTTATCCGGAGTTTTCTATGGTTAATAAGATTCCCTTTGGCATGTATCATTAAACAGCCATCACATCCAATTACTGCATAGCTTTCTTCTTCTATATTGTCTGTATCATTCCTTTTAAATCTGTAGTGTTGAAGTATTTCATACAGACATAACTTTTCGAGAGTGGACTCCTTTTTCGATATTATGTATCCAACATATTACTTTTGACAATATCAGTGCATTCTGGCTGATACTCTGCTAAGTATTGGATTTCTGGAAAAGATTTCAATACTCTGTTACATATAGAGGCTAGGCCTAGTCTTACCTTTTCCTCTTGACTTTGAATACAAACTGGCTGAGCTCAACCGATCCGAACATTCATATGATCCTATTTCTCCATGGGATAGCATATTCAATCTAAAGATGTCCAATTTCTTGCTGAGACTCTTTTCTGCAGAGATTTCTTCCTACATCTCTTTCATTTCTGACTTTTCAGATTTTGTAATATTCGATGTGACATAACGAGCAACAGCAATTGAGTTGTCTGCAGCAAACTGATTATCCATGTTTGCATTCCACATTTTCAAAATGACTTGATTATGATCAGTAATATACTTTGAAGATTCAATTATTCTTAGGTTGTATGTATTCTTGAATATTTGCGAGTTATTGTATTTCTTAACACTGAAATAAAGCTGTTTACGCTTCCTTTACAAATGATTGGTCATGGCAATCCAAAACGACATTTTATATAACATTTTCCTTTAAATTTGTATTTCCGTTGGCAGTATTTTCCACATCTATGAGTTTGAAACCATAAAACTTGTTGTCTCAAGCTGTTTTCTCCGCCTTCTTTTGGAACGGCAAATGTAACATGCTGTTCAATGAAAGACAAAACAGCTTCATCACTTTCTGTTACAAATTTTTCGCATCCTGTAGCCATAATAGCATGTGTATATGGGGAGGACCTCTGTCTTGATACTCTTTTCGCCAAAAGAAATCAGTTACCTCTCCTAGAGGTGGAATGCTTTTATTGCAGATAAATGACATCATAGCTTGAAACCTATGGTTAAAATATATACAGACATTTGTGGGATCCAAGGAACAGAGGTCTCAAGGTGTCTTCAGTTCAATGTTCTTTATATTTGAATTTGCTTCTTGTAAGACTTTAAGTAAGTCATCCCATGCATATTAAGCATAACTAATTGTTAGAAACCAAGTCGGTGTACCAAGGTTTCTTAACATGCGTTGGTGCGCCATTAAATTCACTAAGTGATATTCCAAATTTTCTTCCCTTCTTCAACTTTCTCCATCAGTTACCTTGCAGAAAGATTTTGTAGTTGAATTCCTGTTTTTAACATGTGGTTCACTGCATATGAAAGTCCAGACAAATCGCTCTCAAAGAGAAGATGAAATAGATGGGAAATGCTCTGCCGAAATCTTGGATCTTCACAGTATAATCGTAATGACCGATATTCAGATGCTTGAATCCATGCATGCCGATCATCAAATTGTCCAGCATCTTCAGTAGGGAACAGCTGTGAAAAACAGCGAGCTTCTAAACTTTTTCCCATATACTCATGGAAACTCCTTTCGCTTCTTTCATTTGAAATAATTCAATAGTGTTACCAATCATTTCTTTTTAATGGAGAGGATGTATTGTATAATGTGCATAAATATCTTCACTTCTGGATTTGTCCACTTTTTCAATTTGGCCAGTTGAAACTACTGTTTCATCTTGAACGTATCTTGTTTCTTCATCAATATTAACATTCTTATAATAAATATTATTTTGTACCAGGTATAATGTTGCATATCGAACTTTAGTAATATCTACAAACTCTTTCCAGATTTATTTTATTCTTTGTTGGTACACAATTTACTAGAATAACTACTGGCCCATTTTCCTCTCTGTCTTCACCAATAGTTTTAATAGTTTTCTTAAAATCTAAAGGTAAGTACACAACCCTTCCATTGAGACCTCCTTGTAAATCTGTGGTTGGTAGCTTCCCTGTCTTAGGTTCTATACAAACTATTGCCTGGAGTGGGTGTACAGATTGAATAAGAATAGACTCATAAACATTTAAATCTACTAGTTCTTTAGGAAAGATACCAATTGTAAGTTGTTATGTACAGCTATAGCTGGCATTTTTTTTCTTCTAATATGTTGTAACAGTAGTTGCACATAACTTGATCAATGGACAAGTCAAAACGTTCTTCTACAAATAAACAAGCACAAATTGTTGCCACTTATCATTGTTTTCTTTTTCACTTTCTAAATATATAAATCAACATTCCTAGTTTGAGTTTTGTTGTGAGTGTATCGACAACAAATGCAAATATAGGTTGGTTTTTCAGAGGAAAGTGTTAAACTTTGTAATCTCTTCTGCAAAATGTTAATAGTAATCTCTCTATTTTCTCATACTACTGATGCAGATATCAAGTCCTCATTTTGTTTACTGTCATCTTCAGAACCAAAACAGCCAAGACTGTATATCATCAAACATTTCTGTACATCTGCTACTGTACCATGCAAAATAGCTGTATTCATTTAACTTACATAATGCAGGAGTTTTTACATAGACAAGTCTCCTAACTAACATACGCATTTCAAAGGAGTGGACAGCTAACATTCTTAAATGATGAAAAGTGCTTTGTCACACTTTCCTTGAAAGACAAGCCAGAGAATGTCCCTGTAACTTGGTATATTTTCTTATTTTACATGGATCTAGTCCTTGCAACATGTTAATCTTAAAATTACCACTCTTTTATTCGGATATTGGCGTAAAATAATTAGTAATATACCAATAGACTTCTGTCAAATACTGTAAATACTGCTACAATTCTACTTATATACAAGAACCTGTTTATGCCTTTCTTGAACTTCTTTAGCTATTATTTCTTTTACTTTCCCAGGAATATTTTTTGAGTTTTGGGAAGGGACAACCATCTTTCACCTCATAAAATCGACCACTAGTATCAACTGTTTGTACTAACGTGTTCTCTTGAAAATAGCTTTCTTCGGTAAAGAAGGACTCAATGCTGGAAGTGTGTTTCCATTCACCATTAAAGGTTTTTACAAAAGCTAGTTCTGTTAACCATTCTTTTTTCCTACTTTTTTCCTTCATGAACACTGCTGTTTTATCCAATGGTCTTCATCTGTACAATATTAAGATAAATAGTTATCGTTTCAACTCAAATGCTTTATTTACTACACTTTCAATCTGTTGCTTTTGATTATAAGCGGCTTATCTTCTCTTATACAGTTTTATACTTTTTAATACACTTTGATTTGATTTACTCTACTTCTAAACATTCTTCTTATATCTTTATGCTGTTTCTGCCTTCTTCTTAGATGAGTCGATTTTTTACAATTTGAATTTCTTTGAACATGAATCCTCCCTTTTTGTTTCTGACTTGTTGTTAAAGTTTTCTTTTTCTTTTCAACATTTTCCACAGTTTTTAATCTTCTTAATACTATTTTAAGAAACTGCTTACTTCTCTTACCAGAAGATTTGTTTTCCTCTACAATATTGTACTGTTGTTTTGTTCTCTCTTTTCTTGTTTCCTTGCCATCTTTAAGTCTTTTGCTTTAAGTAAAGTAAATATCTAAAAAAGAAAGAACAACTCTAATAGTATGTTACATAAATTAATGATCCTAAGTTATTCATATAACATTATTCATGACAATGACTAACCAGTTTCTTAAATTAGACTGCATTGTCTCCATTAATCAGAGATATGTAGGAATTCTAACTATGCACGTTAGGATAGCTGTAAATGGTTGAAATTCTGCCTGAAAGGTTTTATAAGTTGGTGTACCCTTTTAGTTTGTACATAGATCACTTTCTGTTTATTATACAGGGCAGTCGGGTATGATGCTGTGTGTTCAAGGGCTTCCATAACACCTGCCTAGCAAAGAGATCTCTGCTTCTGGGACTGAAAGTAGATCTGACAATATTTGTCATGGGGTATAATAGAACATATAGCTTGTAAGTTACAACCATCAGCTGCACCACATGTGTCAGACTACATGTATCAGTACAGACATACCTGAGACATGGTAGCAGTCAGACATTCAAATTTTACAGAATACGCTTTCAGTTTCAAGCATACACATCGCTATGTATGGCCTACTTGCAGTGTACCTTTGTGGACAAATATATGGACTAGGAAAGAGGCTAATACACTTTGCAACATGTTTTAAACCTCACATTTCTCCTCCAGTTTCATTAGAGAGGTAGAGCTCACAGTGCCATGCCTGACCCAAAATGAAAGGCTGTCTCCTCTCATGCCACTCTTATTAGTGTGAGCATTTTTCTAGACCCTTAATGACTGTGGCAGTGCATTTTAGGGGTGAGATGACACATGTAAAGTAGCCTAAAGGTACTAGACTACCTCTGTTTCACATCGTATCTTCTGTAAATATGTGTAGTACAAGCTGCATGGATCACTTTCTACTTATTTATACGGGGCAGCCAAGTATGAAGCAGTGCATTCAATTTCTTCCATGAGGCCTGCCTAGCAAAGAGATCTGTGCTTCTGTGACTGAAAGGTAAAGTAATTCCTACAATATTTGTCAAGGGGAATAATAGAACGTCTAGTTTTTAAGTTAGAGTCATCAGCTGATTCACACATGTCAGACTACATGTATAAGTACAGACATACCTGAGACATGGTAACAGTCAGACATTCAAACCTGACAGAATATACTTTCAGTTTAAAGCACACACATCACTATAGACAGCGTACTTGCAATGTTCCTTTGTGCAAAGTTATATGGACTAGGATAGAGGTTAATACACTTGAAAACGTGTTTTAAACCTCACATTTCTCTACCAGTTTCATTAAGACAGAGTTTTCCAGTACCTGTCCTAAAGATGAAAGAGTGACTCCCGTGTATGAATCTCTTGTTACTCACAGTTCCTTCCGAGATTTCTAGTATTTTGTACTACTTACTCCTACTGTCATATTCTCTACTGTTCCACAACTCAAACAACTTAATTTTACTTATCTGTAGAAATAACACTTCAGTACATGTACACTTTTACATATTTAACTGTTCATCTCATTATATATAACTATATGTGTTACTCCACACATATCAAACACCATACATATACCAATTTTTACGCTAATGTAAGACTCAGTTAATAAATATATTTCTTTTCTGATGAAATACTTCACAACTTTTATAAGCGGTTCATCTCATAGTTAAATGTTTTTACTACAATCACTGAAGTACTCCTACACCATAGATCACACTCCATATACATTTATAACTTACCTGTGAAATTCTGCTATAGATTCTGAAATTATCAGAAATTGTTAGTTAATTTTCTTTATTACACAATAAATGTGATGTACCACTCTCAATAAGGAAGAACTAGTAATGACACATTTTCCCTCTCATTTTCCACAGAAATTAATGTAAGTAACAAATGAAAATATTCCCTTCAATTTTTCAAAATCTGAAATTATTTTCTAATGGATAGTCATAGTAACCCTTCATTAGTCTCTTCTAATTAAGCCCTATCTGGTTGTGTAACTTACTGGAGTTGGGACTTTGTCGCTGCACCCAGCCCGACCCCCAGTGCAACGTCATGATGGAGTCGCGAACCCTTACGGGAGTTCAAAAACCCATTTCCAATGATACTACTATTATTTGTTTTAAAACATCTCACTTTAAAAAATACTATTGAATTGGAAAAAATCTTTTTTCAGACATATACCATATATATAAATAACCTACTGTTCTCACAGAATGTGCGAGATGACTCCAAACAAAAACTAAGATTCATTACTAGATTCAATACTCAACACAGTGAGGTGAGATGAATATTTCAAAAGGATTCGTATTTGTTATGCAGTGATCCATTCTTTGGCCAAAGGATAAGTAAGAAACCTTTAATGACATTTCGAAGGGCGAGGTCAATGAGGGATGGCCTTGTGGTGAGCAGTCCAGAGATGAGAGTAGGTGGGACCCGGCTAAATGGTAGAGGAGGTTTCACTAAATGCCACAGATGTAAGGGATGTAGATACGGAGTTAACATGAGACAATTGACAATACCTTTGAAAGATCAACTGTGGACAATCTGACATTCATTGCACTGCAAACAAGACCATGTGGTGTATGTTATAAGATGTACGTGCCAGAAAATGTACATAGGCAGTACAATTCTGAGTGTTCACCTGAGAATATTGCAACACATCAGAGCAATTGTCAATAAGGACTCCACTTATCCAGTAGCCAGGCATTTTGAGCAAGTACATGACAGCTACCTAGAGAATTTTCAATACTTTGCCATACACCAAGTACCAATTTGGAGCAGAGGAGGAAACAGAACGGTGCCTGAGATAGTTGGAGTCAAAACACATTTTAAGATTGAACACAAAGGTCCCCAAAGGTCTTAACATCAATAGGACCTACATATTCATCTATAGTTTAGGATTTCCATATATTGAACACAGTCTGAAGGTCGATCCGTAAGAGAGTTTGTATGATAAATTAGTTTTAACTTTGAGCACATGACACTTTAGAATTGCAGATGTGAACTTAGAAAAGGGGCGAAGGGGATAGATATGTGCCACATTGCACTTTAGGGCACTTGCCCAATTTTTAACTACTGCTTGAATTAGGCACTTGGCACCTTTTCCGAATGACAACTAAGGTATAGTTTTCTAGTTGACGTTTGAAATACATGTTTAATGTTGCTTTGCACGGTGCACTTTAACATGTAAGAATCAGTTATTTGCACTTTACTTTTGTATATAAATATGCCTATAGAACTAGGTAAGTTATTCATGTGCTTAGAAAAACACTCTATTGCACAGAAATGTGTTGCAATCTGTGAGCAAAATGGTGCGACATACATTTATATATTTATGTATTTATATTTTCGAGTGCAGTAGGTTCTATGACTGTTGTTGTCCGTTATTGAATCTAATGAAAAACTGCTGTAGTTGCACAGAATGCACTTTATGTAGTATGAGCACTGGTGCATTACAGAGGGGGAGGAATGCAATGGCACTATGCACTTTAATAATAAAGACAGAATGATGGCACTAGCAGTATATAAGAGATAGGAGATCAAATTGACTTCTTAACCCAGGTTGAATTGGCAGTGTTGGCAGAGATCAACTAACAGAGTTGAGACATGTAAATCAGATGCATTTGTGTTGGACAACTCCTATTCGCTGATACTGCTCCTAATAAAAAAAAGTTACATTGTGGGAGTTAGGTTGAAATATGGTTTTATTAGTCACGGCATAAGTTTAATTTGTATTACTGATTAAACTCATGGTTTTGAAAAAACAGTGCAATTCAAAGTCAGCGTAAGTTTGGAGAACAAAAAGTTACTTTTTGTCATTGCTTATAAGGTATTGCAAAGTTTTATTGCTGACAAGACTATGAACATAATTTCCCTGTCACTTTAAATGTTGTGGGAGTATTTAAGGCACAAAATGGCGTCTGGGCATTGTTGTGAAGAAGATCGTGTAAACGGTCGGAACGCGTTACCTCAAGCTGCAATAAACCAATAAAGAGAACCCGAGCATGTTGGGACCTGTTTGTTATTGGGAACGGGTTACTGAGTCATATATATATATACACTGTTGATGACGTCACATATTACATCACTCATGACATGGTCAGTGATATCACTGATGACATCACTGATGACATCTCAAATGACATCACTGATTACATCACTGATGACATCATCCATTGAGTATGTGTTTCTGAACAGTTTTAATATGTTTAATATATATAGGGAAAGGCCTGTTGAAAAATAAGTGGGTGTACAAGTGTGTGAATGGATGATTTTCTAGGTGCGTAACTGAGTCTATAAGTGAGTCATTAAATGTATCTTACTGCAGACTAGTGACTAAACTGTGTGAATGTCTGTATGTGTCTTTGTGTAGGTGTATAAGTGGCTGCATGGTTTTGTGAATAGCTATATGAGTGTCTATATGGGTTATTGATTGGTTGTCTGAGTATCTGTATGGGTGCCTGAGTGTTTGTGTGGGTAGGGTGTGTGTGACTCTGTGACTAGATGTGTGAGTGGGTGATTCAGTGGGTGCATGGTTTTAAGAGTGCATCTGTGATGGACTGTATGGTTGGGTGAGTGTATGTATGGGTGTGTTAGTGATTGAATGTATATCTCAGTTGTACATGTGTCAGTAACTACATATGTGAAACGTAGTGTATATGTGTGTAAGAGTATATAACTATCTATATGTGAGAGTGTGTGAATTTGGGAGTGGCTGTATGTTATGTTTATGACACTTTTAAAGCACGACAAATACCCGGAGGTGTCCTGGCGCTGTCTAGAAATCCTGATAGGTCAAGCCAGAGAGTTACGAGCGGCAGGTGAGGGGAGGTCAATCATACAGGAAAAGCCAGGTCTTCAGTTCTTTTCTGAAGGACATCAAATCAGGCATGGTTCTAAGATAGAGTGGAAGGTCATTCCAAGCCTTAACGGCTCCGTAAACAAAACTTCTACCTCCCCATCGGGCCTTCCTGATACGTGGGACTTGAGCCTGTTTTGTTCCTTTTGATCGCAGGCTTCTTCCCGGAACATACCATTGTATACGCTGCTTTAAAAATTCTGGGCCAAGTCCGTGTAAGGCTTTAAATGCCATGGACAGCGCCTTAAAACGTATACGCCTTTGTATGGGGAGCCAATGTAGTGTTCTTCTTTCCACAGAAACTGAAGCGAATCTGGAAGAACCTGTAAGTAGACGGACTGCCGCATTCTGCAAAATCTGTAATCTGTTCAGTATGCTTAGCTGCGCGTTCAAATACAGCCTGTTACAATAATCAAGTCTCGAATTTACCAGGGCCCTTACCACCGTATGCCTACTGTCTCGGGGTAGCAAGGGTAGCACTTTTCTCATCATTCTGATGGTATATCTAGTTTTGGATGTTAGTACTTTTATTTGGTGCTCCATGGTGAGTTTCTCATCCAGTATCATGCCGAGGTTTTTCACCTTTCTGGCTGGAATTGGGAGGGTGCCCATGGAGTTGGGCCAGCAGGCTGGGGTCCAAAAATTGGAGGTGTTACCAAACAGTATGACCTCCGTTTTGTCCGAATTTAATTTCAGGCAATTTTCGGACATCCAGCTGCTCATGGCCACCATACACTCCCGTAGACGCAATTCCACATCCCCCTCCCCCCAGGTGTAAGTGAGACAACAATTTGCGTATCATTTGCGTAGGAGATGATGCCAAACCCGTAGGACCCTATGACGGGTGCCAGTGTGCTAACGTAAACATTAAAAAGGGTGGGGCTGAGTGAGGACCCCTGAGGGACCCCACAGGGAGTAGAAAAAGGTTTCGACTGGAACTCCCCAAGGGACACCACTTGTTTCCTATCAGCTAAAAAAGATTTTATAAGGTCCCCTGCTTTACCATCAATCCCACACATTTTTAAACGATTCAGGAGTATTGAATGGTGGACAGGCCGCAGACAAATCAAGCAAAATCAGAGCTGCCTTGCCACCCTGATCCACTGCCTCCCTAATCTCTTCTGTAGCTTTAATTAGGGCGGATTCTGTGCTATGACCTGACCTAAAGCCATATTGAGAGGGATCGAGTACCTGGGAATCCTCCAGGAAGAGACTGAGTTGTCTGTTCATGATCTTTTCAACAAGTTTAGCTGGGAGCGGAAGTCTTGCTATTGGGCGAAAACTGTTGGGGTCATTAGTCGGGAGATGAGGTTTTTTTAGTAGTGGTAGAACAGATGCTAATTTCCAGTGACTAGGAAAAGACCCTGTTTCAAATATCAAGTTAAATAAACTGGAAAGCTGGTCAGCAATTGGTCCAGCGGCAAGTTTAGCCACCTTGTTGGGGCAAGGGTCAAAAGGTGATCCCGAGTTAGTTTCCATCAGGATCTTTTGTGTGTCCAAGGAGGACACTGGCCAGAATTTGACAAGGGTCGGGAAGGAGGCACGATCTAACCTCGAGCCCTCCCAGCTGGTCTCTGAGCTATTGATGCTCCTCTTGTTAAAGGCTTCAAAAATAGTCTCCACCTTAGATAAGAAGAATTCGGCCAAGTCATCGCACAGCTGTTGGCTGGGTCGAACTGGACATTGCTTTGGTGCTGCCAACTTGGCCACTGTCTTAAATAGCTCCATGGCTGAGTTACTGGAGTCCAGAATCTGAGAGGCAAAGTATGTTTGTTTGGCCCCAGCAATAACTTGTTTGTATGTCAGGAGGCTAATTTTGTAGGCTTTTCTGTCGGATTCATTATAATTACTTCTCCATCTCCGTTCTTGTTGCTTGCAAATAAGCTTTTGGGATCTAATCTCCTGAGAATACCAGGGAGCAGAAGGATGTGCTCTCTTAGGCCGCAAAATTGTTGTAGGTGCTACGGAATCACAAGCTTGCTGTAGCCAGCCTGTATAATTATAACATGCTATATCCACATCTCCAGACATTTTAGCGGCAGAGGAGGACAACAGCTTGATCAAAGAGTCTCCCTCCACATTGTTCCATGCTCTTGTTTTTATCCTGTCTTTGTACCCTGTGGTTTTCTTGCCAGGATCAGTTAGTAAGATTTCAAATTGGACAGCGGAATGATCCGACCATGCCAGGGGAGGAAGGCTCTTAAAATGTATATTGCATTGGTTGGAGAAAATCCCATCCAAAGTATGTCCTCCCCTGTGCGTTGATTTAGGCCCAGATCTCTGTACTGGGGTGAATGTATGACATTGTTCTGCATTCTGTCCATCAATTGTTGTTTTTGCATTTGTCTCCCCTGTGCGTTGGGCCCACCACCCGCTGCCTAAGATCTAAAGACAGCATCAGTTCCTCCAAGGCCCTGGTGTCAGCATCCTCCGTGCATTCTAAGTGAAAATTGAAATCACCCAACACCGTAAATGCATCCGAAAGTAGCCCCTCTTCCAAAAGCGTAGCCACAGAAGCCAGGAAGGCATTTCTAGTTCCAGGAGGCCTGTAATCTAAACAACCCTTGAAGGATTGGTGATGCGTTAACATAAGATTGAAAAATAGGGCTTCGCAGGTATCCATAGGAATAGGCTGAAAGGAAGCTTTAATAGAGTGGTGGTAAATCACCGCCAGGCCTCCGCCTTTCCTTAGTGGCCTATCCTGTGTATAGCAGAAAAAGTCCGGAGGGGTGGCATTCACAATATCTGGCCCAGCGACCGGATCAGTCCTGGTTTCCGTGACAAAAGCTACCTTAGCCTCGAGATCTTCCATAAGTCTGGCACACTCGGAGCTGTGCTTGACTAAAGATCTTGCGTTTAACAAAATGCAGGTTAGGGCGAGATCCTTCTTGATTTCTACCCTTGTATGCGCCATAGTGCAAGGATATCTGTGTCATGTGCTGTTTGTTTTTCTACAGGAAGACACAGAATTTGTTAGTATTTTTATGAGTAAGTGAACTTGAGTGTGTTTAATTGTATAGGTGAGTAAATTGGACTGTGATTAATTATTTGCATGACTGACTAGATGTGTCAGTACCTCAATGGATGATTGGTGGTGTGTGAGTGTCTATATAGGTGTATAAATGCACAGAGTGACTGTAAGTATGAGTGACTGTACAGATGAGTGAGTGGAGATGTATGTAGACCTAAAAGTCAATGAGTGGGTAAGTAGTTATTGGTATTGGAGTATCTATGGTTGTCAAAATGTCCGTCTGAAATTTTGAGTTGGTGTATCAAAGGTTATATTAGGGTGTGAGAAGATGTACTAATTTATCACATGGATGACGTCATCAGTGATGTCATTTGAGATGTCATCAGTGATGTCATCAGTGATGTCACTGACCATGTCATGAGTGATGTAATATGTGACGTCATCAACAGTGTATTGCGGAGGCGCGAGTTATAGTTAGCTGAACTAACTATAACAGGGGAATTTCTAGGGTTTTGTATGAGGGAAATGTCCAGCTAACTATA
The DNA here is from genome assembly GCF_964204655.1 of Triturus cristatus. Classification (NCBI taxonomy): domain Eukaryota; kingdom Metazoa; phylum Chordata; class Amphibia; order Caudata; family Salamandridae; genus Triturus; species Triturus cristatus. The sequence goes on along the minus strand of NC_140591.1, from coordinate 587,234,946 downwards.
ACACCCCTGAAACCTATGTTTTTTTCAGTGAATTTCTAAGGTTTTTTAAATGCCAATTCCTAACTATAACGTGCATGAAACCTATGGTTTTTTCAGTGAATTTCAAAGGTGTTTAAATGCTAATTCCTATCTATAACTTATCTCTGAAGATATCATGAAAAGCATTCTTTTTTAAATGTAGGGTGCACATTAGTTTTGTGGAAAAGCATCTTTGTGATTGGTTAAGAAAAAGCAGTTTCAACGTGGAGTACATATCATAGGATAAAATTTGCTCAGCTCAACCACACCTGCTACTTGAATTTGGAAGGCACTGTTCGAACTTAAAACAATCATCAAATTTTAACCTGCACGTGTCATTAAATGTTCAAGAAAATGTTACAAAAAAATATCGTAAAGTTTTAAAAAATTTATGAACTTTTAACCTGCACGTATTGTAGAATGTTCTAGAAAGTGTGTTGATAGAATACATTGCACTTCTGACTTCTATGTGTTGTTGAATATTAAAAAAAAATGGTTCATATGGAAAATTAAAAAGAAACCAATAGAGAAGTTTTGAAACCTAAAAGAATCAAGGAACTATTCTAATTTATTCTTTACATGTATTTATGTGTGCAGCAACAAAATTATAGACACAACAGCAATAGGAAGAGGAAGAAGCAGGGAGTGGGGGGGAGGGGGGAGATGGGCAGAATGGCACACATGCACAATTAAGTACAACACACATATAGACTAACAATGACCAAAATGAAACACACCAACAAGGAGCACAAGTCACACAACCCGCCAACATCACACCACTGAACGAGCATAGAAGTGAAAACCATGCTGCATTCATACAGGATGTGTACAAAGGCCAGTCGTTGGTGTTGTGGGATGTCTGCCACCGTGGTCATCATGGATGAGATGCCCAGCATGTGGCACATGGTCGAGTTCACCGTGTGTTATGTTGCCAAACGGCTGCTCCTCCCTCCCACGAGCCCCCACACTTTTGTACGGTGAGCTGTTGTATCTCATGCACTCGTACGGCACACCATTGTAATGCCTATTTGCGCATGCCCTGCTACATTCCAACTACAACATCACAGTGCCGTTTGGAGGTGGTGCATGCCACTTTACAACATCGACTGCTGCGGCTCTTGTAACAGGCCACACCAGAACACAGAGACACACTTACCGCACTTCCTGTACACGGACATGTCCGAGATATCCCGTTCCCCTTGCCGGATAGGCACACGCCTGCACTGACCTGTGAATGACAGACCAGCACATGCCAGTTGTGCATGCAGGAGGATGCGTACGTAGCTAAACATCCAGGCTCACTGCCAACGCTGAGGTGACAGCACACTGTGATGTTGCAGGGTTCGTGCCTATCATGCTAAGACAATGACCACAGGGACACACTTACTAAGATGTGGGTTTGGGGGGCATTGACGGTCCTGGAGTTGTTGAGATGAGTCTTCTGGCCCTCATGGGTATCCCTGTAACATGCTCATTGACTCTATGGCACCTGTGGGTGTTCTGGTGTGGCTCTTGGCTGTGTTCCATTTCATGGTGCAGGTAGTTGTCCTGCTTAACACAAGCAGAAAGCAGGTGTAAAATCCCTGGTGCTAACAAGTCTTATCGCCGGAATTTGTTTCGCATTGCAATTGGTGTGAAAGTTGTGATGTGATTTTTTTCGTGTGCACAACAATATACGAACTGAGCAGTGTATCTCATCAAGATCCAGCACCTGACGCACTATTCCCAATCAATATAAATACAATGAGATTTCTTAATAGATTTTGTGTGTACACTGTAAGTGCAGCCAATACATCAGTGCAATACAATACAGGATTTCAGTATTTAGAATAAATCGCAAAGGTGCACCTCGTGTCTTTTTGCACGGGAATGCCTACTCTCCATTTCATTATCAGCATTTTAACGGAAGTAAAGTTGAGATAAATCTAACACACTATTCAGAAGTTGGTGCAAACTGCAGATATCACCAGTATTCCAGCGATAAGTGCCCCAAAATGTAACACCATGGTGGACTCCATCAAATAACAATAATAAGAACAAGAAAGAGTCACACAGCAGTTAAGAGAACAACCAAAAACATTATTAATTTTTTTTCAAACTTTAATTTTTATAATAATAAATATATAAACGATAAACTATTTCCAAACTTTATTTTTTTATTAACATAAATATAAACAATAAACTAATAAACAAAATGTAACAACAATAATACAAAACAACAAGGCAGAACACTCCTGTGAGAGCTACGGATGTCGACGACAGACCTGGTAAATCAGAAAGATTGTTAAAAAAAAAACAACATGGTATTCTCAACAAAATACCACAAGAAACAAATCACAGATATATAAAATGCATACAGCTAACAACATTTTCTAAGTTTAACTTACAAAAACTGTAAATGTTGCCGCTTTAAAATATTTACCGAATCTGAGGAAATTCCTTTGCAGAAGGCACCACGCCCACAACGTTTTTCTTCAGTGGTGAAGAAATATTTTACTTTTTCCAAGGGGCAAACAAAGACCAATGCCACCTTCGTCACTCGCAAGATTTGCCAAAGAGTTCTGTTACGAGGGGATCCTAACAAAAAATATTCGTGCGGCACAGCAAGTATGATGAAACACCTAAGGACCCTTCATCCAAACAATCTTGCACAAGAAGAGTGCAAACAGATGAGAAACACTCCTGTTCTGTATCTGTAAAAAAGAATCACAAATAAATGTATATTAATAACTCTCAAATTTATACTATTCCATTACTGTGCAAACACATTTTATATAAAAACTGACTAAGAAAATATAGCGCTGAACCACAAGTGTGACGATCGTTAAAACACAACATGCATAGTGCATACTACTTTGAAGCAGTTCATGCCCTAAAGCCTACCTCACTAAAAGACTAAGGGCCTCATGTAGGTAGCCAAATACCGGTCGGTAACGGCCGAAATTCGGTAAATTTCCAGTTACCGACCGGTATTTAGTCAAGTGAGATGTAGGAGGGCAAAAACCTAAAATCGGTAAATATGAAGCGGTAAATACCGATTCATGTTTACCGAGTTCTAAAATACCGATTCATATTTACCGAATACATGTTTACCGATTCGGTAAATATGAAGTGGTAAATATGAAGTGGTAAAACGGAAAAAGACATGTAGGTAAAATCGGTATTTTAGAAATCGATGAAATTCGGTAAATAAGAGTCGGTAATTAACACAGATTGAAAGCAGGTGGTAATCATGAACAGTGCATAAAAGAAATCCCAAAATGCATCAGCGTGGACAACATGGCCGCTCTGTATGTCATTGCAAGGCGGCTACGTCTACAGGCAGCAGGACTGAGGATTTGGAGAAGGGAGGAACGAATTTACAGACAGCGCATCACACTTTTCCAACTGACTGAGGATGAGATACATGAAAGGTACAGGCTACACCCCCAAACCATCATGGACCTAATAAGGGACCTGCACCCACTCCTGGAGCAGCCAACACCAAGGGCGCATGCCATACCACCACATGTGCAGGTACTCTGCAGCCTACATCTCCTCGCATCTGGCAGTTACCAGGTGGTGATAGCTGCGGTGGGCGGTGTATCCCAGAGTTGCCTGTCCCGTTTCTTCAGGAAGTTCCTGGATGCCATGATGCAGAGATTGCACCACTACATCAGCTTCCCAAATACACAGGCTGAGCTGCAGAAAACTAAAACTGACTTTTATCGCATGGCACAGTTCCCCCATGTAATTGGCTGTATTGATGGCACACACATCCCAATCTGCCCACCAGCTGCCACTGAGCACATCTACAGAAACAGAAAGTCCACCCACTCCATCAATGTGCAGGTTATCTGCGATGCAGGGAACATCATCACTGACATTTGTGCCAAGTTTCCTGGAAGCACCCACGACTCATACATCTTCCAGAACAGTGGGATCTACACACGACTGCTTGCCGGAGAATTTGGAGAGGGATACCTGCTAGGTAAGTAACAGTGACGCACCATGAAACTAGCAAATCTAAGTGTATTGAGGCATGTGACTGATGGTTCCCTTTCACTCACCCAGGCGACAGTGCATATGCCGTGCGCTCATTCATCCTCACTCCCTACCTACACCCATCAACCCAGAGTGAGAGACGATACAACGTGGCACACAAATCAACTCGCAACGTGGTGGAGCGCACGTTTGGACTACTGAAAAGCAGGTTCCGCTGCCTCCACAAGAGCGGAGGCGCACGCCAGTACATACCCATCATCTGTTGCAAGATCATCGCCACTTGTGCAATGCTGCACAACCTTGCCACAAAGAGAGGTACAGCGGTGGAACTCACAGATTTTGAGGACAATGAGGATGATTCAGGACAGCCAGAGGCCAACGCAGATGGAGTGCCAACAGCAACAGATGGGAGAGTGAGACGGGCAGAGATCACATGCAACTATTTCTGAGTAAGTAAGGGGACACAGGCAGGTGTTGGTTGTCATGTAGTAGTTTAATTATGCGCCACTACGCCACGAAACCAAGATAATGCAAATCAGGTACCAACAGGTGCAAATTCACAAGTGTGAAGACCAGGGTTAAGTCACCCAATAGTCTATTGCTACGCGGTGCAGCATCAAAGTTTGCGGCAACGCGCTACATTGTGAGATGGCATGGATTCAGCCTCCTCACTGGTGCCAGCCCCATGCCGCCTGCTGCTCCTGCGTGTTTCTGGGACGGGGGGTGTGATGCTGCTCCTGCTGCTGGTGTCCATGCTTTCAGCAGCATCCCCTGCACCACTTGTGGCCGCCTGACTGGTCAATAGGACCTCCAGGGCACTGGTGACCTGCACCATCCCCCTAGTGACGTCGCTGCTGCAGTGTGTCAGGCCCTCCTGCATGTTCACTGAGCGCCGGCAGAGCAGTGATGTTGCAGTCACAAGGCGGTTGAGTGCCCTGGTGTGCCTGTCTCCCCTCTGCCGTTCCCGGCGCCTTGCAGCTCTCTCTGCGTCCAACTTGCTGCACAACAGCTGCATGGACTGTGAGACGTCCCGCAGGCCCACTGCCATGTCAGAAATCCCCGCCGCCATAGCGCCGATGTTCCTGTCCATGTCTCTGAATGTTGTTCTGAGTCCCCGCATATGCCGCTGTACTGAAATTACTGCCTTTGTTTGCAGGCGCTGTTGTTTTAACATGCTGGCCTCAAGGCCTCCAAAGACCCCATGGCCGAGATGGATTGGTGGTGGAGTTTGCTCACGCGACCTGCGGCGCTGTCCTGCACCCGTGTCGTCTCCCTGTGAGGTGGAGGGACCAGTGGTATGTCTCCCATCCTGGGGCATAGGATTTGGCTCCGGGCCCCTGCTGTCATCGGAAGATGTGTGCAACACGCGCAGCCTGGCAGCAGCACGCCTCCTCGGCCTCACTATTGCGGGCGGTGATGTGGCTGGTGACTCCAGCAGGAGTGGTGATGCTGGCTCAGGTACTGGGGATGCAGGCTCAGGTAGTGGGGATGCTGGCTCAGGTACTGGGGATGGTGGCAGTGGCAACGCTCTCTGGCCAGAACTTGTGCTGCCCGTAGCTGAACTGGATTGATGGTGTGCCCCCTCTCCTGTGCCATCTGGAGTCCTGCGCGATGTTACGTCTGTGGACATAAATGCAACATCAGCTCAGTGTATCTGAAGGCATGCATTGCAAGCATGACAATAAATTGTTCTAACACTCTCACATTGTCCTCTGTGTGCTTTAGGCTAATGTCTGTACCATGCATCATTGTTCTGTGCTATTCTGTTCATGGTGGGGGATCCCTGACTACATCTCCCATAATGCATTGCCTGTCTGCAGTAACACATGGACTGGAGTGGGATACTCATTTCACATTGGGGGATGTGGGATAGGGGTAGGGGGGGCTACATTGCTGTGCATTCCTCTTACCTTGTTGGGTGGCGGCTCTGGCAGAGCTGTCGGCATCCCCAAGGCCCACGACACTCTCAGGCTCGATTGTCGACTGCACCAGCTCCTCCAGTTCGGTGAGGGCAGGTGCCCTGTTAGTTCCACCTCCTGTCCGGCTGGCCTCCTTCTGGATGTCCCCCATCTTCCTCTTAGTCACGATGCGCAGGTCGTACCAGCGTTTTTTTAGAACGTCTATGTCCCTGTGGGTCACTCCCACGGCATTTACCTGCGCCTGGATTGCCAGCCAAATGGTGCGCTTCTCACACTCTGCCACTTGCAGGGATTGCCTCCCAAATAGCTTCTGGTGCTGCCTCACCACCTCCTCCACTAGCACCTGGAGTTCCTTGGGGCTGAATTTCACCTTGCGCCTCCTTTCCCCTCCTGTCCTCTGGCTGGACATGGTGTAGTTTGGTCTCAACAATCAGCCACTGGCTCCCTGCCTCTCCTCTGCACTCCAAGCCTCTCCTGAGTCTGTTGATTGTGTGCACCTGCCTGGGTGTGGCCACTTCCTACTTGGGTGGGGTTTGGTTGCACAGGATTGGCTGTTTCAAACAGTCATGTGATTTTTTTTTTCCGATTCGGTATTTTCCGATTCGGTATTTACCGATTCGGTAAATACCACCTCGGAATTTACCGATTCGGTAAATACCACCGCGGTATTTACCGATTCGGTAAATTCCGATTCGGAAAATACCGAATGTTACCGATTCGGTAAATGTTACCGACTTGTTACCTACATATAACTTACCGATTCTTAAATACCGATTCGGTACTGTTCGGTATTTAAGAATCGGTAAATATTATTTACCTACATGGGGCCCTAAATGCTAACTGACTAAATGATTACAGTACTATAAGGAGACACACTGGGTGAGTGACAGGGTGTTTGCTAGAAGAGTATGAATACTAACTAGGGAATTGAAGGTGTGAAACACAACTGTGTAGGTGATTAGAGGACTGCATCCATACTGCATAGGCATTTAAAGCAGTCCATGTTCTAAGGCCTGGCTCACTGCATGACTACTTGGGTACTGACTGAATGATTAGAGTACAGCAAGGAGAGTGCCTAGGTGAATTTATAAGTGCTAGGCTTTTCGCACAGGGAATGGATTAGTAATTGGTACTGAATGGGTCACTAGAGGAGTACAAAGGCAGTGACAAGTGCTGGACTGTATGGATACTGACTAGGAAATTGAAAGTGTGAATGACAAGTGTCTAGGTGGTTAGAAGACTGCATGCATAGTGCATAGGGGTTTTAAGCAGTCCATGTGCTAAGGCCTGGCTCAGTGTATGAATACTTAGACACTGACTGAATGATTAGAGTACTTCAAAGATAGTATCTTGGTGAATTTATAAGTGTTTGAGTTTTAGCACAGTGAATGGATTAGTACATGGTGCTGAATGGGCAACTAGAGGACTGCAAAGGGAGTGACAGGGTATTTCCTGGAAGTGTATGGATACTGACTAGGGAATTGAAGGTGAGAAAGACAATTGTGTAGGTGGTTAGAGGACTGCATGCATAGTGGATAAGGGTTTGAAGCAGTCCATATACTAAGGCCTGGGTCACTGGATGAGTACTTGGGTACTAACTGAATGATTAGAGTACTGCAAGGAGAGTGCCTGGGTTAATTTATTAGGGTTTGGCACAGTGAATGGATTAGTACATGATGCTGAATGGGTCACTAGAAGGGTGCAAGGGGAGTGACAGGGTGTTTGCTGGAAGTGAACGGATACTGACTGGGGAATTGAAGGTGTGAAAGACAAGTGTGTAGGTGGTTAGAGGACTGCATGCATAGTGTATAGGGGTTTGAAGAAGTCCATGTGCTAAGACCTGGCTCAGTGCATGAATACTTAGGCAGTGACTGAATCATTAGAGTACTGGAAAGAGAGAATCTTGGTGAATTTATAAGTGTTTGGGTTTTGGCACAGTGAATGGATTAGTACATGCTGTTGAATGGGTCTCTAGAGGACTGCAAAGGAAGTGACAGGATGTTTCCTGGAAGTGTATGGATACTGACTAGGGAATTGAAGGTGTAAAAGACAAGTGTATAGTATGTTAGAACACTACATGCATACTGCATAGACATTTGAAACAGTCTATTTGGTACTTAGAAACTGACTAAATCATCAGACTACTTCTAGGACAGTGCTTAGGTAAAACTTTTAAATTTTCAGTTCTGCCACAGTGAACAGAATAGTACATGGTACTGCACCTTAGTGTCAAACCCTGACTCATTTTATCAATGCATAAGCAAAGACTAGCTTCTAATTAAGCCTGGGTAAAGCACTACGCTACGCTCGCGTAGTTTGCGAAGTTTGCGCTACTTCGCACTACGCGAATTGCACGTTGCACAGTGCAAACATGCGTAGCGTAGTGTTGCGTAGTGCTGCGGTCATTTTTGCTTGCTCGTGGTTCTCAACGTCAAGTTGGCGACCGCGAGCAAGCAAAATGACATCCCGGCGAGACTTTTTCCTTGTTCGCGATCAGCAACATCAAGTTGGCGATCGCGAGCATGGAAAATAAACCTCCCGGCGAGATTCCCAACGCGAGGAGGTCAGGTTTCTCATTGCGAGTGGTCGTGTATGCTCGCGACCGCTCGCGATGAGAAACTACCAGTTCGCGTTGAGAAAGCTGCCGCTCGAGTAAAAATCTACTGGAGCAGCAGAAAACTACAGCTCGCACTGTGCAAGATGCCATTTTCAATGATTGCACAGTGCCGGTTGCTTGTCCGCACTGTGCAATCATTGAAAACGACATCTGGCACAGTGCGAACAAGGTACTACGCAGTTCGCGAAGTGCTACGCGTAGCTCGCGTAGTGCGAAGTGCACTTTGCGTAGCTTTGCGAAGTGCTACTTCGCGAACTACGCCCAGGGTTACTTCTAATGCTACGAAAACTTGACAACATGAGAGGTTTTAAATTAGTTATCTGTCAGCAAATACACAATGTTACCAAATGCTTCTCTCACAGTGGTTCTCAAATGCACACAGACTCACAGTGTGATTCTAGACAACAACCACTATACCCAGGAGTTTACCAAAAATCACTCACTAAGGGAACTGCACACAATCTTCATATTTCAGGACTGCACTTTTTTTTGTTTTTTTTTGTTTTTTTTATCCTTATTTTGCGATTGAATTGATAAGGAGGTTTCTGGAGTCTGATGATCTTTTCTTTCGTTAATCTTTGCCTTTTCAGTCCCATCACTTTTCTGGAAAACTCATTGGAGAGTGTCACTTTCGTTATTTGATCCATCAGTTTTCCTCCAATTACCTTTTATCTTTTCCCATACTACCATTGGTTTAGTGGGGAAGAGCTAGCCAAATTGGCTACTCGGCAGAAATCATTTCTGCCTGGTATTATGGTTTACGCATTATTCATTGGATTTCTTATTTATGACCAAGAAAAAACGATTAATTGCTTTGGAAGTAATTTTCCCAAATTTCCCAAAAATCTGTTCTCTTTGTATAGCCTCTGTTTCTGTCAAAATTATTAATTTTTATGATGTAATTTAACCAATTTGTGTAATTTGGGGCGATTGGTTTAACCCAGTTAATACAGATTTCTCTCCGGGCTAGTAGCATTAGTACAAAGAGTAAATTTTCCTGTTTTTTATTTAGCTTATTGCTATCCGCCTCTATACCACTATGGATCCCGAAAATGATAAGAGAGGTACTTACAGTTATGTTGGTTCTTAAGATCTTATTCACGGTCTTACCAATCTCCTCCCAGTAGTTGGTTATTGCAGGGCATTTTTGAAACATATGAATGTCGTCGGCTCTTGCTTCCCCGCATTTGGGACAGAGCTTGATACTGGAACCTTTAAATTTAGATAGCTTCTTTGGGGACCAATACGCCCGGTGTATTGTAAACAGATGGTTTCTTCTTAGTGGTGCTGATTTTATACAAGACCAGCATTTCCCCATAGATTCCTGCCATGTCCTGTGTAAATCTATTTCTTGGTCTGATATATCTCTTCTCCAAGTTTTCTCCGGAATTAAGAAATCTTTTTCCCCTGATTCGATAAGTGTCCAGTACCATTTTGATATTTCTTTTCTTATTAATGTGGTTCTTATCATTTCATTTTCAATAATCTCATTTCCGATATTACCCTCTTTTAGGGACTTGGCCCAGTTTGATAATTGACAATATTTGAATTTCGATATCGTGCCATCCGTTTGTTCATATAGTATATTCCAAGGAATTATCTCTTTACCTTTTAATAGTTGTCCCCATAGTAATATTCCTGCTGTTTTGAGTGGTACTGCTAGAGAATCCTTTAAGCATTCCGGCAACCCTGGAGAATCCCATATTGGTGCTTTGGTGCTATAGTATGGTATGTTTACTGAAATTCTTATTTGGAACCAAAGTCTAGCGGCATTGTATAGAATCTTTAATTTTTTTATTTTTTTTTATTTTGGATGTCCGAATTTATACAAGAAGTGGTCTGTGTTTTCCGTCATACTTTGCAGGAAACTTGGGTAGTATTGATACTTCCTTAGTAAAGATCTAAAGTTCTTAAATTGGAAAGACCTATAATATTCAAGTAAGTCAGGACTAGCTATCCCTCCTTGCTCTCTCTTCCTCCTTAGTTTGTTCCAGGCTATTCTCGTTCCTTTGGAGGCCCAAATAAAACTTGCAATTTCGCTTTGTATCTTCTTCATGGGTGCTTTATTAAAATCCAATGGTATGGTATTAAAAAGGTATGTAAACTTTGGGATAATTGACATTTTTATTACGTTGGATCTTCCCAGGAAAGTTAATGATAAGCTTAACCATGTTTTAAATATTCTTCTAATTTCTTTACCGACTATCATTAAATTTAGTTGTGGGACTTTGTCCAATTCTTTGACTAAAGTGACTCCTAAATATTTTAGTTTGTCCCTACTATAAGGCGAAATTGGGTGGCAATTCCAGCTCATTGTTTCAGTTTTTTCTTTGTTTGTTAGGTAACCTGAAACTTTGCCAAAATCACTCATCATCTTGTCCAATACTTGATGTGAATTTTCATAATCTGTTGTGAAGACCATTAAGTCATCCGCATATAATGCTATTTTCTTGGACCAATTTTGGTACTTGAAAGGAAGAATCTGTGGGTGATCTCTAATCAGAGCGGCCAATGGTTCAATATAAAGGTCAAAGAGTAACGGCGATAGTGGACACCCTTGCCGTGTACCACGTTGTATTTTAATATTATTGGTAAGGCTGCCATTAACTATTACTTTAGCTCTTGGATTCTTATATATTTCTTTTACGGCATAAGCAACACTTTCCCCTAGATCATATTTTTCTATTGCATTATTTAGGAAGGCCCAATTTACCCTATCGAACGCTTTGGCTGCGTCATAGGTGATTATAGTTAGGGGAAGTTTTTTGGAAGTGGCGATATCAATTGCCGCAAACAACTCATGGGTAATTTCATGAATTTGCCGCCCTTTTATAAAACCCTTCTGATCTGAGTTAATCAATCTAGGCCTAACTTTGGCGAGTCGTTTTGCTATAACTAACGTAAAGATTTTATAATCGCAGTTAAGTAACGATATTGGTCTATATGACTCACAACTTTTTGGGTTTTTCCCAGGTTTTAAAATAATGCTGATTATCGCGTCATTCCAAGAGTCTGGAATCTTTTCATGATCTATATATATGCAGTTCATTAGATCTGTTAATTGGTTAACTAGATGCTCTTTTAATGTTATATAAAATTCGTTTGGTAGGGCGTCTGGTCCAGCGGCTTTTCCTCTTTTTAAGTTGTTTATTACTTCTTTAACTTCCTCCGGTTTAATTCTTTGATTGAGCTCTGCCTTTTCTTCCTTTGTTAGTTTAGGAATAGAGATAGCTTCTAGGTATTTCTCTATTTGTTCTTCAGTTGGGTTTGTATCTTCGTTATATATACCCGAGTAATATTTTAAGAACTCCTGTCTTATTATATCGTCTTCGAAAGTTTCTATTTAATTTCCAGTTTCTTCATTTTTAATTTATGTGCTCCTAGACTAAGCAATTTTCCCCTTATCACAGCTTTATAAGCATCCCAGGTTATTTGTTTTGAAATGTCCGTTGTATTTTCTTCAAAGTATTGTGATGTAGCCGTTTCTAGCTGATTGATAAACTGTTGTTTGTGTAGTAAAGAACGATCTACTGTCCATCTAGAAGGGGTTGTATCTTTGGGTATAAGCAAGGTTAATTTTACCGCTGAATGATCGGAAATGTGAGCAGGAATGTGTTCAATACTAATGACTCTATTCTGTAAAGATCTGTTTAAGAGAAAAAAATCTATCCTTGATTTGTGTCCTAATTTCTTATTGTGAAAGGTAAAAGGGTATATCTTATCTCCTTTTTGTGGCCACATATCTTCCAGATCTAGATCTTTTTTATATATACTTAGCCATTCCCTCATCTTGGGTAGGTTGAGTTGTTTAGTTGAGGGTGATCTATCCTTTTGTGGATTCATTATTATGTTATAGTCTCCTCCTATTATAATGGGGTCAGATGTTAATAATAGTTCAGAGTATAAGTTTTGAAGGGGTATAGGGTCATCTAAGTTTGGGCCATAGTAACCTACTATGTTTAATGTGTACCCTCCTATTCTTATTTTTGCTATGGCCCATCTTCCCTTATTGTCTACTTTCTTACTTATCAGTTTGGCCTTCAAAGAATTTTTGAAGATAATTGCTACTCCCTTCACATTACAGTCTTGGGTAGTACATATACATGTTCCAACCCAGTTTATTCTTTTTATTATCTGATCCCATTCCGTGCTAACAAGGTGAGTTTCCTGTAGTATAATAATCTCACTGTCCATCTCTTTTATATATTCCATAATTTTCCTCCTTCTGTTTGGGGTTCTTAGGCCATTAACGTTCCATGATAATATATTTATTGCTTTTTCTTTCTTCATTTCTTCATTTCCTTTTAGTGAGTTTTCCAGTAGGATCTGTGTTGAGGCACTCTTGTACATATTTTATTTGCCATCCTTTGACTCCATTTGGTTTAAGAGGATATTTTTTCTGGATTTTTTCCCTAATTTGCTCCCCACCCTTGTGTTTTCTATTTACATTGTAATGTTCTGTGAGATTCGTTTCCCCCCCCCCTGAGGAAGCCTCCCTCCTTCTTTTGGGTGAAATTATCCACCCAGTTTGAGCTCCAACTCACCAAGCTTTTTTACTTATATATATTGTAAGAGTTTTCTTTCCTTCTTTCCTTCTTTAACAGGGTTTTTCATAAGGGATATCTCTTAGGTTTCAGTTAGTTTGAATTCTCCCTTCGGGGCTGATCTTTTATCTGTTTTATAAGATTTTCTACGTCTTGAGGCTCTCTAAAATTATGCATTCTATTTTGCCACATTATTCTTAGTGCTGCTGGGAATTTCATCTGGACCGTTGCCCCCAATGTTTTCAGCTCCTGCATATATTGTCCCAACTCCCACTGTCTATCTTGTGTGGCTTTGCATATATCAGAGCGTATTTTGAATGACCAATTATCTTTGTTCAATGTTCCATTTTTTAAACCTGCACTCAGTATTTTTTCTTTGAGAGTATAAGACATAAAATTGACCAGAATTTTCCTGGATTTTTTCTTTTCCTTATTTTTTCTAAACGGATCTCTATGGACCCTCTGAATATTTTCCGTTAAATTGTGACTTTTAGCCCACGGGAAAAATTCCTCAAGAAGTACAACAATAAACGATTTTATATCCGCTCCTTCCACGTTCTCTGGGACATTTAGAATCCTAAGATTATTTCTTCTTCCTTGATTTTCCAATGATTCCAGCTTCTCTTTAATTGATTTCTCGCTGTCTTTTATTTTCAAAATTTCTTTTTGATCCATGCTAACCTTTTCGCTAAGGGATTCCACTGCTGCTTCTACTGCAGTAACTCTCTGTCCCAGGTCATTTAATTTTTGGTCTAATCCTTCACATACTTTACGTATCTTATTTTGATTCTCTTCAGAGACCAAAAATTTTTCATTCATTGCAGCCATTATTTTGTCAGCAAATACTTCCATGATTTTTTCAGTTATCATTACTTCTTGCCCTGTAGCCGCTGTGGGGGAACCTTGTTCTGAAGATCTCTCTGCAAATTTACCTTGTGATGACATTGCCTCCATTAAATGTGTGATTTCTGGAATAGCGTTAACCTGAAAAGTTAATCTTTCCCCTCTGATACTTTTTGAGATCTCCTCCTCGCCACCACTCACATTGCCTGGGGCCTTCTTATGTATAGGTGTTCGCACTACGCGAATTGCACATTGCACAGTGCAAACACGCGTAGCGTAGTGTTGCGTAGTGCTGCGATCATTTTTGCTTGCTCGCGGTTCTCAACGTCAAGTTGGCGACCGCGAGCAAGCAAAATGACATCCCGGCGAGACTTTTTCCTTGTTCGCGATCAGCAACATCAAGTTGGCGATCGCGAGCATGGAAAATAAACCTCCCGGCGAGATTCCCAACGCGAGGAGGTCAGGCTTCTCATTGCGAGTGGTCGTGTATGCTCGCGACCGCTCGCGATGAGAAACTACCAGTTCGCGTTGAGAAAGCTGCCGCTCGAGTAAAAATCTACTGAAGCAGCAGAAAACTACAGCTCGCACTGTGCAAGATGCCATTTTAAATGATTGCACAGTGCCGGTTGCTTGTCCGCACTGTGCAATCATTGAAAACGACATCTGGCACAGTGCAAACAAGGTACTACGCAGTTCGCGAAGTGTTACGCGTAGCTCGCGTAGTGCGAAGTGCACTTTGCGTAGCTTCACGAACTGCTACTTCGCGAACTACGCCCAGGGTTACTTCTAATGCTACTAAAACTTGACAACATGAGAGGTTTTAAATTAGTTATCTGTCAGCAAATACACGATGTTACCAAATGCTTCTCTCACAGTGGTTCTCAAATGCACACAGACTCACAGTGTGATTCTAGACAACAACCACTATACCTAGGAGTTTACCAAAAATCACTCACTAAGGGAACTGCACACAATCTTCATATTTCAGGACTGCACTTTTGTGTCAAAGCCTTAATCATATAATCAAAGCATAAGCAAAGACTGGCTTCTAATGCTACTAAAACTTCACAACATGACCGGTTTTAAAACAGGTATCTGTCAGCAAATACACGATGTTACCAAATGCTGCTCTCACAATCCTTACCCAAATGCACACAGACTCACAGTGTGATTATAGACAAGCAACACTATCCTAGGAGTTTACCAAAACTCATTCACTACTCTGGAAGAGTTAATGGTACTGCACACAATCTACATATTTAAGTACACCACATCAGTGTCAAAGCATGACTCATTTAATCAACGCATAAGCAAAGACTGGATTCTAGTCCTACCAAAACTTCACAACATGACAGGTAACAGTTACCTGTCAGCAAATACATGATGTTACCAAATGCTTCTCTCACAGTGATCCCAAATACACACTAACTCACAGTGTGATTCTAGACAAGCACCACTATCCCTATGAGTTTACCAAAACTCATTTACTACAGTCCAAGTGGTAAGGCAACTGCACACAATCTACATATTTCACAACTGCAATTTACTGTCAATGCCTGACTCATATAATGAAAGCATAAGCCATAACTGTCTTCTAATGCTACTAAAACTTGACAACATGACTGGTTTTAAAACAGTTATCTGTCAGCAAATACATGATGTTACCATATGCTTCTCTCACAATCCTTACCCAAATGCACACAGACTCACAGTGTGATTTTAGACAATCAACACTATCCTAGGAGTTTACCAAAACTCATTCACTAGTCTGGAGGAGTTAATGGTACTGAACACAATCTACATATTTAAGTACAGCACATCAGTGTCAAAGCATGACTCATTTAATCAACGCATAAGCAAACACTGGATTCTAATGCTACTAAAACTTCTCAACATGACAGGTTTTAAAAAAGTTATCTGTAAGCAAATACATGATATCACCAAATGCTTCTCTCACACTGATCCCAAATACACACTAACTCACACTGTGATTCTAGACATGCATCACTATCCCTAGGAGTTTACCAAAACTCATTCACTACAGTGCAACTGGTAAGGGAACTGCACACAATCTACATATTTCAGGACTGCACTTTTCTGTCAAAGCCTGACTCATTTAATCAAATCATAAGCATAACTGTCTTCTAATGCTACTAAAACTTCACAACATGACAAGTTAAAACAGTTATCTGTCAGCAAATACACAATGTTACCAAATGCTTCTCTCACAGTGGTTCCCAAATGCACACAGACTCACTGTGTGATTCTAGACAAACAACACTATCCCTTGCACTATACCAAAACACATTTCTTCATCAATCAATCAATCAATTTATTTAGCGCGCTACTCACCCGCTAGGGTCTCAAGGCGCAGGGGGGGATGGGTCCGTTACTGCTCGAAAAGCCAGGTCTTGAGTTGCTTCCTGAAGGAGAGCTGGTCCTGGGTCAGCCGTAGGTGGATGGGGAGGGAGTTCCATGTCTTGGCCGCCAGGTAGGAGAAGGATCTTCCTCCGGCGGTGGCTCTACGAATGCGTGGTACGGTGGCGAGGGTGAGGCTGGTCGATCGCAGCTGGCGGGTGGGCGTGTAGAAAGTGAGGCGGTTGTTGAGGTACTTGGGGCCCAGGTCGTGGAGAGCCTTGTGTGCGTGGGTGAGGAGTCTGAACGTGATCCTCTTGCTGATGGGGAGCCAGTGCAGGTCTTTCAGGTGGGCAGAGATGTGGTTGTGGCGGGGGATGTCCAGGACAAGTCATGCGGAGGCGTTCTGTATGCGCTGGAGTCTTTTCTATAGTTTGGCTGTGGTTCCCACGTAGAGGGTGTTCCCGTAGTCCAGTCGGCTGGTGACGAGTGCCTGGGTGACCGTCTTCCTGGTTTCGGTGGGGATCCATCGAAAGATCTTTCGGAGCATGCGCAGGGTGTTGAAACAGGATGACGAGACGGCGTTGACTTGTTTGGTCATCGAGAGGGAGGAGTCAAGGATGAAGCCCAGGTTTCGTGCGTGGTTCGTTGGCTTGGGGGTGGTGCCCAGGGCAGGGGGCCACCAGGAGTCGTCCCAGGCGGAGAGGGATGATCCCAGGATGAGGACTTCTGTCTTGTCTGAGTTCAGTTTCAGGCGGCTGTTCTTCATCCACTCGGCGACGTCTTTCATTCCTTCGTGGAGGCTGGCTCTGGCGGTGGCGGGGTCGTTGGTGAGGGAGAGGATCAGCTGGGTGTCGTCGGCGTAGGAAATTATCTAGAAGTAGTACTATATTTTAGTATAGAAACATAACATAACTCATTTCACAAATTCATAAACAATGACTGGTTTCTAATTCTTCCAAAATATAAAAACAGCACAGTTATCTGTCTACAAACACATGAAAAACACAAATGCTTATCACAGGATGGTTTCTACATGCACACACATTGTAGAGAAAAAAAGTACTCCCTACACTTTAGCAGGAAAAATACATTAGTCTGATTAAAATCAAAATAGTCTACATACATCCCCTCACAATTAAATAACTCATCTTTCAAGTTCTTTTGTAGATTAAGAAGTATATCAATCACTCACCATATTTTCTTTTACAGAATCTCTGCACTGTGCACCTCTCAGCAAAAGCAAAGAATGGAAAAGTTTCCCTTTCATTTTCCACACATATACATGTAAACATCAAATCACAATCCTTCGCACATAAAATCAAAAGCAAACACACATTTCTATTGGTTAAACATTTCAACCCTTTCCAACTGAAATACATTTCAACCCTTCCCCCAATCTGCCTTCTGCCTGTTACCATAGAAACAGGTCATGGAACACTGCACTGAGCTCACAGGTCACAAGTTCATCACACAATGTTCCTACACAAGACAGGAAGTGTGCTTGACTTTTTAACATATCAGTTTATCATATATAATGTTCCTTACAATCTGTTTTTGTTAACCAATAACAATTATACCTTTAAAAAACAGAAATATACACCCTACCTTTCAGTGTAGAAAGTTGTCATACAACCAATGATTTCTTGTCGTTTTTCAAAAAACTTTGCCGTGGATCCGCGCACCCACCGCGAGAGAATCAGTGCATCCAACGCGATAACCGTGCGCGCATTTCCCCGTTTTTTTTTAAATAAAAAAGGGGGCCCCAGGGGGTCCTTTTGGGACCACCTAAGCACCTCTAGAGGGTCAGAGTATTTCCACTCTGCCCCCTTTATATGTTTTACACACTTATTCCCCTTGCATCTTCAGCCTCGCTTCTACCGAGGCAGAAAAAGGCCGGCAACAGTTCCTGGTTTTGAATGTAGAGAGACACTCGACAGCCAATTAGCATTCAGCGCGTGATCGGGAGGGTGCGCGCTCGGTTCGGGGAGGGTGCGCATACGGTGCGGGTAGGGTCCGCGGATCCTCCCCTGCCATAGATAACTTTTTACCCTAATTTTCGTCAACCGGCGCCAACGTTATTCCAAATAGAATGTTGCGGATTTCCTATGGAAAATAGGTCCTAACTATAACTATCTACTGGCGACCGCCAGTAGATTATATATATATATATATAATATTATGGCTGCCGTGTTGTCGATGTAAACCGAAAGGACAATAAACCAATCGGTATTTGAAGAACTGTGGTCCGTGCTCTTTTTGCCGTGGCTGAAGGGAAAAGCGCGGAGTGGAAGAGTGCTTGGCGATACATATATATATATATATATATATATATATATATATATATATATATATATATATATATGAAGTAATCACATTTCCATTAAAAAACATGGAATCGGCACCCTTGTGGACTTCACTCCAGTTTTATTGTTATATGAGTGATACAATCATCTATGTGTTTAGGCTGCAAGAAGCAGCCTTAGTCACAATATATATATAATACTCCATGTTGTATTTTAAAAGCACACTGTATTTTAAACCCTTCCCCACACTGCTTCACACTCAAATGTACCAGTAAGTCAAACATTCAGCATATTGTTTACTGCACCACACTAGCTTCCAATTCAACAGTAGTAGATGTGGTTGACTACTTCAAAATATTATTGTATCCAGTGTATTGTACCTTTCAATATTTTCTCCACATCCAATCAGAAAAATACTTATTTTACAAACTAGGATGCCTCCTATTTTTAGGTGGGCAATGCCTAAGAACACAAATGACTTATCTCCTTTTCTTAAAGCAAATTCTGCCCACCATTTTAGATGCCTTTCATTATACTAACTGTCATATTCAGCTATAGACGTCTTCTAATTCCTAGCACACCTGCCTTCCAAATGCTTACAGTATGGATTGTAGGTCACAGATATGTTTTCTGGGGCAAAAGTATACTTGAGACATATATATATATGAAGTAATCACATTTCCATTCAAAAAGATGGAATCGGCACCCTTGTGGACTTCACTCCAGTTTTATTGTTATATGAGTGATACAATCATCTATGTGTTTAGGCTGCAAGACGCAGCCTTAGTCACGATATATATATAATACTCCATGTTGTATTTTAAAAGCACACTGTATTTTAAGCCCTTCCCCCACACTGCTTCACACTCAAATGTACCAGTAAGTCAAACATTCAGCATATTGTTTACTGCACCACACTAGCTTCCAATTCAACAGTAGTAGATGTGGTTGACTACTTCAAAATATTATTGTATCCAGTGTATTGTACCTTTCAATATTTTCTCCACAACCAATCAGAAAAATACTTATTTTACAAACTAAGATGCCACCTATTTTTAGGTGGGCAATGCCTAAGAACACAAATGACTTATCTCCTTTTCTTAAAGCAAATTCTGCCCACCATTTTAGATGCCTTTCATTATACTAACTGTCATATTCAGCTATAGACGTCTTCTAATTCCTAGCACACCTGCCTTCCAAATGCTTACAGTATGGATTGTAGGTCACAGATATGTTTTCTGGGGCAAAAGTATACTTGAGACAGAGGTATTGACAAAGACTTGGGTTTGCATAATGTGGATAATAAATGGTTTGGCAAGAGAGGATTAAAATGGCACCAACTACTGCCTTTGGTTTAGAGCATTTTGAATTTCCATTCTCCTGACCTCATGATTGTGCACTATGGTGGCACTGTCTAAGCACACTGACTAAGGTAGTTTTAGACATCCTTATTAAGGATACCTTTCACAACTAATGTTTCTTTTCCCTCAAACTGTCTTTGTGTATAAATGCCAAAGACAGACATGGAAGTGGACAAATCAGTTCTGTCCACAGATTGACAAAGCTAGGAAGCATGGTAATAAAGCTGTCCTGCTTACCTGAGAGACCATAACATGGGATCTATCTACAACATGTTCTTTTTGATTTTTCATTTACTGCTTCCACATGATACTATTCACACAATTACATACAATGCATCCAAACTATAAACCTTATTTTTAGTAAAAATATCTCCTCCTTTATTGAAAAATTATTTTGTATACAACGATAAAAACATTTTTGAAAATCAAGTTCATAAACAATTCATAAAATCTTTTTACAGAAGAGACCACAGACAGTAGTATAATGGATTATCACCCCTATGTGTAGTAGTCCTTTATCTATACCTCAATTATACCTAACACATTTTTTATATTTCTTTATAGGCAAGAAACCACATTTCTGTTTTATTCACTGCTATATATGTAATATTAGAGAATCATGTAAAAAGTGTAAAAAGATTTTATGGATTGTTTATAAACTGTTTTGATTTTGTAAACAATTTTATCGTTGTATACAAAATTATTTTTCAATAAAGGAGGAGATAAAATAAAGATTATAGTTTGGATGCATTATATGTAAGTGTGTGAATAGTATGATGTGGAAGCAGTAAATCAACAAACAAAAATAACACGGGGAACAACATTTTTTAACCCCTTGCATGCTCATGACGGAACCACTCCGTCATGAGCCACAGGCGCCGTGTGCTCATGACGGAGTGGTTCCGTCATGCTGCGGCCGTTGGCGGCCGCTCCGCCCACGCGGCGCTGTTTCCCCGCCTGTGCGGGCGATCAGCGCAAGTGGGTGGAGTCATGACGGAACCACGCCGTCATGAGCACAGCTCGCCCGTGACTCATGACGGCGTGGTTCCGTCATGAGCATGGTGGCGCCGCGCTCACCCCAAACCCCCCCCCAGCGCTGCGGCGGAATTTGCGCCGCAGCGAAGGGGTTAATTGGTTATTTTACCCAGTTCCCTTTGTCTCAGAAAGGTTGCTCTCAAACTTGTTTTTTGAGTCTATCTCCAACAACAACATGCATTTTCATATGGATAAAATCTATAGATGTGATGGAGTTCACTTCACAGATGAAGGGAACAGGGTGTTTCTCAGCAGCCTGAAACTGTGCATCTGCACTTACATGCAGCTGCAACAAAGTCATAATGAACACAACGGATTTTCTCAAAGCCACCCTATACCCAACACTGAAAAGAATATATTTTTAAAAACTTTATTCCTCCAAAATATTTTCCAGATTCACGAATCCATCGTGGATCCGCAAACTAAAAGTACAAACTCAATGCACAACAACACCTTTTACATTTTGTAACAAGAATTTTAACTCTATACATATTAAAATGTTTTTCTAACTAGGTTTCTAACTGTATAAATATGAAATTAAGTGTGTACTTCACTCTAAGTAGCTCGATGATAGGCTTCACAAGTGTCAATGGTTACATCAGTGTCTGAATGGGTATGTCAGTGTCTTGGGGGTGTGTGAATGGGTTTGTGAATGGGTGCATTAGTGTCTCAGTGGACTTGCACTGACTTTATCAGTAACTGAGTGGTTCTATGAAAGGATGCACCCGTGTCTTTCTGGGTCTATGGGTGGGTGCATCAGTGTCTGAGTGGGTCTGTGAGTAGGGGCACCAATATCTGAGTGACTTTGGCAATACATGTGCCAGAGTTGAACTGGGTGCATCAGTGTCTAAGCGGGTGTGTGAATGGATGCGTTAGTATTGGAGTGGGTCATGGACTGGCTATACCAGTAACTCAGTGGATCTGTGAAAGGATGTGTAAGTGTCTGTGTAGATCTCTGAGTGTTTGTGAGTGGGTGGTTTAGTGTCCGAGTGGATTGATGTGTGTGTGCGTTAGTATCTGTGTGGGTTAGTGAGAGGTTGTGCCAGTGTCTGAGAAGGTCTGTAGGTGGGTGCATTAGTGTCCAGAAGTGGGTGCATCAATGTCTGATTAGATCTGTAAGTTTGTGCCTCGGTGTCTCATTGGCTCTGTGAGTGGGTACATACGTCTATGAATTAGTTTGTGAGTGCATGTGTGACTGCTTGTATAAGTGTATGAGTCAATACAGTACTGAGGAAATTAATATTTGAATATTTTTTATTTATTTATTTTGGGTAGATCCGTGACTCGATGGGGTCGCGGCTCTGACCACATGGGAATAAATATATTATTATTATGGGAGGGGGTACCATGTGGCCTTCCTTCCAGGTGGAATTTTTTCCCGGGGACACCATTCCCTGGGACTTGGCCACAATACTGGGTACCCTGTTCCCACCCAGGGCACCCATTTATTTTTGGGGGGGCCGTGGGGGGAGCCTGAAGGCCCCCGTGGTCCTTGCTGGCTCCCCACGTCCTGCAGAAGCCAGCATTGGATTTGGACAGAGGGAGCTGCTAACATGCAGCTCCCTCTGGCCAAAGCAATTCTGCTCTGCTTTGTGCAAGTGAGAGCATTTTACATGCTCTCACTTCCACAAAGCGGAGCAGTGTTTGCTATGGTTTCAACCCATAGGTAACTTCAAAGTACTGGGGAGGGAACCCTGGGACATTACTGGAGCTGGCCCTGAGGGGTGGTGGTCCCCCTGGTCATGTAGGACTCCTGGAGGAGGGCAACGCGACCCCCCTCCTTTCTTCAAATTTGCCCCAGGAAGTGGTGGTCCCTGGGGCTAAGGGTCTGCAATGGACCCCCTTAATTATTGTATTTGTGCCCCAGAGAGGTGGTGGTCATTTGTACAAAATGCTACAATGTAAAGTCAAAGAGCCTTCTTAGAAGGTTGGCGGTCCCATGGACCACTGTATCGGCGGTGGCAGTCTGAGCATGGAGAACTCGGTGCTCTGACCGCCCTATAATGAGTTGGGTGGATTGCCTTTGATAAGACCGCCACAGGCTCGCCATGACCAACAGTAGACCACTGACAGCCAGATTCGCACTCGGGGAGAGGCAGCCACCATAGGGCTGGACAGGGGAGCTGTACTACCATCCATATTACAAGTTGGCTGTTCCACAAGCAGACCGTGGCGGTCCACCCGCTTGCTTCAAGGTGGCGGTGATGAAAGAATTGGGGTGCATACTCACCTCTTTCTTGTTCTTCCAGGCAGATTCCCAATGTGGATACTTTTATCCAGGCACCCCCTTCACTGCAGGATCTTCCTGCCGAGGATTATGACCCTGTTTACGGCGATCTACAGGTAAGTCTTCTTTGTACCATATACCCATTGCCAGGACTGCCCATAAATGAGCTGAACTTCAGTAATGGGTATATGGTATTTTTTCCACATATATCCTGCATATTTGTGCATCTGACACATCTGCAGTTGAAATGCACACACAGGCTTCAATATATTTGTGAAAAGTGCTCTCCACCGCTGCAAGTTCCTGGCCTCCATACCACCAGCCTCGTGATCAATTCGTAATACGACGGCCTTTGGGGCAGTCCTACGGAGGTTGGTTTGCCAAATTCGTAATATGGCCCAAAATCTTCATAAATAACAAAGCAGTAGATTACTTAGAAATAATAGCCAAAGGCATATTATAAATTAAAGAATAACCTACAAAAAAGTCCCCAAAACCTGTTGCAAAATCTAAACCAACATGACAAATCATTTTTTAAATAAATAATAAACATATTATTTTAGTACATCAGTCTAAACATTAACTAAGACAATATTAAAAAGTGACAGAGATAATAAAATATTATATAAAATATTCACATGATAAAGGTAAACCTCACCAACAAAAAGCTCAAAGAACAAACTCAATCCATCACATAAAAAATATTCAACACATTAACCACACATTTCCAAATAAAAATCACAATATTAACACAACAATAAAATATCCAACCCAAAATAAATATGACTTACAGTTCTGTAGCTACAGATCTTCCTCTATATCCATGTAGTCAAATATACAAATCCACCAAATATGGGAAAAATATTTTCCAAAAAGCCCCTAAAAAAAATACAGAAATAAAACACATCCAATAGATATCCTTCAAAGCAATCCAAAGTATCTAAGAACCATAAAAATCTGAGAAACTCGTTTCCAAAATACACGCTCCTGGAAACCCCCAAAAAGCAGGAAATCAAAGTTAAAAATAGGAGTTTATTACAAACCAAAAGTGATTTCCTTAAAAAATTAAAAAGTACCTCCAATGCCCATAGGACAGGTTTGTTGACAAAAATCTTTAGAGTAAACATGAAAACCCACCTGCAAAACACAATACATTCGCAAAAATACATTTACATTACACTTAATCATCAAAAGATAAGCAGCATAACACAATGTAACATAACATAACGATAAATTATTAAGAAAGTGATCGAAAGCCTCAAACTACACATGGTGAAAAAACAACTGTTAATATATCTAAGGGCCTGATTAAAATGCCGGTCGGACCCCATTTGACCGCCGCTGCTGTGGTCCGATTCTGACTGCCAAGGCTGGGAAAGCTCTGCCCTCCGTATTAAAATGCTACCGCTGCTACCGCCAAGTTCTCATCATCGACGGTGCCTCACTCCTCGGACATGTCGCTGCAAGTGACTACAAATGCACAGGAAACATGTGCAGTTGTACACACATGCATCACATATGTGGGGACATGCCTTGTGCACCATGTAACCAATTGCTGGAGTGCGGCGATATGTCCACAGTCCAGTCAATGGGGATACATGTCACATGAGGAATTACCTGGATTCCGCCACCCACAGGACAGTCTACTTCGGGGTGTAGCTGCTGAGGTGTAGGGAGGACCTGGAGGAAGGGATCCACAATGGAGTCCACTGGGGAGAAGGGGAATCAGCTGAGTATTTATTCCTTTTGCTTCGTGTCCGACGACTCAAGGTATAGACTGCCAAGACCAGGTCGTTGGAAACCTCCATTACAATCCAGACAGCGGTCAGAACACCCTGTACTGCCCTACGACTGTCGTTCCTCTGCGACCACCAACTCGCTGGTCAGAGCAAGGCTGTCAGAGTCAGCGTTCTGACAGCAGTCGGTTGGAGTGTGGACCGACCGCTTCTGACAAGATATTTGGTGGTCCAACCGCATCCAACAGTGCTGCGGAATGCAGTCCGACCGGCATCGTAATCAGGCCCTAAATGTCCAAAAAAAAAACACAAATAAAACTAACAATGACCTCTAGACTGCCCACCTCAAAACTAACCCTGGGCGTAGTGGGCGGTGTGGGGCTTCGCGGAGCACCACAGAGTTGAAAACAAACTCTGTGTAACTCTACGTAGCTCCGCTACGCCACCCGCCTCCCACCCGCCCTATTAACAATAAGTATAAACTTTTAAAAAACGATTTAAAAGTAAAGAAAAATTCCTTACCTCAGCTGCGGCATCCCCAAGCTGCCCTCATCCTCTTCATCGCATTCTTGGTCAAAACTGCACATGTGCGGTCGTCCTCTTACTTCAGAGAGGAAGAGGTGCACAATTAAAAGAACAGCAGTGCAGACAAATCAGGCTAGACATAGAAATGATCAGAATTAGAGGCGAAAGATTGGCTTGGGTGAGGGAGCAACTCAAGTAGAAAGAAGTGGTATGATCTGGATAAGAAGCAGTATGATCAAGAGTGTGCTTAAAGAAAATCGAGGAGGGTAACAGAAGGCTCTGGAGATAAGGCAATAGACAAGAAAGAGAAACAGGAGATCAGATGGAGTGGATCAATTTTTCTCGGGCCTGATATGCTCTCTTCTTTTTCAGCCCTTACAAACCAAATTTTAGCAACTGATCATTCTGGCTTGCAGACTTGAGTAGCAATCGCTCACACCCAGATGATGGTAGATGGGGACGTAACTAGAGATTTAGGAAGTAGACCAACTCAGGCCTAGATGGGGATCCTGTCAAGGGAATCCCTACATTTAAGGACTACCATAATAGAACTGTGGCATCCATAATCATATGAATGATGAGTTTGTTTGCAATACTTGTTGAATTTCAATTTGAGGATAAAGCAGAGTGATTCAATTCAGAAAGTTTGTAAAATTTTTTAGTGATTTCAACAGTTCAGCGTGTGTACAGACTAGGAAAGCAAAAGTGAGCTATACC
Source organism: Triturus cristatus (assembly GCF_964204655.1). NCBI lineage: Eukaryota > Metazoa > Chordata > Amphibia > Caudata > Salamandridae > Triturus > Triturus cristatus. Next base: position 587,208,759 of record NC_140591.1, on the reverse strand, counting down.
GCTGGACTTGTATTATCTTTGGGCAACCATCTTGTCTCATAACTGAAGTGAAATTTAGACTAATATTTGCTCTACTCTGCATTCCCTATGTCAATGAAAATGAAAACGAACCTGTGTCCAGGAAGCTAGAGCTAAAAAAACATGATCGATAAGCCTGAAGACATTTGTATGACACGGGTGTTCTAAAAATGTTTTGAAAATGTATGATCAAATGATAACACAGTTTTTTTTCCAGAGATGATCTTATGCCAAATAATTTTTCAGACAGTGGTACATTTGTTAGCTTAGCCTAGATGTGGGGTGTTGGATGAAGATGACATTGATATAGAGCTGTCTCGCAGTTTCATGCTATTTTTAGTGTATCACGAACTAGCATGAACCCAGTTGGTCTACACTATCATCACAGTTTTTAAATACAATGACAAAATGTGTACACAAAAGTAGGAATTCTGCAAATTACTTTGTGACCGTATCAGTGTCAACTGCCAAAGCAGAACATTCTTTTACAAAACTATGCCTGTGCTAAAAACCTGTGGGAGATGATGGAACAATGTACTATAATGAATAAAATACCTTCTACCATACATATAAATACAAATTGCAAGTCATCTTGGAGTGCCATGACTTTATAATGGAAATCAGCCTCTTTTTGGTCATGGAACAACTCTGTGACTTGCAAAATCATCATAATGAACAGCAGGGGGTATTTAACATATATATATTACATGGGAGTCTGCAATTGCAGTATAAAAGCCTGTCTCTAAGACATGTCACAAGTCGCCTGTCATAAAATAATGACATAGCTGCCGAACTGTGATAAATTATTACAGCTGAGTTCTGACACCCCAATGCCAGCTGCCAAAGTCAGCAGCCAAGGAGAAAGGCAGGACACAGAACATAATTAAAGCTGCATTTTAAAACAGACCCCAGCTTTTCCTTATTCTGCTGTATCTTCCTAAATGACCTGTGACAGTACAATGAAGATATTTATGCAACGTTTATTTTTGGAGACTTTAGGTAATTAGGAAAGACGGAATCTCTCAGCATGTTTCTACATATTCTGGGCTGCCGTGCATGTTTTTTTAAATACGACTTGTATTAAACTGATTCTAATGGCTTATTGCAACAAATATCTAACTGCTTTTTGGTGCTTTTAATTTTGCTCTAGAGATTCATTTTTGCAATCATCCTATCTCTTTCACATGAAATAGCAAATCACCAAGGATTTAAGCGGTTTATGGGAAGGGTGATGATGTTAGCATGTATTACAGTGAATAATGCATGCCTTGGGGTACATTATAAGGATGTTGCAAGCCACCTTGAAGTTCCATGACTTTATATAGAAACATGGCCATCGACCTATCTTCATTGTATGGTCAGGAAAGTCCTCAGTGACTTGCAATATCCTTATAATATATGGCTGGGGTGCTTTATCCCATAGAAAATGCATGGGAGCTCGAAATCACTTTCAAAAAGCCAATTTCTATATTCCTTATTAAAGGTGAGCTGTCATGTTTCTAGTCACTTGTAATAAAGCAATGACATAGCTGCTAACCAAGAGAAGTTATTACAGATGAGGCGTGAGACCACTGCCTGCTGATAGAGCAAAGCAGCTAGGGTGAAAGGCAAGCCATGGAGCATAACTACAGCTGCAGGTTAAACAAGGAAAACTGAAACTGGATTTTCTTCCTTATGGTATAGTTCTCTAATAAGAACAAGTGTTCAGCAGTGGGTAGATGTTTATAGCAACATGTTTACTTTTTCCACCTTTTAGGTCATTGCAGGAATCTCTTCATGTTTCTATATAATTTGAGTCAAAGCATTTCTTTAACCTGGCACGTTAAACTCATTCTAATATCTTATTGCAAAACTTACTAACTGCTTTTTGATGTGTTCAATTTTTAAGTATAGATTCTGCTTTTATTCTAATTGTCTGCACTGAACATGAAAGAGCAAGGCACCAAACATTTAAAGAGTTTTATGGAAGGGTGACCATGTATCATAAGGAATAAAATGCCCTCTAAAGTACATTAAAAGGATATTGCAAGTCACCTTGGAGTCCAATGACCTCATAAAGGAACCCATTCCAAAATATGGTCATGGAACACCTCAGTGACTCACAATATACAGCAGGGGGTACTTTATTCCATTTGTGTTGCATATTACATGGAATCCCAACAGGAAAAGATTATCTGAAAGGGATATGGAGGGATCCAAACAGCGCCCCCTGCCATCGTAGGCCATTGAAAAGTGACCCTGGGGGAACATGTAGTGCCCCCACTCACCTCTGCATGCCATGCCCGACATGGTGCATGGCATACGGTGCACAGATGTGCAGAAAGCGGTGCACCGCTGCAGCATCTGCTACAGCTCTTCTAAAGGGCCGACCCATGCTGCTGCAGTGGGACCTCCAGCTTTCCGACTGCCAGCCCAGCAGTCATAACCTAATACGACGGTCGGACCTCTGCATGCTTGCCAGGTGGTCTCCCGAACAGTGCAATGGCGGCTGACAGTCTGACCGCCTGGCATTGTAAGGATGTCATAGGTATTTATATATTTATTTAGTTAGTTAGTTTTCTTCTGTAGCGCACTATCACCGATGTTCATTTAGGGGCTGTACAATTTACCAGAAAAATTATAAAACAACAAGCCTCGGTAACCAGGGCTAGGATAAATTGTGAAAATCAAACTGGAAGCCGTATTGAAAAGTAGGAAGGGTAATGCAGGGAGAAATGGGGTGAACGATATAAAGATTCCAGTAGAGGGTGAAGTTGATACTTAGATTAAGTGAATTAGGAAGATTTTCAATTGAGTCTGCTCCATGATGAGATTCATAGAGGCGAAGAGAATCAGCCAAGCAAGAGGTGGAGCAAGTGGGTTTTCTGATGGCTCCTAAATGAAAGAAGCATATGCTGTAGTTTTACATTTGTAGGTTAGGATTTCCAGGGAGAAGCCACTTCTCCAGTGAAAGGTCTATTTTGAGCAAAGGAAGTTCTGAGAGTCTTTAGTCTGAAACAAAGTTATTTATCCTACTGAGATGGGGGCCAGCTTGAAAAAAATTCTAGGTCTCTATGAACCTAACAAGCTGACAGTGGCTGCTGGGTATCCTTATGTTCTATGTGAGTATGCTTTAGAGCTTGTGAGCTTCTATAAAGAAAGGTGGCAGTTAAGGGCTTTTTTATAATGGGAATGTTCAGGGGTAAAGCCACTCCCAATCTGTAGGAAGTATAACCTCACTTTTTTGGGATAGATTAACAGCTTTTTCTCGGGATCATAACATCCTTTCTGATCTCCAATATGGTTTCCGACCTGGAAGATCAACTACTGACCAATGTTTGAACCATTATTTAATTTTGAACAAATAGAAAGTGGCGTGAAAGGAATCTATCCAGTTAGCTCTCATGGAATTAACAGTGGCTTTTGACCAGGTTAATCAGGACAAACTCTGAAGACGTATCTTGGACATGTGGGTAGACCATGATATAGTTTATTTTTTTCGAGATCTTCAAGCCCGCTTGACGGCCTCAGTCAGATACACCGCCCGCAAGTAAAACGTCAGCCCCTGCCTGCCCTGCTTTATGCAGATGCTCATGGTTATAACGGCCAGAGGTTTGCAAGCTTTCATGAACCTATTGGAGAGTTTTATGAAAGAGTTCGACCTTATCACCAATGTTAGCAAGGTCCACGTAATGTTAGTAAGTCCAAGAAACATAAAGTCACTGGGCCCGATTCACAGAACTAACTTAAGACAAAATCCTAAACTTACTACCATTTTGGTATTCACAGAAGGCACTTACTCATTTCGGTATTCACAGAAGGCACTTACTCATTTCGGTATTCACAGAAGTTAGGAGTCCTAAGTTTAGGACTCCTAAATGCCTTCTGTGAATACCGAAAGCCTTAAAATTTGGATTTTTCTCAGTTTAGTAGTAGTATAGTTAGGACTCCTAAGTTTAGGACAAGTAAAACGTCAGCCCCTGCCTGCCCTGCTTTATGCAGATGCTCATGGTTAAAATGGCCAGAGGTTTGCAAGCTCTCATGAACCTATTGGTGAGTTTTATGAAAGAGTTCGACCTTATCACCAATGTTAGCAAGGTCCACGTAATGTTAGTAAGTCCAAGAAACAAAGTCACTGGGCCCGATTCACAGAACTAACTTAAGACAAAATCCTAAATTTACTACCATTTTCGTATTCACAGAAGGTACTTACTCATTTTGGTATTCACAGAAGACACTTACTCATTTCGGTATTCTTAGGAGTCCTAAGTTTAGGACTCCTAAATGCCTTCTGTGAATACCGAAAGTCTTAAAATTAGGATTTTTCTCAGTTTAGGAGTCCTAAACTTAGGAGTCCTAACTATACTACTACTAAACTGAGAAAAATCCTAATTTTAAGGCTTTCGGTATTCACAGAAGGCATTTAGGAGTCCTAAACTTAGGAGTCCTAACTATACTACTACTAAACTGAGAAAAATCCTAATTTTAAGACTTTCGGTATTAACAGAAGGCATTTAGGAGTCCTAAACTTAGGACTCCTAACTTCTGTGAATACCGAAATGAGTAAGTGTCTTCTGTGAATACCAAAATGAGTAAGTACCTTCTGTGAATACGAAAATGGTAGTAAGTTTAGGATTTTGTCTTCAGTTCGTTCTGTGAATCGGGCCCTAGAATCTTTAAGATAGGCACACAGACACTCATGAGGGTGAAAGCCTTTCCGTACCTTGGTGTCCTGTTTGATGGCAATGTATGATGGAACCCCATATTATCCAGCAAGCAGTTGGATCTTTCTCAGACCAGCACAGCTATTTGGAAGTTTGCCTCTAGACTGGGTAGGAAACCAATCAGTGCCCTACTACAAGTCTATCGAGCCAAGAGTGTCTCTAAAGCTTGCTACGGGAGTGCCATCTGGGGCTATAGAACACGTGACTCCCTGCAGGAGGCTGAAAACATATTGTTGAGATGTCTTATTTGTGTCCCCCAGAGTATCCCCTCCTATACAATACATGAAGAGTTGGGGGTTAGCTACCTTACCGACAATATAGCCCTACAACTCCTTTTATGTTGGATTGATATTTGGACAAAAGAAGCTCACTTAAATAGAGTGAAACTGCATGACTGTCTATCTCTTGACTTCACTCTGCAAATCCTGTGCCTGAAGTACATTAAGACAGCCTTTCAGAACTTGGGAAGGGGGGGATCTATTTATCAGTCCTGACAAGATTGTAAAGGCGGATCGAGGCTGGGTTAGACACAACTTCTTGAGACACAGACTTCATGGGATATAGTATTTGGCCCATCAGAAAATGTCGGGGCAAGGATATGTGTTATTGAGAACAAAATTAGGTATAGAACCTTACCTGACTTATGTTACGTCTACAGAGCAAAAACCAAAGGAAATGATGGACGGAGTGTTGATGTTACGTCTAACCATGCACAATTTTTGCTAACCAGATTTAGGTTAAACTTGTTAGCCAAGCTGCTTGCATTGCCTTGGGGTTGGCACATCCGTCTTCCTTGGCACCTTGCAATTGTGACCAGGTGTCTCCACAGGATACCATGCATTTTACAGTGTTTTGTAAATTTTACGAGATCCCGATAAAGGCTTTTTTAGTTCCTCTTTTCAGAGTACGAGAATTCAAACAAGTGTGGCCAGCTCTCTTGTTTTAAGAAATGCTCTGTGAGGACATTATTTTTAATTTTGCTAGTTTTTTAAACGCTGACGTTAGATCAAGAAACTCGATAAGGGATTGGTAGCACCACAGCACAGTGTTATGAATTGTTCATGATTTTAATCATTTGTATGGTTTTTATCTGACTGTGCATTTGTTGTATACTTTTATCATAACGGAAGAAAGCTTATTATTGATTGAACCTCACTTTTGATAGAAAGCTTTGCACAGAGCTATGAATTTTATTCTCCGGGTATGGGGAGCCAGTGTAAAGCCTTGAGGGTGTGGGTAATGAGATCGCCCCTACTTAGATTTAGTATTTGTCGTGCCTGCTTTGCGACATTTGCTAGGCGAAACAGTCATTTGAAACTTATCCCTATAAGAGGGGATTCTTATGCTAATGTACTAACAACTATTTTCCTTTTATGTCCTTACTTGAGTTGATATTCATGTTTGGGATTAGATCTGTTTATTGTTGTTTTGCTAAATGCATACACTCACCTACATGCGGGCTGCCAAGATCAAGAACAACCAGCTAATAACTTCGATCATGCTATTGTTATTCAGCTCTCACAATCATGCAGGCTTGCAATGAATTTCTCGGTGTCATGCTATAAGCCCCAGGAAATCTCATGCACTGTATCCAACCTCTACTCTCCCTCGGTGCTTGGAGCAGGTGAGTCTGTAATAACGGACTGAGGTTTTATCTGTCCCTTTAATTGCATGTGTTGTGCAGGAGGATAGTGAGAATCCTGGGGTATTTGGGACATGCGAGACCCCCATATACTGAGGCAAGATATATCAGAAATGGAGCCCAGGACTCGTCAAAATCTTCATTTCTCAGATCTAATGCCATAGAGATCTTCTCCATCCCCATTGTGTCCAAAGAGTCTGATTTTGCCATTCTCTGTTGTCCAAGGAGTGATATTTCCCCGAGAAGGCAGTGATGGCATGTCTAGCCGGGCATAGTGTCATTTGTTTACCTTTCTTGGAAATAACAGAACTGGATGTTTATTAAACATGCTCACTGTCATGTTTGCGAGCAGCCTGTGATGGAGGATCCAAACAATTTACCTAGGTATCCACGACATCCGTCCAGTAGGCATGTTACTTTAGTCCTTACCAGATTAAATTAATTAGAGTACCCATGTTGCCACCCCACTGCCAGCAGGTATCTGCTGTCTGCTGATCCCAGATGGATATAATCACAGGAGTGTAGTACAAATATGTCATTATTTTCACTATTGCATACCTTATTGCTGTACATTTCTATGCTAAATGTTCCCACACCAATATCTCCTCCCCCTCTATATCTGTCTTCTCAGTTCCAGCTCTCATCTCTTCAAGCCCAAACCTTTCCCCTCATCTGACACTTGATTGAGGTATTTATATGACCAAAAGTAGTTTATTTTCATCCTCCCAAGTGAAGAGCCATTTTCAAAAGAGGTTAGTGATGTCTAGCCACTTGCTTGATTTTGGCATTGAAAATCAAGTGTAGTATTTGGTAAAGGTGATATCATTCTGCTCTGTGTGAGTCCACATGTGTGATTAAGGCATTGAAAGGACCTCACCTCCTTTTATAAAAGAGGCCCACCACTCTCTTGCATTCCTCTTCTTGCCACACCTCAAAGGCATCTCTGCTGCAGCCAAAGTGAACTCTGGGTTTTCTGTAATTGAGGTAAAATAGAATGGACACAGACACTCTGTCACATACACTTCCATAATTGTCTTTGTTTCTGGGAAAGCTTAGCATCCATGGCCTGGGCCTTTTATCCAGTCAGTGAACCTTCTATATGTGGAAACTGGCTACGGTCAGGTCCATATAGCACCAGGTTTTCTTTGATTCCAGTGTACCTCATTCCACTAAGAGTCGGGGCTCTGTCACTTGGTAGTGCCCAGAAAAACTAGGGAGTCTCAGTTCCTCTGCGTGGTTAGATCTGCGAATTCCTCTTTTGACCAATCTTGGTGCTTTTCCAACCAATAACAAGTCATTATTCAGCCTCTGAATTTTCTCAAGGATTGCCCTGAGTCCAGTCAGAGGTGAGACCTGGAATATGTGATGAACTCGGGGTAGAGCAGCATTTATTTTGAACCTAGAAACCCTCCAGTATTCATTTAACTTCTCCATTAGGTGGGGTTGGATTGGCCAGGGTTGTTGACAGACATCAGATAATCACCTGCGTACATCATGATGACCAATTATGAGTCCCTGGATTTTTTTTTTGTGTTACTTAAATCACTAGCAGCTCTAGCATTAGGGTGAATAGGACCAGAGACAGAGAATAACCCTAGTCCCTCTTTAGGTCCTTAATATGGGAGATAGGCCCCGTTTACCCCTACACAGGCTGTTGGTCTTTTACATAGTCAGTCCAGAACGCCGCAGCCAGACCAATCCTTGACATCCTCCAGCACAACAACATCACCCAACACCTCAGCGATCTCCACTGGCTCTCAGTTGAAAGAAGAATAACATTCAAGCTGCTCATGCACACATATAAGGCCCTGGCTCTTCAGATGACCCCCAAGGGGACCACACCCCCAGCCCCTTGAGTCCCTAACAGGTGAGTAGCTGCGGTTTACAAACCCGATTGATTGATTGGATCGACTTCCTAACCCCAACCTATTTCCTATTTTGTAGGCTTTGTGGGTCCTCAAGAGAAATGTCCATTCAACACAATTGAAAGCTTTCTCTGTATCTAATGAAAGCAGTAGAGTATGCTTTTGTATTTACTTTTGATATTGGCTATGACGTGCCTCACCCTTTTGGTGTTGTCTGCACACCCTTTCCCAGGGTTGAAGCCCAACTGATTAGAGTCAACTAGCCCTGGCATGACTCTCCCCAACTGGGCTACTGGTAGCTGGCAAATATCTTGGCATTCACATTTAGGAGGTGATTTTGGGGTGTAACAGCTGTACCTAGCAGGGTATCCCTGCCAGGTTTAGGTGTTATTGCTATGAGTGGCTCTAACATTGTATCCAGCACAGTGCTTGTTTCAACACATTTGTTGTATATGCATGTCTTTAGAAGGTCTTATAACAGACTGGTATAAACCAATCCAGTTCTGAGCATTTGCCTAAGTGAAGCTTCTGAATTCCACGAGCTCAGCTTGTTCACTTGTATGCCAGAGAAAATTGATGTCCCTGGGAATGGTATCTGCTCGAGGGAAAAATCTAATGCTTCATGCAGGGTATCTTAAAAGCTAGAAAATTATAGGCTGCTTCTCCTATCACTTCTTTTGAATGAGCCCCATGGCCTTTAATTTCAGCTACCCTTTCTCCAGCTATATTTCCCTTCGTTTTCATGCTAGTAGCTTTCTGGCCCTGTTGCACCCTTGTTTAGCTCTGACCAGTGCATGCTTAGCTTTTACGGTATGTAAAACCTTCATCTCTGTCCGAGCCGCTCTGAGTTTTCATCTTATCTTTATTAAGTGTGTCCTTCCATGAATTACCTCCAGTTCTTAAAAGTATCCTTCTATTTTTTATCAGCTTCTCTTATCTATCCTTGTTGATCCCGGCCAATATAGAGATCATTGCTCTTACTACTATGGCCTGTGCACCTTCCACAAGGTATTGGCAGCCATTTCCCTCTGCCATTAGTCTGTCTATATAATCCTGAATCTCATTTTACACCCAGCAACCCCTCCATCAACTTACAGCATCTATCAACTATTAGACTTGTGGGTGAGTCCACTGTTATTGTGTTAGACAAGTGATCTGTATGCACTATGTTTTCAATGTCTAATTGAGTAACTCTAGGTAGAGTTGAGGCATAGGCCAGGAAATGGTCCAGCCTTGTACAAATATGGTGTGGGGTTCAGTAATATGCATAGTCAATGTCATGTAGCTGGTGTGTTCTCAATACATCTTCATGCCAGGATGTGCACATTTCCCACCAAGTCAAGATCCTTACCTGTCCATATCTTTGGGTGGGCCTTTCATTTACGTGGACCACAAATATGTTTAGATCTCCACTTATGAACATATCTCCCTCCACTCCAAAGACTGCTTCTGTTATGCTGTTCCTGAAGAAGTTCTCCTTACCACTGTTCAGGACTTGGACACTGTTCACAGTGAACAAATAACTTCCAAGTTGAATGGCCAGTAAAAATGACCTTGCTTTGATGTCTGCCTCTACTTAGCAGACCTCTCATCAAAACATGCAAGGAATAAGAATGGCCATTACCGCTTGCTTCACAAGGGGGAATATAGCCCAGGGAAATACTTGGGTCTCAGGCAGGCCCAATCCCTCAAGAGCAGCTCCCTTCATGTGTCATGCATATCTCCCCACCCCCAAGAGCTATGTAGTGCTTTCAACATCGCTAATGTTTTACCTGGGATATTTAACCCTCTACATTACAGCCAGTTAATTTAAATGTTGAGATCGTGTGTTGTGGTGCCGTGAGGACTAGTGTCCACCATCACTTCATAGTTAGCTCTACCCTTCTCAATGCCTAGACCTATTTGTACATTAAGGCTTTGGATTTGGCTCACCCCTAATTAAAGCACAAACAAACAATGAACTACAACAGTGTCTATTATTCGGTGCACTTATCTCCTCACTGTGCAGTTTAATCAGGCAGAAAAGCAGTTCAGGCATGACTCCTGTCTAGGTGTGTCCCTTACAGCCCCCGTACTGGATTTTCTTTGTGTCTGCTAATATGTGTATTATGCTTTCACTATCTAGGAAGGACATGCAGTTCTCCTCTCCTTACTCTGTCGCCTCTATCCCCCTCTCCTGGTTGTTTTCAACTGGATCACCTGGTCCAGAGATGTTTTAAATCATGTGCAAAGTGGGCAATTGCCCAGAGACCCCACCTTCCAAGGGGCACCCTGAGAAAGTGAATTTTCTCTGTTTGACCTCTGTGTATTATATTTTACCCAATCTCTAACCACCTCTACCTCTGACTCTGTGGCTCTGCCCAATATCACCTGAACGGTTTTTGGGGTCTTACACAAGACATATTTTAACTGTTTTTGTGTGACCCTGTCAAAGATAACTTTTAATTAAATGTTGCTTGACATCATGGGGCTGGAATTAGCCAGAAAAGGGTACTAAAGTTAAAATTTGTTTAGTATAGTGGACCCAAATTATGTCTTGCAGGTGCCCCCAAAATCCATATTTCATACTAACCTGATCCCCAGAGTTGTGAGATGAACTCCTGCTATTGACAGCACCCTGGTACTTACACCTTAATCTTTTAGTAAAGTCGTTGAAGATTTTTCCCCATTGATTGTATTGACCTTTGTTGGTTGACTTGAAGTGATGTAAGGTAGAAGACACCAACAGCACATATCTAGCTTGTGCAGCCAAGGTGACCCCACAATAAGGACAAGGAATCACCAAATATGGCTTAATGGGTTTTATATTAGGTTATTAATCAATGCAGTATATAGGCATACTATGAATAAGTTCAAATGATACAACAATACAGTTGGTAAGATGAAATACCTCAGTACATTGAGTGGCAATAAAATGAGATACATAATAGTTATAATAGTGACAGCCACAACCACAGAGTAACCAATAATTTTAAAGCAGAAACTTCCCTTCTCTATTCTAAACATAAATCGACTACAGCATCACCTACTCAGTAATTCTATTTAGGGAGCATAAAAGGTGTCAGCATAATATAGACTTCTGTCAAAGTCTTTGAAAAGGGAATGAGGGCCTAATTTACAACAAAAAAATGCAGCGCAGCACCACAAGCCATTTTGCTGTGCCGAGCTTCATCTTTTTAAAATCACAGGGATGCTTCATATTTACAACACTATAACACATCTCTGTGCTTTCCCCTGCACTGGCACACAAGGGACACCTTCCTGCACATTTATGGTGCTTTCCTCTTTCTATGGGTTCTGCAAAATGCAGCACAGATAAAAGAAGGAAAAAACGGGGAGAAATAAAGGTATTTCTCCTCGTTATGCCTCCTTATGCCTCCCCTGGGAGGCGTAGGATTCTGACGCATTCCCAGGTTTAGAAAATGTTGTAAATCTGGGATTGTAACAGAATACGTGGATGTTCTGTGGGAACATATATAATAAACAAAAGAGTAATTCCGAGTTAATATATTGAACAAGGCAAAAGGAATACCACTTGTTTTTTAAAAGAACCATCACTCACCAACCTAGTTGGTGACATGCTTCATCATAGGGTTCCCACCTGAGGGGCTGAATGCCTCTTGGGTGTGCTACGATGCCCGATTACCGCGGAGCGGGTTTGTGTTGGAGTGCAAGGTGAGTGATCAGTGACACAGTGAATGATAAAATTGTCTTTACTATTCCTAGAAATGTATTACTGGAATAGTAAGGCAAGATTAAAATGGAAGCGGATGCCTTTACTGGTTAGATTGACCAATGGCGTCCACACGTGAAAATAGGTGAGAATAGCCTGTCTACATGTTTCAGCCTCAATGTGCAAATTAGGGAGGCTTTCTTCGGGACTGGTGATGCCACAGGGGTATGCACTCGCTAAGGTGCACCCTTACCTTATGGCAATTGTTACCGCAAACTTACGGTTAACCTCTCAGCGTTCTCTGAAAGAGAATGAGTGTAAAACATGCAGATCAAATTTGTGGTTCATATTTAAGCATTGCAACATCCTTATGGCGCCGAACATGCTCTTCAATGTGACTGTTTAGGCTCTCATTCCTATGGTACCTAAAGTGAAGTGCATATGTTAAGCACTAGCACGAACAAAACTTAAATACAGTGGAAATTTGAATAATGAGAAGGTTTATTGTGAGTAGGAATCGCCAGGATTTTTCGTTTTTTATACCTTCTATGTGCATAATGGCACAACCTTAGTATTCACACAAAGACCCGTAATTTGGCGGGCTTACCTATTATGATTTATAAGGGATTTATAAGGGAGATACATGAATGGCCGAAAACTGTGAGCATCACACAGCAGTGGAGCTCCTAAAAACACATGCAGGGAGGAGAAACATGGTGATTGTCTGGCTTACTTGGGGCGTAGTTGACTCCTCCCCCATGGATCTTACCGGGGGTGTTGATCTGTGGTCACACACTAGGAAGAATTAGAGGCGAGTAAGTTAGAGCAGGGTTTTGCTATATTCAAAAATTACCTTGTGGCTGCTATCAGTGATCGAGATACTCACTACACCAAGACCAAACGCCCGCTTCTGGCACCTGGTATGCTCCTGGTTCAGGACCCCTTGGATAAGTGTGTCTCGTTGCCGGGTGTATTTACAAGGCTGCCGTACTGCTGACTAACGTCGGTTTCATCACGTCTAGCGTGACGACGTGGTGACGTAGGCGTCATCGTTTGTACCACGAAAACTGGGTTAACTCTTTCGGAGGTTTCAAGTCAAACTTTATTCAGAAACGACAAAGCCTCTTGCACACAGTGCTGGCTGAGTGAACTCTTTCAGGTGTCATAAGTTATTCATCAAATTGAATTTAAAAATGACTGAGTCATTTACATTTGTTATTAAATATCTATACTGAAGGAATTAAACTTACGTATTAGGTGTAAGTGGGCCCATGAGCTCAGTTTAAAAACATCAAACTGAATTGGTCAAATTAAACCCATTCAAAGTGAATGGGACACTCACGGTCAGTTTTATAAACTCTTCAAAGTGAGATAGGAAATCTCCTAATATATTGCCCAATAATTGTTTTATGCAAGTATGCCAATGGAAGGGCATGACATTAGTGTGTATTCACCTGTGCTTCAGTTAAGGGCAAGTGTTCAGTTGCAGCACATGGAAAGGTAAGTGCTGTAACTGGCTCCCCAAGAAAGGACCTTGTCCTGAGGTGGATCAGGTGGCCTGGTCTGTATGAGGGTGTCTTTATAAAAGGGAAATATTGTGTTCAATCCAAGGGGGAGCTACTAGTTCAGTTGTGCTTCTTTCAATAGGACATTGAAGACTTATTCATGGTTAAGTGAGTTCCACAGGATGTTATCGTTCAGCGCTTGTTTATGCGTGGAAAGTCTATATATCCAGCGTGCTCTTTCTCAAAAAGGAGCTTAGGTGTGTTCGCACTGGGTTTGATCTGTTCAATTATAGTCCACTTTAAGTCATTTGTGGTGTGATTTTTTTGTAAAAAATGTTCTGTCATTCTGGTGGTACGCTTTTTACACCTGATGTTACTACGATGTTCGCAAATACGCTGCTTGATTTTCCTGCTTGTCATTCCTAAGTATCTTAAACTGCACGGACACTTGATCAGATACACCTGGTTAATTAAATTACAGTTTGTGTGTGATCTAAGAGTCCAGGTTTTATTTGGTTCCAAATCAAGGCTTTTTGCAGGGGATGTTAAATGACAGACGCTACAATTCCCGCATGGAAAATGACTGACCACATTTGGGAGTCCGGGGCATTTAGTACTGATGGGTTTTGGTCTGTCTGCCTTCCTTGGGCGAGTGAATACAAGGGAGTCCTTTAAACTCCTTGCTCTTTTGAATGAAATAATAGGTTTTTCCCATTTCCTCGTACCGGTATGCAGAATGTTCTAATGCTTGTTGATGGATTTAGTCACTGCATTTGAGAATGTACTGTAAGTCGTCACACAAGTGAGGGGAACCTCACTGGTGTGTATGGGGTTGTCCTCTAGTAGGGCTTCACGAGGCGGATTTCTTGCTCGATTCTGGCATTTATTCAAAATTCTATCAGGGTAACCACAGATCTTCAGTTTTTTGGATAGATCTGCCGCTTGGGTGTGGTAATCATCGAGCTTACTACAATTCCTCCTCAAGCAGAGGTACTGACCGTATGGCAGATTTTCTCTCAACACTCTAGGGTGGAAGCTGTCAATTGTAGGAGATTAATGTTCGCAGTAGATTTGTGATATGTCCTTGTTTCAAGTTTGCCCTGTTCTTTAGTAATGATTATATCCAGAAAGACCATTTCTTTCTTATTAATGGCATGTGTAAATTTCAGATTTTTATCACATCTATTTATCCATGTGAGGAAAATTGGCCAGTATTTCTTCTGGTCCTTGCCATAAAACCAGGACGCCATCTATGTATCTCCTCCAAAAGGAGATACAAGTGCCCTAGGGATTAGTTTCATTCAAGATGTATTTTTGTTCAAAATAATGAACATACAACCCTGCCACACTAGGGACAAAAGAACTACCCATTGAAGTGCCTGTGGTTTGGAGAAACAGATCGCCTTCAAGCTCAAAATAGTTCTCTGTGAGTGCCAGTTTTGCACACTCAATGCCTAGGTGTTTGGAAGCTCCAGTTAACTGCCGTAAGTGCTCTACTGATCACTTCAATAGTGTCATCTTGTGGGAGGCTTGTGTATAAGCATGGTGGAGTCATAATCCACAATGATACCTTGTAGACTCTTGGTGACCTTGAGATATGTTGGGGTATTTTGTACAAGTGGTTTTAAAAAGAAATCGTAAAAGCGAGATAATGGTTCCAAAAGGGCCCTATCACCGAAACAATGGGGTGGCCAGGGGAGGGATCCTGATCTTATGTATTTTTGGCAAAGTGTAGAAGTAGGGGGTCTTTTCGTCCCCCGTTACCAAAATTCAGCCTCAAATTTCAAGATATGTCCGTTAGTTTCTGCATCATCTACCAGGGTTCTAATCATGTTTTCTAACTCCTGTTACATGTTTCAACTGAACATTAGTATACATGTATATACATTTCTAATCCTTACAATGGTTACAGTTCATTAATATGTATAAATGTGTGACACATTAATGAAATTAAAGCATACAGTGAATATAATATCAAATATGAGTATATAACTGTAAAATGATGATGCATAATGTTAGAGCCTGAATTGTGCTGCTCCAATCCCTCCTCTGATGATGATTTTAGACATCATAATCAACACATAAATCTTATCAGATGAGACCTGCTCAAAAACCTCCCGTTTTAAAAATTTTACATCTAGAGTTTTCCAAGGATTTCATCTCATCATAAAGAGTTCCACATCTGTTTTCTTTCTTTTTGTTTCCTTTTTTCATTTGGCTCCTTTTTTCTTGCTTGTATACAGTTGTAACTTTTAAAGATGACAAACAAATGCCAATGACTACAAGAGGTTTTTAAAATAAAGCCAACTATCCCACTTCCAAGGATTCCAAACCACTTGTCTACTGCAGCAAATCAATTTCCAATCGCTTCCCAAGCACATATAGCCTCCAATTCCTGTAAATCTCTCATTAAGTCTGTAATATTCTTAATGTTGTTCACCTCCTCCTCAATATAGGTGCAGCGTTGTTGAATCTTCAGCATCTTATAGACTCCGCCCTCCTTCCCGAGAAGGATATCTAATGCTAGGCGATTCTGCATCACCATTGACCTTATAGCTATTATTTCAGTGTCCATGGCCAGCAATGAATTTGCAATACTAGAACTGCTCCTACAGCAAGAATCAAGGCACCAAATATGTCTCTAACTATTTTTGAACCACTGCAACTACGTTTAGTTCTAGCTTGTGTTTCCCACACTGGATCATCCAGACATTCTACATGTTAAATATTTGGGTATACTATAGCCAAATAACATGCACCATACCACCCTCCAGGTAATGTAAAATATATGTGTTCCCCAAAACATAATAAACTCCAAGAAGAACAGGATCTTGACCTCCCATGAATAATGCCCAATTTTCCCCATATTAAAAAATGAGACCACAATCACTTCTTCCCATCAATTTAGTGCAAACTACAGATTTACCTCCGTGCACACATAGTCTTATCTTGTGTTTTCAATCTATAGTTAATGTAGACATAACTCCTCATTCTTGATGTTCAAATTCTTCTTTAGCCCACTGATTCTTTACTTCTGATCCTTTCTTGTTCTCCACCTAGCATCCATTGCTCTTCTTCTGTCTTCCATGTACCGATACATTTATTTTCAACATTAGTTAAGGAACAAGTCAAAATATGTCTCTGAACAGAAGCAGTATTTAACGTTGCAATGGATTCAAAGATACAATCGGCCATATCCATCTCTTTAGCATCTAGGTGGCTGTTCAAATGTTTAAACATAGGGACTTAAGTAAAGACTAGGTCACAGTTTGAGAAATAATACTGAAAATGACCTTGTCCGTATAAGAGGCTAAATAAAAGGCTACAAGTAATACCATATGTAATAGAAATTTGGGGATATATAATCCATTCTGCAGCTGAATCAGGTAGCTGTGTACATACATAGTTATCCTTAGTACCTATAGTGTGAATTGAATTCATAAAGCAGCTTAAAAAGGAATTTGAGGAGAAATTTCCTCACAATGAATCTACATGAAATCACTTTGAAATAAATCAAATGTATACGAACTACCGTCCATGGGAATCGGATTTCAAGAAGTAGTCTTAGATCTAAGTTCAGCTAAATTGGGAAGTGTAGGTGAATATAATCCTAAAATCAAAACAATTAGTCTTACAACTATAGTTATTAAATCACCAGCTAATATAAGCCTAAGTCATTTATGATTATTAGTTTCTATGACCTCACTAAATCAGACAGTTATATTGAAATTAGCAGCAAATGGATTTCTTCCGTTCATTTCTACTTGTGCAAATGGCAATACGAAGTTCATGAATCAGATGATGAAATTATTTACAAAGTCTTTGTGAGTCTTCCCTTGCCCTACTCCATCTTCTCTTAAAATAACACCCTTATGCTCCTTCTGCAGCTCTCGGGCCTGGGGAATATTCTCAACTCTTTAAACAAAGTTCATTTAATTGTCTCTAAGAAACCTAAAGGCCAAAGCAAAGTTCAAAGACTATGCTAATGGCAGATTGGGTCAGTACATTCAATGGTAGAAGCAATTTAAAAAAAGTTCAATTAAGAATTCAGATTCACAGAGGTTTAATTGGAATCTTACTATTATCCTCCAACTCACAAAATCCTCTGTCACCGTCATTTGATACAAAGAATGTCTCTTCAGGGGTTGAGCACCTCCAGAAGGGTACTCTAGCTCTTTTTGATCTCCTGAGTGCAGTTTGTTTGTCCTTACTGTAACCTAGACTAGAATCCTCACTATTCTCCTAGAATGGTGCTCAGTACATGTTCTGGAGATAGGGTTAGTTTCTCCCTCTATTATCTTCCTGGCCAGCTGTCTCCAGCGTGCAATTGGCTTGACACAGTACTAAGCCCTTCTTCGGGGTCTGAATCTAACTCAATCAGCACCAGAATCCCAGGCCATCCTGTCTCAACCCCAGATGTTGACTCATCAAGACCCCCCTCAGGCCAAGAATATGCTGGGGAATGTTCTTGACGATTTTCTGCAGCTCATTTCACCTCCTCTCATTGCCCTTCTGTTGCAGTCTGAACTTCTGGGAGAGGCACTGTCACATAATCGAGCAGACACTCCACTCTACGAGTCTGGGTGGCATGAATCCAGTTGAGACCCCTACACTTAATGGCATCTGTAATGTTCACAAGCTCCTTTGCAGACACTGTTGGCAGTCTCATTGCTCAACCCATGATGATTTCATGTGGTGACAGTCCTGTCCTCCAATCAGGAATGCTACAAAGACTCATCAATACAAGAGGCAAAGCATCAGGCCATTTCCGAGATGTTGAAGCACACACCTTGGCCAACCTGGATTTCAACGTGCCATTTACCTGCTACACAATGCCTGAAGCCTCTGGCCGATAACTGCAGTGTAATCTCTGCTCCACTTGCAATGCTGCACACAACATTTTTGAGATCTCATTAATAAAATTAGTTCCTTGGTCTGACTCCAGTGTAGTTAGGAAACTGAACCTGGGGATCAGTTCCCTCAACAACAACTTAGCTTCTGTGAGGCTATCATTTGTTCTGGTCAGGTATGCCTTAACCCAATGCGAGAAGATACACACAATCGCCAGGGCATATGTCAGCCCGTTGCACAGAGGCATTTCAATGAAGTTCAAATGCATCCTGCTGAATGTTCCTCCTGATCTTCCTATATAGCCTAATGTCACTGTGGTCCTTTCCCCTACATTCATCTGTTGACACACAACACATCTGTGACACAATCCTTCAGCCATCAATCTGAATTGGAGGGTTAAACAAATTCTGTCGAAAGAAGCTGGCCATGGCATCTCTCCCAACTTGTGCTGGGCCATGAAAATGTCTAGCCATTGGAGACAGCAAACTATCTGGCAATACAGGTCTTCAATCCGCTAAAACCCAAATATCATTCTCTGTTTTAACACGACCTTCTCTGACCCAACCCTGCTGTTCTGCCTCTGGTACTTCTCCCTGCAAACTTTTCATTTCTTTTCAGTCATCAGCTATTGTTAACATAAGGTTGTAATTGTTCTCAGCTACAGGTTCATTTGCATATTCTCCATTTAATGTTCGGGACGCATGAGCACAATATTGTACAACCTCATCAGCGTATCGGTTGCCAACTGTCACGTAGCCTTCTCCTCTTCTGTGGGCCAAATAGCAATTTTAGCAGGCAACTGCATTACCCCCAGCAATCTCATGAAATGTTCTCCGTTGTGGGTGTCGGGTCCTGGTGACATCCCGGATCCCCTGTGACCATAACTGTCTGGAGTCATGTACCACAACAAAGCCATAAAGGAGTCCTAACTTTACTACTCCTAAACTGAGAAAAATCCTAACTTTAAGACTTTCGGTATTCACAGAAGGCATTTAGGAGTCCTAAAGTTAGGAGTCCTAACTTAACTACTCCTAAACTGAGAAAAATCCTAATTTTTAGACTTTCGGTATTCACAGAAGGCATTTAAAAGTCCTAAAGTTAGGAGTCCTAACTTCTGTGAATACCGAAATGAGTATGAGTGTGAATCGGGCCCAGTTGGTAGAAAGATGATATTCCTGCTTCCAGTGCCCTAACTTGTTACAATAATGACATGAATTCAATTTCTTCAACTTGACCAGTGGGGAATCACCCCAATTAATGCAGTTTCTCCTTTGCACAACAGGATCTACTGCATCAATCACAGCTTACTCTCACACAGTTATATGCCCCTATCTTAATTGTGCAGCCAATGGTACCTCACGACTAACACCACAAGACCTAGCAAAAAATTATAACACAGTGTATGCACACTTATCCTGGGATCTTAGGCTATGTCCAGACCAATATCAACTTCAACTGCTCGGCATTAAGCACATTCAAATCCTCACAACAAATAAAACATCACTGCATCGCACCACGCAATCTTAACAAAATACCGCAAGCTTGACATATGCAACTACTTCGTGGGACCCTATTAATTCTCACTCCTCCACTGTTACAACTCTTTTCCAAACTGCTGGAACTCCACTGATCCTCTAAACCTAGACTTAGGCTTTAAGGGATAGGACTGGGTTTGGGCATGTCTAGAGTCTCTACAAGGGTATTCTAGCTCCCGTTGGTTCAGTAAACAGCCATTCGACTCCTCTACCATCTGACAGCACACTAATACTTACACCTCAATCTTTTAGTAAAGTTGTTGAAGATTTTACCCCATTGGTTGTATGGACCTTTGTTGGTTGACTTGAAGCGATGTAAGTGAGATGATATCAACAATACATCTCTAGCTTGTGGAACCAATGTGACCCCACAATAAGGACCGTGAATCACGAAATATGGTAAATGGGTTTTATTTTAGGTTATTAACAAATCCAGTATATAAGCTTACTGAGAATTAGTTCATTAGATACAACATTACATCTGGTAAGCTGAAATACCTTAGTATATTGAATCATAATAAAATGAGATAAATAATAGTGACAGCCACAACAGTAAATAAACTAATTAAAGCAGAAACTTTCCTTCTCTCTTCCATCAATATTTCTATTTAGGGAACATAGAAGGTGGCAGCATAATATAGACTTCTGTAGATGTCTTGGCAAAGGGAATACGTGTTTAGCTTAAAGCTTTACACTTGTAAGAATAAGGGGAATCTGAATCTGCTGTCAGAACACCAATTAAAATAACAGGAGATTTAGCTACATCATTTTCTCCTTTCACACCACCAGGAACAAACCAAATCATTACTGGAGAGGAGCATTTGCAACCTCCCCTAAGTTTCCTATAGAATCAAAACTCGGACTGTAAGTGGCAATCTTGGACATCTTGCCATCCTTGTACATGATGAACAGAAGGCCTCTTCTGATCATTAATTCTCCAAGTTCTTCAAACCAGGCCTCAATATCAGCAGTCTAATACAAACAATAAACCTTTTTCTAGCTAATGAGAAACATGATAAAGTGCCTGCAAAAGAAAGAAAGAAGACACACTTCCAAAGCTAAATGCATTTCAACTGAGACCTGTGTTCAGGTTAAGTGAAGTGAGCAATTAATTTGAATTTCAAATACATGATTTTACATGTGCACGCATAGGTTTAGGAATAAATGCAAAACTTGAATAAGACAAGGCATGATTACATGTTTCAACTGAACATTAGTGTACACACATATAAATATTTAACCCTTACAATGGTTACAGGTCATTAATATGTTTAAATACTTCACACATGTTAATGAAGTTAAAGCATACATTGAATATAATGTCAAATTTGAGTATATAACTATATAATGGTGACGTATAAGGGTGGAACATAAATTGCACTGCTCCACTCTCTTTCGCAATGATGTTTATGTTTATTTTTGACCTGCCTCTTGGCCTTCCTACTTTCTTTGATTTATCTTTCTGTGGCCAGTTGATTTTCCACAGCTGTGTCAAGAGCAGGTGAGTTGTCTCCAATTGATTCTGCTCATCCAGCTGCTGAATTTTCACAATGTCTTTCAGAGGTCAGGTCTGCTATTGTTGACTCTGTCTTGCAAAGATCTGGCCAAAGGAATAACCTAATCATTATCTTATCCTTTTTTCTCTGAGAATGTGTATGTCTTACCAGAACAGCTGGATACTGTGTCCCTCAAAGGAAATGTTTTTTTGTGTGTGTCTGCTTCCATAATTGTCTATTTTTGTTGTTTTCTGTATATTCTGTCAGGTTGGCAGGTACTGCATTTGAGCAATTAAAGGGGACTGTCATTCTGTACATTCTGTCAAGTTCAATGTGTTTTACCTTCTTGGACCCTAGGAAAGTTGAGAAAAAACACTGCTTGTATACTTCAATGTTTTCTTCTTCTTTGCCTCTCAGGCTTCCAGGATTCTGACATTGTGTCAAGCTGCACCTTGATTCTTTGGAATGGTTTTCCACCTCTAAGTCTGGCGAATAATACAATCCTGAAGCATCCAACTTACTATTTTAGAGATCTGTTAATCAAATGAGTAACCTGCAAAGGTAGAAAGATGCATTAACAAATAATTAATTTGACTTTTAACAAATATTTTCAATGATGGCACTGCGGAAACAGAATATAAGACATATCACAAGCAGTAGGTCTCCTTAAGGAAATCAAATTATTTTCTGCTGTGATTATTTAGCAGCCTGCAGATCAAAATGCACTAGTCCAATGCAACGTATCTCTTTTGCAGGCTGGTTATCTTCACCCAATCATATTTTGCTCAAAGCATTTCAGCACTGTGAATTGGTAGACTGTTATTTCTTGATTCTCTAAATTTTACAAAAAGTTGTATTTTTGTGAATTATTTTAGAGGTAGTGACTAGATATATACATATATGTTAACAATATTATTCCTTGTTTTTTATTATTTGTTGAATATTTGTCATGTGGGATTTGTAAAAGTGTGCAAATATCTAGAAGGTGTTCTGATGTTAGAACTGGGGAAGAGCAAAAACACAATGGAGTGGATTGGAAAATTAGGCATTTAGATATAACAAAAAATGTAGATATTTGCAAAAGGTAGGAGGCTGAGTTTCTGCCTTAAGATGAAGGCAGAGGGAATTCTAGAGTTGGCGACCACCAACCGTATTCAGATTAAATTTGGGGACAGCGTGCAATCTAGCCAAGGATGGCTTAAGATCCTGTAATGGGGCATAAAGCTTGAATTTCTTGCGTAAGCAAACTCTTCCCCGAGGGTGGATGGCTTTGAAGACCATGCAAAGGGCTTTGCATGTGATTCTTTGAGAGCTGGGAAACCAATGCAGATCTTCCTGTATTTTGGTGGCCAAAGATTGTGATGGAAGATCTAGTCAAGCCACTGCAGCCTGAGGACATTGTAGGAATTTGACAGTGCAATTAGGGGCACCAAGAAAAGATGAATAACAGTAGCAGCATACAATTGTGGCTTGGGACACAACCAATCAAGCCTGTTGACATTTTTAAGGAAGGATTTTGCACAAGAGAAGCAGCATCAAAAACATCTAGCTGCTAGCTTATTGATCTGGTTATTTATATAGACCTCTTCGTCAAGAATGAAGCCTAAGTAAAGTACTGAAACTGGGGTGGGGCATGACGTAGGTGTGAATGGCAGTTTACAGGTTGTCGCCAATGGAAATTATGGCCAGGAATGAGCAAAATCTCTACAATGTCTGTGTAAGGTTTTAGTGAGTTCAGTGACTTCCAGTCTACCCTCTGAGTAATGGAACCATTAAAGTTAGAGGATCCTTGCTGGCTGAGGTTCCTCAACAAAGGAAAAAAGGTCTGAGTAGTGGCTCAATAACCTACTGATTACAGGCCAAATTATCGAATTACCTTAGCTAGGGGATAAATTTAAAATTGAACTGAGTGGGGAGCAAATCTTCCAGAGATTTGAATCCAGATCGATAAGGAGACAGGAATACTGCTTGGGAGTGATCTGTGAGATATGACTTAAGCCAAGCCAGTACTCTGTGTTGGATTCCAACGTCAAAAAGGCTTAAGAGTAATAAGTCATGAGAGACTGTATAAAATGTCAAAGGAAGACCTAAAAAGGCTAAGGCCTCAGACTTACCTTGGTCTACTAGAACCCAAAGATCATACAGTACAAAGATCAAAGTTGCTCCCATAGTGTGTATTGAACAGAAGTCAGACTATACTTCATGGAGGAGATTGTGTTCTTCAAGTTAATGAGAGAGCTACTGATGATTAGTTTTATCTAAAATCCTAAAAGAATAGTGCAAAAGGAAGAATGGTTGAAAATTACAACACAATTGGGGCAACAATCTGAACCTTTATTTATGGAACTCTTTACCAGGTAGGATTCACAAAATATAAAACAAAACCGTTTTAGGGAGCAGTTAAATGCATGGCTGTTTGTAAACTAGGTACTTTTGGCTGAAGCCGGGAATATGGTTTCACTGAGTGGTTGCAGCCTGTTCGGATCATTATAGTGCTGGGAGGCTCACTGGGGTTGCCATGTGCTCTATAAATTGCCTAGAATAGAATAGAACCTCAGTCCCAACACCTAGCACCTGCTTCACAAGCTACCCACACTTAATAAACAAGTCAATAAACAGAGCCACCAACTTGAAGATTGTATGTATCTACAATTATGTCATGGTTGATCTTACACCTCTTTTCTTCTCCCAATGTTTAAGTGCAGCCACAAGTTTGAAGTGACACACATGGAGCAATCCCCCATACTCACATATGACAGTAAATGCTTCCTACCGAGGCCACACTATTAACCCACATTCAATTAACCATGCATAACAAAATTCACTTATCTGACCACCCAGAAGTGATCACACAATCATTAAACAATATAATGCAATAATACAATAGAAAATGTAATATAAAACAGAATATTCTATAGGCCAGTGGGCCTGGGGTTGGAGGGGCCTACTTAGGGATCTTCAACAGTTTTACCAAAAATTAAACAATAGTAAAATTTAAAAAGTATCTACAAATAGTGAAGTAAAATTGAAAATGTGAAAACATTTTCTATATTTGATTGTGAATTAAAATATTTAAATATTTGAGTATTTGATGTACACTTGTTTTTGTATTTTTGTGTATTGTTTTGAGGTTCAAATAACAGAAATTGCTTAGGCCAGGGATACCCAGTTCCAGTGATGATTCAATGGGGACTCTAGGGCAAACCCTCATTTCTCAAGATGCAGTAAGGACATTGTCTAGTGCGAGAACATGTTCATTAACTGCAAGGATTACAGATTTTCTGGGAACAAGTCCAGTACCAGGGGATTTCATGGGTAAAAACGTGACTCTTTGTCACAAGACCACTCTTACAGGTCTCCTGATAACCTTTGAACTGAATTGTCAATTTTCTATAACTGGAGACTCTGGCATGCATGTACGTTATTCGGCAGATGAAGAAAGTACCAAAGACCTCATGAGGGTGAATGAATGGAGAACGGAGATAAAGACAATAGCAGCTTGAGTGAGATGTTATTATATAAGAGAAGGAATCTCTAGAAAAATGGATAAATTATGGGGGCATTTCCTAAGGCAAATTTCAGAATGGTTAAAGCTTAGGCACATGTGTATTTTATATTCCTTTAGCATATTTGTTTCTCCTTTATTGATTGAGGGTTTAGGGTCCATATTAAGGTTTGCACTTGAGGCACAGACACATTATTAACTCGAGCATTTACCTCTGCTTTGAGGAGTAATAGCATGTTAAACTGCCACAAACTCTAATTTGTATGATTTTTTAAATTAAGTTGGTAGATTCCATTTACATGGTATGAAGGTATGTGTTAATTTTTAATTGTACATTTGTTCTGCTCATTATTAGGCTAGGAGTTTTGATTTGTATAAATGCAGAGAACTCTAGATGTAGAAGAATAGTAGTATTTGAGATTGCTTATAAGGCAAAAGCTAACTTCCTAGCTTTTTTCGTGAATCATGTTAGGACATTTGCATCAGTTCATTTGAATATGAGGTATGTTCATGTATTAAGGAGGGCTACTTTAAGTTTCTGTCACTATACAGAGGTTTCTTTATGACTCAACTAAAAGATAAAGAAGAAATCCTGAGCCAGCCCAATAAACGTCTGTTAAAAGAAGCACAACTCATCCGCTTTGATAATCTGTTTTCTAGACAGCTTCATATGAGGGCAGCTGTAAAGTGCCAAAAAAGCTTTCCCTCTTGGCATTTGAACTGAGTAATGCTAGACAACATGTGTGCTATTAAACCCATTCAAACAGGACCAATCTTTCGTGTCTTTCCAAGTGTCAGTAGTCATATGAAAGAAGGTTGCACTGTATGGCTGGAAATAGCTT
The DNA here is from genome assembly GCF_964204655.1 of Triturus cristatus. NCBI lineage: Eukaryota > Metazoa > Chordata > Amphibia > Caudata > Salamandridae > Triturus > Triturus cristatus. The sequence goes on along the minus strand of NC_140591.1, from coordinate 587,183,124 downwards.
CATCTGAAGAGGAGGGCAGGGGTTGGGAGAGGTGATACTCATGCCACATGGACATAACTACTACACTTATTTGTTATACCATTTTACATCAACATCAAAGTCAAATCTCATTACATTAATAACTAATTATTAAACAGGTGATATTAGTACGATAACGGTTGTTATCACAAACAGTTGAAATAGAGCACAGGAGGTGCAATTCATGTGATTAGTAACCACATGGGTAATAGCAGATTGCTGCCATCAGAGGTAGTCTCACATTTTGACAACTGTACAATCTAATTAATACCAAAAAAGGAGTCAAAATAGAACATTTGTCTTGTTAGAAAAGTATATTATTTTGGCAACAGATATGTATGCTAAGTTCTTATTTGTATACTCATGGCTTATCCTGGGAATATATGATTAGGAACATTCCTGAACAAGAGTATTGTTTAACCCTGAAAGACACATATTATGAAGTGATTAATAGTGTGAATAAAAGATGAGTTCATTACATTCATTTCAATAAATGTGGCATAAATCTGCACAAAAGTGCCCCTGTTGCTGCTTGATTCACAATTTAAATTGTTGGATCATTTCTTCAAAAAGCTGGTAGCCACTGTGTTCTAATTACCATTTTAGGAGGGGCGGAGCTTGGCTCGCAACAAAGATGGTTGCTTGAGCCTCGGGCTCCGGCGCGCAGAACAATTATCCTGCAATAATCCTGCTCTCAACCGCTGAGTACTCGATGCAAATGAGGTGACCTGTGCACCGGGTCTGGTGCGCGATACAACGCGGAAAGTCCGGGGTTCGGGGACGCTGCTGAGACTGCAGGCTGGCCGGCGGAGCGCGGAGCAGTGACAGGCCGCCGATCCCCGGGCGCTGGTGAGCGCAGAGGCGGGACGATGTCGCCGTGCGTGCGGCTCAGATGCTGAGGGGAACTCGGCCCTCCATATCGCCCCCACTGTAACGGCCAAGACGTGGGCAACGCAACAGGTACTAGGTAGCGGGAACAACGTGGGGGCTGCCACAGATTGCTCTGAAGCTAGGGAGGCAGCTCCTGGAAATAAAAACACACACGCGCCTCAAGCTTCATCGGTCGCGGAGGGCCTGCTGGCGCGAGAGCCTCGACTCGATAGCCAAACGTGCGGGGGACTGCCGCAGCCATAACACGCTCAGAAGAGCGCAGGAGCGCATTGACAAAGCGCGACAAGGTGCGGCGGGTTGCTGCGACATCGCGGCACGGCTGGCGGCGCTGGAATAGCGCATGCGGTGACCAGAGACATCAATGATAGCAGAGTCGCTGAATTGGGTCTCCGCCGGCGACCTTAACGCGGGAAGGCTGTCAGAGGTGGGGAAGGGGTAGGGACGGGCGGTGCCTACCAGAGCAGAGGTTGGGCGCCCCGGGCCTGTTGGAGGCCCATTGCAGACGGGACGGACACAGCAATCGAGGGGCTGCATTCCTGGGGCTGCCCGGCGCTGCCGCGGTGTGTAACAACAGGGAGCCGACTGCGGAGGCGAGCTGGGGCACTGGTGAGTGGGGCACAAAGCATGTATGACATTGGACGCTGGAGTGGTGATGTAACTGCAGTGGCAGCGCAGAGACGCAGAACATAAGGCCACAGTAGAAGTAGGGAAGTTTGAGACTTCTGCCGCGACCTCCACGATCAGCACGACGGCTCCTCTGGGGGGGCTGCATGACATATGGAGTGCACCCTCATGTGGTGCGTCCCCAAGCTGACGCCGGGTGGCGACTACGTCTGGGAGTTACCTGGTGAAGACGGGATCCTGGCATAAAGTCCCAGTGATGTGCAGAGAGGGGGGGGTGCCTCTGAGACGAGGAGCTCCCTAGCGCACAGGTTCCTCTGCCGAAGTGCCCAATTGATCGCGCTGCGTTGGTCGACAAGAGTACGTGCTGAAATGGTCTGAGGCCTGGAAGGGCTGGCAGCGGCAGGCGTAACGGCATAGGTGGGGACCTATTAAAGACGCGGCTGCAATGTAACGTGCGGAGCCGCGGGTTTGCCGACTTTGGAGACCGTCTCCCGGTGAGGAACTCTACTTGTCAACTAGAGCTATATAGTTCCCCTGTGTGAGGTTGTGGACGCTGTGGGTGACGACGGGTGGCGGTGGAATCCAAGATGGGCAAGTCAGACAGGACTCAGTCAAAATTAACATTCGAGCAGAAGCGCCCTAAATCTCAAGTCCCAGTTGAGGGGGTAGACAGTAGCGCAGCCCCGCTGCCGGAGGAAGGAAAGGATATCCGGGGCTTGCTGCTCTCCATGGAGAGGGGATTGCAGGACGGCATCACCTCCTTAGGTGCAAAGATTGACGCCCTTTCATACAGAATGGATCGGATGGGGGAGCGAATTGACAAACATGCAGAGAGACTGGACCAGTCGGAACAACAGCTTGTAGAAGTTGAGGAAGCTCAAACTTCATTAGCTACAGAACACAAGAAGCTAGGGCGTCTCATGCAGGTGCTGCAGGATAAAACAGAGTATATTGAGGCCCATACTCGACGCTGCAACCTGCGCATTACGGGCCTGCTGGAGACAACGCCAACCGGTAGAATGGAGACGCTGCTGGTCGAGTTGCTTGGTCAGGGAGTGTTCTCAAATATGTTTGTGGTGGAAAGGGCGCACAGATCCCTGGGACCTAGGCCCCCTCCGGGTGCACCGCCGCGGCCGATCATAGCGAAACTACTGAACTACCAGGACAGGCCCTTCGTGTGGCGAGGGAGAAAAAGACGCTGACCTATGAGGGGTCGACCATCTCACTCTATCCGGATTTTACGGCTCGTGTGCAGGAGGCCCGACGGCAGTTTATCCCGATAAAAAAGCAGATGCGGGAAATGGGGCTGGACTATGCAATGCTGTACCCTGCCAGGCTGCGAGTGAACCGGCAGGGGAAAACCCATATCTTCCTGGACCCAAAGACACTGCAGAAGACGCTGAAAAACTGGAATAAAGAGCGGAAGCTGAGCCCGGAGAGGCAGCTATAGGGAGCTGCGGCGGAGAATGAGCTGGATCACCAAGATTGAATCTGAACAGATGGCAAGCATGTGTGGCAGTTCTTTCGATTTATGGGGCTAAGGAGGTGGAGGTGGGGGGGATTATGTGGACAAGGTGTCTTTGGTTGTAGACAGCTGTGCGCTCACTGAAATAATTACAGGCAGATTGTACCAGGGAGGGCGGGCTGGCAAACTGGTTTGGGCCTTGGCTGCGATCCCACCACGTAAAGGGTATGGTATGTACATTAGTGGCGCGCACGGCTGGGGGCACGGGTCGCGCATTGAAGCATACAGTGTTAAATTCTTAATTAGCGGTGGAGCAGAGACTTGAAATCTGCGTTCGGAGGTCGTGACTGGGTGCACGGTGATATTCCTTTATAGATTCAGAATTGAGCGACCTCCGCCCGCGAGTGCATAACACAGTTTTGAGGAGTTAACTTGTTGGGGGAGGGTAGCGGGAGGTGTGGGAAGTCCCTAATTGGGGCGCGGCATGGCCGAGTTGTGGGTGGTCTGCTGTGGGTGGGGGGTGAGGGGTGGGTATCGGTTTTTTAGTCAGAGGTTAGTCATTCAGTACGCATTATTGTATATTTTCCACTCTAAATGCTATATACAGTACTCTGTGGGAGGCGCAACGCGTAACAGACAGGATAGTAATGACTAGAAACACCGCTGTCCGGGGTCCGCTGGACTCCTTAAGAGTGATGACCTGGAACGTCAGAGGCCTGAATGATCATCGGAAGCTACGTAAGGTGCTACACTACCTTAATAGACATACCATCGATATAGCCTTCCTACAGGAGACGCACCTCCCAAACCAGAGCCCCATGCTGCGCACTAAGGGGGTGTTGGGAAACGCTCACGCAGCCGCTTTACAACACGCACCAGGGGTGTAATGACTTGGATAAACGCTAAGTCGGTATACAAGGTACAATTGCTGTCAGCAGATAATGGGGCCATGTTTGTGATATCGCGCTGTCAGGGTAGGGGCCTCGATTTACTATTGGTTAATGTTTATGGCCCAAACTATGACTGTCCGGAATTTTACACTTCGCTAGCCAATGCAGTGAGGGATAGTGGAGTGCCTCAAATTTTGTGGGGGGGAGATTTCAATATGGTCATGAACCCGAGCCTGGATAGATCGGGAGGCCAGGTCAGAGCGCCGGCTGCCGCAGTTAAAATAGTGGATAGGGCAATGCTCAGTATGGCGCTTACTGATGTGTGGAGAACGCTTAACCCCACTGAGGGGGGCTTTACGCACTATTCGGCTTATTATAACCTACACATGCAGATTGATTACTGGCTTGCGTCGACGTCTCTTTTGCTTCAGGTGCATACGTGTCAGGTTTTGCCGCGTACCCTATCAGATCATTCCCCTATATTGTTGATCCTCTCTACGCCCAGGAAGACCATACCTCCATTTACATGGAGATTTCCCCCATACTCTCTGCTGGACCCCCTCTTTAAAGAGGAAATGGCGGAGGCCATAACAAAGTTTTTTTAAACCAATGTTGGTTCAGTGGATAGTTTCCAAACGGTCTGGGAAACCTTCAAGGTCTACATCAGAGGGGTGGCCATAACTAAACACTCTGGGGTGCTTCGAGATATTCGGCAGGGATTGTCGACCTTGGAGCGCAAATTGGGGGAGTTAGAGGTCAGGCAGCTGACGATGGCAACGGAGGGCACTACAGAAGAGTTGAAGACGGTGTTGGCAGAATATCATGAGGCAGCAGATGCCGAAGTGAAGCATTTAGGGAAGTATGCTACGGCCAAGGTGTATGGCGAGGGCGAAAGGCCTAGCTCAGTACTGGCTAATATACTAAAAGCTCGGAGGGGTAAAGCCACCATTACCAAGATTAGATCGGACGGAGGGGAACTGCTAACAGAGGACGCAGACATAGCAGATCGCTTCAGGTCGTATTATTCAACGCTCTATGCTTCACGACAGACCGATATGGATGAGAGCATTCGTTACTACCTGGATCATATTCAGTTACCCTTCCTAACTAATTCACATAGGGAATTTCTCGCCCTCCCCATAGAGAAGGATGAAATTCTAGAAGCATTAGCTGGCATGAAGGCGAATAGCGCACCGGGGGCGGATGGCCTCACGGTCACATTCTACAAAGCCTTTATAGACCTATTGCTCCCACATATTTCGGAGCTGTTCGACGACATGTGTGTTACGGGCCAAATGCCACTGTCTATGCGTGAGGCCATCTTGGTGGCTATCCCCAAACCGGGAATGACCCTTGAGGAGTGCAGCTCTTACCGACCGCTATCCTTGCTCAACGTAGATACTAAACTATTTGCAAAGGTCTTCGCTACACGCCTGGCCCTGCTCACTCCGGAGCTGGTTGCTCCGGAGCAGGCGGGGTTTGTGCCTGGTAGAAACCTCACTTACAATTTACGGACGGTGTTTGGCGCTATGCAGCATGTCCGGCGAGACTCTAAAGCACTCGCTGTCTTCCTGGACATGGAGAAGACGTTTGACTCGGTCGAATGGCCTTTTATGAGACAGGTTTTGACTAGAATGGGACTGGGACCAGTCTTCTTACAAATGATAGGGTGCTATATATGGAGCCTACTGCAAGGATACGGCTTGGTGACCTGGTTACGGACGCTATCCCCATCTCCAGAGGAACGCGTCAGGGTTGCCCCCTGTCGCCCTTACTATACGCCCTGATTGCAGAGCCTTTAGCGTGCGCTCTCCGGGAATATCACAGCATAAGAGGAGTGAGTTTCCCTACCTACAAGATAGTGGTCTCTACATACGCAGACGACACCCTGCTTTATGTCCGAGATCCTGAGAATAATTTGTCCCCGGTGCTGCGGGAGGTGGTGCACTTTGGGGCGCTCTCTGGCCTAAAGGTCAATTGGACTAAGTCCATCGCCTTTCCGTTGACCCCGTCCACTACACCATTCGAGATGGAATATCCGCTTCAATGGTCGGACGTCTCGGTCAGATACCTTGGGATAAAGCTGCATGTGGACTCCAAAATAGTACTCAGGGAAAACTATGGCAGGGCCATTGATAAGCTAGAATACGACGTGGAGACTTGGATTGGGCTACCTCTGTCATTGGTGGGTAGGATATCAATTATGAAGATGGTAGTACTGCCTAGATTTCTATTCCTGTTTACTAATATCCCTATTGTGCTCCCGCGCGCCTTCTTTGCTAGGCTTAATAAATCCTTGTTGCGACTGGCGTGGGCGGGCAAGCAGGCACGTGTTAGCTGGCGAGTATTGACATTACTATATGGGGGGCCTGGGGGCACCCTACTTGGAGCTGTACTATAGGGTAGCACAGGGAGCTCAGGCGCACAATTGGATACAAGGTGAGGAATCAGTTCCTTATCTTAGGCTAGAGACCCACTCCCACTCCCGGCGATCAATTGTGAACCGACTGACCGCAGAACGGGATTTTTAGACTCCCTCAATTCAACTCGGCATGCATGGCATTACATACTGCAGCAAACAGGGGGGGCATTATTATACTCACCGGCAATGCCATTAGACTGGGCGGAATGGTTGTCCCCTTGCAGGGATAGTGGGGTGGTGCGGGCCCTACAAGCGTTAGGAATCCACATGGTGGGGGAACTGTTCATCAGTGGCATTGCTAAAACGTGGGACGAGGTGGCTGCCACGGCGGTGGCCCCCTACTCAACTGCAGCGCTTTCAATTCCACAGGGTGAGGGGGGCATGGCGGCAGCATCTAGGGGACGATATGGCTGAAACCCCTGAGATTCCGGAATTAACATATCTCATCAAACATAAATGTCCCCGCAAGCTGATATCCAAACTATATAACATAGCGATGTCACAGAGAACCCAGCAATACACCAAGGCCAGATTGGCCTGGCAAAGGGACCTAGGCACTGTCATAGATGACGCCATGTGGGCATATTGCTGTACTGGTACGCGTCGGATATCACTGCATGGCAAGCACAGCCTGATTCACTTTAAATATATAAATAGAGTTTATTATACGCCAGAGAGATTACACAGGTACGGCCTACGGGATGGGTCGACCTGTGATAGATGCGGCCACCCAGCTGCAGACTTCATTCATTTAACATGGGATTGTCCGGGTGTTTTCAAATTCTGGGACGCCATCTTTCAGAAGATAGGAGAAATGGTGGAACTGGAACTTACTCCAGACCCGGCAGTGGCACTGCTGGGTTACTCTACAGAACTGCCTAGGGCAACAGGTAAGCTGGTGGACATGGGACTGATGATGGCGAAGCGTAGGGTAGCAATGTGCTGGATGCGGGGGCCCTTGCCAACAGTGGCGCAGTGGGCACAGGACGTGCTCTACTGCTGTACGCAATTAGAGACTTTTAGCGAACTGCTCCCACCACGGAGTAGGCCAAAAAACTTCTGGGGACTATATGCAGATTATCTTAGAAGGGGCGGAGCGGCAGAGGAGAAGAGGGCGGGGACAAACTACGAGACGGACCCTGGCGCAGCCGCTCTCTGAGCAGACTTAAGGACGACCTTCAGGGGAGCGAAGGGCCTCATAGACAGATGTGTAGGACTGCTTATAGATTAGAAGGGGACTGGTGGTTGGGGGAGACATATAGGCCATTAACTGACATACAACTGTCTGATATGGGAATCACGGACTTGAAGCACCTTCTGAGTGGAGACTTCACAGCAAGGTAGTGAGTACGAGTATAAATCTCAGGAGGATTACTGACTAGACGCCTCAACGGTTACGGGTGGGGGAGGAGAGGGAATTGGTTTTATTGTTTAGTTTAATAAGAAAACTACATGTTCCCGGAGGGGAAGTGGCTATAGACATGACGTACAATAACGCAATAGTTGTTAAATATAACGCACTGCACCTTTTGAACACAGCGATGCCCGGCCTCTGGGATGTGGGATAAGCTGTGATGTAATGTACCCTTCAGAGTTATGACAGCCGGCCTTAGGGTTGTAGGCGCACAGCTATGTATGTCACCATGTGTTATCAGCTATAAAATAAACAAAACAAAACAAAAAAAGAATTAGCATTTCAATCTAAAATAACAATATAAAAATCATGTGTGCTACTGAAATATGGTTTGGAATCAGAAATATCAGACCACTGAACCTCTCACTGCAAAATGAATGATAGTAGATGACAGAAATGAGCCTGTCTTTATTCATGAGAGAGGCTGGAAGTATGAAAGAGTGTAATGAGAAAGGATCTAATTCAAACTGTATGTAGGTTTCAATGATGTTATTCCAATAAGTCAGCTGGTTTTGCAGGGTCTGTATCACACACCAGTAACTCTTGAGTAGTGGGTACGCTATTACTTCCTTAGTCCTCTCTTTTGTTCTTGCTCAGTTTCAGAACAGCAATTGCCTGTAGTTTGCTATGAGAAAAGCTGCGGTCTGGATAGTCAATAATATCCTTGTTATTCATTGAACTCTGGATGGAGTTACACCCACAAAGCATACCCTTACATCAAATGGTTGAAAGCAGTGGTTCTTACTTGTGACAATTAAACGTAACCTGTTTTCCTGCAGCGTTGACAGAAATTTGAAATGCATTGATTAGACAACTACACTCTTAGGGAATGATACACAAAGGTAAACTTACACTTTTGTGTAAGTGATCTATTTGTCTGGTATTCAATCAATCAGGGGGTTTAAAGTGCGCTACTCACCCGTGAGGATCTCTAGGCACTGGGGGGGGGGGGGGGGGGGGGGGGTGCAGCTCCGGTTCAGCCGAAGAGCCAGGTCTTGAGGCTCCTCCTGAAGGTGTGTAGAGTAGGGGAGTGTCTGATGTTGACTGGGAGCTCGTTCCAAGCTCTGGCTGCAATGTAGGAGAAGGCTCTTCCAGCCACTCTGATTCTGCGGATGCGTGGGGTCTTTGCTAGGGTGAGGTCGGCAGAGCGGAGGTGCCTTTTGGGCACATAGAAGGAGACTCTTTCATTGAGGTATTTGAGTCCGATGTGGAGGAATTTGTAGGCGTGGGTGAGTAGCTTGAAGGTTACTCTCTTCTCGACGGGGAGGCAGTGGAGGTCTTGTAGGTGTTGGGTGATGTGCTCTTGCCGTGGGATATTGAGGACGAGTCTGGGTGTGGCGTTCTAAATGGTCTGGAATCTGCATAGCAGGGATTTCTTGACTCCGGCGTAGAGGGCGTGTCCGTAGTCCAGTCTGCTTGTTTTGAGTGCATGGGTGACGGTCTTTCTGGCTTCGGGGGATCCACTTGAAGGTCTTGCAGAGGATGCAGAGGGTGTTGAAGCAGGTGGAGGCAACGGCGTTGATCTGTCGGGTCATGGTGAGGGAGGAGTTGAGTATGATGCCGAGGTTCTGGCCGTGGTCCAAGGGGGAGGGGGTATTCACAAAGTATGAGTTTAATTTTGCTAATTCTATGATTGCAGTGACTCTGCATATAAAAAGATAAGCCTTTTCTATCCTTTTATGTGCCGAGTTCTTCACCCTGATTGTGAAATCTCTGCAGTTGTAAAATGATTATTAGTAAAATTAAACTCTAGCTGGCACATGCATCAACAAAGACATTTGCGATTTGCGATTTTTAAGGAATCGCAATTAAGGAATTGCAAAAGCCTATGCATGTAGGAATCGCTATAAAAATAGCGATTCCTACAAATTCCTTAATTGCGACTCGCAAATTGCGAGTCGCAATTAAGGAATGCCGTCCCATTCATTCCTATGGGCCTCCAGGCCCATAGGAATGAATTGGAGATTGCATGAGCAATTTGTGAGTACCAGTAGGTACTCGCAAATTGCTCATGCAATTTCAAGGGTGCAAGGGTGTCAAAATGAAACCCTATTGCACCCCTGAAATTGATCTGTGCACATATGTTGCACACACACATGCTCTAAGGGCATGTGTGTGCGCAACATGAAACTTTGAAAAATGCACAAAAGTGCATTTTTCAAAGCTTTTGCAATTTACCATGAAGTTCAACTTCATGGTAATTTGCTCCCCCTATTAGCGAAATCGCTACATTTTTTAACTTTAATGCATTGCATTTAAGGAATCTCAATTTGGGATTCCTTAAATGCAATCGCAATTTAAGGAATCGCTATTTAGAGATTCCTTAAATTGCGATTTTTGCATTTGGGATGATGCATCCCAAATGCAAAAATACCGGTCGCAAAGGGGCAGATTCTGCTAATCTGCCCGTTTGCGACCAGTTTTCTCGTTGATGCATGTGGCCCATAGTTTGTGAATAGCAAATACAATAATAAATTTGCACGAAATGTAAGCTTACTTTTGTGATTCAGGCCTTCAATCTTGAAAGGAATCATCGATGCCTATTTTATTACAACAATTTTGCTCTTACCCCTGAGACAGGACTTCAGTGAGTGTTAGATGCACCATATTTCATAGACTAATGAATCAGATGTGAAAACTTACTTTAAGGCAATTTATTGTTGTCTGGAATATCTTAAACCAATTCTAATTTTTTTTCTGTCTCAGTTCCTTTTGCCTGAAAGCAAGCACTGGACCTGTCTTTACTCAAAACAATTACCGCCAACCCATATATTATGCCATCACCTACAAAATTCTCAACAAAGAGTTCAATGAATCCTTTCCATAGATGACTTTTAAATTCTAGACCTTGTCTAGTCAGATTTTTGTGCCCACATAGTGCACATTCTTAAATTCTTTCTCTTACCATTCTAAAATGGTCACTGTGTGAATGCACTATGGGCTTTCAATAATTTTTGGCAGGACCCACAAACGGGAAATATAATGTGATTCACATATAACGGTTTTTGTATTCAATGACTAAAATTGTTTTTTAATTTAAATATAGCATGAGTACTGCTACCGATTAGTTAGGGTATAGTAATGTTGGAACAATAAACACAGGAAACTGAAGACTGCCTGAGGAAGAGTAAACAGTAAATAAGTTTACCCTTCCATTCCTCATAAACCTGATGAAAGTTCTCATGAATGGCTATATTTTCATTTGTGTATCACTCTTCATTAGCTGTTTGAATTAATATATTTTCCTTCATTTGTTGTGATTTTCCATGTTCCACATGATTTCTGTTTTTTTCAATGCAATTATATTTGCTGCTATTTTGAATTGCTCCTTGGTCGTCAACAAGCACTTGTTTACTTATTTCCCCATGAGTTCTATATTTGAGGTGTGTAGGTTTGCTTTTCCGCAGTCATTTTTTTCAATTTACAATGGTACATTTATTTCAACTAGCGAAACAAACTCCATAAACTGTCGGTTGTGATGCTGTTTTTGGTCTGTACTAGTTTGTACAGAGATTCTGTATAGCACCGAATTTCATAAGTAATTACATAAGTAAGTGGAGTGCCATTTTTCACAATGTTGTTTTGTAATGATCAGTACGTTTTTGTAACAGCAAACATCAATGTTCTGCTTGTCTCTTGTAAACAGAAATGATTTTTGCTGAGGAACATCGCTGATCACTGCAAAATGAAATGATGCAAAAACACACACCTTTTACTAATTTACCTTATTGTGCTCCATAAGATTCACAGCAAATCATTGGCTCTAACTAAAAAAGAATTGAACTGTCTCAAGGACTTGATGCAAAGTTGTTTGTCTATGCATGGCAGAGTTAGTCTTGTAGAGCTTATACAATCTACACATGGGAAGAGGGGATAAAGGTCAGCCTTCCTTAGACCCAAGTTGTGGTGTCATTCACATATTGTTCATATCACATTCATGAGCCATATCCACCATTGTTACTAACCAGCATCATGCATGGAGTTTTTCCTCTTCATCAGTCTATATGGCACAGAGGTTGCTGTGACTCAACATACAAGGTATTTTCATCTTTTGTTTACTCTCTGTTGTACATCTATTGGTGCCTACCGCTTCAGAATTTACCTATTGTGTCTGTTATTCGAAAATAAAGTCAATGTTCGTTTTACATGGGGTTAATCACTCTTTGTCACATATTGTAAGTATATTTCAAGTCACAGAGGGGTTCCATGACCTTATAGAGAAATGAGGCTGACGACTGAGTTCCTTTATGAGGTCATGGAATACTGGGGAGACTTGAAACATGCTTTTAAAGTAGGGAAACGTTTATTGAATTCTTTGAGAAACATAGTCACATCATCATCTTTGCCACAAACTGCTTCAATTCTTGTGTCTTGCTTTTTCATATGAAAGTAATAGTATGGTTGAAGACATGAAAAATAAAAGAGGAATATGCATTGCAATATTAGCAATTGATTAGAAAAAGATAATAAAATCCTTTAATATAACTATATAAAAATGCTGATATTCTATCTTGACTTTAATGATCTATAGAGTTCAAAAAACCATGCTGCGATAATAATCTTTTTTCTGCTGATCATTGCTCATGTTTAGAAAAACAGATCAAAAGAAAGAAAAACCTGCTCTCCTTTCTGTTGTTTAAACTACAGCTATAATTAGCTGAGTGGCCTGCCTGTCACTTTGGCTACTGGCAGGATGCATTTTGACCTCATAATTAAATTGTAATATAGGCCCTAACACACATCAAAAGCATATTGCATACCACTGAGGAGTTTCATGACTATATGGAGGAGCGAGGCCAAAAGCTAGTTAAGTGTTGAAATAAGGTAAAAACAAATGTTTAAAAGCCAGTTATAATTTGCTGGGATAATTATAACTTGGGCCCCGTCCTGCACTGCTTATGACCTCAAATATTGCATCACTCATGACACATTAATCAACTTCATTGATGACATCACTGATGATGTCTCAAATTACATTATTATTGGCATTACCTATGTCATGATCCAAATTATGGCATGATCCAAATTATGGCTATTCGCTTTACTTAATAAATCCTTACATCATTTTAAAAAGGAAAGTGGAAGTAAATGGCTGATAGTCATAGAAAGCATAGAATGACTGTGTGTATACATGTGGTCAGCTTTCCTTAACTTAGTAGCCGTTCAAATACCAAAGTATTGCGACCGTTGAGAGACACCAGGAGATAGCTCAGAAGACGCAGAAAGAGGCAATTGTAATAGCTCAAATTTAAGTGGATACATGCAGCCACAATAGGACAATGATTTGCTTTGGAATGAGAAGCTAGAATTTTAAGTAGAAAACATAAACAAATAAGGACACATAACGAAAACAGTAGACTGAGATCTGAAACACATAACAGGCCTATCCCAAGACCTGGAATAATAGTGAATGTATAATGTGGACCCATTTATATTGTCACAGAAAAGCAGATCGTAGTAAACCTGTACATTAGATCATGATCAATGGCGACTGACCCTTTTGATAATTGTTTGAGGGTTATTTGTTACTTGTTATCTTATGCCTCGCAGATGGTAGGGTATTTTCCTATTGGCTATGATGTATTACGATTTGATGCTATACTCCTTTGCACTGCTTTCTTATTGACGGATATTAGGAATGTTTTTGTTTCATTCTTTCTTCTTTTTTTCTTTTCTCATCCACTCTTTTTTCAAATTTGTGATGACCTCTCTTGTGTCCTTAAATTTCTTCAGGACCCAAATCTGACTGAACAATATTTGAAGATCCGGATCTGTTTGTATGTTACTATCCACAGAGGTCTGGAAAGGTCAGGCTCTGTTATTTACTGTAGCCCAGTTGTGCTATAGTCATAATTATTGTTGACAATTGTCTATGACTGATTCCCCTATGAGGGGACCATTGCTGTTGAATTCAGCATTGTTCAATTCCTTTTTCAAAACCTAATAAATAAACGTGAGACCAAAAGAAAACAAAGTAGACTTAATTTTTCAGTCGGATTTCAGGGTCAAAAATGACCTCTATGCATTTAACTCTGAGAGCCGGTCGTAAAAAAGTAGGGGTAATGCAAAACAACTGAGCCATGAGGCAGCATCCCATCATTCAGCATTTTTCTGGTGATAAGCTGCTCAATTTGATGAGGCTTTTGCAAATTTTGGCTTGCTCACTTTTATTGAGTTTTAGAAAGTTGGTTTATCCTTGAACAAACCTTCAGCAGACAATCTCTAAGTTTTAAGCCAAAGAATAGAGTGTCCTTCTAGTCTAATGATGGACTCAGTGTTATCATCTTAAAACAGCCATTAGCAGCCATATGTAGGACCAGTGGAATTATGCTATTCTGCAGTTGAGGCATTTTCTGCATAATTATGGATTTTATTCACTTAATTTATGAACCACTACTTGCTGCAAAATTTTCAAAATAGAACAAAAAATAGATTCTTACTCAAACTGGAAATAGAATAAAGCTTGGAGTGCAAGAAATACTTAATGTTAAAGAAGCTAACAGCTTAGGGGTCGATTCCAATGTCGGACGGACCATAGTCGGTCTGACATCGGACAGGAACTGGAACCAAACAACATCTTGTCACCGGTTCCAGACCTGTAAGTAGGATGCGACCGAACCCTGTTCGGTCGCAATCCTATACTTAACAATGAGAGCATGCATTCCGAATGGAAATGCATGCTCGCATTGTCAACTGCAGAGGTGCAGTTCATCCCTGCACCCCGTGGCAGTCACCCCAAGGTGCCTGACACCGGGTGCAGGGATCAACAGGGGGGCACAATTGGTGCCCCCAGACCACCATTCGGCAGGCTCGCACTGCCTTTCTGTGTCGGAAAGGCCGGCACAAAAAGGCAGTGGGAAACTGCATTGTACTCCCTTGGCCAAATAGAGCTAGCCAGGGGAGTACTGAGGGGTTTCCGGATGGCGGACGGGCTCTCTGAGCCCGTCGGAAGCCATCTAGAAAACCAAGTCGGATTCCTTTCCGACCGAGCTCATCGGAATGGCTCGTCCATTCTGCCCACATCGGAATCAGCCCCGTAGTGTGGGTCACAGAGGCATGTTTCAAAGCAGGTTGAATCTTAAAGCCAAAGCCTGTAGACAAAAAAATTCTGAGCATGCCCAAGCTTCTCTTTACAAGGTTATGCATCTGCAGATGTCTTGGCACGTGCCCATGTCAAATAGTTAGTACACTGCACAATAGACAAATTCTATATAAAGTGGACACTTACAAAGTGTGGATGTTTGGGCACTGTTCGATAATGTAGAATGTAGGGTTGAACCATTTAGAGATGGTTTAACTGGCTGTCTGGTTGTAATGTTGAATGGCATTCTGCTCATCTAAGGAATGCATGCAGTGTATTTTACCAAACTGCGGAGTGTAGTCCAAAGAATCCAGCTGAAGGTGTCTTATCAGTGGCAATTGTATACCTGTCAACCTCTTGACTCAAAATTTTTGGTCATGTTAAGTCTTTAAGAGGGTTTTTCCATTAAAGTGAATAGAGAACTGAAACTTTTTAGAGGGTTTTCAAGGAATCCGGCAGTTTTAAAACAGACAGACATTCATTTGTAACGAGGCTGTCGGTTTTGAGACCGCAACGAGGCACGGAAAGCCTCTGAACTGCGTTCGCAGGCTTTTAGAGCTTCATTGTAATCAGCCCCTAAGTATTAATGTTTTTCTTCACTTTCAATTAAGCCAAATACTTCCTAATGTTTTATGGAGCATGTTTATTCACTTAAAAATCCTCCAATTTAAATAAATGTTTTTTTCTGTTATAAATATGGCACAATGTCTACAGGCCACTGAGAGGAAGATGCTTGGTGTTTGCAAATGTGACACATGGAAATGGGGGAAAATGTAAATGATGTATGGAATCCACATAAACAAAGTTAACTTGTCAGTTTCATTTTCTCGATACAGTGCCATATTTATATAACTGAAAAATATAGCCATTATTTTAAGTTAGAGAAGTTTAAACAGCAAAAAAAATTCCATACTTCGAACATTTTTGCAGAACATTTTTCTGCACTTTACATTTCTCCCATCTGTGTTATACATGTAACTGTGCCACATACGGGGAAAGGTATGTACTGTGCCACAAGTATATATGACACGGCCTCTCACTCATACACATATATCCCATTCATACACACACATGTTCCTTCATCCATGAAACCACACTCGTATTGACACACATGGGAGCCCTTTCATAACAGCCCTAGTCACAGTATTGTGTTCAAACAATAGCATCTGGCTTTGCAGATATTAGGCTTAAAGCCAATTAAGCTGGATGTGGGGGTGTCTGGTAACAATGTGACAGTCGCTTGGTCTTAATTAGCTCATGATGATTTTTACTGGTTACAAGTAGCTCCCACTACAGAAAAGGTTGGGGACCTCTGGTTTAAAGATTGTGTGAGCCCATTAAAGTCTATTGAGGCATTTTGTCTGCTAGGCTGGTGTATGCAAGTAAAAAGAGGTTAACAGCCACCAAATGTGAGTTAACAGATATGCTGTGTCCTGCATTTTGTCAAAAAGGTACTCCAATTATCAGTTAATTGGTGAGAGGAAACTGGGCACATGTGTAGTTTGTTGAAGAACTTCCAGTCTACAAAACCTACAGCACACTGTCATCAGTGGTGTAGTAAGTGATGTCATCATTGATGTAATTTAATATGTCATGATTGATGTAATATGTGAAGCCACAAGCAGTGCATGATGGGGAGCACGTTACGGTTAGTTCACTAAACTGTATAACCTTACATTTGTCTTTTGTAGTGAATTTCACAAGTTTTTTTGTAGGTATGTTAAGTTCTCATTAGCAAGATGTCATTTGAACCTTTTTTTGTTTCAGTGAGTTGCTACGTTTTTTAATCCTTTTTTTACTTCTTCATGTGCAGCCAACCCCAGGGCTGTGCATCGCCTTTGGCCATACTCAGTGGAGGATTGGCCCCAACCCCTGTTTTAAACCAACCCCCCTTCCCCACAATATATAGATAAAGGAAGGGAAAAAAGAACAATTCTTTATCTAAACGGATGCACTGGTGATTTCCATTATTTGTAATATTTCCATCGGTTTCACTATTTTGTCTACACCAAATGAAAAGTTCAGTACTTCAAACTTCTGACTGCGGTTTTGTCTATTCTTAGCCCCATTTTTTGTTGAGCAATGTACCTTAATCACAGTTGCCATGTTTGCCATATGTAGCACAGCTGCCTGATATGATACCATTGAAACGGCCATTTTGCAGCATGCTTGTGATTTCATGGCCTCATTGTCACCTTTCATTCCACGAAAAGATAGTATCTCATTAGAGTAACCAGCAACTCAAGGCCGAGCACACGCAAAACAAATTAAACAGGTTTCTTGCAGCAGCATTCCATGCTAACAGGTTGTGTCATATTTTCCAAAAACAGATATCCCACAGTTTCTTCAGTTTAAAAACAGGCAGATGGTTTGTATTGGCACGCGCAGTTATGATTTCTGCTCGGAGGAATTTAAACTAGCATTTACATTTGTATGTCTAAACAATGTGTCAGCACATATCATGAAATCATGTTTGTTCATTTCTTTTTTTATGTTTTTCTTTGCAAAGTTGAAAGTAAAATATTGGTTTAGTACTGCTTTGCTTCATCACGTGCCCATGTCAAAAAGGTATTTGGTTAAGGGCTCCTAGTACGCGGAAATGTATCATTGCCGACTGTCAAAGCGGCAACTGAAAGGCTTTCATTCCTTTTAGTTTAGTAATCCCAATTTGGGTGCAAAGAGGAGTCTACGTCCAAATTGCGCCTACAATTAGTACAGTACTGTCGCCCCCCCCCCCCCCCACACACACACAACCCCCATCTGTGAAACCTGGCGGAAACTGTGCTGAGAAGTACAGCATACTCCTTGTTTTGAAACTGAGAAGGGAGTAAAAGAAATCGTATTCAACAATTTTGGGGGCAAATGACAGAAACGTCGTCGCCACCAGCTCTTGCTTTGTACATTTTAGGGTCAACAAATAGCAGAGAAGCAAAAGAGCGTTTTCCTGTCCATAAAAAGATTTTATGACACCGAAAGAGGCTTTTAAAATATACTCCTTTTTCGAAGCTCAACCTGTGTAACTCCCTGTGGGCTGCAGATTCACGGCCAGCTTTCCTTAACTCAGTAGCCTTTCATATGGCAAAGTCTTGCAAACGTTAAGAGAGGCCAGGAAATAGTGCCAGACCCTGATAGAGGCTGTTGCAATAGTCCAAATTGGAGAAGATACATGCAGCCACAAGAGGAACATGGTCTGTTAAAGATGAAAAGTTGAGTTTTAAACAACAAACATGAGACATGATGACGCTATGAAAGCGGGGTAGAGTTTATTTAGCAGTGGTACTTCAGGGTCAAAAATGACTGCTACATATTTAACTCTGGCTGAACGCGCGGCGGGGGTCATAAAACATTGAGCCATAAAGCAGAATCTCAACATTTAGCATTCTTTTCTACGTTCAACATCTGACTTTTATAGATTTTACTGTACAATTTTGGCTCGCTTAGTTGTATTCAGTTTTGCGAAATGTTGGTTCATTCTGGACCAGGCCGTCAGCAGCCAATCTCTCATTTTCAAGACAACAAAGAAGGCTCCACCTAGCCTAACAATGAACTTGGTGTTATCATCAAAAGACAGCACCCTACATCCACATGCAGGACCACTGAAATTATGCTATTCTGCAGCTGAGGCACTTTCTGCATAATTATAGATTTTCCTCACTTGCCACATAAACCATCACCTGCTGCAACATTTTTAGAATAGAGCAGACAAATTGATTCTTGCACAACCTGATCAAAAGTTACTTTAAAAAAGAGCCACATGCGATGCCGCACAGATCTAGGCATATTAGATGCAAAGCATTGCTTTCTGGTGTTAATATACTACTATTGAGGTGCTTAGGCAGTATTACAATGTGTTAAAATGCCAAATTAGCAAAATGAAGTGTACCCACTTTTGCAGAATAATTTTCTTTTTCTTGAACTTAATTTAGTCAACCCTACATCATTTGGTCCTTCATCACTGCATAATTCCTGTGACCCTGGCCATACGTCCTGATGAGACCAAACTCTGGTCAGAGGCACACATTAAACTGCTCAAGTGCACAATATGATGCTTCTGTGCAGTTTTTACTGTTCTTTTGCATCAGCCCATTTTAATGCATTCTGGGATGTCCAATACTAGGAGAATCAGAAATTGCAGATCTCATCCCTTTTTCATGCAGTGTCCTGCGAAACCTGCCTCAGGCAGACCTTTGGCTTTCTATGGAAATTCTGAACCAGTGAAAGGCTGCTGTAGGGTCTGACATGGGACAGAAAAGTCACACAATACCATTGGAGACTCTATATGTCACCACTCATGAAATGAAGGAGCTGTGAAGGACAGCACGAGCAGCCGGTGTGCAAATCCCTGTTTACAAATAAGGATGTGCAAATTACACACTGACTGGTTTCTGAACAGGGATGCAATTTGTAATATAACCTTTGTAATAAGAGATCAGGTCATAAATTGTTCATTCTCAGAAGATCTCAAATTGGGCTGCCTAATAAATATTAATTAGGCAGGTTATGATGTGCAATCCTCTGGAACTGACTTTGAATGGAGGGGTAGTGGCCAGTAAGGGACAGCTGTCATCCAAACACACATTTGCATTCCCAAATGGAAAACATTTTAAGCAGCCCTTGTCCATTACAGGGACAGGTGCTGCTATTAAAAAAGAAATCTGTTTGGAAAGACTATCCTGTCCCCACGAGGTGCACACCACAATTTCCAAAGGGCAAGCTTACTCCCTCGATAATGAGATGCCACCCCAGCTCTTGTGTTGGTATCTTATCAATTGCTTGCAATCATAATGTGAGCTTACTTACCATTCATAAATGTCATTGAAAGTCTTAATTGGTAGGGAGTGCCCCTTCCACATTCCGCTTCTTAATCTAATTTGGAATGAACTGCAGATCACTTTGCGTTTTAGAAAACACTTTTACAACCCACCAGAGAGGATTTGAACATCTCAAAACGCACTTTTCCTGTCGCAAACCCTGTTCTTGTGGAAATTGTAGGTTTTGTTTACACAGTGGTGTTTTGAATGCCAGGCCCTACATTTCTACCCCAAGCTTAGGATCAGAAATATCATTTGATTCATTATCCTAAATAGGATTTTAGAGATTGGTCATTTCAAAGTACCCCATGGCTGGCATATGCAGGGGCTGCGTTATGCTGGCATCAACAAGGGCAAGGGAACTCACACTCTGCCATGGAAATACAATTTGAATGGAACACCATAATAGTCTAAATTCAGCTGTTTTAAATCGCAAAGTAAAGAAACTTTTTGGCACAAAACACACCTGTGCTTCTTACCACAGTTTATTGTGCCCGCTGTTATAATGTAGTGCAAAATAGGATGCGAATTGTGGTGTCGTGTGTGTGAGGACTATAGCGGTGCGCTACCTAGCACCCTGGGCCCCACGCGTAGCAATAATCACTCGGGACACGTGTATGTGTTTGCTCCGTCTCTCGTGCCGTGGCCGTTCTGCCTACGTGCACTGATGACGTCATATTTATTGCCTTGGACACGTACGCGTAGACTGACGTCCACACCGTTACGCGTCACGCCAGTTATCGCGACATTACATTCCTCCCCAACACACGAAAAAAACAACGACAACAACCAAAACTACATTGCGGCATTATGGGCCTGGACCACAGGTACACCAGCAGTCGCCAACCCTGTGCGTAACCCCTTGCACTGATAGTCAATGTGAATGAAAATAAAACGGTCTTACTTGACGTAGTCTCTTAGGCGACGGGAAGGCTCCGGGTGCGGCCTCAGATGATATCGAGCTGCCCCACCGTCCAGCGCTACACCCCGGCCCCTACTCACAGAGTCACCTTCTGCGACGCCATCTCCACCCTCGGGCCCGCCGGCCTCCTCAGGTGGTGCAACCTCTGGTGAGGGATCTTGTGGCCTCGCAACAGTTCCAGGAGGCAGGGACTCCGTTCCTCCCCTCGCATGGTCCACGTCCTCAACCAGCTCTAAGAACCTCTCCTCTTGTGGCACGGGCCTTAGGGGAGTGTCTTGATGTCCATCGCCCGTGCTCGGGGGTACTGGTACTCTCTTGAAGTATGAAACGTTTCTCGTTATCTTCTCGGCACCTTTCCTGGCAGTCACACATGTGCCCATAACTTTCTCTACAGTCCACGGTTGTGGTTCAAAATTCAACCGAAACTTGCCTCCCGGCCTCCGATTTCTGATCAGCACTCTGTCACCTGGGGCTAGGTGTGGGGTCACCGCTCGCCGTCGGG
This sequence comes from Triturus cristatus, assembly GCF_964204655.1. NCBI lineage: Eukaryota > Metazoa > Chordata > Amphibia > Caudata > Salamandridae > Triturus > Triturus cristatus. The sequence continues at coordinate 587,162,084 of NC_140591.1, read as the reverse complement.
CATCAACACGAGCAAACGCCCCCCGTCTGTGTTCATCAATGGCACTGTCATTGAGAGTGTCGGGCGTCCACTCTGGGTGATGCGGAATTGTGTCGGTGACAACCCGCCCCATCAGCAGGTGCGCCGGTGCCACTCCTGTGGTAGAGTGGGGCGTCTGGCGATAGCTTCTGAGAAATGTGAAGATAGCAAGCTCGACAGATTGGCTTTTCTCGTGGGCAATTCTTATCACCTTGTTAAGTGTCCTCATGAAGCGTTCAGCCTCCCCGTTGGCTTGAGGCCATCGGGGAGTGATCCGCCGGTGATGAACACCTAAGGCCTGCAGGTATTCCGCGAAGTCTTGACTCTGGAATGGCGATCCATTGTCGGTCCTAATTTCCTTGACGATGCCATGTGTTGCCATGATTTTCTCCAGCTTCGGGATTACCTCCTGGGCGCTCAACACAGTGAGTATTTCCACTTCCGGATATTTTGAGTGGTCGTCTATGGCCACAAGGGTATGCCTTCCGTCCGGCAAGCTGCCAAAGTCGACACTTATTTTGGACCAAGGCCTTCTGGGTCGAGGTTCCATCACGACGGGGGCAGGCCGGGGTACTTCTCCCGTTACTTGACAGGCATGGCATTCTCGGACGGTGGCCTCTACTAACTCGTCCATGAGAGGGAACCACACTTTGGTGCGGAGCCTTGACTTCGTCTTGACCATGCCTTGGTGACCGATGTGGGCCAGGTCCACCACTCTCTGGGTCAGGGATGTCGGAATGACCAGTCTGTGGCCCCTCAGCAGGCACCCGGTATCGTCTTCCGTCAGTTCGTCTCTCACATTGTACAGGCTATCCATTGTCTGTTTTGCGCGAGGTGTCAGGTGTTTTCACTCCTCCCTGGCTCGGTTCCAGCTGTTTGTTCGGACGGCTGCTCTCGCCCTTTGCAGACATTCATCTTCACTGGAGGCCTGCGACAAGCTGGCCATGGATACCGGCCTGGGACATGATCGCGCCGTGATGCTCCGAACATATTCTTCGGTTTCCGCCGCCTCCTTCACCTCTTGTGGGGTGGCTTTGCGAGGGTGGCGAGAGAGGTAGTCTGCCGGGTTGCGTGCGCCCGGTTGATACTCGATCTTGCAATTATAATTTTGCAGTTGCAACATCCATTTTTCGATTCTTGGCGGCGGCTTCGTGGACGTGCCCGCGAAGAGGGACACCAGCGGCTTGTGGTCCGTGGCTACGACGAATGGTTTGCCGTACACGTACAGGTGGAAATGGTGACACCCCCAATGGATGGCGATCGCTTCCTTTTCTATTTGCGAGTATCTCTGCTCAGTCTCTGTGAGCGACCGGCTGGCGAATGCCACTGGGGCCCATTCCTCTGCACTCGTCTTCCTTTGTAGCAGGACTGCGCCCAACCCGACTGGGCCGGCGTCGACAGCAATTAGTGTCAGTTTGGCCGGGTCGAAGAACGCCAGCGTCGTGGCTTCTGAGAGCGCCTGTTTGATTTCCTCGAACGCTCGCTCTTGTTCGCTGCTCCAGGTCCAGGGGGTTGACTCTTTGGTGAGTTCTCTTAGTGGCGCTGTGAGATTCGCCAGGTCCTTGATGAACCGGCCACAATAGTTCACCATTCCTAAGAAGCTTCACACCTCCGTAATGTTTGTGGGCGCAGCCGCATCCTTGATGTCCTTTACCTTCTCCGGATCCGGGTTGACGCCGTCTGCCGAGAAGGTGTAGCCGAAGAATTGGAGCTTCCTGCACAGGAACTCGCACTCCTCCCGATGCAGTGTAAGGCCTGCGTCTCTTATGCGTCTTAGCACCTGTATCAGCCTCTCATTGTGCTCCGCAATGGTCGTGGCGTGCACCATAATGTCATCACTGACATTTATCGCTCCAGGAATTCCCACGATGAGCTCTTGTATCACGTTCTGGAACACCTCCGCAGCACTTGACACTCCAAAGCTTAGCCGCGTATACCTCCTCAGGCCCACGTGCGTGGAGAACGTGGTGATGTTCCGGGACGCCTCATCCAGTACTAGTTGGTGATACCCTGAGCGTAGGTCCAACTTTGAGAACCATTTGGCGCCCGCCATCTCCCCGACGATGTCATCTATGGTTGGAGTGATGTGGCGCTCCCTCTTGATGGCAGCGTTGGGGAGCCGCATGTCCACACATATTTGGACAGCGCCCGGCTGTTTAGGCTTCCTCGCTACGACAATTGGCGACACCCACGGGGTCGGTCCGGACACTTTCTCAATGATTCCCGCCGCCTCCAGCTTCTTTAGCTCGGCCTCCACCAGTGGCCTGAGGTGAAACGCTATGCGGCGATGCCGTAGAGCTATCGGTTGAACCGTGGGGTCGATATGTAGGTGGACCTCCTTGCCTCTGAACTTGCCGATTCCTTGAAAGATTTCTTCGAACTCTTCCAGGGTGTGGTGTATCGACTCTTGGTGTACCCCGAATGCGAATGTTACCACACCGAGATCTTCAGCCGCTCTGCAGCCCAGGAGCATGCCTTGTCCGTCTTCTGTAACGTAGATATTTGACGTGATTGACCGCGTGCCATGCGATATCACCGTCCGGAATTTTCCCTGTACTTTTAGCGGTTCTTCCTGTCCGTATGCGAACACGGTTATTGTCGACGGGCGCAGTGCTGGCTTCGGGTGCATGGATCGGTGCATTGCCGCAGCCATGATGTTGATGCTGGCGCCTGTGTCTACTACTGTGGTGACTTCTTGCGACCCTACCCGGACGCTGCATTGCGGCAGCCTCCTAGTCCTGCGTACCGCTGTGCTTATCATGTGTACCCGGTGTACCACCTTCTCTTCGTCCTCCTCATCATCATCCATGTCGCTGGCCACCGGGCCTCCTTCGTCCACCGTGTGTACTGCCTGGCGGGGCTTTCGGAACTTCTTCGATCGGCATACCTTCTCGAAGTGGTTGAAGCGTCCACACGCCATGCACTTCCTTCCTCTTGCTGGGCACTCTGCCGTGGCGTGAGGCGACCCGCCGCAGTATCCGCAGGACTTGGGCTGGTCTTGGACGGCTGGACCTGGCCCTCTTCTGGGCCATCTCTGTTTTGGTTTTACTGCCACCGCGTTGACTGGTTCGGTTTTCACGGGCGCTTGTAGGGCTGCTTCCATGTGCGCAGCGCGCGCTTTGGACAGTTCTTTCGTCCGACCCATCGTCAATATGTCTGCCAGGGGCTTGCCGGATTCCTCCAAAATCCTTTCCCTCAGCTTGACTGACGCACACCCTTGTATTATCTGGCCTCTGATCTCCTCCGTCTCATCCCGAAACCCGCAGGTGGCCGCTAGGTTTTTGAGACGAGCGTAGAACTTGTCGAGCGACTCCTCAGGCAATTGGCGTGCCTGGCGGAATATGAAGCGTTCATAGTCACGGTTCGCCATTGGTTCGAAGTACTCGTTGAGCGCCGCTATCAACGTCGTGTGCGTCTTGGGAGTGTTTTCCGCAAGCGTCTTAACTATGTTATGAATTTCTTTTCCTCCAAGGTGGATGATCATTGCGCGTTTCTGATCCCTCTGGACCTTCGTGGCCTCAAAGAAAATGCGCACTCTATCCTCCCAGTCTCTCCATCGGGCAGCCACCGCTGATGGGGACCCTTCTACAGAGAACGGCTCAATTGGCGGAATGTTTGCCATGTTGCGCGTGTGTTGCGTGCGCCAGGCGAGAACTCCTTCTACCCTTGGCTATGATGGCTCTGGATATCTGTTCTTTCCTCACCCACGTGGGTAGCGGGGCCTTCCTCCCAGGCAGGGCGTGACCTTTCCCCCGGTGTTCCCCTGGATGTGGCAGGACTGTAAGGGCCTTCAGGGCGTCAGGACTTGTTAGACAGGTCCCTCGTGACCTCTCCCCAGGCAGCACACGATCCGGGTCAGGCGCCCCCACTTACTGGCACAGAGGAGCTGAAGATAAGGTCTCCGCACCTGTTCCGGCGCTCCCAACAGCCGCGCAGTTCCAGGCGTTGGTGTCAGCTGGAAGGCAGGGGGCTGCAGAACCACTCCGCGCGCCACGGGCCGCCAGACGAGGCAGGGCGCACGTGGACAGCAGCGCTGAAGGTGCTGAGGCGGTAGTTGACCCCCCCACGACCTCGCCGACAGGCAGGAGCGCTCCCGCGCGTCCGCGCTCACTCTCCTCTTCACCCCGGGTCAGGAGGACGCACCGAGGCACCAGGGGCGTGTCACCGCAGGGGCACGAGCACCGCGAGCGATGGACGCTCACCGGCCGCCACACCAACGGGACGCGGGGCAACAGCGAGGGCACGCCCACCCTCGTCGCCACTTTGTGGTGTCGTGTGTGTGAGGACTATAGCGGTGCGCTACCTAGCACCCTGGGCCCCACGCGTAGCAATAATCACTCGGGACACGTGTATGTGTTTGCTCCGTCTCTCGTGCCGTGGCCGTTCTGCCTACGTGCACTGATGACGTCATATTTATTGCCTTGGACACGTACGCGTAGACTGACGTCCACACCGTTACGCGTCACGCCAGTTATCGCGACATTACACGAATGAGAGGCCTACTGTACAAAGGGGCAGATTTACGAGCCTCTGGCGCCACTTTTGCATCACTTTTCCCATGTTAAAAATGACGCAAAAGTGGCGCAAGAGGCTTGTAAATAAGCCCCAAAGTCTTTTTGCATTTGGAAACCCTACGATTTGCAAAGTCACGGGTTTGTGACTGGAAAAGGGATTTTCTACATGTACGAAAGTCCTTCTACGAGTCAGGAAATCGCAGTTTGGAGAGGAACGTATCAATGGTTTATGATTGCACCAGCTTTAGCACACCATTGATGTGTTACCTACCCCCAAGCAAGAGTAGTAACTTAGTCCTCTTTGGGAATCATGTCAGCAGCTTCGAGGAGAGCAGACAGTGGTCAATAGAACCACCTCCTGAAAACCCAATATCTTTCCTAATGGGAAACAAAATGTTTTGTTGAAAACAGCACGTTTGCCTTTAATTCACACGGGTGGAAAGCAAACGCATAGATTGATGTCTGTTGTCCCTTGCAGGCCACCAACACTGCACTGGTAGCCATCCTAATTGTAACCGGCCTGATTATTATTTATTAGGCAAGTCATTTTGCGACCCCCATTTCACAGGCATTTTGTGATGCAACATGTTAGTTCAAAGATTGCATCGCAAATTCAATCCTCACTTACAAATCAGATGGTGTGCAAATTGCACATGCCTGGTTTGCGAATGGGAATAATATACAGGACTCTAGATTAGATGCTATGTGTGAACTTTTATGCACACTTTTAATCCACCCCCACTACACTACAACAGAATTTAAATATAAGCCATTGGTGTGATTTAAAGATTTTAATGATTTGATTAAAAGAAAAAGACCTGATTCACAAAACTGTTGCCCATCAGTGATCCACACTGTGCGAGTCACATATTATAAATGACAGTGGCATGATACAATTAGGGTACCATTATCAAAAACAAGATTTGAAGTGTGCAAGGGTCTGTGGGCGCAGAACACGTGTCACTCTACCCTGCTCTTCATACATATGAAAGTAGTGGGTGAGTCCCTAGTAGTTTCTTATGCATTGATGGAAGTGGTCCATATGCTTATACGGTTGAGGAAGCACATTTTCCTACATGGCATTTTGATGGAATATCCAGAGCAATTAAATAGAACCCAATTTCATTTGTAAATGTGTACGCAAAATAAAGGATATGTGAAGAAATAAAAGTATGTATCTAAATGCCCAGGGGTACGGGGTCTGCAAAGAACTTGAAGTATATTTTTTCCTGTACATATTGTCATGGAGGCTCTATGTGTGGCTCAGAGGTAATTTGGTGCAGTGAATATTCCTTATGAAGTATTCAGATCATGGTCAAAAGACTCTGCAGTAACTGGTGTCACAGAGTAGTGATGGAGATATTTCTGATTAAAAATAATTGTTTGTTTAATAACATGAATGATATGCCCTGAAAACGAGAAAGCTGTACTTTGCAAAACTGCATGTTTCTATGCTTGGCTGAACTAGGCCAACACTCCATCTTGGATTTAAATGCAGCCATGTTTTCTTTTCTTATTCTGAATCAGACACCTCACTCATCAATATGTAACTTTCACCAATCCAAAGTCTCTTCCTGCTCGATCACTGGGAGTCCATTCATTCACGGTTTTGTTATTGCTTTGTTTAACTAGATTTGTACCGTCACATCTGATAACATTAGGTCAAATTGTGACCCATTAATATTCATTTAGGGGGTCATGCTTAGATGGTGTTTAGGTGTGGTGAGGGCTTTAAGTGGGCCAGGTCTTACTGGTGATGAGAACCGGCAGTTTTTTAAAGGGGGACTCGAAACGGGTCTCTATTGGACTCTGTTTTGTGCCCTGGCACAGGCGGTCTTTTTTTCCCGGACTGCAGGGACAGCAGTCACATCGATGTGCGCGTGCGCACACTGCTCACTTCTCACCAGTGGAGAAGTTACGGTATGCCTTCATTCCAGGTGAGCGTTGTAGGGGAACGGGAAATCCTTTAAAGAGAGTAATTTTCTCTCTGGATTTCCCTTCTCTTTTTGAAACTCAGGAGCAGCAACATTGTCCTGTGTCTCCAGGGCTTTAAGTGGAAGCTTTTTCAACATTACAGACAAGCCATAGTTGCTGCTTATTTATCTTATGCAACTAGCAACCAATGATAAAGCCAATAGTCCTGAATTTTTGTAGGTATGATGTTACTTGTTGTATCATATATCAGGATGCAATGGCAGAAACAGCAAAATACAAGTCGGGTGGCACACTATGTTAAGCACAGATTTTTACCTTTGGTGTGTTTAAGCCACACCCTTAATTAAATTGGCCACGCCCCTCTGAGAGCCCCCCCCCCCCCGGTTTTTTCATCCCTCTTGAAGCCCTGGGTATGTTATTAAATCATGATGTATTAATCTTGCATTGTGATTTGTCAAATCACTGATGCATTTTCTCACCTTATGTGGACTGTGCAATTTTCCTTGTGAATTTTCTTATCAACAGCCATTAATCCATAGGTGAGCCACATCTGGTTTACCCCATCTTTAGACAGCGGACCATTGAACTCAGAATATTTTTATTTGAGGCTTGACTTCATGTCAGAATCTTTACTGCATTTGATTGAGCTTCTGCTAATTCCCTATTCTGATTTACCATAAATTTCAACTATTATTTTTGCCTTCTGTATCACACTTTAAAAATATTTAATAAACCTTCATGTTTTACTATTTGCTGCTGACTCCAGTAGGCTTAATTCTTTAAAAATGTTAATTATTGAGTTTTTGTTAGAGTTCTGTTAGGGGTACATTGCCTCATTTGTTCTTGAGGTTAACCTATCCCTGATACTACATAGACGCTTTATCTAGGATATTCTGATAATATATTGTCAGCAATTTCAGCTCTCACTGTTAATAGTTCGAGTGGCATCCGAATTGGAAGATAGAACATCTAATTACACCAACTGGAAACATGTGGCAGAATGGTGCCATGCAAGTATGACATTGGTTGCAGAAAGAGATGCCAGTTAGTCGCACAGTGGGTAGGAGGAAGGTTGGATGAGTGATAGGCAGGCACACTTTTAGGACCATCGCCTGCTTAAGATCCGGAACTCAGAGTTGACACAAGCAACCGAAAGGTGTATGTGAGAAATATGTCATGATCAGCTATATATAAAATATAACTCTTTTTTCATGTCCCAAAAAAGGAAAAGGTGTTTTTGGGTTATTTTGACCTAGACATGGGTGTTCACGCACTCGCATACTGTCTTTACCCATGGCTTCTCTCTTCAGGAATCTAGAGAATAAATGTCACTAAGAGGCACCAGACATTACAAATCACAAATAAGTAGTTGCATATGAGACTCATATAATTTAAACATAGCTACAAAGCAAAAAGAATGCTGTAAAGGCTCAAAGTATGTAATAATATGCAGGATGGGGTGCAGGAACCAAAAGTGGTGAGAGGAGAAGATCATGGTAAATGCAAGGGTTTCCCATCCCAGTTAACATGGTAGAGGGGCAGTAGGTTGGAGCCGACAGAGAAGGGTCATGGGGGTCACTCGTGTGGTGCAACAGTCAAGGGACAAAGGAAATTAACTTCACCTGGGACTATACTGCTAATTCATAACAGGTTACCTTAAAAATATGTTTTCATTACTCTAACTACCTTTGATATGTGTGAAATTTGTACAATTAGGACTAATTCAACTTAGTTTCGTTGCAGTTTATATTTTTCGATTTGTGTCATGTATGAAACGGTTATTTATGTTTCTTTCTGAGAAAATATCTCCTGTTATTCCTGTTCCTCCCATGTTCAGACATGTCCTACCTGGAACGCTTTACATGTTCTCATTTCACATTTATGCAATCACGGTACAAAAGGGCTTCTCACTAATCACCTCTTACATTTATTGTTTTAATTTTGAACTGCTAGTGCTAAATTGCAGATGTTCCAGCATGAACCTGAAAAGGACAAAGAATGTATTTAGGGCCTGATGTATGAAGCATTTACAATTTTGTAATCAGTCATAAAATAGTATTAGACCAAAATGTACGATTTTGTTAGACCTGGCACCATTGGCGTGGGTTTCCCCTGCATTTTTGCCTTTGCCTCCTGTGTCTTTTCTTTGTGTTGGATTTTGTTTTGCTGGTCTAGATGCTTTTGCACTTTGCCACTGCTGTTCACTGCCAAAAGTGCAAGTGCTCCCTTTGTGAATGGTTGTTATGGATTGATGATTCTATGATTGGCATATTTGACTTACAAGTCAGTCCCTAGTACAGTGCACTGTGGCTGACCAGGGCCTGTAAGTCAAATGCTGCTAATGGGCCTGCAGCACTGATTGTGGCACCCACCTAAGCAGCCTGTACATGTAACTCAGGCCGGCCACTGCATTGCCTGTGTGCAGTCTAGAACTCCCATGTCGACTTGGCAAGTGCGCCCACTTGCCAGGCCCTAACCTTCCCTTTTCTTGCATGTTAGTCACCCCTAAGGTAGGCCCATGGTACCGCTGTGGCAGGGTGCAGTGTATGTGACATGTAGGACAATAACTGTGTGTCTGGCCTGTGAAATACTGCCAATATTGTTTTTCACTATTGCAAGGCTATTTGTTCCCATAGTATATAGAATGTGGAGTTTGCTTATAACATTTTATAAACATAACTACCCCTGGGAACAAGATAGGAAATACAAGTTTGATATGCCTGAACTCAGAGTTTTAAGATGCATCTTTTAGTGGTGATGATTTTTAAATTCTGTGTTTGAAAATACCACTTTTAGAAAAGTAGGTATTTTCTTGCTTAGCCATCCAGCGTGCTTATGCCAGGATGTGTTTTGACAGTCTGGCTTTAGTGTGACAGGGGCTGGGGAGGTGCAGTGGCTCCAGAGAGTCTGGATGAGTCAGGGCTGGGCTGAATAGACCTGGGCTGCATTTACAGTAGGGAGAGGAGATTTCCTTTCACCTGAATGGGCCTCGTCTGCCTTCCACAAGGCTATCTCCACCTCCTGCCAGGAAGCTGCACCAGTAAGGACAGAACTGGTTTTGGCTGGGCACAGACACTCTCTGCCTTCAGAGAACAAATAGATTTACTGGATAAAAAAAGGGACGCAGACCCCTGAACTTTAGATCACTTCTGGGAAATCAAGAGGAGCCTTTGCCAAGGAGAAGAGCTGGAGAAACTGAGGAGGAATATTACCCCTGTGCTGTTTGCTGTCTGGGGTTGGCCGTGGGTATTTGCTGCCAAGGAAAGGAGAAGGACTTTGCTGTTTGCTGTGTCCCCTGCTTGAGGAAGATTTCCACGGGCTTGAATTGAGCTTGCCTCTTCTGAAGTCTCAGGGACAAAAATACTTCACCCCAAGCCCCCACTGAACTCCTTTGCTTGGAGTTCTGACCTGCTGAGAGGTGCCTGCTCGTGTTCTGGGCTTCTGAAAGTTGTTTTGGTACTGGAAACTGCAAGAACTGTGAAAATCAACATATCGGCTGATGCCGACGCATTGCAGCGGTGTGAGAGAAGATTTCAGACGTGGTGCCGCAGACGAAGAATTGACGCAGCGCCTGCTCGCGGCTGAAGTGTCTGCCCTGCGATGAATCCTGTGCACTGATCTCTGACGTCTAAGATTTTCGAACCTATTCTGACGCAGACCCGGTTGGAGAAGAACCAACGCATCACACCGGACCATCATGCAAAGCATGAAAGCGCCAAGTCTGTCGCATCGTTGAGGGAAGCAGTAAGAAACCAACGCATCACCTCCTCTCCAGTAACAAACCGGTACCTCACCTCCCCTGTACAGCAGTAAGGAACCGATGCATCACCTACCCTGGAGCAAGGAACCAACGCATCACCTTCCCTGAGTATAAGGAGCTGACGCATCACCTTCCCTGTGACCCTTTTTGGTTGCATTTTTTGATGATCCAAGGTACTTTGTGTAAAAGTGTCGCATCTCACACTTTCTTAGAACAGAATTGTTTTCTACCATTTGAAAGACTTTTGTAATTACTGTATTGTGGATTTTTGCTGTTTAGTCTTGTTTTGGTTCAGATAAAGATTACTTATTTTTCTAAACTGGTGTGATGTCCATTTATAGTGCTTTCACTGAATTACTGTACGTGTTCATAAATGTTTTACACACTGCCTCTGTGATTAGACTATTTGCAAATGCCAAGCTACCAAGGGGATGAGCGGGGTTTTTTTGGGAGTGTATCCCCCTTACCCTGACTAGGAAGAGGGGTGTCTACTTACACAAAGTACCTACCTCTGCCAAATAGAGACCCCCATTTCTAACAGGGCTAAATCTCGATTCTGACGGTCCGCGGACCGCCAGGCTCGTGGAGGTGTGGCGGTAGTGGTCTTCTGACTGCCCTATTATGATTAGGGTAGTCAGATTGCCATTACCCCACCATAGCCTCCAGGGAACCCTCATTCCCTGGCAGTGTTGCGGCGGTCAGGAGGCCTATTAGGAGTTTGTTCTCCGCCATGTTTTTCAGGGCAGTTCCTCCTTCCTGAAAACCCTGGTGGAGAGGAAATGAAGGTGGCCTTACAGAGCCCCCTTGTGCCTCTGCGCCCTGGCGTGCATGCACCCCGGTTCCTGCACATCATGGACTTTGCACTACATGAGGGGCCGGAACTGTTTTTGGCGTTCCCATTGAGGGTCCCATTTTTAGAAGCACTGCCGTGGGAACGTCAATAAAAGCCTGCCAGACAGGCGGAGACACCTGATCTGGTGGACATCCCGACCCCGGGTTAGGCAGTGGGGTTGTTGGGCGGACCCAGTGCTGCACCGCCACACTTGTAATCAGGCCTAGCGGGAGATGCAAGTTAGCAGCTCCCTCTTTGTCAAAGCAATGCCGGCTCCCGAGGTTGGGCGCTGACAGGGACCATGGGGTCTTTGAGGCTGAGTTACATTTACAGGATGCTTAGGTGGGTGGCACAATCAGTGCTGCAGGCCCACTTACAGACTTACAGGCCCTGAGCACCCACAGTGCACTGTACTAGGGACTGACTAGTGAGTCAAATATACCAATCATGGAATCACCAATCCATACCAAACCATTTACAAAGGGAGAACTTGCACTTTTGGCACTGAAAAGCAGTGGCAAGGTGCTCAAAGCATCTAGACCAGCAAAACGAAGTCCAACAGACAGCAGAAACACAGGAGGTAAAGGCAAAAATGCAGGGGAAACCCATTCCACTGGTGCCAGGTCGAACACGTGCCCCCTCCATCTGAAATGTGGGGAGAACTACCTACCCTCTTGGGAGTTCTCTTCACTAAGGCAGAAAAATCTGGACAGACCATCAGCATTGGTGTGTTCTGTACCAGGGCAGTTGTCCACCGTGAAGCCCATCCCCTGTAGGGAAATGGACCACCTCAACAACTTTGGGTTCTCACCCCTCATCCGCATTAACCATCTAAAGGGCCTGTGGTCTGGCTGTACCCAGAAGTGAGTCTCTAACATGTAGGGCCTCAGTTTCTTCTGCGCCCAGATCACAGCAAATGCCTCACGCTCAATCGCACTCCACCTCTGTTCCCATGGAAGTAACCTCCTAATAATGAAGGCTACAGGTTGCTCTAGGCCCTCCTCATTTAGCTGTGAGAGCACAGCTCCCACAAGCATCTGTCTGCACCACAAATTCCAGTGAGAAGTTGGGTGCCTTGAGCATGGGTGCCGAGCACATGGCAGATTTCAGGGCATCAAAAGCTTTTTGTCAGGCGTCAGTCCAGTTCACTTTCCTGGGCTGCTTCCTGGAAGTCAGCTCTGTCAAGGGGGCAACAATGGAGCTATAATCCTTGACGAATCTCCTGTAAAACCCAGTGAGTCCTAAAAAGGCTCTCACCTCTGTCTGGGTCTTGGGGGGGTTCCTAAGCCAGAATGGTATCAATCTTGGGCTGTAGGAGTTCCACTTGGTCGCTCCCTACCTGGTCTCCCAAGTACACCAATGAACCCTGCCCGATCTGGCAATTGCTTGCCTTGGTCATGAAGCCTACCCTTTGCAGAGCCTTCAACACTTCCCAGAGGTGGTGCATATGTTCCTCTAAAGTGGCACTGAACACTGCAATGTCATCCAGGTAGGAGGCACTGAAATCCTCCAGTCCAGCCAAAACCTGGTTGACCAACCTCTGAAAAGTGGCTGGGGAATTCTTCAACCCAAAGGGCATCACCCAAAATTGGTAGTGCCCCTCTGGCATTGAAAATGCTGATCTCTCCTTGGTCCCATCAGTTAAGGCAATCTTCCAGTACCCAGACGTTAAGTCAAACATACTGTGGTACTTGACAGTTCCCAACTGAATGATAAGCTCATCAGCTCTGGGGATGGGGTATGCATCAGTCCTGGTGACTGAATTGGGCCCTCGGTAGTCCACACAGAACTGAAGTTCAGCAGCATTTGGGACCAAGAACACTGGCTTGGCACAAGGGGCTGTTTGAAGGCTCAATCACCCATAGCGCTAAAATCTTGGAGACCTCCTCCTAGAAGCAAGTCTTGACCCTGTCAGTCCCTCTGTAAACGTTATGCTTCACAGGAGGACTGTCCCCAGTGTCAACATCATGGACACACCACTGAGGTGTGCCAAGGGTCATGGAGACCAGAGCAGCAAACTGTCCCATCAGTTGGCGGCAGTCACTATGCTGTACATTTGTTCAGTCTCCTCCTCCATTCTAGCATATGTTGCTAAGAGCATGCCCACTTCGGACCTCTCCAAGTGGGGCTTAAGGCGATACACATGCAGGACCCCCAAAGGGTTCCTTGGCGACTCCAAGTCCACCAGATAGGTGACTTTACTCTTGCGCTCCACCACCTCAAATGGCCCAGTTCACTTATCTTGGAGGGCACAAGGCTCCACTGGGGCCATGACTCACACTTTTTGACCAGGCTGAAACTCGATCAGAGTGGCATTCTGATCATACCGCTGTTTCATTTCTTCCTGGCTGGCTTCAAGATTTGCCTGAGCGAGTTGCCTGAAGTGCTTAGTCTGGTTTCTGAAGGCCAGCATGTAGCTATATACATCCTGGGGAGGTTTACTGAGAGCATTCTCCCAGCCTTATTTCACCAGACTTAGAGGTCCTCTTACAGGATGCCCAAACAGGAGCTCAAAGGGAAAGAACCCTAAGGACTACTGCGGTACCTCTCTATAAGCAAACAAAAGGCATGGTAAGAAGACGTCCCATTTATGCCTCATGGGTTTACCAAGACCCATAATCATGCCCTTCAAGGTCCGGTTGAATCTATTAACCAGCCCGTTACCTTGGCGGTGGTAAGGAGTGGTGAACTTGTAGGTAACACCGCACTCCTGCCACAGGGACACCACCTCTCTGGGGAACCCCACATGGAAGAAAATCCCCATCAACTCACGACCCACCACAGGGGCCGAGAGGGATGGTTACTGGGTGGCATGGTCCACCAAGACCAGGGTGAATCTGTTGCCCATGGCTGTCTTGGGATCCAGAGGCCCCACAATGTCAATACCCACCCTCTCAAAGGGGGTGCTGACCACATGGAAAGGTTGGAGAGAAGCCTTACACTTTCTCCCACTCTTACCACTTGCCTGGCAAGTCTGGCAAGACCTACAATGGGTGTTAGAGTTCATATGCATCAGTTTGGGACCAGGGTACCCACACAAGAGGCCTGGGCCTGGGGGATGGGGTTCTTGGGGCAGAAATAGGACCAGGATGGAGACCATGTGGGCCCCTTCCCATTATTTATTTATTTTAAAAAAAGAGATCAGTTCCCCGGAATGGGGTCACCTTGGCCACAATTGGCCTGGGAGTGGACTGCTCACCCCCTCCCATTTAGTTTTAAAAAAAACATTAAAATGGGGAATGAGTCACAAGGTCCGAAATCAGCCCAGGGAGGGAGACCACAAAACCCCCCTCCCCAAATATATGAAATATATATAAAAAGAACTGCAAGTCACCAAGACCCCACCCCTTTCTTCACCACTGTGCAAATGTACCTCCTGGTGCACTGTTGGTTGGGAAATGAAGTCCCCTTGGCTGCTGAGGGTCCTTGGGGGCCAACAAGATATCCTGTTTCCTCCAGTAAGCCCCACACAGTGGGATTGCTGATAGGTCTTCGGAAGCCACGCCCCCTTTCTCCACTACTCTGCAAAAGCACCTCCTGGTGCACTGCTGGTTGGGGAATGAAGTTCCCTTGCCTCCTGCGTGTCCTTGGGGCCAGAAGCCCCTCCTGTTACCTCCAGTAAGTCCTACACAGCGAGACTGCTGTGAGGTAGACAGATGCCACGCCCCCTTTTTCACCACTCTACAAACTTCTGGCAAACTCCTAGTTGGGGACATAATCCCCTTGAACGCTGAGAGTCTTTGGGAGCCAACAAGTCCTGCTGTTACCTCCAGTAAGTCCCAAACAGCGGGATTGCTGGGGGGACTTCCAAAGCCACGCCCCCTTTCTCCACCACTCTACAAACATGCCTCCTGGTGCACTGCTGGTTGGGAAATGAAGTCCCCTTGGCTCCAGATAGTCCTTGAGGGCCAACTACCTCTCCTGTTACCGCCAGTAAGTCAGACACTGCAGGATGGATGAGAGGTCTTTGGAGGCCACACCCCCTATATACACCACTCTGCAAACAACCTCCTAGCACACTGCCGGTTGGGGGATGAAGTCCCCTTGGATGCTGAGGGTGCTTGGGGGCCAGGAACCAATTCTGTTACCTCCTTACAGCCTAAACAGATTACTGCTGTCTCAGAGCACCCTCTGTTCACTCTCTGATGTACAATATCCCTGTTGCTAAGGGGGAAAAGGGGGGGAAGCCAACATGTGTTTTGCCCCTTACTGGTGCAAACGTGTTGGACATTATCAAGGCTACGAGGATTATCAGTGATTACAAGGACATCTACCTGAGATTTCTCTGACAGCCTTGAAAAATCCATCAGCCCGCACACTAGTAATAGTTGAAACAAGTGTTGGCTGAAAAATCCTTGGTATTTCTTTAAAGTATCAAATGTGAAGAATATATAAGAAAATAAAGTGAATACAAACGTATCAAGGAAGTGTTAACTGAGTGTGCCAAATTCATTTTGTCTAATATTTGCTTAACCGTTTGATGAACTGATAATTTTACTGCTTTGAATTCACATGTTTGCGTTCAATGCAGCTATACTACATCCATTATACATAAAGCAGAAGGAAATCGAGATTGAAGAAGCACTCCCTCTTGCACACTTCCACAACTTCCACCTAGCCTTCGTGAAATCAAAGTAAAGGTAGATGCTGTGTTGAGGCCTTGAGCGACCTTCCCCTGATTTCCTTGCCACGGTAGAGACGTGAGGGAACCCTGGGAAACAAGTTTGAACTACGAACCTGCCACCTGCTCTGGCAGTCTGACCGAATCGCTACTGAGTGCAGTTTTTGTTCAAGCTCTCTCCAATGGAGGGGTGTCAAGGTTGACCCACTATTAAAATCCTAACACACTGAGCAAAATCTCTGCCCATGTGTCCTAACTCTAAACCAAAACCCTGGGCCCGCTTAATATTAACCTTTATATTCAATAGAAAAGACCTCTGGGCACAGCTGTTTAAAACAACTAGAAAGCTGAACACGAAATTCCCAACCCCGCTAAATTGAATATTTTCAGCTCTGTGGATTTCGCAATACTTATCCAGATTACGCTTGATAAAATGCGGCACGCATAGTTTTCCAGGTGTATTCTTCAAAAGGTTTTGGATTTTTTTTCAAACAAAATGAGGGGCATATCAGCAACACCCGGCGATAATTATCGCTCAGCGCTCTTAGCGTGAGGATAATTATCGCCGGGTAACGTGGATTTATATCGCTGAGATAGCGTGCTATTAGCAACGCTTAACTCCTCAGCGATAAAAATCCTCACGCTAACTGCCTAACGTGAGATTATCGCTGGAAACCCAGCGATAATCTCACGCAATGTGGCGTTAGCTTGCTGATAGGGACTCACAAACTTAGCCATGATATCCACCTTCGATAGGATATCATGGATAAAAGTCAGTCCTGAAGCAGGTGTAAGGAAAGTAGCGATAACAGGGGTTATCGCTACTTTTCCTGACGCTATGCTTCATAGCGTGGGGCTTGATGATAGGAGAAATGTCGCTTAGCGACATTTCTCCTGTCATGTTAGGTCAGGAACACCTACTGTGCATCTCATTAGAGATGAAAAGCTGGGCGTTAGGAATCCTGACGCTAAAGCAAGGTTTCACGTGTTAGCGTGGCCTTGCTAATTAGGCGATAAAATTATCGCCGCTTTTCGGCTGAAAACGGCCGCAAAAACGGCGATAATTTTTTATCGCCTGCTTGTAAATATGCCCCTTAGTTTTTGCATATTTATATATTTTCTCATGTGAAAAAAAAAGTGCAAAAACACTTGGTAACATTTTGCAATGGGGGAAGAAGTTGTTGGTATAAAATGGGATTCCTGTCCTGGAACTCACACACACCACGTACGGGAGATTTATTTATGCAGAGTATCCTTTTACGGCATGTGAGTAAATCCTTTTACTTGCGTCATATAAACTGTGAATTCTAAAAGTTACTTTGCAATCTTTAAAAAGGCTATTTGGACAAATAACTCTTGCATGCATAAGCAAATTAATTTGCGAATCAGCCCCATAACGTGTGGGTTACTGTAAACTGTTTTCATGTAAAATATTTAAAAATCATTATGTTTCTATATATTTTTTGCGTTCATGATGTTTTCGATGTAACTGTTTTAAGAGCACGTTTTGAGACTACATACGCGTGGGGACAAGAGAATGCCAGAGCTGTAATGAACCTTGATTGTGCTTTAGGGACTACACTTTTCATTGCATTTCCACAAGTGACAGATTTGTAGTTTCTTTGCCAGGGTAGTACCAAACCAAGGAAAGTGAGCATCTGCTTTTACACAGCGACTAATAAGAAAGAATAGGTTCACATCCTTTGCCAGTGACTCACAAGTGCTGATGTTTTATTACACTGTTTGCTTCCAATGAAACCCTGCCAAATCCATATTGCATGCGATAAAACTGTCTTTGAACTGTTTTCTCACGAGAGTAGGTGTTATTACAGTTTAGTGTAATACCTTTAGGTCATAATTTATGTGTGATATTTATTTTAAGAAGTGACTAAAATGTACCTGGTAGCTACAATATGTTTATTAGCTGTAAAAAAAACGGCGGGTTCCATTAGAAAAAAGTCGTTGTTCACTTAAGGAATCTGTTAAGACAAGTTTACCATCTTAATAAAAACTGTTCCCTCAAAATGAAAATGTGAGTAATATATTTTTCTTGGCAAACCATGTTGCTTAACATGTAACTACAAATAGACCACCTGTGATCCTGCTTCTGTGTTTATATTTTCTTTGGTTATTAACCATTTTCTTTCTTTTCTGTTGACATACACAACTAAACGAGTTCTTCAACGTTTGCAGAATTAATTATTAGGGAAAACATGTTATCCTTACTGAAGACGTTTTTAAAGTTGTTCCTGTTTAGTGGGTAACTAGTTGACAACCAATCGGAGAATTGCCTCTTCTTTTTCGATATACTTCATCTAATATATGTCTTCCAACAATAGGGAATGGCGTTGTTAAAATAGCAAACAAGTTATAACATATTTAAATCTACATTTAATATATTGTTAGTGTGAAAGCACGTTTTAAAATGTATTGATGTCCTTTCAGAAACAGTGCTAGGTAATCAGGTGACACTCCAATTCCTTATTTCAAGGGCGAACTGTCATACTGAAAATTTTCCAGCTAAAGCCAGTAACATCAATTCACAAAACAAGAGTAAACAGTACACCATAACGTACATTAGTTCTATTTTCAATTTACAAACATTTATTTATTTATTTATTTATTTGAGCATTTGTTGAGCGCACAGTTACCTCCAACAGAGGTGTCCCGGAGCTAAGACTGCAGATTAACACAACGGCACAGGACAAAAGGCTAAGTGCAGTCGAATAGCCTGGTCTTCAAAGCTTTCCTAAAGGCTGATTCAGGTTCCATTTTACGGATATGGAAAGGCATGGCATTTCAGAGCTTTGTGGTTTTGACCGCAAAGGCTCTGCTGCCTATCCTAGCCTTAGAAAAGCAGGGAGTAGTGAGCAGTTTCAAGTGGTTGGATCTCAGGACCCGGTCATGTTGGTAGCTTCGCAATATGAGTCTCAGATATGTCAGACCCCGACCCATGGTTACTCTGTGTGACATAGCGAGTACCTTAAATTCAATTCTTCTACTGACGGGCAGCCAGGGAAGATTTTGCAAATGGGGAGAGATGGAATGGCAGAAAGGCACCTTGCAGATCAATCTAGCCGCAGCATTCTGAACCATTTGCAATTTTGGATCAAATATGCTAAGAGGCCTAAGTAGAGGCTGTTAGAGTAGTCCAGGCAAGATGTTACCAAGGCTTGAACTACAGTCCTCCTGCATTCCAGCGGGAAAAAGTGGAGGAATTTCCTCAAGGATCGCAGCTTTCAAAAGCATATGGAGGAGACCTGACTAATCTGGGCTTTACACGAAAGGGCATTATCGAATTTGAACCCCCGATTCCTTGCCGACTCCAAAGGAGCAGGAGAGGGATTCAGTTCTGGAGGCGACCAAAGCATGGAAGGAAGTGGGACCGGTTGGTTAAAGAGGAGCACCTCAGTTTTCTCTGTGTTCAACTTTAGGCAGTTTTGAGTAATCCAAGCCGAGATGTTGCTCAGGCACCATCTAAAGTTGACAAAAGAAGCCTCCAAATGTTCTTTAAAAGAGAACGTTAGCTGGGTGTCATCAGCATAGGAAATCACTTTCACCCCGAGAGTCTCCACCAAGGTCACAAGTGGGGTAAGGTATATGTTGAAGAATAGAGGGCTCAGTGCTGAATCCTATGGCACCCCCCACACAAGAGACTTCTGAGTGGAAACAAAGGGGTGCAAACAAACCTGTTTTGTGTCGTTCTTCAGGAAAGGCCGGAGCCAGGACAAAACAGTACCCCGTACTGCCAAATGTTTAAGCCTCTCCAGGAGAATTGGATAGGCCACAGTATCAAAAGCTGCGGACAGGTCGAGCACTACCAGCATTGCTGCGTTGCCCTGATCTATGGTTTCGCGAACGCTCTCCCCAACTTCCAAGAGTGTGGTCTCTGTACTGTATCCTGCTCTAAAGCCGGCTTGAAAGTCATGGAAACGATTATTAGATTACAGAAACACAGAAAGTTGATTCTGAACTACCTGCTCAAGAATCTTTGCTGATGCTGGCAGAAGAGAGATGGGTCTAAAGTTTTTATGTTCTGCAGGGTCGGCATCAAGTTTCTTGAGGATAGGCAGTAAGAATGCTTGTTTTCATGTCACTGGATATATGCCTGACTTCAGAGAAGAGTTCCAGATTTGGTTCAGGGGGCATTAAATCAAGGGGCCAACAATCTGAAGAACTGAGCGGGGCAAGGATCGCCCATAGAGCCAGATTTATAGCTCTGCAGTTTCTTAAGGGACACATCAACAGGAATAGGGTGAAACTCTGGCCAGGAATCAATATAGTCCGGAATAGGATTAAGTTCATGCAAACACATGTTAGATGGGAAAGTGGAGTAGATAGATTGGATCTTATCCTGAAAGAATTCCGAGAGGCCATTACAAAGGGTATAGGATGGAGTCACAGAACTATCAAGAGCAGCCGGTTTGGTGAAGTACTGAACAATTTTGAATATTGCTTTGGCTGAGTTGTTGGACGACTTGACCTTGTGTGAAAAGTAGTCTCACATTGCATTACGCTTGGGTCTATGGAACTTTTTTTAGGGCTTTTCTATAGGAACACTTGGCCGCGGGGTCGTATGAGTGCCTCCAGGAGTGTTCCAGTTTGTTACAAATACTTTTCTCATCCCGAAGTTATATAAAAAGCCAAGGGGCAGATGTTTTTTCCTGGAAGAAGTCATAGATCTAGGAGGTGCCACCTTATCTAAGACGTTGGTAACCCAGCTACTGAAGCTGGATATATCTTTGTTGGGGTTCCCTGTCAACTGGAGGGGGATATTATGAAGCAAAGGAATCATAGAGTCAGTAGTGGCTTTCCATCAATTTCTCCTTATCTCAGGAATATGCTTAGGGTTATTGCTGCGGTGTGTGGCATGAAAGCTGACTGTGATAGGTAGGTGATCCGTCCAAGTCAGAGATAGAGGGGCCTCAACCATAAGGTAGAGGTCATTCGAAAAGATGAGGTCCAGCATGTGGCCAGCGTCATGAGTAGGGGCAGTGACTGTTTGTGTCAAGTTAAGCCCATCAAGAGTTTCAGCCAGCTGGAGAGCTTTAGTGCATTTTTCATTGTCCATATGGACTTTAAAATCACCTAGAATAGTGAAGCTGGCGTATTTCAATGAGAGATCGGCAGCTATGTTGCAGAATTCTGATAAATGGCAGCCTGGAGTATTGGGGGGTCTGTACACCAGTATCCCGGCCACTGATAGGGAGGTTGAGACCCTGACACAGAAAGACATAGCCGCCATCATTCCAATATGGTCAACCCTTCTACAGGAGATTTCTCAACCCTCCCTCAAAACGATAGCCACACCGCCTCCAGTCTTGTTGCCTCCCCTATTGGCACAAGTCATACGGAAGCCCACAGGTATCGCCAGCATCAGATCAGGATTGGAACTCTCCTTGAGCCATGTTTCCTGAGTTAGATTCCAGGGAGATCCAAATGTCCTCTGTATGTTTGGGGAGGGACCTGCAATTAATTAAACATGCCTGGATATATGTACGCAGGGGCTTGTTGGTGTTGATAAACAATTGATTGGCTTCCCATGACTCGCCCCTAATTTAAAAAGTCAGGAGTTGCAACCCACTCGAAGATTGGCTAATTCAGGGTCTATCTGTAATTTATTAACACATGCTTCATTATTGCTCTCTAGACCAAGCCATAAGACTCTTGGAGGAAAAACGGGCAGTGTGGCCAGTGCTTGCCACGTTTTGGACACGGACAGGTGAAGATGGGCTTGCCTTTGGCACGCCTTTGGTGCGCCCGCGGGGAACCAAGCTGCGGCCCCGTTTTTATGTTCTCCCATGACCGAACCAATGCACAGCTTCCGGTGACTCGCGGTGACTTCCTGCCGTGCAGGAATACTAACAGGAAACACTAACTCTAAGTATGGCGGTTTCCCTCCCGATGCAGTATAGAGTAAGGTGAGTCACATGTAATCGAAGCTAACGGTATTAAAAACAGTGCAGATAAGAAATATATGTTCAAATTCAAACAGTAATATATAAAAAAAATCACAAAGTTGCTGGCTCCTGTTCAGAGCCACAAACATTCCCATTGGTATTCCTGGAAACATGTCAGGTAAGGTTTCCAGGCATACTACTGGAATGTCCCCTTGGAGGATCGCCACCTCCCTCAGAGGATCACCACATTTAAGTGGTCAAGGGGCTTGTATGTCTCAGTGACCTGGGGAGCTATGCTGGCAGGAGGCTAGTCTCCTTGCAGGATCACTACTGTCAGAAAGGTCAAAGGGAAGAAACCAGGAAAGCACGATCCACTGGTCCTCCTGGTTGGGTACTAGGCATAATGCGAACAGCCGTGCCACATAAAAAAAGCATTTGTTACAAAAACAGCAGTGTTGGACCTGTCAGTCTTAGGGTGGTCTTTTCCCAAATGTTTTGCCTACTTACCTCCAATTTTTGCTGAAACCCGTTGTTATTGGCCTTGTGTGCTCTTTAGCACTGTTAACTAGTGCTAAAGTGCTTGTGCCCACTCCCCTAAACATGGTTTGATTGATATATACCTAATTGATATATTTAATTTAGTTATGTCTTTTGTAGAGTGGTATACCATATACCCAGGACCTGTGAATTAAATGCTACCGGTGGGTTTGCAGCACTTATTGTGCCACCCATTTAACTAGCTGCCTAAAACATGTCCCAGGCTTGCTATTGCAGCCTGAAAGCTGGTTTAAACATCCATAGTGACTTGGCATTTAAACCACTTGTCAAGTCATAAACCCCCCTTTTCTTTTATGTCACCTTTAGGGCAGGCCCAGGGTAACCCTTAGGAGAGGGTGCATTGTAATTAAAAGGTTGGACATGTGTTCTTCAAGTTTACTTATCCTGTTAGTAAAAAACTCTTTAATTTGTTTTTCACTATTGTGAGGCTTATTTATTTATTTAATTTATTAAAGGGTTTATATAGCGCCAGAATCGACTCTGAGGAGTATCTCTGCACTTTTGTGAAGGCATATCAGCTGTATAGCGAAGGCTGTCGGATTAATTTTATTTTTATTAAACGCAGAACAAAGTGGTTTTAAGTGATTTCCTAAAAGCTAAATGATTTGAGCATTCTCTTAAAAAGGGGAAGTTCGTTCCAGTATTTTGGTCCAAGGTTATGATAGAGAATTCCCTCCTAATCTTGCTCTTCTAACCCTTACCCTCCTATAGGATAATATTGGTGATTCCTTATTACATTTAGTACGCTGTATTTCCTAATTGGAAGCAGGTCTGTATAGCACGTTTGGTACCCATGAAAATGTAATGATAAACCCTTTTTAATGGTAAAGTCAGATTTTTTATTACAATTTTGAAAATGCTACTTTTATTAAGTTGGCATTTCCCTGCTCTATGCCTTTTGTGCCTGCAGCCTTACTTTGGTCACATGATTGGGTGTAACTAACAGTTAGACTTTGTGAATTCCTTCTAGACATTCAAATAATAGAGGGACTAGATGTGCCTCAATGGGCCATCTGCTGGCAGGATGGAGGGTGGAGGTGAGCACAGCCCCACTTACACCTAAAAAGTCTGTGCTCAGCCTCCACACAAAAGCACTAAAACTATAGACCTTGCGCTGGCTGCATCGCTGACTTGGTGATGCAGCGAGCACAAGGTAAATAGTTTAATTTATTTAAATACTTACTTTCGTCCTCTCCATCATATGTTCAAGTCCACTACCCCCACCCTGTGCCTCCCCCACCCACCACCCTGCAACACTCCCTCTGCAAGCTGCCACTGCCTGCTGCTGAGCCCTGCTTCATCACCTGCACCTAGGATTGCCAGAAGTGACTCCACGGGCTAGTTTGCTTGACTCCTGTTCAGAGCCACAGGGGCATAAAAGCCCCCCATCATCTTGAACCTTGACAAGCCTGAGAGAGTCCTGAACACCCAAGAGGTGGCCCAGTCCTGGACCCTTGATTGTGGTGCTAAAGGTGACCAGGTAGCCAATTCCATAAACTGAGGACGTAGACAGAATTTGGCCAAAATGTGCTCTGAGAACCAGGAGAAGGCTCGGATCAATCTGCTTTTCTATCTGCCCGAGGTGCATCACCGGTCAGATTGACTTTGCAGCTTTTCTCACAGTACTTTTTCTCCATAGCAGCAAATTCATTTCAGCAGTCCTTCACCCAAGGGGTATCCAACCTTGTGGAACTGCCTTCAGCTACACTCCTCGGCTTTGTCCCACTGG
Organism: Triturus cristatus; assembly: GCF_964204655.1. Classification (NCBI taxonomy): domain Eukaryota; kingdom Metazoa; phylum Chordata; class Amphibia; order Caudata; family Salamandridae; genus Triturus; species Triturus cristatus. Next base: position 587,138,217 of record NC_140591.1, on the reverse strand, counting down.
AGTTTTTTGACTTCCATTCCAACGACTAAGTCTGAACGCAGCTTTGACCCAAAGCCATCCGACAATGACTCTCCCTCCTCCAGTCTTGCCCTGCTGAACTTATTGCACTACTAGATGTCCATGGTTGACGCTTTGATATTTTAGGCACTCGTTTGTATTAAAATTCATAACTCCAGTTCTACTGATTGATTTTAGTTTTTTTGGTGTGAAATAAGTTATTACAATTTACTCTATTTTTCTAATGCAAAATCAATCAATCAATCAATCAAAACAGTCTTTATTTCGAGTATTTCATCTTAAAAGACATTTAAAATTCATCAAATACAATTAAAAAGTTAATGTATTATTTATAACAATTGAGACTAAAAACTATTTAATAAATAACAGGTTAAGATCAATGAAAAAGTATTAAACATACATAGACTTTGACTTGAAATTCATTCTACAGTTGAGGGGAAATGCTACGCTATAGTATGTATAACCAGTGGTAAAATTTCACCTTTTCCGTATAAGCCACGCCCAACTAATATATTTGGCTAGACCGATGACCACAAGAGAGGAAGTATCAGTCTTTAGGATCCTTCTAGCGGCCTGGGCTGATCTGACACCTAGTTCACGACACACAGGTCGCAGCCAGGCTCGCCTAGGTTGGTAATATGCCGGGCATACAAATAAAAAATGATCTTCTGTTTCGACCAAATTTTTACAGAATGGGCATTTATCAGTGCCATTTAAGGACCAGCTAGAAGTAAAGGAACCTAAAGGAAGGGTACCAATTCTGAATTGGTGGTATAATTTCCGATCCAGCTTTTTGGTTATTACGTCCCAATATACTTCTAAAGATGATTGATCCTTAATAGACAAGTAAATTGAGGTCAGGGAACCACCAGTAGAAGGAGTAAATCGTTTTTCTGAAGCCCAAAGCCAGTAGGCATCCCTATATATTTTTTTAGGGGGAAACACAGCCGACACAGGGTTGGACCACAAGTCACCCATGCCCATTTCTGACAGAATAAGTTTGATTTCTGTGAGCCAGCGAATTCTATGGGAGCCTCTCATATCCTTTACCTCATGCAGCGCTTTAGCATAAATGGATAGCTCCGGGGTAGTCCATAGGCGTCGCCAAAACGCCAGGGGCCTATACCAGATCATATCCTCTATGGGTTGGCAGCCCAGATCGAATAACAAGGGGATACGTGGGGTGGAGGGGGGTAGCCCTATCAATGATCTCAAGAAGTTGTTTTGGGCCACCCTCAAGGAGTCAAGATTACTAAACCCCCAAAGCTCGGCGCCATACATGACTGCAGGGAGGATTTTAGAACCATAAATTTGTATCACAGGTGCAATGGGTTTAGTGCAGGAATGCATATGTTCCTTTAATAAGGCACCACCACGTTGGGAGTGCTTTAACCTAAGCAATTCTATCTGGGGCCCCCAACTTAGGTTATCACTAAAGGTGACCCCCAAATATGTAAATGTAGAGGTCTGTTCCAGCCTTGCACCACCCATTTCAACCCTAGCTTTAACGGGGCGTGGGCCACGAAGAACCATAAATTTGGTTTTCCCCACGTTGACCTCGAGCTCATGTTCGCGGCAGAATAACTCAAACCTAGAGAGGGCCAATTGAAGCCCCTGTCGGGTTTTAGAAATGAGGAGCGTATCGTCCGCGAACATGAGCAGGGGCACTTTCATTCCTGCCAACGAGGGGGCATCAGTCGGGCAGTCAGAAAAGTATCTAGTTACTCCATTGATGAACAAGGAGAACAGTGTAGGGGCCAGGACACACCCTTGCCTGACCCCTTTAGACACTTTGAATCTCGTAGTCACTTCCCCAGGCTTACCCCATCTAACCTGTGCATATGTGTTAGTGTGCAATTTAACTAAAAGCCTCAGATATTCGGCAGGCATGCCCATCTCCCGAAGAGCCTCCCACAGTTTTGGTCTAGGCACCAAGTCGAATGCGGACCTTAGGTCGACAAATGCTGCAAAGAGCATACCCCCCCCTAAATAGACTTCCTTCCAATATAAAAGTGTAAACCTAAGGGCTTGGTCTAAGGTTCCAACATGTGACCGAAACCCGGCCTGAAGGGGCGTCAGGACATTATTATCAGTGATCCAACTAGTGATGCGGCCCAACAACAACCGCGCAGTAATTTTTTGGGCCGCATCTATTAAGCTAATTGGGCGATAATTGGCGGGGACTGAACGATCGCCCTTCTTATAAATTGGCAAAATTTCAGCCCCGAACCAAGAATCCGGTGCCGACGCACCACAGGCCAGGGCATTAGCTAGGTTCTTTAGATAGGGGACCCATAGATCCAAGTCCTGTTTAAATAGATCAGCAGGTATGCAGTCAGGACCTGGGGCCTTACCGTTGGGGAGGGATTTTAGTATTAGAGTCACCTCACTACAGGTAAACTCTAACACACCTGCATCACTGAGATACAGCGAGGCATTAAGTGAGGTATTAGTGGACTTAAACTGATTTTCAAAGTAACTAACCCACTGGTCGGGTACAACATGGTTGGCCGGGGTCATAGCCTGCGGGTTAATGCAAAATCATGTTTAAGGTACCCAAGACATTTTCCAAGACCAAAAGCAACAAGTGAAGGTAATTGATATTTTAAAAGTAAGGAATCACTAGGATTTTTTACCTTATATTTTAGGAAAGTAGAACACAGGAAAAGGCGCTGCAATGACAATGTTTTACTACTTGAACTAGTCATTTCATTGTTGTTACTCCTTGTTTCTTTCGGAGAATGTCTTTTCATATGCAATGTTCTCCTTTGAAAGTGTTCACCGTATGCCTTCTGTAAAGCTCTCTGATACCCTTACCTGGGTCTGGTTTGCGCTCTATAAAACTTTAAAAATAAATAAAATAAATAATAACTAATAACAGTCCAAACCAATAATATTTCCCATACATCACCTTTGTAACATACAAGAGCAAAGGCTCTGTTTATTCTTAAACATAGTAGGAAACTCTTGGATCACCCACCCTGGAAGTGCACCAATCCTCTATCTTAGTAACATGTGTCTGTCCTCATTAGAGGACCCAGGCAGCTATTAAGGTACCCTAGAAATGTTTCTCTACCTAAAGAGTCTCAGGTTTGAGACACCAAGTCTTTCAACTGCAAATAAGCCTGTTGTGCCACAGCATGCAGTTAGACTGACACGCTCTACAATCAACACTAAGGGGAGCGTTGTGTTGCACTCCCCTTAGTGTTGACTGTAGTGCTGACACTACAGTCAACACTGAGGGGAGCGCAAGGTGTTGACTTGGGAACCGCAAATTCTGGACTGCATGTACCATGATGCAAAGGAGCAAACTTTTCTGGGATATGATGTAGTGTTTGGCCACAACCTTTTTCCTGCCCAAACTGATTTTCATGACCTCCTCAAGCATTTATCACAAGTTTCTATTGTTCCTTTTTCTAAAAATTGCATTCTGGCCCATTAATTACAATTCATCCAGCCCAAGCTGGAGAGTATGGCCTGAGCTGGAGAGTACAGCTCCAGCAGCAGAGTATGGCCCGGGCATGGAGAGTAAAGACAAAGCCGGAGTTTCAGGCCGACTGTGACTGCATCCAGTGTCCTGCTGCTCACAGCCTTTTGCCATGCGTGGCATGAAATTGTCCACCCGGACCCTGTGGCCAACCTCTCGTGGGCGGACTATGTCATGTTACAAAATATAGGGTGTCATTTTAGGTAAGGCAGAACTACTGGCTTTGTCAAAGGATCAGAACCCCAGAATATAACAAGTGGCCAGAACACCAAAATATAAAACATTGTCCTATTGCCTTTATCAATCAATCAATCAATCAAGGTGTCAGCACATCAACATATATAAAGCTGACTTAGTGACTTTTCTCAATAATACAACCCAATAATGTATTATTAACTATAATCCGATTCATTTTTATGCATATACAGTCCAGTGATTAACAATAATCTCTGTCATATAAATATTTTAAATAAAGCATTTTACTACAAAACAACCATAAACATGTAGGTGTTTGGACAAAATATTAAATTTAAAATATTGCATCTCATAAATATCAGAAATAAATATGTTGATGCAAAAATATGTTGCTCGGTTTGTAGGTACTTAGGGGCCCATTAGGAGGGCGGTCGCAAAATCACTCCGACCGCCATGGTAGCAGAAAAGACCGTCCGCTAGGACTGCAGTATAACCGCCGGTCCAATTAGTATGCTCCGCAGTTGAAATACGACCGCAGCGGTTGGATTCCGGCAGTTAACATTGTGGCAGTTGCTGCTGCCAGCACCACTGCCACGATGTGAAAAGGAGCATGTCCTGCAATTCCCTGCACTGTGTGGCAGGTACTGGACAGTGCCTGCCACCTGTTACAGGGAAATGTAGGGGGCAGTGCACCCACACCCCTACCAAACACATTTGGGGCCCGCATTTGGCCCCGGAACCAGTCTCCACCAGCCTTTCAATGGCGGTCCCAAGACAGCAGAAAGGCTGGCTACCGCCGGCATCTTAATCGCGCTGGCGGTGCTTGGCCCTGATCCAGAAAAATAGTAGCGGTCCAGCTCCGCCCGCAAGGCAAGCGGGTGGACTGCTACCGGCGGAAACGTGGCGGGCGGATAATCACACCGCCACGGTCACGACCGCAATGCTAACCGAACCAGCAGTTTCCCGGCTTTCGATGGCAGGCGGATGGCCGCCGCCAGACCGGTGGTTGCCACCGCCGACCCGGCGGCGGTCATCCGCCCACCATCCTAATCGACCCCAAAGGGTGAGAAGTTAATTAAGTTTTAAAAAATGTACATTTATTGTAGTTAGTTTGGAATTGTTAATTAATTTTATAATTTACTGTTAATTATGTAAATAGTTTCTTACTTAAGTTATAGATTAGTAGTGGGTTGGGTTTGTCGGGGTATAGGTTGGAAAGTTCATAAAGTTTTTTAAAAAATTATAAATTATTGGTAATTAGTTTTTGATTGTTAATTATGACATTGGTTGTTAAATATGTAAATAGTTTAACACTGATTTATTTAAGTTATCTTTTAGTTGTGGCATCCTGGATTTGGTTGGGAATAAGGCGGGTAGCTGAATTAAATTAAATGCATTTTGATATAGTGTTTTTCTTTTGTAAAAAATAATTTTCATTTGATTATTAATTGAGTATATTACTTAATGTATTACTTAGTGTGCAATTGTTGTGATATTATATTTATTTTTTATATGTATTTTAATTTGTATTTGTTTATGAAATATGTATTTTAAAACTGTGCTATTTTTTTAGGAGAGTAGGTTACTAAGAACATAAAAATATATGATAGTTTTTATTTCAATTTATATTTATATGCCATTTATTAATTATATATATATATATATATAATAGTAGAATACATTCAATAGTAGGTGTGAAAATTTGTTTCTGAAGTGATATTTGTTACTTCAAATTAATTTGTTTTTTGATGTACTGATAGAAATGAAATGAATAAGTGATGCTTTTTATTGTTTTTTTAATAAGTGAAATTGATATTAATATAAGTAATTTTATATATTTTCTTAAATTTTTAGGTTATATGTTAACATTTTTTATAAATGCATATATTCAGTTCTGCATACTGTAATATAATACTGTTTTGTTGTGTGTTTAATTTTTTTTTACTGAATTAATAGGATTTCAATTCATGTATGTAATCCTTTTTATGGCAAATGATTTCCCTGCTGTTGCTTAGACTGCAGTGGGAATAGTAAATCTATTCCCTTCTCCGAAGTCTAACACTTTACCTACTGTTGCTTAGACTGGAGAGGGAATAGTAAATCTGTTCCCTCCAAAGTCCAGCAGTTTCCTTACTGTTACTTAGCCTGGAGTGGGGATACTAAATCTAGACCCTCTAAAGTCCAAAGATTCTCTACTGTTGCTTAGACTGAAGTGAGAATAGTAAATGTAATCCCTCCCCTTCCATAGTGTTGCACTGATTGCAGTGGGAATAGTACATTTAACCCCTCCAGTGTCCAAACACTTTTCCTTCTGTTTTTCTGACTGGAGTAGAAATAGTAAATCTAACCCCTCCGAGTCCAACACTTTCCCTACTATTGCCTAGACTGGAGTATAATGGTAAATCTAACCCTTCCAAAATCCAACGCTTTGCCCTTCTGTTGCTCAGATTGGAGTGGGAAAAGTACATTTAATTACTCAAAAATTCAAAACTTTCCCTACTGTTGCTTAGAATGGAGTGGGAATTGTAAATCTATTCATTCCAATGTCAAAAGCTTTTCCTATTATTGCGAACGCTGGAGTGGGAATAGAAAATCTAACCTCTCCAAAATCCAATGCTTTTCCTACCGTTGCACTGACTGGAGAAGGAATAGTAAATCTAACCTCTCTAAAATTCCAACACTTTTCCTATTGTCGCGCTGACTGCAGTGGAAATAGTAAATCTAACCTCTCCAATGTCTAAAACTTTCCTTAATGTTGCTTAGAATGCCATGGAAATAGTAAATTCAACTCAGTGAATCTTCAGCGATTTCCGACTGTTGAATAAACTGGAGTTTGAATAGTATATTTAATATTCTTTGACTCCAATACTTTCCCTAATATTGGTTCAATAGATTTTATAGAATTTCTTTTTTTTAAACTTTGTTTCATTTTTTTTAAAGTGTTCATTATTTATTTTGTTATTTATTGGCAAAACTAATTAATATATTTTGTTTAATAAATTGTTTAGATTGTTTATATATCTATTAATGCAGTTGCTTTTTCTAGTAGTAATTATCAAATACTGCTTCAGCTTTGAGTGCTTTAAAAAACTATGGTAAGCTCTCCTAGGATCATGAATTCAATGACCCAGGAGACTTAATACAATCTTTTGTAGAATGTTCCTCGGAGTCAGCTTTGCTCCCTGTAGCCCCCTCAACGTTCAAAAAAGTTTGGTTTTGTTGGTGCCCCTGACCCTTCTACGGTCACCACAAGCATCAAAAACTCTTTAAGAAAATCTTTGCAGGGCATAATAGGGCACTCCACAACTGCAGCATTAAATGTGAAAAGAGCAGCTCCTCTACTCATTTGACATTCCTTCATTCTTTTTATTTTATGAGTTCTTTTGAGGAAGGGGGCTTGTGGCCCTCATCCTGAGCCTTTGGGGGGCTGTGGACCCAGTCCCCTGAGGCCAACATCTTTTTAATTGGGAGCGGGTAGTGTTGCCTCCTTGAGCCTTTTGAAGGCTTGGGGTACTCATTCCTCTAGGGCCTTATTTATTTTATTTGGAGAGGCGGGAATGCACTCCCCTCCTCGAGTATTTTCAATGGCCCAAGTATCCCGATCTTCCAGGGCCAATGTTTTTTTAATTTGAGAAGGGTCTGGGCCCCCTCCCCATACCACAGAAGGGCTCTGGGGACTCATTCCCAGGGGTTACATTTTTGGGGAGGTGCAGTGGCCCCTCTCCCCAAGCCTCAGAAGGTTCCCAAAAACCTCATCCTCTGGGCTGATTTATTTTTGTGGGGAAAGGTGTATGGGGCCCCCATCGGCAAGCCATCCAGTGGCCCCATTAACCCTATTCCCCATGGCCAGATGGCAGCAGTGTCACAGGGACCATATTCCCTGGAGCACTGCTGTTCTGTGCCCGCAAGAGCGAGGGCAGGGAGAACTGTATCTCCCGGCCTTTTCTCTTGTGAACAGGGAAAACAGGTTTTCTCTCACAAAGTGGGAGCACAGAGAAAGCTGCTCCTATCCAGGGGAGCAAACAAGCAGTCGGCTCTTTCTGCACTGGAATGGGTGCAGGCAGGGGAGCTGGTAGATGCCACAGGTGCCCTTGGGCTCTTCTCGTGGCCTCAAGGCCTGCATTTGCTCTCGGTGTCCTGAGTCTGGCACCAACGACAAGTTTAAGTTTGTTGCGGCCCCTGGGATGGGTCCACAGGGCCACAGGGGATTTTGTCCCCACTGTCCCTTCCTTCAGAGCCTCATCATGGCTTAGGGAGGGGACCCCACACTCACTCCCCTTTAAATAAAGATGTGGCCCCAGGGATGGGGTCCACCGAGCCATATAATGGTTCAGGGAGAGGGGCTGCATGGCCTCCTCCCCGTAAACATATCATGCGGGTCTGGAGGATGGGGTCCCTCTGGGACCCCCCGCCAGACATAGGGGTCAGGGTATCCCTGCCTTGCTCCTCTATATGTTTTTTATTACATTTTTAGGGGACAGGGTACTGAGTCCTCTAGTCCTAAAATGACTGCCACTACATCTTTGTTAATGTGGTGATTGTCAACCAGATGTTATCCCCGCGGTGTGATATAAACTTAAAATTTCTCAGCAACTAATGAATAGATTCACACCAAATCACAAATGGCATACTTTCTGGCTCATGATCCAGCTGTCTGCCAAATTTGGTGTGATTCCATTCAGATGTTTTGGTGTATTACTGTTTAATGTGCCTATGGGAAATAGTGTAGAGAAAGATTTTTTGAGGCACTCCTTTTTCTCAATCCCCATGTGACATATCACCCTAAAGTTTTCCAGGTAGAAGCTGAGGTGAATGAGGCTTTTTTGGGAAAAGTTTGTGAACATTCGTCGAACAGCATCAAAGTTATTAGCAATCTAAAAAATCAATTTCTTATAGAAAGGTGTTCGTGACTATAACTACCCACTTGAACCTAATTGAATCATCAATTTTTTCAAAATCTTTTTTGGCAAATATAAACATTGATGCTACTAAAAGGGAGTAGCTGGAAGCATGCTGGGTTTTTTTTCCCCTTCTTCCGATGGAATAGTACAGGCTACACTGTTCTGTGCCTTAATCAGAGGCATACCATCCTTGATGCACCAATGACAATAGCTGAAAATAATTGAAGTACTGAACCTTGGCTAAAAGATGTATAATTTCCAGTCATTCACTTCATTCTGTCGCCCTGTTGACCTGTAGACAAAGTGCATTTCAAGCTTTGTGCGCTGATGTGTCACTGATGCTCAAAATCAGACATCAAGTGCTTTGTAGGTAGTCAGGGGTGGGCTCAAGTGATGTCAGAGGTAGGTGGACAGCCACAGGGTGTTGGGTCGGTGACCACACGAGTCAGAGAAGGCTTTGAAATGCCCACAAAGGCACCACCCAAAGTCTGTAGCTTAGAGGTCCCCTGGTGCCTCCTAGTACTCAGTAGGTGCAGTAATATAAATCAAACAAGCATTCCACATCAGGTGTTAAGTGCCGTGTGTGGAGAAATGGGGATGGACTCAGGTGATTTCAGGGATGGGCAGGTGGTATATGAGGTTGTGGAAGGGCCTCTTAACCTCACAAAGACCCAGTCACCAAGCCCAGTTGAAGCCAAATGTCCATAGCCTAGAGGTTCCCCGGGTGTCTCCAAGCACTCTGTAGGTGCAGTATAAAACAAGGAAGCTCTCCACTTCAGGTAAGAAGCGCTTTGTGAGAAGCCAAGGAGGTGGACTCATGTGATGTCAGGAAAGGGCAGGCAGCCATATGAGGTGCTGGTGGGTCCTCGAAACCTCACATAAGCACTGCAGCCAAGCCTACATGAAGTCCAAAGTCCAAAGCTGAGAGGCCCATTTCTGTGTTCAAGGCCATGGGTAGATCCAGCAATAAAAAGCAAACAACCACCTGGCATCAGGCAAGAAGTGTTTTACAGAATGCCAAGGGGCAGGCTGAGGTTAAGTCAGGGATGATTGTGCTGCCAAATGAGGCAGTGGGAGGGGCTCAGAACCTCACACATGCACCAAAACCAAGCCTGGACGAACTCAAAAGCCTATAGCTAAGAGGTCCCTTGCTGTCTCTCAAAACTAGACATGGTTTTGCCTTTGCTTCCCTAATAATATACTCAACTGTGCTGCACAATTTGGACTTCCCCTGCTGCATAATTCCAGTGGCCCTGGGTGAACCTCTAACATGTCATGAGAAAAGAGATGCATGGCGTCCATGATGGCTGCTTGAATGTTTTTACTTATGTTGATCCTTCTGTCCTGCAGAATTCTGCTTTTAGGTCAGTGTCAGGGCATCATGACAGGTATCAGTAGCCACTATATAGATACAGTGCTGCAAGCTCAGATGCTGTGGCACGGCGGCCAGGGCAACTGACTCTGGAATCTGGGGATCACGGTTCGATCGCCGGCGGCAGATTAGCCCAGCACCATGTGACTCTGGGCTGTAGCTTGCTTAATCTTCCCGACGGCCCCCAGTGCCTAGAGACCCTTACGGGTGATTGTTCGCGCTTTACAAATGTGGATTATTATTTATTATTATATAAAGAAGTTGCAGAGACCCATGATGAAGGGCGGCTGTGGAAACCCTGTGGGAAGTCTCCAAGCGAGTGTAACAAGCCCTCTGAGAGCTGGCGATACTTGTGGTCTGCTGCCTGACAGTTGTCCACACCAGTGAGAAAGACTTGTAGATCATCTGAGAGGGGGATAGTTCCAGGAGTCTGGTAAGCTACTTTACCACCCTACATGCTTTGATTCCAACAGCTGCAACTAAGGCAGAATAATGTCTCTCATGACCCACCTGACTCATTTATTGTAGAAGAGTGGAGATCTTATTTTTGTTTAAGGGTTTTCCACTGATATTTAGGAAAAAGCTATGGAAGTACTAAACCAGAAATCTGCCATGGTAGCAGTTGTAGAGCCATGGTTTAGTTTTAAGGAAAGTCCAGATATGGGAGCTTCTTCCTGCGCCACCCCATCCCTCCTCAATGTCACCAGTCTGTGCATTCTGCTTCACATGACTATGTATGTATATATATGTCTTCACTTCTTACTCTTGTGAACCTTGCGAGCTACAGTGCCTTTAACCTCTGCCACAAACTTCCAAGACAGCTGCAGGTAGAACACAAATGCTGATTTTGGATTACCATCCTAACTCCTAACTTTCTGTTCACCCCGTTTGCTATACTCATCTTATCCACTTCGTCCAGTCCAATCTAAGAAACCTCTTGTGAAGCAAATGTCCAACACAACATGGCGGTGGCTGCTGACTCAAAAAGGTGAAAGAAGAATGGAGACAAAGGGAAAGTATTGGCCCGCTATGGTTCTTGAATACGTGCTTCAGGGCCGCCCTTGGTGACACCAATGTGGAATCCATTTGACCCTTTTTGTTCAAACATGCTTCAAATATTTAAGAGACATTTGTTCATTTCGTTCCTTTTAAATGCGTGAGCTAGAGCATAGGTCTATAAGTTTAACAAGAATATAACCAATTTATGGATTCTCCATTACTTTTCTTTTCCTACACTTTTAATGAAAACGAATTAGTAAAGAGTATGTTATACATACACTTCTGCTTGGACATCTACATGTGGCTACAAATATGTGTACTCAGAAGTTGGACTATGCACACTAATAATCGCTGCGAAACTGTCTATTAAATTTAAGAAAAATGTTACGGATGTATTTGCAGATCTAATCCTAGGTCCAACTGTAAATAAATTGTAGGGCTATACTACATCACTCTTTATACAAGCTTCATTCACTAAAGTGTAGGCGAATGTCTAGCTGCTGGATATTAGCTGAGTATTTCCAGTGTAATCAGTGGGCTGGCTCAGCTACCAAAAGCTGTCTAAAGTAGTGTTTACATTCTTGCAACCGCAGCCATTTTGTTTTATGTTAGTTTAATATTTAAAAAATAACCTCCTCCCACAGCTGTCCGCCTGACAAGAAGCTGCTGTGCTGGTCCGCAGCACATTAAGCGGATTCCAACTTTCCAGGAAGCGTTATACACTATGAAGAGGCATTTTTAACCATATCAGCTGGGAAGCAAGCACCAGTTTGACAGGAATGCTCGGAAAGGCGTGGAGGAGTTGCTGTGATTTCATTTGCAGATGTGCTTTCATTTCTTTTGTTTCTGGCATCAGAAGAGAAGACGGGAACTGGTACAGAAAGTGCCCAATTATAAAGAGTGTACAGTACAGTACCTGCAAATTAAAAAAGAAAATGCATCGATGTAGTTCATGTTTTAAATGGAACGTTCACCACTGTGCCAAGTTTTGAGCATTATGCATTTCATTAGATGTACAGCAAGCTGATAAGGGTGCATGGCTCTTCTAGAATGAGACATTCTTAAGGAACATACTATATTTTCCTATATAACAATGTGCGTCGGTGACGTATGGGAAACGTTTAGGTAAAACAAATCAAGCGAAAAAACATAGGTTTACATCTATACACATGAAGTATTTGCCAGTTCTGTTTGAGAGTTATCAGCCTCATGCATCAAGCCAAAATCCAGTCGGTAAAATACCGAATCGCTAATAACACCCGTTAGCGAGTAAATAAAACCTAATCCCAATGCATCAACCCAAATACAAAAATCGCTATTTAAGGAATCCTTAAATAGCGATTCCTTAAATTGCGATTGCATTTAAGGAATCCCAAATTGAGATTCCTTAAATGCAATGCATGAAAGTTAAAAAATTAGCGAATTGGCTAATGGGGGAGCAAATTACCATGAAGATGAACTGCATGGTAATTTGCTAAAAGTTTGAAAAATGCACTTTTGTGCATTTTTCAAAGTTTCATGTTGCGCACACACATGCCCTTAGAGCATGTGTGTGTGCAACATATGTGCACATATCAATTTCAGGGGTGCAATAGGGTGTCATTTTGACACCCTTGCACCCTTGAAATTGCATGAGCAATTTGCGAGAACCTACTGGTACTCGCAATTTGCTCATGCAATCTCCAATTCATTCCTATGGGCCTGGAGGCCCATAGGAATGATTGGGACGGCATTCCTTAATTGCTACTCGCAATTTGCTAGTCGCAATTAAGGAAAGTTAAGGAACGCTATTTGAATAGCGATTCCTACATGCATAGTCTTTTGCTATTCCTTATTAGCGATTCCTTATTTTTCGCTAATAAGGAATCGCAAATGGCATTGTTGATGCATGTGCCCCTATATTTTTTATCCCAGATCTACTGCTCCAGATCTGAGAGGCAGTTTCTGACATCAATGTGAAGTGTTGGCTGCCAGTGTCGCTATTGGTGACGATTCTATGAAGACTGATGTCACACTCAGGTGGGTGAACTTAATTCTGACTGCAGTAATCCATGTGGATCATGCTTTCATAGAAGACAATATCGATGCTAAACTGGAACATTGCCCTCGCCACCACAACAAGATGGACTTTTCCTTGATAGGAAGCTGAGAGAGCTGCCTGCCACTCAGCTGCCATGCACCCAGTGGCGGCTCCTCCGCTATAGCGGTGGAGTGCCGCCCCACTACTTTCAAGCAGTGTGAGAAGCAAAAACATAAAATGATAATCACTTTCAGTTATTATGATTCTATGTTTGTGCTGCTTTGTGGGCTAATGGGGCTGCTCTGCTCTTGGAGAAGGGCAGTGGAGGAGTTTTTTACCTACTCCTAAGTGCACAATCACTGTTTGGTCAGCCCTATCGGGCTGCCAAAACAAGTCATGCGTACTTTCCCCGTTCTCAATGCAGGGTGCAATACAGCCTGCATGGAGAACATGCCCACCCCCTCCAGCCCCTGGCTGAGTGAGCACAGTGCCGAAAACTGGAACATTTTTTTACTTTGTACAAAGATATTAAGAGAGCCCCTATCATTTTCAAAGGATTTCCTGATGCAAAGCAGAACACCTTATGAGAATTCGGGAGACAGTCGATAATGGCCTTCTCTAGGATCCTGAAAAAACAATTCCTACAAAAAAGCTGGCTATAGCAAGTCCACCTTCTCTTCTCTTTGAGAAGAGTGTATCAATTAGCAATCAATTCGCATTATTAAAGCACTATACTGTCACCCCTAGGAGTATCTGGGGCCTGTCTCTGCCGAAAAGCCAGATCTTGAGAACCTTTCTGAAGTCTTCCAGGGAAGGTGCTGTTCGGAGGTGGAAGGAAAGATCATTACAGGTTTTGATAATGAGGTAGGGGAAGGAGGGGCCACCGCTACAGCTGCACTGGATGCGGGGGGGGGGTGTGCGAGGACAAACGAGGAGGAGCACAGGTGTCTAGCAGGTTAATGGAAGTTCAGTCGCTGGTTGATAAAGGATGGTCCTTGATTGTGGAGGGCTTTTTAGGCATGCATAAGGATCTTGTAGTGGCATCTATTCTGGATGGGGAGCCAGTGGAGGTTCCTAAGGTGCAAGTCGATGCGGGACTGTTTGGGGAGGTCCAGGATGAATCTGGCTACAGTGTTCTGTATGGTCTGGAGTCTTCTGAGGAGCTGAGTGGAGAGGCTGGTGAAGAGAGCATTGTCATACTCGAGGTGGCTGGTGACGAGGGCCTGATTAACAGTCTTTCTGGTGTTGATTAGGATCTATCTGAAGATTCTAGGGATACCATGTGAAGTGTGTGGAAGCAGGAAGAGGCAACTGCGTTGACTTGTTTTTTCATGGTAGGTTGGCTGTCGAAGATGATCCCTAGGTTGCACGCTTTGTCTGTTTGTGTGGGAGCAGGTCCAATATTGGCTGACCACCTCCTGTGGTCCCAGGTACTTCTGTCCTGTCAGAGTTCAGTCTGAGGTAGCTCTCATACATTTAGCTACGTTGGTCCTGGCATTAGAGAAGTCGGTTTTGCGTTGGTGGGGTGCTAGGTGAGCAAGAGGTATGTTGAGTGGTGTCGGCGTAGATTATGTTGATGCCAATGGGATCTGATGGCTGCCGGTTGTTCTGTGTACATCCTGTAAGTAAGGAGGCAATACACTTGAGGGCGTCTTTCTGTATGCCAATGCTGTAGAGTCTGTTGATGAGGGTGTTGTGGAAGACAGTGTTGAACAACGCCGAGAGGTAGTGGAGGATCAGGGCTACAGTTTCTCTGCGGTGGAGGAGATTTCTGATGTCGTCTGTGGCAGCAATCAATGCGGTCTTAGTCCTGTGGTTGACCCGGAATCCTGACCGTGAGGCATCCAGTAGTTGGCTTTGGGCCAAGAATTCGGTGAGCCTTTGGTTGATGGCTTTTTCCAGGTTCTCAAATACAAGAAATTGCTGATGAGAAAGAAAGTAGAAGGACAAACAAGTGGGTATATTATTGGAAGTTGTAAAATCAAATAATGCCAAGCAGTTCTGGAATATGTTTTCGCTCTGCTATAACGAGTGCAGCCAAAAGATCAAACACCATATTGTGACTAATGCGTGGGTGGCCCACTTTAAAAATCTAGATAAACAAGGACCTGACCCTTCTTGGTCTGCGGTAGTTAGTGCAGTTGTTAGCAATTCTACCAGCTTGCACATTCTCTAGCATGAGGTAGTGAGAGCAATAAGCCCAATAAAGCCACTGACCTTGATATGGTTCTTGCTCTCATTTTTCTAGCACATGCAGAATACTGGGCAGGGACTCTGGTCAAAGTTTATGCTGCTGGACTTCAGTTAAACTGTTTCCCATAGTCTTGACTATCTGCTTTACTGGTCCCTCTGCATGAAAAGGGCAGGTGCACTGACCATGCCAACTGTAAGCCCATTTTCCTCTTGGATAGGGAAAATATTTGGGCAGACCCTCTTGAATTGTTTGCAGGGTTGGGTTGAGGCGCAGCAGATATTAACTAATTGATAGGTAGGTTTCAGAAAGTGGATCGATACTATAGAGCAGTACTAGATTTTAAAATGCATAAAAGTCTGTAGCTGGAGGAAACATGTAAGCAAGGGACTTAGCTATTTAGCCTTAGACCTGCTTTGGCAGAATTGCAGCCAAGTAAATGGTGAGAGGACTGTAGCTGTCAAGGAGGCCTACTGGTGCATAGATCCATTACCATGAGAATCACGAGCCTCCTGACCGCTAACTATTTCGAGCATTATACTCAAAGCCAAATGCCATATTTAGACTTGTTATAACCAGAAATAAAGTGAACATTATATATATCGTTTAGATTGTTAATCTTTCCAGCTAAAGTTTATCCCTCCAAATGAGTCACACGTGTCTCCTGATCGCACATTTACATTGCTGGGAAAAGATACAATACTTGTTCTGCTTTTTTGCACAAAAACGTCTGGCCCAAGACAGAACTGGCTTCATCCCTTATTTGAGAACCATGGAATACGATCTTATCGTGATACTTTATTATTTTGTTATAGGACAGATGATGCTGACATTGGGGCCGATTCACAGAACTAATCTGAGGCAAAATCCTAAACTTACTACTTTTGGTATTCACAGAAGGTATTTAGTAGTAGTAAAGTTAGGACTACTAACTTTACTACTACTAAATGCCTTCTGTGAATACCTAAAGTGATAAGTTTAGGATTTTGTCTCAAGTTAGTAGTTGTAAAGTTAGTAGTCCTAACTTTACTACTACTAAATGCCTTCTGTGAATACCAAAAGTAGTAAGTTTAGGATTTTGTCTCAAATTAGTTCTGTGAATCGGCCCCATTGTTTCTACTGTAGCCTCTTGCATATGGTCGTCTTTACTAATTTTGTGGAAAAAGTTAGTATACATTTCTGCACAGCGCTCAAATTGCCTAACGACATTATCTGCTCAATTGAATGGTTTGTATATGCAGCTTGCCCTATGGACTGCTTTGTCAATTTTTATACTTGGCTTGCCTGGCTTAGCCCGAAGAAAGAGCAAGAGTGGGCTTGCTTAGCGCTTGGCTTGCACAATATTAATATTGCCTTGATTGTCTGCTTTTTGTGTAGCTGTGATGTTTATCTTTGGGAAAATGTTATACCGATGTGTCCTGCTTTTTGGTATGTATTACTTTTACTTGTATATAAACCCCGTCCTTTTCAAGGTACCTCTAGGTGTATTCTTAATTGCCTATTGGAAATAATTTTTCATGTGGATGTTTTATGTATCGGGATGGCATAAAACGCCGTGCATATGAATTATGGGCTGGTTTCGACTGGCCAAAAGGCTCCTTGAGCCCCTCACAAGCCAGCCAGAATGACCGTCTGGTTTCAATTCCGACCGCCTGTATTGTGATCAGCCAGTCGGAAGTGAAACCGACAATCTTGGTCGTAAAGCCTCCGACCGGTCGGAGGCTTTACGACCAATATTGTAATAGGCCCCTAAGTGTGTGCCTCAAAAAGAGGAATTAAAGAAAAAGTAGAAGAGAGTGATGGAGTTTTAGAACAGTTCTTGATGTTGCAACAATTTCTCAAGGTAGTTTACCACTGTGAGATCTTGAGTAAAAACCTCATAAACAGCATCCTTTAGCAATAAGCTTTAATGCATGTTCTTGCAGGGGAAAAGTGCTTTTGGATTGAAAGGTTTAATGCCTTGTGATTTGATGCTGCCTTGAAATTTGAATGTGCCTCTCATCCTTAGTTCCGGTGACACAAATTCAGAGTCTCACACTTGCTCTGGATATTTTAACTTTGTACACAATCTCCTAGGCACTATCTTTGTTTGTGGTTGGTACTGACAAGCACATGCCTTTAAGGAGCTGCAATAAAACATATCATATTGACTATGATTTGTAATATATTTGGCGTCTTTACCCAATTTCATGGTCCATAGCAAAATAGTGAGGTCAAGGAAAATGGCAACTTATTTGTCTCTAAGTGAAGTCTGCTCCGTGACAAATAGCCAGAGAACTTGACGTCATATTTGGATTATTCTTCTATGTCGCTGTTGATATATGACATCTTGAAGTGGGTGGAATTAGACAAGGATTCTTTTCATGTGAGTTGTCAGGTGGGTCCTCGCCTAAACAGAAATATTATGCTAGATACAGAAATTAAATCCCTTACATCTTCACATGCATGATTAGTTGATCAGTCCACAACATTCTACAGGTGGGAGGACCATGTGAACTCAATGTGTGGTCATGTAGAGGATAGGGAATAAATGCCTTCAAGCTGTCAATTACAGGTGGTCAAGTAATATGCAAAAGGCTGCGGAAACTTGTGGTTGAATCAGCTAATCATGGGGTCCCTGTGGCACAGTCGAGAAATATGATAGGATAACAGATCCCAGGGCAGGATACCAGAAAGAGGAGTGATGTGTCAACTGAAGGTTCTGCATTGGAGATACAGGCTGCATATGTGTGAATGAAATGGTATTTTGCCTGTAGGTGCAAAATCTGCTGTCCTTTTTAATGGTGAACCAGGAAGGGGAAAGTCATGCAGGTATGAATTGATTCAGGAGTAAGATGAGGTGGAGTGAGCTGGTAAGGAGGAGCTTTTGTCCATATTTAAGAATTAGGCTTCAAATCTTTCAGACACAAAACATAAGCCATATTCAGCTGTACATTTTGAGTCGAGTTTTTAATTCAAGAATATGATCATCAACTCTAAGGTGTATGCCATTAGATACAGACATGCCTCTAAGGCCATGGCCTTAGCAAAGGGACTTGGCCCCATACAGTCAAATCAGGTTTTGATACGGAGGAAGAGAAAATTGGTGATGAAGCACAATGGTGGGAAAAAAAAATATCCAGTGTTTAGTTAAAAGGTGGTTTTGCCTAAATATTTAAACCACAATATAATGTTGAAAGAAGCAACAATAACTAAACTGCACAAGGGGCGCACTGTTTTATAGTTGATGTAAAATTATTTAATGAAGCAGTTAGGTTGTACAAGGGGAAGATAATTAAAAAGGATTCCAGCATTACAATTGTATACAAAAATAGTTCTTGTTAAGAAACTGAATGGCAGCAGCTGATTATGTGTAGACTTAAGTGATTTAACTTCTATGTCTTATTTATATATGTCCATTGCTTGTTATTTATTAGACGTGGACAACACTCAATATTTGCCACCCATGACTTGTCATTAGAATTGTATACAAAAATAGTTCTTGTTAAGAAACTGAATGGCAGCAGCTGATTATGTGTAGACTTAAGTGATTTAACTTTTGTGTCTTATTTATACATGTCCATTGCTTGATATTTATTAGATGTGGACAACACTCAATATTAGCCACCCATAGCTTGTCATAAGATTTTGCGATGTGCCAGATTCACAGCATTCACTTCATATGTGACGTCAAAAGAAGCATAGAGGTTTAAATGCACCCCCTTTACTTTGATTTCAGCTTCAACCGTGTTACAATTGACAATGCATCTGTTGTTCAAATTAGAAATTACGGTTACATATTTTCAGGATGACAGTTTGTTTTAGATAATGCTAAATTGAAGTTAATGTTAGAAATTCTCAAGAAAATTCCTTCATCTTCAAGAAAAAAATATGTGGATTATTTGCAGCACCATAAGCACAACAATAGAGTGGTGCCCTACAGAAGTATGATTAAGGCCAAAGCAGATGATCCTAGTAATTTGGACAAAGATCAGCTCCTGTACTCATTGAACAATATGCTACATTCATAGCTAAGTTCGCAAATGAGTCCAAACATTGTGGAAATGTGGAAACTCATGAGAAAATCCAAGGGATTTGTGTTGGCAGAATTATGTGAAGGACGAGACTCTAGAACTGAGCTCTTTTGCACTAAGTGCAAAATCTTAACATTTGCAAATGCCAGCAACATTGGCCTTGCCACAGTTTTGATGAAAGAAAAGGAAGAAAGAAAAAACTACAGTGTAAGTGCTGGAGCGGGTAATACAGAAAATTTTGTATACCCACCCCATTTTGCATGTTGTTTTTATTAATTAGATTAATTAATTAATTATAATCGAACTAATGGTTTGGAGTGATGTGGAAAATACTTACCAACCTTACTAATATATGAATTATACGTGGGATTTGCACCTGCATGGCCTAATTAATACATGAACTAAATTCTGTACGCATATTAATGATAGACAATTAGAATATTGCATGATATATGTCGCTTTTGTGATGTAATTGTGATTTTTGCTTTATTCAGTAAGTATAAACCGCATTGAGTGTTGCTTTTGCTAGCTAAATACACACACATATGGGTATTAGCGAGGGAATAACATTTAATTAGCCATTTCTATGTATTAATTACGTTTTTGTGTTTCTTTGCTTAAGTTGACCATTTTGAGTGGCCACAAAATGGCTGACTTCTGTATCTGATGAAACCGGCTCCATTGCACAAGGTTCTGGGTGAAGTGCGCATGCGTCACCGCTAGCAACTGTGGCCTGGACCTGACCCCAGATGAACATGTACCCTCCAAGGACAGTCTGGGACATCAGCCAAATATTTTGAACAAAGACTGTTGTGTGAACCGGAACTGACAAGGGTCATAACCCAAAAGACACTTTCGTGAGAAACCAAAAGGATGATCCCTGATTGTCCAGTCAGCGAACTCGGATGCCCAAACTTTGATACTTTTAACATTGATTTTACTATAAATTATGGTAGAATAGAGAGGTAAAAAGGTTGTTTTCCAATTTCCTGATGTTATGCTGACAGAGAGGACGGTGACACTGCAGGACAGCTGTTTCCCTGAATCTTTGACAGACTGATCGGATGCCCAATTTCCTGATGAACTGAACTTACTAAATTTGAAGGGCATAGATTGACGAGACTACTGGATTTGATTTAGAAGACGATAATTAGCCAGAATAGGTAAATATGATGGTCAGCTGCTTGAACAACTAATGATTTTACTTGCATTAATTAGATAAAGAATTGATTTGATTCATTACAGAAATGAGTTGGTTTCTTTATTTATGAAAATGTATTAATGCGAAGGGAAAAGAGAATTAGATAATCATTTAAACAGCAACTAACAGATCCACCGCCAAAATTATGGGAGGAATACCAAAGATGGAATATAGGGCCTAATGAGCAACAGAAGGTGGTGTAGATTTGTCACTCATTAGGGTAAAAGTGGTATTTCCTTCTCATACCAGCGTTTGGAAGATAATCGCCTCCCACACGGATTAATGGTGAGTAAATGTTGGTGTTATGGGCCCCACCAGCGAATGTATGGATAATGTGTGTATGTGAGATCTTTGGTCTGTGATAGAGGGAGGGATTTTGCACTCCACGCTGGAGCATAAGTATCAAGACTTCTGGGGGCAGGAATTGGAGCCAAATTACTCCACAGTACCACAGTACAAAAAGAAACATTGGCATGGTGAGCGGAGAGTTATTGATAGCAGTGTGTATATAGGGATCTGAATTTGCAGCTAGGACACATTATAGATTTGTCATAGATCTTTTTCAACCAAGTGAGTGGGAAAAGTGATTGCTAGGAAAGCAAAAGAGCAAATTATATAAAGGGAATTTTATCTGGCAAGTAGTCAGACAGTGATTGAATAGTAGTTCTGAATGTGAGTAAAGTACTAATTTCAAAGGAATTGGTGCAGTGGATTTTCAAGAGAATCTGTTTGTGAGAGAATGTCTCACCCATAACTTGGTGATGAGTTCCAAGCCCAGTTGCCCTTCAGGCAAATTCAAGATAATGGCATTGTGCAGCGTCTGAAGTGTGTGCTTAAAATTTGTTTACATTTGATGCCATTATGGATCCAGCTTCTGCAGACCAAATTTCTGTTTTGAGCCGAACCTCAAGCTCAAAAGCACAAACATGGTTGTATCTAACTCAATTAGCAGCCTCTGATGGTGTGTCAGCCGGTACTGTAGCCTGAGAGGAGGAGCCAGGAGCCAAGAATCTAGAAGCCGAAGCATCCACAATAGGCTCATAATGTGCCTTTTGTAGCAACAGCAATCTCATAGGACAACACTGAAAATTATTACTTAGCATTAGCAGATCCATTTCCTTAGTTTGAACTGATTACAGTTCAATAGTGTGCAATAGACAGTGGATCACAGGCTGAACACAATGTAACCATGCAGGTCGTAAGGACAAAGACCAGTTATCATACAGTTCAAGAAGCACAGACGCGCCAAAGCATTGCATCATGTGCTTACAACACAGTAGCACTTGTGGCAGTTCCATCACTATATGTCAGCGAGGTGGAACATCCATTGTGGAGCAGCAAAACTAGGAGTAAAATCTAGACAATCAGAAAAAGTACTAGCGGTATACCTCCAAAGATGCTGGAAACTAGGGACTTTATGAAAGATAGTCTCATTCCAAAGACAGTCTGGAACTTGCTAACAAGCTAGTTCCAATTGCTTTAACAAATGTACTGCTCCCACAGTATTCGATGCATTAAATATGCAGTGTACAAATTCTCCTCTCCCCTAATGCCTCATACCTGCCAACTGGAAAAAGTTTCACAAGACGTGAAGTGAAACATAAAAATTGGCAGAGAAATGAATCTGTGGATTAACCACTCAGCAGATAGTGTCTTGGCTACTTCTTTGAAGGCCTGATTAAGTATCTGGTGGTCCACAGATAGCCAGACTTGTGGAGGCATGGCAGTGGAGGTCTCCCGTCTGCCCTATTATGACAAGGGTGGTCGGACCACCATAGCCCCTCCGCAGCCGCCAGGGAACGACCATTCCCCGGCAGTGTTGTGTTAATCAGGCGGCTACAATATACTTGGCGGGACCACCATGGTCCCGCCAAGCATATTGTGAGTTTCCGCTCAGTCGGCGGTCTCATAGAGGGTCCTCCTCCATGAACACTGTGACGGAGAGGAAGCAAAGGGGCCCTGTAGTGCCCCCTGTGCCACCTCTGCATGGGTATGCACCAAGAGGAGCACGACATGTGCCCCCATGTGTAATTGCATCCCAGTTCCTGCACAGCATGGTGTTTTCAGTCCCTTCCATGCAGGAACTAGTTCTGACATACAGATGGAAAACATAATCTGGCAGGCAGTCTGACCATAGGTTTGACAGTGCAAGGGTGCAAGCGACTGAGAGCATGCAACTGGGCTCCTTGCGCCTGCAGGCCTCCTCTGCCATGAAGCCCATGCCCAGTCCTCAACTGTCCCCACTCTCCACCTACCACCAGTACCCCGGGCTGGGCTAAGGCTTTCCAAGGGGGTGCTACACTATGGGCTGTTCAGCACAGCCTGCCCCTGGCAGCAAAGACCTCAGGTTTGTTATCAACTGCATCCTGTCAGCAGAATTTGACCCCAAAGTGAGAGAAGGCAACACTGAGAGGTAAGTCCGGCCACCCCCCTCGAGCCTCACGATGTAGACTAGTGACACTCAATATAGTGATAGACAACCAAGAGAAAGCCATCTTTTGAAAAAGCATGAAAAACCCTCCTTTGAATAACGCTTTCTATGCATCTTTTCCCCCTTACGTCATTAGTTATAACCTAGCATCTTCCTTTCTATAATACATCAACTGGTCAATTAAACAGAGCAGTCACTGAAGATCAAACAATCACCGCATACCCACATTAGCAGATTATTTATGCAGGGTCTTTACAATTTTTAATTTATGGAGGCCGTCCGTGGCATAGCAACACGCAGCTCACTTGGCCAAGAGTCACTGGTAATGATATGGAATTGCTTGTTAACTTAGTTTTCCTTATGTCTTGGTTATCTCAGTCATATACCCACACTACCTCCGTCCCTCTTGCTGTGCCACTGGCACTTTGTCATACATACCCTGTTGCTTTGCATCCTGTTTAATTGCACCAAGCCTGTCTGATGAGCAACCTTTTGTGCATGAAATGCCTGTTATCAAAACACGTCTACTTCTGTACAGGAAAGAAACTGTGAAATGTGCAACTAAAAGAATATTTGTGTTTAAAAGGTTCTTTGTTTTTGAAAGATTAAAGTGCTGCAACCACATTTCTTTTCTCTGATTTTAAAAAGCCAAAAGAAAGGGGCTGTACTGCAAATATCTTCTTCCGTCTGGTCATAGTACGCTGTACACACAAGAGTACTACTCTGTTGAAATTTGGCACAAGCGTAAACAGTGATTAGCCAACACTGTAAGTTCTGCATTATACCAAGGCGCCCTTTATTCACATGCAGAAATAGCAGTGCCCTTGTCCAGGAGAAAGGAAAACTGGCATCAGGTGTTCAAATAAAAGTTACCAAAAGAGAAATAGGCCCATGTCATGCCCCTAGACATACTCATGTGCACTGAGGGTCCAAGTGCCAAGGATCTGCACATCCCTTAACACAGCGCTTTGCCTAATTGCTACATGTTTGAATGTCTGCACCATGTACTTTTGCTTCTCGTTATTTGGGGTATTTCTCTAGCGCGGTCCTTACTTTCTCAAAAATGTTCGAAAATGTACCATTTGCCCACTACTTTTTTTTAAATTTTATCCAGCGAAGAACTTCCTCTGAACCTCCCATATGGCAGTCGAGCACTCATCCAGGTTAGAACGTTTACCCCCTACCCATTTCAAATGTAACCAGCTGCCAGTGTCTTCATGCACTCTTGTATGGGAATGAGTAATTGCAGCTACGACAGCAGTCTGAAATGCTGCCTTTGCAGCTTCATCAGCCAATGAATTCCCAGCAACGTGTATTCCAACTTGCTGGTAAGTCAATGTATACTTTCATGAGCCTGTGGCAAACATTCTTTCAAATTAGACACTTTTACCCAAAACAACTTGTGCTTGATAGTATTCCCTTGAGAGTCTCTGAATCCATTCAGGGGCCTATAGTGTAAGTGCTCGTTATAAGACTGGATACAATAATACGAATCACCCCCTATTAGTGTCAGGAATTCAGGATCGGTATTTTCTAGTTCCAGAATTAGAGCTTTCAGCTCAGCCAGCTGTGTAATACATTCACTTGATGATTGTGTAAATGTTTTGAGAGGCTGGAAAACTCTACCTGTCATTTTAACCCTCACCGCGACACATGCGGCAGAGTATTGCTGCTTTGTTCCCACTGCAGGCTGGGCAGAACCATCAGTATAGACTACTAAGCCATACTGGCCAAGAGGCAAAACATAAACGGAGACTGAGTATTCTTGTTCATATTGTAGGAATTCTTGTGTTTGTACCATAGTTTCAAAGACATAGTCTACATGAGTAGTTGTTAAGGAGGTGGCCCTATGTATCCATCTTGGATGTGAGGCTTTTGTGTTAGGAAAGCTGGCCTATGTTACAGATTCTAAGGCTGGGATGTGAGTTATGATGATTATGCCGTTTCTCATAGCCAATGATCTTTCCTTGATAACTGCAGTTTGAACCGCAGTCAGCATTATTTCAGTAGGTAAAAATGCCATTCTGCATTGGAGTATAAATGTGATTTATATGCAATTGGTACTGTGTCACCTTCATTGAAAGTAACATATGTGTGATTTACAAACAATAAGACTGAGGCAAAAGAAATCTCACCTGTCACATGTAGTGAATTTAAGTTACATTTGTGTGATGCCCAAGATCTGGAAGAGCAGCCTTCTAATCTTCCTCACATGAGCAATGCCCCATATTATTGTTACTTAAAAATGATCAGCTTACACAATTTATCATTTGTAACTGTATAATGTACATTAATTAAGTCACAGAATGTATTCCAGGTTTTTTTTCAGAGAAGTTTCTTTATTTCAGTCTTCATTGAAACATTGTAGCCAACACGTTTCGTCTCCTTACAAGTGACTTCTTCAGGACTTAATGTGTTTGGTAAAGCTTTTTTGAATTGGTCACGATACAGGTTCTACTACCAACTTTCCACACAACTATAATGCCAACATAGGCTTGAGAACACATGTTCTGGGAAACCATTCTCTGGGTAGACGAGAGGATTCACAACACGATTATATCAGAATAATATTAAGTGACAACAAGCACACAGTGTTTGCCAAACAAATGCATTAGTCATGGAATGATGATAAGAACTTTTAATTGAACATGGATTGTTTGGACAGGCAGGAATAAGGCATTTGTGGCTGCTAGGCATTACCAAAGTGACATATGTGTAGCCTGTGGTCCCAGCAATTACTCAGATCACCGAATTGTTGGTGTTAACATGTGTGTGTAAATGTTTTGATGCAAGCATGTTCGTTTGCAGTGATCTAAGAATCTGTGTATGTTCTGTTGTCCAATGTGTGCTTGAGAAGTCTGGTCGTATTACATCATAAAATGGTTTTACTCATTGGGCAGAGTCTGGCATGTAAGGCCTACCAAAATTCAGGAAGCCCAAAAGTTATTGGAGCTTCTTTATTGTTTTTGGTGGTTGCAAAAGCGCAAATTTCTCTAAGGAATGTGGTGCTAAGCTTTTGCCTTTATTTGATACCTTGTATACCAAGAACCGGAAATGAGCTAGGCAATTTTTGTTTTCCTGAAGTTGAATTTGTAGACATATCTTGCAAATCCCACAACCATGCAATCAACTCTGGCTAGATGTATGTTTAAGTCATCATCCATAAGATATATGCCATTGACATATGACAGTGCTTTTGTATCAATTTCTTGTAAAATTAATGTTGCATGAGCAGAAAACAGGCCTGGGCTGTTCTCATACCTTTGTGGGAGTCGACAAAATCGTGATGTAAACCAAGCATGGCGAATACTGTTATATCCCTGGTTTCAGACTCTATAGTTTGGTATATAATGGCGGAAGAAGCCATTGTAAATGTCCAATGTTGTTTTATATTTTGGAAACATGGATTATTCATTGGTGCAATACAAGGCTCTATTATCCCTTGATATTCAATTTGTGTTAGAATTTTTCTAAGATGGTGTTTAGCTTCATGTTTGATAAGGTATTGTGGTGGCACTTGTGGGTTGGACCTTATTGGAGTGACATGATAAGGTGAATAATGAACCCAGCCTACATGGTTGAAGTATAATGCTAGGGCTTGTGCAAGGGCCCACTCTGTAGCATAAGCATGTTTTACTCGTTCAGGAACTAGGACAGAGAAGAACGCTAATATTATATCTTCCCCTTGTGGGACTTTTCTAAGAGTCTAAGGTGGACAATCCCTTCCACCCAAGAGAATGTCATATGTTAATGTAAACTTTTCCCAAAAAAGGATTTTAAAGGTGCAGGGTATGTTACCCTCAATTTGGATGTCCAAATCAGATAATGTACCAGGAGAACTAACTCACTGATTTGGTGCTTACACCTGAACAAAATCATTAGTTGCTCTTGCCACAAGAAACTCTTGAAGATTCTAGCAAACTATAATGATCTCTGCTGTGCTGTCTAGCAGAGTCTGCACCCACTCCTTGTTCCAAAGCAGGGTCCTCACTATGTGTAGCATATTTAAGGAGAATACCTGCCACTCTCTTCTTTTTCAATTGAGGCTTCTGTAGTGGAAGTTTCTCTTCCTTTTTAGGTCACGCCAAAAAGACCTTTTGCAATTGCTTCGGCTTTTCAGCCAAAAACGTGCACGCCTTCAATGGCAACGCATGCACGTTTGGCGATTTACTTGCGGGAGCGAGCAGCGCCATATGGTAGCAATTATTGCTCCTGGCCCTGCTCGCTCCCTCAAGTTAAACTGGCGCAGACTCCCTCCCCTCTCCTCTCCCCCTGCTGCAGCGCGCTTGTTTTTGTTCCCCGTGATGTGGTTCGTGATGTCTCAGTGCTCTGGCGTAGGGGAAGGCAACGCATTTTAGGATCAGCGTGGAAATTGCTGCCAGAGTGTTTAGTTGCCTAGAATCTGGTGTAGCAGGTTTTGTGCCCTGTTGTTTGATGTCGCAAGAGATGTGCACAGCTGTGTCTGGCTTCTGTAGCCCATTATTCCTGTTGGGAATTTGCCAGGCTCACAAATGAACTGAATTTCTGCAGATGAAGAATATGTGGCAACTGATAGTTTCCCGATCACACTTGACAGTGCCTGGAATCTGCTTAAATCAAGCAGCAACTTTGTGGATACTCCACACTCTGGCTGACAGTGAAAACATTTCTCAAGACAATTGGAAATACCATCGGCCACACACAACAAACAACATGGCTGCCAGAAATAGTTGTGGGGAGGCAAGTCTCATACCGAAGAATGAAGGCGACAATTCGAAATGCCATCAGTCACTGTGACACGCGGGTCCAGACCCGTGACACCTCTGCGGGTACAAATGACTGGTGGTCTACCTCTTTACCCTCAATCCCTCTGTTTACTCCCCATCAGGAAGATTGGCGAGAAAGCCTGGACGACTGGGAGCCTGCAGCGCCAACCGAGAGGACTCAAGGCCCCTTTAAACGGAGTCCGAGCCGGCATGAGGCCCCACCTTTACACAACGTCATGTCCCTTTCATTGGACAAATACCCGAGACTCATGACGGAGGAGGGGCATGCGACCAGCGCAAGCAACACGGAAGAGACTACCACGGAGGAGCAGCGGTTTCGGCGAGCGGAGGAACAGTGGTCTTCGGAGCAGAGGAAGACGGGAACCAACTCGGAGGAAGAGGCAACGGAAGGCGAGCCAGGAGGCCAACGACCCAGCGAATCCCCGAGCCACGTACCAAGGGGTGCGTGGCTTCTACAGGTACGGGAGCGGCTGTCAAGGGCTTTGGGAAGGCGGGAGAGGGCACAGGTGTAGACGCGGCGTTTTTGCCCACAGAGTCGCGAATTCCTATCCACCGCCACCGTGTTGTCCCTTCTCCCCCCCTCCTTCGTTGAACGCACCCGGCACCAACCCTTCACTGAGTGCATGGTTACAAAGCACTATTTTGTTTTGGTGTACTCCTTCACTCCTGGTCCCTTGGGATATCCTCCGTACATTGTTACAGAAGAACTGACCCTTTCCCTCTCTATCCCTTTCTTTCACGCACGAGTGAACTGCGGAGAACAAGACCAGCCCCGAAGAAAAGAGAGAGAGAGAGACGCCGACCCCTACGAGAGGACTTAACAGACCTGATACACCCCGTGGGGAGGCAAGGAAGACGGACCCCTCGAAGAAACTATTAACACTAAGCCCTTTGTATGGGAAAAGTAAATACAGAGGAATAAAACCTTATCCAAGTAGACCTGGTCTCCGGCTCCTCACTGCCCCATCCCGACAGTCACACAACAAACAACATGGCTGCCAGGCATTGTTGTGGGGAGGCAAGTCTCATACCGAAGAATGAAGGCGACAATTCGAAATGCCATCGGTCACACAACAAACAACATGGCTGCCAGGCGTAGTTGTGGGGCGCAACTTTTAGTATATCTTTTCATACCGAAGAACAAAGGCGTCTGTGGGTGAGCCACAAGGCTGACTGCAGAATCTTAACTTTGACTATTATATATGACATTGTCAGCTACCTTAAAGAGACATTGAGAGACTTTTTGTGAATCTAGAATGCATACTTTTAGACTTTTCCTTTGCTTTTTATTGTTCACATCAACTTTCAATTTGTGTTTTTTTTTTTAAAGTGTGCCCATAGTCACATCTCCAGGTCATAATGGTTGTTTATCTTGCAGTGTCCGCTACACAGCCACTGTGCTTCCTCGGCCCTTTCCGCCTTCCTCAGCACAACGCCTGCGGCGCAGTCGTAGCCTTCCTTTAAAAAGCAAATGTTCTTTTTTTTTGTTAGGGTTCTGGAGTGAGTTTACAGTGTGTGTGTTTACAGTGGGCAGTGCAGTAGCCCGCACCGCAGACAGGGAAGGGTGGGCAGCCCCGACACCATCCATGCCGAGAGTCCCACTGCCCCAGTTACAGGCAGGACAGCACTGCAGAGGGAGTGCAGAAGACTCACCTGGGCAGTTCCAGAGGTGCTGCAGTGGCAGCGCACACACCACCTACTACCTGCACTACCTTCTGCGCCCTCCACTTTCCTCCAGAGCAGGCAGCGGGAGCTTTGCACTGTGGAGTCTGCAGGGTTGGGCCATCGCTCTCTCCCACGGGAGCCACCATGGATCCTGCTGCACCTGCCACTCCGCCTTGCACCACACAAACAGCTCTCAGTAACACTTCTGCTCCGCCTTGCTGAGAGACAGCAACCCCAGCTCCTGTCCATGAAAAATACACTTGGGTGCTTCTTGTGTTTGTACCCCTTTGCGGCATACCATTTATTAATGCCATGAACACCCACCCAAAAATAGTCGCATGTAATTACCAACCCATTCCAAAATGGCCACTGCACATGGGCAACGCTAGACTAGACAAACCTCAAACGTCCAAATTTTGAATCTGTTACTGTGCCATCTGTGGTTTTGTGTAACAAGACGAGGGAGGCTGCATCCACTCCAGGTGCACGCTTGTTTTGTTAGGCACGGGGGAGATTAAGTGATTTTCCCATACTGACAGGATGTTGAGCGCCCTTGCCGAGACTCCAACCCCCAGCTTCGAGGTTGATCGCTCTAGCCGTAACGCCACATCCTCTGATAAATGTATGTGTACCCGTAAGTCTATGGAAATAATCGATGTCCTGCGTGAGTCTGTCCGCTGCTTTCGTAAACTCACAGAGATGTTTGATGCACCTAGTTCTGCTGCCAAAGAATCAACGCATGTGAAATGCTAAAGTTCGCTCAAGGAAGATTGGAATGAACCTTTTATGCGAATAAAAAACATTCCTGTTCTTTTAATCAATATTAAAATGTCACCAGGAGTCAAAGAGCGCAAACATATTTCCATCAGCAGTTTGCCCATGCTCAATTTCACTGTGCACAGTTTGCTCCTGTGCTGCAAGCCTTTACCCACAAAATGATCAGAATTAGTGCTTTCATATTTGCATTCCGCTTTGCACATTTAAACTTGGCGAATCCGCACTATGGAGCATTGCTCCCAATTGAACACAAATTAACAATAATTAGCAGCACTTGGAAGTTTATCCATTCCGGCCCCAGATGCACACATCACTAAAGCAAATATAAGGCTTGTTCTCTTCCTGCCATTGTCATAAACGGTGGCAAGGACTGAATGGGCATAAAAAGTGAAATAGGTTTCTGACACACTGTAAATAGTTGCAGACCTCCGTGGCGATCAATATTTAAGCGATAGCACTGCTGTATATTCCCTATTGATAAATGCAGGAATTTCATTATTAGCACAGGCAGTCACAAACACAATCTACAAGGATAGTAATATGTGTGGACACATAACTTCTATTAAATAGAATATGCCATCATTTCAAGGGCGTGGCGTATTTTCTGCTTTTTATGGGCTCTGAACAGAGTTTTTGTGGACATTAATCACATTTACAGGACAAATACTGTACATCGGTTGCATTTTTAATGGCTGGGCTCTCATTAGAGGGGTATGGTCCAGTGCCACTGCACAAGGGTTCTGGTAAATGCAATAGGTCTCGCATTTACGCAGTTTGAGCTATTGACATTATAAATGACAATGCCTTTTATTAATGTTTTGGTTTTAAAAACATAAATAAAAGGCATTGCCATTTATAATGCCAATAGCTTAAACTCGCGTAAATGCGAGACCTATTGCATTGCAAATGCTTGTTTATGATGTTGTCAGCAAGCGTTGTTAGTCCTTTTTCTGTTTCACATACTCCTCTGATCTGCACTCTGATCATCCTCCTGTCTTTGAGTGTTTTTCAGATGATTCCTGAAAAGAATGAGAAGAATGTGTATCAGTATACTGATACCTATCAGGCTGTTTAAAAGTTTCACGGTTATGTAGGTTATAGCATTTTTCAGAGGAGTCCGGTTTTAGGCGATCTACCAGTGGCTTAGTTTTTTATTTCTTTTTGTGTTTATCCCAGCATTTCTTTTAAATACTCTTGTGCCTGTTTTGAGTTATCCTTATCAGAATTGCCCTTAAGTTGTGGTTTAATAGGTCTGGCCCTAAGTTATCTCAACCCATAGATGTATAGGTTTCTGCAATAATTTTTGGTAGGTCCAACACCTGATCCACTTACGGAACTTGTGCGAGACGTTGGAGTACTGCCAAAGCTGTTGCTTCTCCTTTAATATTACTTAAAAAATTATTGAGGCTACTGTAGCATAATTGCAAATAAGTTTCATCCTCAAATCCAAGGTAGGGGCTGCCCCATACTCATTTTTGATCCATTTTAGCACTTCAAGCAAACACCTATGGGTGGTGTGTGATGGTATATATTGCAGCAAAAACTGTTCCCCAAATGGCACTTCTTCAACCAGGGGAACCATCCCTGAAAGTAGGTACATTGTGAGAATTCTATGTTTATCTCGGGGTCCCATATACTGGGGAAATACTGCTTCAAGCGGGTTTGCTTTTTGTGCAATCGAGAATTGCATTTTCTCCAATTTGGTGGGAACCTTAACCATATATGTGTTAATAGTCACTGGACTAATATCAGGTACAGCCATATGCGGCTGTGCAACTTGAACAGCCCTTGCTGGGGTTGCTGTAACTGTTCGCATAGCGAACTGTGCTAAACATCTGCAAAGCCTAACTATACCTGTGGAAAGTGTGCAAAGTTATGCTACTGTGAGAATTCCTATTTAGGGATACGGTGTATAGCCTGATACGACTGTCCATGTGTTGCCCCTTCGTTGCTGAGGGGTCCCAGTTGTACATTTTTGAGTGTGTGTGGTAGGGTGCCTTGGAACCAATTTGTGTCTTCCTTAAATGATAATATTTCAAAATCTTCATAGGCTCTGTATTGGTCTGGTATGTTTGTTGCAGTGTATGTATAAAATGTTTGTGTATTTGCATCTGCTGCAGGAAATGGGTCACATTAATAAAACACTTCTGTCTTGTATGCTTCGTGGGCCTCTACCATGAAGGTAACATCTCCTCCAGTAAGAGGAAGTTGCTGTTGTAAAATTTGCGTTAATGCATTTCTGCAATAAAGTGGAATAACCATTTTAATGAACGAAATTCAGAGAAGGGAATCTATGGTGGGGTGATCCATTTAAAGTTCAAGCTTAAACAACCTACAGATAAAAATAAGGGTTCCCTATTTAGCTGAGGAGGATTATTCCCTAACACCATGGATATCTCCATATAATGTGACTAGAGGCTTTGGGCACACATAAGAACTACTCAGGAGACCCATTAAATAAGTACTGAACCTATAACGTTGGGGCCGCCATGTCATACGGTTCCTGCTAAGTAAGTAAGACTGCCTTTAAGACGGCATATACGTAAGGGGATTGAGTGCACTCATACCATCAGAATATGTTGACCCAATTCCTGGCTAGCTCACAGCGCAACATCCGAACCCTGTAAGCAGGGTACCTGATGGTATCTCGAACCTCATGACATGACCACTCTGATCCCCCTCTCAGAGAAATTGTGGAAGCAGATCTACCCTTTTGTTATTACCTTAGGCATGCCCAAAGGAAGCAAATTGCCATTTTAAACATTTATTAAAGCAATTGAATTATTGTGTACAAAGCATGAGCTGCAAATATTGGTAGAAGGAAACAAGGCATTGTAACCAACAATAAAAGAATAGTGAAACAGATGAATAGTTCAACCATTATGGCTTTGCAGTGATTATATATATATATATATATATATATATATATATATATATATATATATATATATATATATATATATATATATATATATTACACTAATAATCCTACCTAATCCTAACTATGCTAGAAAGCACAATATAGTGTGCATTCTGCCAGATCTTCAACTCACCATCCACCTGCATGAGCGATGCACCCAAAAGCCAGCCTGATGTGGGACAGGCATCTGTCCTTTGTAGGATGGTGATAGACGCTAGCATGCATGGAGACAAATACCCACTGTTTGTATTTTTGACTCAGACCTGTCTTCATATGCACAACAACAAGACATAAGGGCAGCAAGCTCAGTGCACTCCAGCCCTGAACACAATGTACAATGCCTGTGATAAAATGCCCACCAAGAAATGTAATTGAAATGAGAACATCACCTCAGCACGTCATCATGTTCATGCAAAGCGGGCAAAAAATCCCCCATCCAAAAACATGCCAAGTTCAAACGTGAATGTGTAAAATTTAAGGTTTTTGGCACTGGCGCTGCTTAACAACATGATAATATAACTTTGATGATCTAAGAAGGAAGACACAAATTATGCAAATGTACTGCTTAAAATCCAGTTTTAACCAACCCCCATTAAGATTCTACTTCGAAACAGAACCATTGTAACTCCGATTGACCTCATGAACATCAGTCTGTTGAAGAGATGCTTGAAATGTTTATCCTGTTTCTGTTTAACTCTGGTCTTAGCCATTCAGAAAAACACAACTTATCTTACATTAGAACCCACTGCACTAACGTATTGTAAATATGCCTGAAATGATCCATAGTTGTTAAAGCTACCTGTCCAATGGATTGGCGTTTTTCATATTTCCTGTTTTACAGCTCCTTTCGGACATCCTATACTAAGCTTGTGATCACATTAGCTCTATTTAATTCTCAACAACATATTTTCTCCCTTACATCTGATTTCAGCTGGGGGTGTACAAAGTTGCAAAGAGTTCCTCCACCAATTCATGTTTTTGTTCTTTTAAAGATTGCAATCTTTTTGAGCTCACAAATCTTGAAATGTGTTAAAGAAACACAGTCTGACAACTTTGGCCACAATCTAGGAGGATATTTAAGCCATTACAAGCCCCTAATTTCAGTCACTCTACTTTTTATTAAACTGCTCATAGTTAATCATGGTGGCACAGCACATCAAGTCACAAACTTTTTGTACTCAAGAACAGTAAAACTGTTCCCACCAAATATTCAGGATCACCCCCTCCTCATGGTCACTGATGCATTTAAGACATGCAATATGTACTTTCACAAACTACTCAACACAACTGTTATCCAATCCACGTTTTCCAATTGGCAGTTCCCAACTGTTTTTATTTAAAAGCAGGAGTTTTACTAAAAGAGTAACATTGCCCTACTTCATTACCTGTTATAATCTTATGTCAAAAACACCTTTATCAAGAAAGTATCTACAAACAAAATCTTTACTTCTGCATTTATATCCGTGTGGTATGTTGCAGTATAACATATTATTATGAAATCCCAGCTTGAGGGAATCTTTAAGATCACAAGGGCTGTAAATACCCTTTTTTCTTGCAAACATGGAACTTGTTACTTCAACCCATGTCTTCATTTGTGTAATACAGCATTAACCAAATTAAAATGAATCCAAGGTATAAGTTTATGAATTTTATTGATGATTATTAATAAAGTATTGTTGATTGGTGGATAAAGAGCATACGTGTGATGCATATTTTAGCCTCACAGGTGGTCCTGTCTTGGGTAAGTAGAAGCAGGCAGGATAACCCTCCAACAATACTGATGATCCTATATGCACTTTGCAATAATCATTCTTGCCCTGATAAAGCATTTTATTTAATTAATTGTCATGAAACATGTGTTGCGTGCAGTTGCTCTATGCCTTTATCAAAAATACCATTATATATCAGTACATTTCTTAAAATTCTCATTCTCATTGCAACTTTTTCAAATGGACCTCTAAATCTGTCTCAAAGTTAAAATTCTAAACATTGTCTTGGGTAACTGGTAATGCATTCTTGGAAATCCAATATATTGGTCCTTTTCTAAGCCTCTTCCCCTCCATTTTGCTTTATCAAAACCAAAATGAGTGAAAGGCAACTGCTGTTTTGTGTATTTGACATGCACCTAATGTAATAGCTAATTTCTTTGTTTATATACATGTGATATGTTAGAGTACAACATATGAGCAAACAGTGACAGCTGTAGAATATCACATGGGTTAAAAAATAAGCATGCCCTTCTGTGTGTTGAAGATATGGAACTTGCCTTTCAATACACTTACACCAATAGCTTGATTTGTGATTTATATTTTTTGGATGAGTTACAGTACAATATGTCATCATAAGATCTTTCTAATCGGTAATGCAGAGAATGATTGCAAAAATGTATGTAATTGGCAACAATTCAATATATAGAGAATAGTAAGTACTGGTGGCTCTAATTACATATATAAAGTAATCTATCATGATTTTTTTGGGTGGCATATAGAGGGTGCTCATTCATTGGAATGCAGATTGTAGCAGAAGTTGTAAATTGTTTAGTTGGTCTAGTAAGACTTGAAGAGATGACATAATAACCCGCATTTACACAATGAGACATGGTCACTAAAGGAGAGTCTGCTAGCAGTCTGCCTGCTATGAAATGGAGAAGACAATAACTGCTGCCTCCTGCTTTCCTTCAGTACTCAGAATCCAGATGTATGGGAGCCTGAAGGCGGGCAAAACAAGTAGGAGGGTCAGCCTTCTTCCCTTACAGACTCTGAGAAAGAGTGTCAGATGGACATGGACTGCCTCTTATATTTGACTTTAGTGACCCTGAGAGAGGTTTAGGATGGTTTCAAGAGCTCCAGTGACTAACCTGTTGGCATTTCAAGGATGTTTATGCGAGTTTTGGAGTTTTAGGTCTTGAGAGATTTTTTATCTAATCTGCTACACCAGTATAAATATAGGGACCCATTCTGAAAAGCCATCTTTGAGTATGTAATGGATACTACTTTACTTGCACCAAAATACTATTCATATATAGTAATTGTATTCGATCTAAATAAATTAGATCATAAAAGTGCAATAAAAAAAAACATAAAAATTCAATTTAAATCTGACATATTTTGACAATCAATTTTAAGATCATTTAATAAGAATAATCATTAGACCCTACTATTCTTCATTTGTAGCATCCATACATTGGTTTTACATATTTGCTTTAACACAGAGGAAAAGTGAAAAGGAAGAAGTGCAAAAACCTCAAGTAAGGGTCCGCTATGCATTGCTGCCTAACTATTTTCTAATATTCCTCTGTTCTCTTTCATAATAGCAGCTTTTGAAGGTTTCTTAAAATCCATGATTTGTAATATATTTCATAACAATAATTAAAAAAACTTATTAATAAAACTTTGTGTATCAGTTTAATCATTTGTAAATTATTATATAAAATGAATCATATCATCTATATAATATTCTTCATAAAAACAGCCCACAGAAAGTTCGACACTCCACAACAAAGCTCAACAGTAGACAGTGATTGCAAAAAAAGATATGCAAGACTACTTTGTGTGAACTGTAAGGACATTAGGAAAGGGAGGATGTAGTGTTTTCTCCATTTGTTATCAAATTTACGAAACAGAACAAGGTGCATGGTGCTCTGAGGCATCATGCCCTCACAAGGACAATTGCTTAAATTTAGCAGCCAATCATTAGGTTCAGGAAAGCTGACCAGCCGATTAAAGATATCCATTCTAAAATGAGTCAGTACAAATCTGTGCCTTAAATTAGATACATCTTTCAGATATCGCTGCATGTCGTGACTAGTTAAATAAGTTGATTTTTTAAAATAGAGGGTTTTAATAATTCGGCGGTCAACCTAAGTTCTCTAAGTGCACAATGCATTCATTTTTTAATGTTATTCTACTAATAGCTATCAGGGAATCAGAGTTCTCAAAGTAGTCTGGATGCCCCAAGACTCGACAAAAACGTTGAATATATACCAGGTATGGAATGCAAATAAACAGGGTTGATTTTAAGTAATCCCCAATAAAAGCACTGTTTAGGGCAATATATATTCTTTGGTCCAGACTTAATGCCTAAGTAATATTGGTTGCATCCTGATTAGGTAAGTAAGGAATGGGACCCCAAACTCAGCATGACAAACATATGTCGGGGCACTTTTGGGGGTGGCACGCAGATACCTCAAAAACTCATTCTCCACCAACTGAAATGCTTTACATTGTGTATGGCCGCATATCGCCACTCCAAATAATGCTATGCTAATATATTTGGCCTTATAAATCTTAATCATCTCTGCTGGGAGTTTGTGCCCAACCTACTGGCAAAATTTCGTACGGCCATGGTAGCATTTCTAAATAATAGGGCCTTTGTTGATATAGCGCACTTCCATGTGCCTTCTTGGTCGAACAGGACACCTAGATATGAAAAGCTATTTGTAAAATCAATATTGGTGTCCCTGATTTTTATATCATGACAGGAGGACGTTTTCCTGCCACACTTCATTATAAATGTTTTAGATTGATAAACAGCAAGTTATGATCCTGCATAAATTCAACAAAGGTGTTAAATAGGTACTGCAAGGCAAGGGGAGTGCAGCCTATAAGAACAGCATCATCCGCATAGAGGAGGGCTGGCACTGGGCAAAGAACCACCTGAGGAAAGTGTTTAGAATGTAAAATCAGCGCTGCGCCTACATTATTTATATATAAGGAGGAAAGAAAAGGTGCCAGGATGCAGCCCTGTCTTACCCCTCTCTCCATGGTGAAGGGCTGTGTGCATTCTCCCCTGATGCCGTATCTAACCCTAGCTTTGGATCCTGTATAGAGGTCTCTCAGAAAATAATGATCGGTGTCTCCACTCCCATGTCGGACATAATTGTCCATCGCTTAGAGTGAATGACACCATCAAATGCTGAGGACAGGTCGACAAATCCCAGGAATAAATTCCCACCCTTAATCTTAGTTTACTTTCCTTCACAAAACAATTAGAATGGTTCAGCACTCTTTTTCAATACCATGATCATATTTCATATTCATATGTATTCAGCACCAGACTCAGAGGGCCCGATTCACAGAACAAACTTAAGACAAAATCCTAAACTTACTACCATTTCCGTATTCACAGAAGGCACTTACTCATTTTGGTATTCACAGAAGACACTTACTCACTTCGGTATTCACAGAAGTTAGGAGTCCTAACTTTAGGACGCCTAAATGCCTTCTGTGAATACCGAAAGTCTTAAAATTAGGATTTTTCTCAGTTTAGGAGTCCTAAAGTTAGGACTCCTAATTTTACTACTACTAAACTGAGAAAAATCCTAATTTTAAGGCTTTCGGTATTCAAAGAAGGCATTTAGGAGTCCTAAAGTTAGGAGTCCTAACTTTACTACTACTAAATTGAGAAAAATCCTAATTTTAAGACTTTCGGTATTCACAGAAGGCATTTAGGAGTCCTAAAGTTAGGAGTCCTAACTATACTACTACTAAACTGCGAAAAATCCTAATTTTAAGACTTTCGGCATTCACAGAAGGCATTTAGGAGTTCTAAAGTTAGGACTCCTAACTTCTGTGAATACCGAAATGAGTAGGTGCCTTCTGTGAATACCAAAATGAGTAAGTGCCTTCTGTGAATACCAAAATGGTAGTAAGTTTAGGATTTTGTCTTAAGTTAGTTCTGTGAATCGGGCCCTGAATGTTTCATGCCCAGTTCCAATAATTCATATTCTCCACTAAATGTGTTTCAGCATAATTCTTTATTCTTCTTCATATTCTTCTTCTTTTAAAATGAATAGCCACAGTTTTCTACAGCCCATTGTGAAAAATCTCCCCTCATATCTTTAAGATAGCAAAGATGTATTGTGTAAATTGAAGTATTTGGGGACAGCAACAATCTTGTCTTTGTGACTCTGAATGTAGAGAGTCTTTACACATGCATCAAGATAGATTGTGGGTTAGAAGCACTTAAACACATTCTATGCAAATGCAGTGTCAACCATCTAGAACACACTTTAATGCTATTGGAGATGT
The DNA here is from genome assembly GCF_964204655.1 of Triturus cristatus. Classification (NCBI taxonomy): domain Eukaryota; kingdom Metazoa; phylum Chordata; class Amphibia; order Caudata; family Salamandridae; genus Triturus; species Triturus cristatus. The sequence continues at coordinate 587,099,232 of NC_140591.1, read as the reverse complement.
CAAAGATTATTCTGACACAGAATGTCTTCTTACATGATGATACTGGTTTTTGCAGAAGCAGGGGACTGCGGTGGGTTCCAGGTTTGCTCCATCTTATGCAAACCTGTTCATCGGTTTGTAGAAGATGGAGCATGCCTGGGGCTCTGGTGCATGTGACAGCAATAACAGTATCGTCTATGGACGATAGATTGATGATGAGCTGTTGATATGCAATGGGAGCATTGAGGATCTTCTTGCCTACCACTGTTATTTCAATAAAATATTGGTTTAATGTAAAACTAACCATCAAACTCTCAAGAATAAAATCGAATTTTTAGATCTGAGGCTATATGTAGACCAAACCACTATACAAAGTGATATGTTTAGGAAACAGACATCTTGTAATAGTGTTTTACATGTCACAAGTGCACATCCCAGGACAACAATTGAGGATGTAACGTATGGGGAGATGGTCAGAGCCAGAGGGAATTGCAGCCAAGATGCAAATTTCATCAAAAATGTGAAAAAAATAAAACAGAACTTTAGCGAAAGAGGGTACAATGACAAATGTTTGACTAAGCCAGAGACCAGAGTGAACAAATTGGACAGAAAATCAACCCTTGTCCAAAATTCATGTAACATCAACTAAAAGGAAATAATGTTCATTACACAACATAATGTATATAGCAGCTATATTTATAAAATTCTAAGGAAGAACTGGCATTTACTGAATTTCAACTACATGCCAGACGGAACTGTAAAGAGCAAATTCAAAGTCGTATATAGTAGAGGTGGCACTTTAAGAAATAAACTATGTCCGAGCTATGTTAAAAATGAAAAGGAATGCCCAAAAACATGGATCCCAGACAAACCATTAGGGTTCCACACATGTGGCAACTGTTGTGTATGCCACTTGGGACTAAACAAAACAACTAAGTTTACATTTAACACCCACAGAGAATACACCATAAATTCTTTCATAAATTGAAACACTACATTCACTGTTTACATAGTGGGTTGCGTGTGTCATCAAGTATATGTTAGGAGTAGTATCTGAAGCTTAAAGCTTCGAATACAAGAACATGTCAGGGCCATCAAACACAAAGATCACAACTACTCGCTAGCTGTTCATTTAAACCAGGCACATCCAATGGATACCAACATTTAGTTCAATGCAATTGAGCATGTGACTAAGAACGAAAGAGGTGGCAAGAGGGAACTCACTTTAAGACAGGCAGAGGCCAGTTGGGTCTGCCGCCTAAGGACAGTATTTGATGGTTACAATTTGAATAATGAGTTTCACTACTTTCTGCAATACTATTAATATCCTGCACTGTGCCGAATTTTAGACATAAGATGAGGTCAGGCTAACCTGCAGCCCTGCAATGTAGGTTAACTGTCCACATGTAATTTATGGACATCTTTTCTTCATCACAAGTCTTTAACTGGAATAAATAATAATATTTTATAATGTTATCGCATATTGACCACATCCATGTGACAGTTGAGAGTCGGATTAAAGGTACTGACTGATTATCTGTTTTAGGAGGACGGAGCTTATAATGCTGTGACCCCACATACTATCAGACATTGGTCTGGATAGGGACTTTGCTTGCTTTATCAAATGCTGCATAGCGAAATATGCTTTTCCGATATTTGGAATACTATTTTATCTATGCAACTGTGATTTGTAAAATCCTAATCAATTCCAAAGGGGAGGGGGGAGGAGCCTAGCGCGCAACCAAGATGGCCGCGTAGGTGCGAGGCTCCCGAGGACCTCCGCGACCTCCTACATATATCCTGACAATATCCTGTCCTAGATGAGGGGACTGTGTTGGTGAGCCCGAGCTGAGGTGGCACTCGCTTTCCGCTTCCAAATTGGACCTCGGACTCCGGCGGTAGCACCGATTGAGATTTGCGGCCTTCTCCACGCCGGACCCCGGATTGGAGTTGTGGGGTGATCCGGAGGCAAAGTCAACAACAGCGGCGGGCTGGGTGCGGCGGCTCGCGTACCCCGCACTTTCACTTTCGCTTTTGCACCCTCCTTGCTGTCTCGGCGAGGTTGGGTCGCGGGGCACTGTGAGGTGGTGTGGCCCCGTTGGGGTGCCCTGCCGGCCCGCCGGCTGTGACTTGCCCCACGGCCCTGTGGTGACCCCCCCCGGATCCCGTGAACCGACTTGCCCGCCCTTTGGACGTGCCTGGCACGGCCGTGGGACTGGAACCATGTCCACAAAGCAAGATGGAGATCGGGCAAAGGTGAAATCGACCCGACGTGGCGCAGTCCACCAGTCTAACAGCATGGACCGCTATACCCTCCAGAAGGGATCTCCCGAGGTGCCGCGTAGGTCCCCTGAGGGCCCGACTGATGCTCCTGCTCTGCCCGCGGATCTGACCCTGCGGGACGTGATGGGCGCCATCGCTGAGATGAAGGCCTCGGTGGACCAGCGTTTTGACACACTGGCGCAGAAAATTTACTCGGTCCTTGTGGATGTTGGCCTGGTAAGGGCCGATCTATCCAAGACTAATGACCGGGTCGATTCTTTGGCCCACTCCACATCGGGCCTCACGACGGATGTGGCAGCCCTCCAAAGGGAGGTGCGCCGGCTTGGCCAGGCGAGCGCGCTGATGGATCGTCGCCTGGAGGATTCTGAGGGTCGGGCCCAGAGGAACAATGTCCGTATTCTCGGGGTGCCTGAGGGACGTGAGGAGGCGGCGGCGGATCTATTCGTGGAGGACTTGATTCTCACCCACCTCCAGCCCCGGGGACTGAGTAAATTCTTCGCGGTGGAGCGGGCCCACAGCGTTCCCGGGGGAAGGCCCAAGGCCGGAGCCCCCCCGAGGCCTCTCATCGCCCGGATTTTCAACTTTCGGGACAGAGACGCTATCCTGCAATCCTCCAGACTACAGGGGCCGGTCAGACTCGACAATATGGATATAAATTTTTATCCTGACTTCACCCCAGCGGTCCAAAAACAGAGACTAAGCTTTCTCGGAGTCAAACATCGTCTACGGGACCTAAATCTCAAGTACGCTATGCTTTTCCCGGCTAAGCTGCGGGTGGAGTTGGATGGCCGCACGCACTTTTTTGATCGTCCCGAAGCAGCCGGGGACTGGCTAGATGCCTTGCCTGGGGATCGGGATCGGGGGGGGTGGGGGGGGAGCGGTGGGGGGAGAGGGCTCGCCGGATCAGGACTGAGGGACTAATATTATGCCTCGCTCTGGACAAAATTGATGTCACTTTTGACTGTTCGCCTGTTCGAGTAAGTCTCCTCCTGTGGAGGTCATGTGGGGTCTCTTGGGGGTTCTCCCTCCTCCTCTGGGGGTCTAGTTAGTTTCACCATCTATGGGGCGACAGGCACACTGCACTTTGGGGGGGCTGTTTGGGCTCATGCAGGGGTGCAGGGAGGGGGGAGTTCTGTTGGGATGGGGGAGTTGGGGTGGGGTGTTGTTCGTTTTTACCACAAGGCAAACCCTTTTCTGTATTGTTTTTAAGGTGCTCTCCCGGGGACGACTGATGGCTCCTGTGTGTGATGGGGGGTAGGGATTTGACTTTGTTGTCTTGGAACGTTAATGGACTGGGGGATAGGATCAAACGAGGTGTGGTCCTGCAGTATTTGAAACGAATCTCACCCGATGTAGTCTTCCTGCAGGAGACACACCTTATTGGAAACTCTTTTTGTGCCATGAATCGGCGTGGCTATCGTTTGGTGGCCCACTCGGGCTTCACGTCGGGCTCACGGGGTGTGGGCATTATGGTGAAGAACTCGCTCCCGTTGGAAATTGATGAGGTGCGCCATGATGACAGGGGACGCTATGCTGTTTTAGTGGGGAGAATGGAAGGCAAAGTAGTGGTCTTTGTATCAGTATACGTCCCACCGGGGCTACAGGCGACCACTTTTGCAGACCTGGGGCGCCTCCTCCTGGGCCTTCCGGGGGGACTCCTAGTGGTTGGGGGGGACTTCAATGCGGTGGTTTCTGGGACTCTGGATCGTCACCCCCCTAGGGACCTCCCCCGGGCCCAGGCGTGGCTATCCGGCCTCTTGGATACACTGGGATTGGTGGACTGCTGGCGCTTAAAACATCCCACGCAGCAGCAGTACACTTTCCACTCGGGGGCCCATGGTAGCCTCTCACGGCTTGATCATGTCCTTGTCCCGGCGGCCTATGCTGGGAGTGTGGGGGAGGTGCGCCATCTGGCGCGGGGTATCTCAGATCATTCCCCGCTCCTGTTCCATTTTGATGTCCTTCCGAGGGGTGAGGGCAGGGTAGTTCCCATCAATGCCTGGTACCTGCGCGACCCCACCATTCGCGCTGCTGTGATTAAATCCTTGCAGCGATACTTTGATGAGAATGTGGGGTCCGTCCCTTCGGCTATCTCCTTGTGGGAAGCCTTCAAGACAGTTCTCAGAGGAGAGGCCCTGTCCCTTATTTCCCATGCCCGGAGGCGCGAGCGGGAGGAGGTTACCCGGGTGGAGGCCGAAATTGCTGAATTGGAGGGTGATTTAGAGGGCGGAGTGACGGATGCTGCACTACATGTCCTACAACTTAAGCAGACGGCCTACAGGGCCCTCGTTACGGAGGCGGCCAGGGGCCTCAGTAGGGAGCAACAGGGGCGACTGTATGATGTGGGTGATAAGGCAGGCAAACTGATAGCGTGGTTGGATAAAAAGGAGAGAGTGAATCGTGTGGTCCCGCTGATTGAGAGGATGGATGGTGTGAGTGTCACCGAGCCAGAAGAAATTGTCTCCTGTTTTGCGGATTATTTCCGCGAGGTGTATTCTCCGGTCTCTCCTTGCTCGGAGGAGGACTCCCATTCCCTGCTTAGGGATATCGCGCTGCCCTCCCTCTCGGAGGAGGACAGGGTGTCGCTGGATGCCGCTCCTACATCCGACGAAATTGCCCTCGCCATACGTTCGGTTGCCTCTGGCAAGGCCATGGGCCCGAATGGCATCCCTATCGAGTTATATAAGTTGCGACCAGATGTACTGGCACCCCACCTCCGCGCGATGTTCCTGGCGGCCCACTCGCTGGGCTCCCTCCCGCCGGACCAGCGTCTGGCTACTATCGTGGTGATCCACAAGGAGGGGAGGCCTCGGGACCGGGTCACATCCTATCGGCCTATCTCGCTCTTGAATGCGGAGCCCAAAATTCTCGCCAAGGTGCTGGCCAATCGGCTGGTCGGCGTGGTGGGCGACCTGGTCCACCAAGACCAGTCCGGCTTTATCCCCCATCGCAACACGGCCCTTAATCTGCGGCGTTTGCACGGGGTGCTCGCACGTGTCCCATTCGTGCGGGAGCCGGCCATTTTGGCGTCCTTAGACGCCACCATGGCGTTTGACACGCTTGAGTGGCCATACATTTGGGCGATGCTGGCGAAGTTTGGATTCGGCCCGGGCTTCATCAGTTGGGTCAAATTGTTGTATTCGGGCCCATTGGCGCAGGTGGTGGTGAATGGAAGAGTTTCGGCCCCATTCGAGCTGGGCCGGGGCACGCGACAGGGCTGCACCTTGTCGCCGCTCCTATTTGCGCGGCCTTGGAGCCCCTGGCGGAGTGGCTGCGGTGGCACCCCTCCATCCGTGGTCTCCGTTGGACCCCCGAGTATGAGGACCGTGTGTCCCTATACGCTGACGACATCCTTTTGTACCTAGCCTCCCCACGTAAGTCACTCATAGTCCTGGTTGATGTTTTACGTTCATTCGGCCGGAACTCAGGCCTTGTCATCAACTGGGCTAAATTATGCGTGTATGTGCTCTCTGGGGAGGCTCCCGTCCTTCCGCGGGGTTGTCCGATTCAGATTGCCTCTCAGGGGTTTCGATACCTGGGTGTCTACATTACTCTGGACCCAGAGGCCCGCTACGAGCGGAACTTGCTTCCCCCTCTCCAGCGCTTGAAGGAGGACGTCGTGCGCTGGCGGCGCCTGCCGCTTTCGCCGCTCGGCCGGGCGGCGTTGTTTAAGATGATGTCGTTGCCACATTTCTTATACGCTCTCCAGAACACTATGGACCCAGTCCCGGCGCGCTACTTCCGTGAGGTGGAGAGTTTACAGCGCCGCCTGTTCTGGGACGGGAGGCCGCGCATTGCCCTGGCGAAGTTGACGCTCCCATGGTATGACGGGGGGATTGCCCTCCCGGATATTAAACGGTATTACTGGGCCTCCCAGCTAGCTGCAATTAACCATGGCCTCTATGGGCCCGCCTTGAACCCGGCATTTGAGATGGACAAGATGCTACTGCCCGGTGGCGACTACAATCGAGCGCTCTACTCTGGCGCGCCCGACGCTCGCTTGACGGGACCTACGCGTGTCATGGTCAGAGTATGGCATGCGGCTAATGCAGCTATGGGGTGGAAGGACCGTTTGACCCGGGCGTCACCGCTGTATGCGTCTGAGAAGTTGGGCTCTCTCTGGACCTCGAAGGGCTTCGAGAAATGGGACATGATAGGCATCAGTAAAGTGGGGGATCTCTGGTCGAGGGGAGGATTTAAAACATTCGAGATGCTGCAGACGGAGTTTCAGTTGCAGGGCAGTGAATACTTTCGATACCTGCAGATCCGTCATGCACTGGGCTCCGTCTTCCCAGACGTCGCCTCCATCCCGGAGTCTTCCCCCCTGGAGTATAGAGTGCTAGATGGCCACGTCCCAGACAGTACGATCTCCCTTATTTATAAAAAACTGATTAATGATCGATCGGGCTTGCTGATTGGCCTTCGCGAGGCTTGGGTTGCCGACGGTCTGGAATTGGACGATGAGGACTGGACCTCTGCGGTGGCCTCTCCGAAGGAGGTGGCTATACCGGCTCGCCTTCGCTTCGTCCAGCTCAAGATACTCCACCGGGTCTACATGACGGGGCCAAGGCTTCAGCGTATGGGCTATACTGAGGATGGATTGTGTAAGCGTGGTTGTGGTGCCGTGGCGACCTTCCTGCATATTTTATGGGAATGCCCGAAGGTGGAGCGATTCTGGCGCGGTGTGCACGAGGTCCTGCGAGTGGTTACACGTGTTGCGCTGCTGCCGGAAGCGAGGAGATGCCTGTTGAATGTGTGGGAACCAACTGACTACTCGGCTCCGCAAACGTGGTGGGTGACTCTGGGATATATGATTGCTAAGCGTGATATTGCGCAACTGTGGGGATCCCAGAACCCCCCGGCGGTGTCGGCCTGGAAAGAGCACATGGACTGGTGCATGTTTCGAGAAAAGGTGGTGTATGTGGCGAGGGGTAAGCCTGGGACATGGGTGAAAGTGTGGGGCCCCTGGAACGCCTACCGTGGGAGTATTTGCGCGCCACCGTTGCTGCCTGCTGCCTCACCAGCCCCGTCCCCTTAGCTGACTCCTTCCCCTAGCCCCGGGCACAGGGTTCCCCCAGTCCTCGCTCTGTTTCCCTTCCCCTCCTTGGACTCCTTTGATAGTTGGGGTCCCCCATTGGGGAGCACGTGCTGCTACTTTCGACTGTGGGTAGCCTTGTGGGTGTTGTTTTCTTGTTGTTTGTATAAAATGAAACCGTACTGTGGGGTATTATGGCTGTGGCCCATGATGTTGATAACTCCTGCTTATGCTCCTTTGTAACGCCAAGTGTTCTATGAACGTATGCCATATGTTTCTGCCATTCCTAGCGGCCGGCCGGAAGGTTGTGGGCCCATATTTGTATATTCTTGAGATTTGTAATAAACGGTTTCAAAAAAAAAAAAAAAAAAAATTCCAAAGGGGAGAGGCTTGACTAACATAAGAATTCAATATATGACTAGACACTTAAAAATAGCACTTACGATATCTTTCACTTAAATGATCCCCTTCAAATTAGTATTGGCAATAAGACGACTTATTATGTGATATCATCCACTTGATAATTGTACTGCCAATATTCGGCAAATGCTTCTAAACAAGTAACAACGTTTTGTAATCCTTAAATGGTAATACAGAAGAATGAACCCATAGAAACAAAGGACTTAAGCGCATACAATTTCATTCAAAGATGGAGCCCACAATATCCATTGTGGGAGCCACCACCTGCTGTATCAGGATCAGGTGTGCTGGAAAGCGGGCTACTTAAACTGTGTAATTACATTGACACGGTTTTCACCTCTGCGTACCTTGCAACCCAAAACTCTGTTCTGGAGCACTCGAACTTCTGAAATATAAGAAAGTAATCTTAACTGTGCTTAGAGATTAGTCCTGAATATTCATTGACTATGCAGTAGTTTCACTTTTAGATATACAACATTATAATTACTAACCAGATATCAGTCTAGCTAGGAACAGTGCTTATTTGATCAAACTCTTCCCCATTTAATATGTTTTTCCTGCATTTGGAATATCATTGAACATATATAAGTGTAAATAAGGATGTATATCTGGATGTTTAAATCATTAAGCCTTCCGTCCACCATTTGTTGCAGTTACACTTTTCGCCCTAAGGTGGGATGGGTATGCCCATACGTGGATCCCTTGCTCACACTGCCACTGAATTCAAGATAGCCTGGTTGATGAGAGTTGGTACCCAAAAACCAGTCCAAGTATTCTTGTTTCTTGTCCAGGGAAGACCTGGCTTGGCAGTTCAGGCTGGACAGTTCCCAAGAGGCACAGGGTCAAGACTGATTTGCATATAGCTGCGTCTGAACTGGGAGGGGTGAAGTGGGATAAAGAACGATGATGGATTCAACCCAGATCTGTGACTGGGGGTGAGTAACTGAAAAGTTTCAGCTCTCAGTTCACCATTTCTTTGTGTTTGCTTTGTTTGCCATAAGTTGGCAAGGTATACCCAGACACTTTGGCACTGGATTCAAGCTAGCCTGGCTGATGAGAGGTGTTACCCCGAAACAAGTCCCAGGATGCTTGTTTACGGTCTAGGGAAGATCTGCCTTGGCAATTTGGGCTGCACTGTTATCACGAGGCACAGGGTCAAGACTGATTTGCATATAGCTGGGTCTGAACTGGGAAGGCGAAGTGAGCTAAAGAACGATGATGGATTCAACCCAGATCTGTGACTGGAGGTGAGTGTCTGAAAGGTTTCAGAGCTCCATCCATCATCTCCTTGTGTTTGCTTTGTTCACCCTAAGTTGGCATGGTATGCACAGGAGTGGGTTCCTTGCTCACTTTGCGACCGGATTCAAGCTAGGCTGGATGATGAAGGGTGTAACCCCAAAACTGATCCCAGGATGCTTGTTTTCAGTCCAGGGAAGACCGGGCTTGGCAGTCCGGGCTGGACTGTTCCCATGAGGCACAAGGTCAAGAATGATTTGCATATAGCTGGGTCTAAACTGGGGGGGGGTGAAGTGAGCTAATGATGATGGATTCAACCCAGATCTCTGACTGGAGGTGAGGGTCTAACAAGTTTCAGCGCTCTGTCCATCATCTCCTCATGTTTGCTTTATTTGCCCTAAGTTGGCAGGGTATGCCCAGACGTGGGTCCATTGCTCACTTTGCCACTGGATTCAAGCTAGCCTGGCTGATGTGGGGTGTTATTCCGAAACAGGTACCAAGATGCTTGTTTTCGGTTTAGGGAAGACCTAACTTGGCAGTTTGGGCTGGACTTTTCCCATGAGGCACAGGGTCAAGACTGATTTGCATATAGCTGAGTTTGAAACGGGGGGGTGAAGTGAGCTAAAATACGATGATGGATTAAACTCAGATCTGTGCCTGGGGGTGAGTGTCTGAAAAGTTTCAGCGCTCCATCCATCATCTCCTTATGTTTGCTTTGTTTGCCATAAGTTATCAGGTTATGCCGAGACGTGGGTGCCTTGCTCTCTTTGCCATGGATTCAAGCTAGCCTGGCTGATTAGGGCTTGGCAGTTCAGGCTAGCCTGTTACCATGAGGCACAGGGTCAAGACTGATTTGCATATAGCTGAGTCTGAACTGTGTGAGCTAACAAACGATGATGAATTCAGCCCACATCAGTGCCTGGGAGTGAGTTTCTGAAAAGTTTAAGCACTCCATCCATCATTTCCTTGTGATTGCTTTGTTTGCCCTAAGTTGGCAGGGTGTGCCCATACGTGGGTCCCTTGCTCACTTTCACACTGGATTCAAGCTACACTGGCCGATGAAGGGTGTTACCCTGAAACCGGTCCCAGGATGCTTGATTCCGGTCCAGGGAAGACCTGGCTTGGCAGTCGGGCTGGACTGTTCCCATAAGGCACAGGGTCAAGAGTGATTTGCACATTGCTGGGTCTGAACTGGGGTGAGTGTCTGAAAAGTTTCAGCGCACTGGCCATCATCTCCATGTGTTTGCTTTGTTCACCCTATGTTGGCAGGGTATGCCCTGACGTGGATCCCTTATATTACGAAAGGTTGTTCCTGGTGTTTAAACAGAACAGTGGATGTGGAAATCCTAAAGAGAAGGATATACGAATTTTTGTTTCTCAGTTTGTCCTAGGACTGACACCTGAAATTAGTGCTCACATTACACGAAGTGTTATCTGCTGAAAGACAAACACACTAGATGAAATCTTGCATTATGCAACGTATTGCAGTGATGAATTTTCCATGAAGCAGAGGAAAATAAAGGAGAAATTCATGTTGGCCCAGACATAATTGGCTCAGAAAGGTATTCAGAACCCGTCAGTTGCAGGAAATCAGGGAATGATCCAAGAAGTGGTTGCTCCACAGGCTAAGTTTACAGGAAATCAGAATGGAATGCGAATGCCCCATGGCAGAGGTAGAGGTGTTCCCGCAGGTGTGGGATCTGAAGCAGATATTGCTGTCATGAAAAAGGTTACTGCTTGTCACGTTTGAAATTGGGTGGAGCATTGGAAACGAGAATGTCAATTTAATCCTGATAATGCAGGGATACATGTAAAATTCACAATGTATGACAAATCCGAGAATGCCCGCACAGCAAAATCAGACTCCTATGCAAAGTCGAGCCCATACGGTGCCCATTGCTCCTTCACAAATGGGGAATCCCAAATTTAATTTAAATCAGGTGCCAAAGTTTAATGCATGTAAATTCCAGAATGCACTGAAATTCAAAATCAGAATCAAGACACTTAGGGTCAATACCCATTATTAGAAACTGATGAGTTTACCTCTGATAATTCCCAAAGATGGTGCCTGAGAGAGGAAGAGGATTGCGTACTTGGCTTGGTCTTAGAGGTAGACCAGCGTGGCCCCTATGTAGATGCTAATGTTTATGGTCACAACGTTTAATTTCTGATTGACACAGGAGCTACCCAAATCACAGTTAGAACTGTGGATGTTCCAGATTTGCCACTCTGTGGAAAAAATATTCTAAGCAGTTGGGGTTACAAATAAACAAATGCTAAATCCTATTACAAAAGAAATCACTGTAAAAATAGGAACCTTTGAAGAAAAACATCAATTTGCAATCTGTGATACCAGTACTGTTAGTGAATCTTTTAGGAAGAGATCTTTTGTGTAAGCTGAATTGCTTAACATATTGCACACCAGATGGTGTACCTGTCCAGACTCACGATGAGGATATCAATTTTAAAAAGATGAGACAAAATGCTGAAGCAGGAATGTTCCCTTTATTGACAATTTCTGAATTGCCCAAAGATCTCAGAGAAACTGTAAATGCAGAAGTACGGGATCTCACAGGAAAAGACATTGGACTTATAAAGGGTGTAGAACCAGTACAAATAAAATTAAAGTCAAATGTTATTTTTCCTAGAACACCATCCTATCATTTGTCTCCAGAGGTTATTGCAGGAATACAGTTGGTGATTGAAGATATGCTTCAGGATGGAATAATGAGAGAATTGATTGGGAGTCCATGTAATTTACTGATAATGTGTTTACAAAAGCCAAATGGCAAGTACAGGATAATGCAGGACCTAAGACAAATCAATAGAATAGTGGTGCCTTGTTGTCCTGTAGTGTCAAATATCTGCTAGAAGGCTCTTCTGAATTTCTTGTACTGCAGAATGGTTTGCAGTTCTTGATTTGTACCAGGCTTTCTTCTCGATGCCATAGCACGAACATAGCCAGTACTTATTTGTGTTTGTCTTCCAGCAGAAGACAATCATGTGATGTCACATTCCTCAAGGGTATACATAGAGTCCCTCCATATTCAGCCAAATCTTAAATAAAAATATTGAGCCCCTACAGATGCCCTGTGAGTCTACCCATGTGCACTATATTGATGACGTATTGGTAGACTCAGACACTCATGTTGCCTGTAAGTACACCACCATTTCGTTATTGAATCAGCTGGCAGAAAATGGACAAAAATGTCTCCAGGTAAACTGCAGTAATGTCAAAAATGAGTACTGTATCTGGGACACGTTATTATGAAAAGAATCAGGAAGGTATCACCAGAGAGAGTGGAAGCCATCTTGCAGGCGAATCCACAGCGAACACAAAGAGAGATCAGGATGTTTCTAGGAATGGTCGGCTCCAGTAGACAGTGGATACCAAACTTTTCATTGATTGCAAAGTCCTTACTGAAGCTGACTCATCGAGATGTGACTATTTCGCTTCCTTGGGACAACAAATGCACAAAATCTTTCCTAGAGCTGAAAGAGAAACTGTGTCTCGCCCCAGCTCTAGGAATGCCAGATTATAAAAAAGAGTTTACTCTATTTTGCAGTAAAAGAGATGGGTGCACACTCTGAGTTTTGATGCAATAACATGGAAAAACCCTAAAGACCGGTGGCATATTTTCCTACCACACTTAATCCTGTAGTAGCAGGACTGCCCGGTTGCTTGAAGACAGTTGCTGCAGTGAGTGTTAGTCTGGAAAAGAGCAAAAACGTTTTGATGGGGCACCCTTTAGTTGTCATGATCCCACACTCAGTGGAATTTCTATTGACCAAAATGAAAACTCAATACCTGACCCACAACAGACTTTACTGGTTTGAGCAAAGTCTGCTTGCCTCTAATAATGTCACAATCAAACCCTGCAATGTATTGAATGTTTCCACTTTGATGTCTGCAATTGAGAAAAATAACAAATGTGAAGAATTCCATCATGATAGCCTAAGTGTCACCAAACTATGCACTAAGTCAAGAGCTGATATTAAGGATGAACCCCTAAATAAGCCTGAATATGTCCGGTTTGTGATGGAAATTAAGGCACACTGAGAGCAGCAGATGCTGTGTGCTGCATAAATGATGTGATCGAAGCTTCCTGTCCTCAGTCTATTTTCTCCACACATGTTGCCGAGTTAATTGCCCTTATTCGAGCTTGCAGTTTAACTGTGTAGATGAGAGTCACCATCTTTACCGACTGCCAATATGGTTTTGGTGTGGTTCATGATTTTGAGCAATTATAGTCGTAAAGAGGTTTCCTTACTTCTACAGGAATGGCAATCCAGAATGGGCAAAATGTTAAGTGGAATTGCTGTTGAAAAATGTCCAGGACATCAAACAGGCAGTGGGTTCGTTGTCATGGGCAATATATATGCTAATTCACAAGCAGGTATTGTGCACTGATAGCATGCACATTTAATGGACGTTTCACAAACAAATTCGAGGAAGAAAGTGGCTTTGTAATGATGATGGAAATTACTGATACTTGGGAGGAACTAAAAAGGGTATAATAAAATGTGTCTGAAGCAGAGCAAAATGGGTGGATCAGATTAGGTTGAAATGCTAACGACATATGGATGTCAGCTGATGAAAGGCCAGTGTTGCCTGATAGCTTGTTGTTTCCAATGACCAGGTACTATCACGGATACACACATTTAGGTAGAGATACCATGGTGAGACTCTTTCAACAAAATTGGTTTAATCCTAGGTTCTGAATGATTGCTGATGAAAAGTTCAGGTGTGTCACATGTCAATAGCTAAACGGAGGAAGAAAAATACATTAGAAGCACACACAAAGGGAGATCAAATGGCCCTTTTAACAGACTAAAGATGAGTTTTATAGAGATGCCTGTGTACAGAGGGTTGAGATATATCCTAGTGATCATCTGTGTATTCTCAAGATGAGTGGAAGCCTACTGTTGCACGAGTATGTGTCTAGAGATTCACAGAACTAACCTGCACCAACTTTTTTTTCTTTAAACTGAATTGCATTTACCCGGATGCAAAGGGGCGAACTGTGCTGGGAGGTGAAGCAGTGTGCCCCATCCCCCTTATGTTTAAAAAGGCTCCCTTGAGCCACTGAGCTGACGAGCCCTTGGATATGCACCTGTGTGCTAGGAGAGGTACATAGACCTGAGAGGATTGTGTCAGCTTTCTCAGCAACCCCAGAATTTTGTTTTGTATCTCTGCTGATGAAGGATAATATCCAGAAACACATGTCTAGAGATTCACAGATTTAACCTGCACCAACTTTGGTGAAACACTTCAACAAAAATTCAAGTAAGCATTTAAACTGAACTGCATTTACCAGTATGCAAAGAGGCGAACTGTGCTGGAAGGTGTGAAGCAGTGTGCTCCCATCCCCATACTGTTGCACGTGTATGGTCCAGCAGATGGGACAGGCATACTATTTGACAAATGGGGGGACATGTCACAGGAACTGCAGACACACCTAGTGCTCCAATATATTCATGTTATGGGGGATGGACAGCATCTTATTCGCTGGTTTGCAGGTGCAATCCGTCTGCACACGGCAGTGGATCTGATGCCTCTGCTCCGGAAGGGGGAAACAGATCTCAGACGTCCATGCACAACTAAAGAATGGAACACTATATTAGAAGGTCCCACACATGTTCCCCGTAATGTCAGGTTCTGACTGCCCCAATTATATATTGTGTACAGGGCATACATGACCCCAGAGAAACACAATAACTACTTTCGCAGGAATGTGATGGGTTGCCCCAGTGCTCCCTGCAGGATGCGGGCATAATACAAATGCTGTGGTCATGCCCAATGCTGGGACATTACTGGGAGGGAGTGATTTAACAGCTCTCTGAATGTACAGACAGATCTATACCAAACACATGGGAGACATGTATATTAGGGATATATATGAGAGACCGGAAACAAAGAGCCACAAATAGATTCCTGGACTTAGGCCTCATTGTAGTCAAGCTACTCATAACGAGTTGCTGGAAATCCAAAGACCCACCAGCCCTAATAGCATGGAACCGCTCCCTCTCTAACTGGGCAGAATCTGAGGGTGTGTCCCACCGTTGAGAAGATACACTGGGGCTGCGTAGGTTCCCCAGTTTACTCCAGCTTCCATCCACAAACAGATGGGCAAACAGAATGCCTAAACCAAACCCTAAAACAGTATCTACAGTGTTAAGTTGACCCAGAGACAGATACATGAGTGGTGAGCTTATGGTTGGCAGAAATAGCATACAATAGCGCTACACATAGTTCTACCTATTTTTCACCCCACTACAGTACATACGGGTTTCACCCACGTTTCATCCCAATGTTGAATCCTACCAAAACACAGAAACCTCCAGAACTGTTAAACATGGTAACTCACATCAGAAACACTACTAAAATCCACTAAGGAATATCTAAATCAAACTAAAACTAAATGCAAGACATATGCGGACAAACACAGAAGGCCAAGCCCCTTATATAAGAAAAGGGCATGTGATGTGGTTATCCACTAAGAACATTCATTTCAAGAAATACAGTATTTTCAAATCCTAAATACATAGGCCAATATAAGGTTCTTAAGAATATTAATCCTGTAGCTGTAAAATTGGCTTTACCCTCCAATATACATATCCACCCTGTTTTTCATATCTTTCTACTCATACACTCCTGTCAAAAAGAAGCCTGTACCTGTATGAGTGAAAAATGATGTGGAATACAAGGTCAAAGGTATCTTAGACTCTAAATGCAGAGGTCGTAGAATATGGTATCTGGTGGATTGGACAGGATATTGGCCAAGAGAGAATTCATGGGAACCAGCCTCTGCAGTGCATGCGCCTAGACTGATAGCTTCTTTTCACTAATGTTTTCCTCTAAAACCATGCCCCTGTCAGTGTTCTCTGGGGAAGGGTTGTTCTGTCACAGGGCATCAAAAGAATGCACAAAGTAAGACATAAACACTGCCAGGTTAGGCTGCTGCAATTATGCATTATAGGAGACACTAGTGTGAACAGGGACTTTTAAGTACTACAAGTCCCGTGGATGCATGCAGGGATTTGAACGAACTCACGTATGTGTGAGAAAGAGGAGTTGCCTTCAATGGTACCTCCGTATTTCCAATTGCGGCCAAAGTGCCATGATACATTGAATCTGAGGATTGGTGCTTGGTCCGGTAAGGGTGCTATGTGCACCAACTGTTTTCCTGTTTCTGTTGGAATCAATTATTCAGGAAATAATAAAACTCATCATGTATCATGGCGAGTGGGTTCAGATTAGGTTGAATCTTGGATTTCGATTCCACCATTGGCGATGCACACATTTGTGGCTCATGCAATGGGAATCTGTGGTTGGTTATATTAGCAGTTTGGCGGAGTTTAATGAACACTCTGAAGCAGACTCATAGCATTGTTAGTCCAATCTTGGGAATGCCTATTGATGTGTTCTATGGATATGAACCTTTCTTAAGGGATTGTGAATCTTCTACTGACTGGAGTGCACAGGTCCTGTAATTGCTTTATTGCTTTTCAAATATTTCTCAAAACTATGTATGCAATGAAACTAACATGCACAGATAATTCCTATCGTCACTGATTTTGCTTTGCCATTTTACAGGGGGTTGACTAAAGTTCCTGATTCTATTGTGTCTTCACCCCTTTGATTCTTGGCACATGTGCAATAAGGGTATGTAAAGTGTATAACTAATGTTCCTACCTACATATCTGAATAACCAAGTATATTATGAACCTTGAAGCCTATTATTTGTTTTTCCTGTTGCAGCACCTTGTAAACGTGGATTGGTGGTTATACCCATTTTTGGGGGATTTTATGGGCACACTGCCAATGATCTCTATTATTATTGTTTAAGGGTGCATATTTAAATACATAAGTGTTAGTATGACATATTGATAGTAGAGACCTTATTTGTAATTCTGCCATTTTGTGTATTACCGGTCTCCCTCCCCACTGTTCCCTTCCTTTCCTTCCCTCACTTGAGCCCTTCAACAGTCTGTACTGTTATAGCATTTCAGGCTGTGGAGTTATCCGGAGGTGGAACATTCTGAGCATCGACCCGATCCAGAGGATTCAATACTCTGACAGTGTCCTTTGTCCCACACAAAAGGCTTATTACGCCCCATAGATATTCTGGCAGACAGGGTTGTTTATGTGAAAGGGGACCTGTACACTTCAAGGGCCTGCATGTAGTCATCACCACTTCAAAGGGTGCATTCGGTTGTAAATACTGGGGTCCTGACCCTACCAAGACAGCACACTACTGGACATGTGAAGACTTCTGCCTTGAGTAAGGACTACTGTGCTACAATGATTGCCACTCTGCTAGACTGACTGTTCTTAAGGAACTGCTTCACTGCTGTAGAGAACTGGTCTGCTGCCTGCTGATCTCTGCCCTGCTGAGGACAAAGACTTGACCCATTTTACTTGAACCCACCGTGACTCCAAGGGCCTGAAAAATTAAACATTGAAAAAGGCGTTGTGTCAAAATGCTTCTGTCAGTGCTTATGTCTTGCCACTAAAATATCTTATGACATTTGGACCCGGAGTGCACTTGTTACTAGCATCGCGATCTTGGATGCTGGAGTATTATGATATATATATATATATATGTATGAGAAAAGTTCAATCCACGAAGGAATGAGACGGCACACCATCCAATTGAAGTGAGAGCTTTAATTGCTTATAAACAACGTGTTTCAGCCGTGGCTGATGAACCAACAATAAAGATGTTATGTTTGTTCACACTCAACAATTGTTGACAACATGAGACTATGTATGTCACGCATATGTGATCATTTTATTTTTCCTTCTTTCTTTTGTAACATTCACATATCTAATTTGAGCAGTAGTGTTATGAAAAAGTGTTCTGAATCTATTTGATCAGATGAAATGGGTAAATACGCACTTGTATGAATTGTTCTGCTGTATCAGCTCAGTATGATGAATTACAGTGTCACATATGCTTAGTGCTATATACTGTATGTTTTCATGTTAGGGTGATTAATTGCATTTGCAAAGTATCACTTATCAGAAAATCGTTTCCATTCCTTGATTTGCACATTCTACATTTCACGTATTATAATAATGCGCGATAGACATTTCTGATGACTAGCCAAATCAGGATGAATTGTTCTATCATTATTTTCTTTAAATGCACTACCGATTATACATCACAGATTGTTTGCAATTTATGTTTTTACAATTTAGGCTGAGCCAGTTATCAACATGTTATTATTATTTCTATTTATGTATATGTCACACGCATGACCTAAGTATCACTTCCATGTCCATGATCACGTCCTTTTGGTTGTGTACTCAAAATGTCGCTCTGCATACATCTGTGTAACTTGTCAAAGGCCTCCACGGCTATAACGCGTTGTTTGTAAGCAATTAAAGCTCTCACTTCAATTGGATGGTGTGTCGCCTCATTGCTTCGTGGATTGAACTTTTCTCATATTTGTGGCTCTTCGCTACCACGGCAGGAACCGGCCCGAATTGGCAGGCGTGCGGCGTTAAGCGATACATGTTTTAGGAATATTTCTCAGTGACCACATTAACTTTTTGTACTAATAAAATACACAGGAATTCAGCAGTTATAATTAGCAGCACTAACTAGAACTTGCACCCCGCAATACCTTGCTTATGGCTTCACATATGACATCACTAATGACATCATTTATGACATCACTTATTACATCTCAAATGACATCGTTGATGATATCAATCATGACATCATCCAATGGGTGTGCTAGTTTGTTTTATAGTTTACATAGTGGTGAGTAAGTACAATATTATTTGTCTACCTAATTTTATACAGCATGGATCCAGCTAATGTATGTACATTTTTGCAAAAAACACATCTGTTCCTAATGCAGCATAGGTGGTTAGAGGTATTGAATACATTATAAATCTTGGTATTCAAGACTAAGGGGGTGATTACGATGTTGATCGCAAAGGCTCCGAATGGGATTTGGATTCTCCGAATCCGATTCAGAATGTATGTTTCCGACCAAATCAGATACATTTCTGAAAGACCAATTATGATGCAGGGAAACTGTTAGAGCTGTCTGATTTGGTTCCGAATGACATTCGGACAGGCCGAGTCATTGGGAGCTCTATGGACACGGTTTCCGACCGAGCGATTACGATGGCCGATTCTGACAGCCGTTCCAAATCGGTTTGCCTGACAGAAATCTGTCCTTGGGGGCCCGTAGCAGGCCCCCCTTCACCCTGAGGCCTCCAGTTGGGACCTGTGGGGTACTCATGGGACCCCTCTTTACAACCATGCACAGTGTGCAAGGTGTTCCTCAACCACCCCTTTTTTTAATGGGAGCCGTTGTTCTCTTTCGGAACACAGGCATCATAATCAGTAGGTTGGACTTGCACAACCCGATTTGCTAGAAAACGTTTACGTAACCGATTCGGTCGGAAGAGTTTCAAACTGACATCGAAACCACCCCCTAAGTCTTTGTGCAGGTGACAGTTGACAACTTGTGTTCAGTATGTTCCACACAAGTTTTTTCAGACTGCAGAAAAAGTTTTCAACAGGAATACATTTTTACATAGTAGATACTAACTTTTGTAAGCAACCTTGAGTTATTAGACAGAATCGTGTCAGCATTACAATTTCTACATAACTTAGAAGACTGTATGCACCAGATACTAACCTGTATACATGTGCTTGTTTTTCTTGAGAAGATGGGCTATCTGTAAAGCTTTCACAGCAGTATAAAGGTTGCAGGTATTAGGATGTTTAGCACCTCCCGATCTTGGTTATTTCTAACAAATAGCATATTTTTTGTACAACTGCTGCATAGAGTGTGCTTTTTTCATTTTAATATTCTCTGGTATGTTTCTTAAGAAAGGTTCATTGTTTGATTCAGTGTGATATAAAGCAAGCTCTCTCCACAGAGTAAGCACTGTTTACAGCGCCCATTTCTCTACTGATATCAGCTTTATTTCTCAGTGTAGGTTCATTGAGTTTCAGGTGTTGGATACGGATAAAAGCTGTCCATAGCAGGTCATTTGTTTTGGAAATTACATTCACTCTTTTTATGAACTTGGCTTTCTCTGAGCAGTTGTACACAGATTGCACACCATACTCAATGGAGGTTTCCTATGTATCTGTGGTTGACTGGTAGTGTGACCAATGTTCACTGTAAAGTTTCTGGTATAGTGTCAATGTTTCACATTAAGCATGCTTTCTACACCTTAGAGAGTTAAGCCTGTGATGGCAGTAGTGATGGCCGATATTATCCTGAGCTATTTTCTATTTGGAACTTATGGTCATGAGTGATGCCATAAATGATTTCAGAGAACCTGTCATAAGTGATGTCATATGTGAGGTCATAAGCAGTGCGTGGCATGGAGGGGATGCAAGTTATAATTAGTGCAGATAACTATAACTGCTGAATTTCTGTGTTTATTTTAGTTCAAAACCTTAATGTTGTCATTGAGATATTCACCTAACTATAACAATACTTTAACCTTTTTTTTCCAGTGAATTTCAAGTTATTTGTTTACAAGTAAGGTAGAATGTAATTACTAAATGTAAATGCAACCCCTCACAGCACACAGCCTTCAGCCATGTTGTGGCTGTTGGTTAGCTGCAGGGCCTGCACCCAACCTCCCACATATCTGTCTTGGATGAAATGAGTGGCTTCTAGGGTATGGGTAGGCACTGACCCCTTGACTGAGACCATTCTCTGCATGACAGAAGTAGGTAGTGGGGAGGGATTGAACTGTCTACTCAGACCACTCTTTTGGATGACAGATGTGCATAGTAGGGTGTGCCCATGGAGTGGTCCTCCTTTTGAAACCTATGACAGTTTCATAGTAGGGTGTGTGGGTGGACTAGCCTCTCTTTCAATACCCCTCTCTCGGATGATGGATGTGCATAGTGAGGAGTATGGGGAGTGACTGGCCTCTCCTTTCAGACCTCTCTCTTGGATGAATGAATGTGTAGTAGGGTGTAGTGAGAGACTACCCTCTCCTTTAAGACCTCTATCTCAGATGACAGGTGTGCAGAGTAGGGTGTTTGGAGGGAATGGCCTCTCTTCTGGGACCGCTCTCTGTAATGATAGGTGTGAATAATAGGGTGTGGGGAGAAACTGGGCTCTCCTTTTAGACCTCTCTCTCAGATGACGGGTGTGTTGTTCATTCTTCTTGCCTGCATTTAAAAGATGGATGTATCATTTTAATGAAGGATATGACTATGGTGGGTGTTAAAATTGGTATCTAGGAAAATGACACAATTTACTGCACATCATGTGTGGATGAAATTAAACAGCCACAAATGTAGATCATTGGCAAATAGTCCACGTGTGTCATGACCTAGAAATTGGCTTGTGTAACAAATCAGAGTGGTAGGCTGTGAGGGTTGATGCTTCAGTTTTGATGTGAGATATGATTGCTCTCCTACAAGGCCCAAGCAATATGACCCCCACAAGTAATCTGAATTCTGGAATTTTTGACTCAGGCTCGGCCTCTTCACTCAATCAACAGTTCTTACTCAGGGAAAATTATTTTTTGATGTGTGTGAAAAAAATAGTAAATACCAACACAGTGAAGATTTAAAGAACTGGAAATATCCATGGCAAGCAAATTAAAATACAAATATTTACAGAGAAAAATTTCCTTGAAGGTCATGGCATGTCATTGCAAGGCCTGCTTGCAAAGGTAATGCTCAGGCTCCTCACATTCTTCCCGATATCACCAGCATCCTGTGACATCCAGCTGCCAGGATCTTAGGGAAATTCTATTCCATTATGCATGCCATTTGTTGCCATGGGGCCCGCTAACACTAAAGAAAAAGGAATGGAGCGCAAAAAGGCTCTGTCTTCTCTGAGACCTAAAACCACAGATTTGTCCCAAATGCATGAGAGTGTGCCACCACTGCCACAATCATTAGGCGGTGCTGAACACCTTGTGGACTGTTATCAAGGATCATACAGCCTGAGGATGCAGGGGCTGGGAGTACATGAGACCACATGGAAGGTCCCATGTTGAGTGAGTCATACAGGGGCAAACAGACTTTGAAGAACAACCCTGCCCACATGAAAATGTGAGAACCTGTGACGTAAAGGATCCAAACTCTCTGGACTAGGAGTGGGAGAGCACCCTCCATGAGCCCCACTTGGGTACAATATAATGCCACTTTTGGCCATTTGCCAGATATGTTGGGGGCCCTTCAGTGTAATTGCATCATTTTTGTGTGACCCGCTGGGGGCAGTTCTGTATCGCTGCATTAACTCAAGCTTTTGGTAACTTCCTAAATGTCGCAACATTGAAGATCTTTCATTTTGGGCAAACCCAATAATGCAAGAATGCAAGGTCCTTTGGGAGAACCCCATAAGAAACCTGATGACTAAGGCCCTGCTCAGGCCATGAGGAATCATTAAGTAACACCACACACACACCTGACCACTCCAGTTATAAAGTTGAAGAAATTCTAGCATCGAACACTGCCACGAGAGAGGCCTTAGAATGTAAAATGAACACAGTGGCAATCAGTCTTGGCCTACTTATGATGGAATGATGGCCTCCTGGTCAAGAAACCCGAAGGCCTGCTGGAAAAATTGCAACTTGATGCAAGAAAAGATATAGGAGCTGAGAAAGAAGCTCATATAAGAGCTTGTTTCTATGAAGGTAGGGCAGAAGATTAGGGAGGAAGGCCAGAATGAAATAATGTGAGAGTGGTGGGTCTGCCAGAGCATTGCAGGATCTAACATGTTGGCCTCTACGGAGCAATGGATTATCCATATTGTGACCATACAGGGGCTGTTTTCTTTGGACTGGGCATAGAAAGCATCTCTGAAACCTTTTGTTCTGACACTCTTATACTTAAGATACAGAGACATAATCCTGGGAGGAGCAGCTCCCCCTTGCTGCTTTGCTGCCTCACTGGTTGCTGAGTTGGTTGCCTATGCTCCTCTTTGTTTGACTCATCTTGTTTATTTGGTTAAATCTGTTCCATGTTGTGATGCCTTTGTTTCTCCTGTCGCAATTTCTGTTGATTTTCTGCCCTCTCGCTTTCTCGACATTTTTTGGGCCATTTCTCCCTCACACTTCTACCATCACTGGCAACACCCACTGCCTCCCAGCACCCCTTCCTCCTCCCAGGACCTACTTAAAAGAGGTTGCAGCACAGCCACACAGCAGACGTGCCTGGACTGTGCTGAAGACGTGCCAAAGGGAAGCCCATCTACTCCCCTTCACTCATGGTACCCTTGTCTACAGACCTCCAGGACTTCGCACTAGCTTCTGCGACACCATCCCCAAATTCATCGCTATTGAATTCAAATACTACATCTTCCTTGGAGACATCAACTTTCACCTCAACGACCTTAATGACACTAACAATATCAACCTCCTCAAAAGCATGAACAACATTGTCCTCACCTGAAAATCACTAACCCCACACACATTGCAGGACACATACTCAACCTCAACTTCTCTGCCAGTGACAGAGTCAAGTACAGCCATGTCACTAAGCTCAACTGGACAGATCATGCCATTGTCCACTTCTCAATCCCAGGGTCCCCCAGTGCTGCCACAAAGCTGCCTAGCACCTCACACTGCAGTTGGGATAAAGTATCAAAAAGCCATTGGACCGCCACCCTCAAAACCTCCCACTCTGATGCAGCAACCAACCTAGAACAGGCTGTCAATAGCTTCTCCACCTGGATCAACGATTGTGCCAACAGAGCCTCCCCATCAAGCCCACCAAACTCAAGCGAGCCTCTAAATAGGCCAGTTGGTATACCATGGAACTGAGAACCACTAAACACATCTGCAAGTGACTTAAAAGGAAATGATGCAGCAGCAAAGAACTCACAGACCAAGCCACATTCAAGACATCTCCCAATCAATACCACCAACTTCTGAAGAAGATAAAAATGTGTGCTTTTGTTGACCAAATGAAAGCCTGTTCCAACCACAGCAAAGAACTCTTCAACATCGTCAGAGAGTTCTCCAACCTCTTAGCCACCAAAAACATAATCAACCCTGCCCAGGAACTTTGTGACACCCTGTCGAACTTCTTCCATGACACGATCTCCACCACCTGCAGGAACTTTGAACTCCACCCCACCACTGCTGACACCCTCAGCCTCCTCGTTCTCACAGATGCAAACCCCAACCACCTGCTCATCAAATGGGACCAGCTCATCACCACCAGCCATCATGAACTCTGTTAATTCAGGAGCACTGACAGACCCCTGCCCCACTTCACCTTCAACCTCAGGAGCAATATAAAGCTCTCCACCATCTTTAAAGCATCCATCACCATAGCCATGTTCCTTGAAGAATGGAAACAAGCAGAGGTCAAATCCCTTTTCAAGAAACTGTCCGCCGACCCCAGCAAACTCAAGAACTACTTTCCCATCTCTCTGCTCCCCTTCCCACCAAAGTTGTTCAAAAAGTCATCAACTGCCAACTCACATAACACCTGGAGAACAAAAATCTTCTGGACACCTCCCAATCTGGATTCCACACCAAACACAGCACCAAAATTCCGCTGATTGCTACAACCAAAGAAATCACATCCCTCCTTGAATGAGGAGAAATGGTGGCCCTGAGCCTCCTCAAACTCTCAGAAGAGTCCAACACCATACCCCACTAAACACTTATCAAGTGGCTTCACCACATTAGTATCCAAGGAGATGCCCTTAAATAGATCACCTCTTTCCTCATCGAAGAACCCAGAGAATCTGCCCACCACCTTTCATCTAGGAACCTAAGAACATCATCTGCAGAGTCCTTGAAGGCACGTACCTCAGACCTACACTGTTTAACACCAACTTGACCCCCTTGGCCATCATCATCAGAACCCATGGACTAAATATCATATCCGATGCCGACAACACCCAGCCCATCATCTTACTATCAGAAGACCCCTCCACCACGATGGACAACTTCCACAGCTGCATGGTGAGCAACGCCAGCTGGATGAAAGACAACTCAACACAGACAAAACAGAAGTGCTGTTCATGGGGAACAACACCTCCATGTAGAACTACGTCTGGGGGACTTTCAAACTTGGGCCCACACCCACTCCAACAAACCATGCCTGCAAACTTGGCATCATCCGAAAGAGCAAGCTCTTGATGAACTGCCAGATAAACACAGTTTCCTCTGCCTGATTTCTAACTCTTTTCATGCTCCGTAAGATCTTTGAATGGCTCCCTATCAACACCAAAAGATCAGTTGCTCATGCCCTAGTCACCAGCCAGCTGGACTACGACAACACACTCTATGCAGGAATCACCTCACACCTCCCAAAGACATTGCAGACCATACAGAATTCAGTTGCCAGACTCATCCTCAATCTCCCAACGTGAACCCACATCATCCCCACCTCAGGAAGCTCCACTGGCTTCCAATTCAGAAGAGACATCATTTTAAGATGCTGATCCACACCTATAAGTTCTTACATCAACCATGGCCTTAACTTCCACCAACCCTCCAGACACCTGCGCTCTGCCTCCCTCTCCCTTGCTCACACTCCTAGCATCTGCCAAAGCAAAAGTGGAGGAAGCTCCTTCTCCAACCACACTATGAAGGCCTATAAATGAAAGACCTCCTCCTTTACCTCTGGACCTCATCGACATCCTCTCCATTGGAATTTGCGAAAGAACTCAAGACCTGGCTGTTCAACTGATCCCTCCATAGCAGTAGTGTTCTCAGTGCCTGGACAACCTCAGTGGTGATTAGCCACGCTTTACAAGTCCTGTTTCAGTGATTGATTGAATCCTCCAAAGGGTGAGGAAGGCTGGACACCTCTTGGTAGACAATCTTGAGGTGATACTCGAAGCAAAATTTAAACTAAGGGATACGAGTGTGAAGTATAAATCAATCAATTGATCAGGGGGTTTAAAAGCTCGCTACTCACCCATGAGTGTCCCAAGGCACTTGGGGGGGTGCAGCTCCCAGGTGTTGAGGCTCTTCCTGAAGGTGTGCAGAGTAGGGGAGTGTCTGATGTTGACTGGGTGCTTGTTCCAGGCTTTGGCTGCAATGTAGGAGAAGGCTCTTTTACCCACTCTGGGTCTGTGGATGCTCTGGGTTTCTGCCAGGGCAAGGTTGGCAGAGTGGAGGTTCCTTTTGGGTACGTGGAAGGAGACTCTTTCATTGAGGTATTTGGGTCTGATGTTGTGGAGGGATTTGTAGGCATGGGTGAGTACTTGAAGGTTACTCTCTTCTTGACGGGGAGCCAGTGGAGATCTTGCAGGTGTTGTATGATGTGCTCATGTCATGAGATGCTGAGGACTAGTCTGGCTGCAGTGTTCTGGAGTTTGTGTAGCAGGGATTTGTTGATTCCAGCATAGAGGACGTTTCCATAGGCCAGTCTGCTAGTTATGAGTGTGTGGGTTGTAGTCTTTCTAGCTTCGGGGGGGATCCACTTGAAGGTCTTGCGAAGGATGCAGAGGGTGTTGAAGCAGGTGGAGGCGACGACGTTGATCTGCCGGGTCACGGTGAGGGAGGAGTCGAGTATGATGCCGAGGTTCCGGGTGTGGTCTGTGGGGGTGGGTGGGGTGCTGAGGGTAGAGTGCCACCAGGAGTTGTCCCATGCAGAGAGGGAGGGTCTGAGGGCTAGGACTTCTTTCTACTCCGAGTTGAGTTTCAGACAGCTGCTGCTCATCCAAACTGCAACGTCTTTCATTTCTTCTTGGAAGCTGAGTCTGGTAATTTTGGGGTCCTTCGTGGGGTAGAGGATGAACTGGGTGTCGTCAATGTAGGATACAATGCGAAGTCTATGTTGTCTGCCGATGGCAGCGAGGGGGGCCATGTAGATGTTGAAGAGTTTGGGACTGAGCGATGACCCTTGTGGCAGTTGATCTTTGTGGGTTCCAAGAGGAAAGGCGGGAGTCTGATCCTTTGGGATCTGCCGGCGAGAAAGGAGTGGAGCCAGTTGAGGGTGGTTCCCTGGATTCTGGCATCGTGGAGTATGGCTGCAAGGGTGCAGTGGGAGACGGTGTGGAAGGCTGCGGAGAGGTCGAGTAGGATGAGGGCTGTGGTGTGGCATTGGTCGAGGAGCATGCAGATGTCATCTGAGGCAGCAAGGAGGGCGGTCTCAGTGCTGTGGTTGCTGCGGAATCCGGATTGGGAGGTGTCAAGGATGGAGTTCTCTTCGATGAAGTTTGTCAGCTGGGTGTTGACGATCTTTTCATTGACTTTGGCTGTGAAGGGAAGGAGAAAGACGGGCCGGTAGTTCTTCAGGTCTGTCAGGTCTGCGGAGGGTTTCTTGAGGAGGGGCTTGACATCTGCACATTTCTAGTCATCAGGGAAAGTACCAGATTCGAAGGAGGCGTTGATGGTGCGTCGTAGCTGGGGTGCTATGGCGGTGGCGGCTCTCTGGAAGATGTGCGGAGTGCAGGGGTCCGTGGGGGCTCCTGAGTGAGTGTTCTTCATGGTCATGGTGGTATCTTTGGTGGTGACTGGGGTCCAGGCAGTAATGGCGGGCCGGCAGTCGTTGTTGGAGGGAAGGGTGGTTTCTGGAATCTGCTCGCTGAAGTTGTCAAAGAGGGCCTTGAGTTTTAGGTGGAAGTAGGAGCTGAGCTTGTTGCAGAGATCTTGGGAGGGAGTGACGTCTGTGGCTTCGCTGCGGGGTCTGGTGAGTTGCTGGATGATTGTGAAGAGTTCCTTTGGGTTGCTAGAGATGGTGAGTATTTTGCCCCGGATGAATGTCTTCTTTGTGGATCTTATGCATAGTGGGTATTCTGTCATGGAGTTCTTGTAGGTGGTCAGGTCTTCCGTGGCTTTGCTGTTTCTTCACCGCTTTTTGAGACGTCTGCTGGAGCGTCTGGCTTCCTGGAGGTCAGTTGTGAACCAGGTGGCCTTCAGGGGGCATTGTCTGTCGGTGGAGTGGAGGGGTGCAATCTTTTCTGTGCAGTTGGTGCTCTAGCGCTGTAGTTCCTTGGCTGCAGAGTTGGTGTCGGTTGAGGAGGGGGGTTGTGGCTGATGGTGGAGTTGAGGGTCTCCTCTGTGACCTAGCTCCAGGGTGAGGAGTATGTTTGAGAGCGGTGGCAGTGTTGAAAGAGAAGTATACGCAGTTGTGGTCTGTTCAAAAGGGCTGCGTGGTGTGGCTGAAGCGGAAGTTGTTCCCACCTGCAAAAATGGGGTCAAGGGTGTATCCTGCCTTCTGGGTAGGGGTGGTGATAAGTTGTTTCAGTCCATGTTGAAGAGGTTGTCCAGGAGGGCAGTGGAGTTGGTTTCGCTGAGGTTGTCGAGGTGAAGTTCAAGTCTCCGATGAGTATGAAGTCCATGGAGGCGATGGTGTGGGATGCAATGAGGTCAGCAATTGTAGTGGTGAAAAAAACGCAGGGTTTGGGGGGTCTGTAGGCGAGGGTGCCACGAAGAGTGGTTCTGGGGGTGGTCTGGATCTGGAAGTGAAGGTGTTCGGTGGTGGCAGAGGAGTCGCTCATGGTGGAAGTGGAGAGTCGGAGGGAGCTCTTGTGTGTGATTGTGAGTCCTCCTCCTGGATGGTTGGGTCAGTCCTTCCTCTGGATCTTGTAGCTGTCTGGAATGGCGGTGACGATGTCGGGGGCAGAGGAGACATTGGTCCAGGTTTCCATGAAGAAGGTGACGTCTGGCGTGAGGCTGTCAAAGAGGTCCCAGATCTGTATGGCATGTCTGTGCAGGGAGCGAACATTGAGGAAGATGCAGCTCAGGTCTTCAGTGGTTTTTGTGTCCAGTGTGGGGGTGGCAGTCATGGTGGTGCGGAGGGTGGTGAAGGTTTGGCAGCGGTGGCGGCAGGAGAACTGACTGTGGGTGGTGTTTGGCATGGACAGCTGACAGTTGTTGTTTCTTCCGGGTTGAGTGCGAGGAGGGCAGCTAAGTCGGAGCGGTGGGTAGTTGAAGAGCCAGGGTCCCAGGCACTGGTCGCGTTCAGGTCCCAGACGGGCACAATCGGGCTTACCTTTGGCGCATCTTCAGTGCCCCAGCGGGTCGCCTACTGCATACGTTCGCTGTATGTGATCCTGCTTCCACTGTATGTGATCCCGCTCCCAATTCACCAACAATGACACTCTTATTTGAAGACCTCAAAGAGACTGAGCTGTGAGGCATGTGTGAACTCATGAAAAACCATTTCAGTGTAGGGAGCAATGACCCCAAAACAAGGCAGTAGAGGATACCATAAAGGACTGGGAGTAGAGAACAACCCAGCCTGGTCCTAGCCAGAAGAGAAATAGAGGATGTCATCATCAAGACAAGCTTGTATTTTGCTGGGCAATCACCCGCGGATCAACTAGTCCAGACTCAAGTCAAGCAAACTGAAAGTCAGTGAGGGATAGCATGTTAAGTATGGATGAGGAACTTCCCTAGGCCTCCATGAGCACAGTGAATAATCGACTATAGACTTGCACAACAGGCTCACATAATGAAAATGCCCATTGAAAATTTGTAATGCTGATGTGACAGGGGTTGTAAGTACTTGCCTGGCAGCTGATACATGTGGACTGATGCGGACAATGGTGACTTACTTTTGGATATTGTTATCTGCTGTAGTTCCTACCACCTTGTGTAGCTGTTGGAACTTGTTAGTTTGATCTGTGTTGATGATTAGGAAGGAAGACATTACTGAGAGACTGTGTTGAGGTGCGGGAGTTTTTTGTGCTGTTCTGTGAGGGAAAGTTGTCATATTTGACATATGCATGTGTT
Source organism: Triturus cristatus (assembly GCF_964204655.1). NCBI lineage: Eukaryota > Metazoa > Chordata > Amphibia > Caudata > Salamandridae > Triturus > Triturus cristatus. The sequence continues at coordinate 587,069,623 of NC_140591.1, read as the reverse complement.
AGTGACTGCCTATATCTCTACTGTATTCTTATCCTTTATCAGCAAATGTGTGGCAAGCATGGGAGGAGCTGGTATCTGTTCAAATGTTATAGATGGTGACATTATAGTAAAATATGGTTCTGACAGGAAATATCATGAGTAGGAACAATGCAACTATATATGCAATTAAATTACATAAAATGGATTCCTCTTTGTGAAGAAGGAGGTACAAATAGCCCTAATACATTAACCTCTCACAAAACATCACCACTGAAAAATCTACATGCAGTGTTTTGCAATTGTTATTTCCACTGGGGACTGGAAGGAAGGTGGTAACACTTTTGTTTTATAAAGCACACCTTCCCAAATATAAGTATAACCTCATAGCCCTATGAAACAGATGCTTGCAAGACTTGGGAAGAGAACTGACTGAAATTGACTAGAACTCCATTTTACTGCACACACAGGTCTCTAGGAATGACTGCTTTAAAGTTCATCAACTCAGTTTTGTACACTGAATGTACCTCTCGCCTCAGAGATTGGCCAAAATGTATCGTACAGTAACTTCAAACTGTATTATGTGTTGCATTCCAGATTTCTACCTTATAGTTTGGAAGTTCCTGGAGTATTGTTGGTTACTGGGAAAAGATGGTTATACCTAGCACATACCCTGGGTCCAAACAGCCCTCCTGAGATGGAATTCACGTTTCCCTGGTCTGTATTGTGCAATACCGAATCCCATTTAGAGCCTTTCCGAACAACATCATAATCGGTCCCTTAGAGTGCTGCATAAGTGATGCCAAAACAGAAATAGGGAACCCACGATAGTTCTCAAATTTTAGGTGAGTGGGAAAGTGGAGTATTATGTGGTATGAGGGTAAGTCCTCACCATGTAATACTATCACAATACCCCAAAGATGGTCCTTGTATTCACACTGATAAATTCTTAGCTCCGTCCTGGTAATGTGGCAAAGAGCAGTCAGCTTTACTAGAGACACATGTTAAGCTTTTCAGAGTACCAACATGGGCGATAAGTAATTGACACGACTCAAGAGAAATCTGACACCACTTTATAAAAATAGGGTGTATTTTTCTCCTAATTTAGACATCAAAATGAATAGAATAGCATACATATAACTGGAGTCATAGATTTGTGATGCAATATAAATTCAGTGCAAAATAATGTAGTGAAGATTTAACATTGTGGTCAATCGGAAAAAGCACTAGTGACAAATTGTCACTTGCAGGTCAAGTTGCATTTTAGCCTTGCAGGGAAAGGATGATGCAGCTCCAAGGATCAAGGCGCAAGAGTAAGTTCAATTTTACCTGGCCTGTTGAGCCCAGGTGCAGAGTTGTCCCTGGTGCTGAAGGGAAGCCATGAGAGAGCCTATTTTACCGCTTCACATGGTGCTGCTGAAAACAAGATGCAAAAACATAAGAGCGCAGGCATTGCTGACATCGGTCACAGGTATTTTGGAATGCCCTTTTATTGCAGCATCTAGTTAAGGGTTAAGCTGGCGACCAACATGCCTTGGCAGCAGTAAGCTCAGCTGGAAGCTTCTTTGATGTCTGGAGGTCCAGGGAAGTGCGGTAGTGGCTTGAAACTTCGTTGCAGGCCAGATTACAGGTCCCACAATGCCCTAGTCCATCTGGATTCAATCTATCTCTCGTCAGGCCCGATGGCCAGTGATTCTTTGGTTCCAGAGCATCGTTTTGCCTGCAGTTTGCAGGGGACTATTCCCACTACTCCAAGGAAGCCTGAGTTTGCGTCTGGTTCCCTTAGAGGTCCCTCAGTCTGAGGGAACCAGACTTTACCTAGGATGAGCCTTGTTCATACAGTTCAAAGAGTGTTGCTACAGGTTCAGAATTTCCCTCTCTTTGTTTGTGCGAATTCCTGGTGTCGATGACATGGGTCCCTTCAGTGTTCCCTTTGATGCAAGTTGGATCAGAACTGAGGATCCTTAAATCCCAGATTATGGGGATTTAGGGGAGTGGAAGCTAGTAGCCAGTAGGCAGCTAGTACCCGCCCTGGGGTGACCACGTCCAAGGGTGTGGGTCACCTTTGGTACATAGAGCCCTCCATTCTGCAACTCCTAAAGATGGCAGAAAACTAATTTGAGTGTACAGACTAGTCTGGTTTGAGGTGTGGCTAGCCATATGGGGGTGTACAACTCCTTGACTAACTAATTTCCTGCCTGTCCAGGTGTGAATGTGCCTAGGGCAGGGGGGTCTGTTTCCTCCACTGCGAGTCAGCCCAGATGCATTTCAGAGGTGGTGTAGCCTTTGAAGCTCACTGCCTGGATGTACCACTTCACTAGCCTGCTTGGGGAGAGCGAGGTGTGACTTCCATTCTGCCCAAGCCTTTGTTCACACTGCCTGGCAGGAGGTTAGAATCCTGTCTTGGAAACAGCTAACACGGAAAGGGGTGGCTTGCCCGCCACAGCACAGAAAATCTGGGGCAACCATGTGTTCAACCGCTACGATAGCAACCTGGGTGCACGAGATATGTGTCAGGGTTGAGGAGGCACGTTGTGTGATACCAAACATGACATATTTAGGCAGTACCATAAGGGAGCTGCCAGCCTCAGGTTTGCCCGGGTGCCAGCCCATGATATCCTATGGAATGTCACTCACTTATAGTGTCCTTTAATCCGTCTAGGTGAATGGCATATATCAAAGATAGTGTATTGACTTTGCCACAAGTCGAGTTTGAGCAGTTTGCAGTACTCCTGCAGTCTGCAATGGCTGTCAGTAGTTTATTTTGGTCACTCACGGTGGCACAGTCAGTGCTGCAAGCCCTGGGGACCCCTTTACCACCCATACCCTGTTTACCACTGGTTCCATATGCTGAAACTTATAAGGGGGGTAAAAGCCTTGCTAATTGGGGTTTCCAATTGACACATTTCAGTTTTAGGGAAAGAGCACCAGCACTGGGGCCTGGATAGCAGGCTCCAGTGTATTATCAGAGTCGAAAACCAGCTTCTAGTAATCCAACTGGGGGCAAAAAGTGGGGGGGCATCTTCAAAAGGTGGAAATCTCTACAGCACCATGTGCTTTATTTCGATGTTGACCAGAAAGCCTCTGTTAGAAATGACACAATTGGCATGGGTCTCCCCTGCATTTGTTTGCCTTTACCTCCTGTGCTTTTGCTGTGTGTTGGACTCCGTTTTGCTGGTCTAGATGCTTTCGGCACTTTGACACTGCTGTTCAGTGCCGAAATGCAAGGGTTCCCTTTGTAAATTGTAGTTATGGATTAGTGATTCCATGATTGGCATATTTGATTTGCTTGCCAGACCCTAGTATAGTGCTCTGTGTGTGCCCAGGGCCTGTAAATCAAATGCTGCTAGTGGGCTGCAGCACTGATTGTGCCACCCACAGAAGCAGCCTGTAAAATGTAACTCTGCCCTGCCATTGCAGAGCCTGTGTGCAGTCTGGGACACTTGCCAGTCCCTAAGACTTCCCTTTTCTACATATTAGTCACCCCTAAGGTAGGTCCAAAGTACCCCTGTGGGCAGGGTTCATTGTATGTGAAAGGTAGGACATGCCCTGATGTGTGTGGCATGTCCTGATAGTGAACTACTGCCAGTTTCGGTTTTCACTATTGCAAGGCTGCCTGTTCCCACAGGACAGAATGAGAATTTGTTTATAACATCTTATATAAATAACTGGCCTTTGGAAGAAGGTAGAAAAATAAAGTTTAGTATGCCTGAACTCAGAATGTCAAAATGCATCATTTAATGAGGGTGATTTTTACATTCTGTGTTTGAAAATACCACTTTAGAAAGTAGGTATTTTCTTACCTAACCGCCCAGTGAGCCTCTGCAGAAGTCTGATGAGTCAGGGCTGGGCTGAAGAGACCTGGGCTGCATTTAGAGTAGGGGGAGGAGGTTTCCTTTCACCTGAATGGGCCTGGTCTGCCTTCAACAATGCTGTCTCCACCTCCTGCCAGGAAACTGCACCAGTGAGGACCGAACTGGCTTTGGCTGGGTATAGACACTCTCTGCCTTCAAAGAACAAACAATTTCTGTGTATAAAAAGAGAGGCCCGGACCCCGGACTTTTAGATCACTTCTGGGATTCAGGGGGAACCTTTGCCAAGGAAACGAGCCGGAGAAGCTGAGGAGAAATACTGCCCCTGTGCTGTTTGCTATCTGGGGTTGGCCTGCAGTGGCTAGTTGCTGCCAAGGAAAGGAGAAAAGGACTTTTGCTGTTTGCTATGTCACCTGCTTGAAAGAAGAACTCCAAGGGCCTGAAACTGAGCTTTCCTCTTGTTCTGAAGTCTCAGGAACACAAAGACTTCACCACCAGCTCCAATGAATTTCCTTGCCGGGAATTCCAATCTGCAAAGAGGTGCCTGCTGCTGTTCTGGACCTCTAGAGACTGTTTTCTGCTGGGAGCTGGAAAATCGACGCAACTTTTAAGATGTGAGGCATATCCGCACCTGTTTCCGATGCATCGCCGAAGAAACAGTCGCAGCGCCTGCCGGAGCTCTAGAAATCGGCGCACGCTGCATTGAGTGTACCGATCTCTGAATTCAGAGATCAAAGCACCGAGTACGACGCAAGGCCTGCTGTGCGGCTGCTCGAGTTCACGCATCGTCACCGGATCGTCGCATGGCGCCAAGTCTGTCGCATCGTTGAGGGACGCAGTAAGAAACCGACGCATTACCTCCCCACACAGTACGCATCACCTCCTCTTCGGTGAGGAACCGAAGCAAGGAACCGACACATCACCTTCCCTGAGTGTAAGGAACCGACGCATCAGCCTCCCTGCGGCCCATTTTATTTGTCTGCGTGACACATCCCTGGTACTTTGCTTGAAAAGTGTCACAACTGCAATTTTGCTTGAACTGAACTATTTCTACCATCTGAAAGTCATATTTTTAATACTGTATTGTGGATTTTTGTCATTTGGTCTCGTTTTGTTTTAGATAAAGATTACTTATCTTTTTTCTAAACTGATGTGCTGTCCATTTGTAGTGTTTTCACTGTATTACTGTATGTGTTTACACATTCTTTACACACTGCCTCTGAGATAAGCTACCAAGGAGGTGAGCAGGGGTTAATTTAGGAGTGTATCCCCCTTACCCTGACTAGAAGCAAGGGTCCCTATTTGGACAAAGGTGCATACCTCTGCCAACTAGAGACCCCCATTCAAACAGACTCCGACCGCTGGTCGGAGGCTTTCTGACCGACATGGAAGGTTTACATTCCGGCTACTGAATTACAATGTCGGCAGTCGGAGTGTAAACCGGCCAGAGAAACTGACTTGGTTCAGACGGACTCCGTCAGAAACTGCTCATAATCCCGTAAGGATGGCATTTCCATAGCAGGGATTATGATGTCGGTTTCCAACAATCTTTTCATGTCGGCCTTTATGGCATGGAAAGTTGTCAGAAGGCTGCTTTGGGGGCCCATAGGAGGGCCCCCCTACCCTCTGGCCCTCCGGTTGTGGCCCTTGGGGGGGCCTATGGTGCACCCCTGGAAATCCCTGCACCAAGTGGCAGGCACTGTGAGGTGTCTGCCACATGGTACAGGGATTTACGCAAACTCTTGTTTCTCTATGGGAGCTTGTGCTCCGGGCAGTTTCCGCCAGCTGTGACCGTACCATGTCCTAATTCGGTGTGTGGAACCACCTATTTGGGTGGTTCACACACCGAGAAGGTATTGGTCGGAGGCAACTCTGACCCAAATCGTGATGAGGCCCCATGTATTTTTTATACATATTATCATGGATATTTACATTTTTATAGTACATTTCTTAGTATACTAATTAGTACTATTTAATATAGAGCTATATTATTACAGTATTAGTTAACTGATACTTTATATATACATTTGTATTTTTAATATATTGACATTTTTCAAACATTTTAACACATTTTGTACATACTTTTTTTAGCACTTATTCATAATTTTTTGTAATGTATCTATTTCTTTCAATTTTAAAATTGTCTTTTTATTTTCACTTAGTGGCCATTATTTTACTGCAACCTGTACTTTGCACTAAAATAGTGTCATTTTGAAGTGAATTTCAGTCGTGTCAGTCACAGTTTCCTGTTGCTATTCAATATTACCTTTGTACGTTTTCATTTAGGGCTTTAGGGGTAGTGTGATGTGGTTAGTTCTAGTTAGTGTGGATTATTGTGTTATTTTTATTTGGTAAGGTTGTTTAGTGGTAGTTTGTATTATTTTTGTATTGTAGTGTAAAGTGGTAGCCTTACCCGTATTTTGGTATTAGAAGTAGTATCTTTCTGTAGATATAGTCATATTTGTGACAATGTGAGTAGAGTTGTAATATTATGTTTGAATTGTATTTGGAATGTATTTATGGGAAGTTCCCCAGAGACTTTAGTAGTACACAGTACAGTTAGTGATGTTTTTATCGCTTGACGAACGTAGTGCGAGGCTGCAAGGTTTGGAACATTCCCTATCAGGACATACTAATAGATGTGAGGTGGGCACTCATGGATTATAGGGTGACCATGGCTGACCCTTTCGAGACATTGTCAGTGCACACTAATTAAAATGAGTGTTGATGTATATATATCCACAGGTTGACGATCGGCGACTGCTACTTGCTACTTTCTGCAGTGGCTACAATTTGTGCCTGCTCTCTTAATGGCGTGTTGCTGGCATGAGCTCGGTTAGCAACCACTGGGTAATTATTGCATTACCTTGCACATTTGCGTCTTGGCAATATTGCAAGTAAAACATAATTTTAATATGTGTTTAAATGTTTGGCAATGTCTTTCTTTTATTTATTGTTTGTCAATCACCACAGATTGTGCTTTAAGTATTGGTGAAGTGGAGACCGGTCCCCAAGCCCGGATGAAATTGCCAAAAATAAGTGGCAATGAAACATGTCGGCCTTTCTAACTGAAATGGTCTAACACATGCTGTTCTTTTAATCTGAGTGTGATCACTGCGATCAATAAAGTATGTAGAACTACAAGTGAGTCACAACACATTTTAGCATGGAGAAGCAATTTTTTTCTTTCACACCACGGAGTCCAATTAGTTAAGAATGACATAAGCATTGACACTGCATTCTGTTTCCACTTTCTAGTTTTCTCTTTTCTTCACCTCTTAAAAACTAGGGCACCATCTTTTTTCTTTCTTTACGGTCATGAAAGTTACCAATGATGATAGCGTGAGCAAACTGGTGAGTACCAACCAGCAGCTCCTTTGGTGATGCTTATGTGAGGTACTTTCTGACCGCTCACACCTTTTTTTGGTTTTGCTCATAAGATGAGAAGATATTTGGAGTATTGACAACATTTTTTATTTGAACACTGGGAACTGAGCATGGCTGGCATTCTGATGAAGCCAGCTTTCTGGCAGAGATAGTTTCAGACTGCCCCGGGTACTCTAAAAAAGTATAGTGTTCTCCCATAATCAGGTCATTTGTTGTATGGTTCAGTGAGTGGAGGGTGACCTGGTAATTCTTCCCTCTATTGCACCCCATTTGTTGATGAGGCAGAAGCTGGACCCACTCGCTTCATTCCAGGCTACCTGAAGTGACTCCAAAGGTCAGCTGACTAACCTCCTGTTCAGAGCTGCTGGGAAATAACAGACTCCTAGAAGCCTCCCTGCCACTGCTCAGCTGACTGGATGCATTGGAACTGCCTGATTCTGCAACTGAACCTACCTGAGCCCAACTGGGCTCTGCTGGGGTGAGTTCCTTATCCCCAAAAGGTGCCTCCCAGGTCCTGGACCCTTTGGCATCAGTTGAGGTTCTCCTGGAAGAAAAGAAGATCCTGGAATTTTGGGCTCTTTGCAACTACAAATGGGCCTGTTCACTGCAAGATCTGTCCGCCATGCCAAGTGCCAACATGAAGCTCCGGTGAACCCAATTCTTCGTGCTACAGAGACTATTAGCAATGACTTGCATCATGAGGACTGCACATCGCGCTACAGCATCGGCTGCCTGCGGTGACCACCAACATGAAGCTCCAGCAACTGCCATCCACAATGCCCAACAGCATCTTCGCACTACCACAATGACCACCAACGACACCCGGTCTGCTCTTCATGCTACCATGAGAATGATCCGCAATGCTCTCCCATCTCCTTGCAGCCTCCTCTCCTGTGAACTGGATTCTACACTTCAAACTTTATGAAGGTAACATTTTCAGCAAGACGAACCTGGGACCTGTCTCCAGCCTGCGTTGCAACGTGGTTGTCCTGGATTTGTGACTTTCCCCAAGTCTTGCATGACCAGACAACCCAGAGTGGCACTTTTGTGCTTTTAGAGACTATACCTACCTAAATCCTTGAAAATGCATATCTCCAGTTATATTGATTGTATTTTTTTCATTTTGGTGTCAAATTATTTATTATAATTATGTATTTTTCTAAGTTGGTTTGGAATTTTTCTTGAGTTGTTTTTCACGTTATTACTGTTGGTGTGCTGCATAAATATTTTACACATTGCCTCTAAGTTAAGCCTGACAGCTTTTGTGCCAAGTTAACAACAGGTTAATTTAGTGACTTTTTTGGCTAACCCTGACAAGGATTGTGGCTGTTGCTTAAGAAGGGCTCAACTCCCTCGTCAACCTGTAACCCAATTTTTCACAGCATGTTATGTTTTTTACAGGTTAGGAAGGGGAAGTGCAAAGTTTGAAGCAATTTTTAATGCATTTAAAAAATATATTTGGTTACATTTAAAGCAACATTCTTTTTTAATTTCCTTTGATTTTTTAAATGTCCTTGAGTGGTTTTTACTTTGAAATTTTCAGGTTTTTAAGATTTCCAAAAACTGTGGATTACTTTGGCGAATACAATTTTGACAGGAATTGTTTTTCTTCATTTTTGGGGTTTCTTAGATTAAGATTTTGACATGTTTGTGGGTTAGGGTTTTGGGAAGTGGATGTGGCTCAAGAACATCAGCTGCACACCTGTAGGTACAATATTTCTATTTTTGGTTGGGAAATGTTCTATTTAAATATGTATATGTATTTTGGTTTTACTGCAATTAAAACTTTTTATTTTATATGTGTGTGTTTGACTTCTTCAACTGCTTCATATATTGTTTATATTGAATCTTTTTGGTTTGGTTTGAGCATGCTTTAATTAAATATTAAAACTAATCATTTATGTTTACAAATCTTATTTTCGACTTTACTAATATATTTTTTATAGAATGATTTATAAAAATAATTCTTTAAATATTCATGTACATTTATTTATGTTATAGTGGGTGATTTCTTTCCATGTTTAGCTGCGAGTATATTGGTAGGTAGGTGTATAACAATATTAATTTTATCTATCATTTCTAGGTAGTCAACACCTTTGATGTTTCCAGAGCCTGACTTTGAATTGTAGCATTTCATACATTTCCCTGTTTTGTTTTGTTAGTTTATATTTGATTTGGTTTACTGACTGTTCAATCCTTAGTTGTTATCAGCTTTATTCTTATTGAAGGGGTTCCATGAATTTGTCAATTGGGTTCTTCCTAGTGTGGCTTCGAAGGCAGTGTGCCATCCTCCCACTGCATTGTTGGTTTTGGATTACTGAACCATGGCACTGTTGTAGACATTCCATCATGGTATTTGTAATTTGGGTTGGCGTCTGTGTAGAGAGGAGTGCAGTCTGCCAACCCACGTGCCTTTGAAGTAGTCCATTAACGGAGTTCGTTTTTGTTAATTTCTTTGTTAAAATGCAGACTTTATGTTCATGTTGTAGTAGTTAACTATGTCTGTTACAGGTGCATATGCCAGAGCTATTCACCTTTTATTTTCAAAAGCAAATTAGCTTTGTTGCATGTTCTACACTTAATTTTCCAGATCTTTCCAAATGTTTTGATTGAATTGGTAATGATAGCCTTGTATGGCTGCGTGTGGGTATAGTTTAAATATCGTTTGTACCATTGCATGTTCAAACTCTATTATAATGTTGTGTAGAGGGTAGTTGCTAGTTTTTACTTTGATGCAGTTTAGAAGTTCATAGTAAGCTGCAATTTGTTTGTTTGAAGCAATGCATACGTAAGGGGTATCTAGATGTTACACCATTCACCTTTATTGGTGTATGTCTGTGTGACTGGTGGAGGGCACATTTTAAATGTTCTGTCCATCATCCATGTTTCACATTGGTTTACTCATCATCATCTTTATTGTTAGATCGGATAATAAAATTCATAAACAAGATACAGCGTAAACAATCATTAAAACCTATGTAAACTCATACAAATTCAGTTGATATAAGGATAAAAAGTTGTTTCTAAAAACACATGATAGGGAACACTTAGGTGCTTATTATGAGCATGGCGGTCCTAGGACAGCCGTATTTGCAGTGGCGGTCCGACAACCACCACCTCTGCAGGCCCGCCCACCGCAATCCAAGGGTGGCAGTCGGACTGCCACAGGACTGCCACCTCTGCTGGGATCCAGAATACTGTGTTGTGGAAAAAGGCAGGAATATGCTGATGGTACTGATGCCTCCGAGCATATTCCGAGTTCCATTTGAACCACACATTTCACATTTCATGGTGGTGACCCCGCCATGAAAAGGGTGACGGACAGGAATGCCAAGATGGCAGCTGAGTGAAAGACCTCGGGAGTTCACCTCCACATCACTCCATCCCTAAGACGAGCGCTGATGTCGAGTGCTGTCAAGAATGCGCCCTGGCCCCGAAAACTGGTCGCGCTGGCGTGAAGGAGAGCGGGGGATGATTGAAAGACGGGACGGTGTACAAACTGAAAGGAGAAACTGTTGTTCGCGCTGGGAAGCGCTAGCCCGATTGTTACTGACAGCTGTCTCAGGCTGGAGTAATCCCGTCAGGAGACGGCCGGAGTTGCTTAGCAACACAGACTCCGGATTCACGGAAGTGCTTCGTGAGAAGGCAATGGCGATGGCAGCGTGAGGAGCACGAAGTAAGACGCACTCAACAATCCAGGTGAATACCTCTGCAGTGCAGCGTGAACCCAACCCAAAAGAGGACCTTGAAGTAAAGAAGCCCGGTCAAGTCAGGGGTAAGAAAAGTAAATTAAACAATGGGAAAAATGCTAAGTCCCTCGCGCCAGGCAATTTACTTGCTGGAGGATCAGAAAGAAAACAGCCTGTGATCACGAGTCTGTTTTCTAAAAAGGATGTGAGTATGGAGGAGGGAGGACAGAGGAATAAACAAACAAAGGATTGTGCCAATATTGAGAAAACTGGTGAAACTCAGACACAGATTCAAGAGAGCTTGATGGATATAAACAATATCCGAACCTCATGGGGGTCGAGTAGTGAGATTACGGTACTGAGCATGGCTGATTCGCCCACAATTATCCAGCAAGAGAGTGAGGGTAGCAAGGAAAGGAACTTATCGCCCTACCCCTCCCATTAATGAGAAAAAGGAGAAAGACACCAGTAAGAGCCAGGAAGCTGGGCAGTTGCCACACATGTTGACAGATGGTTTACAAGTAGGCCTCTCAGAAAATACAGAGTTGGGCTACCTATCCCCGATCCTATGGAAAACTTTTTTTCACTGAATGAAGAGTCCGGAGACTCGGATATCATTGAATCGCAAAGTGGTAGCAGCGATGACGGGAGCATTGACACCTCAACAAGTAACTGTAGCCAACAGGGGGGTAGAAAGGTGTCCAGGAAATCGAAGAGGCATTCGGAAGGGAAAAGGAGTACCCGTAAGTGGGAAGGAACGGAGGAAGAGGGTGAGCTTGGGTGGGACTATTCAGACACACAACCACATTCCCTGGTAGGCTTGCATGGAACAGTGAGCTTAGACAAGAGAGCTCAAGGGGGCATGGTGGTTCATAGGGACTCTGAGCAGACACCCGAACCTACATTAGCAATGATCCTGCAATCATTAAGTGCATTTCAAAATGAGGTTAAAACGGAAAATCGTCACGCCCGTGTTGCTGCAAAAAAACTACATGGTTCAATGCGCAAAATTGGGAAGACCTGCACTGAAATAGCGGAAAGGATGAGTATGGTGGAAAATCGGACGGAAGTGCTGGAAACCACAGTTGACGCTTTAAAAACAAACAAAAGAGAGATTGGAAGGTGCACTCGTTTCAGAGTCAAAAAATGAAGTAAATCACTTATTCCATACAAAAGTCCTTTTATTCAACAAGTTGTCCAAAACTGGCAGACAGCCAACGCGTTTCGTTCCCAATTCTCAGCCAGTGGGAACTTCATCAGGGCTCCCAAGTAGTTAGTTCACAATTGGCTTCAAGACAGTAAGGCAAGTAAAGAGCTCTCTCCGGGCAAACAGTCCCAATAGACTGATTAGCGAGAATTTCACTACTCACTTATATTTGGTGAGTAGAAAATATCTGAAATGAATGAAGAACGTGTTTCCTTCAGCACAACAACTGGCAGTTTAAAAACAAAGGTGACCTCAGAGGAGGGTGCTGTGAAAGACATTATGCAGAAACTGGAGGAGGCAGAAAATCGCCAACGTCGGAATATCCTAAGGATCCTAGGGATCCCGGAGAACAGTGAAAGAAGCGATATTCGCTCATTTACTATCAATTTGTTCAAGAATGCGTTTCCAGAACTAGCGCAATGGGATTGGGACAAAGAGATTCAACGTTTGCACAGATTCCCGATGACAATGTCTAAATGTCCGCAAAATAATTAATCATATCCTAGAGTTATTTTGATTTATTTTGGAATTTTTTTGCTCCGACAGGAGGTGTACGATCTGGCCAGACCTAATAAAATACGGAACTGGGATAGTTTTTCATTTTTCGCTAAACCAGATTTTGCACATGCCACAGTGGAGAGACGCTGGCGGCTTCAACAGCTGATTACACCATTTCAAAAAACAGGCGCCGTAGCTTTTCTCCAGAACCCTGCCAAATTGAAAGTAGTCTCCCAAGGACGAACCTTGTTTTTTAAATCAGAGATACAAGCCGAGCAAACATTGAAGGAAATCATTGCAGGGAAATCTGGACACTCTAAGAGCAACCAATAGCTTCCTTCTTTCTCCCTTTTTTTTGGTCCATTTGGATATTGGGGTTTTTGTATGAAGTAATTGCGTTACTCTTTTGTTGTAGCTGGGTGGAGAGATAAATCGGGCGAATATCTAAGAAGAGGATGTATATATAGGAGGGGCAGGGTGGTGTGGAGAGTGGGTGAGGTTGGTCAGACGCTATCACACAGGCTCAGGATTGAGCCTGGTGGCTTAGATAATGGTGGGGGGTGAGGGGTGGGGAGGAGGAAGGACAAGACTAGGGGGAGTTTTAGACACAAGGTGTATGTGACGGGTGCAGGGTGGGCGGGTCAATGCGAAAACAGAAATTCTAGAGCAGGGCAAGTATGACTTAAAAAGAGGGATATTAGTACAGTTAAGTATGGATGGGGTGAACAAACATTATCATGGCTAGGTTGAAAATTGTGACTGTTAACATTTGTGGCCTTAACGACATTAAGAAAAGACAGAAAGTAGCTGTGGGATTACAGATGACCGGGGCTAATATTATATGTTTACAAGAGACACATATTGAGGGATCTCAACAATATCTGCTGAAAACATTAGAGTATCAGCTGATTACTGCTTCAACACAGGGGGTGCGAGCTAGGGGGTGGCAATTTTGGCAAAAGGGTGATATCTCCTATTTACACGTACATTAGTTGATAAATTTGGACGGAGGGCGATTACAGAATGCCACTATGACAATGTACGATCTATGGTAACATTAGCAACGACCCAGATGTGCTGTCTAGCGTGGCTAACAAATTGGCTTACTGGCCTCTCCCCCTGATTGTGTGTGGGGATCTCAATTTACATTTACCTGGTGACTGGCTTTCGGATCCAGGTTTTAAATATCAAGGGCGGAAACCGAAAGTCTTCCAGGCACTGAAAGATATGTGTGTGCTACATGGGCTGATTGATGGTTTGCAACTAGAGCACTCTGGGGATCCGGGATTCATGTATTATTCATATCCGCCTTCCCGACATGCGCGGCTAGATTACATGCTTATGTCTAGCTCATTGAGTTCTGCCAGTATAATAGAAAAAATGCCAAGAGTTTTATTGGACCAAAATCCTCTAGTACTAAATTTGGAATGTGGGGTAAATAAATCCAAGACGAGGACATGGACGTTCGAAAGAGCGTTGCTGGGTAATGAGAAATTTTGTCAACATATGAGCAGATGGATTCCGGGATTTTTGGAGGATAATTTTGGTAGTGTAGCAATTGATATGGTTTGGGATGCCCTAAAGGCCGGTATTAGAGGGGAGACGCTGCAATACTCTCTTAGCTCTAACAAAGAGGCCAAACTAAAGATGGCGATGCTACAACACAATTTGGGTAGGGCCGAGGGAGAGCTGATTAAGGCCGTTCAGGAGGGGTGAGTATCTGATAGCGAATTAAGTCCGGTGGCGATTGCTAAAAATCATATAATTGATGTTTTAACGAAGAAAGCGGTAGCCAAGGCAACAACTCATAAAGAGAAAATATATGAATGGAATGTACAAGTGGGCCACCAACTGGCGGTTTGTACCCGAGAAGAGTACTCAGCTAATTTAGTAAAAGAGATCAAAGATCCAGAGTCTGGCCTCAAGACTGAATCCTCTGAGCCGTATTTCAAAGATTTTGTCAGAATTTGAATGATACAGCAGAGAATCAACAGGGCAGACCTGAGGTATATTTAAATCTAAATGCTCCGGTAAGATTCAAGAAAGAGGATCAAGAAAGCTTAGGCAATCCTCCATTTTGGGAGGAGATCCTACTGTCTATGAATAGTCTTGCTACAGGGAAAGCTGCTGGTATGGATGGATGTTAAATTCTCATCCCAACTAAAAGTAATAATAAGGAACTATTTATCCATATTTTTGAGGGAGGGAGGCCACCAGCCTCATGGTCATCTGCTAAAATTGTAGACTTTTAAAAAAAAAATTAAGATCCTTTAGAACCTGGGTCTTATCGTCCCATCACGTTGATAAACGGAGATTCCAAAATGTATTCCAAATTATTAGCGAGCCGATTGGCACCGATTATACATAAAATCGTATCCGGATGTCAGCACGGGTTTATCCCCGGGAGATCTACAATTGATCACGTCCAAAGGGTAATTTGATTTCTCTCTTTGATTTTACTGAGGTGACAGGAGACCCTATGGCGCTTATATTACTCAACGCTGAAAAAGCTTTCGATAGGGTCTTCTGGAAATACCTGTGGGCTACAATGTTACATAATGGGATTAGTGAGGGATTTATAAAAGCAATACAAATACTATATGTGGAAACAGTAGCCAGAGTGTTGATAAATGGGGTATTATCGGACAAAATAATTATTACCAGGGGGACGAGGCAGGAGTGTCCGTGCTCTCCTCTCCTATTTGCGAATTATATCGACCCGTTCGTCCGTAGGTTAGATAATAATATACTAATACCATCAATTTGGGCATGAGAATATGAGACAAAAACACTGGCTTACGCAGATGATATCTCTCTAGTCACCAGCGATACTATTACAGCAATAGACGGGATAGAAGAGGAGGCTCTGAGCTTTGGAGCAGTCTCTGGTTATAAAGTAAAACGCTGATTATTCTTAATGACAAAATTAAGATGAGGGATGTTAGAGTCACAGATAAAGCTATATATCTAGGGGTTAGCATAAATGCAAAGGTGGATAATATAGTTAGTAATAATGTGGAACCACTGATCCAACGAACAAAAAAAGAACAGGTCCGGCTGAATAACTTACATTTAACGATAGGTGGTAGATGTAATGTGATTAAAATGCTCTTTCTACCCAGATTTTTTATATTTTTTCAGGTCCATCTGTTTGGAATTTCATCCTCAACTGTTTA
This sequence comes from Triturus cristatus, assembly GCF_964204655.1. Lineage (NCBI taxonomy): Eukaryota > Metazoa > Chordata > Amphibia > Caudata > Salamandridae > Triturus > Triturus cristatus. Next base: position 587,053,878 of record NC_140591.1, on the reverse strand, counting down.
AATCCATAGAGTCTATGTTCTCCAGGTTTCTTTGGGGATATAAGAGGCCATGCAGGGCCTTTAGATTTATTACACTTCCAAAAGATAGAGAGGGACTGGCAATGCCCAATTTTAAACTGTACTACTGGGCCACGATATTGTGCAGCACTCATCTCTACAGCGCCTAATAGTGATAATATACCTACTCCACAAGAACTTATATTGGGAAGGGGCTGTGAAGGTTGTCTCTGGCAACATATTAATGACAGCTACTTCAAGAAGGTTAAATTCAAGACCATGTCTGGCATATACAAAGTTTGGGGTATTGCTCGAAAACTACTGGGACGATATTCGCATAATACTCCTGTATTTAAAAATGATGACCTTCCAGAGATACTCAGTGACAGTTGTATGGATCGGTGGATACAGGCAGGGATTGTACAGCTTGGCTGTTTCTACGCGTCGAACGGGTTGAAGACATTTGAGGAATTACGTAATGAGTTTGACCTTAGCCAAAGGGATTTCTTCAAATTCCATGGGGTGAGAGATTTCTTGACAAAGAAAGGGGGGGTACGGTAAAATTCCAAGCAATTCAAATTATAGAGACTATACGTAAAAGATATGTTTTAACTATTGGGGAGAATTATGAATCTTTGAATTCTCTGTGTCCAGATGATATGGAGAAACAGATTGCTAGCCGGCAGGCTAAACTAGTAGTATTGCCCCAAACCCCCCGACGCTCTTATGAACTGTCACAGACCTGCTTTATGTCGATAAAACTAAAAGCCCAATATTATAAAACTCTTTTTTCACTGTATTACACCCCAAATAGGATAGCAAAATGGGGGACCGGAAAGGGTACAACATGTCCACGATGCACACTGTTTAAGGCCGATAGTGTGCATATATTTGCCTCTTGTAATTCATTGTCAAGTTTGATAGCAGAAATCTCCGACTTTTTATAAGAAATATTTAAAACAGGAGTTAGTATCACAACCGAGCAAATATTGTTGGGCACAGCGAATGTTACCCGGCCAAAATATATGCAAGGACTGATTTTTGGGGCTGTGGTTATGTATAGCTTCAGCCTGGCTAGACCCGAATCCACCGGCATTTCAGCAATGGAGAGCCCGTTTGTTAGCAACATGCAGCCTAGAGGTGGCCATTTATAAAAGAAAAGTGCGTAACAAACGTAAAAGAGACTTGATGATGTGGGATCCACTGTTGCAATCGATACACAATCATACTTAGGATGGATAGATGGTAATAAGGAGAAAAAAGTTAGTCAAGTAAGAACTATTGATTTTCAGATTTATCTGTACTGTATTGTATATAAGCTCAGCTGCTCTGCACCTTTGAATCTTATGGGGTGTTTTGATGAATTATACAAGCTATAAATTGTTTCTTTGTTCCAGTATGGGTAACATTTGTAGGGGTGGGGGTGGGGGCTGGGACGAAGGTTGTGTATGTTTAAAAAAGAAACTTAATAAAGATAAATTTTTTTAAAAGAAAAGGGTGGCAGACATGCATGTAAGAGGGCCCTAAGGGCCTCCAGGCAAATTCGCCCATTGGGATGCATGCGGGGGCAAATGTTGCCCCCCTTATATTTGCACCTTTGTTCCTGCACTGTGTGGCATGCATGACATGATGCATGCCACACTGTGCAGGAATGTGCTGTAGGTGTAAAATACTGCCACGATGACACTGCCTCCGCACTGCCCGCCCGCCCACGATTCAACTCTGTGGGCATGTGCACCAAGGGCTTGGCAGTCCTCCTGGAAGCGCAGTGGTGGCAGTCCAACAGGACAACCGCCAAACATGTAATGAGCCCCTTAGTTAAAAAACAGCAAATACCTGTTATACATTACAAATATTGGCCTTGGCTCATTGTTTTAAATCTTATCAGCCTTGCTGCATGGAGAAAGTTTGAACCAGCAAGCATCTATGTATTCTTGAGTCTGTTTGCATATTCTTAGCAGATTTATCCGGTCTGATGTGCCCATAAACCAACAGAGTGGAACGACCCATTTTGCCCTAGGTCTAAAATCGGTGGTGCAAAAATCAGAGATGTTCCTCTGATTACTATGCCATATGACATTTAATGGGAGATGATGAACAAGAAATTGTAAATTTCGCTAATGGCAAAACACAACATTTAAATGAAGTATATCCGTGAGTGGTCCTAACTCATCAACAGACCAAATATGACGCCAGTACAGCTCTGAGTTTGGTAAGCTCTAAAACGTGCTACATTGCTAGATCTAATCTTAAGGGTAGCAAAGTCGTATTCTGGTCGAGAAAAATCATTCGTTATCTTTGTTCCCTAGGTTTGTGACCTCACATTACCCCCCACAGCTCTGCACCATAGAGGACAGATTTAATTTCTTGGGCTTTATAAGGTTCTATTAGAGCACATATTGGGTGAAAAGAAGTGTGTTTAGTGAACTTAAAATGGCTGAAGCCCTATGCTTAATGGGTAGGGAGCTGTTTGTAATTTGCGACATCCATAGTTTAGAGTTATTCTAATTTCCAAAAATGAAATTAATTGACCCTCTCAAGATGGTTCTCACCCAAACACATTTTCCCCTAAAGTGTTTCTAATTATTGAAACACCTAAACTAAGTCTTCCAACCTGTGCATGTCACAAAAAGTAGAAAACCTATTAAGCAGGGTTTGAAGGCCTTTTGGGGATTGAGAAGTGAAGAGGATGTGCTCTGAAAAAAGTACCACTAAACCCTCTCCCGGGCTAGAGTTAACACGCCATTTTCACAGTTAGACAAAAAGCTAATACAACCATTAATAAAGACGCGGTATAGAGTAAGGGCCAAGACATAGCCCTGGTGAACACCTTTACCAACCCTGATTTTACCTGTAAATTTACCCTTTCTGCCCCACATAACCTGAGCAAAATTGTCTTCATGGAGGAGTATTATAATTTTTAAGAGATTGGGTGGGTCTCCTACCTCCTACAGACCCCTTCTGGGAACCAGATTAAATACTGCTCTGAGATTGGCAAAAGCAACCAATGACCACTGTTCACTATCTAATGATAAGACATTTAAGGACCTGGTCCACTGTCCTCGTTTTCTCCCTAAAGCTTGCTTGATAATGGCTTAGGACATCAGTATTTGCAAGCAATTTCCCAGGGTCCAAAAACTTTGGTGTGTGGTTTGACTGAGGGACACATTGATGCTATTAGGGTAACAGTTGGGGTTGGGCGGAAAGGAGTATGTAAGGTAGGCGTAAGGGAAGTGTAATATGTACATCTAATGACTGAACTGCACAATGTGAAACCAGAAGACCTGGGAACAATCCATGCTTCCCCGCTTGACCAAGTTGTGTGATCCTAGACAAATGTTTTATTGCACTTTACCTCCTTTTTCTTCATTATCGCATATGAGTGCTTCGAAATATATGACTTCAGGATGTGTGCTTCTCTTGTGTTTGAAACACTTCTGCATTTTAATGAAATACACTTTTTGATTTTTGTAGAGACTTTATAATATTTTTACAGTTTGTTGCAAGATGTCTTTTAGAAATATAGATGTTTCTAATATTAAGTGGTAGTAGAAACCTTAGTTACTTCCTTCTTTTAACATCAGTTAACCTGTAAACAAATGCTTGCCATTTTCGTTAACATCTTTCTAAATATTAGTGCTCAGTCAAGTAAACCCAGTGCTGCTGTTGACCAGGGGGCGCATCTACATGTCAGGAGGGCCACAAGCATAAATCAGGCCACACTTTGAGAATCACTGGCTGAGAATGCCATTTTCCTTCACCCAGTTACTTATCTTATCATGGACTTAGATAAGTCCATGATAAGATGGACTGGGGGGCTCACAAAGTCTGCTTCCATGATTATGCATTCTTCCTGTAGCTTAGGACTTCCGGCTAAAATTGGAAAGCTGAAACCAAGGAGGAATGTTCTCAACGGGATGCTTCACTGCATGTTTTTTTCATTCACATTTCAAAGTTTATTCACAACTTCATTTGCAGAATCTTGACATCATATATTTTTTGAAGTTTCTATGACGCTCCAAACCATGTTAGGAGCCCAATGGGTCAAAATGGAGAAAGCAGGGTGCCATCAAAAGAACATGTAAAATGGTAAACCCTTGTCTCAGTTGTGCAGCGCTCTACCTCCGCCACCAAACCAACTACAGAGATTCTTTGCAATAGTTTACTCAACTAAGGATGAATATCATAAGTTTATACAGAGAATGGCACACTCCTATGTCACTACTCCCTATCTTAATTAAAAAGTATATTTCGATTTTAAATTTAAAGAGTTGGTCTCTTACCTCTATTTATGGTAGGCGTCATTCTTAACCCTTTGTTCGCCTGAAGAGCAGGTGCCTAATGTGAACAGTCCCATTATTGTAAGGGGTAGACCACACCACAGATGTCATACACTTTGAATTGGTATTCAAAATTTGGAACCTTTGATGGAAGCCTTAATGTAGCATGGGGAGATAAACTAACGAGCCAAAGTTTACCAGTATTTTGGTGCAAGATGTCCTTGTCTTCTTGTCGTGTGTGACCTAAAAAATGTAAGTGGCCAAAATGCGCCAATAGAATAAAGGGAGAACATAGAAGAAAGACTAAAAGTTTGATTAATGGTAGACATGCAAAGTAGGAGAGTACTTGTTTTATTTGTCTTTCGTAAATATGTCTCCTATTGGCAAGTTTAGAACATGGTTGCTTCGCATGGTCCGTTGTTTAAAAATGATTTTTTAACTTGTACATTTACTCATTAATGTTTGGAAAATCCTACAAAGAAAAAGTGACGAATTGATGACACATAAGCACTTGGAGATAATGTTTGAGGAAACGGAGGCATGGAAGTAACACTTCAAAATGGTGATCAAAAAGTCATTTTATAAATTAATATTGGAAGTAAAACAAGGGGAGTGCTCTACTCCAGATTAAAGAAGCGTTATGATGCTAACTCCCAGCTGAGACTACAGTTAATTTCTTCGGAATTTAACGGCCCCAATTTTCATGGATTAGTAGGGTTCACTTTCTGACATTTCAGAGAGATCCTAATCATCTACAGGTGTCCAATGCGAAGGCCTCCGGAGATCCCTCTCAGCTGTATTACATAATAAGTAACTGGTTGGTGAAGTGGCAGCTGGAAGGCAGGATCACAAAAATGTTAACAATGATTGCACTCCCACATCTACGTGTATGATCAGGTGAAATATATTCCATATCTTTTAGCTAATATAAAGTGAATTTTGTAGCAGGAATTTATAACTGGCATTTCCAGGGTAAAGTACCCTATGTCACACAGCTGATTTTAAAAATATTGTCAGTCAAAGTTTACAAACAAATGGCACATTAAGGGCCTTATGTAGGTAAATTACATTTACCACTTCATAAATACCGAATTTTACCGATTCGGTATTTATGAATCGGTAAATGTAATGTAGGTAAAAAAATACCGATTCGGTAAGTGTCGGTATTTTAGAATCGGTATTTACCGATTCGGTAATGGTAACCTGTATCTCATTGAATCCTATGGGCCAGGAGGCCCATAGAAATCAATGGGAAGCCAGTTACCATTACCGAATCGGTAAATACCGAATCGGTAATGGGGGGAGCTCAATCAAGGGTGGCAGGGTGTCACATTGACACCCTGTTGCACCCCTGATTCCTGCATGTGTGCACATGTGGCACACATACATGCCCTCAGGGCATGTGTGTCTGCCACATTGCACACTGCAAAGTGCACAAAAATGCTTTTTCACACCTATTTGTCATTTACCACCAACTATTAGTTGGTGGTAAATAACGAATCCACACAACACCCACACACTCCCCCTACATCTCATTTCATGATTCGGTATTTACCGAATCGGTAAAATTACCGATTCGGTAATTTTACCGATTCGGTAAATTACCGAATCATGAAATTGTCCCCCTACATAGCAAAAGCCTAAATACCGGTCGGTAACGGTATATTTACCGAAAATCGGCCGTTACCGACCGGTATTAGGCTACCTACATAAGGCCCTAAATGTTATATACTAGCACACATGTTCTGCCTGGAAAATGTGTAGTCTAGAATCATTCTATTGTAACTGAATTTAGATATGTTTTTAGAAGTGATTGTGATGACTACATCTTTCACTCTGGTTTCCTACTACTGCTCTGGGGACATGATCAGAGACTACTGCATTGCCAAAGAAACCGCCAAAGCTGTTTTGAAACTGAAATGCCTGTCTTTAAACTATTCCTACGTGGCTGGTCCTGGTCAGCAGGGTGCAGTCACTGCAGAGGGGATAATATCAGATGCCCAGAGCAAATACATGGGGGGCATGTAAAAAAACAAATTGATTTCTTTACACTACCGAATGTGAAGAGCCTTACCATGGTAGGTCATGCTCTCCATAAAGTCTTCTCTACAACTTCAAATACATTATCGCATCAAAATTGATTAAAAAATATATATATACTCTGTTGCTAGTTCTAAGCAATGGCTACCAGTATCCAGTTTGAATGATTTTCCATACCGAAGATCATAATTTTGGAATTCAGAAAGTTACGTTTAGGAGAAATAATAAAAATGGAATAAGCGCCATTAAAACAGTGGTTGGTGGTACTAAGAGTACAGTAAAGTGTACAGTTTAATAAGCATAAAGCTTTATTGGTGGACAGTGGTGCTCAATATTAGACAGAGACAATCTAGCATCTCACGAGTTTGAGATAAAGGTATGGGGCTCTTGTTAACTACCTATTCTTGCAAATGACTATGTAATAGGTTTACAATGATCTTATCTGCAATAGCTAGTAAGACTGTGAGACTATGGTTACAGCCAGCTGGTTTCATCTTATCAGTTGGGCTTTAAAGATTGACCTACCTTTCAGGATCCACAGTACATTTAAAAACAATGTCAGAACGTGCATTGTACAATCAGTTTCCAAAATAACAGCATTTCCGATCAAACTATGGGCCTTATTATGATGTCGGTGGCAGCCCGTCTGACATCTGGGGCTGTAGTTCGACTGCCGTATTATAATGTGGTTGGTTGAAGGCTGCGGGCAGAGGGACCAACTGACGGCTTGGACAGACTCAAGGAGCCTGTCGGAGAGTCCGTCAGAGTGTAATACCCTACAATGGAAGCAGTGCCTGCAGAGGCACCGCCGTAGGGTATACGATGTCCCTTTCCCCTCTGTCTATACATGGCAGTTGGACCGCCATGTAAAACCAGACGGAATGGGACTTTGGGGGCCCGTAGCAGGTCCCCAGTCACCTGTGGGCCTCCACTAAGGACCCAGAGGAGGCACATGTGGTGTCCCCAAACATCCATGCACATGGTGCCTGGCACAGGGTGCATAGATGTTTGAATACTTATCATTTACTATTTCGACTTGTGCTGGGGCCGGTTTCTGGTTGGCAGCACAAGCCGCAATAGTAAAGGGTATGTTTCCGACTGCAGTGCTGGTGGCTGCATTGTAATTCACGTTGGTGGAACCTCCAACTCCTTGTCGGGGGGACTCATTCCCGCTATGATGTTGGTCAGATGCTCATCCAACCGGCATAGTAAAGAGGGCCTAAATGTGAAATCCATCAGGATCAGCCTCATGGGCAGTCCATCTACAATCGCATAGCAAACTAGGCAGTAGGCTAGGGGGTGCCAAGTTGAGTGGGGCGGCAAATTATGTGTTTATGTTTTTTGCATTGCTCAAAGTTAATCTTGCTTAACATATTGTATTTTAATCCTTACATCATGATTCTCCATTAAAATCCTTCTGCATAATGTTCTTGATTTTGCAATATAAAACGTTCTCACATTAATTGCTTCTCAATGTAACCATTTATCTTTGTTGAACTTACACGACCTGTGATAAGGAATTCCAATGTTTCCTTGTTGGAGACCAAACAGAATGTTCTTTTTATATAAATATATATATTCTCACTTTTATAATCAGAAACATTCTGACAAACATTTTCTCACCATTAAAATAGTGAAGATTTTAAACATTTCAAGATTATTGGAACACTCATTTTTGTAAATAGTCCACAATTTCCTAGGGATTAAGAAAGATGAAACACACTAGGAAGATGTTTGTTCAGTAGTCATTAACAAATAAAAAGCTTAAACATTTATGAATATTAATGGTCCTTGCTAAAGCAAAATTCAATATTTCTGAAGCACACATACATACTACGTTAGTGAGCTAGCGTGTCACCCTATGTTCTTCCGTTTTACTTTGTCAGATATCAGGGCATGTCATTTGTAATGTGGGTAGTGTCCCTGGTTGTGCTGCGGAGGTCTCTAAAACAGCTGCACCAAGAACAAACAGGCACAGTTCACCCGATTACAATCAATGCACTGCCACCAGGGCACTGGGGAAATTGCGGTTCCCTGGGGACACAGCATTAGTGAAAGACAGAGCAGCTGCTTGAAGTAGCTACACTGTCTTTAATTGTGCAGGCAGCAGCCTCTGCACTTGAAAGGGTGACAGAGATGCCCCTGCAGGCGGGTGCAGTGAGTGACTGCACCTACTTGCAAGGGAATCTCAGGGGGGTTCTGTCCTTTGCCACTCCCAGGGGGCTGCCCTCAGTTTGCTCCCTGACAGTGTGCCACCTTTTTGTAGAGCAATGTCAGTGCACCTCCCAAAGGCCTCTTTGCCTTTGTGCCTGCTTCCCTGATACTGCACAGACGCAAAGTGTTTCTCTTATTTGCATGGGGAAACACCTCCATGCAAATAAGGGAACGCCTCCATAATGTAGCACCGGCGCTGTTTGTGGGCTAGTACTGTCTGTGTTACAGAAGAGACCTCACAAGCGTCTGCGACCCCTTCTGTAATACCACAGTGGATGGGGGTAGGGGGGCAGAAAACAGAAGCACAGGTCTACTGCACTCCCCAGGCACTATATGTAGTGCACTATTCTACTGAACAACCTAGCCCTGACATTTGAGCTTAGAAAGTGAAAGACGGGACTGGGGATACTAAAAAGGGTTTGGTTTTTACTAAAGTAATCAGAACATTTGAAACCAGAAAATGCAGTCAGAATGTCTAAAACTGTTACAGTGAAAATGGCAGTGAAAAATGTCACAGGGGTTGACCAGTCTCCCAGGGCACCATCTAAGAATGCATCTATATATTAGATTTTATTGAAGTGCTTAAGTCTTTTGGGTATTGGGTCTCTTTCGACCGAGAAATTGAAATAGTTCTGAACAACACACTTAAAACACGGTTTCTTTGGGGTATTAAAAGAACAACTGTATTTGCAACTACTAAGTAAAATGCATACAAAATAATGATACAGCTTCCAAAGTTCAAAACAAGCAAGCAGACTCTTTAAAAAGTATTGGTGCATTTATTTGTCAAGGGCATTCCTAAAATGATACCACAAACATGAAAACTACTCCATCACAAATGCAAAAATATAACTGGAATCAGTGTTTCCCAAGCCCATTTATTTGTATGCTTCAATGGCAGAGGTCAAATGTCAGGTTATGTCTTCTGACAAGTTGCTGCTTATTCTTTTAAGATGGGATTGTTGTTTACTTTTCTTTCTCTGACTGTAAAGTGAGAGGAGTATTTAAAGTGAATTATGTGACAATTTTAGGATGTCATGTTTTTGGCAACACAAATGAGAATAGCTGTAAATTAACTGTATGCGATCAATCAGCAGTTAGGAATGGAACACTTTTTTTTTGCATTTCAGGAGTCTGCTGGAAACAGAAATTTGCATAAGATCAAAGCAAATAAAGCCAGTTTAATTGGTGATGTACAGATGATAAATGTTCACGGGTGCTAAATAGCTTTATCTCAAAACTGTATGTCTGTGCAAAGTGAGTGCTCTTTTAATGGAAAATATGCTGTCTGTGAATTACAATGCACTACCACACAATGCAATAGTTTCAATCAAAAATCACCCCTCCCTATGTCAAATAAAGGTAGGTGGTCGCAAAAGTGTGTAATTCTAAAAAATCGGACGACTCTAAAAAGTATGGGAATCACTCACTTGGATAGCTTGTACTCAAATAAAGCTATAACCTGAAACATACTTTTCTATTGTGACTTGTCAGGTTTTTTTGGACACATGATTAATCCTGCAATTTCTTCTTTAAACTTTCATTTTGATTTTTTATCATTCACTATGGATTTCTCTACCCACACATTTCCCACGAAAACTGCACTACTATGCGGTCAGATGAAATTGAACCATAGATAAATACGATTCCTTAATCAAATGCTGCTGCATTGGGGCCGGCTACTTCCGAAAATATGCATTGTTCTTACACTGAGAGTGCAGATGCCAGATCGCTGACATGGTAAATACTTCATTCTTCTCTGAGCGCGCAAATACTTCCAGACAAAAAATGTCTGCTTGGAAAATTGTGTGTTTCTTATTTATGCAAAGGTCGCTTTAATAAGGGCTGCACCAGTAGGGCATCTCACATAAACTGTTTTGTTTCACCAGTAGTTGACATTTTTGGAGGTATTAGATACAGAATGTAAAAAATATTTGTGTCTGCAGTATTTTAATCTATTTGTGGTAAAATCGGTCCACTGAATTTTATTTTTTGGACACAATAATATTTATTGAAATACAACAAGCAACAATGGGTGGCCAAGCGAGGGCCCAAAAAAGGGGTGGGTACGAAAATACAAAAGCCCCATGCATTTTCCTTTAACTTCATTAATCAGTGCTACCGCAAAAACTGCTGTAGAAGCACACCAAATTTGGAATGAAGCTAGATCTTAGTGGGCAAATTGTACTTTTTGTGATTTGGTTTAAATCCCTTCAGTAATTTTTGAGAAATAAAGGTGCAAAAATAGTTGTATATCTGCACCATTGGATCTGAGTGCGAATTTAAAAATAGAGTGTTCTACCTGGCCTAGGGAGCTTTTTTCCTTGGCCTATCTTGCTCACGTTAGAGTCAAACTCCTGCAAGAGCGGGTTCACTGAGTGGCTGCCAGCAACATGAGAAAACTGGCAGCAATTACAGGATTTGGGTACCTAGTCCCCTGTTCTGAAGTAAAAATTGAAAAAAATGTTATAAGGGGCAGTATAGGGATACTCTGCCCTCCTAGCCCCCATGGTGGGGGGGGGTGGGGGAGAGAGACAGTTTCAGTGCCATAATTAAAAACAATTTAACAATTTTGCAGTGATCCTGAGGGAGTCCCATGAGATCATGGCTAAACAAATAGTGGCTGCTATTTTATTATTTATATATGTCGAGGGCCATCAGTAGGGCTGCTCTCCCCAGCCCATTTAGGTCCCCGGGGACCCCATCCCCCGGGATCGGGTGTATCATTGAAGGGGCACATGGTCCCTCTGCCCAAGTCATTTTTGGCCCTGGGGACACCATCACCCGCGGCCCAATGTATTGGTTAGAAATGGGGACGTGCGGCACTCCCTCCCTGAGCCTTTTATGGCCCCAGGGAACTCATCCCCCAGGGCCAGCTCTCTTACTGTGCCCGGGGAGCCCATTCCTGGGACACAGTAGTTTCCCTGCCTGCACTAACACAAGCAGGGAAACATGTTTGCTCCCATCTTGCAGGAGCATTTTAAACCTCCAGCCAAATAGGAGCAAACACTAAGGCCCATAATTATGACCCAGTTTGCGTGGCTCTTGCACCACGCAACATGGTGGAGGAGCGATTCAAAATGTAAGTCATAGTTTTGAAGCCACACAAAGCCACTTTGCATGGCTTTCAGTGGCTCCAAAAATGTGGGGTAATGCAATGCAGTGCAAATTGCTGCGTTGCATTTCTCTGCCCTGGGTAGGCGTTCCATAGGCATTGCATGGGTGTTCCCATGCAACTCCCATGGTTTTTGACACATTCCCAAATTTACAAGACCTTGTAAACCTGGGAATGTACCATTAGGAGAAATATGCTACTTTCACCTTGTTTTGTTTCTCGTACTATGTGTGCGGCATTCTGCAGCAGGCCTAAAAACAGGATAAAGCTTCTGAGGATTGTTTTTGTACAGGAAGGTGGCCCTTCCTGCACAAAAACAATACTGACTGCAACACAGCCATCATTGCACCATGGTGCAAGGGTGCCTGAATTGGCGCTAGGCTGCTAAAATGGCACTAGCACAAGGGAAATGGACAGTAATTTGCCGTATAGAATAAATACAGCACATTCTTGCCCTTTCCCTGTGATGAAGGGCAGTGCAGCAATGTGACTTGTTGTGCTGCCCTGCACCACTAAATTCATAAATATGGCCCTAACTCTGCTCCCAGCCAGTGGGAGCTTTAAAAATGCTTCCACAGGTGGGAGCAGATTTGGGTTCTGTTTCCCTGCTCACACTGATGCGGCCAGGGAAGCAGAACACATATTACTCCCACCTGGAGAGAGAGCATTCAAAATGCAGCTGCTCTCTCCAGGTGGGAGCAATGCTGGCTCCCTTACCATGCTGGGAACTGCCTTGTTCCATGGAGGCTCTGGGGCTCCCTCATGACCTCCACCATGTTGGTTGGTGAGTGCCCCGGTTGGGCACCAGGGCACCCACCTATTATAAACTCAGGCCCTAGGGCAGGTATACCTGCGGACATAGTTGGTCGCGTGTCCCCTCTCAACAGGTTCATAAAAATGAAAATGCAACCCCGGGGAATGTGTCCCTGGAGCCTCTGAAGAGTAAGGGCGAGGAGCCACATGGCCACTTCTCCTTTTAAAATACATACTGCTCGGGGGGACGGGCCCCAGGGCTTAATGAGGCTCAGGGAGGGAAGCTACACGACAACCTCCCCTTTTTTTGTATTCAGCCCCAGGGGATGGGGTCCCTGATGCCTATTAAGATTTGGGGAGGGCAGTTGCATGCCTCCTCCCCTTAGATTTTGGACCTAGGGGATTGTATACCAGGGGCCCAATATTTTATTACCACACGTAAAGCCAACCACATGTGGCCAGGCCCTGCTTCCAACACCATACGAGCAGCCAACCTCCCACCACGCATGGCCTTCTGGCATGCCTCATTTATAGCTGGTCTTGCAGGTCGTGCCTGCACTTAGGTAGACTTCCTGGTTTCTGATTCTATTATCATCTTTCTCCCAAACAAATCACCAATATAATAGTGATCATTATAAAAATGTTGAATAGAGTTATAATTTGAAAAATGTATGTGAGCCTTTCTTATAACATAGTTTTTATAATTGCATTTTGTGGGCTAAAAAGTGTTAAAAATGTAATGACTCCAAGACACATTTGATATTAAATATTGTTTTTCAGCCCACAAAATGGAATGACAAAAACAATCACAAGAGGGCCTTGTACTCCAGGTGAAGAGAATAAAGTTCCAGTCAAGAATGTTTTAAAACAAATGGTAAATTCTCCTAGAGTAATGATTTTACTGACACAGAAGACTTACTGTTTTTTTATGTTGCTGGAGGGCACTGCTTCACTTCCTGCAGCCCCCTACACCATTAAAAAAATGCTTGGCAGTGCCCCTGCCACTACTGCAGGCACCACAAGCATAAAAGTATTGTCTATTATAATGCCCTAGGGCATTTTGGGGTGCTTCTCCCTAGGAATAGTGAATAATAAATGAGCGGCTCCTGATGCTCATTTAGTGTTCCATTTTAATTTTTCCAGTTCACTTAGGGTGTGTACCCGAGACACGCATAGTTATATTTTTTTATAAGGGGAAGGGCGCACATGGCCTCCCTCCCTGTGCTTTAGCATGCCCCAGGGACACCACCACCTGGGGCTGTTTATCTTATTAAGGGGAGGGAGCACCCTGCACCCCTTCCCGAGCCACTACAAGCCTGAGGACCAAATCCCCCTGAACCATATTTCTTTATGAAGGGGAGGGAATATGTGTCCTCCCTCCCTGACCCACTAAGGGCCCCGGTGACCTCATCGCCTCGGGCTACAGCTGGGTTGCTCACCAGGGGCACCCACAAAACACTATATTGGGAGCCACAAGGGGTGCTCCTGCAGCCCCAGATGGCTCCCTAGATAGCACCTTACTGGGCACTGGTGGGAGCCGGCTCCTTTCCTTTGCTCCCACCAGGGGCCGTAATACGTATTGGCATTGTTTGCACCCAGCGCACTTTTGAAAAGGTGCGCCAGGCACTAACAATGCCAATGCACCCCATTATGGTGAATGTGCTTCTCCGTGTTTTCACAGTGCAGGCGGCACCTGTCTGCACCTTCAAAGGGGATTAGAGATCCCCTTGCAGGCGGGTGCAGTCAGTGATGGCACCCGCCTTCAAGGGGGTGTCTCAGGGGTCCATGGGACCCCCTTTACCCCCTGCAGAGTGCTGCTGTCAGGAGGCACACTGACACTGTGCCACCTTTTCTATGGCACACTGTCAGTGCGCCTTCTGAGGGCTTCGTTGACTCTGCGCCTGCGTCTGTAATATGGCACGGGACCAGAGTCAAAAGAATTCCCTCATTTGCATAGGGCACCCCCTATGCAAATGATGGAACACCCTCTGTTGATAGCGCTGGCGATTTAAGTGCGCCAGCGCTATCAGTATTATAGAAGGGGATGCACAAGCGTCTGAGCCCCCTTTTATAATACCAAAGTGCCCTGGGGGAGGCTGCATACCCCTCCAACAATTTTAAAGAAATCAGCCCCAGTGGATGGGATCCCAGGGCCACTAGTGTGTGAGTGAGGGTGTCCCACCACCCCTTCCTCAAATGTTATTAAATAAAGACCTCTGGGACTTCACCCACCTAGGCGTCTAATAAATTAATCAAAAAGGAACACAGGACAATGTTGTGGATTGTATTTTTTTAAATCCACGATCAAATGTTTGTTTTTATTTTGGGCCCAAGGGTCACTCACAACAACTAGAGAGAAGGGTATTCCTACCTTTCCCCTTAATATATTTTTATTATTTAAGCTCGGGACAGGGGACTAAGTCCTTGAGCCCGGTAATGCTTGCCAACAACATTTTTTTCTATGTTGCAGGCAGCCAATCAGAGCCATCCCTCCCGCAGGAGCTTTACTCCTCCAGGAGAAAGTTGCCCTAAAGGAAAAAAAGCCTCCTGAGTCAATCAAAAAGCCCTATACTTTTAAATTAGATTCAATTGACTCGCACAAGAGTCCCTCGAAGCCAACCATCCAGAAACACAAATCGTTTTGATCCTTAATTTCTTAAAAATGACTGAACCGATTTACACCAAATCACAATAAAAGTACTCTTTCCGGACCAAGATTCCATTCAATAAGTTTTGCGATAGCACTGTTCAAATAAGTCTATGGAAAATGCATGTGGATTTTGCATTTTGGGGCCACCTCTTTTTCTCAAACCCTGCTAAATGGATCACTCCAAAACGTTCCATGAAGAAACTAGTCATAAAAGAACACTTTTTTCAAAGTTTTGTGAAGATTCTTCAAACAACCCCAAAGTTATTAGTAAAACAAAACAGGTATTTCCATGGAAACATAGACCTAACTGTAACTACCCTGTGGTGACCGCCACTGGGTAATATTGGGCAGGTGCAGTTAGGTCAGCATTTCCATATGAAATGTCTTTTTTGTTGTTACTGGTTGGAATTGCACCAAATTTGGGAGGAAGGTAGCTCTTGGTCCAGAAATTTGGTGTATATCTATTAAGTACTTTTGGTGATATTACGCTCTGAAAATATGTGCATAGCTGGACAATTGGGTTCAAGGAACTATTGCAAGAGTCCCTTAAATCCAATTTGAAAACACTAGAACCTTCTGATAAGTGCTGGGGGCATTGTTTGTCTTGGGCCATCTTGCTCCATGGAAACAAGGCTCCCACCTGAGCAAGGCTCTGATTGGCTGCCTGCAGTTTAAGGAACAATGTTGCAGGCAGCTATTACGGGACTTGGGAGTCCTAGTCCACTGAAATTAGTTTAGGTTTTGAAAATAATATAAGGGGACAGGGTAGGGATACCTGGCCCACTTAGGCACTGTGGGGGGGTCCAGAGGGACCTCCTGGGGCCCAAAGAATATATATTGTTGAAAGAAAATCGCAATCATGCAGAACTCTCACGGGACTTAAGGAACTCCAGCAAGATCGCAACTTTAAAAAAAACACATTTGTATTTTATTTTGGGGAGGGTGGGCATGTGATCCTCCCTGATCCAAAAATGGGGCCTGGGCACCACATCTCCCAGGGTTAAGTTCATTAAAAAGAGGAGGGGGACACAGGATCCCCTCCCCAAGCCTTAAGAGGCTCTGGGGACCGCATCCCTTGGGGCCAAAATATATTTAACTGATGAGGGGCCTCGTGGCGCCCTTCCATGAGCCTGTAGCGGCCCTCCAGGACCCAATCCCTCAGCAGCAAATGCATTCGCTCTAGGGGATGGAGTGCACGGTGCCCTCCACAACACAAATGGACTATGGGGATGCCATCCCTGGTGCTAAACAGTAACTAGAGGGGAGGGGCGCGCGCCCCCTACCCAAGCCTCAACCTTCGGTCTGGCTCCCTGCCTGTTCACACAGAGGATCCACTCCCAGGGCACAGTAGTATGTCCTGCTCGCAGGACCGCCTGTAGGGAAATAAGTGTGCACCCACCAGGCAAGAGCTTTGAAAATGCTCCCATCAGGTAGAAGCACAATTCTGTTCCCTGCCAGCTCTTTTGCGGGCAGGGAAACTCAAACTGCTCCTAACTGGTGGGAGGAAGCGAAAGCAGCTCCTCCAGCCTGGTAGGATCAATGCGGAAGCTTGCTGGGGCCGTGGACTCTAATTGCTTGGGAAGGAATGCAATATGCCCTTCTCCCCAGTATTTAAAAAAAGAATTGCTGTCTCCCACCACGCCCTGCAGCTGACCAGTGGGAGTTGGCTGCCTATGAGGAGTTGATTGCAGGGCCTGGCAACACTCTCCAAGCCCCCAGGGCCATGGGCCATAAAGGAGAGGGGGCTGCATGGCCCACCTTCCCGAGCCTTATTAGGCCCTAGGAATCCTATCACTTGGGACCAAATGCCATAAACAATGGAGGGCACAACCCCTATCCTCAAGCCTTAATAGTCCCTAGGAAGCCCATCCTCAGGGCTTAAGTTATAAAAAAGGGGTGGGGCGGCCCCCCTCCCACTACTCCTTGAGATCCCAACACCCCATCCCCAGTAGCCTATCATAAATTAAAGAGAGGGGGTGGGTGGCCTCCTCCCTGACATCCCTTGGGCCCAGGGCACCCCATCACCTGGGGCCTATGTTATATTTATACAAGGGGGAGAGGGTCACACGGCTACCCTCCCCATGCCTCCTTGTGCCCAAGGACCCCATTCCCGGGCCAATAAAAAGTCAAGGGGAGGTGGTGGTTGGCCACCCTCCCCATGCTTCCTTGAGCCCCCATGACACCATTTCCCAGGGCCAGAGGAGGGTACCCCGGTGCCCAATGCAGGCTCCTCCACAAACCACTAGCTGGGGGCCACAAAAAGATCCTCAGGGCCACCGCAATCCAAGCCCTCTCCCTGCATGCTGCAGAAGCTGACATTGCTCCTGCCCAGAGGAACCATCTGCTTATGCTCGCTCCTGCCGGGTGGGAGCAATATCTGCTTCCCGGCTGCAGGAGCGCAAGCAGGGAAACAGAAGTCTGCTCCAACCCTGTGAGAGCATTTTTATATCTCTTGCTGGGTGACAGCAGATATGCCTTCCGTGCCCACACTTCTGCAGGCAGGACATGCATTTTTAGTCCCACCTGGTGGGAGATTTAAAAATGCTCCCACCAGGCAGGAGCAAACAAATGCTTTCCTGCCAATGCTATTACAGGCAGGAAAGCTACTGTGCCCCAGTGCTGTACTCACAGTCTATGAGCCAGCCCTGAGGAATGGGGATCCCTGGGCCCTAAGAAGGTCAGCGAGTGGGGCCACATGGCCTCCCTCTCTTTTAACTTAAGTTTGGCCCAAGTGATTGGGTCGCTGGGGCCTTTTAAGGCTTTGGAAGGAGGGCTGTGTGGCCCCCTCTCTTAATCTAAATATCTGCCTCTGGGGGATGGGATCTCCCAGGCATCTTAGAGGCTTGTAGGGGGCTATACATCCACCTCCCCTTTATAAAAGTTTTGGTCCAGGGGGATGGGATCCATGGGCCATTTTAGGCTCAAGTAGGTGGGCCGTGGATCCCCCTTCCCCTTTTATAGAAACTCAGGCCCATAGGATGGGGTCCCAGAAGCCTCTTAAAGGCTGGGGAAGGGGACCATCGCCCCCACCCCTAAATTACATGTGCTGCTCCCTGGGCAACAAGGGGCTATTCATTTTCCCACAGGGAATCCTGCTCTTTAAAATTTTTTTAAAAAACAACCACAGATCCTCCGAACATTTGCGGTAAAAAAAACTTTAAAACTGTTTTTAGGCCTGGGTGGGGTCCCTAGAGGTTCCTTCCACCAGGCCTAGGGGGTCAGCGTGTCCCTACCCTGCCCCCTTTTGTCTATTGTGTGTGTTTTTAAGTAGTAACCCTAAAATGGCTGCCTCCACATCGTTGTTGAGATGTGGCAGCCAATCTGATCTCTTCAAGAGACCTGCTAGCCCTGTGTATGCTCTGTGGCATGATATATACCAAGTTGTTTTTGCGCTCTAATTGCTCAAAAAATACTGAACAAATTTACACCAAATCACAGAAAGCACTCTTTCCAGGCCAAAATGCAGCTTTATACTAAATTTTGGATAAATCCGTTCAGCGGTTTGGGCTGCAGCTGTGTCTAAAGTTCCTATAGAAAAATGAATTGGGAAAACGACTTTTAGGAGTCCCCCTTTTTCTTGGCCCACACATGACGGATACTCACTAAACTTTCCAATGCGCAAACCAGTCAAAAAGTACCACTTTTTGGAAAGTTTTGTGGAGATTCATCAAACGGAGACAAACGTATTAGCAACACAAAAAAAGGCATTTCCTATTGAAACACAATCCTAACTATAACATCCACTTGTTCAGTCAGGTGGACTATCGAAAGAAACCATTTGAAAATTCCTACAGAATCAGTGTTTATCGCATACCCTCTGAAGCAGGTTTTGCTTGCTATCTTTTTGTGTTTTGTATTTTTCTAAAAGAAGGTTAAAAAAGTGGCCTCCCGTTTAGTTTGTGTTTACTTCATTCAAACCCTTGTTTTCCAAATTTATTGAAACATTCTAATGATGCCTTACTCTACACCAGTGGACTTTTGATATCCAACTGTACCTCCATGTGTTGTCGGCAACTAATATTCTATTCCTGAGACACTGCGTGGACACCATTTAATAACAGATTTCTGCAGTGCAAGCTAAATTGCTTCAAGACTGAGGTAAGCATTGACAGCATTTTTTAGTGCCTCGCTCCTTTAAAATACGTGTCAAAGCAATCTCCTACCAAATCAGCCAACAGGTCAGGACTAACCTGTTCGTCCCAATCCACAAATTCTACTCCATCATGCAGGCTTTGCTTTAATCACCCATTGGTTGTGGGATCATGCTTCACTCTGGCCTCCACAACTCCACCGTCACCACTCTAGAAGCCACCTTCCATGCAGTGATCCGTCTTGAACAAATTTGACATCACTCGTCCCACACTCTAGGAGCTTGACTGGTGCCCTTGACTGGTATGCATCTAATTTTGGGCATTTTCATCATGCAGGAAGCAATTCAGATGCACAATCCTAACTACCTGGCTAATAAGCTAGTTTTCCCTGGGAACTTACAGAGTTCAAACAGCAAAAACATGTTGGTTTGGAAGATCCTTTAAGGCAAGAAAAGACAAGGCAATAAAAAACGCGTTTTCCTCCCTCCTTCACAATATGGAACGATCGCCCTCCTCATTAGAAAGTGGACCCCTAACTCATCCGCCTGACCTGCCTCCAAAAATTGACTAATGGTTTGCCTGAACTATGGGCTATACTATCAGGCCTATGTAAGCTTCTGATTTTTATATCCTGTTTGATATGTGATAATGTCGCCATGCATCTGTCTTGACTTAGGGGCATATTTATAATAACTGACGCATCCCTGCATATCAGCAGGGATGCGCCAGTTATTTTGCGCCCCAGCTCCGCCACCATGGATGCACCGCATTTATAATGCGGCGCACCATGGGCCAAAAACGGCACAGATGCGTCACGCATCTGTGCCGTAAAAGTGGCGCATTGCTGGAGTTGCGTCGCAAGCGCGACGCAGCTCCAGCAATGCTCTGGGGGGCCCTATCTTCACAATGCTGCGTCAATCCTTACGCCTGCTTCAAGCAGGCGCAGGGTTTTGATGCAGCATGGGCTCAAAAGTGACTGAGTGAAATCTTGTAGATTTCACTCAGCCACTTTTAGGAGGCGTTCCTGCGCCGGAACGCCCCCACCTGCCCTGGAACGCCTACATGTGGCGCAGGGCTTTACAACGTGACGCATCTCCCAGATGCGTCACGTTGTAAATACCCCGCACCATGGCGCAGGATTTGCGCCGCTGCTGCGTCACAAAAGTGACGCAACGGAGGGGTAAATGAGGCGCAAGTCAAACATAAATCTGCCCCTTAGAATTTACTGACATTCATGAAGTACACCTTTGCAATTTGGGACTAGGTTCACCCTATATTAATAACCCGAAAAAAACTGACAAATATTATTGTAAATAGCTATGAAGAGTCAAATCAATTCTGTGATTTTGTATCTTGTTTGCAGTGTGGGATAAATTGGCATTTGTACATTTAATTTTGAGGCAAAAGAATAGAGTTTGACACAGTCCTGGTGCACAATGAAGCTTGAAAACAAATAATAAATGAAATGTCCTCCTTTCCTTTTGGGCCACACAACCACAATTACACATCATGACATTTCGTAGTGCTTAACTGTTGTCTTCATATTCACTGCTTATGGTAATTTTACTGTGTGCTGGAGTAGCAAAGTGTTTTTAGTCAACAGGACGGTCACCCCATGCTATGCTCAAAAACATGTTTGTTGAGACGCACCTCTTCCTAACCGCATTGTTCACTGTGTTCTAACTAAAAATACTACTATTTTCATAAGCCTGGGACTATTTTCATAAGCCTGGGAGACATCCTTCTGAAATTTGGGAAGAGAAAGATGGTTTTGGTTGGCCCAAAAATATAGCTCTGGAGATGAAACCTGAGTGCTTTTTAAATCGAAAAATGTATGAAAAAGTGGGACCCCCATACTTTGTTTAAAAAATGCTTTAAAATTACATCTGTAAGATCCGTGCTTAATTTGAGCTGGTGGTTTCTGGTGCTCAGCACCAGCACATTGTGCCCTTGTTTGTGTAATTTAAAGATGAGCACAACAGTTAATCACTTAGGGGCATATTATCAAGCCAGGCGATAAAATCATCACCGCTTTAGCGGCAGAAAACTGCCGCTAAAACGGCGATAATGGGCTTGATAATATGCTCTATGGAATTCCAATTGAAGCCCATGTTAGATGCCCTTCACATTTAACATGGGCTTCAATTGGAATTCCATAGAGCATATTATCAAGCCCATTATCGCCGTTTTAGCTGCAGTTTTCTGCCGCTAAAGCGGCAATAATTTTATCGCCTGGCTTGATAATATGCCCCTAAATCTCCCCGTTCCTACCAAGAAATGAATGTGTCCTTGTGTAACGCAACTGGTGCTCATGTAAAGCGCTCCAATACCTTCGAATCAAGTTCACGTTACATATATCTGCAAAAAAAACCAGTTGTTTCTTCATTGAACATACATTAAAAACGACTAATACCTGCCACCCTAGCCATTCTTATAGCTTTGGGGGCCTGAAATAGTCTGAATTGTCACACTTGTAGGAGTGTGAGGGTGAGTAGTTGAGTAGGTACCGTCATTGGCAGTGCTGGCAAGGACAATGCGTGGTAAAAACTTCGGGGCAGATTTACAAGCCCCCTGCGTCACTTTTGCGTCATTTTTCCCAGGTTAACAATGACGCAAAAGTGGCGCAAGGGGCTTGTAAATCTGCCCCTTCATTTCCCTCCTGACAGGGTCATTTCACCTATTTGTTTCCAAACTAAGCAGAAACTTACCTACGCAACAAGAAACACCTGGAGGAATTTCTTTGGGAAACAATAGGTACTTCAAACAAATTGTTTTCTAAAGGAGGTGTTCATAATTCAGGAAAGAGAGAGAAGACATATTCATGTCGAAAATGCATTCTAGAATTGGTGCAACGGTATACAAATCAGCTTCCGAGGGCATCTACTTGAACTTTAATGATCGTAGTGGGACGGGAATGCAAAATGGCAAATTAAGTAGCAGACAGCCCCAAATAACTGCAGAATGACTTGGGTTTCAACTAATTTGGTATATGGGTTTTGACGAGTTAAAAGAGGAAAAGAATGACGGAGACCGTATGAGAGAACGGCTACAGAAGGAAAACAAGAGGGAACGGGCTAAAGAATGAAAGAAAAATAGGAAATTTTGATCGGCAGAGATGGAGTGAGAGAAAAAGAGAAAGGGTGCGAGGGCCAGCGGATGGGTTTAAAGAGAGAGACAAAAAGCAGAAAGCGATACAAAGAGGTGACAGGGTAGGAGATAGAAACAGGAACATATAGATATCCTTCTCCCTTGGACTTCGAAGTCCAAGGGAGAAGGAAGAAAAACAGAAATAACGTAAAGGAGAGGAGTTGGCCTAACGGATAGGGCGCTCGACCTCGGACCTTGGTTCGAGTCTCGGTAATGACGCTGAACCTCCTGTGATTCTGGGCAAATTACTTAATCTCCCCGTGCCTAACAAAAAATGAATGTGTGTAACTGTTGCTATACCTGATTGGATTCGGGTCAAGTTCGCTATATAAAACACTGCAAAAGAGAAAAAAAGATAGACATAGAAAGTGCGAGACAGCAAACCAAATAAAAAATGCAGCCAAAATGATCAAATCGCAGTTTATCTGAAGAAAGGTAAGGACAAGCAAGGATATATCATTCATTGAGAGTGAGACTCCGTTTTTTTTTTAAGTTCAAAAGAGTTTTATTGAGCAATGAAAAGGTAAATGCAATACAAGATATCAATTGGGAAGATAGGGAGGGAAAAAAAAAGGGGGAGGAAGGAGGAGGGGAGTGGGATTACAAATGAAACATATAAGCGAAATTGCATATGGAAACAATGAACATGGGCATTGAAAAAAATAAAGAAATTGTGTCAATCCTGATCAAACAGTAAATTACAAAGAGCATGAAAATGAAACAACAAGGTAAAATATGCAGAACATGAGAAAGGGTATCATGGGGGCTTGGGAACTTCTTGTTGGGCAGGCAATGGAAGGGAAGAACGAGCAGCACATTTATCTAAATATAGCGTAATGGGGAGCCATAAGTCTGCACGTTTAGCTGCCAAGTGAATAGGGAAGACAAATGCATTATCAAGTCTATGATTATAACAGACATTGTACCACCACGCTTTAAAGGAAATGTTAGATGCATTTTTCCAATTGACAGTAATCTGTTGAAAAGCAACAGCCAATAGCAGATCAACAATGCGAGCAGATGTGTCTACATTATCCCAGCTAGTAGACAAACTGCCCAGGAAAAGATGAACAAGGGAAAAGGGGATGCTGGTGTGAAAAATAACATTGATTTGGGCCCACACCTGTAACCAAAAGTCATGTACATGCTTGCAGAGAAATAGCATGTGTGGTAGGGTAGCATTAGGAGCATCACAAGACCAACACTTGTCTGGGGTAGTGGGAAATCGC
This sequence comes from Triturus cristatus, assembly GCF_964204655.1. NCBI lineage: Eukaryota > Metazoa > Chordata > Amphibia > Caudata > Salamandridae > Triturus > Triturus cristatus. Next base: position 587,030,362 of record NC_140591.1, on the reverse strand, counting down.
TTATGTAGTGTAGAAGGGGTGTGAAGTAGCCTGTTATAAATAAAAAATAGGGATTGTGTCAACGAAGCCGCTCTGGAAGTTTTGCGCAATTTTGTCCAAATTTTGTCCCATAAGGAAATCGGCCAATCCATCCCAAGGTCATCTTCCCACTGAAGTTCAACCTTGGATTTAGGCCTGAGTGACTCGGGTGCATGAAAGTATTTATAAAGAAGAGATGCCTTGGGGGCAGTGCGGAGGAGAGAGTGAAGTCGAACAGCAGGGGTGATAGGGATAGGGGGAGGAGAAGGAGAAGCCGAAAGTGGTAGATAAATCTCCAAAACAGCAGCCTTGAGGAGAAGATACTTAGAGAAAAAGGATTTGGGTAAGCAAAAGGAGGAACACAGGTCAGGGAAAGAAACAAAAGTAGAACCAGAAAAGAGTTGCGAAATCCAAATCAAACCACGGGATCTCCATGATTTCCAGTAAAAGGGCTTATTAGCAATTAGGAGATAATTATTATGCCAGATAGTGGAAGAGATAAAATCAGCCACGGTCACAGGGGGGCCGGGAGCAGCTGATAATAGAAGCTGAAGAGTGTACTTGTGGATAGGAGTGGGAGTCGACGAAGGCTTACGAGAAAAAGTAAGATATTCTGCAAAAGAGAAGGGGGAAAGTAAAGTACGCTCAACCTTAAGCCACATGGGGCAAGGGGAGGTGGAATCTTGTAACCAGAGGGAAGCTTGACGCAATAAAAAGGCCTTCTGGTATGCAGGGAAGTCGGGAAAATTAACACCACCTTCAGAAGCTGGACGTATGAGCCTAGCCCGAGACATTCTTGGTTTTTTGGAATTCCATAAAAACGAAGATAATGTTGAGTTAATCTTAGTAAAAAATTTCATTGGAATAGGGAGTGGAATATTGGAGAGTGTATATAGAATAATAGGAGATATCATCATTTTGATAGTGTCGAGGCGTCCCCACCAGGAGAGGTATAAAGGATGCCATCTTGTCGTGAGGTCTGCAATTTTCTGTGAGCATTTGGACATACACATAGAGATAGTGTCTGAAATTGAGGGAGTAATATATAAACCTAGATATTTAATGTGGGACGGACTCCAGGTGAATCGAGATTCAATAAATTCTTGTTTGAAAGTAAATTTGGTTAGGGGAAGGATCTCACATTTATCGTGGTTAAGTTTATATCCAGAGATAGAGGAAAACGTTCTTACTTCAGTCATGAAAGCAGGGATGGATTCTGCAGGTTTAGAAAGAAAGAGTAATATGTCATCTGCATATGCAGCGAGTTTAACATGCAAATCTGCAATCTGGAAGCCATGAATGGCAGGGTTTTGACGCAACCTGGAAAGGAAGGGCTCCAAAGCAAGGTTGAAAAGAAAAGGGGATAAAGGGCAGCCTTGGCGAACGCCTCTGCCTAGGTCAAAAAAAGGTGAAATTTGACCATTAGCAAAGACTGCTGCTTTAGGATGAGAATATAACAGGGAAACTAAAGAGATAAATCTAGGACCGAAACCAAACCAAGTGAGGGTGTGGAAGAGATAGCACCATTCAACACGATCAAAAGCCTTTTCGGCGTCAAGGGCAATCGCTGCAAGTGAGTGCTGATATCGGGAGGACTTTGATAGGATATTAAATAAGAGTCTAGTATTGTCCGTAATGTACCGGCCCTTAACAAACCCAGATTGCTCCTCTCCTAGTAGTTCGGGGAGAAGGTGGTCCAATCGAATCGCCAATGTTTTAGCGAAGAGTTTGTAATCAATATTGACTAGAGATATGGGCCTGTAATTTTTGCAGTGTTGGGTATCCTTTCCGGGTTTAGGTATGAGGCAAATATGGGCATCAGAGAAAGTTCCTGAGGAGGCACCACGAGAAATAAAAGTACGCAATAAAGAGTGAAGTCGTGGGATTAGGAGTTTAGAGAAGTGAAGGTAGAATTCGACAGTAAAACCATCAGGCCCTGGGGCCTTGTTGGGTTTGAGATGTTGCAATGCAGTGAGTAGTTCCTGTTGTGTGACTTCTGATTCTAAGGAGGAAAGATCTGGAGGGAAGTCAGCTGGTGTATGAATGGTGGAGAAGAAATGGTCAAGGGAGCTAGGGGTGGGTTGGGTTTCAGAGGTATACAAAGTTTCATAGAAACGTGAAAATTCAGCAAGAATATCAACATCTGTATGCTTTAAATTATCACCAGAGTCATAGATAGATTCAATATTTAGCTTATTGTGCTTAATCTTCAAATAATTAGCTAAGAGCTTTCCAGCCTTGTTCCTACCCCCGTAGAATTTAGCAGTAGATTTCAGCAGGTACAAAGAGGCATCTTCTGTAGACTTCTAATTAAACTTGATTTTTGCTGCAATGAGGGCTGACAAGCTATCAGGAGAGTGTGAGGTAAAATACGCATGTTCCAGTGTTTTAATGTCGGAAAGGAGATTTTTGGTAAATCTTCGGGCGTTTTTACGTTTGTTCGCAACATAACTTATAATAAAGTCACGTGCTGCTGCTTTAAAAGCATCCCAAATAGTATGATCAGGGAGGGTATCATCATCATTGAGGAGGAAAAATTCATCAAAAAAGGAAGTAAAGGTGGCTGTAAATTTGGGATCTGTGAGGAGGGAATTATTGAAACGCCATCTCCTAGGGCCAATAGTTTTAGGGATTACATCAACACTAGTGAGGACGGGGGCATGGTCAGAGAGCAAAATCGGGCCTATCTCAGAGTGTAGGAGTGACTGAGCGAGGTTATGGGAAAGAAAGATGTAGTCAAGTCGTGACTGGGAACGGTGACAGGGAGAATAAAAAGTATACTCCCGCAGCTTTGGATTGGAGAGGCGCCAGGAATCTACAAGTTTGTGTTGTGAAATCGCATGGCTAAACAGCTTGTGGGGCTTGTTGGGGACATAAGGGGCTTTGGACTCTCTATCGATAAAGGGATCAAGGGGTTGATTACAATCCCCCGCCAGGATAAAGTTGTGATCCATAAATTTAGTTAGAAGTGGAGAAAAATCAGCCCAAAAAGAAGGTTCGCCTGTGGTAGGACCATATACATTGAGAAGAGAGACTGGAACACCTCTAAGGGACAACTTAGCGTAGACCCAACGACCAGAGGTATCCGACTCATGAGTGATGACCTGTAGGGGAAGAGACTTACGACAAAGGACTGCCACACCATTGCGCTTGCCATCGCCTTGTGAGAAAAACAATTCACCCACCCAACCACGCTTAAGCTTAACAGATTCAACCTCAGTTAAATGCGTTTCTTGAAGGAATGCAATATCGACATTCAATTTGGCAAGATGTGTCAGAATCCGTTGACGCTTAATCGGAGAGTTAATACCCTTCACATTCCATGACATATTATTCAATGACATGTTATCAACTTATTTATAAAAAATGTACATGACAAATCCAATGAAAAATAAGCCCATAAAGAGTAGAAAGTCGAGAAGGAGAAAAAAAGAAGAGTTGGTAGAAACATAGTGAAGACAAGAGAAGCAAACAAGTGACCATAAATATGAGCCATATCAAGAAAAGGAGAATAGAATGCAACAACGTCGTGCGTGACCCAGAAAGCTAGGAGTAAGAAAGAAGTAGAGAGAAACATGGAAGCAGGAGGACAGGAGATGCAATTCCTATAAAAGACAAGTGCAAAAGCAGTAGCAGAAGACAAAGAGTATAAAAGGAAAACAGAGATACTGGAATAAGGAGCTAGAAAGGGGAAGTAGATTGAAAAACGAGTATAGCAAGAGAAAAGAAGAATGCAATCCTCAAAAGAGCAACGAGTATCGTTCAATAATAATAAATCAACGTGAAAATATGTGGACAGAAAAACAAACGTAAGAGGATATAAAGGGGAAGGGAAAGGAGAAAAACCAACAGATATGCCGGAAGGGAAAATAAGGCGATGGAGGAAAAACATACCTACATAGAGAAGATACGAGAAAGGGTGGAGGGAGGAAGGAACCACAAAGGTGAGGCAGCACATCAAGGAGTAACGAGGCTGGGGTCGGGAGACATCTTCAAAACACGGGGATAAACTCCTGTAAGACGAAAAAAGGAAAACAAAGGGTTAAAATGTGCAGGAAGTCAAGATGGAACTATGACTGAACCCGAAGATCAGGGAGCAGCCATAATGTTAAGCAATAAAAGGAACCTTAACGTCGCCATCTGAAGGCGCAGAGAAATACAAGCGAGCTATAGCAACAGGATAATCTAAGGAAAAATAACATAACGTGCAAAGCCATATAAGAATTATAAAAACAATATTCATCCGAAGGCAGAGGATGACGGTCTGGAGGCGTCCATAGCAGAGGAGCGGTGTGCATTGATGAAACTTTGTAGGCGCACTGGGTCCTCATAGGTTGTAGTCTTGTTGTTGTGGGTGACCTTGAATAGGCACGGGTGATAGAGGCCATACCGCGCCCCCATCGCCCGCAAATCAGCTCTTAAATTCAGAAAAGCTTTTCGCCGAGCAGCAGTTGCCTTGGCATAATCCTGTGCGAAGAACAGGGACGAACCAGACCAGGTTAAATTCGGAAGGGATTTGGCCGCCGCTAGGACCAGCAGAAGATCAGTGTACTCCAGAAAATAGATGATAACCCCTCTAGGTTTCTGAGCGGGGGACGTAGAAGAAGGCGGTCGGCCCAACCTGTGAGCACGTTGAATGTTAAGGGTCTTATCTTGTGCCAAGTGTAAGAGTTTGGGAAGGAACGACTTGAAGAAGGCGATTGGGTCAGACCCTTCAAGCCCTTCAGCCAGGCCATAAATGCGAAGGTTGTTGCGCCGATTCCTGTTTTCTAACTGCTCCACTTGCTGTTGAAGATCTGTGACCTGTGACCTCAGGTGGGAAACTACAGAGGATGTCTCTTGGAACGACTGAACAGACTTTTCAATCGACGTTACCCTCGTTTCCATTTGCGACCAGTTATCCGTAAGAACCTGGAGTTTGGTATTGGTCTCTTCCATGAAGGGGCGTAAGGATCTTATCTCGTCTAACAATAATTCCATGGAAACTGGCCCGGAGTGCTTTGGAGGTGAAAGAGAACTTGACTTGAGTCTTTTCGTGTTAGACTTAGAGTTATCATGTGGGTTCCTGGGGGGATCCATTGATGCCTCTGAGCCAGATGAATTAAGAGAATCTTCCAGTTGTGAGAAAGCAGAAAAAACTCTAGAATTTTTCACAATTTGAGGTTTGGTAGGACGAGGCATGCGTGGCGATGATGTAAGTCTACTCAGGTAGCAGAGCCGTGGAATATTGACAAAGTGCAGGCCACAAGAAGCAAGGATGAGGGCAATATATGATGTAGCAAGACAGGAGCACGTTGGTAACAGACTACTTCAAGCAGGGAATGTAGCCAACATCACAGCATCACAGATGACAGAACTCAAACGCCCGTTCAGAGAATATTAAAAAAGCGGAAAATCAGCAACCGCTTATTACACAGCATGAAGTGAGTCAGTCAAATTGAAGAAACCACAGTTAATGATTATGCTGACAGCAGAGAGCCACCTGGCAAATTCCAATGGAACTAGGCGTTAAATAGAAGGGAAGCCAAAAAGAATTCCATACAGGCAAGGCTATGTCTTGAAAAAATGGCATAGAAGCATGAAAGTACAAGTAAAGGCATTTCATCTGGTCTGTAACTGTGCTTTTTCCTTTTTCTTGAGAGGACGAGCGTTTAAGGATGCCAAGGTCACACACGAGAGTAATAAAGTGAAAAAACGGGTGAAACATGAGCCATTGTGATTTATGGACGCCAGGCAACAAAGCGCTGAGTAATTAGCAGAGAAATCACAGCGTAGAAATCACAGCGTAGCGCGCGTCATTTGGCGGCTCAAAATGGCGGCCGCACCGGAAAAATTCCAGTCAGGACTTACGGAAGCCAGTGCATCGATGTAAGGCCACAAAAAACACTTCCTCAGCGACGCGCGTAGTCAGGACATCTTCCAACACATCTGCAGCTAAGTGTCTTCAGGAAAAACGAGCGAGAACCGGCTCGTCTCCCAAAACAGCCCCGGAGCCTCACATCAGCGCCGCCGTCACCCGTGGGCGCCAAGCCACGCCCCCCCTGAGACTCCGTTTTTAACTGAAGATATTTTCACTTTCTTCTTTCAAAATACATTATTATACTATTGTAAGTGAACTGGACAATATAAGCCTTTTACACTTTTGAACTGGACAATATAAAACATTTTAAAACTCTACACATCAAGCCTTCCAACTATCTCTTTTACATATTGTAAGGGATCTGCAACATTTGAGAGATATGTGTGCAGAAGGGCATGGGAACGTGAGGGACACTGTCAGAGATATGTGTTGATAGAGAACATACGGGAGAGTGATAAAGGTCTAGAGCATCTAGAAAGAATCCACAGGTGAAAGGAGTAAATAAAGAGAGGTATAATGAGGGAGAATGGGAAATGAATACATATAGGGGAGATTGGATTCAAAAGCAATCAAAATACGTAAAAGAACACTTCGAAAAACAGAAAATAGATAAGATAATAGGGATGTAGTGATAGGAGGTCAGCATGGGGAGAAAAATAACTCAGAGATTTGGACTGTGAAGGACAGCTTTATATTGTTTGGCTCCTATCTATAGCAGAGTTCAGAAGTGATCTAGTGAACACAAAATTGGGTCCTTGGTAGTTCTAAACATACACATAAGATACTTTAGAATTAGGATCAGTCACATCAATCAATCCTTCAATCTGTCTTATAAAGCACGTCTTGTCACCCGGGGGTCTCCAGGTGCTGAGGTTTTGCGATCCTTGGTTGAAAAGCAATGTCTTGAGCTTATTCCTGAACTCTTCAAGCAAAGGGGAGGTTTGCAGGTGGAGGAGGAGGTTGTCCCAGTACTTGGCGGCGAAGTAGGAGAAGAAATGACCTCCACAGTGGCTCCGGCAGATGTGGGAGATGTGAGCTAAGGTGAAGGAAGCAGACCGGAGCTCCCTGGTAGGTCATGGGAATGTGAGGCAGTGGTTGATGTATGAGGGTCCAGAGTTGTGGAGGGCCTTGTAGGCATGTGCCAGGAGTTTGAAGAGGCATCTTTTCTGGACGGTGAGCCAGTGGCCGGCTTTGAGGTGAGGGGGTTGTGCTGGTTCTTCTGGGGAGGTTGAGGATGAGTCTTGCTGTGGTGTTCTGGATGATCTGGAGGCGGTTGAGAAGCTGTTTGGTGGTTTCGGCAGAGAGTGCATTGCTATAGTTCAGGTGGCTGGAGACAAGGGCTTGGGTGACTGTTTTTCTGGTGGAGAAGGGAATTCATCAGAAAATCTTGTGGAGGGTGTAGAAGCAGGACTAGGAGACGGTGTTGGCTTGTTGCTTCATAGTCAGTTGGCTGTCCAGGATGATTCTCAGGTTGCATGCATGGTCGGAGGGGGTTAATGTAGGGCTGAGAGCAGTGGGGCACCAGGTGTCATCCCAGGGACAGGGTTTGTTCATGAAGATGAGTACCTCTGTTTTGTCCAAGTTGAGCTTGTGGGAGTTGGACTTCATCAAGGTGGCGATGTGTTTGACCAGAGAAGAAGGAGGAGATCCAGTTGAGAGTGTTGCCTTGGATGCCAATGTGGTGTAGGGTGTGGTGGGAGATGGTGTGGAAGGGTGCCAAGAAGTCGAGGAGGATAAGGGCTGCCATTTCTCCTTGGTCGAGGAGGCATCTAATGTCATCCGTTTCTGCAATCAGGGCGGCCTCGGAAGGGGGGTTGGGCTGGAAGCATGATTGGTAGAATTCTAGCAGATTGTTTTCTTCAAGGTACTCTGTGAGCCGGCGCTTAATGGCTTTCTACAGGACCTTGGTGGGAAAAGGAAGTAGCGAGATGGGGCGTTAATTTCAGAGTTCACTGGGGTCGGCTGAGGATTTTTTCAGGAGAGGCTTGACCTCAACGTGGTTCCATGTTTCAGGAACAGTGACTGTAGTGATGGAAGTGTAGAAGATCTCTGTCAGGTTGCTGCTGACTTCTTTCATTCCTATGTTGTAAATGTAGTGTGGGCAGGGGTCCTGTGGGCGCACCGTAGTGGATTGAGTTCATGATGGTGGTGGTGTCTTGGATCGAGAGCTGCTTCCAGTCGATGAGCCGGTGGTTGTAGGTAGTGTCGGTTAGTGCACGGAAATCAGGTGGTTGTGGTCAGTGGGTTGGTGGTCGAAGTTGCTGTAGATGTCTGTGCTCTCGTAGTGGAATTAGTCCGCTAGGGTGTAGCAGAGGTCCTGGGAGGGGGTGGACCGTGTTTTCAGTGGCAGTGGACAGGAGAACTCTCTTACGATGCTGAAGATTTCCTTGGGATGGTTGGCCCATGCCTCGATGGGTTGGTGAAGGGGTCCTTCTGGCCTCCCTGAGGTGGTGGTAGTAGTTGTTGAAGGCAAACGTGAAAGTGCTAAGGTCGGAGGGGTTCTTGCTGGATTGCCAATGTCTCTCTCATTTCTTGTAGTCGCATTAGAGGGTCAGTAGTTCGGGAGTGAACCAGCTAGCGTGCTTGTTCCGTCTGCTACCGGTGATGTTCTTTTTGGGGGCGATGCTGGTGGTGGCGATCCAATTAGAGAAGTTCTGGACGTTGAATTTGAGGGTGTCAGAGGGGTAGAATCTGGTTTTTTTTAGGGCAGACATCCAGATGGGTGCTGTGACTCTGCTCCAGTTTCAGCAGGGTTGGGTGGGTTGTCTGGTCAGGTGTTCTGGGAAGCTAGCAAGAGACAATGCTGTGGTGAGTCCAGGTCAGCTTGGTCATGTGGGAGAACTTGATTCTGTTACTGGAGGAGGAGTTGGGGTCCAGTGTGTGTCCTGTGATGTGTGTGGGGATGGTGACCAGCTGTGAGAGGCTGATGTTGCTCATGTTCTCCAGGAGGATGGTGGAGTTGTCATTGTTTGGGTTTCAACGTTTAAGTTCAGGTCTCCAGGGAAGATGTAGTCAATTGCCAGAGGGCGATGAAGTCAGGGATGGTGTTGCAGAAGCTTGGATGGGGTCTATGGGTGAGGGTTCCTCTGAAGGTTGTTTTTGCTTCTAATCTGATTGGAAAGTTGAGGTGTTCCATGATCAGCGTACTGTCATCATATGAGGTGGTGCACTGGAGGGTGTCCTTGTGGATGATGGCGATGTCCCTGCTGTGTCTGCTGGGGTGGTCGCGGTGCAGCATCTTGTAGCTGGTGCGTGATGCGGTCGTGATGTCGTGTGTCGATGAGGGGGTGAGCCATGATTCTGTGATTAACATCACATCGGGGCAAGGGTGGTTATGGTGTCCCAGATTTCCATAGCGTGCTTGCAGAGGGATTTGGACATTGAGCGTCATGCAGTGGAGTGTTGGCCGCTGGGTTGGCGTTGTGGTGGTCTTGATATCGGAGGTGAAGTGACGGTGCTGGCAGGTGAAGGGTCCTTCTGTGGTTCTTGGCGAGGTGATGCAGCAGTTGGTGTCCCACCTGCAGTTGAGGGACCGCAGCTCGCCGGAGGTGTATTGGTGGAAAGTTGGGGGGCCAGGCTTCCTGGCGCTGGGGGCAGTATCCGCATGGGCAGGTGCAAGCAGGCTTGCCTTTGGCTCACCTTCGGCATGCCGGCAGTGCACCTGCTGTACGTGGCCGATGTGCAGCCGTACTGCAGCCTCCGTTAAGTAGGTCCTAGGGATGGGAGGGGCACTGGGAGGCGGAAAACAGTGGTGGTGGAATCTGCGGGAAGGGGGTCCCAAGGGGGGCTACCTAATACAGAATGTAACGGGCTGACTGGCGGCGCAGTGAAAAGGCAATGAACAACACAAACACAGACAGGTTAAACAAATAGCTAGGACAAGACTGTGAATGGAGAAACAAAATACCTTCAACAGGAAGGCACAAAGTGCAGAAATCGGGAGCCCGAGGTGGTCAGGCATACAACAGTAGACTAGGCGACAGGGAAGAGCTGGTGCACGACCTGCTCATGTCACACCTGCACTTGTCCAAGTACAGATATATAGCTAAGCACCCCCACCACCACTCATCCACACATGTGGATTTCACTGGCCATGCAAAAAATGCAAGAAAATGTAAAGTATTATTGAACCTCATACGAGCCTCTAAAGCTCAGCATTCTCAAATAGAGGCAAGTTCAATGCTATCTAATATTCCCAAGGTTCTTCTTTCCACAGATAAACAAAGGCTAAGATCTACATTTTAGAAGTGCAGGGGCTGCAACTCAGTGAGTGCCACCAGTTCACACACTGCCTGTTTCACAGGGATAGCAGCCCAGAGAGAAACTATGTGGACTGCTTGAATCCAGGGGTTGAGAACACATGTATTGTTGCCTCTGCAAGCACTGGGACACCTCAATAAGTCTTCAGATTTGCTTCTGCTGGGTGAGCAAGCACTCAAAGGAAAAAGAGATTCCCATGTATTCCCATCCAGATATCTCAAATGCATGATAAGGGCAGAGAGGGAAGTATCCCATGAAATCCCTATTAGAGATCCATGAAAAGGGAAGCTGTAGCAATAGTTTGGCAGCAGTTTGAGTAGTTTTCTAGTGTTTTCCAGACCATGTGGCTGCATTGTAAGTATGTGTGTCCCTCTAAGTTTAATATAGGTATGTATATTCTGCTGAATGCACTACATCTGCCAAATTAGGCGGCCCTATTAAGAGTGTGTACACAAATATACACTCTAACTAGGACAGAAGGGACTACTGCCTATTTTTGGCAGATTTCATGCATCCAGCAGACTCTAAATGAGCCCCTAAAGCAAATCACCCCAGCATAATTTCCCCAGCTTTCCTACTTTCAACAAATGTAGGTTGTTGCTAGATTTTCCTATCTCATAACGATAGGCAAGAATATGAAAGTTCCTTCAAGCTGTGAATTATAACTTTTACCTGAAGTCTGATGAACACAGCTGGAGTCCTGACCTTTTCATTCCCAATTCCTTTTATAATCCTTCACAAGAAGGGTGCCCTTTGGATCAATAGGAAATGTTAATTTTAGTTATCAAAAAATGTATTGGCAAATACTCCACTCTAGGTTCTGGTGCTAGAACATACATTCCGTATCTTGATCAACTCTCTCCCCACCAACCAGTCAAAATCAAAATGCACCAGCGTTATAGTAGAAATAATCACTATAGAATCCATGTAGAAGGGGAAGAGCATGTCTAAGGCGCTAGATTGTTAGATTAATGTACCATTTCATTTTCCTGTCCTACCTAATGTCCGCCCTCGTTCCAGCTTAACTGACCCATGTACCAGAAAGCTCAACATCACTGTCACTGCTACCGTGGAGGGGACATTGATTTCCAACAAACCCTCTTTTGGTTATATCAATAAGGTAGGGGATTGCCTCCCCACACTGCCAAGATGATATGCAGACACTGGAGACAGATTCGACCCAGATGTTGAACTAATGTGCAGAACATACCAAACAGACTTCCATGCTCAGCACATGAGCAACATTACCATGCTATGATTTTCAGGCAAATAAATGCGGCAATGGAGTCGCCAGAGGGCTGTCATCAACCACTCTCAACTTCTATGCAATCACTAGTTCTTAAGTACTCAAAACCTATCAAACAAACAAATATAATGAATATGTGTGCTCAATTGTAAAATGTCTACTACTTAATATTATAAGTCTCCTCAATGACTAGAAGAATACGTGTAAGATTAATGATAATAATAATAAACTAATAATAATAATAATATTACTCAATCTGGAAGAATAGCCTAAAGGCCTCTCTTCAACCATTGTGGCTGCAATTGAAAGTATTTGGAAGACAGCAATGACTTTCTGCTGGAAATGAGATGAGGTTACTCCTTCAAATTTGCTCATTCGGCAGTCCTTTTATGTGTTATGTCTAAACTCTTAGCTCCTCCATTTCTTCAATTAGGTAATTGATCTGTAATCAATAGCCATGGCCTCCTACCGTATGAATATGAGTATTTTCATTGCTCTCTATTTTCATAATTTCCAGTGACTTGAAAATTGGATTTTGATTTGAGGTGATTGGTGGCAAGAAGGTGTCTACAAACAGCAGGCCTGGTAGGGAACTAGGAATGGAAAGCAAAAGGTCTGAGAAGAGGGCTTTTGATTGCCTTATGAAACATGATCACACCTCTTAAACAGACAAAATGCAGATGGAGCTGCACAATTTAAAATTTACAGGCTAGAAATGAGCCACTGCTAGATAACAGGGGTTTTCAAGAAACCCATGATTCCCTAAAAAACAAATGCCTGTCGTGGCTAAATAGACAATGTGGTTTCCCATTGAACTTTTCTGATAATATTTTGACAACCAGGAGAGCCAACTGGATTGGGAGCGATAGGAAAAGATTAAAGGGGGACTGTGTAATTATTAACTTTAAATATCCACAGCATGTTACTACAGTTCTCCTAAGAGCGGCATCCCTCCCATTCTCAGATGGCAATGTATGTGCCCGAGCACTAGGATACTTTTATAATCACCTTAATGAAAATCGGAGGGACAATACTAGAAGTTCTACTTATCCGCATACTTGCAAACCTTATATTGATATTCCTACACAGAATAGATTTCTTGCACTTAGTACTCTGGACTCTAACGATTGACACACAAAAGAGACGGGGATGTGTACAGGAAGGAAAGAAGGTCCCAATTTGGAGGACTGTAGAGAGGAGTGTACATCTGTAATATCTGTAATAACAACTTTGGTCCCTGGATTTGTGTCTAATCAGAATGAGGCCGAGATCACACAAGAGGGTAGTATGAATACAGGTGAACTGGGTCAAACTTATGAGGCTGGCCCAACGGAGGGAAACGCCCGAGGTCCCACTAGTGGGATTACCACCAGATCAGGTATATGCTCCAGGTTGGTGTGCTGGAACGTAGCTGGTTTGAAATCCAAAAGCAGAGACCCGGGTTGGAATTCCTTCATTAATAGGTATGATATCCTATGTTTTCAGGAAACCTGGTGCAAAGATAATATTGATTTTGAGGGGTTTGTTTCATATAACCTACCAGCATATGGAGAGGGACCCGGAAGAGCTAAGGGGGGTCTACTCACCCTTGTATGGGTCCACCGCCAGATGATTGTGATAAAGTATGTGCCAGTAGGTGATCTAATACAGATGATATGGATCCGAGAAGGCAAAAGCCGTAACATCCTTCTGATCAATTATTATAACAACATTTTTGATAGCACCAGGGGCAGAATTGTAACTGAATTGGCCAATGCTATTGAGAACCTAAGTCTGAACTCCAACGAAGTTTTTGATATTATCTGGTGTGGGGATTTCAATGTCTCATTATGTGAATTATTATCCACAAAGGCGTGTGGGGTTACAAATAATGCTGGATGGGAGGTCCCACACTTTGGGCATGATATGTATGGGGAAAATCTGAATACATTAATGGGGTGCCTTGACCTGGAAATTTTGGATTGTTGCAGGGATAGTAATGGTTCACCTATCCCCACATTTAGGAATTGGCGTGCCAATTCTGTAATCGATCATGTGTTGGTATCCTCCAGTATTGCTGATTGTTTTGCCCCACTGGAAATGGAGATAATGGGCACTAGTGACCACAATTGTATTATTGTGCCCATGACTTTGTGGGAAGGGAATGATAGAGAGACAGGGACTATGGTTGGAAATATTGAAGCACACCGGGCTAATGGGGTAAGGTTGAGGTGGATAGGTGCAAAAGCATCTGAATTAACTGAATCTATTATTATGAAGAATTTAGCAGACATTGTCTTTATTTTAGAAAATAGATTAGATCATGAGCGGGTCTTATCTAGTTTTAAGGAAATCAACACTGCCATTAACGCTAAGTTTACAAGCGGTAGTAGGGGTAGTAAAAAACCTGGTTTGGTCTGGTTTGACAAAACCTGTTCCACTGCCCTGACCAATCTTAAACAGGCCCTAGCAATAAGACCAAGGGAGAAAAAACTAGTAACTACTCTGAGGCTAGAATATAAAAGTGCTATTAAAGCAAGGAAGAAGGTTCTACAGCTTCAGGCATGGGACTCTCTTAACCAGGCGGCAGAACTTTCTAATTCTGTATTATTTTGGGCAACAGTCAACTCCCCATTCCTTAAGGAGACAAATATGCCTGAGTTAACATCAAATGTCTCCTGTGAAGGCTGGATTACCCACTTCTCAAGTATTTTTGATTCAGATAAAAACAGTAACGTCGGGTCAGATAGCTGGCCGATTATACCACTCGATATTACTGTGGAAGAAGTGGAAATGGGGATTAGGGCAAGCAAGGGAGGGAAGGCCCAAGGTCCAGATGGGGTCCCTAGTGATGTATATAAGGATGCCCCAGAAATATGGGGTCCACTGTTGGCTGTTGTTTTTAACGCCGCGGTTTGCACAGACCCTCCGTTAACATGGGAGGAGTCTATAATCGTACCAATATATAAGAAAGGATCCAGGTCAGATGCAAAAAACTACAGACCAGTTTCATTATTGGATGCTTCGGTAAAAGTTATGAGTAGGATTATGCTAGTTAGACTGGAAGAATGGGTAGAACAGGATTGTATTTTGTCAGATAGCCAATATGGTTTTAGGAAAGGTAGGGGTACACTCGATCAATGCATTAATTTAGAATTATTGATCGGGAAATACAGCGAAGCCAAATCTGGCCATATTTATATGTGCTTTGCAGATTTAAGCAGCGCTTTCGACATGGTTGACCACTCTATTTTGTGGTCAACCTTGTTGGAAATAGGGGCGCCAAAGGGCATAATTTATTTTCTTGCCAGGATGTATGAGAGATTAAAAACATGTGTACGTTTTGGTAGGAAGGGCGAATGTACCCGGAACTTTAGCGTTAAACGAGGTATAAGGCAGGGTTGTGTTTTAGCACCGCTTTTATTTATTTTATTTATAAATAACATTGATGCAATTTTAAAAGATGTACCCGCAGATGCTCCCATGATTAACGGTGTCCCAGTACCGGTGTTATTATACGCCGACGATGCTGTATTGTTATCAAGAACCCCGATAGGGTTACAACGATTAATGAATAGTTTTGCTTCTTTTATTAATGATAAAAAATTAGTTATCAATAAAAGCAAAACATATACAATGATCTGTGGCCCAAATAAATGTAAACATATAGCAAAAGGGTTTTTTATTGACAAGTTAAAAGTACAGCAGGTGGACAAATTCTGTTATTTAGGTATAACTTTCTCTGAAGATAAAAAGTGGACACACGAATTTAATAACATACGCAATAAAATGGCTAGAAATGCACATGGAATTTTTAGATTTGCCCAGAAAATTGGGGATCGTAGGACCAGAGATATGACAAAAATGTATCAGGCTAGATGTGTTTCAATTGCATTATAAGGGGCAGGAATTTGGGGTTACAGTGGCGTACATGAATTGCAACTGGAACAGAATTCTTTCCTTAAAAAAGTTTTGTGTTTACCCACTTCGGCCTCTAATGCATTATGTCACCAAGAATTAAATGTGAACTATCTATCCGATCTTTTGTCACTTAGACCTCTGATGGTTTGGCGGTCTATTTGGCTGAATGAAGAAAAATCCTTCACTAGGGCTATTATCCAGGATTGTATGCGACTAGATAAAGCTATAGCAATACCCTGGATTAAATACATTATTATGTGTTTTTCGGATATTTTTAACCTGAATATTGTAACTGATCCGAATGCTGTTTTATTGATCCCTAAGATCGAGTTAAAAAGGGTTTTTCTAGCCTTTGTTGAGAGGAAAAGAACAGTTATTGCTGGTACTTTGTCCACTGTAATCTTTTATAACAGATACCTGTCCATGGATGGATTTCCTGTCTATTTAACTCTTGTCACCAGGCCGATACATAAATTTGTGCTGACCAGATTGAGATTTGGAACAGTGCATCATCTGGTGGCACAACCTGTAATGAGGAAATACCCTGTAGGTCCTTGTAGTTGTGACGGGATTTCTAAGCAGAGCACAATGCACTTTATATTATTTTGCAAGCTCTACTCTAACTTCCGTATTATCCTGCTAAAACCCATGTTTGTTAAACATGGTACACGTACGGTTGAGCAAGCTATGAAACTGATTTTTAACTTACAAACTGCTGATATTTGTTTTTATACTGCTACTTTTTTAAACAAATGCATCAATTTGAGGAAAAGCATGTGTTTTTAGATGTAGTCATGTAATTTTAAAGGTGTAAATTATTGTTTTTTAACTAATAATACTGTTTAATGATGTGTGATTATGTCTGCTATAAGTTGTTCATACTTTGTATTTGTGACTGTGATTGTGTATGCTTTTATGGACATTAATTTGTACCGAATAAAGCTGAATTGAATTGAATTGAGTATTGTCCGATGTTTTCTCAACTTTCAGTTCTCAACAAAGGCTTGCCAGAACGGGTTACCAATACACCACACTGTCTAAAGCTACCCTCACTAGCTCAGGGTCACCAGTGCAAAATAAATGGCAGCTCCCAGAATGGGTATGCACCTTAGAGGGAAAATCAGCAGCCATGTGGCTTTAGAGGGCAGGCCTGCTAAGGATGTAAAGGCAGAGGTTTTCAGAGGAGAGCCCTCTATATGGAGGCCTATTGGGCCATCAATAATTTTGTTCATGTGACAAAATGTGATGATCACTAGGCAAACGAAACACAGTCACTTGTCTCAAGCAGACAAAATGCAAAGAGGACTGCATTTTACAAGTAGAGAACAAGTGTTGCCTAAAGAGCACCTACATTTCTTAGCATATAACCTGCAACAAAAGCTGAATTGAAGTCAGTACCCATGTAGCATACAAAGTCATGAGCAATGCTTGCCTACTTAAGAGCACCAGTGCAAGATGGCTAATCACTGCCGAAGCAGGAGTAGACACTTTGAATACAAATAGGCAGTGATATGTCTACAGAGGGGAGGCCTGCTGGGGAAGTGAAATAGAACCAAATGGAGGCGTGTCTTTTGGTGTAACAATATGATACTCTAAAGTTTTTGAGCTATAACAAATGAAAACAATACTTATTTGACCATTGATTACAAGCAATGATTTAAGATAGCAAGAGAAATACTTCACTCTTGCCTTGATCGATACTTAGGCATATATTTTCATTAAAAGCACTATATTGGCCAATAAAATCAAGAATAAATAATGTAACACTTAATAAGGTGACAATAGTAAGTATTATCTACTAGTCCTGTGACTTTTGATTTGTCTTGGATGGTCATCCTTCGATGGGAGGTGGGAACTTTGCTCTGATTCATCACAGATGTGTTGCATGTCTGTATGTCACTGTATGAGAAGAAGCAATGAGGAAATCTCAATATTAACTGTAAAAAAAGCCATCTTTTGTTGTAGTCCCCCACTTGTTCCTGTCTGGGTTTGCTGACTTTAAGTCTTTTATGTTCTACTCCACTGCTAAACAATGGAACATTACATATACTTTCCCTATAGACCTGGACTGTGTACTGGTTTCACCAAATGGACTAATTTATCTTTCCTGTAAATTCATTGTAGATGGTGCAAGAACTGTACCAAGAATGTGAAAGGTAAATGTCATATGCAGAGCTACAGCTATGAATATAAATTTTTTTAATATCTCTGCTTTGGGAAACGCTAAAGCAATGATTACAATTATTTCCACGTGGTTTCAACAAGCTAATTCCCTGGTGAATGTAGAGTTTTGAAAAACCTTGTGGAACAGTACATTTATGTAAATGTTGGATGTGTTCTCTGAGGGAAAATTAAAACTGGTTTGCCTCTCAGCCCTGCTCAAGAAGCCAAATGCAAATAATTCACTGGTTGCTAATGACCCTGTTCCTCAATTCCAATGGCTTAGTTTATAGGTTCAAGATGGCAGGGGTGTTGTCAACAAGTGGTCACTTTACATGGATATGCTATGTCGGAGGATGATAGGAACAGTTGATAGAACAAACGAAAGCTTTCCCAATCTTCTTTTTAATTTGAAATGTGAAATGAGTCTGTCAGGAACCGCTACCATTCATTTCCAGGGAAACCTTAGACTTTCTAAGTCTAGTGCCAACTAGAGGGAAAACCAGTTCTGGCTATGACAAATAAGGGGACATCTCATCTCCATAGGGGAGTGGCTAGAGAGGGGACCAGAGCTCCTCCAGATGATGTTGGGAACCATCTTGTTTTAGAGCTGCTGGGAAATATTGTGGGAATCTGAGAGAGGAAGTGCTGAAAGTGGAAGTGGGCCCCTCACCACTACCTCCTGGCTGGCACTAACCTCCTCATTATCTGCATACAGAAAATGTCTGTAAGTAAACAATTAAATAAATAAAATGAATTTCGTAGCGCGCGCTGCATCGCAATTTGCGATGCAGGGCGCACTACGAAATTTGTTTTATTTATTTAATTGTTTACTTACCTCCAATTATCCATATTCCGGTTTTTTGTACCCCCCACCCTGCCCCTCCCCTGCCCCGCCTTTCCGGCCCACGGAACACCCTCCACGGGCTGCGGCTGCCCCCTAGTGCTACTAGAGGAAATTTCTCTATTTCTTCTTTTAGGAGCCCTAATCTCTCAAACCCAAAAAACATGTGCATTATGTCCACCGGTCCTTGATCGCATCGAGGACATTTGCCATCCCCTCTTTTACCCCAACAAAAGAGCTTTGCAGAAGTAAAATAGAGATCAAAGATGGTGTAGTAATGTTGGGCTTTTAAATTGGCTGAGAGAAATGTTCCCTTACCTAATGTAACTGACTGGTAAAGATCAATGTCAGGGTTTCGCAATTTGACGGCCCATTTAGTTTCTACATTTTCGAGATCATCGGGAAGTTTATCCATTAATATTTTATAAATATGCTTGATTCTTATCTGGGTATGAGACGTATCCTCCGTTAGGGGGATTCTATTTAAAGAGATCTTTTACCTGCTTATTTGGTGTAAGAAGCTGGTGATCTGCTTATACTTAAAATGAGTCCCTGCCATTATTCTTTGCTGAAGATCTATAAATGAAAGCCTCTGATTCGTTGAAATAGATCCCCAACCTTTGTGATACCGTTTTTCTCCCATTGCCTGCCTAGATTATCATACATTATTTCAGGAAATAGAGAAGATCCCCACAAGGGTGTATATCTGTTATACTTGTGTATTTGCATAAGTCCAACCATTTTGCTCCAGATCTTCCAGATTGCTATTATCACCTTAAACTGCGTCTTCTTGTAATGCTTAGCCTCTACTTGTCGAAGGAGTACTCCCTGCACTGCCTTCCCTTTGGCCAACTCATATATGGAAGGGATGTCTATGTTAGCCTCTTGGTTCCTAGTTGTCATAATTCTAATTCTTAATGAGACTACTAACGTCATCTGTTGCAAGATTGTACCTGTGGCCTTTGTGAAATGTTGTCTTTGGTGAATTTGCATCAATGAATATCACACATTTTTGCGTTCTTCCTTGTGAATTCACCCCCTTTTGTTTTTCAGATAAGGTTTATTTTAATTTTGCTTGTAAGACTCTGCCTTTGAAGTAAACAAGGGGAACTTTTACAGCGATATACTTCTATGCCAGGTCTCTTAAAATCTTACAGTACCATTGTAGATAATTAACCGATTTACAATGTTACCGTGAACTTTTCCTGTGAATTTGTCTTATACATCACATCATCTCTGAGGTGAAGTGGCCAACTGGCATAATTTGAGGCCTTCTTAGTGCAATGATCTTACTGCCAGTTCACCTATCTCCTAGACAACATCTGCATGTCAATAGGTTCCATGGCACTTCTGTTCTTTTGAAGAAATAGGCCTTGTAGTCTTAAAGGAGCTGTTCTCTGCATGGAGCAGGAGAAGATGTGCCCAGGAGGGGTAGAGGAAATGTTTTGATTTTTCTCTTGTGGTCCTTAGGAAAGGGAGATTTGGCCTTTCGCTGAGTTTTAGGAGAGAAAGGTTAAAATCGAAGCAAGGTTTAGATTTGCCATTTGGTTGGAAAGTGGTAAATGCACAGTCGCATTGCCTTTACAGAAAAGGCACTTTTGTGAGACAGAACGTGACTTGCACTACAGTACAATATAGGCAGAAAATGTCAGGAGTTGACTCCGATGCGCCTACCTTATTTTCAGTAAGTATTGGCAGGAGAACTATATCTCCCAGAAGGCCATCCTTCTGGGAGGAATTTAACTTATTTAATCACGTATTACGCATGGAGCATTGTACGTGATTCTGGTTTGGTGTTGGATTTCCTGGTTGCAGAGCGGCTGCTCTGTTTCCCACTGTTCGTACCCTTGTTAACACGCTCTCCATCTGAGACGCGGAGGGTGCT
This sequence comes from Triturus cristatus, assembly GCF_964204655.1. Lineage (NCBI taxonomy): Eukaryota > Metazoa > Chordata > Amphibia > Caudata > Salamandridae > Triturus > Triturus cristatus. The sequence goes on along the minus strand of NC_140591.1, from coordinate 587,010,189 downwards.
TTCCTCGTTTTCGATTTTGGCTCACTCGGAGCCAGAAGGATCGTTCCGCTCGGCCAAATGTGAACACCTTTGACATTTGGGATTCCCCGTTCGCGGCTGCGGCGGGAGTGCTTCTCTACTGTGCCTGTTTCTCCAGCCCGCATTTGTTTCCGTCTGGATACTTTACCCGTGGCTGCGGTAAGGAATTGGGAACCCTGCAAGGTTGGTGTTCGGCGGGTGCTTTAATTACCGCTGGGACTTCCTTGTCGGCGGTTGTCCTCCCCGTGCTACAGGATCGGAGGACCAGTAAAGGGGACATTCTTTGTTCTATTGTTTTGGGCTATTCTAATTTTGGAATAACTACCTGTTTTGCTTGACCTGTTGGTTACCCTTTGGAGTTCCTATTTTGGAGTGTTATTTGGATTATTCAGGGAAATGTGTTTCCTGACATTGCCGTGTTTTTTCTGGCAGAACTACATTTTTTGTACTCTAGTATCAAGATGCATACCTGGTTCTGGAGTTGGCCTTTCTTTTCTTTTGGATTCAAGGGTGTGTGGTAGTGGGTACGTATGTGGATTAGTTACTGATTGATACATGTATGGTAACCTTGTTTTGACACTATGGGGCAGATTTATGAGCCCCTTGCGCCACTTTTGCGTCACTTTTAACATGGGAAAAGTGACGCAAAAGTGGCGCAAGGGGCTCATAAATCTGCCCCTATGTGTTTGACTCCTAGGTGTTTATACTTTCCCTGCAGTAACAGAGGTATCTTGCTAGACTTAGAGGAAGGGTTCACACCAGGGATGATCCTATTAAGGTATTGCTAATGGCACTAGTGAGAATGTAATGAGTGTAGTTAGACTTATGTACCATATTAATTGTATGTTTATGTTGTTTCAGGTCTCCCTTTTCCACCGCTGCACCTACCCTATCCCCATCCCTCGCCAGATCACCTTTATACTCTGTGCACATTTTAGTCAGAGTGTGGGGAAGTCAGGAGGTGGACCCCTTTGAGTATCATCCTGATCCTGAGGAGTTCGGTGTCCGTGACAGAAAATGCTTCATAAATTTAGCTTGACCCTCTCATCAATTGTTGTAGATCACTTTTGAATTCACATTTAAACACTGCTGTAACTTTGCTTTGGCTAGAAAACTGATCGCAACAGAGAAGATGAGAAAATTGTCTACATGCTGGAAGGATTCTCACCTACCTGGTGAAGGACTGTGGCAAGACTATTTCCAGTTTTACAATGAATTTCTGATGATCAAGGCTGATCTATGAGAGAATTCCTTCTGTTGACCTGCCATGCTAAAGATCCCAGATCGCGATTACAAGAAGTTTCCTGATTGTTCGAGGTCCGCTCCTGCAGTGGGAGTCTGTGGCATGCCCAGGAGACAAAAGAAGATGTGTCTGCCTGTGAAAGGAGCATGAGACTAGCAGCAACTGGACATTTCTATAACCAGCTCCGGTGAAACTTTTTAATGTGTCCCAGGAACATGTATGTATATTCTATAGTGCATATGTAGTTAAATGGCAGTAGAGTGCTGTACAGGGTCAACACAAGCATAAGGTCAACATTTGATAGGAGAGGTAGCTGGCTTGTGGATGGTTAATGCATTCTGATGTAGTGTTACTATGTATTTATGTGGTATTTCTATAGCGCACTGAGCAGAGAAGAAGCAGTGTATCGGATGGTCTCTGAAGCGCCAGAGCCAGTCATGAAGATCTGGAATTGTTTTGTCATTTACTTTTTAGACAAGAACATTGTAGCATGAGAAAAAAAATGCGCCTACCTTATTTTCAGTAAGTATTGGCAGGAGAACTATATCTCCCAGAAGGCCATCCTTCTGGGAGGAATTTAACTTATTTAATCACGTACTACGCATGGAGCATTGTACGTGATTCTGGTTTGGTGTTGGATTTCCTGGTTGCAGAGCGGCTGCTCTGTTTACCACTGTTCGTACCCTTGTTAACACGCTCTCCATCTGAGACGCGGAGGGTGCTTTCCTCGTTTTCGATTTGGGCTCACTCGGAGCCAGAAGGATCGTTCCGCTCGGCCAAATGTGAACACCTTTCACATTTGGGATTCCCCGTTCGCGGCTGCGGCGGGAGTGCTTCTCTACTGTGCCTGTTTCTCCAGCCCGCATTTGTTCCCGTCTGGATACTTTACCCGTGGCTGCGGTAAGGAATTGGGAACCCTGCAAGATTGGTGTTCGGCGGGTGCTTTAATTACCGCTGGGACTTCCTTGTCGGCGGTTGTTCTCCCCGTGCTACAGGATCGGAGGACCGGTAAAGGGGACATTCTTTGTTCTATTGTTTTGGGCTATTCTAATTTTGGAATAACTACCTGTTTTGCTTGACCTGTTGGTTACCCTTTGGAGTTCCTATTTTGGAGTGTTATTTGGAATATTCAGGGAAAGGTGTTTCCTGACATTGCCGTGTTTTTTCTGGCAGAACTACATTTTTTGTACTCTAGTATCAAGATGCTTACCTGGTTCTGGAGTTGGCCTTTCTTTTCTTTTGGATTCAAGGGTGTGTGGTAGTGGGTACGTATGTGGATTAGTTACTGATTGATACATGTATGGTAACCTTGTTTTGACACTATGTGTTTGACTCCTAGGTGTTTATACTTTCCCTGCAGTAACAGAGGTATCTTGCTAGACTTAGAGGAAGGGTTCACACCCGGGATGATCCTATTAAGGTATTGCTAATGGCACTAGTGAGAATGTAATGAGTGTAGTTAGACTTATGTACCATATTAATTGTATGCTTATGTTGATTCAGGTCTCCCTTTTCCACCGCTGCACCTACCCTATCCCCATCCCTCGCCTGATCACCTTTATACTCTGTGCACATTTTAGTCAGAGTGTGGGGAAGTCAGGAGGTGGACCCCTTTGAGTATCGTCCTGATCCTGAGGAGTTCGGTGTCCGTGACAGAAAATGCTTCATAAATTTAGCTTCACCCTCTCATCAATTGTTGTAGATCACTTTTGAGTTCACATTTAAACACTGCTGTAACTTTGCTTTGGCTAGAAAACTGATCGCAACAGAGAAGATGAGAAAATTGTCTACATGCTGGAAGGATTCTCACCTACCTGGTGAAGGACTGTGGCAAGACTATTTCCAGTTTTACAATGAATTTCTGATGATCAAGGCTGATCTATGAGAGAATTCCTTCTGTTGACCTGCCATGCTAAAGATCCCAGATCGCGATTACAAGAAGTTTCCTGATTGTTCGAGGTCCGCTCCTGCAGTGGGAGTCTGTGGCATGCCCAGGAGACAAAGGAAGATGTGTCTGCCTGTGAAAGGAGCATGAGACTAGCAGCAACTGGACATTTCTATAACCAGCTCCAGTGAAACTTTTTAATGTGTCCCAGGAACATGTATGTATATATCTAGTATTTCTATAGTGCATATGTAGTTAAATGGCAGTAGAGTGCTGTACAGGGTCAACACAAGCATAAGGTCAACATTTGATAGGAGAGGTAGCTGGCTTGTGGATGGTTAATGCATTCTGATGTAGTGTTACTATGTATTTATGTGGTATTTCTATAGCGCACTGAGCAGAGAAGAAGCAGTGTATCGGATGGTCTCTGAAGCGCCAGAGCCAGTCATTAAGATCTGGAATTGTTTTGTCATTTACTTTTTAGACAAGAACATTGTAGCATGAGAAAAAAAAAATATATATATATATAGTGTATGTACATCTTATGTATGTACATTATATATATGTATATATATATATATATTCACCAAAAAAACATGGGTTTCTGAGAAGTTATAGTTAGTTGGACATTTCACTCATACAAAACCAGAGAAATTCGGCTACTAACTATAACTCGCCCGCCCGTAATGCATTGCTGATGACATCACATCTTACATCACTCATGACATAGTCAGTGACATCACTGATGACATCACTGATGACATCTCAAATGAGAATTTCTAAGTATAAAGTGCCTCAATCCTATGTTTTTTTATTGACTACATATATACATATATATGTCCTTCTTTAGATGGGCCAGTATATAAAACACACCCAGGATTCCAGCGTCAGTGGCATTTGGAAAGGAACCGCATCTGACAAAGGCGAAAGCTGAAACGCGTTATGCCAATCCTTTTAATAAATGAAATTTTAAACCCCGTCGTGTCCCCTTGTCTACTCAGAAGGAGGGAGACTGTTTTTTGCATTTTAGCGTGTAGCCATTATGCGCAAGGGAGGCCCTTCCTTAAGTGTCTCGGGTTCAATGGGACTTACCCAGACTGTCCTGCATCCCATGGAACAGAGACTCTGCTATCAGCGATAGTCCATGAACTCGTAGAGCGACATCGCTACTTTATCGATGTCCCGGACCTGCAACCAATGGGACTGCGAGGCTGGAAGTGAGGGTTTAAGAGACTTATTTTTGCCCAGTAATACGCCGCAATCCTTAACCTGACGATGTTCTCAGCCAGCCTTCAATTGGAGGTACTGCAAGAATCTGGCTATCAGGATCACTCACCGCGACATCACGACACGAACAAACTGCATGCTGGGAGTTGCAGTCCTTTTACATCAAACTACCAAAGTGATCCTTACTGAACGAAGCTCAGGTGTGCAACATCCTACTTTAGATGGGCCTATATATAAAACACACCCAGGATTCCAGCATCAGTGGCATTTGGAAAGGAACCGCATCTGACGAAGGCGAAAGCTGAAACGCGTTATGCCAATCCTTTTAATAAATGACATTTTAAACCCCGCCGTGCCCTCTTGTCTACTCAGATGGAGGGAGACTGTTTTTTGCATATATATATATATATTTATTTTTTTTAAGTTGAAAATAATTTATAGTTAGGAAAACTATATTTATTCTTTTTTTAATTTTTGTATTATTATACAGAAGTCGGGCACCCTATGCGCACCCTACACGATGGCTGCGCGCATCCTCGGTTGAATATGAGATTAGAGTAAATAGTTTTGGAAACATACTTATTTAAATATTATAGAAACTTTTATATATAGTTTATATTCATATATGCAATATTTTAAGGGTGCGCGACGGGTGCGTGACATAGGCGCGCACCCTATGCCACTCCATGTCATTAGAAAAAAAAAAGAATCTGATTGATTTACATCATTTTCATTCTAGGAGAGGGACGGATCCATCCCTGTGAAGTTCCCTTTATCTTTACCATTCATAGAGAGAAGACCTGTTTTCTTACTTCTCTGCCTTTTGTATTTTTTTGTGTGTGTTTATTAATTTTTGGGTGAACAACAATGGCTTCCAGTCTTGTTACAGTGGATCCTTTGGCTATGGAGGAAGAGGAACAGAGGTGCAGGACAACAGGAAGAAGAAGGAAAGTATTGTGTGGATCTTCTTCACAGTTCCTGAGGGTGAAAAAAGTCAAGAAATATTTCTGTGGCACCTCCAGTATGAAAAAACACCTGGAAACTTTGCACCCAGTTGATCTTGCAAGGGAAGAACGAAGGAGGAAGTTAAATGCTGCAGCGCAGGAAGACCCTAATGCTCCATCTACATCTAGACAGCAAGTTGCAGCTGCTCCAAGGCCCCACATCATGCCTGAACTCTTGGATGCAACTATATTTTGCAAGAAGTGCAATCTACAGCTTTGCATTGCTGAACAATGCCTAGATGTCATTAGTGCTGCATTGAAAGCACACAAATGCAAATTTGTATTTATGTGCTTCTGCTTTTGTTAAAGAATTTTTTTGTTGTGCCTCATTTCTCTGTTTAAAAAAATCAAAAACACACAAAATTTTAAAAGGTTTAAAAAATTAAAAAATACTAAATTGTAAAAAAAAAAAAAAGAACGGTTCTTACGGAACCACCTCTACTGGTTAAGAAAAGAAAAATTACCTGAGTGATTGCACAAGAGTACGGACACTGTAATAATAATAATAATAATAATAAGGGAATTTTATAAAGCGCTTGGTTACGCTCACAGCGTGTCCCCGCGCTAAAACAGAGAGACTCCCATCAGACTCAGCCCTTGAGACTGTGCAAGCTAGCGTGTATATAAGTATGTTTTCAGCTTCCTCCTGAAGCCAAGTTCAGATGACTCAAGACGAAGGTCCAGAGGTAAAGCATTCCAGCTCTTGGCCGCCAGGTAGCGAAAAGATCTGCCTCCCATACGAGCTCGCCTTATCTTCGGGACCTTTAAAAGGGCTCCGTGGGACGAGCGAAGGGAGCGTGTTGGTACATACCTGGTGATCAGGTCCTGGAGCGGTATTGGCGCTTTCCTAGTGAGAATACGGTGGCAGGTACAAAGGGCCTTAAACTCAACCCTGCTCCTCACTGGCAACCAGTGAAGAGCCCGAAGGGCAGTATTAGAGGACTCTCTTTTGGGAAATTTTAAAATGAGGCGGGCAGCTGCGTTCTGTAATACCTGAAGGCGATTTAAGGCCTTGTTGGTTGCTCCCAGGTACAGCAGATTGCCAAAATCTAGGCGTGACGTAACGAGGGCGTGCACCAGCGTTCTGCGGGCTGACGTGGGGAGGAGATCCAAAACCTTACGTAGACTTTTCAGGACGCTGAAACATACGCCCGCCACACGTCCTATCTGAGGTCCAAAAGACAGGTCAGCATCCATCCAGACTCCAAGGTTCCGGACTTCTTGGCAGGGTGTTGGAGCCTCACCCAGACATGGAGGCCACCACGCCGACGACCAGACAGACGGGTTCCCCCCCACTACGAGCACCTCGGTCTTGTTGCCATTTAATTTAAGGCAGTTGGCGGACATCCAGGCTGCAAGATCTTGCATGCAGACTCTGAAACTGTCCGCCGCAAGACCGGGAGCTCGCGAGAGGGAGACAACCAGCTGCGTGTCGTCAGCGTAGGACACGATGTGCAGACCATGACCCGCCGCAATAAGGGCCACTGGGGAGATGTACAGATTAAATAGGGTGGGGCACAGGGACGACCCCTGGGGTACGCCCTGGTCCAATCCAATATCCCTGGAATAGCATTCACCCTGACGGACCTGAAAGCTTCTCCCGGTTAGGAAGGACTGAATCCATGCGAGGGCAGCTCCAGTTATTCCGCCATTATTCAGACACCGTAGCAAGGTGGAATGAGCTACGGTGTCGAAAGCTGCACTCAGGTCCAATAGGATGAGTGCCATAGTATGACCCTCATCCACCCCCTGGCACAGGGTCTCCACAGCCATCAAAAGCGCTGATTCCGTTGAGTGGCGGGGACGGAAACCAAACTGGGTATCGTGAAGTAGTGTGGCCTCATCCACGAAATCCATCAGTTGTATGTTTACCGTCTTTTCGGCCACTTTAGCCAGATAGGGCAGAAGGGAGATCGGCCGGAGGTTCTCTAATTTCTCAGAGCTGATGTTAGGTTTCTTTCTGAGAGGTAGAACCACCGCCTGTTTCCAGGCTTTGGGCACGTTCTTGGTGCTAAAAGACACATCCAATAGGTGTCTTATATATGGTTCTAGCACTGAGCACTGTGTGAGTGATTGGTGAAGTTCAAGGCTACTGCATGGTTATTTTAAGAATGTTTGGGTAGTGGCAACATGATTGAATGAGTTCATGGATAATAGCTGGGTGATTGGAGGTGTGCACAAGGAGTGACAGGGTGATTGCTGGACTGCATGGGTACTACCTGGGTAATTGAAGGTGTGAATCAGCAATGTCTAGGCGGTTAGAGGATTGTGTGGGAAGTGCACATGTGATTGTAGCAGTGCATGTTTAGTGCCTGGGTCATTGCATGATTACATGGGTAGTGACTGGATGATTAGAGTACTGCAAGGAGAGTGCATGGTGACTTTATAAGTGCTTGGGTATTGACGGAGTGTTTGGATAAGTACATGGTAATGGCTGGGTGAATGGAGGAGTGCACGGAGAGTGACAGGGTGATTGCTGGACTGCATGGGTACTACCTGGGGAATTGAAGCAGCGAATGAGAAGTGTGTAAGTGGTTAGAGGACTGCCTGGGTAGTGCACAGGGGATTGTATCACTTTGTGTTAGTGCCTAGATCATTGCATGAGTACATGGCTACTGACTGAATGATTAGAGTACTGCAAGGAAAGTGCCTGAGTGAATTTATTAGTGCTTGGGTATTGGTGGAGTGATTGGATAAGTACATGGTACTGGCTGGGTACATGGGGAGTGACACAGTGATTTCTGGACTGCATGGGTACTACATGGGTAATTGAAGGTGAGAATGAGCAGTGTCTAGGTGGTTAGAGGACTGTATGGGTAGTGCAGAGTTGAATGTAGTAGTGCACGGGTTGTGTTTGGGTTACTTAATCTTACCTTTTCGATAGTAGATATGAAAGTCTTTGAAACAATTTTTTCAGTTGTTTTTTAAATCTAAATTTTAAAAAGTTTCAAACTTTAGAATTTGGGTCTGTAAAAGAGAAGAAAAAATATAGTTCTAACATATATTATTATAATTAAAGTACACAACTTAATTTTACAATTACATAACATATTCAGTTTGCCTCTTTTGCTGTTCTCATAATCTATTGAATTTCACCATAGACAGTGATTTCAATCTTGTACATCATGTAACAGCGGGCAAAAAAATACAATCAATAAGACTGCTAAAAAAAACAAATCTGTGTTCAAAATATTTACAACAAACTCAACTATCTGTTCACATTTCCTAAAATAATCATCCTCAATAACATTGCATATAAAACAAAGATCAAATATATGAAATGCTTCTTTCTAAAACAATTTTCTAAATACAATATCAAAGAACAGAAACGATAATTGAATCAGCAATTCTTGGTATCTTCCCTATAGTCTAAATGATGTTCTTGAAATCATTTGCAGTGAGAATACCAAAAATAAACTTCTTAATTCATATTGATATCTTCCCAATAGGCCGAATGATGCTTCTGAAATCATTTGTATTGAAAATATCCCATATAATCTCATTAATTCATATTGACATCTTCCCAATAGGCCGAATGATGTTCTCAGAACTTTGGCATCAAAAATATTAGGTACGAATTTGGTAATTCACTAGGCAACCGATATTTGAAAAGCAAATGGGCATCATTACAACGTGTCCATCCTTTATTGCACTTTAAATACACAGTGTAGTGTCCAGATGTTGTAGAAGATCCATTGTGGAAAATAATTGCTACTGCTTTGAAAGTTCTTCCTGATATTGATAATTGGCTTGCACCAAAACTTTTAATTACATTTTCCAATTTTCTTCCATCTGCTCTACAAAGGTGTATCATTAAAATGATATATTGTCTTCGCAAGTATGTATAAATCGCACGGGTTACAGAAAATGAAATAGCAAGTGCAGAACAGCAGGAGGACGGTTCCCCTGCTTCCTTCCCTATTGATTTTCAGATAACACATAAAGATGTTATTAGGGCAATAAAGGCAAGCAAGAGCGGACCAGATGGGGTGCCAATTGATTTGGTCCAATCTATTCCATCTCTATGGACGCCAATAATAACATGGGTCCTCCAAGCATGTTGCACGAAAGGCTTTATTAGTACCTGGTCAGAATCGGTCATAGTACCAATATTTAAAAAAGGGGATCGTGATAATCCCGCATGCTACTGACCGATATCTCTATTAGACTCTATGATGACGGTAGCGTGAAGGATTGTCTTAGATAGGCTGCAGACATGGGCTGAAGATAACAATATTTTAAGTGATGTACAATACGGTTTTAGAGAAGGCCTAGGCTTAAATAAGCAAGTCTTAAATCTTAGCATTTTAGTAGGAAAATATACCCAGGCTAAACCAGGAACATTTTATCTGGCATTTGTCGACCTCACAGCCGCTATCGACTGTGTGTTCCACAGTAAATTATGGAACATCCTGGCTGACTTAAAGGTCGACACGGTCCTGATACAGTTCCTACGACAACTGTATACGGGGGCAACTGCCAAGGTCCGTTATGGAACCAAAGGGGAGTGCACTGCACCATTTAATGTGGAGAGGGGGGTGAGACAAGGATGTGTCTTGGCCCCATTCCTATTCACTCTTTACACCAACGCACTGGAGCAGGAATTGGTGGCCAAGACAAGGGATCCACAATATGTTAATAAACAACCGATAGTCTCCCTCCTCTATGCAGATGATGATGTGCTAATGGCACGCACCCAGGTAGGCTTGCAGAAAGCTCTTGCATCCTATATTGGCTTTATGGAGGACATAGGGTTAAAGTTAAATGCAAAGAAAACTTTTCCCATGACTTGTGGGTGAAGGAGACAAAAATGCAGGAGTATCCAAGTTGGGGGAAACAGGATAGAATCCGCAAATATGTTTATATATCTGGGAGTCCTGTTTAACCGTACTGGCACTTGGGGTCAGGCAGTTAAGAGCAAGAGCCTTCTCTTTATAAAATCAACTTCAGCCCTTATAAACTTTTCAAAGAAAATGGGTAGAAGACCCCCGGAAATTCTTTTAAAAATGTATCAAGCAAAGTGTGTGAGTGTGGCTATTTTTGGGGCGGGAGTTTGGGGTTTTCATGATCCCTACCCTATTCAATATGTTGAAAATGCCTTTCTCAGATTTATATTGGCTGTTCCTGCTAGCTTCTCCGTTTTTAATTGTCATAGTGAGTTAGGGATACCATAGATCTCAGACATTATTCGGGCACAACCAGTGCTTCTTTGGCATAGAGTTTGGACCTCCAGCAGTACAGGCCTAAATCAAGAAATAATAAGAGACTCTATGAAGTTGGACCATGCCACAAAGATTACCTGGTTAAAGTACCTAAAAAATTGTATGTATGACCTGGGACATTTAGAGTACTATAATTCCCCAGAGTCACTGAATATTATTAACCAGAAGGAGTTTAAAGCAATCTGCATGGCCCACCTGGAAGCAAACAGGTTGGTAATGGAGATTAATAAACCTGCGGTCATCCAACACCAATTGACCGTAATCACATATGATATCCAAGCGTATCTCCTACGCTGCCTAGGGGAGTATGATAGGTATGTTTTAATGCGTTTTAGGTTTGGGACCTTTCACCGATTAATTTGTTACCCCGAAAGGAACATTTGGTCCTGAGAACTATGTCCTTATCCTTGTTACTGTCTCTCCCCACACACAACAATTCATGTGATTTTGTTCTGTAAACTATATGTCAAGGAAAGAACCAGATGGATCTTGCCTTTGTTATGATCAGGGGGATGGAGACAATGTCGACCGGCCTTCCTATATTTACAACAATTAGACAATGATTACTGTATTGGAGTCATGGTGGGTTTCCTGAAAAGTATACTGAGAGTAAGGAAAAGGAACAATGTTTGATGCTGCCCAAAAGTAGAAATAGAATATTTTAAATTTTGTAGGACTGTCTCATTTACTGCTTTACATCAATATGATGCTTTGACTAAGCCAAGCTGTAAATAATGAATTACTAGAACTGTGTATATATGTATTTTAGACAATTTCTGTGAAATTATGATTTTAAATATTGTAATGTGTATATCTGTATTCTTATGATGATTTTATGAAATGTTTTTATATGTCTTTACCTGTTTGCTTTTGTGATTTTACAAAACTAAAATCGAATAAAGCACTTTTTGCCTTTGAAATATTGTCCAAATCTTTCTATAAATAATGTTGATAACATTTCTGATTTGCAGTGACTACACTCCATATTTTGATTAGCTGATTTAACTAATTTGTTAAAAGACACTGTTTTACAATCTGGTATTGTCAAATATATGGATCTTTCAGTGTCTATGTTAGTGGTAGAAGTAAATGTACAATCTTCACATTCATGTTCCCATCAGTAACGAAGTCCAAACTGATTTTCAATTTGTATTCCTTCATCTTCCAATACTGCAAGCATAAACATAAGAAATTCCTGGGCATCTTGTTGTACATTCTGTGTAAATTGTGAAGAACCAGAACATATATCCAGAAGATTCCGAATGGCAGAAACACTTTGGATTTTAGTTTTATCAGTTCTCAAGTTTTCAAAAATAGAATGCAACAAGGAACAAAACCGTTTTTTCTCGATTCTCCATAATTTGTTGTTGGAGATCTTCTAGAAAAAATAAGACTTATACAACTACATTAGCATAGCAGTTGATACCTGAACTATTTTCTAACTGATATCCTACAATCTCTTCAACAGTGTCCTTTTTCTTTTTGTTTGGAATCTCAGCATTCTCTTGATTTTATTTTTCTTTCCAACCTCACTACAGTTTCTCACATGTTCGTTTCTGACATACTACATGCTTTTCATATACCGGATATTCACCTAAGTTGGCAGCATACAGTCTTCTTAACCGATTACACTCTCTTACACAATTTGCATCTGCACTAAACTTTCTCTCATCAAAATCAATCAAATACATTCCAGATAAAGTTCTGACTCAGGACAATGCAACATATGCCATTCCCTCTTTAAACACAGTACTTCCAATGTTTACCAAAGCAATGTCTACACTTAACCCATGAGATTTATGAATGGTCACTGCATATGCTAAAGAAAGAGGAAACTGTTTTCTACGAACATACAAATCTTTAACAAGCAAAAAACGAACAGAACAACGTCCAATCTGTTTTACTTCTTCAATCTGATAAAATGTAATCTTCAAAAATTCAATTCCATCTCTATTTGATAATTAACAAAATCAACAACTATTCCCATTGCTCCATTTACTAAACCTTTTTACACATCCAAATTACGCCGTAAAATTACGTGACAGTTTTCACATGCATATAAATTCTTTTCTAAACCAGCAGTCTTAGATATAGATTTTTCCAATAAATCCAATTTTGTTTTTAATTTTTCTGTCAAAATAATAGTAATTCCTTCGTACTCTATTTTTCAATGGCTTCCATTTTTATTATTTGTTGTTTTTCCAGCTTTAAAAGTTCTTCATTGAATGTAGAACACTATTGCAGTGTTGGCATTAGGCAGATTATAGATTTACTTTCTCCAATTCTTTTGTATATTATTTCCGGAGCAAAATTTTCATTTGGAAACACGTTTGTAACTAGCTGACTTTGCAAAGCTTCTTTACCATGTTCTGTCAATACACCAATTCTAATATCTTGGAGAATGCTTCCATAATCTTCATCTCTTGCCTGTCACATATTTTTAATAAGTTCTTTGTATTCAAAATATGACCAAATGTTGAAATTTCCAACACTTCCCAAAGATTTCCTGGTGTCTTCATGCACAAGTGTTTTAAAAACTGGTTGCCCTTTTACAGGAATAAGTTGCAGTAGATCGCCAAAAACGATCATATGTTTTCCTCCAAATAACGCACCATATTCTGTTTTTAAAATTTGCTGCATTCTTAAATGCGCAAAGGCAGGCATTAATTTGAGACCATGCTCACCTCATCAATAATCAGAAGCTTCATTTTCTTTAGTACTCTTGAAACTTCATAACAAGCTTCTCCAGAAAGCTTGTGATATTCCAACTTGTTTTCATGTTCAACAGGTAGCATTAGTAAATGATGTAATGTAATCCCTTTAATGTTGCCTGCTGCTAACTCAGTTGGAGCGGTTACAACACAAGATAAATGTGGTTCAGAATCCGCTTAAGCTATTTTGGGCCCTTTTAAGTTGGATAATAGGGGGAGGTGGATCATAACAGATTTAAAAATACAAAATAACTGGGTAACTTTGGTGGGATACTATGGCCCAAATATAAACGACGAGTCATCTCTTAGAATAATTTATAATCACTTAATAGATACCAATTTCCCCATTATCATGGGTGGTGACTTTAATGTCCTTTTGAACCCCGCTCTGGATAGGTCCAAGGAAAGGAGAGTGATTTCTACGAAAAATGGGTTCACTGATTAAAATTATTATGAACGATTTAAACCTTGTATATATCTGGAGAGCAAAAAATAAGGCTACAACTGACCTCCAAAACTTCACGTTTCATAATAAAAAACACAAATACCACTCCAGAATAGATTATTTTCTGATAGATTCTAGGTTGATAGAATTGGTCAGTCTAGTTTTCCACATTCCAGAACATTTAGCAGATCATTCTGCGGTCCAGATAAATCTAAAATTTCCTAGATATGCAGAAATCAAAAGATGAACGTTTGATAGACTTATTCTTAAAGATGAGTCAGTGATTGAGCAAGTAAAAGTGGATACTCTGTCTTTTTTTGAGCTAAATGATCAGTCCGCCCCTTTGGAGATAATATGGGATGCCTATAAGGCATATATCAGAGGCAGAGTTATTGGCATCTCGGCCAAAATTAATAAGGAAAAAAAAGGAAAAATTAAGCTACTAGAAGCAGTAATTCACAGAGCCATGCTTAACCAAATAGCAAGTAGAAGGAGTGTAGAACAGAAGGAGTAAAGTCCCGAGCTATTATCCAAACGACAGGACTTGGCCGATTATCTTGACAATATCACTAAAAGTAGATGGGAAGTGAGCAGATTGGCAAACTATGAATATGGTGAAGGAAGTGGGAAGCTCTTGGCCTGGAAAGCTCAAGCCGATCTATCTAGAAATCTAATCAAAGAGATATGCAATCTAGAAACTGGGGAGATTTTTTCAGACAGGGTTAAGATAGAGAATGAGTTCGAACTATTTTTCAAAGATCTGTATACTGAAGATCTGGAAGTCAGCGACGACCAAATTAAAAACTACCTTGCAAAAGCCTCCCTACAGTCATTATCTGAAGACAAGGTTCAACAACTTAATAGGAAGCTTTCACTATCTGAAATTAGAACTGTAATAAAAAACTTAAAGAGAGGCTGTGCTGCGGGTCTTGATGCGATCCCGAAAAAGTTTTACATTGCTCTTAATGAGACGCTTGCCCCGTTTATAGAGAAACTGTTTGATAGTATCTTCTTATCTAACTCTCCAATCCCTAGTTCACGGAACGAGGCGGCTGTCTCCCTGATCCTGAAACCTAACAAAATTATTGTTAATGGAAACCTATCTAACTCGGTTACTTTAGAGCGAGGCACTAGGCAGGGTTGTCCCTTCTCCCTTCTCCCCTCTTCTCTTTGATCTGTACATAGAACCACTGGCCCAAATCATTAGGGCCAGTGATTGCTTTGTCCCATTTGAATTTAGGAGTTGGTCAAAGAAATTAGCCCTGTATGCCGACGATCTGATGATTTTTACAAAAGAGTCACCAGCAATTCTGCCGAAATTAGAACAACTACTCATAGATTTTGAGAAGATATCAGGCTACCAAATCAACTCACATAAAACTGAGTTTATGACATGGAATTGGCAATATAGCTCGCCTCCAGTACACCACCAAATAAGATATCTAGGTATTCAAATCACGCAGAATATAAATGACTTGGCCCAGTTCAACTTAGAGGTTAAAAAGAAGGAGATAAGAGCCTTATTGAAGTCTTGGAGCAACCTCCCATTGTCAATCCTTTGTCGCTCTAACCTTGTTAAAATGTCGGTACTTCCTAAAATGACATTTATATTTGATGCAATCCCTCTGCTATTTAGCTCAGCTGCCCTAAGAAAACTGCAATCAGACATCAACAGCTTTCTTTGGGCTGATAAAGGGGTGAGGATCGCATGGAAGAAACCGAGAGGCGAAAAAGCAGCAGGGGGAATAGCCAGTCCTGATTTTGGGTTCTACAGCTGGGCATTTCTTTTTAAGAATACGAGATCTCTTCTTCTTGATTCCACCTACTTTGCGCCTTGCCTCTTAGCCATGTCCAATAGGGTACCGCAGGGGGGCGATGGATTTCTTTTTAAATTTGGTCACCCAAAATACTTTAAAAAATCTAATTGAAGGTGATACGGTCGGCCTGTGAGTTATGGTTCCAGATTAGGAAGTTACTTAAAATTCCATACTACTGTCTTAGTGCGCCTATATGGAACTCTCCAGGTACTCCATCATGTTTAAATGACAGATTATCTGCTCCTTTATGGGAAAATGGATTTCAGAAATGGGGCCAACTACTGCGCGAAAATAATCTCTTGTCATGGGATGAGCTTAAATTTCAAACAAATCAAAGGCTATCGAGATTTAAATTCTATCAAATCTCCCGTTGGGTTTCTAATCGGGAGAAAAATTAAATTAGTAATGAAGACCTGGAGAGGAGGTTTCTAGTCCCGCACCTGCAAAGAAGTGGCGCATTGGTACTGGACTTTGATTAAAGGAGATCCACCAGCACTGCCCATGGAGGAGCCCTGGAGAAGAGAACTGCCGCTCAGCGATATTTCATCCTTTTGGCAAGTATCTATATGCATTTTATGGAAGGTTGTCAAAACTGCATCGTTGAGGAGAAATCATCTGCTCACACTCCACAGAACCTATTGGACCCCGAAGAGGCTTTTCAAGCTGGGAAGTGGAGAGAAGGTCTGTGTGAAGTGTAACCTGAGATGCGCAGATGATGTGCATATGTTCGTGCAGTGTCCTCAGATCCAGGGCTTCTGGAGGCAAGTTGGTAAGATTATCTCCAAAATAATGGGTCAAGAAATGCAGGTAAGCCTGGCATTAATTATTTTCTGAATTTTACCTGATGACAGTAGCACCAGTAAACTGTCAAATCTCCAAGTATCATTATTGTTTGTTTTAATACTGTTGGCAAGAAGAGAAATCTGTTTAAATTGGATATCACCTAATTCTCCAAAGCTGTTAGATTGGGTGTCTTGTGGTAAAAGAATTCATAAATTGTATATGGCCTGTGGAGCAAAGAAAAGAACTAGGTTCTGGGGGATCTGGGATAATTGGGCTAATAATTTGAACTTTACAACTTTTTAGCACGTATAAAAAGTCCAATGATTATGAAGCAAGTGAGTTCCTGGGAAAATGGTTTATGTAAAAACCATGGGTGTGATACCATCTTCAACATTCCCAAGTGTCGTGCTGTTGGCGTCTTCAGAACAATCTGGAGGTGGAAGGAGATCTGTAGGGTTACATATCTCCTCTACTGGGTCCAAGAAGGTGCCATGGTACTGCTCTATGACCATTCACTTTTTTTCTTCCTCTTTTTTGCTTTAATGAGGACAAAAAAAAAAGATAAATGTGATTCAGTGGTTTTCTGTGAATAACTGGTAAAAACTTTAATTAAGAAACTTTTTCCTGTACCAGCTTGACCACTGACATACATTTGAATAGGCTTGAAAGATGTGCAGTAGGATTATTTTTTTCATGAAGTAAACCATGGTCGATCTGCTGTGTCACTTGCTGATATATTTCTTTCTATTCAATATTTAGTTGCTCTTCCAATAATCCATAATATTGTGTTGAGCTTGATACATTGCTGTTTCCACTTCACTCATGGCTATTGCTGCTTCATTTTCAAGAATTGGTTGTCCTAGTGGATCTTCACTCAGTGGAGCAGAACTTTGACTGTCTTGAGAACTGTCTCAAGCAATCTCAACTGCAATACTAGCTTCTTGTTCAATTTCTTCATTCAACATTTGGAGATAATTTGGAAAACTGTGCATTCAATGCTATCTTTACATGCATTAAAAGAATCTTCATAGCACTGAAAATCTCCTAGTAATTCCATTTCAGTACTCCAAGGCTTGAAGAGTTGCAGAAGTGCTAAATAGCAAAATTCCCTTTTATCAGGTGTATAACAACTCAGTTTCTTGTGATTAATCAGATTTCCTTTACTATGTTTCACCAAACATCATTCTGAACCAATCGCTGCATATTTTTCTTCATTTATGTTCTCTGTAATATTTCTCTTAAAGCTATAATATTGCAGCACTTCATAGAGACATATGTTTTAAAGATGGGGACTTCTATTTGGATAATACGTATCCAACTTGTTTGTTTCAACAATATCTGTGCTTTCCGGTTCATTTAATGCTAAATATTTGATTTCTTGTATAGATTTAAGTACTCGATTTCGTGTTGCAGCAAAACCTAGACTAACCCAAATGATTCCTCTTGACTTTGAATATAAACTTGCAGAGGACAACCGATCCGAACATTCGTAGAATCCAATCTCTCGATGGGACAGCATCTTCAAACTAAAGGTGTACAATTTCTTACTAAGAGTCTTCTCTTGGGAAATTTCTTCCCACATTTCTTTCAACTCCGTCTTTTCATATTTTGTTATATATGACGTTACATACCGAGCAACAGCAATTGAATTATCCGCAACATACTGGATATCCATATTAGCATTCCACATCGACAAAATCACTGGATTATAATCATTATTATACTTTGCTTGTTCACTTATTTTTAAATTGTAAGTATTTTTGGGAGATTTTCTAGTGATAGTATGCCTCTCTGCTGACATGAAACTGTTAACTCTTCCTTTGGATATTACTGGACGTGGAAATCCAAAACGACATTTGGTATTAAACTTTTCCTTTGACTTGTATTTCCGTCGACAGTATTTGCCACATCGATGAGTTTGAAACCGTAAAACTTGAATGTCTTAAGGTGTTTTCTTTTCTTGTTTTTGGTATAGCACTTGTAACATAGTCTTCAATAAAAGATAAAACAGTCTCACCCGAATCATTTCCAAATTTGGGTACATCCTTGATCCATAAAAGCATATGTATATGAGGAGCACCTCTGGCTTGATACTCCTTTCTCCAAAAGAAATCAATATCTTCTCCAAGAGGAGGATTGTTTTTATTGCCGATAAATTACATCATAGCTTGAAACCCATGATTAAAATATCTGCTCACATTTACAGGATCCAAGGAACACAGTTCTCCAGGTGTCTTGAATTCAATGTTTTTAAAATTTGAATTTGCTACTCGAAGAAATTCAAGTAAATTGTCCCATGCGTATACAGCAGAGCTTAGCATAACAAACCACGTAGGGGTTCCTAAGTTCCTTAACATACATTTAAGTTCTCCATGATGACGATACCAATACTCAGTACTGCTGGAGCGGGTAGTACAACATTTTGCATAACCCCCCATTTCTGCATGTTTATATGAATCCGAATAATCTATTAATTGTAATATTATTAATCTGTTTGAAGTGATATCTAACCAACTATATTAATGAAAGAATTACACATGGGATTTGCATTTGCATGGTTAAACTAATTTGTATATTAATATATGTACGCATACTAATAGTAGAAATTGGAATATTGCATGATATATGTTGCTTTTGTGATGTAATTGTAAGTTGCACCAGATGACATCGTTGGGTGAATATAAACGCTTTGAATGTTGCTATCGTGCTAGATAATTACATACACATAGGGGAATTAGTGAGGGTTTAACATTTTATTAGCCATTGCAATGTTTTAATTACGTTTTGTGTTTGTTTTGCTTAAGTTGACCAATTTGGGCCTTCGTAAAAAGTGCCGACCCATGGACACGACGGCCTAGTCACTGTTCCACGAGGTTTCGGGTGAAGTGCGCCTGCGCCACAGCCAGCAACCAGTGGCCTCGTCTTGACCTCATGTGAGATGTACCCATCAAGGACGCACCGGGAGAGTCGCCAAGTTTGCTAAACAAAAGACTGTCTTTAAAACCGGAACCAGCAAGTGTGATGATCTAACTAAATAGACTATGTGAGAACTTCACCGAATGACCCCAAATCCTCCAATCAGGACTTTCTAAAACTGATTTTTGTTACATTTTGACATTACATTTATTATAAAAGATGGTAGAATAGAGAGGGACAAGGCTATGCTATTCAATGCACGTAAGGCTGAGAATGCTGACGCTGACGAAGAGGACGGTGACACTGCTGGACAGCTGTTTATCCTGAACCTTTGACAGACCTAATTGCTGCCTGACTTTGATGAACTAAAGGCTTTCCCACGATTTGATTGACTTAGAGGATGACTAATAGCCAGATTAGGTAAATATGATGTTCGGTGATTTGGTTTATGACTTATTAAAATTGCAATTGATTAGATAAACAAAATTATTATTCTAACAAACAAATCTGTCGGGTGGTTTATTTAGAGAAATTTGAATAATATTAAATGTAGATTAAAGAATTGAGTCACTAAATATCCAATATCAACTAACTGATCCATCGACTAAATGGAGGGAATATCTTGAGGTTCTGAGTTTAATAAAGGTACTTAATGTAGGTTCAAGTAAATTAAGTTCTTTAGTTGAAAAGGTATTCCTTTCATGTCAACGTTTGGACAATTTATCTCTCCCATGAGAACGGATCAATGAAGTGTGAGTGTTGGTGTTATGGGCCCCACCAATGAATGTATTGAATTAATGTGCTAGTGTGAAATTTAATCTGTGACGAAGGGAGGATTTAAAATTCCACGCTGCAACAGTTTTTCTGGTAGCAGAATGATGGTTGTTATTGTTTTGGTTTGGTGATTATTGATTGTACATTGCTTATCCATTATTGATTATTGATTGGTATTGGTTTATGTATTAACACTCTCTGTTGAGTCGTGTCGAGCTTTATGTTGTTTGCACAGCTTCTGGGATGTAGGAAGTCGGAAGATTGTAACAGTTCCGTAGTAGAGCAGAGGTAAGCGCTGTTCTCGGGAAAGACGGAGTTGTTGTTGCCCTGTAGGTACACAGGGGAAACGTGTGACGATTGAAGTTGCACGACGCATTATCTGGGTTCAATCCGGTGACATCGTCTCGTGTTGCCATTAGAAATATCTCCTGTGTGAAAGAAGTGTATGGTAGCGAAGGTCACCTGTGAAGTTTTGGTCTTAGGTACCAGGAGTCCAAATGGCACTCCGATAACGCTTATCACTAGAAAGGTAAGAGGTGTTCTCTTAGCTTGCTAGAAGGAAAAAGTAGAGGGAAGTGCTACTTTATTAACGTATGTCATAATTCTGTAGTAGGACAGACTGTTCGCTGTTTTCTGGAAAGACAGGATTCTGTGTGAATGTACTACATTTTCTTGTGTGAAAGTGCGTGAATGTGAAGGCATTCAGGTTAATTGTGAAACTCTAGGTTTATTTCTCAGGAACATTGGGTCTTCAACCAAGTGTCTTAACTCTGGAGAAACGGTTAGCTAATGCTTGTTAGAAGGGTAAGGTAGAGGGATGTGCTACTTTATCAACGGAAGTAACGATTCCGTAGTAGGGGAGAGGTAAGCGCTGCTCTCGGGAAAGACGGAATTCTCGTGAGAAAGGTCTATTGCTATTATTTGGTTAGCGAAGCGGACAATGGTGGTGTTTTTTTTGTAGTTACTAACAGATTTGTAAATTTGAAACAAAACTTACCGAGTGAATTTTGTAAAGGAGGGGTAGACAGGAGCAAGAGCTGCAGCAGCGGCTGCTGGCGTCAGAACGACCGCGCTGGGATTGGCCAGTCAGTTGGAAACGTAGAATGCGCCTGATTGGTGCGTTAGTGTACGCCGCGCTAGGAGTGGAGAATCACAGGGTGACGTAGACGCTCCTGATTGGTGCATTAGTGTGAGTCGCGCTGGAATTGGAGAATTGCAGAGTGATGTAGACGCTCCGGATTGGTGCGTTAGTGTGAGTCAAGCTACAATTGGTCAGAAAAGCGGTGCGGTCGAGAGGAGAGATTAGTGATAAACGAAAAGACAGAAAAGATGTATTACGATCCACCAGAAAACGAGAAGAAGTCCTGGCTCGGTAGAATTAAAAAGTGGTTTAAGAAGGACAAACCGATTGTAATTAGGGAAGGACAATTACTTCCTCCACTGAAAAACCCATCATCCTTTATGGTTGCGAAATATGGATATCACACCTGTATTTGGTTAGACAATTGGGTTAAGTACACTAAGAATGACGGAGTTTTGGCTTTTCGAGAACATGGTTCATTTAATTTGGCAGTTTTGAGAAATTTAAGAGAGAAAATGATGAATCTAGAACCGAGACCTAGACCGACACAGTTTGAAGCATTGACTGAATGGGAAGATGAGATGCATGACCGAGAAAGACAGAGAAATGGCGGAAGGTATAGGTACATGTTTGGTAGATCATACGGACATGAGAATCATGATGATCGAATGAGAAAAGTGGCGGAATGCAAGTATTACCGAGGGTTTGTTTCCCGTAAGAACTGCAGGAGAGAATGAAGGAAGAAAATGCGCAGAAAAAAGACATAGAGCCTCATGTAGGAAGCCAAATACCGGTCGGTAACGGCCGAAATTCGGTAAATATCCCGTTACCGACCGGTATTTAGGCATTTGCGATGTAGGAGGCAGATTTTCTGGATTCGGTATTTACCGATTCGGAAATTAAGAAATCGGTAAAATACCGATTCGGTAAATACCGAATCCAGAAATGCTATGTAGGGGGCACTCAAGTGAGTGCATCATTGGTGTCTGGATTCGTTATTTACCACCAACTACTAGTTGATGGTAAATGACGAATACCTTCCAAAAAGCATTTTTGTGCTATTTGAAAAGTGCAATGTGGCAGACATACATGCCCTTAGGGCATGTCTGTGCGCCACATGTGCACACATGCACGAATCAGGGGTGCAACAGGGTGTCAATATGACACCCTGCCACCCATGATTATGCCTCCCCTATTACCGATTCGGTATTTACCGAATCGGTAATGGTAACTGGCTTCCCATTCTTTCCTATGGGCCTCCAGGCCCATAGGAAGGGATGCATTATTACCGATTCGGTAAATACCGATTCTTAAATACCGATATTTACCAAATCGGTAATAATTACCGATTGGTTACCTACATTACATTTACCGATTCATAAATACCGAATCGGTAAAATTCGGTATTTATGAATCGGTAAATGTGATGCTACCTACATATGGCCCCTAATGTGGAATCGAGAGGGTATGGAGTGAATGAATCAGAGGATGATGTTCTTTTTTTTTTTTTTTTTTTTTTTTTTTTTGTCCTCATATGCCACCGAGGTTATAGATGCGCAATCAATCGGATTACAAGCAATATGCTGGCACAGTTCGAACCAACTGGGAGGGATAGTCATGGAGCCGGGACCTCATCCCACAGCAGAAAAGCTTGACATACCAGGGACCGCCATACCATAACCTCAGAAATTCAGCTGGGGTGCCACCCAAGTGCTGAAAGAAGGGAATCAAAGTACCGCTTATGCCAAGCAGTTGTAAATATGGCTTAATCATTGGACCTGGGGAAAAAAAAAAAAAAAAAAAAAAAAAAAAACCCCAGAGTCTCACGGACGGATTATTTAATCTTCCACAGGAACTCTGGGGGGCTGACATATTAAGTAATACGGATTTGCATGAGGTCTGGAGAACATCTTGTAGACTGCTGTGGGATGTGGTGAAACCGGCGTGGTTGCGTAGGAACCACATCTTCACTATCCACAGAGCATATTATTCCCCCCTTCGACTTTCTAAATTTACTCAGGGGAATATGGTGGGGTGCGCTAGATGTGGTCTCCTAGCAGCCTCTGACATCCACATGTTTTATGATTGCCCCCTTCTATTTCAGTTTTGGGAAGCCATTTGTAAGATCCTGTCGTCCTCAATAGACTCCAGAATAACTGTACATCCTCAGTTGGTGATCTTCGGAGTCTTAGAGGGGGTCTCCAGCTCAGCAAAGAAGCTAGTATTTTACACTATACTACTGGCTAGAAGGGAGATATGCAGAAAGTGGAAGGATCCTTTACCTCCCTCTATCAACGATTGGTACGCCTCTACCCTGCAGGTTTCTAAGTTGGATTTGGCTAGAGCTGGGAATCCAGCCAAAAGATCATTTTGGCATCTTCTTAAATGGGATCTGTGAGACTCTGAGGATGATGTTCTTGATGACATGTTCTATAAAAATCCACCCCCATGTCGGCCAGAACCAGAAATATTAACACCAAGTGCCCCAATGGAAGAAACTTTGCGAATCATGAAATCGGAACCAGAGTTCCAAGATTTAGGAAAAAGCAATTCCATTAGAGAAGTAGAGAGGAAATCAGAAAATAGAATACATGGTGAAAATTCAGCAGAACTAGCAAAGACAACTTTAGAACTAACAGAGAAAATAAGAGAATTGACTAAAAATCTGGAAGCTGTAACAGTTCCGGTAATGATAGGTCCAGTAATGCCTATTTTTGATAAACAGAAAGATAGCGATCACTGATTAACGGTTCCTTATAAAAGCAATAAACCGGTTGAGCAGCCAAAACTGAGTCAAAATGAAAATCCATGGAGACAGACAATAAGTATGATTGAACCAAATGTTTCAAATAATCCGTTTGTAGGCCAGAATTTTGCAGAAAGACGTATAACAGCAATGGAGTCAATTTCAGAAACACAAAAGGATTCAGAACAAGGTAATGTAGAGAAGTCAGTAGGACCATCTACAGAGGAATTAAGTGAATGGTTGAGAAACTTGCAAAGAAAATATAAAGAATAGCAGTCAATAGATGTGGCCAAATTACGAATGGTACTGGAAGAGTTAATAGTAGGAACTATCCCTACGGAGAAGTTAAAAACTTACCAGAATAAGGAGTTGCTTTTTCTGTGTAAAAGCGTAACTTGGAGAGCAAAAAGTATCCATGAAAGATTAGAAGAAGTAGCAAATTAAATGGGTATAGACATTGAAAAGGTAAAAGCCTTACAAAAACCATATCGAATAGATTTCACTGAAAAGGACATTGAAAATATGAATACCACAGGACGAATAAGTCAGATTAAGGAAATAATTATCCTGCTGAGAAAATGGGGAGATGTGGACAAATGGAAAAGTAGATGGTATCGAAAACATGATTATGATGCCTCAGATAAAACTTTTTCAGCTTTCCCTGTTAGAGAAAAGGAGAAGGTAGTAACAGAATGCCCTATGAGAGAAATTCCAGGCAGAGGATATGTACATGTCCCATGGACTAGGCAAGATATTTTGTCATTCACAAATGACTTCCCTCAACTACGTGAAAAACCCGTCAAGAGGTATAGACAGGTAGACAGATTTGTGAAATTGTCCAAAGTATTATGGATTGATCTAAACAGCCTGTTTGACATAATAGTACCAGCAGGTCTATGGACAGAGTGCAAAATAATGATAGATTGGCCAACACAAGAATACCCAAGGGATCCAAAAACAGGGGCTCCAGACCCTGAGGTAATGAAGAAATATGAACAGGTTATTGCCTTTCTGAAGAATAAGGTTCCACCTAAAGAGACAGATTGGGTAAAAATTGAAAGAACGCATCAGGAAAGCAAAGAGTCAGTACATGCATATTATGAGAGGCTGATCTTGGCCTTTAAACAGTTTAGTGGAGATGAAAATCTGAGTGAAAAGGATCTAAGTCATTTTGTATACAGGTTTGTATATGGTCTTCGTCCAGAAATTAGTGAGATGATAAAACAACATACTGTAGATTGACAGAATAAGAAAATAGACGAAGTATTGAGACATTGAGACATGCTAAATATTTCAGTGATGAGATTGAAGCTAAACAGCGAAAATTGAAAGAAAAGGCTATGTGGGCACAAGTGAAGGTAGCAGAGAAAAAGGAAGCTCAATTAGCCGAACAAGCGAATAATACAGGATCAAGACAAAAATTCAGTCCTGGGAAAGGTAAAGGAAATATAGAGGAAGCTAAGAAGAAATTCCCATGTCATAATTGCGTTAGAATAGGGCATTGGAAATCCGAGTGTAAATTTCCCCCAAGTACTAACGATGAAAATGCATCATTGAATCCACAGGTGCAGAATGAGGTGAGTGGTCAACCGCAGCGACAGCAGCAGGTTGTTACCAAACAGAATCAGGTGCCAAAACCGCCTTTCGCACAGAGCAAAAACTCCCAGAGGTATAATAGTGAAACAGGATTCTACAACGAAGAACAGGTTAATAAGCTGCCACGCGCTTGTGCTGTTTCGCAGTATTGGCTGCAACGCGATGAGAGTGATTCAGAAGAAAGCTATTGACGGTGCCGAAGGGAGGAAGAAGAGTGCGTACTTGGCGCAACTCTAGAAGTAGACCAGTCAGGCCCCTTTGTAGATGGAAAGATTAATGATGAAAGCATTACTTTCCTAGTTGATACTGGTGCTACTCAATTAACTGTCAGATCAGCTGATGTTAAGAATCTTCCTCTTTCGGA
Source organism: Triturus cristatus (assembly GCF_964204655.1). Taxonomy (NCBI): domain Eukaryota; kingdom Metazoa; phylum Chordata; class Amphibia; order Caudata; family Salamandridae; genus Triturus; species Triturus cristatus. Next base: position 586,984,357 of record NC_140591.1, on the reverse strand, counting down.
TGAAACGATCCAAGTAGTTGGTGTATCCAACAGGCAGATTAAAACTTACCTTACAGACCCTGTGAGAGTTAGCATAGGGAAATTTTCTGAAATGCACCGCTTTGTCGTGTGCGACACCAGTCCTGTGAATCTGCTAGGTAGAGATTTGTTGTGCAAAATGAACTGCACTATATTTTGTACCCCAGATGGGATAGCATTTGAAACCCCGGATGAAGATGTGCTGTATAAAATGACAATGACAAACAGGGAAAATAAGGTTATTGAAACTTATGCTGTATTTAACCCTGATGAATTACCTAAAGAATTAAAACAATCTGTAAAGGCAGAAGTTTGGGATTTCACAGGAGAAGACGTGGGATTAATGAGAAATATAGATCCTGTAAAAATAACAGTAAAAGAAGGAGTAAGTTATCCAAATGCCCCTCAGTATAAATTGACACCTGAAATAATTGAAGGAGTGACTCCTGTGATTGAAAAAATTATAAAACAAGGTATTTTGAGAGAAACAATGAGTAGTCCATGTAATTCACCAATAATGGGACTGAAAAAGCCTAGTGGGAAGTTCAGGATAGTACAAGATCTGAGAAAGATAAATAAAATTGTTGTGTCATGTTGTCCCATTGTACCAAATCCATCTGTGATTTTATATCAGATTCCCCATGACACAGAATGGTATACAGCCGAATTCCACAGGGGTATACAGAAAGCCCTTCAATATTTAATCAGCTATTGAAGAAGTCTTTGGAAAGTCTAGAAATGCCCGAAAATTCAGTATTAGTTCAGTACATCGACGACCTTCTTGTGGCATTGAAAACCCGTGAGGCTAGTGAACTCGACACTATAGCCTTGCTGAACCATTTGGCAGATGGAGGACTTAAAGTGTCACCATCAAAATTACAATTTTGCAAGAAAGAAGTACAATATTTAGGACATCACATTGAAAAAGGACTGAGAAAAATAACGATAGATAGAATCAAGATCATAAAAAGAATGAGGGCACCTATGACCCAAAGAGAGGTGAGAATGTTTCTGGGAATGGTTGGATATTGCCGTCAATGGATTAGCAATTTTTCGTTGATTGCAAAACCTTTGGTACGACTGACAAGAAGCGATATGAAATATCCCATTGATTTGAACAAAGAAGAATTAGCAGCATTTAAAAGATTGAGAGATGGGTTGTGTGAAGCACCTGCATTAGGTATGCCTGACTATGAGAAGGAGTTTAAGTTGTATTGCAGTGAGAGAAATGGATGTGTGCTCTTTGTGCTAATACAGAAGCATGGAAAACTGAGGAGACCAATTGCATATTTTTCATCAATGTTGGACCCAGTAGCTGTTACCCTACCTGGGTGTTTGAAAGCAGTAGCTGCTACATGCCAAAGTTTGGAACAAAGTGAGGGAATTGTGATGGGATATCCTGGGAAAGTGTTTGTACCTCATGATGTGTCAATCCTTTTAACAAGAAGTCGTACTCAGTATATGACACATAGGGGCATATCAACAACAACCGGCGATAATTATCGCTACGCGCACTTAGCGCTAGGATAATTATCGCCGGCTAGCGTGGATTTTTATCGCTGAGATAGCGTGCTATTAGCAACGCTTATCTCAATAACGATAAAAATCCTCACGCTAAGTGGCTAACGTGAGATTATCGCTGGAAACCCAGTGATAATCTCACGTTAGCTTGTTGATAGGGACAGACAAACTTAGCCATGATATCCTCCTTCTATAGGATATCATGGCTAAGTCAGAAAAATACCAGACATAAAAAAGCAGCGTTAACCGTGGTTAGCGTTGCTTTTTTTGTCTCTAACAGGGTTAGCGATATTCTTGATAATAGGAGAAATGTCGCTTAGCGACATTTCTCCTATTATTTTACTCTGGAACGCCCCCTTTGCATCTCATTAGAGATGCAAGGGGAAGCGAAGAGTAAAAGGGTGCTAACATGCAAATTTGCATGTTAGCACCCTGTTGTTGATAGGGTGCTAGTTTTATCTCTGTTTTTTTGCCTTTTAAAGTAAAAAAAGCAGAGATAAAGCCCTTGTTGATATGCCCCAGAGTCGGCTGACTAAGTATGAGAAAGTTATACTAGGTGCCACGAATGTAAGTCTTGTGAGATGTTTAAATGTGAATCCTTCAACATTACTGCCTGATGCTGAGAATGTGGAAGTCAGAGATGAAGCAGATCATGATTGTCTGGATGTACTTGATTTCTGTACAAAACCTCGACCTGACATAAAAGATGTACCCTTACCAGAAAGTGATTTTGTTCTGTTTGTGGACGGGTCTTGTTTGAGAACAGATAATGGAGTGTTAAGTGCAGCAAATGCGGTATGTACAGTTGCAGCAGTAATGGAAGCATCATATCTGAAAGGAGTAAAATCGGCACAAGTAGCTGAACTTGTTGCTTTGACTAGAGCATGCAAGATTGGAAAGAGTGTGAGAGTGACTTTGATAACTGACAGCCAGTATGGATTCGGAGTCGTACATGACTTCGGTCAGATATGGCTGCTGAGAGGATTATTGACATCAAGTGGAACTCCCATTAAGAATGCTGAAGTGGTTGGAAAATTGCTTGAGGCGATACAGCTGCCTAGGCAATTGGCTGTTGTGAGGTGTGCTGCCCATAGTCAAAGTGGTGATTATGTCGCCACTGGCAACAAATACGCTAATGACATGGCCCAATATTGTGCACGAAATCAGAATTCCATTAATCGGGCTAAGGAAAGAGAAGTGATTTCTTGTTCCTTGATGTTTACTAACATTGTGGGAACATGGGAAGAAGTGAGACAATTACAGGAAGAAGCAGGGAATGAGGAAATGAAGCAGTGGGTAAAAGCAGGATGTGCTCTAAGAGAGAAGGATCATGTGTAGGTCTATCGGGATGGAAGACCAGTCATGCCTGATAGTATGATGTCTGCCATAGCACGGATGTATCATGGTCAGGGACACATAGGGAGAGATGCTATGGTCAGGTCATTTAAACAAACCTGGTACAATGCAAAATTCAGACTTGTAGCAGAAAGTCTTTGTCAGAGATGCCTAATATGTCAGCAATACAATCCTGGAAGAAAGACAGTACTGAGTCTAGGAACAATAGGTCGAGAAGGAGGGACTTTTACCAGAATGCAAGTGGATTTCATAGAGATGCCTCCCTGTAACAGACTGAGGTATGTTTTGGTTATGGTCTGTCTGTTTTCCAGATGGGTAGATGCATTCCCAATAAGAAGAAATGATGGGATGACAGTGGCAAAATTACTTTTGAGGGAATTTATCCCTAGATTTGGGTTCCCAGTGACAATTGAATCAGACCGAGGAGGACATTTCCATAATGAGATCATACAACTGATTTGTGAAGCATTGAATGTACAACAAAAACTACATTGTGCCTACCGACCAGAGGCTTCTGGTGTGGTGGAACAGATGAATGGTACTATCAAAAACAGGATAGGGAAAATGTGTTTAGCCACAGGTATGACATGGCCTGATGTCTTGCCTCTGGTACTCATGACTATTAGATCAATTCCAGATAGAACTACAGGGTTAAGCCCCCATGAAATCATCATGGGACGAGCCATGCTGCACGTGTTTATACCAGTCAACAAGCTGATGACTATAACTGATGACATGGTGCTGGAATACTGTAAAAGCCTGGCTGACGCAGTTCATTCTGTGTTTCATCAGGTTGGAGCGGATGCCACCATCCTTGAAAAGAAGCCAGCCCATGATCTAAGCCCAGGGGACTGGGTGAGAGTAAAAGTACACAGAAGAAGAAACTGTTTGGTTCCAAGGTGGGGAAAACCAAGACAAGTCATCTTGACCACAACAACAGCTGTAAAGTGTGCTGGATTGAAAAACTGGATCCATGCAAGCTATACATTGAGAATTCCAAATCCAGTGGACAGCACAAAGAAGGAGTATTTTGCTGAATCAGAATCCAGTACTGAGTCATATGACGGAGAGCCAAAAACAAAAGAAAACCCTGAAAGGGGGGAAGCAGAACAAAGTCTAACACATGTTCCAAGAAGGATTTCTCTGAGAAGAAGGTTACAGATCTCTGATACTAGTTCAGACTCAGAGACCGAACAAGGAGCGCAGTGTTCAAGGGAAAAACAATGGAAAACATAAGAAAAAGCCCGTGAAGAGACAATAAAAGAGATTAATGAAAAGGAAGTGCCAGATGAAAGATTGAGAGAAATTCCACCTGAGACAACACATTTAGATGGACAGGTGCCAGATACAGAGAGAGAGGGAAATATTATTGCAGAAGACCCCCGAGGAGGTGTAGGGAACTCCAACATCCAGTTAGAAACAGGGACAAGTAGTCAGCAGGAAGATTGCGTGTCGGAGATTGGAGGAGGGACAGATGTAGGGAAAACAAAAGAAGTGGTGGAATAAGAAACTGTTGAGAGTAAAAAGCAAGTTGAAACAGAGTCAGACGAAAGCGAAGATGAAATACCTGAAGGTCGAGTTCTAAGAAAGAGGGCTTGGAGAACTGAAAAGAATGATAAAGGAAGTAGATTAAAAAGAGCAGCAAAAGAGGATGTTTGGCCGAATAAAATAAAAATATTGAGATACCGACTGACACGAGTAAATTCACCAAGGGCTGAACAGGTGAATGAACTGACAAGTCAGGTGAAGTCAAAAGACGAAGAAACCATTGAAATTAAAGAGAGCAAAAGAACCAGAAAACCTAACCGGAAGTATAAATCACCAGAATGGACATATGTGGCCCTGCCTGAAGTAAAAGAAGAGGCGGATAGCCAAGGAAATCCAGAGGTGGTTGTACCAGAAGTGGTTGAGGAAGACGAAGAATCGGAAATCCTGAGAGTTATCTTGTCCGATATTGGAGAAGAAGCGGATGTGCAGGACATTCTGTATATAGATCATGAAGGAAAAGTGAAAAATGATGAAATGCCAAACTGAATGAGATAAGAAAACAACTGATGGAAAGACAATAAAATACAGAAAAAGACAAAAGACTGGTAGAACCAAGTAGGTGCTTAGAGCCTTGGGTTAGAAAACTAGTTGTGAAGTAGAAGAGGCTAAGTCAAAAGACACAGTCCATTTTAGCAAAGATGGCAAACATAAGATAGTAGAAAAGGTAGATGTACATTTATGAAGAGATAGTGTAAAATGTGTTGTTGTTGTGCAGGATTATTAATGCTTCTATGGAGTGTACTTGCTCTCCTGATCTCATTTAAAGTTACTATAGATACAATAGAAGGACATAGTGAAAACATAACTAATATATGAAAGATTCAAAAGGTACTTCCGACTAGAATAGATAAAAACTATTTACATAAAGATAGGTCTATAACTAATTTTTCTAACAACGTGTTTTCAACATTGTTGTATGAATATGTAAAGATAATAGATGTAAGGGACTGCTATGTCTGCATGCAGTTACCTGCCTCTGTATCGGAGGGAGTGACTTATCACAACCTTCGAGTAACTTATGGAATAACATGTAGTGTAATAGCTAGGCTATTTTATCAAATAGGGAAATTAGAATATTATTTTTCAGATGTAGATACTATATATTCACAAGTACCGTCAATTAACAAGCTAAACAAGGTAAGACCTGCAAAGGTATTAGGTGAATTTTTCTTAGAGACTAAAGAACTAACATTAGAATACATATTTGAAAACAATTTGACTTGCAGTTTAAAGAAAGAGGAAAAGACATTTTTAGATATGGTTGAAGAAAGGAGACTGAAAATGCAAAGAAAGGCATCAGAAGGAAAGGTGGAGAAAACAGTCTGGGATGTAGAAATAGAAAAACACTTGGAAGGGGAAACTAGTCCAACTATGGCTTTAGATTGGTCTCAGAAAGGAAAATTGTGTATTAGAAGGAATAAAACTGCATATTTTGTAGGGAATAGCGAGTGCCATGATACATACCGAATCATGGGTGGATGGGGATTTAAAGGTGGGAAAGATCCAGTTTTTCCTGGATTATATTTCATTTGTGGGAACAGGGCATATTATCGTTTGCCAGACCATTGGTATGGCACATGTTATGTAGGCCTGGTCTTTCCGAAGATTTTTCACATGGATAGAGGAGAAGATGGTGTACATAGTCTAGGTAGTAATTTAGTACGTAGTAAGAGAGAATCTTGGTCAGAAATTGTAGGTGATATTTTTGAAGCATTGATACCAGCAGTGGGAATATCTCTGAATGCAAACAAAATTAGAAGACTTTCAACAGTAATGGATCGCTTGTCAACAAGCACCGCTGGAGGATTTTTATTGGTAAACACTGAAATGGTTGCCATGCGTGCTATGGTAATGCAAAATCGACTTGCCCTGGATATATTATTGGCAAAAGAGGGTGGAGTTTGTGGAATGCTGAAAGTTCAACATTGTTGCACTTACATTCCTGACGAAAGTAAAGATTTGAAAATGTATATTAAAAATATTACAGAATTGCATGATGAAATTGTACCACTGGAGGTTGAAGGTGTATGGGAAAAGATTGGAAAGAAAATATCAGCTATTAAAGATATCTTAGTAAATTTAGGTAGTACGTTTTTAGGTAAGATATTATTTCCATTAACATTTGTGATTTTCATAGTATTAATAATAAGATTAGGGTGTATCTGTCGTAAAAAGTATAAAAACCAGAAAAAGGTAAAAAGAGAAAATTTAAGGAGAAAAGATGTAAAACAAGAGAGAGAATTTGATAAGATAGAATTGGAGGAAGTATGTATGTATGTTTATGTGTTTTTTGTAAAGCGCACTGTTGCCAAGGCGTCGTGGCGCTGTAGACCGCTGGGGAACCCGTCCTTGCTATCCCTGTGAGATGGTCCCTCATGGGTATCTCCAAGGTGAAACCAGGCATCCCCGGCGAATGTGGGGGGCCGTTGTGGAGATGAGGCAAGCTAATGCCCAGAGTTGCCGAGTGTGATCCCTGGTTAGAGTAGGCACCGAGGCGAGAATTATTGAGTCCGCTGGCCCTGGTCCAAGACCCTGCCGCGTCGGGAATTGGTCCCGGGCCGTCTTCTGTTTCCGGGTCTGCTGCCTCTAACCAGTGAGCCACACTACTCCACCACCAAGTTAAGGAGAGTATGTACAAATCAGCAAAAAGAGAAGAGACAGGGGAAACTGAATTATGAATAAAAACAAGAAATCACTTTGAAATTCTGCAAAAGGGATACAAAATGTTGATGGTGTGGTGATATAATCACCAAAGGGGGGATTGCTGGAGCGGGTAGTACATAATTTTGTATACCCCCCCATTTCTGCATGTTTATATTAATCCAAATAATCTATTAATTGTAATATTATTAATCTGTTTGAAGTGATATCTAACCAACTATATTAATGAAAGAATTACACGTGAGATTTGCATTTGCATGGTTAAACTAATTTGTATATTAATATATGTACGCATACTAATAGTAGAAATTAGAATATTTAATGATATATATTGCTTTTGTGATGTAATTGTAAGTTGCACCAGATGACATCGTTGGGTGAATATAAACGCTTTGAATGTTGCTATCGAGCTAGATAATTCCATACACATAGGGGAATTAGTGAGGGTTTAACATTTTATTAGCTATTTCAGTTTTTTAATTACGTTTTGTTTTTGTTTTGCTTAAGTTGACCAATTTGGGCCTTCGTAAAAATTGCCGACCCATGGACACGACGGCCTAGTCACTGTTCCATGAGGTTTCGGGTGAAGTGCGCCTGCGCCACAACCAGCAACCAGTGGCCTCGTCTTGACCTCATGTGAGATGTACCCATCAAGGACGCACCGGGAGAGTTGCAAAGTTTGCTAAACAAAAGACTGTCTTTAAAACCGGAACCAGCAAGTGTGATGATCGAACTAAATAGACAATGTGATAACTTCACCGAATGACCCCAAATCCATCAATCAGGACTTTCTAAAACTGATTTTTGTTACATTTTGACATTAAATTTATTATAAAAGATGGTAGAATAGAGAGGGACAAGTCTATGCTATTCAATGCACGTAAGGCTGAGAATGCTGATGCTGACGAAGAGGACGGTGACACTGCTGGACAGCTGTTTATCCTGAACCTTTGACAGACTGAATTGCTGCCTGACTTTGATGAATTAAAGGCTTTCCCACGATTTGATTGACTTAGAGGACGACTAATAGCCAGATGAGCGAAATATGATGTTCGGTGATTTGGTTTATGACTTATTAAAATTGCAATTGATTAGATAAACAAAATTATTATTCTAACAAACAAATGTGTCGGGTGATTTATTTAGAGAAATTAGAATAAGATTAAATGTAGATTAAAGAATAGAGTCACCAAATATCCAATATCAACTTCACTGATCTATCGACTAAATGGAGAGAATATCTCGAGGTTCTGAGTTTAATAAAGGTACTTAATGTAGGTTCAAGTAAATTAAGTTCTTTAGTTGAAAAGGTATTCCTTTCATGTCAGCGTTTGGACAATTTATCTCTCCCGTGAGAAGGGATCAATGAAGTGTGAGTGTTGGTGTTATGGGCCCCACCAATGAATGTATTGAGTGAATGTGCTAGTGTGATATTTGATCTGTGACGAAGGGAGGATTTAAAATTCCACGCTGCAACAGTACCACGATGACACACCATCAAATTTATCAATTGAGATTCTAAATAATCATCTTTCTGATGTACTTTGTCCATGAGTTCCTTTGCAGAAACATTTTTAAGATGAACTCCTGTTCTTAATATGTGGTTTACTGCATATGAAAGTCCAGACAAGTCACTTTCAAACAAAAGATGAAATATATATGGGATACATTGTCGAAATCTTGGATCTTCTGAGTACAATCTTGTTGTCCGATATTCTGATGCTGTAATCTGTACTGGTCGTTCGTCATATCGTCCACCTTTTCCAGTGGGGAAGAGCTGTGGAAAACAACGAGCTTCCAAACTTTTTTCTCAAACGCTCATGGGAGTCCCCTTCGCTTTCTTCATTTGGAATAATTCAATAGTATTTCTAATCACCTCCTTTGAATGTAAAGGATGTACACTATAATGTTCATAAACTTCTTCACTTTTGGAGATGTCCACGTTTTCAATTTGGCCACTTGAAATTTCAATATCATCTTCTAAAACTATTTCTTCTTCTTCCACATACACATTTTTGTAGTAATCATTGTTTTTATGAGCTATAACGTAGCCTTTTGCTCTTTGCTCACATCTACTAATTCTTGCCATATTTTCCGACTCTTCGTAGGAACACCATTTACTAGAATAACTACAGGTTCAGTTTCCTCTTTCTCCACACCAATAGTTTCAATATTTTTCTTTAAATCTAAAGGTAAATATACAACTCTTCCTTTTAATCCTCTTTCTAAATCTGTGAGAGGCAACTTACCTGTTTTAGGCTCCAAACGAACAATAGCCTTAAACGGGTGCACAGATTGAATCAGAATGGACTCATAAGTATTTAAATCTTCCTTTTAATCCTCTTTCTAAATCTGTGGGAGGCAACTTACCTGTTTTAGGTTCCAAACGAACAATAGCCTTAAACGGGTGCACAGATTGAATCAGAATGGACTCATAAGTATTTAAATCTACCAGCTCTGGAGGAATACCTACCAACTCTAGGTTATTATGTACAGCTCTAGCTGGCATTTTGTTATCCTCTTATTTGGTATAACAATATTTACAAATACGTTGATCACTACCCAAATCAAAGCAATCTTCTACCAACAAATAAGGTGCAAATTCCTTCCACTCATCATTGTTTTCTTTTCACTTTTTTAATATAGATCAACATTCCTAGTTTGATTTTTATAGTGAGTTCGTCGACAACAAATACAAACATAATTTGGTCTTTTATCAATCATCACTCCCTCGCAAGACCTCTGCGACTCCCTCGCAGCCTTCTTCCATGACAAGATCGCCAACATTCACAACAGCTTCGGCCCACCAACCACGAACCCCACCACCGAACCGATGCCCCCCACCGCCACCCTCCGCACCTGGACCCCAGTCAGCACCGAAGACACAACACGCACAATGAACACCATCCACTCCGGATCCCCTACGGACCCCTGCCCACACCACATCTTCAACACGGCCGACCACATCATCCCGCCCCACCTCCGCGACATCATCAACGCCTCCTTCAACACCGCCACCTTCCCGGAGTGCTGGAAACACGCTGAGATCAGTGCCCTGCTGAAGAAACCAACTGCAGACCCCTCCGACCTCAAGAACTACCGCCCCATCTCGCTCCTCCCGTTTCCTGCCAAAGTCATCGAGAAGACCGTCAACAGACAGCTAGCCGCCTTCCTCGAGACCAACGGATCCCTCGACCACTCGCAATCCGGCTTCCGAGCCAACCACAGCACGGAGACCACCCTCATCGCAGCCACAGACGACATCAGATCCCTAATGGACAACGGGGAAACTGCAGCCCCCATCCTCCTGGACCTCTCCGCAGCGTTCGACACTGTCTGCCACCGCACCCTGGTACAGCGCCTGAACAACACCGGCATCCAGGAGAAGGCCCTGGAGTGGATCACCTCATTCCTCGCCGGAAGAACCCAGAGAGTCCGCCTCCCCCCGTTCCGGTCAGCAGCCACCGAAGTTATCTGCGGCGTTCCACAAGGGTCATCGCTCAGCCCCACCCTCTTCAACGTCTACATGAGCCCCCTCGCAACCATTGCACGTCAACACAACCTCAAGATCATCACCTATGCCGACGACACCCAGCTGATCCTCTCCCTCACCAGCGACCCAGACGCCGCCAGAGCCAGCCTACACGAAGGGATGAAAGACGTCGCCGAATGGATGAAGAACAGCCGCCTGAAACTGAACTCAGACAAGACGGAGGTCCTCATCCTGGGATCATCACCCTCCGCCTGGGATGACCCCTGGTGGCCCCCCGCCCTGGGAGCCACCCCCAAGCCAACGGACCACGCACGCAACCTAGGCTTCATCCTGGACTCCTCCCTCTCGATGACCAGACAAGTCAACGCCGTCTCGTCTTCATGCTTCAACACCCTGCGCATGCTTCGAAAGATCTTCTGGTGGATCCCCACCGAGACCAGGAAGACGGTCACCCAGGCCCTCGTCACCAGTCGGCTGGACTACGGGAACGCCCTCTATGCCGGCACCGCCGCCAAACTCCAGAAGAAACTCCAACGGATCCAGAACGCCCCAGCACGACTCATCCTGGACATCCCCCGACACAGCCACATCTCCGGACACCTGAGAGACCTGCACTGGCTCCCCGTCAACAAAAGAATCACATTCCGACTCCTCACCCACGCACACAAGGCCCTCCACGACCTGGGCCCCAAGTTCCTCAACAGCCGCCTGACGTTCCACAAGCCCACCCGCCAGCTCCGCTCCGCCAGCCTCGCTCTCGCCACCGTCCCCCGCATCCGCAGAGCCACCGCCGGAGGAAGATCCTTCTCCTACCTGGCAGCCAAGACATGGAACTCCCTCCCCATCCACCTCCGGACAACGCAAGACCATCTCGCCTTCAGGAAGCAACTCAAGACCTGGCTGTTCGAGCAGTAGCGTTCCCCCCCCCCCCCCGGCACCTTGAGACCCTCCGGGTGAGCAGTGCGCTATACGAATGCCTATGATTGATTGATGATTGATTTCACAACAAATTACCTTAAACTTCGTAATTTCTTCTCAACGCGGACTGGTAGTCTCTCATCGTGAGTGTCCGCGAGCATACGCGACCACTCGCAATGAGAAACCTGACCTCCCCGCGTTGAAAATCTCGCAGGAAGTTTTTCTTTCCACGCTCGCGATCGGCAACTTGATGTTGCTGATCGCAAACGAGGAAAAAGTCTCACCGGGATGTTGATTATGCTCGCTCACGGTCGCCAACTTGACGTTAAGGACCGCGAGCAAGCAAAAAATGCCCGCTACGCTACGCATTTTTGCACTGTGCTACGAGCAATTCACGTGGTGTGTGGTAGCGCAAACTACGCATGCTCTGCGAGAGTAGTGTAGTACTACGCCCAGGGTTAAACGTGAGTTGCCATTAATTTGTCAATTTTTCATTTCATTCTTCTTTGTTCTTGAGGTATTCTTTCTACTTTCTACATTGTGCAAACTGTTTCAAGTCCTTGAAAGTCTTTTAATAAATTCTTTTGTTGTCTTACCACAAGATTTTTTCTTTTTTCCCACATGTTGTAGTTCATCTAATTCTTGCTGTTGTCTTTTCTTTAAATAATATTAATTCTTTTCTTGTTTCCTCTTTTCTGTTTTTTTGGTCATGGTAAATCTTTTTTAATGATGATGAAGAATATCTGAATATTATTTATACAACTATATAGAAATATACTATTCTATTACTAAACAAACACGTTCTACATAAAAACCAATTAAATGCTTTGTTTTGAAATCACATTGGGTTTTTTGCACTACACGGGTATTACCTGGAAAAAGGAGTGAATGAGTAGTGTTTAGGTGTTTAGAGGACTGCATGGGTAGTGGACAGGATATTGTAGCAGTGCATATGTTAGTGCCTGGGTCATGGGTACTGACTGGATGATTAGAGTACTGCAAGGAGGGTACATGGTGAATTTATAAGTGTTTGGGTTTTGGCGGAGTGATTGGATAAATACATGCTGCTGGCTGGGTGATTGGAAGAATGCACAGGGAATGGCAGGGGGATTGCTGGACTGCATGGGTAGTGCTCTGGGGATTGTAGCACTGAATGAGTTAGTGCCTGGGTCATTGCATGAGTACATGGGTAGTGACTGAATAATTAGACTACTGCAAGGAGAGTGCATGGTGAATTTAGAAGTGCCTGGGTTTTGGCGCAGTGATTGGATAAGTACATGGTGCTGGCTGGGTGATTGGAAGAGTGTATGTGGATTGACAGGGGGATTGCTGGACTGCATGGGTAATGCTCAGGGATTTGTAGCAGTGCATGAGTTAGTGACTGGGTCATTGCATGAGTTCATGGGTAGTGACTGGATGATTAGACTACTGCAAGGAGAGTGTATGGCAAATTTATAAGTGCTTGGGTTTTGCCGCAGTGATTGGATAAGAACATGGTGCTGGCTGGGTGATTGGAAGAGTGCACAGGGAGTGACAGGGGGATTGGTGAACTGCATGGGCGGTGCTCTGGAGATTGTAGCACTGCATGAGTTAGTGCCTGGGTCATTGCATGAGTACATGAGTAGTGACTGGATGATTAGAGTGCTGCAAGGAGAGTGCATGGTGAATTTATAAGTGCATGGGTTTTGGCTCAGTGATTGGATAAGTACATGGTGCTGGCTGGGTGATTGGAAGAATTCACAGGGAGTGACAGGGGGATTGCTGGACTGCATGGGTAGTGCTCAGGGGATTATAGCACTACATGAGTTAGTGCCTGGGTCATTGCATGAGTACATGGGTTGTGACTGGATTATTAGAGTACTGCAAAGAGAGTGCATGGCAAATTTATAAGTGCTTGGGTTTTGGCGGAGTGATTAGATAAGGACATGGTTTGGCTGGGTGATTGGAAGAATGCACAGGGAGTGACAGGGGGGTTGCTTGACTGCATGGGTAGTGCTCTGGGGATTGTAGCACTGCATGAGTTAGTGCCTGGGCCACTGCATGGGTACATGGGTAGTGACTGGATGATTAGACTACTGCAAGGAGAGTGCATGGTGGATTTAGAAGTGCTTCGGTATTGGCAGAGTGATTGGATAAGGACATTGTGCTGGCTGGGTGATTGGAGGAGTGCATAGGTAGTGACAGGGAGAATACTGGACTGCATGGGTAGTGCTCAGGGGATTGTAGCACTGCATGAGTTAGTGCCTGTGTCATTGCATGAGTGCATGGGTAGTGCTTGGATACTAACTGGGTGATTGCAGAATATGGAATCAGTCAATCATTACTCATGTAGTTTTAATATCATATATTCACTACCTTTGCACTCCTGTAATCAGTCAGGCACCTTTCAATAGTTCACTAAGCAAACATACAACTGTATAAATAGAATCTGAGCACATAGATAAGTCATTACATACTGTCTATTTAAGTAGATAAGTACAACATGCCTGCAAGGGTAATATGTGGTGGTTTACTTTTGAGCTACATCTTGACCATTCAATCTACAAATATGCGACATCATTAAAATATACCTCTCAACACACGTAAGAAAGAAGGCTAATTAACAATACCTTTTATGAGCAGTTTTAAAACCACACTTTTATTGTACATTGTCACCTTTGTATCTTAAATTATGTGGCATCATTCAACTATACCTTTGCTCACACTACAAAAAGAAGCATAATTAACAGCACCTTATTTCACCATTCTATCTTAAAATCTATGGCATCATATAACTTTACCTTTTGTACAAACTAATACAAGAAACCTAATTATTAACACCTTATATGATCATCTTTCAAACAGCACAGTTGTGCTGCATCTTTACCAAAGTATCTATAATTATGCACTATATTTTCAATATATTTTATAGTTCTATAAAGGTATTCAACTATACCTTTGTAGAGAGTACAAAAAATGAAGGCTAATAAACTACACCTTATGTGAACATCTTTCAAACTATACATTTCTACTGCATCTTCAACCAACTATCTAAAAATATGTGGCATCATTTAACCATACCTTTGTACAGACTTAAAAAACAAGCTTAATTAATAACATCAATAATCATCTTAAAAAATACACACATTACTGTACAGACTCTTTTTTAAACATTCAAGTACAATGAAACTAATTCCAATATACATCTCTACATTTAATAATATATTTCAAACAACACAGTTTTAGAATAATGACAATTTTTTTCAAATAAACCTCACTCATTTATAACTCGCCTTGCAAATAAATGTGTTGAATGAAAAATCTCACACACTCAGACAGGATTTTCTTTTACACAGAATCAATGTAATGCACCAGACTCAGCAAGGTAAAACCAGTAATGGCAAGGTTTCCCTCTCTTGCTCCATACAAATACACATAAGCAACAAATAACATTGCTTCCCAGAGATTTTCAAATTGTAAATCACATTTCCATTGCTTAGTTTGCTTACATATAATAACCCTTAGCAACTGACTTCTTCACCCTTTCTGCTTAATGCCAGTTTCCACAGTAACAGTTCATAGAACATTCAACTTAACTGACAGATCACAAGTTCACCATATTTTCAAGTTCACCACACAATGTTGCAAATACAATCAGCAGGTGTGGTTGGTTTGCAAAACATGACCTTATCCTTTCTACTGTACCTTTCAAACATTTTTTACTGACCAATAACAAACATGCTTTTTAAAGAAAGTACCATGCACCCTATATTTCAGTGTACAATGTTCATAAACAAGCAATCAATTCTCTACTTTTTTTTAAACAGCATCTTGTCCACCATTTTAGATATCTCTAATTCTCCCAACTGACTACCTCAGCTACAGACATCTTTTGATTACTTACAGACATCCCTTCAAGATGCTTTCTGTGTGGATTATTGGGCACAGCTATGATTTCTAGTGCAAATGGTATGCTGAACGCAGAGGTATTGACAAAGACCTAGCTTTGCAAAATGTAGACATTAAATGGATTGGACAAAGAGGATTAAAATGGCATCAATGAATGCCTTTGCTTAAAACCTTTTTGCACCTCCCACCCCAACGGCCCCTCGCGGCGGGATGCCTGATTTTCACCTTGTGGATACCCTGCTATCTCACAGGGAAATACCAGGACGGGTTCCCTAAGCAAGCGCTGGGAAACCCACAGCGGGTAGCTGTGCGCTATATAAGCTCAACTACATTTACATTTACATACATTTTACCCCCTGACCTCATGATTGTGCACTGTGGTGGCAATGACCTAGGCACATTCACTGGGGTAGGTCTGGAAATGCTAATGAAGGAAACCTTTGCAGAATTGATGTTGCTTTTCCCCCAAACTGCCTTTGTATACTCTAACATATGCCAAAGACAGAAATGGAAGTGGTCCAATCACTTTTGTCCTCAGATTGAGAAAGCTAGAAAAAATGTCAATAAAGCTGTTTCTGGGATGGGCTCCATCTATAACAAAAATCTACGTTTCCATAAGGATGCCATCTGCAGAAGTGATGGAGTACACTTCACTGACCAAGGCAACAGAGTGTTTCTCAACAACCTGAAGCTCTGTATCCGCACTTACATGTAGATACAACAATCTCCCAATGAAAATAAGGGCTCTTTTTTGAGCCACCGAATTACTCAACATATAACCAACGTTTATATAAAAAAATCGTAATTATTTTTGCTTGGAGTCACGCATCCAGCGCAACTGTCGGAGCCATGCACCCATCACGTTCACACTAGGGGACCGCGCTGGGAGCTGTGCAGCCATTGCGTTCACACTAGGAGGCCACGGTGGGAGCCACGCACACATCACGTTCACACTAGGGGGCTGCGCTGGGATCCGCGCACCCATCGCGTTCACACTATGTTGCTGCACACCCATCACGTTCCCACCAGGGGACCGCGCTGAGCGCCGCGCTAGCAAAAGAAAACACGTCCACTTCCATTAATTTATATTCGTCCTGGGGACCCCATCCCCCGGGGCATGCCCAAATCTAATTTAATTTTTTTTTAAAACAGAAAGAGGGTCGCGTGACCCCACTCCTGGCCATTTTTGGCCCCGGGCACCCCATCCCCCGGGGCCTGGCCTCATGGTTGGGAACCGTGGGGGAAACCTAATGCCCCCACGGTCCTTCCGGCTCCCTGCCTCCTGCGGGAGCCAGCATTGCTTTTGAGCAAGGGGAGCAGCTGACATGCAGCTCCCATTGCCCAAAAGCAATCCTGCTTTGCTTGATTGAAGCAAGAGCAGGTTTCCCTGCTCTCGCTTCAATCAAGCAAAGTCCAGTTTGCTACGACAGGGCGGAAGCTGTGCCCCCGCCGTGCCATAGCAAACAGCAATGTCCCAGGTGTGGGCACCCCGAAACATTGCAAGAGCCGGTCCTTGGGGGTGGTGGTTGCCAGGGCCACTATGGGTTCCTGGGGGGGGGGGGGGCGCACAGCTCCCCTTTCTTCATTTCTTAAGCCCCGGGGAGGTGGTGGTCCCCAGGGCTTGGGGGTCCGTAATGGACCCCTGAATTTAAATTTTCAGTGTCCCGGGGAGGTGGTAGTCCTGGGGGCTTGGGGGAGCCCCCGAGCCCCCACCCCTTATTTAATAACCCCACACCCTGCGTGACTTCTTTTTTTATTGAAAACAAAAACAAAAATTGGGGCCCTGGGGGTCCTTGGGGGACCCCAAAAACAGGCCTAGAGGGTCAAGGTGTTCCTACCCTGCCCCCTTTTCTTGTTTTTAAACCTTTTTTTCCACAGTTATCTTCTGACTCGGTATCTGAGTCACAAAATGGCTGCCAACAGTTCCTGGTTTGAAGTGTTGGCAGCCAATGAGAATGAAGCTCATGCTCTGGAAGGTTCGCGAATCCACTGCAGCCATAGATATCGAAACATTTTTTTCTAATTTCACACCATTTAACAAAACAGGCTTTTTCTGATCCAAGACCTACCTTTTTGCCAAATTTGGTGTAATTCCGTTCAGCAGTTCGGCCTGTAGCTTTGTCTAAAGTTTCCTTTGGAGAATAACATGGGGAAAACACGTTTTGGGACCCCCTGTCAGGCACAGAACTTGTCTTACCAGGAACTTCACAGGAACAGAGACGCTAGTTCCCAACTCCCCCTCAAAGTTACTCCGGAGGTCCAGTCACTTATCTAGACTCCAAACTACCCTCCAGGGGGAAGGGGGAGTGGATAAAATATCAAACTAAGAAGAGACTGGTCCTGGAACCTTGTTCTCTCAGCTTCTTCTGTTTTCTTCGTCCGACCAGCAGACTGTCCTTTCTGCGAGAACCTGAATGTTAAGCACAAGAATGATTGCATTTCTATCCTACTCTAATCTAGGGCTTAATCCTTTCCTAGACACACTATTTACCTACCCTTAGTTCCAAGTTCTGTGCTTCTCTTCTGTTTTCTTTTTTAGTATTCTATTTTTCTTTCTTTTCTTTAAATACAGCTCTAAGACTTAACCTATCTTAACCTATCTTTTGGTAAGCTCCTCTCAGATCTAGTTTTGTATATATTTGTGCTCCTTTCACCTGGTCTAACATGACCGAATTGAGGGGAAGCGGATAACGGTTCTTCTTGGTGATTTTATTAATTGCGCGATAATCGATGCAAGTCCTTAAATCTCCTTCTTTCTTTAACAAGAAAAATAGGGGTGAAGATACAGGAGATTGTGATGGCCGGATAAAACCATTTGCCAGGTATTTGTCTAGATATTCTTTCAAGTGATGATGTTCCTTCTCGGTTAGAGCATAAACTCGACTGCAGGGTAAATTTGAGCCGGGCTCAAGATCTATCTTACAATCCTACACCCGATGAGGGGGTAGTTGTTCCGCTTCCGTCTCATTGAAAACATCTTCACAGTCTTGGTATTCTTGTGGTATTCCCTGGGAATTAATGACGCACACTGATACTCCTGTCATACACAAAGAATGAGCTGGATTACACTCAGTGTTTTTATTCTTTTATTTCAAAACAGTTCCTTTTACAGTAATTAGAATCCATTACTATTGTCCTGGAGCTCCAATTGATGGTTGGATTGTGTTCTGTAAGCCATGGTAGACCTAAGATGAGCTGAAACTGAGGTGCATCAATTAGGTTAAATTGGATTACTTCTTTGTGTCTGTCGCTAGAAATTAGTCGCACGTGTTCGGTATGGTTCCGGAGGAGAGATTTGTCCCGTCTACCGCCCGGACTGGTTTTAGGATTGCTCGCAACCCCACCTTAGCTGCAAACTTTAGATCACAAAAGTTTCCATTGGCTCCAGAATCTATCATTACCAAAACCTCTGTCAGCGTTACTTGCCGAAACTTAATTACCATGGACAAAATTAAGTGTGGGGTGGACGACTGCAGAGTATTAGCCACTTGATGTTCCTTTGGAGTTGATTTTTGAATAGCATCCACCGGTCCAACTCCCGCTATAGGTGGTGTTGCTTTTATCCTAATGCTGCTTTTATTAGATTACGTCCAAAGTTTCAGACTTTAACCCCTTCGGTGCCACGCCCTTTCCCCCTCCAGTGCCGGGCGTGTCCCACGCGGGTGGGTTTCATGACGAGATAGTCTCATCATGGGCACAGCGCGACCGTGCTCCATGACGAGACTATCTCGTCATGGGCACAGAAGAGGTTAATTAGAGAGTGGAGTATTTACATGGTATATTAACTCCTTTCTGGAAGATAAAAAGATTCTTGAATTTTGAAGACCTTTTTGAAGATATTTCACCCAATCGGCTGAATAATGTCTAAAACACAGATGGACCACTTAGAAGAAGCATCGTACAACACTTTTTTATCCACAATTCCTCTTCAGAACTTCAATTGAAGAAAGAAAAGATATGGATTTGGTAGTTTGAAAGAAAGTTTTGGTTTCAATGCAAGGTTGCTGTTATTACATTCTGTCCATCCAGTTTTGCTCTTTAAATAGAAACTGTAGTGTCCAGAGCTTGTATTAACTCATTTGTGAAAGATGGTAGCCAAAGTAGTCACAGTCTTCCTGATATTGATACTTGTGCAGCTTTAAAGTTGGATATTTGATTTTCAAATTTAGAACAATCTGCTCTGCATCATTGTAGTATTACTATAAGGTATTTTCCAGTTGTTCCTAGAAACAATGTAGACAAAACATCTGATCTGCAGTTTGGGCAAGTCATATTTTGGTTAGCCTTTTTCAATAATGTCTCAAAAGACACAGTTTTAGAATATGGTATTGTAAAGTAAAGAAATTGTTTAGAATTGATTTCAGTGCCAGATGTGAAACAGCATTCTTCCCAGTCAGTGTTCTGTTTGTAACTCAGTCCAAATAACTCATCAATATGTACTTCCTCTTACTCTAAAACTCCAAGGATGACCATAATAAATATCTGGATGTCTTGTTGAGTGTTCAGAGAAAATATTGATGATTTCCATATATATAATAGATCTTAAATACCTGAAGCAGAATGTATTACAGTTTTGTCATTCAGTAAACATTTTAGCAAATTATTTAGTGCAGAACAAATTCTCTTATCTGATTTTTGTTGAATATCATTTACTAGATGTGCTAAATGGAACAGTACATTCAGAGCAACATTTGCATAGCAGTTGACACCTGAACGGTTTTCCAACTGGTAACCGACAATCTCACCGTAATTTTCCAGTTTTCTCTTCTTAACACTCTCTGGATTGTCCTTGTGCCCTTACTTTTCTTGACAATCTATACACTGTTTTGTGATCTTCTGCATACGACAAATTGTTTGTTTTTCATGAACAAGGTACTGGTATAAATGAGGAGCTTAGAGACTTCTTAACCAATTGTACTCTCTTATACAGCTTGCATCAGCACTAACTTTCTTATCATCAAAGTCAATCAAAAACATACCGGTCAATGTTCTAATTTGTGACAATGCTACATATGACATTGCTTCTTTAAATACAGTAGTTCTAATATTAACATAAGCTGCATCTACACTTAAACCCTGTGATTTATGGATAGTTACGGCATAAGTTAGAGAGAGTGGGAACTGCTGGCGCTGTAGATGTAAATCTTGCATTAGCAAAAAACGTACAACGCATTGGCCAATCTGTTTCACACCATCACCTGATCAAATTGAACGGCTAAGTATTCAACCTCATCTCTATTTGGGGAATTGATTAAATCAATAACTTTAACAATTACACTATTTTTGAACCCTCCCTCAACATTTAATTATGATGCGAAATTACTGAACAAAATTTTGCTCACGCGTAAATGCGTTTCTAATCCTGCAGTTTTCGATACAGACTTCTCCAAAGAATCCAATTTTGCTTGTAGTTTATCAGTGAGCAATATTGCAACTCCCTGTCACTGGAGAGGGTAGGCACTAACCTTAAGCCGGCTGCAGCAGGAGCGATGCTGGACGTGAGTAACCCCTTGCCCTATCTGTGTGTTCCCACCAGAGAGAAACGAGATCCACCTCGTCTGGGAAGACCACAAAGAAGGGGGAAAGGGAAAAAGGGATCAACGAAACAAGAATGTAGGGGCCGCAGGACTCTTGGGAAAACTTCAGGGAGTTGTATCTTTCACTCTCTATCATCATTCGTTCCTGCAGAAAAGACACACAACAGAACCATGAGTGTGGCCCAATCCCTCCCACAACTAATCCATACAAGTTTGCAAGTAATTCACGTACCTTGCGAGTTTGCCCCAGGCATACAGGAGGGAAGTAAACAGAACACTACCTAGGAAGGCGGCATGATTTCCTGCCTTCAACATAAGGCGTGCATCTTTCTGGTATTTAATGACCTGGAGATAGGCTTCCACTAGTGGAGTGCGTTCCCCACTGTGCGTGCGTCAAGGTACTAGGATCCGAGCCTTGCAGCTGCTCCTCTTGAAGTAGAAAATTATAGATGTAGCGCTCCGGGGCGCACGTGTGTCGCCAACCGCCACGTAACGGTATTTGCCTAGGAAAAGTCAATCCTTAGCACACGTATTAATTATGGATGCAGATAAGTACAGCGTGTTTCCACATAAGCTTCATAAACATACACACAAAACAAACCTTTGTCTTTCTTCTTCTTGGTTGTTCTTTTATTACGTGCGAGTCTCCTTTGTTAGTCTTTAACAGCCACAAGCTAACACGTGTTTCGTCGCTACAAGGGAAAGTAGTCCCGCGACTTTTTCAAGGCTGTGTTACATGAAAGAATATAAAATAAGAAAACAAAAAACAGTATATGTTTTGTGGAGAACTAAATGTTGTAAACAATTAAATGCACAACACCCAGGTAGTAGGAAAAAAACACCAGACGGGGTGTAAATAATACTGTCATCTTGTTTGAAATCTTTTCTATCATGGGTGAGAAAATAACCAGAATTACACATATTATATTTCTGTGAAAAAACACAGTACGTCTATGATCCTAATGGAGATGGAGAGAGCTGCTATATGTGAATATGGTGAGAAGTATTGAAACCTAATAGTCACTAATAAGTGATGAATAGTGAACCGTTGGATATTGCGATAACAAGTGATGTGAAAATTTTGGGTGTTCAAACGGTCCAATGAAAGTGGTATTACGGGCTATGGTTGGGTGAAGCACTCGTGCCGGATAATAGTATAGTCACCGTGATTCCAGCATAATTTGGTAAAGTTATAGCTACCTATTTCCTGCTTAAGTGTAGCTTCTGAAAACATGCGTTTCTAATCCTGCAGTTTTCGATACAGACTTCTCCAAAGAATCCAATTTTGCTTGTAGTTTATCAGTGAGCAATATTGCAACTCCCTGTCACCGGAGAGGGTAGGCACTAACCTTAAGCCGGCTGCAGCAGGAGCGATGCTGGACGTGAGTAACCCCTTCCCCTATCTGTGTGTTCCCACCAGAGAGAAACGAGATCCACCTCGTCTGGGAAGACCACAAAGAAGGGGGAAAGGGAAAAAAGGGATCAACGAAACAAGAATGTAGGGGCCGCAGGACTCTTAGGAAAACTTCAGGGAGTTGTATCTTTCAGTCTCTATCGTCATTCGTTCCTGCAGAAAAGACTCACAACAGAACCATGAGTGTGGCCCAATCCCTCCCACAACTAATCCATACAAGTTTGCAAGTAATTCACGTACCTTGCGATTTTGCCTCAGGCATACAGGAGGGAGTAAACAGAACACTACCTAGGAAGGCGGCATGGTTTCCTGCCTTCAACATAAGGCGTGCGTCTTTCTGGTATTTAATGACCTGGAGATAGGCTTCCACTAGCGGAGTGCGTTCCCCACTGTGCGTGCGTCAAGGTACTAGGATCCGAGCCTTGCAGTGGCACCTCTTGAAGTAGAAAATTATAGATGTAGCGCTCCAGGGCGCACGTGTGCCGCCAACCACCACGTAACGGTATTTGCCTAGGAGTCAGAGCTATTCAACAGCTCTCCAAAGTTATGCCACCAAAAACAAGTATGAAGTGCTCCTGTGCGTGTGCGTGTGAGCTTCTCAACAGCTCTCCAAAGTAATGTTACCAAAAGCAAGTAGTAAGCGCTCCTGCGCTTGTGATTAATTCTTTTTGCGATGTCCGCGGTTTGGAGGCAACGTGGAAGTCACCCCCGGTGTACAGGAACTTGCGCTCCTATGCGCGTTAGCCAGGAAGGTAAAGGGCCTGAGGGTTATGGGTGTCTGAATACTGGGCTCCGCACCTGTGCACAGTGCCGGGGGTCCGTAGTACGGACGGCAGCCCGAGGGAAGATCAAAAGCGCTCACTCGACAAGACGTACGAGCGGCAGTGTTTGCGGTGTCTCAAAAACCCGCGTCTATCGGGGGACCCTTCGGGGAGGCTCCGACGCGGAATCCGTGATGAGGCAAGGCACAGCTTACCCGGCAAGGTTCTGTGGTCGTGCTGGGTTGGTCAGGAAACGCTGGAAACATCACGGGCTTGTCGGGACTCGGCGTCTAACAAGGTCATCAGGTGATGAGCCCCGTGTTCAGGGAGGGAGGTGGTTACATAGGGAAGTTAGTGGAAAGAGAGGTAGGGCACCCGCTCCAGTCAGTGGCAGGCATTCTGGGAGACGTAGTGCAGCATTCACTCCTCCCAAACTTCCATTCTCACCTACGCGCTGTGACACTCCCTGATGTTCAATTTTATCAAAAACTGTAATTTCCAATATATCTTCTTTCTCCAGTTGCAGTAATTGTTCATTAAAGTTAGAAAACTCTTGAAGTGTTGGCATTAAACAAACTATAGATTTCTGTTCTTCAATGAAATTGTACATTACTTCTGCTGCTGTTATATTAGATGGCGATACCAAAGGGGATGATGGATGGAGCGTTTGAGCAAATCAAACACTCACCCCCAGTAAACTGATCTGGGTTTAATCCATCATCTTTCTTTAGCTCACTCCACCACCCCAGTTAACACACGGCCATATGCAAATCAGTCTGACCCTGTGCCTCATAGGAACAGTCCAGCCCGAACTGCCAATCATTGATGATTTGCGGGGGAGCACAAAGCCCCCCTGCAGCCCCAGGGACCACCACATCCCCGGGGCTCTCATTTTTATAAATAAAAATGTGTGGGGGGCTTGAGCCCCCCACACGCCCAAGGACCACCAACGCCCTGGGGCCCTAAAAATTCAAATTCGGTGGTCCGTTATGGACCCCCGGCCCTGGGGACCACCACCTCCCCGGGGCATAAGAAATGAAGGGAGGGGTGCCTATGGCCCCCCTCCTGGAACCCTTGATCGCCCTGGGGACCGCCACCCCCCAAGGCTGGCTCCTGCAGTGTCCTGGGGTGCCCACCGCCAGCACATTGCTGTTTGATTTGGCAGGGTGGGAGCACGGCTCCCGCCCTGCCATAAACTCTGCTTTGCTTCATTGAAGCGAGAGCAGTAAAAGCTGCTCTTGCTTCAATGAAGCAAGGCAGGATTGCTTTTGAGCAAGGGGAGCTGCATGTTAGCAGCTCCCTTTTCTCAAAAGCAATGCCGGCTCCAGCAGGAGCCGGGGAGCCGGCGGGACCCTGGGGGCATTGGGGCTCTCCCCAAAGTCCCCAATGCAAAGGGCCGGCTTCTGGGAATGGGGTCCCCGGGGCCAGAAGTGGGCCAGGAGGGGGGCCACGTGTTCCCCCTCCCAGGAATGGGGTCTTAATTGGCCATAATTGGCCTGAGGAGGGGTGCCATGCGGCCCCCCTCCAAATAATTTAAAAAGGTAATTTAGAAAAGTCTGGCAATGCCCTGGGGGATGGGGTCCCAGGGGCCTAAATTGGCCTCGGGATGGTCCACTGAGGACCTCAGGACACAAGTGGACTTCATCCCCCGAGTAGCAGTGTGCCAAGAGGTGCGTTTGCAGAGTGGTATAAAAAGGGGCGTGGCCTCAGACCACCTCTCTGCAATTCAGCTATGTGGCACTTACTGGAGGTACCTGGTGGGCTCGTTGGCCCCCAGGGATCCTCAGTATTCAAGGGGACTTAATCCCCAAACTTAGAATGCACCAGGGGTGTGTTTGCAGAGTGGTGGAGAAAGGGGGCGTGGCTTAGTCCACCTCTCAGCAATCCCACTGTGTGGGGCTTACTGGTAATAAGAGGTAGGCAAGTTGGCCCCCAAATGACCCACAGCAGCAAAGGGGACTTCAATCCCCCTCCAAGAGTGCGCCAGGTAGCGAGTTTGTAGAGTGGTGGGCAAAGGTGGTGTGGCCTGCTATGAGTACTTACCAATGCTTGTGTGTGGGACTTACTAGAGGTAATAGGAGGGGTAGTTGTTCCCCAAAGATGTCCTTGAGGGGCAACTACGCCTCTTGTTACCTCCAGTAAGTCCCACACAGTAGGATTGCTAAAACATCTTCAGAGGTCATGCCCCCCTTTCTCCACCACTCTGCAATTGTGCCTCCTGGCAGACTACGGGATGGGGATGAAGTCCAATTTTCTCCTGAGGGAGTTTGGGGGCCAGGAAGCCCTCCTGGTACCTCCTGTAAGTCCTACGCGGTGGAATTCATGAGCGCTGGTCGAAGGCCCAGCAACCTTTCTTCACCACTCTGCAAACGTGACTACTACTTAAAGAAGCATCTTTCTGCACCTCTGACTTAGAGGTAGTTTTAATCCCCCTGCCCTATTATATACTATGTCCTTACAGAGGAGGTCATGCCAATCACAGGGGTACCCCAACCCATAGTGTACCCTAGTGTATGTAGGTGTTTTCACTGCATTCTAAGTATTTTTTAGCATAGCACTGGCTCCGTGCCTGGTTAGTCAGAGTCAGTTACCACCAGTACCTGTCAGCAAAAGGTTGAGGGGGACAGGATGACTTTGCAACAAGGCCTCTTTCAGCATCTCTGTTGGTTCTTTCTGCATATCTCTTGCTTCTTTCTGCACTTTTCTTTGTCTTTCTGGACTTCTGTTGCCTCTTTCTGCATTTCTCTTGCTTATTTCTGTGCCTTTCTTCCTCTTTCTGCACATGTCCTACCTCTGTAGGCATAGTTAGAAATTAGCATTTAAAAAACCTTTGAAATTCACTGAACAAACCATAGGTTTCAGGGATGTTATAGTTAGAAATTAGCATTTAAAAAACCTTTGAAATTCACTGAAAAAAGCATAGGTTTCAGGGACGTTATAATTAGAAATTAGCGTTTAAAAAACCTTTGAAATTCACTGAAAAAACCACAGGTTCCAGGGACGTTGTAGTTAGTTGGAAATTTCACTCGTACAAAACCAAAGAAATGTGGCCGTTATAGTTAGTTAAGCTAACTATAACTCACACCCCCGCAATGCACTGCTAATGACGTCACATATTACATCATTCATGACATGGTCAGTGACATCACTAATGACATGTCAAATGACATCACTGATGACATCATCCACGTGAAAATCTGATGCACCTCCTCACACCTTAATATAACCTTTGATACACTCACTCTAAAATACAGACTACCATTTTCGAAACCATAGACACACCAATACCAGTTACTACATGCCCACTCACTGATTCCTTGGTCAACACACACAACCACTCATTTACCCATACAGTCCCTCATCAGTACAATACTATCATATGCACTCATACACCTATACAGACACTCACACACTGCCACTCATCCAGAGTTACTCACACACCTAGTCAGTCATGCAAAGAATCAATCACACTTCCATTTACTCACCTATACAGTTATACACACACCACCTCACACATTCATACAGATACTAACACATACTTACTCTCTTATACAATCACTGATACAAGTATACACTCATTCATACAGTCACTCTCACAATCACTCACTCTCACGTATAGTCATTTATTTTCTCCAACTCTCACATACACTGCCTTTTACATATGTAGTTACACAGACATGTACCACTGAGACATCCATTCACTCACCAACACTCTCATACACACACTCACCCACCCACACAGTTGTTTCCACATACACTCTTGAACCCATACACCCGGTGAATCAGCCACTCACATATCTATGCAGAGTCACACACCTCCCACCCATCCACACAGACACTCAGGCACCCATACAAATACTCAGATAACCAATCAATAACCCATATATGTTATGTTAGCATGTTTTGTATAGCGCACAGCTGCCTCAGCAAAGAGGCATCTATATATATATATACATACTCACGTAGCTACTCACCAACCGATGCAGCCACTTACATACCAACTGACAGACTGAAACCGAAATTTACACAATTTAGTCACTAACCCATGCATTCAGTAAGACACGTTTAATCACTCACCTATACAGTCAGTCACGCACCTACTAAATCATCTATTCAGGCATTTATACACTCACCCATTCTTCAATACACCTTGGCATATATGTATATGTAAAACATATTTAAACTTTACAGAAACACACATTCACTGGATGATGTCATCAGTGATGTCATTTGAGATGTCATCAGTGATGTCATCAGTGTTGTCACTGATCATGTCATGAATGATGTAATATGTGACATCATCAGCAGGGCATTGCGGGGGCGCAAGTTATAGTTAGGTGAACTAACTATAGCGGCCGAATTTCTCTGTTTTTTTATGAGTGAAATGTTCAACTAACTATAACATCCATGAAACCTGTGTTTTTTCAGTGAATTTATATATATACGTATATACATATACACATATATTCACTGAAAAAAACAAAGGTTACAGGGTCATTATAGTTATGAAATAGAATTTTAAAAAAACCTTAGAACTTCACTGAAAAAAGCAAAGGTTACAGGGACATTATAGTTTGGCTCACATTTCACTCATACAAAACCATAGAAGTTCAGTAGTTACAGTTACCGTAGCTAACTATAATGTATGTCGACATGACAGAGCAGGGAGGGGGCATACATGTGATGACAGGTGGATTACACCCTGAGAGAGCTCTCCATGCATCCTTTGCACAACACACCACACACCTTCCACGTGCGGTTGTCTGCCCATACCTCTGCCACAACCAGTGGCCTAAAAGGGAATGAAGACATTGGGATGGCAGCCCCCGGGCCAGTATGACAAGCACCACTGAATACCCCCTCCAGGTAGGAATGTACTCATGGTAATAGCCAACACCCACCTTCAGCCAACACCCATACCCCCTCCCGCTATGAGCTGACACTAGATATGCACCTCCTAACCACTCACTGCCAAATTCATTTCTGTTGATTGTTATTGTTTTACTTTTATGGTTGAAAACCGTTGGTCTCCAGTCAATGGAATTTGATCATACGGCTATCAATCTGCATCCTTTATATATGCCACTCCCTTTGTGAATTGAAGTGAGATGATTTAATAAAGATATGTTTAAATTAGTTTTTTTAAAAACATTACTTACACCCCTGCAATGCACTGCTGATGACCTCAAATATTTCATGATTCATGATATAGTCAGTGGCCTCACTGATGACACCACTGATGGCAGGTCAAATGACATAACTAATGACATCACTGATGACATCATCCCATGAGTGTAAGTGTTTTGTAAATGATTCTGAGACTTATAAATATATTTTAAGCTACAGCATAAGTTAAATTACTATTCTTTTTTGTACTAAGAATTAGTCATAATATTTCTAACATATCTCATCTGAGTGGCTGTTTGACTGTTCTTGTCAGTGTGTGAGTGGATGTCAGAGTGGCTGTATGGGTGTGTGAGTGAGTGTGTGTGTGTGTGAATGGCTGTATGGATGTGTTAGTGGGTGTGTGAGTAGCTGTTTGGGTGAGTGAGTGGCTGTGTGAGTGGCTGTATTAGAGAGTGAATGGGTGTGTGAGTGGCAGTATGGGTGAGTTTGTGGGTGTGTGAGTGGCTGCATAGGTGTCTGAGTAGGTGTGTGAGTGACTGTATGGGTAACAGAGTGACTGTGTGAGTGGCTGTATGGGTGAGGGAGTGGGTGTGTGACTGTCTATGGGTGAGGGAGTTATTTGAGTTTGTGTATAGGTAAGTGATTGGCTATGTTGGAAAGTGAATGTCTATGTGAGTGGCTGTAAGGGTGAATGAGTGGGTATGTGTGAGTGGTTTTATGGATGGGTGAATGAGTATGTAAGTGGTTATATGGGTGTGGGAGTGGTTGTATGGATGAGTGAGTGGCTATGTCAGTGCTATAGCATTAAGTGAGTGCGTATGTGAGTATCTGTATTGGTGAGTGAGTACCAGTGGGACTGGCTATATGGGTGAGTGTGTGGCATCTGTAAGGGGGGAGTGAGTGGCTGTGTGTGTTTATGGATGGGTGATTGAGTGGGTGTATGAGTGCCTGTAAGGGTGTATGAGTGGGTGCTTTTATGTCTATATGACTAGATATATGAGTGGCTGTATTGGTGAGTGAGTGGGTGCAAGAGTGGATGTGTGGGTGAGTTAGTGGGTGTGTGATTGGCTATATGAGTGAGTAGCTCTATGGATGAGTGAGTGGATATGCAAGTGGTTGTATGGGTATATGAATGGGTGCATGAGTAGTTGCATGGGTTTGTGAGTAGTTGTATGAGAGGTCATATAGGCATGTGAGTGAGTGTGTGAGTGGTTGCATGGATGTTTTATACGAGTGAAATGTGAGCCTAACTGTAATGTCCCTGTAACCTTTGATTTTTTCAGTGAATTTCTTAAGGGTTTATTTATTCTATTTCCTAAATATAACGTTCATGTAACCTATGTTTTTTTTTGCTAATCTCTATGGTTTTTCTATTTATTTTTTCCTAACAGCAACCTGTAATGTTTCACAGTGGATGTGTGAGTACCTGTGCGGGTCTGTTAGTGGATGTTTGAGTGTGTGTGGGTCTGTGAGTGGGTGTGGAAGTATGTTAGTGGCTATCTGAAGTGGTCTCTGAGCATGTGAGTAGGTCTGTGAGTGACTGTGTGAGTGCATCTTTGGGTTTGTCACTGGTTTGTCAGAATGGCTGTGTATGTCTGTGAGTGGCAGTGTAAGTGTCACTTTGAAACTATGGGTTGCTATGTTAGTGAGTTTAAGGGTCTACAAGTAGGTGTGTGAGTGGTACTATGGTTTTATCAGATTTCCATGCTTAGTGTATTTATAGGAGAGAACAAAGCTCTCTGCTCTTACAAGTACATTTCATTAAATAATTCATTTATCACACTCACTGAAGTTCATATTTTGCTCCATTCACTTCAGTTAAGGATTTCAGATCATTTTTCAATATGAAATTTTAGAGGAAACATTTTTGCTTTCTATTCGCTAAGCCCAAAAAGCTAGATTAATTTCCATTTTTACTCAACTGGAGCTTTTCCTGAGGCACCTGCTATGTTTATATTTGTAAGTGTTTCCCGTCAAGGTTTTAGTTTATCTGAAATGAACATCAGGATCATAATGGAATATTATTATTTAAGAAGAACCATAGATTTCTGGAAAATGTGTACTCGTCTGCGTTACTTTGTACAGGGAAACTAGTTACTATTTTGTCATTGTGCAAAAGTCTACTGCATAATATATACTACCCCTGAATAATGGACCACCCAATTATATAGTTCTCTTTGTCACTCCTTGTCATTTGTTTATTGGATTAGTAACTGTGTTTTTTTTCTAAATTTGTTATTTGTCACAAATGATCACAATGCATATGTTTCGGTTTCATGAAAAAGTTGTAAAGGTCACATGTTTTAGAAACAATGTACAACACACAAATACACATATTGAAATTAATTTTTGACAATAGCTGTTTGCTAATATAGTGTTTAAACTTCTATTTTTATATTAATTTTTAATGTAAAGCACTTTTAGACTGTATTTCATGTCTTCGCAACACCGTTGGCATTTGCAATGAAGTCGATATTCGCACAGATCATGTGACTATCTAAGAAAGAGATTTGATTGGAGAAGACAGTTTTCATTAATCTTCAAGGGAAGTTCCCACCCATGTGTTTCTTCTTGAATCTTCCTATTGATACCTGGATCATTTTTTGGAACTGTCCTGTGCTACTAGTGCAGAACTGTGCTTAAGGCTTTTTTTGGTTATTTTATTAACATCCAAAATGGAAACAGGAGGCAGTGACCATCAGGAGGTGCCAAAGCAGCCAGAGGAGCAGGATGAGCATCTGGAAGACTCTGGCTATGAGTGAGCAGCCCCTAAAAGGCAATGTATTGCCTGTGACTTTTTTATAATTCCATCCGGAGAATCAAAGACTGTTGCAAAGTTTGTGAAATGCAGCTTGTGTAACAAGGCACTTTCAAGAGGAACAACCAAAAAATGTTCCTTTGGTACAAGTATGTTGCACCACTTGAAACCTGCCACAGAAATAACATGAAGAGAGCACAGAAGGAGAGAGCTGGAGTGGGGCCCTCCACATCCAGGGTTGCACCACCTGTTCCTGGGGAGAGACTGCATTCAGAAATAGGGGTCGGTGGTATAATCCACTCCTCTAGTGGAGTTTGCTGAGATTTGCCACTTAGCAATCCGCTTTGAGCAAAAAACCTCTGCATACTGCCGGTGGAGCAGAGTTTATGAGTGCGCCACTCACTCACCCTTAAATTAGCAAATCTTGGAGAAACCAACTGAGTAAAACACGTGGAGCATTGACTTGACCACCAGATGGTGCTACATCATTCCCAGTTTAAAGAAACATTTTAACTTTAAGTCAAACAAATTAGTAGACGCAGACCATATCCCGCAAGTCAGTTGAACTCTTGCTTCCCCTTAGCAGCTCTTTGACACTCGTTTAATAAGTGCAATTGAGTTTAATCTGGTCATGGGATCTGACTGTGCAGAACGATACGGTCCATAAGTGATGTTTCCTGGTTGTGAGTGGTTGCTTTGGGATGTGTGTTACATTCCAAGAGGTGTGTGCTAGGATTCTGAGCACTGCTCTGTAATATGGAGCCCTGCTGACAACCCAACCTGTTGCCTCGAGTCAAGAACCCTGAGGGTTTGATTGTGGCAGAGAGGGGGCAGTGTTTAAGTTTCCTTTCGCAGAGCGGAACATGGCAGCGGGGAAGGCAGCGCTGCGGGCAGCCTATGGGTGTAACTCCCAGCGCACAGGTACGAGTTGGAACATGAAACTGGGATCAGCTGCAAGCAAACACATTCTGAGGAAATCTCTGTGTGAAAGATCCTGTGACTATATTTTGGTGGTCATTGTAAGCATGTGGCTTTAACTGTAGCACTCAGCAAAAAGACAATATAACGTGGAACTAAGATAATATTGTTACACTTCTCTTTCACGCTTAATGGGAAGATACCAGTTTCAGCAATAACATCTCAAACAGCGAAAATAATATAATGAACACCCTGTGATGCATTTAATATGTGTATATTATGACACAGACTTGTGGTCAGTATCTCGGCAAAGTTAAGTTTAGGGTAGGTTTAGGGTAGTGAACCTGTGCCCAAGGGGACATTGTCTGCATACCCCTTCTAAACAATGTAGTATTTTTTTGTCACAGCACAGACAACAAAACAAACACCTTTTGGCAGCTACTTATGCAAATTGCAAACTTTTGACCTTCGGTCTGATATCACGTTCGGCTGCTAGCTAAAATCAATACAAACAGGTAGTTGTATTATGATAGTTTAAGCTTGTGAGCACTTTACTGGATTTTCTAGCAAACTCGCTGATCACAATCCTTCTTAAGGTCAACATTTTCTTTGAGGGTTCAATCATGGTAGCCAGGCACCTTGGAAATAAGCGTCCCTATGATGCAATCATGTAACTCGCTGTGCATTTCACACACAACACCATCTGGAGCAATTATTCAGCGATACGTATCATGTCAAAGCATTTTCTTTGTAAGATGGTGTGAAGTGCTCTCTCGAGCCAAGTAACCAGACTCCTACAGGCACATAAAAACAGCATAGATATATGTATTATTCCACATTTTGACTAAAGCTGTCAGAGTTCCCCTTTTCAAAAGAAGCTACTGTCACAATTCCTTAAATAAAGAGATATTCACGTTTTCTTTGACTCCGTATCCTGATACCTGAGCAGTGAGTATTGCACGAGCAGTTACCAAGCCCATGCAAAGGATGAGAGCATTTTCTATTGCTGCACATCTCCTGTGCAGCATGCAGTGACGTAATGGCGTTGGTGCAGGGACCATATCCACAGCAAGGTAACTGAACATGTTTCCGGGCTAAAAAAAACAAGTTTGAGTAATAAACTCACTGCGGAGAAGGCGAGTTGTGTGCATCAAGGCAGCAGCCACGTTAGAGACAGGATTATTATCGCTGAGTTTTCCCTTTGGCAGAGGTGGAAGTTGAGTGAGCAGATTCAGCCCTCTATCAGCACGAGTGCAAGGCAGCGTGCCTGGCCATGATTAAGGATTGGAGAGGTCCTCATTAATCATGACTAAGAGTGACTGAGTGTGTAGTGGCTCCATGGGTGACTGATTGGGTGTGTAAGAGTCTATATAGGTGAGTAACTGGGTGTGTGAATGACTGTGTATGTGAGTGACTGGGTATGTGAATGACTGTGTATGTGAGTGACTGGGTGAATGAGTGTCTGTATTTGTGTGTGACAGGGTGCATGAGTGAGTGAGTATCTGAGTGGGTTTATGAC
Source organism: Triturus cristatus (assembly GCF_964204655.1). Lineage (NCBI taxonomy): Eukaryota > Metazoa > Chordata > Amphibia > Caudata > Salamandridae > Triturus > Triturus cristatus. The sequence goes on along the minus strand of NC_140591.1, from coordinate 586,950,920 downwards.
TGAACGACAAGGTGTATGAGTTGTTGTATGAGTGAGATAGTGAGTGTGTAAGTGGCAGTATGAGTGTGTGAGTCAGTGTGTGACTGAGTGTGAGTGTGACAGGAGATATTGCTCAGTAAGTGAATGAATGCATGACTGCTCTGTGGGAAAGTGAGTGACTGTGAGAAGCTGCAAGCATGTCAGTGGCTGTGTCAGTGGCCTGTACATGTGAGTAAGTGGCTTTGTGAGTGACTGTGTGAGCGATCGTGTGCATGAGGAGATGTATGGGTGAGTGAGTGGGTGTGTGAGTGGCTGCATCAGTGAGTGAGAGGGTGCGGAAGTAGAGTATGGGTGAGTGAATGGGCATGGCAGTGTCTGTATGAGTGAATGAGTGCATGAGTGGTATATGGGTGAGTGAGTGTGTGTGTGAGTACCTGTGAGGGTATGTGAGTGGGTGTGTCAGTGACTGTAATGGTGAGTGAGTGGATATGTGAGTGACTAAGTGGCTGTGTGAGTGCCTGTATGTGTGAGTGAGTAGGTATGTGAGGAGCTGTGTGGGTGAGTGAGTGGATGTCTAACTAGCTCTATCTGTGAGTGAGAGGGTGCATAAGTGGAATATGGGTGCGTGAATGTATGTGTCAGTGGCTGTTTGAGTGAATGAGTGAGTGTATCAGTGGTGTATTGGTGACTAAGTGAGTGTGTTACTGGCTGCATGGGTGAGCAAGTGGGTGTGTGAGTAACTGTATACATGAGTGAGTGGCTGTGTGAGTGAGTGAGTGAGTGAGTGAGTGAGTGAGTGAGTGAGTGAGTGAGTGAGTGAGTGAGTGAGTGAGTGAGTGAGTGAGTGAGTGAGTAAATGGGTGTGTCAGTGGCTATATGGATGAGAGAGTGGGTGCATGAGTGGCTGTATGGATATGTGAGAAGGTGTGTGAGAAGATGTATGAGTGTGTGAGTGAGTGAGAGAGTGCGGGAGTGAGTGAGTGAACAGCCATATGGGGGAGTAAGCAGTTGTGTGAGTGGATGTAGGGGCAAGGAAGTGGGTGTGTAAGTGACTGAATGGGTGAGTGGCTGCATGTATGAGTGGCTGTATAACTGAGTGAATTCCTGTGTGAGTGGCTGTATGGGTGAGTGAGTGCTAGTATAAGTGGCTGTATGAGTGACCTAGTGGCTATGTAAGTGGTTGGATGGGTCTGTGAGTGGATATGTGAGTGGCTGTATGCGTGAGTAAGTAGCTGTGTGATTGGCTGTTTTGGCGAGTGAGTGGGTGTGAGAGTGACTGTATATGTGAGTGAGTGGGTTAATGAGAGGCTATATCAGTGACTGAGAGGGTACATGAGTGAAGTATGTGTGAGTGAATGGGTGCATCAGTGGCTGTTTGAGTGAACGTGTGGGGATGTGATCTACTCTATGAGTGAAATAGTGGGTATGTGAGTGGCTGTATGACTGATATTGTATTAGAAGCTGTACAGGTAAGTGACTGGTTGTGTGAGTACCTGCATGAATAGGTTCCTGAATGATTGAGTGCATTGCTGTATGACTGACTGTAATTCTGCTGTATTACACTGAAAGTTTAAATTGCAAAATATGCAAAAGAAACTAATGGCAAGCTATGGCAAGAGCACTTTATGTTTACAACACTCTCCATTGATATCTCTAAGCAGTATTTCTGTGGTAGAAAAAGTGTTTTGAGGCATCTAATGGCATTCAACAGCAGCTGCTATTGAAAAAGAAAAAGATCATAAAGATATGTTAGTATTTAATCTTCATAATTACAGAACCAACAATACAAATTGGTTATACTGTACCACTGTATTACAATGTAGTAAAAGTATATTTTTTCCTTTTTTACTGTTGTCAGCTTTCGTACTTCTTCACCATAAACAATGTTCTGTATGAAGAATCGTCCTCGAACAGTGGGAAAAATAGAATCAATGGATTGTAAAAACAAAACTAAACTGCATGATAGATCACCACAAATACGTAACACTATGCATTGCACTCACTACAATTCATTATTCAGTTGCTTTTTCTGGGGTTACCATAGTAATATAAGCAAACCTAATTTGAAAATATTTCTTAAATTGTTATATCTGGTACAATACTACAAATAAATATAAAGCACTCTTGAATTTTGGAGATTCTGTCCAAAACATCACCCCTGGTAGGCTCAATGATGTTTAAAATGCTGATGATCCAGATAGACATAATCCCATACTGTTGTTTTTTCCACAAATAGTACGTAGAAGTTTGGCTGATGAAGCAAAAAGGGTCATTTGTTAGTTTCAAAGGCAGTTTTTGCTTTTATCTTAATGCTGCTATTATTAGATTATGTCCAATGTTTCAGACTTTAATTAGAGAGTGGAGTATTTACATGGTATATTAACTCCTTTCTGGAAGATAAAAAGATTCTTGAATTCTGAAGACCTTTTTGAAGATATTTCACCCAATCGGCTGAATAATGTCTAAAACACGGATGGACCACTTAGAAGAAACATCGTACAACACTTTTTTATCCACAATTCCTCTTCAGAACTTCAATTGAAGAAAGAAAAGATATGGATTTGGTAGTTTGAAAGAAAGTTTTGGTTTCAATGCAAGGTTGCTGTTATTACATTCTGTCCATCCAGTTTTGCTCTTTAAATAGAAACTGTAGTGTCCAGAGGTTGTATTAACTCATTTGTGAAAGATGGTAGCCACAGTAGTCACAGTTCTTCCTGATATTGATACTTGTGCAGCTTTAAAGTTGGATATTTGACTTTCAAATTTAGAACAATCTGCTCTGCATCATTGTAGTATTACTATAAGGTATTTTCCAGTTGTTCCTAGAAACAATGTAGACAAAACATCTGATCTGCAGTTTGGGCAAGTCATATTTTGGTTAGCCTTTTTCAATAATGTCTCAAAAGACACAGTTTTAGAATATGGTATTGTAAAGTAAAGAAATTGTTTAGAATTGATTTCAGTGCCAGATGTGAAACAGCATTCTTCACAGTCATGGTTCTGTTTGTAACTCAGTCCAAATAACTCATCAATATTTACTTCCTCTTACTCTAAAACTCCAAGGATGACCATAATAAATATTTGGATGTCTTGTTGAGTGTTCAGAGAAAATATTGATGATTTCCATATATATAATAGATCTTAAATACCTGAAGCAGAATGTATTACAGTTTTGTCATTCAGTAAACATTGGAGCAAATTATTTAGTGCAGAACACATTCTCTTATCTGATTTTTGTTGAATATCATTTACTAGATGTGCTAAATGGAACAGTACATTCAGAGCAACATTTGCATAGCAGTTGACACCTGAACGGTTTTCCAACTGGTAACCAACAATCTCACTGTAATTTTCCAGTTTTCTCTTCTTAACACTCTCTGGATTGTCCTTGTGCCCTTACTTTTCTTGACAATCTACACACTGTTTTGTGATCTTCTCCATACGACAAATTGTTTGTTTTTCGTGAACAAGGTACTGGTATAAATGAGGAGCTTAGAGACTTCTTAACCAATTGTACTCTCTTATACATCTTGCATCAGCACTAACTTTCTTATCATCAAAGTCAATCAAAAACAAACCGGTCAATGTTCTAATTTGTGACAATGCTACATATGACATTGCTTCTTTAAATACAGTAGTTCTAATATTAACATAAGCTGCATCTACACTTAAACCCTGTGATTTATGGATAGTTACGGCATAAGTTAGAGAGAGTGGGAACTGCTGGCGCTGCACATGTAAATCTTGCATTAGCAAAAAACGTACAACGCATTGGCCAATCTGTTTCACACCATCACCTGATCAAATTGAACGGCTAAGTATTCAACCTCATCTCTATTTGGGGAATTTATTAAATCAATAACTTTAACAATTGCACTATTTTTGAACCCTCCCTCAACATTTAATTATGATGCAAAATTACTCAACAAAATTTTGCTCACGTGTAAATACGTTTCTAATCCTGTAGTTTTCGATACAGACTTCTTCAAAGAAACCAATTTTGCTTGTAGTTTATCAGTGGGCAATATTGCAACTCCCTGATGTTCAATTTTATCAAAAACTGTAATTTCCAATATATCTTCTTTCTCCAGTTGCAGTAATTGTTCATTAAAGTTAGAAAACTCTTGAAGTGTTGGCATTAAACAAACTATAAATTTCTGTTCTTCAATGAAATTGTACATTACTTCTGCTGCTGTTATATTAGATGGTGATACCAAAGGGGATTATGGATGGAGCGTTTGAGCAAATCAAACACTCACCCCCAGTCAACTGATCTGGGTTTAATCCATCATCATTCTTTAGCTCACTTCTCCACCCCAGTTCAGACACAGCCATATGCAAATCAGTCTGACCCTGTGCCTCATGGGAACAGTCCAGCCCGAACTGCCAAGCCATGTCTTCCCTGGACTGAGAACAAACATCCTGGGACCGGTGTCAGGTTCATACCCCTCATTAGCTAGGCTATCTTGAATCGAGTGGCAAAGTGAGCAAGGGACCCACGTCTGGGCATACCCTGCCAACTTAGGGCGAACAAAGCGATACCAAAGGGGATGATGGACGGAGCGTTTGAGCAAATCAAACACTCACCCCCAGTCAACTGATCTGGGTATAATCCATCATCTTTCTTTAGCTCACTCCACCACCCCAGTTCAGACACGGCCATATGCAAATCAGTCTGATCCTGTGCCTCATGGAAACAGTCCAGCCCGAACTGCCAATCAATGTCTTCCCTGGACCGGAAACAAGCATCCTGGGACCAGTTTCAGGTTCATAACCCTCATCAGCCAGGATTTCTTGAATCCAGTGACAAAGTGAGCAAGGGACCCACGTCTGGGCATACCCTGCCAACTTAGGGCGAACAAAGCGATACCAAAGATGATGATGGACAGAGCGTTTGAGCAAATCAAACACTCACCCCCAGTCAACTGATCTGGGTTTAATCCACCATCATTCTTTAGCTCACTCCACCACCCCAGTTCAGACACAGCCATATGCAAATCAGTCTGACCCTGTACCTCATGGGAACAGTCCAGCCCGAACTGCCAAGCCATGTCTTCCCTGGACCGGAAACAAGCATCCTGGGACCGGTTTCAAGTTCATAACCCTCATCAGCCAGGCTATCTTGAATCCAGTGGCAAAGTGAGTAAGGGACCCACGTCTGGGCATACCCTGCAACTTAGGGCGAAGAAAGCGATACCAAAGGGGGTGATGGACGGAGCGTTTGAGCAAATCAAACACTCACCCGAGTCAATGATCTGGGTTTAATCCATCATCATTCTTTAGCTCACTCCACCACCCCAGTTCAGACACGGCCATATGCAAATCAGTCTGACCCTGTGCCTCATGGGAACAGTCCAGCCCGAACTGCCAAGCCATGTCTTCCCTGGACCGGAAACAAGCATCCTGGGACCGGTTTCAGGTACATATCCCTCATCAGCCAGGCTATCTTGAATCCAGTGGCAAAGTGAGCAAGGGATCCACGTCTGGGCATTCCCTGCCAACTTAGGGCGAACAAAGCGATACCAAAGGGGATGATGGACGGAGCGTTTGAGCAAATCAAACACTCACTCCCAGTCAACTGATCTGGGTTTAATCCATCATCATCCAGGGTCAAGACTGATTTGCATATGGCCAGGTCTAAACTGGGGTGGCATGGTGAGCAAAAGAATTATGGATTTAACCCAGATCTCTTGACAGGGGGTTGAATGTTTTGATTTGTTCTGCATTCCGTCCATCAATTGTGTGTCTTTTGCTTCCTCACCCTAAGTGCTCTGGGTATGCCCAGATGTGGGTCCCGAGCTCACTGTGCCACTGAATTCAAGCTATCCTGGCTGAAGAGGGGTGAAACCCTGAAACCGGTCCTAGCATGCTTGTTTCCGGTCCAGGGAGGACCTGGCTTAGCAGTTCGGGCTGGACTGTTCCCATGAGGCACAGGGTCAAGACTGATTTGCATATGGCCAGGTCTAAAGTGGGGTGGCATTGTGAGCAAAAGAATGATGGATTTAACCCAGATCTCTTCACTGGGGGTGAATGTTTTGATTTGTTCTGCATTCCGTCTATCAACTGTGTGTCTTTTGTTATATTAGATGGAACTAGTCTCTTTCTAAGGTGACTTTCCAAAGCACATATCCTGTCTTTTGTCAGAACTCATACTCTAATGTCCTTCAGCAAATCTCCACATTCCAGATCATATGCTTGATGCATATTTTTCACTAGTTCCTTGTATTCAAAGTTTAACCAAATATGTACCTTGCCAATACTTCCCAGAGAATTTCTTGTTTGTGTATGCCCAAGTGTTTTGAAAACAGGTTGTCCTTTAGCAGGGGCAAGCTGAAGTATGTCACCAAACACAATTAAATTCTTTCCTCTAAAGAATACAGCGTACATTGTTATTAAAATCTGCTGCAACTTTCTTCAGTGCCTGAAACAAGCATTATTTTTTCAATGATAAGAAGCTTCATCTTTTTCAATACTCTTTATCCCTCATGATAAGCATCACCAGGTAATTTCTGGTATTCCAGTTTTTTGTCATGTTCAACAGGTAGCATTCATAGTCGATGTAGGGTAATTCATTTAATGTTATGTACAGCTAATCGTATTGGTGCAGTAACTACACATGACAAATTGGAATCTATAGTCTTCTGTAGACAACTGGTGAGAACTGTAATAAGAAAGCCTTTTCCAGTGTCAGCTTGACCACTTATGTATAGCAGAATTGGTTTAAATGAACAACATTCACACTGTTTCTTTTTGTGGACAAATCCATGCTTACTTCTATCTTTAAAACCATTGTAAATTTATTTTTATTCATTGTTCAATTGTTCTACTAACTGTTCAAAATCCACAGTTTCCTCTCTTTCTTGCTGCATTGCATTCTTCACCTCGTTCAGAGCTCTAGCTGCTTCCTGATTTATTGGTTCTCCAAGAGGATATTGACTCACCGGTGCAGAACATTGGTTGATTTGTGAACTCTCTCTGACTATCTCAGCAGTGATGGTTCCTTCCTGTTCAATGTCATCTTTCTCAAACAACAAATGAGAGAGCAACCCTTTAAATAAAAGGGACAGGGTTAAAACCACTACCAACAAGGAAAAGGTCTCTCTTTTGTCACATATATGTATTATTACCTACAACTTTTCACACACCCATGTTCAACAATACTCTTTTGTCCTACCAATCATACGATGAGACCTGTTGATTGCAAAGATATCTATCCTTTATTTAAAAATACTGGTTTTGTTCTCCAATAAAATCTCATGAAAACAATATTAACAATTCATAACATACAAATATCATCAAGAAAGAAGGTTTATCAACCCTTAACAACATATAGACGGTGTCGTTAATCCTTCCTTTCATTAAGATTCTTATACAACTTCATATCAGCATTACACTCCTCTTAGGTATGGCGTACAACCTATATAGAATATTTAAATTTAATAATACGGGTCTAGCTAAAAAGGAAACTGACCTCAGACGAAGCACAGCCATGATCTAATGATGGGTTGTATGCCATACCTAAGAGGAGTGAAATGCTGACATGAAGTTGTATACGAATCTTAATGAAAGGACACAGTGAAGGTGATCTACTATTAATTTCTGTGACTGATGCCTTACTATGTGGAAAAGATTTTAAAAATAACATCAATGTTTTTAAAGTTTTTTCCTGAGGAAGGTAGAATAGACTAACTGCGATCCACTGAAATGCCACAACTTGATATTTTTATAAATTGTTTTTGTTTTTTTCCTAATTGAAAATTATGTTTATGTAGATTTTTTAGGGAAGATTTAGAAGCATTGATTTTGTAGGAGAATATCTTATGTGTATAAAATATTTACGTTCTACTTAAACAATGCAGTGAAACTGTCATAAAGGACAATATTGAAGGAATACTGTAATAAAATATTAGTTATTTGTCCATATGTAATAGGGGTTGATAAACCTTTTTTCTTGATGCTAGTTTTATGTTATGATTTGTTGATATTGCTTTTAAGGGATTTTATTGGAGAACAAACCCAGTATTTGTAATAAACGGATAGATACATTTGCAATTATTAGGACAAAAGAGTATTGTTGAATATAGGTGTGTGAAAAGTTGTAGGTAATAATACATATATGTGACACAAGAGGGACCTTTTCCTTGTTGGTTGCAATGGCATCTTTCAACATTTGTGTGAAAGGCTGGCTGAGTAAATGTTGCTCACTTATGTAAGTGTAGCACCCTGCACTAATCCAGACAACTCTTATGGTGGTTTTAGTGGTTTAGACAACCTCAGAAAGGCTCTCTAAGAGGTAGCTCTGGAGAGAGGTCTTTTCTAGGAGGAGTGTAAATCAGCTCGGTTTACCAGTATCTAATCTTTAGAATAGGCTTAGTGAAAAATAACCACACAGTGTACTTATAAAAATAGATATTTATTACAGTTGTTCACTAACACTTTACAATATCTCCTACCCAGAGATATAATGACAATGCACACGATCTTCCGAAATAGAACAGAAAGCAGCACCAAAACACAGTAGTCCTCAGGGGAAGACCAAACCATATATCAAAATAGTGGAATGCAAACCACGACAGTAGTAGAGACGGTTCCCAGGAGACGTAGCAGAGTTGGGTACCCAAGATGCCTCCTGTGTTGCAGAGCCTTTTGGAGTCTGTTTGAGCCCAGATTCGGCAGACCGGTCAATTGTGTTGCGGTGCTTGCAGATGCAGGGGAGTGACTCCTTCACTTCAAGGGAGTTTCCTTTGGATGTCTTTAATGTCCACAGGCCTGGGACGGAGCCTGTAGGGAGCAAGGACACTGATGGTGCAGCAGGTATTCAGGACAACGACGTCAGGAGCAGACAGATTCTTCCAAGTTGCAGTATCGGTCCCAAAGCAAAGGACGGTACGGTCCGTCAAACACTGTCAGCATGGCTGGGCTAGGATGTCCAGACGGTCAAAGAAGAAGTAGAGTTGGATCTGAATCGAATTTCACGACGAATCTAGGGTCCCATCCACAGGTAAGGCCTTAAGTACCCTCAGGTGAGGGTTGGAATGATTATGGGGTCCCTCCCAGAGGAGGGGCTGGACAATGGGGAGGATACTCCTATGTCCTTTGTCCAGGTTCATGCCAGAGCGGGAGCCAATGGCTCCTTGAGCTAGTGTGAAATGGAGCATGCAAGGAGGGCACTAAATATGCCCTTCCAGTGGACTATGTGGCGCAGCAAGCACTCCCACCGCAGCCTAATGCACAAAATCCTGTCTGGGATGTGGTCACACCACCCTGTGACAGGAAACCATTTGTCCTACCTTATTCTGCTCGGGCTCGGCCCAGCAGCAGGAGGGCAGAATCATGTCTGTTTTTGGCATCAGCCCTACATTGCTGTCAGGCTCTGTAAGGTCGGTCCTGGGAGCATGGAGGGCTTCCCGGAGGGGTCCTACAGTGGATGGAATCATACCTCCAACACCGTATACGGTATTGGGTATGATTCCAACATGTTTGATACCAAACATGCCCAGGTTCGTTCCAGCCAGTTTAGAGATGGTCATCACGTAATGACGCATGGCCTCTCTATATCGTAATGGCTGATTCACTTACAAAGTCTGGAGAATGGACTCCGAGTTTTGTAGGGGTTGTCTGCTCATGCAGGGCCACCCTCAGACTCTGAATCGAGGACCCTGCCTTTGGGGCTGAAAGGCCTGCTAGAGGGGTGACTTATAGGTTTCAAGTGCAGTGATGGAAGATACAAGGAAATGTATATCTGCTCACTGCCTGCTCAGAAGACCATTATTAGCTTAGGTTTAGTTAATTGCAGATCGTTACCTAAACATGCTGATGAGATTTGGTCAATTTTAATTGAAGGGAAATGGGATGCCCTGTTCCTTACAGAAACCTGGCTGAGTGCGGACGCAATGACATCGATCTCACTAGCTACCCCGCCAGGGTTTAAAATTGTGTTTTGCGAATCGTGAAGGGGGAAAACGAGGTTGGGGGTGGCTATTATATTTAGAGATTCCTGGGAGCTTGTGTCTTCTGCCCCGCTTCTCTTACAGGGTATTGAAGGCTTTCATTTCTGCTTCCAGATTAGCCCCGCATTTGCCCTGGCTGGAATTCTTATCTACAGACCGCCTGCCTGTTCAGCAACCGCCTTGCAGTCTCTATGTGATCTGATCTGATAAAATCAATACAAACAGGTAGTTGTATTATGGTAGTTTAAGCTTGTGAGCACTTTACTGGATTTTCTAGCAAACTCGCTGATCACAATCCTTCTTAAGGTCAACATTTTCTTTGAGGGTTCAATCATGGTAGCCAGGCACCTTGGAAATAAGCGTCCCTATGATGCAATCATGTAACTCGCTGTGCATTTCACACACAACGCCATCTGGAGCAATTATTCAGCGATACGTATCATGTCAAAGCATTTTCTTTGTAAGATGGTGTGAAGTGCTCTCTCGAGCCAAGTAACCAGACTCCTACAGGCACATAAAAACAGCATAGATATATGTATTATTCCACATTTTGACTAAAGCTGTCAGAGTTCCCCTTTTCAAAAGAAGCTCCTGTCACAATTCCTTAAATAAAGAGATATTCACGTTTTCTTTGACTCCGTATCCTGATACCTGAGCAGTGAGTATTGCACAAGCAGTTACCAAGCCCATGCAAAGGATGAGAGCATTTTCTATTGCTGCACATCTCCTGTGCAGCATGCAGTGACGTAATGGCGTTGGTGCAGGGACCATATCCACAGCAAGGTAACTGAACATGTTTCCGGGCTAAAAAAACCAAGTTTGAGTAATAAACTCACTGCGGAGAAGGCGAGTTGTGTGCATCAAGACAGCAGCCACGTTAGAGACAGGATTATTATCGCTGATAAAGTTTTCCCTTTGGCAGAGGTGGAAGTTGAGTGAACAGATTCAGCCCTCTATCAGCACGAGTGCAAGGCAGCGTGCCTGGCCATGATTAAGGATTGGAGAGGTCCTCATTAATCATGACTAAGAGTGACTGAGTGTGTAAGTGGCTCCATGGGTGACTGATTGGGTGTGTAAGAGTCTATATAGGTGAGTAACTGGGTGTGTGAATGACTGTGTATGTGAGTGACTGGGTATGTGAATGACTGTGTATGTGAGTGACTGGGTGAATGAGTGTCTGTATTTGTGTGTGACAGGGTGCGTGAGTGAGTGAGTATCTGAGTGGGTTTATGACTGAACGACAAGGTGTATGAGTTGTTGTATGAGTGAGATAGTGAGTGTGTAAGTGGCAGTATGAGTGTGTGAGTCAGTGTGTGACTGAGTGTGAGTGTGACAGGAGATATTGCTCAGTAAGTGAATGAATGCATGACTGCTCTGTGGGAAAGTGAGTGAATGTGAGAAGCTGCAAGCATGTCAGTGGCTGTGTCAGTGGCCTGTACATGTGAGTAAGTGGCTTTGTGAGTGACTGTGTGAGCGATTGTGTACATGAGGAGATGTATGGGTGAGTGAGTGGGTGTGTGAGTGGCTGCATCAGTGAGTGAGAGGGTGCGGAAGTAGAGTATGGGTGAGTGAATGGGAATGGCAGTGTCTGTATGAGTGAATGAGTGCATGAGTGGTATATGGGTGAGTGAGTGTGTGTGTGAGTACCTGTGAGGGTATGTGAGTGGGTGTATCAGTGACTGTAATGGTGAGTGAGTGGATATGTGAGTGACTAAGTGGCTGTGTGAGTGCCTGTATGTGTGAGTGAGTAGGTATGTGAGGAGCTGTGTGGGTGAGTGAGTGGATGTGTAACTAGCTCTATCTGTGAGTGAGAGGGTGCATAAGTGGAATATGGGTGCGTGAATGTATGTGTCAGTGGCTGTTTGAGTGAATGAGTGAGTGTATCAGTGGTGTATTGGTGACTAAGTGGGTGTGTTACTGGCTGCATGGGTGAGCAAGTGGGTGTGTGAGTAACTGTATACATGAGTGAGTGGCTGTGTGAGTGAGTGAGTGAGTGAGTGAGTGAGTGAGTGAGTGAGTGAGTGAGTGAGTGAGTGAGTGAGTGAGTGAGTAAATGGGTGTGTCAGTGGCTATATGGATGAGAGAGTGGGTGCATGAATGGCTGTATGGATATGTGAGAAGGTGTGTGAGAAGATGTATGAGTGTGTGAGTGAGTGAGAGAGTGCTGGAATGAGTGAGTGAACAGCCATATGGGGGAGTAAGCAGTTGTGTGAGTGGATGTATGGGTGAGAAAGTGGGTGTGTAAGTGACTGAATGGGTGAGTGGCTGCATGTATGAGTGGCTGTATAACTGAGTGAATTCCTGTGTGAGTGGCTGTATGGGTGAGTGAGTGCTAGTACATGTGGCTGTATGAGTGACCTAGTGGCTGTGTAAGTGGTTGGATGGGTCTGTGAGTGGATATGTGAGTGGCTGTATGCGTGAGTAAGTAGCTGTGTGATTGGCTGTTTTGGCGAGTGAGTGGGTGTGAGAGTGACTGTATATGTGAGTGAGTGGGTTAATGAGAGGCTATATCAGTGACTGAGAGGGTACATGAGTGAAGTATGTGTGAGTGAATGGGTGCATCAGTGGCTGTTTGAGTGAACGTGTGGGGATGTGATCTACTCTATGAGTGAAATAGTGGGTATGTGAGTGGCTGTATGACTGATATTGTATTAGAAGCTGTACAGGTAAGTGACTGGTTGTGTGAGTACCTGCATGAATAGGTTCCTGAATGATTGAGTGCATTGCTGTATGACTGACTGTAATTCTGCTGTATTACACTGAAAGTTTAAATTGCAAAATATGCAAAAGAAACTAATGGCAAGCTATGGCAAGAGCACTTTATGTTTACAACACACTCCATTGATATCTCTAAGCAGTATTTCTGTGGTAGAAAAAGTGTTTTGAGGCATCTAATGGCATTCAACAGCAGCTGCTATTGAAAAAGAAAAAGATCATAAAGATATGTTAGTATTTAATCTTCATAATTACAGAACCAACAATACAAATTGGTTATACTGTACCACTGTATTACAATGTAGTAAAAGTATATTTTTTCCTTTTTTACTGTTGTCAGCTTTCGTACTTCTTCACCATAAACAATGTTCTGTATGAAGAATCATCCTCGAACAGTGGGAAAAATAGAATCAATGGATTGTAAAAACAAAACTAAACTGCATGATAGATCACTACAAATAAGTAACACTATGCATTGCACTCACTACAATTGATTATTCAGTTGCTTTTTCTGGGGTTACCATAGTAATATAAGCAAACCTATTTTGAAAATATTTCTTAAATTGTTATATCTGGTACAATACTACAAATAAATATAAAGCACTCTTGAATTTTGGAGATTCTGTCCAAAACATCACCCCTGGTAGGCTCAATGATGTTTAAAATGCTGATGATCCAGATAGACAAAATCCCATACTGTTGTTTTTTCCACAAATAGTACGTAGAAGTTTGGCTGATAAAGCAAAAAGGGTCATTTGTTAGTTTCAAGGGCAGTTTTTGCTTTTATCTTAATGCTGCTATTATTAGATTTTGTCCAAAGTTTCAGACTTTAATTAGAGAGTGGAGCATTTACATGGTATATTAACTCCTTTCTGGAAGATAAAAAGATTCTTGAATTCTGAAGCCCTTTTTGAAGATATTTCACCCAATCGGCTGAATAATGTCTAAAACACGGATGGACCACTTAGAAGAAACATCGTACAACACTTTTTTATCCACAATTCCTCTTCAGAACTTCAATTGAAGAAAGAAAAGATATGGATTTGGTAGTTTGAAAGAAAGTTTTGGTTTCAATGCAAGGTTGCTGTTATTACATTCTGTCCATCCAGTTTTGCTCTTTAAATAGAAACTGTAGTGTCCAGAGGTTGTATTAACTCATTTGTGAAAGATGGTAGCCAAAGTAGTCACAGTTCTTCCTGATATTGATACTTGTGCAGCTTTAAAGTTGGATATTTGACTTTCAAATTTAGAACAATCTGCTCTGCATCATTGTAGTATTACTATAAGGTATTTTCCAGTTGTTCCTAGAAACAATGTAGACAAAACATCTGATCTGCAGTTTGGGCAAGTCATATTTTGGTTAGCCTTTTTCGATAATGTCTCAAAAGACACAGTTTTAGAATATGGTATTGTAAAGTAAAGAAATTGTTTAGAATTGATTTCAGTGCCAGACGTGAAACAGCATTCTGCACAGTCATGGTTCTGTTTGTAACTCAGTCCAAATAACTCATCAATATTTACTTCCTCTTACTCTAAAACTCCAAGGATGACCATAATAAATATTTGGATGTCTTGTTGAGTGTTCAGAGAAAATATTGATGATTTCCATATATATAATAGATCTTAAATACCTGAAGCAGAATGTATTACAGTTTTGTCATTCAGTAAACATTGGAGCAAATTATTTAGTGCAGAACACATTCTCTTATCTGATTTTGTTGAATATCATTTACTAGATGTGCTAAATGGAACGGTACATTCAGAGCAACATTTGCATAGCAGTTGACACCTGAACGGTTTTCCAACTGGTAACCAACAATCTCACTGTAATTTTCCAGTTTTCTCTTCTTAACACTCTCTAGATTGTCCTTGTGCCCTTACTTTTCTTGACAATCTACACACTGTTTTGTGATCTTCTCCATACGACAAAGTGTTTGTTTTTCGTGAACAAGGTACTGGTATAAATGAGGAGCTTAGAGACTTCTTAACCAATTGTACTCTCTTATACATCTTGCATCAGCACTAACTTTCTTATCATCAAAGTCAATCAAAAACAAACCGGTCAATGTTCTAATTTGTGACAATGCTACATATGACATTGCTTCTTTAAATACAGTAGTTCTAATATTAACATAAGCTGCATCTACACTTAAACCCTCTGATTTATGGATAGTTACGGCATAAGTTAGAGAGAGTGGGAACTGCTGGCGCTGCACATGTAAATCTTGCATTAGCAAAAAACGTACAACGCAATGGCCAATCTGTTTCACACCATCACCTGATAAAATTGAACGGCTAAGTATTCAACCTCATCTCTATTTGGGGAATTGATTAAATCAATAACTTTAACAATTGCACTATTTTTGAACCCTCCCTCAACATTTAATTATGATGCGAAATTACTCAACAAAATTTTGCTCACGTGTAAATACGTTTCTAATCCTGTAGTTTTCGATACAGTCTTCTTCAAAGAAACCAATTTTGCTTGTAGTTTATCAGTGAGCAATATTGCAACTCCCTGATGTTCAATTTTATCAAAAACTGTAATTTCCAATATATCTTCTTTCTCCAGTTGCAGTAATTGTTCATTAAAGTTAGAAAACTCTTGAAGTGTTGGCATTAAACAAACTATAAATTTCTGTTCTTCAATGAAATTGTACATTACTTGTGCTGCTGTTATATTAGATGGTGATACCAAAGGGGATTATGGATGGAGCGTTTGAGCAAATCAAACACTAACCCCCAGTCAACTGATCTGGGTTTAATCCATCATCATTCTTTAGCTCACTTCTCCACCCCAGTTCAGACACGGCCATATGCAAATCAGTCTGACCCTGTGCCTCATGGGAACAGTCCAGCCCGAACTGCCAAGCCATGTCTTCCCTGGACTGAGAACAAACATCCTGGGACCGGTGTCAGGTTCATAACCCTCATTAGCTAGGCTATCTTGAATCGAGTGGCAAAGTGAGCAAGGGACCCACGTCTGGGCATACCCTGCCAATTTAGGGCGAACAAAGCGATACCAAAGGGGATGATGGACGGAGCGTTTGAGCAAATCAAACACTCACCCCCAGTCAACTGATCTGGGTATAATCCATCATCTTTCTTTAGCTCACTCCACCACCCCAGTTCAGACACGGCCATATGCAAATCAGTCTGACCCTGTGCCTCATGGAAACAGTCCAGCCCGAACTGCCAATCAATGTCTTCCCTGGACCGGAAACAAGCATCCTGGGACCAGTTTCAGGTTCATAACCCTCATCAGCCAGGATTTCTTGAATCCAGTGGCAAAGTGAGCAAGGGACCCACGTCTGGGCATACCCTGCCAACTTAGGGCGAACAAGGCGATACCAAAGATGATGATGGAGAGAGCGTTTGAGCAAATCAAACACTCACCCCCAGTCAACTGATCTGGGTTTAATCCACCATCATTCTTTAGCTCACTCCACCACCCCAGTTCAGACGCGGCCATATGCAAATCAGTCTGACCCTGTGCCTCATGGGAACAGTCCAGCCCGAACTGCCAAGCCATGTCTTCCCTGGACCGGAAACAAGCATCCTGGGACCGGTTTCAGGTTCATAACCCTCATCAGCCAGGCTATCTTGAATCCAGTGGCAAAGTGAGTAAGGGACCCACGTCTGGGCATACCCTGCAACTTAGGGCGAAGAAAGCGATACCAAAGGGGGTGATGGACGGAGCGTTTGAGCAAATCAAACACTCACCCGAGTCAATGATCTGGGTTTAATCCATCATCATTCTTTAGCTCACTCCACCACCCCAGTTCAGACACGGCCATATGCAAATCAGTCTGACCCTGTGCCTCATGGGAACAGTCCAGCCCGAACTGCCAAGCCATGTCTTCCCTGGACCGGAAACAAGCATCCTGGGACCGGTTTCAGGTACATATCCCTCATCAGCCAGGCTATCTTGAATCCAGTGGCAAAGTGAGCAAGGGATCCACGTCTGGGCATTCCCTGCCAACTTAGGGCGAACAAAGCGATACCAAAGGGGATGATGGACGGAGCGTTTGAGCAAATCAAACACTCACTCCCAGTCAACTGATCTGGGTTTAATCCATCATCATCCAGGGTCAAGACTGATTTGCATATGGCCAGGTCTAAACTGGGGTGGCATGGTGAGCAAAAGAATTATGGATTTAACCCAGATCTCTTGACAGGGGGTTGAATGTTTTGATTTGTTCTGCATTCCGTCCATCAATTGTGTGTCTTTTGCTTCCTCACCCTAAGTGCTCTGGGTATGCCCAGATGTGGGTCCCGAGCTCACTGTGCCACTGAATTCAAGCTATCCTAGCTGAAGAGGGGTGAAACCCTGAAACCGGTCCTAGCATGCTTGTTTCCGGTCCAGGGAGGACCTGGCTTAGCAGTTCGGGCTGGACTGTTCCCATGAGGCACAGGGTCAAGACTGATTTGCATATGGCCAGGTGTAAAGTGGGGTGGCATTGTGAGCAAAAGAATGATGGATTTAACCCAGATCTCTTCACTGGGGGTGAATGTTTTGATTTGTTCTGCATTCCGTCTATCAACTGTGTGTCTTTTGTTATATTAGATGGAACTAGTCTCTTTCTAAGGTGACTTTCCAAAGCACATATCCTGTCTTTTGTCAGAACTCATACTCTAATGTCCTTCAGCAAATCTCCACATTCCAGATCATATGCTTGATGCATATTTTTCACTAGTTCCTTGTATTCAAAGTTTAACCAAATATGTACCTTGCCAATACTTCCCAGAGAATTTCTTGTTTGTGTATGCCCAAGTGTTTTGAAAACAGGTTGTCCTTTAGCAGGGGCAAGCTGAAGTATGTCACCAAACACAATTAAATTCTTTCCTCTAAAGAATACAGCGTACATTGTTATTAAAATCTGCTGCAACTTTCTTCAGTGCCTGAAACAAGCATTATTTTTTCAATGATAAGAAGCTTCATCTTTTTCAATACTCTTTATCCCTCATGATAAGCATCACCAGGTAATTTCTGGTATTCCAGTTTTTTGTCATGTTCAACAGGTAGCATTCATAGTCGATGTAGGGTAATTCATTTAATGTTATGTACAGCTAATCGTATTGGTGCAGTAACTACACATGACGAATTGGAATCTATAGTCTTCTGTAGACAACTGGTGAGAACTTTAATAAGAAAGCCTTTTCCAGTGTCAGCTTGACCACTTATGTATAGCAGAATTGGTTTAAATGAACAACATTCACACTGTTTCTTTTTGTGGACAAATCCATGCTTACTTCTATCTTTAAAACCATTGTAAGTTTATTTTTATTCATTGTTCAATTGTTCTACTAACTGTTCAAAATCCACAGTTTCCTCTCTTTCTTGCTGCATTGCATTCTTCACCTCGTTCAGAGCTCTAGCTGCTTCCTGATTTATTGGTTCTCCAAGAGGATATTGACTCACCGGTGCAGAACATTGGTTGATTCGTGAACTCTCTCTGACTATTTCAGCAGTGATGGTTCCTTCCTGTTCAATGTCATCTTTCTCAAACAACAAATGAGAGAGCAACCCTTTAAATAAAAGGGACAGGGTTAAAACCACTACCAACAAGGAAAAGGTCTCTCTTTTGTCACATATATGTATTATTACCTACAACTTTTCACACACCCATGTTCAACAATACTCTTTCGTCCTACCAATCATACGATGAGACCTGTTGATTGCAAAGATATCTATCCTTTATTTAAAAATACTGGTTTTGTTCTCCAATAAAATCTCATGAAAACAATATTAACAATTCATAACATACAAATATCATCAAGAAAGAAGGTTTATCAACCCTTAACAACATATAGACGGTGTTGTTAATCCTTCCTTTCATTAAGATTCTTATACAACTTCATATCAGCATTACACTCCTCTTAGGTATGGCGTACAACCTGTATAGAATATTTAAATTTAATAATACGGGTCTAGCTAAAAAGGAAACTGACCTCAGACGAAGCACAGCCATGATCTAATGATGGGTTGTATGCCATACCTAAGAGGAGTGAAATGCTGACATGAAGTTGTATACGAATCTTAATGAAAGGACACAGTGAAGGTGATCTACTATTAATTTCTGTGACTGATGCCTTACTATGTGGAAAAGATTTTAAAAATAACATCAATGTTTTTAAAGTTTTTTCCTGAGGAAGGTAGAATAGACTAACTGCGATCCACTGAAATGCCACAACTTGATATTTTTATAAATTGTTTTTGTTTTTTTCCCAATTGAAAATTATGTTTATGTAGATTTTTTAGGGAAGATTTAGAAGCATTGATTTTGTAGGAGAATATCTTATGTGTATAAAATAATTACGTTCTACTTAAAAAATGCAGTGAAACTGTCATAAAGGACAATATTGAAGGAATACTGTAATAAAATATTAGTTATTTGTCCATATGTAATAGGGGTTGATAAACCTTTTTTCTTGATGCTAGTTTTATGTTATGATTTGTTGATATTGCTTTTAAGGGATTGTATTGGAGAACAAACCCAGTATTTGTAATAAAGGGATAGATACATTTGCAATTATTAGGACAAAAGAGTATTGTTGAATATAGGTGTGTGAAAAGTTGTAGGTAATAATACATATATGTGACACAAGAGGGACCTTTTCCTTGTTGGTTGCAATGGCATCTTTCAACATTTGTGTGAAAGGCTGGCTGAGTAAATGTTGCTCACTTATGTAAGTGTAGCACCCTGCACTAATCCAGACAACTCTTATGGTGGTTTTAGTGGTTTAGACAACCTCAGAAAGGCTCTCTAAGAGGTAGCTGTGGAGAGAGGTCTTTTCTAGGAGGAGTGTAAATCAGCTCGGTTTACCAGTATCTAATCTTTAGAATAGGCTTAGTGAAAAATAACCACACAGTGTACTTATAAAAATAGATATTTATTACAGTTGTTCACTAACACTTTACAATATCTCCTACCCAGAGATATAATGACAATGCACACGATCTTCCGAAATAGAACAGAAAGCAGCACCAAAACACAGTAGTCCTCAGGGGAAGACCAAACCATATATCAAAATAGTGGAATACAAACCACGACAGTAGTAGAGACGGTTCCCAGGTGACGTAGCAGAGTTGGGTACCCAAGATGCCTCCTGTGTTGCAGAGCCTTTTGGAGTCTGTTTGAGCCCAGATTCGGCAGACCGGTCAATTGTGTTGCGCTGCTTGCAGATGCAGGGGAGTGACTCCTTCACTTCAAGGGAGTTTCCTTTGGATGTCTTTAATGTCCACAGGCCTGGGACGGAGCCTGTAGGAAGCAAGGACACTGATGGTGCAGCAGGTATTCAGGACAACGACGTCAGGAGCAGACAGATTCTTCCCAGTTGCAGTATCGGTCCCAAAGCAAAGGATGGTACGGTCCGTCAGACACTGTCAGCATGGCTGGGCCAGGATGTCCAGACGGTCAAAGAAGAAGTAGAGTTGGATCTGAATCGAATTTCACGACGAATCTAGGGTCCCATCCACAGGTAAGGCCTTAAGTACCCTCAGGTGAGGGTTGGAATGATTATGGGGTCCCTCCCAGAGGAGGGGCTGGACAATGGGGAGGATACTCCTATGTCCTTTGTCCAGGTTCATGCCAGAGCGGGAGCCAATGGCTCCTTGAGCTAGTGTGAAATGGAGCATGCAAGGAGGGCACTAAATATGCCCTTCCAGTGGACTATGTGGCGCAGCAAGCACTCCCACCGCAGCCTAATGCACAAAATCCTGTCTGGGATGTGGTCACACCACCCTGTGACAGGAAACCATTTGTCCTACCTTATTCTGCTCGGGCTCGGCCCAGCAGCAGGAGGGCAGAATCATGTCTGTTTTTGGCATCAGCCCTACATTGCTGTCAGGCTCTGTAAGGTCGGTCCTGGGAGCATGGAGGGCTTCCCGGAGGGGTCCTACAGTGGATGGAATCATACCTCCAACACCGTATACGGTATTGGGTATGATTCCAACATGTTTGATACCAAACATGCCCAGGTTCGTTCCAGCCAGTTTAGAGATGGTCATCACGTAATGACGCATGGCCTCTCTATATCGTAATGGCTGATTCACTTACAAAGTCTGGAGAATGGCCTCCGAGTTTTGTAGGGGTGGTCTGCTCATGCAGGGCCACCCTCAGACTCTGAATCGAGGACCCTGCCGTTGGGGCTGAAAGGCCTGCTAGAGGGGTGACTTATAGGTTTCAAGTGCAGTGATGGAAGATACAAGGAAATGTATATCTGCTCACTGCCTGCTCAGAAGACCATTATTAGCTTAGGTTTAGTTAATTGCAGATCGTTACCTAAACATGCTGATGAGATTTGGTCAATTTTAATTGAAGGGAAATGGGATGCCCTGTTCCTTACAGAAACCTAGCTGAGTGCGGACGCAATGACATCGATCTCACTAGCTACCCCGCCAGGGTTTAAAATTGTGTTTTGCGAATCGTGAAGGGGGAAAACGAGGTGGGGGGGTGGCTATTATATTTAGAGATTCCTGGGAGCTTGTGTCTTCTGCCCCGCTTCTCTTGCAGGGTATGGAAGGCTTTCATTTCTGCTTCCAGATTAGCCCCGCATTTGCCCTGGCTGGAATTCTTATCTACAGACCGCCTGCCTGTGCAGCGACCGCCTTGCAGTCTCTATGTGATCTGATTGCCCAAAAATCAGTAGTCTATTCCAATTTTTTGGTTTTGGGCGATTTTAACCTACATGTTGATGACCCGGATTGCGTACAAGCGACGCAACTTGTGTTGTCTCTAGAGGGGGCTAACCTCTCACAAGGGGTGCTCTCTCCAACACATAAGGCAGGTCATACCCTAGATCTTATTTTCTCGAATCTTAACAATATTGTAATGAGGCCCCCACTTCCATTGACCTGGTCGGACCACTCCCTAATACCCTTTTCAATTACCCTTCCGACTGTTAAGTTATTAAATCGCATCCAGGTTGTGCAAAAAAGAGACTGGAAGAAATTGTCCGCGGAATACTTAAGTCCTAGACTGAGAGATAGTTATCCTCAGTTCTCTCAGGACCCCAATTCGGACGCAGCCTCGCTACACCAATGGATTGCGGACGCAGTGGAGGCTGTTGCACCAATTAGAACGGGGAAACCTGCAAGATGCTCCCCCTCAGCGCCATGGTTCACCGCTACACTGAAGGAACAAAAAAGTAAATGCAAGAAACTGGAACGCCAATGGAGAGTAGCCTATTGTGGTTTAGCCAAAGTGGTTTACAAAAAAGCCATAAAAGAATTTCATAAGGCTTTAAAAGGTGCCAGACGGGACTACCTTGTTGCACGCATCCAGAAAGCAGATCACTCCTGCACAGAGGTTTTTAAAGTAGTCCAGTCCTTCTTTAAACCTAAGGCAAGTGAGTTGGAGGT
Organism: Triturus cristatus; assembly: GCF_964204655.1. NCBI lineage: Eukaryota > Metazoa > Chordata > Amphibia > Caudata > Salamandridae > Triturus > Triturus cristatus. Next base: position 586,928,912 of record NC_140591.1, on the reverse strand, counting down.
TTCAGAGTCTGCCGGATGCTGTGAAAAAATTGCTAGCTATTTTGATGACAAAATCTCTAAAGTTTATGACTCCTTTACCCCTTCCGAGGCCACTGTGAAACTGGACACACCAGTAGATGGTGGTGAGAGGGCAACACTTTCAAATTCCATCCAGATTTCTCATCAGGAGGCACTAGGGGAGATACAAAAATGCAGGTCTGGCGCGCCAGATGATCCCTGCCCGCCAAAATTTTGGAAAATGTTAGCTCCATCTCTGATCGAAGGCCTTCGTCATATTTGGAATACCTCTCTAGAGACAGGCATCTTTCCCAACTCCTGGAAACACGCAACTCTTCTCCCTCTGAGGAAGAAAGTAAATGGTGACCCAGGCAACCTTAGTAATTTGAGGCCTATTTCCCTGCTTCCTGCTCCGGGAAAGATGTTAGAGAAATTGGTTCAACGCCAGTTATCCTCTTTTTTAGAGCGGAATCGGGCTCTACATGACACTCAATCTGGTTTTCGGGCAGGTTTTAGTACTAAGACCACTCTTCTTGAGGTGGCAGAGTCGGTAAAATGGACATTGGATTCAGGAGCTTCTGCTCTACTGGTGCTCCTGGACCTGTCCGCGGCGTTTGATGCAGTAGACCATGCCATCTTGGCACAGAGATTACAAGATGCGGGTCTTGGTAGGACGGTGCTAGCTTGGGTACAATCTTATCTAAGCGGGCGCTCCCAGACAGTTGCTTTACAACCTTATGTATCTAGACCTAAGCCAATTAGACACGGCGTTCCTCAGGGCTCAGCCCTGACCCCCTTGTTGTTTAATGTCTACCTAGCACCGCTTTTTACCCTTATTGCCAACTGGGGTGTCAAAGTGATTTCCTATGCCGATGACACCCAGTTGGTTTTTCCATTTAAGGAGCGGTCGGCAGACACTTTTAAAAACTTCAAGGGCTGCTTACAAGACATAGCACGCTGGATGAACACTAACAAATTAAAGCTCAATGCCGGTAAAACCGAAGTTCTGTTTTTCGGCAAGGGCTTAGCTCCAGATCCAGTATTGTGGTGGCCATTAGAGATGGGGACACCACCAATACCTGGCCCGTGCGCTAAGAATTTAGGTGTGAAGTGGGAGACGAATCTCTCCTTCTCGGCTCAAATCAAGCAGGTGTCTTCTGGCTGCTTTAGCACATTGAAAAATCTGTGGAGAATCCTCCACTTTCTACCGGAGAATTGCCGGAAATCTGTAGTACATGCTACAAACACGTCCAGGTTAGACTATGCCAATAGTCTATATCTTGGTCTACCCAAATATGCCATTGGACGTCTCCAGATGATTCAGAACGCGGCTGCGAGACTGGTGTTACGAATACCTTTTAAACATCATGTCTCTCCGTATTTACAGAAGCTCCACTGGTTGAAGGTGGAGAAACGAATCCAATTTAAGGCTATAACTCTGGCATATCGGGCCCTAAAGGGAAACTGTCCTAGCTATCTAAAGCAAAGATTGAGCATGTATAAACAAAATCGGGTGTTACGATCAAACTCTCAGATTTTGCTGCAAACCCCTCGCTTTGGGAAGGCTCGCCTTGGAGGGAGGGCCTTCTCAGTGGGTGCAGCATCAATGTGGAACACCCTACCAGAGCCCCTGCGGCAGGCAAATACTGAATTCGGTTTTAGAAAAGCACTAAAAACGTGGCTTTTTTAGGCCCTCTCTTCTGTCGGCCGCAACTCAGCTGTCTTTAGCGCCGGGACACCCCTACTTGGGGTAGCTGTTGCGCTCTATAAATCGCATTAATAATAATAATAATAATAATATCTTTTGTGGGTGGTGCATGCACCAACTCACACAGGCTGCAATGGCAGGCACGTAGTCAAGGTTTGGAGGGTCCCTCATAGGTAGCATAATGCATGCTGCAGCTCGTATGAGATCCCTAGGGTACCCATGCCCTAGGTACCTTAGATCCATATACTAGGGCCTCACAAGGGTGCCCCAGTAGCCAAATTGGAATTTACCAAGGTGCTCACCATAACCAGGGAGGAAGTACAGTGACTGGGGTCCTGATTGGCAGGATCCCAGTCAGGCTAGTAAGAAAAACAGTAGAATACCAGCAAAAAGTGGGGGTAACCATCAAAGCAGATCCTACTTTCCTACAATCTACAAGTAGGTTGGAAAGACTGAACACTCAATACTGTCTTTATCAGCATTAAAAGAGTCTTCTTAACAATCATAGGGCCCGATTTACAAAAGTAATCTGAGACAATATCCTAACTTTAAAATCCTAGTAGTAAAGTTAGGATTTTGTCTCAGCTACACTTAAGTTTGTCTTAAGTTTAACTTAAGAACAAATCTTATGATTAAATGAGACAAAATTCTAACTTTAGTACACCTAAATGCCTTCTGTAAATACCGAAAGTCGTAAAGTTAGGATTTTGTCTCAGATTACTTTTGTGAATCAGGCCCACTGTGTCCAAGTAAGTCTGATTCAGCATGCCACGGCTTCTATGACTGCAAAAGTGCCAAGTAGAAAATCTCTCTGGAGTTTGGCAACTAAGCTTTCTGTGGTCAATTAGATTTCCTTTGTTATGTCTCACCAAACATCCATCACACAAGTACTGTATATCTCCCTATCTTCTATGTTTTCAGTTACATTACTTCGATATGTATAGTACTGATGTATTTCATAGAGATACATGTTTTGAAGATGGGACTCCCTCTTGGGTAGCATGTATCCAACACATTTGTTTACAAAATGTCTCTACTTTCTGGATCAAATTCGGCTAGGTACTGTTTCTGGATAAGACTTTAATACTCTATTTCAACAGGTTGCAAGGCCTAGACTTATCCTTACAATTACTCTTGACTTGGAGAACAAACTAGCCCAGTGCAATCTGTGCAAAGACTCACAGGACCCTATTTCTCTGTGGGTAAACATTTTCAAACTGAAACTGTACAATTTCTTGATAAGATTATTTTTTCGCAGAAATCTCTTCCCACATATCTTTCATCTCTGTGTTCTTTTATTTTGTTATATATGAATTCACGTAGTGAGCAAAAGCAATGGAGTTGTCTGCAACAAACTATAGCTTCAAATTTGATTTCCACATCATCAGAATCACAGGTTTGCAGTCATTGATATAGTTGATAAGGTCTGTTCTTCTGATGTCGTTTATATGTTTTGGTGATTTCCATGTCAGTGTATGTCTGACTGCAGACAAAAAGATGGTGACTCCTCCTTCTGAGATGACAGGTCGGTGGAATCCAAAATGACATCTCGTGTGAAATTTTCCGTTTCATCTTTATTTTCGAACACAACACTTCCCACATCTATAAGTTTGAAACTGTAGAGCATGTTGTCTCAAGCCCTTGTCAGCACCATCTTTTGGGATGGTGCATGTCACATACTGCTGTATGAAAGATAAGACCGACTCATCAAAGTCTGTTCCAAATTTTGGGGCATCCTTTACCCATAACAGCATGTGAATATGTAGAGCACCTCTTGCTTGGTACGCTTTGTGCCAAAAGAAATCAGTTACTTCACCAAGAGAGGGAGTTCTTTTGTTGCAGATGAAAGACATCAGGGCTTGAAACCTATGGGTGAAATATCAGCAAACATTTGCAGGATCCAATGAGCAAAGATTTCGAGCTGTCTTCACTTTGATGTCCTTTAGGTTTGAGTTTGCTTCTAGCAAAAATTCAAACATGTCAACCCATGCATATTCAGCACAACTGAGTGTTAGAAACCAAGTAGGTGCTCCTAGGTTTCTCAGCATGCATTTTAACTCACTTTGACGATGATACCAATACTCATTGGTGCCACGTTGGCACGCCATTAAATGAATCAAGTTGCATTCCAGGTTTTTGTCTTTTCTTTGTGCTTTGTCAACAAATTTCCTTTCTCTGAAATTTTGCAGATTCACTCCTGTTTTGCAAACATGATTTACGGCATAAGACAGCCCTGACAAGTCACTCTCAACTAGTAGATGCAATGTATAGGGCATCCACTGCTGAAATCTGGAATCTTCTGATTATAGTCTAGTTAATCTGTACTTTGCTGCTGGTATTTGTACTGGATCATCATTATATCTACCACCTACTCCAGTAGGAAACAGATGTGGAATAAAGCGAGCTTTTAAACTTTCCTTCCGCACGCTCAACGTTGCTCCTTTCGGATTTTTCATTTGAAAGAGATCAATAGTATCACCAATAATCTCTTTAGAAAGCAGAGGATAAATACTGTAGTGTTCATAAATTTCTTATGATCTAGATTGATCCTCCTTTTCAACTGACCTCTTTATAAAGATGTGTCATCCACCATATGTGGTATGTCTTGAAGAACATGCATATCTTTTATAATAAATATTATTTTGTACAAGATATAATGCTGTTTTATTTTACTTTACTAACATCCACTAACTCTTGCCATATTATTTTGCTCTTGGTAGGGACACCATTGACCCTACCAATAAGTTCATCTTCCAAATCTCCCTCCGCCACTACAGGTACAATATTCTGCTTGAAATCTAATGGCAAGTACACAACTCTACCTTTAAGACCTTTCTGGAGCTCAGTTGGAGGTAACTTCGCTGTATTTGGCTCCATACGAACTATAGTTTGGAATGGACATATGTAATGTATTGGAATTGATTCATAAACATGTAAACCTTCAAGTTCTTGTGGAAATCAAACTAATTCTCATTTGTGGACTGCTCTAGCTCGCATTTTATTATCCTCTAACTTATTATTACAGTACTTAAATCTCTGTTTTCTTCTTCAGTTTTTGAAGACACAATAACATAACAAGTTTGACTTTTGTAGTGAGTGCATCAACAACATATAAACACAGTTCGGTTTCTCCGGACAGACTGGGCCCGATTCACAGAAGTAATCTGAGACAAAATCCTAAACTTACTACTTTTGGTATTCACAGAAGGCATTTAGTAGTAGTAAAGTTAGAATTTCGTCTTAAGTCTGTCTTAAGGTTGTCTTAAGTCTGTCTTAAGTCTGTCTTAAGTCTGTCCTAAGTCTGTCTTAAGTGTGTCTTAAGTCTGTCTTATGTCTGTCTTAAGTCTGTCTTAAGTCAAACTTAAGACAAAATCCTAACTTTACTACTACTAAATGCCTTCTGTGAATACCAAAAGTAGTAAGTTTAGGATTTTGTCCCAAATTAGTTCTGTGAATCGGCCCCACTGTGTTCAACTTTGAAATCTCTTCTAGAAAGTTATCAACAATAATACCTGTGTCCTGTTTCTCTACACCTGCAGATACCATGTCCTCATTTTCCCTAAACCCTTGTTCAGGACCAAAGAAATGGAATTGAACATCATTACACACTTTTTCTACCTCTGTTACTGTACATGCAGAAGAGCTCTATTAATTTCTCCTAAACATTGTGTAGGAGTTTTGACATAGCAAAGCCTCCTAACTAAAGTTTGCATTTTTGAGTGGTGTATACCTAACATTCTAAAATGATGAAAGGTGCTGCTGCACACTTACTTCGATAGACATGCTAGTGAACGTCCCTGTAAAATAATATATTACCTTACTTTACATGGCTCTAATCCTTGCAAAATACCAATTTTCTGTTTCAGACTTTCGCAGGAAAACTACCGTAAGAAAGATCTCAATATGTCCATTGATTCCTGCCGAACACTGCAAATACTGCTAAAGTTCCTTTTTTATGTAGGGACCTGTCTATGCCTTCCCTGTACCTCTTCTTTTATGACTTCCTCCACCTTTCTAGCTATCATCACCTCTTTTGCAATAGGAATACCATCTTTCATCTCATAACATCACCCAGATTCTTCAATTGCATTCACTAATGTGTTATCTTGTAAGTAGCATTCTTCAATAAAGTAAGGCAAAGTACAAGAAGTATGTCTCTATTCACCACTGAAAACTTTGCAAAAGTTATTTCTATTCACATGTCTTTTCTTTTCACTTTTTCTCCTCATACACAACATTATTTTATCCTGTGTTTTCATTTTGTTTAAAATCAAAATAAATAGCTTCCTTTTGAGTGTAAAGGCCCTATCGACTACACCCTCAATACGTTTCTTTTGTATGACATCTTCTCTCCTTCTTTTACACTTCTTCATACTTCTTATTAGATTCTGAATTGCTCTACTACAGGTCATTCTAACCCTGATTTCCTTAAACTGCCTCTGCCTTATGGTTAAACTCTGTTCTTTTTTGTAGGAATGTTTATAGTTCATATCATGAACTTTTTGTCCTTTCTTAGTTGATCTCCAAATTATTTATTTATTTGATTTTGCTGTCTTTGAAGTTGTCCACATAGTATTTTAAGAAACGTCTTTGTTCTCTTACCCGCAGCTCTTTTCTCTTTCACCACTTTTTCCGCATTTTTCCCCTTTTGTTTCTCATTTGTGAGTACATAGTATTCGTGTTTCTGTTTCTTTTTTCTCTCTCTCTTTGATGGCATTGTAATTCTCTGTATTTAGCTAAAACTTGATGTCTGAAAATGAAAAAAAGAGTTTTTACCTTTTCATTATCTACTATCACATTACATATTCTAAGTAGTGTTTTACCATCATAAACAGTTCCCTTATTATAATATAGCTAGCATTACTCCATTAATTTTCATATTTATGTCTCTGTCCTTTTCTACGTCTAACTAGTAACGTGCATAAGTCTCTCACTGGGTATAATACTGTATGCATTACTGAATTGCTCATATCAACCTATGTTTAAAGGACTACGTGCCTGGATGAGAGACTAGGGAGCGTCAGTACTTCACTATATATGGTAGTGAGTGTATGAATGAAGCTGCAGCAGTGCTATGAGATGGTTAAGTAACTGTGCCAGTATATAACTCTCTGTTTTAGTAACTCTATGGCTTCATAAATGTGGATGTGAGTGGCTGAATGAATACCTCAGTGACTGTAGATGGATGATGAGGTTGTGTCACTACTTGCCTACATATCTGAGTTAGTAAAGCAGTCCACCTATGGCAGTGCCATGAGATATTTAAGTAAATGTGCCAGTATGTGACTGTATGTTTGAGTACCTTAATGGCTCTCTAAACATGCAAGTAAGTGGCCTAACGAATACCTCAGTGCCTGTGTTAGGAAATAGAGGGGTATGTAGGTGTCTGTGCAACCGCATTTGATACTGCTGCATTCATATGCAGTTTTTGAGTATCCGAGTGTATGTATAAGTCCCTCTGTTGCTCTGTGACTGGGTGAGAGAGAAGTTCTATGCCTTGGAAACATGTATGTCAGTTGTATTATGGGTGGTGTTAAACCTGGCATCATTGGTTTGGGGAACCACCTTTACAACGCAACTTTTACAACGCTATGCTATTACAACGCATTTTTTACAACGCAAAAACTTTTACAACGCATGCTTTTACAACGCATGCTATTATATGGTAAGTACTTTTACAACGCATATACCTTTACAACGCATTATTTGAAAATGCCATTACAACGCATGCATTTACAACGCATGCATTTACAACGCAAGATGTTATATGGTAAGTACTTTTACAACGCATATACTATTACAACGCATTTTTTAATATTGGTATTTTATTTAAAATAAATATATATCGTATAATTATTTGTTTTCAAAAAAATTGTATTTGAAATAAAGTGAGTTGTTTATCAAAATATTAATACTTTAGTATTTTGTCTAGTAGAAATGTTTTGTTGGATAGTTTAATTAATACTTGAGTATTTTAATATTAATACTTGCGTATTTTGTCTAGTAGGAAAGTTTTGTTGGATAGTTAAATTAATACTTGAGTATTTAAATATTAATTCTTGATACTTAATACTTGAGTATTTTCTTTACTAGGAATGTTTTGTTGGATAGTTAAATTAATACTTGAGTATTTTTGAAAATGGAATGATTGTTTTTATATTTAATTTGATACATATTACAGTGAATAGTGAGTATTTTTAAAGATAAATAAATAATTGAGAATTATTCTAAATTGAAAGAGTATTTAATTTATTTTTTCTAAAAAATAAGAGTGAGTAAATAAATTTTAATAGTTGAGTATTTTTTAAATATTAAAGTGTATTTCTTAAATTAATTTAGTTCATTGGTTTTTTCAAATTAAGAAACAGCATATTTTAAATTTAATTTATTTAAAGTTTGTGAGTACTTTTTAAAAATATTAAAACTACAGTATTTATCAAAAATTTAAGAAATAAGATATGTAAATACTAAAGTATTTATAAGTACAAAAAATAGAGAACATTGTTTTTAAAAAAAGGAAGAGTACTTTTGGATTTTTTATTACAAAAATTAGATAAATTTATTAAAAATAATTAAAAATATAATAATATTTGAAATATTAAAAGAGTAATAAAAAATGCATTTTAAAAACAGTAATAGTTTAAAACCAAAAAAAAAAAAATAATTACTTACTTTTTTAAAATAAATCCCACGCTTTTCCATTGAAGTCTATGAGTGTCTTTGTCCTTTATTTATTTTGGCAGCATCAGAATATACAACCCGCGGAACAAGAAAAGAAGGATCAGAAAGTGAAGAAAGAGAAAGTTTTGAAAGGAAAAGACAATAGAGTCGAGGTAAGGAACATATTTAGTGAATTTACATTTAATTAGTTATAAATTTAAAAAATAATGACAGGAAACTATTTTTGTTTTCACATTTTTTATTTATTGAAAAATCATGAAAAAATAAACCATATTTTTAATGAATTTTGCAATGTAAGTAACATTTTTGAAACAAAATATAAATATTTTATTAACATTTATAAACATTTATTTACAGGTTAGTTAAATAAAGTAGTCCGCTTTAAATTTAGATGCACGCGATGACGTAATGACGTGAGCGTCGACGTAATACGCCATTTTGCAGAGCATCGGAGGAGGAAGCAGCAGGAAGCTGATCTGCGGCCAGGTAGGAAATATTTTCATTTGTAATTGTAGAATAAACCGATAAAAGGGATACATATATAGTGAGGAAAGAATAAGGGGAGGTTGCGGGAAAACTAATTGATTACTTAATTGTTTTTAAACATGTCCACATTAATGTCATTAATGTATGCCTATGTCGGGTCGCTAAAATTTATTTATTTTGTTTAAAAAAGTATGTAACTGTTAAAAAATTAAAAGTTACTGTTCAGAAAGTTGATTTGTTTATTTAGGAAGTAACAAAAGTAATGTCTTTCTTCATTTCGAACTGCAAAAAAGTTGCGTACTTTCAAATTTTGAAAAATAACAATTGTTATAAAAATGATGATTAAGCTGCAAAGTGCATTTCGGAATATGGTTTGAATTGTAGATTTTACATATCTTTCATTTTTGGAGATTAGTTTTGAAGGTAATTAAATTGGATTTTTTCGGTAATTTAATTAATGGAGTTACGATGTCGAACAATAGTTCAAATACTATGGGACAGTAAATTTGTAGACATTGGTAGTTTTTGCTTGAAATGAAGATTTGTTTTAAAAAAAAATAACCCGACTTGTTTGTTTGAAAAAATGTTTAGAAAATACCTTGGTATGCCAATTGTAATTTGAAAATTAGTAAAATTTAAAGCAAAGCAGGAAAGTAAGTAATTACATTATTTTAAAAAGAAAGAATGTTAGAAAGATTTTCCAGGTAGTCTATAGCCACACACAACAAAAATTGTTGTAGAATTGCCAATAGTCTCTCAGACATTTCCCGTGTTTTGACTGTTACTCGTGGGTTTAGACTACCAGCGAGTGTTTGGGCTATTCTCATTTCTTGGAAACTTTGCTCCTTCTTCAAAGTTTCCAAAAATGAGTAGAAGTTAGGATGTGGTTTACCAATTGTATGGTTGAAGGAGTTATGCCATCCCTCAATGGCATTGTTTGTTTTTGCTTCTCCCTCTAAACAACTCGTGTAGCAGTTCCACCACTCCACATGGAATCGTGGCTTCCTCCTGCGACCCGATCTGCTTAGGTGTCCAATCCATGTGTCCTCAAAATAATTTAGAATGGGTGCCAATTTTTCTTCGTTACTCGTATAATAAACAGATTCTATAATTGCAGTGTAGTACTCGTCCACACTATCGGGAGGAACAAAACAAAGTGCAGTTAATTTTTTTAGTTCAAATTGTAGTTTGCTATCCCGAGAATATTCTGCAACTAGGGATGTTTTCTGTAATTTACGCCAAAATGCCTGCGAAAAATGGAAAAAACATCCCTGAATTTGGGTATCCGTGTACGTTTTAGTGATCACATTGATCATACTCAATTCAAAATCAATAATTATTTTTCGAGGACTTGAAGATGTTTTACTTTTAATCACTGATAAAAGTTCAGTGTATGTTGCAGAAGTCTTATCAGGTAGCAAACTATAAACTAAGGGAATTACACTATTGTTAATTTTAGCATGTATAGTGTAAATTTGAGTGAAAGGGTGGGGTGTACTTTTAAACGTCCCATCCATCATCCAAATTTCACTAGTTTCTAACTTAGCAAGGTTACGTGGGGTACTAAAAATTAAAATACGTTTCTGAGGGTTTTCGTTGTCATGCAGAAGGAAAGGTTCATCAGAAAAAGAAATAGAAAGATCATGAGGAATTCTAATGTCAGAGAAAGTATGTGGTGTAGATAATTGAATGTTACTTGCCTGCTTTTGTCTCTGAATAATTCTTCTCAAATTAGGTATTATAGGCATGTTACTAGCAACATGACTGGGGACATGCTGTGCAACCTCTCTTAAAATTGATCCTGTGGAATCATTAGAGGTGCTTGCAATAGCTTTCATCTCGTTTATTGTTTCTCTAATTTCTACATCCATTGCAGAGGCAGAGTGGTTATGTTCTGTGGTTTTCACAACCAAATTATCAACAGTAACCGCTCTGCCGCTGCAATGGGTAGTGTAGTATTGCACACACCTCCAATGATTTCTAGTTAAACTTATTCTTTCCTTACTATATATGTATCCACCATGGTTTAACAAATTTTTGCCCTTTCTGGATTTAATAAAGTTGGCAGCTCCCAGGCTAGACATTATCTGAAAAGAGGAGAAAAGACACAAAAATTAGCCTGAATAAATTTATGATTTACCTAAAACATAACATTTACACCATCCTAAACATTCCCTACTGCTGCACCTTCCTGGAGTTAGAATAGTAAATTGCACCCCTACACCCTCCAACACTTTCCCTACTGATGCACCTTCCTGGAGTTAGAATAGTAAATTGCACCCCTACACCATCCAACACTTTCCCTACTGATGCACCTTCCTGGAGTTAGAATAGTAAATTGCACCCCAACACCAACCAACACTTTCCCTACTGCTGCACCTTTCTGGAGTTAGAATAGTAAATTGCACCCCTACACCATCCAACACTTTCCCTACTGCTGCACCTTCCTGGAGTTAGAATAGTAAATTGCACCCCTACACCATCAAACACATTCTATACTGATGCACCTTCCTGGAGTTAGAATAGTAAATTGCACCCCTACATCATCCAACACTTTCCCTACTGATGCACCTTCCTGGAGTTAGAATAGTAAATTGCACCCCAACACCATCCAACACTTTCCCTACTGATCCACCTTCCTGGAGTTAGAATAGTAAATTGCACCCCTACACCATCCAACACTTTTCCTACTGCTGCACCTTCCTGGAGTTAGAATAGTAAATTGCACCCCAACACCATCCAACACTTTCCCTACTGCTGCACCTTCCTGGAGTTAGAATAGTAAATTGCACCCCTACATCATCCAACACTTTCCCTACTGATGCACCTTCCTGGAGTTAGAATAGTAAATTGCACCCCTACACCATCCAACACTTTCCCTACTGCTGCACCTTCCTGGAGTTAGAATAGTAAATTGCACCCCAACATCATCCAACACTTTCCCTACTGATGCACCTTCCTGGAGTTAGAATAGTAAATTGCACCCCTACACCATCCAACACTTTCCCTACTGATGCACCTTCCTGGAGTTAGAATAGTAAATTGCACCCCAACACCATCCAACACATTCCCTACTGATGCATCTTCCTGGAGTTAGAATAGTAAATTGCACCCCTACACCATCCAACAATTTCCCTACTGATGCACCTTCCTGGAGTTAGAATAGTAAATTGCACCCCAACACCAGCCAACACATTCCCTACTGCTGCACCTTCCTGGAGTTAGAATAGTAAATTGCACCCCTACACCATCCAACACTTTCCCTAATGCTGCACCTTCCTGGAGTTAGAATACTAAATTGCACCCCTACATCATCCAACACTTTCCCTACTGATGCACCTTCCTGGAGTTAGAATAGTAAATTGCACCCCTACACCATCCAACACTTTCCCTACTGCTGCACCTTCCTGGAGTTAGAATAGTAAATTGCACCCCAACACCATCCAACACATTCCCTACTGATGCACCTTCCTGGAGTTAGAATACTAAATTGCACCCCTACACCATCCAACACTTTCCCTACTGCTGCACCTTCCTGGAGTTAGAATAGTAAATTGCACCCCAACATCATCCAACACTTTCCCTACTGATGCACCTTCCTGGAGTTAGAATAGTAAATTGCACCCCAACACCAGCCAACACATTCCCTACTGCTGCACCTTCCTGGAGTTAGAATAGTAAATTGCACCCCTACACCATCCAACACTTTCCCTACTGCTGCACCTTCCTGGAGTTAGATTAGTAAATTGCACCCCAACACCATCCAACACTTTCCCTACTGATGCACCTTCCTGGAGTTAGAATAGTAAATTGCACCCCTACACCATCCAACACTTTCCCTACTGCTGCACCTTCCTGGAGTTAGATTAGTAAATTGCACCCCTACACCATCCAACACTTTCCCTACTGCTGCACCTTCCTGGAGTTAGAATAGTAAATTGCACCCCAACACCATCCAACACTTTCCCTACTGATGCACCTTCCTGGAGTTAGAATAGTAATTGTTACCCCTACAGCATGGTACATATTTAGAACTGGTGCACCTTAGAATGTTGGATAAAATTACCTTTTTAATTCGAATTTGCTTTTCTTGCTGACTTTTCTAAATTGGGAATGGCGTGTAGGCAGCAGTAGACACTTATGAGGTGATTGGATTTGGAATGGAAAAATAAATGTCTGAAAAAGTGAAAAAAGAAAAGAATGAGAAAACTGAACGATGTTGAGAAATGCGATTTTACAATAATTTTTGAAAACTTGTATATTTGTTATAAGTTGCAGTAGAGAACACTTTCCCTAATGCTACACCATCCTTTAGTCATGAAATAAAATTCTGAATTCTGCTAATGTAACCATAATTAAATTGGGTTTTTTTTCAACATTAGCAATGAGATAGCTAGTCTAATATATTGAAGGTTAAGAAACCATCATGAAAATCAATACCTTGTTTTGTAGAACTTGCTTTTCTGGATGAGGCTTCGGAGGATGATTTGGTCTGTTGGTTCTAGATTTAACGTGTGTGGTGGAAAGAATCTTTCAGTAAGGAATCAAATTGCTGTCTTTTGAAAAAAAAGAGGATAAAAAAAAAATTAACGTTGGTTTGAAATTTAAAATCTGAGTATATTTAAATTAATAATGACATACAATATAACTAATACTACATGACACTGTACTAACCAATGCACCTTCCTGTAGTTGAAATAGAGATATGTACCCCTACACTATAAAAAAATCTCCTAATGTTGCACCTTCCTGGAGATGAAATAGTATATTGTTACTCTAAACTATACATTATTTTACTAATTTGGTACGTTAGAGGAGTAATAATTGCAAAAAGAAGGTTTAAAAATGTATAGTAAAAATAATACTCAAAAGGTAACATACCTTTTTCTGTTATTGCTTGTTTTTGTGCCTTTCAGCTAATGTTTGCAGCAGGATAAACTTTTTTTTTGGTACAGATGTACTCTGTGGAAAAAAAAACTTGAATAAATTAATGTTCCTTAGCCAACGTTGGTTGTTAAAAAAATAAATTTTAACAACAATTTGATATATGACAAAGGAGTATGAGTAACAATTGGTGAAATAAAACATATTACACATTTAATGCATTTTTCGAAAAAAAAAAAAGGTTAATCCGATACTATCACTAAATTACTATAATGCAGAGTATTCGAGGACTTTGAATAGAAATAGTTGCCCTAGTAATATAATTCGCTTTTTCAGATGTAGTACCCAACTGAAGTCTTATTAGTAATTGTTACTCCTGCATCATGCTATTTTTTCGTTTATGATGTAGTGAGATTGAGGTTTAAAAACAAAACACCATTGCCATACATCACTTTAGGTAATTTTTAAAAATATGTTTTTCAATTAAAACCATTACAAATAAATTACATTTACCTTCACAATTTTATATGTCAGTCGTTTACGTGGTGGTGATGCTCAATTAGGTACACCTGTTGTTGAATCTCAATATATTCCGAGTTTCTGTTTTTGGAAAATAAAATACTTGTTTTAAGTTGGTGTGTATTTTTAGTGATAATAAATTAGAAACAGTACATTTTAAAAGTTATTATTAAGAATTTAATTTAAATTTTTTTTGGGTTAAGAAAATATATTTTCCTCAAAACCAACGTTTAAAATTATTATAATGACTTACTAGTAGTTGCTCTATTGTAATGCTTTTACGAATGAAATCCGTGCTCTCTCTGAGGAGGTCGCAGTGGAGGTGACAGAGGGTCAGCTTTTCACGTCTGGTCTCTCTGCTAGTTGATAATCAACTGAGTGCAAAATGGTGTCTTCCTTGTATTTATAAGTTTTACTCTGTGTCACTATTAATTTTTTTAAAAACTGCGGTCGTTGTGTTTTTTTTAAATGCTTTGTTTTACTGTGGAAAATGATAATTTAAAAATGCTTTTTAAAAAATATTGTTTTCATTCATTTGCTCCGTTTTGGCATCCATTTTGGAACATGTCTTTTGGTATTGTTTACATAGAAACTGTGGTAGGACAAGTTTTACAAGTGAGATGGTTAAAATGGCGCCTATGTTTATGTGTGTTTTACTCTGTTTACTTACTTTCCGATTTATTCATGATAAAAATTGTGTTTGTTCTGTTGTTTTAACTATCGTTCTTTTTGTTAATCTTTGAAATGTGTGAAAACGGAATTTATTTGGGGATTATGAGTATTAATTTTAATACTCGAGTATTAATTTTAATACTCGAGTACTAATTTGGTTAAGCATTTCAGTAGATTTACGCTCAGTTGTTCTCCACATTTTAATACACTTCCCCACCCTAAAACCCCTAATTTCCCTGCATCCCGTGCCAGATTTTATTGTACTTTTAATTTAATTAAAAAAAAAAATCGCGTTGTAATGGTATGCGTTGTAATAGATTTCGTTGTAACAGCACTTTTCAGTATTTTAATAGGTTTTGCGTTGTAAGAGTATTCGTTGTAAAGTAATGCGTTGTAGTAGTACTTGCGGTGTAAAAAATGCGTTGTAAAGGTATGCGTTGTAATAGCATGCGTTGTAACGTCATACATCCCATTGGTTTGGGTTTCCCATGTATTATTTGCCTTGACCTCCTGTGTTTTGCTGTGTGTTGGACTCCATTTCGCTGGTCTAGATGCTTTGGGCACTTTGCTACTGCTGGTCAGAGCCAAAGTGCAAGTGCTCCCTTTCTAAATTAGTGTTATGGGTTGGTGTTACTATGATTGGCATATTTGATTTACTAGTCAGTCCCTAGTACAGTGCACTGATTGTGCCAAGGGCCTGTAAAACAAATGATGCTAGTGGGCCTGTAGCACTGATTGTGCCACCCACATAAGCAGCCTGTAAATGTGACTCAGATCTGCCACTGCAGTACCTGTGGGCAGTCTAGTACTACCATGTCGACTTGGCAAGTGCACCCACTTGCCAGGCCCTAACCTTCCCTTTTCTTACATTTTAGTCACCCCTAAGGTAGGCCCAAGGTACCCCTGTGGGCAGGGTGTGATGTATTTGAAAGGTAGGACATGCCCTGGTGTATGTGGCATGTCCTGGTAGTGTAATACTACCAATTTCATTTTGCACTATTGCGAGGCTACCTTTTCCCATAGGATTGAATGGGGAGTTTGCTTATAACATCTTATAAGCCTACCTACCCCTGTAAACAAGGTGGAAAAATAAAGTTTAGTATGCCTGAACTCAGAATGTTAAAATACATCTTTTAATAGGGATGATTTTTACATTTTCTGTTTGAAAATACCACTTTTAGATTGTAGGTGTTTTCTTGCTTAGCCATCCAGTGCGCCTCAGCTGGGATTTGGATTGACTGTCTGGGTTCGGAGTGTCAGGGGCTGGGGAGGTGCAGTGGCTCCAGAGAGTCTGATGAGTCAGGGCTGCGATGAATAGACTTGGGCTGCATTTAGAATAGGGGGAGGAGATTTGCTTTCATCTGAATGGGCCTGCTCTGCCTTCCACAATGCTGTCTCCACCTCCTGCCAGGAAGCTGCACCAGTGTGGACAGAACTGGTTTTGACTGAGCACAGGGCTTCTCTGCCACCAAAGAACAAAGGATTTTGTTGTATAAATATTGCGGCCCAGACCCCAGAACTTTAGATCACTTCTGGGAATCAGGAGGAACCTTTGCCAAGGAGAAGAGCCCGGAGAAGCTGAGGAGGAATACTGCCCCAGTGCTGTTTTACTGTCTGGGGTTAGCCTGCAGTGGCTGCCTGCTGCCAAGAAAAGGAAAAGGACTTTGCTGTTTGCTGTGTACCCTCTTTGAGGAAGATCTCCAAGGGCTTGGAATAGAGCTTGCCTCCTGTTCTGAAGTGTCAGGGACACAAAGACTTAATTTATTCTGTCTTTCTGCATCTAGAACTGCTGTTTCAGCTACCACAGAAGGAAATTGGAATACCGATGCCGGCGAGCAACACCGTAACCTGCACCGAAGTTGTGGACACCACTCATGAAGAACACGATGCACCGCCCCAACTTACACCGTAAGCCCGACACCTGCTGACACCGTGCCGCATCTACTCCGAAGCTGTCACCGAGGCCGCTGCCTGCACCGAAGCCGAGGACACCACTCATGAAAAGCACGACTCACCGTCTCGACTCGCACCGCAGCCCCGACTTCACTGACGCCGGTGCTTCATCAACGCGGAGCCTATACTCGACGTGGGTGACTCCCGAATCCATCGATACCGCACAGTCATAAGAAACCAATGCCTCGCCACCACTGTGATGTCACCTCCACGACACAGTAAGGAACCGACGTCTCACCTCCCATGCATCACAGTAAGGAACCGAGGCTTCACCTACCCTGGAGTCGCAAGTAACCGACGCTACCTAGTGCCAATGAAGCATCACCTCCCCAATGCTGTGCACCGTGTTTGCTTTCATCATTTCCAAGGTAGTGTTCTTTGTGGGGTCTGTTTGACTCCGCACCTAACGACGCACACTTAGTGGTCGGCACCGTATTAAGAGATTCTCACCTGTCACGACGTCGTAATAACTCCATGTGGAGGTATTTGTTGCTGCAAGTTTTATTTGAGTGAATAAGCTATTTTGTTTTCCTCATATAACCTCCGTAGCAACAGGCGCCTCTCGACCTGGTCCACCTCTGGCGCATATAACTTGGTGGTTCTTAGTCTCAGCTGGTATTTTTTATGGGGAGCGCCCGTTTATACACCACTTGAGCTGACCCAGAGGTTTTAATCATTGGAACTTATCCTGTACCTTGATCTGCTCTAATTTAATCACTGGGTGGATCATCCAACAAGTTCCAAAACAACCCAGTGTCTGGCCTCTCTCTATATACATTTACCCTCTGATCTAAAACTCTGAAATATATTATGGAATTCCACCCAGCATTCCAAGTAGGAGTAACCTCCTGGCGCCACAATTTGTAAATCTCTCTTCTGGCCAACAAAAACAAATAGAACACCAATTTGTGTTGCGGCCCAATCGGGTCTCGCACCCCACCCAACATAGATACAATACCAAATAAAATAAGAGATGGGCTTACCTCCACAACAGCACCAATGACTCTAGAGATAGTCGTACCCCCACATCACTCCAAAATTCTTGTATCTTAGGGCAGGAGGCGAATACATGGACGTCGTCTGCATTCTGGAAACCACATCTCCAACAATTAGCTTCTCCACCACCCTTCATTCTGGATATTTGAAGGGGGGGCCAATATATCCTCTGGAGTGTGAAAAAGTGATTTCTTCTGAGTGCGGCAGATTTAATCAAAAGGTTAAGCATGTCTATAGATACTTGGCATTACTCTTTCCGTTCTTCACTCAGCAAGTAATTCTCCCAGACCCGGTATGGCTTTTCCATCTTTCTTTCTACTGCAGCCAGCAGATGGTTATACCATTGAGCGACTTCTTTCATCCTCTGGGTTAGATTTTGTATTTCGTTTTCCATAGGATTGTCTTCCAAAAGGGACCAGCGTTGACTCTTACACCAAGATGTAAGCTGATAAAAACTTAAATCTGGACAGAGCTCCACTCGTAATATGGCTCCAAAATTCCCAAGGAAGACATTCATTACCCACTACGACATCCTTCCAGTGTGAGATTCTTGCCTCTTTTAGTGGCTGAGCTAGAGCGTCCAAAAGGCACTCCGGAGTTCCCGGAGAGTCCCACACCGGTGCCCAATCACTATAGTAAGTGAGCCCCAAGCAGTCTCCACAATCCAACCACAACTTGTCCGCCATACACAACTTCTTCAGGCGAATTTTTTTTAAGACTTAGGAGAGCCAAATTTATACATGAAGCCAGATTCCTCTAGCCCATCTAACATGGCTTTGAACATACTGCCAATCAGCGAGTCATCTGGAGTAAACAATAATATCCTGGCGTTTTTTAATTGGTAAACCCAACAATAGAGCTGGAGGTCTGGTAAGCCCATGCCCCCTTGCTTAATTTACGCCTGAGTTTTTTCCAGGACAGCCTGATCCCTTTGCCTGCCCAAATAAAAGAGGAAATCTTGCCCTGAATTTTAAGAATTTCAGCTTTTGCTAATTCTATTGGAATATTATTAAAAAGATAGGTGTATTTTGGAAGAACGCACATTTTAATTAGTTTAACAACTCCAAGATATCTAAGCTCCCTAGCAAAAGTCCCCTCCTGATTGACAATATTCCATGCCATGATCTCTGTTTTATCTTTATTTATTTCATAGCCAGAAAATGTTCTGAAAGTTTGAGCTTCAGCAAGAAGCTCCGGGAGTGTAGTGTCGACACTGGAGGAGAATAAAATTAGATCATCCGCATAGAGTGCTATTTTCCTCACAAACCCATTTACTTCGAAAGGAGCGATCTTCTTATTTAATCTTAAGCTCTGGGCCAAGGGTTCTATATAAATGTCAAATAGAATCGGGGACAATAGGCAGCCCTGCCTGGTACCACGTCCTATATTGACGACAGGAGAGAGGCTATCATTGACCAGGAACTGAGCCCGTGGTGATCTGTACATTTTTTTAATAACTTCACTGAAACCATCGGTGAAGCCAAAGACACTCAAGGTCCTATCTAAAAAATGCCAATTCACACGATCGAAGGCTTTGGCTGTGTCGACCATAATAATTGACAGAGGGAGACCCTTTGATGACACTATATCCACCGTCCCGACCAAGGTATATACCAAATCCAACATCTGCCTGCCTGGGAGAAAGCCTTTCTGGTCCTCGTGAATTATTGGACCTATGATCTTACAAAGCCGATTATTTAAAATCCCTGCAAAGACCTTATAGTCGACATTTAATAAAGAAATTGGTCAATATGAATGGCACCGAGAAGAGTCCTTACCAGGCTTCAAGATCAAAGTGATAACTGCATCACTCTAGGAGTAAGGCAGTGGAGATGTACCATTTAGTGTTCCATTGAACAGTTTCAGCCAGACCGGGATAATTTCTTCCCTCAACATAGAATAAACCTCAAACGGAATTGCGTCCGTGCCTGCCGCTTTCCCTTTTTTAGCTGGATCTACCACAGATATCTCACTCCCTGTTATTTCTAGTAAGATGAATTCTTGACTAGCCTCAATTATTTTTGGAAGCTGTTTCTCTTAAATCCACCTGTCAATATGTTTCTCTACACCCTGAAGATCTTCTTGATATAGCTCCTGAAAAAACTGTGCGAAAGCCTGTTCTATTGTCTCTTTCACCTCTGTAATTTGTGTACCCACATTGATCTTACTTATATAAATGTTAGCTCTATCAACCCTGGTCTTCATAGTGAGGAGCTTACCACAGTTCTCCCCTTGGTCAAACTCCCTCATTTTGCTTATCTCCCATTTTTGGGATAAGATCTCTTCAGACTTGAGTCTGAACTTCAACTGAAGCTCCTCAACTCTCTTTATCAAGTTATCATTCTAGGGTTCAACAGGACAACCCGTTTTTAGGTCAGCTTCTGCCCCCGCTATCAGTAGTTCTAAGTTGGCCAATTATTTCCTCTCGGCCCTTGCCCAGCCCACAACAGCCCCTTTTAGTGTCCCTCTCAGCCAGGCCTTAAAGGTATCCCAAACAATGTGTAGTGGGGCAGACCCTACATTGTTTTGAAAGAAAGTCTCAGTTTCAAGCTTCAAAAAGCCTGGGGTAGAACATTGCAGGAGGAATCGCCTATTTAGTGTCCATCTCCTTGGAGTAAGGTCTGGAGGGTGTTCCAGGTTAAGAATGAAGGCTCCATGATCAGTAAGGTGTATAGGCAAGTATTTGATTAAGCTGACTTTATCAAGATCTGAATGTTCCATGGATACATAACCAATTCTGGAGTAATGAGAATTCTTTTTACTATAAAATGAATACTCCCTACTCTCTCCACACATCATAATGGTTAAAGTTTTTTAGGATATTCAAGAGATGTGTTTTAACACGCGGAACTGATATCTGTGTTCGAGGAGAGGACCTATCTAGGGGGCCAATTCACAGAACTTACTTAAGACAAAATCCTAAACTTACTACTTTTGGTATTCACAGAAGGCATTTAGTAGTAGTAAAGTTAGGATTTTGTCTTAAGTTTGACTTAAGACAAACTTAAGACAAACTTAAGACAGACTTAAGATTGACTTAAGACAGACTTAAGACAGGCCTAATACAAACTTAAGACAGACTTACATAAGACAAACTTAAGACAAAATTCTAACTTAAGTCTGTCTTAAGTCTGTCTTAAGTCTGTCTTAAGTTTGTCTTAAGTCTGTCTTAAGTCTGTCTTTAGTCTGTCTTAAGTTTGTCTTAAGTCAAACTTAAGACAAAATCCTAACTTTACTACTACTAAATGCCTTCTGTGAATACCAAAAGTAGTAAGTTTAGGATTTTGTCTTAAGTTAGTTCTGTGAATCAGGCCCTAGCTTATTATTTAAGAGCACTTTAAAATCTCCTCCCAGAATCAGAGGAGCCTCAAAGTCAGCCAAGGCAAGACAAAGGTTATTCAGAGGAGTGATATCATCTTCATTGGGCCCATATTAGCTAACTAAGGTGTATTTGACTTCCTTGCATTTAATTTCCGCGATAGCCCAACGTCTTCTATCATCTACCTGTAATTTAGTGAGCTCTACTCCTGAATTCAGTTTTAGTATTATGGCAACCCCTTTTGAACAACATTGCTGGTCTGAAGCTATAATCTTATCGACCCATCTTTGTTTTCCAAATAGTGCCTTACATTCTGCTTGTAAAAGATGGGTCTCCTGAATCATAAGGATGCTAGCTGGACTATTTTTTAAGTATTGGAATATCAGTCGCTGTCTTCCTGTAACTCTTAAGCCGTTAACATGCCAACTTAAAAATTCAAGATATCGATTCCCTCCCTGAACGGGCCTATCCCTCACCATAATCCTGACTCCACCCTCTGCTGTAGCTACTGGAGGTTATTATGTCACATGAATGTATTAATACTTTTTTTTCTCCCAATGCTCACCACCAACAAACGTGAAAACCCCTGCTACCCCCAATCTCTCTCAACCTCCCCCCAACCCACGGGAACCCTCCCAGACTACCCACTGGCAATGCGTATTGCCTTTTAAGCCGAAGCCCCCTAGCCTTCTATATAAATAACAGAATGAAAATAACATTAGATGCTGAATACCCTTAAATCATTAAGTATAAACTACACACTAGAATTACTTAGTGCGAAGAAGCTATCTACTTACTCCGGAAAACCTGAAATTATACATTTTGTTTCACCATACAACTTTCAAGAAGGCAGGAAATCGCAGCTGAACTTGAGTTCCCTGGTCTCTTAATGCGTCCATTCACTTACCCAGTTCCCATCTCCTATCTTCCGTGAACCGAGAAATGTTGGACCAGATTCTAAAGGTGGCATCTTGAACCTGTATTATCTTAAGTTTAAGGGCCGCCCCAGTAGTTGCTCCTTAAGAGTGTAAGAATGGATATAAACTAAAATCTTTCTAGGTTTTTTCGAGCAGGATTCAACTGAAAGGGGTCTCTATGAACTCGCTGGATTTCAGCTTCCCAGACTGATGCTGCTTCGATTTGGGGGAAAGCTTTAGTCAGGATGTCGATAATATAGGATTTTAGGTTGTCACCTTCCAACCCTTCTTTTAAATCCAAAATCCTAATGTTATTTCTTCTTGAGGTGTTTTCAAGCCTCTCAAATCTCTCTGCCAGGTCCTGCTCTCTTTCCTTTCGTCTAATCACTTCTTGAGAGTTATCTTTGACCTCCTGGCCCAGTTCCCCTACTTTATATTCAAGAGCCTCCATCCTGTGTGTCAGTGCCAACCAATTTTTCTCTAACCTAGTACAGGTGTCTTTTTTTGGTTTGTTTCAGAGGTGGTGAAACGAGCTCCAATCTCTATTGACAACTGCCTTAACATCCCATGTAATGTATCCGGACTCTGAGCTACTGCCTCTGATGACATGTCCCCTACCTTGCCTCGCTCCTCTTTTCCTCGCTCCTCTTGTCCGCCCCTCCCTGTCATTGAGGTCATCATGCTTAAGGGAGCGAATCGGTTGGAAAATGTAATGGAGGGGTTTACTTCCAGGCTTTCTCCTCCTGCAGCTACTAACCCACCCTGTTTTACGGGTTCCATATTGCCCTGAGAGTTAGCCAAAAAGTAGGACCGAAGTGAGGGAGTCACCCTTGCGGGAACCAAGTTCTTATTTTTCTTCTGGCTCTTTGCTGGGGTAAGCTTAGCTAATTTATTGAGAGGCTGCCTGTGATTTTGCTTCTGCCTACTTTCAACAGCCTCAACAGCTTGACACAGTTGTGTCTCAGGAGGTTCTCCCCCCAGGAAGATACGCAATCTTAATTTATATCATTTACCTAGTGGTATCTCAGTAGTATAGGGGCAGTGGTAGGAGCCCCAACTACAGGAATATTTAACTTTACCTGACCCTCCTTAATGACCTCGATTTGTCCAGGTTGCTGAGTAGCTACCTCCATGGAGTAAAGGGCAGGCACATATCTCACTTTCGTTGTTTGGTTTGACAGCACACAGGGTGTAACAACCCGGGCCACTAAATAGCCCTTTTCTGCAGCCGTTTTAACAGATTGCTCCGATCAACAACGCTGCCCAGTGCAGTCACGGAGACTGCAGAGCCCTGCACACTGCTCCGCAATGCCTCACAAGACCGCTGGATCCCGGCAGCCCCAAAGAAAGACCAGCAATCCTTCTGCGGCCTGACGACCCACGCACCAAAGATAGGCACAAAGTTCAGGGGGAAGTTCAGCTCCTAATCCCTCATGAAACGGAGGCTCAGGGGCGTGCGACTCGTGACCTGCTACCTAGCTGGCCGCCATGTTCCCCGTGAATAAGCTATTTTTAAGGATATCTTGATAACTATATTGTGGATATTTGCCGTTTGGTCTTGTTTTGGTTTAGATAAAGACTACTTATTTTTCTAAAATGGTTTGGTGTCCATTTGTAGTGTTTTCTCTGTATTACTGTGTGTGTTCACAAATGCTTTACACACTGCCTCTGGGATAAGCCTGTCTGCTCGTGCCAAGCTACCAAAGGGGTGAGCAGGGGTTATTTTCAAAGTGTATCCCTCTTACCCTGACTAGGAAGAAGGGCCCCTACTAGGACAAAGGTACCTACCTCTGCCAACTAGAGACCCCCATTTCTAACAGGTGGCATACACTATGTAGTGCTTGGCATTAGGGTCTGAACAGACATGAGTAACTTAGTAAAATTTAAAAGGACGTCTATCAATCCTTAAAGCACAAAGAGCAATGCTTTATGGAATACCTACAGCGTATCTCAGAGGTAAGTTATGTGGACTAAAATGTGGTTTTAAGACTTGCCAATCGGCTTTTACATGCTAAGTGAATTTGGCAGTCAATCAATCAAACAATCAAGGTTCTTATATAGTGCAGCTAATGAACCGTTAGGGTCTCAAGGTGCTGGGGGTGGTGTTCTGCAGCTGCAGTCGAAGGCAGTGACTGTGATTGCCTGAGATGTAGAGGTACAGAGTTCTAGGTCTTTGCAGCGAGGTAGGAGAAGGCTCTTCCTCCAGCTGCGGTCTTGCGGGTCCTTGGGATAGTAGCCAGGGCCAGTTGGCTGGAGAGGAGATGTCTGGTGGGTGTGTAGAAAGATAGGCAGTGTTTGAGGTATGCAGGCCCGGTGTTGTGGAGGGCTTTGTAGGCATACGTGAGGAGCTTGAAGGTGATTCGTTTGTTGATCGGGAGCCAGTGAAGGTCTCTCAGGTGGCCGGAGATGTGGCTGCAGCAGGGGATGTCCAGGATAAGTCTAGCGGAGGTGTTTTGGATGCTCTGCAATTGCTTTTGGAGTTTTTGGGTGGTGCCGGCGTAGAGTGAGAGTGCAGGGACAGGGTCTGCTATAGTAGGACTAACCCATGTTTTAAGGACTATTTGTCTGGATCGATGACGATGTTGTGTCACTACTTGCCTACATATCTGAGTGAGTGTAGGAGTCTACCTATAGTCGTGCCATAAAATGTTTAAGTAGATGTGCTGGTGTGTGAGTGTCCGTTTTAGTACCTCTGTGTATATAAGTGGCTGAACAAATACCTCAGTGCCTGTGTTATGGAATAGAGGTGTATGTATGTGTGTCTACAACTGCCTTTGATACTGCTGCGTACATAAGTAGTTTCTTAGTTTGTGACTGAATGTCCTTCTGAAGCTGTTTGACTGGGTGAGAAATAGGCTCTATGCTTTTGTGAACATGTATGTCAGTTGCTTTATGGGTAGCATATTCTATGTAGTATGTGTCATAGGGGCCTGAAAGGGCATGAGTAACTTATTGAACGCTAAAGGACATCTATCATCTTTTAAGCAAAAAGCAAAGTGTTTTGGGGTATACCTACAAATAAACATGGGTTTGAGACTTGACAAACAGTTTTTACATGATAAATGAATTTGCTAGTGAGAGTGCACAGACCCGGTCTGCACTAGTAGGCTTGATCCATGTTTAAAGTACTATTTCTTTGGATGGATGACAACATTATGTCACTACTTGCTTACATATCTGAGTGAGTGTAGGAGTCTACCTAATGCGGTGCCATGAGATGTTTAAGTAAATGTGCCGGTATGTGACGGCCTGTTTTAGAAACTCTATGGCTCTCTAAATGTGTACCTTACTTTATGGAATATCTACAGCATATCTCAGAGGTGAGTTATGTCTACTAAAACATAGTTTTGAGACATGACAAACAGCTATTGTATGCCAAGTTAAGCTGCCAGTGAGACTGCATAGACAGGGTCTGTACTAGTAGGCCTGACCTATGTTTAAACATTGCATGCTTAACTATGCCGAGCATTCTCATACTACACATGTGACTCAGTATTAGTTTAAAGAGCATGTCTTACCATCTAAGCGCATACAAACCTGCCCTATAATTTACCAACACCTACCTTAAAGGGTGTCTACATAGCTGTCAAGATTCACAGGTTTATGCATCAAGTACACCTACAGTCATGTTCTTTCCTTTCAATTCTGAGGGCCATATTTACAAGCCCCTTGTGCCACTTTTGCGTCATTTTTAACATGGGAAAAGTGATGCAAAAGTGGCACAAAAGGCTTGTAAATCTGCCCCTGGGTCAAGTGGAAAAATAGCACTACAAGTCCCAGAATACGAAGAAAAACTTTCTTTGTGAGCAGCACATCAAGTATCGACATGCACAATTTTGCAAATCTTCTACTACCTTGCTAAATATATGTTTAATCCTTAGCATGCAGTTTTTTTCTAGCAATTAAAGCATGCAGTAAAACTGCACATGTACAATGTACAGTTCAAGAGCAACACAATGTGAACCAACTTCTCAGGCACCTAGTCTGCACTTCAGACAAACTGATATATACTCACACACTCAGAAAATGTCTTACTAACCTATTAATAAAAATATAAAACCACACACACTGCCACTCATAGATCCTCTCATGTAGTATCAATACTTTTCTATATATTTCATACTTTCTTTTAACAATCTCACATACATGTACCTTTTCAATAAAAAAAAAATCTTATAATTAAATGTAATTCCCGTACTTGAAAATGTATTTCATTGGAGAAATACATTTTTGGGTTCCTATTAGATAGATTTAATATTCTCAGGAATTTTCAAAACTATGCATAAAAATGACACACCCCTCTCATACAAAGCAACCATTAATGGCAGCCTTTTCAACTTTGTACTCCCTCTTAACTGCGGAAGGCAGCAAATAAAAACATGCCTTTCATATTTTAGATTTGTAATTCCACTTCTGAATGGTTAGTATGTGTTAACCTTTTCCAGCACTTTTATTAAGAATCCCAATATAATAGGGTATCTGTGCATATTCGTGACTACAGTATGCTTTATTAGCAAGCCTTCACTAGGAAACAAACCCGTATTATGCAACAATGAGCTGAAACTCCTCTAGTTACTAAAAATGGACAACTCTTTCTTTAACACCCTTCCCCCAATAAACTCTTAGCACAGTCTCCATAGCAACCCACTAGAACCACTAGGTCACAGGTTTGCAGCACTTTCTAGAAGGACCATACTAGTTACAAACTGAGCTGCAGAGAGTGTTGTTAACTGTACAGAATGAAAAGCATATCCAAGTCTGTATTGTAATTATTTCTTTTTACGATGACTAATAGTAGTAGTTACTAATCCGTTCAAGACACTACCTAATTTCATTCACCTGCATATTGACAGCATCCAATCAATTTTTTTTTTTAAACAAGGAGAACACCTCCTTTTTAACTGCCTTTCATTTTAAAAAACTGCCTCAATCAGCTCCAGCCTTCTCCTGTCTGCTACTGCTGCTTCACTTCAAAATGGTTAGAGTGTGGAGTGTGGGCCACAGCTATGTCTTTTGGGCTAGAGAGGCTGCTAGAAAGAGTGGTATTGACAGTGTCTTGGGTTGGCTAAAGTGAACATTACTTGGATTGGCCAGAGACGGTTGAAGTGGCATCAATTGCTGCCTTTGGTGAAAAAGCATTGTGGATTCCCACATCAGTGATGTCATCAGTGATGTCATTTGAGATGTCATGAGTGATGTCATCAGTGATGTCACTGACCATGTCATGAGTGATGTAATATGTAACATCATCAGGAGTGCATTGCGGGCGCGTGAGTTATAGTTAGCTCAACTAACTAGAACAGGCAAATTTCTCTGGTTTTATATGAGTCAAATGTCCAACTAACTATAACGTCCCTGAAACCTATGGTTTTTTTAGTGAATTTCAAAGGTTTTTTAAATGCTAATTCTTAACTATAATGTCTGTAAAACCTATGGTTTTTTCAGTGAATTTCGAAGGTTTTTAAATGTTAATTTCATATTTTAATGTTTATAAAACCTATATTTTTTCTATTTGTTTTGTAATATTTTGGAACTCTATTATACTTCTTTTTTTTAACTTTAAAAATTGAGTAATGTTTTATATCTTCCCCAAAAAATATGTATATTTTTTTTTGTTGAGAAAACTGCACTTCCATACCAGTAGTGTACCAAGCTCCATCACCACGCAAATCCTATCTGCCATATTGCTAAACTCGTTAAGGATGTGCATTTCATATCCGACAGATTCGTGGCACCGCGTCCCGCGTAACATCATATACGTATGAGTTCGCGCCAGCTGCTACATAACTAGGTATCCGACGAGTACGCACTACCAAGCCAAGCATTACGTCATGTGCGTATGGTGTCACGCCCGCAGCACGTTGCATATGCGACGAGTGCACGCTGCCAGGCCCTGTGTTACATCATAGATGTATGGTGTCGCGCTGGGTACGCCATTCCCTCGGTTTTTTTTATGTCTCAAAAGTATATCTAAATACCTTTAAACTGTATATGAGAGCAAGCGATAATCTAAAATATTTTAAACATTTATATATTTCTAACTGTAATAAACTTATATTTTGATAAATATATTTTCTCAAAATCTTGTCGGGTGCGGCCTCCTTGCGCCCTCGATGCGCGATTGCCATGTGACCTTAAAAAAAGCATTTGATTAGTTCATAACATTTCCCATTGTAACAGTAGGAGGACCCCACCCATTTTAGTCATTCTCTCTACAGCGTTTGATGAGACACACCCCTTCTGCTTAGAGAGCTTTATAG
Source organism: Triturus cristatus (assembly GCF_964204655.1). NCBI lineage: Eukaryota > Metazoa > Chordata > Amphibia > Caudata > Salamandridae > Triturus > Triturus cristatus. The sequence continues at coordinate 586,900,520 of NC_140591.1, read as the reverse complement.
AAAAATATTTTTTGCTGTGTACACATATCTTCTACTACACACAACATGCAACGATCATCTTGATCAATATTCATGGTCTATACATTAGCCTTCCACGTGTGATCACCATGCATCTCAAACGTTACATCAAAAATCAAATGTGTGTTACACGATGCCCCTGGTGTGTGTTTGTGCCCATTATTGTGCTGCCTTTCGGCCTGGGTTTTGCTGGCCCGAAGGGGTATCATCAGCCACGGGCACAGTGCACATCCTAGATCACATGTGACAAGCAGTAAACAGTAATGTGTACATTTCTGTTGCTGTATTCTCTGTTGTCAGACTTTACCAGTATAGTAGTGTGTCATATGTGAAACTTTCAGATTTACATTTGGCATGCATTGCTTGGCTATAACAAACGTTATCACTATTTATGATGTAGCCTCACTGCTAATCCTCCCTCCATCCGAGCACATTCACATGTATGCGTTTCTCGATAGCAACACTTTCAATAATACTGCACACCATTGACATGAGTGTCTGCGCATATCCACAACCTTGACAACGACATGTGATGTTGGCCATTCAATGATTTCGAACAGCATCTCATTAGCGATAGTTGCCGCCCTCCCGAAACATGCTACATTAATGTAAATTGCGCATTTTGCGACGTCAAAACTGCAACAGAAACACACATAAGTACACTTCCTGGCCAGGCAGGAACTGAACAATGCCCAGCTCCCCGGAACTATTATTCACACCCCTACACTCTCCTGGCGTACGCAAGCCCAGCCCACTTTGCATACGTATAAATAGGATAATGACTACACCACATGTCCCAGTTCTTCTACACTGCCTCAGGTGATATGGCCGCACCCACCTCGCATATCACAATGCGCAATAAAAAAAAGGGATCCATGAGGCGTACACCATCGTCGCAATCAACACTGCACCTCAATTGTGAACACTGCTGCCTGTCATGTTTGGACACACAACAATGACAGCAGATGAGCAGTGGGGCCTGGGTGCATAGGGGCTGCAATTGAGCACGATTCTGCGGGAGGGGTGGGGTGCATCCGCCTGGGTGCGCAGGTACAAACAAGCGATATTGCCCTGATTAATAATGTGTTCTCTGACCTCATTCAGTCACATGTCTGTCTCATTTTAGGGACCTGCTGGACCGTACTGTAGGCCTGAGCCAGCGGGCAGCACTGCCCTACAGACACGTGTTGAGCGCAATGCTGCGGGAGGGGTGGGGTGCATCAGCCTGTGTGCAAAGGTGCGAACAACCGATGTTACCCTGCGTACCGATGTGATCTCTGACCTCATTCCGTTACATCTCTGTCTCATTTTAAGGACATGCTGGACCGTACTGTAGGCCTGAGCCAGCGGGCAGCGCTGCCCTACAGACACGTGGCGTTGGCTTTTGGGGCACTGTAGTGAGCTGATTACTAAGTGTACATGCACACAGGCTTGCACCACTGCATTACACACGCACATTATACTTCTAGCATGCGCTCCTTTCCTTTGTATGTGAATGTTGGCATAACATATTATTATTTAACCTTGTGTATTCTCGTGCACTCCAACTCCTCTTTGAACAGTTCAAAGATCGTACTTCAAGAAGGAAGGATGTACTCAACTGGTGTTCTCTATTAACGTTGAAAGAAACCTTCATTTATCTCAAGACGTTTCCAAATATTATATTTTTTCTCCCTTTTCAGACACTGGGTTAGTGGAGCCAAAATGGGCGGAGCGGGTGCTCACCCCGTGATGATGCCCTGGGCATTCTGATGCCTTCCACCATAGTATCAAGACACCTTCCCCAACCGGAGACCTGCTGGGCCACACTGATAGCGGCACCCCAGAGTTGGAGCTCGCACCGGCACATCCTTGGGCACACCGGTTGAGGCAGGTGAGCAGTCAATCCTCGGCGCGCAGGAGCTGCAATTGAGCACAGAGTGGAGAAAGGGGCTGTGGTGCAGCAGCCTGGGTGCACAGCTGCAGGTAAGCGATGTTGCCATAAGGACTTCCTGGACCGCACTCTTTCTCGCGGACCCCAGCGTCCCAGACACACGGGTGACGGAAGGTGAACAGTGAGGGCTAGGTGCAGTAGGCCGGCACTCTGTCTCCTCCTCCCTCTGTTCTTTTTACTCTCCCTCCCCCTTCTCCCTTCCACCCACTCGCTCTCTGTTCCATTCTCACTTTCCTCCGTTCATTCTCACTACCTTTCTTTTTCTCTTAGACATGGCACACATACTTATGTTTCTTTTTTATCTTGCAGGTTTTGTACGCTGCTTCCGGAGGAGTCCCACCCACTTCTTTCATGTTTTACTGTTGTTCTAATAAAGTTACATTTCCATTTATTTGTGTTGTGTTAATAAAAGTGAATTTTTTTTAACAATAAATAACTGAGTGTATGGATCTTCTTTTTCTGACAACACTTGTCTGTAGTTTATTGTGAAAATCGGCGGTTGATAGTAGGTCATAAGGGAAATTTTCTTTAATTTTCCGGTGCACCTACTAAATATAAACCAACAGACTATTACATAAATGAAGCCTGGGTAATTGTACAGCGGCAAGAGTTCTATGAGTGTATCACTTTATAACACCATGAGTACTGCCCGTGTGATTTCAGAACCAATAAGACACTGCCTAGGGCCACCGAGGCTTCAAGGAGTGGGGAGGCCCACCCGGCATATTTAAATAAAGCCCCGGAGGTTGCCAATCCCCGGTCTTGATTTGGCCTCGAAGCCCCCCGAACAATTTGTAAACAATACCCGGGGAGGTGTCGATCCCCTAGTCTACGAAACGTCTCTGTACCCTCCTGTGCCTAATTTACATGTGAGATTAAGATCCCCAGTGCTGCAGAGACCCCGCTATTTGATAATAGGATTGGCCCCGGAACATTAACCGCCAGTGTTCTCATTTAAATGAACGGGTGAGACCCCGCTTAATTGTTTTTTTCTCCATTTTTACCATCCGGTTCCACTTATTGAAACGATACGAGGTTTTCCTCCTCTCGCTTCAACGAGGCAAACAAGAGTTTACTATCACAGGGTACAAACAATGCTCCCGCCCTGTAATAGCAAAAATAAATGTCCCGCTCTTGCACACCCCGGAACATTTTATGACCTGCGCCTGGGAGGTGGCGCTCCATGGGACCATGATGCTTTGTTTAATGCATAACTACAGAATTAGTATAAACGCATACACTACTTGCACACGTGTTGTACAGCAATCAGAGTGTAGTGAAGAGGCAGAGGAAGCCCAAAATCAAAAAATATAAATCCTACCAGAGGTAGGATCACATAGTTCAATAAGCCGACGACCCTGGGATGAGTAGAAACAGATTCACCAAGAAAATGGGTCTTCAGCACACGACCCTGGGATGAGTAGAAACAGATTCACCAAGAAAACGGGTCTTCAGCACAACTCAAGCAAGCGCAAAATCTTGGTGAGTGCTGCCTTCTTTTCACCTTCTCCTGCTCGTCATCAAATTTATGTAGTGAAAAGGAAGACAGCAGTGGATCCGATAAGTAGATTTATTGCAGGAAAAGAAGACAGCTTAAACAGCCACCAACAGGACCAGACACCAAGGCATCCATCTTCTCCAGCACCGTGTACAAACTCCCCAAGATTCCCATCATGACAGCCCTACATTCTAACATTACATATAAACATTATAGTATCATTACATACAAACATTGTACTATGCCTTACATTGAAATAATACACAGAGCACATCACTTTACAGCAATGAGCTCATGGTTTAATCCCCGAGTCTTCAGACTAGTACGGGTGAGTAGTTCACTTCCCACTCCCTGTATAGTATAAACGCATACTAACACTACTTACAGTTATACAACAGCGGCCAGTATGCTACAGCGCCCACAGCCCATCACTTTAGAACAATCAGCTTGGTTTGATCCCCGAGTCTTCATACTGGTAGGCGTAGAACTTCACTTCTCACTTCTGGCATAGCATAAACGCATGGTAGAGCTCAGTAGTTCGCTTCCCACTCCCTGTATGGTATAAACGCCTACTAACACTACTTCCACAGGTATCCTACAAACACCAGAGCACATCACTTTACAGCAATGACCTCCCGGTTTAGGCTCTAGGTTTCATACCCGACTGTAGCACCATTTCATCTCAGCACCATGTCACTCTGAGCAACACCGCACTTTCAGACCGGTAGGTGTGACTACTTCGCTTCGCACTCCCCCACAGAGGTTACAGTGCTCCTATCCTCCTGTTTCCTACTCTTTTCGCCCTTTTTCCCCCTTACTCGCTTCAATGGAATCACAAAATGGCGGCCAACTCTTCCTAGTTGCAACCGCTCGCAGCGCTCACAACAAATAAGCAGCAAGCTCGTGCTTGTAACGCCTCAGCCAATCAGATGGCAGAATTCCCAAATATCTATATCTGTAAATTATGATATTTCTTCAAAACTACTGAACGGATTTACACCAAATAAACAAAAGCATGCTTTCTAAACCAAGACCCTTCTCCCTGCCAAATTTTGGATAATTCCGTTCACCCGTTCGATGTGTGGCCTTGTCTAAAGTTTCCTATGGAAATTAACATGGAAAAAACATGTTTTGGGACCCCCCTTTTTTCTCAGCCCCCCCTTGACGAATCACCCCCAAACTAACCACATAGGAGCTGATATGAACAAAAAATTAGTTTGGAAAATTTCATGAAGATTCATCAAACGATGCCAAAGTTATAAGCAAAACGAAAAATGCTCTTCCTATGGAAACTTGGTCCTAACTATAACTACCTACTGGCGACCGCCAGTAGGTAATATATGTATATGATGTAAAGAACTTTAAATTTGAGTAAACAAAAAACTCTTTGGGGCCTACCACCTGTGACAGGATATTTTCCATGTGGCTCATGTAGAGTATGCGCCCAAACATCCCATTCGACGTGTATTGATATTTGCACTACCAAACCCTGGGAACAGGGACAAGATACGAGCTGGAATAGTGAACAAGTGATATACCTGGTCTCCTGTCCCTGTGGATTGAAGTACGTCAAAATTACGACATGTAAGATCAAGACACGGATAATGGAACACAAGAGTACCATTATGTGCAACAAGCAAGCCACAAAATTGGCCACACTCTTCCTAGAAAAAGGTCCTCAGGCAGATGATCTGTCATGGACTGTACTAGACAAACCCATTATCCCCCAGTTTGTCTCTAATGTGACACATTATCTGTTCAAGAGAGAATAAAGATGGATTTTCAGACTACTTAGTGACAAATACGGTCTAATGATGACATTTCATGGCCTACGATCTCATAGATAAATAGGGACTAGAAACCCAAAGTCACACTAGGGTTCTTGGAATGATTATGCTTCCAAGCTTACGTTCTGTGATGGTCTACCGGTCAGATATAATAGTTACAGAATCGCCATCACATACTTACACGTATGTATGTATATACCATATAAAGCCTCTTGGCTTCAATGCTAGTTCCCATACTTGTGGTCCAAGTTTCCTGACATGGGCGCATAGTAATACTTTTCCCAGCTTGCATCTGTATTGAACTTTCCCTAAATATTTATTTATCTGAGCACATGATCGCTCAGTATTTTCTACACTCAATGATTATTGGTCTAAATTCTCTAGACGAGTGCATGAGACTGTCATTCCCAGCATTCTAGTATTTGGAATTCATGCGGCACACAATCAATTAAGGAACTACAGTTCCCACCGGTCTTGTAGGTTACGCTCAGCCTTGTGATTGGCTTATGAGAAAGGGTCATGTGACATGGCTCCTCATGCTGATCAAGAGTGCAACATATAAAACCCAGCTTCTATGCCTTCCTCAGCGTACGTGCCCTCTAGTCCCAAAGGCATGTGTCAGCAATGGCCTGGGAGTATTTCTGGAACAACGTGTCTTTGAACTGCAGTTTGTACTTACACAGCGGGCACCTATTAGACACCTTTTTAAGTTTGCCCTACCAGTTAGCCCATTGTTGAAATAGTATGCCATTAATGGCCCGGGGGCACTTCTGAACCATGTGTCTTTGAACCGTGGCATATATTATTACAGGTTCTGCACGGCGAGCATCTGTTAAGCACCCTTTTAAATTTACCCTTCTAGTTTATTTGTTTATCCAGTGGTGCATTTCATCCACCTCTCCCTGATGGGGTTGCCGTATTTGGTACAAGAGACTTCTTTACCGCTGCATTAGATTGGACAAAGCAACATGTTGCATTAAGTCCAGGTTTCTCTAACGCAATTGACATTTATACATTATATCTTGTGTGATATGAGGATCTATGGTATGATATTGGCATTCCTTACATTGGTCTCCTTGTTACCAAACAGGAGGGGCATCACCCTAAGCTCAGAACCATAAGCAACACTACATTTACATACACGGGGTCTGGATGTGGTCTGCAACTGAGTCATCTGTTTTAATAACTTGGTTGTTCCTTGAAGTATTGATTTGCACTTGTCCTCTTACTTTTCTAGGACTTGAAGCTACCTTGAATTTTGCGCCAAGGTAAAGTTGAGGCATGTTACCTGACATCTGTGGATAAGCTCATGCATCTCACTTGATGGCACAAAATATTGTGCTGACATATTGGTTACTAACAGTATTATTATCCTTGTATCAGTTCCAGCACTTCTTCAGTGAATTTGAACTGTCGGAAAGAGTGCTATGATTTGTCGTACAAATTAAATGTATGTCATTTTGAAACATGTTGTTTCTTTCAGGTTATACCCACCAGTTGATTCTTGACTGAGTAGATTACCACTCCAACCACTGGTTTTGTATATTGCGAATTTAATTTTGTTTTGCATCACTTTCTTTAACACACACTTTGTAGTAGCTTTCATAAGGTCCTGAAGAAAGCTGCCACACCTCTTGTGAGGTTATCAGACTGAAATATGTTGACCTATTTTTCACTTTATAGCAGGTTGAATTCCCTCCTGCTATAGCTCAGTTTTTAATCCTGGTCCAGGGGCGCCCCAGTAAAGTCTATTGCACACCCTGGCACTAGTTTAACTTCACATTCATTTTGCTTTGCACTCCTCATCACACCTAGCTCACCTAATGTATTTAGTATACCTCTTTCTATCAAAGAAAACATTCCTGAGCTCCTTCCTATCAGAGAGAGGGTTGTAGCCCACATTATGACTAGGCTCATAGTGCGAGGAGGTCACCCTATGATGAAGCATGCCACCTTCAGGTGGGTGAGGGAAACCGTCCTTTAACAGCACTCATCCGTACTTTGTAGTCCCAGGGTTTTTTGGTGTTGTTTGTATTCCAACAAATGCCAAAGGCAGACATGGAAGTGGTCAAATCAATTCTGTCCAAGGATTGGCAAAACCAAGAACCATGTTAGTAAAACTGTTTCTTCATTCCTCTGAGATCATAACATGGGCTCTATCTACAACAACAACCTGCATTTTGACATGCATAGAATGTATAGAAGTAAAGGCGTTCACGTCACAGATGAAGGCAAAGGGTGTTTCTAAGCAGCCTGAAACTCTTCATAGGTCTTATGTGTAGCTGTCACATACTCACAATGAACACAAAGGATTTTCTCAGAGCTACCCTATTGTTCAAAATATTGTTTATTCTCTTTATAAAAATCTTTTTTTTAATGTTTTAAAAATATTTGCAGCTACATCTCAAATATATAAAACAAAAGCAGACATTCAATACACTCCAGCACATTCAAAAATCATAATTATATATACGGGATTCTATACATTACACTTGGTATGTCACTATCTAAATAACTCTATTAAATGATGGTTGTGTCTGTGAGTGTGTCTGTGAGTGTTTATATGAGAGTTTGAGTTTGTCTGTGAGTGGGTGTGTGAGTCTCTGGGTGAGTCTGTGAGTTTGTCAGTAAGTGTCTCAGTGGGTCTGTGAGTGGGGATGTGAGTCTCTGAGTGGGTCTCTAAATGGGTGTGTGAGTGCCTGAGTGGGTCTGTGACAGGGTGCATGAGTCTCTGAGTGGATCTGTGACTGGGTGCATGAGTCTCTGAGAGGATCTCTGACTGGGTGCATGAGCCTGAGATGATCTGTGACTGTGTGGATTAATCTCTGAGTGGGTCTATGAGTGTGTGCATAACTGTATGAGTGGGTCTCTGAGTGGGAATGTGAGTGTCTGGGTGGATTTATGAGTGGGTACCTGAGTCTATGAGTGGGTCTGAGTGGGTGCGTGAGTGTCTTAGTGGGTCAGTGAGTGTGTGTTTGAGTGTCTGAAAGGGTGTGCGAGTGGGTGCACAAGTCTCTGAGTGGGTGTGTGTCTGGGCGTGAGTCTCTAAGTGTGTGTGCGAGTGGATGTGTGGAACTATGAGTGGGTCAGTGAGTAGGTGGCTAACTGTCTGTGTGGGTCTGTGAGTGTGTGTGTGAGTAGGTCTGTGAATGGGAGCATGAGTTTTCTAGTGACTCACTGAGTGGGTCCATGAATGTCTGTGTGGGTCTATGAGTGTGACCATACTTAACATAACATGTCCAAAACATTACAGTTATTTACCTGTTTTTCAAATAACAACGTGACTAATCTCACGGGTTAAATTGCATTATCTTGGGATTTAAACTTTACATCAACATTTATGTACATAAGTCACAACAACAAGATCATCAGATTACATGGGACAAAATGCTTTTTCCATCATGACGGCTACTCTTGACTGGTATATGTGGGACCTGTGATTTATTGTTTACAATGGAGTCTGTTTTCACAGTTTATTTCACCAAAGTATATAATGACATTTTTCAGCTCTTCTCCTGAATTGTGACCAAGTCTTTGGGCAAAACACATAAGAGAAGCTTGTGCCCTAAACCGTATTTTCATGCAAACAGTGTCTGAGTCTTCCTAAATTTGTGGTTGCTTGTTCGCATCTCATTATGTGTGAAGGGTATGCCAGCTCCAACAAGATGCAGGGAGCTGGCAGCAACAGCAACAGCAGGGGCCTTCAGGCTCCCCCTGCATTCCCCATCAGTGGCTGTTTGTGCCCTGGGTGGGACCAAGGTGCCAACACCACATGCTAGGCCCTGGAGGATTGGGTCCACAGGGCCGAAATGGACACAGGATTGGGTCCCAGGGGCCAAAATTGTCCCAGGAGGGGGCCCACATAGCCCCCCTCCCATTACTTAAAAAAAAAAAGGCCGGGCCCCGGGGGATAGGGTTCCCAGGCCGAAATTGAACTGAGAGGGGAGCCGCGTTGTCCCCCCTCCCTATACATTTTATAAGAAAAAGAAAAGGCCGGGCCCTGGGGATGGGTACCCCGGAGATCGAAATCAGGTGCGGAGGGATGGTTGCACAGCCTCCAACACCCAGTGAAAAAAGGCTTGGCCTGGGGAATGAGGTCCCCAGGCCAAAAATGGCTCAGGGAAGGAGAACCATGCAGTCCCCCTCCCATAAATTAAAAAAAATAATAATAAGGGAAAAAATCTCCAGCAAGTCACCAGTGGACACGCCCCCTTAACCACCACTCTGCAAATGCACCTCCTGGTTCAGTGGTGGTTAAGTCCCTTTTGATGCTGAAGGTCCTTGGGGTACAGGAACCCCTTCTGTTACCTCTAGTTGGTCCCAGACAGCAGGATTGCTGAGAGGACTTGGAGGTCCCCCTCCTCCACCACTCTACACCCTCCTAGTGCACTGCTGGTTGGGGAATGATTTCCACTTTACTCCTGAGGGCCTTAGGACTAAAGTGGACTTCTTTCCCCAACCAGTAGTGCACCAGGAGGCGTGTTTGAAGAGTGGTGGAGAAAGGGGGCATGGCCTCTAACGGCCTCTCAGCAATCCAGCTGTGAGGGTCTTACTGAAGGTAACAGGCGGGGCAGTTGCCCCCCAAGGACCCTCAAGAGCCAAGGGGACTTAATCCCCCAACCAGTAGTGCACCAGAAGGCGCGTTTGCAGAATGGTGGAGAAAGAGGGTGTGACCACTGAAAAACTCTCCACAAACCCACTGTGTGGGTCTTACTGGAGGTAATAGGAGGAGTAGTAGGCCTGAAGGACTCTCAAGAGACAAGGGGACTTCATACCCCAACTAGTAGTTCACCAGGAGGTGTGTTTGCAGATTGGTGGAGAAAGGGGGTATGGCTGCCAAAAACCTCTCAGTAATCCTGCTGTGTGGGGCGTACTGGAGGTAACAGGAGGGGAAGTTGGCTCCCAAGGATGCCCTGGGGGGCTAACTACCCCTCCTGTTACCTCCAATACTTACACACTCCACACACTTCCACTCAATCCCTAATACAGCCACTAACATATCCACTCATACATCCATGAGTCACCCATACAGCTACTCACACACCTGGTCACTCACCCATACAGTCAATCACACAGCCACTTACTCACCAATACAGATACACACATACCCGCTCACTTACTCATACAGATACTAATACCTACTGTCACCTAAACAGTCACTGACACATGTACCCACTCACCCATACAGTCGGTCTCACATTCACTCACAGTCACACATATACCCCATCACTCACCTATGCTGCCTTTTATATACCCAATTACTCACCCATAAACCCCTGACACATTCACTTTATCACCCAAACAGCCATACACATACTCAGCCATACATCTCTTACACACACACACTCACTAACCCATACAGTCATTGACTCACCAGCTCACTCATCCACACAGGCAGTCACACACCCTCTCACCCACCCACACAGACACTCAGACAACCATACAGGGCCTCAGACAACCAATCACTCACTAATACAGCTACTCACGTACCCACTCTCACACCCATGCAGTCAGTGAGACACCAACTGACAGACTGGTACAGAAATTCACACAACCAGTCACTCACCTATACATTAACTGAGATGCCTAATCAAACAGTTATACCGACAGTCACGCACCCACTGAATCATCCATACAGGCAATCATACACCCACAGTTTTCACCAATACACCTTGATATCTATATATATTTAATGTTCATAAACATTTTAAAAACACTCACAGTCACCGGATGGTGTCATCAGTGAAGTCATTTGAGATGTCATCAGTGATGTCATCCATGATGTCACTGACCCTGTTATGAGTGATGTAATATGTGAGGTCATAAGCAGTGCTATGCGGGGAGCGCAAGTTATAGTTAGCTCAGACAACTGCTCCTTTGGATTTGTACAAGTGAAACCTGAATATTCACTGAAAAAAACAAAGTTTACAGGGACATAACAGTTAGGAAATAGAATTTGAAAACAACCTTAGCAATTCACTGAAAAAACCAAAGGTTACAGGAATATTATAGTTAGGCGCAGATTTCACTCTTACAAAACCAGTGAAATTCAGCAGTTATAGTTAGATGAGTTAACTATAACTTATGCCCCCTCAATGCACTGCTTATGACCTCACATATTACATCCCTGGGGACCCATTCGTTAACAATAACACTGGGCCCAGGGGATGGCGTCCCTGGGACCAAAATCAGCCCAGGGAGGGGGCCACATGTCTTCCCCCTCCTTGAAATGTCACCGGGTCCCAGGGGCCAAAGTCATCCTGGGGAGGAGTGCTGCATGCCCCTTCCCCTAATTTCAATGCCAGTCCCCTTGGATATGGCCACCGGGGCCAAAATTGGCCCAGGGAGGGAACCGTGTGCCCCTGTCCCAAATATTAATGCCGGGTCCTGGTGGATGGGACCCCAGAGCCAATATTGGCCCAGGGAGTGGGGCTACGTACCCACCAATCCCTCATAATCACAGTATGACCCGGGGAATGGGGTCTATTGGGCCATTAATGGGAGGGGTGTCCAGCTCTTCCTTCACCAACAATAAAGCTGAGCTCCGGGGATGAGGTAACCAGGGCCAAAGAAGGCCGTTTCCCGTCCTCATCAATAATGCTAGGCCCTGAGGGCTAATTTTAATTTTAATTTTGAGGGGGGGGTGCACGTAGTCCCCCTCTGCAGACCATTACGGCCCCAGAGGCTGCCACCTCCCTCGGGAAAGGCCAAAAGATTAGATAGCAGTAGAGGGAGGCACATGGACGGACATCCGGGGGGCGTGGCTTGGCAGCCGACGGGCATGGACGCGTGAGCGACGAGCTCCGCATCCAGCCCAGCCATTAATCCTGCAACGAGTGTCCCCCCGGCGATCTGAAGCACCCGGAGGGCTTCCCCTGCCAACTCGGGACCCCTGGAGCAGTCGAGCGGGGTGGAGCACGGCGCGGAGGGCTGGCGCGGAGCCGGCGATGCAGCGGAGGCGGGCGGCCGTCGGCCATGTTGGGCGGCCTATGAAGGGACGGGCGGCAGCGGCCCACAGTGCCTGAGGAGCTGGCCGGAAGTGCGGCTGAATCGGCTGCGGGCACCGGAAGTGCCGGCCTGGCCCTACCGATCGGAGGAAAGCTGCAGAGTTCGCCTTCTATGCGGAGCCCGGGGCTGGGAACCCCGCAACGCCGTGAGCTAGCGGCGGTAGCCGCACTGCGGTGAGGCGGCGACACAGTGGACGGCACTGGGCTTGTGCCGGGAGCGGAGGGCCTGGAGCTAGAGTGTAAGCAGTGGGACCCCGCGTATTTAGTGGACCAGCGAGGTGGGTGACCGGCGCAGCAAACTCCTCGGAGGTGGTGGCTTGGCTGGCCACAGGTGGCGGACTCGAGGGTCTGGCTTTTGGATGGTGCCCACCTTGGTGCGACAGTCCCAGAGTTCCCCGGAGGACAGCGGTGGGGGTCGGACGGTGCTCCCAGCCACAGCGGCGAGGACAGCTTTGGAGAAGGCTGGGGGCCGCTCCCGTCAGGGCGCCCGGTGAGAGGCAGGAGGGCGCCGGAATCCTTGTGGTCCGGAGGCAAGGGGGAGCAGGTCCCTGAGGCCGGCGAGGGGGCGCACTTCCCGCAGATTTGGTGAGCGGGCCTGGAGGCCGATTGGGGAGGGCCTCCCTGACGAACTGCCTGGCTGGAAGAATGGGCAAGCCGCGACTCAAGCCGGGGGGGAATCCAGCGGAGTCGGCGGGAGACTCTACCGGTGGCTGCACGGGCGGCACCAGCGCCGACTCTGCAGCGGGCCAGCAGCAGCGACAGCTCGACCAGATCCTGCAGGCCATAGCGGACACAAAAACGGCGCTGCAAACTGATATCGCTCAGGTGTCCTCGGATCTGGGGCTGCTCCGGGCGGACCACAGGAAGCTGGTGGACAGGGTCAAGACCACGGAGGACAGGATGGACCTGGTAGAGCCAGCGCAGAAGGTATTGGAGGGTCAGACAGCGGATCTCCTACGGCGGGTGGTGACTCTGGAAAAGAGGGCCGAGGATGCTGAAGGGCGCAACCGCCGCAATAACATTCGCGTAGTCGGGCTGCCTGAAAAGATTGAAGGGGGAGATATGCTAACCTACCTGGAGACCTGGCTGCAAGAGGTGGTGGCGCCCGAGGGACTTACGCGGTTTTTCACCTTGGAGAGGGCGCATAGGGTTCCGGCCCGTCCCCCGGACCCGGGCCGACCGCCCCGGCCGGTGGTGGCCCGCCTGCTGCATTACAAGGACCGGGATATCATCCTTCAGAGGGCCAGAACTTCGGGACCCTACCAGGTGGAGAACGCTCGGGTTTCTATTTACCCGGATTACCCCATGGAGGTCCAGCGCAGACGTACCTCATTCCTGGCGGTGAAGAGGGCGCTGCGGGAAGAGGGGCTGCAATACTCTTTGTTGTTCCCGGCCCACCTCCGAGTTGTGATGGATGGGGCGGCTTCCTTCTTCACTGACCCCGCGGCAGCCTGGAGTTGGCTGGAGTCGGCCCGGACCCGAGCGGCGGCGCATGCTGATGGGGAGGGGCCGCGGGGTACCCCGACGAAGGCCCGTCGCAACAGACGCAACAAGGTGAGGACAGCGGGGGCCCGATCACCGGGTGCGTCCCAGACGGCTCTGGAGAGGCGAGCTGCACTGCGGTTGGTCTCTGTGATTTCCGGGGCCACAGCCTCCCAGCCCAGCGAGGATTCGGGCTCTAGGAAGGGCACAGAGGACTCCCACTCGGACGGTGCTATCGACGAAGCGGAGGTGCTGCCAGATGTTACCCCGGGGACGGCAGATGGACTGTTGGACGCTTGAAGGTTTGGGGAGTGCTCGGGCCATGAACTGAGGGACATGGGCAGGGAGGACTGGGTACATGGGGAGAGGGAGGCTGGACCGGGCTTGGTGGGGCTCGGGGAGGGACCGGTGCCTGGTGGGGTCCACGGCTGGAGATTATGGAGATTATTGAGTGGTCCTGGGGGTGGGGGCGGGGGAGCCTGCAGGGAGTGGAACGCTGGGGGAGGATTGACGGATTCTGGGCGTGGATGCTCTGGGGAGGACTGCCGTCAAACCCATCAGGCGTAGAGCCACCACCTCAACCTCACGGACATAGTGAGACTCTGGTGGCTACCAGAGTGTTTGGTTTCTGTTTGGGGGAGTATTTGGATGGGTGACTGTGGTTTGGAACCTGTTCTGGGGAAGGGTGGGGAATCGGGGAGTTGGGGTGTTCTGGGGTTCCAGGGGGTTGTCAGTGTGCCTTGGAGGGGTGGGAAGGGATGGTTGGTTTGGCGATGGGATGGGGACCCCCCCTGAATTGAGAATCGTGACTTGGAACGTGAGGGGGCTCACCTCTATGGTGAAGAGACATAAAATCCATGCCTACTTAGTGCGGAGAGGGGTTCAGGTAGCCTTCCTTCAAGAGACCCACTTAGACAGAGAGGAGGGGAAGGCATTGCAGAGGCGCTGGCGGGGTCAATTGTACTATACCACCTTCTCGAGGTTTGCCCGGGGGGCTCTGATCTGGGTGAGAGCAGGTGTCCCTTTTCAACCCTTGATGACGTTGGTAGACCCAGAGGGCAGGTTCGTGGCAGTGCAGGGGCGGCTGGACGGGAGGGACTTGAGCATCTGTAGTGTATATGCCCCTAATATGGACCAGGCTGCGTTTTTTTCCAGGCTGTCGGGGCAGTTGGCGGCGTATCTGACGGGGCCGGTGGTGCTGGGGGGGATTTTAATTCGGTGACAGATGTGGAGCTGGATAGGTCCCACCCTCCCCTGGCGCAGTCGGTGGTGCGTCGGGTGGCCAATAGTCGACGTAGCTGGCAGGCTACTTGGGGTCTGGTAGACACTTGGCGTACTCATCACCCGCTGGACAGGGATTACTCCTTCTATTCTGCCCCTCATGAGCTGTATGTCCGATTGGATGGTATACTGTGTTCCCCGGACGTCCAATCGCTGATGCGACATAGTGAATATCTAGCTAAAACTCTCTCGGACCATAACCCCTGTATGGGGGTGCTGCAGTGGTCCAGGCAGCGGCAAGTTATTCCCACGTGGCGTCTTAACCCCCTGCTTCTGGAGGACCCGGTCTTCCGGGCTGAGGTTAGTGACTGCATAAAACAATATTTTGAGCGGAACTCGGGTACGACGGTAAGCCGGGCGACGGAATGGGACGCGTTTAAGGCGGTTGTTCGGGGGGTTTGTATATCGTCCACAGCCGGAGTACGGAAGACGTTATTGAAGGAGGTTGATGGGGCGGAGGCCCTGCTGCGGGCGGCGGAACGGGCGCATCAGGCGGGGAACGGTGAGTTGGCTGCGGTTGCTGAGGCACGTGAGGGTGT
Source organism: Triturus cristatus (assembly GCF_964204655.1). Lineage (NCBI taxonomy): Eukaryota > Metazoa > Chordata > Amphibia > Caudata > Salamandridae > Triturus > Triturus cristatus. The sequence continues at coordinate 586,884,975 of NC_140591.1, read as the reverse complement.
GGCGGTGCAGGTGGAGAAGCTCCGCTGTTTTGACCATAAAAGCTACTTAATGCGAGCGCACGCGGAACGCGATAAGGTGGGATCCCTTCTGGCGTGGCTGGCGAACCCGGCGGCCCGGGGGGAACCGATACTTTCCCTGGCTGAAGCGGGGGGTGCCCCGGTTTATTCCCAGAAGGGGATAAATCAGCAGTTTGCCAGATATTACGCTGGGCTGTACGATAGCACCATGGAGGGGGAGCCTGAAGGCCTAGCGGGCTTCTTACTGGAGGCCCGCCTTCCTCGACTGGACCCGGAGATTGGGAAAGATCTCGGTGGTGCCATATCGCTGGGCGAGATTCGTGCGGCGATTAGACACATGGCCCGTCGGAAAACCCCGGGGGCGGATGGGTTGCCTGTCGAGTTCTTTGCGGCGTTTCCGGATCTGTTAGCCCCGCAGCTGCAGGTCCTATACAGCGAGGCCTGGCGGCGTGGGTGCTTGCCCGCCTCTGCTCGGGAGGCGATTGTGATACCCTTATTAAAGCCTGGAGGGGAGGCCGACACGCGCACGGCGTATCGGCCACTCTCCATGTTGACGGTGGACTATAAAATATTGAGTAAGATACTGGCATCGCGCCTTTTGGGTCATATGACCGCCTTAATCCACCCGGATCAGGCGGGCTTTATTCCTCGATGCAGCACGGCCACTTCAGTGCGACGGTTGTTGCGAGTGATGGAAATGGACCGGGAAGTCTTCCCGGAGGCCTGCACGCTGTCGGTCGACATAGAAAAGGCCTTCGATAGTGTGGAATGGCCTTATTTATACCGAGTGTTGCGGGAGTTCGGCTTAGGGGAGGACTTCGTACGCTGGACCACGTTGCTTTATAGCGATGCTACGGCCCGAGTGAAGACGGGGGTCACCATATCGGCCTCCTACCATGTACGGAGGGGGACAAGGCAGGGGTGTTCCCTCTCCCCCCTGTTGTTTGCTCTGGCCATTGAACCGTTGGCAGCTCATGCCCGACGAGGGGGTGCTTATGTGGGAGTTTCCCTGCGGGAGGATACGCACTATATCTCCCTCTATGCAGATGATCTGCTGATGTTCTTGGCGGATGCGGAGAGAGCGCTGGAAGGAGCGGTTGCCCTCTTGGAGGAGTTTGGTCGGCTGTCTGGGCTTAAGGTCAACTGGGGTAAGACGTGTTTGTTCCCGTTGTCGCGAGGGGGAAGGCCCCCGCAGGCGTTGGGCCATATCCGATGGGAAAGCAGCTGTCTCTGTTATCTGGGGGTTAACATTTACCATACCCAGAATGATTTGCTGGAGGGGAATGTGGGTAGAGCGCTTCGAGGCCTACGAGGTAGCATGGGGTTTTGGAATACGCTCCCGCTCTCGTGTGCTGGGAGGGTGGCGCTGCTGAAAATGGTGGCGCTGCCACGGCTCCTTTACTATTTTCGCACCCTTCCTATATGGATCCCGGCGTCGTTCTTTGCGAGGCTGCGGGTATTAACCACGGGCTTCATTTGGGGCTCGGGAAGGCGTCGAGTGGCGCTGACCACCTTGCGGCGGCCAAGGGCAGAGGGGGGCTTGGCGGCACCGGATTTTGAGTGGTACCAACTGGCGGCACAGCTCCAATCGCTCACGCAGGCGGTGGCCAGGGAGTACAGGGGCCCGGAAGGCCCTCAGGGCAGACTAATACCGCGCCATGTGCTGGCCTTTATAGTCCTCCACCAGAGGTTAGACCTCGCCCAGCTCACCTTGGAGGAACGTACCCTCCGGTTATGCTGGAACAGATGCCAGAGGAGGGCCGCCATAGTTCACCCCTATGCCCCGGAGATCCCCCTGGGGATGTGTACGGCGTTCCCGCATGGAGGAGATTGGTCGGGGTTAGCGGTCTGGGAGGAACTGGGGGTACAGATGGTGGGGGACGTATTTAGAGAGGGAGTACTGCTACCTTTCCAGGACTTGCAGGACTCTTATGGGCTCCCGCAGGGAGACTTCCTGCTTCATGCGGGCCTGGTGGCGAGCCTCCAGAGGCATTGGAACGTGGGACTTTCGGAACCGCCGACTGCCGCGGGTTGCCAATATGTAGTGATGGCGGCGGGGACGGCTAAGGCCATCACTTGCCTCTATCGCCAGCTGTCGACGGAGAGCCTCCTCCCCCTGGGCGCTCTGAGGGAAAAGTGGGAAGTGGACCTTGGGAAAGAGATCCCTGAGTCCACGTGGTCCACGCTGGTGCGGAGGGCCTGGAAGGGAACGAGGAATGCCAGGTTCCAGTTAGTCCAGTTTTTTACGTTACACAGGGCATACCTGACACCGGCCAAGATACTGCGATATTTCGGGGGAGCACACTCTCAGTGTCCGCGGTGCGGGGTGGACGGTGTGGACGTTCGACACATGTTTTGGTCCTGTACGCAGTTGGGTGACTACTGGGAAGCAGTGGTGGATTGCTTGAACCGGGGAACTGATCGCTCCATTGCCCCGGATATGGGGACCTGTTTGCTGCTTTGGTTCCCCCACACTCGCCGCACGAAGGTTACTAGCAAATTTTATGATCTGGGGTTGATAATGGCCAAGAGCGAACTGACTCTGCACTGGAAATCCCGGGGGGGACCAAACTTCCTGCGCTGGAGATCGGCGTTGGCGCGTTGGGCAGGGGCTGAGGGCACGCTCCGGGTGCAACTGGCCCTCCGGCGAGATGACGAAAAGGCGCTGGCGACGGCCCGGGCATGGGAAGCGTTGGTGGTAGAACTTCAGGGGTTGATGTCCGAGGCGGGGGCTGAGGAGAGCGGGTCTGACGGGCAGGAGGTAGTGGGGAGTAGAAGAGGCGAGACGGTGGGCCCTGACCGCCTACACTTTTGGCTGGGCTAGCTGGAAGGTTCTGTTGGTTTAGGGAGAGGCTGGGCTCCTGTATTTTATTGACCAGGGAGGGGGGACACATCGAAAGTGGGACCGGGGTAGGAGCTGGGGGCACACTGACAGAGGGTGGGAGAGGGGGGGTAGGGGACCGGGTGGGAAGGTTGAGCCGTCTTCAGGAGAGCCGGGGATGCTGTTACATGTGTGGTATTTCCTGGATGGGTGGGGATTGTGAGTTGATTGTTGTCTTGTTGTGTTGGAAAACAATAAAAAATGTTTCAACAAAAAAAAAAAGGGAGGCACATGGACCCCCAGGGCCCTTTACTGCCCCAGGGACCACCACCTCCCCAGGACCAGCTAAATTTAACAATACGGGTGAGGGGGGTGCATTGCCTGCTTCCTGCCATTTACGTCCCCAGGAGCCAACAACTTCCTGGGCTTGGCCAATTTTAGAATGGGAAGGAGGTTCCCCTTCTGGGCCATTTAGAGCCCTGGGGGCCACCACCTCCCTGGAAAAGACCCATCAATAAGAAAAATCCCATCTCCTGGAGTCATTAATGGACCTGGGGACCGCCACCCAGGGGGCCGGCTCCTCATATTCTGGGGAGCCCACCCTCAGGACATAGTAGTTTGCTGTCACTTGGCAGAAGCTATGACAGCTCCTGCCAAGCAAGACCAAACAGTAAGTCCACTCCTAGTAAGCGGGAGCAGGAAAACTGCTCCCTCTCACTGGTAGCAGGCTTTTCATCTGTTTTCCTGCAGATGAAAGAAGTGCTCACACAAGCAGGGAGCAGAATTTTGGGCTTCTCCCTGCATGCTGGAGCAATTCTGGCTCCTGCTGTAGGTGGGGAGTTAGCAGGGAGCACAGGGGCATTGAGGCTCCCCCAGCTGCCCCCTCAGTGCATACTAGGTGCCCTCAGTGGGCTCCAGGGCACGCAGCATCAAGTTGCCAGGCCCCAGGGATGCCTTGTGAGCCCTCTACCCTTCTGTAAAGTGAGTTATTTCTTGTCCTCTCCTGGTGAAAACAAAGTCCATGGTTCTCCCTTTAAATTACTACAAGCATGCAAAAGTGAAAAGTCACCTGTAAACCTCTCCCATTTGGCTCCACCCTATTCACCTTGGTAGTATGAAAAGGTTTCCCCGCCTTTTGTCAAGATGATGGACAGCTTACCAAAAGGCCCCAGAGCATGTCTTGCTGATTTTTGTAACACATTAGTAGAGTTCATAATCCTCCCTTTAAATTACTGTGAGTATGCAAAAGTGCAAAATCACCTGGAAGCCTCTCCCATTTGACCCCCCCCCCGCGTCCAACGTAGTAGTATGCAAAGGTCTTCCCACCTTTTGTCAGGATGATGGACAGCTTACCAAGAGGTCCCTCAGCGCTCTTCCTGCCAACTTTAGTGACACGTTAGCAGAGTCCATGGTTCTCCCTTTCAATTACTACAAGTATGCAAAAGTGCAAAATCACCTTGAAACTTTGCCCATTTGGCCCTGCTCCATCCACATTAGTAGTATGTAAAGGTCTTCCCACCTTTTGCTTAGATGATGGCCAAAAGGACTACAGCCATTTCCCGCAGATTTTAGTGACACATTCTTGCTGAAAAATATGAGGGCATCTCCACTAAACAAAGAAGCACTTGCTATATATAGTTAAGAGGCAATACCCCTGTTTAGTGGAGGTTTATCGCTTGGCAGTTTCGTCATCTTCTCTATACAGGAATTCATGCACAATGAAGAATCAAATTGATGAAATGCTCACAAGGTCACTGGAGACATTTCCTCATGGTCCATCATGCAGCTGTAGTATAGAATATACACTAGACATTTCCCAAATGAGGTAGCACTTACTTATTAACTTATAGAAAGTACTCCAGTTGGATAGGCCTTGTGTGTAAAACAGTGGACTCTTGTTGGATAAAGCAGCAGGTGAGGTTCCATTCTGCCACAGTCAATCACACAGCTACTGGCACACCCACATAGACACTCTCACATTCAATCACACACCCATATAGTCGCTCACACACTCACAAAACCACTCACACATACTCACAGACCCATATAGCCACTCACACACCCACATAACTACTCACACACCTACTCATTGATCCATAGAGTGACTCACTCACTCACAGACCTAAACACCACTCACAAACCCACTCAAATACCCACACCCACTCACAGAACCACTCATTGATTCACAAATCCAATCACATGCCACTCCTATACCCTCAAAACGACTCACACACCCACTAGTATACCCATACAGACACTCACACACCCACTCACAGACCCAGACAACCACTCAGACACCCAGGGACCATTCCATACAGCTACTCACATAACCAGTCACAGACCAATGTAGCCACTCATACACCCACTCACAGACCCATACATCCACTCACACACCCCTCATAGACCCATATAGCCATTCACACACCCACTCACTGACATATACAGCCACTCACACACCCACTCCCCAACCTATACAGCCACTCACACACCCACTCTCAAAGGTCACAGGTTACAGTTAGGAAATTAAATTTTAAAAACCTTTGAAATTCACTAGAAAAACAAAGGTTTCAGGGTCATTATAGTTAGGAAATGACATTAAAAAGCCATAAAAACTCACTGAAAAACCAAAGGTTGCAGGGACGTTATACTTAGGAAATAGAATTTTAAATAAGTTAGTAGTTCACTGAAAAAAACAAATGTTCCAAGGATGTTATAGTTAGGCTCAGATTTCACTTGCACAAAACCATAGACATTCAGCAGTTATAGTTACTTGAGCTAAGTATAACTTACGCCCGCAATGCACCACTTATTACCTCACATATTACATCACTCATGACATGGTAAGTGACATCACTGATGACATCACTGATGCTGAGCCTAACTATAACATCCCTGTAATCCCTGTTACCGTTGCTTTTTTCAGTGAATATATAGTCACCACTGGGCAGTTGCAGTTAGGATCGCGTTTCCATTGTGCATGGAAAGTTTGAGGGTGGTCCCAAAATGCGTTTTCCCCCTTTATTTTTTAATAGAATCTTTAGACACAGCTTTACACCAAACTGCCGAACGGTTTTACACTAAATTTGGCATAAAGCTAGATTTTGGGCCAATAAGAGTTCTTAGTGTGATTTTGGTATAAATCTGCCCAGTAGTTTTTGAGCAATTAATGTTCAAAAACGTTGTACATTTCATGACGCAGAGGCTCAGTGGACCCGAGAGATCTCCTGCTGAAATCTGATTGGCTGCCACCACATCAACCAGGAAGTGGAGGCAGCCATCTTACCACTCAGGACTAGCCCTAAAAAAAGCACACAAAAAAAATGTAGAAGGCAGGGTAGGAACTACCCGGACCCCCTGGGCCCAAAAACGTTTTTTTAAATGTTCCCCCAACTTTTGGAAGAAACTGCTAATCCATGATAAAAAGTTTGTTTTAAGTTTAGGCTCCTGCTCAGCAAAATAAAAAGACCACCAGGGATAGATGAGGGCCCATGGGGGTGCTGCACAGGTGATTTTAGGGGAGGGGGTAATTGACATCTCTTCCCCAAGCATCTAAGAGGCCCCTGCAATCTCATCTCCTGGGGTTGATATTTCAATAAAAGAGAGGGCTCCCTAAGCCTAAAAATCCCTGGGATTCCATCCCCCATGTTTGACATTTATGTAATAGGGATTTTGCGCAAGGCCCCTCTTCCAAGCCTCTAAGATGCCGCAGGAACCCTATCCCAGGGGCAAAAATGTGCTTCAGAAGCCTTTGTAGGTCCCAGGTACCCATCCCCAGGGCCCAACCTATGTTAAAAGGTTAAGGGGGAAGCAAAATGTGGCCGCAGGTCAGGTCCTACAGCCAAACCCACCACTGTGCAAGGTTAAAGGCCATGTGCAACATGGGGTTGGCTGCCTGCGGGGTTTGGATGCAGGGTCAGGCTGCAGGCCAGGCCCTGTGGCCAACCCCCTACTGAGTACAGATGAAGGAGTGGGGTTGGCGGGCCACAGGGATTGTAAGTAGAGCCTGGCTGCAGGCCTGGCCCTGCAGCCATCCCCCGACTGTGCATGGGCAAAGGACATGCGCAGCGTGAGGTTGGCAGGCTGTGGTGGTTGGACACAGGGCCCGGCTGCAGGCCAGGCCCTGCTGCCAACCCCCACTGAGCACAGCTGAAAGTGTGGGGCTGGCTTGCTGCGAGGGGTTAATAATAAACTTTATTGCATGATTAATTAAATCTTACAATAAAAAAAAAAAATAATTCATCAATACACGACCATTAAAACAGAGATATAAATCCAAAATCCATCATAACCCTTAGCTGAACAATTTCCACAGCAGGTAATAGAGTATACATTATATACACTAATTTTGCTAATACATTATTGCAAATCAACAGGACAAGTCTTAAAATAGTAGTAATATACAATTACGTGTTAATTACTTATGTGCAAATTCGCATGTGCAATTCGAAATTCTTCTCTAACTATCAGTAAATTCCAATTTTGCTATGCTCAAATCACTGGCTTCCAATTTCTTTTTTGCAAGAATCAGATTTAATAAAAAAAAAATTGTTCATTATTATATCCGTTGGATTAAAACAAACTACCAGTGCTTGTCTACATGAAAGTACACCTCTATCATTAAAACAACAATTTAAGTATCTTATTATTTCATCCTTCATTGATGTACATATGCAAACCAAATATATAATGTTTTCTTCCCACTGATTGCATAGTCTACAGGGAATCAGCTTGGTTGGTCTCAGCCAAGACATTGCATGCATTAGTGCCGGCAGATTGCCAAATCTTGCTTTCATAAATATATTTTTTGTTTGTACTGTCCAGGGTATTTCTATATATGGGTGAACTCTAAGGATCTTATATTCATTCACTGCCATCCAGGCATGTGTACGCTTAGTAAATAGCTCATTATATTTCAGAAGGGATAGCAGTTTTGTTGATCTATTAATTTTTTTTTTAAAGATAGTGGTGTTAATGACATTTCCCAAATTTCGTGGACTGACAACTCTTTCAGTGCTTTTTGAAGATATTTATAGAAATGAGAAGTTTGAGTCGATGCATTTCTTGCCAGAGTAGACAGCTCATTGGATAAAAAGTGTTGGTTTTAATTTGTTTCCATACTTTTACATGCTGACCCATCCTAGTGATTTGCTGGTTGCAGAAACAAATTCCAGACGGATCTGGGCCGGCGATGCATTAGTCGGAAGTCAAAAAATGTTTTTGTAATAACATTATTCAATAGTGAAGAGTCCATACCGCAGATAACTTCACTTCCATAGGTAAGGCTGGGCAGCAATTTTGCTTTTATAACCTTTAGTAGTGAAAGATAGGTTGGCCCGCCAAGAGTGCTATGTAATGAGAGAAAGGCCATTGGTAAACAATTACTTCTTTTTGTCAACTCTGCTTTATGTTGTGAAAATGTGCCCTTTTCGTCAAACAGTATACCAAGGTATTTATAAAATCTCACTTGTTCGAACTGCCGACTTTGCAGATACCATTTATGTTTACCGTGGTTCAATGCCCTATTACTAACTGCCATTACTTTCGTCTTTGATCATTTATCACCATCTTGTTCTTCATTGAATACACTGATATTTTGTTCATAAGTCGCAGTAACCCTATCTTTATTTCACTGAGCAAAACAACATCATCTGCATATTGTAGATTTGAGATTTGTTTATCTGCCAGTTTCGGTGAGTGAGCCAACTCATTGTCCAGTACATCTGTAAGGTCAGATAAGAATGAATTAAATAAATATGGTGCTAAAACACATCCTTCCTTTAGACCCTGGGATGTTTCAATTCTTATTGATAGCTGTGAGACTTTGCCCATTCGGACCCTAGTCCAAGTCTTGGTGTATAGTAATTGGATTGCTTTTAAGAGGCCAGGACTAATACCATAGTTATCCAGTTTCCTCCATAAAATTTGCCTATCTACACAGTCAAAAGTTGATTTAAAGTCCACGAAACATAAGAGGGGTTGGAAGCAGGGCTCTTGCTGCAGGCCAGGCCCTGCAGTCAACCCCCTCACTGCACACGGCCAACGGCCATGCTCAGCATGGGGCTGGCTGCCTATCGGGGGGTTGGACTCAGGGCCTGTCCTGTGGCCAACCCAACATTGTGCAGGACCAAAGGCTGACCTTAACGTGGGGTTGGCTGCCTTTGTCCAATCCCCTGTCACACATGGACAAAAGCACGAGGTATAGTTAACTTAGGGCATGAGTTATAGTTACCAGAGCTAACTATAACTGGTGAATTTCTGTGGCTTTGTATGTTTAAAATGTTAGGTTGTCACTGAAATTCTCATCCAACTATAACGATACCTGGCGGACTTGCTGTTTGCTGCTGGCTTCTCACTGGACCCTCTACTACTCCTTGCGGAACCCGCTTCGCGGGTCCCGCTGCGGCGTGAGAGCCGTTTGTCCAAACCTGCGGATTGTTTCAGCGAGGGACTGGGCGAGTGCAGGGCTGCGAGCGGCGGGACAGGACTACGTCTCCCAGCAGTCCTGTTAACCCGCGCCTCCTGCCACCTGGCCGCTCTCCCTGCAAGCCCCGCCCCACTCACAGCTTGAAAAAGCCCTTCTGAGCTCTACTGCCCCGAGATACCTGGCGGACTTGCTGTTTGCTGCTGGCTTCTCACTGGACCCTCTACTACTCCTTGCGGAACCCGCTTCGCGGGTCCCGCTGCGGCGTGAGAGCCGTTTGTCCAAACCTGCGGATTGTTTCAGCGAGGGACTGGGCGAGTGCAGGGCTGCGAGTGGCGGGACAGGACTACGTCTCCCAGCAGTCCTGTTAACCCGCGCCTCCTGCCACCTGGCCGCTCTCCCTGCAAGCCCCGCCCCACTCACAGCTTGAAAAAGCCCTTCTGAGCTCTACTGCCCCGGGATACCTGGCGGACTTGCTGTTTGCTGCTGGCTTCTCACTGGACCCTCTACTACTCCTTGCGGAACCCGCTTCGCGGGTCCCGCTGCGGCGTGAGAGCCGTTTGTCCAAACCTGCGGATTGTTTCAGCGAGGGACTGGGCGAGTGCAGGGCTGCGAGCGGCGGGACAGGACTACATCTCCCAGCAGTCCTGTTAACCCGCGCCTCCTGCCACCTGGCCGCTCTCCCTGCAAGCCCCGCCCCACTCACAGCTTGAAAAAGCCCTTCTGAGCTCTACTGCCCCGGGATACCTGGCGGACTTGCTGTTTGCTGCTGGCTTCTCACTGGACCCTCTACTACTCCTTGCGGAACCCGCTTCGCGGGTCCCGCTGCGGCGTGAGAGCCGTTTGTCCAAACCTGCGGATTGTTTCAGCGAGGGACTGGGCGAGTGCAGGGCTGCGAGCGGCGGGACAGGACTACGTCTCCCAGCAGTCCTGTTAACCCGCGCCTCCTGCCACCTGGCCGCTCTCCCTGCAAGCCCCGCCCCACTCACAGCTTGAAAAAGCCCTTCTGAGCTCTACTGCCCCGGGATACCTGGCGGACTTGCTGTTTGCTGCTGGCTTCTCACTGGACCCTCTACTACTCCTTGCGGAACCCGCTTCGCGGGTCCCGCTGCGGCGTGAGAGCCGTTTGTCCAAACCTGCGGATTGTTTCAGCGAGGGACTGGGCGAGTGCAGGGCTGCGAGCGGCGGGACAGGACTACGTCTCCCAGCAGTCCTGTTAACCCGCGCCTCCTGCCACCTGGCCGCTCTCCCTGCAAGCCCCGCCCCACTCATAGCTTGAAAAAGCCCTTCTGAGCTCTACTGCCCCGGGATACCTGCGGACTTGCTGTTTGCTGCTGGCTTCTCACTGGACCCTCTACTACTCCTTGCGGAACCCGCTTCGCGGGTCCCGCTGCGGCGTGAGAGCCGTTTGTCCAAACCTGCGGATTGTTTCAGCGAGGGACTGGGCGAGTGCAGGGCTGCGAGCGGCGGGACAGGACTACGTCTCCCAGCAGTCCTGTTAACCCGCGCCTCCTGCCACCTGGCCGCTCTCCCTGCAAGCTCCGCCCCACTCATAGCTTGAAAAAGCCCTTCTGAGCTCTACTGCCCCGGGATACCTGGCGGACTTGCTGTTTGCTGCTGGCTTCTCACTGGACCCTCTACTACTCCTTGCGGAACCCGCTTCGCGGGTCCCGCTGCGGCGTGAGAGCCGTTTGTCCAAACCTGCGGATTGTTTCAGCGAGGGACTGGGCGAGTGCAGGGCTGCAAGCGGCGGGACAGGACTACGTCTCCCAGCAGTCCTGTTAACCCGCGCCTCCTGCCACCTGGCCGCTCTCCCTGCAAGCCCCGCCCCACTCACAGCTTAACTCTCCTCCTACTAATTTAAACAGCTACTTCCGCGTCGCGGGAGCGCGCGGGAGCGCCCGGGGATAAGCCCGGGACAAGGGCGGGACCGTCTGTGGCCGTCAGGGGCCGCAGGAGGCTGGGCTGGGCCCACTCTCTTTCACCTGCATTTCCTTGATCCTATCTGGTTTGTGAAATAGGTTCTGGGTATGCCATCATCGGCCCTAGGCGGAACACCAGCGAAGGAGGGGGGAGGCAACACCGGGACTCTGGACAACTATTTTAAATCGGTAAAGGGTGACGGGGGAAACAAAACATCTCTGGAGATGCGTTGGGCAGAGCGACGTCGCTCGATTGAACACATGAAAAATAGGCCCCTCAGTGATATAACTCCCTATCCTATCTCCCAAGAGGAAGGTTCCCTTAATGCTAGCCAGGATCTTTTATCCCAAGAAGATGTTCCCCTATTACTACGGGATAGTTCTCCTATTCCTGGCCCACTTCCTAAACAAACTACGGACATCACTCCACTACTTGCTGCCAGTAGTATGGTAGTTGACTTACTCACCCAAACGCACACCAGAGCTAAAACCAGGATTAACAAGCCAAAGCAAACTGTGGTGGCAGAGGTGCATGACCCACCACCAAATAAGCGCAGAAGGAAGTTGAGGGGGGGTCAGGGGAAGACCAAGATCCCCCACTCTGATTTTGGAAAGTCACTTAAGTCCGTATCTATGTTGGATAGGCCATTAGCTAATGTGCACAAGGCTACCCCCCTTAAGGGTACTAACACTATTACCTCTGTGTCTACCAGCGACAAAGGGAAGAGCCCACTTAACACATTACTTCCTGGCATCTCTTTGGGGAGCATCGAATCCCTAATTAGATCACTCCTGTTGCCCATTAGCGAGAGCTTGCAGAAAATAGAACTCAGGCTGACCACTCTGGAGGCAACCTTAACCACCCCGAAAACCTCGGATAACAAACAGAGTAGAACCACTGAGTCCAATCTACCAATAGGAACCTTCCCCAATATTCAAAACGCACAGATCCACACGGGGCCTCCTCTGGGCTCCACTGCCGCTCCCCTTTTACAGCCACTTATGGCTATCTCAGTTCCAATTCCTTCTAGCAATCCTAACATCCTACCACCACAGGCAGATGGCCCAGCTTTCCAACGCATAGATACTGGCTCAAACCCTCGGGTCCTACCTAATGCTGGTACTGCCCCCCTATTCCCTGGTAAGCCTGCCCCTAGACCACGGGGACCCGACCTACCACCAGAGGCTAACAGCCTCATTGTGGTTTTGGCTGGTGTTCCTTCTTTAGAACTGGGTGAAAATGAGAACTTTCACTCACTCAAGAGGAAAACCATTAAATGGTTGAATTGGAACAGACCTCTCCCAGCCCACCTCAACAATGAGATCATTATGGTAAGAAGGGTACCATGGTTGGGGAAGTCGGGGAAATCAATAGCAGGGGACTGTATCATTGTGTCTTTTCGAGACCCTGGAACAGTACTACACATTTGTGCTGGGTCAAATAGATCACTGGATTCTACCATACAGACTTTGCCAGTTTCCTTCTTTTTCCCTCCCATTTGCATGCACCATGATCTGCCACAAGGTAACTGGACAAGGGTGGAACGAAGATCTAGATATAGAGGATATGCTCCACGTCCAGTTTATCGACCTCTGGAGACTCCCTTTTTGGACCACAATCGTTTTAACTGCCTGAACGGTTTGGATGGTGTGGACTGACTGCCCCCAAACCCGGACTCAAATCCTGTGACCTTGGGTAACGGTCCCAGTAAACTTCCTAATTCGGCTGAACCCACCTCTGAAAATGACCCTGTTAGAGCAATTGGTGTAGTTTCTGGCTCTGGTGCTGGCTCTTCCCCCCACTCCATCTCTGCAATCTGTTCTGTGGCTTCTCCAGCGCACATGAGACTAATTTGGTGGAATGTGGCTGGCCTTGCCAGTAAACTGGGCACTCAAGATTGGACAACTTACATCGAGTCCGGGGATGTTTGCATGCTCCAAGAGACTTGGGCAAGGGAAGATTACAACCACCAAGGTTACGAGTCATTTTCCATCCCGGCTAGGTGGGAGGGTAAGGGCCGCCCCTCTGGTGGACTCACAACCTGGGTGGCATCCCACTTAGGATGCCAGGCTTCACGCCTACCGGTGCCATCAGATGATATCCTAGTGGTTTTGCTAGCCTGGCCGAACCTAGCGAAACTTGCCCTGATAAATATTTACTCCAGGCCAGTGGGAGCTTCGCGTGAATCTCCCACTATAGAGGAGCTTTCAGTATACTTAGCGGAAATGCCAAGAGACATTCCTTACATAGTGGGAGGGGATTTAAATTCCCATTACGAGCCGCTGGTTGGCCTCGTAGAGGGATTTCCCATGGAAGAAGAGTTCAGGTGGTCAGTACCCTCTGTCGTAGGACCTTCCCCAAAGGTATGGACGCCTGTGGCATTGCAGATTACTGCCCTTACCCTAAAGCATGGAATTAGAGCCTGCAATGGACGTATTAAGTCTGATGTACCAAGCAAAACCACGTACAACAGAGTGGGAAGAGAGTCCCGCTTGGACTATGCCCTTGTGCAGATAGTGAACTGGTCTTCTATCTTGGACTTTAGGGTTGTGGAGAGATTGGATAGCGACCATAACGCCCTCGAACTCGATCTTAGCCATCCTGGGCTAAAGGCCTCCACAACAACCATGGAGGAGTTCAACCCCGAACTACATTTAGATAATAACAGGAGAAGAATCAGGTGGGATAAACTAGCTACGAGCCAAGTGAAACTTTCGAAGCTCTACGCAGGTTTAATCCCTATTTTGGAAAAAGTGGGAGAGCTAGCCAATGATGTGGGCAATACAGACCACCATGAGAAATTATATCAGGCTCATGAGGACCTTATAAAGGGAGCGGCTTCTGAGCTTTTTAGCAGGGTTCAGAATCAGAGGAGGACCCAGCAACATAAGGCCCTATGGTACAATGCAGCCTGCAGGAAGGCAAAGGGTGAACTCCTTAGAAGCATCAAGGAGGGAACAGGCAGAGAGAAGCTGCGAGAAAATAGACGGGCTTATAAAAAACTGGTTACCCATGCTAAAACCGAATGGGAGGAGAACCAGTGGGAGGAGCTCACCACTTCCCTCGCAGCAAGAGACCACCGAATGTTTTGGAGAGTAGTAAACGGGGGGTCGGGGAACCTCCTTTCGGCAATAGAGCCAAATATTGCAGCAGGGGTGTGGCAGGCACACTTCCAGTCTCTCTACAGTTCTGAGCTGGGAGTAACTAAGATTGACATCGGTACTGGACTGGCAGAGTATGGCGGGGATTTGATAACAGTGGGCGAGGTGAAGGTAGCATTAATGGGACTTAAAGGCGGAAAGGCGCCAGGTCTGGATGGCCTGCCCGGGGACCTGTTCAAGCAGGAGCCCGGTGTCTGGGCCCCCTATCTGGCTGCTGTGTTTAATGGAGTCTTGCGTGGCATGGAAATTCCGAGTACTTGGCTGGGGGCAGAGGTGGTTCCTATATTTAAAAAGGGCTCGCCCCTGCTCCCAGCCAACTATAGACCAATCAGTTTAATTGACGTGTCACAGAAGCTGTTTGGCAGGATACTGCTGAATCGGCTTCAGGACTGGGTGGAGGAAACAGGCGCCCTCAGTCCGTACCAGGCGGGATTCAGAAAGGGAGTCTCCACAGTGGATCAGGTTTTTCGTCTGAACGTTATCTACTGGAGGGCAGCAATATTGGAAGGGGGTAGTTTATACACTATATTTGTGGACCTGAGGGCTGCCTTTGACCTCGTGCCCAGAGGAAAACTCTTGAGTGTTCTGGCTGAGATGGGGGTCCCCCCAGACATCCTGATAATTTTAAAGAGATTGCACCATAATAACTATGCCCGGGTCAGGTGCGGGAAACTTGGGGAACTAACGGACAGATTCCCCGTTGACAGGGGGGTCAGACAGGGCTGTGTATTGGCACCGACCCTGTTCTGCCTCTTCGTCAACGGGGTAATCGCCCATCTCAATGGAACTGAATACACTGATGCCCCAAAATTGAATGGCAGCAGGGTGCCTGCAATTATGTTTGCGGATGACACCCTGCTGCTGTCCAAAACTCCCATGGGGATACAGAGGATCCTTGATTTTTTTGTGGCTTTCTGCACAGATAGGGGGTTATAAATTAATTCTACCAAAACCAAGTTTATGGTCCTGAACCCAACCCCAAGATCACGCCCGAACCCTTTACTGGGAGCAACACGTTTAGAGAGAGTCTCCACCTTTGAATATCTAGGTGTAACGTTGAATGAAGACATGTCTTGGGGAACCCACCAGACTAGGGTTAATCTTAAATTAGTGCAGACCACTGGCGGCATCGTTCGGTTGATGAAAAACTCGACATATCGACCGCTGGGGCCGCTTATTCAGATATACAAGGCTCAGGCAAGAGGAGCTCTGATGTATGGGGCGGAAATGTGGGGTCACACAGCTTCCTGCAGCTTGTCTATAACTGAGAACAACTTCATTAGACAGATAGTAGCACTCCCGTCCAGTACCCCGCTCCTCCCCCTGAGGATGGACCTGGGCCTGAGACCAATAGCAGATGAACTAGGTCTCAGACCCATAGTCTACTGGCGAAGGCTATGGAGCAGCGAAGAACTTTCTTCGTATAGGGCGGAACTGAGGGAGTTTCTAACCCACCCTAAAGCTCTACAGATCCCGTGGATAAAATATATAAAAAAGTCCTGTACGGGATTGGGGCTCCCCGACCTGTGGTCGGATCCTGCTAATGCCTCACTAAGGATCCCACGAAGAGCTTTGGTCAGTGCTTACCACGAGCAGAAATTATCTATGGCCTTAGACAGCAAGGATGAGGGGTCACTAACATTTGTATTCGCGCAAAGCAAGGACTCATACCGGCTGGAGAGGGTTCTGGACGCTATGTCTCCTGTGTTGGCCAGGAAGCTATTTCTCCAATGGAGATATGGCACATTGCCTCTGCGATCTTACACCTGCTCCTGGTCAACACTGCCATCTACCAAGCTATGTCCGGCATGTGCGGGAGCAGAGGAAAGCGATCTGCATGTGGTCTTGTTTTGTCCAACTTACAAGGTCGCCAGGAAATATTGGCTCCTACCACTCATTAGAAACCTTGGTTTTAGGGAGTACCTCCCGGTGTATAGAATTTTAAAAACTGACGTTTCAGGTCCAATTGTGTTTGCACTAGCCAAATTTCTTACTAATGTCTGGCATATTCGCACCCGTATTTTAAAGTCGCAGGCTCCCACCTAATTTTAAGTTCTAATTTTAATTGTATGGTCTTTTATCTGATGTGTTTCCTGTTTACTTTCTCTGATGGTTTTACATGTTCATTGTGCTTCTTTTGTACATCTTTTATGGCCAAATCGGCCGAAATAAAGATTAAATAAATAAATAAATAAATAACGTTACTTTAACCTCCCATGCCCAGTGTTGTCATCAGTAGTGTAATTTCAGATGTTGCAGTCATGTAATCAATGCTATCATAGAACATGTCGAATGAGGTAATATGTGAGGTAATTAGCAGTGCATGGCAAGACATTAGCTATGGTTACTTTAGGGCACACAATATAGATGCTTAAGATAACTATAACTGATGAATTTCCTAAAAAAAAGAAAAGGGGGAAGACCTCGAGGATGTGGTCCCTGGGCCAAAAATGGCCCAAGGAAGGGGGTCCGTGCAGCCCTCTTTACTTTATTTGAAAAAAAAATAATGAAAGGCCGCGCTGCGAGGGATGGGCTCCCTGGGGCCAAAATTGGCCCAGGAGGGGGTCCATGCAGCCCCCTCTCCTTTTATTTTATTGAAAATTTAAAAATGGGCAGGCCCCGGGGGATGGGGTCCCCAGGACCCAAAAGGGTCAAGGGAAGGGGGGCCCACAGCCCTCCTTCTTAGAACATAAAAACAACATTTTAAAAGCAGGCAACTCACCGGAGGCTCTGCCCCCTTTCTTCACTACTCTGCAAACGCACCCCCTGGCACGCTGCTGATTGGGGGATGAGATCCCGTTGGCTGCTTACGGTCCTTAGGGGCTGACACAACTTCCTATTACCTCCACTAAGCCCCACACAGTGGGATTTCTGAGAGGTGGTCAGAGGATGAGCAAACTATAACTTACGCCCAGTCAATGCACTGCTTATGACCTGACATATTACATCACTCATGAAATGGTTAGTGTCAACACTTATGACATCTCAAATATCATCACTGATGACATCTCAAATATCATCACTGATGACATCATCCACAACATTACTAATGCACCTACTCACACCCCCATAGAACCTTTCATACACCCACTCCAACACAACCATTCACAAACCCATTCACAGACCCATACCAGTACTTACACACCTACTCTCTGATTCAAAGATCTACACACAAATCCAGTCACTCATACACCCACTCACTCACTAATACAGCCACTGGCTTATCCACTCATACACCCATTTAGCCATCACATACTGAGTCAGTTACTCATAGAGCTACTTACACACCTACTCACTCACCAATAGTCACACACATAGCCACTTACTCACCCATATAGTTAGACACACATACCCACTTGCTTACTCATACATATATTAACACATACTCACTCACCTATACAGTCAATGACACAAGCACACACACACCTATACAGCCACTCACATTCACTCACTCACCCATACAGTCACTCATATACCCTATCCCTCACATATGCTGTCTTTCACATACAAATTGCCTCACCCACACAGACAAACACACACACACTAATCCATACAGCCACAGACTCACCCACTCACTCTTCTGTACAGACAGTCTCACACACACCCCCACCCACCGACACAGACAGTCAGACATCCATACAGGTACTCAGATAACCAATCAATCACCCATACACCCACTCATGTACCCAGTCACACACCCATACAGCCACTTAGACATTAACTACTGGACTGATACAAACATTCACAGACTAGTCACTCACCCATACATTCATGGAGACACATAATCACTCACCTGTACAGTCAGTCATGCACCCACTAAATTATTCATAGAGGCACTCATACACCCACTTATTCACCAATATACCTAGGTATGTATATTTAACACTCATAAACTTTTTAAAAACACTCACAGTCACTGGATGATGGTATCCGTGATATTATCATTGATGTCATTTGAGATGTCATCAGTGATGTCACTGACCATGTCATGAGTGATGTAATATGTGAGGTCATAAGCAGTGCATTGCGAGGGCATTAATTATAGTTAGCTCAGCTAATTATAACTTCTGAATTTCTATGGTTTTGCACGAGCGAAATCTGACCCTAACTATAACGTCCCTGTAACCTTTGGGTTTTTTCAGTGAATATATATAAAGGCTTTATACTTATCTGCAAAATACTTACTTTTGACTTGTACAGGCATTCCTGGTAAAGATATATGTGTGGCAGCATTTTTCATAGCAAAGACTAATGTGTGGCTAAGACCGCATTGTTGAGCCATGCATGGTAATGGCATGCATGGTTACATCATACATCTGTTTTACAGGATGGGGCCCAATGGCATGAAAATGTCCAGTAAGCTGATTTGACTGGTGAAGGCCACGGTTATGTGTGATCTGGATTGAGTTGCAATATGTATCCTATTCTGTAAAATCCTATGCTTTGGAGTTCGGAATTGACCTATTCCAAGATTTCCCCTAGAAACGAGGCTTTACATGCAGATTTTGTTGATCTCGGCACCCAATCCCTGTATTTACTTGGACTTTATCCCAGTTAAGTTTTGGCAGCTTTGTCCTGACGAAATGTTTCTGTGGTGTGTACTTTATCACATCCCGTAATTACCAGGTGTGGTAAACTACACACCATTTGTAATTGTTATCTCTGCGCAAACAGGTGCTTGAGCTGGGGTGCTAAAATCTGGGGCACAGGTAAACAAAGCCTCACTCTCAGTGTTTATGGCAAAGACTAATAAGGAAGAAGGGAGTTTTGTAAGTGAAAAACACCACAACATCCTACATTTTCAGTGCTGGCTACAACTCCTCATTAAATCTTTTTATCACGCAAGCTATGATAGGGACTATTTGACTTAATTCATGGCAGTATCAAATGCTACAAAAACACATGCTGACAAACAACCCAGGTCTAACTATACCCGGGAGAGAGCATATCCATTTTCAAAGAGTAAAGGGAAATGAATAAAAATAAACACAGAATGGCACTAGAACATGAGATTGCTTGGGGGATTATGGTGCTGAAAAGCATTTTGATTTGGGATTCGTGAATAAACATTATTCGTGAATAAACAGATCATTGAAAGCATGCACAACTGCCAGGGCAAAGTACAACATTTACTTTTCAAGTCACAAGCAAAACCTTTGTTTTTCGAGACAGAACCGGCCAAAGTTAAGTTTCATTGAAGCATGTTTTTGAATTGGGTGTCTTTATTTAGTTTGGCCTCCCTTGCCAGTAAAGCCTTTCACGAGCTGCTGTCCCCGCAGCAGCCTTTTTTGCCCCTGCAACTGTTGAAATGATCGAGAGGTCAGAACAAGCCGCGCATTTGAGTGCCAGTGGCTCCGCCTTTAACTTTTTATTTGGAGAGGATAACAACGGGACCTGAGTGCACGCCAATGCTTTTATATAACAGACAGATTAGTTCTTGTCTCTAGAACAATCTGGTAAATCCAGTCGAGCTGGTTGCTGGATGACAGGCTAACCAGTCATTGGAAAAAGCTTGTAAGCAAAAACAACAGGTACTTTAGTGCATTAATCAAACATGCCAGGGGCAATAACGTAATAGCTCTTTGAAAGATTAAGGGTTATATTCTCTTTGTAAAATTCCTAAGTCGTTTCTTTCTGTCTCAGGGTTAGTGGTTGAGGTTTCTATGGTTTAGCCAGTTAAATGGGCAAATAATTAAAATCTTAACTAAATATCTGCAGAGATAAGCTGCCTCCAGATTAAGGGGAGAATGTTTCTTCGCATTTGCAAAACAGACTGAGAATGTTTTAAAGTATGTACTGCTGGTTTATTTTTAAATTCATGCCTACAGCATCCCAAGGTAATCTTTAATGCTTTAAAAGACCAGTGTTGTGCAAATGATGCTGTCTATCTCAAAATGTGTGTTTCAGCGTTAAAATCAGGTGCCTCCTTCTCTTTTTGTCACATACAATGCTAAGAGAAAGAGCTATGGGGCATATTATCAAGGACGGCGTTAAAAATATCGCCAGTTTAGCGGCAGAAAACTGCCACTAAAGCGGCGATAACGAGCTTGATAATATGCCCTGGAGAATTCCAGTAGAAGCCCAGGTTCACACCAGAACATGGGCTTCTATTGGAATTCTCCAGAGCATATTATCAAGCCCATTATCGCCGTTTTAGCGGCAGTTTTCTGCCGCTAAACCGGCGATAATTTTTAACGCTGTTCTTGATAATATGCCCCTATATTTTTAACCAACTGCACAATACAATGATGTTGTGATAATTCTTGTTCTTCCGAGTAAATACTTGGAATAAAAAATTCTTTTTTTTTAAATGTGAAGGTTGACTTGCCGTTGGAGAGCATAGTATCTTACGTTTCGTAGCGGCATTCGAAAGTACAGCATCTGAGAAAAAATACGATGACATCAGTAATCTCACCTGAAATGCTACCACAAGACCAACATCGACGCGCCATATCTACAAGGAAATGGCGCGGTGTGGCCCTGCGGCAAAATTTGCAGTGCCATGCTTTGTCATTTAAAAAAACGCAGGGATGCCCCATATTTACAATACGGCGCCCCCCTGTGTTTTCCCTTGCATTGGAGCTAAAAATAGATGTTTAGTGCCAGCACAGACACCCTTGAGCCATAGTTTAAGAGTGCCTGCATTGCAGGGAATGATTGTTTATGTGCAGGAAGGTGTCCTTTCCTGCACAGAAACATTCAATAATGGCGATGTGTTACTTTTAAGTGTGCTGCAGCACACATAGAAGTAGCAAATCGCCATTATTTAATGATTGTTTACGTGCAGGAAGGGACACCTCCCTGCACATAAACAATCATTAAACAACGGTGATTCGGTATTGCAGCACACATAGAAAAAACTAAAACAGGAGAAATGAAACTATTTCTCTCCATTGCAGCAATCCAATGCCTGATTTGCATGGCGTTCGTTTTTGAAGCTGCCTCAGATTGACAGATCCTTGTAAATCTGGGGCGGCGTGGAAAAGCAATGGGTGTTGTGGTGGAACGCCCACAGCAACACCCATTGCACTCCCTTTCACGCAGAAAACTATGTGAAAGGGTACCATATTTTCAAAGTGCGGTTAACCCATACGAATAGGCTTAATGCCACTTTGTAAATATGGTGCAGGGGATTGTGATATCGGAAGGTCGTAAAAAGTGACGTTCCAGTGGCGGAATTCCCTTGTAAATATGCCCCATAGAGTCATATCAGGAAATCCAAACTCCTTAGGTGTATGTTACAATGTACACTATTCCTATGTGTAGCAGATACTTTTTTTTTGTATCTGCACAACCAAAACTCAAAAATCAGATATGGCTCCTGAGATCGTTTAGAGCCTGATCGACAGTATGCCAAGGGGGCAGAGGTCACGATCCCTGTCACCATGGCTGGGGAATGTCTGCTCTATTTAGTCGTCCCTGTCTGCCTGGTGGAAATGTATGTGCTGCACATGGTGCACAGTTGCTCGCTTTACAGCAAGGAATCTTTGCCCAGTTTTGACTGTGTACCGACATAAACTACTGGTATTAATATGCATGGATGTTGGTTTATTCGTGTAAGGCCACTCAAAAAATTCTCTCTTTCTCTCACTCTTTCTTCTTAATAGGCGATTCCCTTATGAACCCTTTGTGGGTAACTTTAATTATAATGCCTCTTATTGAAAATGAGGACTTTCAACACTTAACTCTTCCTTCCAATAAACGTGAAATTGAGGAATCCACGCCTTTCTCGTCGCCAACTACCTCTTGACAATTTTACTCTTCCAACATCACATTGTCATTAACTTGTTCATCGCTGCTGAACTCCGGCAACCTAGAAAAACAACAACGTCTTGCATTTTTACTTGAACTGAAACTACCACTGAGCAGCACATATGGGGGGGGGGGAGGGGATATGGCTTTGATTGGCAGGGTGTGGGGCATGTTTTGTGTAGAGGACCACAAATGGTATCAGGTTTTCATTTATAACCATAATATCACTGTAAGTGTGGCTTTTCAGTGAATTTATTACAGTTTTGTTCTACCTTCAAAATTAAAGTGTTTGAACTACATGAACTATGACTTTATTTTAACTGTGCTTTTAATAAGGAACATTAGCAGGGCAACCACGTTTGCATCCAGCCTGTGGTCAGGCCCACTCTCATCTAACTCAGTGTCCATCACCCACTGTGCAATACATTCACCCTTCATTCACCATCACTCTCTCTGTCATATAATTTAGATTTCAGTGGTGCGTTTTTTAGGTATTCCCTTTTAAAGTATATAACTTTAACAAAAGCCATATTTCACTGTGACCCATGAAACAAGGAAAATATTTTACAGTAACTGTGAAATATGGATCTCGTCAACATGGCACCCCAGACTCTTCTGCAGAACTTTACCATTGTCAATGCCGCTAGCATTATGCAATAATGAAGAACCAAATTATGTGGCAGGGCTGCCTACATTTTCAACAATAAAAGGTGAATTATGCAGAATTATGTTGCACACTGTCTTTCAGCATTATTTTGATATGTTTGCGCTAGAGCGATTTTTGTTGCGGTCTTCAAATTATGCAGCAAGTTATGCGGCAAGTGTGATAAATCTGCAATAATGTGATAAGCATCTCATAATTCCATTGACCCTGACCAATGTCCATTGTTTAAGCCACCAACGTTTCATGAAAGTTATACACAACATAAACATACCAATTTAAATGAATGTCTGTTGTTATCTGCACCTTGAAGAGAACAGCTTCAACCATCTCTGCCTTCTAGATGTGTTTTTAAAAAAATGTATGTTTCTAGATAGGAAGTTTAGTTAAATACTATTCTTTTAATTGCAGACAACCAAATACTATTAGTCCATTTGTGGAACCAAATTAAAAAATAATTACATTTGATTGGATGAGGGAGTTGTTTTTCCTGTCATCCACTCTAGGCATGCTACCTCAAAGTCCAGTTTGTTGATATAAAGGCTGTGATTGGCTGGTTGCAAGAGAAAATGTTCTCTTGCAGTCACTATTAGAGAACACAGTACCCATGTCCTGACAATAAAAATAAAGGATCATATAGAAGAGAAGGATGCACCCACCATGATGCTAAGTCATAATCGAAGGAATCCCTTAAGTCCCCCGATGTTCAATTTTGTTTAAAAATATGTCTTCTATCACAGAGTCAGCAAACTCTTCTAATGTAATGTAATGTACTCCAGCTCAGCGCATTAGCGTGCAGCGCTTGACCAGTGTACAGCTACTGCTGCTTTTAAACCCCCGTTTTGTGTACTTTGGTTTGTTTTTCGTTTTTATTGTATTCCCTGCTCTTAATAATCACCCTTGCCTACCAGCTTAGCTCATTAGCGTACAGCTCAGCGCATTAGCGTGCAGCGCTCGACCAGTGTACAGCTACTGCTGTTTTTAAACCCCCGTTTTGCATATTTGGTTTGTTTTCGTTTTTAAAGTATTCCCTGTTTTTAATAATTGCCCTTGCTTACCTGCACTGCTGTCACCTCAACTTGCACTCTAATTGGACTATCTCACCGCATTTTTTGCGGGTCCCTCGCCCTTGTCACGGTGGCGGCCATCTTGCGTGAGGAGCGATCCATTTCGCGCTCTAGTCTTCATCTAGGAGGCTCGACCTCCATATATTGCAGTCATGCAGACGCACAGCGTCATCGCGCAGCGGGGTCGCCGGCCTTCCGCCGGAGTTACGCCAGAGTTCAGCCCGTCTGCGCCCGTCCGCGCTGAGGACGGGCTGCAGGTCGGGCTGGACCCGGTTTTCGTACCTTCGCTCCCTGGTAAGACATTTATGCGTTATTCTTCATCTGCGCTTTTGGCTCTCAGACCTCCCACATGCCCCTCTCTACATTGTTTTACTCCGCTGGGGTTATTACATTCTCGCCGCTGTACGGCCTGCTCTTCCTCTTTCCATCCCCTTGTCACCTGTTCTACTAGCCTCTGTTCTTCTTCCTCTAGGTCCACAGCTTTTCATAACACTGGGTTTCTATTAAATGCGCGCTCGCTAATCAAACATAATCTTGCCTTCCACGATTTTGTGGACGAAAGGCAGCCAGACTGGGTTTTTATCACAGAGACCTGGGCCACTGACTCCTCGGGTCATGACCTTCTTCTAGCCATTCCTGAGGGCTACTCCTTACATAGGCATGATAGACCTAAACGTAGAGGAGGAGGCATTGCCATTCTTTTTAAATCCTCCCTGCTATGTACGGTTAATCCACTTTCCTCGCCCCAAGATCGCTTTGAAGCTCTATACTTCTGTATTACATGTGCCCCTTCAGTCTCTTTTACGGGTATACTGACCTACAGGCCGCCTGGTCACAGAGCTAATTTTGCCTCGGACATATTGAGAATCCTTGAACCTTACTTCGGAAAGCCCTCCTTCACCATTTTAGGTGACCTCAATTTCCATCTCGATGAGGTTCACTCTAAGGATACTATATCATTGGTTGAATCACTCGGAGCTTGTGATCTCATTCAGCTTGTTACCAATGCTACTCACATAGCAGGTCACATCCTTGATGGGGTTTTCTCTAATGATCTAAGACTCTCCAGCGGCACACCTTTACCGTTGGTGTGGACAGATCATCTTGCGGTTCCTCTGCAGTTAGCCTTTTCTACTTCTCATTCGACTAAGAAAGGGACTACCCCTTTCGTTTCTAGAAGAAATTTTAGAAACCTTACGAATGAGGCTTTTGCTCCTTTTGTTCCTACACCAGAGGCTCTCTCCCTAAAAGACGCGGATGAGGCAGCACAAGATCTGCAGGATTCCATCACTAATGCAGTAGAAAAACTTGCCCCTGCATCCCTGCGATATGTAGCCCGGCGAAAACCATCAGCGCCATGGTTCTCGGACCATCTTAGAGTATTAAGACAGGGTTGCAGAAGCAGTGAGAGGAGATGGAGGAAATCCTGGGATCCCATGGATAGGGAGGCCCACAAGTCTGCTCTACGGGAGTATAAGCAGAAAGTGATAATGGAGAAGCAGGATTACTTCTCCAACCTTACCAGTTCACTCACCTCCTCTAGGGAGCTTTTTAAAATTGCTGACTCGCTGTGCTCCCTCCAACTTCCAGATCCCGTAGTCAGCTCTCAACGTCTTTGTGACGACATTGCAGACTTTTTTCTTACAAAAATCCTTGATATTCATACTTCCTTGGAAGTACAACGTCTCTCCTTGGCTGAAAATCTCCCTCCCGGCATAAGTTCTTTTGAGACACTGGATATAGTCCCTTCCAGCCTCCTTTCTGTTTTTCCTTCTATGTCTCTGGAGGGATTGAATCTTCTTCTAGACAAGACGAAATCCTCCTCTCCACTAGATCCATTGCCTCTCAAAAAGCTAAAAGAGTGTAGGAACAGCCTCCTTCCTCCCCTACTTGAGGTGATGAACAAGGCAATTGTTCAAGGTACTTTTCCATCAATATGGAAGAAGGCCATTGTGAAGCCGCTCCTTAAGAAGCCTTCACTCGATCCCGGCCTCTTGAAAAATTTTAGACCCATCTCTCTGCTCCCTGCACCTGCTAAAATTCTAGAAGCACACCTGAATCGCCATTTATCCTCTTTTCTTGAAGCTTCGGAGTATCTTGACATTACCCAGCATGGATTTCGAAAACATCATAGCACAGAATCTGCCCTCACCTCTGTAGTCGACAACATCCGACGCAAGGTTGATGCTGGACAAACTACTGTTCTTGTGCTATTGGACCTCACAGCCGCATTCGACACTCTGTCTCCTGCCATTCTAACATCTCGGCTTAGGGAGGCAGGTGTCACTGGCTCGGCCCTGAGTCTCCTCAACTCCTTTCTCCTTGATAGGGAACAGAGAGTGATGCTCGGCAACCACCTCTCCCCAGCAAAGTCTTTGCAATGTGGGGTGCCACAGGGGTCGGCATTAAGTCCGACCCTGTTCAACATCTACGTGGCCCCCCTTGCTAGGCTAGTAAGATCGCAGGGGATGGAGGTGGTATCATACGCCGATGACACCCAGATCATGGTCTCACTCACTCAGTCCTCTGTCATAACATCTGCCTTTAGCTTCAGGTCCTGTATGCAACACGTTGCAGATTGGATGGTTACCAACTCCCTGAAGCTAAATGGCGACAAGACTGAGGTCTTGATCTTTGGGAAGGACCAAGATATCTGGTCGAGTGAGTGGTGGCCCTCCTCTCTTGGCACCTGCCCCACTCCCTCTCAATCTGCCAGAAATCTGGGTGTAGTGTTCTATACTTCACTCTCGATGTCCTTACAGGTGAATCGGACTGTTTCGACCTGCTGGGGCGTGATCAGGAAGCTCAACAGAATTCGCAGCTATCTGTCTCTTCAAGCACGCAAGCAGATTGCAGTCGCCCTTGTTGGTTCCAGGTTGGACTATTGCAACTCTCTCTACATGGAATCCAACAAGGGCCTCATACATCGACTGCAAATCGTGCAGAATGCTGCTGCACGTTTTGTCCTGGATCTTTCCAGGGACTCTTCTGCTACTGCTGCGAGGAGAGACCTCCATTGGCTGCCTATTCAGCACAGAATTTATTTCAAAATTCTGTGTCTGACCTATAGAGCACTCGAGGATGGATCTAAAGGCGCTATCAGCTCCCTGCTTACCCGTTACCACCCCACAAGGTGTTTGCGCTCTTCGGGACTATTCCAACTTGTTGTCCCTCGTTTTAAGCTCACCAGATGG
This sequence comes from Triturus cristatus, assembly GCF_964204655.1. Classification (NCBI taxonomy): domain Eukaryota; kingdom Metazoa; phylum Chordata; class Amphibia; order Caudata; family Salamandridae; genus Triturus; species Triturus cristatus. The sequence goes on along the minus strand of NC_140591.1, from coordinate 586,857,957 downwards.
GGAGCCAGGGCTTTTTCAGTCGTTGCTCCACAACTCTGGAACATCTTGCCGATGGAGATGAAGACCTTACCCTCTCTAGCGCTGTTTAAAAAGGCCCTAAAAACGTGGTGCTTTTCTAGAGCTTACACAGGTTAAGCTGCAGGGGCTTTGCTATGAGCTGGATTTGGAATTAGGCGCCTTGACGCCCATTGGGCTATGTTTGCGCATGATAAGATCCCTTTTATTATTATTATTATTATTATGTAAGTTGGCATTTATTAAGCGCAAGCTGTTACTCCGCAAGGAGTATCCTGGCGCTGAAGAATAGACGATACGGGAGGGTCCTATGAGATACCAGCCTGTGTTCTGGTTAAAATAACCCGAGACAGCAGACAGCAGAAATGTTGTATATCCATGTCTTCAATGCCTTCCTAAATTGAGATTCCGTTTTCTGTAATCTTAAATTGATTGGAAGTGTATTCCAGGCTTTGGACCCCAGGACGGCAACAGTTTTTCCTCCTTTTGTTATCCGTCTGAAGGTGGGCGGTTTCAGGAGTTTGGCTGTGGATGACCTAAGAATCCTGGTGGTGGTACATGGGGAGAACCGTGCTGAGAGATACCTAGGTCCTAGTTTAAGCATGGCTCTATAAGTGATTAAAAGAATTTTAAAAAGGATTCTTTTATGAATCGGAAGCCAATGCAGAGCTTTAAGCGTCGCTGATGCAGACACTCTGCCTGGAAGCCTCAGGACAAGGCGCGTTGCAGCATTTTGGACCACTTGCAGTTTTTTTATTGTGACTTTATTTGCCCCTGCAAGGAGGCTGTTGCAGTAGTCCAAGCGCGAGAGAATTAGGGCCACTGCTACTGATTTCTTTGCCGGAAGCGAGATCAGATCAAAGAATTTCCTTATTGATCTTATTAGGCTAAAGCAGGTCCCTGCTGTGGCTGACGCGTTCGGGAGAAAAGACAACTCGGTATCGAACTGTACCCCTAGATTTTTAGCTACTTTAGCCATATCTGGTGGGGGAGTAGTTCCCTCTTGCCACCACATATCCGGAAAGAAAGTTACATCTTTCCCAATGGGCAAAATTGATTTTTTATCGGTATTGCATTTCAAATGGTTATCCCTCATCCACTGTATAACTTGCGATAGACAGCATTTAAAGTTCACTTCGGCATCTGTGTTATCGTTGTCAAGAGATACGATCATTTGAGTATCGTCTGCATAGGACGTTACTTCGATTCCGAAGGAGCTTATAAGAGAGATGAGCGGGCCATATACATATTGAACAACAGTGGGCTCAATGAGGAGCCTTGTGGAACTTCAGTTGTTATGATTTTCTCTGTCGAGAGGAATGTACCTAGGGTCACCGCTTGTCTACGGTTGGTAAGAAATTATTTAATCCATTCTAGAGCAGTACCTGAAATGCTGCTGCGTTCGAGTCTCTTTAAAAGGATCTCATGCGAGATAGTATCGAACGCAGCCGACAAATCGAGTAGGATCAGGACTGCTTTCCTACCATTGTCTGCTAAGATTTTTAGCGCCTCAGTAACTTCCAAAAGGGCTGATTCATTTGAATGCTTTGGACGGAAACCCGATTGTTGTCGATGGAGAATGTTAGCTGCTTCAATGAATCTCGTGAGTTCCTCGTGTACAAATTTCTCTGTTATTTTACCCAACACGGGGAGCAATGAAATGGGCTGGAGATTAGAGAGCACCGAGGGATCAATATTCTGTTTCTTTTTAAGAGGTTTTATCAGGGCCAGTTTCCACTCATCTGGTACAATGCCCATACTTAGTGAAGAATTTACTATTTGGTTTATGACAGGGTTGACAATATCAATAATTTTATGGAGGATCACGGGAGGACATGCATCTAAAGGAGAATCTGATTTGCAAGCCATAATGGTCTCGTGAGTCAATTCTGATGTATGACGTTACAACGCATACATTTACATCGCGGTACATTACATCGTGGTTTTTACAACGCAAGTCGTTACAACGACTTGCGTTGGAGGGCGCTGGACTTAGGAGTAGTATAATTTACTATTCCAACTCCTGTCTACGTACAGTAGGGAAGGTGTTGGATAGTAAATTATACTATTCCTTGTCCTAGAGCGCCATCTAGCGCAAGTCATTGTAACGACTTGCGTTGTAAAAACCGCGTTGTAATGGCATCGCGATGTAATCCCCGCGTTCTAAACGATGTTTCCCATCAATTCTAGTGGTACCAATTTGAAGGTTTTAATGCAGTGAGCACTGGGGCTGGGAACTGATTCAGTAGAATCCTCCCCATTATGGCTGGGAGTGATTGGAAAATTCTTTTGAATATTGAGAATCTTTTCTTCAAAGTAGTTTGAGATGTCATTATACAAAGTTTGTGAAGGAGGTAATTCTTTCTGCAACACTTTCGGGTTAGGGAAAGATTTTACGATCGTGAAGATCGCCTTTTGATCTAAATTGGCCTCACTTATTTTCTTTGAATAGTACTCTTTTTTAGCAATTTTAATATTCTATCTGCACTATTATACAACCTTCTCCATTTACGCTCCTGTTGCTTACAATTGGAATGGTTTAATGCTAAAACGGGGGTGAACCAGGGAGCCTTCTGAGTTTTTGATTTCTTGTTCTTGTCGTGTTTCTCTAGTGGTACTAGCTCATTACATACAGTCGTAAGCCAGGAGTGGAGACTGCAAGAATCCCCCCTGGGTTTCCTGTCATAGGGGGCATGAGTGCCTGTGCATAGGTGGTCAGCTGTGGATTATCAATTAGTTGAGCCCATTTACGTCTAGGTTGGGAATCAGAGGATGGTGAATCAGAGCAACTTTTCTGAGGCATCTAGTGGTTTATGAACCCCGATAGGCACAGGTTGCCCTGAGTTTATGGTCTACGGTAACTGTATTAAGGCAAACGCAAGGAGATTGTATTTGGGCCACAGACTCTAAAACACGTGGACCCTTGTTGGATATCCTTCCGTATTATGCAGTCTTGGTACCGCAGTCCAGGATGATGGGCCCCATTTCAGATGAGTCAATTTAACAAACTTGAAAAATAGTCCATGAACTACCAACATATTTGTTGGCCGTTTAAACTAAATTGTGTCTTCTTAAAATGATCCAGTGAGGTATGGCCTAGCATCACATTCAATTTTGGAGTGGAGAGTTCAGTGTGAGCTCAACTTCTTTTTCATATTCGCCCGATTTGCGTTCTTGAATTTGAGCCCATGGAACAAGCACTCCTAGCAATGACGGCAGAACTTCCACTTTAGTCGGAGGACACTTGGCCGAGTCCTTGGACTACTTCACATGTTAAAGAGCATTCTGAGATTTTTGTTGGCTAAAGGTTCAGGTCACTTTCGATCACATCAGTGCCTAACCCATAGCAAAAGGAGGCACATCCACCAATCTGTGAAGTGCAGGAGACCTGAGCAGATGTGTTTTGGTATGGCTGCTGTTTATCTGCTCTGAGCAATGGCAGATAATTCACAGCAAGAAATTGCAGGACCATCTTCTGCACTTGCGTCCGTGTCTGAAGAAGACGAGGTGATCTGAACTGGGACAATGACAGCATTATTCAACCAGTCCACAAGCAAGAAGAAGTGGAATGCCAGGAGACTTAGAAAATGTTAAGGAACATTATGAAAAATTCAACAATAGTTATAAAAAAACAGTAACAACGCAAAAAAACAAAAGCACAGACTACCCAAAAAACACAGACTACACCCAAAAATATAAAAACCCTCTTTTGAGTACTTCCAACAAAAATCTATCAAAAAGCTTGTCTCTGTTAACTCTTGAACTCGGCACTGAGACCGTGGACTACGGATGGGAGCTCAATAGTGGTCCACTGGATTACTAGTCCGTTGCTGTGTTTTTTTTTTTTAGTTAAAGTATTTTATTGATTTTTCCAACCGTCTCATCAATAATTCACGGGTACACACAGTAACATTGTGTATGATGCCCAATCGGCAATGCACATATCAGGAGAAACCATTCTTCAACTTTTACTACCCTAACCCCATCCCCTGCCTCCCTCTCTACCCCCACCCCCCCCCCCTCTGTCAGTGTGCCCGCACAAACCCCTGTTACATGTAGCCATTAGGCAGCCCAAGGTCTAAACCCACCGAACCCAAAGCAATGAAAAAGACATCAGCAATGATCGCAGTAGTCCGTTGCTTTAGTACCTAGACTGCAGACTATGAATGGTGATTGAAAACTTGCAGAGCAGCCATCAAATCATTCATTGCAAACCAAATGCAATGCTTATGGCTTCATAATATTTGCACTAATAATTAACAACACCTGTGGAAATGTACTAATATAGCTAGCTACTTTAAGCTGAATACCATAATGTAGAACTGGCTTTGGCAAGTACTATTGAATGTCTGTGGCTACTTACATGAAATTAATTTAAGAATAGCTATTCCATAAGATAACAACCATCTCCCCTCTTTGGAGGCCCTTTAGAAATTAAACAGAAGCCATAAATGGGCTGACTGTATATGTAATGTGTCCTGATATGCCAGTTTTGACACATATCTCTAACTGTGTGAAAATAATTTAACCAGGTATGACACGTCTGAGTTCTGGGTAAGACAGAAAAATATTCAGCAAACCAGGTGTGTGTATATAGACATGCCTGTTAGTAGTTCTCTTCCCATGCAGGGTCATCTAAAAAACAGCTAACCACCAACTGGAGATTTTTTCTGCCAATGAATAATGTGCAGGGGTTGGCAACTTTTCTCATAATGGGTAAGCGGGGTAACTGTGTTTCACTCAGTTTCTCTTCTCTCCACATACACATTGGTCAGTGTAAAACATGGTTGCTGCAATGCATTTCTAGAATGTGAGCATATACATCCCTGAAACAAGTGCAAACAAGGAGGGGGGCGACCATTTTAGCCAATACAATGTGTCGAATTCGTGGTAATGATACTGCCACCCTTAACTCTACAGACGTACATAGGTTTGTCATCACATTCCCTGTATTAAGGTTCCATTGCCTCTTGGCAAAGGACATTGAGCAGACATAAATGAATACCATCAAACGGGCAAAACTCCTGTGTAAATATGTCTTCCAAGTTCAAAGCTATATGCATTATGGGCAATGTGACCCTCATAGATACCCAAGCGTGCACACATCTTGAGTAAGTGCAATGCTCAGAATGAGAATAAACAGTTCCTCCAATTCCTACGAATCTCCTTTCTCTTCTCTACACACAAGTTCATCTCCTATAGGAATGTGATATGTACATTATGTTGTTTGATGTGTAAAACAACCATTCTATTTTTACAACATTAATCATGCCACTTACATGTCTGGTTAATATTTAAATACTGAGACCTGTTGAAATTTTAAAGCCAGAGCACTACAGTGTCAACCATGTCTGTCCCACTCACAATCCCTTCCCCCTCAGAGTTGACATGCCACTGCCATTCCATGGCCTATGCATGATTGTGCCTATAAAATATGGACCTCACATTTACTAACCAAAGGGCCACAATTAAACCCAAGTTCAACCCTGTGAGCATGTACCACTAGGAAACTTGTGACATGAGAGCATATCAAGCCCACCCAAACCCAACAGTAAAATCAACTGATAACTAAGAAAGAGAAGAACATTGTCATGTATATGGTCCCACTTCGCAACTATACAAACAATAGTGGGGCTCCACTAATGTCTCCACTGCATTAAACCCATGGAGAAGAGGACACGGGCGAAGGTTAGCTGCCAGCATAATGTCTGACATAGGTTAATGTTAGACAAAATCTTGCACCACCCAGCTCACTCTCATTAGCTCCTTTTAGCATTGAAATCAGCAACCCCAGAAAACATCTACAGAACACTCCATCAGTATGATAGTATTCCAAAGATACCAACACAATGCACAGTAAGGTTCTCACATAACTCCCAGCATTAAGGAGTCTCCAAACACAAACCGAGCTGTGCTTAACTCAGTATGGGAAATACAAATAAGAACTCAACAATGTTGACATCAGTAACAGTTTCTTGTGTCAGGTTCTCATCTCACCTTGTTGTTACAGTCAGGGTTTGTCTCACCATCAATGTGAGTGCAATTGAAAAGGGACAGTGCCTAAAAGCATGACTTCTCTGCTCTCCTGTTGTTACCTTGGTAAATTGTCAACCAGTTCCAAGCCTGTTCAAAGTGAGTGAAAACATTTTGTGGGATACAAACAATGAAGTTCAGCTCTGCAGGAAAGAGCAGGATGTACTTTGGATCCATTTTGCCATGGCGTCAAACTCTTTCTTTTACTAAATGGTTGAACATCAAAAAACAGTACAATCTCAGTGTTTTCAATTCATATCTGCCAAATCTGCTCGCTTGCCTGTGAGATAGCATCCCTATTCCTGTAGTAATCAGAAGACCATGACCCCAAGAAAAATGCTAATATATATAAACTTCTCCAAAAAGACTGAAATGCCCTTGATCAGTGGTGATTCTTTACTCATTCTAACACAAAGAAGTCCAGTCTGTTTCCCTTCATCTCCACCATCAGCAAGACCAACCTTATGTCTTTGATGTATGAATCAAGTTTACTGGTTGCCTGTATGCGGTCCTTTACTTCCTGTGCTACTTTCCTGAGATCAACCCTCACAAGATTGAGTTGCATGGCTACTGTACTAATTCTTACCTCCAGTGAAACTCTGGTTTGTTGTGTGGTGATAGGATGCCAGTTACGGAGGGTGTGAGGGCTGCAGGTTTCTCAAATTGTGGGAAATCTGGGGCGTCTAGGTAGGCAGATTCAGTTTCATAGGACAATCCCTAGTTTTGTTCATTTGCATTTGTTCGCTTTTCTTTTACTATTTTCAATGTGTTCTCACACATCTGTGAACTAGCTGCAACAGTAGTGCATGCCCACCGCTGAGATTCTGGGTTGAATATCTAGGATTCACAACAATAGGGAAAGGCATAGCCTATGCAGCTATTAACTATTGGGAGCGTCTCAGTCGTGGGGCAGCAAGATACAATATGGCCGGTGATATAGAAAGTGTAAGTTGTGAAGACAACTGGTTTAAACTTCTTCAGGGATCGAGCTCCTCATTCCCTCTTGAAATTGGCACCAATACATGCAGAGTCGGAGAACACCCTCTTGGACATGGGTTTGACTAATTCATGAACCCAGCATAGTTTAATGGCCATATTCACCATTGATTGGAAACCTGCTAAGATTTCATTAGCCTTGAAAAATCACACAATTATAGGGGTGACACAAGTACATAGCTGAAGATGTGTCTTGGAATTTTCTATACCATCACACCTGAAGATCCACTGAATTAAAAAAAATAAGAAAAACAAAAGATGTCAAAACAAGATTTATGTCTGATTTGCAGTTCTTTCTTTTTCTATTAAATGTATACTAGTCATATTTGGGGTCTTATTTACAATGAATTAACGCAGTGCGGTGCTGCAAGCCATTTGGCTGCGCTGTGTTAATTCCAAAGCACATGGATGTGCTATATCTACAGCTATATGACAGATACTTTTGCTCTCCCCTGCCCTGGGGCACAATTAACTGCCATGCGCCGATACAAGTACCCTTGCACCGTGGTGCAAGGATGCCTGCCTCACAGGGATGATTGTTTATGTGCCGGAAGGTGTCCCTTCCTGCACAAAAACAATCTGAAATGATGTTTTGAAACTTCTATGTGTGCTGCATTAGCACACATAGAAGTGGCAAAACATAATTGTTTTTAAATGATTGATTATGTGCAGGAAGGTACACAAGAGGTGATTTCCTCATTCTATGTGTGCTGCAGTATGCAGCGCGGATAGAAAGAGGACAAATATGAGGAAAAATAAATACAAGTGTCCTCATTGTGCCTCCCTATGCCTCCCCTGGTGAGGCGTAGCACACAAACGCATTTCCAGTTTTACGATTTCTCGTAAATCTGTAAATGTGTCAGGTTCCATCGGTGTTGCATGGTAACACCCACAGCAACACCCATGGAACGCCCCTTTCACGCAAAGTGCTGCATGTAAAGGGGCAGAATTTACAAGGACAGGAAAAGCCAGGCAGGGTGGCTTTTCGTGTCCTTGTAAATATGGGTCAGCAAAATGTGCCACTGGTGCATCAAAAAAGTGACGCTCTGGCTACGCAAGGGGCTTGTAAATAGGCCCTTTGCTTTCTTAGCATTCCATTCCACAAAGTCACATGGATCGCAAAGTTCATTCTCCTCTCAGTGTGGTATTAGCTGTATTGACCATAGGATTGTTGAGTAGCTCTGGCCAAGCACCATCTTTGAATGATTGACACATTAGGGTAAGGGGTTAAGGGTCTCCTTAATTTTCTATCACTGTTACTCTCTAACAGTTTAGGAATGAATGCTGCAAATGGTACAAAATGCGGCAATCAGCCTTCTGTTTAAACTTCCTAAAGCCTCAATTTCCCACTGCTGTGACCAGTTGCACTGGTTACAGGTAAAAACAGGATTATCTTCAAAGCCTTGACGGTGGCACATTCTGCCTTCTACAAGACAGGTCCTAAAAACCTGTATAGAAGGATGGTAGAATACTATCCTAAAAGATCTCTGCTCTCGAAGGGCCTGATTCACAGAACTAATCTGAGACAAAATCCTAAACTTACTACTTTTGGTATTCACAGAAGGCATTTAGTAGTAGTAAAGTGAGGAGTCCTAACTTTACTACTACTAAATGCCTTCTGTGAATACCAAAAGTAGTAAGTTTAACCAAAAGTAGTAAGTTTAACCAAAAGTAGTAAGTGCATTCTGTGAATACCAAAAGTAGTAAGTGCCTTCTGTGAATACCAAAAGTAGTAAGTTTAGGATTTTGTCTCAAATTAGTTCTGTGAATCGGGCCCGCAGTCTGCCCGGCTGCTGGTTATGCCCTACACCAAACAGAAGCTGTGGGCCAGTTCAAACTGCTCAGTTCTGGCAGCCAAATACTGGAATGAACTTCCACTCCACTCAGATGCATTCTAGAAAAAAACATATTTCAAAGCAACTCAAAACACATCTGTTTAAACTGGAAGTTGGTTGTTATTCTTGTTCTGGCCGATCGTCTTAGCGCCGGGACACTCTCACAGTAACTGTGCACTTTAGAAGTCCTTTTATTCATTCAATGCTAACAATAACCTTCTGAATACTGAGGTTCATTTTCCAAAGTTCTTAATAACTAACAAGTCACATTTAAATAGTGTATGTTTATCATGTTTTCAGCAGCGGATCTTGGAGGTACAGAATACAGTTGATCTTTGGGTTGCTTTAGCAAGCTTGATTAGAGTGCAAATATTTGTTAAAGTCTGCGGGCCGCAGTTATGAGGCCCTACTGGTATTTTTGCGCTGCCAGAACGTCACCTTTTTGACATTCCGGTGGACCAATGTGTCACTGGCATATTAATAAGGCCACATAAAGCCATGTTATGTGGCTTTTCATGGCCTTATAAATATGTTGCCCGTTCACGCAGAAACTGTGTGAAAGGGACGGTCCATGGGTGTTGCTGGGGGTGTTCCCAGCAACATCCATGGCTTTTTGACACTGCCCCCGATTTACGTGAAATCCTGCGTCTGAGGCAGCGCCAACAACGTATGCCTCCTTGGGGGAGAAGTATGGGAGGCACACCGAGGAGAAATATCTTATTTCTTCTAATTGTTCCTCTTTCTATGTGTGCAGCACACATAGAAAGAGGAAAAAGCCTCCTGTGATTGTTTTTGTGCAGGAAGGTTTCTCTTCCTCACAAAAATGACCATCCCCCAATGCAGGCACACTTGCACCATGGTGCAAAGGTGCCCACGTTGCGACATCGCAGCCCATTGTGCACAGCGCAGTGGATAAGGACAAGAATGCGCAGTATCTAATAGATACGGTGCATTCCAGACATTTTCTTTTGCGCTACGGCAAAAAACTCGTAAATGAGGCCCGAGTGTGAGAGACAAGTGAGTTTCAAGACAGCAAATGGCTATAGTTTAGGCAATGAGATTTTTATTTTGAATTTAAAAAACATTGACTGGAATTTTTTGCCTCATGGATTGCATTTACCAAAGTACTTTGGGTAACAAATGAGTATATGGACCCTGATGTGTGGCAGCATTGGTGTGGTTCAAAAAAAGAGCTCAAGCACCTTCTGGGCAAACCACCATTTTACAGCTGGTTGGCTGAATTCATCTTCGTAATACTGTGACCGCCTCTCCCCTTTGTCTCTGTGATGATTGTAAGTTCCTACTCTTCAATTTGTAAAGCTTGGGGCAAATAGCAACGTATCAGGTTCACAGAATGATGACTTATTGGCCAATCTATAAAAGGAGTTAATGTTGGTTTATGAAGCAAACCATCTAAGGGGAATAATAATAAAACTTTTAGGAGGATCGGTGCTGAAAGAGTTGATGAAGGCCATTCTGAGTCACTGCTAAAAAAAGTCAAATTGATGTACTACATCTGGCCACCTTCTGCCCAGCATCCTATTTGCCCTTCCCAACCACACTTGCAAAATTAATGATCAAGGCTGACTTTTGTCCAATTGTGCAATAGCACCACATTTGAATAAAACTAAGGCATGATTTAGTCCTGGTTATGCTATTGAGTCAGAGATTGGCGCATTACTGGATGATGTGGGGGTGAACTAAATGGTGGTGGTGCACTGATCTAGCAGGATTTGCAGGCAGAATTTGACATAGTTCACCATCTCACTCTAATTTACACTTAGCTAACATTGGGGACAAGCATTTAACTCTCTGTTGGGCTTGGCTTTGGCCTCCTGTTTTTGAGTTCGGATTTGCTAACTTGGTGGTTCTGCGCACTTCTTCACTGCTAATTAGTGTTAAAGTGCAAGTGCTACTACTGTAAATTGTGCTATGATTGGTTTTCCATCATTGGTATATTTGATTTACTAGTACGTCCCCCGTACAGTGCACTGTTTGTGCTCAGGGCCTGTAAATCACATGCTACTAGTGGGCCTGTAGCACTGGTTGTGTCACCAACACAAGTAGCCTTTCAAAGGTATCTCAGACCAACCACTGCAGTGTCTGAATGCAGTTTTACTGCCATGCCGACCTGGCAAGTGCACCCACTTGCCAGGCCACAACCTTCCCTTTCCTTACATGTAAGTCACCCCTAAGTTAGGCCCAAGCTAGCCCCATGGGCAGGGTGCAGTATATGTGAAAGGTAGGACATGGTAGTAGTGTGTTTTATATTTCCTAATAGTGAAATACTATTGAAAGGACTAGCTCTCCCATAGACTAACATTGGAGCTGCCTTGTAACATTTTACAAGTGTAACTTTCAATTGGGAAGAGCTAGAGACTTCGGGTTTAGTCTCCCTGAACACAGAATTCAATAACACAACTTTTGGTAAAGGTGGTTTTTAAATTGTGTGTTTGAAAATGCCACTTGAAAGTGGGCATTTTCTTGTTTAACCATCATGTGTGCCTCTGCCTGTTTGTGTATTCACTGTCTGGCTTTGGAGTGACAGGAGCTGGGAATGTGCATTCACTTTAGACAGTCACAAGGGGGTTGAGGTGTGTCCTGCCTTTCCTGGGTGACTCCTAGCCTGACTGAATAGGCCTTCCTGTGTTTAGAGTGGTGAGAGAAATTTTCACTAGCACCTGAATAGGCTGTGTCTTCCCTGCACAATACTGCTTCCACCTCCTGTAGTGAAGCTGGACCAGGGAGGACAAAACTGGTTGTGACTGAGCCAAAGAGACTTTCTGCCTAAAACTTCAAAGGGAAAAGTAGAATAAATATTGGGGCCCTGACCCCAGAACTTTACCACTTTGAATTGTGTGCATTGCTGTGTTGGCATGCAGTGGCTGCTTCTGTCTTGGGCAGTGAAAGACTAGACTAGACTTTCCAGCCAGAGCAGAAGAGCACGGCCCAAGCCAGAGAGTACGGCTCCAGCCAGAGAATATGGCCCTGGTGTGGAGAGTACGGCCAAAGCCGGAGACTCCGGCCGACTGCAGACATAAAGTTATGACTCGTAAATGTCCTCTGTGAATACCAAAAGTCGTAAAGTTAGACTTTTGTCTCAGATTGCATTTGTGAATTTGGCCCTGTGTGTTTTGTGCTGCAACAGAATAAAAAGCAACCCAAAGCCGTCAGCAACCCTGCTGCCAGCTCCGTGACCTGCTGGCACTGCCAAGAGCACTGCCCCGCTTCCCACCACAACCTTGGTCTCACGGTCGATGATGCCTGATGCCACCACCAAGCTGCTGCTTGCACCATGACCTGAGGGCACAGCACTTTGCATCACTTCACTTCACATCACCACCTGGCTTTCACAACGACAACGCTCCATGGTGACATCGATGATGCTGCCTGCACTGTGGCCTAGGAGTACCGCTCAAAAAGTACTCGCTGCAATACCTTCTCTCACACCGCAGCCTTGGCCCAGTGACGCCAGCGCCATTGACTCGAGATCATCTACCGCGGACAGAGCTTCAGCAACGACAACTTCGCTGCCTGCACCCTGACCTGCCAATACCGCAAATAGCATCGCCGTACCTCACACCGCAGCCCTGGTTTCGCCGACACGACTGGATTCATCCACCGAGCCAGTGCCTGCACCACGACCTGAGGGCACTAAACACCGCACCCTAGCACCAACCTACAGATGCTCCTGACTTCAACATCACGGAGTTCAATCTGCAGCACGTGTGACTTCAATGGCCCGACGACATCAGCTCTGACCTCCAGGACCGACATCTGCCAATGCCGCAATTTTGGAGGTCTTCGCAAGGTCCATGACGCCTTGCATTTCCAAGGTACTGTTTATGGGTCTTCCTGACATCGTAGCTGGCTCACGACCTCGCGGTCGCCCTGAACTGTTGGATTTGTTGAGCTATAAACTTCAAGGAAGTGTCTTTTACATTTATTCTTGCAAAATTCATATCTTTATTACTGTATTTTGGAATTTTATCATTTTGGTCTTGCTCTACATAGATAAATATTGGCTATTTTTCTAAAACTGGCGGGGTGCCCTTTTGTAGTGTCTTCACTGTACTACTGTGTGTTGTTTGCAAATGCTTTACACATTGCCTCTGAGATAAGCCTGACTGCTCGTGCCAAGCTACCAAGGAGGTGAGAAGGGGTTATTATAGAATTATAATCCCCTTATCCTGACTAGAAGGAAGGGTCCCTACTTGGACAGGGTGCAAACCTGCCAACCAGGGACCCCAATTTCTAACACTCTCCAATGGTTAAAATCCTTTCTAGTTGAAAGAGGTGACACAGTGGCAATTCCACTGTATTATTGAACTGGCCTATGCATGAAATGTGGAGTGCTTCAAAGGTCAGCACTTTCACTGATATTATTTAATATCAATTTAATGCTCATCCCAACATTGATACACTCTTTTAGTATAAGGCTTTATCATTGTGCAGAGTACTTGCAGCTGATCGTTAAATGTTACATTCAATCAGGATCAACTGCTTAATTTGATCATATGTCTAGAACAATAAAAGGAGAAATGTGGAAGAGCCAACTGAAGTTGAACTTATACAAACAGAGATAATGGTAGTCAGATAACCGTATGAATGCTGGCCAAGGTAGACATGGACGACCACCCCTTGGAACCCCCCTGAACTGGAGTCCAACATTTAGAAATCTGGAGTTGTAGTTTGGAAACCGCTTATTGTTAGAAATATCAGGTGTCAAAAATTGTTAAGGCCAGATTGCTATACTAAGACCAGTTGTGCAGATGTTTCTGCTGTTTGCCTTTTAGCATAATAATAGTAAGAACAAGATAAATGGTTTTCTTGAATAAGACTGTAACAATGGAGGGCACTGGAAGGAGGTAGTCTGAATGAGCTATGAGTATCTGAGGAATGTCATTATGGGGCCGATTCACAGAACTAATCTGAGACAAAATCCTAAACTTACTATTTTTGGTAGTCCCATAAGGCATTTAGTAGTTGTAAAGTTAGGACTACTAACTTTACTACTACTAACTAACTAAGACAAATTCCTAAACGTACTACTTTTGGTATTCACCGAAGGCATTTAGTAGTAGTAAAGTTAGGACTACTAACTTTACTACTAGTAACTAAGACAAAATCCTAAACTTACTACTTTTGGTATTCACAGAAGGCATTTAGTAGTGGTAGAGTTAGTAGTCCTAACTTTACTACTACTAAATGCCTTCTGTGAATACCAAAAGTAGTACGTTTAGGATTTTGTCTTAGTAAGTAGTAGTAAAGTTAGTAGTCCTAACTTTACTACTACTAAATGCCTTTTGTCTCAGATTAGTTCTGTGAATACGCCCCGATATTTGTAAGTGTTTGACGATGAGGGCTGAAATTCTACCCATGTTGATGTTTTTTGTGGTGGGATGGTTGGCATCGCACACACACTGGAGGTTCCTTCAATGTCATTTTGAACTTTTCCTTTTACATGAATGAAGAATTGGTTGTTTGTCATTGACTTTTTGAAGTGTGAGGTATGGATGGGAATGGTGCATTTCTTGACTGCTTTAAAGAAGGCCTTCCTTTTGTTGGCACCTGCAGCTCTGACGTTTTCATAGTAGTATGCCTGAACGGTGGGTAATGCAAGTAGGCACATGTTCAGATTCTGTTACACACTCACTTTGAATCTACTTTGAAAATCTGTTGGCTTCAGTGTACCCTGCCAGGGTCAGAATATACTAAAGTACACCATTTTCATCCAGCGCACAAGCTTTTTTATAAGTCAGAAACAGAAACATTGATTTCATCAGAGTGAAAATTCAGAAAAAACATAAATCCTGTCATTCAACAGTGAACAGGTGACTCTCCTAGACCTCACAGGTTGAATACTAGTTATCAAATGTCCATCAATGTGAAATGTATCTTAATGTGAAGGAGAGGGGGTCAGAAGTCCAAACAAATGCTTGGCCTTGCAAATCGAGCATAGTGCAAAGTTGTAGTTATCATTGCATATCTCCCTGCTTACGTTGTGAATCCTTGCAAGACACAGATAAAGTGGTCAGCAAAAGGGGCTCAGCCTGTTACATCTGCTATATTTTTAGTATTTGTAAAGTCACCAGGGATGGTATCCTGGTGCTGAAAATCAAGAGCTGCATGGGCCAAGCTAGGGTTGAGACTAAGGCCCTCATTACGATGGCGCACCATTTCATAAACATGCCTGTTTCCATTGCCGCTTGTACTGCAGCCTGGAAAAGGACACAAGCCGCAATAGAAACAGGGTTGTATTCAAACAGCTATGCACCGTGTGCCAGGCACCATGTGGTGCCTGGCACATGGTACATGGATGTTTGGGGAGCACCACATGTGCCCCCAGACCCCATTGAGGAGGCCCACAGGGGATGGGGGCCCTGCTAGGGTCCCTAAATTGCCTTTCCATCTGCCTTTACATGGTGGTTGGATTGCCATGTAAAGGCAGAGGAAAAGAAACATTCTAATCCCTAAGGCGGTGCCTCCACAGGCACCGCCCCCATTGTAGGAAATAGGATTCCAGCTGCTGACCCCGAGGGCTCCTTGAGCCTGTTGGAGGCAGCAGTCTTTCCCCCGCCTGATGCGCTCTAACCACTGGTATCCTAATCTAGTGAATCGGACCGCAGCCTCAGACGTTGGACAGACAGCACCCAATGGCCTGTTAGTGGTGATCCACCTGACATCGGAATGAGGTTCTGAGTGTAGAGCTATGTCTTCAGTTTCTTGCAAAATTCAAGAACTGAGGAGGAGGCTCTGGTGTGCAGGGGTAGGTTGTTCCAGGTTTTGGGAATGGGGTAAGAGAAGGCCCGGCCACCGGATTTTGTTCTGCATAAGCAGGAGATGAGAGCAAGTAGGAGTCCACCTGATCAGAGTTATCGGGTATAGTCCTGGCCCCTTGATATACCTCCATAAAAAAATTGTCCAGATATTTTTAGTTTTGATTTCTGTTTTGTATCATTAGAGAAGTATTTTAGCTTGGGTAGACATTGCTAAACTGGGCCACATTTTTCTGGACAACATTTTTAAAAATGGTGGATGTGTTGCAGTTATTATGTAATATTTCAGGAACCATGAGACCTATATACTTCATTTTGGTGTCAAAACATAGGTTTTAGGGGTCAAGTAGTCTTATAGAGACAGAAAATATCTCCTCAGAGCAACACTTCTGCCATTTTCAATATGGCAGCTCTATACTAATGTGTTTTAGCCATCATATTGGTAATTTATTTGAACAATGTTTTTGTTTCAGGGTTTCTATTGATTTCAATTCGTAAACATGAGCAAAGCAGGTGGTAGGAGAGGATCTTTACCTCCTGACAGAGGGTTGCTTAATACAAACTCTGAGGACTCATTCAACAAAGAAAAATGTGTCATATGCCAAACTAATCTGAAAGAAAAGCTAACTTATTCTCAAAAGAATTAACCTGATGGGTGAAAAGCATCAAATATTTTATTATTGTGGCAACAAGTGCTTCAAGTCAAATACAATAGAAAAAAACCTGGAAAAAAATGACAAAAATAGTAGAAACCAGTGATTTACATCAAGAATCCAAGTCTTCTGGGAAAGGTATGATAACCAATCCCAATGCCCATCCACTTAGAAGATCGATGGCTACCCCTCGTCAACCTAACAAGACAAAAAATCCACAGGTCTATCTGAGCTCAAAAAGCTCACAAGCACAAACAGTACAAACTTATACCTCCCATTCAAAAATGAGGGGAGCCCTTTAAAGAGGACGGAATCCCATCACCCACCGAGGTGGCATGCTTCATCATCTGGGATCTCTTCTTGGCTGCAATACCTAGTGCAACCAAGGGCTACAACCCCCTCACTGTAAGGGAGGAGCTCGGGGATGTTTTTTTTATCAAAGAGAGGGATCAACTAAAATCCACAAGAAGTGAAACATACAAGGCATTAAGGGTAATGGTTGCAGTGCATGTAATGATATGTGAAGTGATCTAAAATTGACTACCAAGAGAGAAAAAAGAGTTTATAAGGTAACTCTTGGTGTTAAGGACAATGCAAGTGCACTTCAGAAAATATTGACTGCACTAGTCCGTAAAACAGGTCTACATGTTTCAGCCGTGATGATCAAATTAATGACGATCAAATTATGATCTTGGCCTTCCTCAGGACCTGGATGTTAATCGCTACTGCAAATGGAACAGATACAACCTACACAGTCTTGTGGTCTCAATTTGTAGAGATATCACAAGGATACAGATATCACCTGTAAAGAAAAAATACTGACATGAATACAGTGAAAATGAATGATATTAAAGTTTGTGCTGTATATTGTTCTACACGTCTGGGTCAATAACCATCGTGTGGTACCTATACGTGTACCTCATACCTTTATAGTATATGTAAATACTGTAACAATGAAAAAGTAAATGCTTACCCGTGGTGTACGGGTGAACACCTCACCTCACCTGGCAACAACTCAGGACGCGAGGCACCGCTCTGTTTAAAAAGGAATGACTTATTACAGATATGACTAGCAATCTGTAAAAAAACATCATTCACATAGTTTAGCATCAATCTGTACAATCAACTGGAATACTAATTCACTTAGCCAGATCAATAATGGCATCTTGTTAGCAGGTAAATATAGTCTGCCCAAATGGACATGCAGAGGAGATGCCACTGCTATCTTCAAATCAAAATGTGTCAAATGTTGGTGAGGGCTTGTTCAGATACAAATAAGTATTAACATACATATATGTCCCATTAGTAGATATCTCAACTAAAGTAGAAAGTAAGGGAGAGCAGAAGACTGCTATTCACACACAAGACCCAGTGCATCAGAATAAAATGCCTTGACTGTACTCAAATGTGCAAAAAACAGACAAACAAAGGCATCACTGCCTTCATGTCAAGCCTGTTTAAAAATGTTACAGGAATGCTTAGTCATGTTTAAATACGATTTTAGACCTCGTTTCTAAGTGTCTCAAATGGAATTGGTAGTTATGGAGACCACTTATTAAACAATAAAAAGGATACTCAATGCTCTTACAACGGCATTCAAAATAGCGTAACGCCTGCCTGAACATAGATAGTGTACAACAGCTCGTAACGAGAACATGAAAGCAGCGTGAATGACTGTGCCTAAAAAGACGCCGTCCTCGCTTACCTCTCCATCGGTACCCCGGGCCTGACACAAGCTGTAACTGGAGGTATCCGATCGGGGGAAGAGAGTGCACTTATGTACTATCGGAGCTTAATACCGGGCAGGTGTAGATCCTTGATTGATCCCTGTGTCGCAGAACGATTGCGTCACTGTAGCGTGCAGAAACTATCAAAGCTCTTAGATTCATGGGAACTGTGATCCAGGAGATAGATGTACAGGCCTCCTGTGTGAACAATTACAATTGCAGCTATTGAGTATGGGAAATGTAGTTTGACCAGCTCAGAAGTTTTGTTTGTACTGGTTTGTCATCTCCCAGCAATTGAATAGACAGGCGTATTTCTTCCATGGAAATCAAAGTTGCAAGGATAAAAAAAATAATAAAACTGTCAATTTGAAGAAAAGTGAGCAGAAACAAATGTGCTTGATCCTGGTGAATATAAATAAAAGAAGCAAGGAAATGTCAGTGTTCAGAGATGGTGCTGCATAGGCTAGAAATGTATTTGGAAAAGCCATCTTGTAGTTTGTCAACAAACATGATTTTGCACTTAGATATGGATTTTAAACCTTACAAAGGGAAACAATGATATAGTGGTGTGCAGCCAAGATCAAGGTCTAAGTAAAAAAGCATGTACATAAATCAATACCAGTTACATAGATCTATAGCAGGGTCCAAGGAATTTCATAGTTCAGACCTTCACTGTCACTCTTAAGTTTAAAAATCCATTTTTGTTCTTTAAGGAACAAAAATTTGCTAATGTCTGTTACATGAGAAGGGACAAACGGTTGTTCCACGACCGTCCATTTTAGCTCTTCAGCTTTGTGTTTCTGAGTCAGAAAATAACTGGTAAGTCTTGTTGCTTGTTTGTTGCATCGAATCGTGCTATTGTGTTCATTTATCCTAAGGTTCACCCTGCGAGTTGTCATTCCTACATACCACAGTTGGCATGGACAGGTTATTAGGTAGATAACTCTGTCGCTGTTGCAGTTAGGGTGTCTCATTTGTACCCGCGGTCTCCCAGTGCCTATGTCCACTGATGATGTTTGTTCAGTCTGAGGACATGCCGTGCATGAACCGCAAGGGTAGTGACCCTGGACAACTGACATTTCCCATAGAGCACTCAATTTATTTTGTGGCTTCAGTTTGGGTCTTGTGTGGACTAAATTGTCAGGGAGATTTGAACTTCTTTTGAAGGAAAATAATGGCAAAGGACTATTCTCTTTTCCCACATTAAGAATCCACCAGTGTTTCCTCATACTCTTTTGTATCCCATTTGATAGTGTGCTGAAGGTATTAACACAAGTGAGTCTCATCATGGGTGGTTTTGGTGCTGGTAGTTCTAACAGAGCTTCGCGATTGTTATTCGAAGCCCGTTTGTATGAATGTCGTATCAGTTTTTTGGGATAATTCCTATCTTGAAGTTGTTGTGACAATAGTTTGGCATGATGTTCATATATCTCCTTCCTAGAACAATTCCCACGGATCCGAAGGAATTGACTGTAAGGGAAATTGTTGCAAAGCGACTTTGGATGGTAACTATTAAATGCCAACAATGAGTTTCTTTCCATTGGTTTCTTATATAGTTCACTCTCTAGACCAGCAGTGAATGGAAAAATACGGAGGTCGAGAAAAGGCAAACTCTCTTTCTGTGTTCGACAGTAAATTTAAGGAAATTGTTCCTTGAGTTTAGCCAACTTTGAAATTCTAAGATGGCGGTGACATCCCCACGTCAAATGATAAAGATGTCATTAGTGTATCTTTTCCATAGAACAATCTGTTCATGGAAAGGATTGTCATTAGTGAGCACAAACTCTTGCTTGAAGAGATGGACATAAAGTTTGGCCAGACTGGGAGCAAAAACGCTGCCCATTGATGTTCCTGATGTCTGGAGGTAAATGGTATCCTCAAACTTGAAAAAATTATCTTTCATGGCCAGCCTTGCACATTCCATTATAAAATGTACAGGAGTGTTAGTGTCCAAATCTCTCTGATCTAGAAGCAGCCGTATTGCATCCAGGGTCTCTTCCTGGGGAATGCAAATGTACAGAGACTCGACGTCGAAAGAGACTAACAAGTCACTTCCAAAGTCAAACTCTGTCTCGGGTAGCACCCTCAGGATGTCCTTGGTGTCCTTAAGGTACGTGAGCATCTCCTCCACTATAGGTCTCAAAAAGTGATCAACAAAAGTGGATAGAGGCTCTAGCAATGAACCTATACCGGAGATTATGGGGCGGCCTGGAGGCGGTCAATGAGTTTTGTGTATTTTTGGCAATGAATAAAAATACGGCATTACTGGATGTGATGTGGTGAGAAAACTTGCCTCGTGGGGGGTAATCCACCCTTCGGTTTTGGCTTCTTTGACCAGGTTCAAAACTTCCTTCATAATCCTGGTTGTGGGGTCCATCGTCAGTGGACGATAAAATCGTCTTTCAGTAAGTTGTCTAAGACACTCAGCCCTGTACAACGAGGTATCCATAATGACTATAGCACTGCCTTTATCTGCTGGCTTGATTGGTATTAAGGCATCATTTGCCAAAGTCTGTAACACCTTTCTCTCATTGGAGGGCAAATTGCGAAAGTATCTATTCTTAGTGGCACATAGTTTCGAGACATCTTCAAAAGTAAGTACCTGATCTGGTAAAAGATACGTAGGCAGGTTGAAAGTGGATCACGGTTTCAGGCCACTATTTCCAGAACAGGTATCTATAATGATGTTATCAGTATCTTTTGCTTTCTCTTTAAAGAAGAACTGGAGCCGGATTTTCCTAAAAAATTGAGCCAGCTCACATCGTGTTTGAAAAGGATCACCTGCATACGTGGGAACGAAACCTAAACCTTTATTCAACACTGCTTGCTCGACATTTGTTAAAGTGCGAGTGCTCAGATTGACCACTATGTCGTTGGTTCGGTGCTCGTCCCTGCTTGTGGGGGGCCCTTCTTAATGCTGCGCGTGTTCCGTGGTGATGGTGGCGGGCTCCAATTAACTTGCGCCTGTTGTCCTCTTTTCCTTCCTCTGGAGCAGCCACTGCCAGGCCCTAAAAAAGGCTGGTTATTGAAAAAATGGGGTTGTGGTTGATAAGGCAGCATTTGTGGCTGAAAAGGTGGATTGGGAAAACCCCAAGGGGCTGGAGGCCACCATTGTGATTGTTGTGGGCCTTAGGAGCCTCTCCTCCAATATGATCTGTTATTCCGTCCTCGGTGTAAAATTATCACTGGTGTATGGATACACCTTTTCAAGGGAGAATCGTGCTAAGTCTTTTTTGACCACCTCCAACAATTGATCAGAAAGCAAAGAATCTTCAATGTGTTATCTGTTGTTTAGCCAGAACAAGGACCAAAGGGACTGACGAAAGAACAAAGAATAGAGTATGTAAGGGCAAACATGTTTTTATCTGCAGCGAGTTTCTTCAAGGTGACGTTTTCAGCTGAGTAGCTGATCTAAACAGTGAGGTGAATGTATTTGCAGCATATTTGTATGCCCATCTGAACTGCATGAGTGCATACCTTCAAAAATATGGATGTACAATGAGCTCCCAGAAGCAGCGTAACCTCCAGCCTTCAGTTAAGTTTGCACTCTTTGAAAAAGAAAATGGAGTTTTAAAGCCACTCTTGAGTGCTGGCTATGAGCTCACTTTCAGTGAGATCAGAGAAATAATAGTCAACATTGATGAAACTGTATTGATCCAGATTAATGAAACCTGGATTGTTCTGGTGAGAATGTACAATGATAGAATTTGTTTTTGTCAGTCTAACAAAAAGAATGAGTAACTTATGATGTTCTCAGCTAATTTGGCTCCTGAAGTTCTTGCTGCCAAAATTAGATCACATGATGCAGTAAAATCAGCAGGAACCATTTTAAGAAATGTCTTGAAAGATTTAGATTTTGGACTTAATGACACATTGTGTGATTCCCCGGAGCTCCGCAAATCATGGGAGTTAACAAGAATGCCTGATGTTCTCTTAAACATTTTTACATCATTGTTTTATATCAGCAAAGCAAAATTTCAACAAACTAAAGTTCTTGAATTTGGAACAGAGGCTAACAACATTGATGATGGCTTTGAAGATATAGTCAAGGAAGTGAAAGACAATCCCATGACCTGACAGGCTCATTTTGTGCAAATGTACTGTCTTTTCCAAATAATGTTTTATGAATTATATCATGGCAAAAAGAAAACTCTAGTACACATGACTTTTGCTCACACAATCTATGAAAAGCACAAAAGTAGAAAGCTAATCACTTAAATGAATAGGATTGGTGTATCAACAAATTGTAATGACATAGTACAGAGCAGGAACTTGTTAGCGGCTCATGCTGTAAAATCTTGTGAATCTGACAGCACAACACGTCCAAGTCACTTTACCAGGAAAGGATATGCAAGTGCTGCTCCTGATAATTATGATTTTAAGACAGATTTTCTTTGTCTGGATCACCGAGCACACATAATACTGCAATGGTGGTTTTTCAAAACTGTGCCAATGAAGGAGCTGCTGGAAAACACGCTGTGTCAGCTACAGGCATAAACAAACAAAGCTTCAAACTTATAACCCAACTGCCTTGACAATGTGTTCAAAATCACTGCAAGCCATCAACACGTTCTAGTATATCAGAAAGTTTCAAGGTGGCTGAGGACATGTATCTTCTTCTGCCAGATGCTGAGATCCACAAAGCTGATTCAACTGAATTTTTCATAATGCTTATTCGGTGAGGATTGATGGATGAAAAAAAGCCAGTTCGTCTCTGGGCTGGAATACATACTATGATCTCCCAGAATACCGTACCATTGAAGAAGGTTGGATTTTTACCAGTAATGCCATCTCCAGTCACAAACTACTCAACAGTATACACAGCTCTAAACATTTCCAAAACTAACGTGCTCAGCTTGAAGACCAGCCTAGCCTACCAATTTTCTGTGATGAAGATGTTTTCTGAATTGTAGCTGACATTTCAATGAGCAATCGAGTAAAATGTGATGATCTTTGTCCAGTGATGGCCGTTTTCCAAATGACAAAAATTGCATTGAGGTGTGCAGCAAGTTATCTCAGTGGATGTGGCATAGACAATGCACTTATTGAGGCTGCAATCTTTGGAAGCAAAACTGTCCAGTCAGTATTGAGTGGGACTCATTATGTTCGTTCCATACAAGGTATCCCCATCATATCTGAGGATATAGAAACATTGCATTGCAATGCTTTCTGGAACAAGAATGGCAAATTAGGCTTTGCATATCTTATCTCAGAAGTGAACAAGGCACAGGGTGCACTTCATTCAAAAGACATAATGCAAAGTCAGGCAATGTTCAATATACTGAGTTCAAAATCAGAAAACCTGAAACCAAATTTGTAGTGTTTGTTAAAGAATGTGAAAAAAAGAACTTAGCAAGTACAAGGGAAATGTTTTGCACATGATAGCTCTAGTGAAAAACTTGGTACATGCTGTTTGGGAAGGTGATTGGTAGCTGCACTTGAAGACTGTGGAATCACTTATTACCGTGTTTCACAAATTCAATTACATACAATACCTGAGATATGGGTCCTGGTATTCGGAAAGAGTGAAGAAGCTAGAGGTGGAAAAACCAGGCTCTACAGAAAATTAATCTAAAGACATTTTGTGGTGAAAGACAGAGGGAAGGTTCAATGCTGCGGCTCCAAATATGAAACTGGATTAAACAATCCAGAGATCACAGAAAAGATCAAAGGGAATTGTTGGTCAGACACGTAAAAGTTAAAAACTTCGGAGAGGTTGTTCAGACTGTTCTAAAAATACCAAAGTCAGTGTGTACCTTGCAAGAATTTCACATTGTCTTTGACAGTTATCTTGAATTATCTGCAAAGAATATGAGAGAATCACATAAATGTCTACAAGTGGAGCAATTGACTTTGCTTGCATGAAAGATTGGGCCCCTATTCCTGTGCAACTAGATACATTCTGGTCATCAACATCGTACAAGATGAACTTGGAGATGTTAACTCGTCAAAGCATTGCTAATGCTTCAGTGAACACTGAATTTCCCATTATTGCAAGTGGAATGATTGTCAATGAGATGTTGGTGCCTGCAGAGATATTTTCAAAAGGTATGGAGCATATGGTTCAAGAACTTAACAGCAAAATAGAGGAAGATGACCTTCGTTTTGTGCCACATGAGGAGTGGGCTGTTCAAAATGGTTCCACTCAAGTCATTGTACTGTCAAATGACAGATGTTATTATTGTGCTACTTAGATTTGTCGCAATATTCATAAGTCAAGGATTGTCGGAGTAATGGATACACTATGGAACAGGCAAGAAAGGACACTTAATACCGCTTCATATTCTGTACAAGAAACTCAACCCAGATGCCCAGTGTTCTTATCAAATGCAAAAACAACAGTTGATGGACAGAATGCAGAACAATGTCATACATTCACCTCAGTACAGAGATCTGGGCCTAAATCCATCGTTTTTTTGCTCACCATTCAATTCCAGTTTGAACCCAGCCAAATGCAAATCAGTCTTGACCCTGTGCCTCATGGGAACAGTCCAGCCCGAACTGCCAAGCCCGGTCCTCCCAAGACTGGAAACAAGCATCCTAGGACCGGTTTCGGGGTTTCACCCCTCTTCAGCCAGGATAGCTTGATTCCAGTGGCATGGAGAGCACAGGACCCACGTCTGGGCATACCCGTCCCACTCGGGGTGACAAATGCAAAAACAACAATTGATGGACAGAATGCAGAATAATGTCATACATTCACCCCAGTACGGAGATCTGGGCCTAAATCCATCGTTGTTTTGCTCACCATGCCATTCCAGTTTGAACCCAGCCAAATGCAAATCATTCTTGACCCTGTGCCTCATGGAAACAGTCCAGCCCGAACTGCCAAGCCAGGTCTTCCCAGGACTGGAAACAAGCATCCTAGGACCGGTTTCGGGGTTTTGACCCTCTTCAGCCAGGATAGCTTGATTCCAGTGGCATGGAGAGCACTTTAAAGATGTCGAAAAACACCTTGTGCATGTGTTGAAAGCGAGTTCTGACTGTCACACATTTGACAATCTTTGATACAGTGAGTTTAAGAGATCAGTCCCCCTAAGTGACCTTCCACCGACATCATATTCTGTGTGTGGACACATTAAAAGATGATGTGTAAATGTTTCGGATCATGCATACGTAGAGAAATATAATTGGGAATTTGGTTGGTAAGTTATTGACGAGGTGCTAAAACCTAGGAGATTTCTAAAGCCTCTACCCACAGAACTTGCACGTACATGTACTTGCAAAACCTGTGCTACAAAAAGATGTCCCACTGGATATGCTCTCTCAAATGTTCAACATTCTGTAAATGTCCCACGAGCAATGGCTGAAACAAATAGATAAACTATGAAACGAGGTCTGAACCAGGAGTGATAAACTTTTTTTTTCATATTCAGATCATAAACATTGCTTGGTGTATACACCAACCAAACAACTGCACATTTCAGATTGAACCATTATTATTTGTTTCATTTCTATATATGACTTTTCATCCTCTATAATAGCTGCCATTGTGTAAAATGGTGGGAGAGTTTCCCTGAGTGTTATTTTCAGTCTCTATAAGACTACTTGACCCCCAAAAACTATGTTCTGACACCAAAATTAGGTATATAGTTCTCATGGTTCCTGGAATATTAAATCATAACTGCAACACATCTGTCATTTTTTTAAATGTCATCCAGAGAAATTCAGCCCGGATCAGCAATGTCTACCCAAGCTAAATCACTTCTCTAATTATTCAAAAACACAAGTCAAAAATGAAAATCTCTGGCAACAATTTTTTTTCAGAGGCATATCAGGGGGTCAGAATTAGTAGGTATATGGACATTAATGCCATTATTGAGGACTCTTGAGTGAGAGGATATCTGCAAGTGAATGCTTGGTGAATGCTCCTGTGTTCTAAATGTGCTGCATAGTTACCGATTGTCAGTCAGTCAGTCACTCAAAATAGCTTTATTTCAATAGCCAATATCTTAAAAGCATTATCAAACTTACATCCTTCAATTTGTATAAACCATAAAAATGTTAAAAAAGAGGCATCAATTTAAGAATATAAAAGTCCAATCAAACATTAAAATCATCAATTTCTCGTTACCCAAAAAGTTAGAAAGTTTGGTTGTAGCAAGAATAAACTTGGTTACCGATTGATGAGGGCAGTCAGCAAACAATTCCAAAAGGGAAGCTGTGCATGAGCGGCAGCTTCCACTGTGAAGGGGACATCAACAGGCATCTTGGGTTGCTGACAGCAATTCCTTGGACCACTGAATGATCCCCCAATTCATTTTCATTATTTCTAACATACTTGTGCATATTATGGAAAAGAACAAAGAGATTAAGATGCTGTTTCCTGTAGGCCACCATTAATGCATTTGCAGCACACCTACAGGATTTTCACAATAAATCTAGTCTTATGAATTTTAATGTGGAAGTATATCCGTGAATCCTTTAGGAATGGCCTTTGACAGTGTATAGTGACGTTTTAAGACATGGGTAAAGTGGGCAATTGCCAAGGGCCCCCACCTTATCAGGGGCTCCATGCGAAAGTAAACTTTACTCGCTCTAACTTACCTCTATTTTTTTCTACATCTGAACCTCTTCTCTCACGTTAACCCTAAATCGTTCCCTCTTTTTTGTGGGAAACCAGTTTCCCGAAGTTTGTTTGCCATCATCCGAGTTACAACTAGCACAAAAGTTATTAAGATTTAAAGCTGTTACGAACAGGAGGTCCCAAAATATGTCTTGCACACGGCCCTAAAAACCCTTAAGATGACCATGCCAGTGCACTGTATTAGTACATTCAGCATTGCACAAAGCCTAGGCTGTGTAGTAGTGTAGATACTGATGTGACACAGCAGGCTAGTGCAGCCCGAACAGTTGGCACATCCATACGTCTGTGCTTCATAGAACAATACTGGTTGCAGCTGAAATTTTCCTATATGAAGTCATTTTCCAAATGCGTCATTAACTGGTAAAGACATGTATTAGTGGTAAACATCACATTCAGATGATATAAAATGCTGATTTTGTTTGTTGCCATTAAAGCATTCACACAAACGCTTTTATTGAGAAATGAATTATGCATCTGTTGTTCCTACTTTTGCCTCTCCTGTGTTACCTGGATATGCTCCTGCATGCGTGACTGGACATGAACGACAATGGAAACACAGCCTGATTCTCTTAGCAGGCATGCATCAATTTACCACTGAGATGTAGTGCCCTGACAGGAGCACATGCCTGCTGTGATAGGAGTATACATT
The DNA here is from genome assembly GCF_964204655.1 of Triturus cristatus. Lineage (NCBI taxonomy): Eukaryota > Metazoa > Chordata > Amphibia > Caudata > Salamandridae > Triturus > Triturus cristatus. Next base: position 586,830,683 of record NC_140591.1, on the reverse strand, counting down.
TGGGAATAGAGGCTTAACGCTAGCTCCATCAGCCTAATCAGCGCAGGGGTCCCCCAACCCTTCAGGCAAGACAAACTTTCAAATGGCCCCAAAAGATGCCAAGACCAAGGAATAAATGTGAGATATGGGAGACTCAGAGTCCCATCTTACCATTCTGCAGGGGGACACCATCATGTTGTGTTATGTCCCTTTTCTGAAGTAAGGTTGTGTGGCTCTAACAGGGAGTTGTTCCAGAGAATGTTGGTAAAGCGAAGCTTTAGCGGCAAAGAAAACGAAATGTGCAGTTGTTTGGCTGGTGTATATTACACTTGAATGGTCTTTGACTCCCACCAGTGCTTTAAATGGAAATATAGAAGTGCAGGTACTCAATATTTAAGGACCTGTTTGCTGCTGACAAGTGCCGGTACTCTCCCATTAAATATACTGCAGCATGGGGAACAACCTTTACAACGTAACTTTTACAACGCACTACCATTACAACGAAACTGTTACAACGCGAGTGCATTGACAACGCAGGACATTACAACGCAAGTCTTTACATCGACTTGCACTAGATGGCGTGCTAACATTAAAAATAGTGTAGTTTACTATCCCAACACCTTCCCTACTGTTACGTGGACCGGAGTTGGAATAGTAAATTACACTTTTTTAATGTTAGCACGCCATCTAGTGCAAGTCGATGTAAAGACTTGCGTTGTAATGTCCTGCGTTGTCAATGCACTCGCGTTGTAAAACTTTCGTTGTAACAGCATGTGTTGTAACAGCATGCGTTGTAACGTCATACATCCGCCCATTTAAAGCACTGCCAACAACGCATCTTCTGTAACTCCAATGAGCTCTCTGAAGCTGCCAGTGGTGATGTGTGACGCTTTAATAAACTGCTGCATAATGTCGCCATATGTTATGTGATGTTATGTTGATCTGCATATCGCACTTATCAATCGAGAAGGTATCCAGGCGCATGCTGAAAGCGAATGAGTAATACAAGCTGAACATATATTTTGTGGTACTCAAAAGCTTAAATTGATACCCGTCCATTATGATGGCGCGTCTTACGCAATAGATTGTGCGCATTCTTCACAGTGCGCGTCAACATGGCGGCCTTAAATCGAGCAAAAAATCGCCTCTCAATTGTTTAGAGCCAGCCACAAGGCTGCTGAGGTAACCTTTACCAGACACAAGAGCGCAATTAGTGGCGAGAGGATCAGTATCGCCGCAGTGTTATTGTTTCCAGAAGCTTCCTTTTGTGTTAGGCAGAAATAGCATTTAGGTGTGCTTGTACAAACTGGAAGAGTGGAATAAAATATATATCACTGCAAAGGAGAAGTGTATATTTCAGGCTAGCCACGCCCCTTGCCCAGGGCACTGATGTCAAGATTAGCTATGCACGAAGCTACCTGCTATTTTAGAATTAGATAAACGGCTTCGGGGTATCAAGCAGCTTCTCACGCATAAGATGCTTACTGTTTTCTTGGCATCAGAACACTTGTTGCCTCATCCAACTGAGCGCTCTATGATAGGTTATTATTCACACACATTCATTAAACCTGTTTGCCTCATACTTGCTGTAACTGAGAATCAGTCTTAAAAAGCAGGTTATGCTCCAACAAAGCCCAAGGCTAAAAGACCTTTATTTTTTATACAGAACATCTCGACAAAGGTAGAAGTGCTGAGTTGATATACTTGCAGGGTAAAAAAAAACCATTTAACCTGTGCTAGTGCTTTAAAATATTATTCTTGTTCAAGCACAAATAGGACTCTGACAAAAAACTGAGAAAACAAGATACGTGCAGTCTCTTCTTACATAAAAACCAGTAACGTGCAAATTAATACCTCGACAGCAAACAAAAGAAGGGGCGAGGAGAGAAAAATATACCAAATGTGGCAAGAGTCGAATAATAAGTTTTCAAGTGACTTGTGATGAAAGATCTGTTAGGAGAATGGGTTCTCTCACCTGTCGGGGTTTTATAGTTGTGGGTAAGTTGGTGCCTTTTTCCAGTTCCGATCCTTCAAGTTTTTATTAGTACAGTAAATCAAAATTGCAGTACTTCTTACAGCAAATGATACCTATAATTGTCCTGTTAAGGTGACGACTTTAATGGCTGTCAGCATCATGAAGTGATTCCTGTTAGGTAGCATGCCTATTGCATGGTAAGAATCAGTCCGTAAAAATGCTAAACGTACTAAATACTTATCTAAATATTTTGATAGGTTTGAGTTTGTCAATGATGTAAATTAAGAGTTTATGGCAACTATTTTGGGATTTCATTGACAAAAATGACTTAGATTTGGAGTTGCAGGATGATACTAAAACACATTTATGGATACAACATTCTTAGAGAATGAAATTCGACGTCAACCGTAGATTATCCGCCATATCACCATAATTAATGGAGAATCCCTTAACTTACTTATTTGTGGCTTCAAGTTGGCACACTTAATGCAACCCTTTTACCACTAATTTTAGATGTGCAAATATGTTGTGGAAGCCGCCAGGAAATGTTTGTGAATAGGACTTCTATTGAGAAAGACACAGCCTATTTCATGACCTTTTTAAGTTTTACCACCAGACTATAACCACTAATGTGGCATAGAAAATTAAATTTTACATACAAACATGATTAGGTCACGTTCTGTCATCTACCACATTTTCTCATAACTTGTTAGGTCTACATGATAGCGCTGCAGGTGATTGTAAGGTTATCTGGGTCTTATCAGCATGTTGACATATAGCAATTCCTTGAGCTTGGTATTTTTTTACTCCGTACCAGGCCACAAATATGTCTTGCAAAATCTGTGCTTAGTTTTTTTTTGTTGGAAAACTTTATTAATTTATGCACAATAAACAAAGGACACATTCCCATTCGTGTGGCAGATGCAGTTACCTGAAAAATACAATAGTCATACAACATTGTTTCCAAATAATGCAGCAGGCAAGTAAAACCACATTACATTCCGCTGTCGACTTGCAGTACCCACCCGACCATGAGCGCCCCTTCCGCTTCAGTACCAGTCCCAAAGGTGTCTGAAGGTGATTTAAGGACTCACTCCACAGTGCTTCTGTGCACATCTCTCCACCCCTTCTGGCTCTACCTGAGCCGTGCTTGCGTCACTAAACTTCAAGGACAGTCGCTCTTGGTTCTTGTTGTACCCCCTAGGTGGGCGCACCATCCCCTTCCTCAGTCACCCTCTAAGTTCTATACAGTGCCAAGAAGTTCTTAGGTCTATTGTCGGGAGGGAGAAGATCGTTATAGTTTCTCCGTTTGAGTGTCTTGGCAGGGGTTTGACGGCCTGGTCCTGCTGCGGGGGCCTCAATCTCGGACTTGGATTCAGCAGCTTCCCGCTCTTGTGTAGTAACCTAGGACAGAACACTTACATCTGTACTTCTGGAGGGGTCCACCACGCTCTTTACACCCGAGCGCCTCTGCTTGGGGCCTTGTAGTTGTTTGTTAAAGTTAGGGCGACAGATGCTTTAGTTCTCGAAGTGTAGGGTGGGGGGTGGGGGGTCGGGGGTGGGGTTTTGTTGGTTGTTCCTCCTAGGGAGGGTGTTTCCTTTAGTTTGGGTTTGGTTCTTCTTGGGCTCGTCACACAGCAGCTTCCTGCGAGCGCCGCTGTATGGCTCCACACTGACACTCACATGCGCACCGCTAGCACCCGCTCTCAGCCGGCCTTCCCTGGCTCCCTTCAGTATGTCATTTGTTCTCCCTATGGTGCCTGTATGCTCCTCGTCCCGTCCCCGCGCGCCCACACCGCTCAGTGTCCTCCCAGCGCCCCCCTGGTTGTTCCGCCCCCGCTGCGACTCATGCCCGTTGCTTCCATGGAAGACTTAGCCCCCAAGGCCCAGCTGCGCATCCTGTCCTGGAATGTTAACGGCCTGTTGGATAGGCTCAAGCGCACTGCAGTCCTTAAGTATGCCCAGCGCGTAGGGGCCGATGTGCTCCTGCTTCAAGAAACCCATCTTCTCGGTGAGAAATGTCCCTTTCTAGCACGCTACGGGTATGACCGGGTGTGGCACTCTGGGTTTTCCCGTGGCTCCCGCGGGGTGGCTGTCCTGCTGCGCCACTCCCTCCCCTTTGTCCTTACGCGGGCGACCCACGACCCTCATGGAACCGGGATTGCTATTTGCGGCACACTCGACGGTAGGCCAATCAGCTTCCTGTCGCTCTATGTGCCACCCTCCGGACTGTCGCTGGCTTTATCCAACGCCGCCTCTCTGCTGGAGACTTTCCCGCTGGGGGCTATTGTGCTTGGGGGGGATTTTAATGCCGTCTCGGCCCCTCAGCTGGACTCGTCGGGACCGATTTCAGATTCCCACGCTGCACGAGCGAGGCAGCTGGCGGGTTGAGCCGAGGCCCAGGGCCTATGCGACGCCTGGAGGCTTTGGCATCCTCACACTCGTCAGTACACCCACACCACGGCCGCTCACCACTCTCATGCATGTATTGATATGATTTTTGTCCCCCCCGCCGAGTGCGGGGGCGTCCAAGATGTCCGCATCCTCCCCAGGGGGATTTCGGATCACTCGCCGGTCCTCCTGGGTCTAGGCCCTCCGCCACACACGGCCCGGCCGGTGTGGCACTTTAATGCTTGGTTCCTCCAAGACAAGACACTACGTAAGGCGGTGGGCACTGAGCTTACCCACTACTATTGCACCAATGAGGGTTCGGTCTCCTCGGCGGGCACCCTTTGGGAGGCCTGCAAGGTGACCATTAGAGGTGCGGCTAAGGCGCATGTGGTGCGGCACCGCGAGACGCAACTGCAGCAGCTCACTGCCTGTGAGGCCCGGGCGCTGCGGTTGGAGCAATCTCTCTCTGAGCTCGATGACCCGTCTGTGGACCGGCAGCTGAGGCTCCTTCGCCAGGAGATTCGTCAGCGGTCCCTCGAGGCGGCCAAGCTTCTCTGGCAATCTTCGCTGGCAAGGGTGTATGGTTGGGGCGATAAGAACGGCGCGCTGTTCCATCGCCTGGCCACCTATCCCAGGACGTCGCGCATCATTCCGGCGATCACCGATTCTGCAGGCGTGCTCCAGTCCTCCTCCGTGGCGATCGCGGCAGCTTTCGCCCAGTTCTACTCTCAGCTCTACCGGGCCCGGGCACCAGATCTTTCTTTGGCCGCTCTGCTCGCGTCTGGTAACGTGCACCTCACCCAGCCGGACGAGTGGGAGAGCCTGGAAGCCCCCATTTCCCTTGAGGAAATTGGGGACGCAATAGGGTGTACGTCCGCTGGGAAGACCCCGTGACCTGACGGCTTCCCCCAAGAATTCTATGCCGCCTAGAGGGATAGCCTGGTCCCGCGGTTGCGAGACCACTATGCAGAGGCGATTGAGAAGGGTTCCTTCCCCCCAGAAGCTGACCTGGCCACAATTGTGGTTTTGCCTAAGTCCACGCCACCGTCCACCGACAGAGCGGCTTACCGCCCGATCTCGCTCATTAATACTGACGTGAAGCTCTATGCGGCGGTCCTGGCCCAACGGCTTCGGCCCTTTTTGTCGACCCTGGTCCACCCGGATCAATGTGGCTTCATGCCCGCTCGGGGCACCCGCCATTGTCTTCGCCGCCTCCATGTGGCCCTGGCCCACCGCCATCGACTGACTCCATACCTCGCCCTCCTCCTTGCCGATTTGGAAAAGGCTTTCGATTCAGTGGGGTGGACCTACCTGTTTGACGTCCTGACCCACATGGGTTTTGGCCCTAAGTTCGTGGGGATGGTGCGGGTCCTCTATGCCCGCCCCCATGCCAGGGTATTGGTTAACGGAGCACTGTTGAGGCCATTTCGGATCGGTCGGGGGACACGGCAGGGATGCCCACTGTCGCCCCTTCTCTTCGCACTCGCGATGGAGCCCCTTGCTGCCCTGATTAGAACTGACCCCCTCCTTCAGGGCTGGGAGTGGCCTGGCCTAGAGGCTGATAAAATCGCCCTCTACGCGGACGACGTCCTGCTGTATCTTGGTAACCCGGCGCGCTCCGGACCCCGTGCACTATCCATCCTGGGCCGCTTCGGCCGGGCGTCTGGTCTGTCCCTCAATTCGCGGAAGTCGGTTCTGGTTCCTTTGCACCCCTCCCGGGAATGTTTTGATTGGCAAGCGACCATCCCCCTCCGCCGGCTATCCTTTAAGTACCTGGGCATCTGGGTCTCCCTCCTCCCGGAGCTGAGCTGGGCGCTTAACGTGACCCCCCTGGTCAAGAAAGCCAAGGCAGACTTGGCGAGATGGCACCAGCTACCCCTCAATCCGCTGGGGAGGGTGGCCCTCTACAAAATGATGATTCTTCCCCGGTTTCTGTATGTGCTGCAAAATACCCCCCTCTCCTTTCCGCGACCTTGGTTTCGCGAGCTGGACGGGATGGAGACGAGATTTCTCTGGGGTGGTGGGAGGCCTTGGTTGGCTCTGACGACATGCCGCCTGCCCACCTTTGATGGGGGCCTGGGTATGTCTAATCTCTACCTCTATTATCTGGCCACCCGCCTCCTGGTCATTCATGACTGGTTTGGGGGTGCTGGTCCGACCCGGCCTACAGGGTGGAACTTGGGGATCTGGGTTTCTCCGGTATTCAGGACCGCCTGTACGGCGCCTCCATCCCTGCCTCCTGCCCGGACATCACCAAAGCAATATTCCTGGCCTGGCGAGCGGCGCTCCGTCACACCCGATGGACGGGGAGGCTGACCCGTGTCACTCCTCTGTGGCATGGGACGTGGTTGCGGGAGGTCGCGGAGCTGGAAGGCTTTAAATCATGGGATCTACTTGGCATTTCCCAGCTGGGGGACGTCTAGCGGGGAGGGCGAATGTGTTCCTATTCAGAGCTGCAGGCGCGCTTCTCCCTCCATTTTCCCAATTCTATAGATACCTCCAGCTGCGCCACGCCATACGCACCTACACCCCACTGGACGTCCGGCTGCCGGACCACAGCCCCCCGGAGGCTCATGTCATGATGGGCAATTCGGGGAGGGGGGGCATTTCCATGATTTATCGCTCCCTCGTCAACTGCACCCCTACATCCCTGGAGGGCCTTAAGGAACGATGGGAGGGTTGGGTGGGTCCCCTGGATGAGGCCGACTGGCGGGATACCCTTATGGCCCCCCGCTTGGTGACGGCCTCCGCCAAACTGCGGCTCATCCAAATTTACTACCTTCATACCGCTTATCTCACATCGGCTCGCCTACACCGCGCGGGCCTCTCCACTGACGCGGCCTGCCCCCGCTGTGGCTCTGAGCCAGCCGACTTCCTTCATATGGTGACTTGAGTCCGAACTTACGGAGGTCCTGGGGTGGGAGGTGCCGCATGAACCTAGACACTCCCTACTGGGCATCACTGACGGCGGGGATGGCACACGCCCAGAACAGCTATTCCTCATGACAGCCTTAATGGTGGCCAAACGCGACATTGCAGCGGCGTGGAAGCAACCGCAGCCGCCTAGCTTAGCTAAATGGGGCGCCGGGGTGGACTGGTGTGCGGCGCAGGAGCGGACTCTTTATCGGGCACGAGGTTGCCCCAAGAAATACCGGAAAGTTTGGGGGAAATGGCTGGGCAACAAACCATGATAGGGCGGTTTGGACGATGGGGGAGGGTTTCAAGGGGAGGGTGGGACTGTGGTGCACTTTCTACTGTATTGCTGTGTGGTGATGGTTCGAAGGGCCCGAAAGTTTCTGTTGTTGTGCTGCCTAAAACAATAAAAACTTGTTTATCAAAAAGAGACATGCTCTAAATAGTACCTCTGTTCCCTGGACCTGCCAATCTCTAGTACCCCAGACCTATTTTAAGTCTATGGTGTCTTTCCATAGGTCGAACCCTTGTTCAGACAACTGGGCAATAAAGGAGGCAGAATAAATCTGTTTGGTGTTTGTCAACATTTTTTTCTGTGCCGGTGTAGGTGCAACCTTATATTAATATGAGAAAAAGGTTGCAGGTCTAAAGATCAGATATGAAAAATATGGACATTTTTGTGCATATGTTTTTGAAATACTTTTTGGCGGTGTTGGGCAATGTTCCCGTTGGTGATATGTAAAATCATTCTTAGGGTTAGCAGATTTATGCAGAAAGTGATGACCATAATGTTGATAGCAAAGCATTTTCTTAAAGTCTGTTCTGTCTTCTAACATTTCATTATTAGAAAAAGCAGCAGATTTCTCTAAATCAGACAAGATGTTATTTACAGTTTCATAATCCCAATCATCGGAAATGTAGTAGAGGTAATGATATCACTTAGTGAAATCTTTAAATAAATGTGGTATTTTTAAAAGTTCAGTCAGGCCAAATATATAGAAATCAACCTTGTCCCACACTATACCATCAGGCATAGGAACTGCTATAATGTTCACTGATGACAGGTGTCTTTTTTCACGATGTGAAGATAGATGTGGTTTCAGAATCACATTCACTTTTTGTGCCGCAGAGCTTTCTCGAAGATAAGTTCCATTAACAAGCATACTAAAAACTATTACTAGGGCTATCCACAAAAGAAAGTAAAGTATTCCTGTAGATACCCAGAGTACCAAGGTGATACTAGGTAAATCTTTTTAAGAAAATTCAGAAAATCTTTAAATTGCTGTAGACGAGTTCTTTGGGCGTTGTTTCTGGTTCGCTTGGATCTAACGAGAAGGTGTCAAAGTCAATGAAATAGCGAGATGCAGTTTGATCAATTTTCAGTAGTTCTGCAGGTTTTGTGGAAACTGTAGCTTGCTCTTGTTGGGGCATGTTGACATAGATATCCGTGTTTGGTCGAATTGAAATTTGTCTTTCAGTGGAGTTCTCATTTGGAACTTCAGTTTCAAGAGGAACGAGTTCCATTGCATTGTTGCTTAGTTCTTCATTCCATGCAGGTGACCCTTCAAACGTAAAGAGGCTTTCTGTTTGAACTTCTTGTATAGTTGTGAGAGGAAGGTGTCTGTTACTTCGGAGTCCACATGGCCTACTATTCAGTATCGGCCACATAGTGTGGTTTGATTAGGTCAATTGAGACAAATCTTTTCTGCTTTTTACCGGCAAGAGGTGGCAGAAGTATTGTTCATGTTCCTTCAACTGTCAGGACAAGTACAGGCTTTCTGTATGATGGCCCAAATTCTTTTTTGTCTGCTCATTTTTCTCTGACCAGATTCCCGACTTTAGGGATCCAGATAGGTCTTGCTGTGACACTTTTTACTTCCCCAGTGGTGGTTCATCTCATCTGGGCATTACTCTGTAGTGCCCTGCTTTCGTTCAGGTCCTGTAAAACAGCCAAACGTTTATGGATGTGTGCCTTCACAATCAAGATCAGGTACCCACATTCTCATCCCAAATAGGACCTCATAAGGAGTGACCCCCCCACAGAGAGCTTCTTGGCTGATTGTTTAATGTCCTTTGTACTCCATACAGGTGTTTTACCCAATTTCCACCACAGTTGAATACTCTTGCTGTTAAAGACTGCTTTAGGTCCCGGTTTTTCCTCTCCACAACCAAACTTCCATCAGGATGGTGAAGAAAGGAGTTCCCATAGCTTCCTTGTAAGCACCTAGGGCTAAACGCAGGGCCATGATCAGAATGTAATGTGCCAATTGCGTATGTCCCTATTAAGACTCGCAGATCTTTTATAACAGTTCGAGCATCAGCTGAGCACTGGGGCCACACCCATAGGAACCTAGAGCAGGAATCCACTGCAACCATGAGATACTTGTAAGCCCCATCAGATTGTAAGGGGTGGCAGTGGTCCAAATAAACACATGCTAGTGGTTTGTCCGATATTGGTAAAGGTGTCTGCGCTGGACATGTTACAGTGGAGCCTTTCATCTGCTGACAGATGTCGCATTTCAAGACATAGTCTACCTTCTTAGTCCTGGCCACCAGTAGCGTTGTTTCAGTAGAGAAACTGTAACAGAAACTCCAGCGTGTGTAGAACCTATACCCTTGTGTGCTGCTAGAATTAATCATAACCTGCGATCCATATTTGGTATTACTCTATCCCCCACTCCAGGAATTTGAGCAAATGGAACATTGTTTGCATCTAACTTGTAGGAGTACTTGAGTGGAAACCTTTTCGGTACTGCAGTGTTATTGCGTGTGGCAATAATCGCAACCATTATCTCACCGTTATGTTATTTATGTTATGTTATTTGTATTTTTATAGCGCACAGCTGCCCCAGCAAAGGGGCGTCCTGGCGCTATGACAGATGCTACAACATAACACACAATAAAAGAGAAGGAAATTAACCAGACACAGGAAACAGTAAAGTTTTAATCGCCTGCCTGAAGGCGAGCAGGTCTTCAAGAGCTCGGATGTGTACCGGGAGCGAGTTCCACAAACCTGCCGCGAGCACCCTAAAGGAGCGGCCACCCATTCTACTCAATTTAAAGCGCGGACAGACCGCCAGGTGAAGCCTCTCCGATCTCAAGGATCTCAAAGGAACATAGGGCGTGAGTAGGTTAGCAAGTGCCGGCGGCGAAGAAGATTTCAAAATTTTAAAGGTCAGGCACAGCGCTTTGAACTGAATTCGCTGTCTGACCGGGAGCCAATGTAAGGCCGCGATGGTACCAGACACTGAGCAATGTCTAGGGAGGCCCACAATGGCCCGAGCCGCGGCATTTTGCACCCTTTGGAGCCTAGAGGCCTCCTCTTGATTCACCCCTAACACCGTCTATCCTCATTTTTGAATGAGTGAGTGTAGCTACGGAAGCCGTACGTACAGCCCCCTTTGCAGGTTCGTCAGCCAATGAATTCCCTTCAACGTGAATGCCATCACATTGATGACTCAATGTGTGTATCACGTGAGCCCTTGGTAGTTCATTTTCCAACTTCACTACCTGTTTCCATAGCGTTTAGTGATTTATTCTGCCACCTTTTGCATTTTTAAACCTGTTTTTTCCCCTGTGATGTAAACATAGTCAAAATATGACTGTAAACAGTAAGAGGAATCACACACAATTAGTGTGGGGAATTTTCGATCTGTATTTACCAGTGCCAGTATTAGTGCTTTCAGTTCTGCCATCTGCGCCATGCAGTCTCCTAGAGACTGTGTTTTTGTGCATTTCGGGTGAAACTTTCCATCCTGCATGCATCCTTTAACGATAGCACACGCAGCGCTGTATTGCTGTTTGCTTTCTATGGCTGGTTGCGCAGAACCGTCGGTATAAATAATATATTCATACTGATCTAGAGGCAGTATTTCATTTGATAGAGGATATTCTTGTTCGCATCGCAGAAACACTTGTGTTTTTAAATTTGGGTAGTACCTGTATTCTACATCTGTTGCAGTGAGAAAATTAGCCCATTGTATCCATCTTGGATGTAAGGCTTTAGTGTTTGTAACGCTTGCCTTTCTTGCAGCCTCAAAGGGTGGAACTGGTGTAACTACTATTATACGTTTCCCTTGAGCCAGGGCTCTTTCTCTAACTACAGCAGTCTGTACTGCTGTTAAAACTTTTTCAGCTGATGCAAAACGCATCTCAGCATTTGTGTACAAATTTTGTTTGTATGCTATTGGTACTGTCTCACCTTCATTATATGTTTGATCGGTGTACCCAGATTGACCCGCAACTATATGGATCACCATGTTGCATACATTTGCACGTCTGTAAGTGTTTTGAAGCTATCATGTCAGCTTGTAAAGAACGGAGAGTATCTGTGTGTTCCTGTGTCCACTGTCTAACTGAAAAGTCAGGTTTTATTAAATCATAGAAAGGTTCACTCTTTCGGCGTAATCCAAAATGTATGTTCTGCCAAAGTTCAGGAATCCCAACATTGATTGTAAATTTTTGAATGATTTTGGAGGTTGAAGCAGCGCACACTTTTCAAAAAATTTAGCTGCCAGGCTTTTCCCTTTATTTGAAAGCTCATATCCTAGAAAAAGGACATTAAGATGGGCTATCTTCGATTTTTTTAAAGTTGAATTTGTAATCCTCAGAGGCAAATCCCAAAATGATGGTATTCACTCTGTTCAAAATTTCCTCCAGGTCATCGTCCGTTAGATAAATATCATCCACATAGGACAATCATCCATATTTTGAAGTAATTCAGTTACTCTGGCTGAAAACAACCCCGGGCTGTTCTTATACCCCTGGGGAGTCGGATTGCACCTGGGACCCTAGCGATAAGAATGCTGTCAAATATCTGCTCTCGGGCGCTATATTTTGGCAGAAAAATCTATTTGAGATATCTAGCATTGTTTTGTATTTTTTCCGCACAATGTTATTTATTAATGCGGCACTGTGTGCATTTTGAACTGCAAATGTCGTAGTGCAAGTGGTTAAATGTCTGTAATCTAAAACTAGATGATATGTCTTGTCTGGTTTCGATACGGGAAACAAAGGGGTATTAATTTGAGAGGTGCATGTTTCAATCTCTCTTTGGTATTCAAGTTGATCTATGATCGCCCTGACCTGTTTCTTAGCTTCTTGCTTCATTGGATACTGCCTTTGTGCAGTTGGAGTATTTTTAATGGAATTATGTGGTGGGTTGAATCCTCATCCCATCCAACATGATTTTTGTATAATGCTGGTGCTTGGGCTACCGCCCACTCCCGCGCATATGTGTATTTTGAATATTTGGGAACGTGGTCGGAGAATGCTGGTAAAATTACTGTTTCTCCCCTAGCGCAATCTATGACGAATGCTGGTGGCCATTCTTGTTCAGCTAACAAGATGTTATAGCTAAACATTAGGTTGTCCCCAAAAGAGACCTTTAATTGTCCTGCATTTGCCCCCCTCCATTTGTAGTGTAATTTCATACAATTTATGTGGGACACTTACACTAGTATCAGGTGTTTCCACTGTGAAATAATCATTCAAGTCCGCTGTCACCAGAAATTCCATCAGGTTCTGGTGAGCTATTGTTACTTCTGCTGCACTGTCTAGCATCGTCAGAGCCCATTCACCGTTCAGTAGTTGAGTCCTCAGAATTCTGGGCATATCTGATCTTTAGACCTGCAACCTTCTTCTTCTTGAACTGTGTTTTTGGTTTGGCTTTATCTTCTTTTTTGGAAGTACAGTCTTGAGTGTTCTGCTTGTCTCTCTGGACTTTGTACGCTCTTCTTGTCTGTCTGACCGTCCTTCCCTCTCTGAGTTTTTCGATGAACCCTGAAAGGAGCGAGAGGAATGTGTATCAGTATCCTGATACCTGTCAAGTTTCCTAATATTATTCCTATTCCTAAGGTTATACCTCCTTTCGGAGGACTCCTGTGGAGGAGATCTACCTCTGGATTGAGATCTGTTTTTTTTAACTTTTCGTTTTTTGTTATTGTCCCACTTCTTTTTAGAAGAAGTAGGTGTCTGTTTCAAAGTCTCCTTTTTGGAACTACGCATCAATTGTGATTTTAACGCTTTTCCGCCCAAACTGTCCCTGCCTAACTCTGCATACACAGTTTCTACTATTTTTGGTAGTTCGTGTACCTGTTATAAAGGACTGAACACCCTTAGGCATTGGCGGGTGGCCACTGATGCTGCCTCCCCTTTAATATTTGCTAATATTATGGCTGATACCTGTGCATAGTTACCTAGTAACTTCATCCCTAAGTTCAGAGCAGGTTCTGCTCCGTACTCATTTTGTATTTGTCTTAATACATCTGGTATTACTGCTAAGGATGGTATACCATGAGTTCTGGTATATATGGCAGCGAACAATGTACCCCAAGAGGTACAATCCTCTATCTGTGGTGTTATCCCCATGGGTAAACAGATTGTCAGCATTCTGTGTTTTTCATAAGGGCTAGTATTTAGGAATACTGCTTCTAGCTGTGTGATCTTCTGAGCTATCCAGAAGGGCATTTGTGCATGTTTTGCGGACATGTTACTTATTACTGCATGTAATGTTTGTGGTGTAATTTTAGTTGCTGTGTTCTGAACTTGAGCTGTATTTGTTGTTACCATCACTGGCTGTGTGATCCTTAAGAGTCCTCATAACATATTGCGTCATGTTTCTGTAAAGTATTATTAATTCTTTGTGAAGTATGAGTAAGTCTGGTCCTGGCATTGTTTCAATGTCAGGATGTGGTGTGTATGCTGCTAGTATTGGCCATGTTGCCCCTTCTCTTCTGAGCGGGTCGAGTCTCACTCTTCTTCTAGTATGGGGTAGGGCACCTTTAAACCAGTATAAGTGTTTCTGGTACGTGAGCGGAACTTCAATGTCCTCTTACGGACAATATTCAGGTGGTGCATCACCTTCTGGGTAGAAGTGAAATGTTTTTGTTCTTGTATTTGCTGCTGGGAATGTAACCCACAAATTAAATACCTCTGTTCTGTATGATTTGTGTGCCTCAATCTCCAAAGCTGCCATGCCACCCCTAGGTGTTAAAACGTGCACAAGCAGTTTCAGGGTGACTGCATTTCTAATATTTTCGGCAATCTGAATTGCATTTGCATCTTCCTCATCATCTGAGAGGTGCAAGTTTTGCACAACTCCTCCCGTGTTATCCACCTCTTCAGTCATTGTTTAAAGGAAGAAGTTCCAAGGGAACTAAGATAAGGTGTTTTGCACAATTTCTAGGAACACTGTGTCCTTCAAGCTTGATTAACCAACAGCTAATAAAAAGTATTTTTCGCCTAATCAGCTGTGGCAGAGTTTACCTACCCACTCTAGACGTCTCTGGTGTTTTGTGAAATAGGGATTTCTGAGAATAGCACAACTGAACCACTCAGATTCTACTGTTAAATAAGTACCCAACCAACGTTGGCGGTGCCATGTCGTGTAGTTCCAATAAAAAGTATACAGGATCTGTACGTTTAGACAACATACACTGTAGGATTGGTGTCAGACGATCCCTGATCACCCCCACCGGGTATGTTGGCCTTCTTGTACCAACCAGCTCACACTGCCTCTAGAATCTCCTCTTAGCAAGGAGAGAATAGTTCTTGGCAACCATCGAATATGAACACCCTGATCCCTCAGGACCGTGGAAACAATATACTACTTTTCGCTCAGTCACTCGTGCTCATTTAGTCTGTCTCAGAGAAATACACAGAATAAACAGGCTGGGCGCTTTCAATAGGAATTTATTGAACAGTTGGTATTCTGGTGTAGAATATATGAGCTGCAACAACCGTTAGGCAGTATAAGATATAAATAATTAGCAGTATGATAAAAGTAAATGGATGGTATAGCTCTACCATCTTACTATAGTCATGAATACATATGAATATATAAAACACATGATAAAAGATGCGTACTCCTATGATGCCTCCCTAACTAGATGTACCTAAGTGTACCTAGCATGTATGTAGGTGTTAAGCCAAGAATCCCTCTAAGATTTAGTCAACTCCATTACCTGAAGTGAGAGACTATGGGACCCCGTCCTGGTCTTGAGTTGGACACCCTGCAAGGGATGTTAGACCACTGCGAGCTGGAGTGTCTGCATGCAGGAACCTCAGCATTTCTGGTCAGTGTGTCGGCCAGGAAGCCTCGGCCTCCTCTAACTGTCTTAGCAAGATGTGATATATATATACTCATAGGTTCCCCCAGGGGTCATACCTTGATGTATTATAGTGTCAGCCTAAGGATGACGTTGGGCCTGAACTTTGTACATATATTTGATACAGGAGCTAGTAGTCCTTCGGTGCTTCCAAGAATCCTCATTCATAATGTATGAGATTTCGAACTACAGAAAACCTGCGTTCTGACTGTAGTGTAATATCTAGGTAAAAGGTCAGTCCCTGTAAACCGTACAAGTGTAATGTCGGGAGAGAATATAGGTGGCGGGTAATGGGATTACCGGGGCCTATGTTATGATACCTCTATGGAATATAACACAACCAGTTTATGTGCAATCCTTTCTCCTGTTCTGTCAAATGACCCCCTGGTGTTAAGTTGCCACATCTTGCACCCCATCCTTCTAGACTTGCATCCGACTCTATTATTATTTCTGGGTCCTCCCCAAAGATGTCTCTGCCATTCCACTCCTCTGCATTTTTCAACCACCAGAGGAGATCCATTCATTAATTTTGGTCTAGGGACATCATCTGGGAGTATGACTGCGTTCTTGCTAGAGATTTCGCCTTGAGTCTTTGAAGCGCTCTGTAGTATAAGGGGCCTGGGAAGATTTCCTGGATCATGGAGGATAGTAAGCCCAGGATTCTTGCTAGGAACATTAAAGGGAATTCCCTTTTCCCAATATGTTTCTCAACTCTTTACGGAGTTTCCTTAGTTTGTCCCCTGGGAGTTTTTTTTACAGTATCTACAATGAATCCCAGGAATTTAGTTTCCTGGTTGGGCACCAGGCATGATTTTTTTCCTATTTATTACAAAAGCCCAGATATTCTAGTAAGCGTAATGTTGAGTCTGCACTGATTTTACTCACTGCCCTCAGAGCCGCATTTTAAAAATGTTAAAATCTTGTTTGCACATATTTTACCGTGTCTGTGGCCGATTCTAATGGAAGCTGCTGCTGTTGCTGGACACTTCCTGGTCACCTGTGGTGCCACGAGGAACCGCCATCTTGGGGAGTTGGCGTTCTAGTTCCTCTGGCACACAGGGCTATTTCAATGCACGCTGCACGGTGTTAAGCGCCTTACGGGTTCTCCGCTTCTGCTATGCACTTTATGCTTATTGCTCCTAATGTGTTGAGTCTGCACTGATTTTACTCACTGCCCTCATACCAGCATTTTAAAAATGTTAAAATCTTGTTTGCACATATTTTACCGTGTCTGTTGCCGATTCTAACGGAAGCTGCTGCTGTTGCTGCACACTTACTGGTCACCCGTGGTGCCATGAGGAACAGCCATCTTGGGGAGTTGGTGTTGTAGTTACTCTGGCACACGGGGCTATTTCAATGCGCCCTGCGCGGATGAGCCGCTAGCGCGCCAGAGGCGCACCTAAGGCAAGCCCGTCTGCACCTGTCAGCGTCCTGGAAGTGTCCAGCGCCAGCCATGCTGCCCGTGACTCTTCTGATATTAGATGAAGCTACACTGCGGCCGCTTTACCGGCTCTTGACTCCACTCCTCATTGCCTTTCTTGGAGCTGGGATGTGGCTGGTGTCCCAAAACAGGCTTGTCAATCCTGTGGGTTTAAGCTGCCCCTGGTTCCTGCTTCTATGGATAACAATGGTAACCCCCCTGGCCAGCTGTCCAGGCTCCCTTCTGTTCAGGCTGCCATTATTAACGCTCGTTCTCTTAGGAAGCATCATGCAGATGTCTTCGACCTTTTAGAGGACAACTCACTTGACCTGCTGTTTTTAACTGAAACCTGACTGGATCCCTCTTCAGATCCAATTGTAACCCTTGCCATACCAATGGGCTACAATATTTCTAGAGCTGATCACCAGGAGGGGAGAGGGGGTGGTGTTTCTATCATTTATAAAAATAAGTGGGATCTCCGCAGGGGGAGGTGCCTCCTCGTGGGGCGGATGCGAGGCTCTTGACTTCAGTATCCGCTTCTCAGCCCATTTTACACTTGGAAGCTCTTCGATCTATAGGCCCCCCGCCCAACAGGTCCTTTTTTCCAGGCCTGGGGAGATGCTGTTATCACCAGGGCAGTCAGATTCACTCACTATATGTTCCTGGGTGACCTTAATCTCCATCTAGATAAAGCGGACAGCAAAGATGCAAGTGACCTACTGGATATTCTACACCTGGCACAGCTTGACCAGCATGTCAGTCTTCCTAGTCATGCAGCTGGCATATACTGGACCCCATCTGTACCAACTTTCCTATTTTATTAAGGGACCCTTGCCCTGTCACCTTGTCGGACCATTTTTTAACCCACTTTTCATGGGAAGTGTTGAATGCTGAGCCTTCAGCGCGTTCAGGCTACAAATCGGCCTTTGGTAAAATTGACGCACTTGAACTTAATATAGCTTTGGAAGCCTCCAGGCCTAGCCTGATGGGAGAACTTAAGGAACGCTTAGCTGGGTTTTCTAGCTGGGTATCAAAAGCAGTAGCTATGGTGGCGCCACGACGCCCTACTAGGCTGGCTAGGGAGTCTCCGTCCAAACCCTGGTTCAACCCCACCCTTAAAGCTTTGAAGCATGACTGTAAGACCCCTTGAGCGGGCCTGGCAGAGGAGTGGTTATTGCCCGGCAGAAAAGCTGAAGCTCAGAGACAAGCAGAAAATATACCATGCAGCTATTACGCTGGCCAAAGGGCAATTTTATTCGGCCCGTATTGAATAACAACTCTAAGGAAATGTTTGCTATTGTTCTGAGTTTCATGGCCCCTATGGCCCGAGCAAGTGTGTCGTCATCTTCACCTACCTGGTGTAACACTCTCTCATGCTGTTTTGCAGATAAGATTCGGGCTATCCAAGAGGCATTTACTCCCTGCGACATTACATTGGAGGCATCTTCAGAGTGTCAATCTGCCGATCCAGCTCATTACTTGTCTGCATTTAGGCCAGTTGACCCATTGGAATGTCTTAAAATTCTTAAGGGTCTAAAGTCTGGATCGCCCTCGAACCCCTGTCCTGCGAGGATACTGCCAGTAGTTGCAGGGGTCGCATATACAGAAGTGAACACGATCATTAATTTGTCTCTCCAGAAAGCGGTGGTACCACAGGCTTGGAAGGAGGCTAAGATCCTGTCTCTTCTAAAAAAGCCTCATTGGACCCCCTTTGTCCAGGGAATTACCGGCCTATCTCCCTCCTTCCTGCTTTGGCGAAGGTGTGTGAGAAGGTGGTTAACAAACAGCTCATGTATTTTGTGGAAAGGGAGGCGCTCCTGAATCCAGCCCAATCAGGGTTCCGGGCATCCCATAGTACAGAAACAGTGCTGGTGGAGGTGGCGGATGCCATCTGGGAGTGTTTGGACGCCGGCGGGGAGCTGCCTTAATTTTGCTCAACCTCTCGGCGGCGTTCGACACGGTCCCGCACTTACTTCTCCTGTCACTCCTGGCCAAGATGGGTCTGTCGGGTGCCGTGTGGGGCTGGCTACGGTCCTTCTTGGACGGGCGAGCTGAGCAGATCTAGATTCCACCTTCCTCCTCCTCCACTCAGCCTGTAACAACGGGACTCCCCCAGGGATCTTCCCTTAGTCCCCTTCCTTTCAATATCTATGTTACTCCTCTAATATATTTGGCAGAGGAGCTAGGGGCTAGGGTGATGGCTTACGCTGACGACACTCAGCTGCTTTTTACCTGGGACAAAGATGCGGACTCTGTACTACCGGTTCAACACCGCCTTTCTTCTATCTTTAAATGGCTGGCGGAGGCACAGCTTAAGTGCAATGAAGAAAAGTCGGAGGTCCTGCTATTTGGTAAATTCCCCCTTACCTTTAGAGAGCAGCTCTGGCCTCCTGAGTTTCCATCACCTACCTCGTCAGGGAAGCCAGCTAAAAACCTGGGGGTATGGTTTGACAAATCTCTTTCCTTCTCGCCACACATCAGGAAGCTGGCTGGATACTGTTTTGGCCTGCTTAAAACGCTCAGAAGAATATTCCCTCTCCTACCTCAGGTGGCGAGCAAAACGGTCACCTGTGCGCTGATCCTGTCACGGTTGGACTATGCCAATGCCCTCTATGCTGGCATCCCTGGCTACCTGCTGAAGAAGTTGAAGGTGGTTCAAAACATAGCAGCCAGACTCTTGTTGGTCATTCCGGCTAGGAACAGTGCTCGTCAACAGCTGCGTTCTCTCCACTGGCTCCCCATGGTGGATAGAGTTAAATGTAAACTATTGGTTTTGGCCCACCGTGCCCTTCACGGTTGTGGTCCTCTTTACTTGCAGAGGCGCCTTTCCTTCTATGTTCCCGTGCGCCCTCTGCTTTCCTCGTCCCTTTGTTACGCTCAGATCTCGTGTTTCAAGCTTCAGAGAATAGGGGGCAGCTTATTTACAGTGAAAGCGGCGGTTGCCTGGAGTACCCTTCCTCTTGCCCTGTGTACCATCCAGGACCCAGTTGCGTTCAAGAGGAAATTGAAAACACACCTGTTTTCCTGAAGCTCTCCCTCTTTACCCCACTAGGCACTGTGCCGGGACACTCATGAATAGCTGTGCGCGTTATAAACTCATATAACATAACATAATGTGAGGTCTGTATGGGGAGAGAGTACTGTTTTGGACTGAGCCATTAGTAGGATGTCGTCCAAGTAAATTATCAGTCTTACACCTCTTTCCCTTAGCCAGTCCGCTACAGATCATAGTACCTTGGTGAAACACCAAGGGGCCGACAACAGGCTGAAGGGGAGACTGCAAAATTCCCAGAGTTTCCCTTCCGTAGTGAATTGGAGACATTTCTGGTGAGGCCCCCATTTTGGAACTGTTAGGTAATCGTCTTTTAGGTCCAGTATTGTTAGCCAGACCCCTTTCCTCAGAACATCCCTCAGGAGATGAACTCCTTCCATCTTGAAATGGTGATAAGTTACTCATTGGTTTAGTTTTTTCAGGTTTATTACTGGTCTTAAACCTTTGTCCTTCTTCTCTACTAGTAAGGTATTGCTGACAAAGCCCAAGTCCAAGGCCTGTTTTATTAAACACTTCTGTAGTAATTATGTTACTTCCTGAGATACCAATTTTTTTTATCCTTTTCTGAGAAAAATATTTCCAGTTTTTTTTTACTTGAGTAGGGGTATTTGTGAATTCTATTTTATATTCCTTGACGGTGTTCAGAACTCACGGGGGTCCTGTGTAACTAGATTCCAGTTCCCACAGAACTGGGCTAGCCTGCCTCCCACCTTTGTAAGGGTACCTATAGGGTCTTTGTAAGTTCTTAACTGTAGAGAACCCTCTATGTTTACGTTCACCCCTGAAGGATCTGCCTCAACTCCATTGTCTTTGTGGGTAGAAGGGTTGATGGTTGAAGAAATTTGACTGGGGAATCCTTGTGCCCCGCATTCTCTTGGCCCTGCCGAAAACCCTATCTTGAAATACACTTTTAATGTCCTTTTGGGATTTTTAAATGGAGCTAAAGGCTCCTATGTATTTGGCCATTTATTTTATGAATTCATCGTTTAATAGGAGCCCTTTGGAGTCACGTCCCCTGTGCTTATTGGCCAGTTTTATTAGTTTGGGGTCTATTTTCAATAGTACACCCTTCCCTCTCTCGTTGGAAATTGCTATGTTTGCGTTTCCTAAAAGGCAAATGCATTTTTGGACCCATTGGCGAAGTTCTTTGGGGTTGATTGGTGTATCACCTAGGCAGCCTGCATTTGCCATTTCAAAGATTTTGTTTAGTGGGCCAAAGATATAGAGTAAGTGGTCCTGGCAGGACTTTAGTCCCTTGTCGACCCTTTCCGTGGATTTTTGCCACCTCTGGCTCTGAATGCCACCACTTTGGGGTCTAGTTCTACGGTCATGGCTACCTTTTCAGGGAGGGAGAGTTTTGGGTATTCTGACCGTAGCCTAGCTCTTACTTCTTTGGGGATCTCCTTTCTTAGCCAGAAGGAGATGTATTCCGAGATATGTTGTGAGGGTGTCCACTCTGTGGATAAGGGGTGTTTGATCATTAAGGGGTCGAACATATCTTCCCCAAAAGGGTCCACAATGCCCATATTTGAGCCAGAGGCCTAGCTTGCCTCTTCTGAAGTTCCCATTCCCCTTGGCTCTTCCTTCTCTCAATATCAGTATAGAATTGGGAGGAACAGGAGAGTTCTTTTTTAAATGTTTTTTATAGAGTTTTATATAGCACAAACTAGCCCCAAATCGGGTATCAGAGCACTTTACATGAGTACCAGTTTCGTTACAGAAGGACACATTCATTTTTTTGCTAGGCACGGGGAGATTAAGTGATTTGCCCACAATCACAGGATGTTGAGCGTCGTTGTTGAGATTCAAACCTGGTTCCCCATCTTCGAGGTCAACCACCCTACCCGTAAGGCTACATCCTCTCCCCTACAGCCTCTTCGATTTCAGGTTCTGCAGTGTCATCACTGTTGATGGGAATGGGAATCTTAGGGCCTGTTTCTTGCGTGAGGCCTCCTTATGATCTTTCTTCTAGAGATCTGCATCTTCGTCTTCTGTCTTTTTCTTTTCTTTTTTTTGTGGTTTCTTTATTAGTAGTCATAACGGTGCAGTCACTTACGTGCCCCTCCATCATTCTGAATTTAGTTCCTGAGACCGTGTCCCCAGTTATCCTTGAATTGATTAACGCCTCATTCCTGACAGGACATGTCCCCCCTTCTTGGAAATGGGCAATGGTCAAAGCACTTTAAAAAAAACTAATCTGGACCGTGAAGTGTGGGGAAACTACTGCCCCATTTCACTACTGCCAGGAATTAGCAAAATTGCAGAGAAGCATGTGAATTCTGCTCTTTCTGCCTTTTTGGAGAGTAACAACTGTCTCTACCCTTCGCAGATGGGATTTAGACCTTAACAAGGTATGGAGAGTGCTCTTCTAGCAGTAGTAGAGGAATCCAGAAAAATCCTAGATTGCGGAGTGCGTGATGCTATCATTCTTTTAGATCTCAGCACAGTCTTCAACACGGTCAACCATCAGCTGCTGATTCAAAGACTTAGGGATGTGGGAGTGTCGGGACAGCTCTGAAGTGGCTGCACTCCTTTCTGGAGGACAGATCTTTTGAAGTCTTTGAAGATGCCTAAAGACATTTGGAAGCCACTCAGACACTATGCAGCAGCTTCACACTCAACAGCTGGGACACCGCTAGAACAGGGTAGAGTCCCAACAGGGTTGGGTTGATGTACCGAGAGTGCTGACACAAACTATAGGATGTGTGGCTCTGAGGCTGCTTTTAATGCTGGAGTGCAATTGTCTTTTTATGACATATCAACATATGTATGTTCGGAGAGGGAGGGGTGGAGACTTGTGCGAATTGTCATAGTGTGATTGGGGGCTAACCCTAGGGACTGCTGCACTACAGGATGGGACAATTTGGTTTCATGATTCTTATTTTCTTGAATGTTACAGAATACTTGTCTTTGGGCTCAGGCAGTGAGCATTTGCGTTCTAATGGTTGTATAACATGATAAAATGGTAAATAAAGTTTAAAAAAGTATTTGAAGATGAAATCACCTGAGAACGGATGCCCCTTAGATGTGGGGTTCCTCAGGGATCGTCCCTGAGCCCCACACTATTCAATATTTATATGAGTTCCCTGGCAGAAGTAGTGCTGCCTTTTGGAGTCCAGATCGTCACTTACGCTGATGATACTCAGCTGGTTGTCTCTTTCAATCAGCCAGACAGAACTGGACCTGGTCTAGCCTTGTGCCTGGAAAAGGTTTCAATATAGGTGGAATGCTCTTATCTGAAACTCAACGGGGCAAAGACGGAGCTGATGCTCCTTGGTAACTCTGCCACTTTGAACGTAGTCTTGTTCTGGCCCAGCTGTCTTGGCCCAGCTCCTCCCCCCAAAGACCAGATTAAGATCTTGGGAGTTTGGCTTAGTTGTAATCTTGATTTCAAGGAGCAAGCACGGAAGGTTGCAGCCAGTTGTTATGGGATCTTAAGGATGATGTGGAAAATCCTTCCTCTGTTACCTTTTCCTGCCAGAAGATTGGTGGTTCAGGCACTGATCCTTTCCCAACTTGACTATGCTAATGCCCTTTATTTAGGACCTCCATGCTGTACCACTAAAAAACTACAGATAGTGCAAAATTGCGCTGCAGGCGTGCTCATGAACATTACTAATGGCCTATCGGCTAAACCTGCCCTTGCTACTCTTCACTCGCTTTCTATTCAGGAGAAGATCCAGCTTAAGGCGTTGTGCACGGCACATAAATCACTATCAGGCAAGGGATCACCCATTATCCTACCATTCCAACAGGGTCTTGAGGTCGGATAAAAAACATCTGGCGGCAGTACCGAAAATCAGAAGATCACGGAGTGGAGGGCGTCTCTTGTCATATAATGTTGCTAAACTATAGTATCGCCTTCCCCTCCAGATCCGTCTTGAGCCAAACTATCTGATCTTTCGAAAACAAATTAAAACCTTTTTGTTTCCCTAAATATTGCTCAGATTTTTTTTGATTGCACTGCTAGTAGCGCTGGGATGCCCTCGGGTAACCATGCACTTTAGAAATGCTGATTCATTCATTGCGCCACACCGTCTTGGGCATCCCCGCTAATTTGGCAATGGGGGAGGAACAAGAGACTTGCTTATTTAGTGGTTAATGCAGTCGCGTTGGTCGCGTCTCACCATCCTACGAGTACCGTCCAATTTGGGAGAAGTGGAGCATTGATTTGATTCGCTCTGCTCCCCTATTGCTGGGCTCATCGCATGCGACTGCAGTTGGGTTCCTGTGGACGGCAGTAGCTCACCTCCTGGAGGAGGCGGTTCCCCAAGAAACAGGGCTTTGAATGAAAGCCTGTTAAGTTATTTAGTCCCAAGGACGTTTTTCATGAGGCAGTGTTTAAACAGGGAAAGGAAGGGAAGATATGAACATTGGGGATGTGACCTCAAGGAAAGCCCTTCTAAATTATTGAGTAATACGTTTTAGTAGTCAGAAGTGACTGAAGTGAAATAAGGAGAGAAACGTTGTTAAGCCCCCCTCCCCATATTAATCGTTGAAGTAAGGTTCAGTAAGGATAAGGGGGGGTCCTAAGGTCAACAATAAGTGGTATAAAAGACATTTATATTCTGGAGGAAGTTAAAAAGGTACTTATCTTGTGAGCAGCCAAAACAAAGAAGGGAGAAGACCACGTGTGGGGGGACTTTATAACCTATTAGAATCTTCTTCGAAGATCTAGATTCTTCAATTGTTGCGAGCTAAGCAATAAAGGAGATTTGCATAATATTAGCCTTCAAGTCATGCCATAAGATTTCCACTGTTATCACTATTGCTGATGTCTCCACATTGCGTTTTGTGGCCTTTTGTGTTGCAGGTGCTAGGTCCATCCACACAAATGGGGTAACGTTTTTATCGAAAGACTTGAGGGGACACTGGGTAGTTGGAAATTTGTGTATCCTCACAATTTCTGGAACTTTCCCTCACAGAAATGTGAGAAAAATGGGTACTTGTAGCCAAAGTTTGAAGTTTGGTGGGCCTTCTTTGAAACAACTTTGTGGGAACCACACAAGTTACACCATCCTAGACTCGCCAGGGGGTCTAGTTTTCAGAAATATGTGGCTATGGTAGGTTCCTTGGGTGGCAATTGAGCTAAAGCCCAAAACCTTCTGCTACCCACATAGTTAAAAAAAAAAAATTGCTGGTTGGACTGTGATGTCTCAAGGTCGCGTTTTAGGGCATTGTTTGTCGCAGGCGCTATGCCCAGCCACCATTTTGTTGGCGAAACATGTTAGAACCCAGAATAGTAGAAAATTAGTTATTACCTTATGGATCTGCATTTGTGGCTTTCAAATTCAGTGTGCATTAAAGAGGAGATTTTGCAAAGCACCATCTGTATCACATGATGCAGAGGTGTACAGTACCTTGTATACACTTCATAAATACATAGGTTTACGTGACACTTTTTTTCATACTTTATATTTTACCATATGAGTTGCTGTATAATCGGTACACAATGAAAAATCGTGATAAGGTGCAACTCAGTTCTTGGCTCTGGGTATCGCATGTTTTTTGAGAATCTACAACATTATATATCACCGTGGACAGAAAGGTCTGCTGGACGTTACAGTGTTTGCCTTTGCAAATTGACTTTAGAGACAAGAAGGTTAGGGGGGATCTACACAAATGACCCCCTACTAAATTTAGAATTGCATCTACCTTTAAAAAATGTATAGTTTTTGTGGGACCACCTATGGGTTTCACACCTGTATCAACCATAAACCATAAGCAGGCTGAAGCCTCAAATGTTAGGAAAAATTGTCTTTCACTTAGAAAAATGGAATACTGCAGTTGTTTTTTTTAAAATACAACTCTACTTGTTGCTAAAAGCTCAAATATGGTTATCCTAGCACAGCAAACGTTTCATTAATGCCATGTAAAAAAGAAATAAAAATACGCTTTCTTACACTGCACTTTTTCCCATTTTTCCCACACAAAAAAGAATATTTAGCTGTATTATACTTATTGTCTCGGTTCCTTCCAGGGGAATCAACAAACCCTGGGCACTTTTAGAATCCTCATGATTTTGGGGAAAAAAGGATGCAAATTTGGCATTGGACCCTTTTGTGAAAAAAGTATTCATGAAGGTTTAAATGCAAGGTACCCTATCACCATGTTCAAAAAAGGGCTTACCACCACAGGAGAAAATCCTTAGCAGTCAAGAGGTTAAGAAAATGTTTTTGTCTTGAGGAATTGGTGAGACTGATATTGGCTGGCTGGCATTTAAATAATTGAGTTTATAAACACTGCAAAAATATATAGAATATTAACTAAGCTATAAATAGCAGCAAATTGGTAAGTTGATGCCAATCATTTAGTTTGATGCTATTCAGAGCAACAAAGGGACAGGGACATTGTTGATGTACTGGACATCAATAAAAATCAGAAACTAAGAAATTAGTTAGAAGGTGGAAGCCCCACTCAAATAAGAAACACAATCCTTGTCAGGGGTAGGCTTCCAAAGAATACATTATATATAGAAAATGTAATGTTGATTTTAAAATACTAGCGAACTGACCCAAAACTGAAAGCCATAAAGCATGAATATGAGGGCAAAGAAATAACATACGCAATAGATCACAATGAGGTGCTTTGCAGAACTAACACACATTAGGGGTAGTGACTTTAATTTTATATAATATGATAGGAGCAACAAGTAGTCTGTTGTATATAAAAAACATTGTTTGGGTAACATTTGCTGCTCTTGAAGCAGTATGTAATTTTGACCAAATCTTATCCCAGAATTGAGTGGGCCACTGTGCATGCAAATAATTTTCCCAATGTAATTCTGAAGTAGATTTGATTCTAATTGTTGAAAATGAGACATGTTGCTTGTAAATGAGAGCAGGTTTAGAATTACATGCTTATATAGTAATTTATATATGTTCATTCTGAGATGATATGTTATCATCTTGTATGGATGATATAGAATCTTAAAGATGTTGAATTAACTGCATGTATGTAGGAAGAGATGATTTTAGTAACTTAAAATGTGTTTGGGCTATGAAAAATGGAAGTGGATTGCCATTAAGAATAAAATGGTTAATAAAATGAATGGCTTCATCCTTCCAAGTTTTCCAAACGAAGGCTGTATGATTTATTTTAAGATATGTATTGTACCTAGGGGGGAAGATTGATAAAACTAGTGAAAGAAAAGGATTTTGGAAAAAGCCAGTAACAGCTGCTACCAGATGGGGTAGTGGGGCGGCAGAGGGGGGAAGTGGGGAGTGAATGAAAAAAAACAACTTAACTGGAACAGCTGACCTCTCCGTCCTCGTCCTCACCATCTGCCTTATTCCTGTCCAGGCTGGCAACAGGAAGCATCTAGGCACACAGGCTCCCCTGAGCCAATCACAAAGTTGCAATCCAGTGTTGTGATTGGTCTGAGCACCATGGTCCGGTGCTCAGACGGGGACAGGGAGCCTGTCCATGTTCCTCACCAGACTGTGTAATGCAGCCTGGTGGGGAACATGGAAAGTACACATGACTGTTTGGTTGGTTCAAGAGGGCCTGCCAAATGGTCATGAGTACTTAGGGAGTGCAAACCACTCCTCTTCCTGCTCTGGTCAGCCCCGCCACTGACTACAATACAATATAAAATGATAATATTGTTACATTATTATCATTTTATTTTTCCTACTGAGCGGTGGGGTGAAACTCCACCACTTTAGCGGAGTAGACGGCACTGAAAAAAGCAGAGGTTTTAGAAGTGTATTCAAGTAAACCATAGAGGGATGAGATAGAAAGGGGGAAATAAATGAGGTTTAATTTAGAAACCATTAAGGTTTAGGCAATGCGCTATTATTTTTAAGCGAATGGGAGGATTGATTGAGACAAAAAGCTTCCTGGAATTTAGAAAAATTGGTGTTTAGGAAGGTTTTGTCATGACAAGGACATACAAGAGTGTTTATTATTCCATTAGTAACATGAAAGAATTGAATCTATTTTTTTGAAGGATTGCAATGGAATAGGCACTGGGATCATAGAAATAAGGTACATAACACGAGGAGAGAGCATCATTTTAATCTTCACCATCACAATAAAAATAAAGGGTTCTATTAGGTACAATAGTTTTCTACTTTTTGTGTTACTTCTTCAAAATTTAATGTAAGAGTTGTTTTAATAGAATTGGTACCCCACAAACCCAATTATCCTTGTTGGACTCCACGTAACTCAAAGCGTTAACATTTTCTCGTAGACAGAATTTGTTAAGAGGTCAGATCTCGGATTTATCTGAATTTCATTTATTTCCTGAGATACTAGCAAACTGGTAAACTTCCGATTGAAAGGCATGAATAGAATTAGTGGGTTAGAAAAATAAAGGAGAATGCCATCAGCATAAACTGATAATTTGAGGTGAAAATCTTTATTTGAAAAATCAGACATATGCTTGTTTTATTTGATACATAGTAAAAATGGTTCCAGCACAGTTATGAATAAAAGAGGTGACAAGAGACAGAATTGACGTGCTCCTATTTGTAAGGAAAAGCACTCAGAGGTCATATCATTGGCAAAGAGAGCAGCTTTGGGATTGGAATATAAGAAAGATATTAGGTTTAGGATTTTCAGACCAAAGTCAAACTACTGTAAACTTTGAAACATAAACTGCCAACTAACTTGGTCAAAAGCCTTTTCCATATCTAAGGCGATGACACCTAATTCATGAGAAAGTGTGGAAGCTCTTACAAAAACATTAAAAAGACATCTAATGTTGTCAGAAGAAAAATGACGTTTTATAAAAACCATCTTGTTTTGGGCTAGTCGTATGAGGGAGTGATGAATCCAATCTGAGCACTAGAATTTTGGCAAAAATGTTATAATCAACATTAACTAGAGATATGGGACACTCCTTTTTACATTGTTCTGGCTCTTTGTTTACTTTGAGAATTAAGCAAATAAGGACTTTTTGAAAAGTATCGAAAGCAGCTTGAGAGTGAGCAAAAGAATGATAAAGTTTGAGAAGCCACAGAAATAAAAGTGTAGGGAAGTAAGAATAAAATTCAGATGTGAATCCATCTGAACCTGGAGATTTATTGGGTTTCAGTTTTGCAACTGCCATAGTAATACCTTGAAGGGTAATTTTCAATTCCAAGCAGAAGAAGTCCAAGTTCTGAAAAGTAGGTTTGGGAATGGAGTTTAAGTAAGTAAACATATTGGAATTGGAGGGGGAAGTCTGAGGGGTATATAAAGATTTATAGAAGGAAGAGCATTCTTTCAGGATGTCTTCATCTTTAATAAGCATTTGGGTATGTACGTTTCTAATGGAGTCAATCTTTTTACATTCTTGTTTCGCCTTTAAATAATTAGTTAAAAGTTTAACTGTCTTATTTTGACCTTTAAAATAGCTATCATTTTTTCTGAGTAATTTTGAAGAAGCCTCCTAAGTAGATGACTTATTAAATTGCAATTTTACTCTTATTAGATTTTGAAGAAATTCAGAAGTTTTAGAATGATAAAATGTATGTTCTATCTTTTTGATTTCTGTCAATAGGGATTTGGAGTCGTTTTCAGCTTTTTTTTTACCAGGTACATAATGAATGATAAATCTTCTTCTTCAAGCTTTAAAGGAGTCCCATAATGTATGCATTGGAATATCTTGAGAATGATTAAGTGTACAGAATTCATTGATGAAATTATTAAATTACGTGGTAAATATGGGTTCTAAAAGAAGGGAATTTGAGAATCTCCATCATTTGGATGATGTCGGCTTGGTAATAAATCAAAGTCAGCAATAGTGAGAGCATAATCAAAAATCAAAATAGGACCAATTTCTGCTTTTATCACATTTTGAGCTACTGATTTGTAGGTGAAAATATAATGAATTCTGGATTGGGTTCTGTGTACTGGGGAAAAGAAGGTATTTTCTCTTCTAGTTGGATTAGCGATTTTCCATGAGTCAATCATAGCTTTTTGTGTTATGGCTTAATAAACAGCTTTGAGCATTTTAGAAGGAGTATATTTGACATTGGAAAGTCTATCTAAAATTGGATCAACAATTGGATTGCAATTACCTCCCATAACAACATTTTCAGGAGTAATATTCAAGAGTTGTTTAGTAAGCGAAGACTAAAAGGGGAGACCATACACATTAAGGGTTGAGAGGGGAACTTTGTCAAATAATAAATCAACTGGATTCCATCTACCCTCTGTATCTGTGGAGGGAGAAATGGTGGTAACACTGAGTTTCTTATGAACAAGAATTATTGTTCCATTCTTCTTCTGTACTGTGGGAGAAAAACATACATGACCAAGCCAATTTATTTTTAATGTTAAGGTTTCTGTATCAGTTAAACTAATTTCCTGAAGAAGTGCAATATCCAAATGCAACTCAGATATGTGTGAGAGAACTCTGTGTCTTTTAACCGGGTTGTTTAAACATTCTAGGATGTTACTCTGAACAATGAAAATACGGGATTGATAGGATAAAGCAGTGCTTACAATGAACAAACAGTAGATTTGGATATAAAATATATAACTTAAAAAGAAAGAAGAAGCTTCTGACAAAATGCAAAAAGAAAAGGGGGAGATAGTGTAAAAGGAAGTAGAAAGTAAGAAAGAATTATAGGATAGATGGAACAGATTACAAACGAGAAGAAAAAGACAGTACACATCCTAAAACAGACGGCTGTAAGACATACCTTGTAAAAGAATATCCAGGTAAGCATAGGGTGTGGGGGAAACCGCGATAGACAAGACAAACCTGGGGAAACTCCAGATGGTCGGGGAAGTATGTCATCGTATGGAGGGATGCTGTAAAGGACAGAAAATATTAAAGGAGATAGAGCTATAAATAACAACATAAGAGCAAACAATCTATAGAAGTAGAGAAAAGCAGACAACATTTTCGCTATTCCATCCAATCTTCTCTACATTGATGAAGAAAAGATTTTAATTTTGGAGGATCATCGTATGTGGTTGTATTATCCTTATAGGTTACTTTGAAATGGCAAGGGGTAATTAGGCCGTATTGAGTGTTACAATCTCTGAGCTGTGGGTGAAGATCTAGAAATTGTTTGCATCTGTCTGCTGTAATCTATGCAATGTCCTGAGAGAAATAAAATGTATGTGTGGGCCACATTATTTGTTTCTATCTTTTGCAGCCTTGAGAACTTTTATGAGGTCTGTGTGTTCCAATTACAAGATGATTTCACCTTTGGATTTAGAAGCAGTTCTGGAACCCAATCTATGAGCTCACTGAATGTTGCGCGATGTAGAAGAAGGAAGATCCACAACTGATGGAATGAATGCTTTGAAAAATGATAGAGCATCAGTATCTTCCACATTTTCTGGTAAACCATAAATTCAGGGATTATTTCTAAGGTTTCTTTTTTCAAGATCTTCAGTATGTCTTTTTAAATTGTTTAAATCCAATTGCATCTTGTGAATTGTGGAAGCAGAGACTTCGATATCACTGACCCATGGCTCTAAGTTAAAGACATGCTTGTCCATAAATGACCCTTTACTCTCAAGGTTGTGGAGTGTCTTATTAGTCTCCTCCATGAAAGGTTTCAATGCACATATTTCTTCTAGTATTAATTCCATAAATATGTGAGGTGGTTTTACTGGGGAAGAAGGGTCTTTCTTTGGGCATTTATTTGGAGAAGAATGCAAAGATTTGGCAGACAGTTGAGATTTAGGAATCGCCACAGGTGCTCGGTCTGCCATGGTGACTTGTGCTTACGCCACTGATAATGTAGACTTGTTTCTTGAAGATAAGAAGTTGCAGTGCTCTTGAGAGGAAGCAGAAGAAGAGATAAGCGGAAGCTTCCAGCAACGCAGTCACCAAGTAAAAAAGATGGCCAAGCTAGACTTGAGTAAAAGTGTTCCACTAAAAATGTTATTAAGCAAATATATTATGCTATAAGGAAGCTAATGGATGTTAAAGACAGAGCTTTAGCGCACACAATAAAATAATAATCTTTTAAAGACAAGCTTCTCACATAAAGTCACCCAGATGAAACGAGGAGATAATGAGCGAACTTTGTTGGGAAAAGATGATCCAGTACATAGGATCCTCGGAAGGAAAATCAAAAGAATCAGGCTCCTTTGCATAGTATTAAAATAATAATAGTTCAGCAAAGAAGTCATGCATAATGGAACTCAAAGATGCCAGAGTTAGACAATTGCTAAATTAGTTTGCCAACCCAAGGATTCAAAATATGGATGCTCTCTGAAGTAAGCTTCTAACCATGAGTAACGTAGCAGGAAAAACATAAAATGGTGGTCTTTTGCAGGAACAACAAATTATTGTACCAGGGATTCCACAAAAGAAGAAGACTAAACAGCTTCCAGCAAAGCAAGATATTCACTTGCCTCTGATCCAGTGGCAGCACATTTAGGAAATTGACTTTCTTTTTCTCCTTACTTAATCTACATTCATATTACTCTTCTAACCATACTGGGTCTTTTACAATTAGATAATCAAATACATTTCATTCACCACAGAGGCAATGATCATCTGATGAATCTTCCTCCACCGATATGAGGGGGGGGGATTAGTATGACTAAACTCACTGTTAGCTGTCCAATGAGGACCATTAATTGACAACCAACTCACAATTTAGAAATCGAATTTAAATATGTTTATGTTTATGTTTATGTTTGTGAGATTTATAAAGCGCGCAAATACCCGTGGGTGTCTCGGCGCTAAGGGCAACAGCATGAGACCTAATCCAGAGATTTATTGTGCAAATAGCCACGTTTTGGTCAATTTTCTAAACGAAAGTAGTGACTGGGAGGTTCTTTTATGAAGGGGAAGCGAGTTCCAAAGTCTGGCAACAGCGACAATAAAGTGTTTGTCGCCCCAGGCAGCTGTTTTGGTGCGAGGCACTGTGAACAAGGAGGAGGTGGATGAGCGAAGTGCCCGAGTCGGAATGTAGGCTGCCAGGTCTTTGATCAGAAAGTCAGGTCCTCTGTTGCGTGATGTTTTGTACGCAATGCACAAGGCCTTAAACATGATCCGGTTCTTCACCGGGAGCCAGTGGTATTTCCGGATCACCTGGGAGATTGATTTGTAGTTTGGGGTTCCTGAAAGCAACCTAGCAGCTGCATTTTGGACAGTTTGCAACTTGTGAATGACCTTGTTCTGGGCATTCAGAAGAAGCCCGTTGCAGTAGTCGATGGTTGACATAATTAAGGTACTAATGAGTGTTTTTCCTGACGTCAGGGGGAGAAAAGAAAGAATCTTCTTTATCATCCGTAGTTTGTAGAAGGCAGCTGAAACTACTGAATTGGCATGAGGGAGAAAGGTAAGTCTGTCATCAAATGTGACTCCTAGGTTTCTTACCTTTGTGACCGGAAGGGGAGGAGGACCTAGAGACAGAGGCCACCAAGTGGAGGACCAAGCAGGCGCCAGTTTGCCAAAGATCATGATTTCTGTCTTATCGGAATTTAGTTTAAGACATTTGTTGGTCATCCAATCACTAATGTCAGCTGCTTCAATACCGTCATTTTGTATGGCCAGCACCAGCTGCGTATCGTCAGCGTACGAGGTGAGGTTCAGCCCATGGCTCCTAATGATTCTAGCTAGGTCCGCCACATAAATATTAAAAAGGGTCGGGCTCCGAGACGAGCCCTGCGGAACTCCACAGGGAAGACTCAGTTGGGAGGACTGAAAGGTGCCAAGGTTAACCGTTTGAGTACGGTTGGCAAGAAAGGATGCAAGCAGATCCCGGGCTTTGCCCCCAATGCCTAGTTCTGCGACACGGTCGATAAGGATGGTATGATTGACCGTGCCGTAGGCCGCTAGAGATCAAGTAGTACAAGAACCGCTGTGCCGCCCTGATCCAGAATGACTCTAATGTCCTCGGTCGCCTTTATGAGCGCCGTCTCTGTTCCATGACCTTTCCGAAATCCAAACTGAGTAGTATCCAGCAGTTGGGATCTTCAATGTATTTTGAAAATTGGAGATTCATGATTTTTTCTACAATCTTTGCCGCAAATGGCAGGCTGGCTATGGGTCTGTAATTTTTGGTTTCACTGGAGTCAAGATTGGCTTTTTTTTAATAAAGGTTTTATGATGGTCTTTTTCCATATTGTGGGATATTTACCTGACATGAACATAGAGTTATAGATGTTAGATAGAACTGGGGCTACTTGATCCAGTACAGGTAAGAGTGCGGCCGGCGGACAGGGATCAGTGGCAGAGCCAGATTTGGTTGTTAGCATTAAGTTCGCAATCTGCTCAGAGGTGGTATTTTTAAAAACCATAAAAGACTGCTCGGGGGGGTCTTTTTTGGTAGGATGTACCGTAGTGTTGGGTGCTGGTGCAAACTCATTGTAGATGTTATTCTTCTTTGATAGCTTTATTTCGGTCGGTGACCATAAAAGCACAGATAAAATATATACATATACATAAAATACATAAATAATTCAGCATTTGTGATAAAAAGTTATTAAACAACAGTTATCAAAGTAGCAGCAATAAACAATTCCAATTCCAATCTTTGTTTCGGCCTTTTGGCCATAAAAAATACACAATACACATATACAATCACAGAAAAAAAAAAAAATTTTAAGAGGGACCCAACGCCTTTAAAATACGGTTGCGCGTATGCCAAACATTGGTAAGAAATTTTGTTAGTGCGAGGACAGTTGGGCCAGAGACATCAGATTTTAAAATCCTATACATTGGTGCATATTCCCTGCAGCCCATATTCCTTATCAGCGGGAGGAGCCAGTATTTTCGTGCTACCTTGTAGGCTGGACAAAAGAAAGCCACATGCAAGTCAGGATCCTCCGTAGCATCACAAACCGGACACTGCTTTGTGGTGGGAGCCGATGACCAGGTGCTTGTAAAAGACCGGAAGGGCAGTGTGCCGTATCTCCATTGGAGAAACAGCTTCCGGGCCAGTACAGGGAAAATAGGATCCAATACCTTCTCATACCTATAGAGATCCTTGCTTTGCAGAAACACGGAGGATAAGGACCCTTCTGCCTGGGTGGCTTGGGCCCTGGCTAATTTTTGTTCGTGATATACATTAGCCAGGGACTTTTTGGAGATGTTTAGTGCGGCTTTCGCTGGCTCAGTCCATAAATCAGGGAGCCCTATTTCCATGCAAGTGGCTAGGATGTATTTGACCCAAGGGATATTGAGCACTTTTGGGTGATTCAGAAGTTCGACCAGTTCCGCCCGATATTCTGCAAGATCATTGCTACTCTACAGCCTACGCCAGAAGGCTATGGGTCTCAGACTTATTTCATCCGCTAACGGTCGTAAACCCAAATCAAGCCTCAGGGGGAGGAGCGGGGTGCTGGGCGGGAGTGCGGCTATCTGTCTTATAAACTTATTTTCCGTTAGTGACAGACTCCGGCAAGGCGTGTGACCCCATAGTTCCGCCCCATACATTATCGCTCCCCTAGCCTGGGCCTTATATATCTGGATTAGTGCCCCCAATGGACGGTATGATGAACCAGTCATCATCCGGGCGATACCCCCAGTGGTTTGTATGAGTTTGAGGTTAGCCCTACTCTGATGAGATCCCCAAGTCATGGTTTCGTTGAGAGTCACACCAAGGTATTCAAAGGTGGCTACTCTCTCGAGCCGTACAGCTCCCAATTGCGGATTTGGCCGCAATTTTTGGCTCGGATTCAAAACCATGAATTTGGTTTTTGCCGCATTAATTTCCAGCCCCCTATCAGTACAGAAGGCCACGAAGGAATCAAGAATCCTCTGTATACCCATGGGGGTTTTGGATAGCAGCAGGGTGTCGTCCGCGAACATAATTGCGGGCACCCTGCTGCCATTTAATTTGGGGGCGTCAGTATAGTCAGTGGCATTCAGATGGGCGATTACCCCGTTGACGAAGAGGCAAAACAGGGTTGGTGCCAACACACAACCCTGTCTTACCCCCCGGCCAACGGGGAATCTATCGGTCAGTTCCCCCGACCTCCCGCACCTCACTCGGGCGTAATTATTGTGGTGCAGCCTCTGTAAGATCAATAGGATGTCCGGGGGAACACCCATCTCTGCCAGGACGCTCCAAAGTTTCCCCCTGGGCACCAGATCGAAGGCGGCCCGTAAGTCCACAAAAATTGTGTACAGACTACCGCCCTCGAATTTTGCTGTCCTCCAATAGATTAGGTTCAATCTGAAAACCTGGCCCCCTTCCTAAATCCCGCCTGGTAGGGACTAAGGGCGCCCACCTCCTCCATCCAGTCCTGGAGCCTATTCAGCAACACCCTACCAAACAGTTTCTGTGCCACGTCTATTAAACTGATTGGTCTGTAGTTGGCTGGGAGGAGAGGCGAGCCCTTTTTAAAGATGGGGACCACCTCTGCCCCCAGCCAAGTACTAGGGATTTCCATGCCACCAAGAACTCCATTGAAAAGGGTGGTAAGGTAAGGGGCCCAAACAGTGGGCTCCTGTTTAAACATATCCCCTGGTAATCCATCCAGTCCCGGCGCCTTTCCAGAAGCCAGTCCTGAGATGGCAGCGGTGACCTCGCCCAGCGTTATTGGCTCCCCTTCACGGTCCGGCCAGCCCACCTCAACAACAGCAGGAGATTCTCCCGGCTCAGAACTGTATAGGGTCTGGAAGTGAGCCTGCCACACCCCTGGGGCAATGTTGGGCTCTAGTGCCGATTGTAAATTCCCCGACCCCCCATTCACTATCCTCCAAAACAGACGTTGGTTTTGGGTCGCTAGGGCCTTGGTGAGTTCTTCCCACTGATTTTCCTCCCATTCTGCCTTAGCGTGGGCAATGAGTTTCTTGTAAGCTCGCCTGCTTTGTTTAAGGCTATCCCCCCCTAGACCCTCCTTGATTAGTCTAAGGAGTTCTGTTTTTGCCCTTCTGCATGCTAGGTTATACCATGATGTTTTGCCTTACCGCCCCCCTTTTAGTTTTCGTGAACTGCAGGTGAAATGAGGTGCCACGGCTTTTATGAGGTCCTCATGAGCCTTGTACAATTTGCCCTTGGAGTCTTTGTTGTTTGCCTCGGTGTCCAAGCTCCCCACAGTTTCCAAGATTGGGGTTATCCCATCATAGAGCATGGGGAGTTTATTCTTGCTTGTAGCCAGGTGCTCCCACCTGATCCTTCTCCTGCTGTTGTCAAGGAGGAGCGCAGGGTTGTTCCCTTCCGCGTTAGTCACGAGAGCTTGGGGGCCAGGGTGAACAAGGTCAAGCTCAAGTGCATTATGGTCACTATCCGTCCTTTCCGTCACCCTAAAATCCTGGATTGTCGGCCACTTCACTATTTGGGCCAAGACATAGTCCAGACGGGACTCTCTTCCCGGTCTGTTGTAGGTGGTTTTACTGGGTATGTCGGATTTCATTCGCCCATTACAAGCTCTGATTCCGAACTTTAGGGTGAGGGCTGTAATTTGTAGTGCTAGTGGGGTCCAAGCCTTCGGAGGTGGAGCTTCCACTAAAGGCACTGCCCATCTGGCCTCTTCTTCCGATGATAACCCGTCCAGAAGGCCAGGGAGTGGCTCAAAATGAGAATTAAAATCCCCTCCCACTACATAGAATGAATCACTCGGTAGGTCAGATATAAAATTGGAGAGTTCATCTATGGTCGGTGATTCCTTTGCAATTCCCATTGGCCTAGAATAAATGTTAATAAACACAGGTTTAGCTTGGTTGGGCCATGATAATGAAACCGCAAGGATATATTCAGAGTTAGCCGACAACCGCGTTGCCACACAGCCCAGATGAGATGCGACCCAGGTCGTAAGCCCTCCTGACGGACGACCTTTGCCTTCCCACCTCGCTGGAATGAAGAATGACATGTAGCCTTGGTGACCATAGTCCTCTCTGGCCCAGGTTTCCTGGAACATACATACGTCTCCAGTCTCGATATAATTTGCCCAGTCCGGGTCACCCAGTTTACTAGCCAGTCCAGCAACATTCCAGCAAATTAGCCTCAGATGTTCAGGGGTATTAGTTGCCGTGCCAGAGGGGTTCGAGGAGATGGTTCCAGACTCTACTGCAATCGGGAATTCTGACGCATTACCAACAGTAGGGACCGATGGTTCGGAAAGTCCGCTGGAGCCATTCTCCACAGGAGTTGGCTCATTCAATATTCCAGAGGCATTGTCAACATTGTGGGCAGATAGATCGAAAAGTCTGCTGGTGCCATCATCCAGGAACACTGGATCGTTCAGTGGACCAAGGGTTTTACCAACAATCGGGGTGGATGGCTTGGAAAGACTACAGGAGCCGCAATCTTGGGTCATTGGCGTGTGAACGGAAAGTCAATCAACCCCATCCAAACCATTCAAACAATTGAAACGGTTGAAATGAAAATAGGGTGTGTCCTGCAATTGGAGATTTGGGCGTTGTACATAGTCCTTATGTCTGCGTCTATGTTCCACCCTTATCCACTCATCATGCGATGGAGCATGGTGCATGCGGATAGGGGGGAAAAAGAAAGATACTGGAAGGGTCTGAATAGTGGAATCCAGTGATCTATTTATTCCTTCACAGATATGCAGGACAGTGCCCGGATCTTTAAAAGTTACCAAGATGCAATCCCCTATTATTGTTTTTCTGGTCTTCCCTAACCAAGGGACCCTTCTAACCATAATAATCTCATTATTAAAATGAGATGGTAGGGGTCGGTTCAAATTTAGCCATTTAATGACCTTTTTCTTTAGGGATTGGTAGTCTTCATTTTCCCCTGATCTTAGATGGGGGGCACCTGCTAGAACCACCGTTAGGCTATTAGCTTCTGGCGGCAGATCTGGTCTCCGTGGTCTTGGGGCTTGCCGGCCCGGGGAGAAAAGAGGGGCGCTGCCGGCTTCTTGGTGGCCGCCATTAATCCCTGTCTGGAAACTTTGAGGGGAAGAGTCTATTGGTTGTAAAGGCCTATGGGTTGAGTTACTGCGCGGTGCTTGGACTGAAATAGCCATTAATGGCTGCAGGGGGGGGGCAGTAGGCACGCTCTGAGGGGGGACTTTGTTGGCACCCTGTAGGACTCCTATTTTAGGAGGGTTTCCTGCGGGGAGATGAGGTCCCATATTTTTAGATTGCTTACTAACTAAGGTGTTCAAGGTAGTAAGAGATGTCTCTAGTAGAGTGAGCCTAATCTCCACTTTTTTCAGGCTATCGCTAATGGGCTGCAGAAGGGAACAAAGTAGGAATTCTATACTCCCTGTAGTTGTGAGAGGGGGATTTATATTAGATGTATTGGCCACTGGGTCATTATTAGTAACAGCTATATTGGAGCTGGGGGCCTTGGAGGGAAGAGCAATAGGCACAGTCTCATTGTCCCTCCCAGATTGTAGTGCGTTTGTATGTTTTTTGCCAAAATCTAGATGGAATAGTTTGGCTTTCCCCCTCCCCCCCATTGACTTACTACTACGTTTGCTTG
Source organism: Triturus cristatus (assembly GCF_964204655.1). Taxonomy (NCBI): domain Eukaryota; kingdom Metazoa; phylum Chordata; class Amphibia; order Caudata; family Salamandridae; genus Triturus; species Triturus cristatus. Next base: position 586,791,538 of record NC_140591.1, on the reverse strand, counting down.
GTGGAGGCCTATGCAGCTCCACCACAACACTTTGTTTTGGCTTACTTTTCTTAGTTGCATGCAAAGGGGGAGTTTGGGTAACCAAATTAACGGGGGTAACACATGTCGTGGGAGGAGTTGTGTCTATGAACTTTCCAGGGACCAACCCAGGGGAACTAGAAATTTCCCGAAATAAGAGGGGGAAGTCCTCAAGAGTCAGGGGATTTAAGCTATTGGGGGGCGTACCTTCCTCTTGGGAAATAGGATACGGGATGATCTCTGTCAAGGGTCTGCTCTTCATGGATTCAATGGAGCGCCGCCGCTCCGCCCTGCGTCTCTCCAGAGAATTTTCTTTGCCTGCGTCTCCTTTGGCAGATTTGAAGTAGTTGTCCAGTGTCCCTGTGTTGCTGCCCCCCTCCCTTAATGGAGTTTCACGTGGTCCTGGCGAGGGCATCACCTTAATCAAATTTGGAAGTAAAAGGTAAGGGATATGGCCCAGCCCGGCCTCCTTTGGCCCCGGACGGCCACAGACGGCCCGCCCTTTGCCCGGGCTTAGCCCGGCGCTGCCCGCGCGCGGTCCCGCGATGCGGAGGGCGGGATTATTTTTCAAGCGCCTTCGGGCGCGAAATGCCGGGTGTCCGGTTCCGGTCTCTGCAGTGGGGGAGCCTGGGAAATGAAGTCCACCAATCCTTCCTTCCACCCAGCGGTCGCCGTGTATGCCTCTGCGACAGCGGGAAGGAAAAAGCAAGTGCCGCAATGAGAACTCGCCAGCCCCTGTTTAGAGTCACCAGGTACGGGAAACACCACTCACGCAGGAAATCAGCATTCACAGAGCCCGCTCAGCCGAGGGCGGGATTATTTTTCAAGCGCCTTCGGGCGCGAAATGCCGGGTGTCCGGTTCCGGTCTCTGCAGTGGGGGAGCCTGGGTAATGAAGTCCACCAATCCTTCCTTCCACCCAGCGGTCGCCGTGTATGCCTCTGCGACAGCGGGAAGGAAAAAGCAAGTGCCGCAATGAGAACTCGCCAGCCCCTGTTTAGAGTCACCAGGTACGGGAAACACCACTCACGCAGGAAATCAGCATTCACAGAGCCCGCTCAGCCGAGGGCGGGATTATTTTTCAAGCGCCTTCGGGCGCGAAATGCCGGGTGTCCGGTTCCAGTCTCTGCAGTGGGGGAGCCTGGGTAATGAAGTCCACCAATCCTTCCTTCCACCCAGCGGTCGCCGTGTATGCCTCTGCGACAGCGGGAAGGAAAAAGCAAGTGCCGCAATGAGAACTCGCCGGCCCCTGTTTAGAGTCACCAGGTACGGGAAACACCACTCACGCAGGAAATCAGCATTCACTTTATCGACAAAAAAGTTTGCTAAGGAGTCACAGAGTGGTTGCGTGGGGATGACACTATTAACGGTTGCTTGTCCAGAAAGTTTAGCAACTACTTGGAATAAGCGTTTATTCGAATCTTGTGCAGCCTCGATCTGTGCAATGTAGTATTTGCTTTTCTCCTCGGTACTCAGTAGTTTGTATTTATTAAGCTCATTTTTATACACTAGTTTGTCCTGCGGGGAGTAGGATCTACGCCATTTTCGTTCGAAGTTCCTGCAAAGTTTTTTCTTTTCTCTGAGGGCTTCCGAGAACCATGGGGCTGTAGGAGCATTCCGATTTCTCGAGATATTTTTGAGTGGCACCAGCCGAGTAAATGCATCACTGAGCCAGGTGGTGTATCTTAATGATGCTGTATTAGGATCAGAGGAAACTAGAGGTTGGGTAGAGGAGAGACAGTTTTTCAAGAGCTGTGGGTCTGTATCCCTCCAAGCTCTCCGAGGGCCTAGTTTCGTGACAGAGGTTTTGGCTGAGTGCTTAGTGATAATCAGGATTTCAAAAAGGATCGCATGGTGATCCGACCATACTAATGGGAGAGTATTGTGTACACGTATGGTCTGAGGATTGGAAAAAAGGCCGTCCAGAATATGGCCGGCTTGATGCGTGACAGTTTGGACTTGCTGGAAAAGCCTGTTGCTTCCATGTCATATACACTCCTCTCAAGACCATACTGTAAATATATAGAATAGCAACTGTAAGTGCCAACCTCCTAAAGGATCTAAGATGAGTGAGGATTATACAAACCAATAACTCAGCTGTCACAATACAAAATAACAGGAGCAACAGCTGATTTTCTGTCAGGGCTTGCTGATTCTTCCTACAATACATTTAAACGATTAATCATAAACAAATAACAAATCAACAAGAATAAATAATAGGCTCAGACAAAATTTGAATAAATTGGTTATTACATTGGAGATGCAAAATTCATCATAATCAGCAATTGCTTAAGAAGCTCAGTTTGAAATATAAAAGCTTTAATAACAGTGCCATGCATTTAAGCAGGCATTCTAATCAACAATAGCCACAGAATTTCAAAGTCCAACCACCAAATAGGTAGAAGGATAGTTCATATACTACCAGCTCAATTTCTAAGGGGATAGAAAGGATTTAATTAAAGTCCATTAAGGGCGAGTCCATTAGCAGAATCAGAATAGGAAATAAGAAAGTTAGGCAAAGAGGCTCAGTCCATATGCCACTGATTTTAGTATAGACCAAGCAGTCCAAAGTTAGCAAAAAGCACCACAGGTCGAATAGCATCCAAGTCCGCAATGCAATGTAGGGTGCTTCAAAAAGCATCTCAAAGAGTAGAACAAATCCATGAGTTGTGTGCCTTGAGAGAGCTAGGTGTGTTGGGTTGATCTGAGTGTATGTGTGCATCTGCATTGTCTGCGCTTCACCTCCTTTGGGGTTTCTTTGTTGATAAGTTCTTTGGTAAAGTCCTAGTGGAGTACATCACACTATCCTCAAAAGATCATCACATGGCTATGGTCACATCATGTCACCTAAAATGATTGAAACATCGTGCTGGTTTCCCATGCTTGTCATGAGAAATGAAACTTTGCAAGTCCACACAGACCTAACGTTGCTAAAAAGGAATACAAAGTTGCAGCTTATGGTTCTAGCTAAAATTCTATTCCCACAGGAACATTTCACTGTGAACATTTGAAAAAGAAACAAAATGTGTCAAGGGACAGTAGTGAACAGAGCAAGCAAGTTACATTACTTTTTTCAGTGAATTATCCATTGTACTAAATCAGGGGAAGGGTGAATGCCAGAGAAAAAAGCATCTAAAAAAAGAAGGCCTTTAAGTTAGCATCGCACAGTTAAACGAAATAAGCTTTTAACTCCACCTCATTTATAATGAAATAAAATCAATTCACATATGAATATATAATTTTCATAGAATATTATTACATGAAAATGACTACATTTAGGAATATTCTACCTACACAAGTTTTTGCATTATTCATATAAATGCAGGTTTTTCAAAAATATATTTCTAATATGGTTTAAAGGTTTTCATGATCTATAAAATCTCTAATGTCATTCTGTAATATATCAAATTTATGCTTCACTGTTGATACATTTTTTAACCGACTTTTTTAACTGGTGCATATTAGCAATAAGCACCAAAACACTAGGCCACTTCATTTAGCATAAACTCCATTAATAAGCATAAGCATAAGTAGTGCAACTTTATTTTATATGTATTCATATTACTCCATGTATGGTTTCTTCATCTCACTTTTTAAAGAACTCTTTTACGGTGCTTCTACTACCCTTGTCTCTGTCTCATGTATCACTTTATCTATTGTGTGCAAAGTATGTTTTCAACTTTTCGTGCTCTCTACATATAAAAGTGTCGTATATTATGATTTTCAAAATCTCACTATACCAAGCCCCCCTTCTGATGGCAAATCAAGCCATCACACTATCTATCACATCAGATCTTATCACTGATTAGGGGTTTGTTGTCCTTAAACTCTTTCTTCTACTTTCCTTTAAAGTTTTTACAACATCATAAAAATTGCATTGTGCATTTTCCAATTCAAGATCAGTTCTTGTTCATTTCACTCCATGATGCTTACTCTTTTGGTACTGAAAAATTTGATTGATAATATCAACAGCAGTATGCATAAAGAGGTCACCGCTGTGGGTCTCAAAATAGAAATCCACTAATTTATTTCCCAAGTTTCCCAACCAAATGGTAGCACTCAATAATCCCTTTGTAATGGCTTCCCAGATACCATCTGCTTTTAAGTCTTTCAGGTCTTCGTTTAAACCAGAAATATTTTGTATGCATCCTTCCAGATCTTTACTCCTATCAGGTATATAAGCACAGAAATGTTGAACTTTCAATCTCCGGCAAACTCTGCCCTCCTTCGCTAGAGGAATATCATGGGCAAGCCGATTTTGAATCACCATCGATCATATCAATATCATCTCCTCTTTTACAAGCAAAAAAACATTGAGTTGTACTGGTGGCAAATTTGTCAACAATAGTAGACAGCTTTCTGAATTTCTGAGAATTTAAGGCTAGTCCTACCCAGGATATCAGAACTCCAAATATATAATCTACTGTTTCACTTGCACTTGCACTTCTCTTTGTTCTCTCATTGTAATTTATTAATTCTCCTTTTAACTTCTTAACACAATAAATTTCATGAAAAAATATTGCCATTTTATATCTTTTATACAAACGTTTCTGTAACTTATAATAGGCACTCTTCACACAAACATAATGTATTCCAGGGAAAATAAAATCTACACCTTCTAAATATCTTCCTCAGTTCTCATGCATTTCAAATATATGCTCATATTCACTAACTCCTACAAAAACAGCCCTAATATTTGACTTATTTTTATATATACAAAGTTTACCCTAGCGTTAGCCAATCTAAAGCTAAGGATGCCATTCCCTTTAAAATTTTGTTTTCTTCTTGTGACAAACTCTAAGAAGTCAATTCAGGCAAAACACTAATGTTATCTTTCTCATGATTTCATCTACTTTCTACTAAACCTATAATATTATTTTCCATTCTTATTTGTTTTCATGGAAGGTTATTTGTAAGTGCATACACCAGGTCAAATGATTCTGTCGGTCTAAATATGTAACCCATAGTCTCAGTGGTTAAAACATCAGGATGCGTATTAAAATGTCTAAGCAAAGCAATTTCAGAAAAGATCAGATCTTGATTCGAGTAATAATACATCAGTTGTCCAGTATCATAAAATAAGTTAGCTAGCACACTGCAAGAGATTACATATATCAGCAGTAAGTGGTGGTATGTCACACCCTCAGCAACCAATGAAGGTATTTGCATACAAATGTAGTAATCACCAGCATCCACAGTGTTAATGAACTCATTTAGTAACACAACATAAACATTTGGGCTACAGTCTATTCTCAAGGAACCAATATGTAGAAAGTCATCATTCTTGTGAAATAAATCAGAAACATTTCTCTTTGCAGCTTCGACAGAAACAGTAAGCTTTGAATCTTTCACAGAAATATAAAGTGGCAAATTTAGGAAAATAAGCGTTGCAACTAATATCAAAACAATAATAGTAAGAATCGCAATATACACACATTTACGTTTGGAAGTGATTCGAGAATTGGACTGCATGGTTAGTCAAGATTCAGACCATTTAACTAAAGGAAAATAAAATTAGCAACAATGGTTTGAGCAATTTGAACAAGTGTCTGCTTCAAAGAAAATGATGGCAATGGTAAAGATCTTCTCATGTATAGAGAAACTCTCACATTAGCTTCATTAATGAATGAATCAAAGAAGAACTGTGTCAGTCCATTAGTTGGGACATCTAAATTGAAATTCAAATTAACAGCACAGTTTGCTTCAGGGTGGTTCTGGTGTACATGGATTGTTAGCACAAAACATGCAAAATTCCTTTTCCCACTCATTAGCAGCCAGGAAAGTCCATTCAAGAGATACATACTTTTGACTTGGTACCTTTGCTCTTTTTGATCTCTTACAGCTGTTTGCTCATCATCTGTATCACTTTTGTCTGAAGGGTCAGAACTTTCAGGATTCGTTGGTGGTACTCGTCCTGCAGTCCGGAGCATCTCAGACTGTCATCTCTTTGGGGCAGCAGTCTTCAGGTACAACTCACTTTCTCAGTGCACTACGCACTTGGTTGGGCTCATTACCACTCGTAGTCAACTTTCTCAATTGTGACCCTTCAGTACTTACAGTTCACTCTCTCGAACACGCCTCAGGTCAAACGAGTGCTGTCCCGGTAGCTTTGCTGGGCCCCAACAGCTTGGCTAACCTGATCCATCTCTCTAGGTATTACCACCGGCACATTAAGAGCAGGCTCTGTTGTATCATTCACGGGACCTGGTATTCTGTGAGTATTCACTGCATGTACCCAATTCAGGAGACCACCACACTTCACAATGGTGTTGGTGACAAGGATAATTTAGAAAGGCTCCTCCCAGAGAGGTTCTTTGCACATGCTTCTTCATCTTTACCCTGTCATAGCACTGCTTATGTTGGACCACAAGGGCAGCTTCTCCAACCTGAAGAGACATAATGTACCACATCAGTGAGGCTCTTGCAGTGGTCCAAAATCAGATCATCTGTATTATTAATGCATTAGCAGGAACAGCTGGCAGCCTGATCACTCATCCCATGATCACTTTGTGAGGCGATAATCCTGTTCTCCTATCTGGAGTAATTCTCAAACTCAACAACATAAGAGGCAATACAATTGGGCACTTCAAAGATGTAGAAGCACATACTTTCGCCAGTCTGGATTTCAATGTGCCAATATTCTGCTCAACCATCTGTGAAGCCTTCGTATGGTTACTGCAATGAAGCTTTTTTTCAACCTGTAGTGAGTGCTGCACAAAACATTTTTAGGACCTCACTGTTAAGATGAGTTCTGTGGTCTGGTTCAAGAGAAGATGGAAATCTGAAATGCGGAATCAGATCCCTTAGCAATAACTTAGTCACAGTCAAACTGTCATTCCTACAAGTCGGGTAGGCTCCAACCAACTTGGAAAATAAACACACAATAACCAAACCATATTTCAGGCTATTACAAGGAGGCATTTCTATCAAGTCCATTTGCATTCAGTCAAAAGGACCTGCTGATTTACCAATATGACTCATGACAACTTCTGTTCATCGTCCTGGGTTTTCTTGCTGACATATCACACATCGGTAACACAAGGTCTCTGCAGTTGCTCTAAGTCTGGGATTGAACCACGCCTGTTGAAAGAGGTGCATTATAGCATCTCTCCAAACACGTGCAGCCCCATGGTAATATCTTTCTATTGGTGATAATAACCTGCCAGGTAACACTGGTATGCCATAAATGAACATCTAAATACCATCCCCTCTTTTGGTACAACCTGCACGTTCCTACGTTGTCGTTCTGCTTTGGTCACCTCATCCTGAAGCTTCCTAACCTTATCCCATGTGTCTAAAGCTGATACCAGCAAGGTACAATTGGAAACGTCAGATGAAGTATTCAGAATCTCTTCATTAAATGTGTCTGCATTCAACGCACAATATCTTGCCAAATGATCTGCATACCGGTTACCAACTGTAGCATAGTCAGTACCTTGATGATGGGCAACACACTTCACAACAGCAATTTGGGTAGGTAATTGTAGGGTCTGTAAAATGTTCCTCACACACTCTCCATTCCTTGCACCCATGATGTTTCCAACACACCTCCACCTGTACACACCATATACGCAGCTCTCAGATTTCCTTCAATGTCTCTCACACAGGAACCATCAACAATCAATATATGATAAGATTCAGGCAATTTTTCCTCCCAAGTATCGATATGGTTTCGCACACAACTCAGTCACCTCTAAACAATCAAGGTAACTCTGCAGCACCGTACATCTTTTGAGGGTCACATTCTTTGCACCCAACAAGACTTGTTAATACTTTGTCAGATGGCTATTGGTCAAATACTGTGTGTGCATGCGCATCAACAGTATCTCCAATGTTTGGAGCACAAATACTCTCAGTGGGTGACCCATCACAATACTTTCACACTACTCAAGACTCACACATGTAGATGTAACCGCTTTCAAACATCCGGGCAAAGTGGCTGCAACAGGATCAAGGGTTGCTGAAAAGAAGGCGATAGGCCTGCGATTGCTTCCATGCATTTGTGTCAACACTGAAAGAGCGCAACGTTCCCTTTCATTGCAGAATAACACAAAGCATATACTGTAATCAGGCATTCACAAGGCTTTTTTACAGCTCTGTGAAAGCAGTCATGCAATTGTCATCAAGGGGACCAGATTTTTGTGCATCAAGAGGCTTTGCTGTCAAAGAAAAAGTTGGAATCCACTGTCTGCAAAAGTCTACTATTCCTAAGAACATTCTGACTTCGTTTTGTGGTGGATTCATGTTAAGAATTGCTGATATTCTTTCTTGTGAAACTTTCATCACTCCCTTCTCCATATGAAGTCCTAAGTACAGGACTTCAGTTTTGAAAAACTGCAATTTAGTCTGAGATACTTTATGTCCTTTGTCTACCAAATGATTCAGTAAAGCAGTAGTATAGTTTGAGCATGCTTCTCTCCTAGTTGATGCTACCAGTAGGTAGTCAATATACTGAACTAACACAGAATGTTTAGGCATTCTGAAAGTCGTAAGATTCTGTTAAAGTATCTGATTAAATATTGAAAGGCTTTATGTATACCCTGGTGGAACTCTGCACCATGCCAAACCACAACTGCCAAAACGGAAAGCAAATACAAATTGACTATCATCATGCAATGGAATAAAAAAAAAGGCCTGGCACAAGACAATGACTGAAAAGTATTCGGCCTCACATGGAATCTGAATTATAAAAACACAGCTGGATTTGATACCACAAGACAACACGGAACAACAATAGAATTCACCTTGCGCAAATCCTGCACAATACGATACTTGACATTCGGTTTCTGCAAGCACATTATAGGTGAGTTACATAGACTTCCTCTAGCCTCTCTCAAAATTCCTTGCTCAAGCATTGAGTCAATCACAGGAGTAACGTCAGCATCTGTATCTGGAAACCAATTCTATGGTGGTGTTCTTGGAAACTTTGCATTTGATAGTACCATCATTTGGATTGGATCAACACCTTTAATCAGTCCAATATCTTTACCTGTAGAGTCCCAGACTTCAGGTAGGACTGTGTCTCTCAAATCTTCAGGCAAAACCTCTCACGTCAAGAGAGTATAGATCCCAATACCTGCGTATTTGTTGGGCAAGTTTAAAAATAACATCGTCATCATTCATATGGGATTCAAATCCTATAGGTGTGCAATATATTGAACAATTTATTTTGCAAAGTAAATCACGTTGAAGCAAAGTTCACTGGACTTGTATCACACACCACAAACCGATGATGATCCTTGAAAAATATCCAATCTTGACAGTCATTGGCTCTGAAATTGAAGTTCACATCTTTCTGTTAATAAGTCCTACAACTTGGATACTTTCTTCTGAGAGGGGTAGGTTTGGAATCCCTTCTGTTATTGCAGTAGAATGGGTTGCACCATTATCGACAAGGAATGCTATAGTATTCCCATTCACTTCTCTGTCTACATAGGGACTGCTCTGGTCTACCACTAAAGCTGTGCCAGGCACGCAGTCCTCCTCCATCCTCAGGCACAGTCATTCAAATGGGTCTGAATTACTGTCATCTAGTTCAATCAAACACTGCTGAGCTACATTCTGATTCTGGTAAGAATTTTGATTTGCTTTGTATATTTGTAACTGAACATTCTGTTGTGGCATAGGAGCTTGTGGCATTTGCATTTCTGTGTTACATTAGAATGTTGCATTCTCTGTTGCTGCATCTGCTGAGTCTGTCCCATTTTATTTCCTTGAGACTGTACATAATCCACAATCTGTATCTGATTTCCCATGTTGTTCAAAACAGAATTACACTTGCGTTGCTAATGTCCCAGCTTACCCCATGCGTGAAATGGATTTGTCTTTTTCAAAACTGGCACCTCATTACCTGCTTTAGGATCCAGCGGACCCCCACAACTTCTACCTTGTGACATAAAATTCTGCTGTTGTAATCTACTAACAACCTGCATCATTGGAACCTTAATAAAAATGTCTCTGTTTCTATTCTATGTTTTCAAAACCCAGCAGATTTTGCCCTTTCTGCATTGCCTTTATCTGTGTAAGCATTATTTTCTCCTTGAGTTCCTTATGCCTCAAATCAATATCACCTGCTCAATATTTTGCAAAGCACATTATTTCATCTACATATTAACTCTGTCAACAGAGTAGTTGTTGTCTAATACTTTCCGAAATTACAGGTCTCAAATGCATGACAAATTCATAAACAAATTGTCCTACATCTATTTCTGCAACAGTGTCTGATCTTCTATACTGTGCAAAAATGTGTACTAATCTCTCATTAAAGGCATATATTAACTCTTTCAGCTCTTGCTTTGTTCTGTCAATCTGCATCTAATCAATCTCTTTAAGAGAGACCTTAGTCTTCAGGTGAGTTATCGCCTCATGATATTTCGTCATTACCTCTGGAGATGGTGCACCTGTTCTAGTATCTCACTGAGGTTCTCCCTCTGGCCAATCCACATAAATCGTACATTCAGCCAACATATCCACTGGAACCACAATTTCAAATAGAGTATTCAGATCCATCCATAAAACCTTTGAAATTGTCACAAATAATTTGACTTGCCTATACCATTCAATTGGTTATTCATGTAATCTAAGGAAATAGATTGTAAGTGATAAAATCTCTTGTCTATTCCGTGGTACATAAACACACCCTCCTCCCGATACTTCTCTCATAGGAAGTAATTGAGTGTCCCCTGTTCTACCACAGGAACGATTTTTGTGTATCTCCTGTTCTGCCACCAGAAAGATCATGTGGTGACTGCACTCAAACGTGCTTCACCTGCTGCTTCTGTGACCAGCCACTTTCCCATTATTCCCTGTCTTCTGATTTTCTAATTAATGTAATCAACTCATTTATCAGCAGTTTCTCTCATGTTTTCAACGTTCTTATCAGAAAGATCCATCCTATAAGTCTTCTGTAAAAGCTTTGGCTCTCTACTGTCTACACTGTATTTTTGAAGCAATTCAAATAACCTCTCATAAACTGCATTTGCTTGTCGTATGATACTTTTACAGTGGAACATTAGTTCATCTTCTTCATAAGTATCTAGTCTTGAAGAGCTAAGTGACCCTTCAATCATTTCTTCCAATTCAACTTTTAATCTGCTCACATCCATGAGCAGTTTGATCGTCTAAATTGAATTTTGAGCTGAACTTGGACCTGCACCTGAATCTAAATTGTCAACAGGACCAGTGACTAAAGGATGAAACATGGCTGTATTTATAATGGAAACCTGCAGTGAAACGTGAACCACTGCAGAATACGGATTTTTTGTGTTATTGTATCCTTTAATCCATTCTTCAAATCCCTGAGAAGTGTACCCTGATTGTTCTATATTATTTAAATTTAGATTTCCATTTGTAAAATCTGTACTTGTTCCAGATTGTACATTTGGTGCAGAATTCTCTGTAACTAGAATACCCATTGGCACAGTCACATCAGGTGCATAGAAATCCACTCGGGTAATTCCACTTAAGTTAAGGTCAATAAAAAGGTGGAAAACTTTGCTCCATTGTTTGCATTAAATCAGCTTGTCTCTGATTAGGGATGAAAATCGCAGCAGCACATTATTAGTCAGATTCGAAACCATGAGTGTATGAATCAGTTATTTTACCATCACATCTGAAGAACCTCCATAAACTGTATTTAATCCAGTAGATACAGTCAAGTTGTGAATCGCATTCATCTGTGACCAAGTCTTGTAAAAAGGTGCAATGTGTCCAATAGTAACTGGAACATTTAAGGCATCTGGAGTATTTTAATCAATCAGTTTTATAGGAGCTGACATTTCTGTTCTCCCACCTACAAAGGAAATGGTTATCTGTGCTTTTGGTACTTCAGGCATCAAGGGAGCTTTTGGTCCCATGTGTGTATTTATTTGCATCAGGTCTCTATTTGGCAATTCATTATAAGTTGGTGGATGATTTAACAATAAGTCATTTAACGTGTCATCTTTAATGTCACTCTCTTCTCCCTTATTTCCTCCTTCTCTTTTGTCTGCATCTAAATGCTTCTTTTTCTCGGTTCTCTTGCCTTTAGCATCTTCTTCGACCTCTAATGCCTGATAAAGTCTTATCCAGTGTATTACATCTTCACTCCACAATTTCTGTTGTGCATCCCACCTACCTTCTGCAAAATGAACCATGGTTCTTCCATACCTCCCTTGGTATGTTTCCTTGTCCTTCTGATGAGCAATATGCTCCCAAGTATTTAAAGCCTCAATTACAATGGCTCTAACAAGATATTTCATTTTATATAGTCTCCTTTTTGGATTTTCTAAAATTCTTAAATTAAATGTCCCATAATGAGGGAACTGTAATTCCTCGTAGTTCTCAGTAAGTGGGTGCCAAATTTCAAGCCACAGACAAGGATGTAATCATCTGTCCGCCATGACAATGTTTCCTGCGGAACCCTTGGGTGATACCTCTACCTTCATTTTGGCAAATGCAGTCTCATCTTTTTTTTAACCAATTTTCTGAAAGCTTGTAAAAGTTTCATCTTTATTCAATCTTGTATTCATAATCGATTTCCATAAATTCAAGAAACTTGAATCCACCTGTTCTGTATTCTCAACAAACAACAGCGCAACTCTTATGACGTAGTCAACAAATCTCAGCACGACTTTACACCAACCAACCAAACCAAGTGTGACACTCTTTGGCGTAAAGCTCACTCTTTGCAGCAGCTCACCCTCCTTCACAATTTATCCCGTGCATATTCTCAAAAATGACTACGCAATGCAATCAACAAATAAACTGTGTGCTCCACTAAAGGATATCTGGACTCACAAGGTAAGTACATTTTCGAAACCCTTTCACCACGATAAAACCTCGGCCAGCGGGATTCCACCCTTAATTGATATAATTAGTCCCAGTGCACTTGAAACTATTCACATCAGTCATTTCTCACTAAGACACAAGAAACAAAAACCTTACTAAAGTGTTTTTGACATCATCTCTTGATCAACACCATAAACCAGCAGACAACTTTCACAGTGTCTTCTACACTGAGACAACCTGTAGGTAAATATCTAGAGATCTTAGGCCACGACAGACCCGTATACAACTTCAACGTTGCAATAAAGTGCCACACTCATACATGGAGTTTAACCATGTGGACTTTAACCACTTCACTCTGCTCAGCAACACACAGCCATTTTAAAAACCTCAATTTTCAGCAAAGCAAATAGCTGCGTGCATCCCTATTGATACTTACACTCCTTTGCTGCTACACGATGACTATCCAGAATGATACTCAATCCGTATTCCATCCATCCTTCTCCTTGCTGAACCAAAAAGTGTAGACTCTTTGGGACTTAGACTAAGAACTATTTTAGGCACCATACAATCTCACTTCTCTAGGCAGAACCATAGTTCTGCTGCCAGATTTGATCCAGCGGAAGAGTATTCACGAAATTTACTCACTTTTTCTCCTTACTTATTCTACACTCATATTACTTCTATAACCGTATTGGGTCCATTACGGTTAGATAATCAATTCAATTTCATTTACCACAGAGGCAATGATCCTCTGATGAATCTTTCTCCACTGTTAGGAGGGGTGAAATTAGGATGATTAAACTCACTGGTAGGTGTCTAATGAGGATTACTAATTCACAGCCAACTCACAGGTTAGAAATCAAATTTAAATATACTACTCTCAAGACCATGTTGTAAATATATAGAATTGCAATTGGAAGCTCAAAACTTCAAAAATAGTTAAGATGAGTAAAATGTATACAAACCAATAACTCTACTGTTGCTTTACAAAATAAGAGAAGCAACACCTGATGTTCCGGCAGAGCTTGCTGATTCTTCCTACAATACATTGAAATCATTGATCGTAAACAAACAACGAATGAACAAGACTCAAAAATAAGCTCAGACAAAGTTTTGAATACATTGATTATTATAATAGAGAGGCAAAATTCATCATATTCAGCAATTGCTTAAGAAGCTCAGTTAGACATTTAACAGCTTAAATAACAGTGCCAAACCTTTAAGCAGGCATTCAAATCAACACAAGCTGCAGAATTACAAAGTCCAACCGCCAAATCGGCAGAAGAATAGTTCGTAGTCTGACAGCTCAATTGCAAAGAATAGTTAGTAGATTAACAGCTCAATTTCAAAGGGGATAGAAAGAATTTAATTAAAGTCCATTAAGGGCGAGCCCATTAGCATAATCAGAAAGAGAAATAAGAAAGCTCGGCAAAGAGGCTCGGTCTGTATGCCACTGATTGTAGCATAGACCAAACAGTCCAAAGTTAGCAAAAAGTTCAAAAATAGAATAGTATCCAATTCCGTGATGCAATATGGTGTGCTTCAAAAGCATCTCAAAGAGTAGAAAAAAATCTGTGTGCTGTGTGCGTTGAGAGAGAGCTAGGTGTGTTGCATTGATCTAAGTGCATGTGTGCATAGTGTTGCCTGCGCTGCCCCTCCTGTGGGGTTTCTTCTTTTATAAGTTCTTTGGTAAAGTCCTAGTGGTGTAACATCACCTCACAATTGAAAGGCCATCACGTGGCTAAGATCTCAATATGTCACCTAAAAATGATTGAAACATCGGATTGGTTTCCCATGCTTGTCATGAGAAATGAAACTTTGCGAGTCCACACAGGCCTAACTTTGCTAAAAAGAAATAGAATGTTGCAGCGTACAGTCATAGCTTAAATTCAATTCCCACAGGAATATTTTGCTGTGAACATTTGAAAAGGAAAATGTATATGTCTATGGGCAGTAGTGTACAGAACAAACAAGTTACATTACTCTTTGCAACAAAAGATCCATTGTATTAAATCAAGGGAAAGGCAAATACCAGGGAAAAAGGCATCTAGAAAAGAAGGCCTTTAAGTAACATTGCACAGTTCAATTAAATACACTTTTGACTCTACCTCATTTACAATGAAAATTAAACTATTCACATAGGAATATATAATTTTCACATAAAGTTATTACATGGAAATGACCACCATTAGTCATATCCTCCTATCACAAATTTTCACATAGTTCATATAAATGCATGTTTTTAAAAAACATATTTCTACTATTGTTCAAAGATTTTCATAATGTGTAATATCTCTAATATCATTCTGTAAAGTATCAAGTTTATACGTCATTGTTTACACATTTTTGCACTGACTTTTTTAACTGGTGCACATTAGCAATAAGCACCAAAACAAAAAGCCACTTCATTTAACATAAATTCCATTATAAGCATAGGTATCATCAGTGCAGCTTTGTTTTATATGTATTGGTATTACTCTGTCACAGCTCCCTTTGGAATCGCGGGGGGTGCTGCGAGTAACGCTGCCATCTGCGTGGTTCGGGCTACCCTCCGCTCTTACCTGCGACATGGAGAGAGGCTCCGTGACGTGTGGTGCAGCGTCCAGGAAGCGAGCGGCACCTACGCTCTTCCATGTTGAAGCAGAGGGAGCGTGAGTGAGGACGTCAACCCAGAAGCACTCAAAAGAGGCTTCCGGGTTGAAAACGAAGCAGATTATTTTGCTTCTGGATCGGAGTTACATGCTGTGAAGGAACAGCGTTCTCTGGTGCGGTAAGGTGGCGGAGGGTACCTTTGGTGGAATACTGTGTGAAAACCCTACAAGTTACTCTGGGCTCTACTTACCTTGAGTATCAGAATCAGTGTTTGGGCATAGAATATTCACAGAGAATCTTGCTGCCTTTTACCACAAAAAGATTTCACGGACTGCCTCCTACGAAAACTTTATTGTTATGTAGCGGCTATTAACTTTTGAGGAGGAAACATGTATGCCTTGATGTCGTTATGAATTGATTGACCGGATAAGAATCATTATCAGTCATTGCAAGTACAAGTGTATAACCTATGATTCCTTACACTCGCAGCACTTGGTGTATAATTGTTTATTATTGTTTCCTAACAAGGGGTTATGAGGTCTTACTAGGATTCATCCCCTGTGACGCTTGGTTTCGTTATTATGTTGGTGGGTATTGTGTGTGTGTGCCCTTGATAACGTTATAGACTCAGAAATAGGTGCCTAACAATAGCGCAGATGTTCATTGATTAGTTCTTTATTTTCAGCGACCTTTTCACCATCATTTGACTAAACAGGAATAGGACATTCCTTGTGTTCTCTTGTGCAGGACTGTGTTGTTTTCTTTACAGGTAATAAGAGAACGCTAGTTTCTGTTTTTTATATGTTAGTGATTGTTATCTATGCTCAAGGTATTGTTTCTCGTTTCAGATCTCCTTCCCTGCTGTCCCCTTCCTTTCCTTCCCTCACTTGATCACCTTAATCTTCTGTGCTATTATAGCAGTCAGAATTGAGGCTATCAAGGGGTGGACCCACTTGAGCCACGAATCGGCCCCGAGGATTCGACAGGAGAGAACCGATAGGTGACATACTCTATCTATGGTTTCTTTATCTCACATTTTAAAGCCCACTTTCACAGTGCTTCAACTACATTTGTTTCTGTCTCATGTATCACTGTATCTATCATGTGCTATATATATATTAAACTGTTCTTGTTCTCTACATTTAAATGTGCTTTGTATTATGATTTTCAAAAACTCCCTGGCTCACCTCTCTCATGGTGCCATTCAAGTAAATCCTGAATGTGAAGCAGCACAACTTGAAAGTTGAATTCAGCACAGTATAGAGAACACAAAAAGGCTGGCGTCAAGTGGAGAAATGGAGTGTTGCTGTAAAATAGCCAAAAATGGGAAGCAATGAGCTCAAATACTCACTTTCATCCTCCAGAGGCCAGTTCCTGTGTGAACAGCAAGAAAGTAAGGTGCTCTCCAACACAAAGTAGCTGTTGCCGGGACTGTAGGCACAGAGGTCTGCAGCTACGTGACCATCTTGATAGGCATCCAAGCCACTCCCCAAGACTTAAAAGTATTAAAAAGGAAGGTTTGAACCTGTTAAAAGGTTTATTTTGCCTGATTAAAATGGTAGTTTAAAACTGCACTACAGGCTGCAGTGGCATATTTTAAAAGGCTACTTTAGTGTGTGGAACAATGAGCATTGTAGTCCACAAGTTGCATTTAATTCACAGGCCCTGGGCACATGTAATGCCATACACTAGGCACTTACTACTAAATTAAATGCACCAATCAGGTGTAGGACAATTTACCATGTTTTAAATGGAGAGCGCAGGCACTTTACCACTGGTTAACAGAGAAAATGTGCACAGAGTCCTACAAGCCATCAAAATTGGGTTCAGCCAAGGAAGGCAAAAAGCTGGGGTGACTATGCACAGACCGCCCGGTTGAACAAGCCTTATCCAATATTATCATAAAATGTTTCTCTCCACACCTCTCGTAAGATTATACTGAATGGCATCACTCGATCAGCCCCCATATTATGTGATATATCACCATTCCACTCTTTACATTTCGGCTTCCCAGACTTCTTTGCACCACCCTCAGCCTCATTCAGAACAAAACCATAAGCAGTATTCAAATCATCTGTGCTCTATTTGTCAAAACATTTCAATTCCCTATTTGTATCCTCATTTTCTGTTCGTACTTACCAAATGGCTCCCATAAGCATGATATTTCAGTTTTTTTTCATTTCCTTCAATTTCCACGCCCATTTTGCGGACAGCTATGACTGACACTACTTCCTCAGTAGCTCTAATTTATTTGTGGGTGCTTTGTCCTGCACCAGTTACCTCCAAAGATTATTTGTTCTTTTCATTATTTTGTTCACAATGTGCCCACTTTGTTAATTCCATCCATCGTTATTCTCAGTTGCGGCTCGCAGAGGTAACACTGTGTGGTGATGAGGCGGGGCAGGGGAGGGGCTGGGTGGGGGCTAGTGGAGTCCGACATACGACGGCAGGTATTTATTTATCTATTTACGTTCACATTTGCCGTCATATGTCGGACTCCACTACCCCCTCACCCAGCCCCACCCCACCCCCGCCCTGCTTCACCACACCACAGCGTTACCTCTGCGAACCGCCACTGGTTATTTTCTTTTGTCTGCCACTACATTTATTTTTAGTGCGGTAGTTATTCCACAGTGCAGATATTCTCCTTATGCAATTTTGGAACTCAGTTTGTCCCCTTGTTTATTTAACTCAGCATTGAGGATTTCCGACTCATCTGTAAAAAAAGGTGCTCACTACTTTCCGTCTCTCACATCTGGTTCCTGGCTCCTGGTTCATGACATGTTGGAAGATTGTGCATCGCTCACTTATCTAGGTGATTAATCTTTTTTTTGGTTTTTGTAGTTCTATAGCACGTACTCGACCCGAAGGCTTAACACAAGCACCAGATTAAGTGATTTGCCCAGAATCACAGGATGTTTGAGCCTCCTGCCAGACCCGAACCTGGTTCCCCAGCTTAAAGTTGGCTGCTCTAGCCATTCATTCTGTGGCTCGAGACTCGCTCGACGAGCAGACATTTACGAGTTTTTGTTTTCATTTTACACCGTGATGCAATGCAAGACTGTGTATTGATTTTCCATACATTTTAGCCTGAATCACGCCTCATGTTGAATGCATGTGTTAGAGAAGGGATATCATGGCCATGCAACACCTGTTATGTCTCGGGCTAATGATGTTGGCACAGCACTTTGGGGCATATTAACAAGCCAGGCGATAAAATTATCGCCGCTTTGGCGGCAGAAAACTGCCGCTATAATGGCGATAATGGGCTTGATAATATGCTCTATGGAATTCCAATTGAAACCCATGTTAAATGTGAAGGACATCTAATATCGGCTTCAATTGGAATTCCATAGAGCATATTATCAAGCCCATTATCGCCGTTTTTGCGTCAGTTTTCTGCCGCTAAAGCTGTGATAATTTTATCGCCTGGCTTGTTAATATGCCCCTTTGTTTGTTTTGCAATATGAAACGCCAATTAGCCAGGTGCAATAAAATGTTTTTTGCATATGGCGCAATATGCAAATTGCTGGAACCGTTTTCCCATTATTTTATGCAATCCCCTTGTTTATCAACCATTTTCAACTTTTGCAAACTGCGTTCCGTTTTGTTACTTTCAATCAGCCGCAAACAATTAGAGTTTTAAAGTTCTAAACCCGTTCTGCAAACAATGATGGATGTAGTATTCTGTGTCTGCCCTATCTGAATATTCCAGTGCATGGGATGCTGACTGTGTGTGTAGAAAGTTCCTTTTCCCTAATTCGGCTATTGTCTTTTGGAAGGGCCAAGGAAGACCTCGAGGCTGAGCTGGAAACGTCAATGGCTCCTGTTGGGTTTTGTGATACTTGAACCTTAGATGTAACCTCTCACTACAAATCAACTCACTCGATGTTGTACCTGAACATGTGAAGAAGGCTTCTTTCTACCAATACAACAATGGGCTAAATTAGTCAATTGGATTCCTATTTATTTCGAATTTCTGCACAAGCCAATTTGGCCATAAATAATTCAAGAACTCAACTTTGAAAATAGATGTAAGATAAACCTACCAAAATCCCCACAAATCCTATTTCTAGATCATATGTCATATAAAGAACTGACCTGAAATCATAAATAAATCAATGCTCGGTCAAATTCCAGTTGGATATAAATCTGTTCAGCTAAGCACAGTGCAACAAAGTTTTCACAGTTGCAATAAAGATTTGAATGACCAACTAAAAGTGTGATAAAAATAACAGTTTAATAATATCTTGTTATATAAACATAAATATAGCATAAACAGTAACTCGGAGAAGTGAAAATTACACACAACAAAATATGCAGTACACTACACTCAACAAAGAAGGTAATGTATCATTATAGTAGTAAAACAAGAGCTAATGGCTCTATACACTATATACAGTGTTCATAAAGCTCTAAGGGTCAGCTGTACGAAGCATTTTTGCAGTTGCTAATGGCCCGATTTGCCTTTCAACCCAGAGGGACTCGCCCAGGGCCAACTTTTTAAAAAACACAATCCCGCAGGACTCCTGCAGGATCGCTGCGAAAATAAACCTCCATTTTAATATATATATTTAAATATATATATATACATTTAAGTATATCTATATAAATATATGGGGAGGGGCATCAGTAGGGTCCTCACCGCATTTAGGCTCCTGGTGACCCCATCCCTCGTGCCCTCTATATTTAAGGGGGGTGGGGCTCCCCACTCCAGGAGCCATTTTCAGCCCCAGGGACAGCACCCCCAGCCCGAAGAGTTTTCAAGGAGATGTGGGCACGCAGCCCCCCTCCACTAGCCATATTCAGCCCTGGGGATCACAACCCCTGGCACCCAATTTGATTATTTAGGGCAGAGGCGCGTGGTCCCCCCTCCTGAGCCGTATTTGACCCTGGGGACCCCATACACCGGGGGGCAATCCATTTGATAAGGGGACGTGCGCTACTCTCCATGAACCTCAGAAAGGCCCTGGGGAACCCATCACCAAGGGCTGGTAGTTAATTAAAGGGAGGGGGGCTGCATGGCCCCTCCTCTCTGAGCGTTTAACGGCCCTAGGGAACCCGTCCCCCAGGGACGGTTCACTTGCTCTGTCCCAGGGAGCACACAGTAGTTTCCCTGCCTGGCAGAAAAACGTGTCTGCTCCAATCTGATGGGAGCATTTTCAAAACTCCTACCAAACAGGAGCAAACACAAAGTCTGCTCCTAGTAGGAGGTAACTTTTAAAATGCTCCCGCTAGTTGGGAACAGACTTTAGATCTGTGTCCCTGCATGAACTCATGTGGGCAGGGAAACAGAACAACAGATTGCTCCCCCGGAGGGAGAAACAAAAATAGTGTGCATGGTGGGTGCCCTGAGTGGGCACTGGAGCACTCACCTATTTTAAAAGCAAGACAAAAGGTAATTGGTTCCTGGGGCTATTATAGGCTCAGGGAGGAGGGCTGTGTAGCTTCCTCCCTTTTAAAAAAAATACATCCCTGGGTGATGGGGCTACAAGGGCCAATTGAGGCTCACGGAGGGGGCCAGGTGGCCCCTCTCACATTTATAATAAATACGGCCCTGGGGAATGGGGTCCCCAGGGCCTAATGAGGCTTGGGGAGGAGAGCCATGCAGCCCCCCTCCCTGTTAAAATACATAAAATAAATGTAGCCCTTGTGGATGGGGTCTCCAGAGGCTAATGAGGCTCCAAGAGTGGGACCATGCAGCCCCCCACTCCTTTTAAAAAGAAAAATAGACCCAGAGAGATGGCCACCCTAGAGCCTAAGAAGGCTCAAGGAGGGGGAACACCAGCCCCCTCCCCTTTTGATTAAATATGGCCATGAGGGGATGGGGTCTCCGGGGCAAATAAATGCTTTACAAGGGAGGATTGCACACTCCCTCCCCTTTTTTATTATATTTGGCCATGGGCACAGGGTCACCTGTGCCTAAAAAGGCTTGAGGAGGGGGCCACGTGGCCCCCTTCCTTATTAATTGCTCACACTGTGGACTTGGGTCACCAGGGCCTAATACGGCTCAGACGGCGGGGTCACATGCCCCTACCTTCTTTTTGAATTTGGCCCTATGGATGAGGTCCCGGCGGCCCAAAACGGCAATGAGAGGGGACTACATACCCACTCCCCATTTTTATTATATTTGGCCTCAGGGGCCCAAAATGGCATGGAAAGGGGGGTTGCATGCTCCCTCCCTTTTTTATTTGTCTTTGCCCTCAAGCAATGGGGTCCTGGGGCCCAATAAGGCTTGGAGAGAGGGGCCATGCAGCCCCTTCTCCCCTAGCCTTATTTTAAACAAAAAGCAGCCCCGGGGATAGGGTGTCCAGGACCTATGAAGGCTGGGGGAGGGCACTACCTGGGCCCCTCCCCCTTTTGAATGCATTGGGCCCCTGGTGATGGAGTCCATGGACCCTGAGAAGGCTTGGTGAGTGGGGGGCTGCATGGATCCCCACCCCTTTCTTAAATGCATTTGGCCCCAAGATAATAAGGTTCCGGGGGGCCTAAAAATGCCAATAGGGAGAGGTGTGGTGCAGCGGTCAGGGCAGCTGACTCTGGAGTGCAGGACTCACGGTTCAATCGCCGGCAGCAGCTCAGCTCAGCACCCTGTGACTCTGGGCAATAACTCACTAAATCTCCCCGACGGCCCCCAGCACCTTGAGACCCTTCGGGGTGAGTAGTTTGTGCTGTACAAATACCAGATTTATATTTAATAAGCCTCAGAGGGGTGCATGCCCTTCTCCCCTTCTTTTAAATTTTGGCCCAAGAGGATGGGGTCCTGGGTGCCAAAAATGGCAGGTTGCTAGATCTCAGTCCACAGTTTGTGCTTTTTGTGATTTGGTGTAAATCTGTTAAGTATTTGTTGAGAAATTAAGTTTAAAACATAAATATATATCTGGGCAGTTGGGTCTGCAAGAGGCCAGCGAGAGTTTGGAGGGAGTGCCAATTTAAAATTAGAGTACTGTAATTTGGCCAGGGAGCTTTTTTCCCTTGAGCCATCTCACTCCCATGGGAATCAGACTCCAGAGAGAGTGAGTGTTCTGATTGGCTGCCAGCAACATCAGAAAAAGCTCCCTGCAACCATTACAGGACTCAAGGACTTAGTCCACCGTCCTAAAGTAAAACAAAAGAATAAGGGGGCAGAGTATGAATATCCTTACCCCCAGGCCCCATGGGGGACCGAGAGGTGATCCCATTGGGGCCAAAATACAAATCAAATCTGCAGATATTGCCATAATCTTGTGGAATGCACCAGGATAAAAAGAAATTGTGCCCGAGTATGCATTGTTAAATTAAGGGGAGGGGGCACGCGGCCCCCCTCCCGAGCCATATTCGGCCCAGATGATCCCATTGTCCGGGGGACCAATTCATTAAATATTGGGGGTGGGATGCCCCTACTCCGAGTCCTTTTCGGCCCTGCGGACCTATCCCATAGGGACCATAGAATAGTTTAAGGGGGTGCACATGGCCCCTATTCCATAAACCTTTAAAAGCCCTGTGTACCCCATCCCCCAGGTCAGTCAGTCTTTTAAAATGGGCGGTGGGCCCTTAGGCTCACCTCCCTGAGCCTTAATTGGCCACGGGAAACCCATCCCCCGGGTTCAACTTACTTACTGTGTCCTAGGGAGCCGACCACCAGGACACAATAGTTTCCCCTCCCGCACCAGCGCAGGCAGGTAAAGTTGGGCTTGTTCCCGCCTGGAGGGAGTATTTTTAAAACCCCTTCCAAATGGAAGCAAACACAGTCTGCTCCCAGATGCTGGGAAAAGATTTGAGATCTGTTTTCCTGCCAGCATTGATGCAGGCAGGGAAACAGTCAAGATCACAATAATGCTCCTGCAGCAAGTGGGGGCAGGCTGGGGAAGCAGGGGCCCTGGCCCCCCTGCAGCCTTGACCACCTGTATTAAACTCAGGCCCTGGGGTATAGGTTCCCCAGGGTCAAAATAGGCTCAGGCGCCCCCCCCCCATCTTTAAATTACTTAAGGCCCTGGAGGATGGGGTTGCCAGGGCCTAATGAGGTTGTGGCCCCTCTCCCCTTTAAAAAACAGAAGACCCTGGGGGTTGGGCTCCCCAGGGCCTAATGTTGCTCATGGAAGGGAGCCACACATCCCCCTTCCCCCTTTTTTATCAGTATGGCCCAGGGATGGGACCCTTTTTTCATTATATTAAGCCCATGATGGGGTCCTTCGGAGCTCAAAGGCCAATTGTATGCTCCAATGGCAAGGGCGTGCTTGATGTGGAGTTGCCAGCCTGCTGGGGATTTGGTCACAGGGCCTAGCAGCAGGCCAAGCCCTGTTATCAGCCCCCACTGTGCACGACCAAAGGTCATGTGCAGCATGGGCTTGACCATCTGCGGGGGACGTGGAAGCAGGACCTGGCTGTAACACAGGTCATGTTGCTAACCCCAGGCCAAGCACAGGCAAGGGCCGAGTGTGGTATGAAGTCGGCAGCTACCTGCCTCCAGGTGGCTGCGTGCAGGCAGTTGGACGCAGGGCCCACATGCGACAGAAGGCTGTGCACAGTGTAAAGTTGGCTGCCTTCAGGAGGTTTTATTGCCTTCAGGTGGGTTGGCAACAGCCAGGCCCTGTAGCCATTCCCCTGAACATGGGGTTGGCTGTCTGTGAAGGGTTTGCCGAAAGGCTCTGTGGCCAACCCCCGCCCCGCATGGCAGAAGGCCATGTGCGGCGGGGCCTGACTTTAGGTAAGGTAATACTGTAGGTTAAAAAAGAAAGCCACTGAAAAGAACTAGAGTTATTGTAATGCTATATTTAGGTTTGATAAAAAGATCTGTTTTTGTGGATAGTGACAACATTATTGTTTTGAACTAAAAAACACAGAAATTCACCAGGTATTGTTAGCAGAGCTAACTATAACTTGCTTCCCAGCCATGCAGCTTATGACATCATATATTACATCACTCATGACATGTTCCATGACATAATTTATGACATCACTAATGACATCTCAAATAACATCATTGTTGACATCACTCATTACATCATCCAAATTTCTCTTGTACACATTACTCTATAAACTAGTATAGCAATAGAGGCCAAAAGCAAGTACGAGATTCAATTTTAGAGCTAATGAAATCAGATGCTACATTTGTTTCCCTTAGCATCTGTTGCAGCTCCTCGACCTCTTGCTCTGCTCATCTGCTGCTGAGGTATTGTGCAATCTTTTCTGATTTTTGCAGTCCATTGTGTCATCCATTGTGTTATTACCTTTTCTCTTTTGTATTATTTTATTTTGCTGCTGTTATTTAACTTCTGTTTTATTGTTATTGTGGTCTTTTTTTATTGCACTATTCTCCCACAGTTTTTTCTCCTGCTTCCTCCCTCCCACTTCCTGTAAGCCCCTTCCACTTCCCAGGACTAAATATGGCGGCCGCAGCTCTGTTCCAGTGATCAGCTCCTTGACTTCTTGGTCTGCTCCCTCACTGCTGAGGTATCGCACAATCTCACCAGATTTTGCCAGTTACTGTGTTGTAACATTTCACTTTTGTATTATTGTATTTTTTGCTGTTGTTAAACTTCTGTTTTTGTGTTATTGTGGTCTTATTTTGTGTCCAGATTCTCCTGCTGTTTTTTCTCCTGCTCCTTCCATCCTACCTCCCGTAAGCCCCACCCTCCTTATGGAGGCCGCAGCACGGAAGTGCGCCGCTGGCATGCCAAAAACAAAACCCGTCTGCACCTATACATGCCTGGACCACACCTAGCGCCAGGACACCTGGACCAACCACCCCCAACGACACACCTCCACTGTGTCCAAGGCCCTCAGCCCAGGATTCCTCAACAACAACTGCTGCAGAACCTCCCCCGCTCCACAGCTGGACCTTTCACCTGCCAGCACTGCCGCTTTTCCTGCAATACCAAAGCCCTAGCATGCCCAAGGACCACTTCCACTCTGACCCTGACCACCCCAGCTCAGCTACTCTGCCTCCTGCTCAACTTATGATCATTATGCAAACATGCCATCAAAATCTGGAACACCATCAACTCCCTCACCTGACGTCATTTTCCTCACTGAGACCTGCCTCAACCCCACTTCCACGACCAACATAGCAGCTACGAGGACTGCAAGCTACAAGATCTCTCATCGAGACAGCATAAACAAGCACGGAGGTGGAATTGCCATCATTCACAAGGAGAATATCCATCACACTACCACCAAAGAAGACGCCACCCCGATCTAGAACCCCTCAACTTCCAACTCCTAACAGACCATAAGACCACCATCAGATGAACCCTCACCTACAGACCCCCAGGACCTCGCCCAAGCTTCTGTGACGCCATCCCTGACTTTTTTGCCTGCTCGCCATAGAGTCTAAAAACGACATCTTCCTCAGAGACCTCAACTTTCACCTCGATAACCCCAACGATACCAACTCTGCCAACCTCCTCAAAACCATGAACAATATCGGCCTCACCCAACTGGTCACAGATTCTACCCACATTGCAGGACACACACTCAACCTGATCATCTCGGCTTGTGACAGTGTCAATTGCAGCCATGTCACCGAGCTCACCTGGATGGACCGCACCATTGTCCATTTCACATTCGAGGGACTCCCCGGTGCCACCCCCAAACCACCCAGCATGTCACACCACAGCTGGAACAAGATCTCCGACACCTTCCACACATGTACTGGAACCAACCTCAAACAGACAGATAGGAACTTCTCTTACTGGATCACAGACTGCACCAACATAGTCCCCTCTACAAACACACCAAGACCAAGCGGTCCTCCAAGCAGGCCAGCTGGTACACAACCAAGCTAGGAACCTTGAAGTGCGCCTGCAAACAACTCAAAAGGAGATGGCGCACTAGTAGAGATCCCACGACATGAACCACTATTAAAACCCCCCTTAACCAATACCACCAACTCCTGAAAAGGACAAAAAGAAGTGCCCTGACAGACCACATCAAAGCAAGCTCCAACCACAGCAAGGAACTTTTCAACATCGTCAGAGAATACTCCAGCCAGTCAGTCACCCCTTCACAAGAACTCTGCAACTCCTTGGTGGACTTCTTCCACGACAAGATCTCCACCATGTCCAGGAACTTCAAGCCCCAATCCATTGACTTCCCCAGTCAGTTCAACCCCACAAACAAAGAGCAAGACCACCTGCTCATCACCTGGGAGCAACTCACCACGCAAGACACAACAGCCATCATGAGCTCCATCCTCTCAGGAGCACCCACAGACTCATGCCCCCACTGCATCTTCAACCTTGGGAGCAAGACATCAGCAGCAAGCTCATTACCATCCTCAATGCATCAATCACCGCAGCCACTTTCCCCGAAGAATGGAAGCACACAGAAGTCAAGCCCCTACTCAAGAAACCATCTGCTGATCCCAACTAACTCAAGAATTACCGCCCCATCTCTCTGCTCCCCTTCGTCGCCAAGGCATTCAACTGCCAACTCACAGAAGACCTGGAGAACCAAAATCTTCTGGACACCACCCAATCAGGATATTGCACCAATCACAGCAAAGAAACCGCCTTGCTAGCTGCCATGGACGTCATCAGATCACTCCTAGACCAAGGAAAAACAGCACCCTGATCTTTCTTGACCTTTCAGCAGCATTTAACTACATCACACAACATCCTGATCAAAACACTACACAACATCAAAATGAGAGGAAACACCCTCAAATGGATCACCTCCTTCCTCACAGGGAGAACCCAATGAATACGCCTCCCACCCTTCACCTCGGAACCAAAGAACATCATCTGTGGCATCCCTCAAGGCTCATCCCTCTGCCCCATCTTGTTCAATACCTACATGACTCCCTTGGCCAATGTCCTAAGATCACATGGACTAAACATAATTTCCTATGCCGGCAATACAAACAACTCCTCCTCTCACTATCTGAAGACCCCAACACCACGTTAATAAACTGCCACAATTGCATGACAAATATCGCTAACTGGATGAGAACCAACTGCCTCCAACTCAACACAGACATGGTGGAAGTACTAATCTTTAGAACCACCTCTCCATGGAGGGATGCATGGTGGCCCCTCTAACTAGGACCCCTACCAACACCAACCAGCCACACCTGCAACCTTGGCATCTACCTGGACGATAGGCTAACCATGAGAATACAGGTCAGCGCAATCTCTTCTTTCTGCTTTCTCTCACTTCACATGTTCTGCAAGATTTTTAAGTGGCTCCCCATTGACACTAGACACACCGTCACTCAAGCCTTGATCACCAGGGAATTGGAATACAGCAATGCAGGTATCACCGTGCAACTCTTCAAGAGACTACAGACAATACAGAACTCGGCAGCCAGACTCATCCTTGAATTCCCTATGCAGACCCACATCACCCCCACCTCATGAAGCTTCACTGGCTCCCCATGCAGAAGAGATGCCAGTTCAAGAAATCAATCCATGCCTTTAAAGCGCTCCACAACATAGGACCAGAGAATATCAACCACCAACTTAGTTTCCACCTCCCCTCCAGACAGCAGTGCTCCCACTCCCTCTTCCTCGCCCACACACCCTGCATATGGCACAGCAACAGTGGAGGATGCTCCTTCACCTAACTCGCTGCGAAATCTTAGAACAAGTTCCCACTTCACCCATAGCCCTCATCCATCCAGCAGAAATTCAAAAGAGGACAAAAGACCTGGTCATTCAATTGAGCCCCAGCAGCAACAGCTATAAGTGCCTGAATACCCTCACAAATGATTAGCCATGCTTTACAGATCCATCTTGATTGGATTGGATTGGATTGGAACAGTCACTGAGCCTAAATTAAAAAATGAAGCTGATATGAGTAGAAAAGTGTGTGCTGTGTTTACTCTATGGAGAGAGTCTACTCACAGTTTGCAGACAGTGGAACTCTCATGAGACAAAATACCACACAGTATTATAAAGTGTCTACTGTGAACAGTGTACGGTCTATATAACACTTGTCTAAAATACACTATTAGCTTCAAATAACCAAGGTCTGAAGGTGCTAAAGACCACACTACTTGCAGCCTTCCTACTGTGATGAAAACTTTACAGATAACCCATCTTCTGAAGCAAAAGAAGCACATGTAAATAGGTTAGTACTTGATGCACATAGTCTTCTATGTGATGTAGAAACTGCCATGATGTGACAACTCTGTCTAATAACTCAAGGTTGCTTACAATACTTAGTATGTACTACGTAAACGTGTGAAACATGCTAAACACAAGTTGACAACTGTCACCTGCACACAGAGTTACTCTTCAATGCAAAGACTTTTAATGTGTTCGATACCTCTACACACCTATTATGCATTAGGAGCATATACATTTTGTAAACACTTACACACATTAGTTGTACAAGGGCTGTA
This sequence comes from Triturus cristatus, assembly GCF_964204655.1. NCBI lineage: Eukaryota > Metazoa > Chordata > Amphibia > Caudata > Salamandridae > Triturus > Triturus cristatus. The sequence continues at coordinate 586,762,838 of NC_140591.1, read as the reverse complement.
CAAAATTAGGTAGAAAAGTAAAATGATAGCTACTCCTCACCACAATGTAAACTATAAAACAAACTAACACACTCATTGGGTGATGTCATCAGTGATGTCATGAATTATGTCATTTGAGATGTCATCAGTGATGTTGTAAACGAAGTCATAGAACATGTCATGGGTGATGTAATATGTGAGGTCATAAGCAGTGCATTGTGGGGCTCAAGTTATAGTTAACACTGCTAACTATAACTGGTAAATTTCTGTAATTTGTTTAGTTTAAAATGTCAATGTTGTCACTGACATATTCATCTGACTATAACGGTACTTTATCCTTTGGTCTTCTCAGTGAATTTGTTTAAATATATAACCTGAGCAAGGGCAACGGCCCGAAACGCGTCAGATTTGCAGCTCTGTAATCAATAAACGTACCTGTGCCTGATTCCTGGGATTCTTGTTGTCTCTGTTCGCTGACCTGGAAGTGCGGAGATGGCTTGTTTTGTGCTTCATATATATATATATATATATATATATATATATATATATATATATATATATACATATACCAGACGGGTCGGGTATTGGCACACAGACGCCACTGCCGTAATATGCACACGAGATAGTCCCCTTGGTCCTGGTGGAAATTGCGAGCCACTCCGGTTAAAGATGCAAAAGTTATTGTTGATTCACCATTGAAGACAAGATGCGTTTCAACCTCACAACGGGTCTTGGTCATATAACCCTTGCTTTCTTTTAGAGGCTTTTAACACTAGCACATCACACAGGATGCGACGGTGAAAGAAAATAGAGAAAAAACTTAACATTTGTGGTCATTGTAGCATGTAACATTCATAGTCATTCTGTTAATATTTCTCAGAATGGAAATTAATAGCAAAAAATCATACATATTTTTTATATACATGATGGGAAAAGGTAATACATTTTAAACATGATTTTACATAATTTCATCCACAGATTACTATGGTTTATATCAGGTGGACATGACTCTCATTTTAATTTCTTAATATTATGTCACACTCGATAATGGTCCCATATAAGTTTAGGAAAAAATTGATATATACTGGGTCTGGTATGATTCCTTTGGGTATAGTACCTGGAGACTAGACAGGTGAATGACCTTTTGGGTGGGCATTTGATCACATCTCTTTCAAATCCTAATAGTGACCATAATTTGTGAAACGAAAAATACATCATAACGCTTTAGTAGCCTAATCAGTAATTATTGTAACAATTTTTGCAGACAGAGACAACCTCGTGATGTGACAATATCCTACCACTAGTTGCTATTCTAAGTAAGGAGAAGTGATTGTTTCGTAGAACATCCACGTTCTCCGGTGCTCTTCACTGGCTATGAGTGGCTATTTTGGATTTCATGTCAGCTTCAACATAATTATCCTGTAATAAAAACAAAACACAGTAGCTAGTTAGACATCTGTTTCTGAGGATTAGCTTTTCATTCCCTCTTATTTCTGAACATTAAATCACCCTGCAGTTAATTGCCAATAGTCTGAGAATCACATATAACTTCCATGAAAAGTAGTCTGTTCTCAAATTAAAAACAAACTGTGCACTCTGATTAAAAGAGCACATAAAGTCAGGGTAAGGAGGGCCATATAGCTTCTTAAAGGTGTGAGTGTAACTCTTCGTCATTGTTCATCCCCAGTGGGAAAGTTGAACCAGTCTGTAAAATGAGCCGTGACTCTAGTCTGCGCAAAGTGGATAGGTGATTACCACCTCTTGATGATTGGGGACTTAATCCAAGCCAAAATATTTGGCTAGTGCCTAATCCTGAATTGTGAGCTTGCCGGAAATCCTTAGCAGTTCTCTTACTCTAATCCTTGTTTGTTATGGCTCTCCAGTGTTCCAAACTGCGTTTCTTCAATGGGAAACATGGTGGAGCCTGTATACCATTTCCCACATGGGCAGACTATGGGATATACAACAAATTCTGTCCCCAAGTTTATTGATTTTGGGATTCACCATTTTCTATTTATTCTTTGTACGGTTACTTCCTGGATGTTTTCGCTGTGACTGCATGCCTTACATCAGCTACACTGGCGAAAGCCTCAGCCATGACCTAGCCAATTGGTTTTACGTGGTTGGAGATGGCTATGTACTAGCATGTCTTTGAGAGAAAGATTATTTTAGAATGTGATGGAGGGGACCTTTCCTATCTTTCCCGTCAGAATAGGATCCTGTCTCAATATATCCCATCTATGTTTCAAGATTTACTTAAATTCACCAGCCTGGCCTCTGTATTTGGTTATTAGTAAACAAGTTGGGCAGTCAGACTGCCCTGGGACTGCCTGCTCCACCAGGGAACCACCATTCCCTAGCATTGGAGCGGGAGTCAGAGCCTGCAATATGCTTGGCAGGACTGCAGTGGTCCCACTGTGGCTCAACAACATGTGGAGGCACACAGCGGGGCATAACATGTACCCCCCTGTGCGCATGCACATGTATTCCTGCACAGCATGGACTTTCGAGTCCATGCCGTGCAGGAACCTTGTAGCGTGGTCCCATTGCAGCACCTTTTTTAATGGCATTGTCCCCTTTAAAAGAGGCGCCACCATGCCGCCCACCTGCTAGACTATTTGAAAGTCATATTCTGGTGGGCGAGGCGACCTGCAAACCACCACTCCACCGCTCCGCCGAAAAATCACAATCAGGGTCGTAGTGTTAAATGGACTCAGTAAGCACCCAGCCACTATACTATAGATAGGAGTTATGCTTTCCCTAACTTGTTTGCCAAAGTTAAACATTTAGAGGGTACATATATTGTATACAGCCTCAAGACAAGGACAAACTGTCAACAAGACAGACATCATGGGGAAAGCTTTTTATGAGGTTTCCTAAATCAATCAAATCTTTAACGGAAGGGCAACACAGCATGTATCTGCCTTAGGTTCTGGGGCAGCTTGTTCAAGAGATTCATGGCTCAAACAGACAACATGCATCCAGACAGAGCAGAATATTTGCAGTAGGGTACCCCGGTCAAATTGTGAGACCACTGGACCAAAGAGTGCTTTGGGTAGTTTTGATGAGATACCATGCTTTACATGTTTTAGGTGCCTTTCTGCGCAAGAATTTTGAAGTAAAAGTGAGAACCTTGACTAAATATTTCTCTTTTATGAGTAGAAGTAGTTTTAGCATGTTATTGAGTACTTATCATTATTCTAGAAGACCTGACGTTTCCTCAGAAACGTGCAATGCCAGCTTTTAAGAACAGCATTGCAAAGGATGGAAAGGAGTGGTTTTACATTCTATATACATTTAAAGGTCAGGGTGCCAGGTGAGATATTTGGGTCAATGTGTACTTCCAAAGTGGGATGTTTAACAATAATAATGAAAGATGTCAGGATAATATTAAAGGATATGTTTTATGACAACCTTGTTGCTCTGAGTGAGCATAAATTGGCATAGTGTTAATGTAGACTATGATCCTAATGTGCAAAGTGCTTTTGTTTATGCCAAGCCTATGATTCTCAAAACAACAGGTTTTGTGACCCGCAAATGCATTTGTTGCAAAGTACTAAAGGAACATGGGGCCAGATGAACGAAGCATTTAAGCGCATGGTAAAACGATTTTTGCCATCTGCCAACCCTATTTTGCGAGTCTGTAACCTATTACCACTCGCAAAAAAATGTTGCTAGTCACTATTAGAAAGGGGCGAGTTAAGGGTGTGCCTTCCTAAGGGAAAATCGTATTGGTATGTACGAATGTTTTGCGACCAGGAATAAGTTTGCAAAACATTCGTAGTTACGACCAACTTCAAGTTGATGGTAAACCATTCACAAATGGGAAAGGGCCCCTTTGTGAATGTGGGCACCAACATTTTTCAATAGCAGGCAGTGGTCCCACGGACCCTTGCCTATTCTTCTAAAATGAAAAGGTAGGACCTTCAAGGAAAACGGGCTGCATTACAAAATAAAAATGCTTTAATTAAAAAGCAAACACTGACATGGTGGTCTGCTGACCCCAGCAGGCCACCATCCCTGTGAGTGCAGGCCATTCCCAATGGGTCACAACGCAAGACCTACCTCATGAATATTAATACGATAGGTCTGTTTGTGACCAACTGGCAATCTCAAGATGACACATTTGTACATGGGTGTTTGCGTTTTCCTAATTGAGAATTGCAAAAATTTGCAATTAGGAAATCGCAAACTTACTTTTTTGTGCACCTGACTCCAAGTGAGTTGGAGAAGTCTTTCTAACACGCATTCTTATGACTCATTCCAAATAACAATTAGGTTTGGGCAGGACACTGGCAACTCCTTGCGAGTCACAGAAATATACACCAATGCCTTTTTACTGGAAATGTGTAATGACACGTACTGATTCCTAATATGATGTGGTAACACATCCACAAAGTGGAATCTGTCCCTGTGAGACAGGTGGACTGTCTACGGGGAAGCAGTCAGTGGTCGACCACTGCTATCTCCCCTTATATCTTTCTCTGCATAATGACTCCTATAAAAAGGCAGTCCGTTTCCCAAAAAGGCACAACTATAACTTACAAAAATTTCAGCATGTAGAGAATAAGAATGCAGGGGTGCAAGTCTGCTGCCCTGTGCAGGCCTCCATCCCTGCTTTTAAGTGGGTCATAAAATGCCTTATGCCTCACAAACATAACAGAGAGGCAGGAGGGTTTAGAATGTGTGGATCCACATTTTGCAATGTGACTGGATAGCACATCAGTTGCACTGCAACATTAAGGGGAGGTTGCAATCCAGTTGGCATACAGAAAAGAAGGTCTAGTTTGAACCTTCCTTCCATGAGTTGGTGGCCCCAAATGCTTTCGTTTCTTTTTAAAGCGGTGTTTCTAAACGTTCAATGGACGGCTTTCATTCTGTGTGCATGCACCAGCCCTAGGCAGTGAGAATGGGGCATTATGGCTCTGTGGAAGTTTAAGGTAGGTTCAACGGAAAGCATTCCATCAATTTTGTCTAACAAAGTTGCTATTTGACGTATAAAAACATTAACTGACAAACACACTGCTATTGTGTTTTGTCTCAAACCGGATCATAGTAACATACAAAAATAACTCCTCGGCGCATTTGTAGAACCACTCCCGCCCCCACCAGCCCTCTTCAGACTCCGGTGATGAATGATGTCGCTGACAGACTGAGAAGGGAATTGCTGATACAAATCGCACGTAAATCAAGAGAACGTGGCTCATTTGTAGAGGGATTCGTATAAAGAATAAACTGAAGAGCGGGGAGTGGAAGATTGTGTTTTTAATCAGAAGCCGTCACCTAGGGCGCAAAGCATGTTGAGTTGGAAATGTTGATTGGTTTTCAATCTCTTAGCTCTTAAGAAGGTGATTTTTTTCAAACACTGCCATTCTTCTGCATGCGATATAGTCCAAGGTAAGCTTTGTGGAAGTCCTGTAGCTCAAGTGTCAGTGATTTGTTCTAATTTTAGCAAGTCTTTTAGACAGTATCTTAGGATTCGCTGAAATCTAGAAGATTGATAGCATGAACATCAATTCACCAAAACGCTAGGGGTAGCAGAAGTGACATCACACGGCATTTGACCTTTATTTCACTCAAACTTTCATCTTTACGCATACGTACACAATCACACATACACACGCTCTCTCACATAGACACACTCTTACCTGTACGCATGTACACAACATACATTTAAAAGCATTTTGTCTATACCTCTGCTGCCAGGGAGGATCGTAGGCCAGCTTATTGTACTCCATTTTGAATTGTAATGATAGTAATATATTAATTAGGGCTAGGCGGTGAACAATACTTCGTTCGTAGAGTTTGTGTTTTTTTTCGTACCCCGTGCTCTGTTGAGCTTGCGGAGTTCTTCAAAACGCTGCTCTGCATAGTAGAGCAGGGTTTTTTCCTTGCTCGCGCTTGCCAATGGTAAGTTGGTGAGCAAGGAAAATCCAACACTAGACTGCTCCTCAGCGAGATTTCTTAAAACGTGTGGTCGCGGATTAGTCACTACCGCATGCGTTGAGAAAACAGACGGCACAAGATAACGCACTTGGCTTGGTGGGGATTTTTTGTCACTTCACAGAGTTACGCATAGCAAAACTCCGCCTAGGCCTAATATTATTATTCCCTATTGGTGTAATGAAAAAATGACAACAAGCAAGGAGATTGGAGCGCTTAACCAATTACATAAGGATGGGCTGCTCCTATGTTCCTGGAATTGATTTTGCTACCTCTGAGGCCAGGGGTCACAAATGCAGTACCAGGGGTCACAATGGGCAAGCCCAGGGTCGCTACTGCAATCCCTGGTAACCCCTAAATGAGGTACATGTTTGATGGGTTGTGTCTGCTGCCAACTGCTCCTATAGGCTTTCACCTGTGCTTGGAGCAAATTTCGAAATGTTGTAGGACTTGTCAAAGAAATCTTGAGCTTTTATATTTGCATATTGAGGAGCAAAATCTAGTGCTGCAAAAATATTGTGGTCAAATAATGAATATTGACAACCACATTATAAAGCTATGTATAGATTTATCATTTTTAGATCCAAATGTAGGTGCATTTAAGATAACTTTGCAAGATGTATATATATATATATATATATATACATATTGCTCCCAAGTTTGCACCAAAAACCAGGTCACTCACAGGCAGGTGCTATCTCGTGGTGGTGCTCCACGTACAAATACTCCAGCTCCCCAAACTTTGTCGTTGTTAACAAAGTCAAGCACTCACGGAGGGGGTTTGTATCGGCTCTTGTTTAATTAGCAGATGAACCTAACAGAAAGACAGACGCGTTTCAGAGATTCCTTCATCAGGTTCATCTGCTAATTAAACAAGAGCCGATACAAACCCCCTCCGTGAGTGCTTGACTTTGTTAACAACGACAAAGTTTGGGGAGCTGGAATACATATACATATATATATATATTTATTTTATATATATATATATATATATATTCACTTAAAAAACCATAGGTTTCACACATGTTATAGTTAGCTGGACATTTCACTCGTAAAAAAACAATGAAATTCCCCCGTTATAGTTAGTGCAGGCAACTATAACTCACGCGACCGCAATCCTCTGCTGATGACGTCAGATATTACATCACTGTATTTAGACACTTATTTACCCATGTCTTCTTCCATTAATCTTTAGCTATACATATATTACAAATATTTATTTTTCAGAAAGACACATATGTCATCAGTGATGTAATATCTGACGTCATCAGCAGGGGATTGCGGTCGCGTGAGTTATAGTTGCCTGCACTAACTATAACGGGGGAATTTCATTGTTTTTTTATGAGTGAAATGTCCAGCTAACTATAACATGTGTGAAACCTATGTGTTTTTTAAGTGAATTTGCAAGGTTTTTTAAATGCTAATTCGTAACTATAACGTGGGTGAAACCTATGGTTTTTTCAGTAAATTTGTACGGATTTTTAAATGCTAAGTTATGTATTTATTAATTTATTTTTTTTCAGGTTTTTCACCGTGCCCGTGATTTTAAAAAAAAAATTGTTTTTTTCTCCCTTGGGGGTCCTTCTGTGACCCCCTGACCAAGGCTAGGGGGTCAGGAACTGTCCACCCTGCCCCCTTTCACGTTCTCCACCTTTGTTTTTCACCCCCTCAGACTGCGAGAGACAAAATGGCGGCCGACACTTCCTGGTTTCGAACGATTCGAATGTTTACCGACATCTAACAACCAATCAGAATTGTGCTCACGCACGGCAGGGTGCGCACACAGTGCACGCACGGTGGGCGCATATAGATATGGATATGGTTTTAAATGCTATTTTTTCAGGAAATACTGAACAGATTTACACGAGACCTTCAAAAGGCACTTCCTTGACTTTATGGCTACCTCTTTGCCAAATTTCACGTAATTCTTTTCAGCCGTTCGGGCTGTACCTTCGACTAGAGGTCCTATGGAAAAATGCATGGGGAAAACGCGTTTTGGGACCCCCCTTTTTCTCGGCCCCCGCTTGACGAATCACCCCGAGACTTTCAGGGTAGGAGCTGAACGGAGCGCCCCATTTATTTTGAAAATTTCGTGAGGACTCGTCAACCGGCGCCAAAGTTATTCAAAATAGAATTTTGAGATTTCCTATGGAAACTAGGTTGTAACTATAACTATCTACTGGCAACCGCCAGTAGATAATATATATATATATATTCACAGGACTAACTTACAGCAAAACGCGTTTCGGCTACCGCCTTTGTCAATTGCCAGAGGCGTCGGCTTTCACCTATAGCTGAAATGTATATGTATGAGGTATCTGCTCTCTGGTATAATGTGTTATTTAAATTGTTTTTCAACATATGGTAGGACAAAACCCATTCAGGGTGTAATGTTAATTATTATGAAGGCCCATTCAGGGCAAGAATTGCATTGTAAACAAGTACAATGTTTGCACGTTTAATAATGGCTGCCAATTTGGACTGAAGTAAGTCCTATGTTGATGTCTATGTTACAAGTGAAGTATTTATGTCCATTGGAAGCCGACGCCTCTGGCAATTGACAAAGGCGGTAGCCGAAACGCGTTTTGCTGTAAGTTAGTCCTGTGAATAAACTTGGACACTGTTCCCGTGAGTGCTGGTAATTTTGTACCTGGAGCTTCGACTGCGCGCGGTATCCGTCACCGCGCTGAGAGCACCCGACCGCGAGTGAAGGGACGAGACGGAAAGTGAGCTGAATATATATATATATATATATATATATAAATATATATATACACATACATTGCCAAACTCTAAGCCTGAAAGGGCATTGCCTTCGGCACTGGGTGTTCCCTTGTGTCTGGACAAAGCTATGCCTCGCTGACAAACCCTAATAAGAGTTGAACAAATGAGTCAGTGGCTGCTTTTATTCTTTCAAGTTTGGCTTGGATGGTGATTTGCTAATCACAAAGAGGTATTACTGTGCATGGAATTGTAAAAGGCATTTGTTATTTCTCAGCTCCCCGTGGAAAGCATTTGCTAATCTTATGCTTAAAGACTTTGCTGTAAAAATGGCAAAAAGACCTTGTCACTTTTTTTGCTCGGCAAGGATGGCACTGTGCTAATCCTGTGCTTAAAAACTGCCAGAAAAACAAACATTTGAGTTGAGAAGATTTTATGTTGTGGTGCTGTGGAATGTTCCATATAAAGGAGCTACTCTCCACCTCAATCCTGGGAATTACCAAGTATTCTCTGGTAGCTTTTTGGCATAATGTATGCAGTACTCTATGTCAGAAATGGCATTGTCTTGACTTATACTTGGTGCTCCCTTGTGACTGGATGAAGCTATCCCTCTTTGATGAACTCTAATAAGAGAGAAACACGCGTGGCAAGTGCTTCTTTTATTAATTCCAGGTGGGCTTGGATGGTGTTTTACTAATCTTAAGGTATAATACTGTGTAATAGAGTGTTCCATTTAAAGGAGCAGCTCTTCACCTGATACTTGGGAACTACTCGGGGTTCCCTGCCTCCTTCTATAGATATTTATATACTAGGTAGTTATAGTTTTTCATAGACCTTTCTAGGCAATGCTACTGCAAAAACTGCTGAACTGAATTAACCTGAATTTAGCAGGAATGCTAGATCTTGGTCCAGAAAGTGTGCCTTTTCTGATTTGAAGTAAATCTGTTCAGTAGTTTTTGAAAAATTAAGGAGCACAAATATTTGTACATCTGGATCATTGGTTTAGAGGGACTGTGGTGAGTCTCCCTCTGAAACCCATTTTTTTTTTAAAACAGAGCATCCTGATTGTCCAGGCTGCTTTTTCTCCCATGGGCCAATTTGCTCCCACAGTAGACAAGCTCCTGTGGGAGCAAGCACTCTGATTGGCTCGCTGCAACATGAAAAAGAATGTTGCCGGAAGCCATTACAGGACTCAGGGACTTAGTCCCCTGTCCTGAGTTGAAATGTGAAAAATCATTTAAGGGGCAGGGTAGGGATACATCTCTAGGCCCTGTGGGGTCCCAGAGGAACCTCCCTGGGCCAAAAGAAACAGTTAAAAAAGGCTGCCATCCCACGAAAGACCTGCGGGACTCCCTTGGATCACAGCATTTTTTTAATAAAAGGACATGGCGGCCAAGGGCCACTGTTAAAATTAAAGGGTAGGGGCACACGTAACAGCTCCTCCAACTGCTTCAGCGGGGCCCCAGGGACCCCATTCCCTTCTGGCTGAAGTTTATAAAGAAGGGAGGGGGCATGCACACCCCCTTCCTAGACCCAGGGACACCATTGCCCAAGACTAGTTGTATAAAAAAGGAGAGGGGGCTTGAAGCCCCCCCCTCTGGAGCCTGAATGGATTATAATTGGGGAGGGGGCATGCAAACCCGCTCCCCAAGCATGCAATGGGCCCCAGGACCCCACCCCCCAGGGCCAACACATTAGTTAAGGGTAGGGGGTATGAAACACCCTCCCCCCAAGCCTTAAAAAGCCCCAGAGACTCCATCCCCTGGGGCCAGCTCTTACATTGAGTGTCAGGGACCCCGCCCCCCACCCAGGGACGCAATGATTTCCTTGCCTTCAGGAGCGCAGGCAGGGAATACAAGTGAACTCTCACCCGGCAGAAGCTTTGAAAAGCTCTCCACAGGTGGGAGCAAACTTTGTTTCCCTGCTCACACTCTTGTGGTTAGGGAAACTCAGATTGCTCACATGAGCGGCAGCAAGCAGAAATAGCTGTTACCGTGGGGTGAGAGCAATGCCGGATCCTGCAGCACCCAAGATGGGTGCATACGAGGAGCCAGCAGGATCATGGGGGCCCTAGGGCTCTCCCTGTAGCCCGCAATGTACAGATTAGTGGGTGCCGCAGGTGGGCACTGATGCCCTCACTCTAGAGCACATGAGCCCCCGGGGGTTGGGGTCCCCAGGGCCCCTATAGGTTCTGAGAGGGGGGTCACATGACCGTTCCCCTTGAAAAATGGTTAAGTTCCTGAAGGATGGGGTCCCCAGGGCCCATAGTTGGTTGGGAAGGGGGGCCGTCCTCCTTGTCCTCTAAATGTGCCAGTCGATGGGTTCCCTGGACCCTTGTGACTCGAGAGGCGCCTGCACGCACCCCTTCCTTTTACAAATATCTTTTGGCTCTAGGGAGTGGGAATCTGACAAATGAAAGAAGAGACTGTATTGTGTGGTTAAGGTCTGTCTCTTCAATGCAAGAGTAGGGAAGTTGGGAGTCATGAATGGTTGGTGGTATTCATGGTATTGCTTTGCTCTGGTGTGTGTACATGGGAGGTCAAGAGAACAGCATTTCTATGTCTGTGTCTTGATATCTATCTGGAGACCCTAAAGATGTTCAAGATGGCTGTTTCATGTCATGACTCATGGAAACACACTTAAAATATGTACTGTTGGTAAAATAGACAGGACTCACTAGGCGAAATGGGGACAAGGGGGCTTTTCAATATCAGAAACTGAACCTGTATTAGTTGATCCTACACACGGGAAGTCCTGTATACATTGCAATGTGTTATACCCTTTGCAGATGTCTTGTTGAATAAAAAGAACCTTGACAAACAATATGTACAGTAACATTGACTGGCATTATGTAGCATCTGTAAGTTAAGAAAAATTCATCCAATGCTGTTGCACCTTTGGAAAGTGTATTTCTTGATAGTGAGGTGCATAGAATTAAACGCCCTTAGCAAGCGGTTTGCATTTCTATGGTTGATCTATTTCTGGGTTATCTAAAGGTTTTGTAGCATGTGAAATGATAATAATTCGCATATTTCACTTGCTGCACTGCATTATAGATGTATAGTAAAGGCTTTGGAGCAGCAGGCATGGACACCTTTAATGTCAACATAATGATACTCAGATTTGCAGGAAAGCCAGACAATACTTAAAGGGACTCTTTCCACATACCAAGGTTGCTGTTCCCTCAGTTTTTGGTGAAACCAATGTTAAACTTGGGGCTTGCCAGTGTGCTGATAGCCCCCATTATAAACATATTCTTTTTGTATCAGCCGAAGAACTTTAGAAGTGAAATTAACAAATGTCAAAGAATATTAACGTGTTGTCAACCATGCTCTATTGGGCCTCTTTTATTTATTTTGATTCAAATCCCTAAACCATTAATCATTTCAATAAACCATTGGTGACCTGTGTAAAAGCAGAACTTGCACATACATGAAATGTAGCCTGAATAGGTAAGCCGTCTAGATGAGGAAGCTTTCTCTCGTAGCATTCTAGAAGAAACACGAAGAAGTTCCCCATGTTTTAGAACTATGTACATTTGGATTTCTCCTATGGAAAAGGGTTTCTTGTGACTAGCGTCACTAAATGAGTGCACCAGTAGGACAGATCTAGGACCCTTCTAAGCATTGCTAAGCACAATGGTGATGATGTCATGTAAGCAACATTCTGGGGTCAAACGTCGTGATACACTCTCCAACTACACCAATAAAATCCTGAACTGCATTGAAAATCCTGAGAGACAATGAGGTATCATGGCTCACTCCTCCTTTGAGTTCAAACAGAACAATCATCTATGGAACAAATATGAACTAGCACACTGAGATGTCACTCAAAATAATGTGCCCAGCCTCATTATAAGGTCTACCATAACATTATGAGGAAAACCACTAGAACCTCTACTCACTGTGACACCACTAGAGCCATAGAAATGATGGCTGCAAAGGAAATCATGGGACATTTCCCATGATGCACTATGGGTGCTTTCTTATAGCTGAAGTCTTCTCCATCACACTGCCGTTAATGTCGTGCGAGAGACTTTTTTTTTTAGCTTTGCACAGGCACTCGCATTCACCTTTCTTATGAGTTTTTCCACTATCTCACTAATTTGTGGGCCCATGCAGGTTGAAGAGTCGTTCATCCATTTATTTCACCTAGTCAAGCACGAGGTTTCTTTACCTACTAGTAAACGTGGTCTCAATTTTGGGTTAATGCTTTAGAAAATGGTGGTACACGTGGAAGCTGACAGAAGAAAAATTGTGTTTTCTGTCATGTTCCCAGTTTTCACTTACAAAAATCCTATGATTGGCCCTTTAAATGGAAACACCGACGGCCCCACAATTCTTTAAGCCATTTACTCTGCGGCACAATATTTTCTGCTACCTTCTTGTTAACTATATCGGGGGCATGAAACTTCACTGTAATTAATTTACCTAAAATACAATCATTACCATTTCTTTTTTCATTGGCTCAAACAAAGCGTTTTGAATATTCGAGAGAGGAAACAATCCTCCCATGCAGCTTGAGGTGTGTTTACTTCATTTTTTGTGAAACAAAAAGTAGTGCATTGTTCCGTTGGCAAATTTAAAATATGAGCCGATTCACAAAGGCAAACTGAGATGAAAGCCTAACTTTACGACTTTCAGTATTCACAAAGGGCATTTACGGGTAGTAATGTTTAGCTGAGACTCAAGTCTAACATTACTACTTGTAAAATGCCCTTTGTGAATACCAAAAGTGGTAAAGTTACACTTTCATCTCAGTTTACCTTTGTTAATCGGGCCCTATGTTTTCTATCGAGGTTGCTAATCAGAGTGTGAAGAAGTCGGGGGTAAGCAAATGATGGTTAGCCTTCAAACACTAGGAGGCCTGCCGTATTGAACAGCAAGGATGTCCACCTAAAATATGAGTCACTTATGCAAAAAATAACATTGCCCGGGTTTGCCCTTTAAGACCAGTCATTGACAATTAGAGCTCTCTGTTGCTGCCTGAGGAGGGTGAACGCCCGAGTACGACTTGGCAGGATCAGAAACGGGGGCATTGTTGTGGCTCTGTAAATATGCAATGCGAACAAACCTACACCACAATCCTGCCAAGGAGGATTTGTTGATGTCATACAGATTCTTATGCACACATTAAAGTTGCATTTTTGTGGTGTTGCTCACTAAGCATCTTAGCTAAATGCAAGACAAAAGGTTGCCAAACGTGTTCCATATTTCTAGAAGGGATTTATAAGTAGGCCTTTTTAATTACTCTGACAGCAAACAAGAGTGACAGTGGTGCAGAATCTGTACTAACATTAAATTTTAACTTGGTAAGCAAGTTGCCTGGCAATGGGTATGAAAAACATAACTAACATTGCATTGTCACGTTTTATGTTCTAGATCATCAACTTTAGAAGGCACTGCTAGAGATGGGGTGGAAAAACTTCTTAGTTTCCCTGCGCACTCTATTCAGGTTGATGGACCATTGCTGTTGTTTTATAGAAGATCAGCGCCATACATCACTTTAAATTATCACAATCTCCATCTAGGTCATACAATAATGGTATGAGTAAAGAGTTGTATTATTGAGATTTTTAGAAAGTTTTTTTATGAGGTAGAAATGTAATTTCTGCAATATCAGTCATTAGAATCTCCTTATAAATTAATTCAGCAATAAGCAATCAATAAATCACAATAAAATGCATTAGGCATGTTCCATAAAAGAAAGAAAATCCCTATTCTAAAAGAGAGGAAAAAAACTGTGTCGCTTTCAAAACCCATAAAGAGTCTGATATCGGGAGTCTTAAAGCATGAAGCTTCAGCATCCCCCCAAATTGGCTCTGTAATTTGCTAAAAACACTCTTTTGGTTTCCCGTACCCCGATTGAACTACAAAACCCTACTTGATAGTTTTGTTGATTTTTGTGAACTTCAAGGCTTAGAAGTGAACACATCAAAAACCAAGTTCATGGTGTTCAATCCCTGTAGGACATTTAGAGGAGGATTCTTGATGAAGGGGTTGTCTCTGAAACAGCTGATAAGCTTTGAGTATATGAGTTTTAGAATAGATAAATCATATCCTTGTAGATCTCAGATAATTGAAAGTGAATTACTCCTACTACACAAAGCCTCTACGATCATTAAGAGATATAAAGCCAATACCCCCAAATCTGTCTCCCCGGCCATTGAGGTATACCATGCTAAGGAACAAACCGCAGTCCTTTATAGTGCAGAAATTTGGGGAGCAGGGACCATTACCAGGCTGACCATGAAGGAGAATAGTTTTTTAAGATCTCTATTTAGCCTACCCCAAAGAACCCCATCAATCCCTTTATTTTTTAAGATGAGACTGAAAAGGGTTGTAGCCATAGCTATTTTGAAACCTTTCCTTCATTGGGTTGGATTGTGGTCAACCCCAGAGTTATTGTACTACAGGTCTTCTCTAGTAGAAATCATGAATTTAGGAAAAACAACTCCTTGCTCCATCATATTAAATATTGTTTTACTAATATAGGTATGGAAAACTATTGGTGTAACCCATATCAATTAATAAAAGCAATAAGACCATTGTGAAAGAGACATTTTGGAATTTCAAGATTAATTCCTATAACAGTAGCCAATAAATAAGTGGGTTTACGGCTGTGTTTAGCCAAAAAAATATGTCCCTTCCTTGGAGCCATACTTAGATGTAATCACACGTTGCCAGGCACAACATTTGAATATCACATTTAGGCTGGGTACATTGTTGGTCAGTAAGTTTACTAGTAAGGTGCCGATTCCGATCCGTTAAAAAAATTTACCGTCTGACTCGTATCCGTATTTTTTTACGTACGAATCTTACAAGTACCGTACAAACTGCGAAGTACGATTCGTATGTGAAAAATACATACGAATTGCGTCGGGAAAATGGTCCGAGAGGGAGCCGTAAATTTTTACGTCCGAATAGCGTTGGGAAAAGTGTCCAACAGGGAGCCGGACATTTTTACGTGCAAATCGTAAAACAGAAGTCTGAGCGCGCAAGTACGATCTGTACCGCCCGTCCGAATACACAACCGCATGTAAAAGGCCCCGTACGGAGCGAACGCTGTAGCCTACATGTACACGGGTAAACTTGTGCCCAAATACAAGTCGTACAGCCCCCCTCACCCCGCACATGTCAGCACCGTACCCCCGTATGTCAGCACCATACCCCCCTCCGGACCGTACCCCAACACCGTAGCACAGACCCGCACCTGTACGGGCCGCACCCCAGGCCCGTCTCCCAGCCCCGCACCTGTATGCCCCATACCCCAGGACCGTACCCCAGCCCCCCACCTGTACGCGCCGCATCCCAGGCCCGTCTCCCAGCCCCGTACCCGTACGCACCGTACCCCAACACCGTAGCCCAGCCTCGTACCTGTACGCACCGTACCCCAACACCGTAGCCCAGCCCCGTACCTGTACGCACCATACCCCAACACCGTAGCACAGCCCGGCACATGTACGCACCGTACCCCAACACCGTAGCCCAGCCCGCACCTGTACGCTCCACACCCCAGGCCCGTCTCCCAGCCCCGCACCTGTACGCCCCGTACCCCAGGACCGTACCCCAGCGCCCCACCAGTACGTGCCGCACCCCAGGCCCGTCTCCCAGCCCCGTACCTGTACACACCATACCCCAACACCGTAGCCCAGCCCCGTACCTGTACGCACCATACCCCAACACCGTAGCCCAGCCCCGTACCTGTACGCACCGTACCCCAACACCGTAGCACAGCCCGCACCTGTACGCGCCGCACCCCAACACCATAGCACAGCCCCGCACCTGTACGCGCCGCACCCCAACACCGTAGCACAGCCCGCACATGTACGTGCCGCACCCAAACACCGTAGCACAGCCCGCACATGTATGCGCCGCACCCCAACACCGTAGCACAGCCCGCACCTGTACGCGCCGCACCCCAACACCGTAGCACAGCACCCTCACCCAGTATCGCGTATGTACGGACCGTACCTACGCGAAAAGGACTCGTACAGAACCAGGACACTGTAAAACAGCACAAGGAGGGTCAATTTGAATCGCACAACACCACAGAACACGTCAACATGACAAAATACATCTCTATGACTGACCTGGCACATCCAAACAGGCAAACAGAGGGCAAAATCACAACCACCTCTTATAACACACCCACCACAAATTCAAACACAGCCACACCCACACCCTCAAATGGACCAATAAAAAGGGCCCACACACACAACCCATGAGCCATTGCAACAGACCCACTGCTCACAGACACCACAGACAAACAACTGCACCTTACTCACACCTTAACTACACCTTAACTTACACACCTTCACACAACCTCCTTCACAAACACCCCCTCTTCACCTTCACACACACACCGTCACATTCACACCCACACACCCACAACCATCCACACCCACACCCCACACCATACCCACTGACAAGAATCCAAAGTTCACAACGGCAGAGCTGGAGCTCCTTGTCAACGAAGTCATCAGCTGTTTGGAACATTGGTCAGACAGACCAGCATAGCCCAAAAAACCAGCCTGTGGCAGAGGATCGTCGATAAGGTGAATGCTGTTGCGCCCATCCGAAGTACCAGGCATGAATGCCAAGCCAGGTGGTACGATCTGCGCAGGGCAGTCAAGAGGAAAATGAACGAGGAAAACGCCCAGAGTAACATCACTGGAGGTGGGCTGCCCCGCAGACCCGTACATTACCATCCCTGGGAGATGAAGGTGATGGCCACGCTTCCACCGGTGGGAGTGCACGGATTCGAAGGAGTCGCAGAGCCTGGTGAGTACACAAACAACTCACGTAACATGGGGGGAATGGCATCCACACCACAAATACATCAAATGCACGTAACTACCCCAAGCCCTCACCACACACAACCACACCCAAAAACCACGCTCATGCCACTAACGTCTCCATGCACCATTCACAAATAAAGGCAATGCCATGTCCCAGGCCACACCAACCACAAACCCAAGACTGGATGTCCAGGATGCTGGGAGGGTGGGGCTCACACAACACATTGTGCAACTCAGAACCAGACACCAATGCCCACAGCCCATATGGCCTAGGTACATACCCATGCACCATGCCCAATGCACAGGGACTGGCAAAGTAATGACAAGGTAGCTGACACTTGGCCCTGCTGTAGGCAGCACAAGGCCCTCCTGTGACCACTGTACACTCAAACAACAACTCCACTAGCTCACATACCCAGCACAGGAACTCACACACACTGTCATGCCAGCATGCACCATGAGGGGACAGACACTCTCACAATGGACATGTGACACAACAAGACCAATCCATAGCCAAATACGCATCCCAGCCAAAAATCAACTGGCAAACACTCAGGAGCACATACCAATCTGTCCCCCGCAACATACCCATCCCCAAGTGTACATTGAGAGGAATGCTAGGCACATCCAACCACCTGGAGGAACTGTGACTACTTGAATATGTATGAAACATGGATGTGGCATGAAATAGCATTAACATTGTCTCTCTCTCACACACAGGGCAACGTCATCGACCTCCCCCAACAATGGGGGGGAACAATCATAGTCCCAGGCTCAGCGTGAAGATGGTCCCACCGGCAGCGACGACTCTCACCACTCCGTGGATGACCCCGACCAACCTGGCCCCCCTGGTGCCCAAGACCCTGCAGCACCTGCGTCAGGTACATCTGTGCCAACCACCACCCCCATTCCTGCCACATCCCAGGAGACACCCAGGAGCCCTGCTCGCACTGAACAACACAGCCAGTCTGACCAGGAGGGACAAGGTTCTCCGGGCACCCAAGAGGAGGCAGACAACCACGCTAATGCCATCCCTCAGGGGTCCCGTAGACCTGATGTGCCCACAACGGCAGGCCAGGCTCGTGTGGGCAGGGGTGGTGGGAATGGAGGCAGGCGGAGGCGAGAACCTGACCAGCCAGCTGAGGGAACCGGTATGGCACACATGCGCCACATCCTGGACACATACCGGCTTGACACCAGGGGCATCAGCCAGGTTGTGTCGAGCCTCACAGACATCAAGGGGACCCTCGACGAGATGAAGAACCTGCAGGCCGAGCAACATGCCACTCAACAACAAGACCAAGGACGGATGGACGCAAGACTGGCTGAGCTCCTGGCGGTGCAAACGGACATGAGCCGTTCACTCCGTCGGATCGCCGACAACATGGGCAACCCTCCCTGTGCCACCAGTCGAAGACCACCACCAGCCACAGGGAGGGAGGAGGAGGAGGATTCGTCCGACGGAGCATCACAAGCATCGTCAAGGCCTGCATCTGAGGGTCCCCCCAGGAAGGTGGGTCGTCCACGGAAAAGACCGTGAGAGTCAGCGGACCATCCACATCTCCCAGGTCACCTGGCCTGGCACCTGGCCCTCTGGCGCAACAGCACCACCTCACCCAATGACATTCTCTGCCACATGGACTTGCTGGTCACATTCTGACCAATGATGACCAACACTGTGGTCTGGACTCTGATGACTCCAACTGACAAGGATGTCATCTCCCCCTGTGAACTTTGGATTCAATGCACCCGGTAGAGCACCTTACTTCATCCACCAAAAGACTTACCCCACCAAAAATAAATACTTTATTTTGTCATGAGATGTTGCTGTCATTTGGCATTATTCACCAACATATTTGTGTGTAAATGTCAAACTATGCCTGAGTGTTGAACTAACTCCACACATCCATACCCTGGGATCAGAGTCTGGTACAGGACACACATGGGTCACAATGTATCATTCAATGCAGACATGGAGCACAATACTCACATGTGATGGCCTCAAGCTGCTGAGGGGGTGCTAGAGAAACTGTGAGGACACACCTATTTGGAAGAGTAACATTAAGGAGTAGAGGTCATGCCTCATTTGGAGGTTCCCGGGGAGGGAGTCCCAGGTATGTGTTCCCAGGTGGGAGAACTATGTCCTGCATGCAGGAGTACGGTGGATCAGAAGAATGATGGCCAGGTCAAGGTTGGATGCACAGAGATGGCACTACGGGGTCTTGGATGTCAGTGGTACAAGGTTGGTTTTGGGTCAGGGTTGTGGCCTGCCTCCTGAGTGTGGGTGAGGAGTCTGAAGGTCATCCTGCAGCACACAGTGATCCATTGCAGCTATCTCTGCTGGACAGTGATGTGGCTGGGGCGCGGGATGTTGACGCTGAGGTGTGCAGATGCAGCCTGGATGTGGACAAGTGTCCCTGGATTTTGGATGTGGCTGCTCCGTAGAGGGCAGGGCAGTATTTGACACGGATGTTGTTGTGGACCTGGGGGATGGTCCATCTTACCTTGGAGTGGATCTATCTGGGGATCATGTGCATAATGCTGAGGGTGTTGCAGTGTGAGGTACAGATGCTGGTGATTACCATGGCAAATTAGAGCAAGCAATCCATGATGCACAACATCTTGTGTGCATGGACACTGGGTGCCTGTGCGAGGCTTCTGTGGGTGGGACACAAGCAGTTGAGCCAGCTGTAAGGGGACAATCCTCAGATGTTGACCTCAGTCCTGTACAAGTCCAACCTCAGGTGGCTGCTGTTCTGCCATTCATCTATGGATCCCATGCAATCTTGAATATTGGAACTGGAAATGTCTGCGTCCTTGGTGAGGGTGAGGAGCGCCTGGCTGTCAATGGCATACGAGTTGATGATGAGGTCGTGTGCGCATGTGATGGTGGATAGGGGGTCCTGGACACATTGTAGATTGACACGCTGAAAGATGATACCTGTGCCATGTGCCTCACGACGAAAGCATACTGCATGCCGAAGCCTTGAGTCCCACTCCCATGGCCTTGCAGGGGTACAGATCCGGTGGGGAGTAGGAGGGACATGACGTGGTGGGTGTGACAGGTCCTGGAAGGTGTGGCAGCGCTGTGTAGGCAGTCGGAGTTGCACACTCATCATGCAAAGGTGTTGTGTGTGCGCTCAGTGCATGCCTGAGAGCAGGCGGGAGATGTGTGGATGGACCTTGCTTGGAGGGTGGCTGCAACATCACACTGTAGTGTGATGTGTGTCATGCAAGGACCTGAGGGTCGTGCAATGTGCACGTTGCATGTGCAGACGGTCCAGCCTTTGGTACCGCGTGGCCGCAACTGTGGCACAGACAAGCCGAAGACAGCCAAATGAATGTGTTGAGGGAGGAGCACCTTTGATGTGCGTGTGTTGCCAAATCTGGAAACTACGTGTGCCCTTGCTGCAGTGGCTGCAACAGCAGGCGGCATGTCCTGGGAATTATGCCACAATATCCACACAAAGACTAGGATGTCAGAAAGGACTACTGCAACAGGTGTATGTCAAGGAAGGAGTTACCGGTTTGCAATGGCACACCCAGAGACAAGGAATGCACAATCACCAAAGATGACTGACACCGGATCATGAAACTGAAGGCCGAGCTGCGCACAGGAAACACACCCCAGAAGGTGTTGACGGCCCGTGGGGGGGACTAACATGCCAAAACACATACACAGCTATGGACATCATGCACAATAGAGAATCAAATACATGAAGAACAGCATGCAGGTTGCTAATCTACACATAGACTCATATGCACAGTCCTTGACAACCATGCCAGAGATGCCGCATGCACAGTGGCAAGAGACCTGCATTGATAGAGATGAGGCACCTTGGAGGCTGAGGAACACCTTTATTACTCAGGCTCACACCTATGCAAAAGCATCAACATTAACAGACTCACAGGTCTATTGGATTAACATGTGGGACCTACACCAGACACCCCCTTTGCACCACAGATGCTGTAAATCCATTGTACTGGCACACAAGTGAAGGGGTTGAGCCAAACATCCCCTGCTGCACACGGAGAGGCTGCAATTCCTCATTGAGCATCATATGGGGATGTCCCGCAATATGTCCACCCGTAGCCTCCCGTATGTTTCCAAGGGAAGTTGTACACACATTGATGCCTTCATCACAAACCACAATCCCATAACAGATGACTGTCACGAAGTGTGACTATCAATTCATGTGAGTCATGCCACATGTCATGTGCCCCATGGTGAGTTGACATGTATGCATAGTAACATAACCTGCACAGAAGCAGTGCCCACACATTACAAACAACTACCACACCCAAAAAGCCTTGCTGCAATCCTTACCCAAAGGAGAATTTTCACCATGTCCGTGCATGTAACGCTGATTCAGCACACGTTGCATTACTCATGAGGAATAGCAGGAGCACAATGATGCCACGAGCAGACAGCATGCGCAACTACCTGGGGATGAGAGACACACAAGAAGTCAGGAAAAACATAGTCATCCGCATGCATGGTCATGTACTCTACATGAATAAGGTTGACACCATGCCAGTTGTCACTTGAGTGTGTCAGCTAAAATGTGTGGAATGGCATCATCACTCGAGTGACACATCAGCACACACCTCAAAGTCACTTAGCATACAGTCAGCTGGACACACACATTGCAACACATGCCACACAAGGCTCAAAGCATGCACACTCAGACCCAGGGACTCACCATTATGAGAAGAAGTTGCGTATGAGCTGACTCCGGATGTCCTCCTCCTCCTCCTCCTGCTCCTCACTTGCCTCGTGATCAAGGCCGTCATCCTCCACAGGTGGATGTTCCTGCTCATCGGGATCCAGGATGAGTGGCACAGCTTTCTCCACTGCCATGTTGTGCAGCATGCAGCACACGAGGAAGATTTTGCAGACCTTCACCAGTGCATATGAGAGAGACCCGCCGGTCTTGTGGAGGCACCAGAATCGGCTCTTCAGGAGGCCAAACGTCCTCTCAATCACTCGCCTGGTCTGCCCATGGGCGTTGTTGTAACGGTGATCTGCAGCTGTTCTCGGCTTGCGGCGAAGCGTCACCAGCCATGGCATGTTGGGATAGCCAGAGTCCCCTACATGGAAACATCATGTAAAGAAGTGGGTCAGGAGATGCCGTCACATACTAAGATACCGCTGAATACTGGACAAACAGAGTCTACTCACCAACAAGACAGGCTCGTTCTTTGTGCAGCTGCAACATCATTTCTGGCACCCTGCTACGCCTCATGATGTAGGCATCGTATGCTTACCCTGGAAAACGTGCACAGACATGGGAAATTACCATGTTAGCAAGACACACCACAAGGGCATTAATGGAGTGGTAATGTTTACGGTTACGGAAGGCTACCTCCTGTGCCTGTGGTGGTACCAAAGCCACATGTGTCCCATCAATGGACCCAATTACATGGGGCATCCCTCCCAGGGCATAGAACTCACCCTTGATACCTGTCAACTGCTCACGAGTTGGAAAATGGATGAATTCATCCAGGTGCTCCAACATGGCTTCTAAAACATCATGCAGGACATGGCTGAACATGGTCTGAGACATGCCACCCACATCAGCTATGGTCAATTGAAACGTACCGGTGGCAAAGAAATGTAGGGCTGACATCACCTTCATCTTGGGGGTCAGCGCAGTCGGATAACTGTGTCGCGGTTGGAGGTGTGGTCCCAGCCTGTTTGTCAGGTCCACAATTAACCGTTGGGGGAATCTGTAGCGGCATATGCAGTCACGTTCCTTCATGGCAGCCAAGTCTGGCATTGGTCGGGGGAGAGGCGGTGCCCTGCAGAAAATTGGAAGGAATAACAAAGATTGAGTACATTACTACACCAATGTCAATGAACTGAGCACATGTTCAACAGCTAATACACATATGCCACATACAGAGTCTGGTCTGTGCAATACATCCTGCACACGTATGCCAGCCAGGTGATACTCCTACCAAGAGCCAGCTACAAACGTGGATTGTCAAGGTCTACATGACATGCCATGAAAGTAGCTGTGGGCCAGTGTGAGTGAACAGCCAGACACATTACAGGAGTGACATACATCCACATATGTGCATTTGAAGGATGTCATCTCATACAGACAGCTGCCGGCAAGCTAGACGCACAGGTCACATGTCATGGAAAAAGGACAGACCACACATCTTGCCATGAAGGGGTACCTGTCAAATATGATCACACAGACATTGAGACTACGCAGATATGTCCTAAGCTCGCAAGTCCCTGTTAGATGCATACAGACACACGTCACGTGTTATTCCACATATGTCCTGGTGTGCGTAATAGTGTGACATGGGCATCTACACACAGACACATGTTGGATGCAGCTACAGCAGATGCCGTTGACGGAACACCAACAGAAAGATCATGGGAACACATGACACACACATGACATAGTCACATCGTGGCACGCTGGTAGTGAGATGTCAGGTGTCATCATCCGTGTACCTGGCATCAGGTGACAGTTGCGGGTGTTGGGGACTGTGCCATGCCAGTGATGCAGTGCTTGACAAGTTTGAAATACATGCACACATGTAAAAGGTGTGAAGGGGAAGTGCGCCACATGGTGCCCCATCACACATGACATGTGTACACAGGTCATCACACAACTATTGGGTTAAAACATGATGAGACATGTGCCAGCTCACTGCCTGACACAACTAGGCCCTACACATGATGCACTGCACTGACAATGACTTGATGTCCATCCTTGTGCGAGTCATACACCTCCATTCCTTTCCTGTGCGCCTCCTATCACCAGTGTAAGCTGTGAAACGCACCGTACACACGCTCTGAGGGCGTGTGTACGGTCGTATCACAATATGGGGTTTGGGTAGGAGTACGAGAGTGTGCAAGGACCGTACACACGTACGTGTACACACTGGTCCTATCCCCATGGTAGTGTTGGCGTAGGCGTACGCCATAGAGATACGGCTCGTACCGCGTATGTACAGCCCGTATCTCTATGGCGTACGCCTACGGCAACACTACCATAGTGCTACGGGCCCTACACACGCGGGTATGGCCCGTAGCACTAGGGTAGTGTTGGCATTGGCGTACGCCATAGAGATACGGCTCGTACCCGCGTATGTACGGCCCGTATCTCTATGGCGTACGCCTACGGCAACACTACCATAGTGCTACGGGCCCTACACACGCGGGTACGGCCCGTAGCACTAGGGTAGTGTTGGCGTAGGCGTGTCCTGGTGGTGGTCTTCCCTGACATGGATAGGCAGTTACAGGAGAAGCAGCAGCAGGAAGGGGGTAGGTACATGTGTGTTTGTTGTGTGTCACCAGCTTTTGGAAGTGCTCAGTCGCCTGGATACACTGCCAGGGTTTATATGTGCAGTGCATATCCTGTTCCCAAATGTCAACCGGTCCTGTTCTTCCTCCCTTCCCCTCCATGGCATGTGTTCCCTGGTCTGTGTGTAGTCACTCTTGCACAAGGTAATCTAGGCTGGCAGTTAATCCAAGTGCCCAATGCTTGCAGCATCATGTGTGGGGGTGGTCTGTAACATGTGTTGGGACCTTGCCTGTGCCCTGTCCATTTCAGTCATTTGGGGGTCCATGATTGTAGGCACTGATGCAGAGTCTCAACATAGGAGTGTGAGGCTTAAAATGAACTGCCTTGCAGCATGCATGACCGATGTTGTGGCCTCAGACATGATGTGCATGAGGGGGAGATAGGCATAGTGCGGGAACGGTTGCTCCTGTTGCAGTCAGATCTATCCAGGACCATGGAGCAGTGTGGCCACTACAGTCCCCTGAGACACCTTTTCCTAGGAATATTGTGTGTCATCCAACACTGTGGACATTCTCAGTGTCTTCAGCATAGGTTGGCCTCTGTGGCATTGTACCCTGGCCTCATTTGTATTTAAGTGTGCTACATGTGTACACTCTGCAGGGTGACCCAATGTGGCTTGTGCATCCTCACACTGGCCAGTACCTGTGTGTTTGTGTACAACTATCTGATGATGGTTGTTTGTCAATAATATGTGTGGTCAGCCCCACGAGGGGTAGTTAGAGTGCAATTAGGATTTAATGGAGCCCATTTTTGTGATCCCTGATTAAGAGGTGTAAGTCCTTTCTCAGTCTCAATCACATTGTCTCAGGTGGGGTTGTGCGGGCAAGGCCTACATGTCCAAAGCTTATGTCTCCTTGCCAGGTCTGGCCTGTGTGTGATGATAGTCGGAACAGACACTCAACAAGTATTGACCCAGTCATGTTGTGCAGGGTTTACTGTTTGTGCTTTGCAGCATGTGTCAAAAGTTAAAAGACATGGTTCCTGCTCATCCATTTTTGGCAACGGTGTGTGGTCCAGATGCTGTGCTCGACTGTCCACAGACACTAGCTTCTCTGTATAATTTGATATCAAGTTCTTTGCTGTTGTGTCATGCTCTCCATTGTTTTAAAGTGGCATGGTGGGTCAACCAACTGTGTAGTGCAGGTCCTACATATGTGCGTAGTATTGTAGATGTTACTCATGATGCTTTTCATGCTATGCACTGTGACCAATGTAGTTTGGACTCATGTGTCATATGTATACAGGTGCCTGATTATTTCCTGTCTCTTCACCTTGCCCACAGCATCGTTGGGGGACACCGAGGGAGACACCGGCACGGACGTGGAGGAGGGATCCAGCACCGGTGCCACCAGTGCTGGGGAGTCTGGTGCAGCAAGTGGCACGGAGGGCGAGGGGAGTCAGGCAGAGGACCTGTCCAGTCCCAACACTGACTATGACGCTGACGGGTCCGAGGCTGAGCTCCCAGAGGGGGCGGAGGCTGCTCCCACAGCTGAAAGCAGCAGTACATCTCTCGCCGCCCCCTCCATTCCCATCACCGCCCTCCCACTTGCTCGGGTCCCTTCTGTCTGTGACCACATGTCTCCTTCGTGCCAGGCACCGCACCCCCTGCCCCTGTCTCCCCTGCTGCCGTCAATACCCACGCTCTTCAGGCCTGGGTACGGGCCATACCACCGTTGTTGGGGTGACGGCGGGGTACGGCCCGTACCCAGGCCTTCAGAGCGTGGGTACGGTCGCACCACGCGTACCCCTGCGTCACCCCAAGAATGGTGGTACGGCCCGTACCCAGGCCTGAAGAGCGTGGGTACGGGCGGTACCACCATTGTTGGGGTGCCGTAGGGGTACGACCCGTACCCAGGCCTACAGAACATGGGTACGGGCCGTACCACCATTGTTGGGGTGACGTAGGGGTAGGTGTGGTATGACCCGTACCCACGCTCTTAAGGCCTGGGTACGGGCCGTACCCCCAATGTTGGGGTGACGTAGGGGTAGGCGTGGTACGACCCGTACCCACGCTCTTAAGGCGTGGGTACGGTGCGTACCACAATTGTTGTGGTGACGGGACGCGTCCACGTCCACTTCCGTTGTGGCGAGACGCAGGCCTTGGTGGACACACCCCCCCCGAGTGACCAGTCCCTGGAGGTACGGTATGTACAGGGCATGTATACATTTTAAACACACTGAGAGGGGGACCAGGAGCAAGAGTTAAGAAGGAGGTCCTGTACCAGTGCTCCTAAGTTAGCTAAATACACAAAATGGTACCAGTTCCTATGGTGGGCAGTCCCAAGGTGGTGAACTGCTGAGGGATTGGGAGAATAATGGTGATAGGAAAGGTTCGCGGTGATGTCTAACGTGTAGACCAGGTACTCCTGGGTGGTTTTCCAAGTGCCCTCACACACCCTTGCGGGTGCAAAGCATCATCATCGGGCGTTGCTCCTCGTGGGGGTGGCGCTGCAGTCCCTCACGGGCCCTTCAGGAGGGCTCTCTGTCGGAGATCTTTTTACTGGAGTAGCCGTAGTTGTGCGTGCGGGTGTGTGGGGATAGTGGGTGATGTGGTGAGGCTAAAAAGACCTGTAGGGAACCCAAACGGTTTATTAATGGGTCCTGCGAGTCTGGTTAAAATCTAACGGGGAGTGGTGCCTAAGTAGCACTCTAAAAAAGTAGGGGAAAAGTAGATAGTTCTGTTACTCTCGACCCGTATGTGGTAAAGTTAGAGTGAGAGTGAGAACGTGAGGTGGGTGGTCAACATGTTTCGCGCTTCCCAGCGGTCCCTAACGGATCCGTAGCGCTTCGTCAAGACCAAGAGGAAAGTGGTAACAAAAAATGATATAGGTCAGAATGTATCCTATATGTCCATAGTCTAGGGATCACGTTTTATTCGAGTCCCTATGAGCGAACCCAATGTATAATTGGTCCAGGCTATACCGGATAAGGATCGGCTGGGGCGGGGGGCGCCAGTCACGCCCCGGGTATTCTGCTCTGAACACCTACGTGCCTCCAGGATCGCCGGTGATCCCTAGACTATGGACATATAGGATACATTCTGACCTATATCATTTTTTGAACTATCTACTTTTCCCCTACTTTTTTAGAGTGCTACTTAGGCACCACTCCCCGTTAGATTTTAACCAGACTCGCAGGACCCATTAATAAACCGTTTGGGGTCCCTACAGGTCTTTTTAGCCTCACCACATCACCCACTATCCCCACACACCCGCACGCACAACTACGGCTACTCCAGTAAAAAGATCTCCAACAGAGAGCCCTCCTGAAGGGCCCGTGAGGGACTGCAGCGCCACCCCCACGAGGAGCAACGCCCGATGATGATGCTTTGCACCCGCAAGGGTGTGTGAGGGCACTTGGAAAACCACCCAGGAGTACCTGGTCTACACGTTAGACATCAACGCGAACCTTTCCTATCACCATTATTCTCCCAATCCCTCAGCAGTTCACCACCTTGGGACTGCCCACCATAGGAACTGGTACCATTTTGTGTATTCATGTATACATTTTGCCTTGGGTGGGGGTTATGTTTCCTGCCCCTGCCCCCCACCTTTGCCCCTGGGTGTTGTTCTGACCTTCTCCGGCATCTGCGTCGGTTCCTGTGCACCAGGTCGTAGGCTATGAGGGCCGGGATGACACGTAGGATGGGGTCCATGGCTGTCCGTCGCGTACAGGTGCTCCTTCCTCGCATCCTCCTCAATTTCCCGGCAGTTTTTGGCTCCCGTAAAAAAGGCTACGTGCAGAGTGACGTAGGCACGAATCGTACTTGCTGGTTCGTAAAACGCTGCCTGACTCCGTCCGGACGTCACGTACGCGGTGTCCCGGATCGGAATTGTGGGTATATTTTAGCCGGTCGGTGTTTTGTACGATTCGTACGGAAATAGTATTTCTGTACGAATCGCACTTGCGGGTTTGTAAGGTGGTTTTCCCGGGTACGAGTCGGACAGAGAAAACGCTCCGTATGACGGTTCTTACCCGGGTTTTACAGGATCGGAATCGGCACCTAAATGTAAGTCTAATGCAATGAAAATCCACACTGTATAACTTGCAGAGATACAATTGAGAATGTGTAACATTTACTATTTTTCTGTCCATTGTTAAGGTTAATAAGAGTTAAGAAGAGTGTGGAATATGCTCCTTTGTATAGCACTAGGAGTGAGACACTATAAAGCTGCCTTTCGAATTCTTCAGTCGTATGCAAGCTCCCTAATAGTATATGCCCTCAACCGCTATCTACATATAGTCTGGCTTCAAAGGAAGAGGGTGGATCTATTGTTATGATCTCTGAATTAACTGTTTTTTTGCACCATAAATTGATTTTACTCGGTTTGGCATGATTATCGCTCAGTATTTTATGACGCAAATTGTTTATGATTGTTTTATTATAGTTAATTTGTATCCAAAGCATGCACCTTTTTATAATGACTCTTGAAGCAACAGTTTATTCCCTCTAACTAATTTAATTCCTCTGGTGGGTTTATAGATACTGTCTACATATCTTTATGAAAACTATGAGCAATGGCATATCGTGAATTATCACAGATAGCCTCCACTGGATGAAGGCACTTTATTGTCTCCTGATTTTGGATGAAATGTTTCTTATTTTTTATGAGGTTTTATGGAGCTAGACCCCGATATAAATTAATTCATACATATACAGCCTACCTTAAATATATCGAGATTTTATCAAAATAAAACCCTCGCTACACTTAACATTATAACATAGATCAGCCTCTTCAAGAAGCAAGTATTACAACCTAATAATCTATTTATGATTAAATATATACATAATATGAAGTTCTTATGTAGCTAGAAGTGAGTTAAGAGATAAACAGATGTAACTAATTATAGATCAGTTATTTTCATACTTAAAAATATTGACCAAATATCTTTAAACAAGTCTTCTCTGTTGGTCAACTTAAACATGGTCTCTTCCATAGTAGCTATCTTATACAGTTCCTTAACCCAGTCCTCAAGTTTTGCTCCTCTTGCCAACTTTCATTTTCTGAATATAATTATTTCCCCAGTACAGTTTTTTTTTTGTTCCAGAATTTAGCACCAAATAGAAATGTGTCCTCTACATTCAGGTCATTAACAAAATCGGACATTTGTCCTTTGATATATTTGGACATCAATCCTCCTGGATTTGGACAAAAGTTGTATGTCAAAATTTCCATGATTGTCTGAGACATTGTAAATACATTGCATGAATTACCTTTCTCAGATTCACACCTGGTCATGGGCTATGTTGAAATTGACTTTGAGAATATACAGGAATAATGGGATTGCTAAATCCAACTCATATTCTAAATCCATCTGCAATCGCCTTATAAACGAATATTTTGTTGTTGCAGCTCCAAAATAAATTAGATTAGCCATCCTTTACTCTCATCAAAATCTTTCCTAACAATAGTCTTTGTTACCTCAACTCTCTGTGGTTTAAATAAAAATATCTCTCAATTGGTGTCTTATATTTCTATTTTGAGGATACCAAATTTACTAGAATGCTAAACTTGGTAATATTGATAACTGCATTGCTTTGCTTGTAACCTTCTTCTTTCCAGAGGCTACCATTACCACTGAGACTCTAATGCACAATTTCATACTGCTCATTCTATATACATTGCTTTCTATAACGACCCATCTAGGATCAACAGGATCAACTTTAGTTTATGCATAATAACTGGCCATTAATATTTTCTGATACAGATTGTTGTTGTATCTGGCTATGTCCTTGTTTATCTTGACCTTGAAATATCTGCAAGCATTGTAATCCACATAATGCTAAATCCAATTCATCTTCCAATTTCAGTCAACATTTCACATGTAGAAGAATATTGCCTTGCTTCGGCTTCTTATATACTACAGAAAGCTCCGTCTGCCGTTGCTGTTATCACACACTGTGGGCCTAATTCACAAAGATAAGTATACATTTTTGCGTAAGTTTACATTTTTTTAATAGGAAAAGGACAGGCCTGTCTTTTTATGTTCACCCCCCTGACTGTGGAATATCCGCAGTCGCAAACTTACAATTAACTCGTAGTTTGTGAATACCAAAAAATACCATAAATTTACACAAAAGTGTAAGTTTACCTATGTAAATCAGACCCTTTAGTAACAATATTTTCTAACCATAACTCTTGCTGATCCTATTAAAGGATAACTCTAGATAGATCCCTGTAACAAAAAATAGTTTCTGATTGCTGTTTTGATCAGGCCAAATGTACTGTCAGAGAAGGCTGAAATTGACAGCTTTATTCCTTTTAACTGTTTGTTTTTTCTCTGTCACTCTACAGTTGAACCAACTGAATCAGCTTTCTTCATCTTCTAGTAGATCTAGCTAATTATTTTGCCTGAGAATGGCTTATTTTGCAATATGTGTGTCCCTCCTAATTCCCTTGTAAACATCTTGGATTTTTCCTTGTTACCTTCAAAGTCTCCAGGCTGTCAACCCCCTTGAGATATTTGGGGATAAATACCTCCCATTCCTGATATCTTGTTTTCTAACATGGCCCACTTCATATTTTTATTATCATCCGGCATCCTGATTAATGCATTTGTTTTCATAAGGATTTTTATGGACGAACATTTGTGGTCTTTTAATAGAAAACATAGCTTTCTGTTTATTTCCCAGAAAAGCTTTAAACATGCTGTTCATTGCTGCTAAGTATTTGTTGGGGATGTTTAAATAAGTGTTTCTCAGAATGTATAAATATTTTGGTACTACTTTGATGTTTATAGTGCTTACTTTCTCTCATATACCTGTATTCATGGCAGACTATGTATTAATGCCTTCTTGATATGGATCAGTGATGGGGGTAAGTTAACCGGTAATATATTTTCCAAAACTTGTGGAATATGTAAATCCAAATACTTTATTGAAGTTTAATTGTCTCCTTCAATTATTGACTTCCTTCTTAATCAATGCTCCACACATCTTCATTTGTTTAGAGTAGGAACAATTAATAGGATAACCTGCAAAACTACTACATTAATTGATGAGATTGAAAATTATAGCAAACCAAGTTTCAGCATTATATACTATTTGTAACCTCATCAGCATGTAAAATGATGTTGCACTCCTGCTCTCAGACCACTAATCTCTAAATGTTTCTGTCACTTCTTAAATCTTCAAAAAATAAATAGAAAGATGCATTCAGAGAGGGAATCCCATTTTGTTCCTTCCTCTGTTATAAAATTCTTAAAACTTGTGCCAGCAACTAATATTCCTGCGGTAGTGGTACAATTCACAGACTTCATTCCAACTATGAGGTGATCCCCATGTTCATTTTTCCCAAGATTACAAATAAGTAGCCCCTCGTCACATTATCAAAACCCTTCTCCATGCTGAAACTAATAGTGCTGGAAGTCTAGCAATGACAGGCTACTTGAAGTTATCCTGTGTGTAGTCTTATATTATCTTGAAATTGCCTCTTTCTAATGAATCACAACTGATCTTAATAATCTTGATTACATTTGTTCTAGTCTTCTGGTAAAAATGTTTGTAGGTATCTGATTATCTGCATTGAAAATGAAATTTGTACAATAACTAGAACAGGTCTTTGTCAAGTTCATAAATCTCTGCAATAATTGGTGTCCTTATCAATTTATTTGAATTGTTTGGTTGTCCTTTAAATACTGCACAATATGGTTAGAAATGGTAGTTAATTTAGTTTTGAACGTATTAAAAAACTTATACTCAGAATCCAGCTTGGCCCTAGGACTTCCCTTTCTTGAGTTTTTTTTATGGTTTATAGTCACTAAGCAAGTTAAACGCTCACCAGCAATGTGAGAAATTTGGTTGTTGGTAGACTGGGGTGTGAGCCCTAGTCAATCAGCATCCACAGAGAGGCACAAGCCAACCCTGAATTAAGATGTGCTCAACCCTCTGGTAGCTTGGCACAGAGCAATTAGGCTTAACTTAGAAGCAATGTGGAAAGTATTTGTGCAACACTTCAGACAGTAATAAAGTGAAAAAATGCACAAAAAGGATCCCACACCAAGTTAGAAAAATATCACTTTCTTTAATAAATAAAGTAAGACCAAAATGACAGAAATCCAATCAGTAGAGCTAGAGTTATGCAATTTTAAAGATTTGAGGGAGAATAGCAGCAAAAAGCACAAAGCACCAGCTGTGACATAGACAAAGTTGCAAGTTCAGGCCAACCACGATGGAGTACAGGCCGGCTGCAGGGACCCAGTTAGGCCCGCTGAACAAAGTATCTTAAATCCTGGTTTGCGGGGCAATGCGATGATCCACGTAAAAGATGCATCACACAGTTGAAGCGATGCATCCGTTCTGCGATGCGGCAAGGTTGTGGTGCGAGGACCTGCATCGCTATTGAGGATCCGGTCGCCGGCACTTGCGATGCGAAGTCCAGTATCAAGGATGTGGTGTGTTGCCCGGGTGATGCATTGGTTCCAAAGAGCTTTGAGGCTGTGATGCGGAGTCCGACATCATCATCAAGACTGTAGTTGATGAGGAATGCGAGGCCTGCACTGAGGATGCGTTGCACAGTGGCAGTTCCAACAGTGTTGCGGGCTGCAGAGACAATGTGTGTCTTTGGGATGGGTCCAATCCATGCAGCAGCTGGTATGCATTGGTTCTACTTGGGGTTGTGCCGTGCAGCAGAGGCGATGTCTTTGGTTCCTCTGGGTCCATGGAGGCAGGCAAGCACCTTATGCCCACTACAAAGAGTCCACAACTGGAGTAACACCACTTGGCAGGGTCAACTCACAGATGGCAGAATCCAGGTGTAGGTGCAAAGTTGTTGGAAGCCTTTTGTGTACCTGAGGCTTCAGATCAGGAAGCCAGACAACTATCCGTTGGAGCCACTCTGTGATCTGGGTTCAAGAGATGCAGGTCACTCCTTCTCACCCAGGCAAGAAGGAGGTAGGCAGCAGGGCAGTACAGCAGGACAGCAGTTCCTCCAGAGCAGCAGTCCAGCAGAGTGTCAGTCCGACTTCCTGGCTAAGTGTTCACAGGTCCAGATGTCTACTGAAGTGGTGGTATCTGGGGTCCAGCATTTGCACCTAGTTGTGCCTTTGCAGTTGGGAGAAGCTCCTAGAGACATGCACTTGAAGTGCACAGATGCACTGCCTTCAGGCCCTGGCTCCAGACTAACTACAGGAGGTATGCAGCACTTTTTGTGGAGACAGATCACAGCCTATTCAGGTGTACGTGGGGCTGGGCCCAACTCCTCCCGCTCATCCTGCCAATGATGGCACATACACTCGCAACTAAGGTCCCCATTGTGTGTGGCTGTCTAGGAGGAATATATAAAGCCCAACTATCAACTACACCCAGTCATGTGACCCAGAGACAGTGTGCAGGCACCAAATGGCTCAGGCAATAAAAACGCCAACTTTCTAAAAGTGGCATTTTTAGACTCCGACTAGATAAGTTAGGATTTTGTCATTACTATTCCAGAGACAACAAACATGCACCTGTTCCCATTTGGAAATTACAGTTATAGATTATAAAAAGGTAACTCCAATGTTATTCTACGGGAGAGGTAGGACTGGCAGTAGTGAAAATTGAATTTAAGAGTTTTTCACTACCAGGACATGTAAAACATAAATGTAAGTGTCTGATTTTTTAAATACATTACACCCTGCCCTCTGGACTGTCCAGGACTGACCAGAGGGGTGGCTAATGTATTAAAAAGGAATTTTGGGCCTGGCAAAGGCTTTACTTTGTCTGGTCAAATAGCAGTTTAAAACTACACACACAGAGGCTGCAATGGCAGACCTGAGACTTGTTTAAAGTGCTACTTAAGTGGGTGTTACAATCAATGCTGCAGGCCCACTAGTAGCATTTAAATTACATGACCTGGGCACAGGTAGTGCCTCTTTACTAGGGACTGACAAGTACATTAAATATGCCAATTGGGTATAAACCAGTCTAACATGTTTTAAAGGGAGATCAGGAGCACTTTAGTACTGCTTACAAGTGGTAAAGTGTACAGAGTACTAAGGTCAGCAAAATCAAAGTCTACAAAAACAGGTGGTCTGAAGGCAAAAATTAAGAGAGGATGCCAGGTCTAACAAGTTACATTTGGGCTGATTTGCAGGTCACAAGTTCAGATCCAAGTGAGGCTTACTCAGCCTGCCATCTTTTTAATGTCTGAAACGAAAGTACAATTACATTTAAAATAGTAATACCTGGGTTTTATGTCATGACAACAGGGTGGTGTAGAGTTGAAAGGGGCACACAAGCACTCATGTCCTTCTCCTGAAAACAAATAATAGGAGATAAGTAAATATAAACATAAAATAGAGTATTAGACTTATTCAGAGGGGGCTGATGATAAGATTGAGGAGCACTGAAGGGCAATACACCAGCTGTCCCAACCATTTATCTTAATGGAAGGCCAAAGTGCTACATAATCTGACCTATAACTAATTGTCTATTTCTGTGTGTACTGCCCCTATATCAGAGTAGTGTCCAGATAGTACCCTTAGTAAGCCCTAAGTTATCTACCCTGACATTATGTATTCTTTCCGCCCCTCCAGTAGACTCATTTTGTTGTTTATTTATGTGTATGAGGGTGTCCTCTTGCTTTTTGTCCCTCACACTTCCACACTTTGGGCCTCATTTACGATGCTCCAGTGATGCAATGTGCCGCAACGTATTTACAAGGTCACGCAAAGCCACATTACGTGGCTTTTCCTGGCCTTGTAAATATGTGCCCCTTTCACGCAGAACACTACGTGAAAGAGGAGTTCCATGGGTGTTGCTGTGGGTGTTCCCACACAACAACCATGGAATCTGAAGCATTCCCAGATTTAAGAGGAAACCTTGAAATACGTCAGAATCTACACCTCCCCAGGGGAGACGTAGGAGTGGTGCAACCATGAGAAATACTTGTATTTCTCCTAATTGTTTCCTCTTTCTATGGGTGCTGCATTCTGCAGAACGCAGAAAAAGAGCAAAATACCATCAGCGATTGATTTTGTGCAGGAAGGTGTCCCTTCCTGCACAAAAACAATCATCCCCGCAACACACACACCCTTGCAACATGACGCAAGGGTGTCTGAGTTGACGCACAGCTGCTGTTTGTGCGCAGGGGAGGACAGGAATGCGCCGTATTTTGTAGATACGGCGCATTCCTTTCCTTTTCATTTGATGCACAGCAGTGCACCAGGAAGGCCCGCTGTGCTGCCGTGCGTCAAAATTTTGTAAATGAGGTCCTTTGTTTTGTAGTGTTACTTGCAAGAGACAGAAACCCTCCACTCCCCCTATTTGTGCTCTAACTGCCATATTTACCACTTTTAAATGAACATCACTTTACAGAAATGTGAGCATTGGGGAGGGACAGGTAGTAGCAGGTTCCCGCTAATGCTGTTTTGCACCAAAGCCGCTGGTACCACAAAGATGCAAGACTGCTGTAGCAATTGATAAAGCACGGATCCCTCCACCTAACTGAGACAAAAACATGAAGTTGTGTCGGACAATAATATTGGGTGGTTGAGCACTGGATCTGACCAGATTAGAGAATCTGTTAGCTCAGATATATTCCCTCCTTTGTTTCCTGTTGTTGCAAAGGCTTATAATGTTATATTATAGGGCAGGTATACTATAGTGTATTTATCGTGGATTTAAACTGCAAAGATTAAAATTATCTTGAACAACGGGGCCTAAATGCTAAATATATGGCAATAAGCAAGGATTTGGAATAAGCCACTATGAGTGAACAAGAAACTAATATAATCAGCATGTCCCTTAATCAGAAAATTACTCAGCTAGTGAAGCTGTCGAAGAGAGACTCAAAAAAGCATTGTGCGGCTACATCTTGATAAAACTGCATAGATGCTGGCCAGGTCCCATTCCTGAGCTATGAAAATCGGCACCAAAAGCTGTTTGAAAAATAGTCTGCTTTCACAACATGTAACAGTAGCAAAATATTGCAGCTATTAGTGAAGGATACCTTAATTGATTTGGAATCTACTGTGAAGGACTTACTTGAATTAAATGAATAGTTGTCAACCTTTGAGGAGAAGGAGACAATATAAGCTTTTTAAGAGGTCATGGAGAGAAGGCCAGCAAAATATGAGGATGAAATGATTGCTAAAAAAGTTGCATATTCCTCTAGGAGAGGCAGCAATAAGTGGCAGAGGAATCCTCACATGCACCAAAACCTTTGATGTGATAAGGAGCGAACCAAAGAAAGCCACCAACCAATGCCGACAGAAACTGATAACAAGAGATTATATGATTGGAACTTAGATGCGGAGGAACAAATCGGAAACTCTGCTAGCAGTGAACTGACTCAGAAACACAGGGCCTCATATACAGCCTCATTGCGCTGCTGGTGCTTCACTGTTTTAGATGTGCCGGCGGCACAATGGCTCTGCCCATATTTACAAGGCTACTCAATGTCAGAATGCGTGAATTTTCAAGGCTTTGTAAATGTGGACCCCTTTCATGCATTACTCTGTGTGAAAGGGGTGTTCCATGGGTGTTGTTGTGGGTGTCAATCAGCTTTGACCCTGATCCTTATTGGAACATTCCAGCCAGATCTCCCAGGCCATGTCCTCCCAGAAACTGAAACAAAAGCAACCCAGGACCTGTTTCGTCCAACCTATGGGCTAATCAGCCAGGTACAGCTTAGTTCCAGTGGCACAGTGAGCATGAGACCCGTGTCTGGGCATACGCAAGGCCAAATAGGGCGGCGCATGTAGGACACAAAAGGTGATTGGAGGAACGCTCGCAATTTGTCTAACAACTGGCGATCACTCTGGGTAGCATCCCAACCCATCTTTATTTTGCTCACCATGCCACCTCAGTTTAGACCCAGCCATATGGAAATCAGCCTTGACCCTGCTCCTCAAGGAAACTGTCCAGCCAAAACTGTCAGGCCAGGCCCTCCTCGAACTGGAACACAAGCAACCCGCTCTAGTTATGGGCTCATCAGCCAGGTACAGCTTGGTTCCTGTGGCACAGTGAACATGGGACTCACATCTAGGAATACCCGTGGCACTTAGGGCAGTACATGTAACATACAAAAAGTGATGGGAGGAATGTTTGCAATTTGCCTGACCACTGGTGATTGCTCAGGGTAGCATTCCAACCCATTGTTATTTTTCTCACCATGTCACCCTCAGTTCAGACCCAGCCATAGGCCAATCAGCCTTGACCCTGCAACTCATGGGAACAGTCCAGCCCAAACTGCTAGCCAGGTCCTCCCTGAACCAGAACACAGACAAACCAGGACTGGTTGTGCCCTAGTTATAGGCTCATCAGCCGGGTACAGCTTGGTTCTACTGACACAATAAGCATGGGACACACATCTGGACATACCCATGCCACTGAAGGGAGTACATGAAACACACAAAAAGGGAATGCTTTCAAGTTGTCTAACCACTGGTGATTGCTTAGTGTAGCACCCCAACCCATCGTTATTTTACTCACCATGCCACTTCAGTTTGAAACCAGCCATATGCAAATAAGACTTGACCCTGCTCCGCATGGAAACAGTCCTGCCCAAACTGCCCTGCCAGGGCCTCCCTGAACTGGAACACAAGCAAACCAGACCGGTTTCACCCATGCTTCGGGTTCATCAGCTGAGTACAGCTTGGTTCCAGTGACAAAGTGAGTACAAGACCCACTTCTGGGCATTCCCATGCCACTAAGGGTGGTACATGTAATACACAAAAGAGGATGGGAGGAATGCTTGCAATTTGTTTAATCACTGGCAAATGATCAGTGTAGAATCCCAACCTATCATTCTTTTGCTCACCATGCCACATCAGTGTGGACTCAGCCATATGCAAATCATCCTTGAGTCTGCTCATCATGAGAACAATGAATCTCAAACTGCCAGGCCAGGTCCTCCATGAACTGGAACACAAGCAATCTAGGACCGGTTTGACCCTAGTTTTGGGCTCATCAGTCGGGTACAGCTTGGTGCCAGTGACACAGTGAGCATGGGACCCACATCTGGGCATACCCCTGCCATTTAGGGCTGTACATGTAACACACAAAAGGTGATGGGAGAAGTTCCTTTAACTTGTCTAACCACTGGCGATCGCTAGTGGCATAATCCCAACCCATGGTTCTTTTGCTCACCATGCCTGTACCAGAACGCAAGCCACCCTAGGAGCAGTATTGCCATAGTTATGGGCTCATCAACCGGGTACAGCTCGGTTTCAGTGACAAAGTTAGCATGGTACTATACTGGGATTGTGTTTTTGACATTGTTAAGCTTTCAGTACATCATTTGTTCTTTTTGCATTTGTCGCCCTAAGTGGGATGGACATGCCCTAATGTTTGGTCATGTTCTCCCAATGCTACCGGACACAAGTTATCTTGGCTGATGAGGGGTGAAAACTTGAATCGGGTCCCAGGATGCTTGTTTCTGGTCCAAGGTGGACCTGGCCTGACAGTTTGGGCTCAGATGTTCCCATGGGGAGCAGGGTCAAGACTGATTTTTGCATATGGATGTTACCAAACTGGAATTGTGTGGAGAGGAAAAAAACAATGGATTTAGACACAGATCTCTGTACTGGGGGTGAGTGCTTGACGTTGTTCAGCAGTCAGTTAATTTTTTTTTCTTTTTCCATTTGTTGAGCTAAGTTGGACGGCTTATGCTCAGACGGAGGTCCGATACTCACCATACAATCAAGTTATCCTTGCTGAAGAGGGGTGATAATCCAAAACCGGTCCTAGGATGCTTGTTTCCGGTCTGGAGGACCAGGTCTGTTAGTTTGAACTGGACTGTTCCCATGGGGAACAAGGTCAAGACTGATTTGCAAATGGCTGTTTCCAAACTGGAATGATGAGGTGAGGAAAAAAGATTGGATTTAGACTGTTGCAGGGTGGTTCTTTCACCCTATACATGTGCTATCTATAATAATAAGACACACGTGTGAAATGCAGAACTGAGTCAGAACTGAGTCAGAGTGGCACTTTATTAAAGAACAATTTTAGGCATTAAATGTCAAAGGCACAATGTTTAATCAAAACGGCATTGTATAATCTAGAAAATAACAAGTTTCAGAGACACCTTCCTAGATGAAAAAGTAAATCATGCAATTTTGTAAGTTTAAAAATCACGGCAAATGCAGAGGAGAGAGAAAGAGACAGTTTCAAAATATAATAAGCAATATAGCCTCAGCCAAAGATGCTAGAGAAGATGCTATAGAAGGTGGCTGAGGGAGACCACACACACGTCATGACCCATAGGATCAATTGTGTGAGGTAGTCTGTCGAATGGATTAAAGAGCAGATCATTTATACTCTTTTAATGAGGAACTATTGACCACGGATCACAACATTATAAGGTGCTTTGACCACAGAACATGATGCACTTTGGCCACTTCTCGGAAATATTAGGAAAACAGAAGTGACAATACATTACAAAAGTTTACCAAAATTTCACTTGATGTTTGACCGTCAGTCATAATGAAATTGAACATGTATCAAACATGATTTGGGTCACTTCTTGGAAACGTTTTATAAGAAAGCAGAAGAATACAAAAGGTTAGCCGTCACTTGTAATTTCTAAAGCTGTGGAAAGTCCCAGTTGGCCCAGTTGGCCCCCACTCCTTAGTCATAGCCAATTTTGTTCTTCTAAATGACAGACACATCCTGTTCTTGCTACATCTTGATGTTCAGAGAGATGTACACGAAGAAGTCATGGGAGAGATACATCTGAGAGTACAGGAGGGCAAGGGGCCTACTGCCTCCTAGGCGCTCAATGCAGTGTGGACAATTTTAACACTAAACCCTGTCTGTGGGCTGGCTGGGACAATTGAGACGCTTATGCTTCAGATGTGGACAGAATGGGCCTTGGGCACTATATGGTAAAAACTAGACCCTGCTTCAAGACACAGATCTCTGTACTCTTCTTTTTGCAATTGTTGCTCAAAGTGGGACGGGTATGCCCAAATGTGGGTCCCCTGCTCCCCAAGCTACTGAAGTCAAGCTGTCATGGCTGATGAGGGGTGATACCCTGAATCAGGGCCTAGGATGCTTGTTTCCAGAACGAGCATGACCTGGCCTGGTAGTTCGGGCTGAGCTGCTCCCATGGGGTATCGTGGGTATCAGTTGCTGGAGGAGGAGGAGGGGTTTCAGGTCCTAAAATGGCAGGATTAAAAACAATGATGGACGGCAATATGGATGGGACAGTTGGCCCCCCCAAATAAGCAAGAGGACAAAACAGACAGGGCTGATTTGTGGCAGTCCTACAACAATGGACTTCCCTGGAAACCACTAACAAGTGGGAGGTGTTGTTGGCAGAAAGAGGGGGATCATCATCATCGGAGAACTTGGTCTGTGATGCAGATGGGGCGCTTGGACCCCCCACAGGTCACCTCAATGACTTTGGAGGAGATCATGTAACTGGTTTGATAATATCTGTGGGGCTTGGGGGGGACATAGGAAGCTCCCGTAGACAACAGGGATTTAATTTGGCAGCAGCTACGGGTGGGGTACTGTGGTTGATGCTTTACCAGACAGAGTGCTTGTGGGCCCTTGGCGGGTTGCTCTTCTGCCCTGCACGTAATGTGGGGATAAGTTTTGCATATGATTTTGATCCGCATTTCACAGCATGTTGGGAGACAGATGTACCATGCATTGGGGCGGTGGCAAGTTCTAAGACCGCTGCATTGGAAGGTGGGGAAGGAGCGGAGTTGGGTTATTTTTGTTATTTATTTGTTTTTATGTGTGCAGCCATGGAGGAACAGTGGGGCTACACCCCTGCTCAGTACACAGTTCCCCCGGAAGAGACCATCCAGTAGGCTTATTCATGAAGTCACACGCCATTAGGTTACTTATATGGAATGCGAACAGGCTGGGCAGCAAGATTAAAAGGGGGTTGGTGGCAAAGGCTCTTACCCACTATGAATCAGATGTAGTATTCCTCCAAGAAACGCACTGTAAGGGCTCTAATTGCGTCCCCCTGGGGCAAGGTCAATATGTAGTGGCGGGTCTTTCGGGCTACACTACAGGGTCCAGAGGTGTCTTGGTGAGAAAGTCCCTCCCCTTTCAGGTGACGGAAGAATTGGTCGGATGACTGCAGATGCTATACGATGGTTATCGACATGTGGGAGGGGGAATACATTGCGTTGATCAATGTGGGACTGCAGGCGGATTGTCTGTGGCTTTTGGGCCAATTACATTGGGACATCCCGCAGATGTTGACTATCATTGGAGGGGAATTCTACATGATGATGGATCTACAGCTGGATAAGTCCCACCCCCACAGTCCCGTCACCTCCATGCAAGAAAGCTGGGGGGATTTTGTACAGGCCATGAACTTGGGAGACATCTAGCGGTCACTTCATGGAGTGGATAGAGGTTACTCTTATAATTCTGGGGCATATAATATTCATTTTGCTACTTTTTGATGCCCATACCAACACTACATACGCTTGTGGAGGGGGAGTTTCAGGTGTGGGACATTTTGGATCACTCCCCTTTGCGCATTACCGTGGCAACGAATAAGCACAAAGGTAGGATGGAATGGATAATGGGGATGTGGTGTATGATGAATGAGGAAGTAGTAGACCGCCTATGAAAATCCACTGAGCTTTTGTTTTAAGGAAAACACTGGGTCAGAGACAGATGCACTGGTCCAATGGGAAGCTTATAAGGCAACTCTTCAGGGAGTCATCAGCTCTGATGAGGTAGGGGAAAAGAGGGAATGGGCTTGCCGCTGGTTAAATTTAGAACAGGAAATTAGGGGCATGGAGGCAGATTATCATCTGTCACTGTCTGACGCAAAAAGAGTGAATATCTTGACTCAATTGGAGGAATATCGTGCCTTGGTTACAGAAGAGGTCAAGCGGGTGCATATTGCCAAGTAGAAGCGCACCTATGAGATGGGGTATAAGGCGGGGAAACATTTGGCAAGGGGACTAGGAGCAGACTTATATTGGAGTTTTTCGCACATCGAATGGGGCATTGGTGACCGGCAGTGAGGACATTGCAGATACAATAGCCAACAACATGGGGTCATTTTCTGAGGAAAAGTATGATGATTCTGAGTCAGAAGTAGTACACTTCACAATGAAATGCCCATATAGGAAGGTGGGGATCATGTTGCTTTAGAATTAGAGGCTGACCTCATGCAGGAGGAACTTCTCCTGGTGCTTCCTTACGCTACAAGCAGGGTGGACTCCGGGCCTGAACGGCCTTCCAGCGGAGTTCTTTAAAAGAATGCCAGTGATATTGCAGGGCCCATGCACCAAATGTATCTTGCGATGTATCATGCCGGGGAACTGCTGAGAGACCGGATCAAAATGGGTTCATCCCACATAGTTTATCCAAATTGAATCTATGCTGCCTATCCAATGAGATATCAGTGGCGGAGCAACTGGGGTCCCTTTGGCAGTGGTATCTTTGGACATGTGAAAAGCCTTTAATTCCATCCACTGGCCCTTTCTATTATGGCAAAAATGGGCTATGGGCCTCGATTTTTTAAGTGGATCCACCTCCTGTAGGGGCAACCTCGGGCCGGGGTGAAGGTGAATAGGATCCTCTCTCAAGATTTCCCCATCCA
This sequence comes from Triturus cristatus, assembly GCF_964204655.1. Lineage (NCBI taxonomy): Eukaryota > Metazoa > Chordata > Amphibia > Caudata > Salamandridae > Triturus > Triturus cristatus. Next base: position 586,719,561 of record NC_140591.1, on the reverse strand, counting down.
GTGGGGTACACAACAGGGATGTCCCCGCTCACCAATGTTGTTCGCCATTGCGATTGAAGCGCTGGCAGAGTGGATCAGGGTGGATGCCCAGGTGTGGGGCTGGTGCTGGAGCGACTCATGGGAGGAGCAGATGTTGCTGTATGCAGATGATATTCTACTTCTTACAGCGAATCCGGATTACTCCTTGTGGTGATTGGGGGAGACATTTCGAGTTTATGTAACTGACTCGGGCTGAGGATTAATTTGGGAGAAGTCGCTCATCTTTCCGATAGGGGGTGTTCAGCATGGAGCAACCTCCACTTGCCATTGAAAGTGGATCCCTGGCACTTGAAATATCTGGGCCTATGGCTCTCCAAGGAGAGCAGCATGCATTATACAGACAATGTGGGTCCCCTCCTGTGGAGTTTGGAGGGGCAATTAAAACATTGGGAGTCCCTACTGTTATCGCTTCTGGGGAGGGCATCACTGTTCAAAATGATCATGCTACCTCGGTTTACATACATATTGCAGAAGAGCCCCTTTGCACTTCTGGATGCATTCTTCCAGGTCACGGATGCTATGCTGCGGTCCTTCTTCTGGATGGGTGACCTGGTATGGAATGTGATGTCCAGGCTGGTCAGGTCAGTTTTTGAGGCAGGTATTGTGCTCCCAGATGTCAGGAAATGCTACGAGGCTGCATAGGTGTAGGTCATCAATGAAGGGGCATAAGCCTCTCAGGTGGACCGAGCATTCCAGATGGACCGAGAGAGATTGGGAGAGAAGGCATTACATGTATGTGTTGTATGGGGGTGGGTGCCAGAGGGTGTGCCCCCGGCTACTGCTACGGCTGTCACTGTCTTTTGTAAATTAATGTGGGAGATGGGATCAAACATGCGGCTGACAACACAGACCCAATTGTAGGTGGGCACATGGTTTCATCCCATCTTGGACATGCTGGGTTTCAAGAAATTGGATATGATTGGCCTCTTCTCTCTGGAGGACGTGTGGGATACAAATAGGATGGTTCCGTTTACACATTTGCAGGTGGAATATGACATGGACATCTCACAAATATTCAAATATCTACAATTAAGGCATGCATTACTGGCCAGAATTCCTAGGGACGAAGAAACCAAGGAGGACACCCCAATAGAGGTATGGCTATTGGATGCGATATTGATGAGAAATATGCTGGAGGACTTACCATGACTAAGGGAATGATGGCAGGCCAAAGTGGAAGATCGTGAGGATGGGGAATGAGGGGAAGAGCTAGAGTTCCCATGGGTGGTGGCCACCCGGGCCAATTTCAATCTCATTCAACTTCAAATCCTACACAGAACATACTACATCCGAGTTTTGTTGCATAAAATGGGCCAGGCTATAGATGATCGTTGTCTCCGGCGGTGTGCACAGAAAGGCAGCTCCTGCCACATGCTGTGGGACTGCCGAAACCTTAAACCCTTTTGGGAGTAAGTGACCGCATACTTGGGAGAGGTTGCTGGGTACCCCTGCTGTTGTTGACCGTACTGCGGGTGCTGTTGTGGATTTGTACTGACTCCGTGTTCTACTCCTACACCAAGTTTTTGATTAACCTGGGCTACATTGTGACAAAGAGAGACATTGCTAGACACTGGGGTAGACCACTCTGCCCTAGGTTGATAGATTGGTGGGAAGGGATGGAACTGTGCAGGGAGAAAGAAAACATGTTGTATGATGTTGAGGTTGCATGCGTAAATATGAGAACATATGGGGAAGTTGGATTGGGAGGGAGCTGGATTTTGATCCTGGGGTGGGAGTGGATAGGGGGAGCTAAGTGGTTGGGGGGCCCGGGTTTAAGACGGGGTAGTGGTGTAAAGTGTGGTAATTATTTTTGAGTGATAGGGAGAGGGAGGGCTGCACAGAGACCAGGCAGGAGTTACTTTATTGATGGCTGCTGGATTTGTTTTCATTGGATTGACATGTTTTAGTTGTTGTTTATCGTGTCATTTTGTTAAAATCAATAAAATATATTTTTTTCAACAATCCTGCAAATAGAACCTGTCAAAATAACTCATTTTGGCAGTCCTAAACCCTCATTTGAAATTTGAATAAGTCACCCCTACGCTTGCCTGAAATGTCCGTAAGGCAGGTTGCATTGTATTTAATCAATCAATCAATCAATAATGGTTCTTATATAGCGCGGGGGGTCTGCAGCTTCAGTCAAAGAGCCAGCTCTGGAGGTCCTTCCTGAATTGAGGCAGTGACAGGAATCTTCCTACTGCTGAGGTCTTGCGGATCCTTGGGATAGTGGCCAGGGCTAGTTGGGTGGAGCGGAGATGTCTGGTGGGTGTGTAGATGAACACGTTGTGGGTGAGGTATGAAGGTCCGGTGTTGTGGAGGGCTTTGTAGGCATGTGTGAAGAGCTTGAGGGGCTTAAAGGTAGGACATGTAAAAGTGTAATGTTAATAATGTACTTACATGTTAAAAGGCCTAAAAGGCTATTTTCAATATAATAGGGCTAGATGTTCAATAGGAAAGCATGGGGAGTTAATATTAGAATGAAACAATTGTATCTTCTCCTAGGAACCAGATAAAAAGATTACTCATGGGCATTTTAAAATATTTTTTACAAATTACATTAATTGGTAAAGTCGGAATTGTAAAACATATTTTACAAAAAAAACGTACAGTTACATTTTACCTGCATAACGCCTCTATAAGTTCTCTTGCATGAGTTTCCAACTGTCACCAAGTGCTGAATAGCTTGTGATGATGTTTGACTTGGCTCCTAAAACTGTGGCAATGGGAATTTAAAGTGCCTAGTGCTAGTCTTGGTGCCTTATTAGCCCACAAAAAAGATAAAAACAAACTAACCATCTCTTTAATAAAAAAAGACATTTGTAAAGCACACAGGGCTGCTGCGAATAAGAAGTTAAAAAGTGGTAGAATTGACATTCAAATAAGGGCTACTCGGCCTAGGATTGATAAAAGATGCTTAACTTTTTGCATCAGCGGGATATAATTCAGATGGAACAGCTCCTCTACTCTTTCTGTCACGTATATTCCTAGGTATCTCTTTGGACAAAGATTGTGTGTTAGCCTAAAATTTGGCAATAGCTTATCCACAGAGCAGTTACATAGCAAAATTTCTGTCTTGGCCTTATTTATTTTATCCTCTTGAGTATGTTCCCTGGAATTTAAGAAAAGGACAATATCATCAGCGAAAAGGTTTATATTAGTCATACCTTTTATGGGAGTAGTATGAGGCATTTTTTGTCTGATAGTTATTGCCAATGGTTCTATAAAAAGGGCGAATAAAATAGGGGAAAGAGGGCAACCTTGTCTTGTACACCTATTTATTCTACAGGAGCCTACGTTTGTAGAATTAATTAATTTTTGCGCCTGTGAACCTTTATAAAGTCATCTTATTAATTGTATAAAGCCTTCTGAGAAACCAAACTATTCAAGGATTAAAAAAAGACAGTCCCAGGATACTAGATCAAAGGCTTTCTCAACGTACCATTCTTGTGGAAATAATCTAATGCTTCTATTAAAAATGTCATATTTGTCAACAGCTGTCTCCCAGCCACAAAGCCACATTGATCTGCATGGATAAGTAAACCCACAATTCTGTTGAGCCTGTTTGTAAGACGTTTTGTGAAGATCTTATAGTCAACGTTAAGAAGACTAATAGGTCTATAAGAGTTGACATTTTCCCTATTTTTGTCTTTCTTCATGACGCTGACTTCTACAGCACTATGAAAAGAGACCGGAGATTCCCCTCCTTTAAATAAGTGGTTAGCCAATGTTAAGATTTGTATATTAAGGATTGGGGCCAGTCTTTTATATAGTTCTGCTGGCAATCCATGTTCTCCAGTCGCTTTATAATTTGCCAATGAACCAATCACCAATTCAACTTCCTCAATGATGAGCTCATCGAGTAGTGTTTCTCTAATGTCACCATTCAATGAAGGGATTGGTAGATTGTCAAGAAAGCCTTTGATATGGTCAAGAGATACTTGTTGGTCTGTTTGATAGATTTCCATGTAGTGTCTCAAGAAAGCATCACCAATGTCCTTAGTATTAATTATTTGTGTTTTAGATTCCTCATCCTGAATGCTTTCAATTCTATTTGTGACCTGCTTCTCTTTTGCCTGCCATGCAAGTAGTTTCCCCGTGTATTCATTCTCTTCGTATACCCTTTAAACATAGGTCCTACTTACTACATCCCCCAACTGATAGTAATAGTCCTGCATTTGTAATTTTGCTTGCAGCAGCTCTTGTTTTGTCTTAAAATTTCTATGCTTGACATGCTCTTTATTTGCCTGCGTGAATATCCCCTCTATCTTTAATCTTTCTTCTTTTTTAGCCTTTCGCTGCAGATTCTTTTTAATGTAATTATCCCTCATACTATATTTATTGGTGCTGAATCTGTATTATTGGAAAAGAAAGCACGAATCTCACTGGCTATCTCTGTGCACCAGTTCTCATTTTCCAAATTCAGAATATTAAAATACCACCTCTTGGGCGTTTAACCTTTGGTTCTGCTCCCACTATTTATATCTTAATTAAAGCATGGTCTGAAAAGGCGTTCGGGATTTGATTGTATGCATTAATTGTGAGGCCATGTGTGATCAAAAAAAAATCTATCCTGGAAGCCATATCATACTTTGCCGAGGAGCATGAAAAGTCCTGTTTACCTGGATTTTGAAAGCGCCAACGATCTACCAGGTCTAAGGCATTTTTACAGCTAGCCAGTGCAGTAGCCACCCTGGGCTTGTTTTGCTTGCGAGTCTTCTTAGAGGAATCAACTGAGGGATCCTGGAGAAAATTTAATTCAACCCCCCATATTATAGGGCCGGGGATATAGGAAAGTACCCTCTTCAGCTGTAACAGGGGTAAAGGGTTATCGAGAACTGGGGCATAGATTGTAGCCAAAGTGAGATTTGACTGATTTAGACTTCCATGTACAAGAGCCCATCTGCCTCCTGAGTCCGTCTACGTGTTTTTTACTTGGAATTGTACATGTTTCCCTATATATATCCCACCCCTTCTGTGCACATCCAGCACTTGCAGAACAGTGGAAGCCAACCCATTTCTGGAAGACTTTGCTTGCATCTGATGCACTCCGGAAATGGGTTTCCTGTAATAGAATAGGATATGGGTTATAACTTCTGAGACGGCTTTCAATTGCCTAAGCCTTGCGCTTGTTGTTCAGGCCATTAGCATTAAAAGAAAGAACCGTACAATTTTCCTTACTCACAATTACGTTATTAAAGATGGCTGGTGACTTTGTGCTCCCCCTTTGTAGACGCAACCCGCAACTCTGCATCTCTCAGAGGCGTATAACTTTGTGATTGGTTCAAATATTCTAAGGTGCATATATAGGTCTGCTAGAGACCAAGGTCTAAAGTGCAAAAATAGCCAATAAATAGCAATTACACTACCTAGAATATAAAAAAGTGACTAGTGCTAGCACAGATCAGAAACCACATCCAATTAAATGTCATAGCAGCTGGATAACTAGAGTGCTTGCAAGATACGTACAGTACTTATGATGCCTAAAGTGGCAAGTGCTAACATAAGTCAGATCTACCTCATGACCATGTAAAGTGCTTTGTGCTGTAGCTGACAACATCCAATTTAGATCCTTAAAGAACAAAAGTCTGAAATATATACTTATAAAATCTAAAATGGTTGTGCTAGCATAGATTGAGAATGTACCAAGACTGTATAAAGTACCCCGTGCTAGATCAAACAACATCCGATTTAGGTCCTTAAAGAACAAAAAACAGTCTGAAGTGCATACATAATGTGCAAAGAGCAAAAACAGTGCCCAAGGTCTATACAATATATAAGCTCTCAATAAAACTATCACTAAAGTGGACCAAAACCATAGGCATATGCCATAACCATATTATACCGATATTCTTTAAGAAACTGATAATCAGATCACCGTAAGTTATGCTATGAACATAGACAGAGTCGTACTGCAAGCGGGAAAAAAACTAATTATGCTTCCGAACAGCTGGTAACTAGAATGCATGCAAAATTTATAATGTCCCTGAGACATCCTACGATATCCAGAGTGGGTTATGGAGAACACCCAAGGACACCTAAAGAACATTAGGATTTTCAATAAGTAACACAGGCTTAATCCATATTATAGTTTTCATTTCAACACACCTCCTGTAGATCCTGTAGTGTTTAAGCTCATAGATTAGTTTCTTTGAGCACTCATACAAGAACCTTCTTTTTTTGTAAGTGCTTCACCCCCTCCACCTCCCTCCCTACCCCCCCCTCGAAGGACGGAAATATCCACTATTCCCTCTTTCCTCCCCTCTTGCTGGATGCCATTTGTTTGCATCCCTGTGCACCCTTTGGCTCATCCCCCGTCAGCCTTAAACAAACAAAGTGCTGAGCTAATAAACTTGAGTTGCTTATGCTCTGGAACCCTGTGGGCTCTGGTGATTGTTAGGTCCCCATGTAGGTCTGGTATTACTTTCCTTAGCAATGACCCGACCCACTCGACCATTTCCGTACTTTCAGAGCTTTCCGGAATTCCCACTAGTCGGAGATTAGAACGTCGGTTGTAGTTTTCTAAATCCTGGAGTTTCTGCTCCATCTCTCTTTTACTTCTACTCAGAGCTAGCATGTCTTGATTTACGTCTGAGAGTTTGTCCTCCAAATCTGAGATACGAGATTCGGCCTCTTCTAATCTCGTTGGTATGTTGGATGTGTTCTCTTCCAGCTTTGCCAGTCTTTCATACAGCTGAGCAATCTCCACAGCCTGAGATGCTGTAAAGTCCCTTATCTCATTCAATATAGCTAGCAGCATTTTTTGGACTGTTACTTCTCTTCACCCTTCTCCTGATATCTCTGACTCTGGATCTACCGTGCTTTCAGGGCTTACTTGTTTCCCGCTCACTGCAGCTAGTGAAAAATTCTCGACACCCTAAGTGGTTTGAGGGGGAGGAGCGAGTGTGTAAGCATTTTGCTAAAGATTTGTCACATCTTGTGTTTGTAATTGTATCAATCCAGCTTCATTTTCATTGCAGGGTTGTAAAAGATGTTTTGGGGGTTTGTGAAAGAGAGGGTATTGGCTTGGGCTAAGGAGAGCTTCATTGTTTGTATTCTGTGTCTCCTCATCTGTGTTTAGAGCTGTGCTTTCTGCGCTCCTGTTTGACCATCTGGTATATGGCTATGTTCACCATTCTCCAGATCTGACGTGGACTCTTCATCATCTGATGGGTCAATATGCTCACTCTGCTCATGCTGTTTTTCTTTCTTGGCTAGTGCTTTAGCCTTAAGCTCCATCCTCTGTTGCACATTTCTCTGTCCTCTTCGTACTCCTCCCGGAGCTGGAGAGGGCGTGGTTGCCTGACCAGACATCTCTGATGTTTCCTTTTTTTCACCTGTTTTGTATTGTTTTGTGCGCATTTTGCCTTTATGCACAAGGAAAGGACACAACCACTAACGAGCCAAATCTATAGGTTTACACCTATGCAGTATCCAGTAATTACCATTCACCTTGAGAATCCTTCAACTTATGTATCAGTTACTACTTTCTCCCATTATATGGTACTTGTGTTTCTCACAGTGGGCTGAAAACAATAGTGGGAAGGTAGAAGAGGCAATAAGAAGTAGAAGTTAAAGTAGCACAATGCTATCTGGCGCGTAACATACTGTCTTTAAGTTTGCCAGTGAGTACCCCCTATTTTTTTCCCTGGCCCAACAGTCACAGTCAACAGTCATGGCACCTAGATTGTTTTTTGCTTCAAACTACTACTTGTTTTTTTTTACTCCTTTTTCCCTTCTTGCTTATTTTCTTTTTCCCAAAGAATTTCTGTGCCCCGCATGCGTGTGCCTCCTTATAGAGAGAGTGAAGTAATTATTTGCATTCCTGTCCCATGCCTGGCTGTTGGGTGGGCATTTAACCACTGCCGGACTGTAGTGAAGGAAGTAGTGCCATGTGCAGTATTTCTGCCTCGGCCCCCAGAACCAGGAGCGGAGTCGGAGGTCATAGCCGAAGTCACCCTCAAGAGTGGAACCGATGGGGCAAGGACTCCACACAGCCAACCTGGGGCACCGAGTGGCTACGCAGAAGTGAAACTGTGCAACACGCCCCCAGGTAGCCAGTAGCTGGTAGCGGGAGGCCAGTAGAGCCAGTGTAACGAGAGCTGGAGGCGGAGCTGGAATCGTCAGCGGTCCGCCATCCTCCTAAGCAATGTGGCAGTCTGGCGGTGTGGCGAGATTCTGGTATTCCGATAAAAAAATATCCCTTTTCTGATTTCAGGGTGATGCCGATGCAGATGCTAATGCTGATGTCTACGCCATATGGGAGCAATTACCACCTGTCCGTCGGCATTTTGGGCTCGGAAAGAAACCGGAAGCAGGAAACTGGAAGTGGGTGGAGCATAGGGTGAGCCTGCTGGCACTAGCTGCTACGTGTGTGGGCCACGCCTGCCATCCCCTAAATTACATTTTATTAAATAAAACACAAGAGATGGTACAAAACCATCTCTTGTGTTTTATTTAATAAACTATAATGTTGTCCGTCTATAATAGCAACCCAGGCCACTCGGAGGATGCACGTAACAAATGACTTGCCTCTTAGTTCACTATTTGCATTGCTACCAGGGTGGGAGGAAGCATGAATATTTCCAAATTGATGTTTGCTAGCTATCGCTTTAAAAAAATACTTCTTAATGCACTGATATAATTTAATGTGCTAAGGTGAAAAGAATAACGGGAATTGTCCTTAGCTGGCCCTTGCCCCGTTACCGGCATTGGTGTAACCAGTTTTTGGACTCCAATTGAGAATTGCAAGAGTGATGAGGGTCACTTCACCCGTCCCCTTGTCCTGAGGAAGATCCGCATAGCTGAGGTATTAAAGTTCCTCTTTTGCCGAAAAGCTGGATCGAAACGTCAACGCTACCCCCTACCGCACCTGGTCCAATTTCCCCTTCCCCATTACCCCTGTTAACAGCCTTAAGGAAACTCTCCTTACAAATTCAAATGAATAATTTGCATGTGGCCAGGTTGCATCTAACTGTTTATTGATTATCAGCTTTGTACAGTCTTGTAAATATATGCCCTTTACTTTTCTACACACTTTGAGCTCTCTTGACTCCTATATATACACTTACACATTCCCTAGAACATTTTCCTACCTTCTTGACCCTCTAATGATTGTTCCTTTAAATGACTAAATAAATATATTGTAATAATACTTAGTGGTTTTTTCTGCACATTTATTTTCACGATTTACAGACGTTTGGGAGCTGATTAATGTAAGCTCAAATAAGTTGTTAATTCTGATAATCAAACTCTTCCTTGAATAATTGGTCCAGGACCATTGTTTCTTTTTAATGACCGATACCCAGATCCAGGGACCTTTTGGGAATACCCCATTGTTTATAATGACATTCTTCTTCATAGCAAGAAATCAGATTCAGCTGGCCTGATGCCAACCAGCATCTGACGATATCGAACCCTCTCTGGCTAGAGCCTGCAGCCTTGCTCTGGTGAGGAAATACTACTTCCAGAAAATAGTCTAATTCTCAAAGTAGAAAACCCCCATCTGCTTCCCACTGCCATAAGCCATCTATTTGGGGGTTCAGTGCAGGCCCCTGTGGCTATCGCCCTGCTGCACACAGAATTAAGAACTCACCTATAAAACCTGAAAAACCACTGAAACTTAGCAGTTATTGTTCAGTGAAGTAACTGTAACTTCTGCATATTACCTCACTAATGACATGTTAATTTATTTATTTATTTATTTTGTCAATTTGTAGGGCGCGACAGCTACCCAAGAAGGGTTTCCCGGCGCCTAGACGCAGCTAGAAAAGAAAAGGCAAAAGACGGGGGGGGATTTTGAGTGGTTACTGTTCATATAGCCAGGTCTTTACAAGCTTTCTGAAGCTAAGGTGGTTAACTTCCTTCCGAATGTTTGGAGGAAGAGAGTTCCATAAGGTCGGTCCAAGATAGGCAAAGGATCTGCCCCCTGATCTTGCACGTTTGAACCTAGGTATACAGAACCGTGCTGCTGTCTGGGACCGAAGGTTTCTCTTTGGTGTGTAGAGGCAGGCAAGGGATTGGAGGTATTTTGGGACTCCACCAGTTTTTATTTTGAACATATAGTTCAAAGCCTTGAAACGAACTCTGTTCTCAATCCTGAGCCAATGGAGGTCCCGGCGGTGGTTCGAGACTCCAGCGTTCCTGGGAATCTTGCATAGGAGTCTGACTGCGGCATTTTGTGCCACTTGCAGGCGTCCAATGACTGATTTATTTGCGCCTAAGTAAAGGATGTTGCCGTAGTCAAGCCTAGATGTAATAAGGGCATTGACTACGGTCTTCTGTGTTGACGAAGGCAACATCCACAGGATTTTCCTCAACCATCTGATTATGGTGAGGCACAATCCGGTAACTTTGCTGGCCTGCTTATCCATGGATAAGGCGTTGTCTAGTAAAAAGCCCAGATTACGAGCATGGGGTACCGGGGTAGGAAGGGTGCCCATCTGTTCTGGCCAGTGCGCGGGGTTCCAGAGTTCGTTGTCTTTTCCCAAAATCAGAATTTCCGTCTTGTCCCCGTTCAGTTTTAACTGGTTTGCTGTCATCCAGTTCAGTATTTTTAGTAGTCCTTCCTTGAGTAGCGACGGGGAGTGGGGACAAGAGTTAGACAGGGAAAAAATGATTTGGGTGTCATCGGCGTAGTTCATGAGCGTTAGCCCTAGCTTCTCAACAAGTTCTACTAATGGTTTTAGATAAATATTAAAAAACAGAGGGCTCAGGATGGACCCCTGTGGCACTCCATGAGCTGCAGGTAGAGAGTCTGACTCGGCCTGTGCTGATGCGATCTGAAAAGTTCTGTTTGCCAGAAAGGATTTAATCCATTCCAGAGCCTTTCCTCTTATGCCATTTGTGTGTAGTTCTCTGAGGAGCGTTTCGTGGGAGATGGTATCGAACGCCGCACTTAGATCCAATAGCACAAGTGCTACCGTTTGGCCTTGGTCAAGGAGTTGTCGGATATTTTCGGTGACACCTAACAGGGCGGTCTCCGTCGAGAAACCAGCCCTGAAACCAGATTGCGAAGGGTGGAGTAAACAGTTTTCTTCTGCAAAAGTGGCTAGCGTGGAATGTACGTGTCTCTCGAGGCACTTAGAGAAAGCAGGGAGCAGAGATATAGGCCTATAATTGGCCAGTATTTCTGGGTTTGCATTAGGCTTTTTCAAGAGGGGTGTCACCATAGCGTGCTTCCATAAGGCCGGGACAGTGGCGAGGTCGAAGGACAAATTTAAAATGTTAGCAATGATATTCAGGGACTGGTCATCCAATTGTTTTATAATTTTAGTAGGGATGGGGTCCCTAGGGGAGCCAGACTTGACAGATTTAAGGATTCCTTTAAGATTCTCCAGTGAGAGATTCGGCCAGGATTCCAGCAGGTTTTTGTCAGCAGCAGTGGGTTGAAGTAGGCAGGGGTAAGAGGGAAGGGGTGGGTCAGCGTTAGATATTTTGGTGTTGATGTCTGAGATAATTTTGTCAATTTTCTCAGTAAAAAAGCAAGCTAATGCCTGACATTGTTGAGTGCTTAAAGGGGGTGCAGCGGCTGCAGTATTTGCGCCTGCCAATTCCTTAACTGTAGAGAAGAGGGTTTTGGGCATATTAGTTGCTTCGATGATTGTTTTTGAGACGAAGGTAGCTCTTGCCTTTGTGCACGCTGTATGATATTTGTTTCTGGCTTCATGGTAGCATTTTTTTGCATAAGGGTCGTACTTTTTACGCCATTTTCTTTCTAATACTTTGCATCTTGACTTTTCAGTTTTGAGGCTATCGTTAAACCATGGAGCCGGGGGACGATGCCTACTCCTTTTGGTGTGAATAGAAGGCAGGCAGCTGTTGGCAGCATTTGTAAGCCAGTTTTGCGTCTCAATTGCTGCGTGGTCCATGTTGGGGTTTAAGCTAGGAGGGTTATGTTTGAGTGCCGCATTTAAGGCACCTATGTCAACTGACTTCCAGTTCCTTCTATTTGTAGCAATAGTATTTTGTTTTACTCTAGGGGGGGGTGGAAAAGAGATGCTAAAGTTGATGAGGTGATGGTCGGACCATCCAGAAGGGACGGTGGCAATGTACGTGAGTTCACTGACGTTCGTTATTATGGGGTCCAACAGGTGGCCAGCAATATGGGTAGGGCCGGAGTTGATAATAGATAAGTTCATTACAGCTAGATCTTCCAGAAAATTATAGCATGATGGGATGGTGGGATCTTCCAGGTGTAAGTTAAGATCACCTAGCAGAGAGAAGTTGCTAGATGACATATAATAGGGGGTAATATGATTAGCGAAGTTAGATACCCATTGAGAGGGGTTACCTGGTGGACGATAGATTAGAAGGCCTGACATAGTGAAATTGGGGTTTAAGGTTATTTTAAAAAGACCCGCTTCACAATCTGGAATTAGAACGGATTCCAGGGTGCATTTGTGTTCTCTGTTGAAAATGATGGCAATCCCACCCCCAACCTGTTTTTCCCTGTCGAGTCTGACAATGGCATAATTGTCAGGGAGGGCAATAGCAACATCTGGGCCAGCGCTGTCATGTAGCCAGGTCTCGGTTAGGAAGATAGCACTGGGGCTTTCTTCAGTGAGAAGATTAAAAATTTCATGCTTGTGCTTGGGCAGTGATCTGCAGTTAGTACTATAAAATACGTATGTTGGCTGTACATTATAACGTAGGATTTTACATTTCCTGCTTCTCCTAGGTGGGTCGGAGTAAGGTTTATGGACGTCAGTGGATAGTTTGCACTCCGAGCAAACATGGGTTCCAACTATGTGTAGGTTGGGTAGTGAGCAGTTCGGATTAGGGGTAGGGCGCAGTGCTCTCAGAGCAGAGGACGTTCTTACCAATCTGGGTGGTGCAGTTGGGGGGAGAGCCTCGGCCTCGTGCCTCGTCCTGGCACGGACGGGCACAGACGGGCTAGTCTTTGGCGTGTCTTCGGTGTGCTGAGGGTGTGCCCGCTGCGCTCGACCGCTGCGCTGTCGGGTAGTGAGCATAGTTATGGGAGGAGAGAGGAGTGGGCGTGGCTAGCGAGGGGGGCGTGGCCTCGTGTCACGTGATACAGCGACGCTAGCTGTTACACAGGAGAAAAGATCGAGTTTTAAGAGCAGTTACAGAGTGTGCAAATAGGCAATTTTTAAAACACAGTAGAGGTTACGTTGCAGTCTAGTAGCCCCGGCTTCCGCCTCAGGGCTCTAGCTGGTCAGCACTGGCTTCTGGCAGGCACAGCGCTTAAGAGCTTCCTGGAGTGGGCGTGGCTAGCGAGGGGGGCGTGGCCTCGTGTCACGTGATACAGCGACGCTAGCTGTTACACAGGAGAAAAGATCGAGTTTTAAGAGCAGTTACAGAGTGTGCAAATAGGCAATTTTTAAAACACAGTAGAGGTTACGTTGCAGTCTAGTAGCCCCGGCTTCCGCCTCAGGGCTCTAGCTGGTCAGCACTGGCTTCTGGCAGGCACAGCGCTTAAGAGCTTCCTGGAGTGGGCGTGGCTAGCGAGGGGGGCGTGGCCTCGTGTCACGTGATACAGCGACGCTAGCTGTTACACAGGAGAAAAGATCGAGTTTTAAAAGCAGTTACAGAGTGTGCAAAATAGGCAATTTTTAAAACACAGTAGAGGTTACGTTGCAGTCTAGTAGCCCCGGCTTCCGCCTCAGGGCTCTAGCTGGTCAGCACTGGCTTCTGGCAGGCACAGCGCTTAAGAGCTTCCTGGAGTGGGCGTGGCTAGCGAGGGGGGCGTGGCCTCGTGTCACGTGATACAGCGACGCTAGCTGTTACACAGGAGAAAAGATCGAGTTTTAAAAGCAGTTACAGAGTGTGCAAATAGGCAATTTTTAAAACACAGTAGAGGTTACGTTGCAGTCTAGTAGCCCCGGCTTCCGCCTCAGGGCTCTAGCTGGTCATTGATGATATCACTGATGACATCTCAAATGATGTTGTGCCCAGGACAGTCAGGCGTATATCAGGAAGCCTTCAACTAATTGCACATTGGATGAGATGAAATGGACTAAAGTGTAATACAACCAGATATTGCTAAAGTAATGTTCTGAGGCTATCTTTTCACCATCACTTGTCCAGATCACCCACTAAGATTTGGACAGCCCAAGCCTTTACTCATAAGTTCAGGAATATTGGAATGTTGTGAACTTGAATCTGAGCATGAACTCATGGACTTGGACATGAGCTTCATTAGCTCAAGTGGATTCTTTCATTCAAACTTATCACAATCTTGGTATAGAAAATTGTAAGATTGACTGCACAGTTACCCTTATGCAACTCTTTCAGAATATGAAAATAGTTTTTTGCAAGTAGTACAGACTACGAGTGGTCATCTTGTTTCTGTTCCATTGAATAGATGCTCTAGTGACACTACTGAAAGCACTGTGCTTGCTGCCATCAAGGAAGCACATTCTACTGACAGCTCAATTTAAATTTCACTCCTTATTCGATCAAGTTAAAAATGATCATAAAAGCACAAATAAATACGTCATCATAAAATTTACAAAATGTTGTTTTTAAAATCACAAATATTTCAGCGATGATTCTAGAATAAAGACATTAATGCATTAAAATCGTTAAGATCATTTTGTGTGCTAAGTCTGTGTAGTTATATTATTATTTAGCAATCTCACTGGTCTACACACCATCCCCTTCCTCTTCCTTATGCAGGCCCATAAGAATGACGCTACCGAATAGCAAACCAAAGGGTCAGATACTGATTTTAAAAATATATAGTGCCACCCGGCACTGCTTAAAATTCCCTTTCTTTAAAATTGGTTTAAGGTGGTCGTTCCTTTCATTCTCATATAGCCTGCAGAATAAAACTAGGTGCATTTCAGTTTGGAGTGATAAGTTATCACATGGGCCCACACTTAAATCCGAGTGATTATATGTTTTTTCCGGATAACCTAGCATGAGAGGGATCAAGTTAGTGTGAAACCTCAGTAATATAAATCTGTGTTGCGACCTATTTACATTCACTAGATAAGAGAACCCCCCCTATTAATGGTGGATTAAGGCGGTATGAACGGACAGCGTGTTTCTCTTTATAATGTTCCTTATGCTTGTACTCCGACATCAGCTAGAACATATTGGTGACCTTCTGTTTAGAGACCTTCTTGCAAGCCAGTGGATCTTGAAAAAGTTCTGGGAGACCAATCTCCCTTAATACTGACTCCACATAGCTAAGTCACCTAGACTGCTTCCACTTATCCATGGTTAAGCAACTCCTTATTATTGATTGAGTGAGTGGCACTGTATCTCTCCGCCAAATTGAATGCCAGAGAAGGAGTGGGGCTAGTTGTATATAGTCTGAGATATAGGGCAAGCCCAATTCCGTGTGTAGGGTGCAGTTTGTAAAGGAGGGAGGGAGACACACTACAGATTTAAAAAATGTATTCTCAGTAGTTTGCAGTGATTTTGGCGCTCCCAAGCCCCAGACCCCGGCACCATAAGTCGGTGTTGCTTTTACTCTTGCCTGATAAATATTTTTTATCGGTAATAAGGATTTTACACCCAATTTTCTAGCGAAGGATTTTACAGCAATAATGCCCCTCTCCATCACCATCTTCCTTCCTTCCATCAATTTTGCCCATGACAGGTCTTTCTCAAAAAGAATCCCCAAATAGGGGAAAGAGTCCAACACCTCTATTCTTTCCGTATCCGAGTGGAAATATGGCATTTTTTCTCTTTTTGTTGCCCCGGCTACTATTACAAAAGACTTGGTTTGGTTCACCTTCAATTGTAGTGAGTCCATGAAAGAGACATAAGCGGTTATCAGCCTTTGTAAGCCAAGCCCTGTTCTGGCGATTAGCACTGCATCGCAACGTAAGCCAATATTGGTAGCATTTGGGTTTCGAAGAGGGGGACATCCCGAGTGGCCATGATGAGTGCTTTCTCAAATCCATTTGTGTATATGGAGAAGAGCAATGGGGCCAATACGCAGCCCTGCCTTACTCCCCTGGAGATTTTAAAAGGACGCGTACAATCTCCATTTTCGGTATAGCAGACTGATGCCATCGAATTTGAGTACAATTGTCTGATGAAATGTAATATAGCTTGGTCGACCCCCATCATCTCCATTATGTTCCATAGCTTATCATGGACCACGCAGTCGAACAGAGCACTCAGGTCCATGAATGCCATGTATATTTTCCCGTCCTTAATTCTAGTGTACTTTTCTATGGTCAGTGCTAAATTCAGGCACTTATCCACAGTACCCCTTCCCTGCTGGAATCCGTAGAGGGCCTGGATTATGATGTTATTATCCTTTGCCTATCCCTCTAACCTAGAAAGGAGAAGGCGGCCCATGAGCTTTGATGTTGTGTCCAGCAGGGAAATCGGTCTATAATTCTTTGGATTGGCCCTGTATCCTTTTTCTGTAAATGGGTACAATGACCCCTTATGACCATGAAGGGGGGGGGGCTACCAAAGCTATACTATTCAGGACCTTCATTATGAGTGGTATCCATAAATCTGGCTTGTCTTGAAAAAAATCAATTGGGACACCATCCGGTCCTGGGGCCTTTCCCAAGCTACATGAATCCAGCTCTACTTTGACTTCGGTAAAAGAAAAGGCTAAAGGCACATGGTGCATTTCCTCCGCTGACACATAGTGGGATGGGGTATCAGGGTTTAGGGCAAAAATATTCTCAAAGTGGGAAACCCATGCCTCCTCATCGACATTTGTGTCTACTGTTGGGTCACTAGAACTTTTAAAATATGGTGCATTTACTAGCTTCCAGACATCACAGATGTTTCGTGAATTAGCTCCCTTATCATGGTCAACCCATAGGTCCTCCCTAATGACCTTTTCTCTGGTTTTCCATGCCAGTTTATATGAGGCCCGCAGTGTTTTTATTAGTTTCGGGCTTCTAGGCCTAACCTTTAGAGCATACAGCTCATTTTCTGACAATTAAATGATTACACAGAGTCTTATAAATGGGTTCCTTATGTTGCCTGGCAAAAGGTTCTGTATTTCAGATGCAAAAGCTGGAAAGACCAGAGTTTTGTGGTACAATGTTGCAGACTTTGAAACATGCTGCCTTGGTTTGTCTACACTGGCCAAATCTATCAGTCTTCAGAAAGGACCTTAAGGTTCTCTTGTTTGGCACACATGGCTCAGCGTGTTGCACCTGCCTTCTTTTATTCTGGTCAATGTACTTAAAGGTGTTTGATCAGCTGTATGTGCAATTAGGAATAGAAACGTAGTATGGTTGTTCAATAACTGAACAGCAAAAAGCACACTGAATAGCCTCTTTTTCTATCAGGAGCAAACACCTTTTCCAGCTATATATCGACACCATGATCAAAGAGATCACACAAAAGTTCTGCACGTTTCAAAGGATTACATATGATGATGACCAGGCTCCTTAAATAACTGTTCTTGGACCATATTTGCTAGAATTTATGTCTTACATGACTGTGGTCTCTGGGAGGTCTAGGGCACCGAAAAGCAACATATCTGAGTAAAACAGGCATATGTATAATAAACAGATGAATAATGAATGAATTTATTTGTTATTTATAAAATACTCCAATGCCAACACTTCGATTAGGAAAAAGAAAGACCGAGACTAGACAAAAAGAGGATAAGCAGTGAAGTTAAACAAGTAAGTCTTCAACTCTTTTTGAATTTACTTAGTTGGGTTGAGTATGGAGAGATGCGGGTATGGCATTCCATGCCTTGGATGTTATCACCAATAAAGATCTGCCTCATGTCCTGAGTTTTTTACTTCTGGGGATTACCAACAGATTCAGAATGTAGGGTACAGGTGGGGAGGTAGCAGACGAAGAAGGAGGACAAGTGAATTGTCTGTTCTGGCGTATTGCCTTGTGGCAGATCATAGTGCCTTAAAAAGGTTCCTTTTGGTGACTGGCAGACAATGAAGCTGACAAAATAGATGGTATGCTTTTGTCCCAAGATCAGCCAGGCTGCCTTGTTTTGTAAAACCTATACTCTATGTGTTAGACATTTAGAGAGGCGCACCAGTAGAGGATTGCAGTAATCCAGTCTGTAGAGTACCAAAGCTCAAACTGCTAGTTATCCTAGCCACCAAAGGGAGGAAGGGAGGAATCTTCCCAATCACATTAACAAGCCGTACACAAGTGGGTGTGAGAGTTTTTATGTGTTCTTCGAAGGTGAGTTTGGAGTTGAAGATAATTCCTACATTTCTAGCTTGTTGTACTGGGATGGAGATTGACCCCAACTCTGCTGGCCTCCAACTGTTAGACCAAAGGTAGGGGTTAACAAAAATAACCACTTCTGTTTTATCTCAGTTTAAGGTAAATAATGTCTTTAAGAGAGAAGAACTGTTGTGAGTTGTTGTCAGAGTCTCCAACTTACCTCAAGATGAATTGGGTATTATCGGCATACATTACAATTTTTGACATTAGAACAATGAATTTATCTTGATAGAGGTGCTACATAAAGATTAAATAGTGTTGGACTTAGCATTGATCCCTGAGGTGCTCCTGCGAGCATCGGTTCTGCAGATGATCGGTAATTGCTCAGGCCAACTGTTTGCATACAGTGTTTACAGAATGAGGCAAACCAGTTATAGACCATGTATGTCATGATCACTTCATGGTGACTTTTGCACATTTTCCATACTTAAACCTTTTCTGAACCTGAGTTGAGCCTACTGGAGGAGTTGGTGATCTTCGAGTAAGTAGGTGAATTGTTTATTAACAACAACATCTGCAAGATTGACAAAGAGAGGCAGTAGAGCAATGGGATGATAGATGGCCTTTTACAAAAACACAGCACAAATGAGCTAAATCATTTGGTGTCCTAACAGAAATAATCACTAAGAAATGACACACACAAATACCTAATACAATACAATATGCAGAACACCTCACACACATCCAACAAATCAACTATGAGGTATAGTTTGGTATCATTATGCTGCAAGCAGCATAAACGCAACCTGTGACTTCATGCCACCAAAAACAGAACACAATAAACAGAACTCCTAATACCAGCACAACACAATCCAGATTGGGCAGAACACAAGCATTACGGCTCCCAAATGCTGCACACTACTTGCAGTTAATATTCTGGGATAACAACATGCTATACAATACACAAGCCACATAATTCAGACACCCTTCATGGTTTTGCCAGACTTCCAGTTATACACCATCAACCATTATAACCCATCTCATAACTCATCAACTGATCAATTATTAACACACAACTAAAGTAGAGTAAAACAAAACTATAAATAGACTCCAGATGTTGGCACTCTTAAACAAAGCCAGACTCTGGTCTGTGACAAAATTATTCAAATCCCACCTGGAATGTACCATGCTCTGCTATCACCTCTATGGGGCATATTTACAAGCCCCTAGAGCCACCGGAGCATCACTTTTTTTATACTCTCCAGTGGCGTTGTGTACTGGCCCATATTTGCAAGGTCATGCAAGGTCACTTTACGTGGCTTTACACAGCCTTATAAATATGGCCCTCTTTCATGCAGATTTCTGCGTTAAAGGGAGTGTAATGGGTGTTGTTTTGGGTGTTCCCACACAACACTCATGGCTTTTTAACACTGCCACAGATTTACAAGGATTGTTGAATCTGAGGCAGTGCCAAAAACTAAAACCTTTCAAGGGGCACCATTAAAGGGACCCAACGAAGAGAAATACTTTTATTTCTCCTCAGTTTTTGTTCTTTCTATGTGTGCTGCAGCAAACTGCCATTAATGATTGTTTTTGAGCAGGAAGGTGGTCCTTCCTGCACAAACACGATCATCCCTGCAACGCAGGCACCCCTTGCACCATGGTGCAAGGGTACCTGTGTTGGTGCACGGTTGCTGTTTTAGCACCGCTGCAGGGGAGGGCACAGGGGTGCGCCATATTCCTGTAAATATGAAGCATCCCGGTATATTTTTTAAATAACACTGCTGAGTGCACCAAAATTGCTTGCCAGGCTGCCCAGCGCCATTTCATTGTACATATGCCCCTATATGTCTTCTAGGTATGTAGAAGTGGAGTTAAAAAATAGAAAGTCTATGTTTGCCTATAATCACTTACATTGATGATACAATGAGAGTCAATATTCTGGATACTTATGTACACTTACCTTGAATAAT
Source organism: Triturus cristatus (assembly GCF_964204655.1). NCBI lineage: Eukaryota > Metazoa > Chordata > Amphibia > Caudata > Salamandridae > Triturus > Triturus cristatus. Next base: position 586,699,456 of record NC_140591.1, on the reverse strand, counting down.
AATGTTAGTAGATATTCAGGAGTCAATATTTTTGTAGGTTGATATTTTTTACCTCAGTATTCTGACAAACAACCAAAGACAGATCAGCACTATGAACATGTCAATAAAGTAATATAAAGTAAAGAGTTAGGTTACCTAGTCTATGCATATTTTTATGTTCATGTTATGTTATGTTCATGTTATGTTATGTTATGCTATGTTATTTTATATTATATTATGTTATCGAATGTTATGTGTTACGTGATGCAATTTCATATTTTATTGCATCTTGCTCATGACGAAACATTGACAGATTTGTTTGATAAAACCAAACCATGGTTGGTGATTGTATGTTATGGTATGCTATAATATGTCATGTTATGTTATGCCATGTTATGTTAGGTTATGGTATGGTATGTTATGGTATGTAATGCAGATCTGTAGACTGCACTATCACCCGTGAGGGCATTCTGGTGCTGAGGCATAGAAACACACAAAGACATTCACACAGCCCAGGTTGGTCCAACGGATGACATTGGATTTGTTTGCACCCCCTCCCATTTCACAGGGGCACAGTGATAACATTGTCATCCTCAAGACATAAACACGCTGAACAGCTTGAAGGGAGATCACAGACCTGCAGTTTGGCGCAGCCTCGGCACGGTTAAGCCCTTTGGACAAGGGGAGGTAGCCTGCTGTGGTTCTCAGGAGCTCCCGCCTTTCTTGTTTTTCCTCTGGAGGTTTGTTGAAGAGTATAATGTCCTGGGAATTATATTAAAAACGGCCCCTTTGATTCACCGGAGATGTGTTTTCTCTGGAAAGCAGCATTTGAAACGCTGCCGGCTACACAGAAAGTGTTTTCATAGATCTTGAAGATTAAAATGACAAAAGGAACGAAATTAGGATGAAAGAGATGATTATGACCCATCAATAAGACTTCTGCAAAGGTTGCTTATGGCCTGGCTACTTTCCAATCCTTGCCTCAAAACAACTATAAATGTTACTAAATCGAAAGAGCTTCACCAGTTGTCTGGCTAGAGTTTTTAAATATTTTTCTTAAACAGTTCTTTTACTGATTTCCCAGCCTTTTCTTTGCTCAGGGCCCTGAATGGCATGTCTTTGGCCATCTTCTTTTAAGAATTGCCTTTAAATCTTGCCCACTTGCTGATAGGTGCACGAGCAGTAGCGTCAGTGGCCCTATCGTGGTGCGCCCTTCGATCTACTGATTACTCACGTCACTTCCAACTCCTGCTGATGGAACCTTTAGGTTTTAGCATCAGTTGTCCCATAAGACCCAACAAAGTACATGTGGACAATGGTGAGTGTGCTTCATATTCTGGACTATTGACATCACGAAAAACAGAACCCAGCAAGAAGGGCAGCAGAGACACCAACAAGGGAGCAGAACAAAACAGGTGTGGGGTGCTTTTTTCTTTGCAAAAATATGTCTGATAATAAAGTTGAAAACAAATCAATCCTTAGACCAAATATTGCTGCTAGATATACTGTATTTAAACAGTCTTTAGTGAACTGTTGTTTACATTTTGGGTCCTAATGTACTTGACTGCATCAAAAAGGTGCAAAAACTATTTGCGAGCTTTGCCTTTATGAGAGGAAACCTTTTCATTCCCATCTCGGCACCACCACAGATATGAGTAGTGAAGTGGCAATGGGTTGTGAGGGGGATACTGAAATGCCTGCATCCTGGGTGGGGAGGGACAAGAGAAACCTGTCCCCCAAAGCCTTAAATGAATTCGTTTTCATTTATGCATGTTGGAAATGGCAGCCCGAGTGGCTGAATTCATTTTTGTTGGTCTGAAGACTAAATGCACTTTACCACTGCTAACCAGTGCTAAAGTGCTTGTGCTCACTCCCAAAAACGGTACAATTGTCTTAAACCTGATTGGCATATTTAATTTACTTATATGTCCCTAGTACAGTGGTATACCATAGACCCAAGGCTAGTAAATTAAATGCTACTAGTGGGCTGGAACACTTATTGTGCCATCCCTCAAGTAGCTCCTTAAAACATGTTCCCGACCTGCAATTGCAGTTTTAAACTGCTAATCTGACTTTGCAAAATAAACCCTTTGCTAGGCCTAAAACCTCCCTTCTAATTACATGTCATCCCTACGGTAGGGCCTAAACAGCCCATTGTATTTAAAAGATTGGACAGGGGCAGAAAAGGCTTCAACCATTTTGAACCCAACCCTGGACCCAGCCTGTGTTAGTCCTGACCCTCAAAGTTGTGCCCCTCCAGTCCTTGACCCTTGGAGGTGGCTTTAAATGTGGCCAAATTGCCAAATCCTTAACTTAGGACATTGATATTTTCTGCCAAAAATACTCTGTGTATCGAGAGGGGTCTTGGACTTACCTGCTATCCAATCCACCCAAGGTGCATCGCTAGTTGCCCTGACTTGGAGGCAGCTCCCACTGCGTTCTTTTCAGAAGCAGCAAATCCTGTTCAGCAGCTCCTCACAGAAGGAGTACCCAGCATAAAAGAGCCCTCATCGGCTACAGCCTGCAGCATCGTCCTGCTGGAGATTTAAGATTTCCATGAAACAGACTAAGTCCAAACATACAAATCTTCACCACAGTCTCATCCATCACTCCCCAACATCTCCTCCTTGGACATCTTGCCCCACTAGACTTAACCTTCTCAGACATTTTTCTTTGAAATTCCTTCTAAGTCCAAAGATAAGCAGGGATCGGGCCCTATCCCCTTCTTGTATCTGAATCCGTGCACCATTGTGATCAACCATAACTTTCAGCTTTGCCCTGGTCTCGCATGAATAGATGTCTGCAGTTGATGCTTTGATCTTTTAGATGATATTTTTCACTTTCAACTTTAAACATTCATAACTCCAGTTTCAATGATTGGATTTTTATTGTTTTGGAGTGAAAACGTTTATTAAAATGTACTCTATTTTTCCAAATTCATGTAGAATTTTTCTTGCGTTGTGTTTTCACTTTATTACTGTGTGTGTGCGCTGCACAAACACTTTACACATTGCCTCTAAGTTAAGCCTGACGGCTTTTGTGCCCAACTTCTCACAGTGTACCTGTAAATACAGGTGTGTTGAGGCCTAAAGTGTTTTTCTTATGAACCTTGTGTATTACTTACAGAAACAAAAATATTGAGTGCTTGCTAAGTTGAACCATACTTTGGCATACCCCCGTTTTTGACATTTTATACACATTTAATTCGACTTACCATTCCCTCTTGATTTTTGTGACACCCAAAAAGCTATCCAAGGTATGATTCACATACAAAACTCTTTTGAGTTAACAACATGACATAGTTTTATGGTACATGTGAGAAAAAGTCACATCCAGATTAACCTTCTAATAATGCCTGTAAGAGAAAAATTGCACCCAGACATAGGCAAAGTGAAAGTAGAAAACTATCTGATAATAAGTGAAGGACCATAGTCACAATTACACACACATTTGCTTGTATAATCAAAATTTCACATGTCCATATTTATCACACCTATTTTAAATGTGTTATTTTCAGCCTTGTTTTGTCAATATATTTGAGAAGTTAATACTTACTAGTTTTCATTAGTTACCCAAAATATATATGGAGAGAAAGCAATATGTGTGTATCCCTTTAATTTAGTTTCTGCTAATTGGTGTCTATTTAACATCAATACTAACAGTATGTGCAAGATGATTCTAATTCAGAGGGCTTCACAGATGAAGGTTACCTCAACATTGTTTGCTGTGATAGAAGCATTGGGTTGACATCATGAGTGATTGTACTCACATAACACATTCTCTGTGCAGAACAGAAATGATTGATTAGAAGGTTGTCAGTAGGTCTTAGTGGAAGCACAATTTTTTAATCTTTGGGAAAAATTGTAAAAGCTAACGTTTCAGTCTACTAAACTGTAGTAACGACATAACTACAATTCGAGTGAGGTAAGAATAAAGTTTCTTCCTTGGCAGAGACTGCGCAGCAACCAGCACGGAGGAGAGAGCAGATCAACTCTCACTGGCAACCCCCACAGTGGTGCATTCCATATTCCTCATAGAATCCACACACACAGGACACAAGGCAGTAAACTTTCCAAGGAAAATGCGAACATCACTGGTGTCAACCATTACATTATCCTCCTCCTCTTGTTTTTATTTTTTTAACATAATAAATCACGCAATCAGGGTTTTGTAGAGTGCACTACTCACCCATTATGGTCTGAAGGTGCTGAGGGGTGGTTGTGAGCAGCTCCGTTGGGGTGATTCGAAGAGCCAGGTCTTGAGGTCCTTCCTGAATTGGTGCAGTGTCTGGCTTTGCCGGAGGTGAAGTGGCAGATTGTTCCAGGTCTTGGCTGTGAGGTAGGAGATGGATCTTCCGCCTGATCTGGTCCTGTAGAAGTGTGGGACGGTGGCTAGGGAGAGGTTTGAAGGAGATGCAGTCGTTGGGATATTCGGGCCAGGTGTTGTTGAGGGCCTTGTAGGCGTGCGTGAGCAGCTTGAAAGTTATTCTTCTTTTGATGGGGAGCCAGTGGAGGTTGCTGAGGTGTTGGGTGATGTGGTTGTGCTGTGGGATATCGAGGATTAGTCTGGCTGCGGAGTTCTGGACGGTCTGGAGTTTGCAGAGGAGTTTTTGTTGATTCCAGTGTAGAGGGCATTGTCAGGGAGTATCCATAATGTCTTCTATAGTAGGCGGAGGGTGTTGGAGCATGCGGAGGAGACGGCTTTGATTCGGTGATTCATTGTGGGTGATGACGAGCCTAGTATGATGCTGAGGTTACGTGCATGGTCCGTTGGGGTGGGTAGGTTTCTGAGGGCGGGGGGCCACCAGGTGTCGTCCCATGCGGAGGGGGTGGAGCTGAGGATGAGGGCTTCTGTTTTCTAATAATAAATATAAAACAAACTAAAATTTATATACTGTGAAAAGTAAAAAGCGAGATGAGGACAAAAGAAGAAGAGAATGAAAGGAAAGGAAAGAAAAAGGAGTAAAAAGAGAAGCCAATAATAAACAATGGCACAACATGAGAGAATAGCATAAAAACATATTCGTATATAAAGCATCAATCAAAAAAAGAAACAATTAAGTGTACACATGGCCATGGCAAGTGTCGCAAGCCAGCTAGCGATTTCTACCCAGAACCGATCAATGCTGATTGCTTCTACGTAGCTCCATTGGCATCTGGATGCCAGTAGCAACTTTAACCACTCTGGACATGTTCCAGCAACTTTTGTTGTTTACCCTGACAGCATTTCCACAATTCTTGTCAACTACCATAAGCTCTGTGAATTTCGTATTTCCTTTTTTACAATGAACTGGAACCTTTTTCTGTACCACATCACCTACTGCAACATGTTGTTGTACAGCTTTTTTCCCTTGAATCAAAATAACTCTTCTGACATTCCTGTGCCTTACCAACATTTTGCCTGACCAACTCATCCACATCCTCATTGGCATTCATTTTCACCCACCTGAACATCCACCCTGGACATATCTTAGAAGAGGGTTTCCTTCCCCTAAACATTTCAAAATGTGACATCCTAGTGGAAGAATGTGGAGTGGTGCGGTAAAACCACAGCATAGAATGCACCGCATTCTGTACAACGCATTTACTTGCAATGGACCATTGCAGACAATTGTTCAATACTCTATTCATGCATTCTACAACTCCATTTGTTTGAAGATGATACAATTAGCTTCTACAGTGGTTAATATCTCTTTGCTCTAGAAAATCTTCACATTCCAAACTGAAAAATTGCATCCCATTGTCAGACACAATGGTGGTGGGAAAACCTTCTCGCACTACTCTGCTTAAGGGAGAGGGGGTCAGCCAGTCTGGGTTCCTATTGAAATTCGGAGATCCCAAGTTCTTTAAAAAAATTAAATTGAAAATTCTATTGGGAATGGCAAAGACTTGGGCCCAGGTTTCCAAATCTATCAAAGTAGGGTACTATTGCAGTAGAACTCCCCTATGGCATCTCCCTGATAATCCATCCTGGTTGGGAGACTCACTTGCAGCACCCATTAGAGAGGCAGGTTTGGTGGTCTGGGGTGATCTATTTGTTGAGGGGGAACTGCTCTCCTGGGAGTGTTTGAGTAGAAAGATTGGCCCTGGCCTTGCTAGGCTAAAATATCTGCAGATGGCTAGCTGGTTTCGTTCCTATTCTGCACAGCCCTCTCGTAAAAATAAATTCCCTGTAGGTGGTTATAGTACCCTTATTACTCAGTTAATTGATAGACCCCCTGCTAAGAAGGAGATCTCGTCCTAGTACAATCTGATTTTGGATGAGATGGATGGATTATTTAAACTTCCACAGGAACTCTGGGGGGCTGACATATTAAGTAATACTGATTTGCATGAGGTATGGAGAACATCTTGTAGACTGCTGTGGGATGTGGTGAAACCGGCGTGGTTGCGTAGGAACCACATCTTTACTATCCACAGAGCATATTATTCCCCCCTTCGACTTTCTAAATTTACTCAGGGGAATATGGTGGTGTGTGCTAGATGTGGTCTCCTAGCAGCCTCTGACATCCACATGTTTTATGAATGCCCCCTTCTGTCTCAGTTTTGGGAAGCCATTTGTAAGATCCTGTCGTCCTCAATAGACTCCAGAATAACTGTACATCCTCAGTTGGTGATCTTCGGAGTCTTAGAGGGGGTCTCCAGCTCAGCGAAGAAGCTAGTATTTTACGCTATACTACTGGCTAGAAGGGAGATATGCAGAAAGTGGAAGGATCCTTTACCTCCCTCTATCAATGATTGGTACGCCTCTACCCTGCATGTTTCTAAGCTGGATTTGGCTAGAGCTGGGAATCCAGACAAAAGATCATTTTGGCATCTTCTTAAATGGGATCAGTGAGACTCTGGGGTTTTTTTTTTTCTTTTTTTTTTTTTTCCCCAGGTCCAATGATTAAGCCATTTATCCAACTGCTTGGCATAAGCGGTACTTTGATTCCCTTTTTTCAGCACTTGGGTAGCACCCTAGCTGAACTTCTGAGGTTATGGTATGGCGGTCGCTGGTATGTCAACCTCTTTTGCTGTGGGATGAGGCCCCGGCTCCATGACTATCCCTCCCAGTTGGTATGAACTGTGTCAGCATATTGCTTGTAATCCGATTGATTGCGCACTTTGAATAGTTATCAATGACATCCACAGCAAAGCGTGAAGAAGTAGGCAACAAGTTAAAAGAGCCAACTAAATCAATGCCTACCTTTTCCCAAGGCCTTGTGGGAAGTTCAATCAGTTGCAAGGGTGGGTCCTTACCTTAAAACCTTTTTCTGCATTCGTACAAACAATACAACCTCCCACAAAATCATCCACATCCTTATCCATCAGAGGCCACCTGAAAACTTCATGCAAATATGCTTGGTAAGCATTTTGCTCAACTGCCCTTCATGAGCACCATGGACCAATCTTGCTCTTAGTCTCTTAGGTGGTATCAGTCTATCATCACACATCAATATGCCTCTACAGAAAGTTTAAGAAAAACTTTTACAAATGTTTGCAAAAGATATGGCTCATTTTTCTCCTTAGGCCACCCATTGGCCATACATTTTATAACGTGACCCAGTAACTCATCCTTGGCTAACTCATTCATCCATTCCTCTTCACTTACAGCACACATGTCTTCTATATCAATGAATGCAATAAAGCAACTGTTCACAAAGGTCTATGAAAGACTTCAACCCAACCTTGTCCGTAGGAGCTTTATTATCTACAATAGCCTTTGCCAAACCTGGTCTAGGTTCAACTCCATGCTCAGACAACACGTGTCCCAAGTATTCCACTTTTTTTCAAGAAAAGAGACTTCTCCTTCTTGAGCACAGCACCTTTTTACCGCATAATATTCAGAACTTTGAATAATGTTTTGTCATGTTTCACCTTGGACTTACCATATTTCAAGACATCGTCCTGATACACAGCAACACTCCTGACCTCTTTCAACATGTGACACACAATCCTCTGAAAGACAGCAGCTGTGGAGGCCAGATTGAACGGCATTCTACAATATTGGAAGGATCCAATGGGAGACACAAATGCCGTAAGGTGTCTTAAGATGGCTCCAAAACCACCTTGGTAAGATAATGCCAGATCTGAACCATTTTAACCCATTGATCATGGTCGGCAATTCTGAAATCTTAGGCAGTGGGTGAGAGTCAGTCCAAATGTTTTTATTCAGGCTGTGTACATCCACACAAACACGCAAACACCTTTTGTTTTCCTTGCAACAACCAACCGAGACAGACACAACAATGACTCAAGGGGCTCTATAATGCCCTTTGCACACAACCTATTCAGTTCCTGTTCCAAACAGTCTCTCACACTAAATGGAACTCTTCTAAGCCTGTGTTTGACTGGAATGGCCCAATCCGTTAATTTAATTTGATGTGAAAAATATTTAATCATACCTAACAATGGACACCTGTTCTTTAGTTTCTGGCCTGAGAACCATTTGAAATAAACCCTGGTGGAACCACCCCAGAATTGACAACCACTTTATAGCTACATATACCTTTGCAAATATTTTCCTACTTCTGAACTCTAAGATATCTTTGAAAAATCCAGTCAATTCTATCTTACGCCCTTCATATGAGACAGGGTCCCTGGATGGCGGTTCCAGAGATAGGTTGCCCCATGTTTCCTCAAACATTTCCTGCGTGATCATGGTTATTCTTGCACCAGAATCCACTAACAGATTCACTTTTTTGTCACCAATTCCAATTTCCACATAAGGATCCACACATTCAGAAGTATCCCCAACAATGATAGGCTCTTCACTCACCACCATCACCATCTCTCTCAGCTCAATATTATGAATGCTTTTTGGATCTTCATGATCCATCTCAGATACATTTGCAATGCCAGAGGTATTGATATAACCTTTGCTTGACTGAGTAATACTTCCACCATGCTTCCCACTTTGGCACACTTCAGCAAAGTGACCCATCTTGCCACAAGCCCTTCATGTCACATTCTTTGCTGGACAACCTTTGCTGTTCTTGACATGAGAGACATTACCACATCTGAAACAGATGTTAGGTTGTTTGAAGAAAGACCTACTTTCTGTATGTGGACCCATAATAGACTTAAATTCCTTGGTTCCAAATGCACCAAAGTGCTCAGGACTTTTATCTTCGAACTCCTTCATAGATGCTTTTGATAGTTCGGTGCTATTTGCAGTACGCCTAGTTTCTTCAAGAGATGGGTTACCCATAGATCACAATTTCTGCTAGATAGGCTTATCTGAACACTTACAGATATATTGGTCTCTGGCCAATTGTTCTGTGAACCCCTCAAATTGTCAGTCTGCACTCAATTCCCTGACTGCAGAAACAAATGAGCCCACATCTTTGTTCCCTTTTAAATACTTATGTCTGATGACCACCAAGCTTGGCAAAACATCAAAATGTAGTCCTAATTTCCACATATTTGTCAATGTCTTCTCCCTGCGCTCTCACCAAGGGTGGTAAATGTATTAAGACTGACCTCCCTTCAAACTCTAAAGAGTGTAATAGTAAGTATTTTTTTCTCTATTTATAATAATGTGACACTCCTATGGCTCCCAAATATGTTACACAAGCATCATACCAGTTCTTACATGCAATGGGTGGATTGCCAGGAACCTCGAGGAAAGGTGGTGGTGGTGCTACAGACTGCATGTTTAAGATATAAGCTAGACTTAGCTCCAAACAAAACAAAACAAAATAAATCTACCAGAGAAGGAACTGAAATAAAATTAAAATTGCCTTAATGAACTACTGAAGATGTCTGCACAATACAGTCTGAAACCCAAAATTGAAACTACATAACAGATGCTCAAAATGGCAAATCTTCAACACAAGTCCAGCATGTGAAATGACAACTCACACCAATAGCCGGGTTGTCACTACCTACTGGGTGTGCGCGCCTCCAGGCTGTTGAACATTCCTAAAGATCTTAAAATGATGTGCGTGTCACTGTTGAAAAATACACACTTCTACATATTCTGGTTCTGGAGTGTGTGTGCCACTGCCGTAATTCTTTACAAATACTCCCGACAGACAAGACGTGCGCATGCCGCATTCTGGATCAGGACTGACTTGCTTGAATGCGTGAGTGGAAGCGCGCCCTTGTCTTTAAGCTTCCCATCGACACACTTCAAAGATGGGCACAGAACACATAGGCAAAACCTGTTTGTTCATCTTCACCTTGGACTCTTGATGGAGAGAGTAGAACAACTAGACCGCAACACTCATGCGGACTCGATGTAGACAATGACCTTCAAACCTGCCGCAGCAAAGGCTTTGACCACTGCTCAAAATTAGCACGCCTCCTCCTAACATGGTGGCTCCTGCATATGTCTGCCTCTATGACTCTGTGTGTTGCACTGCCACAAAACTGTGCAATCACTTTGACCGTACCTTCCACAGCTTCTCGCCCAATAGATATATTCCCTGCCGACTTTATAGCCAATTTCTCCAGGGTATGTACAATCAAGTGCTGACTTCCAGAAAATTCACCGCTCACCCGTCGAAGACCACTGATGCACTTCAGGCCTGTGAACAGTGTGGCACATAGAGGATGCGGTGTGTTCTTGTGGGTTCTTCAGTTACCTGCCAGTCTACGTCATCATAATTATAGTAACGCCATAACTATAATTAGAGTGAAGTGAGAAAAAGTTTATTCTGTGGCAGAGACTGTGTAGCAGACAGCACAGGGGAGAGAGCAGACCAACTGTCAATGGCAACCCCAGCAGCGGTGCATTCCACATTCAGCATTGAATCCACACACACACAGGACACAAGGCAGTAAACATTCTACGGATGACGCACACGTCACCAGTGTAAACCACTACATAAACCTACTCAAGTCAACAAGAAGTGAAGTCTTACTTGCTATGCAGAGAATTGTTATGGGTACTCCCTCACTATATCACATGGAATATATAACATTACTAAACTATTGCATCCACTCCCTTGATCTAACCATTCTATTTCAAGATAATAATAAAATAAGTAGGCATGGAGTCAAGAATAGTATATACATACTTACTATGACAATATAGATTTATGCGATGTATTGGATGTGATATATTTGTCGGTGGACAACAACCTCAAAATAGTGTCATGTTATGTTTTTAACCAGCTCTAGTGTTTATCCTTATGTTGATTCACGGAGTTTCTGAATTATCATGATACAATATTCTTTCATACCTTTTCAAGGTCAATCATTCACAGATAATCTTATTAATTTGCGTGTTATATTGTATGCATCTGCACACTGGGGCCAGGTAACTGCACATGACTTTTTTAAAGCAACTTCAAACAACACCTTAGGTAAAAGCAGGCGTGGGCGTAGAAATTCACTCCACTCATGGATTTTGTGAAATTCGGGAAATCCATGCCACGTGCAATGATGAGATCCTGATAAATTCTGCCTTCAGCCACATAGCAGAGTTTATTTCCGTTGGCGTGTGTGAGGCTTGTTTTGGCACACGCTAGCAAGCACATGCGAGACTTGATGGCCGCTAGTGTGGCTCCCGGCACTTTTTTCATGATGTTGGCGGTGCGAGTGGCCACAGTTGCACCGCGGACAGATTTTCTACTCGAGAAGCAGCTAAATCTTTTCAAGTTAATTTTGAACTCAAACAGGCCATTCAAGTTGTTTTTTAGTGCAAGAACCTTTTTTTTCCAACAACAAGAAAGTGCTCCAGAGACTCCAAATTCCTGTTTCTGTTCAGCAAACTCCCCCCAGTGCTTTGTCCATCTCCTGGTCACTTTTCATTTGGATTTAGAGCCAATGGCATAGCTAGATGTACTGCCACCTGGGGAGGCCCCTAAGTTTGCCGCTCGGTGCAGGTAAGAGCGGGGGTGGCTGCTGATGGATGCACTGCTCCGCTGAGGGGGGTTAGACGTCCGAAGGGCAACTTATTCTCGGGGGCCAGGGGATGATGGGTGTCGACAGAAACAACTTGCTCACCTCCGCCACCCACAAAAAGAGTGCTGCCCATGGCGGACCGCCCCCACCTGCTACGCCACTGTTTGGACCTGGAAGGATCACTCTCTTTGTCTGATGCATGTATACCATTGGATTTTGAGATATTACAAGTAAGTTCAAAAACTCTAGTTTAAGGGTGTTGTTTGTTTGATAAAGGGCATGCACGATTATTTATTTGTACTTTTATTCAATATTTAAACTTTTTTGTGGTGGGTGGCCTGCAGTTTCAGTAGGGGCCTAGCTATATTATTCCATTAAAGTTTTCTTCTTTTGTAAAGGAACAATGTTGCACAGTTCAGTCCATTTTCTCCATATTTGTTACATTTACAATATTCATTTATTTTACTATGTGGCCTAATCTGCCAACAAGCCATCCAGTCAATAGGCCCAAGCCAGTACAAGTCATGGGTACATGAAACAACTGTTTCTGTGTTAAATGTTGTTTTACACCATCATTTTTGGCTGGTATGGCATTAGATTAAATTAAAAATGTGGTTGCTTTTTTGTATTTTACTATTTTGTGTGCAAAAAGTATATAGGTGAGGAAATATTTGATATCATGGGGTGATGTGTGTTGTTGTAACATTTTTACAGCTCAGTTAATTTTCATTTTTGACAAGAAAAATGAAGGGTACTTCACCATTGTCTCCAAGCCCCCATGATCTGGACATGGACAGGACCCAGGCTGAGTCTAAGTCTGATACACATCAAGAGAGGCTCAGAAAAAGGAAAGTTCCTTAAAGCCTTACAATTATGGGAGGGGATGAGGATGATAAGCCAGGCATTGTGGAAGCTGGCCTTGAGGAGACCAAAATTACCCCTCCTATTCAACCTGCCCCGAGGGATGAGGCACCACCACCACCTCCAGCGCCAGCTCCCATATTTGTACGGCCCCCGCTAAGACCTGTATCCACCACTAGCTCAGTAGACGTACATACTGCAGAGAGCCAATCAACGTCACACCCGCCTAACTCCAGTTCTTCATGGGTTTTTTTAGTTCTTGGATGTTATTCTCTGCCTGTCTGCCTGTTGCTTTTCTGCCACACACTCACTGCTTTTTTATGTTTGACAACGTGTGGGTAAAAGAAAACATATATTTGGCCTTGTAATTCTCCTAATCATGATCATCACATCAAATAAATTCCAATGGCCCAAGGGGACAAGCAATGTACTGCTACTATGCCACACTGTTATTTAAAACAATTGTTTGCACAGAGCATTATTTACAATTTGTCTTTTTTGTTTTTTTCAATACAGCTGCTCCTGCTTGTCCAGCTGGCAGGCAGAAGAGAGTGGCCCATTTGCTGCAGCAGAGGCTGGCGCATATCCAGCAAGAATACCGGTGGCTGGTGGTCCTGGAAGAGGGGGAGGATGAAACCAATGCAGAGGTTCCTGGGCCCCAGTGTAGCTGGTCCCTCTCAGCCTCCTGGCCATCCCAGCACCGCTGCCAGCCAACTGCTGCCACCTCCCACCAGAATGGCAACAGGTCATTGCTGCCCTGCATCCTGCAGTGGCTTGACACTATCGAGTGCCGGCTCACCGCGATGGAGCAGGGCAGGGACCAGTTCCAGACGGACGTCCATAATGCCCTCTTCTAACCCTTTTTAAAATATTTTGTTTAGGTGTGAGGGATTTTGTTGTTTGTTGGGACTCGGTGAAGAGGATGGAAAGGGAGTTGGGAGTGGGACTCAAGAGACTTTCTTGAACATTTTAAGTTTAGGGGCTTGGGTCAGTTTTTTTAGGGAGAGGGGTTGGCATGTTGCTTGGGTGAAGAGGGGGGGTTGCTTTGTAAATAAATAAAGGGGAAAACAATTTTTTATAACTAAATGTATGCCTGAAGTAGTTTATTTTACTTTTCACTGCAGCCTTAGAGTAGTTTTACGCAGCCTGTTTATGTGCTTGTAACTTAAGACTAGAGATAGCGTAGCACTTAGTTAGAGAGACTAGGCTTATACTTCACTAACTATCTTGACCATTTTGGGGAATGTTGCCATGATGAGATGACTTAGGCTATATTGTGTGGAGGGTCTGAGTTTGCGGAGATTTTCATACTCCGCGCTCCGTGGAGAACGCGGAGGTAGGCAAAACTCTTATCCGTGGCAGAGCGGAGTTAGCAACTCCCGCCCCCCTCCCAAGTGCTTTAAAATTATAAAATAGAAGGCACTCACCTGTGTTACTGCCGCCTCCCCTGCCTGGCCACTCTCCTTCCTGCTCGTCACCACCTCGCGTCCTTCTCTTAATTGAAAAAAACACTATGTTTTACGTCTTGCGAGTGCTTTTTTAATGAAGAGAAGTACGCGAGGTGGCGAGGAGCAGGAAGGAGACCGGCCAGGCAGGAGAGGCGGTAAGCACCTTCTTTTTATCATTTTAAAGCATTTGGGAGGGGGGAGGGAGCGGGGAGGGAGTGGAGCGGAGCGATATGTAGCTCCACTGAGTTTTTTTCAAACTCCGTGGAGCTACGCATAGAGGCACTATGCCAGATCCGCCCACCCTTAGTAGAAAGACTGAGTAAGTGGGTTACATATTTATCAAAGATTTAAAAACAATTGGCACCTCCTGAGTACTACACAATGATGATGACACAATGAGAATGCCGGATTGTGCTAAAATAGCAATACTAGTAAGTTTTGGCTAATGTGGAGCTAGCAGTATTATTCTGAAATCCACAAGTTATGAAAAATTGACTCAAAGTCTGGAGTTGACAATCTTAGGTTAGGCATTTACGGTTAGGCAACATAAGGCCTTAATGATGATGATGCTGATGACTGATGCTCTTCATTCTATATCTAAAAAACTATGGATAATTTTTAATGCACAGGTTGGTAATGGGCTGGTGTGGGCTACTGTATCGAAGATTCTACAGTAAGGTGGTGTTGCTTTTCCCACATCCACCCCACCAAGTGTGTGATCCAATGACGGTGTAATTTAAGCCACACCTCAATAAATCAAACAGCTCGGGAGAAGAGGGTTTAGGGGTTTGATAAATGGATGGGTAATGGGATTTGGGGAAAGGTTTGACAAAGACAAACACTTCAACAAAAGACTAATATTCAAATATTCATCTGGGCAATAAGCAGCAGCACATCATTTGCCATCAATCTCTTGCTAGAAGGAAACAAAGGAATGAGCATGAAAGAGTACAGATATATGCATTGCAAACAGTCCTTCTGCCCCTGAGACCTGATTTACCATATACCTAAATGTTCTGTCTTCTAGGTTAGGGAGTGATCCCACCCACCCACTTCTCTTAATATGATTGTTAAAAGAAAAATGATATTGTATTGCAAAATTAGGTGGTGAGTCTGCAATCTATTGGGGAATTCCCACTCTCTGTGGATTCTCTGCACTGGTCCCGTAGGTAAGCAGGAGTGTTGTTGAGCTCAGCTAGCTTACACATTTCATTTGTGAAGGAGACTAGAAGGAGGTCTGCGGATTGTAAAAGAGAAACTGTATTTTAGAGTCAAGGAGAAGGACAGAAGGAAGGTCAGCTTCATGAGGAGTGTATCTAGATAAGAAAACTCAGAGACAGAGCAAAAAAAACAAGAGGGGGACTCAGAGTTTCACTTTTGCCACAAGTCCAACACACACACACACACAGAGCAGTATTTCACAAACGCACCTCTCTCTATTCTAAATAGCTGAGTAGTACTAGGCCTCAGACTCTTGGTTTACCTTTGAACTGAAGTCAATACTCGATAACTTATTGCTGTTGATGAGGTAGTCCTGCAGCTCCCAGTCGCACCCTGAGTTATTCCATGATACTCCTCCAGTCCCGAGTGACTTTGAATAACCCCATATCAGACCAGTCATCATCATCATCATGAATGGCGTGGAGTGCAATGCACTGCTGTTGAAGAACAAGTAGAGAATGAAACAGAATTGTAGTATTTTGCATAGGTTTTTGTTTGATAACTAAAGCTACTGTTCTGGTGTCTGAAGTTCCAGAAAAAAGAACACCCCTGCAATTAATTAAATCTAGCTACATGTGAAAGGGCTGATCATCATCTACAGGGAAAAAAAGAGCACCCATAACGCAAACCCCAAACAATGCAAATTAATAATCATCTTAAGAAATCAGTTCAGCATACGCCCTCCCTGAGTCTCTGCCACCACATGAATCCCAAATCAACTTAAATCATCACTCAAGCAATCAGTCACTCACCATTGCAATAGTTGAAGTTACCTCATCCAATACAGGCAAGCATTGTTAGTTCAGGTATTGCGTACTGAATTATCTTTGAGGTAGACAACACATTGAAATTTGGTATTGGCAGGCAGTCCTGTACATAATAATTCATTTTGTGGGGCAGCCGTTCTAGTACTAAGTGACGCAAAAAGGGATAGGCATTAGGCAATGACATGCAAGGAGGGCAGGCGTTGTCCACAATGTCATGAAGTAATTGTGGAGGCTTCTTCAGTGCACACTGGTCCAACTACAATCTGGCAATATATATATATGTGACTAATAAAAGAAATGTGAGGCAGCATAAATCTGACACAAAAAAATTATGTTCCTATAGCAAATTTAAAACAAATTGCAAAGAAGGAACTAAGATAAATGAGAACATTTTAAAAGTTCTATGGGGGCACTGGCATACTTAGTCCAGGAAGTAGAGTTTGTCATCAAACTCAGGTGGTTCACCCAGAAGTTGGTTAGCTAACACATTTGAATCAATTTTGGACCAATCACCCCCTTCATCCTCCTGTGCTGCTGTTTCAAGAACGGTGTAATTGTGTGGTATAAAATATTGGTTCATTTTGATCATAGTCAATCTCTCCAGATTTTGATGCGAGAGACTGGTCCTTCTCACTGTGACGACAATATCAGCTGCACTGAACACACATTCAATAGACACACTGGTGACAGGTCAAGCCAGATACTTTATTGCCAGCCTGCTGAGCTCTGTCAATTGGCGCATCTTCTAATACAAATACATCAATGGATTTTGATCAACATAGATGTCTTTTGGGTCATCCAGATACTCCTGGAACATCCTGTGGATGGTCATTGGTGCTGCTACTTGCTCTACCTGTTTTACCATCGTCTCTGCTCTAGACTTTAGCCCTGCCAATTGAAACCAATACAATGCAGAGGTTGGGTTCAGTCCTCCTTTTGCTGTTGATGATGGTGTTCTGGTTGATGGTGTTGTTGGCTACTGTGAGACAAGACTGCCATCTCTGGAAGTTCAAGGTGGCACCCCAGAACTGCGCGTTCCAGCCATTCTCCTTCCAAGTCTCTGGCTTGGTCTACAATCCACCTCTTGTATTTTAAAACATCCCCTTCAGAAAAATGGATGAAAGTGTGCATAATCTTTTTGTACCGGGGATCAAGTAGTGTAGCACATGTGTACTCTTTGGACTCGATGATGTCATGTTGCAGCTTATATTAGAAGCCAAGGAAAGTACTCCTTATTTGCCTGGTCTTGTAGGAGATCCAGCAACGGGATAGCTTGGCCCATCGTACTGTCCTGCTTGCTAACTTCCCACGTGAAAACCTCAAAAAGGAGGAGCATCTGTGTCAGGCATTTGACTAGGCCCCATTTGTCCACAGACATGGTCATAGCTTTCCCAACTGCGTCCCCTCCTCTTTGAATGAAATAGTCAATGATCTGTTTGTACTGCTTAAACAGACATTGCAGCATGTAAAAGGTGGAGTTCCATCGTTGTGGCGCCTCCTTTATCAGGGCTTTAACTGGTGCTCTATTAATATGCTGAATAATCCACAGCTTCATCCGGGCATTTAAACGAATGGCTGAAATGGTCAGTATGTTACTGATTATGTCTTCCTTTTTGAGGAAGTCTTGCACCACCAGGTTGATGAAATGAGCCAAACACAGAACCCTGTAATAGCCTCCTTCTGATATGGCCTTGACTATGTGACTGCCATTGTCTGTGGCAACAAATCTAATTCTAAGACCTCTGGGTCATAGCCGTTCATACACCTTGCTGTTAAATTCCACCAAGAGGTTTACAGCTGTATGTGATTACTCCATGGCAAGCATGGCCACCGCTGCATGCCGCCGAAGGCTCTTAAAACTTTCTTCAGGGCCAAGACCTGAAGATATATTTTGCTTCATCCCTGCAAAAGAGATCCAGTGTGCAGTGATGCATATGCAATTAGTCGCCTGACAACTGGTCCACATGTCTGTCGTCAGGTGGATGATGTGAAGAAGACTTTGCTGCAAAGATTGTTCAACCAACTGCAGCACATCGTGATGCAGCACTGGAACAGCCACTCTGGCAAGATAGGTCCTACTTGGTACCTTCTATTTTGGGCAGATGGCTGTCACAAATTCTAAAAATCCCACTCCTCCCACAAATGAAAAAGTTAGGATGTCTAGTGCTAACATTTTTGCCAGCTTCCCATTTTACAAATGTGTGGTTGGGTGGTTTAACTGATGGGCCCCTCCTACCTAAACAAGCCTGTAAAAGTAGCATGGATTTTCTTATTTTATTGGAGCACTGACACAGGCGTCTTTTGAGAAGTAGATGCTAGCGGTAGACTCAATGTGTGTCGTGGCGGTGGGGCAGTCATTGAATGCCACGGTGTCTCCATCATCTCACTCTGAGCCTTCTTGTGCCATTGTGAAGCTGCTGAGGTGGGTATTTCTGCTGGTGCACTGCTGGGGACAGGGCTGCTTTGCATGTAGATGTTACCCTCTTCTTCCTCATCATCACCTTCCACCATGATTGGACTTGTAGCTGACGTTCCCTGGTTCTCTCCACCACCACGACCACTTTCAGCAATTGTTTTGAGGTGCTCCTCCCACTTGATGGTGTGGTGTTTTTTCATATGGGTCGTCTGGCCTCCAGTACCATAATGTGTACCAGGCTTACCTCGATGAACATTTGTATGGTAAATGGTGCATACTGCAATCTGCTCCCCCTCTTTGCTAACAATAAAAAAAGTTCCAAACTGGGGAGGAGTACTTTTTTACCAGGCCACTGCCAATGCCTGAAGACGAACTGGAGGTAGGTGGGCATGTCCTTGATTGCCTCTCTGCTTCTCCTGAGGCAGGGGTTGGTGCAGGTCTCTGCTGGGGCTTTCTAAATGTGGGAGCTGGTGGCAGCCCTACCTGTGCCACATCCCTCGGAGCTGTTTGAATAGTAGTGTCAGATTCCTCTGTGTCACCTTCCACCATGACTACCTCATCATCATCATCCTCTTTGCCCCCTTCCATAAGTCTAAGTCTTTTTGGAACTTTTCTTCTCCCTTGCCTCTTCTGTTGTCTCCTGGTTTCGGTCAGGATCCACTCCATGTCCCTATCATCATCATCAGAAGTGATGCTTGGAGAAGATGGTGCTTTAGTACTCTTCCTTTTCCTTGATGGAGAAGTGGGAGCCAATGATTCTAAAAGAGGAAGTTCAACTTTTTGCTCTGAAGGAAGCTCATCCTCCTGTTCTGCTCCAACTTCAGACAAATGTATTGCTGGCTGCTGTTGGTGTCCACTTTGCTGTGTTTCCTGAAATGATTGTGTTCTACTTTACAAAAGGGACAAATACAATTCAACATCGTCACTCATCGACATGATTGCACCGGCTGCCTCGCTGACAGACATGGTCCTGGGCTTAGGTTGGGGAGGTGGGGCTGTTGATGAAGCATTGGAGTGCTGTTCTCAGCTTGCTCGCCGGAGGCCAGTGCAGCAGGCACCACTTTCCTGAAAAAGGTTGTGTCAGCACACCAGTGGGGAAAATCTGCTTCTTCTGCTCCCCACTAGCCACTTTCTTGGCAGCACCTTTCTTTGGGGCCATCTTGAAGCTGTCAGTTGGCAGTGGCACTTAGCTTCACAAAAAGCAGATGAGATAACCTTGTTGCACGCGTCGTTGTCAGTCAGAGGCCTTCTGTCAGTGTTGTCAGTCACGCATTGTGTCGTGCAGAGGCCTTCTGTCTGGCAGTACTGTGGGTGATGTCTCTTCTCTTGCGAACCTAAAAGCAAACAAGCAAGAAAAACATCAGTAAAACATGGCATTGTTGCAGTTTAAGTAGTAGTACAAACAAACAATATCATTTAGTGTGGTAACTTAAGTTATTATAAATAATTAACAATAGTATACAGTGTTCATTCATAAAACAGAAAACTACACCAACATAAACTTTCATGGTGTATGCTCAGGAAGGATTTGAAAGAGCAACAACAACAAAACAATACAGCTGTAACTATTTGCTTAGTCTACACGATTGTCACTATGTTATGTTATGTTATGTTAATAGGAGCTTGTAAAGCGCACGGTCACCGTGAGGTTTCATGGCGCTGATCGATAAGTGTGTCACAACGAGACGAGCTATGCATAGGTTTGCGCAAACAGCCAGGTCTTGAGAGCCTTTTTAAACCCCATCAGGTTATCCTGCATCCTGATGTCCATTGGTAGAGAGTTCCAGAAACTCGGGGCGAGGTAGGAGAACCTACACCCTCCTTGGCATTTGAGTTTGATGACCGGGATAGTTAGTAGTCTAAGATGGGCAGACCGTAGATTACGGCGTGGGACATGTTTTACAATCAACTGACTAGTTAACGATGACGTCATTAATATTGGTTAGTTAGCAGTAACCAGTGGACTTGCAAAGTCTTCTGTTTCATTCATTTTTCAGAACTCTTCGAAGTGACCCCTGATGAAGGGTCATGATCAGACCCGAAATGCATTGGGATATATGAGTTTGGTCTCAATTGAGTATGATTTGGTTACCAACGAACCACTGATGTAATGCAATGTCCTCAGTGGATACATTCAATAATTAAAGAGAAGTTCGAGCAACAGTCTAAAGTGTATGAACTGATTGAAATTGAGCTAAAGCTGTTAATAAAAATTTTTGTTATCGGATACGTGCTCCAGCCAGCTTGGAGGGACTCTCCCTTCCAGCACACTTGTTGCTTTGTCGAGTTGGCGCCTTTGGACACGGCGTACTGGCAAGGATGCACAGTGATTGAAACTTGATTTTAATTGCTTATTCAGTCATAACCACGAGTGCACACTGGCGACATTCTTGATTCACTGATGCCAGATGTTATGAAAATGGTATAAAGAAATTCTAAAAATATGGAAATAAAAAAATTAATAAATAATTACAAAAATTGACAAAATGAAAACTAAAATTGAAAAAAAATCGAATATTTTTTTTTATAAATAAGTGACATTGTCCACAAACATATCATTCGTTTTAATGTATTAAACTGCTATCTCATTGCTCAACCAATCATGCAAGCATATGGCAAAGGGCCACACTGGCTGGACACACAAAATGGCTGCCTGCCATTGCCACATGGTAATCAACAGCAACAACACAGAGCAAATAGGCATTGGGAATGGGAACAAAAATAAGAAGACATGCAGGCCTATGGCAAAAGCACACTGGCTACCTACACAAAATGGCCACCGACTGACCACATGTTGAACCAGCAAGCAAGGAGGGATGGCCACAACATAATGATTGAAGAACAACACATGCAAGTCTATGGCAAAAGCACACTGGATGCCTGCCTACGCAAAACGGCCAGCAGCCACATGGTCAAACAGCAAGCAAGGAGGCATGGGGAACAAAGAGAAGATATGCAGGCCTATGGGAAAAGCACACTGGCTAGCTACACAAAATGGCAACCAGCCACATGGTCACAACAACAACCTGCAAGGGGGCATGGCCACAAACAAAGAATAAATGCAGTCCTATGGGGAATGGACACTAGCTGACTACACAAAATGGCCATCAGCAACATGGTCACAACAACCAGTAAGGGGGCATGGCCACAAACAAAGAAGAAATCCAGGCCTATGGGGAAAGCATACTGGCTGGCTATACAAAATGGCCACCAGCAACATGGTCACTACAACAAAAAGGCCTAACGGCTAGGGCGGTCGACCTCGAATCTGGGGAACAGGGTTTGAGTCTCGGCAATGACGCTGAACATCCTGTGATTCTGGGCAAATCACTTAATCTTCCTGTGCCTAAAAAAATGAATGTGTCCTCATGTAACGCAACTGGTGCTATGTGAAGCGCTCTGATACCCGACACCTCCGGGTCAAGTTCGCGCTATATAAAACTCCGTAAAATTAAAATAAATTAAAAAATAAAAAACAGCAAGGGGGCATGGTCACAAACAAAGAAGAAATGCAGGCCTATGGGGAAAGCACACTGGCTGGCTACACAAAACGCCCGCTAGCCATATGGTCACAACAACAACAACCAGCAAGCGGGCATGGCCACAAACAAAGAAGAAATGCAGGCCTATGGGGAAAGCACACTGGCTGGCTCCACAAAATGGCCGCCAGCCACACTGGTCACAACAACAAGGAGGAGGCCAGTAAAACAAAGAACACATGCAGACCTAGGGTGGACACTGACTATACAAAATGGCCAGGCCACATGGCATAATGATTCTTGAACAACAAACGCAAATGGTGGCCTACACACCCATACACACACAAGGTGGCCAGACAAAAGAGGCATGGTTACACAGAGAACACAGCATTAATTCAGCAATGCCAAAAACGAAAATTAACAGGGTTAAAAATGTTCAATATTTTTCCTTTACAAAAGAAGATAAATTTAATGCACAAATAAAATATGGCCTTACTAAAACTGCAGGCCACCCACCACAACACAATTTAAAATTGAATAAAAGTACAAATAAACCCAGGCGCATGCCCCCAGTCAAACATCAGCACCCTTATACACCAATTTTTCAACTTACTTGGGATATCTCATAAACAAAGTCCTTAAATTCAATGGTATATATGCAGCCGACAAGGAGAGAGATCCTTCAAGCTCCAAATCCCAATGAAAAGTGATCAGGAGAGGGACAAAACACTGGGAGGAGCCTTCTGGATAGGAACAGGAAGTTGGAGACTCTGGGCACTTACTTCTGGTTTGAAAAGAAAAATGCTTTTAAAAAATGGTTCTCACTCAAAAAAACATTTCCAGCTGTCAGTTTGAGAAGAAAATCCACTCCAAATGCCTCTCAGCTGCATACTCAAGCAGAAAAGCTGATCGATCGCTCCATTTGTGTGATCACAATCGGCTCTAAGAATGCTAGATTGGTGCTGTCGCAGCTGAAAGCCATGGAAGTGAGCACGAAGTCTCACTGAAGCTCTCTAGCAGCTCTCTAGCAGTGTTAGAAATCTTATGCAAACAGGAAAAAAAAACTCTGCAGAGTGCCCGAATTCCGCAAACTCCATGAGCGGAGAGTTTACGGCCCAGGGTTAGTCTTGTTGCAGTGTGGATTTTCTTATTAGAAGCAAAATGTGGGTGTAGGGCACTATAACATACAGCACTTATTTGAACTTAAAGGGGTGGGGGGTTAAACCATGGAGAAGCAGAGGTTTATCTGAAATAAGAATGCAATGATTTGAAGAGGCAAGATTATACCTTTATCTAAATGCATATATAGACAGTTGTTAGCTCAGCTAAATGTTTAATAATATATAAATAGCTGGAGAGTGGTATGTGTTGATTACCATTATTATACCACAAATTAGAGGGAGAGAAGAGGGCGAAGAGAGGAGGGCTCATCCTCCTCCAACTCAAGCTATGGATACATTAGAGAGCCCTACTCTATCATCAGGACTGTCCAGGCCACTTTCTTATGAAAAAAGTAAAAATGCTTTTTTTATAGAACCCTCATCCACCAGGCTTTCCCCTTGGTGGCCTGCTTCGTTATTGGCTTCCTTCCCATTCCACTGCGGGAACGGGGTGGGCTGCGATTAATAAGGCGACACAGGAGCACTGAATAATATCAGACTATATGGAAGAAAATAGGAGTTGGGGGGGTTTCTGTTAAAAATACCTAGCTGGTGGCAACTGTTACTTTAATAAAAGGCGTTCACAAAATGAATACCTGGCCTTGCAATGAGAGTGAAAAAAGGGAGATCCTTACTCACAGTGAGGGAGTTGTAGCCCACACCATGATCAGTTGTCATGGTGCACGGAGATTTCTCATGATGAAGCATGCCACCTTTGGTGGGTGAGGGAAATTGTCCTTGAAAAGGAATGTCCCCTTTCAGCTAGGTGGTGTTCTAAGTTCTCCCCCTCCTTTTTTTCTCGAGCCTTCCAAAACCAAGGTGCTAATTTTGTGA
Source organism: Triturus cristatus (assembly GCF_964204655.1). NCBI lineage: Eukaryota > Metazoa > Chordata > Amphibia > Caudata > Salamandridae > Triturus > Triturus cristatus. Next base: position 586,675,457 of record NC_140591.1, on the reverse strand, counting down.
AAGGTATTGAATGGTTGGGCGTCATCACCTGCAGGTCTTTAAACCTCCCCTGGCCCTCTATTATTGTGTTTGGACTTTAATATATGCCCCAGTCAGTATGGTTAAAATCTGAGAAAAAAAAGTGGGAAATTCAGACTGGTACTAACTTCCTCCTTTGATCTGGTCTACATGTTTCTGCCACCCTTCCCGGACACTTTTGTCAGAACTGGAAACCTCATTCCCTGAGTCCACTCCTTACACACTTATCCAAAATATGTCAGGTGCATTCCAGTCATGCAGCAAGCATACCAAAATATTTTTACCTACTTGCTGTCTGATCCACCATATATGTAGTGGCACTTAATAGTGCGACATAGCCTGCATGCCTATAGTCACACTTTCTTCAAGGTCCCCGACTTAGGCCAATGGGCCAGGCAGGGACTTTGAAGACAGCCAGGGACCGTGAAGACAGTGTGGCTACAGGCATGCCTCACATCTCTGGACCTATGGAGCACTATTAAGTGCCATCTCATATATATGACCTATATCTTTGTCAGTCATGCACATTGTTGTTCAAGTATTGGTGGTAATTAGTAACATTTTTGACGAAGGCTTTCAAAATAATAAAAAGTATTATTGATATCTCTGATCTACATGACAGTGTTTTTATACAGTTGCCCTAAGAGATCAGAATGAATAGTTCAGAGCTTAATTGCAACAGCCCACCCGTTTCTTCAAGCAGCCACCCACCTTGCAGCCCATTAGGAAATGCATCATGCTGGACTGGCTTGTCTATCTATACTCAGCAAGCAAATTGTTCCACAGCTCAGCCCCAATGTCTGAAATTGCTACACAGCCTTGGTCATCCTCTTGAAGATAGGCACAGAAAGCACAGTGTTCTTTATTTTAAGAATGGGTATAATTAGCCTTGTACAAATGACACAACACAATTTCGTCAAAAAATAATTTCAAAAAGGATTACTAATACATTTAAAACTAGCATATTAAGAACATTTTTAGGTCCATTTCAATGGGCCTGATTTACAAAGATGTTGCTGTGACTTACAGTCATGATACCTTTGGCTTACTCTGAATTCATGGAGTAAACTAAGAGTAAGATCATCTTACTCAAAAAGTTTAGTGGAAAGGCAGGAGTATTACAGGAGTAAAGCACAAGTACCCATAGGGCGCTCTTTGTGAATCAGGTTCCTTGTGTTTCAGAAAGGATCATAATACAACCAAAAGTGACAAGCAACATTTAGGACCCTATTCACAAAAGTTAGGCTGTTACTACATGTGACTTACTCTTTTAGTACCCTTGAATTATTCCTGAATGCAGGGGTAAGTCATGAGTACTACAAGAGTAAATCACAGCACAAGCTTTGTGAATCATGCCCTTGGAGTGCTCTAAAGTAACACTTTCTCTGTTCATTCCCAACTAGTCACTAGTAAAGTGCCCCTCGAAGGGCCCGTCTGGCATTGCAGTGCCAGCCCGATGTTGAGCAAAGCCTGATGATGAAGCATTATAGCCTTGTGTGTAAGGGCAATTGTTCCAAAGAGCTCATGCTCCTAGTGTTTTTACATATACTCCAGTGTGAATGTCTAGTGATATTCACAGAGCGGTATACTTTTTGCTTAAATAGTTCTAATTTAGAAGAGTGTATAATGGACCAAAAGTCTCCTTGTCCTCTTTATATTAATGCATTCCAACTAGATATACAGGTGTCAGTACACAGTGTAGGCAGTACAGAAGCAAATCGGGAAATAAATAATCACAACCCTGGAATAACATTTTTCAGCCAACAATGCTCATGATAGTTGTATATTTTCCACCTATATTAACAGAGAAATCCATAGGAAATACAAGAGATGCATCAAAATACACTGCAACACTGTGGTGAAAGTATCCTCCTGTGAAAGTTAGTGATATCTATGCCAAAAAACAGAAAAAGTACTGGAAGTGCCCGAAATATCACAACAATTGTAGAGACAGACCATGCATTAAAAAGGGAGTATTTGTGTTGGCAATAGAACACAGCCATGTTCCAGAGCAAACCAAAAAGAGGTGAAATACAAAAATCATGATGTATAAAAAGCCTTAGAATCGATGGAACCATCATTACAGGGCCTGCTTAAGCACCCAGTACATATATGTAACATTTGAACTTCTACTCTCCTAAAGGGGGAATATTATCACAAGAATAAATGTTTGGATAACAGGTTGCAGATTTAATAAGTGAAAACAATTGAAATATTTGGTAGTGAGTGAGTTTTAGAATGTACATTCAAAATGTGCACCTCAATTTCATTAACTGTGCAGTATTTAGGACACAATTATATCCCATAAATATCTAGAGAGCTATTTGAACACCTAACAATCCTATGCAAAAAGAGCCATTAGTCTGTATTGCAGTCTGTGAATAACGCATGATTAAGTTTTCACAATTGCTACTACAGGTCTTAAATTACCGTAAAGTCATCTCTGTAGGGAGTATAACTCATACACAGAGACCAGAAGTGAAATGTAATCTAAGAAATTGGAATTGCCATACAGCTGTAGAGGATAAATCAGCAAACAACAATGACAGACTAGTGTGCTTGCGAAATGAATTTGCACATTTAGTCAGCATGCAATATTATGCTGGGCCGATTGATAATGGTTTTGCTAGGAGCTGGTGTTACTTACTCGATTACGCCTGACTTCTGGGACCATGAATTAGAAACATGTTTCTGTGAGTAAGTGTGACTTAACTTATAGTGCAAATTGCTTTTTACCGAAATCCTAGAGTGATCAAGGAATACTCCTGCTTTACACCTGGTATCTAGTGTTAAGCCAGATGTACTCCGCGTATAGATCACAGCGAATTCTTTTAAATCAGTCCCCCAGAGTTTGCAATTATACGTGAAGACCCAACATTAAGAACAGGATATTTGCCCATTGTAACTACTGACAAAAGAAAGACTTATGTCTAATGGAGAGGAGATGCTGTCTTGTGAGGTGCTTTGAAACTGCTCAAAGGGGATGGTCTGCAAGTACCAGCAGCTCTGTTCATTACACCTGCTTCTGCCTTTCCTTTGATAGATCATTGTGTTTGTAGTTTCTAGTGATTTAGAAATGAAGAAACTGTTTTGGCTACCAAGGGATGATGTATAACTGTGATGTAAGTGTTAGTGCGAAATGCATTGAAGGCTGGTTTCGAATGTCGAGTTTGTAGTTACACAGAGAGGAATAATAACGTGTGAAACTAAGCTTTGTGTGTGGCATAATCATTGGCTGGCACCCAGGCTTGGGAGAACGCTACAACTGGTGATGAGTTAGGGGATAAATATTACAAAGATTGACATGAACTCCCAGAAAGTTTGCCGTGGTCCAATCAAACTGCTCATGTGTGCCGCGTGTTTTGCAGTTAAAGTACGGAATTGATGATTAAACCATGTGGAGTCAAATCGCAACTTCAGCCGCTGTAAAGAGGTTGAAAACAAAAATATCATTGTACAGAAATTCACACATTGGTACCCTAGAACCTGCTGTTTAGAATGTACACAGAGGTACCGCGCTCCTATGCAATATACAGTCATATGAAATCCGGAGTGTTAACGCTAAAGGCAGATAGAACTAGGTTTACAAAGAGCAGCTACTAATAATCACAAGTTGTAAGATAATGTTACAATTTGAAAGTGGTGAAGACAAAGTGCATGCAAAGAGACGTCAAAGAATAAAACAGATATTTACTCACCAGAACCTGGGTGAATTGAGCTGGCATGAACACAGAATCAGGAACTGCAAACCAGGCAAAGCACAGGTGTTGTGCTTAAGACACCAGGGGGTCCTGTCAAGCTGACAGAAGGGTAATGGAGGCGGTCGGAACAGGAGCATAGCAGGGGGCGACAATCAGATCAGGCGCAGATATCTTTGGAATACTGAAAAGCTGCTTTTCCAAAGGAGGCTGTAATTTCCAAAGTCATCAAGGATGATTCAGAGGCCAGCACATCTCAGGGCTTTAGCGATGGCTCACAAGAATTGACTCAAGATAAACTGCAGAGTGAGTCGGTGAGAGTTACACTCTCAATGTTGACTACTCCCAGACATAATTACAACGCTGCTGTTTTCCTGAAATCACCACCACCATTTGATACCATCTAAAATCAAAATATTTGCGACAGATGGACTGCTTGGGTAGACACATTTGATGATTTTATTGATGTGCTTGAAGAGACTGACAACAAAAAGATTATCAAGTATCTAAAAATCTTGTTGGTGATGGTGTAAAAGAAGTCGTTTTGAAAATGTTGTGAACTGACGAAGATGTCACATATCGTCTGAAAAAGAAGTGTTGAATCTCAAATGTAATCCAATGCCAAATGGTGATTTCGAACAACACATATTCAACCAAGAATGCAAGAAAGCTGGTGAAACCATTGCTGAATTTGTGGAGAGACTCGAGACACTCCTCAGACATTGTAAGTTCAATTAATTTAATGATGAAGAGGCTATGCATCTGAGAGTTATTAACGGATGATTGTCAGATTCATTCGGACAACGAATGCTGGGAGAAACTCCTGGTATGGAGCAAGTGCTGATGGTTGCCAGAGCTGAAGTGCATGCTGATAGGCAAACAGCTGGCATGGAGGTCAGAGGTGCCCTGAATGAATCTGCCATGAGTATGAAAAATAAGCCAAAACAAAAGACTGAAGGACACAAAGTAATCTCTTCATCAACATCTCCTTCAAAACTGCGACATTTCCGGAAAGCTGGAAGCCCGCCGACATCAACGCCCTCCTCAAAAAGCCCAAGGCGGACCCCAAGGACCTCAAGAACTTCCGGCCCATCTCCCTGCTCCCGTTCCCGGCGAAGGTCATCGAGAAAATAGTCAACATGCAACTGGCCCGCCACCTCGAAGACAACAACATTCTGGACCCATCCCAGTCCGGATTTAGGCGAAACCACAGCACCGAGACAGCCCTCATCACAGCCACAGATGACATCAGGTGCCAACTGGACAGCGGCGAAACATCAGCCCTCATCCTCCTGGACCTGTCAGCCGCCTTCGACACGGTCTGCCACCGCACACTAAAGACACGCCTCCAAGAAGCCGGAATCCAAGAGAAGGCCCTTGACTGGACCATGTTCTTCCTCTCCGGCAGAACTCAGAGCGTCCACCTCCCACCCTTCCGGTCAGAAGCCACCGACATCATCTGCGGCGTCCCCCAGGGCTCATCCCTCAGCCTGACGCTGTTCAACATCTACATGGCCCCCCTCGCACAAGTGGCCCGCCACCACAACCTCGAAATCATCTCCTACGCCGGCGACACACAGCTCATCCTCTCCCTCACCAAGGACCCACACACCGCCAAAAGCAACATCCACGAGGGAATGAAGGCCATCGCCGACTGGATGAGGAGCAGCCGTCTGAAACTGAACTCGGACAAGACGGAGGTCCTCATCCTTGGACCCTCCCCCTCAGCCTGGGACGACTCCTGGTGGCCGACCACACTGGGGACTGCACTGACACCCACCGACCATGCACGCAATTTAGGATTAATCCTCAACTCCTCCCTCTCCATGTCCAAACAGGTCAACGCCGTCTCCTCCTCCTGCTACAACTCCCTTCGCACGCTCCGCCGGATCTACAAGTGGATCCCGACCGAAACAAGAAGAACAGTGACACAGGTCCTCGTCAGCAGCAGACTGGACTACGGCAATGCAATCTACGCAGGAATCCCAGCCAAACACCTACGGCGTCTACAACGCATCCAAAACGCCTCCGCCCGACTGATCGTCAACGCCCCTCGCCACATCACCCTCCTCCTGAGAGACCTGCACTGGCTCCCCATCGACAAGAGGATCACCTTCAAGCTCCTCACCCACGCACACAAAGCACTCCACAACGACGGACCAGCCTACCTGAACAGCAGACTCAGCTTCTACACCCCCACCCGCCAGCTCCTCTCCGCCAACCGCGCCCTCGCAGCTGTCCCCCGCATCCAACGAACGACCTACGGCGGCATATCCTTCTCCTACCTCGCTGCCAAGACCTGGAACACCCTCCCAACCCACCTACGGCAGACCCAAGACCTACTCGCCTTCAGAAGACTCCTCAAGACCTGGCTCTTCGAGCAGTAGCAGCACCCCCCCCCAGCGCCTTGAGACCCTCACGGGTAAATAGCGCGCTTTACAAGTACCTTGATTGATTGATTGATTCATGTAAAACAAAGTTGTGTTTCAGATGTGGATTTTCGTTTCCACACAAAGGTAAATGTCCCGCTGTTGGATAGATATGCAAAGGTTATGGGAATGACAACCATTTTGTGACAGTTTGCAAATGAAAGGAAAAGCATGTGCGTAATGTTGCAAAGAATAAATGGGCACCAGAACGTTCCAAAAGTAACATTCGACTCACACCCAAAAGGCTAAGCGTCATCATCTGCTCAGACAAATAGACACTGAACAAACTGTATCATTATCCAAATTATCATCAAACAGTTCTATGTCAGTATTCAGTGAAAGTAATGAAAATGATTGAGTTATGCCGAAGCTTACCTCAGAAAAGCTTGCGCATGTTGGTTTGGCCACTTGTGATGAAAAATGTCAATCAAAGAAAGATCAACATGCCAAGGCACCAAAGTCATTCAAACATTGTCCAAAGATTATACTGAAAAAAATAGTTGCTCAATACCTTTCATTATCAACAGTGGTGCATTGATAAACAATCTGCCTGAGGAGAAATATAATGAATCTCCATTGCCGCACCTTACGCCATAGAAAACCAAAGGGTACACTTGGGGTGCATCGACGCCCTAAAAACGTCAAGGTTCATTTGTATTGACAATGAAGCACAAGAAAATGAAGGTACAAGCACCCATCCATGTGCTTCAGGGCACTGAATCAAGTGCCTGTCTACTCAGTTTCAGCACAGCCACTGATATGGGACTGATTTCTGTGAATTACAGCATGAATGCTCACCACAAAATGTCAAGCCAGTTTCCTTTGTTATTTAATGGTATGAGAAAACTTACGACTATTTAAGTAAATTTGCATATTAATGAGGACATCCATCCTGTTGTTCAGAGACAGACAAATTGATTTAGAAGAAGCTATTGAAAAATAACTTGATTCATTACTTAAGGATGACATTATTGAGTGTTCAATTGGTCCAAAGCCATGGGTTTCTCTCATAGTGGTACTGTCAAAAAAGGCCTGGGAAGGATCAGTACGAATTTGTGTTGACATGCGCCAAGCAAACAAGGCAATTGAAAGAGAATTACATCCAGACCCACACATTGCTGACTTGATAATGCAATTAAATGGTGCAAAGGTCTTCTCTCATCTTGATTTAAATAAAGGTTATCATCAGTTACAACTTGAAGAAAATTGCAGGTTGATCTGTTTAGATACAAAAGTCTAAGCTTTAGTGTGTTATCTGCTTCTGAACTGTTTCAAGACGTCATTCAATGTATCATACAGCCTGTCATGAATGCATTCATTGACACATCAGTTTTTGGAGCTACACAAAATAAGACATGATAAAGCTCTTACACAAGTATGTTGTTTGCTTGCTGAAGCTGGTTCGACTTTGAATGCAGACAAATGTGAGTTCCATAAGACAAAGCTAAAATTATTTGGCCATATCTTTTCTAATTGGGGTATGACAGCAGATCCTGCTAAAGTACAAGTGCTGTCAAATGCTGATCCCCCAAAAGATATTTCAATGGTTTGTACAATTCTTGGCATGGCCAGTTACTGTTCCAAATACCTACAAGACTTTACCACTGTTGAGAGACTTAACGGAAAAAGAATGCTTCATTTAATTGATAACATGAATATGAGAAAAGCTTTAAAAGAATTAAACAAACCATTGAGAATGCTAAGGAAATGGGCTACTTTAATCCTAAACTTCATACAGAGGTTGTTGATGACACTAGGCCTGTTGGATTAGGCACTATCCTTGCACAGCACAGCAAACAGTTGAATGCTCAAAGTCATATTGTGGCATATGCAAGTAGACATTTGTCTCAAACAAAGCATGCTTACTCACAACATGGAAAAGAAAGCTTAGCTGTGGTGTGGGCTTAGTGAACATTTCCATGTCTTCCTGTACGGAAAGTCTTTAATGCTGGTAACAGATCATCAAACTTTCCTGTCTATATTTGGCAATCCAAAGGCCATAAGCCTTCTTTCATTGAATGATGGGGACTACGGTTACAAGAATATAATCAAACCATTGTGCATCATCCAGGGAAAGATCAGGACCCTGCTGACTACTTTTCCTGAGCACCTGTACGAGGTCACAGCACTCCCTCTAAGACAGCTGAGGACTGTATGAATTTAACTGTGAAATCAAACACACCAGCTGCTATTTTATTAGCCCAGATTATCACTGCCACAAGCCACGACAGTGACATGTTAAAGCTAAAGGACATAATTACACATCAGTCTTGGAACCAACACACTCGACTGCTCACCAATGATGATGAATATAAAAATGTCAAAGATGAACTGTCTATAACTCATGAAGGAGTTATGCCACGAGTGTTGAGAATTCTGATTCTGGAGAGTCCGAGGCAGAAAATAATTTAAGTGGCCAATGAAGGACATCGTGGAATTCTTGCCTCAAAACGACCTTTCCAAAATCATGTCTGGTTTCCTTATCTTGATGGCAGGATTGAAAAGGAATTAAAAGTCTGTCATCTATGCAACTGCCTTTCTACACAAATAACTCACCACGCCTTGAATATGCCAGAATTCCCAAAGGCTGCATGGGAGAGACTAGCCATTGGATTTTTCAGTCCATTCCACAATGGACAGCACCTGCTAGAGCTTATGGATGGGTATTCACAATTTCCATTAAATGAAGTTCTTTCATCTACTACACAAGAAAGAGTCATTGAAATACTTGTGGCCGCCGGTCAACTGACTTGTTGAGCGGTTTATAAGTACACTAAAGAAAGCAGTGCAGCGTGCTAATCTTGAAAAGCGCAATTTGAAATTATGTTGAATTCTACTTTGGGACACCCCACTTGACTACAGGTGAAAATCATGCAACATGGATGTTTGGGAGATGAATAAAAACCAAGTTGCCTTGGGGGATGAAGCAGCTACTGGCCACACAGACTGTGATTCTAATTGCATGGCTCATAACTCAAGTCTAATGGCCCCTTCCCCCATTAAGATAGGGAGGACTCTGAGCCTGGTTTTCCATAGTAGCTAAAAAGCTCCTTCAGTGGAGAAAGAAGAATATATTGTAGTAATTAAAAGAGCTTCAATTGTGGGGGTAGAAGGCATGGTGGCTTGCCAACCAAAAGAGAATTCTTCATTCATGAATTCATTTGATGATGAAAGTTTGATCTTACTTGACGAGCTAACAGCCTTCCCTTGCTACTCCATGGAAGCCTCAACAATCACTCCTAGCGATCTCATGGAAGCTCACAACCCTGAAGTGAATAGCATGAAGAGCAGGACCCCAGGGTACTGGGGTCCAACTAACTTACATACCCAGACTTAAAATTACTGGAAAACCCTGGGAATTCTGTGGCCTCCCCATTCTTGGAGTTTCCAGTAGTGAATAACACTCTGTTGTACCCCTTAGTAAAAGTCATCAAACCTCAGGGCTCCCTTGCAGGGGTTGAAGCTGTACCTTTGCTTGAAGCACCTCATACTTCAACTCCCTGACCGAGTTATGTGGCAGATAGCTGCTCCCACAGCTGGCCTCTGAGCACCTATCTCAGCGAGGAAACTGCCAGGAGGCAATTAATGGAAAAGACCATTTCTGCTATCAGCAGAGCAGTGGAATTACATTCTGACAAATGTGACGTCCAAATAATGGTATTGCAGAACTAAGCTGATTACGCAAAAGATATTGACCAAAAACTAAATAAATTACATTTTCTAATAGCACGTGTGCAGCACTCTATTCTGGATAATGAAGTTACATGCTTTTGTTCACATTTTCTTGAAAGGTTGGCCGACCTTCATGCAGTGGTGGCTTCCCTAACTTCTGAATTGAAAAAGAGGTGCTCCGTATACGATCGGCTGCATCAACAACCAGCCCCGTCGCAGATACCGGAAAAGCAGTGGGCATGATGGACAGGGTGATCTCTGTTCGAGTTACATAAAAATGAATTGATTCTCATGACTCTGTCTCAATAAATCATCAGGAAGAGGGAGTGTTGCCTGCAATAGACAACATCCCTCCTACTAGCAAGGTCTTACAATCCTGTAATCTTGTTCAAGTGGAGCTGGATTCCCCTGTTAGCCCTTTTACTCAAATGGCACCAACAATTAGAAACAAAAGAACAAAAAGCTACATGAAATTTAACAAAAAGGGGAATCAAACTGATCGAATAGCCTGACTGCAGAAAGGGCCCAACCATACAGAGGAGCAGGTCCCTGAAGATAGGGGGGGCTAACCAATGGAGACCCAGTACCAGCATCCCACCAGCCAATAAGTGTGCTATAATAAATTCCATTTATTCCTCTTCACTAGATGAAATTAATGAAGACACTCCGATTGAACAACAGCCTAAGGATAACCCTCTCTGGCCCCCGGAAACTGCCAGAAGGGACCCACGGCAGTTGGATACAGGGCACTCTCAGACAAGGGGTCAAAGACACATTGGGGAGCCATTGGTATGCCAACATCAACCACCCGACAACACTGGCCCCCAAAACTTGTTAGAATTGGCCCACACCAGTTGAGAACATGGCACCTGCAGATAAGGGGTCAAAGGGGCATTGGGGAGCCTCCAATAGTCCCCTTGGGGTCCATCCCTGAAAACAGAGAGGGATCTGACTTGTAAAGCAGTCTGTTAATCCCTGAATATGTATCATGGGGCAATGAAAATACCTTGAACATGATAAACATGATAACATTTTTTTGCTGCAATGCCAAGCTTGAATAACATTGCTTCAAAAGACATCAGCTACATCACTTTTATGAAGGGTCCAAGTGATGAAAGTAATTTAAGAAGAGAAGTTTGCTTCCTTGATAACACCATTGTTCGTCTGGTACACGCTGAAAAGGAGATACTGGCTCAGTGGGGCATAAGGATTGTCAAATAACCTATAGGAAAATCTGCATAACTTTTTGCCCTTAAGCAACTTCAGCCTCAGAGGAGCAAAATTACCTCCAATCTGAGAGTAAGGTTGCAACCCCACTAACAATTACCTCTTGGAGCATTAGGGAATATAACACCTGAACGTCCCCTCAAGTCCATTTAGATTACTTATGCACCTTTAATCTAATCTGCTTGCAAGAAACATGGCAATTATCTGCAAACCCCTGGGTGTCTCAATCTACGTATACAATCAATTGGGCTTTGCCATCTCCACCCTAGCTGAATTAAACAGAGCAGTCATCATCATCAAACTCATATCTTCCCTATCATAAGGGAACCACTCAAACTCATTAATACTGGCAAATATCTATATTAATACAAATCATGAGAAAAAAGGACCACAATACATTATCTCGTCAAAAACATTGCAAGACTTATGACAGGATCACCTTAATTGTACCTGACTTACAGCCGGTGATTTCAATGCAGATCTGCTAAAACAGACGAACGATCATGAGTGGCTAAACATTGAAGACAAACTTTGGAACATTCCATCTTTAAATCCCTCATCTCTTATGAGAAGCTCAAAATTTGACATCGAGTTGTACTCAAGTTTACATAAAATGGGCCTGCGGTCCCTAAATGTGAGGAGCAGCACAGCTCATGAGGCTGTTTAAACACACTCCTCTCACCATTGACTGGTAATACTCGATTACTTATGGGTTATGATCTAAGACTTCCATCGGATCTCGGACTTTAAAATCTATTATAACCTATTAAGTGATCATACAACACCGTCATGTTCTTTGCATTTGATGACTGCCTCCTTGCACATGGAAACTCTGTGAGGAGAGCAAGCAAGGTTAGAACTAACTAAACATTTAAGGTGGCACATTAATTTAGAATCACCAACTATAAAACTCCTTCAAACTGTTCTTTCACATACTTCAAATATATCCTCTGCTCTAACTGAAATCTGGTCAGACTTCACCAATGGTTTACTAAACGCCTTAATAAAACTGCAGCCTCGTCAAGGTCCATCGCACAAAACTCGCCCCCAGCGGATGAATAGCAATGAACTAATGTTACTTAAAAGAGAGCTTAATAGATGCATAATGGGTGCACACAAGGATCCAAAGATTTTGGGACAAAGAGAAAAGATCAATTCAGTGCGCAAGAACTATATGCAATGGGTTTATGTGGATAGACAGTGTGACATGGATTCCCAATGGCTTGCAGTCTTTGCAGCAATAAAAAGGAGGGGATTCTAAAACATCTGGCTTATGGTCTATAAGGCGAGGGGGATTCAAAAACTAAAGGAGCTGTTTGACATTCCTATGGCTAACTGGATGGGGTACGTATCCATGTTATACGGTGATCAATCCACAGGCTATTCAGCTATCACACTGGGATGGAATGCTCAGCTCTGCAGGCAGTCTTTCAACTCAAATTACGGTCGGAATGGTTCTAGAAGCCCTAGCATCAATCTGTACCGCCAGTGCTCCCGGTCCCAACAGCCTTCCTGCAAACAGGTTTAAGGTAGCATTTGATAAATGGACCACTCACTGTTTAACTACTGTTTACAGAACATGCAGGTGCCCAAGAGTTGGCGCGGATCCCTCCTAGTCCAAATACATAAGAAGGGTGCACTGGATAAGCCAAAAAACTTTAGACTCATCGCCCTTTTGGATGTGGAGGGGAACTGCTATGTGAAAATCCTCCATAAGGAATTGGAGACCTGGGAACAACATAATAAAATAATTCCCGCCAAACTGACAGGATTTCAGAAGGGGAAGGGTACAGAGATCAATCTACTTTGTATTTCGATCTTAATCAATAATTCAACTAGAAGTGGGGGCTCTGCAGCTATATAGTGCACTTACTGATTTTGCAACAGCCTTCGACAAAGTAGATAGACTTCAGGTGTGGGCCAAACTGGATGCATGAGGCATTCCACCATGTCTATCAGATTTAATCAGGAGCCTTCACACCAATATTTGGGTCAAAGTATTTGAATGACCAGAAAATGGGCCTACTCAGCCAAGACTTATACCACCTGGGGCCTTAAGCAAGGCTAGATTTCGGTGCCTTTACTCTTTAATTAGTACCTTGTGGATCTGAACAACCACCTCGGAAGAGCGAACTGCTTTCCATTGAAACTCAAAGGGAAGAGGGTGCACATGTCCAAATACACTAATGGTACAATACTAATGGATAAAACAGCAATTGGTCTTCAAAGAATCTCAACAACTCAGTATCAACACATGGAAAACTAAGATCTTAATCTTCGGTAGGGGATCGTGGCAAGCCAGCCAACAAGATGGCCACATGGCATTGAAACTACAGAGAGCAATGCCCTTAAATCCTCTATTGTGCAGCCAATACTGCAACTATGAGCCATCTTTCTTCTGTGGTTTCATTTTAGTACTGTTGGGAGTGCAACTGACTGCCACGAAGCTTCTGTTGGCTCCTGCGTAACCTGCCCTGCGGCATTGCCCGCCGCAGCCTGACGCCGCCTGCGGAGGCCTCGCGAGGACTGGGCCTGTGGGTGAGCCTGAGGGTCGTGGCGCAAGCAGCGTCAGGCGTCTACTACTTGCAACATCCTTGCCTGGACGGTGTCGGAGGCACTGTGACATACCCAACTTGAAGGCAACTGTCCAGCACTTCGACCACAATGCTGCTGTTCGGCTCGGCCTGACATACGGTGAGTTCTGGGTGTGCTGCTTTGGTCTGGCTCTGCTGGGCATGCTGCTACTCTGGTGCAATCTCTTTTGGAGCCTTGCTGATGGGTGCGGTGGGGGCCTGGCTGGGGGCCACATGAGCTGTGGAGGGGCTCCTGTCCCCTCTCTGATTGCTGTGGCCTGAAGCCGGCTTTCTTTCGCCATCATTGGCAATTGGCTCTGGACTGATGCTACACAATTTACCACTACATTGACCTACACACCATTACCATGGTCATCATCTGTACTCCTTCTTCCCACTAATCTGTGCAACTGAGTCCTTTGAAACACTTTTCCTTGCTATTGGGGCATTTAAGCACATGTGATTTCACTTATCTCCATACCACGCTTCCCGGTTGATCAGTGCACCTATTCATAGATATCTTGAACTGATGGATTGCCTCCCTCTTATTTCCTGCGAGTCATTGAGAGTTCACTACTACAATTCTTTCCATTGCAGACCAGTCTGCTTTCATCTCCCTGCTAATATATGGGGTGTCTACCTCTTCTGCTCTATTTGAATTGTTGTCTGTGGATTGCCTCTCCCTGTTTTTGCTCCATCTGGCGTTTGAGGTTTGTGGGGCACTGCTCTCATTGCTACTATATTGGGGCTCGGGGACCCTAAACAGATGCAGCTTAGCTTTGAGCCAGCTAGGACCCTGCAATGTCAGTGTTTATCCACTGGTTCGGATGACGCCTCGGAGCACTCTATGACTGACCTCCCACTTGATCGCACTGCTGCGATCATGTCCGAACTCCACGCTGGCTTCTAGGCAATCAATTCCAGATTTGATACCTTAACACATCGTTTGGACACCATGACCGAGCATCTGGAGCACCATAATGCTAGAATAGAGGATGGGGAACATCGGATTTCCGTGGTGGATAATGGCCATGCTGCGATATCTAAACGTCTTGAGCACGTCGATCGCATTCTCAAAACCACAGCTGCCAAAAATGAGGACTTGGAGGCCATAGCTGGCATACCCAAATCCACTAAATACTGGTTGAATGGATGTATTTGTGGAGCATCTCCTATTGGAACTCTTTGGCAAAATGTCCTTTACTAATACTTTTGTGGTTGAGCGGATGCATCAGATACTTAGACCCCGCCTGCAGCCAGGGGTGCCGGTGCGACAGCTTATTGCTAGAATTCAAACTTTTAGGGATCAAGGCACTGCCCTACGCCTGGCTTGGGATGAGGGGCGGTTGCACTATCAAGGCTCTACTGTTTGGTTATATCCAGATAATACACCAATGGTCCAGTAGGCCAGGCACAAGTTTACTGATGTCAAATGTTCCCTTCAGAAACTCGGACTGAAGTATGGGATGCTTTACCCAGCACGCATTCATGTGGTAGTGAATGGCCGTTATCATATTTTCACTACTCCGGCAGATGCTTCACAGTTTTGTATAAGATGCATTAATATGGCCAATCCCCTTCCACTGGAAGTCCTGTTACTTCATCTTCTGTGGTCTTATCACCTACTCCACCTGATCTGCATACATCCTAAGATGCTCCCTGCAGTTTAAGTTATATGTCCGCAATCTCCTGCATACGACTTTTCAACCGTTGTTAGTTCATGCACGTGTGCCTGCCCCTTTGGCCCTGTGCCGCTCTTTCAGTTTCTCTTTTTTTTTGCTTTTCTTAATAACTATTAATGGTATTTAGTAATCTGCATGATGTTCAGATTTTCAAGTCTATTCATTAGTATTTGGGCTTCGTTACCCATGGTGTTTTCACTCCCCCCTGGTGTAGGCCACTATGTTTGTGTTTGCTGAGGTTGATTGGGCTCTCCAGCTGTTCTTATGGCTGGAGTATTTGGGGGGACTGATAGTTCTGTTTTTGTTTATTTGATCAGCACTACTTATTTTTCATTGTGGTACATATTGGGTCAGTTTGAAACAACATTGTTGTTATTCTCTGTTTTCCTCCACCATTACATTTCCCCAAGCATTAGAGGCCCAACATTTCACCTTTCTAGTATGACATGGAACATTAGAGGTTTAAACAACCCTCAAAAAGGAAGCAGGTTCTTGCCTAATAACATCGCTATGGGATTCAGTTGGCTTTCCTCCACGAAACACATTCAGTGCCCCGAGGGGATTGTAATTACGCTAACTCATGGGGTCCCCACCAATATTACTCCTATTACAGTCTCCAGTGGAATGTGCACTTTGATAAATAGTGGGGTCCCCTTTAAAACGATCACGTCTACTTTAGATCCTGCTGTTCATTACCTCCTTGTACTTGAGGAACTGGTAGGTCGACTTATACTTCCGGTTAATGTATACGCACCCAGCACTTACTCCCCTGACTTCTTTCTGGATTTGTCAGCACAGATTAACCAATACCAAGCTTACTATATTATTATGGGTGGAGCTTTTAATCTTACCTGTCAGCCTGACCTCGACTCTACTGGGTCTCCACTTATTACTAAATCCTGGTCACTGCAGACACTGCTGGATCTACTGCACTCATTTCACCTAACAGATGCTTGATGACATAAACTTCCTCGTCAGTGAGATTATACATTCCACTCTGCTCAACACAATGTATGGACCCCCCAATGATCAATGGTATTTATTTTGTGGTGCTCTTTTGTGGCTACGCATTATCTCACATTTTCCACGTACACTATCAGACCATGCTCCGGTTTCTATTACATTGGCTATTCCCACAAATGATCCATTGGTTCATCATTGAAGTTTCCCTACTAATGCGACTCAGTAATCCGCTCTGAGGTGCGAGAGCCTATTATAGGATATTTTTCCACTGATGTTGGAACTGTTGAGGAACACTCTTTCCTATGGGAGGCCTTTAAGGCCTATATTATGGGAATTTGTATTTCAAAGTATACAGTCATTGTCAGCAGCATATGTCATGTTCTTACTAAAGTGGAGAATGAACTTCAGAAAGACTGCGCGGATGCCACTGCATCACATACTCCACACATTTGTGACAGATCACGACTTACGAATGAATTACATGACCTCAACAAACATTAAATCAATTACCTTGGAAAATATTTTGGGGCACGGAGGCAAACGTCCCGCAGATGTGACCAACCCAGTGCACTCTGATGGCACTGAATTTACCAATGGCTCCTGCATACTGGCGGACTTCACGCATTATTATAACACACTTTCCATGGCTTGCCCAGGGGGAATGAAATTTACTAGCTGATTATTTGTCCAAAATCGAAATGGTCTGGCTTGAAATGGGTCACCAACAATTTCTGTCTTCCACTATTACATGTGAGAAAATCTCACAAGCTATTGACAACTTGAGTGGCGCCTATGGTTCCGGGTGTGGATGGGTACACAGGGGACTTTTATAAAGCTGATAAGTATGTTTTGGTCCTGTTTTTATTGGAAGTACATGCAGAATCCCTTGAACATAGCTCCCTCCCACCCACGATGCGGGAAGCAGAAATCACTCTACTGCTCACACTCAATAAATACTCTCATTTCAGCTCTTCTTATAGCCAACTTTCTCTCATAAACCATGATGCTAAAATATTTGCCAAAGTATTGTCCACTCACCTTTCCTTATTATCAGATGCAGTCAGGTTTCATACCATACCGCTACACTTTCATAAATTTTATCACCCTTTTTGCTATGATCAATCAAATTTCCCCCTCCGTCACCTTTGCAGTGGCTTTGTTGGATGCCAAAAAGGCATTTGATTCACTTGAATGGTGCTTTCTTCACACTACTCTAGCTAATACTAGTATCCCCAATGTTTTTCGCAATTTGATATGCTTGTTAGATCGCGACCCTATGGCCAAACTACCAATTAATCTGGTGCTTACAAAGCTATGCCCTCTGATACATGGCACTCTGCAGGGAGCCCCCTTTCTCCTCTTTTGTTTATAATTGTCATGGGTCCTTTCATCCGTCATTTGCAGGAGAATCATTTACACAGGGGCCTCCGGTTCCCACAAGGGACACTGTTAGCTCCCCTTTATGCAGATGATATCATGCTTTTTGTTGGTGACCCTGCTTTTAATTTACCTCCGATTGTACGGAAAGTGCAGAGTTCTGGTATTCTCTCCGGCCTCCGTATCAACTGGAGTAAATCCAAATTATTCCCTATCACTGATGACACTGTGCCATGTGCTCTTGAGTTCCCATTGTAATGGTGCTCAGATTCAGACAAATAATTAGGCATTCAAATTCATAGAGATCACTAGCAACTGATACGGCGTAATTATGGACTGTCTCTGAGCAAACTCAAGACGCGGGTAGAGAGGTGGATAAGGCTCCGGTTGGGTATAGCAGGGCAGATAACCACTATCGAAATGGTCATGTACCCTCGTTTTTTGCATTTTTTTCTTAAATATTCCCATTCCTCTTACTAACAGTTTTTTTGCTTCTTTACACAGCCTCCTCTTCTGATTGATATGGTCAGGCTCTCGACCCCGTATTAGCTGAGAGGTTATTATGCTTCCTTATGAACGCAATGGATTTAGAGTCCCTGATTTGTAGCTCTATTTTTATGAAGCCCGGGCCTATAATGCTCATTATTGGTATCACCCCGATTCCCGTCTACCGTTTTTAAAACCTGAAGGAGCCCAATTACCACAAATACTGATGACCACTATCTTACTTCAGGGTCTTACGCTTGACCCCAACGCTATACACACGCTTGTCACTACCAGTTGGGCCTGGTTTAAATTACTATGGTATCTGGGCGGTGACACCCTCTATTTCCAGCATCACCCACTAATAAATAACCCTTGGCTCCCACTTACCTTGGAACGGCTGGTGCAGCGTACATTGTGCACACATGATTTATGGACAATGGGTAATTTGTTCATGGATGGTATTCTTAAACCCAGTTCTACTATGGCTAAGGAGGGTTGGTCCATAATTATAGAGAACTTTGTATTCCATCAGTTACATAACCCATTGCGTGGAGTGTTCCCCACCAATCCGACTTAGCCAAACAACTTCCCCCCATTATTTTTAGTGATCATTTCCCATGATAACAGTCACCTAGTTTCCAGACTGTACCACAGTTCCTTGCAATAAGGCCTGCTGGTGTGGAGAGGGTCAGGATGGCATGAGAACGGAAGTTAGGCATTTAGATTTCAGAGAAGACATGGCATTACTACTGTATGCAAACCAAACTGATTTCAGGCAATCATCGTCATAAAATAATATAGCCTTATAGCCCGCCGTTGCGGGCTATACCGGCTATTAAAGGCCCGCTGCAACGTTAAAGGCACGAGCCGAAGGCGAGGGACTTTAACAAAAGCAGCGGGACTTTAATAGCGGTATAGCCCTGCTACGAAGGGCTATAAGGCTATTAGAACATTCTGCCACTAGAGGGCAGAATGTTCTAACAAATTAAACAAAGGATTCTCGAAGCTCGAGGAGATTTAAATCCCCTCGAGCTTCGAGAGGCTTTTGTAAAACATTGGAATGTTGCTCTGCGGGCCTTTACCGGCCCGTAGAAGCACGGAGCACTCCATTGTCTACAATGGAGTGCTCCACATTCGAATGTTCCAATACATTATACGTACCTCCACAGGGCCTACACCACTCCGGACGCTTTGGTGAAATTTGACCCTACTATATCTCCTTGCTGCCCTAAGTGTCAGGGGGACCTTACTGATTTCTTTCACTTGACATGGGCATTCAGGGTGGTGGCATCCTTCTGGGATGATATCTATTCCATTCTATGTTTAATGATTAGGCAAACTCTCAAGCATGATCCTCTTATGGCCTTATTGAGGTATGTTAAGCAGTTGCCAATGGGGATACGTCGCTACAATGCCATTGCTTTGTTACTTGCTAAGAGGCACACCTCACTTCACTGGGGAACTCACACTCCCCCAACGAGAGAAGTCTGGCTTAAAGAGCTATCTTATTGTGATACCACCTTTGAATTGTATGCTTCTCTCTAACCAATAACATCTAGACCCAAGGACATTTGGCAACCATTGCGCAATTATTTGTTGTCCATCAAAAATGCCTCGGAGGATAAAATGCCAAGCCTACTAGTTCATTATTTGACGAATGTCCTCTCTTCTGCTTTTGGGCTATTGCTTTCATATTCTTGATATGTTGTCATGTCATTAAGTGTTTGTAATGGTTTTGATGTTTCCTTGTATTCACTCTATACTCCGTTTTCTCTCCTGTTTTTAGTCAGGTCCTTTCTGGTTTTGCTATTTTTTCTGTTCCTAGAGACCTATTGTACCACTTATGTAAATGATGAGTCCATTTTTTTCATTCTGGTTTATTGTATGTGCTGCTGTTTGAAAATCATAAATAAAGGTTAAAAAAAAAATGTTTAATCTTCATCACCAAGACATACAAAAAAGAAGATTGGTATATAAATGCTCAGAAGATTGAAAGAGCATCAAATACCTAGGAGTTTGGATTAATGAAGGCTGCCTTCCAACCCTGCAGATCGAGGCTTTGGCAATATCAGCCAAGGCCCTTACTTTTCCCTTCCAGTGCCTACTTTGAAATCTCTCTGGCCCGGACCTGACAACAATCTGCAAAGTCATTGATAGCAAATTAATGCCCACATTGGCATATGGAGCATTTGTTTATTTAAATTCTATTAGAACATTGGAATGTTGGAAGATCCATTGAAAACAATGGAGTGCTCCGGGCTTATAATGGCTGGTATAAGACCGGAGCTCCAACATTCCAATGTTTCTTTGTTCACAGCTCTGGCTGTGAACAAAGGTTTCAGGGAGCCTGCGGGATTTGAATCCCCTCGCGCTCACTGAAGGCTTCGTTTTATTTGTTAGAACATTCTGCCCTCTAGTGGCAGAATGTTCTAATAGCCTCATAGCCCTTCGTAGCTGGGCTATACCGGCTATTAAAGTCCCGCTGCTTTGTTAAAGTCCCTCCCCTTCGGCTCGGGCCTTTAACGATGCATCGGGCCTTTAATAGCCGGTATAGCCCGCTACGGCGGGCTATAAGGCTATATTACAAGCCGGCTTGACCGGGCTCAATGCCACTGCTATAGGTGCTTATTTAAGTTACAGGCATCTTCTGCACAAGCACAGATCCATTTGGAGTTCAACCTGGTTCGACAAAACTATTCATTGTACACCAGCTTCTTCTCTATGTGATTCAACCTTGCAATAGCTGAGAAGGGGTCGTTAAAAAACTCTTGTGGGACATTACAAAGAATCCAAAATCTGACCCCTACCAGCTTATCCAGGTAGCCACAGACTAGCTGGTTGCTAGAGACCTCTTGAAGACTTCCTTGTACCCTGAAAAACCTGTCAAAATTATTGATGAAGCAAGTGAAGCTCTTATCGGTCCTTGGGGACCTTTGCTCAATTAACACCAAGAAGCACACTGACCTGAAAATTGCTTTATATCAGCCAGTAACTCTTCCTGTGGACTTGCCTCTCTTCCTACTTTACTGTAAAGTCTCAACTAATGCGTTTCAGATTCGGCTTAAAACCACTCAAAGCATACAAGTACGGCTGTCTGACTGGCACCTCGGATGCTTTATGTGGGGGCTGTGTTTTTAAGCAGGAGTCACTTTTACATTCTTTATGTAAGTTTCACCCAGACGATATTATCTTTTTTTAATTTTTGAGGCAGTTGAGCACTGGGGCTTGCAAAACAGCTGTAATTGAATGTCTGAAGGGTGACTCCTGTCAACTGACAGCAAGATGAATTACGTTTATGACACTTGTCTCATCAATACTCAAAAATGTGACATCTTGAAAGCAAAGCCCATAACACAATGTTGGACAAGGCCCCCTCCAGGATGGCCGGGGCGGCCCCAGCGACACCTTAAGGATTTGGGGGGCCCTGGGCAGATTGTATTTTGGGGCCCCTGTTCAGAACAGTGTTGAATTTATGATCCACTTTCAGATCTTTCATGCCCTCTTTGGTCGGGTCATTGACAGATGACAGACACACTGAGCCAAATTCTGAAGTTGTTACATCTAATATTCAAAGATAGCGATGTGTGTTTTCAAAATTGTAACACATAAGCAGCTCACTAATTCTACTGCAAATCATCTCTGTGACACCCTCCCATTTCTCATATATGAGGTCCTTATTTGATCTAAAAGAAACTTTCTTTATGGATGTTGCATGAAACATAAACACAACACTTCCCTGCAAGATGTCTGTAATAGACTTTCACACATCACTCACATCAATAAATAAACGAAAGAGAAACAGTATTTAAAACAATCTGTTGAAGAATTATTCAAAGTCATCAGGGCAAGCATTTGCAGAATAGAGCTAGCTTTATCTGGGGGCCCCCTGAAAGACTGGGGCCCTGGGCCAAAGCCCACTTTGCCCATGCCTTAAAACGTGTCTGGGCTAGCACTTCTAGCACTTTAACTTTAGAACAGGTAGGGTGAGGCTCCTCTCTTCTGTAGGCTCGGTTTGGCTTGGCAGTTTTATTTTGCATTTTGTTTCGTATCCCTCTGATCTCCCATTGCTGCTAATCTGAATAGGGATTTTGTTGCTCTTTAAAAATTATAAATCATGTGATAGTGTGTACTTTTTCTTGTTTGTGGCATCTTTTATAATCTGCATGATATTGTCTTTTAATATCCTGGTGCTCTTTTTATACTAATGCTTGCTATGATTTAAATTAATCTTGCAAATTGGAATAAACTTTGAACTTCATTTACTGTTTTCAACCTTTCTTCACAATTTTTTGTGGGAGCTCTTTCTTAATCAGCCTTTCTTGTTATTGATATTTTAGGTGGTTAACTGCAACAACAGGAAGTTCTACTTTATTTTTAGTTATCAATGCCAAATAATTGCTTAAAAATAGAATATTTAAACCAGTGGCACAATACCAAATGACGGGATCCCCATGCAGAGAGGTATCAGGGGCTGATCACCCATGTCTCACAGATATCTATAGGCTTTAGACTGCATGGGGGCTCCCTGAATGCACGGGAACCCCTCTGCTGCAGGGGCTGCAGGCCTGTGCATTACACCCATGGTTTGCAAAGTCACATTTTATATAATAACTTTTCCAACACAGCGTCCGTCCTTCTGCACAGATCTGTTCACCCCTAAGATCTTTAGCACAGCTTTCTCAAGATGAATCACAATTCTGAATTTTCACCCAACAGCATCTCGCTCTGAGCACATAGACTGAGGAAAATCCTTAAAATGTTTCATACATGTAGTCTGCAATCACATTGAGAGCGTGTGGACATTCGCACACAGATCTAGTGCTTAATTTGAGCCTGTGTGTGCAGGGGGCGCCACCAGCACTCATTTATGTAGACCGGCACTTCTTTTTCTTCCGCAGACTTCGACCGTGAGCAAGAGACAGAAACAAACACGAGGGGGAATGAAGGAGAGGTGGAAAAAATCTAACAAAGCAGGGATGAAAAAGAACCCGCAAGGCCAAGATAAAGGGACAGGGAGTGTCTGATTGTGGAAGAGGCATGAGGTGGACTCTAGCAGGGACATCTTAAGGATTTTGGGGGCCCCAGGCCAGACGTATTCTGGGGCCCCTGTTCAGAACAGCTTTGAATTTATGATCCAGTTTCACTGACAGTGCCTAGGCACACTTGTGCAAATGCTAAATGTATATTCAGTATTGTAGCACAGCAGCAGCTCACTAATATCACTGCAAATAATCTCTGTGACCCTCCCCACCCCATATCTCATATGCGAGGTTCTGTTTTGATCTAAAATAAAGTACAATGTTATGGGCGTTGCTGAAACATAAACAAAACATTTATCTACAAAATGTTTGTAATAGCCTCTCACATATCACTCACATTAAAAATAAATGAATAGAAACGGTATTTAAAATAATCTATTTAAGAACTATTCAAGGTCATTAGGGCAAGACTCTGCAGAACAGAGGTGGCTCTGTCAGGGGCGGGGGGGGGGATGAAAGTCTGGGGACCTGGGCCATAGCCCACTTTGCCCATGACTTAAAACAACTCTGGACTCTAGACAAGCAGTCCTGGTACTAGGCACCCCGACCTTAAAGATGGCGGGCGCTGCCTTCTGAGCAAAAATGTGGGCACCGGCACGTATTCTCTTACAAATTATGCACTGTCAGATCTTAAATGACTAATAGTCATATGTTCCCAGCAAACTAGTACAAGTACACCCTGGAGGAGTTTCTGTCTTTTTCTAAATACAAGATTGCTAAATCATTTAAACCTATTTTCGTAGGTTGCCGTGTCCTTAGACCAATTATTTCCTAAATATAGCCTACAGTTCTGACGAGTGCAATTCACTCACTCCAGTGTTTAATTCCGATCGCTGCTCCATCACTTGTTACTGTATTTTTAGGGGTAAATTTATAGCAGACGACTGTATCACATGCACTAAAATATTCGAAGCATCTGCAGCTGCTTACATAGCAAGAGTTCCCAGCTACATTCCTGTCATGAATCATAGGTTTGTGCGGACGCTGCTGCTAAACCACCACTTGCAAGTGCCGTAGAAGAGTCTAACAATCTTTGCAGAAGTAGCTGACTGAAAGTTAACTGCTGTTGTGATGTCTGTTTTGAGACACGTCATTTTGCCACAGCTAAATCATGTACACTGGATTTTTGGGGCTGGCTTGACAGAGCAGCTATTGCCTGACCTCATGTGATGACCAGCAAAAGAGCTTCAAGCAGCACGAGTGAGAGGGGGCAAGGCTCCGCCCAATTGTTGGCTAGCATGAGTACCACATTTGATTGGATATAATTATGGTACTTTCTCCGAAAAAGAGCTTTCATTATCTAACATGTCTGCTGAGATCAAAATTAAAGACACAGCACCTTGTATACCAGTCCCATTGGCTACAGAGGGGTCTCCCTCACCTAATACCTAATATGTCTGCCGCGTTTTCAGTACTATCACACACGTGTAAATGTTTTCACTCAAATATTCAAGTGTCTGCAGCACTCCCTACCAGAGGAGAGAGGGATGCTTGGATCTCTACAATGGGGACGGTGTGGGGCTTTGGAGGAGATGCGTTCATGAAAGGAGAGTTTAGTCTGGGCTGGAGCCTGCTTCTGTGTGTCTAGTGTCACTTCTGTGAGGTGTGTACATTCCTCTCCCTCTCGCTTTCTCTTTCGCCCTGCATCTCACACTCTCTGATCAGGGGCGGCCTTAGGCATGTGCAAGCTGTGCACCTGCACAGGGTCGCCAAACCCCAGGGGCCGCCACGAGGAATCGGATACAATACATATTCGTGGCGGCCCCTGGCAGGGATTTGGCGGCCTCCGGCTTCCGAGTCTGCCTGCCAGGTCCCCCTCTTCCGGGGCCCCCTACCTACGCTCTCTGCACAGGGCCACCATGAGCCTAGAGCCGCCCCTGCTCTGATCTCACTTGATCAGAAAACTGCACTGGAAATCATACTGACTCAGGCACCGCCACATGGCCAACAGCAACCAGCAACGTAGACAAAACGAGGGCTGCTGCTGCCAGCATCCAAAAGTGGAGGACTCCATCAATGCATCAAGGGTTATTGAGGAAGCTGGGGAAGGAGCGAGGAAGGCCCACTGTTGAGGCTGTTACAGGGTACACACTGCAGGCAGGGCCATCTTAATAGCATTACAGGCCCCCAGGCAAAGCAGTGCACTGGGCCCTGCCTACACAGCCACCTCCCATGGCCCGGCCCGCCCCTCCCTGAACACCCTGACTCAGAGCCAGCAGCTGAAAAATAAAATTATATTCAAATCTTGTTTTATTTTTCAGCTGCTGGCTCTGAGCCAGTGGTCTGTGCATAGATTAAGATGTGGCCCTTATGCTCATGGGGCCCCGGTGCAATTACGCGGCACGCCCTTGCATTAAGACGGCACTGACTCCACGTACACGCCCAGCTTGAAGGGAGCTTTGTCAAAGTCTGCATCTCTCACCTGCCAGCCTCCTGCAGCAACACTCAGGTTCCACTTGCCGGCCATGAAGCACTGAAGCATGGGACAGTCCTCTGCTTCTGAATGCTTACCTGAAATAGTAGTTACAATAGATCATCCTGTGGATTCAACAGAGTTATTGCACAAACTAAACAACATTGAACTTGATTCAGGATCCCTTGCAGCATTCACTTTCTGGAGTGAGAATGTTGTACTTGATGTCTTGATTTCTATGATTACAGATGATTTGTGTTCTGATACGGGGGTGGGGTCTAATTTCTGAGTCCGATTCCTGTGTGTACCGCTTTACCTTGTTTCTGACTTGCAAAAATATATTTTAACATGCATTTAAAAAAAGTTGCAACTTAGCATGAGGCTAGAAGTCAGTGCAGATGTGTTCTTTTACATCTGCACATACTGGTAGGGCTGCTTCTCTGTATGGTCTAAACTACTTGTCTCGCCTCTGCTTTATCTCAAAGCATTATGACATTTATTGAAAGAGTTTCCAAAATAATTTAATCCAGTTAATTTTTCAAGGGTAGGGTTGTTTTCTGTAGTGAAGAGCATTTAATATACCCCCTTCTGTAATCCTTATAAGTAGCAACGGCTGTGATTCCTTTTACTTTTTCTCAGTGTGCAAATTATTCCATTGAGGGCTGAGCTAAGACCACCAATTGATTTGCAACTGAACAGCATTCCCTTTAGGTCTCCACTAGATCAGACCTAACACCCCAGAGAGGAAAGGTTCCGCCGCTCTGTCTAAAACCAGTTGAAATGTCCCACCCACTCATTTACTGACGTGCCAGATTCACTTACTTAAGAACCAGCAAAACCTTCCTATCCACACATGGATCTAAATGCTAATTAACCTTGATCTGGAAAGCACAGCGGACCACCTATTGAGAAAATTCGGATTCAATAATTGCTTCCCAATATTTCAACCACAGCCCAGCCTCCCATTCAGTGATATGTCCTAGAGATGACTTTATATGTGCTACTGCAGCCAACTCGTCTTTCAGCTGCACTTGATGCGTTCCCTCAGTGCTGCTGAGGACAAGAACAGGATCTTCCATATATAGGTCTGGAGAGCTCAAAATCAGACCCATGTGCTTGCTGTAATAAATCCTCTCAGCTTTCAGCATATTTTTCTTGTTTTTGGAAGCCCTCCATAAAGAAGTAGTTTACTTCTCACAGGGAGCTGCGACTGACCTGCACCGCCTTCCGGTCTAATCAAGAGATCCCTTCAACATTCTCATTTTAAGCTGTCAAATGCATGTACTCTTCAATTCTTTACGGAATCAGCCCCAAAACATCTATAAGAGGAATAAATTAGGAATAGTAAAATACAATTAGTACAGATGCAACTATTGTGCCACCTTTTTTTTTTATATATATTTTTACTGAGTTATTATTTGTCGAGAATCACAATACAAGCATGGTAACATTTACATAGTACGTATACTTGCATGTGAGTATTAAACAAACAAAAAATAATATGACTCCATCAATTAGGGATATGTTCATACCTAAAATCTTGCATTTATGCACACCGTACTGCATTTGGACATAAGCGGTTGTATCTCAGGAAAACAAATCTTAAAAATGTAACTCTTAACTCAACCCACCCTCCTCCCCCCCGGGTCACACAAGGAAAACACCCCCCCGCACCGTATTTCATAAGTCCGACACCATATCACACTAGGCTTTCTACTATGTTCTCAGACCGCGCTGCTCTCTGGCTACGCCCTCACCTCAGATCCATCGCGATCAGCCTGCGTTCCCTCGGTTATTTGTGAGGTGGTGGTCCCTCTGATGGGGATTTCTGAAATCATGATATACCACGACCTCGCATCGTCTTCTAATTTTTCATCCCTTCGAACTCGCCTCATTCCAATTAACTCTGCTGTGGCCCATTCCCCCAAGTCTTTGGCCCAAACTATTGTGCCATCCTTATACTTTTACTTATAGGAATTTGGATATTTCAGATCCAACGCTTAAAGGCATTTATGAGTAGGTGAAATAGGGCACATGCAGTGTGACTTTACCTAACCATAAATTCCAATGTAAATCAGCCCCAATGTGTTTGGACCCCTATAGGGGGAGTGTGACAGTAAGAACAGCCATTAAGCCAAAGAACAAGTGCACCAAAGTGAAAATCCACTGGCTGCAATGGAGAACGGGTAAGCACAAATATCGGATTTCCCTAATCACCCCATGTACTCTTTCTCATTATCTGCATCTCCTGTATCCAGATCATTGGGACGCACAGGCAAGAAACTGGAAAAGGATGACATTCCTATAGGTTCCTGGCGTATGAAGTAAATGGATTGGCATTTATACTGCGTTATTTCGATGCAGGAGGATTGACAGCTAGACACGCCCCTTTCAATTTATCTGGGTTGACGTGATTTTTTTTTATTCTGTTGTGTTACGTGCTGCGGCTACTTGGCAATTTCTGAAATTGCCTAATGCAGGAGATTCACTGTCCTTCTCCAATCACATGGCCATATTACAGAACGTGAGCACTGGTAGTGCTTATTTAAGGCAGGTCTCTGCCACTCTTTTGGGCTGACTGGTGTCTGAACAGCTGGAGCAGGGGTATTTTACAGTCTGAAACAGTGCCCATTACAGGTTGGTTGAAACGGGCGAAGACCGGGTGGGGTTCAAAGAGGGATGGGATATATCGTCAAAGAAAACACCTGAAACACAGGATGCAATAAGACTCAAAAGCATTCTTGCACAGGTGCTGGAGCAATCAGAGCAGAAAAATAATCCTGGTTTAAGAATATTTGTCTGATTTGTCATTTAAATCAAAACACATGTATGGTATGGAGAGCAGAATACGACGATTAGGAACTGAAAAATTAGAGACCTTTACGAAAAATTCCATCAATATGATTTTTTTAAAGTGGCTATTTGCTACATTAACACACAAAAAATTACAATCCTTAAAAACAAAAAAAAACAAAAAATTATCCTTTTGAGAACCACCCATGGCAAATTGGTGGCAGGGCCTCACCAAGTTGAAAGGGCAAGTTCTGGCTTGGCTGTTCATGGAGGTTGGATGAAGGGTCTTCGGCAATGGCAAAGCCCTGTGGACAACACCCACTGCACACATCCAAATGCCATGTACAGTGGGGGTGGCCGCAAACAGAATTTGGGAGCAAGTCCTGCCAAAAGCCAGGCCCTGCGACCAACCCCGCAGCTAATGGCCAATGCCATAGACTTTGGGGGTTAGCTGCAGATGGTTCTAAGTTGAATTAAGCATTTCAATAACAAATTCCAGAAATTTACTGAAAAAAAACAGTTAAACGGATATTTTGGTTTGGTGCCTGCCACACTGTGCATGGTTGGTAAGGGGTGACCCATGGGTACCACCACAGGCCCAATTGGGAAGGCTCTGGGTGCAGGGGGGGGCCGCTATGGGCCCCCAAAGCCTGATTCCGACTGCCAATTTGAGTCGGACGGCACGATTTGGAAAGGCTGTCTGAATCCAGCATCATAATCAGTTGTACAGAAATGCGGTCCTTAGTGAAATAAAATTCTGCTCCGTACCACTGGGTCATTCCAAATGCCGTCGGGTTTGGATTGGGATATTCCTAACACCTAACTCGTATCATACTCAGTGGGTCAAAAACCTTTCCGATATGGTCAGAAAGACACGTTACCGATCCGATTCGGACGGAGCAAATGCCGTTAGGAGGCCTTCCTAACCCCGTCAGAACCGGCCCCATGTGTGCAATAAAGCTTGTGGGCAGCTAGTGGGTCCACAGCAATGGTGTATGGATTCTGTGTATGCCTCCTAAAGTATGGCAAGCTGTCATAAAAATACAACTTTGCTTCAAAAGTGCCATGCCTTGGTTTGGTGCAAATCTGTTTAAGTGTTTGAGAAATTAACTTTATAAAAATGTATTAAGAGGGATGGAAAGGGTTAAAAATAAGAGATGTCTGGACCATAAGTCTGTGAACTTTCCTTGAAACTGCACTCATGGATGGTTCGCAGACTACATTTTAAAAATATTCAAATTGGAAATTGGACTGAATGAGGGAGCTTTTCTCCTGTTGTCCGTTTTGGACTCACTGGCTCAAACAGAAACAATTAATCTGAAGACTCTGATTGGCTGATGCAAGAAAAAACTCTGAGAGAGATTTGTGATCTCCAAAATAACAGGCCTTTTGTGTTTGCAATCCATAGTCTGTTGTCTTCATACTGGGACCTCAGGGATCAAAGGGAACTCGAAAAAAGCACATGGAGCTGTTGGGGTCGAAAAGTCACCTGCATGGTGAAGGAGACATGCACCCTTGCAGGACAGTGCATGGAACTTATGTGTGTGTGCTCAGTTACATGTGTGCGCGTGGATGATATTTAACATGGAGGACCGTGGGATCCATTATGGAAGCACAGGGCTTGCAGGTGCTGGAAATGTGAGAACTTAAAACCCTAGACAGGAGATGTGTATTGCTGACATTCCTGAGGACGGGTAGGTCACTCACTAAAGGAAGAGCAGCAGAGCATCCTCTGTGCACATCAAAGGTCTCTATGATTCCAGGAAGCATTAATGGTCAGTGAAGCCAGGGCTTATTGTCAGAAAGCTGGTGGGACTGATAAGGTTAGCACTACCAGGGAATCTGGAAGAGAGGAAGGTTTAGTCCTTTGAAATTTTATGGGATTTATTTCAGTGTAGGGTGACAGCTATGAGTAAATGCCCTTTCTTCCCAGCCTGTGGTAGGTCACTCAGAACTGGTGACAGTCCTGCTGTGGCAGACTGTTCCTTTAACAAAGAGAAATGCGGAAGAGAGGTCGCTACAAAGGAGCAGACACCCCCAGCAGGAATTTCAAAGGCCAGACACTAAATCAAAGATGTGTCCGGATTTGCAGTATAAATGTGGGAGCGTTTGTCCCATACTATGTTGAACTGTACCATCTCTTAAGGAGAGGGAAGAGTACCAACTCCTCTTTGCTGATGGAACTAGGACTGGAGACCAAGGTCTTTTAGTGTCCCTGCTGGGTGAGGGTCATCACAAATGGAGTAAAGATCACTTGCCCTGATCCTGGAGCATTAGCTCTCCACTTGCCTGACAAGACCAGAGTGCTCTTTGAGGAGAAAAATGCTTCTAGGTTGCCTGCCTGCCAAGACCTCCGAAGTCCTGTGACGGGGAGGAGACCGCCTGGAGGATTCAAGGCTAAGCAGAGATCCTGGATATTGGATCCTGGTGAGCGAAGTGTGAGACTGATCAGTCTGGTCATGACCGTGGCAAGAGAGAAACCCCTCAGCATCGATCCTGCAAGCTCCATGGTCCCTTGTGTTGCCAGGAAGAGGACCATTGTGAATTCGGACCATCACCTATGTGCGCTCCAGAGTCGACAACCCCTATGTGAGCAGGAAAGAGGCTGCCTATTTTAATCAATTTAATTTAATTATAACATTATTTGCATTATTTCCTATAGGGTTTTATTTAATTCCCTAAACCCATTATTATCAATGAGAGGATACTGCAATATCAGTGTTTGACCATGCGTAGTGATGGACGTATTCCTTTTTTTACGGTATTAGGTTACACTAGTACATTTGACCCCATCACCTTTTTAAGAGGGTAAAGAAGTAGAAGTCTAGTCTTTAGAGTAACTTTATATTAGGAATTTGTGAAGAGCCGAAAGAAGTAAAGTTACTCAAAAGTGTAAGAGTACATTTCATGTGTAAATTACTAGTGTAATTTAGTTTTGTGAAAAGTCCAGTAAGAGTTTTACAGTTGGAGGTACTTCTGTTGGCGCCACAGAATAAGGGCATCATTTTATGAGTGTCTGGACTCCGGTACAGAAAAAATTGTCAGATGACTCTAAGCAAATTTAGGCACTATGAAATGTTTTAAAAATAAATATCATTTTTTAGAAACATCCCCTTAGGTATAGACTGCTAACAGTAATTAAATAACAAAATAACAAAAAATACTCAAATCAATGAATAATACTCAAATCGTTGTTGTTTCTTTCATAGTGGTAATAGTATTATGAAACGTATTCTCATCTGTAACAGTATTTATGACATATGAAATTGCATCTTTCCCATAAAGAGTGAGGTTGTAAGCACTGCATTTGTTTAGGTTTTGTAACCATACCTTCATTTTAACTGTTGTTTTTTCAGAGTGTGCCATGTTTATGTGTGTATGTATTTACATAGACTCTAAGGGTGGGCGGTGACATCTGCTCCACCGGCGGAGTTTTACCAACTCTGCACTCCTCTGGGAGTGCAGAGCTAGGCAAAAAATTCTGACTCCGCCATGTGGTGAAGATTTGCCCCCGGCAACCACCCCTAATAGCGTGGCACAGAACGTATTGCACAGTCTTCTGTAATGATTGATAACTTTAAGTCACATTACGAAGGCTCATTTTTTGCCAAGTGCAACAGTTGGTGTATTTGGCATTAATATAATCAACAACAGCCCCTTCAGTGTCGTAGAGTAGAGAGGGTCTGCTCTAGTCTATTCCACATGTGCAAGTGAGGGGACTTGTCTTCACTCCAGCCAAGAGAGAGGTCTCTGTCCTGTTCTACTGCTTGCTCCTGGGAGCTCAGTGCATTCTGGGAGCTCTGAGCATTTAGGAGTGTCTCAGTGTACGTGGTGGAAAGAGTGGAGGGCTGCACCTTCAAAGTTTCTTGGTAGGCCCAGTTGGTATCACATGACTGAGCTGCTCCCACAGAGGAGGTGCAGTCTCAATTCTGTTGGATGTCTGACTGCAGATCTGGTGCTGGAGAAACCCCGGTTACAGCCCCGAAGCTCCCAGGTAAACATGGGCTCCCACATGACACCCTTGGTCTTTTGGAGTGGATATTAGATGATCCTTCCTTTGTCAGGCCAGGGAAGGGCAGTCTTAGTGGCCATGACCATTTAGCAGCTTATTCCTGAAACCCACCACTCTGTCCCATCAGAGCTAATCGGTTGCTCAAATGTCTTCCTTGCTAAATCTCCCTAGCTAGCATCTCAGCCTGAGCTGTTGCTTTTTTGTATTTCCCAAACCTCATCTCAAATGATTGTGTTTTACTTCTCTCTTATGCCATTGTTCTGATACTCTTGTGATACTGTGGCACCCATCTATTGGCTGGCTTGGAGCCTCCGCCTGGTTATCAGATGTGAATTTGATCAGAAGCAAGCTCCATGCACCAACAAATCACCGGCATCTGGTGCATTAGTCTAGTGTTTTTCAATGGAAATGAGCTAAAACTACAACTCTCAGCATTTGCATTTGTTAAAAGGAAGCTGCAGGTGCTAACTAGAGCGGAGCGGAACTCCACGGAATTCCACTGAGTTATTATGCATCGCCGCATAATTCTGCGTAGTGCAACTCCGAAATCTCCGTCCACCCCTAATCATTAACTGAAAGACAAAAGATCAAAGTGACTTTATAGTTAGGTGAGAATGTCAGTAAAAACGTAGTGCTTATATCTAATAAACACACTGAAATTCACCAGCTTGATTTACCTGAAGAAACTATAACACACGCTCCCACTGTGCACAGTGCAAGTTACAGTTTCTTCAGTTAAGTATAATTGGTGAAGTTTAGTGGTTTTAGAATTTAAAACTTCACATTTTAACTGACAATTTCACCTAACTATACCCTCAATTTAACAGTTGGTTTTTACAGTGAATTTATCATTTTGTTTTAGGTTAAGTAAGGTATTATTACCATACCTTACGATAAAGTCACTTTAAGCTTTGGGTTTATTCTCAGTGAATGTCTCGATTTTTTTCAATGTGAAGCAATATTTTATTAGAACCTCCTAGAATAAACACTGCCCATGCACGGTCTTCAGCCTCTGGCCAGAACCTGCACCCAACACTTTGCTGGTGGCCAAACCCCTAAGGGAACCCACCACCTCTTGCTGACCAACCCTCAATGGTCGAGTAACACCCCAAGATCCAGATAGGTCAGAATACCCGCCACTGCCCCCTTACAGCTTATTGTTTTATTATTTGCTACGAGACAGGACCAAGTACCTGAGTCATAAAATGGTGT
This sequence comes from Triturus cristatus, assembly GCF_964204655.1. Classification (NCBI taxonomy): domain Eukaryota; kingdom Metazoa; phylum Chordata; class Amphibia; order Caudata; family Salamandridae; genus Triturus; species Triturus cristatus. Next base: position 586,641,863 of record NC_140591.1, on the reverse strand, counting down.
CCTCAATTTTTTCTTCAGGTTTCAGATGCCGTCTATCAGATAATGGTATTGCAGTACTCTGTGGTAGTACTGAAAAGGTACCACATCAGTGTATGTACAGATACTTTTTTAACCTTAATGTCTAAAAAGTTACCGAACTGAACTACACCAAATCACAAAAAGCACGATTTCTGGATTACAATCTAGCTTTCTGCCATATTTGGTGTAAATTAGTTCAGCTGTCTGCCTAACCTTATTTGTGGAATGTTTTGTTAGGATTGGTCAAATGGTGCCAAAGGTATCGTCAAACCAAAAAATACATTTTCTATGGAAACCCGGTGAAAACACAGTGCCACTGCCGAAAATATATAGGTCAACATTTGCATAGGAAATGCCTTTTTTGTTTTACTAATAACATTTGTGCAGTTTTACGAATCTTTACAAAACTTTCCCAAAGAAGTGCTACTTTTTGCCTACTTTGTGTATGGAAATTTTCAGGCTGACCTGTCAAGCGGATCCGAGGAAAAAGAGGGGTTCCAAAATACAAAAACCTCATGCATTTTCCCTAGACTTTGTTTAACAGCGCTACTGCAAAAAATGTTGAGCGAAATTAAACCAAATTTGGCATAAAGCTGCATCATGGTCCAGAAAGCGTGCTTTTTGTGATTTGATGTAAATCCATTCATTAGTTGAAATATTAAGCTAAAAAAAATATTTGTATATCTGGACAGTTGGGTTCGAAGCACTCTTGCGAGAGGCCCTCAAGCCCAATTTAAAAAAAGGCTCCCATTGGAGCAAGGCTCTGATTGGCTGCCAGCAACATGAAGTAAAATGCTCCTGCCAGTCTTCCAGGACTCAGGGGACTTTGTCCCCTGCCCTGCACTTTAAAAAAGTATATATTGGGGAGTGGTCTCTATCTGCAGATGGAGTGAGACGCAAGCCATAGGAGCTCTGGGCTGCTGCCAACATCATAAGCATATTTCAGCGGCACAGCATTAGTGGGGGTCACTGATTTTGAGTTACCTGCATAGCAGCTGCACCCGGGAATAAGTCTCAAAGCCCGGCAACCCCTGAAACCAGCTGACAGTGGCTTGAACAGAGCCGGCGGGGAGAGCGCTCTGACCCTTGAGGCTGATACCGCCATCTTGAGACGATCGACCCCCTGCACCCCGGGGAGAACAGACACCCCTGCCAGTCCACAGCACCCGACTGGGGTTTATCATCGGCCTGAACGAAACACTGCAGTGGAGGTGCGGAGGCTGGGGGGCCCTGTTACTGTTCCCTGGGGTGGGTCCTTCCTGCCGAAACCCAACTTGGCCGACATTTTGAGACCCCGAGGAGTTGGCCCTGTGCGAGGTCTGGCCGGCAGTACCTACAGAGTGGCGGCGACATCACGCACCAGACTGGACACACAGAGCTCCTTGCTGACATCTCCGGGGAGGCTGGTCTACCCCCTGGGGGGTCCCGGACCCGGTCGATAACGGTGAGAGTGGAGCAGGTGAAGGTGCGCCCCGGCCTCTGAGAGTATGGCAGCCATTTTAGAGGCGCCGGCTTCCTGGGCTCCAGGGGGGCACAGGAGCCACCGTCATCCCGCATCCTTTGCCCGGGGACCGGTGGCAGCCCGAGGTGTGACCTGCAGTGACGGTACGGAGATGGGGGGCCTGCGGCTGATCCCAGGGGAGAGCCCTCTCTGCTGACGCTTCACCTGGCTGCCATTTCGCAATCCCGCAGTACTGGTCTCCACAGGACTCGATCAGTGATATTGGCGGACTGACGGGGTCTTCACTCACCTGACTGGGCCCCAGGGACACCTCGTTGACACCTCCAGAGGGGCTGGGTGGCCTACTAAGAAGTCCCCAAACAAGGTGTTCCACTCCAGTACTTACCCTGCCGGACCTCTCTTCGACTCCGGCTGCCCCGCTGTCTTGGAGACTCATGAGACCCGCTTTACACCTCTGCCGCCCCGGCGGCGTCTTGGTCTTACCGGCTGGGCCACAGGGGCCCTGTGTTGCTGCTGCTGGGGGTGCTGGGCTCCGCGGGGTGCAGGGGCTGGGGCCATTGGATCGGGCCACGGCCGGGGATGGAGCGTGGGCCGCTTGAGGACCCCTGGACATGCAGGATCTGCCATATAGCGCTGCCACCCTGATGGGATTTTACTAGCCACAGCGGGACCCCGGAGACACTCTGCAGGCACAACTGGGGGCATTGGGCTACAAGAGGAACCATTGCATCTAGCCTCGATCGGAGGCAGGGCGCCAAACCTCCTGGGCATAATGGGCTCTGGGGGAAACCTGGAACCTCTGTGCTCCCTACCCTTCCATACCACTGCGCTGGGGCACGACACTCATGCTAGAGGCCTGGAGTGAAGATCTAGGGGCTTGAGGCCTCTTCTCATAGACTCTCTGGCAGAGACTTTGTGGGAGCACCCCGGGGAGTTCACGCTGTTTGCTGCTGCCTGTTGTCTACCAGGGGAAGACGACGCCCCCCCACCCATCACTGTGAGTGCCTTGTAGACCCGGGCGGACCCACCTAGGGTGCTTTTGTGTCACTCCCACATGCCGCCAACCAGGCTGAGAACCATATTACAGTAGCCTTAGAAGGGGGTTACATCATTGAGTGCCACCTTGCCACCTGAATCTTTGGCCTGGTAGCCCTCCTGTGTGCACCCTGGTGGAGGGGTGGTGGTACCGCGTATCTGCCTGGCTTGGGCCCCGTTGCCTCAACGATCCCTCTTGCAGGTGCCCTTCACATTCCAACTAGGCCAGTGATACAAACGGGGGACCCTGGGAACCTCCACCTGGCTGCCCCCACCATGCCACATGGCCCTAGTTGGCCTTCTTATCAACAGCCTTTGGATCCTGCTGGCTGGACCGCAATCCTCAGCTAGACAGGGCAGCAACCTACAATTGTGCTTTACATCCTCCCCTGGGCCCCCGGCTTGCGACACAACACCCTGAGAGGCTATGACTCGATCATGAACTGGGAAAGATCCTACGGCACCCCCCAAGGACAATCCGGAAGCAGCAATGTGGAATAAATCGGGGCCAACCCGTGCAGCGGAAGCGGCTTCATCGGCCGGCGGGCCTTCTGAACCTGTTACGCAGTCCTTCATGGCCAATTTCATGCATGAACTCAAATCTGAAATAGGCTCCCTTTGAATGGAGGTCAAGGCCTGTGTTAGGGAACTTTAGAGGGATTTGGTGGAGCTTGGGGGGAGAGTGAACGACCTTGAAAAACAGCAAAGGATTCATACAAAAGGATCTAGGATAAAGTACCGCACTTATCTATTTACTGGGAAATATATTTACATTTGGTGCGTTGACCAACAGAGAACCAGACCCTTTTGATTCTCTTTGTTGTGAAAGAACCTTCCACAACAGACAATTATAAAAATATATATGTGGTCCGCACACACAATTAAAGACAGTCCATTCATTCAGTGATGATTCACACTGATGTATGTTCCTTCAATCTTTATTTTATTATTACACTTCGCAGTAGCCAACACGTTTCGTCCTTTTGAAGGACTTCTTCAGGGCTCCTCACTCCATGTATCTGTACCACTGGGTCTCCTTTCCTCTTACGACAACAGTGAAATCAAATCCCCCTTCTGTAGTACCATGTATGATGATCTATTTCTGTATTTATGAACGGAGTTCTCCTGGATCCCCTATTAGATTCTCACCCCTGATCGATATCTCACGGTCCTCAGGGTACTGAGCAAGACCATAGTTTCATCAGTCTCGCGTCGTCCTCAGCCTGAAAGGTTTCAAAAACCGGCATACTGGGGGAGATTTTAATCTGGTGTGGGAGGCGGATCTTGACAGTAGCGAAGGATCTTATCATGGGACAAGGGCAATGTCCTCGGCATTAAAGAAGCAACTAACTGCCCTTGGCCTCATTGATATATGGTGTTATCACTCCCCAGACGTCCGCGATTACTCTCATGTCCGCCGCTCCTACTCACGCATAGACTACCTCTTTATCTCGCACTCCCTTGTCAAAGACACCCTTTCGGCGTCCATGTCTGAAATCTCTGTCTCCGATCATGCCCATGTGGAGCTTCTGATTCAGGACCACTTTTCCCGTCCCAACCCCCCCTCTAGGTGGCGTTTTCCCCTTCATATCCTGAGGGACCCTGTAGATGCTGCGGAGATCCGGGAAGCTATTACGTCTTACTTTGCGGCCAACGGCCTCCCAGAAACCCCACTCCCAGAAGTCTGTGATGCGTTTAAGGCCACGATCCGCGGCAGCCTCACATCTATCGCTATAGCCCGGGCCAGAGAAGCTCGACTGTTTAAAGACAAATTCACCCGGGACATAAAGGCGCTCGAACGGCTGGACCAGGAGCACCACTTGGCGCTGCACAAGAGGTGCCTCGATATGCTCCGGGGACAGCTCAGGGTGCACTGGACCAATGTGGAGCACGCTCTTTTGGCTCTATGCCAGCGATATTACGACAGGGGGACAATGTGGGTACGGTTCTCGCACCGCCTTCGAACGCAGGCCGCCAAAGCGCACATCTTCAAACTCAAACTGGGAGATGGTACCTGGGCCACCACAGAAGCCGCTAAGATCCACGTGTTCCAGACTTATTACTCATCTCTCTATGCCGGGAAGTCACCCGCTTTAGATCAAGTTCTCGCGGCCTTGGAAGCCTGTGAGTGGTCCCTGATTAGTAGGTATCATTCTCAACTACTGGAGGACCCTATCACCCCGGAGGAGCTTGCTGGCGCTCTGAAGGATCTTCCTCTCTGTAAAACCCCGGGGCCGGATGGTTTGCCGTTCTTGTTCTATCGCACGTTCCTCCCGCTACTCAAACCACATATGCTCCGTCTCTTCAATTCTTACACAGACGCAGTAGGACCCTTCACGGATATGGCCATGGCTGAAATTGAATTAATCCCCAAACCCGGGAAAGGATCTTACACTTTGCTCCCCCTTCCATCCCATCACACTCCTAAATACTGATCTCAAACTTTACACCAAAATACTAGCTAAACGACTTGCCTAACACCTCCCTGGACTCACAGAACCGGACCAGGTGGGCTTTATCCACCAACGACAGGGGGCGGACAATGTGCTGTGAATTGCTCACCTAATCGGGAAGGAGAGACATTGGAAGATACCAGCCTGCTTGCTATCGCTTGATGCTGAAAAAGCATGAGATTGCGAGGACTGGGTCTTTCTTCGAGCTGTCCTACAGATAATAGGGTTGGGCCCCTGGATGATTGCGAGAATCATGGCTCCCTATCTCTCCCCTCTGGCCCGGGTACGGGTAAATGGCTAGCTTGCACAACCCATATCTATACACAGAGGCACCGACAGGGTTGTCCCTTATCCCCCGTTTTATTTGCCCTTGTAGTGGAACTGCTGGCCATCATGATCCGCCAGTCTCCTGACATACATGGCATCCCACTTGGGGGGTTGGATCACAAAATAGCCTTGTTTGCTGATGACCTACTTCTCACTCTTTTGTACATAAGCTACTTCAATCGTTTGAACAGGTTTTGGGGCTTAAAATCAATCACGAGAAATCATGGGCCCTTAACCTCACGATCCCTACGAAGGAGATAGCCGCACTCCACTCCCTTGTCCCTTATCAATGGGCACCGCACTCTATTCGGTATCTGGGGCTCAATCTGACCCCCAACCTTGCCACATGGTCCCAAGCAAACTGGCAGGAGTGTAAAAACGCCATTGTAGCAGAACTAAAAACATGGAAATCCCTTCCGATATCCTGGTTGGGGCGCTTGAATATGGTAAAATTGTTGATCCTCCCAAAGATATTCTACCTTTTTCAGACTCTACCTATGCCCATCCCAGAACATCAAATTCAGGGCCTCCAACGTGAGCTCACCATGTTTATTTGGGGAGGAAGAAGACGTGTTTCTCTAATAAAATACTCCCGCGAGATAGGGGAGGACTGGCATGCCCCAACTTGTTGGAGTATTATTGGGCATCACACCTCCACTTCATCTCGGAATGGATGGCATGGGAGAGCGAAAAAGTTTGGTTTCATATGAGCAGGGCAGTGACCTGCCGCCCCATATGGGATCTTGCCTGGCTCTCACGAGAAGCTCGCTCGCGCAGCGCCTACATCGCAGTTCCTACTAAGACGGTGCTTGAGATCTGGGACAAACTGGCAATACGCAGAGGCCTCACCTCCTTCCCGTCCCCCCATAACCCCATTGCCCGTAATTCTCACTTCCTGCCTGCCCTTCGCCCACCCTATTTTGAAGAGTGGACGGAGGGTGGGTGTAGAACGATTCGGGACCTTTTCATGGGAGAAACCTTCAAAATGTTTGAACAATGTAAGCGAGACTTCCACCTACCAGAGGAGACTAGATTTCAATACATTCAACTCTGGCACTGGGTTCACAAGTCCTCTATGACACGGGTGGCCACTCGACCCCTCACTGCCTTTGAGCAGCTGGTGCGCTCCTTTGATAACTCTAGGGGCCTAATCTCTCGCACATACCAAGTACTCCATCACTCACAGCGAGTCAACCCCCAATCCTACCAACTGCGGTGGAAATCAGCCTCAGACACTTATGTTACGTCCGCCCAATGGGAGCACTTATGGCAAGATATCCCGAAGGTTTTTCGTAGCATTGCCCAGCGGGAATCCGCATATAAGGTTATGACGCAATGGTACTCCACCCCTCACAGATTACATAAAATGTTCCCCACCTCGTCGTCTCTCTGCTGGTATTGCACTAGTGCACCAGGGGATTTTTGGCACATCTGGTGGACATGCCCACTCTTGACAATTTACTGGAAGGAAGTTCTCAGTCATATCCAACTGATCATTGGCTACCTTTTGTCGGAAAACCCACTTGTGATTGTCCTGGGCCTTCGGCCGGTGAACCTACGTGCCATGACCCGCCATGATGGACACCTCAGTCTCCACATGCTTGGAGCTGCCAAGCAAATCATTGCTCTGTACTGAAAAAAAGCTGAAACACCCCCGATTAACGCGTGGTTCACCCGCCTGTGCCACATGACTGCCATGGAACGTCTTACAGCACGTTTGCAGCAACAAGACACAAAATTTACTAAATTGTGGCAACTGCTTGTGAACTACCTTTACAGGCTGGAACACGCTCGACTTCAACCTCTGAGATTGCGGGCTCCCCACCTATATGAGGATGCTATATCTCCACCGGACGTGGATAGCCTATGGAAGTCTACAGATGAGCCAACTTGATTCCCGTCCCTGGTGGCGCTTGCATATCAGAGCCTGGGTTCCCCCGCCCTCCCCCTTCTGAAGTAGATGGTCCAGGCCTTTCATTCCATGACCTTAGTGATCATCAGTAGTTCTGAACGCTGCGGTACCTTCAGTACCCCTGACATCAAGTGATGACAGCGCCCCTCCTCCACCGCCATTCCTCTCCCCGCACTTCGCCTTCTTCTTTTTCCTCTCCGTTCTCTCTCTACTATCTACTATCTCTTTTTTCTATCTCTTCGTACTGGATGACAAATTTACTGTTTTTTGTTGAAAATGTAGTTCATATGAGCAGACTTGACTGATTTGCCCCGCAGACCAAAGCATATTGGGTTTGAACTTCGTTTGAACTGAGGCAATTAGATAGACGCCCCACGCTTTCCTAAACTCTGGGACTGTACCTATAAGAGGCCTGGCCTTGTTTTTATGTTCCCTCATATATGCCACGCTTTTCACTATATGTACTGTCTTGAAAGTAGCTTTGTTGCCTTGAGTGGTGGGCACTACTTGACACTATGTCATGGCATCTGTTCTCTGGCTGCAATGCTATGGTGTACTGCTGTAGAGATGATAGCTAATACTAACATTGTGATCTGCTCCTGTATGACTACTATAAATGCCAATAAAAACAAGTTTAAAAAAAAAAGTATATAATATAAGGAGTGCGGGTAGGGAAGGAATATCTGCTCTCACTCAGCAAGAGATTTTAAAATGCTCCTACCTGGTAAGAGCAGGCTTTGTTTTCCTGCTCGCACTCCTGTGGGCAGGGAAACACAAATTGCTCAGGCCTGGTGGGAGCATGCAGAAATAGATGCTACTGCCGAGTGGGAGCAATGCCATCTACTACAGAATGCAAGGAGCCAACTAGCCGGCAGGGGCCCGAGGCTCACCCGGGTACCCCCAAATTGCTGCTTGGTGGGTGACCTGGGTGGGCACCAGGCATCTACCTACAAATAAGTGATGCTCCTGGGGGTGGGGTCCCTGGGGCCACCATAGGCTCAGAGAGGGGGGCAGCGCCCTAAGGGAACTATAATGTTAATGTTATGTTAATAATAATTTATAGAGCGCACGTACACCGGGTGGCTTCATGGCACTAAAAGGCTCCGAGTGCTGTCGAAGAGGAACAATGGATCTAGATCTGTGCAAATAGCCAGGTTTTAGGGGACTTCCTAAATTGCAAAAGGTCTGTGCAGGACTGTATTTCCAGCAGGAGTGAGTTCCACAGTTCGGGGGCAAGAGTAGCAAATCTGCGCCCTCCTTGACGTACCCGTTTGAACACAGGGGTGGAGAGAAGTGAGAGATGGGCAGACCATAGGTTGTGCGAGGGAGTGTGTCTGAGTATCAGGCTGTTGATGAAAGTGGGGCTGTTGTCGTACAGGGATTTAAAAATGAGGCACCCAGTTTTAAAGGCACAGCGCTGGGAAATGGGGAGCCAATGCAGTTTCCTCAACAAGGGGGTTGCTGGTTGCCATCTGGGTTGTCGAAAGACCAGTCAGGCTGCATGGTTCTGGGCCATCTGCAGCCGTTTGAGCAGGTAATGTGGCATGCCTAAATACACGGAGTTGGCATAATCCAGGTGCGATAGAACAGTGGCTATCAGGACCTGGATCAGTGCATCCCGAGTGAGAAAGCGATGTATTTTCCTAATCTTGCGCATTTGAAAGAAACACTTGGAGACCACCGCGCCAACTTGAGTTTTCTGTGAGAGTTCACTGTCGAGGAAAACTCCCAATGTTGTGGGAGAAGTGGAGGGGGAGGGAGGGGATCCTAGCTCAGATAGCCAATAATGTGGGCCCCAGAACTTATAGCTGTCCCCAGTGAGAACAAACTCTGTCTTACCAGGATTTAATTTAAGGTGGTTAAGATTCATCCAACGTTGGATATAGAGCATGGTGGCCTGGAAGTCGGTGACAGAGCTGTGCAAGTTGTGAATTTTAAAGACTAGTTGGAAGTCATCTGCATAGTTGAAAACCAACAACTTCCTGTCTTTAAGACACTGAATCAAAGAGGCGATATAAAGATTGAATAGGTGGGGAGAGAGGGCCGAGCCCTGTGGAACACCACAAGTAGTTTTGCGTGGGGGAGCCAAGAAATGTCCTTGACGTACGGCCTGTGAGCGATCCTCCAGAAAGGAAGTGAGCCAGCGAGCCGCCGACCCTTGGATGCCAGCCTGTTTGACACGGTCGGCCAAGATGGTATGGTCGACCGTGTCAAAGGCGACAGAGAGATCCAGTAGGACCAGTGCCTGAGGGGAGTTTCTATCAGCGTTGTCCCGGAGAGTGTCCAGGAGAGCGAGGATCACGGATTCAGTGGAATGGGCTGGCCAGAAACCGGCCTGATGAGAATCCAAATATTTTGAATCCTCTAGGGCAGGGGTCTCCAACCGGTCGATCGCGAGCTACCGGTAGCTCGCGGAACCCCCGTGAGTAGCTCGTGCCTTGCATGTCAATTTTCTAGCCTATTATTCTCATTTATTGTTTTTAGGCCTATTTTCATAGCTGTTGCCTGCCCTCACCAAAGGGCTGCTCAGATTGGCCTAATTGAGTCTAGCGTGGGCGGGGCAGGCCGAAGATGATGACGCTGTTGCTGAACTGCCTCTGCATGTCACTTGTCTTTCAAATTCTGGCACAGAGGTCTTGATCCTGTGCCGAGCAAGCAGCAGGTGGGGCCGGAGTGGAGCAGCAGGTCCCAGAAAGCCTGCTAGCATGGAGGTGGCACAAGCAGTATTGAACTGCTACGAACCCGCGCTTCCTGCCTGACACATTATATCTAAACAGCAGATAATCGGTAAACACTGGCCTCCCCAGTAAAATCTTAATCTGGAGTTGCAATGTGCCCCTTTCATACTCAGCCGCTTGTATGCCATAGGCGCGAAAGACTGGGATTTTCTTTTTCTTCCACTTTATAGCTCTGGGCTATAAATCAGTAGAAGCAGGGTGAGTTTCAGTTTCCTTTACGTAAGGCACAATACAAACAAAGCTCTCCCCGTCTGCACTCCTAAAAGGAATGTAAATTGTTCCACTCTTCAGCACAGCTATGTATTTATGATCCAGTGTCAACTCTTTCATACCGTCTGTAGCCAGGTCACTGCCAGAGCCCGGTCACACTCGTCCAAACAATAAATGTGTTTATAATATATTCAGTATTAAGGGGTAGGAATGTGTGTTTCCGATATTTAACACAGCAGCAGCTCGCTAATATTATTGCAAATAATCTGTCCCATTTCTAATGTGATATCCTGTTTCATTCTAAAAGAAACTTTTTATGAATATTGCATGAAATAATAACACAGAATATCTCTGCAAAATGTCTAACACTCTCACGCATCACCCACATTCAAAATAAATTAAAGGAAAATTATATTTAAAGCAATCTGTTTAAAAATTATTAAAAGTCATTCGGGCAATGCTCTCTACAGAACACTTGTGGATCTATTGGCCCCCTCAAAGGATGGGGCTCTGGGCCAGAGCCCACTTTGCCCATGCCGTCTCTGTTGCTTGCGTATGTGGTAATAACACCAACACTACAGCAGTTTCTCTGGGTTCCAGATCATGGACAGATCTGGAGTATTCTGGTTAAATCCTCAGTTTGGAGGTTGAGTTTGACTGCTTTTTGGGAAGAGTCGGATCCCAAAGTTGTTTTACAGATGCATTCATTGTGAGCCTCTGCCCTGGCCTAGTATCTGCATTGGCGAGGCAGTGTTGCAGATTTTATATGTACATTAAATGCGGTCTAAAAAACAAATGGTGTGAAACACTGCTTTATTAATGACTACATTTAATCATTGAAATAAAGCAGCATTTCAAACTCTTTTTTTCTCCAAATAAATAACCTCCATCTCAGACGTTATCCTGTTTACAAAGTAAGCTACAGGAGAGTACGCACCTGCAGAGACAGAATAGCCACATTATAGAACTGGAAACCTTCCGATAGGCCCCAAGACTAGAGCACCTGCGACTGTTGAAATTGTATTTTTTTTCACAAGCTCATTAAGTTGAAAAATATGTATTCTACATACAGAGAGAATAAAGCCCCATTATGAATCAAATGAGTTCAAAATTATTTAAATCTGAACCAGGATGGGACATTTTAAAACTGTAAAAAGAAAAAAAACAGTATGTGTTGAGGGAGGAATAATTGAGGTTATCCATAATAAAATGAGTGTCTTTTTGGAAAACTAGTGACTGCACATCTAAGCTGGACTTAAAAAATAACATTTGGCAAGTAATATATGTTGAGGTTTAGCTTTTGCAGTGTGTGAACAAGTTGATCGAGGATCACAAAAGGAGGTCATAAGCTTGTATCCTGCAGCAGCTCGTTACACTTTCCAGGAAATCTGCCATGCAAGACAAGCTTTTGCTTCAGGTGGCTCAACCTGTAGCTGTCTGTAGCTTCAAAAGAGGGAGTGTGGCCCCTTTTGTTCAAACCACATTATGGGCTCCGAAGAAATTAGGCTTACAGTCAATGAAACTGGGCACTGGCGGTCTCTTAAAAAAAAATGCGCGAGGTGCTTGGCCTTTAGTAGCTCACGACGATTTTTACTGATCAGAAGTAGCTCTCACTACAGAAAAGGTTGGAGACCCCTGCTCTAGGGAATTGTAAAGGCATTTAGCTATATGGCCCTCTAGAATCCTTGCCAAAAAAGGAAGCAGGAAAATCGGACGATAGTTAGGTAGGAGCGCAACTATAACTCATGCCTTCGCCATGCACTACTATTTACTCCACATATTGCATCACACATTACATTTTCTATGACATCATGGAAAATATCACTGCAACAGGTGCAATTAAATTATTGATGAGAAAACTGCATGTCACTGAGCATGTCATGAGTAATGTAATATGTGATGTCATCAGCAGTGCATTGTGGGGCGCAAGTTATAGTTAGCTCTACTATTGAAATGTCCAACTAACTATAACGTCCCTGAAACCTATGTTTTTTCCAGTGAATTTCTAAGGTTTTTTAAATGCTAATTTCTAACTATATCGTCCCTGAAACCTATGTTATTTTCAGTGAATTTCTAAGGTTTTTTAAATGCTAATTTCTAACTATAAAGTCCCTAAATCCTATGGTTTTTTCTGTGAATTTCTAAGGTTTTTTAAATGCTAATTTCTAACTATAATGTCCCTGAAACCTATAGTTTTTTCAATAAATTTCAAAGGTTTTTTAAATGCTTATTTCTAACTATAACATGGCAGTCGCATTTACAAAATGGTGAAGAAAGGTGAGCGTAGCCTCCGAACACCTCTTAGCAATCCAACTGCTGCTCGGAGGATGAAGTTCACTTGTGTCCTGAGGTCCTCAGGACACAAGAGGGCCTCAATATCCCACCAGCAGTGTGCCAAGAGGCGCGTTTGCAGAGTGGTGTAAAAAGGGGCATGGCCTCGGACCACCTCTCTGCAATCCAGCTCTGTGGCACTTACTGGAGGTACCTGGTGGGCTAGTTGGCCCCCAGAGACCCTCAGTATTCAAGGAGAATTCATTCCCCAACTTACAACGTACTAGGGGGTGCATTTGCAGAGTGGTGCAGGGAGGGGGCGGGGCCTCCGGCAAGATCCTGGATTTCTTTTAAATATATTTTTTAGAAGGGGACCGTGCGGCCCCCATTCTTTCAGCATTTTTGTGGCCCTGGGGACTTAGCCCCCAGGGCCTGAGCCCTTTGTATAATTTTTTTAAAAAAATAAATGGGAAGGGGTCTGCCTGGCCCCCCTACCGAGGCCAATTTTGGCCCTGTGGACCCCATCCCCAGGGGCATGGCCAGACTTGTTTTTTTAAATGTATTTAATTCATTATTTGGCCCCCTCCTCAGGCCAAATACGGCCCTGTGGACCCCATCCCCCGGGGCTGGCATTTCCATTTAATATTTATTTTATATTTTTTTCTAATGGGGAGAGGGCTGCGTGGCTCCCCTCCCGGGCCACTTCTGGCCCGGGGACCCCATCCCCCAGGGCCTGGCCTCACAGTCCCGCTGGCTACCCGCCTCCTGCAGGAGCCAACATTGCTTTTGCACAATGGGAGCTGTTGACATGCAGCCCCCTTGTGCAAAAGCAATTCTGCTTTAGTTTTTGGACGCGAGAGCAGGTTTCCTGCTCTCGCATTCAAAAACCAAAGCAGTGTTTGCTATGACAGGGCGGGAACCGTGCTCCCGCCCTGCCATAGCAAACAGCAATGTCCCGGGGGTGGGCACCCCGGGAAATGGCAGCAGCTGGCCCTGGGGGGTGGCTGTCCCCAGGGCCATCAAGGGCTCCAGGAGGAAGGCCGCACGGCCCACCTCCCAAGTGTTTAAGGCCCCGGGGAGGTGGTGGTCCCCGGGGCCCGGTGTCCATAACGGACCCCCGCATTTGAGTATACAGTGCCCTAGGGAGGTGGTGGTCCCCAGGGCAGTGTGGGGAGCTCAGGCCCCCACACACATTATTTATTTTTTCCCCGGGGCTTGGGGGGCCTGTGAGGCCCCTCCATCATATTTTAATAAAGCCCCAGGGAGGTGGCGGTCCCCAGGGCTTTGGGGGGCACACAAGGCCCCAGCACTTATTTAATAAAGCCCCGGGGAGGTGGCAGTCCCCGGGTCTGTGGGGGGCCGTGTGCCCCCGCAAATAATTTATAAAGCCCAAGGGAGGTGGCTGTCCCCCGCGGGCCCTCACTACAGAAATAAGGATTGTCCCGGGGACCTAGCCCACCCGTGGGCTTTAAAAGCCCACGCTTCATTTTTTTTCATTTTCGAAGGGGTTCGCGCACTCAGCACGACCCGGCCAAAAATGTTTAAAAAAAATCATTTTTGTAGGTCTGGGGGTCCACGTGGGACCCCCTGACAAGGCCTGGGGGGTCAGGGTGTTCCTACATTGTCCCCTTTTTTTGTTTTTTAATTTTACTGTCACCTTTATCCCTCTCCCTTGGTCCAAGGCACAAGATAGCTGCTAACACTTCCCGGTTGAATGTGTTGGTAGCCAATCAGAGGCAAGCTCGTGCTCGGGAGGGCTCAGCCAATCAGATCGCACAATTCTCAAATATTGATATTTGTAAATCTTTAAATATCTCAAAAACTACTGAACAGATTTACACCATTTTAAAAATGTGTGCTTTCTGGACCAAGAGCTAACTCTCTGCCAAATTTAGTGTAATTCCCTTAAGCAGTTCAGGCTGTAGTCATGTCTAAAGTTTCCTATGGAAATTAACAAAACATGTTTTGGGACCCCCCTTTTTTCTTGGCCCCCCCCTTGACAAATCACCCCGAAACTTTCAAGGTAGGAGCTGATCTGAGTGAACAATTAGTTTTGAAAATGTCATGAAGATTCGTCAAAGGGCACTAAAGTTATTTTCACATCACAAAACGCTTTTTCTATGGAAACTAGTTTCGATCTACAACTACCTACTGGCGAACGTAAGTAGGTAATATATATATATATATATATATATATATATTATCTACTGGCGGTCGCCAGTAGATAGTTATAGTTAGGACCGAGTTTCCATAGGAGATCTCAAAATTCTATTTTGAATAACTTTGGCGCCGATTGACGAATCCTCGCGAATTTTTCAAAACTAATGGGGCGCTCCGCTCCGCTCCTACCCTGAAAGTCTCGGGGTGATTCGTCAAGCGGGGGCCGAGAAAAAAGGGGGGTCCCAAAACGCGTTTTCCCCATGGATTTTTCCATAGGGACTTTAGTCGCAGCTACAGCCCGAACGGCTGAACAGAATTATATATATATATATATATATATATACATATATATATATATATATGATTTTACTTTTGATTTTCTCAGGAACTACTGAACAGATTGACACCAGACCTACAAAAGGCACTTCCCTGAGTTGAGGACTACCTCTCTGCCAAATTTCAAGTAATTCTGTTCAGCCGTTCGGGCTGTACCTTGGACTAAAAGTCCCTATGGAAAATTGCATGGGGAAACCTGTTTTGGGACCCCCCTTTTTCCTCAGCCCCCGCTTGACGAATCCCCCCCGAGACTTTCAGGGTAGGAGTGGAGCGGAGCGCCCCACCTATTTTGAAAATTTCGCGAGGATTCGTCAACCGGCGCCAAAGTTATTCCAAATAGAATGTTGCGGATTTCCTATGGAAATACGGTTCTAACTATAACTATCCACTGGCGACCGCCAGTAGATAATATATGTATATATATATATATATATATATATATATATATATATATATATATATATATATATATATATATATATATATATATATATATATATATTCACTGAAAAAACCATGGGTTTCACACACGTTATAGTTAGGACTTAGCATTTAAAAAACCTTAGAAATTCAGTGAAAAAACCATAGGTTTCACACACGTTATAGTTAGGAATTAGCATTTAAAAAACCTTAGAAATTCAGTGAAAAAAACCATAGGTTTCACACATGTTATAGTTAGCTGGACATTTTACTCGTAAAAAACCATTGAAATTGCCACGTTATAGTTAGTTCAGCTAACTATAACTCGCGCGCCCGCAATGCACTGCTGATGACGTCACATATTACATCACTCATGACATGGTCAGTGACATCACTCATGACATCACTGATGACATCTCAAATGACATCACTGATGACATCATCCAGTGAATGTGTGTTTTCCTGAAAATTAAATATGTTTTATTTATGTATATCTCAAGGTCGATGGAAGAATAAATGGGTATATAAGTGTCTAAATGGATGATTTGTTTTTGAAAAATTGATTGTGTAGCTGACTGATTAAGTGTATCATAGTGAATACATGGCTTAGTGAGTAATGTTTAAATATGGAAATATCTGTATCAGTCTCTCACTTTGTGTATATGTGGCTGCATGGGTTGGTGAGTAGCTACATGGGTGTCTATATGGGTTATTAGTTGGTTTTTTGAGTATCAGTCTGAGTGTCTTCATGGTTCGGTGGCGGGTATTACGTAGTGCATAGGTGCATGAATGAGTGGCTCACTCTTTGTATATGTTGAAGACAGCATGTGTGCAGGACTGTATGGGTGGATGAGTGTGTGTATGGGTGTGTTAGTGAGTGAATGACTGTCTCAATAGTGTCTTTATGAGTAACTACATATGTTTTAAACTAGTATATGTGACTATTGGTGTAAATAAGTGAGTATATGTGAGAGTGAGACATTGGAAGAGTTCTTGTATGAATAAGTATGTGTTTCTATAAGTGATTGTTTAAAAGACTAAGTATGTGTAAGTTTCCGTAGAAGTAAGTGTGGTGGTGTGTGAATAACTGTATATGCAAGTAAATGTATGTTTTATTCTTTATTAGCATGGGTGACTATGTGTGTGAGTAGCTCTATGGATAAGTGGCATTGTGTAACAGGATGTATAGGTGTATGAGTACATAGGATAAGTGAGTACATGTATGAGTGACTGTATTGAACTGTTGGTGAATGAATGGATGTGTATGTGGATCTTAGAATTACTGAAGAGGTTGTTGTAACTGTTATTGGTATGTCCATTCTTTTGTAAATTTTAGTCTCTATTTTTGTATGTGTGTATCAAAGGTTATATTAGGGTGAGAGGAGGTCTACCACTCTATCACAAGGATGATGTCATCAGTGATGTCATTTGAGATGTCATCAGTGATGTCATGAGTGATGTCACTGACCATGTCATGAGTGATGTAATATGTGACGTCATCAGCAGTGCATTGCGGGCGCGCGAGTTATAGTTAGCTGAACTAACTATAACGTGGCAATTTCAATGGTTTTTTACGAGTAAAATGTCCAGCTAACTATAACATGTGTGAAACCTATGGTTTTTTTCACTGAATTTCTAAGGTTTTTTAAATGCTAATTCCTAACTATAACGTGTGTGAAACCTATGGTTTTTTCACTGAATTTCTAAGGTTTTTTAAATGCTAAGTCCTAACTATAACGTGTGTGAAACCCATGGTTTTTTCAGTGAATTTGCAAGGTTTTTTAAATGCTAATTTTTTTTTTTTCTTCTATTTTTTCTAACATATTTTTATTTTAATTTTCTTACCTTTTATAAAGACTATGATTAAATTTTTAAAATTCTTTAATATGTTTTTTTTAATATATTTTTTAAAATAAACATGTAAAATTTATTTGCAGTACTTTTTTTCTATTTTTTTTATTATTTTTTTAGTACGCGTACCGTAAGCTCACGGTAAGCGTACGGTTTACGCTACGTCCGTTATTTATCCACGCTGCTTGCGTATAGTTACGCAATTTGCGTAGCCGCGCGTACTCCGCGTGGGACGCGTACGCGTGTACGCTACACGCGCACGTTACGCGGAAGTGTCGGGTAGTGTCTGTTATGCGCATGCGCGCAAGCGCGTGTCTTTTTTACGCGCATGCGCACTTTTGCCGTAAGCGTACCGTAAGCGTACCGTAAGCGTACGGTAGGTCATGTGATCATGAAACACAACTTTTGATTGGTTGAAACTACTTTCAGTTCTAGAACTCTCCTACACCACACCCATTCCCCTCATTTCTGCTTGTGATCCCTTAGGAGAAGGAGCTGGTTTGTCTTTGGGATACGATGGCAGAACAGCAGAGCTCTTCTGAGAGTGAGGCTAGCACTAGCAGCACTGTCTTGAGGCAGAGATCGAGGAAACAAAAGCCCTCTTATGTATGGGATTATTTTACTTTTCCTGAAGGCCAGCAAAAGGTGAATGCACCCTTAGTAACTTGCAGGCTGTGTCAGCGTGTACTTTCTAGAGGTAATCCTGACAGGAAGTATTCCTTTGGGAATCACACCATGAAGAGACACCTCAAGGATGTACACAAAAGGACACATGGTCATCTTTTTGGAGGTAACTCTTCAGAAAGACAAGCAAGTACATCCACAGCAGCTCAGCCTGGACCATCATCTGCAGAGCTGACTCCTTCTTCTGCAGGTCAGGTGAGCCCTTCATCTGTGGGGGGAGAATCTCCTTTTGCTGGCCCTCTGGAAATGAACCCTCGATTTCGAAGGGTTGATATTCGATGCGCCTTTTGTCAAGATCTAATTTGCCATAGGGAGACCAGTGTTTCCCTAGTGAACAACAAAATAGATCAGCACATTTGTCGCTTTGAATAATTTTCCCATGCTTTCTTTCCTCTGTCCCTGCATGAACACAACGGTTCTTTTAAGAGCCAACCTTATCTTTCATCTTTTTTTTACATATGTTTTTAAAAACTTTTTTTTTTTTTTTTTAAAAACACTAAAAATCAATTATCACATTACAAGGTCCTTGAGAGACTACAATTATTATTATTGACTTACCATACTCACTCAAAAAAATATTTATTCATTTGTTTTTTTAAAAAATAGCTTTAAAAATGGTTCTAGTTTTCGAAAATTTTCTATATGAATCTGAAAAAAAAGAAAAAAGTATTAATATTTTTAAAACATTTTATAATACAGTACACATATTTACATTTTTTTCCCAAAAATATTTTTGCCTTATTTTTGCTGTTTTCAGAATATATTGCATTTCACTATAAATTGTGAAAGCAATTGCATTCATCATTTTACAGCGGGCAAAAAAAAATACCAATCACAAAGATTGTAATAAAAAAGCCCAGAATCTCTTTTTACTTAAACTTAACATTATAGAAATGCATAATATTCTAAAAAAATATCATCTAATACCAATAGTTATTTCTTTAAAATACCGTCTGATATGTTTGTTTCAGAAGTATAATCACAATATTATATCTCAAATAACTCCACAATACATCTGATTCCATTTCCTTTAGGCCAAATAGTAATTTTAAAATTTTTTTGGGAATAAATTTCCAACAGTAATCAAATAAAATTCTAAAGTTTAATTTGTCCAGATCTCACCGATTCTCTGTTACATTTTGGTTCACGAAAATTTTTGGAATAATTTATTAAGTCCACAATAGAATTGGTTACTTTTCCGCATGGCCAAATAGTAATTTTTTAAATCATTTTTGAAAAAAATTCCAATGGCAGTCCAATAACATTCCAAAATTTAAATTGTGCAGATGTTACCGATTATCTCTAAATTATTGGTTTTTCAAAGTTTCATTAAAAATTAAAAAAGTCCACATTACAATTGGTTATCTTTCCATTAGGCCAAATGATAATTTAAAAAATCTTTTTTCTACAAAATTGCAATGGTAATCCAGTAAAATGGTAAAATTATTTTGTCCAGATCTTGCCAAATCTGTCTAAAATTTAGGTTTCAGGAAGATTAGATAGGAATTTGCTAAATCAAAAGGCAAACGTTGTTTGAAAATCAATTGGGAATCATTACACAGTGTCCAACCTTTTTCACATTTAAGATAAACTGTGTAATGTCCAGAAGTAACAGTAGGTCCATCATGGAAAATTATTGCAACAGTTACAAAAGTTTTTCCTGAAATTGATAATTGCTGTCCTGTAAACTTCTTTATTAAAGTATCCAATTTTGAACCATCAGCTCTACATCGTTGCATCATTAAAATTACATACTGTCCGTATTCCTTTAAAATTAATGTTGAAAACATGTCAGATTTACACTCACCACATTTCATGCTATGATTAGCATCTTTAACTAATTTTGCAAAAGTAACTGTTTTACTTTCTGGCAATGTCAAATAAATAAACCTTTCATTATCAACATTAGAGCCACATATATTATAACAATTATCACAACTATGTTCCCATTTATAAGAGAAACCAAAAAAAATGTCAATGGGAACTCCTTCTTCTTCCACTACCTGAAGAAAATACATCAAAAATTCCTGTGCGTCTTGCTGTACATTTTGAGAAAACTGTGTTCGTCCTGAACATACATCTAAAAGTTTTCTAATTTCAGTAGCACTTTCTATTTGAGTTTTATCTTTACTCAGCTTTTAAAAAAGGAGACTCAGCTCTGAACAGAATCTTTTTCCCTGATTTACTATTATCTGCTCTTGCAAACTTTCCAGATAAAATGCAACATTCAGCACTACATTTGCGTAGCAGTTGACACCAGAGCTATTTTCAAAATGACATCCTACAACCTGTTCTTCATTTTCCTTTTTCTTTTTGCTTGCAATTACATCACTCCTCTTTTTTTTCCTCTTCTCTACATCTTCATTACAGATATTCTCATTTTTTCTTTTACGAGAAACTACACGTTTCTCTAACACAGGATACTGACCTAAATGAGGAGCATAGCTTCTTCTTAATCTATTATACTCCTTTACACAGTTTGTATCAGCACTAACTTTTGAGTCATCAAAGTCTATCATGAATAAACCTGATAATGTTTTCACTCGTGACAAAGCAACATATGCCATACCTTCTTTGAACACAGTTGAACCAATGTTCACAAATGCACAATCTACAGTCAATCCTTGAGACTTGTGAATAGTTACAGCATATGCTAGAGAAAACGGAAACTGCTTCCTACGTACATATAAGTCTTTCACAAGCATGAAACGAACTGTACAACGACAAATATCTTTAACTTCTTCTATCTGATCAAATTTTATTTTTAAACATTCAATTCCTTCTTTTTTCTGATAATTAATAAAACCCACAACTCTTCCCATAGCTCCATTAACTAAACCTTTTTCAACATCCAAATTTCTTCTTAAAAATACTCTACAGTTCATGCAAACATATAGATTTTTTTCTAATCCAGCTGTTTTGGAGATGTTCTTCTCTAGTGAGTCCAATTTATTTTTCATTTTGCCTGTTACTGTGACAGTAATTCTTCCATCCTCAATTTTGTCCACTGCTTCCAATTTCCTGATCTCTTCCTTTTCCAATTTCAAAAGCTCCTCATTGAATATTGAGCATTCACGTAGAGTTGGCATTAAGCAGATGACACTTTTGTTTTCTGCAATGTTCTTGTATATCTTCTCTGCAACTATTTCTTCCTTTGGAAATAAATTATGTAGCAGCCGACTCTGTAATGCTTTTTTGCCAACTTCTGTGAGTAGTCCAATTCTGATATCCTTCAGAATACTTCCATATTCTTCATCGCTTGCTTGCCTCATATTAGTAGTAAGTTCCTTGTACTCAAAGAAGGACCAAATATTTGTATTTCCGATGCTTCCCAATGACTTCTTTGTGTCTTCATGTGTGACAGTATTAAATACTGGTTGTCCTTTAACTGGAGTAAGTTGCAAAAGATCTCCAAAAACTATGACGTGTTTTCCACCAAATAACATGTCATAGTCTGTCTTCAAAATTTGCTGCATTCTTAAATGCACAAAGGCAAGCATTAAGTTTGATACCATGCTCACCTCATCAATAATGAGAACTTGCATCTTCTTCAATACTCTTGAAACTTCCAAGGATGCTTCTCCAGTTAGCTTGTTGTATTGTATTTTGTTCTCATGCTCCACTGGTAACATTAGCAAACGATGTAAAGTGATTCCTTTTATGTTATATGCTGCTAACCCAGTTGGAGCAGTAACCACACAAGACAAAGTAGAATCCGTTTTTTGCTTTAGGTAGCTTCTGATGACTTTTATTAGGAAACTTTTTCCAGTTCCAGCTTGTCCGCTTACATACATCCTGATTGGATGAAATGATGTGCATGAGCACTCTTTTTTTTCATGTAGAAATCCGTGATCAATTTTGTTTTTGATCTCTTCATAAATTTGTTGCTGCTCTTGATTCAGTTGTCTTTCCAAATTTTCTAAGTCTATAAATTCTTCTTGAGCTTGATTCATAGCCGTTTCCACTTCATTCATGGCTATTGATGCTTCATTTTCAACGATTGGTTGTCCTAGGGGATCTTGACTGAGTGTTCCTGAACTTTGGCTGTCCTGAGAACTGTCTCTAGCTATTTCTGCTGCAATTGTAGTTTCCTGTTCAATTTCTTCATTTAACATTTGCAGATAAGTTGAGAATGTACTGCATTGTATGCTGTCTTTGCAAGCATTAAAAGAATCTTCATAGCTTTGAAATTCTCCCAGTAGTTCATCCTCTGTACGCCATGGTTTAAACAACTGTAAAAGAGCCAAGTAGTAAAATTCCTTCTTGTCAGTAGTGTCACAACTCAGCTTCCGGTGATTTATCAAACTTCCTTTTGTTTGCTTCACCAAACATCCTTCTTCACCAACGACTTTATATTTTCCATTGTTGATGTCTTCTGCAGCTTTCCGTGAATAAATGTAGTTCTGCAACACTTCATAGAGACACATGTTCTCCAGATGATGACTTCTCTTGGGATAATAAGTGTCCAACATGTTTGATTTCAAAATATCTGTACTTTCTGGGTCATTCTCGGCCAAATATTCAATTTCTCCTACAGATTTCAGTACCCGATTTCTCATTGCTGCAAGGCCTAAACTTGCCCAAATTATTCTTCTTGACTTCGAGTAGAGACTTGCAGAAGATAACCTATCTGAACATTCGTAGGATCCAATTTCTCGATGCGATAACATCTTCAAACTGAAACTGTACAGCTTCTTACTGACAGTCTTCTCGTGAGAAATCTCTTCCCACATTTCCTTCAATTCTGTTTTTTCTGATTTTGTAATGTAAGACGTTACATATCGAGCAACAGCAATGGAATTGTCAGCAACATACTGTATATCCATGTTAGCGTTCCACATGGATAAAATGACTGGGTTGTAGTCATTTATATTTTTTGATTCTTCTTTTCTTTTAAGGTTGTAGGTATTCTTAGGTGATTTTCTTGTGATAGTATGTCTCACAGCTGACATAAAACTGTTTACTCTTCCATTTGAAAGAACAGGTCTAGGAAATCCAAATCGACATTTAGTGTAGTATTTTTCTTTGCTCTTGTATTTCCGTCGACAGTATTTTCCACACCGATGACTTTGGAAACGTAAAACTTGCTCCTTTAACTTGTTCTCTTCTGTGCTTTTTGGTATAGCACATGTTGCATATTCTTCAATGTAAGATAACACTGCTTCATCAGTATCTGTTCCAAACTTTGGGGCATCCTTGATCCACAACAGCATATGAATATGAGGAGCACCTCTTGCCTGGTACTCTTTTCTCCAAAAGAAATCCACTACTTTTCCAAGAGGTGGATTTTTTTTATTGCAGATGAAGGACATCATAGCCTCAAATCTATGATTGAAATATCTGCAAACATTAACCGGATCCAATGAGCACAGTTCTCCTGCTGTCTTGTATTCGATGTTTTTAATGTTTGAATTGGCCTCTCGTAGAAAATCCAGTAAATCATCCCAAGCGTACTCGGCACAGCTTAGGGTAAGGAACCATGTTGGTGTTCCTAAATTCCGTAACATGCATTTTAGTTCACCATGGCGTCGGTACCAATATTCATTTGTCCCACGCTGACAAGCCATCAGATTGATCAGTTGTGTTTCCAAATGATCATCTCGGTGCTGCACTTTCTCCATAAAATCCTTAGCAGACACATTTTGTAAATGTACTCCACTTTTTAAAATGTGATTTACTGCATAAGACAGTGCAGACAAGTCGCTTTCAAATAAAAGATGGAACAAATAAGGAATACTTTGTCGAAATCTGGGATCTTCAGCATATAGTCTTGTAGTCCGATACTCAGAAGCTGGAATCTGTTCTGGACGTTCATCGTATCGTCCTCCTTTTCCTTTAGGAAACAGCTGGGGAAAACATCGAGCTTCCAAGCTCTCCTCCCATACACTCACGGGAGTTCCTTTTGCTTTCTTCATCTGAAAGAGATCAATATTATCTCCCATAACTTCTTTTGAATGAAGAGGATGTATGCTAAAATGTTCATACATTTCTTCTTCCTTTGACTTGTCCACTTTTTCAATTTGTCCAGTTGGTGTTTCTGTGTCTTCTTGTAAATCTTCTTCTTCTTCTTCTTCTTCTATATAAATTGATTCATACCATTTGTTATTCCTTTTCAAATACAAATTTGCTCTTTGTACTTTCCGCACATCTACCAGCTCCTGCCAAATCTTCTTATTCTTTGTAGGTACACCATTAACCAGAATAACTAATGGTTCAGTTTCCAAAGTATCCGCATCAATAGTTTCCATATTTTTTTTCAAATCCAAGGGCAAATACACCACTCTTCCTTTTAAACCTCTCAGTAAATCAGAAGGAGGTAATTTACCAGTTTTGGGCTCCATACGTACTATGGTCTGGAACGGATGAACACATTGAATGAGTATAGACTCATATGTATTTAATTCAGAAAGTTCAGCAGGAATAGCATCCAATTCTAAATTATTATGTACAGCTCTGGTCGGCATTCTATTTTCCTCTAACTTGTTGTAACAGTATTTACAAATACGCTGATCTTCACCCAATTCAAAACAATTTTCTAGAAATATATATGTGGCAAAATCCTTCCACTTATAATTATCTTCATTTTCACTCTTTCTGTAGAGATCAACATTCCTAGTTTGTTTTCTATAATGAGTTCTGCGGCAACAAATACAAGTAAAATTTGGTCTTTCATTAGAGACTATTGCAAATTTTGTTATGTGATCATTAAATGTGTTACTTACAGAGGGTTCTACATTCTCTTCCACTTCTTCCTCATTTACTGTGTCCTTCTCTGCACTGTTTTGTTCAGGACCAAAGTAACAAAACTGAATTTCATCAACAACCTTCTCTACATCTGATACCGTTCCTCGGAACAGAGCCCTATTCAATTCATTTAACTTTATTGCTGGACTTTTGGCAAAATACAACCGTCTCACAAACTTTCTCATTTCAGTATGATGAACAGCCAGCATCCTAAAATGATGGAAAACACTATTGCACACTTTTCTAGATAGACAAGCCAGAGAATGACCCTGCAAACCAGTATTCTCTCTCACTCTGCATGGATCCAGACTTTGAAGCACCTTAATCTTCTGTTTTATACTTTTTTTACTATATTCTCTTAGAAACTCTCGAAATTTGTCAATAGATTCCTGACGCACAGTGCAAATACTACTACAATTCCAAGTGTACACTGGGGCTTTAGGACGTCTCCCCATTGCCTCATCTGCCATCACTTGTACCTCATCTCTTGGAACCATTATCTTCTTCTCCATTATGCAACCATTTTTTACTTCGTATGAACGACCTCTGGTGTCAACTGCATGCAGCAAACTATTACTTTGAAAATAGCTCTCTTCATTAAAAAAAGGTTCACTACTTGAACTATGCATCCACTTTCCTAAAAACACTTTACAAAAGTTTGTTCTGTTCACTACTCTTTTCCTTTTGCTATGTGATTTCAGTACATTAACCATTTTGTCTAATGTACGCATCCTATTCAAAATTAATATGAATAGTTTCCTTTTTAATTCTAATGCCTTTGCTGCAATGGCTTCAATTTCTTTTTTTCTCTTATAAAACTTTGTCTTTTTCTTATATTTCTTCACATCCTTTATCAAATTGGACATAACTCTTCTCTGAAACATTTTTCTACGTATCTCTTTAAACGCTGTTTTTCTGTTTAAGTTTAACTTTTTAGTTGCAGAAGGTATATTTGCATTAACTAAATTCTCAATTTTTTCTTGTCCTTTTTGTTTGAAATCATTCTTTCCTGTACAGACATTTTGTACATTTTTCCTTTTTTTGAATATATTCCTTAGAAAATCTTTTTTTTGCTTACCAGAAGATTTTTTCTTCCTCCCAACATAAGCATCTTCTACTAACTTTGATCCTCTAGTTGTCTTCAAATATAGTTTTTTTTTTAGCGTTTTTTGAACTCTGGATTTTGTAGGCATCTTAAATTTTGTTCACTGCTCTTCAGCAATACCTGAAAAAAACTTAAAAAAAAATTCCTTTATTTTATTTAAATATATTACTACATTTCTTTTCACAATACTCACAAAACGAAATTTCTTTGCCAATTTGAATGCACACTTACTGCTCTTTTTTTTGGGCAAGTGAAAATCACTTTTACAAACTGACACATTATGAAACCACTTTTCAGATTTTTTAAAAAGCCCATGTCCAGACTGCTACACTCCAGCAAGGGCAACCAGCCTTAGTGATGCTGCATGTATTTGCATTACAGACTGAAACCTGAAAACCCCACTCGCTTGTAAATACTGTGCATGATTATACATGGCAAGCAGATGGGTGTGTGCTAAGAGTCTGCTTCTTCCCCCAAAAAATCGCTCCCCCTTTCCATCTAATGCAACTGTGAAATCACCAGAAAAAAACGCAATAAATCTCTGCCTATAATTCCTCTTTGCACACAGAGTCATGTTTTCACATTAGTCCCAAAACGAAATTTCTTTGCCAATTTAAAAGCACACTTACTGCTCTTTTTTTTTTGGCAAGTGAAAATCACTTTTACAGACTGACACATTATGAAACCACTTTTTTGATTTTCTTAAATGCACATGTCCAAACTTCTTTTTCAGACCACCACCATGTGTAACCTGGGTGGCTGCCTACACTCCAGCAAGGGCAACCAGCCTTAGTGATGCTGAATGTATTTGCATTACAGACTGAAACCTGAAAACCCCACTCACTTGTAAATACTGTGCATGATTATACATGGCAAGCAGATGGGTGTGTGCTAAGAGTCTGCTTCTTCCCCCAAAAAATCGCTCCCCCTTTCCATCTAATGCAACTGTGAAATCACCAGATAAAAACGCAATAAATCTCTGCCTATAATTCCTCTTTGCACACAGAGTCATGTTTTCACATTAGTCCCAAAACGAAATTTCTTTGCCAATTTAAAAGCACACTTACTGCTCTTTTTTTTGGGGCAAGTGAAAATCACTTTTACAGACTGACACATTATGAAACCACTTTTTTGATTTTCTTAAATGCACATGTCCAAACTTCTTTTTCAGACCACCACCATGTGTAACCTGGGTGGCTGCCTACACTCCAGCAAGGGCAACCAGCCTTAGTGATGCTGAATGTATTTGCATTACAGACTGAAACCTGAAAACCCCACTCGCTTGTAAATACTGTGCATGATTATACATGGCAAGCACATGGGTGTGTGCTAAGAGTCTGCTTCTTCCCCCAAAAAATCGCTCCCCCTTTCCATCTAATGCAACTGTGAAATCACCAGAGCAAAACGCAATAAATCTCTGCCTATAATTCCTCTTTGCACACAGAGTCATGTTTTCACATTAGGCACAAAACGAAATTTCTTTGCCAATTTGATAGCACACTTACTGCTCTTTTTTTTTGGCAAGTGAAAATCACTTTTACAGACTGACACATTATGAAACCACTTTTTTGATTTTCTTAAATGCACATGTCCAAACTTCTTTTTCAGACTACCACCATGTGTAACCTGGGTGGCTGCCTACACTCCAGCAAGGGCAACCAGCCTTAGTGATGCTGAATGTATTTGCATTACAGACTGAAACCTGAAAACCCCACTCGCTTGTAAATACTGTGCATGATTATACATGGCAAGCACATGGGTGTGTGCTAAGAGTCTGCTTCTTCCCCCAAAAAATCGCTCCCCCTTTCCATCTAATGCAACTGTGAAATCACCAGATAAAAACGCAATAAATCTCTGCCTATAATTCCTCTTTGCACACAGAGTCATGTTTTCACATTAGTCCCAAAACGAAATTTCTTTGCCAATTTGAAAGCACACTTACTGCTCTTTTTTTTTGGGCAAGTGAAAATCACTTTTACAGACTGACACATTATGAAACCACTTTTTTGATTTTCTTAAATGCACATGTCCAAACTTCTTTTTCAGACCACCACCATGTGTAACCTGGGTGGCTGCCTACACTCCAGCAAGGGCAACCAGCCTTAGTGATGCTGAATGTATTTGCATTACAGGCTGAAACCTAAAAACCCCACTGGCTTGTAAATACTGTGCATGATTATACATGGCAAGCAGATGGGTGTGTGCTAAGAGTCTGCTTCTTCCCCCAAAAAATCGCTCCCCCTTTTTCCTACTAATGCAACTGTGAAATCACCAGAAAAAAACGCAATAAATCTCTGCCTATAATTCCTCTTTGCACACAGAGTCATGTTTTCACATTAGTCCCAAAACGAAATTTCTTTGCCAATTTGAAAGCACACTTACTGCTCTTTTTTTTTGGGCAAGTGAAAATCACTTTTACAGACTGACACATTATGAAACCACTTTTTTGATTTTCTTAAATGCACATGTCCAAACTTCTTTTTCAGACCACCACCATGTGTAACCTGGGTGGCTGCCTACACTCCAGCAAGGGCAACCAGCCTTAGTGATGCTGAATGTATTTGCATTACAGGCTGAAACCTAAAAACCCCACTCGCTTGTAAATACTGTGCATGATTATACATGGCAAGCAGATGGGTGTGTGCTAAGAGTCTGCTTCTTCCCCCCAAAAAATCGCTCCCCCTTTTTCCTACTAATGCAACTGTGAAATCACCAGAAAAAAACACAATAAAACTCTGCCTATAATTCCTCTTTGCACACAGAGTCATGTTTTCACATTAGTCACAAAACGAAATTTCTTTGCCAATTTGAAAGCACACTTACTGCTCTTTTTTTTTGGGCAAGTGAAAATCACTTTTACAGACTGACACATTATGAAACCACTTTTTTGATTTTCTTAAATGCACATGTCCAAACTTCTTTTTCAGACCACCACCATGTGTAACCTGGGTGGCTGCCTACACTCCAGCAAGGGCAACCAGCCTTAGTGATGCTGAATGTATTTGCATTACAGGCTGAAACCTAAAAACCCCACTGGCTTGTAAATACTGTGCATGATTATACATGGCAAGCAGATGGGTGTGTGCTAAGAGTCTGCTTCTTCCCCCAAAAAATCGCTCCCCCTTTTTCCTACTAATGCAACTGTGAAATCACCAGAAAAAAACGCAATAAATCTCTGCCTATAATTCCTCTTTGCACACAGAGTCATGTTTTCACATTAGTCACAAAACGAAATTTCTTTGCCAATTTGAAAGCACACTTACTGCTCTTTTTTTTTTGGCAAGTGAAAATCACTTTTACAGACTGACACATTATGAAACCACTTTTTTGATTTTCTTAAATGCACATGTCCAAACTGCTTTTTCAGACCACCACCATGTGTAACCTGGGTGGCTGCCTACATTCCAGCAAGGGCAACCAGCCTTAGTGATGCTGAATGTATTTGCATTACTGAGTCCAACCTCAAACCCTTAAACTATTCTTTTTTTTTCCAGTACACCATAATTTATTGTGAAAACATAGTCCATATTATTTTACATGTTCCTCACATTTAAATTTCTCCCAAAACAGAAAATGATAAACGCAACTTCAACAAAAAGAATTTCCATTTCTATTATTCATTTCTTAAGTTACCACATACATCCCCTCTCAAACTCATAACTCACCTTTAAAATTAGTTAGTTGTGAAAGAAATGTGGCACTCAAACAGCAGATTATCAGAGCCAGGATCTCTGTTGTGTTCACCTCTCTCCTCTCAGCAGAACCAGATAATGGCAAACTTTCCCTCTATTTTTCCACACATATACATGTAAGTTTCAAATCTCAGTGCTTCCCCCTTTTTTTCAAATGTAATCACACATTTCTATTGGTTGAAAACCAACCCTTTTCCAAAAGTACCCTGCCCCCAACTTGACTTCTGCCTAGTACCCTTCCCCCAACTTGACTTCTGCCTGCTACCATAGCAACAGCTCATGGAACACTGCTGTGTGGAGTTAGGTCAGAAGTTCGCCACACAATGTTTCAATTCCACAGAGCAAGAGTGCTTGACTTTTCAAACCTAACAGCAAATCCATAGTACTGTTCTTTGGTAACACATTTTTCTGTACCAATACAAAACATGCTTCTATTAATTTACACATACAGCCTAGTTTTTATTCTAGAATGGTATGAAACAGCCAATCAGTTCTTTTTGTTTTGAAAAAAATATGTATGCCTCCATTTCCAAACTGTCTTTCTTTTCATATTGCCATTCTACTGAAAGACACCTCCTGAGTGCATCCAGTTCTCCTTTGAAGATGTTCACAGTGTGGATTGTAGGGCACAGCTATGTCTTCTGGAGTGAAAAGTTTGCAGAGAAAACAGATATGGTGAGAGACCTTGCTTTGCCAAATGTAGACATTAAATGGATTGGTCAGAGAGGGTTAAAGTGGCACCAATTGATGCCATTGGTGAAATCCTTCATGCAAATCCAACACCCTGACCTCATAATAGTGCACTGTGGTGGCAATGACCTAGGCACTTTGACTGGGGTAGGTCTGGAAATGCTAATGAAGGACACCTTTGCACAACTGTTTTCACTTTTCCCTAAAACTGCCTTTGTGTTTTCCAACATATGCCAAAGGCAAAAATGGAACTGGTCCAATCATTTCTGTCCGCAGATTGACAAAGCAAGAAAGCACGTCAACAAATCTGTTTCTGCTTTCCTCCGTGACTATGGTATGGGTGCCATTTACCACAACAACTTGCGTTATGACATGCAAGACATTTATAGAGGAGATGGTGTGCACTTCAATGATGAAGTCTTCCTTTTGAACCTTAGACTCTGCATCGGTACTTACTTGTAAGTACCACTTATAAAAATGACTTCATAAACACAACAGCTCTTTTTAGAGCTCCCTAATATCTAAACTCTTAATTCTGCATTTCATTTATTTTTTTTTTTTTTTTTTTTACCGTACGCTTACCGTACGCGTACCCCGTGATTTTTTAAAAATCAATAAATTTTTTTTTGTACTTTTCTGTCCTTCTTTGACCCCCTTACAAATGTTAGGGAGTCTGTAACTCTCCTCATTGCCCCCTTTTCTTGTTTTCACTCTTTTTTTTCAGAGTGAAATACACAAAATGGCGGCCGCCGCTTCCTGGTTTCGGCCGATTCGAATGTTTACTAAGATCTAAGGGCCAATCAGAATCGCGCTCGCGCACGCCACCGTACGCTTACGGTAAGCGTACGGTAAGCGTACCGTAAGCGGGCTCAGATATATATATTGATTTAAAGGCTATTTTCTCAGAATCTACTGAACAGATTTACACCAAACCTACAAAAGGCACTTCCTTGACCTAGGGACTACCTCTCTGCCAAATTTCGAGTAATTCTGTTCAGCCGTTCGGGCTGTAGCTCGTTCTAAAGGTCCTATGGAAAAATGCATGGGGAAAACGCGTTTTGGGACCCCCCTTTTATCTCAGCCCCCGCTTGACGAATCCCCCCGAGACTTTCAGGGTAGGAGCGGAGCGTAGCGCCCCACCTATTTTGAGAAATTCGCGAGGATTCGTCAACCGGCGCCAAAGTTATTCAA
Organism: Triturus cristatus; assembly: GCF_964204655.1. Taxonomy (NCBI): domain Eukaryota; kingdom Metazoa; phylum Chordata; class Amphibia; order Caudata; family Salamandridae; genus Triturus; species Triturus cristatus. The sequence goes on along the minus strand of NC_140591.1, from coordinate 586,610,564 downwards.
AATAGAATGTTGAGGATTTCCTATGGAAAAGGGGTCCTAACTATAACTACCTACTGGCGACCGCCAGTAGGTAATATATATACATATATCTCAGTTTGCCCTGATGCATCATATTAAATGCAGTGCATGATAACACTTTCTTCGGTGTCAGGCTTTAGTTTTTCACCCTTGTTGGTGCAGCCAGTGCTGTGTATATCTAGACATGTGTTTCAGGATAAATGTCCTTCATTCAGTAGAGAGCAACACTTCTTGGGGGGTGCTGGAGATACTGCCCAAAGTGTCAATATCACATCCATTAATTGTAAAGGCAAGACATCCTTCTCTATTAAGACAGAGGAAACTATCAGATTCTCACTCTGATATCTGGCCGTGTATCGGCACTGTCTCGCCGGGATCGTGTCATACATTGTTGACCCCAATGTCTGATACTGCGGTGTTGTGGTGATTGCTGCTTAGGTACCTGTAGCCGTGAATCGGCAAACCCAGAAACGACTCTATTTTACTCCTTGTATCAAAACCAGCAAAAACAAATGTTAAAGTGCAAGTGACATAACTATATACAGTGGACAGTGTGGGGTTCAGAAAATCTCAACATAGGAGTCCGGATTAATTATGCTGTAATTATCTGCCTCAATGGACTGCTAGTTCTTCTCCACTGTTGAGCCCATGTGGCACCTTGGTGTGTAAGTCAATTATGTAGCGGGATTATTTATTTATTTATTTATTTAGATATTTGTAGAGCGCCTGGTGACCCGGAGGCATCCCCGCGCTGTGAGAGCTTGAAGTAGGCCAAGAAGGGAGGGAAAAAACTTATTTAGGGAAAAGCAGAGTTTTAAGCTGCTTGCGAAAACGCAGGTAGCAGGGTTCCAACCGCAAACTGCGGGGAAGCGAATTCCAGCGAGTGGCTGCCTTTACGGAGAAGCGACGGCCACCAGCACGCACCCTCCTAAACTTGGGAACAATTGCCAGTCGCTCATTGTCCGAGCGCAGAGATCTCGAAGCTTTGTACGGGGTGACCATATCTCCTAGGATCAAAGGACCTTGTCCATTGAGGAGCTTGTAAGCAATGCACATTGTCTTGAACTCAATCCTCTCTCGCACTGGTAACCAGTGCAGAGCCTTAAGCGCAGGTCTGGCAGAGGTTCTGGAGGGAAGACCCATCAGCATCCGGGCGGCCGCATTTTGGGTTTGTTGTAGCTTGCCCAGAGTAGCTTCAGGGGCTCCTAAATAGACAGCATTGCTGTAGTCCAATCGTGCAAGGATTTTCCTGGATTGAATGGGAAGCAAAGGAAGGATCTTGCGGACTGACCGCATAAGTCCAAAGCAGGTTCCAGCTGTTTTAGTTGCCTGAGTTTTCATTGATAAGTCCGGTTCGAGCCAGACCCCAAGGCTCTTAATTTCTTTCTTAGGGGCGGGAACCTCACCCATAATATCGGGCCAGACAGATGATGGAATTGCTGACCACTTCTTGCCCATCAGCATAACTTCTGTTTTGGACCCATTAAGTTTGAGTGAGGACTCGCACATCCAGAGATGGATTTTCTGGAGGCAATGCAGGAGATTATCTGGGCATTGATCAAGATGTGAGAGAGAGACGACCAGTTGCATGTCGTCCGCATAATTCACAATCTTGATGCCGAAGGGGGCGACTACATCCTCCAGAGGGGCCATATATGCGTTAAAAAGAGTGGGACTAAGTGAGGAGCCCTGGGGAACCCCACTTGACAAAGGAAGAGAGTCAGAACGGGAGTTGCCATCCCAGACCTGGAACGAACGGTCCGACAGGAATGACTCTATCCAGGCCAACGCAGTGCCCCCGAGTCCTGCCCCGGCCAGCCGGTGTAGCAAGACACGGTGATTCACCGTGTCAAAGGCTGCACTAAGGTCCAGGAGGATCACTGCCACTGACCCCCCTGAATCCAAAATGCACCTTGCCTCCTCGATGACGGCGAGGAGGGCCGTGTCCGTACCTTGGCCAGGGCGAAACCCCGTTTGGGAGCGTCGCAGCAGATTGTTAGATTCCAGAAACTGGGACAGGTGGACGTTAACCAGTTTTTCAGCAATTTTGCTGATGCCCGGGAGGAGCGAGATCGGCCTATAGTTGGCCAGATCAGCGGGATCCAATTGTGGTTTTTTGAGAAGGGCTTTAACTACCGCCCCCTTCCAACTAGGAGGGACGGAGCCTTGGGACAGTGAGGCATTAATCAACTCCAAAACTGGAGGAACAATCACAGAGGCGACTGCTTTCAAAAACCTCATAGGAGCAGGGTCACGGGGGGAGCCACTTTTCATCTTGGCCAGAGTTTTTTCAACTTCGTCCGATGAGACCGCCCTAAAAGCATTGAGCTGCGGGCGAGGGTCACCTACTGGACAAGTGTCAGGCGTCACATTGTCCCAGCAGGGTAGCTGGTTAGGCAGTGGCAGTGAAGTTAAAATGTGGGAAACTTTAGAGTCAAAATATTTTGCCAGTTCGTTACTCCTGTCCGGTGGGGCCCTGGTCAGTGAAGGGGGTTGTGGTATCTTTAGGAGTTCCTTGACGATGAGATGGGATTCTCTCGCGGGGTTTGTGGCATTTTTTATCCTATTGTCATAGTAGGAGGCCTTAGAAAGTTTTAAGGCAGATTTGTATACTCTCACAATCTTCCGGTAGGAGTCTTTACTAGAGTGGAACCAGTCCTTCCTCCAAAATCGCTCCGCTTTTTTACATTCCTTGCGGAGGGCTCTGAGTTCCAGGCTGAACCAGGGGGCCGAGCGTGTCTTTCCGCTCTTGTCTTCACGGGTTTTTATAGGTATGATAGAGTCAAGTGAGTCGGAAATCCACTTCCTAAAATTGCTATCAGCTACGACAAGGTCCTCTGAGGGGGCGTAGGTCGTCGATTCCAGAGCTCTGGCCCAGTCCTCAGTTGAGAGTCTGGACCATGCCCTGTCCTAGGTGTACGTGACGGGCTTGTGGGGCTTCCTGAATTTTCCTGGCCAGATAAAAGGAACCAAGAAGTGGTCTGTCCACGGGAGGGGGCAGAAAGGTTTGGCCTGGAGGGTGCGAACATTTGTAAAAACTGGGTCTAGCAGGTGGCCCTTGATATGAGTGGCTCCGGTATTGGCCAGTTGGAGGCCGTAAGCAGCCAAGTCTAGTATCAGATCAGCAGCCCCTGTGTCTAGGGGATCATCAAAGTGAATATTGAGGTCCCCTAGCACAGTAAAGTTAGGTGTAGAGTGGGCAAGTGCTGAAATAGATTCTAGTAGGGCGCTGGCAAAGGGACCAGAATGGCCGGGGGGGGCGATACACCAAAAGACCAGTCATAGAGGTTGTCGGGGCCAGATAGATGGTAAAATGGCAGCTCTCTGAGTCTGTGATATGAGCGTCGCTAATTCTGCAAGAGAGATAACCTCTGTGCAAAATGGCCAGCCCGCCCCCTCTACCAGAGGGACGTACTTGGGACTGGATAAGAAAACCCGGGGCCAGAGCCAAGACCACATCCGAATCCAAGTGTGTTGTAAGCCAAGTTTCCGTAAGAAACAAGATGTCTAGCTCGTGGTCCACGAGCAGGTGGTTAATAAGCAGAGCGTGCATGGGGAGCGACCTACAGTTCAATTCTGCTAATTTCAGGCCAGAGTGTAAAATAGGTGCCTGAGTCAGTTGTAAGTTGACCGGGTGGCAGAGTACACAATTTATAAAATGTCCATCTAATTCGTGTACATAATTACATTACGTCCGCAACCTCTGTACCCTTTCTCCGCCCCTTGGACTCATGGATACATGGTCCACACCAAAATATAGCAGCAGCTCACTGTTGCTATGATGTTTCAAGGCAAAATGCCTAGCCACTGGGTAATTCACATCTTTATTTGCGATGGCACGCAAATTTATTTTTTGGCTGGTAGGCGGTGCAGGTGGCCCTTGCCCGAGACAAGGTGAAATGGGTCAAGTATTTGGTAGTTTGGCACAGATATATCGACAACCTCCTCTTGGTTTGGAGGGGGTCAGTTGAACAAGCCGAGGAATTTATTCAGGAGCTGAATAACAACAATCTAAAGCTTAAATTCACACATGAGATAAGTTCAGTGGCAGTGAACTACTTAGACCTCAGGGTATATGTGAAGGATGGAGTTTTAGAGACAGAACTGTATAGAAAACCTTCTGCCGGCAATTCCATCTTGCACACTGGCAGTAATCATCCTCCTAAACTCATTAACAGTATACCATATGGGGAGCTTCTCCGGCTAAAGCGCAACTGCTCGAGAAACATCAATTTTAGAGAAGCAGCAAAGAATTGTATAGCCAGATTCAGAGCCAGAGGTTATGATCAAGGCCTACTGGCAACCACACTGGATAAGGTTCAGAGAATTCCAAGAAAAGAACCCTTGAAAGGGAAGGATGAGAGTACAGTAGGAAGGGACCAAGAGAAGGATGCCGACAAATTCCGTATGATAACCACCTACTCAGATGATGCCAACACCTTGAGGAGGATGCTAAAAAGAAACTGGCACATCCTCCAGACAGATTCAGTAATAGGCAAAGACATTCCACCAGTACTACTGATTACATTTCGTAAATCAAGATCACTCAAAGACAAATTGGTCCAGAGTCACTTGCTGCGCTGCCTATTACACAGAAAACAGGAATACTTAAGGAAATAAAAGGTTTCTTCCCCTGTGGGAAATGTAGGGCCTGTGCTAACAGCAAAAGAGTCCTTAATTATAGCATCCCAGGGGTAAAGAAACCGAGAGTGATAGAGAAATTCATCACGTGTTCAACTACTCACGTTGTTTACTGTCTGATGTGTCCCTGTGTGCTTAGGTACATAGGGAGTACCATTCATAATGTCAAAATGCACATCCTTGAACAGCAACGTGCCATCGCAAATAAGGATGTGAATTACCCAGTGGCTAGGCATTTTGCCTTGAAACATCATAGCAACAGGGAGCTGCTGCTATATTTTGGTGTGGACCATGTACCCATGAGTCCAAGGGGCGGAGACAGGGTACAGAGGTTGCGGAGGTTAGAATCCCGCTACATAATTGACTTACACACCAAGGTGCCACATGGGCTCAACAGTGGAGAAGAACTAGCAGTCCATTTAGGCAGATAATTACAGCATAATGAATCCGGACTCCTATGTTGAGATTTTCTGAACCCCACACTGTCCACTGTATATAGTTATGTCACTTGCACTTTAACATTTTTTTTTTCTGGTTTTGATACAAGGAGTAAAATAGAGTAGTTTTGGGTTTGCCGATTCACGGCTACAGGTACCTAAGCAGCAATCACCACAACACCGCAGTGTCAGATATTGGCATCAACAATATATGAAACGATCCCGGCGAGACCGTGCTGATGCACGGCCAGATATCAGAGCGAGAATCTGATAGTTTCCTCTGTCTTAATTGAGAAGCATGTCTTGCCTTTACAATTAATGGATGTGATATTGACACTCCTGCCATCAGATACAGCAGAGAGATGCGGTTATTGTCCTAGGCTGCGCCGATACACGGCGTGATGCCGAAAGGGTACAAGATTTGCATAATACATTCAATGTATATATTGTATATATTGTATATTGTTCCCTTAAATCAATTCCAGCATCAGAATTAATTTTAGATATAATCTATTATGGTGGTCAGTAAAATAATATGAAGAACATTTTATTTTTTGCTGCTTCAAGATGGCCGCCATGTAAAGTGCAATGTAAGCCTGACATACCGTCATCTATGTTGGTGCATCAGTGACGTAAATGAATTTAAATGGCTCCTCGTGGTGATCAAATTAGACATTGACGAAGGAATTTCCAAAACGGGTCTGTATTGTTTGTTTGCTGAATAAAGACAAGCTTATACGACACCCCCGTGAGTGCTCCACTTTGTTCCAAGGAACGACGAAGTTAGGGAAGACTCGAAGGAGTTGAAACGCGTTATGGCGGCATCTGGATAAAAACGAAAATTGGCACAAATCTGTGGTCCGTGTCCCTGTGTGGCTGTGAAAAGGCTGAGACGCTGTGGAATCGCAGATATATATATATATATATATATTACCTACTTAATAAAGGATAACAATGACATTGTCAGTAACAAATCTGATATAGTTGGGAACATAGTTCTGTGGCCTATGCAACAATATCTAAGTGAGGTTTATAGGCAGTTCGAGGCCACATTCTGCTATGAACGGTCCAACATCAATCAATCAATCAGGGAATTGTAAGTGCGCTACTCACCCGTGAGGGTCTCAAGGCACTGAGGGGGAGAGGGTCCGCAGATCTGTTTAGCCAAAGAGTCAGGTCTTGAGGGTCTGATGTCTGCCGGTAGCTCGTTCCAGGTCTTGTCTGCAATTTGGGAGAAGGATTTACTGCCTGCTCTGGCTCTGTGGATGCGCGGGGTTTTGGCCAGTGTGAGGTTGGAAGATCAGAGGTTTCTTTTGTGTACGGGAAAGTTGATTCTGTCATTGAGGTATTTGGGTCCGTTGTTGTGTAGGCATTTGTAGGCGTGAGTGAGGATTTTGAAAGTGACTCATTTCTCCACGGGGAGTCAGTGGAGACTTCGTAGGTGTTGGCTGATGTGTTCGTGTCAGGGGATGCCGAGGATGAGTCTGGCGGCGGTGTTCTGTATTGTTTCGAGGTTGCGGAGAAGGGACTTGTTGATGCCGGTGTAGAGTGTGTTTCCATAGTCCAGTCTGCTGGTGATGAGTGTGTGTGTGACTGTCTTCCTTGACTCAAGGGGGATCCACTTGAAGGTCTTGCGGAGGATGCAGAGGGTGTGGAAGCAGCTGGAGGTTACAGCATTGACCTGTCGGTTCATGGTGAGTGATGAGTCAAGTACGATACTGAGGTTCTTGGCGTAGTCTGAGAGGGTAGGTGGGCTACCAAGGGCAGTCGGCCACCAGGTGCTGTCCCATGCAGAAGGGGTGGTACCGAGGACGAGGATGTCTGTCTTCTTGGCGTTGAGCTTCAGGCAGCTGTTGGTCATCCAGACTGCGACGTCTTGCATTCCTTTCTGGAAGCTGAGTTTGGCAGTGGTGGGGTCTTTGGTGAGGGAGAGGATGAGCTGGGTATCATCAGCGTAGGATACGATGTTGAGGCCGTGTTGTAGGCTGTTGGCTGCGAGGGGGGCCATGTAGATGTCGCCTGTGGCGGCGAGTAGGGTGGTCTCTGTGCTGTGGTTCCTTTGGAATCCGGATTGGAACAGGTCGAGGTCAGCGTTCTCTTCAATGAATCGTGTCAGGTTCCTGTTTTCTCTGCAACTCTGCCTGCGAAGGGGAGGAGCGAGATGGGCCAATAGTTCTTGAGGTCAGTGGGGTCAGCTGTGGGCTTCTTGAGCAGGGGTCTGACTCCTGCGTGCTTCCAGTCATCTGCGAAGGGGCCTGTTTTGAAGGTGGTGTTAATGGTGCATTGTAGTTCGGGTGCGATGGAGGCAGCGGCTCTGTGGTAGATGTGAGGAGGCAGGGGTGGGTGGGAGCCCCCGAGTTGATGCTTTTCATGGTCGAGGCGGTGTCTTTGGCCGTGATCGGTGTCCAGTTGTAAATGGTGGGCAGGCTGGTGTTTCTGGGGGATGGGGGGCCATCTGTGACGCCTGGTGGACGGTTTTTGATCTTGAGGTGGAAATAGGTTCCAAGCTTGTTGCAGAGGTTTTGGTATGGGGTGATGTCTGTAGCTTCGCGGCGTGGGTTGGTGAATTCTTGAATGACACTGAAAAGTTCCTTGGAGTTGGTGGAGTTGGCCAGGAATTTTGTTGTGAATGAAGTTCCTCTTGGTGGCTCTGATCTGGTTGTGGTAGTCCGTCATGGTGTCCTTGTAGGTGTTGTGGTTTTCGGTTGTCCTGGTGTTTCTCCAGTTCTTTTTCAGGCGTCTGCAGGTGCGTCTGGCTTCTTGGAGAGCGGTGGTGAACCAGGTGGCTTTCCTGGGGCGTTTTCTGTCAGGATTGTGTAGCGAGGCAAGCTCGTCTGCGCTGTTGGAGATCCAGGTGTGGAGTTCTCTGGCTGGGTCGTTTGTGTCGGGTGCCCAGGTGTGGTTGTCTTGGGTGAGGGGGGAGTTAAGTTGCTTGTCGGTAACCTTGCTTCAATTCCTTCATGGTGGGTGTGGGGCTGGTTTGGGTGCCTTGGGTTTGGTGATGGCAAAGTGTACGCAGTGGTGGTCGGTCCATCGTGGCTGCGTTGTGTGGCTGAATTGGTTGCTGTTTCCTGCCGCAAAGATGGGGTTGAGGGTGTGTCCTGCTCTGTGGGTCGGTGTGTTGACGAGTTGTTTAAGTCTGATGCTGGCGAGGTTGTCCGGAAGGATAGTGGAGTAGGGGTCGCTGGGGTTGTCGAGGTGGAAGTTCAGGTCTCCAATGAGTATGTAGTTTGTTGAGGCGATGGCGTGGGGTGCGATGAAGTCAGTGATCGCGGTGGCGAAGGGTGTTTGGAGGCATGGGGGTCTGTAGATGAGGGTTCCTCAGAGTGTGGCTTTGGGGGTGGTCTGGATCTGGAAGTGCAGGTGTTCGGCGGAGGGGAAGGTTTCGCTGGAGGTGGTGATGCAGAGGGTGCTCTTGTGGGCGATGGCGAGGCCCCCTCCTGGGTGGTTGAGGCGGTCTTTCCTCTGTATCTTGTATCCATCTGGGATGGCGGTGCTGATGTTGGGGGCGGAGAATGCGTTGGTCCAGGTCTCTGTGAAGAAGGCGATGCTGGGCGAGAGAGAGTCGAGTAAGTTCCAGATTTCCAAGGCGTGTTTGTGTACGGAGCATTCGTTGAGGAGGATGCATTTTAGGGTGTCGCCGGTGCTGGCGGTGTTGGAGGCCGGGGTGGCGGTGAGGGTCTGGCGGCAGTGGAAGCTGGAGAAAAGGCCGTGGGTCGTGTTCCGCGAGGTCTGTCGGCATTCTCTAAGTCTTCCAGGGTTGAGTGCGAGGAGGGTGGTGGTGTCGTAGCGATGGGTAGTGGGAGGTCCAGGGTTTCTGGCGCTGGCCGCAGTCGGGTCACGGACGGGCGCAGATGGGCTTGCCTTTGGCACGCCTTCAAGATGCCAGCGGCGTGCCCGTGTGTTAAGTAGGGGAGATGGGAGGGAGGAAAGGCTGGGAGGTGGGAGCAAGGGAACTCTGGGGGAATTCCAGGGGGGAGGGGCCACAGGGGCAGCAGCGGCAAAAGGCGAAAGGAAGAGGCAGGCACGAGAAAATAAAAACAGTGGTGGAATTAGAGCAAGACACAGATGGGCACAAAAACAGTGGCACAACAGGGAAAAATTAAGAAACAAAACAGCTGAGAAAGATTACAGTGGTTGCAGGCAGACTGGTCCCAGTTGGAGCAGGCAGCAGGTGCAGGAGTGGGCAGCAGCCTCGAACCTCCCAAGGAGGAGGTCAGAGTCTGGAGGCAAGAGACGGCACAGCGGAGCTGCGGGGAGAGAGTGGACCTAGACCGAGGGTCAGAGGTCTTACATCAAGCACTTAAAGCAATAAAGGAGAAACTTAGAAAAGATCTGATGCAGTGGAAAATAGAGGGGCTGATCACCAATGAGGAATATGCATTTTTGCATAGTGAATACCCGTTATTACCAACAATACACTTCATACCAAAGATACACAAAGGAATATCCCCAATGCCTGGAAGACCACTCACTGACCCATACAACTACTCACACACCCACTTACAGACTCATACAGCCACTCGCACACATACTCAAAGACCCATTCAGCCACTTACACACCCACTCAGCCATTCATAAACCCACTCACACACCCATATTGCCACTCACTCACCCTCAGTACTACTCACTCCCCCACTCATACACCCATAGAGGCTCTCACACACCCACTCACAGACCCATACAGACACTACCACACAAAGTCATCAACCAATACAGCTACTCACATACCCACTCACAGACCCATACAGCCACTTCCACTCACAGACCCATACAGCCACTTACATACTCCTCACTGACCCATACAGTCGCTTATACACCCACTCACAGGTCCATACAGCCAATCACATACCCACTTCCAGACACATGCAGCTACTCACACACCCACCCTCAAAGGTTGCAGGTTATAGTTAGTAAATAGAAAATGTAAAACCTTCGAAATTCACAAAAAAACAAAGGTTACAGGGACGTTATAGTTAGGAAACGTCATTAAAAAATGGTAGAAATTAACCAAAAAACAAAAGGTTACAAGGACGTTATAGTTAGGATATAGAATTTTAAAAAACGTAGAAATTCAGCAGTAGTAGTTACCTGAGCTAACTTTAACTTACACCCCTGCAATGATGTACTGCTTATGACCTCACATATTACATCACTCATGACATGGTCAGTGACATCACTCATGACATCACTGATGACATCTCAAATTATATCCCTGATGACATCACTGATGACATCATCCACAGAACCACTCACACACCCACACAACTACTGTGCCAGAGTACCAAGACACTGCCTGGGGGCTTGGTTGCTGAGACCTGTGGACTGCTCATTTGTATCCAGGGACTCTGTTACATACAGGGGAGAGCAGCAGAAGTTCTCCATCACTGCTGCTGCCACTGGGGACTCAGAATCCCATAATCCCCCGCCTAACACACCTGTGTCAAATTCTGTGGCATTTAGAGGCATGCAAATGTACCACGCTGGAAGGGCTGCTCCAGAGTAACGAGACACTGTCTAGGGGCTTGATTTCTGAGAGCTGTGAACTGCTCATTTACATCCAGGGACTCCATTACTTACATGTGAGAGCCGCAGCAGTTCTCCACCACTGCTGCCACCACTGGAGACTTAGATTCCCATAATCTCCTGCCCAACACACCTGTGCCAGATTCCATGGCATTAAAAGGCGTGCAGCTGTCCTGTGGCACGGGGCGCACACAGGTTGTGCCCAAGGCCAAGGGTGGGTCCATCTGCGCACGTCCGCAGTCTGCTAAAACTGGAACGCTCCCCCCTCTGACTTCTAGATTGTCAGCTTGTCAATTCCCAGAGTGTAGCAAATACAACAAGATGATGGACTGAGTGCTGAAACCTTTCAAGCACTCACCCCCAGTCAAGAGATCTGGGTTTAATTCATTGTTCTTTTGCTCACCATGCCACCCCAGTTTGGACCCAGACATATGCAAATCAATCTTGACCCTGCTCCTTTTCACAGATGGTACACCATGGTCTAATGGAAAGCTAGTCTTATCAAGGAGACCTCACTGGGAAAGGACAGCCCAGTGCCTAGAAAACTTCAAGGTAAGTTGTCTATTTAAACTTACCTATCTCCAGCTGTGGGAGCACTGTCTGAACAAATCATTATTGTAGAGGAGGAGTTGGCCTCTAACACCCAAGCTCATAGTTTGGCAAGTGCATCGATACACGAAGGGGGTGTTACCTCTGGCTTGGTGGAAATTGGACCTAACATAGCTCGGGATAAAGTTACAGGGTTATGTATTAAGGGCTCTGCCCAGTTACAAGTAGAGATACACCAACCCCCTCGTCTCCTAAGCAGCCTGTACAAACTTTTAAACGGAATGAAAGGAGAAAACTGTGCCCAAACAGCATGCTCTTACATCTCATAAGGAAGCAGGGTGTCCTCCTAATGAGGTGAATCCAAACAGAGGGACTGATAATTGGCTCTTCCCCCAGAAAACTTATTTCAGAGGATCAAAAAATGCATAGTTGATCGTTTGAAGCCTATCTCTTCCAAGTTGGATAAGATCAAACAGCTAATCACAGGAAAATAAAGGGCTGCTTTGTTGGATTTCCAGAGCTCACACAGAATTACCCCAAAGGGAATGCTTGACAAGCAGGTTATTCGCACGTTATTGGAGGGGGGTGCATTTACCCAAGGCCCCAGGGGCCGTGATACCAACATGCCCACATTCCATGGCCCAACCCAGCACTTGATGACACCTGATGAGGCAGGTGGGCCTATTTTTATGAGGGGAAAAATAAAGCATCCCTACATAAGCACAGACAACCTAAAATGCAAGGGAACTCTAGTCCTGCCCAGCCCTCAGCTCATCTGCACGATTCCATTAAGCTCAAGTCCCCAAATGCCATCATTAATTTGCCCTTGGTAGCAACTCCTAACGTTGCATCCTAACTCCACTGAAAACTATCTGCACCTAAAAAACAAGGTATCATACGGGTTGAAAACCATACAACTATGAAGATGCAGCTTGGGGCATGGATCAATATTGTGAGACGTATACATTCGATTAGTAGCACACAAAAGCCCTTCACAGGAGACTGTGTAATAATTCATTTGAACAGAGTTGTCCTCGCCGCAATTGGTTCAGCAAGGAGCACAGTAATTTCAGCCTATCCCTTGGGATATTTATATAGGTCAGAACATATTTCAAAACTTGGGCCTTGTGCCTCCTAATCCCACATGAACCAGAATTCTGGCCTGCCAGCACAATTTATGTTGGGCATATCAAATTGCTATCTGCCACTAAATTCTCTGGACACATATGATTGACTGACTGTACCTAAATCTGCTATGAGTCTCTCACCAGGGAGTTGTACACCACCTGTTGTGGCTTCATCAAAGGAGGTCCCCAAAGGCTTTTGGATTATACGTTTTAACTTTGACGCTCTTGAATCCAAACTGTGTGACCCACTGTGGATTATATGTGTGAAACAATTTGATATTATCTGTTTAGGGGAACCCTGGGTATTGTTAAGCTGTCATTTAGAACGATTCAAGTCGTATTTAAACGCAGCTTGCAAATCTCTAATGGGAAGGGCAAAAGGTGGCTTAATTGTTTTTATTTTAGTAATGTTTAAAGGTGTTGTTAAGATACTGGGTCCCCCAACATAAAGCTCTCCTGCGTTCAGTCATAAGGGTACCAAAGACCCTGTTTATTACATTTTATAATGCCAAAGGTTCATCTTACAATATAGAAAATGTATATAATCTGGATTCATTTGTTGGCCAACTGAAGGGGTCCAAATTAGAGCACACTAATATTATGTTAGTGGGGGATTTAAACAGGCAAAAGTCCATGGACTGTCACCTAATTGGGGGTTTACATCTGGTTCATTTACTGCAAGGGAACTATTAAATTCTATCCTTGATAAACATGATCTAGCTTGTAGTTTGGATAAATGTGTCCATCCAGGGGGGGATGACCTGGGTCCGACCTTTACAGGTAGAGGCTGTGCCTCCTTTATAGAGTTTATTTTTGTTTCGCCATCCATCTTTTCCCAACTCTTAGCAGTCAAAATTGAGTGAGCCCCTACAGTGACCATAATGCTTACTGTATTTCTCTCAACTGGGGTGATTCCATCAGGTAGGGTCCTGGAGGTCCTGGGGGGATTTTGAAGCTCACTAGCCAGGGAAGAAGGTTAAGATGGTCCCAAGCATCCCCTAAGTGGATTTGGCATACCCTTTTTATCTCATTTTTGATGGAATTGGCATTGTGTTTAAACAGCTCCGCTAGCCCCAGGAAGATCCAAGATGCATTCTTGTAGATTGTCTCTGTTGTTTCTGAATGCTATAGTCGCCCAATGGGATCCATAGGCCGAAATGGCTTGACAAAGGGTGCTCACTGGCCTCGCAACGGTGAAAGGGGCCTCCCCCAGGGTTGCCTCTGATCTGGTTTGTTGTTGACATAAATATAAAGCTGAAGTAAGCAGACGTAAGAATGAAATTAGGAATGCAGCATGTGGTAACCGACTTGATCCATGTTGCTTTAAGAATAGTGCCAAGTTTTGGGCCACGATCATTCAGCCTATTGATGCGCCATCTCTAGTGCACCACATTTGGGCAGATAGCTAGGCTTCACATTTTGAGGGGGTATATAATGGGGTATGGAGCTCAGTTAACCGTGAGGAGACAGAGTCACTGGAAGGGATATCCTATTTCACAGAGGCTGAAGTAAAAAGGTAATTTTTGGTTTATCCAAACATAAGGCGCCAGGACCTGATGGGATTCCCCCAGAATTGTATTTGAGTGACACTGATACATAAGACACTGTGTTAACCAATGTTTTAAATGCTGCTGTGAAGAAAAAGGCTTCCTTCATCATGAGATCCTGCAGTTATATTGCCAATATTTAAAAAAGGGGATAGAGACAGTCCAGCGTCATAGTCCCTCATTGACTCAGTTGTCAAAGTTTTAGGGGGGAGTCTTGCTGAACAGATTATGAACTTGGTCCTGAGATCATAACATCCTTTCAGATCTCCAATATGCTTTCAGAGCCGGAAGATCAATTACTGACCAATGTTTGAACCTTTATTTCATCTTGAACAAATACATAGTGGCACGAAAGGGATCTATGCAATAACAACATGGACAAGTCCAGCTCGGACCCTGATGATGAAGCATGCCACCTACTAGGTAGGTGGGCGAGGTTTTTTTTTAAAATAACCACTGGTTGTCTGTGCTCCCCCCTATAAGGGAACAGGTCACTAACGATGACTATAACCCTCTAGGGACTTGTCCACGTTGTTTTTGCATAATTTCGTGGAAAAAGACATGGTCCCATTCAATTTCCTCACTCTCTAGTTGTTTACAAATGAAAAGGATCTATCCTGTTAGCCTTCATGGATTTAACAGCAGCTTTTGACCGGGTTAACCAGGACAAGCTTTGGAGAATCATTTTGGACATCTGGTAGACCATAATATAGTCTAGTTCTTGAGGGACCTCCATTCCCACACAACGGCCTCGGTTAATTAAACCTCTGGTGGTCAGTGTACAGAGAATTTTAACACTAACAGTGGGGTCAGACAGGAATGCATCATGGCCCCCTTTTTATTCACTCTATATATTCATAAACCTGAAAACACTTTGGTGGAAGGGGGAGTTGATTGTCCAAAAGTAAAAAAAACAGCCCTTGTCCATTCTGCTCCATGTGGATGACGCTGTGTTCATGGCTAGAACAGCCTGGGGTCTCCAAACGTTTGTTAACTCACTTGTGAGTTTTATGGAAGAACTGGACCTTAGCACCAATTTTAGTATTTTCCATGTGATGGTAGTTGGCCCAAGGAATATGAAATCTAACATTTATAAGATAGACACACAGGCTCTCAGGTGAAAGTTTTCCCATATCTAAGTGTCTTGTTCGACACCGATCACAATGGAACTCTTTATTATCTAGTAAGCAGTCCGATTTTTTCTGCACCAATGCAGCCATCTTGAAGTTTGTTTCCAGAGTAGGCAGGAAACCGATTAGCACCCTGCTAAAAGTTTATCGGGCCAAGAATATCTGTAAAGTTTGTTATGGGAGTGTCATCTGGGGATATAGATCACATGGTCCCCTTCAGGTGGCCAAAATGTATTTTTGAGTCGTCTTCTTAGCATCACTCAGAGCACCTCCTCTCACATAAATCATGAAGAGCTGGAAGTAAGCTACCTCCTTGATATTACAGCCCATTGCCCCCTTTCATGTTGGATTGACATTGAGACAAAAGGAGCTCATTTAATTAGAGCGGTATTGTAGGTCTGTGTATCTCTCAACTTTACCCTGAAAATCCAGTGGCTAAAGTGTATCAAGATAGCTCTTCAGAACTTGGGACGGAGGGGCAAGTTTATTAGCCCGGATAAGATTGTAAAGGCTGACAATATCATGAGACATAGACTACATGAGAGAGAGTCTCTGGCTCTACTGAAAAGGTCAGGGCGAGGATATGTGCTATTAAAAACAAATTTAGGCATTGAACCATATCTGACTTGTGTTACTTCTAGCTACGCACCATATTTGCTTACAAGATTAAGACTTAATTTGTTACCCAAACTACTTGCCTTCCCTCAGGGTTTGCATGAACCATCTTCCTTGGCACCCTGCGGCTGCGATCTGGTGTCTCCACAGGACACCATCCAGAGAAGGGTTTTTTTGGTCCCTTTTTTTAAAGCTCAAGATTTTAAACAAGTATGGCCAGCTCTTCTGTTTTTACAAATGCTCTCTGAGGACATTGTTTTTAATGTTGCTAGTTTTTAGAGGCTGTTGTCAGATCCAGAAATTCGATGAGGGTTTGATTGTACCATGAGACGGTGGTATGAATTGGTAATGATTTTAATTCTTGCCTGACTTTTATTTGATTGTGTATTTGTTGTAGGCTTTATGTTTTTTTCATTTTAACCCAATAAAGATTATCAATCAATCACTCACACACCAATACAACCACTCCCACTCATGCACATACAACCACTCACAGATCCATAAACCACTCATGCACCCATATAACCACTCAAGTACCCACTTACAGACCAAAACAACCACTCACACACCCGCATGGCAGGAACTTGGGAAGCGAGCGCAGAAATTGCCGCTTTACGCACCAAATATGCCACTCTTGCCCAATGCTGCGATCTCAGTGTCAGGTGAAACTGGTGCGCTTAAAGTCCTTAATGAGGGAGGAATGCAAACAATGGGTGACGTGTTTCCAGGGGGGCAATTTGTAGAGGTCTCAGCGTTTCTCGAGAATGGGAAGAATACTGCAATGCGAATATTCATATACACTAGATTGCGTTCTGCTTTGCATACGCTGTACCCACAATTTCCTGCAGAGCCGCAGACCCTGGAGGCACTGCAGCTAATCTACACTACTCTTTCGCGTTCCAAGCTTATCACACATTATATTGCGCCTCACAGAAGGATGGGACTGTCACGAAGGGGGGGGGGGGGGGTCACTGGACAAGTGAAATGCGACTCTCTCTAAACCACTGTCTGAAGAGGTTTGGAGGGAATGCTGTAAGTTGACAGGACAGCTAACAGCAAACGGCAATCTCAGACTGATACATTTTAAATATTTACATCAAATGTATTATACACCTGCTCAGCTTTATAAATATGGTCTAAGAGAATCTGCCAGTTGTATAAGATGCAGCGCACCAAATGCAGATTTCTAACATTTAGCATGGTCATGTCCGAAGGTTGGTACATTTTGGACGGAGTTCACGAGTATCTGACAATGATGGTGGGGATACCAATAGCATGCACACCACAACTGTGCCTGCTGGGAAATGTGCCGATATTAAAGCCTCTATTAGAAAACTGGTGGCCGTGGCGTTGCTGTTGGCTAAACGTAGAGTCTCTATACACTGGTACGGTAGACCCGCGCCGACGCATAAGCAATGGTTGCAAGACATGGTATACTGTCGGGATCATCTCACCTACTATGCTGAAGAACTGCCCAGTGCCTCAAAACCTTGTGACATATGGGGCCCAATAACCTCTTACTTGCTTACCATGAATGTTGTTTGATGTCCTTTCCTGCACTGTAATGCTCTGCTCAATTTGGTTTTTACATTTTACTGCTACTATACTGTTGCCTGCTCTTATAACATTGTTCATGGAAGATTGATGTAATGTGCTTATCTTGATGCTTGTGATCTATATGCCTACACAAATGCTGATACCTTTATGGTTGTAAATTGTTTTGAAAATGTATAAATAAAATAAAAAATAAATAAAAAACACTCACACACCCACTCACACCCCCACAACCACTCACACACACTCACTCACACACCCACTCACAGAGCCACACAACCACTCACACACCTATTTGCACACCAAAACAACTACTTGCACACCTACTCACACATCTGCATAACCACTCTCTCAGACACACCCCTCATACTCTTAAAACCACTCACATACCCACTCAAATATCCATAAAACTGCTCACACACCCACACAGATACTCAGACACCTACTTGCAAACCCATACAACCTCTCACACCTCCATACAACCACTCACACACCCATAGAACTTCTCACACAGCCCCTTACACACCCAGAAAACCACTCATTAACCCATTCACAGACCCATACAGCTACTCGCATACTCAAGTACAAACACTTAGACAGCAACTCACACACTAATAGAGTCACACAGCCACTCATATGACATGTTAAAAATAGTATCACTCAGTAGAACAGAAAGAATAATAATTTAACATATGCAGTAGCTTAGTATCCATCTTTAAGTCTCATAAACATTTAAGAAATACTCACACTCACTCGATGATGTCATCAGTGATGTCATTTGAGATGTCATCAGTGATTGCCACACAATGCACTGCTTATGACCTCACATATTATATCACTCATGACATGGTCAGTGACATCACTGATGGCATCCCTAGGACATCTCAAATGACATCACTGATGACATCATCCAGTGAGTGTAAGTGTTCCATAAACCTTTCTGAGATTTAAAGATATATACTAAGCTACTGCATCAGTTAAATTACTATTCTTTTTGTACTACTAATGAGTAATACGGTTTCTAACATATGTCATCTGAGTGGCTGTGTGACTTTCTGTATCAGTGTGAGAGTTGGTGTGTGAGGGGCTGTATGGGTGAATAAGTGGGGGTATGAGTAGCTGCATGGGTGAGTGAATGAGTGTGTGAGTGGCTGTTTGGGTGGGTGAGTGGCTGTATCAGTGACAGTGGCTGTGTTAGTGGCTCTATGGGTCGGTGAGTTTGTGTGGGACTGGATGGGTGACTGAGAGGCTGTGTGAATGGCTCTATGGGTGAGTGACTGGATGTGTAAGTGGGTGTATGGGTATGTGGGTAGCTGTTTGAGTGAGTGTATGGTAACTGACTGGGTGTGTGAGTGGCTGTATTATATAGTATCTGTGTGAATGGCAGTGTAGGTGAGTGCGTGGGTGTATGAGTGCTTGTATTGATGTATGAATGGGTATATAAGTGGTTTTGTGGATGAGTCAATGGATATGTGAGTGGGTGAATGGTTGAGTGAGTAGCTCTGTTAGTAGCTATATGGTTGAGTGAGTGTCTATGCAAGTGGCTGCATAGGTGAGTGAGTGGTTATGTGAATGCCTGTGTGTGTGAGTGGGTTTATGTCAGTAGTTGTATTGGTCTGTGAATGGGTATGTGAGTGCTAGTGTGGGTGTGTGAGGGGATGTTTGAGAGGTTGTATAGGGGTGTGAGTGGGTGTGGGTGTGGTTCTGTGGATGATATAATCAGTGATGTCATTTGAGATGTCATCAGTAATGTCATCAGTGATGCCACTGACCATTTCATGAGTGATGTGATTTGTGAGGTAATAAGCAGTGCCTCGTAGGGGTGTAAGTTACAGTTATCTCAGGTAACTATAACTGCTGAATTTTCCATTGTGTTGTACGAAAATCTGAGCCTAACTATAACGTTCCTGTAACCTTTGTTTTTTCCAGTTAATTTCTAACGTTTTTACTGTTAATTCCTAACTATAATGTCCCTGTAACCTTTAGTTCTTTGGGTTTTTTCAGTGAATTTCAAAGGTTTTTAAAATTATTTACCTAACTGTAACTTCCTTGTACCATTTGTGTTTTTCAGGGAATTTCTAAGGTTTTTTAAGTTTATGTCATTTGCCTATAACATTTCAGTTATGTTCTTTTAGTGAATTTTGTAAATCTTTTCTTAAATTTTATTTATAAATTATAAGATTTATATATACTTTACCTTTTTTGTCAGTTTTGGGGGTTTTGTTACCTTTTATATTTTCAAAATGTTTAAGCTTTTTTTATGATAGAAACACTTATAGTATGTTTTTTATTTTTAATGTTTATTTTATATTTTTCTAATAATTGCATTAACAAATAAAAAGTAAAGTTTAAATGTTTTGAGAAAAACATGTAGTAAATTATTTAATTTGGTTTCAATAAGTTTTCTTTATTTTTTCAATATTTTTGAGTTTTGTGGTTCCTCTTTGTAATCCCTTCTGGAGAGAAGAAGGTGACAGCCAAGACTGTCAAATGTACCATCTGTGGCAAAGAATTATCTCGCTGCACCACCAAGAAGTACAGCCATGGTACCTCATCAATGTGGAAACACCTTAAGATTAATCCATGAAATGTCTTACTTAAGGACGGTATGTGAAAGGAAAACTAGTACTTGCCCTTCAACATCATTAATCATTTTGCCAGCACATTTTGCCTCAGACACAAAAACTGTTCCAGCTCTTTGTCCTAATTTAGGGTACATGACAACCCACTGCCTGAGATGCCACATGCTAGTTGGGCTAAATACAACATCTGTGGCAGAATATTTGAATGCAGCTAATAACCATCCATGTTAATTTGTTTGTTCCTTTTGGCAACCAAGTTTTTTACCATGTTTTTTTTAATTAGAAAACCTGTTGGTTTTCGTTATGTTTGTTTTTGTACAGTTTTGTACCTGTTTATTTGGTATATTTATAAAATATTAACAAATTAAAACAGGTTTTAAATAAAGTTATTTGTAGAATCGCACCATCTAATCATAAAAAGAGCTGTGGTTGAGCTTCTATTCCTTTAATGTATTTGATAGATAAATTGATATGTTGTGTGACTGCGTGCTTACGTTTGCCAGTGTATGAATGAGCGTGTGCCTTGGTATGTCAGTGCATGGATCAGTGTGTGCCTGGATGTGTTAGTGTATGTATTACTGTGTGTCTGGGTGTATCAGTATTTGCATCAGTGTGTGCTCAGGTGTATGAATGTATACACTACTGTGTAGCTGGGTCTGCTAGTGTATGCATAAGTGTGTTCTGGTGTGTAGTATATATGTTACTGGGTGTTTGAGTATGTTAGAGAATGCATACGAGTGTGCTTGGGTGTGTCAGTGTATGCTTCAGTATGTCTGGGTATGTCAGTGTATACATCAGTGTCTGCCTGCATGTGTCAGTGTATGCATGAGTGAATGCCTAGGTGAGTCAGTGTATGTATGAGTGTGCTTCTGAGTGTTTCAGTGTATGCATCAGTGTCTGCATGGATGTGCTGGTATATGCATCAATGTGTGCCTGGGTGTGTCAGTGAATGCATGAGTATGCTCCTGGGTGTGTCAGTGTATGCATCAATGAGTGTCTGGGTATGTCAGTGTGTACAAAAAGGTGTTCCTGGATGTCTTACTGTATACATGAGTGTGTGCCTGGGTGTGTTAGTGTATACCATAGTGTGTGCTTGAGTGTGTTAGTGTATACCTCAGTGGGTGTGATTGTATACTTTAGAGTGTGTCTAGGTGTGTTAATGTATGCATCAGTGTATGTCTACCTACTGCCTACCCTAGGGTCACTTATATGTAGAAAAAAAGGATATTTAAGGCTTGACAAGGGATTTTTATGGCCTACTTGACCTGGCAGTAAAACAGCACACACAGCCTGGCACGTGACATGTTTGAAGGGATATTTGTCTCGGTATGATGACTTACATTGTTACTGTTTGAGTATATACCTAAATATGTGTATCAGTCCCTTTCTAGGTGTGTCACTGTCTGGCTTAGTATCTCTGTAAGTCTTTATCTGTGTATGGATGGCTGCCTTGGTTATATTAGTACTTAAGTACATATCTAAGCGACTGTATCAGTCCCTCTGTGTATGTGTCACTGGTTGTGTACGTAACTATGTTGGCATATGACAGGCTCTCTTAGACCCCGATTACGAGTCTGGCAGTCCGTGGACTGCCACACTCATGGGGAGGGGCAACTGTCCTATTATGACTTGGATGGTGGGACTGCTACAGCCCCGCTGCAGCCACCGGGGAGCCACTGTTCCCTGATGGTGTTGCGGCGATCCGGAGGTCGCAATATGCTTGGCGGGACCACCATAGTCCTGCCAAGCATATTACGAATTTCCTCTTTGCTGGCGGTGTCATGGAGGTTCCTCCTCCATAAACACTGTGGTGGAGAGGAAACAAAGGGGTCCCTGCAAGGCCCCCTGTGCCTCCTCAGCACGGGGATGCACACAGGGGGGCAAAACATGTGCCCCCCTGAGTGCATGCGCCCTAGTTCCAGCATGACATGGACTTCTCAGTCCTTGCTGTGCAGGAACTGTTTTTGGCGTTCCCATTGCGGTGCCCATTTTCTGAGGCACCGCCGTGGGAGCGCCAAACACCAGCCCACCAGATAGGTGGAACCTCCTAATCTGGTGGGTGGTCTGACTATGGCTTTAGCGGTGCGGTGGTGGGGCGGACCTGGTGCAGCACCACCAAAGCCGTAATTGGGCCTTTAGTGACTCTATGGGTTTCTAAATGTGTATAGAAGTGTCTGTATGGAATGCTTACCTTGTTGTGTTAGAGAATGTTGGGAGATGTATCTGTGTGTACAACTGGGTCAGTTACTGCTGGATACATAAGTGCTGTATGAGTGAATGTGTAAGTGCCTCTCTTTCTGTTTGACTGGGCGTGTGAGTGGCTCTATGGTTTTGTAAACTGGTATGGCAGCCACAGTATCGGTAAGAGACTGCATGTATAACTGGGCATATGGGGTTGTAAGTGTGCATGTAACTTATTGAAACTTAGAACTGCATCTATTAAGGACTTAGTACTCTGCTCTCTGGTCTACCTACAGCCTACCTTAGGGGTGCATTATTTGTAATAAACGGGGTGTTTAAGACTTGGCAATGGGTTTTAAATGTCAAGTTAGCCTGGTAGTAAAACTGCACACAGAGTCTCTGTTGTACCAGGCCCGAGACATATTTGAAAGGTGACGTGTCGGGTTGGCTTCCTTGGTTGTGTCAGTATTTTTAGTTCATATCTGAGTGAGTGTACGATTTCCTCTTTGCGTGTGTAACTGGATGTGTAAGTTACTACGTCGCTATATGACTGGCTATCTTAGAAACTGTATGGGTCTTAACTGTGCATGTAAATAGCTATATGTATTGTTTACTGGCTGTGTTAGTGAAGTTAGGGGTGTGCAACTGTGTGTGCCAAGTTGACCTAGCATTAAACTTCACACACAGGCTATGCAGTAGCAGGCCTGAGACATGTTGAAAGGGCAACTTGTCTTACTGCCTTGGTTGCATCTGTATTTGAGTACATATCTGAGTGAGTATACGATTTCCCTGTGTGCATGTGTCACTGGATATGTAATTTACTATGAAGCTAAATGACTGGCTATCTTAGCAACTGTATGGGCCTCGAAACGTGTGTATTGGTAGCTGTATTATTCATCACTGACTGTGTTAATGACTCCTGGGGTGTGTAACTGTGTTTTCAAGTGGCTTTGTTAGTATCTGAGCGACTGTACCATTTCTTCTGTGCATGCGTCACTGGGTATGTATGTAACTATGTCACTATATGACTTGTTATCTTAGAAATTGAATGGTTCTCTAAATGTGTATGTAAGTAGCTGTATGGATTGGTGACTAACTCTGTTAGGGACTCTTGGGGTGTGCTACTGTATGTGCAAGAGACCTGTTACTGCTGGATACATAACTGCTGCATGGGTGTCTGAGTGGGTATGTGAGTGCTTCTGTCTCTGTGTGATTGGGTGTATGAGTGGCTCTAAGTTTTTGTAAATAGGTATGTAATTTGCAGTATGGGCAGTAGACTAGATGTATAACTGAGCATATGGGTGTGTAAGTGTGCATGTAACTCACTGAAACTTTGAAGTGCATGTTGTCTGTTTTAAGCACATACCTGTTAGTGTATGCATCAGTGTGTGCCTGGGGGTGTCAGTCCAAGCAGCAGTGTGTGCCTGGGTGTCCCAGTGTATGCATCAGTGCATACCTGGATCTGTCAGCGTATACATGATAGAATGCAAGGGTTTATTATTGGATGCATTTGTGTTTGTGTGGTTGTGTCAGGACCTACCTTAGTGTATCCATGGGTTTTATTACTCTTTAATATTGTTAATCCTCCTTTTGTGATCACTGTACTCTCCCTTATTTTTATCACATGCCCTCCATTTATATTCGCTTTTACTGTTTGTAAACATTCTACTCACTTTCATCCACCTTATATACACTCATCCCTTTTATAACAACTTTTTTTAAACTACGCCTTAATTCAGATACCTGTTAAATGTGTTTGTTGGTCTCTATTTTTGTTTCTCAGTATCAGTAAGAATCTCTTCTCACTGGTAATTCGTGAAAACCAAGCACAAGAATGGTACACCACTCTCATGCAAGAGAACCATTAATGGCAACCTTTTTCACTTTGCTTTCAAGGTTACTTGGTCAGGAAAAAAAACACAACATCCCTTTCATATTTAATTATTGGTATACCACTTCTGAATGGTCAACATTGTTAACTCTTTCTAACACTCCTCCAAAGAAAGCCCAATTTGGTTGGGATTTTGGGCAAATCCGCGAATCATCCAAGACACTCAGTGCAGACCCATGTAACTTCGCAGTGGATTCTCAAATCTATTCAGGAGTCTGTTAAAGCATTTAACATTATACTACTATCACTTTACACCTACATTTAACTTTATATGACAAAACTGATTTAGAAAATAACTTCTCCACAATAAGGAATGTGTATAAACCTCTCTACTTTTGTGAAAGTATAGTCTCTTTTTAACCCTTCCTGCCATGCTGCCTTAGCTTATTTTCAGTAGAAACTGTCTTTGGAACACTCTCTTGTACAAATAGGTCAAAAGTTCACAACACTTTCTGTGAGCAGCATTCCAGCTTCAAATTCAGCTATAGTAGGAGTCGTTGGCTCTTTGGAAATATAAGCACATCTCAAATAGCATTACATTTCAAAAACATTCCAGAGCCAATCACAGATCTAGTTACTTATCGCTACCTAGTTTTAGCAACCTGCATATTTACACCATCCAATCAAATATAGATATATATATATATATAAACATATTTATATGCTAATCCTATGCTTAAAAACTTTGATAGAAAAGCAGACATTTGAGGTGAGCAGATCTAGAGTGTCGCTGGTGTTGAGAGAGCTCTATACAGGAGCTGCTTTCCACCTAAACTTGAGAACTACCCAGAGTTCTCTGCTTCTTTTTTGCATAATTTATTCGTCACTCTATGCCTGAAAGGGTATTTTTTTTACTTATACTGGGTGCTCCCTTGTGTCTGGACAAAGCTATACCTCTCTGAAGAGCTCTAATTAGAGCAAAACACTGTGTCAGGGGTTGCTTTTACACATTTCAGGTTGGCTTGGTTGGTTTTACATCAATTCAAAGCTGTAATATTGTGCCTGGAGTAGTAAATGGCTTTTGTCATTTTACAGCTTGGCAAGGACAGCACTGTGCTAGTCCTATGCTTAAAGACTTTGCTGTAGAAATGGCAAAAGACTTTGTCCTTTTCTATCTCAGCGTGGATGGCACTGTGCTAAAAACTTTGATAGAAAAGCAGACATTTGAGGTGAGCAGATCTAGAGTGTCGCTGGTGTTGAGAGTGCCTTATACAGGAGCTGCTTTCCACCTAAACTTGAGAACTACCCAGAGATCTCTGCTTCTTTTTTGTATATATATATATATATATATATATATATATGTATATATATATATATATATATATATATTTTTTTTTTTTTTTTTTTTTTTTTATTAGGTGCTGTCCTTTCATTTTTTTAAAACTGTCTCGTTCAGCTGCAGCCTTCTATTGTGTGCCACTCCTCCTTGCCTTCAAAATGGTTACAGTCTGTATTGTGGGTCATAGCTTTGTGTTTTGGGCCAGAGAGTGTGCTAGAAAGAGCGGAATTGACAAGGACTTAGGTTTGCCTAATGTGGACATTACTTGGTTGGCCAAAGGGGGTTAAAGTGGCATCAATTGCTGCCTTTGGTTGGGGAAATTGTGGATTGCTACCATCCAGACCTCATGATTGTGCACTGTGGTGGCAATGACCTAGGGAGATTTACTAGGGTTAGACTGGAAATCCTAAGGAAGGATTCCATTGCTCAATTAATGGCACTTTTCCCTAACACTGCCTTGGTGTTCTCTAACATTTTCTGAACGAAGAAATGGAAGTGGCCACATGAATTCTGTCCACAGATAGACAATTCCAGGAAACATGTCAATAAAACTGTTTCTACATTCCTCCAAGACCACAATGGCTCCATCTACAACAGC
Organism: Triturus cristatus; assembly: GCF_964204655.1. Lineage (NCBI taxonomy): Eukaryota > Metazoa > Chordata > Amphibia > Caudata > Salamandridae > Triturus > Triturus cristatus. The sequence goes on along the minus strand of NC_140591.1, from coordinate 586,584,889 downwards.
AATTTACGCTTTGACATGGAAGGTGTGTATAGAAATTATGGCATTCATTTGACAGAGAAAGGCAAGAGGATGTTCCTCAAGAACTTCAAAGACTGCATCCTGTATCATCTGTAGTTATCACCTACACATCATAAATACAAAGGCTCTTTTCAGAGTCAACTTTTTCACTAAAGGCGTTTTTTTAAGTTTTCAATTCCAGTTTCTTAAATTGCATGCAGATCCACGGACCTGTTGCAGATCCACAAACCAAAAGCACTCATACAATACACACCAGTAACACTACAGAATGTCTTATTGGATATGTGAGTGGTTCATCACTTTAACACTAGGTGTGCAAGTGAATATGAATGTGAGTAGGTGTATATGGGTGTGTCTGAGTCTGCGAGTGTGTTTGAGAATCTGAGTGAGTCTGTGAGCAGATGTCGGACTGTCTCTGTCAGTCTGTGAGATGGTGTCTGACTGTGTGTGTGAGTGAGTGTCAGACTGTATGTGTGTGTCACTGGGTGTGAGAGCGTTTGGAGGGATGCCAGAGTGGGCATGAGAGTGACTGTCTGTGTATGTGAGTGGGTGTGAGAGTGCCTGTCTGTCTGTGTGAGTAGACGTGAGGATGTCTGTATTGGCATCAGAGTGGGTGTGAGAGTATATGTGTGTGTCACTGGGTGTAAGTGTTTGGATGTCACAATGGGTGTGGTAGTGTCTGTCTGTGTGAGTAGATGTGACAGTTTCTGTATGGGCATCAGGGTGGGTGTGAGAGCATCAGTCTGTGTGTTTCACTGGGTGTGAGAGTGTTTGTATGGGTATCTGAGTGAGTGTGAGAGTGTCTGTCTGGGTGTGTGAGTGGGCATGAGAGTGTCTATATGGATGTTAGAGTGGATGTGGGAGTATCTGTCTGGGTTTCACAGTGGGTACAAGTGTGTCTGACTGTCTGTATTGCTGGGTGTGAGAGTGTTTGCATGGGATTCAGAGTTAGTATAAGAGTGTCTGGGTGTGTGAGTGGGTGTGAGAGTGCCTGTATGGTTGTCACAGTGGGTGCAAGAGTGTCTGTCTGGGTATGTGACTGGATGTGAGTGTCTGTTTGGATGTCACAGTGAGTGTGAGACTTTATGGTGTGAGAGTGTCTGTATGGGTGTCAGAGTGGATGTGAGATTGTCAGTCTTTGTCACTGGATATGAGAGTGTTTTCTGGGCATCAGAGTGTCTGGATGTGTGAGTGGGTGTGAGAGTTTCTGTTTGGGTGTCACAGTGGGTGTGAGGGTATCTGTCTGTGTGTGTGTGAGCGGATGTGAGAGTGTTTTTTTGATTTGCAGCAAGATTTGTGCATATGCTGCAAATTTTCAAGGGCCACATTGAGCCTCACAACAGATCCGTGGATCTAGCATGTGGCAAAAAAAGCATTTTCTGACATTTTGCGGCCCCTTATAGATGCTTTTCTCACATCTATAAACAAAAGCTGTTAGGAAAGCTCTAATCTGACTCCTTCATTTATTTTAGATGCTATATTAAAGCGATGGGGACCATGTCCCAATATATACAATGGCAGCCGCAACTTTTTTGTCAAGTTGCGGCAAGCCAATTATGACTTTGCTTTAGAGCAAGGAGCCGCAGATTCACCATGGGTGGATCCGCAGAGGTTTCGCCTCCCTAGATATAAAAATATGGTTTTCTTTCAATATCTCAAAAAAGACTGAAAAGATTTACACCAAATAACAAAAAGCATGCTTTCTGGATCACGAGCTAGGTTTCTGCTAAATTTGGTGTAATTCCATCTAGCGGTTCGGGCTGTAGCCGTGTTCAAAATCCCTTAGGGAAATTGCATGGGGAAAACGTGTTTTGGGACCCCCTTTTTTCTCAGCCCCCACTTGACGAATCATCCCGAAACTTTCAACACAGCAGCTGAAGTGAGTGGCATACAAATGTTTTAAAGTTTTGTGAAGATTCATCAAACAGCGCCAACGTTATTGCCAAAACAAAAAATGTGTTTCCTATGGAAGCTAGGTCCTAGCTATAACTACCTACTGGCAACATAAATAAAATAATCAAGGCCCTATTACAGGCTGGCTGCAACATAAAGAAAAATGTTGTGGCTACCATTACAGAGCTTGCCCTAAAATAAATTGTGAAAGAGTATATAAAGGAAAGGATAAGCACACCATGAACCATAGGCCCATGTGCAGGGGAACTCTAAAGGCACCCCATTGAGAATAAAAGCTAATAAAAAGCAGATTAGCCTCAGTGTTTGTGAAACCAGCATCTGGATTAGCAGTCCCTGATATGGTCCCCAGGTTCCATGAATCTGGGTTGTAGTCCACGAGTCCAGGACAAACATCATTGTCTGGTAGTGAAAATCCAGGGCTAGCTTCACTGACGATTGCTGACCAATTGTTAGATTTGCAGACTAGGTTCTGAAACCATAGTTCAGACACAGCCCTGTGACGTTTGCTCTGGATTTGTGTTACCAGACAGAGTGACACTTACTTGACACCACTAAGACATTTTGGGTTCCACAAACACTAAGAAAGTGTTTCACAACAAGAACTGTGGACATGGCAATGGATGAGGTACTGCGGCCAAAACTCACCAAACTCACCAAAGCCCGTTCACTGCAGGTGTTGGCTGCTCACAGTGGGTTGAGTGCAGGACGGAGTGAGACAGAGAGAGATTCATTTTTCGCCTTTGCTGATGTCTTTATAATACAAACATTACAGACATGCCATGAGGATTAGGAAGCAGGAGAGAAACAAATCACTGTATCTAAATTTGATTCACTGTTGATGTTTGACCAATTTGTTATTTATTCCTTTTTATTATTAATTGTGTGTGCTTCTATTTTTTTTTACGTTTGGAAGTTTCTGCTTTGATATTAAGAATTTCTTCTTAAAATATGAAGCAAATCCTTTTTGACGTGTAGATTTTCAGTGCCATTGTGACAGCGAAATCCATTACGTACTGCAGCAATGTAATTTGCAGATTCAAGGTGGGAGGTCAAATTTTGGACCAGGAGTTCTACTACTCTCTTTAGTTTTTGTCATGTTGGATCCATGACTTCTCAAGCTAACCAGATAATATTTTATTTTGCCAGAACTGGAGAAGATGCTGCCTGTTAACTGTTGCATAGAAATTGACACATTCTAGGACTTTTGAATTTAATGTAACTTTGTGGTTTCATTGCTGCACATCGTGATAGTGGTGTTCTGCAATGCTGTGCAAGTGAGCTTTTAGTAGTGTATACATTGTATGTCAATTTAGGCACATTCAAAGCCTTTTGTTGACTCTTTGATGATGGCATGATTGGCATGCTTGATTGGCATACATTGGCATTTATGAATGTTTGTCCATTTGTAGTCGGTGAAGTCATACATACTCAAGCGTGCAGTATTGCAATGGCATATTTGCTATCTGCCTTGATTGCACTATAGCTTGCCTGCTTGATGGTATACAAACAAGCTACCTATGAGCAGGTGTCCGGACGGGGTAGGCTAGTCACGCCGACACCCGAGTAAAACCCCCAAGAAGGTGCGGGCATCCCACGCCATTAGCTCATGAAGAAACTTTATCTTTGTATCTAGGTCATATTCGAAGGGGGCATTAATCTTATTAGGATATATGATAGCCACTGACTAGTAGCTGTAGGCTTCTCCCCTTCTTCTCTTTCCTCCCCTTATTAGACTTTGTAGTGAACAGACGAGATTAAATGTAGATAACAGCAAGTCTTTATTACATCAACTCCCACGGGCACGACGCTTGCCTGTGGCTCGCAGTCAATAATCACCAACTGTCATAACTGTCAAATACCGCGTCATCGCGGACAGCGCGAGACACAGAATGTACGCCTCGCGCTCTAACAGCGCGAGGCAGAGCCGGCCACTACATATCTCCTTTTCTTAGAAATAAGAGAGGCAGAGAGAGAGAGAGAGAGAGAGAGAGAGAGAGAGAGAGAGAGAGAGAGAGAGAGAGAGAGAGAGAAAGAGAGAGAGAGAAAAAAAGTGCAGGAGAAACATAACAGTGGAGAGGAAAAAAAAACACCAAACATCATTGACGGAATCTAACAGGAATATTGCTTGTTCTGGTACTCCTCCTGACAGTGGCGTGGCTGGGAGAAGAATTCGGGACATCAAGTTCACCGTGAGAAAGCCTAAGAGAGGCCTCACTTCTCGACATAGGACACTTGGCATCATTGGACATATTTTTAACTTTCGCCACCTTGTTACTATTCCACCAGTCTTTACCATTGACTCGAACAGCATTACCACACACTTTATCCACAACCACAATCTCCCCATACTTGGCTTCTCCTTTCCTTACAAAACCTGGTTTCTTTATTCTGATCCTGTCTCCCACAGTAAATTCTCTGATCTTAACGCGCTTTCTTTCATCGAAGTACTCCTTTTGTTTGACCTGGACCTCCGCAGACTTGGACCTCACTTTAGCATCCATCTCCTGGGGAGATGAATATGATTTATTCCATTTTGACATCCAAGCTGGCCTAAACTCGGTACATGGTTTTCTACCTCTCAGTAGTTCAAAGGGGGACACCCCAGTAGACGAATGGGGAGTGGTTCTATAGAACCACAACATTGTCCTGACACTATGGGGCACATCTTTGTGGTGGGCGAGAGCCCATTTGACACAATCACCTATGACTCTATTAAGTCTCTCCACCAAACCGTTGGTTTGAGGATGATAGAGAGAACTACGGTGATGAATGATGGCAGATTCTCTAAGAAACTCTTGTACCTCAGACGATACAAATTGTACCCCGTTATCCGAGATTAAAGTTTGGGGAAACCCTTCTCTCATGAATGTTCCCCTTAAGAAGTCAATGATTTCTTGGGAATCAACCTTGGAGACAAACTTGGCCTCGGGCCACTTAGTGTAATAGTCCACCATGACAATGGCGAATTTGCACTGTTGGGGAAGGCTGTGAAAGGGTCCTAGAACATCTATGCCAAGTTTTTCCCACGGGCCACCCGGGAGAGGAATGGGAGTGAGGGGAGGACAACTAGTGTGAAGAGTTTTGTCACTTGACGAACACACGGTGCACTCTTGCACCATTTCCTCAATATCTCTATCCATTTTGGGCCACCAAAAGTACTCCCTTACTCTGCGCTTGGTTAAAGTGGCACCAAGGTGCCCCTCATGTGCTTTTGTGAGAAGAGTGGGTCTGATGTCCACCGGTGGAACAAGTTTCTCTAACCTGAACACCAGACCATCTTCAATAGAGAGTTCATCACACACCTTGACATAGGGTTGTAGCACAACATCTACATTCCTTTCCCTGGGCCACCCTTGGGATATATATTTCATAAGGTTTTTAGAGACTTCATCTCCAGCCAACGCCTCCCTCCATTTTTCCTGATCAATAGTACAAACATTACTAAGTTCAACACTAGCTATAATATAATCCTCCTTTTCATCAAAACAGCATTCATCTATGCCCTGTATGTCCTGACTCGTATTAGCAGGCAAACGTGACAGTGCATCCGCTCTTACATTTTTCCCCCCAGCAATATGTACAATCTCAAAGTTGTATTGTAAGAGTTTGGAGGCTAGGCGTGCGATGCGGGGAGTGGCCCCCCGGCTATTGGTGCACCCTAAAATCACTACTAATGGTTTGTGGTCCGTTTGAAGAATGAATTTTTGTCCCCACAAATAATTTTTAAATTTTTCAATGCCCCACCAACATGCTAGGAGCTCCTTCTCAATGACCGAATAGTGAGTTTCAGCTTCTCTTAGTACTCTAGATGCAAACCCTACGGTGTGTTCTTTTTTGTCGACCATCTGTGTCAACACAGCGCCCAGTCCGTAACTGCTAGCATCAACCGTCAGCGTGCACTGGACCCCTTGTACAAACGGCTTCAAGGCCTTGACCGTGCTGAGTTGTTCCTTGATCCAGTCAAAGGCAGCCTTGCACTCATCATCCCACACCATTGACTCGAACAACATTACCACACACTTTATCCACAACCACAATCTCCCGCGTGGGTTCGTATCCCATCCTCGTCGCCAGTTAGTATTGTAGTGAACAGACGAGATTAAATGTAGATAACAGCAAGTCTTTATTACATCAACTCCCACGGGCACGACGCTTGCCTGTGGCTCGCAGTCAATAATCACAAACTGTCATAACTGTCAAATACCGCGTCATCGCGGACAGCGCGAGACACAGAATGTACGCCTCGCGCTCTAACAGCGCGAGGCAGAGCCGGCCACTACAGACTTCAAGTGGGCCATTGTTACCCCACCTTTAACACAGACTTTCGTGCACTCACCACACTCCACCTACACTCTTGGTCCTGAAGAAACGCCAAGGATCGTTTGACCGTTTTCAGGCGTGAAACATGTCGACCTTTAACGCAGTTACCCAGGGCACATTGCGCCCACGCTGGTAACCCCCAACCTACGGGTTGTTTTACTCTGCCAAGGGTACCTCTACATTAAAAACTTTTTTGGCTACCCTTAGGCATTTTTATTCGCACTGTACGCACGCACTGCCCCTCACACCCAACCTGTTACCCACACACCCACATGCACCCATCGGCAGCTCTCTAAAAGATCTCCGTCAAAGAGACCTTTCGGGGGACCCGTAGGGCATTGCACCGCCGGCCCGACGAGGAGCAACTGCCCGATGATGAAGCATGACATCCCCTGGGATGTGTGAGGGCTACAAGAGACAAGTTGTGTCTCTTCCAACCCCATGACCTGACACCTCCCTTCCTTCCTCTCCTTGCTTCTCTTTTTGTCCCCCTAAGTGTGATGACTACGTCTTTACTAATTGCATACACAAACCTTGGAACAGTGCCCCCTATTTGATTTACTTAGGTATACAAACAAGGTCATACAAGGCAAAAATACACAGAGATACAATGATATCTATGTTTATGAAATCCAAGTGGAAATTTATTACCACAAAAAAAAATAAGAAATCCATAGAAGTGGGACAATATACAGCAAAAAAGGAAGTCAATTGAACTGCAGAACTCAGGCATTGCACAACATCTGGCTAAAGTATAAATATTGGTTATGCAACAAATACATAGTACCTTCGCACATAAAAAAATAAATAAGTAGACAGATTGAAGTCAAGGTACTGAGGTTGATGACATTTCGATCCCTACCAGAATAGGGGATCATCATGAGGACACAACAGCCTATACCTCAGGTTATGCTCACTACTTGATGTATTTATTAATTTTTAATTTTTGTATATGCCTGCTATGAGCAATAAATATGCCTGTCAGGAGTATTATTTACATTTCTGGAGACGCTTGCATCATGTGTTATCAGAATTGCCTATTCCTTTTTGTCTACTATTGAACACATGTTGAACAATTGCCTATTACAATATTGTGCCCATGTAACACCTCCTACTTGGAATGATTCCTTCCATTCTGACATATGCTTTCTAGCACCCTCTCTCACCGCTATGTAATTAGGAATAGATGCATGCGCCTCTGAGCGCTTTCAATTGTTGTACCAACACTTGGGGAGATAGATATGGGCCTATTCTGGCTCTGTCTATGTGCCTACACTAGCGGCACGTACGCTGAACCAGTGTTATTCGTGTGCTGTCTCTGGTGACTCTGAGTTTCGGTAAGTTTTTATACAGCCGACTGCCACATTGGTTGTATGCTTTCTTAACAGTTATATGTGGACGATAAGGCCTTACAGCTTGCCCTTCATATTTATTTTTAGGCATTTTCTTATCCAAACACTTAATTTGATACAAAAGTTCAGGTATTTATCATGCATGGTTTTATTTCACTCTTCTGGCCAATTATATACTGGCAGTGGCTACATGGCCAATTATATACTCACCCATTTTTAACACATAGCATCCTCGTAGTTGCAGGCCTTCATCTTGTTACCAGTATCAATCACAAGCACCACATCTTTTCGATTTAGAAATTGATCACCCAACCTTACTACTGTGGATTGTTACAAATTTCATATTAGGCCAGTCTTTGATTTCCTGGCTGGTATCTTGATATGTGTTAATTAATTATTTTTCCTGACTTATTTTGACCTAACTGTGTTACATTTCATTTTAGATCAGGTCTCTTTTGGAAATTCCTTAAGGAACTTCTTGGCATAACCTATGTCTTCTGCGACATGGTTAGTCTACAATCCTGATCTTACTTACTATAGTGGATAGTTGCATCACTACTTGGTCTGGTTTTCTATCTGTTACTGTACTCATTAGGCACAATCCCGCATGTTCTTATTAGATCACAATTCTCTTGGACCCTCCATGGATGTTCTAATCACAACACATGGGTTTATCACAACTCCACCTATTCTTCATGTGTAACACCTCTCGCTCCCCTTTTTTTTCCTTGTTCTTTTTTCTCTTTCTTTTCTTCCAGCAGGCAGGCATCTTCTTAGGCATATTGTGCTACTTCCATGACTTTCTTATTTTTTTGGATGTAATAAAGTTAGAATTTTCATTTGGATTTTATAAACATAGATAGCATTGTATCACTGTGTATTATTGCTTTGTATGGCCTTGTTTGAAAGGGACCATTGCTCCTTCATAATGGCTTGTAACCTAGCCCCCTTTTTGATTTCCTGGGTTCCCTTGTCTCTTTAAAATGAAAGGCAGAGCTAGCATTCACAGATGGGGTATACCATTTGTAGGTCTCGACTAGACAGTGCATGTGCTGTCTCATAGACATATTGTACATACTTTGTGGGATTACAGTACACCCATTGCTTCTCATTTGCTGGCTCCATCGTCACACTCCTATTAGTTCTCCCAATTTGTCATGGCATGCATTGTCATGCCTCTTCCTTATTTTAGTCGTCGCCGAGAGCAGGGACTAAGTGCCATCCACTTGTCACCATTTTGGCATGGTTTACTAACTACTTTCTTCTTTGTTGAAAAGCCATTCACATGACTGGTCCTGCGTTTTCTCACTCCAGCAAACACGTTAAAGGCTAAACAACTCCTCCACTGCTTTCCAGTCTAACTAGGGAGGCATTCATAACAATGTCATAAACGTACACACAGGAGGCTTTTTGAGTCTCATGTGCGTGGTTGGCTGCAGGCGGTGTCATTTTAAAATTCTAAGGTAGGTTTCCTCTCACCATGGGGACCCTCCTCGCATACAAGCCTGCGGTGCGAGATGAAGAGTCCACTTTTTAGGCCTACACTAGATCTCGTCTGGTTCTTTACAGTTAGGCACTCCATAAGAGTACATGTGATTTCAAGTTCTCTTCTTCTTTCCTTCCTCTCCGCCCCTCTATTCTTTTAAAGCTCCTGGCTGCTTCTCTCAACCGACAGGTTATCTGTGAATCTAGCAGCACTGCCACTATCTAACGTGCAGCCACTAGCATCTCAACGGTCCCCCTGCTGATGCCGCTGCCAAGCCTCTTACAAGGAGTGCTATGTGGAATTGTACCACAGTGTTTGCATTGCTGAAGGGGAAAAGGGTGTTAAAGGTTTGTCCAGATGAAGCCAACCCCCCCTCACCTGCCCAGCACTAAATCACTGACTGGGAAGGGGAGGTTCTGGCCTCAACATCTGGGTTATCACCTCCCCAGACAAAATTTTCCGCTGAGTGAAATGCTTCAGATGGACAAATGTTCCAGGGCTTCAGCTGTAAGGCCATAAAGCGTGCTTTGACTGAAAAGTTGTAGTAAATTATGCAAGATTAGTTTCTCAGCATTACAGTGTCATCCTTAGCTCCAAGCTTAATCAATTCTAGTACGCTTAATACCACATAATTACTATACACATAATTTCACTGCACATCATGGCACATAATTCCGCTTCACTTAATTACACACACCACTATACAATTCCACACCACACAATTCCACAACAAACAATTCCAATCCAACCCACATAATTTCACTCCACACCACATGCATCCGCTTCACTCCATAACACATAGCTAAAATACATTGTCATTCACAACACCAATAGCTCTCAGATTGCAGAGACCTATTTGCTTTGCCAATGCTTGTTATCACTGAATTGTTTAGAGAGTGGGGGTGGTTGTATGATCTTGTTTTTTCTTTCTCTTCCTTCTGACTTGAGACAATTTTATTGACCCTGAAACTGTACAATCTTTGCACAGTTCATGCATATTCATGCATATTTATGGGATGGACTTTATTTCGAAATTTGGCTACATGGTTCCTCTGAAATGTCGCCTTTTCAGGAACATTGATACTCCAGTACTCAGTGCAAGTGCAGATTTTCTTCACAATGTACATTTATTTTTTAGAATTGAATATTTTCCTGTACTCGCAATTGAAAAATAAGCATAATAATTACCTTAAATTTCAATTTGAATTAAATAATGTGATATAGCTGAAAATGTTTTAAAATTAATCTGTTGACTCTTAAAATATGCTACTTTTCCTTCAGATACCTGTTCAAAAGTATCACCTAGTCTATGTCAGAGAGAAGCTATTTTGAGAAAACCAAAAAAGAAAGTCACAAGAGGCAAAAAAAGTACTAAGTTCAAACTACAAAAAATGGAGTAATGTTAAAAGTACAAAATTCTGAAAAATTCATGTTTCAAAATATTACTCCTAAGTTTCATTGACTCATACTTTTAAAATGGCCTACGCAAAACTGAAAATCTCACTTACAGGATCTTTAAAAAAGAAGGAGGTTATGAAATAATTTCTACTGTAAACCAAAATGTATTCTTTCTTTTTTTGTCATTAATCAACATGTGCCAAAATAGGCAAACATAAACTAAGGCAAATTACCCTTAGTATTGATCGGCCTGTCCAAAGTTGAGTTTTGTATCAACAACATACTCTATCCAGTTGTATATTTTACCTTATGAGGAAAGTAGCAACATTCCATAATAATGTAGGTGTTGCAAATCTAGGAAAGAGGAAGAAGACATGAGAACGAGAGGACAGCAAGAGGGAAGGTTGGAGGTTAATGGGGTAAATAGATTGAAAGTATGAAAGAGCAAAAGGAAAAGAGAGAAGGAGTGTTGTGTCAAGGTAAGGCAAACACTTAAAGATGGTAAAGCTGAGCAACAGTGGTCTGAGATACAGATAGTATGATAAACAGATAGTGAGGCTGTAGAGAGGGAGGAACATGGAATCATGAGCCTGGAGAAACAGCTTTACAATTGACGAGGCAAGGACACCTGGCAGAACAATGGACAGCCAGAACACTTCATGCTCTACTTTTCTTATCCCAAATGGGGCTACCAGACATTCCTAGAGCCCTGATAGACACTTTGACTCGAACCCCAGAATAGGGAGAGATAGTTATGCCCCGTTAGAGGGTAGTTTAGCTAATCTAACGGAAGGAGTAAAGAAGAACAAGAAGAAGAAGAACAAGAAGAAGAAGAAGAAAAAGAAAAAGAAATGTTGTTGTTTGGTTAATTAGAACCTTAACAATGATACATACAGACATTTCTGTGTGTGTATTAAAACCATTAGGCACATGTAACTTCCTTAAAAAAGAATTAAAATCACAGTTCAGTGTAGTACAAAAGAGTTTCGTTTATGATGTTGATTGAACTAAGATATTTTTTAAGGATCATTTATGATACTTTAAAAACTTTAGCAGCTTACAGTTTAATTGAGTGTCTGATGGATTAAGGCACTGAGTAATGGCAGCCCTACATGTCCTAATTTTCCTCTTCTTAAAGTCAGACTGCATTAAAGTGACTCCTGCTGCATGAAAGTATGTACAGATGCAGATCAAGTGAATAAAATCCTCTTTTGTTTGACCACAAAATCTACATGTTATAGGGCCATTATATTTCCAGCTTGGTTGATCTGCTGTTGTTGGTAGTTCACCAAACCCGGGTGCCATCAATCGCTTTTTATAAAAGATGGAAAATGTGGCACTTAAGTAAGGTGCTTGCTTTAAAGAGTTGTAGTTATTGATTAGCATCCATGTGTGTGTTCGCCTGCTGAATGTGGTTTTGTCTTCTACCAAAGATTGAAGTCTTGCCATTTTGTTGGTGGTTCGTCTAAATACTGAGAAGGCCACACTTTTGTTCCACAGGTCTTTTGTCTTGGTTTTTTGGAGAACTTTGTATAGATATTTATTATATGGGAATTTTTGATCTTTCTCAACTTCCGTCCAAAGTGCTTCGCCTATTTGACAGTGTTCGTGGTTAAGTTTTATTTTGTACCAGTTTTTTTACAGTCAAATACATCCTTCCGAGTGATTTATTTATTAGTCTAAATTCCAGTCGCACCTGAGCTGGTGATGCACTTTTTGGCAGTTGGAAGGTTTGTTTATAGGTGGTAACTTGTAGTTTGTTTAGTAGTGCAGAATCTTTTCCGTGTTGAGCAATGATGCAATAAGATAGTGTTGGCAGGAGCCTTGCTGCCATCACTGCTAGTAGTGGCCTAAACAGCCGACATTCACATTTTTTTGAAGAGTGCTGAAGTTCCGTTGTGATTGTTGGTTGAATCTGTTGTGTAAGTAGACTCCTATATATTGTTAGTTTGAAGCCTCCTGCAGTATCTAGCCGTTCAACCAGATTTTGAGTTTGCGGCTCAATCTGTTTTGATTCAGCATGGTTTTGGTCTTTTTTGTGTTGATTTCCAATGTATTTATTGTTAGATAATTCTGCAGTTCTGTCAGCGCCCCCTGGAGGCCTACCTGCGTGAGGCTCATTAGTACAACGTCATCAGCACAAGAGATTTGCGACAGTGCTAGGGACCATAGTTGTGGTGGGTGAGTGCTAGTTTGATCCAACCTTTCAGCTAAGTCGCTAATGAGCAGATTACATAGGTGGGGGGCCAGCACACATCTGTGTTTCAATCCCCTATTTGTTAGAATCTTCCTCGAGACCCTTGTGCCATCACCTACTTTGACTCCTACTCAGGTGTTGGTATATAGTTGAATTATTCCTCGTGATATGTTTCCTGGGATATTCCAGTCTTTTAGCTTTTTCCACAGCCTGTGTCAGTCCACGCAGTCGAAGGATGCCTTTAGGTAGATAAAGCAGAGGTGTAATCCTTTCCTTTCCCTTGTAAATTTTTCAGCAATCTGAGATACTGCTAGTATATTCATGGTAGTGCTGGCTCCTTTCTTGAATCCCGTTTGATTGACTGGGATCAGGTTCAGCGTAATATTTTGCTTCAACGTGAGTAGTGCAATGAGTCAGTAGTTTGCTGGGTTTGTTCGGTCATCCCCCTTGCAAATTGAATTTAATATGGAGCCATGCCAGCTTGGAGGGATCCTGCCCAATAATTATATTTCATTAAACAACATTGAAAGTTGTGTACCCCAGATTTGTATTTCTCCTTTGAATATTGCTTGGGTAATGCCATTAGGACCTGGTGCCCCATTGCTTCCTCCTCTCTTTATTGTGTCAATAGTGTCATCAATTGAGAATTTTTGATCAGAGTCTTTTCTTTTTGGTTGTTCTGCTGTTGCTGAGGCCATCTTACCTATCTTGTAATCACTATTTAATTGATGTTCAAATGGCTGTAGTCCAGATGCTTCTGAAAGGATTTTCCCTTCAAATCTTTTTACCATACAGTCTGCCCAGTTCTCCTCTTGTACATTGGAGTTATGCAAGATTTTAGTTGGCTTGTTCAGGTTGTTTATAAGATCCCAGAAAGTGCTCGAGTTGGTTTGCTTCTTGTTGAATACAGCTTTGGTCCAGTTTGCCTCACTTAATGTCTTTGCTAAGTAAGGGAGTGGTTAATGGCCTACAAGAAGCTCCCCCGAGCAAAGAAGAGGGCAAAGGTGAGACTTTTTAATGTCCAGAGAAATGGAACAAGGTGCTGCGGATTGCCCAGGGAGGTTGCGCCCAAGGCATACAAGAAAAACAGGCTCGTCCTTCTGTAAGCTTTTTTCTACACACAGACAATATGTTGACCTGGACTGCATGGAAAAAGTGTTCAGCCTCATGGAGGTCTGTCTGGTTACAATTTCCAGCCTTGCAACTCTGGACGATTTTCTAGAACTGAAAATGTGACTAAGGGCTTTATTTAGTGTTTCTTTGATGGGATACTCTGTTACAAATGCGACAAATATTCCATCTACAGTATTTCAAGTGTATCATATTGTATGGCACTTGTAATATGGCAGAGAGGATATCAGAAATGTTTGTGACTCAGCATCCCAACCCCAAACTCTAAATCAAACCTTAATTTTGAATGTAAAACAATAGGCCTGGAGAAAGCAGCCAATCTATACAGTGATGAAGCAAACTCAGCAGCTACAAAATCTAGCTTTCTCTCACTGGAAGTTTTTGGAGCCAAACCCAACTGCTTCAAAGGGAACTCATTGACGAAGAATCCAAATTCAAAGCCCCTTCATTGCCCTTCACCTTGGACCTTGACCCCCTGAATGAGTTTGATCAGACATGAAGTCCTAAGGTAAAAGCTTCAATCATGATGACTCGCTTGGTATACCTTACCTCCAGTCCATTATGGTGGGTCTGAAATTGCACCTAGGTTTCGTCAAATGTGAACTGTTGTTTTTTCACTAGCACTTTACTTTTTCTATGTGCTTTTTGCCTTGAAATTGTTGGGACTGCTTGAACTTGACACATATTTCTCTCAAGAATTGCCTAATGCTTGTGCCTTTGCCACCTGAAGTTGAGCAGAGATTCTCTGACATTTCGGTTGCAAAGTAACAAAAGGGTATTTATTAAGTAGGTAAGGACCTATTAAGTAGGCCCTTGTCAGTAGAATCTGGTTAATGTAAATTTTTATCTCTCTTAAGAATCCTATGTATGTTGCATAGCATTGGTATCCCTTTTTGTATCAATTTAGGTTAAAATACCAAATTGCAGATAACACTGCCACAGCTGTGAAGCACAATGAGGCCGCAATTCTTTTTTCCACATAGTTAGTCAATCCTAACCCACGGTTTTGTCATCCACTGCTGCATAATGCCCTATATGTGATGGGTAGTTTATGCAGGACATTAACCTCCTGAATCTCACAGTCTGTTCAGAGAGGTGTGACTTGAATGCCAATATATTGTGATGAAAGCAAACCAACACTGCCTTAGGCAGAGTGTTGATATGAGGGGAGTGGGGCGAGCTGGAGTAAGAAGGAAGTGTGGGTGTGACTTATGTCTACAGGTTTATCTGATATAGCGCAGTTCGGGCTGGACTGTTCCCATGAGGCACAGGGTCAGACTGATTTGCATATGGTCATGTCTGAACTGGGGTGGCAGAGTGGGCTAAAGAACGGTGATGGATCAAACCCAGATCTGTTGACTGGGTGTGAGTGTTTGATTGGTTCTGATGCTCCGTCCATCACCACCCCCTTTTGTACCGCTTTGTTCGCCATAAGTTGGCAGGGTATGCTCAGACGTGAGTCCCTTGCTCACTTTGCCACTGGATTCAAGCAAGCCTGGCTGAAGACGGCTGAAATGCCAGAAACCGATCCTAGGAAGCTTGTTTCCGGTCCAGGGAAGGCATGGCTTGGCAGTTCGGGCTGGACTGTTCCCACGAGGCACAGGGTCAGACTGATTTGTATATGGTCATGTCTGAACTGGGGTGGCAGAGTGGGCTAAAGAACGGTGATGGATCAAACTCAGATCTGTTGACTGGGTGTGAGTGTTTGATTGGTTCTGATGCTCCGTCCATCACCACCCCCTTTTGTACTGCCTTATCTGATATAGCGCAACATGGAAGACTGTGTGCTATATAAGTGCTAATTAACAATAACGATAAATATTCACCATGTGCCATAGGAGTATTGAACTCTTTTTCAGGCAGCATGGTGAAAGTACTCTATTTTAAGTTCATCTCGAAGTAAACAGGGTGCAATCTATAATTAGTCTTTGTTTGCAACATGGACTGGAAGGGATTTTATCAAGATTGCATTGATCTGCTTATTTAACACTAGGAAACCTCCCTTACATATATGGAAACTTTTACATAATGTTCCTGTATCCGATTAATTGTTACCACACCTCTGTAATAAGGAAATAGCATCACTACTCTACTGTAACAATTTATTACAGTTGAATAGTGACTACTGAATATACGCTTTCAATAACATAAATACTGTAAGAAAGTAGCAGGCCAGGCAGCTTTCCTTCACTCCTATGTTTGTCCTCCGCACCCATCAGGTGTTGCAGCCTACAGGGTGTAGTAAATGTATTAGCTGTTCCTGGCTTCCCTCCCCACCTCCACGTGGACGCAAACCTGTCAGCACCCAGGCCTCGTAGAATGTAATAAAAAGCAGAATACACTGCAACCAAATTCCACAGAAATTCTTAATTTATGTGATGTCTAATTTCAGATTCTTTTATCTGACATTTCGTTCCCGTACAGTGTTTTGTTGATAAGGAGAGGAGACATTTAGAACATTCTGTTTATTTAGTGCTGGGATGAAGTTCAGTGAATGGCATATATTAAATAGCTTAAATCGTGTTTGCAACCAATTCCAAATTCCATTTCAGTTTGTTAGTTTCCATCATACATGATCCTTGCATCAGAGGGAGCGAAACTTAATTATTGTCAGTGTTTTGGGAGAGTGTCACTGTGTATTATCAGGAATACATTTTGGCAACCGTGCATAAAAAAAATAAAAAAAATAAATTCACTTCGAAGTTCCATTGCCAATTTAGGGAAAGCAGGGTTTTAACCTAGTGGTTAAGTATCAATATCCTTTAACTTAATACCTATCTTTTATATAATGCACTTGTTACAATTTCTTTCACTCATTCTGGGATAAAAAGCTTCTCTCAAAAATGAATTTTGCAAGACAGAAAAAAATACCTTACATATCTACAAGTCATTAAATTCAGTTTTACTTGGATTGTTCTATAACGAGCTTTTTTACAAACTACATGTGAAGAAAAACATGTTTTCATTGCAAACCTATGTCCACTTGTAATAGAAAAGTCAGAGCGTTCACACACATCGACGATCAAACTTACTGTACATTTCCCCAGGGAAAACATCGCAGCCAGTCGGGACCCAAGATAGCATTATCGGCGAAAAGCTGGGAATTAGCTCGGTTTTCGTTTCTCTTAAACTAGGGAACGACAGTCAACTACTATTGTACCGTTTGAAAAGTAAACTCGCTGGACCGAGGGAGAACAAATACTGCAGTAGTGCTCTGTTTAGTTAGTAGTATCTGTTGATTCTGTGTTGGGTGAGTGGTTGAAAATCAGTCCCCGATGCGGAGATAAACTTTGGTCAACAGACTCCATTCAGGCAGGTAGGGATATGTGCCTCACACTTAAATTTCATTTAGCAACCGAGAGCAGCTTATGTTCATTAAAAACACATTATTCTTCTGGCCAGCACAGCACATGTTAAGAATTTCAATAACTGGTGTTCCTGGCAGCGAAGAAATATTGATATCATGCTAGATGAAAAGGAACACACACACAATTTACTCCTACGCGTATTTCTCACAAGCTCAAAAGCGATGTTCTTGGCTTTAGTTTAGTTTAAATGTAGACTTAAACCGCTGATAAGAGTATATGATGCCTTTGGTTAGAAATGGAGGGGGTGGGCAAAGAGACGCAAGAGACAAAAAAACGCTTGGGCCTGACTTAAAAAATAATATGTTATAAATACATCTAACTTCCTCTTGTAGTAGTAGTACTTTATTCGATAAAAATATCATCATAAAAGTATACAAATACAAAACAATATAAAATAAATCAAAACCCATCAAACTTAAAATGGAATCCTCATCATATATACACACTATCCTCTTTAATATTCCTCTTGTAGTACTCTTGGCGTACTCCTGGAATTGGGGACTTTGTCATGAGTGAATTGGCCCCAGAAAATACTGAAAATTCTGATAGACCAAATTAAATACATTTCCCTGATGGCCAAGCTATTTTGCATCAGTTGCTGAGCTAATTTTCACCCACATATGCACCAACAGACCAGTGTAAAATTGTAATTTTCAATCTGTGAAAATATCGTTTTGCTCGTCAGTCAGTGCAATTGTTGCTTAAACAATATCAGGTTGTAGTGCGCGATTTCTTGAACACCACTGCAAATCATATCAACCAGCTTGTAGCCTTCTACATTTCACCCCTTGTTCATTACCAGAGCCATTAACCCCTTGATCCCTACCAGCACGGTGAATCACCCCTTGGGTGGCAATGTTCTTTGTAGGTTTGGTAGGTGGTTATCAGGACAGGAGTGGGCATATATCTTAGGGCCTTATTTTGACTTTGGCAGTCTCTGAGCGGGGCCTCCACTCTACCGCCTGCTCCAAGACAGCCAAAGCCAAAATAGACTGCCCGCTTGTTAGATCTGGGGGTCTCTAGTTGGCAGGGTATGTACCACTGTCCAAGTAGGGACCCTTGCTTCTAGTCAGGGAAAGGGGGATACACTGTTAAGATAACCCCTGCTCACCCTCTAGGTAGCTTGGCCTGAGCAGTCTAGGCTATCAAAGGCAATGTGTAAAGTATTTGTACCAATACTCACAGTAACACAGTGAAAACACCACAGATTTACTCTACACCAGTTTTAGTAAAATAAGGTATCTTTACTAAAAACTTCACAAGACCAAATACTACAGAAAAACCAACATACAATTAAAAAGGTTACTTTAAAGATAGTTCAAGAGTTTGTAGAAAGTACTCCAGGATGTAAAAATCAGTGTCCTGCAAAATGCGACTCTCAATGCACAAAATGCGACACTCTCATGCCCAACAGTACCTGTAGTTGCACTAAGGTTCCCAAAAGCTATAACAATGAAGATGGCAAAGGCGATGCGATACTCCTGAGACCTTGGGGAGGCTTTTCAGCAGCCCTGCTTCACGCAGCAGAGGTGGATGCGCCGGCTCCGATCTGTAGGGGGAGGATGCGATGACTTTGGCTTTCGTTGCGTAGGTTTCTTAGGGGAAAGCTTCACGCACAGATACGGTGCGAAGCTCTTCGATGGGGCGCGATGCGCGGCACGGCGTTGACTTCTGGCGCCGCAACCCTCGATGCGCCACGGGACGGGACTCTGCATCGACGCACGCAGCGACTGGATACTTTCACGCACCGGCAGTGGTGCGGTCTGCAAACTGGTTCTGCGACGACCTTCGCAGTGTCAGGAATCTTCACGCACCGGGACGATGCTCGACGCACTCGGCGATGCGAGGACTCCGGGTGCTGCGATGACGCCGCGATGAAATTCTTCTCGCACTCTCGATCTTGCGACTCGCAACCGGATGATGCGACCCTCAAATGGATGATGCGATGGGTACCAGTTACTCTTGTTCACGCTTTCTGCTTTCCAGCTCCCAAACACAGCCAAACGACCTCCTGAGGCCCCAAGACTAGGCAAGCACTCCAAGGCAGGTCAGAACTCCCTCAGCAGAGTTCCAGGAGAGCTGGTGGTGAAGTCCTTTTGTTCCTGGGACTTCTTAACAGGGAGCCAGCTCTCCACAGGCCCTTGGAGATCAGAATCTAAAGAAGGGGACACAGCAGAGTCCTTCCCCTCTCCTTGGCAGCAAAGCAAAACAGCTAGCAGGCAGTCTTCTCCTCTTCAGTTCCTTTCAGCTTTCTCCTTGGCAGAGGTTCCTTCTTAGTTCCACAGTGATCTAAAGTTTAGGTGTTTGGGGTCCTCTTCTTATACCCCTCCAAGTCTTTGTCTCTCTTTGTTTCAGTGGGGGGATTCCCCTGCTCAAACCGGTTCCTGGGTGTGCTCTGCCCTGGAGCACCTGGTTCCTTTCAGAGTGAGGGGCAGGGTCGTTAGACGCTCAGCAGGAGGTGGAGCCTTCTTTGTGCTGGCAGAGGCAGAGTCCTCAGCCTGGCCAGCAGGGGGTGGAGCCGGCATTTTGCTGGCAGAGGCAGCCCTACTCAAACCCAGGGGCTACTCCTCCCACCCATCTAGAGCAGATCTCCCTATTCACCCTGCTGCTGACTCATCCAGACTCCTGGAGCCACCTAGCCCATCACATGACACCAGTCAGCCAATCTGCACACTGGCACAGAGGAAGGTTAAACAGGAGAATAGCTACTTTCTAAAAAGTGCCATTCTCACACAGTGAATTTAAAAACCATCTTTCTAAAAAGATGTATAATTAAATTCTGAACACAAAGATACCAAACTTGGATTTTCCATCTTGCCTTTAGGGGAAGATAGGCATGTAGACAGCCTCCCCCATTCTGTCCTATGGGCAAGATAGCCTCTCAGCAGTGAAAAACGACAATGGCTGTAATTCACTACCAGGGCATGTTACACACCTCAGTACATGCCCTACCTTTCAGATACACTGCACCCAACCCCGGGGGGGTACCTAGGGCCACCATAGGGATGCCTTACATGTACAGAAAGGGTAGGATAAGGCCTGGTCAGTGGTTGCACTGGCCAGGTCGACATGGCAGTCCTGGATTGCACATAGGCACTGCAAGCAGGCCTAAGACATCATTTTAGCGCTACTCCTGTGCGTGGCACAATCAGTGCTGCAGCCCACTAGTAGCATTTGTACTACCAGCCCTGGCACTCTCAGTGCACTTTACTAGGGCCTTGCAGGTAGAACAAATATGCCAAACATGTATAGCCAATTACATCACAATTTCCCTAGGGAGCACTTGCACTTTGACCCTGAACAGCAGTGGCAAAGTGCCCAAAGCATCTATACCAGTAAAAACGACATCCAGCATTGCATCAAAAATACAGGAGGTAGAGGCAAAAAGTAAGGGGTAACCACACCAAAAGATGCCAGGTCTAACACGTGTCCCCTCCAGCTGAAATGTGGGGAGAACTACCCACCCTCTTGAGAGTTCTCATCACTAAGGCGGAAAAACCTGGACAGACCGCCAGCGTTAGCGTGGTCTGTACCGAGACGGTGTTCCACCGTGAAGTCCATTCCCTGTAGGGAAATGGACCACCTCAACAGCTTAGGACAGTGGTTCCCAAACTTTTCACTCCTGAGGACCCCCATTGAGTCACCACTGAAAGCCGGGGACCCCCAAGCAATTTGTAGGATTTAAATTTCAAACATTAAAACAGTAATTAAAAAAAAATAAACACACGTGTGCACACAAAACAAATACTCGAATTACTAAGGATTTCAGGGGCATATTTACAAGTCCCTATCGCCATGGGAACGTCACTTTTAGCGATGTTCCTGCGGCAATAGGGGCTTTGCCTTATTTACAAGGCAGCGTTAAGCCACTTATTGTGGCTTAACGCTGCCTTGTAAATAAGGCCCCTTTTCACGCAATGCTTTGTGTGAAAAAGGTGGGCAGTGGGAGTTACAGTGGGCGTTTCATTCCAACACCCATTGATTTTGACACTGCCCTCTATTTACAAGGTCAGCTTAAATAGGAGACAGCACCCAAATTAAGACCATGAAAAACCTGGTCTTAACTTGGCGAAATGAGGAGAAATGCCTTATTTCTCCTCGTTTTTGCTTTTTCCAACGGAAAAAGCAAAACACCTTTGATTGTTTATGTTCAGGAAGGTGACCCTTCCTGCGCATAAACAATCTTTAACAAAAATGACGTTTTGTAACTTCCATGTGTGCTGCATTAGGCAGCACACATAGAAGTGACAAAACAGCATTACAAAATTGTTCATGTGCAGGATGTGGGAACATAGCAGCATCAGGATAATGATAGACTGGGAATAAACATATGTTACTAACTTTTGCCATGCAGTTTGCAAGCAGCTCTTTGATGACAGTTGGAGGACACTGCTAGATTACGATTGTCCCTTATGAATTGCACAGTGACGAAAGAAACTCTGTGACAAAATCAGTAACCCATTGACCTATGCACATAAAATACTGTTTTTTAAAATGCATTGTACACGTTCTTTGCAGTAGGCATATTAACTCTCTGTGTCACATTAGATAAGTCAAAGCTGCTACTGGACAAAACTCTCATCTCTCTCCAGCAGGTACATTAATCACTGGCATTTTCTTGACACTTTTATAGTTGCTCGAAAACTGCTAATTTTACAAATAACTTTGCAGTGCTTTTAAATTGCTGGCTGAGGACCCCCTGGGAATGTGCCACGGACCCCTGGGGGTCCTCGGACCCCAGTTTGGGAAACACTGGCTTAGGATTCTCACCCCTCATCTGCATCAACCATCTAAGGGGCCTGTGGTCTGTCTGAACCCGGAAGTGAGTCCCAAACAAGTAAGGTCTCAGCTTCTTCAGAGCCCAGACCACAGCAAAAGCTTCCCTCTCAATAGCACTCCACCTCTGTTCCCTGGGAAGTAGCCTCCTGCTAAGGAAAGCTACAGGTTGGTCCAAGTCCTCATCATTTAGTTGTGAGAGCCTTGCTCTCACTCCATGCTCAGACGCGTCTGTCTGCACTATGAATTCCTTGGAGAAGTCAGGCGCCTTGAGTACAGGTGTTGTACACATGGCCTCCTTCAGGGCATCAAAAGCTTCTTGGCAGGCACTGGTCCAAATTACTCTCTTGGGTAACTTCTTGGAAGTTAGTTCTGTCAAGGGAGCAACAATGGTGCCATACCCCTTGACAAAACGGCGATAGTACCCGGTGAGTCCTAAGAAGACTCTCCAGTGCCGTCACCTGAGCAACCCGTGAGTATTCTTCAAGACCGCTGCCTGCTATCTCGCTTGAAGTAAGTCTAGTCAGTGTGTATGAGTTTTTCTATACGACTAATGCTTTACCGCACATTTGCCTTCCTTCCTCTCCCCCTCTCGGGCTTCTCCTAGTTGGGACCCGGGACAGTTCGCCTACAGCCCTAGAAGGTGTGGGCGTCCAATGCCGCTAGACTCATGGAGTAACTCTTACTCCTCACTTAGGTAAGCGCGCACCTCTAATGTCTCGTTTGGCTCATACTGTGACCTCTGGATTTGGGTCGACCCCCTCCGCGGTCATCTTGTGTCTAGAGGCTAACGTAATATCATGCGTGGTATTAACCCAATGTCGTGTCTGCTGTGTGGTTGCTGGAGCGTGCTTGGGATGCCTTGGCTACCCGGTCTTCCCGTCTTGGGTTCCAGGGCCACCTTCTCCCTCCTGCACTCCCACCGGTAGCCGACACGGTACGCTACTCACACTGACTTACTAAACGAGCTTTCTCATGTCTCCCCTGTGTTCTCAGTGACTGACTTCTGGCTACATGTTCAAGATGCTGAGATAGTGACTTTCTACATGTGCCTGAAGGAACGGAATTTCCGTTTTTAATTTCCTTTTTTTTCCCTTCCCTCTTTCTTGTGTTTCCCACCCCCCCTTTTTTTAGGTCATTATCAAAGGAGGCATAACTTACTCCTTACCCACACACAACTTGTGCAGGAGAAAAACTCCCCCCTTTACTTGATCAGTGAAAAGGGCTAGTATCACCCTACTCACTACATTTAGTCTGTGCACTCACCTCACATCACCACCACCACCGGTCCTGATGAAACGCCAAGGATCTTATAGACCACCCACGGCGTGAAACATGTCGACCATTTTGTAAGTTACCTAGACACATAACGTCTCGACAGGTAACCATTAACCTACGGGTTTTTATTGTACTAAGGGTACCTCATTATTAAATCACCGTCCAGTCTTTTGGTAACCCTTAGGTATTTTTACTCACTTTGCACACACTACCTTCACTGTTGACTTTGGTACTTACCCTCCACATACCCGCATGCACCCATCGGCAGTTCTCTAAAAGATCTCCGCTAAAGAGACCCTTCGGGGGACCCGTAGGGCATTGCACCGCCGGCCCGACGAGGAGCAAACGCCCGATGATGAAGCATGACATCCCTCGGGGTGTGTGAGGGCAACAAGAGACAATTTATGTCTCTCCCCATCTTAAGTACCTAATCCCAGACCGAACTCCTCATCCCTCTTACCCTTGTGTGTATGTAGGTCATTCTTTGACCACATTCACCACGGAACAGTGCCTCTTTTGTGAGTACCTAAGAAGACTCTCACCTCTGTCTGGGTCCTGGGAGGTTCCCAAGCCCGGATGGTATCTATCTTGGCTTGTAGGGACGCCACCTGGCCGCTTCCTACCTGGTGTTCCAAATACACCACTGAACCCAGCCCTATCTGGCACTTACTAGCCTTGATAGTAAGGCCTGCACTGTGCAGAGCCTTCCACACTGCGCAGAGGTGTTGCAAGTGTTCTTCCCAAGTGGAGCTGAACACAGCAATGTCATCCAGATATGCGGTGCTGAATTGCTCCAGCCCGGACAGTACCTGGTTGACCAGTCTCTGGAATGTGGCAGGGACATTCTTTAACCCAAAGGGCATGACACGGAACAGTAAGTGCCCCTCTGGCGTTGAAAACGCAGACCTCTCTTTGGCCCCATCAGTTAAGGCAATCTGCCAGTACCCAGAAGTTAAATCAAACGTACTGAGGTAGTTGGCAGCTCCCAACCGATCCACAAGCACATCAGCTCTGGGGATGGGGTGTGCGTCAGTCTTCGTGACCGCATTCAGCCCACGGTAGTCCACACAAAACCTAAGTTCTGGAGTGGAACCTGGCGCAGCAGCTTTTGGTACACGTACCACTGGGCTAGCCCAGGGGCTGATGGAGGGCTCAATCACCCCTAGTTCCAACATCTTAGAAACCTCCTTCTTGATGCTGGCCCTGACCTTGTCAGCCACCCGGTAAAACTTTTGTTTTACAGGCATGCTATCTCCAGTGTCCACATCATGAACACACCAGTTGGTGATACTGGGGGTCAGGGAGAACAGAGATGCAAACTGACCCAACACATGGCGACAGTCCCTCTGTTGTTCTGGGGTCAGGGTGGGCGAGAGGACCACTCCATCCACTGACCCATCTTGCTCCTTAGCTTCCAGGAGGTCAGGAAGAGGATCGCTATCCTCCTCCGTCCCTGCATCTGTAGCAAGTAGCATTGTTACTTCAGACCTCTCAAAATGGGGTTTGAGGCGGTTCACATGTAAGACCCTCATGGGGTTCCTGGGAGACCGCAAGTTGACCAGGTAGGTCACTTCACTCTTGCGCTCCACCTCCTCATATGGCCCAGTCCACTTGTCTTGAAGCGTGCAAGGCTCCACTGGTGCCATCACCCACACCATCTGCCCAGGTTGAAACTCCACCAGAGTGGTATGCTGGTCATACCATCTCTTCATCTCATCCTGGCTGGCTTCCAGGTTCGCCTGAGCGAGTGTCCTGAAGCGCTGTGTCTGGTTGCGGATGGCCAGCACATAGCTGAACACATCCTGGGGGGTTTTCCCAGGGGATTTCTCCCAACCCGCCTTCACTAGACTGAGAGGTCCTCTAACAGGGTGCCCGTACAAAAGCTCAAACGGACTGAACCCTAGAGACTTTTGTGGTACCTCCCTGTAGGCAAATAATAGGCATGGCAAAAAGACGTCCCACTTCCGTCTCATGGGCTCTGTCAGCCCCATGATCATGCCTTTCAGGGTCCGGTTGAACCTTTCAACCAACCCATTTCCTTGAGGGTGGTAAGGAGTGGTGAACTTATAAGTTACCCCACACTCCTCCCACAGAGACTTCATATACCTGGAGATGAAGTTGGTACCCCGGTCAGATACCACCTCTCTGGGGAAACCCACACGGGAAAAGATCCCCATCAACGCACGGCCCACCACCGGGGCTGTGGTTGTCCTGAGAGGGATAGCCTCTGGGTACCAGGTGGCATGATCCACCAGGTCCAGGATGAACCTGTTGCCGAAGGCTGTCCTGGGCTCCAGTGGCCCCACAATATCTATCCCCACCTGCTCGAAAGGGGTGCTCACTACAGGAAAAGGCTGGAAAGGGCCTTTGCACTTCCCTCCAGCCTTGCCACTTGCCTGCCAAGTTTGGCATGATCTACAAAAGGAACCGACGTCCGTCTTCATCCCGGGCCAGTAAAAGTGGGTGGTAAGCCTTTGTCGTGTCTTGTCCTGCCCGAGATGTCCTGCAAGAGGCACGTCGTGAGCCAGACCCAGTAGGAAGTCTCTGAACCCTGCGGGTACCACCAGGGTACGTGATCCACTGGGCTCAGCAAACCTAGGCTAACTGTACAACAAGTCATTCTCCCAGTAGAGAAAGAAGTTCTTTGGATCAGCACCTGCTGCCTGGTCTGCAGCCTGGTGCCGCAGACCTTCAAGAGTAGGGCATGTCTTCTGCGCCTGGCAGAACTCCTCTCTGGAGGGACCACCCTCTTGCTGCCAATGGGTCAGCTCAGGTATGTCTCCCAGCTTAGCTACCGGTTCCCCTGTAGACTCCAGTGCATCCCCCCTCTTGGGTCTGCTCCTTCCTGGACCGTGGGAACAGCGGGGGTGGACGCACCACGCCCCTTGCCCTTCCTCTTTCTGGCAGGGGCCCAGGCCACTGTTTCAGGCTCCAGGTCTGCTTCACAACCCTGTCTGGCTGCCATGGACCGAGTGGTCCCACAGACCCACTCAGGCAAACCCAACATCTCCAAATGAGCCTGGCGTTCCACCTCCTTCCATGGGAACTCTCCAGGTCATTACCTAGCAGACAGTCTACTGGCATGGATTGACTCACAACAACTCTGAGAGGCCCAGAGACACCCCCCCCCCCACTCAAAGGGAACATGTGCCACCTTGCAAAGGCGCACGGAGTTGTCAGATGACACTACAGGGTGAAGTACATCGGTAATGATCAGCTCCTCAGGGACCCACTGACACCTGACCGAAGTCACATTGGCTCCAGTGTCCCTGAGAGCCTCCACCCTCTTCCCAGTGATGGTCACCCACTGCCTGTACTTCTTAGTGTTATCAGGGACAGGGGTTTCCTGGACCATCTCTGTGTCTCCTAAAGAGACAAGGGACATAACTGCTAATCCCTCCAAATCACTAGAAATTAAATCCCCACCAAAAGCTACACTAGCTATACCCGGTGTTGGAGCACCAGAGGGTGCCTGGGATTTCTTGGGACATACAGGGGATTTGTGACCCAATTCCTGACAGTGATAACATTTAATGTGACCCCTGTTATCCTACCTGCCCTTAGGGGGCCAGGTTGGTTTGGGTTTTGACTTGGGGGGCTGGGACTGGTTCCCCTGGGAACTGTTTTGGGGCCCTTGGGAGAACTCCTTTTGGTTACCCTTGTCCCCCCCACTCTTCTGCTGGGGACCCTGCCCACCTTTGGCTGTGTTACCCACAAAACCCCTATGGACCCTGGTACTGACCCAGCGGTCCGTCTCCTGTGCAAGCTCAAGGGAATCAGTAAGCTTGCGGTCTAAAAGATGCTGGCGCAGCTCTGGAACACATATACTACTCAAGTACTCCCAAATGATCAAATTCAACAACCCCTTATAATCATTCACCTTGCTGCCCTTTATCCAACCTTCCAGTGCACGTGTGAACAGATTTACACATTCCACCCAAGCCTGGGACCCCTCCCTCCTGGAGTTTCTGAACTGTACCCTGTACTGTTCTGGGGTAAACCCAAACCTGAGGCATAAGGCCTCTTTCATATGGGGATAGGTCAGGTTACCGGCTGCTTCCAAGGGCTCTAGAGCACTCCTCCCTGAGGCCTCAAAATGCTTCCACAGACCTGCACCCCAATCTTCTTCAGGCACTCTATGCATCTTACAAGAAATCTCATAGACAGAAAACCTCCCATAGATATCATCACTCACTCTGTAACTCTGAACCACATCCTTGGGAATATATACCTTACCCCCTTTCACTGGCTGTTTGCTGCCACCATTTGAGCCGGTCTCCACCTCTCTGGCTTTGATCTCCAGCTCCTTCATGCTCAACTCATGAGCCAAAAGCAATTTTCTTTCCTCAAAAGCAAGGGCATTCTTCTTCTCCTCCTTTGCCATTTCCATTTTCATTTTCATTACTTCCAACTCATGTTCTCTGATTCTTTGATTCTCTTGTAACTCCTCTGCTGGGGAGAGACCCCTGCTGGAATGGTGGCTCCCCGCTCTGCTGGTGGGGTTGCCCACTGGCAATTCATTTGCCCCAAACCCATTCCCTTCATTATTATCATCTGCTCCCTCAGCCTCATTAGCCTCCCACCAGGTTTTCAGAACCTTCTGCAAGTCTTCCTTTCTGAAGTTGCTTTTTATGGGACAACCAAAATCCTTGCAGAACCGCTTGAGCTCCTCCACCTTGTATGAATACAAAACCTCAATGGTGAACTCTAGCTCTCCTTCTACACTGGCTGCTTTCTCACTTGGAGCCATGATAATTCAAGAGTTACCTCCAAAATAGAACCATAAATCAACAATTAGCAGTATGTGGCTGTGTAATGGTCTGCTCTCCTAGTGACGTACACCAATTACCGTGGGTCAAGTACAAATACAAGTTCAATCCTCACCGCTGACCACCAATGTTAGATCTGGGGGTCTCTAGTTGGCAGGGTAGGTACCACTGTCCAAGTAGGGACTCTTGCTTCTAGTCAGGAAAAGGGGGATACACTGTTAAGATAACCCCTGCTCACCCTCTAGGTAGCTTGGCCTGAGCAGTCTAGGCTATCAAAGGCAATGTGTAAAGTATTTGTACCAACACTCACAGTAACACAGTGAAAACACCACAGATTTACTCTACACCAGTTTTAGAAAAATAAGGTATCTTTACTAAAAACTTCACAAGACCAAATACTACAGAAAAACCAACATACAATTAAAAAGGTTACTTTAAAGATAGTTCAAGAGTTTGTAGAAAGTACTCCAGGATGTAAAAATCAGTGTCCTGCACAATGCGACTCTCAATGCACAAAATGTGACACTCTCATGCCCAACAGCACCTGTATTTGCACTAAGGTTCCCAAAAGCTATAACAATGAAGATGGCAAAGGTGATGCAATACTCCTGAGACCTTGGGGAGGCTTTTCAGCAGCCCTGCTTCACACAGCAGAGGTGGATGCACCGGCTTCGATCTGTAGGGGGAGGATGCATTGACTTTGGCTTTCGTTGCGTAGGTTTCTTAGGGGGAAGCTTCACACACAAGTACGGTGCGACGCTGTTCGATGGGGCGCGATGCGCGGCGCGGCGCGGCGTTGACTTCTGGCGCCGCAACCCTCGATGCGCCACGGGACGGGACTCTGCGTCGGCGCACACAGCGACTGGATACTTTCACGCACCGGCAGTGGTGCGGCACGCAAACTGGTTCTGCTACGACCTTCGCAGTGTCAGGAATCTTCACGCACCGGGACGATGCTAGACGCACTTGGCGATGCGGGGACTCCGGGTGCTGCGATGGCGCCGCAATGAAATTCTTCTCGCACGCTCGATCTTGCGACTCGCAACCAGATGATGCGACCCTCAAACGGATGATGCGATGGGTACCAGTTACTCTTGTTCACGCTTTCTGCTTTCCAGCTCCCAAACACAGCCAAACGACCTCCTGAGGCCCCAAGACTAGGCAAGCACTCCAAGGCAGATCAGAACTCCCTCAGTAGAGATCCAGGGGAGCTGGTGGTGAAGTCCTTTTGTTCCTGGGACTTCTTAACAGGGAGCCAGTTCTCCTCAGCTCCTTGGAGATCAGAATCTAAAGAATGGGACACAGCAGAGTCCTTCCCCTCTCCTTGGCAGCAAAGCAAAACAGCAAGCAGGCAGTCTTCTCCTCTTCAGTTCCTTTCAGCTTTCTCCTTGGCAGAGGTTCCTTCTTAGTTCCACAGTGATCTAAAGTTTAGGTGTTTGGGGTCCTCTTCTTATACCCCTCCAAGCCTTTGTCTCTCTTTGTTTCAGTGGGGGGATTCCCCTGCTCAAACCGGTTCCTGGGTGTGCTCTGCCCTGGAGCACCTGGTTCCTTTCAGAGTGAGGGGCAGGGTCGTTAGACGCTCAGCAGGAGGTGGAGCCTTCTTTGTGCTGGCAGAGGCAGAGTCCTCAGCCTGGCCAGCAGGTGGTGGAGCCGGCATTGTGCTGATAGAGGCAGCCCTACTCAAACCCAGGGGCTACTCCTCCCACCCATCTAGAGCAGATCTCCCTATTCACCCTGCTGCTGATTCATCCAGATTCCTGGAGCCACCTAGCCCATCACATGACACCAGTCAGCCAATCTGCACTCAGGCACACAGGAAGGTTAAACAGGAGAATAGCTACTTTCTAAAAAGTGCTATTCTCACACAGTGAATTTAAAAACCATCTTTCTAAAAAGATGTATAATTAAATTCTGAACACAAAGATACCAAACTTGGATTTTCTATCTTGCCTTTAGGGGAAGATAGGCATGTAGACAGCCTCCCCCATTCTGTCCTATGGGCAAGATAGCCTCTCAGCAGTGAAAAATGACAATGGCTGTAATTCACTACCAGGGCATGTTACACACCTCAGTACATGCCCTACCTTTCAGATACACTGCACCCAGCCCAGGGGGGTACCTAGGGCCACCATAGGGATGCCTTACATGTACAGAAAGGGTAGGATAAGGTCTGGTCAGTGGTTGCACTGGCCAGGTCAACATGGCAGTCCTGGACTGCACATAGGCACTGCAAGCAGGCCTAAGACGTAATTTTAGTTCTACTCCTGTGGGTGGCACAATCAGTGCTGCAGCCCACTAGTAGCATTTGTACTACCAGCCCTGGCACTCTCAGTGCACTTTACTAGGGCCTTGCAGGTAGAACAAATATGCCAAACATGTATAGCCAATTACATCACAATTTCCCTAGGGAGCACTTGCACTTTGACACTGAACAGCAGTGGCAAAGTGCCCAAAGCATCTATACCAGTAAAAACGACATCCAGCATAGCATCAAAAATACAGGGGTTAGAGGCAAAAAGTCAGGGGTAACCACGCCAAAAGATGCAAGGTCTAACATGGCTAGAGTACGACTTTTAAAGTTTCTGGCGGGCAGTTCTTTGGCGGTCCCACGGCAGTGACTTTGAAATAGGCACCGCAATGGGAGCATTAAAGGCATTTCCTGCAGAGTATGGACTGTCAAGTCCATGCCCTACAGGAGCTGGGGCACATACATACAGGGGGGCACATGATGTGCCCCCCTGCATGCACCCCATGGCACAGTGGCAACAGGGGGCCCTGTAAGGCCCCCTTTGCTTCCTCACCACCACACTTTTCATGGTGGGTTCTTCACTACGAAAACTGTGGCGGTGATGAAACTAGTAATATGCTTGGTGGTGCCGCAGCGGCACTGCCAAGCATATTATCAGTCTCACACCGCTGCCAGACCACCAGGGATAATAGGCCCCTGGTGGCATCCGTGGTTTTGTTGCAGTCTGACAGCCATAGTCAGAATATGGAAGGTGGACCGCCAGTCTGGCAGTCCACATACAGCCACCATGACTACAGCAGTCAGTCCAATTGACCACTTTAGACATAATAAGGCCTTACATCTATTTGTGGAGATGTAATAGCCTGTATAAATCCAAGTGCCTCTGCTCTAGTGTCGATACCAGAAAATCTCCCAACATGCAAAAAAAACTAAAAAGCTGTCCTGATTTCATATCCAGATAGGACCAAATGGGGAACCAAAGCAGCCCAGCAAAAATGCCCAAAATGGTCCAGATCGCTTCCTCAACTTTCACAATTTCTCTGTTTCCATCTATCCTTCCATTCTATCTGTCCTTCTCTCTTTCTTCCCCTATTCTGATCTCTCTACCTCCCTCACTCTTCCTCTCTTGATTGAACCATCCCCGTGCTTGCCTTTGAGGATGTGGAATAAGGGCAAGAGCTGTTGGCTTTGGAATTGGTGAACCAGGCTCCAGTATCAGTGTAGGTTTAACATCCTGTGACTCTGGGCAAATCACTTAATCTCCCCGTGCTTACAAAAATGAATGTGTCCTTATCTAATGTAACTGGTGCTAATGTAAAGTGCTCCACTACCCTTGAGTCACGTTCATGCTATGTACAATGCAAAAACAAATAAACAATTAACCTCAGGTAGCTGGTGGGAGCATCAGAAGCAGCCTCCTGTCCTAAAATCTGACCCTGTAGGCTCTAGCCCACTACTAAAATGCCCAGTGGAATAAAATGCCTGTTTAGCCCAGTATTCAGCCAGACACAGCAGAGCAAGATGCAAACAATATGGCAGTAGGTCTCCTTAAGGTCTGATACAATTATCTGCTTGCAATACATATCCACTCATTTTGTCCTGCAATATTTGGGGCCAGTTAGCTCACAAACAATATTGAGGTATTTCATAACACTCCATCTCAGGCAGGGGCTTGACTAATCTCCAATGAAGCACAACTTGGGAGGAAGTGCGGGGATGGTACCCACTAATGGCCCCTGGGGTCCACTTAAGTGACATAAGTAATGGACTGTCCCCTACAGACCTCAAGAAATTCAGACCCATCTCCCTCCTCCCCTTCCCAGCCTAGGTCATCAAGAAGGCCATCAACGCCCAACTCTCTGAGTTCATCGAGGGAACCACGTCCTGAACACCTCCCAATCAGGCTTCTGAAGCAACCACTGCACCGAGACTGCACTCCTCGCTGCCACCGATGACATCCGTTCCCTCCTCGACCGGGGAGAAACCGCAGCCCTCATCCTACTGGACCTCTCGGCCACATTCAACACTGTATCCAATTGCACCCTAATAACAAGACTCGACGACAGTGGCATCCGCGACAAGGCACTGGACTGGATCCTCTCCTTTCTGACCGACCCAACACAGTAAGTCAGACTATCCCGTTCCTCTCAGAACCTACAGAGATCAGCAGCAGAGTTCCCCAGGGCTCTGCCCTGAGCCCCACCCTCTTAAACATCTACATGGCCCCCCTCACAGCCATCATCAGAAGCCAAGGACTCAACATTGTCTACTATGCTGACAACACCCAGCTGATCATCTCCCTCACCAACAAACCCACAACCGCCAGAACCAACTTTCTCAACGGAATGAAGGCAGTCGCTACCTGGATACGAGACAGCTGCCTCAAGCTCAACTCTTACAAAACCAAAGTACTCATCCTGGGACCCACCCCCTCAGCCTGAGACGACTCCTGGTGGCCCACTGCACTAGGAAACCCCCATCCCTACGGACCACACACACAACCATGGCATCATACTGGACTCCTCGCTTTCAATGAACTGCCAAATCAACGCAGTATCCTCATCCTGTTTCCATACGCTCCGCCTACTTCGGAAGACTTTCAGATGGCTCCCCAGAGAATCCAGAAAACTGCCACTCATGCACTCATCACCAGTAGACTGGACTACGGCAACACACTCTACACCGGCATCAAACAGAAACAGCTCAGGAAACTACAGACCGTCCAAAATACCGCAGCCAGACCGGTCCTCGACATCCCCTGCTGCAACCACGTGACACAACACCTCTGACAACTCCACTGGCTCCCTATCAACAAGAGAATCCCCTTCAAGCTCCTCACCAATGCCTACAAAGCTCGTCACAATGCAGGCCTAGAATATCTGAACCAGAAACAGCTCAGGAAACCACAGACCATCCAATATGCCGCAGCCAGACTGGTCCGCGATATCCTCTGCCGCAACCACATGACACAACACCTCCAACAACCCCACTGGCTCCCTATCAACAAGATAATCCCCTTCAAGCTCCTCACCAATGCCTACAAAGCTCTCCACAATGCGGGACTAGAATATCTGAACCACCACCTCGCCTTTCGCACACCTGCCAGCCAACTCCGCTCTGCCCAACTCACCCAGGCCTCTGTCTAATAGATCTATAAGACCAAAACCGGATGAAGATCCTTCTCCTACCTTGCTGCCAAGACCTGTAACACCCTGCCCCTCAACCTCAGGCACTCCGCATAGGTGATACAGTTCAGAAAGGACCTCAAGACCTGGATCTTCGAATGAAGCTCCACAACTGAACGGATCAGCAGTCATCCCCACACCTAAGGCCTCACGTGTGAGTAACCGTGCTCTACAAACCACTGATTGATTGATTGTCTTTCCCAGTGATCCCTAGGTGATAAGTGCAAAGGCATATATTAATGGCAATGAACCAAAGACCATTAATGGATTGATTGAATCTCTAACTGTTTGCAAATGTGATCCCCCAAGCTTGCTGGTCAAGCAGTGGCATCACTGATTTTTGTAGATGATACCCTATTTATATCTAGGACCCCAGTGGGGCTTCAAAATCTAGAGGACTGGCTTGCGGCAGGTTGTGGGGAATTTGGGTTAGAAATTAATACAACAAAAACCATGGTATTCAACCCACATAAGTCTAAATAGGGGTGTGATAAATCTGGGCTCCACTTTGTTTGAGCAGGTAAAGCAATTTCACTATTTGGGGGTTAGGCTGACAAATTCATTACCGTGGGCCCCACAGATTGCAAAAAGCCAGCTTGGATTCCAACATGTAACCTCTACTTTAGTTAAAAAAAATAAAAAATTCAATGTATAGACCAATTGGCCAAACAATTCAAGTGTATCAAGCAAAGGGCATTGGAGCTGTAGTGTATTGTGTGTGCTTGTAGGGCCAGAATAATGTAGGGGTCATTGAAAAAACTGAAAATTATTTTATGAGATCAGTCCTGGAACTTCCTCAAAATGCCCCCTGACCCTTATGCGCTCAGACTTGGGTTTAAAAAATGTAGCGCATGCGATTGCTTTTAGGCCCTTTGCATAATGGATTTGAGTCTGGTCAAATAATTCACCACTCCCCATGACAGAATCACTACTTGATGTGTTCTCATTAGATATTAGAGGGAGTATTCCCTGGCTCAAGTACCTAAAGAGTTGGTTGTACAGATTGGGTATAAGTGAGCTTTGGGCTAACCCCAGTAGTATACAGAAAAAAACCTTGTTCAGACTTAAAAAGAGATACTGGATTTATGTTAATAAAATATGGCTACACAGAGGACCTACAGGGAAATTATCAAGGAGGCTTTTGGATTTTAAAGACAACCTGCATTAAGAGGAATATCTGAACCACATATAACCTCTATTAGCAAAATCATTATTTCTGAAGTTTGGGTACGGCATTTTGCCAGTCAATGAATTCTGCATCAAATGGAAGATTGGCAATATCTTGTCCATCTGCCCCTCATGCACTTGATAATGAAGAACATTTTTTGTTCTTCTGTCCAAAGTACTCTCAGACTAGAAGAGTTTGATTAATCACAATATGCAGAATTTTAGCTGCAAACCACTTAAAAGATATCATCAGGATTTTAAGTGTTCATTTTTACTGTGTCCAGATACTTGTTACATATATGGAACCTAAGGACTAGGATGTTGAAACTACCCAGTAGACATTGAAATGATTATTAGATGTACTGAAATATCTTTGGTTTTATATTTTGCTTATCAATGCATAATAGTTTTTAATAGATTCTGACAGTTTTAAATTATAGATGATTTAACTTAATTTTGTAATGGAATTGTTTTTAGTAATGGGTTTGAGGAAGTTGTTGCACATAACACTTTACTTGTTATTTTTCTAGTGTAAATGATATTAATTTTGCCATTAATTGTGGTTTAGATTCCAGGAAGCTACCCAGTACCTGTGCACTTTTCTTTTAGGGATTGGGGGATTTCCAATCAAATTGTATGAGGAATAATTTATGTACATGAGCATTACCAATTTCATTTGTAGAATGGGTGACTTGATAATATTGTTCATGTGTTTATAATTTGATGAGCTTTTATGATTTTTATACAGCATCGAGTAAAGATATTTCTACTACTACTACGAAAGACTTTGGGCAGGATCCTACTGTAATATATCTGCTTTCCCCAGTGTCAATAACTCCCTCACCATGTAGTAGGCTTTAGTTGTGTCTTGATGCATGTCACACAGTTAATACCTACCATCAAATGACATGTCTGTGTCTGGTACGTCTCTTCAGCTACTCTGTTTCTGTGCCTGGTGAAGGTAAGCTCTTTGAGAAGCACTTCACAGGAAGATTTCCACTGGTGTTCCCAGGAGGCCCAGTGTATGACTGTTCAGTCTTTAGGTCTTTTTCATGTCAGTGAGGGGGCACTGGACAAACACAATCAACCCTTCCCTGTTATGTTATGTTATGTTATGTTATGTTAAGTTATGTTATGTTATATTTATTTGTGGAACACACTCTCATCTCTGAGGGTATCCTGGTACTGAGTAGGAGTCTAGCCCAAGCAAGGGTGCAAAGGTTAATTGAAGAACTAGGTCTTCAGCTTTTTCAAGAAGAGAGAAGGAGGTTCTGACGTGAAGTGGGAGGTTGATCCCTACTTAAAGAGAAATATAAGAGAAAGCCCATCCTCCGGTTCTGGTTTGTGTATGTGTGGAATCTGTACTAGTCAAAGCACTGTGGAAGGTATGTGCCTAGGTGGTTGGTGGAAGGGGATGTGGTTGTTCAGGTAGGTGGGGGCTAAGTTGTGTAGCTCCTTGAATGTGTGTGTGAAGAGTTTGAAATCAATGTTCATGTATCGGGAGCCAGTGAAACTCTCTAAAGTGTGATGTGAAGTGACTTCTGAGTGGGAGGTTAAGGATATGTGTTGCTGCTGCATTCTGGATGGTTTGTGTTTTTTTGGTGTGTTTCTTGATGATACCAGCATAGAGGGCTTTTCAAAAGTCCAGTTTTCTGGTGAAAAGGGTTTAGGTGAATGTTTTTCTGGTGTTGCTTCAGAGCCATTTGAGGATCTTCCTTATCATCTTCAGGGTGTGTAAGCAGGATGCAGTGACGGCGTTGACTTGTGAAGCCATGTCCAATTTGCAAACAGTGATGATTCTACGTTTCCTGGTGTGAGTGTGGGTCCAAGTCCAGCTGTCCACTGGTGGGAGTCCCATGGTGCGATGTTGTTTGCTGAAGATCACTACTTCTGTCTTATAGATGTTGAGTTTGAGAGAGCTGGCTTTCATCCAGTTAGCAATTTTGAGGGAGACTATGAGTTGCATGACATCAGCCTAGGAGAGGATGTTGATGTTGTATGAGTAGATGACATTGACCAGAGGGACCAGCTATGTGTTGAAGAGGATTGGGCTGAGGGATGAACATCGAGGCACCTCACAGTTGAGTTTGTGAGCTTCCGAGGAGTGGGGCATCATGCTGACAGCTTGCATTCTATTAAGCAGGAGCAGATCCAGAGAAGAGCAGGTCCTTGGATGTTTATTTCATGTAGGCACCTGATGAAGATCGAGTGTGCAATCGTATTGAGAGATCTATGATAATAAGGGCTGCCATAACACCTCTGCAAAAGAGTCTGTGGATGTCATTTGCGACTGTGATGTACTGTGGTTGGGCTTGAAACTGGAGTGATGTTGATGAGTTGGTGATTGCTGAGGTGAAAACTAAAGTAACTTCTCTAAGACCTCGGCTGGGCATGGTAGGAGGGAGATGGGTGTGTAGTTGGCAAGTGTGGCTGGGACTGTGGATGGCTTCTTGAGCAAAGGCTTGATGGTCGCATGATTCCAGGTGTCCAGGAAAGTGGCTGAGATAATGGAAGCATTGAGTGTAGGTGTTAGTATTTCACTTATCAATTGTGAAGGCATGGGGGGGTTGGGTCCCAAGATGGACCTTGAGTGGATGATCTTCATGGTAGCGGTGAATATATCGGTGGTGATGGCAGGGATCACTGACAGAATATCGAGGAGCAAAATTTCGACCTGCCAAAATATCGATGACAGAATATCGACTTCTTATCTACAAACAGGTAAGTACAAAAATATTGAATCCAAAATATCGTTGTAAATGTCTTAACAGTAATGTAAAATAATGAAATAAAAAATATAATTAAGTAAAACATACTTTAAAATACTTAATAACCTTAAAATTAATAAATAATGTACATTTTAAAAAAACATGCAATTTTATTTTTTAATACATATATATGTTAACTTAATATTATTTAAAAATATTCAATATTATTAGTGTTGGATAGTGGGAGTGTAAAATTTACTATTCCCACTCCAGTGAGTGCAACAGTAGGGAAAGCGTTGGATAGCGGGAGGGTAAAAATTACTATTCCCACTCCAGTGAGTGCAACAGTAAGGAAAGCGTTGGATAACGGGAGGGTAAAAATTACTATTCCCACTCCAGTGAGTACAACAGTAGGGAAAGCGTTGGATAGCGTAGGGGTTTAAAATTACTATTCCCACTCCAGAGAGTGCAACAGTAGGAAAAGCGTTGGATAGCGTGGGGTAAAACTTACTATTCCCACTCCAGTGAGTGCAACAGTAGGGAAAGTGTTGGATAGCGTAGGGGTAAAAATTACTATTCCCATTCCAGTGAGTGCAACAGTAGGGAAAGTGTTGGATAGCGTAGGGGTAAAAATTACTATTCCCACTCCAGCGAGTGCAACAGTAGGGAAAGTGATAATTAAATAACAGTAAATTAATTATCAATACACAAAAATATTTTCAATAATTGCTTAATTACAATTAAATTACTTCCCACCCTATTCCCCTATAAACCCACAACCTGCTCTGAATAATAAATTAATACAATGTATATAATTATCAATTAATAAATTAATAAAAATGTATTACCAATTAATAAAAATTAATTACCAATTAATAATTCATTAACAATAAATATTTATCAATACCAATAAATACAATTAAATAATTACTTAATTACAATTAAATTACTTCCCACCCTATTCCTCTATAAACCCACAAACCGCTACAGAACTAGAACGCAAAATTAAATAAAAAATAATTAATAATTCCAATGTTTTTTAAATTTAATTTACTATAATTAAATTACTTCCCACCCTATTCCCCTATAAACCCACAACCCGCTACGGAATTAAATTACTCAAAAATTAAATAACATAAAATTACTTACTTAAAAAATTTAAAACATACATTAGAAAAATAATACACACTTTTAACACATATACTAACACTTAAAACACTATAAAAAATAATATTTTTAACAACTATATTATGACTGTCGAAATTACTAACTCCGATATTATGACAATCGATATTTCTTCCCTGAGTTTCGATATTCTGCACCACTATATTTTGGCAATTCGATATTCTGTCCATTCTATATATAAAACTCAATATTCTGTCTAGGGGAATTTTTTTTTCTCGATATTGTGACTAGCTACCGATGGCAGGCCATGAATTTACAGTTTGTTCCTTAAGTATGCTCAGGTGACGGGCCCTAGTTGAGGTTTGAAGTTACAGTAAATTAAGGTGATATTGTTACTGAAGAATTCTGAGAGCTTATTGGTCTTGAGACGGGGTGATGTTACCGGAAGCAGAAAGCGGCATCATGAGTTTTTAATGATGCCAACGATTTCCTTGCTGCTGTTGGTGCTGACATCAATATGGCCTGCAAGAGCTGTGCGCTTGGTGTTTTAGATCTGCAGATGTTAGTGTCTGGGGTGTTTAAAAGCATCTTTGACTGTGGTGCCTGGGCTTGTTCTCCACTTCCACTCCATGTGCTTAAAGTGATGTTTCGTCATTCTGAATTCCTCTCTGTGCAGGTTGGCCTGTGGTCAGGTTCTTGCTCTAGTGCTGTGTTTAAGAGGAGCCAGGGTGTTGGAGCACACAGTGATTCAACACTGAGGTTTTTGGTGTGATCTGGTAAGCTGTTGATGTGCTTGGGCCAGGGTGTGGAGGGGGCAGAGGCCAAGTCCTCCTCTCTTGCATTTTTCCAGCTACAAAGCTGGATTTGGTGGTGGTAGGCCTGTGGTGTTGTGGGATGGGTATGTTGAAGCTGATGAGAACGTGTTCTGTCCAGGTCATCTGGGTTGGCTTGTTAACTGTTATGTTGTTAATGGAGGAGAAAATTGGGTCAAGGAGGTGTCCAATGGCATGGGTGGGTCTGGTAATGTGTTGAGTGAGGCAGAGGTGTCTGAGGTTTTCCAGAAGCAGTGTACAGTTAGGGTTAGTGCAGTCTTCTAGGTGAAAGTTTAGGTCCCAGAGAAGGATTTAGGTGTGGAGGTAGACAATTTGGGTTGCAGTGATGTCTGTGAAGTCAT
Organism: Triturus cristatus; assembly: GCF_964204655.1. Classification (NCBI taxonomy): domain Eukaryota; kingdom Metazoa; phylum Chordata; class Amphibia; order Caudata; family Salamandridae; genus Triturus; species Triturus cristatus. The sequence continues at coordinate 586,545,275 of NC_140591.1, read as the reverse complement.
GGTGAAATTATTGTGTGGTCTTGATGGTATTAATACCAGGGTTCCTCCTAGTAATTTGCAGAAATGCGTAACTTTAATGTGAAGTGCTCCATTTATCTGGTAAGGGGGGGTACAGCTAATGGTGTTCTTGAAAATAACGGAGACTCTACCTCTGACCTTTTTCTGATGGTCTTTTATGGCAAGCTTGCAGCCTGTGGGAAAGGCTTTGGCAGTTTACAGTGCAGAGGATGGGTTCAACCATGTTTCTTTGAGGAGGAGCATGTCCAGAGCATGGCTATGCAACAGATTCCATAGGTGTGTTTGGTGAGTGAACAGGTGATGAGGTGCATGCATGCAAGAGTAGCGTATTGTGTGGGTTGTGGGTAGTCTGTGTGAGCATGGGAGGGTGATTGGCTTGTGTGAGTGTGGGTGAGTTGGGTACTGAGTGATGGTATGGGAGTGCGGAGTTCAGGCACAGTGCTCTAAAATTTGCAGTAGGTGCATGAGTAAGCTCCCACTGTAGGGCGGAGCAAGCTGAGTTCGATGTGTGCGTTCCCGGTGTTGGGCATGGTCCAGGTGTGGACAAGCGTAGATGGGGGCTTGCCTTGGCCCACCACTGACGCATCAGCAGCATGCATGATGTATGATTCCACTGAGCATTGCCCCTGTCATTAAGTTTGTTTGGGAGGTGGAGGAGTGGAGAGGGCAGGGCAGAAAAAGGGGCACAGGAAATGGGAAGTGTGCAGCAATGCAGATGGCATAAACTCACTCACCTTGTGATCCACGACAGAGATGTGATGGAGCCAACTGTTCACTCCGTATCACTCACACTCGTGGAGATAACTTACACCAGGAAAGATGGATGGGATTAAGGAGGGGAAACTTGTTCATGGTCGGTAATTGAAGCTTCTCTTGGGGCTGTTGAATCTTAAGGAAAGAGTGCAAGTCAGATAGTCACTCAGTCCTACCTTTTTCAGCCTTTCTTGCAGTTGAGCACCTCCCCACTCTTGTTTCCACTAACTACCTGTGCATCAGCTTCCTTGCTCTTGGTACCAATGTAACTAACACATTCTCACTCTCATCTTGGTATTCTCAGCCTGCGGCAGATTTACTTCTGTGTTGTGTAGTCACCCATGAAAGTCTGTGCTCCTAAGAATACACACAAATGTTACACAGGCTCTCTTCTCTATTATCAGCCTGTACTAGGATACAAAGGCATACATTCCGAACTGAATACCTTTGAGGTTGTACATAATGGTTTTAGTCTTCTGCAAATGTTTCTTCACACTTACAAACAAAGTCATGTGCATGGTACGCAATATAGCTTTCTGTCCTATTGGTTCTTGCTGGGTTTGATCTCTCTGATTATTGTTTAGTGTGATGCCTTCTAATGTGTAACAAGGTATCCAACGAACCCTCCCCCTGAGGAGGAGGATGTACAACTGTTCTCCCTTACATCTCTCCTCTCCTCTATTTTCAGTCCCCTCCAGTATCCTTTCTGGAAGACCTGCACGGCTCCGTTAAGGATCTGGCACTTGAGGACCCGATTTCCGCCCATGTGATGTGGTCACATGCCCCAATTTACGCCGGGCTTATGACAGGGTGTCTTTCAAATTGGAAGAGCCCCCGCCGAGAACAGGCGGAGACTCCAGACTCGAATTCCAAAGAGGAACCAGAGGAGGAACGGAAAACGAACTCCACAGAGAACGAGGAGACCAGCTCACTTCTGAGAGCAGAGCCTAAGACTCCAGCGAAGACAAGCACGGAAATCACTGTATCCGAGGCAAAGAGGGAGTCAAACCCTTTCTGGCACCGTGAACTGGCCAGCCACGTTCCTGGAAGAGTGTGGCTTTCTGAGATACGTGCGCACCTCAGGGGTTTTCTGTGGAAGAGAACCACTAGCGCTAACCCGTTACGAGCGGGGACGGGAGTGGTGAGGGTACCCAAGTCGCAGGGACTTTAGTTATTGCTGCGGGTCAGGGACAGTCCAGTATTACGGAGCGACGCATGCAGCATACTCACTGGTGGTGGACAATGGGTGACCTCTCTCCCTACACCTTCTCCTCTATACTATTGGTCCAAACGGACAACGCTCTTACTGAGCTTTTCGTTTCTTTGTTCTTTTCTTTACTGAGGAACACCTACGGTTCACGGATCCAAGAAGGACCCCCTCAAGAACGGCTCACCCTAGAGGGTACAACGTCAAAAGAGAGAGACCATCGGACTGAAACCCATACCTTACCTGTCACTCCTTTTAAATAAATCGGCTGAACCTACTTCTGCTGTCTGTATTGCTTAGCACAGGGCCACATGTTGGGCCCGATTCACAGAACTAACTTAAGACAAAATCCTAAACTTACTACTTTTGGTATTCACAGAAGTTAGGATTTTGTCTTAAGTTTGTCTTAAGCCAAACTTAAGACAGACTTAAGACAGTCTTAAGACAGACTTAAGACAGTCTTAAGACAGACTTAAGACAAACTTAAGACAGACTTAAGACAGACTTAAGACAGACTTAAGTTAGGATTTTGTCTTAAGTTTGTCTTAAGTCTGTCTTAAGTCTGTCTTAAGTCTGTCTTAAGCTTGTCTTAAGTCTGTCTTAAGACTGTCTTAAGTCTGTCTTAAGACTGTCTTAAGTCTGTCTTAAGTTTGTCTTAAGAGAAACTTAAGACAAAATCCTAACTTCTGTGAATACCAAAAGTAGTAAGTTTAGGATTTTGTCTTAAGTTAGTTCTGTAAATCGGCCCCAATGTCTTTAACTTCTTTTTTTTTTCTTTTCCTTTAGGTCACTAGGCTGCGGGTCCACAAAGTCTCTGATGGTGTTAGCAAGGATGGCGGGCACGGCCTAGAAACTGGTGATCCCCGGGTAAGTCCATGGCAGGTAGGAGCTGCTTCCTGGTCAGAGTCCTCGAGGTAAAGCAGCGCTTGGTTCCTTGCCCGTGGTTTAAATCATAGCCAAACCCAAGATATCCGCTGAGATTTGCTGAGATCTTTCAAGATCTCAGCAACTCTCAGTGGTTACAAAAAAGCAGTCAGCAAGAGTTGCATTTGAGTCCATGAAGCGCAAACAATACAATGTGGCAATATAATATTACACACCATGTCACATATACATTGGATTACCAAGTCCTAATTGGGGGGGGGGGTGGGGCTAAGATCATTTCATGGAAGAGACAATGATGAATAAGCAGTGCTGGTGGAGGCTGAGATAACGTGGTGCAATGTTGGGGCGATTAGCGCCATAGTGCAGTGTTGCTGCTATTAGTGCCCACAAGATGGTGCAGAAGGGTAAGATGGTGCAAAAGGGAGGTCGTTGAGGGGCGGATCATGACAGCAGGAGAGCGGGCAAGTAGGAGCACTGGAAAGAAGGTTAGGAGAGTTGAGGGGGAGAGAAAAAGTGTGAAAAATGAGGCACAAGAAGAGCAAGAGGCAAAAATTGTGGGAAAAACCTGGGAAAGGAACAATAAATAGAGGCACAAAAATGAACAAGATACAGAGAGCAATGTGATAAGAAAAGGAGGCACAAAACACGGGTAGAACAATGTCAGAAATCAGATAAAGAGCACAAATAGGCACAGAAAACAAGCAGAAAGACAATGGCTGAAACTAGAAAAGGCAAAAAAAGAAGCACAGAAATAGAGCAACAGAATCAAGAATCACAAAACTGAGTGAGTGAGAGTGAAAGGAAGAGAGAAGATTGAGAGGGTTTGAAAGAGAATAAGAGAGAGAGAGCGAACAGGAGAGGGACGAGGCCTTGAGGAGCAGGAGCCTCAAATGAAAGGGCCCTGCTTGGACGAAGGACCAAGCATAGGTAAGTTCTGGGGGGTTAGGACAGTTATCTGTCGGGGATATTGAGAGATCCCTGCCACCCACGTCATGAATTATAAAACAACTAAAGTAGCAAAGGACATAAAGAATTCTAATATAGAAACAACATATCCATACCTGAAAGAAGAATTTTACAAGCCACATTCTCCTAATAATACCAACCTTCTGGCCCATGCCAGAACGAAAAATAGATTTATAACTTTCTCTGATACCTCTTCTGACTCCAGCCAGGAAGCACATGAAGGTGCACAGAGCAGTAATATGGTCTATTCAGGACAGCACTCTTTTTTGGACAGAGGCTGGAGAAGAGGTTGAGTGAACAGACGGAGAAATATGGTGAATCCAAAAATCTGGGGAAATTCAGACACGCAGGAAACTCTACAGATGGTAGCACCAGAGGACATTCCTAAATATTAATTTGTCCCAGCATACACTAACCTGTGCAGAAAAATCTCTATTAAAAAAAAGGTCTGTCATTTGTACCTTCCAAGATTCAAGACCCTATAAAGTTGAAATTAGAAATCTCGCAATTTCTAAGGAAAAACAGGCTTACATTCTAATTTACAAATACAGTAGATAATAGTGCAAGTAGTATAACAATGCTGAAGATCAAAACTACCTTCTCCCCCCACACTGCAGAAATGTCCCCACAAATGATTACTTTTGAGGAAACCATTCTCCATGAAGTAGATTCACTACATCAGAGAAATCTCTTTGTTCCAAAAGAGATGGATAGCAATAATTATGATAATGAAAGTATGAGTCACAGCCCAATAGCAAGGAACACCACCACCAGCATTCAAATAATGACACCACAGAATTGAAACATCAAATTCTATCTATTACAGAGAAAGCGGTTGAAAATCACTGTATTAATAGCAAGTACTTTGAGTTTTTGAATAAAAAAGATCCTCGCATTCCTGGATGTCCTGGAACGCCCTATAATCTCAGATTGTGGTGCAATAGTCGAACCACTTGCACAATATGTTGAATTTATCTTAAACCCTTTGTAGTGCGACAAAAGCATATTTCAGGGACTCCGTGGGCTTTCTCTCAAAATATGAAAGCAGAAATGTTTACCCTAATGAAGAAATATTGGTTTAGAGTCCCTCTATACTAATAATCCACAAGACGAAGCCCTGGCAGTAATGAGACATATCCTAAACAAGAGGAATCATTCAGATCTAGTACCTACTGAATCCTTACTGGAAATTGTCACCTTGTGTTTGGAAAAAAAAGTTTTTCCTTCTGCAAGTGAAAGGTGTAGTTATGGGCTGTGCCTTCAGTCCAGAAAAGTGAATATTTTTATGTCCTATTTTGAAGATCTATGGTGACAATAATTCATACAGAAGCCAAATAAAAGCATTGCATAGGTATATAGATGACATCTTTTTTATCTGGCAAGGTTTTATTGGCGATTAATCTGATTTCAAGGAATGGTTAAATGAACGCTCACCTGATTTGAACTTCACCATGACACAAAGTAAGGAGAGACTCAACTTTCTATACCTTTGGATTATGGCAGATGTTGGCCAACTTGTTGTAAACTATATACCAAACAAACTGACAGAAATACCCTGATACACTTCAAAAGTAATCATCCCAGATCCCTTCAAGAAAATCTCCCTTACGGACAGTTTCTGAGAATCCGCAGGAACTGTTCCCCTAAAGATGGTTATTTTTCCAGTGAAGAAGCTTTAACCAAGAAGTTGTAATTAGAGGGTACCCTAATAAATTGGTTAAAAATGCCCTAAAAAGAACATGGTTCACTCGCCACAAGAACTTGCTGGTGCTCAAGGAGAGCGACAAAACCATTCTGCTGATGTGTGTATTAACAATCTCCGCAATTGGAAATAACGTCAAAAGCCAATAGGAAAATGTTCAGTCTCCTAGCAATTCCAAATCCATTGTTTTCAAAAGGGACAAAACCACAGAACAACACTCAATCAGAGCAGCCAGAGATCAGAAACCAAAGATCTACCCCATTTGTTAGGTTACCTCCTATAACAGAACATTATAAATGTGGACCCTGAATGGCCTGCAACTTTATGACCAACTCTAAAGATGTGACGACAAACAAGTATATCCTCTTTCAAAACAAATTCTCAAACTGTTAAACTAAACATGTTCTTTCCTTGCAATAAACCCTACATTGGTCAAACCAGTTATGATTTTACAACACAGGGCACATCTCATACAGTGGTTTACTGACAAAATATTGATGTTAAAAATATAAAAGTAAACAATATCGATGCAAAAATATAGAATGCAAAAATATCAACTCCCTATACTTAAACAGGTAAGTACAAATATATCAACAACAAAAATATCGATGTAAAAAAATATATAGTTATACAATATATGGAATTGTAAAAATCATGATAAATAATAAATATTGTTAAATAATAAAATTAATATGAATAATAAAGGAAATTTCATATACATTTTTAAAAATATAACAAATAAACTTAATTTAAAAAAGTTAAACACACATACATAATAATTAATATATATTTAATTTAAAACAATTAATAAAATATTAATAATTTATTTTATAATTTTAAAATTATATAAAAATGTACACATATGTACATATATATACACATATAGTTATAGTTATAGTTAGGACCGAGTTCCCATAGGAAATCTGAAAATTCTATTTTGAATAACTTTGGCGCCGGTTCACTTATCTTCGTGAAATTCTCAAAACTAGTGGGACGCTCCGCTCAGCTCCTACCCTGAAAGTCTCGGGGTAATTCGTCAAGCGGGGGCTGAGAAAAAAGGGGGGTCCTAAAACGCGTTTTCCCCATGCATTTTCCCATAGGACCTTTAGTCGAAGGTACAGCCCGAACGGCTGAACAGAATTACTTGAAATTTGGCAAAGCGGTAGTCCTCAGGTCAGGCATGTGCCTTTTGCTTAAATGGTGTAAATCCGTTCAGTAGTTCCTGAGAAAATCAAAAGTAAATTCACATATATATCTGGGCGGAGCCTAACCACACATCTCATCGTGAGATCTGATTGGCTGTCAGCACTTCATCCAAGAAGTGTTGGCAGCCATCTTGGGACCAATATACATGATAGCACCTCATTAAAAAGCATTGCAGTTAATAGAAGGTTTTAAGACTTTAGTTACATTATAAATCATTTGTTGCTGGTACCATACTGATTTTAGGAATTCTGGTGTGTTCTAAGGTGATTTTACCATGTGAAAAAGCCTTCTGCTGTGATATCATGAATCATGTTTGAGAGAAAACTATTTTCTCATACTTTTCCCACAGAAGTTTGGAAGGTGATCTATAAGCTAACTGAGAGCATATTTTCTGTAAATTCACATTATCTTTCTCAGTCATGTGAGAATGAAGTCTGACATTCTCAGTAAAACATGTACATCCAACAAGGGCAGAGACTGTCAGTTGATTCCTTTGTGTTCTACTGCAGCTTCCCAGAGTGTTCTAAAGAACAACTAGAGCGCTAACAGTCCTACTTATGACAAACGTATGGCACACCTGAAGCCATCTTGGTTGGAATAAAGTGGTAATTCTTAAAACATTTAATTTAAAAAGGAACAAAATGAGGGGGTTCATTTTGCCATAGAAAGTATGATTAGTGCTGCAGAAAGAAAAATTAGGGCATATTTTGAGTAACTTCTCAAATCCTCTTCTATTTCATTAAACAATTCTGACATGCAGACTGAAACATGCACTTTCAATACCAGCAGCAGACTTCCCTGGTGAGCAGTAGCTTTACTACAGTGATCTAATAAGCAACTAGAGTGCTAACATTCTGAATTTATGGCAAACTTGTGACACATCTGAATGCCTTCTTGATGGAATCAAAGTAAAAAACTGAAAGTTTTTCCTACTGAGGAGACTGTAGTAAATGAGGAAATTAGGAAACATCATAACAAATAAGTCTCCCAAAATGGCCACCAGAGACAAAAGAGCCCAAATGTAGCCCACATATCACCCAGATGTAGCCCAAGTATAGCCCAATGACAGAATGTCCCAGAGTGTTCTAACGAACAACTAGAGCACTAACAGTCTTACTTATGACAAAAGTATGGCACACCTGAAGCCATCTTGAATGGAATAAAGTGGTAACACTTAAAACATTTAATTTACAAAGGAACACAATGAGGGGATTCATTTTGCCATAGAAATTATGATTAGTGCTGCAGAAAGAAAAATTAGGGCACATTTTGACTTCTCAAATCCTCTTCTATGTCATAAAAAAATTCTGACATGCAGACTGAAACATACACTTTGAATTCCAGCAGCAGACTTCCCTGGTGAGCAGTAGCTTTACTACAGTGATCTAATGAGCAACTAGAGTGCTAACATTCAGAATTTATGGCACATGTGTGACACATCTGAATGCCTTCTTGATGGAACCAAGTAAAAAACTGTAAGTATTTCCTACTGAGGAGACTGCAGTAAATGAGGAAATTAGGAAACTTCATAACCAATAAATCTCCCAAGATGGCCACCAGAGAAAAAAGAGCCCAAATGTAGCCCAAATATCACCCAGATGTAGCCCAAGTATAGCCCAATGACAGAATGTCCCAGAGTGTTCTAACGAACAACTAGAGCGCTAACAGTCTTACTTATGACAAAAGTATGGCACACCTGAAGCCATATTGATTGGAATAAAGTGGTAACACTTAAAACATTTAATTTACAAAGGAACAAAATGAGGGGCTTCATTTTGCCATAGAAATTATGATTAGTTCTGCAGAAAGAAAAATTAGAGCACATTTTGACTTCTCAAATCCTCTTCTATTTCATAAACAAATTCTGACATGCAGACTGAAACATGCACTTTGAATACCAGCAGCAGACTTCCCTGGTGAACAGTAGTTTTACTACAGTGATCTAATGAGCAACTAGAGTGCTAACATTCAGAATTTATGGCAAATGTGTGACACATCTGAATGCCTTCTTGATGGAACCAAAATAAAAAACTGAAAGTATTCCCACTGAGGAGACTGCAGTAAAGGAGGAAATTAGGAAACTTCATAACAAATAAATCTCCCAAGATGGCCACCAGAGACAAGAGCCCAAATGTAGCCCAAAGATCACCCAGATGTAGCCCAAGTATAGCCTAATGACAGAATGTCCCAGAGTGTTCTTAAGAACAACTAGACCGCTTACTGTCTTACTTATGACAAAAGTATGGCACACCTGAAGCCATCTTGATTGGAATAAACTGGTAACACTAAAAACATTTAATTTAAAAAGGAACACAATGAGGGGGTTCATTTTGCCATAGAAATTATGATTAGTGCTGAAGAAAGAAAAATTAGGGCACATTTTGAGTGACTTCTCAAATCCTCTTCTATTTCATTAAAAAAATTCTGATATGCAGACTGAAACATGCACTTTTAATACCAGCAGCAGACTTCCGTGGTGAGCAGTAGCTTTACTACAGTGATCTAATGAGCAACTAGAGTGCTAACATTCAGAATTTATGGCAAATGTGTGACATATCTGAATACCTTCTTGATGGAATCAAATTAAAAAACTGAAAGCATTTCCTACTGAGGAGACTGCAGTAAATGAGGAAATTAGGAAACTTCATAACAAATAAATCTCCCAAGATGGCCACCAGACACAAAAGAGCCTAAATGCAGCACAAATATCAACCAGATGTAGCCCACATGTAGCCCAAGGACAGAAGTGTGCAAAACACTTATTTTTTGTGTATTTGCAGTTTTATATAGTGCAGACTTGTCAGGTATTGGAATGCTTTACATGAGCATTGGTTACATCACACAAGATCAAATACATTTTGATTGTAGACATGGGGAGATTAAGTGATTTGACCACAATCACAGAATGTTGAGCTGAAGCAGAAACTCCAACCTGGTTCCCCAGTTGCAAAGTCTGCAGCTCTGGAAGTAACACCACATCCTCTCGCCAAGGTGCAACATTTAATCAAGTGGTCAACTGGATAACAAACATAAAGATTACAAATAATTTAAAAGCTCTTTGTCGCTATTTGAAAACTCAGAAAATATGTCCTCATTTTAGTTTTTTAGAGTACTAACCATAATTTTGATGCAAATAAGACCCACTCATATTTGTAATTTCTAGAGGGACTAATCTAGGTATTACAGTTTTGATTATATCAAGATGACGTCAGGCGTTCCACACTTTTGTAATAAATATAGAATGTTAGCAATCTAGTTGTTCATTGGGATACTGTTGAGAGGCAGAGGCCAGGGGCACGGACTCTGAAAATTGAAGGCAGGTAGGAGAGTGCAGAGGCAACAATTTGACCACACTGGGCAGGCAGGAAGGGCAGTGGCAGCACAACAGACTATGGAGGGCAGTGGAAAGGGGGCAGGGGCAACAAACCAACAATACAGGACTGGCAAGAGAGGCTGTGGCAATATAATAGACCATTGTGGGCAGAAGGAAGAGGCAGTGGTAGTACTACCATACATGCCAACAGACCCGTTTCAGCCAGGAAACGTCCGATGTTTTTAAGCTCAAATGGGCTTTATTTGATCTGTCTCCTGTCTACAATCTCCTCTTTTTCAATGTAACTCAAAGGGGAAAATCAAAACCCCAGTTTTTTTTTCAAAATCTGCCTCTTACCAAGTTCAAAATGTTCGCAAGTATGGTACATTGAATCATGGTAGGCAGGAGAAATTGGGGTAGGGACATGGACTCGGATAACAGAGGACAGGAGGGACATGGAGAGGTGCACCTAACTGACCCTACAGGGCAGGCATCAAGGTTTGCAGCAGCGCAATACACCACACAGCGCATGCGGGACGGGAGTGCAGCACAACAATCCATAGAAAGCAATTGGGAGGGGACAGGGACATGCACATGGACAACAGAGAACAGATGGGAAAGAGGCAATGGTAGCTAGCTGACAATAATGGACAGACAGGAGAGAAAGCTGCAGCATAACAGACCATAAAGGGCAGGAGGGACGGATCAGGGGCATTACAATGGAACAGACAAGCGCAGGAGGGAGGTAATAGGGGTCTGCACATGGAAACAGAGGGCTGGGGGCAAGGTGGCAGGGCAGGAGCAGCAAGATGACCATGGAGGTCAGGCAGGATGGGCACTAGAAACAAGACACACCATGGAGAGCAACAATGAGACTATGGTGACATACACACAGACCATGGAGGGAAGGTGGGAGGGGGTCAGGGGCAGCTAGCTGACCACACAGGGAAGGTGGGAGGGGCCATGGCAGCACAGAAGACCATGCATGGCAAGCGGGAGGGTTAGTGGCAGCACAATGGCTATGATGGGCAAGAAGGAGGGTGCAGGGGCATGCACAAAGGACCATGGAGGATAGAAGGGAGGGTCAGGACCTGGGCACAGACAAGAGAGTTCAGGGGAAGGGGCCTCACAACAGACCGCGTGGGCAGGCAGGAGGAGCAGTTGCAGCACAACAGATCAGGGAGGGCAGAAGGGTGTGGCAGTAAAATGGACCATGGAGGACAGGAGGAAGGGGATAGGGGCATGGCATGTGGACAGGCAGGGTGGAGGTGGCAGGAACAGGTTACAGTCATCTGACAATGCTAGGCAGGTGGGAGGGGAGTGGCAGCTCAACAGAACAATCAGAGTAGATAGGAGTGGCAGGTCCATGGAACATAGTGGGCAAAAAGGATGGAGCAGGGGCATGCACAAAGACATCGGAGGGCAGGGGGAAGGAGAATAGGGGCAGCAAGCTAAGCACAGAGGCTAAGCAGGAGGTCAATGATGGGCCATAGAATGGGGCAATGGAGGGCAGGAGGAGTGGACTGGTACATCATGCTAAATGGAGGGCAGTGGTAGCACATCAGACCATGCATGGCAGGAGGGAGGAGGCTAGTCCATGGATTCAGACAACAGAGGATAGGGAGGAGGTGGATGGGGCAGCAAGCTAACTGTTCAGAGAAGGTGGGTATTAGGAACTTTATTGTTTTTAAAATGTGTGTCTGTGCGAACTACTTAAAATATGAACAAGTATGCAGCATAATCTCACTTTTATTCAGGAAGAAGAAGACGTTTGTGACTGTGACTCCGGGCTCACTTGGCAGAAACACCCCCTGACCTTCCACCCCCATCGCAAAATGTAATGCCCGTGAAAAGGGTAGGTGGACGCAGTGTTATATAGAACATAGTCCTGAGAGCACGATTGAAAATAAAAAACTAGATGTAGTATATGGTATAAACTATGCACCAAAAAGTGTGATATAAGATGAACCGGGGCGTGAAATATAATATGCAATACATTTTGTGCAATGACAGATTCATTGGAGAGCGTGAGATAGCACAGGCACTAGCGCGTGCTATGCGATATGCGCCTTGGAGTGTAATATGCACAGGGCAGTGTTGTGTAACATAACTAGTCTCTAAAGTTGTAATATAAAATATGTGCTGGGGAGTGTAACGTTGCATATGCACTGTGACAAAGATATGGATCCCAGATTGTAATATGTATGGCATAGCGCTGTGCGTTATAACATACACATCGAGGAAGGCACGTTAGATGGGGCAATATAACCTGTGCGAAGGCAAGTGTGGTATGACATATTCACGGGGTGGTGTTACAGTGCACATGGGCTAGAGAGTGTCATAGCATACGCACTAGCTGGTGGAATACAACACAGAGGTGTGAGGCAATCGGCGGGCACTGGTGGGTGTAACACAGCATTGGGCTCAGCCAGGAGCACGCTGTGACTCTCAAGTGAGGTTCGTCTCCATTCCAGAGAGTGAAATAAAAAGTATTACACATCCGGCGGTGGATGTGTTTTTTATAAACCGTGAGGGGGGTTTCTTGCATAGTTTGGTCGAATTTTTGTCGAATCCCCTTTGAATGGCTTGGTGTGCGTGTATATTAAATGTGCCCGTCAATAGCTACCCATGTTTGTATAAATAAACGACAAGGGTGTCTACTTGGAGAGTACCCACCGGCGGGGGCGCCGGGATTAGGCACGGTAGGGCGTGAGACACGTCAGAGCTTCACTAGCAGTGTAAATACATTCCATGTGGATTCATTCTATGCATAGTCGCCTTTTAATGAATATCACACAAATCGTCATGGTGATAGGTACATACGGTTTGTCCAGCATGTCCTAGGTGTTTCTATACATATATATATTTTCAAAATATTAAAAAACAAAGGCCGGCCCCGGGGGATAGGGTCCCCAGAGCCATAAGTGGCCTGAGGAGGGGGGCAACTCAGCCCCCTCCAAAAGAATTTAAATAAAAAAAAGGCCATGTTCCGGGGGTTGGGGTCCCCGGGGCCGATTAAGGCCTTGGGAGGGCCAAATTTATTTTTTTCAACAAAAAAAATTAGGGTGCAGGCCCTGGGGATGGGGTCCCCAGGGCCAGTAAATTAGAAAAAGAAGGGGGGCCACACAGCCCTCCTTCTTAAAAAAATTAAATAAATAAAAGACCGGCATCGCGCTGGAGGCCACGCCCCCTCCTTGCAGCACTCTGCAAACGCGCCCCCTGGCCAATTGTAAGTTGGGGAATTAATTCCCCTTCAATACTGAGGGTCCCTGAGGGCCAACTAGCCCAACAGGTATCTCCAGTGTGCGCCAGGGAGCTGCGTTGCAGACAGGTGTTCTGAGGCCACGCCCCTTTTTACACCTTTTTACTGGAGGTACCTAGTGGGCTAGTTTGACCCTAGGGACCCTTAGGATTCAAGGGGACTTAATCTCTCAACTTAGAACGGCCACAGGGCGCGTTTACACAGTGGTGAAGGGAGGGGACGGGGCCTGAGGTGACGTGTGCAAACATGCACTGTGGCGCGTTTTAAATTGGGGAAATAATTCCCTTTCAATCCTGAGGGACCCTGGGGGCCAACTAGCCCACCAGGTGCTTCTAGTAAGTGCCACTGCTCTGCGTTGCAGAGAGGTGGTGCAGGTCGTGCCCCTTTTTACACCTCTCTGCAATGGCGCTTACTGGACGTACTTAGTGGGCTATTTTGCCCCTAGGGATCCTCAGGATTCAAGTGGACTTAATCTCCCAACTTAAAAAACGGCCACAGGGCATGTTTACACAGTGGGGAAGGAAGGGGACGGGGCCTGAGATGACGTGTGCAAACACGCCCTATGGCGTGTTTTAAGTTGGGGAAATAATTCCCCTTCAATCCTGAGGGCCCCTGGGGGCTAACTAGCCCACCAGGTGCTTCCAGTAAGCGCCACTGAGCTGCGTTGCAGAGAGGTGGTCCAGGCCGTGCCACTTTTTACACCTCTCTGCAACGCAGCTCTGTGGCGCATACTGGAGGTACCTAGTGGGCTAGTTGGACCCTAGGGACCCTCAGGATTCAAATTAACTTAATCTCCCAACAAAAAACGGCCACAGGGCGTGTTTACACAGTGGTGAAGGGAGGGGACGGGGCCTGAGTTAACGTGTGCAAACAAGCCCTGTGGCGCGTTTTAAGTTGGGGAAATAATTCCCCTTCAATCCTGAGGGCCCCTGGGGGCAAACTAGCCCACCCGGTGCTTCCAGTAAGCGCCACTGAGCTGCGTTGCAGAGAGGTGGTCCAGGCCGTGCCACTTTTTACACCTCTCTGCAACGCAGCTCTGTGGCGCATACTGGAGGTACCTAGTGGGCTAGTTGGACCCTAGGGACCCTCAGGATTCAAACAAACTTAATCTCCCAACTAAAAATGGCCACAGGGCGTGTTTACACAGTGGTGAAGGGAGGGGACGGGGCCTGAGTTAACGTGTGCAAACAAGCCCTGTGGCACGTTTTAAGTTGGGGAAACAATTCCCCTTCAATCCTGAGGGACCCTGGGGGCCAACTAGCCCACCAGGTGCTTCCAGTAAGCACCACTCTGCTGCATTGCAGAGAGGTGGTCTAGGCCGTGCCCCTTTTTACATCTCTCTGCAACGCAGCTCTGTGGCACTTACTGGAGGTACCTAGTGGTCTAGTTGGACCCTAGGGACCCTCAGGATTCAAGGGGACTTAATCTCCCAACTTAAAACGGCCGCAGGGCGTGTTTACACAGTGGGGAAGTGAGGGGACGGGGCCTGAGGTGACGTGTGCAAACACTGAGGTAGTTTTAATCCCCTGCCCTATTATATACTAGGGGCTTACAGAGGAGGTCATGCTGATCACAGGGGGACCCCAACGCATAGTGTTCCCTAGTTTATGTAGGTGTTTTCACTGTATTCTGAGTGTCTTTTTACATAGCACTGGCTCTAGGACTGGTTAGTCAGACTCAGTTACCACCAGTATCCGTCTGAAAAAGTTGAGGGTACAGGATGATTTTGCAACAAGGCTTCTTTCTGCTCTTCTGTTTGTTCTTTCTGCACGTTATCCTTCTTCCTGCACTTTTCTTCGTCTTTGAGGACTTCTGTTGCTTCTTTCTGCATTTCTTTTTTTTCTTTCTGTGCGTTTTTTCTTCTTTCTTCACATGTCCTATCTCTGTAGGCATAGTTAGAAATTAGAATTTAAAAAACCTTTGAAATTCATTGAAAAAACCAAAGGTTTCAGGCACGTTATAGTTAGGAATTAGCATTTAAAAACCTTAGAAATTCACTGAAAAAACCATAGGTTTCAGGGGCGTTATAGTTAGCTGGACTTTTCACTCGTACAAAACCATTGAAATTCCCCCGTTATACTTAGTTCAGCTAACTATAACTCGCGCGCCCGCAGTGCACTGCTGATGACGTCACATAATACATCACTCATGACATCTCAAATGACATCACTAATGACATCACTGATGACATCATCCTTGTGATAGAGTGGCAGACCTCTTCTTCCCCTAATATAACCTTTGATACACACATTCAAAAATAGAAACTACAATGTTCAAAACAATGGACATACCAATACCAGTTACAACAACCTATTCAGTAATTCTAAGATTCACATACACATCCACTCATTCACCAACAGTCCTATACAGTCACTCATACATGTACTCACTCATCATATGTACTCACACACCTATACATCCTGTTACACAACACCACTTATCCATAGAGTTACTCACACACATAGTCACTCATGCTAATAAAGAATCAAACATCCATTTACTTGCATATACAGTTATGCACACACCACCACACTTACTTCTACAGAAACTTACACATACTTAGTCTTTTAAACAATCACTTATAGAAACACATACTTATTCATACAGGAACTCTTTCAATCTCTCACTCTCACATATACTCACTTATATACACCAATAGTCACATATACTAGTTGAAAACATATGTAGTTACTCATAAAGACACTATTGAGACAGTCTATCACTCACTAACACACCCATGCACACACTCATCCACCCATACAGTCCTGCACACATGCTGTATTCAACACATACAAACAGTGAGTCACTCATTCATGCACCTATGCACTACGTAATACCCCCCACTGAACCATACAGACACTCAGACACTCATACTGATACTCAAAAAACCAACTAATAACCTATATAGACACTCATGTAGCTACTCACCAACCCATGCAGCCACTTATACACAAAGTGAGAGACTGATACAGATATTTACATATTTAAACATTACTCACTAAGCCATGTATTCACTAAGATACACTTAATCAGTCAGTTATACAATCAGTTTTTCAAAAACAAATCATTCATTTAGACACTTATATAACCATTTATTCTTCCATCGACCTTGAGATATACATATGTAAAACATATGTAATTTTCAGAAAAACACACATTCACTGGATGATGTCATCAGTGATGTCATTTGAGATTTCATCAGTGATGTCATGAGTGATGTCACTGACCATGTCATGAGTGATGTAATATGTGACGTCATCAGCACTGCATTGCGGGCGCGCGAGTTATAGTTAGCTGAACTAACTATAACGGGGGAATTTCAATGGTTTTGTACAAGTGAAAAGTCCAGCTAACTATAACGCCCCTGAAACCTATGGTTTTTTCAGTGAATTTCTAAGGTTTTTTAAATGCTAATTCCTAACTATAACGTGCCTGAAACCTATGGTTTTTTCAGTGAATATATATATATGTATATGTTGTAAGTGTGTACCAATGACAAGAAATCTAATAAAAAAACGTTCTACTATAAATTAAAACATTAAACTATTAAAAAATCTTCAAACTTAAATTTCCCACTCCAATGAGTGCAACAGTAGGGAAGGTGTTGGATAGCGGAGGGGTAAAAATTTATATTCCCACTCCAGTGAGTGCAACAGTAGGGAAAATGTTGGATAGCGGAGGGTTAAAAATTACCATTCCCACTCCAGTGAGTGCAACAGTAGGGAAAGTGTTGGATAGCAGAGGCGTAGAAATGACTATACCCACTCCAGTGAGTGCAACAGTAGGGAAAGTGTTGGATAGCGGAGGGGTAAAAATGATTATTCCCACTCCAGTGTGTGCAACAGTAGGGAAAGTGATGGATAGCGGAGGGGTAACAATTACTATTACCACTCCAGAGAGTGCAACAGTAAGGAAAGTGTTGGATACCGGAGGGGTAAAAATCACTATTCCCACTACAGTGAGTGCAACAGTAGGGAAAGTGTTGGATAGTGGTGGGATAAAATGTACTATTCCCACTGCAATCATTGTAAAATTAGGGAAAGCGCTGGATAGCGGAGGGGTAAAAATTACTATTCCCACTCCAGTGAGTGCAACAGTAGGGAAAATGTTGGTTAGAGGAGGGTTAAAAATTACCATTCCCACTCCAGTGAGTGCAACAGTAGGGAAAGTGTTTGATAGCGGAGTGGTAAAAATGATTATTCCCACTCCAGTGTGTGCAACAGTAGGGAAAGTGATGGATAGCAGAGGGGTAACAATTACTATTACCACTCCAGAGAGTGTAACAGTAAGGAAAGTGTTGGATAGTGGTGGGATAAAATGTACTATTACCACTCCAATCATTGTAAAATTAGGGAAAGCGCTGGATAGCGGTGGGATAAAATGTACTATTACCACTCCAATCATTGTAAAATTAGGGAAAGCGCTGGATAGCGGAGGGGTAAAAATTACTATTCCCACTCCAGTGAGTGCAACAGTAGGGAAAATGTTGGATAGCAGAGGGTTAAAAATTACCATTCCCACTACAGTGAGTGCAACAGTAGGGAAAGTGTTGGATAGTGGTGGGATAAAATGTACTATTACCACTCCAATCATTGTAAAATTAGGGAAAGCGCTGGATAGCGGAGGGGTAGAAATTACTATTCCTACTCCAGTGAGTGCAACAGTAGGGAAAATGTTGGATAGCAGAAGGTTAAAAATTACCATTCCCACTCCAGTGAGTGCAACAGTAGGGAAAGTGTTGGATAGCGGAGTGGTAAAAATTATTATTCCCACTCCAGTGTGTGCAATAGTAGGGAAAGTGATGGATAGCGGAGGGGTGACAATTACTATTACCACTCCAGAGAGTGCAACAGTAAGGAAAGTGTTGGATACCGGAGGGGTAAAAATCACTATTCCCACTACAGTGAGTGCAACAGTAGGGAAAGTGTTGGATAGTGGTGGGATAAAATGTACTATTCCCACTCCAATCATTGTAAAATTAGGGAAAGCGCTGGATAGTGGAGGGGTAAAAATTACTATTCCATACTCCAGTGAGTGCAACAGTAGGGAACATGTTGGATTGCAGGGGAGTAACAATTAATATTCTCACTCCAGTCAGTTCAAAATTAAAAACAAACAACATTTTTACAACAATAAAAATATTTAAAAAACAAAATGAATTATATAATTATGTTAAAAACTCAAATACAAATATATTTAATATTACAATCTTTTAAAAAAAACATATTATAATATTAAATACATATAACAAATACCTACAAATATTAGATTAAATACAATAAAAATGATTTCCAAACAAATATTTTTAATTAAAAATTATTTGGAAACAAAAATATTAATTATTACATAAATTTACTTTCTTTATTTCCCACCCTATAACACTACACAATTCACAACCTACATCTAAATTTAAAAAAAGGACTTCCTCAACTAACATAATTAACTACCATTTAAAGAAATATTATTAATTAAAAAACAAATTAAAACTCAAATAAATGATTTAACTTCCCACACTTTACCCCTATAATCCCCACAACCCACAGCTAGAATTAAACTGTAAAATAATTATTTACACAATTAAAACTTATTTTCAATTAAAAAACTAATAGTATTTAACAACTATGGGGCAGATTCCGATCCTGTATTTTTTTTTCCCGCCCGACTCGTATCAGTAAATTTTTCCATACAAATCGTACAAGTCCAGTCCGACCCGTGAAGTACGATTCGTACGGGAAAAATACAACTTTTCCCGATCCGATTTGTTCGGATCGGGAAAAGTTGTACCAGACGGACCCGGACACTTTTCCATACAAATTGTAAAAATGCAGTCCAACCGTACAAGTACGATCCGGATCGGCTTTCCGATCTACAATGTGTACGGAAAACGTCCCGTACACGGGGAATGCCATTACCCGCTACGAAGCAAACTTTGTACGACTCGTATCCCGGGAAAAGTTGTTCCCGTGGTGCGAGTCGTACAGGGGTACGAGTCGTACAGGCATACACCCCTGTGCGTTGTTCTGTAGGTTTGTCTGGGCAAGATTATATGTCTTGTTTTTTGAGGAAAAATTCCAATTCAATGCAGATTGATCCAAAGGTGAGTAATCATTTATTTGCACTCTCTACATAGGAGTGGGTACGAAGGATAGAGAAAGAAGTGGCACAGCCAACACGTGTTTCGCCCCCTACATGGCCTATCGGCCTGGGGCTTCTTCAGGGCTGTACAAGTAAGGTGTAATAGAACAATTGGAAAACATACAGTGAGATGTGTGAGTATGTAGCAAGAGAGTGAGGAACACAGGTGGGGCGGGATTTAATTGCGTCAAGAGGAGAGAGGAAAGGGAAGGAAGAGAAGAGAAGAAGCGGGTGAAAGAATGATAGATGTTAAAGGACGGTGGACATATAGTTAAATTTGGAGAGTTAGTGAGGACATAAGAAGTACATTCAAGATCGGGAAAGATGTCAGGTAGTGGTCAGGTAAGGGTTAGTGAAGGAAAATAAGTCTAGAGTATTAATAAGAATGGGATTTATGTTAGTCATATATGTAAATTCAGGTCATGTTAGGTGGCATATATATGAAATATAATCCGTGAAGACATATAGATGTTAATTGAGTCACAAATTTAGGTTATTGTGCATGTGCCGACAGTATGTACAGGGTCATGCGGTCAGGATAAGGCATAGTTGAAAAGGAATGGAGGGTAAGTAGTTGGAGGTTAGCGGGACAGAGGAGGGGAAGCGGACATTGCACATACAAGTTTTTAAAAACACATAATTTGTTGAGAAAAGAAAATGATAGTATCATATGGACATGTTTAACCCCTTGAGTGCCCCGCCCTTTCCCGCCCTGTGCCGGCCCTTTCATTAGCGGGCGGGGTTCATGACGAGATAGTCTCGTCATGGGCACAGCGCAACCGCGGCCCATGACGAGACCATCTCGTCATGGGCACTCAAGAGGTTAAAAGAAAAGAGAACAAGGTGATGTACAATACAAAATTACAACCGACCATACAGGTAACATAAAAGTGTGCGTAAGCCATGGTCATATTTAAATAAGGAGAGAGGCAATGTTGTATATAATACGATTTTCAAACAACCATAGAAAAAGTTGCGCGCATGGGTATTACAAGTTAGAGAGTGATTCATAATACAGTCCACGTATTCGAGTCGGAAAAAGAATGAAATTAGATAAGTAATGGAAGATAAGGGCAGGGTAGCGATAACACCATTGCGTACAAGAAAACATATTTTTAAGGCAAATATAATTACAACAAGAACGAAGAATAGGAAAAGATGTATATTTACAGCAGTATTTTCGGCATCAGGGGCAGCAAGGTGATGAGTTTGTATATATTTCCATGAGAGAGAAGTCACAATTAGTATATGTCATAAATCAAACTATCGGAAACGCAGTGTAGATCAGGCGTTATCGAGGTGGTCGAGGAGTTAAGTGACTAAGTCGTTAGGGATTGACATATTGAAGTGATCTTAGGTCGTTTAAGGGCGACTATGGTATTTGATAAAAAAGTATCATGCGTGATAAGATTGAAAGTGGTAGTGGCTCCAGCCTTAGGTCTGTTGGATGGCAGACGAGGTCTCAGTTTGAGGATCTAACGTAAATCTATCAGAATTTTAGTAAAACGATAGTGATAAACGAGGATAGAGGTGCTCATAAGCGCTTCATGCGTGAAAACATTTACAGTGGTAGTGACTCCAGCTTAAGGTCGGCATGATGGCAAGACGGTCTCGAAATATAGATTGGCGTGTTGCTATACGATTGGAGCGGTAGTGAGAGAAGAGAATGAACGTGCTCGTAAAAATTAAGGCACAATTGACTATGTTTGTGAGGAAGTAAGGTGGATTAACAACTAATTATTCATTATTAAACATGCATTACTTCTCACCCTTTACCCCTACAAACCCCACATCCCACACCAAAACATTAATAACACATTTTCCATAATTAATTTTCAATCAATTCATATAAATTAACAATTAAGGGCCCCATTAAGATGCACCCTAGCGGTGCTGGGACCGGCCGAAGTCCGCCCGCCACCCTAGCGGTGCTGGGACCGACCTCCAGGGGTACGGCGGTCCCGCACCGCCAATTATGATGCAACCGCCACCCTGGCGGTCGCATTCCACGTCTTTCACATTGCGGCGGGTGCTGCTGTAAGCAGCACCTGCCACAATGCCAAAGAGGCATGTTGTGCATTGCAATGCACAAGGTGGCAGGCACTGCGCAGTGCCTGCCACCTTGAGCATGGCTATGTAGGGGGGCACCATAGGTACCCCCCAAGAGCAGCACCCCAACCCTCCCACCCCCACACAAACTCACATAACACATCCCATAACCAACAGAGAATACCCTAGTTCTGGATCTAAAAGATTGAATCAGAATCCCTAAAGGACATCCTTTGTATTCCAATAACCGGCTTTTTAATACAGTCACTCTTTGCTTTATTACATGTTGGTTATTGTCACTTCACTGGGTTCACATAAGTCAATTTTTCTACTTTTTCATAAATGTGTTACCAGTATGAATATAGGTTGTGCTATGTAAGTTTGTGTTTTTAGTAAGAAATTCGTAATTACAAATAAATATCACCCACTTCGGCTGAAGTGAGTGTGACCGAATTTATCTTTCGAGCTACTACTCTTTGTTTAGAAAATTAAGTAAACAGTACAAAGATTCAAATTAAATACAATATATTGATTGCAGTATTTTTCTTTTCAGGTTCATTACAAGTCATTGTAAAAAGTAACATATTTGCAAAAGTGACAAATCTTTTTTTGAAATGAGTTCCTTGTGAACAAATGTGCTTAAGCTGAATAGATATTACCCAGTTCACATGGACGTATGGGTTGCTCTTGGGTTCTAAGATAAGGAGATACATTATCCTCTTGACTATCCCAGTTAGATGCATAATGGATGACCTAAATGGTGGTGTTACTTTAGGTGTCACTTTGGGGCGTGTGGTGATAGCCCTGCACAGGTCCTAATAATGTGCCTGGTGATTTTGATACAGGTGATGGCAACATTATTCCACAACTCTGATATGAGTACCAAACATTTCCTTGACTTTTCCAAATACCTGCATATTGAGTGACACACGAAAGAGTCACCCTCTAATTTCACCTTGATTAATTTTGTGGTGGTATGAATGTCCTAGAATTAATACATTGATTTACACAGCATCCCGTTACTTAGATTGTTATTATTAAGTCTGCGTTTGCATACCTTGTCTTAGTTATTTTGGTTTGTATCCTACTCCCCTTGCAATACTGTTAGATATGGGCACTTAAGCACGTGCATGAATAAATATACATGATTGTGCATTTTTATTTATTAGGATTTTCGTTTGTTTGTCTTTTATTTTAAAAGGGGGTTCACACTCCTTTGTCCCGTTCTAAAAAGTCCATACATTTTCTGGCCGGAACACAACAACTATATATTAATTGAAGTCCAAGCAGATAGTTTGAAAATTCTGATTAATTTACAGATCACTGTCTAAGTCTCATTGGATGCTCTGCACACACATCTAGTTGACAGCTACAGGCAAAGTAAACTATCTCTTGATGGACACTCTTTGGAAACATACACTGGGCCGTCAAGTTTCAACGATGTATTATACACAAGGAAAGGGTGACTTATGTCTGAAAGACTTTGTAACCCTGTTTGTAATAATCATTGACATACATTTTTTTTTATTTAGATAGGAAATTTGTGGATTTTTCAGAGAGCACAAAATGAGTCATCTGGTTATAAAAAGCTTCATTAATGTACTACATAAATGATTTTTCTGCCTAATAATAATTCAGATGTTAAACTCAAGAGGGTTATTTGGGCTCTTTTCCTTCCACCCTATTTGGTCTTCACTCGAGCCTGGAATGGCAGGACAGCACTCGCCAATGCTGCTCTTTTCTTTCTAGAGACCATATTCTGAATAACTATGTAAAACCTGCTAAAACGTTCCACTCATGCATTGTCGATCACCATCGGCCAGTCAAGCAATAGACAAAAGTGTGTAGCTGGTCAAAGGAGCAGGAAGTATGAGTTGGAGATCCCTTATTTTCAAAGGGTTGTAACTGAGTGAACCTAATATATCATAAATACACTTTCCATAATTGACTTGCTGCACATCTGCCCTTTGTCATTTGGTGTCCCTAACATTTTAATCCACTCCCATCAGTACTTTCACTTCGTAATATGGCATATATTGCTGACTTTGTCTGAAGTACGCCAGTGTGGTTGCTTGGTGTTAGAAGGGCGCAGGTTGATAAACCATGATGAATCAACGATAAGCTTTTTTCCTAAGTATAATTTAATTATGTTTCGAGCTTTAGCTAAAGCTTTCCTTGTTTTCATAAACTGTACAAGAAAATTATCAACTGATCTCAAATCAGCCTTTGATTTCTAGTTTGACTGGAAGCAGAGGGAGGACACGGATGCAGAAGTACCAGAGCAGAGCGTAGCAGGGTGCAGAACCTGACAACCGAGTCACATAGCGGAGCACCTGCGGTTCACCAGGATTTTGCTCAGCACTGCAAGGCAGAGTATGCAAGAGGGTATGTGGCAACCAATAACCGCCCTGCCAATCTAGCCCAGCCAGATTAGCCCTTACACCTTGGTGTACCCCCCCACTCGAGCCCCCACGCCCGGCGAATATTGTCCCATTTACCTCAGGCTTTCAGGCCCCAGTGAAAATGGAGAGCTTGCGTCGTGACGTGATGGGGCAGATGAGCAGGTGGTGGCGAATTGTTATATGCCTGGGTCAGGTCCAAGTAACGAATCTGCACATTTTCTTACATTGTCTTAAGTTTGCACAATAACATTTCTGCTGTGACCGTTTGCACATATCCGCGTGCATGACAATTTTGGTTTGCTTTCTCTGAAACTACTTGTGTTTACACATCTAGCTTCGCATAACATTATAACGATGAATTGAACACCATGTACGCGCAATGTACAAATGTCGTTCTATCTTCATCCATGCAGTGAGAGGGCTATCTACATATTCATTAAATTGCCAATCCATTCGTACATCACAAGGATGCTTTCTAGTATAAATAATGAGCATCCCAAAAGATTAGCAGAGGAGGCACTTCAGCTGACGCTGAGAGTCCCTGCATGCTGAGACTTCACCTTGCAGCGGTCTAACATCTCATGAGGGGTGTCAAGTTTGTGACCAAGAAAGGGGGCCCACATTCTCTACCACCAGGTAATGGGATTGGATCTGCCCTTGGGGTAATTCTTGTCTTTACATCTACACAAACTCTAGGTACACACAGAGTAGGGTCCACATAGTAGGAGTACACCTGACTACTGCCTTTTATGATATGCCTGCATAAATACACTGTTTTAGCACCATGGTAGAACTAGATCTACTATTTACTCTTTTGGTGCTTGTAATCACTTTCATCTGCTTCTGTCTACTGATTATCGCAGCACATGTATTCTATACTAGATTAACGTTGATTCAAATAATATATTGAAAACGTCCCACTGTGTATTCTCTGTATATTTCTCTGAGCACAAGTAAGCACGAGTGACTGAGCGAAAGGTCTTGATCTGGTCCTGATCAGTTACCACAATCCCTGAATTGTCATGTTCAGTGGTTGCCAGAAACTATTCACTCCCTGGTA
The DNA here is from genome assembly GCF_964204655.1 of Triturus cristatus. Lineage (NCBI taxonomy): Eukaryota > Metazoa > Chordata > Amphibia > Caudata > Salamandridae > Triturus > Triturus cristatus. The sequence continues at coordinate 586,520,317 of NC_140591.1, read as the reverse complement.
AGATTAGGGGGGCTTATGGTGGTACTGTGAGCTAGCTGGTCTCTCGCCCAACATATCCTGCAGGGGTGTTTGGAATCAGCTTGGGCACCTCACCCAAAGTTTAAGTTGTCCAACAAATGCGCAGATCCTACGGATTAGTGGGAACTACGTGAAAGAACGCCTAGCAGTGTTAGCTGCTGCAGGTCAAGGTGAGTGCCGGGTGCAGGAAGTGCAGCTTGTACTACTCGGTGTCCCACCCCTTGGTCTCCACCAATTGTGCACCCATCATGCATCAAGCTGTCCCCATGCTCTTGTCCGCATTAGTGCTGCTATCCATTGCTTGCCACCCAAGAACAAGTACAGCTCCTTTTGAATCTGCAAAACCACCATGGCTTTAGATCCTAGACCAGGACCATGGGCCAAACACCAAGGACCAATGGCCAGTTGTCACCTCCCTAGCCACTGCGGGGGTCCCGGTGGTGACTGAATGCAGTGTGATGGGAACACAGACAGGGAAGGTTCGGCACAGAATATTGAGGGGGTTCCCCCTTCCTGCTGCCCCATGCCCTACCAAGCCCAATCAAGCCTGGGAAGACACTTGAAGCCTCACAAAACAAAAGCCAACTCAAGGTGCTACCAGAGAGTGTCAAGATCATGGAGTCCAGCAGGGTCCAACCAATGCAACTTCTCTCTACATTGGTCAGTAATATTGCCACATGGCTCTTCAGCTATAGCACCCCCAAACTGTGCAAAGCAAAGCAAACTAATGCCCAGTAAAGCTAAGTAACATCCTGCAGCAATCCATAGTAAGGGCCAAGGGCAATGAATGTCACAATACTGCAATAGGCATGCAGCCCCAGTTTTGATCATTTGGCAAAAACATAGACTAGGCCACCAAAAACGGCCCAAAATGATGAAAAAGTCAAAAAGGAACAGGGGGCGCAATTAAGGTCCAGAGCACAACGCAGCTTCACTTCTAGATAAGACACACAAAATTTCTGTTTGGATGACAACTTTTCCATCTGCATATGGGTTTGAGTTGAACCTACACTCTTGCCAGAAAAGAGTGCAACAACACTCAATCTTGAAGTTCTTTAGAAAAAATGTAACAACAATCCCTCTTCGTCCAGATGCAGCAGTGAACCTGGCCGAAGGCCATGCAGATAATGCATTGTCACAACCAGCTTTATGGGGACAAGTGGCACAACCTGCCCAAGCCCCAGCTTCTACAGCACCACATATGGGCAGTAAGGAACCCCAAAGTAAGTCCCACACTGAGGTCGCTGCAAGTACTGAAATCGCTGTTGGAGGGACTTGCCTCTAAAAAATTAAAAGCCTCAATATCCACTCCTCACCAGAATTCTCATTGGACTCCCTGCCCAATGCCTCACAACTTGAGGCAATTAGCACACCTACCTTCAATGCCGTCCTGAGGGACTCAACCTTGATATACAACAAAGGTCAGGGAACACTGCAGAGGAGTTCAGCCACCCAGCTGTGTTAGAAACCACCCTAAGAAGCCATTCCCTCCAAGCCAAAGCACGGAGGATTTCACATTAAACATCAAACAGTCCATCGGCCCAAGCAACAAATGGGCAGCCCTGCTTCACACAATTCAATAAGTTGTAACAGCATTAGCCTAGTACTCGCTAAAATTTGATCTAGTTGATCTTTAAAACACACTGCTTTATTTGTGTCAGGCATATACGCAAAACTGGAGGTCCTGATCAGCTTGGTTATAAGGGCACAGGTGGTGGAATCCAGGGCTCTAAATAATTGTGGATTTTCCCCCTTAATAAACAAGTTGAACAATCTCCCTTCTTGTATGGCTGATGTAATATAGGCACTGAAATCCCAGCCCATAGCGCCGCACATCAAGCACCGAACCTCAACCTACCTGCTCTCATCCTCTCACCAACCGCACCCACCAAATTTAAAAACAATTGAAACTTCTGCAACATCAGAAACCAGCTCCAACATCCAAACCAGCCTAATGGTGGCTCCATCTCCACCCATAGGGTAAACCCCCACAAAACCCAGCCTGTCAAATCTCCCAGATGGCAGTGGGGAAACTTGATGGCTCTTCAAGAGGCAAAGAAAAAGGAAGCTCAAAATTCATAATTAAATTCTGAGGTTAAAACAGGAGATTACAGGTGTCAAAGAGCAGTATCTCTTTCCCATTTTTAGAACCAAGACAAACCTCAAAATCCCCAACAGGAAAAGCCCCCAGCAACTACCAACTGTCTGTTAGAGGCACCGCAAAATAAGCCACCACTTGTACAGGCTACCATTGTTGCTGTGGAGCACAAAATCCCCAGCTGACCAAAGCCACATGGTAGCCCACAGACTGCAGTCTGGTTAATCTCTGAGAAGCAGCTCAAAACAAATCCCTAACACCACCGGCTATCAATTCCCTAGTAGAGCCAAGGCTCCCAGCTGACAAGCCATCTAGATATACTGCAAAACAAGCCATCAGCCTTATCATCTACTAAACTATCAGTGGAGCAACAAGGCCCCCAACAGAACATCAAAATCATCTGGCATCCGCACCATCACTGACGGGGGTAACTGAAAGTGGAGGGTTAGCCAAGCCTACAGGTCTGTAAGCCCGCCAGCCAGTAAAGAAACACAACAAAGCATACCAGAGAGCCCCTTACCCAATGCTGTAGGATCAAAGGGACACAAAAGCTGACCATAAATCCGTAGAAAGAAGAAAATCTATTTCTTTGTCAGCCCTAGGTTCTATGTCGAGAATATGAAACAAAAGGCCCTCAAGATATCTGAAATCAAGGCAACATGGTGCCACTGCTTCACTCGATCCTAGACCTGGAACACATAGGATCCCAGGAAATAGTGTCAGTCCAATTTAAACCATGATGAGGGAAGCAGGATAAAGAACCCTCATTGATAATATGAGCTTCCTCAGCAATTGCCCAGCATGTCTTAGCAAGGAAGTGGCAGTTTAGAGAATGGGGAATCAAGGTAAAAGAATATTGAAACAAACACCTAACCTGCTCCTTTATCTTAGTACACTGTTACAAAACAAGAATGCCTCAGTACTCGAGAATATGCAACAAGGCACCATTACTCCATCTTGAAGTGCTCAAAAGGTAAAATTTCCACATCTTCTACTGAAATATAGTTTAACCAATGTGGAGAAGCATACAAAAACAAAGTCATTTCCTTCTAACTGTGCAGCTCAGGACCTGCAATTGAGTACAAGTGCTTTATCACCATGCCCAGTGACCTTTGAGTCAGATCAAAGAACCCTAGATCCTAGCGGCTCATCCTGGTTGTAGCTTCCATCGATCTTGTCAACGGCTTGGGTCATTGAAGCACAAGGCACAGGGCTGTTCATGGAATGCTGGCAATCTGAAATTGACCCTCAACGACAGTGAGGTTTTGCCACACCTGAAGAAGTATGACACACTATCCCTCCAAGACACCTGAGCTCTAGATTCAACACTTTAATTGGGTATATTGAGTTCTACAGGTCAGTGGGAAAGAGCAAGACCAAAAGTATTAATTGATTAGCATCGTAAGAACCCTGGCTACAGTTGGTATTGCTTGAAAACCTGGCTTAAGAGCTGGAAGCTGAATTGCAAATATTGAATGTCTACATAAACCTGCTTAAAATGCAAAAACATGAACAAGTTAGCAAACTGAAATCCTTGATTAAGACTATCTTAATGGAAAACTCAGACATCTACATGCTAATTACAGGTTCCGCACCAAGATATACCAGACACAAATAAAAAATATCACCTGGGTGAAACATTCACCAATCACTGCTACTTCTTGGCTTAAGGGTGCTCAATGGTCACTTTAATGAAGATCATCCTCCTAGCTCCACATACAGCACTGCAAGCTCAAAATCGATAATCAACTACACACCTCCAAATGGGCACACATATTGAAACATTTCATATCGACACTTGTACAGAAAGCGAGCGCTTCACTCAACAGACTGAAATCAACAAAGAGACGCCATCCTATAAGACAGTGCAATTCCTGGGTGGGTCCTTTGAAAAGAATGTATTGGAAGGACACCATGGAAGATTCCATCAAGCCAGATATAGTATCTTTTTTAGCCAATCCCATGAACAACTCTTACAATCAAGTTAACTTGTGGGAGAACTAAGTAAAAACTTTCCACACTCACCAAAAACCAGTTGCGTAAAACGTTCACCCAATGACAAACAGACAGTAGAGGACCTGTTGGCTCCCTGCATCACTAAAGAGTTTGGAAAGATCCTTCAACAGAGAATTACACCATTTTGCCTGCAACCCCATGAACCAGGACCTCATAAATAAGGTCAGAATGCTACGGAAAAAATACAAATGCATAGTTTAGCAGCTCAAGGAAGATCATGCAAGCGCCTTTTGGGCCACACTGCTCAATGCCTGTAAAAGCAATAACACTAAATAAATCTGAAGCATTGTCAACAAACTAGAAAAAGGCCATCTAGCAGCAAATATTGCTGATATCCCCAAAGATACTTATATTGTCCACTTGTTCAAATCACAGACCCCAAGGATGTACCACCTCAGGAAAAGGCACTAATATCTTGGGACCCAATTGCAACCCCCAACCTCTGCAGTGAGGCTCAAAAAAAGCACCTCATTAACAAATGTAGGGCAGATGGTGCCCCTAGCCCCAATGGCCTTCCTCGGGCTCTGTAGACCAAACTTCTAAAGTCGCTTTACAAGCACACTGCGATTACATACCAGATTCCAGATACATGGAGAGGTACCATCATACCTCCCATTTTCAAGGGAGGAGCTCCCTCAAATGTGGGAAATTATCAACAAATCACCCTTTTGGACATCAACCTTAAATATTACTGTGGGCTCCTCTTTAAAGGCCAAGAGGCTTGTGCATTTGACAACAGCACTGTACCCAAAAACCAAACTGGTTTAAGAAAAGGAACGGCTATCAGCACCAACCTAATGGCTATCTCCCTTATGACTGACAAAATCAAAACCAACCGTGGCATTTTCTTTCACTGCATCATAGGTTTCAAGGACTTTTTCGACTCTCTACATCCAGATTGCTCTTATAAAGCTAGCAGCACTTGGGATCTCCCAAACCCTCCTCAGAGCTAATATTGATTTACCCATAAGTATGTGGGTGTGCATAAAGTGGGTGACAGGAGCCTGGTCTCCAGAAATATTTACACCAACACTGGTTTAAGGCAGGGGTGCGTCCTGACCCCACAGCTTTTTAATCTCTTTCTGGCAGGCCTGGTAGCCTCTCTAAACTACGTCACTGCCCATCCGGAAAAACGTTGGAGAACGCCTGAGGAACCTGCTCTATGCAGACGAGAATAGGCCTTCAACATCTGCTAAACATCCTACAATCCTACAAGCTGAACTTAAAAAAACTAAAATAATGATCATGTGAATAAGAATATAAAAAGATGACAAATGGTTCCTAAATGGAAACAACATTTCAAAAGAAAATCAACATAAGTATTTGGGTTTTCTGATTGACAGCAGTGGCTCCTTTCGAACCCAAAAGCAATTAATTAGCCCTTCTGAAGTCTTTTGGAAAACTCAGTTGTCTGGCCCCTCATTGACACCGATCCTAGAAGTGATAAAGGCAAAACTAATACTGATCATTGCATATGGATCTCAAGCCATGTGTGGCAGGGACTCATCTCTCCTGGACAGCCTGGTCTCCAGCACACACAGAAACATCTTCAGATTATCCTATAATGCGCCTCCAGCTCAATTAAGGCTGGAATTTGGTCTTGCCAGTCAACCTATATCGCTTCAGGGTTCATACCCGAAGACCTACCATAAACTCTGCAGTTCCAAGCCTGGCTCACTAAACAACCTCCTATTTTTGGAAGTTGCAGACCAAGGTCTATCATCTCTGGCTAGGGCAATTATAACTCTGCAACTCAGGGACCTATGGACAGCGCCAGCCCCATTTAAGTAATTTAATTTGCAATTAACAAGGCTATCTGGCAGGTCTCCTTTTTCCAGGACAAGAACGAACTAGCAAAGCAGTCCCATGCCTTCCTCGTCATCAACAGCTATGAGGCTTGTATCCCGCAACCATACTTGGAAGGTGGCCTGCCAAGATCCTGAAACACCAACTTCTCCTGTATCAGCTTTGTGAGTACCCGACCCTTGACCTGGCTCCAAGCTGGTGAAAACCAGATGAAAGGTATTGGAGCAGGTACTGTAACTACCACCGAGAGATAATCCAGTATACCACAGGCACCTGCCCTCTCCTGCTAACGGATCATCGATATTGGCTAAAACCCATCTTTATCTAAGCAGGGATCCATTTGTGCAGAAGTGCTGTGATTCAGTCCCTGCAAGCTTCAGACCTTAGGTCAACCGCTTGTTTTGTAAAATGGATGAGTTTTGTGGTTAGGAAACTATATGCAGCGTAAGCAGAATGCACCCATACAGAGTCTTGCAAGAAACAACAGCCTGGTTTCAAAAGGCCATTCCATATCCCCACATCTCTTCATGAACTGTTATTATGAATTATTAAAACGCAAGTATTGCAGGCTGAATGCCTCTATCCAGTGTCTCGCAAGAAATAATAATCTGGCTTTAAAAGTCGCTTTACAGCTTCTTCTTTTTTCGAACTGGTTGTCCCTGCGATAATATCATGCCCACTCGTTATGATTGACATTTCTCATGAAATGCTTTGATGAAACATTTTAACACCTCGTCTCCAAACCCCCCATGCGAGCTTCGTAATTTTAATCATTATTAAGCCCCTTTATGTCACGATTGAAGCTCTCTATGAAATGTTTAATTCGTGCATATATGCATGATTTTTAATAACTGTGCGTTAATAATAAATATACCCAATAAAAAATATGTTATCACACAAGCATTCAGATTATAAGACCCAGATCTGTGAAAAAAAAGCTAATGAGCTGTGACAGGATGTTTTTAAAATGTTTCTATCAATGTATAGTGTTCCAACACAGATGTTGTGAAATGGCGGTAATGTCCTTTCTCGTCATAGCATGAGTTGCTATGCATACATCCATATTTTGTAAATTTGCTGTGTCGGGAGGACAGCTTAGACCCCACAACAATATACTTGTAGAAGAAAGTTTATCATGGCTGCCCTTATGAAGCCTCTTTGATGCGCCTGTAGCAGAATTAAAATTTGTGTGACTTCCGGCAATATGGAACAAGTGCAGTGATTTGAGGGCCCCTTGACTGTCCATAGTTAATAGAAGCTTTCAAGTTCTTCATTACTGGCTTGAGTAGGGGGCAGACAAAGACAGCCCACCCATAGATTGGCCTTGGGTTTGATTTGAATGGCAGTGTTAGACATGGCATCTTTTGTGTGATTTTCCCTGTTTTTGACTGTGTGCTGCATTTCATTTTTGCTTGTTTTTGGACTCTGACCACTTTACCACAGCTGACCAGTGCTAAAATATAAGTGCTCCCTTTGTAAATTGTATTGGTGATTGGTTTATCCATGATTGCCATATTTGATTTACCAGTAAGTCCCTACTAAAGTGCACTGGGTGTGACCAGGCCTGAAAATCAAGTGCTTCTAGAGGCCCTGCAGCACTGATTGTGCCATCCACATGAGTAGTCTCAGGCCTGCCATTGCAGTGTCTGGGCATGCAATTTTAAACTGCCTTTTGACCTGGCAAGTGCACCGACTTCTCATGCCCAAACATTTCAGTTTATTACATGTTAGCCCCCCTAAGATAGGTCCAAGGTAGCTCACAAGCAGGGTGCAATGCATTTCAAAGGTAGGACATGTACTGTTGTGTTTTACATGTACTAATAGTGAAATACTGCCAATTTTGTTCTTCACTATTTCAAGGACTATTTCTACCATGGGTGGGGTAACATGGGGATTGCCTTGAAATATATTTTAAGTATAAAGTCCTGACTTCCCAAGTGGTGCCAAATCCAGTTCCTGGGCCTTTGGAAGTGTAACCTGGTGATCTTAAGGAGAAAATCCACGCATCCACTCCCAGCAACTGTTTTGACAATGTATCGCTGCAAAAGATAATCTCATCGCCGCAGCCTGTGCCCAAGCGTGGATCCCACCTGAAGCATTGACCACAACTTTCAAGGCAGGCCCCAGCTCGCTTTCGCAGCACGTCAGAAGAATTGCTGCAGTGTGAGTCCCGAACACCGTGTCTTCGACATCAGTGGCCCCAGTTATGACTCTGATGCAGCACTTGTTCGCGACTGAAAAATCAATGCAACACCTGCCTCGTGGCTGTGAAACTGACGCAACACCTGCATTGCTGCTGCTGCATCAACGCAGCGCATCTGGATTTTTGACGCATAGTCCAGTGATTTTTTTGGGGGGGGTTTACATTTGTTTATTGGGTTTTAACATTTTACATACAGTTTGACAAATTTCTGATGCAGTGTGCAAGCATGTATTTTGTCACCAAGTGTAGGCTTTCAGATTTGTAATAGCCTTTCATACAGCATATGATAAGCGAATGTCATTATTACATTTTGGTTGCTGCATACTTGTTAATTCAATTTGCTTTGTCAGTATGCTTTCAGTGACATAGCTGGGTTAGCATTCCCTTGGTAATGGAGTTATGTCTGCTCGCACACATGCTTGTGGGCGCAGTGTAATGCCGTGTTTATAGGATGCATTCCATTCCAACTAATGCTGACTTCAGAACTACCGGCTCATATCTCTAACTGCTAACTTTGGGATAAAACTGGGGTGTTTATTAAGGGTCGGTGGCGATATATGTTTGCGGTTGTCATCCGCGTAATTGTTCGTATTGTGGCAACGGATTGTGGTTACATTTGAGTGGGGAGACCATATCGGTTGCTCCTAGATTATAGTGGGGTGCTGACAGTTGGGACTACTGTATTATGGCCTCCTTGATGTACCCAGCCTGACTATTTGTGTTCTTCTATCAGTCCAGTCGGGGGCACATGTGGCGTCTGGGGCTGGGATGTGTTGGGTGGTTCCGCTCGTGCGGTTTGTTGTTTGAATTGGTGCAGTAGTTGTACCCATTCCATGGATATGGGGTGTTTGCGTATACCTCTCACCTCTTCCTCCCTTAGCACCTCTTATTCAGCTGCACCCCATTTCTTCACCGCACCCACCCAGGCCTCTTCTGGGAGTCCTGTCGGGGGCCATCAGTACATAGCCAAACCTCTTTTGGCCAAAAGTATAGCGAGATACACAAAGCGGCTCTGCACTTTATGGGGCTTTCTTTTTCTGAATACCCCCAGTGCGCATGCTTCCCATGTGTATATATCTGTTATATTCGTTGTTACTTGGATTGTCTTGTGTATGTTATCCCAGTACTGTTGTATTGTGGGACAGTCCCAGAACATATGCTTAAATCCCACCTCGGGGGTTTGACACTGGGTGCATGTAAACTGCGTGTCTGGGTAGAATCGCTGAAGGCGTTTTGGCATGAGATATGCCCTGTGTAGAATGTTGAATACTATGTTTTTAAATTGTGCGTTTCTGGACACTTTTTTGGGACATTCTAAGGCTTTCTCCCATTCCTTGTCATTGAACGACCTCCCCACTTCATCCTCCCATGACTGCCTCAGTGAGTTTAGCCGTTTAAGAATCAGTTCCCGGATGGTTTTGTAAAGCCATGTAATTAGATGCCTGCCCTCCCCCATAATCAAGATCATGTGTATTACCGGGTGCGTTGGTGGTTCCGCTTCGGTCAAGTCCCAAAATGGGTGGCTGCTGTCCAAGATTTGTCTATGTAGTAGAAATTGTCCCAGGGGGAGGTCATATTCTTCCACTAGTTGATTATATGACAGCAATAGTCCATCCCCAAATAGGGATTCCATCTCAGTCAGTGAGTGCTCAGTCCATACCCGTAGGGCCTGGGCAGTATAGTATTTGTCATTTCTAGGGAAACCTACCAGTGAGAGCAGCAGGGAATATAGGGCTTTCCCTCTCGACATACGATGTAGCTTCAGCATGTCCTTGTGGGCTAATGATACCTGTATTGGATATGTGCGCATGGATCTGGTGCCGGGCAGTAAAATGCATCGGATTGCTGAGAGAGACATATGTCCTTCACCAGAACATCTTTCTCCTATGTGGTGTTCTGCCTTCCAATGCAACAGCCATTGCAACTGCACTGCTAGAAAGTACGCTTCGAAGGATGGGTCCCCCAGTCCCCCTTGGTCTGCTGGTAGATATAGTGTAGACAGGGCCACCCTATGTCGACCTACTCCCCAGATTAGGGAGGAGAGTAATGTGTCTAGCTCCCGGAAGAAGGGACATGGGGGTATAACCGGAAGGTTAGCAAAGTGATACAATAGTATGGGGACTATTATCATTTTGGCTAAGGCCACTCGCCCAATTGGGGCTAGGGGAATGTCTTCCAGAAGCCCACCGCCGTTCTTATTCCAGCCAGCACCTTGTGGTGATTTTCTTCGTACAAATCCCTGGGAGAGTGGTATAACCTTACCCCTAGGTATCTAGGTGCTACTTAACTTCAGATTACTTTCTTCTCTCCTATTACTATGTCGAGAGGGGCCAGGTGTGGGCTCAGTGGGTAGAACGTGGATTTGTCCCAATTAACTTTAAGGCCTGAGACCTCTGCAAATTCCTTTAGTGTTGTCCAGATTGAGGTAAGGTCACTAGTGATATCACGCACATACAGCAGGAGGTCATCTGCATACAATTACACACAATGAACCGTGCTGACTATCAGGATTCCCCGTTGCAAGCGTATCACCAGCGGTTCCACTGCTAAGGCAAACAGTAATGGGGAGAGGGGACACCCCTGTCTCGTGCCCATCTCTATCGGGAATGGGGCAGAGATGTATTTACCCATTCTTGCCCTTGAGGTGAGTTTTGTGTATAATGACCATGTGTACGCTATTAATGTAGGGCCCTGAATAATTCTGCGGAGGACTGTGAATATATATGGCCACGTAAGGGTATTAAAGGCCTTTTCTAAGTCTAAAATCTTGCACGCTGCTCTGAGGAACTGGGGGCACGCTCCATCTTGTACATGGAACAGTCTGCGCAAGTTCTGGGATGTGTTTCTTCCTGGTACAAAACCACATTGGTCCGGGTGAATCAGTGGTGGGAGGATTTGAGTGTATCGATCCGCCAGTATCTTGCCCTTGATTTTACAGTCTGCATTAAGCAGTGTTATGGGTCTATACGAGGCTGGGAGTTTTGGGTCCCTGTGAGGTTTTGGGAATGTCACCAGAATAGATTTGGGGGGGTCACAGACTTATCCATTTTCTCTGTGACTGGCTTAATTTCTGTGTCTTGTTTAGCCAACCATGCCTGTTACCTTCTGGGGTAGCTGCAGTCGCATCAGCCTTTTTGGTTAGCGCCGCCAATGCAGTTTCTGCATGTAGTAGAGCCTGTTCATTTTTTTCCGGTCTCCCACTATTTGCTGTATGCAATGTCCCATAGCGGCCACCTTAAATGCATCCCATTCTATCAACCTGGACATTGCTATGCCGGTGTTTGTTACAAAGTAGTCCCGTATGCTGTTCCCTTGGTCGTGTCAGAACACCTGATCTGTGAGGCATTCACGTGGCAGTTTCCAGGTGGGCACCGGGGGGTGAGGGAGTTTCCACCTAAGGGTTAGTATATGAGCATCATGATCCGACAGGACTCTGCCCAAGTAGTCAGTGTGTTGGACTGTGGGGAGCAATGCCTTAGAGCAGAGAAATCGGTCAAGTCTCACCTGCAGGTTATGGGGAATAGAGTGACATGAGTATAGTCTAGTGTTTGGGTTCTGGGCCCGCCATGTGCCCACTAGCGCCCATTGCTTTACCCATGTTTGATAGTGTTCCGTCTGTCTGTGCGTGGGGGATTGCACTTGTGGGGGGTGGGATCTGTCTAGGCGAAGGTCTAATACGCAATTGTAGTCGTCCCCTAGTAGCCAAGGGATTGATGTGTATTGGGCTAAGACCCCAGTGATGTGTCCCCAGAATTTGTCTTGATCTAGTTTGGGAGCAGATAGACTCCCTAGCAATATCGGCTGACCCTCTAAGAGTCCCTCCAGTAGGGTGTATCGACCATCTCTGTCCACCGTATGATTAAGTTCTCAAAAGGGGATCCCTGGTCAGATCCAAATCAGGGTACCTCGGGCAAATGCTGAATATGTTGTGGCGCATATAGTTCCCCACCATTTCCTATGCAGGCGATCTGCCTCTACTGCTGTTAAGTGCGTCTCCCGTAAGAGAGCCATCTGTGCCTCTTGCCTCTTGACATATGAATATACAGCATATCGTTTGCTTGCTGTATGCATGCCCCTGACATTTAGTGTAAGGACTGTAATGTCCGTATTGGGAATCTTGTTGGTCATACTTTCCTGTCTTCAGAGTTTAGCTCTCTATGCTGTAGTGTTGGTTTTAGTCCAGCTGTCCCTCTTTGTCTCTGCCAACCGCTCGTGTGTGATGAATCTACCCGCCAGTGTACTGTGCTTGGTATTATTAGGGTGTATGGTGTAGGAAAGGGGGTGTAACTGAATAACAGGGAATACTCCCAACCAAAAGGACCTATCGCTTGGGCTGTACGTTCAAACTAGACATCAGGTATGATCCCAAGTGCTATGGTGGAGGGGTCATGGTCTTTCTCCTCTGCTGTCCACAGTCCCCACGGCTGCCCGCAGTGTAAGGATATAAATGTGATGCCGGTAGGGGTCCCCCATCCCCCGCATGTTTTACCTATTTCAGGGTTACAGTCCTGTAGTTCTCAGCTTGGTTAGCTGTGCCGTCCCTCATTACCGTGACAATGTCCGTTTACTGGGCATTTAGGTGATAGTGGATGTACTGCAGAGCTTTTGCCCTATTCTAGAACATCGATCAGACCAGCGTTTCCGCAGTTTGTGGAGTTACTAGTGGCGTCGTGATCAAACCATCTCGGGAACTGTTTGTGTCACTAATGTCCTCTTCTGACGTGAAGATGTGTGGGCCTTTTTCTCCATCCGAACTTTCCATTGTCGGGCCCAACTCTGTGCCGCTTGTAGTGCCTCCCTGTGTTCTGCCATTATTTGCTCCAGATCTGGGGAGCTCCTCGTGGCAGCCCCAGGCCGTGGGCTCAGTTGTTTTAGGGTGACCCTTTTGTATTGCGGATCTTGTGTTCTGGAGGACCGGTTTCTCTGTGTCATGCCACGGTTGTCTAGTCCTTTTAATCGCTGCTCTACCCAGTCATATACCTCCTTAGGGTTCATGAAGAAGCTTGTGGTGCCTTAATATATAATTTTAAGATGGGCAGGAAATAAGATAGCATATTGTATGTTTCTTTGTCGCAGATTACGCTTTATTTCCAAGAATGATGCACGCTGTCTTTGGACCGCCCGGGAGTACTCCGGGAACAGAACGACCTGTTTGTCTTCAACTCGGAGCGGACCCTGTTGTCTGCCAGCTCGGAGTATTGCATCTCTGTCTCCGTAGTGTAACAATTTCAGTAGGAATGGCCTGGGCGGAGATTCCGGAGGTGGTCTGTGTGCAGGGACCGATGCGCTCTTTCTACCGAGAAGAAAGGGGTCAGATCAGTCGCCTGAGTGAACGTTTTGATCCATGTTTTGATATACTCTATGGGGTCGGATGCCTCTACTCCTTCTGGTAAGGTCAGGACTCTTATATTGCTGCGATGGGAGCGCCCCTCCAAGTCGTCAGTCTTGTCTTCTAGGATCTTCGCTCTTGATTGGAGGTCATTCAGGGTTTCTTGTTGTGACTGCACTTGGGGTTAGATTGTTTGGAGCGTTTCCTCCCCTTGCTTCACTTTATCCGCTAATTTACGGTGGTCATCTCGAAGTAGATTGAGGTCCGTGGCCAGTGCTCCTAATCTGTCCTCCATAGTTATTCTAGAGTGTTCAATGGCTTTATCCAGTTTATACGACATAGTCGCTGCATGTGTGGTCTCCTCTTCTGAGTGAGTAATCTTAACTTTTGGGGATGATTGTCTCATGTGGGCCGGAGTTTGCGTGGCCCCTGTGTTGCGTTATATTTTGTGTGGCTAGTGCCAGAATATTGACAGGTACTAGGTTAAGACTGCTTGTGATAGGGCACCTGTTGTTTTCTATATGTCTCTCTCTCATCTCGCCAGTTTGGCTTTACGTCGGTCTCACGAGTACTACCAGTGTCGATTGCAGCCGTTCTTGTTATTTTTATGTCTCTGTGGCCGCTCTAGAACTGGTGCTCCTCTTAGGCTTCGGCGGATCCACCACCAGGCCCCGATTTCGTTGTGCTTTTCTGCGTTGTACGAGCAGCGTTGTGTCGGCTATTCGTAGTTACTACCTCTCTTGGCGCCCGGTCGCTGTTTTCCTCGTACTGCGTGCTATTTGTGCCTCTTGGCCTCGTACAGCTATTCTCAAAGTCCACAATTTGAGGCCAAACGGCCTCTCTGTGCTTGGATTTCGTGTTGTAAAACCTTGTTCTGTTTTGGTATTGGCGTTATTATTGCATCCAGTGTAGGTCCTTCTCTCGTGTGTTGTAGTTTGCAGGTCACTCACTCCCTGCCTCTGAATTCCGTTCATCTCCTAGTCCTTTTTTGGCCCTTTTCCTGGCGATGTATTAGCGTCTCTCACTTAGGCCGGCCTTTGGTTTCCCTTTGTTTACTGTTAGCACTATTTCGGGCCGCTATGTTGCCATGTCGAGCGTCTTGTGGTTTGGCGCTGTGTGAGTGGGAGCCCTCGGCCCCTGAATGGTCGTTGTCACTTCGAACACACCTCTGCTGCTCTTGGGGTCAGTGATACGATATCTCTCCTTAGGTTTTGGGCCGGTCCAGTTCACTGCCTTCAGGCCTCAGGGCTCGCTGACTCAACCTTGGACACTACTGGCACTGCAGGCATGTCTTCAGTGGTGCTGGCTCAATGGCGCCGCACTCCTCTCTTCTCTGGCTTCTTTGGGTGTTCTTGCGGGGGGTAGTAGTTCCCGCCTCGGACTGCTGCTATCACCCCGTCTTCCCCTGGCCCACGCTGCCAGTGGTCTACCAGCTGCCGGGTCTTCCCGTCTTGCGCCTCGAGGCCAGGTGCCGTGTGTTCAGGGTCAGTGCTTCTATGGGGGAGAGGGGAACAGGAGTTATTAGGCCAGGCCGGTGTCGTCTATGGTGCCACCAAGTGAGGCTTCCCGGTGTGATTGTGTTTTACTGGACTTCAGAGGCACCTCCCGTGGTGTGTGGTGATTTGCTGCCTGCCTATTAGGCCACGTTCCCATTGGGGCGCATTGGCTTCCTTCCCGCAGCCGGCGTCAGTTGCTCACTTACTTCTGGCAACGCTTGTAGGGGGAAGGGGTAAGGGCAGTTCCTCCCACTTCTCCAGCCCTCTTCAGGTCTCGGGTCGGTGTGGATCGCTATCTTCGGGCCCCATGGCTCGTTGTTTTGCCCTGGGACGCTACTGGGGATTCAGGCGTACCTTCGTTGATCCAGGCTCATTGGCGTTGTGGCCTATTCGGCACCCGTTTTTGGCTTATCAATGGCGTCGCACCATTCCTTTCCCTGGTCTCAGGTAGTGGTGTTGCGGGCGGTGTTTCCTCCCTTTTAGGTCGCTGCTTGCGCCCCTCCTCTCCAGCTTGCACTGTTGCTATTGTGCAGGTTGTTCAGGTTTTCCTGCCCTGCGCCTCGAGGCCTGGACTCAAAGTGATAATCGTGTTGGGCTAGCCACATCAATAGTAAAGATTTCTTGGACGTACCCAAAGTCATAATATGCCCATATCAGCCGTGTCACCATTGTAGTCAGTGGTTTAAAAATCGTTGTTGGGGGAGTGATAGGGATGTTATTGAACAGATATAAAAATTGAGGTAGTACGACCATTTTAACAATTGCCAGATGATCAGCTAATGTTAAAGGTAGTTGAATCCACTGTCCTATTTTATCCTCCATAGCGCTAATCGCCCTGCCATAGTTTGTACGAATCACTACCTCTGGATCCCGGTGATACCAGACACCCAAGTACTTAACTGGGTCTGATTGCCGTTCTAGGGGGAATTCAGTCTGATGCGGAAGCGTTGAGTCCGTTAACGGTATTATGAGGGATTTGGACCAGTTAATTTGAAGCCCTGAGTGGTGTCCGAAGCGAATATATTCCCTCAACAGAGGGGCCAACTGCATCTCAGGATCATGCACATATAGCATCATATCATCTGCATAAAGGGATATATGTAATGGTCAAGGTGGAAATTGGAGTGCCGACAAAGATGGCCCTGCCTTATTTTACAGGCTAGTTGCTCAAGTGCTATCGCAAAGAGCAAAGGGGACAGCGGGCAACCTTGCCTCATTCACCTTGCAATCGGAATGGCGTCTGATATATAGTTGTTAACTTTAATTCGTGCTGTAGGCGCGGTATATAATATCTGCACCCATTGTAAAAAAATATGTGGGAATCCCATTCGGCGTAATACAGTATGTAGATATGGCCATTCGATGAAGTCAAATGCTTTGGCCGCATCTAAGAGAACCGCTGCTGCTTTAGTGCTGGGGATTAAGTAATGCGATAGCGCAAATAATGTTCTGGTGTTATGGGTTGTTGTTCTAGTTAGGATAAACCCATACTGATCTGGTAAAATCAGTCTGGTCATTAGGGGTTGAAACCTGGTGGCCAGAATTTTGGCCAATATTTTAGTGTCTACATTTATAAGAGACAGCGGTCTTTAGGATTCGCAATATTCTGGATATTTGTTTGGCTTTAAAAGGGCAATGAGCATGGCTTCTCTCAACGTGGGCGTAATAATTGTTTGTCATGCGCATCACCGTACATTTCAACCAGATGATGCGCTAATTGATCTGCAAATGACTTATAAAATTCGCAGGTGAACCCATCAGGGCCAGGCGCGTTTCCATTAGGGAGTGATTTAATAATTTCCGTGACCTCCTCTACTGTGATTGGCAAGGACAAATAATCCCTATGTGTATCAGATAGCCATGCTATCGCCACATCCTGCAAGTATTCCATGACCTTAGAAGGCGTGGCCGTGGTCCGCGCAGCATACAATTCCCCATATGTTCTCATAAATTCATGCAATATCCCCTGTGCATCTTGCTGTAACTCCCCCTGCATATCCCTGATCGCCAGTACTGCTTGTGGTGGTCGACCAGCGCAAATCTTGGATGCCAATACCCTTCTCAGTCTACCTCCTTCCCCATATGAACGTGCCATTTGACGTTTTCTAACATACTTCAGTTCTTCCTCTGCGTAAGTTTGATATTCCGATAGCACGACCCGAATGTCACCTAATATTTTAGCATTTTGTGTATTTTCGTATTCCCGCTCTAGTGTTTTTAGTGTGGTTTCCCGTTTGTTAAGCTGTTGATGTATGTCCTTCAGAATACCAGCGCTGGTGCTGATACATACTCCCCTGATTGTCGCTTTAAAAGCTTCCCAGAGTAAGCCAGGATCCTCAGTGATGGGTTTATTTAACTCGAAATATTCAGTGATAGCCTGGCTAATGGTATCAGTGTACACTGAGTCTAACAGCGCTTATGAATTAAACCTCCAAGTGTAAGGGGGCGGTATATAGTGTAGCATGTTAATAGATAGCAACACTGGATTGTGATCAGATAATGTTCTGGGCAGATGACTCACAGCTCGCGTCCACAACAGTGCATCGTTAGTATCCAACCAGTAGTCTATACAAGACCAGCTGTTATGGGCCGCCGTGGTGTGTGTGGCCTCTATCCTACCCGGATTTTGAGTTCTCCAAATGTCATGGAGGCGTGCTTCACTCATAATATTTTGCAATACCTCCACTGCCCTTCGATGTGGCTCTTTAGATGTGTTCGATCTGTCAAGGCTGTCACACAGAGCAACATTAAAGTCTCCACCCCAGAATATAGCCATGCCCGTCAAGTCATTTATTTTTCGCCAGATTGTACAATAGAAGTCTGGGTCGTCCACGTTTGGGCCATAGGTATATGGCTCGAGATGAGTGTGTGGTGATTAAAACTGCCAAATTTATTTTTAACTTGCTTTTACATTGCTGTGAATCAATTGACTGCCTTTTAGCACTGATCTTTTTTGTACCGATCTTTTAAACGTCTTTTTATCATTGTTAACAATACTGCTGCTGCTGCACTTTGTCACTTTTGGGGGGCGATAGCTTGGGGCTGTTAGTATCTGGGCGGGTCGCAGTCCTCGTTCCGTCACGGCATACCAGTGCCGATTGTTGCGGAGGGACTGACGCGAATCCGCCCACTTCCCACAGTACTTCCGGTGCAGGGGGCATATGATGGGCGAGACTCGGCGGCCGCGCAGCTCGAGATGAGTGTGTGGTGATTAAAACTGCCAAATTTATTTTTAACTTGCTTTTACATTGCTGTGAATCAATTGACTGCCTTTTAGCACTGATCTTTTTTGTACCGATCTTTTAAACGTCTTTTTATCATTGTTAACAATACTGCTGCTGCTGCACTTTGTCACTTTTGGGGGGCGATAGCTTGGGGCTGTTAGTATCTGGGCGGGTCGCAGTCCTCGTTCCGTCACGGCATACCTGTGCCGATTGTTGCGGAGGGATTGACGCGACTCCGCCCACTTCCCACAGTACTTCCGGTGCAGGGGGCATATGATGGGCGAGACTCGGCGGCAGCGCAGCGGACGCGCGCAGCGGGCGCGCCGCTGGCGCACTGAAGGCGCGCCTAAGGCAAGCCCATCTGCGCCCGTCCGCGTCCGAAGCGCGGCCAGCGCCAGCCACGCTGCCGGGATGGTTAGAACGAGCCACTTACGGTGGTCACGAGAGCTACTCCTAAGCCTCCAGGGCGCTGTTTGCAGAAGGGCGCATCAGCTTGATTTGGCTCACTCCCCATTGCCACACTATTGCACAGAATGCGGTCAGACGCTGTTTCAAAGTAAGGTGAACAGGGTGGGGCAGGCTTCCCAGAGTTCTTTCTCCAATCAGAGGTCCTCACTCAGTTTGGGTTTTTTAGTTAACTGTAGGTCGTTACCTAAACATGCGGAGGAGATCTGGTCAATTTTAACTGAAGAGAAGTGGGATGCCCTGTTCCTCACAGAAACCTGGTTGAGCGCTGACGGAATAACATCGATCTCACTAGCTACCCCGCCAGGGTTCGAAATATGTTTTGCTAATCGTGAAGGGGGAAAAAGAGGCGGGGGGTGGCGATTATCTTCAGAGATTCCTGGGAGCTTGTGTCTTCTGCCTCGCTGTTTTTGCATGGTATTGAAGGCTTACATTTTTGCTTCCAGATTACCCCCGCTTTCGCCCTAGTTGGCATTCTTATTTATAGACCACCTGCATGTGCAGCAACTGCCGTGCAGTCTCTATGTGATCTGATTGCCCAAAAATCAGTGGCCTATTCGAATTTTCTGGTTTTGGGTGATTTTAACTTACATGTAGACAGATTGCGTACAAGCGGCGCAACTTGTGTCATCTTTAGAGGGCGCTAACCTCCCACAAGGGGTGCTTTTTCCGACACACATGGCGGGTCACACTTTAGACCTCATTTTCTCGAATATAAAAAATACTGAAATAGGGTCCCCACTACCACTGACCTGGTCGGACCACTCCCTAATCCCCTTTTCAATTACTCTCCCGATTGTGAAGTTAGTAAAAAAAAAAAATATCCAGATGGTGCAAAAAAGGGACTGGAAGAAACTGTTGGCGGAATCCTTAAGCCCCATAATGAGGGAGAGTCATCCTCAGCTGTCCCACGACACCAATCTGGATGCAGCTACTCTGCACAAATGGATTGGGGATGCAATGGAAGCTGTTGCACCAATCAGAATGGGGAAACCCGATAGATGCTCACCCTCGGCGCCTTGGTTTTCCGCGTCCCTGAAGGAACAAAAAAGTCATTGCAAAAAACTGGAACGCCAATGGAGAGTAGCCTACTGTGATTTAGCCAAAGCGGTTTATAAAAAAGCGATAAAAGAACTTCATAAGGCTCTAAAAGTTGCTAGACGAGATTACCTTGTAGCACGCATTCAGAATGCGGACCACTCTGGCACAGAAGTTTTTAAAGTAGTTCAATCCTTTTTTAAACCTAAGGCTAGTGAATTGGAGGTTACAGCCTCGGTAGAACGATGCGAAAAAATCGCTAACTATTTCGACGACAAAATCTCTAAAGTTTATGTCTCTTTTACTCCCTCCGAGGCCACTGTAAAACCGGAAATATCTGCAGATGGTGGCGGGAGGGCATCACTCTTAAATTTTACCCAGCGATCACATCAGGAGGCTTTAGCAGAAATACTGAAATGTAGGTCGGGCGCACCAGATGATCCCTGCCCTCCAAAGTTTTGGAAAATGTTAGCTCCATCTCTGATTGAGGGACTTCGCCATATTTGGAACACCTCCTTAGAGACAGGTATCTTTCCCGACTCTTGGAAACACGCAACTCTCCTCCCTCTGAGGAAGAAAGTTAATGGTGACCCGGGTGACCTTAGCAATCTGAGGCCCATTTCCCTGCTTCCTGCCCCGGGTAAGATGTTAGAGAAAATGGTTCAACGCCAACTGACCCCTTTCTTAGAGCAGAACCGAGCTCTTCGTGACACTCAATCAGGTTTTCGGGCAGGTTTCAGTACCGAGACCGCTCTTCTTGAGGTGGCAGAATCGGTAAAATGGACATTGGATTCAGGAGCATCGGCTTTGCTGGTGCTCCTGGACCTGTCCGCGGCCTTTGATACGGTAGACCATGGCATCCTGGTCCAGAGACTACAAGATGCGGGTCTTGGTGGGACGGTGCTAGCCTGGGTACAATCTTACCTAAGTGGGCGTTCCCAGAAAGTTGCTCAACAATCATTTGCTTCTAGACCTAAGCCAATTAAACGTGGCGTCCCCCAGGGCTCAGCCCTAAGCCCCCTGTTGTTTAATGTCTACGTAGCTCCGCTTTTTACTCTTATTGCCAACTGGGGTGTGAAGGCAATTTCGTACGCTGATGACACCCAGTTGGTTTTTCCATTTAAGGAGCAGTCGGCAGATACTTTCAAGAATTTTAAGGGCTGCCTTCAAGATATAGCATGCTGGATGAATGCTAATAAATTAAAGCTGAATGCCGAAAAAACTGAAGTCTTGTTCTTTGGCAAGGGCTCAGCTCCAGATCCAGCCCTGTGGTGGCCATCAGAGATGGGGATACCACCAATACCGGGTTCATGCAATAGGAATTTGGGCGTGAAATGGGAGGCAAATCTCTCCTTCTCTGCTCAAATTAAGCAGGTGTCTGCTAGATGTTTTAGCACCTTGAAAAATTTGCGGAAAATTCTGCACTTTTTACCGGAGGACTGCCGAAAATCTATAGTACACGCTACAGTCACGTCCAGGTTAGACTATGCCAATAGTCTTTATCTAGGCCTACCCAAATATGCCATAGGACGTCTCCAGATGATTCAGAATGCGGCTGCGAGACTGGTGCTACGAATACATTTTAAACATCATGTCTCTCCGTATTTACAGAAGCTCCATTGGTTGAAAGTGGAGAAGCGAATCCAATTTAAGGCCATGATTCTGGCGTATCGGGCCCTAAAGGGAAACTGTCCTAAATATCTGAAGCAAAGATTGAGCATATATAAACAAAATCGGGTGTTACGTTCAAACTCTCAAACGCTGCTACAAGCCCCTCGCTTTGCGAAGGCTCGTTTGGGAGGGAGGACTTTCACAGTGGGTGCTGCATCACTGTGGAACAACCTTCCAGAGCCCCTGCGGAAGGTAAACACTGAATCTAGCTTCAGAAAAATATTGAAAACATGGCTCTTTTAGGTCTTCTGGCTTTTTCTGGTCGCCACTCAGCTATCTCTAGCGCCGGGACACCCCTATTTGGGGTAGCCGCGCGCTTTATAAATCGCATTAATAATTAATGCTATACGCTGACCCCTAAGTCGCCCCGTGATAATAACATAGCTCCCCAGTTCATCATTTATCGTACTGTCTACTTGGAGTTGTGTTCCCTTTTTAATCAAAATGAGGACCCCTCTGGAGTAGGAGGAGTATGATGACCTATATATTGCCTCCGCCCATTTGCACCCAATGTGATTGGTAGAACTAGGAGTGAGGTGTGTTTCCTGAAGATTTTTTTAGGGTTATTAAGCCCTCTGATATTCCAAGTAATCATATTTAAGTGAGCTGGCCGGAGCCTATTTGCGGACATCGTTAATTAGTGAAATATATCCCAAATTATTTGCCATTTCCACCTCTTGTACATCTCATGTTGCTTAGTAAAATCCCGGCAACTACAATCATGTGAAAGTACAACTGGATATCCGCGATGTTTCTCAAGCACAACAGTCTGTAAAACAGTTTCCAACTTCGCCACCCACCCACTTCAGCACCCCAACCATGCCAAAGACAAACCCCTAGCATAGAAAACAACATAACAAAACCACTTTGTGGGGATCACCCACCTGGGGGTACCGCCAAGTGCACACAACACCATCCAACATAGTGGATGTGGTCAGGTATACGTTATTCATGCAGATCTAATCCTTTCCAATAGTGTATCAAGTGGCACAATACCGCCGCATTACCATACATATCTGAATGTTATATGATGTAGAGTAAAGATCTGTTACCATCTGCCTACGCTGACACAGTTCGTAGCACTTTTTGAACTAAATAGACAAGCGTCCAGTGACAGCAGGGATTCCAAGGCCCAGTAAATTACTCCAATGATATAGAAACGCAATGTCCATGAGCACCACCTAAACCAGAGCCCTATGTGCATGGTATATACATTACCCCCTAATGTACGCAGTGTCTCTGTGCGCTAACATGAATATATTGTCTAGTCGCAATTCAATCAACCTCCTCTATTCTACTTTTGTAAAATCCAGGGAGTCCATCTGGTTGGCATCAGTATCATACAAACCTTACAGCTGGCGTCGGTGCAATGTACAGGCCGACCAACAGGGCCGTATCCACAGCTCAACCTGGTCATACCCCATACATCGCAAATTCCTGTCCCTCCATCTCGTGAATAGTATTAAGGCTATCCTTATTCAGAATCTTGGGTCTGCACAGCTTGCTTGCGCTCCCTACGTTGGCCAATCATCTTCTTAATAAAGTCTTTCGCTGCCTTTGGAGAGTGGAGAACCGTAGAGTGTCCATCATGTGTCACCTTCAGACGAGCTGGATAGAGCATTGCATACTCCACTCCCAGTTCTCTCAGTTTCTTTTTCACTGGATTAAAGTCCTTGAGTGCTAGTTGAACCGTCATTGTAAAGTCCGGGTAGAACGCCAATGCGTTGCCCTGGTAGGTTATCTGCTGCTTTTCTCATGCCATACGCAAGATGGCATCACGATCCCTATAATTAAGTATCCGGGCAACTATGGGTCTCGGCGTGGCACCTGGTGGGGGTCTTGGGGCCAAGGATCTATGTGCACGTTGTACTATGAGGACCGCCAAGAAATGATTAGCACCAAACACCTCACGGAGCATATCCTCCACATAGGTCTCCATCCGTCCCGTATTTGTGGATTCTGAAATTCCCGCAATTCTGATGTTATTGCGACGGGACCTCGCTTCCAAGTCTTCCACCTTGTTTTTAAGGACCTCTAACACTTTCTCCATATCTGTGCACTTTCGAGTTGTAGCCTGTGATTCAACCTCCACTGTGGCGATACGCCTCTCGGCCACATCAAGACGTTCCCCTTGCTTATCTAGTTTTGCCGACATATTGTCAACTCGGTGAGTGAGTGTTAGATCTGGGGGTCTCTAGTTGGCAGGGTAGGTACCACTGTCCAAGTAGGGACCCTTGCTTCTAGTCAGGGAAAGGGGGATACACTGTTAAGATAACCCCTGCTCACCCTCTAGGTAGCTTGGCCTGAGCAGTCTAGGCTATCAAAGGCAATGTGTAAAGTATTTGTACCAACACTCACAGTAACACAGTGAAAACACCACAGATTTACTCCACACCAGTTTTAGAAAAATAAGGTATCTTTACTAAAAACTTCACAAGACCAAATACTACAGACAAACCAACATACAATTAAAAAGATTACTTTAAAGATAGTTCAAGAGTTTGCAGAAAGTACTCCAGGATGTAAAAGTCAGTGTCCTGCACAATGCGACTCTCAATGCACAAAATGCGACACTCTCGTGCCCAACAGTACCTGTAGTTGCGATAAGGTTCCCAAAAGCTATCACAAGGAAGATGGCAAAGGTGATGCGATACTCCTGAGATCCTGGGGAGGCTTTGCAGCAGCCCTGCTTCACGCAGCAGAGGTGGATGCGCCGGCTCCGATCTGTAGGGGGAGGATGCGATGACTTTGGCTTTCGTTGCATAGGTTTCTTAGGGGGAAGCTTCACACACAGGTACGATGCGACGATCTTCGGTGCGGCGCGATGCGCGGCGTTGACTTCTGGCGCCGCAACCCTCGATACGTCGCGGTGCGCGGCGCAGCGTTGACTTCGGGCGCCGCAACCCTCGATGCGTCACGGAACGGGACTCTGCGTCGACACACGCAGCGACTGGATACTTTCATGCACCGGCAGTGGTGCGGCTCGCAAACTGGTTCTGCGACGACCCTCGCAGCGTCAGGAATCTTCTCGCACCGGGACGATGCTCGACGCACTCGGCGATGCGGGGACTCCGGGTGCTGCGATGACGCCGTGATGAAATTCTCCTCGCACTCTTGTTCTTGCGACACGCAATCGGATGATGCGTTGGGTACCAGTTACTCTTTTTCACGCTTCTGCTTCCCAGCTCCCAAACACAGCAAAACGACCTCCTGAGGCCCCAATACTGGGCAAGAACTCCAAGGCAGGTCAGAACTCCTTCAGCAGAGTTCCTGGGGAGCTGGTGGTGAAGTCCTTTTGTTCCTGGGACTTCTTAACAGGGAGCCAGCTCTTCTCAGGCCCTTGGAGATCAGAATCAAAAGAAGGGGACACAGCAAAGTCCTTCCCCTCTCCTTGGCAGCAAAGCAAAACAGCAAGCAGGCAGTCTTCTCCTCTTCAGTTCTTTTCAGCTTTCTCCTTGGCAGAGGCTTCTTCTTAGTTCCAAAGTGATCTAAAGTTTAGGTGTCTGGGGTCCTCTTCTTATACCCCTCCAAGCCTTTGTCTCTCTTTGTTCCAGTGGGGGGATTCCCCTGCTCAAACCGGTTCCTGGGTGTGCTCTGCTCTGGAGCACCTGGTTCCTTTCAGAGTGAGGGGCAGGGTCGTTAGACGCTCAGCAGGAGGTGGAGCCTTCTTTGTGCCAGCAGAGGCAGAGTCCTCAGCCTGGCCAGCAGGGGGTGGAGCCAGCTTTGTGCTGGCAGGGGCAGCCCTATTCAAACCCAGGGACTACTCCTCCCACCCATCTAAAGCAGATCTCCCTATTCACCCTGCTGCTGACTCATCCAGGCTTCTGGAGCCACCTGGCCCATCACATGACACCAGTCAGCCAACCAGCACACAGGCACACAGAAAGGTTAAACAGGAGAATAGCTACTTTCTAAAAAGTGCTATTCTCACACAGTGAATTTAAAAACCATCTTGCTAAAAAGATGTATAATTAAATTCTGAACACAGAGACACCAAACTTGGATTTTCTATCTTGCCCTTATGGGAAGATAGGCATGTAAACAGCCTTCCCCATTCTATCCTATGGGCAAGATAGCCTCTCAGCAGTGAAAAACGAAAATGGCTGTAATTCACTACCAGGGCATGTTACACACCTCAGTACATGCCCTACCTTTCAGATACACTGCACCCAGCCCAGTGGGGTACCTAGGGCCACCATAGGGATGCCTGACATGTACAGAAAGGGAAGGATAAGGCCTGGTCAGTGGGTACACTGGCCAGGTCGACATGGCAGTCCTGGACTGCACATAGGCACTGCAAGCAGGCCTAAGACATCATTTTAGGGCTACTCCTGTGGGTGGCACAATCAGTGCTGCAGCCCACTAGTAGTATTTGAATCACCAGCCCTGGCACACGCGGTGCACTTTACTAGGGGCTAACGGGTGAAACAAATATACCAATCATGGATAACCAATCAATATAACAATTTACCAAGGGAGCACTTGCACCTTGACACTGATCAACAGTGGCAAAGTGCCCAAAGCATCTAAACCAGCAAAAACGAAATCCAGCATAGCATAAAAAAACACAGGAGGTAGAGGCAAAAAGTCAGGGGTAACCACGCCAAAGATGCCAGGTCTAACACGTGTCCCCTCCAGCTGAAAGTGGGGAGAACTACCCACCCTCTTGGGAGTTCTCATCGCTAAGGCGGAAAAACCTGGACAGACCATCAGCGTTGGCGAGTTCTGTACCGGGGCGGTGTTCCACCATAAAGTCCATCCCCTGTAGCAAAATGGACCACCTCAACAGCTTAGGATTCTCACCCCTCATCTGCATCAACCATCTGAGGGGCCTGTGGTCCGTCTGAACCCGGAAGTGAGTCCCAAACAAGTAGGGTCTCAGCTTCTTCAGCGCCCAGACCACAGCAAAAGCTTCCCTTTCAATCGCACTCCACCTCTGTTCCCTGGGAAGTAGCCTCCTACTAATGAAAGCTACAGGTTGGTCCAAGTCCTCATCATTTAGTTGTGAGAGCACCGCTCCCACTCCATGCTCAGAAGCGTCTGTCTGCACTATGAATTCCTTGGAGAAGTCAGGCACCTTGAGTACAGGTGCTGTACACATGGCCACCTTCAGGGCATCAAAAGCTTCTTGGCAGGCACTGGTCCAAATCACTTTCTTCGGTAACTTCTTGGAAGTTAGTTCTGTCAAGGGAGCAACAATGGTGCCATACCCCTTGACAAAACGGCGATAGTACCCGGTGAGTCCTAAGAAGGCTCTCACCGCTGTCTGGGTTTTGGGGGGTTCCCAAGCCCGGATGGTATCTATCTTGGCTTGTAGGGACGCCACCTGGCCGCTTCCTACCTGGTGTCCCAAATACACCACCGAACCCTGCCCTATCTGGCACTTACTGGCCTTGATAGTGTGGCCTGCACTATGCAGAGTCTTCAACACTGCGCAGAGGTGTTGCAAGTGTTCTTCCCAAGTGGAGCTGAACACAGCAATGTCATCCAGATATGCGGCGCTGAATTGCTCCAGCCCGGACAGTACCTGGTTGACCAGTCTCTGGAATGTGGCAGGGGCGTTCT
Source organism: Triturus cristatus (assembly GCF_964204655.1). Classification (NCBI taxonomy): domain Eukaryota; kingdom Metazoa; phylum Chordata; class Amphibia; order Caudata; family Salamandridae; genus Triturus; species Triturus cristatus. The sequence continues at coordinate 586,493,388 of NC_140591.1, read as the reverse complement.
TCAACCCAAAGGGCATGACACGGAACTGGAAGTGCCACTCTGGCGTTGAAAACGCAGACCTCTCCTTGGCCCCATCAGTTAAGGCAATCTGCCAGTACCCAGAAGTTAAATCAAACGTACTGAGGTAGTGGTAGCTCCCAACCGATCCACGAGCTCATCATCTCTGGGGATGGGGTGTGCGTCAGTCTTCGGGACCGCATTGAGCCCACGGTAGTCCACACAAAACCTAAGTTCTGGAGTTGCACCTGGCGCAGCAGCTTTCGGTACAAGTACCACTGGGCTAGCCCAGGGGCTGCTGGAGGGCTCAATCACCCCTAGCTCCAACATCTTAGAAACCTCCTTCTTGATGCTGGCCCTGACCTTATCAGCCACCCGGTAAAACTTCTGTTTCACAGGCATGCTATCTCCCGTGTCCACGTCATGGACACACCAGTTGGTGATACCGGGGGTCAGGGAGAACAGAGATGCAAACTGACCCAGCACATGGCGACAGTCCCTCTGCTGTTCTGGGGTCAGGGTGGGCGAGAGGACCACTCCATCCACTGACCCATCTTGCTCCTTAGCTTCCAGGAGGTCAGGAAGAGGATCGCTATCCTCCTCCAGCCCTGCATCTGTAGCAAGGAGCATTGTGATCTCAGACCTCTCAAAATGGGGTTTGAGGCGGTTCACGTGTAGGACCCTCATGGGGTTCCTGGGAGATCGCAAGTTGACCAGGTAGGTCACCTCACTCTTGCGCTCCACCACCTCATATGGCCCAGTCCACTTGTCTTGGAGCGCACAAGGCTCCACTGGCGCCATCACCCACACCATCTGCCCAGGTTGAAATTCCATCAGAGTGGTATGCTGGTCATACCACCTCTTCATCTCATCCTGGCTGGCTTCCAGGTTCGCCTGAGCGAGGGCCCGGAAGCGCTGTGTCTGGTTGCGGATGGCCAGCACATAGCTGAACACATCCTGGGGGGTTTTCCCAGGGGATTTCTCCCAACCCTCCTTCACCAGACTGAGAGGTCCTCTAACAGGGTGCCCGTACAAAAGCTCAAAGGGACTGAACCCTAGAGACTTTTGTGGTACCTCCCTGTAGGCAAATAATAGGCATGGCAAAAAGACGTCCCACTTCCATCTCATGGGCTCTGTCAGCCCCATGATCATGCCCTTCAGGGTCCGGTTGAACCTTTCAACCAACCCATTTCCTTGAGGGTGGTAAGGAGTGGTGAACTTATAAGTTACCCCACACTCCTCCCACAGAGACTTCATATACCTGGAGATGAAGTTGGTACCCCGGTCAGATACCACCTCTTTGGGGAAACCCACACGGGAAAAGATCCCCATCAGCGCACGGCCCACCACCGGGGCTGTGGTTGTCCTGAGAGGGATAGCCTCCGGGTACCGGGTGGCATGATCCACCAGGACCAGGATGAACCTGTTGACTAAGGCTGTCCTGGGGTCCAGTGGCCCCACAATATATATTCCCACCCGCTCGAAAGGGGTGCTCACTACAGGAAAAGGCTGGAGAGGGCCTTTGCATTTTCCTCCAGCCTTGCCACTTGCCTGGCAAGTCTGGCATGATTTACAAAAGGAAGCGACGTCCGTCTTCATCCCGGGCCAGTAAAAGTGGGTGGCAAGCCTTTGTCGGGTCTTGTCCTGCCCGAGATGTCCTGCAAGCGGCACGTCGTGAGCCAGACCCAGTAGGAAGTCTCTGAACCCTGCGGGTACCACCAGGGTACGTGATCCACTGGGCTCAGCAAACCTAGGCTCACTGTACAACAAGTCATTCTCCCAGTAGAGAAAGAAGTTCTTCGGATCAGCACCTGCTGCCTGGTCTGCAGCCTGGTGCCGCAGACCTTCAAGAGTAGGGCATGTTTTCTGCGCACGGCAGAACTCCTCTCTGGAGGGACCACCCTCTTGCTGCCAATGGGTCAGCTCAGGTATGTCTCCCAGCTCAGCTACCTGTTCCCCTGTAGGCTCCAGGGCATCCCCCGTAGGTTCTGCTCCTTCCTGGACCGTGGCAACAGCGGGGGTGGATGCACCACGCCCCTTGCCCTTCCTCTTTCTGGCAGGGACCTGGGCCACTGTTTCAGGCTCCAGGTCTGCTTCACAACCCTGTCTGGCTGCCATGGACCGGGTGGTCACACAGACCCACTCAGGCAAACCCAACATCTCCAAATGAGCTTGGCGTTCCACCTCCTTCCACAGGGAACTCTCCAGGTCATTACCTAGCAGACAGTCTACTGGCATGGATGGACTCACAACAACTCTGAGAGGACCTGAGACCCCCCCCACTCAAAGGGAACATGTGCTACCTTGCAAAGGCGCACAGAGTTGTCAGCTGACACTACTGGGTGAAGTACGTCTGGAATGATCAGCTCCTCAGGGACCCACTGACACCTGACCGTAGTCACGCTGGCTCCAGTGTCCCTGAGAGCCTCCACCCTCCTCCCAATGATGATCACCCACTGCCTGTACTTCTTAGTGTTATCAGGGACAGGGGTTTCCTGGACCATCTCTGTGTCTCCTAAAGAGACAAGGGACATAACTGCTAATCCCTCCAAATCGCTAGAAATTAAATCCTCACCAAAAGCTACACTAGCTATACCCGGGGTTGGAACACCAGAGGGTGCCTGGGATTTCTTGGGACACACAGGAGCTTTGTGACCCAATTCCTGACAGTGATAACACCTAATGGGACCCTTGTTATCCGACCTGCCCTTAGGGGGCCAGGTTGGTTTGGGTTTTGACTTGGGGGGCTGGGACTGGTTACCCTGGGAACTGTTTTGGGGCCCTTGTGAGAACTCCTTTTGGTTACCCTTGTCCCCCCCACTCTTCTGCTGGGGACCCTGCCCACCTTTGGCAATGGTACCCACAATTCCTCTGTGGACCGTGGTACTGGTCCAGCGGTCCGCCTCCTTAGCAAGCTCAATGGGGTCCGTCAGCTTGCTATCTAACAGATGCTGGTGCAGCTCTGGAACACATAGACTACTCAAGTGCTCCCAACTAATTAAATGTAACAACCCCTTATAATCAGTTACCTTACTGCCCTTCATCCAACCTTCCAGTGCCCGCGAGTACAGATTCACACACTCCATCCACGTCTCAGACTCTTTCTTCTTGGAGTTCCTAAACTGCAGTCTATACTGCTCTGGAGTAAGTCCATACCTGAGACATAAGGCCTCCTTCATGTTGGGATAGGTCATGGTTCCTGCTAATTCTAAGGGCTCTAGAGCACTCCTCCCAGAAGCCTCAAAATTTTTCCACAGGCCCGCCCCCCAATGCTGTTCAGGCACACCATTCATTCTCAATGCAATTTCATATGATGTAAACCATGCATAGATATCCTCACTCCTATTGTAATTCTGTACTAAATCCTTGGGGATATATCCTTTACCCCCCTGCACTGGCAGTGCGCTGCCACCATTTGAACCGGACTCCACCTGCTTGGCCTTGATGTCCAGTTCTCTCATGCTCACTTCATGAGCCAGAAGCAATTTCTTCTCCTCCACCGCCTTTTCTACTTCCAATTGCTTCATTTTCATCTTCATTATTTCCAACTCATGGTTTCTCACCCTTTGATTCTCCTCCAGCTCCTCTGGAGTGAGACCCCTACTGGAATGGGAGCTGCCAGCCCTTGAGACTGTTCTGCCCACGGGCAGATCTTGGGGAACAAAACCATCCTCTTCATCTGCATCATCCTCCTCTTGGGCCTCCCACCAGGCCTTCAAGACTTTTTGGAGCTCATCCTTTCTAGCTCCACTTTTAAAGGGGCAACCACGGTCTTTGCAGAATCGCTTGAGCTCTACAACTCCGTACTAATACAAATCCGCAATGGAAAACTCCAATTCTGCCTTCTCACTTGTTGCCACCTGAGACAAGATGCTCTTGAAGAGTTACTCAAAAATAGAATCAAAAAATATAGTATGTGGTTGTCTATTGGTCTGCACTCCTAGTGATGTACACCAATTACTGTGGGTCAAGTACAAATACAAGTTCAATCCTCACCGCTGACCACCAATGTTAGATCTGGGGGTCTCTAGTTGGCAGGGTAGGTACCACTGTCCAAGTAGGGACCCTTGCTTCTAGTCAGGGAAAGGGGGATACACTGTTAAGATAACCCCTGCTCACCCTCTAGGTAGCTTGGCCTGAGCAGTCTAGGCTATCAAAGGCAATGTGTAAAGTATTTGTACCAACACTCACAGTAACACAGTGAAAACACCACAGATTTACTCCACACCAGTTTTAGAAAAATAAGGTATCTTTACTAAAAACTTCACAAGACCAAATACTACAGACAAACCAACATACAATTAAAAAGATTACTTTAAAGATAGTTCAAGAGTTTGCAGAAAGTACTCCAGGATGTAAAAGTCAGTGTCCTGCACAATGCGACTCTCAATGCACAAAATGCGACACTCTCGTGCCCAACAGTACCTGTAGTTGCGATAAGGTTCCCAAAAGCTATCACAAGGAAGATGGCAAAGGTGATGCGATACTCCTGAGATCCTGGGGAGGCTTTGCAGCAGCCCTGCTTCACGCAGCAGAGGTGGATGCGCCGGCTCCGATCTGTAGGGGAAGGATGCGATGACTTTGGCTTTCGTTGCGTAGGTTTCTTAGGGGGAAGCTTCACGCACAGGTACGATGCGACGATCTTCGGTGCGGCGCGATGCGCGGCGTTGACTTCTGGCGCCGCAACCCTCGATACGTCGCGGTGCGCGGCGCAGCGTTGACTTCGGGCGCTGCAACCCTCGATGCGTCACGGGACGGGACTCTGCGTCGACACACACAGCGACTGGATACTTTCACGCACCGGCAGTGGTGCGGCTCGCAAACTGGTTCTGCGATGACCCTCGCAGCGTCAGGAATCTTCTCGCACCGGGACGATGCTCGACGCACTCGGCGATGCGGGGACTCCGGGTGCTGCGATGACGCCGCGATGAAATTCTCCTCGCACTCTTGTTCTTGCGACACGCAATCGGATGATGCGTTGGGTACCAGTTACTCTTTTTCACGCTTCTGCTTCCCAGCTCCCAAACACAGCAAAACGACCTCCTGAGGCCCCAATACTGGGCAAGAACTCCAAGGCAGGTCAGAACTCCTTCAGCAGAGTTCCAGGGGAGCTGGTGGTGAAGTCCTTTTGTTCCTGGGACTTCTTAACAGGGAGCCAGCTCTTCTCAGGCCCTTGGAGATCAGAATCAAAAGAAGGGGACACAGCAAAGTCCTTCCCCTCTCCTTGGCAGCAAAGCAAAACAGCAAGCAGGCAGTCTTCTCCTCTTCAGTTCTTTTCAGCTTTCTCCTTGGCAGAGGTTTCTTCTTAGTTCCAAAGTGATCTAAAGTTTAGGTGTCTGGGGTCCTCTTCTTATACCCCTCCAAGCCTTTGTCTCTCTTTGTTCCAGTGGGGGGATTCCCCTGCTCAAACCGGTTCCTGGGTGTGCTCTGCTCTGGAGCACCTGGTTCCTTTCAGAGTGAGGGGCAGGGTCGTTAGACGCTCAGCAGGAGGTGGAGCCTTCTTTGTGCCAGCAGAGGCAGAGTCCTCAGCCTGGCCAGCAGGGGGTGGAGCCAGCTTTGTGCTGGCAGGGACAGCCCTATTCAAACCCAGGGACTACTCCTCCCACCCATCTAAAGCAGATCTCCCTATTCACCCTGCTGCTGACTCATCCAGGCTTCTGGAGCCACCTGGCCCATCACATGACACCAGTCAGCCAACCAGCACACAGGCACACAGGAAGGTTAAACAGGAGAATAGCTACTTTCTAAAAAGTGCTATTCTCACACAGTGAATTTAAAAACCATCTTGCTAAAAAGATGCATAATTAAATTCTGAACACAGAGATACCAAACTTGGATTTTCTATCTTGCCCTTATGGGAAGATAGGCATGTAAACAGCCTTCCCCATTCTAACCTATGGGCAAGATAGCCTCTCAGCAGTGAAAAACGAAAATGGCTGTAATTCACTACCAGGGCATGTTACACACCTCAGTACATGCCCTACCTTTCAGATACACTGCACCCAGCCCAGGGGGGTACCTAGGGCCACCATAGGGATGCCTGACATGTACAGAAAGGGAAGGATAAGGCCTGGTCAGTGGGTACACTGGCCAGGTCGACATGGCAGTCCTGGACTGCACATAGGCACTTCAAGCAGGCCTAAGACATCATTTTAGGGCTACTCCTGTGGGTGGCACAATCAGTGCTGCAGCCCACTAGTAGCATTTGAATCACCAGCGCTGGCACACGCGGTGCACTTTACTAGGGGCTAACGGGTGAAACAAATATACCAATCATGGATAACCAATCAATATAACAATTTACCAAGGGAGCACTTGCACCTTGACACTGATCAGCAGTGGCAAAGTGCCCAAAGCATCTAAACCAGCAAAAACGAAATCCAGCATAGCATCAAAAAACACAGGAGGTAGAGGCAAAAAGTCAGGCGTAACCACGCCAAAGATGCCAGGTCTAACAGTGAGGGAGTCCAGTTTGCCATTGATGTCCTGCAAGCTTTGCTGTATCGCCTTGAGAACTTGTTCCATTGCGCTGCTCGTCGTTTTTCCCACTTCCAATTCGGTATCCGAGAGCGCTGTTGCACCTTTGGTTTTTCGCTTCGTTTCAAATGGTAGTTTTGACTGCTGCTTGTCCGGCTTGCCCATGATGACAATAGCCAGCCCTATTGATGACGACACCGGATGCCTTGTATCACCACTGATGGAGTGGTAGCTTGCCCTGCGCTCTACTATTCAGCTCCCTGCGCCCCCAGTCCTCGGCGCCGCCCGCTAAGTACTCTCAATAAGATGTGCCACACAGCACTGTCCTCCGGTGATAACAGTTGCTAGCAGCAGTCAGTATCGTAGTGCCACGGTTTTAATCCACCACCTCAGACTTCCAGAGTTCCCAGTATAAACTGCAGCCCGCAATTAGTAGGTCACAGGGTCTCCATATGGAACGGCGCCCCGTCACGACATGTACATCATAGCAATCCGATATCTCTGGACCGCAGGACACAGTCTATTGAGTGGGGTTCAACCATGTTGTGAGGTATAGGTGCTAGGTTTCACCTATTCACTCTTTCCATGTGCGGTGGCAGCAGCATTCACAATGCAGTCGTAGGGGGATTAGCACACTCCGAACCCAATAGTTCTGATTAGGTACATTCAGTACCTTTCCCGGCAAGGCTATACCACTCAATCACGTTTTTAGGAGGGCGGCGCCATGTTCATGAATTCTGCAGCACGCTTACCACACAGAGCAGGGCAGGTTCCGCTGGTGTTTACTATAAAGATCTGCACATTAGGCAGGACATAGTGGCATGATCATTTCCAAAATTGCACATCCACAGGGCTCCCATGCTGCCATGCATTGGCAGAGTGCACTACTTAACGGTCGAGAGTAGCAGTCAATGTGGCGCCGTTATCCTGAGCCGCCATTTTGTGCTGGCGTTTCGTTTTTCACTTTCTTGTCTTTCACTCGCGCATAACATGTATACTCACTGCGCTTATCGGTGTGCTGGATTGGCAGCTACCCCCCCCATGCATTCGCTCGTGCATGAGCAATGACTGTTCCCGGTGCTTTCCGTTGATATGCCTGGAGCTGGATCGGCATCGGACCGGCCGTATCTCAGGGCGCCGCCATCTTGCGGAGACCTCCCGCCGCTACGCGGTGAAACCGCAATTATACTTTTTCCTGCTGCAATGATGCACGTCCCGCCTCACAACTCCTGCATTTTATGCCCAAATACTTCCGATCCACATACGTGCTAGTAGCAGTCAATTACGGATCCGCATTACAGTCTTTCAGGCCAGTAACCGAACCTGACCAGCGGACCTGCCTCAATAGTCAGCCAATCCGCCGTGCGCCCTCTAGCGCCCCCCCCCCCCGTTGCTGACCTCTATTTTGCCTCTTTCTGCTAATTTCTGACCTGCAGAAACCTAACCTTCATACGCCCCAAGATACACCGTGGATAAAATGTACTGAAAAATGCAATTCCACATTTAAGTGTAACATTACTTTTACACAAATTCATAAGTGTAACTTCATGCTTTGTTAACATACAACCCAAAATTACAAGTTTACTTCCATAAAATTGGTATTTAAACAGGTTGGCCCAGATTTGCTAAGAATTTGCATCAGGTTGCATCCCTTTTTTGGTGCTGCCATATGCAAAATCTATTTTGGGATTGACAAAGTCACGTATAACCCGATTTGTGTGCCTTTATTAAAAAAAATTTTTTTAAAAAGTGCATCTCACTGCCTCTAGTTACTTTGCATCATGAAGGCGTTACATGAGTAGAGCATGGGCATTCTTGTGGATCCACCCATGTATTTTCACGCAAACCCATATTTAATAAAGTCAATAAACATAGGTTTGTGCCAAAATGGTGTGCCAACATGAGGCTAGCGTAACAAGGAGAAATATCTTTATTTCTCCACTTTACTTCTGTTCATGTAAAAAGCACTATTCTGGCCACAATAGACGCACCCTTGCCAGTGGATGCGCCTCCGCTAAGGTTGAGGAGCATCTTTTTTGTAGTGAAACAAAGGGAAAATAAAAATGATAAATTGCGTTATTATCATTTTATTTTCTCTGACTTCCGCAGCTTGCATGAAGTGGTGGGGGCAGGGGAGGAGTGGTAGCACCTTCCTAAGTGTGCAATGATTGCTTGGCCGGCCCTCTAGGGCCCCCAAAACCGTTTTGCGGACTTCACATGTTCTCCATGCATGCTGCATTACAGCCTACGTGGAGAACATGTCCAGGCCCCCCGTCAGCATCTGAGCGCCGAAACACGATGCTCAGACCAACCACAACGCTGCTAAGGTAGCGTTGTGATTGGCTGACTGGGAGCCTGGGTGTGCTTCCTGGTGCGGCCCGGAGTGGGAGGACTATAGAGGATAACTATGGCGAGGAAGCTGTGAGCAGGTACGTTTTTATTTTATTTTTTATACCCGCTTCCCCTGTGTCCTAACCTCCTCCGCTCCCTACCTCTGACCCGTGCCGGCTGCCTCTGACCCTTGCATTGTGGTACAAGGGTGCCTGCATTGGTGCCAGACAGACAAAGGTGCACCAGCTAAGAGAGCAGAACAGTGCTGTATGTTATTAGGTAGGGCACGTTTCTGCTCTCTCAATTTGCCTCATTGCGTCAAAGTTTTGTGAATCTGGGCCTTTATTTTTACTAAGTTGAGTAAATACCTTTTATCACTGGCTCCCTAATACCTTTTATAATTGGGACTATGGCACATAATATTATACGCTTCATACAATGAAGGTGTTCCCCCAGATGCAAACCCCTTTAATAGCATTCATTGATATTGTGGCACAAATTAAGAGTTTATTATTGGTGACTGACTATGTGCATGAATGCATGTTTACTGAATTGCTGTCTTCTTCAAATTAAATCCTCATGCACCGCCCCAGGGAATCCGAGACATGTATGCATGCTAATAAGATGTCCATAGAGGATCCTCTGTTCATGAAGTAGCTGAACATCTGTTTGGCACCGAGAGAATAGATGCACACCAAGTAAACGGATACACATTGACTATGTGTGACGTCTACATTGGTGAGAATTCTCCTAAAAGTGGCCCTGGAAATCAGTTCCTGAAAGTAGACGAGCCACATCGACTGAAAATATCGTGTCATCAGTATATGTATACAATAACGAGGTCTGCTGCAATACTTGGCTAATTCATACTGTTCAAGTCATTAAAAACCTGAATTATGCACCTGGCCTCGCGTGCATTTTTCAGATTTTTTTTAATTTTGCGGAGGTTTCATAGACTAGGCCTTAAAAGCTGTTCCAGTCCCAGGTTTATTCCTGGATTTTTTTTTTTATTCCATTACAGGATTGTGAAGGCATGTCACTATGCACAATTGTAAATAGTGTACAAGTGTACATTGGGAGGTTTTTCCCAGTTATGCAAATGCACTTTTTATGTTCTTTTAGTTTTAACTCAGGAAACCCCCCTTTTTACCCACAGCAACATCTTTTCCCATACTCGATCCAATTTTGATAGTGTGCCTTTCCCAGTACCACTCTAAAAATGAATTTCCATCCACCATTTACAAGAGGGAAGCGTCTGCCATTTCCAGGGTGGGAATGCGTCTGAAAAGAAATATGAACACCCCCAAAAATAAATGTTGTGGGTGAGCTAAAATTACAGGGCTATCGAGTCGTGGATGCCCACTCTCTGTTCCCAGAATATTTACTCACGTAGAAGGTTTCAGTGTGAGTAAATCATTTCACAAATGTAAAACAACGTTTTAAGGATTGCAAAAGTGATTTTCCTCATCGTATAAAAAGGCTATTTCCGTGCGTTAGCTAAATGTAGAAGTGCCAATAGCTTTGATAATAAGGCCCATGATGGACAATACAGTTAACATGAGTGAGTGAGTGAGTATGTGAGTGAGTGAGAGCAAATTAGGCAGTGAGTGCGCAATTCGGAGTAAGAACACTTGACATATTTCATCACAACGCTTAAGTTGCAGCACATTTATGAGAACCATGTGTCCGAAGCCAGCAGGGATCAGTTGGCGAACAGCTGGAGATAAAAACCATGAAAGAAGGAAAGGGGAAGCATCCAGCGCCCACTGCATGCGCTCGAGCGCCGCAGCGCAAACCATTTCATTTCACTTACTGTTCAATGGGGATTTGCATCTGCTTCTAATCTGCACTGATTATTGACACATCTGGATATTTGACTTCAGGAACTCTGGGTGGCTATTCCAGCATCATTTTCCAAATCAGTATTTCAGACCACCCACCAGGACGGTCAGCAAGAACTGTGAGGAGCCATGCGGTACTTGAAATAAGATCAGCTCTTGGCTCAGTGAAGCAGCGTGCAGAAGGGGTTCTCCCATCTTTGTGTTTTCTGAAGCATCTTTAAAGTGTTTTTGACACCTGCTGCGAACATCCGACTGTGTCCAAACAACTCCTTGCTTGAGGATGATAAAGTGTTGTGGCGTGATGAAGTCTCCAGACTCCAGGGACCAGTGAGGGCGGATCACTGTCATTACACACGTTGACCCGAGGGTTGACATAGACACCGGGGAGATGTCTGCTTACATTAAAACTGCTGAGAAAGGGAAACGCTGCAGACTTGGTAAGCAGGCAGAATATGCTTCCTGAGTACAAAGGAGGCTCTGGGGTGAAATTCACAAGGCCCAGCACTGTAAATGGACCTTTTTTTCAATGATGAGGGCCACTGAACTTAATAGATGTGGGGGGAGGGGGTGACCAAACCACGCTACAGGGTTGACAAAATGATGTGGCAAGAAATTACAAATTATGTGGAGCAACGCGGCAAAGTTTGTGAGAGAATTGCTTCTTTTTCATTTTTACACCTTAACATAGTCTGGGCCAAGGTTTCACCTCATAAGTGTCAGTTTAACAGCCTAACACAGCATCAAACAACTGAAAGGTGAGCAGTCGACCTTTGCGAAGACCCTCCCATTGTGCAGCAACAAGTGTTGTCGCGTTTTTAGTTGATCCAATTGAGCTAAGATTCGTTAAAATCTGCAAATTATGAAGCTGATGATGAATTGTGCAGCAAGTGCAGCAAAAACATACTTAGGCAGAACATGCCATGGCCACAGAATTGCCTAATTCGAGTGGCCCTGGCAATATGTTGGTGCAATTCTGATAAATCTGGTACTGCACAGATCGGAATTTCAGAGTATTGCCGTCATTATCATACACCTGCCATTTTCCTCAGGTCGGTTTCAGCAGGAGAGACTGCACATATTTACTGGGGGGGGGGAGTCTGGGAAACACTGAAACATGTGGAATTCTGTTTATAACATCAAGTTCCTCATACCCTCCCCATTTACAATTGAAAACTAGGAATATGAAATATTTACCACGCCTGGTAAACACCCCAAACGACGTGTGGTAAATAACTCATACTCATCCACCCCAGTCTCTTCCGGCCCTTAGAGTGCTCACTAATTTTCAGATTGCAACTGCATCTTCATGTAAAAAAGGTGAACATTGTTCAGATTATTTACTAGTAATCTTCATTACTCTGATCCTTCCTTGCTCACCCCAGTGCTTGCATGGTGAGGAGAGGTCCACCGCTCCCAGACCAACAGCTCATGCAGAGCTCTCCTTTTTTACACTATTTCATTGAAACAGGAGTTTTACCACTCTCATTTAACATGCCTTTTGTAGTCCTTGAAAACAGGTTGCTGCACAGAGCACTTCCTGTTCATAACAAGTAAAAACTCGAGATTGACAATAAATCTCTACGCCGGAGTACACACATGCGCACTTAGGTTTCTCCAACCTGGCTCTTTTGTACAGCCAGGCTGAAGAAACTGCACAGACTCCCTGTCCTGAGTGGAGCGTCTTTTCAGCCCTCTCAGTCCAATTCCCATGCAGCTCTAATAGCATGAGAGCAGCGCAGGGATTGCCCAGGGAGTCTCACCCAGTGTCTGCTGGGAGCAGGAAGAGCACAGGAAGTGCAAGGTGGGAGGAGGCCGCAGCTTAAGGTAAGTTCTTTTTTTAAATTATTATTATTAACAGCCCCCTTGGTGTTTGAACCCCTACTCTGCATGATAACCTTAAGAACCTGATCAGAAGTGACTCTCTCCTCCATGCAGTATCATCAGTACCTCTGAATGCATGAACTACTGCATCGCTGGAATAAAGACAAAAAATGAAGGCTACTTACACCACTTTCCAAAAATCCACCAATCCCTTACTCTGAAAAGGTTGCCACCTGACTGGTTTTAGGCATTGCCAGTTGTTTTCATTTTAATGTCCTGACTGGTACATTAATTAGAAAAAAATTCTAAAGACGGAATATTTTTCCTTATCAGTACGTACTTTAAGTAGTAAATTTACGAAGAAAACACTTTAACGTGTTCTACAGCTTCCATAATGACCCCTGATTGATAATTAAAGTAAATAAAAAGAGAAAAGCCATGTTAAAAAACAATACAGATGATTTCATATAAAGTTCTACTAAAAATCACGTCCAGGCTGCGGCGGACGGCACAGGTAAACGTGGTGGGGTCGTGGTGTGGGGTGTGGGCAGGGTGGGGTGGGAGGGAGGAGAAGTCAACAGACAACGGAATAGGTATAACTAAATAAATAAACAACACCTATTCTGTCATCAGTCGGCTTCCGCCCCTGCCGCACCCGCTTCACTGCCCCACTGTGCTTAACTGAACCAGCCGCTGCTGTGTCCAGGCCTTTGCCAAATGTTAAAACATGAAGAGATGGCCGGTATTGTTCTCATAGGAAATGTGTCAAACCTATGCTCTGATAATGGGCGGGTCCTCCTATATTCTAACCACAGATGCCCTCAACCAAGCAGGCCCTTGCACTTTAATGAGAGCAGAAGCCTACCTCTCTCACATACCGGAAACTTATTAGGGCGGGTGGAAGCAGGCCCACACACTGCTCCTACTGCATATCATGGGCCCAAAGACCACCGGTATGAACTAAACAATGTGGCCCACCTGCACTATTTTTTAAAATCCACGAAGCTCCTGCTTAAAAAACAAAGCTTGACTGTGACATAACTGAACCGTCACCATGCTTCAGAGGGGTCCACTAAATTAAGGTATAAGACAGTGGTAACCCTTTCTTAAACTTCATTAAGGTGCGCTGAAGACTATGTCCCGGCTCCACAATAATTGGCTTTCATAATTTTTTTTTTTTTTTGTAAACAGATTTAGAATAAAAAAACTCTGACTCCGCAGGAGGATAGCGAGTATATTAAAGGATAGGAACAACAAAAAAGAGGAAGTGATCTGTGCCCCAGTCCATTTTCAAAGGCCATGCACAGTATGCTAAGGGAGGGTGGTGAAACTCCCCTTTCAAGGGAGTATCGTACAAAATAGAGCTTTGTGTGGGGCTTGTGTGGACCTCTCCTCGCCATGCAAGGAATGGGACCAGGAAGGAGATGAGGAACTAATGAATGTTATGCATATTTTGAGGTCACTGAGGTTATTGGGAAAGCAGGTGCAGCTGTGAAGGATTTACTCTACAAAAAGTGTCCCCTGTGCTGTGAGGTCAAGGACTGTAGCATAAGAACAAATGGTGTCGTAAACAAAGAGATTTTTGCACAATGCCGCATATCATTAATTTTTTTCTATCAACCTAGGTAAGTCTTTACACAACTTTTTTTTAAAGTTGCTTCATTGTTAAGAAATATTTAAGTGGTTTTATTTTCAAATACTGTCTGATGTGCATCTTTTATTGTGCAAAAACCAAAGGAAATGATGGACGGAGTGTTGAACATTGCAAGCACTCACCCCCAGTCAACTGATCTGGGTTTAATCCATCACCGTTCTTTAGCCCACTCTGCCACCCCAGTTCAGACATGGCCATATGCAAATCAGTCTGACCCTGTGCCTGGGGGGTGAGTGCTTGCAATGATCAACACTCCGTCCATCATTTCCTTTGGTTTTTGCATCTTTTATTGTGGTCAACCTTTGAAGACTGCCATTTTATTGGTCTCAAGGTCACAATAGTTAATCCCCGTGATGAAGGAATACACTTCTTGACTTCATAATTCTTTTATTCTTCATAATGAATCACATCCCCCGGTGTGTATCGCTTTCAACACTCATGAAAATAAAATCACTTCATACACTCAACAATTGCAAACAAGTATTGGTAATGACATTAGTTTTAGCTTTTGTTTGGTGCATGCACCCAGATCTACGTAACATTCATGCTCACATTGATACAGATTCATGGATATATTCAGCTGTAGCAATAAACCGACAGAAACTCATATCCACACACATCAACAAAGTTAGATACACCCACTCAGGTTGTGTGACAGAATAACGAGAACAACAACATTGTGGCACCAGAATATTATGTCAAAAATATCCTCCACAAATGTATTGAGCTTGCATGCTTTGTATGTAAATTACAAAAATATCGAGTCAAAAATATTGTGAACAGAATAGCGAATAAAAAGGTAAGTGTATCAAAATATTCATAAATATGCCATTTTATGTAAAAAAATTAAAATACAAAATAATATAATTACTAATAAATAGATTTAATGTGTATTGTATGTTAAATATATCAATAAATATATTTTATAAATAGACCATATCACCAAGTGACCCCACTCCCGGGCCGATTTCAGACCCAGGGATCCCATCCCCCGGGACCAGTCTTTTTTTTAACTTTTATTTTCTCATAATTTAAAGTGTTGGGAACCGAGGCCCCAGGGCCCTGCCTCTGATGTGGGTACCCTGCTCCCACCCAGGGCACTAATATTTTAGTGTTGGGGACCACAGGGGGAGCCTCAAGGCCACTGTGGTCCCTGCCTGCTCCTCGCCTCCTGCAAGAGCCTGCATTGCTTTTTTCACATTGGGAGCTGCTAACATACAGCTCCCTGTGTGTAAAAGGAATTGTGCTCCACTTTGAGCAAGCGAGAGCAAAATACTCTCGCTTGCTCAAAGTGGAGCACAGTTTACTATGGCTTGGCAGGAGCTGTCAGCTCCGCCAGGCCGTAGCAAACAGCTATGTCCTGGGAGGACACTCCAGGATGTAGCAGGAGGCCATGGGGGGTGGCAGTGCCCACAGCCATGTTGGCTACAGGAGGAAGGGGCCATGCAGCCCCCCTCTTTTACTTGTATTTGCCCCGGGGAAGTGGCGGTCCTGGGGGTTTGATTATTTCCAATTAAAACCCCGGGGAGCTGACAACCCTTGGGCTGCAGGTGAGTCCTCATGGGACCCCGCATTTATTTCAAGTAAACCCCAGGGGAGGTGGCGGTCCCCGGGGCTGGGGGATCCAAGAGGGCACCCATTTCTAAAATGATAAGCCCAGGGAAGGCCGTACTTGCCACCACCATATTTTTAAGAAAGAAGCCCAGGGAAGTGGCGGGGTCCCCGGGCATTAGTAAGCCCCATGGGGCGGGGGCTGTGCTCCCCCTCCTATATTTGTATAATGCCCCCGGAACCTTGCCCACCCAGGGGACAATAATGAATGAAGCATTGGAGCCCTCTCTTCATTTAAAAACATTTGGGCTGGATCAGCAGGTACAGCCGAAAATGAAAAATAATGCTTTTTTGGCCCTGCAGGGTCCCAGTGGATCAGGGTGTTTCTACCCTGCCCCCTTTTCTTTTTGTTTTACCTTTTCCCAGCGACTCAAATCATCTTAGGCCCAAGATGGCTGCCGGCACTTATGGTTAAAGGGTTGGCAGTCAATCAAATTTTAGTAGGATCTGCAAGTCCACTTCATGGACTCGCATCTCCAGTAATCTATATTTTTCAACTTAAATATGTATGAAACTTTGAATGCTTTCTGGACCAACATCTAACTTTCTGCCAACTTTGGTGTAATTCTGTTCAGTCGTTGGGGCTGTAGTTGTGTTCAAAGAAAGAAATATTCCTTTAGAGATAACATAGGAAAGTGTGTTTTAGGACACTCATTTTTCTCGGATCCCACTTGATTACCCGGAAACCTTCAACAGAGCAGCTGAACCAAAAATGGGAAGTTTTGTGAAAATTTCGTGAAGAATTGTCAAGCAACACCAAAGTCTTTGGCAAAACAGGAAAATCTTTTCCTATGGAAAATTTGGTCCTGATTATAACTACCTACTGACGACCTCCAGTAGGTAATGCGTATTAAACATTTTGTTGTAAGTCAGGAACCACATCTTACCAGGAATAGCCAAGCCAAGAGAGGAGTTTTGGCCTAACAGCCAGAGCTGCCAACTTTTGAACTCGGGAGCCAGGCTCGAGTCTTAGCATCTGCTCAACAACCAATTCACTTAAACTTCCTATGCATAAAAAAAGCATGTGTAATGTAATCTGGTGCTCAAGTAAATTTAATATTAGTTTCTGTTAGTGTTATTTTGATTCCAAGCCTCCACTGATTTCTATAGGAGTATGTGGCTATTCTATTTTTTTTTACAGTTTTATTTAGTGCAATTATGGCCCAAGGGCATTGGGGCACTTTACTTGAGCACCAGAATATACTACACATGGTCAGATTTCTTTTTGTTAGGCACAGGAAGTTTAAGGGGATTTGATGTTGAGCAGATACTGGGACTCAGGCCTGGCTCCCGAGTTCCAAAGTTGGCAGCTCTGGCTGTTAGGCCAAAACTCCTCTCTTGGCTTGGCTATTTCTGGGAAGATGTGGTTCCTGACTTACATCAAAATGTATTTTGTTTTGACACCTCTAGAAGTGTTGTTGTAGAAGTGCAGTTCATGAATTGCAATTGTCTTACTCTTAAATTGCCCTGAATCCCTTCCTTTTAGAAATCAGTATTCCCCATTTTCCAGCCACACCTCCTTGTTCCTTTCAGAGTTACTACAACACTGTACACCTATGGGTGCAGAAATCACAGCACAGATGGCGAAAACCTCCACACAAAAGTGATAGAAGAAGCAGAGGTGGAGATCTCAGGCCACAGGTTTGTCAATTGCATTTTGTGCCACATATGTAGTATTACTTTAATTGCTACAAAATGCAGTTTGTCAATCAGGCCTAAAGACTGAGTATATGGCACTGTTGGAAATACTGGATTGCCTTGATCACCAAGAATATGTAACAAAGTGTCTTTGGCAAGGTGATAAGGTCAGGAGGCATCTGGCATGGCTGGTCTTGGCTAAAGTGCCAAAATAATCTGCAGTGGTCAAACAGAAGCCTAAAAGTGAGCACTCAAAAATGACATGACATGGTGATTAAGCGTAGTATTACACTTGTCTACACACCAATATTCAGAATATAAGGCTGAAACAATTACAGTCTTACTGGAGAGGGATTCACACCTCCATATTGATTACAGCACAGACACTCTGGATATCCTGTTCAGATCCAGACAGCTATCAAACATCTATCTGGAGGTAAAACGCCACACTCTGATGGGTATTTTTTAAGCAAGCTAGAGTAAGTAATTATCAATAATAATAATAAACATGTAGTTTGATATTCTTTGAGTAAATGGTGGTCCTAGATTACTCACTATTCATCACATACGTTTATTTTAATGCAGTTGAAAACAAATGAAAGCCTCTATTTAACTTTGATCACCAACACGTGTTTCGCTCCTCAATGTTGTATAGGCCTGGTGCTTTTTCAAGTCTGTTTGAGTATAGCTAGTTACAACACTACAGGAATTCCATTCACGTACATATATATTTACCATAAAAAAACTAGAAGCAAGCAGGTGAGCCTTACATACAAGTGAAAAGGAGAGACAAAAACCGTCAAACGTCAAAAACAAGCATACTTATAAATATGTATTACCAAATACTATATGCATTTGAATTCATGTTTCATCTGCTACAGTTCATCCTTATAAACCACTCTATGCTTTTCGTAGGAGATTTAAAAAAAAAAAAAAAAAGAGGTAGAAAACTGTCATATTCGGTGTGTTAGTGCTCGTGTTATGAGTGACAAATTAGGTTTTTAGGGCAGGTATGTTTAGGCGGGGGTCCTAGATATTGGGTCAAAAAAGTGTTTGAGAGGGGCCTGCAACTTGGTTTGGAAAGGGGGGTTCTCAGAAGTTGCTCAAATGGTTTACAGGCAGAATCATCAATATAAGTACGGTTTTACCTAAGATCATTTGCAAGTAAAAAATAGCATAGTTGGTCACACATGGATTGTAGGTAAGTCATATTAGTCTGAAATAATCTACATTTTAAGATAAAGGTTTATGAGCAAGCTCATGTCATTTCTGCACTTCAAAAGTTACCCTGAATTTAATGGGGCTTTGTAAGTGATAAGCACTTGCCTGTCCTTGTTGTCCTAATCACATCTTTAGATAGTAGATATTTGTGCTTGTTTGATAGCGAAGTGACCTTCACAATACTTTTATAGGAGTGATCAATATGTATCAGGAGGAAGAGAACGGGGGTGGGGGACAAGGAAAATGAGGAAAATAAAGGCAAGAGACAGGTTTGAAAATTAATCACTAGTATCTCATTGTGGTATAGTCTGCTTCTTAAAATAAGTACAAGTACACCAGGAATTGGGCAGATTGCACCTACCTTTCATTAGTAGCGGTCAGTTCGATCCCTGTGGTTCAGTCAAAAGTTTATGAAAGAGTGATTCCAGGTAAAGAGTCTCTTTCAAAGGGAAGAGGAAGTGAATTAGCAGGTCAAAATTTGAACGTTTTTGTGCTAAGATGGCATCCATATTGTAATGGAACTTCAATAGTAAAAACTTACTGCTAGCTTCAGGTACTTTATCACTTTAAATTAGGCAGGGAAAAAGGAAAAGAAAAGAGACTGCTAGTCAAAGAGGGGCAAGCTTATTTAAGGATATTTCCCTGATAGTCTTTTGTCAAATATAGCCAGGTTTTTGGGGGTTCATATGATATTATGTAAATCTTCACCGGAGCACACTGAGTGTATGTGCATTAAGCAACAAAGTACATCCTATAGCCAATAGATTCTGCGTGCCCTGGTTACTTCTACATTGACTACTGTCAACACATCTTGGAAAAACAGGGTGGCCATTTTAAAGTGATGTGTATTTAGTGTTTCACGGGTCAAAGCACTTGTATATGTGAGCTACAAACACTGTCTTCATGATATACTTCCTAATATAAATAATTCCATTTTGGAGTACAGTTCCAGCAAATATTGTTTATTATTGTCCATTCAAAATTAATAATCTTTTATTCAAAGCAAAAGCAGCAGCCATATTGAAGTGGTAACATGTTATTTCACAAATGTCGAAATGGAACCTCAGTTTAACAGATTCTTAACATTATGTTAAGAGCAATAGAATATCTTATCAATATCATTGTACTTCATCACAATGTTATGGTCTTGTGTGATGTTAAATGTACAGAAGTATGGCACATATATAATTATAATCTGATCATTTATGAGCAAAAGAAACAGTGGTCATATTGGAGTGGTTACAGTTTTTTTTAGTTTTTTTGTAAACAAATTTTATTTGTCAAATGCACATTCAGTGGAGCTCTGTAACCCAGAGGCTTCCGTAGCATCAATGAACCAAATCCTGACTTTGACAGTTTTCTCATGTAATAACAAAAGAAGAATAAAGAAGGGCGCAGAATAGAGAAGCGTATGTAGTGAGTGTTCTCCCATCAAACGGCGCTCTAGGGTATACGCCGGATCCGACCTGTCGCCATACCACCATTCGTTAAGAACCAACAAGTGTGAGGCCATGTAGTATGATAGAATGTCGGAAGTCGCGAGTCCCCCACAGTACGTGGATTTAAAGCAAGTACGGAGAGCCACCCTAACAACACCCCCGCCCCAGAGAAACTGGCCCAAGGCCGCATTGACCTGGCGGAACCAACCCGAGGAAATAGGATATGGATGGTTTTGCAGCTGGTACAGCAAGCGAGGAAGAGAGACCATCTTGAAAATGGCCGAACGGCCATATATAGATAGGGGCATGTGGGACCAGACTCTAAGATCTACACGCACCCTGTTCCACACCGGCACCAAGTTCCTTTCCCAGGAGCTCGACCGCGCGTCCGAAAGAAACACACCCAAGTATTTCAGCCCCCCACGCGCCACCTACACCGCGGAGGCCCAAGCACCAGGGTCAGCCCCTCCACCCAGCACCCACAGGGTAGACTTACGCTCATTCATATAAAGGCCCGTAGTCTCCCCAAACACCTGCATGATATGCAGCAACCGCGGGCCAGTCCTATCCAGCTGAGTAAGAAAGAATAGCACATCGTCCGCATATAAAACTATACGATCCGACAGTCCGTTGGCCCATTCAAGCCCTGACACCTGCGCATCAATACGCACCCATGCAGCTAGGGGCTCCATTGCCAGGGCGAACAGATAGGGTGACAGGGGGCACCCCTGCCTGGTGCCTCGACCAATGGGAAAGACCGACGAGACAGAACCCGCCACGCGTACAGACGCTGTTATGTCCGAGTAAAGTAAAGTCAGATAGGAGAGAAAGCGGGGTCTTTCAATCTGCGTAGGAGGGTGAATAGATATTCCCAGCTCAATGAATCAAAAGCTCGATCCATATCCGCAAGCAATAAGGCCGCGCGTACCCCCAAGCTCTCGGCTGCCGCGATTGCTGTAAGAGCTCTACGAATATTGTGACGGGTCGCCCGTTGAGGCATAAACCCAGCCTGGTCCGGATGGACAATAGACGAGACATGGGGACGGAGGCGATTAGCAAGCGCCTTGGCCAGAACCTTAGCCTCGACGTTGAGAAGAGAGATGGGACGGTAAGATGCATGGTGTTCAGGGGGCCTGCCGGGTTTGTGGAAAACCACCACCTCAGCATGCCGCCAGTCTCTGGGCAAACGACCAACCTCCCTAGCCTCTTCCACGACCCTGCAATAATGTGGACCAAGCTGCCGGAAGTACCGTTTAAAGAATTCATTCGGGAAACCATTAGGACCCGGCGCCTTACCAGGCTGCAGCTCCTGGAGAGCAGAATTCAGTTCATCTGCCGAGAATGGGCGGTCAAGGTCCGCGCTTACCTCGTCAGTCAGAGTTCTGGGCGGAAGATCATCCAAAAATCGGGCAATAACCTCTGCCGACAGACATTCTCGGGGAGCATAGAGGTCCGCATAATAGACCGCAAAACTTTCTGCGATGGCCGACGGATCCGAGATCGGTATTCCATCGGGACCGACCATACCCGGGAGGACCAGGGAGCCCGTCGCCCCTTGACACAATCTATGTAAGAGGTTGCCAGCCACGCCTGTCGGGCTTCTTCTAGCAAAAGGGACAAATAATCCTCTTGCACTAGCGACAACTGGCAGCGGACCAGCTGCCCCCCCGTCTCCACTGCACGCTTCTAGGTCCAAGATCTTCACCTCTGCCCGAATAAGAGATTCCCTGCGGGCCCTGCGTGCCGCCACGCATAAGGAGATGTCCACCCCACGAAGTGTGGGCTTCATCGCCTCCCACAGAGACGCCGCCGCCGCCACCGTTCACACATTGTGCGACAAATAGTGGTCTATGGCGTCCCCCATGTGTTCCCTATACTCTGCCTTTTGGAGATTCCATGTGGAGAGGCGCCACCGGAAAGGTCCTCGCGCAGTGTAATGGCCACAGGCGAGTGATCAGATAGCCCTCGAGGGAGAATGTCGGCCTCCACCACCCTGCCAGCATCCCCCCGAGACACGAAGATATAATCAATACGAGAGAAGGAGTTGTGGACCGCCGAGAGATAGGTGAACCCCGGAGTCCCGCCATGCAATCGACGCCATGGGTCATCCCAATTCTGGCCCAGCACGAGGGAATAAAGCTTGGTGGGATTGCGAACCATCAGGGCCCCGTCGGGCCTCCACCTGTCAAGAGCAATATCTAGCACATCATTCCAGTCCCCACCAATCACTGCCAGGCCCTCTGGGATATCTGTCCACACGGTCACAAGTTTCTCTACAAAACCCCAGGACAGCAGCGGTGGGGCATAGACGCTACCAAAAATCATGGACTCACCCCTCAACGTACCCTGTAGGAAAGGTTATCTGCCCTGCGCATCACCCCAAGTTCTAATGTGGATATAGGGGACTCGTCCATGGATCAAGACTGCCACCCCCCTCGAACCCCGCACAAAGCCCGCATGAAACACTTGGATATATCCGAAGCACTGAAAACTGAGTGCTTTAGTCCCCATAAGGTGTGTCTCTTGTAGCATCAAGATATCAGCGCTGGCGCATTTAGGCTGCTTAATGATAGCGCCACGCTTAATCTTATCTAGCGCCCCTCTGACATTCCAGCTCAAAATGCGCAGGGACCCCAAGGAATCTAACGATCTACCCGCAGTGGCGGCCATGCCAAAACATCAGAAACATGAAGAGCCCTGGTGGCCCAAGACATGCCACACAGAGCGACCCCGACCTGCAAGTGGACAGTGCGATGAGAGAACAGCAAGAATTCCCCTGAACAACCCAACCAACCCCCCCCACCCTGTACCTCGAAAACGGTGAAGTACCTGTCACGGCAGGCAGAGCAGGCAGACCCCAACAGGGGGAACCACCCCTCACCCGCCAATGGATCCCCAAACTACAGCCCATTGTCCCTTAGCCCCTATCCCCGTCTGGAATAACCGACAGAGATACCGGCCCTCATCGGGCTCCTCTGACCACTACGAACATTTCTAAGAATTGTAGATACACATGCACAGAAATTAATCAGTCAGCTGGTGCCACACGCGACGGAGCATTGCCGGATTTGGACCGCCTCCTGGACCTGGAGCGGCGAGACCCCTCCCCCGGCCACCGGGCACACTCCGGACCACACCACTCGAGGATGAGTCAGATTGAGGGCGCAGCCGCACCGTCTCATCCGTCCAACGGAAAACCTCCTCCGGAGAGTCAAAAAAATACGTGCTGGAGCGATAGACCACCCTCAGCCGGGCCGGGTAGAGCAACGCATATGGAAGTTTGAGTTCCCGCAGGCGGGCCTTAGCCGCGAGGAATGATTGCCACTGTTGTTGGGTCTGTTTAGTATAGTCCGGGAATATCAGGATACGGGCATTGTTATACTGCAAAGGTTCTTGGCCCTGGCTTGCTTCAGGATCACATCCCGATCATGATAGTTAAGTAGTTTCGCAATCACTGGCCTCGGCCGAGCCCCCGGGGGAGGCTTCTGCATCAGGGCTCTATGTGCCCGTTCCACCACAAAGCATTTAGATAGGGAGTCGGGGGGTAGCCGTCTCTCCAGCCACTGGGTGATAAACCTCTCCATGTTTCCAGACTCACACCCTTCTGGAAAACCAACAAAGCGGAGGTTGTTGCGTCGCGCCCTGCCCTCCGCATCCTCCACCCTAGACGCCAAGCCCCGCTGAGTAGTCTCCAGAGATGTCACTTGTTGTTGCAGGGTCGTCACCATGTCCTCCACTCCAGAGATCCGCGTCTCAGTCTCAGCGATGCGTGCCACCGCATTTCGCAGGTCCTGGCGCAGCAACATAGCGTCTGAGCCCACCGCCCCTATCTTGGCATCAAGGGCGTCCCTGGATTGGGTGATTGCCGCCAGGAGGGCGGCATTGTCTGGAACATTACCCTGGGCCCCACCCGCCGCCACCGCAGAGCCCCCAGGATCAGCAAACTTGTCCAGCATACTTTGCCTGAAGGACCCTCCACCAATTTTGTCTCTCATCATGGTGGGCCAGGTATACCTTTGTGATCCCCCTCCCAACAAGCAGGCGCTATCACTGTGCACCCCGGTGAAGTAGCGTAGGTAGCACAGGGGCGGCACTACTGTCCGGCAGCGGACCGCGCAGCTCGATCCCACTGCCGATGCGGCCGTCAGGGTGCCCTCGCCGAGTGTCCCTAATCCCTGTGTGCCAAGTGGCACCGCTCCACGCCGCCCAACGGGTGAATGTCAGTGTCCCACAGTGACCCTGCGGGCGATGAGGGTTCTGCCAGGGTGTCGCACAAGGCACCACACGGCCCCCAATAGCACAGTATGCCCCGGAGCCTGGGTCCTCAATGGTACCCCCACAGAGCCACAGTAAGGCCCCCGGGGACGGACAGGATGCACCCCTGGGCCATCCAAGAGACCCTGTAGACTCTGCAGGCCGCGGTCGCCACCCTGCACCCCCACGCGGTCCGACAGCACCGCCGAGCCCCCACACAGACCTGGAGAAGACGGGGGGAGGGAAGCCCACCCGCAGAGAGCTGGCCACTACCACCGGTCCACCACAGCACAACCTTGGGCCCAGCGGGGGATACGACCACTCACCCCGTGTCGCCCGGGTCCTCCCCGCAGCTCGATCTGGCTGCCGACAAATGGGAATGATCTCCTGTGAAGGCCGGGAATCACCGGAGGCCCAGAACGGATGGGTGGAAGCCCACTCGCGAACCACGAAGGACGCACCAGCCTCCGTAACCAGGGGCCACGCACCAGGCCCCGGCTCAACGATGTCCAAGCCAGTAAAGCCCCAGGCAGGGCGAGCCTCCGCCGACCGCCAACACCACCAGGCTGGACACGGGTCCCGGGAGCTCCACCGCCGGGGGGCCAAAATGGCGGCCGCAGCAGAAAACACCTCCCTGGGCGCCAACTCTCACCCTCTCGGTCCGACCGACCGCCGATCAATGGGGGGGGGCGCCACACAGGAAATCTCGCCAGCAGGGTGACTCACTCTGCTCCAACAGCGGGGGGACACCCCATCCACAACCTCTCTACCGCTCCGGGATCCGCCAGTCGGGCCGCACTCGAGACCGTGGTCTCAGCGCCGCCCACAGGCCCCAGCGACGATCTGATCCCGCCGCCGCTTCAGGATGCCGCTCCGGCCCCCAGCACACCACCAACAAGCGTCGCTGCGTTCCACCACCTCCAGGCACAGCAGGCGGAGGGTATCATGGCCAGAGGAGTGGGATCAAGGAAGGATTAATGAAGGGCTGGACGGAGCCTACTCAGAAGACGTCCGCCATGCTGGCTTGCTAGAGGGGTTACAGTTTTAACTGAAGTTTCACTATCAGTCCCTCTGTAAAAGTTCTTTACAGTTTTTTTGATGCAGTGGACTGTCTTTTTTTAGAGTGTCGGGTATATTCAGTCCGTAGTAGTCTTGTGTTGCATTTTCATTAGACATCACCTCTATTGGTTGTTTTTATGAGACATGATCTTGCTCCTGTGGTGCTGATAATTTGTCATCTATAGATGTGTTATTGTTCATACTAGCTTGGGCAGAAACATGTGTGGCTTTGCATGGATACATTTTTGTAATGTCATCAAAGTATGGACAAAAAACATCATATTAAACATAGTACTGCATACAGCGGCGGCTTCTCGGCAATGGCGAAGGAGCGTCGCCCCACTGCCTGGCTTAGACCCAACAAATGAAAAATAAAACAATGTTCAAGCAATGTTTTATTTTTCATTTGCTGGTTCTGAGCCAGCGCATGCAGGGAGCAGCGGGCCGGAGGCTTGGGACCGAAAGGGGAGAAGGACCTCTATATGTATTACCTAACTGTGCACATGTGTTTTGCCGGTCGTGACAGGCTGACTGTTGGACTTGGCCCTTTTTGCACGGTCATCCCTGAACTTTTTGCCTTCCTCCTATATTTTTTCTGACCTGTTGTTGGCTGTTTTATGACTCTGGGCACTTTATCACTGCTGATCAGTGCTAAAGTGCATATGCTTTCCCTATTGTAAATTAATGTATGAATTTGTGATTCAATGATTGGTTGGTTTGGTTTACCTGTCAGACCCTAGTACAGTGCACCTGGAGTGCCCAGGGCTTGTAAATCCAAATGCTGCTGGTGGGCTTGCAGCACTGGTTGTGCCACCCACAGAAGCAGCCTGTAAAAGTGTGTCTAAGGTCTGCCATTGCAGAACCTGCATGCAGTCTGGTACTGTCATGCTGACTGGGCAAGTGCACCCACTTGCCAGTCCCTAAACCTTCTCTTTTCTTCATATCAGACACCCCTATGGTAGCCCCAAGGGCAGGGTGCATTGTAAGGATAAGGTAGGACATGCCCTGGTGTGTGTGGCATGTTCTAATAGTGAATTACAGCCATTTTCGTTTTTCACTAATGCAAGGTTACCTGTTCTCCATAGGCCAGAATGTGCAGTTTGATTATTACATTTTATAATCCTAACTGACTCAGGGAACATGGTAGAAATTCGAATTTAGTATGCCTGAACTCAGAATGATAAAATACATCTTTTAGTAAAGTTGGTTTCAAAATTCTGTGTTTGAAAATACCACTTTTAGAAAGTAGGTATTTTCTTGTCTAACCATTCAAACCTGCCTCTGCTAGGCTATGTATTCCCTGTCTGGAGTTTTGAGTGACAGGGCTGGGGAATTCCAGGAGACAGGGTGAGGTGGCCCAGTGGTGAATAGAGAGATCTGCATCTAGATGGGAGGGAGGAGTTGCACCTGGGATCTGAATAGGGCTGTGCCTTCCCTCCACAATGCTGGTTCCACCCCCTGTGGTGCGTCTGATGTCTCTGCCCTGCTCTCTGAAAGGAAAGAAGGAGTCAGGTAAACAAAGTGCTCCAGGACTGACCAGAACAGGTTTGAACAAGGCAAAGGCCCCTCTGCGCTCAGAGGACAAAGGATTTTGGGGTATAAGTATTGGGACCCTGATCCCAAGAATTTAGATCACTTTGGGAAAACAAGAAGAAACCTCTGCTGAGGAGAGGAACCAAGAAGAAACTGAGGAGCGACTATCTTTGAAACTGGGGGATTGGCCTGCAGGGGTTACTTACTGCCAAAGAGAGGAGAAAGGAACTTTGTGTGTACTTTTCCTCAACTTGTGAAGGATCTCCAAAGGTCTTGGAAAAGAGCTTGCCTCCTGCTGAAGTCTCAGGGACAACAGACTTCAACCACCAGCTCCCCAGATTTTCTTGGAAGTGCCTGCAGCTGTTTTGGGGCCTTCTGAAGGACTGTGTCGCAAGGAGCTGGAAGCGCGACTCAAGAAGGAGAAGCGTGCTGCCATCGGAGCTGTTGTCGTCGCATCGCGTAAAGGGGTGTCGCCGCTGCAGTTGTCGCATCGAGCGGAAGCGTCTCGCAACGTCGGAGAAGAGTGTCGCCACCAAGGCCGCTTTCGTCGCATCACGTGAAGGGATGTCGCCGCTGCAGCTGACGCATCGAATCGAGCCTTCTCACAACATCGGAGAAGCATGCTGCATCTGGAAGATCTTCACGTCTTTATTTCTTTGCACCAAACTTTCATCGCATCAACATCGTTGCAACACTTTCGTTGCCCTGCATGTTGCAGCTAAAGGTACATTGACTTAAAGTGTTGCATTTAAGAACTAAAGAGAACTAAGCTAAAACTACCATTTTTAAAGTAACAGTATTGTGGATTTTTGTCGTTTATGGTCTTGTGGTAAATCTATATAAAGAATACTTATTTTTTATATAAAACCTGTGCGGTGTCCATCTGTAGTGTTGTCACTTGATTACTGTATGTGTTCACAAATGCTTTACACACTGCCTCTGAGATAAGCCTGTCTGCTCGTGCCAAGCTACCAAGGGGGTGAGCAGGGGTTATTTTCGGAGTGTACCCCTTTACCCTGACTAGAGGCGGGGGTCCCTATTTGTCACAAGTGTAAACCTGTGCCAACTAGAGACCCCCAAGTCTAACACTGACCAAAACACACATTCGCACTTAGGTTTTTTCCAGCCCGGCTGCATTGAGCAGCCGGGCTGGACAAACCCCCACGGACTCCCTGGCCTGAGCGGAACAACTTTTCAGCCCGCTTAGGCCAATCCATGGGGGGTTCAATGGGAGTCTGTCGACTGCTGGGACCAGGAAGATCACAGTAGGCACGAAGTGACGTGTGAGGCAGCTGGCTTCGGGTAACTTATGATTTTTTAAATATATATAATTACTACCACTTCAGTGATCTCCTCTCCCCGTGCTCCCCCTCCCACATTGCCTCCACCCACCCCAAAAGCTTTTGTTTGTGGCGGCCACCACTGACTGCATATGGTGTTCTTGAGAAAGCATTAGATATATTGGTACAGAAATTATCATAGAGCATATTAAAAAAAATTTGTTTCTAGTAGTAATTGCAGATCCTTGCTATACCCATTCAACTGCATTAAAATAAATGTGCGCAATGATTAGTGCGTAATCTCTGACCACCATTTTACTCAAGGAGTATCAAATCACGTTTATTATTAATATCAAATATAATTGCTTACTCTACCTTACTTAAATATATTTCATAGCTGTGTGCATAGGGACATTGCCCTCATTGGGTTAGAAATCTGTGTGAGAAGCTGGGTTTCTGTTGCAGTAACCCCCCACTTTTTGCCAGACTACTGATGCACTTTCGACTTGATGTGCCCTGGGTCCCTGCCAATCAGGTTCTCAGGGCCTGTGTTCTTTCCCCAAAACTGTACCCAAACCCCATTGGCATCTTTGGTCACAGGTCAGCCCCTGGTACATGGTACCACAGGTACCCAGGGCACTGTGGCCAGGGAAGACCTCTAAGGGCTGCAGCATTTATTGTGCCACCCTTAGAGGCCCTGTACCTTTACACACACATACACTGCCATTGCAGGCTGCGTGTTTTGGTGCAAAACAAAGTGAAGAGTCGACATGGCACACATCCCTGTGTGCCATGACTACAACACACTGCCCTGGCATAGGTCAGCCACCCCTCTAGCTGGGTGCACCATACCAGTTCTGAGGGCACAGGTGGATGAGTCCTGTACCCCTACAGTGTCTAAGTCAATTCTTAGACATTGTAAGTGCAGTGCTGCCATTAAGAGTATATGGTGCTGGGATTTTGTCATTACGAACGCAATAGTACCATAAATGACTGCACTAAAAACTGATAAGTTTGGTATCAAACTTCTCAGCACATTAGGCCCACACTGATGCCAGTGTGGAATTTAATGAAAAATGCACTCAGAGGGCATCTTAGAGAGAACAGCCTCTGGTGGGTTACCTGACTGGTACACACCAGCCTGCCACCACAAGACATGTTTCAGGACCCCTGGGGTGGGAGCCTTTGCTCCCTGAGCCCAGAAACAAAACCTTTCCTGGGCGGAGGTGTTCACACCTCCCTAGGCCAGGAAGAGCCATCTGTGGCAGGTGAGCTTCAAAGGCCTGGCCGCCTTTGTAATGCGACCCCCAGCCTTTCTTGCTATCAGGAGCAGGCCCCCCTTCCTGTCTCTTCTCCTTTTCGGTGGAAAGACAGCAGGGGGAAACGAGCCAGCCCAGAAGGTGTGACCACCTCTGCCAACTCCACCCCTCAGGTGGGGGAGGCGAGGTGAAGCCCACTCTTCAGTGCCTGCCAACTTGCAGATGACAGGCACTCCCCAATCAGGATTAGAGATTGTGCTCACTTCCCCACGTGGGGTCAGCACATCAAAGGTGTTGTTCACCCTAAGGTCAGGAGCCCATTGGCTACTGACCTCGAGACCCCTAAAATGCCCCCTAAATACAGTATTTAGGCGGCAGCCCTGAACAAAGAAAGCAGACCAGAGGAAACTACAAGAAAAGAAGAAGAACCGAACAGCCATGTCGAAGCTAACAAGAGGAAGACACCCACTGACTTGGCCCCAGCCCTACCGGCCTATTTCCACCTCGAACCTGCTTCTGCAAAATCCCGGTGTGTCCTGCAGCCAGCAACCTCAAAAACCCCGGAGGACTTGCCTGCCTTCAACCACAAAGACTGTGTCTCCCGTGAACACCGGATTTGTTCATCTCCAACTTCCGGCTCCAGCCAGACACCTCGAATCCGCACCACTCTGCACCTACCAGCCAGGGCCTGAACTCGAGAGGGCAAACACCACAAGAAGGTCTGCCCGGTGATCCTGACCCAAGATCCGGCAACCCATGACCTGCCTCAAACCTCCAGCCGACGCCTGCAGCCTAAATCCGTAAGGTCCCCCCAACCGCGACCAGGAGCTGGTAAGAAGATCTGACCCTAAAAGGCAGCCCTGCACCCGACTCCCCACAGCCTTGGGTGGCCCAACTGATGGTGCCTAACCAAACCCAGCATTCCAACTTACCTCTCCAAGTGGTGGTCGCACCCAGAAGACCTTCGTCCCTGAGCCTGCAGTGCCTATGCAAACCGGAGGTTCCCCATTGCAAACAACAGGGAACCTGACGGCGAAAGGGCACCATGCACCCGGCCACCCTAGTGCCCCTGAGGGTGCACCTTTGGTGCTACTTTGTTTCCCCATTTTCCCTGAGCTAAAATGCAGTAGCTTTGCTGCCACAACCAAGTGGCCAGCTCGACAGCAGCCACCAACCGGAGGCACCCTATCCCCTATTGGATAAAATTGGGCCTCAGTACTCTGCACCCAGCCACCCTAGTGCCGCTGAGGGTGAAAAGAGAGTGCATCCCCGACCCTGGGGGAATCAGGGGACCCCTGAGTCTACCCCCGGAACCTCAATTCCCACTACCAAATACATACCCTAAAAACGATAACACTATTTTCCTCCCTAGGATAACATTGAGTGTTTTTCTTGGATAAAGTTCTAAGTGTGGAGATTGAAAACCTAAAGAATTTCTTTAAAATTGTACTAATTAACAAAAACGCTTTTGCTTACCTGTTTACGGAAAATGTCCCAGTGCAGTATCCAGGCATACTGCACTGTGAAAGAAAAGTAATCACAAAAGAAACTTACCAGTAATTTTAGCCCATTCAAAGTGTATGTACTGTATTACAAAGCATTGCATTTCTCAGTAAGTCAAAACATTGTGCATATACAATTACAATTTGAACTGTATTACAACTCTATATGTACTGCAAAGTATTTATCACGTACCTGTGCCAGGGTTGCTTGGTTCTAGGAAATAAAATAACTAAAAGAATATTTTTATACAGAAACAATTGGTCTGAAGTTCAGTCTTTGAGTGTGTGAATTCATTTGCTGACTGAGTGTTTACAACAAATGCTTAACACTGTCCTCTGATAAAGCCTTACTGCTTGACCACACTACCGCAAATAGAGAGTAATGTGATATCTAACTTTACCTCTGCCTACCTTTGGAGTTCCACTGGACTCTGTGCAGGCTATACCTCACTTGTACAGTACATACAGAGGCATCTTCCTACAATCAGTACAGCCAATGAGCCAATACTAGCCAGCGCAACTCCAGAACTATTACCCCCCCCCCCCCCCTTGATAACCGTAGGTTCTCTGATGGGTATTCAACTCAGTTTTCTGCCATTTATGGTGATCTTTTGGTTTCTAGACTGATTATGCTATATGAATCTGCCAAAGAGATGGCTATCCTTCTGAACTCAATACTAGTAATGCATTGGGCATCAGACAGTTACTAATACCCCTCTGACATACAAGATAGGGGGAGTTCCTTCTCTCTCCTGTTCTTGTTGCAGTGACAAGCTACTGTCTGTCTTGTTCCTTTAGAATGGAGGGTTTCTGTATTGAAGTCATTGGAACAGTATGCAATATCATTGAATGACAAAAATGTGCTACTTTACATATAAGATGCCAATTGCAACCTACAGTCAGTGATGGAAAAACTAGATTTCCTTTAACAAGCAGTAGTAGCATTTATGAATAGTATGCACATTCATTCGCAAGGAGGAAAATGCTCTCCACAAACATGAGTGCAACTTTCTTTGCATCGGTTCCTGAGTATTAATGAAATGACCACATCTAATTTATTCAAGTGGAGATCTTTGTGATTTAGATCCACAAACAGCATCACAATTGCTTCATAATAATAGGCATGCCCTTGTCCCAAATACATTTTTTCTCTTATGAGTCAGAAAATCTCTGGTGTGGATGCCTCATGTATTGTTGGTAAGTGTTGCTGAGTGAGTATGAACAAAAATTGGTCTCTTCCCATGTAATATATTTATAAATTAAATTAAACTAAAAAAATGTTTGCAAATCATCATCACTGCCCACAACTAAACTTAAAAAATATAATTCGATATTATGTTACTTTTAAATGTACATTTCAAGAATGTGCTGCTTTAAGACTTCATTGACTTGTTGATTTTGGTCAAATCTGTGCATTACTGCAAACTTCACAAGAATGAGAGGACAGGCCACCTTGGAGCCATGATAGTTATTGGAATGATATTTACATGAAGTTGTGAATTATGTGCTAGAGAAAAAAAAATCATATTAAATAGAACTCTCATTAACCTGGAAGCAGCAGGTAATGCGGACCTGGAATTGTGGTTGATGATAGAACAATGCTAGTGAGAGGTGAAGCTCTTGGGGAAGGGATGTCTCAGGCCAGAGCTGAATAAAAGGTAGGCACCCCTCTCTAATTAAATGGAAAGGGTAGGTGGTAGTTAGGCTACTTTTATTCAGAGGTTAAGGCATTGCGGTGTACAAAGGTCAAGGTTAATGTTCGGGCAATCGCTATGTTCTTTTTGGGGGTGGAATATTAAGTGTAGGACAGGCACAATTTTGATGATTTAGTTTTGATGATGTTTCAGCCTTATTATTCTTATCTTCAATCTTTCACAAGTATAGCCTTGGTCTGGTTCTGCAAGCAAGGATATGTAATAACACTGGTCTGTGAGGGGAAACGTATATTCTCATTTAACCGGCACACATCCAATAATTGCAGTCTAACAACTCAGTCTGAAGTGTGCTTTCAGGACTTGTTTGGTTGAAGGACTTTTATGATATATTGCGTATTTTGCAACAAATCCACCATGCATTTCTTTTGATTATATGTGTCTCTGAACATAAACATGAGGGGGAAAGTACAGGTTAGAAGCTGAGTGAAGGGAATGATTTGGGATTTATCGAACAGTTTAGTGTCTGTTCGGATGACAAGATAAAAATACTTATGATACCGCAATCCTGAGGGGCCTACACCCACCAAAATAATAACTGTTTGCTGGCCTTTTTGACAGCTCTCTACATTGTCAAGAGAGTGCGCCTGCTCTCAAAAAGTCGCAGGCCTCCCCTGTTGCAGCAGCTCCGATTGGAGCACAACATATGGTCATTTCGACTACGGCCAAATTAAATTGAAGGATCGTGCCTTAAATGCATGAAGTGTCCCTGGTTAGTGACGGCCCGCAACCTGAATATGAAAAGTAACTTGCACAACACGCACTGACGCCCGTGCCCCACACCCTGTGCTACATGAACTTCAAACTGACGCCGATGAAGTGACCTCTAAGCCCTCACTAAAGCGAGTCACGTGCCATGCAGTGAATCCCAGTTCTAGTTGCCCATGTTGACCAGTTATGACCCCTATAGTCTATAGGCACAATATGTGGCAGTCTATATCAGCAGTGTAGCAGAACAACACATACGTGATAGAACAACATTCAGGATGTGACTTAAGATTGAATGCAACTCAATGCCATGCCAATCCCAGTAACAAAGACTGTTAAAGTGCCTTAACGTATATCCATTCTTATTGTTATAATACCTAAGGAATGCATAGCATGTATAAACTGTACTGTATATCACCCATTAAGCTGCCATACTGCATATACCATGCATAATGATAAAATGCCAATAAAAAGAGTTTAAAAAAATAAATAAATAAATAAAGGCACAAAGTCTTAAAGAGGCAGTCACAAAAAGAAAAGCAAAAAACAGGCTTATTTTAAGGTTAAACTGTGTGAAGTTGAACATACAAAATCAAATCTTTATTTACAGTCGCGGTTCCTCAAAGAAGTGCTGCGGGGCAGCGGGGGAGGGGCAGGGTGGGGGGTAGTAAACTCCAGCATACGGCCGACTGGAGTTAAGTACCTAAATAAATAAATAAAACAAATTACATTGCATGCGCTGCAATGCAAATGGCATTGCAACGCACGCAATGTAATCCGTTTTATTTATTTATTTATGTACTTAACTCCAGTCAGCCGTATGCCGGAGTTTACTACTCCCCACCCTGCCGCCCAAGTGCCCCACAGCACTCCCCTCGAGGAGCAGCGACTGTTTATTTATGTAATGATTAATTATTTTTTATTTTGCACAGTGACACAAGTGGCGGGCTAGAGGCCACTGCATGAAAATCATGCAGTACAACATAACCTCTATTAACCATTTAATAATGCATTGTATGGAGAGCATCTGTTTTTGTTTGCATCCTCTTGCAGGGCTAGGCGTTTCAGTGCTCTAAGGGACCTGGTTAGATCAGACTGCGGTCCGGTTTCCGCTAACCACATATTGTAATAAAATGACAGCGAGGCCGTGGTGTGTGCTGAATGGGGGGGTCCTGGGGAGAGTAGCACATGAGGGAAAAATCACACCCCTGATCTCGACTTTCTAGAATATTTAGCTCCATGTAAAGATACATTCACAGTCCTTGAAATATACCCACCACCCCCACACAACTGCAGCTATAATCCAATTTGTTGCTTAACGAGCAGCACGTAGTTACTGTTGTCTTTCTTTCGAGTCTGTATTGAACCCAGGGCTTTAAGTCGGGGGGGGGGGCTCTGTGGGGGTCTGAGCACCCCCAGTTTTTTTTGAGGGCCTCGAAAGGGGCTCTAGGGGGCTCTATTTTCGGGCCTCAAAGGTCAAAGGTAGGGTGACCAGACGTCCGGGTTTTTGTTTGGTGTTTTGGGTGAGCATGCGCGCGCACTGCTTAAGGCGTGACGTCATTGTAGCAAGAAGGGAAATCCTTTGAAGAGAGACACTTTCTCTCGGGATTTCCCTTCTCTTTGAACACGCAGCGCCACCTACGTCATCGTGCCAACCATCGGCACAACAACAGCTGGTTAGAACAGGCACGACCCTGTTTTATGGCCTGCAGCAAGATTTCTCCAGCAACCATTGTGACCCTGCTCTGCCTTAAAGCAAGCGAGGGATAAGGGTCTACAACAGAATCCAGCAGCAGTGAAAAGGAAACTTACCTTCGTGACGCCTCCCCAGCCCTACCAGGACCGTCGGGACCCTGCCACCGCATCAGAGCTGCCTCAGCCAGGATCCTTCTGAAGCCACACAAGACTTGCCCTCCCAGCCTGCAAGCCTGCAAAGTGAGTATTTTAATGGCCCTAGACAACTGGTATAAGCGGATATGAGGAGAGCGGTTGCTTTTAAATACCGACTACGAGCGACGCCCGGGCACGGTAGGGAAATGAAAGGACCCTGTAGACGTTGGCAGTGGTATCGCGGTCGGTGAAAATATCAATTGTGCAAAAGAAGCGCCCTCTACAGGGTTAGGGTGTGAGGTGCGCAGCAGTAATGTATATGCAGCAAAATGTATGTGCGCACTCAAAGGACGCTATGCCAATATAATTTGCTGCTGTATTTTATTGTGGTATATGTAAGTATTTTACGTCCTTCTTGCAGCATTACCCGCACCTGTGTTCTATAATATCAGTGCATTTGTAATTGGCTACAATAATAGTAATGGCATATTAGTACATTTAATAGTGATGGTTATATTGTACGTCGCTTATATTTAACAATGAGCCATGTATACTTTGATTGCAGCTTCCTGTAAAGCTCTAGCGTTACTATTTATTTGAAAATAGCTCTGGGCCCAATGGCGTAACTACCAAACGTGACGTGACTGCAGGAACACCGGGGCAGGGGTATTGATTAATGGGCCTCACTTCACCCCAATTATGACCGTTTTTCAATACCAAACCAGATATATGGGGATCATATTTCCTTTCCTGCATTAGAGCCCACAACACTTGCTATCCCACTGCCTGGGCCGCCTGAAGGCGGTCTTCCCATCCCCTTGTTAGGCGAAGGGCCCTCTCTTCACATTCTGCGAGGGCATTATTTTATATTACGTCACTGCTCAGTAAAAACAGCCTAAGGCTGCCACATCCAGCAGATGCTCGGATTTAATTTAGGATCCGCTGTTGGGTGTGTGCAGGGTGGGGCACAGTACAGGGTATAGAAAATTGTTACTCGTATATGAATGTTTCTGTGCTGTAGTAATTGTCCACATGATGTTAAACAGCTGAAGAGCATCCACTGTGTACAGACCACATGTTACCGAGTACAGAAAAAATGCTACTTTATACAGCACTAACCGCCCAAACATGCACACTACCAGTGCAGCCCTGCCACTGTCGGCC
Source organism: Triturus cristatus (assembly GCF_964204655.1). NCBI lineage: Eukaryota > Metazoa > Chordata > Amphibia > Caudata > Salamandridae > Triturus > Triturus cristatus. The sequence continues at coordinate 586,457,057 of NC_140591.1, read as the reverse complement.
CGTCATCTCTATGCCTCAAAAACCTGTCTGATTTCTCTAGATACATACCTTCCCATGTTTTTTCTCAATCATATGTCTATTTCTAACCAACCGACCGTCCACCCATCAGTCAGTTTAACAATCCATGGGTCGTTTAATTTACATTATATTCCCTTCTGTGTGTTAGTCCGTCCAGGTGTCTGCTTCTGTTCACTGATCGCCTAATAAATAACGTTTACAGTAACACATATGTGGTAATGTGGAACCACACATGTCAAATCACACATAGGATGAACAATAACACATGAAATACATACCGACGTAGGCATACACTCTAGCGCCGGTGCTTGCACACACAACCTGTGAGCCTGTGAGCCTTCAAAAGGACTTGTGCCAGCGCCGGAAAATACCAATAAACCACCCAGCCACTGGATATATTTATATTTATATTACCTACTGGCGGTCGCCAGTAGGTAGTTATAGTTAGGTCCTATTATCCATAGGAAATCTGCAACATTCTATTTGGAATAACTTTGGTGCCGGTTGACGAATCTTCGCAAAATTTTCAAAACTGGTGGGGCGCTCCATTCCACTCCTATCCTGAAAGTCTCGGGGTGATTCGTCAAGGGGGGGGCTGAGAAAAAAAAGGGGTCCCAAAACGTGTTTTCCCCATGCAGTTTTCCATAGGAACCGTTAATCGCAGCTACAGCCCGAACTGCTGAACGGAATTACACCAAATTTGGCAAAAAGGTAGCCCTTGGTTCACACTCGTGCCTATTGCTTAAATGGTGTAAATCCGTTCAGTAGTTCCTGAGAAAATCAAAAGTAAAATCATAGATATATCTATGGGTGCGGTGGATCCGCGCACCCTGCAGAGCACGAGCTTATGCTAATTGGCTGTCAACACTCTAAACCAGGAAGTGTTGGCAGCCAAGAAAACAGAAGAAAAAATGTGCAGCACGCAAAAAGGGGGCAGGGTAGAAACACCCTGACCCCCTTGGCCTGCTTAGGGGGTCCCACAAGGATCCCCAGGGCCCAATTTTTTATTTTTTTTAAATCTGCCAAATCCCGGGGGTATGCTACTATTGGGTTGGGGGCCCAAAGGCCCCCCCAAGCCCCGGGGACCGCCAGCCCCGGGGCTTTGTGAAAATATTTGTGGGGGGCTCACGGCCCCCCTGCATCCCCAGGGACCACCACCCCCGGGGCTTGTGTAGTTTAAAAAAGAAAAATGAAATACCCTGTGTGGGGGGGCTCATTTATAGGAGAACAAAGGTTTCTCCCAGTCGTGTTTGTTACTTTCCAAAATCTTCCACTGTTTCTTGATGGAACGGCTCACAGCGTTGGATGCTGAATTATACGTGGTTACACACGTCAGTGGGACATTTTCCGATCCTGTTTTGGGGTTATTTTCCAAAAGGGCGTCTCTGTGCTGGTTCCTGGCTCTCTTGCAGCTTTTCTTCAAGATTCGGTCAGGGTAACCCCGTTTCTGCAGTTTGTTGGTAAGATCCTGTGCTTGTGTCCTGTAGTCTGAAATTCGCTACAGTTGCGTCTCAGGCGCAAATACTGCCCGAAGTGGACGGGGATGAAAACTTGAAAAATGCAATAGGTTGTTCTTTGCTGTGGGTTTGTGATAGGTTTTGGTCTTCAGGTGATTCCCCACCTTGGTGATGGTAACATCCAGAAAAATCATTTCTTCTTTGTCATAACAATGGGTGAACCTCAAGTTAGGGTCACATGTGTTGATCCAATCCAGAAATTCGAGCAGAGTGTCCTCTGTCCCTTTCCAGATGACAAGGACATCATCTATGTACCTTTGCTAAAAGGTTACATAGGATGCATACGGGTTGAGTGGCGACAGGACGTACTTGCATTCGAAATCATACACGTACAGTCTGGCCACACTTGGGGCAAAGGTGCTGCCCATAGATGTGCCGGTAGACTGCAGGTAGATCTCGCCTTGGTATTCAAAAAAGTTTCTCTTGAGTGCAAGAGTAGCGCAAGCGACTACAAAATCCCTTGGTGTCTTGAAATTCCATGGTGTTTGTTCAGGGGTTTCTTTTATTACCTTGATGGTGTCATCCTGTGGGATGCAAGTGTACAGGCTTTCGATATCTAAAGACACTAAAAAGAAGGTTCATTGGGAATCTCAATTTCCCGTAGTACTCAGAGCAGGCTTTTGGTATCCTTGATGTAAGTGCTGGTCGCCTGAACAAGTGGTTTCAAAAAGAAATCCCAGTATTTCGACAAAGGTTCTAATAAAGACCCAATGCCTGAAACGATGGGTCGGCCGGGAGGTGGTACTCTGTTCTTATGGATTTTGGCAGCGTGTAAAAGTAAGGTATTATGCCCTCCGTGGCTGTTAAGAAATCTGCCTCTTGCTTCGTGATGTGGCCATTGGTTTCTGCATTAGCCACCAGCTCTAAAATGTCATTACGAAGATGTGACGAGGGATCATCCGTGAGACGGACATAGTTAGTCTGGTTATTCAGGAGGCGTCTGCACTCAGCGTCATAGGCTACTGTGTCCTGGATGACGATCCCACCCCCTTTGTCAGCGGCCTTAATGACAATGTTAGTGTAGGTCTGCAGTGCTTGTAAAGCCTGAAATTCAGTGGCTTTCATGTTTTTGAAGGTGGATGGTTCTACAAGCGATTCTACATCATTAAAAACTGCTTGTTCAAAAGCTATGATTTCTGAGGGTATTGTATGAGGGGGAGGACTGAAGGTGGACCTAAGCCTAAGTCCTGTATCACTCGCTAATGTTTGGGACCCCTCAAGGGTCTATTTTTCGAAGACATTTTTCAATCTCAATTTGCGAAAGAACTCTGAGAGTTCACAATGTAGTCCAAGAAGGTCTAGGCGAGCGGTGGGTATAAAACCCAACCCCTTCTCTAGGACCGCTTTTTCTTCACTGCTCAAGACCACAGAAGAGAGATTGGTAATCAGGCTCTCAGGTTGCTCAGGCCTGCTCGCTGTTCCTGGGTCTTGCTCCTCGTGTTGTTGCCTACTGCTTCCTCCTGTTCCCAATGGACCTGGTTGGACCCTCTTCTGCTGCTGCGTCCTCTCCGGCCCCTCTCTAAAAAAGGGGGGGTACATGTTCTGTTGAAAGTGAGGGTGTGGTATGAAGGCCGGATTCCGGCCCATCATTTGTTGGAATGGTGGTTGTTGGAAGGGGTGGTGGAAGGCCCCGCCCCCCATCTGTGGGAAGGAGTGCCAAGGTTGGTGCGTTTGTTGTCTTCTGTTCCTGCCTCTCCCTCGTTGTCTATATCTCGAGCGATCCCCACTAGAACCACTTGTGGTGGAACCATCACCATCTGAACCATCAGTGCTGTAATCAGTTCTAATGGGTGGTGTATAGTCAGGGCTGGCATGCGGGTAGGTGTTAGTGTATGACCAGCGTTTCAAATCCTTTTGGGATTTCTGAGCTTTTGACTGAGCTATGGTGTCATTGTACTCATTTAACTCTTTATTGAGCTCGTCTAGTCTTTTCTTAAACCCAGTTAGGGTAGTTCTGAAGTGGGTCTTCGTGAGTTGTATTTCTACTAATAGAGCTTTAGAGAGCCAGAGAGCTGTTTTAATAATAAGCACTGACCAGTCGCGGGTGCAGTGCCACGCGATCTGGGCCCACTCTTTCCTGAACAGTGCATATTCTAAGAAGATTCTTGGGGCATTTGTCACCAGAAGGCCTTTTGGTGCAATATTATTCTTTAAGTATTCTTTGAGGATAGTTCCATGTAAGATAGTGCGAATACGGCTTCTTTTTTGCTCTGCAAGCTTATCCCACTCCGTTGTCTGTGATATAGTTTGGGCAACAGAGGGGTCTGTGAAAAGGGAGGGGTCTGCCAGAAGGGCGTCGACCTCCTCCTTTGAGTATGAGAGACCGAGATCTTCCATGCTAGCGGTGGGGGGGGGTTGCACTTGTGTATGAATAAACCAGGACTGGTAATTCTCTCGCAGCTATGCGCTGCCTAATAAGTAACAAACAACAAGAGAGAAAGGGATAGAAAATCACTCTTCTTCCCCTAGTAAATACTATTCATCAACAAAAGAGTGACTATTGGTGTAGAAATAAAGTAGCAACAAAAAGAGGGGCAGGTGTGATGGAAAAAAACTCTATTTTTTTCTTCTTTCTTCACATCTCCTACCTCTGCTGTAGGCATAGTTAGAAACTAGCATTTTAAAAAGCTTTGAAATTCACTTAAAAAACCATAGGTTTCAGTTACGTTAAAGTTAGAAATTAGCATTTAAAAAACCTTCGAAATTCGCTTGAAAAACCATAGGTTTCAGGCACGTTATAGTTAGGAATTAGCATTTAAAAAACCTTAGAAATTCACAGAAAAAACCATAGGTTTCAGGGGTGTTATAGTTAGCTGGACATTTCACTCGTGCAAAACCTTAGAAATTCCTCCGTTATAGTTAGTTCAGCTAACTATAACTCGTGCCCCCGCAATGCACTGCTGATGACGTCACATATTACATCACTCATGACATGGTTAGTGACATCACTGATGACATCACTGATGACATCTCAAATGACATCACTTAGAACATCACTGATGACATCATCCATGTGATAATTTGATGCATCTTCTCACACCCTAATATAACCTTTGATACACCCACTCTAAATTACAGACTGCCACTCTCAAAACCATAGACACTCCAACACCAATAACTACATACCCACTCACTGATTCTTAGGTCTACACACCCATCCACTCACTCACCCGTACAGTCATTCATACTTAAGGTCACTCAGTACAGGACTATCATATGCACTCATACACCTATATAGATACTCACACACTGCCACTCATCCATAGAGGTACTAACACATCTACTCAGTCATGCAAATAATTAATCACACTGCCATTTACTCACCTATACAGTTATACACACACCAGCTCAATTACTCATACAAATACTACCACATTCTTACGCTCTTATACAATCAATGATACAAGCACACACTCATCCATACAGCCACTCTCACAATCACACACTCTCACTTATAGCCATTTATGTACTCCAACACACATATATACTGCCTTTCACATATGTAGCTACTAACACATGTACCACTGAATATACATTAACTCACTAACACAACCATACACACACTTACCCACCCATACAGTCCATCACAGATGCACTCTTGAAACCATGCACCCAGTGAATCACCCACTCACACATCTATGCTCAGAGTCACACACACCCCACCCACACAAACACTCAGGCACCCATACAGTTACTCAGACAACCAATCTATAAACCATATAGACACTCATGTAGCTATTTGCAAACCCATGCAGCCGCTTACACACCAACAGACTGACGGATACAGGCATTCACACAGTTTAGTCACTAACCCATGCATTCAGTAAGATATATTTAATCACTCACTTATAGTCAGTCACACACCCACAAAATCATCCATTCACTCACGTATACACCCACTCATTCTTCAATATGCCTTTCCCTATATATAATAAACACATTTAAACTTTACAGAAACACACAGACACTGGATGATGTCATCAGTGATGTCATCAGTGATGTCATTTGAGATGTCATCAGTGACGTCATCAGTGATGTCACTGGCCATGTCATTAGTGATGTAATATGTGACATCATCAGCAGTGCATTGCGGGGGCGCGAGTTATAGTTAGCTGAACTAACTATAACAGAGGAACTTCTATGGTTTTGTATGAGTGAAATGGCCACCTAACTATAACACCCCTGAAACCTATGGTTTTTTTCTGTGAATATATATATATATTGATATATATTGATATTGATATATATATATTACAGTTTGGTATAGCTCTGTCTCGACCCGGACATATTGGAGCGCTTTACGTGAGCTACATGAGCACTAGTTACATTACACAAAATCAGATACATTTTTGGGGGGACTGGGGGGCACAGTGAGATTAAGACTTAATCTCACTGTGCCCCCAAGTCCCCCCAAAAATGTATATGATCTTGTGTAATGTAACTTGTGGCTGCATTGAAAATGTTCAGGCACAATTCAGATGTAAGTAGATATCTCAAGTCAATAGTAAAGCCGACCCAGACGGAACCCTCTGAGTTTCATTTTCATCTACTTTCACATTGCTCTGCTCTTCCTATGTTTACTAACACTGATGTAATTAAGTCCTGTGTGGCACTCTACACAGATGGAGAATATACAATCACACTGACTGGTACCAGGTATAAAGCTGATGTGCAACTTCACTTCGACTCGTGATTTGACAAATCCATTACACTTGGGTTTCTCAGTGAGGGAAAAGTGATGGGTGGAATGGTTGAATTATACCATATTTTATGTTTTTGAAAAATGACATCAAACATCTTAAAGAAAACCATTAGTCAGCATCAAGTGCCTTTGTTAACTATGCAGTCTCAGCGAAATTGCTTAGCTACTACTGGGATACCAAATAACACTTACTTGAAATTAGACAGTTTCCCTTAAGTGTGTAATAAGAGAATAATTAAGTGCTCACTTAAAGCCAGCTCAACAAACCTTGAAGCAAATTTGCACCGATTACTGTGGAATTTCTCTCTGGTGATGGTTAAGTTTGCTCCAGTCTGGAATTGGCATTTTCTCCTAACAACTGTTGGGAATATCCTCTCCTAAGTACACTGTTATTTTTTTTTTTAACGATGTTTTAAATAGCGCGAACTTGACCAGAATCGGGTATCAGCTCTCTTTACATAATAGCACCAGCTGGAATACATGAGGATACAATCATTTTTTTGTAGTTGGTAAAAATACATATTTTGGGACTTTGGATGCAGATGTTACCGAAAAAGAGTCCGGTACTGGCGCAAACTAGGCCACAATGAGGGAAAATGAGAAGCGCTGGCACATTAAAATATAGCAGCCTGTGAAGAACTGCTGGCAGTGCCCCCTTCTAAATATAACAACGCTGTTGAGAAGAGCTGACAACTGTGTAGAAAAAACTTAGAGGCCTGTTTCCATTGGCTGTGTGTGCTTGGCTTGGGTGTTATTTTGCAAGCAGATGAGTTAGAGGATTGGGCACATTTTTGATATATTTGTAATTTTTCTTCATACTTGTGCTTTAAAATGCTATATTTGGATCCCGCTTTTGCAATAATTTGCAGTAAATATGTGGTGTAAAAGCCACCATTTGAATCAATTGTTTGTCTGTATTTATCCATATTTATTTTTTGCTAATATTCAATGAAGCGAAGCAGAAGGATGGAAGTGCCCTGGGATAGTCATTATTTTATGCATTTGTGCAAAGCAGAAGGGTGGGAGTGTAAAATAATATTTCTTTATTCGATGCAGTGATGCAGTAGGATGGCAGTGCCTCAGGATATTCTTTATTCCATGCAGTAGTCTATTCTTGTTCCACTGCACAATGAGAGATAGTTTCAGGAGCAGCACAAAATGAAGAGTAACATCTGCCTGCCAAATGGCACTCCAATTAAACATTGTTGATCACTGGAGTAAACTATTCAATTTTTGTTGCAGATAAGAAGCTTAATATTCTCGTTGCGTGATGCAAGGCCTTATCACCTGGAAACCAAAATCAGCAGAGGAAATCAGCAGAGGAAGATTTTCTTTTCTTTTTCAGATATACCAGTCCAGCCTTCAAGAAGGAAGCTCTAAATTTTACCATGGTTACTAGTGGCTTATCTGCTTCTGCTCTGAAGCGCAAGTCTATGCAGTCTTCAATGATTGACTTCCTACCGTCACTGAAGCACCAGCGTGTTACAGGAGAGTCTTGTCCAGTGCAACCAACTAGTGATGAGGCTAGTAAAACTCAGCAAGAGTCTACCAAGGACAGTCCACCTTTACAAAGACTTCAACATGTGCCAGAGAAAGAAATCGTCAAACTCCCTGACTGCTGGAACACTAAATAGTGGTATTACTTTCAAGAGGAATATAAATGGTTGTATCTTAAGTCAGGCAATATTGGATGTTCTTCCTGCAAACAAGCTAAATCAAAAGGTCTTTCAGTGCACAATAACACCCAGGGCATGTGCATAAGTAAAGAGTGGGCAGATGGCGAGGTTGCTCCTTCTGGTGACAGAAAAGCTTTCAGGCAGAAACAGCTCAGGAAGAAGATTATGAAGTATAAGGTGAGCGCTGGTCACTTGGCAGCTGAAGACATTCTCACAGCTCAGCTGGAAAATACATTGGTGGTGACAGTACACAAATCTAATGCAAAACATAAGGAGAACACATGCAGGGTATTTGACACTGCATACTATTGGCAAAAAAAGATCGCCCTTTCACTGACCACCCTGATCTAATTCTCCTTCAGGCAAAGAATGGCAATGTAATGGGCCGTGTTTTGCACAGCAATGAGACTGCAACTGAAATAATAACACATTACACTGGAAATGCAACAAAGATTGGTCTGTTATATCAGACAACACAAACCAAAGAGCACAGTATTAATTGATGAAAGCACTTCTATTAGCAATGCTTCTACCTTAATCATCTACCTCCGTGGCATTTTTGGAAATGAAAGTACCCCAGTGACCATCTATTTCGGCCTTCTGGAGCAGGCAGAAACAAATGCCCTTGGCGTAAAGACAGCTGTCCTAAGCTACTTCGAAAAAGTTGGACTCACAAAAAGTCTGCTACATGATATCTTGATTGCAGTATGTTTAGATGGAGCAGCAGTAATGTTTGGTAAAAAAGGAGGAGTAGTAGCATTGCTGAAATCAGAATTTCCAAATCTTGTACTGGCATGGCACTGTTTGGCTCACAGACTAGACCTTGCTGTGGCAGATACAGTTGATGAGGTTGCCGGGGTCAATCACTTCAAGATTTTCATGGACTCATTGTTTGCCACATACAGCATGTCACCAAAAAACCAGAAAGAGCTAAATCTGGCTGCCAGCGAGCTATGTGTACAGCTTCAGAAGATAGGGAAAATGCTTGATACTAGATGGGTAGCATCCAGTTACAGATCTGTGAAAGTTGTTTGGAACTGCTTCCCTGCCTTGTGCAAATATTTTGAAAATGCTTCTAAAGACCCATCCAGACCCATAAGAGACCGGAGTAAGTATCAAGGTCTCTTGAAGAAGCTTACATCCTATTATTTATCAGAGATTTGGGGGTAATGTGTGATGCACTTCAAGAGCTCAAAGACTTATCACTCTCCTTACAGAGGAGGGACATTACTATTGTGAATGCCCACAGCCTTTTGGTTAATCAAGTACGTATATTTAGAGCAATGAAGGACTCACCAGGGGAGTTTGCTTCTGCGGCTCAGAGAGCAGTTGACAAGGGCAAATTCAAGAATATGCCTCTTTTCCATGGTAGAAGTAACTCTGTTGCCCTTAATCAAAATCAGTTTTACCAAAGTCTGTCTGTAAATATCAATAAACGATGTGCCCCAGATTCTGAGAAAGAACTTATAGCCAGCTTCAGTGTGCTAGATGCAGGCAACTTGCCTTCTGGTGATGAATGCATTCTTTATGGTGAAACAGATATCCAGAAACTGTGTTCAGAGTTTCAGCTGCCAGCAAGAGATTCTATCCAAACTTTTAGACTTTTCAAAGATTTTGGTGGAACGAAAACCCCATAAGCATTAAAAAAGTTAGTAGTTTGCATGGAAACCCTGCCAGCAAGTAATGTGGATTGTGAGAGAGGGTTCAGCGCAATGAACTTAATTGCTTGTCCAACAGGGGCCTCTCTTCTTGTAGAGACCATTTCTTCATGCTTATGGGTAAAACTCAATGGTCCTCCATTTGAAACATTTGGCGCAAAGCTGTATGTAAAGAGTTGGCTGGCAGAAGGTAGAAGGTCTGCTGAAGAAAATTGTTGTGAGAAACCTCAGCAAAATAGACGCAGTGAATATCTTCCAGGGTTTGGGGAAATCCTGCAATAGATTTCTAAGTAATGTAAATAATTTTTACATGTTTTTTAAAGTGTTTGGTATTTTATGGCTTATACTTAATAAATATACCTTTTTGCCTATTTTATTATCCTTTGCTGGATGCGACTTCATGATTTAAGCACACAATGCTAGTTATCTTGATTTAGACTACTCCCCTACTCAAATAGGCCACACCCCTGTAAGACATTGCCACGCCCCTTTTAGAGCACCTCCATTTTTTCCCCACTTAAAGCCCTGATTGAACCCCACTCTCCCTTGACTTTTTGATCTATTAATTTTGTGAAGTTGAATAATCCATCTCGTGGGACACAGTCTTGGATGAAAGGTATAATTTAAGGGTGCACACCTTGCCTGGGAGAATTTTTAATTGATTATTACGTTCTACCCTTGTTTGTGTTTGATATATGTATGTCCACGTGACTTCTTTCTAAATAATACTACCTTTCTATTGTGTGGAATAAAGCACTATTACCGTTTCTGAGCACTATAAAACATCAGCATATGGCCAGGTTTACTTGCCGAGATTGACCTCATGTCCTTCAGACCATCACATTTGCAAAGTCAAGCATTCAACTCACTGAACCACCCTGGTCCTTGCCACTTGAATTTAATTAAGCAGCCCGTGTTGATGGCTCCTCCCTCCCTGAAGCTGCCACTTACAGTGAAAAGAAGCTGAATCTATTTGTGCGCACATCAGAGGAGTTAGTGTTCCATAATCTATGATATACACAGGTTTACACACAGCACTAAACATCTAGCTGACCTTGGTTTGTTTTGTCGTACAACAAAGTGCAGTGCTGGGTTGCTGTATTTGGACTACATTTATCCTTTCAGTGCATGCACACCGGTTGTGAGGTGGGTGTTCTGCTTATGGGAATTTTTTTTTTTTTTTTTCCATAGTTTTATATAGTGTGAACTTGACCCGAATCGGGTATCAGAGCTTTACATAGCACCAGTTGCATTACATGAGGACAAATTAATTTTTTTTGTTAGGCACGGAAGATTAAGTGATTTGCCCAGAATCACAGGATGTTCAGCGTCATTGCCGAGACTCGAAAACAAGACCCCAGATTCGAGGTCGACCACCCTAGCCGTTAGGCCAACTCCCCTCCCCTATTACAAAATATTACAAAGGGACTTTCCATCGGGATCAGTGCTACACGCACAGAATGGCAGCCTGATCAAGTCTGTGGGCTCTGAATGTGCTACATTTAATCTTAGTGGCGGAGCACGATTTAACTCACAGAGAAGTGTAAAAAGGGTTCTCAGACTTGTCCTGCCTTATTACCATAGAAGGAAGATTAAAACCTCGCAGGGCCCTCAAAAACACCAGGCATGGCCTGTACAGGCGCGGTGCGTCCATTGGGGCGTGGGGGCGTTGCCCCCCCCGCCCCCGCCCGCGCCCGCAGCTCCCTCGGCGTCTCTGAACTTAGTTTACTTAAGTTCAGAGACGCCGAGGGAGAACTGACAATGCATGTCAGTCAGCATGACGTCGGACCGTGGGCGGTCCGGCGTCATGTTGACTGACATGCATTGTCAGACAAGCCGGGGAAAGGCAGCACAACTGCGCATGAGTGGGCATGGTGAGCTCATATTTAGCCCGTGCCCAGTCATGCGTACTTGTGTTTTCACTGCCTTGTGCATGCCCATTAGGAGCCCCTCGGTCTCCTAATGGGCAGGCGGCGGGCGAAGTGTAAGCGGTGCCCTCAGCCAATCCTGGCGCTGCAGCAGCGCCAGGATTGGCTGAGGGGTTGCCACTTCAGTGTGCTGACATGGTGTTCCTGTTCCGTGTTCCTGTTTGAACCGTGTTCCTGTTTGAAGGCGCAAACGCGGACCAGGAGGCTGGAGCAGAGGCGGTCGGGTCAGGTAAGTTTTTGTTTTCATTTTAATTTTATTCTCCCTCGGCCCCCCACCCAGCGCGACCTGCTTTCGTTTTTTAATGATATGAGCAATGGGCATTAGGTCTTAGTAGGCGCTATAGATGTTAAATCGATTGTGAGATGTGCTCTGTCAAGACTCAAGGACGCACGTCGGGGCAACTAGCCGCTGAGACTGCAGGGCTCACACCGACATTTTATCTAAGCAGGTGGTGTACCCAACACACCACGTCCACTGCCGTAACGCAACATAATGGCCCCTACGGCAGAGTGCGATGAGGGGCCGAGAGACAATATTGTTAACATTGGGATGAACGGTGGTACACGCTACAAGGACCACACCTGATCTATTCACAGGCCATATTCTCTTCGTGACCCTCCCTTGAAGGGAACGTAAGGTACACTGAGTTCATGCAATTTATGCATAGGCTTGTGTGAAGCGCGCACACCACATCGAAGAATCTTACCTACATATATTAAATGCTGTAAACAATAGGTGCTATGAAGTTCCAAGCTACCTTTTATTTTATACAGCGCTTGCCAGCTGAGTTTTTCACCGTTGGTAATGACTGGTGTTACCATTACCCAAGTGGCAGCTGTTCCTTCTGCAGACCCACAACTGGCTGAATGTTTGAGTCGGCCCTGCAGTGTTTGGAACCTGTGACTCGTAGGGCACACATTGATGCCAGCAGTTAGCTCCAGGAGCAATCTCACCCACATTAGTCGGTAAGCTACATGTCACCTTCCTGTGCTCTGGTCGCCATGAATGCCAAAACAGCAAAGGGTGCCTAGATTCCCAAAGCGCTACGGGGCCATCCATGTGTTGGTAAGTATTTCCATAAGTGCACGTAAAACTGGCATGATACTATTATAAAATTCCGTCTGACTTCACACACATATTTCTGTTTATATTACTATTCTGAACATTATATGTCTCTTGTTATGTGGCAGTGTGCTCCTCCTTTGTGACCAGTACTAGTCTGAGTCTAGCATGGTGCTGTTCATTTTGAAGTAGGTATTGGACGCTACGCTCAACACAAGTCTTTTATAGCGCTGTCTGTCGTCGTAAGTCACTGCTTGAGTCCAGTTCTCCCGCTGCTGGCAGCTGCCTCCCCCCTCCTTTGTTCCCCCTCTTCCCTCTCTGTCTCGCTCCTCCTCATGTAGTAGAGCCTTCAAGAAACAGGTATTACCTTCTCTTTCCTCCTTTCGTTTATTTGCTTCCTTGTGAAATGGATCCAAAAAAGAAAAACACTTGCTGGAAACGTAGACTTTTGCTGACATTTTTCAATTTCTAAGTGCAGCCTCAGGGTAGAGAGAAATAAAACATTCAAAATATGAGAAATAACTAACTAACTAAAGCAAGGTGGCCATATTGATTTATTCACACCTAAACATATTAGCGCCACATTACAGTGTTTGCCAGTGAGGCCCTTCTTTTGTTGCCTCCTCGCTCTTTGAACAACCATGTTTTCCCTGGGTGTGAAAGCACACTATTTCTGGAGGTACTGAAATACCTGCTTGTTGGGTGCGTGCATTGGATAACAAAATGCATACCCCTTATGGTGGTTCGGGCTCGCTCGCTACGCTCGCTCGCAACTGTGCAGTGTGCCAATCATTTTACGCCTCACCTCTTTCAAATGTCACCAGCCGCCCCTGGGCCTGTATAGGACCAGATGTACACAACTAATGGCAAGGAACTAGCTGAACAAGCATTTGCAATTCAATAGGTCTCGCATTACTGAAAGTTTGAGCTATTGGCTTTGCATTATGATTTGCAACGCCAATAGGTCAAACTTTCAGTAATGTGAGACCTATTGCATTGCAAATGCTTGTCTGTAAAGCTGACACACGAGCTTGTGGAGTGATTTTCTCATGTTCACTTTTACAATAAAATATGAAAAAATCAATATTTTAAATCAAATAACAATTTAATTTATTTAATACGTTTGAGAATTACAAAATGACAGCCGTACAAACTCTAGTCTACAACATATGTCAGAAGAGTAAAACTCATAAAAAATTATAAATTGAAAGCAAACTGTAAACATTCAGTGAAGCCTGCAAGATGGCTCAGCAAGTTATATGCGCAGAGTTGACATTTGCTGTAACTCGCTGGCCTACAGCTTAAATCCTGAGATCAGTACATTGACAGTAAAAACAGCTCTGATGTGTAAAATAGAAGTCATGATTATAAGTGCAAAGACGCATGTATGTCTTCAAAATAAATGATCAACATGGAGGGTGCCAAACAGCTGTCTTGTTTGTCTGAAAGACTGGAGCATATAAACCAGACATTTAGAAAAAATGACCTACTATTTAGCCTTCGCCTTTCATTCAGTCATGTATCTACAAGTAACACGTGCATAATAATTTATCAGCCATAATAATTAATGTACATGACAGGACATATCTTAATATGCTTACATGTACGTTTTGGTAACAGTATTTGACCTCCCAGCACATGCGTTCGGGTTGCATGACTTAATAACTATCCAGCATCCCATTATGAGGCATGTATATGATGCTTCAATCTGTGTGAGATTCTGAATTATACATTTGGTGAAACGGTCCCATCAAATGAATTTCTTCACCTTTTCAATGACAAATCCTGCGATGAACCCCAGGTATCAATTGCATATAGTGGCAGACTTTTCCCCAGAGAACTACTGTTAAGTATTTAGGTTGCACCAAAACATTTTAAAGGCAAGAAACAGACCAATAAAACTGCCAAACCATTTTAGTAAAACAAAATGAAAAATAATGATATAAATACATTCTATGAAAATGGGCAACATGGGAACAGGAGGTATGAATTTTTAAAGCGTTTAAGTGGAAAAGTGCCAACAATCTGTCAACAGTGGGGGCTCCTACACTAAGGCGGAGGAGCGTCACCCCACATGAAAAAAAAAATGATAATAACATAACATTCTGATCATTTTATTTTTTCGGTACTGGGCTGGCACAGTTTTGATTAAGGGATGGGGTGGGGCTGGGCTGGCAGCCAACAGGGGGAGGAGTGGTAAGTGCACCTAAGTGCGCCTGATGATTTGTTCGACTGTCTTGGGACTGCCAAACCATCATATGCACTTTGCATGTTCTCCACCCAGGCTGCATTACAGCCTGGGTGGAGCACATGCCCAGGCTTCCACTTCCTCTCTGAGCGCCGAGCCACATCGTTCACACCAATCACGACGCTGAAATCAGCAGCATTGTGATTGGACAGGGAGCCTGGATGCTTCCTTCCTGTTCCTGCCTCGTCAAAGTAAGGAGACCGTAAGAGTGGCAGCGTTGGCGTATGCCAGGTAAGTCCAATTTTCTTTTTTTCAACAGAATCAGCAAGCAGGTGGTTTCTGACAGCAAAGCCTTCTTGGATTTTGCCATTAGAAACCTAGCAATATAAATGAGACAGGAAAACAGCATGTTTCCTGTGTCTGAAAATTCATGGTTGGAGCTCCCACTCCAGCAAAGCCTAAATGAGGTCTTTGGCGCTTGTTTGCTGCTTAAAATCCTTAAGCAGACCAAGGGAGCATGATGTAGCTGATGAAGGCCCATAAGGCCGAATACTTAATTTTAACAGTCCTGAGGTAGCCTCGAACTTCCCATCCAAAAGTTCAATCAGAGCAAGCACACCAGCAATTCTTGGCCCCTGAGGTCATAGTATTATCAGGGGGAAAACATGTCCTGGCCTATTGCAGGGCAAGAATGAGACCTCTATTTCTCTGAGAAAATTTGACATTTTCCTGTGTAATTGTAGCTCAATAGTCACTCTCAGGAGAATATGACATTAGTCAAAGTTAATCAAGGGCTAAAATGTGACGACCTATTCATTTATCAAAACTCCCCTCATGTGAAAGAGTGAATGAATCTCTTCTCCAATGGGATCCTTCCCTCTTCATCTGCTCTCACAAGCATCAACATTGTTTGGAATTTCTTACAGTCTCTGATTGCCAGTTTTACCTCTTATCAGATCATACTTAACATTGTCTTTGAATCCACTAATGTATATGGCTTGCCTTTGTTATTATTATGATTTTTGTTTGCTTTTGATTGACTTGGCAATCATTATTTAGCTCATAATTATCCTTTACTATCACTGTATTCACCCTACAGTGAGCATTGAACCACCCTTGCATTGGTAAGCATGCCACTGGCCACTTTTGGGTATATATTACATATTGTTAAGAACCCTCCTACTTGCTGATTGTCTCTACTGTGCAAATGTATCTCTTGCATACTTTTATCTTCCCAAAATTATTCCTGCTTTGACTAAGTGAATATATGGGAAACAGAAATCTTAACCACTTCAGAGCATCCTGACTGTAGAGCAATACGTATAATTTCTTTATTTTATCTCCAGGGTTGTACTTGACTCACTCCTGCTCCCCATCTGATGTGGAATTCTTGCATTAATTGCACTAGGGATTGACACATCTAGAGACAGGGGGGTATTTACAAGGAAATGGCGCTGCGCTGTGCTGCTCGCAGTTTAGCAGTGCCACGCCGTTCGAAAAACGCATGGATACGAGGTATTTACAAGAATACGGCGCAGTTCTGTGTTTTTCCTTGCACTGCCACTAAACAAAGCTGCCTAGTGCCAACACAGACACCCTTGCACCATAGTGCAAGAGTGCATGCATTGCAGGGAGAGTCCCTACAATGCAGGCACTATTGCACCGTAGTGCAAAGGTGTCTGTGTTGCAGGGATGATAGCTTATGTGCAGGAAGGGACATCTTATTGCACATAAACAATCTTTAAAGGCAATTTGCTCTTTCTATGTGTGCTGCAGAATGCAGTACACTTAGAAAGAGTAAAAACGATGAGAAATAAAAGTATTTCTCCTCGCTGCGCCAATCCAAAGCCTGCTATTCAGTGGAGTTCGTTTTTGGCGATGCCTCAGATTTACAAATGTTGTAAATCTGGGGCAGCGTCGAAAAGCAATGGGTGTTGCGGTGGAACGCCCACAGCAACACCCATTGTATGCTCCTTTCACGCATACACATGCATGAAAGGTGTGATATTTACAAAGTGATGCTAAGCCACGCAAAGTGGCTTAATGCCGCTTTGTAAATACGGAGCAGTGCATTGTGCCACCGGAACGTCAGAAAAAGGGACGTTCCGGTGGCGCAATGCTGATCGCAGTTTAAACTTTAACATTTTGGATCATCAGAACCAGATGAACACGGTCTCTAATTAGAAAGACTTCTATTTTCATTTTCTGATAGTAGCAATACAGCCAAACCTACCTTGTTAAGTATTACATGTAGTGCTGCTGAATTTATTATCCAACATTTGATTCATGTCGTGAGCACCTCAAGCCTTGCGCCGTCACGCTTAGTACCACCATGTTGTCTCGTACTATTTATACATAGCATTTGTTTGCAATACACTGTAATTCGAAAGCAAGCATTGTTGTTCTCCTTACTCTAGTGACCATATGAATAATTAGGTAATTAATATACTGGTTGCCTCACCAAGACATTTTATATCCGTGGATTTTTACCATGCTTTACTTTATTATGCAACTCATTTGAAGTAACACACACAAGCCCAAAGTAAAAAAAGTTGTTGAATACTTTTTTTGTGGGTTGAGACCTACTTTAGAATCAATTTGTGTGTTTGCTGAATGCACTTTTTTTTAAGTAGCAGAAGCAATACATTTGGTTTCAATTCTTCTTCAGTTACAATTGTTGCATAACATGTTTTCCTTGTTTTCTGGTAAGTTCTGTTTTCACAGTCAACTGCTGATTCATTTACTGTGATTAACTGCTGTCTGGTGATCATCTTCTCATAATTACTCTTTTCTAGCACAACTGATATTCTCACTAAATCATAGCTGACAAGTGAGAGTGTGCATTCTTGCAGTGTGCATTTCCCCAATACCTATTGAACTGCCCATTGAGTTTCCTTTTAAACCTTTACCTAGCCACCATAAACATCTATACTAACCATAAACAATTATGAAAATGAGAGACTGTGAGTTCACATATGAATGGGAAATAAAAGGTTTAGAGCTATATAAAAAAAAAAGCCTCAATGAAAATTGAAGAGAAATAGAGTGTGAGTCACACACAAAAACATAATAAACACAGAGAATGATATTAGGAGGGGGCATCAAAAGGAGACAATAAAAATGGCAAAGCGCACTATGAACGTCGGAACTCTTTTACACCTGGTGTACCTTAAATAATGTAGTGTCTGGGTGGCAGCAGTGACGAGATAAAAAGGAGAGTAGGTCATCACAACATTTGAAAATTGAATCCAGAGAGAGAAAACCAATATACTCTTTTATGTGGACTGCTTTCAGTACTTAATTTGAGCCGGTGGTTTCCGGTGCTCTGCATCGGCACTTAATTGTCAACGCTGCGCTTGACTGTCTCCCACAAGGTGGTTCTGTTTAACTAATTTAGAGATGACCACAACAACAGTTAACTAATAATTCAATCTACATTACAAATTACTATTCCGTGCCACCCAAGCCATTCTTATAGCTTTGGGGCCTGATATGGTCTGAGTTGTCAAGCTTGTAGGAGTGAGATGCTTAGTAATTGTGTTGTTACTATCATTGGCAGCACTTGGAGGGGCAATGTGCGGTGCAAGCTGCAGTGGCCTCCTGATGTTGATTTCTTTGCAAATTAAGCACTAACTGCTTTGACAACTCAACCTTCCACATGGCTGCTTTACCTTGGGACCTAACATTGTGCAGAATTACAGCAGTGGAGAAAATGGCCACTACATGTAAGGAAACATGACACTAGATGAGCATACCCGATGAAGAAAGCTGCATTTGAGATGTGCCATGAGTGTTACTCTCTTAGGTCGAGTAATATAATAAAAGAGCTGGGGTGGAGAAGGAAATCAAAGAAATATGCTGGTGTACTTGCTGGAAGAAGAGTGTATGCTGTCTCTTGCCCGAGCTGTTGAATCAGCAGTAAAGGCTTTAGGAACTACATGCCTGTCTTGCCCCATTGTTCAAAATGAAAGCTTTGCGGAAGGTGCCCTGCAGCAGTATGTTACATCTATCATGTTGTCATGCCATTAGCTTTGAGGGCCTGGAATAGTCAGACTTGTCACATCTGTAGGAGTGTGAGGGTTAGTAGTTGTGTTGGTACTGCCTTGGCAACACAAAAAGATGAGGGATAGAATGCTGAACATTGTGAAATGTTCACCCCCTGTCCAGAGATCTGGCCCTAAATCCATTGTTTTTTGCTCACCATGCCATCTCAATTTGGGCCCAGCCACATGCAAATCAGTCTGTTTCCAGTGCACCATGTTTAAGGAGTGTAGTGGAGCTGACCAGAGCAGCGCACCCTTTACCTTATGCAGCCAAAGGCCAGCACTTCCTCTTCTACAGGACTCTTCCCATTGGCCATTTCTACTGGGTAAACCAGTGGGACAGAAATGCCGCAACAACTGGGATGTGTGTGGTCTGGTAGCCAAGCATGAGAAAAACCCATGAAGTCACATGATATCCGTCTTCCACTATCTTTTAGCTCATGTACTGAGTACAGGTGTTGTTTGTTCGCTGAATGAGTCCAAGTGTGACTCTTGACCAATTTAGGAATAGGACAAGGTGGACCTCGTGGCCTAGAGAGGTTTTTCAAGACATCCATAATGGATTGTAGTAAACACCCCCAGAATGTATTCCCAAATACATTAGAAAGTGACAGTACCTGTCACACTCCTGGGAAAAGAAACCGGTCCTAGGAAGCTTGTTTCCGGTCCAGGGAAGACATGGCTTGGCAGTTCGGGCTGGACTGTTCCCATGAGGCACAGGGTCAGACTGATTTGCATATGGCCATGTCTGAACTGGGGTGGCAGAGTGGGCTAAAGAACGGTGATGGATTAAACCCAGATCAGTTGACTGGGGGTGAGTGCTTGCAATGCTCAACACTCCGTCCATCATTTCCTTTGGTTTTTGCTTTGTTCGCCATAAGTATGCTCAGACGTGAGTCCCTTGCTCACTTTGCCACTGGATTCAAGCAAGCCTGGCTGAAGACGGCTGAAATGCCAGAAACCGGTCCTAGGAAGCTTGTTTCCGGTCCAGGGAAGACATGGCTTGGCAGTTCAGGCTGGACTGTTCCCATGAGGCACAGGGTCAGACTGATTTGCATATGGCCATGTCTGAACTGGGGTGGCAGAGTGGGCTAAAGAACGGTGATGGATTAAACCCAGATCAGTTGACTGGGGGTGAGTGCTTGCAATGTTCAACACTCCGTCCATCATTTCCTTTGGTTTTTGCTTTGTTCGCCATAAGTTGGCAGGGTATGCTCAGACGTGAGTCCCTTGATCACTTTGCCACTGGATTCAAGCAAGCCTGGCTGAAGACGGCTGAAATGCCAGAAACCGGTCCTAGGAAGCTTGTTTCCGGTCCAGGGAAGACATGGCTTGGCAGTTCGGGCTGGACTGTTCCCATGAGGCACAGGGTCAGACTGATTTGCATATGGCCATGTCTGAACTGGGGTGGCAGAGTGGGCTAAAGAACGGTGATGGATTAAACCCAGATCAGTTGACTGGGGGTGAGTGCTTGCAATGTTCAACACTCCGTCCATCATTTCCTTTGGTTTTTGCTTTGTTCGCCATAAGTTGGCAGGGTATGCTCAGACGTGAGTCCCTTGATCACTTTGCCACTGGAATCAAGCTATCCTGGCTGACGAGGGCTGAAAACCCGAAACCGGTCCTAGGAAGCTTGTTTCAAGTCCAGGGAAGACATGGCTTGGCAGTTCGGGCTGGACTGTTCCCATGAGGCACAGGGTCAGACTGATTTGCATATGGCCATGTCTGAACTGGGGTGGCAGAGTGGGCTAAAGAACGGTGATGGATTAAACCCAGATCAGTTGACTGGGGGTGAGTGCTTGCAATGTTCAACACTCCGTCCATCATTTCCTTTGGTTTTTGCTTTGTTCGCCAAAATAAAACCATGCCCATTATCCGTGGTGCTGACTATGCAGAGGGACCAAGTGTGGCCCAATCCTGGTATGAGCAAGGCCAATTCTTTAACCAGGTTGGCCTGGACAGCATATCTGGTGTGACACCAGGGGGCAGATTTACTATAACTTGTGTTGGGTTGCATCACTTTTGTGGGTCAGCTCCAAATGTAAAATCTTTTTTTGCATTTACTAAGTCAGGTGATGCCTCATTGCATGGTTTAGTAAATACAAAGAAACTCATAGGGTTGCCTTGCATTGCCTTTGGTTTGGAAGGGGTGGAGCAGGGCATTTCCATGCATCACCCGTGGATTTTGGCACATTCTCAGATTTACTCAGGCTAGTGAACCTGCGAATGTCTCAAAATGCTTCACCTTCCCAAGTGAGGTGTAATAAGGGGAAATATCTTTATTTTTCCACGTTGTTTCCTCTATCCACATGTGCTGCATTTTGCAGCACACATATGAAGAGGATTACACTTTGAAGGATTGTTTTGTTTTCTTTGCAGTAAGGTATCCGTTCCGGTGGCGCAATGCTCTTGGCAGTTTGAACTTTAACATTTTGGATTATCAGAACCAGATGAACAAGGTATCTAATTAGAAAGACTTCTATTTTCATTTTCTGATAATAGTATCATTACAGCCAAACCTACCTTGTTAAGTATTACATGTAGTGCTGTTGAATTTATTATCCAACATTTGATTCATGTCGTGAGCACCTCAAGCCTTGCGCCGTCACGCTCAGTACCACCATGTTGTCCTTGTACTATTAGTAAATAGCATTTGTTTGCAATACACTGTAATTCGAAAGCAAGCATTGTTGTTCTCCTTACTCTAGTGACCATATGAATAATTAGGTAATTAATATACTGGTTGCCTCACCAAGACATTTTATATCCGCGGATTTTTACCATGCTTAACTTTATTATGCAACACATCTGAAGTAACACACACAAGCTCAAAGTAAAAAAAGTTGTTGAATACTATTTTTGTGGGTTGAGACCTACTTTAGACTCAATGTAGTGTTTGCTGAATGCACTTTTTTTAAGTAGCAGAAGCAATACATTTAGTTTCAATTCTTCTTCAGTTACAATTGTTGCATAACATGTTTTCCTTGTTTTCTGGTAAGTCCTGTTTTCACAGTCAACTGCTGATTCATTTACTGTGATTAACTGCTGTCTGGTGATCATCTTCTCAGAATTACTCTTTTCTAGCACAACTGATATTCTCACTAAATCATAGCTGACAAGTGAGAGTGTGCATTCTCGCAGTGTGCATTTCCCCAATACCTATTGAACTGCCCTTTGAGTTTCTTTTTAAACCTTTACCTAGCCACCATAAACATTTATACTTACCATAAACAATTATGAAAATGAGAGACTGTGAGTTCACATATGAATGGGAAATAAAAGGTTTAGAGCTATATAAAAAAAAGGCCTCAATGAACATTGAAGAGAAATAGAGTGTGAGTCACACACAAAAACATAATAAATATAGAGAATGATATTAGGAGGGGGCATCAAAAGGAGACAATAAAAATAGAAAAGCGCACTATGAACGCCGGAACTCTTTTACACCTGGTGTACCTTAAATAATGTAGTGTCTGGGTGGCAACCGTGATGAGATAAAAAGGAGAGTAGGTCATCACAACATTTGAAAATTGAATCCAGGGAGAGAAAACCAATATACCCTTTTATGTGGACTGCTTTCAGTGCTTAATTTGAGCCGGTGGTTTCCGGTGCTCTGCATCGGCACTTAATTGTCAACGCTGTGCTTAACCGTCTCCCACAAGGTGGTTCTGTTTAACTAATTTAGAGATGACCACAACAACAGTTAACTAATAATCCAATCTACATTACAAATTACTATTACGTGCCACCCAAGCCATTCTTATAGCTTTGGGGCCTGATATGGTCTAAGTTGTCAAGCTTGTAGGAGTGAGATGCTTAGTCATTCCCAAGTGAGGTGTAATAAGGAGAAATATCTTTTTTTCTCTTTTTTTTTTCCTCTATCCACATGTGCTGCATTTTGCAGCACACATATGAAGAGGATTACACTTTGAAGGATTGTTTTGTTTTCTGTGCAGTAAGGTATCCCTTCCTACACATAAACAATCCTGCCAGAAACACAGGCACTTTTGCACCAGATTGCAAGGGTGCCTGCGTTGGAGCTAAGCAGCCTAAATTGCGCCAGAGCTGAGGAGCACCATATCTAAGTAGATAGAGGGTTTTTCTACTCCCTACAATTTACGCAACACAGAGCAGCAACTTTCCTTGCTCCACCCCGTTGCGTGAATGCTGCCCCCACATTGCTTCTAAACACAGCACATTACTAGGCACAACTCTTAGCAAAATGACACTCCACCTGTGGCAGCAAAATACTTGTATATTTACTGGTCTTCTTTTCAACGAGCAACCACTTCTGTGGTGCCTAAGAGAACCGTCAACCAGCAAACGCAAACAAACAAGAATACATAAATATACAGTAATACAGTCTTACATAGAATGATGATTTAAAACAAGTAGCAGTCATTTTAGAACAGTAACGTTTTGTTTTAAGCAGAATAGTTTCCAAATGGTTTCTTCACCGCCAGCTGCACAGAAGCTGGCAAGGAAAAGAACAAATACAAAAACCTCGCGTGTGCCAGACCTCAATTATGTTGCATCATAAAATTAAATTAATACCGTGGTAATAATACATTTGTTCGACAATTTCATAGGCTTGTCTTAACATGGCGTGGATGAGACCAAGCTTTGATAAACAAGCACTGTCTCTAAACGATGGAGGTTGATTCGTTCCAAGAAAGTGTTACTTCAAAAGGGATAAACTTAGCGAGAAGGGAACGAAGATACGAAGAACCCAATCATAGGCGTTATTTCTAACAGGCTGCCAGCTGGGGTTTCCTGTCATCGGCTGTTAGATTTCGGCTTGGCTTCTCTTTCAGAACGTATGCAGCGTGATTCTTTTTTTAGTGCTGCGAAGTCGAATCAGAAAATAAAATGCATATAAATATGCTTTAAAATAAATCATATTTGGATCTCTAATTCAAAATAATGACATGGGGCAGATTTATGTGGGACTTGCGCCCCTTTTACGCCGCCGTTGCGTCACTTTTGTGACGCAGCGGCGACGTAAACCCTGCGCCACGTTGCGCCCCATTTACATCGTGACGCATCTATGGAGCTGCGTCACGGTGTAAAGCCCTGCGCCACGTGAAACCTGCTTCAGGTTTCACGTGGTGGCGTTTCGACACAGGGGGGGGGGGGCGTTCCGTCGCAGGAACGCCCTTGAAAAGTGACTCAGTGAAATCTATAAGATTTCACTGAGTCACTTTCCCAACGCTGATGCGTCAAAACCCTGCGCCTGCTTGAAGCAGGCGTAACTCTTGACGCACCATGTTAGGGATAGGGTAGGTTGGAACAGTGCAGGAGTTGCGTCGCACTTGCGACGCAACTTCAGCATTGCGCCAACCTTACGCCGGCAGATGCGTCACGTATCTGCTTGTCCTTGCGCCACGATGCACCGCATTGTAAATGCGGCGCATCTGCGTTGGCGCAAGGGCAAACTTGCGTGACGCATCTTCCCTGGCGCATCCATGCTGATTTGCAGGGATGCGCCAGGGAACATAAATCTGCTCCATAGTCTTATAAAATTACAAGTATTCATGTTCTTGTTGGTGAATAATGCCTTACTTTAACAAGGGTATTTACGTTCTCAGGATTACTCGATATGCATTCAAAAATAGGTCACGAAAATATGCAAGTTTTGTTTTTTCAACTATTTACCCCGTAGTAGAGAGCTTAAATATACATTTATAATTCAAATTGAACTTTTAAAAGCAGTGAAATTGTGTTTTTCTACTTTTTAGAACGGGCTATTAAAAAAAAAGGATTTGAAATGTTTAATGTTTCATGAGAGCATGGTTACTAACATAGTATGGACAAGTAATCTTTATCCACATAAATGTATGTTAATTGGAATCAGATTTTTCACTGCTCGCTAAAATGCAGTAGCACTTTGATAGAATTAATCTTAAATTATGTCTCTCTGTTGGACAGTATAGCACCTAAGATTGGGAATGGTACCAAACAAAGTTCTGTTCTCTTAAACAACTGAGGAATTAATTGATATAACTCTGCACCACAGGTCATCTACTACATCCTAATGCGTTCCCATGAGAAAACAAACATATGAGGACTTAGAAAACTCAGGGGTCACCTGAGCAACAATCATGGGTTGAGCCAGATGCACTGGAAGCCCTCTGTGAAATCTCAGGGAGCCAGAGCCGTCCTTTCTTCTCTGCATGAGTGGCAGGAAATCTCCTACTTAAATTCTGATAGCCATGTCCTTCTACAAACCCTTGAGCCCGGTCACTGCCGTTTATCCCATCGCTGGGGGCCAAGGAAGGAAGAGAGGGGAAGCGGACCGGGAGAGCAGAGGAAGCATATCTCCCAGCCTGCTCAGCGGCTTCCAGCGCCATTGCGCAGCCGCCAACGAGTGCTTCGCGCCAGTCGGCGCTTTAAAATTCTGCTGGGGTTCCCGCAGCATGGGACGTGCGTGGGTGTGCCCGGGCACTCCCCGGGCAAAGCCTGGACCGTCTGCGCCCGTATGCACCCGTCACCGACCGGAAGCTTGGTGAGTACCCGACGTGGGTATCCTAAATCGGATACTGTATTAACTTTGCCTGATGGCTATACTTGAAGGATTTGTTTAATACTTCCAAAGCACCCAAGCTGCCTTACACACTAATTCGTCAAACTTTAGCAGGCTTTGTAAATTTATAAATCGTGGTATATAGTAGGATTCATTACTACGGGCGATTCTTGACGAACTTGACTATAAATATTACCATCCGTCAATATGGGGAAAAGAAAGACAGAATCCAGCAAAGGACTATGTAGGAAGATGGACACCAAGAAATCCACGAGCACTCGCTCCTCATTACTGAGCTATTTGATTGGTGCAATGGGGGCAATAGAGAAACAAATAAGCACTGTGGAAGAGACACTGAACGCTGAAGCCAGAGGAGAAAATCTAACAGAGAGCACCCAGGCTACAACGGGGACAGAACCAATACCCATTCCTATTATTCCTACTATAAAAGGTTGTGTACAAAATACATCTGATAAGGTGTGGGTTAGTGAGGAGAAGGACGGAGAATACCAACCCCCTCCTAAGCGCGTGAGAAAGCCGGAGGGTAGAAAGGAGATCATACATGGGGACTCCCTTTGACAAAAGACTCCGAGTTCTAAACAGCAAAGGAAGGTGATGAAGCGAAATAAGGCACCAAACTCAACACAAGTAGGACAAAATGTAAAACAACTAGCACTGAATGAGCCTTATAGCAAAAGCAATGACCCAAGAAATGGTTCCATTTTGATAAAACAGCTAGAAACCCTCTTAAAGAATCACTGGGAAAGATGGATGAAAGGTTAAAAAAATATTGAGGTAGCCCTAGGGAAATTTCAGGAGAAGAACTTGGCACTCAACAATCAGGTGATTAGAGAGGGTGGGGCCCCTACAAAGCCCAGACAGCCTAACACAACAAGTGCAAGATCATTGGAAGTACCAACCACATCAGCTAATACCAACATATTATCTAATAGGGAAAGAGAAGATCCAAAGAAAGTAAGGCAGGATAACCAGATGGGAACAAGGGGTTCCAAAACTCTGACTGGCATAGAACATTCTTCGCAAAATAGTAACGGCCAAGGGGAGGATTGGGGAAATCAGCAGGGGAGGAAAATAGATGAAACCCCCATGCACTACACCCATTTAATTTCTCATTCCGCATATTACCCACAGGCTAAAATGTAACACATTGTCCGACCTTTAGATCTCCTGCCTGAAGCAAACCAATATACTGTTATTTTAACAAACGTCCCGCAGCTCTCAGTACGAGAAAATGAATCCTGGGAGATTCTAAGAAATAAATCCCTACACTGGTTGAGCACTAGGACAGGACTACATAGAGTACTGTTTTCTGAATTCAAAATGGTCAGAAGAACTGCTTGGGTGGGGAAAACCCCAAAGGCATTAATAGAGGACTGTGTGGTATTAACTTTTGGCTCCACATACCTGGTGAAAACAATTTTGGAGCGACTATGAGAAAGCTTCCACTCGAGTAGAAATCTACTCGAGCAGCAGAAAAATACTGCTTGCACTGTGCACGATGCAGTTTGCACTGATTGCACAGTGCGGACAAGCATCCAGCACTGTGCAATCAGTGCGAACAGCATCTTGCACAGTGCACTACGCAGTTTGCGAAGCTACGCGTAGCTCGCGTGGTGCGAAGTGCACTTCGCGTAGCTACGCGTAGCACTACTTCGCAAACTACGCCCAGGGTTAGTCAAAACGCATCCCGGACTCTCCACCAAAGCTGGCAGATTGTCAAGCAGTGCCAGAGATAATCAAGCCAGAACAAAAGCAAACACAAAGAGTAGGGACCAACCCCTTATAAGTAGGAATATGTCAGACTACGCTATCATCGACTCTCCCAATCCCTTTCGCGCCAGAAGTAAATTCTGTAAAAGGAACACATAGCGATAATCATAATTCTATCAAATTGGTTTACTGGAACATAGCAGGATTACAAACTAAGGTAGGCAATCCAGCGTGGTCTGATTTTATAATGGCGTTTCATATCATATGTCTCCAAGAGACGTGGTTAAAGGAGCCCATACATATGAATGGATATCGAATGTATCATATGGCCGCTGTTGCAGGAAATCATGGGAGGGCAAAGGGGGGATTAGCTATTTACATATCTTATATGTTAAATATCAGGAAAATTGTATTGAAACACGAGGAGGTACACTATCAAGTGATGGAGTTGTATACTGGGAGAAAGGAAAGACTGGCATTGGTACATTTTTATAATAACGCATAGACGGACCAGTGGTAACAACAACATTGTAAATGCTGCAGAAACTCTAAATGAGGGAGGTGATGAAAGTATATCATTACGTCCGACAACCGCTAATGATCTCCAAATTACCTTGGATGAGGTAAATAGGGCAATCATGGCAAGTAAGGTGGGTAAGGAGCCTGGCCCCGACGGGATTCCCGTAGATTTATTTAAGAGTAATTTAGAGCTATGGGGCCCAATACTTACACAAGTAATTACGGCAAGTTGTTCTTTTGAGCATATAGAGACTTGGTCGGAATCCATCTTAGTTCCCATTTTTAAAAAGGGAAACAGACAAGATCCCACATGTTACCGACCAATATCTGTGTTAGATTCCTCGGCAAAAATAGTGGGCGTATAGTATTAGAGAGATTACAAGACTGGGCCGAGGAAAATAACATACTCTCGGACTTACAATTCGGATTTCGTAAGGGATTGGGAACCGTCGAACAAAGCCTTAATTTGAGCATTGTTATTGCTAAATACACTTGTCTAGAAAAAGGAAGGCTATTCTTAGCGTTTGCTGACTTAACCACAGCCTTTGACTGCGTAATACACGAGAGCCTGTGGGGAGTCCTTCGGGATTTGGGGGTGAACAATACTATCATACATTTCCTGAAATATCTCTACCAGAACGCCAAGGGCAGAGTTCGTTATGGTCTCAATGGAGAAGGCACAGTACCCTTTCCCAATTAAGAAGGGGTCAGGCAAGGATGCGTGCTGGCCCCCTTCCTTTTTAATCTCTATACAAACGGTTTAGAACAAGCACTGATGAAAGCGGGACAAGACTTCCCCATGATAAAAGGGCTACCAATACTGGCATTAATGTATGCAGACGATGCCATCCTGATGTGTCGCACACAAGTGAGATTACAAAGATTATTGGATGGCTTTGCAGCATTTATGCGAGACCTAGGCCTAAGGGTGAACACATCAAAAACGTTTGTTATGAGATGTGGCATAGGTAGTAAAAAATGCAGAGATATGTTCATCGACAAACAAAGAATACATTTTATCAACAGTTTTAGCTATTTATGAATACTATTTGATTGTAGAGCTACATGGGTCCAGGCCGTGCAGATGAAAAAACTCGCTTTTATGGAAACTACCACAGCCCTAGTTAACTTTGCCCAAAAATTAGGAACGAGGCCCCCGCAAGTCCTACTACAAATTTACAGGGCTAAATGTGTATCGACAGCTTTGTATGGCGCGGGAGTGTGGGGACATTGTAACGTTCAACCCTTACAAACGGTTGAGAATCTGTTCCTAAAATACATCCTGGCTCTCCCAAGTAGCGTATCATCATATGTCTGTCACACGGAACTGGGGGTTCCATTCTTAACAGATTTAATTAAAATTGAACCAATTATTTACTGGTACAGGATATGGAGCTGTGAGGAAACCCATTTGAATCAGGAGATTTTAACTGATGTTCTGGGATTGACTGGTGTGCTAAAAATGAAATGGTTAAAATATGTCCGGGACTTTTTGTGTGATCTAGGATACCCTGAGTTTTATAATAAGCCAAGCAAAATGAGTGTGATGTCAAGAAAGGAGCTGAAAGTTAAATGTTTATCATTACTTGAATCATGTCGACTATCAGACAATTTTGCTAAGCCCACAGTATTGCACCATCAGACGATAGTAATAACTTACAGCATCCAACCTTATCTCATTTTAGTGCGTGGTCAATATGATAGACTGTTGTTAAAAAGATTCAGATTAGACATATTTCATCGTATAACCAGCTTCCCAAATATGAACGAATGGGCAAGGGTGATGCAATTATGCCACTGTGATAACAGGTCAGAGCAAACAACAATTCATGTAGCTTTCTTTTGTAAATTTCATAACTTACAAAGGAAAAAATGGTTAGTGCCGCTTTTAAAGAAACTTGCTTTTAGAAGATGCCGACCGGCGTTTTTAGTCTTACAATTTTCAGAAAATGAATTTATGATATAGATTTTAGCAAATTTTTTGAAAAGCGTGATAAATTGTAGGCAGTCGATAATACTGTGATGAATTATCTGCATTACTATCTTAACTCCACGGGAAAGGAGACGCCTTTTGTTAAATCTTGAATAACTATGTATTTTTAAGATGTGCTTTTATGATTTTCTTATACAGAAATCGAATAAAGTTTGTTTACTTAAAATAAGTGTAGGAGTCATCAATCAGCAGTCTCTGAGCTCTCCCTTCCTTCTACTTTGGGCTCAGCAGGAAAAGGTAATGATAAATATGTAATACGAAGAGCCAGTACTTATAGTAAGGTTTTTACCGGGAGGAGATGAAAGGTTAGGACTCAAGGGAAAAACTGTCTGAACCGCAAGATATGGACGAAGTAACTTTTCAAGGTTTGAATCTGTGGTCTATTGTGAAGACGTGAGAAACTAAAGAGTTTACCTGCTTCAGGGTTTTCTGAAATCCTATTGGACATTGAGAAGAGGTAATGTATCAGATGTTTGTCTTGTGTTTTATACATTTATATTAGAATGTGTTCCTGGAGTAGGCTGGCATTCACACTAACTGCACTCTGGCTTCTATCATCCGAGAACACTCTGGATTATTCTATTGAGACCTATAGGGTCAGTTCTCTTCAGGAGAGATTTCCTTTTAGCCCTTTTTCCTTTCTAAAAGATGTCTGCTAATTAATAGCAGAGAATACCTTCCAGCTGAAAATGTCCTTTGTGTAAATGCGAAAACTTTATTCTTATGCATCTTATTCTCTCATAAGAAGTTGTGTAGGGTTTCTGTACTGACAGCTTTCCCTTGACATAATTATGCAATTAAAACACACAAGATGATGGACGGAATGTTGCACATTGGCAAAACATTCACCCCCAGTCACAGATCTGGGTTTAATTCAACCCCAGTTCAGACCTGGCCATATGCAAATCAGTCTTGACCCTGTGCCTCATGGGAACAGTCCAGCCCGAACTGCCAAGCCATGTCTTCCCTGGACCGGAATCAAGCATCCTAGGACCGGTTTCGGGGTTTCACCCCTCTTCAGCCAGGATAGCTTGACTCCAGTGGCGTAGTGAGCACGGGACCCACGTCTGGGCATTCGCTTCCCACGTAGGGTGAACAGCAAAACACACAAGATGATGGACGGAATGTTGCACATTGGCTAAACATTCACCCCCAGTCACAGATCTGGGTTTAATCCATCGTTATTTTGCTCACCACGCCACCCCAGTTCAGACCTGGTCATATGCAAATCAGTCTTGACCCTGTGCCTCATGGGAACAGTCCAGCCCGGACTGCCAAGCCATGTCTTCCCTGGACTGGAATCAAGCATCCTAGGACCGGTTTCGGGGTTTCACCCCTCTTCAGCCAGGATAGCTTGACTCCAGTGGCGTAGTGAGCACGGGACCGGTCCTAGGATGCTTGTTTCCAGTCCAGGGAGGACCTGGCTTGGCAATTCGGGCTGGACTGTTCCCATGATGCACAGGGTCAAGACTGATTTGCATATGGCTGGGTTCAAACTGGAACGGCATGGTGAACAAATAAACGATGGATTTAGACCCAGATCTCTGTACTGGGGTGAATGTATGACATTGTTCTGCATTCTGTCCATCAACTGTTGTTTTTGCATAATTATGCAATTGCCATTTCTATTTCTAATTCTTAATTTAGATTAGAGAAATTCAGTTATGCAATACGCTTGCTGCTTCATCTCCATTTTATTTGTTGTCTTCACTAATTTGTTATTTTACCTTATTTTGAAATATCAACTTATGCATTATTTGAACTTAATGATGACAAAGATAAAGACTAATATTTACTGAATAAAACAAATTACATTTATTAGAATTGCTAATAAAGCATTTAACTCACATCAACTCTCTTATTTGATTATTATGAAACTCCATATGGACTTCACTGTTCATGGTGTTTGATGTATAAGATCAATCCTTTTCATTTCTGTTTGTCGATGAACAAAGGTTCATAAGACCAGTGGTGGGGGGTTATTTACTGATTACTCTAGAAGACTGAGATATAAAGATCGCCTGCCTGGAAAATTTAATCCAGCTCCTCAAGACCAAGACAGAGTGCAAAAGCTCCGTAAAATCTCCTTGAAATCTCCCCTAAACAGTATATATATATATTTACCGAAAAAACAAAGGTTAGAGAGATGTTATAGTTAGGTGCAAATGTCAGTTAAAACAAACCATTTTAAATTTACAAAACCACAGAAAATCACCAGTCATAGCTCTCTCAAGTAACTTTAACTTGTGTCCTAAGTAAACTATGACTCTTGCCCCTGCCATGCACAGTTTTGTTATCAACAATGTTATTGCAAATGTTGCAGTGATGTTGTCAATGATGTCATAAAACATGTCATGAGTTATGTAATATGGAGCAGTGCATGGTGAAGGTGTGAGTCATAGTCATCTTACGGCATGAGTTATAGTTACTTGAGATGACTATAATTAGTGGATTTCAGTGGATTTTTTACATTTAAAAAAGGAATGTTTGAACTGAAATTTGCACCTAACAATAATGTCCCTTTAACGTTTGTTTTTCCTAGTGAATTTCTAAAGTTTCGTTTTAACATAAAGTATTATGTTATTACCATACATAACCCCAACCCCCCACTGCATATGCCCTTCGTTCATGTACAGCGAGCAGGCCTGGGAACCAACCCATGTGCCCCCCACACCCAAATATTTAAATACGCTGCCCCCCAAGCCCTGCCCCACCACAGTGATGGTTATTTTAATTAACCCCTTGTGTGCCCATGACGAGCTGGACTCGTCATGGGCCGCGGTTGCGCTGTGCCCATGACGAGTCCAGCTCGTCATGAACCCCGCCCGCTAATGCAACGGCCGGCACAGGGCGGGGAAAGGGCGTGGCACACAAGGGGTTAAAAAACATTTTTAATTCTATCATGGATTTGTGGATCCTTTGTGAATTCACTGCAAACATTTTAAAGAAATAACATTTTTGGCACCAGAGGGGATCCCTCTACGACTTCCCCAGCAGGCCTAGGGGGCCAAGGTATCATTACCCTTCTATGTCTTTTTTTATCTTTTTTCTACAATTCGGAATGAGTTCCGAGTCCTAAAATGCTGCCTTCACATCATTGTTGATGTGGTGGCAGCCAATCAGATCTCAATGTAAGATCTGCCAGCTCTGACGATCCTCTAAGGCGTGAAATACACAAAGTGTTTGAGGCTTAATTACTCAAAAACTGCTGAACTGATTTACTCTAAATCACAATAAGCTTGTTTTCTTTACCAAGATCTAGCTTTCTGCCAAATTTGGTGTAAATCCATTCAGCCGTTTGGGCTGTAGCTGTGTCTAATTTTCATATGGAAAAAGGAATAGGAAAAAAGTGTTCTGGGACTCCGAGACATTCCAGGTTGGAGCTGTGGTGAAAGAAAAGGTTTTTTATAAGATTCATGAAGATTCGTGCCCTTGCCATACACAGTTTTTTCATAAATAAGTTCATTGCAAATGTCGCAGTGATATTATCAATGATGTCATAGAAGATGTCATGAATAAAGTAATATGTGGGGTAATTAGCAGTGCATGGCAAGGGTTCGAGATATAGTTAAGTTAGGGTACGGGTTATAGTCTCTTGAGATAACTATAACTCGTGATTGTTTGTGAATTTTAGAGTTTAAAATGTTACATTGTTACTTAACGTTTCACCTAACTATAGCGTTACTTTAACTTTTGTTTTTTTCAGTGAATTTCTAGCATTTTTTTAAGGTAAAGAAATATTTTACTACCATACATAAAGCCCTCTTGCAGACAGCCCCACCGGAATGTGTTGGCCACAGGGCCTGTAGCCACTCCCCTCCGCAGGCTGCTAACCCAGCACCGCACACAGTCTTTGGTGATGTGGCGTAGGGTTGACCTTCGAACACTGGGAGCCCCATCTCCTGGGGCCAAAACATATATATTAAAGAGAGGAGGGGCATGCAGCCCCCTTTCCAAGCCTTAGTAGGCTCCAGGGGCCTCATACACTGGGGCCATGTGGCCCCTATCCCCAGCCTAAAAAGTTCCTGATTACCTTATGCCCCAGGACCAAGTAATTTAATAAAGGGAGGGGGCATGTGGCACCCCGTCCCGAGCCGTATGAGGCCCCAGGCACTCCATCCCCTGGGGACAAACTGTTTATAGAAAGGGAGGGGGCCACACAGCCCCCTCCTGAGCCTTCAAAGGACCAAGGGGTCTCATCCCCTGACCCTATCCCCTTGATCTGAATTGATTTGAAATTTCTAAGACGCGTGATTGCCCACGAGCGTCTTGGCACTGACTTAATACTACATCCTACAACCTAAGACCAGCCTGTTCATAGCGCAGAGATAGTAGAAACTGTATGGATGCTGAAAACAACCATGTTTTTAGCTGCTTACGAAAGCAAAGAAAATCAACCTGACTTTTGATAGAAAAGGGCAGGGCATTCCAAAGATTACAGGTGGAATGAACAAAACTGTGACTGCCTCGTGCCATTTTCTCGATTCGGGAAGTGATCACAGATCTAGATGTGGTGGTTCGCAACGTTCTTTTGGAAAGTACCATTGAAATTTACTTTTATGAAACTGTGGTCCTGATTTATGCAGTGCCAGGCGTAACGCCTTAAAGGTGATCCTTTTGCTGGCAGGGAGCCATTAAAGCTCCGCCAATGCAGCAGTTACGCACTTAAACTTAGGGATTTTCCTAAGCAAATGACAAGCTGTGTTCTGCAACATCTGAAGCCTGTTTAGTGATCTCTGTTGAATGCCCAAATAGAGGGCATTATAATAATCAAGCCGAAATATAACTAGGAAAATGACCACTGACTTTTGCGTATCCAGTGGAATGAAGGGCAGCACCTTCCTTAACATTCTTATGATGAAAAAACATGATGATGCCAATTTGTTACTTTGTTCTACAAATGACAGCTCAGTGTCGAATATCACCCTACATGTTTTACTTTTGAAACTGGCAGTGGAGGGGGATAATGAGATTGGGGCCATCAAGTTCTGTTCCAGAAGGTAAAATCCTTCCCAAAAAGGAGAACCTCTGTTTTTTGGGTGTTTAATTTTAAGCAAATGCTTCTCATGCATTGTGCAATGGCCTGCATACAGTTGTTAAACCGATCTGCAACTTCTTCGACATTGCTTAGGGTCGACATCACAACCTGGGTGTCATCAGCGTATGCTACGGTGGCAAAGCCAAAAAATTGATACGTTTGGCTAAAGGAGCCATATAGATACTAAATAGCGTACGGCTGCGAGATGACCCCAGGGGAACTCTGCATCGCAGGGTAAAAGATCTTGAATTAAACTCCTCAAGGGCCACCCTTTGCTCACCATCTCCTGCAAATGAAGACAGAAGGTCAAGAGCAGATCCTGTAATCCCAATTGCTGCTAACGGCTGCACAAGAATTGTATAGCTCACTGTATCGAAGGCTGCGGAAAGGTCCAAAAGGGCCACTGCAGCCCTTCCACCATTGTCCATATGAGTCTAATCTCTTGTGAGACTGCAACTAAGGCAGTCTCAGTGCTTTGGCCTCATCTGAAGCCAAACTGTGCTCATTCAGAAAATGATTGCTCTCCAAGTATTCTGACAGGGTTCTGTTGAGATGCTTCTCAATTCCCTTAGCAGGAAAAGGTAATCGGGACATGGGTCGGTAATTGCTTCCCATCATAGAGTCAAGAGAAGGTTTTTTTCAGAAGTGGTAAGGCCGAAGCTTTTTTCCACTCCACAGGAATGCAACCCTACTTGAAAGTGTTATTAAATAACATTGTAAGTGCTGGAGCTACTTTATGGACCTTTTTATGCATTACCTTGGGTGGCACAGGATCTGAAGGGGCACCTGATTTTGTATGCATAATTAATTCAACCACTTTACTATCTGTAATCAGAGGAAAATTCCAGAGCTCTGCATGTTCTTATAAAAGGGGAGAAGGGAGGTCACTCATTCACTTTATTTCATTACTTGGCCCCAGGAGATGGGCTCCCCGGGCCTTATATGTTCAGGGAGGGGGTGCGCCCCCTCCCCTTTTTTTTTTTTTTTTTAAAAACCTTTATTTCTTCAAGAATCTGGACACAGCTATTCAGCCGACAACCCGGAGGTTCGGCAGCTTCATTAGGAGAGTATAGAGAATCGTCCACAGTACATTGAAGGAGCAGTGAGAAGGTTCCATTTTTAATAATTACAAACACACAACAAACCCCAGCAAGGCAACAACACTGAATGCCCACGGTGGTAGCCCCTCAGGGGGAGCCGGACCCCAATCGTCTAACGGTCACAGTACTATGATAAGAGGAAAAAGGGGGAAAAGCAGAGGCCCAAGAAGTCAATTAACCATCACATCTACATACGGAGCTGGAAAGAAGGTCAAGAAGAAAGCTGTTCCTCGGGGGGATCCAGATCAGGGGCAAGACATATTCCCCCCCTGTATTGGTTCCACCGCCCCCAGATGGCATGCCACCTCCGAGGGCGGCCTCTGGCGCAATATACTGTCTTCTCCCTGAGCATACTCCAGTCCATATTTTCTTTCCACGCAGTTAACGTGGGGGGCCCCCCGGAACCCCACAAGCGCGCGATGTCCCTCTTAGCAACCATGTTACCCAGGGTCACCCACTGGGTCTGTGCCTCATCATGGTCAGTGGGCCCCCAGACATTCAGGAGACAACACCGCGCCTCCGGCTGCATAGCAATGCCCGTCACCTCCCCCATCACCGCATGAACTCGCCTCCAAAATTCCGTGATGACACCACATTTCCAGATGATATGTAGGAAAGTACCCACCATACCGCATCCCCTCCTACATAGGCCTTCCTCAGAGAATCCCATATGAACCAGTCGCGGCCCCGTCACATACACTCGATGCAGGATCTTAAGCTGCACCAGCCTCAGACGCGACGGGATCGCAACCTCCTTAGGAGAGGAAACAGCAGACTGCCAGTCCTCATCGTCCAACTCGAGTCCGTCCCTAGTCCACTGGTCCCGCAGCCCCAGTAGCACATCAGCCCGAACATTTATCAGTTTCTTGTAGATGAGCGAGATCGTGCTCTCCGGCATATGGCCATCAAGGATCCGGTCCTCCAAAGGAGAGGACTCAGGCACCTTCTCACCCTCCACAAGGACTGACCGCAGGGCATGACGCACCTGAACATATCGGAAAAACTCAGACGCCCCCAACTCATACTCCTTCTGCAACTCTTCAAAGGACTTCACCCTACCCTTAATCAGCATATCTCCAACCCTGGAAATGCCGATCAAATCCCATTTATCAAACTCTTTCGTATGCCAAAGCCTACCCAACCTTTCAGATTCAAACAACGGGGCAGCTAAGGTGAGCCTATCCTTCCAGCCCAGAGAGTCAGTCGCCATCTTCCATACACGCACCGCCACCCCAGTGGGCCCCGTGAGGGATGAGTCGAGGGACCGCGAGTACAACGCCCTAAGATAGTTCCCACCGCGCAACAACCATCTGTCCATGGCATAACCAGGGCTGAGGGCCGGGCCATAGAAACCGTGGTTAATCGCGGACAACTGGGTGGCCCAGTAATAGCGTCGGATGTCTGGAAGCGCGATACCCCCGTCATACCATGGAAGCGTCAATTTAGCAATCGCTATCCGCGGCCTCCCATCCCACAACAGCGTCCGTTGGAGGCTTTCGACCTCCCGAAAGTACTTGGCCGGCACCCAATCTAGAGTGTTTTGCAATGCGTAGAGGAACCGAGGAAGGGACATCATTTTGAACAAGGCAGCGCGCCCGACGAGGGAGAGCGGCAGCCTCCGCCAGCCCTCAACATCCCGCCGCAGGCGCGCCAGGGGGGGGAGCAGGTTTCTCTCATACCGCAAAGCGGGGTCCATGGAGATAAAGATCCCCAGATACACGAAGCCCTGCTGAGCAATCTGGATCGAGCAAGTTCGCGGGACCGGCGGAACCTCACCACTCAGGACGTATAAATACGATTTACTCCAGTTGATGACGAGACCCGAATTCCTACCGAAGGATGTAAGAACGTCACAGACCACTATGAGTGAGTTCTTGGGCGAGGCAAGATACAACAAGATGTCATCAGCGTATAGCGAAATGCGGTCCTCGTGTTCGGGCGACCACCGAAGGCCACGTATATCCGGGTGCCAGCGTATCCACGCCGCTAGAGGTTCAAGAGCAAGGGCGAACAACAGAGGCGACAGGGGGCAGCCCTGCCGAGTCCCCCTCCCAAGCAAGAACGGAGTCGATGCCCGGCCATTTACCACCACGCTCGCAAGGGGTCCCTCGTACAGCAACCTCCCTCCCCTTTTATTAATAACTTTGGCCCTGGGGGATGGGGCTCTCGGGCCTAATTAGGATCTGGCAGAGTGGCTGCGCACCCCTCCCTTCTTTTTTTACTGTGGCCCCCAGGAATGGAGTCCCCGGGGTCTCTCAGTGTCTCAGGGAGGGGGGCCATGTGACCCCCCGCCCCAAAATTTTAAAGTTAATGTTGTACCCAGGAGTTGGCCAGAACCTGACTGGGGATTTTTTTAAAGACATCTGGCAGCCCACACTTTCTTTTTATTTTGCTGTGGATTCGAATTTGCAGCAATAACAATGTTCTTGGCCTCAGCGGGGTCACTCTGAGACCCCACCAGCAGGCCCAGGGGGACAGTCTATTCCTACCCTGTCCCCTTTTTCTTTTTTTGTCTTTATTTCCTTAGGCCTCAAGACTGAGTCCCAAGTCCTATGATGGCTGCCACCACCTCCTGGTTGATGCGGTGTCAGTCAATCAGATCTCAGCAGATCCGTGGAGGCGCCGCGTCCCTAGATATACAAAGTGTTTGAGCAATAATTGCTCAAAAACTACTAAACAGATTGACACCAAATCACAAAAAGCACTCTTTCTGGACCAAGATCATGCTTTCGGCTAAATGTGGTGTAAATCCTTTTTGTAGATTGGGCTGAAGTTGTGTCTAAAGTTCCTATGGAAAAATGAATGAGGAAAACACATTTTGGGACCCCTCCTTTTTCTCTGACGTCCCCCCCCCCCCCCATGGATCACCCCAAATTTTTCCATGCACAAACTAGTCAAATAGAAGCACTGTTTTAGAAAGTTTTGATTCCTAAAATGGACTCCCAAAGTTATTGGCAACACAAAAAAAGGCAGTTCCTATTGAAACACGTTCTTAACTATAAAAACCCAAGTTGGTTGAGCACCCCTGCAAATAAGTCCAGATCCAAGAATAGCAAACATTCACTTAGATCAAAGTGTCTTGCTATGAGAAAAGTTTATTCAACTGGCAACTCAAAAGCATTTCAGACGATGAACGGCCCTGACCACATGATCATACTTTTATTATTAATTCATTAACAAATTACAGTTATTAATTACATTAAATACATTTTTCAACCTTAATATGTTTTTGTTCTTAGAGTTGGTCTTTTTCACTATAGGATTTCTTTGTTTTTCTCATTTTCTCAGTTGCTCATTTCTGTTTTCTGTTTAATTTCTGTTTTGTATATATATAAATATAAACAAATGTGTTATTTTATACATTTGGTTATGAATACATTTTACTTTTGTTTTACTTACTTTTTTTTATTGTAGAGTGCCTACCTCAAGGTTATTAAGGATAGTGTCTGCCATCCTGAACTGTTTATTCACAAATCATTGATGTTCGGGTGTAGTTTAATGTATTTAATGCAATATAATCTGACTGCAACACCCAGAATATATTAGGCAATTATTCGTTAGTCAAGGACTGGAAGCATTGTTTGCAAATACTTAGAGCGAGGTGTTCAGATCATAATGGATGTTTTTATTTTTTACATTTCTGCAGTATTTTATCATTAACAATTTTAAGTATTTTTTTTAAATATACAATTTAATACTTACTTTAATACTTCCTTATTCGCATGTCTTTTCCTCCCATTTTCATTTATGCTGACTTCAGATTTCTGTTTTTATTTCAAGTTTGTTTTTTACTTTCTAAGCTTTTTATCATTAATTAGGCAAATATTTTATAGATTTATCTAACATATTTTTTATT
The DNA here is from genome assembly GCF_964204655.1 of Triturus cristatus. Lineage (NCBI taxonomy): Eukaryota > Metazoa > Chordata > Amphibia > Caudata > Salamandridae > Triturus > Triturus cristatus. The sequence continues at coordinate 586,417,504 of NC_140591.1, read as the reverse complement.
ATTGCTGTTTTAGGTTTAGTTTTTTTAAAGGTAACCTATGTACTTATTTTTGTAAAATAAAAAGTTATTTGCTGCTTTCCTTTGCTGAAGCAGTCCCCCGTAGCCTTTTCCCCCTGGCAGAGTGACACTTTGCTGAAAAGTTGGCGTCAAGTGCAGCAATGTGGTTTATTATACTGCTCTTTATTTGTTCTCTTTTTGAATTAGGGTGTGGCCCAATTTGTTAACTGTTTAGCTTTTAAGTTTGATTGGTTATATTTTTTGCTAGGAGTTACTATTTTTCATGTTTTCAACTAAGATGGTAGATGTGCATTATTTTTAGGTGTCTATTTATTAAATTGTGATATTTTTCATGTTATTTTTATTGCCAAGATTTTTGTTGTCGATATTTTAGGTGTTAATGTTGAGGTATTATGCAATTCAATATTAGGCGGTATTTTTGCAAAAATATTTTTGCATCAAGATGTTTTTGTACTAGAACCTCTCCTACAGTCAACATTTCTTTACTTATATTTCTTTGCTAGAAAACAAAGGTAGTTAAATAAATCTGGCTCACACCTAAGACGGATTGATTATAACTACCAGCAATTCTGTCAAACACATGAGCCCAATTCCATCACCAAAAGACTTGGGATAATGACGTGCTTTAATCATGACATAAAGCAAAGATATTCAAATCTGGTAAAACGCTTGTTAGGGGAACGTTTCGGGCTGCTTGTAAGAGAAAGCTTCATAGGTGGTCCCATCAATCCATTGAACAGGAATGTAGACACATTGATACCAAAATATGGGGTGTTGTTGTCCTCTGTCAAGTTGCCAATACACCTTGAGATAACCCTGAATATCCATTTAGAATCATTCAAATAAAACGTTTTCTAGACTAGCAGGCACCAGATTGTGCAATTTATAACTCAGCACCTTCTCACTTTTTTAGGTTAGCAAAGTGTCTGAAAAGTGCAACTTGAATACTTGTGATTGATTCCTTGCAGCCAGTTATGCATGTTTTGTAGTCAATATTCAAGTGATACAATTATTTTTACAACTCTAATTCATTTTTCCACCACTTACACATTGAATTTGACTGTATCTATTCCAGTTTTGATATATTGTCAATAATTAATTGCAGTATATTGCATTTAGCAGCCGGTTAAAAGTTCTCAATCCAATCTATGTCTGTTGGAGACTTTCCATCAATATTCTCAAGGAAAATATCAGATATATCAAAATTGTCCCAAAGCAGAGTATCTCCATTCAATAACCACGATGCTTTATACAGTTAGCATACTTTGTTTAATACTCACAGTTTACATTCTGCGTTTCTGTGCCATTAAGAGAGTTAGTAACAGTGAAGTTTGTGTGACTGAGCAATTCCAAAAGAAGACACCAAATATGGGTGATTCAGCACAACATCAACAAGAGACTCCTCTCAGATACATATTTCAGTCTCATAGACTGACTTGTAGAGGCTTACTTGTGCAGATACTATGTGTATTTGAGTGATTTGGAAAATCTAGGAATTGTGGTGTTTATGTTATGGGAGTTGTATTTAGATGTATATGACCGTATTATGACCAGTTGCTTTAATTCGACATTCCCCATCAAAGTTATATTAGTTCAACATACAACACCTGAGTGAAAGCAGAGCAGTTAACTTCAGCGTTTTGCAGCTAATAAAAATACTATGCACGCCTAATACCAAACTTCCCCTTTATGAACTTTTTGACTATCAAAGTTTAGATCAATTAAAGATCACAACCAGAGCAACCTTGCACGGCACCAATGGAAACGCCAACTGTACCCATCACGTTTACTTGATATCCATGTCAAGGTGCTACACAGCTGCTAAATGGTAGTATACACATGAAATAGAAAACAGCTAAATAAATAAATATTGAAATGAAGAAGAATGCCAAATAAACACAGAGAGTCAGATCACAGTCAATATTGGAATGAATTAAAAAGGAAAACAATTGAATGGAGTACTCAAATAAAAAAAAAAACCTCAGTGTCCTCTCCCTTCTGCCATTCTTTTCAACCATCTATGACCATATAACTAAAGCATTGGGTACACTCATTTTGAACATTCGTTATACATTAGTTAATAACAAGCATCATAAGCAACGAGCAATCATTTTGCGTTGTCAGATTGCCCCGAGATGAACAATAAGGGATTCCTGTTTAAGAATTTGTGAAAATGGTTCGGGTATGTGGTTCTTATTTTAGTCAATTGAATGAATCCTTAATATAAACAAAAATCGTTATGCCGTTTCTGATTGGACAAAAGCACACATCGATTAATTCCGCACTGACAGAACTAAAATGGCTTCCCACCTATTAATGCGCTTCGTAACTTATTGATATTCGCGCATTCACGCTCATCAGCAGGCCAATGAATGTTTCTAAAGTTCACAGTGACATAGCAAACCCCGCACCTACTCTGTGTCCTTCTTTTATCATTAAAACAAACCTGATTCATCCACACAAAATATATGTAAATGAAAATGCATACATATATAGGGGAAACAGGGGAACAAAGCAGGTCAGAATAAAATAACCTGAAATTTCGGGTCTAAAATTCCAGACAAACAGGAAGGGGAAATGGTGAAAGGATTTACACACAAAGGGGCAGATTTACAAGCCCCGTGCGCCACTTTTCCGCCGCCGTTGCGTCACTTTTATGACGCAGCGGCGGCGTAAACCCTGCGCCACGTTGCGCCCTATTTACATCGTGACGCATCTATGGAGATGCGTCATGGTGTAAATCCCTGCGCCACATGAAACCTGCGTCAGGTTTCGTGTGGGCGTTCCTACGTAGGGGGGGCGTTCCGTCGCAGGAACGCCCCTGAAAAGTGAGTCAGTGAAATCTACAAGATTTCACTGAGTCACTTTTCCAACGCTGATGCGTCAAAACCTTGCGCCTGCTTGAAGCAGGCGTAATGCTTGACGTACCATGTTAGGGATAGGGCAGGTTGAAACAGTGCTGGAGTTGTGTCGCACTTGCGACACAACTTCAGCACTGCGCCAACCTTACACCGGCAGATGCGTCACGCATCTGCTTGTCCTTGCGCCACGATGCACCGCATTGTAAATGCGGCGCATCTGCGGTGGCGCAAGGGCAAACTTGCGTGACGCATCTTCCCTGGCGCATCCCTGCTGATTTGCAGGGATGCGCCAGGGAACGTAAATCTGCCCCAAAGTGATTTCACTCTCAGCAGACTTTATTTGTAGACCTTCTTCTTATGCCGAACTGACAAGGAGGAATGGTATTATTTTAACGATTCTAGGACTACATTATAGCATTTGGTGAGTTCAAAATATTATGACAATACAAATCAAATTATCATTTCTTTGTTCGTTTACTGCGCTTACTTAAAAAAAAAACTTGCTTTTCTTGCAGCTTCATTTTAATTCAAGCCACGTAAAGCAACAAGAGAACAGGTTCTGATTCAACCTGAGCCGCTTGCCCCTGGCTGATTTCTTTTTAACAAAAAAGACAGTTCAAACATTTAAAATTGTTAAGGAAGTTTATGTTTCTATTGCAAATAGACAAAACAATGTGATGAATAGAGCCACAGTTTCAAAACATAACACTGCCGCTTAAAGCAAACTTCTGGCGAAACTTGTATTGCATTTTATTGGACCCACCTATGCGGCTTGGTATTTTAAGTGTCATGTTTTTCATGAAGTGATATTTCTGTGTTTTCTGTTGCAGGGTCAGATTCCGATCTATCTTGGCCTCTTCAGAACATTCCACCACCCGGATGAAGGCCCATCAAAGCCACCAAGGTTTTGCCATTAACATTAAAGCCCCCCAGGTTTAAAAGAGAGGCTCTCATTTAACCAATGTACAGTATGATACCAGCCTCTTTATGAAGCAGACAAATGCGAAATTAAAACTCGAAAGTTTCTTTTTTATGTTGTCTGGATATTTCAGCTGAAATATTAACGAGGTGGAGGCAGATTATGATCACAAGTGTTGTGGTAATGCCAGGCACATATCAGTAAATATTGCATTTCATTGCCCGTCCAGTCGATTTTTCGCTAAATAAAGCATGTGATAGGTATTCCCTGATAAAGTTACCTAGAGCAATAACTACTGTATGAAATAAATTATTACATATGGAAATGAAAACAAAATTGCACGCTTGCTAGTTCCCAGAAAACGAGCCGAATTCACCCTTAGTCGTTCCTCTACATAAACAGACATAAGAATGCCATTTATGTTTCCAACCCAAAACAGTCAAACCCCGAAACACAAAATCATGCAAAATACCATCCCTTCTTAATTTAAAAATAACATGAACGCAGGTTTAAAACAAATAGACATCTAACTATACACATGCACACACATGTGCGCCAACTAATGCAAGGCCCACACACAGGTGAGGCAATCATAGGTCTATTTTAAGCACTCCTCATAATTCATGCTTTGGCACATCGTCATAGGTGCCACCCCTTACTTGGAGAATTCACAGTGCTGTCCAGATCCCTGTACAGCCCCCATATGCCATGCAGGAGAAGGGAGATAATAGGTGAGCCAGCATCAAAGAATGGCATTCTGACACAGGACATGCAAAGGAAAAGGCTGGATCCCTTTAATCTCCTAGTGGGAGAACTTCTTAAAAAAACCCTCCAGGCTTAATGTGGACCCAGTGAGGTACATGCTGGAGTCACTTGGGTGGGTATACGTTTCCTGTATGGGCATAATTTACTGACAACCTTCCTCCTGAAAATGTATGTATATAACGAATTTGTAAAAATGGATAGTTACCTACAAATGAGCCCTGGCACCTGAACTGAGGGGTGGAGGAACAAAAGGCACTGAGCAACTTGCAAAGTTTTTAGAGATTTTCTGAATGGCATAAAGTTGGTAAGAGAGCAAAGGTGGGTTGCAGAGACCTCCATCATTTTGGTTTTAAAATTGATCCTGACAGACCTTAACCCTTTTGTCGCTAGGCCTCCTCATCCACCCCCCTCGTGCTAAGCCTTTTTTGGGTTATTTGGGGTAGTTCGTGGGTAGGTCTCCATAATGTTTTGTACACATAAGCTATTCATGCCAAAATTGCTTCCTTTATTTCCAACATCCTGGGGATACTAAAGGTACCCAGGGTTGGAGGATTCTTCTGTAGGGGACTGAGAAAATAGCCAAAATATAGCTGAATTTTGAGATTTTTTTAAGAAAAAAGGGAAAAAAGTGTCTTTTTTTCATAAAAATTGCATCAATAAACAGTTTTATGTGCTAAAGTCACCATCTTCTCAGCTTTCAGGAACGAACAGAAATAAATCAAAATATATTGTTCCACAGTTTTGGCATTTTTCTAAATCTTAGCCCATTTTTCCTCCTTTTTGTGCTTTCAACCTATTTCCAGTTTGTGGTGCAAACCAGTGTGAAACTCATGGGTGATCCAGGAAAACTATATCTTTCTGAAAAGTAGACAAAATTACAAACTCAGCTGGGGGTCATATGTGTTAATCTCTGAAGGCTTTCCCAAAGACAATAGCTGTTGAAAGGAAGAAATATTTAAAACGAGTAAGAAAAACCAATCATTTGTGACAATGTTTTTATCCGTAACATTTTGTCACGATGGCTGATTTACAAAAGCAATGTACCATTATGTTCGCTAGACCATTTTAGGTTGTGAGGATGTATAGGGCTTGTAGGTTCTCATAGAACCTGAGATACACAGAGCCAACGACTGAGCTGCACTGTACAATGGATTTATATTGTTTACCGAGTATAGACCAATTCATATGGTGAAATATGTAGAGTGAAACATAGGTATCAGGGTAACCTATGTATTGCTGAAAGTGACATTATTATACCTGGTATCAGCTATGCAGTGGAAGAAACCTCTAGGGCTTGCCACCCACAGCTGGTGTTGGGATTTCCTGCCTCCATGCCCAGACTCCGCTGGGTCTGGGGTCACAAAAGGCTAGTGTGAAGTTCTTTGTGGGTGTGCTAAGGCAGCTGCTTTGAAGTGTAAGTTGGGCTGTGCATACCTCTGACCCCCTTCCTGCCTGGATGGTTATGGTTGTCTGGGAGAAATACACAAAGTCCAACTGCCAACTTCACCTACCCATGTGACCCAGGAAACAAACTGCAGGGGCAAAATGCCAACTTTCTGAAAGTAGCATTTTCACAATTGTGACTTAAAATCCAAATTTACCATTAAAGGGAATTTAAAACTACAATGCCTTAGACAGCAAACATGACATTTCCTCCTGCTCCCAAACAAAAGTTATCACTTATTAAATGTATCAAGATTGGCCTCACAGCTGTGAAAACGAATTTGTGAGTTTTTTACTTCCAGGACAAGCTAAACTTGAATGTACATGTCCAACTTTTCAGATACTGTGCATCCTACTGTATGGGCTGTTTGGGGCCTATCTTAGGGGTAACATACACATTACAGTTGTAGGCCTGGTAAGTAGTTTATTTTGCCAGGTCAAATTGGCAGTTTAAAACTGTACACAAGTTGCAGTTGCAGGCCAGAGACATGTTTTAAGGGCATACTTAAGTGGGTGGCACAATATGTGCTGCAAGCCCCCTAGTAGCATTTAATTTACAGGCCCTGGTTATATGTAGTACCACTTTAATAGGGACTTGAGCATAAATTAAATGTGCTTATCTTACATATGGGAAATTATATCATTATTTTAGGGAGTGACAACAAGCATATTAGGTCTAGTAGGTAGTGGTAAAGCGCACAGAGTCATAATGCCATCAAAAAAAAAATTAGCAAAACAGGAGGGAGAAGGCAAAATGTTTGGGGGTGACCCTGCAGAAAGGGCCAAGTCCTACATCATAAATATTCTCAAGTCATCTTATACCAAAACCAATTCAGTCTCTGTACTGTTCCCTGGGAGGAACGGAAGTCAGATTGAGAAATATGTAGATTGACTTCTATGAAGATTCAGAGGTTTCTAAAGTATATTGGTAGGAGAGCAGAGGAGAGGTATTGGGCAATAATTACTGATCAAGATGTTTAAGTAACAGAATTACCAAGTCTGTTGTCCATATTACTGGTACTGTTGTGGATCTAAGTGTCTTTTGCACAGATTTAGCATTGCAGCGTTTAGTACCTAGGAACTACTCTAAAACACTGTAGGAGGTTAAACGTCACTCTTGAGGAGATCTCATTGCTAAGATTGAATATCTATGGATAATCAACTCTAGTCAACCCAATAGAGGAAGGAAAGATGGTCGAAACAGTTGCACAGTCACAAGTCGGTGATGAAGAGTTCCCTTTTGCCCCTTGAAAGAATCACAAATAAATATGATTTTATCCTCAAAAAAGAGGATAGTTAATCAAACAGAACTCGAGGAGGTTCAGGTTCAGCGGAGATGCAATCTAGTAAGCAAAAGAAAATAAACATTTTGAACAATTTTCAGCCTGACTTGTTTGCTGTTAGAATCTTTTTGAGTTAATAGTTTGCTTTGGTATTTCTGTCTCGTAGTTAAACGAGGTTTTAGCTGATTGAGTGTAGTCAGCCCTCACGTAAATTCAGATGTTTTTGTGCAAGCAATTGGCAGTTCTCAAATATTCATTATACCATGGCACAGAGGATTTACACCTGCGGTCAATATATTTGCATTATTAAATGCACAATGCATCTTGCTGTCTGTTATGACTGAATCTGTGAGAAACTGGGTTGCTGGATGACTGAGGTGTGAGCCCTGGTCAAGCACAACCTAAATCTTGTCAGGGTGAGGTAAAAGCCAACCCTAAAGTAACCTGTGGTCAACCTGGCACAGAGCAGTCAGGCTTACCTTAGAGGCAATGTTTAAAGTATTTATGCAAAACTTCAAACAGTAAAACAGTGAAAACACCACACACTTAGTTAGAAAAACAGAGCAAAATTGAATAACTAAACAAGACCAAAATTACAAAAAAAACAATCTGTAGAACCAGAGTTATGAATGTTTAAAGAATTTAGTGAAAATAGCACCAAACAGCATCAAGAGCTAACTCGGGATATCTGGTTGAGCTGGATTGGATCAAAGTCACATGTTCAGGCTAACCGCGATGGGGCGCAGGCTGGAGTGACAGGTTGGGGCCCCCTCGAAAAGTACCTTCTCAAGTTCGTACCAAGTTTCCTGTTCACATTGAAGAGGGCCGGGAGGAGCAGGATCAGAGAAGTGCTAAGAGTTCTCCAGCGTCACAGACGGGCATTCCTTAAGCTTTGCAGTGGCGGTCCCTGAGATTGATCAATGCTGCAGTGCGAGAGCCGGGCTGATGGAGCTTTGCGCTGTCGAGGTGAATAGCCACCAACATCGATGGTGCTGTGGAGGAAACAGTACCTCCTGTAGAGAAATTCACAGCTGCATGGGGAAATGTCCAAAAAAAGTTCTGAGAGGTACTTGGCTTGAGGAAGAGAAGTACGTCCCTCAAATACAGGAAAGTTTATTAAATATCTAGTAAGCTAGACAGATGATCTGAGGAGAATCCAGCAGCATGGCTGATGCTGAAAGCGGCCAGGGCATGGATGGGCACTTACAGGTTTATATTTGGCATTCCTGTGGCATTCCTGAGATGCACCTGATGCAGGTTCCTAATGTGGGCCACAAAGAAGGTGATAAATGTCCAGCAATATATGCAGATTTCCAACTTTTTAATATGTCAGAAAGGTTATGGCTAAGGGTCAACAGGCATAGTCCGGGCATTTCAAGAGCAAAAGTAAAGCAGGAGGCCAAAAAAAAAGTAGCTGGAGCGCAGAAGCTCCTGGTGTCAGCATTTACCTCCCTATGCATCAGAACTACTGTGAATTAAATAGAGAAGAAAAAGAATAAACACAGCACAATGTTGACAATAATAATATGTTAACAAATTAAAAACAGCAGCAAGCTTTTGAGCCAGGTACTACGCTAGATACAAATAAAGTAGGATTCAGGAGGGGCACTATCAAGCCCTCTTAAGGTTACTCCAATTACCACTCTCAGTTCAGAATTTGCTCACGTAACCTGCGTCTTAAATTAGCCAACAGACATAAGATTTTGTTGGAATATGACCAAAGGTGACTAAGCAATGCTCCAAGCTTTGCAAGATCTAAGGAAAAGGGAGAGTACATAGAAAAGTCTTCCAGAGCCCGGCCATTTCTGGTGCTGGCACCTATTTCCATAGGAGCCGCCCGTACAGGTAAATAAACAGAGAATTACAAAAATGAAGATAAAACTGTTGTGCCAATACAAACACATCAAAAAATTAAAAATCTAGGTGATTCTTTAATTTTTTGTAACTGCCTGCACTCAGCTTGCAATTGGCATGGTACATAGAATGCCATAACCAACTTTCTTCAAGCTATCGGATATCTTGATGAATGTTAGTGCTCAGGGCCTTGTGTTCCCCAATGATCCACTTCAGATCCCCAAATCCCCAAATCCCCAAAATCAAATTGTATGCCATTTTTGGATTTCCAAATGTGCTAGTCTATTGAAACTGTGAAATCCACACTACCGTGCCAGATACCATGCAAAAATCAATGATAAGGAGAAGAAGCTGCATTTCACCCCACTGTAATTCATCATTCAGAGTGGTCATGGCTATTTGGTAAGTATCTGAGATCCCCACAATATTCCTCCTGGAAAATTAGCATCCATTTTGTAAACATGCTGTACATGTCATCTCTTATGTAAACATGTGTAAAAATGTGCCATTTATTTTTTTAGTTTTATATAGCGCAAACTAGACCTGAAGGTATCAGAGCACTTTACATGAGCATCAGTTACGTTACAGAGGACAAGATTCAATCTGATGGGTAGTAGAAGAGGGTCAACAGACACGTACCATGAATACATTGCAGCGTTCTACTTCAACCAGTGGTGGCTGGTGACATTTGAAAGTGGTGCGGTGTAAACAATCTAATCTGGATGAGTGCTGGACTGCCATAAAGGGGGTCAGGGGAGAACATTTTGAAAAAAGAGTGGGCAAATGGTGCATTTTCAAACAACTATGAGAAAGCAAGGTCCGCTCTAAAGAAATACCCGAAATAATGAGAAGCACGAGTATGTGATGCAGACAATCAAACATGCAGCAAATAGGCAAAGCGCTGTGTTAAGGGCACACATACATATTGTGTGCTTGATTAGAGCACTATTAGGCAGTAAAGAATATACATAGAGTGTTTGCACTATGACACAAATGAAAAATAAAAAGCCTACAGTGAATTGAAATTAAATCACTGTTGGCTTTTCATTTTTACTGCCTCAACTAAACATGCACCCAGTGACATCAATCCATCCAATGGAAAGTTCAAAGGTTCCCAGTAATTACATCTTCAACTTCTGTTGAACAGGGCTTATCGCAGGCTTTCGCAGCACGTATGTTTTCATTTTACTGCTTTCATACTTGTACCAGCTTTGTCACCGACACAGCACTACTTAGCTTCTCCATGTATGCTAGAGGCACTCACTTTACCATCCCACACAACCATCACACTCAATAACAAAATGGTTACCAGCAGACTTAATTTCTGCAACAATCTGTTGTTGGCCTCAACTTTGCTATCCATTAGACGTAAATCACATAATAATTTACATAACTTCTCCCTACCACCAACAAATGAGCTGACAGTAGGACTGTGATGACAAGTTGTTCACTGATAAGAGAATGCAAATACTGATAGTGCAGAGTTAGAGCATCCCTAAAGAGCTTCCTTGCTCATGTGATTGCATCTATATTGTGCCACAGACTCGTAAGGATTCCTTCATTTGTATTGTCCAAGCAAATGAGGAAATGGTCAGATTGCAGCCTACTCTATCGAACCAAAAAACTTTGAATCACAGACTGCACCTCTGCACTGATTTGCTAATATCGTCCCAAACTTTCACAAAATTAAAAGAAGGTGAGAAATATCCAATAAAAGATTCCACAACAATCTATGCAAATTTCCAACTTTTTTAAGAATCACAACCACTCCCGACCTTTGCATGGGAATCTACACAGATTACAGGCACCCACACACTTTCCTGATTTTCTATGACATTCCTATTGAATATTGTCCACGTGACGGACAATCTTCACAAGACACTTCAATGAACATGCATCCCTGTAGAAATATTCCTTCACCTTGGAAAAAAACATGTGGGCTGGAAATCTTTGCAAACCTAATTACAAATTCACTCCAACCTTTTTTTAAAGATAGGTGTGTACCCACAGGGACAGGTGCCGGTTGTAGGTGGAGTGCCGGGGCACTAGTCGAGGACTGTAGATGTTTGTAGATTTCTGCAACAAAACTGGATAGGATAAAGCACAAAACAAGCTGAGGTTGAATGGGGCAGCAGCACGCAGGCAAGGCTGTGTCAGAAATAAAACAATATGCAGTGATAAGAGAAAGAGAAACAACATTCATTTACTAGAAGGATATACATTTAAAAAGACAAAGAATGCTGTCTGGCTCACGCACAGGCATGTAAAATAACTTTCCTGAATTGGTTAGGCGTCAGCAGATACTCACGGTTTCCTTTGTGCTCAAGACTAGTAGAAAGAACATGTGCTGCGACTTCTAACAACTCAGTGGCAGAATTAAAAAAAAAAAAGAATTAAGGCACAGTTTAGGACATAGGGGTCCATGGGCTTAATGGGAGAGGAGGCCTGCAGGTTCGAAGGGGCTGGCTGCCAGCCCTCAGTCACTTCTCGGCCTGCCTGCAACTTGTGCTGGGGGTGCAAGATCTTGGCGATGCAGTAGTATGGCGACGACTTTGTGTCATAGTGCACCACAAACATGCTGATTGAAAGCGTGCAATGGCAGCTCGGCCTTCTGTCCCATCACCACGACGCCTAGTGTGAGCCAATTGAGCTGATGCAAAGAAGCACAATGATTAGCTGGGTCAGGCGCTGCAAACTCTCCTTAGGCTGTGTGGCGGCTGTGGCAGCAATCCCTAAGCCTGTGCATTGAGCACTGGCAGGCAAGGGTCTAAGGGGCATATTTACAAGCAGGCGATAAAAAATTATCGCCGCTTTTGCCTGCCGTTTTCGGCCCTAAAGCGGCGATAATTTTATCGCCTAATTAGCAAGGTCACGCAAACGCGTGAAACCTTGCTTTAGCGTGGGGATTCCTAACGCCCAGCTTTGCATCTCTAATGAGATGCCAAGTGGGCGTTCCTGACCTAACATGACAGGAGAAATGTCTCTAAGCGACATTTCTCCTATCATCAAGCCCCACGCTATGAAGCATAGCGTCAGGAAAAGTAGCGATAACCCCTGTTATCGCTACTTTCCTTACGCCTGCTTCTGGACTGACTTAGCCATGATATCCTATGGAAGGTGGATATCATGGCTAAGTTTGTGAGTCCCTATCAGCAAGCTAACGCCACATTGCGTGAGATTATCGCTGGATTTCCAGCGATAATCTCACATTAGGCAGTTAGCGTGAGGATTTTTATCGCTGAGGAGATAAGCGTTGCTAATAGCATGCTATCTCAACGATAAAAATCCACGTTACCCGGCGATAATTATCCTCACGCTAAGAGCGCTGAGCGATAATTATCGCCGGGTGTTGCTGATATGCCCCTAAGTGTGCCCGTCGGGCTCGACAGAACAAGGCACCCGTTCAACCCAACATGTGCACTACACCTTAAGGAGCCTGTCAATCCTCAAGCTCCCAATCATGCCCCCACCCCCCCTCATGTTCGCCTGCTGCAACAGGCTGTAATAAAGCAAGACAACTTTGCCAGAGCCATTCCACGCATGTGCGGCTAAATAAAAAATAATTAAAACTCATTTATATCAGTAAAGTAAACTGGGGGCACAGGCAGGCACCAATACAAATAGGAAGCGAGACACCAACGCCCCAACTAAGAAACCGCTGCTAACTTTAAGTGATTTGCAAAACAATGCATTATGAGTGTTCTCATTGTGGTGCTACCACATTTACCGGTAGCGATCCATTGAATTACACAATGGCAGGTCTTCAGGTAATGCTCACAACCAATGTCCAGGTGAATACTTACCAACTTAAACTTGTAGTGAGGAATGCATGGCTAGCTGCTTCTTAAGCACCATGTTAAAATGAAATCAAGTACAATTTTTCAGAATTCAGTTTATTTTTTTACTTGTCTTCACAAGTAAAACTCACACTTATCTGTACATTTTAGGTGATGCAGGATATCCTCTTAAGCCATTACTGATTAAGTAATTGCGAGAATCTGGAAGAGTAGATGAGCAATTGAACTATCATGCACATATAGCACTTTTGACTCTCCATCAGAATTCTAAGAGGGACCTTCTGAAATCTGCCTCGCAATGTTGGAGCTGTAGAGAACACTTCTGAAAAGGTGCTTCATATTGTTGTTAATTCTCAGTTCCACCATAAAGCTGTGAAAGGGTGCATACCCATACCTGAGGACAGTAATGGTGAGAATGAGCCATAGAAGGAACATCTGAGACAAAAACAGGTTGGCAACAAGGCCAAAATCATCATCAGTTACTTTTAAAAGAACTCTACAATGAAAACGTACGGTAGGTATACACGCACAAAAGCACATTGCACAAGAATCTGCATGGTGAACTATTTTATCCATAACAACTCAAACATTAGGGTGGCAACAGGACTAAAATAATCCATTACTTTTGAAAAGAAGGACACTACAATATAAGAACACTTTAGTTACACAGAGCAGAAGTACATTGCACAAGATCCTGCATGTTGAACTATTTTATTCATAACTAACCAAGTTAAGTATTGACATTGACAATATATCTGGTCTATTAATTAAAATATATCTTTAGTGTTGTTGATTGGGTTAAGAATTCAATAAGCCATCATACATGCACTCTGAAAGTCATTGCTGCAACTCACGCATTTATTTATTCATCTACTGACTCATTTTGAATTCTCCTATGACACAGCCACAATAAAGCCCCCACAAAATCAACAACATTTGCAAGATAAATTAAAAGAATACAAGTAGAAAATGAAAACATGCTGGCATCTAAACACGGCGGGAAAGTACTTGTTATAACAAAACTAAACATAGCAGCAAGTGTCTTTCTTGCAGTGGTTTTGTACACAGTCTATGGTCATCTGGTTAGAGGAAATGGCCAGGCCGCATGTGGTGCACTGAAGATGACATAAGCAGCAGGCAAGCTGCCTGTTAGCACTGCCTGGGGAGATGTAGTATTGTACAAAATTAAAATAAAAAAGAGGAGAAGCAAAGAAACACAAGGGGAATGATACAACAAGAAAATTGAAAGATGAAGGACTAGCCAACCAGCCCTAACACCAAAGCTCAATCATTTTCAGGTTGATGTGCACATGGGATCACGAGATACAGTCAATTTCAGGGCAAGAGAGTAAATTACATATTTGGACAATTAACTCATTGCCATGGATGCAAGGGGAGGGTGCAAGACACCCAAACATACGAAAGGCAAAAGAGAGCTTAGCCAAAGGCGCAATTTGTATCTGCATACAAATATATTTGTATAATATGGATATATGTATTATTTAATGATTTTGTTTTCATTACAAGATCCTGGCAGACAGCTAAGTCTGCCAGGCATCCCACTGAGATTTTAGCAAGATTTATGACTGTGCATATCTCCTACCCCTAGGGTTTGTCAAATGGGATAACCAACACCAAACACCTTCTGTACAAAAGTAATCTGTGAGATTTAATGTAACAAAATACCTGACTGCAGATTTGAACATTGTGCAAAAAGACATTCCACACTAAAAGGCCTATTGACCTTAATATATGTCATAAATAGTAAATAGCAAAAACCAAAGATAATGATGGACGGAGTGTTGAACATTGCAAGCACTCACCACCAGTCAACTGATCTGGGTTTAATCCATCACCGTTCAGACATGGCCATATGCAAATCAGTCTGACCCTGTGCCTCATGGGAACAGTCCAGCCCGAACTGCCAAGCCATGTCTTCCCTGGACCGGAAACAAGCTTCCTAGGACTGGTTTCTGGCATTTCAGCCGTCTTCAGCCAGGCTTGCTTGAATCCAGTGGCAAAGTGAGCAAGGGACTCACGTCTGAGCATACCCTGCCAACTTATGGCGAACAAAGCAAAAACCAAAGGAAATGATGGACGGAGTGTTGAACATTGCAAGCACTCACCCCCAGTCAACTGATCTGGGTTTAACCCATCACCGTTCTTTAGCCCACTCTGCCACCCCAGTTCAGACATGGCCATATGCAAATCAGTCTGACCCTGTGCCTCATGGGAACAGTCCAGCCCGAACTGCCAAGCCATGTCTTCCCTGGACCGGAAACAAGCTTCCTAGGACCGGTTTCTGGCATTTCAGCCGTCTTCAGCCAGGCTTGCTTGAATCCAGTGGCAAAGTGAGCAAGGGACTCACGTCTGAGCATACCCTGCCAACTTATGGCGAACAAAGCAAAAACCAAAGGAAATGATGGACGGAGCGTTGAACATTGCAAGCACTCACCCCCAGACAACTGATCTGGGTTTAATCCATCACCGTTCTTTAGCCCACTCTGCCACCCCAGTTCAGACATGGCCATATGCAAATCAGTCTGACCCTGTGCCTCATGGGAACAGTCCAGCCCGAACTGCCAAGCCATGTCTTCCCTGGATCGGAAACAAGCTTCCTAGGACCGGTTTCTGGCATTTCAGCCGTCTTCAGCCAGGCTTGCTTGAATCCAGTGGCAAAGTGAGCAAGGGACTCACGTCTGAGCATACCCTGCCAACTTATGGCGAACAAAGCAAAAACCAAAGGAAATGATGGACGGAGTGCAGAACATTGCAAGCACTCACCCCCAGTCAACTGATCTGGGTTTAACCCATCACCGTTCTTTAGCCCACTCTGCCACCCCAGTTCAGACATGGCCATATGCAAATCAGTCTGACCCTGTGCCTCATGGGAACAGTCCAGCCCGAACTGCCAAGCCATGTCTTCCCTGGACCGGAAACAAGCTTCCTAGGACCGGTTTCTGGCATTTCAGCCGTCTTCAGCCAGGCTTGCTTGAATCCAGTGGCAAAGTGAGCAAGGGTCTCACGTCTAAGCATACCCTGCCAACTTATGGCGAACAAAGCAAAAACCAAAGGAAATGATGGACGGAGCGTTGAACATTGCAAGCACTCACCCCCAGTCAACTGATCTGGGTTTAATCCATCACCGTTCTTTAGCCCACTCTGCCACCCCAGTTCAGACATGGCCATATGCAAATCAGTCTGACCCTGTGCATCATGGGAACAGTCCAGCCCGAACTGCCAAGCCATGTCTTCCCTGGACCGGAAACAAGCTTTCTAGGACCGGTTTCTGGCATTTCAGCCGTCTTCAGCCAGGTTTGCTTGAATCCAGTGGCAAAGTGAGCAAGGGACTCACGTCTGAGCATACCCTGCAAACTTATAGCGAACAAAGCAAAAACCAAAGGAAATGATGGACGGAGTGTTGAACATTGCAAACATTGATGGATTAAACCCAGATCAGTTGACTGGGGGTGAGTGCTTGCAATGTTCAACACTCCGTCCATCATTTCCTTTGGTTTTCCATAAATAGTAAATATCCAGGTCTATTGACTTTGTCGCAACTTTTCATAACAAACAGATCAGATCTCAGGCATCAGAAATACCTTTTCCTAGTCAACTAATCATGCCTAAAACTGCTATCAGATGTTTGTCTCCATAACGCACTTGGGCTGCAGAATTAATAAGTTTTTCCATAAGGAAAGTATCAAGCATGTAGTCTTAAAACTGCAAAAGTAAACAAAATTACAGTTTGCAAAGAAAAAATCTTATCCCTCCCAAGAATTCCTAATAAAGCTTCTTGCAGTACACATTTTCTAGACCCAAAGCTAGTGAGAAGTGGGTAGCCAACAGCAAAATCCTTGCATTCTTAGTTGATCTGTGAGATTCCATGGAACAAAATAGTCTTATTAATAGCAGTCCACCCATAAATGCGTATTGCCTTTAACATGTGCTTTCCATAAACAATATTTTTTGGCCTACTGAACTTAAAGGTAACTTCTCATTACACGCAATCAGACCTATAACCTTTATCATTGGCTTGACACTACATCCAACATAGGCTTACTGAAGTGCACATAAACTAGCAAACATCATGCATGCACTTATATAGGTACAGTATTCTACAAACTTACAGTTGGCAAACCAATATACGACCCCTCTCAATAGGGCCTAAAACAATCACCATAGTGAAAAGATACTACTTCCAAGGTTAGTCAGAGTGGGTGACCAATACTAAAAGCCTTGCCTAAAATGTTAATCTGTGAGATTACATGTAACAACATACCTGTCAACAGCATGTTACAAAGCATGATAATAATCCACTCTTAGAGGCCTACTGGCTTTAGCAAATGGTTTTCACACTAAAGAAGCCAGGCCTTCTGTATTGTTTTCAATAAACAACCAGCCCTATGGCATCTTGTATGGCTTTTCCTAGTGCTCCTAATCAACCCTATAACTGTAATTATTCCATGTTGCAATAACCCACTTAGGCCTACTTACTGAGGGTAGGTTTTCCCACAAGGCAACCACAAAAGTAAACAAAACTGCAGTTGGCAAAACAAAAATAGTATATCTCCTAAGAGTGTCTAACAGGGACGCTCACGATACAAATCTTCTGTAGACTTTAGTACAAAATAATAATAATGCAAGTTTGAATGCCTGTAGATTTTAACACATGCTTTTCACAATAAATACATCAGACTTACTGCTTTTATCATAACTTTTCATAAAGAACAATCAGGCCTATAACTTTTATCATTGACTTTTCACCATAACCAACTCAGACCTACTGTGTTGGGCATAGGATTCCCCACAAGGCAAATATCAGGTATTCTGTAATACATTTACAAAGATCTATAAAATGACAATTGTCATTTTATAGTTCAATTATTTTTGCTAAAGCCTTTAACTCAGGCTTTTCACAAAAAGTAAGTGAGGCCTACTGGCTTTTTCATAGTGTTTCAAAATAAACAGATGAAACCTATGAAATCTGGCATAAGTTTTCCCTATGATTTGATAAGGACTACAGCCTTTACCATTAGCTTCACAGCACAATCAACTAATGCTGCCACATTTTCAGCCAAAAGCAGCATATTTTGAACGTTCCTGTTACAAGCAATTTTTTATCACTGTCTAAGGTGGCAAAACAGTGCTACTCCAGCGTATCAGCTACCGAAGATACCAGTCTGATCAAATCTTAAGCAGACGCTGTGTTTTACTTAGGGGAATATGTATGCCTTTTGTGGCACAGGGCAGCAAAGTAAGTCAGCTTGCTGCGCTGCCCTGTGTCACAGGGAATGGGCAGGAATGCTCTTTAATTATCCTATATGCCACATTCCTGTCCTTTTCTGTGAGCAGGCACCATTTTGGCAGCCTATTGCCAACGTGGGCACCCTTGCACCATGGTGCAAGGGTGCCTGGGTTGTAGGCAAGATTTGTTTTGTGTAGGAATGGTCCCCATTCTGCACAAACACAATCCTGAGAGGCTGTTTCCTCTTTCTATGTGTGCTGCAGCACACAGCATACATAGAAAGAGGAGAAAAGAGAAGAAATAAAGTAATTTCTCCTCATTACTGTTTGGTGCATTCCCAGGTTTACAAGGTCTTGTCAATCTGGGAATGAGTCGAAAACCATGGGAGTTGCACATGAACACCCATGCAATGCCCAAGGAATGCTTACCCAGGGCAGAGTAATGCAACGCAGTAATTTGCCCTGCGTTGTGTTACACCAGATTTTCAAGCCACACAAAATAGCTTTGCATGGCTTCAAAAATCTGACTTAAGGTTTGCGTCGCTCTTGCACCACATTGATTGGTGCAAGACAGATGCAAACCGGGCAATACATATGGTCCTTAGTGCTCACTGTGCTCACTTTATCTGATAAGGCACAATATCTTATCCTCCGTGAATCAACCATTATGTTCGATGACCTCATCAGCCAGTGCACTCAGCTCTGAATCATTAAACATGGTCTTTCTCACTTTGTTGGGGTCCATAATAAGCTTTGGAACCACCTACTGTTCTTCTGTTGCAGTGAAGATGTCACCCATGTGGCGATGTCCGGGACTGCTAAAATGATTAAATTGATTGGGAATGGTAAATATCCCATTAGGTACTTACCAGTTGCAACATATATAAACTGATATCTAATATTTACGACAACAAATACGTTCTAATTATTTAGGGAGCATAGTAAAGACATACCATTGTGTTCTACTCCACGTGCAATTTGAATTTTTCTGATGTGGTAAACATACGTCATTTATATCTCGAAGCTTAAGCAGATTGCATTGATTAGAGCTAGTAAGAGCTAACCAGAGAACGAGAAGTGCAAAAAATCTGTCAGAGAAAAAAAAAAGGTTAGAAAGTTGGTTATTCATGTGTTCCTCAATATGCTGTTTTAGAATTACCTGAAGCTGTTGAGCGTTAAAAAACACAGCAAGCCGAACTACACAAATACTAATTTGATAATGGCCCTCCCTACTTCACAGAATCAGAAGCTATGCATAATACTGTGCAGAAAGCTCTCTCCGCCCCAAAACACTTCCAGAAAAGATCTACACTGGGGCCAATTTCCAAATGCAAAGGAGAAGAAAACATAAAAATATGTTTTTCACATTTGTCTGATTACACAAGCGGATTAGCTAATCCCCTGAGACCTCTGATAATCTATTAGAGCTGTGGTCTATCATGTTCTTAGCTCTGACCACCCTAGATTCACATTTGACACTTGGTTTTAGTATTTACTGGCATCTTTTTGTATAGGTGAGACTTGAAGGTGGAACAAAACAAGTGAGTTGCTGCAGTTATGGAGATAGACACAATTTTACAGAGACTCTTCACAAACCAGATCAAAACTTAACAAATACATCTGAAAAAGAAAACACAAGAAGCCACACCAAGCTCAATAGATGTTCCTTTTATGTTCCCTGAGGAGGGCAGGGAAGGAGGACAGAGAAAGACGATAGGGGGACCTGGGGACACCAAGACAGTTGGGGGCTTATTTACAAGTCACTCGCGCCACTTTTGCGTCATTTTAACATGGGAAAAGTGACGTACGGGTGGCGCAAGGGGCTTGTAAATGGGGCTTGTAGATACGCCCCTTGGTGCCTCCAGTTGGTGGGGGAGTGTTCTCACACCTCAAGTAGTGGGGACTAGGATCTGGAAGGTTTAGGGAAGTAATGACCGGGAGAGCAGGTGGAAACGATTTAGCTTGCTAAAAATATAGCTGAGGAAGTGTAGGCACTAAACAAAATGGAGAGAGTGGGGTCTGCGCATAAAATGTATATGACCGACAAAACACACAATAGTTATTTTGAGTAACTTGACTTGCAACACGCCCATTAATCCCCATTTCTCTTAAGGCCTAGTATTTGGCTTGTTTAAATTAAAACAGTAAAACGTCTGGAGAGAAAAGAAACAGACGGTCTTCAAATGAACCACCAACAAAGCGTGAGATATTTGGATACAAAATATTGTCCCAGGCTACTGCAGTGCACGGCGAGAAGTAAAAACCCATCTTCATCCAAGATTTTATCCAAGCTATAGTTAGCATCTCAGATGAGGAGCTAATTTCGCTGTCAGCTTGGAAGCAGTAATGAGAAAACTCCATGCGAGCATGACCACAGACAGATGAATTCAAACCAAGTTTTCAAGTGTTTTGTGAAAGGGCTGGCTGCCAAACTACTGCAGCCATCACTGGAAATTATTCATTTGACTCTCTAGATCGAGACAAACGCTTGTGACTGTACCAGAAATAAACCGGAGCCTTCCCATGTAGCTGCAAATGTTGGATTTCCAAACTGGAGGACTATTCATCGTCGGTGCACTGGGAGAATTAGGACCGGACCGGACCGCTGCACCCTAATTATGGCTATCTTTTGCTCTCAACCGGAAGGCCAGAGGTCCCCTATTCCATGCTTGCACTCAAACTAGTTCCTATGACCAACATAATGTACTTTGTGCAGCCAGTGCAATGGAGGCAAGCCCAGAAAGCTATTTTTTTTAGTTTAATAAGCTTTATTAAGTCATAAAAAAGACAGTAACATACAATAAAGGCCTAATGAGCAGCAATGCATAAAGAATGATTTAAACAAAATATAACAGGCAAAAATTCATAGTAGTAAGCTATTTACGTTTTTGGGGGAAATAGGGGGAAAGGAGAGGGAGGGGAAGGAAAAAGATAAAATATGCATATAATCATAATACCAACTACGAAATAAATGTCAATGCCCCAGAAAGCTATTTTAAGATCTTTTGACATTTCTAAAATTATAGCTCTTATATACAGGTCAAAGTATGCTTTATTCGATTTTCATTCATAAAAGCAGAATACAATTACAATAACAGTTACATACAATAGATTAAAATACGATTAAATTGCAATCAGGACAACAGATACAAAGCGTACTTCTACAAATTACTGACTTGACGATACCCTATAAAAACATACTGTACTATTGGCGATAAGTGGTTTTTTAAGAAAAGGTAAAATGATTAGATAAAAATAGATTAAAAACCATGATATGGAAGATTTAAATGCAGAAGAAAATGACATGGCAGAGAATAGTCGAAAGACTAGCAGTCTCTCCCAAAACAAGAGAATAGTCAAATGACTAGCAGTCTCTGTCTGATCAACCACGCCCAGCCTAAGTATTTTGCAGTGGCTACTGAAATCCAGGGCAAAGTGCTAGTACATATAATACGCAGGGCCACGGTACCACTGGCTGTTCCCAGGTTTTTACACATTGGGGACAGCCAGATACGCCGTGGGGCCGCGTAAAACTTACAAGCAAATAGAAAATGACCAATGGTTTCTTTACTAATACCACAGGCAGGACATCTATCACAGGATCCCTCTTCCCACTTTGATGACAAAAATTTGAGGGGAAGTGCACCTGCTCTCAATTGAAAAAGGAGCTTCCTTTCTCTGGGCCTTGTTATGATGTCCCAATATGGTTCTAAACAGGGATACATCTTGGCCTCTAGGAACTCTCCGGTCATAGAGCCAGCACTGGAGTTGCTCCAATGCCGGCGGGCAACCATCTCCCAGTAAGTAATCTTTAGAGTGCTGTTAGATGGAAAAATGGCTCTCGCCGGATCGTCCCAGAGTGTGCACATGCCGAGCTCAGAGAGGGATGTCCTAAGCGATTTTAACCATCCTATTTTGTGGTAAACATCGGATCGTATGATATCTAGAAAACACTCTGCATAGTGGGAAAGCACAGGAGTCGTCCATAGCCTGCGCCAATACAGGATCGGACGAAGTTGGACCAAATCTGAAATTGCTCTTCTACCCAGGTCATATTTGAGGGGCAACAATGGGGTGCTTTTAGGAACACCTGTTATTGCCCTAAAGAATTTATTCTCTGAGGATTGAAGAGCAGCAACCTTCTCAAAGCCCCAGAGCTCAGCACCATAGAGAGCGGAGCCTAGAGCTTTTGCTTCGTAAACCTGTAGGGCAGGTTTTACAGGTTTGGTCAGTGATTTTCCGTGCTCTATGCAAATAGCACCGGCCAGTTGCCTGTGTCTCAGTGTAGCGATATCAATATGATGCCGCCAACTCTTCTCGCTAGATATATGCATGCCCAAATATGTAAAGGTATTCACTACTTCTAGCGGACGTTCATTTAAAATGATTTTGGATTTAAAGCTACGGTGGGGGTTAAAAGTCATAAGCTTTGTTTTGGCAGTATTGACCTCTAGGCCATATTCCCCACAGAAATGGTCAAAGATAGACAAGGCAGACTGCAATCCACTTGGAGTTTTAGATAGGATGAGCGTGTCGTCTGCAAACATTAAAATAGGGATTTTAGTCCCAGCTAAAAAAGGGGCGTCCACTTGTGCAGAAGTCATGCGAGCAACAACGTCATTAATACTTAAGGTAAAAAGGACGGGAGCCATCGAACATCCCTGTCGGACTCCCCTCTCAACAGGGAAGTCCGAGGTTACCGAACCTAATCCCCCCCACTGAATTCTGGCATAAGTAGATTCGTGTAGCCTCATTATTAAAGATAATAGGTCGCTAGGAAGACCCTGCTTCTTAAGAACCGACCATAACTTAGATCGGGGGAAAAGGTCAAAAGCGGCCCGTATGTCGACAAAGGCCGCATACAGGCTTCCTTTACCCAGCACAACCGTCTTCCATTGTAACAAGGTAAAACGGAAAACCTGGTCCACCGTGCTTGTGGATCGTCGAAAGCCAGCCTGAAATGGTGAGAGAGCATTAGTCTCTTCCACCCAATCCAGGAGCCTGTTGACGATCACCCGTCCCACGACCTTTTGAATGGTATCTATAAGGCTTATTGGCCTATCATTACCCGGGAGGGATCGATCACCTTTCTTAAAGACAGGAATGATTACTGCACCCTGCCAAGATTTTGGTACTGCTGCACCTAGAGCAATAGCATTAATAAGAAGGTGAATATACTGACACCAGCGCTCTTTATCATTTACAAATAGATCAGCTGGCACTCCATCAAGACCAGGGGCACGTCCACAAGCGACCGTATTAAGGGCCAGCATAATTTCAACTATTCCAAAGGGGTTTGCTTTGGGAAGATCTACACTAGTTTCCTGGGCCAAGTTATCATTGTTTGGTGCAGCATACTGATTTTTGAAGAATTTTATCCATTCTTCTTCAGGGACATTGTTATGTGGGGACTCGGGAAACCCCGATTTTCCCCACCTGACAATGTGCCAGAATAACCGAGAATCCCTGCTATCACTAGCTGCCTTTAACTCGGACCAGTGGTGTTCGTCCCAAGCTTTTTTAGCCTTGGATATACTAGTTTTATAGTTCTTTCTGGCGGCTTGGATTAAAGCAGATTGCCCCCCCTTAATAGCTTTACTTAGAGCTAATCGTGTATCCCTGCACTGTTCATTATACCACTTAGCAGGCTTAAAGGCTCTGTTACCTTTGTTTTTCACAGGTTTGAGGAAATACTTTTTGATTGCACAAAAAAGGGAGTTATGTAATTCCTCGACCTTATCTAAGCCAGTGCCAAGTGAGTTGAACTGCTCAATAGCTGATATTGCTATATCAACCTGATCATTGATGTTAGCAATAGCCTGGTGGTTGATTACTACGTTTTCCCACTTTAATCTCCGCATATCATTTGTGGGAATAATCCGGGGAAGGGCAGTCACAGGAGAGCCTGAAGGCGGGGTAGTGTGGGACCACCATTTGTGAGTTGTGCACAGGGGGTTGTGATCACTCTCGATCCTTTCTACAACCTCCATATCACAAATCAAAGGCCATAATTGTAGACTACATAACACGTAATCAATTATACTGTTATGTCGGCCATTATCAAATGTACTTGTCCCATTCCTATCACCACTAGTCCTACCATTTAGGGCTCTTAGACCCTTTTCATAACATAGAGTGTTTAGACCAATAACATCGGCGGTCCAACGCACAACCGGAGGGAGCTCTAGTTTAGGAATGCCCCATTGTCGATCCTCCTCATCACCAAATAAGTCATCTTTGTTAATTAGGGGTTCAAATGTTCTGTTAAAATCACCCGCAATGACGATATTGTTGTTCGGGGAATGGATGTCGAGAAGACTATCCAAGGCAACTAAAACCTCGGACCTCCCTCCCCTATTACTCCGGACATATAGTTGTAAATATCCAGGCAACCCAGTTTATCTAAATCCAATCTAATTAGTTGGATGTATATACTTACTTATAAGGGCTTTCAGCCAGTCCTCTTCATCCTTTGGCTCACTACAGAATGGGCCAATGGGTCGGCCTACTTAAGCCGACAACAAACTTGCCTTACACAAGGAGCAAATTCTCACACAAAGTAGTTCCCTTTGGTGCAAGGGAGTACTATGCCAATATATGCTTTTTGAGAACAAAAACATTTTTTACTTTTAGCCAATGCTTTCTTTTTAAATTGACGGGGACTGAAGAACCAGATCCTTATGGGCCTGGCGGAGCAGGGTACGCCTTAATCTCCGGGGTTCTCCTGCTCAGCTACACAGAGACACGGGACACTCTGTTAGGCGTTAGAAGACTAGATTTATTAGCTGCAGCTAGTACAGTTATCCCAGAAGTACACAAGGTAGGTCTCAGGAGACTGCCACTTCACTCTGTGGCGCACAATCTTATATACTGTATAGGAAACATATACATTAACTAAATATACACCCAGAACATACAAGAAAGAGCCAATAAGGAAAGCTGGAAAACAGGATAGAACCAATAGGAGAGATTTAAAAACAAAAGTGTCAGATGACTTGAAGAAACCTCTCCTCCAACTATGTTTGTCACCCCTCCTTCAAACTAATATATTAACGGATTCGTAACTAACTTGCAGGTGACGAGATACGTTTGTGTGTGTTAGAGGACAGTTGTGAAACGAGAAAATGCTAGCAGAGGACAGTGAAGGCCAGACGATAAGATAAAGTCAGAAAAGAATAGTGTGAACCAACAGATAGTTGAGACGGGGATTAGAAAAACCAGACAGGGATTAGTGTACTTGGCCAGTCCTAACACCAGCTTTGCAAATAGAGGTAGAAGGGCTATTAACACGAAGCTTGCAGAAAAAGCAGAATAGACTTTGTTCGCCGTGCTGCCTGAGTGATGGCAACACAAAATGGCGGCGGAGCACAAAATGGCGGGTCGATTCGATTGTGATCGGAAATCGAAGTTCCTCAGACCCTCCTTTTGCCAGAACTCAGGCAAGATAGACTCATGTTAATCTGAGTCAATGTCGATAGCCATGAGGTCATCGAGCTGTTGCTGTAACATCATTCTTATGTTTTTTGTTCTTGGTGATTTGGGTTTGGGGATGCACATAGTAGCACATAGGTCACAGATGGCGGGACCACAGTGCATACAAAGGCAACAGGAGAAAATAATGGTCAAAATTAATCCAAGAAATGTCAATGCTTTCCAACCCCATTTGGACAGTAGTCCCCAAAACCACTCCGAAAAGGACCAATCTCCTTCGTCCTGATGAATCGACTCAGAGATTTTATGCAACTTGGAGATAGCTTGGTATACTGTTGGAGCGTCATTAGGTATGAAAATACAGCAACTTGACCCGACCAATTTGCACACTCCACCACGATCTGCAGGAACAAAATCTAAGGCAACTCGATTTTGTAAGGTCATAAGACGATCAGCCTGTAGTTCTGCTGTGATATTGCTTAAGGCTCCTACAGTGATGTCTATGGTGGTTTCTACAACATGAACCAATTGCCTTATATTTCTGTTGTTGGCCATCGGACTCCAAAAAGGAAGAAATCCTTTAAGGAAATCTCCTCCCTCTTGTCCTGCTGTGTCTTTCAAATCAATAATCCCTCTGCCATACCTATTTCAATGATAGTTTGCAGAAGCGGTGTATGTAGGGGGAGGAAGGAAAGCTATATAGCAGGTACCAGAAAAACCTGTTGGTAACCATGTGTAAGCTCTATTGTGGCAGATGAAATATGTGCCCTGAGATAGCACTAGAGAAGGCGAGTTCTGAGAGGAATAAACGTATGTGTGGGAACAGTTATTTCTTTGTATGGTGTCAGAAGAGTGATCGTTAATTTGCAGACAGAAATTTCCCTGATGAGGAATCGTCCAAATTGGTGGAGATTTTCTTTGTTTGACCTTATCACTAAGGCTAGTGACATAATGGGTGACGTTCCAGTTTGTATACGCTTTTCTTTCATCAACGGAAATCTTACTATTTTCCATGATTTTAGCCATAGCTACCATTCCCTTAATTAATGAGCTGTGACTAAAACCTGGACCACCAATATATGAATTAATGGATCGTTTGAATTTGCTTTGGTAGGCATTGGAAAAAATGACAAAATAAGCCCAAGCAGAACCCTCATAAGAGAATGGAAGAACTAAATATGGCATTCCTTTCTCTGTGGTATGTGGCATAAGTCCACACACCCAACAGTCAGTCGTATTGACCACTAACTAGTGTTGATGTAACAACTGGACAAAGGAATTGTTATAATATTCAGTTCTTCTAATGAGTTCATGTTGAGGAAGGGTATGAAAGAAATGTGGAGAGACAGTAAAAGAAGACGAAGGGGAAGAAGGAGAGACAACTTTTTGTTTGCTGCAGAGCATAAATAATGCAACTTATAAACGCCAAAACAATACACAATAATATAATAATACATAAGGTTATATTAAAACGACTGTACATTAATTTACAGGATTCTTTCTTCATTTCATCCTTTCTCTCTCTTTTTCCTAGTGTAGTTTCTATCTTTCTAATGGATGCTCACGGCAATCTTCCTTGATCACTCAATTATGATTATCTGCCGTCCTATGACACTGCAAGTCCTGCAGGCCTATTGCCACTACTCAGGTCACAATCAAGACTCCTACCGTGACCCTGCAACCGGGACAGAATACTACACAAGAGAGAAAAATCTTAAGTGTTCTTTGGTCTAGGTCTTAAATTAAAATGTTCTTTGTTTTGTACAGTCTGGTCGTGGAACTATGTTCGTGGATTTGTTGTATCTAAGCGACGATGTGGTGTTATCGCCTCCTGTAGAATGTCGTCGTCCTCTTTCTCCGACAATGTTCCATTCAGGCGTGCATCACTAAATGGTACAAATTGTGGAACCTTTTCGCTCTCAGAGTCTTTAACACCCTTACGGACCCACTGATCAAAGGGTAGTGGCAAAGGTACTTTCTTGCAATGCACACCGTGAATCCAATTTTTCTTTCCTTCGACTTTTACTGCTGTTCTCGTGGTGAGCAAAACCTGCCGAGGTTCCTTCCAATGAGGCTCCAAATTTTTCGTCCTTTGGAAATTCTTGGTGCAGACCCAGTCACCTGGTCGGATGGAATGACCTGGGTCTGTGGAAGCCTCCGGTAAAGCACTCTGAACCTGTTGATGGAGAACACGCAATTTAGTCGTAAGATTATGCAAGTAGTCAATCAACATTGGATATGGCAAGTCTGAGTATTTCTTAGGGTGAGGGACTCCCCATACATTAGCCGGGCGTCCAAAAATAACTTCGTAAGGGCTAAGTCCCAAACGAGAGTGTACTGCAGTTCTGGTGGACAGCAGAGCCAATGGTAAAGCATCGGGCCGATTTAGTCTTGTACTAGCCTGAACTTTCGCTAGTTTTAACTTTAAGGTTCCGTTGTAGCATTCTACTAAACCCGCTGACTGTGGATGATTTGCCGCATGGAACTTTTGCTTGATACCAAGACCCGCACAAACTTTTTACATGACTTGGCCAACAAATTCGCTCCCATTGTCACTCCAGATAATGCGCTGCAAACCAAACCTGGGGAAGAATTCTTTTAGTAAAGCTTTAGCTGTGGATAAGGCTGTGTTGTCTTTTAAAGGGTATGCTTCTATCCATCTTGAAAAGGCGCATACTACCACCAGAACGTATTTAAGGTTGTTGCATCGCTCCATATGGATATAATCGATCTGCAACACCTCAAATGGATATGTTGGAGGAGCAAAATGACCTGCTGGAGTTGGGGTTCCCTTTCCCGGGTTGTACATTAAACAAACAATACAATGTTTCACTATATTGTCTGCACATTTTGGGATTTGTTCATTCTGCCACACTGGAGCCAGAAGTTTGCATATACCTTTTGCACTTAAGTGGGCTGGACCATGCGCCATAGTAACCACTGGGAGTACATAGGCATCTGGTAACAACCAACGTTGGTGTTCAGATAATTCCACCCAACAACCCATTTCATCTAACATTCCCGTACTTTCTTTCCACCCACTTAATTCCTTCTCTGTAGCCTCTTCCTGAATCGATTTTACACTTTCTACTGTATTCTCATACATTCCTCTCTCTCTGACCCAATTCGCAGGACCTGCCACATACATTCGACTTGTAACATCTCTCGCTGTCTTTTTCGCTACTTCATCTGCAAATGCATTTTCTCGGCCAACATCATCTATAATCTTTTTGTGTGCACTACACTTCACAATCGCTATTTGGGTGGGTAAGGCAAGTGATTCAAGAAGATCAGTCACTAGCTGACCATGTTGTTTTTTGGTGCCATGTGAAGTGAGAAATCCCCTTTCCTTCCAAAGACGCCCAAAGTTGAACGCTACGCCAAAGGCATACTGGCTGTCAGTGTACACGTTCACTCTCTTCCCTTTTGACAATACACATGCTCTCGTTAATGCTATCAATTCTGCTGCTTGAGCTGAATTGTGTCTGACACGTGCTGTTTCCACAACTGTCTGTAAAGTAGTTACAGCATAGGCTGATACTGTATCTCCATTTGGCATTTTAAAGCGAGAACTGTCTACCCATAGAGTTCCATCCGGATTCTCTAGTGGTGTGTCTTTCAAGTCAATTCTTCCTTTGTCTCTTCCTCAGTACGAAAGAAACAATCATGTTGCTCCTCAACACTTTTCTCATCTGGAAGGGGTAACAGAGTGGCTGGATTTAGGGTATTACATCGTTTGATGTGTACGTGACTAGCCATAAGCGTCAGCTCGTATCCAGTTAGATGAGCACTCGTAAGATGCTGCGTTTTCGTTCTGTTTAGTAAGGTATCCACTGCATGTGGTACCATTACAATGAGAGTGTTATCCAACACCACTCCAGCGGACTGTTGAATAGAAATTGCTGCTGCTACTGTCGCTTTGAGGCAACTGGGCAATGCTTTAGCTACGGGATCTAACGTAGCCGAAAAATAGGCACATGGCCGCTGTTTGTCCCCAAATTGCTGTGTTAAAACTAACAACGCACAACCTTCTCTCTCGCGAACATAGAGCGTAAAAGGCTTACTGTAATCAGGAGTACCCAATACAGGAGCAGAACACAGAGCAGTACATAAGTCGGTAAAACTCTTTTGGCACTCATCAGTCCATGGAAGGGGCTGAGGCGTATCTTTCAGAGTAAGTGTCAACAGAGGCTTGGCTATCAGAGAGAAGTTAGGGATCCACTGCCTACAATAAGAGGTGATACCCAGAAAGGCACGTACCTCCCTTTGTGTGGATGGCACAGACATTTGCGTAATCGCCTGAATTCGTTCTGGTGTTAATCGTCGTCCCTCCTTTGATAGGAGATGACCCAAGTAGGTAACCTCTCGACGGACATATTGTAATTTGGAAGGTGAAACCTTATGATTGAGATTAAACAAATGGCGTAACATTGCAACAGTGGCATTTTTGCAAATATCTTCTGAATCAGCAGCGATTAACAAGTCATCCATGTACTGGATAAGAGCAGCACCAGACGGTAAATGAAAAGTATCAAGATGACATTTTAAAGCTTGGCTGTAAATGGAGGGACTTTCACAATAGCCCTGAGGTGTGCGCTTAAACCGGAAGCTTCGGCCTCCAAGAGAGAAGCCAAAAATGTCCCTACTCTCTTCTGCAATGGGAATACTAAAGAAGGCATTCTTTAGATCGATAACAGAGAACCAAGTCGCTGTGGAAGGTATCATTGTCAATAGAGCAGTGATATCTGGAACAACAGGAAATTGTGGTACAACAATTTTGTTTACCTCCCGCAGATCAATTACGAAACGATATACAGGTGGCTGAGAAGGATCAGTGCATTTAAGAACAGGAAGAATAGGACTATTGCATGTGTTACCTCTTGTTTCTTCAACCACACCCTTCTGAATCAAGTCATGAATGATTTCCAAAAGCGCTTTTTCACCCTCAGTGGAAATTCTATACTGCGGGATGCGCAGTAATTCAACATTGGGCTTGAGAGTGACAACATAAGGGGGAATTTCAAGACAGCCCACATCATTCGGACCCGTGGCCCAAAGCGTTGCTGGAAGAGAAAGTAATTCAGGTGGAAACTGATCTTTGGACAAATACATTGGGGAAATCAATTTCTGTCCTAAAGTAAGATGTACACCAGAAGGAGAACAATATATCGTAGCATGCATTCTTTTTAATAGGTCTAAACCCAACAGATTCTCACTGCAACCATTCGTCAAGAGGAGTGGAGCTTCCAAATCATAAGGGCCAATTGAAATAGGCAAAGGGCGAGAAACTGGATTGCGAACAGGGGCGCCAGAAAATCCTATAGAAACATTTGTAAAGCCAGACAAAGGTGGCCCAGAGAGTTTAGAATGAATGATAGAACTTCTCATCGCCCCAGTATCTAGAAGAAATGGCTCTAAAACACCCATTGCAGTGACGTTAACATAAGGACCACTCTGGTCTACTGGAACCGACACAACTCCCTTACTTTGTCCATGGCTGTCCTAGTTGGCATGAAGACTTTCATTTCCGTTTTCAATATAATGGTCTTCATTGTAATACTGAGTAGACCTAACATTTTGCTGATCAAAGTAGTTCATGAAGTTGGGAGAAGGAAGGGCACGCTGTTCTTGAGTCAACACACCTCGACCTCTACCTCTGTTGGCTGGCTGGAGGCCAGCACGACCTCGTGGAGCAGATAATGCTCCATTGCGCTGCAATAAAACCGGACAACTATTCTTAAAATGACCTTCCTCTCTAAAATAGGCACATTGATTAGGTCCTAACAAAGGTCGCGGAATGTATGGCTCAGGTTTTTGATACAACCTCTGAAACTGCGGAGGCTGTTGAAATTGAGGCTGAGCATAACGAGGAGGATAAGCTTGTTGCAAGAGAACCTTCGTTTTTAATTCTTTCGTCTTTTTCTCTTGTATTTCTTTTTCCTCCTTATCTCTGTTTTCATAATATTGTGCAGTAGCCAATATCTGGGCAGAAGAGGAAACAGCCCATGAACTTTCTGAATCTTTCAATTTGTGTGACAACTCCGGAATCAAATTAAATACAAATTTGTCCACAAATAATCGCTGTCCACCCTCTGTAGCCATATCTTGACCACTGTGATCGATAAATGTCTCCTCGAAACGAGTAAAGAAGTCAGAGACACTTTCATCTTTCTTTTGTTTGCATGCTGCTAATTTATCCCAATTAACTCTCAATGCAGGCATCATAGTTTTCATTAATGTAATAATCCTACCAGAGAGTTCTGAAATCAATGCTTCAGGCTTTGCACCACCCACTTGATCTCTATCTGTGGCAATTATAACATCCCAAGTAGCACCTAATTCCTGTGCATGATTCTCCTTACGAATGTTAGCCCATATTGTCTGTGGGACTACATTTCCCATCAACATATCAATATCAGCTAAATTCATGATGCAAGCGTCAACTGTCTGTGATAATTCTTTATAATAAGCCGCAGGGTTTTTACGAGGATCCGGTAGAGTCTGTTTTAGGGCCAAAACTTCAGATCTCTTCCAGGGGACATGTACCCATATTCGCTGAAAATGAGCGGCAATAAGTGGATTAGCACCGAGTGCTGCAACCTCTTCCTTCCATACCGGAGGAACCTCTCTCATGGGATAATTTTTCAGTGTTAGCCTAACCGACGGATCAGAATCAAGGGAAACCTGAGAGAACAATAAGGATCTATAAGAAATAAGTGTCCTTACAGCTTTCTCAACCTTAGAACCCACAACAAGTCCTTTATCAAAATCAGTCTGAACATCTAACAGATCTTGTGGGATCGGACTTGAATTCACATCTTCCCATTCTTTAATGAGGGTATCGCACATTGCATTAAAAACATATCTTTGCGTAGGCGCATTCCATTGTGAAAAAGTAGGCATAATATCGGGCATACTGTATTGAGGACCCTTTTTGATCCATTTACGTGCAAGAGAGTCCAACCTTTCTCGTTGTTCAAAATCTGGGAACTGACTACGAGACTGTCTTCGAGCAAAAGCAGGAGACACATTTAAAGCTCCAAAGAAAGGAGATAAAATACCAGCGACAGTGGCTG
The DNA here is from genome assembly GCF_964204655.1 of Triturus cristatus. NCBI lineage: Eukaryota > Metazoa > Chordata > Amphibia > Caudata > Salamandridae > Triturus > Triturus cristatus. Next base: position 586,384,810 of record NC_140591.1, on the reverse strand, counting down.
TGAGACGCTTACGCACAGACGGAGAATTAGACATAAGAATTGGAGACAAAGTATTAGGAGAACTGACAGAAGGAGAACCGATAATTGGAGGAGGAGCAGAAGGCAAAGTAGATCTAAGATCAGGAGATGAGAGCAAAGAAGTTGAAGTTAACGGTAAAACTGGCAGAGGCGGTAATACTGGAGGAGGCAAATGCGGAAGAGCCGGAACAGGCGGAGGTACCGCTGGCGGCTGAACAGGTTGTAACGGTTGAGGTGCATTGGCACTTTGTGCATAGGGTGGAGGCAACCTCAATAGATGGGACATTAGGGGATCTTCTTCTATATCATTCTTGTTTTCAGAAGGGGAAACAGGCAACACCGGATAGCATTTATGTATCGCCATGCGATGCTGTCTTTCTGAAATTTCAGTCGTATTATCAATTTCATCATCCTTAAATTGTTGGGCAGCCTGTATAATTGTCATACCCTGTGCTTTTCTATCTCGTTTTGCTTGCTTAATTTCTTTCTGTTTGGCTTCCTTACGCCAAAGGCGGAAAGAGTCAAACATTGCCGGCCGGGCTTTTCTTTTGAATAGAACGGCTTCTAAATTATCTAGCACATTGGGATCAAAGCAACCATTTTCTGGCCATTTTAGAACACCATCTTTCTTCGTGTATCGGGTCCATGCCTCGTTAAAGGCAATGGGGCCAATACCATGTTTCGAATAGAGCTCATATGTGGGAGTTCCAACCGAAGGAATCGGACAAGAGTCCTCAAGTCGGGAATCCCTATTACAACCAAAGCAACAACATTTTCCAAACTTAGTCAGACCAGGCATCTCGTGATGTCACCGGACTGTTCACAAACTTCAAGGGGTTAAAACTCAGTTTACGCAGCACAAATGCACTTACCCTCGGCTTCGGCTATTGCAATAGTCGAATCTAAGAACCAAGAGTAAACAACTAAGAAACGAAGGACAATTATTTGTGGGCGCGACCCACGAAATACTTAACTAAGGACGTCTTCTCACACCAACAGAGGCCCGTCTATCGTCTCGCCTTACCATACATCACCAAAGGAAGGGCCAAGGCAGGGCGGCAGTCAGGGCAGTAGTTGAACTTGTTAGTAGCTGTCAGGAAGGAGTAACCGCGCTGCAAAAGACCTTCGGACCACTTTCGACATACAGGGGTCTCTTGACGTGGCTCGCGAATCCTCCGGAATTTTCTTGCGGGGTTCCTCACGACCTTCAGGCAGAACCGGTACCACTGAAACCGCCCTACGTTGGGCGCCAGTTGAAGAACCAGAACCTTATGGGCCTGGCGGTGCAGGGTACGCCTTAATCTCCGGGGTTCTCCTGCTCAGCTACACAGAGACACGGGACACTCTGTTAGGCGTTAGAAGACTAGATTTATTAGCTGCAGCTAGTACAGATATCCCAGAAGTACACAAGGTAGGTTCTCAGGAGACTGCCACTTCACTCTGTGGCGCACAATCTTATATACTGTATAGGAAACCTATACATTAACTAAATATACACCCAGCACATACAAGAAAGAGCCAATAAGGAAAGTTGGAAAACAGGATAGAACCAATAGGAGAGATTTAAAAACAAAAGTGTCAGATGACTCAAAGAAACCTCTCCTCCAACTATGTTTGTCACCCCTCCTTCAAACTAATTCATTAACGGATTCGTAACTAACTTGCAGGTGACGAGATACGTTTGTGTGTGTTAGAGGACAGTTGTGAAACGAGAGAATGCTAGCAGAGGACAGTGAAGGCCAGACGATAAGATAAAGTCAGAAAAGAATAGTGTGAACCAACAAATAGTTGAGACGGGGATTAGAAAAACCAGACAGGGATTAGTGTACTCGGCCAGTCCTAACACCAGCTTTGCAAATAGAGGTAGAAGGGCTATTAACACGAAGCTTGCAGAAAAAGCAGAATAGACTTTGTTCGCCGTGCTGCCTGAGTGATGGCAACACAAAATGGCTTTGGAGCACAAAATGGCGGGTCGATTCGATTGTGATCGGAAATCGAAGTTCCTCAGGACCCAGCTGTCTCCCCAACAGTAACCTTTAGCAAAGACTATGACAAACAAAACACGCAAAGACAAAGCCAAAAGATTGGCTAGCAACACTAGAACTATTGATTTGCCAAAGCTTGTTTTTAATTGTTTCTTAGTTGGGCAGGATATATCAGCTGTGTGTAAAAGCAAAGTGACCGTAAAGCTTACAATTCCTCTGTGGAGTATTAAAGCTCAATCTGCTTGTCTCTGATTGCCTAAGCAAAAGACACACAGATGATGGAGGGAATGCAGAGCCAATCAAACATTTACCATGGTTAAATCCATTGTTCTTTTGTTCACCATGCCACCCCAGTTTAGACCCAGCCATATGCAAATCAGTCTTGACCCTGTGACTCATTGGAACAGTCCAGCCCGAACTGCCAAACCAGGTCCTCCCTGGACCAGAAAAAAGCTTTTGGGGACCGGTTTCGGGGCAACACCACTCATCAGCCAGGCTAGCTTGAATCCAGTGGCACAGTGAGCCCAGGACCCACGTCTGGCCATAGCCAGAGCACTTAGGGCAAGAAAGTAAAAGACACTGCAGACTACAGAGCAAATCAAACATTCACCCCATTCAAGAGATCTGCGTTAAATCCATTGTTTTTTTGCTCACCATGCCACCCCAGGTTAGCCTGACAAGACTGTCTGTTTGTCTTATGTAGAACTAAATGAGAGTGTAAGTGAGTGAGGTCAGCTACTGTTGTGCTTGAAAACGTATGGATTGGCTTAATGACTGCATTCCCCTCCCTTCTACCTGAATTGTTGAAGTAAATAGATTGTTCTCAGCTTAATGTTACTATTTTAAGGTCCACTACTTCAAAAGCAACAATATCAGTAGGCTATGTTTTGCAATATATTTTAGAGATACACCATCATGCTGCAACTACATTGAGCGTTTTAAATTAAACTACATTTAATTTAATTATATTTTAATAGAACCCACTTTTTAACCCTACCCATTAATTATTTGAAATGTAATATTTATTTTAACAAATATGTAACTCTAACTCTAATATTCATAAATACAAATGAAATAAATACAATTAAGTAAGTATCTCTTACCCTTAGGTATATAAGAAATTACTTTAAATTAAACAAATAGGATAATCCTAATGCTTAGTTGTTTTAAAGTAAAGTAATTCAAATTAAATTAAATACTTTACAATAATTCTTAATTACATGTAATAAGGTAATTACAAATACATGACATGAGTAACACATTTATTAAGTTTTATGAAGTTAAAATTAAATACCTCAACATTTGTTTGTAAGAAATTGGACTTAAATAAAGCAATATGATGGTATTCTGTCTTGTGATAACACTAATGTACTGGTGTTAATTTAGTATCATTAATGTCTCCTCACGACTGCCACCCTCGTGACACCCTCGTGACACCCCCCTGATATTTTGTAAGCCTTGTATTTGTAAAGCGCGAACTAATCATCAGCAAGGGCCTCAAGGCGCTGGGGCCGTGGGGGAGATTAAGAGGGGTAACTTGGAAACTGACCTGTGGATCTGTTTGTTGGGTCCCTGCTGCTGGCAAGGTCGGACACCTGCCCTGCTACGGCTGATCCTGGGCTCCTGGGCTTTCTGTGCGGCGGGTCTCCCTCGCTGCCACCATTCTACTCAGCGGCCGGAGAACGGAGACTACACTTCCCAGGCGCCCCAGCGCCCCAGTGCCCGTCTGACGCCATCCACGCGCCCGGAGGCGCACTAAAAGCCCGCGGCTCCCTCGGGGGAGCGGGTAACTTGGAAACTGACCTGTGGATCTGTTTGTTGGGTTCCTGCTGCTGGCAAGGTCGGACACCTGCCCTGCTACGGCTGATCCTGGGCTCCTGGGCTTTCTGTGCGGCGGGTCTCCCTCGCTGCCGCCATTCTACTCAGCGGCCGGAGAACGGAGACTACACTTCCCAGGCGCCCCAGCGCTCCAGCGCCCGTCTGAGGCCATCCACGCGCCCGGAGGCGCACTAAAAGCCCGCGGCTCCCTCGGGGGAGCGGGTAACTTGGAAACTGACCTGTGGATCTGTTTGTTGGGTTCCTGCTGCTGGCAAGGTCGGACACCTGCCCTGCTACGGCTGATCCTGGGCTCCTGGGCTTTCTGTGCGGCGGGTCTCCCTCGCTGCCGCCATTCTACTCAGCGGCCGGAGAACGGAGACTACACTTCCCAGGCGCCCCAGCGCCCCAGCGCCCGTCTGACGCCATCCACGCGCCCGGAGGCGCACTAAAAGCCCGCGGCTCCCCCAGTGTCGCGGGACGCACACGGGCGGCGCCGGGAGAAGCCCGGGACCAGGGCGGGACCGTCTGTGGCCGTCCGGGGCCGAAGGAGGCCGGGCTGGGCCATATCTCTTCGACCGTGGACACTGGACTAGTGTGGACTCCTAACCATTACAGGTTATTTTATTCTTGTGTTAAGACGTAGTTTACAGTCTCAAGCTGCGCATAGAGTCTTTCATCTTTTATTAGACATTGTTCGTTTTTAGCCAATTGTTGCACACGGGTTTCTATTTGCACTACTCCAGTCTGTTAGTCTGCACCCGAACTATGGGGAAACTTCTAAATCTTCATCGAGTCGCCCAATGACTAGACAACACGCTAATTTAAATCCCCCGCTTCCAAGTCTTACAGCCATAGACAAAATGCTGCAGAAAACCATTGGGGTGGTCGCCACAGCCATTGAAAATACGGAAAGACGGCTGTCCATTACCCCTGCATTCACTTTGGCACCCCCTTCTGATGGCCTGGCTGATCTGTCTTCATATCAGGTGGACCTGGAAGCTATGTCCTCTATGTTGCCCTCCTTTACCCAGCTACCTTGTGCACAGGCGACTCTAGATGAGTCTGTGCAAGCGGAAGTTGGCCCACTATCATCATCATATGTTTCTATAGTGGCTCCCAAGAAGCAGGTAAAGCCAAGGAATAAAAAGCCGAAATCCAAAAAAAGGAGCATACGTCCCGCACCCCCTGCAGCTGGGTCTGCCTCTTCAGCCCCGGCCCAACACCCTTCCTTTACTAACCCACCGGTTTGGGCTTCTAATTTAGTAATAGATCTGCAGTCGTATATAGACCACTCCCTAAACCTTCTTCTAAAATCCCTGTCATCCAAAATCGACAGGTTGGTATCTTTAATTAACACCAAAGGTAGTGGGAAAAAGCTGCCAAACCACGATCTTCTGCATAATTCAGGTAGCCTGGAGGGTGTGGGTACCCTAGCCTCGACCAATAATGTTTCTTCACAAGGCCAGTCTACTTTCCCCTATCCTACCCCTTCTGTTTCAGCGCAGCTACCCTCGGCGCTGCCTATTGTTCCTTCCCTTTATGCTGGTCTTCCCATGCCTCCGCTTACCACCCGTGTCCCCACTGTTTCATCAGCAGGTCCCCAGTCTCATAGTAATAAGGATTACATTCCTCGGAGCCCTGGTGGGGGTAGGCTTCCCTCTGATACGGGTGGTAATTTAGTTCTCCGGAACCTGGTCGATTCCTCTCCCCTCGTTCAGCTCCCTCCCGAGGCAGCCCCCTATGTGGTTATGCTTACAGGTGTTCTTCCTTTAACTAATGCTAAGGGGGAGACCTATTATGAACTCAAAAATAAAGTTACCCACTGGCTGTCCAAAAATAGACCTTTGAATGGAGTTGGGAGAGGGGAGATTCTTTTTGTTCGCAGGGTTACCTGGCTAGGGACTCGACCAAAGGATATTGGTGGGGATTGTGTTCTGATCAACTTTAGGGACCCCAGAGTAGTCGGATATATATTGGATTTGGGCGGGAAGTTTAAAATAGGATCTATTGGCACGTGTCATCTGGGGTATTTCTATCCCTCTTCTGATCCGATCCATGTGGAACTTCCCAACTTCTATCATGCCTCACATAATCCCTACTTCAATGTCCCGGTTGCCAACCGTTTTGATATGCTTAGGTTTGTGGATTGACCATCATCCCTGAGGTATAACATGGGAGGGCATAGGCATACGGGGGGGAGTTTGGGTGGGGATGGGCATGATGTGGAGATGGACCTCCCCTCAGCTGTTCCTGGTGCCGGGGGCGGTCTTATTTCCTCCTCCTCCCCGCTTCTGTATAACAGCTTTACGGAAGGGGGCCCTGAGTTGGGCCCCTGTGAGCATATTGCTTCACAGGGTTCCCCCACTTCTTTCCCTCTGGTGGCTTGTTCCCTCTATATGCCTGCACGTAGACCTTTAATAGGGTCTTGGAATGTGGCTGGATTGGAGTCCAAACTCTCCGACCCTGAGTGGGGAGAGTTAATGGACAATTATGATATCTGTTTATTCCAAGAAACATGGCTACGGCATATTCCATCGAGGGTGGGATACGCTTCTTTTTTTGTTCCTGCGGCCCAAGGTGCAAGGGGTAGACCCTCGGGGGGCCTTGTCGTTTGGGTTGCAACTCATCTAGGTTGCTCTGTAAAACTCAGAGATTCAAAATCCCCAGATATCCTATGTTTATTACTCACATTTTCTACCGGTTATTCGCTGGCAGTACTAAATGTCTACCTGCGTCCTCATCCGGTACAGCTGGGTTTGTCGATCTTGGGCGCCCTAGATGATGTACTACATTTCCTTCCCCCTGCGTGTCACAAATTAATAGGTGCAGATTTTAATTGTCACTTTGAACCTCTGCCTGGGATCCCCTCTCCTACTTGTGATGAGGACGAAAACTATAAAATTCCAGAGCCCACTATCTATCCTGCTAAACGTCTGATTCCACTAGCCCTTAAGATCAACAAGTTGGCCATTGCACATTCCTTGAGGGCTTGCAATGGTAGACTCTGTCCTGATGTACCGGGGTCTTTCACCTTTAACAGACCTGGGAGTTGTTCGACTATCGACTACATCCTGGTGAATGTGGAATTTTGGGGCTTTTTAGCAGCCTTTTCTGTTACTCCGCGGGTCGATAGTGATCATAACCTACTGTCACTGGAACTGGTAAATAATATTGGTGGCAGTGGAGTCCCACGGGGCCTAACAACACTAAATACTGAGAACTTGGTGTTAGTGGCAGGAGGCAGACGGATTAGGTGGGCTAGGGTTGTGACTGATGAGTCAAAACTTGCAGCACTTTATAGCAATGTTACCAGTTCCCTGGAGGCGGTTTCCCACCTTTTGAGCCCCAATGGGGATATTCCGCCGAATTATTTCCCTGATCTACAGAATATTCACAAGGAACTCCTCGGCGCCCTGGTTGGCTCTTTTTACACCTCTACTGCCCCTAGGCCAAGGGTTGTTAGGCCTGAGCACTGGTATAATGGCTCCTGTAGGCGGGCTAAGGCTGCCCTGATTAAAGAGGTAAAAACGGGCACACAGTCTAGTGTCCAGGCTGCGAGGACCTTCTACAAAAATTTGATTAAGGAGGCAAAATCCGAGTGGGAGGACCTAAGGTGGCAAAATATGAAGCAAGCATTAGTTGATCGTGATTCGAGGGCTTTTTGGAACCTAGTTCGAACTGGTACGGCAGCATGCAGCCCTGCTATTATCCCTAACCTCAGTGAGGAGGTTTGGCTTGCCCATTTTAAACCCCTTTACTCTTCTAGTAATCCTAGGGGAGGTGTTGACCTGGCAACCCCCCCTAATGCTATTGTAATGAATCAAGTGTACCAGGAAGATTTAGTGAGTTGATCCTTCTCCCTTCCAGAAATAGAGCTGGCCCTTTGTACCCTTTCAGTCGGGAAAGCTCCGGGGCTTGATAGGATCCCTGGTGACCTTTACAGAAGTGAATTAAAAATCTGGGCCCCTTACATCCGGGTATACTTTAATGCCATTCTGCAGGGCCTTGAGATCCCGGATACTTGGCTGGGAGCAGAAATTATACCCATCCATAAAAAATCTTCCCCTTTGGATCCAGCGAACTATCGCCCTATAAGCTTGATCGACGTCTTACAGAAGTTGTTTGCCCGAGTCCTTTTAACAAGACTGCAGACCTGGATGGAGGACCACCAAATTCTAACCTCCCTCCAGGCGGGGTTTCGTGCAAAGGTCTCCACTATCGACCAATTGTTTAGGTTACAGTTGATCTATTGGAAGACAGTCAGTATGGGCGCTGGTAATCTTTATTTGATTTTTGTGGACCTGCGGTCCGCATTCGATATGGTCCAAAGGGAAAAACTATGGGTCTTATTATTAGAGATGGGCGCTCCCCCCTACCTTTGTCATTTATTTAAACGTCTGCACGAAGGTACTTATGCAAGGGTGAGATTCGGGAGATGTGGGGAGATTTCAGGGCCATTCCCGGTTGAAAAGGGTGTGAGGCAGGGCTGTGTTCTGGCTCCCACTCTCTTCTCCCTCTTTATCAATGGGTTGATCGAGCATCTTTTGAGCGCCGCCAACTTGGATTCCCCTTTTCTAGCGGGGCGTAAGATACCGGCCCTAATGTTCGCGGATGATACGCTCCTGTTGTCTAAATCTTACATGGGCATCCAGCGCACATTAGAGGCCTTTTGCTCCTTCTGTAAATTAAGGGATCTGGAACTGAACCTATCTAAAACAAAATGTATGGTCTTCAGTTCTAATTCAACCAACTGCCCACACCCCAAGATGGGAGATGTTGCATTGGACAGGGTCTCTACCTTCGAATTTTTGGGGGTGACCCTCAACGACAAAATGAAATGGGGGTCTCACTTGGCGAAGGCAAATCTCAAGCTAGCACAATCAGCGGGGGGTATCCTGAAGGTTTTTAATAACACCTCTTCTAAACCTCTGGGCCCCCCTATGGAAATTTACAAATCCCAAGCAAGAGGGGGTGCGCTTTACGGCGCTGAACTCTGGGGACATTGCACTTGTGCTACCTTAACGTCAATTGAGAATTCCTTTATTAGGCGATTGCTAAAACTACCTGCAAGTACCCCTTTAATTCCGTTGAGATGGGATTTAGGTTTAGTTCCTATAGAAGAGATTATCCTGAACCGCCCACTCCTGTTTTGGAGACGTCTCTGGTCAACTCCCGAGCTTGCAAGCTATAGGCAGGATCTTGGTGACGTACTGTCAAGGGGGAATCTGGAAAAAATCCCTTGGTTAACTTACGTAAAGAACCTTTGCTACTCCATAGGGTTGGGGGACCTATGGTCCGCGCCGGAAGTGACTAGTCGCTCACTTTCAAAGAATTCACTGCGGGAGGCACTACAATTGTATCGGAGGGAGATTTTACTGCATTCCTCTCTGGGCAGGCTTACCGACACCTTTTTGGACATTAAGTTTTGCCCCCAGTTTGAAGTTTTTTTGGATGTTATCCAACCCCCTTTGGCGAAGAAACTCTACATTCAGTTTAGACACGGTTCGTTACCATTGAGGGCTCTTACCTGCAGATGGTCTAATGCATCTGATCCCTTAAACACGTGTCCTGTATGCATGGATATTGGTGAAACAGAGCTCCATGCTGTTCTTTTCTGCCCTCTATATAACAAGGCAAGGAAGAAGTGGATTATTCAGCTCTGCAAGTCCAAGGGTTTTAGGGACTATCAGGAGGTGTTTAGAATACTGAAGTATGACACTACCCCTTTAATAGTGTTTGCGACGGCCAAATACCTTCTTTCTATGTGGTTTACCCGGTCTAAAAAACTGCAATCTGTCACACAACCCTCCCGATCCTAGTGATGCTACTTCCAAGAAGCTGTGGTGTAGCGTTTGTTTTTATGAAATTTTTATCTTTTGTTGGATTATACTCTATGCATTGTTAATTTAATCATGTTTTATTGTATGTAATTATTTATGTCTTTTTATGGTATTTTACCGAAATAAAAGCTTGACTGACTGACTGACTGGTATCATTAATGTAGAAAGGCTGTGCCTGTTTTCAGAGTTAAATCAATGTGCAAAATTTGATGGATTGCTAAGTGAGTAGAAGGTGGTGTATGTTATTTAAATCATTCTTTTGAGGAGGATAAGAACGAGGAATTCTGAAGAGAAAAGGAGAGATCAAAAGAGAGAGAAAGCAAGAAATAGAGAGAGATGATGCAGAGCATATGATAGTGGTCTTCAGATAGTGAGTTGCTGAAGAAGGGCTGAGTACTGTGTTAACGAGTCTATTGTATTTGACTATCTTTTAGAATAGGCACAAATAGCCACCTAACTTCATATCCAAAGTCCATGTCCCTGTAAACTCAGACAGTGGTGTGCTGATTTAAAGAAGAGCTGTCTTGCTGGATGGGTGCTCTGGCATGGGTGGCCAAAAAATGTACCACCCCACAAAATACTTGCTTAGTATCCTCCATGGTGTGGTTGCGAAGGTGGAAAAGGTGCTTACTGAAGGGGAACAAGGGGCTGAGAGAGCTGAGGAAGGTAGAAGATGAGATCAGAGGTGTTGACAACAGAGTCATGTGAGACATGAGGCCCTGTGTAGAACTCAGCCAATCTGGAACACACTGATGGAAGAGTGATATGGTGATATGTTCCTCTTCTTGTCTTTGCTGTTAGCGATCAGGAGATTTGGAGTATTTTGCTTCCCACATTCCTAAATGTAGAATGCTTAAGGTAAAACTTAAAAGATGAATATTATTCTTAACCACACCCTCAGCAAAAGATATCTTGCTTTAAATAATAGCGTTCAATACTGAAGAACTAGATATTCAGTTCCAATGAGTCTACAAGTAATGAGAAGGCTTCAGGTCCATCTAGTGGGCAATTTAACTAGCTATATTTTTGGCAAAAACCCTCTCCTCCCAATGACTAAAACAATGGGGATGCTATTAGGCCAAGGAAGAGGCAAAGGAAAAAGCAACAGTGAAAGAGAGGTCAATAGGGTCAATGGTGGTTGGACAAAATATCGATAAAAATGGGAGGGAGAAAATGTGGAAAATAAATGTCTTGATACACAAATAATAATATCATTTTAAATAATATCGATGTTTTTAATAACATTTTCAATAATATAGTGGTTAAAAATATTGTTTTCAATTGTTCAAATGTGCTTAAGTTGATATATGAATTTTATGTGTGACTATTGTTTATATAAAGGTTATTTAGTTTTTAAATATAGCTCGTAATTTTAACTGAATCTGAATTTTTTATTTACAGTTTTATAGTAATTTGTAGTGTTGTAGCAAGTTGTTTGGTTTATAGAGGACAGGGTGGGAAGTTAATTAGTTAATAATAATTATAAAAATTATACAATACTTATTTATTTTCATTATAAGTTATTTGCGGGCTGTTGTGGGTTGCTAGGTTTATAGGGGCATAGGTTGGGAATTAATTAATTACTAAGTCTTTTAATGAATTACTTAATTGAATTTTAAATATTTAACTTATGAAATACTTATTAATTGTAATTATATTTTAGTTGCAGGCTGCCAAGTTTTTAGGGGATAGGGTGGGAAGTTAATAAAAATAATAATTGAATGACAATTATTTATTAATTGGTAACTCATTATTATAGTAATTGTGTAAACTGATTAATATTTTAAATATTTTATTATATGTATAAAATAAATATCTTCGTATATGCATTTATGTTAACAATCTAAGTAGCGATGTCATCAATTATGTCCTTTGAGATGTCATCAGTGATGTCATTGACCATGGCATGAGTGATGTAATATGTGAGGTCATAAGCAGTGCATTGCGGGACGTAAGTTATAGTTAGCTCACGTAACTATAACTGCTGAATTACTATGATTTTGTTCAAGTAAAATCTGAGCCTAACTCTAACATCCCTGTAACCTTTGTTTTTTTCAGTAAATTTCAAAGACTTTTTAAATCCTATTTCCTAACAATAACATCCATGTAACCTATGTTTTTTTCAGTGAATTTCTATGTTTTTTTTAAATGTTATGTCCTAACTATAACGTCCCTGTAACTTTTGATTTTTTCAGTGAATTTCAATTTTTTTTAAATGTATTACCTAACTGTAACCTTTAACCTTTGGGAGTAGGTATGTGAGTATCTGTATAGGTTGGGGAGTGGATGTGTGAGTGGCTGTATGGGTCTGTGAGTGAGTATGTGTGGTTTTGTGGATGTGAGAGGGGCTGTACAGGTCAGTGACTAGGTGTGTGAGTAGTTGTATGGGTCTGTGACAGGGTGTTAGAGTGCCTGTGTGGGTCTGTGACAGGGTCTGTAAGTGGCTTTATGGGTCTGGGAGTGGGTGTGTGAGTAGGTATGTGAGTGCCTGTGTGGGTCTGTGAGTGGGTGTGTGAATGCCTGTGTGGATTACTATGAAAAAGAAAGAACTCATCACAGCCACCCCAGATCAGACAGCACTCAAATAGATCAGCGATGCATTCACCTCCTTTAAGGATTTAGTAACACCTTTTAGAACTGTGGTTTGGGGTGCAGGAATACACCCTTACTTTGGCATTGTCTAATTACTGGCTACGAACCTGAGGATCTGCCAGAGAGCATCACACAACCACTTTATCCCCAAACAAACACATGAGAGGCACCTTAGCAACATTTTCCAATGATGCCATAGTAATATCTGGGTCATTCATTGAGTAAAAGATGTTCTGCTCTAATTATAGTGACATCACATTGATTTCCAAAGGACCAATTAACAGATCTACCTCAACATCAGTATTCAATGTGCTATGTATGATACCGAGTAGCAAACACAAATTGATGTTATGCAGATATAGAACGGCTTGTTCAGTGCACATTGATAAAGGGTAACCAAAGCCCAACTTGCATGAGACAGAAACAATACTAATCAGAACAGTCAACACATAATTACCTTTGAACATTTATGCTTTTTCTAAGAGGATGCTACCAGTCTTTCACACTGCATGAGGTTTAACCTATACATGAAACAAGTGTAAATGTTTAAAAAATGAATCCCTTTCCAATCCTTTAAATTACATTTAAAAAAAGCAAAATCACTGCAATAACTTGTAATATACAAACACGATTTTACACCAACATGCAAATATTATAAAGAAATGCACTGAAGGTAGTGAATTTGTTTCAATAAAGATGTGCATCATTTTCAATGGAGTAAACTTTAATGAAATAATAGGATGAACAAATCATTCTACCTTTACAGATAATGCAGTTCATAATTTGGAGTCTAAAAAGATCACCTGCAGCGGAACAAAAGAGGAGACTGGCTGCTCAATAGGGTAGTACTGCAGACTTACAGTTTGGAGATGGCTTTATTGGTGGATTTTGGTTGTACAGTACAGCTGAGAGAAGGTGCTGGTTGGACAGAGCTAGAAGTTACGTTTAAAGACATGGGCTGTTGGATCTCTTTAAAGGCGGAATAAATTGTAGGTGGAGAGACAGGGCCAGCTCCATCCAAAAAGATGTGAACCAGGGAGCAGACTATGGTTCAGAAAGGGTCACACTCGAGAAGGGTAGAGTCAGTTAAAGGCAAGCAGCAATACACTGGGGGTGGGAGATCTGAGATCCCATCACCATTGCCCACCACCTCCAGGGGAGATCTCTTATACTCAGAAGCACACTATGTTATATTACAATCCAGTGGTGGACCTCAGGACTCAGGGAATCTGCGCAGCCCGCCAATTAATTTTACTTGTAGGCCGCGGAAGTTAGTGGTCCCCAATGCATAAAAATGCCCGTATAGGGGGCCACATGCGCAACCCCTCCTTTAATTCACTAAATGACGCATGCCCCGGAACCTGGCACACCCGGGGGCTTAATTAAAAACAAGCATTTGCAATGCAATCGGTCTCGCCTTTCGGACCTGTATGTATTTATCTATGCAGCACATTAGCCTGGGTGCCGAAACATCTACTGTTCTTTAACATGGAGGGAAAATAAGCACGAAACTTCATGACAAGCCAGGTATGGGAACACATGGAGAAAAATATTTTCTTTCAGTAGTAAATTGTATAGTTCAAAGCTCTGTTTTTAATATAAAATCAGGGCCTTCGGTGGTCATATCACTGAAAATACAAGATTTGAAAAAAATATTATTGTCTACGGGTGCTCGTGGAAGACAGTTTGTATGGACTGGAATCTAGAAAATGCTAAAGTGATTCTGGTATGTTACTGACCTCTGTTGGTCGTTTTCTATCAAGAAAGTTAAATAGAATCAGTTGCCAGAAAAAGAAAAAAAAGAAAGTCTCTCAGCAGAAAGCAATTCTGGTATTTTACTGACCTCTGCTGGTCGTTTTCTATCAAGACAGTTAAATAGAGGCAGTTGAACAGAAAAAAAGTCTCTAAGCGGAAGCAGACAAATCCTAGGGATGATCTCCAGAGCCCACAATGTACTCACACATATAGGTATATACTAAGTATATACTAAAGTATATATAAGAGATCTTGAATGCTCGACCTAACAAGCACTGGAGCCGCGCTTGTTTTTAAAAATAAATTGCCACAAACTTGTGGATTTTGCAAGTTTTCTGCAATGTTTAAAAAGAATACTTTTTGCCATGCCTGGGTCCCTAGAGGACTCCAAGACCAAGGCTTGGGATTCAGAGTATTCCTACCATGCCTCTTTTGCATTTTTTACATTTGTTTTTTGGGACTCGGCTGAAGCTTAGTTCCAAGATGGCTGCCAACAATTCCTGGCTAAAGTGTTGGCTGCTAATCAGAGCTATGCATTTCCATGCACAGGTTTGTCATTTTTCGTGATTATAACTGGCGGTCTGCTGCTGGTGTTGAAAGTGCATGTTTCAGTCTACATGTCAGAATGTTTTAATAAAATAAAAGAGTAAGATTTATGAGAACTCACTTAAAACGTGTCCTAATTTGAATTTTTGTTTCTACAGCACTAACCATAATTTTATGACAAAATAAAATTCCTCATTTTGTTCCTTTTTAAATTAAATGTTTTAACTTTTACCAGTTTGATTCAATCAAGATGACTTGAGGTGTGCCACAATTTTTGTCATAAGTAAGACTAAGGGATCTAGTTGTCCTTTAGAACACTCTGAGAGGCTGCAGTAAAACACAAGGGATTCAACTGACAGGCTGCTCCTGTTGGAAGTATGTGTTTTATGGAGAATGTCAGACTTCCTTCTTATATAGTTGAGAAAGATAGTGTGAATTTAGAGAAAACATACTCTCGTTTTAGCTTCTGGAGCACCTCCCATAACTTCAATGGTAATATCATGAGAAAACAGTTTTCTCTCAAGCATGATTCATGAAATCCCAGCAGAAGGATTTTTTACAGGGTAAAATCCCCTTAGCAGAAAGTAATTTATATTGTAACTGACATCTCTTATAAACCTTTAGACATTCTCGTTTTCGTGACTCTCAAAACCAGCCATTTACTACAATGCATTTCAATAGGGTGCTATCATGTATATTGGTCCCAAGATAGCTGCCATCACTTTCTGGTTGAAGTGCTGACAGCCAAACAGATCTCAGCCTGAACAAACTTGGATTTCCTTTAATATCTCGAAAACTACTGAAAGGATTTACGCCAAATAACAAAAAGTGTGATCTGCAGAGTGAAATCTACCTTTCTGCCAAATTTGGTGTACTCCATCCAGCAGTTTGGGCTGTAAGGGTGTCTAAAGACTCTAAGGGATTTAACAAAGTCTGGGCAACTCCACTCCACTTGCAGAGTTTGCGGAGATTTCCTCACTCCGCGTTACGCAGAGCTCGCGGAGTTCAAGTTTTTTTCCTTGCTCGCATTCGTCAATGTCAAGTTGATGAGCGCAAGCGAGGAAAATCCACTTCCCGTTAGATTTTTCCTCGTGCACGATCGTCAACATCAAGTTGCCGAGCGCAAGCGTGGAAAATCAACCTGATTTCTCAACGCAGGTGGTCAGATTTCTCATTGCGAGTGGTCGCAATTGCTCGCGACCGCTCGCGTTGAAATACTGTCCGTTCGCGTTGAGAAAGCTGCTGCTCCAGGAACAATGTACTCGAGCAGCAGAAAGGAAGCAGCACCCGTTTGCTCTGTGCATTGTGTCATTCGCAATGATTCCACCGTGCAGACAAGCAGCAGGCACTGAAAATCACAGCGAAGAGCATTTATCCAACGACTCCGCCGCAGCGGAGTTTTTTTTGCACTTCACGGAGTTCTGTTTAGAAGAACTCCATCTAGGCTAGATTTAACATGGAAAACACACTTTTTTGACCCCACTCTTTTTCTTGGCCCCCGCTTGACGGAACTGTGCATGCACAACAAGAATCACTAGTGCACTTTTTTGGGGGAATCCTTCGTGAAGATTCATCAAAAGCCACCAATGATATAGGCATGTCGAAAATGATTTTCCTATTGAACCATGGTCCTAACTACAACTATCTGCTGTAGATAGATAGATAGATAGATAGATAGATAGATAGATAGATAGATAGATAGATAGATAGATAGATAGATAGATAGATAGATAGATAGATAGATAGATAGATAGATAGATAGATAGATAGATAGATAGACAGACAGACAGACAGACAGACAGACAGACAGACAGATAGATAGATAGATAGATAGATAGATAGATAGATAGATAGATAGATAGATAGATAGATAGATAGATAGATAGATAGATAGATAGATAGATAGATAGATAGATAGATAGATAGATAGATAGATAGATAGATAGATAGATAGATAGATAGATAGATAGATAGATAGATCCCCCCACCCACAGATACCATCCTCCAAGAAATAATGTTCTTTGAAAAATGCAGTTTTCGGGGACCTAACAAACCTTGAGTCAAAACAAACCAGAATTTTTGATAATGTGTACAGGGATGAGAGAGTAGCATTAATCAACCTAAAATCAAAAGCAGACCTTGTCATGGAGAGCGCTGACAAGGGAGACACAATAGTATTACTCAACAAATCTGGCAATCTAACAATCGTGAAAATACCTTGTTTGCTGAGCTGTACCACACATTATAAAATGTTATTGCACAACTCTTCCAATGCAATCAAGACTAAAATTGAAGTTATTGAAGGTCTGAATACCAGCTGGCTCTCTAAATAAGAGGGCGAATTTCTGATTTCCTATAACTATGAAATGCCCTATTTCTATATATTGCCAAAAACTCACAAAGGAATCACTCCTCCACGGATGTGGTCTATTTAGGCATTTGTTCATTGCTAAAAGTTCTGCCCCAATTTTGTTATTACATCCTCTGTCTGAGGTGGAGAAAATGTCCCCTTATCTTAAGAACACCAACAGAGTACCTACAGTGTTCCGAAATATAGCCTTTAACAGTGACAAAGAAATTCTGGTCCCAATGAACTTTGAAGCCCTATATACTGATATAGCTCAGGAATTCAACTTCAGAGTAGTGGAAGAATCATTGAGGAGTAGCAATTGGCAGAAAAAAAAAACATTCATCAGTCTATTTATGCTACTGGCTGAAATAGCTTTGACACAGAATTTGGTTCAACTCATAGATATTTGTCATCAATGCTCCTAGCCTGGCCTGCCTATAAGTACATAATTTTGAAATCAAAGTCATATGCTACAACGATTCCAATCCTTCCCTCAAACATGTTTCCTTGTATACACTCTACATCAATGGTGCACTGATGAGATAACATGGTAGTGAGGAAACATTGAGGCAATTCCTCATGTGGAATAAAATCCTCACCTAGGGGCTGATTACGATGACGTAACGATCGCCACTACCGTGCCGGCGGTGGCGACCGTCGTGCCATCATAACGTGAATTACCCACCACTATATTACGATGGCGGTGGGTATCACGGCAGACGGAAAGTCTGTCCGTCGCTTTTCTGCCGGTCAGCAATCGTTACGAATGCTGGCCGAGCGGAGCTGGAGCTCAAATATGGTGGCGGGCAATAGGGGAGAATCATTGCATTGTACAGTTCCTCAAAGTCAGTGGGCACTGTAAAGACTTACAAAGATATGATGAACAAAATCAGATCCTAACATACTCCTTGCCTGTCATTCCATACGAGGGTCCAAAACAAAAATAGAGATGCCCTATATGATACAAACCCTAAAGAAAAAAAAACAGCAATATTACATGTGCAACTACTTACACACAATATCTAACAGATAAAAGAACATAATATAAAAACATTGTCTCATTCAAAACACAGGAATTGCCAATTTTGCCCACTTTTTGTTTTCAAGAACCTCAGGATAAACATAGCACCTGATTTAGATCTGGGCGAACAGTTTACTCCATCATAACGGTGATGGATGTCCAGTACACCGTAATATAAGTTCCATTACATCCCATGGGATTTATATATCAGCTGACGGGATATCCATCATCATTCTGATGGAGCAACCCATACACCACGATCTAGATCAGGCCCTTAATACATTCTAGATACTGCTAAAGTACCAAGTACACTATGGTGCCTTCCACGAGAAATGGACCATGACATGTGTGGCTGTGTGGGATGTGTAGATTCAATAAGGGAACAAATTAACTATAACTAGAGTTTCAAGATCCCTCCCTGCAGAAAAATATACCACAAAAATTGCAATAGTCATTATGTGGTCTATTTGATTAAATGTCATTTTGGACGTAGGTATGTGGGAATGACAATCAGAAATAATTGCGTGTGAATTAAAAAGAATCATAGCCTTATTCTCGCAGGTAGACTGACAACCAAACTGATTACCTATTATGAACAAACAGGTCATGGCAATGTGAGTTCAGTTGAACTGAGTTGAAGAACATTGCAGAAAGGAAGGAAAACAATCAGAGACTATTTAAAAAATAACAAGGATGGGTCTTGTTACGACTATCCACACACACAAGGGGACTAAACAAAGTCCTGAGTGGGACTAACTATGAAAAGATCCTCTTCTCAAAATCGCTTGCATAATGGTTGTTTCCTTGTTTGCTTTGGGCACATATTGATATAGGGAGGAAGTATCAGGTGGATGCTTAAGCTACTCTTTCCTCAATATTTTTGGGTTTTCTGCAAATTGTGAGAAGGGCAGTATAGCCATGGCAATCATGAGCATGAAAGCAAATGCTAAATCTTGAGCATAAAGACGAAGACCTCAAGATACGCTAACAAAGATCCAACCTTCACATTGTAGCAGTACTGGTTGGGAAGGAAAGTTCTAGAAGGGGATAGAGCAGTTAAATGGAGGTCTACACAAATAAGTTAATGTGCTCTTTCTGGAGGTAGCACACTTGATGTGGGTCACCCACTTGGCTTCGCTGAATTGTCTTGGAATCCTTTTGTTTAAAGAAAGGACACTGACTAGCACTTGGGGAACTTTTTTTAAAAATTCCGTTAGTTTTTACCTTTGCCATATTTGCAGATCTAGCCTTTGATGAAGCCAAAAGGCAGGAGGAAAAGTATACTTTTACTGCATCACTTATTAGTCTTGATCTCCCTGGTACTTTGCAAAGATTACTTACAGATGGCCATTTCAAATCTTCAGACAAATAGTAGAGACCAGACAATGTTTTATGAAAATTAAACAATCAGAGGCAATGGTGAAATGTGATGCAATTATCTGACTGGATTGAGTAATACTACCTTCTGTGGATGGCCATGAGGATTGTATTTGAACTTGGTTGACCTAACTTGGATGGGACGGTTGGAGTGGGAGGAAGAGAAGAGTCAGAATGGAAAACAAAAGGATAAATGGACTGATATAGAAATTGTTGGAACTCTGCCCTTCCTGTAGGGTTGGTTACCTGGGAGGTTTTACCTTTTTATTGAACTCAGTTTTGTTAGCTGTATGGCTGTGTACTTTGCCCCCACCAAGTTGTAAGGTGATTGTGGTGACCTTTTCGAACATGGCAAAATTGGTACGTGATTTGCAAATTTAATTTGCTTATCATATCTAATAGCTAATACCACCTGTAACCAAGGCCTGTAAATTAAGTGCTACTAGTGGGCTGCAGTACTGATTGTGCCACCCACTTAAGTAGCACTGCAAAACATGTCTACAGGCCTGCCACTGCCCTCTGGGATTTCACCTTTAAACCGCCATTTCAACATGGCAAAATAAACCTTTTACCAGGTAACGACTTTCCTTTTTAAAACTTAGACGTCACACTTAAGGTAGGCCTTAAAACCCTTTAGGGCAGAGTGCATGGTAGTTAAAAAGTAGAACATGTATACTTCCTGTTCTATATGTCCTAGCAGTAAAAAGCATTCAAAGTCTTTTTTCACTGTGGCAAGGCTGACTCTCCTAGAGGTTAGCACTGGTTTGCACGAAATGATAATTGAAGCATGGGCTCAGCTAGAAAAATGATTCAAGGACTCCCTCAGTTGATTTCAGAGTAATAGCCATCAAGATCTTCTGGTATTGTTCTGGAACGCGTGCCATATCTACCCTTGACTTGCTAGTGCTATGCAACAGTAACATACCGCAGCAGATAACTGACCTAGCAACACTGAGGACATGGCTTGTTGGTGAGTTTACCAAGAGTTTGGTCTGTACATGCTAGTTTTAACAGAAACTGGCGGTTTCTACATACAGTGTTTATTCATCGCCACATTGTTGGGTTGCAACTAAGGATTTGAATGTTAAATTATCTGTTGTATATTATGAATCACTTGTGCCATATTTCCAGGTATCTATACCTATGTATATGAAATTGTTTGACATCAAATCACATAAAAAAATTACTGAATGACTAAAACAATGATTTTTATATCAATATATTCAATTTATATTTGAGATATACATATAAACTAAGAAAAAAGAGAAATAAATATATTTTTTGCATGACTGTATTTAATAAATATCTATTTTTAATATATGTTTGATTCCCTACAACTGTTTATTGATTGATTTGAAATTGCTATGCCCGCATAAGTCATAAACCACTGTGCCCAGGTTTTGCTTACCATCTGTTACAAACTTGCACAATACAGGATCCAGTGGTTATATGCAATAATAACATTCGTCATCTCTTATCCAACAAAATATTAGCGTTTGAGCAAGTGGTTATGAGAAATGTTATGAAACTGTTTGGGGATACAAAATACATCAAACACAACATAAGTTGGGAAGAAAACCTTGGTCTAGAATCCCTCAAAAGAAACAGTGGTATAGTTATTAAACCAGCAGACAAGGGTGGAGTGATAGTGATTCAGGATACTGAAGACAATAGTGCTGAGATTGAAAGGCAGGTACAGGTGCTTGATAACTATAAAAAGATTCAGAACAATCCTACAAAAGAAGTTGCAATACTTATACACCAACTCACTTCTAAAGGATTGGCAGATGTTGGAATTCGGGCTCCTAAACAAGAAGGATTCTCGTAGTTCCACTCTATACACCTGACCTAAAATACATAAATACAGGGAGGCTCATAGTTTCAGGCTACAGTTCGGTCTTGGAACCCCTCTGTAGATATATTGACTTTTTTTTGCAGCCCTGGGTGACCGAGACAGGTTACCACATTCGAGACCCGATGGAAGTTATAAAACTCGTTGAGAACCTACCTTTCTATAGTGATAGAAAACGATGCACAAAGATGATACCTCCTGATCCACAGTTTATATGCACCTACCTGGCACAACTGAAAATACAGGAGACTACTAACAAACATAAAAGGCATTAAATGCCCATCTGTTGAAGGACACACTAAGATCCATAAATAGAATTCAATACATCTTAATCTGCAATACTGATGGAAAAACTCATAAAGTTCTTTCTTGAATCAGCAGCTGAAAGGGTCTGGCTCCCAGATTCTATAAGGAAAAGCCCTGGCAGTGGTGATCACTACACCAGGGAAATACCTGGATGACTCAATGCTGCATGTGGGCACTAAAAAAGGGTCTCTGTTAGTTTCTCAATGTAATCACAGACCTAGTACACCCCAAACAATCAGGCTTCATATGTAGCAACATAATATGCAATTAACAGCCTTCATCGTATGTAAAGTATGTTTTGCATATGAAGAAGGAGAAATATGAAATGGCTTCGAGAGAAATGGAGAAGGCCTTTGACAAAGTGGGATGGTATTTTATGTCTCAGGCCCTTGAACAATAATTATTTGAGCCTGCCCTCATAGGATGGATGTTAGCTACATACAAAATCGTTAGCAAATGTTAAAACAGGAAACCTATTACAGTATAGGTGGATATTAGTATGCAGTACTAGTCAAGGATGCTCCTTGTCATTGTTACTGTTTGGTCTGGTGATGGAGCCTTTGGTTTTATTGCTTTTAATGCATTTGCAAAGTTGGGAAATTCAAATAGGTGCCACTATGCCTATTGCATCCCAATATGTGGACGATACCCTAATGTTTTATTAGAGATACCATTACATCAGACCTCAAAGTATTAGATAATCTATGTTCTGAAACTCTGCATGTAGTTTGTGAATTTCACTTAAAGTCTAAGTTTACCTCGTGAATCAGGCCCTAAGTCTCTAAACAGACAGTATCTTATGTCTGTTGTCCTACAGAAAATATTCCTTTCCGTCAGGAAAATGCCTAAGGTGTCTGTAAATTTGATAGTATTGATGTGCTCCACATTTTGTGGACATGCTCTGTAGTACAGTGTGTGGGGTAGAGTGCTAGAGATTATGCATAAGCTAACAGGGCAATTGGAATGTTGGGTAGAATGCATTTTGTGCTGATTTTACACCCATATCATACATTCAATCATGGATGGTGACCCTTAGTCAAATAATAACATAGAGACATATTGTGAGACATTGGCAACAAAAAATAAAATAGATTTTGACATATGGTATAAAGAAATACAAGAATGGCTATTGACTGTTGAGAAACTTATGTCCACCATTCAAACTGATCCAAAACTGGAAAGAGGCTTGATCTGATGGAGAGAAATGTATGGTAAATTGAGGGCACATTCTGATTCAGAAGATACTAACTTCTTGTACCCTGGTTGTTTGTCAAGACATTGTAAATATTAATGCTGTAGTTTTCCGTTCTCATGATCGGATCTTCATCATCATCAATGTTTGTCCACTTCAGGTGTTACTATCTAAAATACCAATAAAATCTTTTTTTTTTTAAAGTCAGTCAGTCTAAGTGTTATCTTTAATGAAAAGGAACCCGTGAAATTACATGCCTTCTTTCTGTGGCTCATTTCTAAATGTAACTTTTTAAAAACAGTGGGCAACAGCTAATGATTACAGAGTTGTAATGCAAGCTGTATTTTTTTTCTGCTAAGAATTTACATCTTCAGTACGGTATATTTATTTGTGTGGAATCTGCCATACTGCTAGAGTCATCAGCTAAGCAATTTCCTGTCCTGTTAACTGCACATAACAATATGTCGCAATTCTAGGCTATATAGCAATGCCACAAGAAGGAATATGATTATGTTTAGCACGTTGGAACAGAAAGGATAGGTGAGAATGGGGCTAAGTGGGAAATAGCAAGTATAGCAAGACATAACAATGTTGTGTAACATAATACAGTGTTTCATATGGTGATATGACATAGTACACTATTGTTAAGTGCATTGTGTGCCCCATACACATGCCATTGCTTGTTCTATGAACCAGAAATAGGTTACTTCCCTACCTTCTGTAGTGCCTTATCACATCTCAGTGACCTCTCGCAGCCCACACCAGACGTTCCATATGTATGTTCACACAACCACATTAGATTATCATCACTCCCAATGTCCTGCCTCCAGCAGGCACTCCACTTTCTTTGATGGTCCTTCAACTACAGACAGTTGGTGCACTAGTTTACTAATCTCGACTGTCACACCTTACTGAGAAGAGCATGTCTGATATCAGCACAGGGGGTCAGGGAGTCAGCAGGCCGAAGGGAGTGGATGTGCTCCAGCAGGCTCAATGTTATGATGCAAGGAGGTACTCATATCATGATGAACCTGGGAAGTTGATCCTGCTCCGCGTATACACACCTCTCAGAATAGTTCAATCACCCATTTGGAATCTGTAAGTGTATTCAGGGTGCCCTAGCGTGTCAGGGTACATATTTTTGCCACCATCAGTCCATGGACATCCATCTTTTCCAATGAGAGGGAGCATACTCTATGGTTAGCTTGTCATGCAATAGAGCCAACTTGGTAAATTCCATGAATGGGTGTGGACTAGTAGTTTGTAATGTTCTGCAGTCATAGACAGAACCATAGTATATGTTACAGATCACACTCCAGCCTCACTGTGCTAATGTGCAATGGTTCATTTATTTCGCCTTTGTTATTGCTTGTTTATTGTTTGTTATGTTTTGCTCTCCATTCCACACTCCAGCAGAGTTGTCTTAATGGAATCCTTGTCGACCACTACAGCAGTTCACTCTGGACAACCATGAGGAAGACCTCCAGCTGGTTGTGGGCTCCTCATTTCTAGAATAAATGTTTAGAGGATTTTACCCGCCGTTCTCTGCCTTGTCTCTTGTTGGCAATGAGTAGATAAGAAGGAGCCCACAAACACCTTTTACTTTTTCATGTGGCAATGCGCTGCCTGAAGGTGAAGATCCACCCTCATAAAGGCTGTGTAATGTCTCTGTGGCACATTTCCAAGCAAGTTCAACCTCGTTATTCACATTGTGCACAGCCATGTGTTGATCTGGAGGTTGGATAAACTCAGTACTGTTTTGGCAGACTCGGGCTATGCCCAATCTACATTTGGATTGACCAATCACTGTTTGGGTAGATTTGGACTACTTTGGCTATGACCACGCTACTATTTGGTCCACATACATGCCAGTTTACCATCAACCATCTTGGATTGGGCAGAGTTTAAGATAGTAGATATCATCACGCTATCACAATGTCAGCCACCTTGGATTGAGGTAACTTTCAGTACATAAGCTATTTTCATTGATGCCCATTTTGGATTGGGCTGCTTACCACAAGTATTATTGCGTTGGATGTCTAGAAGTACCTATATACATTTACAGTTTTTGCTCTGCCCGCTTTGTTTATTGCTTCATCCTTTATTACTGCTATTACTCACATTTAAGGATGGCTTCCACTCATCACTTAGTCCATATCACAGTATCCTGGGAAGCCACCCATGAAGCAGAAGTCATGGACACGTACCTTCAAAAATGTTCTTCTGGCCATATATGGTAAAGATTTTGCATGGCACCTAAAGAAAAAGCAGCATTACTTTTCAGCCAACTTTGTCAAGAGAAGCAATACATTTTGACAATATCCCCATTCTGAATGCTCCATCTGGATTATTTGCCAATTGAGACAAGTATGCTGAAGCCATTTCCAGACTTCTAAGGAAATTGTGTGTTGAACTCAGTGTTCTCTTGCAATATGTTTCAATGTCTTCAAAAGGAAGCAAGGCCCAAAGGAATCTGTAAAGGAGTACATTTAAGCACTTCAGCAGCTAGCCTCTACATGCAATTTGGGATTGTTTTTGATGTGTAAATAAGAGATCAATATCTCTATAACTAAGTTTCACAAAAAATTAAAGAGAGACTTCCATCTTGCAGAGATCCCACTCTCACATAAGCCACAGACATTGAAAATACTTTCATTATTTCCAGTAGGCTCATCACTCAAGAACGCAATGCAATGTCTTCTGCAAGAGTGGTAAATGCTGTTGATACTATTGATACCACACAGAGATGGTTAAAAAGCTTCACAAGCATTACATACTTGACAAGTTTTCTAACATCTTCAATGAGAAAATTGGGGTTATCTACAAATGCATCCACATAATCAGATAAAATAAAAATGTCATTCTTGTGGTAC
The DNA here is from genome assembly GCF_964204655.1 of Triturus cristatus. Classification (NCBI taxonomy): domain Eukaryota; kingdom Metazoa; phylum Chordata; class Amphibia; order Caudata; family Salamandridae; genus Triturus; species Triturus cristatus. The sequence continues at coordinate 586,359,285 of NC_140591.1, read as the reverse complement.
ATAAGGTTAGACTGGTTCCATTGAGTGTCAGGGATGAAATCAAGCAAGTGATTGTTCATCAGGTTACCCATGCTATCATCCAAACCACCCACTTAGCCCAGTTGTTATTCGTGCGCAAGGAATCTGGTGAGATTTCCCTCTGAGCTGACCACCACACACCCAACAATAATATTCTAATTGGTTGTCACTCACTACCCAAAGTATATGAGCTCCTAGCCGGCTTAGGACAAGTCAAATTCTTCATCCACGAGAGACCTGGGGTCTGCTTACCACCAAATTCCTTTAGATCGGGAGTCTGTAGGACTTACCACATTTAGCACAACATTTGGTGCCTACAAGTACTCTAGATTACCTTTTGGCTTAACATCAGCTGCCAGTGTTTTTATGAAACTGATGGACACTCTTTTAATGAATATAACAGAAGCACAAGCTTTTCAGGATGATGTACTGATTTTTGCAAGCGGGCCTATACGAGCATAACCCAACTCTTATTGAAATACTTACTGTTTTCAAGCAATATGACATCATTTTACGAGGTGACAAATGTGTATTGTAGCACAAAAAGAGGAATAACTAGGTCACACTATTAGTGAAAAAGGCATACAAACTAAATTCTGTTTAGTTAAAGCTATTGTATAGCTTCTGAGCAACCTATTCAAAAAGGGGATCATGTTCTATTCTATTCTGTAGTTCTAGTATAGCGCATGGCTACCTGAAGGCCTCCCAGCACTAGAACTGACCCCGCATTCACCAGAGCACGACAGGAACTAGTTTATAAGCAGCCAGGTTTTCAAGGCATTATGGAAGGGGAGTTCATGGTCTAATGGGCGGAACTCTAATGGTATGGTATCCCAGAATTTGGGTGCCATGTAGTCCAGTAAGTGACCTCCCCATAGAGACCTGAAAATCTTAGGGATATTCAGCCGGTGTGCTGAGGATGATCTGAAAAGCCTACCAGGAATATCTGGGGAGGCTAAATGCCTTAACAATGAGGGGTCTTTGTTGTAGAGTGACCTATGCATAAGGTTTTAAATTGCATTCACTGCTCCACCGGACGCCAGTGAAGAACTACCAAAGCAGTCTTGTCAGACTGATGCCTCGGGATGTTCAAAAGGAGGCGGGCAGCGGCATTTTGGACAAACTGTAACCTTTTTACCACATATCGGGACGAACCAAAATATGTGGTATTGCCATAGTCGAGGCGGTATATTACCAGGGCCTGGACTGGGAAAGGGAGGAGATTGAGGACCTACCTCAGCATTCTACGAATGCTGAAGCAGCTGACTGGGAGTCTTTTTACTTTGTCTTCCATCCTAAGGTTGGAGTCCAGACTTCCACTATAAGGCTTTTTAGAAAATTAAGCAACTCATTATCACGTCCTCTGCCCTGACACCGTTCATGGCTGGTAACAAATGTTTGTTGACTATTGATGCTAGTCAAATTGGGCTTGGAGCTGTTCTGTCACTATTCGTAGACAACAAAGAGTGTACCATTCCTTTTGTTTCACCCTCCCTCAAACAAATCAAGTCAACTTGCAGCATTTTCTAACAAGAGCACTTGCATGCTGTTGGGCTGTTTAGAAATTTTAAAGTTTCCTCTGGGGTACACACCTGATCTCTACACTGATCACAAACTACTGTTACATCTATTTAATGGCTATGGCACTGATTAAGCTTCTTCTAGACTGACAAGACTTCTTTCATGGGTGCAAGAGTTTCACTCCACAGTCAAATAAATACCTCATGGCAAGAATTTCAGGGCTTACTGACAATCTAGAATGCCTGTTGTTGACTGTTCTAATATCACTGCTGATGAAGTAGAATTTGTTGCAGCTTTCAAGAGTGATATTGTTGAAGACAAAGGTAGTGTTAATTATTATTACCAGTGACTTGAAGCAACTGAAAATGATGCCCTCATCCAGACAGGTTATAAATATATGAAGCAAGGCTCACCCAAAGAGAGAAATGTGGAACCAAAATCAAGGTCTTTCTTTCAAGTAGCCAACAAAATGTCAGTCCAAAGGGGCATTTTATTATGGCATGATGTAACTGTGTCCCCTGTCTCTTTCAGAGAAGCACTTATCAAAGAAGCTCATTCAGAGTTTTTGGCCATTAGTTCTATTTGCACTAAAACAGTTTTAATGCTGGCTGTCCATGCACACCCACGTTGTATTACCTGTTTGCTTTTGGAGAAGCATTTAAAAAATAATGAATTTCCTCCTCACATGGCCTCTTTGTCTTTCAGTGTTTAGACAAAACTTGCATTTGACTTTGCTGGGCCCCTGAACTACTTTCCATGGGCTAGCGGTACATGCTGCTGTAAGCAGTACTTATCCATTGGGAGCACATTGAATTCACATCAATACCCAACGCTATTGCTGTTATTCAATTTCTATAAAGGATTTTTACAATTGAAGGAGCACCCATAGAACTTGTCACCGAAAATGGTACCCGTTTTACCTCCATGCTAATAAAAAGGTTTTCTTAACTCGCATCACAGAAAACAAGTAAAAGTTGCACTATAATCTCCCACCTCGAATGGTGTAGTTGAGAGGATAAACAGATTCCTCAAAGAGGGAATCCAAACTACTCATGGAATTTGACAAGATGTTGAAACATTTTTAAGACAAAAGGTTTGGTCTCATCTTGTGATGCTGCATAGTACCACTGGTGTGTCTCCGTTTGAGTTGCTGCACAATAGACACCGAAGGACCAGGGTGTGTCTGGATTGAATCTTGGAGTTAAAAACGGAATCCACCATTCCCACTTTGTGTTGGCAAGATTCTATAGAAGTAGCTTCTATAGAAGCTTGCCAACACAAAGTTGTGTCGACCAACAGAGGGATTGCGCTACAGGCTCGTGCTAAGGAACAATTTGATGAAAAACATCATGTCAAAGAGGTCTACCTTAGTGTAGGAGATTGGGTCCTCATTAAAAAAGCCACTAAAGTCAGAAAGAGAGAAACCAAATTCATCGGGCCTGTACACGTGGCAAAATTGTTAACAGGATCTGTATTAATTTCTGGGCAGGGTTTGTGGAGGAGAAGGTTTTTGGTCGAACTTACTTCTGTGCAGGCAAAAGAAATGTGAATGCTTGAAGGAGAATATCAGTGATGTTATTACTGATGGCAATGCTCTTGATGGCTCTTGGTGGCTTTAGTCACAGCATGCCATTTCATCAAGTTCTACTGCTACAACTCACAGGTTCAGATCACCATTGAATGTTGCTTCTTAATGTTCCATACCACATTCACCAGTAAGTGTTGCCAACAATGGATCACCTAATCACTTTAACTTTTTTGCTGGCTCTGATATGTTTCAATTGCCCTTCCTTCAATACCACTCCCACCACAACACACTTATGTTCTGCTAGGAGATTATGTAATGTGTCCATACCTAGCTGCTTTAAGGATTTCTATGTAAGTTTACCTATTGTGGATTTCCCATATTTGTTTGCTGTTGTCTATTTAGTTATTGGGGAAATTGTGACGTACCAATGTGCAATGGTTTATTGTCCATTTCTTCTTATGCTCTGATCATTCCACACTACAGTGGAGTTCTCTCCATGGGATCTTTGTTGTACACTAAATCAGTTGACTCTGGACATCCATGAGCAAGGACTTCAGCTGGCCGTGGGCTCCTACTTTCTAAAATAAATCTTCAGAGAATTGTACCGGCTGGCCCCCACCTCATCTCTTCACACATGCATAACTCCAGAAGCAGTCATTTGGTGCAAGCCACTCTCATTTGTGTTTGACTGTAGACCAGTATTTAAATGCCTTCAAGACAAAGTGGCAATTAAACAAACCAGACAGTGTGAAAATGAGTTTATGAAGAAACCATGAGAAGATACACTTTTTTTTTTATTTTGTAAATCAGTTCTATGATACTTTCATGGTTTCCCTTTCTGGTGCAGATCATCTAGCACAAGCACTGGAACTGACTCATCATTTCTGACAGACAAATATCGGCATAATTAGAATTCAGAATATTGGTCTCCTCTACCATGGTTTAAAGGTATTTAGCAATTTTACCTCTTACAATAATTTGAATATGATGAGGGTAGAAAGCTGTGACAATTGAGGAAGATCATTTTATTACAGACAGGCAAAAGTGCATTTTCAGCCTAGAGGAAACAAATCACTACTGTAGAAATGCATTACAGGCTTGAGACACTAAGGGGCATATGCACAAGCCCCTATCCCCACAGGAACGTCACTTTTTGTGACATTCCCATGGCGATAGGTACTGCCTCTACCTTAGCACGCTGTTACGAGCGCTCTGCTCGCCCTGTATTTTAACTGTTGTTTTATAGTTTTTTTGGCTTTTATTGTCACTCCGTCTCAGCAGGACCTGGGTAAAGATCCCCCCCTCCCTCTTACCGCATGTAATCTGTTTGAATCACCGTCACTTGGCGGGTCCGGGTTCCGTGGGTGGGTGGTCCGGGGCTGTTGCTTTAGGCGCCATCTTGCTTTGGGCTCTAATATCTGTTTGCGGGCGCCATCTTGGAGCGTATTGACGCTCGCTCGGCTCAAAGGAACGCCTATTTAAGGCGGACTCGGTATCTGGACTCTGGTCAGGTACTGCCTCTACCTTAGCACGCTGTTACGAGCGCTCTGCTCGCCCTGTATTTTAACTGTTGTTTTATAGTTTTTTTGGCTTTTATTGTCACTCCGTCTCAGCAGGACCTGGGTAAAGATCCCCCCCTCCCTCTTACCGCATGTAATCTGTTTGAATCACCGTCACTTGGCGGGTCCGGGTTCCGTGGGTGGGTGGTCCGGGGCTGTTGCTTTAGGCGCCATCTTGCTTTGGGCTCTAATATCTGTTTGCGGGCGCCATCTTGGAGCGTATTGACGCTCGCTCGGCTCAAAGGAACGCCTATTTAAAGTCGTCCTTTCCCGCGCAGCGGGTACGCGCAGTGGGACGCCGTCGCTTAGCCGGAGTCGTGCCTGAGTCCTGCCCGTCTGCGCCCGTCCGCGCTAAGGGCGCGCAGGGCGCAGCGGGGTTCTTGAGCATTGGTCTCGGGTTCGGCACTCGCTACCATGCTGGTGTATTCTGGCGACACTTTGCGGGGTATTGGTCGTTCAATGGTGGGTTGTACCCTTCCCCCTATACACCCACTAGTAGGCCCCTTTCACTGTGCGTGTGGTAGGTGGTCTTTAGATTCCCCTACCCTGAGCGCACACGAATATTCTACGGTTGCCCCCAGTAAGATCCGTGCCAAGCATTCCCTTCGCATCTTCAGCCTGAATGCCAGGTCTCTGGTGCTGCATTATCAGGCCGTGTTTGACCTGATACAGGAAGAGGCTCCGGACATCGTAGCCATCACCGAGACGTGGTTGAAGGATGACGATGTGGCCATTATCAACCTGGCATTTCCCTCTGATTTTTCGGTTTTCACCCTTAACCGATCTACTAGGGGAGGGGGTATTGCGCTGGCCTTGCGACCTGGCCTCACTGGCAGCTGGTCTGGTCTGACCATTCCGGGATGTGAAAGTGCGGTGTTTAAGATCTCGGTCACCCCACATTTTACACTCTCGGGGATGGTGGTTTATCGCCCCCCTGGGAGTGATGTGGCGTTTAGAGCGGCCTTCCCCGACGTGGTCAGTTCCTTGGTGGTAGGTTGTTCTAATTTCTCGATTTTGGGTGACCTCAACTTACATCTTGAGAACCTTACCTCCCCCTCGGTTAGCGGTACTCTGGCCGACCTGGAGGCCCTTCAACTGGTGCAAATGGTTCGTCAGTCTACCCATTCAGGCGGCCACACTTTAGATCCTTTTTTCACTAATTTGGCAGACGCGGTTGTCTCCGCCGTTACACCTCTTAGCTGGACGGACCACTCTTTGGTCACCATCTGTACCCCTTTGCCAGGAATGGTTATTGTCCCCCCGGCAAAGCTGGTTACAAGGCGGCAATGGAGTAAATTACGGCTGGAGGACCTACATCGTGTCCTCGCCGAGGAGCCTTTAGAACCTGCGATGCTGGTTGATTCAGGTTACGAGAAGTTCTGCTCCTGGATCTCCAAGGCGCTTGACGCCCTTATCCCTATTGCCGCTTGTAAAGTCAGCTCCAGGGACTCTAGTCCGTGGTACGATGGTGCCTTACGTACTCTCAAGGGTGGGTGTAGGCGAGCAGAGAGGGCTTGGCGGAAGGCGTACGATAGTGGGAAGAAAGCTTTTTATCTCGCCTCCGTCAAAGCTTACCATCGGGCTGTCTGCCAAGCTCGGGCAGCTTACTATGCTACTGAATTTGGCAACAGCTCCAACCCCTCTAAAACCATCTTTAAAGTGATGAAGGACCTTTTGGCAAAGTGTGCCTGCAGCACGACGACTGGTTCCACCTCTCACTGTGAGGCTCTTGCTCGATTTTTCCTGGAAAAGGTCGAAAACATTTATCGGACGTTCCCCTGTTTAGGGCCTCCGGCAGAGCCTCCGATCAACATCTATGGTGGTACCACATTGCACGTGCTGCCCCCGCTGACATCAGAGGGGTTTGACCTCCTGGCTCTGCAGGTCAAATCAGGGTCCCCCGCTGATCCCCTTACTGCGACTCTTTTTAGAGAGCAGTCGTTTGTGGGACGGGCCGTGGTTCACTCCCTGATTAACATCTCGTTGGAATCAAGCACGGTACCCGCTAGCTGGAAGCGGGCAGTGGTTTCTCCCATCCTGAAGAAGCCGTCCCTGGATCCAGAGAAACCTGAAAACTATAGGCCCATCTCCTTACTTCCGTGGCCGACTAAAGTGTTGGAGGCCCATGTCAACAAAGTTCTTTCTGCCCACCTTATCCATGCTAACATCTTGGATCCCACCCAGAATGGGTTCCGTGCTGGACACAGCACGGAGTCCGCCCTCCTCTCCATGGCTGAACATCTTCGCACGGTGATGGATGCGGGACAGACAGCAGCGCTCGTCTTATTGGACTTGAGCGCCGCGTTTGATACTGTTTCGCATCCCATCCTGTTGCATCGCCTGGAGGAGATTGGGCTGGGTGGACCTGCCCTCCAGTGGTTCCGGTCTTTTCTAGACGATCGTTTCTTTAGCGTTGCCGTTCCCCCGTTCCAGTCCCAATTCCATCCTTTGAAGCAGGGGGTGCCGCAAGGATCCTCGCTGAGCCCCACGCTGTTTAATCTTTACGTGAGACCGCTGGCTGAGGTCGTCAAGCAATGGGGCATGACTATGGTCTCATATGCTGACGACACTCAGCTAGCGGTTACGATCAGCGGGGATGCCGACCGGGATGCCCCCAGGTTTCAGAGTGGACTTAGGGCGGTGGCGAGCTGGATGAGGAACAACTGTCTCCAGCTCAACGCCAAGAAAACAGAGATCATGATCGTAGGGAAGAGATCGGAACTATGGGGGGACAGGTGGTGGCCTGTGGAGCTGGGGCCGGCCCCCCGTCCGGTTACGGAATTAAAGAACTTAGGAGTATGGATGGACCCCTCCCTCAGCTACGTTGGCCACACGAAGAAAATCGCGGCCTGTTGCTTTGGTATTTTACGGTCGCTTCGCCCTGTTTTGAAGTTCTTTGACCATCGCACCAGGCAGCTGATTGTCCAGGCGACAGTGTTATCTCGCCTGGACTATGCCAGCTCTCTTCTGGTAGGGTCCAATGTGGCTGAGGTCACCCGCCTCCAACGTGTTCAGAACTCTGCAGCGAGAGCTATTGTTGGCCTACCCCGCTCTTGTTCTGCCTCCAGCACATTGAGATCACTGCACTGGCTGCCTATCCGGGCCAGAATTCAGTTTAAAGTGCTGTGCATGGCGTTCAAGATTCTGAGGGGGGTAGGCCCTTCTATTCTTGCGGATCTTTTGTCCTGGTATGTGCCTACTCGGCCCCTGAGATCCTTGGGTCAGGCACTCACTGTGATTCCTCGATACAGGCTGTGTCGGGCTGGTGGCCGTTCTTTCCGGGTCAGAGCAGCCGAGCTCTGGAACTCCCTTCCCGTAGAGTTGCGCCTACTGGATGATCTTTTAGTTTTTCGCAAGGCCTTAAAAACCTTTTTGTTTTAATAAATTCTCTTTCCTCTTTTCTGTTGTGTTGCTTGTGGTGTTGCATTTTTACCTGCCGTGCGCCTGGACGCCCCTTTGCTGGGGCAGCAGTGCGCATTACAAATGTATGTAACATAACATAACAGATAGGGGCATTGTCTAATGTACAAGGCAACGTTAAGCCACTTAACGTGGCCTAATGCTGCCTTGTACATAAGGCACCCTTTCACGCTATGTTTAGCATGAAAGGGGCGTGCAGTGGGTGTTGTGGTGGGAGTTCCACCGCCACACCCATTGTATTTGACGCTGTACAAGGATGGCGTACATAGGAGGCAACGCCAAAATTAAGGCCAGGAAAACCCTGGTCTTAAGTTGGAGAAACGAGGAGTGATGCATTATTTCTCCTCGTTTTTGCTTTCTCCATGTGTGCTGCCTTGTGGGGCACACAAGGAAAAAGCAAAATTCCATGGTTTGTTTATGTACAGGAAGGTGTTCCTTCCTTTACATAAACAAACCTTTTAAAAATGCCATTTTGTAAATTGTATGTGTGCTGCATAACATAGCACACATAAAAGTTACAACATTGCATTTTAAGGATTGTTTATGTGCAGGAAGGGACACCTTCCTACACATAACCAATCCTCCCTTGCACTCTGGTGCACGGGTGCCTGCTTTGGTGCTAAGTTTAACAACTTTGCGCCATTTAAGGGGGAACCGCAAGGCTGCACCACATTCTTGTAAATATGGTGCAGCCTTGCGTTTCCGAAGTGGCAGAGCGTGTCGTTAAGCCCCGGAGGCCAACAACACGCTCCACCACTTCTATTGTACATATTCCCCTAAGAGTGCTAACCAGTGGCTAAATCTTTCATTAGATGGATCAGGCAGGGTTCGAAGGTCTACCCTGAGCAATAATGGAAATAGGATTAGAGCATTTAAGAGGGGGGGGCAAGGTTGCCCAGGTTGTGTAACTTGTGGTTAATTATTTGGCGAGGTGGGTTCCAGCAGTATTCTGTAAGGTACATTGTGGTGAGGTTAAGAATAGTACATCTATATGCACTTACCCTCCTGATCTTTCGGCCCTCAACATTAGGACCTCAATATTTTGGCCCCACAATACTTTTGTCCTTTATAATCTGGCATGTAATTGCACCAGTAATGACTCAGAACTAAGGATAGTTGAATCTCTATATGGGGCTAAAGGTAATTGCTTTTCTTCTCAATTGTTCCAAACATTGCCAGAAAAAATGATGAGTGATTTTTCTTAAAAGACGATTGGTTTTGACATTAAGGCTGTGGCAAACATGTTAGTGAACACACATACCCCTTTAAACTGCCGGCCGTGCTGTGCACCCATCATAATCACTGTCAGCACAATATTGTGCCCAATATATCACTTGAGTGCTTTAGCAAAGTAGTATTTCGGACACTGATCCTAAGAATCTGAACCACTCAGTTTTAATAATTTTTAGAACAGCTTGCCTTCAGTAAATATGTAAATACTAAAATATATACATGAAAAGTGTTATGGTTGAAATCAAGAAATCCTACATCAGATGTCTGAGTAAAATGTGTTTCCTTAACAATCACTTAATTGTAAATGCCAGAGATAATGACATGAAAATTACTGAACACATTTGTTTCTCAGGACAACAGATTAATTTCAGCACAGACATTTTCAAGGTCCAGTTAATTTTCCAATCAGTTTTTGCTACGATAGTTAATTATATGCAGGTGAGTAGAGTGGTTGATTTGCCATTCTACAGATATCTGAATAGACCATTGCTCAGGTTGATGCTATGAGAATTAAACAATTTAATATTGTGAGCATCAATACTTTTTTCTTCAATTTATGTATGAGGTCAGATGGAGATTACATCCAAACTTTAAATGTACCCAAAATTTAAAGCTGAGGTATCACTAGTAGTTGAATTACCAATGGTTGTCTGAGAGCCTCTTTAAAGTTATTATCTCATTGATCATGTCATGATGATCAATACACTATTAATATTTTGTTGGACCTATTATCCTGTTTTGCAACTTGAAGACGAGAGCATCTTCATTTTCTACTTGGATGTTCAGAGTGTGTTTTGTAATTTGTAAAGCAAAATAAATTCAAGATAAATGCTTCCTTAAAAAAAAAGCAACCTAGGTACTCTGTCAGCAAAATGGCAAATATGTGGGCAGCACTGAAAAACAGCAGACCATACATTCATCAATGCGCATTTAGAATAGTAAGGGGAGCTGGTTAACAATTTGGAACCCCTATTCTTTCAAGTGTTTAGAAATGCTAAGGGTATACCCTTTCTTACTCCTGTTACCTGGTAATTATTCACCTTACATAGGGTATTGGTGTTGTAGAATTTAGAGATACACAATTTCAGGAAATATGATGTTTCATTCAATAAACAGTTACCTAAATGACCCACCCTAAGTCACAATGACTAAAGACGCAATTGGCTGAGATTTTATCCAAGTATTTTCATAATGTGATCAAACAAACTCTGTTTTTTGCCACCCAACTTTAGAATCAAAAAGTATCTGTTCTTACTTCTGTGCTGTTGCATGCACGGCTGCTATGTGTACAGCCGCTGATGGTAAGAGATGAAGATTAAAAATGAATGTTAGCTGATTTCATCTTAGACTTCATAACACAAGTTGTGAGTCTCTATCACTACCAATATTTCTGATATCCAACAGATGTTTCTGACTTCAAAAAGATCAATTAGTATTGGTTATCTTTGATATTCATTTGTGAAATAAAAGGCATGATCTTCTTTAAAGGGCTTCTGTGTCAAACGTCTCCTGTCACCAGATTCCCCAACAGAGAAGACAGACAAACAATGCCTGTAATTTGTTTAAGCAAGCCTTTCATCTGTGACATTTTGCTTTGGTAGATAGCTGTCAGGCAGGAGGTAGCTGAAGTCCAGAGATTCCATTCCCATGTAAAGACCTCAGACATTCATCTCAGTCACAACCCTTCACATACTTTCCTGGACTGAAGAAGAGTAAGAGATATTAATTAAATCTTAGCTGATGAGAGCCAGCAAAGTAGCAAATCAAACCACCAAATTCTTTTAAATGCAGAGCATATAAACCCCCTAAAAATAATTCTTGTGACATATATATTTGTCTCTTATATGCTGTGAGAACCGTAGTTCTTAATTTTTCTAAGCCAAAAAGTCGAAAACATAAGCATTTAAAACTGTATAAGTAAGAAGCTGTTTCTTGTGCAAATGCAACATGATCCATTTACTAATATGAATATACGAGTGGGCACAAATTACATGATATAAATGCAATTGCTGTTACAAGGCTCACTGACAGTTTGCTTACTTAATGTCAGATTTAGAGTTCTATAGGCAAATAATGGTGCTTTAAAAACCCACACCACAGCTAGCTTGCTATGACAATCTGTTGTTTTTTCTGTATGGGCACGGTATTTATGCCACATTTGGGTAGCAAATCCTCTTTGTGGAACTCATGGAGTGTTTGAGTTGTATGACATGTACCTAATTTAATATGCTTACTTACAGAAAAGTGAAATATGAAAATTAATTTAGTCAAATGGTTACCAAAGTTTAGACATGGCAAATGCAGTGGGGTACTGTTTAGCATCTTCTCTCTAATTACAGAATAGAAACACCAGAAATACAGTTCTAAAAAAAGCAAAAAATCCAGGAGTTCAGACAAATAGGATTTTCCTGCAACTGACCACAGTGCTAACCATTTCTAGAAACCGTTCCTGATCTACCTGTACTGCACAATATCAGAGTTTCCCTGTAGAAGAATGTTATGGGACTTCTTGAAACAGAGATAATTTGACTCATATCTTAAGATCATGGGGAGAGAGGTTACGGTTTATGCAGAAGCTAATATTTAGGAATCAGTAATAAGCTAGAGGTATGTCCAGTCACATTTACTTCTGTGCTAGGCTCAATAAGCACCCGGATTTATATTTCTATTGGAATTCTGTGCATAACCGCAATTTGAAACAGCTGAAAGTGCTTCTGAAAGTCCCTACCTTCCCCTCCCAGATTTGTGCTTTTATCTGTATATTCACTATCCCTACCTATCCCTTAAACATTGTCCCATGGTAGATAAGGAAATTATGTTTTCCCATATGATTTCATTTCCTGCAGTTAATGAAGTCACAGTAAGTACACCTGTAAAGTAGATGTGTGTTTAAATGTAAACATTTTCTGGTAAGTTTGAAACTTTGTAGTTCGCCACTACTGGTTTATGCTAATAGTAATATATGTCTTCAACATTGTATTGCTTTCTTATAGTGGTTAGTTTATCAAAGCTTTACTTGGTTGTTTGGATTCATAGCTTGGATCTGGCATCTTGTATGTTTTAAAACCATAGACAACAGACATCCATGAGAGTGGTGGTGCTGAGGTGTAGAAATAATAAGCAAGTGGGTGGATATTCTTACTTAATGCATATTGTGAACTGAATCACTTCAAGTTGCTTTTGTAAATGTGAGGTACATGAATAGGATGCTGGAGAACATGACATGTTTGAGAGTGCAACAGTTTTTCACAGCAGTGCAAACATCTAACAGTACCATCTTCACACATCAGCCTCCTTGGTTTATAAAGATGAAGAACGTATGTCCATTAAGTCCTTTGATGTGCAGCACGTCAGTGTCATAGCAGTCCCAGTTGTGTGGCAAATATGAGAAAGATTTCATGAAGAAAAGAGTGGACGAGTCCCAAAGAACCAACTGAGGAAAAGAGTGGGTGCAGAAAGACCTTTCAAAAAGCACACCTGATTTATGACTTATTATGCAAGAGCCTCAAAAGACTTTCTGGGGCACAGGTCTGACTGGTGATGGGTTCTTCCTGAGCCCTACCCGCCTTTCAAAGTATTCTGCACACATTGCGATAAGATGGGTGGTGTACACCGTGAACAGTGGATGAGGTATGGAGGAGGACTATGCAGAAAGTGAAATAAGGAGAAGCACTGTGCAGACAATAAGTGAGGGATCAATACTGGGCAAGAAGTGTCCTTCCTGTCCTAGGAAGTGCAAGTACGGAATTCTTATAACATTTCCACAAACGATGTCACCTTAAAACTTACTTAGAGAACCTGGAAGATCCGCAATTTTCTCTGTCGATTAATCTTTGCCACAGTTTTAGGATATAGCATTACACAACAATGACATTATTAATTACATTTGAAAGTTCAGTCAATAAATAGAGGGTTGGTGAAGTTGTAAAAGTTTATTTTCCTATTTCAGTAGATTATCCCATATTTTTGTTCTTTTTGTTCAAATTAGTGGCAAATTGATTACAGAAATAATATGATATCGGATTGGTTGAAACAAGCATAGAGAATTAAAAACAGCTTGTTCCGTTCAGACTATAGTCCCTATTCTAAACTAAAAGACCTATCCCATCCTAACAAGAACCCATGAGGAGTTTCTTCTGGAAAAGAGCAAGTAGATTTTGGGGCAAAATCAGATAACTAAGGAAAAGATCGAACTCCCCGCAAAGAATACTTCTGAAGACTCAGTCGGGTTCTCGGGACAATTGCAGTAGCAACCTTCTATGCAGGTGAGAAGGGGAGAATCACAGCTGTAGCTACGATCAGCATGAAAACCAAAAATCGCCTCACAAACCGTTAGGGAAACAAATAAATCACCATAAGCAGTAGCTTATGGCAAGTAGTGATAGCAGAACAAAGTGCCAAGGGGCATTTGTGGAGTAGGGATGCATGGGCTGCCTCAAAATGAGTAATGGTCGCTCTCTAGCCAGAAACATACTATATAGAAAGCAGCTAAACATGGTGCACAAACAGGTGAATGTGTCATGGGCATCCAATGTTGAGAGATCTTTTGATGGTCAGTCGTCTTCGCCCTCGATTCCCATGGTAATAATTCATGTTAGTATGAAGTCAGTTAAAGATGGCTACAATGTTTTACAAGAAGTGACATCTGCAAAGGTTCTCATGAAAACTTTTTGCAAGCCTACTCTGTTCACTGTCTGGTGTCTAATCGTATAACAATGACCTACTCTATGAAATGAAACATTCAAGTTCTGGTGTGTTCTGGTTAGATCTCGAAATGTTAGCTGCAGCAAGCATTTTCTTTTCATTAATACACTTGTTCATTATGTATATGAGGCAAAAGAAAATCTAAATACAGTGAAGTCATATGGTGTGAGAAAAGAAAGAATACATTTTTCAGGAAACCGCGCATTTCACAAAAAGTCAAGCCCTAGAGTTCGATTATAATGTTAAATCACTATTTATTGAAAAACATTTATTTTCTTGAAGGGATAGAGTAGAATTAATGAATAGTGCAGCCTAGTGAGTGGAGAACGATATAAATTAAACCTTTCTGCAGAAAATAAACATATTTTTTCACATTTGCACAATAAATAAAGGCCCATTGTCTAACGTTTAACTTATTATTAATTTTTCATGTTAATATTTAGCACGTTTCAATAATATTTTTTTTTTGTATTTCTTTTTATTGTTTGCAGAAGAACAAGGTCACAAAAGATAACACAAATGCAGTAGAGTTGCTGCGACAGCGGCGATACACAGTGTCAATGCAGGTCAAAATGCATTTACAATAGGTCTGAAGGCAGGCTAGGTTCAGTCCATGATCTCCAAGCCGGACTGGCGGGCCTGCGGAGGCTCACAGATGTCGCCTCTGTATTCGTTTCAACGCGACCACACCTCCCCCCACTTTCGGGGGCTCCCTCAGGCCACGTACACAGTCTTCTCCTGCAACATGCACCAATCCGTGTCTTTTCGCCAGTCTATCAATTTCGGCGGCATCGCTGCACCCCAGAGACGGGCTATGTTTCGTTTCGCCACCATTTGCCCAAGTGTGACCCAGAGTCTCCCACGTGTTGATAGGTCCGTGGGTTCCCAAATGTTCAATATGCATCTCTTAGCCTCTGGGCGAATGTCAACCTCCCATACCTCCCTCATGCAGGACACAACTCGCCTCCAGTACCTCTACACCCCGGGGCATTCCCACAAAATATGAAAAAAGGAGCCAGCCTCCCCACAACCCCGCCAGCAGAGCCCCTCCCCCCTCCCCCCATCGCCTGAAGTCTTGTGCAGGAGACATACACTCTGTGCAATATTTTAAGCTGTACGAGCTGAAGCCTGGCCGATATCGCCACCTCCCTTGGGGACGCCAGAGCAGTCACCCACTCCTCATTGTCAATCTCAAGTCCATCAGCCACCCACTTCTCCTTAAGGGATTCGAGTGGATCCGGGGGATTATTTATCAGTTTTTTATACGTGAGCGAGATGGCATGCTCCGGCATGTGTCCATCGAGCAGCCGAGCCTCGAGTGGGGAGTCCTGCGGGGGCCTAGTCCCCGGGGAAATGTTAGCTTGGAGGGAGTGCCTAATCTGCAGGTATCTGTAATACTCGGTGGGGGCAAGGTCGTACGTGTCCTGCAAGTATGCAAAAGATCTGACCCCCTCGGGCCCCCACAGGTCCTTCACCTGGGAGATCCCGATAAGGTACCAGCTACGGAACCCCTTTCTGTGACCCAAGCTGCCCAGACTCTCCGACGCCCACAAGGGGGTGGCCAAGGTCAGAGTGCTGGACCAGCCCAACTTATGATGTGCGGCGTGCCATATTTGCACCGAGTGCTTCGTCGGTCCCGTGAGCTGATGTTTGCCGGGTTTAGAATAAAGCGCAACGTCATAATTCCCACCCGGGAGCAACCATCTGTCCATCCCGTAACCTGATTCATTACCGTCACTATACGTCCCCTGATTGATCGCGGACAGGTGAGCAGCCCAGTAGTACTTGCGGATATCAGGGAGGGCTATCCCCCCGTCGTACCATCCCAATGTGAGTTTTCGCAGCGCTATTCTAGACGTACCCGCCCAGAGGAGGGCCCGCTGCGCCGCCTCTATAGCCACAAAATAAGAATTTGGCACCAAGTCCAGATAGTTTTGGAGGGCGTAAAGAAATCTAGGGAGTGCCATCATCTTAAAGAGGGCCCAGCAGGGACAAGGGCAGTCTCTGCCAGGAAGTTGAGTCACGCTGGAGCCGTCGCAGTGGCGGCAATAAATTCTTTTCATACCGGAGAGTCCTATCCAGAGTGACAAATACTCCGAGGTACCGGAAGCCGTCCTCCGCAACGGTAAGCGGGCAGGCGCTGGGAAGCCTGGGGGGGCTGCCATGGAGGACATAGAGGAGGGACTTACTCCAATTTATGCGGAACCCCGAGTTCTTCCCAAAACTAGTGAGAATATCCAGCGCTGCCACTATAGATCTCTGCAGTTGGGATAAGTAAAGGAGGACATCGTCGGCGTATAGAGAGATTTTGTCCTCCCATCCGTCCGTCCATCGTATCCCAGTGAGGTAGATGTCCTGCTGGATCCACGCCGCTAGTGGCTCAAGGGAGAGCGCAAATAAGAGGGGCGAGAGCGGGCATCCCTGTCTGGTTCCCCTCTCTAGGGCGAAGACCTCAGAGACCTTGTTGTTGACTACCACTTGGGCGAGGGGCTCCGAGTAGAGGAGACGGACCCATGCTATAAAAAGCGGGCCAAAGCCCATCTTGCGGAGCACCGCCATCATGTAGGGCCATTCAAGGGTGTCAAACGCCATGGTGGCGTCCAGCGACACCACCACCGCATCTTCACGGATCGTATGGCACCTCCCCAGTACACCATTCAGGCGTCGAATGTTGAGTGCCGTATTGCGATGTGGCATGAAGCCGGACTGGTCCGGGTGGACCAGCGTAGGGAGGACGGAGTGGAGCCTATTAGCGAGAGCTTTTGCAAGTATTTTCGGTTCGAGCAGGGAGGTTGGTCTATACGAGGAACAGGACTCCCCTGGTTTCCCTTCTTTGGGTATGGCCACTATAGTGGCCAGGCGCTGATCTCGCAGCAGTCTCCCTGTCGCCCTGCTTTCTTCGAACATTCGCTGAAGGTGCAGGCCAAGGACGTCGGGCTTCAACTTATAGAGCTCAATCGGAAGACCGTTAGGTCAGTGATCGCACCTTCCAGTTCGGCCGTGGCAAGGGGTGCCTCCAGGGCATCACGGTCGGCCGCCGACAGGCTTGGCATGCGAATATCTGCGAGCAAGGCAACAGAGTCCTCCTCCGGACGGTCCGACCCCCTACTATATACCTGCCGGAAGTACCTTGCAAATTCCGCGGTGATTTCACGGGGCTCCGTAACCACGGCCCCCGACGCTGTTCTAATCTCCGGCACCACTTTAGCGTTCCTCTGTTTTTTTTCGAGCCAAGCGATGAGTTTGCCTGCTTTGTCGCCTTGGTCATATATCCTGCCCGCCCTGTGTTGAGCACTAGTTTGGGCAGTATGCGTGACCAGCTCCCTATATTCCGCAGTTTTGAGTCACAACCGGTGTTGCACCCCCGGCTCAGGATCCGCGCAAGCAGCCTCTTCAAGTGCCCTGAGGTCCGTTTCAACCGACGTGATCTGTGCCACTTTTTCCTTACGGCTGCCGGAGATGGCTGAAAGGGCCTCTCCCTGAAGCACCGTTTTAAAAGCTTCCCACAGATTGACAGAGTAGCTTACCGATCCGACATTGTGCTCGAAGTAGCGGGTGATGGAGCAGGACAGCTTTTTCCTCAGGTCCTCATTTTTAAGACACCAGGCGTTTATAGGCAACACACAGCCCTCCCGGCTCTCCCCCAGCGTGAGGTGCATATAGACAGGCGAGTGGTCGGATATTCCGCGCGCCAGGAGGGAGGCCTCCCGTATACACATGTCAGGCTGTAATGAGGTCAAAATGTAATCCAAGCGGGAAAAGGAACGGTGTGGGCCGGAGTGGAAGGTAAAGTGTCTACCGGTGACATTTCTATAATATTGTGGGTTCAAATTTTTGTAAACATTTCAGCTTCCTCAGAATCGTCATCCTCTGTGGAGGCTTATTACACTAGCACAAGGGGTCAGTTTTGAAAAATCCATGGAATGCTTAGGTCTTCAGATTACTTGATGAGAAATCTCCCATGTATAGCATCCAATTATACCACTAATATGCACCACTGTAAACTGGGCCAAATATATTGTTTCCTTTCTTGCCTGTCTTGGTAGCAAGGACAAGCCGGCAAAGGTTTCTCAGGGATATAGTGTGGGGTTAGGGCTCAGAACTCAAGAAGAATTACAGGCATGTGGGCTACGATTCTGAGTAAGGTGCTGCTGCCATTGTGTCCTCTCTAGAAGCTTTAATGTCTATAGTTCCCAGTATGTCATATGGGCATGGGCATTAACAACCAATTGTGCAATTTATTCTGGATTTCCACACTGGTTAATGCATTGATCAGTTGGACTTTAAGAAAGAGTTCATGCAGGTGAAGAAAAGTATCTTGTTCATATAGCAGACTTTTCTGTACACTCAGTTTTTCAGTGTATTGGTATTTACGCTATTCTTTACCTTCTCTGTATCTCGGTATAGCTGCATCTCTGATGGTGCAGGCAAGCGTGCTGGGCAAACCTGTTCCTGTCACAGTGACTGCAGTGACATGGTATTGCAGCCTCACTCGTGTCATGAACCACTAGCAGGATGAGGCATGACAGGACCACCCAGAAACGCTTACCTTCAACAGTTGCAGACTTCGAGGCCTCTGCAGAAGAGAAACTGAGTCACGGTTGTTACACCACCCAGGCCTTGTTCTCAGATAGTGATTGTTCTGGGCATTTGCGACCCTCCGGTCCAATTGTAGATGGTGACTTGATCACAGTGGGCTCTTCAGCTGGTGACCATCTTGGACAGCTGCAGACTCCCAAGCCATTTGTACACAGTGACCCTATCATTTAATATAGAGCTGCAGACCAGTAATACAGCGGATTATAATTTTGGCAGTTGCAGCCTCCCAGGTTGCACATGGCTTCTACATCAGTGATGATGGTGGTTCTACTTGTGACAGTTCTTATGTTAGGTATTGGCAGAACCAGTCTTTCGGGTACATTGCAAGGCAAGAGACAAAATGTTGTTGCATCTCACTTGTATAGCTCAGTGCGGTTCCAAATGGGTGCAAGGAGAGCTGAAAACTCCCCAGAAGATGGGTCACTCCTGACTTTCCTCCCATGGCTAGTCGTCTTCATTTGGGTGCTTCTCATGTTGGAAATATGTTGAGTTTCTCCTCCTTGTCACCCTGTTCTCCTGCAGGCCCATTTGCTTTCCTTCCTTTTATAAGCAGACTGGCATGTTTCTAGGTGCAAGGACGACCCTCAGCTCCAATAGCTAGAAGTGATGACTTCAGCTGATGTACTTTCACCTCTGAGTGACGGGCTAACTTGCAGGCACCAGTTGTGGTCACACAGCATGCCTTTGAGACCCCTAAAGAACACTCCCATCCTTGGTCAAGAAGACCCTAGGGCTGGAATAATTTGAGGTGGCTGGGGCCCCATTTCATAATCATTTTCCCGACAAGAGATATATGTATTCACTGTCTAAGGTTTCAGACCTGATTTGAGTGGCTTCTTTTTCAAATATCATTTCTGTCCTATTACCACACATGTTCCACATTCATTACACAGACACGCAATTCACACACACACACACACGGAGTGTCAGTGGAAGGGTCTGGGGTCTGGTCACA
Source organism: Triturus cristatus (assembly GCF_964204655.1). Taxonomy (NCBI): domain Eukaryota; kingdom Metazoa; phylum Chordata; class Amphibia; order Caudata; family Salamandridae; genus Triturus; species Triturus cristatus. The sequence goes on along the minus strand of NC_140591.1, from coordinate 586,339,748 downwards.
CAGCATGGCTTTGGAACCTCTAAAGAATATTCCTTTCTTTGATCAAGAAGACCCAGGGGCTGGAACAAAGTGGGGTGAGTGGCCACCTTTCATGGTCATTTTCCAGAGGCATCTTTTCATAGCCATTTCTAGACAAGGGGTGCATGGATTCACTGTCTAAGGTTTCAGAACTGGTTTGAGTAGCTTCTCTATCAAGTGTCATTTCTGTCCTAATATTACACGTGTTCCAAATTGTTTACACATACAAGCACTCGACACACACAGAATGTTAATGGAAGGGTCTATGGTCCACACTAAGCAGAATTTTGAACATGTGGGGTCCATAGGCTGTTCTTGATGGTGACACAGAAGACAGGTCTGGATATGTCAGGATTCACAAAAACTCAATTTGCTGCCACCACTACTTTTTGTGATTTACCCAGAACATGGACAGTAGTACTATGTTAGCTAAAAGGGCACACTTAGTGCACTTCTCCAGGTCACAGGTTCTGGAACTCGTATTACCATGGATGGACCAAGGTCTCTGTACCGACTGCAGATTAGATTGGCTTCAGTGCAAAGAAAAAGTCAAGATACCAGTTTCACATACAGTCGGACACTTCAGGCAGAGGTACATGCTTATTCACCATGCAGGGGACATTACTGTACCAACATAAACCTATGTTGAATGTAGACATGAAGACAGTAAACTGAGTGCCACATTCCAAGATTACAGAACAAAAACCTGTGTGAATTTACATTCTAGCAATGTAAATAATCCACTACTCTGGCTTATTTTCAGCAGTAGCCTATTTAGGAGTTAGGTAAGGTGGTTTGTGGTCTTTACAAATATTTTGCAAATCATGTCTCCCCTTTTCAATGGTTGTAAAACTATCCCTTCAAAAATCAGCAGAACATGAATTTACATGCAGTAGAACAGGAGTTCTTGCATGAGGGAAAATATTTTCCATTAACCCCTTTGCCGCGGCCGGAATTCCGCCGCGGCGCTGGGGGGGGGTTTGGGGGCAGCGCGGTGGCGCTGTGCTCGTGACGGAACCACTCTGTCACGAGCCACGGTTGAGCTGTGCTCATGACGGAGTGGTTCCGTCACGTCTCCGCCCACTGCGCTAATCGCCCGCACAGGCGGGGAATTAGCACTGCGTGGGCGGAGCGGCCGCCAACGGCCGTAGCATGACGGAACCACTCCGTCATGAGCACAGCGCAACCGTGGCTCATGACGGAGTGGGTCCGTCATGAGCGGGGAAGGGGTTAAGAGAAAAAAAGAATATATAATTTATGGAGTTCTGACAAGAAGAAGGAGTACATGTTTCCCCCCATTCTTATTAGTTTTTGTTAGTCTCCACGTACAGCAAGCTAGATGCAATAAGAAGGTATTTAAATGAATCAGTCAAGGAAGGCTGCCATCACAGGCCTCTTGCCAGGGAAGGAGGGGAGATACGATTGGTGTCGCTTGGCAGCAGTCCATTCCATTCCTTACTCTGTAATTCCCACCCCCAACACAAAGGTTCCCAGCCAGCCAGCACATCCACACAGATGATTACCTGGCCAGCTCATCTGGGTCTCCTGCTCATCTTAAAGCCCCTCCACATACTTTAAAGTGTTTTTTCTATCTACTACATACTGATGATAGCCAGAAAGTGCTGCCTTTCCATCTGACTTATCTTGCTCAGACATGTCATGCAAAGGCACATCTGGAGGAAATAGTATAATAGGGTGCAGGACAAACTTTTACACTAGAATGAAGTAATTGTAGAAAATTAGGAAACACCTATTATCTATAGCCCGGAATTTCTCAATTGTACGCATGTAAAAATTTTCAAAAGGCACACATTCCTACTTTTAAAGCACATTAGAAAAATTCATAATCAACCTCAGTAGTATTTGAAGTTCTCTTTACAGGTGAATTAGGGGTTCTACCATAATGAATTTTAGGGGATTCATTGACGATGGTGCAATTATCAGCACAACAGCCCAGTAACAATGATCAAGCATTAGTAGGATACAAACACTACTATAGAAGGATTTTAGAAATACTCTTCAAAGGATTTTTGGGAGAAATGTTGTGGTAAACTTTAATCATGTAGAATGTAAAAAACACAGTGTATGGGAGACAGAGTGAACTGTCGTTTACATTAAAGTTAATGGATCAGTGCAGGCAGCCTGCAGAGCTCCCAAGCCATTTTTTGTCAGAAACAAGACATTTGCAGCAGACATTCAAACCTCTGAGTTTCCAAACTGGAAATGCAACTAGCAAGCTTAAGCAAACCAGAAGTCTCAGCAACTAGTTCCATGACCCAGTGAGCTATACTCCTGCTGTTGGATCAGCAACCTGGATTCTACCATACACCGATCCTCCGAGAAGAGATTCAGGGTTTGAGTGGGAGCAACATTTCAATGTCACGTGAACCTGAAAGATAGCCAGCTTAGAAATGCTGTTTAAAAAGATCTCAGGAATCATTTATTTTTTTCAGTGGCATTTTAATTTTATTAGCCACCAGGTGACTCATGCTAAATCTGACAACTTGAGCGACTTCAGATGTTTCAGCGAGCAGCACTTGGCAAGGTGGGGCGAGCAGTTTTGCTTTTATAGTTATGAGTATTGGCTAAGAAAACCCAGCGTACACCGCCCTGTTTGGTGAAAAGCCAGGGATGGCTTAAAGTGTCACACTAGACATGGCACACTAGGCAGCCATCTTACAGACCGACATATCAAAACAGACATGATTAAAGAACATCACTCCTGTGGTTGACAGGTTAACTCAGCGAATATACATAATAGCAAGTGCTGGATTAATTGATGTCATCATTAATATCTATTCAGGTAAATCGACAGTGTGAGGCGTGTTAAGCTGCCTGGAGCAGAAGGCAGTTATTTGTCAAATGGGTGCTACGAATAAAAAAAATCAAGAAACAGTTCACAATGCAAAAGAAAAGATGCATTTCCGGTGAGGGAATGGTGCTGTGAAGCACCAGCGAGCAGGTGGCACCAGAGCCCACTTCTGATGTTCCAAATGACGAGAGACAACGCTCTGGATGTGCTAAGAACGCTCGAGCAGACTTCCCGCCCTTCCCACAATTCTTTGGAGTAGGAGCCCTCTAGAGCGTCACCAAGTTGCACAGACCTCCATTCACAGCTTCTTCACTCATGCACGCTCCTTTGGGATTCTCGTAAATCTTTGAAAAGATTGTGCTATAAATTTACTATGCACAGATTTCTGCGTTTTAATTAAACTCGCATTAGGAATAAAACATATTTTTCATAGCACAAATGGACACACGCCCAGTATGCTCCAATTTCCTAGTGTTATTATGGCATCCTAAAACGCAATCCTACTCCTATAAACCTTAATCCAATTTTTTAAAAAAGTAAATTGAATATTAAACAATGTTATTTCAAACAACTGTTCCTTCAAGTAAAACGTTCAGTTAGTTGAATACACTTGGAGGTGGCCTCTAGCATGTGCTGTGCAAACTGTTTACTGTTTGCCTTGGTAATACATCAAATCTTTTCTAAAGAGTGACAGCTTACCTTAAACCGCAGTGAGTGCATGCACTGTATGTTTCTATTGTGAAACATTTCCACACTGTAAATCACTTGCCATACATTGGCACACACAAGGCAGCAGAGCTCTTGCTTAAAGGTCAGTCAAGCCATGGCATGTTTTTTTTTGTTTTTGTACGAAGTCACATACCATGAGAAAAAATACATAAAGCACGGTGCTGTATATTGATACAGGGCTAACATGCAGTTGCACAAATGGGTGAATGTTAGCGCAGTCCAAGACGATTGCTCATTATGCGATATAAAACCAAGCACTGACAAATCAATTGTTCTACGCTGTAAATTGGCAGAATTCACCTTAGTTGAAATTGTAACTGGAGGTGGGGAAGGGTGAACTTCAGAAGTCCAATGTGCAAGTTGGAAAATCCATGGCTCAGATGTCCTAGAGTGAATTGAGGTGCAGCTTGGGTCAAAGGGATGGCAGCTGTAGACAAGACTGTCTTGTGAGCACATAGGTGAACAGCTAAAGCACAAGGTTACTCCCTAACTCCTGCAACTAATAGTTCTCCCTCACTATCTCCAGCAATCACCCTACTGCAAGGCTTGTACCTCATCAGTCTTTAACCTATGGGCTTAGCTCCCCTCAATTGCTTCATCATAAGTTGCCCCACAACCATCAGGTATCTCAGAGCACCTGAGATAGCATTAAAGAAGGGACTGTTGGGCTCAGCTTAACATTTTTCTGCTGTCTGCCACTCATACCAGCCTGTGCTCATGGGTTCCCCTTTGTGTTGGAGGCCAGAGTGCACTGACTCCCACATGAAGTTGGAAGTATGAGGATCCATCAATTTGGATTCCCTAAAGATAGGAACATTCCTGAGGTAGCCTTTTAAATGTGACTTAGAGGAAGATCTCAGACAGCTAGATCAATTTACCTGTAATCTATAAACTGCCTCAGAAGGCACTCTGGTGCTACAGTGGTATTGAACACCATACCTGCTTCTGAGGTTTGTGTGTGGTGCTGCCCAGTGCTTGTGCTACAACAAAGGGGCCGATTCTGATCCGGGTTGGAAAAGCACCGAACGCGATCCGGCCGGAAAAACTACGATCCGTACGCCAGTTTTCTGCCTGACTCGTACAGCTGTACGAGCGAGCCAGTACGATGCGAGCTACATGAAATTCACCGACCGAGTCGTTTCCGGGTCTGAACCGCTCCGTACGTCTCGGTCGTAAGCTGACCGCGGCGTGCAATGGATGCGATTCACGACCGAGCCAGTATGATGCACGCTTCGGACAGCCTGTGCGAGCCGGAGTGTCCGGCTCGCAAAAGCTTCCGGAGTCGGACTTCGGGGGTCCACATCGGGCCCCCCGACACCCGCAGCCATACGACTCGCACACAGGGGGAGACCCATGGGACTCCCCCACACAGGCATGTACGGCGCAGATGGTACCGACGCATACCCACTGTAGGGGGCGCACTTGTTCGAGACGTACCCATTCAATCAATGGGAGCGCATGTACGCGTCGTACAACTGGCTCCCATTGACTTCTATGGGAGTCTGACCGAACCGAGTCCGACAGCATACGTGCGCATCATACTCGCTCGGTCGGACTGTAGGGGTCTGGCTCGGTCGGAAAACACTCCGGATCCGACTCGGTCGGAGTGCTTTCCGACCCGGATCGGAATCGCCCCCAAAGTGTTTAGTTGATCATCAGCATATTCTTTTTCTATGTAACATGCATGGTGGCGTCTCAAGGACAGCGCACATCTGTGTAACATGAGGAGGCGTCTCAATTCTGCCGCAAGACATGCTGCACATTGCACACTACAGTCGGCAGCTGATTCTCCTTTACCTGATGTTTGTAGTTCATCTTCCACACTCCCTGGGTGATAGGAGGGGGTGATGTCAGAATGGGCTTTTTAGAGCTCAGCACTCGCATCTCCACAGAGGCTGTTCCATAACCAACCACCATCAATGCTGCAGCACTTGAGCTGCTGCTTATCACCCTTAGTGAAGTATCAATGTGCAAGATTGTCACAGTATCATCCTCACTGCCCACTCCTCGCACAGAAGTTTTTGAAATATAGTTAAAATTGTCTTCTGAGTAATCAAGTTTGATACTACAGATTTTTGATCCTTGGCACCATAGGGCACTTCCTGATATGGTTGTTGTTTCCTGTTTTTTTTTGTGCGCAATCTATACAGAGAAACCTTTTAAGATATTATCACTAATGCTGTCTGAGCTATAAGCATGTGAAAATGGTGCAATATGTTTGCCATCTGATTTTGCAATCTACATGGAGTTGGACAGTAGCATTGCTATTTGAATCTGTATGATTTGGCTAGCTCTCCTGTTCTGGGAAAGTGATTGTAATATTTGTATAACCTTCATCTTGCCCCTTCCTTGTAGAACCTCAGCCGTAACATATGACTAAGAATTTATTTGGAAGGCATAAAGCAAAGAGAGATATTAAGTATGTTTCGAAACATTATGTGTCATATTACCTTGCATAACCAGATTTTCTTAAATGTCTCTGACGCATAATGTCTTCAGCCAAAATGTGTGGGCTATTACATTGGAAAATCTGTTGTATTGCCTCCAATGCATCAAATGTGTCTTGAGGAGGATGAGTTCCAACACACCTATGGAAGAAACTTAATCTAATCCACTACAAAGTACAGAAATATATAATTAGCCGTCTTTCTGAATTTTTACGTCATGTACGTGAAACTTGTACTGTAAAAAGCACCATTTGGACCTGTGCTTTTTCAAAATTTTCTCAAGGAGAGACCAACCCTGAACACTCCTAAATTTGGTTGGCATCATTTGATTAGTTAACTCAATACATACAGTTCAAGAAAGTTTTTTTACGTGTTATGACTTTAAGCTCACCTGCCTCCAATGCCTGACAGTGAGGTGGAGAAGCTGAAGACAGAAGGGAGGATAGTTACAACAAAATGTTGGAGCGCTGTGTAATGCCAAAATTGGTAAAGCTGTGCCCTGACATTTTTAAAATACAGGGATGCGCTGTATTTGTAAAAATACGGCACACCCCTGTGTTTCCCCTAGCGCTGGTGCTAATAAAGCTGCCTAGCGCAGGCACCCTTGCGCCATGTTGCAAGGATGCCTCCACTGTAGGGGTGATTGTTTATGTGCAGGAAGGGACATCTTATTGCACATAAACAATCTTGAATGGTGCTTTGCTCTTTCTATGTGTGCTGCAGAATGCATTGCCAGTCTAAGACCAGGCATTGCCTGGTCCTAGCTTTTGGCGCTGCCCTAGCCTTGCACATATGGGGCAGCACCGAAAAGCAATGGGTGTTGCAGCAAAACACCCATTGCATGCCCCTTTTAAGCTAATTGAAGTGTGAAAAGGGGCCCTATTTACAAGGTGGTGTTTAACCATGTTAGGTGGCTTAACACCGCTTTGAAAAAAAGGAGAAGGGGATATCGCAGCCAGAACGTCACTAAAAGTGACATTTCGGTGCGATATCCCCTTGAAAATATGCCCCAGGGTTTCTCAAAGCTGAAGGACATGCGGCTCGCTTACTTGAAGTAGAAAAAATGCAAGGTTAGAGAAAAGTGGGAAGACATTTAGGGCAGCTACCTAGGTCTTCACCGAGCAACCGCAAAAATAAATGACTCATCATAGAATCAGTCCGTCTGTTTCACAGCTTCAAAAATCTATACCCGTGTCCCACTGCAGAAATGCTCCCTATTGCCATTCAATGCATAAGAGATTTCCACAATACTTCTTGTTTTTTATGCTACTTACAAGGTTTTGGTAGGGTGGTCTGGTCTTGAAAATGCTGATTCAGCAATGTCTCAAAGAGCATAAGCCTAAACTCGTTCTATAAAAAGTATACTGAGACCTAACGATGACCAGATGTTAATCAAAGAGATGAGAGGGCTGCTTTAAAGAACCATGAAATAGGTTTCTTGATCTTATAGGGAGATTGAATGTGCTGTTATCCCAGCCTCTTTTGTGGTGAGTTAATCATGCATTGTATTTGACATTTTTAGTTTGCAGCATGAGTTCCTACTAATTCTTTAACATTTCAGTGGTGCTGAGTGTGCAGCATAACAATGATTTGTCAGACCAAGTAGACAACTTAACTTCTAATAGCTAAAGAGCAATGCTTAATTTGTGCCGGTGCTCAGCACAGGCACTTATTTTTAGGTCCGGGTCTATGCGTAAAATCAGCTCACTACGTACACACGGTCTTCCTGGTGAAGAGCTGATATCCCACTGTAAATCCAAACCTGGGTTTCAGTGTTGAGCTGATGTGGCATGGATTTGCGCATAAAATATTTGAATTTGGATGACACGGCCGCCCGCCTTATATTGAGGCACAAACCTCCAGAAACTGCCTGGTTGATGTCCTTGCCTCAGCCTAACTAACAGCAATCATAGTGCTATTGCGCCACCAATGACTGCTTAAATGGATTATTAGCCCAGTCCCGTCTCTCCTTGGGGAATCGGCAAGTGTTTCCTCCCGATTAGGACCAATGCGGATTAGTGTCCCCACTTTTCGCCCGCCCCAGCGCACTGCGCAGCTGCAGTATATGTCTGTCACCTCAAGAAGCAAGCAGAGTGTCATGCAGCAGAAGCTCTATAATCCTGATTACCGGGTTATATGAGTGATGATAAATAATGTGTCTGCGTGTTGTTTCTACAGCAACCAGGTTTCCAGCTGCCTGCCCTCTTTCATTTCTTGATTCGCACAGTGTTATGTTCTTTCTTACTGTATTTTGCAGAGACCTGAGGAAAGCAACCCCAGCCAAAAGCTGGGGCTTTATGAATATAAGGAGAAAGTGAAACCAATGGTAATAGGGAATGAGGAGGACGAGTTTGCTTGAAACATGGATGCTGGAGATTGCAGTGTTTGTGACACAAGGATTTATATTACTAAATCAGAAACCCCGTCATAATTGCAGTTAAGATTTTAACTATGTCCATAAAAGAATTATATTACAATGTATTAAACAATACACACATTTGATAGACATGAGTGCAATCGAGTATGTCAAAAATGTGTCTTGGAATCGGTTTAATCAAATTGCAGCTCATTGCAATGCTAAGGAAATACATTTTATGCTCAATAACGTCCACTTTGTGATTAGGACATAGGCTTCAGAATGAAAAAAGCTCTGGCTCTACAGTGTCAGGTGTAGTATAGTTACAAAGGAAGTGGTTTCCCCAGCAATGGTAACCACGTTCAAAGTGTTCCCCACACTATTCTCGTAGCTGTTTCACCAGTTCTGAATTTTGGAAATGTGGGCAGCTGGGTTGATCATGAACATCTGATCGAATAAGGCAGCTTTTTTTCACGATGCCCACCACTTATGGTACTCAGAGGCATGGCTAAGGTGTTCGTTCATACAGTTCAATACGTGGTCCATGTATAGGTGATTTGGTTGACTTCCTGTAACTTGCGAGACAGGGCTCTCACCTTGGATTTTCTTTAATATCCCATTGCATTCTGGGATCTGTAATCTTGATTTACTTTAATTATACCCATTGTACTAAAACGAGATTACATAGTTTACTAAAACAAAAGCACATGACTGGATTAGCCTTTCCCTAATGACGTAGAGCCATCAAGTAAATGCACAACAGCGTCCCTTTAGATGGACTTTTAGCTACACCAGTAAAGTATCTTGGTTTCCATGGGTGACGTGGGGGTGATTTTTCCCTGTGATTAAGACAAACCATCAATTGATCTGGACATCAACTTTTGCTCCATACAAAACCAGAGCGCACCACGTCATAAGCATCATTGGTTTTTTTAACCAGCATTCCACCGGAGCAAAAAGGGCATCAATATTCTTTACAAAAATGTTGTTATTGGCAAACTAACTTTCCACCTCCTTTTCTGTGTATCCGCCCCTTCTTTACTTTGCCTGTTCATCCACTCTTGTCTATATATCTTTCTTTGCCAGCTCAGCTTTCCCCAACTTGCATTTTTTTCAACAGATGTACTCCATTTCCCTCTTTTTAGATCCTCTTCCTCTTTCTCCCATATGTCTCCGTCTCTCTCTTTTGCTTGCACCCTTCATAGCACTCACTCTTTCTTCATCCATCTCATTATTTCGATTTCTTTCTCTTCCTCATGTTTGTCTCTCTCTTCCAGACTCTGTCTTATTCTCTCTCACTTGTTCTCTATCTTTATTCACATTCTATGCTTCCATCTTGTTTGTATCCGCTCATTCTGTCTCCTTTTTTTTGTTCCATCCCTTTCTGACTCCCTTGTATTCAGTTTGCCTCCCTCCTTTTAGCTTTGTGTTTTGCTTTTTCATTTACAGTACACATCTGTGTATCTTCTTACATTAGTTGTACGCTCAGGTAAGCTTTCTGGTGCACATGATGTTGAAGATCTTTCAGCAGCACTACACCTACAGAGGCAGAAACCCTTGGCCTACCCAGCAGTGGAGACGTGTTAAGGCGTGGGCAAAGAGGGCCCTGGCCTTGGACCCCAGCCATTCGGGAGGGCCTTATAAAGCTAGCTCTGTTCTGCAGAGAGTCGTTCCCTGATTATCTTGACTAATTATATTTTAAACAAGATGTTTTAAATACCGTTTTCCTTTTTAAAGTGGGTTATATGTGAGAGTCTATTATAGACATTTTGCAGAGACATGCTGTTTTTATGTGTAATGTAACTTCTATAAAAAATATTTTCTTTTAGACCAAAACAGCACCTCTTAAATGAGAAATGGCAGGGCGTCACAAAAATTATTATTAGCAGCAATATAAGTGTGCTGCTGCTGTGTTAAATGCTGAAAACAGAGTCATAATTGAGGAACTTCGATTTTCGATTGTGATCGTATCGACCCGCCATTTTGTGCTCCGCCGCCATCTTGTGTTGCCCTCACTCAGGCAGCACGACGGTCGAAGTCTTTTTCTGCTTTTTCTGCAAGCTTTGTGTCAAAATTAACCTTCTGCCTCTATTTGCAAAGCTGGTGTTATGTCTGGCCGAGTACACTAATCCCTGTCTGGTTTTTCTAATCCCCGTCTCAACTATCTGTTGGTTCACACTATTCTTTTCTGACTTTATCTTATCGTCTGGCCTTCGCTGTCCTCTGCTAGCATTCTCTCATTTCACAACTATCCTCCAATACACACAAACGTATCTCGCCACCTGCAAGTTAGTTGTAGATCTGTTAATGAATTAGTTTGAAAAAGGGGTGACAAACACAGTTGAAGGAAAGGCTTCTTCGAGTCATCTGATACTTGTTTTTAAACCTTTCCTATTGGTTCTGTCTTGTTTTCCAACTTTCCTTATTGGCTCTTTCTTATGTATTCTGGGTGTGTATTTGGTTAATGTATATTTTTTCATATATGCTATAAAAGGTTGTACGCCACGGAGTGAAGTGGCAGTCTCCTGAGAACCTACCTCGTGTACTTCTGGGACAACTGTACTAGCTGCAGCTAATAAATCTGATCTTTTACGCCGACAGAGTGTCCCCGTGTCTCTGTGTAGCTAAGCAGGAGAACCCAGGAGATTAAGGCGTACCCTGCGCCGCCAGGTCCAAAAGGTTCTGGTTCTTCAACTGGCGCCCAACGTCGGGCGGCTTCAGTGGTACCGGTTTTGCCCGAAGGTCGTGAGGAACCCCGCAAGAAAATTCTGGAGGAATCGCGAGCCACATCAAGCAACCCCTGTATGTCGAAAGTGGTGAGAAGGTCTTTTGCAGCGCGATTACTCCTTCCTGACGGCTACTAACGACTGCTGCCCTGACTGCCGCCCTGCCTTGGCCCTTCCTTTGATGATGTATGGTAAGGCGAGATGATAGACGGGCCTCTGTTGGTGTAAGAAGACGTCCTTAGTTAAGTATTTTTGTGGGTCGCGCCCACAATTTTTGTCCTTTGTTTCTTGATACCTGTGGTCCTTAGATTCGACTATTGCAATAGCCGAAGCCGAGGGTAAGTGCATTTGTGCTGCATAAACTGAGTTTTACCCCCTTGAAGTTTGTGAACAGTCAGGTAAAATCACGAGATGCCTGGTCTGACTAAGTTTGGAAAACTTTATTGCTTGGGTTGTAATAGGGCTACCCGACTTGAGGACTCTTGTCCGATTCCTTCGGTTGGAACTCCCACATATGAGCTCTATTCAAAACATGGTGTTGGCCCCATTGCCTTTAACGAGACATGGACCCGATACACGAAGAAAGATGGTTTTCTAAAATGGCCAGAAAATGGTAGTTTCGACTCTGATGTGTTAGATAATTTGGAAGCAGTTCTATTCAAAAGAAAAGCCCGGCCGGCAATGTTTGACTCTTTCCGCCTTTGGCGTAAGGAAGCCAAACAGAGAGAAATTAAGCAAGCAAAATGAGATAGGAAAGCACAGGGTATGACAATTATACAGGCTGCCCAACAATTCAAAGATAATGAAATTGATAATGCGATGGAAATCTCAGAAAGACAGCATCGTATGGCAATAGATAAATGTTATCCGGAATTGCCTGTTTCCCCTTCCGATAACAAGAAAGATTTAGAAGAAGATCCCCTAATGTCCCATTTATTGAGGTTGCCTCCGCCCTATGTACAAGGTACTAATGCACCCCAGTTGTTACAGCCTGTTCAACTGCCAGTGGTACCTCCGCCTGTTCCGGCTCTTCCGCATTTGCCTCCTCCAGTATTACCGCCTCTGCCAGTTTTGCCTTTAACTTCAACTTCTTTGCCCTCATCTTCCGATCTTCGATCTCCTTTGCCTTCTGCTCCTCCTGCAATTATCGGTTCTCCTTCCACTAGTTCGCCTAATACCTTGTCCCCTATTCTGATGTCTAATTCTCCGTCTGTGCGTAAGCGTCTCACAGACACCGTCACTGGTATTCTATCTCCTTTCTTTGAAGCTTTAAATGTGTTTCCGGCTTTTGCTCGAAGACAATCTCACAGTCAGTTCCCAGATTTTGAAGAACGAGAAAGGTTGGACTCTCTCGCACGTAAATGGATCAAGAAGGGTCCTCAGTATGGTGTACCTGACATTATGCCTACTTTCTCATAATGGAATGCGCCTACGCAAAGATATGTTTTTAATGCAATGTGCGATACTCTCATTAAAGAATGGGAAGATGTGAATTCTAGTCCAATCCAGCAAGATCTGTTAGATGTTCAGGCTGATTTTGATAAAGGACTTGTTGTGGGATCTAAGGTTGAGAAAGCTGTAAGGACACTTATTTCTTATAGATCCTTATTGTCCTCTCAGGCTTTTCTTGATTCCGATCCGTCGGTTAGATTGACACTGAAAAATTATCCCATGAGAGAGGTTCCTCCAGTATGGAAGGAAGAGGTTGCAACAGTAGGTAATAATCCGGTTATTCCTGCCCACTTTCAACGTATATGGGTACATGTTCCATGGAAACGATCTGAAGTTTTGGCTCTTAAGCAGACTCTACCGGATCCTCGTAAGAACACTGCAGGTTATTATAAAGAATTATCACAGACAGTTGATGCTTGCATCATGAATCTAGCTGATATTGACATGTTGATGGGAAATGTAGTTCCACAGACAATATGGGCTAAGATTCGTAAAGAGAATCACACCCAGGAATTAGGTGCTAATTGGGATATTATAACGGATATTATAACTGCCACAGATAGAGATCAAGTGGGTGGTGCAAAGCCTGACGCTTTGATTTCGGAACTCCCGGGTAGGATTATTACATTAATGAAAACGATGATGCCTGCATTGAGAGTTAACTGGGATAAATTAGCAGCATGCAAACAGAAGAAAGATGAGAGTGTCTCTGATTTCTTCACTCGTTTCGAGGAGACATTTATTGATCACAGTGGTCAAGATATGGCTACAGAGGGTGGTCAGCGATTATTTGTGGACAAATTTGTATTTAATTTGCTTCCTGAGTTGTCGCACAAATTAAAAGATTCTGAAAGTTCATGGGCTGTTTCTTCTTCTGCCCAAATATTGGCTACTGCACAATATTATGAAAACAGAGATAAAGAAGAAAAAGAAAAGCAAGAGAAAAAGACGAAAGAACTAAAAACAAAGGTTCTTTTACAACAAGCTTATCCTCCTCGCTATGTTCAGCCTCAGTTTCAACAGCCTCAGCAGTTTCAGCGGTTGTATCAAAAACCTGAGCCATATATTCCGCGACCTTTGTTAGGACCTAATCAATGTGCCTATTGTAGAGAAGAAGGTCATTTTAAAAGTAGTTGTCCGGTTTTATTGCAGCGCAATGGAGCATCATCTGCTCCACGAGGTCGTGCTGGCCTCCAGTCAGCAAACAGAGGTAGGGGTCGAGGCATGTCAACCCAAGAAAAACGTTCCCTTCCTCCTCCCAATTCTGTGAACTATTTTGATCAGCAAAATGTCAGGTCTACGCAGTATTATAATGAGGATTGTTATGTTGAAAGCGAGAATGAAAATCTTCACACTAACTAGGACAGCCACGGACGAAGTAAGGGAGTTGTGTCGATTCCAGTAGATCAGAATGGACCCTATGTTAACGTCACTACAATGGGTGTTTCAGAGCCATTTCTTTTAGATACTGGTGCGATGAGAAGTTCTTTCATTCATTCCAAACTCCCTGGGGCACCTTTGTCTGGCTTAACAAATGTATCTGTAGGATTTTCTGGTGCCCCTATTCGTAACCCAGTTTCTTGCCCTTTGCCTATTTCAATTGGCCCTTATGATTTGGAAGCTCCACTTCTCTTGACGAATGGTTGCGGTGAGAATCTGTTGGGTCTAGACTTATTGAAAAGAATGCATGCTACGATATATTGTTCTCCTTCTGGTGTACATCTTACTTTAGGACAGAAACTGATTTCTCCAATGTATTTGTCCAAAGATCAGTTTCCACCTGAATTGCTTTCTCTTCCAGCAACGCTTTGGGCCACGGATCCGAACGATGTGGGTTGTCTTGAGATTCCACCTTATGTTGTCACTCTTAAGCCTAATGTTGAATTGCCACGCATTCCGCAGTACAGAATTTCTACTGAAGGTGAAAAAGCGCTTTTGGAAATCATTCATGATTTGATTCAGAAGGGTGTGGTTGAGGAAACGAGAGGTAACATATGCAATAGTCCTATTCTTCCCGTTCTTAAACGCACTGATCCTTCTCAGCCTCCTGTATATCGTTTCTTGATTGATCTCCGGGAGGTAAACAAAATTGTTGTGCCGCAATTTCCCGTAGTACCCGATATCACTGCTTTGTTGACAATGATACCTTCTACAGCGACTTGGTTTTCTGTCATCGATCTAAAGAATGCCTTCTTTAGTATTCCCATTGCTGAAGAGTGTAGGGATATTTTTGGCTTCTCTCTTGGAGGCCGAAGCTTCCGGTTTAAGCGCGCACCTCAGGGCTATTGCGAAAGTCCCTCTATTTACAGTCAAGCTTTAAAATGTCAGCTTGATGCTTTTCATTTGCCGTCTGGTGCTGCTCTTATCCAATATATGGATGACTTGTTGATCACTGCTGATTCAGAAGATATTTGAAAGATGTGACTGTTGCATTGTTACGCCATTTGTTTGATCTGAATCCTAAGGTTTCACCTTCAAAATTACAATACGTTCGTAGAGAGGTTATCTATTTGGGTCATCTCCTATCAAAGGAAGGACGACGATTAACCCCAGAACGAATTCAGGCGATTGCGCAAATGTCTGTGCCGTCCACACAAAGGGAGGTACGTGCCTTTCTGGGTATTTCTTCATATTGGAGGCAGTGGATCCCTAACTTCTCTCTGTTGGCCAAGCCTTTGTTGGCACTCACTTTGAAAGATACGCCTCAGCCCCTTCCATGGACTGACGAATGTCAGAGGAGTTTTACTGACTTACGTACTGCTCTATGCTCCGCTCCTGTATTGGGTACTCCCGATTACAGTAAGCCCTTCACGCTCTACGTTTATGAAAAAGAAGGTTGTGCGTTGTCAGTTTTAACGCAGCGATTTGGAGACAAACAACGACCATGTGCATATTTTTCAGCTACGTTAGACCCAGTAGCTAAAGCATTGCATAGTTGTCTCAAAGCAACAGCAGCAGCAGCGATTTCTATTCGGCAGTCTGCTGGAATAGTGTTAGATAACACACTTATTGTTATGGTGCCGCATGCAGTGGATACCTTACTGAACCGAACAAAAACGCAGCATCTTACGAGTGCTCGTTTGTCTGGATATGAGTTGACACTTTTGGCTAGTCACGTACACATCAAACAATGTAATACCTTAAATCCAGCTACTTTGTTGCCTCTTCCAGTGGACAAAGATGACCAAGAACAACATGATTGTTTCCTCCGTACCGAGGAATAGACAAAAGGAAGAATTGATCTGAAAGATACGCCGTTAGAGAATCCGGATGGAATTCTATGGGTGGATGGTTCTTGTTTCAAGCTTCCTAATGGAGATACAGTTTCAGCTTATGCTGTTACTACTTTATATACAGTTGTGGAAACCGCACGTATCAGACACAATTCGGCTCAAGCAGCAGAATTGATAGCTTTAACGAGAGCATGTGTGTTGTCAAAAGGAAAGAGAGTAAGCGTGTATACCGACAGTCAGTATGCCTTTGGTGTAGCGTTTAATTTTGGGCGTCTTTGGAAGGAAAGGGGTTTCTTTACTTCTCATGGCACCAAAATACAACATTGCCAATTAGTGACTGATCTTCTTGAGTCACTTTCTTTGCCTGCCCAAATAGCAATTGTGAAGTATAGTGCTCACAAAAAGATTACAGATGATATTGCTAGAGCAAATGCATTTGCAGATGAAGTAGCGAAAAAGACAGCGAGAGACGCAACAAGTCGAATGTATGTGGCGGGTCCTGCAAATTGGGTTAGAGAGAAAGGAATGTGTGAGGATACAGTAGAAATTGTAAGAGCGATTCAGAAGGAGGCTTCAGAGAAAGAGTTTAGCAAGTGGAAAGAAAGTACAGGAATGTTGGATGAGATGGGTTGTTGGGTGGAATTGTCTGAGCACCAACGTTGGCTGTTACCAGATGCCTATGTACTTCCAGTAGTCACTATGGCGCATGGTCCAGCTCACCTAAGTGCAAAAGGTATATGCAAGCTTCTAGCTCCAGTGTGGCAAAATAAAGAAATCCCGAAGTGTGCAGACAATGTAGTGAAACATTGTATTGTTTGTTTGATGTACAATCCGGGAAAAGGAACCCCAACTCCAGCAGGTCACTTTGCTCCTCCGACATATCCATTTGAGGTGTTGCAGATCAATTATATTCATATGGAACGATGCAACAACCTCAAATATGTTCTGGTGGTAGTATGCGCCTTTTCAAGATGGATAGAAGCATACCCTCTAAAAGACAACACAGCCTTATCCACAGCTAAAGTTCTACTAAAATAATTTTTCCCCAGGTTTGGTTTGCCGCGCATTGTCTGGAGTGACAATGGAAGCGACTTTGTGGGCCAAGTCATGCAAAAAGTTTGTGCAGGTCTTGGTATCAAGCAAAAGTTTCATGCGGCAAATCATCCACAGTCAGCGGGTTTAGTAGAATGCTACAACGGAACCTTAAAGTTAAAACTAGCAAAAGTTCAGGCTAGTACAGGACACAATTGGCCCGATGCTTTGCCATTAGCTCTTCTGTCCACCAGAACTGCAGTACACTCTCGTTTGGGACTTAGCCCTTACGAAGTGGTTTTTGGACACCCGGCTAACATATGGGGAGTCCCTCGCCCTGAGAAATACTCAGACTTGCCATATCCAATGTTGATTGACTACTTGCATGACCTTACAACTAAATTGCATGTTTTCCATCAACAGGTTCAGAGTGCTTTGCCGGAGGTTTCCACAGACCCAGGTCATTCCATCCGACCAGGTGATTGGGTCTGCACCAAAAATTTCCAAAAGACGAGAAATTTGGAGCCCAGGTGGAAGGAGCCTCAGTTGGTACTTTTAACCACGAGAACAGCAGTCAAAGTCAAAGAAAAATTGGATTCACGGTGTGCATTGTAAGAAGGTTCCTTTGCCTCTACCCTTCGATCAGTGGGTTCGTAGAGGTGTTGGTGACTCAGAAAGTGAAAAAGTTCCACGATTCGTACCTTTCAGCGATGCACACTTGAATTGAACATTGTCTGAGAAAGAGGACGACGACATTCTTCAGGAAGCAATACCATCACATCGTCGCTTGAATACGACCAATCCACGAACATTGTTCCAAGAACAAACTACACCTGATAAAGAACATTATAATTTGAGACCCAGACCAAAGAACTCTTAAGATCTCTCTCTCCTATGTAGAATTCTGTCCCGGTTGCAAGGTCACGGTAGGAGTCTTAGTTATGTTATGTTATGTTATGTTAAACTTTTATTTCTATAGCGCACGGCTACTCCGTGGAGTGTCCCGGCGCTTTATCGAGGCAGCTCAGTAAAACCAAAAACATAAAAACAGACTAAAGAAAAAAGGACAAAAAAGACAAAAACACCCAAAAGGTTAAAAAGCCACGTCTTGAGGCTCTTCCTAAACAAAAGGAGAGAAGAAGAGGACCGTAGGTCCAAAGGCAGAGAGTTCCACAACTGAGGGGCCCTCAGACTAAAAGAGCGACCCCCAGTGCGGGCCTTCCTCACCCGAGGAACCACCGCGAGAAACAAAGATTCCGACCGCAGAGATCTAACTGGGCGATAGAAAGACAATCTCTGCTGTAGATACCTTGCTCCGGTGCCAAATAGCGCTTTATGCACCAGGGTCAGTGCTTTAAACATAATCCGCTTCCGAATAGGTAACCAATGAAGCGATCGCACCAGACCCGAAGCTCTCGCTCGCCTATGAAGGCCAAAGATGGCCCGGGCCGAGGAGTTCTGCACAACCTGCAGCCGCTGAACCAGATATTCCGGAAGACCTACATAAAGGACGTTCGCATAGTCCAATCTCGAGCCTATCAAGGCTTGCACAGTGATCTTTCTGTGCTCTTCTGAGAGTAAAGGCAGGAACTTCCGGAGCATCTTAAGCATACCAAAGCAGGTACCCACCAGGCCAGAAATATGTGAGCTCAGTGACAAATTATTGTCAACCTTCACTCCCAGATTCTTAGCCACAAGCGATGCCTGGACAGGGCAGTCCATACCTAATGGCCACCAGGCCTGCCAATCAGGGTCCAAAGAGCAGCCGAAGAACAACACCTCCGATTTACTGGAGTTTGCCTTAAGGCCGTTTCGCTGGAACCAGCCAAAGACCAACTCCAAGCAACCCCGGATGTTCTCTCCATCAAAAGCCTGGCCTTTCCCACACGTGAAAAGCAGTTGGGTGTCATCAGCGTAGGATACGATCCGGGCCCCAGAGGACTCCACCAGTGCCGCCAAAGGTGTCATAAAGATGTTAAACAGAGTCGGGCTCAACACAGAACCCTGTGGAACACCGACTCCCAATGGCGACATCTCAGCGGAGCTCGGAGAGGCCCAGACCGTTTGTCGGCGGCCTTCGAGAAAAGATGTAAACCAATTGAACACCGTCCCCCTCAGACCAATGTCATAAAGTCTGGAGAGGAGCACCTCATGGGGGACGGTGTCAAAGGCCGCCGACAAATCCAGCATGACGAGCATGACCCTTCCTCCAGAATCCAGTGTCTCCCTGATGGTTTCCGACACTTCCAGCAGTGCCGTCTCCGTGCTTAAATTAGGACGGAAACCGGACTGCGATGGATGGAACAAATCATTGGATTCGAGAAAGCTGGAAAGAACACCGTGTACATGCTTCTCTGTGATCTTAGCCAAGGCCGGCAAAAGGGAAATCGGCCTATAATTGGCCAAGACCTCCGAGTCCAACCCAGGCTTTTTGAGGAGGAGGATCACCATAGCTCTTTTCCATGGCACTGGAACCCTCCCCTCCCTCAGGGAAAGATTCACCAAAGGGTTGACTAGTGGGTTAACCACGGCCGCCATCTTGGCCAGAAATTTGGCAGGACAAGAATCCAAAGGTGAGCCCGATTTAAGGTTGGCCAGTAGAGCAAGAGAAGCATCGGCCGAGACAGGAGGAAACTCAGCAAAAACCGCACACTGCGCGGGCGGGAAGGACAATCCGGCCATCGGACTGGAACACACCTCCACAGACCTCACTGGGAAAGAGTCCTGGATAGATTTTATTTTATCCGTGAAAAATTTGGCCAGATCGCAGACCCAGCGCTCCAATGGAACACTG
Source organism: Triturus cristatus (assembly GCF_964204655.1). Lineage (NCBI taxonomy): Eukaryota > Metazoa > Chordata > Amphibia > Caudata > Salamandridae > Triturus > Triturus cristatus. Next base: position 586,320,149 of record NC_140591.1, on the reverse strand, counting down.
TGGGCCACGTAGGATCTAGGCTCCGTAAACTCCCTTACCACAGTAAAGATCTCTTTACAAGAATTGGAGGCAGTCTCAATCCTCCTGGCCAGATATTCCTTTTTCTCCCGGAGAATATCCTGATGATAGGATTTAATCATTATCCTATAAGCCGATCTAGCTTCCGGGTCATAGCGAAGGCGCCATGCCCTCTCGGCGACCTTACACTGCGCACGAGTAGCACACAGTGCCTTCGTGAACCATGGGGCTGAGACCCTCTTAGCCCTATCCCGAGGGGCCATTGCGGGGGCCAGATCGTTCAGCCTCTCCAACAGCCATCCCTGCAAGGACTCCACATCCTGCTCTAAATCCCCTGTAAGAGGGCAGGGATGGTCTATAGCAGCCTGAGCCAGCAGCTCGGGTGTGACTCTATGCAGAGCCCTTTGAACAGCGCCATGCTGTCTGGGGGCGAAGCTGAATAATTTTTCGCCACCCAATACACCAAATCTGGCCAATCTATGGTCAGTCCAGAGCACCGGAAGAAGCTCCACATCAACAAGAGGAACCGAGGAGAAAACCTGATCTAAAGTATGACCCTTGTCGTGTGTGGAACCGACCAAAAAAGGGACAAGACCGAGAGGAGCCGTAATATCGAGCAGTTTTTTTGCATCCGGATCATTGTCATCGTCCATATGAAAATTAAAATCTCCTGCCAGAAGACAATGCTCCGTACTTAATGCCATACCAGATACGGCCCCCTGAAGATCATCAAAAAAAGATGACCTGAGTAGTGGCAATAGGCCTGCAGGACTTGCAGTGTCATAGGACGGCAGACAATCGTGATTAAGTGAATTAGGAAGATTGCCGTGAGCATCCATTAGAAAGATGGAAACTACATCAGGCAAAAGAGAAAGTAAAGATAAAAAGAATCATTGTAAAGAAATGTATAGTCATTGTGGTATTGCTTTATGTATTATTATATTATTGTGCATTCTTTTGGCGTGTATAAATTGGATTGTCATTGCTCTGCAGCAAAAAGTTGTCTCTCCTTCTACCTCTTCGTCTTCCTCCACTGTCTCTCCACATCTATTTCATACACTTCCTCAACATGAACTTATTAGAAGAACTGAATATTACAACAATTCCTTCGTCCAGTTGTTACATCAACATCAATTAGTGATCAATACAACTGACTGTTGGGTGTGTGGACTCATGCCACATACCGTAGAAAAAGGAATGCCGTATTTAGTCCTTCCGTTCTCCTATGAAGGTTCTGCTTGGGCTTATTTTGTTATCTTCTCCAATGCCAATCAAAGCAAATTCAGATGATCCGTTAGTTCACGTATTAGTGATCCGGATTTTAGTCATAGTTCTTTGATAAAGGGAATGGTAGCTATGGCTAAAATTATGGAAAATAGTAAGATCTCCATTGACGAGAGAAAAGAGTACACTAACTGGAACGTCACCCAATATGTCACTAGCCTAAGTGATAAAGTTAAAAAAGGAAAGTCTTCACCGATTTGGACTATACCACATCAGGGAAATTTCTGTTTACAGATAAATGGTCAGTCTGCTGATACTATACAAAGAAATAGCTGTTCCCACACATATGTCTACTCCTCTCAAAACTCGCCTCCTCTAGTGCCGTCTCAAGGCACATATTTCATTTGTTATAATAGGGCTTACACGTGGTTGCCAATGGGTTTCTCCGGTACTTGCTGTATAGCTTTCCTTCTTCCCCCTACATATACCGCTTCTGCAAATCATCATCGAAATAGATACGGCAGAGGGATTATTAATTCCAAGGACACAGCAGGACAAGAGGGAGGAGATTTCCTCAAAGGATTTCTTCCTTTTTGGGGTCCAATGGCCAACAGCAGAAATATAAGGCAATTGGTTCGTGTCGTAGAAACCACCATAGACATCACTGTAGGAGCCTTAAATAATATCACAGCAGAACTACAGGCAGATCGTCTCATGACTTTACAAAACCGAGTTGCCTTAGACTCTGTTCTTGCAGACCGTGGTGGAGTATGCAAATTGATCGGGTCAAGTTGCTGTTTTTTCATACCAAATGACGCTCCGACAGTATACCAAGTTATCTCTAAGTTACACATGATCTCTGAGTCGATTCATCAAGACGAAGGAGATTGGTCATTATTGGAGTGGTTTTGGAGACTACTGTCCAAATGGGGTTGGAAAATATTGACGTTCCTTGGAGTAGTTTTAGCCATCATATTCTCTTGTATGCACTGCGGCCCCGCCATCTGCGACCTCTGTGCTACTATGTGCATTCCTAAAACCAAGCCACAAAGAACAGAGAATATCAGAATGATGCTACAGCAACAGCTCGATGACCTTATGGCCATCGACATTGACTCAGATTAATATGAGCCTGAGTATCTTGCCTGAGTTCTGGCAAAAGGAGGGTCTGAGGAACTTCGATTTTCGATTGTGATCGTATCGACCCGCCATTTTGTGCTCCGCCGCCATCTTGTGTTGCCCTCACTCAGGGAGCACGACGGTCGAAGTCTTTTTATGCTTTTTCTGCAAGCTTTGTGTCAAAATTAACCTTCTGCCTCTATTTGCAAAGCTGGTGTTAGGTCTGGCCGAGTACACTAATCCCTGTCTGGTTTTTCTAATCCCCGTCTCAACTATCTGTTGGTTCACACTATTCTTTTCTGACTTTATCTTATCGTCTGGCCTTCGCTGTCCTCTGCTAGCATTCTCTCGTTTCACAACTATCCTCCAATACACACAAACGAATCTCGCCACCTGCAAGTTAGTTGTAGATCTGTTAATGAATTAGTTTGAAGGAGGGGTGACAAACACAGTTGAAGGAAAGGCTTCTTCGAGTCATCTGATACTTGTTTTTAAACCTTTCCTATTGGTTCTGTCTTGTTTTCCAACTTTCCTTATTGGCTCTTTCTTATGTATTCTGGGTGTGTATTTGGTTAATGTATATTTTTTCATATATGCTATAAAAGGTTGTACGCCACGGAGTGAAGTGGCAGTCTCCTGAGAACCTACCTCGTGTACTTCTGGGACAACTGTACTAGCTGCAGCTAATAAATCTGATCTTTTACGTCGACAGAGTGTCCCCGTGTCTCTGTGTAGCTAAGCAGGAGAACCCAGGAGATTAAGGCGCACCCTACGCAGCCAGGTCCAAAAGGTTCTGGTCCTTCAACATCCCCTGAATATTAGATGCAAACACATTTAAAATTTGGACGAATGTTCCTTGATCACATAACGTGCCTACGCCGGACACCTGAACTACTGGGCACTTATTGTCCACAAAAAATGCATTTGCCAAAGGTTTGAAGCACTGGGCTAATATCAGCAGGCCATTTAATATGAATATGCCAGAGGCATGTAGTAGTGGGCAAATATCAGCTGCCCATATGATGTACATAGGCTTTACCAACTTACCATATATAATAGACAAACTAAACAGAAGCCTGCAGAAGTGGACATTTCTGACTCGGGTATGAAACATTTGCAGACCTCCATTATATGCGATGTAATGCTTAAGTCATTTGCACATCTGAAAAGTGTAATTTACAGATACCATACTACAGCATTACATACTTTGCATATACAAAGGGTTTGCATTGCATATCTGTGACATTACATTTTACATGAGCATTTGCTATATGCACATTTCAGAAACCTGATATATGCATATATTCAGAGATTGTAGATGTCCATATTAGGCATATTACAGGACTGAATGATGTGCATGAATCAGTTGCAGGCAGGGTATATGCCAGAGAGGTGCATACTGTGCATCTAGTAGAGTTCAATATTTTTCATTTGATAGATTCCTTCATAGTGGGCTCGTACCTCTCAGCTCTATAATACCCTATATTTTTGGGTAACAAGATGTACATGTATCAGTGAAATACAAAATCCCTAAATGATCAGAGCAAAAGAATTGAGAAGTGTGTAAGGTGTGGTACTCTCTTCTACTAATAAAATGTTCCAGGGCAGTTTAGGGTGTTATTTGAAAACCAAGCCTGGGGAAAAACAAAACACAACAGAAGTAGATAGTAATTTCAGCATTACTTTAGAGTCAGGCCTTTCATGGTCAGAAAAAGTTCATTATCTGCGATTCCAAAAGTTATGACATCCAGTCTCTTTTGTGGGTTTGCCTTGATTTTATTAACAACGTGTTTTGCTGAAATTCAGATCGGGTATTACATCTGGCTTTCAGTGCCAGTGTCAGTTGAGGATGTGGGTGGAGCCAATATAGTAAGTGGGTGGAGCCAGTGGAGGGAGTGGGTGGAGCTGGGGGAGTGGGTGGAGCCTTCTACAAAAATCTGAGCACCTGTACTTAATATTTTACAAATTAAGCACTGCTAAAGAGGCACACAGTAGGATTTGCATAAATGTGAAGCACCACTCCTATTTTTATTTTTTGTAGTGTGGTCTATGTGCTTTTACCCACATCATTGTCATGGAATTTGGAAAGTAGTTGAATTCTGCATAGGGTTTCTTATCATGAAGGGTGAAAGATGCAGCATGTTAACTGGGTGAACTAATTTTCAAACTTTGGACAGTTACATAAGTGGGTGGCTTGCATACACCTGTAAGAGTAACCCAATCCCTTTTTGAATGGGGTGGTTCCAATGTTTGTCTTGAAATACAGTAAAAATCTCTTTGAAGAGGCTCATCACCACAGCTATTTTAAAAGCTGACAGACTGAGTTGATCCTTCCTGGAATGCTACATGACATTTCAGAGTTATATACTGAGTACGCTCATTCTTCTACTGCAAGACTTTTACTTATTAAATCTGGTCTGGGTGATTGGTTGCAGACACTGGGAACAACTGGGTAAGTGACTTGCAAACATTTGAAAGGCATTGCGGCATGATCCCTAAATTCTTTAAGAGTAATTGATTTGATTACATTCACACTGGGAGTCAACACAGCTGTTTCAGAGCTAGGGTGAAAGGACCTAATTCCATTTGGTTACAAGATAGTTCAGTGAATTAAGTGCCCCCTGCAGATGTCTGGTGTGATCTGCAGGTCACAGGTCCTGCAAAGTAATTTTCCCCTTTTCCTCCCAGGTAGATGTGAGACAGGAATTGTCTGCTTACCTTTGGAATAAAAGTTAGTGCTTTTGAATTTCCTTGACCAATGATCTTATATAGCTGTTAAAGAACAGCAGTGACAATAGGGAACGCCGTGGAATGCCACTTGCAATGTCTCTATTCAACAATATGGCAGTGCCAATTGTGAACTGCTGGCCTTAATTTGAAAAAACAAACCTCTTCAACTGACGGTAATGCAAAACAGTCATAAAAAATGTAATGTATCCAATAACTCAATCCATTTAGCCTCGCATTGTTTGAAGAACTGCCTTTGGTTGCCTCCTCACTGTGATTCAATAATGAGAAGCTGTAGTATTTGAAATAATATTTGACTAATGCCATGATAATATTCACTCTAAAGTTTAGTTATTAGAGATTTCTTGTTTTGTGTCAAGATATTACTACTATCTTCTGAATAACAAAGTTTACCTTTATGCTCATGTTATAAAAGCTTAGGGGCATATTATCAAGGACGGCGTTAAAATTATCGCCGCATTAGCATCAGGAAACTGCCGCTAAAGCGGCGATAATGGGCCTGATAATATGCCGCAGAGAATTCCAATAGAAGTCCATGTTCACACCAGAACATGGGCTTCTATTGGAATTCTCTGCGGCATAGTATCAAGCCCATTATCGCCGCTTTTAGTGGCAGTTTCCTGCCGGTAAAATGGCGATAATTGTAATGCCGTCCTTGATAATATGCCCCTTAGTAAATTCGGGATGGGCAATGGATAAAGTATAAGTAATGTGTTGCATTACATGTTCCACATTGAAGCAATTTGATTTTTGATCTGTATATGGAATATATATGACATCTCTTTTCACACCATAATTTCAATTGTCATTATTCATAAGTAAATACATGTGCATTTCTGTATTAATATTGATTGAAAACATTTAACCATCCTATGTTCCACTTTTAACAGGATTAAACAATTACTTTGATCACAGGTTTGCCAATGTTTCAGCGAGAACAATTTATTCTTTGTACATTTCAATGAATATAGTTGCAAAAATCATTATTGGACTTTGTAATTTTGTAGTTCTTCTCTTTCTGTTATATCTTTGGCCAGTGATATTATTAGGAAGGGGCATGCTGAGGGAGGCCCTCAACACGCCCCTTCCTAATACCGACTTGCAAACCCTATTTTGCAAGTCGGTAATAGGTTAACGACTCACAAAATAGGATTAGTACATACGAAAAGGCTATTTAGCTTTCGCAAACAGACCATTTCTCCGTTTGCGACCACTATAACAGGTCGCACCTGGGGCCCAAAGTCACTTGCATGCGTTGGTCTGTTCTTAAGGAGAGAACCCACAGAAATGCAGTAACTCCATGTGCTTTCTTTTAAAAATGTTGCATTTTGAGTGCACGAGGACCTTTATACTTAATCACAAAGATACTTTACACTTTGTCAGATGCAAACGCAAACAATGTTGGACAAAAGATGTTCTACAATTAGGAATTACAAATAAAAGTAGGAAACACAAATAAAACAAGCATTTGCAATGCAATACGTCTCGCATTAATGAAAGATGAGCTATTGCGGTTGCATTTTTATTGTCAACGGCAGTACCTCAAACTTTCAAAAATGCAAAACCTATTGCATTGCAAATGCTTGTTGTAATTACTACTGTTATCTTTCATCAAATAATGTCCATATACTCTCGCTTGTGGTCTTCAGGTAACTTGCAATAAGTGGTTTCACATAATAATTGTTTAACCCCTTCAGTGCCCCGCCCTTTCCCCGCCCTGTGCCGGGCGTTACATTAGCGGGCGGGGTTCATGACGAGATAGTCTCGTCATGGGCACAGCGCAACCGTGCTCCATGACGAGACTATCTCGTCATGGGCACTGAACAGGTTAATGAATATTTGATCACATTTACTTGTAGCCTTGACTATTGAGACTCCCCTTTTATCCACTGCTTTGAATGTTACATTAATATTACCCCTCTATTTTCAAGTAAATATTTTCTTCTCCAACCATAGGTTCCTCAATCAAAACCTTCTTCAAAGAGAGCCAATCATTTGTGGACTGTATGTGATTTAAAAACGAATTTTTGTTTGAATTCCTTAATCTTTTCTTTATTATGTTCAGCAAAGTGGATTTGAGATGTACAATAATGCTCCTTCATGGATTGACACTCAGTAGGTGGTGGAATGATACACCGACCAACCAATAGCATGGGGTGAGAGAGAGTTACTCATATTGCTTGAATCAAAGCCCATTCTATACATACTTTAAAGAATTGCTAACGATATGTCTAGCAGACAGCTACATTGACCTTAAAAGTGAATTTAATAGGAAAAGGATTTTTTTTAACTCTATACACGACTGGAAAGTGTTATCTGTCAGAAAAGGGATTCCACCACTCTACTTTTGAGCCCTCAATTCCATCTTTCTTATTGACCCCCTCGCACTCCCGTAGAAAATGGAGTCCATTTAATTCAAAAGTGACTTTTCAGCACAACACACTAAACTGATGGGGCAAAGTCAACAGTGTTACAAATGAAGTAAAATTCGAGCTTCACCCTGCCCCTGTCCCGGTGTCATGCTTTCCCTCTGAGGTATTCAAGCACAGATTACCTGAAAGGAGAAAAAAGCCTCAATGCTACATTCTGTGTGCTTTTTTAACCAATTTTATCCCTTTCAATTGTATGCTATTATATCCCTTTGAAGTCTCACCCGGGGCTAAGATGGAGTCTGTGTATGCAACACTACCTGTTGAGCAGAATGCCGAACCCGATAACCTCATGTTCATAAATGATTAACCACGCAGGATTAGTGTCTGGGTAACGTCCAGCTTTAGTCATGCAGGTTTCACAGACCTGCCCCTTGTTTCAGGAAAACCTATGGCACCTTCGAACTCGGGTTTTATGAAGTGCGGAATATCTTCGGAAAGATAGAGCAAAACATTTAAAATGCGTTTCCGGTGACTGTACTACGTACTCTGCGCAAGGGGACCTAGTTTTCCCACTACGGTCATTTATCACTATCTTAATTACGCAATGAAATTTCATAATAATATTTTGCTCAATTTTTTTCCAGCCAGCTGTCAGTACTATTTTGTGGCCGGGATTATCAATGTCAGCCTTTTGTTTCCGTAAACAACAGTCGAACATAGTTTAAATTTCCTATTTATTTTCTGTTTTGGCTATGCATTTAAAGTATGAAAATTGACTTTTGCTGATGCAAAACAGCACCGAGCAGTGCAAAAGAAATTAGCAAACAAGCACACGCATACAAAACTTAATATGGTGTTAATTTTAAATAGTGTCTTTGTTACATCCAATTTATTTTTTTTTGTTAAGTAATTTTTATTGAGAATAAATAACACAGGAATACAAAGATACATATTAAAATTTGATATAGATACGAGAATACAAGAATAAGGAAATAATAACTACAAAATAGGTATTATATAGAGAAACAAAGCTACAAAATATACGAACCCATAACATTACTGTATACTAAGAACCTGCGTAAATACAAGAATGAGTACGATAATGTACAAATAGAGCAATAATTTTTTAAAGAAAGAGGATAGGAGAGAGGAAGAAGCCAGACAAAGAAGGAAGAAAAAGAACAGGAAGATTTATCGTGATGCTCAGTGGGGTTTTGTGGCACTAAGTATTAACGTTCACCTTGTCATTGTGTCCCTGTATTTACGCTATTGAAAAATATTTTTTTTCTGTCACAAAACAGCGTGGATCACCACAAAAAAAGAATGAGAAAATGTGACTTCACTCGGACAGCTGATACAACTCGGTCCTTGGTGAGCACCTCTCTAAGCGAAAAATGCCTATTTATACATGACAATTGTTTAAATGCTTCTAATATATTTTCTGGATATTTCCTTTACCTCAGGAAATAACGTAAGGGTTATGATTCGTAGCTTTAAAGAGAATGCTAATGGTTTACAGTTCATTTTTCAATCGGGCAGTGTAAAATCGTTTGGAAATGGTCGCATTTTCCTTGTAATGATGAATTGACGTCTTTATTACAGTAATGTGGTACTGCAGGTAGCTGGCAAAAGACATGTAATAGGAAAAGGTGTTAAGTCCAGGGAAGTTTCAGTGTTTTGAGCTATTGTTTCCACTGCAGTCTGTCAATAGCATGGGCACTTGTCCTTTTTCGGTTTCTGAATAGACATTCATGACGATATATGATCGAGGTCATTCCTGTACTTGCATAAAAATTGTGTTGTGGAAACCCCAACAAACAAACTCAGTTGTATTTTACCAGATATTTCGATTTTGGAATCACTAATACGATTCTTTCACTGTATAGCCACTTTTACCTCGGAGACAAGGGGGATAGCGACCATCGACCGCAGGAGGTAACCTTTCTGGCCTCCACACCAACCTCTGATCTTTTACCAGTGGGGTCCTCTCTCCAGTCACACAATCAACCTTAAAAGATTCAAATCCTCTCTAGCAAACACAGGGGAGGTGCTTCAAGCTGTAAAGGCTTTATTACAGAACCAAAACGACCATGCAGTCAGCCCCATAAGCAAATGGGAAAAATTCACAGCAAATCTAACAAATGTCTTTTCAACAACAGTCAAATATAGGCCACCTCACGACCTAACAGAAGCATGTGGGCTTCCCTTCGTCCAATGGAACCAACTAAAGGCAACGTAAAAACAAGAAGCAAAACGCTGAGACTCCTAAGGCACAAACCTGAAGACCCAAGTCTCAGATCATCACTATGACAACAGAGAAATACGCTCAAAAAGCTAAAATGGGACAACAAAAGGTCCAGGGAAGAGGAGCTCTGGGCAAAACTCTTATGTGCCACCAAACCAAAAACATCACACACTTTTGGGCCACTGTGAACAAAATAATCCGCCCATCCCATGGAGGAGTAACATCACTTATTACCGAAGAGACACTGTCAGACTTCCAGTCAACCCATTTCAATCAACAAACCGGGAGCGGGCGGAGAACCGCAATACGCAGCCCAAGAACAATTGAGGACCTCCAGACCCCCCCCCGAAATCACCGCAAACTATCAGGAAGGAGACAAACTGTCTCACATCGCAATAATCAAACGTCAGATTGCTAAAGGCAGGAGAGAAGGAGCACCGGGTCCAAATGGGATCCTGCCAGGTCTCTTTAAACAAGACTCTGACTTCCGGGCAGTGTCCTTAGATTAACTTTTTCAGGAAGCCAGACAACTGGGACAACAACCGGCCTCCTGGAAAGGCTCCATTATTGCTCATATCTAAAGAGCAGAGGAAAATCTGTTCCAAAGAACTACTGCCTTGTTGCCTTACTTGATAATGAAGCAAAGTACTTTGCGGGCACCCTACTGGAAGAACTTCAGGCATGGGCAGCAGAGCAAGGAACCATACTACTCAAGCAAACTGACTTCTCTAATGATGCAGGGACTACAATCAACATCCTAACCATGTTGCTGATCATGGATATGACAAAGTCATCAAAACAAACACTCCACTTCTGCTTTATAGACTTTAGCGCAGCTTTCAACATCATTGACCGAGCAAGACTCTGGAGGAAGCTGACACATTGGAAAATCCCACTAGTGCTGCTTGACATGCTAATATATTCACCTTAGACACCTGGGTGCAGGTAATACTGGGCAATGGCACACGCCTGTCAAGGCGCATCTTCAACCATGAAAGGGCTCAAAAAAGAAAGCGTGCACACCCCAACCCTGTTCAATCTCTACAGCACAGACCTGACACAGACCCTTGACACATACAATGCACATGTTCCAAGGATCAGTGGCAAGGCTTTATCCACTATCTTACATGCTAATGATGTAATCTTAGTCAGCCACATACACGTGGGGATGCAACTCCTCCTAATTACTACTCCTTGAAGTAAACTTTGAGAAAATGCAAACAATGTCCATAAAAAGGTAAAGAAAAACCCCCATATCTGGTACCTGGGCAACACCCAAATTCAGAACACAACCAGCTACAAATATTTAGGGATAACTATTGACAATGGGGGCCAATTTGCTAGCCATCTTGAGATGATAAAAAGGAGAGGGATGGCTCTTGCAATAACTTTGAGGCACCAAAAATCCAAGCTGACAGGTCCCTGGTTCTCCCCTATCCTCCAAGTTGCACAAGCCAAAATTCTGCCCACTATTACATATGGTAGTGAAGCCCTAAGAGGAAGAGACTGCAAAACCCTGGACAGCACATCAACCAGGGCTTATAGAATCATGCTCAACGTATGCCTCCGCAGGACAGATTCAGCTAGAGTTCGCCTCACCAAATAACAGCTAGCAAGACAGGGGGTCTACGTAACCTGTTGGCACAAAATCAGCACCCGCGAAACAGCTTGAACCACCTACTCTGGCAAGAGCTCCAGCACAGAAAGACATCAACTGCAAGAAAATTCTTACAGGATTCCCTCCCAAACACTGGACTCACCCATCTCTGGGAAGTCCCAACTACACACGCAGGTTTCATAAAAATAGTGCAGAAGCCAATAAGGACTGTATTAAGAAGAAACTCTCTTGGACAAAATGTTATTTCCAGATGTCATTCACATCAGCATCCAGTCAATCCAGGGTCCCACATCAACCACAACATCAGGCCCAAAAAAACAATTCTAAACACATTAATATAATCCATGGGTAATACAAAATATTTATTAAAAATAGTTTTCTAGGAAGTTATTCATGATTAAAAACAATATTTTAAAAAAGGATAACATAAACAGCAATTGATCAAAGTGTAATATACACGAGAGACAACAGATATTTGAAACATACAAATCATCAAAGTATGGTTATTTCAAAAGAATCAATCAATTAGGTCAAAAATCCGTCAGTACATTTTATAATTGGGCATTGTTAGACCTGGCACCTTGGCGTGAGTTTCCCTTCCACTTTTTGATGGTGTGCCTCGATTGTTTTGCTGGTGTTGTCCGCTCAGGGCACCGCGCCACGGCTAATCCGTGCCGCAGTGCAAGTGCTCCCTAGGTAAAGTGTACCTGTAATTGACGTTCATGATTGGTTTATTGGATTCACTGTCAGTCCCCAGTAAAGTGCACCAGGGGTGCCAGGGCTTGTGAATGCCAATGCTGCTGGTGGGCTTGCAGCGCTGGTTGCGCCACCCACAGAAAGCGGCCTTGTAAAATGTGTCTAGGGTCTGCCACCGCAGACCCTGTGCGCGGTCTGGGACCGTCGCGCTGACTGCGCAAGTGCCCCCACTTGCCAGTCCCTAAACCTTCCCTTACCTACATATTAGCCACCCCTCTGGTAGGCCCAAGGGCAGGGTGCATTGTAGGCCTAAGGTAGGACATGCCCTGATGTGTGTGGCATGTCTTAGTAGTGAATTACAGCCATTTTCGTTTTTCACTATTGAAGGCTACCTGCTCTCCATAGGCCAGAATGGGCTGCTGGAGTCACTACACGCTGTGACCCCAGTGGACTCAGAGAGCATGGTAGAATGTCAAGTTTAGTATGCCTGAACTCAGAATAATAAAATACTTCTTGTAGTCAAGTTTATTTTAATATCCTGGGTTTGTAAATACTACTTTTAGAATGTTAGCATTTACTGACCTGGCCATTTCAGTCCGCCTCTGCTGTGTGTGTGTGTTCTGCCTAGCAACAGTAAGGAGCAGGGTTGGGGAATCCCCAGAGACAGGTTGGCTGCCAGGTGGTGGGTAGAGAGGTGACACCAGGATGGGTGGGAGGAGTACACCTTGACTCTTGAATAGACCTGTGCTCTGCCACCACAAAGCCGGTGCCGCCCCCTGTGGGGCGGCTGATGTCTCTGCCCTGCTGCTGAAAGGAAAGAGCAGAGTCACCATAACAAAGTGCTCCAGAACTGGACTGAGCCAGGCCCAGGCCCCCTGGCGCTAAAGAACAAAAGAATCATGGTATAAAAGTAGGAGCCTGGCTCCTAAGAAATCAGAATCCTGTTTACCACAAAGAACCTCTGCCCGACTAGAAGGAGAAGAAGACGCTGGAGGAGCTGGCCTGCTGCTTGCCTTGCTGAGAAAGGAGAGGAAGAGACTACTGAAAAGACTTTGCTACTTTGTGCTTGAACATTCTCCAAGGGCTTGATCTGAGCTTGCCCCCTGAACTGAACCCCAGGACCAGTGGGTTCTCTGTGCTTTTGCTCGTCCTCCAATTCGAGCCGTGTGTGCATCCCGCTGGAAAGAGACTGCGCCCCTCATCGCCCCTCCTAGGGCCGTGACACTCAGAAGCTTGTTTGCCTCAAACCCGTGAGAGCCCCGCTCCGTCCAGAGCCGCTCTCTGTCCCCGGGCCAGGCCGCCTGCATCCCTGTCACCGCCTGCTACTGGAGCGCGCTGACCGCGCTATCACCCCTCCCGCCGGAAGCCGTCCGACGACTGTGATCTACGCCGGGTCATCCAGCTGCACTGACCGTGCCCTGCGACCCCGCTTCGCTATCCCCAAACATCTGAGGCCGCGCCGCCCCCGCTGTGGAGACCCTCCGGCACCGCCGTGCTAAAGGGTCGCTGGCCGCGCCTGCCTACGTGCCCACACCTGCTGATTGAGGACCCAAGAACACTTCCCAAGCTGAGAGTCGCACCGACCTGTGCCGACTCTCCACATCACGAAAGAAGTTCCAGTATCGGGCTCGGGGCCCGCAACGCCTTATTTCCCCGTTCGCAGGAGCCGATCTCTGTGAGTACTGGAACCACAAGTAACATTTGCAAGAGACTACAAAGTATCCATTTGAAGCTACGAACAAAGAACATTTGCCTGCTTTACAACCTGGTGGCCTAGCGAAAACGTTATTGGTCTTGTGATAAGTCTGCTGAGATATATATACCTATTTTTACATAAAGAAGCGTATTTTTATATATATCCAAGTCTGGTGTCCGTTTCTGGGGGGATTGATGTATTTACTGTGTGTATGATTGTAAGTGCTTAACCAACAACCCCTGAGGAATCGCCTTGGCTGCTCACGCCACGCACCTAGAGGGTGAGCAAGGGTCATTCGCGAGGGGTTATCCTGCGCCCTGACGTGGAGGAGAGGGTTCCTGCTTGACACAAGGGCAACCTTGCGCCAACCAGAGATCCCCGACTCTAACATTGTTGGCAGCGGCTGGGATTTCGGATTTGCACTTGTAATTTACGTACAGTGAATTATTAATCACCAGATAGTGAGAGCAGACCAAATAACGCAGCCACAGGTTTTCATTTTTGGAACTTTGTTGAGACATCTGCCATTACTGCAACCATGCCTAGCTCACTCTCCGCTGGGAGAGCACTCTCTGTGATTTCTGGAATAGATGAGGTGGATTGGGAGAGACTGGAAGGCTACTCAATGGAGCAATTGAAAGGCTACAGTGTAAAATTCCGAGTTCCCCATGCTGGATTCAAGAGGAGAACCCAGTACGCCAAGGCGCTGAGAGCCTGGAAGGAGTCACAAGACCCACGGAATGCGGGGGACATCGTTCCACCCGACAACCTTGAGGAGCCCAGCAGAGTCCGGTCGCCAGAGGAGCTGGCAGACAGGGCAGCAGACAGGGCGCATGCAATGGAGATGGCAAAGTTGGCAGGACAAATGGAAATGGAAAAGCAGAAGTTGGCCCTGGAGGCACAACAACGCCAAATGGATCATGATATAAGATTGAAGGAGTTGGAGCTGAAGGCGAAAAGTTTGGACACCGCTCCTTCTGGTGGCAGCACTCCACCGGTGCAGGTAGAGTCCAAGGTGTACATCCCCAAAGATGTAGTAAAGGAGTATTTTAGAAAGGATGACATAGGGCAGTGGTTTAGAGCCTACGAGGTGGCCATGTCTTCACACCGGGTCCCTGAGAAAGACTGGGGAGCGGGGTTGTGGGGAAGGTTCCTTGCTGAAGGGCGTGACACACTGTTAGATTTACCCTTAGATCTCCAAGCCTCATACCCCCATATGAAGGAAGCTTTAATGAACAGGTATGGGTTAACTCCGGAGCTATATAGACAGCGGTTCAGGGAGACGAAGAAGATCCCTGAGAGTACGTATGTGGAGTATGTGACCTTTTTCTGCAGAGCGCTGGATGGTTGGGTGAAGGGTAGCAAAGTGAATGATTATCAAGGGCTGCTTGATTTAATTGCATGGGAGCACTTGTCCAGTCAATGTTTTCCTGAGCTACGCCAGCACCTGATTGATAGCAAGCTGTCCAACCCGAGGAAGCTTGCTGAGGAGGCGGACCGCTGGCTCATCACCAGGGTCCACAAGGGTCAAGTGGGAGACTCCGCCAAAGGTGGGCAGGGTCCCCAGCAGAAGAGTGGGGGGCACAGGGGTAAACAGAAGGGGTTCCAAAAAGGCCCCCAAAGTAATTCCCAAGGGAACCAGCAGAAGGGTTCTCAGCCTCCCCCACCCCCGCAGCAGAACGGGGCCCCGACAGGTAGACCTGTTCCAAAGGGGCCCTTCAATTGTTATAGGTGTGGTGACCCGGGTCACATTGCCTCTGATCCTAAGTGTCGCCTGTTTGGCAAGACCGCACCCACTGGTGCTCCACCCCGGCAAGTAGCTAGTGTTAACTTTGGGGAGGAGGTAGCCGTCCAGGAGGGTGGGGGTCCCGGGCAGATGACCCTAGTCTCGCTAGGAGACAGTGAGATGGTCCCCGAAACTTACTTGCCCTCTAACACTAAGAAATATGGGCAAGTAGTGACCATCAATGGAGGGAACGTTGAGGCTCTTAGAGATACAGGAGCCAGCGTGACCTCGGTGAGGCAACACCTGGTGTCTCAAGAGCAGATTGTACCCAATGCCTACTGTAGGGTTGTCAATGCTGACAACATAGAGAGTCGTTGTCCAATGGCTCAAGTTCCCTTTGAGTGGGGGGAGGTCTCTGGTACTCTACAAGTCGCTGTGAGAACTGACATGCCTGTAGACTGTCTGCTGGGGAACGACCTGGAGAGCTCCCCTTGGGAAAAGGTGGAGAAGACCACGCATCTGAGGATGGTGGGTCTACCCGACTGGGCGTGCGTGACCACCCGGTCCATGGCAGCCAGTAGGGGTGTTGAGAGGGTCCTGGAGCCTGAGGGAGAGGTCCAGGAACCGGCCTTAGGGAGAAGGCGCAGGAGGCGCGGGAAACCGGCCCCCGAAGTTCCCACGGCCCAGGAGGAAGTAGACCCTGAGGGGGATGCTCTGGAGCCTACCGGGGAACAGATTGCCGAACTGGGAGACCTGCCTGAGCTGACCCATTGGCAGCAAGAAGGAGGTCCCTCCAGGGAGGAATTCTGCAGGGAGCAGAAAGAATGCCCTTCTCTCGTGGGTATGCGGCAACAGGCTGCAGACCAGGCCAATGGTGTTCAGGCCAAAACACACTACGTGTACTGGGAGAGTGACCTCCTGTATTCCGAGCCTAAGGCTGCTGAACCTGGGTCAGCCCGTGTGCTGGTGGTACCCCAGAAGTTCAGAACCTTCCTACTGGGGCTGGCTCACGATGTGCCTTTAGCAGGACATTTGGGGATGGACAAGACCTATGACAGGCTTGTCACCCACTTTTACTGGCCCCAAATGCACAAGAATTCAGATTCCTACTGCAGAACCTGTCAGACTTGCCAGGCAAGTGGTAAGAGCGGAGGGAAGCAC
This sequence comes from Triturus cristatus, assembly GCF_964204655.1. NCBI lineage: Eukaryota > Metazoa > Chordata > Amphibia > Caudata > Salamandridae > Triturus > Triturus cristatus. The sequence goes on along the minus strand of NC_140591.1, from coordinate 586,303,526 downwards.
AAGGCTCCTCTGCAACCTTTCCCTGTGGTCGGTACGCCATTCCAGCGAGTGGGTATTGATATTGTGGGGCCTCTGGACCCCAAGACAGCCCTGGGCAACAGGTTCATCCTGGTCTTGGTGGACCATGCCACCCGGTACCCTGAAGCCATCCCTCTGAGGACAGTGACGGCCCCCGTGGTGGGACGAGCACTGATGGGAATTTTCTCCCGAGTGGGATTCCCTCTAGAGGTGGTGAGCGACAGGGGGACCAATTTCATATCCACATATATGAAATCCCTGTGGAAGGAATGTGGGGTAACTTACAAGTTCACCACTCCTTACCACCCCCAAGGAAATGGGTTGGTTGAGAGATTCAACCGAACCCTCAAAGGCATGATCATGGGCCTGGACGGTCCAATGAGGCGTAAGTGGGACGTCCTCTTGCCATGCCTGCTCTTCGCTTACCGAGAGGTGCCACAGAAGTCTCTAGGGTTCAGCCCCTTTGAGCTTCTGTATGGTCACCCGGTAAGAGGACCTCTGAGTTTGGTAAAGGAAGGCTGGGAGCAATCTCCCAGGAAACCTCCCCAGAATGTATACAGTTACATGCTGGCCTTCCGAAACCAGACTCGGCGTTTCAGGCAACTTGCTGAGGCAAATCTGGAAGGCAGCCAGGAGGAGATGAAGCGGTGGTACGACCGGAATGCCACTCTGGTAGAGCTTCAACCTGGACAAAAGGTGTGGGTCTTGGCCCCAGTGGAGCCTTGTGCACTTCAGGATAAGTGGACAGGTCCATTTGAGGTTGTGGAGCGCAAAAGTCCTATCACCTACTTGGTGGACATGCGGTCTCCCAGGAACCCTTTGAGGGTCCTACATGTTAACCGCCTTAAGCCCCACTTAGAGAGGACCGAAGTGGGCATGCTGCTGGCCACTGATGATGGAATGGAAGAGGAGACCGAGCCTCTTCCCGACCTCTTAGTGGCCTCTGAGAAAGATGGGTCAGTGGATGGAGTTAACCTCTCACCCACCCTGACGCCCGAACAACAGGAAGATTGCCGCCACTTGCTGGGGCAGTTTTCCGATAGGTTCTCCCTGGTTCCTGGTGTCACAGATTGGTGCGTCCATGATGTGGACACAGGAGACAGCTTACCTGTGAAGCACAAGGCTTACAGGGTAACTGACAGGGTCAGAGCTTGCATCAAGGAGGAGGTCTCCAAGATGCTTGCGCTAGGGGTGGTTGAGTCCTCCAGCAGTCCTTGGTCCATCCCCGTGGTCTTGGTCCCCAAAGCTGCTGCGCCGGGAGCCACACCTGAACTCCGGTTCTGTGTGGACTACAGAGGACTCAATTCAGTGACGAAGACTGACGCGCACCCCATCCCCAGAGCTGATGAGCTCATTGATCGGCTGGGGGCTGCCCGGTTCCTCAGCACGTTTGATTTAACGTCTGGGTACTGGCAGATCGCCTTGACCGATGGGGCCAAAGAGAGGTCAGCATTCTCTACACCAGATGGGCACTTCCAGTTCCGAGTCATGCCATTTGGGATGAAGAATGCCCCTGCCACCTTTCAGAGGTTGGTCAACCAGGTACTGGTTGGGCTGGATGCGTTCAGTGCCGCCTACCTGGATGACATCGCAGTGTTCAGTGCCACCTGGCCCGAACACCTGCGCCACCTCTGGGAAGTGTTGATGGCTCTGCGCCGAGCAGGCCTCACGATCAAGGCAAGCAAGTGCCAGATCGGGCAGGGTTCCGTGGTGTACTTGGGACACCAAGTGGGGAGTGGCAAGGTGGCACCCTTGCAACCCAAAATTGAGACCATCCTGGCTTGGGAACCCCCCAAGACGCAGACCGCAGTGAGGGCCTTCCTGGGGCTCACTGGGTACTACAGGAGGTTTGTCAAGGGCTATGGAACGATTGTTGCCCCCTTGACAGAGCTGACTTCCAAGAAGCAGCCCAGGAACGTGATTTGGACTGACACCTGTCAGAAAGCTTTCGACACCCTGAAGACTGCCATGTGCACGGCGCCCGTGCTCTTGGCCCCTGACTTCTCCAAAGAATTCCTAGTGCAGACAGACGCTTCAGAGCATGGTGTAGGGGCTGTTCTCTCACAGATGACTGAGGAGGGCTGGGACCAACCCGTAGCCTTCATCAGTAGGAGGTTACTTCCACGGGAAAGTAGGTGGAGTGCAATTGAGCGAGAAGCATTTGCTGTGGTCTGGGCGCTGAAGAAGCTAAGACCCTACTTGTTTGGGTCTCACTTCCGGGTTCAGACGGACCACAGGCCCCTCAGATGGTTGATGCAAATGAGGGGTGAGAACCCGAAGCTGTTGAGGTGGTCCATCTCCCTACAGGGTATGGACTTTACGGTGGAACACCGTCCTGGTACAGATCACGCCAACGCTGACGGTCTGTCCAGGTATTTCCGCCTTAGTGACGAGGAACCCCCTGGGCAAGGGTAGTTCTCCCCACATTTCAGCTGGAGGGGACACGTGTTAGACCTGGCACCTTGGCGTGAGTTTCCCTTCCACTTTTTGATGGTGTGCCTCGATTGTTTTGCTGGTATTGTCCGCTCAGGGCACCGCGCCACGGCTAATCCGTGCCGCAGTGCAAGTGCTCCCTAGGTAAAGTGTACCTGTAATTGACGTTCATGATTGGTTTATTGGATTCACTGTCAGTCCCCAGTAAAGTGCACCAGGGGTGCCAGGGCTTGTGAATGCCAATGCTGCTGGTGGGCTTGCAGCGCTGGTTGCGCCACCCACAGAAAGCGGCATTGTAAAATGTGTCTAGGGTCTGCCACCGCAGACCCTGTGCGCGGTCTGGGACCATCGCGCTGACTGCGCAAGTGCCCCCACTTGCCAGTCCCTAAACCTTCCCTTACCTACATATTAGCCACCCCTCTGGTAGGCCCAAGGGCAGGGTGCATTGTAGGCCTAAGGTAGGACATGCCCTGATGTGTGTGGCATGTCTTAGTAGTGAATTACAGCCATTTTCGTTTTTCACTATTGAAGGCTACCTGCTCTCCATAGGCCAGAATGGGCTGCTGGAGTCACTACACGCTGTGACCCCAGTGGACTCAGAGAGCATGGTAGAATGTCAAGTTTAGTATGCCTGAACTCAGAATAATAAAATACTTCTTGTAGTCAAGTTTATTTTAATATCCTGGGTTTGTAAATACTACTTTTAGAAAGTTAGCATTTACTGACCTGGCCATTTCAGTCCGCCTCTGCTGTGTGTGTGTGTTCTGCCTAGCAACAGTAAGGAGCAGGGTTGGGGAATCCCCAGAGACAGGTTGGCTGCCAGGTGGTGGGTAGAGAGGTGACACCAGGATGGGTGGGAGGAGTACACCTTGACTCTTGAATAGACCTGTGCTCTGCCACCACAAAGCCGGCGCCGCCCCCTGTGGGGCGGCTGATGTCTCTGCCCTGCTGCTGAAAGGAAAGAGCAGAGTCACCATAACAAAGTGCTCCAGAACTGGACTGAGCCAGGCCCAGGCCCCCTGGCGCTAAAGAACAAAAGAATCATGGTATAAAAGTAGGAGCCTGGCTCCTAAGAAATCAGAATCCTGTTTACCACAAAGAACCTCTGCCCGACTAGAAGGAGAAGAAGACGCTGGAGGAGCTGGCCTGCTGCTTGCCTTGCTGAGAAAGGAGAGGAAGAGACTACTGAAAAGACTTTGCTACTTTGTGCTTGAACATTCTCCAAGGGCTTGATCTGAGCTTGCCCCCTGAACTGAACCCCAGGACCAGTGGGTTCTCTGTGCTTTTGCTCGTCCTCCAATTCGAGCCGTGTGTGCATCCCGCTGGAAAGAGACTGCGCCCCTCATCGCCCCTCCTAGGGCCGTGACACTCAGAAGCTTGCTTGCCTCAAACCCGTGAGAGCCCCGCTCCGTCCAGAGCCGCTCTCTGTCCCCGGGCCAGGCCGCCTGCATCCCTGTCACCGCCTGCTACTGGAGCGCGCTGACCGCGCTATCACCCCTCCCGCCGGAAGCCGTCCGACGACTGTGATCTACGCCGGGTCATCCAGCTGCACTGACCGTGCCCTGCGACCCCACTTCGCTATCCCCGGACATCTCAGGCCGCGCCGCCCCCGCTGTGGAGACCCTCCGGCACCGCCGTGCTAAAGGGTCGCTGGCCGCGCCTGCCTACGTGCCCACACCTGCTGATTGAGGACCCAAGAACACTTCCCAAGCTGAGAGTCGCACCGACCTGTGCCGACTCTCCACATCACGAAAGAAGTTCCAGTATCGGGCTCGGGGCCCGCAACGCCTTATTTCCCCGTTCGCAGGAGCCGATCTCTGTGAGTACTGGAACCACAAGTAACATTTGCAAGAGACTACAAAGTATCCATTTGAAGCTACGAACAAAGAACATTTGCCTGCTTTACAACCTGGTGGCCTAGCGAAAACGTTATTGGTCTTGTGATAAGTCTGCTGAGATATATATACCTATTTTTACATAAAGAAGCGTATTTTTATATATATCCAAGTCTGGTGTCCGTTTCTGGGGGGATTGATGTATTTACTGTGTGTATGATTGTAAGTGCTTAACCAACAACGCCTGAGGAATCGCCTTGGCTGCTCACGCCACGCACCTAGAGGGTGAGCAAGGGTCATTCGCGAGGGGTTATCCTGCGCCCTGACGTGGAGGAGAGGGTTCCTGCTTGACACAAGGGCAACCTTGCGCCAACCAGAGATCCCCGACTCTAACAGGCATGGGCAGTTCTTTTAATATAACCTTAAAAACAAGAACGTTGACGCGTTTCGGTGGCAATGAGTTATTGCAAAGCCCCCTTCTTCAGGACAGAGGTAATAATGGTCTCTCTTAATGGTACAATTTGTGGTGCACTTTCAAGTCACCTAGTTAAAGATACAAATATACACAAATTCACAACCATATATTTAATCAATCATTAAGTGTAAATAAATACATAACACTATTTAAAATGTATATATATTTTTTTAAAATAATGGCAAAATGATTTTAGCTATACATATCTCCAAATCTCCTCTTGAATTTAAGAACAGGCCTAAGCAATCGGAATTTCTTCATAATTGTTGATTGGGGTCCATATTTGTCTTATTTTACATCTCACACTCATACTCATTCATAATCACATTGAGTAAGGCAAACACCACTCATTCATCCAACCACATTGCAGTCTATTCTCATCTTTAGAACCTGACTCTATGATGGCAGTACTGAAATAAACTTCATGCAGTGTCTCATATTGTTAATCTTGTATACAAAGGAACACGATGGAGGTCCCTCACCTTTGTAAAAAGAGTAAACCACTATATTTCTTGCATATCAGACTAACAGGTGTTCGGTCAAGTCTTATATACTTTAATAGCGGTATAATATCAAAAACCGCATCTGTGGGCTTAAACTAAAACAACCTTTATATACATAGTACCCACCTTTGCGATAGGAATCTAATCACCAGTCCACCTCTGGATAATAAGGAGACATGGTGATGAAAAGAATCCTTGAGCAATCTTCTTAGTTCAATAGGACTTCTATAAAAGAAATGAATATGCCTTCATTTTGGGTGCCTCAAAGGCTCGTGACCTACTTAACCAACATCCCATCTAATACCAGTGGTGTCTTTTGTGTATGACTGTACATATCACTTGTGGAGCTTATCTGATATAGAGACTGACGATTCCTCAAATCTTAAGTGGGAGTTAAAAATGTTGTCCACCTCAGGTCCAAGACTGAAAGGGTCATAAAAGATCCCCTGTTATATCAGTGGGATCCTAAAGGGAAGGACAGAAAATAATGAAAATAAATCTGAATGTAAATATGTCTCTATCATCCTCCTTTATATCTTAATTTCATAAAACCGGCTTCTCTCCTGTCGTTATTATTCACAATTTAGATATCCAAGGTAATTTTAATCCTTTTCCGTCCTCGTATACCAGTGGGCGATATCTTTATTGTTAATCACTGCGTCCTGCTGCTGCTTGGTATTGGTCCTGGAATGAGATATGCATATATATGTCCATATTCTAATGTAAAGGATATGGTCTCAGATAAATAATAATATATTCATAGTTTCAACTTCCCTGTGACTTCCAAGTATCCTAATTTATTCCGTACATTATTACCAGACCCTTTATTTCATTATCGATGATTTTATACCAAATTTGTGATCTCCTGACTCGTATTAAGTTAGTTCAAGAGAAACCATACGAGGGTAATACATCCCAGTTTCAGAATATTTAAATAAAAAACGTTTCTTTCCTTTCTTTTTTGGTGTTTTAACCTAAGTATATGCAAACGCTTCCTATTTTATCGAGAACTCTGTTCCTCCCTTTGGGCCCAACTACATTGCTTTTTTTAGTCCCGTATTATATTGGTTCAAAAAGGCAAACCGAGCATGGCTCATACACCGAATCACTTAACTATTCATAGTTAGGGGGCTTTCTCATGTTAAATATTGAATCGGTACCCGCCAGAATCAACCCTGTGCCCCGTATCGGTATCCTTCTCTGTGCTCTATTCCCTTACCTTTTTTTTTATATATATCGGGGATCCAGCATCAGAAATCTCCGCGCACCGTTCTGCTCCACGATCAACTAGATACTGACCCGTATCTTGGCCGTCTCTAATTACCTAATGTAATTGGCCGCACTTGGTGCGCTATGGATGCGTCATCTGAAATCACCTAGCATCGACGGCAATAGATCGTTAAAACGGCAATGCCTCTAAGTTTTCATCGGTGGGTCCCACCACCGCTCACAAATCGCTCAACTTCGTGAGCTGTCTAGGAAACACCCTGTAACTGTCTCACGGATGAATGCACTTCCCTATATTGGTACTCCTTCAAATTACAAAATGGTGAGGAATCGCCTGGTATGCATTACCTCCAATATTTTTGGTTCCTCGTTTAGAGATATTCCTCCTGAGGTTGATATCTCACATATTGTGCTCTCCCATATCCCCAATTTGTTCTTGAGCCCCTCCTTGGGCGCTGCTCTAAAAAAGAGGAAGGGGGAGCAAATTAACTTTATTTGCCTGGTCCATATCTTGGATTTTGGTAGTTGCTGCCTTGATCTAATCTCATGTTACTTTCTTCATCACTTCCTGATCCTGAAGATTCTGACAAGGTAATGTGTTTCCTCCCTCCCCTGTTGTATATAGGTCTTTGTTGGTAGGACCCATCCCTGTTCCCTCTTTTGCTGGTAATAATCTTTCCCTAAAAATTGATAATTCAGTTCTACACTATACTTGTTAATATCCTTTCTTAGTTGTATTGTTTTTTGTGTGAATTAAATAGTCCTTATAGCCCTCTGTTTCTATTTCAAGTTCTTCCAATTTTTTCTTAGCCTCATCCAAGGCTGTGCTATTTTTAATTTCCAATTAGGTTGTTCAATCTCTTGCTTTTCTAAAATGATAATCTCCTGTGCAGTTTCGATAATAAGAATGATCAAATCCCTACTGCAACGATTTACAATATGGGTCCAGGTTTCTAAGAGCTTCCTGTTCTCAATGAATAGGCCGGGTTAGTTTTTAATTTGTAACCCTATAGGGATCACCCCAGCTTTAACATATTCAAGGCAATAAGGAGCCTCTCCTTAGTAGAAGACAAAGCCACCTACTCAGCGAGAAACCACGTTTGGATGACAATCATTGGCTACACATCACTTAGTCCACAGCCATATTTCAGCCAGGGATACTCCAGGAACACCAAGGAGAGATTCCTGAAACATTGACTAGGAAAACTCCCAGTTACCCTGCATATGAAACAATAGCTTAGGGGGAAAACGTCCTCACTCTGCCGTCTGTGGGGAAACGGAAACAAGTACATGGCACACCTGATCTGGACATGCACTAGACTGAAGGGAGAGAGGCCTTGCCTGCTCAGACAGCAGTTCAACCAGCATGGGATCCACATGCGGAGACAGGCTGTGATAGCTGATTTCAAACCAGACGAATCGCAGATAAAATACAAGATAGTAAAATTTCTAGCACTGATAGACAACAAACTGACAAGTGCAGAAATGGCATCTGGAACGCCTCTGAATGCCCCCACCTAATTTATTAAAAAAACAACTATTCTTCTGGCACGGAAAAAAGGTCAATGTGAACTAAAAAACCCAAACTGAGACTAGTGCTGCTGAGGACTTTGGCTTTTAACAGCTTGACATTTTTTTCATTTTTTGGTCTACATCACTGGATAGAAATCATTTCGCTGGATGCCCAGAAGTGGCCCCTTTTTCAACTGCGACTCACCTGACTTTTTTGCACAGCCATGCTCATTCACACATGCCCACACACTGCAATAAGCCAACAACTAACTGCCTCTCCAGAGAATACTCAAAAACACTGCCTTGGCAAACCCACAAGAGGACATTGGTTTAAACTACCCTGGCAATTCACACTTGTTTTATCAGTTTTTACTTGAAACGCTCTAGTCTTTAACCTAACTTAAAAAAATTGAGCAGTTTTATTGGTTTTGTACTTTTGTAATGGTTTTAACTAACTATACACAATAAAGATTACTTACGCAACAGTGTGTGGAATGTGACTGCCCCCTCCTGTCAGACCCCTCTCTTAGATGACGAATGCGCATAGTAAGGTGTGGGGAGTGACAGGTCTCCCCTACCAGACCTCTTTCTCAGATGACGGATGATCAAAGTAGGCTGTATGGATAGACTGGCCTATACTTTTGAATCTCTCTCTCAGATAATTAGCAATGTGTGTGGAGGGACTGTCCTCTCCTTCCAGACCTCTTTCTCAGATGATGGGTGTGCATAGTAGGGTGAGGGAAGAGAGTCTGACTTCTCTGCTGAGACCTCTCTCTCAGATGACAGGTGTGTATAGTAGTGAGTGGAGAGGGACTGACCTTTTCTATAAGACCTTTCTTTCAGATAACGTCTGCGAGTATTAGGGTGTAGACATGGACTGGCCTCTCCTGTCAGACCTCTTCTCAGATGACGGATGTGCGCAGTAGGATGTGTGCATGGACTAGCCCATCCTTACAGACTTCTCTCTCAGATAACGGGTGTGCACAGTAGAGTGTGGGAAGAGAGACTGGCCTCTCCGCTGAGACCTCCTCTGAGATGATTGGTGTGAATAGTAGTGAGTGGAGTGGTACTGCCCTTTCCTGTCAGACTTCTCTCAGAGATGACGGGTGTGCATATAAGGGTGTGTACATGGACTGGCGTCTTCTGTCAAACCTCTCTCTCTCAGATGACAGGTGTGTGTAATAGGCTGTGTAAATGGACAAGCCTCTCCTGTCAGACCTCTTTCTCAGATGATGGGTGTGCTTAGTAAGGTATGGGGAGTGACAGGCTTCTACCTCCAGACCTTTCTCTTAGATTATGGGTGTACATAGTAGGGTGTGTATAAAATACTGGCCTCTCTGCTGAGTCCTCTCTCTCTCTCTCTCTCTCTCTCTCTCTTTCTCAGATGACGGCTGTGCATAGTATAGAGTGGAGAGAGACTGCCCTCTCCTGTCAGACCTCTCTCTTGGATGATGGGTGTGCATAGCAGGTTGTGGGAGGGACTGGCCTCTTTGTCTAGAGCCCTTTCACGGAAGATGGATGTACATAGTAAGGTGTGCATGAACTGGCCTCTCCTTTCAGACTCTCTCTCCGATGACAGGTGTGCGTAGTAGGGTGTGTGGGGAGAGACTGGCCTTTACAGTGAGATCACCCCCTTAGATGTCAGGTGTGCATAGTATGCTCTGTACAGGAACTATTCTCCCTTCTTAACACCCCTCTCTATGATAATGGGTGCGCACAATAGTGTGTGGGAAGAGACTGTACTCTACTCATAACCCTTACCAAGCCGATGATCATAAGTAGTAGACTCTGATAAACACTGTCTCCAGTAAGACTCCTTCTTACATTAGCAAGTGTGCATACTACAGTGTATTCAAAGATCATCTACTCCTCTCTACTTTTCACAAACCTGTGAGAGTCTCAAAAGATCGTAACATTTATGTTTAAAACGTTTTTATTGAAACAAAAACAAACCATGGGGGAGGGGGATAGGAGGTCAGGATACATGGAATACAGTCAAAGAAAAAGGGTGCAACTCCAGAGGGTTGGCAATAGGTAGCGCAGTAAGTCAGGGGGAAAGACACAGTAGATGAAGGCTAGAAATACAAGCTATGGAGCCCCGCCCGCGCATCCGACACCCCAAATCTAAGCAATGAAAGCCATCAGCAACTCAACAGAACACAATCCCCCCCCCATCCCCCATCCTCCCAGTAACGAAAAAAAAAAAAAACCCACACCCCCCCCCCCGTCCTATGGTCCCGCACCAGAGTAATCCTCACCAGGAAGCCCCGCACCCCCCCCCCCTCCCTGGGAGGTCCCCGCCTCACATGTAAACTAGTCCGCCGGGGTCACCGGCGGCGTCAGCCTGAGAAGCCTAAGATACCTCGGGCAGGTGAGCTCCCGGAATTCAGTGGACAGCAGCGCTAGAAAGGGTTGCCACAGCTCTTCAAATTGGTCTATCTCCCCCGCAACCGTAAGCGACAGCTTCTCCATCCCCAGCACATGCCAAAGCCTATGCAACCAACCGGTGATGGAGGGGACGGTGGCTGTGCGCCAGTGGATTAAAATGTTCTGAACCGCAGACCCCAGCGCAATTGCGATCTGCCTACCCCTACGGGACTTCAGTGGGTACATTAGGTCATTGGGGAGGCCCAACAGGACATACGCCGGGAGTCGCGGCAGCTCTATCCCAAAGTGCTTATCCACCTCGTCCAGAACTTCCTTCCAGTAGGCGGTCAGCACTGGGCAATCCCAAAGAATGTGTGAAAGGGTACCTTCCTGCCCGCAGCTCCGCCAGCACCCCCTGTCAGTGTGCTTATGCATTTCATACAGTCTCTCCGGGGTGTAGTACCAGTATGTGGACACCTTAGTAAAGGTCTCCGTAAGGCCCGTGTGATATGCAGAGTGCCGCGCCCGATACGCAATTTTGTCCCATTCCTTGTGGCTGAGTGTCCTGCCCAATTCCCTGTGCCAGCGCTCCCTCCCCGGGTTGTAATAGTGAAACGGCGGGGGTTGTAGGTATTTGTACAGATCGGTAATTAGCTTAGCGTCGGAGGTCCGAGTAGCCAACCACCTCTCATACGGTGTAATTGGACGGGCGGCGGTGGCACGCACCTGGGGCTGGAGGGCCCAATGCCGAACCTGCATGTAGCGCAATCTGTCCAGCTCCGTCAGGCCGAACTCCTGGCGGAGTTGCTGAAAAGGAACCACTCCTTCCGGGCCATAGATCTGGAAGAGTGCCCTGCAGCCCGCCTGCACCCAGTGGGAGAAAACCCCCGGCTCCATCCCTGGGGAGAAGTCCGGGTTGCCCACAATGGGCGTGAGCGGCGAAGGGAAGGTGGTAAGGCCCCGGGCCTCACAGACCGCGTCCCACACACGCAGGGGGACCCGCGTAACAAAGGAAGCGTAAAGATTAGGGGGGCGATGCGCGCGGCGCAGGAATGGAACCTCTTGTAAGGTGCGGCCCGCCACTGCCTGGTCTTGGAAGAGCCAATGTTTGTCGGACTCCCACCTGCTCCACTCCACCAGATAGCGTAGCTGTGCCGCCTGAAAGTACTTACGGAGGTCTGGAATACCGAGACCCCCCGCCTCCGGAGCAAGCGTGGAGAGGACCCTCTTCATGCGTGGCCTTCGGCCCTGCCAGACAAAGCGGGAGATGTCAGCCTGCATTTGTCGTATCCAGCCCACCGGGGGCTGGAGCGGGAGGGCCCGGAAAAGATATAGTATCTGGGGCAACACCGTCATCTTGACCGCCGCGATTCGCCCCAGCCAGGACAGCAGGCCTTTGTTCCAGCGGCCAAGCTCATCCTTGATCTTCCTGCTGAGGGAGGCATAATTGGCCGTAACCATCTCCGGTAATGTAGGCGCCAGTAGGATCCCCAGGTACGGCACCGTGGACGAGGACCACTGCATGGGGAAGAGCCGCTGAAGATCCCTCCTGGTATCCGCAGCCAGGGACACGTCTAACGCCATCGACTTGCTCATATTCATTTTGAAGCCGGCCACCCCCGCAAAGGCGTCCAGCTCCCGGAGGCAAGCAGGCAGCGACCTCCTAGGGTCGTCCAAGGTCAACAGGACATCATCCGCGTAGAGACTGACGGTGTGGACGTACTGGCCCATCCGGACCCCGACAGCATCCGGATTATTACGAATCCTCTGAGCAAACGGCTCCATGTAGAGGGCAAACAAGAGCGGCGAAAGAGGGCAGCCCTGCCGCGTGCCGCGCTCGATGGCAAAGCCACCGGAGCTACGCCCATTGACCCGCACCGACGCTGAAGGATGCTTATAGCAGTTAAATACCATGGTGCGGAACTTATCGCCGATTCCCAATTTCTTGAGGACCAGCTCAAGATACGGCCAGTGGACTCTGTCAAAGGCCTTCTCCGCATCGACGGACAGCAACATCCGCTCCCCCGAGATCCTTGAGGCCTTCTCCAGAACATGCGTCACCCGCTTGGTGTTGTCAACCGTCTGTCTGCCGGGCACAAAACCAGCCTGGTCCGCCTCCACCAGACCGGGGAGGTGTGGACTCAGCCTGGACGCGAGAATCCCCGTGTACAACTTTAGGTCGACATTTAAGAGCGAGATGGGTCGGTACGAGCCGCAAAGGGCCCGGTCCTTCCCAGGTTTCGGGATTACCGCGACCGTCGCCCTCAGGAGATCCGGAGGGATGGCTCCCGGTTCGGAGAAAGAGTTAAATAGCCGAGTAAGGACAGGGGCCACAACCGTGCAAAAAGTCTTGTAAAATAGCGACGTGTACCCGTCCGGGCCCGGGGCCTTGCCATGTTTCAGCCGCGCGATAGCGGAAATCACTTCCTCAACATGGATGTCCCGCTCCAGGTGGTCCGCCTGAGCCGGATCCAGTACCGGGAGGGTCACCGACTCCAAATAGCCGTCGGCATCCCGTGGCGAGGAGGGCTCCTCAGCATACAGCGCCTCGTAGAAGCCGCGGAAAGATTCCGCTACCTCCGCGTCCCCGGAGACAACCCCCCCGTCCGTGCCCACCAATTCTTTCACAACGCTACGCTGTTGCGCGACCCGGAGCCGGTGTGCTAGGAGCTTGCCACATCTGTCCCCCCCAGTGTAGTAGGCATGTTTCAAGCGTAGGGCGGCATACTCCGCCCTGTCAAGATCCAGAGCCGACAGGAGCTTCCTCGCTGCCTTCAACTGCCTCCACACCCTCGGCGCCCCCGTGCGGCGGTGGACCTGCTCAAGCTCCCGGACCTGAGCTGTCAGCTCATCCCTCTTCAGTTGCCGCTCCTTATTTTCAGCTGCAGAGATAGAGATAAATTCCCCCCGGAGGACTGCCTTCAATGCCGCCCACTGTGTCGCCTGCGAGGTGTCAGTGTTGCTATTGTGGGTGAGATAGTCCCGTATGACCTCCCCGATGCGTTGCACCACCGACTTCTTGTGTAGAAGGGTGTCCCGGAGGCGCCACACCCCCCGAGAGGGGGAGGCCGCCGGCCACTGGAAAACGTCGGTGACTGGGGAGTGGTCAGACAGGGTCAGGACCCCGATGTCCGCCGCCGTGGCAGCGGCACGCATCGGTCCACTCACCAGGAGGTAGTCCAGCCGTGAGTAGGTTCGGTGTGCGTGCGAGAAATAAGAGTAGTCCCTATCCGTGGGGTGCATGGAGCGCCAGAGGTCGTGCAAGTCCATCTCCGCAATCCGGGCCCTCCCAGCCTGGGACAGTTCCCCCGTCTGCGGGAAGCGCTGCGCCGATCTGTCCATCACAGAATCGAAGACAATGTTAAGGTCCCCCCCCAAGATAATGTGGCGGTCGGGGGAAGCAGTGACATCCACCAGCGCGGAGTCTAGGAAGCGCTCTTGGTGATCGTTTGGGCTATAAACGGAGCCGACCGTAAATGCTATGCCTCCCAGGCGCATGCGATACGCAAGGAGCCTCCCCTTCTGTTCAGCACACTTATACAAAACCTCCCCCCGAAAGGAGCTCGCTAGGAGAATGGCTACCCCCGCCGTCTTGTTCGCTGCCGAGGAAAAGAACTGGGTAGGGAACCTGGCAGAACGCATCCTATGGCAATCTCGGGGCAATAAGTGTGTCTCCTGCAAAAGGCAAATGTCCGCCTGCGTCCCCTCCAGCAACGATAGGATCGCTCTGCGCTTCACCGGGTTATTCAGACCCTGAACATTAAGGGTCACTACCTTTAGGCCCGGCATTCCTCGCGGGGATCGGGAGCGCCATGCAATGGGCAGGGAATCAGCGGGTGGGGCGCGCGGGGCCGCCGCGCAGGACAAGCCAAAACAAAGCGAGCATAGACAACATCGGACGGGACCTTCCCAACCCCAAAACAACCCCCTCCCCCACCCCAAACACAACCCTGGCAACTAGCCACCCACAAACTCAAACACCCCATTGTCTCAGTCAAGCCCCAAGACGGGCAAGTCCGTAGAAAAGAACGAAGTGGACGTCCAGCCACTCACCTCCATCCGCTCCCCCCTCCACCCCCCCGCCCCGTACCAAGCATGTAAAGAAGCTAAAGACATCTCCCCCCGGAGTGTGTGTTAGGCCGTCAAGGCCACGCCAGAGGAGCCGGTCGAGTCCCCGGCCGCCGCCCTCAGAGCGTCGGCCATGTCCGCCCTGATGGTAGGGGAGTCCGGACGCCCCACGCTGGCCGCTGAGCGCCGCCTCGTTGACCTCCGCCGGTTCCGTCTCTCCGAGGACCTCCACGACGGCGTAGCTCCTTCTTCCTCCGCCGCCGTGAGCCCCAGGACACCACAAATGTCTTGCAAGGAGCGTAGCTGGTGTAACACCCCATTCCACCGAAAAATCAGGCGGAAGGGGTGACCCCAAGAGTACTGCGTCTCGTGTTCGCGCAAAAAGTCAGTGGCAATCCTAAAGGACCTGCGTTTCTGCAGCGTGATGGCGGAGAGGTCCTGGTAAAGCGCCACCGGCCGATCCCGGAAAGTCAGGGGCTGTTTCCTGCGGGCCTCAGCCATGATGCGCTCCTTCAGTGGAAAGTCGGGCAGGAAGGCCAGAATGTCCGGTGGAGGTGCCAATGACTGGCGCTGCCGGCCGACCCTATGCGCCCTATCAATGCTGATGGGAAAGTCCGCAGCTTCCCCCAGGATCTCTTGGAACAGGGCCTGCAGGTAGCCGCTCAGATCGGACCCCTCATCCGCAGTCGGCACACCACGCACTCGGATGTTGTTCCTCCGAGATCTGTTCTCAAGGTCCTCAGAGTGGGCCTGAAGCTCCACACACTGCTCCCGGAGGCGGAGAACGTCCTGCTGTAGGTGGACTATCTCCTCCGCTCGATGTTGGCCCTCCGTCTCCACCGCTTCAACACGTTCGCCAAGGCCCTCCACCTCCCTGCGCACTTCTCGGACCTCACTGGCCACCTCCCGCTTCAGTGTCTGGAAGTCCTCCCTGAGGGAGCTAAACAGTTCCTCCATAAAGGCCCTCGTGACGGGTGGCTCCCCCCCAGTCACATCCGCCGGAGCCCGGGAGGACCCCGGTGAGGGCTGCGTCCTGTCCCGCAATTGCTGGGCCCTGCCAAGCATGTCCGGCAGGGTACGGTCCCCTTTCTTCGGGCCGCCTCTTCCAGACATCGCTAGCTCCGCAGTCGAACACAGATCCAGGCGCCCCAGGGGTGCTCAGCCGCCGGCAAGCACTCGACGTGGGTATCCCCCACGAGCGAAGTCGCTGCGTCACAGGTGACAAAATGGCGGCCCAGTCCGGTCACCGTCAGACGCGGGAGCCCGTGCGAGACAACCAAGAGGGCCGCAGTGGGGGGGTCTCATCAGCACATCCCTCCGAGAGTCAGCCCAGCAGCAGCGGGGGTCACTTGCATCCAGCAGCCAGGACTCCGGCGAAGGCTGCCACCACTGCTCCTTCGGGGACAAAATGGCGGCAGGGCGGAGCAGGCCAAAATGACCAGGCCCGACGACACCACCGGGGCCCCTGAAGCACCCCACAGTCAAATAAGTTCCACCACCGGCCCCAGTCCGTCACGCACAGGGCCCAGCTGGTCCAACCCCGTCAGGGAGTCCGCTGTACCTCGGCTAGGGGTTAGGGGCCCCCGCAGTGCGAGGTGTCGCCGTCACAAGTCCGAGTGCCGGGGCGCCCGTCTCAAGCCCTCCGCCCCGTCGGGTCCTCTCCCGCAAGGCTCCTTCGATCTCCGTCGAGCGGCGGGCCAGATCCCCTCCAAATCGCAACTTTCAGCACCAGGCCCAACCGAGGTGTCCGGACAGCACTCCAATGCGCTCCGCCCCTCGGGCTCGCCGTCGTCTCTTGAACTCGATCGAACTTTTGGGGGGGTTCCCCCGAGGCGATCCGAACCAAAACAGCACCAATATGCACCCCTGATGCTCCGCCACTCTCCTCTCCCGCGCTGAGCCTCAGCAGGGGGAGAAAAGCGTAAGAAAAGGGCTCAAGCTTGGCCGGGCCGGAGGAGCTACGGGAGGAAGCGTCCGCTCACCCCGCCATCTTGGCCACGCCCCCCAAGATCGTAACATTTAAAAGAAAATAAGAATTAACCATCTACTTATCACAGTCCTTAACTCTTACACACTCCTTCTCAAAAACAAGGGCCACAATATGTACTCCTACTACTAGACTGTATGGAGAACTCATCTACTCCTTATTACTATTTACGATCCCGTGAAAGCCATGTGAGATTGAAAAAATTACTTAAAACAATGTAGATTTATTTTTATCACAGTAATTATCCCTTAGACACCTACTCTCTAAATCTAGGGCGACAGCATGCCTTCCTGTTGCCCCCTTAAACAGCTTTTTACTTCATTTGCACAACACCTCCAAGTTTTCTAACATTCTAAGAGCCAGCAATTAAAATACTCACTGTTGCAGGACTTGTGAGAGTCTCTCGCTCCCACAAGAGCATGAGGGTTTACGGGAAAAATGGGCCTCTCAGCCAATCACAGGGCTCCATTTTTTATTTCGGGCTCTTGCGGTAGGCTCACGAGAGTCTCACGAGCACAACTGCCAAAATATACAATTCTTTTTAACCTTAATTTCTCAAAAACGGCTGAACAGATTTACACCAAATCACAAAAAGCACAATCTGCTGACCACAATTTAGCTTCCTGCCAAATTTGATGTAAATACATTTGACAGTTTTTGCTATAACCTGTCTTAAAGAGGTATATGGAAAATGAATGGGGATTTTACGTTTTGGCACCCCCCTTTTTTCTCCTCCCCTGCTTGACTGATCAGCCCAAAACGTTCCAGGAAGGAGTTAAGGTGGATGAACCTTTTTCTTGAAAGGTTGTGTGAATATTAGTCACACTGGGACAAAATTATTAGCGAACCAAAAAAATGCTCCGTCTATGAAAAAGCAGACCTAACTATAACTACTCAGTGGTGACTGCCACTAGTAATATATAAAAATACAACAGAAATTTACCAGTTGTACTTTAGTCAACTAACTATAACTTGCATCTCATCATGCACTTCACATATGACATCCCTTATGACACGTTAAATAACATAATTGATGTCATCACTGATGAGACTATTCATGACACTGTTAGTCATATTACTCCATAAACCCTTACATAATTAAAAAAAAGTAGCAAAAGACCTAGAGACTTATATAGCATAGAAGTACTGTGTGTACATGTGTGTTTGCATAAAATGGAAATAATGTAGGACCTGGAGCCAAGTCTGACTGTGCATGGTGAAAGTTATATGGTGCATGGTTTACCTACCAGTAAAGTTTCAGGTACAAGCAGTACTCCATGTTAAACAAGGTAAAGGCATAGCACACCTAGGCCTGTATTACATATAGTGCTCCGGGAGCACAATGCCCCAGTGTGCCACTTTTCTGTGCCCCGGAGGACTGTTGTATTAAAGATGGGGCAAGTGCACATATAGCACCGGCGCTGTAGTAAGAGGGCATTCCCTCATGTACATGGGTGTGTGGCTCCATGCAAATGAGGGAAATGCTTTACCTCTGTTCCCATGCCGTATTATGGATATGGGTCAGAAACAAAGAGGCTGTCAGGAGGTACAAGGAGTGTGTGCCTCAAAAAAGTGGTGCACGGTCAGTTTGCCCCCCTTGAGAGCAGTCCTCTGGAAGGGTGAAAGAGGGTCCCATGGTCTCTCTAAATATTTTGCAGTTAGGAGCATTCACTCACTGCAACCACCTACAGGGGTTTCTCTGTCCCCACTTTCAAGGTTAGGCGGGCCTTGGTCACCTGCAGGTGGTTGTGCACAGGGAATTCTTGGATGTGGTATATGATAAAAAGAAAAAAAAACATTCACTGAAAACAGCAAAGGTTCGAGTGAAGTTATGATTAGTTTTGGTGATAAAGCCTCAACATGTGTCTAAAAAAACTCATAAATCTAGTTTGAAAATCATGGTTAGAGTGCACCTATGGTAATCAATTCAAACTGAAAATCCACTTTAATATGGTAGCTATGTTTAGGAGCACAATCTCTAATTGTGCAACAGCCATGCAAACCATAACTCACATACCAAATGCAGAGTTTATGACAACATAAATATTTAACTATGAATAACAACACCGAAAAGCAAAATGTAATTAAACAAGAACACAAAATAAACCAATTAAAGATTCTACATTTATAGATGTATCTATTAAGGTGATAAAAGTAATGTCACAGCATGATTTACTACATTTGTAATTGCATCTATTTCATTAAGAGTGAGGTCATAAGCATTGCATCTGCTGTGCGAGTTATGGTGAGTATGGAGTCTTTTGGGTGCAGTTCTCAGTGGGAACTGCAGAGAACGAACTGTAGACCCACTCACAGCATGGGTCACTCCTTAGGCAGTCTGGTTACTCTGGGTGTCCCTTATGTCAGGAACACACTTGGCCTCTCTATCTGGACTGTCTATCCTTCTGCATGGCCAGGCAGGCAGACCTCTAGGTTCTAGGCAAACACTCCAGCAGGACTTGCAGACTTTGGGTGATGTTACTTCACCTCTGGGAGCCTGGATATCAGGCAGACACCAGGCCTGGTCACACAGCAGCTCTTCAAGTACTCTTAGTGATTCTCCCTTTCTTGGTCATTAGGAACTTGGAACTAGGACAAAGTGGGGTTGCTGTACTGGGCACTCTCTGCAGGGTCACCTCTAAATGTTTTGCCTTCACCACTCCTATGTTTCTGAATTTGTTTTTGCTGGCCTTAGGACTCTGTGCACTTTACCGCTGCTAGTCAGTGTTAAAGTGTGTGTGCTCACTTCCTAAAACATTGTAAAATTGCTTTACCGCTGACAGGCATATTTAAATTACATAAAAGTCCAGAGTAAACGAGTATACTATATACCTAAGGCCTGTAAATTAAATGCTACTAGGGGCCTGCACCACGTATTGTGCCACTCACCTAAATAGCTTCTTAAAACATGTCCAGGTCTGCCATTGCAGCCTGAATGCAGTTTGAGACTGCCAATTCAACTTGACAAAATAACCCCCTGGCCAAGCCTTAAACTCTTGATGACAAATAAGGCACATCTAAGGTGGGCCCTATGCAGTCCTTAGGGCAGGGTGCATTACAATTAAAAGGCTGAACATGTACTTTTGAGTTTTACATGTCCTGGTAGTGTAAAACTCACACATTTGTTTTTCAGCTCTGTGAGGCCTACCCCTCCCATCAGATAACATTTGGTTGCCTTATAACATTTATTAAGTGCTAAGTTTTGATTAGGAGCATATAGGTAATTCATGGTTGGTGTCTAACAAATTGCAATATGAAAACCTCTTTAATGGTAAAGTTGGATTTAAGTCACAATTTTGAAAAATGCCACTTTTAGAAATTTGCAATTTTACTGCCCTAGCTACTTTGTGCCTGCAACTTGTTCCTGGTACACAGGACTGGGCGCAGGTGGCAGTTGGTCTTGGTTCTTTTCTCCCAGATAGCCACACAATGGGGGCATTAGGTGTGCCTGGATGGTCCATCACTGGCAGGATGCAGATCAGAGCTGGGCACAGCCCTTCTTGAAAATCAATAGGCTGTGCCCTGCCTTCTCACAAAGGACTTAACACTACCTCATTGTGCATATAATGAAGCTGGAGTCAGGGAACAGGAGGCAGAAAATTCCAAGTACTTCAGAGGGAATCTGTAGAAAAATCAAAGAAGGCATAAAGTATGAACATAGGAGTATCAGACCCACTCTTCAGTTCACTTTCCTAACCCGCGCAAGGACTCTCGGAGGATTACCCGCTGCTGTGCCTGCAGTGTACTTCAGAAGATTACTTTGTTATTCCTGGAAAGACTGTTCTGCTGCCTGAAGTCTGCCTTGAACCCTCAGAGGCATGCCATGATGGTTGAGCCCTGATCCACTTCTTGGAACCAGGGCTACCAGAGTGACTACGAGGGCTAATTGGTTGGCCTCCTGATCGGAGACACAGGACAGAAGGCTCCAACCATCTTGAATCCACGCCTGAACCCATCCTGAGGGAGTTCTGAACCTTCAAATAGTGGCTCTCCAGTCCTGTACCTCTGAACGAGGTACTGAAGTGCCCAGATAGCCAGAATCCAAAATTTGGGCCTTAAAAGGCTTTTGACTAAAAAGTGCTCTGAGACAAGACTGGGACTTACTTGATTGTCGATCCACCTAAAGTGAATCACCGGTCGGCCTGGTAGCTCCTCCTACGTTCTTCTCCACAACACCAAATCCTGTTCAGCAGTTCTTCGTGGTGCCCTAGTCAGCTGCAGCTTGCAACTTCATCCCCCTGGAGACTATTGACTTCCCAAAAAGTTGAAATCTTCACCACAACTTTGCCCAGTGGCTCCCTGACGATGAAGCCTACTCCGCGGACACCACCTGCAGCCTTAACCCACTGGTAATTGACCTTCTCACACAATTTATGGTACAATTTCTTTTAAGTCCAAAGGTAAGCGCCGACCGAGCTCAACCCACTTTTGTTATCTGATCCATGCTTCATCTCGGTCAGCCATATTTTTTTTACTTTAACCCAGTCTTTCACATCTAAATGTCCACGGTTGGTGCTTTGTTTGTTTAGGAGATCATTTTTACCTTAACTTTAAAAATTCATACCTTCGGTTCTACTGATTGGATTTCTGTCATTTTGGTGTCAAATAATTTATAAAAATGTACTCAATTTTTCTAAATTAGTGTGGCGGTTTTTCTTGTGTTGTGTTTTCACTTTATTACTGTTCGTGTGCTGCATAAATACTGTGTAAATACTTTACTCATTGCCTCTAAGTGAAGCCTGACTGCTTTTGTGCCAAGCTTCTAAAGGGTTAAGCACAGGTTAATTTACTGACTTTTATGATTCACCCTTACAGGGATTCTGGCTGTTGTTTGAGTAGGGTTAACACCCCACCCAATTTCTCACAGGGGTGGTATGGATCCTACTTTTTTACAGATTATCTAGACAGAGTGCATTGGGTTGGTTCTCTTTACAAGTGTCCTTCTCAATTGCTCACAGAAACAGCCATTGTGTAAAGTGATGCTTCGTATATCAGGTAGCACTGGGGCTGTGTCCAACCTGGAGAACCCAAAACACTGCAGTGTGACTTTCCTGTACCTTGCTAACTGAATAACATAAACTACAGTCTCACTCCTCAACCCTACCATCATCCACATGGCAGTATTCAGAAAGAATTAATCTACAACCCCTGAATAGTAAAATCTTCATTACATTTATAAATGTATCCCTGTCTCCATCCTCTTCACTTCAATGTATGGATATCCACCCTCCAGGCAGATAAATGCAAGCAATATATTTCCACTGTCTGAGGACGCTGTCCGTCTCCTTGATCGTGTACCATTCCAAACCATGGGCATCCAAAATGGAACTTACTGACTTCAGTAGTGAGACTTATTCACACACAGGGGCAGATTTACTACTTTTTCATGCAGTATAGTGCAGCCGCCGCAAAGGCTGCACCATGCTGCATGGAAAGGAGAGCGCAGGAGTGCGGCAAATTGACTAAAATAAAGCTCTCTCTTCCCCTTTACCTAGTGTTGCTGCTGAAATCAGCTGCCGTGCGCCACAGAGACACCTTTGCGCCACGGTGCAAGGGTGTCTCCGTGAGTCTAGCATAGTTTTTGTACTGGAAGGGAATCCTTCCAGTACAAAATACTATGCTGAGACTCACTTCAAAGCTTTCCCTATTTGTATGTGTGCTGTACAGTGCAGCTCATATGCAAAGTCAGAAAAGGAAGGAGAAATATAAGCATTTCTCCTTCCTTGAGCCTACTTGAAAGGGCGCAGTTTTCTGACGCTAAACCCTGTCTACTTTGTTCAGTAAATTGGGTTTAGCATCAGAAACCTCGGGTGGTTGTATGGGAACGCCCATGCTCCACCCATGCTACTCTCCCTTTGTGCTAAGTAATGCAAAGCAGCGCTATGCGCTGCTTTGAGTTACTATCACGTTATTTCCAGAGCTAAATAAGTTTAGAGCTGGAAAGTAAATTGGGAAAAAAGATTTTGCGCTGATTTGTGTCAATTTTGAGGCACAAACACGGTGTAAAATCTTAGTAAATCTCCGCCTCAGAGTCTTACTGCCACACATGCACTACATACATAGTATGAAAGCATAGCCTCTCAACAGACACCAAAGGTTTCAAATAACAGCAGAGCCTTACACAAGTGGGGCCAGTAGGCCACACTCTTAGTGACACAAGATCAAAAGGTTTTATCAACTATATGATCATAAAACACTGTGCAGTGTCATCACCTTTTTTCTATGGTAAACCATGGATAGGAACAGCAGTCCTCTCTCCACTATGATGGCATGCATGGTGTGCCTCACCAGGTCATTTTCAGGGACAGGACTGGGTCTCTCCACACATGCTAGATTAATGTGATGACAGGGCCAATAAACATCAGGATATAGCATGCATTAGGAGCAAAAAAGACAAAGTGATATGCTAGAATGTAGCATATTGCTCCATCTTTAGAAATGATGCCAAATATCGAAACATTCCATCCTGTATTAACCTTTTCAAATTCCTTCCAAAACAAATCTTTGCCTGAAAAATGACTTCAAGGTTTGCTTGTTTTGAATACACACTTTGTCACTGAAGCCTCAAATACCTGGAAACTAGTGTCTCTATCCTTGTTAATTGGGTTAATCAGAGCAAACATCCAAACGTTTTGCTGCAAACCCTGATCTACTAAGATAGCCAGACCTGGCTTTGACCTCTGACCCTGTTTACCAGGCAGGTCGCTCCCCTCACCGCCACGCAGCCCCCTGTGTGACCACTGACCGCTGCTGCATTGTGTCTGCCTGCGTTAGAGTGACTGTGCCCTCCTTCTCTTCTGTACACACGAGTGAGTGATTCTCCCCCACTGTACCTGTGTATTTTGCTGCCTTGATTGTCCCCCTCTCCTTTGGTGCCCAGATTGTGTCCCTTTTTTCTTCTGTCATTCCTCGCGTCTCCCCATCGCCGCCCGTTTCCCGCCGCCGTGTCCCGTAGCTCCGCCCCCCTCGCACCCTATTGGCCGCCATGTCCCGTAGCTCCGCCCCCTCGCACCCCATTGGCCGTCCCGCTCCCACCTCCCAGCTGCTCCTCCCTCCCTCTCCCACTCATATGGAGGCCGCGCAGCGGTAGAGAGAGTGACCTCTGACCCTGTTTACCAGGCAGGTCGCTCCCCTCACCGCCACGCAGCCCCCTATGTGACCACTGACCGCTGCTGCATTGTGTCTGCCTGCGTTAGAGTGACTGTGCCCTCCTTCTCTTCTGTACCCATGAGTGAGTGATTCTCCCCCACTGTACCTGTGTATTTTGCTGCCTTGATTGTCCCCCTCTCCTTTGGTGCCCAGATTGTGTCCCTTTTTTCTTCTGTCATTCCCCGCGTCTCCCCCTCGCCGCCCGTTTCGCGCCGCCGCGTCCCGTAGCTCCGCCCCCCTCACACCCTATTGGCCGCCGCGTCCCATAGCTCCGCCCCCTCGCACCCCATTGGCCGCCCCTCTCCCACCTCCCAGCTGCTCCTCCCTCACTCTCCCACTCATATGGAGGCCGCGCAGCGGCCGCGCCGCTGGCGCGCCTAAGGGAAGCCCGTCTGCGCCCGTCCGCGCCCGTCCGCGACTGGTCTGCGCCCAGCGCCAGACCCCCTGGCCCCTGCAGATGCCAGCCCACCAGCAAGACCTACAACGCCGCCACTCTCATCGCACTCAACACCGGCCGGAGCCCCGGCTGCTGCAGAGCCACCCCAAGACGCACCCACGGACCCTTCACCTGCCAATCCTGCAAGTTCTCCTGCATCCGGACCCGTACCGCACCCGCCAAGCCAAGCACCAACAGCAAACACCTGAAGCACCTGAAGTGCATCCTGCTCAACACCCGCTCCGTCCACAGGCACGCAGTGGAACTCTGGAACCTGCTCGACGCCACATGCCCAGACGTCGCCTTCCTCACGGAAACCTGGATGAACGCCACCTCAGCACCCGACATCGCCATCGCCATCCCGGACGGATACAAGATCAACCGGAGGGACCGCGCCAACCAGAATGGAGGAGGCATTGCCATCGTCCACAGGAACACCATCCGCATCACGACCAACTCCGAAGACACCCTCACAGCCGCCGAACACCTGCACTTCCAGATCCACATCGACCCCAAGACCACCCTCAGAGGCACCCTCATCTACAGACCCCCGGGACCTCACACACAATTCAGCGAAGACATCGCCGACTTCATCAGCCCGCACGCCCTCCCCTCTGCTGACTACATCCTCCTCGGGGACCTCAACTTCCACCTGGAGAACAACAACAACCGCAACACCACCACCCTGCTGGACAACCTCGCCAACCTCGGACTCAAGCAACTGGTGACCACCCCCACCCACTACGCCGGCCACACGCTCGACCCCATCTTCTCCTCCAGCAAGGACATCAACTTCAGCCACGCCACCGGACTCCACTGGACAGACCACAGCTGCGTCCACTTCAGCTTCAGAAGGACCACGACTCACCACCACCCGCAACTGGTCCCCCGCAGAAGCTGGAACAAGATCACTGCCGACCAGCTCACCACATCCCTGAGCCAGAACCCCCCCACCAGATCGGCGAACCCCAACCAAGCTGCCAACAACCTCACGAAATGGATCAGCAACTGCGCAGACGACCTCACTCCACTGAAGACCCCCCCCCCCCCCGCCAGACCCGGCACCAAGAAAGCATCTTGGTTTACCGACGAACTCAAGAGCTCAAAGAAGAACTGCCGGGCCCTCGAGAAAGCCTGGCGCAGAGACCCAACTACAGACAACATGACCACCCTCAAGCTCGCCACTCGAAGACATCACCAGCTGATCCACGCCACCAAGAAATCCGCATTCAAGGAACGACTGGACAACAACGCCCGCAACAGCAAGGAACTCTTCAACATCGTCAAAGAGCTCTCGAACCCCAGCGCCGGAAACAACGACATCACGCCCTCGCAAGACCTCTGCAACTCGCTCGCCTCGTTCTTCCACAGCAAGATCGCAGACATACACAACAGTTTCAGCACACAGCCAACGCACCCTATGACCGGAACAACGCCCCCCACCACCACCCTCCGCGCCTGGACCCCAGTCCACACCGAAGACACCATCCGCGCGATGAACTCCATCCACTCAGGATCTCCAACCCACCCCTGCCCTCACCACGTATTCAACAAGGCCGATCCCGTCATCGCACCCCACCTGCGGGACATCATCAATGCCTCCTTCGACACCGCCACCTTCCCAGAGAGCTGGAAGCACGCCGAACTCAGCACCCTACTGAAGAAACCATCAGCGGACCCCACCGACCTCAAAAACTACCGCCCCATCTCGCTCCTTCCTTTTCCAGCCAAAGTCATCGAGAAAACCGTCAACAGACAACTGGCCGCCTTCCTCGAGACGAACGGATCCCTCGACCACTCGCAGTCCGGCTTCCGGGCCAACCACAGCACCGAGATCGCCCTCATCGCAGCCACCGACGACATCCGAGCTTTGCTCGACAACGGGGAAACAATGGCCCTCATCTTCCTGGACCTCTCGGCGTCGTTCGACACGGTCTGCCACCGCACCCTAGTGCAGCGCCTCAACAACATCGGTATCCAGGAGAAGGCACTGGAATGGATCATCTCCTTCCTCGCCGGAAGAACACAGAGAGTCCGCCTACCCCGTTCAGATCCGAGGCCACCGAAGTCATCTGCGGCGTACCACAAGGATCATCACTAAGCCCCACCCTCTTCAACGTCTACTTGAGCCCCCTCGCAGCCATCGCACGCCAACACAACCTCAACATCATCTCCTACGCCGACGACACCCAGCTGATCCTCTCCCTCACCAACGACCCCACCACCGCCAGAACCAACCTACACAAAGGGATGAAAGACGTAGCCGAGTGGATGACGAACAGCCGCCTGAAACTGAACTCAGATAAGACGGAAGTCCTCATCCTGGGATCATCACCCTCCGCCTGGGACGACTCCTGGTGGCCCCCTGCCCTTGGCAGCGCACCCAAACCAACAGACCACGCACGCAACCTGGGCTTCGTCCTGGACTCCTCCCTCTCCATGACCAGACAAGTCAACGCCGTCTCCGCTTCAACATCCTACGCATGCTACGTAAGATCTTCCGGTGGATCCCCACCGAAACCAGGAAGACGGTCACCCAGGCCCTCGTCACCAGCTGACTGGACTACGGCAACTCCCTCTACGCCGGAACCACAGCCAAACTCCAGAAACGACTCCAGCGCATCCAGAACGCCTCAGCACGCCTCATCCTGGACATTCCCCGACACAGCCACATCTCCGTACACCTGAGAAACCTGCACTGGCTCCCCGTCAGCAAGAGAATCACGTTCCGACTCCTCACCCACGCACACAAAGCTCACCACAACCAAGGCCCAAGATACCTCAACGACCGCTTGACCTTCTACACTCCCACCCGCCAGCTTCGATCAACCAGCCACGCCCTCGCCGCCGTCCCCCACATCCGAAGAGCCACAACAGGAGGAAGATCCTTTTCCTACCTGGCTGCCAAGACGTGGAACTCCCTCCCCATCCACCTCCGCCTGACCCAAGACCACCTCACCTTCAGGAAGCAACTCAAGACCTGGCTGTTCGAGCAGTAGCGGACCCCCCTCCCCCAAGCGCCTTGAGACCCTCCGGGTGAGTAGCGCGCTATACAAATGCTTGATTGATTGATTGATTGATTGATTGAAAAACTAATGCCTGGTTCAAACATAGACAAACAATAAGAAATGTTTTTATTTATTAAAAAAAAACTCACAGACTGCATGTGTGCTGAAGTGCACATATCCAGTGCATGAGATCCTTCTATGTTTGTCTAGACATTGTAATTTGTACTGGGAGAGTGTGCTTCCAGTACAAATCCTGTGCTAAACAGTTCACGCAGACCTCTGCAATGCTGTATGTTGCGCAATGCAGCTGTTTAGAGTGCAAGTACATGGGATGGCTGCAGCAGCAGGCCAATCTTAATAGATTTGGCTCTGAGGTATTCTTTTCCTCTTGTACAAGGCAGCACTGCAAATTTGGTTGCTGCACGAACAGCTAGTAAATCTACCCCTTATGTGTTGTTTTGAGGGGCTACTAGTGCAGTTTGTGTAACTCTCTGAAGAAATACTTGTGGAAATTGCTGAGTCTGAAGATCTGAATGTACCTGGACCTGACTCTAGAACATATGATGGGTTCACAGTTACACAGATGGTAGATGTAAACTGTGACAAATTGGGGTGTATTATCTGGTATAGTAGTGCAATCTTACCGTGCAATGTACATACCAACCCCTTTAGGACACTTGGGTTTCATCTGTCACACCCTCAGCTCAATCCAGGGTAGCTGTGGCACTGAGCAGCAAGGCTTGCACAGAGGAGCACGTGTTAAGCAGTTAAACAGCACCAAAGAAATTGACACAACACTCAAGAAATCCTACACCAATTTACAAAAATAGGTTGCATTTTTATAAGAATTGAGACACTAGAATGGAAAAGATCCACCAGCAGGTTCTGAGATGTAGATTTTACAAACATTAATAAATCAATGCAATTTCACTCAACCACGAACAAGCCTTTGCAAAGACAACAAAACGTTTTTACAGAAAACGTAGGTATGTGTCAATGCGATCAGTTAGAAGTACTTACGGTGACTAACTTCAGCAGGTGGACAGTAAGAAGGACCAGCAAGGTCCTCAGTGATAGTCACCTTCACAGGAGAAGAAGTCCTTCAACAGTTCCAGGCACTTTATCTGCGCTGCAATGGATTCCTATGGAGTGGTCCTGATGCAAGAGATGAAGGATACTGAAGATTTTCTAAGGATGCTCTGGATGTGACGTAGTCAGCGGGGGTCAACCTGCAGGGGTTCCTTGGGCCACAAAGATGGTGTGGGAGTTCTGGTTGCAGGGTTGACGTTCCACAAAGTCCTCTGTGGTCTGGCAGAAGTCCAGTCTCCACTGGACTACCAGACACCCTTTGTCGCGGTCACAGGCCAATCCTCTCTGAGTCGATAACTCACCTTCTGAGGGTCCCAGCAATTCTCCAACAGCACCCGGGGCTCAGCGAACTTTGGTGCAGCTCTGTGCATCAGGTCTATGTCCTTAGGCTGCATGATGGAGGTTGCAGCGGCTTGAAGACTTTGGGCTCCCAACTTGCCCAGCAGGCTTCTTCAGCAGTTGTGCCCCTATGTTGCGAACAGGACACCAGTCATCTATGCCTTGGATTTCTCTTGACTTTACTGGGCTCTGAAGACAGCTTCTCCTTGAGCAGGATACAATAGGCATAGTCCATCTCTTCCTTCGCTTGCCACAAGGTGCAGCAGGTGCAGTCCTCATTGATGCATCTTTTCTTTGCTGGTCACTTGGTGTAGCAGGGCAGTCCTTCTTTGGTCCTTCTTCCAAGTCAGTCGAGGTCTGAGGTATGGATGCCGGGGTGCCCCCTTTATGCTCTGAAGGTGCCCTCAGCACAGGAAGCGATTGGTAGCCAATCTCTCCCATCTAGTGACCAATTCCTATGGAGTGTGGCATCTGGCTTTCCCAGGATGCACCATGCTGCCCACTCCCAAGATAGTGAGACCCCTCTCCTGGTGTACAGGCCTCACTAGCCCACCCACAGGGTGTGGCTACCTCAGGGCTAGACACTACTGGGGAAACCAGTTTGGCAACTGTTCCCAGTGCCAACCTGTTTAGCATAATATTGGGGCAGCCCTCCTTCCTGGTGTCCCACATTGGCTCTTCAAAGGCTACTTCACTTTTGAAGCCTACCTTCTGGGGCTAATACCTATGCGGCTTCCTGTGGAGCAGGCATCATGTGTGCCCAGGGAGGCACCGTGTGTGCCCAGGAAGGCGCAAGAGTATTAAAGGCAAGAAAGTGGAAGATTTGCTAAAGCTGCACACTGCAACAAGTTACATTTATTTCGACTTGAAATACAAATTGGGCTTAATATAATGGGTTGTTTGATGCCTTGGAGTACCATATTTGGTCACACAGTTCAAGAATTAGCACAGCTGAGGGGTCAGCTTGTAACCCTGTACTCACCAACTGGGCAATCAAGCCTTTCCACAGTAAAAACTATCATTTTGTGTGCTTTTACTGTCAGGACATGTAAAGCCCCTGTCCTACCTGTGTCACATGTTACGCCCTGCCTTTAGGGCTCGGTAGGCCTGTCAGAGGGGTGACTTATTCACATGTCCAGGGGAACTGGTGGCTTTGCCATTGCTTCCAATGGGAAAGTCGAGTTAGCAGAGCACAACTGCACAACCAGTCTGCAGTGGCGGGCTGGGGGACTTTTTTACTTGGGGGACCTCCAATGTGGCACAATCTAACTTATATGCCCTTGGTACCTGGGTATCAGTTTCTAGGGGCTTACAGGTAAGTTAGCCATTTCCAATTGGGTACAGCCAATTCAACATACACTTTTAAGATGAGGCACTGGCACTGAGGTCTGGTTAGCAGGTCTCAGTGCAGAGTCAAAAAACCAGCAGAGTCAATCAGAAGGTTTGGGGGTGACCATTCAAAAAGAGGCATTTGCTCACATAAACTAGCTACACAAATACCAGCTAAGGAAGGATGTTGATCCTTTATCGTTGAGCCACTGATGCCCCTCTTAGAAGTCTATATGGCTAGCATAACTTGGTCATGTGGAAATGAAGTCTAGGTTGCCCCCCTCTTATCATACAATCAAAACCCATTTTACTACTTCAGGTGTAGTTGAGTCTGGCTGTAGGACAAGTCTCTGTGAGACTCATGTAAAGCATCTCACATTCATCATGATGAGTGTGCACTATATATATATATATATATATAAGCTCTTAAATGCCACGTATGGGGTCGTAAGCGCTATATATAAATACATTTGCAGGTTAAAATATTTCACTGTGCTGACCCACTAGATTTAGCAAGCCTCCAGTGCATTGGATGTATGTATGTATGTATGTGCGGTCTTATATAGCGCTCAAATTACCCTTGGGCATCTCGGCGCTTGCATTGGGAACCCGTCCTGGTTTTTCCCTGTGAGATAACCCGTACTGGGCATCCCCAAGGTGAAAGCCAGGCATCCCGCCGCGGGGGGCCGTTGTGGAGATTAAGCAAGCTTGTTGCCCAGAGCTGCATAGTGTGAACTCGTGCTTAGAGTAGGCACCGAAGCGAGAATTATCGAGTCCGTGGACAATTGGGCTCCAGACCCTGCCGCGTCGGGAATCGAACCCTGGTCCCGGGTCTGACCTCTGCTTCAGGGTATGCCTCCTCTAACCAGTGAGCTACACTTCTCCACCACTGCATTGCAGTCAGCCTCAACTTGTGCCTGGTCTCGGTCAACTACAGCCTATTCAGAAAATGCTATGCTATTTCTTGGTGCTTTTTAACTCAACATTTTTTATTGACTCACATATTGATATCTGGAATTTGTTCCAAACACAGAGTCTAGAGTAACAATAGCATGGCTATATATCACATTGAAAGGACACAGAGTAGAAGTGGAAATGAATGGCCCAGGCAGCCGATTGACAGCCATGCAGGCCAAGGGGAAATCAGAAAACATACCATTGTGAAGGGGCATTCAGAGCGTTCAGGTAGGAGTTGGCGTGTCAGAGCTCTGCCGAAGCCAGGATGTTAATGGCTCCCAGATGGATGTATGACGTTACAACGCACACTTTTACAACGCATGCACTTACAACGCATTTTTTACAACGCATAATCCATTACAACGCATGACATTACAACGCAGGACACTACAACGCATTTTAAAAAAATACCTTTACAACGCATTACCATTACAACGCATACTACCTTTACAACGCATACCATTACAACGCATAATATTAAATTACATTTAAGGTAAGTATTAGATAGTATAGGGGTAAAAATTACTATTCTAACTCCAGGGGGTGCATCAGTAGGGTAAGTGTTGGATAGTATAGGGGTAAAAATTACTAATCTAACTCCAGGGGGTGCAACAGTAGGGTAAGTGTTGGATAGTGTAGGGGTAAAAATTACTATTCTAACTCCAGGGGGTGCAACAGTAGGGTAAGTGTTGGATAGTATAGGGGTAAAAATTACTATTCTAACTCCAGGGGGTGCAACAGTAGGGTAAGTGTTGGATAGTATAGGGGTAAAAATTACTATTCTAACTCCAGGGGGTGCATCAGTAGGGTAAGTGTTGGATAGTATAGGGGTAAAAATTACTATTCTAACTCCAGGGGGTGCAACAGTAGGGTAAGTGTTGGATAGTATAGGGGTAAAAATTACTATTCTAACTCCAGGGGGTGCAACAGTAGGGTAAGTGTTGGATAGTATAGGGGTAAAAATTACTATTCTAACTCCAGGGGGTGCATCAGTAGGGTAAGTGTTGGATAGTATAGGGGTAAAAATTACTATTCTAACTCCAGGGGGTGCATCAGTAGGGTAAGTGTTGGATAGTATAGGGGTAAAAATTACTATTCTAACTCCAGGGGGTGCATCAGTAGGGTAAGTGTTGGATAGTATAGGGGTAAAAATTACTATTCTAACTCCAGGGGGTGCATCAGTAGGGTAAGTGTTGGATAGTATAGGGGTAAAAATTACTATTCTAACTCCAGGGGGTGCATCAGTGGGGTAAGTGTTGGATAGTATAGGGGTAAAAATTACTATTCTAACTCCAGGGGGTGCATCAGTAGGGTAAGTGTTGGATAGTATAGGGGTAAAAATTACTATTCTAACTCCAGGGGGTGCAACAGTAGGGTAAGTGTTGGATAGTGTAGTGTAATATTATGTGTTGTAATGGTATGCGTTGTAATGGTAGTATGCGTTGTAATGGAATGCGTTGTAAAGGTAGTTTTTAAAAATGCGTTGTAATGGTATGCGTTGTAATGTCATGCGTTGTAATGGATTATGCGTTGTAAAAAATGCGTTGTAAAGGTAGTGCGTTGTAAAAGTTGCGTTGTAAAGGTTGTTCCCCCTCCCAGATATCTATGGGGCAGGAGTGGATCTATATGAGTTCTCAGAAAGTGTTCAGCCACTCTTGACAGTATGTTACATCACTTAGCCAGGCTTTAATGGTAGGAGCGGGATTTCTGCCCAAGTGTGTGGCCACTCTACCCTTGGCCAGCAGGAGTAACATGGTGGTTAGACAACGGTGCATACTTGGGGTATCCTTAACATAGCCCAGTAACTCCACCGGGGGGAGTGGGGGACCCTGTACCCCGTGATCATGTATATGTGTTCATCTACCTCCCCCCTTAAGGATGCCACTTCCGGGCATTGCCAAGAGAGATGGAGAAAGGAGGCTTGCGGGGGATCTGCAGCAAAAACAGTGGGGGTCAGAAACCAACCCCATTTGAATAATTGTAGATGGGTGTCATAGAGGCAATGCAGCAATTGGAAATTAATTAGCCATAGTCTATAGTTTGGGGAAAGAAGCTCTAATTGTCTACAGCAAAAAGACCATTATGCATCAGTTATGGCGGGGTCAGTGTTGGCTTTCCGCAATACTTGTGCTTTCGGAATGGTAATCGTTGAGGAGCTCTGCATAGTGTTGTAAAAGGCATGTTATTAGTTTAAGAGTGGACGGGAAGGTGAGAATATGTTCCAACATTGGAAGTGCAGGTTAGGAACCTATCATTTTTTTAAAGCTGTATCTCCAATTCCCCTATTGGATTTTAATATTTTTTGCTATTACTGTTTTTAACTTTCAAAATTGTTTGTCAGATTTTTATTGCTTTGTTTTTTGACTTTGTAATTGTTTGGTACTGCTATATGGTTAGTATATTTTCCATGAGTTAAGTCTGTCTTCTCTGTACCACATCTATCAGGGGTTGATCCAAGGTTTATTTATTGAAACTGTGTGTTTTGCCTGGCAGGACTTTGTAGTTTTTACTTGGGATGGACCCAGCTAATAACCCATTTTTTCACAAATTACATCTTGCAATATGCCCACTAAGCTGCTTCTCAAACACCAACTATTTTAACCAGTACTCCCAAAAGGGAGTCCTATTAACAATGTACAAAATTTCCCAGGAGACCAAAGGGAAGTTACACTTTGCATCTACCTGATAGTGTCAGCTAATTATAGAAAAAAAGAAGAAAGGAAACAAATTGAGATCCAAAAAGTGAGAAAAAGAAATAATCAGAATACATAAAGTTCAAGAAAAAAATAAGCGCAGGAAAGCACTTTGAAGTAAACCACGAATTAGTGGGAGGGTAACATAGAATTAGGGTTATGGTGTTGGTGGTGGTAGCCTAGGGTAAATATTAGGGTCAGGGTTTGTATAAGGCTTAAGGTTTAAAGTTATGGTTTGGGATTGTGTGATTATTAAACAAAAGGATATTGTGAAAATAAAGGTATGGGTCAGGGATAGGGTTGGGGCTATGGACAGAGGTAGGGATGCAGGTAATGGAAATTCCTTGAACCAACTAAATGATAGTTTATAGTCTAGGGGGCCAATTCACAGAATTAATCTGAGACAAAATTCTAAACTTACTACTTCTGGTATTCACAGAAGGCACTTATGATTTTTGGTATTCACATAAATCACTTACGACTCCTAACTTTACGTCCGCAGTTGGGCCGGAATCTCCGCACCTGGACGGTACTCTACGAACCCGGACGGTATTCTCTGGCTAGGGCCATACTCTCCGGCTCGAGCCGTAATCTCCGGCTCGGTCCGGGTAAAGTGTATTCAATGGGCTGGAATGCAATTTTTACAAAAAGGAACATTAGGAATGTGTGATAAATGGTAGAGGAGGTCATGAAAAATAGTTTGGGCAGGGAAAAGGGTATGGACAGACACTATATCATAACCCAGAAACGTTTGCTCCTTTGTTTCATGGTAGAATTTGCTCTCCCCTCAGTGTTGACTGTAGTGTCAACACCACAGTCAACACTAAGGGCGCTCCCCTTAGTGTTGACTGTAGTGTTGACACCTCAGTCAACACTGAGAGGAGCGCAAATTGTGCACTGCATGTACCATGATGCAAAGGAGCAAACTTTTCTGGCTTATGATGTAGTGTCTGTTCATACCCTTTTCCCTGCCCAAACTATTTTTCATGACCTCCTCTACACATTCCTAATGCTCCTTTTTGTAAAAATTGCATTCCAGCCTATTGATTACACTTTATCCGGCCCGAGTTCGAGATTAAGTCTCAAGCCGGAGAGTACGGCCCTAGCCGGAGAGTACGGTCTGGGTGCGGAGATTTTGGCCCGACTGCTGACGTTAAGTTAGGAGTCGTAAGTGATTTCTGTGAATATCAAAAATCGGAAATGTATTCTGTGAATAACAGAAGTAGTAAGTTTAGGATTTTGTCTCAGATTAGTTCTGTGAATCGGCCCCTAGTTTTTTTGTTAGGATAAGGGAAAGGGTTAGGGTGACTCACTTAGTGGTTAGTGGTATTGTGGGGATGTGTGATATTAGGCCCTAGTTCTGGTTAGTTAGAAACACTAATTTCCACTGCTGCTTTACTCACTATCTCTCCCAGCCTCTGCTTCCACTCTTCCTACTCCTTCAGCACCATCTGAGAAGCCAGCCTAGTAGAAGCTAAATAGCAATGCTTTTACTGATCTACTAATAAATGAAGCTTGCAATCAAACCTGTATCTTAAAGGTACTCGAATGCAGATTCTGCTGAAATGCACCAGAGATTTTCTTACCCAAAACAAGCCATCTAAATATATGAGAAAAGACAGATTTTAATGTTTTACCCCTTAAACAATATTTTTGGCTTAAGCATAAGTTGATGAGCGTTACATGCAGTACCTTCATTATACATGCTGGGCTATAGTCCTTGAGTCTGCTTAATAGTTTTATATTGTTCTTTTAATCACGCAATATAACTTTTTTTGTCATTTTTTCCTTCTTTTTTGGCAGATGCTAAAAGGAAGCTTAGAATTAAATAATGCATGGTAGGTACGTAATTGACATACATAGTTTTTCGATCAGATTCTCTTAAATAAGTTTAATTTCACAATGACTTCTATATTCTGAGATTCAATTTGAAATTTTCTGCATTGGATATAATTTTTAAACACATTTCTTCAAAAAATCATACCATAATTTGAAATTGTCTTGAAGAGAATGTTGTCCCATGTACTGAAAACCTGGTCTTTTAATGGGATGCATGAGGATTAATTGAAAATCAGTATTAGGATACTGGATATAGTCTGTATCATTAACAAGCATTGGCATAGCCGATAGGTCTAGCCTTTGGGACCTTATAAGTGTTTAGCCAGAGATAGTGACTTTCCCTACGTCTTTAAGCTGTGCTGTACAGAAGTCTACAGAATGCTGAATAGTTATAATAAAGAAGTGTCAGAAGCATTTTTGTTACCGTATTTATGATCAAGAAAGCATTATGTACAACTGAACGACCAAATTAAAAAAAGTATCATCAATAAATAATGTCTTGAGGTTTTTTATTTTCCTTTCAATGCTGGCAACTTCTATCTGCCTGTCCCAATGGTTGCTTGTTATGGTTTTTTTTGTTATGGGGGTATAAATAACAGGAGGGTGAAGATTGGGAAATAGTACCTGTATAACAGTCAGTGAGAGAGTTTGTCAGTTAGTCAGTCAGTCAGTGAGAGAGTCAGTTAGTCAGTCAATAGGTGAGAGAGAGTGAGAGTCAGTCCGTCAGAGAGTCAGTGAGAGAGTCAGTCAGTCAGTGAGAGAGGGTGAGAGTCAGTGAGAGAGAGTCAGTCAGTGAGAGAGTCAGTCAGTCAGTGAGAGAGAGTAAGAGAGTCATTCAGTGATAGAGAGTCAGTCAGTGAGAGAGAGTGAGAGAGTCAGTCAGTGAGAGACAGAGAGTCAGTCAGTGACAGAGCGAGAGAAAGTCAGAGAGTCAGTCAGTGAGAGAGAGAGTCAGTCAGTGAGAAAGAGAGAGTCAGACAGTCAGTCAGTGGGAGAGAGTCAGACAGTGAGAAAGAGAGAGTCAGAGAGTCAGTCAGTGAGAAAGAGAGAGTCAGAGAGTCAGTCAGTGAGAGAGAGTCAGACAGTGAGAGAGTCAGTCAGTGAGAGAGAGAGAGCGTGAGACAGTCAGTCAGTCAGTCAGTGAGAGAGTCAGTCAGTCAGTTAGTGAGAGAGTCAGTCAGTGAGTCAGTTAGGGAGAGAGTCATTCAGTGAGTCAGTGAGTCAATCAGTCAGTGAGAGAGTCGATCAGTCAGTCAGTGAGAGAGTCAGTCAGTTAGTCAGTGAGAGAGAGAGAGTTAGTCAGTCAGTCAGTGAGAGTCAGTCAGTCAGTGAGAGTGTCAGTCAGTCAGTGAGAGAGAGATTGAGAGAGTAGGTTAGTCAGTGAGTCAGTGGGAGAGAGAGTCAGTCGTCAGTCAGTCAGTGAGAAAGTCAGTCAGTCAGTTAGTCAGTCAATGAGACAGAGTGAGAGAGTCAGTCAGTGAGAGGGAGAGTCAGTCAGTGAGAGAGAGTGAGAGAGTTAGTCAGTGTGAGAGAGAGAGAGTTAGTCTTTGAGAGAGATTCAGAAAGTCAGTCAGTTAGTGAGAGAGTCAGTGAGTCAGTCAGTGAGAGAGAGAGTTAGTCAGTCAGTTAGTGAGAGAGTAAGAGAGTCAGTGAGTCAGTTAGTAAGTCATTGAGAGAGATTGGAAGTCATTCAGTCAGTGCGAGAGATTGAGCGCATCAGTCAGTCAGTGAGAAAGAGAGTGAGAGAGTCAGTCAGTCAGTGAGAGAGAGAGTCAGAGTCAATCAGTGAGAGAGTCAGTAAGTCAGTCAGTCAGTGAGAGAGTCATCCAGTCAGTGAGAGAGAGAGTCAGAGTCAGTCAGTCAGTTAGTGAGAGTAAGTTAGTCAGTCATTGAGAGAGATTGAGAGTCAGTCAGTCAGTGAGAGAGATTGAGCGAGTCAGTCAGTCAGTGAGAGAGAGAGTAAGAGAGTCAGTCAGTTAGTGAGAGAAAGAGAGTCAGTCATTCAGTGAGGGAGTCAGTGAGTCAGTGAGTCAGTCAGTCAGTCAGTCAGCGAGAGAGTCACTCAGTCGGTCAGTGAGAGAGAGAGTCAGTCAGTCAGAGAGTCTGTGAGAGTCAGTCAGTCAGTGAGAGAGTCAGTCAGACAGTGAGAGTGAGATTGAGAGAGTCAGTCAGTCAGTCAGTGAGGGAGAGTGAGAGAGTCAATCAGTCAGTCAGTGAGAGACTCAGTCAGTCAGTGAGAGAGAGTGAGAGAGTCAGTCAGTGAGAGAGAGAGTCAGTCACTGAGAGAGAGTGAGAGAGTCAGTCAGTGACAGAGAGAGAGTTAGTCTGTGAGAGAGAGTCAGAAAGTCAGTCAGTTAGTGAGAGAGTCAAAGAGTCAGTCAGTCAGTGAGAGAAAGTCAGTCAGTTAGTGAGAGAGTCAAAGAGTCAGTCAGTCAGTTAGTGAGCGAGTAAGAGAAGCAGTAAGTCAGTTAGGGCGAGTCAGTTAGTCGGTCGTTGAGAGAGTTTGAAAGTCAGTCAGTCAGTGAGAGAGATTGAGCACGTCGGTCAGTCAGTGAGAGAGAGTGAGAGAGTCAGTCAGTCAGTGAGAGAGAGACAGTCATAGTCAATCAGTGAGAGAGAGAGTCAGTCAGCCAGTCAGTCAGTGAGAGAGTCAGTCAGTCAGTGAGTCAGTCAGTCAGTCAGTCAGTGAGAGAGTAACTCAGTCTGTCAGTGAGAGAGTCAGTCAGTCAGTGAGAGAGAGCAAGAGATTCAGTCAGTGAGTCTGTGAGAGTCAGTCAGTCAGTGAGAGAGTGAGAGAGTCAGTCAGTCAGTGAGAGAGAGATTGAGAGAGTCAGGAGGTCAGCCAGTCAGTCAGTCAGTGAGAGAGAGTGAGAGAGTCAATCAGTCAGTCAGTGAGAGAGTCAGTTAGTCAGACAGTCAGTGAGAGAGAGTGAAAGAGTCAGTCATTTAGTCAGTCAGTCAGTCAGTCAGTGAGAGAGAGAGTGAGAGAATCAGTCAGTGAGAGAGAGAGAGAGTGTGAGAGTCTGTCAATCAGTCAGAGAGTCAGTCAGTCAGTCAGTCAGTGAGATAGAGATTGAGAGAGTGAGTTAGTCAGTCAGACAGTGAGAGACAGCGTGAGAGAGTCAGTTGGTGGGTCAGTCAGTCAGTCAGTGAGACAGACTGAAAGAGTCAGTCAGTGAGAGAGAGTCAGTCAGTGAGAGAGAGTGAGAGAGTCAGTCAGTGAGAGAGAGAGAGTCAGTCAGTGAGAGAGCGAGAGAGAGTCAGAGAGTCAGTGAGTGAGAGAGAGAGTCAGTCAGTGAGAAAGAGAGAGTCAGAGAGTCAGTCAGTGAGAGAGAGTCAGACAGTGAGAAAGAGAGAGACAGAGAGTCAGTCAGTGAGAAAGAGAGAGTCAGAGAGTCAGTCAGTGAGAGAGAGTCAGACAGTGAGAGAGTCAGTCAGTGAGAGAGAGAGTGAGAGAGTCAGTCAGTGAGAGAGTCAGTCAGTCGGTTAGTGAGAGAGTCAGTCACTG
Source organism: Triturus cristatus (assembly GCF_964204655.1). Lineage (NCBI taxonomy): Eukaryota > Metazoa > Chordata > Amphibia > Caudata > Salamandridae > Triturus > Triturus cristatus. Next base: position 586,264,754 of record NC_140591.1, on the reverse strand, counting down.
AGTCAGTTAGTGAGAGAGTCAGTCAGTGAGTCAGTCAGTCAGTGAGTCAATCAGTCAGTGAGAGAGTCAATCAGTCAGTCAGTGAGAGAGTCAGTCATTTAGTCAGTGACAGAGAGAGAGTGAGAGAGCTAGTCAGTCAATCAGTCAGTCAGTGAGAGTCAGTCAGTCAGTCTGTGAGAGAGTCAGTCAGTCAGTGAGAGAGTCAGTCAGTCAGTTAGAGAGAGAGTGTGAGAGTCTGTCAATCAGTCAGAGAGTCAGTCAGTCAGTCAGTCAGTGAGATAGAGATTGAGAGAGTGAGTTAGTCAGTCAGACAGTGAGAGAGAGCGTGAGAGAGTCAGTTGGTGGGTCAGTCAGTCAGTCAGTGAGACAGACTGAGAGAGTCAGTCAGTGAGAGAGAGTCAGTCAGTGAGAGAGAGTGAGAGAGTCAGTCACTGAGTCAGTTAGTGAGAGAGTCAGTCAGTGAGTCAGTCAGTCAGTGAGTCAATCAGTCAGTGAGAGAGTCAATCAGTCAGTCAGTGAGAGAGTCAGTCATTTAGTCAGTGACAGAGAGAGAGTGAGAGAGCTAGTCAGTCAGTCAGTCAGTCAGTGAGAGTCAGTCAGTCAGTCTGTGAGAGAGTCAGTCAGTCAGTGAGAGAGAGATTGAGAGAGTAGGTTATTCAGTGAGTCAGTGGGCGAGAGAGTCAGTCAGTCAGTCAGTGAGAAAGTCAGTCAGTCAGTTAGTCAGTCAATGAGACAGAGTGAGAGAGTCAGTCAGTGAGAGAGAGAGTCAGTCAGTGAGAGAGAGTGAGAGAGTCAGTCAGTGAGAGAGAGAGAGAGTTAGTCTTTGAGAGAGATTCAGAAAGTCAGTCAGTTAGTGAGAGAGTCAGTGAGTCAGTCAGTGTGAGAGAGAGTCAGAGAGTCAGTGAGTCAGTTAGTGAGAGAGTAAGAGAGTCAGTGAGTCAGTTAGTCAGTCATTGAGAGAGATTGAGAGTCATTCAGTCAGTGAGAGAGATTGAGCGCGTCAGTCAGTCAGTGAGTAAGAGAGTGAGAGAGTCAGTCAGTCAGTGAGAGAGAGAGTAAGAGTCAATCAGTGAGAGAGAGAGTCAGTAAGTCAGTCAGTCAGTGAGAGAGTCATTCAGTCAGTGAGAGAGAGTGAGAGAGTCAGTCAGTCAGTTAGTGAGAGTAAGTTAGTCAGTCATTGAGAGAGATTGAGAGTCAGTCAGTCAGTGAGAGAGATTGAGTGAGTCAGTCAGTCAGTGAGAGATAGAGTAAGAGAGTCAGTCAGTCAGTGTGAGAGAGAGAGAGTCAGTCAGTCAGTGAGAGAGTCAGTGAGTCAGTCAGTCAGTCAGTCAGCGAGAGAGTCACTCAGTCAGTCAGTGAGAGAGAGAGCAAGAGAGTCAGTCAGTCAGAGAGTCTGTGAGAGTCAGTCAGACAGTGAGAGAGTCAGTCAGTCAGTGAGAGTGAGATTGAGAGAGTCAGGCAGTCAGTCAGTGAGGGAGAGTGAGAGAGTCAAACAGTCAGCCAGTGAGAGACTCAGTCAGTCAGTGAGAGAGAGTGAGAGAGTCAGTCAGTGAGAGAGAGAGTCAGTCAGTGAGAGAGAGTGAGAGAGTCAGTCAGTGAGAGAGAGAGAGAGTTAGTCTGTGAGAGAGAGTCAGAAAGTCAGTCAGTTAGTGAGAGAGTCAAAGAGTCAGTCAGTCAGTTAGAGAAAGTCAGTCAGTTAGTAAGAGAGTCAAAGAGTCAGTCAGTCAGTTAGTGAGCGAGTAAGAGAGTCAGTGAGTCAGTTAGGGAGAGTCAGTTAGTCGGTCATTGAGACAGTTTGAGAGTCAGTCAGTCAGTCAGTGAGAGAGAGAGTCAGAGTCAATCAGTGAGAGAGAGAGTCAGTCAGTCAGTCAGTCAGTGAGAGAGTCACTCAGTCTGTCAGTGAGAGAGTCAGTCAGTCAGTCAGTGAGAGAGAGCAAGAGTTTCAGTCAGTCAGAGAGTCTGTGAGAGTCAGTCAGTCAGTGAGAGAGTGAGAGAGTCAGTCAGTCAGTGAGAGAGAGATTGAGAGAGTCAGGAGGTCAGCCAGTCAGTCAGTCAGTGAGAGACAGTGAGAGAGTCAATCAGTCAGTCAGTGAGAGAGTCAGTCAGTCAGACAGTCAGTGAGCGAGAGTGAAAGAGTCAGTCATTTAGTCAGTCAGTTAGTCAGTGACAGAGAGAGTGAGAGAATCAGTCAGTCAGTCAGTGAGTCAGTCAGTCAGTGAGAGAGTCAGTCAGTCAGTTGAAGAGAGAGTGTGAGAGTCTGTCAATCAGTCAGAGAGTCAGTGAGAGAGTTAGTCAGTCAGTTAGAGAGTGAGTCAGTCAGTCAGTCAGTGAGATAGAGATTGAGAGAGTGAGTTAGTCAGTCAGACAGTGAGAGAGAGAGAGTGAGAGAGTCAGGTGGTGGGTCAGTCAGTCAGTGGGAGAGTCAGTCAGTCAGTCAGTGAGACAGACTGAGAGAGTCAGTCAGTGAGAGAGAGAGAGTCAGTCAGTGAGAGGGAGTGAGAAAGTCAGACAGTGAGACAGAGAGCATCAGAGTCAGTCAGTGAGAGAGAGAGTCAGTCAGTCAGTCAGTGAGAGAGTCAGTCAGTCAGTTAGTCATTCAGTGAGACAGACTGAGAGAGTCAGTCAGTGAGAGAGAGAGTCATTTAGTGAGAGAGAAAGTGAGAGAGTCAGTCAGTGAGAGACAGAGTCAGAGTCAATCAGTGAGAGTGAGAGTCAGTCAGTCAGTGAGAGAGTCAGTCAGTGAGTCAGTCAGTCAGAGAGTCAGTCAGTCAGTCAGTCAGAGAGTCAGTCAGTCAGTCAGTTAGAGAGTGAGAGAGTCAGTCAGTCAGTGAGAGTGATTGAGAGAGTCAGTCAGTCAGTGTGAGAGAGTGAGAGTCAGTCAGTCAGTGGGAGAGTGAGAGAGTCAGTCAGTGGGAGAGTCACTCAGTGAGAGAGTCACTCAGTGAGAGAGTCACTCAGTCAATCAGTGAGAGAGAGAGTGAAAGAGTCAGTCAGTCAGAGAGTCAGTGAGAGTCAGTCAGTGAGAGAGTCAGTCAGTCAGTCAGTGGGAGAGAGATTGAGAGAGTCAGGCAGTCAGTCAGTCGGTCAGTCAGTGATAGAGAGAGTGAGAGAGTCAGTCAGTCAGTCAGTAAGAGAGATTGTGAGAGAGTCAGTCAGTGAGAGAGTGTGAGAGAGTCAGTCATTTAGTCAATCAGTCAGTGAGAGAGTCAATCAGTTAGTGAGACAGTCAGTCAGTGAGTCAGTCAGTCACTGAGAAAGTCAGTCAGCCAGTCGGACAGAGAGTGAGTGAGTGAGTCAGTCAGTCAGAGAGTCAGTCAGACAGTGAGAGAGAGATTGAGAGAGTGAGTTAGTCAGTCAGTCAGTGAGCCAGTTAGTTAGTCGCAGTCAGTCAGTCAGTGAGATAGTGAGTCAGTCAGTGAGTTAATCAGTCAGTCAGTCAGTGAGAGAGTTGGTCAGTCAGTCAGTGAGAGAGAGAGTGAAAGAGTCAGTCAGTTAGTCAGTCAGTGAGAGAGAGAGTGAGAGAGTCAATCAGTCAGTTAGGCTGTCAGAGAGTCAGTCAGTCAGCCAGTGAGAGTATCAGTCAGTCAGTGAGTCAGTCAGTCAGAGAGAGAGTCAGTTAGTCAGTCAGTGAGAGAGAGAGTGAGAGATTAAGTCAGTCAGAGAGTCAGTGAGAGTCAGTCAGTCAGTCAGTGAGAGAGTGAGAGACTCAGTCAGTTAGTGAGAGAGAGTTTGAGAGAGTCAGGCAGTCAGTCAGTTGGTCAGTCATTGAGAGAGAGAATGAGAGAGTCAGTCAGTCAGTGAGAGAGAGTCAGTCAGTCAGTCAGTGAGAGAGAGAGTCAGTCATTAATCAGTCAGAGAGAGAGTGAGAGAGTCAGTCAGTCAGTGATAGAGTCAGTCAATCAGTTAGTGAGACAGTCAGTCAGTGAGTCAGTCAGTCACTGAGTCAGTCAAAGAGTGAGAGAGTCAGTCAGTCAGTCAGAGAGTCAGTCAGAGAGTCAGTCAGTCAGTGGGAGAGTCAGTCAGTCAGTAAGAGAGAGATTGAGAGAATGAGTTAGTCAGTCAGTCAGTGAGAGAGCCAGTTAATTAGTCACAGTCAGTGAGTCATTCAGTCAGTGAGAGAGTTGGTCAGTCAGTCAGTGAGAGAGAGAGTGAGAGAGTCAGTAAGTTATTCAGTCAGTGAGAGAGAAAGTGAGAGAGTCAGTCAGTTAGTCAGTCAGAGAGTCAGTCAGAGAGTCAGTCAGAGAGAGAGAGATGGAGAGTCAGTCAGTGAGAGAGTGAAAGAGTCAGTCAGGCAGTCAGTGAAAGAGAGAATGAGAGAGTCAGTCAGTCAGTCAGAGAATCAGTGAGAGAGTCAGTCAGTCAGAGTGTCAGTCAGTCAGTGAGTCAGTCAGTCAGTCAGTGAGAGAGAGAGAGATTAAAAGAGTGAGTGAGTCAGTCAGTCTGTGAGACAGAGAGTGAGAGAGTCAGTGAGTGAGTCAGTCAGTCAGTGAGAGAGTCAGTCAGTCAAATAGTCTGCCAGTGAGCAAAGGTGGTGGAGGGCACATAGAGAGGAGGTGGTGGAGGGCACCACAGAGAGAGGAGGTGGTGGAGGGCACAGAGAGAGGAGGTGGTAGAGGTCACAGGGAGAGGAGGTGGAGGGCACAGAGGAGGTGGAGGGCACAGAGAGTGCAGGTGGTGGAGTACACAGAGAGCGCAGGTGGTGGAGGGCACAGAGAGAGGAGGTGGTGGAGGTCACAGAGAGGGCAGGTGGTGGACGGCACAGAGAGAGGAGGTGGTGAAGGGCACAGAGAGAGGAGTTGGTGGTGGGCACAGAGAGTGGAGGGGAGGGCAAAGAGAGAGGAGGTGGTGGAGGGCAGAGAAAGAGGAGGTGTAGGGCACAGAGAGAGAGAGGAGATGGACGGCACAGAGAGAGCAGGTGGAGGGCAGAGAGAGAGGAGGTGGAGGGCAGACAGAGAGGAGGTGGAGGGCACAGAGAGATGAGATGGAGGGCACAGAGAGAGGAGGTGGAAGGCATAGAGACCGTAGTTGGTGGAGGGCACAGAGAGAGGAGGTGGTGGAGGACACAGAGAGAGGAGGTTGAGGGCACAGAGAGAGGAGGTGGAGGGCACAGAGAGCACAGGTCGTGGAGGGCACAGAGAGTGCAGGTGGTGGAGGGCACAGAGAGAGGAGGAGGTGGAGGGCACAGAGAGAGGAGGTGGTGGTGGGCACAGAGAGAGGAGGTGGAGGGCACAGAGAGTGCAGGTGGTGGAGGGTACAGAGAGCGCAGGTGGTGGAGGGCACAGAAAGCGCAGCAGGGTGAGGGCACAGACATAGGAGGTGGTGGAGGGCACAGAGAGAGGAGGTGGTGGAGGGCAGAGAAAGAAGAGGTGGCGGGCACAGAGAGCGCAGGTGGTGGAGGGCATAGAGAGAGGAGGTGGTGGAGGGTAGTGAGAGAGGAGTCATTGTAGGGCACAGAGAGTGGAGCTGGTGGAGGGCACAGAGAGAGGAGGTGGTGGAGGGCACAGGGAGAGGAGGTAGAGGGCACAGAGAGAGGAGGTGGTAGTGAGCACAGAGAGAGGAGGTGGAGGGCACAGTGAGCGCAGGTGGTGGAGGGTACAGAGAGCACAGCAGGGTGAGGGCACAGACATAGGAGGTGGTGGAGGGCACAGAGAGAGGAGGTGGTGGAGGGCAGAGAAAGAGGAGGTGGCGGGCACAGAGAGCGCAGGTGGTGGAGGGCACAGAGAGAGGAGGTGGTGGAGGGCAGTGAGAGAGGAGGTGGAGGGCAGAGAGAGAGGAGGTGGAGGGCACAGAGAGAAGAGATGGAGGGCACAGAGAGAGGAGGTGGAGGGCATAGAGAGCACAGGTGGTGGAGGGCACAGAGAGAGGAGGTGGTGGGGGACACAAAGAGAGGAGGTGGAGGGCACAGAGAGAGTAAGTGAAGGGCACAGAGAGCGCAGGTGGTGGAGGGCACAAAGAGAGGAGGTCGTGAAGGGCACAGGGAGAGTAGGTTCAGGGCACAGCGAGAGGAGGTGATGGAGGGCACAGAGAGAGGAGGTGGAGGGCACAGAGAGAGCAGGTGGTGGAGGGCACAGAGAGAGGCAGTGGTGGAGGACACAGAGACAGGAGGTGGAGGGCACAGAGAGGAGGTGGAGTGCAAAGAGAGCGCAGGTGGTGGAGGGCACAGAGAGCGCATGTGGCAGAGGGCACAGAGAGCGCAGGTGGTCCCCCATTAATATTAAACATTTATTTTGTATCTTCTAAAAGGAAGATGGTCAATCTTTTCCAGATTAAATGTGTTAAAGGTTAGAGGTCAGTGCAAGCAAGCAGCATGGAACTGGGTTTAAAGGGAAAAATAATTTCAACGGATGCTGCCCATCAAACATCTATTTTGTTAAAAACAGACGTGTAGGACGAAGTTAAACAGTCCTTTGCGAATTGTAGTTATTTCAAATGTATTTATTCATATTGGAAAGCTTGCATTTTCAACCATATTATTCTAAATGAATGATTTTCTCACTCTTGCATTCAGATTATTGCAGCGTTTCTGCCTGCGCTTTCTTTGCCCACATCTCTGTTTACCGAAGGCTCACTTTCTTAGACGTGTGACCTTGCGCATCTTTGTGTTTTTGCATTTTTTCTGTTCCAGCAGCATCTGGCTTGTTGGAAAATGTCACTTGACATTGTTGATATTTGCGCAACTTCGCAGGTGGAAAACATTACTCCAGAAAGTTCATAAATACCCCAGCACAATGAAAACAAGATCCCCACAAGGCACGGCAATTCCTCACGGTGCTGTGAGTGAACCAGACCCACGAGGAGAGGAATGCAGATGCCAGCCTGCGCGCCCCTGCTCGCTCCCGCAAGCAAAACGCTGTGGTAGTGAACAATTGGTAAAAAGGTGGGACATGCGCCCGCCTTTAGCCATTTGCATGCTACAATAAGAAAAGGACACAGGCAACAGCCAACCTAGTGCGTGGGGAGAGTCAGACCCACACATAGAAATTTTAAGTGCTTACAAGAAGCCTCACAGAGCGGCGCCTGCACGCTGGCTCAGGCGCGACCTAAAAATGGGCCTCTGGACTTTGTCTGAGCTGTCGAAAAATAACAACGGCGGAATGGCAAGGTTCATCCTCCAAGATGCTGCGGTGAGGAGTGTTTCTCCCTTCTCATTCAATAATTCTTTCTTGCTCACATAGAGGACCATTTCTGTCCCTGTGATATAGTAAAACAACATTGATGAATGCTCATTAGGATATTGTGAAATGAGAAACTGATATGACAGACTGTTGTTAAATACACTCAAATGAATAGACTAGTTTTCTCATAATTTTTGTATTCCAGTTATTGTTTTCAATAGATTCTGATAATCTCCTCTATGCATATGTTTGAATCACTAGGAGTAATTATGTCCGAATAATGAACTGATTGCTTGCTGAGTTGAATTTCTTTAGGAATTTTCTATTACATACGTTCCGGTTTGTTCTCGTTAATTATTCATGTGACTATCTCTCCCCTAATCTCCTTGTTTTGTTAAAAACTTTCCTTTTGACGTTTTGCTTACTAATGAATAACAAAAGGACTTCGTCAGCATACAACCACAGTCTACAGTGCCTTTCTGTCTCCTGCTGTACATTATGTATAAGATCCATTCATTTATTTTCAGGTTCTTGGCACTTAGCATCCACTGCAATCACATCCTCCTAATTGCATCACTACTCATTCTCTATCATCCCCCCAAAATATACAAATAACCCAAATCAAGATGATATCTTATTTTTTATTTATTTATTTATTTATTGTTCAGTTAGTTTAAACCATAACAATATTACAAACACAAATTTTAACAAAAGAGCAAATCGCATAAAAGTTGCATGTCTCTAAAAACATCTTAAAATATATGTAATTATAAAATATACTTCATGTTTCATCATTGCTCAGATTTAGCTTTCAGTTCTTGTTTGTGAGTACGTAAAAAAATTAACCAGTTCACAGTTCATTTGGGGGTCAGTGGAGTCCAGTCCTCTTATGATAGCTGTTCTGCACGACTTTATGCCTCTATCCAGAAATGCTCGCCATAATATTGTGGTTCGTGCTGGTTGCAATATCTTGCAGTGGCATACAAGATGAATCAGATCTTCCTTTTTATAGCCACAATGGCGCCAATTTTCATTTTCCTTATATTTCCAGTGAGGGGCATCCGCAAGAGTGGGGAACTGTCCAAACCTTTTTGAATGTTTGGTAGGAAATTTGTTTATTTCACTGCTCACTTGTGCAGGTAACCTTTAATGCATGTTCCAAAAATGTATATGCTGGAGAGTGTTTATCTTGTTCCGTTTCCTGCCATAAAGATTTGGTAAGACTGTTTTGCTCTACGTTTTGTTTTATGTGGTACCATACTTTAATGTATGTGTAAAGTCTGCCCAGTGTTTCGTTCATTAGCCCGAACTCCAGGCGCATCTGTGCTGGTGAGGCAGTCTTCGGGAGTTGAAGAACCTTTTTATAAATGCACGCCATTAGTTTGTTTAGGGTTTCTGAATCCTTCCCGTGCATTGCAGCACTGGCGTATGATAGTGTTGGCAGAGCTTTGGCTGAAATTATCGTTAATAATAGTTTCAAAGACGGTCCCTCCAGTTTCTTTGCAAGTGTTTTAAGGGCGAATGTTAGTGCCCCTGCTCGCTGTGTCATGAATTTTTTCTGATTGCGAAACGATAATTTATCATCGATAAAAAGTCCCAAATATTTGTAGTATGATACTTTCTCCAGTAGATTGCCCTTTAATCTAATATGTTGAGTCGAGGCTGTTCGATTTGTAATAAGCATAGATTTGGTTTTTGAAAAATGTAATTCCAAATAATTTACCGACAGAAATTCTGAGAGTTCGTTTAGTAGTCTTGTCAAGCCTACCACCTTAGTCAAGCTTAAAAGAACAATATCATCTGCATAGGCGAGATGCGATAATTGTAGTTTTCCCGGCTTCGGTGAGTGTGAGTTAATTCCATCTAGTTGTCTTGAAAGGTCTGAGATGAATAAATTAAAAAGGTGCTGAGTCAGTACGCACCCCTGCTTCAGACACATGTTGGTATACTCTTTTCTGGATATTCTAGCTCCATTTCCAAGCTTCATGCGTACCCAGGTATCTGTATAAAACAGTAGTAGACCCTTCAATATTCTGTCTGGTATATCCCAGGATTTTAATTTAGACCACATGAGTTTCCGATCTACGCTGTCAAAAGCAGATTTTAGGGCGATGTAACACAGATGAAGATCTTGTTTTCTATTTTTGCATCTTTCAGCAATCATTGAAATGGACAGAATATTGGTAATAGTTCCAATACCCTTCATAAACCCGGTTTGATTTTTTGGTATTAGGTTACATTCTCTAGACCAATCAGCTAGGTCTTTAAGGATTAATGAGGCAAAATATTTGGCTTCAACATTTGGGTTCAATTTTTGGCGATTAGCCTATAATTTTTGGGACTCGATCTGTCACCTCCTTTGTAAATAGGGGTAATGATTGATCCCTGCAATGATTTGATTGTTAAGTTCTACGTCAATGTAGAGTTTCCCTAGGATTGAGCTCCAGTACTCCGAATCGTATTTAAAAGTTACCTGGGGAATGCCGTTCGGGCCCGGAACGCTGTCGCTTTTGCCTTTCTTTATTATTATTAGGAGCTTATAAAGCACGCTTATACCCAAAGGTGTCCTGGCGCTGAGAAACTGATCATCCCTGGAGAGCGAGTGTCTAATCCCTAAACAACCAAGTCTTCAAGCCCTTTCTGAAAGAGAGAAGTTCCTCCATTTTTCTCATATGTGCTGGCAGACCGTTCCATGCAGTAGCAGCACCATATGAAAACAGCTTTCCTCCCCAGCTGGCCTTTTTTATCCTAGGCACCACTACTAGATTGCACTCCAAAGAGCGCAGTGCCCTCCCCGGCACATACTGCTTAAAACAGGCCTTAAGAAACTCCGGGCCAGTGCCTTTTAATGCCTTGAAGACTGTACACAAGGCCTTAAATTGGGAGCGTTTGTGAATTGGTAGCCAATGAAGTTTCCTCATTCCTTCTCGGATTGAGACATGTTTAGGAGTACCTGTCAACAGTCTCGCTGCCGCGTTCTGCACCAACTGCAGTCTGTACAGGTGTTTCTTTTGCAAGTTAAGGTACAGACTGTTGCAGTAGTCAAGACGCGAGAGAATGAGAGCCGACACTACTAGCCGGAGACCATCCGTGGGAAGCAATGTTTTAACTTTCCTCAGAATCCTGAGGATGTGAAAGCAGGATGAGACTACACCACTGACCTGATTTCCAAAGTCCAGTTTCTGGTCCATAATCACCCCCAGATTCCTAGCTTTGGGTGTGGGCACCGGTATCTTCCCCAGTACCTGGCTGTTTGTTATTTCTTCTGTTGTATACATTGATTGATTGGTCTGTGATTTCAATTCATTCTCGACAGTGTGCTTCACAGTCGGTAACTGGAAATTGTCTATGTCGTGGAGTTGTTCTTCTTTTAATGTATCCCTGAGAAAGTTAACCCACTCCTGCTTTTGTATGTGCGATGTTAAGGTGTTTCGAGGTCTCGACAAGTTGTTTATTGTCTGCCAAAATTTGTTGAGATCTGAATGTCTTTAATTGTAAATTAGTTTAGACCAGAAACTCTCGGCTTTCTCTTTTTAAAATTCCCATATTCTTTTTTTGAATTGTATTCTCATTTGTTGAAATGCTTTCCAGCATACGCCCTTGGATTTGTCCTGTCGCAGTTTCCTTTGAGCTTTTCTTAGTTCTTTCTTTAGCATTTGCAGATCTTTTGGTAGATTTTTTGTCTGGTAATATCTTTTGACCCTAATTTCTGAGACTTTCATAGTTTTTGCTAATTTGTCTAGGAATTGCGACCAAGCTTGTATTCTGTTAATGGGTTCTGATGTTAGTTCGGCCAAGAGACTCTTTAGTGTTAAAAACAAGTCTATTTGTATTCATCCATTTCAGCCGTTTTAAATTGATTGAGGTAATTTCACCCTCTGGAGCATTAGTAAGTTGGTTTCTTGGTGTGTTTAGGTTGAAGGTGACATGCTGTATTGAGTGATCACTCAAAGGGGTAAACTCTGTATAGAAGCGAGCTAATGTTGGTAATAAAGGAAGGGTTAAGTGTGTGAAGTCTAGCGTTGAGTGCGCCCTTGGACCGTAATATGTTTTTTCCGGAGGGCGATCTTCGTTGTTTCTTCCATTAAGGACCCGCATACCTTGGAATTCAATATCTGTGGCTAGTTGCTTACTAATGCGGTCCATAGAATAAATCCCTGTATTGTGTTGCTGTGGCACACACCAAAATGAGTTATCTGCTGTTAGGATTTTGTCTCCATCTGGCGTGAATATCAAATTTGAGTTAAAATCAACTGTTACTATTAAATTCCAGGTCGGCTCATCGCAACGTAGTCATGATATTGTTTTAATTAAAAAGGCGTTTTTCTCCTTTTTTATATGAGCCTTCGGTTGTGTATAGTAATTGATTAGTAGTATCGTTTTACCTGTACTTAAGTTTTGATCTGAGAATTTTACAATTTGTATGCTGGGATCCGGAGATTTCAACTGTTCTGTTGATATTTTTAGAGCTGTAGATACATACACAGTCAATCCTCCTACTGCCCTGCCATAGTACTTGCATTTTTCCGCAGCTACTATATAGTGGGCGTAACCTGCTATTGGAATATCTTCCTGCGACCAAGTTTCTTGCTGGGCTATAATGTCACAATCTGCCCACTCCTAATGTGGAAGGCCTTCATCAAGCAGTCTCCTGGCTCCTGCTATATTCCAAGATATCATGTGTATTGCATTTTTTTCAGAAGTGGAAACCATAGCTCCCTTATGTCAGACACTTTGGCTGTTCAATATACTGGGTTGCCAATTCCATTTATCTTGATTTAGGTCACTCACCCCATGTGTTCCTTTTATTGATACGACCGGGGTCTGGGCAGTATCACTCCTGCCTTTTGCATCATGTAGAATTGAATATACCTGTACAGGAGGTTTCTTGTGATTTATTATCCTTTTCGTGTCCTCCTGTTCAATTTCTTTCAATGGGAATGGATAACGCGGTCTTACTGGTTCTTTTAATTGAATGTCCCAGGTAGAGAATTGTTCAGAGCTGCTTAGTATTAGCTGTGCTAACTCCGATGTCTGCCATGTTGTTAATGTTCGTTCTTTTGTTGTGTTGATTTCTCCTGGGAGAAATTGCACTGCTGCAATATCTGACGATTTTATATGTTTTAATTCCTGAATTTCAGCCAAGAGTTTCAAGATATTGCCTCTGTTTAAAGTATCACAGTTTATATGCGTTTCATATTCCGGGGACCACATTAGCTGATGATCTACCTGGTCTTTGGTCGTTTTTCCTATTCTGGTATCTTTGTCCTCCATTCTCTTGTTCTGAGTTTTGAATTTGGTTAGCAATGCAGATACTTAGTTGACCGCCATCTGGACATTGCTGCCTGGTGTGTTTAGGATTTTAAGGAGATGCTAGAGAACGTTGGGCGTCCTCTTCTTTTGCTAGGTGACAAGTTAAGGACATTGTATTTACTTTCTCTGCATATGTAATTCTCCTTACATCAGATTTCCAATAGTTAGTGTCAGTAGGTTTGCTGGTTACCGCTGGAGCCCTCTGTTCTTTAGTGCTTGACAGAGTGGCTTGCTTTATTGTAACTCCCCGTTTTGACATATTTAAAATATCCTCTAAAATATCCTGTCGTCCATCTTCTTATCTGATTCCTCCTCAGTTTTATTTTCATTTTTGTGTAACCATGTCGATAAAGACATATCGTATTTTCCAGGCTTATTACTTTTAACTGTGATATTTAATTCTTTATATGATCTACTACTATCTTCTTGCTTTACTTTTGCAGCTACAAGTTGTTCCACTGACTTAATTTTTTTGGGACATTTAGGTGATTCTTGTGAGCAATCCTAGGTTTCCCTTGTGGATGTCTTATTAGTATCATTCCTGGGGGCTTCCACTGTGTCTATAATTGTATCCTTAGTTTCTTTACAGAGAGGGTTTACATTTCTTGTGTCAGCATCCTGTGTTGGTTCTGGAGGATGTTCCTTTTGAGGTTCATCTTCTGTTGTTGTGACAAAGATGGGATATACTTTTTTAACTTCATGAGTGTTAAATTCATTTTCCCTATTTCTTGCCTTTCTTTCCTTCTTTGTTTTGCCTTCTAGATTGTGGCCTCAGTTTTTCTGGTTGCTCAGTGATGATGCTCTGATTAGTTTGCAGCACTTCCGCCATCTCAATAGTGGAAATTTGAAGTTCTTTCTTTTGATCTTGGTTTATTCTTGCTTGTGCCTGTGCGTTGTTATGAATTATATTTTCCTCTATTATTGCTATATTAGTGGGCTCTAAGTTCCCAGCTGGTAAGACCAAGCGCTTGTTTAAACAGAGTATGTGTTCCATTATTTTTTATAAGAAACCTAATCAAGATGATATCAGTTTCACCTATAAGACAAAAAAAGAAATTAAAACAAAGGAACTTTTAAAAAAGAACATCAAACGGTAATTTATAATAACATAATTTGCAAAAATGCTCCTCGCTAAAAAGACAAAAATGTCCCTACTCACCTAGAGCCTCACACAAATAGCCCACAAAACATAGGTACTCCATATAAAAACAAAAAATATCAAAATGTATTTTCCCCCATTCTAAAAAAGCAAGAATCCTAAGAAAGAAATACATATGCCAAACTTTCTGTGGTCCAAATGTGTGTGAGTTCTGCACACTATCCAGCATCAAAAAACCAAACTCACAAAGAACCAGGAAGTGGCTAAACTATTTACAAGTAAATCGACTATGTCCCACTAGGACAAACTCACCCAAATCTCACAGATCCAGGTGTGCTTGATCTTAAACAAGCTTCTTTTTGGGGTCAAATTATTTCATAGGCACCAACAAACTCACCCAAATCTGCCCGGTGAGCCTATTAAAGTTCATGAATCATTTTAAATGTGTGTCCAAATTTAATGAAAGAGTGGAAGCTAAAACTACAATTTTGTCCCACATGGTTGCCGCCAAATTAATTTCCACTCTGCTATTGAATAAAAGTAATCAGAAGGAAGCTGGTGATTTTTTACCTCAGTTTCTCAATATGGAAACTCTCAATTTTAATAGGTTTAGGTTTCTTTTCCTAGCCGAGCAGACAACAAAGGTACGCCAGCAAAGATAGACACTATTGACACAAGAAGGTAGGTTGTAAAATCTGTTAACACTCCTATCGGGAATTACAATGTCAGCAGAGTAACGAAGAAACTCTCTCGTTCTCACTCGCACTGCTGCCTCTTAAAAACAGCCCAAATCTCTGGGATCAAAAGGGAAGAATGAAGGATTTGGCCCAGAATTACCTATACCTTCCTAATTCCTAATTTCTCAGGGTATTCTATAAATTCAGCCAAAATACTTCATAATTTCGCACCCCCAGAATTAACAGAAAATTAGGCATCACTAACTCCGAGGGTCATAGTTACAACATTTTGGTGTAAGGTAGCGCTGCAAGCCTTCTAGCTGCGCTGCCCTACGTCAAAAGAAAAGGGCAGGAATGTGCTGTATCTACAAGTTTTAGCGCATTTCTGCCCTTTCTGCCAGCGCCGGAGCACATACTGCAGCTGAGAGCCAACGTAGGCACCCGGTGCATGGGTTTCTGTGTTGTTGGCATGATTGTTTTTGTGCGGGCCAAAAGAGGCGTTTTCCTCATTCTATGTATGCCCTTGTTATGCCTGCTTTGGGAAGATATTAGTTTTGCCGCTGCCCGAGATTATTTTTTAATATGGGCAGTGTCAAAAAACCAGGAATGCCCCTTCCACGCAGAGTATTGCCTTACTCAACATTTACAAGGCCATGAAAAGCCGCACAGGGTTACTTTGCGTGGCCTTGTATATATGGACAGGCCTATTGTGACTCCAGAGCATCACAAAAGTGACTCTCCGGCAGTATAAAAGTGCCACCGGGGAATTAACACCCCATATCCAGTGCATAAGGCCAAACACTTTCCTTCTTATCACTAAACTCAGAGTAGATGACTTAAATGGCACGCACACCACTGCTCAGGGAATTGACAAAAACATATTAAATGATTTGTTAGGGCTGCGACCATACCCACAGCTTACTATATGTACACTACTCATGCAGAACCCCAAAAGCAATGCTTAAATGCACCTGCAACATTTACAAAACGGGTCAAAAAACATCTAGAAAGTGCAAAGAAATCAGTGGCCCACCACACAAGGGCAGAATCACTTCAAAAAAGTTTTAGGGACATATTTACGAGGGACTTGCATCATGCTTGAACTCAACGTGGTGCATGCACAACGCAAAGCCTCATGTCATAGTTATGATGCAACTCAAAGCCACTTTGGTGGCTTGGAATGGCTTCACAAATATGGAGTAATGCAATGCAGCACAAATCGCAGCATTGCCTTACTCTGCAAAAGAAAGGTATTCCATGGGCGTTGCAGTGGGTATTCTGCAGTACACATAGAAAGAGGGAAACACCTCTCTGGATAGTTTTTGTGCAGGAAGGTGCCCCTTCCTGCACAAAAACAATCCTGCCTGTAGCACAGGCACCCTTGCACCATGGTGAAAGGGTAACTTGCATTGGCGCTGAGCTGCCTAGATGGCACCAGCGCAGGGGGAAAGGACAGGAATACACTGTATTGGATGCAGGGCAGCCCAGCAGGGTAACTTGCAGCGCCGCCCTGCTCAACCGTTCTAGTAAATATGCCCCTTAATACTTTGTTGTGAGGGAAATTTATATTGCACCTGATTAGTAGTTTAGGCCCTACCTTCTTTAACACAATACACTAGCATCTATAATCGATGACTATAAAGGACGTACACATGCCAATTGGTTTGCCTTCTCCCCATGTTGCTTAAATTCTATGTAACCGGTGTCACAGGAATGACAGAAATGTGTGTAAGTCAGCATCAGTACAGTTTTCCTTGATATATTTCAGACAGCTTTGTTGCGTCATTTAGTGAAAGTAACAGGTTCACTGCACTATGATAACAGTAGTGATTTCAGAATACAGTGAGGTGCATTGTCCTTTCATGGAGCCTGGCAGTGACTCATACTTGTGACAAGTATGTTATTTGCTGTTTTTGAGTCATGCATCCTATCTTCTTGGAGTACCTTAATGCATGAGTGTTGAGTACGTCTTCAAAAACTCTGGTGTTTTTTAAGTCACTGGCAATGACGAAATGCTGCTCTTCCTGTACATGATCTTGAAGAGATCAGTAGTTCTTGTTCAGGCTTGCCAAGCAATGAATTATGAAAGTCTAGAAACAATTCCCGAAGTAATACCTTTGACATGCAGAGTTGCATTTATGTCCTATATTAATAGTGAAAGTGCTTAATTTGCAAAAGAATAAGTGTCGGTGCTCATCAAAATTTCGTTCAGAAACCCGCGGCTGGCACTATCAAATGTCGGGAGTGCTGTATACCAAAACTGTACAGTCTTGTTTCTACCTAATGCCTCTTTCATCCACACCAGACTCTCACTGTCCCATTATCTCGCTGTTGCCAGTACTTTTTCATCCCTGCTTTGTTGCTGTTTTCCTTATTTCTCTTCCTCCTTCTTTCCCCCTTTTGTGTTTTTAATCACTCTTGCTCTGGGTCAAAGTCTGGTGAGGAAAAATAAGCCCTGGTCCCCGTTATAAATGCCAGTGGGTCCCACGTGCAACCAGCAGCTCAAATTAAGCTCTGGATGTAAATGCTGATTAGAGAGCAATTTTTATTCTTAGTACAACGTCAATGTTGGGCAAAAACTAGCAATGACAAAGTCAATAGGCCTGTGCCATTTTACCTCATTGTGTCCTTTTTTGTGTGATGTGTGTTGTTTATTTTAGCCATGCTGCTTTATAAAGAGTGAACGTGGCCCAATGTGATACAACAGTTTACAGTGACAACTTAAACGCTAGAGGAACTAATAAACATATTGCAGGGAAAAAGAAACTCAGAACAAGTTACAAAAAATTACATATGTACAACAAATTAATAAAAATATGTTTACTGTGTAGAACCTGAGTACAATAGATCACCGATATATAACATGTTTAAGGAGGGAGTCCAGGTGGGTGAGATTAAGGGTAAGGCAGGTGTCAGCCTAGGGAGGGTTGAGAGGAGAAGAGGACAAGGTGCAGAAATATAAAAAATGGAACAGACATATAGCGTTAAACTCCTTGAATACAAAAATATCCTAACTCTGATTAATCAATCAATATGAGTATTACTACCTATAGTTTATGATCTGTGAGCAATAAGAACTTGGTACCCGACAAATACACTTTAAACCTCTCAACTTCCCACATGCAGTTAAGCATCTTATGCTCAATGGCTGAATATTACCTTTCTTGATCTCTGAATGTGTGGGAAGAAAAAGCAATAACACGTTCAGACTCACCTCTCCCATGGGATAGTACTGCCCTAATCCTACTCCAGTGGCATCAACAATTTTTCACAAAGGTATGCCTGATGAGCATGGACTCAACCGTGTAGCATTGGAGAGTTCCTTTTTCATTTCACTGAGTTCCATGTCTTGCACTTCCCCAAAATACATTTGACATTTTTCTTCAATAAAAAGTGTGGTTTTGCTTTGGTTGCAAAGTTTTCAATAAACTCACAAATAGCCAAAATGCTTGAAGCTGGTCAAGATCCCTGGGAATCAGTATTTCCTCAATAGATTTCAACAGGCCAGGACGTGGAGCAATCCCTTTGCCAGAAACAACACGTCAAATATACTCTACTTCAAACACAACAAATACACATTGATCCGTCTTAAGCCTCAAGTCCTTGGATCTGAGTGCAAGAACCATATCATCAAGTCTTTGAATATGTTCATCTACATCTTTACTGCAAACTAAAATGTCATATTAGAAAACCATAACTCCAGGAAGCCCTTTCAGTATTTCACTAATGGCTTGCTGAAACACAGGAGCAGCCCAGACAAGTCCAAACGACATTCTGAGGTACTGATAGACGGATGTATGACGTTACAACGCATGCTGTTACAACGCATGCTGTTACAACGAAAGTTTTACAACGCGAGTGCATTGACAACGCAGGACATTACAACGCAAGTCTT
Source organism: Triturus cristatus (assembly GCF_964204655.1). NCBI lineage: Eukaryota > Metazoa > Chordata > Amphibia > Caudata > Salamandridae > Triturus > Triturus cristatus. The sequence continues at coordinate 586,246,655 of NC_140591.1, read as the reverse complement.
TACATCGACTTGCACTAGATGGCGTGCTAACATTAAAAAAGTGTAATTTACTATTCCAACTCCAGTCCACGTAACAGTAGGGAAGGTGTTGGGATAGTAAACTACACTATTTTTAATGTTAGCACGCCATCTAGTGCAAGTCGATGTAAAGACTTGCGTTGTGATGTCCTGCGTTGTCAATGCACTCGTGTTGTAACAGTTTTGTTGTAATGGTAGTGCGTTGTAAAAGTTGCGTTGTAAAGGTTGTTCCCCCCGATAGACACCATTGGGAGTGACAAATGCTTTAAGATGCGTGGATTCCTCTGCTAAAACAATTTCATGGTACACAGAATGAAAAGGTAGCTTACAAAAATCTCTGTTCCCACTAATGTGACTAGCATTTTAACATCCTAGGTAATGCATGAACATGTACCCAAATGGTGTTATTCAAACTCCTTAGGTTGATGCACATCCTCAGTTAATTGTTTTCTTCCACGCAGCTTCTATAGGAGATAACCATAATGTGGTTAAACACGTTCAATAACACCATCAGAACACAGTTGATCCAGAAGTTTGCTCAAACTCTCTCCCAAACTCATAGGTACACATCCCAACTTATGCTTTACCGGTAAACAACCCTCTTTAAAGCATAGAACATGCACAAAGCCCTCCAATCCACCAAGTTTCCCCTTGAAAATGTCATCATTTATTTCTAGTGATCTCAGGAGCTTAGGAGAATTGTGTGTCACTTTGGTATCACCCCCACCCCCCCATTTAATTTACTGGGCACATCCCAGTTTGAGAGTCAAATCCAGACAACTTTGATTGTACCAACCCAGAATAGTGAGTCCAGGACTAGAAATATACACTTTCTCAAACACCTCCTGTCCCTTGAATTCTACTGTTGTTTCAAATAAAGCTCTAAATCAATTCTGGCACCATTGTAACCTTGAGGAGTGATGTCAGGAGCACACAATGTTTCCAAAAGATCACTTTCATCAAACATGCTTCTGGAAATGACTGATTTTTGATCTTGAGTCAGTTAATAGAGGTATAGTAACCTTTCCCACACAACATTTTCAATTGGATCTTTTTGATTTAGGGAATTCATTCTCATGCACCCTTGCAGTCATGACCACATTTTCCAAACTGTTGGTCATATCTTGGTCATTCACATCCATCACTGCATTCACATCACTGATTTTTGGACTCATTTTGCATAGTATGGCGAAATGCCCAGGAACACCACATTTAGCACAATGCTTCCCCAAAGCTGGACATTGTTTAAAAGAAGCAACATAGAATTTTGACCCACAGTGATAAAAACAATTGCTAATGTTGGGATTACTTTTCCTCTGCAATAGTTTGATATTGAAAGCGTTGCTTTCTTTAACAGCAGACACAGATTTCTCCAGTCCTTTGTTGAGAACTCTAGCTGATTCTTTCGACACTTGTATACTATTCGCCATTTCCATAGCTTCTTCGAGACACAGCTTCTCACATGTCAATAATATTTCTTGTCCTTTCCTAGTATGAAGCCTTGTAACCAATTGGTCTCTGACGAGTTGGTCAGTAAAGTTTTCAAATTAACACTTAGCTGCTTAAACCCGTAATGAAGCATTCTGACAACCGAATTGGCGGGTTTCCAAAAGTACTTTTCCAGTCTTTCAATGGCTTCCTCATATTCATCAACCTCTTCATCATCCTCAGGTGTAAATGTAGGAAGATGTGCAAAAAAATGTCTTGCCATTCCATGCCCAACAAATGTTCTAACAACTATCTCTCCCTGTTAGGTTAAAACTACAAACATTGATGGCTCTAAGGTAAGCATTCATAGCCCTGAACCACTCTTTCCAATGGATAGTTCTCAATGTGATTGCAAGAAAGGTGGTTGAAGATTTATTGGTTGCATGGTTACTACCACAGAGGATTACTGCTTTTTATATAAATAAAATACAAGGTGAAATGTGGGTTAGATTCAAAATTCTCCAAAGAACATTATGAAAATAATAATAATAGATTGCAGTAGATGTAGATTGAAAAAAAAAACTACTATAGAAATTAAGTACTCAAATTCCATGACTTGAAAGTGCTACAAAGGTATTCTTTTAGTAAAATAGCACATCAGGCAGGTCAAGTAAGTACTCCTTCATATATACAGTGGATCATCTGGAGACAAGATGACACCCACATACTCTCAACATGTGTGCAATGAGTGTAAAAATGTTATGAGAAGTAGCTTGATTGTTGCCAGAACTCTGTATACCTCTGCAACTGCCCATGAAAGGCCAAGTCGATATGCAGTTATGATTACAGGGATGTGGTCAAAATCCACGCAGCCTGACTGACACAGATGAGGTGGCAAAGTTGTAAACTGACCCACCTGCTGGAAATACCTGTAAACTATCCAGAAAAGAATGGTTGTTCTTCCTCCTCCTCCTCGACAATATTAAGTCTGAGGAGGGCTTGTAGCCTGACCAGGAAAACAGGCAAAGTATAGAAAGAAATCACAAAGTTTATTTGAAGTAAACAAACATAGTAACACCTTTACGGGTAGCTCCGTTACCCCAACTGTCTCAACTGCCCTGCTTGTTGTCTCGAACATCCATCACATCGAACCTCAGAATATTTAGGCTTGTGTGCCCAAGATTCCATACAAAGAAGAGCAGCACAACAGGACTAAAACAACTAAAGATAACTGATATCCTAGATGCAGGTCAGAAGGAACCTTTGGAAGACGAGCAGTGTGAGCACTTTCTTGAAGGTGTCTATTGAGTCAGTGGTATGAAGGCTAAGAGAGAAAGTTGCAGATTCTGGTCGCAATGCCAGAAAAGACCTGGGCCCTTGCATATTCCTTCTTGAAGGCTGCAGGTTCTAGTAGAGGTAGTGTAATGCCAGCCCTCCTGAAACTTTTAATTTCAGAGCAATATATTAGGGGGGTGGTGGGTAGTACCTTCTCTGTAATGCAGGCAGTCTTGTAGCACGGGCTGGCATCCAGTGAAGCCACTAAAGCATTAAAAGTTCATTAGAAATTTGGTCACATGCTTTGTCTACAGAGCCGTTGCACGTAGAACCTCCTTTAGAACAATTACATTAGTTTTAGGGTGATCTATCAGAACAGAGTTCCCACATTTGATCCCTGATCAAGGGTTTTTAGATCCCGTTCAGGAATGAACTGGCAATTCCCCTTGGTACTGATTAAAGCTTGTTGATTAAGGCCCATATTTATCAAAAAATCATCCAACACAAGCCACCTTACTGCGCTGTGTGAAAGGGCAAGAATGCTCCGTATTAACCATTATACGATGCATTCCTGACCTTTCCTAGTGCTGGTTCACTTTTGGCTGCCTAGTGCCAATGCAGGCACCCTTGCACCATGGTGCAAGGGTGCCTGCATTGTAGGTAGGATTGTTTTAGTGCCGAAAGGGGCACCTTCATGCACAAAAACAATAATCAGAGGCATTTTCCTTTCCAAGTGTGCTGCAGAATGTAAAAAACGAGGAGAAATAAAGATATTTCTCTTCTTTACGCCTCTGGTGGGAAGGCGCACCATTCAGTTGCATTCCCAGGTCTATCAATGTTGGTAAATCCAGGAATATCTAAAGAAATCCACAATGTCAAGTCTGATCTTGAAAAATCTATGACAGCTGAAGAGCTCACCAAAACATTGGAAGACATCAACATTCAGTTAGCTAAACACACTGCAGAAGTTACGTAAATTTTGCAGGGACACCATCGATTATAAAATGGGGGAAGTATACACGTGGGCGAACATTTACGCTAAACGCAGACAAAATAAACCCTACACCCTAAACACCGACACCTCTTCCTCAGACAGTGACATCACTGGCCAGCCAAAAAGAATTGAAAGAAATGAAAGAATCTTGAATCCTACAACAACTCTAAGCTCACCCAACATGGCATCAGCATCAAGTTCAGTCATCGGAGAAACGCCTCTTTTAGGGGGAGGCCCAGAGGAGCAGGACGAGCCAGGAGGAGTAAAAGGAAAAGGCAAGGACAAAGACGAGGATCAACCACAGACCCGCACAACAACAGCAAAGAAAGACAAAGGCAAGAAAGAGAATCAAAGGACAACTTAGTTATTAACATCTCAGACTACCAACTTAAATATGTTGAATTAAAAACCCTACAAAAGCGTACTTCTTTTGTACCCACCACCGGCACCAACACCATAGAACTCAACATCAGTTTTTTCAAACTCATGAGAAAACTCAGACTACGCCATTTCTTTGAAAATGTCATGGAACCCACTATAGATAAAAAAGAAGGTCCACTTAAAGGGCTGCATCTGAAAAGTACTTTCATGGCACCTGTCAGCCACAAAAGTCTAGATATTTTCGAAACCCTCGTCAAGAACGATATAGCCAAACTCAATTGCCGAAAGAGATCCAAACACAACAACCTCACGGCCAAAGAATTGGGCATACTGAAAGCGATATCGTTGAGAACTGACATAATGTGCACCAATGCTGACAAAGGTGGCGCGTTAGTTATTTTAAACACCAGCTATTACAACGAGCAAGTGATGATGCATCTATAAGACTCTGACACCTATATGAAATTGGAAACCAATCCTACAGAACAATTTATGGGATTTTTACAAACCATCGTCCAAAAAGCATTTGATGAAGGAGTAATCAACAACAAGGTCAAGAAATTTCTCATACAATCCAATCCAAAAAGTCAGACACTTTTCATGGTACCAAAAATACACAAAAATCCGGTCAGACCACCTTGTTGACCGATATTAACCACTCAAGGAAGCTTACACGAACCAGTGGGAAAATTCCTTGATCGGCATCTACAACCATGTGTTACAACCATGAAAACATATATAAGGGACACTACCGATTTCCTACACAAACTCAATCAAGTCACCATCACAGAGGATGAAGAAATTACACTATGTACAGTAGATGTCAATTCACTTTATACATCTATTCCCCACCAATTAGGAATAGAAGCCATTGAACATGCCTTACTACACACGGACTACAAACTGAATCTAAAAATCTTCCTCATGGAGTTCACCCTATTACATAGTTACTTCAAGTGGAAAGAGGATTGGTTTCAACAAAAAACAGGTACTTCCATGGGAAATTGTGCCGCCCCGGCATATGCAAATATTTTCAGGAACCGTTTTGAGGAGGAGAATATGTTAACCACACAACCTTGGACAACCCACCTAAAACTATTCCTCAGATTCATAGACGACATCTTCATCCTTTGGACAGGTCCAGTCACCATGCTATCAGATCAATTACACAAACTCAATCAAATTGACAGTTGCATACAATTCACCTTCGAAATTCAGCCGCAATCCATCACTTTCTTGGATGTTAAAATAACAAAGACATCCACAGGTTTTGAAACAGATCTACACAGGAAAGAAACTGATAGAAACAATACTCTCCATTATCAAAGTTTCCATCCACAACCTCTCAAATAACACCTGCCGTATTCTCAAATGTTAAGAATCAAGAGAATAGTATTGAATCCAGTAACAGCAACAGAACAGCTAGAAAAAATGACACAGAGATTCAAATCTCGAGGATATCCTGATCATGTACTACAACAAGCGTGGGATCGTTGTTCACTAAAAAGCAGAGATGAATTACTCAATATTCAAACAAAATCAACCAAGGACCAATTTACTGTTGTCTCCAAGTTTTCCAAAATGAGCACAGCATACAAACGAATAATCAAAAAACATTGGCAAATTCTGAGGTTGGAACAGGACTTTAACCACATATTTGAACAAGAACCCATCTTCGCCTACACCAGAAACAAAAACATTGGGGAAAGACTTCAACATCCAGGTCAATCGCTAACAGAAGATATATTTAAAGGCACAATTCCATGTTGGAATTGCAACAATTGCAACAGCATAATCAGAGGAGGCTATATTACACACCCCATGAAGGGACACAAGATCAAAATTAAAGTAACAGCCACATGCGATACGTCTAATGTCATGTACATGTTAAAGTGCCCTTGCGGAAAAATCTACATAGGACAAATGGAAAGGAAAATAAAGACAAGGTTAAATGAACACAAGTCCAACATCAGAACCAAACAAATGAAATCAACAGTAGCCCAACATTTCTTAGAAGCCGGACACAACATCAGCCAATTAAAATACTGCATTTTGGAAATAATCCACAGACAAGAAGGAAGGGACAATCACAATTTTTTATTACAACGCGAAAACCATTGGATTTTCCTTTTGAATTCTATGAAACCTTTTGGCATGAATGAGCGCATGGAGTTTTTATGTTATCTTTAATTGTGTTTACTTTACATTCTGACAGTTATTCATAATGGTTTTCTCACTCACATTTTTTTAACCTACTTCCACACTGAAATTCATACTGTGTCACCATGATATATATTTTTTCCCATATATATTTTTTCCCACGTATGTTTCAACACGTTAACAACTTTACTGTTTTTTGTATCGTAGAGCGACCTCTTTACACCCGTTATTCACTGGTTTGTTCACATAACTTTATCCAGCAGCCTAAACATCCTTTCACCATCACCCCTTTTCTATATCTATGCCCAACGAAATCTCTTACGCACCATATAACACCAACCACTTTCCAACGTAAGCCCCATAACGCACAGTAGCACCACAAGAGCTTGATTCGCCTCGGAAGATGCTCGCGTCTCTTCACCTTTTGCCACCGGTAAGCACTAATCTTGCGATCTTCTTAAACCCGCATTTCTTCAGCACATGGAAATATTTCGCTTAACACCCAAGGAGTTGCTTGCTCATATCTATTATTATTTCGGTATCACGCTACCGCGACCGAGTTCACATTTTTTCCGTTTTAATTGGTATCTTGTCACCGGGTTAAATACCACTCGGGTTGACGTCGATATCAACACTCCAGATTCCTTTCATTCTAATTCACACCTTTCACCTTTTTAAACCCAGCGCTAGCATCCTCGTAAACACTCAGCACTCTCAATTTAACTCACAGCTCTCGTTTATGGTTATCGTTACAAATCACCATCGTTTTAAAATCAAGGAGCACTTTCCTCATGTATATATACATTATATTTACCAAGTTCACTATATCATCATTTACAGAACATCCCCAGATGAAGGCAATTATGCCGAAATGCATTGGGATTATCCAACATGGGACCATATAATGTAGTTCACCAACCTCAATGCATTCTGGGAATTGAAGTTCATGAAGATTGATCTACAAAGTTACATGAATTGTGAAGCAACAAATTCATTAAAAAATATTGTTTCTTAAAAGGATTATAAGCTTCTTTGATTACAACGTCACCATTTACAAGAGAAACCTTTGCGACAAGGATTTTTAACCAGTGTCTGGGGGACATACCCCACGTTCATGGGGATGCTTTATTATTGAAATCCAGGAATGAGTCAGAATTCATGGGTGGATGTGTGGGAAGACCCACACTCCCCCCATGGCATGCCTCCCTGCCACAGAGTAACGCAAGGCAGCAATTTGAGCTGTCTTGCATATTCTGGATTTATCAAGCCACTCAGCGCCACACAATGTGGCCTTGCATTGCTTGATAAATCTTGTTTAGGTTTTATCTCACCCTTGCGTGGCACAAGGGCAATGCAAATCATTGATAAATATAGGCCCCAGTCTTTTGTAGAGGATGATTCCTAAAGATTTGGCGCTGTCTTTGATAGTGCGCTTCCCTCAGTATGCAACAGGAGTCAAGCCAAGATTGTAATTGTCGTCTTGAGTAAGTGGGATAAATGAGAAGAAATTAAACTTTGATGGAATTGAATTTCAGATGTTATGAAGCCATCCAGTATTGTACTTTTTCTAGAGTCTTGGCTAGAAGTTGAACATCCTTGGGTTAAGAAATCTTCAGGTATACTTGAGTACTATCAGCCTACGGATGATATACCATTCTAGCACTAGGCTGACATCATGACCCATGTAATACATTGGACCCCGGCAATCTATGTATAAAAGACCGTCCCTATTTTCCTTATCACAGGCCAGTTGTGATGTTTGTTGTCACCGGTAATAAATAAAGGACTTAGCTACTTAACTGTAATAAGCTATTGCTATTGTCACAATGCCTCAAAAATGCCTCCTGCCAGAACCAAGGTGAAAGGCCGTTCACAGGGAACAATTGCAGCAGTAGTTTGAACAAGAATAACAAGAACTGGGTTTTTCTTCTTACGTTTTCCTAAAAAGAAAAAGTAATCAGTAGAAACATGCTATTTCTGCCATCATGTTTATTTTTCCATGTTATAGATGATTACATAAAAGAGATAATCGCTGCATCTTTCAACACAATCTGAGCCACAACATTTTCAATCTTATTTACATCAAAAAGATTCTGATATATTTTTGGAAAAATTACCAACTGCTTTCTGATGTGTGAAGACTGCTTTTATTCTTCATGTTTGCAATAAAAATGAACGAGCAAGGCAGCAATGATTCAAGTGGTTTGTGGGAATGGGAATGGTGTTACCATATAATAGAAGTTATCTCAGCATGCAATGGTTTTATAAAGGAATTTGGCCTTGGTCATGGAACTCCTCCTAACTTGCAAAAACCTTATACAATATGGCATGGGGTACTTTATCCCACATATATTATACAATGGTTCCTTCTCCTTCATCCCTCTCATATCACAACCTTCTACTTCTGAGCCACCTTGTTGCCATTCACCTAATGTATGGGTGCAGAGACTGATAACACATATGCAGGTACCCAATGAAGAATTAGGTAAGAAAATTAAAGCAAGAGGCCCTTAACTACTCTGTGAAATAAAACATTGTATTGCTGAAATAAGCATTTTCCTGGATCTTGCCAGCCTTCAAATACTGGTACCTCTAGTTAACAAAGGGTGGTTGTAACAGTTAAGGGTTCCCTTTTTTATACATTAATATTAAGCAGTAGAGCAGAGTTTGTACTACAAACACCTCCGGCATTTCTATGCAATTTAAGTAGCTGGTGTCAACTTTGCCTAGTTTCATGGAACTCCAATTTATCACCTCAGTGTGGTAGGTGGCTTGCGGGTCCTGCTGGGATTGAAGCTCGAGGCGGGAGTCATAAAAACAGTCCTTCATTCAATAAAAGACGCACAATGTTCAGATAACCCACTACGAACTCGATACACTTTGTGGGCATGCTAGGTCAGATTCGAACATTACTTGAAGCCATGCTGGTAAGATGCTGATCATGTCACTAGTGTGCACAATGCAGACCCTAAACAAAAGCACTGAAGAGTTCCTCAGAGGTCTTATCACATTAGATATTTGCTAAGCAACTGCCCACATACCCACAAAAAAGTAAGCTGAATAGTCTTATATACTAGAGCAACAATCTTCATCACTGCAGAAACCTAAAGTTGGTTTTCCATGTGGAATATAATGCTGAATAGCTTCCAATGTCAAATTGGGACAATTTGATGCAGATTATGCAGATTACTGCCACTGAATACTGGGGCCCAGGATGCAAAGGCAATTGGTTGTCCCAGCCCCTTTCCTTTGGCCATGTTACTATGATGCACTGGCTAAACCCGGATAGAAAACTATGCAGTACCTCACTTCAACAAGTTCCTAATGTCAAAGTGGCTGTCCCACTATCATAAAGGTCTGTATTGTGCACTGTACCCCATTCACAAAGAACCTGTGCCCATAGGAAGTGCGCTCAATTTATTTATGCTCTGCACAAGGATCAAATCCATCATCAGCCAAATTCATGAAGTTCACTGTGATGTGCATGAGAGGTCTAAGGATGGGGAGGTTTGTGAAAGCCAAGAGATGATGTCCATGTGGCAAAGCACTTAATTATTGCATGTATATTTATTGTTCATTAATTGCCTACAAATCATATTAATTAGAATGATTGTAAGTATTATGATCAGCTCGGCAACAAGTATGCAAATGAAGGCAAAGGTAAAATATGTCACCAACATATTTCGAATAGCATCTGTTACCACGCATGCCAAAACCACGCATGTCTTATCAATGCAGTCAGTACCACGACTGTGTCATTACCACGAGTTCCATTACAACACAAGTCAATTCAATGACTTGCTTTAGGTAAGCGCTGGACTTTAGATTAGTTTAAATTACCATTCCAACTCCAGTCGGTGTATTGGTAGGGAACGTGTTGGACTTAAAATCCAACACTAGTCCAACATTCCCTAAAGCAAGTCGTTGTAATGACTTGCATTGTAAAGGAACTCGTGATAACGTCGCAGTCATGGTACTGACTGCATTGTAAAGGCACTACGATGTAATGCCTGTGTTGTAATAGATTCCCACATATTTTAGCACGCATGACTATCTTATTATTTTTACGTAGATTGGTTGTAACCAACACTCTTAAGGCATGACTAAGCAGGTTCTAAGTAGAATGCCAGTATGCCAAGTCAAGTAATGCATCCCTGTTTAGCTTATAATGCATTCAAGCTTAAACTCCGAAATCCATGGTTCAGCACCTCCTCCAGCAAGCAGTACACATCTGTAACCCTAGTCCTACAGCAATATCATACATATCATCATAGGCATGGTGTTTAATTGAATGAGGTGGAGCGGCTCATGCTTGTTTCTATATCAATACATAGAATATTTGAACAATGCTCCTTATTAAAAAATCTACTCGAGCGGCAGTAAACTACAGATCGCACTGTGCAAGATGCCGTTTTCAATGATTGCACAGTGCCGGATGCTTGTCCGCACTGTGCAACCATTGAAAACGGCATCTTGCACAGTGCGAACAGGGTACTACGCAGTTCGCGAAGTGCTACGCGTAGCTCGCGTAGTGCGAAGTGCACTTTGCGTAGCTACGCGTAGCGCTACTTCGCGAACTACGCCCAGGGTTATTATTGTGTAATATCTGTTATGTATTGACAAATCTAATTAGTGATGTTTTAAGAGCATGAATGCTTTTAGCTTTCACTAGCTGTAGAAACTGGACGACAAGTGGACAAGTAGCACAAGTGCCTAATGTATTCTTATACATATTGCTTTAAAAAAAAAAACAAGAAAATAGGCTGTCATTGTCAACAAATATTGTATGATGTCAATTCCCACATATTTTATAAAGAGCATCTCATGATTATTCAGAATTCAGTATACATATGGTGTTACCGATTTTTTTACACTTCTGGATTTTTGACCTTTGCTATGGTCTGTACCTGCTGACAATGCTCGGTCACTGTATGCTCTGTCTAAAGTGGGATTTCCCTTCCCTCCTGTTTTAGAACCTGATAATATGTGATTGTCAGGGTTACCCTGTGAGGTGTCAAAATGTTATAACAGCAAAGAATGAACAATTTTCCTTATCAGGAGGTACATGGGAGTCAGTTTGATCATTTGTGCAAAACTTAGTAGAGAGAGTTAAAAAACAATTAAAAAGATGTTTGCTCAAGATCAAAGTAATCTTGTTTACTATACAATTTACACGATCCTCTAGCAAAAGACCTAGGGGCATATTATCAAGCACGGCGTTAAAATTATCTCCGCTTTAGCGGCAGACAACTGCCGCTAAAGCGGCGATAATGGGCTTGATAATATGTTGCATAGAATTCCAATAGAAGCTCATGTTGACACCAAAACATGGGCTTCTATGGGAATTCTCAAGGGCATATTATCAAGCCCATTATCGCCGCTTTAGCTGCAGTTTTCTGCCACTAAAGCGGCAATAATTTTAACGCAGTTTCTCGATAATATGCCCCCTAATTCGAAAAGAATCTAGTGCAGGATGTACTAAGCAATTTTGTGATCACAATCTTAAAATGGCTATTTCCAATGTAAATAAAATCCATTTTAGGCGTCTGAAATGCTTTTCCGATCTTTAAAATGGGTTTTGGAACCCATTTCAAATCGCACATCGAAAGGAAAGTGAAAAGGATGTTTCTCCCAAATTCTGATTTGGTATGGTTTGTGTCAATCATTTGTGACTGCAGTTCTGCTTACAAACCATTGAACAGTTACCAACTCCTCGAAGGAGATGGTAACTGATTCAAAAGGGATTCATTCCCTTTGGGAATCATTTTGGCAGCCTAAGGAGGAGTAGGTAAAGGTCCAGGGGACTACTGGGTGTTCTTCCTGATGTGTTCCCATATGGGAAACCTTTAAGGAACTCAGGTTGTTTTGAAAAAAGATTTCCTGTTTGGGAAACAAGCACAGGTTCTGCTGTATCTTCGCGGCCTGTCTTTGTAGACAATCGCAGGATTCACAAACTGTGACCAGCGTAATTAATATTAACAGATCGTTCTGCGACCCATAGCTATAGTTATTTTGCAAACCAACCTAACAGTGTATAGGTAGATTGGTAAAATCAGAGTCCATTCACAAAAACAAAACTTGGTGCAAAATCGCAACCATGGGGCCTATGCATCAACAATGCCATTTGCGATTCCTTATTAGCGAAAAATAAGGAATCGCTAATAAGGAATAGCAAAAGGCTATGCATGTAGGAATCGCTATTCAAATAGCGATTCCTTAATATTCCTTATTACCGAATCGGTAATACCGAATCGGTAATAAGGAATACCTACCCATTCATTCCTATGGGCTTGGAGGCCCATAGGAATGAATGTAAAGCCAGTCTGTATTAGCGATTCGGTATTACCGAATCGCTAATAGCGGGAGCACTTTCAAGGGTGCCAGGGTGTCAAAAGGACACCCTGTTGCACCCCTGAAAATGATATGTGCACATATGTTGCACACACACATGCTCTAAGGGCATGTGTGTGCGCAACATGAAACTTTGAAAAATGCACAAAAGTGCATTTTTCAAAGTTTTTGCAAATTACCATGCAGTTCATCTTCATGGTAATTTGCTCCCCCTATTAGCGAAATCGCTAATTTTTTAACTTTGATGCATTGCATTTAAGGAATCTCACTTTGGGATTCCTTAAATGCAATCGCTATTTAAGGAATCGGTATTTAAGGAATCCCTATTTAAAGAATCGCTATTTAAGGATTCCTTAAATAGCGATTTCTGCTTTTGGGTTGATGCATTGGGATTGGGTATTTTTTACTTAATACCGGGAGCTATTATCGAATCGGTATTTTACCGACTGGATTTTGGGTTGATGCATGAGGCTGTAAGTCTGGCAAATTGAGTATTAGCACAGAAGGCCCTTTGTATCAAACAAAACAAAAGAGTATCCAAAGCAAAGTTTTGGTCTCTACTGGAATAACAGGTGAATCAATGGAGAAAAAACATTGTATGAAAATATTATAATTGTTGTAAATATAAAAACATATATTTGTGTGTGTGTGTGTGTATATATATATATATAAACTTGAGTCAAATAGTCGAGCTCACACGGAGACTTTTAACAAACTGTGTTTATTTGACAAGCACTAATATAACGCATCTCGGCCCAAGGGGCCTTGTTCACATTATCATAGTGTGAGCTGATGTCCTACTTTAGTGACTACAACTCAACAACAGACAAGTGGTTGTCCAATATCTTTAATTTCATTGATGACACCGTCTATGCCGGCTCCTGCTGGTTGCAGAGACCCTGCTGGGGCTGCAGGGGCATTGGAGCTCTCCCAGCAAACTCCAAGCAGGATATGGTGGATGGATGTATGTCGTTACAACGCACACTTTTACAACGCATGCACTTACAACGCATTTTTTACAACGCAAAATCCATTACAACGCATTGCATTACAACGCATGACACTACAACGCATTTTTAAAAACTACCTTTACAACGCATTCCATTACAACGCATACTACCTTTACAACGCATGCCATTACAACGCATAATATTAAATTGCATTTAAGGTAAGTATTAGATAGTATAGGGGTAAAAATTACTTGTAAAGTGTTGGATAGTATAGGGGTAAAAATTGCTATTCTAACTCCAGAAGGTGCAACAGTAGGGTAAGTGTTGGATAGTATAGGGGTAAAAATTACTATTCTAACTCCAGGGGGTGCAACAGTAGGGTAAGTGTTGGATAGTATAGGGGTAACAATTACTATTCTAACTCCAGGGGGTGCCACAGTAGGGTAAGTGTTGGATAGTATAGGGGTAAAAATTACTATTCTAACTCCAGGGGGTGCAACAGTAGGGTAAGTGTTGGATAGTATAGGGGTAAAAATTACTATTCTAACTCCAGGGGGTGCAACAGTAGGGTAAGTGTTGGATAGTATAGGGGTAAAAATTACTATTATAACTCCAGGGGGTGCAACAGTAGGGTAAGTGTTGGATAGTATAGGGGTAAAAATTACTATTCTAACTCCAGGGGGTGCAACAGTAGGGTAAGTGTTGGATAGTGTAGTGTAATATTATGCGTTGTAATGGTATGCGTTGTAAAGGTAGTATGCGTTGTAATGGAATGCGTTGTAAAGGTAGTTTTTAAAAATGCGTTGTAGTGTCATGCGTTGTAATGCAATGCGTTGTAATGGATTTTGCGTTGTAAAAAATGCGTTGTAAGTGTAGTGCGTTGTAAAATTTGCGTTGTAAAGGTTGTTCCCCATGGTGGATGCCTTGGGTGGGCACCAGGACAACCACTCTTAGGGCCCTATTACGATGCGGTTAGAAAAGCGTTCCCACCAAATCAGTTTGGGAATGGTTTCCGACTGACTCAGATCGGGAGAGTACGACCGACCGATTATGATGCATCAGGATGCTTCCAGATACGATTTGGTCGGACTCCTATTGATTTCAATGGGAGCCTATGTTCCAACCGAATGCATGGGCTTCCATCGAAGAAAGTGGTGGCTGGGGAAAATCGGGCACCCCCTAGTGCCTGCAACCCTGTGCATGGCCAGTAATGGGGGACCCATGGCTACCCCCATGGGCCTGATTGGGACGGCTCCGGATGCAGGGGGGTCCCGCTACGGGCCCCCAAAGTCTGATTACGACTGCCAATTTGAGTCGGATGGCACGATTCGGAAAGGCTGTCTGAATCCAGCATTGTAATCGTTTTTTCGGAAACTCGACCCGTAGAGACATACGATTCTGCCTGGTGCGGCTCGATCATTCCAAATGCCGTTGGGTTCGGATGCCTAATGCCTAACTCGCATCGTAATCAGACGGTCAGAAACCTTTCCGATTCAGTCGGAAAGTCAAGTTCCTGATCCAATTTGGACAGAGCAAATGCGGTTAGGAGGCCTTCCTAATCGCATCGTATTTGGGCCCTTATTTGGCCAGTCCCCAGAGGATGGATCCCCAGGGCAGAAATCAGCCAGGGGAGGGGGCCATGTGGCCCCCCTCCCCCTTTAGACATGCGCCAGGCGCCGGGGGATGGGATATCCAGGCTGATAGCCCTGTGAGGGGGGGCAGCGTGCCCCTCTCCCCATTTAGTATGCAGCCAGGCCCCAGGAGTTGGGGTCTCCATGCCCGAAATCAGCTCATGATGGGGGCCCCATAAATATAATGGTGGACCATGGGGAATGGGGTCACTGGGGACACAAATGGCTCAGGGAGGTGGGCACAAACTTCCTGCCACTAAAAAATTCCACTTGCCCCAGTGGATAGGGGCCAAGGGGCCAAAATCATCCCAGGGAGCAGTATATGTGCCCCCTTCCCCCATAAAAAGTGCTGGGCCCCGGTGGATAGGGTCCCCAGGGCCGAAATCAGCCCAGGAACAAAGATGCACGCTCCCTTCCCTCATAAATATAATGGTGGCCTGTGGGAGATGGGGTCACCTGGGCCAAAGGCAGCCCGGAGAGGGCGACCCCACAATGTCCCCTCCCCTAAACAAATCATTGGGTCCTGGCTAATGGGGTCTCTGGGGCCAAAAGCGGCATTGGGGGGACTGTGGGTTGGCTGTTTGTGGGGGGTTGGCCACAGTGGCTGGCTGCAGGCCAGGCCTTGTAGCCAACCACCCTCGCTGTGCACGGACAAAGGCTATGCGTGGTGTGGGGTTGGCAGCAAGCCCTGCGGCCAACCCCCTGCCTCACATGACCTTTTGTGGGGGTTGGATTAATGTTAGGTAATTAACTATTAGTTTATGCAAAAAAAACTAGAAAATCACTGATAAAAAAGGTTACCGAGATGTTATAGTTTGTAAATACCATTTAAAACCTATTGAAATTCACTAAAAAACAAAGATTACATGGGCGTTGTAGTTAGGGTCGAATTTTACACACACAAAACCATAGAAATTCAGAGTTATCTCAAGTAACTATAACTCGTGCACTAATGTAACTATACCTCGTGCCCCGCCATGCACTGCTAATTGCCTCACATATTGCATCTCTCGTGACATCTTCTATGACATCATTAATAATATCAGCACATCATTTGCTGTAAAATTATTGATGGGAAAACTGCACGGCAGAGGCACAAGTTAAAATTACTTTAGGGCAAGAGTTATAGTTAATTGAGATAACTCTAACTATAACTGCTAAATTCTCTGGGTGTAAAATCTGAAACTAACTATAATGTCCCTGTAACCTTTGGTTTTTTGGTGAATATGCCAAGGCTGTGATGAAGACTTGTTTAGGTTACAATGCATTGCCGAAATAAACTGATCTAAAAGTGGAGCGCTGTGTGTGAACCTTTTGTGCCTTTCTGATCTGTAAGGCTCTGTGTTTACAATTTGAAATGGAACCCATATATATCAGCAACCTAGGACTGACAATGCTGTGTTTTGACAAATATAAGGGTTTATTTGTAGGCAGATCAGTCCCGTTTTACCTGTACCAGCAGGGAGCAGTGCTCCTGCCCTGTCATAGCAAACAGCAATGTCCCGGGGGTGGGCACCCCGGGACATTTCAGGAGTCGGCCCTGGTGGGCGGCGGTCCCCAGGGCCATCAAGGGCTCCAGGAGGGGTGCCACACAGCCCCCCTCCCTACATTTTGAAAGCCCTGGGAAGGTGGTGGTTACCGGGTGCCCGGGGGTCCGCAACAGACCCCCGCATTCAATTAATTAGTGCCCCGGGGAGGTGGTGGTCCCCAGGGCAGTGTGGCCCATCCACACTTTAATTATTTATTTAATTACCCGAGGTGGTGGTCCCAGGGGCTGAATATCTCAAAAACTATGGAACGGAATTACACCATTTTAGAGAAACATGTTGTCTGGATCAAGAGCTATCTCTGTGCCAAATTTGGTGTAATTCCGTTCAGCAGTTCAGGCTGTAGCCGTGTCTAAAGTTTCCTATATTTGAAAAATGTGGGAAGATTCATCAAACGGCGCCAAAGTTAGTGGCAAAACAAAAATGCTTTTCCTATGGAAACTAGGTTCTAACTATAACTACCTACTGGCGACTGCCAGTAGGTAATGTATATATAGCCAGAGAGGTGGTCCAGGTGGTCCAGGTCATGGCATGCCCCTTTTTACACCTCTGTGCATTGCAGCTCTGTGGCGCTTACTGAAGGTACCTAGTGGGCTAGTTAGACCCCAGGGACCCTCAGGATTCAAGGGGACTGAATCTCCCAACTTAAAACGGCCACAGCGCGTGTTTGCACACATGTCACCTCAGGACCCCCCTCCCTTCACCACTGTGCAAACGCGCCCTGTGGTGCGTTTTAAGAGGACGTTTTAATCCCCCTGCCCTATTATGTACTAGGGACTTACAGAGGAGGTCATGCTAATCACAGGGGTACCCCAACGCATAGTGTTCCCTAGTGTATGTAGGTGTTTTCACTGTATTCTAAGTGTCTTTTAGCGTAGCACTGGCTCTAGGCCTGGTTAGTCAGAGTCAGTTGCCACCAGTACCCGTCTGAAAAGTTGTGGGTACAGGATGATTTTGCAACAAGGCCTCTTTCTGCTCCTCTGTTGGTTCTTTCTGGACATGTTTAGCTTTTTCCTACACTTTTCTTCGTCTTTGTGGACTTCTGTTGCCTCTTTCTGCATGTTTTTTGCTTGTTTCTGTGCGTTTTTCTTCTTTCTTCAGATGTCCAACCTCTGTAGGCATAGTTAGAAACTAGCATTTAAAAAACAATTGAAATTCACTTAAAAAACCATAGGTTTCAGGCACATTATAGTTAGAAATTAGCATTAAAAAACCTTTGAACTTCACAGAAAAAACCATAGGTTTCAGGCACGTTATAGTTAGAAATTAGCATTTAAAAAACCTTTGAACTTCACTGAAAAAACCATAGGTTTCAGGCACGCTATAGTTAGAAATTAGCATTTAAAAAACCTTAGAAATTCACTGAAAAGACCATAGGTTTTAGGGAAAGTTATAGTTAGTTGGACATTTCACTCGTACAAAACCATAGAAATTCCCCCATTATAGTTAGTTCAGCTAACTATAACTCGCGCCCTGCGATGCACTGCTGATGACGTCACATATTACATCACTCATGACATGGTCAGTGACATCAATGATGACATCACTGATGAGATCTCAAATGACATCACTGATGGCATCACTGATGACATCATCCATGTGATAAATTGATGCATCTTCTCACACCCTAATATAACCTTTCATACACCCACTCAAAATTACAGATGGCCATTCTCAAAACCATTGACACGCTAACACCAATAACTACATACCCACTCACTGATTCTTAGGTCTACACACACATCCACTCACTCATCCGTACTGTCACTCATACTTATGGTCACTCAGTACAGGACTATCATATGCACTCATACACCTATATAGACACTCACACACCGCCACTCATCCACAGAGGTACTCACACATCTAGTCAGTCATGCAAATAAATAATCACACACCCATTTACTCACCTATACAGTTTTACACACACCAGCTCACTTACTCATACAAATACTAGCACATTCTTACGCTCTTATACAATCACAGATACAAGCACACACTCATCCATACAGCCACTCTCACAATCACACACTCTCACTTATAGCCATTTAAATACTCTAACACACATATATACTGCCTTTTACATATGTAGTTACTCGCACATGTACCACTGAGATATACATTCACTCACTAACACACTGTAGGAGAGTAGGATCTGCACTTATGTTGCCCCCACTTTTTTTCTGATGATAACACTGGTTTCTGGCTATAGACTAGCTGGGTCCCTGCTAATCAGGGCCCCAGTCTCTCTGTTCTCTCTAAACAACTTGGAGTGCATATTAGATGCACTAGTGATTGGATACTGTGGTACCTTATGAGCCCCTAGTATATGGTACCTTAGGTACCAAGTGCATAGGTACTTCACAGGCCTACCAGGGGCTGAAGCATGTATTATGCCACCCCTGGGAAGCAGACTAAATCTGACACCACAGGCCTGCTACTGCAGCCTGGGTGAGGTAGTGTTAGCACTCCTCACTGATGTATAGGTTCCTATATCTCACCTTACACACACATAGAAACCTATCGGTCACCCCTAAGGCAGGCCCTATCAATCCTGAGGGCAGGGTACTTGGTTTACAATGTGAGGGGGTGCCTCTGCCTGAGCAGGGCCCCTCTGCAGCTGGCAGAGTCTATTCTCTGTGGCTGTTTGTGGATGCGGTTAAATCATATACTCCTAAGTGCTTTATAACCTACCAGTAAATGCTAACTTTGGAATGACTGCATCAAAACATGTCGTGTTTGGTGTCAAACAACTTGGAATCATGCTGTGTGGGAGTATGATCTCACCCTTCTAGAGGGGACGACATGTACCTACTGTGGAAACACGGTAGAAATCTGAAAGAGCCCTAGCATCACAAAATGGATGCCACCAGCACAGACACTGGGCTGCCCTCCTGCTGCTGACTGAATCTCGCAGTGGAGGAGGCCCAACAATAGGTATCCTGTCACAGGGAGGTGTCACCACCTTCCAGATAGGATTTAGTGTATTGGGGCTGGGTGGGTGCACTCTTAGAGTGCTTTGAAGTCCTGCACTGGGGGAGCAGTAGGCTCCTCTGTGCATATGCCAGCTCAAACCGGTTCAGGGGCTACCTGCCCCATCTCTGGCGCGAAACTGGACAAATGGAAGTGGGTGTAACCACCCACTCCCCTGACCCTCCCAGAGGAGTGGTCATAGAGCTAGTCCCTCCCTTCATTTTAGAATAAGTTAGGGAACCCTTGCCATTGCAAGTTAGATATCCCTGGATGATGCTTTACAAGAAGAATCCTGGCCCTTCGATGTTTCACTACCTTTGGAACACAGAAGAATCTCCCTTGGAGTCAAGGAGTGACTCCCCTGCTTGGCAGGCACCAAAAACTTGAACCTACGTCTCAAAATTTCCCGCTCCTGCCGGAGTCCGAAGTCCCTGCAGCCTGGAAGTGGCTAGGGTGAATAGGGAACCCGCGGCTGTGTTCTCACACTGCACGCGTCTCCCGTGGGTCCTTTACTTAACTGCCTTGGGTGGATTAGTGAAGCCCCAGCAATTCTACAGGCCCTAGGCCTTGTCCCCTTGCAAGTCAACCTTCCTAAACCTCTTTTTTTAGTATATGGTCTGGTACGCCCCTAGGGTTCCAGCCATATTTGTGCTTAACTTATTGTGAAACGTTGATATTTGCATATGTTACTGACTTCTAATCTCATAAAGAGATTAGTAGAGTGTGTCTAGAAATAAATACATATATATTTGATATATACACCTGTGTGGTGTCCTTTCATTTGGTAATTCAAGAGATTATAAGGTAAAACAAGCTGCTTTACATTCCTCTGAGACTTAGCCTGAAGGCTGCTCTCCACAGCTACCACTAGGATAGCTTTCTTTAAAAGGTTGTCTTAAGCCTATCTACCATAAGAGTCAAATTGGACTTGTGCAAGGTGCCCACTATAACTAGTGACCAGCATATGCCAGGCCAACTTCTCACACACACCCATACACACACTCACCCACCCATGCAGTCCATCACAGATGCACTCTTGAAACCATGCACGCATTGAATCACCCACTCACACATCTATGTACAGAGTCACACACACCCCACCCACACAAACACTCAGGCACCCATACAGATACTCAGACAACCAATCAATAACTCATATAGACACTCATGTAGCTATTCACAAACCCATGCAGCCGCTTACACACCCACAGACAGACGGATACAGACATTCATACAGTTTAGTCACTAACCCATGCATTCAGTAAGATACATTTAATCACTCATTTATAGACTCAGTCACACACCTACTAAATCATCCATTCAGACACTTTTACAACCACTTATTCTTCAATACGCCTTTCCCTGTGTATATTAAACATATTTAAACTTTACAGAAACACACATTCACTGGATGAGGTCATCAATGATGTCATCAGTGATATCATTTGAGATGTCATCAGTGATGTCATCAGTGATGTCACTGTACATGTCATGAGTGATGTAACATGTGACGTCATCAGCAGTGCATTGCGGGGACGCGAGTTATAGTTAGCTGAACTAACTATAACAGGGGAATTTCTATGGTTTTGTACGAGTGAAATGTCCAACTAACTATAACTTTCCCTAAAACCTATGGTTTCTTTTCAGCGAATATATATATATATATATATATATATATATATATATTACCTACTGGCGGTCGCCAGTAGGTAGTTATAGTTAGGACCACGTTTCCATAGGAAATCCGCAACATTCTATTTTGAATAACTTTGGTGCCGGTCGACGAATCCTCGCGAATTTTTCAAAATAGGTGGGGCCCTACGCTCCCCTCCTACCCTGAAAGTCTCGGGGGGATTCGTCAAGCGGGGGCTGAGATAAAAGGGGGGTCCCAAAACGCGTTTTTCCCATGCATTTTTCCATAGGACCTTTAGACAGGGCTACAGCCCGAACGGCTGAACAGAATTACTAGAAATTTGGCAGAGAGGTAGTCCTCAGGTCAAGGAAGTGCCTTTTGTAGGTTTGGTGTAAATCTGTTCAGTAGATTCTGAGAAAATAGCCTTTAAATCAATATATATATCTGAGCCAGCTTACGGTGCGCTTACGGTACGCTTACCGTACGCGTACGGTGGCGTGCGCGAGCGCGATTCTGATTGGCTCTTAGATCTAAGTAAACATTCAAATCGGCCAAAACCAGGAAGCGGCGGCCGCCATTTTCTCTCTCGCACTGAGAGTGATTTTTAAAATATAAAGCCCAAAAACATGTAAAGGGGCTGTTTAGACAGCTCCCACACACATAGCCATGTTGAGGGAGTCCCCAAAGATCCCCCAAGGCCAAAAACGGAATTTTTATTTTTTCGGTAATTTCGCCGATTACGCTTACCGTACGCGTACGGTAAAAAATTAAAAAAAAAAAAAAAATTATCCACACTCTCTCCACCCCGTGTGCAATTGGTGCCCGAAGGGCACCAATTGTTCATGGCTTATTACACCTGAGATAAACTAAAATATTTAAAAAAAAAATAATAAAAAAAAAAATTATCCACACTGTTCTGCTTGGGTTTTCGGATCAGATAGAACCCGCTCAGCAGAGCCTCTCTAACCCAAACCAGAACGTTACCCCCTCCCTAGGGCCTATTCACACCTAAATAACCACATATATGTACCACCTAAGGACAGGGAATTCCTACTATATATACCAAGACCTACAAGTCACAGCCTCGCGGTCCCAAACGGACCCAGGACTTCCTGCCCAGACGGCAGCCACAGACTTCCTGCCCAGACGGCAGTCACAGCCTCGCGGTCCCAAACGGACCCAGGACTTCCTGCCCAGACGGCAGCCTTAACACGAGTTCATCCTATAATTACCACGACATAATCAGTGTTACTATATATCAGATCACACAAAGACAGCTAGTTGAGCACAACTTGTTCCCCAGTTCGAAGGGCTCCTTTCTCCCTTATTCAGTTACCACCTACCTGAAGAATAGGTTACCCTCTTACACAAGAACACGTAGCACATATTGCTTTACTACTTTATTTAGTTATTACATACACACTCACGGAACATAATACATATCACATAACCTGCAAAGAAAAGTGAAAGATTGAGTTGTACACTCTAATAGTAAGGGGTTGACATCACCTTGGTCGTATGTAGCCTGCACTCAATGGTCATCTAGGTTCCCTTCTCGTCTGCGCCTCGGCTTCGCCTGGAAGTCACACCTCCGCAATCACGGGTTTACTCCCGTCTCCCTCTCCGGGTCACTGGGACCTCTTCCTCATCAGCTACTCTCTTCTCTTTGGAATATCTATTTCTCGGTTTTTCTCCACCTCCAAGTTTGTCATCTGTCTTCCCTGGAATAAGTAGCAGCTTTACTACTAACGGCCAGGTGCCGCCCATGGACTAGAAGCCAGTGCCAGTATCTGCCTCAAACTTTTACTAATATAGACGTGCATTTCCTCATGGAAAATTCCAGCCCGTAACCTGCCGCCCACCAAATTCTTGTACCTCCCCGTGCCAAGGACACGTTCCCAGCCGGCCGGCCTGATGTAGTGTCTTCGGCATGAAGAAAAATACAATCCTTCGATAAGGGCCGGCCTGAACCGGTTCTCTCCAAGCGAATAACACCTCCTAACTAAAACACTGCCTATGACCTAGAAACATCCCGAGCTGCCAGAGCAGGAGGAAAGATGGAGTCTCTCCCGTTTAAGGCCTACCAGGCCTGAATTCAGCACGGCTCCATGAAATACCCTCACTACAGAACAGATTACCCCTAATACTAACGAATCTATCCCCTAGGATGTATATGCAAACCCTGATCTATGGGGAAGAACACAGGATCATGTCGAAGTGCCTAATAAATAGGCTCTATACACTACTCTAACCCTTAGACTTGAATGGGAAGAGACTGAAGTCACCTAAATCACCCTTCAACACAATAAGACCGGAAAAATCGAGCAGTACATTTCACCCTTGACTTCAGTCTATTATACATTCATTAAATGGAGCTAACATCTGTGGAAGAATAATATGAAACAAAGCTAACTGATCTATGTCTAGTACCAAGTATGCAGAATTGAAATAATGAAGGAATACACTGAATAAAGCAACAGATAGAAATCAAAACAGCAACAGCAATCAAAATACCACCTAATATTTGGCGTAGCACGTGTATATCAGGTAACCAATTAAAGAGCCAGTCAAACCAGCCCTGGTCAATGTGTTTTCTAACTTCTTCTGTTAAGTCACGCAACTTGTCAATGTGAGCACGAATGGATTGTGTATGGTCAGACAAGTTAAAACAACAGAGACCTTCAAAGTCCGAGCAATCATGTCCATGTTTAAGCAAAAGATAATCAATGGCTGCTCTATTTTGCAAAATGGCCCTACGTTCACCCTGGGCGTCTAATAGCATGTCAGACAAAATTGTAGAAGTATGATTAATAGATTTCACCATCCAGCAGGCCATTTTCCCAATAGATTTGGCATTATAAACCGCCAAAGCAGGAACACCAATAATTGAAACAGCTAAGCTAAGGTATTCAGACTTGGAATATAAATGCAAAGATGGGTCACAATCCTCCTGTAACATTACAGTATCTCGAAGCACACGAGAGTTGGCATTCGGATGCGATGCGAACATCAACAAACTGAGTCTCGTAATGGCACAAGGGCCTCCGGAAATGTTTGCAGGGACAAATGGCCAGGAAGTATTACCACATAAGAAAAGCCATCCGGCAGGTAGTAACATCGTGCGATAGTGACTGGGGGTAACTACCAAACTATTACAAGTCATATTGTTCTGAACTGAAACACATGTGGTCGGTGTCCTTTGAAAGCACAAAGTCAGTTCGTGAGTTGTAAACGAAGTGGCGCCTTTTAGTTTTAGGCGCAGACATTCAGAGATCGCACTAGGATTACACGTAAGAAAGAAGCACAAATCACCTTGTGTGATATTATAAGTAAGTATTTGGGACTGGATGGGGGGTTGCTCGTTCGGCAATTCAATACATAGGGGGCAATATACATGGGTAGCAAAATCACCCAGGAGAATATTGGGACGGGCCTTCGAGACATTAAAAATATGAGTTAAAGTTTCCAATGAGGCGGGGACAGCAACCAGGCAGGTCGCCAGAATATCATGTACAGATCTCATCGGTGTCAAACAGAAGTGAGGGGCGTCAGTCACCCTCTTAGCAAGTGCGGTCCAAAAGTTCGATGATGAATCCCATGCAGCGAAGGAACGCAACACTCGGGTTCCCAGTTCATCCCGGGTTGATAGGATCCCTCCTTTCTCGTCGTACCAGTCCGAAAACAGTCCGGCTCCGACACATCC
Organism: Triturus cristatus; assembly: GCF_964204655.1. Classification (NCBI taxonomy): domain Eukaryota; kingdom Metazoa; phylum Chordata; class Amphibia; order Caudata; family Salamandridae; genus Triturus; species Triturus cristatus. The sequence continues at coordinate 586,221,611 of NC_140591.1, read as the reverse complement.
TGCAGCAACAATCCAAAGAATGATCTGAAAGAGAACCAAATACAGGCATTAATCATTCTCGTAAATAACATTTATCAGCCGGGACCGCTTCCCAGCTATCTTTCCCTGGTCTCATAACCAAAATGGTATTATCCTGACCGGTGGCAATGACCTCTGCTTGTTCAGGGGGATTCTTAGGCGACTGCACCCAAACTCTGGCCCCAGGATTATCCGTGGAGCCAAAACCTTTCTGGCCACGTACAGTTAGCAACGTCGGAGCAGTGCCTTTCATTAATACACCACTGAAAACAGGCATTATGAGTAATTGAGCCACTCGGTCAGTGCGATGTATCAGTAAGTCAACCTCACTGCTATTCAGCAGGAGCACCTTAATCTCTCCCTGATAATCACTGTCGATAATTCCTCCAAGCACCTGAATGCCTTTTACAGCCAGCCCCGATCTAGGGGCGATCAATCCGAAATTTCCAGGTGGTATCTGAACACCAACACCTGTCTCTATGATGACTCGATCTCTACTTTTTATAACAATGTCATCCATAGCATGCAAGTCTAAACCTGCCGACCCTGGGGTCGCTCTACATGGAGCCAAAGCTCCGGGAGTAATTTCCCAATACATCACAGTTTCTCTGATTTCATTAGGCATAGTCTCAGCATTCGGGGGAAACAAACGCATGAGTGGAGATTCAGCATTTAAAAAAGGACGATTATTCAAAATCAATAGTGCTTGGGGCAAAAAGTCTCGCCAATTTTTATACTTGTCATCCGTTAACTTACGCAGCTGGTCCTTTAGCAGGCCATTCAATCTCTCCACCAGGCCCGAGGCCTGTGGGTAGTAGGGGATATGGAATATCCATTCAATATTGTTTTCCGCACAGAACTCCTGTACCAATCTTCCACGAAAATGGGATGCATTATCAGATTGAATTTGGAATGGCACACCATAGTACATCATAATTAATTCTAATGTTTTAATGGTATTCAATTGGGTAGCTTGCTTACAGGGAAGGGCTACCAGCAGGCCACTGTATGTATCAACAATAGTGCAAACATATTGACAATTCCTACTCATGGGAAGTGGACCAATGTAATCGATCTGCCAAATTTGAGCGGGCAATTTGCCGCGATGTAAATGACCTTTAACAATTTGGGGCACCTTACGCCGTCTGATATGCTGACAAACGGGGCAGTGTAAAATAACATTTTTGATTAAATCTAAGGGAATATAAATTCCTCGATCAGCAGCCCACCTGCTAGTGGCCTTCTCTCCAAAATGTCCTGCCTTCTGGTGTGCCCATTTCGCCAATCCCGCAATATCAGAATCTTGCCTGTCCACCACTGCCTCAGCAATTTTAGACTTCTCATCTGCAATGTTATGAAAAAATTTGTCAAGAGAATCTATCGGGGTGTGAGCGTCCACATGGAAGATTGTAACAGTACTCTGTGGGAGCATCTCCCAAATTTCTTGCCATAACTCTTTTCCCCATAATTCTTTGGAATGTAACTTCCAATTATGGGAATGCCAAGTTGGCAACCAAACAGCCAGTCCGTTGGCAGTAGACCAAGAATCAGTGAAAATATGACATGTACCAGGTAACTCTTGTTTCAAAACTTGGTAAACAGCGTAAAGCTCGGCAAATTGGCTGCTTTTACCTTCACCAGTTGTGCTCAACAATTTCTGTGTGATCGGATTATAGGACACCGCCTTCCAGTGCCGTGTCATCCCTATAAACCTCGCTGAACCATCAGTGAACCAAACATGGTTTCTTTCCGCTGCGGACAAATCATCAAAAGGCTTACCCCACTTGACAGGAGACTCCTGTGCTAAAGGTACGGAACATTCACTCTCAGTCTCAGTCGATGGCACTCGCGCCACCTGCTCATGTAAAGAAGCAACTCCTTTCGGGCCCACACGTGCCCTGTCTTGTATGTACCATTTCCATTTAATCACACTCGCCTCTTGAGCGTGTCCAATTCGGTGAGTTTTCGGCGAACTCAGAACCCACTGCATGATAGGAATTTCCGGACGCAGAACTATATCATGTTCCAAAGTCAATTGCTCGGTATCCACCAGAGCCCAATAACAAGCAAGTAACTGTTTCTCAAAGGGTGTGTAACGTTCACCAGCATCAGGTAACTTTTTGGTCCAAAAACCTAACGGTACTTTACTCCTGCCTTGTTTCTGCCACAAACTCCAATTTGCATAAAGGCCCTGTACAGACACATTCAAATCCACGTCACCATCACGTACAGGCCATAAATCCAGAGCATGTTGAATTGCCTCTTTTGCCAGACTAAACGCATCTTGCTGTGGTTTATCCCATTCAAATGCATTCTTTTTACGCGTGACCCGGTACAAGGGGGCCAATATTTGACTCAAATGAGGAATATGCTGGCGCCAAAAGCCAAACAGACCAATGAAGCTCTGGGCTTCTTTCCTATTTCTAGGAACTGCAAAATCAAGAATCTTCTGTTTAACCTGGGGGATCACTTCACGGTGCCCTTCATGCCAATTAATACCCAAAAATTTTACAGCCTGGGACGGACCTTGCAATTTATCTGGGTTGATTTCCCAACCTTTCTCACGCAGGCACTCAATGACTCTGTCTAATTGGGTCTGAACTTCCTCTTGTGTTTCGCCTTGGATCAAAACATCATCAATATAATGACATATCTGAATTTGGGGATGAACCGGTACCTCAGCCAAATGCTCTGCCACCAGCCGGTGACATATCGTAGGACTATGCACATAGCCCTGGGGAAGACTTCTAAACGTCATCTGACGCCCGTTCCACGTAAAACTGAATTGTTCCTGACACTCTGGGGCAATCGGAATTGAAAAGAAAGCATTAGCAATATCAATGGACGCGTACCATGTACCTGGATGCTTTTGGATTCTCTCAATAAGTGTAATAACATCCGGAAGTGCAACAGTCAAAGAGGGTGTGTGCTTTTTCAATTCTCGATAATCAACGGTCATGCGCCAAGAGTTATCACTCTTACGCACCGGCCAAACAGGATTATTCCAAGCAGAAGTAACTGGGGTTATGACTCCTGCATCCACTAACTCCTGAATAGTGGTACTAATCTCCTCATGACCACCTGGAATACGATACTGCTTCTGACAAACCACTTTTGTCGCATGGGGAACTTGTATGGGGGGCATTCTTAAACGACCAACCCGTATAGGTCTGGACGATATATAATGCGTTGTTCCAAATTGGTAACATCCGTCATCTAGATGCAAAGTCATTCCTCTCAAAATATCAATCCCAATTATGAATTCTAGAAGTGGCACTACTAGTACAGAATACTCTTTTCTGGGAATTCTACCTATTCTCATTTCAAGCAAAGTTTGAACTGCAGGGGTTTCTTTTCCACCTAATCCGGTAATAGTAAAAGGCTGACCTGTAAACTTCTTTGATTTTCCATGAATAAGAGTGGCCTCCGCTCCTGTATCTACCAATGCTCGGGCCCTTTGGATATTACGATGTCTCCAATAAATATCAATATCTACATAGGGTCTATTATCTCTGTGAGCCCATCTGCGTACCGGAGCTTGACCTATTTCCTAGTCATTCTTACTGCATTCTGTGTACCAGGATAAATCAGGATAAAGACTCTCACGTTTCTTAGGTATCGGTACCTCCTGTTCATATCCATTCCCAGTACGGAACGGATTCGTATCTTCTGCATTGTACTGCGGGTTACGATCGACCAAACTGTGACGATCCTCTCTCCTCCTCACCTCAGGGGATTGATCCCTATCATCTCTACGTCTGCTGTAAACATAGTCAGTTCTCCCCCTTTCTCTTTCCCCCTCTCTCTCCCTGTCTCTCTCTCGACGGGGGGACACATCACTTGCAGAACGTCGATCATCACGACGAACAGAGCGCCCACGGCGGTCGTCATCACCGCTACCGTCAGAACCACCACGATCACACTCAGTGGTCCGAACACGCCGGGCACCCTCCTTTCGATCCAAGCCACGTTTGCGAAATAACTCCCACAAACGAGCGGTAGTCTCACCATCAATGTCCTCCCTCCGCACACCATCAGCCAGAAGACCAGAAAAAATATCACGTCTAGTAAGTTTGTTTTCACCAGGAGTACGAGTGTCAGGCCGGGACTGACGTTCAGGTTTAAACCACTCACCCAACTCACCGAGTTGGCGCACCGATTCCAAAACCGTAGATAATACGTTACCAGTCTGATTAATCAATAAAGTCATCATGACCTGCTTATAGGCAACAGGGGAAGATCGAATGATACGGTTCCGCACAGAAGATGTCAATGAACCATCAAGCAACCTGTCAGCAGTACCCAGAAAAATTGCCGTTTTCATCACCTCCTCTTTGAGACGTTGAGCAGCATCACGCAAAGTATACCACGGCTTGTCATTCACAGGCCAGTCAGATTCAGTAGGATATTTTAGATTACAACCCTCAGTCGCCAATTGGAGTAAAGAAATCTGACCAACACCATTATAGTTACGAAAATGATCCTGCACAGTAGAATCCAAACTCAAGGAACAGAACTTGAAACAATCGCCAGTATCCAACATAATACCAGCAGCGCCCAGTTCATAAAGGCGCACCATCCATGTGAGCAAGGACTCACCAGCTCGCTGCCGAAATCGCTGCAAAATATCACTAATTTCCTGCTGAGTAAAGTCTTCTAAACAGTCCAAAGAAATACCCTGCGGAGCATTGGGAGACTGCTGCAACTTCCGACGGAAAACTGGATGCGCAGAAACCGCGGGACGAGCATCACAAGGAGCCTGATCAGTACTCGTAGAGGGACAATCAGTGTAAGAAGCATTGATCCCACTCGAAGAACGAGCGTAATCACGGGGTGCACCATCAAAGGTGCGAGAAGCAGACTTACAATCATGGCGGGAGCGAGAAGACTCGTGCTTGGCAGACTCCTCACCCGAGGAACAAGAATCAGTCGAGTTCCAGATATTACCATCCCATTCATCAGGATTCCAATCCAGCCTGGCTGTCGCCACGACCAGACGCACCTTTCGCGTCGAAACCCGACCGCGCCTGTTCTTGTATTTATAACGAGCAATTCGCACAGCCGCCCGTTCGGCAATAGTTTGGTAAGTCTCAAGTTTATCAGCAAGCAACTTATTTTGACACCGCAACAAAGTATGAGAATTCTGAATCTCAACAAAGTGCGCTTCCACATCTTTAAGAGATATCTGTAGCTTCAACAGTCTCTCATGCAGAATCCTGTATGCAGACAAAAGAATCCAACCTCTGCGCCCCAAAATGGGAATCTCCTCACCCTTCGATACGGGTGCCTTCTGCAAACAAGCAATCACATCAGCCGGCTCTGCCAGCTCCAAAGAAGAATTCCAATTCTCACTCAAACCAGTAGAATCAGCCCACTCACGGGCCAAGGCTTCATAAGGCGTTGAATCCCATCCGGGAATATCAACGGGCAACTTAAAAGTAGACTTAGACCTTCTAGAAAACATCGTGAAAAAGGAAAAAGAAGAGAAAGAAAAGAAGGAAGAAAAATAAAAACTATACACACAAATATACAAAAATAAAATGCAAACAAAACCACGCACGCGCCGAAAGCAAACACAAGACAACCACAACGCACACAGGTTTCGTAAACGGTTCGTGACGCCAAATGTTCTGCTTGGGTTTTCGGATCAGATAGAACCCGCTCAGCAGAGCCTCTCTAACCCAAACCAGAACGTACCCCCTCCCTAGGGCCTATTCACACCTAAATAACCACATATATGTACCACCTAAGGACAGGGAATTCCTACTATATATACCAAGACCTACAAGTCACAGCCTCGCGGTCCCAAACGGACCCAGGACTTCCTGCCCAGACGGCAGCCACAGACTTCCTGCCCAGACGGCAGTCACAGCCTCGCGGTCCCAAACGGACCCAGGACTTCCTGCCCAGACGGCAGCCTTAACACGAGTTCATCCTATAATTACCACGACATAATCAGTGTTACTATATATCAGATCACACAAAGACAGCTAGTTGAGCACAACTTGTTCCCCAGTTCGAAGGGCTCCTTTCTCCCTTATTCAGTTACCACCTACCTGAAGAATAGGTTACCCTCTTACACAAGAACACGTAGCACATATTGCTTTACTACTTTATTTAGTTATTACATACACACTCACGGAACATAATACATATCACATAACCTGCAAAGAAAAGTGAAAGATTGAGTTGTACACTCTAATAGTAAGGGGTTGACATCACCTTGGTCGTATGTAGCCTGCACTCAATGGTCATCTAGGTTCCCTTCTCGTCTGCGCCTCGGCTTCGCCTGGAAGTCACACCTCCGCAATCACGGGTTTACTCCCGTCTCCCTCTCCGGGTCACTGGGACCTCTTCCTCATCGGCTACTCTCTTCTCTTTGGAATATCTATTTCTCGGTTTTTCTCCACCTCCAAGTTTGTCATCTGTCTTCCCTGGAATAAGTAGCAGCTTTACTACTAACGGCCAGGTGCCGCCCATGGACTAGAAGCCAGTGCCAGTATCTGCCTCAAACTTTTACTAATATAGACGTGCATTTCCTCATGGAAAATTCCAGCCCGTAACCTGCCGCCCACCAAATTCTTGTACCTCCCCGTGCCAAGGACACGTTCCCAGCCGGCCGGCCTGATGTAGTGTCTTCGGCATGAAGAAAAATACAATCCTTCGATAAGGGCCGGCCTGAACCGGTTCTCTCCAAGCGAATAACACCTCCTAACTAAAACACTGCCTATGACCTAGAAACATCCCGAGCTGCCAGAGCAGGAGGAAAGATGGAGTCTCTCCCGTTTAAGGCCTACCAGGCCTGAATTCAGCACGGCTCCATGAAATACCCTCACTACAGAACAGATTACCCCTAATACTAACGAATCTATCCCCTAGGATGTATATGCAAACCCTGATCTATGGGGAAGAACACAGGATCATGTTGAAGTGCCTAATAAATAGGCTCTATACACTACTCTAACCCTTAGACTTGAATGGGAAGAGACTGAAGTCACCTAAATCACCCTTCAACACAATAAGACCGGAAAAATCGAGCAGTACACACACTCTCTCCACCCCATGTGCAAATGGTGCCCGAAGGGCACCATTTGTGCATGGCTTATAAAATATACGAAAAATTAAAATATTACCTTTCAAAACGAAGTGCATCATATGTCCTCCATGTGCGCACGGTGCGCGAAGCGCATCGTGCGTACATGGCCCATCTAGCATAACGTGGGCACGCGGTGCGCGTAGCGCACCGCGTGCCCACCGTGCGTGCACGGCACTAACTGCACGGCACTAACTGCGTAAAGTGCTCACTGTGCGCGCACGGTGCGCGAAGCGCACCGTGCGCGCACGAAACGAACTGCGTTGAGGGGGCGCGCACGCCACGAATGGCGTAAAGTAACTTAGCATTTAAAAAAACGTACAAATTCACTGAAAAAACCATAGGTTTCACACACGTTATAGTTAGGAATTAGCATTTAAAAAACCTTGCAAATTCACTGAAAAAACCATAGGTTTCACACATGTTATAGTTAGCGGAAATTTTACTGATAAAAAACCAATGAAATTCCCCCGTTATAGTTAGTGCAGGCAACTATAACTCACGCGACCGCAATCTTCTGCTGATGACATATGTGTCTTTATGAAAAAAAAATATTTGTAATATATGTATAGCTAAAAATGTATGGAAGAAGACATGGGCAAATAAGTGTCTAAATACAGTATTAGCATCAGCAGAGGATTGCGGTCGCGTGAGTTATAGTTGCCTGCACTAACTATAACGGGGGAATTTCATTGGTTTTTTATCAGTAAAATTTCCGCTAACTATAACATGTGTGAAACCTATGGTTTTTTCAGTGAATATATATATATATATATATATATATATATATATATATATATATATATATATATCCACAAAAAAGGTGCTCCTACAGTTAAAGGCTCCACACATGGCGTTCTTATACTCCTTTTATTGCAAAGACTGCAAGGCAAACAACTTAGCGTTTCCAGCTCAAAATACGCCATTTTCTCCATACGCGTTTCGGGCGTGCCTCGCCCTTGGTCACTGGCATGGCTTCACTGGAGGATAGGCAGCAGACAAGTAACTTTACATCAGTTCAATTTATATATATACATATACATATACATATATATATACATATATATATATATATGTATTATCTACTGGCGGTCGCCAGTAGATAGTTATAGTTGGAGCTATTTTCCATAGGAAAGCCGCACCATTCTATTGGGAATTTCTTTGGCGCTGATTGACGAATCTTCGCGAAATTCTCCAAACTTTTGGCCAGCTCCGCTCCTACCCTGAAAGTTTCGTGGTGAATCGTCAAGCGGGGGCCGAGAAAAATGGGGGGTCCCAAAACGCGTTTTCCCCATGCAATTTCCCATAGGATCTGTTGTCGCAGCTACAGCCTGAACCGCTGAACAGAATGACACCAAATTTGGCAAAGAGGTAGTCCTCAGTTCGGACTCATGCCTTTTGCATATTTGGTGTGAATCTGTTCAGTAGTTCCTGAGAAAATTAGGGTAAAAATGTTAGTGATATCTATGGCCGCGGAGGATCCGCAGACCGTACCCGCACCGTACGCGTACCCTCCCCAAACCGAGCGCGCACCCTCCCGATCGCACGCTGAATGCTAATTGGCTGTCGAGCGTCTCTCTACATTCGAAACCAGGAACTGTTGGCAGCCATTTTCTGCCTCGGTAGAAGCGAGGCTGAAGAAGCAAGGGGAATAAGTGCGTAAAACATATAAAGGGGGCAGAGTGGAAATACTCTGACCCTCTAGAGGTGCTTAGGGGGTCCCAGAAAGACCCCCTGGGGCCCCCCTTTTTAAAAAAAAAAAAGCGGCAAAATGCGCGCGCGGTGCGCGCATCCTATCGCGTTGGATGCACGGATTCTCTCGCGGTGGGTTCGCGGATCCAAGGAAAAAAAAATGAAATTGTTGGGAGATAAAGATTAAGCTCAAGTGTTTTGTTCTTGAGTGGCTCTAAAAAGAGCTGTTGTGTTCATTGAGAGTTTTTGGTACTTATAAATAAGTACCTATACAGAGTCTAAAGTTGTTGAGGAAGACTCTGTTTCCTTCATCAGTAAAGTGTACTCCATCTCTCCTATACATCTCTTGCATATGAAAGCGCAGATTGTTATTGTAAATGGATCCCATTCTGTAGTCTCGGAGAAAAGCAGAAACAGATTTATTCACATGTTTCCTAGCTTTCTCAATCTGTGGACAAAAACGATCGGACCAGTTCCATTTCTGCCTTTGGCATATGTTAGAATACACAAAGGCAGTTTTAGGGAAAAGTGAAATCAGTTGTGCAAAGGTGTCCTTCATAAGCATTGCACTATTATGAGGTCAGGGTGTTGGATTTGCATGAAGGTTTTCACCAATGGCATCAATTGGTGCCACTTTAACCCTCTCTGTCCAATCCATTTAATGTCTACATTTGGCAAACCTAGGTCTTTGTGAATGCCTTTGTTTTCTGCATAGCTTTGGCTCCAGAAAATGTAGCTGTGTCCCACAATCCACATTGTAAGCATCTTGTAAGGAGGTCTGGATGCACTCAGATGGTCTCTGTAAATGAAATGGCAGTTTGGAAAGTAAGATGTTTCTAAAATGGTGGCTAAGATGCAATTTTGAAAAAAGACAAGAAATCATTGGTTGTTTGACAACCTTCTACACTGAAAGGTAGGGTGCATATTTCTGTTTTTTAAATGCTTGATTCTTATTGGTTAACAAAAACAGATTGTAAGGAACATTATATATGATAAGCTGATATGTTGAGAAGTCAAGCACACATAGGGCCCGATTCACAGAACTAACTTAAGACAAAATCCTAAACTTACTACCATTTGGTATTCACAGAAGGCACTTACTCATTTTGGTATTCACAGAAGGCACTTACTCATTTCGGTATTCACAGAAGTTAGGAATCCTAACTTTAGGACTCCTAAATGCCTTCTGTGAATACCGAAAGTCTTAAAATTAGGATTTTTCTCAATTTAGTAGTCCTAAGGCATTACAATGGTGTGCTGTGCGAGTGCACGAGATACAACAGTGCACAAAAGTGTGGGGGCTCGTGGGAGGGAGGTGCAGCCATTTGGCAACATAACACACAGTGAACTCGACCATGTGCCACATGCTGGGCATCTCATTCATGATGACCACGGTCACAGACATCCCACAACACCAACAACTGGCCTTTGTACACATCCTGTATGAATGCAGCGTGGTTTTCACTTCTATGCTCGTTCAGTGGTGTGATGTTGGCGGGTTGTGTGACCTGTGCTGCTTGTTGGTGTGTTTCATTTTGGCCATTGTTAGTCTATATGTGTGTTGTACTTAATTGTGCATGTGTGCCATTCTGCCCATCTCCCCCCCTACCCCCACTCCCTGCTTCTTCCTCTTCCTACTGCTGTTGTGTCTATAATTTTGTTGCTGCACACATAAATGCATGTAAAGAATAAATTAGAATAGTTCCTTGATTCTTTTAGGCTTCAAAACTTCTCTATTGGTTTCTTTTTAATTTTCCATATGAACCGTTTTTTTAATATTGAACAACACATAGAAGTCAGAAGTGCAACGTATTCTATCAACACACTTTCTAGAACATTCTACAACACGTGCAGGTTAAAAGTTCATCATTTTTTTAAAAACTCAACGATATTTTTTTGAAACATTTTCTTGAATATTTAACGACACGTGCAGGTTAAAAGTTGACGATTGTTTTAAGTTCGAACAGTGCCTTTCAAATGCAAGTAGCAGGTGTAGTTGATCTGAGCAAATTTTATCCTTTGATATGTACTCCACGTTGAAACTGCTTTTTCTTAACCAATCACAAAGATGCTTTTCCACAAAACTAATGTGCACCCTACTTTTAAAAAAGAATGCTTTTCATGATATCTTCAGAGATAAGTTATAGATAGGAATTAGCATGTAAAAAACCTTTGAAATTCACTGAAAAAACCATAGGTTTCAGGGGAGTTATAGTTAGGAATTGGCATTTAAAAAACCTTAGAAATTCACTGAAAAAACCAAAGATTTCAGGGGCGTTATAGTTAGCTGGATATTTCCCTCGTACAAAACCCTAGAAATTCCCCTGTTATAGTTAGTTCAGCTAACTATAACTCGCGCCCCCGCAATGCACTGCTGATGACGTCACATATTACATCACTCATGACATGGTCAGTGACATCACTGATGACATCACTGATGACATCTCAAATGACATCACTCATGACATCACTCATGACATCATCCATGTGACAAATTAGTGCATCTTCTCACACCCTAATATAACCTTTGATACACCAACTCAAAATTTCAGACGGCCATTTTGAAAATCATAGATACTCCAATACCAATAACTACATACCCACTCATTAACTCTTAGGTCTTTACACCTCCACTCACTCACCTGTACAGTCACTCATACTTACAGTCACTCCGTACAAGACTATCATATGCATTTATACACCTAGATAGACACTCACACACCGCCAATCATCCATTGAGGTACTGACACACCTAGTCAGTCGTGCAAGTAATTAAACACAGTCCAATTTACTCACCTATGCAGTTAAACACACTCAAGTTCACTTACTCATAAAAATAGTACCACATTCTTACACTCTAATAGAATCATTGATACTAGCACACACTCATCCATACAGCCACTCTCACAATCACACACTCTCACATATACCCACTTATATACTCTTACACACATATATACTGCCTTTCACATATGTAGTTAGTCACACATGTACCACTGAGATATACATTCAATCCCTAACACACCCATACATACACTCACCCAACCATACAGTCCATCACAGATGCACTCTTAAAACCATACACCCATAGAATCACCCACTCACAAATCTATGCATAGAGTCACACACACCCTACCCACACAAACACTCAGGCACCCATACAGATACTCAGACAACCAATCAATAACCCATATAGACACTCATATAGCTATTCACAAAACCATGCAGCCACTTATACACCTACACACAGACACATACAGACATTCACACAGTTTAGTCACTAGTCTGCAGTAAGATACATTTAATGACTCACTTAAAGAGTCAGTTACGCACCTACAAAATCATCCATTCACACACTTGTACACCCACTCATTCTTCAACAGACCTTTCCCTATATATATTAAACATATTAAAACTGTACAGAAACGCATACCTACTGGATGATGTCATCAGTGATGTCATTTGAGATGTCATCAGTGATGTCATCAGTGATGTCACTGACCATGTCATGAGTGATGTAATATGTGACATCATCAGCAGTGCATTGCGGAGGCGCGAGTTATAGTTAGCTGAACTAACTATGACAGAGGAATTTCTAGGGTTTTGTACGAGGGAAATGTCCAGCTAACTATAACGGCCCTGAAACCTTTGTTTTTTTCAGTGAATTTCTAAGGTTTTTTATATGCCAATTCCTAACTATAACGCCCCCTAAAACCTATGGTTTTTTCAGTGAATACATATATATATATACCTTTGGCGCCGTTTGACGAACCCTCGCAAAATTTTCACAATTAGTATGACACTTACTTCAGCCGCTGTCTTGAAAGTTTTGGGGTGAACCATCAAGCGAGGGCTGAGGAAAACAGGGTGCCCCAAACATGTTTTCCCCATTTCAAATTCCCATAGGCCTACAGACTGAAGTACTGAACTGAATTACTCCAAATTTGGCAGAAAGGACGCTGTTCAGAAAGCAACCTTTTTGTGAATTGGTGTAAATCCAGTCAGTAGTTTTTGAAATATTTAGATATATAGGGACGCAGATCCTCTGAAGACCTGACTGTTCCCATGCTCAAATCTGATTGGCTTCCAACACTTCAACCAGGAAGTGTTAGCAGCCATCTTGGGACATGGCTTCAGTCGAGTTCCACAAATTTGCTTTTTAAAAAGCAAAAGGGGGCTGGGTAGGAATACCCTGACCCCTAACTGTGGTCCTGGGGTCCCCTATGACGCCATAGGCCCAAAAGGAAGTTTAAAAAAAAAATTGAGAAAGATTGCGACAAAGCCACAAATCTGTGCCCAAATTTTTTAAAAACAAGTGTGGTCTCCCGCGCTTGTTTACATTATATCCCCCAGGTGGGACAGGTTCCAGGGTCATGCAGGCTCTTTTTAAAAAAAAGTAAGGGGGTACATGGGCCCCCTCCTTCAGCATGATTATGTCCCAGGGATGACCAACTCCCCAGGGCTTAGTTTTAATGATGCAGGGCGGCACTTGGACCACCCCAAGCCCCTGGGACCACCACCTCCCCAGCGCTATAAATAAATCAAGTAGGGCGGCCGCGCAGACCCCACAATCCCCAGGGACAACCACCTCCTGGTGCTAAGTTAAATATGCAGTTGGGCCACACAAAACCACCCCACCCAAGGGAACCACCACCTCACAGGGCTTTCCTTCTCTTAAAAAAAGGAGGGGGCCGCTGAGTTCCTCTCCTGGGCCATTCTCGGCCCCTGGGACCACAACCACCCTGGGGCAGCCAGTGCAAACAGAAAGAGGGGGTCACTCTGCACCCCTCCTAAAGTCATGCATGGCCGTGGGGACCGATACCCCCAAGGGCTGACTCCTGATATGTCCACGGGTGCCCAAACCTGGGACACAGCTGTTTGCTTTTGCTTGGCAGCAACTTTGCAGCTGCTGCAAAGTAAAAACAAACACTCTTGTTTCAGCGGGCGGGAGCTGTCAAAGTGCTCCCGCCCACTGGAAGCGGAGGTTTCATCTGTGTAAAAGGGAGATAGACCAGGAAGCAGAAGATGACCAAACCATTCCCTGGTATGTTCTCAGTTTACCTGAACGCTCTCCTCTCCCCCTGCAGCCCGATGACCATCACAAGGATCCGACAGGAAAGGAACCCGCAACCTTAAGTGAACAGGATAGTGCCGGTCACGAGGTAACCACAGAACCAATCAAAGAGCAGGGAGGGCCTTTAAACCCCGGAACACAGAAGACTTGTTGCTGCTGGACGACGCCACCGAATGGAGAAGCAACATTGGAGCCAATACCGGCAAGAGCTGCGTCGGGGAAGATAGTGCGGTACCAAAGCCAACCTGTTTCCTCGCCAAAAGCTGGACAGAGCAGAATGAGGCAAAAAAAATCGGAGAAATGAGCACAAAGACGAAGAATAACGTTCAGAATGGAGCAGGAAGAGGCAAAATAAAGGTGCGAAATGAGCAGAAAGAGGCAAAATAGATATCAGCAGCTAGCAGAAAGATGCAAAATAAAGGTTGGAAACAAGCAGAAAAAGGCAGAATAAAGGTCAGAAGGAAGCCTAAAGAGGCAGAATAGAGGTCAGAAATGAGCAGAAAGAGACAAAATAAAGATTTAGAACAAGCAGAAAGACGTACGTTAACAGGCACAATGAGCAGAAAGAGGCAAAATAGAGATCAGAAACAAGCAGCAAGAAGCAGAATAAAGTTCAGGAGCGAGCAGAAAGAGACAAAATAATGGGCAGAGAGAGGCAAAATAGATGCCAGGCGCACGGAGAGAAGAGGCAAAAAAAAAGGAGAAAACGAGTGGAGGAGGCACAAAACTGAAGGCAGCAGAGGGTAGTGGACTGCAGGCAAGCTGGACAGGAGGACCGTCACAGGGGAAGCTAATACAAGAACCTACTCTCATGTGCCCTCTCCTTTTTTTCACTACGCACTCACTGGCAGACACACTCATACACTGATGTACCCACTCACAGACCCATTCGCACACTCTTGCACCTACTCACAGACCCACTGAGAGACTCACACACCCACTGACAGATGCACTCAGGCAGTCATGCAACCACTCACAGATCCATTCAAGCACTGATTCATCCACTCACTTACCCACTGAGAGACTCACAGACCCACTCAGAGACTCATCCACCCACTCACAGACCTACTCAGATACTCATGTTCCCATTCACAGACCCACTGTGAGGCTCACCTGGTGTTTCCGCAGGGGCGAAGTGGAAAGAACAGATGCCGGATCCCAGCTTCCCTCACCGACATCCCTGGCCCAATGGAGTCAAAGCAAAAGAGGAAACGGTGGGGAAGAGGGGGGAACAAAACAAGGTAAGGGAGAAGGAGTAGAATCCAATGGCTCGTCTGGGATGATGTTGCATATGTTCCTAATGGGTAAAAGTAGAAGAGTTAAATACAGTCCCTTAGAACTACAAGGGTGACATACATGGATGTGTGTCTGAATGTAGGAGTGATACCTGATGAACGTCCCTCTCGTAGTGAATTGGAAGTTATGGATAAATAGTATTCGAAACTAACACTGTTGTATCTAAAAGATAGAAGCATGCGTATAAATAATTAGGACTACAGAATTTAAGCATTCAATCATGATTAGTGTGAACAATGCAAACCTTAACGGAGACCACCACCTGGATTCACTGGACACCAAAAAGCATGTACTATCCTGAAAATAACTAGGAAAAAAGCAAAAAACTAATTTTCCTAGACGGGGCAGAAAATACCAAATAATGCACAAAAAGGTGCTGGGTCAGGGTAATATAGAATGTATATGTCATTAAGAAAAAAGTAACTAATACTGCTCTCTTATTAACAATAGTGGGTTATGGCCCTAATCAGCAAGGTTAGGCCAATCTTGAAATACTCTAACAACACGATTGCCAGTACTGATGTTCACTATATTAATTCTTTAAACCAATCACACGTGACACTCATAGTGACTCAAAAATTTTATTTTTATTTTTTGTTTTGTAAAAATCCAATTTCATCAAAACGTTCTCAATTAAATTTGTGATTCAATAACCAATTGAACAATTTCACATAGACCACGTAAAAAATTCAACACATATGACATAACTCTTGACTCACATGTATAATATCGAAAAGAAACAATTGATGGACGGAATGCTGTACAATGCAAACTTTCAACCCCCGTCAAAAAGATATGGGTTCAATCCATCATTCTTTTGCTCACCACACCACCCCAGTTTGGACCCAGCCATATGCAAATCAGTCTTGACCCTGTTCCTTGTGGGAAAAGTACAGCCCGAACTGCCAAGCCAGGTCCTCCCTGGACTGGAAACAAGCATCTTGGGACCGGTTGCAGGGCATCATCCTTCATTAGCCAGGCTAGCTTGAATGCAGTACTGCAGTGAGCACGGAACCCACGTCTGGGCATACCCTTTCCACTCAGGGTGACATACGCAAAAGAAACAATTGATGGATGGAATGCTGGACAATGCAAACATTCACCCCCAGTGAAAAAGATCTTGGTTTAATCCATGAATCTTTTGCTCACCACACCACCCCAGTTTGGACCCAGCCATATGCAAAACAGTCTTGACCCTGTTCCTTGTGGGAACAGTCCTGCCTGAACAGCCAAGCCAGGTCCTCCCTGGACTGGAAATAAGCATCCTGGGACCGGTTTCAGGATATCATCCTTCATCAGCCAGGCTAGCTTGAATCCAGTGGGGTAGTGAGCACGGGACCCACGTCTGGGCATACCCTTTCCACTCAGGGTGACAGATGCAAAAGAAACAATTGATGGACGGAATGCTGGACAATGCAAACATTCACCCCCAGTCAAAAAGACCTGGGTTTAATCCATCATTCTTTTGCTCACAGCACCACCCCACTTTGGACCCAGCCATATGCAAATCAGTCTTGACCCTGTTTCTTGTGGGAACAGTCCAGCCTGAACTGCCAAGCCAGGTCCTCCCTGGACCGGAAAGAAGCATTCTGGGACCGGTTTCAGGGCATCACCCTTCATCAGCAAGGCTAATTTGAATCCAGTGGTGTAGTGAGCACGGGACCCACGTCTGGGCATACCCTTCCCACTTAGGGCGACATATGCAAAAGAAACAATTGATGGACGGAAGGCTGGACAATGCGAACATTCACCCTCAGTCAAAAAGATCTGGGTTTAATCCATCATTCTTTTGCTCACCACACCACCCTAGTTTGGACACAGCCATATGCAAATCAGTCTTGACCCTGTTCCTTGTGGGAACAGTCCAGCCCCAACTGCCAAGCCAGGTCCTCCCTGGACCGGAATAAGCATCCTGGGACCGGTTTCAGGGCATCACCCTTCATCAGCCAGGCAAGCTTGAATCCAGTAGTGTAGTGAGCACAGGACCCACGTCTGAGCATACCCTTCCCACTTAGGGCGACATATGCAAAAGAAACAATTGATGGACGGAATGCTGGACAATGCAAACATTCACCCCCAGTCAAAAAGACCTGGGTTTAATCCATCATTCTTTTGCTCACAGCACCACCCCACTTTGGACCCAGCCATATGCAAATCAGTCTTGACCCTGTTTCTTGTGGGAACAGTCCAGCCTGAACTGCCAAGCCAGGTCCTCCCTGGACCGGAAAGAAGCATTCTGGGACCGGTTTCAGGGCATCACCCTTCATCAGCAAGGCTAGTTTGAATCCAGTGGTGTAGTGAGCACGGGACCCACGTCTGGGCATACCCTTCCCACTTAGGGCGACATATGCAAAAGAAACAATTGATGGACAGAAGGCTGGACAATGCGAACATTCACCCTCAGTCAAAAAGATCTGGGTTTAATCCATCATTCTTTTGCTCACCACACCATCCTAGTTTGGACACAGCCATATGCAAATCAGTCTTGACCCTGTTCCTTGTGGGAACAGTCCAGCCCCAACTGCAAAGCCAGGTCCTCCCTGGACCGGAATAAGCATCCTGGGACCGGTTTCAGGGCATCACCCTTCATCAGCCAGGCAAGCTTGAATCCAGTAGTGTAGTGAGCACGGGACCCACGTCTGAGCATACCCTTCCCACTTAGGGCGACATATGCAAAAGAAACAATTGTTGGACGGAATGCTGGACAATGCAAACATTCACCCCCAGTCAAAAAGACCTGTGTTTAATCCATCATTCTTTTGCTCACCACACCACCCCAGTTTGGACCCAGCCATATGCAAATCAGTCTTGACCCTGTTCCTTGTGGGAACAGTCCAGCCCCAACTGCCAAGCCAGGTCCTACCTGGACCGGAAAGAAGCATTCTGGGACCGGTTTCAGGGCATCACCCTTCATCAGCAAGGCTAGTTTGAATCCAGTGGTGTAGTGAGCACGGGACCCACATCTGGGCATACCCTTCCCAATTAGGGCGACATATGCAAAAGAAACAATTGATGGACGGAAGGCTGAAAAATGCGAACATTCACCCTCAGTCAAAAAGATCTGGGTTTAATCCATCATTCTTTTGCTCACCACCCCACCCCAGTTTGAACCCAGCCAAATGCAAATCAGTCTTGACACTGTTCCTTGTGGGAACAGTCCAGCACGAACTGCCAAGCCAGGTCCTCCCTGGACCGGAAACAAGCATTCTGGGACCGATTTCAGGACATCACTTGTCATCAGCCAGGCTAGCTATAATCCAGTAGTGTAGTGAGCATGGGACCTACGTCTGGGCATAACCCTCCTACTTAGGGCGACATATGCAAAAGAAACAATTCATGGACGTAGCGCTGGACAATGCAAACATTCACCCCCAGTCAAAAAGATCTGGGTTTAATCCATCATTCTTTTGCTCACCTCACCACCACAATTTGGAGACAGCCATATACAAATCAGTCTTGAACCTGTTCCTTGTGGGAACAGTCTAGCCCGAACTGCCAAGCCAGGTACTCCCTGGAACGGAAACAAGCATCCTGGGACCGGTTTCAGGGCATCACCCTTCATCAGCCAGGCAAGCTTGAATCCAGTAGTGTAGTGAGCACGGGACCCACGTCTGGGCATACCCTTCCCACTTAGGATGACATATGCAAAAGAAACAATTGATGGACGTAATGCTGGACAATGCAAACATTCACCCCCAGTCAAAAAGATCTGGGTTTAATCCATCATTCTTTTGCTCACCACCCCACCCCAGTTTGGACCCAGCCATATGAAAATTAGTCTTCACCCTGTTCCTTGTGGGAACAGTCCAGCCCGAACAGCCAAGCCAGGTCCTCCCTGGACCGGAAACAAGCATCCTGGGACCGGTTTCAAGACATCACCCTTGATCAGCCAGGCTAGCTTGAATCCAGTGGTGTAGTGAGCACGGGACCCACGTCTGGGCATACCCTTCCCACTTAGGGCGACAAGTGCAAAAGAAACAATGGATGGACGGAATGCTGGACAATGCAAACATTCACCCCTAGTCAAGAAGACCTGGGTTTAATCCATCATTCTTTTGCTTATCACACCACCCCAGTCTGGAGCCAGTCATATGCAAATCATTCTTGACCCTGTTCCTTGTGGGAACAGTCCAGCCCGAAGTGCCAAGCCAGTTCCTCCTTCAACCGGAAACAAGCATTCTGGGACCGGTTTCAGGGCATTACCTTTCATAAGCCAGGCTAGTTTGAATGCAGTGGTGTAGTGAGCACGGGACCCACGTCTGCGCATACCCATCCTACTTAGGGTGACATATGCAAATGAAACAATTGATGGACGGAATGCTGGACAAGGCAAACATTCACCCCCAGTCGCAAGGATCTGGGTTTTATCCATCATTCTTTTGCTCACCACACCACCCCAGTTTGGATCCAGCCATATGCAAATCAGTCTTGACCCTGTTTCTTGTGGAAACAGTCCAGCCTTAAATGCAAGCCAGGTCCTCCCTGGACCGAAAATAAGCATTCTGGGACTTTTCAGGGCATCACCCTTCATCAGCAAGGCTAGTTTGAATCCAGTGGAGTAGTGAGCATAGGACCCACGTCTGGGCATACCCTTCCAACTTAGGGCGACATATGCAAAAGAAACAATTGATGGACGGAATGCTGGACTATGCAAACATTCACCCCCAGTCGCAAGGATCTGGGTTTAATCCATCATTCTTTTGCTCACCACACCACCTCAGTTTGGACCCAGCCATATGCAAATCAGTCATGACCCTGTTCCTTGTGGGAACAGTCCAGCCTGAATTGCCAAACTAGGTCCTCCCTGGACTGGACACAAGCATCCTGAGACCAGTTTCAGGTCATCACCCTTCATCAGCCAGGCAAGCTTGAATCCAGTAGTGTTGTGAGCACGGGACCCACATCTGGGCATACCCTTCCCACTTAGGGAGACATAAGTAAAAGAAACAATTGATGGACGCAATGCTGGACAATGCAAACATTCATCGCCAGTCAAAAAGATCTGGGTATAATCCATCATTCTTTTGCTCACCACCCCACCCCAGTTTGGACCCAGCCATATGCAAATCAGTCTTGACCCTGTTCCTTGTGCGAACAGTCCAGCCCGAAATCCCAAGCCAGGTCCTCCCTGGACCGGAAGCAAGCATCCTGGGAATGGTTTCAGGACATCACTCTTCATCAGCCAGGCTAGTTTGAATCCAGTGGTGTAGTGAGCACGGGACCCACGTCTGAGCATACCCTTCCCACTTAGGGCGACATATGCAAAAGAAACAATTGATGGACGGAATGCTGGACAATGCAAACATTCACCCCCAGTCAAAAAGATCTGGGTTTAATCCATCATTCTTTTGCTCATCAGCCAACCCCAGTTTGGACCCACAAATATTCAAATCAGTCTTGACACTGTTCCTTGTGGGAACAGTCCAGCACAAACTGCCAAGCCAGGTCCTCCCTGGACTGGAAACAAGCATCCTGGGACCAGTTTCAGGTCATCACCCTTTATCAGCCAGGCTAGTTTGAATCCAGTCGTGTAGTGAGCACGGGACCCACGTCTGGGCATACCGTTCCCACTTAGGGCGACGTATGCAAAAGAAACAATTGATGGACAGAATGCTGGACAATGCAAACATTCACCCCCAGTCGCAAGGTTCTTGGTTTAATCCATCATTGTTTTGCTCACCACACCACCCCAGTTTGGACCCAGCCATATGCAAATCACTATTGACCCTTTTTTTTGTGGGAACAGTCCAGCCCGAACTGCCAAGCCAGTTCCTCTCTGGACCGGAAAGAAGCATCCTGGGACCGGTTTCAGGACATCACCCTTCATCAGCCAGGCTAGCTTGAATCCAGTAGTGTAGTGAGCACGGGACCCTCGTCTAGGCATACCCTTTCCACTTAGGGCGACATATGCAAAAGAAACAATTGATGGACGCAATCCTGGACAATGTTAACATTCACCCCCAGTAAAAAAGTTCTGGGTTTAATACGTCATTCTTTTGCTCACCACACCACCCAAGTGTTCACCCAGCCATATGCAAATCAGTCTTGACCCTGTTCCTTGAGGGAACAGTCCAGCCCGAAATGCCAAGCCAGGTCCTCCCTGGACCGGAAACAAGCATCCTGGGACTGGTTTAAGGACATCACCCTTCATCAGCCAGGCTAGTTTGAATCCAGTGGTGTAGTGAGCACGGGACCTACGTCTGAGCATACCCTTCCCACTTAGGGCGACATATGCAAAAGAACCAATTGATGGACGGAATGCTGGACAATGCAAACATTCACCCTCAGTAGCAAGGATCTGGGTTTAATCCATCATTCTTTTGCTCACCACAACACCCTAGTTTGGACCCAGCCAAATGCAAATCAGTCTTGACCCTGTTCCTTGTGGGAACAATCCAGCGCAAACTGCCAAGCCAGGTCCTCCCTGGACCGGAAACAAGCATCCGCGGACCAGTTTCAGAGCATCAGCCTTCATCAGCCAGGCAAGCTTGAATCCAGTATTGTAGTGAGCATGGGAGCTACTTTTGGGCATACCCTTCCCACTTAGGGTGACATATGCAAAAGAAACAATTGATGGACAGAATGCTGGACAATGCATATATACACCCCCAGTCAAAAAGATTTGTTTAATCCATCATTATTTTGCTCACCACCCCACCCCAGTTTGGACCCAGCAATATTCAAATCAGTCTTGTCCTTGTTCCTTGTGAGAACAGTCCAGCCCGAAGTGCCGAGCCAGGTCCTCCCTGGACCGGAAACATGCATCCTTGGACCGGTTTCAGGCCATCACCCTTCATCAGCCAGGCTAGCTTGAATCCAGTAGTTTAGTGAGCACGGGAACCATGTCTGGGCATACCCTTCCCACTTAGGGCGACATATGCAAAAGAGACAATTGATGGACGGAATGCTGGACAATACAAACATTCAACCCCAGTCAAAAAGACCTGGGTTTAATCCATCATTCTCTTGCTCACCACCCCACCCCAGTTTGGACCCAGCCATATGCAAATCAGTCTTGACCCTGTTTCTTGTGGGAACAGTCCAGCCCGAACTGCACCTGCATTGACGATGGGGGAATATTAATATGCCTGGATGCCCAAATGAACAGGACACACTATTAGACACTAGAGGGTTCTACTGGACAAAACACCCTCTAACTCTACCACAATCCTGGGGCACCCATGTTTGCTCTCGGGGAAAATATTTGTATCCTTTGGCATAAATACGCAGTTTTTCAATCTACCTGTCACATGTGCAACTGATGACCAGGGCTGGAGGTCATCTTACTGGGCGGTTCACAGCCACAGATTTTGGGGGGCTCGTCAGAACATTTAGGTTTCCTTTACATCGCTCACCTAAACTTTCACTAGTCATTCCTATTTACCTCCCATCACAACTTTTGAGTAGGAGCCACATAACATACAAGCCTTAAAATTGTTCCGTAAATGTGAACAGAATGACCTACTACTTAAAAGAAAGAACCTTCTAACGTACCTATACACTAAATCCACTACTTATCCAAGAGACACATTTTGCAGAAGCAGAAAGACAAAGACAAGGATGGGTGTGTTTAGATTACCATGCCTTTAAAATTGGCAACCATTGACTCTATGTTACTAGTCGCCTCTAACCTTATCACAAAGAAGGGGTGGCTATTTATTATATTCTCTTTTCATGAAAAGAAATATCCATCCGTGCAGGTATATTAGAAATATGTTTATTTCTCTGACAGAAGAAATGCAGTCCTCATCGGAGGAAGCCTGGGCCAACTGTACCAGCTGGAATCTAGGTTCTATACCAAGATTCCAACTGAAATACCACACATCCCTCTTTGTTAACAATAAAGAATAGAGCATGCAAGGTTTACAAACAGCTTATCCTTATGATAAGTATGAAAGGTTCAAACAGGGAAACCCAGCATCGTGGTCCAGATAATTATCAGGGGAGAGTGCTGGCACTCCTCTGTGCTCTATTCACCTGGGAAAAGTGATGGGTTGAATTATCCCAGTTGCCAGTGACTGCGCAGCCTGTGCTGAGCACCCGTACCAGTTCTCCAGGGCAGGCCTAGCTGTGTCTCTGGGGTTGCAGGTAGTGTATACCACCCTGGGAAAGAATTACAGGTGCAAATCCAATTCTCGCCCCATCCTCACCAGTCCACCAGCCTCGTCCTCGGAAGGGCAGTTTTTGGAGGTGCTCCAACTAGAGACTGCCAGCTTCCCAGGCTTGTAGCTCCATCCTGTGTAATTTATTTCCTAAATTACATTTTCTGTTCTATATGTCTACATGTTCATTAAATATCTGCAAAATGACCGGCAATGAAAAACCAAAGGTTAAAGGGAAAATACAATTAGGAAATAAAATTTAAAAAGCCTTAGAAATTCACTGAAAAAGCCAAAGGTTACAGGGACGCTATGGTTAGGCTCATATTTTACTCATACAAAACTAACATAATTCAGCAGTTATAGTTAGCTGGGCTAACTATAACTTACGCCCCCACAATGGACTGCTTATGACCTCACATATCGATCAATCAATCATGGTTGTTGAGGCTCAACTACTCACCCGTGAGAGTCTCAAGGTGCTGGGGGGGGTGGCTCCATTGAGTGTAGGAGTTGTCCGAAGGGCCAGGCGGAGGTCATCAGCGGAGTGGGGTGTCAGCCGAAGAGCCAGGTCTTGAGATGCCTCCTGCACTGGGACAGTGTGGGTGCTTGTCAGAGGTGGAGGGGGAGGTTGTTCCAGGCCTTGGCTGCGTGGTAGGAGAAGGACTTTCCTCCCTTCTGGTCCTGTGGACATGAGGGATGGTGGCCAGCAAGAGGCCGGCTGATTGGTGGTGTCTTTTGGGTGTGTGGAAGGATAGGCGGCTGTTCAGGTATGTTGGTTCGGTGTTGTGCAGGGCCTTGTATGCCTAGGTGAGCAGTTTGAAGGTTATTCTTCTTTCAACTGGGACCCAGTGGAGACTGCGGAGGTGTTGGGTGATGTGACTGTGGCGGGGGATGTAGAGGATCAGTCAGGCTGCAGCATTCTGGACAGTTTGTCATTTGTGAAGGAGATTCTTATTGGTTCCAGCATAGAGCACGTTGCCTTAGTCTCCGCTGCTACTGATGAGTGCATGCGTGACAGTTTTTTCTGGATTCGGGTGGGATCCATCTGAAAGTCTTTCGAAGCATGTGGAGGGTGTTGAAGCAAGTTGAGGACACAGCGTTGATCTGGTGGTTATTGAGAGCGATGAGTCCACGATTATGCTGATCCATGGTCCGTCGGGGTGGTGGGATTTCTTAGGGTGTGGGCCACTAGGAATCGTCCCATGTGGCGGGGGTGGAGCCCAGGATGAGGACTTCATCCAGGTGGCGACGGCTTTCATCTCTTCTTCGAAGTTGTGTTTGGTGATGTTGGGCTCATTGGTGAGAGAGAGGATGAGCTGTGTGTCATCAGCATAGGTGATGATGTTGAGCTTGTCGTTTCTGACGATGGCTGTGAGGGGTGCCATGTAGATGTTGAAGAGGGTGGGGCTGAGGGAGGAACACTCTGTTGGTAGCAAGAGGTAGGGTGGGAGTCTGACTCACTGGGTTCTGCCGGTGAGGAATGAGCATATCCAGTCGAGGGCCTTGTCGCGGATACTGGCGTCTTGGAGTCTGGTGGCTAGGGTGAGGTGGGAGACAGTGTCGAAAGCAGCCCAGAGGTCCATGAGGATGAGGGCTGCCATTTCACCTCGGTCAAGGAGGGAGCGGATGTCATTGCTGGCGGCAAGTAGGCAGTCTTGGTGCTTTGGTTGCTGCAGAATCCCGATTGGGGTGTTGTTTGCTTTGATTAAATTTGCTAGCTGGGTGTCTTTTCGATGAGTTTGGCTGTGAAGGGAAGCAGGGGGATGGGCCTGAGGTTTTTTGAGGTGTGTTGGGTCGGCGGAGGGTTTCTTCAGGAGGGGGTTGACCTCGGCTTGTTTCCAGTCATCGGGGAAGGTGGCGGTCTCGAGTTAGCAGTTGATCATCTGGCGCAGTTTGGTTGCGATGGCCAAGGCGGCTCTGTGAAAGATGTGAGTTGGGCACGGGTCTGAGGGTTCCCCGGAGTGGATGCTTCTCATGGTCTTCTGAGTGTCTTCTGTAGTTAGCGGGGTCCAGTGGAGCAGGGTCCGTCGGGTGGTGTCGCTAAGATAGGGAGCAGAAGCCGTGTGAAGGTCATGGTTTTCGAAGTTGTCGTAGATCATCTTGATCGGGAGGTGGAAGAAGGTGCTGAGTCTGTTGCAGAGGTCTTGGGAGGGTGGAACATCTGTTCGCTGCAGGGTTTGATTAATTCCTTGATGATGGGGAAGAGTTCTTTGGAATTGTGAGCGTTGGTGAGGGTTCTGTCTTGGATGGATTTCTTCCTTGTGAATTTGATGAGCTGGTGGTGTGCCGTGATGGCTGCTCTGTACGTGGAACAAAGCAAACACAAGGAGATGATGGACGGAGTGCTGAAACTTTTCAAACACTCACCCCCAGTCACAGATCTGGGTTGAATCCATCATCATTCTTTAGCTCACTTTGCCACCCCAGTACAGACACAGCTATATGCAAATCAGTCTTGACCCTGTGCCTGATGGGAACAGTCCAGCCCGAACTGCCAATCCATGTCTTCCCTGGACTGGAAACAAGCATCCTGGGACCAGTTTTGGGCTAACAACCCTCTTCAGCAAGGCTGCTTGAATCCAGTGCTCTGTAGGTGGCACATGATTCTGGGGTTTTGTTGTTTCTACATATCACCAGCAGGAGCGTTTGGATTATTGGAGCGCAGGGGTGTACCAACTTGGTTCCTTGATGTGTCTTTCTTGAGGGGAGCGAGTGTGTTGGTGCAGTTTGTGATCCAGAGAGGAGGTTGCGTGCTGTGGTGTAAGCATCTGGTATAGTTGAGGTGGGGTGCTGATGAGGGTGGAGGTGAGCTGGTCTTTAGTGAGTTTTTTTTCAGCATCTACAGGGGAGGCAGTGGCCGAGCTTGTGTATGGTTGGTTTGTTGAAGGCGAAGTGGATGCAGAGGAGTTCTGTGGTGCGGCTGTAGGAGACGGTGTTTCCTTCAGTGAATATGGGGTCATGGTTGTGTCCCACTGTGTGTTTGAGGGCAGTGACAAGTTATTTGAGTCCCATGTTGGCAAGGTTCTCTAGGAGAGAGGCGGTATTTGGGTTGTCATGGTTTTCCAGGTGGATGTTTAGGTCTCCGAGTAGGATGTAATCTATGGAGGCGAGGGCGTGGGAAGTGATGAGGTTGGTGATGGCATTGGTGAAAGGAGCATGGGGTCTGAGCAGCCTCTAGATGAGGGTTCAGCGGAGAGTCGTTTGAGGGTTGGTCTGGATCTGGAAGAGGAGGTGCTCCATGAGGGCCGTTGTGTCATCTGGGGTGGTGATCGTCATGTGGAGGTTGTTTTAGTGGGCGATGCCTCCTCCTGGCCAATTGGGGCGGTCATTGCGCAGGATCTTGTATCCAACGGGATTGGCAGTGACGATGTCAGGTGCGGAGTTGGCGTTGGTCCAGGTTTCTGTGAGGAAGGCGACGTCGGGCTAGTAGGAGTTGAGGAGATTCCAATTTAAAAACTAACAATTGATCCCTACCATAGGACCTATGGAATACAACTAATTACAATCAAACAAAATTGAGCACATTATGAGTATTAAGTATTTGCAACAACACCCGGAAAACCGAAGGGAGCGGGCAACCCAGGTAACTTGTATTCATTTTATTTCTTTATTTGCAGCGGATCTAAGCACTATTAAGTATTAAGTATTGTATACTTCTACTTCACTTGATAGTCCTGTAACCACTTCAGCATCTGTTTATTGCATTGATGATGTTGACCTATTGCTAGATCAACATGTTTGGCAAAGGGTGAGCTGCCTTCCTTGAGACATTCTGGAACAACATGTTTGGCATTTGACAAACTGCCTTCCTTAACCACTTTACTCATGCTCCAAACATTACCATCCATTAATTCTACTACCTGTTTACCAACTCTTATAACTGTCATAGGCTCTCAAAACAGATTTTGCAGATCTGACCAATTCACCTTTCCTCATATGGCCCCATTCCCCCCACTTGAAAATCACTCTCCTCCTTGCTTGATTTATTCTTAAAGTACTTAGATTCCCCTCCCTCAAAGCACCTTTTGTCCAAATTACCTCTATCCAGAACACTTCTAATTTCCTCCTTGAGATCCAACATCCAAGCTACTCTTCGATTGAATATAGAAGATCTTCCTCTCATTTTCTCAAAAGGAGATCTCTCACCAGTCAATGTGGGTGTGGTACAATAACTCCACAATAATTCATTAATGGTTGACCAACACTTTTTCCCATTAGCAGTGGCTAAATGCAGCCCATCCTTTAGCACTCTAATCCACCTTTCAACAATGCCATTGCTTTGAGGGTAGTATATCAATGTCCTGATATGTTCTATGCCATGGCCCGATAGAAATGAAGTCACCTCCCTAAATGTTAGTTAAACACCATTATCAGTCACTAAGCTTTAGTTAACCTGACTACAGACCCAAGGGAATGTACTGGTGGATGGGTTCAATGCTACACACGATCTGTCGACACTACAAACGCTAATACATGCAAAACAGGAACTAAATCAGCTATCTACATCCTAGGCTGAGAAAGCATTATGCTTTAGCCACAGCTTTGAATATAAATGATAAATGATCTGTGTAAATATAATTGAATTATGTTTAAAACTGAAAATATGAGATCCTAATGTTGAACATGATCAAATGAGTGCTACATTAGAGACTCATCAAGACCTGAGTTACTACAGATTTTGTTTATAACATATGTATGTTAAATAGTAGTTGTTCGTAGTGTGCATGTTTGTAAATGAGAAGACATGTTACTTTATTAGAATTGTAATCTTGTTTCTATTGAAACCTGTATTGAAGGTATTTAGGATGTAATACCTGGTTGGATTAAAGCAATAATCTGTAGAAGAAAGATGGTATATAGAAAAATGTATTATTGAAATGTAAATCATAATCCTTTAAGCCATATATTATCATATATATTTGTGAGATATGATTTCACAAAATCTAAATAGAAAGCTTGATAGGGATTCTTGGGGCTATGGATGGGTTCAATGCTACACATATTCTGCCAACACTAGGGAATCTAATCTGTGCAAAACAAGAAAACAAGAACTAAACGGTTATCCACATCCCAGACTGAGAAAGTCCTATTTTGCCTCCAGCAACAACATTATGGGGGGAGGGGAGGAGAGCTGGGAAGCTCTGAGCTTTCCAATTAAGGAGACATGAAATTCAGCAGGCGGTCCATATGATTAAGATCGGGTTGGGACAGCTAGTGGTCCATCGCATTGACATAGTTGTCATATTAAGGGATTATGACAAAAGGCTTTAAACTGTGGAATGCACAGACTCTAGACTAGCTCAAGACACATTTCTCTCCCCACTCCCAATGCCACAACTAACGGATGACCAGCAATTAACCGTAAAGCAAGAGATAATGGAAAACAAAAAATGCCTGGTCATTCATGACTCTGCATATAACAAATGAATGGAAATCTGAAATGGTATGCCACCCCATTGGGACATGAACAAGGCCAACATTACATTGTTATTGAGGCCTGGTGAAGATCCCTTGAACTGTGCCAGTTACTGACCCACTTCCCTAATAAATACAGACATGAAGATTCTGGTAAAAGTGCTAACTAATCACCTTAAATGCTTACTACCTGCCTTGATACATTGGGATCAAGTGGGCTTTATACCTCACCTGTCCTCCACATCATACCTCAGAACACTTGCTCAGATTCTCTGGCTAGTGAAAGATGATAGATGCTGGGAAAGCATTTGACAGAGTGGAATGACTTTACTCGCTTTGGAATTGGAGACACATTTTTGAAAATGGTTCAGTGGCTATATACTCGTATCTCAGCAGTGGTGAGTGGCAATGGCTATGCCTCCATGGAAATTGAAATAGGCAGAGGGAAGAGACAGGGATGGCTACTCACCCTCTACTGTTTGTTTTGTTTTAGCATTGAAGCCCCTGGGAATAGCCACACATTAGAACCATGGCATGGAAAGTATTTGCACTGCAGTGGGGGACCTTTAAAATCTTTTTTACATGAAGATATCTTAGTCACTATTTTCAACCCTCAGAGACCGATCTGGCAACTTATGACCATGGTCTCAAAATTCTCTGTTTTCTCAGGAAATGTAATTCATTAGGGGAAATGCAAAGTATTGCCTCTAACACACTCCACTACAGTGACACAAATTCAAGAACATCCTTTCCACTCAAAATACATTTTTTGAAACCTAGCAATTTACATTAACACTGGGCTTTCCAAAATGGCTGAAGACAATTTCAATCTGGTATCTCTAAGACCAAGGAAGTCTTGCAACGATGGTCAGCACTTGACCTATCCCTCTGGGGTAGAGTACAGGTGTACAGAATAAATGTAATGCCTCGCAATAACTACTTATTTGCAATGCTGCCTTTATGACTTCCGGTAGATTACACACTGCAACTGGAAGCAGGGGGCTGTGACTTCCACAAATAGAACACGAGTAGCTTGCATAGCAGCTAGCACCACTACACTGCATCCTACACATAGCCTTAAACATGTATAGATGGGTCTTATTACAGAGTATACTGTGGACAGGTGAAGGCTCCCTATTCCAATTATACATGGGTCACAAATGAACACAGCCTCACCACAAACAAGCCGTGCATACCAACGTCTACGCATTGAATGGGGGCAATCAATCCAGAAAGAAGAATTGGCTATGCACAAAAGTGAACCCCTATGGTCTGGAAACACTTTGTTAGCAAAAACATTTGCACAATTGATCAAGTTACGCAAAACCATAGAGCGAAAACCTTTGTGGAAGTTCAAGAGGAATTCCACCTCCCAGGGAGTTTTTCCTGAAATTTCCAAAGACTGTAATATTGTATTAGTTCACCCTATCTGCCGTTAACATGGGCCCGACCCAAATCATCAACTCTGTGTTATTTCTCCAGGAGGGGAATGGAGCAAGCCTCCCGGAGACATTCAATGACGTGTTTTTTTCCAACCCTACATCTAACAGTCTCAAGGACTTGTTGTTCAACCCTCTCCACCTTGACTACCTTGATGATAGCTTGGGAAATTCATTGAATAATCACAACAAAACTTTGAGGGAAGCATGCCCTAAACTTAGCTACTTTAGGATCCTCCACAAGAGGCATTGGACACATCCTAGGCTGCATGATACACAGCTACTACCCAGTGTAAAATGCTGGAGATGTATCAATCGGGGGTATGCCATTGTGCATATGCTCTGTGAATGCCCAGCAGTAACACCCTACTGGGGTATGGTCTGGAGATATGTGACAAATACCTTGGGGCCACTTTGCACATGCAAAAGCTGAGTGACACTTCTGCACAATATACGTCAGATTACCTGAAGGTCACACTTCAGATGACTAGATGGTTGGCCACTGTTCTAGCAATAGCTAAGCTTTGCATACTCCGACTCTAGCGAACCCCACATAGCCCATGCATACACGACAGGTACATGAAAGGCATACAGTAGCCACTTATGAGCAAGTGATTTACAGACTTAACAACAACTGGATACATTTGATCGCTGCTAGGGCAGCTTTATGATGGGGCACCCAAACTAAGTAGATGGTGTTGGGAGGCATCACTGACTACACTTTGATCTATGCATACAGATGCCATGGGCATTCTGTTTGGCATGGAGGCACGCATGGGGAACATTTTTTTTTCATTATCCTTCGATTGAGACAAAGAACAGACTTTAATATTGCAATCATTCCACCTAGGTGATGGCTTGAGCTGAGCGGCTTTGTAATTGGGTGGCTGATGCTTCAATCATTTATTTACATATCAGCTAAGGTCATGATAATCCCTGTTATGCGGCTTCCAATCATGCCTGGTACCAAAAGTGATATACACCTGCTCAAACTGTTATATTGACTGGCTATAACCTGGAAAAAAGCCTTGTTTTTGGTCCAAACATTTCCAACTTTGCACGTGTAGTACACTGTACAGCACACATACATATTGGGACAAGTTTTGAACTATGTCTAAGCATAGTTTCTTGTACTGCAAGAATATCCTTCCAGTACAAAACCTATGATCGACAGCACACACTTGCATTATGATGCAAGTGTGTGTGCATTGATGTACTATGGCTAAATCGGCCAATGCAGGGAGAGAACATTTTCTAACAGATTTGGTGCTGTTCTGTTCTCTTCCTTTCAAGCACCATATCACAGCAACTTTGGTTACTACACGGTGAAAGAAATGTGTTATTAAAATACAAAATAATCTAGTTCAAGTCATGTGTGCAACATTAACATGCAATTTATGTTGAGCTGACACGACATTAAAATGTGCAAAATGTAGTCTGTAGTTATTTCTATTAGTACTAGGCCTCAAAATGTCTAAGCAAGCTTCATTTTA
The DNA here is from genome assembly GCF_964204655.1 of Triturus cristatus. Classification (NCBI taxonomy): domain Eukaryota; kingdom Metazoa; phylum Chordata; class Amphibia; order Caudata; family Salamandridae; genus Triturus; species Triturus cristatus. Next base: position 586,189,989 of record NC_140591.1, on the reverse strand, counting down.
CAAGAAACTAAACCAAATGTGCTGAGACTTGCACAAAATGCTTAAAACTTGACCTTACCCTGACATGCCTTTGATAAAAGCTTCACATCACATTGCAGAATGTTCCCATTAAATAATATTTGAAATGTTTGCTAGAAACACTTTTGTTGAATAAAATGACTCCTTATTTCACACACTAGATACAATTCATGAATAGAAAATGTTGACCTTTTTAATATATAATTATTTTATTTTATAATGAAGAGATGTGGTGCTGAATAATATTCATTGCAGTTGATGTTTTCATTTCACAAAACCTATTGTTTAGCTAACATACAATTTATTTCATAAGAAGGTTAAGAATGTGGTTATACCCATGGGTAAAGGAGGTCAAAGAATCGAAAGGCATCATGTAATGCTTCAATAATTCGTAATGACTCTTTGTAAGTTCATATTGTGGAATCATGAGAAAGGAAGAGGAGAGACTTTTCGGCCCAGATCTCTGTACTTGGGTGAATGTATGACATTGTTCTGCATTCTGTCCATCAATTTTTGTTTTTTGCATATGTCACTCCGAGTGGGACAGGTATGCCCAGACGTGGGTCACATGCTCTCCATGCCAATGGAGTCAAGTTATCCTGGCTGATGAGGGTTGAAACCCCGAAACTGGTCCTAGGATGCTTGTTTCCAGTCCAGGGAGGACCTGGCCTGGCAGTTCAGGCTGGGCTGTTCCCATTGGGCACAGGGTCAAGACTGATTTGCATACAGCTGGGTTCAAATTGGAATGGCATGGTGAGCATAAAAACGATGGATTTAGGCCCCGATCTCTGTACTGGGGTGAATGTATGACATTGTTCTGCATTCTGTCCATCAATTGTTGTTTTTGCACTTTTAGAAATTAGACATTTTCTTGTTTAACCATTCTGTGTGCCTCTGCTTGTTTGTGTATTAACTGTCTGGTTTTGGAGTGACAGGGCTGGGGATGTGCATTGACTGTAGACAGTCACAAGGGGGGTTGAGGTGTGTCCTGTCTTTCCTGGGTGACTCATGGTTGGGATGAATAGGTCTGGTCTGCATTGAGAGTGATGGGAGGATTTTTTACTAGCACCTGAATAGGCAGTGTCTCCTCTGCATGATGCTGTCTCCACATCCTGTAGTGAAGCTGGGCCGGAGAGGGTAGAACTGGTTTGGACTGGGCTCAGAGACCCTTGCCACAAAGAAAACAAAGAGAAAATGTGGTATAACTATTGGGGCCCTGACCCCAGGACTTTAGAACTCTTTTGGAGCAAGAAACCTGCCAAGACGTAGAGCTGGAGAAGCTGTGAGGAGGAACTACTACCTAGCTGTGTTTTGCTGTGTTGGCCTGTACTGGCTGCTTCTGTCATGGGCAGAGAAAGGACAGGATTGAACCTTCTGCAACTTGTTTGAGTTTCTCCAAAGGCTTGAGGTAGAGCTTGCCCCCTGTTCGAGAAGTCTCAGGAACAGCAAATACTTCAAGTTCATCTGCTACCAGCACTGGGAACTGTGTGTTTTGTGCTGCAACAGAAGAAAAAGCAACCCGACGTCATCAACTACGCCGCTGCCAGCTCCGTGTCCAGAAGGCACTGCAGAGCGCACCGCTGCACTTCGCACCGCAACCATGGTCTCACCAACAAACCGCCTGATGCTGCCACCGAGCCGCTGCTTGCATTGTGACCTGGGGGCACCACACTTCGCACCTCCTTGCTTCACATAGCAGCCCTGGTATCCCTGATGACACCGCTCCATTCGGACATCAACGCCGCTGCTTGCACCCTGGTTTGAGGGCACCGCTCATAAGTTACATGATGCACCACCCCGTCCCACACCTCAACTTTAGCCTACCGACGCTGGCGCCATCAACTCCAGTTCGTCAGCTGACGACAGTGCTCCAGCAATAATGATGCTTCTGCCTGCACCATGACCTGCTAGCACCACAACGAGCACCGCCCCACTTTGCACCACAGCCCTGGTCTCACCGTCGCTGCTGGATGCCGTCACCAAGCGGCTGCCTGCACGGCAACCTGAGGGCACCACACTCTGTGCCGCTGAACTTCACACCGCAGCCCCAATGTCCGCTGACACCAGTGCTCCTGACTAAAACCGCAAGGAGTTCAATCCGGAACCAAAGCCTGCTGACACTGGCTCTTCAAGGTTCATCGCGGGGCCACCGATGCCCTGCATTTCTAAAGGTACTGTTTGCAGGTCTTCCTGACACCGTAGCTGGTCTGCAATGCCGCGGTCAGCCAGACCTGTTTGGATTTGTTGTTCATGATGCTGTGATAGCCGCGGATGGAGCTATTGACTTCAAGTAACTGCTTATTGATATTTTTCAGAACTGCATGGCGGGTTTTTATCATATTGGTCTTGTTTTACGCAGATAAAATATTGGATGTTTTTCAAAAACTGGTGTTGTCATTTTGTAGTGTTTTTACTGTATTACTGCTGGTTATGTGCAAATGCTTTACACACTGCCTCTGAGATAAGCCTGACTGCTCATGCCAAGCTGCCAAGGGGGTGAGCAGGGGTTATTTTAGAAGTGTAACTCCCTTGTCCTGACTAGGAAGGAGGGTCCTTACTTGGACAGGCTAACAACCTGCCAACAAGAGACGCCTATTACTAACACATACTTTTAATTTTCAATTCTGTAATTTGACTGCTGCATTTAACTAATTGAATAAAAAGAAAGAGAACTTACTAAACCTCTATAGAAAATAAAACCCTTAAAACTTACACCTAACTCTCATTATTGACTTAAATTAAAAATAATGTGATTTTGCGAGGCTTAGCTCCTGATATTCTCATAAATGACGGTAAAGGTCTGTCGCAGGGAAGAAAGAAACAAACATCTGAGTGGGGATTAACCCTGTTGATGTGAGATAAAGATGATAAACAATATATATTTAAGTTGATTCCTGCTTCAGCAAAATCTGGTGGAAGAGACACAGTTTACGTCTTGACAAGAGGAGCTATAAAGTATACAATTCCGATACGGAAAGGTGAAGTGGTGCCTCCAGAGGGTGCACATGCACTTATATGGCAACCACATTGGGATTACATACATTTTTATAGCTTAGTCAATGGTGCAAGACTACTGAAAAAGAGGGTTCCATTGATTTTTCCCATATATGGTGCTTTTGAGCTAAGAATAATTGAAAAAATTAAAGGGAAGCTGTATGAAATGAAGTCACCACCTAGACCCACACAATACGAATTTCTGAATATGTGGGAGAAGGTAGTATGAGACAAAGGAAGAGAAAAACACGGAATAAGACTAAAAGAGCAATTTGTAATTATACAGAGGATCGATGGGATGAAGCACAGCAGAGATGGAGGAAAGCTATAGTATAGGGAACTAGACTGTGTCCAGGTATTACCAATGAGACTATTGAGAAAAAGAAAAAGACTAAGACAGAAGCAAAAGACAACAGAAAGGGTGAAAAGAAGGATGAGACAGATAGTGATTCAGGGGATGCAATTTGGGAAGAAGTTTTAGCAGCACTTCCCTTACCTTATGTGAACCCAATCACTTGTACTGATAATAGTGCAACTGTGAGTACTACAGTGGCTATGGCTCCTGTTGAACCATGCAAAATACAGATTGACAGGCGCTTTCAGACATTACAGATTGTCTCACCACCTGCTGTTCAGGCACTAACAGTTACTGCTTTCATTATGACTGTTCCGGTACCATTACCACAATTTGCAATTGTACAAACAGTGCCTTAGTCACTTGTGATAGCCCAGATTATAACTGTCCCACATGTGACTGCCCCAATAAACATTGTGTTGACTCCAGAAGCTCAAGGAGCTGTAGGAGGATTGGCTACATCAGGGTTTATCCTGAAATCCCAAAATTCACAATTTGTTATCTGGAAACCACCACAAATGATTCAGTCATTTAGAGATAGAGGAAGGATTATGTTTACCACATTGAAAGTAGAAGGAGAAGCAAATATGTTTGAGGATGGAATTTTCCCACCATGGGTTGAGGAAGCAGCAGGATCTAGAAAGACAGAAGGTGCAGAACGATAAGATACCCCAGAACCTGAAAAGGAGAGAACACTAAATGTTTTAAGGTGTAAGGTTGAACTTGAAGAAATGATTTTGGGGATGTTTAAATGTTGAATATTTAAACCTATATCAGGAGAAAGAATTGCTTACCTAAGTAAGAAAATTACAAGATATACAGTAATCACACATGATACATTGACTGATTTGGTCTGAAAGTATGATGTTGACCTTGAAAAAGATTTCCATTACAGAGAAGTTACAGAGTTGAATTAGATGATGGAGCAATAGAAAAGATGCTTGCTTCCGGAATGCGTTTACACATAACTGAATTGGTAAAATGCATCAGTAAATGGAGTGATTTTGAGAGATTAGAAATTAAATTGTCTAGGAAGCATGAGATGAAAAAGAAACAATCAGAGCTAGATGAGGAATATAGTAAGTCATCGACAGGTTCCCAAGATAGGTAGGAATATTCAAATGATCCACTTAGAGAGATAGCGGGCGGAGTATATGTCCATGTACCATAGAGCGGAAGTGATTTTGCAGCATTTATTAAGAATTTTTCAAAATTGAGAGACAAAGCCATGCGGTGGTACAAACAGGTTGACAGATTTGTTAAAATTTCAAAGGGGCTGGGGATTGATTTGAATACATTATTTGACATTGCAGTGCCAAATGATCGGTGAGTTGAATGTAAAGTTGATTTACAATGGCCACGTGAAGAACCAATAAGAGAAGTACGCACTAATGCACCATCTCCTATAGTTATGGAAAATGATGACGCCGTGATTACTTTCCTGAAAGGCAAGGTGCCTCCGAAAGATCTTGATTGGATGAAGATTAAAAGAACTTCACAAGAGCCAAAAGAAGCAGTGCATGAGTACTATGAGTGATTGTTTCAAATGTTTCAACAACAAAGTGGGAGAGGATATCCTGATGCCAGTGACATGTGATTCCTTGTATCTAAGTTTGTTATTGGGTTAAGATGGGAGATCATTGCACACATACAACAGAGTGTGATCTGCTGGCAAATAAAATTGCTTGATGAGACCCTGCGGAACGCGAAATATTGTAGCGATGAACAAGAAATGACGCAGAAAAAGCTTAAGGAAAACTTTATGTTGACCCAGATGAAGTTTGCTCGGGGGGAGTTAAACCAAAGTGGTATGTAAGGTTTTGGTGCACAAGCAGGAGTGCCAGGTACTCAAGTAGTATCTAGGGAAGAGGTGTGGCGCTGCAGCCAGGGCGACTGACATCGGACGCTGGGGCTCACGGTTCGATCCCTGGCACCGGCGGCAGGTCAGCCCAGCACCGTGTGACTCTGGGCAATAGCTTGCTTAATCTTCCTGAGGGCCTCCAGCGCCGGGATGCCTCCAGGTAGCTGTGCGCTTTACAAATACTGGATTTACATTTTCACAGGGAAGAGTTAGAGGTGTTCCGGTTGATCCACATTCTGGGATGGATGTCGTGACTTTGAAAAAAAAGACTCCTTGTAAGTATTGTAACAAGATTGGGCATTTGGAAGAGAGAGAGTAGGCTTAATCCTGATGGACTAAATGTAAATGAATAAATGCAGAGAGGAAATCAAATGCAAATGCAAAATATGTGAGTCCCGCAGATGCAAGTGCCAATGCAGAAACAAGTTCCGATGATGCAAGTTCCACAGACTCTGATAGTCCCACACACTATGGGAAACCCTAGATTTAATTGGAACCAGTTGCCCAAGGCAAACCTAAACCCCTTCCAGATCCAAAACCAGAACATATTTCAACAGTTTTCTGTATTTGATTGTGATAGTTTCGGCTCTAACAATTCCCAATGACGTTTCCTGAGGGGGGGAGGAGGATTGCGTGATTGGCTCAGTCTTGGAGGCAGACCAGAGTGGACCATTCATAGACGGTGAGGTGAATAGCCACCCTGCATCCTTTTTGATTGATACCAGAGCTACCCGATCCACTGTTAGAACAGTGGAAGTCCCAGATCGACCTCTCTGAGGAAAGAAGTTCCAAAAGTTGTAGGACCTTCAAATTCCCATTTTCAGAGAAAGTTCATATAAAAATAGGTTCATTTGAGGAAAATCATCAATTTGTTGTTTTTGATTCAAGTACTGTAAACATTCTAGAAAGGGGCTTGTTGTGCAAATTAAATTGCATACTTTACTGCACAACGAACGGTGTTGATTGTCGAACCCATAATGAGGATTTCAAGTTCAAAATGGCCCAACAAGAGTTGGCTGTAGGATTGTTCCCAGTAAGAACAACTGAAGAGTTACCTTCTGACTTGAAAGAAACAGTGATCCCAGAAGTATGGGAGTTCACAGGAAAATATATTGGACTAATGAAAGGTGTAAAACCAGTCCGAGTAAGACTAAAACCAAATGCAGTGAATGCAAGAACAGCACCATACAATTTGACACCAGAGTTATTTGCAGAAATAACACCTGTAATTGAAGACATGCTGAACAAAGGGATTTTGAGGTAATTGGTTGGGAGTCCATGCAACTCTCCACTCATGGGTTCACAGCAGCCCATTGGAAATATCAGATTGTGCAGGATGTCCAAAAAATGAATAGCATTGTTGTTCCATTTTTTTCCCGTGGTACTGAATCCTGCCACTATACTTTTTCAGATCCTATGCACAGCAGAATGGTTTATTGTTATTGATCTCTGTCAAGTATTCTTCTTTGTGCCATTACACTAGGATAGACAGTACCTTTTTTCCTTTGTGTTTCAACAGAGAGTTTTGGCATGGTGCCTAGTCCCACAATGGTATACAGAGAGTCCTTTATCTTTAACCAGATCTTGAAAAAGAATCTAGAGTCATTGCAGATGCCCTACAAATCTGTACTTGTGCAATATATAGACAATTTACTTGTGGCATCATGGGCACAAAAAACCTATAAGCAGGATAAGATTCCACTTTTAATTCACCTGTCTGGGAATGGACCCAAGGTTTCTCCAGGAAAGTTGCAATCCTGTCAAAAAGGGCTTCAGTATCTGGGACGCAACATTGAGAAAGGAGCAAGAAAGGTGCCACCAGAGAGATCGGAAACAAGTCTTCAGATGAATCCACCTCAAACGCAGAGAGAAGTCATGATGTTTTTGGGAATGGTTGGCTACTGTAGACAGTAGATACCAAACGTTTCTCTAGTGGGTAGGCCTTTACTGAGGGTGACACTCAAAGATGTGCCTAATCTACTTCCCTGAGACAACGATTGCTTGAAAGCTTTCTTAGAGCTGAGAGAAAGTCTCTGTCATGCCCCGGCACTAGGAATGCCTGATTACAGTAAGATGTTTACTTTTTTTGCAGCGAGAGGTAGAGCTGTGCTTTCTCAGTGCTGTTGCAGGGATTCTGTTTAAAAACAGAACTATGCCTGGGATCACAGGACGTCAGCATGTAGGGATTGAGTCACCATAGCACATCAGTACCTTTGGGCACAAATCCGACTGGCTCATAGTGCCTTACCTTCCCTCCTAACCTTCCCAGAGCAACAAGCAAATTAGCACCCCCGAACAAAACACGCTAGCCCACAGGGAACCGTGGAAACAGATTATCACCATTCGTTTTTTCACTCATGCATGCCCACAATAAACAAAAGAGAGTCACAAGAGAAGTTTGCAATATTTATTTTAAACTATTGTGCTTTATCATGAAGCAGCTGTGCTGCAATTAGAAAACATGTTCAACTGAGAGGAATAATCAGCATAAAGAGCAAACTGTATACAATAAAACATCCTATCATGGTGAATGATATATCTGTTTAAGCCTACCCTCACTACGTGATAGTGATATATCAGTGATCTCTCGGATTAGCACCGGACCCCATACCTGGCATTTGTAGTTAGCAGTCTGCATCTCAGATTGTGCAAAGCTTGTGCACCCATTCCAGGTCCTTTCCCTCTGCTAGAAATCCTCCTCTCTGTTTTCAAAAAGGCATGTCTTGGTTTATATGATATGAAGGACCATGTTAAAAAACAGCAGCTGGGTCTCTGTGTTGTATCTAAATGTTAGAAAATATTGCTGACCGACCACAGAAGAAAAAAGGGCACTTTGTTGTTCGACCTTGTACAAAATGTTCAGACTGAGTCCCAGGAAGAAGTACGGAACAATAAAAAGATGTGCAGTGTATTTCTAAAATAAATAATGTTGTGGCACAAAAACAGATGTGCTATTTTGTAATGTGTGCAAAGCAAAAGCGGCCTATTAAATGCAGTTAGGCTAACATAGGGGAAAACTTCAGTGGGCCCTAAAGGGAACTCACTACAACCCCTCCTTGGTCACAACAGTAACGTAACATCTAACTAGTTAATAAAAACCTAAAGCACAAGGGGAACAAAACCAATGCTTTGCTAATAAGCATGTTATAAAAAAATATATAATCATAATAAAAAACATTACATGACAATTTCGAAAACAGAGCCAAATTAAGGTGAGCCGGGTGCGGCCAGTATTTCTTCAGCAAGTTTAAAAGCTGATGAATACAGAACGGTGCACAAACTCTAAAGAACAGACATGATCCTCATTATCAGCCAATGCTGAGGAAGTAGTCGGGTAACCTGCATAAGTGTTATTAGATATTCTCCAAAATGAGGGGGTCACTGTTCCTAAAAAAGAAAAGAGGAGGAGAGAAGCGGTCTGGGGTGTAGATAGGAGAGTCAGCGAGACTATTACTTGTTGCGCTCACACATCCCAAAGGATCTCATGTTTCCTTATAGGGCGGTTTCTCCTCATCGGTTCGGGCTGCAATGCTCTACGGCTCCCAAAGGGTCACTTTTGCAGAGATCTTTTGGAGAATTCTTGCTGCATGATGCGTGTGAGGAAGTGCTCAAAAGAAAGTGAGTGAGTATAAAATTGACTAGAGGATATTGATGCGGTGTCAATTTGATAGATTTCTCTGTCAAAAGTAAAAAACCCACAGGTTAGGGCTACTAGAGGGTTATAATGGCCCTCGGTATTCAGGTGTAGATATTAGTGATGACCTGTTTTTCTCCCACAGAGATCCTTGGCCCTTCTTCAGGACCAGAAAAAAGAGTGTATACGTGAGTGGAAGTGTACAGAGGCCCTCCCTCTAGTAGGGTGGTGCCACCCATTGGATCCTATCATGAGTAATCCAACCTCTTTTGTGTACATTTCGTCTGCCTGTAGGTGACATAGGGACAGACGAAAGGACGGGTAGGTGAGGCCAGATGAAGCTACTGCCTGAACCTTTGTGATGGTATTGCACCCTTTTATCATGACCCAAGGGGGACTGCCCCGTACACGGAAGAGGTAGGATTACTCAAGATAGGATCCAATAGGTGGCGTCACTCTACTAGAGGGTGGGCCCCTGTACACTTCTACTCACTTATACACTATGGGGCATATGCATCAACATTAGCATTTGCGATTCCTTATTAGCGAAAAATAAGGATTCGCTAATAAGGAATAGCAAAAGGCTATGCATGTAGGAATCGCTATTCAAATAGCGATTCCTTAACTTTCCTTAATTGCTACTAGCAAATAGCGAGTAGCAATTAAGGAATGCCGTCCCAATCATTCCTATGGGCCTCCAGGCCCATAGGAATGAATCGGAGATTGCATGAGCAAATAGCGAGTACCAGTAGGTTCTCGCAAATTGCTCATGCAATTTCAAGGGTGCAAGGGTGTCAAAATGACACCCTATAGCACCCCTGAAAATGATATGTGCACATATGTTGCACACACACATGCTCTAAGGGCATGTGTGTGCGCAACATGAAACTTTGAAAAATGCACAAAAGTGCATTTTTCAAAGTTTTTGCAAAATACCATGCAGTTCATCTTCATGGTAATTTGCTCCCCCTATTAGCGAAATCGCTATTTTTTTAACTTTGATGCATTGCATTTAAGGAATCTCACTTTGAGATTCCTTAAATGCAATCGCTATTTAAGGAATCGGTATTTAAGGAATCCCTATTTAAAGAATCGCTATTTAAGGATTCCTTAAATAGCGATTTTTGCTTTTGGGTTGATACATTGGGATTGGGTATTTTTAACTTAATACCGGGAGCTATTAGCGAATCGGTATTTTACCGACTGGATTTTGGGTTGATGCATGAGGCTGTATGAGGCCAATTCACAGAACTAGTCTGAGACAAAATACTAAACGTACTATTTCTGGTATTCACAGAAGGCACTTAGGATTTTTGGCATTCATAGAAATCACTTACGACTCCTAACTTTACATCTGCAGTCGGGCCAGAATATCCGCACCCGGACCGTACTCTCTGCACCCCGACCGTACCCTTCGCAACCGAAACGTACTCTCAGGCTAGGGCCGTACTCTCCGGCTCGAGCCGTGATCTCCGGCTCGGGCCGGATAAAGTGTAATCAATGGGCTGGAATGCAATTTTTTAAAAAGGAACAATAGGAATGTGTGATCAATGGTAGAGGAGGTCATGAAAAATAGTCTGGGCAGGGAAAAGGTTATAGCCACACACTACATCATAACCCAGAAAATGTTAGAGTCTTTACATTTCAAATGTTTGAAAAGAAAAGGACAAGACTCATCTGATAATGAGCAGAAGTTATATGTGAAGTGATGGTTAAGATAACCATGAGAAGGGGAATTGAAATTAAGTTTTTATTATAATGCAAATGAATCGAGTTAAATTTACATGTGCAATGTTAATGTGCAATTTACATTGAGCTGACAGATCAAAATATGCAAAATGCAGTATGTAGTTATACCTATTAGTTCTAGGCCTCACAATGTCTAAGCAAGCTTCATTTTACAAGCAACTAAACCAAATGTGCTGAGACATGGACAAAATGCTTGAAAGTTGACCGCACCCTTTTATGCCTTTATTAAAACCTTCACATCACATTGCAGTATGTTCCCAATTAATAACAATGTTTTGAATTGTTTGGGTAGAAACACTTTTGTTTAATACAATGAATCCTTATTTCACACACTAGATACAAAGCATGAATAGAAAATGTCGATCTTTTTAACAGAATTTTATTTTATTTTATAATAGAGAGATTTGGTGCTGAATAGGATTAATTGCAGCTGATGTTTCTATTTCACTTAGCCTATTGTTTAGCTAACATACAACTTATTACATTTAAAGATTAAGAATGTGGCTATACCCATGGGAAAGGTCTAAAGAATCAAGAGTACTCATACATAGAAATAGTTTTAATAATGTTTCACACTTTGTGATGATTATTTGTACGTAAATTGTGTGGAATCGTGAGAAAGCAAAAGGAGAGACTTTTCTCAGAAGAACACCGAAAGCTGATTGGATGAGAGAAGAAGATGGTTAACCAACTGCAACATTTCTTTTTGACTGTTTTTGTTAGTGTGTGTTCCTAGAGTAGGTTAACACTCAATGCTCACATATTCTTTTTCTAATTCCGAAGCTAAATGCTAGTGGCTGAATACTGATTTGCAATCCTTTTCTTACTGATTGCTGCATGCAGTTGGTACTGCTACTGCATGACTATTTTGCTTCATTGCTGAGACTGTACTGGGTTTTGGCGAACCTCTCTTTGTGGGAAGTTCAGCTATTTTTGACTTATTAAATTTAGAGCTTCATGCTCTATCTCACTTTTGCCTCTCAGACTAGAAGTATTTACGGGTTTCTACTAACACCATTTTGCCACAGTCTTTTAGAATAGAAATTGTTTCATTTATGGAACACGTTGAATGCTTTATTTGTTATCTTTTATTCTAACCATACTTTTTGATCAATTCTGTAATTTTACTGGTACATTTAACTAATTTAATAAAAAGGAAGAGAACTTACTAAACTTGTAATGCAAATAAAACCCTTAAAACTGACACCTGACTCTCTTTGACTGAACTTAGAAACAATCTTATGATTTTGTGCTGCTTAGCTCCTGATTCTTCTCATAAACTATGGCAAATGTCTGTTGCAGAGAAGCAAGAGACCCACAGGGGTGGGGATCAACCCTGTTGGTGTGAGCCAGAGATGTTAAACCATCTATATTTAAATTGATTCCCATTCCAGCAACTGCATTGAGTGAAAAGTCAGCAATTCTGCCCCTAAATCTCTTTACACATTTTGCACCAGCCTTTCTTATACTGTGTGTAATTTTAAAATAATGGGTTGTATATTCACAGTGCTTTCAGCTACAGACTGGGACCTCAAAGCACTATAAACAGTTGACAATATTCTACCCTTACCTCAACCAGGAATAATTTGTGTGACTAACTGGTTACATTCACACACATCTGCAGTGACAACATTCATTATTTGAGCTTTCATAAGTAGCAAAATAATCCATGTACTATCGATTATTTCAATATGCTTTTTATTAGCTAACAGAGTTACAGGAGCGAACCAATGCCTCCACCCCACACAGATAGGATTTTGTGCGCAGCACAGCACGGAATCAGCATTGTTAACAGTGGTAGAGGAAATCAAAATGTCTCTGGACCAGGGAAGCTCTACAGCTCTACTACTTCTGGACTTGAGCGCAGCGTTCGACACGGTGGACCACCATATTTAGCTAAATAGACTGATGGCCATCGGTGTCCAAGGTAACACTCTTTAGTGGCTGGCTTCGTTTCTGGAAGGGAGAACTTTCCAAGTTATGGAAAACAATGCCTCTGACCTGCAGGGTACTTCAGGGCTCCTCGCAGAGTCCCACACTGTTCAATGTCTATGTGGAGCCATTATCATGGCGAGCTAAAGAGTTTGATGTTTTCATGACATCCTACACTGATGACACCCAGTTGGTAATTACCTTAGACCACAGAACCAACGGGGACTCTGACAGTTTAGCTCCCTGTATGGAAAGAGTGATTGGTTGGATGACAAACAGCTGTTTAAAATTGAATGGGGGTAAAATGGAGCTAATGGTCCTCGGGAATATAGCAGTCCCTAGGCCTTTAATCAGCTGGCCCAAATGCCTAGGTAGCCCACCCACTCTGAAGGAATCTATTAAAATTCTAGGTTTCTGGCTCGAGAATGACCTAACAATGGTGAACCAAGCTAAGAAACTGGCGAGTACATGTTTCGGACTACTTAGAATGCTCCGCAAAATCCTGGAGCGTATTCTCATACATCTTAGAAAGACAGTAGTCCATTCCCTGGTCACGTCACGCCTGGACTACGGGAATTCACTTCTCCTAGGGGCTTCTAAATTCGGGAAACAGACTTCAGGTGGTCCATAACGCAGCAGCAAGGCTACTGTGCAAGGCCCCAATCCGGGAGTCAGCTAGGAAGCATCTCAAAGCACTCCATTGGCTCCCGGAGGAGGCCAGAATCAAATTCAATAGTTTAGACCAAATGGTTGTTTGGGCGTATATTTTGAATTACTCTATTCAAAAAACCACTTTGACAATTAAAGCGTGTTCCTTCCAGGGTCGTCAGTGACGGGAAGGAACACGCTTCATGCGCAACACTTAAGGTTCGTGCAGAGAGACCCTTATCAAGGAGGCCGCCACAGGACGCAACAACATGCACCCGGTTCACATACACTCCCGTGGGACACTATTTACAGCATTTACATATCGCGCTCTTCATCATCACCGTTGTTACAAGTTGGGGAACCAAGGACCACGGCTCTCCTTTTTGAGTCATAGCATCTATGCCCTGATGAAGTTCATTCTACAATGAACGAAACGCGTTGGCTGGAGCTCATGTTGTCTGACAAAAATAAAGGATTGCCTTGTATAAAGAAATTGGTCAGCCTTACTCATTGGAATAGACACGTTGGTGGTGCACCTCTCCACACTCGTACAATATGTTGTTCTTTGTTTTATCCACAGCACCTACATTACACTCAGGATCAAAGTTGGCATATTTCTTATGCAACTCAACCACTGGGTGAGGTAGGAAATACTTTCTACCAGGCTGCCATGAGGTCCTATCTCCAGGGCATCTCAGTACAGATCAGCTGAAGAATGGAGTTGTCCTGGAAGCTGCTGCAGCCCAGGCTAAGACACAGCGGTTATCCTAGCCTGGGCCAGGTGGTGGGGGGTGGTAAAGCCCTTTCAGCCTAATGGGCGTTGTACGGCTTTTCCGTGTCCCAGTGCCTGTTTGCCTCACAAACTAAATTGCAACCAGGCGGACTGTTTATTTAATTGCAGCTTCGGAAGGGCTAGATGAGTTCCCACTCCCTCTCGATTCTAGTGCTACTACACCGACTGCATGACTGATAGCTAACCCCCTGCCTTCTCCTATCTGGCACCTCCACATTGTGTATTCTGGTTCATGGTTTTCGAGGCACAGAGAGCAGGCCTGCCCACGCAATGTCAGCCAACAGTTGTGTGCCAGTAAGGGTCTGTCTAACAGAGGAGCAGGCTGTCACTCATTATTAGATACACAGCACATCTCCACCTTCCAATGGCAGATTTTAGAGGAAGTCCCGTTACCGGGACCTCTAAATCAGGACTTAAGTCTCTCGTGGACTCCTCTGTGAAATTGTCTAAGGTTAACTGAATATTGTTTGTCAATAGTTATTGTTTGGGTACTTCAGTAGGGGCTGTCACGGACTTCATTTTCCCTTTTTGCTTTATTTTATAAGTTCTGTTTAAAAGGCCGTTTTAACTGATCTAATATGTAACTTAAGACTGTTAGGGAATTGTAACAACGTTGCTGGCTTTATTTACGGGACTTACAATTCCCCGTTCCTTTGCACATTAAGTAGTCTGATTTTCGTCAGCCACGCATTTCATCAGAATTGAAATTCCCTGCATAAACTTTCGTTTGTTGTATTTCCTCAACACGGTGCTCTTCGAGTTGTTTATTCTACGCGACAACACAACCATGGACGGGCGGATGAATGGATAAGTGCAGGGGCGTAACACAGGCCCCTCGCAACCCCCGCGGTGCGCGGGGGGGGGGGCAGCTGCGGGGCCCCCCTCAGCACAGTACTGTGGTCTGAGCGCTCCGGATTAAATACGGAGCGGGGCCCCTCCGTGTACATTGCAGGGGGGGGGGGGCTTAAACTTTCGTTACGTTGCAGGGGCAGGGGCTTAAACTTTCGTTATGCCACTGGATGAGTGGTTGAGCTATTGGATGATGGACGGACAGGTGAACGAAAGGATGGACAGACGGACAGTGGCACAGACAGACGAGGAGACGGATGGATGAGGAAAGACAGACAAGCGAATAGACAGATAGAGGGTTATTTGTGTATCATATGTATACCTATGTGTGACTATTGGAAGATTAGTACCCGAGAACACAATAAATGTACACATGCCAGTTTCTCGATATGTTGTAAGCAATTCTGTATTTTATCACATAGTTACGCTCTCAAAAGCATGGAGATGTACATTTTTTTAATGTAAACATTCCTCATCCCGAACATGCCTTGTCATTATACAGCCCTGCTCCGAGAGTCCGTTCGAGGCGCTGGCGAGGCTGCTCCGGAACGCTGAGCATCTCAACTCTGACGGCTTGCATTATTGCCTCTTGGTGTACATATGCCCCTCGCCATCTGCAGTATGCAATGGAGCTATAGTAAGTAACCCGGCTCTGTTACCGAGAAAATGACCAACGACTAAACATAACCGGCCAGGTGCTCGTTGGTCTGCACGCCCCGTCCATGTCAACACCACCTCTTCCCTTACATTACTTACAACTCTATCAAGCATTCACCGCAATAATAACGTTCCAAACTCCCCCAAGACTAGCCCTGCTCAGTAAAAGACTCGTTATTTAACAGTTCCTTACTCTCAAGGACATTGTCCCATGGATGCGCTTAAGTGGCTTTTTATACGTGTAAATGTTGCTCATACGTGTTAAATACAAGTAAAGTAAACAATGCACTATGCCTTCGAACCCTGTGAATAACGCAAAACGTCTCTACCTCCTTATGGGTTCCCTAGTATTGCCGTTTATCTATCTGTTCAGTCACCAAGATCCCATTTGCTAGCACCACCTGTTTATTAATAATGCCATATTATTTACGGGCACTAAAAACGAAAGCAAGATACCCACGAGGCATTTATTTTCAAGAAAACGACTGCATTTGTGGTACCTTTGCATGCTTCAGTGGTGATTTGGGGAGTGCTCTCACTTTAATACAGAACTCTTTTTTTGTTGCAGAGTTTCATATAGCGGGAACTTGACCCGAATCGGGTATCAGAGCACTTTATATAGCACCAGTTATGTTACATGAGGACACACGTTCATTTTTGTTAGGCATGGGGAGATTAAGGGGCATATCAACAAGGGCTTTATCTGTAAAAGCCAAAAAAGGAGAGATAAAACTAGCGCCCTATCAACAACAGGGTGCTAACATGCAAATTTGCATGTTAGCACCCTTTTACTCTATGCTTCCCCTTGCATCTCTAATGAGATGCAAAGGGGGCGTTCCAGAGTAAAATAATAGGAGAAATGTCGCTAACCCTTTTCTCCTATTATCAAGAATGTCGCTAACCCTGTTAGAAACAAAAAAAGCAGCGCTAACCGCGGTTAACGCTGCTTTTTTACGTCTGGTATTTTTCTGACTTAGCCATGATATCCTATGGAAGGAGGATATCATGGCTAAGTTTGCCTGTCCCTATCAACAAGGTAACGTGAGATTATCGCTGGCTTTCCAGCGATAATCTCACGTTAGCCTGTTAACGTGAGGATTTTTATCGCTAATGAGATAAGCGTTGCTAATAGCACGCTATCTCAGCGATAAAAATTCACGCTAGCCGGCGATAATTATCCTAGCGCTAAGTGCGCTTAGAGATAATTATCGCCGGTTGTTGTTGATATGCCCCGTAGTGATTTGTCCAGAATCACAGGATGTTCAGCGCCATTGTCGAGACTCGAACCCAGTTCACCACACTCGAGATCGACCGCCCTAGCCCTTAGGCCAACTCCTCTCCCCTTTGTGGGTGTATTGACCACAGAATCTGCCATAGCATTTCCGCGCGTGTGCATTCTTTCTGGGAAATTGGGTCTCTACGTTCCTTGGTAATTCTGAACATTCCCCAGTTTAGATGTTATGACAACTGCACCAAAAATGATCACCAAACAATATGTTGAGTTGGCTGGTTTCCAGATTACTAAGAATAGACTGTGGCGTTCCCGAGAAGTCAATTGTGTAATTGTCTTCAAACGTTTTAATGCCACGTCCTCAGTGAAAAAAATAATAATTGGGCCCCCCCCCTCTGAATTTTTCACAATTATTCTATTAAATTGGCAACATTTAAATATGTCTATACTTATTTAAATATTGCAGTTATGTTACCCTTTCAAAAATGCAATCAAATACATGATTGCCAGACATACCATTCTGGTCAGGCAGGCCTTACCAGCATGTTAAAGAACCTCAGTGTGATTATTAGAAAAGGGGTGGAGGGTTTGAAGAATATTTGGAGTCCCTTCCCTTGTGACATGTACTCTCAGCTAGAATGTACCACCAGCAATATAAATGACAAAAGATGTTAGTGATGGCCCACTACACAGGGGCCTACTGCCACTCATTTTTTCCTGCTTTAAACAAAGCACTGTTATTAGCATAATGCTTCTTTTGGCCAGGGGCCAGCAACGCTGTACCAATTTGATAAAAGTGTGCCCTCATCTGTTACTACCTTTAAGAAGAAAACTACAAACCTGTTGTTTCAGTACTGGCAAAAGTTTCACCTCATTAGTAGTACCAGTATGACACCAGAGGTGACAACCAGCAACTGAAAGATGACTAGTCCACCTTTACAAAGGGTCTGCCCCTGCACGGCACAATGTGGGACACTTTTTAAGTAACTTTTGATCCGTTTTGGCTAAAAAAAAGTTATTTTGTTAAAATTTGAAAATTATGCGGCAGGTATTGTATTATGTGGAAAGAGAGGTAAATCCATAACAATGCGGCAAATACTGAGGCCACAGAATCACATAGTGCCACTTTCTGTGACAACGAAAGTGACATTACATGTTTCAATTTTTTTTAAAACAGGAGTCAGTGCTATTTGTTTAATCAGCGGTAAATGGTGAATATCCTGGCACCGAGGCCTAGAGGCTGACTTCAAGGAGATGGGTTACACCTGGAGTCAGATTGAAAGAAAAGACCAGGACAGATGTGGCTGGAGAGTCCTGGTTGATGGCCTATACCCCAGGAGGGGTAGTAGGCGTAAGTAAGAAAAGTAAATGGTGCAAAGATGGTGGCTCACAATTTACCAGTGGTAGGACTGCTAACTTCTAGGAGCGATAAGAGTGGCAGTATGAATGCAATTCATTGCTTTTTTAGCTGAATGTACCTATTTTAACTAAATAATGAAAAAGTTATAGCTTCAAGGTACTACCTTTTTGCAGTTTAATCTGTAAAAGGATTAGCACTTCATCATACATATACAAATTGTATGCTAAATAATGACTCTGTTTAAGAATTCTGAACTTCAAAAGTGGTTGTTCAGTAAACATAGACACTTTTGAAAATTATCAATGGTCAAATATATGAATGCAAATTAGTACTGACAAGTTATGTGTCACTTTTAATAGAAAATGAAGGGGGAGCAAAATACAAGGGGCCAGATTTGTCAAAGTTTGTGTCAGCCTTGCGCTATGCAAGGAGGCGCAAGGGTGATGCAAATCTAAGTGAGATTTATTAAGCCACACAAGGTCATCTTGCTTGGTGCTGCATGGCTTAATAAATCTGGAGTAATGCAAAATCACTGCCTTGGGAGGCATTCCATGGGTGGAGTGCCGGTGTCTCCACACATCCACCCATGGATTTTGGTGCATTCCCATATTTACCATTAGTGGTAGACCTGGGAATGTGTCAACATTCTACACCTTCCCAGGTGAGGCGTAACAAGGAGAAATATCTTTATTTCTCCTTGTTTTTTCCTCTTTCTGATTGTGCTGCATTTTTAATGCCTCTGAGGATTGTTTTTGTGCAGGAAGGTGTCTGTCCCTTCCAGAACAAAAACAATCCTCTCTACAACAAAGGCACAGTTGCACCATGGTGCAAGGGTGCTTGTTTTAAATATGCCCCCCATGTTTGCACAATTCAACGCAAACCCAAAAATATTGCCACCCACTCAGTTCATGCAAACTGGCTCATCAAAGGCCCTAAATGTAGCGCAGGGAGAAGTTTATTTTGAGCCGCTTTCAGCATGTGCTTACCTAAAGGTCAGCTTACATCCATAGACGCTGCACCAGAGATGCAAATTATAATGTTAAATCCTTAATAGAATCGCGCCCAAATAGTTCTAACAGCACTCCTATCAATCAAATATTACTTATCTAATTGAATTAGTACATTGGAGCCCCACAGTTAATCAGTTAAAGAACTATATCTATTTTTGTGTAACTCTGATTTACAAATGATATTGTTATTATATAACGTCTATTAACACACTGGAATGTTGTGAGCTCATGGAAGACAGTGCCGTGGCTCAGGGATATTAATGGTGAAGTAGGCCTTTCGCTCCACCATTCTAATATCTGTTTTTCTGATTCTCGCTTTTCAATTTAGAACTTTCTATCCTCTGTGTTGGAATGTTCTAATAGTCTTATATCCCTTCTGCTTCGGTCTATACTTGTTGTTAAAGACCCTTTCTAGCTTTATAGGCCCTCACCTGTTGCTAACGTCTATAACCTGGCTCAGGCCTTTAACATCTGGCACAGACCTGGGAAGCAGGCTATAAGGCTTCAGGAAACAAATCACTGCTAGCGATAGGCGCACACAATAACATGCATCTCATCTATTAAAGCAGGGGCCAGATTGAAGAGATTGCAGTAGCAATTTGCCTTGAAGTTTCCAGATAGCATTGATTACGCTGGTGCCGCTACAATTTTGCACCAACATTTGAACCGATATTTGGACCTACCCATGCAAAATATAATATGCATTGTGGTACTTTAGGGGTATCGTTTTTTAACTGATACTGCATGTATTTGCTCATGCTTTGACATGAGTCAATACATGTTGCAGCACAGATGCAAGTGATCTTGTCTTCATGTGTGGTGTAATAAATATATCAGCGGTCACTGGTTGCAAATGGGCGCATGCAATGACAGGTAAAAGTGACAGGTGTATCTAGAACAGTCCACATTGATACCTGCAGTAATTCTCGACCATCATTTCAATATAACGTAGATCACAAGGGCATTGGTACAAAGTTGCAGATATGTAAGGGCCAACTGGGTATAAATACCACTTTTCACTGATCAGTCAGTGCAAATTTAATTTTTGCTAGTGTCATTTGGTGAAAATTTGGAAATGTTCATATGCAACCATTTGAGATTCAAAGAGCACGTTTGAATTTCTATTGCTTGCAGGTTATTTTTTCAATCTAGTTATGGCTCTTTTTCCTAGAGTATTGTACTATTTTCCATCATATTGGTATGTTATGCAGGTTTGTAGAGCACACTTATACCCAGGAATATATCCTGCGGCTGAGTAGGTGTAAGTCTAGGCACACCTAGGGCCCAGTGGAACTACTCGAAAAGCCAGATCTTCAGCTTTTTGCCGAACTCAAAAAGTGAAGAGGAGGCTATGTGTAGAGGTAGGTCGTTCCATGCTTCAGGAGCGAAATATGGGAAGGCTTGAATGCCAGATCTGGTTTTCCGTTTGCATGGGATTTGTGCAAGTAGGAGTCCGGACAAGCTGAGGTGTCTGGAAGGTTTGTGAAAGCAGATGCGATTCTTGAGGTATGTTGGAACAGTGTTATGCAGTGCCTTGAAAGTGTGGGTGAGAAGTTTGAATTTTGCTCGTTTGTGAATGGGGAGCCAGTGGAGATCCTTCATTTGTGGTGTGATCTGAGTGCAGCTTGGGAAGTTGAGAGTGAGTCTGGCCACTGAGTTCTAAATGGTCTTCAGACTACTTGTGTTTTTTTTTTTGTAGATCCCGGCATCGAGGGTGTTTCTACAGTTCAGCTTGCTTATGACCAGGGCATGCGTTATGCTTTTCCAGGTGCTGATTGAAAACCATTTGAACATCTTCAACAGCATGTTCAGGCTATGGAAGCATGAGGCGGTGACAACATTGACTTGGGCGGTCATGTAGAGTTTGCTGTTGATGGTGATCCTGAGGTTCTTGGGGTGGTTGGCGGGGATGGGTGCCAATCCTAGCTCTGTTGGCCATCAGAGGGACTCCCGCTGTGATGTGCTCTTTCCAAAGAGAACAATTTTGGTCTTGTCGGTGGTCAGCATTAGACAGTTGGTTTACATCCAGCGGGCAATTTTTTTATCAAGCAGACATCGAACATGAACTGAGTACTGGGCGTTTTGTCCGTGAGGAAGAGAATGAGTTGTGTGGCATCAGCCTTAGGAGAGGACGTTGATACTGTGAGAGGGGATGATACTGGCTAGAGGGATCATGTACGTGCTGAAGAGGGTCAGACTCAGGGAGAATCCTTCCAACATTTGTGTGCATTTAATGGATAGAAATGGCTCCAGTAGTACAGGAAAAACACTTTGTCCCAGACTTACAAGTGAAAGTGCTAAGTATGTGAGTTTCCAAAACACTGATTACAGTAACTGTGCTCATCATGCAAAAAACCCTAAACACAGATGAGTTTCAAATGATTTTCTTTTTAAATATTTTTTATTGAAATCCATATAACAAAAAGTTTTGTATCCATAAAGACATCCATAAAATTACTTAAATATGTAAAAAATGATACAGAATTTTTAAATAGCACCAATTTGCCGGAAGGAAGTAAATCCTAAATTCAATTAAGATAGGCAATATAAACATTTAAGCCAGTATTAAAAAAAAAAGAAGAAGCATAATATCCTAAAACAGCATCCCCTGCCAATCATAAATACAAACTAAGCAATTGATTAACCCTTAGATACCTTAAACATATACATAAAAATCAGCGAGTCTGTGCAAAATACTTGTTCATCCTGTATTCATTGTTATAGCTAGCTTACAGAAGAATATCAAATGTCGTATAATAGATCAAAATACTGGTATTGCAATACATAGGAGTCAAACATACTGGGAATACCTCCAAAAATATAAGCTACATTTTGAGATCTTAATCATAATATGCTGCCCAAACCCTCTCAAACTACTTAAGTCCACCAATTCGCAATGCATAGGCTCGTATATAGATGGTATAACATCTGATCGCCATCTCTGAAGCAGAAGTGATCTGGAGATAGCGATTGCAATATATAATAATTTGATCAGCTTGTCTGAAAGAAGAAGGTCTGGGTCATAGCGAGTTTTAAATGATTTGATACAAATACAAAAAGTAACTGCAAGGATATATAGAACAATATATTATATGGAAGCCTGCAATCTGTGCATAAAATCCAGTAGCTAGTTTCCTTTTTACTGTCGAATTGTGACATCTTTAAGCAACTAAAAATAATAAAATTACATGTAATTGTGATGTGCTTCATGCTATAGCCAGTAGTCTAGGTGAAAGTCAGGTCACAGATCATAGCTGGTTGCAGTCTAAACAGAAAAGACGAAATGGCCCTTCATTCTTCTGAAGTGTTTGTCTAAAATGCACAATTTTCAGCAGAAAGGAAATATTTATAGAAACATGTTTACATTGTGCACACTATAGATCATTACATGAAATACAGACTATCTCTGTATGATTCTCCACATTTTGAACTACAGACTTTTGTTTATTTTTTTTTAACAATGGCTCAACATCCTGTGTTTCTGGGCAATCATTTAATGTCCAAGCACCTAAAAAGGTAAAAAAAAAAAAAGGTGTTGCCTTAGTCTGGTTCAGTTCTAAAGCGTTGGAATGGTGTTGAGACAGATTTGTGCTATAAAACTAAAAATAAATAAAAAGAAGTCTCTAAACGCTTTTTAGTATATTTAATTTTGCACACCATTCTGCTTTTATCCTTGATGTCTACAACCATGCTATCCCTTTCATAAGAAAGAGCAGATCACCATGGATTTAAAGCCATTTGTGGCAAGGGGGATGGTGTGAACCATGTATTATAACAAATACAATACTTCACACCCACATATAAATTATATAAACAAGTGTAGTTAATTATACAAAGCAAAACCAAAGGGAATGATGGACGGAGTGTTAAACATTGCAAGCACTCACCCCCAGTCAACTGATCTGGGTTTAATCCATCATCATTCTTTAGCTCACTCCGCCACCCCAGTTCAGACATAGCCATATGCAAATCAGTCTGACCCTGTGCCTCATGGGAACAGTTCATCCCAAACTGCCAAGCCATGTCTTCCATGGACCAGAAACAAGCATCCTGGGACCAGTTTCTGGCTAATCAGCTGTCATCAGCCAGGCTAGCTTGAATCCAGTGGCAAAGTGAGTAAGGGGCCCACGTCTGGGCATACCCTGCCAACTAAGGGCAAACAAAGCAAAACCAAAGGGGATGATGGATGGAGTGTTGAACATTGCAAGCACTCATCCCCAGTCAACTGATCTGGGTTTAATCCATCATCATTCTTCAGCTCTGTCCGCCACCCCAGTTCAGACATAGCCATATGCAAATCAGTCTGATCCTGTGCCTCATGGGAACAGTCCAGCCCGAACTGCCAAGCCATGTCTTCCCTGGACCGGAAACAAGCATCCTGGGACCAGGATGCTTGTTTGGTTTTTCTTTGTTCGCCCTAAGTTGGCAGAGTATACCCAGACATGGGTCCCTTGCTCACTTTGCCACTAGATTCAAGCTAGCCTGGCTGATGACGGCTGATTAGCCAGAAACCGGTCCCAGAATGCTTGTTTCTAGTCCAGGGAAGACATGGCTTGGCAGTTCGGGCTGGACTGTTCCCATGAGGCACAGGGTCAGACGGATTTGCATATGGCCATGTCTGAACTGGGGTGGTGGTGTGAGCTAAAGAATGATGATGGATTAAAACCAGATCAGATGACTGGGGGTGAGTGCTTGCAATGTGCAACACTCCGTCCATCATTCCCTTTGGTTTTGCTTTGTTTGCCCTAAGTTGGCAGAGTATGCCCAGATGTGGGTCCCTTGCTCACTTTGCCACTGGAATCAAGCTAGACTGGCTGATGACGGCTGATTAGCCAGAAACCGGTCCCAGGATGCTTGTTTCCGGTCCAGGGAAGACATGGCTTGGCAGTTCGGGCTGGACTGTTCCCATGAGGCACAGGGTCAGACTGATTTGCATTTGGCCATGTTTGAACTGGGGTGTTGGAGTGAGCTAAAGAATGATGATGGATTAAACGCAGATCAGTTGACTGGGGGTGAGTGCTTGCAATGTTCAACACTCTGTCCATCATCCCCTTTGGTTTTGCATAGTTAATTATACAACCACCCAGCCAGTGTGCTATGCATCATAAGGAGTCAGAAAGCGCTATGTAAAGTACAGTACAATTTAATCATGGAGAGCTTGAAAGGGACTAATCTTATAAGAATGGAAAACAAGCATGCATTCTTAGAAAAGACGCAAGATTTTTAGTGAAATTACCCAACAGAGGTGGTGGGGACAAAGTAGTAACTAAATATGAAGAACATCATGGAGATATGAAGACAAACTGCATATTTTAGCAGTGTCTCTTTCATGATTGGTTGGTTGCAAGACAGACTGAATGAACCTGATGGTTCTTCCCTGTTGAAAAAAAATAAATATTAATGTCTAAAACGTATTAAGTGACAGAGAACATAGGCAAATATTTTTCAAGGGCTGCCAACTGATCCTGTGCTCTTTGATGGCACATTGTAAACTGGATATAGCGCTGTGAATGAGGTATACAAACATATGCATACATGCTGATACAATGAGAGGCAAAGTTTGAAGATGTAACAGTATGTTTCACCCTATTCTGCATGGTGGCTCCATACATGTTGTTGACATAGGTGTTAAGTCATAACTATTTAGTTTGTTAGTGTTGAGAGAAAAAAACTAATTGATGTTCCTCCCTGCGCTGGTGTACCTTTATTTATTGAGAAAGTGGTTTAAAAGTGTCATTTCTGGCATATGAGTAATAGCGATTTCAGTCTCATCGACTGAGGTAAGGCCATATTGTGTTGGCAGACATCATACATTGGGAACTCAGAAGGAAGAGGAGTCTCTCATACAGTTCCTCCTATCCACTTATTTTGCCCTTCCTCTGCTTTGGGACCTGGGTTCATGAAGATGCAGGGGATGAGGCTGATGTGTATGGCCAGGTGCAATGAGAAACTGTGCAGCACACAACAAACTAAAATTATCTTACAAACTACTTCTTTGCAGTAGAGGAGCAGACATTCAGAAAGTTCTATGCATTGTACACATCACTCTTAAAGATTAAATGTTCCTCCAGTGAACCCAAATGATTGGATGTGCACTCAATTTCACCTTAGTGTCAGTCAGTCAGTCAGTCAAAGTACTTTAATTGATAAAATTAATACCATAAAAAGAGACAATCACAGAAATATTACATCAATAAAAAGTGAAAACAGATATGGCATCAATTATTAACATTATAGAGGCAATAAACAGGAACAAGAGACACTGTCCCCACAAATTCATACAGTGGATTTACAATGAGGGCCCAAGAGAAAAGAGTCAGAAGGTATGGAGTTGAAATAAATGTATTACAAAGATGGATACCAGTATGTTAAATTACACATACATTACAATGTGTGTGAGAGTTTTGCCGCATGTGCTGATGTCTGTGTGGTTGCTCAGAATGTGGACATGCATACAGATCTTACTCTGCAAATTCTCACTAAGTGACATCATGTCTCCCTATATCCAGTCTGAAGTTGCACCACAATCATTGAATGCCGAAAGATGAAGCTATCTTGTATTGTACAAGGGCCATTGTCTTGCACACGTGTGAAGTATCCTAAGACATGGCTTGCACATAATATACAGATGTACATTCTGCCAAAATGGCTTCAATGAGAAATGCATGCATTTCAGGGCACCAAGCACAGGTATACAATATAAAATTGCTTGCTACATGGTGCTTATCCTGCATAGATTGCAACATGACATACTGTAAAAGTAAGCACCCACTAACCCGTTAGAGTATCTTGGTGCCAAATAACAGATGTTCATTCTTCCCAACACAATGGTACTCATTGTATCAGTCTCCAAAAGATAAGTGGAGAATATGGGATTTGAATCTATGACAAGAAGTTCAAATATAGATTCATCGAGTGGATGCTTTAGTCCACTGAGCCACCACACACTGCTTGGGGATGTAATGTAGCATGCAGTTAAACACTTCATCAACTGGTGCAAGCATATTGTCTTCACTGTGTAATGGCTGTTTGTGAACCACTGGTCCTTTGAAGGGATCAATTTTCCAGGACGTGAAATGCAACAGATACCCAGTTGATAGCAGAGACTGCATTGGTCAGCAGCCTGTGATACGTGCTCCATCACCCTTTCCTTGATCATGTCCAGTACCATGTGTGGTAGGAAACAAAAAAGTACTGAGCGCGTCCAAACACGAGCAGCGTTCATAGAGGTTTATTAAAAACACAGAGAAGATAAGGCCACCTCCGTAGCACTCATTGGTAAGAGTCAACTGACCCACCAACCGTCAGTTAATAGCAGAACATATTCTAGAGTTGATAGTGGTGAGAATAGCAACCGGAGCGAAAGAAACAAACTGCATACATTAAATATACATTCAGAATGCTCTTACAATTTTCCTATTACCTCTCTGTATGACATGCTAAAGAGTACGATCTTTCTCCTGTATATGCTATATTGTCTCAACCTCCTTTAATCAAGACCATGGCAACATTGTCTCTCCTTGATTTTGTGGAGTGTATTAAGTGTTGTTATATTCTGGACCAATATTGGATTGGTTAGTAAGGATGAGTGCTTTAGCAGGGTACGGGTACACTCAGGTGTCCTGCATCACATCACCACAGCCTGCACTCTTTCTTGTTTTTGTTCTATGGTCTACGGATCTTATTAGTTTCCCCTTGCAGCTTATCAGTGCTTACCAAATCGTGACAACAAATTGTGTGTGCTGACATGTTTTGAGAATTTATGTAGATAAATCAACTTTAACTTCACCTAAGAAGTGATGGAGCAGATGCTAAATGTTTGTGATGAGTGTCATGTTTCACATTCTAGATCATTCTGGCAGTGATGAGTGTCACAATGGCTTTGTTTTCATTGTCATCTGATGATTTGGCACGCCTGGTTAGACCAATTCACATCTATCACATTTTCATGCCTTGAGCAAGATATTTGTGTATTTCATGTGAACTATTAGTCCTCCTGCCTGAATTCCTTGCAAGCGGGGGTGTATTGTATTTTGCATTGCCTTCCTAATCTCACTTGTTCTTTCCTCGCTTAGCACTTACAAATTTGGACTTGGTCCCCCTTTTTCTGAGAACACTAGTGGGAAACCTGTACTTTTCTCTAGAGTAGCCCATTTAGTAATGCATAATGTTATGCATTTGGAATATTTTGTATGCATGCATAGGTATTCCTCCCAGTGTGGATTTTTCTCTGCCTTTCCGAACTGTAATTTAGAAAATATGAGCATAGTTTACATAATATGAATATGCCATGCATAATGTTACACAATATTTCAGTTTACTTTTTGAATAAGGGCCCAGAAAAGGTTATTCCATCAGGATGAAGCCAGTCTAATCCCAAAATACTCCTGATGGTTAATTATGTGTATCAGGCCAATAAATCACGTCTTCTTTCTGCCCAACATCTTGATCTTACATTTTGCAGTATTTACACTCAGTTCGTTGTGCAGAAATGCTCCACAAGTAAGTAGTCATTGGACTCCCAATAAAGCCTTGGCAGGTGGCCTCACATTCTATGCACATGCAGTAATAGAGTAGGAATCCTTCGGCCTGCTCATCAGGGAACATTTGATTCAGCCTTTTCTAAATACTCTGCAATGTGACTTAGGTACTCAGTAAAGAGGAGTGGGGCACACAGTGTGACAGTTATCTTTATACCACAAGGTCTTCTGTTCTTGGTTAATTCAGGTACATTCTAGACTAGCCAAGTTCATGTTATAATGAACTGTAATCATGATGTTAGTAGGGCTGCATACGTTTTCAAAATTAACAAGAACTTTCCACTGTCATCTCCTAAACACAATATCAAATGTGTTTTTTATGTACATAAATGCAATAAATTTAATTTGTACTTTCCAAACAGATACAGCTCTTGATGACATGTAAAGAAGAATTGCTGCCTAATCCATAGAGCTACTTTCGGTTGGACATCATACTGGTTACTACCAACCAATCCCTGCTCTTCAATCTTCCATTCCTGACCTTGACAAACAATGTCGTTTGGCTACCATTCAGCAAAAGAGGCTGGTTGCAGACAAGGATGATAAAGTGATGATTTCAGTGACTCATAGCACTAGCCTTACACAGGTGGGAAATGAAAAGAGGCTCCCTTACAAAAAATGTCACAGTGGTTGTTAGTGGCGGCTGGCAGGGGACAGGGGTGGCAGGCCGGGAGGAGGGGGAGACAAAAAAATCCACTTACCTTTAGCCGGCCGGCCGGTTGTCTCTCCTCTTCAGCCGCCTTCTCCTCTGCTTCAGTTGCAGAAGAAAGCAGGAAGCACACAGGCTCCCTCCCCTAAGCCAATCACAATGCTGATATGCAGCGTTGTGATTGTACTGAACGGTGAGGTTCAGCGCTCAGATGGGACTGGGAGGCTTTGTATGTTCCTCACCAGGCTGTGTAAAGCAAGTCTGATCAGAAAGCTGCAAATTGCGCAGGAATGTTTGGCTGGCCTGAGAGAGTTGGCCAAGTTGTCA
Organism: Triturus cristatus; assembly: GCF_964204655.1. Lineage (NCBI taxonomy): Eukaryota > Metazoa > Chordata > Amphibia > Caudata > Salamandridae > Triturus > Triturus cristatus. The sequence goes on along the minus strand of NC_140591.1, from coordinate 586,161,382 downwards.
TGCACACTTGGAGTGGGCAAACCACTTCTCCCTCGTAACCTCAGCCCCGCCCGCCTCAACCTTGTCGGTAGTGAAAAATACAATGATAATAACCAGGTTATCATCATTTTATTGTTCCGCTTCACTGCTCCTAAAGCAGTGGGGCGACACTCCTCCGCCTTAGCGGAGGAGCTGCCACTGGTGGTTAAATACGTATAAAATTGCTTTGAAAAGAATAAATCTCCACTTATCTTTATTTTGACCACATTATGAATCGGTTCTAGGAAGAATCATTTAAATAACTGAAGTATTTATCAACCTCTGTTTAAAACAGCCATCACAGCCTCATTCTTGTACATTCCAATGAAGTGCATCTCTATAGAAAACTCACATTACTAGAAAAGAAATACATGTTGATGCCAAGTCACTAAAAACAATGCAGTACAAATATTCTCTGGTAGCATTCCACCTGAAGAATACTATGAAAACACAGCATTGTACAAAAATATTGTGACATGCATTTTCAATGGTCTAATTTATAAAATGAATATTAGTAGAGGGAATGGGGGCACTCACATTGCTGTTGACTGGGGGCGGTGCCAAACTCACTACCTAGCCCTCAACGGCCTACAAGTGCCTGCAAATTGTTGCCACTCAGTGGAAAAAGTGCTGGATACACTTTCCACTTAAAGAATGACCTCTTGACACATTTCAGAAGTTTTGCTAATAGAAAACCTTCTCTTTTACTTATGCAACATTTACTAAAGTGGCCCTTCCTGCCACATACCTTACATGTCAGGCACAATGCTGAACACATCTTGTCATTAGCCCTATGTATTCAACATCTAAAAAATTCTGAATCTAATTTCTTTTTAAAATCACCTTTCTAAGTACTCAATTCTTTCACACACTTCACCACCATTATTACTTCTTCTATTGTGGCTACTCCTTCATCCACAGATCTTCACAAATGTTATCACTATTACAAAAGGTGCTCACAGGGTTCACACACCTTGAATTGATTTTGACCAGATGCTGGACTGAGTGAAGGACCCTATCATGATGGAAGATGAGCTGGCAGGCAGGAGGGAGGAGAGGAGAGTAAAACTGAAGCAGCCTAAGCTCAAAGAGGAGGAGATGGTAGAGAGAACCTTAGAGGAGATTAGAAGGGCCTGAGGATGAGTGAGCTTTAGCCTAGGAAAAACTTGCTATGGAGGCAGCTGAGGCTCTAGAAAAGCCATGGATGAAAGAAGAGGCAATACATGGCAGAAACATGTAAGTTAAAGCTAGGCAAAATTAACTGTAATGAGCACCAGTAGAAATACTAACATCACACTAAAGTTTCTCAGCTCTCACCCATAAAAATCACCCATGCCCATTTCATGTAGGAGGGACACATATGGTGTGTGCCTTCTTCTTTCATGTCCTTGTCCCCTTGCTATTTTGTGTCTATGACCCCACAAGTACTTCTGTCTCACAATCACACGAGGGTCAGGAAAGGTGGTGAGGTGTCTGTGGCACTTGGAGCCCCAGGAGACAAGGCCAGGGAATAATTCTGCAGACACAGTTGGAACACTGTGTTTCCATGATCCCTACAGCTACTCCACGTTTGTGGTTCTGGATAGGGAGCCCCTTCCTGAAACCACCAGCTCAAATTAAGCACTGCTTGAAGTTGATTCAGGACTTGAATGTGACAAATGTCGTTCCTTTAGTGAAGGTGTGATTGGGTTAAAATTCATACCACAGCATGATGGATGCCTTTAGTAGTGCCATCATGGTATCGATTAGGGCATTAAGCAGAGTGTGCCTCCATAGTGGTTGGCAGGGACAAGGGCTTCCCCTGTTGTTCAGAATATTGTTTCTGGAAGGTAATGCTTCACTTTTTTTTCCAGATGGATTGCTGGTTCTATGCTGTTGTGGTGTTTCTGGAAATGATGTGTGTACTGATTTTAAAACAAAGTGGTTTTGCATTGTCTGCCAGCTGACGGATGAAACTATGTATGTTCAGTCAGATAGCCAAATTAGGATCGCTGGTTACTTGAAGCTTTTGGCAAATAAGAGAAACAACATCTTCATTGGGCTGAGACTAGGGTAGGTACTTGATATCCAGTTCTGGATTAGCTCAAGGAAGGTTTTGGGTTGCTCAATGTTGTTGGTTAAGGAGACTGTATCTTCAACATATTGATTGACTTTGATCGTGTGAGTGCAGAAGGATCACAGAGGCTCCAAGTACACTGTAGATGATTGGTTAGAGGATGAACACCTGCATTTCACAGACAACAGCGAGTTTCTAGAATCTTGTGGTTCTATGTTGTACGAACTGCTGTCAGTAGGTGATAGAGGAGATGGACTATTGCATGATGTGCCTGAGAAGCCCATGCATGTTTCCAGGGTATGAATCGATGCTTCAGAGTAGACATTGTTGAAAGGTCCACAGAGGTCAAGCAGGATCAGAAGGCTAACGGTGTTTCTGTTTGTTGGAGAGGAGGGTGTTTTGGACTGCTTGAAGTGTAAAGGTCTCTGTGCTTCAACATGGTCTGAAGCCAAATTAGTAGTCCAGAACAAATGTGTCCTTGCTGATCTGCTCTGTTGGTGGAGAGATTACTTTTTCAATGATTTGTTCGATGGGGGCAGGTGGATAATTTGGTGAAAATCCGTGATATGCAAGTTACATAAATGAATGATATGTTGGGGCTGATTAAGATGTCGGTCGAAGTTTCCTCCAACTGACATCCCTGAGGTTTTGAGACCGGCCAACCTGGGATCGGCGGTCCGAAACCGCAATTATGATGCAACTGCAAATAGTGCAGTCACAGACATCCATTTCCCTATGGGAACTTGTGTGACAGTCGGAAACCGGCAGTAGCACAAACTCCCATAGAGAAATGGGAGTCACTGTGAATCCATGCACTATGCGGCAGGCACCTTACGGTGTCTGCGACACAGTGTAGCAATTTACAGGGGGCACTATAGGTCCCCCTCCGCGCCCAACCGGAGGCTGCAGTAGAAAGGGGGCCCTGCTTAGGGCCCTCAAAGTTTCTTTCCATGTCAGAAACACCGACATGTAAAGCCTGTCAAAAACAGACATCATAATCCCAACAGCAGAAACGCAGTCCGTAAGGGATTATGTTGCGGTTTCTGACTGGCTGACGGGCTCCTTGAACCCATCAGAAGCGAGCCGGTTTCACTTCTGGCCGCCGCCATCGTAATGCAGCGGTCGGATGTCAAACCAAGTATTCGGGTCAGAAAGCCTCTAACCTGTGGTCGGAGGCTTTCTGACAGACATCCTAATTCTCCCCAAAGGGCCAGATGTATCAAAAAAGCATTTTGTAATCCCCAAATAGCGATTTTTACCGAATTGTTATTTGGGAATCGCAAAATGCTATATATGTAGGAATCTGTAAAATGTTTGTGACTCCTTAATATTACCTAATAGTGATTTTCTAAATAGCGAATCGCTATTAGGTAATATGACTTTATTCATTACTATGGGCCACAGGCCCGTAGGTGCGAATGGTTTTGCATTAGCTGATTTGCGATTACCTAATTGGTAATCTCAAATTAGCAAACGCAAAGCCAACCGTGCCGGGGGCCTAAGTCCCCCCCAAAAAAAGAAAGTGTGCGCATGTAAAGCACACTACATGGTACTTTGAAAAATGCATTTTTGGGCATGTTTCAAAGTTTGCACATAGTTACCATCAACTTAAAGTTGATGGTAATTAGCATTTCCTAAATGCACAGCTCGCATTTACGCAAGGCTTCTTACATGCGCATTAATGAGTCGCAAATTGCGATTCCCTATTGGATTTTGCAATTGCAAAATATTGTGATTACCTAAATTGGGAATTCAAAAGCCTTTCATACATGAGGAAAGGCCATTTTGCATTGGCAAACGGCTGAATTTTGTGATTCACATTGTTTGTGAATGCAAAATGCTTTCATACATCTGGCCCAAAATCTCTCAAATATTTTCACATGGAAAATATTTGCTGAGCTAATGGTGCTCTTTTTATGTATCACATTTTCAGGCCTTGGGCAAGATGTTTGTGTGTTTCTTGTGAACGATTACTCCTCCTGCCTGAATACCTTGCAAGCGGGGGTGTATTGTATTTTGCATTGCCTTCCTTATATCACTTGTTCTTTCCTCGCTTAGCACTTACAAATTTGAACTTGGTCCCCCTTTTTATGAGAACACTAGTGGGAAACCTGTACTTTTCTCTAGAGTAGCCCATTTAGTAATGCATAATGTTATGCATTTGTAAAAGTTTGTATGCATGCATAGGTATTCCTCCCAGTGTGGATTCTTCTCTGCCTTTCCGAACTGTAATTTAGAAAATATGAACATAGTGTACATATTATGAATATGCCATGCATAATGTTCCACAATATTTCAGTTTACTTTTTGAATAAGGGTCCAGAAAAGGTTATTCCATCAGGATGAAGCCACTCTAATCCCAAGATACTCCTGATGGTTAATTCTGTGTATCAGGCCAATAAATCACGTCTTCTTTCTGCCCAACATCTTGATCTTACATTTTGCAGTATTTACACTCAGTTCGTTGTGCAGAAATGCTCCACAAGTAAGTAGTCATTGGGCTCCCAATAAAGCCTTGGCAGGTGGCCTCACATTCTATGCACATGCAGTAATAGAGTAGGAATCCTTCGGCCTGCTCATCAGGGAACATTTGATTCAGCCTTTTCTAAATACTCTGCAATGTGACTTAGGTACTCAGTAAAGAGCAGTGGGGCACACAGTGTAACAGTTATCTTTATACCACAAGGTCTTCTGTTCTTGGTTAATTCAGGTACATTCTAGACTAGCCAAGTTCATGTTATAATGAACTGTAATCATGATGTTAGTAGGGCGGCATACGTTTTCAAAATTAACAAGAACTTTCCACTGTCATCTCCCAACCACAATATCAAATGTGTTTTTTATGTACATAAATGCTATACATTTAATTTGTACTTTCCAAACAGATACAGCTCTTGATGACATGTAAAGAAGAATTGGTGCCTAATCCATAGAGCTAATTTCTGTTGGACATCATACTGGTTACTACCAACCAATCCCTGCTCTTCAATCTTCCATTCCTGACCTTGACAAACAATGTCGTTTGGCTACCATTCAGCAAAAGAGGCTGGTTGCAGACAAGGATGATAAAGTGATGATTTCAGTGACTCATAGCACTAGCCTTACACAGGTGGGAAATGAAAAGAGGCTCCCTTACAAAAAATGTCACAGTGGTTGATAGTGGCGGCTGGCAAGGGACAGGGGTGGCAGGGCGGGAGGAGGGGGAGACAAAAAACAAATCCACTTACCTTTAGCTGGCCGGCCGGTTGTCTCTTCCCTTCAGCCGCCTTCTCCTCTGCTTCAGTTGCAGAAGAAAGCAGGAAGCACACAGGCTCCCTCCCCTAAGCCAATCACAATGCTGACATGCAGCATTGTGATTGTACTGAACGGTGAGGTTCAGCGCTCAGATGGGACTGAGAGGCTTTGTATGTTCCTCACCAGGCTGTGTAATAGCAATTTCAGCCTCATCTACTGAGGTAAGGCCATATTGTGCTGGCAGACATCATACATTGGGAACTCAGAAGGAAGAGGAGTCTATCATACAGTTCCTCCTATCCACTTATTTTGCCCTTCCTCTACTTTGGGACCTGGGTTCATGAAGATGCAGGGGATGAGGCTGATGTGTATGGCCAGGTGCAATGAGAAACTGTGCAGCACACAACAAACTAAAATTATCTTACCAACTACTTCTTTGCAGTAGAGGAGCAGACATTCAGAATGTTCTATGCATTGTACACATCACTCTTAAAGATTAAATGTTCCTCCAGTGAACCCAAATGATTGGATGGGCACTCAATTTCACCTTAGTAGATGTACAATGAGGGCCCACGAGAAAAGAATCAGAAGGTATGGAGTTGAAATAAATGTATTACAAAGATGGATACCAGTATGTTAAATTACACATACATTACAATGTGTGTGAGAGTTTTGCCGCATGTGCTGATGTCTGTGTGGTTGCTCAGAATGTGGACATGCATACAGATCTTACTATGCAAATTCCCACTAAGTGACATCATGTCTCCCTATATCCTGTCTGAAGTTGCACCACAATCATTGAATGCCGAAAGATGAAGCTATCTTGTATTGTACTAGGGCCATTGTCTTGCACACGTGTGAAGTATCCCAATACATGGCTTGCACATAATATACAGATGTACATTCTGCCAAAATGGCTTCAATGAGAAATGCATGCATTTCAGGGCACCAAGCACAGGTATACAATATAAAATTGCTTGCTACATGGTGCTTATCCTGCATAGATTGCAACATGACATACTGTAAAAGTAAGCACCCACTAACCCGTTAGAGTATCTTGGTGCCAAATAACAGATGTTCATTCTTCCCAACACAATGGTACTCATTGTATCAGTCTCCAAAAGATAAGTAGAGAATCTGGGATTTGAATCTATGACAAGAAGTTCAAATATAGATTCATCGATTGGATGCTTTAGTCCACTGAGCCACCATACACTGCTTGGGGATGTAATGTAGCATGCAGTTAAACACTTCATCAACTGGTGCAAGCATATTGTCTTGACTGTGTAATGGCTGTTTGTGCACCACTGGTCCTTTGAAGGGATCAATTTTCCAGGACGTGAAATGCAACAGATATCCTGATGATAGCAGAGACTGCATTGGTCAGCAGCCTGTGATACGTGCTCCATCACCCTTTCCTTAATCATGTCCAGTACCATGTGTGGTAGGAAACAAAAAAGTACTGAGCGCGTCCAAACACGAGCAGCGTTCATAGAGGTTTATTAAAAACACAGAGAAGATAAGGCCACCTCCGTAGCACTCATTGGTAAGAGTCAACTGACCCACCAACCGTCAGTTAATAGCAGAACATATTCTAGAGTTGATAGTGGTGAGAATAGCAACCGGAGCGAAAGAAACAAACTGCATACATTAAATATACATTCAGAATGCTCTTACAATTTTCCTATTACCTCTCTGTATGACATGCTAAAGAGTACGATCTTTCTCCTGTATATGCTATATTGTCTCAACCTCCTTTAATCAAGACCATGGAAACATTGTCTCTCCTTGATTTTGTGGAGTGTATTAAGTGTTATATTCTGGACCAATTTTGGATTGGTTAGTAAGGATGAGTGCTTTAGCAGGGTACGGGTACACTCAGGTGTCCTGCATCACATCACCACAGCCTGCACTCTTCCTTGTTTTTGTTCTATGGTCTACGGATCTTATTAGTTTCCCCTTGCAGCTTATCAGTGCTTCCCAAACCGTAACAACAAATTGTGTGTGCTGAATTGTTATGAGAATTTATGTAGATAAATCAACTTTAACTTCACCTAAGAAGTGATGGAGCAGATGATAAATGTTTGTGATGAGTGCCATGTTTCACATTCTAGATCATTCTGGCAGTGATGAGTGTCACAATGGCTTTGTTTTCATTGTCATCTAATGATTTGGCACGACTGGTTAGACCAATTCACATCTATCACATTTTCATGCCTTGAGCAAGATGTTTGTGTATTTCTTGTGAACTATTACTCCTCCTGCCTGAATTCCTTGCAAGCGGGGGTGTATTGTATTTTGCATTGCCTTCCTTTTATCACTTGTTCTTTCCTCGCTTAGCACTTACAAATTTGGACTTGGTCCCCCTTATTATGAGAACACTAGTGGGAAACCTGTACTTTTCTCTAGAGTAGCCCATTTAGTAATGCATAATGTTATGCATTTGGAAAATTTTGTATGCATGCATAGGTATTCCTCCCAGTGTGGATTTTTCTCTGCCTTTCCGAACTGTAATTTAGAAAATATGAGCATAGTTTACATAATATGAATATGCCATGCATAATGTTCCATAATATTTCAGTTTACTTTTTGAATAAGGGCCCAGAAAAGGTTATTCCATCAGGATGAAGCCAATCTAATCCCAAGATACTCCTGATGGTTAATTCTGTGTATCAGGCCAATAAATCACGTCTTCTTTCTGCCCAACATCTTGATCTTACATTTTGCAGTATTTACACTCAGTTCGTTGTGCAGAAATGCTCAACAAGTAAGTAACCATTGGACTCCCAATAAAGCCTTGGCAGGTGGCCTCACATTCTATGCACATGCAGTAATAGAGTAGGAATCCTTCGGCCTGCTCATCAGGGAACATTTGATTCAGCCTTTTCTAAATACTCTGCAATGTGACTTAGGTACTCAGTAAAGAGGAGTGGGGCACACAGTGTAACAGTTATCTTTATACCACAAGGTCTTCTGTTCTTGGTTAATTCAGGTACATTCTAGACTAGCCAAGTTCATGTTATAATGAACTGTAATCATGATGTTAGTAGGTCTGCATACGTTTTCAAAATTAACAAGAACTTTCCACTGTCATCTCCTAACCACAATATCAAATGTGGTTTGTATGTACATAAGTGCAAAAAAATGTATTTGTACTTTCCAAACAGATACAGCTCTTGATGACATGTAAAGAAGAATTGCTGCCTAATCCATAGAGCTAATTTCTGTTGGACATCATACTGGTTACTACCAACCAATCCCTGCTCTTCAATCTCCCATTCCTGACCTTGACAAACAATGTCGTTTGGCTACCATGCAGCAAAAGAGGCTGGTTGCAGACAAGGATGATAAAGTGATGATTTCAGTGACTCATAGCACTAGCCTTACACAGGTGGGAAATGAAAAGAGGCTCCCATACAAAAAATGTCACAGTGGTTGATAGTGGCGGCTGGCAGGGGACAGGGGTGGCAGGGCGGGAGGAGGAGGAGACAAAAAAAATCCACTTACCTTTAGCTGGCCGGCCGGTTGTCTCTCCCCTACAGCCGCCTTCTCCTCTGCTTCAGTTGCAGAAGAAAGCAGGAAGCACACAGGCTCCCTCCCCTAAGCCAATCACAATGCTGACATGCAACGTTGTGATTGTACTGAACGGTGAGGTTCAGTGCTCAGATGGGACTGGGAGGCTTTGTATGTTCCTCACCAGGCTGTGTGAAGCAAGTCTGATCAGAAAGCTGCAAATTGCGCAGGAATGTTTGGCTAGCCTGAGAGAGTTGGCCAAGTTGTCATGCACACTTGGAGTGGGCAAACCCAGGGCTGGACTGGCCGTAGCGGGCACCGGGCAATCCCCCGGTGCGCCGCAAGGGTGGGGGCTGGTTTTGGGCTCCTGGGGGCCGCTTTTGTTACAGGGACGTTTTTGCAGCAGAGCAGCAAAATCGCCCCTGTAACAAAATCGGCCGAAAACCGGGCCTGGCAAAGAGCTCGGTCGCACCTCCAACCGGAGGGTGGGGGGCGGCCGAGCACTTTGCCAGGGCCGGTTTTGGTTACCAGTCCGGCCCTGGGCAAACCACTCCTCCCTCGTAACCTCAGCCCCGCCTGCCTCAACCTTGTCGGTAGTGAAAAATACAATGATAATAACCAGGTTATCATTATTTTATTGTTCCGCTTCACTGCTCCTAAAGCAGTGGGGCGACACTCCTCCGCCTTAGCGGAGGAGCTGCCACTGGTGGTTAAATACATATAAAATTGCTTTGAAAAGAATAAATCTCCACTTATCTTTATTTTGACCACATTATGAATCGGTTCTAGGAAGAATCATTTAAATAACTGAAGTATTTATCAACCTCTGTTTAAAACAGCCATCGCAGCCTCATTCTTGTACATTCCAATGAAGTGCATCTCTATAGAAAACTCACATTACTAGAAAATAAATACATGTTGATGCCAAGTCACTAAAAACAATGCAGTACAAATATTCTCTGGTAGCATTCCACCTGAAGAATACTATGAAAACACAGCATTGTACAAAAATATTGTGACATGCATTTTCAATGGTCTAATTTATAAAATGAATATTAGTAGAGGGAATGGGGGCACTCACATTGCTGTTGACTGGGGGTGGTGCCAAACTCACTACCTAGCCCTCAACGGCCTACAAGTGCCTGCAAGTGGCTGCCACTCAGTGGAATAAGTGCTGGATACACTTTCCACTTAAAGAATGACCTCTTGACAAATGTCAGAAGTTTTGCTAATAGAAAACCTTCTCCTTTACTTATGCAACATTTACTAAAGTGGCCCTTCCTGCCACATACCTTACATGTCAGGCACAATGCTGAACACATCTTGTCATTAGCTCTATGTATTCAACATCTAAAAAATTCTGAATCTAATTTCTTTTTAGGATCACCTTTCTCAGTACTCAATTCTTTCACACACTTCACCACCATTATTACTTCTTCTATTGTGGCTACTCCTTCATCCACAGATCTTCACAAATGTTATCACTATTACAAAAGGTGCTCACAGGGTTCACACACCTTGAATTGATATTGACCAGATGCTGGACTGAGTGAAGGACCCTATCATGATGGAAGATGAGCTGGCAGGCAGGAGGGAGGAGAGGAAATTAAAACTGAAGCAGCCTAAGCTCAAAGAGGAGAAGGAGATGGTAGAGAGAACCTTAGAGGAGATTAGAAGGGCCTGAGGATGAGTGAGCCTTAGCCTAGGAAAAACTTGCTATGGAGGCAGCTGAGGCTGGAAAAGCCATGGATGAAAGAAGAGGCAATACGTGGAAGAAATATGCAAGTTAAAGCTAGGCAAAATTAACTGTAATGAGCACCAGTAGAAATACTAACATCACACTAAAGTTTCTCAGCTCTGACCCATAAAAATCACCCATGCCCATTTCATGTAGGAGGGACACATATGGTGTGTGCCTTCTTCTTTCATGTCCTTGTCCCCTTGCTATTTTGTGTCTATGACCCCACAAGTACTTCTGTCTCATAATCACATGAGGGTCAGGAAAGGTGGTGAGGTGTCTGTGGCACTTGGAGCCCCAGGAGACAAGGCCTGGGAATAATTCTGCAGACACAGTTGGAACACTGTGTATCCATGATCCCTACAGCCACTCCACGTTTGTGGTTCTGGATAGGGAGCCCCTTCCTGAAACCACCAGCTCAAATTAAGCACTGCTTGAAGTTGATTCAGGAATTGAAAGGGACAAATGTAGTTCCTTCAGTGAAAGTGTGATTGGGTTAAAATTCATACCACAGCATGATGGATGCCTTTAGGAGTGCCATCATGGTATTGATTAGGGCATTAAGCAGAGTGTGCCTCCATAGTGGTTGGCAGGGAAAGGGCTTCCCCTGTTGTTCAGAATATTGTTTCTGGAAGGTAATGCTTCACTTTTTTTCCAGATGGATTGCTGGTTCTATGCTGTTGTGGTGTTTCTGGAAATGATGTGTGTACTGATTTTAAAACAAAGTGGTCTTGCATTGTCTGTCAGCTGAGGGATGAAACTATGTATGTTCAGACAGATAGCCAAATTTGGATCGCTGGTTACTTGAAGCTTTTGGCAAATAAGAGAAACAACATCTTCATTGGGCTGAGACTAGGGTAGGTACTTGATATCCAGTTCTGGATTAGCTCAAGGAAGGTTTTGGGTTGCTCAATGTTGTTGGTTAAGGAGACTGTATCTTCAACATATTGATTGACTTTGATCGTGTGAGTGCAGAAGGATCACAGCGGCTCCATGTACACTGTAGATGTTTGGTTAGAGGATGAAAACCTGCATTTCACAGACAACAGCGAGTTTCTAGAATCTTGTGGTTCTATGTTGTACCAACTGATGTCAGTAGGTGATAGAGGAGATGGACTATTGCATGATGTGCCTGAGAAGCCCATGCATGTTTCCAGGGTATGAATCGATGCTTCAGAGTTGACATTGTTGAAAGGTCCACAGAGGTCATGCAGGATCAGAAGGCTAACGGTCTTTCTGTTTGTTGGAGAGGAGGGTGTTTTGGACTGCTTGAAGTGTAAAGGTCTCTGTGCTTCAACATGGTCTGAAGCCAAATTAGTAGTCCAGAACAAATGTGTCCTTGCTGATCTGCTCTATTGGTGGAGGGATTACTTTTTCAATGATTTGTTCGATGGGGGCAGGTGGATAATTTGGTGAAAATCCATGATATGCAAGTTACATAAATGAATGACATTTTGGGGCTGATTAAGATGTCGGTCGAAGTTTCCTCCAACTGACATCCCTGAGGTTTTGAGACCGGCCGACCTGGGATCGGCGGTCCGAACCGCAATTATGATGCAACTGCAAATAGTGCAGTCGCAGACATCCATTTCCCTATGGGAGCTTGTGTGACAGTCGGAAACCGGCAGTAGCACAAACTCCCATGGAGAAATGTGAGTCACTGTGAATCCATGCACTATGCGGCAGGCACCTTATGGTGTCTGCGACACAGTGCAGGGATTTACAGGGGGCACTATAGGTCCCCCTCAGCCCCCAACCGGAGGCTGCAGTAGAAAGGGGGCCCTGGTTAGGGCCCTCAAAGTTACTTTCCATGTCAGAAACCCCGACATGTAAAGCCTGTCAAAAACAGACATCATAATCCCAACAGCAGAAACGCAGTCCGTAAGGGATTATGTTGCGGTTTCTGACTGGCTGACGGGCTCCTTGAGCCCATCAGAAGCGAGCCGGTTTCACTTCTGGCCGCCGCCATCATAATGCAGCGGTCGGATGTCAAACCAAGTATTCGGGTCAGAAAGCCTCTGACCTGTGGTCGGAGGCTTTCTGACAGACATCCTAATTCTCCCCAAAGGGCCAGATGTATCAAAAAAGCATTTTGTAATCCCCAAATAGCGATTTTTACCGAATTGTTATTTGGGAATCGCAAAATGCTATATATGTATGAATCTGTTAAATGTTTGTGATTCCTTAATATTACCTAATAGTGATTTTCTAAATAGCGAATCGCTATTAAGTAATATGACTCCATTCATTACTACGGGCCTACAGGCCCATAGGTGCGAATGGTTTTGCATTAGCTGATTTGCGGTTACCTAATTGGTAATCTCAAACTAGCAAACGCAAAGGCAAGGGTGCCGGGGGCCTAAGTCCCCCCCAAAAAAGAAAGTGTGCGCATGTAATGCACACTACATGGTACTTTGAAAAATGCATTTTTGGACATGTTTCAAAGTTTGCACATAGTTACCATCAACTTAAAGTTGATGGTAATTAGCATTTCCTAAATGCACAGTTCGCATTTAGGCAAGGCTTCTTACATGCGCATTAATGAGTCGCAAATTGCGATTCCCTATTTGATTTTGCAATTGCAAAATATTGTGATTACCTAAATTGGGAATTCAAAAGCCTTTCATACATGAGGAAAGGCCATTTTGCATTGGCAAGCGGCTGAATTTTGTGATTCGCATCGTTTGCGAATGCAAAATGCTTTCATACATCTGGCCCAAAATCTCTCACATATTTTCACATGGAAAATATTTGCTGAGCTGATGGTGCTCTTTTTATGATGTTGTATTGAAAACAGTTAAATGTAATATTGTGGATGCATACACATATCACAAAAAATCTAGAGCTGAAAGGTAATCAACAAAATTGTATCCCATGTGATAATGTGTCAAATGTCACACTTGTGTCTTAAATTGCACATTATATTGTTCTTGTCTGATGTTTTGGGATAGCTCTGGTGCCATCAAACCCAAAATTCTAACATAATCATTGTGCCAAAAAAAGTCCATATTGGATGTTTAGTAGTACAACATGTTCATAACTGTGTGCATCAAAAACTAATCTCTGATCACTCCCAGAGAGCAATAACAACTGTTCAGAGCTTCTTCAAACCCAATTGTATAGAAATACCAACCTCTTTCAAAAACTCGGTTCAAAACCAGGGCCGGACTGACCGTAGCGGGCACCGGGCAATCCCCCGGTGCGCCGCCAGGGTGGGGGCCGGTTTAGCTGCTAAATCGACCCTGTAACGAAATCGGCCGAAAACCGGCCCTGGCAAAGAGCTCGGCGGCACCCCCAAACCCCCCACGAGGGGGCCAGCCGAGGACTTTGCCAGGGCCGGTTTTGGTTCCCAGTCCGGCCCTGTTCAAAACACAGGCATTTTGATGTAAAATGTCTTAGTGCTCTACAAGAAAATTGTTTCACTGAGTTTATAGCTTCTTCCTATTCCACCATCCCCAAACAAACCAATATAATCTCCCATAAAAACAGAGAAGGGTGGTGCTTTAAAGACCTTGTGTGGAAGATTGTGTCTGTCCCTGCATTTGAATCATTTTTATCAGCTACTTCTATAGCATTATCATTACCACTAATGTCGGAGACCAAAGCCTATTAGACTGGGGTAACCTACAGCATATGTCTCCTGTGAAAAAACTGGCTATTCAACTAGTAGGTTTGGTGTGTGCGCTTATACATATTGTTTAACCTGATGCATGCCGCTGCGTAAGTTTACAAATGGAGACTGAGATCTGTGTAAGTTTTCTATTCTCTCTTCTTTACTCTTTCAAGCATATTTTCACTCATATGACTCAGTGAGAATCTACTTGAAAGATGCCGAGTTGAAAATGGAAAGAAGCCGAAGGTAAAATTAATGGAACATGCTATTAGTATTCTGAAAATGATAGGAAACCAAGTCCAACTCAATAGCTAGATTGTTTGGACAGTCTTTACAACATCTGCTTTTTTGGTGGACCTTAAAGGAAAGTCAATTAAAATGTGAACAGTTTTTCCATTTTTCCCACGATTTCTTGTGGAAGGGTGTATCCCTACACACATCACTAGAGCCAGGGCCGGACTGGCCGTAGCAGGCAACAGGCTCTTCCCTGGTGGGCCGGAGGTGTTGGGGACGGGATTGCAGCAGTGGGGACCTGTTTTTTCACTGGGGGTGGTTTTGCAGTAGTGCTGCAATATTGCCCCCCGTAAAGGAGTAAAAGCGTCAGCGGTGCTCGCCACTAGAGATTCTCAGTGCCAGTTCACCCTCCACCCCCTCCGGGGGGCGGGGGGTGAATTGCCAGGGCTGGTTTCTCTTCCCAGTCCAGCCTTGACTGGGGCAGTCAGGCATGCTTGGCATACTACAAGAATACTGGAATATTTCATGACTACCCCTTCAGAACTGCCTGTAAAACATACAGTATGGCTTTTAGCCAACTTGTTTGACAATTGTACAGTAAGAAGCACCATTTGTGTCTTTTCTCAAATGCTTTTTGGGGACAAACCCTCCTGGGTAGTATATGATTCACTCTCTATGCTTGCTCAGTCAGTGCAGTCCAGAACAGGCATTTGGGCCCCACTACATTCAGAATTCACCAGTCGGCACCAATTACCACCCTCTAAATTAAATTTCAGCCTAATGCATTGCTCTTACGTTACTGCAAAGAATTTGTAATAATTCTAGCTGGTTGACAGGCCCCTTGTGGTATTTAGGCACTAGGTGAATGGAGACTATTGAGTGATATAAGAACATTTAGGCAGAGCAAGTCTCTATTACCCTTTCTTCACCCACTCCTCCTTATACAAGCCCCCAGAGTGCTCACCCCCACTTACCTCTGTTGAACATTCAACATTTTCAATCCCCTCCCAATAAGGTAAGCCCCCCAAACCCTCCTTTCCGCACAAGTGAGTGAGATTGTAACAATCTTTGTAATCCTCAAATATGCACCAAACTGCAAATTTTTGCATTGTTTTATATGAAATGCCATGTATATGAAAAAAGCGCTCCGATCAGCAAAATGTACACTTTCTAGCATTTTACACATCCCAGAGACTACGTTGTGTATGCCTTGGTACTCTATATAACCACATCATCTCAGTCACACATATATTAGTGCCTTCATGCCAGAGAAAAAGAATATTATGCATATCTACCATTGAATTATTTCGTTTAGGGTCTAGCTCAAGGTTAGACTATAGTGTCTATCTTTCAAGGCCCAAATTATACATACCGCAGTGGTGCAAGGCGGTGCATTTTCACACGCATTTATTGAGACATTTATAGGAAAGGTGATAAAAAGTTACCATGACCTTTCAAAAGAATGAAGTGGGAGGAAAGCTATGCAAAGGACCCACACCTTCTTTTATAGAGGAACAACAAACAGATTCCATTTGAGCAAACATTGTTCATTTACTGGCAGGTAAGATATATTATTTGAAATAATGTTTTCATAAGCATATTGCTACCTAGATAGTTATGAGAAAGAAGGCACCTATAGTCTGTTTTCTGAAACGTAAATAGTATTTAACTTGTCACAGGAATCGAAGCACGTCCTGGGTCAGATGAGAGATACCATTGTGATGGTGGGAGGGGGGATCTGTCACTGGCACACATAGACCCCCTGAGGCAATCTGAAATCCCAGCGATAGTTGTCAGGCTCGGCACTCTATAAAATGGCTCAGTTCAAATAAAAGGAAAGGAGAGTGGGGCGGTGGCCATATTACCAACCATCAAAGTTCTTTTCAATAAATTAGTTGTTTCCCCATTCTTGAAATTTACGGCTTCAAATCAAACCATGTGGTTTCATGGTTGACTGTACATTGAGTTTATAGACATTTATAATTACATGTGTTCCTGCTTTGCATCATAAGGCTTCTAAATAAGGTGAGCAATATTCCTATCCATAAATCCTTGAGTCACTTGTACCTCAGAGGGATTGTTTCTCTCACATTTAGATTTTTATTTTTATTTGTTTTGGTTATGTATAAATCTGACTCCCAGCATCTGCAGCAGACCCTAAACAAATATGTACATGTTATTGATGGGAATAGGAGGCGGGGAGAACATAGCTCTTCAGAATTCCTTCATCTACCTGTTCATTAAACCTCTTAAGTAAAATGCATCTTGTGTCAGGAAAATATGGATCAATTTTGGCCCCTACAGCCAGCACGAAGCAGCGTAATGGCAAATGGTGTGGAAATCCGGCAAAATATGGTGAGAATCAACTCTTGCCACTTACTCGCACACTCACATCCACAAGTAATAGGGTCCACCCCTACAAAACTTTGGGGCTTACCTTTTTAGAATTTGGCAAATTGGGACATCTATCAAAAAGTGGCAGATGTTTCTTTCACCTTATTTAGAGTGAGAGTAAAGTAAATGCACTCTTAATGAAGCAGGCAGGATGTCTGGCACCTTTGACAGACATCCCAAATCTTCCCAACCCTAAAGAAGGCAATCTCTGACCTGCTTCTCAAGGTTGATTACCTCATTAGGGTTAGGTTTGGTGTTAGCCAAGACCTTTTGAGTTTATTGAAATTATATGTATAATATACTTACTTATTGGGGCTTCCAGCCAGCCGTCTTCATCCATTGGTCTGTTATTGTGTCATTTACCTTTTCTTCTACCCACTACAGCATACAGCATGGGTGATAAGCTTACTTAAGCCATTGGCTAACTTCACTGTGAGTGACAGCATTCTGATTTTTAAAAAGGAGCTTATACTCACACGCAGAAAGTAGTTCCCATCAGTACCAGGAACTTTTTTGGCAATGTGCACTTTTGAAGGCCAAATTTTTTTTGTTGTTTTGTCCACTGCTTTTTTATTTAGATTGACAAGGGCCTGGCAGCTTTCCCAATAATAAAGTTTGCAAACACAATGACAAAATAAAACAAGCTTTGACACTCAAACCCAATTAACATTAACAAGCGCTGATTCGCGGGTATGGGACAATCCTCAATGCAGGTCCTCAGCTAGGACCATTAAAGAAAGACTTGCACAAGTTTTCCTTCTAATTCTCAATTTTGTTGATTTATTCAATTATCAAAGTTAATATTACAAAAAGCAAACGTTAGGTAAAGCAGGAATTCACATAATCTGGCAGCACGTATTCCTGCAGAGTGGAAGGCCCTTCACAAAGGTTGACTAGAAATCTTTCTGATGATAATTGCTGTATTTTGGTTATAAACGGGTACTGATTGGGTGAAATCTTTCCTTAGTGTTACTGTGTGTAAAAAATGTCAAAATAATGAAGCAATGCTATCCCAAAATACGCGGCATCACATAACCTCATTTACATTTTCATCCCACGCAATTTAGTCAAACCTGTCGCGTAATTTGGTCCTCACCTGCCTCATAATTCCAGTAGCCCTGCCTACAGGTTTAGAATGTTTTGTCAGGAGGGGGTCCTTACGCCTCAAAATGTTGACAGGGGGGTCTCGGCACCCAAAAGTTTGAAGACCTCTGGTCTAAGGAAAAATGTCTAACAAGCCATCTCTGAATAAGCTGCAGAATGACAATGCAACCCTCAGCAAAGCATTTACAATTTCTGGACAATGATAGCACTAAATTGTCATGGCACAACCTTGCGTAAAAGGCAGGACTAAAATGTTACTTGCACTGTGATCCAATCACAGTATTCATTTCCAAACAAGTTCTACTTGGACACGATTTTATTTGGCTGTTAAATACATGATTTGTTGCATAGAGAAAAACTTTTTTTTATTAATGCAAAATAAAGAGAATTGACTACTTATGGACAAGTATAAGACGTTTAGCTCATAACCATGTAATGTTTCAAAACACTTCACTTCAGTCAAGGAAGGGGGCTGTAGCTGAATTCGACGATTTTCTGAAAGGGCAGTCACAAACAGGAAAAATGCAACCTAATACAGATTAGGTATGCTAACTGGACCAAAGCTATTACAAGCATTGTTTTTGTAAATGAGAATTGGTTTCTCACACATGCACTGATATACCCAAAAGATTGGTAACCAATGACAGGCCCATTAGCTTTACCAATGCTTGTTTGGAATAGCAGTAGTATTTTGACCTGCTGGCCTTTTGTTAGTCTCAGAGACCTTTAGTTTTAATACCACTGGGGCTCTGGGATGTTGGCCCACTGTGAGTGTTGATGCCCTCACTTCTAATAGCATTTTCATTCTGGTCTGTTGGTATGCTGCTTGTTGCCAGTGTTGCTCATTTTTTAGGTCTCGCCTACGCAGCGCACATGCTCTTCTCTGGCCGCATTTCTTTCTCCACCCTTCCCTTTCTTCTCCCCTCATCTCTGCTCTCCGCTCCCCTTTAACGGGCTTCCTTTTCGTCCACCCCTTTCTTTCCCTCTTATCTTTGTTTCCCTTTTCAATACCCGTACCACTCCTCTTGCCTTCAGGGCCTTAATTAGGGCAGTTTAGGTGTTAGTGGTGTCTTCCGGGAGGTTGTCCCATGGGCGTGACCGAGGAACAAACCAGCCCGGGGAGAGGGAGCAGACGGGCGGACTTTTGGCAACTGCGAAACATTAAACTGTTGCATGGCTAATAGAATTTTGTTGCGCTACTTATAGTGAGCCTATTCTCTACATAATGGCACATTCTTGATGCTCATTTGGCTTTTCCTCCTTTACAGTGGCCCATATTTACATGCATTGAGCATTAACGCATATTGATTTCACTCCCTCAATCTTTAGTGGACCTACTTATTGTGAAGCGATTTCTACATGCAGTGATTCTCACATGGCGCGTCTTTACTTGTAGAATCTACTATCCCTTGGTGGATCCTCCGAGCAACTACCTGGGTGGCTCACCCCTGGCACCCTTAATTTTTGCATACTTCCTACCTCTGGGTGAGACCCTACGCCATTTCCTGGACCCGTAGACAAACGTGCTTCCTCCACCCTCTCTCTCTCTTCCTCCACCCTCTCTCTCTCTACCTCTCTCTACCTCTCTACCTCTCTCTCTCTCTCTACCTCTCTTCCTCCACCCTCTCTCTACCTCTCTACCTCTCTCTCTCTACCTCTCTCTCTACCTCTCTCTACCTCTCTCTACCTCTACCTCTCTCTCTACCTCTCTACCTCTCTCTCTCCCTCTCTCTCTCTCTACCTCTCTACCTCTCTCTCCCTCTACCTCTCTCTCTACCTCACTCTACCTCTCTACCTCTCTCTCTCTACCTCTCTCTCTCTACAGCTACCTCTCTCTCTCTACCTCTCTCTACATCTCTCTCTCTACCTCTCTACCTCTCTCTCTCTCTCTACCTCTCTACCTCTCTTCCTCCACCTCTCTACCTCTCCCTCTATACCGCTCTACCGCTCTCTACCTCTCTGTCTCTACCTCTCTACCTCTCTCTCTACCTCTCTTTCTCTACCTCTCTCTCTCTACCTCTCTCTACCTCTCTACCTCTCTCTATCTCTCTACCTCTCTCTACTGCTCTCTCTCTACCTCTCTCTCTACCTCTCTACCTCTCTCTACCTCTCTACACCTCTCTCTCTACACCTCTCTCTCTACATCCCTCTCTCTACACCCCTCTCTCTACACCTCTCTCTACCGCTCTCTCTACCCACCTCTCTCTACCCACCTCTCTACACACCTCTCTCTACCCACCTCTCTCTACACACCTCTCTCTCTCTCTGCACACCTCTCTCTCTCTTCCTCTAAGTGGCAGCCGAAGCCTGATAGCGCTACTTGTCGTTAAAAAAGACCAAGCATTGGCATAGCAAATAGGTCTCGCCTTTGGGGCCTTATAAGTGTTTAACCATGCAACAGTTAATTTTGTTGCACCAAGGATATTGTGCTGCATAACTAAATACTTATAAGGTCCCAAAAGCGAGACCTATTGGCTATGCCAATGCTTGAAATAAAATAAGTTCTTGCCTCCTATCATTGTCTGCAGGCTTGGAGAGACACTCTTGAGCTGGGTGGGACCATCACTCCTCCAGAGTTTTGCTTCCCTATGAACACATATTTCTAGGTCTATCGTTTTGGATACATGGAAACGTGGGTTTCAACTGAACAAAACATTAGGTGTAGCACAGTTAACACCGCATGCCTTTATTGAGGCTTAGTGAAATGACAGGGTTGACCTCGTTGTCCCGGTGTGAGACTTTCAATAGACTCCTATGGGCTGCTAAGGAGCTAAGCAATTGACAAGGAAGGGAAACTAAAGAAAGTGAATGTGGTTCTGTTTATAGTCCCTTTCTTTCATTAAGCCCTATGAGATCCTGGCAAAGCAAAAAGAAATGCTAAGGGAAGTAAATGGCAAGCCAGGTTAAGTAACTGCTGATCCTGGCGACCCTGCTTGTCTTTATACAACAGCCTGTGTAGGAAAGGGGGGACCTTGAAACTCTAAATTGGTACGTATAATCTGTCATAGTTATAAAAACATGTAACAAATCTATCTGTTTAGAACTGCATTTTCAATTTCATTCAGTATCTGCTGTTGTTGGGGTGTTTTATCGGTAAAGTTATAGCCTGATGTGGTGTAATCCTCTACAATGTGTAAATGTTGTTTTTGCTTTGTTGCTTAGAAACAACCATTCAGGCCTACTGACAACACCCTGATGTCCCACAAGCTTTACAATAAATCCTTTCTGAAAGAAAATGTAAATCCTAAAGGTATTCTGATGGCTCAGGGAAATCTTAATCTCACTCGGAGAACTGTCATTTTGACTTGAACAGAAACAATGAAGAATTGGTAGAAGAGATTTTAATAGCATCATGCAAATGTTAAAGTTCTCATTATGATTAAAAAGTGTAGATGAAAAATTCATTATGATATTGACATTGTTCTGTTTTTCTTCTGCTATATACCAACAGCCAAAGGCAATTCTCTAAATACAAACCATACATCAACATTATCCAGGGATATCACTTGATATATGTCAAAGTAGACCACGTGCTCCATCCTAGCCTCTTCTTTTGCTAATCATAGTTTGTAGGAGTATTAGTCGAATTAGTTCAAATAAAGTGCACCAAGACTACCACTCACACACAACATTAGGTAGTCAAATAAAGACTAGTGCTGAAATTTGATTTGACTCTTGCTGTGCTGTGAGTTTCCAAGTCTGTGAAAATGCCTGCCATCTGTGTGCTAAATGCATGGAATTATAGGGTCTTTTTCACAAAGGTAACTTACACTTTTGAAGTAATTTTCACTTTTGAGTAAGATTACGACTTTTTGGTTATTCACAAACTCCAATTGTAAATTTACTCCAAATGTGTATCTCACATCTCTCCACTAAATTTAAAGGTATCAGGGATATACACCTTTTGAATAATTTACACATTTGAGTATGTTTACTTCTTTTTCGGCTTTTCACAAAATGTGAGTGTACATTTAATCCCAATGTGTAACTTAATTTCTTTCATTTGCCATTAATTGGTGGGCAACCATTTTATACAGAAAACAAACTCTAGTGGGTCTGGTTATACTACATATGTTGAAAGTGATATACATTATAAATATGAGCAGTTCAGAACATCTCAATATCTTTATAGAATGAGGACTGTGAATAATGTGTACTCATGAGATAGACACAAAATAGTAATATGACCCGTCACAATTTAAGCACTTTCCCCAAATATTGTAGAACTTGATTTAGAGTTGTAAACCTGGCCCTCCACAATGTATGCTTTTTTTCAAATGTTTCAAATTAAGCAGCAGAGACCTTCGAACCTAAAAAAGCAAAAGTCCAAGGGGCATATTATCAAGGGCAATACCGTCGCTTTAGCAGCACTTTTTGCTGCTAAAGTGGTGATATTTTTATCGCCCTATTAGCAAGCTGTCGCTAAAAGCTGTTAGCAACAGTTCACTGGCGATAGCGCCCGTTTTCTTGCCGCTTTGCATGTCAGCGATGTTTATCGCTAATGACATGCAAAGTAGGCGTTCCTCACTAACAGTAAAGGGAAAGAGTCGCAAAGACAAGTTCTCCCTATTATCAATGCCCGCGTTGCGTCCAGAAAAGGAGCACTAACCGAAATTACCGCCGTAAGCTAACGTCTGCAAAAAACCAGACTTAGCTATGCATATCATGGGAGGTGGATTCTATGGCTGAATCCTCATCTCCCTATCATCAAGCTTTCCCCTATCGCTGCGGGAATATCGCTGGATTTCCAGCGATATTTCCGCATATCGCCGCTTTTGCAGGATTTTTGATCGCTTTGGTGATACGCGTTGATGATAGCGCGCTAACCGGGTGATAAATTCCAGAGACAGACCGTGATAAATATTAAAGCGCTAAGCGTGCTTTGCGATATTTATCGCCGTCTGTTGCTGATATGCCCCCAAGTCTTTGTCAAAGTTGATACTTGTTTATTTCATATTTCACAAATCTAGCCAACACATGTTTTATCTTGTTGAAAGTCTTCCTTTGGGGTAGAAAATCACACAATATATAAGCATAATTTAGTCCTTTTACATTAAACAAATGAATACATACATAAACATAATTACATTAAAAAAGGGATAGCCCCCTATTGCAGATCACCAAATTATTCAGAGACTCAAAGGTAAATATTTGTCCGCTAGAATAATCCTGATTATCTCTTTTTATTTTTCTGGCCTTCTGCATTTTCACCTCCTCCTGGTGTTTAGTAAGAACCTCCTTACGTATATCATTATTCTTTTGAGTTGCTGTTGGTAAATTAGGTTCACCAATCTCTTTCTCAAGATTCTTAATTTCATTCTTTAGTTCAGCAACCTTTCTATCTGAATTCATATTCAATATCTCCATCAAATTACTATAGGAATCTTATCAATTCTTTTTCCCATCTGACCATAAGATCAAGTTCCAGATCATCATACGTAGGAAAGATTTGAACACACTGGCCCCATCAGATATGTTTGCAGTTGCGGCCGGTGGAGGTAAGAGCGTTGGGTGGGGCATGGTGGGGTGGGGTGCGGCGGGGCAGGAGGGGTGAAGTCAACAGACGGCCATGAGGGAAAATACCATTAAAAAAAGAAAACCACTTACCTTGCGCTCACCGCATGTCAGATTGCCAAAGATTTGTTATCTCAGGGTTTGTACTCGACGACACAAGGACCCAATTCTTGGCACATCCAACTCTGAAATACTATAATAGTACAGAGTATTGGAGAGGCCAAACGGGGGGAAAGGCACCAGGTATGGGAACAGCAGGGAAGAAGACTTGTAAAGAAAAAAATGTCACAATATACAATGACAAACACTCTTTGTGTTTTTTATGAATAGGCAGCAGTATTAAATATTCTTTTGAGCTTTCAATAAACCAATAATATGTGTTAGAATCACTTGTTAGTAGTGATAACAAGAAGCATGTACAAATAAACTAATCATGTGGTTATTTGTGATATATATATTACCTTTGTCACCTTGTTATTACTTCTTTTCTTTACAGGATCAAAATAATATTGCCTTACACATGAAATCTGCTAAATATGTGAAAGCTTAAAATGAAAACATATCTAAACATATCTCAGGCAGTTGTGTTATCAATTAAAGAATTCTTTAATCAAAAGAAGCTTATTGTGAGGTGTAATTAAAGTCTCAAAGGCACTTAAGTTTTAACAAGAAATATATGATCAGCTTCACTTCTGTAAATATCCTAAAATACAAAAATAAATGTGTTTGCCTCTTACCTACACGAGTAATGACCTACTTGATATACGTGAAACTAAAAGCTACCAAAAGCTATCCTGACGTTGCTGAATCCGACCGCCGCAGCTCCGAGATGAAGTTCGCAACAAAATGAAGACTCCTGCTGGTCATGCCAGTGGTGTGGAAAGAGAAAACCGCCACTCTCCAACGATTGAACATAGACCAAACTGCCCAGAAATGACAAAACAGACTCACCGACCAAAGAAGATGCTCCGCAGGACTCCGGGAAAATAGTGAGCACTGAGAATTGGGTGTGGCTCATTTTATACGCTATGCCACACCCAAGATGGCCACCATCCAGCATTGCTGGGACATGAAGTCCTATTCAGAACTTGAAGATTCCTAGAGATTTCTAAGAGTCCTGTAATAGAAACAAACACCAAACACAGGAAACACACACAAGGATATGGTGTCCCTTTTGGCAAGACAATATATCAAGCACGCATGTGGTGATGATAAGAACAGTATGACTGGAAACACACAAAAGGATATAATATGATGTCCCTTTTGGCAACACAACTTATCAAGTACATATGTGGTGATGATAAGAACTGTATGAACGCCAAGGGGCGGACATGGCACTGGCATTCACTTTACTACAATGAGGTCTTCCACACATAGGCACACACAGATGAGCACCCACCACGGAGGTGAGTGGGACGGGCCCTAGACCACGCACCGCCCATAATCTGAAACTGCATCGCCGAGTCAGCAATGTGCAGAGCCAAGGTAAGTTGCTTTCTTTTTTAAAATGTTATTTTACCTTGTTGTCGTCTGTCATACAGATGTGGACCAAACAAGTGATTTTGAAAATAATCCTACTATGCACAGGCACCCAGTGAAGTTTTCCAAAGTATGGGCTCGGCTGATGTGAAATGGGGGTTAGGAGTATGCAATTAGTGACCTTACAGCTTGATTTTAAATAATCTAATTTCTACTAAGATTTGTTTACACATGTCTAGGTTAAGCAAATTACACTAATAAATTATGGATCCAATAGTGGCTGGAACCTTCTGCTTTACCTGCTTCTGAAAGTATGGTGAGAATGGGTCTCAGTGTATGAAGGTAAAGGGAGCGTGAAGCAATAATAGCAGTGGCCTTGAAATTTGAATATAACTTGACATCTAGATTTCTCCCATGTGACTTGGGTGGTTGAAGAGAGCCCGAAGAAAACCTGGGGAAGGACAAGAGTCCTTTCCCACCATGAAGATCTAACTATTTTCCAAATTGTTTTGGACTCTGTTTTATTCATGTATTCTTTTATATTGCAGATACACTCGACTAAGCCAGACAACAAAACCAGACATTCATCTCATCATTGAGAATCGGTTGCCTGATCCATCATGACAGACATCAAAAGCTTGATAGCTCCATTATGCTGAATATCATCCACTCATTTCTGACCTAAGGAATTGTACCTGGCTCGCTTAAAGTCGGTCAAGTCTCCCTACTATTGGAAAACAAAAGATTGAAACAATTTTGGTCCATTGATAAATGTGCCCTTCTTTGCGAAAGTGTTAGAACGCTGGTTTGAATTGCAGCTCAAACACTTCCTGAAAGAAATTGAGCTACTAGATGAGCTACAGCCAGGTTTTTGACTTCAGTGCAGCATGGAAAAACAGAATTCTTCCTCATTTTGCCCCAAGCTATAATCTGTCAAAATAAAGAAATGGATCAAAAACATCATGCTTCTAAACACTTCCCCTAACATGCTGGGCTCAGTCAAGCAGCTGTGATTCTACCTTGAAAAGTAGCTGAACTTTCAAGATTGCTTCTTCAACACAGCAACATTTGGTCAATTCCAACTCAAACTTTTGAAAGGTATTAAACAATGGTACCAGAACTAGACTTCAAACAAATCACACAGGCCCACGACTTGACTATGGAACTCCCTCCTAGCAGCAGTTCCTAAAATACAATTGTCACTAATAAAGGCAACTCTGCATGCTGCTCTTAGATGGAAAACAAGCTTTACAACAAAATCTTTAGCATGCAATTCCTTTACCATGCAGCCTTAACCACCCCGGTAAGTATTAGTACCTTTACCCATGTATTCCTTCACCACGCAGGTAAGTATATATATACTTTTTAAAGCGCATACACATTATGTTATTTTTAAATAAGGGTTTAGGTGGTGACTAGTGATGAATGGAGTTAATGTTATTTCAGGGTTTTAGCGAGGTAAGTCTCATTTTAGGGTGAGGGTTGGGCAGTGGTAAAGGACATGAGGGATATTGGGATTTAGGGGTGGAGAATGGTAAAGGGAAGCAAGGGTAATTTTAGGGCTTAGGATGCATAATGGTAAAGGTAGGTAAGGATTATTTTAGGTTTTAGAGGTGGGTAGTGGGAAAGGATGTAAGGTTAATTTTAGGGTTTGGGATGGGTAGTGGTAAAGGAAAGTTAGGTTATTTTAGGGATTGGGGTGGACAATGATAAAGGGAGGTAATGGTAATTTTAAGGTTTGTGGATGATGGGTAGTGCTAAAGGAATGTAAGGGTAAATTCAGTGTTTAGGGTTGGCA
Organism: Triturus cristatus; assembly: GCF_964204655.1. Classification (NCBI taxonomy): domain Eukaryota; kingdom Metazoa; phylum Chordata; class Amphibia; order Caudata; family Salamandridae; genus Triturus; species Triturus cristatus. The sequence continues at coordinate 586,134,687 of NC_140591.1, read as the reverse complement.
GTGGTAAAGGAGGTTAGGGTAATTTTAGGATTTGGTGGCAATAGAGGAAAAGGGAGGTAAGGGTAATTTTAGGGTTGAGGGGAGGGTAGTGCCATGGGAGGTAAGGATAACTTTAGGGTTGAGCAATGGTAAAGGGAGGTAAGGGTAATTATAGGATTTGGGATGGGTAGTGAAAAAGGGAGGTATGGAGTAGTTTAAAAATGGAAGGGGCTTGGAGGGTTTCCCCAAACAGAAAAAAGTAAATAAATAAATCTATATATAGGTAGTTATAGTTAGAACCAAAGTTTAGACCTACTTTCCATAGGGAAAGTATTTTTTGTTTTGCCAATAACTTTGGCGCCGCTTGACGAATCTTCACAAAATTTTCAAAACAACGTCCCCTTTTTGGTGCAGCTACTGTGACTACAGCCCGAGCCGCTGAACAGAATTACACCAAAATTGCCAGATATGGAGGGGGAACCACATGGACCCCGCCAGGGTTTTAAAGCATTTCTTTTATTTTGCTGCAAATATGCAAGTGCAAGTGACTGCAATGTCAGTATTACAATAATATCCCTGTAACCTTTGGTTTTCCAATGAATTTCTAAGGTTTTTTTACATTCTACTTCCTAACTATAATGACCTGTAACCTTTGTTTTTTCAGTGAAATCTATATATATATTCACTGAAGAAACCATAGGTTTCAGGCACGTTATAGTTAGGAATTAGCATTTAAAAAACCTTAGAAATTCACTGAAAAAACCATAGGTCATCAGTGATGTCATTTGAGATGTCATCAGTGATGTCATGAGTGATGTCACTGACCATGTCATGAGTGATGTAATATGTGACGTCATCAGATGTGCATTGCGGGCACGCGAGTTATCGTTAGCTGAACTAACTATAGCGGGGGAATTTCAATGGTTTTGTACGAGTGAAAAGTCCAGTTAACTATAACGCCCCTGAAACCTATGTTTTTTTCAGTGAATTTCTAAAGTTTTTTAAATGCTAATTCCTAACTATAACGTGCCTGAAACCTATGGTTTTTTCAATGAATTTAAAAGGTTTTTTAAATGCTAATTTCTAACTATGCCTACAGAGATAGGACATGTGAAAAAAGAAGAAAAAACGCACAGAAAGAAAAAAAAGAAATGCAGAAAGAAGCAACAGAAGTCCTCAAAGACGAAGAAAAGTGCAGGAAGAAGGATAACGTGCAGAAAGAACAAACAGAGAGCAGAAAGAAGCCTTGTTGCAAAAATCATCCTGTACCCTCAACTTTTTCAGACGGATACTGGTGGTAACTGAGTCTGACTAACCAGTCCTAGAGCCAGTGCTATGTTAAAAGACACTCAGAATACAGTGAAAACATCTACATACACTAGAGAACACTATGCGTTGGGGTCCCCCTGTTATTAGCATGACCTCCTCTGTAAGCCCCTAGTATATAAGAGGGCAGGGGATTAAAACGACCTCTTAAAACGCGCCACAGGGCGTGTTTGCACATGTCACCTCAGGCCCCGTCCCCTCCCTTCCCCACTGTGTAAACATGCCCTGTGGCCATTTTAAGTTGGGAGATTAAGTCCCCTTGAATCCTGAGGGTCCCTAGGGTCCAGCTAGGCCACTAGGTACCTCCAGTAAGTGCCACAGAGCTGCGTTGCAGAGAGATGTAAAAAGGGACACGGCCTAGACCACCTCTCTACAATGCAGCGCAGTGGCGCTTACTGGAATCACCTGGTGCTGCAAGAAGGGGGCGTGGCCTCCGGCGCGATGCTGGTCTTTTATTTATTTTATTTTTTTAAGAAGGAGGGCTGTGTGGCCCCCCTTCTTTTTCTAATTTATTGGCCCTGCGGACCCTGTCCCCCAGGGCCTGCACCCTAATTATTTTTGTTGAAAAAAATTAATTTGGCCCTCCCAAGTCCTTAATCGGCCCCGGGGACCCCAACCCCCGGGTCATGGCCTTTTTTTTTTATTTTTATTCTTTAGGAGGGGGGCTGCGTTGCCCCCTCCTCAGGCCAGTTATGGCCCCGTGGACCCCATCCCCCGTGCCCGGCCTTTGTTTTTTATTATTTAAAAAAAATATATATTTATAGAAACACCTAGGACATGCTGGACAAACCGTATGTACCTATCACCATGACGATTTGCGTGATATTCATTAAAAGGTGACTATGCATACAATGAATCCACGTGGAATGTATTTACACCGCTAGTAAAGCTCTGACGTGTCTGACGCCCTACCGTGCCTAATCCCGGCGCCCCCGCCGGTGGGTACTCTCCAAGTAGAAACCCTTGTCGTTTATTTATACAAACATGGGTAGCTATTGACGGGCACATTTAATACACACGCACACCAAGCCCTTCAAAGGGGATTCGACAAAAATCCGAACAAACTATGCAAGAAACCCCCCTCACGGTTAATAAAACACACATCCACCGCCGGAGGTGTAATACTTTTTATTTTACTCTCTGGAAAGGAGACGAACCTCACTTGAGAGTCACAGCGTGCTCCTGGCTGAGCCCAATGCTGTGTTACACCCATCAGTGCCCGCCGAGTGCCACACACCTCTGTGTTGTATTCCACCAGCTAGTGCGTATGCTATGACACTCTCTAGCCCATGTGCACTGTAACACCACCCCGTGAATATGTCATGCCACACTTGCCTTCGCACGGGTTATATTGCCCCATCTAACGTGCCTTCCTCGATGCCTATGTTATAACGCACAGTGCTATGTCATACATATTACAATCTGGGATCCATATCTTTGTCACAGTGCATATGCAACGTTACACTCCCCAGCACATATTTTATATTACAACTTTAGAGACTAGTTAGGTTGCACAACACTGCCCTGTGCATATTACACTCCAAGGCGCATATCGCATAGCACGCGCTAGTGCCTTTGCTATCTCGCGCTCTCCAATGAATCTGTGATTCTGCACAATGTATTGCATATTATATTTCACGCCCCGGTTCATCTTATATCACACTTTTTGGTGCATAGTTTATACCATATACTATATCTAGTTTTCATTTTCAATCGTGCTCTCAGGACTATGTTCTATATAACACTGCATCCACCTACCCTTTTCACGGGCATTACATTTTGCGATGGGGGGTAGAGGGTCAGGGGGTGTTTCTGCCAAGTGAGCCCAGAGTCACAGTCACAAACGTCCTCTTCTTCCTGAATAAAAGTGAGATTATGCTGCATACTTGTTCATATTTTAAGCAGTTCGCACAAACACACATTTTAAAAACAATAAAGTTCCTAATACCCACCTTCTCTGAACAGTTAGCTTGCTGCCCCATCCACCTCCTCCCTATCCTCTGTTGTCTGAATCCATGGACTAGCCTCCACCCTCCTGCCATGCATATCTGATGTGCTGCCACTGCCCTCCATTTAGCATGATATACCAGTCCACTCCTCCTGCCCTCCATTGCCCAATTCTATGGCCCATCATTGACCTCCTGCTTAGCCTCTGTGCTTAGCTTGCTGCCCCTATTCTCCTTCCCTCTGCCCTCCGATGTCTTTGTGCATGCCCCTGCTCCATCCTTTTCCCCCACCGTGTTCCATGGACCTGCCACTCCTATCTACTCTGAGTGTTCTGTTGGCTTGCCACACCTCTCCCACCTGCCTAGCATTGTCAGATGACTGTAACCTGTCTCTGCCACCTCCACCTTGCCTGTCCACATGGCATGCCCCTATCCCCTTCCTCCTATCCACCATGGTTCATTTTACTGCCACACACTTCTGCTCTCCCTGGTCTGTTGTGCTGCAACTGCTCCTCCTGCCTGCCCCGCGTGGTCTGTTGTGAGGGCCCTTCCCCTGAACTCTCTTGTCTGTGCCCAGGTCCTGACCTTCCCTTCTATCCTCCATGGTCCTTTGTGCATTCCCCTGCACCCTCCTTTTTGCCCATCATAGCCATTGTGCTGCCACTAACCCTCCTGCTTGCCATGCATGGTCTTCTGTGCTGCCATGGCCCCTCCCACCTTCCCTGTGTGGTCAGCTAGCTGCCCCTGATCCCCTCCCACCTTCCCTCCATGGTCTGTGTGTATGTCATCATAGTCTCATTGTTGCTCTCCATGGTGTGTCGTGTTTCTAGTGCCCATCCTGCCTGACCTCCATGGTCATCTTGCTGTTCCTGCCTTGCCCCCTTGCCCCCAGCCCTCTGTTTCCATGTGCAGACCCCTATTCCCTCCCTCCTGGCTTGTCTGTTCCATTGTAATGCCCCTGATCCGTCCCTCCTGCCCTTTATGGTCTGTTATGCTGCAGCTTTCTCTCCTGTCTGTCCATTATGGTCAGCTAGCTACCATTGCCTCTTTCCCCTCTGTTCTCTGTTGTCCATGTGCATGGTCCTGTCCCCTCCCTATTGCTTTCCATGAATTGTTGTGCTGCACTCCCGTCCCGCATGCCCTGTGTGGTGTATTCTGCTGCTGCAAACCCTGATGCCTACCCTGTAGGGTCAGTTTGGTGCACCTCTCCATGTCCCTCCTGTCCTCTGTTATCCAAGTCCATGTCCCTACCCCAATTCCTCCTGCCTACCATGATCCAATGTACCATACTTGCGAACATTTTGAACTTGGCAAGAGGGAGATTTTGAAAAATAACTGGGGTACTGATTTTCTCCTTTGAGTTACATTGAAAAAGAGGAGATTGTAGACAGGAGACAGATCAAATAAAGCCCATTTGAGCTTAAAAACATTGGACGTTTCCTGGCTGAAGCGGGTCTGTTGGCATGTATGGTTGTACTACCACTGCCTCTTCCTTCTGCCCACAATGGTCTATTATATTGCCACAGCCTCTCTTGCCAGTCCTGTATTGTTGGTTTGTGCCCCTGCCCCCATTTCCACTGCCCTCCATAGTCCGTTGTGCTGCCACTGCCCTTCCTGCCTGCCCAGTGTGGTCAAATCGTTGCCTCTGCACTCTCCTACCTGCCTTCAATTTTCAGAGACCGTGCCCCTGGCCTCTGCCTCTCAACAGTATCCCAATGAACAACTAGATTGCTAACATTCTATATTTATTACAAAAGTGTGGAACGCCTGATGTCATCTTGATGTAATCAAAACTGTAATACCTAGAGCATTTCCTTTACAAATTACATATATGAGAGGGTCTTATTTGCATCAAAATTATGGTAAGTGTTCTAAAAAACTAAAATGAGGACATATTTTCTGAGTTTTCAAATAGCGACAAAGAACTTTTAAATTATTTGTATTCTTTATGATTTTTTAACCAGTTGACCACTTGATTAATTGTTGCACCTAGGGGAGAGGATGTGGTGTTACTTCCAGAGCTGCAGACTTTGCAACGGGGGAACCAGGTTGGAGTTTCTGCTTCAGCTCAACATTCTATGATTCTGGTCAAATCACTTAATCTCCCCATGTCTACAACCAAAATGAATTTGATCTTGTGTGATGTAACCGATGCTCATGTAAAGCTCTCCAATACCTGACAAGTCTGCACTATAGAAAACTGCAAATACACAAAAAATAAGTGTTTTGCACACTTCTATCATTGGGCTACATGTGGGCTACATCTGGGTGATATTTGTGCTGCATTTGGGCTCTTTTGTCTCTGGTGGCCATCTTGGGAGATTTATTTGTTATGAAGTTTCCTAATTTCCTCATCTACTGCAGTCTCCTCAGTAGGAAATGCTTTCAGTTGTTTACTTTGATTCCATCAAGAAGGTATTCAGATATGTCACACATTTGCCATAAATTCTGAATGTTAGCACTCTAGGTGCTCATTAGATCACTGTAGTAAAGCTACTGCTCACCACGGAAGGCTGCTGCTGGTATTAAAAGTGAATGTTTCAGTCTGCATATCAGAATTTTTTAATGAAATAGAAGAGGATTTGAGAAGTCACTCAAAATGTGCCCTAATTTTTCTTTCTTCAGCACTCATCATAATTTCTATGGCAAAATGAATCCCCTCATTTTGTTCCTTTTTAAATTAAATGTTTTAAGAGTTACCACTTTATTCCAATCAAGATGGCTTCAGGTGTGCAATACGTTTGTCATAAGTAGGACTGTTAGCGCTCTAGTTGTTCTTTAGAACACTCTGGGAAGCTGCAGTAGAACACAAAGGAATCAACTGACAGTCTCTGCCCTTGTTGGATGTACATGTTTTACTGAGAATGTCAGACTTCATTCTCACATGACTGAGAAAGATAATGTGAATTTACAGAAAATGTGCTCTCAGTTTAGCTTATAGATCACCTTCCAAACCTCTGTGGGAAAAGCATGAGAAAATAGTTATCTCTCAAACATGATTCATGATATCACAGCAGAAGGCTTCTTCACATGGTAAAATCACCTTAGAACACACCACAATTCCTAAAATGAGTATGGTACCATCAACAAATGAGTTATAATGTAACTAAAGTCTTAAAATCTTCTATTAACTGCAATGCTTCTTAATGAGGTGCTATCATGTATATTGGTCCAAAGATGGCTGCCAACACTTCTTCGATGAAGTACTGACAGCCAATCAGATCTCACAATGAGATGTGTGGTTAGGCTCCGCCCAGATATATCTATCTTTTTAACTCTAATTTTCTCAGGAACTACTGAACGGATTTACACCATTTAAGCAAAAGGCACGAGTCTGAACTGAGGACTACCTCTTTGCCAAATTTGGTGTAATTCCGTTCAGCAGTTCGGGCTGTAGCTGCGTCAAAAGGTCCTATGGGAAAATGCATGGGGAAAACGCATTTTGGGACCCCCCTTTTTTCTCGGCCCCCGCTTGACGGATCACCGTGAAATTTTCAGGATAGGAGCGGACCGGAGCTGGCCAAAAGTTTGGAAAAGTTTGCGAAGATTCGTCAATTGGCGCCAACGTTATTCCAAATAGAATGCTGCGGATATCCTATGGAAAATAGGTCTTAACTATAACTACCTACTGATGACTGTTTCAGGGACATTATAGTCAGTTGGACATTTCTCTCGTACAAAACTCCCCCGTTATAGTTAGTTCAGCTAACTATAACTCACGCCCCTGCAATGCACTGCTGATGATGTCTCATATTACATCATTCATGATTTTCAGTGAATTTCTAAGGTTGCTAATTTCTAACTATAACGTGCCTGAAACCTAGGGTTTTTTCAGTGAATTTCTAAGGTTTTTTAAATGAAAATTTCTAACTATAATGTGCCTGAAATCTGTGGTTTTTTCAGTGAATTTCAAAGGTTTTTAATTGCTAATTTGTAAGTTTAATATTTATAAAACCTTTCTTTTTTTCTTTAAATAAATTTTTTGGGTGATATTTTGGAATTGTAATGTCGTTTAATTTTTTTTTTTTCAAAATTATGTAATGTCTTTTGTGTTCTAAAATATATATTTATGTATTTTTTTTAGGAAAAAGTAAAGTCGCGTACCCATCGTGTACCCATCTCAGTGGGTGCGCGGATTCAAGCCGCCATATTGCTAAAGTCGTAAAGGATGTGTGTTTGGTGTGTGACGGGTGCGCGGTGTCTGGCCCCGTGTAACGTCATATGTGTATGGGATCGTTTTGTGTGCGCGTTTGGTGTGCGACGGGTGCGCGGTGTCTGGCCCTGCGTAACATCATATACGTATGGGATAGTGCCGGGTGCGCGACCCCCTAAAAAGTTTTTAATGATTTAAAACTATATGTATCTAATGTATACATGAGGGCAAGAGATTATTTAAACTATTCATAAAAATAATATATTTGTACTTGTACTAAACTTATATTATTTTTAAATATATTTTCGCGAATTTGCGTCGCGTGTGCGTCAGGTGCGCGACTCCCATCTGATTGTAAAAGACAGCATTTGATTGGTTCATAAGGTTTCCCATTCTAACAGTTAAAACATCCCACCCATTATAGTCATTCACTCTGCAGCTTCACAGCAGAGACACCTGTTGTGTTTTTGCAGCTAGTCTATAAATATATTTGGGTGTTTTTTGGAAAGAGTTGGAAATGGCTTCTTGCAATCCTCAACAAGAACATACTTCTGATGAAGAAGAGATAGAACAACGACCTCCCAAAAAGAGACCAGAATCCATCATCTGGAAATGTTTCACCATCCCAGATGGTGAAAAGAGAGTCAACGCATGGAAGGTTAGTTGTACTCTCTGTCCACGGATTTTGTCTCGAGGTAGTGACAAAAAATACTCTTGTGGCACGTCGAGCATGCCACAAGATAATCCACCCCAGACATTTTGCATGGGAGCAGATCTGATGTGCACAGCAAAATATGCAACAAGGTGACCAGGGAGCTGGTCCCAGCACTTCAGGAACGTCAAGTACATCATCTCAAGGGCCGGACATACGCTCAGAATTTGGAAACTTAAAACAGTTATGCATAAAATGCAATGCCATGCTATGTTGTGGTGAACAATCTATGGATGCTTTTTGTTATGCAGCAATGATTTTAGAATTCCAAGAGTTAAGACTTTAGCCTGTTGCTTTTTTCAAGTTTTCCAAAAACACCACAATAAATTTACAAAATAGTTTAAAAAAAAAACCCACAAAATTTAAAACAAAAAAGAAGAAGAAAAGAGTTCTTTTCAGAACTGCATTATCTGGTTTAAAAAGAGAAATAACTGCATGCTGATGTCTGCATGATAGCTGGAGTATAATTGTTGAGCATGATTGATTCAAAGAGTGCATGGGTAGAGCATGGTAAGTGTATGAGTGCATGAGTACTGCCTACACGATTGTACAAGTGTATCTGTAATCCGTGAATTATTGCATGAGTGGATGGATAATACATGGGTGATTGCATTAGTATATAAGTGGTGGTTCAGTGATTGAAAGAGTGTGAATGAACAGTGTCTATGTGGTTACAGGACTGCATGGATAGTACGCATGTGATTGTAGCTGTGAAGTGTTACTGCCTGGGTCATTGCATGAGTACCTGGGTAGTGACTGGATGATTAGAGTACTGCAAAGAGACTGCATAGTGAATTTATTAGGGGTGGGCGGTAATTGCGTAGTCGCGTTACGCAAAGCTCTGCGAAACAGTAAAAAATCTCCGCGAGCACGCAGAAATTCCACGAAAACGCGGAATTGCTTGTTCACGGTGCTTTTTTCCTGTTTGCGAACGCTGTTTGCGTGCTCGGGGGAAACATCACGCGAACCACGCATTTTGAGAATGCGAACAAGCAAAAAATTCTGTGAAGCCGCGGAACGCAGAATTTTGGGCAATTCTGCATTCTCTGCGGAACGCGAAATTACCCAACTTCCGCAAATTCCATGAGCGGAACGCAATTTACTGCCCAGGCCTAGAATTTATAAGTGCGTGGGTATTGACGACTGATTGGTGATTACAGTGCTGCAAGGAGAGTGCGTATTAAATGTATAAGTGCTTGAGTATTGGCGGAATGATTGGATAAGTACATGGTGCTAGATGGGTGATTGGAGGACTGCATGGGAAGTGACAGGGGGATTCCTGGACTGCGTGGGTAGAACTTGGTTAATTAGAGGAGTGAATCAGTAGTATTTAAGTGGTTAGATGTCTGTATGGGTAGTGCTAGGAGTATTATACCTGTGCATGAGTTAGTGGCTAGGTTATTGCATGAGTACATGGGTACTAACTGCATGATTACAGTGCTGCAAGAAGAGTACATGGTGATTTTATAAGTGCTTGTGTTTTGGCGGAGTGATTGGGTAAATACATGGTGCTGGATGAGTGATTGGAAGAGAGCATAGGTACTGCCAGGCGGATTGCTGGAGTGCATGCGTACTACCTGAGTAATTGAAGGTGTGAATAAGTAGTGAGTACATGGGTAGTGACTGGATGATTACAGTACTGCAAAGAGAGTGCATGGAGAATTTATAATTGCTTCGGTATTGGCGTAATGATTGCATAAGTACATGGTGCTCGATGGGTGATTGGAGGAGTACATGGGAAGTGACGGGGGATATTTTGACTGCAAGGATAGTACTTGGGTAATTGGAGAAGTGAATCAGTAGTGTGTAGGTGGTTAGACATCTGCATGGATAGTGCATGGAGGATTGTAGCAGTGCAATAGTTAGTGCCTGGGTCATTGCATGAGTACATGGGTACTGACTGGATGATTAGACTACTGCAAAGAGAGTGCATAGTGATTTTATAAGTGCTTGGGTTTTGGCAGAGTGATTGGATAAGTACATGGTGATAGATGGGTGATTGGAGGGGTGCATGGGTAGTGACAGGGCCATGGCTGGATTGGAAGGGTAAGGCTCAAGGGATTGTAGTAGTGCATGAGTTACTGCCTGGGTCATTGCATGAGTACATAGGTACTGACTGGATGATTAGAGTACTGCAAAGAGAGTGCATAGTGAATTCATAACTGCTTGGGTATTGGTGGGGTGATTAGATAAGTACATGGTACTAGCTGGGTGATTGGAGGAGTGCACGGAGCTGACAGGGGGATTACTGGAGTGCACGGGTATTACTTGAGTAATTGGAGGAGTGCATGAGCAGTTTTTAGGTGGTTTAGAGGACTGCATGCTTAGTACACAGTTGATTGTAACAGTGCATGTGTTAGTGCCTGGGTCATTGCATGAGTGCATATATAGTGACTGGATGATTAGAGTACGGCAAAGAGAGTGCGTGGTCAATTTATAAGTGCTTGAGTATTGGTGGAGTGATTGGATAAGTACATGGTGCTAGATGGGGGATTGGAGGAGTACATGGGAAGTAACAGGGGAATTGCTGGAGAGCATGGGTACTACCTGGGTAATTGGAGGAATGAACCAGTATTGAGTAGGTGGTTGAAACATTTTTTCACTTCTTTTTTTTGTAATGTAAATTTAAAATATTTTAAACTTTAGTAGTAGGACCTGTAAAAGAGAAGAAGAAAATCAGAAAATCCTGTTATTACATATAATTTTATAGTTTTAAGAACACAACATTATTTTAAATTACATAACATATTCAGTTTGCCTTTTTGGCATTCTTCAGATTCTATTGAATTTCACCATACACAGTGATTTTAATTTTGATCATCAGTTGACAGCGGGCAAAAAAATACAATCAATAAGATTGATAAAAAAAACAAATCTGTGTTCAAAATATCTACAACAACTTCAACTATCTAATTACATTTTCGCAAATGGACAGCCTCATTAACATTGTTGCTAACACAAAGATCAAATATATCACCACCTTCTTTTGAACACAATTTTCCAAATGCAATATCAAAGAACAGAATCAATAATTTAAACCGTAGTTCTCGACATCTTCCCAATAGGCCGAATGATGTTTCTAGAACATTTCTATTAAGGATATCCAAGATAAACTTCTGAATTCATATTGACATCTTCCCAATAGGCCGAATGATGTGTCCGAAATCATTTGTAGTAAAAACATCAAAAATATACTCAGTAATTTATGTTGACATCTTCTCAGTATTTTTGCATCAAAAATATTAGATATGAATTTGGTAATTCATTAGACAACTGACATTTGAACTCTAAATGTGCATCAGTGCAAAGTGTCCATCCTTTATTGCATTTTAAATACACAGTATAGTGTCCAGATGTTGAAGTAGGTCAATCGTGAAAAACAATAGCCACTGTTTTAAAAGTTCTTCCTGAATTTGACACTTGACCTGCCACAAAACATTTTATTTTGGTGTCCAATTTTGTTCCATCTGCTATACAACATTGCAGCATGAAAATTATATATTCTCTAAATGTTTCTATAAATAATGTTGAAAACATTTCCGATTTGCACTGAGTATATTCCATATCTTGATTAGCTGATTTCACTAATTCATTGAAAGACACTGTTTTGCAATCTGGTATTTTAGAATATATGAATCGTTCAGTGTCTTATTTAGTGGTAGATGAAAATGAACAGCTGTCACATGTATGATCCCATCTGTAACGTGGTCCAAACAGATTTTCAATTTGTATTCCTTCATCTTCCAATAGTGCAAGCATAAACATAGGAAATTCCTGAGCGTCTTGCTGTACATTCTGTGCAAATTGTGAAGAACCAGAACAAATATCCAGATTACGCACGCCAGAAGCAGTATGGATTTTCGTTTTATCAGTTTTCAACTTTTCAAAAACATAATGTTACAAAGAACAGAATCTTTTTCTCGATTTTCCATAATTGCATGCTGTAGATTTTCTAAAGAAAACACAACGTTCACGATTACATTAGCATAGCAGTTGATACCTGAACTATTTTCTAACTGATATCCTACAATATTAGCAACCATGTCAACTTCCATTTTCTTTCCAGCCTCATCATTCTTTTCAGCTCTTTACTTCTTTGTAACTTCACTAGAATGTTTCTCATATTTTCGTTTTGGATGTATCAAGCGTTTTCCATAAATAGGATATTCACCTAAGTTAGGAGCATAGAGTCTTCTTAATCTATTGTACTCTTTTACACAATTTACATCTGCGCTAACTTTTTCCTCATCAAAATCAATCATATACAATCCAGATAATGTTCTTACTCGAGACAATCCAACATATGCCATACCCTCTTTAAACACAGAACTTCCAATATTTACCAAAGCACTGTCAACACTTAAACCTTGAGATTTATGAATGGTCACTGCATATGCTAAACAAACAGGAAACTGTTTTCTACGAACATACAAATCTTTTACAAGCAAGAAACGAACACCACAACGTGCAATCTGTTTCACCTGTTTAATCTGATCAAATTTAACCTTCAAAAATTCAATTCCATCTCTAGTTGGATAACTCACAAAGTCAACAACTTTCCCCATTGCTCCATTTACTAAAGCTTTCTCAACATCTAAATTACGCCGTAATATTACCCGACAGTTTACAGATACATACAAGGTCTTTTCCAAACCAGCAGTTTTTCAAAAGAGTCTAATTTTAACTGTAATTTCTCTGACAGAAGAATAGTTGCTCCTTCATGTTCTATTTTATCAGTGGCTACCATTTTCATTATCGGTTGTTTCTCCAGTTTCAACAGTTCTTCATTGAATGTAGAGCATTCTTTCAGTGTTGGCGTAAGGCAAATTATAGACTTCTTTTCTGCAATTTTTTGGTAGATAGTTTCTGGTGCAATATTTTATTTTGGAAACAAGTTTGTTAGTAGCCGACTTTCTAAAGCTTCTTTGCCATCCTTTGTTAAGACACCAATTCCAATATTTTGGAGTATTTTTCCATAATCTTTGTCATTTGCTTGACGCATGTTCCTAATAAGTTCTTTATATTCAAAATAAGTCCAAATGTTCACATTTCCAATACTTCTCAATGATGGTTTAGTGTCTTCATGAAGAAGGGTGTTAAAAACTAGTTGGCCTTTCACAGGTGTGAGTTGTAGTAGATCACCAAATACAATTACATGCTTTCCTCCAAATAAAACATCATAATTTGTTTTTAAAATCTGCTGCATTCTCAAATGTACAAACACAAGCATTAAGTTTGAAACCATGCTTACCTCATCAATTATCAGAAGTTGCATTTTCTTTAGTACTCTTGAAACTTCGAAACAAGCTTCTCCAGATAGCTTGTGATATTCCAACTTATTTTCATGTTCTACTGGTAAAATAAGTAAACGATGTAATGTAATCCCTTTGATATTGTGTGCTGCTAATCCAGGTGGTGCAGTTACAACACACGATAAATGTGAATCCATTGTTTTCTGTAGATAACTTGACAAACATGTAATCAAGAAACTTTTTGCTGTTCCAGCTTGCCCTCTGATGTACATAAGAATAGGTTTAAATGAGGTACATTGGCAAACACTCTTTTCATGCAGTAGTCCGTGTTCTATTTGTTGTGTAACTTGGTTATATATTTCTTTCTGTTCAGTATTCAGTTGTTCTTCTACGTTTTTCAAATCAATATTGTCCTGTTGTGCTTGTTGCATCACCGTTTCCACTTCACTCATGCTATTGCCGCTTCATTTTCAAGTATGGCTTCTCCTAGTGGATCTTGACTTTGTGCAGCAGAACTCTGACTATATTGAGAACTATCTCTAGCTATTTCAGTTGCAATAGAACTTTCTTGATTAATCTCTTCGTTCAACATTTGGAGATAATTTGGAAAAATTGTACATTCAATGCTATCTTTACATGCATTGAAAGAATCTTCATTACAGTCAAAATCTCCAAGTAATTCAATTTCACTCCACCAAGGTTTGAAGAGTTGCAGAAGAGCTAAATAGAAAAACTCCCTTTTATCTGGAGTATCGCAACTTAGTTTCCTGTGATTAATCAGATTTGCTTTGGTATGTTTTACAAAACATCCTTCAGATCCAATTACAGCATATTTTCCTTCATTTATATTTTCAGTAAAAAAAATGTAAAGCTGTAATGTTGCAGTACTTCATATAGACAAATCTTTTCCAGGTGTGGACTTCTATTTGGATAGTACTTATCCAACATATTTGTTTTAAGAATATCTGTACTTTCTGGATCATTCAATGCTAAGTATTCAGTTTCTTGTACAGATTTCAAAACTCGATTTCGTGTCTCAGCAAGACCTAGAGTTATCCAGATGATTCCTCTTGACTTTGAATATAAACTTGCAGATGTCAATCGATCCGAACATTCGTAGGATCCAATTTCTCAATGTGAAAGCATCTTCAAGCTGAAGCTGTAACATTTTTTGCTAAGTGTCTTCTCTTGTGAAATGTCTTCCCACATTTCTTTCAATTCTGTATTCTCAGATTTCATAATATATAATGTAACATAGTGAGCAACAGCACTTGAGTTATCTGCAACATATTGTATGTCCATATTTGCATTCCACATCGTCAAAATCACTAGATTGTAATCATTAATGTACTTTGATTCTTCTGTTCTTTTTATATTATGAGTATTTTTGGGTGATTTTCGAGTGATAGTATGCCTCACTGCTGACATAAAACTGTTCACTCTTCCTTTGGAAGTTACTGGACGTGAAAAACCAAATCGACATTTTGTGTAAATTGTTTCCTTTGACTTGTATTTCCGTCAACAATATTTTCCACATCGATGATTTTGAAACCGTAAAACTTACTGTCTCAAGTTGTTTCCTGCTTTTTCTTTTGGTATGGTACTGGTGACATATTGGTCAATAAAAGACAGAACAGTCTCATCACTGTCAGTTCCAAATTTTGGTGCATTCTTGATCCATAACAGCATATGAATATGAGGTGCACCTCTAGCTTGATATTCCTTTCTCCAAAAGAAATCAAGAACTTCGCCAATAGGTGGATTCTTTTTATTACAGATGAAAGACATCATAGCTTCAAACCTATGATTCAAATATCTGAACACATTTACAGGATCCAGGGAACACAGTTCTCCAGCTGTCTTCAATTCAATATTCTCTATATTTGAATTTCCATGTCGTAGAAAATTTAGTAAATCATCCCATGTTTACTCAGCGCAACTAAGTAAACCAACCACGTAGGGGTTCCTAAATTCCTTAACATACATTTCAGTTCCCCATGACGTCTATGCCAATATTCATTAGTGCCTGATTGACATGCCATCAAATTAATTAACTGTGCTTCTAATTGTTCGTCTCTTTCTTCAACTTTGTCCATGAATTGCTTTGCAGAAACATCCGAAAAATTAATCCCTGTTTGTAATATGTGATTCACTGCATATGAAAGTGCAGAAAGGTCACTTTCAAATAAAAGATGAAACAAATATGGAATACCTTGTCTAAATCTTGCATCTTCTGAGTACAGTCGTAAAGTACGATATTCTAAAGCTGGAATCTGAACTGGTCGTTCATCATATCGTCCACCTTTTCCAGTAGGGAACAGCTGTGGAAAACAACGAGCTTCCAAACTTTTTTCCCATACACTCATGGGAGTTCCTTTTGCTTTTTTCATCTGGAACAATTCAATACTGTCTCCTATTACTTCTTTTGAGTGTAGAGAGTGTATAGTGTACTGTTCATACAATTTACTTTTCTGGACTTCTCCACTTTTTCTATTTGTCCACTTGCAATGTCTCTTTCATCTTCTAAACATACATCTTGTTCTCTACATTTACAGTTTTATAGTAAATATTGTTTTGCACCAGATATAATGTAGTCTTTTGGACTTTGGTGACATCTACAAACTCTTGCCATATTTTCCTACTCTTTGTAGGTACACCATTAACAAGAATGACTACAGGTTCACTTTCCTCTCTGTCTACACCAAGAGTTTCAATATTTTTCTAAATTCTAAAGGTAAATACACAACTCTTCCTTTTAAACCTCTTTGTAGATCTGTTGGAGGCAGCTTACCTGTTTTAGGCTCCATACGAATTATAGCCTGAAACGGGTGCACATATTGAATAAGGATGGACTCATATGTATTTAAATCTTGAAGTACTGGAGGTATAGCTAGTAATTCTACGTCATTATGAACAGCTTGAGCTGGCATTTTGTTCTATTCTAATTTATTGTAACAATATTTATGAATACATTGTTGACTACTCAACTCAAAACGACCTTCCACAAACAAATGAACAGCAAATTCCCTCCATTTATCATTGTTTTCCTTTTCACTTTTTAACAACACATCTACATTCCTAGTTTGAATTCTATAGTGAGTACGTTGGCAACAAATACAAACATAGTTGGGAATTTCACCAGAAACTACTTTAAACTTTATTTCTTTTTCAAACTTCACATCAGTATTATCTTCCATCTCTTCTTCAACACCTACACTTATCAAACTCTCACTTTCTCTACACTCCTCTTGACCAGCAAAGAAACGTAACTCTATATCATCACAAACTTTTTTTACATCCAACACTGAACCATGCAAAAGAGCTGTATTAATTTCATTTAGACATAATGCAGGACTTTTCACGTAGTATAATCTTCTAACTAACTTCTGCATTTCTGAATGATGTACAACTAACATTCTTAAATGATGAAAATGACTTTGACACACTTTCCTAGAAAGACAAGCCAGAGAATGACCTTACAACCCTGTTTTTTGTTCTCACTTTCCAAGGATCCAGTCCTTGTAATATCTTAATCTTTTGTTTCAAAGTTTTTTTCCCATATTCTCTTAAGAAATTTAGTAATATATCAATAGATTCCTGTTGTATACTACAAATACTACTACAATGCCATGTAAACACTGGAGCCTGGGTACGTCTTCCTTGAACTTCCTCAGCTATTACTTCTTCCACATTTTTAGGAACCATCTTTTCTTTTTCAATTAGAGAACCATTTTTAAATTTGTAACAACGACCACAGGTATCAACTGCGTGAACTAATGTATTTTGTTGAAAATAGCTTTCTTCATTAAAAAAAGGTTCCGTACTAGAAGTATGCTTCCATTCCCCAGAAAAATATTTTACAAAAGTTAGTTCTATTTAAAATTCTTTTTCTTTTACATTTGTCCTTCATAGACTTCATTATTGTATTTAAAGTTTTCAATCTGTTTAAAACTAAGATAAACAAATTTCTTTTCAATTCAAATGATTTTTCAATCACACTTAGAGTCTCCTTTGTTTGTTTGTAAAATGCTGATGTTTTTTTTTTTATAACAAATTTTGTAATACTCTATTTTCATATCTTTTTCGAATTTCTAAAAATTGTTTCTAACCTCCTTTCAAAATATATATTTTTTCCTGATAATCCAATTTTGCACTTTTTTGTACGTTTTTCTTTTCCTTTTGTTTCACTGTGCATTTTTTGTGTCTCTCTTCTTCATTTTCAGAATTTGTTAGACTCTTTAAAACAAATTCTTTACTTCTCTTACCAGAAGGCTTTTTCTTTAAGGATCCACGTGGTACTTGATCTAATTGCTCCTTTGCTGTTTTCTTTACATAGGCCTCTTTGCTTTTTGTTTGCTCTTTTCTTGTCATTGTAACTGTCTTAATAATTATGCAAATTATCTGTAAAAAAATGTTTTTTAAAAAAATTTAGTAGAATTAAAATAATTATATTGAAATATTCACATGTTTAAATATAAAAATATATACAATGATAGAACCACAATGATTAGAGCAGTGGAACGGTACTACCTGGGTTATTGGAAGAGTGCATGAGTAGTGTGTAGGAGATTAGAGTACAGCATGGATAGTACACAGGTGATTGTAGAAGTACATGGTTAGTACCTGGATCATTGCATGAGTACATGGGTACTGCCTGGATGATTAGAGTACTGCAAAGATAATGCATGGTGAATTTACAAGTGCTTGGGTATTGGGAGTGACTGGATAAGTACATGATACTGGCTGAGTGATTGGAGGAGTGCATGGATAGTGACAGGGTGATGGCTGGAGTGTATTGATAGTGCTCAGGGGATTGTAGCAGTGCATGTATTAGCGCCTGGACCATTGCATGAGGACATGGGTACTGACTGGATGATTAGAGTACTGCATGTTGACTGCATGGTGAATTTATAACTGCTTGGGTATTGGCGGAGTGATTAGGAAACTACATGGCGCTGGATGGGCAATTGAGTGCATAGGTAGTGACAGGGTGATGACTGCACTGCAAGGCTAGGGCTTAAGGGTTTATAGCAGTCTATGATTTAGTGCCTGGATCATTGCATGAGTACATGCATACTGACTGGATAATTGAGGCAAACAGAACTCCTGAGGCGGAAGCCGGGAGATAGCGAAATTCGTATTTCTTTTAAAACTGTGATAACTGATTGTATTTTATTCACTCACCTCCCCCTCCTGGGCACTTGCACATTAAACTTATAAGATCCTGGCATTCCCGCGCAGCTGATTGTATAGCTGCAGCGGTGCCACAACATCAACACCGCCATTCTCCAGAGGCTGCTGGCCACGCCCCCCTCCAACAGGCCACGCCCCTCCCTTACTTTCCTTCCTACAAATAATGTGCTTTCCCCGTACGCGCAGCGGACGGGCGCAGCAGGCACGCCGTCAGCGCGCCGAAGGCGCACCTATGGCAAGCCCGTCTGTGCCCTTCCGGGCCCAGGGGCTATACCCCCTGGTCAAACGGTATGCCCTCGTTTGTGCTATGATGCTGATCAGATCCTCGCTCTTAGTTCTAAATTGAACCATCCAACAGCTACTCTTAATATGCTAGATCAATTCCCACTATGCTGCCCCCACTGCTCCTTCCATCTGGAGACCCCACAACGTTGTCGTAGTCTAGCTTCCCGAGCAGTAACCCACTCTCCTTCAAGCTACACCTTCCTCAGCTTGAACTGCCGTTCTCTACCCAAACACAAACGTGAGATTTTCGATCTCCTCACGGATGAATCTCCTGACGCACTCTTCATTACAGAGACGTGGCTCCGTGATAGTTCCGGACCAGATATTGCAGAAGCTCTTCCTGCTCAATATGCGATTGTAAGGCATGATCGCCCCAAGAAAATTGGTGGCGGTGTAGCAATAATCTTTAAAAATACCTACAAATGCCATCTGGATCCTGTTCCGTTATACGGCTGTGAGGCAGTGTTTTTTAAGCTGGCTCTCCAACCCAAAATCACTCTTTCAGGTCTACTTGTGTATTGCCCTCCAGGCCTGGCAGTTACAGCTCTCTGAACTCATAGCCTCAGCCTTATCTACATCTAGCAACTTCTTCGTCATTGGCGATCTGAACGTTCATCTGGACGATCAAAATGACAATTTGGAATGCAACCTTATTGCAGACCTTGCTTCCATGAACCTCAGCTTATCCAACAAGGGCTCCACTCATAAAGGCGGTCACCTCTTAGACCCAATTTTCTCCAACAGTATTCATGTAAAGTGTTCCGCGGCGGTGCCAATAATCTGGTCTGATCATTTCTTAATCGAATTTACCGTCACAAACTATGTGAACATACCCACTTACAAACCTGATCCCTACTCACAGAAAAGGGATTGGAAAAAATTCAAACCTGCTGCTTTCAACAAAATTCTATCTGATCTTAAGCCAGAATATATATTTGCGTCCAATGATATGGATGGGTTGGCCAGTGCTGCTAACGACTGGCTCTCGGAAGCCTTAAATACCTGTCTTCCCACTACCCACAAGAAAGGTATTATTCACAAAGCCCCCGCGCCTTGGTACAATGAGACGCTCCATCTGCACAAATCAAAATGTAAGAAATTAGAACGCTTATGGAGGACAGACTACTCACTTACATCGGGTACCGCTTATAAAACTGAGCTGAAATGCTATCATAAGGTGTGTGCTACAACCAGAGCTATCCATGTCAACAAATCCATAAATGAAGCAATAAACAAATCAAAAACCCTATTCAACGTGGTGAAAGAGCTCGCTGGTTCACAGACCACGGCAACACCTCCCCAACTGTCCAACACGAAATGCGATGAGCAGTACTTTATTTCCAAAATTACAAACATACATCAGGACATTCTCGCTCAAAGCAAAACCCAAGTTTCCTCCATTTCCCCTCAGACTAGTAACGTGGCCATAAACTCCTCTGGGTCACCTTCACCTCTACTGCTAGCTTGGCCTGATCTCTGCCCGATAACTCTTTCAGAAACATTGAGCAAAATCAAGTCAGGATCCCCGCTGGACCCTTTGCCCGCCCCGATTTTACGCTCTGTAAACTCTTCGCATTTAGCCAGCATCTGCAAAATGCTAAACAACTCACTGGATACTGCTATCATTCCTAGCTGTTGGAAACATGCCATGGTCACCCCGCTTTTGAAGAAGCCACTAGCCGATCCCAAAATATCCGCCAATTACCGTCCCATGTCTATACTACCGGCATTTTCAAAAATCCTGGAACGCCACATCCATGCCCATCTTTCAAAATTTGTAATAGACAACAACATGTTACATCCTTCCCAATTGGGATTTCGCCCCGGTTTCTCTACGGAGACGACCCTACTGGGCGTTACGGACAACCTGCGTCTGCTCTTGGATTGAGGAGAAACAGTTGCGCTGATCTTTCTCGATCTCAGCGCAGCTTTTGATACTGTGTTACACAGTATCCTTCTCAAATCTCTCGCTGCCATTGGCATTGGAAACAAAGCATTGGACTGGCTCGCATCCTTCCTGTCTGACCGCACTTTTCAAATTTTTTCCAAGTCATCGTCCTCTAAGAGTTACCCCTCCCCCCATGGGGTACCCCAAGGGTCTATCCTTAGCCCTCTTCTTTTTAATTTATATGTCACACCTTTGGCTTATGTTGCACAATGTTCTGGATTAAATCTTTATTCTTATGCCGACGACTCACAAATTGTTTTCTCACTGTCTCAAACTTATCCCACAACTCTCTCTCCGTTGCAAACTGGACTCAGCAAAATATCTAAATGGATGAACAACAACTTACTCAAGTTAAACGGCGGAAAGACGGAGGTCCTGATTTTTGGCAACAAACCTGATCTCTGGAACCTGAGTCACTGGCCCACTACCATGGGTCCCCTTCCAACTCCATCTGAACAAGTGCGTAACCTGGGTGTAATTATTGACAGGGGACTATCCATGAAAGATCAGGTCAACAGAGTCACAGCCACCTGTTTCACCATTCTACGATGGCTGCGTAAAATCCTCTGGATGCTCCCCAAAAACACCCAGAGATCTGTTGTGAATGCCTTGGTGACCTCCAGATTGGATTACGGCAACGTGCTCTGCTCTATCTGGGGTCCTCAAAGGCCGTCACACGGCGCCTTCAGCTGGTACAAAATGCTGCGGCTCGGCTTCTCTGTGGCTGTCATAAACATGACCACATTACAGGACGCCTGAGAGAGCTGCATTGGCTTCGTGTTGAAAACCGGATAAAATTTAAAGCTTGAGCTTTATGCATAAGATCAAAATCCCATCAGCACCCCTCTACCTTCAGGCCCTTGTCAGCCCCTATCTTCCTACTCAGGCTCTCCGTTCTTCATCCCATCATCTCTTTAATGTACCTAAGTTCAAACTTACTAGAATGGGCGGTAGTTCCTTTGCGAACTTAGGACCCAGACTGTGGAATTCACTTTCACTGGCCCTACGGATGGAAAACTGTCACATGCGATTTCGCAGAGCGGTGAAGACCTGGCTCTTCGATCTCTAAATCTTCTGCCTTATGTTGTCGATCTGTCTCTTAGCGCCGGGAAACCCTCAGGGGTAGCTGTCGCGCTTAATAAATTCAATTAATAAATAAATAAATAAATAAATAATTAGACTACTACAAAGAGACTGCATGGTAAATTTATAACTAAGCCGGGGCAAAGCACTACGCTACGCTCGCGTAGTTTGCGAAGTTCGCGCTACTTCGCACTACGCAAATTGCACGTAGCACAGTGCGAACACGCGTAGCATAGTGTTGCGTAGTGCTGCGGTCATTTTTTGCTTGCTCGCGGTCCTCAACGTCAAGTTGGCGACTGCGAGCAAGCAAAATGACATCCCGGCGAGACTTTTTCCTTGTTCGCGATCAGCAACATCAAGCTGGCGATCGCGAGCATGGAAAATAAACCTCCCGGCGAGATTCCCAACGCGAGGAGGTCAGGTTTCTCATTGCGAGTGGTCGCGTATGCTCGCGACCGCTCGCGATGAGAAACTACCAGTTCGCGTTGAGAAAGCTGCCGCTCGAGTAAAAATCTACTCGAGCAGCAGAAAACTACAGCTCGCACTGTGCAAGATGCCATTTTCAATGATTGCACAGTGCCGGTTGCTTGTTCGCACTGTGCAATCATTGAAAACGACATCTGGCACAGTGCGAACAAGGTACTACGCAGTTCGCGAAGTGCTAAGCATAGCTCGCGTAGTGCGAACTGCACTTTGCGTAGCTTCGCGAAGTGCTACTTCGCGAACTACGCCCAGGGTTATTTATAACTGCTTCGGTATTGGCAGAATGTTTGGATAAGTACATGCTGCTGGATGGCTGATTGCAGGAGTGCATGGGGAGTGACAGGAGAATTGTTGTAGTGCATAGGTACTACCTGGGTAATTGGAGGAGTGAATCAGTAGTGTGAAGCTGGTTAAAGGTCTGCATGGATAGTGTACATAGGATTGTAGCAGTGTACAAATTAGTGCCTGACTCATTGCATGAATACATGGATAGTGACTGGATGATTACAGTGCTGCCAAGAGAGTGCATGGTGAATTTATAAGTGCTTGGGTATTGTCGGAGTGATTGGAAAACTACATGCTGCTGGATGGGTGAATGGGGGAGTGCATTGGGACTGCCAGGGGGATTGCTGCACTGCATGGTTACTACCTGGATAATTGGAGGAGTGAATCAGTAGTATGTAACTGGTTAGAGGTCTGCATGGATAGTGCACAGAGGATTGTCGCAGTGCATATGTTAGTGCCTGCTTCATTGCATGAGTACGTAAGTAGTGATTGGATGATTACACTGCTGCAAAGAGAGTGCATGGTGAATTCATAACTGCTTGGGTATTGGCCGAGTGATTGAATATGTACATGGTGCTGGATGGGTGATTGGAGGAGTGCAAGGATACTGACAGGGCGATGGCTGCACTGCAAGAGTAGTGCTTAGGGTATTGTAGCAGTGCATGAGTTTGTGCTACTGCTTTACTATTTTACAACCACTTTTTTTTTTTTTTTTTTTTTTTAAAACCTTTATTCGTGCATATTAAAAGAACAAATACGGGCCTACAACCTTCAGGCCGGCCACGATACGGTTAAGCACTGATACAGACATTACGGCCCCTGTGCTTCAACGGTCAAGATTAGCAACGATTTATTAATTATACACTGGAGAGATCCTTGACCCCAGGGAAAGGAGAAGTGAAGGTTAATTTTAAAGTTTTTCAAAATAATGTTATCAGGGAAAAAGTCAGTGAAGAATAAGAACCAAGGAGATTCGAGTCCGCACGATATCTTCACCACACGGGAGAGCAGCAGCATCATTAAAACAGCAATGGAAGTCAAATCTCAGGCAGTGAGGCAATGCAGTTATATAACAGGATAGTCACATGAGCAATTACGCACCCCTCCAGTGCCGCCCCCACTCAGTCAACCCCACACCGGACCCAGAATCGAAACAAGTATAGCGCAGAAACATAAAAAGAAAAAAAGGCCCATAGAACTAATTAGAAACAGTAAATTACCCCCCCACCCTACACCAATGCGGAGGCTACGGCCTGCCCCCCCCCCAGCATAGTGCCTGTCGCCCAATAAACCCGAAATATAGACAAGAAAGAGAGTAAGAATAGAGTAAAGAAAGATAAGAAAACAGTACACCTATGATAAAGGGGGTGAGAAAAGAATAGGACTATTCTAATCTAAACTCCCAAAAAGAAGAAAGTGGGGAGGAGCCTACGTATCATCAGAGCGCCCTAAACCATCGGCCATCTATGGCTTCCACACACTGAGAACCCACTACACCAAAAGCAGTCATGTGAAAATGAATTGTCACAACAATTTAATTGAAGGAAGACAGATCGCGACGAGTGCGCACAAAGTATACATACAGTTCCAGTCCCAGTCCAGCCCATCCGTGAAACCATGGCGATATAAATCAGTCTAGCCCTGGCCCGATCGCGGGCTTGAGATTAAGCCAGCCCCTACATGAAGGCCCCGCATCCCGTGCAGACAAAGACAATATGGCCGCTTGGGAGAAGATGGTGAAGTAGAATCACAAAATGGCCGCCGACCATCTGTAGAGGTCCCTTTGTGCACCACATGAAGTCCAGACATGGCATGTAGAGTACAGGAGTTCCACAGAAAAGAAGCAGTAGGCCACCGTGAACGAGTCCTCGAGGATGTTAGGTGTTGCTCAGCTGGATACTCTTGCAGACGCGGTGAGGCAGGCAACAATGAAGCAGGCAGCAATGAACGGGGAAACAAAGTATCCGCTGTTGAGCTGGAGAGCAATTGATCCTGGGTGCCGGGAAAGCCAGATGCAGGCACCAGTGTAGCACGATCACACACAGCCGTTGCGTCCCCGCAAGAGGACAAAAGCACTGGCAGACCCACGCCGTGTTGGTGACAAACGGAGCGCTCACGGCCCGCAGCCGACAGCATGGAGTCAAACTGCTCACTCAGCGCCTGAAAGCGAGCACACATTTGTAGGCGAAAGTCCCGCAGGACGGCCAGAACGGAGCCGCATGTCAGCGGAGGCTGCACCCCCACATCGGCAGCAATCCGGGACGGCACTGTGGAGCTGGTGTCTGGTGGAGGGAGGGCGAAGCGGGCAGCGGGCAAGACCGGAGTATCACCCCCCAGCCGCGAGCAGGCAAACAACGCCATGTTTTACCGCCGGACGGTACAATGGCCAGGGGGGGGGGTCGTAGCAAGGAGTCAGTTCCCCTCAGGTCTGCGCCGCAACTGGGAAAGCCAACAGTCGCCTCCCTTCCCTCGGATTCTCTTTGCAGCCGACTAGGCAATAGAAGAAGGGGGTCGGCAGCCTCCCACAGCGCGGTCCACAGATCGGGGCAGGAGACCCGCCGCACCGGGGCTTACCTTACAGCCCCAGCCCTTCAGGCGCAGGGTGCAGGAGGTGTCTGGACGTCCCTCCCCAGGCTCATCTGGCGACAGTCCGTGGTGTTAGGTGAGGTCGGGACCGCGGGGCTCGGGTTTGCGCTAGCGGGTCCGGTGACTGCGGAGCTTCCAGGGGGCCGGCAGGGGTCCAGGGCGGAGAACAAAAGCACCAAGAACTCCGGCATCCGGGCGGGCTGAGACTTCGGGGAAGCGGCGGCGTGGACAGCGCGTCGTCGCACACGTTTCACCTCGAGAATCGGCAAGGATAGGAATCAGGATGATAGTCCGGGGCCAAGGGCCGACGGAGCCGGGCGCTCAAGCGTCTGCTCCGGTCGCCATCTTGGCTCCTCCTTTACAACCACTTTTAATGTTACACCTAGCCAAATACAAAGCAGGAACCATTCACATTTCTCTTCTATAAGTCTCACTATATTCCTAAAACATGCATGGATATCTCTGCACCACAACACTATGTACACCTCAAAAAAATCAAATTAGAACCAAACACCAAAAATTATGTGGCATATTTCAACTCTACCTCTCTAGAGACTTATAAATACTAGTCTAATCAGAAATACCTTAACTCAACATATGCAAGTAGACACATACTTCACACACAACTCCATGCACACCTTTAAACTTGACAAACTGCACTTCCAATTTGAAAGCGACACCTAAAATTATGTGGTATACTACAAACTTACCTATGATTGGAGAAGTCTAAAGGTAGTGCATGTGCACTGTCTAAGTGATTGGAGGAGAGTATAGATCCTGACAGGGTGATTGCAGGAGTGCAACGGTGGTGTCTGGGTGATTACATAACTGCATAGGTAGGGCCTACATGATTTTGAAACTGCATCTGCACTGCCTAAATGATTGGAAGAGTGCATAGATCCTGACAGTGTGATTACAGCAGTACAAGGATAGTGCCTGAATGATTAACCCAGTGTATAACTAATGCATTGATTAATCTATGACTGCAGAAGTATGTCTGGGGAATAACACGAGTACATACGTAATGCCTAGTGATTCCATGAGTGCTAGGGTAATGTCTGGGAGATTTCAGCAGTACATACAAAGTGCCTAAGTGATAATATCTCTACACACATATCTCACACCTCACTTTTGTGCTGCTGCTTTACCATTTTACTACTACTTATAATGTTACACCTAGCCAAATAGAAAGCAGGAGCCGTTGACATGTCTCTGCTATGAGTCTCACCATATTCCTGAAAACATGCATGGATATGTCTATACCTTAACACAATATACACCTCATAAATTCAAAGAACAAACCTCAAATTTAAATCAAACACTAAAACTGATGTGGTATATTTCAACTATACCTCTCTAAACACTTATAAAAATAGTACAATATGTATAGCACTTCTCTCAGCAAAGCAAAACCAAAAATGGCAAAGTTTCCCTCACTATCTCCACACATATACATGTAAATAACAAATCACATTGCTTCACACATTATTTCAAATTCTAAAACACATTTCTATTGGTTACACATATCAACCCTTGCCCACTGACTTCTAACTGAACCCAAACTGGTTCTGGAATTTTTTGAAGTCGCAACGGGAGTTCCAAAATATATTACAAATAATTTTACCACACCACTTCTACACATACAACTGAATTAGAAAATCTCACTGCAATAACATATTACTTTAATATTTATGACAAATTCCCATTTTAATGCTACAGTTAACTATCAACCCTACCCCCATTCTGCTTAATACCTGTTTCCATAGTAACAGTTCATGGAACACTCAACTGAACTCACAGGTCACAAGTTCAGCATATTTTAAAGTTCACCACACAATGTTGCAAATACAAACAGCAGGTGTGGTTGACTTTACAAAATATGAGCTTATTCTATCTACTGTACCTTTCAAACATGTTTTACTAACCAATAAGAAACATGCTATTTAAAGACAGAAACATGCACCCTATTTTTCACTGTACAATGTTCTTACACAACCAATCATTTCTCTTCTTTTTCAAAAACTGCATCTTATCCACCATTTTAGATACCTCTCATTCTAGCAACTGCCTACTTCAGCTACATAAATCTTTTCAGTGCATCCAGACTTCCCTTCAAGATGCTTAGAGTGAGGATTGTGGGACACAGCTATGTTTTCTGGTGCAAAAGGTATGCTGAACACAAAGGTATTGACAAAGATCTAGCTTTACTAAATGTGAACATTAAATGGATTGGACAAAGAGGATTAAAGTGGCACCAATTAATGCCTTTGGCTAAAACCTTTTTACATCTCCAACTCCCTAACCTCATGATTGTCCACTGTGGTGGCAATGACCTAGGCACATTGACTGGGGTAGGACTGGAAATGCTAATGAAGGACACCTTTGCAGAATTAATGTTGCTTTTCCCCCAAACTGTCTTTGTATACTCTTAACATATGCCAAAGACAGAAATGGAAGTGGTCCAATCAATTATGTCCACAAATTGAGAAAGCTAGAAAAAATGTCAATAAAGATGTTTCTGCTTATCTCAGAGACCATAGGATGGGTTCCATATACAACAACAATCTGCGTTTCGATATGGATGGCATCTACAGGAGTGATGGTGTACACTTCACAGATAAGGGAAACAGAGTCCTTCTCAATAACCTAAGGCTCTACATCGGCACTTACATGTAGCTACAAAAATCTCCAAATAAAAACAAGGGCCCTTTTTAGAGCCACCCAAAGACCCAACATATAACCAAGCTTTACAATTTTTAAAAAATTATTTATGCTTGAAGTCGCGCACCCATCGCGTTCACACTAAGGGGCCGCGCTGATAGCCACGCACCCATCACGTTCACACTAGGGGCCAAGCTGAGAAGCGCGCACTCATCGCGTGCACACTAGGGGGCCGCGCTGAGAGCTGCGCACTCTTCGTGTTCACACTAGGGGGCCGCGCTGAGAGCCGCGCACCCTTCGTGTTCACACTAGGGGTGGCACTGAAAGCCGAGCTAGAGTCACCACTCCCAATTAAAAAAAAAAAAAGTTCACTTTCATTAATTTACATTCGCCTCGGGGACCAAATCCCCCGACGCATGCCCACATCTCCATATTTATTATTTTATTTTTTTAAAGGGAGGGGGGCTGTGTGCCCCTCTACTAGGCCACTTCTGGCTCCAAAGCAATCCTGCTTTGCTTCATTGAAGTGAGAGCAGTTTTTCCTCTTCTCGCTTCAACGAAGCAAACCAAGTTTTTCTATAACAGGGCGGGAGACGTGCTTCCACCCTGTCATAGCAAACAACAATGTCCCGGGGGTGGGCTTCCTGGGACATTGCAGGAGCCGGCCCGGGGGGTGGCGGTCCCCTGGGCCATCAAGGGCACCAGCAGGGGGGCCAGGTGGCCCCCCTCCCTCTATATTCAAAGCCCCAGAGAGGTGGTGTTTTTCGGGACTTCGGGGAGCCCGCAAAGCCCCCCCTGCATATTTAAATAAAGCCCCGGTGGCGATCCCTGGGTCTTGGGGGGCCTCGGAGGACCCCAATAATTACAAAAAAAGCCCCGGGGAGGTGGTGGTCCCCAGGGCTGTGAGAGGTCCGTGTGCCCTCCCGCACCTAATTTACATAGCCCCTGGAGGTGGCGGGCCCAGGGGCTGCAGAGACCCCGCAGGCCCCTGCAATATAATTATAGGATTGCCCCCGGAACCTGGCCCATTTAAATGAAGTTAGGGAGTCCCCGCTGCATTTTAAAAAAAACAAATTTTGCCTGGATTCGCGCACCCAGCGTGCATTTGGACATTTAAAAAAAAAAATTATGCCTGGGGGTCCTTGTGGGTGAAGCTCGTGATTGTGGAACCCAATCACAGTGAAGCGCATGGTAGGTAGGGTGCGCAAACCCACCGCTGCCCCAGATATCAAAACTTTTTTTTTTTTATTTCTCAGCAACTACTGAATGGATTTACACCATTTTTAAAAAAGACACTTTCAGAATCAAGCACTACCTTTTTGCCAAATTTGGTGTAATTCCACTCAGCAGTTCAGGCTGTAGCCTTGGCTAAATTTTCCTATGGGAAATTGATTTTTTGACTTTTATTTTTTGAATTTCTCAACAACTACTGAATGGATTAACACCATCTTAAAAAAAAAAGGTCGCTTTCTGAACCAAGCTCTACCTTTTTGCCAAATTTGTTGTAATTCTGTTCAGCAGTTCCGGCTGTAGCCTGTAACAAAAGTTCCTATGGAAATTAACATGGAGAAAACACTTTTTGGGACCCCCCATTTTTGTCAGCCCCTGCTTGACAAATCACCCCCAAACGTTTAGGATAGGAGCTGACCTGGATAGACCTTTTTTTGGGAGCATTTTGCGAACATTCATCAAACGACGCCAAAGTTATTAGAAAATCAATAAATGCTTTTCCTATGGAAACTAGGTTCTAACTATAACTACCTACCTACCTATATAAAAATAGTATAATATAGTTATAGTTAGACCTACTTTCCCTAGGAAAAACGTTTTTGTATTGCCAATAACATTAGCGCCTTTTTAAGAATTTTCACAAAATTTTCTAAATTAGCATGATGCTAATCTCAGCTGTTGTGTTGAAAGTTTCAGGGTAAATTGTGAAGCAGGGGCCAAGAAAAAGGGGGGGTCACAAAACGCTTTTTCCCCATGTTAATTCCTATAGGGATTTTGAACATGACTACAGCTCAGACCTCTGGACGGAATTACACCAAATTTGGCAGAAAGCTAGCTCTTAGTCCAGAAAGAGCCCTTTTTGTTATGTGGTGTAAATCTGTTCAGTAGTTTTGTGGGATATTTATGGAAAATCACATTTCATATATAGAGACGCGAATCCTTTGTGAATCCAAATGACAAAAGAAATGCCTTGAGTGGCAGGCCACAAAATGTGTGAAAAGTTGCGGCTGCCAGATAATGTAATGGGACATGGTCCCGGGGTGGATTCCACATAAATACTTAAATTAATAGAATGGGTCAGGGTAGAGGTACCCTCACCACTTGGGTGGAACCCCTTATGTGTCCTAAATGTTGAAGAAATGCTTTTTTTTCTACATGCGATATTTAGGAATCTGTCGAGATGCTCAGTTCTGGCCCCTGCAACATCGCAAGTTGGATTCGCGAATATCACCAACATTTAAAAAATATATACATTAACACACTCACTTATACACTAATACACTCACTCATGGACCCACTCATACTCTCTTACATTCACTCACTGACCCACTCAGAGACTTACTCACCCACTCACAAACCCATCCAGAGACTTATACACCCATCTCAGATCCACTCAGACACTCATGCGCACACTCACAGACCCACTCAGACACTCACTCACCCACTCACAGACCCATTTTGACACTCACACATCCACTCACACACCCACTAAGACACTCATACAAACACTCACAGACCCACTCAGACACTCACTCACCCACTCACAGACCCATTTTGACACTAACACACCCACTCACACACCCACTGGCAGATCCACTCAGAAGCTCTCACACCCACTTCGAGACCTACTCAGAGACTCAGGCACCCACTCACAGACCCATAAAGACACTGATGCACCCACTCAGAGACCCACTCAGGAACTCACACACCCGCTCACAGACCCACACAAACACTGATGCACCCACTCGACCTATTGAGACACTCACACACCTTCTCAGAGACCCACACAGACACTCACATACCCAGTCGCTGATGCTTTCAAACACTGACACATGCATCAGATGCACAGTCACTCACAGATTTGTGAATTTTAAATGTGCTGGTGTGTATTGAATGTGTGGTATTGTTTTGTGAATTCGGGATGGATTTGCAAGTTCATAAAAACAATTTAAAAAGGGATTTAAAACGAAAATGAACCAGTGCTTGGGAAATGGGGTGAAAAAAACAAAATTTACAGGAATGTTATAGTTAGGAGAAAACATTTTTAAAAAACATAGAAATTCACTGAAAAACCAGTGGTTAGAGGGACGCTATAGTTAGGAACTAGAATTTTAAAAAAACCTAGGAATTCACGGAATTTTTTTTATAGCTAAACTTAGATTTCACTAGTACAAAACCAGTGAAATTCTGCAGTTATAGTAACCTGGTCTAACTATAACTTAAGCCCCTGCAATGCACTGCTTATGACCTAACATATTACATCACTTATGATATGGTCATCGCTGATGACATCATCCACAGATGTATCTTAACTGAGTGTTGCTCCCTCAGGTGCCGTTATATCTCCCAGGAGGATGGGGGCTTCCCACGGGATGGCCTGGGGGATGTGCTCACCAACTGCACAATCTTCAAAGGGGCATTGCTTGTCACAAGCAGATGTAACTCACACCTAGGCTTCTTCTTTCAGGTAGTCTGAATGGTACCAATCCCAGTGAACCTGTTCAGAACTGATTTACAAGGGTAGTTTCTTATTTCCCTCTGCACACCTTAGGATGTGCCTAGAGCTCTACCCAGGGAAAGAAAGTTTCTACCATTTCTGAATTTACCAGAACATGCAATGTGTGAATATTTAGAGCCCACCCTCCAGGAAAGGAGGTCAAAGTGGGCAGGGCTGCTGGTTTCGCTATTGGTCAGGGAGTTTCCACAACCCACAATCTAGTGCTAGGTGGAAATGCGGCACCCCTCGGTACCTTTTTCAGAGAACAGCTGGACC
Source organism: Triturus cristatus (assembly GCF_964204655.1). Lineage (NCBI taxonomy): Eukaryota > Metazoa > Chordata > Amphibia > Caudata > Salamandridae > Triturus > Triturus cristatus. Next base: position 586,102,792 of record NC_140591.1, on the reverse strand, counting down.
TGTAGTAGACAGAAGAAGCACTGCAGCTGAATCTATGAAGAGAGACGCCAAGGGCAGGATTTCTTCCCATTTATACCCAGAAAAGAAAGATAAGTGGCCTCTAAGGGTTAGTTGACAGATTTCCTGTTAAGCTACAGGGCCAAAAAAGCCGCAAGAAGCCTACTTTGTTAAAGAGGCCTGCTGGCCAGTTCTAGCTGGAAATGCCCCATACCTTTCTGGTGGCTTCTGGAAGAGTAAGTCCCAACCCCCAAGTGGTGGCAACAAACTCCTGGGCCCTTGGTTAGAGTTGTACGCTCTGACCCTAAAATCTGAAAAACTAGGCTCTTTTCAGACCTTTCCTCCAAAGAACCAGCGGGGACTGAGACAAACGCTGAAGTCACAACCACAGACATCAAATTGCCAGTCGTATTCAACTCGCCAGTTAACCCACTGAAAGGATTTCCATAAATGTTTCTAAGTACAAACTTAGGGGAACTTCTAAGCCAATGTTGAACAGCATCCGGCCACTGACAATTCCTTCCTGGGAACAGATTCCCAACTTCTCCCATTCTAAGTTTTCCACCATCTACGAAAATGATTGAACCAAGTTTCCTGCTGAAGCCGAGGTTCCCACCATGGACCCACATTTCACCAGGCCACCATTGGCCATCCCTCCTTCGGACCCAGCTTGCAGCCATACTTGCCAACGACCCTTTGCCAGGGACTTTTCAAAAGAAGATCTTCTAGTTAGAAGGTAAACTTTCCATTGGAACAAACCTGATCCCTGTACCCAATCGGCAGTAGACCGTCATTGGCGCTAACTTTTGTTTATGAACCTGGTTTGGCATGATCGACTGACCGCGCTTGGCGCTTTGCACTTTTAGGCGCTATTTTGATTTAAAATTTCTAAAAATCACATCTCCAGTTTCCTCTATCTGATTTTTTTCATTTGGTGTCTATTTGTCCATTAAATTGAACTCTATTTTTCTAAATTGGAGTGTTATTTTTCTTGTGTTGTCTTTTCTTCTTTTTAACTATTTTGGTACTGATAAGTGTTTCACACATTTCTTCGAAGTTAAGACTGTTCATTCTGTGCTACAGATACCAACGGTTATGGTCAAGTTTAAATTATTGACACCTAACTGGACCTGGTACGGAATTGTAACATTGTTACTTGATGAGGACTCATATGCCTTCCAACTAAAAATCCACTTTGCCGCACAAACTATTTCTTTACCTTTTGATTTACCAGTATTTTATTTGAAATATTTTTCAGGTATTGATGGATTTGATATGATAATTTTTATTTTGTAAAAAGCCCATCACAAGAACAAAATGTACTTTAATTTATCACATGCATTTTGAATTACAGTTTCTGTAGTTTTTACATTATTGTATTATTTATATTATATATGAATATGAATGTTTAAATGTATTGTGTTCAATTCTGTATGAAACGTGTGCTGTGTAAGTAGCCTTTATCGTATTTGTTTTTTTCTCTTAATTTTGTGATATGTAGTTCTGACATTTTGGAATGGCTTTCTAGTATGGAAGTCTGAGAATGGAGGAAATAAATCTACCGGACAAGTTAATTAAGCAAGGATTTTGTACAAATTGCAGTTCTGGTTATAGAATTGTTATTTGGTTGTTGGATTGATGTCGTATGTTAGTTCATTGTTAGTTTTAAGTTGGTTTTGAGTGTTGATTATAATAGGGTGTATACTATTGATTCCAGGTAGTCAAGACTGTGTCAGCTGGAAATAGGAAGTCTATTGTAGCTAGTGTAGCATGCACCTCTGTAGTTGTTTTGCCTTTATGAAGACTTTAGGGTAGAGAGTTAGGCTTTGTCTTTCTTTTCGGTAGCTTTCTTCAGGAGTTTAATTGATTGATATAGGGTTGGGTGATATCTCTCAGGTTTCTTCCTAGAAAGAGTTATGCTGTCCTTCTGTGGCAATATTTGTTTTGGCTTCTCTTTTTTTTGGGTGCTTTCATGTGTGCTCCATCATGTTATGTGAAAGTACTCTGACCGGTGTATGAGACCTTGTCTCCAAAGTAGTCCAATGGTGGGGTAGTTTTCACTTTATTATCCCTAAAGTGGGGTGAATCAACTAGAAAGTCATAGTGTTTTACAGCGTCAGAGGAGGTGATAAAAGCTAGAGATATTAATTTTGTAATTTCAAATGCAAACTCTCTATGGGTGGTGTATCCTACTATAAGTGTAGATGTTTGCAAGTTGTACTAAATTGTCTGATTAAAAATAAAATAGCATCCTTGAAATTGTGTTTCAGATTGGGTATTAGATAAAGTAGTTTTTTATTGCGTATTCAAAGTCAATGATTATTTATGCTGGGCCAAATGTGTTTATTTTTTGTTTTACTTTTGTAATAATTTTGTTGCAGGTGGAAGCTTGCTTTTTAGGGACATGGACCTTGATAAGAGGAATGTTTTTTTTCAAGATTGGCCATGCATTAGGTATATTTGGGTAAAAGTGGGGGCATGACTTGAAAATCCCATCCATTACCCAAATTGATAACGGTGTTAGGATTTGAACATTACTAGTAGTACTGAAACTCATGATTCTGTTCTCATTATTCTTAACATTGTAGGATTGCATCACCCTTAGTGTGGCTATTGTTAGTGATTGAGGGATATTAACTTACTGAAACTTTTGGGCGCTACTATGGCCTATTGTTCCACTCTTCGCCTTCTGTTGATAGTTCTCTTTAAACTTTGCTTAATTGGAATTTGACTATCTAGCTGTAGAAGGATTTGAGGTGCATAATTGTTATGGATATTCCGTGTAGAACAGCCAGAATAAAAAACTGCTTGAAGAGGACAGCGACAGTATTTCCTCTCTTGAAGATGAAAATCAACCGGAAGAATTGGAGGAGATGACACCTTTTGAGCCAGATACAATCCGGAAAGCTAAGGTACATGGGTATCTGGGGGATCCCCCTGTTAATAATATACAGGAGTCATTAGCTTGGGATTATTCATTTACTAACAGTGTTACTGATATAGGTACTGAACAAGGGGGTATCACCCTAGATCCCGCTGGGGGGCAGGAGGCTCCTAAGGAAGTCACCCTTCACTCTATCTACCAGCTCATCACGGCACACAGAGCAGAGACTAGGGCAGAAAGCTTAAGGGCCCAGAGTGCCTGCCGCAAACTACAGAACTCAATTAAAAGAGTGGCTAAAACTTGTGCTGATATTGCAGCTAGAACCTGTGAGGTCGAGGAGCGGGTTTCAAAACTCGAGGATGAACTGAGTGCACAGAGAGGGGTTACGGAGGGCCTGAAAAGTCAGAGGGAGGACGTCACCTGGAAGCTCACCGACTTAGAAAATCGAATGAGAAGGAACAACCTTCGTGGTCTTGGGATACCGGAAGGTCTTGAGACCTCAGACGTGCGTCAGTTTGTGGTAGAGCTATTTAATGAAGCATTCCCGGATTTAAAGAATTGGGACTGGAATTCCGAAATATCAAGAGCCCATCGTTTCCCTTTTAAGATGCGACAGCAGTCAAATCAAGACAATGTGCTACCTCGCGCCATACTGATCTCTTTCAATAATTTTCTGGCTCGGGAAGCAGTATATAATGCAGCTAGACCTAATCGGAAGAGAAAGGGAAAGGGTCAGGAATTTTTTGTCAGGCCAGACTTTTGCCAGGCTACAGTCGAGCGAAGGTGGCAGCTTCGGTCACTAATGCCATTGTTTCAGGCGAAAGGTGCTCAAGTATTTTTGCTCAATCCGGCAAAACTGAAAATATTGCATCAAGGAAAACAATCTTTTTTTTATCAGAAATCCAGGCCAAAGAATTCCTAAATACATCATAATTAGCTGCTGTGCTCTGGGACGTATATTTTCTGGGCCAATAATTATGTGACTTTAAAATCGTTAATTCTTTTCTCTTTTTCTGGACCAGTCCAGTCCAGCCATGTTATTATTATGAGCTGGTGTTTACCTAATTCTTTCTTTTTCTTGGGGATATTTACAGCGGGGCCCTCCTGCTCCACATCACTAGGGACCTACTGGTCCTTTTGCCGTGTTTAAGGGGATGGGGGGGAAACTGGGGGTGGGACAGGGAGGGGGAAGTCCAGGGTGGTTTGGGGTGGGAGAGGGGGGAGGGGGGGGCGGAGGGGGGGAGACAAGCTTAATTTTTTTGGTTAGTTTAAACGTTGTAAGCTTGGTATGTCTGGCAGGCACAGTACAACTAGGGGGAGGCAAGGTTTTTCTACAAATCTTCTATTTGAATGTTAAATTTAGCAGGATTATTGTCTATCCTTATGACAAGTCTTCAAACAGTGTAAGCCCTGGTCGGCAGGGGAAGAGGGGGAAAGGAAAAAAAAAAAACTATATCAGAAGGATTCTATTATATTGAGGGGAGCAATAATAATCAGCTATGGCTAGTTCCTATCTTCGTATAGCCACCATCAACATATGTGGGCTCAACAATAAGAATAAGAGAAGAAGGGCACAAGAAGACCTTAAACTTTTTGGGGCAGATTTGTTATGCTTGCAAGAGACGCATATTTCCAATAAAGATTGTAATTTGTTAGATACTCTGGGGTTCAAGAGACTAGCGCATACTACTCAGGACTGCAGGACAAAAGGAGTCGCTGTGTTATCTAGAAATAACAGGCTGATCTGTGACCATAAAAGCGTGGATAAACTGGGTAGATGGGTCCTTATGGTTATCAAATGTGGATCGGGCCACCTTACACTGGGCTCAGTTTACTCTTCAGTGCTAGATGATCCTTCAGTCTTGAGATTCTTATCTAGCGAGCTTCCGTCGTGGCCAGAGCCCTACATATTATGCGGCGACTTAAATATTAATGGGACTAAAAATGCTGGTAGCATTGGAACCAGTGATCGTAAACCACAAGTGCGTAGGGCATTAAATGATTTAATAACCGGTATGGGGCTTGTAGATGTCTGGCCTAAATTAAGGGGTACGGATCCAGGCTTTACCTATTATTCAGCCCCTCATCAAAAATGTGCCAGGCTGGACTACTTTCTGGTTTCACCATCTTTAGTAAAGGATGCAAAAATCGAATTACTTCCCAGGGTTCTATCTGATCATAACCCTTTGATTTTTGAATTCCCCGTTCAAGGTATGATAAATAAACATAAAAAATGGTCATTTGAAAGGGCTATACTTTTAGATCAAGACTACAGAAACTTTATGAGAAGCAGAACAGGCGATTTTTTAGTATTATTAAGGGTACAGCATCTCCAGGAGTGGTCTGGGACACGTTTAAGGCTTGGATACGGGGTGAAACCATTAGCTTCGGAGCGGGCAGAAGGAAGAGATATAATGACCAGGTGAAGAGCTATTATCAGAAACTTTCCCAGCTCGAGACTGAATTAATAGCAAAAATAAGAGATAAAACTGAACCAACTGAAATTCTGGACTCAATTTTAGTGACCAAGTCAGCTTTAAATGATCTCTATTTAAACAAGCTGGCAGGTCTATACTTAGCTAAGCAGCAAGAATGCTATGAATATAGCGAATCCGTTGGGCGACTACTTGCAGTTAGGACTAGACAACAAAGCTCTGCCCGACATATAAATCAAATAAAAAATATGAATGGCATCTTAATTTCAGACGAGGGTGAGATTAGAGACTCTTTTAAAGATTTCTATCGGGCTCCATATGCTGCAGATATGATTCCCAGCGAAGGCTGGGATTCCCTGCTTTTGCCTAAAGTAAAATTGGCAGATGAAGAGGTGTGTCATCTTGAAGTAGAATTTTCAGATGAAGAACTTCAGAAGGCATTATATGATTTACCATCATCTAAAGCCACCGGTATTGATACTATACCATTAGAATTTTACAAAACTTTCTTTAAGGAGCTAAGGGCGGAGCTTCTCGATCTTTTTAACTCTATTAGGGGGGGAGACACACCACCGGTCACTTGGGGCTCAGCAAACATCGTTATATTTTTAAAAAAAGATAAGGACCCGTTAAATATGGGCTCTTATAGACCTATAACACTTTTAAATAGCGATGCTAAATTATATTCTAAGATCCTTGCCTCTCGCCTTAATAGAGTTATGCCACGATTGGTCTCCCGGTGGCAGCATGGATTTATACAGGGAAGGGGGACAGAGGATCATATAAGGAGACTCGTTACAATGCTTGATGCCTCTGATGTTTTAAAACTCCCATTAGCAGTGGCTTTCCTAGACGCCGAAAAGGCATTTGATCGTGTCTCCTGGAACTATCTATGGAAATGCCTTAAAGCTAACAACCTAGGAGAAGGCTTCATCAGAACAATGCAGGCTCTCTATCATAAACCGTCAGCACAGGTACAGATCATGGGTGCCTCCTCTGAAACTTTCCCTATAGAACGGGGGACAAGACAAGGATGTCCATCTTCACCCTTGTTATATGCACTTTATATGGATCCATTTCTTAGGCTTTTAGAGGCCTCAGAGAATATTTCCCCTTTTAGACTAAATCATATGGATATTAAAATGTTGGCATATGCCGACGATGTCGCTGTTGTCACGTCCGAATTATCCACCGCACTGCCCGAAGTCGAAATGCTGGCCGAGAAGTTCGGCCGTATCTCTGGCTATAGGCTCAATAGAGATAAAACCCAGATTGTAGTTAATAAATTTATGATCTCTACAGATGATAGAATAGTGGAGGAGGCGGTGTATCTTGGTATTCGAGTTAGGGCTAAGACTGAGGAGGTAGTAGAGGCAAACTTAACCCCTATAATACATAAAATTAAGAAAGACATGGGTAGATGGGATAATTTGAAGTTATCTATTATTGGGAGATGTAATTTGATCAAAATGGTAGTCCTACCTACCTGGTTTCCTATCTCCCCTTTTTTTTTTTTTCTTTTTTTTTTTCTTCTTAAAATTCTTGATAAATTTGCTTAAAAAATTATTTTGAATTGTTCATATTGTATACCTCTATTCTGTATGTGCCTGCAACTCAAGCAAAGTTGTGATTCAGCTTCTTGTTTAATAAAGGTTTTGGAAAATTAAAAAAAAAAAAAAAAAAAAAAGGATATTCCGTGTAGAAGCTGTGGAGGTGAAAGCCACAGCTTTTAAGAAATGCATACTACCTCTGATGATCCATGCCAGTAGTGTATAAAAAACATGACAAGGAGTAGCATTTACACTGTGGCCATCACAGATCTGGGGAAAGGATGGATGCAGAATTCAAAGAGGAGAAAATATTGCCTGTGCTAGCATTGTACTTATAGCCTGTGACTATGGTGAATGTGTTTGTGATAAGTGACACACAGTTTGCACAAGCAAGCTTTTGAGATCTTGATCCATATGTTATGTTTATTTTAAATGAAGAAAAAGGAATTGGGAAAATAAGAACATCAACTGCAGCACTGTAGAAATGTGCCATTTTGCCTGAGAGGAGCCAACAACAAAGAAATTCCTGTGAGTTCCCCTACTCTTTTTTGCTTCCCACACTCTTCATCTGTATTTGCTCCCTTTCGGCGATGCTCCTTTGTTTCTCCTTTACATGCTCCTGTACCCCTTTTCCCTGCTCACTCTTCTCCCCTTGCCGGCATCTATGCTGCTCCTCAGTGCCCAACCTTTAAGGTGTTTTTGTTCCCACTCACACGATACACTGTCTAGGTCTGTACCTCTCACTTCTCCAAATGCTGGTTCCCTCCCTGTTCTTCTCCACTCTCTGGCAGACAAGTCAGAGCTATCAAATGTTCTTTAGTCTGCACTAGTATCTAGAGCACTATGTTGACTGTGCTGTTTCACTTGATCCTAATGAAAAAGATGCAGCTTATGCAGAATGTCACAACTCATTTGATTTCCTTTATGAACTACTTAGAATGCATAATACATTTCTTTAATCTGCATCAGACAACTGTGACAATTTAGATCCAACTCAAAGACTCATTATAATCCTTAAATGCCTCCTAATCCTAGGGTCTGGTAACTTACAAAACAGGTTTTACTTCCAAATCTCAGCATAAAACAGGCATGCATTCTGCTGACCTACTTCATAAAACTACAATTGGAAGTCTTTGAGTTGGCTATGCTGTGGAACAGAACAGTGGAGCGTGTGCCCCTCCTGGGTCAATTTTTGGCTTTAGAGAGTAGAAGGCTTTTGGAGTGAAGGTTACAGGGAGACTCGAAAGACATCAAAATTATATAGTGGGTGGGGTGGGAGTGGGAACTCTTCAGGTGTGGCTCGGCATGTGCTGCTGAGGTATAATGCCTGGAAGCAGAGCAGGAGTTTTAGTGCGGAAGGCAGTGGTGGTGGTATCCCTACCCAGAAATCCAAATTGAAACTGTTCTGAAGGAAGATGCCTGGATGTTATATGAAAACAATTGGTGATGCATTGGCAAGGAGTAGGAGAGGCACGATTTGCTGTATCCTGGTGCCCACTTATTTACTCCCCTTGCTTTTGACCCCCAGGTTCAGGCCACCTGCAAAAGGCTGTGGCACCAACCACCATTTTAGATGTTGTGATGAGGTTGTGGCATCCATGTGGGGCTAAGACAGAATGCCAATAGTTGAGTTTGGCTGCAATTGGTCAATGGGATGGTGGTTGCTATGACATAGTGCCCCAATCTAAAGACCTAATCGCGGATGTATGACGTTACAACGCACACTTTTACAACGCATGCACTTACAACGCATTTTTTACAACGCATAATCCATTACAACGCATGACATTACAACGCATGACACTACAACGCATTTTTAAAAAATACCTTTACAACGCATTGCCATTACAACGCATACTACCTTTACAACGCATACCATTACAACGCATTATATTAAATTACATTTAAGGTAAGTATTAGATAGTATAGGGGTAAAAATTACTATTATAACTCCAGGGGGTGCAACAGTAGGGTAAGTGTTGGATAGTATAGGGGTAACAATTACTATTCTAACTCCAGGGGGTGCATCAGTAGGGTAAGTGTTGGATAGTATAGGGGTAAAAATTACTATTCTAACTCCAGGGGGTGCAACAGTAGGGTAAGTGTTGGATAGTGTAGGGGTAAAAATTACTATTCTAACTCCAGGGGGTGCAACAGTAGGGTAAGTGTTGGATAGTATAGGGGTAAAAATTACTATTCTAACTCCAGGGGGTGCATCAGTAGGGTAAGTGTTGGATAGTATAGGGGTAAAAATTACTATTCTAACTCCAGGGGGTGCATCAGTAGGGTAAGTGTTGGATAGTATAGGGGTAAAAATTACTATTCTAACTCCAGGGGGTGCATCAGTAGGGTAAGTGTTGGATAGTATAGGGGTAAAAATTACTATTCTAACTCCAGGGGGTGCATCAGTAGGGTAAGTGTTGGATAGTATAGGGGTAAAAATTACTATTCTAACTCCAGGGGGTGCATCAGTAGGGTAAGTGTTGGATAGTATAGGGGTAAAAATTACTATTCTAACTCCAGGGGGTGCATCAGTAGGGTAAGTGTTGGATAGTATAGGGGTAAAAATTACTATTCTAACTCCAGGGGGTGCATCAGTAGGGTAAGTGTTGGATAGTATAGGGGTAAAAATTACTATTCTAACTCCAGGGGGTGCATCAGTAGGGTAAGTGTTGGATAGTATAGGGGTGAAAATTACTATTCTAACTCCAGGGGGTGCAACAGTAGAGTAAGTGTTGGATAGTGTAGTGTAATATTATGCGTTGTAATGGTATGCGTTGTAATGGTAGTATGCGTTATAATGGAATGCGTTGTAAAGGTAGTTTTTAAAAATGCGTTGTAATGGTATGCGTTGTAATGTCATGCGTTGTAATGGATTATGCGTTGTAAAAAATGCGTTGTAAAGGTAGTGCGTTGTAAAAGTTGCGTTGTAAAGGTTGTTCCCCCCTAATCGCTATACCCTCTTTGAGCTGATAATGGTACTATTGCTGCAAGCCACATGGGTGTATTCCCATTTGGTAATGGCTGTTTACTAAACAGTGGTTATTCATTATTATTCCCTATTCAAATGTTCTTTTCTGAAGTCCTCACTGAACTACCTAAGCAATTTGCCCTGCTGACGGGATGCTTGTGGACTGGAAACCCCATTTTAGAATTCTTATTCTGCCATGGTGTTCTCGGAAGGAGATGAGCGTGGCAAATGGCTTACGGTCTATTGAGGTTCAACTGTGAACACAAAGTCATGGAGAAGGTAAGAATGCCTGGCAACGCCAGGTTGAGGACCTGATCTCTCAACGTAAATAGCTCAAAATTCACGCAGGGGTGAAAAGGGCATCGATTAGTGCACGTTTTAAATTGATACAATACAACTACATGCACATGACCTTCCTGACCCCAAATGCCTACATGATATATATCCTTCCAGACATCCACAATGCCCGAGATGCCACGCAGTACCGGCAGTCTTTTTAGACATGATATGGCACTGCCCTGTAATCTGTCGTTACTGGACAGACATTCTGGGCCAACTACAGGAGGCCGCAGCCTAGCGAACCCCACAGTCAATAAAGGTATGTCTTTTAGGTCTTCTCCCACCTAGAATCCCCCCAAAAAGACTAGTAGAAAATATGCCATAATAGGCCTATTTATTTCGAAAATATGACTAGCTATTATTCACTGGATTAGTCCACGTGCCCCAACAAGGGAAGCCTGGGAGAAAGATATGGGGGAATGGGCCAGGGCAGAGGAGGCAAACATGTGTCAAACTCGGAGGGACCCCAAAGTGCAGGGAACAATAGCAGAATGGGCAGAGATGACATGAAGCTTGCTTACATTTGCACACTCACAAGGGAGGGCCCTGCACCCAGCCCCTGAGTGAATACGTACGAAATGGAAGGCTTTGTGAAATATATTTGAGGATCAATGAGGGATAGTCTGTATAATTTGGTGAACACTCAAATTGACTCGGAGGAGTAAATGATACACTAGGAAATCAACCAAAAATACTATCATGGAAGCGCAACAGTGGAGAGGGGCGGGGGGAGGTAACGGTTACTTGGAGCAGTTAGCGCTTCAGTTTGATGTTATGTATAATGATATACAGTTATGGGGGGTCTCACTGAGGGACAGTGGTTGCATCTTATAATGATTGTATTGATTCTGGAAAGTATACATAACTGCCCTTAAAATGGACTGTCTCCATGTTTTTGGGAACATTTGAAAATAAAGATTTTAAAAAATAAGTCATGGAGAAGGTAATAATCAGGAACGCCATGTTGCTCACCTCAGCCACCATAATTCCCACTATGCAAATTGTGGTTTAGCCATGCTGACTGTCTTGAAGGACTTTTTACAAGAGGTGATTCTTAAGGGCGGTTTTCAGCCAATAAGGAGCAGCAAGGCAATTCGGAGCAATTCGGAGCCTGGGGCAGTGGGAAACAAACTGGTTGTGCTGGTGCTCTGGCTTCCTGGTATCCTTTATGCCCTAGCCTGGCTTCTCTTTCCTCCAGTGTCCCTTACTCAATTTCACAATTTTGACATGTACCTAGTATATTGTATAGAAGTTATATAGTGTTTCTGACAAAAAGGATGACAAAGTGCTAAGGTGTGCCTATCGTAGGCTTCCATGTCACTTTCATCCTGATATGACCAACATTAAAACGAGTTCCTTGAGAATGCTCATCAATGGACACTTCATTTTTTCTCTGTGCATCTAATTAAATGTATATAATGTTTGCAGCCTGAATCCAGCTGCAAAGCCATACAGGGATGTACAAGATGGGGTTTTACAGGGAGTACAGCAGAAGAAGGGGAAGAGAGAAGAACAAGGATAAAGCATTAGAACTGATGGATTACAGTAGGGAATGGACAGTGGATGGAAACTTGGGCAAGGTTTAAAGGGAAGCTTAGGACTCGGAGAGTGGCAAATATGTGGGTCTGTGTGATTAGAAATTGGAAATGTTTTACAAATGATAATACAATACGATTAGAATCCTCTATACACAGCAATACATAATGAAGGGCCAGTCTCATTGCATAATGTATTGCCTGACATCATCTAAAAACATATGGCACAGCTGCTGTCTCCCCCCATGATGGCAGACTTTCTTGCTGCCTAGCACCACGAACATACATGTACACCATAGTGCACAATAGTTTGTTTGAGTCTAGCATAGGTTTTGCACTGGAAGGGTAGCCTTCTGTAAAATAATTATATGCTCAGACTTCGTTGAAACTTTTCCTACTTGATATGTGTGCTGTAAAAGTACAGCACACATGCACAGTAAGATATGTTTGAAGACAGAAAGAAATTCTACAACTTTGTGCCAGCCTAGAGGAGGTATACAATTTTGGCACAAAGCCCTGTCTATGAATGTTAGTGGGTCGAGCACTGCGTCAAAAACCATGGTTGCTTGGGAACACCCATGTACCACCTAAGAGACACCCCCTCAAACACAGGAGCGCAAAGTATTAGGGCTGCTTTCCAATGCAAAATGAGCTTTGCACTGGAAAATAAATCCCAAACCAACTCTTTGTAACGATGTGTTAGTTTTGGTGACTTTGCACCAGTGCAAAGTGTTCATAAATGTGGCTCCGATTGTGTTTTGGTTGCAAAAATATTTTACAAAAAAAAACATATATTTTGTCTTTAGAGTTTTCAGCAAGTAGGATGTTTGTAATTGATGTTGGTTCTCCGTGAACAACAACGTAGATAACAAGAAGAAACAGGTGCAATGGAAAGAGGATCACGGGCTAAAGATTATGCTGGACTGAAGTCAAATCAGTGTAAGTGGCCATCAGAGGGTCCATAAAATGTGAATCTTCTGGCAAATAAAGTGCATTAGTTTAAAAAAGAAGGTGGGAAAGATTTGACCTTTTAACGCTTTTCACGTGCTGAGCTGCTTGATTTCAACCAGAAGACTCAACACATACCGGTGTCTTCATTTAAATTCTGTAATTCTCAGATCTCCCTATTAATTTAAAGACCAACCTGACAGAATAGGCAAAATTCCAGCATACATTCCAGCATGATTCTTGGTTTCATAACCTCTTTTGTCACAAATAACAATGAGCAATTGTTGTTAAACTCCTCTCGGCAGGTTGTGCCAGCACTTGACTCTAACATCTGTTGTAATATAGATCACAGAAGAGCATTTAACTGACAAGTGTTACAAGAGACAATTCATGTAGCCACACAGAAGGAAAGCCACAATCGTTCTCTCTCAGTAAAGTTACAAGGGTAACTTGTCAATCTTTCTGCGTCTTGTAAATGCAAACAAAGCAATGTATATTCCACCACCTTTACGATTTTCTCAAAGTGTTGTCATAGTTTGAATGGAATTCACAAACACCCCAGTACAAAGAGGTATTGAAAAGTTTTAGGTTGCTCTTTCTGAATCGGAAGCTGTGCTTAATGAGGTGTGGATATTAGCTAATTTCCATATCAGGAATTGAAACTAAACTTATAGTAAAATAAAACTGTTGTAAATTATGAGATAGCTTTTTTCCTGATCACAGTTACAGGCTGTAATTCGCACCTGGGAATTCCTCCTCAATACGTTCAAAGGAACTTACTATAAAATCTTAGAGTATTAGACTTTCCATATTGAAGCAGTTAATAGAATATATATATATCTATATATAAATATATATATATATATATATAAAAAATACAGGTTGCCCTGGATGAGGAGATCACACCAGAAGGGGTATCGCACACAGCAGACGGCAGCAGAAACCTTCAGCCAGCCCTTCATTCCCCAATTGGTGACTGCCAAACGCGTTTCGAGCATGTAATGCTCTTGCTCACTGGCTCTTTACAATGCACCACGGACAGCAGTTTAGAGTGGAAACAACATTTATTAAGGTAAATAGTCCCGCCCACATAGGCGTCAGCAAAACAGGGCATGATGGTATATGTAGTGAAGCCCATCGTAGCTTGGACACAGTTCCATCAAAAACCCGGTTGGGTACCGCTTGCCCAATTGCAAAGTTCACTTTGAATGTCTTACCCAAGTGGGTTTGAAGAATAATAGGACCGCTTCCACTCCTGCCAATAGACCCGCAAACCAGGCCCCCTTCAATCCAGGCAGCGTTCGGCAAATTCGAACGTCAAGGAGCCGCACAGCAGCGGCGGGACCTCCTCGCGGCTAGGCAAGCCGCTACACAAAGAAAATACAGGTTGCCCTGGATGAGGAGATCACACCAGAAGGGGTATCGCACACAGCAGACGGCAGCAGAGACCTTCAGCCAGCCCTTCATTCCCCAATTGGTGACTGCCAAACGCGTTTCGAGCATGTAATGCTCTTGCTCACTGGCTCTTTACAATGCACCACGGACAGCAGTTTAGAGTGGAAACAACATTTATTAAGGTAAATAGTCCCGCCCACATAGTCGTCAGCAAAACAGGGCATGATGGTATATGTAGTGAAGCCCATCGTAGCTTGGACACAGTTCCATCAAAAACCCGGTTGGGTACCGCTTGCCCAATTGCAAAGTTCACTTTGAATGTCTTACCCAAGTGGGTTTGAAGAATAATAGGACCGCTTCCACTCCTGCCAATAGACCCGCAAACCAGGCCCCCTTCAATCCAGGCAGCGTTCGGCAAATTCGAATGCCAAGGAGCCGCACAGCAGCGGCGGGACCTCCTCGCGGCTAGGCAAGCCGCTACACAAAGAAAATACAGGTTGCCCTGGATGAGGAGATCACACCAGAAGGGGTATCGCACACAGCAGACGGCAGCAGAGACCTTCAGCCAGCCCTTCATTCCCCAATTGGTGACTGCCAAACGCGTTTCGAGCATGTAATGCTCTTGCTCACTGGCTCTTTACAATGCACCACGGACAGCAGTTTAGAGTGGAAACAACATTTATTAAGGTAAATAGTCCCGCCCACATAGACGTCAGCAAAACAGGGCATGATGGTATATGTAGTGAAGCTCATCGCAGCTTGGACACAGTTCCATCAAAAACCCGGTTGGGTACCGCTTGCCCAATTGCAAAGTTCACTTTGAATGTCTTACCCAAGTGGGTTTGAAGAATAATAGGACCGCTTCCACTCCTGCCAATAGACCTGCAAACCAGGCCCCCTTCAATCCAGGCAGCGTTCGGCAAATTCGAACGCCAAGGAGCCGCACAGCAGTGGCGGGACCTCCTCGCGGCTAGGCAAGCCGCTACACAAAGAAAATACAGGTTGCCCTGGATGAGGAGATCACACCAGAAGGGGTATCGCACACAGCAGACGGCAGCAGAGACCTTCAGCCAGCCCTTCATTCCCCAATTGGTGACTGCCAAACGTGTTTCGAGCATGTAATGCTCTTGCTCACTGGCTCTTTACAATGCACCACGGACATCAGTTTAGAGTGAAAACAACATTTATTAAGGTAAATAGTCCCGCCCACATAGACGTCAGCAAAACAGGGCATGGTGGTATATGTAGTGAAGCCCATCGTAGCTTGGACACAGTTCCATCAAAAACCCGGTTGGGTACCGCTTGCCCAATTGCAAAGTTCACTTTGAATGTCTTACCCAAGTGGGTTTGAAGAATAATAGGACCGCTTCCACTCCTGCCAATAGACCCGCAAACCAGGCCCCCTTCAATCCAGGCAGCGTTCGGCAAATTCGAACGCCAAGGAGCCGCACAGCAGCGGCGGGACCTCCTCGCGGCTAGGCACGTCGCTACACAAAGAAAATACAGGTTGCCCTGGATGAGGAGATCACACCAGAAGGGGTATCGCACACAGCAGACGGCAGCAGAGACCTTCAGCCAGCCCTTCATTCCCCAATTGGTGACTGCCAAACGCGTTTCGAGCATGTAATGCTCTTGCTCACTGGCTCTTTACAATGCACCACGGACAGCAGTTTAGAGTGGAAACAACATTTATTAAGGTAAATAGTCCCGCCCACATAGGCGTCAGCAAAACAGGGCATGATGGTATATGTAGTGAAGCCCATCGTAGCTTGGACACAGTTCCATCAAAAACCCGGTTGGGTACCGCTTGCCCAATTGCAAAGTTCACTTTGAATGTCTTACCCAAGTGGGTTTGAAGAATAATAGGACCGCTTCCACTCCTGCCAATAGACCCGCAAACCAGGCCCCCTTCAATCCAGGCAGCGTTCGGCAAATTCGAACGCCAAGGAGCCGCACAGCAGCGGCGGGACCTATATATATATATTTTTTTTAAATAAAATATTTCCTTCCAATAATTTATCTTGTTCGTATTTAACTTCAGTAGGTAAAACTAATAAGTGAATTATATATCATCAATCAATACTGCTTTTGCACATTTTCATTGCATTAAATCTAAATTGTTTCTTAAATTATCCTCAAAGTATTCAACCAGAAAACATTCTCATCCATGATGTGTTACCAGCAGACATGTAAAACTTCAACTGAAATATTTTAGGTATCAATATATATAATTATTTAGGTGATGCTTTTTCCCCCACCAAAAGTCACATGCACAATAATATCATGTTTGAATTTGTTTAGTTGTGTAAAAATAATGCAGTTCTTTCTCAGTATTCAGACCAACAGGTTTTGATGAAAAGGTAATTATCCCATTCACCTTGGATTGACTTTATATTGTCTGGATTCCAATGTTTGGTATACTGTTAACTTGCTCAATTAAAAAATATGCGTGGTGTTATTTCTATAAAATCAGTAAAATATTAAATTACATGATGCATGTTGTTTTTTTCTTTAACTATTGGAGTTCTTGCACTTTAATGTCTCACATAATCATTTTTCAAATTACATTTCAGCAAGTTAGGCCTTTTTCTATAAATCATAGATCAATGAAATCCCAATACGTAATCCTGGGCTGTCCTAGAGTGAAAAACAGTGCTGAAAGAAAGAGTGTTTAGTTGTGTTGTCTAGTATTTTCGATCTTTTATAAACAGGACATTGACTCTTGAATTGAACAGAGTACATTTTACTCATGTACATGTCTTGTATTATATCTGAGAATCTATTCAACTTTAATTCTTGTGACAGATACAGCCTTCACTTTTTAGTTACTATGATTGAGGGCCCGATTCACAGAACTAACTTAAGACAAAATCCTAAACTTACTACCATTTTGGTATTCACAGAAGGCACTTACTCATTTTGGTATTCACAGAAGGCACTTACTCATTTTGGTATTCACAGAAGTTAGAACTCCTAACTTTAGGACTCCTAAATGCCTTCTGTGAATACCGAAAGTCTTAAAGTTAGGATTTTTCTCAGTTTAGGAGTAGTAAAGTTAGGACTCCTAACTTTAGGACTCCTAAATGCCTTCTATGAATACCAAAAGTCTTAAAGTTAGGATTTTTCTCAGTTTAGGAGTAGTAAAGTTAGGACTCCTAACTTTAGGACTCCTAAACTGAGAAAAATCCTAACTTTAAGACTTTCGGTATTCACAGAAGGCATTTAGGAGTCCTAAAGTTAGGACTACTAACTTCTGTGAATACCGAAATGAGTAAGTGCCTTCAGTGAATACCAAAATGAGTAAGTGCCTTCTCTGAATACCAAAATGGTAGTAAGATTAGGATTTTGTCTTAAGTTAGTTCTGTGAATCGGGCCCTGAGTCTTTAGTTTGTTCATAGGGATTGTAAATGTATTGTCAGCGAGTGAAATACTGGAGTTGGTAGGAATGTAATCATGAATTGAAACGGCAACAGTCAAATGCTGTCCACTGGAGTCATGACTGGCAACACTGGGAATATTAGTAAAACCAAGAAATGACCAAAAGAGATGATAGTCAGAGGCTTTCAGGCATCATTGCCAACATGCAGTGGTACCACACCACTGTTTCCATCAACAGCGACATCTTGAGTATTGAAATGTTTTATCAAGAGCTGTGTCAAGCAAAGGGGAGTGATGAGCAGACATTTTTTTCTCTTTGACTCCTCTGATGAGCTGCTGAGCCTGCTGGTCTGGTAAGTGTTCAGCTGTTTGATGTGTGACCCTTGCTGATTTGAGAAACTTGATACAAGCCAGTCATAACGCAGATGCAAGAAATTGCTGACTGTATTTTTTGTGAGGCATACACAGGTCGATGCTGGCAGTAGAAAGAGATCCCAGTCCCTCCTTCTTGCAGGCTGATGCCGCTTGTTTTTGCACATGTCCTGTCGTTGGTATAGTTCATCGAGATAAAGCTATGATTATTTGTGGGGGCCTAGCCAGATCTATGCTCTGAATAAGAATGCCTGTTGAAACCAAAACACAGATAGTTAACAGTTTATGCCAACACTGCTAACAAGAAGAAATATGATGTTGAGAGAAAAGCAAGACAAAAAGATGTTTGGGATGCCTAAAACTGTATCCATGAACTGTTAAAACCCTCACATGAATTGTAAAAATTAATGAATCAAATGGAAGGTGCACTTTGACATCTGCATTTTATAGCTCTAAACTAACTGCCTGCAGACTGTGACATCTAGAAAATATTAAACATTACACTATTATTATTTCTACGAGAAATGTATAAAAGCTTTTACTGAAAATAACCATGGAAGACCCATATTTGGTCCACTTTGATTTCAGCTAACATGATATAGAATATGCTGTGTTTGAGCACAACAAAACAAAACAATCTGATTCCTATTAAGAAAACTGTGACTGTGGGGAATACCAGGTCACTGTTGGTAGCTTTGCATATGCAAACATTTTCTGTAAGTCAACAATCTTCAGCAGTGCAAAATTGTAAGCTGGAGCCGAACAGAGCTCAATGAAGTTGAATACTTGGCTTTTGCATCTGGGCTCAGCACTCCGTCTCGGTCCCCCAGAGATGTAAAACTTTTAATCATGTATATAGGTTTATTACAATATCCACATTTTTAGAAAAGATTCTCAGACGCTCGCCACAGGTATATATTATAGGAAATTATTAAACTCAAGTTCAGGCCCATAGCAAAATGAACAGTACAACCTATTTTGGGGTTTCCTCTACAGCAGATTTGCCTCATGGAGTCTGAAGGACCTTTTTTACTCCCCAGACACAGGTGGGAGATCCACATTGGCAGGATGAAGACATTTCCAGTTGCAGCTGGTTTGCTGATCTCATTCCAGGCAGGTGCAGCTTCATCAGTGTCCAGGCCCTCCTGCACTGTTGGCTCCAGAAGGGAAGATCCAACAGGACACGCCGGCTTCCTGGCTGACCTGGACACCGTGCCATTGGGGATCTGCAAAGAGCTATGCGTTTATGCCCTTTGAGCAGCTTCTCATTCGAAGAATTTGTAGACCGATTTAAAAAATAATTCTTTCTACAGTTCCTTGTCAGTCAGATAGGAAGAAATTCAGCAAGCAAGTCACTCTTTCTTACTCTGTATAGGCATCTCTCTCACTCAGAGTGTTCACGTGGGACTTTTTAAAAGACTAACTCAGTCTGTTATTGATTAAAAAAAAAAAAAAAAAAAATCTCCCAGCAAATCAAACTAAAGTTTTCACAATTCTTTTTTTCTGCTAGTGTTTTCAACAGTTTCTGCTTTAAAAATATGCTTTACTGCAACAGGTATCCCAGAGTCATTATTTGGGTTGCTGCCAACCAAGATATCAGTCAGGTGATTACTTCTGTCCCTCTATTTCCTGTTTCAAATATCTTCCCAACGCTAGCCCAGGCATACCTCCTAAAGGATCAGAAAAATTCCCAACTCCTACACGTCCCACCTGCTCCTCTGCCTGCCAGCCACTGAAGGTCTCCTCGGTTGCCGGTGATGTCCCTTCTACACAAAGAGCTCAAACGTTATAGCTTTCTTTGAGAGGCGTTTGCTATGAGGAAAGCAGAAACATTCCCTTCCTGCTTTTCATTTTCTGAAGGCACTTGAAGCTAGGCATTTTGCTACTGAAGCCTAAAAGAAGACTAGTCTTCTATGGGGCAATTTCTCTGTGAGCCATGAGGGATCACAAAAGATTAGCCCTTTGCTAACACCATGGCTGAACTAAGGCAATCTGACAACTTATGAAACAAAAGGTCAGATTTACTAAGTTTTCACTCAGCGCAGTGCAGCAGTCGTAAAACGCTGCAGTGGGTGAGAGGAGAGAGCAGGATAGCGCCAAATGTTTTGAAATATGGCACCCTCCTCCTCTCTCCCTAGCGCCGGTGCTGAAATCAGCTGCTGTGTGCCACGGATACACCTTTGGTGGTGGAAGGGTACCCTTCCAGTACAAAATACTAAGTATAGACTGACTTCAACCCTTTTCCTACTTTGTATGTGTACTGTAAATTGCAGCACACGTACAAAGTCGGAAAAGGAAGGTGAAATGAAAGCATTTCTCCTTCCTTGCACCTACTTTAAAAGGGCGTCATTTTCTGGCGCTAAACCCTTTCTACTTTGTTTAGTAAATTGGGCTTTAATGTCAGAAACCTTTGGTGGTTGCATGGGAACGCCCGTGAACACTCAAGGTACGCCCCCTTGGCACTAAGTAATGCAAAGCAGAGCTATGCGCTCCATCGTCTTACATTCATGTTATTTTCAGCACACTGGAAATTAAATTGGTAAAAAGATTGTGCGCTGATTTGTGTCACTTTTGTGATGCAAGCACAGCGTAGAATCTTAGTAAATCTTCGCCAAGGCCTCTAGCCTGTTGCACAAGCATTCACTTGTAAGCATATGGCCGTTTTCGATCAAAGTGGTGACAATACCTCCTTCATGTCACATTTGACCTTTGTGCAGCTGAGCAAACTCTTTGTGCACATTATCAGCAGACATACCAAAGTGGTAAATATGCAATTTAAATACAAAATTGAGCTACTTTTTAGAACAGAGCACATGCAGTTTGGAGCTGTTTAGCAGGCCATAGTTTATCCAGATGTCAAAAATAAAAGATTTCCAAGGTCCACAATTTAAACAAAACGTGGCACAGGTATGGATTTTCTAAAGATTACATAATTGATGCATATTTAATGCCCCCGTCTGGTCTGCGCTTGTCTGCGAAGAGAGAAAACGAATGACTTTGCAATCAACAGGGTTGTTAGCACTGTATCCTGAGACTCACTTTATTCAACATGTTACAGAAAGTGGACGATAGCAGGCCCTTAGAGCTGCCCACCCTAAACTCACAAGAATGATTGCCCAGCAAATTAAAGGCATTCAAGTGTACTTAATTATGAATATTCTTGTAAGTGGATTGGAGGGAATATCTGTAGTCAGAAAAGCGGAATTACACGCTGGACTTCTGCCCACACAACTGGCAATTGGGCCATAGTTTTCTTCTTCTTAACAAACTGGTAAAGTTCTAATTCTTCACAACTTGTAATTTGAATCTCTGGATCAGTTTAACTGTCCTTTGATTAATATGTCACCTTTATGCAAATTATGACAGTGTCTGTGTTTTCTCTTTTGCCCATGCATGCTAAAGAACAAAAACCTCACTACAGCCTTTCACTCCATAGAGTAGGCTGCCATCTTTCTGTATCCAAGTAGATATCCCACCACACTATGATGTCCGTGTACCTGTGTTAACCACCTGGCTAGTCTCTGGTATTTGCTTACATTTGTTTTCTTGCGTAGGACCAACATTTGTCTACTGCTGAGTGCTTGTTCCTCAGTTGTAAGGGTATCTACCTGGATATGCTTTAACATATCCCATTAACCACACGCTGACCAAGGCCTCAGCATCTTTCAATGGCTCTGAATGTGAGTACTACCCCTACAGATATCTGCAATCACTTACCAATCCTGTTACTTGCACTGCTGTTTTAAATGTTATTAGAACAGCAATAGGCATTAGGAAACACTATGAAGTGCAATAAATGGGTGGGGAGTTGAAATTATCTGTATTCCTTGTTTTTATCTCAAATTGGTTAACATTTTACGGCTATTATTACATCTATGCATAAGTATGATTTTAGCTTACAAAGGAACATTTATCTTATTAATATTTTTTAAGACAAAATGTGTATTTTAAATGTGTATTGCTTATTTGTCGAAACTTTTATGGCTATGTGCCGAATAAAGTTAATTTGACTTGACTTGACTTGACTTGAGTATTACCCTGACTTCTTTTAAGTGATATAGCTGCGTTATTATATTAATATATTAACTATTATTCAATGCTTGCTGGCCTATGATTATTATAGCTGTCACTTTTATGTTCAAGCTATGGATTGTGTATTATTTGTTCTCTTTAATATTTTGGAAAGTCTTTTAATATCTCTCGGAGTTAAATTAGTCTCTCCCTTTTGTTAACTGTTCTCTCAGGGATTCTTCTTTGTTTGTACCAAATACCTCTAAGTCCCAGAAGGGATCTTAATTCAACACTGGTATCCCCGGCACACAGGTTCTTTTTATAGCACTATTCAATTCCTGTTTTGGTTGTATGCCTTCTTGAGATGCTGTACATTGGGTCCCACGTTTTATTTTTATTTTTATTTTTCCCTCCCTATTGGTAACTTTTTTGTGTGAAGTGCCTCATGAAGTCTGTAATTTTGTTTGTGTTTTATCTGCTCTAACGTATATGTGGGGCAATAGTTCTTACAAACAGGAAGGACTGATGCATACACATCCATTGATATGCTTCTTCTTTTATGGCCATGACAGGAATTATTAGGAATGATCAATATCCATTTAAAGATACCTAGGGCCTCATTTAAAAAAAATTAAAATGTATGTGGGCAGAACTTGTGGCAGACATTAATGATTCGGTTGATATCTCCCTGTCAAAGTGCAGTCTTTATGAATATTTGCCCTTTCACTCTAAAAAATAGCTATTATGAGTATGTGTCCCTAGAATAAAGACACAGAAATACAGGATCCTTTTTTTCCAGTGGTTTTCCTTGTCTCTGGAGACACATCTGCTAATATTTACCACTTATGCAAAAACAATAGTTGATGGACAGAATGCAGAACAATGTCATACATTCACCCCAGTACAGAGATCTGGGCCTAAATCCATCGTTTTTTTGCTCACCATGCCGTCCCAGTTTGAACCCAGCCATATGCAAATCAGTCTTGACCCTGTGCCTCTTGGGTACAGTCCAGCCCGAACTGCCAAGCCAGGTCCTCCCTGGACTGGAAACAAGCATCCTAGGACCGGTTTCGGGGTTTAACCCCTCTTCAGCCAGGATAGCTTGATTCCAGTGGCATGGAGAGCACGGGACCCACGTCTGGGCATACCCTTCCCACTCGGGGTAAGGAATGCAAAAACAACAGTTGATGGACAGAATGCAGAACAATGTCATACATTCACCCCAGTACAGAGATTTGGGCCTAAATCCATCCTTTTTTTGCTCACCATGCCGTTCCAGTTTGAACCCATCCATATGCAAATCAGTCTTGACCCTGTGCCTGGCTGATGATGGCTGATTAGCCAGAAACCGGTCCCAGGATGCTTGTTTCCGGTCCAGCGAAGACAAGGCTTGGCAGTTCAGGCTGGACTGTTCCCATGAGGCACAGGGTCAGACTGATTTGCATATGGCCATGTCTCAACTGGGGTAGCGGAGTGAGCTAAAGAATGATGATGGATTAAACCCAGATCAGTTGACTGGGGGTGAGTGCTTGCAATGTTCAACACTCCGTCCATCATCCCCTTTGGTTTTGCAATATTTACCACTTACTCAGAACATTCTAACACTCCATCTATAATTTTTTGGTTTTGAATCAGAGAATGAGAGAACTATACTATCTTATGCTGCGGACAATAAGGTCCTAGTTAGCAAGTGTAAGAGAGGACTGCAGCGGTCTTTACATAAGCATTACAAATATTTCCGAACTAACCACTTCACAATAAACTTAGGGCTTATCCTAGGCAAAGAGCATGTTTCTCTAGCAGTGCTTCTACATTAAAACAGATTAACAATGTGTTTTGCTGGATAATTAACTTAATCAAAGTTGCATGTTCAGTTCAAGGAGGATATTTGTTAAATGCACCATGAGTGGTTTTTAGGTCGAGCCTAGCGGCAGCGTGCATGCGCTGCTTGCTCTGCCAGGCATGCTGTATTAGGGTATGCAGTAGAAGCCCTGCCCACTCTCCGCCCATATTTTTAATGTTCTTGTGCCATTATCTTTCGTGAACGCTGGCTTCAGATTCATTAGGAGGCTTGTTAGTCCCTCCTTGGTACCGCCTTGTCTCCTTTAGTTACCGCCCATAAGGATTGGACTTTTTCTGGTGTTGTTACATGCTCTGCTTTCTAAGTTAGTGAGCACTGTTTTCCTTAATGCTCTACCCCTATTCCACAAACGACATCGCAGCATGCCTACTACTGTATTTATTTAAATCACTAATCGGTGCGCTTTAACTATAGCTGCCGCACATATTTAATTAATTATTTTACAGGCGGCCACTTTCACATTACTTTCACTTCAGGTTCCTTAATGAATGTATTTTTACTTTGTGTGAAAGCGCACCATATTGGCTTTCACTTTATTATTGTCCATGCCACTTTGTTTAGACGCTGCTCACTGGAACCTGAATACCGTGAGCAGCGTCTAAATAAATGAGCGTGGCCAACATTAAAATGCTCTTGCATTTCCAAAAGTTTGAGCTATTGGCATTAAAAATAACAATGCCTTTTATTTATGTGTTTGATGTAAAACACATAAACAAAAAGCATTGTCATTTACAATGCCAATCACTTAAATGCTCACGAAAGCTAGACCTATTGCATTGAAAGTTTTGTCCTAGGTTTTGAGGCATGGTGCACATATGACAATTACAAAAAGCTCTAATTTCTGATCTTCTTGAGGGCCCTAAAATAAATGAGGCCAAGGGATGTATATCTTTCACATCTGTCCAACAAGGTACGCTTACACTACTTAAATACAAATATTGTTACATAATGGTATAAAGCACTAGAAATAGGATCCTATTGGGTCTGATAAAGAATGATGAGCGTTTTATTTGTAGTCACATTAAGGGTCGAGAATATGATATTAGCTGTAGGTATCAAGTTCAACATATTCACTAAAATACAATTTAAACTCATTTTCAAAAAATGGAAACTGAATTGATTGGGAATATTTTAAAATGTTGAGCTTCCTTCAACCGGCCCCAATAATACGTCCCATTCGCCAAGTCACCTCATTTTATGATTTCCTGCTAACTGACCTCTCCTCGAGCACCCTCAGCCTGGTGTCCTGTCGAAAAGCAGTAGTCTAAGGATGCCATTACCTGCTTAAGGTTGATTTGTCATTGTTGATTCGGATATCCACAGGGTCATAACCCCAAGGTAGAATGTACAACTTTAATAAAACATAAGATGTGCTTGAACTCAAGAAATGACTTCAGGAAACACTAACATGAGAGTTCTCATAAAAGTGTTTACACCATCTAATCTAAATTATTCCAAATATCTTCCCATTGGTTATACTTAAGCACACATAAGTCATGTTGCTACATCATATAACTATGTAATAACACCCTACCCAATCAATGTCAATATCTAATACCTACGATATGGTATTTATTTATCTATTTGAGAGCTTCATTGATCACATACATGAACCAAGGGTATCAAAGCGCTATGCATAGCGCAGATTGCTGTAAAATAGATTGTGAATACATTGTAATGGTGCAGTTTACTTAAAATACTTACAGCTTACTGTTAGTAAAACATAGACCCTCAGTAAAAAAAATAAGTGTGGCTTATGTACAGTAAGTGCAGGTAGCATCAGTATACCAAGCTTTAGTTTATGATCGTTCATATCTACAGCAATAGCAGTATGAGTGATTGCGTTAGACATTGTCTGAGTGTGAAAGGGAAGTGGTTGGGATTAAGGACACAGGTATTCCTCGATAAAAAAAAATGTCATGTTTCTCTTGAAGGCAGCTGTGGAGAGGTTCGTTTTTAGCTCTGGTGGAAGGGAATTCCAGATTCTTGGAACATTTCGGGAAAATGGCCATGCACGGTTATTAATTTGTAAAAAAAAAAACATAAGTGCCAGGGCTCTAGTCAAGAGGCTTCTGCAGCTTGCACCACCCATTGCAACTTCCAGCGTTGTCAATGACAGTACCTACACAACTAATAACCAGCACACTGCTACAAGTGTGACAATTCAGACTATCCCAGGCCCCCAAAACCATAAAAATAGCGTGGGCGGCAGGTATTAGTTGCTTTTAATGCATATGAATTCATAAATAATTGCTGGTCTGTTCATCTCTAAATTATGCAAACAGGGCCTCCATGTGGCAGCTGTCATAAGTGCTGGTGTTGACAATTAAGTGCTGGTGCTGACAATTGAGTGCCACTGCCGAGCACCGGAAACCACCGGCTCAAATTAAGCACTGGTGGTGTATGCAATCTTTCATGAATCTGCTAGGTGGTTCCTGAAGCATCGAGTTAGTACAGTGTATTGAATGCTGCCCTCCTGACCTTGCCATTTTTTTTGCTGGGTATTTTGGACTGGACAATATGATTCAGGTAATCTGAGGAGGAGATCAAATCCCTGTTACTGAAAAAGTGAGCGGTATTGTGATTTTCAACAGTTTGCTTGGATGTCGGTCTTTTAAAGAACAAAGTGATGTTTTGCACTTTATTTCGTTATGTCTGGATCAGAATTTTCCCATTATTGTAAACAATGGTAGCAGTACTTGCTTGTGTGAGGCTGTTAATTTTTGCTGACATTTTGAGCCCTTTTGATATTTTTCAACAGCAATTAACAACAAACGATTGCATGAAGATTTTTGTGTAACCTGCAGCAGTATTTGTGTGAAAGATGAGGTACATTTTAGTTGACCCTAGTTTACTGCAATAATAATGAAAATGAACTTTTGAAAACAAATCTGGATGTGACTAATAGTTTTATGTCATTTATGCAGTGGTGAAAGGATGACTATGGACAGTAAGTAAGATATGCAAGGAGATCAGAGAACAACAGTAAAGGGTGGAGGAACTTGGAGAAAAGGAGACACAGAGCAAGAGTCTGAAAGAAGGGAGTTGGGTGCGAGTTCAAAATAGGAAAAGGAAAGCGTGATATAAAGGGAGGTCGGTATAGTACGCAAATAAGAGGGTGACAGTGAAGAAGAAATGATGGGGATGCAAGAGAAGGAGTAGTCTAAAGATAACATCACGAGTAAAGGGCTAGGCAGGACCTGGAGATCAAAGGGCAAGTCAAGAGCCTTGAAACAAAAGGGAGAAGAGACAGATAGGCGGCAGACAGAGACCAGCGTAACAGAAAAAACAAAGAGAGGTGGATGAAACAAAGGCTAAATGAACAAGCATTGGCATAGCCAATAGGTCTTGCTTTTGGGACCTTATAAGTGTTTAGCCATGCAACAGTTGCATGACTAAATACTTATAAGGTTCCAAAAGCGAGCCTATTGGCTATGCCAAAGCTTGTTTCTGTTTATTACTGCTCTGTAGTAATGGCGGCACACGGGTGCCACCATTAATACATAAAAGTAATAAACAGGAAAAAAAACACTGGCTCACGGAGAACATCAAAGCGGTCCTGCGGCCGCGAAAGTAAAAGTGATCACGATCAAACATCAAAGCGGCCCATGAAAGTGAGGCATTCGGGCCCGTGCACACGCACTGTAGCTCTAGGCTACAGTGGTAGCACTTTTTTGAGCCCTCACAAAAAGTCTCGCCAGACCAGCACATGCGCTGGGTCAGGCGAGACCTAAAAAGGTAAGCTGAACAGTCAGAGGGACACAGTGGAGAGACAGAGACAAGGGGAATGTGAAAAGTAAGGTTGGAGAGAGAGTGCCGAGACAGCTGGAGGTGAACAGTGGAAGAGAGTGATGGTGCAAAGACAAAGGACAGGCAGAGATGGACTTAGCTCCAAAGAACGGGCAAGGAAATCATTTTTAGGCAGACAAGAGGCAGTTTTCAAGGAACTCAGCGAGACACGCTGGAGTTTTAGGAGGAGAAAGGGTACTTGGGAAATATTACCACTCCAAGGAGCAAGTCAGTAGAGGATAGTGTGGACATGGAGGGAACAAGATAATTAGACAACCTGAATGAGAATGAAGGGAGAGATGCGAAGTAAGGAATGGTGACTGAGTGAGATATGCTGAGTGATAAACTGAAGGGAGTGTGAGGTGAATGGAGCAGTTAAGATGTCTAATAAAAATAAATACTGTTGCTGCATGAGGAAATGGCGCACTATAATCGAAGGAGTAAAGCAAGAGAATGAAAGAATTATGCGAAAAACGTGATTGGGTGAGACATGTTTAGACAGCGAGTGGAAACAGAGTGGTGTGACGTCAGCACTTAAGATTAGCAGTGGAAAGGCGGGAAGAGGGTATTGAGAGACCGGAAACAATGAGCGAATGAAGAGACTAAGATGGGCAAAGAAAGGAAGGAAGTTATGCTGCAGGGTGTTGTGAATCCTCTGGAGGTATTAAGTGGGATGACTGGGACAAAATGAGGAGTAGGTAATCAGGATGGGAGAGAACATTTGATGGAGATAATGAGGAAAATGATGGGGATGCAAGGGAGTGAGTTGGGCATGATACTTAAAGCATGTGTCAAGAAAAAAAGACAGCGAGGCATGCCGATGGAAAACTATACTAGAGATTGGCATGAGGAAGCAGAGTGTGTGATGTATGCATCTAAGGGAAATGAATGTGTGGTAAGCAGTGTACAAATGGATGAAGAGTAACTTCTGAAGCAGCAGTAGTTAACCTTAAAAGGAAATCAGACAGGGGTGTGGCCGAGCCGCCAACTGCAATGGCAGCATGGCAATAAACCTCCGGAACCAAAAGCCCTTTCCCTGAGGGTTACAGCATCCATCCTTGCCTCTGCCGACCAGCAATGGGAGGAAATTGCACTCTTACTCCCCCGGCAATGCAGCGAATCATCGTTTTATGTCCGTTACCTCCTCCAGCTGCCAGCTCAGGGGCTGCAGGTGAACCTGAGGAATAGCCTGCAAGGCCTATTTGGGCCCCTCCCCACCCTAACGGCACCACCCGAGCTTGCCGCACAGGCCTCCACTGCTTCTTATTCCCAGCCTGGGACTGGCTGCCCCAGCTTGCCTCGGAGGCCCCGTGGTGACAGGGGCCGCAGGTGAGTCTGAGGCTGAGGTGTCATGCTGGGCTGTCTCCCTAAGCGCCTTATACCACAGTCTCAGGCCTCAACACATGCCCACCGCGACAAGTTGCTATGCCTGCATCTGCTGTAGCTCACTGGGGCCTATCGGGACATGCCCTCACAGCTACCATCTGCAACCACATTGAGCTTTTGTCTGCATTTACTGCATCCGGCTGCTCCTTGCGTGGCAACCGGCCGACCACGCCCTCAGCCAAGACAACATACCAGCGCTTACTAAACTGCAACCCGGCAGCATTCTGCAGTGTGAGGCCGCACTGCCACTCCGCTATCCCCCCTTGTGCTGATGCCTGGGGCCCACCGTTGATTGCCTCACTGCCCCTTTGGGATCTGCACCAACCTGTAAGTACTCACCAGCGGTGCCCCTGCGCCTCACATTCGCCAGTGCTGTGGGCTCCATGCTACCCTGACTAACCAGGCTCTGATACCACTATTGCCCTGATACTCCACATAGCCTCCACTGGTTACCCTAGCTGCAGGGATTCTGCACCTTTACCATCACCGTCGGTGCTACCTTCGGGGGTCCCCCTGTGTGTCCTCTCCCTCTATTGACAGTGTTGGGGACCTCTTCTACACACAACGCACCAATACACTTCATCTTTGGCAGTTGTCTTGCTCCACTCCCTTGTGGCCCCCAGCTCAACATTATAAGCTCTTTAATCATGGGTTGGGAGGACCTCAAACAAAGCAGGCTCACCTTTGATCGTCCCAAATCAACTGCGTGATCTGACCCCCCCATCGGATGTTAACGACGACTGCGAAGCATCTGGGTTTCCTGACTCTCCCGAGGGTGTGGCGGCAATCATGGCGGAATTTCGAGCCCGCTTTCGCACCATTGACGCATGTTTTGATACTCTTACATCTCGGCTTGACCATATGGGGGAGCACTTGGACCAACATGGCAACCGCCTTGATGCAGTGGAGGAAAGTGACTCAGGCCTTGAGGACAAAAACACCACACTGATCTGCAACCTGGAGAAGACAGAATGCTTCTTGAAGGCAGTAGTCATTAGAAATGAGGACTTAGAAGCACGCTTATGCTGGAATAAGATATGCATCATTGGCCTGGCGGAATCTACCAATGTGGGGCGTCCAGAATACTTTGTAGAAACCCTACTTACTGACTTAGTTGAAACCCACCATGTCATCTCTACTTTTGTTGTGGAAAGAGCCAATAGATCTCTTGGCTCTCTCCCACCTCCAGGTACCCCGCCTCTCCCTATTGTGGCCTGCCTTTTGAATTACAGGGACCGCCACACTATACTCTGCCTGGCCCATGAGAAGTCTCCTTTGCAGTATCAACTTCACACTTGTGGTCCACTAGGCAAGGCGGAAATTCGCAGATGGGAAAGCGTCACTCAGAAAACACTGACTTAAATACTGTATGTTATATCCAGCTAGGGTCCAAGTGGTGGTGGATGGTAAACCATGATTGTTTGACACCGCAGCTGATGTCCTTGCCTTTTGTAAATGCCTGGGCCCTGGTCGACCCTCTTCAAATCGCACCAGCCTGGAACTCTCATTTTCAGACCTTAACGTTTCGGCTAGTGTCGACATTTTTCCCCTTTACCCGAACTGCTCCAACACTGCTGTATTTTCCACACTGTTTTCTACATTTGCATTATGATTAGGGCTCCCGGTGTTATGGTATCTATTTTTTTAACATTTCCGTCTGTATTTATCCATATTTATTTTTTAGTTAACTTATTGGTATTTATCCATATTTATTTTCCATCTTGAGAATAAACAGAGTTGTAAAATGGTATATAGCCACATTTATTTAACTGCTAAACATGCACTCATACTTCGATGCCTTCAAGTTTTTTCAAATTAGGCAGCCAAATATAACAAAACACTACACCCACATGTAAATATAGCATTATATAGAAACATATGTTAACTAATGCCTGTATTTAAGGAAATCTCATCCTGTTTTTTAACTCGACATGCTCAGGCCGTTGGCCTGGAATTCATGAAGGACAGCATGGAAAGTCACTCACAAGGAGCGCACTTTTCTTTATTTTTCTGCTTTTAAATATAAATACTGACAGAAAAAACATATTTTTTTCTGGCTGTATTTATCTGTAAAAATCAGTCAATTCGGTCAATATGTCATTGTTTCCCCCTTTTTTTCCACTTCTACACACATGTAACCCTTTTTTTCATTACTCCATCACTAGTTATTACCTGTCATAACAGGCATCAAGTTCTGACGCGTTGCTCGCCCCCCAAGGATGAGTCCCTATTTCAAAATGTTGCAGTCTCTGTTTGTTGTTTTGGTTTTGATGGGATTAACTAGGTGTCTGATACCTGGTGTGGGTAGGGGGTGGGTGCTTTAGTTTTCCATTACGATTGTTATTACAATGTGCTTTTTTTGTTTCTTCCCTTCTTTGTAGCACACTGGATGAGGCCAAACATTAATTATTTAGTACAACTTGACATGCTCAACATTTTCTTATTCTTCCATAAAGGGGGACACTAGATGATCTGTAGATATCACACTCCTTCCCGGGAATGTGCATGTATTGAACAATCCTCGAAAGGGCAGATTGGTGTTATCATATCTTAACCAACATGGCATTAAGATTGCGTTTCTGCAGGAAATAAATCTCCCTCCACAATCATCTCCTGCATTTGCGACATCATGGGGACCCCACAGATAGTTTGCCAATTACAGTCCTTACTCCTGTGGGGTCTGCACACTTTTACATAAAAGTCTCCCCTTTACTCACCATAACGCCACTGCAGATGACCAAGGCCACAATCTTTTAGTAACGGGTACACTGCTGGGGAGGAGACTTCTCTTTTTAAACGTTTATTCCCCAAACACCGATAATCCTCTCTATTTCTAGAATACATCTGCTCTTCCAGATAGATTTGACACAGATATAATTTTTTTAGGAGGCGGCTAGAATCTACTTCTAGATCCCACTTTTGACTCCACTAGCACTTGATCGGGAGGAAAACCACGCTCATTACTTATTCTTCAAGATATTGTTCATACACACACCCTCAAAGACACCTGGCAGCTTTGACACCCCACCACCCCGATCATACCTTTTATTCTGCTTCACATGCGGTGTGGACATGCTCGGACTTTTTGGTACATCTCAGTGAACGGTCGTTTTTGGCTTCGGGACATACAGGTATTGCCACACACACTTTCTGACCATGCACCAATTAGACTACTATTCATTGCTCCATATGGTGGAGTTCCGTTGGCCCTTCCCCACTACTGCCTTGTTATACGAGTCTTTTCATTCTGAACTAGGTGATGCTACACTTGATTATTTTAAGACCAACACAGGGTCTGTCAGCCATTATACTACTTTATAGGATGCCTTCAAGGCGTACATTGGTGGGGTCTGCATTTTGAAACATGTGGGGAGTACTGCAAGACCTCTGCAACAGTCTAGCACAATTGGAAGCCGAACTCACAGACATTGATAGGGGAAATACCCAACTTCTCTCCCTGTCATCTTTACATAGACGTTCAGTTCTTCTGGAGGAATTTCATGATCTTGTTGGCAAATATTCTGCAGCACACAGATATGACAAGGGTGAGCGCCCTAGACGAACTCTGGCACGCCTCTTGTGCCCTCCCCTCAACTCTGGGTACAGTGCTGAGCTCAGCCTGGATGATGGTACCCAAGTTGTGACCAACGAAGACATAATTCATGAGATTGTCTGATACTATAAATCTTTATAAACCACGCGATTGACCACTGATGCCACAATACACCAGGCTTACCTCAAAGAGATCGCTATGGTCTGGCTTACTACTGGCCAGTCCCAATTCTTAAATGAGCCTTTTACCCTGAGGAAATTACCCAGACAATTGACTCCTTGGATGACACGAAGGCCCCTGGCCTTGACAGCCTTTCTGGCATTTTTTACAAAGCGTATAAAAAAATGTTGACTCCACATTTACTGAAGGTTAATGCCGAGGCCCTAGACAGAGTGGTCCTCCCTGCCACCATGTGACGGGCAGCGATCTCCTTGCTACTCAAACCCAGCAAGGACCCCACTCTCTGCTTGTCTTACAGACCACTCTCCTTACTTAACTTTGACAACAAAATCCTTAAAAAAGCAATGGCTAATAGATTGTAATTATCAGTTGAACACATAATGTCTACCATGCAAACTGGGTTCATACCACATAGATCCGCCTCATGTTAATCTCCGCTATGTATTCTCTGTTCAAAATAGGGTTTCTCCAGAAACACCTTCTGTGCTGGCTCTCCTGGATGTGGAGAAAGCTTTTGATTCTCTGGAAAGGCCCTTTCTCCATGCGTCATTACAAAAACTTGCCATTCTCCCTGGATTCACTGCTCTTGTTTCTCTATTATATGCAGACCCCACTGCCAGTATTTGAATTTAGGGCCCCATCTCTGAATCCTTTCCCTTATCTCACGGCACCATCAGGGCTGCTTGCTATCACCTTTATTGTTCATCATAGTCATGGATCCCTTAATACATCATCACCAAGAAAACCACATGCATTGAGGCATCCAATTTATATCTCGGCCACTCCTCATGTCTACGTATGCCCACAAAATACTTTTATTGGTCTGGCACCCATCAGACAATCTGACCCCTATAGTGAGGGAGAATATTCGGTTTGGTGGCCTTTCTGGTTTATGCATCAATTGGGTGAATTCGAAGCTGTTCCCTCTCACCGCTGCTATTAGTCCTCCCACTTGCGAAGATCCCTTTAAATGATCTGGTGACACCACTAGGTA
This sequence comes from Triturus cristatus, assembly GCF_964204655.1. Lineage (NCBI taxonomy): Eukaryota > Metazoa > Chordata > Amphibia > Caudata > Salamandridae > Triturus > Triturus cristatus. The sequence continues at coordinate 586,069,214 of NC_140591.1, read as the reverse complement.
TTTAGGTATTATTTTGCATAGAGACAAAGAACAAATTATGTGCTTAAATTACGATCCTGCCATGGATAGACTTTTAGCCCAGGTTGATCGCTGGATACGGCTTCCCCTCTCAATGGCTGACCATATAGCCATTATAAAATTGACGGTCCTTCCCCCTTTTTTTATATTTATTTTTAAACATACCTATCAATTTACAAAACTCATCATGGTGGTTTCGCCGTTCCTGATTTTTGCATTTATTTCTTGGTTTCCCAGGATCAATGTGCATATTATTGGTTTCATCCAGATGCCCTGCTACCTGATACCAAATTGGAGAATGATTTGGCAGATCCCACACCCCTAAGTGCTTTACTACCGCAAGGCCTCAAGCTAAACCCTATGGACATACAGACTCTGTTTACCACCTGTTGAGCCTAGCGGGAACTCAGTAGGGCACTAGGTTACGATTTATTATACTGTCCCACACTCCCCCTTTCCTCAAACCCCTGGCTACTATTAGTGGCTGAAAAACTTGTTCAACGTACCATAGCTAGACATAATCTTCACTTCTTCTGTGATTTGTTCCCAGTTAGACACGCAATATCTCGTACTATTGATGCCGCATATGCTGACATTACATACATGGATAGATTATATGGAACGCTGTGGTCCCACATGCCCTCCTACCCCCTCGCCCCTGAAAACTTCCCTCTCCTTACCCTTTTGATAACAGTCATAGATGGATCACATTTGATCACTAAGCTTTACCATGCCTGCATGGCTCTGAAACATACACATGACAGCCGAGTGCTGCGGTGCTGGGAAGAGGATCTAGGTAACCCCCTCACTGACAAAGACTGGGCACAATGCTGCACACAAATTAATTGGTATCCCCAATCATCGTCATAAATTACTCGATTTTCGCTTCTTACATAGACCCTACACTGCTCCTCTTGAGCTTGCCAAATTTGACCCCTCCAGGTCATCCCTCTGCCCTAAATGTAGTTTCCTGGGAGCAGACTTTACACATATGACCTGGGCCTGTCTTGTCATTGCTGCATACTGGAAGGATGTGTTTGGTATCCTCTGTCAGATGATTTCGCTAGCCCTAGACCCCGCTCGACTTCTGGCATTGGTCAGCAATGTTTCGTCCATTCCAAAGGGCTGTCATCGATTCATCTCTATTGCTTCATTACTAACAAAAAGAGAGATTGCACTTCACGGTGGTAATACTATACATCCAACCACTAAAGCGTGGCTCTGAAGCATGACACATTGCGACCTCACGACTGAGGTTTACTCTACAATACAGGCCTCATCTGCTCAACCAAAAGATATTTGGCAGGCTCACTGCTCCTACTTGCTCTCCCTAGACACTGTCTCTCTGGTTTCAACCCCCCAAACACCTGTTACCACCTCACCATTATGCCATACTAGCCAGGGCACTACTACATGAGTCTGCATAAGCCCTGAAGCATATTTTTCTCATTGATGCTTACTCTTTCGTTCTCCAATGTATTTTCAATTAATCTTTTTAAATGTGTGTGACAATGCCTTATTGTATAACTGAGTCAAACTGTAATCATATGAAGTTAATGTAATGTTTAGGTCTCATCCCTTTTATTGTATTTTTGTATTGCATTTGTGAAAATCTCTACATTAAAAAAAACCTTCTAGGGAAACCAATGGTAATTTTGCACACCTGACCACTATGCACTAGCATGGCCGGCTTTAGGAAGGTGCGACCGGTGCAGCCGCACCTGATGCTGACTTTGGTGGGGGCGCTGTGTTTACAAATAACTTTTTTGTTTACAACCTCGTGAACTTCCTTGTGTGTCCAACAATTTTCATGCAACAATACAAATGTCAAGATAACGCTGGTGATTAATGTTCCTACTTTTGAGATATCAGAATTTAGTCTAGTGGCAATTTTGGCGCATCATAAAGTAGCATGGAGGGTTAATGTGCCTGCTGCAAAGAACATATACCATGCAGATCACAGAACTGAGTGAGTGAGCTATGAGTAGTGCTTTAAAAAATGAAATGTATGTCAGAGAGAGGTTATAGAGAGATGAGGGGCACTGTTTTGTTCCCCATAGTTTTATATAACGCAAACTTGACCCGAAGGCATCAGGAAGCAAAGCGCTTTACATGAGCACCAGTTGCATTACACAAGGTCTCATTCACTTTTGTTAGGCATGGGGAGATTAAGTGATTTGCCCAGAATCACAAGAAGTTGAACGTAGTTGCCGAGACTCGAACCCCGTTCCCCAGATTCGAGGTTGACCGCCCTAGCCGTTAGGCCACATCCTCTCCCCAAGGCAGTGGTAGTGAAGGAATTCAATGAGAAGGAGGTCATGGGGAGCGCCAAAAAAGACTGTCGCCCTGGGCGCCACTAGTGCCACAGCCGGACCTGAGCTCTAATTCCATATTGCTCCATATAATAATTTTAAGTAAATCGTAATTTCCACATGCTGTACCATTTTCTACCTAACATTTTCTTTTCGCTACAAAATCTTGTGGTCAATGTCAGTATATTCCCGAAGAAGTAGGTGGCATAGAGGGTTTGTCTTATACAGGTAGACAGATCACAGTTGTGATTTTTCTTTGAAATACAATTGTAATCCACACTGAACACACAGGAGTAAGAATAAAATGCTGAAAAAATATGCAGTAAAGTTTAAAAAGACCAATGAAAGGTACTTCTATCCTTCAAAGGCCTCACGGGTAAGGGGCACCACCCACCTTACTTACAGTATTTATCAGGACCAGCCACTATCCTCCCACCTCAGCAGCCACTTTGACTCCCTCCCCCTTTTGAAATGCAATAAACAATATCACACGTGGGTCGTGAGGCTGAAACTATGGAACCAGTCCCAAACCATGCTGGCTGGATTTTTTCAGACCTTGTCTTTTTGAAAGCACTGAAATTGTTTGTGTTTACAAACACAACAAGGCCATGTAACGTGGATTTACACAGAGATGACCGTTATGCGTGCATGCTACACATCACTAATACATGAAGTAGGATGTTTTAAGGTTTTTCAGTTGTATCCAGGGCACAAGACATAAAAAGTAAGTTCAAGGAATAATGCTAAATACTATCAGAGAAATTTACGGTATACGAAGTGGCATTAGAAGTCAATGATATGCCTCTTTTTTTGGGAGTGGGTCCATTTCCAGTCATATTGAAAGTATATTGAATGATAAATGGGCCTGAAAGGCAGAATCAGTAGTGCATATGACTGGCTGATGAAAATAACAAGCTATTATTTGGGGACCAAACGTGCATTAACTTAAAGTGAAAATCAAGACAAAATACTTTTGTGTGGCAGAGAGGGTGGTGTATTCAGCTTATTTAGAGGGGTGGTCAGAATGTTTCTTTCCATCTGCGGAATTGTTGGAATTTGGCGACTACGCATTACTTTTGTAATACGGAGTTCCGGCTAATCGCCGGATGGCAGAATATTTTCCTGCAAGGCACCATAAATGCCAGCGTGAGTGAGATTCAGCTTCCCCCAGCGTGATTTTCTAATGCAGGGGGTTGCGGTCGGTCACGAGTGGTGCGGTCAGAGGGCTGCTGCTTGAGTAGTTTTGCTGCCGCTCAAGTAGATTTTCTACTTGAGAAGACCCAAAATCAAATTGAATAGCCGCGCGCTCTTGCTCAGCGCATGCTCATTTTTCAGCGCTACTGGAGCTAAATTGCAGCTCAGGTAGCGCGGCGTGCATATTTTCTGCCCATTGGCGGAACTCCAAGGAATCTCGCTGAGTTTCTATGTAACTTTGAGGAATTTCACTCCGCAAGTTACGCCCACCCCTACGATTGAAAATGCTACTTTCATACTTCAAGAGCTCTGCCTTTGAGAAGTAAGTTTCAGAACTAAATCTGAAGCTGATGTTTGTGGAAGAATTCCTTCTGTTTGTGCAATCATTCGTTCAGAGTTTGGGAGGCTTGTTGCTGAATTTGGTTACTTGATACAACTCACCGCTAAAGAAATTGTTTCATGACTTGATTGAGGGTGTTTCACCATTTACAATAGAAACACATCCTGCTGTCTGGTGCCTGCGCAGGTAAGACCGGTACAGCCTGTTCGCTCTTCGAACCTGTAGTTGCATTTGCTTGAAAGTAAAACAGAAAACCATTAAATGAATTCAAGCAGGATATGAGACACATGTGCTATTGTACATAGTGTTTGTCTTAAGCGGCGCAATAAAAATAAGTTGATGTGTATTTTGTTTCCAGGGTAACAGAGCATCAAATAACACGGCTCGCTGTAGCTATAATACGGGGTTTAAGTGTAGAACCTTGAATTATCATTAAAAAAACATGAGAGCGCAGGATTTATTGAAACAACTGATATGGCAAGTCCAAGCAGGCAGACAAAACCCAGTGAATGAATTTTGATAATAAAGGTAAATGTGCGGTTTACTCACAGGATATCAATTGTTTGCTACACAAACACTCCGGACCCATTGATTAACCAATCAGCTTAGTCAGCTAAATGGTGGCTTGCCGAGTGTTTACTTCCTCTAACAACCCACACAATATGATTTCTGATGATGTCAATCCCTGCCCTTTCTTTCAGCCACCCACTCTCATTTCATCATATTCATGATAAAAACTGCATACCTGCAGGGATCTGACACAATGCCTCACTGCAGCTTAAGAACTCAGCAATTGTGGAAATTGAAAATGTTCTCTGCTTAAATTTACCAACTGATACTGTGCCAAGTGGATGCCCATACTTCACCCCACTTTTTCATGCTACGAACTACTGTAATTGAGAACTTTAATCAAGTTGGTTCATTTAAGGGGAACCAGGACTACAATTTCCAGAATGCACTGGGATATTAGCAGCAACCTTGGGCCTTTAGCATAGAACCCTTGATGACAAGTAGCCAACTTAATTAGGATTGCTTTGCATGGATTACTGTAGATCTGGGCTCCTTTGTCAGCTTCTGTTCATTAACAGACATTCCTCCTTTCATAGTAGACAGGAACAGCAGCAAAAGAACAGAGAAAGGCATATATTTGAAAGAACTGATGGTGGTGGGTTAGTGTAAGCCCTGCAAATGGATACAAAATGCTCCAAATCACAGCTGAGTTGGTGACCAGGGGCCTAATGCAGGCCCCTGTGGGGGGAATGGGGGGGTTGTGGAGGGAGTTGGGGTGGGATAGCGGCAGGGGGTCAATGAACATCTCTGGAGAATATAGGGGACTCCTCATCTAATTCTGCGGGGGGCGTCTTTTTGAGTTACGCCACTGCTGGTGAAATGTCCCATGGGTCTATTCTTTAATCAGCGACATATCTATGGATATAAAATATAACGCTAGCCCTCATAATAAATTACAGGTATTAATTGAGATATTAAATAGATATGGGATGCAAAATCTGAAGGGAGGATGGAGCACTCGGCAACCCAATCCTGAAAAAAACGAGATGGCGGCTGTCCGAATGCTTGGGTGGCCACGCTCTACCAGTGTGATATGTGCCAGACCAGGAAATAGCAGAACTGTTGGAACGTTTGATTCTGATGCCAAGCAGATTTTCCACCTTAAACTCCTTATCTTGTATTGTCAATATTTGCATTGCACTCAGTGTGAAACCCAATCTACCAAGCGTTTCAATACAGGGGTGAGTAACAGTGGAAGCGACTGGACCAAGAACAGACAGTGTGTCAAGAACTTGAGTTCACGCACTCTGACTCGGATCTTAATATTTTATCCCGCACACCGCACCTCTTTAATGGAGCCACGAAATCCAAGGCAAACAGTGGAAGGACAGGCTGCCAAAGGTACATTCTATTTTTAAAATGTGCACACGGATATCTCAGCAATAAGGTAGCTGAACATACCCAAGAGAGTAAACTGGAAGCCCGTAATAACCACAAAAATGCCTACAAGGTTTGAGTGAAAGAACCCAGTTTATTAATCGAAAGCAAGGTCATAAAAACGATGTAAAGGTGACTGTCGTGGCAAAGCTATGAAATTTTAATTAGGTGGGAGTTTATTTTATTGGTAATGTTAATTAGCACTTGTATAGCAAACTACTGCACAAATATTACGTGTGTGTTGTGCAAATCTATATATGACAGATTATGGAAAACCTTGAAACATGTTCTGTGCTCTGTATTACTAAGCTGCTCCTAACAGCAACACAGTGTCAGTTTATGCACCACAGGAAAGGATAGGTTTTCAGGCCTTATATCTAGTAACATAAGGGTTCACCTACGCAGGGCTCCCAAGTTTCTACGGTACATTTGTGAGAATCTCATCCAATCCAGGCGCTTGCTTTGCATGCTGGGACCTGTAGTTCTTTTCAACCCACTACAAAACTGGCAGTACAAATTACAGAATGGAAAGCAAAAACCTGGACTGGATTTGGTACTCACGCACGGACCTGGTTAACTTGATAGTTGTGCATAATGATTATAACTGTTCACCCAATGCACAAAACACACAGCTGCAAGTCTGAAATCTGTAATAGATTTGCACCTTACGTGTGTAAATGTGTACTATTTCATATGCATTTCTAATGCAAAGTAACTTTTCTTAAACCTAGTTGTGCAGAGTCTCAGCTTTGACACAGATGCTTGCCAGGTCTATGCATATGCGGCTCATCCAGACCAGGTGATTTATTTGCAATCTGGTTGATGTAGTCCTCATTTTACAAATGTGCAAAAAGTACTCCTCGTCTCAGAAAGCAAATTGAACCCTAGAAGAAATGAGCTACTCACACACGAATTGAAAAAAAATTCAGAGCGCTGGCTTTGTAGAAAATCTATATGGATATGATAAAGGGATTAAAGACATTCAAAGAAATCCTTTTCTTCGAAAAGTTATATCAAACGCCCACTATGATAATTTATGTATTTGTCTCACAGTCGAAACTTGTGGTCTCTCAATCATCACAACCAGTATAAAATCTTCAGTGTAGGTGTGATGTGGTCTTGCTAATTTAGACCTAAATTAAGTCAAGAGGAGTGATTAGAGGTGTGTTGGAAATTGAAGAGATTTTTTTCAGGAGACAAATTTTGAAGACATGGCAATAGTTCAGCTGACTTATGCCTGGGACAAGCAGTGCGGGTATTTTGTGAGATAGATGCAACAACGGTAAGGGTCCTCGGATCTGTTGTAGATGGAGAAATACTCTACCGAATGTAAATATCATGGTAGGCGTTAGATGTGGCATCCTTGGAGGGTTTTCCCCCAAATGTGTTGCTTTCAACCCTCCTGTTTGTTGACTTTGTTATTGCTGGTTTAGGACTCTGCACACTTTACCACTGTTAACCAGTGTTTGTGGTCTCTGCTTAAAACATGGTAATGTTGGCTTATACCCAATTGACACATTTAATTTATCTGTAAATCCCTAGTATATCAGCACTACCTGTGCCCAGGGCCTGTTAATGACATGCTACTAGTGGGTCTGCAGAACTGATTGTGCCACCCACTTAAGTGCCTCTTTAAACATGTCTTAGGTCTGCCATTGCAGCCCGTGTGTGCCATTGTAGGCTGTGTGTGTCCATTTCGACCTGGCAAAATAAACATTTTGCCAGGGCCAAACCTTCCTTTTTAATACATATAAGTCACCTCTAGGATAGGCCCTGCAAATCAGAGGGCAGGGTAGAGTGTATTTAAAAAGTTGGGCATGTACTTTTAAGTTTTACGTGTCGTAGTAGTGAAAACCCCCTAACATTGTTTTTCACTTCTGCAAGGCTTACCTCTCCCATAGGATAACATTGGAGTTGCCTTATTATATTTTATCAGTGTTATTTCCAAAAGAAACCACATTGAGGAAGAGTCAAATGGTGGCTCATCACAGCCAGAAGGAAAGATAAAGGTAAAAGTTAACCCTGGTTGTTTTCATTTTTGCTCCCAATGTTGGGCATCCTTCTTCTATGATGAAAGGAATGTAATTGGAAGAGTTTGCCTTGTTTCGTGAATTAAGATTGGTGTACACAAAAAAATAGTTTTGCTTCACATTTATGTTTAATGTATATACATGTTGTTGTTTTTATTTGTATTGTATATTTACCCTTAAATGAATAAGTGTTTGTCTTGTATCAGACTAATTGGGAAAAAAAGAGAAAGAAGATATTAAAAGGTTAAATAAATAACCAGATCTATTTGGATTGATTCCAAACGATCACTGCTTTAACTGGCAAGCAGTTAAATCAAGGAGTAGCCGGGTACATTGTTGTGCTGTCCTTATTTCGGCCCCACCTGGCTACCGCCTTCTGGGCCAAACTCCCCTTGTTCTTTGACTTTTAGAAAGGTGGCATTAGTCTGCCTTAGCCATTTGGTACCTGTCCCCTATCTCTGGGTCACGTGACTGGGTGTGGGTGACAGTTGGACTTTATGTATTCTTCCTAGACAGCCATACACAATGGGGAGCTTAGGTTTGACTGGATGGGCCATCACTGGAGGAGATGGACCGAGCACAACTTGCACATAATAGGTTGTGTTCTGGCTCCACACAAAGAGCTGCAAACTCCCTGTAGTTAGTCTGGAGCCAGAGCAGGGAAGGCAGGGTATCTGTGTACTTCAAAGGCCTACCTCTAGAAGCTTCTGCCCACTTCAAAGGTAATACACTAAACAATACCTTAACCACAGTGGCCCAAATGGAACGCAAACAAATGTTCCTACCCAAACGACAACAAGAGAGTAACACCATGATCCGTTTTATTACAGACTACCACAATGGTCATCATCAACTAATACAAAGCTTGAAACGACACTGGCATCTCTTACAACAAACACCCAGCCTAAATGACCATCTGAAAACATATCCAGTAATGACATTCAGCCGAGCACCCAACCTCAAGAATCTTCTGTGCAAATCTGAATTTGAAGACAAAAGGAAACCCATCACCACATTCCTAGACAGACCACCAGGATTTCATAAATGTAAAAACTGCAGTATTTGCAAACTGAGCAGGAGTAAAACGACACAGGTACCACTATCACAAGGAAAGGAAGTTACCATCAAAGAATGGATTGATTGCAACAGCAAATTCACCATCTATGTAATCATCTGCCCTTGTAGGGAGCACGATACAACCACTACGCACCCGGACTCAGGAACACTACAGCAACATACATAAGCACAACGCCGGTCATCCACTCACAGAGCATTTCCACGACACGCACCCACACAAAAAAGACTTCCTCTTCTTTGTTCTAGAAATTGTCCATCCAGCCAGAAGAGGGGGGACCGCGAACAGAAACTCAGAAGACAAGAAAGTGAACTCATCCTGAAATACAAAACAGTGACCTTGGGGCTTAACAAAGATGCAGAAATGCATGTGTGGCTGGGAGAAGACTAGTGCGAAAGGGCACTGCAGGACTGAATTGAAAATTGTAATGTGCCTCTGCCATCTCACCTCTCCCCTATGCCCTACCTAGCCTCTCCACCCTTGCCTGCTCACGCAGCCAGAAACTTAATTTCCGCACAAATAATAACTTAAAATCACGACTGCGCCCATAAATTTATTTATAATTATGGGCATTCATGCTCTCTACTTTGACCCAACAATATGCAACCATTTTCCTGTGTATGTCCACGTTTGCTCCTTATGTCAAATTTATCACCCTACACTTCAAGTTGTTATCACCCTCTAGATTCAAGAACCCCCTTTATTGACCGGGGTGCACTGACACTGGTCTAGTACTACCCCTCTAGCCCATGACCTACTCTCTCTCCTCATACCACATCATACATGCGATTGCTGGATTTATATGAAATCCGCCGCCTTCTACTCAAGTCCACGTATGACCTAGGACATATGACCTTGAGGACCCTAAGACTCTCATAGGGTTCCCCTCTTTCTGACCTAATCTACTCCCAACTGTCAACCACTCATCCACCCTTACTCTCTGATCAGTAACTCACCCCAACATTACCACTCCAATTTGGCACCCAACATCACTAGTAGCCTTCCCTACGATCCATGTACCGGAAGCTATACAGTTGTGCACCTGTGACTCATTTAGGAGTTCTACTCCCCCATCCCGTTCTTTCCCCCCGCCCACATAATACCCCCCGATTATTACTACACACCTATCAATTAAGTGCTCTCCCTCGCCCACACCATTCTTGGGACCTTTCCACATCTTCACTCTACCCTTTTCACCAGAAACCTAACCTTTCCAATACGGCACCCAATATCACCATAGCTTCCCTTCTGAGTCGCGAACTGAAAGTCCAACATCAGTGCATTTAAAATGGCAAACATATTTCTCCCGCAATCATCGACTGCCACATACTGCAACGACCCGGACCGGCATTATGCCCTGATTTTGAGGTAAGCGACGAACCCATGACCTTCCCCGCTCCACTACATGTCCGTCCCCGACTTCCCCTCCCCGAACATGACAGTTACCTGACCTTTTCCCTCTATTTTCCATTTAGAAACCTAAGACTATTTTGACCAAGACGACTTGATCGATACCTTTAGCTCATAACCCGTAAGCCATACAACACCCTCTCGTGTGCTGCAATATGCTCACCACAGAGTGAGCTCACGTAACACATGATACAACCCACAACATAACTGTTATTTGCCTTAGGCACCGATGTGCAACCCGATTAGCTCTAATCCACCCGCAGGATCACTTTCTAGAATACCATGGCCTCTGACACCTTAGCAAATGCGCCACTACACCTGAATACTTATGCCTTAATACTCAATTACCCGTAGATATGTCACGATGCGACCATTTGCCTAATAGATAGTCTGATACTCTTGAGGTGTAACCTCTTACTTAATTTATGCCACCATAGTATGGTAACAGTACACAATAATCAGGTTGCCCCTGTGTAAATGAATTTCGCTTCCTTTCTCTTCTTGATGCGATTACTGTCTCCTGTTGGACCGGACATTGCGGAAACAACCATTGTAAATATACGATCACCTATAATATAATCTTCTTTACTCCATTGTTATTTTCCATGTCTAATGCGTATCGCTTGACAACGTTTATCATCATTGAACAATTGAACTTAAATTTGCTATTTGTGGCACCTATACGACGCTATTTTATTTCGCATGAACTTTTTGCACAAAATGCCCTTCTAATACTACTGCTGCACCATTGTAATTTTCCATGTCTAACGCGTCTTGCTTGACACCGTTTATCTTCATTGAACAATTGAACTTGAATTCGTTATTAGTGACACCTATACGACGCTATTATATGTCGCATTAACTTTTTGCCCTAAAATGCCTTTCTAATACTACTGCCACACCCGATGCATGAATTCTGTTTCTTTTTCCTCCCCGTTTACAATGCGGTTTCTATGCACAACATGCTGCTATCCAATTCATGCACTTGAAATCGGTCTCCTTTTAATCCAGTGCTACCTCCCTGCCGTACTGTACTGTCATTCTGTCTCCTGAATATTTGCCACCCAATTGGTGGGTTTTTTGTTTCTGTTTATGTATAACCCTTATTTTCCAATTAACACATTTTCTACCGTGGTAAATATAACCCACCATATGTGATGACCGCCGATTGATCACACACCATTCTCCTCCCTCTACATTGTGTGCCTTAAATCAACTTCTAATGTATAATGATTGTACCATGCAAGCCCATATAGAAATATGTATTTCATTAACATTTAACTTGCACACTTGTATATCTTATGATTCACATATCAAATGTTCTACAAGCTTCCTGCCGCTCCTTCTGTCTCTACTCTGTCTTTTCCCCTTCTCTCCTATCCTATTCCCTGTCTATTTCTCATTTGCCTCAATCTCCCATATATCTATTCCTCCCTGTGTGATTCCCGAAATATGTTGCCCCTTTGCCTTACCCACGTGCCTGTCCTTTAATATGACGGACCTCACTGATGTAAACAACTATACGTCTTTGTCGTTGTGTCCCTTTTCTTGCCCTTTCTCTCCTCTCTCTTTTCTCTCTCCTTTCCTTTTTCCCCCTTTTCTCGACTACTCCACAAACTAACAAAATTCCCTTTCCTATGCTTTCTTCCTTTTCTCACCGACTTTATAAATAATACTCTTTTTTCTCTGGGGGATTCACACCATCCTCCTTCCTTGTAAACTATGTATGTATGCACAGCCCTGAGGAAGCCCCAGGCCGGATGGCCGTGTAAATGGGTGAAACACGTGTTGGCTGTCTCTTCACTCACTCTTACGGATAGAGTGACAGTACTATCATAAACAAATTACAAAAAAAACAATACGTGATTGGAATTTTTTCCAGTAAGGACTTATGAAACTAATCTTGCCCTGGCAATCCTGTTGAACCTTGCACATATTAGGGGGTCAGGGGTTTTTCCCCCTGTCAAGGGCAAGAATCAAAGAAGAGAATCTTTCGCTCATTATACGGCGAGTAAGGGATCGGGACCGCCTACCCCTCATCTCTACAAACCACTTCAAAGGTACAAATGGGCATATAAACTGGACGTCAGACACCACCACTTCAGTACACTTGTACACCTGTTGATACTCTGCCAGGAATAAAGACTGCTGTGCTGCTGACAGGACTTCTACTATGAAGGACTACTGCTCTGAAGGACTGCTGCCTGCTGTGCTGACCTGCTGCCTGCTGCCTTCTTGTCTGGGTGAGTAGGACTGGCCCTGCATCTCTTTAACCCAAAACCCAGAGTGACTCCAAAGGCTAGTTGGCTTGTTTCCTGAGGGACATAACAGGTTTCCAACAACCTTGCACCTGCACCTGGACTCTGCCATTAAAGCATCTACCCAGTCAAGTGCTGCCACCCCAGTCCTGGAACCTTGGAAGTGGGCTTAAGATGCTCTGCCAGACTCTGTGGATCCATGGGAACTGACGCATCTCCTCTGCTGTGCGGCGTGAACCTGAGCAGAACCAACACATAACTGCTGCTGTGCATATTTGACCTGTCGCAAAGACTCGCATCACTACTGCAGCCTCTCCGGAACTTCCACTGCACGGCACATCCTCGGCACAGGCCCTCCCATTCCAAATCAATGGTAGCCTCAATGATGACATAAGTCTCCACATCGCAGCCTCACCGCTCCTCGGAACCGACGCATCACCACGACTGCACGATGCTTTCTCAATGCCAGACTTTGCATCAAAAGACCTGTCAACGGGATCCACAAAGCTGATGCAGGCCCTCGTATCGCAGCCTCACTACACCTCAGAACCAGAGCATCGTTTTGGCTGAGTGAGGTGTCCTAGGCACGGTTCCTCGTAACACTCCACAAACCAGAATTTAAGGTACTCCGTTAAGTGGGCCTAACAGGCTCCATTGTGTTCGGCCTGCACATGTCACTTTGTCATAATCTGGTGCACCAGGTATCCACAGTTGGCACTTTGTGCTTTTTGGTGCTATAATCAGTAAAATCTTTAAAACTGAAGGTATCCGGTTCTACTAATTGCATGTTTGTCATTTTGGTCTTGTCTTATTCATTTAAAAAAGTTCTATTTTTCTAGATTGGTTTTTTACAGTTTGAAATGTTGCACAAATACTTTACACGTTGCCTCTAAGGTAAGCCTGACTGCTCTGTGCCAAGCTCCAAGAGGGTTTAGCACAGGTTAATTTAGGGTTTACTTGTGCCTCACTTTGAAAAGGATTGTGGTTGCAGTTCACACACCATTCAAACAACAACCCAATTCCTTACAGTTGAAATGATCATTGTCAAAGAGCCCACACAAGCTATGTTGTTCCTGGATTTGCCATTGGATTTTATCAAAAGACATTGCAACAGTACAACATGCAATAACTCTTTAATCTGATCCTGGCAGTAGCAATAAAAGATGATGACAGAAAGATGTTATGATGTAACAGGCAGTGCAAAGTAGCAACCACACCAGCAAATGCCGTCTTTTATTGCTGCGGCGCCGGGCTTTGTTCCTTATTCTTGCTGGTCTTTCGACCCTCTCAAGGCTTCCTACCCAGCCCTCTCATCCTTTCTTTCTTTGTTATGACCCATGTGTTCTTTTTTATTGTCTTTTTATTTTCCTCCCTATTTGCTCTGGTCCTATTTAGCGGCCTCAGATCTGCTGCGTATCCCAGCTTTTCTCTTCAATCACCTCTGGCCCTGCTAGGCCAAACCCACCATTACTCATGTTTTCTCCTCTGTACTTTTCTTTCTATTTCCTCAATGGGCACTCTTTTAAATCCTTTATCTCAGAACCTATGCTCTCCAGACCCATTGGCCTCAAACCCACCCATATAGCTTTCATTGCTCACCCTTCTTTGGGTTCCTGTCCGAACCATCACAAGTTTATCTTTGCAAGTTGGCGCCCACACCGAAAAGCCCATTTGACAGACACCTTCAGGACTGGTACTCAATACAAATGAGGGAGAAGGGGCGCATATAGGTCCATACAGGCCCCGACTAAATACAATGTAGCACCGAAGGAGTGTGCAGTTCCTGTAGGGTGGGGAAAGAAGAGAAGGAGGCTAGGTTGGCCAACACCCTTACTCAGTAGTGGAGTGTGGGTGTCTCCCAATTTGGGAAGTGGGGCCTTCACACGCCCATGTGGGTGTCATGCTTCATCATAGGGCTGATGAGGAGCAAGCCCTTTGATGAAGCATGACACCCAAATTGCGTCCAAGAGGCAGCCCATCCATGTCAAAATACTGACAGAAATGCTGGGGGCAGTAACAGAGATGTGCTCCTCACAGTACGAGGGAGCCCTATTCTCGCAGCGTTCGCAATGGTATTTTTTGGTGCCTACAGGGTCAGCGAGCTAGTAGCCCCATCGGTTATCGTCCCATGCACTGCCTGCATCCACAGGAAAGACGTGGAGATAAAGGAGGGCCACATGGACATACTGCTGAGGCGGTCAAAAACAGATCATGTGGGTAAGGGTGGAAGGACCAGAATACACTGCTTAGTCGATGCAAACGTCTGCGCGGTATGCTTATTGAGGGAACTGGGGGAGAGGGAGCGGTCCCAGGGGCCGCTCTTCAGGCACAGGGATGGGTCATTCCTCGGCTGCTTTCAATTCATAGCGGTAATGAGAAAAACCCTGGAGAAGATAGGTCTCCCCGTGCGCGAATACGGGTCCCACTCTTTCAGTATAGGGTCAGCCATGACAGCTGCAGGGCTGGGTCTGGAGGAGGGGCTAATCAAGGGGATAGGGCGCTGGTCATCCAACGCATTTACGCGATACATACGCCCCATGGTTTACTAAGCACGGTTTTCTCCCGCCTCACCCAGATCCAAGAGAATTGCGGGAGAAGGTGTGGATATTGGTACACTCCTTCGTGACGCGGGCGCAAAAATGAGCGGCAGCCAGATGCAAGTTCAGCGGATTATTGCTGTGGGACACCATCATAGAATGGTTGAGGTGCCCGGGGATGAAATGAGACCAGCTGTTACCTGCGGCGCGGTAAGCATGGAAAAAAGGAGGCAAACCGGATCCGGTAGTAGTACACCTGGGCGGGAACGACTTAGCAGCACTGGAAAGGCGAGCGCTGCTAGAAAGCATGCAGAGCAGTCTCACGGCACTGGCATGCCTGATCTGCCCGGCGGAACTGATATTTTCTGAAATCATAGCGCGGAGGGCCTGAGGCGGGGGGTAGAGCTGGGGGCAGTGGAAAAGTCCAGAAGAAAGCTGAATATTACCATGGCCAAAGTATGCAAGGCCCAGGGATGGGGATTTGTGCGATATGGGTTCATAAACGTGAGGTCGTCAGGGTACCACCTGGAAGACGGGGTACACCTCACGGGGGTAGGAATGGACATGTTCCTACTAAATATTGTAGGCATACTGGAACAAATGGGTTTCAAGTAGGTCGCAAAGGAAGGGCCGTGGTAGGGGGGGGGCTCCCTCCGATCGGGAAACCGTAGGGAGCGTGGCGGAGCAAAACACAAGAAAGCCAGTAGAGAACGAAATTCCTAGAAGATAGACGGAAGGCTCTCACAGTGTCCTTGGGATGCCTCACGGCGGGGGCACTGAGGGAGCCATGGGGTGGCGTGCCGCCAGAGATAGAATAGAGGTAACACTCCCGCAGGACCCTTGGGATGCCTTACGGCAGGGGTGCAGAGGGAGAAGATGGCAAGGACCCAGTCTTACAAAAATAGAGTAGATACTCAAGTAAGGTCCTTGGGATGCAAAACGGCAGGGACCCCTGGGAGATGGGAGGGCCCACGAAAGGGTACAGGGCGAGCGGGACGGCACTTGCAGCCGGGGCAGGTCCAAAAGGACACCCTCCAAATCGGTAGCAAGTTGAAGCATAGACCCGTGAATCGAAACCCAGAGAAAGGGGCCCCCTCCCTCCTCTCCCAGGAAATTGAGGAGGCTGGGTCAAGGATACAAATAAAGAAATTGCAACGAGCAATAGAGGAAAGTTAAACATGGACATTGAAGGTCTATACTATGACCATGATTCCGATCCACAATATGCAATTTAATTATGTACATCAAAGCTACCTTATCCCACATCGTATACATTGCACGTTCGGTGGAGTGCCCAAAGTCTGCCCTCGCTGCCAGCAGACAGACCCAAGATTTTCTCACATGGTATGGCACTGCCCGATGTTACAGCCCACATGGACGTCAGTAATGACAATCACATCCAAAATAGTGGCTCACAGATGTTATGAACACCAGAACTTTATCTTCTAGGGTTCATGCCACAACCGAATAACTGATAAACTACTGAGCAGGTTTGTGGCTCTGGCGCTAATACTCTTTAAGAGGCATGTAGCTATGGCTTGGAAAACACCCACAGCCCTGGGCATTGTGGATAAAAGACCTGTTAAAGTAGACAAATGCGGAAACTGATACGCTGCTATTACTCAGACTGAAGGAAGGCCACAGGCCTATAGGGTTCACATATGATGTTGGGATATTGGAATCAAAGAATGATACCAGACTGCTATACGCATGCCTGTCACTTGTCATTGTTGATATTCTGCAATCTGTAGATATACTGTTGGAAAAGTATGCTGTTGTCCTGTGGGGTGGGGTAATGGGGGTGGCTCATTGTTGTTTTGTATACTTCAGTAATCTTTGGTGAATTACACTGTATGATCGCATAGTAGTTAAGCTGTTACTTATGACAGTAAATACCAATTAAACAAATTAAAAAATCACAAGGTTAATGAGTGCAGGAGCAGGTTGTCTGTAACTTGGCTGTTGAGGCACTGTCCATTCTTTTTCATTCAGGCCTGAACATCCTTGGATCACTGTTGTAGTTTGACATACTGCTGGTGTAGACACGAGGAAATGCCTCAATTTGCCCTTTATCACTTTCTGACCCACTTATTCATGTCTAAATTTGGAAGGGCAGCTACACTTGGAGAAGACATTGCAAAAGCATGTGAATGCTCACAGTCATGTTCATCTCAATTGCACTGCTCTTGCCTGACCACTCTGATGATAATGCCCTGAGATGTCACTAGTGACATCTTAGGCTCTGGGAAAGCAGCAGCAATGATAGCATCTCTGCATGTGCAAGTGATACCTCAGCATTAAAAAACAGATTTGCAAATCACCTCTAACGTTACTGAAGATTTTAGAATGTTTCCATATGTAAGTCTGATTTACCTATGGGAAAGGGTTTCTGAATCGTGGCCACGGTATGGTTTCCATGTGATTGTAGCTAAGGAAATAGTATCTGCCACACAGATGTATCTACCAGAATGATCTTAGGGCAAGGGTATTCTCTTTTTACCTCATGACAACGGGACACTATTTTGCCTGTACATGGTTAGTTGGCATTCCTCACTGCTAAAGCATGGCCAGCACTGCCTATTTGCTAACATCCTGGGTTTATGGTATAAGTAGGCAAAGGTAAAACCTTCACAGCTGCAATATTTACAGCTTCTCCTGCCACAATTGTGTTGCTTTCTAGCCACACAATGCCCTGCGCTCCATGAATGGGCCATTCTGCAACTGTAAAGCAGCCAGAACAATAGTTTGAGTGGTGGAGGATGGTGGTGTAGTGGGTGTTTGGAGTGAAGAACAGGGGGCAGATTTACAAGCCCCTTGCGACATATTTACGACAGCATTGCGTCACCTCTGTGACGCAGCGGCATCGTAAACAATGCGTCTTCATGCGACAGATTTACAACGTGACGTATCTAGGGAGATGCGTCGCGTTGTAAAGCCCCGCTCTACATTATACCTGCATCAGGTATAATGTATGCAGGGAGGGCATTCCTTCGCAAGGAAGCCCCATAAAAGTGATGCAGTGAAAGCTACAAGATTTCACGGAGTCACTTTGACATTCATGCTGCGTCAAAACCCTGCACCTGCTTGAAGCAGGCGTAAGGAGTAACGCAGCATGTTAGGCATAGGGCGCCCCTGAGCATTGCTGGAGTCGCATCGTACTTGCCACATGACTCCAGCAATGCGCTGCCCTTATGCCAGAAGATGCGACACGCATCTGGCTATTCTTGCACCATGGTGCATCGCATTGTAAATGCGACGCATCCGTGGTGGTGCAAGGGTATTCCTGCGTGCTGCATCTTTACTGGCGCATACCTGCTGTTAAGCAGGGATGCGCCAGTCCTCATAAATCTGCCCCCAGGCTCCTGGGACCAAGCTCAGGAGGCTGGCCCAAGGGGACCATTGATGGCAGAGATGTGGTGAAGCAGGTGAAATGCCGGGAGCTTGAGCTACGCATGGGTTAATTAGGCCATGGGAATCATAAGCAGGTGGTGGAAGGGGTCAAGTGGAACCTTGGTAGGGAATGAAGGGGCCATATGGCACAGGACAAGGTAAGGGACAGGACTGTGACAAAGTATGCGCTGGGGGACTGCCACTGCAGTGCACCTAGTCCCCCTTCAGGCATCATGAATGTCATCAGCATACTGCGAAGGAATACTGATGCTGCAACTCTTTTTTTTAATTTAAACTTTACAGGCTTTATACTTTAGAAAAGTTAGAAAGGATCCCCCAAAAATTGCATAATTGTGAAGCATTCTTCAACCCAATTTTGATCATCCAATCTGCCTGATAAAACCATGAGAACAGGGACAGACAGGCTTTCTATTCCACTGGGCCCTGGAGGGCTGGAGCCTTTGGACGCCGTTTTGAAAAGCCCACGGCCAATCCTTGACAGTGAATCCTTGTTCCTCTGTCACTTTCCCCATCTCCCTGAGGTTAATTGACGCAGGCAAGAGGAAGCTTCAATAAAGAGAGAAAGAAAATTCGGGAGGGAAAATGTAGAGGGAAAGTGATCCGAGAGGGTTAAGAGAGAGTAAAGAGAGTAGGGAAAAAAAGACAGAGAATGGATGGATGGAAAGAGAGATTTTATAAGAAGGAAAAGGGAGCGCAGCTGGTTTGAGCATTTAGACCTGGACAGGTTTTGATTCCCCTGTCCAGCCCATGAAGGGAATGTGAGGTTCCAAATGTGTCAACAGGATTGCTATGTTGCTTGATGGGTACACATTTGAAGGTTTCCAATCATGCACTGTTTTCTAATAAGAAAAAGTGGCGCAAACATCTTTCAATAATTCAGTGCTCATTTGGACTTGTGAAAAGAAAGCGGAAATGATGATTGCAATACTTGTGTTTTTTGGCTGTCAACCATGGTGTTTTGTAGTTTGCTCCAGGGTTCTGCTGGAGTTTAATTATATGGAAAAGTCCTTCCTCATTCCTGCTCGGAAATGGAGATAAAAATGGCAGGACCTTTAAATGGTTCATTAGAGCAAAGGTTGATTTTGAAAATGGCAGGCCCGATTCTCAGAACTTTCTGTTTATCTACGTTTGACTGAGTCACTGAAATATGATCAGTATATATTTACCATCGTAGATTTAAATTACTTCTGATGAAAACTGGCTGTGTGGCTGGAATTTTTGATTTCACAAATTTGCAGAAAGGGAGCTTCCCGAAAAAGGAAAAGGGTGTCCCCTAGAGAATGCTGATAGCAACCAGAAAATGCAGAATGTTTTAAATGGCACAGACATCACCAATTCAGCCTAAATGCTGGCATAAAACTATTGAAAAAGTTTGGAGTAAATTTATATTTTGGGAAAGTGTCTGAAACATTCCCATATTTGTCTATAATTTTTGCAGAATGAAAGGACTCCTGGGACCATATTACAGAAGTGCCCCGGGAGTGCAACAGGCAATCTTTTTTTGGCACCTCCTCCCCGGATTTCCTCACTACCACCTGGCAAAAATGTCCTCCACCTCTTAAAAACCCCTCTCTCACATACATTTCATTTGTTTTAAAGTGCTGGTAAAGGATGGCTTTACTAATCTACTCAGCTGTCCACTTAAAATACAGATCTGTTCTTTGCAGCAGGCTCATTAACCCTCTGCACTACTTTATGGTGATTCAAAACTGCCACTGGACAAAACTCTGATATCTCTTGCTCTAGGAAGAACATTAATTACATTTTGATTGCTGCCTGCAAGCTGGGGGCATAAGGAGCTCTGCCACAGGTGCCTTTAAATCTCAAGTTACTGCTAAACACAGTGCTCCCCCTGAGGTCAGTGCCCCCCCCCCCCAGGTCAGCGTGCTGTGCGGCTGCACCTGTTGCCCAGCCCTAAAGTTGGCTCTGCTTGTAGTATTCTTATCATGAACATCAGGGAGTAGCTTATTCCTTTAAAATACATGGTCACACCATTATCTTTCCTGAAAACCCCATACATGTTTGGTGCGTAGATCTTTCATATGAAACATGAAGAATAGAAATAGAATTTCTAGGGCAAAATGAAACATATAAAAAAATCTGTTAAGTATTTGTTGCGAAAGGATGTTAGAATCAGTTCAAACGGGGGCGTGGCTTGGCGCCCGACGGTGATGGCGGCGCTTCTCTGAGGCTCCCGGTCTGGCGACGGGGGAATGTGCCCGCAGAACTCCCAGCACGTCGCTTTCTGGCTGAGCCGCTTTCTGAAGTGATGCTTCCGAGGACGGGAACCACTTCACGGCTTCTTGCAGCGGCATTCTGAGTTCTCTTTGAAGGTAACGCGGCCGCGCTCCCTTACGAGGTAGCGGCCGCCCTTTTGTAATCAGAGTTTGCCGCGGGAGACATTTCATGAAAGAATCATAACCAGCGCTAGCCCCAATTCTCAGCTTCAAGTTTTTTGTTTTTTTCCAACTCCCCGGATATGAAGGCTACCTTTGCTTATATTTTCTCTCACCAGGGTATTCCTGCTATTTTTCCCTCAGCTCCATACATACTCTGAGAGACTGCAGTACCAACCGCCATTTTGAGGGATGACTACATACACAAATGCGACCCATTGTTATTCTGGCTAATTCTTGAGGCACAAGTCCTATGCGCTTAACCTACTGTTTTATTTAGAGCATGTTATCTCTATTCAGCAGCTCCTCTCTTTTATTATTGGCGCACTGTTGAAGAACTGGCAATTTAGTCAATATATGTTATTTTATTAGTTTCTCCGTCCTCCTCCAGATGGGAGTAGGTTCGCTTTATGCCTACCTATAAGGTCTCTCTGCTGCACAAATCAGTCCTCTATTATATAGGTGAAAGCCCGGTGATGACGCAGCAGTCCAGCTTACCTCACCTGCTTAAAGAGTTTGTGGTGGTGTGGTCATTGGCGCCTTTCCTTTTTTCCTTTTACACTACCTATCATTTTATGATGCACACATAAGATCTGTGCTAGCTTACCTACAGTATTTTGTGCGACTATGGCGAAACCTCTCTTCAACTGAAGGTTGTTCTCTCGCTATTTGGTTTTGTCTCCGCTCACCTTATTGTGCCTCTTCATGCTACTCAATTGCATATTCTGTAGTGTGATCTAAGTGAATTCCTCTTACATGGGACTGGTTCTGTCATTTCAAAACCTAAGCACATTTTCATTAAAAATTCTAAAGTCTTCTCAGCACTCTCAGATTTGGATAGTCTGGGACTCCTTGCATCAGACCAGTGCGACACAGATGTGGATTCTGTGCAACCTCCTACAGGGAAATCGATCACGAAAAGATTAAAAAAAGACCCCTCGTCTCCACCAAAACCAAATTCTCCAGTATCAATGGAACTCTTACTGCAGGAGATCAGGGCCCTCCGACCTTTCATGGAGGAAACAAATTCCAAGCTGCAATCTTTATCTGCTAGCTGGTCGCAACTTGATGCTAGACTCTCAACTGTGGAACAGAATGTTTCTTCTTTTCAGGATACCACAAATTGTGTTACCTCTTTAAAGTCTCAAGTGTCAATTCTTCAGAAGTAGCTTGAGGATCTTGAAAATCGAAATAGGAGAAATAATTTATGCATCTACAATTTGGCAGAGGGGGTTGAAGGCACAGATCCGATTGCCTTCTTTCAGTCATTACTGCCTAAGAATCTTCATTTGCCAGATGACACCAGGCTGAACATCCAACGTGCTCACAGGCTGGGCCGTGCTAATGCTAACGCCAGCGCAACGTCCATGCAGAGGCCGAGAGGAGTTATCCTATATTTCCTGGAGAATACAGATCTGTTGAAAGTCCTAGCTGCTGCCAAAGCCCGCCAAAAGATCACTTGGTCTGGTGCCACGTTATGTTTTGCACAGGATTACTCCAGAGCTACTGCGTCAAGACGTAAAGCCTTTCTGGATATGAGACCAACTCTTCGGTCCATGGGCGCCAGATATGGCCTCTTCCATCCCTGCTTGTTTAAAGTAACTTACAATAACAAAACTATTTCATATGAAGATCCAATGCGTTTACGAAGTTTCATTAATGCGCATAGCACATATTCCATGGATTCTTCTGGTCCGTCTTCCTCATATGGAACTTGATTTATTTCAGATGCTGCTTGGATTGTCATCTCTCTTGTTTCTTTATTATATTTATACTAATATGGGTCTTTTGCATTCTAGTCAACTCCTAGTTATTACCTTGTAACTGTTCAAGTTTCTGTTTGCGTTTCGCATATATGCTAGAGTCAATCTTAATTTTTAATTTCTTTCCGTTTCTAGTGCCAGATTCATGTTTTGGCGTGTTCCCCTCATGGTCCGGTCCGGTCCTCGTTGGGTGTTTCCTCCACTCCTTGAGGATCCACCTCTCCTCACTCTTTCCTTCCCTTATTGTAAGTATGTCTTTTGTTTTGTCTTTCGTTTTTTGTTTTGTTCTGCACAAGTTCTCTTTTTTCGCTTCGGTTGTCCTTTAAAACTCCTTCTATTTTTTCTCTCACTTTTACCTCTATACTCTATTATTTTTTATTTTATTTTTCAGCATTTTCTCTTTTCTATCCTTGCTTCACTTTCTCATCACTTTTATGCTTTATCTTTTATCCATTCTATCTTTTTTTCCTTGGTCTATTTTTTACGTACCTCACATTTTTCTTGCATTTACCTTTCTGCTCTTTCTCCAATTCTTTTTACTCTTTTTAAAATTCCACAATATTTTTATAACGAATCAGATGTTTTTCTTATAGTTTTGCTGTATTTTGTTTCTAATTATTCATGTCACTGAAGATCATTTCATGGAATGTTAGGGGTCTAAATTCGCCTATCAAAAGACAAAGAGTCCTCACTCATTTAGCCAAACTAAATGCTGACTTGGTGTTTTTACAAGAGACTCATCTTACAGCGACTGAATCACTAAAATTAAACAGAGGGTGGGTGGGGAATGTTTTTTCATCTCCGGGGGATGGGAAGCGCAATGGTGTTATGTTACTTTGCCGCAAGTCACTCCCACTTTCACTCCTGTCCCAAGAGCTGGACACTGATGGTAGATGGTTATCTGTTAAACTGTTATTAAAGGGTGTTCCAGTTTCTCTTCCTAATGTTTATGCTCCTACCAGTGATGAATCCTCTTTTTGGTCTACATTGGCTGAACAGATTGCACACTCAATGGAAGATCTTAGCAGGTGATTGCAACCAGGTTTTTGATCCTTTTATAGACAGGAACTCTAAATTCCCTCTTGTCCCCAACAAACTGCATAAGTCCTTCCTTCATACCATAAAACAACACAAACTTCTGGATGCTTGGCGATTGTGTAATCCGATTACCAGGGAATACACCTTTTACTCCCCCACTCACCACACTCAGTCCAGGATTGATTATATTTTTGTTTCTCACCACATATCACAAACGCTAACAACTGCAGATATTGGTCCTATTTTAATTTCAGATCATGCTCCGGTTTCAGTCGGCATTGATATTTTGCCCAAATCCTCACTCCCTAAAAGATGGAGATTTAATAATTCTCTTCTTTTAAACCCTGAATTTACTACTTCCTTTACTAATTTCTCTAACGAATATTTCGAACTAAATCATACGGAACAGATCCCATTTTCAACCATATGGGATACTTACAAAGCCTCAGCTTGAGACTTCATTATTGTTTTTGTGGCTAAGCAACGTAGATCCAGCCGTGCACAGACTAAGAATCTTCTCCACGACATCAAACAGCTAGAACACTTCTATTATACCTCACGCTCAAAAAAATGCCTTACAGCTCTCATAAATGCTTAGATGCAATTTAACAAAAAATCGACTGATGATACTTCACTATATTTGTTAAAGTCTAATGCTAAGTTTTACGGCGGTAAGAATAAGGCTGGCAAGATACTAGCTAATTACTTAAAGACTAGGTAGAACAAATTAAATATAGAATAAATTTTTGATAATGATTTGAACCTAAAATTTAAAGACGCTGAAATTTTAAGTGAATTTTTTCTCTTTTACAAATCTTTATATTCATCCGAAACACATCCCACTGAACAGTCCTTATCACATTTTTTCTCACATACCAAAACCACACCTCTCTTCTCTAGACCTGTCCTCCTTAGAGTCAGATATTACACAGCAGGAATTATTATCTGCATTACAACATCTCAAAAAGGATAAAGCATCCAGTCCAGATGGCTTCAGGGAATTTTACTCACACTTTTCCAAACTCCTTATACCTAAGTTGTATTCTTTAATAGACTTTTTCACCTCTTCCAACAATTCTTCAGGATCCTTTTCAGAAGCACATATTTGTCTTATTCCTAAGGATGGTAAGGATCCTAAGTTCTGTAAAAACTATAGACCCATTTCACTGGTCAATATTGATTACAAAATCTTTTCAAAAGCATTAGCTATTAGATTAGATTCCTACTTACCAAATTTATTAGGGAAGGAAAAGTCTGGCTTTGTTAAGGGCCATTTTATTACGGATAATACTCGACTTCTTTTCAACATCCTTCCAAGGTTTCACGCTTGCAGCACTCCCTAGCTGCAATTGCTTTAGACGCGGAGAAAGCGTTTGACAGGGTAGAGTCGACTTACCTGTTTTATACTCTTAAATGGTTTGGTTTTGGTCCTCATTTCATTTCTTTGGTTTTTCTCCTTTATTCCAACCCCCGGGCTGCAGTTTACGCTAACGGTCTGGTCTCCTCCTTTTTTGATTTAGATAGAGGAGTCCGCCAAGGATGTCCATTATCTCCCTTTTTGTTTAATTTGGCCTTAGAACCTTTTCTCTCCAAACTTCGCCAGAATTCACATATACATGGTTTCAGAACGACTGACTCTCATGTTGCTTTTTATATCTGATCCTAATGAATCAGTTCCCGCATTTCTGGCTATAAGTTAAATAACAACAAATGCAAAATTTTACCTTTAACTAAATACATTTTTAAACCAGACTACATCACCTCCAATTTTACATGGAGTCCAAATCATATTAAATATCTGGGCCTTCACATTACTTCCAGCATTTCCGACACAGTTAAATTATGTTTGAATAAATGAATTCAAAAGCTCACAGACCTCACTACTAAATGGCATCCTCTTCTTGGTGGGGACGTTTGGACACGATTAAAATTATGTTGAAACCCATAGTTCTATACACTATATCTAATATACCACTCCCGAATCCTGTTAAACTATTTCATAAAATCAACTCGGTCCTCTCCTCCTTCTTGTGGAATAATAAAAAACCTAGAATGTCTTTGCAAAGGCTAATGCGCTCTAAAGATGAAGGTGGAGTTAATTTTCCAGACTTCCGATCATATCAGAAAACGTTTCTTTTGCGCCAGGCATCCTTTTGGTTGCTTGACCCTACAGATGATCGCCCTCCGTGGACTCAGGTTGGAAATCTCTTCTTATCTCCTTTCTCCTTCCGAGAATATCTCTCCTTTTCAAACAAACCGCAGTCCCTTTCCACCCCTATAATAAAGTTGACTTCTAAACTTCTCCGGCCACCATCTCCTCCTCAACGACATACTATTGACCCCTTTCTTAATTCTACTATTTGGCATAATAAAACCCTGCTTATCCGTAATAAAACCTTTTATTGGAAAACTTGGAGGCAGAGAGGATTGATTTGGGTCCACCAGTTATTTTCTCAATCAGTTTTCTTAATCTTCTCTACACTTAGCCAAACTTTTAACTTGCCCACTTCATTTACTACTAAATACAGTCTTTTAAAAGAAACCGTAATGAACACCTACACTCA
Source organism: Triturus cristatus (assembly GCF_964204655.1). Taxonomy (NCBI): domain Eukaryota; kingdom Metazoa; phylum Chordata; class Amphibia; order Caudata; family Salamandridae; genus Triturus; species Triturus cristatus. Next base: position 586,042,921 of record NC_140591.1, on the reverse strand, counting down.
ATTATCCAGTGTTCCTGTTCTGTCAAATAACGCTGATTACTGCTCACAACTTTCTACCATATTAAAACAATCACCCAAAGCTTCCATTATTTATAACTTTCTACGGAGTACGGCAATTCCCAGACAGAAATCCACAATTGAGGTAGAGTGGGAACAGGACTTTCAGACTTCTTGGCCAATCCCTCTTTGGAGGAACTTATGGACTAAACTACGCAAATCTTCTAGGGCAGCAAATATAACACAAACACTGTTTTTTGCTTATAATAGACTTTTATTATCACCACATGTTTTAAGCAAAAGTTACTCAACTGTTTCTGATATATGTTAGACATGTTTATCTCCAAAGGCTGATTTGTTTCATATGTTGTTCTCTTGTGATTTTGTTTGCAATTTCTGGAAACAAGTTTGGGCTCAAATCGATTTAATTTTTGATACTAAGTTTCCTTTTTTCTTTACCAATGTTTTCCTAGGAAGTCTCTCACCTGTATGGGAAAACATGGCGTTTAATGTTAAAATTATTGATTTGTTATTAGCTGTTGCTTTTCAGCAAATCACTATAAACTGGAAAGACTTTACAAAAATGTCATATAGAGCTTGGTGGTATAATATTTGCCACAACCATAGGTTAGATACTGCTTTTGTTTATCCTCTAACAATGGCAACGAAACATTTGGACTTATGGTCACCTGTTACATTGTTTCTTCATGTCAGTGCTCAAAAGTTTCCTCAGCCAAAACTATTACAGCAAGAAGTTCCCAAACCTCCCTGATCCCCTAAATGTTCCTATTTCTTTTTATTTTCTTTTTTCTTTTTTCCTATATTTCACTGGTTCTCAGTTTTCAGCTGTTACTTGTATCTTTTACATTGACATTTAAGAGTCTGATTCGTGTTTTTATAAATATGTTTATGCTGGATATTTCACCATGCGGTTTTTAGGATGTACTTTGTATTGACACCTTTGTATGACTTAATAAAGATATCTTGAACTTAAAAAAAAAAAGAATCAGTTCAAACAAGTCAGCTTATTTTTCAAAATGGCGGAGCAGCTTGCGATATGGAGAAACATGCAGAAAGGTTTTACATTTTCTATAATTACTTAAGGAGTTCTAAAATAATCATGTTGCCAGAAATATTTTTTTCTGCTTGTCACTATACAGATAGACAAATAGAGCAGGAAAAAAAGCAGCAACTCTTTGTTTTGTTTCTTAAACAGCAGCTTTAATTATGCTCTAGGATCTGACTGGCCTTTCCCCACAGCTGCTGGCTCTAGCAGCAGGTATTGTGGTGTCAGAACTCAACTGTGAGATTACAGTTGAGTTCTGACATCATTTCTTTATAATAGGCAACTGGATACCTCACAAGTCTCTTATTATAAAGATATTTGAGGTAGGTTTTTATACAGGCATTGCAGAATCCTGTGTATTACATTTTTACTTCACATTCTGTAGTAAATGAAGGAATAAAGTTATTGAGAAGAATGTTCATGGCCTTTCAATCCCCCTCCCCCCCTTTCTTCACCAGCACACTCCTCTGATCTCATTTGAAATGGTTGGCTAGCTTTATATTTTCGACTGCATACATTTATCGTGGTAAATTAATAAGCTCCACATTTTCCAGAAGAAATGCCCTCAACACCTTCTATGACGCTGCTTATCCCTCTCCCCGATGAATGTGGGCGGGTTCTCATGAAAAAGTTTAAAGCCCATTCGCATTGATGCGGCATTTGCAAACTCAAAGACATCTGGGCCACATCACACACTGTTTTGTCTCGAGATTTGTCAGCATTATTGCCATATCGCACGCACAGATTTGTGCCAGTGGTAATTGAATTTCTCGGCTGTAAAAGCTGTTAGCGGTGTTGGAATTTGTTTGCAAAATGCTGCTTGCTAAAATACCATTGCCAAAATTATGTGGCACAATATGGTATTGACATCAAGAATTTTACAATTTAGTGCTGATAAACTAACATGCTGCTGACAGCTTTTACCAATTGCAATTCAAATACCACAGACATGAATCTGGTTACAGCCACTGCCTCCCAAAAATTCAAATACTGCTGACACAAAACTATTTATATGGTAAGGTCCTTGAAGCGCATGCGCTTCCTGTCGTGGGCCAGCTTTTCGAGTGACTGGACTGTGAACGAAAGCAAACACCAGAACCTACAGCCTTTCTCATCAAACACACATTTATTTAAGATTGCCTAGATTTGTTCAGAAGGCAGCACCATGCGCCCTAAAACGCATTTGAACTGTGGCCTTGATAAACACTGAAACACATTTATCACGGGAGCCTGCTCGTATTCATTTAAACAGGTGCTGTTCCTTTTTCAGTGCAGTGCTGTTTGAGAGCTCCAAAGTAATGATTGCTCTGCAGCCTGCTAGCACAGGTTTATCAGCACCATCTCTGCAGTTTTCAAAGAGGGCTAGTCATCCTGACCTCTTCTTTGTGAAGAAGTGAAAAGTGTTTCGTCAATGTCAGACGGCGCTGGAGCTGGGTCAGAGAAAGATAAAAGCTGGCACAGTTCAATTAAGAGCGTTCTTCTCAAAGGCTGTACTTAAAAATGTTGAACACGAGTAATTCTTTTGTTTAAAAAAGAAGTGCTCGACATATTGACCCGTTCTTATCTGACATACAATCATATTGTTAAGGTCAAGCTGTAGTATTAATCAATGTAAATACCTTTTGCAGTTCCGGCGTTTTGTATGTTTTAAAGAGATGGGAGACAGCCATCCCTCCACACGTGCCCCTTTCTAATTTCCTTATTACAGTAGAGATATGACAGCTTTAGTCACCTGTAACAGCAGAAGGACGTTTCTGCTCAAATAAGGTAACACAGTTCAGTTGTGACCTCATAATGTCTACTGACAAAGCCAGCTGCCAATGGGAGCCTGGGGGGCAGCCGAGCACCGCGAGGTCTGCCGCCCGGGCAGGTTGGGAGGGGGGAGAGGGGGGCGTGGCCGAACGGCCATTTTGTAGTAATTGGGCTACATTTGAGGGATAGCCCAAATGTAGCCCAAATCCAGGGACAGTAGCCCAAGGGGTATATAGGCAAAACGCGCGATATCCCAGCCACCATTTTAGGCTTGGTGACCTGGTGGCTGGGTGCGCTAGTTTAAAAGTTTTTGGCGGTTTTTGTGTAGAGGTAGAGTAGGTGTTTGAAAAGTACCTGGAGTCATGTCAGGAGGTGACTACCGTGTCTTGGAGGCCATCCGTCTGTTGAGCGAGGCGGGGAGGATGGACCTGCTGGTCCAAGACGCTAATTGGACGAGGCGCCCGGCGAGGAGCGCGTCCGCGGGGGTGGCGGCCGCCGTCGCGGCTTGTTCGCCACCCGGGAGTCCGTTGCGAGGAGCGGTGAGTGTCCGAGGCGGCGCGTATGTCAGGAGCGCCGCCTCTGGGTCTGCGGCGGTAGCGGAGGGGGGCGCGAAGGGGTTGGAGGCGGGGAGGGGGCGGGGACGAGCCGCGCGACGGGGGAAGGCCCTGGACGCATTACAGGGAAGGCCCAGGTCTTACGCGGGCCGCTCCTCGAGCCGGGGAGCGGCCGTTGCCATGGTGACGGCGGGGGCGCGGGGACGCTCGGCAGAGGGCCGGGCAGGGCCGAAGGGAGGATTGCGGAGCGCGCGGGGCGGGAGGAGCGAGACGAGGAGGATGAGGGGATTGGGGAAGGGCCCGGGGAGAGCGCAACGTTGGAGGAGATATCTGGGGCCGGCACAGCGCGGAGGCGCGCGGCCCCGTGGTTGGAGGCTACAGAGTTGGGGAGTGGGGGGGGACGGGGGCGGGGGGGGCGGGCGGCACGGGCCTGGATATGAGAGGCGTTGACAGGCAGGTTAGACAGAAGGTGGGGGGCCAGGGGAGGGGGGGGAGCGCGGCCTTCAGTGGGGTGGCGATCGCGTCGGGCCACGAGGCGGCCGAGGTGGAGCCGGGGAGGGGCGGGGGGGTGCGACGCGGGCGCATGGGAGAGGAGAGTAGGGGACAGGGGTTTGGCGGGGCGCGGTGACGAAGGGTGGGGGCAGGTAGAGGGGGCCATGGGGGGGGACGCAGCAGGGGGAGAATCCCCAGTGCTATTTGAGTCGGAGGGCAGTGAGAGGGACTGGGGAGGCCTGGATATCTTTGAGTCCTGGGCGGAGGGGTTGGGGGGGGCGTCGGGGGTCGGGGTCGGGGGCCTGGGATCGAGGGAGACGGAAGGGAGGGGGAGAGGCGTGTAGGGGGTGGCACGGACGGAGGGGGACCGAGCGGGCAAGGTGCAGGGTGGAGCAGGCAGGGGGAGTGGAGCGACGGGGACGACGGCGATGGGGAGGACGACGAAGTGGCGGATATGAGCGCGGTGGGTAAGGCGTGGGTCGCGGAGGCGTCGGGGGCTGGCAAGCGGGGACGGGATGGCAGGAGGTAAGTAGGTAGGCCCAGCACACCAGACCATTCCTTTTCCTTGCAGGTAGCGGAGCGACAGCGGGATCAGCGCGGGGTACCGGACTTGGCAGGGCTGGGAGCGGCCTGGCGACGCCAAGGAGAAGGGAGGGTGGAGCCTCGGGCGGCGTGCCCAGTACCTGCGAGGGATCCCGACGCGGCTGGCACAAGTAGGCCCGTGGCGGGCACGCCAGCCCCAACACCTACGGGGTCACAGCGCCCCGGAGGACAGCGCCGGAGGAACGCCGAAGAGGAAGTTGTGTTTGTATCGCGGAGGCAGGTGGCACCACCAGCGGGCAGCGCTGGGGGTGCAGGGCAGGAGGAGTTGGACTATGAGGAGGAGAGTATGGAGGAAGGAGAGTTGCGTGAGGTGGGAGACGGTAGGGACGGGGGGCCGAGTAATGTTGTGGCTAGTTTCTTACAGGTGTCACGACGCCAGGCGCAGCCTACGGGTCGGACATCAAGGTGGGAAAGCAGCTCGGCTCCCAGGACTGGACGTCGGGAGGAGCGACGGACGGAGACATTGGCGCCAGGTAATGCACATTTGCTCGGGCGGCCAAGGATGGTGTCGAGAGGGGTGGGGGGGCGGGGGTGGAGGGGGGGTAGGGGAGAGATTGCGCAAAGGTACGTATGTGGTCGATGTGGCTGTGGGCATGGACGGCGTAGGGCAGGGTGACAGCGGGCAGACCAAGAAGGAGGGGACAAGCGAGAAGGGGACAGGGGACGCAAAGGCAGAGGAGACAAAACTGGAAAGTAAGGAATTGAAGATAAATCGGTTACCATATATGGGAGTGACCAAGCCCTTGGGGGCGCACTTGATGTTGGCAACGAAGGAACGGATCTGGAAAGGGGAGTATGTGGAGATGCTCAAACTCCTGCACAGAGAGGTCAGGGCAAAAGAGGGTTCTAAGGAGGAGGAATTTGAGCTCGCAAAAAGGCCTAAGGTGCCGCTGACAATAGAAAACTGGACAGCGGCTTTTCTGATATATGCCAGCGTGTATTGCGAGAAGTTTCCGGAGAGGTCAGTGGCCATGTTTAAATACATGGACGTCATTAGGAAGGCACAGATTACGGGGGGTGGATATGCCTGGGCTCAGTATGATGAGGAATTCCGGGCGCGCATGGCATGGGATGCGGAGGCAAAATGGGGACAGTTGGATACGGATTTGTGGCAGCATACCATGGGCCTGGCTGGGTCGGGGAAGACGATATTTACGGCCAGCGGGCTGCCGCTTGTGTATCAGCCCTTTCGAGGGGGTCCCACCCGCGGGGGGGTGGTGGAAGCCGGCAGAGGGACGACAGGAGACAAGGGGGCTTGCTGGGACTTTAACAAAGGCCTATGCATGAGAGAGTACTGTAAGTTTCGGCACGAATGCTCGGGCTGCGGCAAACGACATCTGCTGGTCAAGTGTTGGGGGACGCCAGGTCCGGGGCACAGCGGTCAGCAATGGCAGTCGGGAGCCCCTAAGGCTGGAGCCCAGCAGCAGTCGCAGCAGGGAGGGGGAGGGAGGGGGGCGAGGAGGTCTGGGGCCAAAGGCTCGTACTCCGGTTAGGTTAGAGCAGTTGGTAGGGGCGCTGGGGGACTATCCGGACAGGGCGGCGGCGGAGAAGCTGAGATTGGGGTTTCAAGAGGGTTTCAGGCTGGGGTACGAAGGGCCAAGGGTCCGTAGATGGGCAGACAATTTGCGATCAGCGAGGGAGCATCCACAGGTGGTACAGGCGAAACTAGATAAGGAGGTACAGGAGGGCCGCATGGCGGGACCCTTTCGCGAGTGGCCTTTGCCCAATTTGATTGTGTCACCCGTTGGCGTGGTACCTAAAAAGGAGATGGGCCAGTTTCGCCTTATTCAGCATCTGTCATGGCCAGAAGGGGAGTCGGTCAATGACTTTATTGCGGACAGCGCGGCCACTGTGTCCTACTCATCTGTTGACGTGGCTATGGCACTGGTGGTGTCCGCGGGCGCAGCAGCACAGATGGCAAAGTGCGACATCAAGTCAGCTTTCCGGTTGCTGCCAGTTCATCCAGATGACTGGGATCTGTTGGGCATACAATTCGGTGGTCACTGGTATGTGGACAAGGCATTGCCGATGGGCTGCTCCATGTCCTGCTCACTTTTTGAATGTTTCAGCACGTTCCTACAATGGTTGTTTACGGAACGAACGGGTCACCAAGGCGTGACACATTACTTGGATGACTTCTTTTTTGTCGGCACCTCAGACTCCGCGGACTGCCAGCAGGGTCTGGACAGCTTCCATGAGATCATGGGGGACATGGGCGTGCCGCTGGCCCCGGAGAAAACGCAGGGCCCCAGTACGGCACTGGCTTTCCTCGGTATTGAATTGTATTCGGTCCAAATGGAGGCGCGCCTCCCGGACGAAAAGAAGCGAAACATGTTGAGCTTGCTGACCAGTGTGTTGGCACGACAGAAGGTGACGGTCAGGGACATACAGGTGTTGCTGGGACATCTCAATTTTGCTTGTAGGGTGGTCAGAGTAGGGCGGACTTTCTGTAGGCGACTGGGGCGCGCATTGGAGGGGCAGAGGCCTCCACACCATCATGTGCGGCTGTCAGCAGGGGTGAGAGAGGACTTGCGCATGTGGCAGTTTTTCCTGCACCAGTTTAATGGGGTGCCTTTGATGAGGGAAGTGGACATGGTATGGGACGTACAGATTTTCTCGGACACAGCGGGGAGCAAGGGATTTGGTCTGTACTGGCAGGGGAGATGGTGTGCAGAGCCCTGGCCCGAAGAATGGTTGGAGGGAGGCAAGAGCATTGCGTTTTTGGAATTCTTTCCCTTAGTGGTGGCAGTTACACTGTGGGGGGTTCTGTTGGCCCACAAAAAGGTCACGTTCAGGATCGACAACATGGCAGTGGTCCAGGTGGTGAACAGGCAGTCCGCGCGGGATGCGCAGGTGCTTAAGCTGTTGCGGGTTTTTGTGCTGGGGTGCTTGAGGCATGATATTGCGTTTCGCGCGGTGCATGTGCCAGGAGTGGACAATGACATTGCGGATGCCTTGTCTCGTTCACAGTGGGGGAGATTCCGTGGGCTCGCCAAGGACGCGGACGTGAACCCGACCAGGATGCCGAACCAACTCTGGGAAGTAGGCAATACCGGATGCTACAATTGGTTCTAGGTTCCTTAGCGCGGTCAACGAAACTGGCATACAGGGCGGCGTGGGAAGAGTTTGTCCGCTCAGGGGCGAGATGGCGGGCTTCCGAGGCGGAGAGACGGGAGGATGTAGTGCAATTTATTCTGGATTTAGTGGAGAGAGGTTTGACGAGGGTGACGATAGTGGGCAAGTTGGCGGGGGTTGCGTTCATCGGCAAACTGTTGTGGGGTTATGCGTGGATTTTGGAGGGCTGGGCGCGGGAATGCGGAAGGGTGGCCAGGGTGCGGAGGCCACTGTCCTGGGAGCTGTTAGGTAGGGTGCTGGGGGTTTTGCCCGTGGTGTGTTGGGACAGTGGGGAGGCCTTGCTGTTCGCCACGCTTATGTCTTGGATGTTCTTTGGGGCGTTTCGGGTGTCGGAGCTGCTGGGGTCGAAAGGGGAACGGGGTTTGGCCTGGGATGAGGTATCCTTTGGGGAACAGGTAGTGAGCATTTGGCTGCGGAAGGCGAAGACTGACCAGAAGAGTCGGGGGAAGTGGGTTACGTTGAGGAAAGGGCGATCCCCGGGGGTGTGTCTGTTCCGCTGGGGTCGGCGGTGGAATGCGTGCTCTGGGCGACTGGGGGGACTGGTTTTCTCCCATCAGCAGGGGCGAGGCGTTAAGGCTTCGCAATTGCTGGCAGTACTGAGGCAAGCACTTAGGAATCTGGGGGTCGAGGAAAAGGGTTTTGGCACGCACTCCTTTCGCATTGGGGCAGTGTCAGAGGCGCATGCGAGGGGTTGGGACGGGGAAGAAATCATGAGGTTGGGAAGGTGGTCTTCGAATTGCTACCAGCGTTATGTGCGCAGCGAGCCGGGGGGTGGGGTGACAAAATAAAAAAAAAATTAATAAAAAAAGCAGAAGGGGGACTTCACAAAGGGCAGTGGAGCTTTTCAAGGGGTGTGGCTAGGTTTTCATTCTTGTTTTTCTTTTCAGGTTCGGTCATGGGACCCCTGGCCCGAGAAATGTCTATATGGATTGTGGGGCACTCGTTCGTTAGGAGGGCCCAATTGCAGGCGCAGGAGAGCTATTTTGGGGAACAGTTGGGTTTCAATAAAGATGTGTTCTCTGTGGGGTGGAGGGGTAGGGGGGGGATGCGTTGGAAGGAATTGGTGCCGGTGTTGAACGGGATCTTACGGGCAGGTCGGTGCCCAGACGTATAGGTTCTCCATTTGGGGGAGAACGACATGGTGAAGGAGACAGGTTTGGCACTTATGCGGGCAATGAAGAAGGACCTGGCTTTGATTAAGGAGAGATGGGCGGGTTGTTCTATTGTGTGGACGGAGTTTGTCCCCCGGAGGAGTTGGAGGGGGGCGGTGAACCCAGGTGCGGTGGATAAGGCGCGGCGTAAACTTAATACGGAGATGGTGAGGTTTTGTCGGCATTTGGGGATTGGCCGAATGGCACATGGGGACATTCGCTACGATGCGCGGGAGATGTTCAGGGACGATGGGGTGCACCTGTCCAGGATGGGAATGGACCTGTACCTTTTGGAGTTGAGGGAAGTGTTGGCGCGTCTGCTGGGAGTTTACAGGTGTTAGGTCATGCGGGGTCGCGGCGCGTTGGGGGGGGCAGAAAAAGGGGAGGAAGAGGCGCAGTCGCCGACACTTCCCCCCTTTTCCTGGGTGGCGGGGTGGTTGACAGTTGGCCGGGATTGGCTAGAGTTTGTTGTTAGAGGTTTGGTAATGTGGGTCCAGGGACAGGTAAAGGGTAGACAGGTTGGATAAGTTTAGATTAGAGGTTGGATAGTTACAGTTGCATTAAAGGCAGGTAGGGGTTACGGTCAGGGGAGTTTGGGAGTTGGGAAAGGCTACATGGTGTAGGATTGGGTTATATGTTGGTTAGGAATGTTATGTTGTATTTTGGGGGGATGGGGGAAATGATGTGGGGATCGAAGGGGTGGGGGGAAAACACAAGGGGTCAGGAGGTTATTGTATAGCGAGGCGTTAGTTTTGTAAGGCAGTGGCCAAGGAGTTAAATTGTGATATGCACCTGTTTCAATAAAGCGGCCTTTTTCACACACAATAAAGTGTTTGGTGTCGGCTTGCCCCCCTCTCCCCCCTTAATCTCCCAATGGGAGCCTGGGGGGCAGCCGAGCACCGCGAGGTCTGCCGCCCGGGCAGGTTGGGAGGGGGGAAAGGGGGGCGTGGCCGAACGGCCATTTTGTAGTAATTGGGCTACATTTGAGGGATAGCCCAAATGTAGCCCAAATCCAGGGACAGTAGCCCAAGGGGTATATAGGCAAAACGCGCGATATCCCAGCCACCATTTTAGGCTTGGTGACCTGGTGGCTGGGTGCGCTAGTTTAAAAGTTTTTCCCACCCTCCCTCCCTATGGTTAGAGGGGTTTAGGGGGCCTGGTACAGGGGGTGTTGGGGTTGCATTTTTGCGGGTTTGGGGCAGCATTTGTTGGAACAGGTACATAGGGGCGGTTGGATGTATTGTCGCTTCGAGCAGTTGCAAGCGGGGTGGTTGACAGTTGGCCGGGATTGGCTAGAGATTGTTGTTAGAGGTTTGGTAATGTGGGTCCAGGGACAGGTAAAGGGTAGACAGGTTGGATAAGTTTAGATTAGAGGTTGGATAGTTACAGTTGCATTAAAGGCAGGTAGGGGTTACGGTCAGGGGAGTTTGGGAGTTGGGAAAGGCTACATGGTGTAGGATTGGGTTATATGTTGGTTAGGAATGTTATGTTGTATTTTGGGGGGATGGGGGAAATGATGTGGGGATCGTAGGGGTGGGGGGAAAACACAAGGGGTCAGGAGGTTATTGTATAGCGAGGCGTTAGTTTTGTAAGGCAGTGGCCAAGGAGTTAAATTGTGATATGCACCTGTTTCAATAAAGCGGCCTTTTTCACACACAATAAAGTGTTTGGTGTCGGCTTGCCCCCCTCTCCCCCCTTAATCTCCCAATGTGAAAGCAGCTTACACGTGGCAAAATGCACTGTTCAATGTTTTTCTGTGCGTGCGTGCACGCGCTGCACGATCGGTCAGTTGGGATTCCAATCAGGGGTCAGGGAACTTGGGATCCAGACGCATTGGGATTTATTTTTCGACCAACCGACTTTTGGATTTTGTTTGAGCATTCTGTGATCTTCTCCGTGCATTGCTGTTGATATTGGAATTATCGTTGCCACCTTCAACTGCACGGTGATGTCTGATGTTTTTGTGCAGGCCCAGTCATTGGAATCCCTTTTGGGACAATTTTAAAGTATTTTGCATGTGGCTGTTGGTGTGTTACTGAGGCACGTCGTTCTGCACCTCCCCGAGCCTCTTGTTGAGTGCGCCTTTCTAGTGGCTCACACGCGCTGCTTTTTTCCTGCTTCAGCCGGCTGCCATCTTAAATTGGGCTTGCACATCAAAATTCAACATAGAGGCAGTGACATCACCGAATTTGTTTGTGGTGGCCATATTTGGGTATATTTCTTCATCGACAAGAGCAGCATTCTCAGTTCCTCACAGTTTTATACAAGTTTCTGCCTATTTTATCGATTGTTTGGAATCCTTACTCAGATACTGGTCCACAATTAAGGTACATTTCAGAAATTATTGTGTCCTCAATTTATTCTTACTGTGTTACTTACCTCTGCTTTGGGGTATTGTTGGCAATTGGGGCTGTTTAGTTGTACTGTTGTTAATTGTTAATTTACTGCTCCTTTGTCATGGCCATACAGCAGCAAATTACACAGCGACTTCTATTTCTAACTCAACCTGGGAAATCACTCATAAAATTAATACAGTGGTTTAGGTTGTTTGAAAATCATCTGGTTGCATTGACGCTAATGGTTACAGTCCTGCTCAAATTTGCTTTACTATTTGGTAGCCTTGGTTGTGAGGCTCAACAATTTTTTGACAGTTTACGGCTTGTAACCGCATCATCTGGAGATAGTCAATGGAAGGTTTATCTGGAGACCATTGCTAGGCTGTGTAAACTGTTCTCGGAGGAGCCTAACATCATGCTTGAACACCATAGCTTCTGCAAGCAAAAACAACAACCTTAGGAGAACGTGGAGGAATACGTGTCAGCCCTTAGAGTGCTAGCTAGAACGTGTGAGTCTGGTCCCAACCTAGATACATACATTTGTATAGACTAGTAGACTAGTTTGTGTTTAACTGTTATTCGAGGAAGGTTCAGGAGAGACATTTGAGTTGCAGGAATCCCACCTTCGTTGAGGTTGTTGACTTAGCAAAGGTCATTGAGAGGTCACTGATTTACTCCAAAATGCTTCATCCAGAACTTGTTGTCAACATGGTAGTCCCTAACGATGCTTATTCAGAATCTATGTGTGCTGTCAACACAAAAGGAAAGCCAATCAGAAACACGAGCTAGAAGATTTTGGCTCTTACCACAGATGTGGGTCAAAAACTCACCTCAGCAATTTCCCCGGCTGTCCCGCTGTTGGCAAGAGGTTTCTGTCATGCAAAAAATAAGGTCACTTTTAAAGTGTGTGTAGGAATGTTGAACAACAAATGAAAATTGGAAGTGTGGGTGTGGATGCATGTGCAGAATTCCTAAACAATGATGTTCTCACATTAGAGTGTACCAATCAATCCACGCCTGTTAAAGGCCCTATGTGTGAAGCTTGCATTGATATTTTGTGTCACATATGGTTTGGTCATCGTTGATTCTGGATTACCCATCACCATTCGAAGAGATACCATATTTCACAAGTTTAAGGCCAATAATGGCACCTTGTCTCCCACAGATGTTAATTCCAAGCCAATGCATTTGTGGAGAAGGACATTGATATGCTTGGCTACTTCAAGTCCAATGTTTCTTGTCTGGATAGAGAGACATCCACTAAACTTTATGTTGATGTTAAGGGCAGAAATATTATAGGGTAGCAGGACCTTGCTAAAATGAGCTTATACCTAGTTCCTGGTTCTGACTGAGGTAATTCAGTTTTCGTATTTAGCCACCATTTTGTGTCTTTCCGCCATTTTGTGTTGCCCTCACTCAGGCAGCACGGTGAACGAGGTGTTGTTTTCCCTCATCCTACTGCAACGTGTCAAATAACCTCCTGCCTCTGTTTATAGCTGGTGTCAGGGTCTTGCCGACTCCACTAATCCACGTCTGGTTTGACTGATCCCTGTCTCGACTATCTGTTGGTTCGCACCATTCTTTCCTGACTTTATCTTATCCTCTGGCCTTCGCTATTCTTTACTCGTATTCTCTCATTTCACAACTGTCCTGCGGGGCATACAAATGTGTCCTGTCACCTGCAAGTCGACTTATAAACACTACCACTGATTAACTTGTGGGGAAGGGTGACAAACACAGTTGGAAGGGAGGCCTATTTGAGTTACTTAATATCTTGTTTTCACATTCTTCTCATTGGTTAACCCTGTATGCATTGGGAGTATTCTTTGTGAATATGTGTGTTATAAAAGATTGTGCGCCACGAAGTAAAGTGGCAGTCTCCTAAGAACATACCAAGTGTACTTCTGGGACAACTGTACTTAGCTGCAGCTAATAAACCAAAGCTTCTACGCCTAACGGAGTGTCCCGTGTCTCTGTTCAACAAAGCAGGTGAACTCAGGAGATTAAGGCGTACCCTGCGCCGCCAGGCCCATAAGGTCTAGGTTCTTCAATTTGGCGCTCAACGTAGGGCGGCTTCAGAGGTAGCAGTTCTGCCCGAGGATCGTGAGGAGCCCCGCAAGAAAATTCTGGAGGAATCGCGAACCACGTCAAGCGACCCCTGTATGTCGAAGTGGTCCGAAGGTCTTTTGCAGCGCGGTTTCTCCTTTCTGACGGCTGCTGCCGACTGCTGCCCTGACTGCTGCCCTGCTTTGGTCCCTTTGATGATTTTTGGTATCACGAGACATTAGACGGGCCTCTGTTGGCGTAAGAAGACACTTAGTTAAGTATTGGTGGGTGGTTCCCACTATTTTGGTTTGTTTTTATTTGGGTCTTTGATTCGGCTATTGCAAAAGCCGAAGCCGAGGGGTGAGTACGATTGTGCTGTATTATTTGATTTAACCCCTTGATGTTTGTGAGCAGTCCAGTGAAATAACGATGCCTGGTCTGAGTAAGTTTAGGAAGTTCTGTTGCCTTGGTTGTAATAGGGATTCCCGGATGGAGGACTCTTGTCCGATTCCTCCGGTTGGAACTCCCACCTATGAGCTTTATTCAAAACATGGTGTCGGCCCCATTGCCTTTAATAAGGCATGGATCCGATACACAAAGAACGATGGCGTTCTACAGTGGCCACAAAATGGTAGTTTTGAGCCTGACATATTAGACAATTTGGAAGCGATATTGTTCAAAAGACAAGCCCGGCCGGCAATGTTTGACTCTTTCCGCCTCTGGCGTAAGGAAGCCAAAAGAAAGAAATTAAGCAGGCAAAACGAGATAAGAAAGCACAAAATATGACGATTATACAGGCTGCACAGCAGTTTAAAGATAATGAGATTAATAATGCAATGGAAATTTCAGAGAGACAGTATCGTATGGCAATAGATAGATGCTATCCGGTGTTGCCTAATTACCCTTCTGATAAAAGTAAGGATCTGGAGGAAGACCCTTTGATGTCTCACCTATTGAGATTGCCTCCACCCTATGTACAAGGTGCTAATGCACCCCCGTTGTTACAACCTGTTCAGTTGCCTGTTGTCCCCCCACCTGTTCCGGTTCTTCCACATTTGCCCCTTCCGGTATTGCCACTCCCACCTCTTGTGCCACCGATTCCTTTGTCTCCATCTCCTGAACATCAATCTTCTTTGCCTTCGGCTCCTCTTATAACTGCCAGTTCCTCTCCTGTATCGCCTAATACCTTGTCCCCTGTCCTTATGTCTAATTCTCCTACTGTGCGCAAACGAATAACAGATACTGTCTCTGGTTTTTTGTCCCCTTTCTTTGGGACTCTGAACATGTCTCCGGCTTTCTCTCGAAGACAGTCTCGTATTCAACTTCCAGGTTCCGACGAACGGGTGCTATTGGACTTTCTCGCTCGCAAATGGATCGAGAAGGGTCCCCAGTATAGTGTGAAAGATATCATGATCACCTTTCATCAGTGGGATGCGCCCACACAGAGATATGTATTTAATGTTATGTGTGACACTCTTGCTAAAGGATGGGAGGATATGGATTTGGGTTTACTTCCCCAGGGTCTGTTGGATGTTCAGGCTAATTTCGATAAAGGACTCATTGTGGGTTCTAAGGTTGAGGACGCCGTAAGGACACTTGTTACTTTTAGGTCGTTATTTTCTTCACAAACTTTTCTTGATTCTGATCCTGCTGTTCGACAGACATTGAAACATTACCCAATGAGAGAGGTTCCTCCGATATGGAGGGAAGAGGTTGCGCAAGCAGGTAATAATCCAGCTATTCCCGCTCACTTCCAGTGTATATGGGTACATGTGCCCTGGAAGAGATCTGATGTTTTGGCCCTCAAACAATCTTTACCGGATCCCCGTAAAAACCCTGCTGGTTACTATAAAGAATTGTCCCAGACTGTTGATGCCTGTATTATGAATTTAGCCGATATTGACATGTTGATGGGAAATGTAGTCCCACAAGCGTTATGGGCTCGGATTCGTAGAGAGGATCACTCTCAGGAATTGGGTGGTACATGGAATGCTATAACTGCCTCGGATAGAGCACAAGTGGGTGGTGCTAAGCCTGATGTTTTGATCACAGAACTCCCTGGTAGGATTATTACTTTAATGAAAACAATGATGCCCGCTTTACGAGTTAATTGGGATAAATTAGCTGCGTGTAAACAGAAGAAAGATGAGAGTGTCTCCGATTTCTTCACTCGTTTTGAGGAGACGTTTATTGATCACAGTGGTCAGGATATGACTACGGAGGGTGGACAGCGATTACTTGTAGATAAATTCGTATTTAATTTGCTCCCCGAGTTGTCACATAAATTAAAAGACTCTGAAAGTTCATGGGCTGTTTCTTCTTCTGCTCCGATATTGGCTACTGCTCAATATTACGAAAACAGGGACAAAGAGGAAAAAGACAAGCAAGAGAAAAAGACTAAAGAATTAAAAACGTAGGTTCTTCTGCAACAAGCTTATCCTCCTCGCTCTGCTCAGCGCCAGATTCAACCGCCTCCCCAGTTTAAGAGGGTGTTTCAAAAGCCTGAGCCCTATATTCCGCGGCCTTTGTTAGGTCCTAACCAATGCGCCTATTGTAGGGAGGAAGGTCATTTTAAGAATGGCTGCCCGGTTTTATTACAGCGTAATGGAGGACTATCTACTCCACGAGGTCGTGGTGGTTCCCAGTTAGCGTCCAGGGGTAGAGGTCGAGGTATGTCGCCACCTCCACATTACGGTCTTCACGCTAACTAGGACAGCCATAGACAAAGTGGGGGAGTTGTATATGAGAAGTTCTATTATTCACTCCAAACTCCCTGGGGCACCTTTGTCTGGCTTAACAAACGTATCCGTAGGATGTTCTGGTGCCCCAGTTCATAGCCCGGTCTCTTGTCCTCTGCCTATTTCAATTGGTTCTTATAATTTGGAAGCTCCGCTTCTTTTAACGACTGATTGCGGCGAAAATCTGTTGGGTTTGGATTTATTGAAAAGACTGCATGCAACGATATATTGTTCTCCTTCTGGTGTACATCTCGTTTTGGGGCGAAAACTGACTTCTCCAATGTATTTGTCTAAAGATCAATTTCCACCTGAATTGCTCTCTGTCCCTGCGACACTTTGGGCTACGGGTCCAAATGATGTTGGTTGTCTTGAGATCCCACCCTATGTCGTTACACTCAAGCCCAATGCTAAATTGCCACGCATCCCTCAATACAAAATTCCCAATGATGGTGAAAGAGCACTTTTTGCTATTATTTATGATTTGGTTCAGAAGGGTGTGGTTGAGGAGACGAGGGGAAATGTATGCAATAGTCCTGTTCTCCCAGTTCTTAAACGCACTGATCCTTCTCAGCCTCCTGTTTATCGTTTTGTTATTGATCTCCGGGAGGTTAATAAAATTGTTGTACCGCAGTTTCCTGTTGTTCCAGATATCACTGCCCTGTTAACTATGATACCTGCCTCGGCAGCTTGGTTTTCTGTTATTGATCTGAAAAATGCTTTCTTCAGCATCCCCATTGCTGAAGAGAGTAGGGATATTTTTGGCTTCTCTTTAGGAGGCCGAAGTTTCCGGTCAAGCGCGCACCCCAAGGCTATTGTGATAGTCCCTCCATCTATAGCCAAGCTCTGAAGTGCCAGCTTGATGCTTTTCCTTTGCCGCCAGATGCTACCCTTATTCAGTATGTGGATGATTTATTGATTGCTGCTGATTCAGAGGATATTTGCAAGAACGTGACTAATGCACTATTGCGTCACTTGTCTGACCTTCACCATAAGGTTTCACCTTCTAAATTACAATATGCCCGGCCAGAGGTTACCTAACTAGGTCATCTCTTCTCGAAGGAGGGAAGGCGACTGACCCCAGAACGTATTCAAGCAATTGCACAAATGTCTGTGCCATCCACACAAAGAGAAGTGCGTGCCTTTCTGGGCATTACCTCTTATTGTAGACAGTGGATTCCAAATTTTTCTTTGTTGGCTAAACCATTGTTGGCACTCACTTTGAAAGACACACCCCAACCCCTTTCTTGGACTGACAAATGTCAGAAGAGTTTTTCTGATTTACGTGCTGCTCTATGCTCTGCTCCTGTGTTGGGTACTCCGGATTACAGTAAGCCCTTCACGCTCTATGTCCATGAAAGAGAGGGTTGTGCGTTGTCAGTCTTAACACAACGATTTGGAGACAAGCAGCGGCCATGTGCCTACTTTTCGGCTACATTAGATCCAGTAGCCAAGGCATTGCCTAGTTGTCTTAAAGCTACAGCAGCAGCAGCAATTTCTATTCGTCAATCTGCTGGAGTGGTGCTAGATAACACTCTTATTGTTATGGTACCACATGCAGTGGATACCTTGCTAAATAGGACGAAAACGCAGCATCTTACAAGTGCTCGCTTGTCTGGGTATGAGCTGACGCTCTTGGCTAGTCATGTACACATCAAAAGATGTAACACTTTAAATCCAGACACATTGTTACCTCTTCCAGAAGAGAAAGGTATTCAGGAACAACATGATTGTTTTCTCCGTACTGAGGAGGAGACAAAAGGTAGGGTTGATTTGAAAGATACACCACTAATGGACCCGGATGGGATCCTATGGGTGGATGGTTCTTGTTTTAAACTCCCTAATGGTAAAACAACTTCAGCTTATGCTGTTACCACCTTGCATACAATCGTGGAGACAGCACGCATTAGACATAATTCAGCTCAGGCGGCTGAACTGATAGCTTTGACCAGAGCGTGTGTGTTATCTAAGGGGAAGAGAGTGAATGTATAGACCGACAGCCAGTATGCGTTTGGTGTGGCACATAGTTTTGGTCGTTTGTGGAAGGAAAGAGGATTCTTTACCTCCCACGGTACTAAAATACAGCATGGTCAGTTGGTAACTGATCTTCTTGAGTCACTTGCTTTGCCTACCCAGATAGTAATCATAAAGTGTAGTGTGCATAAGAGGATTACTGATGATGTTGGTCGCTGGAATGCTTTTGCGGGTGAGGTAGCGAAAGAAACAGCCAGAGATGCTATGAGTCGCATGTATGTTGCGGGCCCTGCAAATTGGGTCAAGGAAAAAAGAATGTGAGAGGATACAATAGAAAGTGTGAGATCGATTCAAGGAGAGGCGACAGAGAAAGAGTTGAGTAAGTGGAAAGAGAGTACAGGAATGTTAGACGCGATGGGATGTTGGATAGAATTGTCAGAACATCAGCGTTGGCTGTTACCAGATGCCTATGTACTGCCTGTAGTTGCTATGGCACATGGTCCAGCCCACATCAGTGCGAAAGGAATATGTAAGCTTCTGGCTCCAGTGTGGCTGAACGAAGGGATTCCAAAATGTGCAGATAATTTAGTGAAGCATTGTATCGTTTGCTTGATGCATAATCCAGGAAAGGGAACCCCAACTCCAGCAGGTCATTTTGCTCCCCCAACATATTCTTTTGAGGTGTTGCAAATTGATTATATTCACATGGAACGATGCAACAATCTCAAATATGTTTTGGTGGTGGTGTGTGCCTTCTCCAGATGGATAGAGGCCTACCCCCTGAAAGACAACACTGCTTTGTCCACTGCCAAAGTTCTTCTAAAAGAGTTCTTCCCTAGGTTTGGTTTGCCACGCATTGTCTGGAGTGACAATGGAAGTGAATTTGTGGGCCGAATTATGAAAAAGGTGTGTGCCAGTCTTGGTATCGGGCAGAAATTCCATGCGGCGAACCATCCCCAATCAGCTGGTTTGGTAGATTGCTATAACGGCACTCTTAAACTTAAGCTTGCAAAGGTACAGGCTAGCACAGGACTTGCCTGGCCCGATGCTTTACCTTTGGCTCTCCTATCCACTAGAACAGCTGTACATTCTCGTTTGGGACTCAGCCCATATGAGGTTGTTTTTGGACGCCCGGCTAATGTTTGGGGAGTCCCTCACCCTAAAAAGTATTCTGACATACAGTATCCAATGCTGATTGACTACTTACATGACCTCACCACTAAATTACGTGTTCTCCACCAACAGGTTCGAAACGCTTTACCAGAGGCCTCCACAGACCCAGGTCATTCTATCCAACCGGGAGACTGGGTCTGTGTGAAAATTTTTCAGAGGGCAAGGAATTTGGAACCTCGTTGGAAGGCGCCTCGACAGGTTCTTCTGGTGACATGTACAGCAGTGAAAGTTGAAGGGAAAAAGAACTGGATCCATGGCGTGCACTGCAAAAAGGTGCCCTTGCCTTTACCTTTTGACCAGTGGGTCCGTAAGGGTGTAGGTGATTTTCAAGGCAAAAGGGTCCCCCGGTTTGTACCTTTCAGTAGTGCACACCTAGATGGAACTCGGTCAGAGAAAGAAGATGACGATGTTTTACAAGAAGCCGTACCACCACATCTCCGATTGAACACTACAGATCCACAGACACTATTTCAGGACCAAACTGTACTGAACACAACTCGATATAATTTAAGGCCCTGACTGGTCAAGGACACCTGAGATTCTCATCTCTTTCGTGACATGTATCATCTGTCCAGGTTGCAGGGTCACGGTAGGAGTCTTGGTTCGTGACCTGTATAGTGGCTAGGCCCCCAGGACTTTCAGTGTCATAGGACGGCTAATAATCACAGCCAAGTGAGTAAGGAAGATTGCTGTGAGCAACAATTTTAGAGGATGGATGTCAAATTGGGAAAGAATAATAAGAAGGAAGAGATGAGAAAGAAATATTGTAAATTAGTGTACAGTCAATGTGGCATAACATTGTGTGTTCTTATATTTT
Organism: Triturus cristatus; assembly: GCF_964204655.1. Lineage (NCBI taxonomy): Eukaryota > Metazoa > Chordata > Amphibia > Caudata > Salamandridae > Triturus > Triturus cristatus. The sequence continues at coordinate 586,023,090 of NC_140591.1, read as the reverse complement.
CTAGTATCCTATTGGCTTGTATAGGTTGGATTGTTCATGCTATGCAGCACAAATCTGTCCCTACTTCTATTTCCTTGCCTTTTCATTCTACTATCTCCCCACATCAATTACATATGCTTCCCCAACATGAACTAATCAGGAGAACAGAATATTTTAACAATTCATTTGTCCAGTTGTTGCATCAACACCAATTGGTAGTCAACACAACAAACTGTTGGGTGTGTGGACTTATGCCTCATACCACAGACAAAGGGATGCCATATTTAGCCCTTCCATTTTCTTATGAAGGTTCCACTTGAGCCTATTTTGTGATGTTTTCAAATGCATATCAGAACCGATTTAGGCGTCCAGTTGGTTCATATGGTAGTGGGCAAGATTTTAGTCATAGTTCTCTGATAAAAGGAATAGTGGCTATGGCTAGAATTGTGGAGAATAGTAGGGTTCCTGTTGATGAGAAACGGGCATACGATGGTTGGAACGTGACTCGTTACGCTACTAGCCTTACAGATAGATTTAAACAGGGAAAATCTCCACCAATTTGGACTGTGCCTCATCGAGGTAACTTTTGTTTACAAATGAATGGCCAGACTACTGACACTGGACAAGGAAAGAGTGTTTGTTTCCATACATACATTCACACATCTCAGAATTCACCACCGTTAGTGCCATCCCAGGGCACGTATTTTGTCTGCCACGATAGAGCGTACACGTGGCTACCGACTGATTTTTCAGGAACATGCTATATAGCCTTTCTTCTCCCTCCTACCTACACTGATCCTTCGGGACATCACAGAAACAGATATTGCAGAGGGATTATTGATTCTAAAGACACGGCAGGACAAGAGGGAGGTGATTTCCTTAAAGGATTTCTTCCTTTTTGGGGCCCAATGGCCAACAGTAGAAACATGAGACAATTGGTTTGTGTTGTTGAGACTACCATAGATGTCACTGTGGGAGCCTTGAGTAATCTCACAGCTGAACTTCAAGCGGATCGTCTCATGACATTGCAGAACCGGATAGCTCTGGATGTTATTCTTGCGGATCGTGGTGGAGTTTGTAAATTGATCGGATCTAGCTGTTGCATTTATATACCTGACGACGCCCCTACGGTATACCAAGCCATCTCCAAATTACATGTGATCTCCGAGTCGATTCATCAGGACGAAGGAGATTGGTCTTTATTGGAATGGTTTTGGGGATTACTGTCCAAATGGGGATGGAAGGTATTAACATTCCTTGGAGTGGTTTTGGCCATAATATTTTCCTGTTGTCTCTGTATGCAGTGTGGCCCCGCCATCTGTGGTCTTTGTGCCACTATGTGTGTCCCAAGGCCTGTGCCACGGAAGACGGAGAGCATTAAAATGATGTTGCAGCAACAGCTTGATGACCTCATGGCCATTGACGTCGACTCAGATTAAAATGAGTCTGTGTGTCTTGCCTGAGTAATGGCAAAAGGAGGGTCTGAGGTAATTCAGTTTTCGTATTTGGCCACCATTTTGTGTCTTTCCGCCATTTTGTATTGCCCTCACTCAGGCAGCACGGTGAACGAGGTGTTGTTTTCCCTCATCCTACTGCAACGTGTCAAATAACCTCCTGCCTCTGTTTATAGCTGGTGTCAGGGTCTGGCCGACTCCACTAATCCACGTCTGGTTTGACTGATCCCTGTCTCGACTATCTGTTGGTTCGCACCATTCTTTCCTGACTTTATCTTATCCTCTGGCCTTCACTATTCTTTACTCGTATTCTCTCATTTCACAACTGTCCTGTGGGGCATACAAATGTGTCCTGTCACCTGCAAGTCGACTTATAAACACTACCACTGATTAACTTGTGGGGAAGGGTGACAAACACAGTTGGAAGGGAGGCTTATTTGAGTTACTTAATATCTTGTTTTCACATTCTTCTCATTGGTTAACCCTGTATGCATTGGGAGTGTTCTTTGTGAATATGTGTGTTATAAAAAGATTGTGTGCCACGAAGTAAAGTGGCAGTCTCCTAAGAACATACCGAGTGTACTTCTGGGACAACTGTACTTAGCTGCAGCTAATAAACCAAACCTTCTACGCCTAACGGAGTGTCCCGTGTTTCTGTTCAACAAAGCAGGTGAACTCAGGAGATTAAGGCGTACCCTGCGCCGCCAGGCCTATAAGGTCTAGGTTCTTCATGACGACCCTGTAGCAGTTGGTGATGTTCCAGTTTCATTTGTTGGTGACATACAGGAAGCTATTGATAATGTATTGGTTGATTTCAAGCCACTGTTTGGTACTCTCGTGGGCAAAGTCAAAGGGTTTGAACATCAAATCAGAATAGTCCCTAATTCTCAACATATAGCTCACAAGAGCTACCCAGTGCCTCTGAGTATAAGGGAAGAGTTAAAGAAAACACTTGATGAATTGCTATCTCAAGATATCATTCAGTCTAAAGATTCTTCTCAGTGGGTTGCACCCATAGTGGTGGCATGCAAAAAGTGTGGTGAGGTCAGATTATGTGCCGACTTGCATGCCCTCAAGTAAACAAAACATAGTGAATAGTGAATTGCCACCCACTACCTCCAGGAAATGTTAGCCAGCTTGGTGGAGCAACAATGTTTTCCACAATTGATCTAAGGTCTGTTTACTGTCTGGTCACCCTGAGCACTGACTCATAGGATTTAACGATGTTTGTGACCCCTTACTTGGATTGCCCTTCGGTCTGGCGTCTGCCAGCAGCATGTTCCAAAAACTTATGAATAATTTGTTTAGGGACATTGCAGGTGTTCAGGCATATCAAGACGCCATCATGATTTTTGGCAAAGACTTCAGTGAACATAACAAGATTTTGAGAAAAGTTTTATCAATTTTAATGCAACGTGGCATGACGATACGACTGGACAAGTGTAAGTTTGCCACTAATGAACTTGAATATCTTTATCATACTGTATCGTCTAATGGCATAAAACCTAAAATGTCCCTCATTAAGGCAATCAAGGAAGCTAAGGCATCGGTGGACAAAGATGCATTGTAGTCATACCTGGGGCTTGCTGAATACTATGCAAGCTTTGTCCCAGGCTATGCACAGGATGTTGAGTCTTTGAGAGTGTTAGCTAGGAAGGGGCAGAAATTCAGAAGGAGAGAGCCTTTGAGAATGTCAAAAACTTAGCTATAACAGCTCCAGTGCTACGTGCACTCTGTGAGAATCATCCTTCCATCGTCACTGTGGATGCTAGAACTCGTGGTTTAGGGGCCGTGTTAAGTCAAAAGGTTGCAGGTAGTAAAAAATCTGTTGCCTTTGCATCGTGGACCCTATGGCCATAAAAGTGTCAGTATAGCACCATTGAGCGGGAAGCTCTAGCGTGCATATGGGCTGCACATATGTTCAGGACATATATATGGGATCCCAAGTTTGAGTTGAACATGGACCATAAACCGGTAGTGCATACTTTAACCAATTATATTCGTAATAACATGTCCAACAGGCTCACCAGACTTGTCTCTAAATTGCAGGAGTACAATTTCATTATCAAACATATTCTGGATGGAAAGAATTTTTGCACAGGCTGTTTTTACGAATGGCTCTTGATATTGAAGATGATGATGTTTTGCCAGATGATGTGGAGTGTGTGGTGTTGTTAGATGCTGTGGCGGAGTATCAGTCTGTTATGAGTGACCAAGATTAGACTAGTGCTTACGCTTAAGATGGCATTCTGGGAAAGGCTGTTGAGTACATTGGGCGTGGTTGGCCAGAGGGGAAGTGATTTGAGGGAGTTCTCAGGTTGCCGGAGATTATCAGTGCTCAGTGGAATTATACTCAGAGGAGATCGTTTTGTTCCACCTACAAAACTGAGCAATGTCATAGCATCTAAGTTGCATTTAGATCATTTAGGGTCCACCAAGACATGCATGATGATCAAGCAGCACTACTGGTGGCTCCCTTTGGTTGGTCATGTTAAGCTTATGATTGACAAATATCCAGAGTGTTTTCTATCTGACAAACACTGGAAGGGTGTTAGAAATTGGGGTCTCTAGTTGGCAGAGGTTGGTACCTTTGTCTAAATAGCGACCCTTGCTTCTAGTCAGGGTAAGGGGAAACACACTCTAGATAACCCCTGCTCACCCCCTTGGTAGCTTGGCACGAGCAGACAGGCTTATCTCAAAGCCAATGTGTAAAGTATTTGTACCAACACTTACAGTAACACAGTGAGAACACCACAAATGGACACCACACTGGTTTAGAAAAATAAAGTATCTTTATCTAAACTTAACAAGACCAAAACAACAAAAATCCAACATACAAGTATTAAGAAAAATGACTTTCAAAAGGTTTTTAGCAACTGAGTCGATAGAAAACTATGGATGCGTGATTTCTTGAAAAGTACCTGTAGTTGCGTCACAATTCACCAAGCCAAACAGCCCCAGCGGTGGGAAACGCTGAAAACAAAGAGATGCGTCAATTCCCGAGACCTTCGTGGATGCGATGTGACAGTTCCGCTGGACACAGGGGAGCGGTGTGTCAGGTCCGACCTGTAGGGGGAAGCTATGCGTCGATTCTGAGACAACTCCGATCCGTGGGTGATGCATCGGGGAAAACTTGCCACAGTGGGACGATGCGCGGAAATCTGGGATGCGTCGGTGTCGAGCGGTGCTGCGTTGGTTTCTTCAGCCGCGATCCCTCGATGTGTTGATTCTTGCAGCGGCGACAGGCGCTGTGCCAGTTTCAGCAGCAGCGCGGCGGTGCGGGGAGATTCTTCTTGCACCATGGCATTGCGTCGGAAAAACTGTCGCAAGAAGAGTGATGCGTCGATTTCCGTTGTTGTTGCGTTGCTTTCCAGCTCCCAGTAGCAGAAACAACCTCCAGAGGCCACACACAGTCACAGCCACTCCTGGCAGGTCAGAACTACCAGCAAGGAAGTTCAGGGGAGCTGTGGGTGAAGTCTTTGTGTTCCTGAGCCTTCAAAACAGGAGGCAAGCTCTACTCAAGCCCTTGGTGACTGTCCTCAAGAAGGGGACACAGCACACAGCAAAGTCCTTCGCAGAAACAGCAACTGCAGGCCAACCCAAGACACACAGCAAGGGCAGTACTTCTCAGTTTCTCCAGCTCTTCTCCTTGGCAAAGGTTCCTCTTGATTCCAGAAATAATCTAAGTTCAGGGGTTTTAGGTCTGATACTTATACCCCAAAATGTCCTTGTTCTCTTTGTGCAAAGGTCTCTGAGCCCAGTCCAAACCAGTTCTGTTCTCTCAGGTGCAGCTGCCTGGCAGGAAGTGGAGACAGCATTGTGTAAGGCAGACAGTCCCTATTCAGGTGCAAGAGAAATCTCCACCCACCACTCTAAATGCAGACCGGGCCTATTCAGGTGCTAGTGAGAACTCCTCCCCCTACTCTGAATGCAGCCCAGGTCTATTCAGCACAGACATTCAGGAAAAGCAGGACACACATCAACCCCCCCGGTGGCCGTCTGAGAGACGGCCCCTGTCACTTCAAAGCCAGACAATCAATACACAAACAGGCAGAGGCACACAGAATGGTTAAACAAGAAAAAGCCATTAGGACATTATCTTGATGTGTTTCTCCAACCCATTGTTCAAGCTAGTCCATCATATCTTCAAGGTACCACTCATTTGCTGAACATCTTACGCATGATTGCCATCCCTGAGAATGGACAAATCTGGTTGTGTACTATTGACGTCGTGTTATTGTACACATCTATTCCTCATACAGAAGGCTTTGAGTCCATTGAATGGGCCCTGTTGAAACAAGAGAACATGAGAGCTAATAAGGTTTTTCTCTTAGAAATCCTTCATTTTTGTTTGTTTCACAGTTATTTTCAATGGAACCATCGATTTTTTTCTTCAGGCCAATGGCACATCTATGGACTTTTCTGGAGCCCCCAGCTATGCCAACATCTTTATGTTGAAGTTTGAAACCGAGCATATCCTGTCCGACAGTCTTTGGACTTCGAACTTGATTACTTATAGACGTTTCATAGATGACATACTTATTATTTGGCATGGGTCACATAGCCTATTAGAGACACAGATCCTGAAATTGAATGCAATCAACCCTCAGATTCAATTTACTTTTCAGATTGAGTCCCAGCGCATAGCTTTTCTTAATGTCATGCTTAAACTTTCAGGGGCAACCATCGAGACCAGTGTTTATAAGAAACCCACTGATCGCAACAACGCCTTACTTTACCAGAGCTTTCACCCTTGGCCTTTAAAGCGCCATCTTCCCTTTTCTCAATTTCTGAGGATTAAACGTATCACTTCGGATGCAGAGTTAGGATTGCAGACCATTAATAATTCTAAACAGAAATTTCTGAATAGGGGTTATCCCAAAAAGTAATTGATCAGGCTGAGAGTTGAGCATTCGCTTTAAATCGTGAGGATTTATTGAAAAAAGAACACCTACCTCTTCCCAGCCCAGAGAAGTGTTTGTTTCTACTTTTTCCACTCACTCTAATCTTGTGAAAAACAGCATTTTACTCAGATGGGATCTGCTTCAGTCTGAACCAGATTTTAAGGGTATGTTCTCTAGTCCCCCTTTATTCGCATACAAAAGAGCAAGAAACCTTAAAGAAATTTTAAATAAACCTTTAGACACCAACAAGGGTTCATTTAAAGGAATGACCAAATGCATGAATTGTTCACATTGCAATAACGTAATTGTTGGCAATAGTGTAGGACATCCTCGTACTGGTAAAAAGATTCCTTTAAATTTCAATGCCAACTGTAACAGTCACCATGTGATTTACACCATCAGATGTCCATGTGACTTGTTTTATGTAGGGAAGACAGTTCTCCGTACTGAGTAACTGAACATAAAAGCAGGATCAGGACTAAAACAGTGAGTTCACCCTTAGCCCTACACTGGCAGATAGAACAACACTCTATTTCACAACTTAGATTTGGGGTGCTTGAAATTTTAGAGAACCGTATGGATAGAGATATATCAAAAGCATTATCTCAAAGAGAATCATTCTGGATCTGGTTCATGCAAACATTGTCCCCCAAAGGGCTTAATGATAAATTTGAATTATCATGTTTTGTGTAATTGCAGTTTGTTGCAGTTTCATTGTTGTCAGGTTTATTGTCTTTTTAGTTAGCTTGTTTATGTATTAGTTCAGATTTATTGTTTTCATACTTACATGCATTTGCAGTTTTCTTAACCATGCTCTCAATTTTGTTTTCTGTATTCCATGTGATTTATTTATCTCATTTCGTGCGTTTTTTCATTCTGTGCATGTTTTTTCATTCTGTGCATGTTTCTCACTATACACACCACTTTTTTATTTACCATACATTATCTATTTTCATTGATTTATTCCTCATGTCCCTGTTATCGATTGTGGCTGTATTGCCTCAGATTGTTGATTCAGTTTGCAGTAGCGCGTGTTTTCATTTTGTGCACGTTTTTCATATCACACAGTTTTTTTGTTGACTAACTTTGCATTCCCGAGTCAGTGGCTGTGGCCTTGTTGCCTCGGGCTGTTGATTCAGTTCTGCCGACTTCCGGATCACTTTTAAGTCCCATTTCTATCTTCATGGTTTCAATGGGGGTGTAACGTATTTCTACGCTGCACACTGGCGTTAGCGTGTATTCACAACCCGTGTCGCTGAAAGAGGGCATTACTGAGAGGCGGTGTACGTTAAGTGGTGAGTTTCTTTCCTTTCCATTCTTTTTTCGATATACTTTACCGCGTTATTACAGCGGTTTTCACTACTTCTTGTTGATTTTAATCGTAGGCGTTTTCACTTCGTATTTATTTGAAGTAGACCACAGTGATACCTTTCGTTTTTCGTCATAGGTAAGCAGGTCGTGTTTGAGTTTGGTGACTTTTGGCATTTTCATTGTTTGGCAACCTCATAATTATGTTGCCGTGTGGTTACTTTGGCAGCATTGTTGTGGAATCCGCTGGTTGCGGCTTTCAGGCAGTATGTTTTCACATTCTAGCTTACAGGTACGTTTGTTTCACGGAGCACCACCAGTTTTTAACCTCTCTGGGCACCTTTTTTTAAATGTTTTGATGTATGCCGAGTTTACCTCACGGGTGGATTTAAGTTCTGTTTCATCACAGACACCATTGAGCATGGTTTTGGAAAGGCAGTGCTTTTAGTCATCTTTTTTCAGTTATCTTATTGAGTTTCATTTTTCTGACTGTTTGAGCCTATGTGTCAGTTCTTACTTTAATTGTGACAGTCATTATACATATCGGATGTATAATTCATACATTTACATGTTACAAATTCCCCTGATGAAGGGCCTGTTTTAAAGACCAAAATGCATTGGGATTTATGAAGTTTGTTACCGTATGCTGAATACAAGCCAGTTCTTTTGTTTATCCTTGGATTTCATTCATGAGGATTCTGAATTAAAGCAGATCCCGACGTATTCCTGTCTCTGGAGAATTCATTTGGAACTTTTGGATACATTGGAATACTGTTTTGTTTATTGTTGTGACATTGTATCAGATTGAGCATTGTTCTAACAATTTTGTGATTACTTTTGGTACACTATAATGTGACACCACTGTAGTGCACTGGGATAACCTGGACACACTTCCAGGTATTTTTTTAAATTATTTTCTGAAGGTGGCATTTTCAAACACAAAAAGATGTGTTATTAAATTCTTCACAATCTATACAGAGAGTAAATGCACTTTAGCACTGATTAGCAATGGTAAAGTGCCCAGAGTCCTAAACCCAACAACAACAGGTCAGGAAAAAATAGGAGGAAGAAGCAAAAAGTTTGGGATAACCCTGCAAAAAGGGCCAAGTCCAACAAAGGGTATGCATACACTCCTGCACCTGACTCCTTTTATGGAGAGTGCTTGGGAAAAAGTAGGTCTAGCTATGTCAGGTCCTTATTCCTTACTACCAGGCAACATGAGGTATACCACACTTCTAAAGGATTACTTTTCAAAATGGATGTATCATGCATTTGTGGAGTCAGCAGACAATGAAACCATTGTGAAATTGTTGAAAGATATTTTTGCTCTGGAGGGTGCACCAAAAATTGTGGATACGGACAATGGTACATACCTGTGTCCACCAACATGAAGAGATTTTTGGCCATCATGGATATCAAACAACTCAAGGTAGCCCTGTGTTCGTCTTCCTCTAATGGTCCGGTTCAGCGTGGCCAGAGTCTTTAAGGAGGGTGTGCAGACTGTCCTGACTTCAGGTTTGGATGTTGGCACATTTGTTATTCAAAAAGTCTGGGCTTATAATACTTCTCCACATTGTACTGTAGGTGTGACCCCTTTTTCATTGCTGAATGGTAGGGATGTTGCATTGTTTCCATCATGATTGAGTGAAAGAACTCACAATGGCGTGAGTGTCAGCCTTAACAGAGATGGCATAGCCTCAAGGCTGGTTGTGCAACAAGCAAGCATGAAGAAAAATGCTGATAAAAAACATAGTCAAATGGTAGTAGGTATAGTGGTAGGTGATTGGGTCATAATAAAAAAACCATCAGGAATAAGAAAGGTGAATCAAAATTTTCTGTGCCTGTACAAGTGGACAGGGTCAATAAAGGAGCTGCACTTGTTTTGGAAAGAGGTTGGTGGAACAAGAGACAATTAGTGAAACTTATGTATGAACATTTGAGTATAATGTGCAAGAGGAAAGGCCTTGTTCAAAATGCCGACTGGGAGCAATAGTTACAACCCGTAAAGTTTAGTTCTGGCAACAGAGTAGAAGGAATTCACATGGGTGCTGATGATAATTCTCAGAAGTATGTTGGTTTATATAGAGACCGGTTGGGTATGAGTTCTTTTGGTGCCCGCACCAGAAAGGTTCTCAAGAGATTTGATGATTATGTACTTTCATAATTGATATACGTTTTTTCATGATGCATTGTTACTTTCTTTAGAATTTTCGTTTTGTAAGTTTTGTTTCATCATTTTTTTTGTGTCTCTATTTTGGTGTGCTCCTCTTGCCCTGCCTAACTATACTTCCATGTCTATCTGTTATGTTTACTTGAACCTATGATTATTGCTTGTCATATGCTCAGTGACTGATTATTGCATTTGCCTTGTTCTTGACTCTGTAAAGCGCTCTGATACCTCAAGGTCTAGCTAGCGCTATATAAAACCTTTAATAAATAAATACATAAATAAATAAAACAAATCCTTATTGTTCATTTTGTTTTTTATTTTATAAGGAGAAAGGTGATGCTGTAAAATGCATTGTTCAATGTTTTTCTATTCATTCGATGCATGCGTGGGTATGCATACATTATTGTTATTTGACTTGGCACACGCGCTGCACGAATGGTCGGTGGGGATTTTAGTCAGCGGTCAGTGAGCTGTTGGGATCCAGACTGGCAGGTCGTGTTGCATCGTAGGTCTATTACTCTTGCAATAAACCCACTTTTAAACATGCTATGCTTTGTGGACAATCATTACTCATTACATAAGCTTAAACAAAGAAGCCAGCTTTTCCGTCTTATGATTTATTTTTCTAAAATGAGCAGTGATCAGCTAACAGGAACTATTTATTGTAATGTTTTTATTTTTTCCAAATCATTCCAGCATAAATAGAATCTCTGTATATTCTCTCACATTCTGAGCCACAGGCTTTTTTGAACCTGTCACATTCTAACATATGTTTGCAATAAACTACTAACTTCATTCTGGTGTGTTTGATTTCACACTACAGATTTTACTTTTGTTCTTCATGTCTACAAACATATTCTCACAGAACTGCTTGATGACTTGCAATATCCTTGTAGAGTATGGCAGGGTGCTTTTTTCCATTATCTTGCTGAAAAGGTATTCTGTAATCATCTAAAATATTAACATCAATTGTATAGGGGTTAACGGTTATGGCTTTGCTGTATAGAGTAAAGGAGTTAAGGGTACCATGTTAAGGGTTAAAGGTACTGGTTTAAAGGCATAGAGTAGAGAGAGTAAGAGAAACGGGCTTTCGGGTTAAGGATATGGAGGTAGGGTATGGGGTGCAGGGCTGCGGGGATTGGGTACATAGTTAAGAGTTTGGTATAGGGTTAAGGAATGGGAGAATAGGGCTCCATATATGTGTTATAGGTGTCAAACGCATAGGGTTAAAGATAGATGGCTAAGGATATAGGTTTTAATTATAGTGTTATGACTCAGTTAAGGGCAAATGTTTACAGATAAAGGGATAAGGATTTGAGGTGGGATAAAGGCGTCAAGGGGTGTGATAAAGGATTAACCACTATGATTACCGGTGATCAGTGTCACCATTGGAAAGAAGTGTAAGGTGTGTTGATGATTGCTACGGTTACTTTCAGTCTATATCTTCCAAATAAAAAATGGAGTATTGCTTTTCACGTAACACTGCTCTTAATTCATTTCAATGCAACACCCTACAATGTCGAAGTGAGGTGATAAGAAGTCTTAAAAATTATGGATGCTCTTTGTGAGGAAAGCAAATTGAATTAACAAGGTGCAGACTCAGAAAAACCTCATAAATATCCAAACCAAGCATTTAAAGTGATGCATAGGAACTGCAACTGTTAATTCGACGTATTTCAACAGTATCAGTTATGGGCAGGAACTGTCCTCATGCTTCAAAATACTAAAGGCCTTTATGCTGTCATTGAGAACATTTTACCATTTCTCCCACAAAAGGCTGCACTTTGGTTTAAAGGAACAAGCCACACTGCTTCTTATATAATTATGATTTCATTCATGCTATTGCTCAAAATGCATATAACTCTTGCTGTAGCCTAATTTGTGTTAGGGCTTGCTGTCTTCTAAGTAATGGAATCACTGAAATGTAGGCATCAAACACAAATTGGCCCAATATGTTAGCTTCAGATTGTCCAAAGAATGAGTAGAGGATATTGGATTTTGGAAATGTCCATCACATTTTGTGAAAGCCTTCATCAAATAATACTCCATCTTACTTTAGTTCAACCAGTTTACTTCAAAATGCACATTGGATTGTCCTTCAGGATGCATCAACTTGTTCCCAACTATATACTCCAGATTGCCTCACTATAGGTTTTAGATTGTGCTGTGATATGCATTGTGCTATTTAAAAAAACCACAAATAAAGTGCGCTCACATAATAATTTGATTCTCCTATAAACTCAATTTAGGATGATTGTTTAAAATGAATATTCCCCAAAAAACAGGGCTGAATTTACTAAAGTTGATGAAACGCCGTACTGCCCCAAATATGTTTGCTTTGATGCGCATGGCAGAAGTGAGATGTTTGCATCTCATTTCTCACATGATTGCACACAGAGGGGCCGATTACGATGTCAGTGGGACCGACACCAACATGCTGTTGGTGTGGGTCCCACCGACATTTAGAGCCACAGTCACAACGCTGCATTAAGATGTGGTCGGTCGGACTGCATTGCCCCATGGTTCAACCAAAAGCTTCCAACAGGCACAAGGAGCCCGCCGGGCGATTGGTTTGATGGTATTTCCCACAATTCCGTGGGAATTACGATCCACCTTTCCACCAGTCATTCCACGTTGGTTCTTCCGACGTGAATAGGCTGGCTGAAAGGCTTTTTGGGGCCCTTTGCAGGGGGACCTGTCCCCCGTGGCCCTCTGCTCCTGTGGTGCACTCCTAAACATCCCTGCATCATCTGGCAGGCACTGCATGGTGCCTGCCACAGGGTGCAGGGATGTTTACAAATATGCCTATTGGCATTGGAGCTTCTGCTGCGGCCCTTTTCCGGGCCACAGCACAAGCCTCAGTGCTAAGAGGCATGTTTGCGACAGCCTCCACGGTGGTCGGATCGTAATTTGGCGGGCTGGACCACTGACTACCTGTCAGCGGGGTCCCGTTCCCACAACGATGGCGGTCGGACGCTCGTCCGACCACCATCATAATCAGCTCCTAAGTGCGAATACCGCAAATTTAGGGTCCAGAGAAGTAAAAAATCTGAGATGAGCATGTCAACAAAAAAATATTTAAAACTCCTTAACTTTCTAGAACTTATAAACAATATAATATTTTATTTCTGTATAGATAGATAGATAGATAGATAGATAGATAGATAGATAGATAGATAGATAGATAGATAGATAGATAGATAGATAGATAGATATTATAGATACAATCATTGAAAAAAGCAAAGATTAAATTGATGTTATAGTAAGGTATGGTAATAATATCTTACTTTCTATTAAAATGTCCCCAGAAATTCACTGAAATAAACAAAGGTTAAAGGGACATTATAGTGAGGTAAAAATGTCAGTTAAAGCATAGCATTTTAAACAAAAATTCACCAGTTATAGTAACTATAACTATATAGTCAAGTAACTATAACTCATGTCCTAAAGTAAATATAACTCACGACCTCGCCATGCACTGTTATTTACCTCCCATATTACATCACTCATGACATGTGCGATGGCATCATTGATAACATCACTGCAGCTTCTGAAATGAGATCATTGATGGCAACACTGTGCATAACGTCCCATTAACCTTTGCTTTTTTGGTGAATTTCTAACTTTTTAATGTAATGTAAGATATAAATACAATCCTATAACATCAGTTTAACCTCTGTTTTTTTAGTGAATATGTGCGTGTGTGTGTGTGTGCATGTGTGTGTGATTTTTAAATAATTTGTTTTAAATAAAATTTCTTCTCAAATATAAGTTTTATTTTTTGTATGCATGATATTTTTGTAAATTGTTATCCTAATGCAAAAAAAATCATTTTTATTGCATGTAATACCATTTCATATCAGAAATCATAACATTAAATGTCTGCAAGTCTTGAAAATTGCATTCTGTAGGGCAATTCTTAATATGTGACATACAATGTTCTAATGTACATAATGAGAAATATATTCATCCATCCGAAAATTTATGCCACATTACCAGGAATCTGATTGCAAAATATTCCTTTATTCAGTACACCAACACCAACGAGTTTCGAAAGTCAAGTCTTGGTCACTGTTAGGTGAGTCCCTCTTTACTTTCTCTACTTATACAACAATCCCATGTTTGCCTGTAATGAAGCATTATGGTAGTTGTATATAAAAAACAGTGTTTCCAAAAGACATTTCTACAGAGAAGATAATACATGCATAAGACACTGGTTTTTATATGCAACTATATCTCCTATAATGCTTCATTATAGGCAAAGATGGGATTCTTGTATAAATAGAGAAAGTAAAGAGGGAGTCACCTAACCGTGAACAATACTTGACTGTCGAAACACGTTGGTGTACTGAACAAAGGAATATTTTGCAATCAGTATCCTGGCAGTGCGGCATACATTTTCTGGTGGATGATTATTGACAGGACAGGGTTCTGTCCTGGATGCCTGCACCCCTTTGAGAGAGCGCGCAGTCTGGTGGGGAACCAATTGATGGAATATATATATATATTCACTGAAAAAACCATAGGTTTCAGGGGCGTTATAGTTAGCTGGACTTTTCACTCGTACAAAACCATTGAAATTCCCCCGTTATAGTTAGTTCAGCTAACTATAACTCGCGCACCCGCAATGCACTGCTGATGACGTCACATATTACATCACTCATGACATGGTTAGTGACATCACTCATGACATCACTGATGACATCTCAAATGACATCACTGATGACATCATCCAGTGAATGTGTGTTTTTCTGAAAATTACATATGTTTTATATATGTATATCTCAAGGTCGATGGAAGAATAAATGGGTATATAAGTGTCTAAATGGATAATTTGTTTTTGAAAAATTGATTGTATAACTGACTGATTAAGTGTATCTTAGTGAATACATGGCTTAGTGAGTAATGTTTAAATGTGTAAATATCTGTATCAGTCTCTCACTTTGTGTATAAGTGGCTGCATGGGTTAGTGAGTAGCTACATGAGTGTCTATATAGGTTATTAGTTGTTTTTTGAGTATCAGTATGAGTGTCTGAGTGTCTGTATGGTTTGGTGGGGGGTATTACGTAGTGCATAGGTGCATGAATGAGTGACTCACTGTTTGTATGTGTTGAAGACAGCATGTGTGCAGGACTGTATGGGTGGATGAGTGTGTGCATGGGTGTGTTAGTGAGTGATAGACCGTCTCAATAGTGTCTTTATGAGTAACTACATATGATTTAAACTAGTATATGTGACTATTGGTGTATATAAGTGAGTATATGTGAGAGTGAGAGATTGAAAGAGTTCCTGTATGAATAACTATGTGTTTCTATAAGTGATTGTTTAAAAGACTAAGTATGTGTAAGTTTCTGTAGAAGTAAGTGTGGTGATGTGTGTATAACTGTATATGCAAGTAAATGGATGTTTGATTCCTTATTAGCATGAGTGACTATGTGTGTGAGTAACTCTATGGATGAGTGGCGTTGTGTAACAGGATGTATAGGTGTGTGAGTACATATGATGAGTGAGTACATGTATGAGTGACTGGATAGGACTGTTGGTGAATGAGTGGATGTGCATGTGGATCTTAGAATTACTGAATAGGTTGTTGTAACTGGTATTGGTATGTCCATTGTTTTGAACATTGTAGTTTCTATTTTTGAATGTGTGTATCAAAGGTTATATTAGGGGAAGAGGTCTGCCACTCTATCACAAGGACGATGTAATCAGTGATGTCATTAGTGATGTCATTTGAGATGTCATGAGTGATGTCATGAGTGACGTCACTGACCATGTCATGAGTGATGTAATATGTGACGTCATCAGCAGTGCATTGCGGGCGCGCGAGTTATAGTTAGCTGAACTAACTATAACGGGGGAGTTTCAATGGTTTTGTACGAGTGAAAAGTCCAGCTAACTATAACGCCCCTGAAACCTATGGTTTTTTCAGTGAATTTCTAAGGTTTTTTAAATGCTAATTCCTAACTATAACGTGCCTGAAACCTATGGTTTTTTCAGTGAATTTCAAAGGTTTTTTAAATGCTAATTTCTAACTATGCCTACAGAGATAGGACATGTGAAGAAAGAAGGAAAAACGCACAGAAAGAAAAAAAAGAAATGCAGAAAGAAGCAACAGAAGTCCTCAAAGACGAAGAAAAGTGCAGGAAGAAGGATAACATGCAGAAAGAACAAACAGAAGAGCAGAAAGAAGCCTTATTGCAAAATCATCCTGTACCCTCAACTTTTTCAGACGGATACTGGTGGTAACTGAGTCTGACTAACCAGTCCTAGAGCCAGTGCTATGTTAAAAGACACTCAGAATACAGTGAAAACACCTACATACACTAGGGAACACTATGCGTTGGGGTCCCCCTGTGATCAGCATGACCTCCTCTGTAAGCCCCTAGTATATAACAGGGCAGGGGATTAAAACTACCTCTTAAAACGCGCCACAGGGCGTGTTTGCACACGTCACCTCAGGCCCCGTCCCCTCACTTCCCCACTGTGTAAACATGCCCTGTGGCTGTTTTAAGTTGGGAGATTAAGTCCCCTTGAATCCTGAGGGTCCCTAGGGTCCAACTACACCACTAGGTACCTCCAGTAAGCGCCACAGAGCTGCGTTGCAGAGAGATGTAAAAAGGGGCACGGCCTAGACCACCTCTCTGCAACGCAGCGGAGTGGTGCTTACTGGAAGCACCTGGTGGGCTAGTTGGCCCCCAGGGTCCCTCAGGATTGAAGGGGAATTATTTCCCCAACTTAAAACGTGCCACAGGGCTTGTTTGCACACGTTAACTCAGGCCCCGTCCCCTCCCTTCACCACTGTGTAAACACGCCCTGTGGCCGTTTTTAGTTGGGAGATTAAGTTCATTTGAATCCTGAGGGTCCCTAGGGTCCAACTAGCCCACTAGGTACCTCCAGTATGCGCCACAGAGCTGCGTTGCAGAGAGGTGTAAAAAGTGGCACGGCCTGGACCACCTCTCTGCAACGCAGCTCAGTGGCGCTTATTGGAAGCACCTGGTAGGCTAGTTAGCTCCCAGGGGCCCTCAGGATTGAAGGGGAATTATTTCCCCAACTTAAAACGCGCCACTGGGCTTGTTTGCACACGTTAACTCAGGCCCCGTCCCCTCCCTTCACCACTGTGTAAACACGCCCTGTGGCCGTTTTTAGTTGGGAGATTAAGTTGATTTGAATCCTGAGGGTCCGTAGGGTCCAACTGGCCCACTAGGTACCTCCAGTATGCGCCACAGAGTTGCGTTGCAGAGAGGTGTAAAAAGTGTCACGGCCTGGACCACCTCTCTGCAACGCAGCTCAGTGGCGCTTACTGGAAGCACCTGGTGGGCTAGTTAGCCCCCAGGATTGAAGGGGAATTATTTCCCCAACTTAAAATGCGCCATAGGGCGTGTTTGCACACGTCACCTCAGGTTCCGTCCCCTTCCTTCCCCACTGTGTAAACGTGCCCTGTGGCCGTTTTTTAGGTTGGGAGATTAAGTCCCCTTGAATCGTGATGATCCCTAGGGGCAAAATAGCCCACTAGGTACGTACGTAAGCGCCATTGTAGAGAGGTGTAAAAAGGGGCACGGCCTGCACCACCTCTCTGCAACGCAGAGCAGTGGCACTTACTGGAAGCACCTGGTGGGCTAGTTGGCCCCCAGGGTCCCTCAGGATTGAAAGGGAATTATTTCCCCAACTTAAAACGCGCCACAGGGCGTGTTTACACACGTCACCTCAGGCCCCGCCCCTCCCTTCACCACTGTGTAAACGCGCCCGGTGGCCGTTCTAAGTTGAGAGATTAAGTCCCCTTGAATCCTAAGTTTCCCTAGGGTCAAACTAGCCCACTAGGTACCTCCAGTAAGCGCCACAGAGCTGCGTTGCATAGAGGTGTAAAAAGGGGCATGGCCTCAGAACACCTGTCTGCAACGTAGCTCCCTGGCGCACACTCGAGATACCTGTTGGGCTAGTTGGCCCTCAGGGAGCCTCAGTATTGAAGGGGAATTAATTCTCCAACTTACAACTGGCCAGGGGGCGCGTTTGCAGAGTGCTGCAAGGAGGGGGCGTGGCCTCCAGCGCGATGCCGGTCTTTTTTTTTATTTTTTATTTTTTTAAAAGAAGGGCTGTGTGGCCCCCCTTCTTTTTCTGATTTACTGGCCCTGGGGACTCCATCCCCCAGGTCATGGATTTATTTTAATTTAAATTCTTTAGGAGGGGGCTGCGTTGCCCCCCTCCTCAGGCCACTTATGGCTCCGGGGACCCCATCCCCCGGGGCCGGCCTTTGGTTTTTATTATTTTAAAAATATATATATTTATAGAAACACCTAGGACATGCTGGACAAACCGTATGTACCTATCACCATGACGATTTGCGTGATATTCATTAAAAGGCGACTATGCATAGAATTAATCCACATGGAATGTATTTACACCGCTAGTGAAGCTCTGACGTGTCTGACGCCCTACCGTGCCTAATCCCGGCACCCCCGCCGGTGGGTACTCTCCAAGTAGACACCCTTGTCGTTTATTTATACAAACATGGGTAGCTATTGACGGGCACATTTAATATACACGCACACCAAGCCATTCAAAGGGGATTCGACAAAAATTCGACCAAACTATGCAAGAAACCCCCCTCACGGTTAATAAAAAAACACATCCACCGCCGGATGTGTAATACTTTTTATTTTACTCTCGGGAAAGGAGACGAACCTTACTTGAGAGTCACAGCGTGCTCCTGGCTGAGCCCAATGCTGTGTTACACCCACCAGTGCCCGCCGATTGCCTCACACCTCTGTGTTGTATTCCACCAGCTAGTGCGTATGCTATGACACTCTCTAGCCCATGTGCACTGTAACACCACCCCGTGAATATGTCATGCCACACTTGCCTTCGCACGGGTTATATTGCCCCATCTAACGTGCCTTCCTCGATGTGTATGTTATAACGCACAGCGCTATGCCATACATATTACAATCTGGGATCCATATCTTTGTCACAGTGCATATGCAACGTTACACTCGCCAGCACATATTTTATATTACAACTTTAGAGACTAGTTATGTTACACAACACTGCCCTGTGCATATTACACTCCAAGGCGCATATCGCATAGCACGCGCTAGTGCCTGTGCTATCTCGCGCTCTCCAATGAATCTGACATTGCGCACAATGTATTGCATATTATATTTCACGCCCCGGTTCATCTTATATCACACTTTTTGGTGCATAGTTTATACCATATACTACATCTAGTTTTCATTTTCAATTGTGCTCTCAGGACTATGTTCTATATAACACTGCGTCCACCTACCCTTTTCACGGGCATTACATTTTGCGATGGGGGTGGAGGGTCAGGGGGTGTTTCTGCCAAGTGAGCCCAGAGTCACAGTCCCAAACGTCCTCTTCTTCCTGAATAAAAGTGAGATTATCCACTGGTGCAAATCCGTTCAGTAGTTCCTGAGAAAATCAAAAGTAAAATCACATATGTATCTGGGTGGAGCCTAACCACACATCTCATCGTGAGATCTGATTGGCTGTCAGCACTTCATCCAAGAAGTGTTGGCAGCCATCTTGGGACCAATATACATGATAGCACCTCATTAAAAAGCATTGCAGTTAATGGAAGGTTTTAAGACTTTAGTTACATTATAAATCATTTGTTGATGGTACCATACTCATTTTAGGAATTGTGGTATGTTCTAAGGTGATTTTACCATGTGAAAAAGCCTTCTGCTGGGATATCATGAATCATGTTTGAGAGAAAACTATTTTCACATGCTTTTCCCACAGAGGTTTGGAAGGTGATCTATAAGCTAAACTGAGAGCATATTTTCTGTAAATTCACATTATCTTTCTTAGTCATGTGAGAATGAAGTCTGACATTCTCAGTAAAACATGTACATCCAACAAGGGCAGAGACTGTCAGTTGATTCCTTTGTGTTCTACTGCAGCTTCCCAGAGTGTTCCAAAGAACAACTAGAGCGCTAACACTCCTACTTATGATAAACGTATGACACACCTGAAGCCATCTTGATTGGAATAAAGTGGTAACTCTTAAAACATTTAATTTAAAAAGGAACAAAATGAGGGTGTTCATTTTGCCATAGAATGTATGATTAGTGCTGCAGAAAGAAAAATTAGGGTATATTTTGAGTGACTTCTCAAATCCTCTTCTATTTCATGAAAGAATTCTGACATACAGACTGAAACATGCACTTTCAATACCAGCAGCAGACTTCCCTGGTGAGCAGTAGCTTTACTACAGTGATCTAATGAGCAACTAGAGTGCTAACATTCTGAATTGATGGCAAATGTGTGACACATCTGAATGCCTTCTTCATTGAATCAAAGTAAAAAACTGACAGTATGCCTACTGAGGAGACTGTAGTAAATGAGGAAATTAGGAAACTTCATAACAAGTCTCCCAAGATGGCCACCAGAGACAAAAGAACCCAAATGTAGCACAAATATCACCGAGATGTAGCCCAAGTATAGCCCAATGACATAAATCTCAGAGTGTTTTAAAGAACAACTAGAGCGCTAACAGTCTTACTTATGACAAAAGTATGGCACACCTCAAGCCATCTTGATTGGAATAAAGTGGTAACACTTAAAAGATTTAAGTTGCAAAGGAACAAAATGAGGGGGTTCATTTTGCCATAGAAATTATGATTAGTGCTACAGAAAGACAAATTAGGGCACATTTTGACTTCTCAAATCCTCTTCTATTTCATTAAAAAGTTCTGACATGCAAACTGAAACATGCACTTTGAATACCAGCAGCAGACTTCCCTGGTGAGCAGTAGCTTTACTACAGTGATCTAATGAGGAACTAGAGTGCTACCATTCAGAATTTATGGCAAATGTGTCACATCTGAATGCCTTCTTGATAGAAACAAAGTAAACAAGCTTTGAAAATGCAATAGGTCTCGCCCTCGTTTAAGTTAAAGCAATTCTGTTTGTAATTAGGTGGCTTTTTAGCTTTGCTTTTATTAGTGTTTTTCAAAATTTCATGTACATAACATGCATATATGTATATGTATGCATGCATTTATATTTGTATTTATATAGATATGCAGATTATATATATGTATGTATATATATATACACATACATATATATAAATGCATATGCATATATGTGCATATGTGTGCGTGTAGACAGAGGTAGAGAGAGGTAGAGAGGTAGAGGTGTAGAGGAAGAGACGTAGAGGTAGAGAGGTAGAGGTAGAGAGGTAGAGAGTAGTAGAGAGAGAGGTAGAGAGAGGTAGAGAGTAGAGGATGAGTAATAGAGAGTAGAGAGTAGAGAGAGTAGTAGAGAGAGTAGCAGAGAGTGAGTAGGAGAGAGTAGTAGAGTGAGTAGTAGAGAGTGAGTAGTAGAGAGTAGTAGAGAGTGAGAAGTAGAGAGTAGTAGAGAGTAGTGTAGAGTGAGTAGTAGAGAGTAGTAGAGAGTGAGTAGTAGAGAGTGAGTATTAGAGAGTGAGTAGTAGAGAGTAGTAGAGAGTAGTAGAGAGAGAGTAGTAGAGAGTGAGTAGTAGAGAGTAGTAGAGAGTGAGTAATAGAGAGTAGTAGAGAGTAGTAGAGAGAGAGTAGTAGAGAGTGAGTAGTAGAGAGTAGTAGAGAGTGAGTAGTAGAGAGTGAGTAGTACAGAGTGAGTAGTAGAGAGTGATTAGTAGAGAGTAGTGGAGTAGTAGAGAGTGAGTAGTAGAGAGTGAGTAGAAGAGAGTAGTAGAGAGTGAGTAGTAGAGTGAGTAGTAGGGAGTAGTAGAGAGTGAGTAGTAGAGTGAGTAGTAGAGGGCAAGTAGTAGAGAGTGTGTAGTAGAGAGAGAGTAGAAGAGAGTAGTAGAGAGTGAGTAGTAGAGAGTGAGTAGTAGAGAGAGTAGTAGAGTAGTAGAGTAGTAGAGAGTGAGTAGTAGAGAGTGAGTAGTAGAGAGTAGTAGAGAGTGAGTAGCAGAGAGAGTAGTAGAGAGTAGTAGAGTAGTAGAGAGTGAGTAGTAGAGTGAGTAGTAGAGTGAGTAGTAGAGAGCGAGTAGTAGAGAGTGAGTAGTGGAGAGTGAGTAGTGGAGAGTGAGTAATAGTGTAGTAGAGAGTGAGTAGTAGAGAGTGAGTAGTAGAGAGAGAGTAGTAGAGAGTAGTAGCGTGAGTAGTAAAGAGTGAGTAGTAGAGAGTGAGTAGTAGAGAGAGTAGTAGAGAGTAGTAGAGAGTGAGTAGTAGAGTAGCAGAGAGTGAGTGGTAGAGAGTAGTAGAGAGTAGTAGAGTGAGTAGTAGAGAGTAGTAGAGAGTGAGTAATAGAGAGAGTAGTAGAGAGTGAGTAGTTGAGAGTGAGTAGTAGAGAGTAGTAGAGAGTGAGTAGTAGAGAGTGAGTAGTAGAGAGTAGTAGAGTGAGTAGTAGAGGGAGTAGTAGAGAGTAGTAGAGAGTGAGTAGTAGAGTAGTAGAGAGTGAGTGGAAGAGAGTAGTAGAGAGTAGTAGAGTGAGTAGTAGAGAGTAGTAGAGAGTGAGTAGTAGAGAGTGAGTAGTAGAGAGTGAGTAGTAGAGAGTATTAGTAGAGAGTAGTAGAGAGTAGTAGAGCGTGAGTAGTAGAGAGTGAGTAGTAGAAAGTAGTAGCGAGTGAGTAGTAGAGAGTGAGTAGTTTAATTTAAAAGGAACACAATGAGGAGGTTCATTTTGCCATAGAAATTATGATTAGTGCGGAAAAAAGAAAAATTAGGGCACATTTTGAGTGACTTCTCAAATCCTCTTATATTTCATTAAAAAATTCTGACATGCAGACTGAAACATGCACTTTCAATACCAGCAGCAGACTTCCCTGGTGAGCAGTAGCTTTACTACAGTGATTTAATAAGCAACTAGAGTGCGAACATTCCGAATTTATGGCAAATGTGTGACACATCTGAAAGCCTTCTTGATGGAATGAAAGTAAAAAACCTGAAAGTATTTCCTACTGAGGAGACTGTTGTAAATGAGGAAATTAGGAAATTTCAAAACAAATAAGTCTCCCAAGATGGCCACCAGAGACAAAAGAGCCCAAATGTAGCACAAATATCACCGAGATGTAGCCCAAGTATAGCCCAATGACAGAATGTCCCAGAGTGTTTTAAAGAACAACTAGAGCGCTAACAGTCTTACTTATGACAAAAGTATGGCACACCTGATGCCATCTTGATTGGAATAAAGTGGTAACACTTAAAACATTTAATTTGCAAAGGAACAAAAGGAGGGGGTTCATTTTGCCATAGAAATTATGATTAGTGCTGCAGAGAGAAAGATTAGGGCACATTTTGACTTCTCAAATCCTATTCCATTTCATTAAAAAATTCTGACATGCAGACTGAAACATGCACTTTGAATACCAGCAGCAGACTTCCCTGGTGAGCAGTAGCTTTACTACAGTGATCTAATGAGCAACTAGAGTGCTACCATTCAGAATTTATGGAAAATGTGTGACACATCTGAATGCCTTCTTGATGGAATCAAAGTAAACAAGCATTGAAAATGCAATAGGTCTTGCCCTTGTTTAAGTTAAAGCAATTCTGTTTGTAATTAGGTGGCTTTTTAGCTTTGCTTGTATTAGAGTTTTTCAAACTTTCATGTACATACCATGCATATGTATGCATATATGTATATGTTCGCATGCGTTTATATGTATATAGATATGCAGATTATATTTATATGTTTATATATGTATATATATATATATACACATACATATATATAAATGCATATGCATATATATGCATATATATATGTGCATATGTGTGCATGTACAGAGAGGTAGAGAGGTAGAGGTGTATAGGTAGAGGTGTAGAGGTAGAGAGGTAGAGGTAGAGAGGTAGAGAGTAGTAGAGAGAGAGGTTGAGAGGTAGAGAGTAGAGAGCGAGTAATAGAGAGTAGAGAGTGAGTAGTAGAGAGTAGTAGAGAGTAGTGGAGAAAGTATCAGAGAGTGAGTAGTAGAGAGTAGTAGAGTGAGTAGTAGAGAGTGAGTAGTAGAGAGTGAGTAGGAGATAGCAGTAGAGAGTGAGTAGTAGAGTGAGTAGTAGAGAGTAGTAGAGAGTGAGTAGTAGAGAGTGAGTAGTAGAGAGTGAGTAGCAGAGAGAGAGTATTAGAGAGTAGTAGAGAGTTAGTAGCAAAGTGAGTAGTAGAGAGTAGTAGAGAGAGAGAGTAGTAGAGAGTGAGTAGTAGAGAGTAGTAGAGAGAGAGTAGTAGAGAGTGAGTAGTAGAGAGTAGTAGAGAGTGAGTAGTAGAGAGTATTAGAGAGTGAGTAGTAGAGAGTGATTAGTAGAGAGAGAGTAGTAGAGTAGTCGAGAGTGAGTAGTAGAGAGTGAGTAGTAGAGAGTAGTAGAGAGTGAGTAGTAGAGTGAGTACTAGAGAGTAGTAGAGAGTGAGTAGCAGAGAGCAAGTAGTAGAGAGTGTGTAGTAGAGAGTGAGTAGTAGAGAGTAGTAGAGAGTGAGTAGTAGAGAGGTAGTAGAGAGTGAGAAGTAGAGAGAGTAGTAGAGTAGTAGAGAGTGAGTAGTAGAGTGAGTAGTAGAGAGTAGTTGAGAGCGAGTAGTAGAGAAAGAGTAGTGGAGAGTGAGCAGTAGAGAGTAGTAGAGAGTGAGTAGTACAGAGTGAGTAGTACAGAGTGAGTCGTAGAAAGTAGTAGAGAGTGAGTAGTAGAGTGAGTAGTAGAGAGTGAGTAGTAGAGAGAGAGTAGTAGAGAGTGAGTAGTAGAGTAGTAGAGAGTGAGTGGTAGAGAGTAGGAGAGAGTAGTAGAGTGAGTAGTAGAGAATAGTAGAGAGTGAGTAGTAGAGCGAGTGGTAGAGAGTAGTAGAGTAGTAGAGAGTGAGTAGGAGAGAGTGAGTAGCAGAGAGAGTAGTAGAGAGTAGTAGAGAGCGAGTAGTAGAGAGTGAGTAGTAGAGAGTATTAGAGAGCGATTCGTAGAGAGTGAGTAGTGGAGAGTGAGTAGTAGAGAGCGAGTAGTAGAGAGTGAGTAATAGAGAGTGAATAGTAGAGAGTGAGTAGTAGAGAGAGAGTAGTAGAGAGTGAGTAGTAGAGAGTGAGGAGTAGAGAGTAGTAGAGTGAGTAGTAGAGAGTGAGTGGTAGAGAGTAGTAGAGAGAGAGTAGTAGAGAGTGAGTAGTAGAGAGTGAGTAGTAGAGAGAGAGTAGTAGAGTAGTAGAGAGTGAGTGGTAGACAGCAGCAGAGAGTAGTAGAGTGAGTAGTAGAGAGTAGTAGAGAGTGAGTAGTAGAGAGTGAATAGTAGAGAGTAGTAGTAGAGAGTAGTAGAGAGAGAGTAGTAGAGAGTGTAGTAGAGAGTGAGTAGTAGAGAGTAGTTGCAAGTGAGTAGTAGAGAGTAGTAGAGAGTGAGTAGTAGAGTAGTAGAGAGTGAGTGGTAGAGAATAGTAGAAAGTAGTAGAGTGAGTAGTAGAGAGTGAGTAGTAGAGAGTGAATAGTAGAGAGTAGTAGAGAGTGAGTAGTAGAGAGAGTAGTAGTAGACAGTGAGTAGTAGAGAGTAGTAGAGTGTGAGTAGTAGAGAGTGAGTAGTAGAGAGTGAGTAGTAGAGTAGTAGAGAGTGAGTAGTTGAGAGTGAGTAGTAGAGAGTGAGTAGTAGAGAGTTGTAGAGAGTGAGTAGTAGAGAGTGAGTAGTAGAGAGTGAGTAGTAGGGATAGAGTAGTAGAGAGTAGTAGAGAGTCAGTAGTAGAGTAGTAGAGAGTAGTCAGTCAGTATCAGTCAGTGTCAGTTAGTGTCAAAGAGTGTCAGTCAGTGTCAGTCAGTCAGTGTCAGTCAGTCAGTGTCAGTCAATCAGTGTCAGTCAGAGTCAGTCAATCAGTGTCAGTCAGTCAGTGTCAGTCAATCAGTGTCAGTCAGTGTCAATCAGTCAGTCAGTGTCAGTCAGTCAGTGTCAGTCAATCAGTGTCAGTCAATCAGTGTCAGTCAATCAGTGTCAGTCAATCAGTGTCAGTCAGTGTCAGTCAATCTGTGTCAGTCAGTGTCAGTCAGTCAGTGTCAGTCAGTCAGTGTCAGTCAGTCAGTGTCAGCTAGAGCAGCTCTGCTGACCTGGTTCTCTCTCTCTAAAGCAGCTCTGCTGACCTGGTTTCTCTAGCTCTACAGCAGGTCTGCTGACCTGGTTCTCTGGCTCTAGAGCAGCTCTACTGACTTAGTTCTTATGCTACAGAGCAGCTCTGCTGATCTAGTTCTCTGGCTCTACAACAGCTCTGCTGACCTGGTTCTCTGGCTCTAAAGCAGCTCCGCTGACCCAGTTCTATGGCTCTGAAGCAGTTCTGCTGACATGGTTCTCTGGCTCTAGAGCAGCTCTGCTGACCTGGTTCTCTCCCTCTAAAGCAGCTCTACTGACCTGGTTTCTCTGGCTCTGCAGCAGCTCTGCAGACCTGGTTCTCTGGCTCTAGAGCAGCTCTGTTGACCTGGTTCTTAGGCTCTAGAGCAGCTCTACTGACCTGGTTCTCTGGCTCTAAAGCAGCTCTGCTGATTTGGTTCTCTGGCTCTAGAGTAGCTCTGCTGACCTGGTTCTCTGGCTCTAAAGCAGCTCTGCTAACCTGGTTCTCTGGCTCTAAAGCAGCTCTGCTGGCCTGGTTCTCTGGCTCTAAAGCAGCTCTGCTGACCTGGTTCTCTCCCTCTAAAGCAGCTCTGCTGACCTGGTTTCTCTGGCTCTACAGCAGCTCTGCTGACCAGGTTCTCTGGCTCTAAAGCAGCTCTGCTAACCTGGTTCTCTGGCTCTAAAGCAGCTCTGCTGACCTGGTTCTCTGGCTCTAGAGCAGCTCTGCTGACCTAGTTCTTAGGCTCTAGAGCAGCTCTGCTGACCTGGTTCTCTGGCTCTACAGCAGCTCTGCTCACCTGGTTTTCTGCACTCACGATGCATGCACCCGACTTCGCGAAAATATATTTAAAAGTAATATAAGTTTATTATAAGAACAAATATATTATTTTGATGAATATCTTACATAATCTCTTGGAATTAAATTAATTAATTTTGGAACATACATTTTTTTTGCGGGAGTCGCGCACCCAGCGCGCCCCAGCACGTATACGATGTCACGCGGGACCCGCAACCGCACAAACATATCGTACCATAATGCGCATGTGTCGCGAATGCGTGGGAGCAGGAGTCGCAGACTGGTCGCATACCAATCGCGCATATCACGTGATATTAAATGTATATGGCGGCTAGAATGCGCGCACCCACCGTGATGTGTACACTTTAAGTGCGCGACTCAGAAAAAAATTGGAATTTTTTTAAAGAAAATAATATAAATATATTAAAATAAAAAATGAAAACAAGAAAATTACTCAATATTTCAGTTTTAATTAAAAAAAAAAATTCAGAGCATTATATATTGTTATTTAATGAATAAAATATTTATAAATAAACAGTTAAAAAACTGTAGAAAATCAGTACAAAAAAATAGATATGACTACTATCCCACTTAAAAGTTATCATTTAAAAAACCTTTGAAATTCACTGAAAAAAACATAGGTTTCAGAGACGTTATAGTTAGAAAATAGCATTTAAAAAACCTTCTAGTCTATCAGTCCTTTTATTTAAATATATATATGTGTATATATATATATATATATATATATATATATATATATATTACCTACTGGCGGTCGCCAGTAGGTAGTTATAGTTAGGACCCCTTTTCCATAGGAAAACCTCAACATTCTATTTTGAATAACTTTGGCGCCGGTCGACGAATCCTCGCGAATTTTTCAAAATAGGTGGGGCGCTACGCTCCGCTCCTACCCTGAAAGTCTCGGGGGGATTCGTCAAGCGGGGGCTGAGATAAAAGGGGGGTCCCAAAACGCGTTTTCCCCATGCATTTTTCCATAGGACCTTTAGACAGGGCTACAGCCCGAACGGCTGAACAGAATTACTAGAAATTTGGCAGAGAGGTAGTCCTCAGGTCAAGGAAGTGCCTTTTGTAGGTTTGGTGTAAATCTGTTCAGTAGATTCTGAGAAAATAGCCTTTAAATCAATATATATATATCTAAGCGCGCTCCGTGCGCGCTGGGTGCGCGCACCTCGCCGTGCGCGAGCGCAATTCTGATTGGTTGTTAGATCTTAGTAAACATTCGAATCGGTGGAAATCAGGAAGCGGCGGCCGCCATTTTGTCTATCGCATAAAGAGGGGGTGATAAACAAAGGGGGAGAACTTGAAAAGGGGGCAGAGTGGGTAGAAATAGACCCAGTAGGCATTGTAAGGGGGTCAAAGTAGGACCTTGTAGGGCAAAAAAAAAGATTAATATTTTGTTAAAAAATATCGCCGAGTGCGCGCACCCAGCGCGCACCCGGAAAAAAACTTAATAAAACAAATTTTAAAAAAAACGCATTTAAGTGTTTAGATATAAGGTGGCTCTAAAAAGAGCCCTTGTGTTTATTGTTTGTTTTTTGGTACCTACAAGTAAGTACCGATGCAGAGTCTGAGGTTCAAGAGGAAGACTCTGTTGCCTTCATCAGTGAAGTGCACACCATCTCCTCTATAAATGTCTTGCATGTCGTAACGCAAGTTGTTGTGGTAAATGGAACCCATACCATAGTCTCTGAGGAAAGCAGAAATAGATTTGTTGACGTGCTTCCTTGCTTTGTCAATCTGCGGACAAAATTGGTTGGACCAGTTCCACTTTTGCCTTTGGCATATGTTAGAATATACAAAGGCAGTTTGTGGAAAAAGCGACATCAATTGCACAAAGGTGTCCTTAATAAGCATTTCCAGACCTACCCCAGTTAAAGTGCCTAGATCATTACCACCACAGTGCACAATAATAAGGTTAGGCTGTGGGAGATGTTGAAAGGTTTTCACCAAAGGCATTAATTGGTGCCACTTTAACCCTCTCTGACCAATCCATTTGATGTCTACATTTGGCAAAGCAAGGTCTCTCACCATACCTCTTTTCTCTGCAAATTTTTCACTCCAGAAGATATAGCTGTGTCCTACAATCCACACTGTGAACATCTTCAAAGGAGATCTGGATGCACTCAGGAGGTGTAATTCAGTAGAATGGTAAAAAGAAATGAAAGACAGTTTGGAAATGGAGGCATACATATTTTTTTATAAAAAAAAAGAACTGATTGGCTGTTTCATACCATTCTACACTAAAAACTAGGCTGTATGTGTAAAATAATAGAAGCATGTTTTGTATTGGTACAGAAAAATGTGTTACCAAAGAACAGTATTTTGGATTTGCTGTTAGGTTTGAAAAGTCAAGCACTCTTGCTCTGTGGAATTGAAACATTGTGTGGCGAACTTCTGACCTAACTCCACACAGCAGTGTTCCATGAGCTGTTGCTATGGTAGCAGGCAGAAGTCAAGTTGGGGGAAGGGTACTAGGCAGAAGTCAAGTACGGGGAAGGGTACTTTTGGAAAAGGGTTGGTTTTCAACCAATAGAAATGTGTGATTACATTTGAAAAAAAGGGGGAAGCAGTGAGATTTGAAATTAACATGTATATGTGTGGAAAAAGAGAGGGAAAGTTTGCCATTATCTGGTTCTGCTGAGAGGAGAGAGGTGAAGAAAACAGAGATCTGGCTCTGATAATCTGCTGTTTGAGTGCCACATTTCTATCACAACTAACTAATTTTAAAGGTGAGGTTAGAGTTTGAGAGGAGATGTATATGGTAAATTAAGAAATGAATAATAGAAATGTAATTCTTTTTGTTGAAGTTGTGTTTATTATTTTCTGTTTTGGGAGAAATTTAAATGTGAGGAACATGTAAAATAATATGGACTATGTTTTCACGATAAATTAAGGTGTATTGGTCTGGACATGGGCTTTTTAAAAAATCTGAAAAGTGGATTCATAATGTGTCAGTCTGTAAAAGTGATTATTACTTGTCAAAAAAAAAGAGCAGTAAGTGTGCTTTGAAATTGGCAAAGAAATTTCGTTTTGTGACTAATGTGAAAACATGACTCTGTGTGCAAATAGGAATTACAGGCAGAGATTTATTGCGTTTTGCTCTGGTGATTTCACAGTTGCATTAGTAGGAAAAAGGGGGAGCGATTTTTTGGTGCAGAAGCAGACTGTTAGCACACACCCAGCTAATTTCCATGTATAATCATGCACAGTATTCACAAGCGAGTGGGGTTTGAGGTTTCAGTCTGTAATGCAAATACATTCAGCATCACTAAGGCTGGTTGCCCTTGCTGGAGTGTAGGCAGTCACCCAGCATACACATGGTGGTGGTCTGAAAAAGCAGTCTGGACATGGGCTTTTAAAAAAATCTGAAAAGTGGATTCATAATGTGTCAGTCTGTAAAAGTGATTATTACTTGTCAAAAAAAAAGAGCAGTAAGTGTGCTTTGAAATTGGCAAAGAAATTTCGTTTTGTGACTAATGTGAAAACATGACTCTGTGTGCAAATAGGAATTACAGGCAGAGATTTATTGCGTTTTGCTCTGGTGATTTCACAGTTGCATTAGTAGGAAAAAGGGGGAGCGATTTTTTGGTGCAGAAGCAGACTCTTAGCACACACCCAGCTAATTTCCATGTAAAATCATGCACAGTATTCACAAGCGAGTGGGGTTTGAGGTTTCAGTCTGTAATGCAAATACATTCAGCATCACTAAGGCTGGTTGCCCTTGCTGGAGTGTAGGCAGTCACCCAGCATACACATGGTGGTGGTCTGAAAAAGCAGTCTGGACATGGGCTTTTTAAAAAATCTGAAAAGTGGATTCATAATGTGTCAGTCTGTAAAAGTGATTATTACTTGTCAAAAAAAAAGAGCAGTAAGTGTGCTTTGAAATTGGCAAAGAAATTTCGTTTCGTGACTAATGTGAAAACATGACTCTGTGTGCAAATAGGAATTACAGGCAGAGATTTATTGCGTTTTGCTCTGGTGATTTCACAGTTGCATTAGTAGGAAAAAGGGGGAGCGATTTTTTGGTGCAGAAGCAGACTCTTAGCACACACCCAGCTAATTTCCATGTATAATCATGCACAGTATTCACAAGCGAGTGGGGTTTGAGGTTTCAGTCTGTAATGCAAATACATTCAGCATCACTAAGGCTGGTTGCCCTTGCTGGAGTGTAGGCAGTCACCCAGCATACACATGGTGGTGGTCTGAAAAAGCAGTCTGGACATGGGCTTTTTAAAAAATCTGAAAAGTGGATTCATAATGTGTCAGTCTGTAAAAGTGATTATTACTTGTCAAAAAAAAAGAGCAGTAAGTGTGCTTTTAAATTGGCAAAGAAATTTCGTTTTGTGACTAATGTGAAAACATGACTCTGTGTGCAAATAGGAATTACAGGCAGAGATTTATTGCGTTTTGCTCTGGTGATTTCACAGTTGCATTAGTAGGAAAAAGGGGGAGCGATTTTTTGGTGCAGAAGCAGACTCTTAGCACACACCCAGCTAATTTCCATGTATAATCATGCACAGTATTCACAAGCGAGTGGGGTTTGAGGTTTCAGTCTGTAATGCAAATACATTCAGCATCACTAAGGCTGGTTGCCCTTGCTGGAGTGTAGGCAGTCACCCAGCATACACATGGTGGTGGACTGAAAAAGCAGTCTGGACATGGGCTTTTTAAAAAATCTGAAAAGTGGATTCATAATGTGTCAGTCTGTAAAAGTGATTATTACTTGTCAAAAAAAAAGAGCAGTAAGTGTGCTTTGAAATTGGCAAAGAAATTTCGTTTTGTGACTAATGTGAAAACATGACTCTGTGTGCAAATAGGAATTACAGGCAGAGATTTATTGCGTTTTGCTCTGGTGATTTCACAGTTGCATTAGTAGGAAAAAGGGGGAGCGATTTTTTGGTGCAGAAGCAGACTCTTAGCACACACCCAGCTAATTTCCATGTATAATCATGCACAGTATTCACAAGCGAGTGGGGTTTGAGGTTTCAGTCTGTAATGCAAATACATTCAGCATCACTAAGGCTGGTTGCCCTTGCTGGAGTGTAGGCAGTCACCCAGCATACACATGGTGGTGGACTGAAAAAGCAGTCTGGACATGGGCTTTTTAAAAAATCTGAAAAGTGGATTCATAATGTGTCAGTCTGTAAAAGTGATTATTACTTGTCAAAAAAAAAGAGCAGTAAGTGTGCTTTGAAATTGGCAAAGAAATTTCGTTTTGTGACTAATGTGAAAACATGACTCTGTGTGCAAATAGGAATTACAGGCAGAGATTTATTGCGTTTTGCTCTGGTGATTTCACAGTTGCATTAGTAGGAAAAAGGGGGAGCGATTTTTTGGTGCAGAAGCAGACTCTTAGCACACACCCAGCTAATTTCCATGTATAATCATGCACAGTATTCACAAGCGAGTGGGGTTTGAGGTTTCAGTCTGTAATGCAAATACATTCAGCATCACTAAGGCTGGTTGCCCTTGCTGGAGTGTAGGCAGTCACCCAGCATACACATGGTGGTGGTCTGAAAAAGCAGTCTGGACATGGGCTTTTAAAAAAATCTGAAAAGTGGATTCATAATGTGTCAGTCTGTAAAAGTGATTATTACTTGTCAAAAAAAAAGAGCAGTAAGTGTGCTTTGAAATTGGCAAAGAAATTTCGTTTTGTGACTAATGTGAAAAGAAATGTAGTAATATATTTAAATAAAATAAAGGATTTTTTTTTTAGTTTTTTTCAGGTATTGCTGAAGAGCAGTGAACAAAATTTAAGATGTCTACAAAATCCAGAGTTAAAAAAACCCAGAAAAAAAACGTATATTTGAAGACAACTGGAGGACCAAAGTTAGTAGAAGATGCTCATGTTGGGAAAAAGAAAAAATCTTCTGGTAAGCAGAAAAAACAATTTCTTAAAAATATATTCAAAACAAGGAAAAATGTACAAAATGTCTGTACTGGAAAGAATGTTATGAAACGAAAAGGACAGGAAAAAATTGAGAATTTACTTAATGCAAATATACCTTCTGCAACTGAAAAGATTTACATAAACAGAAAAACAGCGTTTAAAGAGATACGTAGAAAAATGTTTCAGAGAAGAGTTATGTTCAATTTGATAAAGGATGTGAAGAAATATAAGCAAAAGAGTAAGTTTTATAAAAGAAAAAAAGAAATTGAAGTCATTGCAGCAAAGGCATTAGAATTAAAAAGGAAACTATTCATTTTAATTTTGAATAGGATGCGTACATTAGACAAAATGGTTAATGTACTGAAATCACATAGCAAAAGGAAAAGAGTAGTGAACAGAACAAACTTTTGTAAAGTGTTTTTAGGAAAGTGGATGCATAGTTCAAGTAGTGAACCTTTTTTTAATGAAGAGAGCTATTTTCAAAGTAATAGTTTGCTGCATGCAGTTGACACCAGAGGTCGTGGTTACGAAGTGACAAATGGTTGCATAATGGAGAAGGAGATAATGGTTCCAAGAGATGAGGTACAAGTGATGGCGGATGAGGCTATGGGGAGACGTCCTAAAGCCCCAGTGTACACTTGGAATTGTAGTAGTATTTGCACTGTGCGTCAGGAATCTATTGACAAATTTCGTGAGTTTCTAAGAGAATATAGCAAAAAAAGTGTGAAACAGAAGATTAAGGTGCTTCAAAGTCTAGATCCATGCAGAGTGAGAGAGAATACTGGTTTGCAGGGTCATTCTCTGGCTTGTCTATCTAGAAAAGTGTGTAATAGTGTTTTCCATCATTTTAGGATGCTGGCTGTTCATCATACTGAAATGAGAAAGTTTGTGAGACGGTTGTATTTTGCAAAAAGTCCAGCAATAAAGTTAAATGAATTGAATAGGGCTCTGTTCCGAGGAACGGTATCAGATGTAGAGAAGGTTGTTGATGAAATTCAGTTTTGTTACTTTGGTCCTGAACAAAACAGTGCAGAGAAGGACACAGTAAATGAGGAAGAAGTGGAAGAGAATGTAGAACCCTCTGTAAGTA
This sequence comes from Triturus cristatus, assembly GCF_964204655.1. Taxonomy (NCBI): domain Eukaryota; kingdom Metazoa; phylum Chordata; class Amphibia; order Caudata; family Salamandridae; genus Triturus; species Triturus cristatus. The sequence goes on along the minus strand of NC_140591.1, from coordinate 585,989,476 downwards.
ACACATTTAATGATCACATAACAAAATTTGCAATAATCTCTAATGAAAGACCAAATATTACTTGTATTTGTTGCCGCAGAACTCATTATAGAAAACAAACCAGGTATGTTGATCTCTACAGAAAGAGTGAAAATGAAGATAATTATAAGTGGAAGGATTTTGCCACATATATATTTCTTGAAAATTGTTTTGAATTGGGTGAAGTTCAGCGTATTTGTAAATACTGTTATAATAAGTTAGAAGAAAATAGAATGCCGACCAGAGCTGTACATAATAATTTAGAATTGGATGCTATTCCTGCTGAACTTTCTGAATTAAATACATATGAGTCTATACTCATTCAATGTGTTCATCCGTTCCAGACCATAGTACGTATGGAGCCCAAAACTGGTAAATTACCTCCTTCAGATTTACTGAGAGGTTTAAAAGGTAGAGTGGTGTATTTGCCCTTGGATTTGAAAAAAAATATGGAAACTATTGATGCGGATACTTTGGAAACTGAACCATTAATTATTCTGGTTAATGGTGTACCTACAAAGAATAAGAAGATTTGGCAGGAGCTGGTAGATGTGCGGAAAGTACAAAGAGCAAATTTGTATTTGAAAAGGAATAACAAATGGTATGAATCAATTTATATAGAAGAAGAAGAAGAAGAAGATTTACAAGAAGACACAGAAACACCAACTGGACAAATTGAAAAAGTGGACAAGTCAAAGGAAGAAGAAATATATGAACATTTTAGCATACATCCTCTCCATTCAAAAGAAGTTATGGGAGACAATATTGATCTGTTTCAGATGAAGAAAGTAAAAGGAACTCCCGTGAGTGTATGGGAGGAGAGCTTGGAAGCTCGATGTTTTCCCCAGCTGTTTCCTAAAGGAAAAGGAGGACGATACGATGAACGTCCGGAACAGATTCCAGCTTCTGAGTATCGGACTACAAGACTATATGCTGAAGATCCCAGATTTCGACAAAGTATTCCTTATTTGTTCCATCTTTTATTTGAAAGCGACTTGTCTGCACTGTCTTATGCAGTAAATCACATTTTAAAAAGTGGAGTACATTTACAAAATGTGTCTGCTAAGGATTTTATGGAGAAAGTGCAGCACCGAGATGATCATTTGGAAACACAACTGATCAATCTGATGGCTTGTCAGCGTGGGACAAATGAATATTGGTACCGACCCCATGGTGAATTAAAATGCATGTTACGGAATTTAGGAACACCAACATGGTTCCTTACCCTAAGCTGTGCCGAGTACGCTTGGGATGATTTACTGGATTTTCTACGAGAGGCAAATTCAAACATTAAAAACATCGAATACAAGACAGCAGGAGAACTGTGCTCATTGGATCCAGTTAATGTTTGCAGATATTTCAATCATAGATTTGAGGCTATGATGTCCTTCATCTGCAATAAAAAAAATCCACCTCTTGGAGAAGTTGTAGATTTCTTTTGGAGAAAAGAGTACCAGGCAAGAGGTGCTCCTCATATTCATATGCTGTTGTGGATCAAGGATGCCCCAAAGTTTGGAACAGATGCTGATGAAGCAGTGTTATCTTACATTGAAGAATATGCAACATGTGCTATACCAAAAAGCACAGAAGAGAAAAAGTTAAAGGAGCAAGTTTTACGTTTCCAAAGTCATCGGTGTGGAAAGTACTGTCGACGGAAATACAAGAGCAAAGATAAATACTACACTAAATGTCGATTTGGATTGCCTAGACCTGTTCTTTCAAATGGAAGAGTAAACAGTTTTATGTCAGCTGTGAGACATACTATCACAAGAAAATCACCTAAGAATACCTACAACCTAAAAAGAAAAGAAGAATCAAAAAATATAAATGACTACAACCCAGTCATTTTATCCATGTGGAACGCTAACATGGATATACAGTATGTAGCTGACAATTCCATTGCTTTTGCTCGATATGTAACGTCTTACATTACGAAATCAGAAAAAACAGAATTGAAGGAAATGTGGGAAGAGATTTCTCACGAGAAGACTGTCAGTAAGAAGCTGTACAGTTTCAGTTTGAAGATGTTATCGCATCGAGAAATTGGATCCTACGAATGTTCAGATAGGTTATCTTCTGCAAGTCTCTACTCGAAATCAAGAAGAATAATTTGGGCAAGTTTAGGCCTTGCAGCAATGAGAAATCGGGTACTGAAATCTGTTGGTGAAATTGAATATTTGGCCGAGAATGACCCACAAAGTACAGATATTTTGAAATCAAACATGTTGGACACATATTATCCAAAAAGAAGTCAACATCTGGAGAACATGTGTCTCTATGAAGTGCTGCAGAACTACATTTATTCACGGAAAGCCGCAGAAGACATCAACAATGGAAAATATAAAGTGATTGGTGAGGAAGGATGTTTGGTGAAGCAAACAAAAGGAAGTTTGATAAATCACAGGAAGCTGAGTTGCGACACTACTGACAAAAAGGAATTTTACTACTTGGCTCTTTTACAGCTGTTTAAACCATGGCGTTCAGAGGACGAACTACTGGGAGAATTTCAAAGCTATGAAGATTCTTTTAATGCTTGCAAAGACAGCATACAATGCAGTACATTCACAACTTATCTGCAAATGTTAAATGAAGAAATTGAACAGGAAACTACAATTGCAGCAGAAGTAGCTAGAGACAGTTCTCAAGACAGCCAAAGTTCAGGAACACTCAGTCAAGATCCTCTAGGACAACCAATCGTTGAAAATGAAGCATCAATAGCCATGAATGAAGTGGAAACGGCTATGAATCAAGCTCAAGAAGAATTTATAGACTTACAAAATTTGGAAAGACAACTGAATGAAGAGCAGCAACAAATTTATGAAGAGATCAGAAGCAAAATTGATCACGGATTTCAACATGAAAAAAAAGAGTGCTCATGCACATCATTTCATCCAATCAGGATGTATGTAAGCGGACAAGCTGGAACTGGGAAAAGTTTCCTTATAAAAGTCATCAGAAGCTACCTACAGCAAAAAACGGATTCTACTTTGTCTTGTGTGGTTACTGCTCCAACTGGGTTAGCAGCATATAACATAAAAGGAATCACTTTACATCGTTTGCTAATGTTACCAGTGGAGCATGAGAACAAAATACAATACAACAAGCTAACTGGAGAAGCATCCTTGGAAGTTTCAAGAGTATTGAAGAAGATGAAAGTTCTCATTATTGATGAGGTGAGCATGGTATCAAACTTAATGCTTGCCTTTGTGCATTTAAGAATGCAGCAAATTTTGAAGACAGACTATGACATGTTATTTGGTGGAAAACACGTCATAGTTTTTGGAGATCTTTTGCAACTTACTCCAGTTAAAGGACAACCAGTGTTTAATACTGTCACACATGAAGACACGAAGAAGTCATTGGGAAGCATCGGTAATACAAATATTTGGTCCTTCTTTGAGTACAAGGAACTTACTACTAATATGAGGCAAGCAAACGATGAAAAATATGGAAGTATTCTGAAAGATATCAGAATTGGACTACTCACTGAAGCTGGCACAAAAGCATTACAGAGTCGGCTGCTACATAATTTATTTCCAAAGGAAGATATACAAGAACATTGCAGAAAACAAAAGTGTCATCTGCTTAATGCCAACTCTACGTGAATGCTCAATATTCAATGAGGAGCTTTTGAAATTGGAAAAGGAGGAGATCAGGAAATTGGAAGCAGTTGACAAAATTGAGGATGGAAGAATTACTGTCACAGTAACAGGCACACTGAAAAATAAATTGAATTCACTAGAGAAGAACATTTCCAAAACAGCTGGTTTAGAAAAAAATCTATATGTTTGCATGAACTGTAGAGTATTTTTAAGGAGAAATTTGGATGTTGAAAAAGGTTTAGTTAATGGAGCTATGGGAAGAGTTGTGGGTTTTATTAATTATCAGAAAAAAGATGGAATTGAATGTTTAAAAATAAAATTTGATCAGATAGAAGAAGTTAAAGATATTTGTCGTTGTTCAGTTCGTTTCATGCTTGTGAAAGACTTATATGTACGTAGAAAGCAGTTTCCATTTTCTCTAGCATATGCTGTAACTATTCACAAGTCTCAAGGATTGACTGTAGATTGTGCATTTGTGAACATTGGTTCAACTGTGTTCAAAGAAGGTATGGCTTATGTAGCTTTGTCACGAGTGAAAACATTATCTGGTTTATTCATGATAGACTTTGATGACTCAAAAGTTAGTGCTGATGCAAATTGTGTAAAGGAGTATAATAGATTAAGAAGAACCTATGCTCCTCATTTAGGTCAGTATCCTGTGTTGGAGAAACATGTAGTTTCTCGTAAAAGGAGAAATGAGAATATCTGTAATGAAGATGTAGAGAGGAGGAAAAAAAAGAGGAGTGATGTAATTGCAAGCAAAAAGAAAAAGGAAAATGAAGAACAGGTTGTAGGATGTCATTTTGAAAATAGCTCTGGTGTCAACTGCTACGCTAATGTAGTGCTGAATGTTGCATTTTATCTGGAAAGTTTGCAAGAGCAGATAATAGTAAATCAAAGAAAAAGATTCTGTTCTGAGTTGAGTCTCCTTTTTCAAAAGCTGAGTAATGATAAAACTCAAATAGAAAGTGCTACTGAAATTAGAAAACTTTTAGATGTATGTTCAGGACGAACACAGTTTTCTCAAAATGAACAGCAAGATGCACATGAATTTTTGATGTATTTTCTTCAAGTACTGGAAGAAGAAGAAGTTGCAATTGATATTTTATTTGGTCTCTCTTATAAATGGGAACATACTTGTGAAAACTGTTATAATATATGTGGCTCTAATGTTGATAATGAAAGGTTTATTTATTTGACATTACCAGAGAGTAAAACAGTCACTTTTGCTAAATTAGTTAAAGATGCTAATCATAGCATGCAATGCGGTGAGTGTCAATCTGACATGTTTTCAACATTAATTTTAAAGGAATACGGACAGTATGTAATTTTAATGATGCAACGATGTAGAGCTGATGGTTCAAAATTGGATACTTTAATAAAGAAGTTTACAGGACAGCAATTATCAATTTCAGGAAAAACTTTTGTAACTGTTGCAATAATTTTCCATGAAGGACCTACTGTTACTTCTGGACATTACACAGTTTATCTTAAATGTGAGAAAGGCTGGACACTGTGTAATGATTCCCAATTGGTTTTTAAGCAACGTTTGCCTTTTGATTTAGCAAATTCCTATCTAATCTTCCTGAAACCTAAATTTTAAAGAGACTTGGCAAAATCTGGACAAGACAATTTTACCATTTTATTGGATTACCATTGGAATTTTAAAAAAAAAGATTTTTTAAATTATCATTTGGCCTAATGGAAAGATAACCAATTGTAATGTGGACTTTTATAATTTTTTATGAAACTTTCAAAAACCAAAAATTTAGATAAAATTGGTAACATCTGCACAATTCAAATTTTGGAATGTTATTGGAGTGCCATTGGAAATTTTTTTCAAAAAAGAATTTTAAAATTACTATTTGGCCATGCGGAAAAGTAACCAATTCTATTGTGGACCTATTAAATTATTAATAAATCTTTCGGGAACCAAAATGTTACAGAGAAACGGTGAGATCTGTACAAATTTAACTTTAGAATTTTATTGGATTACCATTGGGAATTTAATCAAAAAAGAATTTTAAAATTACTATTTGGCCTAAAGGAAATGGAATCAGATGTATTGTGGAGTTATTTGAGATATAATATTGTGATTATACTTCTGAAACAAAAATATCAGACGGTATTTTAAAGAAATAAGTATTGTTTTTAGATGATATTTTTTTAGAATATTATGCATTTCTATAATGTTAAGTTTAAGTGAGAAGAGATTCTGGGCTTTTTTAATACAATCTTTGAGATTGTTATTTTTTTTTTGCCCGCTGTTAAATGATGAATGCAATTGCTTTCACAATTTATAGTGAAATGCAATATATTCTGAAAACAGCAAAAAAAGGCAAAAAGTTTTTGGGATAAATATGTAAATATGTGTACTGTATTATAAAATGTTTTAAAAAAGATTAATACTTTTTTTTTTTTTTTTCAGATTGATATAGAAAATTTACGAAAAATAGAACCATTTTTAAAGCAATTTTTTAGAAAAATAAATGAAAAAATATTTTTTTGAGTGAGTATGGTAAGTCACCAATATCATGGTTCCTTTTTTTCTACTTCTCTACAATCACATTTTCAATTTTTAATTGTAGTCTCTCAAAAAAAAAACCAAAAAAAAAAAACCTTGGGTGCGCGCAGGGTGCGCGCACCTCAAAAAAATTTCAAAAAAAATTTCTAAAAAAAAAATTTGTTTGGTTAAGTTTATAAGTGGCTCTTAAAAGAGCCCTTGAGTTAATGGAGGGAAACAGGAAGAGAAAAACGCAAAAAAAGAAAAAACATCTATGGCCTAGTGCACGGATGCGCATCAAATTTTCTCTGAAGGAGATCAAGACTGGTCTCCCCCACAGAAATAAGAGAACCGCAATCAGTGCACCGTGTAGACAACCTCGCCAAACAAGGTGGACCAACAAGAGGTATAGAAACAGGTGAAGGCACCATCGCAGCTGAAGTGCTCCCCTGAGCTGCCGAAGATGTGCTCGGCTGAGCTGCTGCTGATGTCGTCGGCTGAGCAGGTGGAGGGTTTTCTCCAGAAGCTCGACGATAAGTTACTGGATGCATTTTGTAAACATGTCTCAACATAGTGTGAATGCTAAAAGAATATTTCTTGTTAGGATTCCCACGAGATAAGACTTTTTTACAAAGTAGACATGTAACTTTCGGTGCATTTACCTTTTTCTCACCATCTGGAAAAGAGAAAAACTGCCATATAAAGCTGTCTTTCTGCTTCCTGTTCCTCTGCCTCTCAAGAGTGTCCTGGTCACTGTCTGAAGTTGGTTGCTGTTCAGCCATTGTCTCTCAACAACAGAATAGCTCCTTCTCCAAAGGAATCAGAACTAATAATGAGGGGAGTTGGTGTGGTTTGGGAAGAATCTGGAACAGAAAGTACTTCAAACCAATCAAAAGTAATGATTCTTGATCACATGACTTGCCATGAGGGGATTGGGTGTGGTATTGAAACAATTAGAAACTGAAAGTAATGATAACCAATAAGAAATATTGTTTTATTATGTATAAACCCGAGGTGCGCGCACTGCGCAAGCTCCGAGCGCGCACCCCGTGATGACGTATGCACGAACGCGTAAACGCGCAGGTGCATACGTCATATGCGCGTACCTAGCGCGCATACGTTGAACGTTATTGCGCATAATTTTAGCGTATGCGGAAGTAAACCGCGTCGAGCGCGTAAAAATAATTTATAAAAAAATACAGATAATATATAAATGAATATATAGTAATTTTATTTTATTTAAAAAAAATATCTTTAATTAAAAATACATAACTTAGCATATAAAAAACCATACAAATTCACTGAAAAAACCAAAGGTTTCAAAAACGTTATAGTTAGGGATTAGCATTTAAAAAACCTTGCAAATTCACTGAAAAAACCATAGGTTTCACACACGTTATAGTTAGGAATTAGCATTTAAAAAACCTTGCAAATTCAATGAAAAAACCAAAGGTTTCACACATGTTATAGTTAGCTGGACATTTCACTCGTAAAAAACCAATGAAATTCCCCCGTTATAGTTAGTTCAGCTAACTATAACTCGCGCGCCCGCAATGCACTGCTGATGACGTCACATATTACATCACTCATGACATGGTCAGTGACATCACTCATGACATCACTGATGACATCTCAAATGACATCACTGATGACATCACTGATGACATCATCCTTGTGATAGAGTGACAGACCACCTCTTCCCCTAATATAACCTTTGATACAAACACTTAAAAAAAGAGAAATTTTAATTTTAAAAACAATGGACATACCAATACCGGTTAAAACAACCTATACAGTAATTCTAAGATCCACATACACATCCACTCATTCACCAACAGCCCTATACAGTCACTCATACATGTACTCACTCATCATATGTACTCATACTCCTATACACCCTGTTACACAATGCCACTCATCCATAGAGTTACTCACACACATAGTCACTCATGCTAATAAAGAATCAAACATCCATTTACTTGCATATACAGTTATACACACACCACCACACTTACTTCTACGGAAACTTACACATACTTAGTCTTTTAAACAATCACTTAACGAAACACATACTTATTCATACAGGAACTCTTTCAATCTCTCACTCTCACATATACTCGCTTATATACACCAATAGTCACATATACTACTTTAAAACATATGTAGTTACTCATAGAGACACTATTGAGACAGTCATTCACTCACTAACACACCCATGCACACACTCATGCACCCATAGAGTCCTGCACACATGCTGTCTTCAACACATACAAAGACTGAGTCATTCATTCATGCACCTATGCACTACATAATACCCCCCACGAACCATGCAGACACTCAGACTGATACTCAAAAACCAACTAATAACCTATATAGACACCCATGTAGCTACTCACCAACCCATGCAGCCACTTATACACAAAGTGAGGGACTGATACAGATATTTACATATTTAAACATTACTCACTAAGCCATGAATTCACTATGATACACTTAATCAGTCAGTTACACAATCAATTTTTCAAAAACAAATCATCCATTTAGACACTTATATACCCATTTATTCTTCCATCGACCTTGAGATATACATATATAAAACATATTTAATTTTCAGAAAAACACACATTCACTGGATGATGTCATCAGTGATGTCATTTGAGATGTCATCAGTGATGTCATGAGTGATGTCACTGACCATGTCATGAGTGATGTAATATGTGACGTCATCAGCAGTGCATTGCGGGCGCGCGAGTTATAGTTAGCTGAACTAACTATAACGGGGGAATTTCATTGTTTTTTTACGAGTGAAATGTCCAGCTAACTATAACATGTGTGAAACCTTTGGTTTTTTCATTGAATATATATATATATATAGTCACAGAAAAAACCATAGGTTTCAGGGGTGTTATAGTTAGCTGCCCATTTCACTCATACAAAACCATAGAAATTCCTCCGTTATAGTTAGTTCGGCTAACTATAACTCACGCGCCCGCAATGCACTGCTGATGATGTCACATATTGCATCATTCATGACATGGTCAGTAACATCACTGATGACATCACTGATGACATCTCAAATGACATATGACATCATCCACTTGACAATCTGACACACCTCATCATACACTAGTATAACCTTTCATCACTCACTGTAAAATACAGAGTACCATATTTGAAACCATTGACACACTAATACCAGTTACTACATACCCACTCACTGATTCCTAAGTCTACACACACAACTACCCATTCAACAACAGAATCATCTGTACATGCAGTCATTAATTAATAGAACACTATCAAATGCACTTATACACATATGTAGACATTGACACATCAGCAGTCATCTTAGTCGGTTATGCAGTCATCCTACTCATGAAAAAAATGTATCGCACTTAAATTTACTCACACAATTATCCAAAAACACCTCATTTATTCAAACACATAGTAACTCATCGTTAATATGTTAAAAACGCACCATTACAATTATACACTCATTCATATAGTTCTCTCACAATCACTGACTCTTACACATACTTATTTATATACGCCAACTCTCACATACAATGCCTTTTATTTTTTTACTTTGTTGAAGATGTACAACTAAAACATATATTCGGTCACCAACACACAAATAAATACACTCAGTCACCCAAACAACTGTTTCCACATGCACTCTTAAACCCATACACCTAGTCAATCAACCATTCACACATCTATGCATAGAGTTACACACACCCCATCCAACCACACACAAACTCAGTGTCCCATACAAATACTCACCCAACTAATCAATAACTAATATACACACTCATGTAGTTAGTGACCAACTGATGCAGCATGTTATACAACAACAGAGACAGTGCTGCACACATTCACATAGTTTAGTTACTAATCCATGTATTAAGTGAGACACTTTTAATTACTCACTTAAAAAGACAGTCAGACAGCTACTAAATCCTCCATCCAGACAGTTATATATCCACTCAATCTTCAATACAGATTGGTATATATATGATACATATTTAAATTTCAAACTAAACCACATTCAGTGGATGATGTCATCAGTGATGTCATCAGTGATGTCACTGACCATGTCATGAATTATGCAATATGTGACATCATCAGCAGTGCATTGCGGGCGCGTGAGTTATAGTTAGCAGAACTAACTGTAACGGAGGAATTTCTATGGTTTTGTATGAGTGAAATGGGCAGCTAACTATAACACTCCTGAAACCTATGGTTTTTTCTGTGAATATATATATATTCACTGAAAAAACCATAGGTTTCAGGGGTGTTATAGTTAGCTGGACTTTTCACTTGTACAAAACCATTGAAATTCCCCCGTTATAGTTAGTTCAGCTAACTATAACTCGCGCGCCCGCAATGCACTGCTGATGACGTCACATATTACATCACTCATGACATGGTCAGTGACATCACTCATGACATCACTGATGACATCTCAAATGACATCACTGATGACATCATCCTTGTGATAGAGTGGCAGACCTCCTCTCACCCTTTGATACACACATTCAAAAATAGAGACTAAACTTTTCAAAACAATGGACATACCAATACCAGTTACAACAACCTCTTCAGTAATTCTAAGATCCACATACACATCCACTCATTCACCAACAGTCACTCATACATGTATTCACTCATCATATGTAGTGGAGAGGTGTGGCTCACTGGTTAGAGGCGGCAGACCCGTAAGCAGAGAATCGGCCAGGGACCAGGGTTCAATTCCCGACGCGGCAGGGTCGTGGACCAGGGTCAAAAACGAACTTGATAATTCTCGCCTCGGTACCTACTCTAACCAGGAACACACTCGGCAACTCTGGGCATTAAGCTTTCCTCATCTCTACAAAGGCCCCCCACAGACGCTGGGGATGCCTGGTTTCACCTTGGAGATACCCAGAAAAGGACCATCTCACAGGGAAAACCAGGACGGGTTCCCCAGCGGTCTTCAGCACCAGGATACTCCATGGAGTCACAGTGTGCTTTACAAGTACACCCACATTTACATGTACTCATACACCTATACATCCTGTTACACAATGCCACTCATCCATAGAGTTACTCACACACATACTCACTCATGCTAATAAAGAATCAAACATACATTTATTTGCATATACAGTTATACACACACCACCACACTTACTTCTACGGAAACTTACACATACTTAGTCTTTTAAACAATCACTTATAGAAACACATACTTATTCATACAGGAACTCTTTCAATCTCTCACTCTCACATATACTCACTTATATACACCAATAGTCACATATAATAGTTTAAAACATATGTAGTTACTCATAAAGACACTATTGAGACAGTCATTCACTCACTAACACACCCATACACACACTCCTCCACCCATACAGTCCTGCACACATGCTGTCTTCAACACATACAAAGAGTGAGTCATTCATTCATGAACCTATGCACTACGTAATACCCCCCACCGAACCATGCAGACACTCAGACTGATACTAAAAAAACCAACTAATAACCTATATAGACACCCATGTAGCTACTCACCAACCCATGATGATAAAATTTCTAAAGTTTATGATTCCTTCACGTCCCCCGAGGCCACTGCAAAACTGGAAACATCAGCAGTTGGTCGGGAGAGGGCAATTCTCTTAAAATTTAGCCCGATTACATACCAGGAGGCGTTAGCAGAAACTCTGAAATGTAGGTCTGGCGGACCAAGATGATCCCTGCCCTCCAAAGTTTTGGAAAATGTTAGCTCCATCGCTGACCGAGGGCCTGCACCATACTTGGAATACCTCTTTAGAGACAGGCATTTTTACCGACGCTTGGAAACAGGCAACTATCCTCCCCCTGAGGAAGAAAGTGAACGGTGACCCAGGTGACCTTAGTAACCTAAGGCCCATTTCACTGCTCCCTGCCCCGGGTAAGATGTTGGAGAAAATGGTCCAATGCCAACTGACCTCTTTTTTAGAGCAGAATCGGGCTTTACACGACACTCAATCGGGCTTTCGAGCAGGTTTCAGTACTGAGACCGCTCTTCTGGAGGTGGCAGAGTCAATAAAATGGTCATTGGATTCAGGAGCATCTGCTTTGCTGGTGCTCCTGGATCTATCAGCGGCCTTTGATACCGTAGACCATGTCATCCTGGTCCGGAGATTACAAGATGCGGGTCTTGGAGGGACGGTGCTAGCTTGGGTACAATCCTATCTCAGTGGGCGCTCCCAGAAAGTGGCTCTACAATCTTATGCCTCCAGACCTAAGCAAATTAAGCGTGGCGTCCCTCAGGGCTCAGCCCTTAGCCCCCTGTTGTTTAATGTATACCTTGCTCCGCTCTTTACTTTGATCGCCAATTGGGGTGTCAAGGCGATTTCCTACGCTGATGACACCCAGCTGGTTTTCCCATTTAAGGATAGGTCGGCAGACACTTTTATGAACTTTAAGGGCTGCCTACAAGATATAGCGCGCTGGATGAATGCTAATAAATTAAAGCTTAATGCCGAAAAAACCGAAGTTCTGTTTTTCGGCAGTGGCTTAGCTCCAGATCCAGTATTGTGGTGGCCATCAGAGATGGGATCACCACCAATACCGGGTTCGTGCGCCAGGAATTTGGGTGTGAAATGGGAAGCAAATCTCTCCTTCTCTGCTCAAATTAAGCAGGTTTCGTCTGTCTGTTTTAGCATAATGAAAAATCTACGGAGAATCCTCAATTTTTTACCTGAGGATTGCCAGAAATCCATAGTACATGCTACAGTCACGTCCAGGCTGGACTATGCCAATAGTCTATATCTTAGCCTCCCCAAATATGCTATAGGACGTCTCCAAATGATTCAGAATGCGGCTGCGAGACTGGTGCTACGAATACCTTTCAAACACCATGTCTCTCCGTATTTGAAGAAGCTCCACTGGTTGAAGGTGGAGAAGCAAATCCAATTCAAGGCCATGATTCTGGCGTATCGAGCCTTAAATGGAAACTGTCCTAATTACCTTAAGCAAAGACTGAGCATATATAAACAAAATCGGGTGCTACGATCTAATTCTCAGACTCTTTTACAGGTCCCTCGCTTTGTGAGGTCCCGTTTGGTGGGGAGGACTTTCACAGTGGGTGCAGCATTACTGTGGAACAGCCTTCCTGAACTCCTGCGGAAGGCAAACATTGAATCTAGTTTTAGAAAAACTTTGAAAACATGGCTTTTTTAGTTTTTTATTCCCCGTTGGTTGTAACTCAGCTGCTTTCAGCGCCGGGACACCCCTATTTGGGGTAGCCGTGCGCTCTATAAACTGTATTAATAATAATAATAATAATGCAGCCACTTATACACAAAGTGAGAGACTGATACAGATATTTACATATTTAAACATTACTCACTAAGCCATGTATTCACTATGATACACTTAATCAGTCAGTTACACAATCAATTTTTCAAAAACAAATCATCCATTTAGACACTTATATACCCATTTATTCTTCCATCGACCTTGAGATATACATATATAAAACATATTTAATTTTCAGAAAAACACACATTCACTGGATGATGTCATCAGTGATGTCATTTGAGATGTCATCAGTGATGTCATGAGTGATGTCACTGACCATGTCATGAGTGATGTAATATGTGACGTCATCAGCAGTGCATTGCGGGCGCGCGGGTTATAGTTAGCTGAACTAACTATAACGGGGGAATTTCAATGGTTTTGTAGAAGTGAAAAGTCCAGCTAACTATAACACCCCTGAAACCTAGGGTTTTTTCAGTGAATATATATATATATATATTCACTGAAAAAACCATAGGTTTCACACACGTTATAGTTAGGAATTAGCATTTAAAAAACCTTGCTAATTCACTGAAAAAACCATAGGTTTCACACATGTTATAGTTAGCGGAAATTTTACTGATAAAAAACCAATGAAATTCCCCCGTTATAGTTAGTGCAGGCAACTATAACTCACGCGACCGCAATCCTCTGCTGATGCTAATACTGTATTTAGACACTTATTTGCCCATGTCTTCTTCCATACATTTTTAGCTATACATATATTACAAATATTTTTTTTTCATAAAGACACATATGTCATCAGCAGAAGATTGCGGTCGCGTGAGTTATAGTTGCCTGCACTAACTATAACGGGGGAATTTCATTGGTTTTTTATCAGTAAAATTTCCGCTAACTATAACATGTGTGAAACCTATGGTTTTTTCAGTGAATTAGCAAGGTTTTTTAAATGCTAATTCCTAACTATAACGTGTGTGAAACCTATGGTTTTTTCAGTGAATTTGTACGGTTTTTTAAATGCTAAGTTACTTTACGCCATTCGTGGCGTGCGCGCCCACTTAACGCAGTTCGTTCCGTGCGCGCACGGTGCGCTTTGCGCACCGTGCGCGCACCGTGAGCACGCGGTGCGCTTCGCGCACCGCGCGCCCACTTTACGCAGTTAGTGCCGTGCACGCACGGTGGGCACGCGGTGCGATGACAAAGCAAGAAAGCACGTCAACAAATCTGTTTCTGCTTCAATGATGAAGGGAACAGAGTCTTCCTCTTGAACCTTAGGTACTTACTTGTAGGTACCACTAAAAAATCATTTCATAAACACAACGGCTCTTTTTAGAGCCCCCTAATATCTAAACACTTAAATCTGATTTTCATTTTTTTTTTTTTTTTTTTCTACCGTACGCTTACCGTAAGCTTACCGTACGCGTACCCCGTGATTTTTTTTAAAATCAATAAATGTTTTCTTTGTACTTTACAGTCCTTCTTTGACCCCCTCACAAATGTAAGGGGGTCTGTAACTCTCCTCATTGCCCCCTTTTCTTGTTTTCACTCTTTTTTTTCTGAGTGAAATACACAAAATGGCGGCCGCCGCTTCCTGGTTTCTGCCGATTCGAATGTTTACTAAGATCTAAGAGCCAATCAGAATCGCGCTCGCGCACGCCACCGTACGCTTACGGTAAGCGTACGGTAAGCGTACCGTAAGCGGGCTCAGATATATATATTGATTTAAAGGCTATTTTCTCAGAATCTACTGAACAGATTTACACCAAACCTACAAAAGGCACTTCCTTGACCTAGGGACTACCTCTCTGCCAAATTTCGAGTAATTCTGTTCAGCCGTTCGGGCTGTAGCTCGTTCTAAAGGTCCTATGGAAAAATGCATGGGGAAAACGCGTTTTGGGACCCCCCTTTTATCTCAGCCCCCGCTTGACGGATCCCCCCGAGACTTTCAGGGTAGGAGCGGAGCGTAGCGCCCCACCTATTTTGAGAAATTCGCGAGGATTCATCGACCGGCGCCAAAGTTATTCAAAATAGAATGTTGAGGTTTTCCTATGGAAAAGGGGTCCTAACTATAACTACCTACTGGCGACCGCCAGTAGGTAATATATATATATATATAGATATACACATATATATATTTAAATAAAAGGACTGATAGACTATATGTCACTTAGCTGAAATATACCATATCAGGCATTTACAGTGTTTCACAAATATTTCCTACAAAATACTGATCTATATTAGTTTGGACGTATACTTTTTTATGGTTTATCACAGGAAAACTTTGAGCAATATTTACTGATTGGCTATGCAGTTTGTAAATTATAAAAATATTGTTTGATAAAAAGGTTATAAAAAAATTGGTCTTGCTGAAAAATTATGAGAAAGTGACAGACAGACATACATACAGACTGCAATGCCATCTTCCAGGGTGTACTTATTTGATCTGTCTCTTCTTTATCTTAAGTTCCTGTGAGTCTTCAGTGATGTAAACTTTTTAGCTTACCTGTGCTCTGCTTTTCTAACTCTCTTCTGATATCTGATTTCTGGACCCAAAAAATCAACATAGTCCATTCAAGGTTTACATGTATAAACCTTAACTTGGCGCCCAAACCTCTTGCTCCCTAACCTGGCACAAAACAGAATGTCATATAGATGCACAAATGTTAAAATTATTATTGCAAGGACCTCAAAACAAGTACAATGTTGTTAGACTAATGTGGCTGTCAGAGAAGGTGGCACTCTGAACCATTTTGGCTAAGAAATTCAAGACCTGTCATCACCCTCTATTACATATTAATATTAAATACATGTGTAAAATATGTGCCACTTTTATAGGTGACTTGATATTTAGATATCAATGTGTCTTTTTTGAATGAGTGTCCTATCTTAACATTATGTATTAATTTAATAGGCATAATATATTATTTGAAAAATTGTTAAAATACATTTGTCATTTTCAATGTTTATTTTCTCTTCCAGAAATAATTTAAACTTAATAAAGTATATGGCATTGTTTAGGGTGAGGCAAAAATAAATATATCTTACACAAAACACTTCATATTAATAAAAAAAATAACAAGGGAAATAATATATTAATATTTATATTGTTGAAATGTTTTGAAGTGTATGTATCTTTGCTATGAAATAATTAAATCAAATATATTGACATTCTTATAGGCCATTGCCAGTGTCCTACTTTTAATTGTATAGGACCTGCTTCAATAGTACCAGAACATCTGGCTTCAGCAGAACAATCCTCGGGAGGTTAGTTCTGTACTATACTGTATTAAGAATATTTATTTTGAAATAGATATAAGTAATTGTATATATTCCAGGATATCCAATCTAATAATGTTAGAATCACATCTCTAAGCTGGAGATACAAAATTAAGATGTGTCCCTTAAACTACATATATCTGCAAATTGAGACATACACAAAAAATTCCTTAATTCATTTTTAATATTTAATTCTAAGTTTTTAATATTTTGAAATCAACATTGTAAAACTGTAATAATGTTAAGGCCTTACACTTGTATATTTTTGTTATCTTTACCAGGAAGACCCTTAGGAAAGGCAGCATTTTAACATAAGTGCCCCATAGTCACATTTTCTACAGCCTCACTACAAGCTTCACGCTTGGTGGATATGTTAAAAAAAAAAAAAAGTTTGATAAATGGAGGTGTCACCCAGACTGCAGTGCTGGTAGAAGGTTTTGCTGGCTTTGCAAATTTCCTGTTCACGCCTTTCTAGACACCATCTTCCATGTACAAGGGGAAATTCCATCCCCCACTTAACAGTCAATGAAGCCCCCATTCAAATTTGAACAATGACAGATTATGCATGTAAAATCAAAGATCTCTCCATAGTTCAAATTCATAGCCTGTCAACATCTATTTTGTGGTTTATGACCTAACACAGCTTCACAAACAAATGTCTATGTTATAATTAGTGTGTGACACCAATATTAAGGTTGTCAACTTCAACGGTACCAAATGTCACCTAATGTAGAAAAAGTAAAACACACAGGTGCCGATTACGATCCGGTAAAAAAATTCCCCGTGCGACTCGTATCCGGTCTTTTTACCGTACGAATCGTACAAGTGCCGTACGAACTGGCAATCACGATTCGCATGGGAAAAAGTCCATATGAACCGCATCGGGAATGATTTCCCACACGTCCTCGGGTCGGAAAATGTGTCCGACACGTCCTCGGACGATTTACCGTACAAATGTGAAAGGTGAAGTCCGACCGAGGAATCACGATCCATCCCGTGCGTCCGATCTTACAACCGTATGGAAAAAACACCGTCCGCACCGAACTCCCATAACAACCATGGAGACATGTGCCCGCATACGCGCCCAACACCCCCCCCCGCCCCCGTACGTCCGAGACGTACCCCCCGTGTATGTACACCCCCACCCGTGTATGTACACCCCAGTACGTTCGAGTCGAACCCCCACCCCAGTACGTGTCGTATTACCGTCTATGTACACCCCAGTACGTTCGAGTCCAACCCCCACCCCAGTACGTGTCGTACCAACGTCCATGTACACCCCAGTACGTGCGAGTCATACCCCCACCCCTGTACGTGTCCGACCCCCATGTATGTATACCCCAGTACGTTCGAGTCGAACCCCCACCCCTGTACGTGTCGTACCACCGTCTATGTACACCCCAGTACGTTCGAGTCGAACCCCCACCCCTGTACGTGTCCGACCCCATGTATGTACACCCCAGTACGTTCGAGTTGAACCCCCACCCCTTTACGTGTCGTACCACCGTCTATGTACACCCCAGTACGTTCGAGTCGAAACCCCACCCCAGTACGTGTCCGACCCCCATGTATGTACACCCCAGTACGTACGAGTCGAACCCCCACCCCTGTACGTGTCGTACCACCGTCAATGTACACCCCAGTACGTTCGAGTTGAACCCCCACCCCAGTACGTGTCGTACCACCGTCTATGTACACCCCAGTACGTTCGAGTCGAACCCCCACCCCAGTACATGTCGTACCAACGTCCATGTACACCCCAGTACGTTCGAGTCGAACCCCCACCCCTGTACGTGTCGTACCAACGTCCATGTACACCCCAGTACGTTCGAGTCGAACCCCCACCCCTGTACGTGTCGTACCACCGTCTATGTACACCCCAGTACGTTCGAGTCGAACCCCCACCCCTGTACGTGTCGTACCAACGTCCATGTACACCCCAGTACGTTCGAGTCGAACCCCCACCCCTGTACGTGTCGTACCACCGTCTATGTACACCCCAGTACGTTCGAGTCGAACCCCACCCCTGTACGTGTCGTACCAACGTCCATGTACACCCCAGTACGTTCGAGTCGAACCCCCACCCCTGTACGTGTCGTACCACCGTCTATGTACACCCCAGTACGTTCGAGTCGTACCCACAGCCCTGTACGTGTCGTACCACCGTGTATGTACACCCCAGTACGTTTGCGTCGTACCCCCACCCCTGTACGTGTCCTACCCCAGTGTATGTACACCCCAGTACGTTCGAGTCGAACCCCCACCCCTGTACGTGTCGTACCAGCGTCCATGTACACCCCAGTACGTTCGAGTCGAACCCCCACCCCTGTACGTGTCGAACCACCGTCAATGTACACCCCAGTACGTTCCTGTCGCACCCCCAACACAACCTCCTAAGTACGGAGCGCACCCCAGGCCCCAACATCACAACCGCATGTACGAGTCGTACCAAGCCACACACAAGGACAGCACCGTACAACCAAATGGCCCATGTACACACCGTACACACGCTAAAAACGCACGTACACAACCAGGACAAAACCAAACAACACAAGAATACACTATTCGAATGGCACAAAGCCACTAAACATGGCCCACAAACACAAAAAAAACACATCCACTGACCTGCAACTGCCAAAAACAAACAGAGGCCCAAAACACCACCACTACTTATAACACACCCACCCAAACTTCAAACACAGCCACACCCACCCATGGACCAATAAAAAGGGCCCACATACACAAACCATGAGCCTTTGCAACAGACTCACTGCTGCCAGACACCACAGAACCATACTACAAGCCTCACCACACCTTACACTTGCAAACCTCCACACAACCACCTCCACAAACACCCCCTCATCACATTCACACACACACACCTGCACAACCACACCCACACACCCACAACCATCCACACACACCCCCCACCATCCACACCCACACCCCTCACCATGCCCACCAACAAGAATCCAAAGTTCACTAACCGAGAGTTGGAGGTCCTTGTTGATGAAATCCTCAGAGTCGAGCCACAGCTCTTTGGAACATTGGTCAGACAGACCAGCATTGCAGCAAAAACAGCCATGTGGCAGACCATCGTCGATGCTGTGAATGCTGTTGCGGACACCAGAAGGACCAGGCAGGAATGCCAAGCCAGGTGGTACGATCTGCGGAGGAGGGTCCGAGCCAAGATGCTGGAGGAACACAACCAGGCCAACGCCACCGGAGGAGGGCCCTCCCGCAGACCCGTACACTACCAGCCCTGGGAGGAGAGGGTGATGGCCATACAGCCGGTGGAGGCAGTCGAAGGATTAGGAGGACTCCGAGACCCGGGTGAGTACACGAACAACGCACCTCACATGGGGTGGACCTCATCCACAACCAAAATCACTAACAGGCACGCAACCACCCCAACCTATCGCATGACTCACCCACACTCCATGAACACGCACATGCCACTGCCGCCACCATGCCCCATGCACCCAGCTGGACAATGTCAAGTCACAGGCCACAGAAGACACCAACACATGACACGGTAACCCGGATGGCAGGAGGGTGGGCCCCAAAAATCACATAGTGCAACTCAGAAGCAGACAACAATGCCCTCTGCCCATATGGCCCAGGTCACAGCCAGACAAACAGTGTGTCCCCACACAGGAAAGACTCGCCAGCAAATGGCGGACGCCTTGCATCAACACATGGGGTGAAGGCACTGTTTTGCACATGACAGCAGCTAATGAACAGCCAACACTGTGAAAGAGTGGCAGCACACACAACCACAGCAGCAGCGCACACACAGACACTACACCCAATGGGTGCCTGGAGATCACAAACAAACTCACAGCAACAAGCCAAGGGCCATTCAAAGGACTGGAAAAAGTGTGTGTCTAGGAAGCTGGGCTGAGGTGACAGAGGGTGACACACAGAGGGAGGGAGAGGGGGACAGAGAGGGAGGGAGAGGGGGACAGAGAGGGAGGGAGAGGGGGACAGAGAGGGAGGGAGAGGGGGACAGAGAGGGAGGGAGAGGGGGACAGAGAGGGAGGGAGACACAGGGACACGGACAGAGGGAGGAGGCAGACACACGGAGGGAGGGAGAGGGGGACAGAGAGGGAGGGAGAGGGGGACAGAGAGGGAGGGAGAGGGGGACAGAGAGGGAGGGAGACACAGGGAGAGCAAATCAGCCGTGTGGTGTGTGGGAATGTCTGCTCATCAGCAGGTAGACTGCGTGCATGTAGCCAAGGGTGGCCAGTGCCAGAACCCCCCCTCTTCACCATGGCAAAACACAGGGCCATGTCACAACCTGTTCACGAGCACAACGACAGCTACCTGCATAATATAAGTGTGTGGATCCACTCCATGTGCACATGTACAGTGCTACACGGAAGGCGCCAATGCATGGCTCGCCACACCTGCACACTCCACTGCTGACTGCAGTCACACTTGACGCAGCAAGTAAGACTGTGCCACACATATTGAAAGGGGCCAAAGTGGTGTCCGAGGGACACACCCATGCACAAGTGCACTGTGAGTGGAATGCAAGACAGATCCTAATTCCAAGAGGAAAAGTGCCAACTTTGAAACTGATGAAACATGGATGTTGCATGGAACAAAATTAACATTGTCTCTCTCACACACAAGTCAACGTCGTGGTTCACCCCCCAACACTGGGGGGGAAGACTCACAGGACCCGGATCTGCGGGAGCCCGATCCCACCGGCAGCGACGACTCTCACCACTCTGTGGACGACCCCGACCAACCTGGCACCTCTGGTGTCCAACCACCTGCAGCACCTGCGTCAGGTACAACTGTGCCAACCACCACCCCCACTCCTGCCACATCCCAGGAGACACCCAGGATCCCTGCCCCACCACCACAATGCAGCCAGGCTGGCCAGGAGGGACACGGTGTCCCGGGCACCCAGGAGGAGGCAGGCGACAACGCCAATGCCACCCCTCAGGGGTCCCGGATACCCGATGTACCCACAAGGGCAGGCCAGGTGCAAGTGGGCAGGGGTGGTGGGAGTGGAGGACGGCGGAGGCGCGAGCCTGACCAGTTGGCTGCGGAACTGGTATTTTCCCATGTCCGTAACATCATGGACACATACCGGCAGGACACCACGGGCATGGCCCAGGTTGTGTCCATCCTCGAGGGGATCAAGACCCAGCCGGCCCAGCAACATGCCTGTCTACTGCAACACCAACGGAGGATGGAGGACAGACAGGCTGAGCAAGTGACGGTGTTCAAGGGGATTCACGATACACTCCGTCGGATGGCCGACAACATGGCCGACCCTCCCTGTGCCAGAAGGCGGAGAACATCACCACCCACAGGGAGGGATCAGGAGGAGGAAACATCCGATGGAGCATCCCAGACGTCGTCACGGCCTGCTTCTGAGGGTCCCCGCAGGAGGGCGGGTCGTCCACGGAAAAGACCGTGAGGGTCGGCGCAACATCACCATCTCCCAGGACACCTGGCCTGGCACCTGGCCCACTGGAGCAACAGCATCACAGCATCAAGAGACATTCTCTGCCACATGGCCCTGCTGGACACTGTCTGACCAATGTTAACAAAGACTGTGGCATGGACTCTGATGATTTCAAATGGCAAGGACACCAACTCCCCTACTGAACTTTGGATTCCAAACTCCCGGAAAGCCCCTCACTTTATCCCCCCCCCCCAAAAATAAAAATTCACACCATGAAGAGAAGATGCCTGCTGGTTGCATTATTACCTTACATGTGTGTTGTAAAGTCGAAACATGCCTGAGCTCCCTTTTGACTCCAACCATCCACACCCTGGGGCCTGAGTCTGGCACAGGACACACGGGTCACAGTGTATTAGGCAAGACAGACATGGAGCACCATACACACCCGTGATGGGCCCAACCAGCTGAGGGGGTGGCCGCACAACCGTGCTGACAGACACATTGAGTACAGCAACAGTCATGCGCAGAGGTCCGGGATCATGTCCAGGGTCCTGGGGGGCACCCAGGTATGTGTAGACAGGTGGCAGAACCATGTCCTGCAAGCTTGAGTCCGGTGGATGCAGAGAATGGGGGCCTGGCCAACGTTGGATGCATGGGGATGGCACATGTCACAATACCCACACAGTCATGGACATCATGCCCAATACACAGTCTCAGCCCACACACACAGCTTGCATCTTGCTACTCGACACATCAACACATAGCCACCATCAGGGAGAACCATGCCAGACATGCTGGATGCACCGTGGCAACACACCAGCATTGACGGAGAAGAGGCACCTTGGAGGCATAGGGACACCTTTATTAGTCATGTATTCGGTATTGCAGAGGCAACTTGAAGTACACATGAACACATCTTGTGGAGTAACATGTGGGTCCAACACTGGCACCCCCCTTCTGCAGCACAAATGCGTGTTAGCCATGGAACTGGCACACAATTGTCGGCTAACAGCTAAACACCCACAGCTGCTCACGGAGAGACTGCCATACACCATTGATCAGCTGATGTGGAAGTCCCACAGCATGTCAACCCAATGCTAACCGCATGTGTCCGAGGGCAGTGTTACACACATGGATGCCATCATCACAATCCACTATCCCATTACAGATGGCTGTCAACAAGTCTGACCATCTATTCAGGTGTACCCAGCTGCATGTCATGTGCACCATGGTGATGCGACATGTCTGCAGAGGAACCAAACATCAACAGGGGCAGTGTGCATACATCGTGAACAACTGCCACACCCAATACACCCCTGATGCATCCCTTACCCTATGGAGACTTCCAAACGTGTCCGTGCCTGTAACGCTGAGTCAGCCCACGATGACGTGTCCATGAGGAATAGCAGTGCCACAACAATGCAAGCAGCAGACGGCATGCGCAAGTACCTGGGGTAGAGAGACACACAAGAAGTCAGCCACAAAAAGCACAGCCACTTGCATGTGCATTTACTCGACACATGTATGGATGACAACATGCTAGGTCACAATTATGACTGGGGAAATACAACCATCACTGCCACCATCACTCCAGTGACACACCCACACACACCTCTGACTCACGTGCCATACATGCAGGTGGAGACACACATCACAACACATGCCACACGGGGACCAATGCGTGCACACTCAGACACTGGTACTCACCACTAAGCAAAGAAGTCACGTATGAGCCGAGTCCGGATGTCCTCTTGCGGCTCCACATCCTCCACATCACTAGCCCCATTGCCAAGCCCTTCGTCCTCCACGGGTGGATGGTCCTCGTCATGTTGATCCAGGATGAGTGGCACAGCTCTCTCAACTGCCATGTTGTGCAGCATGCAGCAGACCATGAAGATTTTGCAGACCTTCGCAGGGGCATATGGGAGCACGCCGCCGGTCTTGTGGAGGCACCGAAATCGGCTCTTCAGCAGGCCAAACGTCCTCTCTATCACTCGCCTTGTCCGGCCATGGGCGGTGTTGTAGCGGAGCTGGGCCGGCGTGATGGGGTTGCGGAGAGGTGTGAGCAGCCATGGCATGTTGGGATAGCCAGCGTCCCCTACATGGGAAGCACATTGACATCGTTAGAAGTGGTGCAGCGGTGGTGCTGGTAGGCTATGCAAAATACAGGACAGACAGACTGTACCCACCAACAACACATGCTCTTTCGTTGCGCAGATGCATCATCATTTCAGGCATCCTGCTACGCCTCATGATGTAGGCATCGTGTGCTGATCCTGGAAAACGAGCACAGACATGTGAAATCACCATATTGGACTGACACACCACAAGGGCATTGATGGAGTGGTAGTGCTTCCGATTGCGGTACGCCACCTCCCGTGCGTGTGGTGGTACCAAAGCTACATGTGTCCCATCTATGGACCCAATGACATGGGGCATCCCTCCCAGGGCATAGAATCCACGCTTGACCGCAGTCAACTGTTCAGGGGTTGGGAACTTGATGAAGTCATCCAGGTGAATCAACATGGCCTCTAAGAAATCATGCAGCATACGGCAGAACATGCTCTGGGACATGCCACCAACATGAGCTATGGTATATTGAAAGGTACCCGTGGCAAGAAAATGTAGGGCAGCCATTACCTTCAGCTGGGGTGTCAGTGCCGTAGGATACCTGTGCTGCGGTTGCAGGTGTGGTGCCAGTCTCGCCGTCAACTCCAGAATCAACGGTTGGGGGAAGCGGTAGAGCCGGATGCTGTCATTCTCCCGCATGTCAGCCAAGTCCGGAATTGCTTGGGCAAGAGGCGGCGCTCTGCAGTAATTTGGAAGTGACAAGATAGAGTGAGTGCACTACGACAACAATTCATATGTACTGAGCACATGTTAATCTGTCAATACACATATGCTACATAGGGAGTCAGGTATGTGCTACATGCCCAGGACACGTATGGATGCAAGGTGACACCCCTACCAAGACCCAGCTACACACGGAGATTGAGAACCTCCCCATGCCATGCCATGGGAATAGCTGTGTCCCAGTGCAAGTGAACAGCCAGACGCAAGACAGGAGTGACATACGCCCACACATCAGCAGAAGTAGGATGCCGATTGCAGAGACTGGTAGCGGAACACTAGAGCCACAGGTCACATGACATTACACTAGGACAGCCCACACACCTTGCCATGAAGGTGCACATGTCATGACTCTCCACACATTCATTGTGAGGATGCAGACATGTCCTTGTCACAGTACTCCGTGTCCCATGCATACATGTGCATCTCACATCCGCTACCACATGTGGCATGGTGTGCGGAACAGTGTGCAATGTCAATCTACACACAGACACATGTTGGTTGCTGCAACGGCTGCAGCTTTTGAGGGTGCTCCAACATCAACCTGATGGGAAGCCCCCACACATACATGACATTGTCACATTGTGCACCGTGGGTAGTGACAAGTCAGGTGTGGTAACCCCTGTAACGGGCATCAGGGGACACTTCCGTGTGTTGGTGTCCGTGCCATGCCAGTGACGCTCACCCCAAGTGTACAGTACGACATGCACACATGTCAAAGGAGTCGAGGGCATGCCTGCCACACATTGCACCATCACACAGTACATCTGTACACATCTCATCATACATCTGGTGCTTTCTCGACTCAGGAGTAATGTTCCACATCACAGGCCGTCACACCTGTGCCGCACACATGTAGTAATGCACAGACGATGCCTTGATGTCAATTAATGGACAAGTATGTCCATTCATGGACAAGTATGTCCATCCATGGACAAGTATGTCCATCCATGGACAAGTATGTCCATCCATGGACAAGTATGTCCATCCATGGACAAGTATGTCCGCCCTATCCCTACCTGTGTGCCCCCTGTCACCACTGTGATGTGTGAAAACCGCTGTACTGCTGCGAAGAGGGCCTGTGTACGTTCCCATATCACTATGGGAGTGCTGCCGTATGTGTACCCATCGTGATGGCGAGCATACAGGCATGTGTACGGCCCGTACCACTACGAGTACGCATACGCAAGAACACCCAAAGTGGTAGGGCCGTACGCACGCCTGTACGCTCCCTATCACTATGGGTGGCCTCGCGTATGCGTACTCGTAGTGGTACGGGCCGTACACATGCCTGTACGCTCCCTATCACTATGGGTGGCCTCGCGTATGCATACTCGTAGTGGTACGGGCCGTACACACGCCTGTACGCTCCCTATCACAACGTGTACGCAAACGCGAGGCCACCCATAGTGAAACGTGTGCTGGCGGTGGTCTTTCCTGACTTGGACAGGCGTCTACAAGCCATGCAGCAGCCGGAAGGGGGTAGGTACATGTGTCTGTTTGTTGTGTTTCACCAGCATTTGTAAGTGCACTGTTCCATGGATACACTTCCAGGGTTTATGGTGCTGTGCAGATCCTGTTACCCACAGTGTTGCAGGCCTCTCCTGCCTCCCTTCCCCACCTTGCAATGTGTTCCCTGGTCTCTGTGTAGTCACTCCATCACAAAGTTATGTAGCCTGACACCTTCTCCAAGTGTACAATGCCTGCAGCATCATGTGTGGGGGTGGTGTGTAACAGGTTTAGTGACCTTGCCTGTGCCCTGTCCAGTTCTGGACTTGTGGGTTCCATGTCAGTTGGCACTAATGCTGATTTCAGACATGGGAGTTAATCTCTTGAGTGCGAGGCCTTCCAGCAGGCATGTCCCATGTGGTGGCCTGTGACATGATGTGCATGAGTGTGCGTTACGCATAGTGCAGGGATGTTAGCGTGTGTTGCAGTCATTCCCATTCAGGAAAATGGAGTTGTGTGGCCACTACTGTCCCCAGGGGCATCTTTTCCTAGGTATCAAGTGTGTAATCCGAGAATGTCGACAATCTCTGTGTCTACAGCATAGGTTGTGCTCTGTGCCATTGTCCCCTGGCACCATGTTTCTTGACGTGAGATGTATTACAAGTGTCCACTGTCCAGCCTGACCTGATTTTCCAAGTACATACTCACGGTGGCCATTGCCTGTGTGTCTTGTAGCAATCATCTGATGATGCCCATTTGTACATGATTCTTTGGACAGGCGCACCTTGGGTATTTGGTGTGCAATCTTGAATTATTGCATCCCATGTGTATTTCACCCAGACTAAGAGAAGTAAGTGCTTCCTGTGTCTCCACAGATTTGTCTCATGTAGGGGGTGGGTGGGGCGGCCATGGCCTACATGTCAAGACCTGTCATCTCCTTGCTCGGACTGGCCAGTGTGTGATGTTTGTCTGGACATACACTCAAGGTGCAGTGTGCCAGTCAGGGTGGCCATGTTCTCAGTATTACCTATGCTGCATGTGCCTCTAGTTCCTGCCTTTGGTCCCTGCTCATCCCAATTTCCTGCCACGCTGTGTGGTGCAGATGCAGTGCTGTATTGTCCCCAGGGCCTTGCTCCTCAGTCAGAATAGCATGTCATCTCATTTGCTATTGTGTCATGCTCTCCATAGTTTTTCCATGGCATGGTGGGTCACACAACTGTGTCTTGCAGGGCCTACGTATGTACCTTGTTTTGTAGTTTTAACTCATCCTTTGTTTCAGGCTATGCACTGTAACCTACGTAGATTGTACTCATGTGACATATGTATACAGGTGTATGATTACTTTCTGTCTCTTCACCCTGCCCACAGCATCGTCGGGGGACACGGAGGGAGACATGGACACAGACGGCGCGGAGGGACCGAGCACCAGTGCCAGCGGTGACATCGTGGCTGGCACATCGAGTGGGACAGAGGCGGAGGAGAGTGCGGCCGAGGACCTGTCGACTGGCACGTCGGAATACGAAGCTGACAGGTCCGAGGAGGATCTCTCCGAGTGGGCGGAGGCTGCACCAGCAGCTGACAGCGGAACAACATCTCACCCCGCCCCCTCCATTCCCATCAGCCGCCTCCCACTTGCTCGTGTCCCTTCCCAGTGTGCCCGGTCACCGCATGTCTCCTTCATGCCAGGCACCGCACCCCCTGCCCCTGTCTCCACTGCTGCCGCCAATGCCGAGTCTGTGGACATCCAGCGGCAGCTGCAGGTTGGTCAGGCTGCGATCCTTAATGTCCTCCATGCCCACAGCCAGACCCTCAACAACATCGAGGCATACTTGGAGGGCATTCATTCATCGCAGGCTGACCAACGCAGCTTGCTGAGGTCGATAGACTCGACACTGACTGCAGCAGTGGGTCTCCTGCAGCGCGACCTCCCACCCCCTACCCCTGCCCCATCCACACTTCCCACTCCCATGCCTGTCCCACGTACACCCAGACGTCGGCATGCACCCACATCAACAGACACAGGCACCACACCAGCAGGGAAGGTCCACCGCACTTCTCCTGACACGCACACACAGGGTGAAGTAGGCACACCCACTGGGTCGGGGGGCAAACGTGTGACACGCAGCCAGAGTGGGAGTCCGCATTCCACCCAATCCACTCCCTCCAAATCCCCTCCCCTCAGCTCTCCTGGCCACATCTCCCCCAAAGACTCCTTCATGGCCGCTCTGTCCCTGAGCCCCACAGTAACACCACCCCGCAAGCGGTCAAGGAAGTCCCCGGTCAGTCCCTGGAGGACCTTGCCGAGGTGTGCAGCGCGCTCCTAGAATCCACCTTTGGCCCTGCCCCACCCCCTGTGGTGGAGTCCTCCATCCCTGCACCCACGACGCCTACCCTTCACCCTCCTGTCCCTGCGGTGCCTGTTTCTTCCCCCCCACATGATGCCTTGACCCCTGTGGAAGACAACGGATTGTAACTGTGCAGGCAAGCTAGGGGACACGCATCCCACTGTGTCCCCCATCCAGCTGTGACTCCTGGACTGCCCTATGGCCTTTGTTAATCTTGGACTTACGTCATACTAGTTTTTTGCTCATGCTGAATAAAGCTATTTATTTTTTGGCCTTGGAACACTCCTGCATTGCTGTTGGTGGGGCTGCTACATGGTTGTGGGTGTTGGTCATGTGTGGGGTGTGTGGGTGATGTAGTGGTGTGCTGCTCATAGGGGGGACACTGGGATCTGTGTGCCATCACACGGTGTTAGCTACCTTTCTCCATTCATGTAAGCAGTTGCTGCATGTTGCAATTGTCCCAAGGTGTATTCCTTCCTCTGTGTACCCTGACTTCTTCCCTGCAGGGTGTCCCCTGACTTTAGCACAGAGCTGTGTGTCCATTAGCTGGGTGTGTGACGTAGTCCTTCACCTTTGCACCTGCATCATTCGTGGCATCCTTGGTAGTCATTGTACTTGTGTATGTGGCCTATTGACATGACTTCATGTGTACATGTTTTCTTATCTGCGCTATGCATGCGTTTACTCCCAGCCTCGCACACATGTGGTACATGTACTGCAGGGTCTTTGTGCACCTGAATGACATTTGTGGGCATGGTATCTGTGACTACTCCACCCTTTGCGTTCCATGGGCACTGCTGGGAGTGATGGGCACCCACCCCTCCTGTCTCAGGGCACTGCTGGGAGGACTCTGCACCCACCCCTCCTGTCTCAGGGCACTGCTGGGAGGACTCTGCACCCACCCCTCCTGTCTCTGGCCACTGCTGGGAGGACTCTGCACCCACCTCTCCAATTTCACAATATGTACGCTCATGACATACACGGATGTGGGTACGCTCCATGCATTCGAGGTGTGGGTACGGGTCGTACTTACACTGTTGGGGTGGGGGTACGCTCCATACGTACGCGGGTGTGGGTACGGGTCGTACTTACACTGTTGGGGTGGGGGTAGGCTCCATACGTACGCGGGTGTGGGTACGGGTCGTACTTACACTGTTGGGGTGGGGGTACGCTCCATACGTACGCGGGTGTGGGTACAGGTCGTACTTCCACTGTTGGGGTGGGGGTACGCTCCATGCATTCGAGGTGAGGGTACGTGTCTTACTTACTCTGTTGGGGTGGGGGTACGCTCCATACGTACGCGGGTGTGGGTACAGGTCGTACTTACACTGTTGGGGTGGGGGTAGGCTCCATACGTACGTGGGTGTGGGTACAGGTCGTACTTACACTGTTGGGATGGGGGTACGCTCCATACGTACGCGGGTGTGGGTACGGGTCGTACTTCCACTGTTGGGGTGGGGGTACGCTCCATGCATTCGAGGTGAGGGTACGTGTCGTACTTACACTGTTGGGGTGGGGGTACGCTCCATACGTACGCGGGTGTGGGTACGGGTCGTACTTACACTGTTGGGGTGGGGTACGCTCCATACGTACGCGGGTGTGGGTACGGGTCGTACTTACACTGTTGGGGTGGGGGTACACTCCATACGTACGTGGGTGTGGGTACGGGTCGTACTTCCACTGTTGGGGTGGGAGTACGCTCCATGCATTCGAGGTGAGGGTACGTGTCGTACTTACACTGTTGGGGTGGGGGTACGCTCCATACGTACGTGGGTGTGGGTACGGGTCGTACTTCCACTGTTGGGGTGGGGGTACGCTCCATGCATTCGCGGTGAGGGTACGTGTCTTACTTACACTGTTGGGGTGGGGGTACGCTCCATACGTACGCGGGTGTGGGTACGGGTCGTACTTACACTGTTGGGGTGGGGGTACGCTCCATGCATTCGAGGTGAGGGTACGTGTCGTACTTACACTGTTGGGGTGGGGGTACGCTCCATACGTACGCGGGTGTGGGTACGGGTCGTACTTCCACTGTTGGGGTGGGGGTACGCTCCATGCATTCGCGGTGAGGGTACGTGTCTTACTTACACTGTTGGGGTGGGGGTACGCTCCATACGTACGCGGGTGTGGGTACGGGTCATACTTACACTGTTGGGGTGGGGGTACGCTCCATACGTACGCGGGTGTGGGTACGGGTCGTACTTACACTGTTGGGGTGGGGGTACGCTCCATACGTACGCGGGTGTGGGTATGGTCGTACTTCCACTGTTGGGGTGGGGGTACGCTCCATGCATTCGAGGTGAGGGTACGTGTCTTACTTACACTGTTGGGGTGGGGGTACGCTCCAAACGTACGCAGGTGTGTGTAAGGGTCGTACTTACACTGTTGGGGTGGGGGTATGCTCCATACGTACGCGGGTGTGGGTACGGGTCATACTTACACTGTTGGGGTGGGGGTACGCTCCATACGTACGCGGGTGTGGGTACGGGTCGTACTTCCACTGTTGGGGTGGGGGTACGCTCCATGCATTCGAGGTGAGGGTACGTGTCTTACTTACACTGTTGGGGTGGGGGTACGCTCCATACGTATGCAGGTGTGGGTACGGGTCGTACTTACACTGTTGGGGTGGGGGTACGCTCCATACGTACGCGGGTGTGGGTACGGGTCGTACTTACACTGTTGGGGTGGGGGTACGCTCCATACGTACGCAGGTGGGGGTAGGGTCCGTACATATCCGTCCCCACGCTATGTGATGCTTGTGCGGGCCGTACCCAGGCCTTTGCCACGTGGGTACGATCCGTGCCGCCATTGTTGGGGTGACGTGGGTGTGGGCGTGGTACGACTCGTACCCACGCTCTTCAGGCGTGGGTACGGGACGTACCGGTCTGGTTGTGTTGCCGGTTCGCGTCGTGACGGACTTCCGTTGTGGCGGTCGCTGGCTTAGCTGGACACGCCCCCACCCCCTCGTAGTGACCAGGGCATGGGAGTCAGGTATGTCCTGGGCATGTGTGCTGTGTGACTTTGGTGGGGGTTTTGTGGCCTGCCCTGGTCCTGCCACCCCCACCCCACCCCACTTTCCCCCCTCCCTTAGTTATTCTGACCTTCTGCGGCGTCTGTGTCCGAACCTGTAGAGGAGGTCGACTGCTATGAGGGCCGGGATGACACGTAGGTTCGGGTCCATGTCTGTCCGTCGCGTACGGGTCCTCCTTGTTCGCGTCGTCCTGTCTGTCCGTCGCGTACTGGTCCTCCTTGATCACGTCGTCCTGTCTGTCCGTCGCGTACTGGTACTCCTTGTTCGCGTCGTCCTGTCGCGTACTGGTCCTCCTTGTTCGCGTCGTCCTGTCTGTCCGTCGCGTACTGGTGGTCCTTGTTCGCGTCTTCCTGATTTCCTGGCAGTTTTTGGCAGCCGGAAAATATTCACCGTGCGGGATGACGTCTGTGCGAATCGTAATTCCTGGTTCGTGAATGGCAGGCTGCGAGCGTCCCGACGTCACGTCGGCGCTGTCCCGGATCGCATTTGTAGGTTTATTTTGTTCGGTCGGGCTTTTTTACGATTCGTACGGAAATGGTGTTCCCGTGCGAATCGTAATTCCATGTTTGTAAATTTTGACGACCGGGTACGCGTCGGACGGAGAATATGCTCCGTCCGACGGTTCGTACCCGGTTTTTACCGGATCGTAATCGGCACCACAATTTGTGTATTTTGTCCATCTATGTCTGTGAACGTTTTTAGGCAGCTTGTGAATTTAGTAAATTATTCTCTGACTTGTCCAGCCATACTTATTGTCTTGCAGTATTCTTAGAATTATAGTTTGTAGGGGTAAAGTATTAGTGAGGTTACCCATAGTGCAGAACGTTTCTTTGTATCATATCTTAAACACCGTCACATTGTCTCATTTGAAGTTAACAAATGAGGGAATGTTCCTAAGGAATATCAGTCGTTACCACGCAGAGTTGTAAAGTTGTACAAGTTATAGTTATTTCATTTAACTATAACTGGTGAATTTCAGTCCTTTTTTTGTTTCAAATGTTATGTTTTTGCTTATATTTGCCCCAAAACACTAATGTCACCCAGGTCGCCACTGGGCAATTATAGTTAGGATTGTGTTTCCATAGGAAATGCATTTTTTAGTTTGCTTATATATTTGGTGCCATGTGACAAATCATCACAAAACTTTCCCCAAAATTTCTTTTTTCAACTCAGCTCCTTCCTGGAAAGTTTTGGGGTGATCCGTCAAGCAGGGCAAAAAAAATAGAGGGTGACCAAAACTCGTTTTCCCCATTCATTTTCCAATAGAATCTTTAAACACAGCAGCAGCCCAAAGCGCTGAACGGATTTACACCAAATTTGGCAGAAGGCTAGATCTTGTCCAGAAAGAGGAACTTTTGAGATTTGGTGTAAATATGATAAGTATGATAAGTAGTTTTGAGCAATTAATACTCAAAGATATATATATTTTATTTAATGTGACAGAGGATTTACGGGCTGCAAGATCTCATGGAATGATCTGATTGGCTGCCATCACATCAACAATGATGTGGCAGTAGTGCTACATAAAAGTGAATTTTGTCACAAATTTGCAGTGAATCCGTGATTCTGCGACTAAATAAAAATCATAGTGCAGGCTCCTGCACTACTTTAAATCCCACCAGACAGTGTAGGGCCTGGAGGGCAGATCAAATTATTTTTGAGGGGAGGGAGCACATAGCCCCCCTCTGTGAGCCTTATTAGACCCTGAATACACCATCCTCCAGTGCAGAATAGAATAAAAAAAGAGAGGGGGCAATAAGGTCCCCTTCTCGAACCTTAATAGGTTCAAGGGCCTGAACTCAAAATGAATGTTCAGAAAAAAGATATTGAAACTAAAATATCCTCCTACCAAAAAAATTGTGTACAAAATATTGTGAAATTTAAATATCATATCGTCTGAAAGAATAGTGTTGCCAAGAATATTGATTTTAAGGTAAGTAAATCGATTTTGAAACTATAAAAGTCATTAATATTGTTTACAAAAATATAGGCCCTGATTACAATGTCCACCATTGCAGTGAGTGAACCCCCCGACCTTAGGTCGGCAGTTCCCTCAACCCAATTAGGATGCGACCACAAATAGTGCAGTTGGAAACTTCAATTTTTCAATAGGAACTTGTTTGGTGGGCTGAAAACGCCCGCAGCACATGCTCCTGTACGGACTTGCCTGCTGCTCCGGGGACCACCACCTCCCAGGGGCTTTAATGAAAATAAGTGTGGGGGGACATGCTGTCCCCCCGCAATCCCAGGGGCTGTCACCTCGGGCTTTAATGTAAAAAACTGCAGGGGCACCATGCCTCCTCAAGCCCTGGGGACCACCATCCCCGGGCAAATTCCAAGAAAGGAGGGGGGCAGCACGGCCCCCCCTCCTGGAGCCCTAGATGGCCCTAGGTACCACAACCCCACAGGGCTGGCTCCAGTAATGTCCCTGGGTGCCCACCCCCTTGACATTGCAGTTTGCTCCCCCTGCTCACACCAACACATAGCAAACTCTGCTCTGCTTTCAAAAAGCGAAAGCATTAAAATTGCTCTCGCTTGTTGAAAGCGGAGCAAAATGTCTTTTACATACAGGGAGCTGCATATCAGCAGCTCCCTTTGTGTAAAATCAATAACAGCTCCCGAAGGACGCAGGGAGCCAGCAGAGACCACGGGGGCCTTAAAACGTGGGTGCCCTGGGTGGGACCAGAGCACCCAGTAAAGATGCCAGGCCCCGGGGATGGGGTCCCCGGGGCCAAAATCAGCCCGAGAGGGGGCCATGCAGTCCCCCTCACTTTAAACAAAATAAATGAAAGGGGCAGGCCCTGAGGGATGGGGACACTGTGGCCGAAATCGGCCAGGGACGA
Source organism: Triturus cristatus (assembly GCF_964204655.1). Taxonomy (NCBI): domain Eukaryota; kingdom Metazoa; phylum Chordata; class Amphibia; order Caudata; family Salamandridae; genus Triturus; species Triturus cristatus. Next base: position 585,954,847 of record NC_140591.1, on the reverse strand, counting down.
GAGCCATGTGGCCCCCCTCCCTGTTTTTAAAAGAGGGTTAGGCCCCGGGGGATGGGGTCCCTGGGGCCAGAATTGGCCAAGGTCGTCAGGCCCTGGGGTCACCGGGGCAGAAATCGGCCTGGGAGAGGGCCGTTCATCTCCCCTAACTATTTTTTTTTTTTTTAGGAAATGCAAAGCCCAGTCCCTTAGGGATGGGGTACCCTGGACCAAAATCGGCCAGGAAGGGGGGCTGCGCAGCCCTCTCACCCATTAAAAAAAGGCCTGGCACTTGGGGATGGGTTCTCCAGTGCAGAAAAATGGCCCAGGAAAGGAGGACCATGCAGCACCCTCTCTTAAATTTTTTTTACCAACAAGAAAAAAAGCCTCCAGCAAGTCGCCTGAGGCCACACCCCCTTTACCACCACTCTGCAAATGTGCCTCCTGGCGCAGTGGTGGTTGGGGAATGAAATCCCATTGAATGCTGAGCGTCCTTGGGGTCCAGGAACCCCTTCTGTTACCTCCAGTAAGTCCCGCCCAAACAGCGGGATTGTTGAGAGGACTTGGAGGCCACACCCCCTTTCTCCACCACTCTGCATACGCACCTCCTGGCATGCTGCTAGTTGAGGAAAAAATTCCACTTTACTCCTGACCTCAGGACTAAACAGGAATTCTTCCCAAACCAGTAGTGTGCCAGGAGGTGAGTTTGCAGAGTGTTGGGGATAGAGGGTGTGGCCTCTGATTACCTCTCAGCAATCCAGCTGTGTGGGTCTTACTGGAGGCAACAAGAGGGGTATTTGGCCCCCAAGTACCCTTTTGAGCCAAGGGGAATTCATCCTCCAACTAGTAGTGCGCCAGTAGGTGCATTTGCAGAGTGGGGGAGCAAGGGGGGCATGGCCATCGAAAACCTCTCAGCATACCCACTGTGTAGGACTTACTAGAGGTAACAGGAGGGGTGGTTGGCCTCCAAAACACTCTAGAGCCAAGGGGACTTCATCCCCCTACTAGTAGTGTGCCAGAAGGTGCATTTGCAGAGTGGTGGGAAAAGGGTGTGTGGCCTCCGACAACCTCTCAGCAAACCTGCTGTGTGGGAATTACTTGAGGTAACAGGAGGGGCAGTTGGCCCCCAAGGACCCTCTGGAGCAAAGGGGACTTCATCCCCCTGCTAGTAGTGCACCAGAAGGCGCATTTGCAGAGTGGTGGAGACAGGGGGCATGGCCTCTGACAACCTCTAAGCAAACATTCTGTTACCTCCAGTAATTACTACATAGTGGGATTGCTAAGAGGTCTTCGGAGGTGGATTCGTATAACACTTAAGGGAGAACTCAGGGGAGCATCTACCTAAGGAGGAAAGCTTTAGTTTTTTTGTTTGTTTCTTCACTTACCTGGATATTCTCCTGTCTCCTGAGGGGTGTTGGTGGCGACCAATTACCCAGATCTAAAGAGGAAGATAAAAGGGGGTTAAAAGAAGAACTCACCACACCCACCCCACAACCCAAAAAAGAGAGAACGCACTTTATCCGGAAGGAAGAAGTTATTGGTGGAAGCCTCGTGTTAGAATATTCACAGCACAACCTGTTTATTATTCTGGTATATCCATTAAAAGCCAGACGTAAACTAGAAAAGCCACCAGGCCTTATTTTCGATTGTCCCTCCAAATTTGTATAACAATGCACAGTTTTAAAATTCTCCCTTATTTTCTGTTGTATAAAGTCTTAGGTGCCCTTCAATGTCATAAGCAGGACCAATAGGCAACAAATCAAATATTGTCAGCAATTAATATAGGCCACAACATTTCATATTGCCTCAAGATGTTCATATTCAGGTTTCCAAAAATAACTGTTTTAATACAATCAGATGAATGCATCACAAATATGTTTCACATTGGTTGGCAATTGTATTAATGTTATCTCTATTTGTGAGAGTGTTGGCGTCAGATTATACTAAAATTGGATTTATAAAGATGCAACAAACACTACATTGCATCCAACTATCTCTCAAATTATTTTCATAGTACTTCAATTTTCTTCTGAGCCTGTATAGTGAAAGCAACTTTTGGACATGTAGTCACTATGAGGGCACACTAGTTCCACTATGTATTGTGCCACTGTTTATATATGAAGCAACCAGTGCAATGGCCTAACAAACCACTCTCTACAGGTGATTTATTGATACATAAAACTAGGTTTTCCTACAATGCAAAGGTTTTTGTTCTTTCCATATTTCACTGCGGTGATTTTGAAATGCAGCTCAGACAGAGTGTAGTGGTGCTTCTGAAAGCCCTTTATTTTGTCATAAATGTGGATGGTGTATCTATCCGTTACATCCTACATATTATATTTAACATCTATGCAGCTAATGCTATTCATGCACCATCTACCGAGGCTTCACAGGAAAGTAAATAGGCCAGTTGTTTGAAACCGTTTCTATGTTAGGACCAGAGGACACACTGTAACACTGAATAGCAGCATAACAGTGCACACAGTCCTAATTCTAGAAAAAATGGGATGCAAAAAAAGGCAAAATATCCAGGGTGACAATGCAGAAAAGGTATATTTCCTACTAATTTCAATGCTGTAACCTCGATAGATGGCAATTAACTGAGACTAATCATTTGCACAAGAAAACTTTTACTTCTAAAACTTCATCTATGTCAGACCATGCAGAGCCCTCCAGTTGTGATATGTCGGGTGTAAGTAGTTCAGCCATTCTCTATTTCTTTTTTTTTTAACTTTCTGGTTCTTGAGATTCAGTTCCCTATTATGAATGCATGGATACCAGCTCTCTTCTGTCCTGCTGATTGCCCACCTTATACCTCCTTTATCAATCAGGTTCCAGGTTTTGAGTGTTCTTCAGGCGATTGATTGACTTTATACCGTTGAGGGCACCCTTACCTAACTGTTCGGATTATCCAATTGTCCAGACCACTCGCCCCTCATACCCTGACTTAGAGTCTATAGTTGTTCCCACTGTTTCTGCTCCTATTAATACCCCTTTGCCGGTTAAGAATTTTCAATCTATGTTATCTAGTCCCCCTGATTTATCTTCAACACTAGCACACCCTGGTTATAATGGGATCTGTCACTTCACTTGATGGAACATTTTTGGGCTCCAAAATAAACTAACATCCCCGGATTGGTATAACATTGCTTCTATTTTAGATGTAATATGTCTACTGTAAACCTGGCGTGTTGACCCTATCCATGTAAAAGGGTTTTACTCTGTTTTTACTGCAGCCACACCTCCCCCGGCAGGTCGGGCTAAAGGTAGCTTGCAGATTTTAATTTCTAACTTGTTACCTGTCATCATTAGAAGGTCTGCTATTGTCTCTCCTTATTATCAGTTCATATGGTTGTCATTTAGGAATGGATCTGATCTGATGGTAATCAACTTCTACAACAATGTGTTCGACTCTTTTTCCGTGGTGATGTTGTCTCTGCCCTTGATGTGGACTTGTACGCATTTTTGCATCCAATTCCTTGTAATTGTTCGATCTTTTGGGCTGGTGATCTTAACATACAAAAGTTTCCTATTTCAGGGAGGCGCGTGTGCGATGTATCCAATTTAGTGAGTGTGAGAATCTCACACTTCCCACAAAACACCTGTATGGAAATCTCTAGATTCTTTAATTTTTAAATGCAACCTTTTATTACTGGAGAGTGGCAATGCAAACAGCAAAACACAGACCATTTCTTTCATTGGTAGAGGAGCCCATACTACAATTGGTGACATCCTGATTACCACTGCTGTTAGTAACCTTATTCTTAATTTTAAATTAATTCCAACCACAGTGAGTGGTCATAATCCATTAGCCCTACAGTAATAGCTTGCGTAACTAACGTTATCCCAGTTAGGCCTAATGGTTTCCTTATCAAATGGGTGCGGGTCGATCCTCTCTATCTGTTGCAGAAGCTGTTAATTATGACTGCAGTATGTTAGACATGTCATCCATAGGGTGGACTTCCCCCAGACTCTTTTCTTTTTACCTCCTGTTTTGCTGATTCTTTTGTTGTCCTTAGAACTCTGAGCACTTTACCACTGCTAATCAGTGCTAAAGTGCATTTGCTTCTCCCCTAAACATGGTGATGGTGTATACCTGATTGGCATATTTGATCTACTAGTAAGTCCCTTGTAAAGAGGTATCACATATACCCAGGGCCTGTAAGTGCGCCTGTAGCACTGATTGTACCACCAACATAAGTAGCCTTTCAAACCTGTCTCACGCCTGCCACTGCAGGACCTATGTGTGCCGTTTACTGCCACTTTGACTTGGCATTTAAAACTACTTGCCAAACCATAAACCCCCCTTTTATTACATATAAGTCACCCCTAAGGTAGGCCATAAGTAGCCCTAAGGGCAGGGTACCATGTAAGTAAAAGGTAGGACATCTGTGTTTAATATTTATATGTCCTGGTAGTGACAAACACCCACATTTGTTTTTCACTACCCCTCTAATAGGTTAGCATTGGGAATTCCTTAATACACTTTTAAGATGTAATTCCTGATCAGAGAGGAGCATGTTTTTCATGTTTCATATCTTTGGAATGGTAATAATAAATCCTCCTGACTGGTGAAGTTGGATTTAACATTACTGTTTTAGAAATTCCCCTTTTTAGAAAGTGGATATTTCTCTGCGCTTACTGTTCTGTGTACCTGACAGCCCGTCTCCAATAAATGTTTTGGGAGGGTGACAGCTACACTTTGTGCATTCCCTCTAGACAGTCACAACACAGGAAAGATAGGTGTGTCTGAATACCCATCTACATGCATCTGCATTCTGATGGCCTAGCCTGGGCAGGATGGAAGGGAGGAGCTAACACTTCACTTGCATAGATAATATTATGTCCCCACACTAAGTTAGCACAGCAGAGAGGATTGGGTTGAAAGGGATGCTTGTGCACTTCAGAGAGCTGCTTTGAAGTCAACCCCACATCAAAGGCACTTTTGGATATAAGTACTGAGTCTCTGACCCCCTAAAATCAGACACTACTAGACTTGCAACTGAAGCTCTGTCAGAATACCTACTCTGCTGTTTAAAGGACTCAACTGGACTGCTGATCGGGAAAGCCTGCTTTTCTGTTTGTTGCCCTTTTGCCTGCTGCTCTCTGAATTTGCTGAAGGAGAGCCAGAGCTCCTGCTTCCACTTCAGAGAGACAGCTAGCTTGCCCCTTGTTCTGAAGTCTCAGGGCCATCAAATACTTCCTGCAACCCTGTTGCTGCTGCTGGACTTTGCCATCTGTGAGTCCTTCTTTCCTTGCCCAAGGTGCGAACCAAGTCATGGGTTTCAGAAAAGGGTTCTGCAGCTGTGCTTGCTTCAAAATCGACACAGTGATGATTTTACGTCAATTGGAACCCACACATTGTCCTTCGATGCCGAAGCAGGAGCCGATCGAAGGCATCGCCTTCGCAGACTGTGCGGCTGGACGGCGATGGACAGCGCGACTTGACATCGATGCTGTGCCTGCATCGTGAAGGGGTTTGATGCCAAAGCCTTTATTGACTGTGTGAATCAGCACTGATGCTTCATCTCCAGCCATGGGATTGAAAACAATATGGCACCTCCTCCACTCCTCGCATCGAGCATTTGGGATTGATGCCTGCTCCATCCAAGGTACTACTTCAGCGGGATCTGTCTGAGTCCTGTAGCCAGCCTGCCATCCATCATGTTCAGCCTGAACTTTGGATATACTCCGGTCTAGCGTGACCTCAAGTAACCCCTTAGCGCTTTTGACTTCTAAGACTATTTTTGGTTTATTCATTAAAAATTCATAACTTCGGTTCTACTTATTGGATTTTTGGCCTTTTGGTCTTGATTGCCTCACAAAAATATTATCTAGTTTTCTAAAGCTACATCACATCTTTTTGTAGTGTATTCTTTGTGTTACTGTGTGTGTGTGTGTGTTGCACAAATACTTTACACATTGCTTCTTGAGATAAGCCTGACAGCTCTGTGCCAAGCTACCAAGGGATGAGAACAGGTTATCTTTTAGTGTGTATCTAGCTTACCCGGACTAGAGTGGTGATCCCTGTCTGGCTTGGGTGCATACCTCAGCCAACCAGGAATTACATCTCTAACATAGCTGAGTTCAATTATTCTCAGAGTACTGAGGAGGACCATGGCGGGCTGCTGTACACCTTCAAAAAAATCACCAGAACCCTCAACGTCCTACTCACATGATCTCCTAGACCAAGGTCTATTAAGAGGCATGGTTGGTTTGACCATTTGTGTACCCAGCCATCTAAGCTCCTACAGATTTCCTTGTATAGTCCCCTAGGGGTTACCTTGTCATTAAGGAAGCACTACAACGTGGCGTTCGCCTCCAGGAAAAAGGTGCTCAGGAAAGAGGTTTGGTCAAACTTGGCCCAGGCAACTGAGACCATTGACGCTACTCTGTTCTGGAGTACGGTTAACACCCCTTTTCTAAAAAATGGTACCGTACCTGAATTCACCTCACTTGGTCCCCCTACAAGTGTGGGTTGATCATTTTTCAAGAACTTTAGACTCCCTCAAGGGTGAGTTTTTTCGGACGTAGGTAAGAGTGCTAACCGATCTTGCAGCAGGTCCCTTGATGTTACCCTGGACGAGGTCCTTCTTGTACTTGAACATAGTGCTGGGGGTAAGGTACCCATCCCCTATGGTGTTCCCGTTGGCGCTTTAAGAGCAATGGGCGAACTATGGGGCCTCATACTGTCCCAAGTGTTTCACGTGGCAGCAGACGGCACGATCCCTTCTAGTTTGGCCAATTGCACCATAGTGCCTATTTTTAAGAAGGTTGATAGATCTGACCCGAAGTACTTTCACCCTTCCTCCCTCCTGGTTTCCTCAGTAAAGTTGATGCACAGGGTTCTCCTACAGAGACTAAACCAGTGGGCAACGGATAATTCTATCCTTTCCGAGGCCCAGTATAGATTCAGGAGAGGTCTGGGGGCAGTGGAGCATTGTGTGAACCTAGATCTGCTCATTGGGATATACTCCAAGGCTACATCAAGCTTCCTCTGTTTATGTTTTACTGACCTAAGCAGAGCTTTTGATTTGGTTTCTCACTCGATTCTTTGGCATACATTGCTCTCACTTGGGGCCCCTGACAACATCGTCCTTGTTTTGTCCCGGTTGTACGAGAGTTTGCCTGCTAAGGTCCATTATGGGCCACGTGGGGAATGTTCCCCATCGTTTAAAATCAAGAGGGGAGTTAGTCAGGGTTGCGTCTTTGCCCCATTTTTATGTTCTCTTTTTATTAATGGAGTTGATGATGCCCTCTAGGCTCTGCCGGCTGATGCACCCACTGTTGCCAGACATTCGGTCCCTGTGTTATTGTATGCCTATGATTCTGTGCTGATGTCGAGGACTCCCGCCATTCTGCAGAGACTGACAGAAAGATTCACTGACTTTATGGAGGCCAGAAAATATCCCATGTGCGTAAAATACCCAGAAGTGCAGGACCTTCTATATCAGGGGAATGCCAATTGTGAGGGTTAACTCATTTTGTTATGTTGGTATCCTTTTTTCCAATAATGGTGCATGGTCCCAACACATGCAAAATGCTTGATCGAAAATAGCAGAGTCTGTGAGGGAGCCTTCGGGTTCTTCCTCAAACTTGGGAGACATCCTATTAAGGAAATTATCAACATTTACGAAGCAAGAGGGGGCTATACGCACTGTGGCCCTATTCAGGTTGAGGAGAATGCTTTCCTTAGGCACTTGTTGTGTACCCCGGCCTCCATACCATCCTTTATTGTCCATAAGGAGGTTGGGCTAGCTCACTTAGAGGACTTACTTTTGATCAAGGCTATTCTACTTTGGCATTCTATTTGGGCATAAGGTGAAACAGCCTTTACAAAATCAATCATTCTGGATTGTTTAGCACTAGATCATGCATTTAATATTGAATTGAATTGAATATACACTTGTATAGCGCATGGCTACCCAAGGGCATCCCAACACTTATCGTGAGACCTTGTAAACATAAACTGATCATGGAAAGAGGTAGGTTTTAAGCTGCTTCCTAAATTTAAGGTAGCTAAATTCCTGTCGTAGATATTCTGGAAGCTGGTTCCAAAACTTGGCTGCATTATAAGAAAACCGCCGACCTCCAGTACGTGACCGCTTGATCATAGGAACTGTGAGTAGTCGTTTGTTATTGGATCTCAGAGTTCTGTTGGGGCAGTATAATTGCAGCATTGACTGAAACAGTGGAGGACCCTTTCCGGAAATCGATTTATGAACAATACACATAGCCTTAAACCTAGTTCTTTCCTGGATAGGAAGCCAGTGCAACAAACCAAGGGCAGGTCTGGCTGAAACACGTTTGGGGATATTCAGTAGAAGGTGGCTGCACAATTCTGAACAATTTGCAGTATCTTAGTGGTTCCTAATGGAGCACCCAAATAGACTGCATTTGCATAGTCAAGGCGAGATAATATAAGTGCCTGGACCAATATACGTCTGGCATCAAAAGGAAGAAGGGGAAGAATCTTCCTTAGCATCCTAAGAAGTCCATAGCAATTTGCTGCAACTTTATGAGCCTGTATTTTAAAATCCAAATTGCAGTCAAACCAAATTCCCAAGCTCTTAATTTGTTTCTTAGGTACAGGAGGGGAACCTAAGCAACTGGGCCACAAGAGATCTATGTTCACGGGGGCAGAATGGCCCAGGAGCATAAGTTCTGTCTTTGCTCCATTCAGCTTTAGGGATGACTCGTTCATCCATTCAGATACCTTCGCAAGGCATGATGTTAAACCAAGCACAGATTTATCTTGCTGACTGAGGGAGACCACCAACTGGGTATCGTCCGCGTAGGTGACAATGTGGATCCCCCAAGGAAGCACCACATCTGCCAGAGAGCTCATGTAGATGTTAAACATGGTGGGACTTAAAGAAGATCGCTGGTGGACTCCACACTGCAAAGGGATCTGCTCTGATGAAGCATCTTCCTCGTAAATGGAACAAAAACTGTCTTCAAGAAAGGACTGTAGCCATTTCAGGGCGATTCCTATCACCCCCACCTCACTGAGTCTTTGGACCATAAGCTGGTGGTTAACGGTATCAAAGGCTGCGCTGAGATCTAACAAGATGAGAGCAGCGCAGCCTCCATTGTCCAAGATTTTTCTAGACTCTTCAATCACAGTAAATAGAGCAGTCTCCGTACCCTGTTGTCACCTAAAACCTGTCTGAGTGGGATGGAGACAATTGTTTTCCTCCAGAAAAGCTGCCAATATGAAGTTAACGTACTTTTCAGCAAGTTTGCTTATTCCAGGCAGCAAGGAGATGGGCCAGTAATTAGCCCATTCCTCACGGTCAAGATTTGCCTTTTTCAAAAGAGCTTTGACTCTTGCCTGTTTCCATAAAGGGGGAATCTGCCCCGTTATAAGGGAAGTTTTTATCACGTCCTGAGTGACTGGAGAGACCATTTCTGAAACCAGATTTAGGATGGCTGGGGGGTTGGGATCAACAGGAGAGCCAGATTTTAGTTGTCCAAGCAGTCCCTGTAGAAAGGGTAGGGTCAAGGGGGGGGAACTCTTCCAGCATGGCTTGTTGTTTACAGGGGGGAAAATCAGTAACAGAATTAGTTTGTGAAAAGGTCCTGTAAATATTATGGACTTTGATAGAGAAGAAATTCGCTATTCGCTATCCCCTGACTTCTTATATGAACAAAACTTTAAAATCACTATTTGGTCTTCCTGTGCCCTAAGAGCTACATAGTATGCTTGCTTTCATAATCGTGAGGTTAATGCCTCATTCTTAGGTGTCAGGTCTCAAAATAAAGCCCTTGCTGAGTCTAAGAAATCTCTTGCTGTCTCTTATACATCGAATGCCTTCCAGGAGGGTTACCAACCAATGTTCCTTCCAATTTTTTTCCTCTGTGTGCGGCAGTGTAAGGTCTCTGTGCGCTGCAGCCAAGGCTATGTGCACCAGGAACCAGATCATGTGTGTGGGTGCAGTTTCTAAAGAAAGGGGCGCCGCCAATATTAAAGGTAAAGCGCCTATGGGGTGCTTTTACTCAAAGTGTAATAAAAATAAAGAAAAAAAGAAAGCTTTTGTAGCGCGGCCGCTAAAGTGAAAGCGATCGTGCTGTGAATTAATTAAATAAATAAGCGCATCCGATAAAGTGAAAGCGGATCGCGCCGTAAATTAAATAAAAAAGCACAGGGGCTATAGTTAAAGTGGACCATGCTGGAAATGAAAATATACATGAGTAAATGACCTTATATAAAAGGTGGTGGCGTGCTGCGACGTCTTGGGTGGAATAGGGAAGATCATTAAAGAAAACAGTGCTCACCCACTAGATGAAGCAGACCGTGGAACAATACAAGTAAAAAGTCCAGTCGTTATAGGAGGTTACAAATGCAGACAAGGCAGTACTAAGGAGGGACTACTAAGCCGATTCACAAATGAAAAGCAACAATTTTGAAAGGACAGTAACAGGCGCCAATTGAAAAGATGGGTGGAAAATGGGCGGAGCATCTATGCCATACCTCAATACAACATGCCTCGCATTGCAGCGCATGCGTTGCCCAGGCTCGACCTAAAAACAAACAGGCGCTTGCCCAAAATGATACAACACTATGTGAAGAAAATGGGCAGACGCACCAGTTGGGCCCCTAGGGCACTGTATCTAATATGACACCAGGACTTAATTTTCATCATTCGAGTTTTCCCCAGAGTAAGAGACAGAAACGTGGAAAGGGGGAAGAGAAAGAGGACATGACAGTGACAAAGGCAAAAAACAGGGACGATAAAGAACCTGCAAGAGTGAGAAAAAGAGACAGAAAGTTTAGGGTGGTGGAAGAAAGAGGCATGAAGTAGAATCAAGACCAGGGAACTTGAAAATTATGCAACCCCACCATGCAGCAGTGCCAGAGACGGATTCACAGAAACACTTTATGCCCCTACACTTACAATGTTTTTTACAGATTAATTTACTTTTGATTTCAGGGAAATACATAAAGCACTTTAGTTTGTCTAAAGGGCTAGAAAGAATTACACATAACATTTACTTTAAGTAGATTCAAGGACTTTGGGCAACACTGCCAAAATGACGTTGGCAAAATATAGGGGCATATTATCAACAGAATGCGATAATTATCGCAAATCGCGCTTAGCGTGTTTTCTTTTATCGCCGTCTATCACTGGTTGACATCGCCGTGTTAGCGGCGTATTAGCAACGCTTTGATCAGAGGCAAAGTCAAATCCAGCGATAGACGGCGATAAGCAGCAATAGCGTGAGAAACCAAGGGGCCGATTCACAGAACTAATCTGAGACAAAATCCTAAACTTACTTCTTTTGGTATTCACAGAAAGCATTTAGTAGTAATAAAGTTAGGATTTTGTCTTAAGTTTGACTTAAGTTTGACTTAAGTTTGACTTAAGACAAACTTAAAACAGAATTAAGACAGACTTAAGACAAACTTAAGACAAACTTAGGACAGACTTAAGACAGATTTAAGACAGATTTAAGACAAAATCCTAACTTTGCTACTAATAAATGCCTTCTGTGAATACCAAAAGTAGTACGTTTAGGATTTTGTCTCAGATTACTTCTGTGAATCGGGCCCCAAGCGATAATTAGTAAGCTCTAATGAAAAGCTTGCTAATAGACAAGTGTGGACTTAACCACACAGTCCACCTCCAATACAAAAGATGGTTAAGTCAACTTTTAAACAGGTGTTAAATTCCTGCGATAACCGCGGTTAGCGCGGCTTTTTTAATCACTTCGCGGGTCTGGTGCCGCATTGTTAATAGTGCAAAGTTGTGTTTGCGACTGTTTTCATGTAGTATTGGTGAGGAACACCTACTTTACATGTCATTAGCGATAAATATCGCTGACATGCAAAGCAAAAAAAAACGGCAGCTATCTCAAGGAAACAAGCGCTAAAGCATGTTAGCAATAAAACAATCGCTGCTTTTTCGGCGATATGTCCCGCTAAAGTGGCGAAAGATTTCTTGATAATATGCCCCATAGTCTTTAAAATGTGACTTAAATAGCCATAGTGAAGTTAAATAACGAAGGAGAATTTATGGATGTCGGGCTGTTAAAAAAACCTCGATGGAATCCAGAACATTTGTTGCAATTGGTAAACCTTTACTGTCCTTTTCCAAGACCTAAAAGAAATGCAAGTCCAAAAGCAGGATGTGTGCTTTACACATCCTGCTTTTGGACTTGCTACGTGTCTTTTCTTAATAGAGCGTGGAAATGACTGACTGAATGGGTCAAACATGACATGTACGTCATGTACTGCGTTGAGCGGCAAGGATGACACTTCTCAATCCCAAAGCGTTCCTCCATCAACAAAAAAAGCAACACAAATTTCACTACTCCTCAGATAAAACACATCTCAGATTCAAGATGGATTTAGAATTAAGACAATATTTTTTAAAACGTATACAAATGTGTATACAGAATTGGCAACAACTAGTTTTAATTAAGCAATCATTATTGGGTTATTTATCTTAAGTGTGCTATCAAGAGATGTTTTTATTAATTAATAGGTCTTTCAAAATATAATCTCTGTTGCACAATGATGTGAGGATCAATGTGTGGCTTGTTGGGTGTGATATCTTTTCTGTAGCTCCAATCTTCCTGTTCTATGCATTAGGTGCAGCTCTCCAAATACTAACATGCTGTGTGGTCCACACTGGAGAGCGGGGTTTGCTCTTTAGTCAATACAGGTGAAGCGACTTTGACTCCTTTAAATACATGCTGTGCTGAGTAGCCGAGTGAACTGTATACAAGGACATGAATTTAACATGCATAAATCAATTTAATGAGCATGTCCACCACTCACAGAGACTGCCCTCCAACAAATACCGGCAGAGGGATCCATGATAAATGCACCATTTCACATAGCAGTTCATGAAGAAATACTGGGGCATATCACCAACAACCGGCAATAATTGTCGCTAAGCGCACTTAGCGCTAGGATAATTATCGCCGGCTATCGCTGAGATAGCGTGCTATTAGCAACGCTTATCTCAAAAGCGATAGAAATACCAGCGATAGCTACATATTGTGCGATTATCGCTGCAAAAAGTGCCGCTAAAGCGGCGATAATGCACTTGATGATATGTCCCACTGTTCGCAGTCACAACTATTTAACATTATATGTATTCTGGCACTGATAAATACGTACATTTACTGCAATTCATGACTTCGCAAATTAATTTTGGTATCTAACAAACACTTGTGGGATCTGAATCAAAATAGCATTTGCTTCTTCGAGGTCATCCCTCTTTTTTAAACCAGTTAAACCTGACAACATTAAACAGCAGGCACGTCCAAAGCTTTTGTGGGTCTGGGGCCAAATATTTTGCGAGGCCCCTCTTTGGTTTTTATTATTCCAAGGTACAGCTCGTACTTAGGGCCATGAAGCTGAGGAAAGGGAAAACATAGTATTTGGCACCATCAAATGGTATTGCTGTACTAGCTTCATCACAGGAATCAGGTCAGGACAGCTTTTTATAATGCAAATACACATTGTGGCATGAAGGAGAGGTCTCAAAAAAGCGCTGTCCAGGGCTTAAAGCCATGGCTGCCCTCCCTTTGTCACTGCCCAGTGAAAACAAGTCAGAAAGGATTAACATCCTTTCAGCCCTGTAGAATTGTTAGATTAATAACATACGGTCATATGTGGCAGTAGGGTGGTTACCACGGTCTCTTAAAAACTAAAAGGAATAATTACAATGCAGGGCAGCAAGCAAGGTTGGTGCGCTGTGTTGCACGAAAGGGACACAGAAGAAATGCGGAGAGAGCCGGTGTAATCTTTTGGCTGAAACATGTCGACCTCTATTGCTATAAGATAGTTATTTTTTCAAACTATCAGTTTTTCACTTGCTTTTTTAATCTTGGCACTTTTGTTGACACCGAATAACGTTGGTTGTTGTTATCAGGTAGCCATTTTTAATTCACTTCTCTTCTGTTTTGCACTGCATCTCACATCTTTCTCAGTACCACTATGTTTTGAGACTTTTTCTCTGGAAGACTGCAAACTCATTGCATATACACAGTGATGGTTCCCCTGAAATAAGGTGCACTGCAATGAGTTGATCCACCTTACTCCCAGATGATTATGTTCTGCCAAAACGGTGGGCTGATGGGATTTGTCTCAACTTAGTGGGCTGAATCTATCTTCTTCTCTTTGGCTCCCAGTTTCTTTATATTTTGACCGGCTCTCTCCTCTTTTGTTGTTTGTTTAGTTGTTGGGGGTTTGGAGTTTGCCTGGTTGTTAAAGAATATTCCCCTTAGACCCTCCATGAGTGTTTTTTGTTGTTAGTACACAGAAGAAATGCGCCATATTTACTATAATATGGCACACTTCTGCAGTCTCCTAGCTCTGGTGCACTGTGTGCAGCCTAGTGCCAATGCAGACACCCTTGCACAATGATGTCAGGGTGTTTCCTTTACAGGCAGGATTGTTATTGTGGTGCTGGAAGTCATACCTTCCTGCAGAAAAACAATCCTTATAGGCATATTCCTCTTTCTAATTGTGCTGCAGAATGCAGCATGCATAGAATGAGAAAGTAATGAGGAGAAATAAAAAAAATTCTCCTTGTTACACCTGCTTCACGGAGGCATAGCTTTTTGATACATTCCCAATGACTTTGTATGGCTTAGTAAATGCAGAAAAGGATTTTGTGACACAAAACTTTAGTAAATCTGCTCCTAACTTATTAGTTGATCATAAACAGCTTGTTGGCTTGAGTCAAGCAGCAAATCATTCACCCAACAGCATATAAACCCAGTGAGGGTTGGAATAACATTCACAGCACAGTCAGAGTATTTTCAGTCATCCTACTTCAATCGAGAACAATTTTGGCATTGGAGTGTAAACACTTTATTAAATTCCTCAACATGAATCATTCTATCTACAGGGTGATAAGTCCTTTCACACGCTTCATGTTGGGAACTTTATTTTATCTTCAGCATGTCAGAGGACAAATATGAGCCTCTCATCTAGATGGTAAATACCCTGAGCACTTCCCTATTATACTTAAGTTTACCCTGTTTCCACTGAAGGCTTTAAAGGCATTAATACCTTCCACCCCTTGCTGAGGGACTCTTTAGGCACAATCAATCACCAATACCCTAATGGGTGCATCCTTCCTGGTGCTGCCTGTGTTAGCCTTGGGGCAGTTTTCTATCCATGCAGCCTGAATGGGCTCCTATTAGTTCACCTGAAGTTCAATAACTACATGGTATGCCATTCACCTCAGTGCATAAGGGCTTGCCCTACCAAAATAGGAACATGGGACATCACCAGTGGTGGCTGGCATGGATTGGAGCTGGGAGGGCGGGAGCTGAGGGGCCAGAGGGGGTAGTAAATCTTTTTTTTAAACTTACCTTATCGCTGCATCTCTAGTCGTCCCTCCTCGTCGTCCCTCTGATCTGACAGGAAGCACCCAGGCTCCCTTTAGCCAATTACAACGCTGCAATGCAGCATTGTGATTGGTAAGCCCTGAGGCTCCCCTGAGCCAATCAATTGGTCTGAGCACCTTTTGTTCAGCGCTCAGCCAGGGACTGGGGGCCTGGGCAAGTTCTCCACCCAGACTGTAATGCAACCTGGGTGGAGAACATGCAAAGTGGGCATGACTGTTTGGCTGACCCAGAGGGCTGGCCTAACAGTCATGCACACTTATAACAGTGCATAACACTCCTTGTGGGTGCCTGTTATGCCCCTTGCCCCGCCCCCAAGACGCAGGGACACAAAATAAAACGATAATAAATCATGGTTTATCATCGTTTAATTTTTCTTTTATTTTTTTGCTCCCGTAGGGGGGGCGGTGATGCTCCTCCACCATAGCAGAGGACCAGCCGCTGGACACCACTCATACTGCTCTTTAGAAGTGTGCCAGGTACTGCATTTTCACATGAAAGAAGGCTTTTCAGAAGACCTAAATAACAACTAACAACTCCTGGTCTCTCCCTTCCACTTCTAACTGCCTCACTCACACACCCAAACACAATGGTCTCAGTCAAAACAGGCCAAGATTCCACAAAGTCATCACAGGCACACCCCACACCAACTTGTCCTGGAACATTCCCTAATAAAAGCATCTACAACATGCACTCTACATAAACAACATCACATTAAAAATGCAAACACATGGGACAGAGATTTCAGATTTAAAAAACATACAAGCATAGCACGAGCCACTGTAACTTATGCCTAATTACAAGTGGGCGGTGGAAGGAATTTCAATCCCTGTGTATACTCCAGTTTGTGTAGTGACTGAATTCTGAAATTTGCATTAAAGAACACATCTCTACAATTTTCCTCTGAGGAATTTTAGCAGGGTAATCTTGCTAATATTTACCATTTCAAAAACGTGATACATTTCGATACGTGTGGAGTTTGTTGTGGGAAACATCAATTCTGTATGTAATCTCACATTTTCCAAATGCATTTTTGGAATAGGAGTTAATGAACACACACAGCAAACATCATCCCAAAGGTATTGGTATGTGGTCTGCGTGTGGTCTTTACCACACCCTTGGAACACAGCCACTGATTAGCAGTTCCTTGCTTTGGTCAGCAGACAATTTATAGGAGGCTAGCAAGTTGTTGGTTGTCTTGTGGTGTCACCTCTAAGGGGCAGCAAAGAGCTCTGTATTGCATGTAGGAACTTTAGGTGTAGCCCTTCTACTAGGGTGGGGCGGGAGAAGGCAAGGTGACACAAAGTAAAAATCCATATTTGCCTGTGTCACAGATTTTCCTTGGCACAACTTTCTGTCTACTATAAGTCAAGGCAATAGGCTACATCTTCTACAAACAACTATACTGTTTTTACTGTGAACATACTAAACAGGCTGCAATTCCACACTGTAGGCTTGTAATCCAGAAAGAGAATGCACACGTTTCTAAATACATAAAACTTACCTACAATCTCAGTTGTTAACTTTCATGAGAACCAGGTTAACTTGATGCTGATTTGAATCAGAAAGAAAAAGTAATA
This sequence comes from Triturus cristatus, assembly GCF_964204655.1. NCBI lineage: Eukaryota > Metazoa > Chordata > Amphibia > Caudata > Salamandridae > Triturus > Triturus cristatus. The sequence goes on along the minus strand of NC_140591.1, from coordinate 585,937,922 downwards.
GTTTGACTCTTTCGCTAGAGCTTTCACCAAAGAATGTGTACTTTAGTTTTTTCTATAAATTAGTTAAAATAGGTTGGATTTTCTGGTGGCAAGTACTCCCCTGAGGAGGGAAACTGTGGGGCAAAGACTAACACTTCCAGATGGAACTCTTGTCCAAAATCTCTTCAGGAAAATGTCTTTGCTGAGCCAAAACTACCCTGATGATTTGCAATTTTCTCAGGGCCTCTTGGTGTATTATCTTTGTCCACCACTGTTTGTGTGAGTCTTTATTCAACTTGTGAGTTGGTATGCATTCCCTCTATTTTCCTATCAAGACCACCAATCAGACATGCAATAAATAGAAAACTTCCTCACTTAAATTGTGCCACTTTCATTTCCACTCATCAGTCCTGTGCTATACACCCAATGTTTCCACAGACAGCATGATTGAGCACCACAACCCCCGTAAAACTCACATCCAGAAGCTTTCATGGTAGCAGCACACTGAGCTTATATATATCCCAAAAGTGGGCCTAGCAAACCATAACGAAGTCAGTGTTTCCCCTTAAAAAAGGTGTATTGCTGTATATATGTATTCACTGAAAAAACCATAGGTTTCAGGCACGTTATAGTTAGAAATTAGCATTTAAAAAACCTTAGAAATCCACTGAAAAAACCATAGGTTTCAGGGATGTTATTGTTACTTGGACATTTGACTCATAAAACCAGAGAAATTCGCCTGTTATAGTTAGTTGAGCTAACTATAACTCGCGCGCCCGCAATGCACTGGTGATGATGTCACATATTACATCACTCATGACATGGTTAGTGACATCACTCATGACATCTCAAATGACATCACTGATGACATCATCCAGTGAATGTGTGTTTCTGTAAAGTTTAAATATTTTTCAGATATATCTACGCCAAGGTCTATTGAAGAATGAGTGGATGTAGAAGTGCCTGAATGGATTATTTAGTTGATGCATGACTGACTGTATAAGTCACTGATTTAATATATGTTACTGAATGCATGGGTTAGTGACTAAACTGTGTGAACGTCTATATTAGTCTCTCAGTTGGTGTGTAAGCAGACGCATGGGTTGCGACATCAGTGTCTATATGGGTTATTGATTGATTGTAAGAGTATCTGTATGGGTGTCTGAGTGTCTATGTGGGTGGGTGGGGGGTGTCTGACTTTGTGCATACATGTCTGAATGGCTGATTTACTGGTTGCATAGATTCAAAAGTGCATCTCGGAAGGACTGTATGGGTAGCTGACTGTGTGTACAGGTGTGTTGATTAGTGAATTGATGTCTCAGTTGTATATATGTGAGTAACTATATATGTTTTTAGACAGTATATGTGAGTGTTGGGGTGTAAAATTGACTATACGTGAGAGACAGTGATTGCAAGAGTGTCTACATACATGAATGTGTACTTGTATTAGTGATTGTATAAGAGAGTAAGTATGTGTTAGTATCTATATAAATAAGGGAGGTGGTGTGTGTATATCTGCATTGGTGAGTACATAGGTGTGTGATTGATTTTTGGCATGACTGAGTAGATGTGTGAGTAACTCTATGGATCAGTAGCGCTGTGTGAATGTATTTATAGGTGTATGAGTGGATATTATACTGATGTAATGATGAGTGACAGCATGTATGAGTGACTGTATGAGTGCATGTAAAAGATCACAATATATAGATAGGAATCAGTGGATGGATATCTAGTATCTGGTATTGGTGTGTCTATGATTTCGAAAATGGTAGTCTGTATTTCAGAGTACGTGTATCAAAGGTTATATTAGAGTGTGAGGAGGTGTGTCAGACTATCACATGGATGATGTCATCAGTGATGTCATCAGTGATGTCATGAGTGATGTCACTGACCATTTCATGAGTGATGTAATATGTGACGTCATCACCAGTGCATTGCAGGCGCGCGAGTTATAGTTAGCTCAACTAACTATAACGGGCAAATTTCTCTGGTTTTATATGAGTCAAATGTCCAAGTAACTATAACGTCCCTGAAACCTATGTTTTTTTCAGTGAATTTCTAAGGTTTTTTTAAATGCTAATTTCTAACTATAACGTGCCTAAAACCTATGGTTTTTTCAGTGAATTTCTAAGGTTTTTTAAATGCTAATTTCAACCTATAACATCCTTGAAACCTATGGTTTTTTCAGTGAATTTCTAAGGTTTTTTAAATGCTAATTTCTAACTATAACGTGCCTGAAACATATAGTTTTTTCAGTGAATTTCTAAAGTTTTTTAAATGCTAATTTCTATCTATAACGTGCCTGAAACCTATTTGTTTTCAGTGAATTTCAAGGTTTTTTCAATGCTAACTTCTAATTATAATGTTCATTTAACCTATAGTTTTTTCCGACACCCAAGAAGGACACAACACCCACTGCCACAACCCTCAGGATCTCCCCCCGTACAACCCCTCTCCCTACTACCACCAAGGCAGTGCAGAACAGGACAGCAAACCCTCCAAAAACAGCATGGTCCCTTAGCCATATAATAGCTCAATGTTGGGAAATGTGGCAATCGTTTTTTCAGTAAATTTGAATTTTTTTAAATACTAATTTCTAACTTTAATCTTCCTGAGACCTATGTTTTTTTGTGAATTTCAAAGGTTATTTAAATACTAATTTCTAATAATGTTCATAAAACCTATGTTTTTCTCAGTAATTTTGAAAAAATGGTGATATTTTGTAACTTTAATTTCCTAAAAATAGTTTTTGTATTTTTTTTATTTATTATTTAATGTCTTCTTGTTTTTTAAATATTAAACAACTACACACAGTATGAAAGGGAGCCCAGCCGAGAGCCACATCTGAAGACCAACACGTCATAGACCTACTGATCAAGCAGCTCCGACACCCAAGACACCACAACACCCACCATCACCCTCAGGACCCCCCCTCTACCACCGAGGCAGCGCAGAACAAGACAGCAATCTTTCCAAAAACGGCATGGCCCCTCAGCCACACAATAGCTGAATATTGGGACAGGTGTGAACAAACTATATGTGAAGGAAGCAATTCACCCATGAATAACAATGCACACAATGCAAAGTGTAGCAGTGATGTGCTGGACACATCTCAGTATGCAGAACACACACCTCTCCATGTGCACAAATACTACTGGTGCTTGTAGTGTTGTGGACAGTGGACCCAACCATGTTAAGTCAAACACTAGGGACAATCTCAGCCATGTAGCTGTATCGTCTCCCCCTGTAAGCATAAGCGTAACCGGAGTGGGCTGGTCTGACATACGCCACTTCAGTGTCAGAGTGTGGATAAATAGGCCGGGGCTCTGGACGTGGTTCACTTGTGAACTGTGAAGACCAACGACTGTGCCAGAGCGGCGGGCCTCACCTTGCCATGAGGCTGCCGCCATGACCGCGGGTCTCCTCAACACAGGCCCCCTGAGAACCCAGTGGCACAGCACCGCAGACTTATGTCTGTACAGACTACAGCCTTCGATCTACACTGCGGACAGCAGCCCTCACAATTCAGACGCAGTGCAGTACGCAAGATACATTGCTCCCAGTGCGGCCCTCTCGGACCACGCATCATCGCAGGGTGTGCACATGCTGAGTACTTCAGGTGCCACTAACTCAGTGCACCACAAGTCATCGCCACGTGGCCTTACTGACACAGAATTCAATAGACAAAAGACTTTGGTACGAGTGCGTCCCCCCAGACCACGCATCATCGCAGGGTACGTATGCGCTCAGTGCCAAAGGTACTACTAACTCAGTGCACCACAGGTCATCGCCAAGTGGCCTTCTTGAGGCAGAATTCAATAGTCAAAAGACATTGATCCGAGTGCGGCCCTCCCGGACCACACATCATCGCAGGGTACGTACACGCTGAGCGTCAAAGGTACTACTAACTCAGTGCACCACAGGTCATCGCCAAGTGGCCTTCTTGAGGCAGAATTCAATAGACAAAATACATTGATCCGAGTGCGGCCCTCTCGGACCACGCATCATCGCAGGGTACATACACGTTGAGTGCCAAAGTTACTACTAACTCAGTGCAGCATAAGTCATCGCACGGAAGAGTGAACAGTTTTATGTCAGCAGTGAGGCATACTATCACTCGAAAATCACCCAAAAATACTTATAATATAAAAAGAACAGAAGAATCGAAGTACATTAATGATTACAATCCAGTAATTTCGAAGATGTGGAATGTAAATATGGACATACAATATGTTGCAGATAACTCAATTATTGTTCCTCGCATACTATCCAAATAGAAGTCCATACCTGGTGTCTATATGAAATACTGTAACATTATAGTTTTAGAAAAAATGTTACAGAAAAAAAAAAGAAGGGAAATATGCTGTAATTGGATCTGATGGATGTTTCTTAAAGAAAGCCAAAGGAAATTTGATTAATCACAGGAAATTAAGTTGTAATACTCCAGATAAGAGAGACTTTTTCTATTTAGCTCTTCTGCAACTCTTCAAACCTTGGAGGACTGAAATGGAATTACTTGGAGATTTTGACTGCTATGAAGATTCTTTCAAAGCATGTAAAGACATTGCTACCAGTGAGGCCCGCCCGGACCACTCATCATCGCACACACTGAGTGCTTCAGGTGCCACTAACTCACTGCACCACAAGTCATCACCACGTGGACTTATTGAGGCAGAATTCAATGCAAGATGCAACACATGGTGCCACTAATCCTGTTCAACACAAGCCGGCGACACGTGGTGCCACTAACCCTGTTCAACACAAGCGAACGATCCCAGATGTGGAACTGTGTCCTGAGTCCTGAATGGCAGTGACCCCAAGTCTGTGGCAGCAACCACAGCACCAGACTCCCTTTGATCAGTTAGGCATATTTCCATATGCAAGGCCGGCGACACGTGGTGCCACTAACCCTGTACAACACAAGGCACGACACGTGGTGCCACTAACCCTGTTCAACACAAGCCGATCCCACATGTGGAACTGTGTCCTGAGTCCTGAATGGCAGTGACCCCAAGTCTGTGGCAGCGACCACAGCAGCATACTCCCTTTGATCAATTAGGCATATTTCCATATGCAAGGACAGTGACACGTGGTGCCACTAACCCTGTTCAGCACAAGCCAATCCCACATGTGGAACTGTGTCCTGAGTCCTGAATGGCAGTGACCCCAAGTCCGTGGCAGCAACCACAGCAGCATACTACCTTTGATCGGTTAGGCATATTTCCATATGCAAGGCCGGTGACACGTGGTGCCAATAACCCTGTTCTACACAAGCCGAACCCACGTGTGGAACTGTGTCCTGAGTCCTGAATGGCAGTGACCCCAACTTCGTGGCAGTGACCACAGCACCAGAACAGTCTACACTGCGGGCAACAGAGCTCGCAGTTCGAATGTTTGACACGTGGTGCCACTAACCCTGTTCAACACAAGCCGTCCCACATGTGGAACTGTGTCCTGAGTCCTGAATGGCAGTGACCCCAACTTTGTGGCAGTGACCACAGCACCAGACTCCCTTTTGATCAGTCAGGCATATTTCCATATGCGAGGCCGGCGACACGTGGTGCTACTAACCCTGTACAACACAAGCCGCGACATGTGGTGCCACAAACCCTGTTCAATACAAGCCAATCCCACATGTGGAACTGTGTCCTGAATCCTGAATGACAGTATCCCCAACTTCGTGGCAGCGACTACAGCACCAGACTCCCTTCACTTTTATTTGTTGCTGTTTTGTTTAAATAAAATGTTTATATGTAAATCTATACATGACTAAGATTCTTGTTTGTCCAACTGCACAGGGACAATTCTGGGCCCAAGAAGGTTGTTGGGGGTATATTGGTAATGTGGGAAGAGGGTGTGTTACCTGCTGATGTGGGGAGAGGCAGCATGAAAGGGGTATCTCTCACAGAAAGAACTCCGGTATGTTTTCAGAAATGCCTTGGACAGATGCCAGCTGACGGACTGAATCACAAAATGGCTTTTCAATGCTTATGTAGTGTGACTTATTAACAGTTCACACCCAGGCTCGCAGAGGGACAACTGCGGCCCGTCCGGTCAACTCACAGACGCAGTACTACGAGCCGTCCGCTCCCAAAGGATCAGCAGCGTAGTAGCTCACAGAGGTACAGGCACAGCAGCGTACTAGCTCGCAAAGGTAGAGAGCTGAGAGCTGACGGACTAACTTCTAATGCTACAGCTGCTAAGTGGTGATGGAGGGAGCGTGAAAGGGTTATCTTGCACAGACAGAGCTCTGGTATATTAAATTGCCCCCGAGACCATTCTTTTATATTTTCGCTCGATGCAAGAAAGCGCGCTTTCTGGACCATGACCTTTCTCCCTACCAAATTTGGCGTAATTCCGTTCAGCAGTTTGACCTGTAGCCTTGTCTAAAGTTTCCTATGGAAAATCCATTGAGAAAACACGTTTTCACACTCCCACATAGCTAACTGAAGCAGGCGTACTCGCTGTTGGTGTGCAGGTCAGTGATCTAGTCGTCAACATGTCACAGCCACTCCCTGAGGGCAGGTTTGCACACACACCACACCCATCCAGCACATGCGTCACAGGCCATGTGACCACACAAATATAATGCATCGACAACGTTACATCCTTTATTGCAGATGGTGACTGGATGGCGGACGCTCCACGGGTCTCAATCATAAAGAGTTCATGAAAAGCTGCGCAGAGGGTTAGTCGCACCCTGAGCGGTATGGCCGTCAGGGGCCTACTACCACGTTGTGTGGACTTGATTTACACAGGGTTAGTGCCACCCGAAGCTGATGTGGCCGTCAGGGGCCTATCACCACGTGGCGCCGACTTGAGTTGCACAGGGTTAGCGGCACCAAAAGCTGATGTGGTCTCCGCCAATGATGACTCAGCGACATGTGTGAGATCTGCCGGGCCGCGGAGAAGCTGATGTGGTCTCCACCATTCATTACTCAGGACTCAGCGACATCTGTGAGATCTGCCAGGCCGCGGAGCTTTGACGGGCACGTGGAGTGCCCACTGGTAGACACTCCGATGGCAGCAGGTATTTATTTGGTCATGGATGCTCAGGGGCGGCAGTATCTCTCTCTCTCTCTCTCTCTCTCTCTCTCTCTCTCTCTCTCACTTCCCTCTCTTCACTCTCTCTCTCACTCCCTTCCTTTCCTTCTCTTTCTCTATCTCCCTTCTCCCTTTCTCACTCCCTTTCTTTCCTTCCCTCTCTTTGTCTCTGGCTTTTTTTTCCTTCTCTGTGTCTCGCTCCTTTGATATGCGCATTGCACACGTCCTTATTTTGTGCTTTATTTTCCAGGCTGTGTCGTCGACATTCATGGTCCCGACAGGAGTGTTCCGCTTTGTTGTTTTATGTTCATTTTGTTAAATTTCCTTTATCCTTTATATATACGTTTACCAAAAAATAAAGTTTGAAAAAAAAAAATCAATAAAGTTTTTGGTTGTTACTTAAGTGCTGTGTGACTCTTTCTTGTTCTTATTGCTGTTATTTGGTGGTGTCCACCATGGTGTTAAATTTTGGGGCAGTTATCGCGGGAATACTGGTGATGTCGGCAGTTTGCACCAGCTTCTGAATAGTGTGTTAGATTTATCTCAACTGTAGTTGCATTAAAGTGCTGATAATGAGATGCAGAGTAGGCGTTCCCATGCAAAAACACACGAGGTGCACGTTTGCGATTTATTCAAAATACTAAAATCCTGTATTGAATTTCACTGTGGTAGTGGGTGCATTTACAGTGTGCACACAAAATCAATGAAGAAATCTCATTGTATTTATATTGATTGGGAATAGTGGGTCAGGTGCTGGATCTTGACGGGATACACTGCCCAGTTCATTTATTTTTCTGTACAAGAAAAAGACACATCACAACTTTCACAACGAAAGGCAAAAACTGCGATGCAAAACAAATTCTGGCGATAAGCCGCGTTAGCACCAGAGATTTTACACCTGCTTTCTGCTGGTGTTAAGCAGAAAGACTACCTGCAGCATGGAAGGGAACACAGCCAAGAGCCACACCTGAACACCCACAGGTGCCATAGAGTCAATGAGCATGATACACAGATACCCATGGGGCCATAACACTCATCGCAACAACCCCAGGACCGCCAACACCCCCAGAACCCGCATCTGAGCAAGTATGTCCGTGTGGTCATTGTGTTAGCATGATAGGTACGGGCCCTGCAACATCACAGTGTGCAGTCTTCAGCGGACGTTACCATGTCACCTCAGCGTTGGCAGTGAGCCTGGAGATGTAGCGACGCATGCATCCTCCTGCATGCACAAGCAGCAAGGGGAACGGGGTGTCTCACACATGCCCGTGTGCAAGAAGTGCGGTAAGTGTGTCTCTGTGTCCTGGTGTGGCCGCCACAAGGGCCGCAGCAGTCAATGTTGTAAAGTGGCATGCACCACCTCCAAACAGCAGTGTCATGGTGTGATTGGAATGCCGCAGGACATGCTTGAATAGGCATTACAAAGGTGTGCCATAGAAGTGCACGGGATACAACAGCGCAGCGCACAAAAGCGTGGGGGCTCGTGGGAGGGAGGAGCAGCTGTTTGGCAACATAACACACAGTGAACCCGGCCATTTGTCAGGTGCTGGGCATCTCATCCGTGATGACCAGGGTCGCAGACATCCCACAACACCCATTGTGGAAATTTAGCTTACAAACTGAACATTATCTGCGCCATCTTGCCTCTCCCCAGCGCCACGCATAGCAAATGCACGGCCGCCATTTTAGGCACCCCACTCTCTCTCCCCGCTCACTCTCGATCGCCAGCGCTTTCCCCCGGCGCTGCGAGCATCCCCCGCGTGCCGGCCACCCCCGCTCTCTCATACAGGCCATAAACCCCCTCCTTCTGCGCGACCCTGCTACGGAACCACTTCCGACCGACAACCCATACATGGTCATGCCTCTCCTTTGATAACCCCCTTCCTCTGCGCCCCATTGTCTGAACTGGTCCCAGGCCATCACCTAGCCCTGCGGATGCAGTTTATTGCCCCTACTGTAAGGGAAACACCCCACATCAAAGGGATTACAGTAGAATCAAAGCCCCTACCCCCTGAGACCCGGCCGGTTGCACACACCCCTGGGAATTAGCGGAATTCCCTGCTGCGCGATAGCCATCTCCCACTGCGGGTAGGGTGGGAACCTCTACTGTAACCATGTGTGGGATCGGATCTGAGCCGGGGCTTCAGGGGATATTTCCCCGCACATCAAGGGAATCTCAAGAATGTACTATGTATAATAAAGCAATAAACCAGTGTATAAGAGACCAGGTCTCAGAGATGCAGTTAGAGCACCTCGTGACGATACCTTGCTGTCTGATCTGATGTGTTCTGCTCCGACGGAATAAAACTTTGTTTCCCGCCTTCCAGTCTCCGGCGCCTGCCTCTTTTATTGGTAAAATCATCGAGTGGTATGAGAGGCGATTACCGCCGGGCAAATACTTGAAAGGTTATCGACTGAAACTGCCGCTACCATTTAACAATTGGCGTCCCAAACGTGGGGCCCATCAGCGACACGTGGATCCAGTGGGAGAGGTCCCGACGACAGAGTGAACGACTGCAACGATCGGGAGAGCTCCTGCCCAATAGACCCTCGTCTGGCAGCCGATCATCCAAACTTCACTGGTTCCGAGCAGACCTCTCTCGAGTGATCTACGGTCCTGACTGGGAACCATCAGGAGTGCCGCGGCAAATACGGAGAGTAGAGGACGATCGGGCGCTGGAGGCGGAAGACGAGAAACTGTCCACGCGGTCCGGGTAAGGTCGTGATACACGACAAATTGAGAAATAATTGATTGATTGTTTGACGCTTTGGAAATACTAGTATTGCTCATTGATTGTGCTCATTGATTGTTCTCTTTGAGATATTCGCTGTCTACAAACGGGGAGGAGTAGAAATACTCTCTCTCTCCCTTTGCAGATAGTGAAGGGTAGGTAACGCAGACTTTTGTCCCCGTTGAAACCCGTCGTGCCTATCTTTATCCCCCCATTGATTGATTGTCCGAACATTGATTGTTTTGGAGAATAGTGCTTTTTGAGATATTCTCTGTTTGCAAATAACGTAGAATAGGAATATTCTGTCTAGTCTTTGCAAATAGTGAAGGGTAGGTAATGCTGACTTTTGTCCCCGTTGAAACCCGTCATGCCTATCTTTATCTCCCATTGATTGATTGATTGATTGATTGATTGTCCGAACACTAGTTGTTCGATATTGGTTCTTTGGAGGTATTCTCTGCTTGCAAATAACGAAGAATAGAGATATTCTGTCTAGTCTTTGCAAGCAGTGAAAAGATAGGTAGTGCTGACTTTTGTCCCCGTTGAAACCCTTCATGCCTATCTTCTCCCCACTGATTGGTAGTTGGTTCTGCCCGGACCGCTTATTAGAGGTGAACCATCCGGCTCCACTGGAGGGCACCCCTAATAAGGACATGTTCACTAAATATGGACTAGTCGCCGTAGCTTATACCAAGCTATGGCATAAATATACAAAGAAGGACCCCGAGAGTCAGTGGCCACTGATGGGATCCTTCGACGACCATAAGATAGAAGCGCTAGAAATAGCTCTGCGTAGCAATAAGACGACGCCTACTATGCTTGACAGTATCGGCATGTGGCGCAAAGAAGCAACGCAACGGAAAAAGAGGGAAGAAGTAAAAGCAGAAAAGGAATTACGAAAGGCAGCTCACCTTGCCGCTAGAAAGTTAGAAGAGGACATAAAGGAGAGAAGGGAAACTAAACTAAGACAGGAGCCCGAAACCTCAGGCCAGTACGCTGTTAGGACCCCTTCTTTGCTCTACCCTGAGTTGTCCTCCAAGCAGCGAACGAATGACGAGTTACTGTTAGGTCCTCCGATCATTTACATGCCCCCTCCGTATGCACCCTCCCAATCAATAGTGCAACACCCACAACCCCCGAACACGAGCGAAAGCAGTACAGGGGCCTCGGCCCTCACGGCCTCCGCGCCGGCTGAGCCTCTTGTGCCGAACCCAACGTCGACTACAACGCTAGACGACCATGAGATAGGAAAGAAAGAGTCCACCAGAATGAATCGATTAACTAAGGATGAACGAACAGGATTCGACAAGATAGTAAAGGCACTGGTAGGATCCTTTTTGACCTTACAAAAACTAAAATAACGCTAGGAGTTAGCCCTTTGTGGGACATATGAAACCAAGGGAAGGAGTCAAGCTCACGGTCGAGACGACCGCGAGGTAGCCCGACTCCATTACTCTCGCTACCTAAACATGTCTGCCCTACTGCCCACCCCGCCCAATAAGCATGACAAAATCCCGCACAAACGGAAGCCTGCTGACACCCACCATCGACGTCACCAAACTAGGGCTAGATCGCGCACAATTGGGCTATGTTATTTTTCCAGTAACCTCCTTGTGCTCGTCATCAGACTGCAAATATGCACAAACACTCCAACGAAGTAATGTAGTTATAACATTTTAATAACTTATAGGATATAACAAACACACCAACAGGGTAAACAGGTTAAAACACGTTTTAAAACAACTATTTACATGACAGTCTGCTGCAACCTCCATCCCAAAGCCTTAACGTCCACGTGACACCGTCCTCGCCTCTCCTTCCTCGAAATCGCAACATTGGCCTGTTTTGGGCGGTCCCTCTTAGTTGACTTTGGGCTATAAAAGCCATGCAAAAATCCCTTGACATCAGTGGCGGGCGATTGTGCGAATAGGCCGGAGGCTATACGAAGCGCCGAAGTTCTGTCAACACCAAGGCGGAGCCCGCCACGCTGTGCGGGCCTTTCCGCTTTCTCTTCTTTCTTTAATGAGGGCTGGTGCCCTGGCGGGGGGAGGCGACGCGGACGGGCCTCCCCCACCTCCCCAGGTGGAGGCTCGCCGGGCACCCCAACCGTCTTTAACTCGCCGACCAGCTAAGCTGCACCCAGCCATCTTTCTCATCGGCCTGCTGAATTTCACCCTGGCACGCTGTGCGGATCTTCCCAGTCACTTCTTCCTTCAATAACGGAGGGTGCCCTGGCGGGGGGAGGCGACGCGGACGGGCCTCCCCCACCTCCCCAGGTGGAGGCTCGCCAGCAGATGAGGGCACCCCAAACCACATCTTTCACACGTCAGCCAGCTGAGTTGCGCCCCGCCACTTCATTCGCCATTCGGCTGAGCCGGCATCCCTGCACGCGGCCGCCAGGCAACCACCCAAGCACTGGGTTCACCAGGACTGCCGCTAGCACCCGACGTGAGGAGTGGGCCCCCGCAGCAAGGTAATCGGGGACCCACCCCGGTGGTGATACCATCCAAACTGCTGTCGTCACTGCTACTGGAATCACCCTGGTGGCAGTACCATCCGGACTGCCGCTGTTACTGCTGCTGGCTCCTCTCCGGTGACTGTACCGAAGAGCTGCTGCTACTGCTGCCCTTGAACTCCGGCGGTTGACCCCTCCGGTTCCAGGCCTGTCCCACCGTGAGACTATTCTGGACTCGAAAGCTTGTTTGCTAGGGCATGGGCCCCACCCTTGACAGAACGCTCCCCTCAGCCTTGCAGAATTGGTTGGAGTCATTTGACATTCGACTCCTGCGGACTTCCGATAAGGACAAAACCACCACCATTGCTCTTTTTGCCCCCGGGCGGCAGCCACCTTGCCTCCGCTTGGTGCAGTGAGACAGTAAAGCGTCGGCGGAAGAACCCGCCTGCTGCCCCGCCCTAAGAACAAACCGTGGCATTGCTACAAGGTTGCAGTGACGCCATGCTGACGCAAAGTTGACGCTAACGAAAGTTCTCGAACTACCGAAAGGAATTCTGGTTCAACAGCTAATTCATGGAAAGACTTAGACTGTGCACTGGCCCGACCCCGCCCCAAGATGGCGCTGATGTAGGAGTGGCCTACAACTCCTTGTGGCGTTCCAGCCACGTGACATTTGTGTTAAAAAGAGATATATAAATATATGTATGCGATGCTTTCACACATGATGGTGGGGGAGAGGGGGGGGGACCGATTTTTATGTTAATCTAGTGTTGCTCATGTTGCTCGACGCCTCTCGCACCGTGGCCGGCCTATAGCGGCTGTAGGCTCGTATTTCTACACTGACATTGTTTTAAATAAAGGGCTTCTTAAAAAGGAATTACGGAATCAGTGTCATGACTAATCATCTGGGTTGTTGAAGGTTTCTCTTTTAAATAAAAGATTGTCACTCCTAAGCGAAAGCATACAGATAATACGGACTCAATTTGCCTAAAATATTTTTGTTTAACGGAATTTGTGCCCATCACGCCTACACCCTTTTTCCAAGAATTGTCAAATCAATAATTAACTATAACTTAAGGTATATGTCGCACGCAAGGTATGGTATCTTGCACCATAATACACGACCAATTGAGAAATACATGCACGACCAGGGAACCCGAATTTAGGAGATGAATGAACTAGAGCATCTTTGCCTCGAACTAAAGAATAATAGGTCCGTGGTATTACCCACCCCTGCGGCTAGCCTGGTACATGGTAGGTAGAACTTTTCGTGTCTGCGCGCGCTGGGGTATTTTGAATACTGCACCTCCCCTCCCCTCTTATTTTCCCCTCTATAGGTCACGACGAAGTTCCGACTGAAGAGTGGAGTGGACATGGACCGCACCAAGTTCAATATCAGGGAAAACATAGACAAACGTTGTGAGATAGTGCGTAAAATTACAGACCACCATTGGGAACATGAAAAACTGTATGATATGATTGTGCGTGTGTACTACGATTATACGATATGAATGTGTATGCATTTCATGTTCGGGACACTTAAAGAGAGCGTCATCGTATGATTGAGGTGCTCGTCCACCGATCAAAGGGAGGAGAATAAAGGGTCAGACAACCCATAAGATAAACTACAAAATGCTAAAGGTACGCAGCATGCATAGGAATAGAGGACAGGAAAGGAGAGGTCCCCGTGCTCGACGCAGCCCTGAGTCTCCGTCTTGATGCATGTATTGTCACACCCTATCCGGCATTTGTGTGTACGTGGTCACCGAATTTATGTCTTTTCCCCGCTTGTGTTTTCTTACATGGAACAGACCCATGCTACTCCATGTTGTGTGTGCACCAAGTGGCCTATTATCTTACCCATCTCTCTCTCTCTCGTTTTGTGTCGTATGTATGCCAAAATAGCCTACTTGATGCACACGTCTCTCTCTCTCTCTCTCTCTCTCTCTCTCTCTCTCTCTCTCTCTCTCTCTCTCTCTCTCTCTCTCTCTCTCTCTCTCTCTCTCACTCTCTCTCCCCCTCCCTCGCAAAAGGCTCTTTCTTGCCCTCTTTTCTTCTTGAATAAATTAACGACATACACCTCTTTGGTAAGTGTATAATTGGCCTGAACACAGTGGTGTTCGAACAAATTGACAGAAACAAAAACGACCATACTTTACCACGTCGCTACCTCTCCTTTTTACAAACGTTAAGCCTAATCGGCTGAGAAGGAAAGGACAGGTAAGACGACTGATGTCTCCCAATCTGACCCTCAACACGGGGACTATATGTCAGTGGTTTTTGTTCTTAAGGGACACCATCTCCACCGCCCAGAATTACCCCTGACCAATTAGCCCGAAATAGAATGTCTAAAGCACCCTGTTCTCCCAAAGATAACTCCAGCCCTATACTAACCGTCTCAGAGTATCCCGAACGAAACAGCTGATGGCCCTGTTTTAAACTGATAAAGGGTCACCTACTGTATGAAAAGGATACTCGTGAACGCATGACCGTAGCACCTCGCACTTACGGGTATTACCAAACCTTGTATTATAGGGCGCAGAAACTGACACCTAGAAGGCCAGACGATGGACAGGGACACCCACAGAACCCTGCACCACAGCAGTAATTAATAGATTAGTAACACGCACCTTAACATCAGAGTTAATAGACACCAATCATATAGTAACAGATAAGAGCATTTCCGCAACTACTCAGTGGTTGGGAGAGAGAATGAAGTATGTAAATGTCTTCCCTGCCAAAATCCCTAAGACTTTCGTTTCTTATAACCTATTCAAGGATAACCCGCAGCCATCGGAAGAGAGGGGTCGGACGTGACGCACAGTCTGGCTGCGGATCATAAAGCATCTATGACATCGACCAAGGGGGAAGCGACGAAGCAAAAAGGGTGTGAGACGAGACACCATTATCAGAACGATAAGCGCGAAGGGCTACATCGAGGCCCCTGCTCACTGACCAGCGTGCCTGAAGTCTCAACCCGTCGGGCCCGATTGATGGGCCCAGTGCTGAAAGATTCTGCTCTCCTTGGTCCGCATTTTTGATCCGATCCCACGCCACCCCATTCTCTCTTCCTCTTTCATTTGGACTATGACTTTGACCTACTACCGAGGAACAAAAGGCCGGCACCCTGTCTCAAAGTGCCTGTGGTGAACTGTGTTAAGGAACAGGACTGTGATCAAAGAACAGTGAGTGGTCACACCCTGCCACGTGAGAAATCGGATTTGAGCTGGACCTTAGCTCCACCGCCGGTGCTCAACAGTGCCAACGAAAGAAGGACAACAATGAGAGCTTACCAGTGATAGCTCTTTATAAAACAAGGACACTGGAAAGAAGGACCCATGTCAAAGTTGAAAATCCTCTCCAACCACCTTATTATATTAAACTATCTTCTTCATGATGTTGCATCAATCACTTCCGACTATACACTGAGAAGTTAAGAAAATGTAACTTTGTATAGTAACATTCATACAACACCAGCCATGTACACGACTATACTGCAACTTTGAATGTACTTCCTCCTCGCCTACTTTATCAAACTGTATGAGACAATGTACAAATGTGTCAGATTACTCCTGCCTACCCTTAAGACTCTGTATCTTTAAATGTATGACGAACATTGACGATACTGTAACTGAAAGGCTAACAAAGGTGAATATTGGCCGGACAAGCTGGCGAGATATGTTAAAAGGGAGGACTGTGGAAATTTAGCTTACAAACTGAACATTATCTGCGCCATCTTGCCTCTCCCCAGCGCCACGCATAGCAAATGCACGGCCGCCATTTTAGGCACCCCACTCTCTCTCCCCGCTCACTCTCGATCGCCAGCGCTTTCCCCCGGCGCTGCGAGCATCCCCCGCGCGCCGGCCACCCCCGCTCTCTCATACAGGCCATAAACCCCCTCCTTCTGCGCGACCCTGCTACGGAACCACTTCCGACCGACAACCCATACATGGTCATGCCTCTCCTTTGATAACCCCCTTCCTCTGCGCCCCATTGTCTGAACTGGTCCCAGGCCATCACCTAGCCCTGCGGATGCAGTTTATTGCCCCTACTGTAAGGGAAACACCCCACATCAAAGGGATTACAGTAGAATCAAAGCCCCTACCCCCTGAGACCCGGCCGGTTGCACACACCCCCGGGAATTAGCGGAATTCCCTGGTGCGCGATAGCCATCTCCCACTGCGGGTAGGGTGGGAACCTCTACTGTAACCATGTGTGGGATCGGATCTGAGCCGGGGCTTCAGGGGATATTTCCCCGCACATCAAGGCAATCTCAAGAATGTACTATGTATAATAAAGCAATAAACCAGTGTATAAGAGACCAGGTCTCAGAGATGCAGTTAGAGCACCTCGTGACGATACCTTGCTGTCTGATCTGATGTGTTCTGCTCCGACGGAATAAAACTTTGTTTCCCGCCTTCCAGTCTCCGGCGCCTGCCTCTTTTATTGGTAAAATCATCGAGTGGTATGAGAGGCGATTACCGCCGGGCAAATACTTGAAAGGTTATCGACTGAAACTGCCGCTACCATTTAACACCATGACCGGCCTTTGTACACATCCTGTATGAATGCACCTGGAGAAGTTACTGTAAGGATGAAAGGTTATTTGTCTGAGCTCTCTTGCGCTAACACATCTGCTGCTCCAAGAAGGAACTTGCAAGTGGCCAGCCCCCCCTGACAGATACGATAAAATTTGCATCCGTCTGCCACACTACCCACTGCCTGATTTGAGAACAACGAGTGGACATCCCACACTCAAAAGTCCTTTGTCATAGTTAGCGTGCGTGTAATGGCCTTCACGCGTACTCCCACCACAACCCTGCCCTGCACCCATTGCACACAGACCTGGCTCATTGCACCAAGCTGTGCCATTTCATCCACAAGACTGGCACACGACAAGCCAGTGCAGCTACAAGCAGAGCCACTGACGCATAGCAGGGCATCCCGAACACATTGTCGACTCCATTCACGTCCACATATACCTTGCATGTCTGCTGCATGTCCTGGGTGCACTGCCTTTGGCAGTGCTGCAGATCACTTACCATTACAACAAACAAATGATGGACGGAATGCTGACAATGCAGACATTCTCCCCCAGTCAAGAGATCTGGGTTAAATCCATCGTTCTTTTGCCCACTACGCCACCCCAGTTTAGACATGGCCATATGCAAATCAGTCTTGACCCTGTGCCTCATGGGAACAGTCCAGCCCGAACTGCCAAGCCATGTCTTCCCTGGACCGGAATCAAGCATCCTAGGACCGGTTTCTGGCTATCAGCCGTCATCAGCCAGGATAGCTTGACTCCAGTGGCGTAGTGAGCACGGGTCCCACGTCTGGGAATACCCATCCCACTTAGGGCGGAAAGCGTTACAACAAACAAATGATGGACGGAATGCTGACAATGCACACATTCTCCCCCAGTCAAGAGATCTGGGTTAAATCCATCGTTCTTTTGCCCACTACGCCACCCCAGTTTAGACATGGCCATATGCAAATCAGTCTTGACCCTGTGCCTCATGGGAACAGTCCAGCCCGAACTGCCAAGCCATGTCTTCCCTGGACCGGAATCAAGCATCCTAGGACCGGTTTCTGGCTATCAGCCGTCATCAGCCAGGATAGCTTGACTCCAGTGGCGTAGTGAGCACGGGTCCCACGTCTGGGAATACCCATCCCACTTAGGGCGGAAAGCGTTACAACAAACAAATGATGGACGGAATGCTGACAATGCAGACATTCTCCCCCAGTCAAGAGATCTGGGTTAAATCCATCGTTCTTTTGCCCACTACGCCACCCCAGTTTAGACATGGCCATATGCAAATCAGTCTTGACCCTGTGCCTCATGGGAACAGTCCAGCCCGAACTGCCAAGCCATGTCTTCCCTGGACCGGAATCAAGCATCCTAGGACCGGTTTCTGGCTATCAGCCGTCATCAGCCAGGATAGCTTCACTCCAGTGGCGTAGTGAGCACGGGTCCCACGTCTGGGAATACCCATCCCACTTAGGGCGGAAAGCGTTACAACAAACAAATGATGGACGGAATGCTGACAATGCAGACATTCTCCCCCAGTCAAGAGATCTGGGTTAAATCCATCGTTCTTTTGCCCACTACGCCACCCCAGTTTAGACATGGCCATATGCAAATCAGTCTTGACCCTGTGCCTCATGGGAACAGTCCAGCCCAAACTGCCAAGCCATGTCTTCCCTGGACCGGAATCAAGCATCCTAGGACCGGTTTCTGGCTATCAGCCGTCATCAGCCAGGATAGCTTGACTCCAGTGGCGTAGTGAGCACGGGTCCCACGTCTGGGAAAACCCATCCCACTTAGGGCGGAAAGCGTTAAAACAAACAAATGATGTACGGAATGCTGACAATGCAGACATTCTCCCCCAGTCAAGAGATCTGGGTTAAATCCATCGTTCTTTTGCCCACTACGCCACCCCAGTTTAGACATGGCCATATGCAAATCAGTCTTGACCCTGTGCCTCATGGGAACAGTCCAGCCGGAACTGCCAAGCCATGTCTTCCCTGGACCGGAATCAAGCATCCTAGGACCGGTTTCTGGCTATCAGCCGTCATCAGCCAGGATAGCTTGACTCCAGTGGCGTAGTGAGCACGGGTCCCACGTCTGGGAATACCCATCCCACTTAGGGCGGAAAGCGGTACAACAAACAAATGATGGACGGAATGCTGACAATGCAGACAATCTCCCCCAGTCAAGAGATCTGGGTTAAATCCATTGTTCTTTTGCCCACTACGCCACCCCAGTTTAGACATGGCCATATGCAAATCATTCTTGACCCTGTGCCTCATGGGAACAGTCCAGCCCGAACTGCCAAGCCATGTCTTCCCTGGACCGGAATCAAGCATCCTGGGACCGGTTTCTGGCTATCAGCCGTCATCAGCCAGGATAGCTTGACTCCAGTGGCGTAGTGAGCACGGGTCCCACGTCTGGGAATACCCATCCCACTTAGGGCGGAAAGCGTTACAACAAACAAATGATGGACGGAATGCTGACAATGCAGACATTCTCCCCCAGTCAAGAGATCTGGGTTAAATCCATTGTTCTTTTGCCCACTACGCCACCCCAGTTTAGACATGGCCATATGCAAATCAGTCTTGACCCTGTGCCTCATGGGAACAGTCCAGCCCGAACTGCCAAGCCATATCTTCCCTGGACCGGAATGAAGCATCCTAGGACCGGTTTCTGGCTATCAGCCGTCATCAGCCAGGATAGCTTGACTCCAGTGGCGTAGTGAGCACGGGTCCCACGTCTGGGAATACCCATCCCACTTAGGGCGGAAAGCGTTACAACAAACAAATGATGGACGGAATGCTGACAATGCAGACATTCTCCCCCAGTCAAGAGATCTGGGTTAAATCCATCGTTCTTTTGCCCACTACGCCACCCCAGTTTAGACATGGCCATATGCAAATCAGTCTTGACCCTGTGCCTCATGGGAACAGTCCAGCCCGAACTGCCAAGCCATGTCTTCCCTGGACCGGAATCAAGCATCCTAGGACCGGTGTCTGGCTATCAGCCGTCATCAGCCAGGATAGCTTGACTCCAGTGGCGTAGTGAGCACGGGTCCCACGTCTGGGAATACCCATCCCACTTAGGGCGGAAAGCGTTACAACAAACAAATGATGGACGGAATGCTGACAATGCAGACATTCTCCCCCAGTCAAGAGATCTGGGTTAAATCCATCGTTCTTTTGCCCACTACGCCACCCCAGTTTAGACATGGCCATATGCAAATCAGTCTTGACCCTGTGCCTCATGGGAACAGTCCAGCCCAAACTGCCAAGCCATGTCTTCCCTGGACCGGAATCAAGCATCCTAGGACCGGTTTCTGGCTATCAGCCGTCATCAGCCAGGATAGCTTGACTCCAGTGGCGTAGTGAGCACGGGTCCCACGTCTGGGAAAACCCATCCCACTTAGGGCGGAAAGCGTTAAAACAAACAAATGATGTACGGAATGCTGACAATGCAGACATTCTCCCCCAGTCAAGAGATCTGGGTTAAATCCATCGTTCTTTTGCCCACTACGCCACCCCAGTTTAGACATGGCCATATGCAAATCAGTCTTGACCCTGTGCCTCATGGGAACAGTCCAGCCGGAACTGCCAAGCCATGTCTTCCCTGGACCGGAATCAAGCATCCTAGGACCGGTTTCTGGCTATCAGCCGTCATCAGCCAGGATAGCTTGACTCCAGTGGCGTAGTGAGCACGGGTCCCACGTCTGGGAATACCCATCCCACTTAGGGCGGAAAGCGGTACAACAAACAAATGATGGACGGAATGCTGACAATGCAGACAATCTCCCCCAGTCAAGAGATCTGGGTTAAATCCATTGTTCTTTTGCCCACTACGCCACCCCAGTTTAGACATGGCCATATGCAAATCATTCTTGACCCTGTGCCTCATGGGAACAGTCCAGCCCGAACTGCCAAGCCATGTCTTCCCTGGACCGGAATCAAGCATCCTGGGACCGGTTTCTGGCTATCAGCCGTCATCAGCCAGGATAGCTTGACTCCAGTGGCGTAGTGAGCACGGGTCCCACGTCTGGGAATACCCATCCCACTTAGGGCGGAAAGCGTTACAACAAACAAATGATGGACGGAATGCTGACAATGCAGACATTCTCCCCCAGTCAAGAGATCTGGGTTAAATCCATTGTTCTTTTGCCCACTACGCCACCCCAGTTTAGACATGGCCATATGCAAATCAGTCTTGACCCTGTGCCTCATGGGAACAGTCCAGCCCGAACTGCCAAGCCATATCTTCCCTGGACCGGAATGAAGCATCCTAGGACCGGTTTCTGGCTATCAGCCGTCATCAGCCAGGATAGCTTGACTCCAGTGGCGTAGTGAGCACGGGTCCCACGTCTGGGAATACCCATCCCACTTAGGGCGGAAAGCGTTACAACAAACAAATGATGGACGGAATGCTGACAATGCAGACATTCTCCCCCAGTCAAGAGATCTGGGTTAAATCCATCGTTCTTTTGCCCACTACGCCACCCCAGTTTAGACATGGCCATATGCAAATCAGTCTTGACCCTGTGCCTCATGGGAACAGTCCAGCCCGAACTGCCAAGCCATGTCTTCCCTGGACCGGAATCAAGCATCCTAGGACCGGTGTCTGGCTATCAGCCGTCATCAGCCAGGATAGCTTGACTCCAGTGGCGTAGTGAGCACGGGTCCCACGTCTGGGAATACCCATCCCACTTAGGGCGGAAAGCGTTACAACAAACAAATGATGGACGGAATGCTGACAATGCAGACATTCTCCCCCAGTCAAGAGATCTGGGTTAAATCCATCGTTCTTTTGCCCACTACGCCACCCCAGTTTAGACATGGCCATATGCAAATCAGGCTGGACTGTTCCCATGAGGCACAGGGTCAAGACTGATTTGCATATGGCCATGTCTAAACTGGGTTGGTCTAGTGGGCAAAAGAACGATGGATTTACCCCAGATCTCTTGACTGGGGGAGAATGTCTGCATTGTCAGCATTCCGTCCATAATTTGTTTGTTGTAACGCTTTTCGCCCTATGTGGGATGGGTATTCCCAGACGTGGGACCCGTGCTCACTACGCCACTGGAGTCAAGCTATCCTGGCTGATGACGGCTGATAGCCAGAAACCGGTCCTAGGATGCTTGATTCCGGTCCAGGGAAGACATGGCTTGGCAGTTCGGGCTGGACTGTTCCCATGAGGCACAGGGTCAAGACTGATTTGCATATGGCCATGTCTAAACTGGGTTGGTGTAGTGGGCAAAAGAACGATGGATTTAACCGAGATCTCTTGACTGGGGGAGAATGTCTGCATTGTCAGCATTCCGTCCATAATTTGTTTGTTGTAACGCAGATCACTTACCAGCACCATATACAAGTTAACGTGTTCCAAACAAAACTTCCTCCTACTACGTATAAAATATTGCTGACACTACTTGGACAGGTGTGGCACAGCGCCCAGAGCACATGACTTCACAGCATAGGACACACAGTTTGGGCTCACGGTTTCATCCCCGAGTCCAGCAGCAGCTCAATTTAGCAGCATGACGCTCTAGCCAATACCTCACATAATTTCTGTACCCCGCACTTTCAGACCGGTAGGGGTCAGTAGTTCAGCAGCTTTATCCCCGAGTCCGGCAGCAGCTCAGCTTACGCCCCCAGCGCCATCAGACCTGTACGAGTGAGTATTTTGCACTTTACAAATACCGAATTGATTTGATACGCGCAAATTTACCTTTGCACTCCCTGTATAACACCCCCTAAGCACCATACACAAGTTACAATGTTTGAAACAAAAGTTTCTCCGAGTAGGTATAACTACATGCTGACACTACTTGCACAGATGTGGCACAGCGGCCTAGCACATGACTTCACAGCATATGACACACAGTTTGAACTCACGCTTTCATCCCGAGTCCGGCAGCAGCTCAGCTTAGCAGCATGAGACTCTAGACAATACCTTACATATTTTCCGTACCCCAGCACTTTCAGACCAGTAGGGGTCAGTAGTTCATCCTAGTAGGTATAAACACATGCTGACACTACTTCCACAGGTGTGGCGCAACGGAGAGGGCACATGACTTCACAGCATAAGACTCACAGTTTGGGCTCACGCTTTAATCCCCAAGTCCTGCAGCAGCTCACCTTAGCAGCATCAGACTCTAGGCAATACCTCACTTAATTTTTGTAGCCCAGCACTTTCAGACCAGTAGGGATGAGTAGTTCGCTTCGCACCCCTGTATAGCACACCCTAAACACCCCACAGAGTTTACAGTGCTCCTACATTCCTCTTTCCTACTTTTTTCACCCTTTTTCCCCTTACTTGCTTCAATAGAATCACTAAATTACTGCCAACACTTCCTAGTTGCAACCGCTCGCAGCCAATAAGCAGCAAGCTCGTGCTCGTAATGCCTCAGCCAATCAGATGGCAGAATTCCCAAATATCGATATCTGTAAATTTCTATATTTCTCCAAAACTACTGAACGGATTTACACCAAATAAACAAAAGCGTGCTTTCTAGACCAAGACCCTTCTCCCTGCCAAATGTGGGGTAATTCCGTTCACCCGTTCGACCTGAAGCCTTGTCTAAAGTTTCCTATGGAAATTGCATGGCGAAAACACATTTTGGGACCCCCCTTTCTTCTCGGCCCCCCTTGACGAATCACCCCCAAACTTTCAACATAGGAGCTGATATGAACAAAGAATTAGTTTGGAAAATTTCATGAAGATTCATCTAACGACACCAAAGTTATAAGCAAAACCAAAAAATGCTCTTCCTATGGAAACTTGGTCCTAACTATAACTACCTACTGGCGACTGCCAGTAGGTAATATATATATATATATATATATATATATACACACACACACACACATATATGAGTTTCCATCTATGCAGAAACAAGGTTTTAGTAATATTTGTTACAAAACTCAGATTTTACAGTTATGTTCAATGTGATATTGATTTATGTTCTCCGGTTTTATGTGTCCAATGTTGGTACGGAGGAAGGTCCCTTACATGGCTCTGGAGAACACCTTTCTTGAGATCAAATTTACCATAGTAAGCTAGTAAACTGTAGCCTTTTGTCCTGCCTCAGCACACACGATGATCATGTGTGTGCACTGGTGGTGATTTTGTGACATGGAGTGAAACAGAGATTGAGGCTGTGTGGCCTAGGGGGCCACACCATGTGCACTCTAACTGTAGAGGTTGAGTATTATCAACACATCGGGCTGTGGGGACTGTCAGTTGTGCAACAATACCATTTATAGTGGAACAGCACACGTTTTATTACCTTTTGATGCCAGGAGGGTCGCCTCCTGGATTTTCCTACATTTTTCCTAGCTCAGGCCCTCTTTCCAAGTAGTCAGGAATATGGGCTGGATTTTCCCCTGCCCTGAGGTACAGAAACTGGGGGTGGGGAAAATCTGGCCCATTATGAGGTGACTGTTAGAGTCCACAAATGAGGAACTACCAGGAGAATCAGTAGTACCATTTCTGATTGTCCCACTAATTCCTCATTTTCTGCCTTACTTTCTCATGGGGATTTACGAGTACCGACTCATTTCTAATTAAAGGGCCACTGGTAATGCAGGCCTTAGTCTCACACCCTATGCTCGCCGGTACTTCTTCCATTCATATGGAACTTCGATGTTGTATCTGTGCACCGTTTTGTACATGTAGAGAATGTGTGATAGGAGAATGTAGGGTAGTCGTTGCCACACGATGATTAATTTTGCATTCACTGCATTCAAGTGGTATCTAGGATGGAGGATTGTAGGGAGAGCCCACACCAGATGTGAATTTCAGGCCTCCTCTCAAGTTCGACTAATGAGTGATAAGGAGAGGAGACAGCCAGGGAGTTCCCCCTGCCCTTTCCTGGCCCCTGTTCTCTATAAGAGCTGTCTGCCACAGGTTACCAGGTCGTTAAGTGGAGCAGCCTCCAACACCATTGTGATCGTGTTTCGGATTTCTCGTTCCTAAAGACTCCCTGTTTCACCCTACCTCTGTGCTCACTCTTTGTGACAAAGGCCTTGGTGAAGCAGTCTGAGTGGAAAAAGCAAAAGGGCAAAACTGCACAGAACCAGGCTCAGAATTACTGGAATAAACAAATCCTGTCTGGAAGAATACAAGCCTCAAAATGTATGGAGCTGCAAGCACAGCAACTCCCCCAGAGCTGCATCGACTCGTGCTGGCTCCACCACATACTAGACAGCAGGTCTGGGGCAGCATCACTGCTTCTCCCACTCCCTCTGCCATGCAGGGCACATCACATTGAACTGTGTGGCTCAGCCAGTGACTGCAGTTGAGGTCTCCACTGGAAAAGAACTAAATGAGAAAACGAATATGGCACTGTGCAACCTCAGGAGAGACGACGAATGAGGAGGGCAGAGACTCTGCCCAATGGGTAGGGAATCTTCAGACCCCCTGCTCCATGCCCCTGGCAGTAATTATTTTGGAGACACCCTGTCTCCTAATCCCCATTGTGAGGGGACTCCAGTCCCTGGTCAACGTGAAATACCCTCGGAGGTTTTACTCTAGGAGCAACACAGACTGCTTCTCATAATCACTGAGATCTAACCAATATCATTTATTATAGTTTATATACTGTGTTATGTTTTGTTTGGAGTAAAATACTTATTTTACTTTAGAAAACAAACGTTTGCCGGGATTTAACCAGGATCTTTTTTTTGGTTAACTTTTTGTAGGCTGAGTCTCCACCCCACCTACCTTAGTAACCTTTAGCCTGCGTCATTTCACTAGCTTGAGGGTCAAGTGCTAAGCTATTAATCTTGGTGCTCAGTTCATGGTCCAATAGTAGGGTTGAGAACAAGCCACCTATGAGTGGCAAATAGCTCTGATTGACACAACTTTAGCTCTGTAATGTCTTACGGTCCTGGAACTCCTGGAAAAGTTCCTGTATCAAATAATCAATCATCGTTTCTTGTGACACATCATTTAGAAGGGACTAATTTGAACTGTTGCATATTTTGTGCATTGTTGTGCTAGTCCCACTAAATGGCATATATGGGAGGCAAGATGGTGTCTGAGTAGCCGCTGCTTTGGCTCAGCTCCGCCGGTCCGATCCTCAAATGAGGTTTAAAGCCCTGTTCTGACACCATAATTGCTGCAAGACACTGGTAAAAACTAACCTGATACATGGACCAGTTTCAGTACCTGCATCTTGTGGTGGCAATTGTTGGGCAAAAAGAACAGGTTGCGATCCACGCAGCGGTAAAGCACTCTCCCTGGACATCGGCGGTCTTGGCTTGCACCACTCGCACCGCTCCTGCATCTTCGACTCCTGCTGCCCTGCGGTGGGATTCCCGTGTGACGCGTTCTTTGGAGATACTATCGGCTATCCACAGAATCCTGCCGACTTCGAGGGAAACAACCTTGACACATAGGAGCACAGGCGGGCCCCAGGAAGTATCCTGGGCGTGGAGGATACATTGTTGCCAGCACACAGAAGTCAAACAAGTAAGGATGGCAGGGCGGGGGGTGAAATCGTTGAAAGGCAAAAGCGTGCAGCTGACAGCCCCCGCGGGTAATGAACTATCACAGCCTAATCCTGCAATAGCTGAAAGCCGCCAGAAACGGCCTGATATGCGTGGGGCAAAAAGCAAGGAGCAGACAGAAAAAGTTGATTCTACGGAAAAAAATTAAAGAACTGTTAAACAGAAAAAGACACAAATGAAGAGCACCAAAGGTGCTGATATCGGCCAATCCATTCAGAACGTTCACATCGGCCAACCTCTTATCTCCAATATATTTCCCCCGATTGATGGTAATATGCATAATGTGTTGACTGTAGAAGGGGCTGAAAGAGAGGAACTGATTGATCAAACTGGTGCAGTTGATGTTGTTGATCCCCCCGAATATGCACTGGAAATTACTATCCCTATTTTTCAATCAAGTCCAGCTACCGGCCTTGGAATGGCTCATGCAGAGATTAGTCATAAACTCCCAACCACTTTCCCCATAGAAGACCTACAAAATCTTGATATTACTGCAGCTGGGAAAGCTGATATAATAAACAAGGACGTGGCTAATCTTATTGATAATGAAAAAACCCATGGCCCCCGCCAAAAACGCCAGACAACATAAATAAATTTTACTCATTAATGGATGAATCAGAAGTTTCAGACGCAAGCGTATCCGCCGCTAGCGAAGGAGGGAGCAATAATTCGAACAACAGCACAGAGTCAGAGCTCTCCATGAAAGCCTCTGTACAAAAAGAACCCTGAGGAGAAAATCTAGTTGGCACAAGAAGTGCAAGACCCCTGATCAGGGTAGCACGATGGATCTCAGATGGGACTACTCTGCCTCACAATTATCTACTCTGACTGATCCAACGGTGTGCTCAAGGGGCAGTCATACACCCTCAGCAAGTACAGGGGATGGAGTAGCCGATACCAAGAGAGAACCCACTTTGGCAGTGGTGTTACAGTCTATCAAGAGCTTTCAAGAGGAGGTCAAGCTAGACAGCTGAAGATCAAGCCTCGCCACGCAGAAACTACAAGGTACCTTAAGGAAAGTGGGCAAGACCCGTGTTGAAATTGCGGACAGAATGGCCTCTGTCGATGTACGCACTGAAAACCTCAAGAAAGATATTGTTATTTTGAAGACACAAGGGGAAGAAAACGATGGAATAGTTAAAGATCTAATGCTCAAAGTCGAGGGGCAAGAGAACAGATTACAACGTAATAACCTATGCATTCTTGGTATCTCGGAGGGAGCGGAAGGGAACGATCCCAGGACCTTTATGATCACACTCCTTAAGGGAGCTTTCCCGGAACTACACCTCTGGGATTGAGACAAGGAGATACAACGAGCTCATCATTTTCCACTAACACCATCCAAACGACCTACCTCTTCTTCACAATACCCACGTGCAATGCTGCTATACTTCGGGAATTTTCTCCTGCGACAGCTACTCTATGATCTCGCAAGACCAACAAACAAGAAAACATTCAATGGCATCTCCTTCTTCAACCGGCCTGATTTCGCTGATGCCACTGTGGAGCGCAGATGGAGGATGAGCAACTTTTTGCGCCATTCCAACAACTTAGTGCAACATTTTATATTCAGAATCCTACCCGCCTAAAGGTCATATTCAAAGGATCCACACGCAGCTTTATATTGTAAATTCAGGCCCAGGCATACTTACGAGAGATCACAGACCGAAAATAAATGGCATGTATGAAACCCCAACAAAGATGGTGTATCTTAACCCTTTCAGTGCCAAGACGCATGACTCCTCATGCCTTTCACCCAAAATCCATGAAATGTCAGGATGCACCACTTTGCAGCAGGAGGTCAGTTTGCCAATGATCACCTGTATATTTGTTGTTATAAGGTGCCAACTAGATGCCTACTGTGTTCTTATGAGAAGAACAGTTGTAAGACTGTAGAACATGATAGCCTATCACATGGCGGTTGGCCGTTCAGCGAGGGTGCGACAGGATCTTACAATTCTAAAACCCTGTGTGTTTTCTATAAGACTTTTGCTTTCCAATAGGAAACTCTTTGGTTGAATTGTGAATGGAGTGGCCTATTATTGGTTTAACTGTTATGACTCAGATTTCTGAGAAATAAGATACATACAGTCAAAATAAACATGTGTTGGGTGTAGTCGCAGGTGTGAAGTCCGCATGTGCAAGGACATGTACAGTAAAATGTTCTCCCAGGTGCCCAGTGTTAAGGAGTTCGGAAGTTCGAGGCTGAACTCCCAAATGGCATTCTGAAAGGCTAAGGAATCCCAAAGCAAACAGCACGTTTTCAAGCCAGTGTGTTTGCATGCAATTAGCATGGAATCAGAATACATTCATCTTTCCTAATGGGAAAATGAAAGCAGTCAACGGTGAAAATGATGCCAAGGTGCGGTCAAAGCACAGGCCAAAATACATTTCTGGCTAGCAAGTTCCCTTTGCAATTCTGAAAGGCAGTGCCCTCAGAAACAAAAGCCATGCAACCCGGCACAAAGGAAGGAATGCAAACAGAAGAATCTCTAAAGCTGCTGTACAATTTGTCAGCTGCCACAGCTCCCCTTACTGAGTCATTGATAAGAAAGATTAAGCACAGCTCCTCAGATCTGAGTGAAAGGAACAGCCTTTGGATCACCCTCCAGGCAATAAGGTAAATAGACATTTTCATACTACACAGCAATATTGTACAGTCCCGACCTCTTGAAACATATACTACACTTAACAATAATAAGCATTTCTAAATAGCGATTGCTATTGCTGTCCTAATTTCCTCGTGCTGTAAATACGTGGTGATACTATTAACTAATGCAAAAACAACAATTGATGGACAGAATGCAGAACAATGTCATACATTCACCCGCATTCAGAGATCTGGGCCTAAATCCATCGTTTTTTGCTCACCATGCCATTCCAGTTTGAACCCAGCCATATGCAAATCAGTCTTGACCCTGTGCCTCATGGGAACAGTCCAGTCCGAACTGCCAAGCCAGGTCCTCCCTGGACTAGAAACAAGCATCCTAGGACCGGTTTCGGGGTTTCACCCCTCTTCAGCCAGGATAGCTTGATTCCAGTGGCATGGAGAGCACTATTAACTAAAACATTGCTTCTCACAGTATCAACCTTGAAAGGATGAAAGGCTGAGCCGGTCCTGCCCTGCTGATATTTGAATATGTAACTCGCAGGTTTACTTAGTGATCATAACTCACTGGCAAAATGTTCACCCACTAAAGGGCACTGCTAATTGTTTGCGAGCCTAGAGTGGTCTAGAGTGGTCAACAAAGATAAGAGCAAACTTCATAAGGGCGTGGCCTTCCACCATGTTTACCACGCAGAACCACTACCTCAACAATCGCTGGACATGAACTACAGTTATGTCTGTGCATATATGTAATTGAACGCATGCAAAGCATTTCCCTTACGTACTATTTTTGACTATTTGTTCCGTATTTTTATTTAGGTGCTTGGTTAGTTATGACTTACTGATAGAAACTTCAAACTGTTCAATAACAAGCAATTTCAATTGACCCCTTGCCGGCAGATTTCATACTTTTTCCTTTGCACGAGGTTTGTGAACACGTTCGCACAAGTCAGGAAACCAGTGTATTTTTGACTCAGTTGTTTTCTATTTTTGAAGCTATTCATTTTTGTTTTACTGCTCGTTTTAGGTGTATTTTTATGTACCTGAGTGTCACTGAACTTCAGAGGTGCAGGTTTTAGGTCAAGCCTACAAAGACAGTGGAAGCTGTCTGTTTATTAAAGACACATTATGAGCTTCCCAAGAACATACATAGGTTTGCAGCCTGCCCATTGCTTACAATTGTTTGGCTTTAGTCTAACTCATATTTGCTTGCTTCTGTTGTTTAGCTTCCTTGTTTCAGATTGCCCATCTTGTGTTTGACCCTCCCCAGGAGCATAGCCTCTTTACTACATCTTTGATTGGCTGGCTTCTGTGTTTCATCTGCTCGCTTTTCGAGAATAAGTGGGCATATCATCAAGAGGGGGTGATAATTATCGCTAAGCGCACTTAGCGCTAGGATAATTATCGCCTGCTATTTTATCGCTGAGATAGCGTGCTATCAGCGACGCTTATCTCAAAAGCGATAAAAATACCAGCGATAGCTACAAAATGTGCGATTATCGCTGGAAAACCAGCGATAATCGCACAAAAAACAGGCGATACCTTGCTGATAGGGCAGGGTGGACTTAGCCATTATATCCATCTTCCATTGGATGTAATGGCTAAGTCAACCTGAAAGCAGGCGTAAGGAAAGTAGCGATAACCAAGGTTAGCGCTACTTTTCTTATCGCTATGCTCTTTAGCGTGCAGCTTGTAAAGAGGAGAAATGTCGGGTAGCGACATTTCTCCCGTTATTTTGGGGAGGAATGCCCACTTTGCATCTCATTAGAGATGCAAAGCTGGGCGTTAAGGGAAAGGGTGCTGAGGCAGGGATTCACTCGATAGTGGGACCTTGCTAATAGAGTGATACAATTATCACCGCTTTCCGGCCGAAAACGTGTGATAATTGTCTTGATGATATGCCCCTACTTTTTACTGTTTTTAAGCACTCTTTGGATTGCATATGTTTTTCAGCTGTCTCTTGTGTGCATTTCTCCTCCCTCTTCTGCACCTTGCTCTCTCTTGCGGCTGTGCTTCTCTTCCCCCACTTGCACTCCTGTTGCTCTCTCTGTCCTGTGTCATTCTTCTATTCCCCCTACACTCCACATTTCTTACTTTCACAGTGTTCTCTAATATTGTTTTCCCCCCCTCGCTGTCTGTGATTCTTCCCCCACCAACGTCTTCTGTGTACTTCGGAATATCTGTGAGTGAGGTGTGTAATGTTAGGATCCTGTGTGCTGAACTACTGCTGCAGACATTGGCAGCGGGGCTCCTCACCTACTCATTTAAAGGGGAATGGGAATCCTAGTTATCGGACCTCACTTTGGTCTCTTCACCAGCCGCGGTCGGTAGTAGGAGTAACTGCAGGGCGGTGATGTGGGGAGGGGCAGGGGCAGGGTGGGGGGTAGTAAACTATGGATTACGGAGGTTTACAGGTAAGTTTACATATAAATTAATAAAACGAATTTTGTTGCGTGCACTGCATCGCATTTGGGGATGCAGTGCACGCAACGAAATTCGTTTTATTAATTTATATGTTAATTTATCTGTAAACCTCCGTAATCCATAGTTTACTACCCCCCACCCTGCCCCTCCCCCTCCCCACGTTACCGCCCTGCAGTTACTCCTACTACCGACCGCGGCTGCTCTACACAGTTAGCTGCACGCTAACATTTTAGGTATACAGGCACGCTTAAGAATAGCCACAGCGCCAGAGTTTTGAACTGCAGGAGCCTATATTCGTTGACTTGCCACTGCATAAATATCAAGCACTGATTCTTTATCATTTTATTTTCCTCTCTCCTTCTGGCCATGCTTCTTGACCCCCGTCCAGAATAGGAGTGGTTAACTTCTAGCTCCTAATAATTGTTAATGCCAGCCGTATCTATTTGGTAGTCAGACAATATTAAAGTCTATTGCACTCAATGGTCGAAGTGGGTAGGATCTGAGGGGCAGGACGTGCCCGTACTTTTTCAATTTAAGAACAGTTCTCCTACTTTTTGTGAAAAGGGAACCGTCCTGATGCAGTTACTTCCGACAGTTGAAATGGTTCAGCTGAAGTGTCCAGCAGGGAGTCTCCTGTGCCGTGAAACTGAGGGAGGGAGAGGCAGCTAACCAAGCCTTCTTGCCAGGGTGCCTGCTCGCCTGAAAGAAATGTAAATGTGCACAACTGGTTAATCTGCAAATGTAAAGGGTGCTTGAAAGCCGATATTGGCCTTAATTGATCAAATCACTTGAGGATTCCTGATGACACAGACAGTTTTTTTTGAGTGGTAATACATGAGAGTTACCAGCTGATCTGCAAAGTGTGTTCTTTAAAAGACAATAATTAAAAAATTGCACTACATACAGTCTCGGTATTACCAAAATCTATATTTTGGAAGCACTTTTTTTTTAATCTTAAACCTGTTTGCACATTTTGTGGCACCCTAGCAGCCTATCTTATACCGTTATATTGCAAGTTTCAAACTATGTACATGTTAAATGCGCTTTCTGTAATAGACTGGGACCTCCTAGCACTGAGCACACACAGGTCATAGTTCTACACTACACCAACTAGGCTTCAGTTTTGTGGCTCTCTGGTTATACGCACAGACCCCGACAGTGCATTAACTGATAGAGGTTTCATAATGTATGATAGTGCATTGCCCACTGATGAACTTAACTTGCATTTATTTTCATTTAAACTGTGCGTTATTTTATATATACTAAGCTAAAGGTGAAATACTGAAAAATGTTTTCCATTACCCCCTACATAAATATACATCCTGACGTCATGTGGTTCATACTGGGAAAGTTATATTGCTACATATATATTTCAAAAGGGTAGCAGGAGTGTTCCGTGGATGGCCCAGGTCAGAAATCCCAATCAATTTTTCCTCATGTGCCTACTCCTAGAGTTCTGACCTCTCACAAAACTCAATCTATAGCAAATTATTTTCCCAGTAGTAGGAGGGTAACAATGTATCCTAGTTCCCATTGAACATTTCAGATTTAATTTTGCTTGTAGCTGAAATCACTCTTTTGATTCCAATATTTTTTTTGCAAAGTCTTTTTATTTCTTTTCTCAATCAATCGCCAAACGTTAGCATCTTTTCATATAAAGTTCTTTTTTATTAAACATTCAATTTTCAAAGTGAGAGAAATTCAAACATAATCAAGAAAAATAGATAGAGAAAATTTAAATTTGGGAAGATAGATGAAAATACACTGATGAAGTCCATACAAGGGATGAGGTTGGCGAGGTCTGTTATGATGAAGTTGGAAAATTGGATGTTTAATAAAAAGAACTTTATATGAAAAGATACCAATGTTTGGTGATTGATTAAGAAAAGAAATGTAAAGGCTTTCCATAAAATAATTGGAATCAAAAGAGTGATTTCACCTACAAGCCAGATTAAATCTGAAATGTTCAGTGTGAAAAAGGGTACATTATTGCCCTCATACTAATGAGAAATTATATTAATACATATCCTTGCAATGATTGATCATTGTTTCTCAAACGTACCAGTTGATTTGAAATGTACTCTCACAGTAAACTTTTCGATATAAACTTTGAACAGAATTCTAATATACATACATAAATCAAGAGAAAATGCCACCCAAAAACACTGCACTTCCCTAGTGAGAAGGAAGACTGCACCATTGCTCCAGGATAGCGCAGTGAGTCATTGTCTTCACAATCAGTCACATTCCTCTCCTGTCCAAGACTTCACACCCATCTTGTTGGCTTGGATGTTTCTGATAGCTGTAACATGTTGGGTTTTTTAAAGCCCCCTCCTTACACTTTTCGATGCCAGTAGTGGTTAACAATAATTGAAAGAGAAATGTGAAAAACATCTACCGAGTGAGAGTGGGTAACATGTACATGTCCAAAAGGGTGGAAGGAAGAAAGGACGTAAATACAGTAGCCCTAAAACATCCCCCACCTCCTTCACCATTTCGTAAGATTCGCACCAAACGTTCAGACCTATAGTTTATTATTTCTAAGCCTGGGCAAAGCACTACGCTATGCTCGCGTAGTTTGCGAAGTTCGCGCTACTTCGCACTACGCGAATTGCACGTAGCACAGTGCGAACACGCGTAGCGTAGTGTTGCGTAATGCTGCGGTAATTTTTTGCTTGCTCGCGGTTCTCAACGTCAAGTTGGCGACCGCGAGCAAGCAAAATGACATCCCGGCGAGACTTTTTCCTTGTTCGCGATCAGCAACATCAAGTTGGCGATCGCGAGCATGGAAAATAAACCTTCCGGCGAGATTCCCAACGCGAGGAGGTCAGGTTTCTCATTGCGAGTGGTCACGTATGCTTGCGACCGCTCGCGATGAGAAACTACCAGTTTGCGTTGAGAAAGCTGCCGCTTGAGTAAAAATCTACTCGAGCAGCAGAAAACTACAGCTCGCACTGTGCAAGATGCCATTTTCAATGATTGCACAGTGCCGGTTGCTTGTCCGCACTGTGCAATCATTGAAAACGACATCTGGCACAGTGCGAACAAGGTACTACGCAGTTCACGAAGTGCTACACGTAGCTCGCGTAGTGCGAAGTGCACTTTGCGTAGCTTCGCGAAGTGCTACTTCGCGAACTACGCCCAGGGTTAATTATTTCGACACGTTCACCCCGTTAGTTTGACAGCTGATGAGAGCTCAGAGTTACAGCCCTCTTCAGCGCTTGCATTATGATGGTTCGAGTCCCTGTGCAGTTGCTGCATTAGTCCTATAGTTGAGAAACCTTAAATTAAGGTGCATGAGTTTTAGTTCATCACGATATATATAGAGGGTCTGTCCTTTTATATACATACAAATGTCAAAATCACCTTTACAACATTTTATATGTTGCTATAACGTTTGGGATTGAGGGACTTTCCATTTTAGCAATGGCTAAATCGTCACCAGGTTTCTTTTGGCCATGGCCTGATTGTTGGAGGGAAGCTTGGTTTAAGCATATCTCCTTTAGGTTTATGTAAATAATGAAGAACCACCAAAAAGAGAGCAAATCCCTACAGTCAGCAGACAGATTAACAGAGCCCCCTTCACATCAGAGGAATCCTGCAATAGAATTGCCGACTTCTTTGCCGAGAAAGTGACAAAAATCTATGATACTTTCCCTAGAGAAGCACACCAGGCCACTAGCTCTAAATACACTACATCCACAGTAGTCAAAGATTCAACCCTAGAGGAATTTATAATGCCAGAGCCAGATGTAATAAGGAACTGGCAAACTGAATCAAATCAGGTTGACCTAGGGACCCAGCCCGTCCCGAAATCTTATTACAAGGAGCAAAATATATTGTACCTTTCATATCAGAACTTATCTCCCGCTCCTTCCAATCCGGAGAAGTTCCCTATGAATGGAAGCAAGCTATGGTCTGCCCATCAAGGAAAAAAACACAAATAGATTATGAGGTACTAGATAATCTACGCCCCATCTCGCTCCTACATTTCTTTGCTAAAATTGCAGGGAAAAAAGTTAACACTCAGCTCACAAAACACAGCGATTGTAATGACCTACTACACTGCTCACAATCAGGTTTCCGTGCCGCACATTCCACTGAAACCGCCTTGCTCCTAGCCACAGAAACTCTAAGACAACGGGCGGACAAAGGACATATAGCTGCACTGATCCTGTTGGATCTCAGTGTAGCATTTGACACAGTCTCCCATGGCTCCTCCTACAGAAGTTAGAATCTTGTAGAATCCGGGGTATAGCTTTGAACTGGATGAAATCCTTCCTGGCGGAAAGGGGTTTCTAGGTTAAACAAGATACATTCAATTCCAAGAGATCTCCCCTATTACAAGGAGTTCCCGAGGGGTCAATACTGAGCCCCACATTGTTCAACCTATATATGGGTCCCCTTGCTGATATAGTGGAAGGCCACAAAGTGTCCATTGTATCATATGCTGACGACACTCAGCTTATCTTCACACTATCGCAAAATCCAGAACATAATGCACATCAATTTTCCCAATGTATGGAGGAAATAACAGCATGGATGGCAGACCACTGCTTAAAACTTAATGGCAGTAAGACAGAAGTGATGGTAATAGGAAGTGCGTCTTCTATCTGGACATCAGCTTGGTGGACGGAAGCACTTGGCCAGCTCCCAACCCCTAAAACCGAAGTCAAGAACCTTGGAGTATGGCTTGACCCTAACCTGACATATGAAAATCAAATCCGGAAAATAACAGGCAAATGTTTCAGAACTCTGAAAACCCTATGGAAGGTCATTGACCTACTACCGGTTCAAGCCAGATAAACTATAATACATGAATGGGTCACCTCTCAGATTGACTACGGCAAAGTTCTATACCTATGTGTAGCTAAAAAAAGCTGATAAAGCTGCAATCAGTCCAAAACGCCGCTGTCCAGCTAGTGCTAAATCTACCTAGGAGATCGTACAACAGAAAAGCCCTGGCCAAATTACATTGGTTGCCAGTGGGCAAGAGGATCCTGTTCAAGGCAATGTGCTTCTGCCATCGTAGCCTAGCAAATAAAGGCCCAAGTTATCTACAAGACATGATTACACCTTACACCCCCAAGCGAAGCCTAAGATCTGAAGGAAAGTCATTGGTAATAGTACCCAGATTTAGGAAGGCCAGGCTAGGAGGCTGCTCTTTGAAATACTTGGCAGCAAAACATTGGAATTCACTACCAATGGATTTGAGGAAAGAGCCATGTGAAACTGCTATTAGGAAAAGGCTGAAAACTTGGCTTTTTCCCACCTATAAACCAGAATAGACCTTGAAACACAGCTAGCGTTCACCTACCTATCTCGTGTCATTTCTGAGATTCTGCTCAGCGCGGGGACACACCGTTGATGTAACCAGTCACTCTACAAATGCTGATGATGATGTTTTATGAAGAAAGTGACATCTTCCTGATAATATCTCTGTAAGAAGTTGGGTTGTTGGTTGACTGGGGTGTGAGCCCAGGTCAAGCAGCAACCACAATCCTTGTCAGGGTGAGGCACACGCGTACCCTAAAATAACCTGTGCTCAACCTCTGGCCGTGTTGCACAGAGCAGTGAGGCTTAACTTAGAGGCAGGTTGTTAAGTATTTGTGCAACCCTTCAAACAGTAACACAGCGAAAACACACATCACGAAAAAGATCGAACACAAATTTAGAGTAATTCTTAATCAATCAAACAAGACTAAAATTACAAAAATCCGATCAGTAGAAACAAGTATATTCACTTTGAAATATTTCAGTAAGAATAGCGGAAAAAAGCACGCAGTGCCAACTGTAGACGTTTGGTTGCGCCGGACCGGGTCAAAGTCACAAGTTCAGGCCGACTGCGCTGGAGTGCGTATTAGCTACAGACTGCATCTGTAGCTTTCACAGATACCAGCACTCTAGAGCCCTAATGCACTATTACAGTTGAAAACTAGGGATGTGCAATTTGCACACCAACTGGTTTGCAAATGGTAATACAATTTACAATGTGAATTATGTACTAATAGGTTGCAAAGTAAACTGTCTATTCACAAGGGGGGGGGCACAAAATGATTGCATAATTATTATCACTTAAGCAGGTGACAGTTTGAACCTTGCCTGAATGGAGGAATGGAGGCCTTCAAAGGACACTAGGTCTCTGCCCGTACAGTTACATTCTCAATTATGAAACATTTTTTTAAAGCAGCCATGTCCATTGAAGGGTCAGGGGCTGCTTCTAATAAAATGTTTCTTGTTCAGCAAGACCTGTGGTGGTGGGTGTGCAAAATGTGTCCTCTGAAACACTTTCTATTGTGAGGGGATCACCAAAATTCCCAGAGGAGAAGCTGTCCCACAGGGTCCACCACAGTTACCACCAACACACACGTTTCAGTAAGTGATCAGTGATTTACAACTGCACTTGAGGAGCCACACCATTGATACACACATTTCCAAATCACATAAAAGAAGGGGCATACCCCTTCATTTTTCCTCCCATTTGTCATTTGGAAGGAGTCACAAACGTTCTTTTAGAGGTCAGAATGGTTTCTCTGACTCATAAAAAGGATTTAACATATTATGAAAACTCGTTTGCTATTGCAAGCCCTGTGATCTGGCAAATATCAGGGTGTGCATCCACAAAAGGGCTTTGATCTCACAGGTCCCTCAAGAGTGAACAGAAAGAGGAACAAGGGTAGGGATTGCAAATGTTTGAGATCACATTGGAAATTCATGAAAGCTTGTGTTGCTGAAATTAGATATAGTGTTAGATTCCTTACAAGCCACCCCAGCTTTAAAGCTTTTTTAGTAACTATTTATCTTTTAGGTATATGAAATGAGCAATTGGCTATATCAATTTCTAGCTCAGATATAGTTAATGTAAATGCCCTGGTATGCTCTGTGATAATATGCACGTGTGGTGGTAAAGCATGTTTATCAGATACTTCCATAAAAAGGGTGCATTCCCATTCTTATGTTTCCTGGCGGAGATGCAAGGACACATAAATTAATCGCGGCAACATTCTATCCTACGTAACTTTGACCTTTCCAATGGTGTGTATTTGGCTTGGCTGACCAATCCACCCTCGTCCCTGTTTACGCCCTTTCTCTCTCCTACGAGGAATAAATTACCAGCCAATGACAATATCAAATATGAATATGTGATAGCGAGAAAAGCATGCTGGCTAACGTGAGGGAAAGTTTTTGGAAAAACATACCACAGCTGCACAACAAACACAACAGATATATTTCCCCAAAAATAAACACGAGTATCATACTGCCTGCCGTCAGAATGGAAAAGCATTCAAAAGCTAATTATCATGTGTAATGTTACTAATCATGCAGATCCCTGTCAACAAGTACTTCACCCAGTCCCGCTTTGCTCATTGTTTCCCTTTAATATTGCAAAGTGGTTCAAGATAAACAAATGGTCTTGTTTCTCAATAGGATCTCATTTCTTTTAAGCAGCTGAGAGGTCCTGCTTGAGGTAGAAATAAGAATTTGGGGGCATATCAGCAACAACCGGCGATAATTATCGCTCAGCGCACTTAGCGCTAGGATAATTATCGCCGGATAACGTGGATTTTTATCGCTGAGATAGCGTGCTATTAGCAACGCTTATCTCAAATGCGATAAAAATCCTAGCGCTAACTGCCTAACGTGAGATTATCGCTGGAAACCCAGCGATAATCTCACGCAATGTGGCGTTAGCTTGATGATAGGGCCTCACATATTAGCCATGATATCCACCTTCCATAGGATATCATGGATAAGTCAGTCCTGAAGCAGGCGTAAGGAAAGTAGCGATAACAGGGGTTATCGCTACTTTTCTTGCCGCTATGCTTCATAGCGTGGGGCTTGATGATAGGAGAAATGTCGCTTAGCGACATTTCTCCTGTCATGTCAGGTCAGGAACGCCCACTTTGCATCTCATTAGAGATGCAAAGCTGGGCGTTAAGAATTTGTGCGCTAATGCAAGGTTTCATGCATTAGCGTGACCTTGCTAATTAGGCGATAAAATTAACGTCGCTTTTCGGCCGAGAACGGCCGCAAAAGCGGCGATAAGTTTCTATCGCCGCCTTGTAGATATGCCCCTTGGCTTTGCCAGACTTCTCCTAACTTGTTTGCCGTGTGAGAAAGTAAATGCCCTGTTGATATTAAGGGAAATAGACAAGACAATGAACTTTCCTCATCCCGAACAATGCCTGTATTCCATTATTTAAAAATAGCAATGTGACAAAGGGCCAGAGTTAGAGTTTGGCGGACAGATATTACACCGCAAACGTGACGGATATCCCGTCTGCCTGATTACAAGGGCATTATATCCGACTCCATTTGTGATAAGGGGGGCAGGATATTCATCATGTTTGTGATGGTGAACACATATACCGACCTCTAAATCAATCCCAATGTCTTCCTCATCCGCACTTTGTCCACCTTTTAGCGGCATAGTCAAGCTCAAGGCTTTAACCAAAGCAATTTATATAGGCATGAAAAAAGCAGCAAGCACAAGGTAAAGTATTTCAAGATATATGTATGTAAAGTACCTACTGTCATACATTATAAGGATATTGCAAGTCACCAAGGCGTTCCTTGACCATAAAGGAATGAGGCAGAAGGCCAAGCTTCTTCATAAGATCATGGAACTACATTATAACCCGCACCACAAACCTCTTAAATCATTGAGGCGGTGCACCATTATATCAAAAGAGATAGGATATTTGCAAACGTGAAGAATAACATTTGGATCTTTAGTGCAAAATTAAACATTCCAAAAAGCAGGTAGATTTTTGCTGCATAAAGATTTAGAATCAGTTTAATACAAGTCAGATTTTAAAAATGCTGTATATCAGACTGTGTAGAAACATGTAGAGAGATTCTATCTTTCCTACAATTATCTGACGCGGGCAAAAAAGAACCTTCTTACTATAAATATCTACTTTCTGCTTATCACTGATCATTAAGAAAAACAGAACAGTGAAGAAAAAGCCACGTTCCTTTTTTGTTTTTAAACAACAGCTTTAATTATGCCGGTGACCTCCCTTTGCTTTTAGCTGTTGGCTCTGACTGCAGGCATTGTGATGTCAGAACTCAATTGTAATGCGTTTTTACACTTGAGCGGCACGTCATTTCTTTATTATAGGTAACTAGGAGAATCACAAGTAATCTTTATTAAAGAAATTAGAGATGGGATTTTACACAGGGATTGTGTTCTCTCATTATCATAAAGAGCATAATGCATGGATGCACTTCATTCAAAAAATTAAAAGCAGCACACAGGAACTGGTAAGCAATAAATTTCCAGCTGGAGTAAAAAAAAGTTAGTATTAATCATCTGGTGGAAGTTTCAGGTTTCAGACCTAAGACAGACCTTTGCAATAAGGGTTGCTTCAAGTTTAAAACAGTAGAGAAAAGTTTCAGGTCCAAATGTGGAGAGAAGTCATTAGTGGGACACGTTGTTATCACCAAGCCAGATTTTAAAGACAACTACCTTGCATGCAAAAGAAGTCGGGCCTATTCTAGCAAATTTACCTGGTGAATACATTTCAACATCCTTAGACTGGCCTAGTGAATCATGCATACTTGTTACCGTTGGGTTATTTTTATAGGCCAGGTTTCCAATTGAGACAAGAGACCAATAGAGTGACAAGACACTGAGAGAGGATACTCAGTCAGAAGCCAGACTGAAGGAAGGGGGCATAGTGCATAAGTACAATTACCCCGGTATAGTAATACGTAATCGCTTTGATGTATTAGCAGGAGTGGATTGACTACCCAGTGAAGAGATTAATCCATCACAGTCAGAACTAACAGAAGACAGGCCCCTGCATGTTAAAAACAAGACAGGGAGAGTAACAGGGGAGGGAATACCTACAAATAGAATAACAAATAACCTGTCCATATTAAGTTGGAATATTGCAGGGATACGCACTATATGAGCAGATAATCGAGGAATGGATTATTGTAAAACATTCAGGATAGTGTGTCTACAAGAAACCTGGGATGCAGATGGGAACATATTTATGGATGGGTTTACAGCTTTCCAGGTTAAGGCAGAGCCGTCCCTACCTGGTAGAGATAAGGGGGACTTGGTAACGTTCATTAGCCTGAGAATAGAGTGTACTGCTGAACTGTTAACATTTGAGTCTAGCAATATTCTGGGAGTATTACTTTCGTTCACCCATCATAATAAAATCGTGATAATTAACGTTTACAATTCACCCTCTGCTAAAATACCCCTGGAGACAGAGCTCTGGGGCTTG
This sequence comes from Triturus cristatus, assembly GCF_964204655.1. NCBI lineage: Eukaryota > Metazoa > Chordata > Amphibia > Caudata > Salamandridae > Triturus > Triturus cristatus. The sequence continues at coordinate 585,896,402 of NC_140591.1, read as the reverse complement.
TATGAAAAGACCGTCTTAGAGTGGTCCTACTCGCCAATAGTTTTGTTAGTGGGAGATTTCAATTTACATCCCTGCGACATGTGCTGAGGAAAGGGACCGGGTCTGGCCTGAGGAATTAGAGCTGATTCATTTCAAGCATACTAGACAAGGTGATAATTTTAACCTTTTAACCTCAGAATTTATTCTTTTTAATCTCTTACTTAGAGAAGTGTATGTCTCAGCCACGGCGGTCCCGACTTTTAAGGGAAGAAATAAAAACTCAACTATAGATTATATTTTGGTTTCAACTCGCTTGCTTCAATATTTGGTAGATTTTAAAATAGTATGCAATGCTTTTAGTGATCACAACCCAATAACTGCAAAGTTTAGCTGGAGTGATCTTGAAGCAAAGACGCCCAATATCCGGAAAGACCTGTTTATCATCAAAACCCAAGGGAGGCGTATTAGCTGGGGAAAAGTACTCACAGAGGACTTTTTAAGGAATCTGGTCTAGAGGTGGAGCTGTGATTTTGAGGTCTGTCTGCATGAAGACACATATGGTTTGGCCATTTTAGACTCTTTTTCCATCATCTGCAAAGAGATTCATCAAGCCCTGACCAGAGATAATGTTAAGGTTATTAGCTCAGGACCTAACTGGTTCGATAAGAACTGCTCAAAGACCCATAAAGATTGGATGATAGCATTAATGTCTAAACCGAGGCAGAGATGCGCAGTTAAGGCAGCCAGACAGGCATATGCGCTAGCTCGCAAGGTAAGATTGGATGCCCTGAAGAGAGAAGCTTGGGATAAGCTTAAAGAGGCCTGCAACAGAAAGAACAGTGCAGACTTCTGCAGGGTAGTAAATCAGCCGTTATTTAATGAGGGCACAGCGGTAGATTTAGGTGTTACAATACCTGCGCAGAAATGGGAAGAGCATTTTGGTCGCATATATGCTGGAGATTGTGAATACATATCAACTACCTGCCCTATCACAGAAAATACTGTTCACTTTGAATTAGAAGAGGTTAGGGAAGGTATAATAGAATAGTCAGCAGGGGAAGGCTCCGGGCCCTGATGCTGTTCCTGGTGGCCATTTAAAATTATTTATAGATCTTTGGGCACCCCTGGTCACACAACATTTGAATGCAGCAGCCCGTGATCATATTCCAGTCTCGTGGAAGCAATCGATCATAATACCCGTTTTGAAAAAGGGGAACCGTGCAGACCCAACGTGCTTCCGGCTGATCTCTCTGATAGACGCGAAAGTAAAAGTGTTGGGTAGGGTTTTATTGAGGCGTTTATTAGATTGGGCTAATGATAACAATATACTATCTGATATACAGTATGGATTCAGACCGGGACGTGGCACGATTGAACAGAATTTAAATCTATATTTGATAGTCAGCAAGTATACGGTGGCTAAAAAGTAAAGAATTCACTTAGCCTTCATGGACCTCAGCACAGCATTTGACACAGTGGTAAGATCTAAGCTACGGGCTGTGCTGAGGGACATGGGGATGGACGAAGCGATAGTTGGACTTTTGCACAATCTACATATGGGGCTCGAGGCAAGGGTAAGATTTGGCCCATCAGGAGAATGCACTAAGCACTCTAAGCTGGGGAGAGGGGTGCGTCAGGGTTGTATTTTAGCTTCTTTTCTTTTTATTTTATATATAAATCAATTAAATCAGTGTTTAAAAGATAACTATAAGGACGTCCCAAGGATACGATGCAGAACGATACCCGCCTTGCTGTACACGGATAACACCGTCCTTAGTTCTCGGACAGCTAATGGCTTGCAATCTTTACTGAACCAATTTTGTGAATTTATGGAAAATGTGGGTTTAAAAATTAATTTTACCAAATCATATATTATGACTTTAGGACCTAGAGGCACCAAGACTCGAAAATGTGTGATAAAGGATAACAATATAGGTATGGTTGATAGGTTTAGCTATATAGGCATATTGCTAGATGATAGAATGTCCTGAGCGCCCTTATTGAAATCACACACTCAATCCTTTAATGGGGCCGCTCATAGCATGGATGCCTTCTCTAGGCGTTTAGGTCACAGTCACATAAAGTCCATATTACACCTTTACAATGCTAAGTGTGTCCCGGCTGTAACTTACGGGGCAGAAATATGGGGTTATAAATCTCCTATATATTAATGCAAACAGCAGAAAATAAATACTTAAGGAAACTGTTACACATCCCACAGAATGTCCCGTCAGAAATAGTTCATGAAGAGATAGGGGAAGGTCACATAGCTGACTATATATGCTTACGCCCGATACTACTATGGTGCTCTATATGGACTAAAAAAGAATTGGATTTTAATAGACTAATAGTAAGAGATTTTTTTTTAACTTGAACTTTAGTTAACGTATACCATGGCCGAGCTATATAAAAACTACCCTGTCTAATTTGGGCTTACTGCATGTCTTTAATTTATCTGAGAAAATAACTAAATCAGTTTACTGCAGAAGTTAAGAATGTATTTTTAGAGCATACTCAAGAATTTAGACTGCAAGACTCACAGCATAAATGTTGTTGCATACATTATACAATGGTCAAAAGTAGTGAAAGAATGGAACTTTATCTAACACTGGACATGCCGAGGTACCATAGAAGACTTTTAACAGACATTAGACTGAATATGTTTCTGCAGCTTGTGGTAGGATGGCATAGGCAACAAGACCCTCCTGTATGTTCTTGTGATGAGTCTTCTGCACTAGACACTTTACACATTGTACTAATTTGCCCTAAATGGGCCAATTTGCGTCAAAAGTATATACGCCCTTTATTTGTACATTTGAATTCTAAACAAGCAAGACCTGCCTTTTTATATTTACAATTTTTAGAAAATTCTACTGTCTGCTGGTATGTGGCAATATTTTTAATATCAGTGGATTATGCTTATGCTTGATATTGAAATGGAGTGTATTTGCTTAATGATATTATTTGCTGCTTTTACTATTTTGGTACTTTTATGATTGTCAAATACGATCAAATAAAGTAATTATGCATTGATTGAATCATGCATACTCACAGTCATGATACTTGAATGTGTTTACATTTCTCTGAACAGGAGCTGTGAAGATGCAGTTGAACAAATATGCAGTGCCTTCAGGTTGGTTCAGAGATTGTGCCCAGTCACTTCTTTTTAAAGTTCAGGCATTTTTCGGCTTGGATACTACACAGGGGAGTTTCAAAGTTTGAAATCTACCACTTGGCTCCAAAAGGCATTTTTTTTAGCAGACCTACATCCTGGAATGGTTTTTTGTGTCTCAGAATCTAAACTGTATGGCCCGATCATTAAGTGTTGGAATGGCAAAATTGAAACATGTGGATAACATTTTTGACAGTGCAGACATTTCACAGTATGGATGCTGGTGAAGGCTTGAGACCGCCAGCTTAGTTCCACAAGGTGAGCTCTCACATTTCCTTCCTATGTTCAGACCGAGATCCAGGAAGCGTTTTTGGATCCTAGGGTCTAATCTCTATGGCTTGATCATTCGCAGCTAGAATGTTAAAGTTCAAAAAGGTTGGTAACTTTTTTCACAATTTTCACAAACATAGAGAAAAGTGTGGTGTCATGAAATTCTTTTTAAAAAAGGAGTAGAATTCACAGGCTGTTTTTTCTCCACAATTTTATCTCTGTGGTGGAGGATATTCAGCTGGTAGATTCTATTCAATATGTGTTGTTTCCTACAGAAACTGGATGATTTTTAGTTCCTTCCAAACTCTATCCGAGGCCATAAATCCTGAACTGAGGTGTCCTAGAGCCAGTGATGGTTGATACAATGCTTGACAACTATGTTTTCTGCTTCCAAAAACTAGAATCAGACATTTGCAGAAAACTATTATAACACATACATCTCCTTCTGATACAATCACTACAATGTAATAACCAGATGATCTGGAGACTGAATGTAAAGCCAGTCACTTCTCCATAACTGCTGGTTCCAAATAACTTCAATGGACAGACTGGACTTTTTGTCCTAATTTCTGAGTTCTGATCATTTAATCCTTAAAAACACTTTTGGTAACATTGCTTTATAGGCAAATGAGACTCTAACCCAAGAGGATCCAAGACTTCTTCATCCAGTTGGCTCAGGTATACTTCAAGAGCAATTTCTGAATGGTAGAGACATTACTGTCTAGAAGCAGCCTGCATGAAGACTTTCTGAAATTAAGCAAACTAGCCAGCCTAGAGGGTAGCAAAGTATTATTCTCAGGAGATGCCTCTTACAATCTTATTAATTTCACCCTTACAGTCTGCTAACAAACTAGTCAACAACTATGCGTATTTCAGCCAAAATTAATATAAAAACTATAATAAACGTAAAATACATGTAATGCATATTTTTGTTACTCTCTTAGCATGATAAATATGAGTACCCATACCTAATAAATAAACTTATGAAAGCGTTTATTTCTGAATCACGGTAAATACGTTTTTATGTTAGACTGTGGTTGAAATCAATGTGCACACTACCATGCTCGACAATTGTAGTAAATATTACAGCGGTGAACAGTGGTGTATTCGATAGTTTGTAGTGCTGAAGCCCATTTCTTTACTTATCTAATAAGTACTCCGCCTGAACTGTTTTTTTTTACAAACGCCGTTTTACAAATAAATTATAGAAACAAATAAAGTGCATCTAGTTTTGAATAAAAGAGCACTTTGGACACTACTTCAAACTATTCTTAACCCATCTACCTCTATAATTATGTGAAGATTTACAAATCCCCCTGAACATATTTTCATGGGCGTTTTTTCCTATTCACGAACTTTCTCAAATAGTACACCTGGAAAACTACATCAGGTGCATGGTTCCATGAGCTCTATGTGAAATGCCATATGACATGTCCCACATATTCCTATTCTCCATGTGCAGAATTCTGCAAGGCTCAACATTACTCAGAGGTGGAATGGGGCCACTGTGCAAAGGCACCTTTTCCTCCTCCACTATGAAAACTTTTTTTGAGAAAGCTCTTCACCTAGACCCCAGCAAATCTGTGGGAGGATCAATTCCCCTTACTATTGTGGAACGGATAGTTCATAAAATATGTTTACTTAGACCATGGTCCAGTAAATAGTTAAAAACAATTATTTCATTAAAACCATACAATCATTGATTATAAAATATCTAATACCCCTTACTTATCTCAAACACTACAACCCCTCAATTAATTTGATAAAACATATCTATTTAATTTTATAAAACTATGTAATCTTAACATGTGTCAAGCTTTCCTTAAATGCAGTTAAAAACAACCCAAGTGTGCAACTAACATCAAAGAACTCCATCCTGGATCAAAACTTCAGGGCTTTTTGTTGCTCCACCAAGCCACATTTCAATTAAACAGTTTTTAAAGCTCTATAGCGCTCCATTCTAAAAAATAAGCAATCCAATAAAATATGCACATTTGAGCATTTCACTCCCAGCGCACAGTTACAGAGGCCTTTGGATTTCTTTAATCCCTTAGCCACCTCACTGCACAAATACAAAGGTTTAACCCCGATATGAAATTTAAATATTTTCTACATCTAAGACATATATGCCAATGCCAACAGGTAGAGGAAAGTGGCTAAAACCTGCCAGCTGTTCCAATATCGGAAGGTAGACTTCTTTTTACACATATAGGTGAAGTCTCTAATTCTGGAAATAGATTCCCTTTTAATATGCATTTCTTTTTTGAACAATTCTGTTGAAAGTTCACACATGGAATGGTCCAAGGAATACAGACCTTTTACCCATAATAAGGTACATTGTAAGCTAACTGCACATTTCTGCTCACTCTATGGAATTTCATCCCTACACAGCAATGATAACTTTCCTTTCCTAGATACTAGCAGCTTATCTGAAAATTTCATCACTGCCCTTTCTGAAAGGCAGGAACATGAGGACAATCCTGTTTCAAGCCTTATAGCCTGAACAATGGCAGTTTTGGGGAGATTCAATATCCTCTTTAAGCACTACCCTTCAATTTTATCCTAATTGATTGTCTTACTTAATTCCAGCCCTACATAGCCATTTGGTATGAACTATTGCTTTATATGCTATCAAAACTGGGTCTAACATAGGCATCCCAGACTTTTTCCTAAATTTACTTAATCTCATAATTGTTGGAAGAGTATTAGCTTTAATCATCTCCAGGTGTGTCTTCCATTCTAACTTTGATATAAAATGCATGCCCAGGTCACGATACATGGTCGCTTCTTCTATCCTTCATTTTCCCAGAAACCATTGAAACTATTTTTTTTATCCCCAAACATCAATATTTTGTTTTTTTCCTTAATAATAGAGAGCTTTTTGTCATTAATAGGTCTTTCAATAACATCTCATTTACGCTACAAGCCAATTTGTGTCATGTCCATTTTCACTAAATAGTCCACATAGCGCAGACATGCTGCACGATGCCCACCTATCTTAGATAAAAAAATGTTGTTGCCCCATTCAGAGTCTCCGGAAAATCCCTTAAATAAAATGCAAATAGGGTAGGGGCCGAGACACATCCTTGACACAGTCCATTTCTTATTCTAAACTTCTCTGTTAATGTTCCGCCTCCATCAAGTTCTACTTGATCCCGATTTCCATAACGCAATTCTTTTAAAATACAAAGCAGGCCTCTCCAGATATCTAACTTTTCCAGAGTATCCCATAAAATCTCTTGATTAACCATAAAAAATGCAGCTCAAAAATCAACAAAACAACTCTTTCATATCAATTGCCTGTCTGGCCAATGCCCACAGGCTGCAACAGTGATCCAGAGTCGCGTGACCTTCTTTGAAGCCACCCTTAGTTCTTAGTTTCTTTACTTGCAATAAATTTAAACTGCCAGTTAGTATGGTCGAAGGTAATTTCTTTCACTGTCATGCATTTTTTGTAAATTTTTCTTCTTTTACAGACCCTCACTTCCTTGTTGGTATTCTTTCTATCTTTTAGGTTTCCTTAATTGACCATTCTAACAACTACGTGCAAACCACCACCTTTGTAGGAGTCCTCCCTGACCTGTATTGGATTTCCCATTTCTCATCTTTCACTGCTCTGCTTTTATAAAATTGAGTACTTTCCCTGTTAGTTCAGAGAACCAGTTAATTGTCCCAAATATTGTCGGCTTTTGGACCTCCCCTTTGGGCTCTAATTGGAGCTTTACTAGCATGTCCAGCTCCCTTTCATCTAATCTATTCTTTAACATCCTAGGAAAGGCAATATTAGTAATTACCACCCTATACTTTCCCATAGCAGCCTTAGGTGGCATACCGATTGGATTGGGAGGTGGTCAATGGCATCTTCCTCAAGTACCAGGAAGTCCATGAACAAATGAAAGTGCTTAAGTGGCACAAACATGCAATCAATTGGACACTTCTGGGAACCAAATCAAAAAGTCTTGAGTGCTGGTATATCATTTGGAAACACCCATTTTAAACAGACAAGGCCTAAGTTTTGCATCACTTCATCCCACTTTTTATCCATCTTTACGAACCTAATAGGAGGAAAAATTGCATTTTGCACATTATTGGCTTTCTAGAGTTCAGTGCAATTGTTACAAGACTTGTTCAGATAAATTCTATCATTAAAATCCCCAACTATAAGCAGCAGCCACCTTGTATAGGTATCTATACATACATATACATCTTCTAGAAAAAACCTTAAGTGAGATTCTTTATTCCCAGCATCGTCCAAATAAACATATATATTAATCACAATCAGATACTCCACGTTTGCATAGTTTTGATAAAGATCAATCTTACACATGTGTAACCATTTGCATTTTATCGGTAGGCATTTTATATCTTTAGCTACCCTTACTGAGGCTACTACTGTTAGGCTCCCTGACGGGTGACCCTTCACATTTCCATTTGCATCAACATTTGTTTGTAAACACCCTGCAAATTGAATGTTCTCCCCATGCAGCCAGGTTTCTTGAAAATAAATGGCTTCATTCTCCACTAGCATTTGTTCCAGGGATCCCATGAACTTTAACCTTCTCAGTCCATGCACATTCCAGCTTATTACTCTTAGGTCAAGAGGGGAGATGGGCCTCTCTTAATCTATATCAATTAGGTCTCCCTCCTCATTATCTTCTACCCAGACATTCACACCTCATTGGTTATTCACTGTGGCTCTGTGCTTCTTAAGGTCATTGCATATTCTTATAAACATTCTACCTTTTCCTCTTTGCAAAATTGCACTCCTTTAGGTCTCTGCCTTGCCTGCCACAGATCCCTCATTTGTTCTACGGATAGCGCAGCATTGCAATGGAGGAATATTGCTACTTGGGGTCTCACCACCTCTATATCTGGAATCAATGTAATTCCTTTACTATTCAATTTTCTTTCTTCCTTCAATATCAAATCTTTTACCAACCTTGGCCCACACCCTATCGTTGTTATTTCATTCCCTTCTTTTTGTTGCATGAACCCTACTCTACTAATATCCTCTGAAGAGAAGGCCTTAAGGGCTTTACGACTCTGAAATACACCTAAAAGGGTACATCTATTTAATAGCTTAAATTTTGATAATTGTTTCCCTTTTCTTGTAACCTCCAAAAGGACACACAAATTGGAATCCTGTTGCTCTTGAGCAGTGCCTGGATTTTCCAGATTCTGTACTCTCAGTGGGTACTCTATTTGACTCTATTGCTTCCCTCATTTTTCAAACCTTCTTATGCACTCATAGCCTTGATCACTCATATTTCTACTCTTTATACTTTCATCCCTCCACTCACCTTTACCTTCACTAGTTCCCTTTTCTATTCCATTCCAATAACTATTTTCCCCCTGTTTCCTTCCAGGAATGTTATTGGTTTCAAACTTCCTTTATTATTTATTTTTTCAAAATTACCACTGTTGGGGGATTTACTCTTCAATCTTACAGTCTGTTTTGTGGAAGCTTTGCTTCTATCTAGAAGGGATTTTTCACCTTTTCCTTTACTTTCTTTTTTCACCCTCATTCTCCCTTCACTTGCTGTTCTATAGGACAACCCTTTGTAAAAATAAATAGCATCACCTCTTTTTTAATTAACATAAGAACATGTGAGACATAAACTGAGGACTGCTTCTTCACATTTGGAGCAACCACTTCAACCGGGATTGAAACCGGCCTCACCAATGAGGTCATACAACCATTTATTTATTTTAACTCTGTTGATATAGTCTGTAGTAGTTTTATTTGATTACATCATTGTTCAATAGCACTGCTTCCAGTGTCCCCGAAGAGTTCTCTGCATGAGTAGAAAAACTTCCAGCATAGAAGCCACCGAGTAGGCTGAGGTGTCAGACAAAGAGTGGAGCGAGTCTCTGTTTTTCTTCACATGGAGCTCTATATCCCTTCTTACCTCTCCGTCCCCTCCTTCGCCTCTTCCAAATGACTTAAACCTTCTGTAGAAATACAATTTGATGGACCAACACAATCATTTATTTCACTAATCTCATGTTCTGCGAACCTACCGCTTGATGACCCATACATCAAATTAGGCAAGCATGAAAGACTTGGCTCTGGGAGAAATGCCTCTGTGGGTACCAAGCTGGTAATCTGAGAATCATCATGGGAAAACACTGAAGCTATTTGTAAGAGTTCATTGATCTCGCTTGACACTTCTATGTTAAATGGGTTGCCAGCTTGCCCCACCTTAAAGTGCTTCAGTACAAATTGTTTTATTGATGTTGTAAGGGAGAGTACTGAGGACTATGATCCCTCTTTCTACCCCCATTACAAATAGGAGAGCACTTCCACTTTTGATTATGCATTGGCCAAACCAGAATGTAGAAATCGAGGTTGAGTCCTACAGTCCTAATAGGTGGATTGGCTCAAATGACTGTGGCTTTTCTCCTTCCCTTTTTCATATTGGACCTCCTTTTATTTTAGCTCCCGACTGTCTTGCCAATTTTTGCTTTATTGCTGTCATCTTATCAAATTGAGATTTAAAACTCACATTTTGTTTCCCCCAAGAAAAGCATCCTTTGTCTCGCCCCACTTCAATTGTTGAGGTTTAGAGCTCATTTACTTACTAAACCCCCTTCACTTGAGTTGCATAAAAACATTTTTTACTTTAAAATCATGAGACCCCAGACACAGACAGTTCTTTGATATCTTAAGGGCCTTTATCAGCTCACTAATTAACTTTTCTGATGAAAAATAGGGTTCAGTGGGTTGAAGAACTATAGGTTCACCATCCCAAGCAAGTTGCCAGAATACTCCTCCAGCTGATCTTCCAACCAGTGTTCAGGAAATGTAACCACTGTAGTCTATTACACTTACCTCCTCCCTCAGTCACTTCCCAGCTGCTGCTGCCTCCACCTATAAACATCTTAGATTATGAGCTCCTCACAGGCATTCCAGTGCTGCCACTTTAGCATTATAGCCTTTCTACATCTTGAGTCCCTGTATTAGATGCTAGGCATCTGATGCTCCTTATACCCTTCAGGCTCCGCCGATTCTCCTCACTCTATTTGTCCTCCTGGGTGGCTTGCTCATCCTGCCGCCCACCCAACCCAGTGGCACTAGTAGCAAGCACAATGACGGTGAGCTGCTGTATGAACCGTGCACCGCAAGTGGATCAAGTGGGCCATGTTGGGGGCCAAGTTGCATGCAGGGTTAACAAACAAGTGGCGAAAGGCGCACGGCCACAGCACAATGTGTTTATCTCCTGTGGTCTGCCTCCTCTCCCCATGTCAGCTTCACATCAACTTCCTCTAAGAATGGCAGACATGAGCACAACAGCAGTTGACACTATGCATCAAGCATCCAGCATCACTGAGGAAGGAGGAACTGAACAGCAGGTATGTCCCTCTCAAGGATAGGTACTTCAACCTTTGGCTACATTAAGGCCCACTTTGCAATGGTTTTGCATTCTTTTTTTATTGCAAACCTAACTCAAAGTGTTGTGATAATATTTACAATCAAATGGGTGTTCCTAGGGGCACATTCTCCAGGCCACACCTGCAAAAAAGTTCCAGAATTCTGGTATTACTGGTGCATATCAGGCTACTAGTACTGATTTCTCTGGAAATGTTCCTTTCCAGGAGGCACAACGTGTGATCCCGTGGTAAAACTACATCTGAATATTACTGATACGCATTATTTTGGTAAACTCAGGTGCAAAATTACTGCGTCAGAATTACTGATGCTTTAACAAAGAGGGGACTGTTCATTTGGCCCACATTTCTGCAGCATATAAAGCTTAAATGTTGTGCACCTCAAAACTATTCAAGACCAAGCCTGCTTCATATCTTTTGTGAACCCTTTTAAGGGCATACAAGGTATGTATTAGAGCGACCTTACTTGTAAAAACCTGGTCCAGACAATTTTCCTTCTGACTCTGTTTCCATAGCCAATAGAAGGACAAAATTGTTCAGCTGCATTTAGAGAATGGTTGAATATTAGTGAGAAAAACAAACAGAAATAGATGGTAATTTGCAAATTTAGGGCCTGATTTAGACCTTCGCGGGACTCCTGTCAGCCCTCCGTGGCGAAGTTTACAAGTACTCTGTCGAGCTGACGGATTCCTGCCTGCTGTACTTAGATATGGTCTGGCTGATCCGCTGTCCGCTAACAGTCTGTTTTACATTGCGTAAGCGGCTCACCTCAATCTGTTACCATCAGAGTGGTGGGTTTGCACCAAGCCTATTTAGATTTCACAGTTGGGCTGGTGGGGTCTTAGTGGCTAATTTGTGATGGAGTGAGTTGGTAGCTGGATGTGTTTATGCTAATTGTTGTCACCTGCATACCTACAAGCGTCACCTGGAGGCCAGATGACTGGTGGTGGCTCTCCCAGCCCCCCCATACCACTATATCCCTGGAAGGAGAAGGTTTTGCACATCCTACATCCTGAAGGCCTGCCAGGAATCTCTGGTGGAGTGGAGACTGGTAAGTAATACTTTTTAATGTGTCACTAAACATTTATGTAGTTTTTTGCTTCTAAATTAGCTGTTGTTATAACATATGCATAGCAACCTCCCAACCAGCCCAACCTTCTGCCCCAACTCAGGTCCCTTCCTCAACCAAGTTCAAAAATTCAACCCCAATCCCAAGCACACTCACTTCTTTGCAGGCATCCACTCCCACAGACACAAGCAGCACAATCACATAGCATATTCACAAACACACAAAGAATCACAAAGAAACACACAAACTACATACCCACACTATTGAATATACACCCACAAGTACCACAAGCACAACACCTACAACCACCACAACCACACCAACCACCACAACAACACACTTATCAAAACCAACACACTTACACAAAAGCCCACCTACACACAAAGCAACACCAACCAAAAGCAAACACACACACTCACTAGATTATTAAACACAAATCAAAAACATACTCTTCCAAACTACACAACAAACACAAGACCCACACGCAACTGCCAAACATACAATCACAAGCACATAACCCACTCCAGAACCCTCTACCTCCAAAAGCCACACCTCCACCACCGCTGCTACCCTTGCTCTTTTTTTTCTTAAGTTTTCTTTTTGTAATTGTAAAAAATTGCATGAGAGAATTTTTTCAATTATTTTTTACATATTTTTAATTTTACAATTGAAATTAGTTTTGTAAGGGTTAATACCGGTGTGTTTATTTTAAATTAATAAGTGAAAATCTAAACACATATGCATTACACATAAGAAAAAAAATTGCATGGAAGAGCAATTTAAAAATGCACGAGTCATAGAAAAGCAAGTAAAAAAGTAGCTTACCTTCGACTCCGGCGACAACAGCGTTTATTTTGTTTCGTGGTCAAGTAGCAGCAGCAAAGTAAGGACTTCAACAATCGGGTTCATGATGGAAACGAAAGTGGATAACAGAAAAAAGTACGTTTCTACCTCATATTCCTTAGATTCCACCAACTCGGGTTTAAAGGTTTACCCACCACAGTTTCCTCACAGAAAGGCACAGCACGATTATTATTGGCTATCCTCCCCCCGACAGCCGCTTTTGCCTATGACGCTGTCGACGCGGGAGGAAAATTATGGCGGAGATGGTGGCACTGAGATGGACTGTCGTCCATTGACCCGACAGCATCTAAATTGAGTGGGCGGACCACCTAGTATGCAGGCAGAAAAACCGTAGGAAAAGTGATGGTGGGACCAGATCTGCCCAGATCTAAATCAGGCCCTGAGTGTCTTCGAATTTGGATCTTGAGAGAGAAATATGGAATGAAGATGCAATCTGCCGTACAGTGAATCTTAATTTTAGGTGTGGTTTTAATGGGCATTCATGCCAAATATGTTACCTACAGCAAAAGAAGAGAGACTGGGGCAGTGGTCTAATGCAAATGGATAGGGTCCTTCTGCAGAAAGTGACAAAGGGCCCCCAAGTCTCCCATTCCTCACAGATATTCCTTGGCCTCGGGCTGAATTAGAGCATCATGAAGGTCTGGTACCCTGCTGAAGGGCTGCTTCCCCGCACATCAGGAGCTGTAGGGGCCTACATTACACCACGGGTTTGGGGCTGAAATAGAAAAATGTAAGTTTGTTGTTTTTTGTCTGGGGAACAAAGAAAGCAAAGAAGTTGCAGTTTATCTGTTGCATTACAGCATGAGATGTACTCATGTATTTGGAGCTTAAAGTTAAAGAGGTTTGTGTCTTCACAGTTGTCATTATGGGATCAAACATTTGCTGTTCTTATTTGTGTTCCCTTGACAGCAGTGCTTGGTTAAAAAAAATAGTGGACTTGTTATTTTTTTCTCAAAGTACAGAAAATGTTTCTTGTTCCAGGTCTGTTTTGCTTCACAAAGAGCGAACCCATTTAAACTGATGTTTTCTCTCTTATCTGTCAGGTCTACCTAATTTGCATATTTTTTGAGCTGATCCTTTAGAAGCATGCTTTGGTTTTTTCTGACTATTTTTTATGTAGGATGTCAGCTTCAAAATACCTGAGCCGAACAGTTTACTTACAATAGTGGTTACAAATTGTTGCAAAATGTAAATATTGAAATACATTAGATCTGCAGCAGACAACAAAAATAATAAATGACACTCTCACAGACTAGATGTATGTATTTGTTAATTTACACTAATACAGTCATCAAGCTACCTATCCATCCATTCACCCACCAATAATATCAAAGCAAATACACTATGACATTTATTTCGCTTGCAACACGAATCCACCTATCCATCAATGCTTATGAATACTTCCACCCATTGTCACCCATGCATTTTAAGGATTGCATCCATCTGCATGAATCTATCCATTCACTCTCATTAATTCATCAATCCATCGTCAAAGCACGCATTCATCCATCAATAAATTCTCCCTATAATTCAATCTATCCTCCTGAATTACCCCATTTAAAAATCTTCTAACATTTAATAGAGCATCCTATTCTTCTATGCTTAACAGAAACGTCACAGAGTTGCTTAATGCTTTATAAAAGGAGGGTTCCCTCCGTTTCCCACTACAGACACACTTAGAATTTCCAAATTAGCAGGATGGATTATCTTTTTATATTTTCTCAGAACGGACTCCTTCTGTAACAGCACTGAAGCATTGTAACTCTTGAAATCAGAAAAGTATTTTTTGTAGGTATTTACCCTCCGTTACAGTTTGTAGCGCTGTTTCTTACTGCCCATACTGACTGCGTGGCTCTGAGTGGCTTTAATTATTTGGAGTAACGCAATGCAGAGCAAATTGCTGCATTGTGTTACTTTGCCCTGGGTAGTTGCGTGGGTGATTTTGATGCATCCCCAGATTTACAAGAATTTGTTAACCTAGGAAGCTTCTCTGGGGAGGCGTAACAAGGAGCAATATCTCTATTTCTCCTAATTTCTTCCTTGTTCTATGTAGAAAGAGGAATTTACCTCCCAGGACTGTTTTAGTGCAGGAAGGTGCCCCTGTCTGCACAAAAACAATCCTGCATGCAACACAGGCACCCTTGTACTGTGGTGGAAGGGTGCCTGCATTGACACTAGGCTGTAAAAAGGGCACATGGGTAAAGGACAGAAATGCACTGTATTGTAACGCTTTCCTGCCCTTTCCCTGTCACAAAGTGCAGCGCAGTAAGGTGACTTGCTGCACTGCCTCACTTGCTCATGAATGAGACCCCCAGTTTCTACCTTTCCTTCAGCTGCAGCTACTGCTGCCTCTTTTTTGTCATTTTTAGGTCGAGCCTAGGCTGTGTGCTTGAGTCCCGCCCAGGTGATATCACTCATTGTTTTCTTGCATTGGCCATCCCAATATGTCCGCGGTTCCTCCTGTTCATCCTGATCTCCCTTTTTATCTCATAGGCTATCAACATCGTTTTAAGCTTTCAGGTCGTTTCACAGAGCAATGATCTGTTCGGCACCTGGAAAGTAGCAATGTCTGTCCGATAGCTGTTGAGCTATGCCAATAGCCCTAACTCAAAAGAATGCGTGACCTATTGCATTTCTAATGCTTGTTTTAAGAGTCTCTAATGAGATCATAAGGAATATTCTCCTTCAGTGGAGCGAAAATGCGTCCCTTCTTGTAGGCAAAGGATGAAAGGATATCTGTATAACTCATGGACATAGAAGTGAGGTTTTATTCAATCTGTCTCTGCATCACTAAGGAACTTAGAGAGCTTGGCTCTTAATCAAAATGTTGTCTTACACACACCTGTCACTACTTATCTCCTCTACGTCTTAGCCACATATGTTGCAATTCAAGGGTTTCCAGTAACCTTTAGGATCCAATATCTAGCTGCTGTGCCCAGGAAGTGTGTCTTTCAACCAGTTCAAGAGGCATGTAGGTACACACTTCTATAACCAACACATCAGATAACATATTTATTTTTTATTGGATTGGCATCCTTTAGGTTTCATTGTAATTGTTGGAGTGGGACGTCTTCAAGGGTGGACAAGCATTTGGGTGGAGACTGTAAAATGAGTTGTTGTTTGAAAAGAATAGGTTGGTGGTGGATGATTGATGGAGCCTGGTAGAACACCAGTGTTATGTCACGCAGATTCTTTGAGCATAAAAGAAGAATAACAGGTGTTACTTCTTCTACATCCTGTATTTTCTGATTTCAAGTTGCGGGTGCTACCAAGTAGCATCGGTGAGGGGGGCTGGGAATATATATATACATATATATTTTTTTAATGACTTACCTCACTCCCAACCTGCCGCCTCGCATCGTCTTCTTCTGTTCCTGCTTGAAGTACGAAGCACAAATAGGGTCCTCCAGCCAATCACAATGCTGCAATGCAACATTGTGATTGGCCTGAACACCATGATTCAGCTCTCAGACAGGCAGTGGAAGCCTGTTCATGTTCCTCACCAGGCTGTGCATTACAGCCTGGTTGGGAACATGCAAAGTACACATGACTGTTTAGCCGGGCCAAGACGGCCGGCCAAGCAGTCATGGCTACTTAAGTGCCCACCACTCCTCCCTTTGCTTGCTGTGACACAGCCAAGCCCTGCCCTGCCCTGCCCTGCAAACAGTAAAAAATAATAATGTAGTGTTATTATCATTTACTTTTTCTTTTATCTACTGTTCAAAATGCAGTGGGGCGACGCTCTTCCCCCTTAGCGGAGAAGCCACTGTTGCTGATATCCAACCTGCCAATGCTGCTACCACATATCAGCTCCCCCAGCCAATCACAATGCTGCAATGCAGCATTGTGATTGGTCTGAACGCCATGGTTCGGCACTCAGACAGGCAGTGGGAGCCTCTGCATGTTCCTCACCACACTGTGCATTACAGCCTGGTGGGGAACATGCAAAGTACGCCTGACTGTTTCGCTGGGCCATGACGGCCGGCCAAGCAGTCATGGCCACTTAAGTGCCCATCACTCCTCCCCTTGCTGGCTGTGACATAGCCAAGCCCTTCCCTGCCCTCTAAACAGTAAAAATAAAATGATAATAACATAGTGTTGTTATCATTTTTTTCATCTTTTATCTACTGCTCAAAATGCGGTGGGGCGACGCTCGTCCGCCTTAACTGGAAGAGCCGCAGTTGCTGATTGTCAACTTGCCAATGCTGCTACCACATATCATGCCGGCTCAGTCAGATGTCTTTATCTGGTCTCCAGGTATGGCAGGAATCCAGAGGTGAATGCTTGTAGACTACACAGCAGATTTTGAATATGATGTGATGTGGATGGGCAGCAGAAGCTAACAGAGTTCTGTGAGTATCAGTGTGATCCTAATCTAATTGCCGAGACCTTTGATGAGATATCATGCTGCTAAGGAGGCACTCTTTAAGAAAGCCATGCGGATATGAGAGATGCCAGCTAGCAGAGCAATTCTTCCAAGGAGATGGCAAAGGACTAGAACCCGGATGGCGGTTCTGAAACCTGTTTCATTATCTGGAGCAGGGCTGATTGCTTATAGACATTCTACGTTTTGTTTGAGATGTGTGCTCTGAAGTTGAGGTTGGCATCACCAGGCACATCAAGGAATAATGTCACTCCCCTAGAGCCAGTTTCCACTGGTTGCTGTTTGTAATCACTGGCAATGAGCACATATTCCATATTGTTGAAATTTTGTTTTAGGAGAGCCTTGGACACAGAGATTTGGATGATAGCAGACAGTCCTTCTGGCAATTGACATACCAAGATGAAACTTTCAGGCATAGTTGCATGTTATAAATGTATTCATGGATTCTGACATTCGTGTCAGCCAGCAGAACTCCAATGGGCTTCATATATAGGTTAAAGATTGATGTGAGTACTGAGACTTGTGGTATGCCATAGGATACACGGATGAGGTCAGATCTGGAGGAACTCACCTACATCAGCTGGACTCAGTGCTTCAAGTAGGAACTCAGCCATTTCAGAATGTAGCTTCTAATGCCCTGTTGAGATATCAGGATGTCAAGTAAGTTCCAATCTTCAACTGTGCTGTAGCTTACAAAATGTCAAGCAGCACGAGGAGGCTGGTTTCACCATTATCATAGATCAGTGGTGCAACATCAACCACATGTGTTGGTACAGTTTACATTTTGAAATAGGATCTTAACAAAGACGGGTAGATTTGAAGGACAGCATTGGTTTTGCCCCTATTATGGAGTTGATTGCTGAGGTATTCACTCATGATCTTCTCCAAGGATAGCAGATGAGCGATCAGACGATAATTTGTGAGGTCGCGGTGCTTTAAGGCATCAAACAGCAATGTTGCTGAACGTGAAAACATTATCTGAAAAATAAAAGAAAGACTGGTATTTTAATTAAGTATTGGCAAAATTTCCTTTTCACAAATGTACCTTGCATCATTTCTTGTATTTCACATTACAGATGAGATGAATCATGCTTAAAATTACGCCATTATGCATGTCACATTAACAAGATTTTGTGTGAGTGAAAAAACCTATTATGGGAAAATGAGAACAAAGCTGTAAGGCTTTACCAAACATGAGTGACTATTGTTTTTCAATGCAGGGCAGCAAAAATTAACTTGCAATTCATTTGAAGTTGCATTGTTTTACTGAGCAGAATATTCAGCTAACTTTCTTTTAGCACAAAACGAATCTCTTTAGTTTTTATTTACTGATTTTCTTGTCAGGGGAAGTGTTATAGGGAGTGAGGCTTTTCTACACACAGCATCAGCTTCCACTTGCTGTCCTGAAGACTGCTCCCTGTTCTTTATTGAGCCCTTGTACATTTGGATTTGGATTCAAGCAGGAAATCATCACACATGCTTGGTCAGCAAACTCTGATGCTTAACCCATACTTGCGTTTTGGGAAAAATGAAGAACGTCCAGCGCTGTACTTTGCAAAATGTTTGAGGAAGGGCACACACCAACGTTATTTTCTTTTTTAAAATTTTTGTTTTTGTTTTCTTTGTTGCTAAATGACCTTGAGTTTGGACTAGGATGTGGGGACACGGGGTAAGAGTGGAAGGGCATGGACATCTTGAGATGGTGGAGGTCTTAGGTTATATTTTCTCCTTTCCGTATGGTTTTTGTAAGACTATGCTGTTTTCGTGTTTAAGGCCTAGTCTGCTGTAGAGTATTATTGATTTAGTTTTTAATGGGGAATTTACGTTCTCAGGGTGGCTGTACTAAAGGTATTTTAGGGGTTTGTGGATGCCTTGAATTCACAACAAATATAGGTTAATTTCTGTTTGCAAGTGCCAGTTTGGGGCTGGGATAGGGATGTTTCCAGAAACCCAGGTGCATGTAGCTAGATATATTCCTTTGATCTCAGCCACTTTCTTTCCCATGTGCTTGTCTACAATTTTGTGAGTGAGATGGTTGATTAATGTGTACTTTCTGCAACTTTTACAAGTCTTTGTCTGGCATAATTCTTGCCTAGGGCTATTCAATATGGGGTATTTTTAAAGTTTGTTTTAAACAATTTGTATCAGTTTCCATGTTGCTGTGCTGTTGTTATTTTTATCTTTATTGATTTTTCCCAATCTCATTGATGCTTTATTGGATGTGTATCGGCTTTTGGATGGGCCTGGGCACATTTTGTATATATATTTATGCACCCCTTTCCTTGCAGTACAGCATATGTTTGTCGTTGGAGGGGTGAAGAAAAGGCTCCTGGGCAGGCACCCATGTTATCTTTTACTCCAAGCCTCGTCCCTCCTTGCCATGTGTTTGTCCACCGTTATGCGAAACCAGTGTGTGTCTCATAGGCAGCCTTTTTGTCTTTGTTCTCTGCTCTCTCTGGCTTGTCAAGCCATATATATGTCCACTGTTTTGGTAAACCAATGATTGCCCCATAGGAGGCATTTTGTCATTGTTCTCCACACTGCCTCCTTTCTGGGATATACTCATCCACCATTGTTAAAGATTGCAGGAATCTGTTAGCATGAGCTGAAAGCCATTTTGTACTTGGCAGCCATTTTAGTTAGCTATGTGCTAGCCATTTGCTTTCTCCCTCTTCCAGAGCCTGGCACATGCTCAGAGGAACCTGTAGCTGCCAGAATGCACCTGCTCCTAGTATAGAACTGTCAGGCTGTTCTAACTGATGTCAGGAACTCATTACTCCTCCTACTTGTTGACTGTGTATTTTCTGTATGACCATCTATGTGTGTAAGTCTTCTCATGTGTACTTGTACCGCCTTATTTTGAGCCCCTTTGTAGGTATATAAGGCCCCTGTTCTCTGAACATCTTAGAATGACTCCTACAGTGATTTGAGGGTACTGTGTGACGCAATCTCCCTCATGTGAGGTTTAATAAATGCATTGTTTTTATATTACAGCTTCTGTGCCAATCTCTTCTTTGTTGGTTTAAAAGGACCAGGTGTATCAGTGAAACCCCTGAGAAGGTTTATATTTCTTCACCATTTTGGGCATCCGATGTGTGTCTGATAATTGATTATTAAACATTTTATTGCCACTTTTAAAAGCCTTCTCCAGGTAGCATTGTATGTATTATGGCTGTGTAGGAATCAATAGAAACTTGAGTAATTTTTTCTTTTTTCATACATATTTTTTGTTATTATAGCATATTTGATGGCTGGTTTTAGTAATCTGAGCTTCATGGTTATAATTATTATTAATTAGCTTAATCTGTTTTTACCAGCCTCACCCTGGCTGCCATAGGGGTCGCTAGGCTCTGGAGGGAGAGACCAGGTGTTTATTTCCACTCTTTTAGAATTTCTTTCTATATGTTCTGCCACATGGATTTGACCGTGGGCCAAGGTTAGCATTAATTTTAATTAATGTAATCAACGTTTTGCTAGCCTCCTCCTGGTCCCCATAGGGTTCTTATGGGCCCCAGAGGGACCTATGTTATTTACGTCCCATTTTATAGATTTTTTTACCACATTTTCCTGTATCGTCTGGGCTCTCTGGGCAATGTTTATTAATATTTGTAATTAATGTAAACAATTTTGTCAGCCTCCCCCTCGCTCATACAGAAGCCTCAGTGCCAGAAGAACACCAGCTAATTTTCATTTATGTACTTTTCACTTATTTTCTATCTAGCTAAACAGTTAACACAGGAGCATATAATTATTAGAGTGCTTGATATAGTATTGACTAAAGTGGTCAAGTCTGACTGTCTTTCATTTTAGTTTAATTGTTTACAGGTTAATAAGACTGCGACTGAGGCTGAGTCTGAGATGGAAAAAAGTATGTGAATCCGCTGACACCAGAGTCCCCACAAATCTTTGCTAAGTGCTACTGCTCATGCTCACCAACAAGAATTGAAGATGATTGTAGTTAAGAAACTGTCTCCTGCCAAGAAGCAGCAAATGAGGAGGAGTATGTTTCCACCACTGGCATAATCCTACCTTATCCACCACTGTGTGCCTTGTGGCATAGCTGTTGCACCCTATCCTTGGCAGAAATGCATTGTAACTGCACCACCAAAGCCAAAAGCAGATGTTGCTCAGCCCTGTAGCGACTTCAGTCATGGCTAACACCAGTAGTCCAAAATGTAATTGACCCAGCAAAATTAATCTTCCAGAAATCTCAACTGCTAAACAAATCTGCTACATCTAACCTTCCTGAGGAAGGAGCAGAGCAGGAAGTTGAACTGCTGCACAGTAGGATGTTGTGACAGCTCTCACATTGGACACATTGCCATTACTATCGCGAAAGAAAAGAAAGACCACTCCCACATTTTCAATCCCCCCGTTAGGATGAAGGCTTCATGGAGTGGACCCCCAGAGTCTCGTTGAGGGAGAGCAGGCAAAAGGATGGTTCCAGAAAGTCTACTTGCCACTGAGGAGGATGAGCCAGTTATTTTTCATTTTGAGCATGGCGATGAGGAAGTGCAGATTACTTCTATTCAGTATGCTCCTGTAACACTGACACCTCCATCCTTCTTTTCAAATGTTTTTTTTAAATCATAAGAAACAACCCCTTCCACAGCCACAGCCTGCCCTAAGGAGAAACAAATGCAGCCTTATTCCACTACATCTTCTGACTTTAGTGCTATAAGAAAGCTCTCCTTCTCAATTTGTGACTTCTTTACACTTAGGCTGACTGAGAACCACATTATAGACTGCATAGGTTGCATAGGTTGCCAAAGCTCTTTGCGTCATGAAAAACCAGTTAGGCATAATGGTGCCAGGGGCTCTATATAAAAACCACCATAGAATGCCATGGGAATATGCACCTAAAAAGGCTGTTTCTGAGAGAGAAGAATTTGAACAGATAGTGAGAGGTGCTGAGGATGAAGAAGATGTCTTCTAGAAAAGCAGCCCTGTTGCCCCTAGTGTTTAACGCCAGCAAAAACCAGTTGGCACAAGTGAAAGGAAAATGCTACTGTCACCCTAAAGCGTCCAAGCAGCCTACCTCCATGGAGGTCACTTGAGTTGGAAATTCGTCACACAAAAAAATTCATACAACCCACTATCAGGGCTATGGTCATCAATTTTGGACCACAAAATCCAAACTAATCAGCTGGCACACTTATACAATGGGAAGCTAGCCAAAATGTAAGAGCCAACTGTTGCTGTGCCACAGCTGCACCATAAAGTGGAGGAGTTGGTTGCTGATGACACTAAGGATAGCACATTGCAATTCATCAGTCTCACTGTAGACATATGGACCAGTTGCAAAGCTACAGACTAGTGAATCCCTACACACTGGGTGTCATTCAAGGTGTAAAACAAATGCTCGTCACTGGCACCACCATTGCTGATGTTTTTCAAAACATTTGTCGGCATGCCACAGTTACAAATTTCACCATGGGAAAAGCACATACAGCTATTAACATTCTGGAAAAATGTAATATTAAAGTCTATGAATGGCTTCAACCAGAGGTCTCATCATTGGAGTTGTTGCCCTTGACAATGGCAATAATATCATCAAAGGCATGGCAGATGGAGGAACCTTCAGAGTGCTGTGTTTGGCTCATAGTATCAACCTCATGTGCAAGACTTCCTCAAAATAGAAGATAGTCCACAACACACTGCATAATAATTTACAAACATGTCACCCATTCCTTAAAAGACAGGAGCTGTTGAGAATCATTTGGTGTGCTAATAAAGTACCTGTGAAAGCCCTCTTACAGGAGGTCCCACCTGAAGGAACTCCACCTTATATATGCTACAATGCCTTTTTTTGAGTAGTACAAGTCTATCATGATTATGTGCTATTTAACCACCAAATCCATGATGATCGGGGTTGAAAAATTGGGCTAACTGAATACTTCTTTGAAGTGTCTATTAAGATTTTGACAATGGATTTCAGCAAGAAGTACTGTACCACGAGTCAAGCCATCCCATTCTTGCACTTTCTGCATTCATATTCACATAAAGCAGAATAAGCATATACCAATGAAGAAACAGCTGGCTTGGTCAATGAATTAATTTTTTGCCTGGATAGCAATCTCAAGTTTAGAGATCATGTCCTCAGAACTGCACATATGTGACATTATATTGTATGCACTGTAAAAATATGAGCCATCTCCTTTTATTCCTTTTTCTGATGTCCTGATTTAAAAGAAAGAAAGTGGTTGAACTGAAAAACTGCTGGTACAAGAGCAAAGAACTAAAGTGGTATATTCGCCAACTGCTGGAGAGCAGCTGGAAGTATGCCTTAAATGCAGCACCTGCCACTAGTAACACAACCACCACTCCAAGCTACACTTGCTACTAAATTAACAACACTAACATCAACAGCATCACTTCAACCACCCTCTCCATTGGGTTGAATTTTGGCAATTCCATGCCCTGAATGAAGAACACAGGTACAAGAAATTCAGAAAAAGTGAATGTTAGTAACTATGACGATAGAGAGGATTCTGCAAGACTCCTTGTATGACCAAACCGAATTCAATGCACACCAAGAGCCATGGATCTAGTGGCATGTGAAAGAGGAAAAGTAGCCAGAACTCAGGAGGCTGGCAATAAGATATCTAGCATAATGTAGTGAGTGTGTCTGAGTGGGTTTCCTGTGAAACTGGTGCAGTTATCACAGTCAAACGAACCATTCTCTCCAGCTAAATCGTGTAGAGACTGACAATAATCAAAATGACTGAATATTTCATCCAAACAATGTTCAGGTTCAGAAGACACAACAGTGGATGAAGTGATTTCTCAGACATCTTAAGCATGGGGAATGATTGTCCTCCAGATGAAAATCCTGAAATATGAAGATGGTCTTTATATTCTGGACTAAAGAAGTAAAACGAACACACTAGTAACACAACATAATTGTCTGCTGGAAAAAGAAAAACTGTGTATTTTGATTTGTATATTTACTGTGCAAAGAAAAGTAAATAAAATGGAACTTGCCATTGTACAAGGCACAGACAGATCAACGATGGCACAGCCATTTTTTCTTGGAAACTAGGTAGTGGCAAAGCAAGACAACTAATTCAACCTTAGGGTCAACCATGGACTATGCAAGGAGTAATGGCTTTTACGTCTACAATGGACTCTTCCACTTCCTGAAAGAAACACATGTCTCCTATTCCTAACCTTTCATTGCCATGTTTATCAGTGAAGCTTTAAATGACTGCACTGCTTATGTGTGTGACTTGCATGGGATAGAAACACGTAGATATGACCCCAGTTTCGAACAGGTGTCTTGCTTTAATTTTTGAAGCCAAAAATGATTACTAGGATAAATAGGAAGGGCTTAGGTAAAAACAGTATTTTAAATGTAGGACTTCTCATTCTGAGTGAACGCTTCTGAGAGTGCTGCTTGATTGGTCTTTCTTTACCTGAATTCCAGCATTTCTTGATTATTTTGGGACCTCTCAGTTATTCTTGACTCTAAGTCTCAATTTAGTTTCCTTTCCTGGTTCAACAGGTCTGTCTCTTTTTGGAAGAAAACAACATCTGCATGTCCCATCAACAATGTTTAGAAGAAGAACCCATCTCCATTTTTGTCTAAAAGGAAAGACTCAAAGAGGCAAACCCCTAAGAACTGGAAAACAGTGAATTATTTATGAACAATACTGACTGATGGGTTGAGTAAAGTGGCAAATCCCAAATAATTAATGTTATGGACATGATGGCTAAACCTGAAATTTGTATTATTTCAGTCATTCAAATCCAATCATTAAGGGTACATGCAGAGAGTTGTCTGGTTGTCTGAGTTTAGTAGTAGAATGGCCTTAATAAATGGTATTCCAGCCTATGCTTCTCACTCTGAGTCTTCACGAATCATGTTTATCTTAAATAGTGTCCTTTCTTTTCTCATTTAAAAGATCTTCTCTTCTGTAAGAAAACTCGATGGCACTTCTTCACTGTGGTATGACAATGCCAGAATGCAGTTGCACCATCGGTGTAAAAGTTGCTTATTAGAAATAATTTTGACCTATGTGTGTGCGCCCTCCATATTTTGCATTCCAGCTTATATAACTAACTTGGGAGACTGGACTGCTAAAGACTGTCTGAAAAAGTTAACTTAAGTGTCATCTTCCATCCATAATGGATGTGCTGTGTCCATGGAGTGGCTGAACCTTGTGTCTGTCTCTCTCTCAACATTTCTGAATTTCACCTACTCACCTATTGATTAAATCCCATGCTAACACTGGGTTCAGTACCTATTGCCAAATGCATAGAAAGCGAGTTGTGGTAGAATGCATGCACCTTTAATACTACTATAACAGACAGGTAAGCAAAAACTGTTTGAATATCAAAGTCAAACTGATACAAAATAAAGATGTACGTCATTGCATTAATTTTTCTGTTGAGAAACAACTGTAAAACTGTGCACAAATACATTACACAAGTTGAGAATAATGATGTAGGTGATGTGAACATAGCCTTCATACATGAGTATTTCTTTAACATTGTGGGCATGATACATAGACGATTTTGTGCACCTAATAAATGTTAGTTGTGTGAAAGCAAATGTTTGTCCCGTTGCACCGAATCATCATCTGCATACATTTATATGTGCAGATTTTTTATCTGCTAACTATACATGCACACACAGAAATATAATAGGAGTATGTACGACAAAACAACTGTCAAATAGTCTATCTTAATTCTTCTTTGGTTGTGAGGATTTCTAAGAGAAGACACAAACACTACCAACTAAAGCATGTGAACAGAATGAACAGCATACACAAATCTGCTAACTCTGCTCAATTGATTCAAGCGGTTATGCACAAGCACAATGTTATCATTATCCTATTATCATTGTCTGTGCATGATATCATAATTGTTCACCAGTTATGTCTGTCAGAAGTGATGGTTGATATCACACACACTCTTCCAGATTGATCTGACAATGATTAGCACATAAAAGAATGGATCATTCAACAGGCAGTGTCACAGCCTGAAAGCAAAGTCAGGCTTCCCTAATCGGCAGTATTGGAGAGCCTTTATTTTATTAAAGACACGAAGGTGTCTATTAGACTAGTTTATCACGATTATTAAATAGATGGCCTACGGGTTAACCGAACAAAGTACACATTCCGAAGGGCACAGGAAAGTGAAAACCAACCTTGAAACCATACCTAGTGTGAGATTTTCTTCTGGAAGTCTACCCTCTTGAATGACCATTAAGTCTCATTTTATTAACGAAGCTGTCTGTTAATGTACATGGAACAGCGGAAATAAGACCATGATGAACAGTAAGCATGTAGGGAATTACAGTGCTAGCCAATCAAGAAGAGAAGCTCCAGCCTTGGTTTGAAAAGTAATTTAGCTCCCACAAGGCCCAAACAATCTGACCCGCATGCAAAAAACTTGCTTGTGTGTGCAAACCTTAGCTCACCTTTGCAACAATTAGCCACAGAATTAGCCAAACCATAATAAAGGTAAGAAACAAGAAAGCACAAAGGTTTCCAAACCAATCAGCAAAATTTTAAGTGGGGTAAAAAGCTTAATACAAAATATTTTTTTGAAAAAGGTTGCTGAGGGCCTGATTCACAAACTTCACTTTATTGAACATTTTATAATACTACAGAAGTACTACATATATTGTTACAAAGGACTAATCACAACCTGCACTTTTGTAGTAACTTACACTTTTGAGTACGTTTACTACTTTTTGGTATTCACAATCTTCACTTTTGTAGTACCTTACACTTTTGTACTAAGTCCCTACATCCATTATTTTCTATTGGATGGTGTTGCAGTAGTAGTGGCTGGCCATGTGTAGTGCTAGATTCATGACAAAAGTGTAAGTTACTACAAAAGTGCAGTTTGTGAATACCGATAAGCTGTAAACCTATTCCAAAGTGTAAACGTACTCAAAAGTGTAAGTTATCTTTGTGAATCAGGACCAACGTGTTTTGCATGGTGGTGAGCCATATGCAAATCAGTCTTGCCCCGACTTCAATGGGCACAGCCCAGCACGAACTACCAGGGCAGGTTCGCTCTGAACAGGAACACAACAACCTGTGGTGTAGTTCCTATATAACCTATACAGGATCTGCGCGTTTGGATAACATAAACTTTGGGATTGGTGGCAGAGTGATTCCGTGCACCCCCACCAAATATGTTAGCCTGTCTGTATCAGCTAGCTCACAGTGGCACTAGAATCTCCTCTTATCGGGGAGAGAATAGTTCTTGGCAACCTCAGAACATGAAAACCCTGATCCCTCAGAATCGTGGAAACAATATACTACATTTCGCTCAGTCACTCGTGCTCACGTAGTTTGTCTCAGAGATACACAGAATAAACATACCAGGTGTTTGTCAATAAGGATTTATTGAACAGTTGTTATTCTAGTGTAGAATAGATGAGCTGCAACAACCATTAGACAGTAGCAGGGATATATGATTAGAATTACTATGAAAGTAAAAGGAAGGTACAGTTCTACCATTTTTCAATAATCATGAATATATACAAGTACATAAAATACATGATGAAAAGTGCGTACTCCTACGATGCCTCCCTAACTAGATGTACCTAAATGTACCTAGCATCTATGTAGGTGTTATGCCAAGAATCCCTCTAGGATCTACTCAACCCCATTAACTGAGAATGAGAGAATATGGGACCCCGTCCTGGTCTTGAGTTAGACACCCCGCGAGAGATGTTAGACCACTGCGACCTGGAGTGTCTGCATGCAGGAATCTCAGCGTCTCTGGTCAGTGTGTCAGCTGGGAAGTCTCGGTCTCCTCTGTCCTTCTAAGGAAGATGTGATGTATATATGCCCATACGTCTCCTACCATGCTGTGTTACTGTGTCAGCCTAAAGGATGACATTGGGCCTGGACTTTATACAGAGATATTATACAGGAGATGGTAGTCCTGCTGTGCTCCCAAGAAACCTCATGCATAATGTATGAGATTCGAACTAGGGAAAAACCCACGTTCTGAATGCAGTGTTGTATCTAGTTAAAAGGTCAGTCCCTAAGAACCGTTATGCATGTAATATAGGGAAGAATATAGGGGACAGGTTGCATTGTTACCTGTGCCTATATAGGGTACCTATATGGAATATAACAAGCCCAGGACCAGTTTCACCCCTATTAGAGCTCATCAGTCAGATATAGCTTGATTCCAGTAGCACAGTGTGAACAAGACCATGTATGGGCATATCCATCCCACTTAGGGTGTTACACTGAAGTGTACTCAAAAGTGATGGATGGAATGCTTGAATTAGTCTCAGCTACTGGTAATTACCTGCGTCCACATCCTAGTCCATTGTTATTTTGTACTCTATCAAGGCCAGACTGGCCATACCGGGCATTGGGGGTTTCCCCAGGAGGCTGGAAGGGTGGGGGCTGGTTTTGTTACTGAGGCCAGTTTTGTCACTGAGTGCCGGTTTATCGCTCAGCTGGGGCTGATTGTGCTATGCAAATTGTAAAATCACCAGCTGTAGAGATCCTTTTATTTCCAGCAGTTTTCAGACAACAATAAAAATGTTAAAATGTCAAGATAACCCTGGTGATTAATGTTCCTGTCTGAGAGGTATTGAAGTTTTGTCTAATGGCAGTTTTGACTCAGCCAACGTAGCGCAAGGGTTCACATACCTGCTGCAAAGAACGTGACCCATGCAGATCACAGAACTGTATTTTATGTGGATAGCTCAGTGGGTTACTGCTTTTGTCGCAGAGATCCTTTTGTTACTTGCAGTTCATAAGTTTTATTCGTAATTTAGCACAGTGAGGTATGAACAGCCATTGAAAGAGATGCATGCAAACTGCATGATACAGGTTAGAAAGTTATGCTGTTCCCAGTCTTTCATTAACCTAATGTTGCTAAAAAGGGTTTGTTTGAGTAGAAATAAATTATTATTAGGTAAGCCAACTCTAACCACAGTGTTACTCTTTGAATCCTAAGTGTGTGCTTTTCTAGAACAAGCACTCCTACAAAATGGCGACCAGTAGGGATTCTATTTGAATCCTACACCTTGTTGTCACCTATGTAGCCTTTTCCATACACTGATTTACATATGTATCATTCATTGTCTCTGTATGTCTGTGTGATGTAAAGTGCTCCAACACCCTACATTGGTGTGAGAAGAGTTATAAAACAAATAAAATACCTGTGAGACAGGAGTTATGGAAAGATAAGGGGCACTGTTGGAGTGTTATAGTGAGGGAATCTGTGCATTGGGGGGTCATTGGGTGGATGGTGACCAAAAATATTGTCGCACCAAGCGCCACCAGCGCTAAAGCGAGCCCTGCCATGCAGCTTTTTGCAGTGGCGATTGCTAACATCCCTCAAAATGGTCTTTTATTGTGTTCTCAGACTCTTGGCTCTGCTTAATGGTGAATGTGTGCACTTATGTTTGATTTAAATTCATGTACATGCTTGACATCTTATTTTGTGTGTTCTCCGTAAGAATATCTAATAGTATGACTGGGTTTTCTGGTGCACTGTAAGTTCATCATTTACTATGCTTTACAAATTCATGCAATTGAATATTTACTGCAAAATGTGTTGTAGAATGCACCATTTCCCCCCAGATTTTTTGGGGGGAGACCTCTGACAAACCCGTTATATGAGTAATTCTTGCTCGCTGTTCTTATTCACTATACACCGTACGTGGGCTGGTCTGACAGAATTTTCCAGGGCTGCTTGGGGTTCCCGGTCCAGCCCTGCACACCATACCAACTGAGTTTGGAACCAGCCATATGCAAATCAGTCTTGACCCTACTCCAAATGGAGCAGTTCAGACTGAACCACCAGGCAAGGTCCTTACTGAACACAAGCAACCCAGGACCGGAAATGAGATCCTGTGCACACGTATGGGTAATTGGCTGGTCCTGTATGTATTCAGTAAATGCCAGAAAGAGTCGGACAATTTCTTTGTAATGGATAAACACTGGTCGACATCAGGTGTGTTGCGTGCAACAATTCCTTTAATGAAAAGTTTCAGTGCAATATACAAAAGAAAATTGATCAGCCGACCCGCTGAGGAGACGGCGGGAACTAGGGTCGCACGGATGACGCTAAAATAGCAGGATCGGTTGAAGAGCGAACTCGGGTACGGGATCAGCGGGTCCTTTTCCTCGAGTGACTTCGTATCGAGGTCCTTTTTGATACACACTTTTACTGCCGTACAGCCCTGATGAGTCACAACAGCTACACGTTGTGACGAAACACGTGTCGGCTGATCAATTTTCTTTTGTATATTGCACTGAAACTTTTCATTAAAGGAATTGTTGCACGCAACACACCTGATGTCGACCAGTGTTTATCCATTACAAAGAAATTGTCCGACTCTTTCTGGCATTTACTGAATACATACAGGACCAGCCAATTACCCATACGTGTGCACAGGATCTCATTTTCAGTTTTTGTTGTAGGTCTTGACCTACGCATTGCAGGGGTAATTTCATTGGGTTTGTCACCCCTGACCTAGTGGCACCGTACATTTTTGTTCACTTGACTAACCACGTACACGCTTGAGCGCCAAGCTTCCTCCAAATTATCAAACCCTCACCACTGTCATCACAACCCAGGACCGGTTTTGCTTTTATTAGGGTTCATTAGCTGGGTATAGCTTGGTTCCAGTAGCATAATGTGCACAGGACCCATGTCTCGGCATACACGTCTCACTTAAGACATCACAGTGAAGTATTAAAAAAGTGATAGATGGAATGATTGAATAAATCTCAGCCACTGGTAATTACTTGAAGAGTTAAGAACAATGGTTCAAGGATGGCCCAAAAGGGTCCAATAGAAAAGGTGACCCAGGCAGGGTCACTTGTTTTTTAAGATAAGTGAAATCAATTCCGTAGGGAGCAGGAGACAAAGTACGTAAAGGGTCATGTAGGTCAAAAGATAGCAGGTATTTATTTAAACAAAGTCAATTTTAGAATGCTCACAAAATAAGAAAAGCGTGGTGTGAAATAGTGATAGTAGTTTTTAAAAAGACATCGCATTGACAACAATATAGTAGTTGAATTCCATAATTGATCTTTACAAGTTATAAAGAATTCATGTTGTGGGGTGGTCGACGGCGTTTCGAACCCAATTATTGGGGTTCATCTTCAGGACAGTGGTGAGCATGTATTTTGAAGTTAAACTGCCCGTAAAGTTCCTAGAGTCTCCAAAGTGGGAGGCAGGGGCTTCAAAGGTTAATTATTTGAAAACAAGCAGCTTGGCAGTACATAGATCCGCCTGGAGAATGTAATTTTCTTTAGAGGGGCGACAGGGCAGTGAATGGGAGCCTGAGGCCGAGCAGTCAGAGACGTCCTGCAGCTGTTGGGGCTGGCTGATGAATGGTAATTACTTGGGCCACATCCCAGTCCATTCCTATTTTGCACACCATGCCACCTCAGTCTGGACCAGCCATATTCAAATCAATCTTGACCCTGCTCCAATTTGAACAGTCCAGCCCGAACTGCCAGGCCAGGTCCTTCCTGAACTGGACTACAAGCAGCCCAGGACCACTTTCACTACTAATGGGATACATCAGTTCGATATAGCTTGGTTCCAGTAGAACAGTGTGCACAAGCCCCAGGTTTGAGCATACCCCTCCCACTTAGGGTGCCACACTGAATTATACAAAAAAGTGAAGGATGGAATGCTTGAATTAAATCTCAGCTATTGGTAATTACTTGAGGCTGCATCCCAGTCCATAGGTATTTAACACGGTTGTATGGTACAACCACGCATGTCCAGGGCCGTTTCTAGGTGTTTTGCTGCCCTAGGCGAGAATTGAAAAATGTCACCCCCCTCCCTTTTACTACCATCACTCTCTCCCCCGTCATCCAGTCTAGAAGAATTAATGCATTAGATATACAAAAACTCCTGTTTTTTGCCGCCCTCCCCCTTTTGCCGCCCTAGGCGGCTGCCTAGTCTTGCCTAATGGTAGAAACGGCCCTGCGCATGTCTAAACAACGCATGCCCAAACAATGCGGTCGGAACCTATGACTACTTTTTTTCCAGCAAGCCATTACCAGACATGCCTTTACAACACATTTTGTTGTAAAGGCATGATTGCTAAAGAGATATGCATGGTAAATTGCACATCCCTGCCCCCCCGCCCTTTGCCCTAACCTCCAATACCCCAGCCCTGCAATTCACCCCGCCCCAGCCCTTAAAACTACCCTGACTCCTCACCCTGAGCCCTAACGCTCAGCCCCTGTCCCCAAAACTATCCCGACCACCACTACTATGAGCCCTAAAACTGACCTCTAGCCCTGAAAAATGCCCTTTTCCTTCTTCTACCCTGAGGCCTAAAATACTGCCAAAAAACGACCCAAACCCCAGCTCCCCTGCCTTGAGCCATAAAACTGCCCCCCACCGCTGAAAACTGCCCCTAATCCCCCACTCTGAGCCCTAAAACCAGGTCCCAGCCCTTAAAACTAACCGGCCCCACTAAAACTACCACCCCCCAAACCGGCTCCAGCCCCACTTACCAGGCCATGTCCCAGAGCTTCCGCTACCGATCCTTCCTGTTTCTCTCCCCACCCATTAGCACAACTAGACCACTGATTGCCTAAACCACGCATATGCGTGGTTTAGGCATATGCGTGGTTGAGGCAGATGCATGGTTTAGGCAAGTGTTGTTCTGCTTTTGTGGAAACGACATGCTTGGCTCAGTCCATGTTGTAAAGGCTGTTTCCCATTTAGCACACCATGCCACCTCATGTTGACCCAGCATATGCAAATCAGTCTTGACCCTGCTCCGTTAGGAACAGTCGGGCCGGAACTGCCAGGCCTAAACTGGAACATAAACAACCCAGGAGCGGTTGCACACTTAATTGGGATTATCAGCTGGGTTTAGCTTGTTTTCAGTGGCACAGTGTGCCTACAACCCACGTCTGGGCACATCCATCCCACTTAAGGCATCAGACTGCGGTTTACATAAAAGTTATGGATGGAATGCTTGATTTAATCTCAGCCACTGGTGATTACTCTGGCCTCATCCTAGTCTATCATATTTTGGCACACCATGTCACATCAGTTTGGACCTAGCTACATGCAAATCAGTCTTGACCCTGCTCCAAAGGAAACAGTCCAAACCCTCCAGCAGATCAGGTCCTCCCTGAGCTGGAACACAAGCAACCAAGGACTGGTGTCACCCTTATGAGGGCTCATCAGCTGAATATAGCTCGGTTCCAGTAGCACACCGTGCACTGGACCACCTCTGGGCATACCCGTCCCATGTAGGGTGTCACACTGAAGTATACAAAAAAGTGTACTAAAAAGTGATGGATGGAATGCTTGCATTAATTTCAGTCACTGATAATACCTCAGGGTTGTATCCCAGTCCATCAGTATTTTGCACACCATGCCACTTCAGTTTCGACTCTGGTTTATGTAAATCAGTCTTAACCCTGTTCCAATGAAAACAATCCAGACCAAACTGATAGACCAGGTCCTCCCTGGCCCGGAACACAAGCATCCCATGAGCAGTTTCACCTTCATTAGAGCTTATCAGCCAGGTATTTCTTGGTTCCAGTAGCACAGCATGCACAAGAAGTATGCCAGGGCATCACCCTGGCAGGCATACTCATTACGTTGGGTGACAAAACAGCTACAAACAGGGAACCTGACATACTGTAAGACTCTCTCAACTCTCTGGAAACGCCAATGATGGAAATGGGGATTGAACCTATGGAAAATAAATAACCATTTCTTCCATCACCAGTACCCGCCTGAACGCCATCGATGTTCTGAGAAATCCTCAACAGAAGGAGCAGCACGCAGGGGTTCTGCTAGAGAAGGTTTGTGCCTGGTTTTTGAGACTCTGATAAAAGATAAGTACAGCTATTGCAGACGCCATCACCAACATCTAATGTGCACTCTGATGAGCCCCGCCAAAGTTAGCTCACTGTTGCCTGTGCCACATGTCAGGGAGATTCTCCTAAATATGCCTACCCTATTACATTTTGCATAGTGCTGCCTACAAAAAATCAGTTCTCCCCGGTTCCTATATCACATGAAAATAGGGTGCCTGTAGAGAAGATCGGAAATGCACGAGGGACACCACCACCTAGATTATAGGAGAGGTTAGTCCAAAGAACCGGTATACTGAACGAGGGTCAGTTTTAAAATGGGAAGGCCATCCTTAATGGACGAGGGTCCCTCACACACATTATAGTGTCATGCTTCATCATCGGCATCTTCTCCTCTCCTCTCCTCACCCTGATAATATGATACTAACAGGGCGGACTCTTCCTCCATGAAGACTCGGCAAACAGAGGGAGTTCTTGTATAGAACTACTGGACAATGTGGGATCCAGACAATCTAAAAATACCTTAGGGTTTCTCGGTTATCACCTTTATTTGTGAGGACTCTGGGTATATTTGAAAGCACTTATCTTGGCTGGTAAAGAGAGCGCGATGGCTCAGACCTGTCTGCTATTCACCAACATGTTTCTGGCCTCAATAATTAGCCTATCTGGTCTAGGGCATTCATCAGGGCTACAGGATACATACAACAATTGCCAATTAGCTTACTTTATCCTGCCGGTAATGCAAGTGCATCACCACATAACACATTCACGTAGGTGAATCATACCTGGGTTTCTTTGCCAACAATTTTCGTAAAAGACCCTAGATTTTAGGGTCAGGGAGGGGGTGATGTCCTTTGTAGTCACGCTTTCGTCAAAAGGTTTACCACTCTAATGAACATGAGCATTCCCGCTCCATGCCATTGGTCCTCCCTGGCTCCAACATTGTTTTGTTGGTGAACCCCCCGCTCCATTCCTTTTTTAAAATCCACAAAGGAATAGAGTGCCCAACCTCCTCACCTGAAAAATCGATGAATCCCCATCCACCTTGATAGCTTTTACTCCATTGTAATATTGATGATTAGGCCCTGTAAGGCATTTGAGATAACTTCTGCACTGAACTAAAGACTCCACTTGAGCTCCACCAAGCATGGGTCTGAACACCTCCCTTTCCTACAATACTATGCTAAGCCACGCTGATTGGTACTGAATCTTACTACAAACTGCTTGTGGGCTGTCGCCCAGGAGTGATAGAGTTTGGCATGCCGACTAAAGAGGCTATTGCATTTATTCTATCCGCTTTATCCCTGTTCTTTTAGCTCCTTCACATGCCTTCATTCTTTAAGTCAACCTTGTACACTCTCTCATACTCCTCTTTTCCATCACATACACATGGGTACTGCTCATATTGGTGAACACATTGCAACACCATCCCTGTCACATTCATGCATTTTAGAAAACCCTAGTCCCAATGCACTTGCCCCTGGTTGTGAGCCAACTTCAGGCATCATAGTAAATTGGATGATTCTCCACTTATGGCCCAAAAGCAGAACCCCACTATAAGGGTTCTATTTTTGAATATTAATGGTTTTCACATTTTTTCAACTGTTTGGGTGGCAAATGTAATTGGGTACGAAGGATGGTTAGTAGTAGTCACATTACACTTTCCTCAGAGGCTTCTCAAAATATCATCAATAGCTCTAAGAAATGCAGAGTGGTGATAGTATTCCATAACACTTTCCCCCATATTGTTCTCAAGGCTTGAATGAATAACAAGGCAGATAGAACACAAGGCCTTGGGATCCATGGAAGGATGTTGGTGCATAAGGTCTGAAAATATTTGGGTGCCTATGTCAAGAGAGGGCTCTAGAACATGGTTGAACATATTTTAACACCACATATGGCCAAACTGTAAAATGATTTTCCAGAATAGTGCCACTTTAATCTATCCTTGTGAAGATAGGTCCCAGATCCTTAAAATGGTTGTGGCACCAAAGTACAATTATATCTTTGGAATGCTCCCACTGTTAATACACATGTCCACACAGTCAAGAATCAATGCAGCCAAACATTTGCCCTAGTGGTGAAGGGCTAATCCGAAACTTGAATTAAGTAAACTACAGGCCCATACACAAGCTTTAGGGTTACATCTCCCATATACATGAGACCAGTGCTTAATTTGAGCTAGTGGTTTCCAGTGCTCAGCACCAACATTTAGTCATTAACACCGGTGCTTTTCATGAGCACCAGTTAAGGACAGATTCATTTATGGTAGGCACAGGGGTTTAAGTGATTTGTTTAGAATCATAGGATGTTGAGCCGATGGTTCCCCAGCTCTGAAGTCGGCAGCTCTGGTCATTACACCACATCCTCTCCCCACTTACATGGTTAGTATTTGGTTCCATATTAGGTGGCGCTAACAGGAGAAATCGGCTGGTTCACGCTACCTCCTGGCAAGAGCCCCAGCACTTATTTTTTACAAATTAACCACTGCAAGAGACCACCATTTGTCACAATTGTTTTATTTCCTGCCTCAGTATAGATCTACCCCACTGTGGGTCACTCGACAAAGACTGTTCCTCATATATTGCTATTACACCTTGCCACCTTCTGTTAATAACCCAGTGATATGAGCTTTGATTTCTGTATGGAAGTCTGTTCACAGACTGATTGAAGTAGAGCTCATCCTCCGTTTGGTGTAATACTAATCAAAATTACCCAATCTGTTGGTGTAGGTGGCCCAACAGAGGTGTTAGGTAATTGCAGAATTTACTTCCTGATGGTCCCTCAAACCATTCCACATCTTACTTGAGCAATTTGGAATGCTCTGCAGTGACTCATGGTGCTATAACCAACTCTCCAATTGCTTATCATGTGGACTAGATCAGCTTCTAATGGCCTTGGCAGAATCTCCCATCCTGCACTATCCTAACATGTGGAGCTCCCAAAGAGATGTGGTATCAGTTCTCTGTGGAGTACATATAGACTGACTCTTCTCCAAGTCAACTTTGAATGCCACCAGAGAATTCTGGCAAGTTCTCTAGAGCATGATTATTCAGAAGAGAGTTGATCTGCCTTATGCGCAATACTTGATAAAAAACAAGTGTTTAAAATTCTTATACTTAAAAATCCTAAAGGTATTGGACCTTTCTTAGACTAAATAGAGCAGTTTGTATCCCCTGCCCAACTGTTGACAATGTAATGCAATGTCCTGTAACTTAATGCACATAATATGGGCATATCCGAAAGTCTCTGCTTAATGGTGTGAAATATTGGGCAACCCATTTATAGTTAGTGAACTTGGAATGCGCCCCTTCGCAGTTTTAGCCCTACTGCATGGAACGCCTGATGTGGGGTTGTCTAATCAGAGAAAGAGGTGGCTAGGGATAGCATTTTCAATGGAAAATATATAAATCATATGTGACTAGAGGAAGCCTACTGTACCCAACTTGGATGAATGCAAGGCTGAAGTTGCCAAGGTTGCCTCCTACAAATGTATGATCTGTAAGGTTCAAGACCAATTGATGATCTTTCTCATGTATGACACATTTTCCTGCAGCTCCTCCTATACCCAAGATCTCCTTAACTAGGGCAGAGACCTCCACATTGGAAGTAATTGGAGAATTACTTAAGCCTAAACCAAATCACACACCTGACACACGGTCTCTTCGAACAATATAAATACTGCCTTCACCATAGGCTCTGCTTTTTTCCTCATCATCTTTGAGCACCTGCTGACACCACATTCTTTTGCAATAATGCAGACTAATATTTTGGAGGAGAAAATGAACTTCATAAAAGAGGCAATAGCTCTAGTAGCTAGATTAGTGGTAAAACACTACAAAGAGCTGCATGAGTTGCCTCCACTAGCCTTCAGTGGAACACAGAAGGTGGCCTTATGGCAGAAGGTGACAGACTCAATACATTGTTAGAAGAGGAATGAACTGTGAGGGATTTTGAAAAGAAGTGGCAAGTTGATAGGAGGCAGGTAAAGTAGATGTTCTCCAGGATTCATCTGGCACAAGCTCATCCTAGAAGGGCACCAGGATCTCTAGCTCACCCCCTTTGAGAAGACTGACCTCTCCACAATGCATCCCTTCTTGCTATGTTGGTTGCCTTTTTCGGACAACACTAATGTGGTGGTAGGTAAGATTCAAAACCCCTTTCTCTCTCTTTAAGAATAAACCAATTTTCACTCACCCATACCTACATTGTTATGCCCACATCACATGAACATCCCTGAAAAACACTCTCTAACACATACTGTATAAATAACTTCATGTTTAAACAATTTTTTATTTGTACTCTTTTCATTTTCATACAGCCACTCTTTCGAGTAGATTGGTTGCTTCAGATGCGGCAGGAGTAAGTGCAAGTGTAGAAGGGCAACACAAACATGCAGGGCAGATCTTTCAACAAAAACCAACTACACTTATGTCTTCATGCTACCAATGTCACTTCCACTATGTTTCTTATATCTTAAGACTATCTTTATTGTGTGTTTTGTAATGAATTATAGTTGTAGTCAAATATGGCTTTGACATTTACCTTATGAAACAATTATATATTTGTAGGAGAGTAGGATCTGCTTCTTATGGTTACCCTCACTTTTTGCTGATGTTACACTGTTTTTCGACTTTAGTCTAGCTAGGACCCTGCTATTCAGGGCCCCAGCCTAGCTGCTTCCTCTCTAAATTGATTGCATGTACTTTAGGTACACTCCAGATGGATTCTGGGTTATCATTATAAGTCCCTAGTATATGGTATACTATGTACCCAGGGCATAGGTACCCCAGAGGCCTACCAGGGGCTGCAGCATGTATTGTGCCACCCCTGGGAAGCCATTTAAAATGACACAGCAGGTCTGCTACAGCAGCCTGTGCAAGGTGGTGTGTGCACCCCTTACTGAGATATAGGTTACCTATATCTCTCCATATCACTGCACATGTAAACCTATCAGTCACCCCTAAGGCAGGCCTTAACAATCCTGAGGGCAGGGTGCTGGGTTTCATGTGAGAGGGTGCCCATGCATGAGCAGAGCCCCTCTGCAGCTTTTGAAACCTTTATTCCAGGGTTGTTTGTGATGCAGCCAAACCATATACTCTTAAGTGCATTATAACCTCGCTGTAAATGCTAACTTTGGAATGGCTGCATGGAAACATGTCATGTTTGGTGTCAAACACCTTGGAATCATACCTCCACACCAGTAACTGGTGTGAGAGGTATGATTCCACCCTACTAGAGGGAGAAACATGGCATCACCGGTATACCCGGTACCAGCTTACCAGACCCTGGCATCACAAAATGGATGCTGCCAGCCACAGACACGAGTCTGCCCTCCTGCTGCTGGACGAAACTCCGGCAGGGGAGGCCTGGACAATAGGTTTCCTGTCACACCTCCTTGTGTATTGGGGCTGGATGGGTGCACTCCAAGAGTGCTTTGATGTCTGCACTGGGGGCTCATTTGGTGTCCCTGTGCATAGTCCAGCTCAAACCGGTTGCAGGGGCACACAGCCCCTGCTCTGGTGCGAAACTGGACAAAGGACATGGGTGTAGCCACCCCTCTGTCCTGAGCCTCCCATAGGTGGGTCCCCAGAGTGTGTCCCACCCCTTCCTTGGGTATAAAGTAGGAACCCCTAACTACAGGACTTTAGATTTACCTGGACGAAACTCTGCTACAGAATCCCAGAACTTCTACTATCTACACGACGTTGGATGACCGAAGAATCTCCCTTGGAGTAAAGGAGTTACTCCCCTGCAAGGCAGGCACCAAAGACGCATCTGTCCAGTTTGAATCAACGCTGCTCCCGAAGGACACCGACAATTTTGTAACACAGGAGGTGGGTTTCCAAGCTTCCCTGAGGCTTATCCATGCTCTCAGCAACTCTAAAATCCACAGCCCTCGTGGGGACCGTGCAACCCGAACCCCTGGACACCGCAACCATTTGCAGCAGCATATG
This sequence comes from Triturus cristatus, assembly GCF_964204655.1. Classification (NCBI taxonomy): domain Eukaryota; kingdom Metazoa; phylum Chordata; class Amphibia; order Caudata; family Salamandridae; genus Triturus; species Triturus cristatus. The sequence goes on along the minus strand of NC_140591.1, from coordinate 585,856,519 downwards.
CTTCTTGGTGATCCCTTAGGCTTTGCTTTGGGCTACTTGCAGTCCAGACCCCGAGCAGCAATTCCACCGAAGATTGCTGGCCTACACTCTTCGAGTGACCCGTGGGCTGGTATCTAGTGATTCCTCTCAAGGTCCCATCGCGATCCCTTGTCCATCGACTTGTGGGTCCCTGAGAAGGGTACTTTGAGTTTCAATGGGCTTACTTGGTTGCTCCAGACGTGCCCTGACTCTCCATTGCTTGGGGAGTCCACAGGACCTTGCTGGATTACACCGAAGCCATTTTTCTTTCGCCATGTGGGTTGCAGTTGCCAAGGCTTGTTAGTCTCCAATCCGGAAACCGACCCCCCAGCACTCGACATCCTTTGTGGGACAGCTTGCCTGCGGACTGTGGTCATCATCGATGCCTCCTGGTCCCCGTCGCAGTTGAGTCAAGCTTCACCTCTTCGCACCTGAGACACCCGACAGTGGTGGGCATTCGTCTATTGTGCCCCTGGTCACTGGCAAGTAACCCAGACTCTGTCCCCTCTGCTTTCAGGTTCTTCAAATCTTCGATCCAGGCTTGGATCACACCGGACGCTTCTCCTTTCCACTTTGCAGCACTTTGCAGCACATCGCCATTGAAATCAATGAAGATTCCCGACACCATTTGACACCTATGCACTCGGCTTCCCTGGGTGAGGTAACACGAGTACTCTGGTGCTCCCATGGGTGCTGGCCCTAGAACCCTCTAAATCTAAAGGGGTTTGCTCAAATTCCTCTCCTAAGTGTCCTTATTCTTTAAAATTCCAACCGCAACTTTCCTATTGAATTGTAACGGGCTCGTGGCTGTGTTCTCACACTGCACACGTCCCCCGTGGGTCTCCCGTGTCATTGCCTTGGGTGGTTCCTTGGGGTCCCAGCGATTCTACGTGCTCTAGGCACTGTGTCTAGTCAAGTCGTGGGTCTTATACCACTTTCTTAATATATGGTTTAGTCTCCCCCGGGTCCCATTGTATATTGTGCTATTTACTGTCGTTTAATAACTGTATTATTGTGTGCTTTGCTCTCTAACTTCATAAAGAGGTTAGTAGAGAGTGTTTAGAAATAAATACATATATTTTATATACATACCTTGTGTGGTTCTCCTTTCATTTAGTTATTCAAGAGATTATAATCTGGTAAACCAAGCTGCTTTACACTCCTTCAAGACGTAGCCTGAAGGCTCCTCTCCATAGCTACCACTAGGATAGCTTTCAATAAAGGTTGTCTTAAACCTAAACATCAATAAGGGTTGTTTGGACTGGTGCAAGGTGCCCACTATAACTAGTGGGCAGCATATGCCAGGCCAACTTCTTACAATATTTATACACTTTTTTCATTTATAAGGCCATATGTTGTTCTCTCATCCACCTCTTGCCACAACATTTGCTTCTGCTCCTAACACTGCACTAAAACCCACACTGGCACCAGAGTACACACACTGAAAGTAGAGATGTGACTGAAATGTCTACTCTTTTGGCTTTGGTTCTAATCTCTATGTAGTTGTAACTGGCAAGGTAGCTTCATGTATATTGTCACACATGTCTATCTGCACCCCAGTCAATATGCAGTGCAATTGATTATGAAATTATATTTTGTCTGTTAAAATTGTCCTTGAACATGCCATTGTAAGGGGAGCACTATAAGATATCCTTTACATCTCGTTTTAACTTGCAGGAGAGGAATGTGTGTAGTTCTCAAACTCTGTATTTAAAAATCTAAATATAAGCTGTAATCATGACTAAGAATGGCTTTTATCCTTACGCCTGCCTCTCTTCTATCAGCTTCTGCCATGCAACAGCCCTTGGTGTCCACCGTGCAAATATCAACTCCAGTGACATCAGGGGACATCCCAGCAGTTTGGACTTGTATCATCTCATAAGTCTGGGAACCTTGAATCCTAACTTTCACAGCTCATCATTAGTCTTTCGTTTATTTAATATTGTTTATTTTATATAAAAAAGTTAAAAATGTTTTAATTGTTGTTTACTGTTTTCCTTTCATGTATATATCTCTAACGTATCAGCATTTGTGTTCAAACTCACTTTTATAGTTTGTCGGTAATCATTGAATATATCTGTAGCTATTGTATCAGGGGATACCTTCACAACACCAACTATGAGGACACTGGTTCAGCAACTGACATCACATGGCCCATCTAAAAATAAAATATGTGTGGCTCGAGCTGGCGAGATGACATTGTTGATATATCATAATTCCATGCATGCATCATCCCTTAATTTCATATGTTTCTTTATGTCCACCTGGCACTAACTTTATTATATTGTATTGACAATGTCAATTCAAGTACTGTGTAGAACTTTTGTCACAAAACTATATTTAATGTAATTGAACCGTTTCACATCTTCCTATTGCTGGTACTACGAGCATTACGCTGATCAGTGATGTTGAACCATTTAGAAGTGGAGAACAGCAGGCAATCCGAAGAGAGAATCCAAACCTCCACCGAGCAATTATCTCAATGGTCAACCCTGCTCAAGAATAAGAGAAGAATGAACAGGAGCTGGTCAAGGAGGAGGAAGACCTACATGAAGCAGAGGACATTTTTGTCCCCACGTAGAATATTTCCAAGAGGATCACTTCATGGCTGGGCAGCAGTCTTCATCCAAAATCAGTTCTGAGGATTACCAGTCCACAGCTATACCTAAGCACCCCTGGATGCTTTTTTCACCTATGCAAAATCCACCTCTACACAACCCTTAACTAATAGGTACCTCTGTAAAATCTCCTACTCACTCCTCCTAAGAAGGTGCATCTTCGGACTTTTCTCATTCAGCAAAGAGAGAGCAAACACCCCTGTTGAGGTTGAGGTATCCCTCATTCATAGTTACCCCCCTCACAGGTGCCCAGATAATACCCATCTTCATGATGGTCAACCTGCTGGCCACATTAGAAAGCCACCCATGCAGAGGGGTTGGCATTGTCTTATTCTACTCTTTGCAAGGATCAACAGCAATCTAATGTGTGGGAGGATATTGCATTAGGGACTATTCTCTATGAGAAAGATACGTCAAAGGACTCCTCCAAATGATTGACAGGTAAACCTATGCCTTAAGCATCCTCGGACCGGTTTTTTGGTATCACCCCTCATCAGCCAGGCTAGCTTGCCTCCAGTGGCATGGTGAGCACAGGACCCACGATTTGCATATGGCTGGGTCTAAACAGTGGTGGCATGGTGAACAAAAGAACGATGGATTTAACCCAGATCTCTTGACTGGGGGTAAAGGCTTGATTTGTTTCGCATTCCGGCTATCATTTGTGTGTCTTTTGTTTTGTCGACCTAAGTGTGCCGGGTATGCCCAGACATGGGTCCCCCATTCACTGTGCCACTGGATTCAAGCTAGCCTGGCTGATATGGGGTGATACCCTGAAACCGGTCCCAGGATGCCTGTTTCTGGACCAGGAAAGATCTGGCTTGGCAGTTCGGGCTGGACTTTTCCCATGAGGTGCAGGGTCAAGACTGACTTTCATATGGCTGGGTCTAAACTAGGGTGGCATGGTGAGCAAAAGAACGATGGATTTAACTCAGATCTCTTGACTGGTGTTGAATGTTTTATTTGTTCTGCATTCTGTCCATCATTTGTGTGTCTTTTGCTTTCTCATCCTAAGTGTGCCGGGTATGCCCAAATGTGGGCCCCAGGCTCACTGTGACATTGGATTCAAGTTAGCTGGCTGATGAGGTGTGATAGCCTGAAACCGGTTCCCGGATGCTTTTTTCTGCTCCAGGGAGCACCTGGCTTGGCAGTTTGGGCTGGGTTGTTCCCACCAGGAGCAGGGACAGAAATGAAATGCAATGGCTGGGTCTAAACTGGGGTGGTATGGTGAGCAAAAGAACAACGGATTTAACTTAGATCTCTTGATTGGGGGGTGAATGTTTGATTTGTCCCGCTTTCGGTCCATCATTTTTGTGTCTTTTGCAAGATTCTACAAAGGCACATCAACCTTGAAGGGACACACCACCTGACAGCCTTACACCTCTACCACAACCACCTTCACCACATCTACTGCCTCCACCTCCACCACCTCACTCTCTGTCACCGCCAACTTAACTATCCAATTGACAAGTACATGCTCAAACAATCTCACCACCAGTATTGTGCAGGTGGATGACTAGGTAAAAGTTCCAAAAATAATTTTGTTTTGTTAAAGTCACTCCTCTATCTCTAGCACACTCACTGAAAACCTTTCAGAAAATTAAAATACTGTAGGCATGATTCACAAAAGGAAACTTACACTTTTGTGTAAATTTACGGTTGTTTGCTACTTACAAAGGTATTTTACTAATAGTATCTTTAATACTGCAGGGTCTTCCGCACATAAAAAGATTGGACAGTCCTATCTTTTTATGCGCGGAGACTCCGCAGTCGAAAAGATACTGCTAGCAAAGTACTTTTGTTTAATCATAAACTTACACAAAACTGTAAATTTACTTTTGTTAATCAGACGCACATCTGTCCCACATCAGTCCCATATTTGTATGTGTGGAGACTCTGCACTCTTCCTCTCTCAACATGGAACAGATCCCCATCTTCAATCTGTCTAACCATCAACTGGCATACACAGAAATCTCGCTACTCAGCAAAGGACTTTCTTATGTACTCACAGAGAAACCTGACTGGTTCACTATACAAACTGAGATTTTTCAATTTTTTTGAAAAATAAGACTGAAATCCTTTTTTCTCAACAAAGAGTCCCCACCCAACTATGACACGACAGGTCTGCGTCCTAAATCGACTTTTAATCCACCAGCTGCCTCTCTACCCCCAGAGGTCGTCACTTTTGAAAATTTAGTTCTGAAAGACCTGGAAAAATTGAAAAATCAACATGATTTTATCCCTTACAACATCAGTCTAGAGGAGATGAAAAGCCTCCTTAAACTGAAAAACATGGATAGCATTATCATTAAGCCCTGCGATAAGGGTGGAGGGATTGACATCCAAGATAAAATATCATATGACAATGAGATTATGCGCCAACTAAACAACACGACCCACTATGAACTACTGAGGCACAACCCCCTCACTGAGATCAAAAACCTTATCCAGACCATCACCAAAGAAGCCGAAGAACTAGGCTATATTAGTCACAACAAGTTTCTGTATCTGAATAATAGAAATCCTAGGACACCAGTAATATACACTCTTCCCAAGGTTCACAAGAAACAAGATAATCCTCCAGGCAGACCCATCCTTTCAGGATGTGGTTCTATCCTCGAGCCACCAGGCAGATACATCGACGTCTTCATTCATGACTTAGTTCTTGACACCATAGCCTATGTGAAAGACTCCACACACTTTATCAACCTGGTTGAACATGAACAATTTGACCCCACACATGAACTCCTGGTCACATTGGATATAGAATCCCTCTATAGCAACATCCCGCAGGATAGGAGCACAACAGTCATTAAGAACAACAGACCAAGGCCACATAAAGTACTGACTGAGTTTATTATCTCTCTACTGGAGATAGCAATGACAAAGAACTACTTTATGTTTAATGACAAGTTTTATAAAAAGTGCAAGGGAACTTAAATGGGAGCAGTTTTTGCCCAGAATTTTGCAATCCTCTTTGTGGAATAATCATTTGTCCTTAATCAAGTCAATCCACATCGCAACAAAATCAGAAGTTGGCACCGATACATTGATGATGTGTTTATGATTTGGCAAGGCACCATGACCGAATTAGACAACTTCTGTGCATGGCTCAACAGCTGCCAGCCTGACCTCAAATTCACTTACAACTCAAGCAATGCACAGATACACTACCTGGACGTCACTGTCAAACCCAATGAGGGAGGGCTTTACACTACTTTGTTCAGGAAGCCCACAGAACGTAACACTCTTCTCCACTACAGAAGTGCCCACCCTAGAGCACTAAGGGACGGCCTCCCCTATCGCCAAGTCTTAAGGATATGTACAAACTGCAAGCTAAAAGAAGACTACCTCAGGGAAGCAGACACCCTTTGCGACAAACTTATCAATAGGGGCTACCCAAGACGATTGGTAAAAAGATCCATGAAGTGCGAATGGTATTCACACAGGGAACTCTTAATGGATTCCAGACCCAAGAAAACCATATCGCGCATTGTTTGCGTTACCACATTCTGCCCTGCAAGCAACAAAATAACCAAACTGATAAAAAAAGCATTGGCACCCACTCACCTCAATCAACATCACCAATGAAGCTCCCCTGTTCTCCTTCAAACGTGGGCACAACATTAAGGACCACTTAGTACGGGCATATAAACCATCCCGTAAAGAGAATACTTTGCAATCGTGTTTAGGTCTCTCACCTGTAATAGGCCACTTCAAGTGTGGAAACTGCGCTGCATGCCCACTCACGAAACACACAAAAGTATTTGAATATGGCACTGTTACGCACAAATTGAGTTTCTTTTCTAATTGTAACTCAGTCAACGTAATCTACTGTATTCAATGTCCTTCCAACCACATCTATGTTGGACAGACCACCCAAAAAATAAAAGCAAGGATAAGCCAACGTAAAAGCAGGATACGCTGCCGAATCACCACTGCACCGTTGGTCGAGCACTTCATGGAAAAAGGACATTCAGAACAAGACCTACATTGGCAAGTTATTGACATTGTTTGCCCACACAACAAAGACGGTGATCCTCAAGCAATTCTCAACAGGCTGGAATGTAAATGGATGTTTAACTGTCGCTCCATTGAAAAGGGACTCAATACATTTGATGAATGGAACATGATCCTGTAATAGTCCTCTGGCTATAGTGCATACTTTTTTCTGTACCCTTTTAATTGTATATTTTATCATGTACCCTGTAAATATTATGTATATATCCTTTGATCATTTTATGTCTCCACTCTTTAAATCTCTATATTTATGCCTTTCCCATCCTGCTCTCCAGTGTACTACACGGTGATCCAATTGCCATATAGCTAGGCTCGTATTCTTTCCTCTCAATTTATTTACTTTCATGCCCTGCACTGTGGTGGACTATATCTTGCAGCTGCAACCTCCTATACTTCCTAACATTGATTGCACTCCACCAACATGGTGGCTACTCTTGAGCCACCAACTGTGCACACCTGTCACAGTGTACTGCACCATGATCCAAGTGCCATGTAGATATGCTCTTACTTTGGTTTGTCTGATTTCATGCCTCGCACTGCTGTCATGCTGTTGCCAATACTTCCAAGATTTATATGCACTCTACCAACATGGCGGCTACTCTTGGGCCACCATCTGTGCACACGCATCTCACTGCGGGCACTCTATTCCCCAGCAGTGCCCATGCGTGTAACTCCTCTCGCAGCATTTAACCTGTCCCACCGCCTTGGTGAAGTACTTGATGATTTGTTCCCGTACACCAATTCCTCTTGTGCATCTACTGCAGCTACACAACAAGTAAGTCCCAGTAAGGCTGCACTCTCAGCCTTCTCCATCCTCATTACCTTGCCTTACTGACCTTGTCCCTTTTAATTTCAGAATAAATGTGTCCTACACCCACGCTTGATGGGGTGCAACCTCCCGTCCGACTATTCTCGGGTCCTACTTCTCTGCCTCCAGTGGCCCCCGCGGCCTCTTAAGTAAGTTTTGCTGCCTCTCGCGTTGGCCATGCTCACCTTGTACTGGCTACTAGGCTAGCCACTAAGTTATCCTGTCTTATTCACAGAAGTCCTCTTCAGCACGCGGTTACAATTAACTGCACCGTTCATGCCCTCTTCCTCTTCGGCCCCGTGTGGCCATGAGGACCTGTTCCTCTCCTTAAGTAAGTTCGCCTTCCAAGCTGCGCCATCACCCCATGGCTCCCCTATTCTGACCCCACTCATTGCCTACCTTACTTGCCTCCTCTAGCACTCGCCGCGTCCTGCATTCACCTGGAACACTGGAATTAGCATCAGGTTCCTTGTTGGTAGGAATTCCACCTCTACAACAGGCCCTTCTGTGACCTTGTTACCTAGCTAACTCGGGCAAGTAAGTCCAACCTGCACCAGCTGCGACTCACGTGCTCTCCTGGCTACACCTGTGCACCTTAACACATGCACGCTCCTTCGCTTGGATCATATCATCGCACTAGCCGCGTGTAAGCCCACGTTTTTGCACCACCAGGGCACCTTCTTCATGCGCTTACCTTCCCCCAGGAGTTACCATCACTGCAGACATGGCTTGACTCTGTCCTCCTCCATCTATAATTTCTCCTCTTGGACTCCCTGTCCACTCGGTAGCAAGCACCTCTTGCTACTTTCCGATACAACTCTCTAGAAGTAAGTAGTAACAGGCTACTCTTGGTTCATAGACTATTATCTTATAGATATTAATTTCTCAGATACGCAAGTTGAATTGTTTGTTTTTACATGCTCATTTCGGGACCATTGTTGGATTTTTGGTTTTCCTCCTAATAGATTCTACCTGCTCACACTTGTCTCGTCCTGATGATGATCTCACATTCATGAGATCGAAACGCCATCGACCTTTGCAATCAAACCTCCATTACTGCATTTAATTTATTTGGAGTTCTGTCTATTGTTGTTGCCAATGCAATGTACATTTTTATTGTCACTAGCACCCCTCACTTCACGCACTTTCACTTTTTGTGTGAGCACCAGAACTATTACTAAAAATATACTATGATACTCCATTTATGCTGTCAATAAATGTGATGTCATTCCAAACCTTGTGTCCCAGCATAGATTGCGCAACCAGTCCTGCCTGGACTGTCCTGCATTGCTCTACTTGACTAACGCTGCTCTTAAAACTTTAGTAGCCTAGGCTACCCGAGGACCTTAGTGGCCTCCCCCAGACCTGTGTTTTTCTCAACTATTTAACCACCCCTGGTCACAATACTGGGGTCCCCTTGTTCTTTAAATATATTCTGCAGTTATAAAGACACTACTCGTAAAATACCTTTGTGATTAGCAAGTAATCGTAAACTTACACAAAAGTGTAAGTTTACCTTTGTGACTCAGACCCTTTCTATTCTTTTTTAACAAAAACTGCTGTCGATCTTTCAACTATGTTGAATGGTTGATGTTGAAGTGACTGCATAGCAAAAATAGGAAAGTGGCATTTATGTTCAGTTCTGTGTTTGTTTGTCATTATGGTATTGAAAGCATCTTCAAAATACATAAATATTTATTTGGCATGACATACCATACAACAGAGTCATTCATATTTAAAATAGTTAATATGTTTATATAATAATTAATAAATGGTTGTTTCAGCAATCAAATAAGTTTGGAAATAACTATAAATTTTCGTTTGGAAATTTAAAAAAAAAGAGTCTTACATCAGACAGAAAATGCAAGCTTGAAGGTGGGTTGGTGAATAAAAATAACACATTTCAGAATATCTCAAGGGAGCCAGTCTACATACAAAGTAGCTGAATTAAAAAAACATTTCCATAAAGAGTCAAAAAGCCAGTCCATAAAAATAATGATACATTTTGTAATAACATGTGAAAGTTTAGAAACAAATCCCTTTGCCTAAGCAAAAATAACATCATTCCCCTAGGCCAGAGCGGGTGTCATGGTCAATTTCTTGGCTTGTGGAGGCAGGCATCCTCTGCTTTAGGCTTCACCACAAAGAGTGTAAAGGCGTCCTCCCATACAGACTTAAAATGGCTGGCCATAGCAGGAACAGACACCCATTGGAAGGAGCAAATTCAGTGATGGGGGAGGAGGGGCAGGAATGGAAAATGACCTGGGAGATCATACAACAGGAGTAGGGGTAGGTTGGTAAGGCAGACAAGACATTACACCTGCTATCAGTAAGTCATGAAGCTTAGATCTGTTCAGTGACCACTGCTCGAAGCATCTGGACCTCTCTAACTAAGTCCTGGATATCCCATAAAATTGATCATTGAACCTGTCCGATTAGCTTCAGGACCTTCTTGAGAGCAGTCAATGACACATAACCTGGGGAAAAGGACTGGGTTACACAAAACGGTCTCTGGGGTGTCAGGGGCTAATTGTCCATTGACCCCTGGTGTTGCATTTGAGGAGGAAATGAAGGCTATCCAGAGGTTGCAGCCAGAGGTGCTAATGTCACAGGATCCTATGAGCTAAAGAGGGAGTGGGTGTAGGCTAAGATGCCAGTGGGACATCCTCTTCGGACACTAGTGGATTGTCTTCCTCAAGACCAGAAGGAGATAGAATATCTGCCTCTGCCTCACTGGTGGTATTCCCATCTCCTGTTGCCACAGTTGGCTTTAACAGCCTCCACTAGCAGACCTTTCGTGACTGATCTTGTTTGCCTCCAAGTAGGCACCCTCTCCACCCTCCTGGTGGTAAATAGCTAACATGAAAAGGAAGGTGAAAAAAAAGAAAAACATTTTGAATTTATCAATTTAATACGGTATATCAAATGGACTTTATTTAATAGAAATATTATAATCCTAAATAGAATCAACAACACTGTGGAGCCTTTAACAAACATTCAGCAAGCCAGTGTTTATTTACTAATGTTTCCAAACGTTCAAATTGAAAGAAATTTTAATATCTAAAAAAATCTTTGTAATCAGACATTCAAAGTAAGAGAAATTGCAAAGAGGGTTAATATTTTGTTCATAATCCTGCGAATACATTTTTTAAAGTTGTTTTGCAACATATTGAGTGTATTTTTGGAAGGTGCATAGACTTTCAAAGGATTGTGTATAATTTTTGAGTAAATATTTCGAAAACAGATGTTGTGAATTTTGATATGTTTTCTGGAAAAAACACAGTGGTTTGAAAGCTAGGTATATGAGCATCACTTAAATAAACTTCAATGTAACAGATCCCAAATGTGGAAGTTGTGTGTTAACTGTTATGTTATCATGAAATATAAACAGTGGAAAGCATTTTTATAATGTCCAGTTATGATGATTAGTATAACCAAACAAAAACATAATGCATGCACGTTATTATTGATAAACTTTCATTCCTTTCATAATACTCAAACAACACAGAATAAATACAACATGGAATGTTAGAGAAAAGTTCAGACAGAACACGATTTTACACCACTCTCAAAACTCAAGTGTTTATAGAAATAATACTCATATTGCCTGTCAGTAGCATTCCAGGTGAGCCAGGCTGCTCACAGGCTCTCCTTGTACATTTGTTTCATGCGTGGGGCACATGTATGTTGCTGGGAGGACACACCAAAAATGTCATGGGCTTTAACCTGTGCCGAGTGACAAAGGTTCTCCTGGCGCTTCTGACATTCTTTTCCCACTGTATGGAGACTCTCACTGCACTGAAGCATGTAAAGCCCCTCCTAAGTTTGGCTCATGCTGCATTGCTCAGCTGGGTAAGTGGACTCCCACGGATATGAGTGTTCCTCTGAAGGCCTCCTCACAAATTAGTCTTAACTCTGCATCAGGGAATAGCTGGGCCTCTCATCTTGTCCCTCAGCCCTGTTGGGGGGTTATCCTAGAAGGGCTACAGGATGGAGGAAGATGATTTTGTGGTGAAAGGATCGCAAAAAAGTATCACAAAATGGCTGACTTCCTTTCCCTGTATGCAATCTTCCATTTGTCACAGTAGATGGAAGTCTCCACCTCAACTCTGGACATCTCTGCCCCAAATGTGTGGCAGAGTTGTCCGCATGCGGGCGGAAACACAGCATGCAGGAGGGACACATTTACATGTAGAGAAGAAACCTACAGACCCCTGGATCCAGACAAAACCATACATATTTAGAAGAGCCCAAAAAGTGTAACAGAGATTGTTTGTGTACAAAATGGATGTGTCCAGAGTAGGAATTTGATTATATATGTTATCAATCATAATTGTACAGTGTGTGAGTTTGCATGTAAGTGTTGTTAATGAAAATCATTGTAACTTTATGGAAAATGAAGTAGTGATTTGTTTTTAACTAGAGCAAAGGATGTTTGTTGACTATATTCTGTAAATTAAGCACAATTGTCCCAGGGTGGTATACATGGACGTGTGGTAGTTCACTATTAGTTATTGACAAGAGTTTGTCCAACAACATAAATGCATTAACCAAACTAGCAGCACAAGAAAACAATAAGTTAGCTAGTTGATTATACACCAGTAAACCCTGACTTCTGCTCTGTACTCCATCTGGAACCCTAAATATAAGCATATATCAGGGTCAACATCTCTACATAAGCCCAGTTGCATGAGGATGTTGTGCACCAGACTGAAGACTACAACAGTTATGCACACATCTTCTGGGAAGTACACCACCACCCTTTCTGTATGACCACAACATCTGAATCAAGACTTAAGGATCCCAAAAGTGCATTCAATAATGGCTCGTGCATATATGTGGACCGTATTGTACCTCTTGAGGTAGTGGGTTTGGATGTATGTAGGAGGTGAGAGAACATATCCAGCATCACCACCAACAACATGTTAAACTAGCAGTTCAATTCCACATGTAGTACACCATGTCTATATTTATGCTGTGAGTATCTGGATAATGCAATTGTATTGTGTTGTAGTAATTAATGTGTATGTTTTAAAGGGCACCCACCACATGCACATGTACCTCTAGTCTAAGCTCTTGTTACTGACTAATGAGCCATATGTAACAAAAATCCCCAGCAACCAAGCAACATGCAAGTGATAACTGACCACAGATATAGCTGTCATATGCGTCTGTGAAAGGTAGTGAAAACATCAGCGAATGACTGCTTACCTGAACATCCCAAAATGTTGATTCTTTGCCTGTAATCCCTCTCTCCCCTCCTCAAATGTATTCCTCAAAATGAATGGTAAAGAAACAAACACATTCACTGAAAAAGTGAAAGCAGAAAAAGTTGTTTTGTGTGGGAGTTCATTTCTTATATGGGCAGCCTGGCTGTGATGGCACATGTAGCTCCAGTGTAAGATTTTGTTACTTACTAATGAGCCATATGTCACCATAATCCCCATCAAACAATGTATGAGTGGTAATTGACCGTAGATGTAGTTGTCATGTGTGCTTCTGTTAAAGGTAGCGAAAACATCAACAAATTACTGTTTGCCAGAACATTCCTAAATATCATTTGCCTGTAAATTCTCTCTCTCCTCCTCAAAATTACTTCCTGAAAATGAAGGACAAAGAAACAAACGCATTCACCAAATTAAGAAAGGCAGAAAAAGGTTGCTGTGCTATGTTGCCCAGGCAGAAGAAAGCAAAGCCACACTTATTAGAAATGATCTGCTGATGCGGTCATCCCGTGCCACAAAAACAGGCTGTCAGGTGCCACGTAAAACCTTTGCATCATGATGCAAAATATCACACACACCTCTACACCATGTAGAGGTGTGTGTGATATTATGAATGGAGTCTATCCAGGAAACATACCTTTCACGTAGAAAATCCTACACCTAGACAAATTCGAATACATTCCACATACTTAATGTGTGCTTTACAGTGAAGCCCAAAGGCACTGTGTGAAATGTTTGGAGACAAGAGAACATTTTTCTAAATTTGCGCCTGCTTCAACAATGTGTGATTTTGTGACGCAAAGGTTTTCCGTCAAAAACAATGGGTCTTTGTGGTGATCTGTCTATTTCCCGGCGATTTAATGCCCAATTAATACAAAGTGGCACAAAACAGTGCAAAGCACTATTTGCACAGAGAAAATGGTACCTTTCCAGGCCAACATAAATTTTGTGCTGAAAATTAAATACCCTTCCAAGAGTTTACACCTCTTTGCACCACATAGCATGCCTTTGCCCCTGTCCAATATCTTAACCTGTCTTATCTGTGGGCTCTGGTTATAACTTTGGTTGCAAACTAATTTAAGCTGCAGATATGCTTGGAAACAAGTGTGATTCAATTTTCCACCATTTTTGTTGCTTTTATAGATTGGGACAGAGCATTTCTTTTTTACTGCACTCAATATTATATAAAGAGGTTTGCTCCAAAGCAATAATGGAGTAACTGGTTTGTGGAAAGATTTGCAGAAAAATATGTGAAGAATATTTCTTACTAAATAGCTTTTACGTGTAAAAGTTCTCAATAAAAGCATCATGTCTGTATATAAACTTGACAAAGTAATGGAAGCAAATCAATTTAGCAGTTTTTCTCCTTATATAATAGCAGTTTTTCTCCTTATATAATAAGAAATTTGACAATTTTATTTTGCATTACCTTACTACCTTATTTCAATTTGAAAATTGGAGTCAAATGTATTTGCTTTGTTCCTCAATAAATAAATGGTAATAATGGTTTAAATCAGTTCATCATTCACATTACATTTGGAGCAAACCAATTTGTGGAAACATGTTTTATGCAATCACATAAAATAATTTACTTCATTGTAGGAAAGTCATATTTTGTGCTCTGATCACCCCCATTATTTGAATGATGTTGGTGGGTATTGATTTTGAAAGTGTCCTGGCCTCTGTTAACCAGGCCCACGGCTGTGTTCAAACAGGCCATAGATCACTCAGATGGCTCATGCACACGAGGGGGGGCCCTAAATTGTTCAGGTGGTCAATTTCCCTACAGGGGATGGTCTTCACAGTGGAAGACAGACCAGGGACTGCCCGTGCCAGTGTAGATGGACTATCCAGGTATTTCCACTTAGATGATGAAGACTACCAGGGTGTAAGTTGTTTACTCACCTTTCATCTGGGGGGGGGGGGCATGTAAGTAAGTCATCCTTTTTGATCACCTCATTTTTTCACTGATGCTGCTGTGTTCAAACTGACCACGGACCACTCAGATAGCTCATGCTCATCTCATGAAGGGGAGACCCTAAATTGTTGAGGTGGTCCATTTCCCAAATGGGATGTTCTACACCGTGGAACATAGACCAGGGATTGTCCATGCCAATGTAGATGTACTATCCAGGTGTTTCCACTTAGATGATAAGGACCAACAGGGTGTTAGTCACCCACCTTTCAACTGGGAGAGGCATGCAGGTAAGTTATCCTTTTTGATCACCACCATTTTTTGTCTGATGCTGATGGGTAGTGACTCTAAAAGTGCCTTGGCCTCTGCTAACCAGGCCCAGGGCCAGTGCTCTGTCCTTTAAAAGTACAAGGTAATTAGCATAATTCTATTCGGCCAAGACAACCTACCTGTAAGTCCCCAGTGTATGGTAGGCACGTAGGTTTAGAGACCCCGGTGGACTTTATGCACCTAAGTGTGAGCTGCTGTGGTGTCTGGGCTCATTTTAAAGCCAGGCCTGCCTTGCAGGCTGGTGTTCAAATAAAACTGTGTTCAAAATCGATTTTGGAATCAAAATCACTTTCAAAGTCGAAAACGACCTTTTTATCACATACATTTTTTGCAATGGTGCAAATCTTAGCTTAGCATCCACCTAGGTTAGCAAATTGTTTATAAGTTTGAAACACAGATTCTCACTTTTGGGTAGAATCAGAAGGGAGTACAAGATTAAAGGGAACGATAAGTAGTGCACCACTCCTTTCTGAAAACTAACTATGAGGGTAGGAAAAACATCAACATGATTCACGAAAAATTTTACAAGAGATGTCACAGGAAAAAGAACGTTATTTATAGATGCATTTGCAAAGCAATGGAATGCAGGGAACCTGTTTAAGAGAGCAGAGAGACAAGCAGGTAAGATATTTTTGAAACATTGATGAGGGAGGGAAGCCTCAAGGTGGAATTATTAGACAGTATAGAGAAGGCTTATGAAAAGGCTCAACATAGGTTTGGGAGCTATTCACTAGGGAATATTTGAAGAATGTAGGAATCATGCTGACAATATGTTGATAATAGTGTCTTAGTTTCCCCCTACATTTAGACTGTTTACTGTCTAATATGCTTCAATAATGAGGATTTTTTGGTAAGCCTTGCTTTGGAAGTGGTCCAATAATGTTGTTAGAACACCTGGGTAAGCTTGGTAACTTGGTATTTTAACAAAGAAATCCATTTTGCCTTTGGTACCCTTACCATGGGTTCCGCAGACGGGTTCCTCAGGTGGCTGTTAAGGCAGTTTAGGCCATACACTACGCCAGCTCCCTTTGAGCTTAAGTGCTTCAAGTGTACCATCGGTTTAGCCCCTTCAGAAAACCAGACTCCTATGGGGTTGTATTTTGTTACTGTGGTTATCTGTAACTCTACCAGCCTCCAGTGAGCATGTTTATTTCTGTGGGTGCTTACCAAAGATAATGACTTTTGTTTTGTCTTGGTTCACTTGAGTATGTTGTCCTTATTGTACCCATGCAGTGCTTTGAGTGCTCACTGCAGGCCTGACTTAGCGTGATCCATGACCACTATGCAGTCTGCGTACTGCAGAATGGGAAGTCTTGTTGATCCCATATTAGGTATGATTAGGTTGGCAGCTTCCAGAGCTTTACGCAGGTAGGCTGTATAAAGATTGAAGAGGAGGGGGCCAGCACGCACTCCTGTTTTCCGGCGCTGTTGGGGGAAACCTTGTCGGTGACTGTGAAGGGCCAGTTTTTATTCAAACCCAGGTCCCCTGGTGTAGGAATGTTATTGCTCTTAGAAGTAGGGGCGGAACCCCCTGCCAATAGTTTTTTCTCAAAAGGAACAATTAATGGACGGAATGCTGAACAATGCAAACATTCACCGCCAGTCACAAAGATCTGGATTTAATCCACCGTTCTTTTGCTCACCACCCCACCCCACCCCACCCCAGTTGAGACTCAGCCATTTGCGATCCTTGCTCCTGTTCCTCATGGGAACAGTCCAGCCCAAACTGCCAAGCTAGGTCCTCCCTGGACTGGAAACAAGCATCCTAGGACTGGTTTCAGGGCATGACCCCTCATCAGCCAGGCTAGCTTGATCCAGTGGTGTAGTTTATTTCACAGCATCCCTCAATCCATCCTATCGAAGACATCGCTGTAGTCGATGAAACAGCAAATAGTGGCAATTGTTTTTTCACTGTTCCGATGTGTGTTAGGTAAGCAAGTGCTGCCATGTTATCAGAGGTGGAAGCTGCTGCCCTGAACCCTGATTGAAAGAAAAGTTGGATGTTGTTTTCTTTGACCCAGTTCTCACATTCTACTAGTAGAGGTCATGCATAATCCTTTGCTTCAGAATCTAGTAAAACAATGAGCTGATAGTTGGCAGGGTTAGAGCGATCGCCCTTTTTATATATTGGAAAAAGGATAGAGCCTCTCCATGAATCAAGGGTTGAGGTGGTAATAAACATATGGTTGAAGACGGGAGCCAATAGCCTTATCCAGAAAACGCGCTCAGGTTTAAATATTGCAGCCATGAGTCCACTGGTCCCAGGAGTGCGATAAATCCTCATTTTCCCTTTTACTGTTAGGATGGAGGCATCAGTAATAGGGCATTTGGCTGATCGAGAGAATTTGGAACCAGTTCAGTCAGGCTATTGATCATTTGCCTAGTCATTGGTATATTCATTCTTTACATAGATTATCCAGTTTCGTTAAGGCACACCTTTTTCCTTGGTTGGCAAGAGGTTGTTGAGTTTATTGAGGTGCTCCCAAAAGCAAGATTGATCCTTCATTTGCAGGAGTGTGTAAATATCTTCAGCCATCCCTCCTCTGCCTTCTTACATTCCAGGTGCCAAATGGTCATCCTGTGTAGGGCTCTGAGTGTGCTGACCGCTAGAGTTGAGCTTTGTTTGTTCCCTTGTTTTTGGGCCACTAGAGCTCTGTGGACGTTATTCGTACTTCCTTGGACACTTCCTTGGAGTTTATTGAAAGCGCTTTTGATTAAGATGGTTGGATTGTTCCGGAGGTCTCCCTGGATTCTTCGCCAAGGGTGGTGCGAAGATCCGCCAAGATGTTTTCCCAGTGTGTAGAGAGGATGGAGTGTTAAGTAAAACAACTTTGGCCACTTTTAGCGTGATCTTGTTGTCCAGTTTTTCAACTAAGTTGTTTTTCCATTTTATTATTGATAGAACTTTGTGGCATTCTTCACTGGTTGATTTCCCCAAAGGAAGTAATTGGGCAGATTGATTGGAAGCCAGTTCCAGAGATAACCAAAGTGGTTTGTGGTTGCTTTCCTTCCTGGGCTCCATTTCAGGGAAACTTAGTCTGGAGCCCTGTGAGTTGCTGATGAAAATATAGTCAATGGTTGATATGTCTCTGAATCGGGAGAGGGCTGAGTGGTTAATTCTCTTATTTAAGGGCTTGTACGGAGACTAGTTTGTGAGTGTTAATAAGTTTCTGAATAGGGGCTCTGTGTGGCGTGGTGTGGCTCGATGGAGCACGGCCACCTAGGTCCCTGGTGTTAAAGTCATCCGCTATGATTGGTTCGTGGCTTGGATATTGATTTAGCAGATCTTCTTTTGTGGTGTTAAACTCATCCAGGGCCTTTTTTTTTGTTTCTGTCCAGAGTTGAAATAACAATTTAGAAGCAAAAGTGGAAGTGGTTTGAAGTCACATCTTAAGCCCTTAATAAGCATGGATTGAAGCATTGTATAATTAGTGCTAATTGCTATGACCTCTAGTTTGTGCTGGTTTTTCACATTCATAGACAAGCCTCCTGAGATTACGTTTGACTGCGAGGGAAAAAAACACATAGTATCCTCTCAATGTTGATGTGGTGGCCCATGTCTCATGGAGGCAGGAAACGTCTCCTGTGTTGAGGTAGACCGCAACTGATTCACTTTCTTTCATTTTTTTGAGGCCCCTCATGTTCCATGAGATTATTGTTAGTTGCAAGCTGTGAAGAGATGTGACTGACCTGCTGCTTTGTGCCTTGTTAGGTATACCGATGAGCTTGGCTTGCTATAGACTGGGCTGTCCATCCATGATCCTTTCTAGCGGCGTGAAGTTGCACTAACCTTTGCTTGTTTATGCATGATATGGTTAAAGATGTTTCCTTGCCATGTTCTGATTGGTGTTCATGAGTGTGGTGGGCACTGTTTGTGCCTCTTAGAATAAAATATGCCCCTGCTTAGAGGGCTGAGAAAGAAGCGCATGTGGGTATTTTCCATTATCATTGTATCCTGTTGTGCTTGTTGGCACATACCCAGTATGGTTGACTCACCATGCATGTCCCTCGTGAGTCTTTGAAACCTGGTCCAAGCAAGGTCTTCAGTTCGCATGGGCTAGGGATGGAATGTGTTGAAATAGACGTTGAATGTCCGTCCTATTGAGGACATCATTATGGCCGCTTGTATGGTAGAATGGAGTTAGCAATATCTCTGAGACGTCCATGGAGGGGTCTGTATTGTTTACTACATGTGCTAGCATGCAGGATCCAGATGTTAGCTGTCAGTTTGGATGCAAGGACATGCTGCAGATTACCGTTCCTTGGTACTAAGGGGTATCTATGTATCTATGTGCTTAACTAATATTTTAGATCAACTTGCATCCACTTTACCCTTGATTAACTGGAATAAAGTGTTAGTCACATGATCTGGCCATGGTGCTGTGGCAGGTATCTTGTTTGTAGGATCCAGCCTGGGAGAAAATATTGGGTATAGAGGGACTGCTTCGCTCTTGGCTGGAGTTTTTGGAGTGTTTGGTGTTTTTATTGCTAGTGCCACTTTGTTGTCTGTTATGATTTTCTCAAGCTGTTTTTGTGCTTTTTCTTCGCCGTTCTGGATAGCAGTAGACTGGTCTGGGTGAAGATGTGTTTGATTTCTATGTTGTTGCTCTCAGCTGACACAGTGATAGTGTGGGTACGGCTGCCAGGGTGAGGAAAAAGTTGATTAATTGAGTGCTTGAGTCTCAGTCTGCACTGTACTTCTTGGAGGTGTTCCCCTGTCCTCATTGATGTTATATTACTTGTCCGAGTGGCTTCTTTGTCTCCCATGTTTTCAAGGATTTTAACTGGGATGTTGTTGCTTGTGGAAGTGTTGGTCGTGCTTCTGACTGTGGAAACCAATTCCGCCAATACCTCTAGGGGGGAGCCCAATTTGTCGATTATGGGAGCTCACTGACACTGCCCTCCTTCCATCTCACCTTGAATTTTGGCTTCACTGGAGTACAACTTAGTGCTCATTTCAGCTAGGTGAATGGCTAGCTACTCTAGAAGATCAATTTGAAGCTGCATTTTGGATGACTGCCATAACAATGCTCTGTGTATCTCACAAAAGAGGGTCAACATGAAGAACAATGCTACACAATAGAAAAATTCTACTCAGTAGAAAGCTTCTATCCTATATAGCTTCTATAACATAAATCTCTCACACAATATATAGGGTAGCAAAATATTTATTTTTTTAGATCTAGTGAAGGAAGAGGTAAGAAGTAGAAGGGCACAACCGTGTTGTGGACGAAAACCTTCTCTCTCTCCCGAGGGTGACAAGCTTCATCATTGGGTTCCTCCAACACACAGGGACCGCAAGGTACCCTGTGTGGGCTACGACTTAACCCAAGGGGGAAGGAGCAGGAGTGCAGAGCACGTGATTGTTCTACCAACTCGAAATGGTGAGGAGGGGCAGAGTGCTAAAAAATTAAATGAAGCTAGTGTGTTAAAAACTAACTACTTAGGGGTCATAATTTTATTCCTCCTTCCTAAGTGGTAGTGATTAAAATGCAAGTGAATGAAGGGTTATAGATATATACCCTCTTGTCTGATCAACATGTTTCTGCCATGATGACTTAAGCGTTCGGGGCATTCATCAGGATAAAAAACAGTCACTCTGCGGTATCAAGTGTAAAGAATAATAAAAGTGATACTTAGGCCTCTATTCCTTGACCATCATGCAGTTGGGTAGATCAATATGATCGGTCAGGGGGCTCTGTAAAACAATAATAATACATCCCAACTTAACAACAACCTTCAGTTTTCTATAAGAGCACCACTTATCAGATATAATTCATGCTACAAAAGCGTGCTTACCTAAGTGTGGTTTGTATGTGCCAGCTCAACCTTCTACCGGGTATCTGACCATGTCTGTTTTTCTAGCAGAAGGTTAAAAATAGTATGAACATATAGCAGTTTAAGTAGCCTAATGCAGATACCACAACATCGCGATAACTAGATAACAGGATGGTAACTATTACATTATGTAGGCCCCTAATGTCTCCTGTAACTTATGGAAAGTATAAAATTATGGAAAGTATAAAATTATAGTCTCCTAGTGTATACTGCCCATCCAGTAAATAACAGCGAAAGATACCCAATCTCCCCTGGCTGTCTCTAACGCTAGTTACTGTTCACCCAGTAATAATAGCCCCATCTGTAGTAGTAATCTAGTACTCGGATAGACCCGACAAGTGGCAAGAGCTTGTATTAGCAATAACACCTGGACTGGATTTGACTCGTAAATAATTCCAAACCCGTACCGATAGCCGCTATATCTGGTATGGATTTAAGTCAACCCCGACTAAGGATAATTCTAGAAAACCATACAAGAGGCGATTCCCAGCTCACCTTTTATAAACGCACTGTCTCCTCTCGATTCCTCGGGTGGGAGCACCACGGCGTTCTCAGTGTATGAATAAATACCCGGAAGGGCCAGCGTGCAAGATGCACCACGATAATGTCACGTGTACGCAACTCGCGTAACCATGGTAACGACGTAATCCCCCTCCATAAACAACTGGCCACAATTGTCGTCGTCTATGTAATACTTTCTTACACCTGCTTACTCCCCAAAAGAAACACAAACTACAAATTTGTAATTCATAAGTCAAAAGTAGAATCACAAATATTTGTTTTCAATAACACACGTGTGCGCACTAGTGAGGAGCCTATAACGCGCGCAATCACGTGATCTGATCAATGGATGTCATAACTGTCGGGAACTCCGCGATACGATGTTACGAGTGTAACAGCCCCTTCTCTCTTGTCAATAGTGATAGTCAGACCCATTGCTAGTCTGGGGTTCTTATTCATAAAATGTATAAAGGACCGGGCTAAGTGCTGTAATACCTCGGTTACAGGGTGGTATATATCTGAGTATCAAGAAATGATATGTAAATTTAAGTTTAAACCCCTCCTAACTGGGACTTCATAGCATCTAGATGGACCACATATCTCTCCACATATCTCTCCTGTCTCATAGAAGTATTAGCTATTACACTGAACTTCTATGATGGATAGCGAGATGTCAATATGGAGTCACCATGCAGCCGCAAGGTGAGTCACACGTCATCTGTCTTAATGAGTGCCCACTATGTATAATAAGGGGGCACCCAATATTCCAACCGCATCTGGGTAAAGCAATGTTAACAAAAAACAGGATGATGCGAAGGAACCGATCAAATGATATTTCTCTCAAATTATGAAGGAAACCACAAATTACTCCTTCACAGTGAGTTATTTATATATTGAAATTAATCATCTGCTAATCATATCATTGTCTGGACACAGTTTCATTTGATAAATCTCTTTTATCAACATATAAATAAAGTTTCAAATATTCATTTCATACATAATTAAATGAACATCGGTCCATTACTCAAAAAAAGAGAAAGGGAAAAACAAAAACACACACAACAAAGGACATTTAATCCATTCCTTATTCCCCTACAAAAAATAATGGATGTTAACACTATTATCGTGAGCATTCCATTGTTTGAAGTCGCCCCATTGAATAGTACTAGGAGGTAGTAACAGTTACACCTCTTACACAATTTATTAGTACTATGTATATCTCGATTCAACCAATGATTTAATTTCTTCTGGGGCTCTTAATATTCAACAGTAGTCGACGCGTTTCAGCCCAACTTGCTTGCGGGCCTCATCAGGTCTAGGGTATATAAGGATATATCTCCTGGAACAACATCAATTCCGCAGCGATCCGAGCTGTCTCATTCTAAAGCGGCATTAAATCCATGGCGCGTTAATTGTTCTTCATATGGTTCGGGAGGTGTTGAAGTCAGTGTGGGGAACCTGGTTTGCATGTGTTTTAATGGTGACTCCATGATATGTTTGGTAGTTTTAGAGGGCAAGATACACCTTAGCTTCTTTGTTTTAGGGAATCTTTTGTTTAGCTAGTGTTGTGGCGTGGATACTGTTCTGAGGGAAATGGCCCTTCTAGAGGGCGTAGCAAATAAGTATAATAGATGAACCCGGAGCAGAACGGGGAAAAGATCTCTGAATTGACCTAGTACTTTGGTCGGAAAATCCTCGCTAGTGTCGTGGAGTCAGATTGGAAACAGTTGATTCCAACAGGGTACGCGATCTGCGGTATCAAGTGTAAAGAATAATAAAAGTTATACTTAGGCTACATCTCATGGCCTCATTTGATGTTGAAGCACTGTACACGAATATTCCCCAAGACGAAACACTTCGGACTATACAACTATTGTTGGAAGAAAATCCCCGGAGTGATCAGACGCCGACGGCTTTTGTGATGAAGTGTGCCAATCTAGTTATGAAAGAGAATTACTTTTGCTTTGAAGATCAACTTTATTGGCAAGTGATGGGCACTTCGATGGGCAGTACTAGTGCTCCTAGCATGTCCAATCTCTTCATGCATTGTTTTGAAGATACTCACATCTACCCAGATGACAATCCCTTCCATAGCAAATTATTGCTGTGGAAGCGTTACATTGATGACATCTTAGTCATCTGGGAAGGTGATTACAATTCGCTATTGGATATCTCAAGATGGCTTAACACCCTCAACGTACATCTAAAATTCACTTGTGAGGCAAGCAAGGAGACCTTACATTTTCTGGATTTAAGATTGTATCCAATCTATGCCGAGTGACAAAGGTTCTCCTGGCGCTTTTGACAGTCTTTACCCACTGTATGGAGACTCTCACTGCACTGAAGCATGTTAAAGCCCCTCCTAATTTTGGCTCATGCTGCATTGCTCGGCTGGGTAAGTGGACTCCCACGGATATGAGTATTCCTATGAAGGCCTCCTCACAAATTAGTCTTAACTCTGCATCAGGGAATAGCTGGGCCTCTCATCTTGTCCCTCAGCCCTGTTGGGGGGTTATCCTAGAAGGGCTACAGGATGGAGGAAGATGATTTTGTGGTGAAAGGATCACTAAAAAGTATCACAAAATGGCTGACTTCCTTTCCCTGTCTGTAATCTTCCATTTGTCACAGTAGATGGAAGTCTCCACCTCAACTCTGGACATCTCTGCCCCAAATGTGTGACAGAGTTGTCCACATGCGGGCGGAAACACAGCATGCAGGAGGGACACATTTACATGTAGAGAAGAAATCTACAGACCCCTGGATCCAGACAAAACCATACATATTTAGAAGAGCCCAAAAAGTGTAACAGAGATTGTTTGTGTACAAAATTGATGTGTCCAGAGTAGGAATTTGATTATATATGTTATAAATCATAATTGTACAGTGTGTGAGTTTGCATGTAAGTGTTGTTAATGAAAATCATTGTAACTTTATGGAAAATGAAGTAGTGATTTGTTTTTAACTAGAGCAAAGGATGTTTGTTGACTATATTCTGTAAATTAAGCACAATTGTCCCAGGGTGGTATACATGGACGTGTGGTAGTTCACTATTAGTTATTGACAAGAGTTTGTCCAACAACATAAATGCATTAACCAAACTAGCAGCACAAGAAAACAATAAGTTAGCTAGTTGATTATACACCAGTAAACCCTGACTTCTGCTCTGTACTCCATCTGGAACCCTAAATGTAAGCATATATCAGGGTCAACATCTCTACATAAGCCCAGTTGCATGAGGATGTTGTGCACCAGACTGAAGACTACAACAGTTATGCACACATCTTCTGGGAAGTACACCACCACCCTTTCTGTATGACCACAACATCTGAATCAAGACTTAAGGATCCCAAAAGTGCATTCAATAATGGCTTGTGCATATATGTGGACCGTATTGTACCTCTTGAGGTAGTGGGTTTGGATGTATGTAGGAGGTGAGAGAACATATCCAGCATCACCACCAACAACATGTTAAACTAGCAGTTCAATTCCACATGTAGTACACCATGTCTATATTTATGCTGTGAGTATCTGGATAATGCAATTGTATTGTGTTGTAGTAATTAATGTGTATGTTTTAAAGGGCACCCACCACATGCACATGTACCTCTAGTCTAAGCTCTTGTTACTGACTAATGAGCCATATGTAACAAAAATCCCCAGCAACCAAGCAACATGCAAGTGATAACTGACCACAGATATAGCTGTCATATGCGTCTGTGAAAGGTAGTGAAAACATCAGCGAATGACTGCTTACCTGAACATCCCAAAATGTTGATTCTTTGCCTGTAATCCCTCTCACCCCTCCTCAAATGTATTCCTCAAAATGAATGGTAAAGAAACAAACACATTCACTGAAAAAGTGAAAGCAGAAAAAGTTGTTTTGTGTGGGAGTTCATTTCTTATATGGGCAGCCTGGCTGTGATGGCACATGTAGCTCCAGTGTAAGATTTTGTTACTTACTAATGAGCCATATGTCACCATAATCCCCATCAAACAATGTATGAGTGGTAATTGACCGTAGATGTAGTTGTCATGTGTGCTTCTGTTAAAGGTAGCGAAAACATCAACAAATTACTGTTTGCCAGAACATTCCTAAATATCATTTGCCTGTAAATTCTCTTTCTCCTCCTCAAAATTACTTCCTGAAAATGAAGGACAAAGAAACAAACGCATTCACCAAATTAAGAAAGGCAGAAAAAGGTTGCTGTGCTATGTTGCCCAGGCAGAAGAAAGCAAAGCCACACTTATTAGAAATGATCTGCTGATGCGGTCATCCCGTGCCACAAAAACAGGCTGTCAGGTGCCACGTAAAACCTTTGCATCATGATGCAAAATATCACACACACCTCTACACCATGTAGAGGTGTGTGTGATATTATGAAACATACCTTTCACGTAGAAAATCCTACACCTAGACAAATTCGAATACATTCCACATACTTAATGTGTGCTTTACAGTGAAGCCCAAAGGCACTGTGTGAAATGTTTGGAGACAAGAGAACATTTTTCTAAATTTGCGCCTGCTTCAACAATGTGTGATTTTGTGACGCAAAGGTTTTCCGTCAAAAACAATGGGTCTTTGTGGTGATCTGTCTATTTCCCGGCGATTTAATGCCCAATTAATACAAAGTGGCACAAAACAGTGCAAAGCACTATTTGCACAGAGAAAAGGGTACCTTTCCAGGCCAACATAAATTTTGTGCTGAAAATTAAATACCCTTCCAAGAGTTTACACCTCTTTGCACCACATAGCATGCCTTTGCCCCTGTCCAATATCTTAACCTGTCTTATCTGTGGGCTCTGGTTATAACTTTGGTTGCAAACTAATTTAAGCTGCAGATATGCTTGGAAACAAGTGTGATTCAATTTTCCACCATTTTTGTTGCTTTTATAGATTGGGACAGAGCATTTCTTTTTTACTGCACTCAATATTATATAAAGAGGTTTGCTCCAAAGCAATAATGGAGTAACTGGTTTGTGGAAAGCTTTGCAGAAAAATATGTGAAGATTATTTCTTACTAAATAGCTTTTACGTGTAAAAGTTCTCAATAAAAGCATCATGTCTGTATATAAACTTGACAAAGTAATGGAAGCAAATCAATTTAGCAGTTTTTCTCCTTATATAATAAGAAATTTGACAATTTTATTTTGCATTACCTTACTACCTTATTTCAATTTGAAAATGTGAGTCAAATGTATTTGCTTTGTTCCTCAATAAATAAATGGTAATAATGGTTTAAATCAGTTCATCATTCACATTACATTTGGAGCAAACCAATTTGTGGAAACATGTTTTATGCAATCACATAAAATAATTTACTTCATTGTAGGAAAGTCATATTTTGTGCTCTGATCACCCCCATTATTTGAATGATGTTGGTGGGTATTGATTTTGAAAGTGTCCTGGCCTCTGTTAACCAGGCCCACGGCTGTGTTCAAACAGGCCATAGATCACTCAGATGGCTCATGCACACGAGGGGGGGCCCTAAATTGTTGAGGTGGTCAATTTCCCTACAGGGGATGGTCTTCACAGTGGAAGACAGACCAGGGACTGCCCGTGCCAGTGTAGATGGACTATCCAGGTATTTCCACTTAGATGATGAAGACTACCAGGGTGTAAGTTGTTTACTCACCTTTCATCTGGGGGGGGGGGGGCATGTAAGTAAGTCATCCTTTTTGATCACCCCATTTTTTCACTGATGCTGCTGTGTTCAAACTGACCACGGACCACTCAGATAGCTCATGCTCATCTCATGAAGGGGGGACCCTAAATTGTTGAGGTGGTCCATTTCCCAAATGCGATGTTCTACACCGTGGAACATAGACCAGGGATTGTCCATGCCAATGTAGATGTACTATCCAGGTGTTTCCACCTAGATGATAAGGACCACCAGGGTGTTAGTCACCCACCTTTCAACTGGGAGAGGCATGCAGGTAAGTTATCCTTTTTGATCACCACCATTTTTTGTCTGATGCTGATGGGTAGTGACTCTAAAAGTGCCTTGGCCTCTGCTAACCAGGCCCAGGGCCAGTGCTCTGTCCTTTAAAAGTACAAGGTAATTAGCATAATTCTATTCGGCCAAGACAACCTACCTGTAAGTCCCCAGTGTATGGTAGGCACGTAGGTTTAGAGACCCCGGTGGACTTTATGCACCTAAGTGTGAGCTGCTGTGGTGTCTGGGCTCATTTTAAAGTCAGGCCTGCCTTGCAGGCTGGTGTTCAAATAAAACTGTGTTCAAAATCGATTTTGGAATCAAAATCACTTCCAAAGTCGAAAATGACCTTTTTATCACATACATTTTTTGCAATGGTGCAAATCTTAGCTTAGCATCCACCTAGGTTAGCAAATTGTTTATAAGTTTGAAACACAGATTCTCACTTTTGAGGAGAATCAGAAGGGAGTACAAGATTAAAGGGAACGATAAGTAGTGCACCACTCCTTTCTGCAAACTAACTATGAGGGTAGGAAAAACATCAACATGATTCACGAAAAATTTTACAAGAGACGTCACAGGAAAAAGAACGTTATTTATAGATGCATTTGCAAAGCAATGGAATGCAGGGAACCTGTTTAAGAGAGCAGAGAGACAAGCAGGTAAGATATTTTTGAAACATTGATGAGGGAGGGAAGCCTCAAGGTGGAATTATTAGACAGTATAGAGAAGGCTTATGAAAAGGCTCAACATAGGTTTGGGAGCTATTCACTAGGGAATATTTGAAGAATGTAGGAATGATGCTGACAATATGTTGATAATAGTGTCTTAGTTTCCCCCTACATTTAGACTGTTTACTGTCTAATATGCTTCAATAATGAGGATTTTTTGGTAAGCCTTGCTTTGGAAGTGGTCCAAAAATGTTGTTAGAACACCTGGGTAAGCTTGGTAACTTGGTATTTTAACAAAGAAATCCATTTTGCCTTTGGTACCCTTACCATGGGTTCCGCAGACGGGTTCCTCAGGTGGCTGTTAAGGCAGTTTAGGCCATACACTACGCCAGCTCCCTTTGAGCTTAAGTGCTTCAAGTGTACCATCGGTTTAGCCCCTTCAGAAAACCAGACTCCTATGGGGTTGTATTTTGTTACTGTGGTTATCTGTAACTCTACCAGCCGCCAGTGAGCATGTTTATTTACGCAGGTAGGCTTTGTAAAGATTGAAGAGGAGGGGGCCAGCATGCACTCCTGTTTTCCGGTGCTGTTGGGGGAAACCTTGTCGGTGACTGTGAAGGGCCAGTTTTTATTCAAACCCAGGTCCCCTGGTGTAGGAATGTTATTGCTCTTAGAAGTAGGGGCGGAACCCCCTGCCAATAGTTTCTTTTCTCAAAAGGAACAATTAATGGACGGAATGCTGAACAATGCAAACATTCACCGCCAGTCACAAAGATCTGGATTTAATCCACCGTTCTTTTGCTCACCACCCCACCCCACCCCAGTTTAGACTCAGCCATTTGCGATCCTTGCTCCTGTTCCTCATGGGAACAGTCCAGCCCAAACTGCCAAGCTAGGTCCTCCCTGGACTGGAAACAAGCATCCTCGGACTGGTTTCAGGGCATGACCCCTCATCAGCCAGGCTAGCTTGATCCAGTGGTGTAGTTTATTTCACAGCATCCCTCAATCCATCCTATCGAAGACATCGCTGTAGTCGATGAAACAGCAAATAGTGGCAATTGTTTTTTCACTGTTGGGATGTGTGTTAGGTAAGCAAGTGCTGCCATGTTATCAGAGGTGGAAGCTGCTTCCCTGAACCCTGATTGAAAGAAAAGTTGGATGTTGTTTTATTTGACCCAGTTCTCACATTCCACTAGTAGACGTCATGCATAATCCTTTGCTTCAGAATCTAGTAAAACAATGAGCTGATAGTTGGCAGGGTTAGAGCGATCGCCCTTTTTATATATTGGAAAAAGGATAGAGCCTCTCCATGAATCAAGGGTTGAGGTGGTAATAAACATATGGTTGAAGACGGGAGCCAATAGCCTTATCCAGAAAACGCGCTCAGGTTTAAATATTGCAGCCATGAGTCCACTGGTCCCAGGAGTGCGATAAAT
Organism: Triturus cristatus; assembly: GCF_964204655.1. NCBI lineage: Eukaryota > Metazoa > Chordata > Amphibia > Caudata > Salamandridae > Triturus > Triturus cristatus. The sequence continues at coordinate 585,827,209 of NC_140591.1, read as the reverse complement.
CCTCATTTTCCCTTTTACTGTTAGGATGGAGGCATCAGTAATAGGGCATTTGGCTGATCGAGAGAATTTGGAACCAGTTCAGTCAGGCTATTGATCATTTGCCTAGTCATTGGTATATTCATTCTTTACATAGATTATCCAGTTTCGTTAAGGCACACCTTTTTCCTTGGTTGGCAAGAGGTTGTTGAGTTTATTGAGGTGCTCCCAAAAGCAAGATTGATCCTTCATTTGCAGGAGTGTGTAAATATCTTCAGCCATCCCTCCTCTGCCTTCTTACATTCCAGGTGCCAAATGGTCATCCTGTGTAGGGCTCTGAGTGTGCTGACCGCTAGAGTTGAGCTTTGTTTGTTCCCTTGTTTTTGGGCCACTAGAGCTCTGTGGACGTTATTCGTACTTCCTTGGACACTTCCTTGGAGTTTATTGAACGCGCTTTTGATTAAGATGGTTGGATTGTTCCGGAGGTCTCCCTGGATTCTTCGCCAAGGGTGGTGCGAAGATCCGCCAAGATGTTTTCCCAGTGTGTAGAGAGGATGGAGTGTTAAGTAAAACAACTTTGGCCACTTTTAGCGCGATCTTGTTGTCCAGTTTTTCAACTAAGTTGTTTTTCCATTTCATTATTGATAGAACTTTGTGGCATTCTTCACTGGTTGATTTCCCCAAAGGAAGTAATTGGGCAGATTGATTGGAAGCCAGTTCCAGAGATAACCAAAGTAGTTTGTGGTTGCTTTCCTTCCTGGGCTCCATTTCAGAGAAACTTAGTCTGAAGCCCTGTGAGTTGCTGATGAAAATATAGTCAATGGTTGATATGTCTCTGAATCGGGAGAGGGCTGAGTGGTTAATTCTCTTATTTAAGGGCTTGTACGGAGACTAGTTTGTGAGTGTTAATAAGTTTCTGAATAGGGGCTCTGTGTGGCGTGGTGTGGCTCGATGGAGCCCGGCCACCTAGGTCCCTGGTGTTAAAGTCATCCGCTATGATTGGTTCGTGGCTTGGATATTGATTTAGCAGATCTTCTTTTGTGGTGTTAAACTCATTCAGGGCCTTTTTTTTGTTTCTGTCCAGAGTTGAAATAACAATTTAGAAGCAAAAGTGGAAGTGGTTTGAAGTCACATCTTAAGCCCTTAATAAGCATGGGTTGAAGCATTGTATAATTAGTGCTAATTGCTATGACCTCTAGTTTGTGCTGGTTTTTCACATTCATAGACAAGCCTCCTGAGATTACGTTTGACTGCGAGGGAAAAAAACACATAGTATCCTCTCAATGTTGATGTGGTGGCCCATGTCTCATGGAGGCAGGAAACGTCTCCTGTGTTGAGGTAGACCGCAACTGATTCACTTTCTTTCATTTTTTTGAGGCCCCTCATGTTCCATGAGATTATTGTTAGTTGCAAGCTGTGAAGAGATGTGACTGACCTGCTGCTTTGTGCCTTGTTAGGTATACCGATGAGCTTGGCTTGCTATAGACTGGGCAGTCCATCCATGATCCTTTCTAGCGGCGTGAAGTTGCACTAACCTTTGCTTGTTTATGCATGATATGGTTAAAGATGTTTCCTTGCCATGTTCTGATTGGTGTTCATGAGTGTGGTGGGCACTGTTTGTGCCTCTTAGAATAAAATATGCCCCTGCTTAGAGGGCTGAGAAAGAAGCGCATGTGGGTATTTTCCATTATCATTGTATCCTGGTGTGCTTGTTGGCACATACCCAGTATGGTTGACTCACCATGCATGTCCCTCGTGAGTCTTTGAAACCTGGTCCAAGCAAGGTCTTCAGTTCGCATGGGCTAGGGATGGAATGTGTTGAAATAGACGTTGAATGTCCGTCCTATTGAGGACATCATTATGGCCGCTTGTATGGTAGAATGGAGTTAGCAATATCTCTGAGACGTCCATGGAGGGGTCTGTATTGTTTACTGCATGTGCTCGCATGCAGGATCCAGATGTTAGCTGTCAGTTTGGATGCAAGGACATGCTGCAGATTACCGTTCCTTGGTACTAAGGGGTATCTATGTATCTATGTGCTTAACTAATATTTTAGATCAACTTGCATCCACTTTACCCTTGATTAACTGGAATAAAGTGTTAGTCACATGATCTGGACATGGTGCTGTGGCAGGTATCTTGTTTGTAGGATCCAGCCTGGGAGAAAATATTGGGTATAGAGGGACTGCTTCGCTCTTGGCTGGAATTTTTGGAGTGTTTGGTGTTTTTCTTGCTAGTGCCACTTTGTTGTCTGTTATGATTTTCTCAAGCTGTTTTTGTACTTTTTCTTCGCCGTTCTGGATAGCAGTAGACTGGTCTGGGTGAAGATGTGTTTGATTTCCATGTTGTTGCTCTCAGCTGACACAGTGATAGTGTGGGTACGGCTGCCAGGGTGAGGAAAAAGTTGATTAATTGAGTGCTTGAGTCTCAGTCTGCATTGTACTTCTTGGAGGTGTTCCCCTGTCCTCATAGATGTTATATTACTTGTCCGAGTGGCTTCTTTGTCTCCCATGTTTTCAAGGATTTTAACTAGGTTGTTGTTGCTTGTGGAAGTGTTGGTCGTGCTTCTGACTGTGGAAACCAATTCCGCCAATACCTCTAGGAGGGAGCCCAATTTGTCGATTTTGGGAGCTCACTGACACTGCCCTCCTTCCATCTCACCTTGAATTTTGGCTTCACTGGAGTACAACTTAGTGCTCATTTCAGCTAGGTGAATGGCTAGCTACTCTAGAAGATCAATTTGAAGCTGCATTTTGGATGACTGCCATAACAATGCTCTGTGTATCTCACAAAAGAGGGTCAACATGAAGAACAATGCTACACAATAGAAAAATTCTACTCAGTAGAAAGCTTCTATCCTATATAGCTTCTATAACATAAATCTCTCACACAATATATAGGGTAGCAAAATATTTATTTTTTTAGATCTAGTGAAGGAAGAGGTAAGAAGTAGAAGGGCACAACCGTGTTGTGGACGAAAACCTTCTCTCTCTCCCGAGGGTGACATGCTTCATCATTGGGTTCCTCCAACACACAGGGACCGCAAGGTACCCTGTGTGGGCTACGACTTCCCAAGGGGGAAGGAGCAGGAGTGCAGAGCACGTGATTGTTCTACCAACTCGAAATGGTGAGGAGGGGCAGAGTGCTAAAAAATTAAATGAAGCTAGTGTGTTAAAAACTAACTACTTAGGGGTCATAATTTTATTCCTCCTTCCTAAGTGGTAGTGATTAAAATGCAAGTGAATGAAGGGTTATAGATATATACCCTCTTGTCTGATCAACATGTTTCTGCCATGATGACTTAAGCGTTCGGGGCATTCATCAGGATCAAAAAACAGTCACTCTGCGGTATCAAGTGTAAAGAATAATAAAAGTGATACTTAGGCCTCTATTCCTTGACCATCATGCAGTTGGGTAGATCAATATGATCGGTCAGGGGGCTCTGTAAAACAATAATAATACATCCCAACTTAACAACAACCTTCAGTTTTCTATAAGAGCACCACTTATCAGATATAATTCATGCTACAAAAGCGTGCTTACCTAATTGTGGTTTGTATGTGCCAGCTCAACCTTCTACCGGGTATCTGACCATGTCTGTTTTTCTAGCTGAAGGTTAAAAATAGTATGAACATATAGCAGTTTAAGTAGCCTAATGCAGACACCACAACATCGCGATAACTAGATAACAGGATGGTAACTATTACATTATGTAGGCCCCTAATGTGTCCTGTAACTTATGGAAAGTATAAAATTATGGAAAGTATAAAATTATAGTCTCCTAGTGTATACTGCCCATCCAGTAAATAACAGCGAAAGATACCCAATCTCCCCTGGCTGTCTCTAACGCTAGTTACTGTTCACCCAGTAATAATAGCCCCATCTGTAGTAGTAATCTAGTACTCGGATAGACCCGACAAGTGGCAAGAGCTTGTATTAGCAATAACACCTGGACCGGATTTAACTCATAAATAATTCCAAACCCGTACCGATAGCCGCTATATCTGGTATGGATTTAAGTCAACCCCGACTAAGGATAATTCTAGAAAACCATACAAGAGGCGATTCCCAGCTCACCTTTTATAAACGCACTACTATAATGTCACGTGTACGCAACTCGCGTAACCATGGTAACAACGTAATCCCCCTCCATAAACAACTGGCCACAATTGTCGTTGTCTATGTAATACTTTCTTACACCTGCTTACTCCCCAAAAGAAACACAAACTACAAATTTGTAATTCATAAGTTAAAAGTAGAATCACAAATATTTGTTTTCAATAACACACGTGTGCGCACTAGTGAGGAGCCTATAACGCGCGCAATCACGTGATCTGATCAATGGATGTCATAACTGTCGGGAACTCCGCGATACGATGTTACGAGTGTAACAGCCCCTTCTCTCTTGTCAATAGTGATAGTCAGACCCATTGCTAGTCTGGGGTTCTTATTCATAAAATGTATAAAGGACCGGTCTAAGTGTTGTAATACCTCGGTTACAGGGTGGTATATATCTGAGTATCAAGAAATGATATGTAAATTTTAGTTTAAACCCCTCCTAACTGGGACTTCATAGCATCTAGATGGACCACATATCTCTCCACATATCTCTCCTGTCTCATAGAAGTATTAGCTATTACACTGAACTTCTATGATGGATAGCGAGATGTCAATATGGAGTCACCATGCAGCCGCAAGGTGAGTCACACGTCATCTGTCTTAATTAGAGCCCACTATGTATAATAAGGGGGCACCCAATATCCCAACCGCATCTGGGTAAAGCAATGTTAACAAAAAACAGGATGATGCGAAGGAACCGATCAAATGATATTTCTCTCAAATTATGAAGGAAACCACAAATTACTCCTTCACAGTGAGTTATTTATATATTGAAATTAATCATCTGCTAATCATATCATTGTCTGGACACAGTTTCATTTGATAAATCTCTTTTATCAACATATAAATAAAGATTCAAATATTCATTTCATACATAATTAAATGAACATCGGTCCATTACTCAAAAAAAGAGAAAGGGAAAAACAAAAACACACACAACAAAGGACATTTAATCCATTCCTTATTCCCCTACAAAAAATAATGGATGTTAACACTATTATCGTGAGCATTCCATTGTTTGAAGTCGCCCCATTGAATAGTACTAGGAGGTAGTAACAGTTACACCTCTTACACAATTTATTAGTACTATGTATATCTCGATTCAACCAATGATTTAAATTCTTCTGGGGCTCTTAATATTCAACAGTAGTCGACGCGTTTCAGCCCAACTTGCTTGCGGGCCTCATCAGGACTAGGGTATATAAGGATATATCTCCTGGAACAACATCAATTCCGCAGCGATCCGAGCTGTCTCATTCTAAAGCGGCATTAAATCCATGGCGCGTTAATTGTTCTTCATATGGTTCGGGAGGTGTTGAAGTCAGTGTGGGGAACCTGGTTTGCATGTGTTTTAATGGTGACTCCATGATATGTTTGGTAGTTTTAGAGGGCAAGATACACCTTAGCTTCTTTGTTTTAGGGAATCTTTTGTTTAGCTAGTGTTGTGACGTGGATACTGTTCTGAGGGAAATGGCCCTTCTAGAGGGCGTAGCAAATAAGTATAATAGATGAACCCTGAGCAGAACGGGGAAAAGATCTCTGAATTGACCTAGTACTTTGGTCGGAAAATCCTCGCTAGTGTCGTGGAGTCAGATTGGAAACAGTTGATTCCAACAGGGTATGCGATCTGCGGTATCAAGTGTAAAGAATAATAAAAGTGATACTTAGGCTACATCTCATGGCCTCATTTGATGTTGAAGCACTGTACACGAATATTCCCCAAGACGAAACACTTCGGACTATACAACTATTGTTGGAAGAAAATCCCTGGAGTGATCAGACGCCGACGGCTTTTGTGATGAAGTGTGCCAATCTAGTTATGAAAGAGAATTACTTTTGCTTTGAAGATCAACTTTATTGGCAAGTGATGGGCACTTCGATGGGCAGTACTAGTGCTCCTAGCATGTCCAATCTCTTCATGCATTGTTTTGAAGATACTCACATCTACCCAGATGACAATCCCTTCCATAGCAAATTATTGCTGTGGAAGCGTTACATTGATGACATCTTAGTCATCTGGGAAGGTGATTACAATTCGCTATTGGATATCTCAAGATGGCTTTACACCCTCAACGTACATCTAAAATTCACTTGTGAGGCAAGCAAGGAGACCTTACATTTTCTGGATTTAAGATTGTATCCAAAAGATGGGAAGATATTTACAGAACTTTATCAGAAACCCATGGCATGCAATGCATTACTTAATTATACTAGCTTTGATCCTCGAGCCCTTCGGGACAATCTTCCCGTAGGACAATTTCTACGGCTGAGTAGAAACTGTACTGAACTTAGCATGTATCATAAACATGCAACTACGTTGAGTACACATTTCCACGCACGACAATATTTGACACGATTACTACAGAATGCGAAGAAGAGAGCCAAGAACAATAATCGTGAGGCACTGTTGGAGACATATGTGAAACCTCCTATGAATAGTTTGGTGTGTGTCAGCACTTTCAGCCATATCAGCACCACAATCAAGAAAGCCATTAATTCTAATTGGCACATCTTGAATAAAGGCAAAAGAATGAATGAGAGGCCTCTATTTGCCTTTAAACGCAGTAGAAACCTTGGGAACATACTGGTCCACTCTCGGCCGAGAGCGATACAAGCTATTAATCCAGTACGGACCATTAATACTGGTTCACCGGTTCAGAGTCATTTTCCTTGTGGCCAGTGCCATCTCACTACACGTAGTTTCCAGTTGGATTCGGGTTTAAAAACTCCCTGGGTATTAACTAGTCATACCAATTGTAATTCAGAAGCAGTGATTTACCTGATACAATGTACCTGCAAGTTATACTACATAGGTATGACAACCCGTAAAGTTAAAACCAGGATGATCGAACACAAGAGCTCAATCAAACGGAAGAAATCCAACACGAAACTCACGAGGCACTTACTCGATGTGGGTCACACAGAGGAGGACTTAGATGGGTGATATTGGACAAACCTCATTACCACAGAGATATGGGACCCATAGAAACCGTGCTGTTCCGTAGAGAACAAAGATGGGTTTTCAGATTGGGGAATCATTTACAAGGCCTTAATGACGACATACCCTGGTGTGCTGTGGGCTCTCATTAAGACAGATGACGTGTGACTCACCTTGCGGCTGCATGGTGACTCCATATTGACATCTCGCTATCCATCATAGAAGTTCAGTGTAATAGCTAATACTTCTATGAGACAGGAGAGATATGTGGTTCATCTAGATGCTAAGAAGTCCCAGTTAGGAGGGGTTTAAACTTACATTTACATATTATTTCTTGATACTCAGATATATACCACCCTGTAACCGAGGTATTACAGCACTTAGCCCGGTCATTTATACATTTTATGAATAAGAACCTCAGACTAGCAATGGGTCTGACTATCACTATTGACAATAGAGAAGGGGCTGTTACACTTGTAACATCGTATCGCGGAGTTCCCGACAGTTATGACATCCATTGATCAGATTTCGTGATTGCGTGCGTTATAGGCTCCTCACTAGTGCGCACAGGTTTGTTATTGAAAACAAATATTCGTGATTCTATTTTTGATTTATGAATTATAAATGTGTAGTTTGTGTTTCTTTTGGGAGTAAACAGGTGTAAGAAAGTATTACATAGACGACGACAATTGTGGCCAGTTGTTTATGGAGTGGGATTACGTCGTTACCATGGTTACGCGAGTTGCGTACACGTGACATTATCGTGGTGCATCTTGCACGCTGGCCCTTCCGGGTATTTATTCATACACTGAGAACGCCGTGGTGCTCCCACCCGAGGAATCGAGAGGAGACAGTGCGTTTAAAAAAGGTGAGCTGGGAATCGCCTCTTGTATGGTTTTCTAGAATTATCCTTAGTTGGGGTTGACTTAAATCCATACCAGATATAGCGGCTATCGGTACGGGTTTGGAATTATTTACGAGTCAAATCCAGTCCAGGTGTTATTGCTAATACAAGCTCTTGCCACTTGTCGGGTCTATCCGAGTACTAGATTACTACTACAGATGGGGCTATTATTACTGGGTGAACAGTAACTAGCGTTAGAGACAGCCATGGGAGATTGGGTATCTTTCGCTGTAATTTACTGGATGGGCAGTATACACTAGGAGACTATAATTTTATACTTTCCATAATTTTATACTTTCCATAAGTTACAGGACACATTAGGGGCCTACATAATGTAATAGTTACCATCCTGTTATCTAGTTATCGCGATGTTGTGGTGTCTGCATTAGGCTACTTAAACTGCTATATGTTCATACTATTTTTAACCTTCTACTAGAAAAACAGACATGGTCAGATACCTGGTAGAAGGTTGAGCTGGCACATACAAACCACACTTAGGTAAGCACGCTTTTGTAGCATGAATTATATCTGATAAGTGGTGCTCTTATAGAAAACTGAAGGTTGTTGTTAAGTTGGGATGTATTATTATTGTTTTACAGAGCCCCCTGACTGATCATATTGATCTACGAAACTGCATGATGGTCAAGGAATAGAGGCCTAAGTATCACTTTTATTATTCTTTACACTTGATACCGCAGAGTGACTGTTTTTTGATCCTGATGACTGCCCCGAACGCTTATGTCATCATGGCAAAAACATGTTGATCAGACAAGAGGGTATATATCTCTAACCCTTCATTCACTTGCATTTTAATCACTACCACTTAGGAAGGAGGAATAAAGTTATGACCCCTAAGTAGTTAGTTTTTAGCACACTAGCTTCATTTATTCTTTAGCACTCTGCTCCTCCTCACCATTTCGAGTTGGTAGAACAATCACGTGCTGTGCACTCCTGCTCCTTCCCCCTTGGGTTAAGTCGTAGCCCACACAGGGTACCTTGCGGTCCCTGTGAGTTGGAGGAACCCAATGATGAAGCATGTCACCCTCGGGTGAGTGAGGGCTTTCGTCCACAACACGGTTGTGCCCTTCTACTTCTTACCACTCCCTTCACTAGATCTAAAAAAAAATGTATTGGGCTACCCTATATATTGTGTGAGAGATTTATAATAATGCTCTGGCCATGATGTCTTGGGAAGCACTGATGGATGACAGTCAGTCGTTTGTCGAGACTCCAGGAGTTTGTGCATTCTTACATTGGGTTTTCTAAACGGCTCGGGGGTAAGCTTCAGGGTTTTATTCAATTTTAGTTTCAAGGTTGTGGTAGAAGGTCGCTGAAAGATTAGCTAGATCATGGATGATTTCTGTTGCGCTGTTCATTTGTTTGTATTGTTTACATTTGGCTCGGCTGATTCAAGTGGAGCAGTCAGAAATGGAGCAGGATGGTTGATGTGGTTTGTATGTATCTGGTCGTGGAGGAGAATGTCAATCTTCTCTTTGCCCACAACCTGGTCAACAAGTTTGGGGGGAGAGTTGGGTAGCATGCTCGTCCCACACTGGACCCCCACTCAGAGCGAGTCCTGTGCCTATCAGTTGGAGTTCGGTTGAGGACCAGGGCTGGGAGGTGGTTCTGGCTGTTATTGTATGATTCTGTACTTTCTTCACTTGTAGCAGATTGATAATTCCTATCTGGGATGGCTTGGAAGGCGTTTAAAGTCCAGAGCACAAGAGTGAGATAGTTCCATTTATTGATTCCTGGGGCCCCTTGCTGCCCAGATCAGTTATAAGAGCCAGGTAAGCTCCTTCCTCTGCTACCCCCTCAACCAAAATTGTATGGTGAGTTGCAAGCTTCCTCCTAGACAGTTGTTAGGCCCAGATAGTGTTTTTCGTTCAGGCAACGATTTGTTGAAAGGTTCCCACAGACCAGAGATTGTGACAGGAGAAAAAGTCACCACAGAATGTCCCAACTGCAGTGAAGTGTGATCACTGGTGTGCAGATATGTCAAATGGTGGGTGATGGAGGCAGGGAATCTCACAGAGGGGGGAAAACCACACCAGCACCTAGACTGGCTGTCTCCGTCCTTTTCTGACTCAATCCTCCAGCCGCAGCAATAGTACTGCAACCACACCTCTCCCCTGGTGTGTCTTGGCTGAGCAGACAGATAAACCAGGTGCTACTGGAACCCAGTAGCATTAGGGCCCTGCAGATGCTGAATGAAGCAGTGGCTGCCATATTTATTGATTTATTCAGAAATAAAGGTTTTGGTTTCATTAGCCCTTGTGGTTTATTTCACTTTTCTTTTTTTCTTTTTCAAAAAAATGTTTTTTTTTTTTTAAGGCATGTCTTAAGGGCAATACTTAGTTTTGAAAACACAAAATACTAACAAATATTACACATTATACCACAAAGGGGTAATGAAATCAGAACATTGGTACCTTTATTTTTTAATAAATCAATAAATATGGCAACTTGACACCTTGTTTACAAAATAGAAGTGGTCCAATCTAGTTTGCACAAGGACACAAGCATCCTTTGTATTAACTAATGAAGCAGTGGGGCAGAGGCTGATTCTCTGCCGCAGCCCCAAGTTGATTTCTTGATTACTTGGTGATGTTTATTAATGCCTTTGTTTGTTCCGCTCTTTATTGAGTGACTAGTTGCTGGGGGGTGCTTGTTAAGGAAATGACAGAATGTGACAGGCATGGGGCAGCAAGCAGATAAAAATCCAGCAGATGGTGTATGGTCGACAGAGGGTGGCAGAGAGTGTAGGGTGACAGTGGACAGCTACTAGCCTGGTTGAGCCAGGTTAAGAGTTGAGCTGAGTTAACCCCTGCACTACTCTGACCCAGGCAGGGAAGACACCTCCATACTGGCGGAGAAGCATCGCCCCACTCGTCAGAGTCAGTGACAGAAAACTAAAATGATAAAACAATATAATTTAATTTTTTTGTGACTGGTTTAAGCATGCGTGTAGGGTGGGCCGGGTCCGGGAGGAGTAGTAGGCATTTAGAAGTGCACATGTAAGTTTAGTCGGCTGTCTTAGGCTGGCCAAACAGAAATGAGCATTTCTATTTCTCCAACCCAGCTGTGTTCGCAGCCAGATTGAAGCAAAGTCGCAGGCTCCCAGGCAGACCAGGCTGCTCAGACCAATTCTGGTGCTGCTCTTATAGCATGAGAGCAGTGTCTGGATTGGGAAGGGTGCCTGCTTTCCCAGCGACTGCTAAGAGAGCAGCGAGGCATGCGTCAGAGAAAGTGGCAGTGAAAGGAAAGATAACGTTTCTAAAAAGTATTATGTTACCCGTCCCCGCCCCCGTCCATCTGTCCCCTGCCCCCCACTTTTATTTTATGGCAACCACTACTGGCCTCAGGAAAAGGCCTGACCCCACCCCTGCTCACCTCGCACAGCCCACTGCTCACACGGGCCCACCCGAGAAGCCGATGACAAAAAAGGCGGTATCCGGGTGCAGTGAACATGGGTGAGCATGTGAGGAGTAGAGGTTAGCCACAGAGCAGGAGATGTGACCGTGAGCTCCTCCACTCCTCAACATCATTTGTGCTCTGTTTCAGCTTCAGGCCCCCTGTCTCTTTGTGGTCTGGTGAAAGGTATAAGCTTTTATTCATAAGCCTCTAAGCCAAACCTTTAAAATGATTATTAGTTGTTCAGAAATCGGCTTCTCCACTGTTCTCAAGGGAGCAATGTTAATTCCAGCTTCTCTGCACAATGCAGGTACATTTCTTGCTGATTCAGAACCACTTCCAAAGTATAATACTTAAGCCAAGGTCAGGATTCTCAATGATTCCAATAAATATGGAGGTATCAATTTATACAGTTGACTACCCCAGCAGTGATCAAACCATTGCTTTTTTGAATTTGGTTGTGGCTTAGAATTTACCAGGAACGGGGGCGTGGCTTGGCATGCGGACAAGATGGTGGCTGGGCTTTGAGTTCCGTAGAGTCTCTGGCATGCCGACCAGAACAGGTGATCTATATGTAGCTGCTCCAACCATTTATAAGCGTCTAAAGGTGCTCTGATTATGACGGTGTGACTACAGCATTTTGTTATGGAACTGAGAATTGAGAACAATCACGGGGATGTCTTTTTTCTGCGACCTGCTTGAACAGGATTGCAGCGCTCAATCTTCTCCTGACGGGAGCAGCGCACTGCATCTGCATTGCTGGGGTACCCTTGGCTCATTTAATCTCCTGCCATTTTTAAGGTTGTTCCTTGGCAGTGAAAGGTACACTGATGTGCTGGAGGACCTGCGGCTCCCTAAAAGATCTCCAAGAGTGACTTTTCATTTATTCCTATCCGTGTCTGGTTTACGCAACATGGCGGTGTTCATCTCTGTCACAGTGAGTGCTGCACCTCCGCATTTGACCTCATCGGTCCGCATTTGCTTGAATAACTACACTCTGAAGCTCCTGTGCCTCATTATCTCTTTGCTGCTCCATACAGTGGTAAGAGTGCTTCTTCACGTTTCTCTTAGGTGCACTGTGACTTGCTGTTGCTGCCCACACCCATACTATTTCAAATTTGCAGCTCTCAAGCAAGATGCCGGTGAGATCCGCTAAACAACCAAAAAAAGATCCCCTGTCTCCAGTGCACTCTTCCTCAACCTCCATAGATACGATTCTTGAGAAAATGTGTGCATTAAAACCCTTCATGGAGGAAACGAATAAGACGTTACAACAACTAGATGACAAATAGTCTTCTTTGGATTCACGTGTGCTAATTGTGTAATAAAGAATGAAACCCTTACAGTTTGCCTGCTCTCAAATTTTTTTGGGGAGTCAGAAATATCTCTTCTCAAAAAGCACACTGACGATTTGGAACTTGAAACCGCAGGAACAACCTCAGCATTTATGGACTTCCTGAAAATAAAGAGGGTTCTAATCCGACAACATATTGTCAAACTTTTTTGCCTAAGCTTTTGGATATGTCTAATACTGCTCCACTTAACATACAACAGGCTCATAGACTTGGCCCCAAAGTCTCAACTAAACCACGTGGCATCATCTTATTTTTCTTGCAATATACTGACCTGCTACAGGTCATGTCAGCTGTAAAATCTAAAAAAACATACCTTTTGGGAAGGTCATTGATTGCCCTTCTCTCAGGATGTCGCTTAAGCCACTGCCGATCGCCGGGAACAATTTCTTGATCTCCGTCCTCAACTAAGAACTATAAATGCTAAATTTGGTCTAATCCACCTGTGCCGTTTTAAGGTTACTTACAAAGAGAAGACGACCACATATGAGGAGCCAGTTGCATTACAGGATTTTCTTCAATAACTCGGTGTAGATGTCATGGATACTTCAAAGTCTACTTACTTAGTTGTCAACTTAATGGCTTACCTTACTTTATACTTCACTGAATATTTGTTTCGCTCTTATTTAAATTTTTATGTGTCTTGTATTCATATTTATCTTTTCTTCCTAATATAGGTCTGTTTCTCTGTTCCTGTTTCCCATATGGTCTCCTCTGTATGTTGATGTCCTTATCCAATTCAAGGCTGTTCTGATGTCCGGTGGAGTTCGAGTGCTGTTGTTGTCGTCTTCTGGTATCGCCACCCCCATTTTGTTTTTGTATTTTGTAGGTATGTTTTTCAGCCGTCAATTGTATGACTTGTACTGTCTTTTTGTCTCTTGTTTTAATACCCTTTTCTTGGCATTTCCTTATATGGTTCTTTTCAACCATTTTCTCCTTCTTATTATCTATGTTATCATTCTCATTTCCCTTCCTCTTCTTATCAAACAGAAGGTCTATTTCTATCTTCTTTCATATTTCTTTCATCCTAATCTTTTAACCTTACTACTGTAGGCATATTGACTGTTCATGCTATTCTTTTCATGATACATTCCGGGTAACTACTTGGAAAATTAAAGGGTTTGTTAACCCTATTAAAAGACAATGGATGTTACACATTAAGCTAAACTTAAAACTTGTATTGCATTAACTCAACCATGGACTCTTCTGTCTCAATCATGTATGCCTCCTTTAAGGCAGCCACTAGGGGTTTTATAATGAACTTTGTTCCGCAAAAGAAAAATCTATCAATGCTCATTCGACTCAATTACTTAATAATATTAAACATATCATTAATATCTCACTAATGATGAATCTTCCCTGACAAATTTATTGATACTAAACTCCTTTTTAATAGGTTAACTACGGATGCTGCTGCTTCTTAATTACTGAAAAGTAGTACTCGCTAATATGGGGGTCAGAATAAAATGGGGAAATTATTAGCTAATTATCTAAGAATAAGAAGGGACAGAACTAGAATCCTTACAAGGTCCCGCTGGGATTTCTCTTTTTAAAGACAATGATATTTTAAATGAATTTGTTTCTTTTTATAAAAATGTATATTCCCTAGAAACACAACTAGAGCAATCAAATTTAGCCACTTATTTCCAATCCATTGCTTCTCCTTCCTCCCACCTTATTGATTTTGACTCACTGGGAACTTTTTATCTCCATAGCGGAAAGCACTCATGCAGTCTAGGTAATACGGCGATGGAAGGCTCCTGGGCCTGATGGCTTTTCTGTCGAATTTTATGACCATTGTGCAAATCTCCTCCTTCCCAATCTTTTACTTTTAGTTAATTCCTTAATTATTAAAGGTACTTCTCAGGGCACTTTCCAAGAATGCATTATCTGCTTAATTCCAAAAGATAATAAGGACCTTTCCCATTGTAAGAACTACCGTCCCATCTCCTTAGTCAATACTGACAACAAGATTTTTGCTAAGATTTTGGCGTTAAGCATTGACCCCGTTTTGCCTGATCTTATAGGCCCTGAACAATCCAGCTTTGTTAAGGGACGTCTAGCTTCTGACAATTCTTGAGCATTTTTTAATGTCCTCATCAAGGCCTCATCTTTAGACCGTCCTATTGCTGCTATTGCTTTGGACACAGAAAACCCTTTTAATAGGATTGGATGGGATTTTATGTTTCATGCATTAACATGGGCTGGTTTTTCACCTAAATTGATTGCCTTTATTTCTCTACTGTATTATGGTCTCGAAGCCTCAATTTTTGTTAATGGTAAAACTCAGATTATTTTTCTTTAATTAGAGGGGTACAACAAGGGTGCCCTTTATCACCTCTGTTGTTTGTCAGTGTATTGGAACCTTTTCTTACTAAAATCAGACAGGATGCTTGCATCTCAGGCTTCCAATTTGGTCCTCATCAGGTTAAAATGTCAGTTTACGCTGATGACATTCTCCTATATTGTTCTAACCCTATAACCTCTCTCCCTTCTTCTCTTCAACAAGTTGATATATTTTCTCAATTATCAGGATATTGTCTTAATACTGATAAGTTTGAAGTCTTACCTTTAAATGTTCTATGTTATAAGCATCTTTTTGTTCACACAAGCTTTTCATGCTAACCCTCTAAATTAAAATATCTGGGCTTGTGGTTTTCTTTGACACTTCCTGAGACATTAAAATACAATTTTGACCACATAATCAAAACATTAAATGATACTATTGCACACTGCATGCTCTCTTCCTCTCTTGGTGGGGCTGAATTGATTCAATTGACATTATGCTCATCCCCTGATATTATATATTATTTCCATGATTCCTGTTCACATCCCTGGGTATTATTTCAAGAAAATTGATTCTCAACAACATTTCTCTGGAAAGACACACCCCCTCGCATAGCTTTGTCCTCATTAAAAAAGGATAAACCTAGATCTTAGGTTTCCTGATTTTAAATCATATCACTCTGCCTTTTCCCTAAAACAGGCTGCCCGTTGGCTCTCCTCTGAACTCCCCTTGCATCCTCTATTGTGGATTAAAATAGAGAAATGTCTTATTTCCCCCTTTGACTTTCAAGAAAGTCTTGCTTTTTCCACTACTATCTCATTATTGCGTTCTCCCATCATTTCCTACTCACGTAAACCTTTAGTTCATCTCTTACCATCATCTTCTCCCTCAGTTTCTTCTCATCAGCAACAACCCATTTGGCATAATAAATCATTATGAATTAAGAATAGTACCATTTACCTGAAGACTTGGTGATCTAAGGGCTTGGGTTGGATATCTCAACTTCTAGCTGACGACCAACTCTAATCATTTTTTTATCTCCAACCAAAATTTTCTTTACCAGCTACTCTTAGCTCACAATATGCTCTTTTACGTCCCTCTCTCAACCAATATATTCTTGCTTTACCACTCTCTTCCAACCCCTCCCAAACTATACTACACTTTTTCCACTATTAGACACTTCCCCTTCTGCATCCACTTTATACAAAGCTTTACAATTACCCTCAGATAAGTTTAAAATGAAGACTGAGTTAGCATGGGAAAAATACAATGTTGGCCTACTAGTAAATGGAATAAATAATGGCTTAAGCTTCACAAAACCTCTCAAGCTGCAAACACCACTCGGACCCTTTATTTTGTTTATCAACGTTTGTTATTTTCTCCGGTGACTTTAGCATCTTTTTCCTCAAACTTGTCTTCTACATGTTGGTCATGTTCCTATTCTAATGCCAGTTTAAAACACATTTTATTTGAGTGCCCCCTATTCATTTGTTTTGGCAACAGGTTTGGGCCAAAATCAAGAAGATTTTCAGGGTTAAGTTCCCTTTTTCTTTACTCAACATATTCTTAGGTACTCTATCACCACAATGGCCTCAGTCACTATCAAATCTTAAGGTTTTAGATCTATTGTTAGCTGTTGCTTATCACTCAATAACCTCCAACTGGAAACAAGTGGATAAAGAAAATTCTTCAGTAATTGCATATTGCTCCCTTCTCCCCCTTGCCCCTTCCCTTTATTGCTTATATTGTTTATATTTTTCGTGTACACAGCTGGATAGTTGTCATTTTTAGATTTTTTTGTTTTCCCCATAATCTTTACGATAAATAGGATTTATTATAATGAATTGTATTACTGTTCCCTTGTTTTTGTCATGTTGGTTAATAAACTCAAACTTAAAAAAAGAATTTACCAGGAACATGTTACAGCAATCATAAATCTTTACAGAGAAATCCAATTTAAATTTGTAAGCTTAAAGTACTCCTGGCACACTCCCAAATATATAATTTTGTACAATTCCACTACCCTGAATTAGGATTACTGAAAGAGTGCTGTGCAGGTCGTATATTGCAAAACAGGGACAACACATCTTGAGAACTATTTTCTCCATGACAAATTATGTTGGTCTTTTGAGTCGTAGGAGAAGACACATCAGATCTTGGAGTAATATGTATTTATTTTTGTTTTAGATTTAGGACCTATCCCTTGCCTGCTAAACCTGTACCCTGTCTCGGTAGTTCTCACCTACCTCTGCATACTTTGGCTCCTCACATGAGACAGTTCTACATTGGTTTTTTATTTTCTCTCCACTTACAAATACAATTTTCCAGAATGAAAGGGCAAGTATAAGCATAAATGCATAAATCCTGTGCCATGCAATGAATAAGTTAAACCAATATGCCACTGTGCAGTATTTGTGGAAAGCTTTTACTTGATTACTGCAGTTCATATTGCAGGTTATCTGCACTTTATTTTACATCCTCTTTGAACCTCTGCTAATTATTTTTATTTTACTTTGGTGTTTTTCTTTCCTTGTGGGATAATGTGGTGAAGGTATTTTTATGAAATTATGATGGTGTGTGCACATATCTATTTATCGCGATTCCGACAATAAATTCTGATGATGTTTATGCATAGAAATGCATACTTGCAGTATGCGTTTTGGGATGTTCACAACAGTTCATCATGTTTGTTAACCTCTAATTGGTATAACTTCAGTAATGTGGGATTGTCGTAACTGCATGCAGTGGTGGATGGAAGGGAATGAGGGTGGCGGGCGGGGCACAGGGGGCTGAAAAATATATTTTAAAGAAAACACTCCTCGACAGTCTTGGAACCAGGAAGCATCCAGGCTCCCTATAGCCAACCAAAACACTGCAATGGAGTGGAGGAGCCGCCACTGACTGCACTTTTGTTTCACAAACATCACCTCTATGATTTCAAATCTGATCACAAATCTACTTTAGAAGTATAACTGAAGCTTTTAACTATTAAACACAAAAAGGCATATTTATCAATGATTTGCATCACCCTAGCACCAGGCAAGGGGACGCAAGGGCGACACAACTACAGAGTCAGATTTATCAAACCATGTAAGGCCACCTTGCATAGCGCTGAGTGGCTTGATAAATCTAGAGTAACGCAATGTACATATCTGCTTTGTGTCTGCGCCGGGAAGGCATTTCATAGGTGGGGCGTGGGTGTTTCCATGCATCCAATCATGGATTATGGCACGTTCCTACATTTACCATTACTGGTAGACCTGTGTCAAAATGCTACGCTTTTCCATGTGAGGCGTACTGAGAAGAAATATCTTTATTCGTTCTTGTTTTCAACTTTCTATGTGTACTATATTCTGTATGCACACATAGAGGAAAATGCCTTAAAAGATTGTTTTTGTGCAGAAAAACCTTTGCTTATGTTCTTCTGTTGTTGGACTCTCTCTCTTTCAATCCACTGTTTCTTTCAGATGCCTTCTTTTTCTATCCAGCCATATCTCCCTTCATCTCTCAACCCCTTCCTTAGCCACCTCTTTCGCTCCCTCTGTCTTTCTCCCTGTCTTTCAATATGGCTCCATCTCTCACTCTGCCACAATCTTCTATTCCTCCCAATCAATTGATCTCTTTCTCATTCTCTCTCACATGCTCGCACCTCCCCTTCCTGTTAGATCTATCTCTCACTCTCCATCTTTTTCCCCCTCATCCTCACTCTTCTTCCCTCTATAGATCACTCCCTCAATCTCTCCCCACCACACTCTCTTAATCTCTTTTCCTTCCTCCTTTTCATTCCCCTTCCCTTCCCCACCTCTTGTTCTCCCTTGGTCACCCTCTCTCCTTCTCTCTCTGTTGTTCTCATCCCCTTTCTCTCTTATCTTTCCTCTCTTACAATCTCTTCCCTTGGAGCCTTTCTCTCTCTTTCACACTGTCTCTCCTTATCATCTATTTCTCTTTGCGTCTGTGCTCTTGTTAATTTGCCATTTCTTTGATAAATTTGATAAAATTGATAAATGTACTTAATTTTGCGGAGGCTAAAGAAAAAAAAGTAAATAAAAAATAGACTTAAAAATGCATCCAAGCAAGTCAGGCAGAGGGGAAGAAAGCAGCCTCACTGGACACGGAATGAAGAGCCTAACGCAGATGTGCTTTTCATATTGGCCTTCCAGCCAATGAGGGGAGCCCACCAGAAGCCCATACATTTACCTCTGTGCAGAAGCGAGACGTTGGGACTTGCAGTTCAAGCTTGGTGTCCCTCACTCTGAACCCCTGGAGGATGGAGTGCGGGAGAGCCACCAGCAATGACGGGCACAATTAAGGGCCTTAATAAAAGGGCAAGACATCTCAAAAGGACTGACAACTGGAGCTTTAAGACTGTATTTCGATAAAAGACAGGCAATAGGAGTTGGAGCATCAGGAGCCTGGAAGGTTGAGGCACAAATAACAGGACAGGAATCTGAAGAGGTACAAGGGCAAAACCTGGCAACTCTGTTTGAGAGTGCACCAATTGTAGTTTAGGTATCTATACACAAATATGCAGACTACATGGCTCATCTACTCTCACCACAGAGAAACAAGGTGGGTGGTAAGGTGTGGCCACTGGGCAAAATGCAAAGAGAGTGCTTGATAGATGATGCACATCTCACCTCAAGAAGGCTAAACTTCAGTACAAGTGTTTTAATATATATGCCCAGTATCTTGCAAAACATGGATGAAAAAGGGACAGTGGAGAAGCAATTCGTGGGGTCGGGGCAGTAATGGAGGTACTTAGACCTAGTGGCAGACTGAGGTCAGGGGAGAAAGGACTCATTATGAAGTTTGGGGGCCACAGGATAGCCTTCTGGCTGCACTGTGTTGGGAAGTGAGTGCCAAGAAAAGTTGGGTGAGGACTCTTCTGAGGGGTAAAGTTTAGGAGAAGGCAAATTCGCCACACCATTAAATACAGAAATTCCCAGCGGGCACGAAAGGTGGTGGTACTGGGAATGAGGGACCAAGGCATCAGTAAGGGCTCTGAAAGAAAATGGACAATGTTTAGTTCTCTTGTCTCACATTGAATATCCGAGATACTGGACTGGGTAATCTCTCTTTCTTTTTCCTTTTTTTTTTAGTATGCAATTTACAAAAACAGAGCCATCACAAAAACAGAACAAACCAACCACCCCCCCCCACCCTACCCCTTAAAAAATGTGCAGATACAATAAATAGATAAGAGAAAGGGAAAAAAGGAAGAAGGAAGTAAGTGATTATCCAATTACAAAAATATAAAGTAAGGTAATCTCTCTTTCTGACTGTACAATGGGAGTGCAGTTCAGTCTATTTTGATCTGGCTAAAAATCCTTTTATTGGGAAATTCCCCAGGTTCACCTGTATAACATCCTTAGTTTAATGGGTCTATGTGCCCATGTGCTCTTCGTATGGGGAGCTACACATAGACATCAGATCAAGGCAGCAGTCAAGATAGCATGTTTTCTGCTGCAGGCTTATAAACTCTTAAAGAATGGATGTGCCATAATTATCAATTATATTAAATTGAACCCCTGTAAAAAAAATGGTCATTGTCTGATTGTTCCCAAAGATGGGATGCCAACAAAGAGAAAGAAATTGCTGAGGGCAGCTATGACTATGACAGTGTGTGTGTGTAGTTCCTATAAGACCTATATAGGATCTGCACATTTACACAACATACACTGTAGGATTGGTGCCAGACTTATTCTGAGCACCCCCACCGGGCATGTTAGCCTGTATACCAGCTAGCTCACATTGTCACTAGAAACTACTCTTACCAAGGAGAGAATAGTTCTTGGCAACCATCGAACATGACAACCCTGATCCCTCAGGACCGTGGAAAGAGTGTACTACTTTTCGCTCAGTCACTCGTGCTGACTTGGTCTCAGAGAGATACACAGAATAAACAGTATGGGCATTTTCAATAAGTATTTATTGAATAGTCGTTATTCTAGTCTAAAATAGGTGTGCTGTAACAATCATTAGATAGTAACCGATATAGATGATTAGAAGCACTAGAAAGTAAAAGGTTGGTAGAGCTCTATCATTTTGCTATAACCATGAATACAGGTAAGTACATAAAATACATGATAATAAAATGTGTACTCCTACGATGCAATCCTAACTAGATGTACCTAAATGTACCTAGCATGTGTGTAGGTGTTGAGCCAAGAATCCCTCTAGGATAGAGTCAACCCCCATTACCTGAAGTGAGAAACTGTGGGACCCCGTCCTCGTTTCGGGTTGAACACCACGCAAGGGATGTCAGACCACTGCGAGCTGCAGTATCTGCATGCAGGGGCTTCAGTGTCTTGCATCAGTGTGTCGCCATGGAAGTCCTGATCTTCTCTCCCTATCTCAGCAAGATGTGATTTTATATACTCGAAGGTATCCCATGGGTTCTACCTTGTTGTGCCACAGTTGGACTTAGGGTGACGTCGGGAATGAACCTTGTACATAGTTGTTATGCAGGAGATGGTAGCCCTGCTGAGATTCATGCAAAATGTATGAGGCTATTGTTCAGGTAAAACCCCATGTTCTGAAAGCAGTACCGTAACTAGGTAAATGGTCAGTCCTAGCAGCCCGTTATGTATGTAGTGTAGGGATGAGTATAGGTGAAACGTTGGGATGCTACCAAGCCTATATTGGGGTACTTATATGGAATATAACAAGTGATGGTACTTGAAACAGCCATGAGTTCTTAGAAATGAGAGTACTCCTCAATCACTATTAGCAGATGTTCCCTAAGGCAAATAGGTCCAAAGTAATCAATTTCGATTGCCCTCTACACGTGTAGGGAGTCAAGACATTTGTAATGGCTCACAAGCATTGTCCTTTCCAAGGCTTTTGGAGATGTAACTATCCCAACAGTCTTCTCCACCATTTTGTCAGGAACAGGAACCAGAGCTACTGATGTATCAACTACTTGGTGCCTACTAGGCTCTGTTTGCCTCCTGGGATTTCTCAATTGCTCGACTTTGAAATGAGTATGGGGCAATTAGAGGAGATCCTCTCAACAATAATATGCAACAAAACACCGTGAGTTCTTTGACCTGACCATGTTGGTGTAGTTTGTGCATATACATCAGATTCTACCACCACTGATTATCAACACGATCAGCCGCAGCAGACATAGTGGGGGTCATTAAGTGATAACTGGTTGATGTTGAAGTTATCTAATGTTATAGAAAATACATTATTCCGCTTTTGAGGGCAAAGTGTCTAAGGTGCCAAGAGGAAATTTGAAGACAAAACCGCTGAGATCTTGCTAGCCAATGAAGCATCTTAAATTTATAGCTTTATATGTCAACATCCACACCTTTCTATCCTTGGTGGCATATTGGCCTTTGCATTTCCGAAGATTTTGAATATGCCCTAATGGTTGGGTATGAGAGTAAATGGTTTTCCAGAAAGAAATAACTCAAAGTGTTCGCTTGCCCATATCACCACCATACACTCCTTCTAAGTTTGAGAGTAAATCTTTTCGGGGACTGAGAAACTTGGACTGTCATATGCAATTGCTCGAATTGGACCCTGAAACCCAAGTCGAGTAATTGCCCCATAACCAACAGGACTCTTATCCACCACAATTTTAATGGTCTCTGTAATTTAGACAATTGGGTATTTTTTAAATGAGAGGTCAAATATCCTCTTGAAAATTTTTGCTGCAGAAGAAACACCATAACTAAGGGGCCCATTAGCATGGCGGGCGGATCACCACCGCCCAATCGGCGGTGGCGATCCACCCGCCAAAACACACCACCGGAAGGCCTTTTACCCCCGCCACATTAGCATGGCAGGGGGTACCGCGGAGGATAGAAAGACCGTTTGCCGCTTTTTTGCCGGTAGGCAATCGTCACGATTGCCTACCGGGCAGAACAGGCCTGCAATATGGTGGTGGTGCCATCCATATTGTGATGTTGGCGGTTTAATGCCTTTCCATGGTGGAGACTCCGCCATGGAAAGGCATGCAGTGTTTACTTTGGGAGTCCGTTGTGGGCCCACGGGGGTGTGGGGGGATGCACTTGGGGGGTACCCATGGTACCCCCCTACAAAGGCATACACAAGGTGGCAGGCACCATGCACTGCCTGTCACGTTGTGCATGCCAATGCACAACATGCATTTACAACATTGCGGTAGGTGCTGCTCACAGCACCGCCTGCCACAATGTTGAATATGCGGGATACGACCGCCACGGTGGTGGTCGCATCCTGATTGGTGGTGCGGGACTGCCGCACCACTGGCAGCTGGTCCCCACACCGCTATTGTGGCATTATGGACCCCTAAGTCATTTACACCTGTAGAGGCTATAATGAGTGGCAACAGTGGTGATGTAGAGATATTTCCTATTGTTCTAGCTGGTGAATTTCTTTATTGAGACCCAAGTTTGAGAAAATCTGACCTCTGTTGAACTGCTGGATTAAGTTTTGTATTGTAAGTGCCATGTGACATTTATCTCTCGCGTTGGATTGTTTTACATATAACACTGAAGGTAGGGCATTTCTGTCTCCCTTCTGTCTCTGGGATTACTGAGGATACAGTGGCTGCCCCAAACTGAATTTCGGTGTTAGAGAAAGGCGGACATTAGGATTGCCATAATGCACTCCCTACACACACCCTCAGCCATTAGAGCCCAAGTTTAGTGTGGCAGAAGTCTTTGCTATCTTCAAAATGCCCACTGTGGGTAAGGTTGGCCCCTGGAATTCTTACTCCATTGGTTGCAGCATGCCCAGGAGTCATTCCCAACCACTAGATCATGCCAGGCATAAATGTGGCATCTCTAGGCAACCATTTCAGAACACTCCTTCACCTGGTAGGTCAGAAGAGTCCTGAACCCGCAGTCTGTGACCTGAGAGGTATCCTTAAGGACTGGACCTGCTCTCTTTTGTATCCAAGACAACGCATGGGATTTCAAGGGGCACAAGGTTAATCTCTTCTTAAAGCTACAGGGACACAGCAAGCTACAAGAGGCCTTTCCCTGCAAATAACCAGCTGACCAGTCACAACTGGAGTATGACAGGATGCTGCTGTTTGGCCTTTGCATGACACCCTGGGAGTATCTAAGTGCTGTCATGTAGGTGTCAGAGCACAATGCCATATATGTTTGTTTTATAAAGCTGAGTTTGCAGTTACATGCAGCAGAATAAAGATGTGTGATTATAAGCTCTGTGTGTGGCACGGTCATTGTCGGATGCCCGGGCTGGGAATAGACTACTCTTCTGTTATAGTTTTTTGGTAGAATGTCGCCGACCTACACACTTCAATGACTTGGGAGAGAGGGCTTCTTTACAATGTTTAATGTGCTGTTACAGTTGCATGACAAAAGAATCAAAGATTTCATCTGAAGTATATGTATGGTTTAAAATTAACATTTTTGTAGGAAATCTGCCTTTTCTGTGTTGGCACCCGGTATTTTTTGCCTTTTGCTGGACCCTACATTTTAGATGGCATTAGACATCTTTGCAGTTTAACCCTGCTAATCAGTGGTAATATGCATGTGCTCCCCCTTTAAACATGGTTGGATTGGCATTTTCCAAAATTGGTACAGTTAACTTACAAATCGGTCCCTAGTATATGGTACAAAGTATTTCCAGGGCCTGTAAGTTAAATTATTCCTATTTTGCCACCCACTACAGTTTACAACATAGCGTTATGCCTACTAGTGAGGCTTGGAAAACCCTTTTGACAGGCCAGAAACTACCTTCTAAATATTTGTATATTACCCCTATATAGACCTTGGAGCCCACATGGTAGGGTGCATGGAAAATAGTAAGATATGTAGAAATTTTATTTTAACATGTTCTTGCAGTAGATAGTAACCAAAAGCTATTTTTAACTGTGGCAGGTCTAACAGTCATATGTAGAAAACCAGAGTACAGATTAAAAATCCTAAAACTACATCTTAGTAATGGGACTAGCTAGGAAAATAATTAGACAACTATTTTCAATGGTTCTAAAAAATACCATCAATGGTGAAGTTGGATTTTTTATAAATATTAAGCAAAATTGACTTTTAGAAAGTTACCTTCATACTGCCTGAATTCCCTGGAGGCTAAATATGCATTTTCTCTCCCACATCTGCCGGCAAGTAATTAATAGCTAGAAAGGCATTAAAAAGGCATGAACCGCATCTCAGGATCAAAACATTGGTTGACCTGACTGGGCTGAGATGACTCCTGGGGATGGTGCAGGGTTTATTAGAACATTAGGATTACCATAGTGTACTCCCTACACACACCCTTAGCTATCTGAGCCCAAGTTTAGTGTGGCAGAAGACTTTGCTATCTTCAAAATGCCCACTGTGGGTAAGGTTGGCCCCTGGAATTCTTACTCCATTGGTTGCAGCATGCCCAGAGTCATTCCCAACCACTAGATCATGCCAGGCATAAATTGGGTATCTCTAGGCACCCATTTCAGAACACTCCTTCACCTGGTAGGTCAGAAGAGTCCTGAACCTGCAGTCTGTGACCTGAGAAGTATCCTTAAGGACTGGACCTGCTCTCTCTTGTCTCGAAGACAAAGCAGGGGATTTCAAGGGGCACAAGGTTAACCTCCTCTTAAAGCTACAGGGACACAACAAACTACAAGAGGCCTTTCCCTGGAAACTAACCATCTGACTAGTCACAACTAGAGTATGACAGGATGCTGCTGTTTGGCCTTTGCCTGACACCCTGTGAGTATCTAAGTGCCTCTCATGAGGTACTGCGAGCCTTAGAAGTGTACAACTGTGCTGGATTGGGGCTTAAAGGACTAAAGCCAGAAGGAAATCTTTGACCAGGATGAACCTGAATAATGTATCCGACCCATCGCAGTCAGTGTCAAACTGAGCTGAGGTTCCAGACAATTGCAACCACGGACTATCATTGGCTCTTTATACCCCTTGACAATATTCCTACTTAAAAGTTTAAAATATCATACATCCAGCTATTCTCGTTGGATTTTTTCCTTTTGGTGCCATTTGGTTTTACATTTTCACTCTTTTTTTCTAATTTGGTTTGGCATTTTCAGTGTTTTGCATTTCAACTTTATAACTGTTTTTGTACTGCATAAATATTTACACATTGGACTGACTTATGCCTGTCTGCTATGTCCATAGCTAACAGGGCATTGTGCTTGGGTTTATTTAGTGACTTTGAGGATTCATCCTGACAAAGATTATGATCTCAAGCAAACCTAGTATTTACCCTGCTAGAGGTAAAGCGGGCACTAGAGGCCTGCAGCAAGGGGAAAGCACCTGGCCCGGAGGGGTCCCAAAAGACTTTTTTCAGGCAGACCTAGATCTTTGAGTCCCTCTGTTGACAAATGTTTTTAACAAGATAGCACAACTGGGTCCCCCGCTATCATGGAAGATGAGCCTAATAGTTCAAATTTTTAAAAAGGGAGACTAGGGTAATCCTAAAAGCTACAGACCCATCTCCCTTATTGACACAACTGCTAAACTGATGGGTCACCTCCTTTTGTCTAGGCTCGAATCTTGGGCACGTGATAGGAATCTTTTAATGCAAATCCAGTATGGTTTCCAACAGTGCCTGAACCTCGCTCTCATTATGGATAAATATGTGAGGGTTAAAGGTGGAAAACTATATTCAGCTTTTATGGATTTAACAGCAGTGTTTGACTGTGTTTCCCACCCAAAGCTCTGGGACATTATGCTAGAGATGGGAATGGATCAGCCCCTAATTGACTTCATTTGTCAATTGTATTCAGACGCCTCTGCATCCGTTCGACATGGGCGGAATGGGGAGCGGACCTGCCCTTCAAGATCTCAAGAGGGGTCAGACAAGGTTGCGTACTCGCACCATTTTTATTTTCTATTTTTACAAATGGTGTGGAGTATGCGCTGGCAGGAGTATCCCTGGATGTCCCCATATGTGACTCCCATCGGCTCCCTATCTTGGCATTTGCCGATGATGCCGTACTTCTCTCCAGGACTGGAATGGGTCTCCAGTGCCTGATAACAGCATATGCAGCTTTTATGAGTTCGCTGGACCTTAAAGTCAATCAAACGAAGACATTTATATTAATTGCAGGAGCAGGGAAAAAAGCAAAAGCACCGCAATTTTATCTGGACTGAAAAAAATAGAGGTGGTTAACACATTTTCCTACCTAGGAGTCCTTTTTGACCAAACTCAGTCTTGGACACATCTGGTCGAAGGTAGAGCATTGGCGATGGATAGGAGTTTAGCTGTATTGAAAACATTCACTCGGAGGTTGGGTGCCAGACCTCTGGGCCCCATAAAAAAGATTTACCAGGCCAAAACAGTCTCAGCTGCAGCGTATGGAGCAGGTTTGTGGGGCATGGCTCCAATTGAGTCATTACAGCGAGTGAAAATAAAATTTTGAAATCTCTGATTTCCCTTCCACAATCGCACTCAAATTACATCTCTCATATAGAATCGGCCCTCCCTTATATTACGGACTCAATCCGCTTGGCTCCACTCATGCTGGGATGTATGACGTTACAACGCACGCTATTACAACGCATACCTTTACAACGCATTTTTTACAACGCTAGTACTACTACAACGCATTACTTTACAACGAATTCTCTTACAACGCAAAACCTATTAAAATACTGAAAAGTGCTGTTACAACGAAATATATTACAACGCATACCATTACAACGCGATTTTTTTTTTAATTAAATTAAAAGTACAATAAAATCTGGCACGGGATGCAGGGAAATTAGGGGTTTTAGGGTGGGGAAGTGTATTAAAATGTGGAGAACAACTGAGCGTAAATCAACTGAAATGCTTAACCAAATTAATACTCGAGTATTAAAATTAATACTCGAGTATTAAAATTAATACTCAAAATCCCCAATGAAATTCCGTTTTCACACATTTCAAAGATTATAAAAAAGAACGATAGTTAAAAGAACAGTATTAACACAATTTTTATCATGAAAAATTCGGAAAATAAGTAAACAGAGTAAAACACACATACACATAGGCGCCATTTTAACGATCTCACTTGTAAAACTTGTCCTACCACAGTTTCTATGTAAACAATACCAAAAGACATGTTTCAAAATGGATGCCCAAACGGAGCAAATGAATCAAAACAAAATTTTTTAAAAAGCATTTTTAAATTATAATTTTCCACAGTAAAACAAAGCATTTAAAAAAACACAACGAACGCAGTTTTTAAAAAAATTAATAGTGACACAGAGTAAAACTTATAAATACAAGGAAGACACCATTTTGCTCTCAGTTGATTATCAACTAGCAGAGAGACCAGACGTGATAAGCTGACCCTCTGTCACCTGCACTGTGACCTCCTCAGAGAGAGCACGGAATTTACTCGTGAAAGCATAACAACAGAACAACTACTAGTAAGTCATTATTATATTTTTAAACGTTTGTTTTGAGGAAAATATATTTTCATAACCGGAAAAATAATTAAATTTAAATAAATAATAATAACTTTACAAATGTACTGTTTGCAATGTATTATCACTAAAATTAAACAGAAACTTAAAACAAGTATTTTATTTTCCAAAAGCAGAAACTCTGAAGATTTTGAGATTCCACAATAGCTGAACCTATTTGGGCATCCCCACCACTTTAACGACTGACAAACACAATTGATAAGGTAAATGTTATTTATGTGTAATGATTTTACTTGTAAAATTTATTTGTAAAAATTACCTACAATGATGTATGGCAGAGGTGTTTTTTTTTAAAACTCAATCTCACCACATAATAAACGAAAAATTACCATGATGCTGGAGTAACAATTACTAATAAGACTTCAGTTAGGTACCACATCTGAAAAAGCGTTTCATTTTACTAGGGCAACTATTTTTATTCTAAGTCCATGAATGTTCAGCATTTTAGTATTTTAGTAATAAAATCGAAATTACCTTTTTTTTTTTTTTGAAAAATGCTTCAAATGTGTAGTATGTTTACTTTCACCAATTGTTACTCATACTCCTTTTTCATATCTCAAATGGATTATATATTGTATTTTTTTTCTAACCAACGTTGGCAAAGGCACAATAATTTTTTTATTTTTTTTTCCTCAAGTGAACATCTCTTCCCCAAAAAACTTTAACCACCTGCAAGCATTAGCTTAAAGGCACGAAAACAAAAAACAACTGGAAAAGGTATGTTACCTTTTCCGTATTTTTATTACTATACATTATTAATTCTTCCTTTTGTAATTATTCTTCCTCTAACGTACCAAATTAGAAAAGTAATGGATAGTTTAGAGAAACAATATACAATTTCTACTCTAGGAAGGTGCAACATTAGTGATATTGTTGTGTAGAGTAGGGGAACATATCTCTATTTCAACTACAGTAAGGTGCATTGACTAGGACAGTCTCATGTAGTAATAGTTATATTGTATGTCAGTAATATTTTAAAGATACTCAGATTTAACATTTGAATCCACCTTTAATTTTTATTTTATCCTCTTTTTTTTCAAAAGATAACAATTTTGAATCGCAAATAAAATCTTGAGCCAACAAACTAAGTCATCTTCAGCCACCTCATCCATAAAAGCAAGTGCTACAAAACAAGGTATTTATTTACAGCATGGTTTCTTAACCTTCAATATATTAGACTAACTATCACATTGCTAAAGTTTTCCCCAAAAAACCAATACAATTATGGTTACATTTCCACATTACAGAATTTTTTTTCATGACTAAAGGATGGTGTAGCATTACGGAAAGTGTTATGTGCTGCAACTTATATCAAATGTGCAATTTTTGAAGAAAAATTTCTAAAAACGCATTTCTCAACATCGTTCTGTTTTCTCATTTTTTTCTTTTATCACTTTTCCAGACACTTATTTTTCCATTCGACAACAAATCAACTCTTAAGTGTCTACTGCAGCCTACACACCAATCCCACTGAACAAGAGTCAATTAGAAAAGCAAATTTGAAAGAAAAAGGTATTTTTAACCAACATTCTAAGGTGCAGCAGTTTTAAAAATGTACCATCCTGTAGGAGTAACAATTTACTATTCTAACTCCAGGAAGGTGCATCAGTAGGGAAAGTGTTGGATAGTGTTGGGGTAACAAATAACTATTCTAACTCCAGGAAGGTGCATCAGTACGGAAAGTGTTGGATAATGTAGGGGTAACAATTTACTATTCTAACTCCAGGAAGGTGCATCAGTAGGGAAAGTGTTGGATGGTGAAGGGGTGCAATTTACTATTTTAACTCCAGGAAGGTGCAACAGTAGGGAATGTGTTGGATAGTGAAGGGGTGCAATTTACTATTTTAACTCCAGGAAGGTGCAACAGTAGGGAATGTGTTGGATAGTGTTGGGGTAACAATTTACTATTCTAACTCCAGGAAGGTGCATCAGTAGGGAAAGTGTTGGATAATGTAGGGGTAACAATTTACTATTCTAACTCCAGGAAGGTGCAGCAGTAGTGAAAGTGTTGGATAATGTAGGGGTAACAATTTACTATTCTAACTCCAGGAAGGTGCAGCAGTAGGGAAAGTGTTGGATAATGTAGGGGTCACAATTTACTATTCTAACACCAGGAAGGTGCAGCAGTAGGGAAAGTGTTGGATGGTGAAGGGGTGCAATTTACTATTCTAACTCCAGGAAGGTGCATCAGTAGGGAAAGTGTTGGATAGTGTAGGGGTATCAATTTACTATTCTAACTCAAGGAAGGTGCATCAGTAGGGAAAGTGTTGGATAGTGTTGGGGTAACAATTTACTATTCTAACTCCAGGAAGGTGCATCAGTAGGGAAACTGTTGGATAATGTAGGGGTAACAATTTACTATTCTAACACCAGGAAGGTGCATCAGTAGGGAAAGTGTTGTATGGTGAAGGGGTGCAATTTACTATTGTAACTCCAGGAAGGTGCAGCAGTAGGGAATGTGTTGGATAGTGTTGGGGTAACAATTTACTATTCTAACTCCAGGAAGGTGCAGCAGTAGGGAATGTGTTGGATAGTGTTGGGGTAACAATTTACTATTCTAACTCCAGGAAGGTGCATCAGTAGGGAATGTCTTGGATAGTGTTGGGGTAACAATTTACTATTCTAACTCCAGGAAGGTGCATCAGTAGGGAAAGTGTTGGATAATGTAGGGGTAACAATTTACTATTCTAACACCAGGAAGGTGCAGCAGTAGGGAAAGTGTTGGATGGTGAAGGGGTGCAATTTACTATTCTAACTCCAGGAAGGTGCAGCAGTAGGGAAAGTGTTGGATAGTGTAGGGGAATCAATTTACTATTCTAACTCCAGGAAGGTGCAGCAGTAGGGAATGTGTTGGATAGTGTAGGGGTAACAATTTACTATTCTAACTCCAGGAAGGTGCATCAGTAGGGAAAGTGTTGGATAGTGTTGGGGTAACATTTTACTATTCTAACTCCAGGAAGGTGCAGTAGTAGGGAAAGTGTTGGATGGTGAAGGGGTGCAATTTACTATTCTAACTCCAGGAAGGTGCAGCAGTAGGGAAAGTTTTGGATGGTGAAGGGGAGCAATTTACTATTCTAACTCCAGGAAGATGCATCAGTAGGGAATGAGTTGGATAGTGTAGGGGTATGAATTTACTATTGTAACTCCAGGAAGGTGCATCAGTAGGGAATGTGTTAGATAGTGTAGGGGTAACAATTTACTATTCTAACTCCTGGAAGGTGCAGCAGTATGGAAATTGTTGGATAGTGTTGGGGTAACAATTTACTATTCTAACTCTAGGAAGGTGCAGCAGTAGGGAAATTAATGGATGGTGTAAATGTTATGTGTTAAGAAAATTTTTAAATTTTGAAAGGCTAATTTTTTTGTCTTTTCTCCTTTTTTCAGATAATGTCTAGCCTGGGAGCTGCCAACTTCATTAAATCTAGGAAGGGCAAAAATGTGTTAAACCATGGTGGATACATATATAGTAAGGAAAGAATAAGTTTAACTAGAAATCATTGGAGGTGCGTGCAATACTACACTACCCATTGCAGTGGCAGAGCGGTTACTGTTGATAATTTGGTTGTGAAAACCACAGAACATAACCACTCTGCCTCTGCAATGGATGTAGAAATCAGAGAGACAATAAATGAGATGAAAGCTATTGCAAGCACCTCCAATGATTCTACAGGATCAATTTTAAGAGAGGTTGCACAGCATGTCCCCAGTCATGTTGCTAGTAACATGCCTATAATACCCAATTTGAGAAGAATTATTCAGAGACAAAAGCAGGCAAGTAACATTCAATTGTCTACACCACATACTTTCTCTGACATTAGAATTCCTCATGATCTTTCTATTTCTTTTTCTGATGAACCTTTCCATCTGCATGACAACGAAAACCCTCAGATACGTATTCTAATTTTTAGTACCCCACGTAACCTTGCTAAGTTAGAAAGTAGTGAAATTTGGATGATGGATGGGACGTTTAAAAGTACACCCCATCCTTTCACTCAAATTTACACTATACATGCTAAAATTAACAATAGTGTAATTCCCTTAGTGTATAGTTTGCTACCTGATAAGACTTCTGCAACATACACTGAACTTTTAACAGTGATTAAAAGTAAAACATCTGCAAGTCCTCAAAAAATAATTATTGATTTCGAATTGAGCATGATCAATGTGATCAATAAAACGTACACGGATACCCAAATTCAGGGATGTTTTTTCCATTTTTCGCAGGCATTTTGGCGTAAATTACAGAAAACATCCCTAGTTGCAGAATATTCTCGGGATAGCAAACTACAATTTGAACTAAAAAAATTAACTGCACTTTGTTTTGTTCCTCCCGATAGTGTGGACGAGTACTACACTGCAATTATAGAATCTGTTTATTATACGAGTAACGAAGAAAAATTGGCACCCATTCTAAATTATTTTGAAGACACATGGATTGGACACCTAAGCAGATCGGGTCGCAGGAGGAAGCCACGATTCCATGTGGAGTGGTGGAACTGCTACACGAGCTGTTTAGAGGGAGAAGCCAAAACAAACAATGCCATTGAGGGATGGCATAACTCCTTCAACCATACAATTGGTAAACCACATCCTAACTTCTACTCATTTTTGGAAACTTTGAAGAAGGAGCAAAGTTTCCAAGAAATGAGAATAGCACAAACACTCGCAGGTAGTCTAAACCCACGAGTAACAGTCAAAACAAGGGAAATGTCTGAGAGACTATTGGCAATTCTACAACAATTTTCGTTGTGTGTGGCTATAGACTACCTGGAAAATCTTTCTAACATTCTTTCTTTTTAAAACAATGAATTTACTTACTTTCCTGCTTTGCTTTACATTTTACTAATTTTAAAAATTCATTTGGCATATCAAGATATTTTCCCAAAAATTTTTCAAACAAACAAGTCGGGTTATTTTTTTTTAAAAACAAATCTTCATTTCCACCAAAAAATACCAATGTTTACAAATGTACTATCCCATAGTATTTGAAATTTTTTTCTAAATCGGAACTCCATTAATAAAATTTCCGAAAAATTTCAATTTAATTACCGTCAAAACCAATCACCAAATCTCAAACAGATGTAGAATACACAAATCAAACCATATTCCGAAATGCACTTTGCAGCTAAATCCTCATTTGTATGACAATCTTGAATTTTCAAAATTTGAAAGTACGCACATTTTTTGAACTTTGAAATGAAGATCGACAGTACGTTTTTCACTTCGTAAATAAACAAATCAACTGTCTGAACAGTAACTTTTAATTTTTAAAGAGTTACATACTTTTTATAACTAAATAAATAACTTTTTGCGACCCGACATAGGCATGCATTAATGACATTAATGTGGACATGTTTAACAACATTTAAGACATCAATTAGTTTTCCCGCAACCTCCCCTTATTCATTCCTGACTATATATGTATCCCTTTTAAAGGTTTAATCTATAATTTCAACTGAAAATATTTCCTACCTGGACGCAGATCAGCTTCCTGCTGCTTCCTCCTCCGATGCTCTGCAAAATGGCGTATTACGTCGACGCTCACGTCCTTACGTCATCGCGTGCATCTCAATTTATAGCGGACTACTTTCTTTAAATAATCTGTAAATAAATGTTTATATATGTAAATAAAATATTTATATTTTGTTATAAAAATGTTACTTACATTGCAAAATTTAAGAAAAATATGTTTATTTTTTTCATGATTTTTCAATAAATTAAAAATGTAAAAACAAAAATTGTTTGCTGTCATTATTTTTTAAATAGTTATTTAAACTCCAAAATTGTAATTAAATAAATGTAAATTTACTAAATATGTTCCTTACCTCGACTCTATTTTCTTTTCCCTTCAAAACTTTCTCTTTCTTCACTTTCTGAACCTTCTTTTCTTGTTCCGCGGATTGTATATTCTGAGGCTGCCAAAATAAATAAAGGACAAATTCGCTCATAGACTTCAATGGAAAAGCGTGGGATTTTTTTTTAAAAAGTAAGTAATTATTTTTTTTTCATTTTTCAAACCATTATTATTTTTAAATTGATTAAATTATTACTCTTTTAATTTTTAAAGTATTTTTTTTGATTAAAAAAAAAATATTTTATCTTATTTTTATAATAATTAAACCAAAAATACTCTTCCATTTCTTTTAAAATAAAGTTCACTTTTTTTTTAACTTATAAATACTGTAGTATTTTCATATGTGATGACTTAAATTTTAGATAAACACTCTTGTAATATTTTATAAAATACTCTAGTATTAAAATTTAGTTACTCACTCATATTTTTTAAAAATAAATATTAAATACTCTTTAAATTTAGAATGCTTCTAAATGATTTATTTATTTTAAAAAATACTCACTAATCACTGTAATATATTTAAAATTAAAGTTAAAGAAACTCATTCAATTTAGAGAAATACTCTAGTATTAAATTTAGTAATTATTAAGTATCAAGTTTAAATATTTAAAAACTCTAATAGTAATTTAACTATCCAACAAAATCATTCCTACTAGACAAAATATTTTATAAATTTTAAAATACTCAAGTATTAATTTAACTGCTATCCTACCAAACATTTCTACCAGACAAAATACTCAAGTATTAATATTTTGATAAACTACTCACTTTTTTCAAATTTCAATTGCTTTATTAAAAATATTTAAACTAGATAAATATTTATTTTAAAGGAAAAACCAAGAAAAAAAAATGCGTTGTAATAGTATATGCGTTGTAAAAGTACTTACCATATAACATCTTGCGTTGTAAATGCATGCATTATAAATGCATGCGTTGTAAAGGCATTTTCAAATAATGCGTTGTAAAGGTATATGCGTTGTAAAAGTACTTACCATATAATGGCACGCGTTGTAAAAGCAT
Organism: Triturus cristatus; assembly: GCF_964204655.1. Classification (NCBI taxonomy): domain Eukaryota; kingdom Metazoa; phylum Chordata; class Amphibia; order Caudata; family Salamandridae; genus Triturus; species Triturus cristatus. Next base: position 585,791,957 of record NC_140591.1, on the reverse strand, counting down.
GCGTTTTAAAAGTTTTTGCGTTGTAAAAAATGCGTTGTAATAGCATAGCGTTGTAAAAGTTGCGTTGTAAAGGTAGTTCCCCCTCATGCTGTGGTTGTCGATCTGGCGGAGGGACACAGTCCCCCTAAACAAAGGGATCATTACAGATCTGCTCAGGATGGAGAACCATAGCAGGCGTGGATGGTTAAGTTATGTTGAGCAGGAGTTTAGCGCCTTAGGTTTGTTGAATCTTTCTAAGGTACCTATGGCATGCCGGAACTTTTACAAGATGAGGTTGGCCGAGACTTTTAAGCTGAAGGCCCAATACCTTCGTAGAGAAAGGAATTATGGTGCGTAGATGGTCCGGATGTATCAACTAACACCCCCAATTGTGGAGGGTGAGTTTTCATATTTGGTAAAGGTCACATTCTCACACCACAAGTTTATCCCAACGAGATTTCGTCTAAATTTGATTCCATTGATGTTGGGATATCCAGGCAAAAGATTCAGGCATTCTGATTCACCTGTGTGCCCCTGCGACGCTATGTCGACACAAAATGATTAGCACTTGGTATTTTTCTGTAGCATGTATGCCCAAGAAAGAAAGGTTTTTATTGGACCAATTTTAAAGAGACATAAATTTCGCCAATGCCGGGTCGCACTATACTTTTTTAAATCTCTTTCGACCCCATTTGTCTTTTTGCAGTTGCATCTTTTTTATGGGCATGTATGCTTAAAAGAAAACGTGCTCCAATAACGATCTATGAGGATCTTTTATTGTTTTATTACTTCTTATGGAAATCAATTGTAATCCTGATTAAGGAGGGTCCGTTTTAAGAATGAACTGTGATTGTTAGTATTTTTACTGTTGCACTATTGATTTTATGTACTTTTATGATCTGAACAAAAAAAGATTGAATAAAGTTTATAATGGACAAAGATTGTGATTATTACTTGAGGTGTATAGCTACTCCCCTCAACTGATACTCCAATTTCTTACAACTTTCTAAAAGAAAAAGTATAACATCCTATTGTGTTTCAGATTGTCATATGTAGCCCTTTCATTTTCTTCAAACTTTAAAATTATATCTCTATTATCAGAGCCAACCCAGTGCATACATAGACATATTACAGTTTTTAGATTTCTAATTTTCAATGCCTAGCACTCCCAGTCTTCAATCCACCTGCACCATCTAGGGTCCAGTTTATTTTCGTCAAGCAGAAGGAAAGATACAGGGCACCTGGAGATATAAAGTCAGTGGCTTTCGGGGAAACACTCACAGACACTAATGCAAATATAGACTTAGAAGTCCTGACATTCTCATTATTAGTTGATGACATGGTGAGCTGGAGTGGTCTGATTCGACATCAAGCGACCAAAAATGAAGCAAAAATAAGTGGGTCTTGACTATCCTCCTTACCAGTGTGGTGTTTTCGAAGCACCATGTCAGCTGAACAAATAATCAGGCAGGTTCTTTTGATCAAAGGATCAATGTATTCCTTTAGCATTGTAGATTGAATAAGAGGTTGAAAACCCACAAAACACTTTGCTGACAAACAAATCAATTGCTAGAGAAACAGGCGATCCAAACATTAAGCAGCAGAGAAGCATGTCTTTCGGTAGTGCAGTCCATGAAAATATGCATGCCTCATTCCCTCCCACATTGCACATCCCCTCTTATGCACAGCGGAACTGCCTCAGTTCACTAGAGATGAGGCGGCCATCAGGCAAAGAACTGGCACACCACAAATGTATGCTTACATACCAGAGACACTCTAATCTTGTTGTGTCCTTACTTGCCACCTTTACTAACTGTGTCAGGAAGCAGCACCTTAAATTGTGTGGTTCCAGTGCATGTGTTGTGTGACAATGAGCACAACAGACATTGCAGATGGGGCCCTGTGGGTTCCCTTGAAGAGGATTTAGACAGTAAACATGTATAACACTCAATTTAACTTATATTTTAGCAGTAGCCAATCGGAAAGAATTGCAATATAAGCTGTCCTCTTAGTGACTTAAATTACAGGAAAATCTTCACACAAGACCCCTATTAATAGCAACTGTTTAGTAAAGCCACATAGTTATCAGTGTATTCAACATTTTACCTTGCACCACCAAAAGTCCTGCAAAAGTGGACTAAAGTGCAAATACAACTAAAAATAAAATTATATTTTATGGTTCCACGTTGCCAATTGAAGTTCTTGTAGAAACCCTTTGTTTGTGTGCGTGGGGATAAATAACATGTAACAGGCCTGTATTTGACTGATCCTATTATTCATTAAATTAGCAAAATTGGGATTCCATTTTAAATATTTGACCTAATTTCTAATTCTCAAGGTTTATTTTGGTCACTGACAGATCTAGTTTCCTATGTTCAATGCAGGAACTTGCTTGCAAACACTAGTTCTGCAATAGAATGGAGTATAATGTTTGGAACTAACCATAAACATCATTAATAGTAAAACTAAAATGCGGCAGTTTGCTTAATAAGGAATACCTGGTATTTAAAGTAAGCTGCTTAGCATCCCTACTGCGTGTCAATTTGTTTCCTACATTAACAACATATATATACTTCTGAAACGAGGGCAGGATTGCCAGGTATAGGATTCTATGATATGAGAAAGCATGAATACCAGGTATATAATAATCCACATTTGTAAAGCACGAACAATCAACCGTAAGGGTCTCTAGACGCTGGGATTAAGCAAGCTATTACCCAGAGTCACATGGTGCTGGGCTAATCTGCCACCGGCGATCGAACCGTGATCCCCAGAATCCGGAGTCAGTCGCCCTGGCCGCGGCACTACACCTCTTCCTATATATGAATGAAGGTATATGAATGTGAAAGTGGAAAGGAAAATAAAAGACAACCTTTTGTACGTTGCACCTTTCTTGCTGTAATGGATGAGCATTGTCTTGCTTCTCATGTATTTTCCTCTTTCACGCGTTAAAGGCAGTTCATCTATATACAGAAAATGTTCTAAAGAACATTGAAAATAAGCTACAGGTAACAATTTTTGTTTGACAAATATGGCAGTAGCAAAACATTAACAGCAAAGAACCATGAGGCTCATTTAGACAATGGCAGGTGGTAAGCTGGCCCAACATATCAGGGGAGTCAATCACCTGTTCTCACCAGGCGGAAGAACATCCATTTTATTTAGGGGTGCACCCATCCTGAAAGTTTTTTTTGTTTTATGACTCCAAACTCTCAAAAGCAGCTGAGCCAGCTGAGACTTTGCCTGTTTAAATCCGCGGCAACCCCCTGTCTGTAAACAGAGTGGTGGAAGTTTGGAAGGGCATGAGTGCAACCAATTTATGTATATATTTCCACTCATCCAATCTCTAAATGTCTCCCTATGACTGATATATGTTTGCAAGCACATCCCTTGCTTCAAAGGAGTTTGTTTTTGAAGCATTACAGCTGCAGCAGAACTTTCCCACAAACATAAGAAAATGTATTCAACAAACATCAAATTTCCCCCAAAAATTAATTTTACACTCATCAGTTTATTGGTGAAAAGGGTATTCTCTACAGTAGTCCCCTTCTATAGTTGATTAAATGCATAGCTTTAACCATGTCTGCTCAATATGAACCAGGTTTAATGCTTCCATCTTCGAATGAGGATAGCCACTTGTTAATTGAGTAAAGCACTATCTGCACTTTGACTATAAGGGTTAAGCATTACTCGTGAAAGTTAAGTCACAGAAATGGGAGGGGGAACTGAAGAAATTCTACCATTCTTTTCATTTTCGAAATATCACATAGTTATTTATTTATCCCTTCATTGGCTCCTGAGGAGCCTCTTATTTTCTGTGCAAGGGCCTGGTAAATGGAAATGAGTAGAAACTGCATAAAGTAAACATGGTTCTTAGAGTAGTGTTTACTTTCTTTTTGTCTAGCTACCTGGTTTAGCCCCGAGACAGGGTGATGACAGGGACATCAAAAGGCAACCTATCCTTTGCTAACCAAATTGTTGTGCAGGCTGTGGCTGGGACACAAAATAGAGAAATTAAACATCTGCTGATTCTGAGGCCTAAGTGCACAGTAACTGTTATTTCAGCTATAATATCATCATGATTTTACACCTGAATATTGAGTCAGGTTAGTGCATAAGGAGAAGTGTAGATTTACTATTCCTAATTCCACATCTACATACCTTGAAATATATAGATAGCCAAGGTACAAATATGTGGAGTTATGTACAGAAAATCTATACTTACTCGCATGTTGATATTTGGGTTTCAATTTTCTTATCCTCGATATTCTGTGCCTTCAGTATTCTGGCCGATATTCAGGGTGCACACCAATCACTATTGTTGAAGGGTAAGAATGATTAACTCTAAAATATTAATAGAAGCTTGATAGGTATTCTAATGTAACTACCTTGAAGTGTAAACCACTTTGTTGATCACATACTAAGAAAATGTTACAAAAAAATCACTGATGTTCTTGCTGTATATGATTTTAACAGAAACGCAAGATGGTTATTTGAGAGACCTTCCTTGGCAATCAAATATTTTCCTTGAAGAAAACCTACATCTTTTGAATGTGCTACAAAATGCTAATAGTCGGACTTTGTAATCACAAAAGACTTCCACAATGTGACACTAGACTGAAATATTCAATATTTCATTTAGGTTCTCTAGTTCTATATCTAGAACACAATTATGTACATTAGGCTTAAGATTTATGATGTGCAATTTCATAAAATTTAAGAAACCATTGGTTGGAGAAAGTAGCAAGTAGAAAATATCGGGAGACACAAATATTGGGGAAAAAATATTGTGACACAAAAATATTGTCATTCAAAAATATCCTTGTCCAGAATATAGTTTTTAGGTGAGTAATATCATTTTTAAGAATATTGTTGTTTTCAATATCGTTATTAATAATACAATTGTAAAAAATATAGTTTTTAAAATGATTTTAATATGTCTTAGTTCATATACCAGTTTTATGTGTTACTATTGTTTATGTACATTTTGTTAATTATTTTAATATAGTTTGTAATTTTAAGTGATTTAGAATTTTTTATTTAATTGTTAATAGTAATTTATAGTGGGTTGTTGGGACTGTAACACTGACTTATTTTAGTTATATTTTGGGTGCGGTTTGCTAGGTTTGTAGGGGTGTGGGGTGGAAAGTTAATTAAGAAATTATTAATTAACAATTAATTATTAGTCAATTACTTAATTGATTATCAATTATGTAAAGTGTACTATAGATATTTATTTTAGTTATATTTTATGGGTGGGCTGCTAGGCTTGTATGGCTTTATGGGTGGGAAGTTAATTAGGAAATAAATGATTAATTATCCATTTATTAATAATTATTGAATTGATTATTAATTATGTAAATCATGTAATAATGATATACTTCAGTTATGTTTTAAGTAATAATTCCTTAACAATTAATAATAAATTGTTAATAAATTATTAAATGAATTGTCAATTATGTAAATTGTGCTATACTTATTTGTTTTTGTCATATTTCAGAGGCGGGTTGCATGGTTTGTAGACGCATAGGGTGGAAAGTTATTTAAGTAATAATTAATTAACAGCTAATAATTAATAAATTAATAATTATTGAATTGAGTATTAATTATGTAGATTGTGTAGCAATCATATATTTTAGTTACGGTTTAGTTGCGGGCTGCTGGGTTTCTAGGTGAATATGTTGGGAAGTTAAGTAATAATATAAAACAATTAATTACTAACTGTGAATTAATTATTTCATGGATTATCACATATGTAGATTGTGCTATACTTATTTATTTTTGTTATATTTTAGGTGTGGGCTGCCAGTTGTGTAGTGGTATAGGGTGAGGAGTTATGTAATAATTAAATAACTATTTTTAAATGTATATTACTTTTTTAACTGTTTATTAATTATGTAAATTGATTTTGTTTTCAATTTTTTTATTACTAATACATATTTTAGTGTTAATAATGTTCATATTAAGAGTTTAATATTTTGCTCTAATTAATAAGGTTATTCAGATATTTAATGTGTTTCAAGTAAAGTACTTTCCCTACTGTTTAGACTGGCTTGGGAATAGTCAATTAACCCCTCTGAAGTCCAACACTTTCCATACTGTTGCCCATACCTGAGTGGGAATAGTAAATGTAACCCCTCTGAGTCCAATCCTTTCCCTACTATTATGCTGACTGGAGAGAGAATAGTAAATCTTCTTCCTTTGAAGTTGAAAGCTTTACCTACTGTTGCACAGACTGGAGTGAGAATAGTAAGTCTTACTCCTCCGTAGTACAACACTTTCCCTACTTTTCTGCTGTTTGGAATGGGAATAGTAAATCTAACGCTTCTGCAATCCAATAAGTTCTCCACTGTTGCCCTGACTAGGGTGAGAATAGTAAAGCTAAATCTAACCACTCTAAAATCTAATGTTTTCCCTACTGTTGCATAGACTGGAGTGGGAATAATAAATCTAACCCCTCCAAAGTCAAACGCCTTACCTACCTTTACACCGACTGGAGTGAGAATAGTAAATCTTACAAATCTGAAGTCTAATACTTTCTTTACTGTTGTGAAGAGTAAATCTTACTCCTCCGAAGAACAACACTTTCCCTACTTTTCCGCTGTTTGGAGTTAAAATAGTAAATATAACCACTCAAAGTCTAATGCTTACCCTACTGTTGTGCTGTTTCGAGTGTCAATAGTAAATTTAACCCCTCCAAAATCTAATGCATTCCCTACTGTTGCTTAGACTGGAGTGGGAATAGCACATGTATCCCCCTTGAAGTCCAATACTTTACCTACTGTTGCACAGACTTAAGTACAACACTTTTTCATACTTTTCTGTTGTTTGAAGTGGAAATAGTAAATCTAACCCTTCCAAAGTCTAATATTTTCCCTACTGTTGCACCGCCTGGGGTGGGAATATTAAATCTCAATCTAACCCTTACAATATCTAATGTTTTCCCTACTGCTGCTTAGACTGGAGTGGAATAGTAAATGTAACCTTTTCAAAGTCCAACGCTTTACCTACTGTTGCATCCTATTGGAATAGTAAATCTAACCTCTCCGAAGAACAACACTTTTCCTACTTTTCCTCTGTTGAGAATAGTAAATGTAACACTTTCCCTACTGGTGAATAGATTGGAGTGGCAATAATAAATCTCACTCCTCCAAAATCAAACGCTTTCCTTATTGTTGCACAGACTGCAGTGAGAATTGTAAATCCTTCCCTCTAAAATTCAATGCTTTCCCTACAGTTGTGCTCACTGGAGTGTGAATAGTAAATCTTCCCCCCTCCGAAGACCAAAGCTTTCCCTACTGTTGCACAAACTGGAGTATGGAATCTTAACCCTCCAAAGAACAATACTTTTCCTACTTTCCCTCTGTTTAGAGTGGGAATAGTAATTGCAACACTTCCATAATCTAATGCTTTCCCTACTGTTACATAGACAGGAGTGGGATTCGTAAATCTTACCCCTCCGAAGTTCAATGCTTACCCAACTGTTGTGCTGTTTGAAATGGCAATAGTAAATGTAACCCCCTCCAAAAGCTAATGCTTTTCCTACTATTGCTGGGACTGGAGTGGGAACATTAAATGTAACCCCTCTGAAGTCCCTACTGTTGCTTAGACTGGAGCAGGAATAGCAAATCCTGTCCCTCTGAAGTACAACACTTTCCCTACTTTTCCACTGTTTGGAATCAGAATAGTAAATCTAACCCCTCCGAGCTCCAATACCTTCCCTACAGTTCCTGTGTCTGGGGTGGAGATACTAAATCTAAACCCTCCTAAATCTAATGCTTTCCCTACAATCGCTTAGACTAGAGTAGGAATAGTAAATGTAACCCCTCCAAAGTCCAATACTTTACCGGGTGTTGCATAGAATTGAGTGGAATTAGTATATCTTACCTCTCCAAAGTCCAACATCTTCCCTACTGTTGCACACACTGAAATGGGAATAGTAAATCTTACCCCTTCCAAAGTCCAATGTTTTGCCTTCTGCTGCATAGACTGGATCGTGAATAGTAACCCTTGCTAAGTCAAACACTTTCCCTACTGTTGTGCTGATTAGAATAGGAATAGTACATCTACCCCCTCCGAAGTTGAACACTATCCCTACTAGTGTGCTGTATGGAGTGAGGATTCAAATGTTACCCCTCCAAAGTCTTACACTTTCACTACTGTTGCATAAACTGGAATGGGAATAGTAAATCCAATATTTCCAGACTCCACTAATAGAATTAGTAAAATATATTTTTGATTATTATTTTTTATAATTTTATATAATTGATTATATTTTAATTTTTTTTTTGTAATAGTTTTTGTAAATGTCTATTTTTGTTTTTTATTTTCTTTATATTTTCTTTATTTAATGTTTTGTAATTGAATTGTTATCATCTTTTATGTTTATTTAGTTGTATATTGATATGTATAGATAGATAAATCGATAGGTATGTGTAATATAATGTATATATAATTCATATAGATATATATGTATAGTCACTGAAAAAAAGGTTAAAGTAACATTTTAGTTAGTTGTCATAAAAACATCTGTTTTTGTTTACAATAAACCGCAGAAATTCACAGAAAAGATCAAAGCTTAAAGTAACGTTTAACGTTATAGTTAGGTGACTATCTCAGCGACAACATTAATACTTTGAACTAACAATTACAGAATTCACAATTTATAGAGCTAACTTTAACTTGCGCCCCCACTATGCTCTTCTTATGACCTCACATATTACATTACTCAGGACATGTTCTATGCCATCATTTATGACATCACTGATGACAGCTCAAATATATATATTGGCCACTGGGTATTTATAGTTAGGTCAGCGTTTCCATTGGGAATGTGTTTTTTGTGTTGCTAATAACGTTGGAACCATTTGATGAAACTCCTCGAAACTTTCTCAAAAAGAGCTCTTTTGTACCTGGTTTGTGCATGGACATTTTCTAAAGACTTCTTCAGGCAGCACAACTGCAAAAACTGTGGAATGAAATTACGCCTCGAGCTAGATCTTTGTCTGCAGATTGTGCTTTTGTGATGTGGTGTTATTCAGTAAAGCAGTTTTTGAGAAATTAAGATTTAAAAATATTTGTATATCTGGACAGTTGGGTCTGTGAAAGTCTAGCATGAGCACCAATTAAAAAATAGTGCTTTGATTGGCCCAGGAAGTTTTTTTTTCCCTTGGGCCATCTCGATTCCGTGATAGTCGGACATCAGCTCTGTTTGGCCCCCATGAGAAAAACTTTGCTCACAGCCATTACAGGGCTCTGGGACTTAGTCATCTGTCCTGAATTTAAAAACAAAAAATGATACAGAAGGGGTACACGACCCTCCTCCCCAAGCTGTTTTCTGCCCGAGGAACCCATCCCTTGGGGCCCAAATTAATTATTATAGGGAGAGCGGCGTGCGGTTTCCTCGGGCCTGAACTCTTTTCAGCACCATGGACCCCATTCCCTGGGGCCCAATTTCATTATTATGTGGAGGGGTGCGTTATCTCCCTCCCCAAGTCGTATTCGGCCCCAGGGTCTCCATCCCCAAGGGCATAAAATATATTTTAAGGGGAGGGAGCCATGCAGCCCACACTCATTGAGCCTTAAAAAGGCCCTGGAGATCCTGTCGCCCAGAACAATGTCTTTTTTTAAAAAAGGGAGGGGCCCATGGCCTGAGCCTTTAGTGGCCCCAGCTACCCCATCCCACAGGGCTATCTCACCTGCTTTGTCCCAGGGAGTACACCCTGAGAAACAGTGGTTTTCCTGCCCCACCGGCGTAGGTTGGGAAACATGTGTTTGCTCCCATCTGGCAAGAGCATTTTTAAATCTCCTGCCAAATGGCAGAAAACACAAAGTCTGCTCCCAGCGGGCAGGAGCTTTGAAAATGCACCTGTCATCTGAGAGCAGACATGTATTCTGTTTCCCTGCCACTGTTGTGGGCATTGATGTGACAGGGAAACAGAAAAACTGATTTCTCCCACCCGTAATGAGCAGCATAAACAGCTGCTGTCTCTGGGCGGGAGCAATGCCGGCTCCCCCAAAATGTGGGGAGCCAGCTGGGAGCCACGGGGACCTTTGGCTTCCCCCCCATGGCTCCTGATGTGTACTTGGACACCAGGGCGCCCACCTTTGAATGATATGGGCCCCGGACCTACACTTCAAACAAAAGACAGGGTCCCCAGAACCTGAGATGCACACCTTCCCTCTCCTTTACAATAAGGTATGGCCCCATGGGTCACTTGGGCCTCATAAGGTTCTGGGAGGATGACCACGCAGCACCACTCCCCTTTTTAATAAAATAAGGCCCCAGGAGATATGGTTCTCAGGACCTAATAGGGATCGGAGAAGGGGGTCATGCAAAGTCTGCAATGTAAAACGGCCTCAGTGGATGGGGTCCCCAAGGCCTCATAATGCTTAGATATGGGGGATGAATTTCTCCCTCTCCTTTTAAGAAACAGACAGCCGTAGGGGAAGGGGTCCCTGGAGCCTGAGAAGGTTCGGGGAGGGGTGGGTGTGCGACTCACTTCCCCGCTAAAAAAAATAAACAGCCCAGGGCCTCATAATGCTCAGGGAGGATGGCCATGTGGCCCTCTCTCCTTTTCTATTGTATTTGGCCCTGGGGGATGGGTTCCTGGGGGTCTATTAGGGCTCAGGAGGATTGATTCAGACCCTGTAGTGATTATGTGCTAATAGTTGGGATGGTGGTCCATTGAACTAAGGTGAGGAGCTTACTGCAAGTGCCACACTTATCAATTAGGGATGAAGGGCTTAAAGGTTGATTGGGTATCCAGGTATATGGGTAGCGGGTGAGGGAAAGAAGTGGAAGTACAAATAATGGACCCATGGAGCATGCATGTGAACTAAGTGCAATGTAAAACATACTATGGTGAATGGATTAATATGTGTATTTAAGTTATTGTTTTTAAGAGATTGATTTGTAAAAGTTGATGAACACTTTGGGGTTGATTACGATGGAGGTCAGTAAGTCACAGACTGGAAGTCAGAGGCTTTCCAACCCCCATTGTCAGTTTCAATTTGTCAGTTTCAATTCGGACCGGCTGATTATGTATCAGCCGGTCGTAATTTAAACCTGCCTGTCAGCCTGGCTGGCTTGCGATGGACTCAAGGAGCACGTCGGCCAGTCAGAACCGGCTCATAATTCTAAAGGGCGGGCCTTTACACCCTTGGGATTTCGATGCACGGTTTCCATGCCGACCTGTCCGACATGGAAACCGTGTCTGAAAGCTTGTGTATAGGGGCCATCAGCAGGTCCCCCTTGTGTGTGTGGCCTCCAGTTGGGGGCCAAGGTGCCCCCCTGTGATCCCTGCATCCTGAGGCCGACACCTTGATGAAGAGCACCTCCCATTTCCCTATTGGAGCATGTATTATGGCCGGTTTATGGCTGTATTGTATGCTCCCATATTGAAATGTAGGAATGCGACGAACAGTGTTCAGTCACATACTAATTAGCTAGTCGGGACTGCCGACCGGAGGTCTTTCGGTCTCAGGACTGAGAGAGTCCACCCAACATCGTAATTAGGTCCTTTATGTCTTTGAGGTTTTTTATATTGGGGTTTTTAATGCCTGAGGATGCACCAGAAGTCTGGAAGCATGTGTTGGCTGTGAAAGTTTTAGAATTTTATTTAAAAAAAAGATAACTTGAAGAGTACAACGAATGTGTGTCATATCACTAGAGTAAACCATTGTTAAACATTCATGGACTGTTTATATGGACATAAACTCTCAGAGTTTTTATATATATATATTTATATATATATATATTCACTCAAAAAACCATAGGTTTCAGGCACGTTATAGTTAGGAATTAGCATTTAAAAAACCTTAGAAATTCACTGGAAAAACCATAGGTTTCAGGGGCGTTATAGTTAGCTGGATATTTCCCTCGTACAAAACCCTAGAAATTCCCCTGTTATAGTTAGTTCAGCTAACTATAACTCGTGCCCCCGCAATGCACTGCTGATGACGTCACATATTACATCACTCATGACATGGTCAGTGACATCACTGATGACATCACTGATGACATCTCAAATGACATCACTGATGACATCACTGATGACGTCATCCATGTGATAAATTAGTGCATCTTCTCACACCCTAATATAACCTTTGATACACCGACTCAAAATTTCAAACGGCCATTTTGACAACCATAGATACTCCAATACCAATAACTACACACCCACTCATTGACTTTTAGGTCTACATACATGTCCACTCACTCACCTGTACAGTCACTCATACTTACAGTCACTCTGTGCATTTATACACCTATATAGACACTCACACATCACCAACCATCCATTGAGGTACTGACACATCTAGTCAGTCATGCATATAATTAATCACAGTCCAATTTACTCACCTATACAGTTAAACACACTCAAGTTCACTTACTCATAAAAATACTAACAAATTCTGTGTCTTCCTGCAGAAAAACAAACAGCACATGACACAGATATCCTTGCACTATGGTGCATACAGCCACTCCCAAAATCACACACTCTCACATATAGATAGTTATATACTCTTACACACATATACACTGCGTTTCACATATGTAGTTACTGACACATGTACAACTGAGATATACATTCAATCACTGACACACCCATACATACACTCACCCAACCATACAGTCCATCACAGATGCACTCTTTAAATCATGCACCCACTGAATCACCCACTCACACATCTAGTCACAGAGTCACACACACCCTACCCACACAAACACTCAGGCACCCATACAGATACTCAGACAACCAATCAATAACCCATATAGACACTCATATAGCTATTCACAAAACCATGCAGCCACTTATACACCAACACACAGACAAATACAGACATTCACACAGTTTAGTCACTAGTCTGCAGTAAGATACATTTAATGACTCACTTATAGAGTCAGTTACACACCTAGAAAATCATCCATTCACACACTTGTACACCCACTTATTTTTCAACAGGCCTTTCCCTATATATATTAAACCTATTAAAACTGTTCAGAAACACATACTCAATGGATGATGTAATCAGTGATGTAATCAGTGATGTAATCAGTGATGTCATTTGAGATGTCATCAGTGATGTCATCAGTAATGTCACTGACCATGTCATGAGTGATGTAATATGTGACGTCATCAGCAGTGCATTGCGGGGGTGCGAGTTATAGTTACCTGAACTAACTATAACAGGTGAATTTCTAGGGTTTTGTACAAGGGAAATGTCCAGCTAACTATAACGCCCCTGAAATCTATGTTTTTTTCAGTGAATTTCTAAGGTTTTTTAAATGCTAATTCCTAACTATAACGTGCCTGAAACCTATGTTTTTTTCAATGAATTTCAAAGGTTTTTTAAATGCTAATTCCTACCTATAACTTATTTCTAAAGAAATCATGAAAAGCATTCTTTTTTAAAAGTAGGGTGCACATTAGTTTTGTGGAAAAGCATCTTTGTGATTTGTTAAGAAAAAGCAGTTTCAACGTGGAGTACATATCATTGGATAAAATTTGCTCAACTCAACCACACCTGCTACTTGCATTTGGAAGGCACTGTTGGAACTTAAAACAATATTGAACTTTTAATCTGCACATGTCGTTAAATGTTCAAGAAAATGTTGCAAAAAAGATATTGTTAAGTTTTTAAAAATTGATGAACTTTTAACCTGCACGTGTTGTAGAATGTTCTAGAAAGTGTGTTGATAGAATACGTTGCACTTCTGACTTCTATGTGTTATTGAATATTAAAAAAACGGTTCATATGGAAAATTAAAAAGAAACCAATGGAGAAGTTTTGAAACCTAAAAGAATCAAGGAACTATTCTAATTTATTCTTTACATGTATTTATGTGTGCAGCAACAAAATTATAGACACACCAGCACTAGGAAGAGGAAGAAGCAGGGAGTGAGGGGAGGGGGGAGATGGGCATAATGGCACACATGCACAATTAAGTACAACACACATATAGACTAACAATGGCCAAAATGAAACACACCAACAAGGAGCACAAGTCACACAACCCACCAACATCACACCACTAAACGAGCATAGAAGTGAAAACCACGCTGTATTCATACAGGATGTGTACAAAGGCCAGTCGTTGGTGTTGTGGGATGTCTGCGACCGTGGTCATCATGGATGAAATGCCCAGCATGTGGCACATGGTCGAGTTCACTGTTTGTTATGTTACCAAACGGCTGCTCCTCCCTCCCACGAGCCCCCACACTTTTGTACGGTGCGCTGTTGTATCTCATGCACTCGTACGGCACACCATTGTAATGCCTCTTTGTGCATGTCCTGCTACATTCCAACTACACCATCACAGTGTCGTTTGGAGGTGGTGCATGCCACTTTACAACATCGACTGCTGCAGCTCTTGTAGCAGGCCACACCAGAACACAGAGACACACTTACCGCACTTCCTGTACACGGACATGTCTGAGACACCCCGTTCCCCTTGCCGGATAGGCACACCCCTGCACTGACCTGTGAACCCCAGACCAGCACATGCCAGTTGTGCATGCAGGAGGATGCGTGCGTAGCTACACGTCCAGGCTCACTGCCAACGCTGAGGTGACAGCACACTGTGATGTTGCAGGGCTCGTGCCTATCATGCTAAGACAATGACAACAGGGACACACTTACTAAGATGTGGGTTTGGGGGGCATTGGCGGTCCTGGAGTTGTTGAGATGAGTCTTCTGGCCCTCATGGGTATCCCTGTATCATGCTCATTGACTCTATGGCACCTGTGGGCGTTCTAGTGTGGCTCTTGGATGTGTTCCCTTTCATGGTGCAGGTAGTTGTCCTGCTTAACACCAGCAGAAAGCAGGTGTAAAATCCCTGGTGCTAACGTGTCTTATTGCCGGAATTTGTTTTGCATTGCAATTGGTGTGAAAGTTGTGATGTGATTTTTTTCGTGTGCAGAACAATATATGAACTGAGCAGTGTATCTCGTCAAGATCCAGCACCTGACGCACTATTCCCAGTCAATAAAAATACAATGAGATTTCTTAATAGATTTTGTGTGTACACTGTAAGTACAGCCAATACCTCAGTAAAATTCAATACAGGATTTTAGTATTTAGAATAAATTGGAAAGGTGCACCTCGTGTCTTTTTGCACGAGAACGGCTAGTCTCCATTTCATGATCAGCACTTTAACGGAAGTAAAGTTGAGATAAATCTAACACACTATTCAGAAGTTGGTGCAAACTGCAGATATCACCAGTATTCCAGCGATAAGTGCCCCAAACTTTAACACCATGGTGGACTCCATCAAATAACAGTAATAAGAACAAGAAAGAGTCACACAGCAGTTAAGAGAACAACCAAAAACGTTATAAAAAATGTTTTCAAACTTTATTTTTTATAATCATAAATAAGTAAACGATAAACTATTTTCAAACTTTATTTTTTTATTTACATATATATGAACGATAAACTAATAAACAAAATGTAACAACAATAATACAAAACAACAAGGCGGAACACTCCTGTGGACACCATGGATGTCGACGAGAGACCTGGAAAATCAGAAAGATTGTTAAAAAACCAACATGGTATTCTCACCAAAAAACCACAAGAAACAAATCACAGATATATAAAATACATACAGCTAACAACATTTTATAAGTTTGACTTAAAATATTTACCGAATCTGAGGATTTCTTTGTGCAGAAGGCACCACGCCCACAACGTTTTTCTTCAGTGGTTAGGACATTTTTTACTTTTCCTAAGGGGCAAACAAAGACCAATGCCACCTTGATCATGCACAAGATTTTCAAAAGAGTTCTATTACGAGGGGATCCTAACAAGAAATACTCATGCGGCACGGCAAGTATGATGAAACACCTAAGGACCCTTCATCCGAACAATCTTGCACGAGAAGAGTGCAAACAGGTGAGAAACACTCCTATTCTGTATCTGTAAAAAAGAATCACAAATAAATGTATATTAATAACTTTTCAAAATTACACTATTCCATTACTGTACAAACCCATTTTATATAAATACTGACTAACAAACTATGTCCCTGAACCACAAGTGGGACGATGGTTAAAACATTGCATGCATAGTGCATACTACTTTGAAGCAGTTCATGCCCTAAAGCCTACCTCACTAAAACTCTACATGCTAACTGACTAAATGATTACAGTACTATGAGGAGACACACTGGGTGAGTGAAAGGGTGTTTGCTAGAAGAGTATAAATACTAACTAGGGAATTGAAGGTGTGAAACACAACTGTGTAGGTGATTAGACGACTGCATCCATACTGCATAGGCATTTAAAGCAGTCCATGTGCTAAGGCCTGGCTCACTGCATGACTACTTGGGTACTGACTGAATGATTAGAGTACAGCAAGGAGAGTGCCTAGGTGAATTTATAAGTGCTAGGCTTTTCGCACAGGGAATGGATTAGTACTTGGTACTGAATGGGTCACTAGAGGAGTGCAAAGGCAGTGACACGTGCTGGACTGTATGGATACTGACTAGGAAATTGAAAGTGTGAAAGACAAGTGTCTAGGTGGTTAGAAGACTGCATGCATAGTGCAAAGGGGTTTGAAGCAGTCCATGTGCTAAGGCCTGGCTCAGTACATGAATACTTAGGCACTGAGTGAATGATTAGAGTACTGCAAAGATATTATCTTGGTGAATTTATAAGTGTTTGGGTTTTAGCACAGTGAATGGATTAGTACATGGTGCTGAATGGGTCACTAGAGGACTGCAAAGGGAGTGACAGGGTGTTTCCTGGAAGTGTATGGATACTGACTGGTGAATTGAAGGTGTGAAAGGCAAGTGTGTAGGTGGTTAGACGACTGCATGCATAGTGGATAGGGGTTTGAAGCAGTCCATATACTAAGGCCTGGGTCACTGGATCAGTACTTGGGTACTGACTGAATGATTAGAGTACTGCAAGGAGTGTGCCTGGGTGAATTTATAAGTGGTTGGGTTTTGGCGCAGTGAATGGATTAGTACATGATGCTGAATAGTTCACTAGAGGAGTGCAACAGGAGTGACAGGGTGTTTGCTGGAAGTGAATGGATACTGACTGGGGAATTGAAGGTGTGAAAGACAAGTGTGTAGGTGGTTAGAGGACTGCATGCATAGTGGATAGCGGTTTGAAGAAGTCCATGTGCTAAGACCTGGCTCAGTGCATGAATACTTAGGCAGTGACTGAATCATTAGAGTAGTGGAAAGAGAGTGTCTTTGTGAATTTATAAGTGTTTGGGTTTTAGCACAGTGAATGGATTAGTACATGGTGCTGAATGGGTCATGTTTCCTGGAAGTGTATGGATACTGACTGGGGAATTGAAGGTGTGAAAGGCAAGTGTGTAGGTGGTTAGACGACTGCATGCATAGTGGATAGGGGTTTGAAGCAGTCCATATACTAAGGCCTGGGTCACTGGGTCAGTACTTGGGTACTGACTGAATGATTAGAGTACTGCAAGGAGTGTGCCTGGGTGAATTTATAAGTGGTTGGGTTTTGGCGCAGTGAATGGATTAGTACATGATGCTGAATGGGTCACTAGAGGAGTGCAACAGGAGTGACAGGGTGTTTGCTGGAAGTGAATGGATACTGACTGGGGAATTGAAGGTGTGAAAGACAAGTGTGTAGGTGGTTAGAGGACTGCATGCATAGTGGATAGCGGTTTGAAGAAGTCCATGTGCTAAGACCTGGCTCAGTGCATGAATACTTAGGCAGTGGCTGAATCATTAGAGTACTGGAAAGAGAGTGTCTTTGTGAATTTATAAGTGTTTGGGTTTTGGCACAGTGAATGGATTAGTACATGCTGTTGAATGGGTCTCTAGAGGACTGCAGAGGAAGTGACAGGGTGTTTCCTGGAAGTGTATGGATACTGACTAGGGAATTGAAGGTGTAAAAGACAAGTATATAGTATGTTAGAACACTACATGCATACTGCATAGACATTTGAAGCAATCTATTTGGTACTTAGAAACTGACTAAATAATCACACTACTTCTAGGACAGTGCTTAGGCAAAACTTTTAAATTTTCAGTTCTGCCACAGTGAACAGAATAGTACATGGTACTGCACCTTAGTGTCAAACCCTGACTCAGTTTATCAATGCATAAGCAAAGACTACCTTCTAATGCTACTAAAAATGGACAACATGACAGGTTTTAAAAGAGTTATCTGCTAAAAAATACATGATGTTACCAAATGCTTCTCTCACAGTGCTTCCCAAATGCACACAGACTCACAGTGTGATTCTAGACAACAACCACTATACTTAGGAGTTTACCAAAAATCATTCCCTACTGTGGAAGTGGTAAGGGAACTGCACACAATCTTCATATTTCAGGACTGCACTTTTATGTCAAAGCCTGACTCATTTAATCAAAGCATAAACAAAGACTGGCTTCTAATGCTACTAAAACGTGACAAAATGACCGGTTTTAAAACAGTTATCTGTCAGCAAATACACGTTGTTACCAAATGCTTCTCTCACAATCCTTACCCAAATGCACACAGACTCACAGTGTGATTTTAGACAATCAACACTATCCTAGGAGTTTACCAAAACTCATTCACTAGTCTAGAAGAGTTAATGGTACTGAACACAATATACATATTTAAGTACAGCACATCAGTGTCAAAGCATGACTCATTTAATCAACGCATAAGCAAAGACTGGATTCTAAGGCTACTAAAACTTCACAACATGACAGGTTTTTAAAAAGTTATCTGTCAGCAAATACATGATGTCACCAAATGCTTCTCTCACACTGATGCCAAATACACACTAACTCACACTGTGATTCTAGACAAGCACCACTATCCCTAGGAGTTTACCAAAACTCATTCACTACAGTGCAACTGGTAACGGAACTGCACACAATCTACATATTTCAGGACTCCACTTTTCTGTCAAAGCCTGACTCATTTAATCAAATCATAAGCCATAACTGTCTTCTAATGCTACTAAAACTTCACAAAATGACAAGTTAAAACAGTTATCTGTCAGCAAATACACAATGTTACCAAATACTTCTCTCACAGTGGTTTCCAAATGCACACAGACTCACTGTGTGATTCTAGACAAACAACACTATCCCTTGCACTATACCAAAACACATTTCTTCATCTAGAAGTAGTACTACATTTTAGTATAGAAACATAACATAACTCATTTCACAAATTCATAAACAATGACTGGTTTCTAATTCTACCAAAATATTAAAACAACACAGTTATCTGTCTGCAAACACACGAAAAACACAAATGCTTATCACAAAATGGTTTCTACATGCACACACACTGTCAATAAGATTGTAGAGAAACAAAGTACTCCCTACACTTTAGCAGGAGAAATACATTAGTCTGATTAAAATCAAAATAGTCTACATACATCCCCTCACAATTAAATAACTCATCTTTCAAGTACTTTTGTAGATTAAGAAGTATATCAGTCACTCACCATATTTTCTTTTACAGAATCTCTGCACTGTGCACCTCTCAGCAAAAACAAAGAATGGAAAAGCTTCCCTTTCATTTTCCACACATATACATGTAAACATCAAATCACAATCCTTCACACATAAACTCAAAAGCAAACACACATTTCTATTGGTTAAACATTTCAACCCTTTCCAACTGAAATACATTTCAACCCTTCCCCCCATCTGCCTGTTACCATAGAAACAGCTCATGGAACACTGCACTGAGCTCAAAGGTCAAAAGTTCAGCACACAATGTTACTAAACAAGACAGGCAGTGTGCTTGACTTTTCAACGTATGAGCTTATCATATATAATGTTCCTTACAATCTGTTTTTGTTAACCAATAAGAATCATACCTTTAAAAAACAGAAATATACACCCTACCTTTCAGTGTCGAAAGTAGTCATACAACCAATGATTTCTTGTCTTATTTAAAAAAACATTGCCGTGGATCCGCGCACCCAACACGTGAGAATCCGTGCACCCAACGCGATAGGATGCGCGCACCATGCGCGCATTTCGCCGTTTAAAAAAAAAAAAGGGCCCCAGGGGGTCCTTCTGGGACCCCCTAAGCACCTCTAGAGGGTCAGAGTATTTCCACTCTGCCCCTTTATATGTTTTACACACTTATTCCCCTTCCTTCATCAGCCTCGCTTCTACCGAGGCAGAAAATCGCCGCCAACAGTTCCTGGTTTCGAATGTAGAGAGACACTCGACAGCCAATTAGCATTCAGCGGGCGATCGGGAGGGTGCGCGCTTGGTTCGGGGAGGGTGCGCTTACGGTGCGTGTAGGGTGCGCGGATCCTCCGCGGCCATAGATATTTATGTACTTTTAACTCTAATTTTCTCAGGAACTACTGAACGGATTCACACCATATATGCAAAAGGCATGAGTCCGAACTGAGGACTACCTCTTTGCCAAATTTGGTGTCATTCCGTTCAGCGGTTCGGGCTGTAGCTGCGACAACAGATCCTATGGGAAATTGCATGGGGAAAACGCGTTTTGGGACCCCCCTTTTTTCTCAGCCTCCGTTACGGACCCCCAAGCCCCGGGGACTACCACCCCCGGGGCTTTAAATTAAGAGCCAATGATGGCCCTGGGGACCGCCACCCCCCAGGGCCGGCTCCTGCAGTGTCCCGGGGTGCCCACCCCCGGGACACTTCTGTTTGCAATGGCAGGGCGGGAGCTTCGCGGCTCCCACCCTGCCATTGCAAACTGCTTTGCTTCATTGAAGCGAGAGCAGGGAAACCTGCTCTCGCTTCAATGAAGCAAAGCTGATTGCTTTTCCACATGGGGAGCAGCATGTTAGCAGCTCCCCATGTGGAAAAGCAATGCCGGCTCCGCAGGAAGCGGGGAGCCGGCTGGGACCGTGGGGGGATTGGGACCCCCCCACGGTCCCCAACGAGATGGCCAGGCCCTGGGGGATGGGGTCCCCGGGGCTAGTAGTGGCCCGGGAGGCGGGCCATGCGGCCCCCCATGGCGCGTTTTAAGTTGGGGAATTAATTCCTCTTCAATCCTGAGGGTCCCTGGGGACCAACTAGCCCACCAGGTACCTCCAGTAAGCGCAACGGAGCTGCGTTGCAGAGTGTTGTAAAAAGGGGTGTGGACTCTGAACACCTCTCTGCAATGCAGCTCCCTGGCACATACTGGAGGTACCTGGTGGGCTAGTTGGCCCCCAGGGGACCTCAGGATTGAAGAGGAATTAATTCCCCAACTTAAAATGTGCCACAGGGCGTGTTTGCACACGTCACCTCAGGCCACGCCCCCTTCCTTCACCATTGTACAAATATTCCTCTAAAATCAGCCGAACTGCGAATTCCGATTTACTCACCTGTTATCGGGAGAGAACCCAGGGCTGCATCTTTTAGCCCAGCACTGACTCTGAAAAGTAATTCTAAGCGTACTTACCAGTAACTTGTATTTCCTTCCATAGGAATCCATTGTGTGATTTTCACCAGAAAAGTTTCTAAGTGTCCATTTTTGAAACGTACAAATATTCCTCTAAAATCAGCCGAACTACGAATTCCGATTTACTCACCTGTAATCAGGAGAGAACCCAGTGCTGCATCTTTTAGCCCAGCACTGGCCCTGAAAAGTAATTCTAAGCGTACTTACCAGTAACTTGTATTTCCTTCCATAGGAATCCATTGTGTGGTTTTCAGCAGAAAAGTTTCTAAGTGTCTATTTTCAGAAACTAAAAATATTCCTAAAAAATCGTCTGTATGACTTAAACACATTCTTTCAAATGTTTACAGGAGGTTGGCCAGTGCTGGATCCAGGATCCACCACTGAGTTAGAAAAAGTAACGATAACACTACTTACCTGCTAAGTGAATTTTCTGCCATAGGATAACATTATTGATTCTATGTGAAACAATTTCTAAGTGTCAACTCTTAAAATACATTAATATTCCTTAAAAATAACTACTGTAACCAAAACACTTTTACTCAACTGTTACCAGGAGATGTCCAAGGACTGAATCTAGGATCCAGTCCTGTGGTTAGAAAAGTAATCCATAAAGTAACTAATTGCATTTAACTAGAAATTCACATTGAGCTCAATGTTGCTTTGTGTTTGAAATTGTGTTGGCCATTGCAACAACTGTAACTACTTTACTTAAAAGTCTGTTGCCTATTTGCCAAGTATTTAAACTAAAGTAATTAATTCGGAGAAAGTATATTTTGTATTGTAATGTATAATGTAATTATAATGTAATTAAAAAAATATATCTAAAAATAAATAGTTTAAAAAATGTAGTAAATCAATATAAAAAAAATCAGTATAACAATTAATACATTAAAAATTGTCATTTACAAAACCTTTGAAATTCACTGAAAAAACCATAGGTTTCAGGCCTGATATAGTTAGGAATTAGCATTTAAAAAACCTTTGAAATTCACTGAAAAAACCATAGGTTTCAGGCCTGATATAGTTAGGAATTAGCATTTAAAAAACCTTTGAAATTCAATGAAAAAACCATAGGTTTCAGGCCTGATATAGTTAGGAATTAGCATTTAAAAAACCTTAGAAATTCACTGAAAAAACAATAGGTTTTAGGGGTGTTATAGTTAGCTGGACATTTCACTCGAACAAAACCATTGAAATTCCTCCGATATAGTTAGTTGTACTAACTACATCTGGCGCGCCCGCAATCCACTGCTGATGATGTCACATATTGCATCATTCATGACATGGTCAGTGACATCACTGATGACATCTCAAATGACATTACAGATGACATCACTGATGGCATCATCCACGTGACAATCAGATACACCTCATCATACACTAGTATAACCTTTCATCACTCACTGTAAAATACAGAGTGCCAGATTTAAAACCATTGACACACCAATACAAGTTTCTAATCACCCACTCAGTGATTCCTAGATCTATACACACATCTAATCACTTACCTATAGATTCACTCATACATGCTGTCAATGATCAATAGAACACTATCACTTATATACCTATATCGACATTACACACCAGCACACATCCTAATCACTTATGAAGTCATCCTACTCACTTATGCAAACAATGGATCATACTTACTTTTACTTACCGATACACTTATAAAAACACCACTTCATCTATTCATATAGATAATAAATCATACTTAGTGTGTTATAAAAACATTATTACAAGTATACAGTTATCCATACAGTCACTCATACAATCACTGAGTCATATATATACTTATTTATATACAACAACTGAAACATACACTGGCTTTTATTTTCCTAGTTTGTTGGACATGTACCATTGAGACATGTATTGGTTCATCACCACACCCATAAAGATATTCACTCACCCAAACAACTGTTATAACGTGTAGTTTTAACTTCATATACCTACTGAATCAACTATTCACACATCTTTGGGCAGTCACACACTCCCCACCGAACCACACACACATTCACTCTCCCATACAAATACTCAGTTAACTAATCAATAGATAATATAGACTTTCACGTAGCTAGTAACCAACTGGTGCAGCAGTTTACACAACAACTTACAAAGTGATACAGATATTCACACAGTATAGTCACTATCCAATATATTTAGTGAGACACTATAAATTATTCAAGTAAACAGTCAATCACACTGCTACTAAATCCTCCATCCAGATATTTATATTTATATATCCACTCATTCTTCAATGCAAATTGCTATATATATATAATACATATTTAAATAACGAACCAAACCACATTCACTGGATGATGTCATTTGAGATGTCATCAGTGATGTCACTGACCATGTCATGAATGATGTAATATGTGACATCATCAGCAGTGGATTGCGGGCGCGCGAGATGTAGTTAGTACAACTAACTATATCGGAGGAATTTCAATAGTTTTGTTCGAGTGAAATGTTACTTGTGATGCATAATGTGGGTCTGTGAAATGCGAGAGCAGATGTGTTTCACCTGTGTGGCTTTCTTCAGTGCCAGTTTCACTATATATATAATCAGTACGTTTTTAACGTGTAAATCTGAGTTTGCTGTTTACGTATTAGAATGCTCTTGTGGACTGAGGTACGTGGGCAGTACACGCCTTCAGGACCACAAATCAATATATGCAAGGATGGACATTGAAGTAGATTTGATCAGCCCTCAAGAAAAGGTAGACCAGTAATAAAATAGAACAAAAGGGGACACACATTGGTAGAAGAGCGGAATTTTTTACGGGAGCAAAGGCAACAGACACTCCGTCCCAGGAAGCCAAACATTTACACAAACAAAGGAGAAATGCCAGGCGCCGGGACAGAAGGAAACGAAGGAGGGAATGCGCAAAACAACAAAAAAGTCAAACAATAGAGGATGGCGCCACAAATAAGCAATAACAACATCAATGAAAACTCCATCGTAACAAAATCAATCTGAATAAAGCAGAAGAACAACTTTTAAAATTGGGGTTATCCTTTTGTGCTGAAAGTAACTTTGAGTACCCACAAACACGGGCAGATATATACCAATATATCAGGAAAATAAAACTTCAGAAGTTTCATCAACTGAAAACAGACAAGGCTCAAACAATGGCCCCGAATACCATGCAGCAAAGAATAAGTGCAGAATTTACAGCCTCCGATGTGAACTTGCTCCGTGACCTCAACATGTTACAAAGAGAGGAATCAATATTGCACCGGTTTCAAAATTTAAATCAAAGTCAAAATTTGTGCCAATAATGACCAGGGAATCGATAGACACGTTTAGTGAAATTGTAACATCTGAAATCAGGAAACTGCACTTTAAAACTCAAAATCAAAATAGGAAACATAATGTGCAACTGCAGAAATACCATTACCTAATGAAAAATGAAAAAATTGTGGGAAAATAACTCCATAATAATACGAAACTCCGTCAAGGGCAGAAACGTGGTCATCTGGCCAAAACAACGGTATATGGAGGAGGCCTTGCACCAACTGGGAGACCGCAATTGTTACAAACTAAGCTCAAAATCTATCGTAAAAGCAAAACAGGATGAACTATTCACCAAATTACTGGCATGGAAAAATATGGGATTAATCAATCAGGAAGAACGTAAGTTTCCTACGACCGAACACCCGAGAATGCCAGTAATATACTCCATACCGAAAATCCATAAGGACAAACTGAGACCCCGGGCAGACCAATAATATCTGCAAAGGAAAGTCTCTTGGAAAATGTATCTGTTTATATAGACTCGTTTTTGCAAGAGCACGTAAAAACTTTACCGTCATATATACAGGACACTTCGGAATTTTTAAGGCAGTTACATGATTTTAAATGGCAAGATGACTATGCTCTGGTGTCCATTAATGTGTCCAATCTATACACCTCTATCCATCACAGGGATGGGTTAAGGGCATTAGAATATTATCTAAGTACAAGGCCCATTGAATATCATGTTCACAACAAAATGCTTATTGACCTCACTAACTTCTGTCTAAATAATAACTATTTTATGTTCCAACAGCAGGTATACCACCAGGAGATAGGCGTACCTATGGGCGCGAGTTTTTCGCCCAGCTATGCCTGTCTCCACATGGGGTGGTTGGAGGAGAAGGTGTTAAGGACTGAACATAGAAAAGTTTGGACAGAAAATGTGGTCAAGTGGGTCCGCTTCATTGACGATCTGTTCGTAATATGGCGAGGTGACAAACAAAGTGCTAAAAATTACATTACCAAACTGAACAAAAATGACATGAATTTGCAATTTACATCTGATATAAGTACAAATTGTATATGCTTTCTGGATGTGGAGGTATATGTACAAAACAACAAGGTACATACACGCTGTACAATCCTACATTCAAGCAGCTTTCATCCAAAACACACAGTGCAGAGTATTCCATATGGGGAAATGCTGCGTATTTGTAGGATATGTAGCAATGACAGTGACTTATATATAGCCCAACAGGAATGTAAATCAAGATTTCTAGCAAGAGACTACTCACAAAAAGTCATAGATCAAGCAATTTCACGTACGAAATCTATGTCAAGAGAAGATTTGTTGTTTAAGCTGTCAAATAGCAAAACAAAACAGGCATATTACACAGAAAATATGGCAAACAATTCTAGGCTAATCTTAACATACAACAAACAAAGGGATAGCCTCAGGAAAATAATGAAGAAAAATTGGCACCTGATTTTAAGTGACCCGGTTATAGGGGATAAAATGTCAACTGCGCCCACTATAACATTTAGAAAAGCATGCAGCACTAGTGATTATCTAGTCAGCATCAGTTCTGAAATTCCCATCAACACCAATTGGTTAACAAAACGTAAAGGCTTTGTGAGGCGTACAACATGTAAAGCATGTAACTATGGAGAAAACAAGACCATATTCCATACACCCTTTAATGACAAACCAATTTTAATCAGTAAGTTTTTAACGTGTAGATCTGAGTTTGCTGTTTATGTATTAGAATGCTCTTGTGGACTGAGGTACGTGGGCAGTACACGCCTTCAGGTCCACAATAGGATTTACGGGCAATAACCAATAATGATAGTTCCTATCCGGTAGCCCGTCACTTCAACGAAATGCATAATAAAAACCTCAACCAGTTGAAATATTACATAATAGACAATGTCCCCCATTGAGAAGGGGATGAAATAGAGATGCAATACTCAGAAGACTCGAGACAAAACACATCTTAGATTTAGATAGTAAGAGTCCACACGGATTAAACATGACTGAAGATTTGTATACCTGGCTATAATATTAATAACTTATACTGACAACATATCCGTTTAGAATATACTAAATGATTTTAATTCTGTCCACTCTTCCCTTAACAAAATCCTGTTTTTTTTTCAGTGGTGCACATGGGCTCATGGCACACTGGAAAATTACAAACACATAAAGCACGGTGTCACTTTATTCAATGATTAGTAATTATCACAATAGCACTTTAGCACGCTGAGAACACGCTTTTCACTAACTTTGTACTGTATATAGAATATAAGAATCCAAATACAGAAAATGTTTGGGCTCCAATAGAATTAAAATCAATATATGCAAGGATGGACATTGGAGCAGATTTGATCAGCCCTCAAGAAAAGGTAGACCAACATCATAAATTGGTATCATAATTTCACCTGATTTTTATTGTGTGTAATTTGTTTTAACAAAATGTATTTATACAGTTATTGTTTTAACAAATTGCAAATTTGCACAGGAGGGCTTCTCAAAAGAAAATGAAATTGATGAGGAAAAATTATTTTCATGCATTATGCAGATATAAGATTAATTACCTGTCCAGTTGCCACCTATCATTTTAAACATGTGTTTAATATTTTATATATGTATTTATACTGCAATATTTATTGATATTTTTACACATATTTTTATTAAAATGATGTACTCTATATACGGTGAAATTTGTTAAAAGCATAGTTTATGAACAGAGATCGAATGGATAGTCTGTCTTTTATATCTATTTTCACGTAATGCACTGTGTTACTTTAAAATGGGAAAAAAACGAGAGCATGTCATGTGATCAAGGGCTCTGGGTAGCTCGAAACGTGTCATGGCGGCGAGAAGAACAAAATAAAAATATATTCAAGCAAAGTACTAAGTGGAATCCGTTCCGTTTTTCTTTGTGGACACGAAGAAAGGAGCAATAATATATATATATATATATATATATATATATATATATATATATATATATATATATATATATATATATATATATATATATATATATATATATATATATATATATATATAGATATATAGATATATATATATATATATAGATATATATAGATATATATCCAAAACAGTCCCTCCGAAGGAAAAGAGCAGAGGCCACTCAGGGGACTGAACGGAAACAACTTTAATGGAACAGATGCGGCATAATGCATTTCGGCCTTGTCCGGCCTTCCTCAGATGCCTTAATGACAGGAGGCGTTTGAGAAACCTTGAGTTTTAAATGTGCTGCAACATCCTCGTTGGTGGGGACCCGCTCCGCCCCCTCACCTCGTGCTCACTCACCAATCCGTAATTCATGGGAACTACAGGTCCCAGAATTCCTTAATGGTCCAGGTAGGTGCTGTGGAGGGGAAAATTTCAGCCCAAGTGGAATCGCGGGGTACAGGACATGCAAGGTGAATCAAACATGCCAATTTCCTGTAGGTGATTTCCCAGATGTCTCCTCCGATCCCCAACACCGCTTCAGCCCCACACAGCAGGCAACAGTTTCGACGGAGGCAGGAGTGGCAATGCAACCCGCCCTACGTATCACCGCCTTTTGTGTCCTGATGAGAGAGGCGTGCCACAGATTTTCCGATACCTCGGAACCCCAAGCAATGTTGCAGATGCAACCACCAGCAATGTCTGCGGCCAGCTTATGAAGCGGGTGCCTCTGAATCACGTCACCGGCTGACGTGAACAATATCCAAACCACTCCCTCCGAAGGAAAAGAGCAGAGGCCACTCAGGGGACTGAACGGAAACAACTTTAATGGAACAGATGCGGCATAATGCATTTCGGCCTTGTCCGGCCTTCCTCAGATGCCTTAATGACAGAAGGCGTTTGAGAAACCTTGAGTTTTAAATGTCCTGCAACATCCTCGTTGGTGGGGACCCGCTCCGCCCCCTCACCTCGTGCTCACTCACCAAGCCGTAATTCATGGGAACTACAGGTCCTAGAATTCCTTAATGGTCCAGGTAGGTGCTGTGGAGGGGAACATTTCAGCCCAAGTGGAATCGCGGGGTACAGGACATGCAAGGTGAATCAAACATGCCAATTTCCTGTAGGTGATTTCCCAGATGTCTCCTCCGATCCCCAACACCGCTTCAGCCCCACACAGCAGGCAACAGTTTCGACAGAGGCAGGAGTGGCAATGCAACCCGCCCTACGTATCACCGCCTTTTGTGTCCTGATGAGAGAGGCGTGCCACAGACTTTCCGATACCTCAGAACCCCAAGCAATGTTGCAGATGCAACCACCAGCAATGTCCGCGGCCAGCTTATGAAGCGGGTGCCTCTGAATCACGTCGCCGGCTGACGTGAACAATATCCAAAACACTCCCTCCGAAGGAAAAGAGCAGAGGCCACTCAGGGGACTGAACGGAAACAACTTTAATGGAACAGATGCGGCATAATGCATTTCGGCCGTGTCCGGCCTTCCTCAGATGCCTTAATGACAGGAGGCGTTTGAGAAACCTTGAGTTTTAAATGTCCTGCAACATCCTCGTTGGTGGGGACCCGCTCCGCCCCCTCACCTCGTGCTCAATCACCAATCCGTAATTCATGGGAACTACAGGTCCCAGAATTCCTTAATGGTCCAGGTAGGTGCTGTGGAGGGGAAAATTTCAGCCCAAGTGGAATCGCGGGGTACAGGACATGCAAGGTGAATCAAACATGCCAATTTCCTGTAGGTGATTTCCCAGATGTCTCCTCCGATCCCCAACACCGCTTCATATATAGATATATATAGATATATATAGATATATATATTCAATGAAAAAACATAGGTTTCAGGGGTGTTATAGTTAGCTGGACATTTTACTCATACAAAACCATTGAAATTCCTCTGTTATAGTTAATTCTGCTAACTATAACTCGGACGCCCACAATCCACTGCTGATGACGTCACATATTACATCTACTGGAGGATGTCATCAGTGATGTCATTTGAGATGTCATCAGTGATGTCAACAGTGATGTCACTGACCATGTCATGAATGATGTAATATGTGACATCATCAGCAGTGGATTGCAGGCGCGCAAGTTATAATTAGTAGAACTAACTATAACGGAGAAATTTCAATGGTTTTGTACGAGTGAAATGTCCAGCTAACTATAACACCACTGAAACCTATGGTTTTTTCAGTGAATTTCCAAGGTTTTTTAAATGCTAATTCCTAACTATAACATGTTTGAAACCTATGGTTTTTTCAGTGAATTTCAAAGGTTTTTTAAATGCTAATTCCTAACTATAACGTGTCTGAAACCAATGGTTTTTTCAGTGAATTTCAAAGATTTCTTAAATGACAATTTTTAAATGTAATAATAGTTATATTTATTTTTTTGATATTGATTTTCTAAATTTTTTTAACTATTTTTTTTAGATATTTTATTTTTTAAATTACATTATATATTTTTTATATAAATAGAATATTTTTTTAAATATTGAAACTCAAATGTTTTTTTTTGTTTTATATTTTTTATATATATTTATATTATTTTCTTTTACAAATTTTTTGGGGGATTCGCGCACCCGAAGCGTACCTTTCTCGATCGCTGCTCGGAACCTAGCTGCCATTGTAGGATCCGCGTAGGATGTGCGATGGGTGTGTATTTTCGTGACCGGTATGCGACTCCAAGCGCATATGCGACACATACGTATTACTTTATGCGACGCTTGCATGCTTGCGTGTGAAAAGCCCTGGGGGTGGCGATCCGTGGGGCTTGGGGGGCCATTGAGCCCCCCACCCATTTTTTTGAAAGCCCCGGGGGGTAACGGTCCCCGGGGCTGGAGGGGCCTTTGAGCCCCCCACCCATTTATTTTGTAGCCCCGGGGGTGGCGGTCCCAGGGGCTGGGGTCCCCTCTGGGCCCCCATCAAATTGAATATTTTTGCCCCCGGGATTTGGCCCCCCCCCCGGGGGCTGATTATTAAAGAAGCGTGGGAGCCCGCGCGTCGTTTTATTTTATTTTTTACGTCAGGATCCGTGCACACTGCGCGCATTTTGCCGTTTTTTCAAAAGAAAAAAAATCGGGGGGCCCTGTGGTCCTTATGGGACCCCCTAAGCAGGTCTAGAGGGTCAGGGTATTTCTACCCGCCCCCTTTAAATGTTTTGCACACTTGATCCACTGATTTCTTGAACCTCACTGCTACCGAGGCACAAAATGGCTGCCAACACTTCCTGGTTTGGAGTGTTGACAGCTAGTTGACAGCCAATTAGCATGCAGCTCGTGATCGGGAGGGTGCGCGTTGGGTGCGCGTAGGGTGCGCGGATCCTCCGAGGTCATAGATATATATGTGATTTTACTTTAGATTTTCTCAGCAACTACTGAACGGATTAATACCATTTAACCAAAAGGCACGAGTGTGAACCAAGGGCTACCTCTTTGCCAAATTTGGTGTAATTCCATTCAGCAGTTCGGGCTGTAGCTGCGATTAAAGGTTCCTATGGAAAATTGCGCGGGGAAAACACGTTTTTGGACCCCCCTTTTTTCTCAGCACCCGCTTGGCGAATCACCCCGAGACTTTCAGGATAGGAGCGAACCGGAGCGCCCCACCAGTTTAGAAACTTTCACGAAGATTCGTCAACTGGCGCCAAAGTTATTCCAAATAGAATGTTGCGGATTTCCTATGGATAATAGGTCCTAACTATAACTACCTACTGGCGACCGCCAGTAGGTAATATATATATATATATATATATAGGAAATACGCAACATTCTATTCCCAGCCCGAACTGCTGAACGGAATTACACCAAATTTGGCAGAAAGGTAGACCTTGGTTCAGAGTCGTGCCTTTTGCTTAAATGGTGTAAATCCGATCAGTAGTTCCTGAGAAAATCAAAAGTGAAATCACATATATATCTGGGCGGAGCCTAACCACACATCTCATCGTGAGATCTGATTGGCTGTCAGCACTTCATCCAAGAAGTGTTGGCAGCCATCTTGCGACCAATATACATGATAGCACCTCATTAAAAAGCATTGCAGTTAATAGAAGGTTTTAAGACTTTAGTTACATTATAAATCATTTGTTGATGGTACCATACTCATTTTAGGAATTGTGGTATGTTCTAAGGTGATTTTACCATGTGAAAAAGCCTTCTGCTGGGATATCATGAATCATGTTTGAGAGAAAACTATTTTCACATGCTTTTCCCACAGAGGTTTGGAAGGTGATCTATAAGCTAAACTGAGAGCATATTTTCTGTAAATTCACATTATCTTTTTTAGTCATGTGAGAATGAAGTCTGACATTCTCAGTAAAACATGTACATCCAACAAGGGCAGAGACTGTCAGTTAATTCCTTTGTGTTCCACTGCAGCTTCCCAGAGTGTTCCAAACAACAACTAGAGCGCTAACTCTCCTACTTATGATAAACGTATGGCACACCTGAAGCCATCTTGATTGGAATAATGGGGTAACTCTTAAAGCATTTAATTTAAAAAGGAACAAAATGAGGGGGTTCATTTTGCCATAGAATGTATGATTAGTGCTGCAGAAAGAAAAATTAGGGCACATTTTGAGAGACTTCTCAAATCCTCTTCTATTTCATTAAAGAATTCTGACATGCAGACTGAAACATGCACTTTCAATACCAGCAGCAGACTTCCCTGGTGAGCAGTAACTTTACTACAGTGATTTAATGAGCAACTAGAGTGCTAACATTCTGAATTTATGGCAAATGTGTGACACATCTGAATGCCTTCTTCATTGAATCAAAGTAAAAAACTGACAGTATGCCTAATGAGGAAACTGTAGTAAATGAGGAAATTAGGAAACTTCATAACAAGTCTCCCAAGATGGCCACCAGAGACAAAAGAGCCCAAATGTAGCACAAATATCACCGAGATGTAGCCCAAGTATAGCCCAATGACAGAAATCCCAGAGTGTTTTAAAGAACAACTAGAGCGCTAACAGTCTTACTTATGACAAAAGTATGGCACACCTGAAGCCATCTTTATTGGAATAAAGTGGTAACACTTAAAACATTTAATTTGCAAAGGAACAAAATGAGGAGGTTCATTTTGCCATAGAAATTATGATTAGTGCTGCAGAAAGAAAAATTAGGGCACATTTTGACTTCTCAAATCCTCTTCTATTTCATTAAAAAGTTCTGACAGGCAGACTGAAACATACACTTTGAATACCAGCAGCAGACTTCCCTGGTGAGCAGTAGCTTTACTACAGTGATCTAATGAGGAACTAGAGTGCTACTATTCAGAATTTATGGCAAATGTGTCACATCTGAATGCCTTCTTGATGGAACCAAAGTAAACAAGCATTTAAAATGCAATAGGTCTCGCCCTCGTTTAAGTTAAAGCAATTCTATTTGTAATTAGGTGGCTTTTTAGCTTTGCTTTTATTAGTGTTTTTCAAAATTTCATGTACATAACATGCATATATGTATATGTATGCATGCATTTATATTTGTATTTATATAGATATGCAGATTATATATATGTTTATATATGTATGTATATATATATATATACACACACATATATATATAAATGCATATGCATATATGTGCATAGGTGTGCGTGTAGAGAGAGGTAGAGAGAGGTAGAGAGGTAGAGGTGTAGAGGTAGAGACGTAGAGGTAGAGAGTAGTAGAGAGAGAGGTAGAGAGAGGTAGAGAGGTAGAGAGTAGAGGATGAGTAATAGAGAGTAGAGAGAGAGTAGTAGAGAGTAGTAGAGAGAGTAGCAGAGAGTGAGTAGGAAAGAGTAGTAGAGTGAGTAGTAGAGAGTGAGAAGTAGAGAGTAGTAGAGAGTAGTAAAGAGTGAGTAGTAGAGAGTGAGTAGTAGAGAGTGAGTAGTAGAGAGTAGTAGAGAGTGAGTAGTGGAGACTGAGTAGCAGAGAGAGAGTAGTAGAGAATGAGTAGTAGAGTGAGTAGTAGAGAGTAGTAGAGAGAGAGTAGTAGAGAGTGAGTAGTAGAGAGTAGTAGAGAGTGAGTAGAAGAGAGTAGTACAGAGTGAGTAGTAGAGAGTGATTAGTAGAGAGTGATTAGTAGAGAGTAGTCGAGTGGTAGAGAGTGAGTAGTAGAGAGTAGTAGAGAGTGAGTAGTAGAGTGAGTAGTAGGGAGTAGTAGAGAGTGAGTAGTAGAGTGAATAGTAGAGTGAGTAGTAGAGAGTAGTAGAGTAGTAGAGAGTGAGTAGTAGAGAGTAGCAGAGAGTGAGTAGCAGAGAGAGTAGTAGAGAGTAGTAGAGTAGTAGAGAGTGAGTAGTAGAGTGAGTAGTAGAGAGAGTAGTAGAGTGAGTAGTAGAGAGTGAGTAGTAGAGAGAGTAGCAGAGAGTAGTAGAGAGTGAGTAGTAGAGTGAGTAGTAGAGAGTAGTAGAGAGTGAGTAGTAGAGCGTGAGTAGTAGAGAGAGTAGTAGAGAGTGAGTAGTTGAGAGTGAGTAGTAGAGAGTGAGTAGTAGAGAGTGAGTAGTAGAGAGTAGTAGAGAGTGAGTAGTGGAGAGTGAGTAGTGGAGAGTGAGTAGTAGAGAGCGAGTAGTAGAGAGTGAAAAGTAGAGAGTGAACAGTAGAGAGTGAGTAGTAGAGAGAGAGTAGTAGAGAGTGAGTAGTAAAGAGTAGTAGAGAGAGTAGTAGAGAGTGAGTAGTCGAGAGAGAGTAGTGGAGTAGTAGAGAGTGAGTGGTAGAGAGCAGCAGAGAGTAGTAGAGTGAGTAGTAGAGAGTAGTAGAGAGTAAGTAGTAGAGAGTGAATAGTAGAGAGTATTATTAGAGAGTAGCAGAGAGAGAGAGTAGTAGAGAGTGTAGTAGAGAGTGAATAGTAGAGAGTAGTAGCGAGTGAGTAGTAGAGAGTGAGTAGTAGAGTAGTAGAGAGTCAGTGGTAGAGAGTAGTAGAAAGTAGTAGAGTGAGTAGTAGAGAGTGAGTAGTAGAGAGTGAATAGTAGAGAGTAGTAGAGAGAGAGTAGTAGAGAGAGTAGTAGTAGACAGTGAGTAGTAGAGAGTAGTAGAGAGTGAGTAGTAGAGAGTGAGTAGTAGAAAGTGAGTAGTAGAGTAGTTGAGAGAGTACTTGAGAGTGAGTAGTAGAGAGTGAGTAGTAGAGAGTAGTAGAGTAGTAGAGAGTGAGTAGTAGAGAGTAGTAGAGAGTGAGTAGTAGAGAGTGAGTAGTAGAGAGAGTAGTAGAGAGTAGTAGAGAGTCAGTAGTAGAGTAGTAGAGAGTAGTCAGTCAGTGTCAGTCAGTGTCAGTCAGTGTCAGTCAGTGTCAGTCAGTGTCAGTCAGTCAGTCAGTCAGTGTCAGTCAATCAGTGTCAGTCAGTGTCAGTCAATCAGTGTCAGTCAGTCAGTGTCAGTCAATCAGTGTCCGTCAGTGTCAATCAGTGTCAGTCAGTGTCAGTCAGTCAGTCGGTGTCCATCAGTCAGTGTCAGTCAATCAGTGTCAGTCAGTGTCAGTCAGTGTCAATCAGTCAGTGTCAATTAGTCAGTGTCAGTCAGTCAGTGTCAGTCAGTCAGTGTCAGCTAAAGCAGCTCTGCTGGCCTGGTTCTCTGGCTCTAAAGCAGCTCTGCTGACCTGGTTCTCTCCCTCTAAAGCAGCTCTGCTGACCTGGTTTCTCTGGCTCTACAGCAGCTCTGCTGACCTGGTTCTCTGGCTCTAGAGCAGCTCTGCTGACCTAGTTCTTAGGCTCTAGAGCAGCTCTGCTGACCTGGTTCTCTGGCTCTACAGCAGCTCTGCTGACCTGGTTTTCTGCACTCACGAAGCACGCACCCGACTTCGCAAAAATATATTTAAAAATAATATAAGTTTATTATAAGTACAAATATATTATTTTGATGAATATCTTACATAATCTCTAGCCTTAATATGTATATTAAAGACACATACATATCATTTTGGAACATAATTTTTTTTTGCTGGAGTCACGCACCCAGCGCGCCCCAGCACGTATATGATGTCACGCGAGACCCGCAACTGCGCAAACATCTCGTACCGTAATGCGCATGTGTCGCAAATGCACGGGAGCAGGAGTCGCAGACTGGTCGCATACCAATCGCGCATATCACGTGATATTAAATGTATATGATGTAACTGAAAAACACGCAGCCATCGCACACCATACGCGGATCCTTCATGACTTTTCTAAAATGGCGGCTAGAATGCGCGCACCCTACGCGATGTGTACACTTTGAGTGCGCGACTCCGAAAAAAAGTGAATTTTTTTTTTAAGAAAATAATATAAATATATTAAAATAAAAAATGAAAACAAGAAAATTAATCAATATTTCAGTTTTAATTAAAAAAAAAATTTTGGGGCAATTTTCAGAAAAATATATAGGTGCCGATTCCGATCCTGTAAAACCCGGGTACAAATGGTCGTAAGGAGCGTTTTCTCCATCCGACTTGTACCCGGGAAAAACACCTTACAAACTCGCAAGTACGATTCGCACAGAAATACCATTTCCGTACAAGTCGTACAGTAGACCGACCGGCAAAAAAATACATACAAATCTGAATCTGGACGGCGCATGCGCGACGTCCGGACGGAGTCAGGCAGCGTTTTACGGACCAGCAAGTACGATTTGTGCCTACGTCACTCCGCACGTAGCATTTTTTACGGGAGCCAAAAACTGCCGGGAAATTGAGGACGACGCGAAGTAGTAGAGTAGTAGAGAGTTAGTGGTAGAGAGTAGTAGAAAGTAGTAGAGTGAGTAGTAGAGAGTGAGTAGTAGAGAGTAGTAGAGAGAGAGTAGTAGAGAGAGTAGTAGTAGACAGTGAGTAGTAGAGAGTAGTAGAGAGTGAGTAGTAGAGAGTGAGTAGTAGAGAGTGAGTAGTAGAATAGTAGAGAGAGTAGTTGAGAGTGAGTAGTAGAGAGTGAGTAGTAGAGAGTAGCAGAGTAGTAGAGAGTGAGTAGTAGAGAGTAGTAGAGAGTGAGTAGTAGAGAGTGAGTAGTAGAGAGAGTAGTAGAGAGTAGTAGAGAGTCAGTAGTAGAGTAGTAGAGAGTAGTCAGTCAGTGTCAGTCAGTGTCAGTCAGTGTCAGTCAGTCAGTCAGTGTCAGTCAATCAGTGTCAGTCAGTGTCAGTCAATCAGTGTCAGTCAGTCAGTGTCAGTCAATCAGTGTCCGTCAGTGTCAATCAGTGTCAGTCAGTGTCAGTCAGTCAGTCAGTGTCCGTCAGTCAGTGTCAGTCAATCAGTGTCAGTCAGTGTCAGTCAGTGTCAATCAGTCAGTGTCAATCAGTCAGTGTCAGTCAGTCAGTGTCAGTCAGTCAGTGTCAGCTAGAGCAGCTCTGCTGACCTGGTTCTCTGGCTCTAAAGCAGCTCTGCTGACCTGGTTCTCTCTCTCTAAAGCAGCTCTGCTGACCTGGTTTCTCTGGCTCTACAGCAGGTCTGCTGACCTGGTTCTCTGGCTCTAGAGCAGCACTGCTGACGTAGTTCTTATGCTAAAGAGCAGCTCTGCTGATCTAGTTCTCTGGCTCTAAAGCAGCTCCGCTGACCCAGTTCTATGGCTCTGAAGCAGTTCTGCTGACATGGTTCTCTGGCTCTAGAGCAGCTCTGCTGACCTGGTTCTCTCCCTCTAAAGCAGCTCTACTGACCTGGTTTCTCTGGCTCTGCAGCAGCTCTGCAGACCGGGTTCTCTGGCTCTAGAGCAGCTCTGTTGACCTGGTTCTTAGGCTCTAGTGCAGCTCTACTGACCTGGTTCTCTGGCTCAAAAGCAGCTCTGCTGACCTGGTTCTATGGCTCTAAAGCAGCTCTGCTGATTTGGTTCTCTGGCTCTAGAGTAGCTCTGCTGTCCTGGTTCTCTGGCTCTAAAGCAGCTCTGCTAACCTGGTTCTCTGGCTCTAAAGCAGCTCTGCTGGCCTGGTTCTCTGGCTCTAAAGCAGCTCTGCTGACCTGGTTCTCTCCCTCTAAAGCAGCTCTGCTGACCTGGTTTCTCTGGCTCTACAGCAGCTCTGCTGACCTGGTTCTCTGGCTCTAGAGCAGCTCTGCTGACCTAGTTCTTAGGCTCTAGAGCAGCTCTGCTGACCTGGTTCTCTGGCTCTACAGCAGCTCTGCTGACCTGGTTTTCTGCACTCACGATGCACGCACCCGACTTCGCAAAAATATATTTAAAAATAATATAAGTTTATTATAAGTACAAATATATTATTTTGATGAATATCTTACATAATCTCTAGCCTTAATATGTATATTAAAGACACATACATATCATTTTGGAACATAATTTTTTTTGCTGGAGTCACGCACCCAGCGCGCCCCAGCACGTATATGATGTCACGCGAGACCCGCAACTGCGCAAACATCTCGTACCGTAATGCGCATGTGTCGCAAATGCGCGGGAGCAGGAGTCGCAGACTGGTCGCATACCAATCGCGCATATCACGTGATATTAAATGTATATGATGTAACTGAAAAACACGCAGCCATCGCACACCATTCGCGGATCCTTCATGACTTTTCTAAAATGGCAGCTAGAATGCGCGCACCCTTCGTGATGTGTACACTTTGAGTGCGCGGCTCCGAAAAAAAGTGAAATTTTTTTTAAAGAAAATAATATAAATATATTAAAATAAAAAATGAAAACAAGAAAATTAATCAATATTTCAGTTTTAATAAAAAAAAAATTTTTTTTTGCAATTTTCAGAAAAATATATAGGTGCCGATTCCGATCCTGTAAAACCCGGGTACAAATGGTCGTAAGGATCGTTTTCTCCATCCGACTCGTACCCGGGAAAAACACCTTACAAACTCGCAAGTACGATTCGCACAGAAATACCATTTCCGTACGAGTCGTACAGAAGACCGACCGGCAAAAAAATACATACAAATCTGAATCTGGACGGCGCATGCGCGACGTCCGGACGGAGTCAGGCAGCGTTTTACGGACCAGCAAGTACGATTCGTGCCTACGTCACTCCGCACGTAGCATTTTTTACGGGAGCCAAAAACTGCCGGGAAATTGAGGATGACGCGAAGAAGGAGCACCGATACGCGACGGACAGCGATGGACCCCAACCTACGCGTCATCCCGGCCCTCATAGCCTACGACCTCGTGTTCAGAAACTGCCGCAGACGCCGCAGAAGGTCAGAACAACCCCCAGGGGCAAAGGGGGGGTGCAAGCGGCAGGAAACATAACCCACACCCCACAAAAAACAAATATATCCTGCACATTAATTACCTCTATGGTCTGGTCACTTCGGGGGACGTGTCCACCAATTCCACGTCCCGCCACAACGGAAGTGGACCTGGACGCATACCAGTCACCACCACAATGGTGGTACGGGACGTTCCCACGCCCCTCAGAGCGTGGGTACGGTCCGTACCATGCGTACCCCTACGTCACCGCCACAATGGTGGTACGGCCCGTACCCACACCCCCAGAGCGTTGGTACGGGCCGTACACGCGTACCCCTACATCACCACTACAATGGTGGTACGGCCCGTACCCAAGCCCCCCAGAGCGTGGGTACGGGCCATACCACGCGTACCCCTACGTCACCGCCACAATGGTGGTACGGCCCGATCCCACGCCCCCAGAGCGTGGGTATGGGCCGTACCATGCGTACCCCTACGTCACCGCCACAATGGTGGTACGGCCCGTACCCACGCCCCCCAGAGCGTGGGTACGGGCCGTACACGCGTACCCATACATCACCACTACAATGGTGGTACGGCCCGTACCCAAGCCCCCCAGAGCATGGGTACGGGCCGTACCACGCGTACCCCTACGTCACCGCCACAATGGTGGTACGGCCCGTACCCACACCCCCAGAGCATGGGTACGGGCTGTACACGCGTACCCCTACATCACCACTACAATGGTGGTACGGGACGTACCCACGGCCCTCAGAGCGTGGGTACGGTCCATACCATGCATACCCCTACGTCACCGCCACAATGGTGGTACGGCCCGTACCCACGCCCCCAGAGCGTGGGTACGGGCCATACACGCGTACCCCTACATCACCACTACAATGATGGTTCGGCCCGTACCCAAGCCCCCCAGAGCGTGGGTACGGGCCGTACCACGCGTACCCCTACGTCACCGCCACAATGGTGGTACGGCCCATACCCACGCCCCCAGAGCATGGGTACGGGCCGTACCATGCGTACCCCTACGTCACCGCCACAATGGTGGCACGGCCCGTACCCACGCCCCCCAGAGCGTGGGTACGGGCCGTACACGCGTACCCCTACATCACCACTACAATGGTGGTACGGCCCGTACCCAAGACCCCAGAGCGTGGGTACGGGCAGTACCACGCGTACCCCTACGTCACCGCCACAATGGTGGTACGGCCCGTACCCACACCCCCAGAGCGTGGGTACGGGCCGTACACGCGTACCCCTACATCACCACTACAATAGTGGTACGGACCGTACCCACGCCCCCCAGAGCGTGGGTACAGGCCGTACCACGTGTACCGCTACGTCACTGCCACAATGGTGGTACGACCCGTACCCACACCCCCCAGAGCGTGGGTACGGGCCGTACCACGCGTACCCCTATGTCACCGCCACAATGGTGGTACGGCCCGTACCCACGCTCTGGGGGGCGTGGGTACGGGCCGTACCACACATACCCCTACGTCACAGCCACAATGGTGGTACGGCCCGTACCCACGCCCCCCAGAGCATGGGTACGGGCCGTACCACGCATACCCCTACGTCACCACCACTATGGTGGTACAGCCCGTACCCACGCCCCCAGAGCGTGGGTATGGGCCGTACCATGCGTACCCCTACGTCACCGCCACAATGGTGGTACGGCCCGTACCCACGCCCCCCAGAGCGTGGGTACGGGCCGTACACGCGTACCCATACATCACCACTACAATGGTGGTACGGCCCGTACCCAAGCCCCCAGAGCGTGGGTACGGGCCGTACCACGCGTACCCCTACGTCACCGCCACAATGGTGGTACGGCCCGTACCCACGCCCCCAGAGCGTGGGTACGGGCTGTACACGCGTACCCCTACATCACCACTACAATGGTGGTACGGGACGTACCCACGCCCCTCAGAGCGTGGGTACGGTCCATACCATGCATACCCCTACGTCTCCGCCACAATGGTGGTACGGCCCGTACCCATGCCCCCAGAGCGTGGGTACGGGCCGTACACGCGTACCCCTACATCACCACTACAATGATGGTTCGGCCCGTACCCAAGCCCCCCAGAGCGTGGGTACCGGCCGTACCACGCGTACCCCTACGTCACCGCCACAATGGTGGTACGGCCCATACCCACGCCCCCAGAGCGTGGGTACGGGCCGTACCATGCGTACCCCTACGTCGCCGCCACAATGGTGGCACGGCCCGTACTCACGCCCCCCAGAGCGTGGGTACGGGCCGTACACGCGTACCCCTACATCACCACTACAATGGTGGTACGGCCCGTACCCAAGCCCCCCCAGAGCGTGGGTACGGGCAGTACCACGCGTACCCCTACGTCACCGCCACAATGGTGGTACGGCCCGTACCCACGCCCCCAGAGCGTGGGTACAGGCCGTACCACGCGTACCGCTACGTCACTGCCACAATGGTGGTACGACCCGTACCCACGCCCCCCAGAGCGTGGGTACAGGCCGTACCACGCGTACCCCTACGTCACCGCCACAATGGTGGTACGGCCCGTACCCACGCTCTGGGGGCGTGGGTACGGGCCGTACCACGCATACCCCTACGTCACGGCCACAATGGTGGTTCGGCCCGTACCCACGCCCCCCAGAGCGTGGGTACGGGCCGTACCACGCATACCCCTACGTCACCGCCACTATGATGGTACAGCCCGTACCCACGCCCCCAGAGCATGGGTATGGGCCGTACCATGCGTACCCCTACGGCACCGCCACAATAGTGGTACGGCCCATACCCACGCTATGGGGGGCGTGGGTACGGGCCGTCCCACCCGTACCCCTACAGCCCCATTACATGATGGATACAAGGCGTACACACGCCACGGATGTAGGTGTACGGCTTGGTGCAGCACATCAGCTGTAAATTGGGGGTGGTGTATGCCCAGGACAGCAGTGTACCACAGCAAGGGCGCAAGTGGGTGGGTGGGTGGGTGGGTGCAGAGGAATACCAGCAGTGGACAGGGACATGGGGGTGGGTGCAGAGGACTCCCAGCAGTGGACAGAGACATGGGGGTGGGTGCAGAGGACTCCCAGCAGTGGACAGAGACATGGGGGTGGGTGCAGAGGAATCCCAGCAGGGGACAGGGACATGTGAGGGGTGGGTGCCCATCACTCCCAGCAGTGGATAGAGACATGGGGGTGGGTGCAGAGGAATACCAGCAGTGGACACAGACATGGGGGTGGGTGCAGAGGAATACCAGCAGTGGACACAGACATGGGGGTGGGTGCAGAGGAATACCAGCAGTGGACAGGGACATGGGGACATGGGGGTGCACGCACCCGACTTCGCAAAAATATATTTAAAAATAATATAAGTTTATTATAAGTACAAATATATTATTTTGATGAATATCTTACATAATCTCTAGCCTTAATATGTATATTAAAGACACATACATATCATTTTGGAACATAATTTTTTTTGCTGGAGTCACGCACCCAGCGCGCCCCAGCACGTATATGATGTCACGCGAGACCCGCAACTGCGCAAACATCTCGTACCGTAATGCGCATGTGTCGCAAATGCGCGGGAGCAGGAGTCGCAGACTGGTCGCATACCAATCGCGCATATCACGTGATATTAAATGTATATGATGTAACTGAAAAACACGCAGCCATCGCACACCATACGCGGATCCTTCATGACTTTTCTAAAATGGCAGCTAGAATGCGCGCACCCTACGTGATGTGTACACTTTGAGTGCGCGACTCCGAAAAAAAGTGAATTTTTTTTTAAAGAAAATAATATAAATATATTGAAATAAAAAATGAAAACAAGAAAATTAATCAATATTTCAGTTTTAATAAAAAAAAAAAATTTTTTGGCAATTTTCAGAAAAATATATAGGTGCCGATTCCAATCCTGTAAAACCCGGGTACAAATGGTCGTAAGGAGCGTTTTCTCCATCCGACTCGTACCCGGGAAAAACACCTTACAAACTCGCAAGTACGATTCGCACAGAAATACCATTTCCGTACGAGTCGTACAGAAGACCGACCGGCAAAAAAATACATACAAATCTGAATCTGGACGGCGCATGCGCGACGTCCGGACGGAGTCAGGCAGCGTTTTACGGACCAGCAAGTACGATTCGTGCCTACGTCACTCCGCACGTAGCATTTTTTACGGGAGCCAAAAACTGCCGGGAAATTGAGGACGACGCGAAGAAGGAGCACCGATACGCGACGGACAGCGATGGACCCCAACCTACGCGTCATCCCGGCCCTCATAGCCTACGACCTCGTGTTCAGAAACCGCCGCAGACGCCGCAGAAGGTCAGAACAACCCCCAGGGGCAAAGGGGGGGTGCAAGGGGCAGGAAACATAACCCACACCCCACAAAAAACAAATATATCCTGCACATTAATTACCTCTATGGTCTGGTCACTTCGGGGGACGTGTCCACCAATTCCACGTCCCGCCACAACGGAAGTGGACCTGGATGCATACCCGTCACCACCACAATGGTGGTACGGGACATACCCACGCCCCTCAGAGCGTGGGTACGGTCCGTACCATGCGTACCCCTACGTCACCGCCACAATGGTGGTACGGCCCGTACCCATGCCCCCAGAGCGTTGGTAAGGGCCTTACACGCGTACCCCTACATCACCACTACAATGGTGGTACGGCCCGTACCCAAGCCCCCCAGAGCGTGGGTACGGGCCATACCACGCGTACCCCTACATCACCGCCACAATGGTGGTACGGCCCGTACCCACGCCCCCAGAGCGTGGGTACGGGCCGTACCATGCGTACCCCTACGTCACCACCACAATGGTGGTACGGCCCGTACCCACGCCCCCAGAGCGTGGGTACGGGCCGTACACGCGTACCCCTACATCACCACTACAATGGTGGTATGGCCCGTACCCAAGCCCCCCAGAGCGTGGGTACGGGCCGTACCACGCGTACCCCCTACGTCACCGCCACAATGGTGGTACGGCCCGTACCCAC
This sequence comes from Triturus cristatus, assembly GCF_964204655.1. Lineage (NCBI taxonomy): Eukaryota > Metazoa > Chordata > Amphibia > Caudata > Salamandridae > Triturus > Triturus cristatus. Next base: position 585,748,293 of record NC_140591.1, on the reverse strand, counting down.
ACCCCCAGAGCGTGGGTACGGGCTGTACACGCGTACCCCTACATCACCACTACAATGGTGGTACGGGACGTACCCACGCCCCTCAGAGCGTGGGTACGGTCCGTACCATGCGTACCCCTACGTCACCGCCACAATGGTGGTACGGCCCGTACCCACGCCCCCAGAGCGTGGGTACGGGCCGTTCACGCGTACCCCTACATCACCACTACAATGATGGTTCGGCCCGTACCCAAGCCCCCCAGAGCGTGGGTACGGGCCGTACCACGCGTACCCCTACGTCACCGCCACAATGGTGGTACGGCCCGTACCCACGCCCCCAGAGCGTGGGTACGGGCCGTACCATGCGTACCCCTACGTCACCGCCACAATGGTGGTACGGCCCGTACCCACGCCCCCCAGAGCGTGGGTACGGGCCGTACCACGCGTACCCCTACGTCACCGCCACAATGGTGGTACGGCCCGTACCCACGCTCTGGGGGCGTGGGTACGGGCCGTACCACGCATACCCCTACGTCACGGCCACAATGGTGGTACGGCCCATACCCACGCCCCCCAGAGCATGGGTACGGGCCGTACCACGCATACCCCTACGTCACCGCCACTATGATGGTACAGCCCGTACCCACGCCCCCAGAGCATGGGTATGGGCCGTACCATGCGTACCCCTACGGCACCGCCACAATAGTGGTACGGCCCATACCCACGCTATGGGGGGCGTGGGTACGGGCCGTCCCACCCGTACCCCTACAGCCCCATTACATGATGGATACAAGGCGTACACACGCCACGGATGTAGGTGTACGGCTTGGTGCAGCACATCAGCTGTAAATTGGGGGTGGTGTATGCCCAGGACAGCAGTGTACCACAGCAAGGGCGCAAGTGGGTGGGTGGGTGGGTGCAGAGGAATACCAGCAGTGGACAGGGACATGGGGGTGGGTGCAGAGGACTCCCAGCAGTGGACAGAGACATGGGGGTGGGTGCAGAGGACTCCCAGCAGTGGACAGAGACATGGGGGTGGGTGCAGAGGAATCCCAGCAGGGGACAGGGACATGTGAGGGGTGGGTGCCCATCACTCCCAGCAGTGGATAGAGACATGGGGGTGGGTGCAGAGGAATACCAGCAGTGGACACAGACATGGGGGTGGGTGCAGAGGAATACCAGCAGTGGACACAGACATGGGGGTGGGTGCAGAGGAATACCAGCAGTGGACAGGGACATGGGGACATGGGGGTGCACGCACCCGACTTCGCAAAAATATATTTAAAAATAATATAAGTTTATTATAAGTACAAATATATTATTTTGATGAATATCTTACATAATCTCTAGCCTTAATATGTATATTAAAGACACATACATATCATTTTGGAACATAATTTTTTTTGCTGGAGTCACGCACCCAGCGCGCCCCAGCACGTATATGATGTCACGCGAGACCCGCAACTGCGCAAACATCTCGTACCGTAATGCGCATGTGTCGCAAATGCGCGGGAGCAGGAGTCGCAGACTGGTCGCATACCAATCGCGCATATCACGTGATATTAAATGTATATGATGTAACTGAAAAACACGCAGCCATCGCACACCATACGCGGATCCTTCATGACTTTTCTAAAATGGCAGCTAGAATGCGCGCACCCTACGTGATGTGTACACTTTGAGTGCGCGACTCCGAAAAAAAGTGATTTTTTTTTAAAGAAAATAATATAAATATATTGAAATAAAAAATGAAAACAAGAAAATTAATCAATATTTCAGTTTTAATTAAAAAAAAAAAATTTTTGGCAATTTTCTGAAAAATATATAGGTGCCGATTCCAATCCTGTAAAACCCGGGTACAAATGGTCGTAAGGAGCGTTTTCTCCATCCGACTCGTACCCGGGAAAAACACCTTACAAACTCGCAAGTACGATTCGCACAGAAATACCATTTCCGTACGAGTCGTACAGAAGACCGACCGGCAAAAAAATACATACAAATCTGAATCTGGACGGCGCATGCGCGACGTCCGGACGGAGTCAGGCAGCGTTTTACGGACCAGCAAGTACGATTCGTGCCTACGTCACTCCGCACGTAGCATTTTTTACGGGAGCCAAAAACTGCCGGGAAATTGAGGACGACGCGAAGAAGGAGCACCGATACGCGACGGACAGCGATGGACCCCAACCTACGCGTCATCCCGGCCCTCATAGCCTACGACCTCGTGTTCAGAAACCGCCGCAGACGCCGCAGAAGGTCAGAACAACCCCCAGGGGCAAAGGGGGGGTGCAAGGGGCAGGAAACATAACCCACACCCCACAAAAAACAAATATATCCTGCACATTAATTACCTCTATGGTCTGGTCACTTCGGGGGACGTGTCCACCAATTCCACGTCCCGCCACAACGGAAGTGGACCTGGATGCATACCCGTCACCACCACAATGGTGGTACGGGACATACCCACGCCCCTCAGAGCGTGGGTACAGTCCGTACCATGCGTACCCCTACGTCACCGCCACAATGGTGGTACGGCCCGTACCCATGCCCCCAGAGCGTTGGTACGGGCCTTATACGCGTACCCCTACATCACCACTACAATGGTGGTACGGCCCGTACCCAAGCCCCCCCAGAGCGTGGGTACGGGCCATACCACGCGTACCCCTACGTCACCGCCACAATGGTGGTACGGCCCGTACCCACGCCCCCAGAGCGTGGGTACGGGCCGTACCATGCGTACCCCTACGTCACCACCACAATGGTGGTACGGCCCGTACCCACGCCCCCAGAGCGTGGGTACGGGCCGTACACGCGTACCCCTACATCACCACTACAATGGTGGTATGGCCCGTACCCAAGCCCCCCAGAGCGTGGGTACGGGCCGTACCACGCGTACCCCCTACGTCACCGCCACAATGGTGGTACGGCCCGTACCCACACCCCCAGAGCGTGGGTACGGGCTGTACACGCGTACCCCTACATCACCACTACAATGGTGGTACGGGACGTACCCACGCCCCTCAGAGCGTGGGTACGGTCCGTACCATGCGTACCCCTACGTCACCGCCACAATGGTGGTACGGCCCGTACCCACGCCCCCAGAGCGTGGGTACGGGCCGTTCACGCGTACCCCTACATCACCACTACAATGATGGTTCGGCCCGTACCCAAGCCCCCCAGAGCGTGGGTACGGGCCGTACCATGCGTACCCCTACGTCACCGCCACAATGGTGGTACGGCCCGTACCCACCCCCCCAGAGCGTGGGTACGGGCCGTACACGCGTACCCCTACATCACCACTACAATGGTGGTACGGCCCGTACCCAAGCCCCCCAGAGCGTGGGTACAGGCCGTACCACGCGTACCCCTACGTCACCGCCACAATGGTGGTACGGCCCGTACCCACGCCCCCAGAGTGTGGGTACAGGCCGTACCACGCGTACCGCTACGTCACTGCCACAAAGGGGGTACGACCCGTACCCACGCCCCCAGAGCGTGGGTACGGGCCGTACCACGCGTACCCCTACGTCACCGCCACAATGGTGGTACGGCCCGTACCCATGCTCTGGGGGGCATGGGTACGGGCCGTACCACGCATACCCCTACGTCACCGCCACAATGGTGGTACGGCCCGTACCCACGCCCCCCAGAGCGTGGGTACGGGCCGTACCACGCATACCCCTACGTCACCGCCACTATGGTGGTACGGCCCGTACCCACGCCCCCAGAGCATGGGTACGGGCCATACCACGCGTACCCCTACGGCACCGCCACAATAGTGGTACGGCCCGTACCCACGCTATGGGGGGCGTGGGTACGGGCCGTCCCACCCGTACCCCTACAGCCCCATTACATGATGGATACAAGGCGTACACACGCCACGGATGTAGGTGTACGGCTTGGTGCAGCACATCAGCTGTAAATTGGGGGTGGTGTATGCCCAGGACAGCAGTGTACCACAGCAAGGGCGCAAGTGGGTGGGTGGGTGGGTGGGTGCAGAGGAATACCAGCAGTGGACAGGGACATGGGGGTGGGTGCAGAGGACTCCCAGCAGTGGACAGAGACATGGGGGTGGGTGCAGAGGACTCCCAGCAGTGGACAGAGACATGGGGGTGGGTGCAGAGGAATCCCAGCAGTGGACAGGGACATGTGAGGGGTGGGTGCCCATCACTCCCAGCAGTGGACAGAGACATGGGGGTGGGTGCAGAGGAATACCAGCAGTGGACACAGACATGGGGGTGGGTGCAGAGGAATACCAGCAGTGGACACAGACATGGGGGTGGGTGCAGAGGAATACCAGCAGTGGACAGGGACATGGGGGTGGGTACAGAGGACTCCCAGCAGTGGACAGAGACATAGGGGTGGGTGCAGAGGACTCCCAACAGTGGACAGAGACATGGGGGTGGGTGCAGAGGAATCCCAGCAGTGGACAGGGACATGTGAGGGGTGGGTGCACCGTGCCCATCACTCCCAGCAGTGGACACAGACATGGGGGTGGGTGCAGAGGAATACCAGCAGTGGACACAGACATGGGGGTGGGTGCAGAGGAATACCAGCAGTGGACAGGGACATGGGGTGGGTGCAGAGGACTCCCAGCAGTGGACAGAGACATGGGGGTGGGTGCAGAGGACTCCCAGCAGTTGACAGAGACATGGGGGTGGGTGCAGAGGAATCCCAGCAGTGGACAGGGACATGTGAGGGGTGGGTGCCCATCACTCCCAGCAGTGGACACAGACATGGGGGTGGGTGCAGAGGAATACCAGCAGTGGACACAGACATGGGGGTGGGTGCAGAGGAATACCAACAGTGGACACAGACATGGGGGTGGGTGCAGAGGACTCCCAGCAGTGGACAGAGACATGGGGGTGGGTGCAGAGGAATCCCAGCAGTGGACAGGGACATGTGAGGGGTGGGTGCCCATCACTCCCAGCAGTGGACAGAGACATGGGGGTGGGTGCAGAGGAATACCAGCAGTGGATAAAGGGACATGTGAGGGGTGGGTGGCCATCACTCCCAGCAGTGGACACAGACATGGGGGTGGGTGCAGAGGAATACCAGCAGTGGACACAGACATGGGGGTGGGTGCAGAGGAATACCAGCAGTAGACAGAGACATGGGGGTGTACATCATTATCAGATGACCACAACTCCATGGGTGTATGTACGCATCCCTAACTTTGGACAATGATGATAGTGCCATAACAACACATCACTGACAGCAGTGTCCCACTCCCAGGAGGATGGATGTCTTTCCCCCACTGCATGACACACCACATGTGGGTGTGAGGACAAATAACACATGCATACCCACCCCTGGCAGATGCAGCACAATACACACACTGAGATCATGCCACAAGACGGTATAGTCATGTCACTGCCTAATAAACTAAGACAGCCAAAGAGAACACACACTGTCACGCACATCCCAGGACTGATAGGAATGTTCAGGTGCTGGGCCAGCCACCAAGATGTTGTCTGTCATGGAAGGAATAGGGTGGAGTTCCCACAGATACAATGGCCACAATTGTGAGTCAGGTGTTCAAATACCCAGCAGAACAAGTACCATATGTGTACTAGGCTGGGATTACACACATGCATTGTGCGGAAAAGGGACAATTTCTCCATGAAGGCATGGCAAAATACTCTATACACAAGTACAGTGAGTACCAAGGATGGCACAGACGATGCAGCCGGAGACATTGCTGAGCAGGCATGGCCAGAGTTGAAGGGATCCATCACCAACAAAGGAAATGTAGACACAGAGCAACACAACAATTGTGCAACCCTCTGCAGGGGAGATGTCAGGTGCCACAGAGGAAGGAACACTCCTAGGGACAATGTCTCCAAACACAAAGAGCAGACACGACCAAAGATTCTTTGCAGAGACCTTGTGAGGGCACGCAGATACCAGGTTCCACCCCATGAGATGCAGACTACAACATTTCCATGAAACATAGCACATTCCCACAACCCCAACTCCTGGAGCCTCAGCATCAACATCAATACATGAAATGCAAGACTTTTCAAAACGGAAAACAAAATGCTTTATTCAGCATGAAAAAATAAGATGTAGTAAAGAACACTATGTACAAAGGCCACTGGCCAGTCCAGATATGAAGTCCTTGTGGGGGACACATGGCCACGCGTCTCCCCCAGCTTGCCTGCACATACTAAACCTCTGGTTCAGCGACTGGGGGGGGGCATCATCTGGGGAAGGACCAGGCACCACAGGGAAAGGCGGGGGAAGGGTAGGTGTGGTGGGTGCAGGGACGGATGACTCCACCACAGGGGGTGGGGCAGCGCCAAAGGTGGAGGTGAGCTCGGCGCTGCACACTTCTGCCAGTTCTTCAAGCGTCTCCCCTGCACCTGGAGAAACAACAGGCCCCAAGGAGGGGGGGGTCGGAGGGATGGGTTGCAGCGCTACTGGGGGAGGTGGTAGACAGGCTGGGGGACTTAACTCCCCTACCCGTGGAGTGCCTTGACCGTTTCCGGCCAGGTGAACTAGTGGGGCTGAGGCCCAGCCCAGCAAAGTAGGCCTCCTTCTCCGAATCTGGGGCAGGGGAGCCAAGGGGAGTGACATCGGAGGGACTGGGGAGTGAGTCATGTGGACGAGGACTGTGGCCTGCCTGTGTGCCCCAGACCCAGTGGGTGTGCCTGCTTCCCCCTGAGTGTGCGTGTCAGGAGGTGTGCGCTTGCCCTTACGTGGTGGTGTGCTGCTTGTGTCTGGTGGGGTGCGTGTGTGTGGATGTCTTGGTGTGCTGGGGACAGGCATGGGTGTGGGACTTGTGGATGGGGCAGGGGTAGGGGGGGACGCAGCGCTGCAGGTGACTCACTACTGCCGTCAGTGACGAGTCCAGGGACCTCAGCAACATCCGTTGGTCAGACATCACTGATGACATGCCCTCCATGTACGACACCATCTGGGTCAGCAGTCTGGTGTGGCCATGGAGAACAGTCAGGATCGATGTCTGCCCAACTTGCAACTGCTGCTGAATGTCCACAGACTCGGCAGTGAGGGCAGCAGGGGGGACAGGGGCAGGGGGTGCGGTGCCTGGCACGAAGGAGACACGGTGTGGCCTAGCACGGACAGAAGGGACCCGAGCAAGTGGGAGGGTGGTGATGGGAATGGAGGGGGCGGCGAGAGATGTACTGCTGCTTTCAGCTGTGGGAGCGGCCTCCGCCCCCTCTGGGAGCTCAGCCTCGGACTCGTCTGCCTCGTAGTCAGTGTTGGTATTGGGCAGGTCCTCCGCCTCACTCCCCTTGCCCTCCGTGCCACTAGATTCCACCGACTCCTCAGCAGTGGTGGCACCACTGCTCGATCCCTCCTCCACGTCCGTGTCGGTGTCTCCCTCGGTGTCCTCCGATGATGCTGTGGGCAAGGTGAAGAGACAGGAAAAAATCAGTCACCTGTATACATCTGACACATGAGTCCAAACAAAATAGGCAACAGTGCATATCAGGAAAGGCATCATGAGTAAAATCTAGAATACTCCCCACATATGTAAGCCCTGCACTCCCCAGTTGGTTGACCCACCATGCCACTTGGAAACAATGAAAATTTGGACACAACAGCAAATCACTTGAAATCACAAGATCATGAGAAGCTAGTGTCTGGGATCAGTTGAGCACAGCAAGACTATGAAGGCATGCCACCTCTTGTTCACTGTGAACCAAACAGTATTGTCGCACCCAAGGCCAAATACCACATGCCAATGCAGAAGGTGTCCCCACACTCAGAGAGCTGTGAGTACTTTTGAAACGCCAAAGAAATACATTGTGACTCCTGGAGAACCACAACCCTTTACACAATGGACATGTCTAGAATGTGTGAATGTGGCACTCTGTGAACAAAACACACATGTGTCTGTATAGCAGAAGTCACACAAGGAGGTGCACACCAAACTACATGTACACAGTCATTGTCTGAGCTGCCAGACTCATTCAAATCAGCCACTGTTAGGCAGAAATGGCGTATCAGTAAGTACATATACATGGCACCACGGTGGTCTGGATGACTTGACACTCGTAAGTTGGTATCAGCAACAACCAAGGACTAACCCAAATGCTACCACACTGTGGGAACATGTATATGTGTGAACTCCAAACAAGTTTTGTTCAAGCTGCGCCTTACTTTAAAATGTGCCAGCGTGTCCCTGGAAAGTGTAAAGGTGGTGTCTTGTGCACTTCCTTGGGAGACATCTGTCATGCAGGCACATCATTGTCCTTCACAACAAAACAACAAGGTCAAGCATATGAAACATTGAGACATGTTGACAGGTGTAGTGAGTGCCAATGGACATTTTCTCTGAGTAACAACTTGAATAATGTCATTTGTCACATGGCTATCCATCACCTGATCACACAGTTGGCTACACATATGACCTACTGATTGTCATCTGGAGTGGCACACATGTCCACACCCAGGACAATGCATAAGCTAATAGGCCTGCAATTGTTTAGCAAAAAAGCCTAGCTGTACTGTGGGTTCCCCCTCATGGCAAGCCAGAATGTACCCACAGATGTCAGCACACAAAGTCACAACTGCGTAGCATCTGAACCACACACAGGTGCCAAAAATATACAAGCAGGATACATGATTGTCAAAAACTGACACAGGCTACGAAGCACGAACATTAAGCACTGGCCAACATCACGGGGGCACTGCACAATGACTTTCTGTACTGCGAATCATCACACACAAGTCAGAACTGGCAATGAAACATCAGGGTTGAACATCTACGCCCCTCCCGCACACACCCACCCATACCTGAGTCAATGTGACTGATACCGATCAAGAAGTGACACCTCTTATTCAGGGTTACGATAACTGTTCTTGAAAACTAGCTTCATTAACACGACATCACCTTGTAGGGCTGCCAAAACATATTGGTCACAAACAAACATCAACAGATTGTTGTGAATAGCCACACAGGCACTGCCCAGTGTGAGTATGCACAAGCAAATTGGTGTATCCCTGTCCAGTGGACAAATGTATCACACATGTGAAAAATACTACCTAGGCCAGGGAACAATGCCACAGAGGCAGAGCCATGCTGAACCCACAGTGAATGTGCACAGTGTTGGATGACACACATGAGTAGGAGGGCAGGCTGTGTCAGGGGACTGTAGTGGGCACACAGCTCCATGGTCCTGGAATGAGCTGACTGTTACAGGAGCAACCGTCCCGGCACTATGCATATATCCCACTCATGCACATCATGTCTGAGGCCACAACATTGGTAATGCATGCTGTAAGTCTGTTCATTTGAACCCTCACACTCCTATGTTGAGACTCAGCATCAGTGCCAACAATTATGCACCCCCAAATGACTGAACAGGACAGGGCACAGGCAGACCACCCCCACACATGATGCTGAAATTAGTGTGCACCTTGATAAACTGGAAGCCTAGATGACCATGTGCAATAGTGATAACACACAGACCAGGTAACACATGTCAAGGAGGGGAAGGGAGGAAGAACAGCACAGGTTGACTTGGGGGAACAGGATATGGACTGCACATATATAGCCTGGCAGTGTATCCAGGCGACTGAGCAGCTACAAAAGCTGGCGACACACAACAAACACACATGTACCTACCCCCTTCCTGCTGCTGTAACTCCTGTATCCGCCTATCCAGGTCAGGGAAGACCACCGCCAGGACACGCTTCATCTGGTGGGTCAGGCGCCGGTGCCCACCATGCTTGCGAGGAGCCTCCTCCTTCAGCATGACCCGGGCGATCATCCGGGTCCAGCACCGGATGTCCTGCCATCTCTTCCTCACTTGTGGCAGGCGCCGACTGCGACCCTCCACCGATTGCATGGCCTTGACGGCATCCTTCCAGATCTTCCCCTTGTGGTAGGCGGTTACCTGTGTGGATGACAAAGTGGGTCAACATCACTACACCTGCACCATGTCACAGAGACACACATTTGAACATCTTTGATTTGTTGAACAGGGCATAGTATGCTGGCAAGTAATAGCACATTAGTCATATGGACTTTTTCCACTGGGGACGCACCAATGCACTACATGGCATAGTAAGTACACAGGTGGCATGAGGGGTGCGAAACAATCCCAGATCATGGCACACACTGTGCATCCCAAACAACACAAGGCTGATAGCCAGCACAGAAAAGCAGTCACATGCCCCAGGCCACTGACGAAACCGCAGCAGAGTACACAGACACACACAGGCACAGATCAATCACCTGCCATTGTCAACAGCGGATACAAAGCTCACTCTGCACATGTGCTACTTGCCAGGGGGGTGTCACAGGTGTGGGGCTAGCTCAGCAAGTCAGACACACAGCACGGCTTACTTCTCACATCAGATGGATTGAGCAGTTGCCTCCTCCATGCAGCTGTGGTGCAACACTCCACATAGACACTCACCCACATGACAAGGAACATTCACACACATCAATGTCCAGGGGGCGTACACATCATTTGGACACTCTCACCACTCTCACCACAGCTCCACTCAACTCTCACACACATCTGTGGGTGCAGTCACCTGTCACACCGGGGTGACCACTGAATCACCGCAGGACAATAGAACAAGAATGCCCAAGTGGATTAGCCAGGCTGAATGTGCCATGCACTATGCAGTGAATGTCACAGTAAGCACAATGCAAGTGAGGAGTGCACACATGAACTACATCAAGCCCAGCATGAAAGACATAAGCCATCCACCCCCCCCGTGACCCACTCTAAACAACATTGCATGTCTGTCACACCTGGACACAATGCCAGAAGTGACAGACACAAAAAAGGTGCACAGGCAAAAGTAGTGGAGTCAGCACTCACATGCTCCCCTGGTTGACCATACAGCATGGGGTACCGTGGGAGGATCACATCCAGCAGGGCCTCGTTCTCCTCCTGGGTGAAAGGCTGGGCCCTCTCCACAGTCCTTGACATGGTGCCAGAGGGAGACAATACAGCAGCAGTGGTATCGACTGACATGTTGTGCAGGCAAGTGACCTCCCATGGGTTCTGCCTGCCTTATATCTGCCTTGCTGGCCTATTTCATTTACAGGAGTGCAGAGTGATTGGTCAGACTCATTTGCATCCTACGTTTCCTCCAATCCCTTTAAACTTACACCAGTGACAGCCTTAGCATCTTTTGAATTTGCAGCATCATGTCAAGTCAACAACCACTTTGCATGAATGTATAATGTGGCCAACTGCTTTTTCCAGACCACATGATGTTAAATTTTGAACTTGAAACTCGGTATCCATGACAACCAGCATGCATTTAGACCCTAATACTTGTCCCTCATGTGTCCCCATTGTAATTCTTAAATCCCCACACAGGTTCGGCGCGTTTCACACGTACCCCTAGGGCACCATCACTACAGTGATACGGGCCGTACTCACGCGTGAGTACGTGCCGTATCACTAGGGCCTACGGTACCCCAACTATAGTGATAGGCACGTACTCACGCATGTACGGCCCGTACACGCGTGAGTACGTGGCGTATCACTAGGGCCTACAGTACCCCCAACTATAGTGATAGGCACGTACTCACGCGTGCACGGCGCGTACACGCGTGAGTACGTGCCTTATCACTAGGGCCTACGGTACCCCCAACTATGGTGATAGGCACGTACTCACATGTGTAATGGCCGTACACGCGTGAGTACGTGCCGTATCACTAGGGCCTACGGTACCCCCAACTATAGTGATAGGCACGTACTCACGCGTGTACGGCCCGTACATGCGTGAGTACATGCCGTATCACTAGGGCCTACGGTACCCCCAACTATAGTGATAGGCGCATACTCATGCGTGTACGGGCCGTACACGCGGGAGTACGTGCCTATCATTAGGGCCTACGGTACCCCCAACTATAGTGATAGGCACGTACTCACGCGTGTACGGCCCATACATGCGTGAGTACGTGCCGTATCACTAGGGCCTACGGTACCCCCAACTATAGTGATAGGCACGTACTCACGCGTGTACGGCCCGTACACGTGTGAGTATGTCCCTATCACTAGGGCCTACGGTACCCCCAACAATAGTGGTAGGCACGTACTCACGCGTGTACGGTCCATGTAGGAGACTCTGGCTATCCCAACATGCCATGGCTGATAACGCCTCTCCACAACCCCAGAACAGCCGCAGAACACCGGTAAACGACACCCATGGGCAGACGAGGCGCGTGATTGAGAGGACGTTTGGACTCCTGAAGAGCAGATTCCGGTGCCTCCACAAGACCGGCGGCGCCCTCCCATATGCCCCGGTGAAGGTCTGCAAAATCTTCATTGTGTGCTGCATGCTGCACAACATGGCAGTGGAGAAGGCCGTGCCACTCATCCTTGATCCGGATGAGCAGGATCATCCACCCGTGGAGGATGAAGGGCTTGGGCACGGGACAAGTGAGGATGAGGATGAGGACATCCGGAGTCAGCTTATCCGCAACTTCTTCTCATAATGGTGAGTCCCTGTGTCTGAGTGTGCACGCTTTGAGCCTTGTGTGGCATGTGTTGCAATGTGTGTGTCCAGCTGTGTGCTAAGTGACTTGGAGGTGTGTTCTGATGTGTCATTCAAGTGATGATGTCATTCCACACATTTTAGCTGGGACACTAAATTTTTTAAGAGCATGGTGACAACATCATTCCTGTAGAGTACATGTACATGTCTGCGGATTACTAGCTCTTCGCTGACTTGTTGTGTGTCTGTCCTCCCCAGGTTCCTGCGGCTGTCGTCTGCTCATGTCATCATTGCCCTCCTGCTATTCCTCATGAGTATTGCAACGTGTGCTGGATCAGAGTTACATGCACAGACATGGTGAAAAGTCATTTTGGGTAAGGAGTGCAGCAAGGCATTTTGTGGGTGGTACGTGTTTGTGATATGTGGGGACTGCTCCTGTGCATGTTGTGTTACCATGCATACATGTCGACTCACCATGGGGCACATGACGTGTTGCATGGCTCCCATGAATTGATAGTCACCCTTCCTGACAGTCATCTGTTTTGGTTTGTGGATTCTGATGAAGGCATCAATGTGTGTATAACGTCCCTCAGGAAAATACGGGGTGCTAATGGTGGACATAGTGTGGGACATCCCCATATGAGGCTCAATGGGGAATTGCAGACTCTCCGTGTGCAGCAAGGGGTGTTAGGCTCAACCCCTTCACTTGTGTGCCAGCTCAGTAGGATTTACCACATCTGTGTGTTGAAGGGGGTGTCCAGTGTAGGTCACACATGGTCAGCCAAATGACCTGTGAGTCTGTTCCAATTGATGCATTTCCCTTAGTGTGAGGCTGAGTAATAAAGGTGTCCGTCACACTCCAAGGTGCCTCATCTCTGTCAATGCAGGTCTCTTGCCACTTTGCATGCGGCATATCTGGCATAGTTGTGGAAGATTATGCATAGGAGTCCATGTGTAGTTTACCAACATGCATGCAGTTGCTCATGGATTAGGCTCCCTATCAGGCATGAAGTACATGGTCGTGTAGGTTTTTGGGCATGTTGGTCCACACAATGGGCCATCAACACCTGCTGAGGGTGTGTCTCCTGTGCGCAGGTCGGCCTTCAGTTTCCTGATCCGGTGTCATGCTTCTTTGGTGATTGTGCATGCATTGTCTCTGGGTGTGCAATGTGACACTGGACACTCCTTACTTTACACACGCGCCTGTTGCAGTTGTCCTTCTGACATCCTAGTCTTTGTGTGCAAATTCTGGCATTTGGCAAGGAGATGCCGCCTGCTGCTGCAGCCCCTGCAGCAAGGGCCCACAGAGTATCCAGATTTGGCAACACACACGCCTCCAAGATGCTCCTCACTTCCTCCCTCCACCCATTCATTTGGCTGTCCTCAGCTTGTCTATGCCACTGTTGCTGCCACGCGGTGCCAAAGGCTGGACCAGCAGCACATGCAAGGTGCACATTGCACCACCATCCTGTCCTTGCATAACCCACATCACACTACAGTCTGATGTGGCAGCCACACTCCGAGCTATGTCCATCCGCACATCTAACGCCTGCTGTCAGACATACCCTGGGCACACACACGACACCTTTGCATGCTGAGTGTGCAACTCCAACTGCCTACACTGCGCTGCCCCGCCTTCCAGGCCCTGTCACACCAACCAGGTCACGTCCATAATACTCCCCACCGGCTCTGTAGCCCAGCAAGGGCATGGGAGTGGGACTCAAGGCTTCAGCATGTAGTATGGTGTAATCTTCTGGGACATGGCACAGGTATCATCTCTCAGCATGTCAATCTACAGAGTGTCCAGGACCCCCCTCTCCACCATCACATGCGCACAGCACCTCATCATCAGCTCGTATGCCATTGACAGCCAGGTGCTCCTCACCCTCAACAAAGACATAGACATTGGCAGTTCTATCATTCAAGTATGCATGAGATCCATTGATGAATGGCTGAACACAAGCCACCTGAGGCTGGACTTGTACAGGACTGAGGTGATCATCTGAGGATTGTCCCCTTCCAGCTGGGTCAAGTGCTTGTGTCCCACCCGCAAGAGCCCTGCACAAGCACCCAGTGGCCACACACACAAGATGGTGTGCCTCATGTTTAGCTCGCTCACATTTGCCATGCTAGTCCACAGCATCTGTACCTCATGCTGCAACACCCTCTGCATTATGCACATGATCCACAGATAGATCCACTCCAAGAAAAGACAGACCATCCCCCAGGTCCATGACAACATCCGTGTCAAATACTGCCCTGCCCTCTACGGAGCAAGTACATCCAAACTCCCAGGAAACTTGTCCACATCCAGGGTGCATCTGCACACCTCAGCTTCAACACCCTGCGCCCCAGCCACCTCACCGTCCACCATAGATAGCTGCAATGGATCACTGTCTGCTGCAGGATGATCTCCACACTCCCCACCCACACTCCGGAGGCAGTCCACAACCCTGACCCCAAACCAACCTTGTACGTCTGTCATCGTAGATCCCGTTGGGCCATCTCCGTGCATCCAACCTTGCCCTGGCCACCGTTCTTCACATCCACCGTACTCCAGCATACAGGACATTGTTTTCCCACCTGGCCACAAATACCTGGGACTCCCTCCCCGGGAACCTCCACATGAGCCATGACCTCTACGCTTTGATGATAATCTCCCAAAGAGGTCTGTCCGCACAGTTTAGCAAGCCCCCCCTCAGCAGCCAGAGGCCATCACAGGTGAGTGTTGTGCTCCATGCCTACATCGAATGATACCTTGTGACCCATGTGTGTCCTGTACCAGAATCTGATCCCAGGGTATGGATGGCTGGAGTTAGTTCAACACTCAGGCATAGTTTGACATTTCCACACACATATGTTGTTGAATAATGCAAAATGACAGGAACGTCTCATGACCAAAGTAATATATTTATTTGCGGTGGGGTACGTGTTTTGGTAGATGGAATTATGGGCTCTACCGGGGGAATAGAATCCAAAGTTCACAGGGGGAGATGGTATCCTTGGCATTGGAAGTCATCAGAGTCCAGGGCACAGTGTTGGTCATCATTGGTCAGACTGTGACCAGCAAGTCCATGTGGCAGAGAATGTCATTGGATGAGGTGCTGCTGTTGCGCCAGAGGGCCAGGTGCCAGGCCAGGTGACCTGGGAGATGTGGATGGTCCGCTGACTCTCACAGTCTTTTCCGTGGACGACCCACCTTCCTCCGGGGACCCTCAGATGCAGGCCTTGACGATGTTTGGGACGCTCCGTCAGACGAATCCTCCTCCCCCTCCTCCCTCCCTGTGTCTGGTGCTGGTCTACGCCTGGTGGCACAGGGAGGGTTGCCCATGCTTTGGGCGATCTGACGGAGTGATTGGTTCATGTCCCTGTGCACCGCCAGGAGCTCAGCCAGTCTTGCCTCCATCCGTCCTTGGTGTTGTTGATGACTAGCATGATGCTCGACCTGCAGGTTCTTAATCTCATCGAGGGTCCCCTGCATCTCTGAGAGTCTTGACACGACCTGGTTGATGCCTCTGGTGTCACGCCGGTATGTGTCCAGCATGTTGCGTATGTGTGACATACCGGTGTCCTGAGCTGGCTGGTCAGGTTTGCGCCTCCACCTGCCTCCACTCCCACCACCCCTGCCCACTTGAGCCTGGCCTGCCCCTGTGGGCACATCGGGTCTACGGGACCCCTGAGGGATGGCATTTGCAGGGTTGCCTGCCTCCTCCTGGGTGCCCGGAGAACCTTGTCCCTCCTGGTCAGACTGGATCTGTTGTTCAGTGCGAGCAGGGCTCCTGGGTGTGTCCTGGGATGTGGCAGGAATGGGGGTGGTGGTTGGCACCAGAGGGTCCAGGTTGGTCGGGGTCATCCACGGAGTGGTGAGAGTCGTCGCTGCCGGTGGGATCATCTTCACGTGGAGCCTGGGACTGTGATTCTTCCCCCCCAGTGTTGGGGGGAGATCGACGATGTTGCCCTGTGTGTGAGAGAGAGACAATGTTAATGGTGTTTCATGCGACATCTATGTTTGTGAGAGAGAGACAATGTTAATGGTGTTTCATGCGACATCTGTTTCATACATATTCAAGTTGACACAGTTCCTCCAGGTAGTTGGATGTGCCTAGCATTCCTCTCAATGTCCACTTGGGGATGGGTGTGTTGCGGGGGACAGATTGGGATGTTCTCCTGAGTGTTTGACCTGTAGATTGTTGGCTATGATGCTTAGTTGGCTATGTATTGGTCTTTTTGTGTCACATGTCCATTGTGGGAGTGTGTAAATCTGTTGCCTGCCCCGGGGGTGTGTGCTTGTGTTAGGGGGGGGTGTGACCGGGCATGCTGTTGTGTGTAGTGTGAGTTGTCATGGGGTCTCCCAGGTGATGTGTCTGTCCCCTCATGGTGCATGCTGGCATGCTGGCATGACAGTGAGTGTGAGTTCCTGCGCTAGAACCTGTGCTTGTGGAGTTGGTGTTTGAGTGTACAGTGGTCCCAGGAGGGCCTTGTGCTGCATACAGCAGGGCCAGGTGTCAGCTACCTTGTCAGTACTTTGCCAGTCCCTGTGCATTGTGCATGGGCATGTACCTATGCCATACGGGCTGAGGGCATTGGTGTCTGCGTCTCATTTTCACAATGTGTTGTGTGGGGCCAACCCTCCCCGCCTCCCGGACATCCAGTCTTGTGTTTGTGGTTGTTGTAGCCTTGGACATGGCATTGCCTTGATTTGTGAAGGGTGCATGGAGACGTTAGTGGCATGAGCGTGGTTTTTGAGTGTAGTTGTGTGCGGTGAGTGCTTGGGGGAAGTTGCGTGCATTTGGTGTATATGTGGGGTGGACCCCATTTCCCCCATGTTACGTAAGTTGTTTGTGTACTCACCATGTTCTTCCTTCGACTCTGTGTACTCCCACCGGCGGTAGCAGGGCCATCACCTTCTCCTCCCAGGGATGGTAGTGTACGGGTCTGCGGGGCGGCCCACCTCCAGTGATGTTACTCTGGGCATATTCTTCGTTCATTTTCCTCTTGACCGCCCTGCGCAGATCGTACCACCTGGCTTGGCATTCATGCCGGGTCCTTCGGATGGGCACAACAGCATTCACCTTATCGACAATCCTCTGCCACATGGCAGATTTTTCAGCTATGCTGGTGTGTCTGACCAATGTTCCAAACAGCTGTGGCTCGACTCTGATGACTTCGTTGACAAGGAGGTCCAGCTCCGCCGTTGTGAACTTTGGATTCTTGTCTGTGGGCATGGTGTGGGGTGTGGATGTGGGTGTGGATGGTTGTGGGTGTGTGGGTGTGATTGTGACGGTGTGTGTGTGAATGTGAAGAGGGGGATATTTGTGAAGTAGGTTGTGTGAAGGTGTGTGAGTGAAGGTGTAGTGAAGGTATCAGTAATGTAGAGTTGTTTCTCTGTGGGGTCTGGCAGCAGTGGGTCTGTTGCAAAGGCTCATGGGTTGTGTGTGTGGGCCCTTTTTATTGGTCCATTTTTGGGTGTGGCTGTGTTTGAATTTTGGTGGGTGTGTTATAAGTGGTGGTTGTGCGAGTCGAATTGACCCTCCTTGTGCTGTTTTACAGTGTCCTGGTTCTGTAAGAGTCTTTTTCGTGTAGGTACGGTCCGTACATACGCGATGGTGGGTGAAGGTGCTGGGGTACGGTGTTGGAGTGCGGTACGTACATGCGGTGGGGGTACGGTGCGTACACGTGCGGGCCTGGGGTACGGCACGTACATGCGGGGGGGTAAGATGCGTACATAGGGGGGTACGGCGCATACAGGTGCGGGCCTGGGGTACGGCGCATACATGCAGAGGTACGGCACGTACATGGGGGAAGGCACGTACATGGGGGGTACGGCGCATACATGGGGGTACGGCGCGTACATGGGGGGTACTGCGCGTACATGGGGGGTACGGCGCGTACAGTTGTGGGGCTGGGGTACAGTGCGGACAGGGGGGTAAGGTGCGTACATGGGGGGGTACGGCACGTACTTGCAGGGGTACTGGGCGTACAAACAGAGGTATGGTGCGTACATGGGGGTACGGCGCGTACATGGAGGGGTACGGCGCGTACAGTTGTGGGGCTGGGGTACAGTGCGGACAGGGGGGGTAAGGCGCGTACATGGGGGTGGTACGGCACATACATGCAGAGGTATGGAGCGTACATGGGGGGCACGGCACGTACATGGGGGGTACGGCACGTACAGTTGCGGGGCTGGGGTACAGTGCAGACAGGGTGGTGTACGGTGATGAAATATTTGGGGGTGGGGGGGCTGTACGGCTCGTACACGGGCATAAGTTTACCCGTGTACATGTGTGCTACTGCGTTGGCTCCGTACGGGCCATTTTACGTGCGATTGTGTATTCGGACAGACGGTCGGGATCGTACATGCGCGCTCGGACTTGTGTTTTACGATTTGCACGTACAAATGTCCGGCTCACTCTCGTACACTTTTCCCGGCAATATTCGGACGTAAAAACTTTCCGATGCACTCTCGTACACTTTTCCCGACGCTATTCGTAGTTATTTTTCACGTTCGAATCGTACTTGGCCATTTGTACGGTACTTGTACGACTCGTACGTAAAAAAATACGGATACGGGGCGTACGCAAATTATTTTTAACGGATCGGAATTGGCACCATAATGTTATTGAATTAATAAAATCTTTATAAATAAACAGTTAAAAAACTGTAGAAAATCAGTACAAAAAAATAGATATAACTACTATCACACTTCAAAGTTAGCATTTAAAAAACCTTTGAAATTCACTGAAAAAAACCATAGGTTTCAGAGACGTTATAGTTAGAAATTAGCATTTAAAAAACCTTAGAAATTCACAGAAAAAACCATAGGTTTCAGGGGTGTTATAGTTAGCTTCCCATTTCACTCATACAAAACCATAGAAATTCCTCCGTTATAGTTAGTTCTGCTAACTATAACTCACCTGCCCGCAATGCACTGCTGATGATGCCACATATTGCATCATTCATGACATGGTCAGTGACATCACTGATGACATCACTGATGACATCATCCACTTGACAATCTGATACACCTCATCATACACTAGTATAACCTTTCATCCCTCACTGTAAAATACAGAGTACCATATTTGAAACCATTGACACACCAATACCAGTTACTACATACCCACTCACTGATTCCTAAGTCTACACACACAACTACCCATTCAACAACAGAATCATCTATACATGCAGTCATTAATTAATAGAACACTATCAAATGCACTTATACACATGTATAGACATTGACACATCAGCAGTCATCTTAGTCGGTTATGCAGTCATCCTACTCACTCATGAAAAAAATGTATTGCACTTAAATTTACTCACTTACACAATTATCCAACAACACCTCATTTATTCAAACACATAGTAACTCATCGTTAATATGTTAAAAAAAGCACCATGACAATTATACACTCATTCATATAGTTACTCTCACAATCACTGACTCTTACACATACTTATTTATATACACCAACTCTCACATACAATGCCTTTTATGTTTTTACTTTGTTGAAGATGTACAACTAAAACATATATTCGCTCACCAACACACAAATAAATACACTCAGTCACCCAAACAACTGTTTCCACATGCACTCTTAAACCCATACACCTAGTCAATCAACCATTCACACATCTATGCATAGAGTTACACACACCCCATCCAACCACACACAAACTCAGTGTCCCATACAAATACTCACCCAACTAATCAATAACTAATATACACACTCATGTAGTTAGTGACCAACTGATGCAGCATATTATACAACAACAGAGACAGTGCTGCACACATTCACATAGTTTAGTTACTAAACTCTTATCGGACGGGTGCTGTTATCTGCTTAACGTGTGGGTGAACCCACGTGAAAATACTCAAGCTCAGAAATGCGGAGCACTCTCGGGACGTTTTCTGTTGTAATTTATTGGGAGCAAATGCATTTCGGCCTTTAGCCTTCCTCAGTGCTGATCAACTTAGCACCAAACACGTTGCACATTTAAATACAATCACACATGATTTCATTGGAAAAGCACTCTGTCATGGCCAGCAACGAAGGACAAATGAAGTTCTCGGTATGATACCAATCTATCTGGCTGCCATGTCAGCGTGTACTTTACTGCTTACAGCCTGATGGTAAATGTTTCATTTTCTCATAGTTCTCTGTCTTATATAGACTTTAGTGGCTGCATTTCTCTTGAATAGAACGAAAATCAAGTTTGTTAAATGTCACTTACGCACAACATGATTCATGCAGTCCTTCGTAATGACATCAGCCACTGTGCCTCCAATTACTGGTGCCTTTTTAGCTGTATTTCCGTCCCACGCCACTGCCCAGGTTTAAAATTTGGTATCATACCGAGTACTTGATTTGTCCTTCGTTGCTGGCCATGACAGAGTGCTTTTCCAATGAAATCATCTGTGATTGTAGCCAGAGATTGCCATAACCTTGTACAATCAACAAAGTAAACTGCTGATTTCACTCCAATGATGCTTTTTTAATTACAGTATATTTAAGGCATATAATATGCAACTGAATAAATTGATTGATTGTTCCTACCCTAGACCTAAAGCCAGCCCGCAACTTAGTTAGAATATTTTTCTTGTACACCCAACCTTGGAGTCAATTTAATACAGTTTTGCCAAGAATTCTATCTGCCCCATCTAAAAAGGAAATGGATCAGTAGTTTGAATGACAACTAAGGTCTCCTTTCCTATAGATAGGTACTAGGACTTCTGATTGCCAGCAATGGGGAATATTATTATTAGCAATGGATGCATTGAATCCCTTTGTGAGTACTGTAGCCTAAAAGTACAGATTCTCTTGAAAGAGGTCCGTGGGCACCAAATCTGGGGCTGGTGCTTTATGTTTTTTCCTACTGACCAGTCCCCTTTCTACTTCCGTTACTAAAATGCCCATTAGGAGATATATTGCACACTATTTCTCACTCAATGAGAGTAGCTTACTTGTGTTTGGGCTATCGCACCTATACACGTCGCTAAAATGGTTAACCCACTCTCTTGGACCTACATGGCATTCTTACTTAGTTGCTGTTCCCCTCTCTACACAAGTAACAACATCCTGTAAACTCTTGGTATTCTTTGTATATGTTGCTTCTTTCAATTCTACCCACAGAGCATTCTGTGCTGCTTGCTTTTTCATTCTTAGCAAATATGTATAGTCTCTCCTATAGGCATGAAAGAGCCATTCATTGGCAACAACATGATGACGCTGGACTAAAGCCTAAGAAAATTTCCACTTTAAATTATAATATTCCGACTGGGGCGATTTTAGATGGTTAGACTCCCCTCACTGTTAATACTGGCTTCGACCGCAGAAGTTTCAATTCATAAACAATTAGATCATACATAAACAATCAAGGTTAGAATCATCTGGGGCATTAAGAATGATGGTTCCAAATTTTTTCATGATTGCATTAAATAGAGGGATTTAATTTAGATATTTCTCCTTACTCTATCTAATACTTCTCCTATTATTTAAGTGTAGAGTCTCAGGCTCCTACTAATTTGAGGGAGGCAGGGGAAAGTTGTTCATGCTACAATATTACAATTGTTGCTTCCCCAGCCTACTGTGAGGGTTCAGATCTGCTCATGGCAGCCAATTACTGTAGTTTCTGAAAGCAACATTTCAACACAATTTGAAAGACTGGGTGCTGTGATGGTCTGTCACATTTCTTTCTTGATTGCCTAAGGAAAGGGAGACTCCTCCCAGTAGCCACACTTAATAGAACAGGTGAAAGCTATCAAGTGTCTCCTTAAAAGTGTCCCAGTTAAGAGGAAAAATCCACACGGGCAGAAAACGCCTTGGCAATAGTGCATTTCTAGATTGAAAATGCAGATTAATGCAGAAGCAGATAATCAAGGCACCAAACTTTCACTGACAATAGGGCAGAGAAAAGAGCCAAGCTAGGAATGCGATCAAAGATCAAAAAGGAAATCTGTCTGGAAGGAGTAAAAGTCAGGGGTAAAAGTAGAAGCCGGTAATTAACTCAACAAAAACAAGGGAACAGTTGTTTTGGGACACATCCTTCACTCCTTATGTATGGTTCAAACAATCTCTCAGAATAATCCCTGGATACACTACCATCTTCAAAAGGGCATTTCATAAGGTTTGGCTAAGCCCCTTTCACTCGCACTTGTCCTTGACAAGGCATGAATAAGATCAAGTTTGACACCTTTAGTCCAATGCTGAACTCTGAAATCCTACCACAGCTCTTCCAGCTAGACCCTTCTCACAAGACATTAAAAACCCCTCTCAGTGACCGTGACCATAGAAATGCTGGGACAGCTTAATCCGTGAGGACGGGCAGCCATACGCTGAGCGCAGAGTCCTGGGACATACTGCATGACCACGCTGGAAGCAACCCATCCTCTCTTGCACTCCATTTTCTCTTGCACACTCACTCACTCATGTAAGATCCCTGTATTGTAACACAGCGCCACTACCAGCACAGTGTTTGCTCTCCAAACTCTAATTGAAAGCGGACAGCACTGCAAGTGCTAGATTATGGTTGGGGGTTCTCAGGCATTTTGTTTTACTATTTACTATTTAGGTGGTGATTTTTCGTTAACAAAGGAGACCGGGTGGGTGGCAGGATATAAATAATTCATTTTTACCATTTAGGTAAGAATGGCATGAATTCAGGTACTTATTTTAATACAAAAATTATTCTTGCATGCAGGATGGAAAGTTGATGGTGACTTGACTTTTGATGAGCCACACATAACTGCCCCACTCAACAGCTGACCAAAAACAAATGAATCATGTGGCATGCACACAACATCTTGCCTGCATGCCACCACCACCCCCAACATTGTTACTTAATCATGTACTAAGGGTCTCATAAAAATTTGAGGGAAAGAGTAATAATGTGTAGACATGCAAAATAAAATGCATTGGTGGTCTGAAACTCAATGTATCTTTCTCTACTGTCCTAATTTATGATGATCATATGTTACAATGTTTTATTTTCCTTTCTATTTTTTTAGCATTTGTTTAATGTTTGTTTGAACCAAGAAACGTCAATGGGTAGGCACCTCTTCACATTTTTCCTAATTTATTTGTCCCAGTTCATTTTCAGTCTGTTGCATTACAGATTACATTAAACTATATATACACAATATTTAAAAGGTGGCGTAACGACGGAGTACCCACAAGGTAAAGAAAAGGAAGTAACCACTCCAACTTCCATGAAGCACCATAACCAGGTGGCAGTGAGTGAGCAATCCATATTGAACTATGAGAGTAGCTTGTTGGGAGGTTCCCCCTGTCCGTAAGCCATGCTGCATACATTCTTCCATTCACTTTGGAAGCACATGTACACCATGCAAGACTCAGCTGTACACAAGGCCATCGTTATTAAGTCAGTACATTTTAATTAGTAACGATGATCTAGCACAAATGAGACAGTGCTGAACTTGGGGAGTAATGGGGCAAATGGTCGAAGAGGCTGTAGCAGGAATAAAAATTAGATAGAGCGCTATCTCCCTCCTTGAATAACTCTAGAACACCCATAATTTTATATTGCCCTGTTTATCTAGGTGAAAGACAGTATACTACTTGCAAGAATGCTAACTCCGACAACTACGCACAAACACACTACATCTTATCTTATAGAGGCTCATGAGGGTTATGATATAATAAACAATGGCAAATGGAATATTTCTACCAATGAGAAACTGTGACAAATCTTAAGGTTTTTAGCAGTAGAGAGATAAATCTGTATTACTAGTGGCTGGAATTAACAGGATCATAGTACTACACTATAAGTCCACAAGTGTACCAACAATTCCCAACAAATCTAAAAAAAAACTAAATACATATGCAAATATGCTCATGCAGTTTCCACAAGGCAAACAATCCTCAAATGTGTGTATCTCAGGAATGCTGATTTGCAAGAGTACTTTTCTCCAGTTGCAAAAGTTTTTGTTAAAGTTATGTTGCAGGGATTCTGCGGAGTCACAGAACTATGTTTTGGATCATGGAACCTTAGTGGGCAGGGACTGAGTCATCTACCACCTGAGTACCCATGAGTCTGGGGACCGACTAGCTATAGTGTCTCACTTGCCCTCCTACTCACTCACAGAGGAACATGTGATTAGACACCCCAGAACACAACACTCCCAACCCTCGCAGGACACACCTTTTCACTCTCACTCTAGTACCAGTCCACAATGAGACTTGACAGAGACACAAGAAAAGTTTAAAATGTTTATTTTAACTAATGTGCTGTACTGTGCAGTATAAGCGCCACAACAAGTAGAAAAATGCCTAACACAAATACGGTTAGCATGGCAAGTAGTTCATAAATCATAAAAGGTTCTGTCATTGTATTCGACAATGGGGCCTAACCCCCCTCTCCTTCTACAGAGGCAAGATGATTATACATTAGAAGATCTCTGGGTGTTTTAGCAGCAGACCCTGTACCTCAGTCCATAGATGAAAGATCTACATAACAGGTGCTTTCACGCTCTCTTCTCTTGAACGATCACTCCTGTGTACACCTATGTGACCAAAGTATATATTACCAAACATGTTATATGTTACCAAACAACAGTGCATCTGAGTGTTTTGTCTAGGTGCTATGGCCTGACCAGAACAGAATAATAAGGGGCAGTGTTGTGCAGTGTTGAGACTAAATCCCAGGAAAGAACAAAATGCAAAAACAACAGCATGTTCTGTGTGAAAGTTGCAGTGTGGCACAAAGCAAAATATTTTCGTGTAGTAACGTAAGCAAAGCAGAAGACAGTCTGCAACAGGCTCAAACTAAAATAAGGAAAACGACAATGGCCACATGGACCATGTGACAATATCACTTCCCTTATTCTTTCAGAAACATCGGCTCAGGATGAACGCAATAAACGTTTTAGAACATATTTTGTCATTATAGAATTAAGGAAAACTTGCAGTGATTAATGATATGTGCACCCATTGAAAAAGGATCTAGCTTGGTAACATTCCTTAAAAAACAAATTCAATAAGGAACACATAATGGGTACATTTTGGCAGAAAATCAGTGTGTGGAAACAATGGAACAATGATTTTAAAAATCAAGAATAAGAGGGTTGTTTAAAAGGTGCAAGCAGGATTCAAGTTTTTGTGGAACAAAACCACCAGAAGGTCATCAGCACATAAGCACTTCCAAACTATTTCTCACCATTCACATACCACCTCAAAGAGCAGGAGCTCTCTGAGTAACAAATTCTTTATGGGTGGAGGAATTGATTTTAGGAATGCTGACACCCTGTCTGTGATGTTTATGTTTAGATTTGTGTGGTCTATCTTTGTTGGCTTTCGAGTGATTCCAACTTCCAAGGGTTTATACAGTATTTGAGATATTCAGGGTTTATATCCTTTTTGGTCCACCATAAATCTGCCCTCATCAAATCCAATTGTCGAGGTAAAGAGGAAGACTTTACTATGACAGAAGATGAGATGAGAAAGCAATTTCTCTTGTTAAATTTTTTATTTTAATTCATTCCGATATCATCATTGCATTTTTGTAATTGTATTCATTGCATTCTGTTCCTTCTCACTAAATTAATTTGGCAATTTTTGCATGTTTATTTTCTGACTGGAGCATCTTGCATATCATTTTCCATGGTGCAATACTTGCTGCTTTTGGGAAGATACCAAGGGTAAGGTAACAATTTCTCACAGTCCCCTGTTTACATATTAATTAAATTGTTTGATTTTTTGTGAGCTGATTCACAGCTCATATCACAACTGAGGCCTGTCACCTAAAGCTTAATGTTGTATCCTGCTTTTGTAAATGTCATGCTATTTTACCACCAGTGGAATGTTGATGTGATGATGCTGTTCAGAATGTTGGGAATCTGTTAGAGCAGTCGCAGTTGAGTCACAGTTGAGTGGTCTGAGCAGCATGCTGGCTGCTCCTGGTGGGGTTTTCTGTGGTTCTGTACTTCTCATCTATGTATCCTGTAACCTTCCTCAATAATTCTTCATGAATTTCAAACACGGATACCTGGAGTAAATCAATACAAATTTATGGCGATGATTTGATGCAAAGAACCTGCGTATTCTGTCAAGACCTTCATTTTCAAACATGAGGTATCTCCTGTTCTTGAAGGACCTGTTGAACCTTGCAAGCCTCAGTCAAGCTGAAAGAATTTCTGTGTATCTAACTTGCATGTTTATTATTCACTGGCATCCTGAACCCCACCAGGGACCTTTCCATTGGTCGCCCACAACTCTATCGTGTCAGTTCCAGTTGTTGCTGCTTCAGCTGTACATGAGCTCTTGTCCCTGACAATAACGACGCGGAGGGAGAGATTCAACAATTCAACATGTACTTTACTTTTTACAGTTTCTGCTCAAGCGTGTTTTTCTCTCCTCCACTTGGACACATTACGCTACAACAAACTTCTACAGTACTAAGGTAATCAGTGGCTGTCTGAGTTTTGGCTTCCTATGTGAAGTGAGGTGCTTACGTTTTACATAAGGCTGTTTTTCTGCACGTTCATCATCATTGACTCTATTCCTCTTCAAGACTTTCCTTTGTGTGGATTTTAATGTGTGATCATCTACTCAGCGTTTCTCCGTGCCAGCGCTGCACCGGTGTGAACTCTACTTGTGTCAGTTTGCTTTCTACTACTGACATTTTTAAAGTAATACATCAGGACTATACTTTGTTTGCCATGTTTCCCTGCTTGCTGCATTTGGGGACCGTCATGGTGAACTATGTTTACGTTTTAATGAGTGATTTCTTCACTATTTTGTGCCCTGTAAAAGAAAATAGTTGCTCTTTGTTTTCTTTTTAAATTAAAAAATGGCTTGTGCATCTTGTTCACAGTGTCGCGTGGAGCTGCTCAAGAACCCTTCCTGACGTCTTGCCATTCTTCAATCCTGCCGTCAGACGCATAGCAGCATAAGCGTGCCTGTAGCCACCCGGCTGGAGTCCTCGGTCAGTTTACACACAAGATTGCTCTGCAGTGTGCTTGCCAACCACGCACTGCTTTTGTCAATAAAGCACTATTCAGATTTATGAAGACCGTGAACGTCGCAGCTTCTTGATTGTTGCATCGCTATACTCGTAAGTGCAACCGTTGACAACCTCAACGCTTGGTTGTGAGTTAGTTTTCTCTCTAGTTCAAACCTTGAGCACTGTATCTTGCTTGAGATCTTGTGGTACGCCTGTCCCTCATTCATCGCAGTGACAGGCACACCACTGACTTTGATATCGCATTCCTCAACCCAAGTACAGCGTTTTGAAGTACTGATTAACCTTCACGCAGGAGTCAAATTTTTCGCAAGGACATATTACTGCTACTTTGGCATTATACTTATTCTTCAATGCGTTAAACTTATTTGTGTTGCTAGTTTTGCTTCCTGCAATGTTTATTTATGGGGCTTTACATTTGTTTTGTATAGTAAGCAAACTTATTAGTTTGTGTGCTCCGATCTATGCTTACTAATTGTGTTTGTTCATACACTGATGTGTGTCACATGGACATGAAACATGTACACACTTAGCTGTAACTATCTGCAATTGAAATGTTTATGTACACTGTAATTTAGACTGATGTAAGAGTGGTTGTGTTTTACCACGTGCATTCATGTTTTAGCTTTTTGTACAATGAGTTCAGTTGGGTCTACAATGTGGGTTCTTAGACCCTATGTACTCACCGCTAAGAGTCCATTATTTCAATTTTCACATACTGTTTTATTTTATCCTTCATAGGATTGTACAATGAGTTCAGTTGGATCTACATTGTGCGTTCATGGACCCTACGTACTCACCGCTAAGAGTCCATTATTTAAAATTTTTATCCTAAGGATTGTACAATGAGTTCAGTTTGATTTACATTGTACGTTTACGGACCCTTAGTACACACTGTTTAGAGTCTATCATTTCACTTTACTTGTTATTTTATTTTTGGGGATCGCAATGGGTTGTAGTCCCATCTGCTCATTTATGCATGGATTTACATCCTTTTTTCAACTGTTAACCATTTCTATTCCTAGGTATAAGTCATGAGTTCAGACCCATATAATCTGGTTAACGTTAACGTTTCCAATCTCTTTCTTGAATTTGGAGATATCATGGGTTCTGACCCATATACTGTTGTTGACATTGGCTAACCTGCTCTGGGTTTTTAGTCACATGTTCCCTTACATATGTGTTTTAGGGTCCAAGTCCTCTTACGGCATTGCTCTCAGTGTCAACTCCATATTACGTTGCCTGAACACGGTTTATCGTTGCATGGTTTTTGTCCCATGTTCACTTCCATTGGGCACATCTTTACTCTTGCAATGGGTGTGTTACCTTAGTCTCTCTCCTGTTTTTATTTTTTTCCCGACGTCATGTTTTCTCATTATTGTATTGTTAAATTTTGCAACGTAATGTTATGTTCTGATTATTTCACTTTGTTGTATTTTTTCTCATCTCTCATCTGACTCTCATGTTTTCATTTTGTTTATTTTCTGTTACTTTTGTCATATCAAGTTTCTGTCATTTACCTTATTCTCAGTTCTTTTTCGGTCTTCTGTTTTCTTTCTCTTATTGTACGGCATGCTTGTTTTTTGTTCCTCTTTTGTATGTCTTTTCGTGTCCGTGTCTGGGTTCACTTCAGTGTTGTTTCTATGCTGTTTCTTGCATCCTCGCATGTTTGCCTGGCCAGCTGGTGTGCTTGGGAGTTTGTTATTTGTGTCTTTGCCTTCTTCCTTTTTCTTTGTAGAAGGGAGGATGGGTTATTCCTGTCTCTTTCTCCATCTCTCTTGTTCTCTCTTCTTTGCATTTGTTTTCTATCTTGATATCTCTTCACTTCATTCTTCTCGTTACTTATGTTTAATTATTTTGCCTTCTCTATCTCAGGTTCTCCTCTTTAGTTTTTTTATCTATTTTGTTTTTCCGTATAAGAAAGGGGGATATGGTGTATCTTGCTTTTGTAAATGTGATGCTATTTTACCACCAGTGAAATGTTGCTGTGATGATGCTGTTCAGAAAGTTGGGAATCTGTTAGAGCAGTCCCAATGATGACACCTAACTCCTATTAATTGTAAGCTCCTGCTGAGAAGCTAGAGTGAATGCATGGAATGGTTTGCTTGAGCACACAACACCAATCTTAAAAACCAACAGTAATAAATAACACTGGACAAACCACTAACCTTGTGTTTGGGAACAGCTTACTGACCGGCATAAAGTGCTTCAACACCTCCTCTGGGGTAGTAAATGCTATTTAAATACAATTACAATTAAAATTAAAATATCATACCTAAAAAACAAATGTGCTTCAGAAAGTGGCCTGGGTTCTTCCACAAATGTCAAGGCAATGCGTGGTCCCCTGAAACCGATGATGATTGTATATAATGAAGAGGTATTAGGATTAAGATAAGGCAAGATATATGGCTCGGTGGGTGACAGTTCTGTGGGTGGCAACAATCTGGATCCCTTACACCAGTCATGCAGCTGCTGGTAAGGAAACATACCCGAAGCTGTGGTGCTTATAAGTCATGATGTTCTGCAGCATGGTCTGGGTACCACCATCTTCACTAAACCATACATGGATTTCCATCACTCTCATTTTGCAAAGCTCCGCCTTAGAACTAAGGATATTATTGTAACAAAGTATCCTCTTTATCACTAAGCAGTGTGAAAGGTAGACGGTTCAGATGCTTGAAACACCCTCTCTCTCAAAATGCTGCACTGCAACTCTATTGTAATGAGCCAATGACGTCTGTTTCCTGGGTAAGACTATTGTGTGTGCTGACTTCCAACTAACACTGGAACAAGTTTTTTGATGACATGTAATTTAAGAAGCATGATTTAATTGCTGCTGCTGTTAAGAGACACGTTCATTTAATATATTCACTGCTTTTGAAGGTGGCTGCCCAACTTAACAGGATTAATACAAAAACATGCTCAACCAGTTCAGTTCTTTTCAGCTGTGTCGTTATTCATGGCCTGCGAAATGTATACATAACAATTTTATTTGCATATTTTAAAATGTCAGAGGTATCAGCAGTATCATGCCTTTGAGTGTGTGAACACAACCAGTGATTTTATGGGGGGGGGGGGGGGGGGGGAAATCCGGTTAGGGACAACCTTGTGGACTTTCCAGTGATCCGATACAAATTGCCCATTGTGTAAGAAGCGCATGCTTCGTTAAACTGATACAATTGCGTGGTTTTTAAGTGAAATATTAGAAAGGCAGGCATGTAGTCACAGTTTTTAAGTATGCTTTATTCTTATTTACATTCACAAAGTTATTAGACCAAATGTGAAAAAACATGTTGATGAATCTTGCATCTTTGTGCACCAAGCAAACAAAGGTAGGACAAAAAAAATTAAGACTAAACTAAATGCTCTTAACAACATTCCTAAACCTCAAAATGCAATTGGACTAATTAGAAATTGTTTTTTCTTGCTGCAGGCAGCTTTAATAAAATTATGAACTTTTATTTGAAAAGTTAAATAATTTCTTGTGCCGTTGAGAGGAGAGGACAAATTCTTTCACTATTGTCTGTAGATCAACTGAGTCCACCATCTCTTTATGTAAGTTGCATCCAGCTACATTGAGTCAGTCTTTTCTGGGACATAGTTGATTTGAGACATATTTTTAAAAGTCGGTGGAGACCACTGAAGCTGCTCTCAGCCTCACAAGAAGATACTGGGATAACCAAAAGAATCTGCAGTACCTTCTCATCCTGTAAAAAGAAAGCTCTCTCTGTTGGTAGCATTTTTCGGAGTATCTCTGCTAATTCCCAGACTGAAGAGTACTTGAACATACTTGATAATATAGTTAATTGAGCTGAAAGCAGCAAAGGGTCAATTTATTTGTATTGAGCAATAGTTGCAATGCCATTCCCTGTTAAAAAGCACCTTTTCAAGTTTTTCATAGGTTTGGATGCCTTCCTTCCTGGTCAAAATGCTGAGAGAAATGAAGAGAAACTGTATCTAAAAGTTCAAAACACTGAGGGTGATAGCAATCCCTGGCAGCTGCAGGATGAAGACTTTCTGCTGCACCATCATCTTTCCGTTTAAGGATTCACTGCAGTTGTGGCATTTCAATGGCATTAAGATGGCACTTAGCAGTCATGTGGTTCTTGGAATCGAGCAGACAATAGAGCGACTCATCACTATGAAGCTTTGGTATTGCAGTCCTTGCTATATTCACAGAACCTAGTAAATCTGACACAGTTTGTCATCGTCCGTGCATGAGAATATTAAAACACTCCAGAAGCAGCAGTACTTGGAGAGCCATCTGAAGACCTAGGATAGTTGTTCCTCTCTGAAAGTGTGCCAACAAACCAAGATCACAAGCAGACACATCACCACTGGACTTGAATGTTGATAATTGTTCTAGGGTTTCCAGATAAGGTTCACAATTATCCATTAATTTTTGTACATCTTTTACATGGACCGTCCAGCGTGTTGAACACAGTGGCTTTATTTTAAACACATTTGCAGCACCTTATACACTGTGCTGAATGAGGTCTGAGAATATTGTACAGCATGTCACAGATTTCCCAAGTTCTTGGACATAAAGTAGTGCATCTTCCATTATGATACATTTATGTGCATGTGCTGCCGCCATGGATTGGATTTTTACAATGTGCTCCAGAAAGGACATAAACAGCAAGAGGTTGTTATTGGCATATTAATGCTTGTGCACCATGGAATTTCCCTGCCATATTTGCTACATCATTATATGTTTGTGCTCTCAGCTATGACAGAGAAAGACCATGGTGGCATAAAACATCCTTTACAGCTGTAGCAATTGCAGTACGAGTATTATCAGCCTGATACAGTCCAATAAAATGCTCATGAGGGTACAGATCTTGGTCAGTGTAACAAATACAAAAGCTTTCTTGTTGCTGACCAGATATATGCTGGGCGCTATCAACAATTACTGTGTATGGATTCTCACTAATATTTGTACAAAATTGATGAAAAATTGCATAGGACAATAACCAAAGAACTTCATTTTGGATGTTTGGGCTGAGATATTCTGCTCGATTTGCTATAATCCACTGTTTTGTAAAACGCACATCCTCTTCTCATGCAAAAAGAAATTGACGGAAATTCCCATCGCTGTCATCATGACCTCGAAGGGCAAGGCCTTGCTTTGACAGAAGAGCTATGGTATGAATGATCTTGTTAAGACAAAGTCAGGCTTCTTTCTGTTGTTGTTGGACTTGCTGTGAGAACTGTTGATTGATGTTGATTGAATGGTTGGCCTCCTCTATACTGTGCTAGTTGGCTCAGTGCATATTAATGTGCATAACTATTCTGGTGCTTTTTGAACCTTTCTATTGCCTTCTTCCAGGTGGTATAACCGGTGCTGCAAAATGCTTCCTCTGTGTTCTTGTAAATCTCAGTTAATTTCAGTGACTTAGGGCCATATGTAGGTAAATTACATTTACCGATTCTTAAATACCGAATTTTACCGATTTGGTATTTGTGAATCGGTAAATGTAATGTAGGTAAAAAAATACCGATTTGGTAAGTGTCGGTATTTTAGAATCGGTAATTACCGATTCGGTAATGGTAACTTGTTTCCCATTGATTCCTATGGGCCAGGAGGCCAATAGGAATCAATGGGAAGCCAGTTACCATTACCGAATCGGTAAATACCGATTCGGTAATGGGGGGAGGCATCATCATGGGTGGCAGGGTGTCACATTGACACCCTGTTGCACCCCTGATTCGTCCATGTGTGCACATGTGGCGCACATACATGCCCTAGGGGCATGTATGTCTGCCACATTGCACACTTCACAGTGCACAAAAATGCATTTTTACACCTATTCGTCATTTACCACCAACTTTTAGTTGGTGGTAAATAACGAATCCCCACACCCACGACACACTCCCCCTACATCTCATTTCTGTATTCGGTATTTACCGAATCGGTAAAATTACCGATTCGGTAATTTTACCGATTCGGTAAATTACCGAATACAGAAATGATCCCCCTACATAGCAAAAGCCTAAATACCGGTCGGTAACAGTATATTTACCGAAAATCGGCCGTTACCGACCGGTATTGGACTACCTACATATGGCCCTTAGTGTTTGCACAGTGAAAGCATAGCAATCATGCCGCTCTATCGGTGAAATGCAGCCAGGGGAAATCCTGGAACCATCTTTCTTGAAAATGCAGAATGCGATTTTTCTTAGTTTGTTACTGTGTTACAATGATTTGAATGGGCACAGTGCTATCATGCAGTTGGGTTGATGCCATTGCGCTTCCAAGTGTTCCCTCGTTATCCTGAAGACTTGTTGTTGATGCAAAACAACTGTTTCTTCAATCACCTGAGGCAGTGACAACTCCACAAAATGTTTCTGGGGCTCGGGTGTAATCACTTGATGTTTCTAAATCTGCTCCCCCAACTCCATATTGAATTGCACACTGCAGCTATGGCATATTATTGCAATGAATCACATTAATTTCTGATTTGTCTGAATATAGGTTCACTTCACTTGGCTGTTTCTTTACAAATAATTTCTGGATGTCCATTCTTGGAGAAAAGGAAAAATAAGTTTATATCAGCTGCTATTTGGGGATATAGAGAATAATTAACTGCAGTTTAAAAGTTGCACACAGTTTTTTTGTGTGCACCCTCACATGTGATCAACACAGGGAGTGTTAGGGGCAAAACCTCCCTCCAGCATAAGGACCCTCTCCCAATGTAGTGTGACAGCAAGTGTGTGTAAAGACTTCCTAGAAGGTCTATCCAGGTACTTTATGACACCGTTAGGTTCCCACAGCAAAAAGAGCATTCTAGTCTGCAACTTACCTGACTAAAGTGTTTCAGCAATACATATGACAAAGCAGCTTATATTTTGCAGTGGCAGAGGAACCTACCTGAAAGTTCTCATTTTGCTCACTATGACAGGCAATTTGGTCAAGAACATCTCCGAAAGCAAAGTATATTTGTACTTGTGACTAAAAATGAATCTGTTGGGGAACATCATATGACATTGTAAGGTTTTTGTTTTTGATCACAGTAATGCACGTACAATACTACAGAATATTTCAGTACTCAGCATAGAAAGAGAAAATGCACAAATGATGTGATGCTGGGAAAGGGAGTGCATTGTCACAATTTGACCAAAAAAGTATCCAAAAAGATTGGGCAATAAAGTATTCATATTGTACACTAGACACAACCCTATAATACACTTACTTATTAGCAGTGGTAGTAGCAGCGGCCCTCTTTTGCGATTTTCTTGATCCACTCGCTGGCTGTACGTTGCTGGTCTGATGAATACTGGATTTTGGAGGCAGGTGGTGCTGAATTTGCTTCTGTTCAGGGACTCTGGAGACTTACCTCCAGGTAATAGTTCAGGTGAGCCAAAGTTCATTCTGTGGACTTGGAGTTGTACGAGGCACTGCTGGTTACTCAAGGGAGGCACAGAGATGGTTGTGCTCAGTTATTGAACTTGTGGTGCAAGTACATGAAACTTAGGGGCTTGAGACCTAATTTTCAATAACAGTATCCTGGGCTAACCCACCATCAGGCTTAAAACTTCACACAGTTTCAAGTGCAATTGAGCATGATGAAACACAGAACCATGAACCAACATTCCATGTACCTGTTTAGTGAGAGTGTGTGTGTGTGTGTGTGTGTGTGTGTGTGTGTCTGTGCGTGTGTGTGTGTGTGTGTGTACGTACGTGTGTGTGTGTGCGTGGGTGTGTGGGTGTGTTTGCATGTGTGTGCATACATGTGTGTATGTTTGCATACATGTGTGTGTGTACAGTGAGCATGTGCCACATGCATGGTTAAGGATTTTGTGTGTGTGTCTGACAACATTGAAGTGAGTCGGATCCATTTTGGAAGCCCCTGGTTTAGCAAGGGACAAGATAGAGAGCGATAATAGTTTTCCAAATACTGAATGCTTATTGCCTGCATTCCTGTGGCTGGAGGGTGGAGAAACCCTTAATGCATCACAAAGTATAAAACACAATGCAAAAATCTTTTGTTGTCTGACCTATGGGAAGAGTTATTACAGATGAATGATATGAGTGTAGCGTGAACTCAAACTGCATTATCTAGTGCAAAAATATAAGAAGCCCTATGACATAAATTTGCAATAAGAATAAATCTCATGGGATGCTCGCAATAATTAGATGCAGTGTTTGTGTGGAAGAGAGATGCTTACCAATGTAAAAAAGTCTTCTGTACATGACAAATATGAGATGCTCACAGAAGATAGGTATTGAGAAATATGCAGAACAAAGTGTGTGGGCAAAGCGCATATATGAGGTCTTACTGATTGTTAGAAATGGGTTTTCTGGTTGACTAAGGTACACACCAAGCCAGGCAGGACCACTACTCTAGTCAGGGTAAGCTAGATACACAAATGAGATAACCTGTGCTCACCCTCTGGTAGCTTGGGGCAGAGCAAGCAGGTTTATCTAAAGAGGCAATATGTAAAGAATGCGTGCATCACACACCCACATTAACACAATGAATACATCACAAAAAGACTCCACGCAGGTTAATGAAGATTAGCTTTTGCATTATCAGTAAATCAAGTCCAAAACAATAAAAATCTGCGAAATACTTTTTAAGTTATACTGGTACAAAGTATTGCATTAAATGCACGGTTTCCAATTAGGGCAATATTGTGCTAGCAGCCTTTACGATCAAGTGCTTACTGATGTGTACTACTTTCTCACTGTAGCTGGAAAAACAATGATCAACGCAGCACTCTGGATATGGTTTTGAATGGATTTCTCGGGACCAATGGAGTCCAACTAAGCCGTGAGGGCACAAGTCCGTGTCTGGGACCTCGGGGACCCCACTCCCCGCTACAGTACCTTTCCAGCCGGAGTCACGGCAGACAGGCAGGCTATGCGGGACTGTCCTTGCTTGGTTGAGGCAGTGGCTGCAGTTTTCCGGAGTAGGAAGCTCCAGGTGCGTAAAGGTCAATGATCTTTGTGCCTCTGGCCACGTCCCTGCCACCAGGGCAACGCGTCACAATGAAGCCATGCTGGAAGGTGAACCAGTCGCGGCAGAGTTTGAAATCGGCACACACAGCTGCTGGAAGTTGTAGCACAAGTCAGACTAACTGGAGCTCTGATTTGGGGCCAGGTAAGAGCCACCTCCTCCACATCCAATGAATATAGTAAGCAAGTGACCCAGCACACTCCACTACTTCTCAGCGATTTGCCATCACATTCAAGGAGGTGCTGAAGTCTTTCCTGACCCTGAGAAATCGATGAACAGGGGGCAAGCCAACAAGCACTTGGAGAACACTGGAAGTTAGTCACAATGCAGAGGCAGCAGTCAGCAGGCCAGCACAGGAAGGCAGGTTGCAAAGTGGCACTTTCTCCTACAGTTCAACAAGCAGCAGGCCAACACAGCAGAGCAGCTAGCAAAGTGGCACCCACTCCAGGCAGCACAGCAGTCTTTCTGGAAATGTGTTGGTGTAGAGTCAGCACTGTCTGAATACAAGTCCAAATGTGTCTGATTAGATGGGGGTCAGAGACCCAGTACTTTTACCCAAAAGTGCCTTTGATGTAGGGGGTGACTTCAAAAGAACTCTTTGAAGTCCACAGGTCCCCTTTCAGCCCAGTCCTGTCTGCCAGCATAGCTGTGGGGGGGGGGGGGTACTTCAGCCCTTTGGTTGGAGACAGCACACTACCTATTCATGTTAAGTGTTACCTCTTTTCCTCTCTCCAGCCCTGGATGAACCATCAGTATGCAGATGAATACAGATGCAGTTGAATGTTCTGTGTTGTGGCTGCCCAGAAGGAGTGCACAAATGTAGCTGTCACCCAGACCAGACATGTTTTGGAGACAGGCTGTCAGGCACACAGAGAATAAGTGCGGAGAAATGTCCACTTTCTAAAAGTGCAAAAAGAAAAATTGATGGACAGAATGCAGAACAATGTCATACATTCACCCCAGCACAGAGATCTGGGCCTAAATCCATTGTTTTTTTTCTCCCCATGCCATTCCACTCTGAACACAGCCATATGCAAATCAGTCTTGACCCTGTGCCCAATGGGAACAGTCCAGCCCGAAATACCAGGCCAGGTCCTCCCTGGACTGGAAACAAGCATTCTAGGACCGGTTTCAGGGTTTCACCCCTCATCAGCCAGGATAGCTTGATTCCAGTGGCATGGAGAGCAGGGGACCCACGTCTGGGCATACCTGTCCCACTCAGGGTGAAAAATGCAAAAATATAAAATTGATGGAAAGAATGCAGAACAATGCCATACATTCACCCCATTCGAGGACCTGGCTTGGCAGTTCGGACTGGACAGTTCCCATGAGGCACATGGTCAAGACTGATTACATATAGTCAGGTCTAAACTGAGGTGGTATGGTAAGCAAAATAATGATGGATTTAACCCAGATCTCTTGACTGGGGGTGAATGTTTTGATTTGTTCTGCATTCCATCAATTGTCTGTCTTTCACTTTCTAAAAGTGGCATTTTTAAAATAGTAAAGTTAAATCCAACCTCACCAGCAAGTAGGATTTATCAATTCCATTCTAAACATAGGAAACATCAAAAGATTATATATCTCCGATCAGGAATTACAGCTTAAAAGTGTATTAAAGAATTCTCAATGCTAACATATGAGAGGGGTAGGCCTCACAGTAATGAAAACCCAAATAGGCTGTTTGTCACTACCAGGACATTGCAGACCACAACAGTACATGTCCTATATTTTACTTACATAGCACCCTGTCAATTGGGCTAGCTAGAGCCTGCCTTAAGGGTGACTTATTTGGAATAAAAAGAGGGTGTAAGGCTTGGCAAGTAGTTTTAAATGTCAACTCGCAGGGGGCAGTAAACTGCACACAGGCACTGCAGTATCAAGTCTGAGACAGGTTTGAAGGGTTACTTCTGTGGGTGGCACAATCAGTGGTGCAGGCCCTGGGTATATGGTATAACATTTTACAAGGGACTTACAAGTACATTAAATATGTCAATCAGGTATACGCTAATTACACACATGTCTAGGTAAGAAGCACATGCACTTTAGCAGTGATTAGCAGTGGTAAAGTGCTCATAGCACAAAGGACAACAAAAAGATACAGCAGACTGATTCCTCTCAACAACTTCAACAATGTTCTTTTGTTGAACATCAACTAGAACTTAAGATCCTGTCCCATTTATCTAATCTAGGGCTGCTAAAAAAGTAATAATATATCTACAGAACTTAGTGGGAGTACTAATCCCCCGGCTACTGCTTTCAGGAGAATTGCCAGCCTGCTTAACCAGCTTATGGTTATTTATCTGAATACTCGATCCATGGTCAAACATCAGTTAGAAACATTCCAGTTGCTGGACTCTGAAAAGCCTGAAATTCTATTGCTCTCACCCGAGTCATCCCCCCAACATCCTGGCAGCACTTCTAGATAATATTATTGTAGGAGAGTAGGATCTGCACTTATGTTGCCCCCACTTTTTTCTGATGTATACACTGGTTTCTGGCTATAGTCTGGCTGGGTCCCTGCTGATCAGGGCCCCAGTCTCTCTGTTCTCTCTAAACGACTTGGTGTGCATATTAGATGCACTAGTGATTGGATACTGTGGTACCTTATGAGCCCCTAGTATATGGTACCTTAGGTACCTAGTGCATAGGCACTTCACAGGCGTACCAGGGGCTGAAGCATGTATTATGCCACCCCTGGGAAGCAGACTCAATCTGACACCACAGGCCTGCTACTGCAGCCTGGGTGAGGTAGTGTTAGCACTCCTCACTGAGGTATAGGTTCCTATATCTCACCATACACACACATATAAACCTATCAGCCACCCCTATGGCAGGCCCTATCAATCCTGAGGGCAGGGTGCTTGGTTTACAATGTGAGGGGGTGCCTCTGCATGAGCAGGACCCCTCTGTAGCTGGCAGGGTCTATTCCTTGTGGCTGTTTGTGGATGCGGTTAAACCATATACTCTTAAGTGCATTATAACCTACCAGTAAATGTTAACTTTGGAATGACTGCATCAAAACATGTCGTGTTTGGTGTCAAACAACTTGGAATCATACCCCCACACCAGTAACTGGTGTCGGAGTATGATCCCACCCTTCTAGAGGGGACGACATGTACCTACTGTGGTAACACGGTAGAAATCTGAAAGAGCCCTGGCATTACAAAATGGATGCCACCAGCACAGACACTGGGCTGCCCTCCTGCTGCTGACTGAAACTCGCAGTGGAGGAGGCCCAACAATAGGCATCCTGTCACAGGGAGGTGTCACTACCTTCCAGACAGGATTTAGTGTATTGGAGCTGGGTGGGTGCACTTCTGGAGTGCTTTGAAGTCCTGCACTGGGGGAACAGTAGGCTCCTCTGTGCATATGCCAGCTCAAACCGGTTCAGGGGCTACCTGTCCCTGCTCTGGTGTGAAACTCGACAAAGGGAAGTGGGTGTATCCACCCCCTACCCTGACCCTCCCAGAGGAGTGGTCCTAGAGCTAATCCCTCCCCTATCTTCAGTATAAGATAGGAAACCTTGCCATTGCAAAGTAGATAACCCTGGACGATGCTCTACAAAGAAGAATCCTGGCCCTTCGACGTTCCACTACCTTTGGAAGACAGAATAATCTCCCTTGGAGTCAAGGAGTGACTCCCCTGCTTGGCAGGCACCAAAAACTCTAATCAATGATCGCAAACTTTCCCGCTCCCACCGGAGTCCGAAGTCCCTGCAGCCCCGGAAGTAAATTTCCTGACTTCTCGACAGCCATTGTGAGTCCCCAGCAGAGCTGAGGCAAGTGGACCCCACGAGTGACGAGGAACCACAATACCCGGGTACCGTGCACTATTGTCAAGTGCAACCCCTTCACGATGTTCTACAAACTTGTGCATTGGACCATTTGTGGCCCAAGCCTCCAGCAGGTTTTGCAGTGAAAATCAGAGGCCTACCCCATCCCAAGTGACTGTGGGCTCCTGTGAAGCATTTCCTCAAGATGCATCTTCACAATCCCTTGCCCGTTGGCTTGTGGGTCCTCAGAAGACTTTCTTATCAACTCAAAGGGCTCTCTTGGTTGCTACAGGCCTGCCCTCACTCACCCTTGCTGGGTGAGTCTCTCAGAACTTGCTAGTCTGCACCATTGACTAAATTCCCTTTCCAAGAGACTTGCTGTTGCCAAGGCTTGTTGGCTCCAATTCGGTTGCTGACACTGCAGTCAGCTGCAGACGTCGTGTGCCCTCCGAATCCAGCTGCTGGTCATCATCGATCCATCCTGGACCTCATGAGCGAAGAGTCAAAACACCCTTGATCACCTGAAATCACCCGACATCCGTGGGCATCCATCTTCCTGGCCCCGGGTCACTGGCAAGTGACTGTGAACACAGTCCCTTCAATTTTCAGGTCATCTGCATCTTGAATCCAGCCTTGGATTCCACCGGACACTTCTTCAGTCTTCTCAAGCAGCAAATCTTCTTTGGTCTCCATAGAAAACAGAGATGCGACGTGACCCGACACCAAAAGACACCTATGCACCCGGCTTCCCTGGGTGAGGTAACTCGTGCACTCCGGTGCCCCAGTGTGTGTTGGCCCTCGAATTACTTATCTTGTAAGGGGCTTGCTAGTAGACTTCCTCGAAGTACCCTAAAACTTTAAAAATCAAACCGCGACTTGCTCCATTGTCATCAATAGGGAACCCGTGGCTGTGTTCTCACACTGCATGCGTCTCCCGTGGGTCTGTTACTCACCTGCGTTTACTGCATTAGTGAAGCCCCAGCGATTCTACAGGCCCTAGGCCTTGTCATTCTGCAAGTCGACTTTCCTAAACCTCTTTTTTAGTATATGGTCTGGTACGCCCCTAGGGCCCCAGCCATATTTGTGCTTAACTTATTGTGAAACATTGATATTTGAATGTGTTCTGGAAGCAAGATGGCGGCCGCTTAGGTGGCCGGGTGAAAACACTAGCGGGCTACGTTGGGTCTAAACGCTAAATTAGGCCCCCATCTGGTGTATTGCTACTGCGAATTTAGCCCCCCCCTATGTTTGTGATACGGACGCTCACTAAGAGAGCTTTGGCGCTTCTGTTCAAAATCAACTCCCGATCAACGGAACGCCTCGTCCTAAAGTACCTGTTTCAGCGGCTTCGCGAAGTCGGTGTAATGGCTCCAAAGAACGCTCCGAAGAACGCGAGT
Source organism: Triturus cristatus (assembly GCF_964204655.1). Classification (NCBI taxonomy): domain Eukaryota; kingdom Metazoa; phylum Chordata; class Amphibia; order Caudata; family Salamandridae; genus Triturus; species Triturus cristatus. Next base: position 585,706,765 of record NC_140591.1, on the reverse strand, counting down.
GCATCCGGATTAAAGGCAGTGGCAGTGGCAGCATCAGCTCGAGGGGCACGGGGAGATACATTGGCTTGCCTGGATATCTCCGAACGGTCGATCGATGGAAAGCGCCAGCTCACTGCATCGGACCCGCCGAGGAGAGGGAGGGGCGGAGCTTCAGGAAAGAATCGTCCTGCCGGCCCCTCCGTTGCAGATCTGTTGATGCGGGGAAAGGAACCACGGGCAGAGGCGGAGACAGCCACAGCAACTGCAACGGCAACTACAACAAAAGCGATAATGGAGAAAGCTGCTACAAGACAGAAGCGGTGTAAGGAGGTGAGCCCAGTAAGGGTCTCTGGAACCTTAATAATCCCGAGTACAAAGAGTATGGGGGGCGATGGAGAGACTCAAGGTAGTGAACCCGAAGGCGAGGGCTCCTGTCTCAATAGTGATACTGAGTTTAGCTTGGAGACTGCAATTTCGACCCCCCCCCCCGGCCTCTCTCCCCCAAGATAAGGCAGAAGCAATGGCTATTGCCAGGAACCAGGAGATTAAAGAGAGTGGCAAAATTATGCAGGAGGAAGCTCCCATACCCATAGGAGAAGAGGAGGGAGGAAAGGGGTCCCGGCATTTCCCTTCGACATCTGAGCTGTATAATTTGTCTCTAGCAAAAGATATGGGGGCAGGGAGTAAGAATGGAACTGACACCGATAAGGAGCCAAGCAACGCTTTTTTTTTCTGTTTCAGAAGGGGCAGAGTGGTCAGATGACGTGTTAAGCTCATCGCCAGGGGCTAGTAACCTAGAGTCAGAACTTGAGGATAGTGACCCAGAGCCCCCGGTAATGGAAAAAAAGCTAATGCAGCCTCCCGGAATTCAGAGGCGGGAGAAAAAAGATCTGAGCTGGGACTATTCATCGGCTACCCCACTATCGGGTACTGGTATACCACCGACAGATACTGATACAATTTCCCCCACTCTGGAGGTAATACACCAGGCCATTCTCTCTCATAGAGAAGAGACACGTCAAGATAGCCGAAAGGCACAGGCCGCAATGAGAAAGATGCAGGGGGTAGTCAGAAAACTTTCCAAAGCATGTACTAACATGGGCGATAGAGTGACAAATCTTGAAGAAAGAATAGTATCAACAGAAGCGGAAGCAACCAGCGCACTAACTCAGACGGTGGCCCAAGGCGCTCAAATAAAGGATATTCAGTAGAAGCTGGAAGACTTCGAGAACAGACAAAGGAGGAATAATCTCAGGGTGCTGGGGATTCCCGAGGGGGAGGAGAGACAGGATACGAGGGCATATATTATTGATCTTTTTATATCAGCTTTCCCGGAGCTGTCAGAGTGGAGCTGGGCTTTAGAGATCCAGAGAGCACACCGAACTCCGATCAAACCTCGTGTTCGGTCTACTGAGGGGGACAAACCAAGGGCAATCCTTGTTTACTTTGGTAATTTCCTCTTGCGCCAGGCAATATCGGAAAAGGCTAGGCCAGAGGCAAGGAGATCAGTGGGAGAGGTCTCCTTCTTTGTACGGCCGGACTTCTGTCACTCAACTGTAGAGAGACGCTGGCGTTTAAGACAACTAATAAAGCCATTTCAAGAGAAAAATATTCAGGTCTATCTAATAAATCCGGCGCAATTCAAGATTATTCATGACAGGCATACAAGATTTTTTGCATCGGAAATAAAAGCCAGAGAATACCTGGATGCTTTGGACTTATAAAAGACCTATAAAAATTGCAGTAATACTGGTTTCGGGATGGCTTTGAAAGCCAAAGGAAGAGATATTCTGTTATTTGGGCTATATGTTGAATTTGATTTATGGGGGTGATTTAAAAAAAAAAATATTCTGTTTAACTAAATTTGATTGACCCAAGCCGCTAGTGCTTCACACACACATCACATGCACAGACCAAGGTCTGAGCGCTTCTACAGGGTGAAGGGAGTGGTGGGTGTTGGGGAGGTAGATGATTGGGTGGGGGGGGCTCGGGGGGGTGGGGTGGGGGGGTCCTGTTGGAGGGGAGGGGAAAAAGAAATACCTGGTATTGTATGGTAACTTTGAAACAGATTCGTTATATAAAACTGATGTTGGTTGGTTGTATCAATTGGGTGTGGTTACTTAGAAGAAGAAAATGGGTAGGCTTAGGGTAGGCACAATGAATATTGGTGGCCTGAATGATTGGAGGAAAAGGCAACGGCTAGGACAGTTTGTATGGTTAAATCACTTAGACGTAGTTTGTCTTCAGGAAACCCATATTCCTTGGGCAAAAAGATTTCTTTTAAATATTAGAGGATTTAATTTGTTGGCGTGCTCCACCCAGACATCTAACATCAGAGGGGTTGCAATTTTGGCTAAATCATTTGTAGGGGGGGCAAAACGCCAATTATCAGATGCCCTCGGTAGATGGGCATTAGTAGAGCTTGATATGGGATACACAATGTGCACAATATATGGCTCGAATCAGGATGATCCCTAATTATTTGAACAGCTGGAGATTGAATTAGTTAACTGGACAAGACCCCTGATAGTATGTGGGGATCTCAATATCTCGGTCGATTTTGGCAAAAAAAATAGTATATATACAGGCCGTAAACCCAAGGTATATCGCACATTAAAAGCTCTAAGGGATTCACACGAGTTGATAGATGTTTGGGGGAATAAGAAGCCAAATTAACCTGGGTTTACATATTTTTCCCACCCATTCAATAAATATACCAAATTAGATTATTTTTTGATTTCTAGCTCTGAAATTAAGAATGTTACAATTGAGAAGCTTCCAAAAATTTTGTCGGACCATAGCCCATTAATTCTGGAGATTCCGGTAGATAGTCCGAATAGTAAACAAACAAAATGGACATTTGAGAGGAAGCTTCTAGTTAATCCCAGTTTTGTTGAACATATAAGGAAGCGGACCCAGGAGTATTTTAATATGAATCGCTATAGTGCATCCAGAAACACTGTTTGGGATGCATTTAAGGCAGCTCTTAGAGGGGAAACAATAAGCTTTTCAGCTAAAGGGAAGAAAGAAGAGCGTGAGAATAATAACAGATTAATGGGTCAGTTAGCTGAAGCAGAGGAGCAACATATTAAATATATTAGCCAGGGGGGTGAGATCTCGGGGATTAAGCAGAAGATTATATGTATTAAAGCAGAGATACTTAAAGAGATAGCACAAAAATCTGCTGATGAATACCAGACCCAGAGGGGTAAGCTCTATGAGACGGGAGAACAGGCAGGAAAATTGTTAGCCCTACGGATCAGACAGGAAAATATAAAGAATAAAATAACTAATATAGTAAAGGGGGAAAGGTCTTATACTGAACCAGAAGATATAATAAATGTGTTTCAACACTTCTATCAGCATTTATATAAGGAAGGGAACCTGTCAGATGATGACAGTCATGAATTTATAGACTCAGGCCCACGTCTAGGTAGCCAAGATTTAGCGGTACTGGAGAAAGATTTTGAAAAAGGGGAGGTTGCAGAAGCAATACAAGATTTACGTGCCGGGAAGGCTGCTGGGCCCGATAGCATTCCGCTAGAGGTATACAAATGTATACAGAATGAGATCGTTATCATACTTCTGGATTTATTTAACGGTATAATGAGCTCCGGGGTAATCCCGGATTCATGGAAAGAAACCAACATAATAGTCTTTCATAAAAAAGGGAAGCCCCCAGAGAACCCGGCTTCATATCGCCCAATATCCCTTATTAATAGTGACAATAAGATCTACGCAAAGGTAGTGGCCAAAAGGCTCGGAAGGATCATAGGCGGACTCGTCTCCTCGTGGCAGCATGGGTTTATTCCGGGTCGTGGGACCACATATCAGGCGGGTTATTTCACTCTTTGATATGCAGGCTGCCACGGGTGGACAGATGGCCTTGATCCTTCTCGACGCAGAAAAGGCCTTTGATCGTGTCACATGGAAATATCTTTGGGGGATATTGGAATATAGAGGCTTTGGGCCTAAAATAATAAGTTCTATCAAGGCCATGTACTTTGAACCGACGGCCAGAATTCAATTAATGGGCACAAGGTCGGAAAGAATATTTATATCCAGGGGGACACGTCAGGGATGCCCCTGTTCACCAATTCTTTTCGCTCTATATATAGACCCATTAATTCAAAGATTGATAGGATGTGATAATATTAGACCAATAGTTAGTAATGAATTTGAGACCAAACTATTGGCCTATGCTGACGATCTTGCAATATTAACCCCCGAACCAGGCCGGGCTATGAATAGTATAAGAGAGATCGCTAATGAATTTGGACGAGGCTCCGGATATTTGTTAAATGATAGTAAGACACAGATAGTGTGTACGAGTAACATTATAATGAACGATGAAAGACGCATTGATTCTGCAGTATATTTGGGGGTCAGAGTGAGCCCGGTACCGGAAGCAATTATTAAAGATAATTTTGACCCGTTATTAGCAAATATGACGGTGGATTTAAAAAGAATAGACGCTTTACATTTGACAATAACAGGTAGAGTCAATGTATTGAAGATGACTATGCTCCCCAAATTACTCTATCTCTTTCGATCTATCCCCTATATGATTGATGAAGGATTAATGAAATTAATAGAGGCAACATTTATGAACTTCGTTTGGCAGTACGGCAAAATAAGACGATCTATGAAATATCTCTCGCAGCCGCAGGAAAAGGGGGGACTTGCTATGCCTAATATCAGATTCTACCATTATTCTTGTCTAATTAGCCAAATGGCAACACTATTTGAACCGGCCAAACATCATACAGATAACCTATATGGTATCTCAGAATTGCCATCTATATATGAACTAATGTTGGGCAGGGAAGCCATAGGACTCCTGTTACGGAGAACGGATAAAAGATACTATAAAAAATCACGATATAAATTGATGGATAGTGCCTGGAAGGTCTGGAATCGGTTCTATAGCTTAATAGGAATGCCTAAAATAAACTATTATACCCCCCTTTGGAATTCAAATCCTTTTCCTCAACTTAGCTATGATAGACTGGGGAAAGTCTGGGAACAACAAGGGGTTACAAGAATAGGGGATATCTGGGAAGGGGGGCAAATCCTAGACTTCGGCACTATTCAACAGAAATTTGGTATACAAGATAATCAAGGCTTTAAATATTTATAAATACGTAATACTTTAATGGGTATCAGACCAAGGATATGTCCAGGTGGCAGAATCAAGGTGTTTGATTATATTTTAGGTGGGGGGACTAAAATTAAAGTGGTATATAACACCATGTTAGTAAGTCTACAAGATGATATTGAAAAGGTTGAGGCTTCCTGGATGCAGAAACTAGGTGATCCGGATGTCGATGTGGACAAAGCATTGCAAATGGCAGGGAAAATCTTTCGCTCCACAAATTTAAAGTCACAACATTACAAAACCATATTCAATTTATATTATACACCCTCCAAACTATATGTGTGGAATAAAAGAGAAGATGATAAATGCCCAAGGTGTATGGAGGGGCCCGCCAATCTGATCCATATGTTTTATCAATGTAATAAATTGAGTATAATTTGTGAAGAGATTGAAAAGTTTTTGGAGGGGCTGCTAGGTAGAAAGATCAACCTATCCCCAACCCTAATGATAACAGGTATCGACAGCAACCTGGGGCTGAAGTTGGAGGAGGAAGCCTTTGTGTTTTTATGTGTAGCCGTCTTGCGTTTAATGTTAGCAGGAAGTTGGAAAGACGCTTTGGCCCCTACGTTTCAACTGTGGCTATCTAGACTGCTTGGGATACATAATATTGAATCTGCTTTATACAGTCGTAGGGGAAGGAAGAAGAGGGAGGTGGGGTTAGAAATATGGGCTCCTCTGAAGAGGTGGAGGAACTCCCAATGGTAGGGCAGAGCTACATACAGAATGTATTCAGATTTCTCCAAATGTTAGTTTAATATTTATGAACTAATTGCCTTCTTAATATATATATTTTTGTATTTTATATCTAATGGAATCATGAAACACCTGATTATGTATTATGTATTATTTATGACCAACAATGTAAAAATTTAGCTATGTCAGATTGTCTATTATATAAATGTATTTATTGTTATCAAACCAGGTATTTAATAATAATAGAAAAAAAAAAAAAACGTAAATGCGGCGCATCCATGGTGGCGGAGCTGTGGCGCACAATAACTGGCGCATCCCTGCTGATATGCAGGGATGCGCCAGTTATTATAAATCTGCCCCAAGATGTCCTAATAATTGTGGTCATATACTGAAATGTTCTTGCATATTAAAATGGCCTTTTTTCATTACAAAAAAAAAAAAGATATTTGCATGTGTTCCTGGCTTTTAATCTCATAAAGAGATTAGTAGAGTGTGTCTAGAAATAAATACATATATAATTGATATATATACCTGTGTGGTGCCCTTTCATTTGGTAATTCAAGAGATTATAAGGTAAAACAAGCTGCTTTACATTCCTCAGAGACTTAGCCTGAAGGCTGCTCTCCACAGCTACCACTAGGATAGCTTTCTTTAAAAGGTTGTCTTAAACCTATCTACCATAAGAGTCGAATTGGACTGGTGCAAGGTGGCACTATAACTAGTGACCAGCATATGCCAGGCCAACTTCTCACATTGGTGGGCAGCGTGTGGGATTCCAGCTTGCCATTGTTTTACCAGAAAATCACTATTTGAATTGCTAACTGAAAACCACTAAAGGTACTCAAGGTACATATAAAAGTCAAGCTTAGTATCAATAAGTTCTACTGAACTTAGAGTTGTTTGTGAAGGGATAGCACACCCTTGCTAGAGCTCAAGCTAGGATCAGTAGGCCACAAACTAGTGTAGGTAGTGCAACAGTGCATAACACTAGAATGTCCTCAAGGGATGGAGCCAGTGGGTCCACCCAACCCCAGTATAAGGACATGACCTTCTTTGACTTGAAGGCCATGTGTGTTGCAAGACACCTGGGATTAGGACAGAGTCCCCCCACACAACACCTGATGAATCTACTTATAGCAGATGATCTTTGGCTGGCTCTAGGAGCTGGTGGATCTGGATCAGGGGGTGGGTCAGCCATAGTCTCTGGGTCAGATGATGAAAATCAAGATGACCTGGAGTCTGTGATTGAAGGGCAAGACACAGAAAGGTCTGAACAGGACAGAGGAATTCTCCCTAAGAGAGTTGACAGAGTGGGAGAGAGGCCTAGGTCCCCTTCAAGGGAATCTAACCACTCATATCACTCTGACAAATATTCTGTCCATCAGAGGAACTCATACTTTCATAGAGAGACCTCCTCTGAAAGAAGGTATAAGATGCGGAAGCTAGGCTTGCCCTCAGAACCAAGCAATTGGCCTTAGATAGAGAAGCTTTTGAGCTCCAGAGAGCTTCTAGAAAAGAGGGGTTAGAAACCCCTGGTGGCAGCAACAGTGTCCCTAGAGGCAGAGATTACATTCCAGACCATAGGAACCTGTCCAAAGTTGTTCCTCCCTACCAGAGTGGGGATGATATCCACAAATGGATAACTGCTATGGAGATGACCTGTAAAGTTCAACATGTCTCCCAGAAACAGTGGGCAGCAATCTTGTGGCTCTCCTTTTCTGATAAAGGTAGAGACAAGCTCCTCACTGTTAGAGAAGAGGATGCTAATGACTATGAAGCCCTGAAGAGTGCATTAATAGATGGGTTTGGCTTAACCACTGAACAGTACAGGTTGAAGTTCAGAGATACCCAGAAAGCACAGACTCAGGATTGGACTGACTTTGTTGATTGTGCAACCAAGGCTCTGGAAGGTTGGCTGGTTGGTAGTAGAGTTACTGATTTTAAGAGATTGTATATTCTTATAATGAGAGAACAGATCCTTAATAATTGCCAAAACCAGTTGTTGCATCAGTACCTGGTGGACTTTGATCTGACCTCTCCCCAAGAATTGGGAAAGAAGGCAGACAAATGGGTCAGAACCAGGGTGAGCCAGAAAACCCAGAACCAAGGGGGTGACACTAAGAAGCAGGATCCTAAAGGCTCAGATAAAGGTGGGGATAAGGTAAAAGACCAGAAGTCTTCACAAGGGCCCCAAAAATCTGCATCTGGTGGGGATTCACAGTCTACAAAGGGAAAAGGCCAAAAGAAGCCCTGGTGCAAATTCTGTAAACAGAAAGGGCACTGGACTTCTGATCGTACCAAGTCCAAAGACCAAACCACCACCACTCCTGCCCCTAAGGCAACTGTTCCCCCTAGTGCAGTCATGTGTGGAGGTGGTAATCAGAATAAGGGTGTAGTAGGGTTGACCCTGGGTTCTGATGTGGACTCTGGCCTAGTCAGAGTAACAACACAGGCATTGCTAGTTTGTGAGGGAGACCTTGATATGTCCTTCCTAGTGAGCCCCAGTAATCTGGGCAAGTACAAACAGCAGCCTATAATAAATGTCAAACTGGCTTTGGCATTCAGGGACACAGGTGCTAGTGTCACCATGGTGGCAGAGGATCTAGTGGACCCTGCACAGATCATCCTGGGTGAAATGTACCAGGTTACCAATGCAAGCAATGTCAGGATCAACCATAGTCTGGCAGTTGTGAATTTCTCCTGGGGAGGGGTAACTGGCCTCAAAAAGGTAGTAGTCAGTGTAGACCTCCCTGTCGAATGTCTGTTGGGCAATGATCTGGAGACTTCAGCCTGGTCTGAAGTGGAGTTATGGACTCATGCTGAGTTGTTGGGCATACCTGCAGAGGTATTTGCTGTGACCAGGTCACAGGCCAAAATGCACAAAGCTGAACCAGCTCTGGATCCTGAAACTATGGACCAGATGCTACCCAAGAGGAGGAGCAGTAGGGTTAAGGTAGTGCCTTCCCCCCCTGTCTCAGATCTCAGATTCCCCTCCTGAAAGAGGAGAAGCAGAACCTGAAGAAGGAACTGCCCCCAGAGGAACTTGAGCCTGGTCAGGTTGAGTTCTTGGGGGCAGGGGGATTTGTGCATTGGACCATTTGTGGCCCAAGCCTCCAGCAGGTTTTGCAGCGAAAATCAGAGGCCTACCCCGTCCCGAGTGACGGTGGGCTCCTTTGAAGAATTTCCTCCAGAGACCTCTTTACCTTATAATCTCTTGAATTACCAAATGAAAGGGCACCACACAGGTATATACTTACCTGCTTTTACTGCATTAGTGAAGCCCCAGCGATTCTACAGGCCCTAGGCCTTGTCATTCTGCAAGTCGACTTTCCTAAACCTCTTTTTTAGTATATGGTCTGGTACGCCCCTAGGGCCCCAGCCATATTTGTGCTTGACTTATTATGAAACGTTGATATTTGAATGTGTTCCTGGCTTCTAATCTCATAAAGAGATTAGTAGAGTGTGTCTAGAAATAAATACATATATATTTGATATATATACCTGTGTGGTGCCCTTTCATTTGGTAATTCAAGAGATTATAAGGTAAAGCAAGATGCTTTACATTCCTCAGAGACTTAGCCTGAAGGCTGCTCTCCACAGCTACCACTAGGATAGCTTTCTTTAAAAGGTTGTCTTAAACCTATCTACCATAAGAGTCGAATTGGACTGGTGCAAGGTGGCCACTATAACTAGTGACCAGCATATGCCAGGCCAACGTCTCACAATTATCTTCTTCAGGCCCATCGGGCCTCAGGTAAAATAGGTAGAGGAGTAGCAGCAATCATTCAGAATAATCTAAGGTTTACTAAACTGATGGCCCTCGATGTAACAGCAGCCGATAGCTTGTTAAATAAAATTGACTCTGCGCCCACCTCATTAACTTGTGTTGGTATATAGATCTCCAGATCATATGCCTCATTTCCTCACATGTTAATAGACCACATCTCCCATCTAGTAATTGACCATGCTAAAATCCTGGTAACAGGGGATTTTAATTACTGTGCAAATGAGGAGATGGATGGGCATCGGTCTTTAGAACTGACTGAAGGGGCATGTAGCCTGAACCTTGAACAGCATGTGCATTCCCCATCACATATAAAAGGGCTGACCATTTTTTGATTAAATTCACTCTTACTGACCTGGCCATTCCTAAACCCAGGTGAGTTCTGGGATATTAGCTAGGAATAGGACCCATGTCAATACCAGTGTCTTTCATAATTCACTGGCCTCGACCTTGCCTTTAAAACAGAATAATATTGACCTACAAGAGGAAAGTATTACAGCTTGGCTAGCAGATGCCAGCAACCTACATGTCCCTTTATGGAAAGTTAGGCTTGACATGCACCATAATGCCCAGAAATGGCTCTCTGATGATCTTAATATTGCCAAATTAGCTTTTCACCGGACAGAATGCAATTGGCAAATAAATTACACATCAGACAAGAGAGAAATTTAAATTTAGCAGGCCCATCTTAAACAATATAAAAACACTATTTTACAAGCAAAAGCTGCCTTCTTTTCTTGGAAAATTTTAAATTCAACTAATCAATCTAAGTATATATTTCCCATTGTGTCCGAACTATCAAATCCTGATAGAGTGACTGTAAAAAAGGCTTACCCAATCTTTCTGTGAAGTTCTTAACCCTTTTTTCTGTTGACAAAATTAAGGAAAACAAAGACAGCATCCCTTTAAGCTCCCCCCCCTGAAAATGTGTCCAGAGTCGCTAAGAATCCTCAATCTTCAATGGAACTGCCCTTTATTATTATTAAGACTCTTAGCTAAAGTGAAATCTGGCTTTCCTTCTGATATCTGTCCTCCACAGATGCTAAAAGAAGAGTTCCTATTGTTACCTTATTTTGCTTTATCCCTACTAAATGATCCTCTAGCTCAAGGCATTGTTCCCAGTTGCTATAAGAAAGCAAATGTGGTTTCACTATTAAAGAAAACTGGTGCGGATCCACTCTCACCGAATAATTACCGTCCCATTTCTTTGCTCGCCTATTTGGCTAGGGTTCTGGAAAAACATGTTGCCAAATGTCTGTGTACCTTCTTGGAGGAAAGTCCTTTTCTTGATTCCCATCAAGCTGGCTCATTCAACTGAAGCAGTGATTTTGGCTGTGTTGCATTGGTGTTCCTCAACCTATCCGCAGCTTTTGACTTGGTCGACCATGAACTCTCGTGGACTGTGTCGGAGCTGCGGGAATATAGGGTACAACATGGAACTGGTTTATCTCCTTTCTAAAAAAAACTCTCACAGTCAGTCCATCTGTCTCCCTTCGGATCCCTTAAGGTTCAACTCACCTGCTGGGTACCTCAGGGGTTTTCTTTGTCCTCCCCCCCATCTAATTAATCGATATATCCATCCTTTGGTGTCTACTCTAAGGAAAATGGTGAGAGCTTTTAATTATGCAGATGATATGCAACTTCTTTTCACTATCGATAGTTCTGTTGTTTCTAAAATGTGTTTCCAAAACCCAATGCTACTCATTCGTGACTGGATGAAAGGCAATCAACACAGAAATTGTCCTGACTGGAGGTACACAAAACCTTTGGAATTCCAATTTGTGGCTAACTGAAATGGGTACTCCTCCTCAAACAAAGAACTCAGTAAAAAGTCTTGGAGTCCTTGTTGACAACAAACTCTCGGTGAAGACTCAAGTTGGGGCAGTAATGTCATCCTGTTTTCTTCAGCTCAGGATGGTTAGAAAAAGTGATAGATTTCTCACCTTTGAACCTCTCATCCAGGTTATCCTTGCTATAGTTACCTCATGCATAGAATATGCTAACTCATTATATCTTGGTCTCCCGACTATTTGACTAAGAGATTGCAACTGGTACAAAACCAGGCAGCCAAGCTGATCTACAGACAACCTAGGAGGTGTCATATCACCCCCTTGATAAGGAAAATTACACTGGTTTCGGTGAAGCAGCGCATGACATTTAAGACAGGATGACTAATTTTTAAATCTCTCTACGGCACTTTCCCTGAGTTTATTTCTTCCCAAATTCAAAAGTATACTCCCTCTCATAATTTGAGGTGATCTCATCTCAATCTTCTGACTATTCCCCCCTTTAAGAAGGTGAGACTAGGTACTAAATTCTCTGTACTGGCCCCCTCGGTTCTGAAATTTTCTTCCATCTAGCATCCAAATGACTGTTGATTATCTCAGATTCAGACAACCTTTTGAAGACATTGCTTTTCACACAAGCATACGAATAGCATTCTGGGCTACAACACTGCTCCTATACGTAGCGCCAAAAAAACGATAATTTTAACATAACATAACAAAACATGTAGGTAAAAAGCAAAATGCTTGGGAGAAGGCCACCCAATGGATGCCAGGTCTAACAGTGATGCACAATGGAAACAGTGTTTGTGTGTAAAGCTTACAAATGAATACAGCCTGTGGAAGGTCGCGAATGAGTAGTGGGATGCACTAAATCACAACAACTTTATTGTGTGGTAGGCTCACAAAAATGAACAGCATGTTATATAAAATGCTCAAAATGAGCAAATATGCGTCAAGCTAAGATTATTCTAGCCAAAATATTCAGCATTTAATTGAAATAATGATTGAAGGGAGGGATTATTATGATGATGATTTTACTAGTGGCATTTGGACAGTTGAATACTAACAGTAAAGTAATCTTTGGGGAATAGTTATTGCTAGCAAGAAAAGGAGTGACCTGGTTGGTTGCTCTGATTTGGACATCGCTTTCTCGAAGCAAATGTATGGTCAATGAGTGTTAAGAAGCTCAGAGCAGAGAAAAACACTCCCTTTCTGTGATAACATAGACAATATTCAGATGTGAGGGGGAGGATTATTGGTTCCCTGGCCTCTCTGAGGACAATATTCGCCCAAAGGTTACAGAATTTAGAGATGCATATTTTATTTGCTTGCCGAAGCTTCACTGAAGATGACCTTGATGAGGTAGACTGAAAACATTGCGACGTGAAGGGGTTACTGATTCACTGTGCCATTGTGAAACACTATTTCCCATTTTTTATGGAGTAGTGCATAATAGATACAACCAAATGACTTCTTTTTTTTTACTGTTGTACTTTATGGCCTCATATATTTAACCACCTCTTTCTAGAACCGTGTGTGCTGCACTTAGGCTAATGATTTGTGTCTTGTGCAGCGAATAATGTACATCAAGTTTACTATGAGTAAATATCGTATATCTATAATCCTGCAACTTTTCTGAAGTGGGAAGAAGGAGATCCGGCAGCAGACAGAGAGAATTGTATTTGCCTTTTGACTAGCTTTGCAATAAAGAACATTTTTTGTAGGGGGAGCTGGGAGAAAGAAGACATTGAGAAACAGTACTTGGGCATGCTACAGGATAGGGACAAGCACACGAAGAGGAAGTAAAGCTTTCCATTGCTGACCAAACAGAAGCAAGGAAATGATAGTGATGATGTGCCAATCAATGGGCGCGCTCTTAGGCCCCAGGGAAATTAAAGGGGCATATTTACTAGAAAATGCCACAGCGTGGTGCTGCAAGCCATATTGCTGCCCCGAGCTGCATCATTAGGAAAGTGCAGGGATACAACGTATTTACAGCAATATGATGCATCCCTGTTCTTTCCTCTGCGCTGGAGCACAATTGGCTGCAAATGCAGGCACCCTTGCACCATGGTGCAAAAGTACCTTGTGATTGTTTTTGTGCAGTAATGGACACTTTCCTGCACAAAAACAATCATTGATGGGTTTTCTCCTTCAATGTGTGCTGCAGAATTCAGCACACATAGAAAGAGCAAAAGATGGGGAAGCATTAGAATCTTACACATTCCCAAGTTTAGAAACCTTGTAAATCTAGAAATACATCAGAATCCATGAGTGTTGCGTGAGTACACCCACAGCAACACTCATGGCATGCCCCATTCACGCAGAGTAATGCATGAAAGGGAGCCATATTCACAAGGCCATGTAAAGTCACCAAGGTGACTTTGTGTAGCCTTGTAAATATGGCTCAGCATTGTGCGTCACTGGCGCGTTAAAATAAGTGATGCTCCAGTGGCACAGGGGCCTTGTAAATATGCCCCAAAACATCTTGCAAGCAACACCACGTGTGCTGGCTCAGGTGAGACCTAAAATATAGGGTGTTGGGTGGAGGGAGAGGACAAACTATAAAATATACTGAAGGACATAAAACAATTGACAGTGCACCCTAAACTTTTGTGACCTGCTTGTGGGCAAACAGTGAGGGGAAACAGCCTTTACCACACAGTCTTTACCACAGATTCTTCATCACAAAGGTAAGTGTTTTCTTTAAATAGCATGCTTTTCATGTTATCTTTATTTTTTAAGTGAATGTAGGGTTAAGAGATGGGGAGAGGATGGCTTGATGGTTCAGGGGTGGGTAGAGGCAAAGGGAGGTAAGGGTGACTTGAGGGTTCGAAGGTGAGTATAGGTAAAGGGAGGTGAGAGTGACGTGAGTGTTATGGGGAGGGTATAGGTAAAGGGAGGTGAGGGTGACTTTGGTGTTGAGGGATGGAAAAGGCAGGTGAGAGTGACTTGAGGGTTCAGGGGTGGGCAGAGGTGAAAGTAGGTGAGGGTGACGTGATTGAATAGTATAATATGGCACGGCCTGTTATTGTACAGTATAAAATGGCATGGTAATATGTGTCCTTGCATTTTATTGTATGCTATGAGCTGTTATTGTATGATATGGCCTCTCATTGTATAGTATGGTATAACATGATATAGATTGTCATTGTATGGTAATGGTGGGGTCTGTTATTGTATAGTATGGCATGGAATGTTATGTCATATTTTGTTATTGTATAATATGATATAATATGTTATGGCCTGTTATTGTTTAGTATAGTATGATGTGCTATGACATGCCCTGTTATTAATTAGTATATTGTGTTATGAGTATGGTATGGGGTGTTATTGAGGGATACAACCTATGAACTGCTAACAGCATGCAAACGCATGTATTTAGGCAAGTTCCGATATCACCAATTGGTAGTTTAAAAACATATAACATACATTTGCTTTCCCAAATTGGGAAGGAAGTCAGCATTACATGCAATTTGACCAAAGTGAAGATGAGTCATAAACAATGCACCCTAAGGGAATGCTGCCAAATTAATAAACTGTTTTGTTGTTTTGTTATGAGGCTTGAACAAGACTGGCCAGAGAAAAGTGGCTTACTGGAAAGTGACATTTTGAAAAATCTGGAAAGCAAACAATAAGCTAGAAGAGAGGCAGGCTCAAGACACCAAACACCAAAAAATTAGAAAGAGTGCCTTAGGAGTGTGCAAAAAGAACATAGAAAGAAACAATCCGAGCACAATCTTCTAGAAAGAACACTGATCAAGATGGCAATTAGTATTTGGTTCATTCTCCATGGAAAAAACAAAAGACGAAGTGAAGCCAGCATGCATAGACATGCGTTCATCAATAAAAAGGAAGAAAATAAGAGTGGTATTGATGCCAACCAATGGTAAGTAATAGGGGACTGAAAGCTACTTTTCAGAGGTTTTTTTGGGGTAGAAAAGCAAACAGCCATATAGAGCAATTAATGCCATGCCTAGCATTTCCCTGACCAATAATTATCTAAGGTTGCAACCTCTGACTTTCCCATAAAGTAGAACATTAGTGGGAGCGGTTGGTTCCAGCACAATCCCACTGTATTATTCTGCAGTTTTATATAGTGCGAATTTACAGAGCCTGATTATGACTTTGGTGGTTCGGTGCCGGGCCCGCCCTGCTGCCGTCCTACCAAAGCTGTGGTCAGGTCGCCCGTCAGATTAGGAGTTTCCTCATGTCTGGCAGGCTTTGTTTTTGACGTTTTCACAGATGTGCCCTGAAAATGGGCACTACAATGGGAACACCAAAAACAGTTCCTGAGCAGCATGGACTGAAAAGTCCATGCCGTGCAGGAACTGGGGAGCCTGCATACAGGGGAGCACATGTTGGCCCCGCTGTGTTCATCCACATGTGCATCCACATGGTATAGAGGCACAAGGGGGCCCTGTAGGACCCCGTTTGTTTCCTCTCTGCCACGGTTTTCATGGCAGTGGAACTGCCATGAAAACCATAGCAGATAGGAAACTTGTAATATGCTTGGTGGGACTATGGTGGTCCCGCCAACCACATTACTGCCTGAGACCGCCACAATACTACCAGGGAATGGTGGTTTCCTGGCGGCTATGCTGGGTCAATGGTGGTCCGACCGCACTTATTGTAATAGGGTGGTTGAGAGACCGCCACTGCCGCGCCCCCACGAGTCTGGCATTCCGTGGACCCCCAGACTCGTAATTAAGTCCAAAGTATTTTTCATGAGCAAGGGTTTCATTTGATAAGCTCACATTTCTTTTTTAGGCATAGGTAAAGAGGCTCTGTCCGCAGCTCTTCACAGTTATCCTTTGCTTCTCAAAAATATCATGTGCACTTCACTTCTGCCATCTTTTTACTCTGTGCACTTTGCAACAGCACATTCTGCCCTGAGCATCTCTATCCTTCCAATATAGCCCCTATCCTGCCCTATGTGCATCCATCATTCCCTGTACGTCTTCACCTTACCCGAGGCACCCGATCCAGCCATGTGCCCTTCACTGCTAACTGAAGCATCTTCATTCCGCCCAAGTGTGTCCTGCAGCATCCCCCAGGCGGTTCACTACTGGTGACCACACAATTCAGCTGATGCACCTCAAGCAAACACCAGACAGAAGGACTCTGTACGGGCATTTCTCAAGGCTAGGAATACTATGCAAAAACGAATAGCACCATGATAAATAAAAACTAGGTGGGTACATTTTAAACTGTACAAAGCCTTATGAACATCACAGGAATAAAACACAGTATCTAGCCGGGTGATATTTCCCTACAATGAGCCCTAATATTTCATGGTGCTGACATCAAAATTTCCAATGAAATGCTGGGTTGTGGTGTGGTAAATAAAATTCATTACCGGGACTTAATTTGATACGGAAACATAATAAATATAGCTCAGTAAAATGAGAGGCAGAATCCGTGGTGTCAGAGGTTCGGAATGGGCTTTATTCCAATGATCGATTATAATCGGTTGCTCCAAGTTCCGTCACCACGAAGGTTCAGGAAGTGAAGTACATACTTTATTGACAAGAAATGACTTTTATAGTACATACATTACAATGAAGCGAATGCAGTAGGCGTAACAATTGATAAGGAAAATGACGATTCATATGCGTAACCGAAAATGGGTGTAATAAGGAGTAAAAAGGAACATAATTGGTTATGATGTCATATATAGGTGGATCTATAAGATAATACTTGGCATAGATGCGCGCGCAGCAGCATGACGTGTGATTGACGTGCAACTAGGGGGTGAGGGGGACTTGACATTTAGCTCTACATGTGGAGACAAGAAGTCTGGGGGGTCAAGTCAACCTAATCCCAAATCATATCTAACATCCTATGTTTAAAGAACTATGTTATCCATAAAAGAAGGACTCTCGGACAGAATCTATTCTATACTGACTATACTGACTGTTAGTGCGTGTACAAGCGTCTAAGTGTCTACACTAGATGCGAGGGCGGAATCTTCCATAGTAACAAGGCTATGAATTACTTGCATAAAGACAGAGAAGCCGGGCCTTTGCTCGGTAGCTGGCAGAATGTTTACTTAAGCTACTAGACAGGAATGCATCGGGCAGGGAACGGAGCAGATAATTTCGAAGGTGAAATACAGTTCTTGGCAGGCAGCAAGCTGATGTCAGGCTTCGTGAGCCGCGCAGAGAATGAGACAAAGTTCATGGTCACGGATGCAGGCTCGGACTGGAGTTTTCAGAGGCAGAAGGCAAGAAGAGTTTGACGACAGAATCAGGGCCTACTTGCCTGGACTGTAAAATGGCATAGGTGAACCATATAAAGCCGGTGGCCTTTCGTACTTAGGAATGGAATATCCGGCCCATTCATGGCGGATCAACAGAGGACATGTTAACGGTGGACGCACATGTATTTGCGTCTTCATAACTGGAACTGGAGGGAACATACATGTACTTGTAACATGCACATAGAACCGTTGGGGTCCAAGATAGGGGACATAACTGACCAGAAAAATCCATATTTCCACATTCCCTCCTTGTCCCCTACTTGCCCGTCAAGAGATATCAATCTTCATTAATCCATTGATCTGTTCATATAACATCATTTGTTCTTCTTTCTTCTTCCGTGACCAATAAAATCTTGGTGGTGGAATACACGATGTGGCACACAGGCCACAGATCGCTGGTCCACATTGTAGACATAGACAGCAACTGAATAGTATGAGAAGGCCAATACCTAGAAATGATAGAACTCTCCATCCCCAGGCTGATATCACACTCCAAAACCAACCGGACCAAGTCCAAGTGCCTGGGTTCTGGTGTATCTGGCTTACAATCTTATGAAGGCGAGTTATAGCTTTATATACAGATGGCGAATTTTCTGGTATGAATACGCAGCAGCTTGATCCGATGACCCTACAAGCTCCGCCCCTATCAGCCAGGATGACGTCAAGGACAAGGCGATTTTGAAGCACAACAATCCGCATAGCAGACTGCTCTTCTGTTAAATTGCCTAAGGCGGAAATAGTTTCATTCACTACTGCTTCAAGGGTTCTAGTTAATCTACGTATCAGCTTACTATTAGTAACAGTACCTATATAGGGAAAGATGCCTTTATTGAAATCTGTGTATTTTTCCCATGCTGTTTCAGTGTAATCGACAATCGGGAGATCTCTCCGCTCTCTGTTGTGTACTAAATGAATATTTCTATAATAATCAGGAGGAGCTAGGAAAACAGGTGGCAAAAGGAATGCAATGTAGCAGGTACCATCCCAATCTAGAGGTAGACGCATATATGCAGTCTGACCACATATAAAGTAGGAGTGGCGATAAGCTCTAAATGAAGATTTACCTTGATCACTGAATTCTACTGTAGTAGTGCATTTACTATGGCCCATATGTATGGAACCAACTTTTCTTACACACAATTCACCTTTCGCTGGGAATACTGACATGGTTGGTAAAACTAGTTCAACTTCGGATTCGACATTTAGAACCATGAGATTAGGAGTAAAGTTACCTAATCCATATACTTCATTTTCTAGATCAGTTCCTGTTCCTTTGGGGCGACCCTCCTTGTCAGGGTAACAGACTTTGAATAAAACTAGGTTCAGATTTCCCCATACCCACTGGTCTTGGTAGACGGCTGTATCTGAGTCTATGGAATTGATTAAACTGAACCATGCTCCACAGGAGCCATTATGTGTAAACGGATGTGGAAAGAAAGGCAGGACTCCTTCATAATTCTGATAGGGAGGGAGCCGGCCACACACCCAACAATTAGTTGCATTACTAGTCTGATGGGAATGATGTAACATACTAATGAAAGTGTTATTGCGCAGCGCAAGTCTATAAGACAATTCATGCGGGGGTAAGTCACTAAAAGAATGTTCAGCAGTAACATTGTAAACGTTTCTGGCAATAGGGTAATATATGCGCAACAATATACTTGCAGTAATTATTAAAAGACTTAAGAAAAACAAGATTAATAATGTCACTATGCAATGGCTACGCAGTGATTTACAATACGCCTGTCGTTTTATCATTTTTCGCGACTGTCCATGATTCAGGTCTAGGCGATACATGTCGGAGACAGATTCAACCGCTTCACCTAGGAGAGGACTTAAACAATCAAATCGTCCGACGGCCTAGGCCTTAATTTTAGATTATAGAGTTTTTTACTGTCGGCCTCAGCCAGAGGTAGTTTTGAGTCAATTGGTGAGGACACACGAGGTGGGCTGTTTACATCTGAAGGAAGTCCATGAAATTTCTTGATATGACTTGAATGCACCCATCCTTTCCTGCCCTCGATCTTCACGGCTGTCCTTGTGGTCAGCAGGACCAATTTGGGTGCTTTCCACCTGGGCTCCAGCTGAGTCTTTCGGTCGAAATTCCTCACAAGAACAAGGTCCCCCGGAACTACGTCAAGGGGTTTCACCTCAGTGTTGTCGGGAAAGGCTGCAGCTACCTGTGAACGACAAGATTGTAGTGCAGACATCAAGGAAGCCAAGTAATCTGTCAGCATATTACAGTCAATATCAGTTATTTTGCGTGGTATAGGCGTCCCCCACATATTTGGTGGTCTGCCGAAGATCACCTCATACGGGGATAGCCCTGTTCGAGAGTGTGCTACCATTCTTGTGAAAAAGAGTGCAACTGGTAGTGCTACTACCCAGTCGACACCTTTCTCCCTGCATATTTTGGACAATCTAATTTTCAGTGTCTGATTATGTCTTTCTACGAGACCTGCTGCCTCAGGGTGTCGGACACAGTGGAATTTCCACTGATAACCTAACAAAAGTGAAACATGTTTCATTAATTCGGATGAGAACGGCTGGCCGTTATCTGAGTGAACAACACGTGGTAAACCGTATCGTGGGAAGAATTCTCGAACTAACTGTTTGGCAGTAGTCGGGGCAGTGTAATCTGAAACCGGGTATGCCTCCGTCCAGCGGGACAGAGCACACACAACTACGAGAACATATTTGAATCCTCTGCATCGTTCCATCTGGATATAATCCATCTGGAGGACTTCAAAAGGGTGATTAGGAGGATGAAATCCACCCTGCTCTACGGGAACGCTTTTTCCTGGGTTGAACTGGCAACAGATCATACAGGTACGGACCTTTTGTTTGGCTGCTGCTCGTAAATGCTTGTTGAACCAAATATGTTGAATGCTGTCTAGCATAGCTTTCTCTCCTAGATGCGCTGGACTATGGATAGTGTTAATAATGACTTGGACCATTGAACCATTGTGGACCAGGGTCAAAACGGACTCGATAATTCTCGCCTCGGTACCTACTCTAACCAGGAACACACTCGGCAACTCTGGGCATTAAGCTTGCCTCATCTCTACAACGGCCCCCCACAGATGCTGGGGATGCCTGGTTTCACCTTGGAGATACCCAGAAAGGGACCATCTCACAGGGATAGCCAGGACGGGTTCCCCAGCGGTCTATAGCGCCGGGACACCTCCTCGTGAGGTAGCTGTTCGCGCTTTACAAATATCAGTATTATTATTATTATTATTATTATTATTATTAATCAGGAAGGAACCACACAGACTTTTCCTTCATCATCCATCCTTGATCCGTTTGGGTCCCTCCTAATTCGGTCCATTTCTTTATTTCATCTGGTGTAGCATGTGTCTGGATGTCAATTACGTCAAGGGTAGGATCTTTAACTGTCATACAATGTGTCGGCATCGGGACTATTGTCTTTGTCATGTCGGATGTTTGGGTTTGAGCAGTCTGTTTAGCTGTTCTGTCGGCTAGATCATTGCCTTGAGAAATGATATCAGTAACCTTCGTATGAGCCTTACATTTCATAATTGATATTGCAGTAGGTAGATGTATTGCATCTAATAAGGCATGAATGAGGGGTCCGTGCTGAATGTGGGCACCGTGGGAAGTTAAATAACCTCTCTCTCGCCACAGCACGCCGAAGTCATGTACGACTCCGAATGCATAACGTGAATCAGTGTATATGTTGACTTTTTTACTTGTGGCTTGAATACAGGCTTGTGTCAGAGCGACGAGCTCTGCTGCTTGAGCGGACAAAGTATTTATATGATTTGTTTCAATGACCTCAGTATCTGTTGTGACTGCGTAAGCGGCCACTAGCTCTCCTGTACTTGTTCTCATACATGAACCATCTACATACAACGTCAGGTCTGGATCTGACAATGGGACATCGGTTAAATCTTGTCTGGGTTTCGTCGTTATAGTAATAACTTCAATACAGTCATGGGCTAGTGGGTCTGTTCCGATTACTGGCAAAAGTGTGGCAGGATTCAATGTGTTACAGCGTCTGATTTCTATATGTGGCTGGAACAATGTAAGTTCGTACCCTGTAAGTCGCGCAATAGTCAAGTGTTGTGTTTGCGTTCTATTTACAAGAACCTCTACCGCATGTGGTACTTGAACTGTCAATGGATGTCCTAACACTATGGCATCGCTTTGTCGTATTGCTAAAGCTGTCGCTGCCACTGATTTCAGGCACGCAGGAAGAGCCTGAGCTACTGGATCTAATGTACTAGAAAAATAAGCACATGGTTTGTGTGATCCTGCTTGTTCCTGAGTGAGTACTGACAAGGCAGTACCTTCGCGTTCTGTAACAAAGAGTGTAAACTGTTTTCTGTAACATGGCGTTGCTAAAACAGGTGCTTGACATAGAGCTTTCTTTAAGCTTCCAAAAGCTTGTGTATGTTCCTGAGTCCAAGGGAGAACAGTCGATGTGGCTGTCTCCTGGGTTGTCAACTGAATGAGTGATTTTGCTAGAAATGCATATTGGGGGATCCACTGTCTACAATATGAAGTGAGGCCTATAAAAGCCCGCACCTCCTTTTGTGTCTTGGGTATTGGCATGTTAGCTATTAACTGAATGCGGTCTGGTGTAAGCTGCCTTCCCTCCTTGGACAGCGAGTGACCAAGGTAAATAACTCGCTGGACACAGAATTGCAGCTTAGAAGGGGACACCTTGTGCCCCTTTTCGGCTAGAAATTGTAAAACTGTCAGTGATGCTTTTTCACATTCGGGTTCGCTTCGGGCGGTGATCAGCAGATCATCGACATATTGAAGCAAGGCAGTGTTAACTGGCATGTGGATACTGTCAAGTTCTCGTTTCAGTGCTTGGCTATAGATGCTGGGGCTTTCTGTAAATCCTTGAGGTGCGCGTGAGAATTTAAAGCTACGTCCATTTAAACTAAATCCGAATAAATATTGACTTTCCGGATCTATTGGGACGCTGAAAAAGGCGTTTTTAAGATCAATTACAGTAAAGAATGTTGCTTCGGAATCAATGGCTGTCAATAATGATGAGATATCGGGGACCACAGGGAATTGTGGCACGATACACTTGTTTAATTCGCGCAGATCAATAACCAATCGATATACTGGCGGGGCCTTTGGATCTGTTCGTTTAAGAATCGGAATTATTGGTGAATTACATACATTGGAGTCTGTTTCCACAACCACTCCTTGGGCAATGAGCTCGTCAATGATTTGTAGTAAAGCCACTACAGCATCTGGTGGTAACTTGTATTGTCGCATTCGTGGTAGCACCACTCCTGCCTTTAATGTGACTCGATATGGTGTAATATTCATGCAACCAACATCAGTAGGGCCTTGTGCCCATAGATGTGTAGGTAAAGTCTGCAGTCGGGGATCCATGTCTCTAGACACATAATGACCTTTAAAATCACGTAAAAACAATCTTACTCCTTCCGGAGAACAACATATTATAGCTCCTAGAGCTTTCAATGTTTTTATTCCTAACAGGTTTTCTGGACATGATTTAGTAAGCAATAAATCGGTAGTTCGGGTCAAAGGTCCTATCGTAAGTGGAAGAGGTTGTGACACTTCATTAACAATAGGTTTTCCTGAAAAACCAAGGGAAATATTCTGAGAGCCTGAGAGGGGTGCCCCTGGAACTTCACTACGTTTTATGGTCGTTCGACTTGCCCCTGTATCGAGTAAAAATTTTCTGTCTTGGCCTAACAATTCACTATGTACATAAGGTCCTTCTTGATCTACAGGGATCTCGATAAGGGGTAAGTCAACTTCCCTCTCTAGGCTGGTTCATGCGTATCGTTGGTAATCAGGATAGTCGTACTGTGCGGTCTGGTACAGTTGTCGTGTCGTGGTTTGTGTGGCAGCGACGGGCAGCGCTGGTGCAGCTGGCACAAGCTGTACAGACTGGGGTGGAGCTGGCATGGACTGTGCATGTTGCAAGGCTCCTTGTTCATTCTGATCCTGTCTAGGTGGCCGTGGTCTTTCTTTTGTATTACCTATGGCGATATTATGTTTCAAAACTGGACAATCGTGTACGTAATGACCTGGCTTTTTACAATAATTGCATGTCCCTTTTACAGGTCCTGCTGAATCACCGGAATGTGTCATACCCTTTTTATGTCCTTCAGCTGGAACTGTCTGAGAAACTAGCATTTTCATTTTTGTGTCTTTCATGCGTCTGTGTTCGTGTTCTTGTTCCTCTCTAATTCTATTGTGATGGTACTGTAACATTTGTAACATTTGTGATGGAGTGTTACCTTGCCAGGTACTCTCGAATTTTAATACTCTATTCTTTACTTGGGGCAGGGCATTTTCCACTAATTTTGTTACAAACAGATGTGGGTATGATTCGCTACTTGCTTTTATGCCACTATTTATACCAAAACATTTTTCAAATCGGGCATAGTAATCACTAGTGTCTTCATCTTGCTTCTGTTTACAGGCTGAAATTGTACCCCAATCTTCCTTTTTCGTAGTTAATAAACGTGGCAGTACCTGTACTAATAAACCTGGTAGTGCTTTAGTTTTATCCCCAAGTCCTGCTCCTGCAGTTCGGGCCTTTTCTTCTGCTTCTAATACTGACCATTCTATCTTTTGGTCTCCTACCTCCCACTCTTTTTCCCTGAGTTTCTCATAAATGCCAGCAGGCATCAATACCTTTAATATTGTCATAATGTCGGGATAGGTATACTCTCCCATGAGTAGCATGTCTTTAATTTCTCGGTGAAAACCCGCTGGATCTTTGTCATGACTGGGTACCACTTTCTTCATTTCTAACAATTCTATTTTTGATATGGGCGTATATACGAATACGCGCTTAAACTCGTTGTCCTCGCCCTTTATTGGGTGCACTTCTCGTAAGGGATTCTGTCTATCCATGTAATACGTGGTTCTTTCCTTGATGGGCAATGAGACACGGTCTGAACATACAAAAAGAATATACTGCTTTCTTGATTCTAGAATTTCTTTAATCAATTTAGTACCTGAACCTCTCCATCTATTCATGAGTAATTCCAGTCAATATATCAGGTAAGGGACCAGGGTCCGAATGCTGACTCTGATATAGTATGAGGAGTTGTTGAATCATATAAATCCCAGCTAAACGCTGTTCATCTGGGGTGAGATTCAAAAATGTGCGTGCTACTGTATCATCACTGTATTTTCCGGGACTGTCAACCCAATGGACAGCTGACCTAGCTAATTCTTGTTCATCCATAGAATCGAGAAAATGATAACCCCTTCGTTCTCGGAGTAATTTGTCAGCTGCTTGGAACGAATGCTCGTTAGACCTTATATGGACTATGGGTGTTGGGAAACTCCTGTTATTGTCTGGACATATCGGACGTATCGGGTCAATAAGACATCTATTACTATTACAAGATCTTCCTCTACCTACATAGGCTATAGTGTCTGACTGTCCTGTGGGCAGTCCTGATCCTTCTTCCTCGCTTTGATCGAACTGGTCTACCGCTAATCTTTCTTCGTGTAGGCGTTCTATTTCTTTTCGGATCTTTCGGCACATGGCTATTATACAATTCTGCTTATCATGTCTTCCTTCTGATATATTCTGACTCCATCTGGTAAGAATTTGCATTGCTTCCGGGTCTACCCCTGGTCGGTCCTGATTTCTGATCACACAATTTATGAGGAAACGTAACAGTTCCCCCTGTATTTCCACTTTCTGGTATTCCATAGCTCTGTTAATACATTCAGAATCTCGTCCTGTTTGAACAAAATGATATATATTATCTAGATGCGCAGTCATTCCTGGTAACTTCCCTAGATACACCGCGGCTCGTCTGATACGTAATGATGCTAGGGTCATTTCGTCCTCTTTGCCGGGCACAGGGTCATATCTACAATCTATAAGGAGTTCCTTAAGCGTACGGGCATTTATGAGTTTGGGGGTACGTGAATGTGCTGACTCTTGAAAGGTAAGTTTATTTATTCTGGGTGGCGTAGAGAAAATGTTACTAGCACCTCCCGTAGCCCCATCTGGGGTGTCGGGTGTGAAAGGATTCGTTGAACGTGACACAGCAACTATAGGTGTGGACACAGCTATAGAAGTAGCTGTAGGAACAGATGCAGAAACAGATGTGCTTGCCGGAACTTGTGTCAGAACTTGTTGCTGTAACGATACGGGTACTGGATCTTGGCGTTGAACCTCCCTGATAGGCGGTCTATGTGGGGCGGAATTAGCATACTCGGGAGCTGCGTCATCTAAATATGAGGAAAGAAAAACATCTTCTGCGGTTCTAGGATGCCCCTTAGGATGTACCTTTATTGGAAATAATGGGGTTGGCAAGTCTTTTGGTATTTCTGGAGTAGCCTTAGGTAATCCTTCAGCCAGAAGGGGATACATACCATTCATAAGGGCATTTCTTTGTCTGTCTACTTGTTCTGATTTCACTCGTGCACCTTCTTCAATTAATAGATTTTCTCGGTCTTCATTTGATTTTTCTTTACTCTTCTCTTCCTGTCTACGTGCTTTTTCTGTTCGTCTATGTGATTCTTTACGCCATAACTCAACGGCGTCTTTCTGTGATTGTCTAGCTTTCTTTTTCCATAATTCTTCCTCTACTTTCACGATGCACTCTGCATCCCAGGTCCCCGCTGCGGGCCACCTCTGACTTTCTGGTAATTCCTTGGTGTAGTCTACCCATAGATCAAGAAATAATATGGCGTCTAGGCCATGTTTGTGATACATGAAGTACCCTGGAGTGTCCCTAGGAGGAATGGGAACAGCTTCTTCGAGTACCCCTTTTCTAGTTGTGATCTGTCTTAGTTTCGAAAAGAGTGGCATATTGAAAACTGATCTGATACTTGATTTTGAACAAACTTAATACCATAAACACAATAATGAACAGTCATTCATACCACAATATGCAGAACGTACTTAAAACATTTAACATTTAACATTTACCTGAACAATGAACAATGATGACGATCTAAGGAGAACTTAAATCACTAAACATAATACTCGACATTAACTGAATTATATACTTGATATACTGCTAAACAGTACAGATACACTGCTGAAACAGTGCAGACCGGATTTGTGTACCCAAACCCGTCTTGACCGGCACAAACTATGTGCACGTCAGAAAGCCTCCCCAGTAATGGTACTCACCGGGTAGCTCGGAAACGGAAGGCCTCAGAAACTCGACTGAACTTGAACCGGACTGGACTCGACTCGAACACTTCGGACACTGGACTCGACTTGGGACTTCGGAAACTGGTGGGCCTCTGTATACCTCGGATCTTGCTCTCTCAGCTAGGCTCTGGTCGGGATACTTCGCACTTCTCACCGCCTCGTCTGGGTGTTGATCGCAGCCTCAGTCGCCCCCGCTTGACCGGAGGGAGATACAGGAAATCCTGCTGGTACGCGTTATTGTCCGTCCAGCTGTGGCAGGAGACCGGGCCTGCAACTCACCGCCGGCGCGTGAGATGAGAAAGTGTCCCTATTCGGGCGCCATTCATGTGGTAAATAAAATTCATTACCGGGACTTAATTTGATACGGAAACATAATAAATATAGCTCAGTAAAATGAGAGGCAGAATCCGTGGTATCAGAGGTTCGGAATGGGCTTTATTCCAATGATCGATTATAATCGGTTGCTCCAAGTTCCGTCACCACGAAGGTTCAGGAAGTGAAGTACATACTTTATTGACAAGAAATGACTTTTATAGTACATACATTACAATGAAGCGAATGCAGTAGGCGTAACAATTGATAAGGAAAATGACGATTCATATGCGTAACCGAAAATGGGTGTAATAAGGAGTAAAAAGGAACATAATTGGTTATGATGTCATATATAGGTGGATCTATAAGATAATACTTGGCATAGATGCGCGCGCAGCAGCATGACGTGTGATTGACGTGCAACTAGGGGGTGAGGGGGACTTGACATTTAGCTCTACATGTGGAGACAAGAAGTCTGGGGGGTCAAGTCAACCTAATCCCAAATCATATCTAACATCCTATGTTTAAAGAACTTTGTTATCCATAAAAGAAGGACTCTCGGACAGAATCTATTCTATACTGACTATACTGACTGTTAGTGCGTGTACAAGCGTCTAAGTGTCTACACTAGATGCGAGGGCGGAATCTTCCATAGTAACAAGGCTATGAATTACTTGCATAAAGACAGAGAAGCCGGGCCTTTGCTCGGTAGCTGGCAGAATGTTTACTTAAGCTACTAGACAGGAATGCATCGGGCAGGGAACGGAGCAGATAATTTCGAAGGTGAAATACAGTTCTTGGCAGGCAGCAAGCTGATGTCAGGCTTCGTGAGCCGCGCAGAGAATGAGACAAAGTTCATGGTCACGGATGCAGGCTCGGACTGGAGTTTTCAGAGGCAGAAGGCAAGAAGAGTTTGACGACAGAATCAGGGCCTACTTGCCTGGACTGTAAAATGGCATAGGTGAACCATATAAAGCCGGTGGCCTTTCGTACTTAGGAATGGAATATCCGGCCCATTCATGGCGGATCAACAGAGGACATGTTAACGGTGGACGCACATGTATTTGCGTCTTCATAACTGGAACTGGAGGGAACATACATGTACTTGTAACATGCACATAGAACCGTTGGGGTCCAAGATAGGGGACATAACTGACCAGAAAAATCCATATTTCCACAGTGGTATTGCCCGATCTAGAAGGAATTGCCCTGGCAGTGCCTGGTTGAAGATGTGCCCCACACAGTACAACAAGGCAGCAAAACTGTTAAACAGTTACACTGTGTGCATCATAAACTGACTTGTTTCAGGTTGGTACAAAATCGCTAGTAGCATTCCCCTATACCACTTGATGATGTGTTAATCTTAATTTGTGATACAAAGTATTATCTGCATACAACAACACTGCTTAAGTACAGAACATTTAATGCATAAGTGAGACAGTCTATAGGGTGTTTGCAACCCTGATGCATGAACAAAAAGAGGGTTATATAGTACAGAAGGGCACCCCTCACACACTTACACCTCTCTCCACTGACTGTGGATGGACACTAAATAACCTGCATATGCCAGTTTTAGGGGTATCACATCAAATTGTGCAAGGAGGTAGAGAGGAACAGAGGCCCTGTAAGGCGGAGGTGTGGGTGGATTGGGTGATGCCATTGATTTGAGGTTGCAATTAACCAGGATGGACTGTCCTGCTGGTGAAATCTGAAACAGGCGGTTCCAGCCTGTGAAAGTCACCCTCACTAACAGAGCATATAAAGAGTAGGCCACTTCTGTGCCAAGCTGAGTTTTGCTCAAAACAGGCACAGCCTCAATACAAGATTAAAGATATAAGGTTAAAGCCAGATCATACAGGATGCCCGATAATGTGGCACATGTCTTGCACATCCACCTAACCTCTGCACCATTTGCTTATCGCCTTAGTAAATGTTGAAAGGCAATCCCTGTGTGCAGATGACAGCAAACAGAAGACAGTTTAGAGGTTGGAAACCAAGAGACCATGCAACCTACTGCAAGAAACAACTAGCCATAGATGAGACACAGCTACCATCCTCATCAAGACCAATATAGTGACCTGTGATCTCAGACAATCCAGAAGGGATTGTGTAGAATACTGCTGTAGTGCACGATCACTGTACACACTGCTTCAAGGAGGACCACAAGCTTGCAATCACCCTGAAAGGTTACCAAGACTGATCCAAATGTCAAACAAGGTGAAATCCCATCTACAGATCCCATCAAAAGGTCCTGATTATTCGAGAACACTTGAATATGTTTGTTAGCTAAACACTTCTAGAGCTGGTGCCAAAGGAAGGGTGTCTGTAGAACCGAGGTTCACCAGATTTCTTGTAAATAAGAATGGGGAGCCTGACTTGCAACACATCTCTGCAACTTTTTCACAATACAGCAAATCTGAGTTTTGTAATGTTTTCCTGGTATCTACTAAGCTTTGTTAATTCCTTCAGTGAATCACTAACGTGTTAGTGAGTCACAGTATAGAATGTTTGGCTGAATAGTGATATCCTAAATTGCGCTCATTTGCCAGAACTGTGTCAGTGTTCATTTCTTTACTTGCTGCTAAGTAGGCATGGTGTAATCCTTTCGGACAATAAATATTACTTGTTTGCATACTAGGTGTGTTCAAGTCCTCATCACTTTGGACCATATCCAGGTGGAAAATGAACTCAATCATGAATTTCCTTGTGGCTATAGGGTGTCTAACTTTCTATGAGCAGTTTCTTAGAATGAATGTTCCTCTCCGCTTAAGTGTCACCCAGATGTGGCACCTGGACTAGCATTCTTTCCCTCGCCAACATCTGGCCTTGAATTACAGCATCAAAAAGACCAATTGTGACATCTTCTGATGCCTGCTGAGCACCAGAGTGGCTCCTTACTTTTTCCGTTTTCTTTTTCTTTTGATCTACACTCTTTTGAAAAAACGTGGCAAGAATAAATTTGTCAACACTCATTTGGACAAACTTGACAATATATACACAAAAGAGGACATCAACTACATATACAAATATTAGAAAAGGAACAAATAAATAGTTCTTTTCTTCACAAAGAACTACAATTATACAGAAAAAACAGAACAGCCTTTCAAAAATTCATTCATACATTGCCCACAATACTTCTTTAATTGTATAAAGCATACACATTTCTAAATGGGCTAACACCAAACAGTGCCAATATTGAGAGCGAGACAAAACTTTGTAAACTTGAGCGTTCTTGTGCACAGTAAGTTTGCCCATCTGAAATTCGGCATTTCACTAAACCGATAAGATTGATTTTACTGACCTTTGCACGCTCACAAGTCGGCACTGTGCGTCGGGAACAAATCGCAAGTGTATGAATGGTTGCCGGATACGTGCCCTCTCTGTGTTGCTTGGGCTGGCGTTCCGTGTACCTAAACTGGTTCACCTCATTCCTCCAAAATAGATCTCAAAGATACAAGGTCAATCATTCTCTATCTAAGTCCTTCTCTGTCACTCTAGGAGTCCCGCAGGGCTCCTCCCTCTCACCCACTCTCTTTAACCTGCTCATGGAGCCTGTCACTGAACTTCTGAGCTCAGCCAACTTTCAGTATCATATGTATGGGGATGACATCCAACTGTACCTAAAAGTATCCTCCTCTGAATACATCAGATCCCTTAACTCATTATGCAAAAAACTCAATCCTGGCTTGCAGTAAACCACCTCAAACTAAACACCCTCAAGACTCAATTCTTACTAATTGCTCCACCCAATAAGTCACCCATTATTGAGGAATGGCTAGAACAAATAACAGCACTCAACTGCCGGCCCCAAGTTATAGACTCAGCGAGATCTCTGTGAATAAAACATTAACATGCAGAAGCATATCATTGCAGCAACCAAAAGAGCGAACTTACAAATGAGCATCCTGAGGAAATCAAAACCCTTCCTCCCCCCACTAATGACTTCAAAACTGCAGTACAAACCCTAGTAATCCCTAGGCTTGATTTTGGTAGTGCAACCCTTTGCGGTCTGCCCAGGTCTACAACGGCTTCTCTAAGAGCCTCCCTTAATTCCGCTGCTAGACTCAGCACAGGATCACAAAGAAACTGTCAAATCTCCCCCGACCTTAACATTCTCAACTGGCTCCCCTATGAAGCAAGAAGTCAATTAAAAATCACTTGCATGATGCATAAAGTCCTTCACTTCAATACCCCAAGATATCTGGCTCAGAAGTTGGTGCTTTCAGGTGGCGACGGATCTTCCTGAAGCTTCAGCACTCTACTGATTAAACCACAGAGATTCTCCAAAAAGAAAACATACAACCAAGCCTTTTCTGGGATCACCCAGAGGATCTGGAACACACTGCCTTCAGAAACAAAACTGAATTCTTTTAAACAGTCTCCTTCAAGAAAGAAGTGAAGCCTTTAATCTTGAGCACATTTTTGCCCTAGATTCTAGGATCTCCGCCCGGTGCTCCACTTGTTGACTTCCACTACTCACATGATGATTGCTTGCTGTTATTGTTTTAATGATTCTTTTATTTTTTGTTTTATGTGCTTATCTTTGCATCCATCTGTATCGGAGAACATTATCTATTTCCACTGCCTCTGTACATGTGTAAAGTGCTCTGAAACCCACATGGGTTATATTCGCGCCATATAAAACCTTCTAAATAAAAAAAATAACCAAATACCCCACTTCGCTCTACCCCATTTTGCCCTACGTCACTCTATTCTATGGCAGTCTACTCTATGCCACTCTACTCTACCCCACTTCACTCTACCACACTTCAATATACGCCACTCTACTCTACACTAACCTATTCTTCAAAATTGTACTGAATGACACACTGCTTTATGCCACTCCAAGTGACTGTACTCCACTACACTCTATGCCACTCTACTCCACTTTACTCTACTCCACTCTACCCCACTGCACTCTACAACACTACACTCTACTCTGCACTACGCAGTTTACAGCACTGTACTCTACCACACTTCACTTCACTCTACTCCACTTCACTCAACACCACTCTACTCTATCCCACTTCTCTCTACATTACTCTACTCTACCCCACTCTACTCTACGCCATTCTACTCTACCCCACTTCACTCTATGCTACTGTACACCTCTTCACTGTGCTCCACTCTTCTGTACACCACTGCACTGTATGCCATTGCACTCTATGCCACTCTTCTCTACTCTGCACCACTCGACTCTGCACCACTGCACTCTATGCCACTCTACTCTGTCACTGTACTCTATGCTACTCTACTCTATCCCACTTCACACTATCCCACTTCACACTACACCACTTCATTCTACCCCACTTCACTCTCACCCACTCTACTGTATGCCACTCTACTCCACACCACTTCACTTTACCCGACTTCATAGTACCCCACTCTGTGCAACACTGTACTCTGTGCCACTTAATTCTACTTGAATTAAATCTACCCCACTTCACTGTACGTCACTCTATTATATGGCTCTCTTCCGTATGCAATTATACTATACCCTACTTCACTCTACCCCATTTCACTATAGGCTACTCCACTCTCTATGAAACTCTGCTGTATACCACTCTGCTCTACGCTACTCCAAGCTGTTGTACTCCAGTATACGCCACTCTACTCCACTCTTCTCTACTCCATTCTACACCATTGCAACCTACACCACTGCACGCTACTCTGCACCACTGCAGTCTATGTCACTATACTCCATGACACGCTATTCTACCCCACTTTACTTTACCCCACTTCACTCTACCCCGCTACACTCTATGGCACTCAACTTTACCCCTCTACTGTATGCCATTCTACTGGACCCCACTTCACTGTCTGCCACTCTACTGTACACCACTGCACTGTACGTCACTATACTGTATGCCACTCAACTCTACTCTGCACCACTCTACTCTACCCCACTTCAACAACCCCGCATCACTCTATGACACTCTACTCTACCCCACTTCACTCTACTCTACTCTACTCTACCCTATCCCACATTACTTTATGCCACTCAACTCTACCCTACTACTCTACCCTAATGGCCAGACCGGTCGACCTCGAAGCTGGGGAACCGGGTTTGAGTCTTGGCCGAGTAGCTGAACATCCTGTAATTCCACGCAAATCATTTAATTTCCCTGTGCCTAACAAAATCAATGTGTCCGTCTGTAATGCAACTGGTGCTCATGTAAACATGCTCTGATACCTTCGTCTCTAGCCCCTTCAGCGCGGCGCAGATTACCGCGCTGTGCTGAAGGGTTCGTGCGCGGGCGGGGCCATGACGGAGCGGTTCCGTCATCCGCACAGCGCAACCGATGCGCATGACGGAACTGCTCCATCATGCGCATCGAAGGGGCTAGTTTGCGGTATATAAAATTCTCCTCCCCCCAAAAAACCTCTACCACACTTTACTGTATGCCACTCTACTATTTGCCACTACACTGAACACCACTGCACTGTACGCAACTCTGCTCTGTACCAATATATTCTATGCCACTGCAAGACACTCAACTCCACTTCACTCTACACCATTGTACTCCACCCTATTGTCTCTCCACTCAACACCACTGCAGTCTATGCCAGTATACACTCCTCTGCACCACTCTACTCTATGTCACTCTACTCTATGCTAATCTACTCTATCCCACTTCACTCTACCCCACTTTACTCAACACCATTTCACTATATCCCACTTCACTCTACACCACTCTACTGTATGCCACCCACCTCTATACCACTGCCGTCTATGGTACTGCACTCTATGCCACTCTACTCTATGGCACTCCAACCGGCTTTACTCCACACCATTCCACGCCACTCTACTCTACTGTACGCCACTGCTCTCTATGTCACTGTGCTGTACTCCACTCTACTGTGTCCCACTTCACTCTATGGCACTGTACTCAACGTCACTCTACTCTACTCTTCTCTACTCTACTCTACCCCACTTATTCTACCTCACTTCACTCTACACCACTTTAGTTTACACCACTCTACTCAATTCCACTTTACAGTACACTACTCTAAGCCACTGTACTCCACTCCATTCTACTTCACGCTACTCCACTACACTCTACTCCACTACATTCTACTCTGCACCACTGAACTCTATGCTACTCTACTCTATGCCACTCCACTCTACCCCACTTCACTTTATGACATTCTAATCTACACCAATGTATTCGACCCCACTGTACTCTACCCCTCTTCATTGTACCCCACTTCACTCTTACCCACATCACTCTACGCCACTCCACGGTATGCCACTTTATTCTACCCATTTCGGTCTATGCCACTCTACTCGACCATACTCTACACTCTACTGTATGCCACTATACTCTACGCCACTCCAAGCCACTGTACTCTACTCTGCTCTATGCCACTTTACTCTATTCTACTCTACTTCATTCTACACCACAACTGCACTCTATGCCACTACACTCTACTCTGCACCCATGCAATATATTCAACTCTATTCTTCCCCATTTCTCTCTACCCCACTTACTTCGCTGTGTGCCACTCTACTCTATGCCACTCTACTCTATCACACTTCACTCTACCCATACTGCACAGGAGCCCACAACAATCTATGCCTCTTTTTGCTGTACACCAATCTATTCTACGGCACTCTACTCTACGCCACTCTAGTCTACTCCAATTCACACTATCTAACTTCACTCTACACCACCCTACTGTACCTCACTCCACTCTATGCCACTCTAATGTACCCCACTTCCTTATTCCCATCTTTAATCTACCCAACTTCACTGTATGCCACTCTATTCTACAGCACTCTACTCTATGCCACTCCAATTTACCCCACTTCACTCTACCCACTTGACTCTACCCCACATCACTCTACGTCACTCTATTCTATGCCATTCTACTGTACCCCACTTCACTCTACCCCACTTTACTCTGCCCCACTTCACTGTATGTCACTCTACTCTTCACCATTCTACTCTCTGCTACTGCACTCTCTGTTACTGTTCTCTACTCTACACCACTCTACTCAACACTACTGCACTCTAAGCCACTGTACTGTATGCCACTCTACTGTATGCCACTCCAATCACTCTACTCGACCCCACTGTGCACCAATCTACTCCACTCTACTTCACTCCACTCTACACCACTCCACACCACTCTGCGCCATGCCACTCCACTCTATGCCACTCCATGAGAAATTATGTAGAAAGTATTGTGGTAATATTCAAATGTAAAAAATATATTATATATGAAATAATGATTCCTAAAATACAGAAAATTATATGATTACAACCAATTTTTCAAACAAAAAAAACATAGAAATTCAATGAAAAACCCAAAGGTTGAAGATAAGTTAAAGTTAGGAAAACTTAATTTGTTATTTCTATACTAAACCAACTTAAACTACACAAACCTTAGAAATTAAAAAGTTATAGTTATAACTTAAAGTTATAATATCTGCCCTGACCAAGACTTGCTACAACTCGCGCACCTTCATACAGACTGTTGTAAACTCACTAGGTAGACTAAATCAATTATAACTCATGCCTTCCCAATGCACTGCTTATACCATTTCATATTACATCACTTATAGCATGTTTAATCATAGCATTCATAACAACGCTCATGCCATTTCAAATAACATTATTTATGAGTACACTACCTGGCAGAGAGCTGAGTTATAGTTGATTTAGTCTGCTTTGAGAGCTTAGAACAGTCTATGAAAGTGCGCAAGTTATAAAAAGTTTAGAAGGGTGTATCATTAAGTTGACAAATAGAAGTAATTACAATCAGAGTTCTGTACAATATAAGTTAGTGTTAACAGTTATACAGCTTCAAGATGCAGCGCTCTGGATTTCTAAGATTTACGTACAAAGTGCAAGTTGCTACAATAATTTTTCTAAGCTGCAGACTAATGTGTTAGTGTCCATAAAATGTGCAGCAGTGTTGTACTTAAGAATCTATTGGGTGGGGGGGGGGGGGGCATGGCCAACTGCCAAGGAAGATGGCTGCACACTAGCGCGGCTCTGGCACAACACACCCGGCAAGGTTGAAATCCATGCATTAATCTGAAACGCAATGAGCCATAACCAGTGACGCTGGTGCTCATGAACACTAGGAAGTCCCCGAGACAAGCGAGGTGCAGTGTGGGCGCCGAATGCCGGAGATACGACTCAGATCCGGTAGAACAATGCGCTACAGTGGTTCCTAGATGGCCCTGAGTGACTCTGCCATGGGGAGGAAACACCTGCGAAGACTGTGGTGAGGGGCGGATGAAGAAAGGAGCGCTATCGTCCCTTGCCGCAACGGAAGCTAAGGAGGCTTCGATGGAGAGCAGACCCCGGCAGCAGTGAGGACTGAAAGAGATGGTGAGCACCAGCGGCAACACCAAAAGCAGACAGTGGTCTGAAAGGGAGGGGAGCGGCCGAGCCATGATACAGCCTACTGGAACAGCTACGCAGTGAGCCTCAGACCGCAATATTTACTGAGTCTGGATACATCTACCCTCGCCGATGGCATTCTCAAGCCTGCTGGTGAATTCGGCACTCTTCTGATCCGGGAGGCATTGCGGGTGGAGTCGTGGCCTACTGCCGGCACCTGTGAACATCAATTCACAGACTCAGCTGCAAACATGGGTACTGACTGGGGCTTCCCTGACATTTAGGGACGCAACACACATATGAGATAAGGTGCAGCGGAAGAATAAGTTATTGCCCTTGGTCCTGCAGCAGAGTGTGATCCTGCCTGGAGGCGGTGTGTGCAGCACTTACAGCAAGATTTAGCGCAGTGGAACTTAAAGACATTCGCCATTCCCTAGCCAAATAAAAGCGACAACAAGGAAAAATTTGCATCACATATTACGTAGGCTACCTTGATCAGCCCCATTGAATAAAGAGCAAAGACCCGGGGGGGCGGTGCGGTAACAACCCACTAGAGGCCACGCAGCATAAAAGAGTAGCGACGACCAGTGGGCCCCTGGGAGCAACAGTGAGCCGGGGACTCAATTAATTACCAACGCCCATGCAGGAGTGGTGGCGCAGGTATGGACGCAAACCTTCTGAGCCGCTCCCGGGTCAAAGAAACAACCCGGACACCAGAACACCACGACAGTGGTGGCATCCCTCGGATGGAAGGAAGGTAAACAGGGGGACAGCACTGGTCGCGGCGCTGGACTTGGCTGGGGAAACCCGACAAGCTGGACAGGGCCTAGGCCCTAGAGCAGGCGGCAGAGATTAGCCGGCCGGGCCCGAGCGCTCAGACCAACCCCTCGCGCATACTCGGAGAAGGAATAGCTGGAGGGAGAAGTGGCCGCACAACAATGGAAGCAAAACTTGATAAATGTGCATGTCAGAAGGGAACGGATGCAAAAGAAAAAGGATCTGAGGGTGCGCAAGACACAATGCTCCCGGTCGAGGGGCAAACCGACCTGACTCTAAATGACATAATGCCAGCCATCACCACAGTTCGAACATCTCTGGAGGCCAGGATGTACAGTGTGTCTTCCGAAGTTTCTCTGATCAGGGCGGATATCCACAATATGAACGCCCGGATTAAGGGAGATGCATTCTCCACCCTTTGACAATGCTCCACATGACAGCCTAATGCTGAGCATGTCATACTACATGCGCGCAGCGCTATCTCATCTACATACCGCATGCCACACACCAACGTAATCACTTGGAATGTCAGAGGACTACACACACCAGCCCGTCGATATGACATTTACGCTTAAAGCGCCATAAAGCTCAAATAGAGCTTCTGCAGGAGACGCACATAGCACAGCCAGAGATCCGCAGACTCCAGCAAAGATGGAAAAGACAGATACTAACCACAGGATACTCTTCTTATGCCAGAGGAGCCTTAATTTGTATCAGGCCAGTTACACAATTGACGCCAGAAGAAACCAAAATTGATCCAATTGGCAGATACGTCCTATCCAAGGGTCACCTAAATGGGAAGCTCCTAGTGTTGGGTTCCATATATGCCCCAAACACAAATCAAAATGGGTTCTGGCAGGCACTGACGGTCCAACTCTCATGCTGGTGCGACGTCACATGGCTGCTGGGTGGGGATTTTAATGCTGTATTTGACACTACCCTGGACAGATCCTTCCCACCGCTGCTGCAGGTGTCAGCAACATCCAATGCCCATGCGCTGACGGAATGGATGCACCACTGGGGCTTATCGGATGTATGGGGGGGCCCTTAACCCACAGACCATTTATACTCTTATTATTTTCACCCACACGGGGATGTGGGAAGTGACCTGCTCCACATGCTCTGGTCCTGCTCGACTAAACAGCCATACTGGAAAGTTGTTATCACAACCTTAACGCAATGCACAGAACGCACACTGAACTGGACATGGGAGACATGCAAACTGGGTCTGTACCATAGGACAGGCAAACATAAAGTGACTTCCTGATGCATAGACCTACGGCCCAAGTGTCTGATCACGCGACGCTGGAAATCTTCCGAGCCTATTGCAGGAAGAGCCTGGTTTCAGTCGATGCTCTGCTGGGCACAGGCGGAGAGTATAGCATTGCGTTGTGAAGATGCGATAGGGATCCGTAAACAGCCGCTCGCAGCGAGTTGGTAAGAAATCCTGGCAAATTTCCGTGCGATCTGGCAGAACCAGGCCGAGGTACACAACAACACACCTGGGTGAAGTGCGAGCTAGAACCTAATTGACTAGCTAAACCACAAACAGTCAAGCCAAAAACATTCACGGCGCACTCCGCAGAGCGCTTAGGGAGGCGAAAGTAATGTCCCCTTCCTGAGACTTGTCCAAGTTAAATAACACAGCAAACAGCAGGTGCAAATAGCGGAATAAGAACCTAAGGTAACTCCCAATTCGGTCTATAAACAATCAAGCGCTGCGTGCAGGCAAATAGGGAGACCCCATAGCAGGATGATATAGGATGTGCATCGTGTCGCACTGTTATAATGTTACAATGTCGTGAACAGGAGCCAACATGTTATTTTTATTTACTTGTTAGATCAATGTTATGTTGCAAATAACATTGTTATATATTCACCAGGCTAGCGAAGCCATTATTGCAATACTGAGTGTCTAATTTATGTAATGCTTCGCTCCAAACCATCTCAGGGAAAATTTACCGAGTTAAGTATGAAAATGTGATAAAACAGTGTAACCTGAAGTGAAATGCAATAATGGAAAAATCAATAAACATATTTAAACAAAAACAAAATGAACGCCAGGATTAAGGCGGTGAAAGCAACTTGAAATGTATTATCCAAGGATTACGCCATGCTTAAAAAACAGGTCAGAGAGATCCAGGTCAGCAACGACAAGATGGAAATTCACCTGGATGATTATGAGGGTAGGGCTTGACACAACAATGTGCGAATTTTAGGCTTACCTGAATGAGCGGAAGGACAGGCGACTGGCTAGTTCATCAAAGAGATCTTAACGAAGCATTTGCAACCCAAAGGCCTGTCCCAATACTTTTCGATAGAACAGGCGCACAGAGTTCCAGGTGGGCGGCCGAAACCTGGGGCGCCACCAAGGCCTATCTTAGCACGCATATTTAACTTCCTGGACAGAGACGCAATATTGCAAACAGCGTGCAATGCACCCCCTGACCACCTGGAAAACAGCAAGATAATCTTCTTACCAGATTTCACACTGAAAGTGCAAAAGCAACATTGCAGCTTCCTTGAAGTTAAAGGAGCACTGCGTGAAAAGAAGGTTAAATATGCGATGATGTTTCCTGACAAATTAAGGGTCGAGTCAGAGGGGAAGGTGTGGTTTTTCAATAGCCCGGAGGAAACATGGGACTGGCTCGATAGATAGCGCATGATCGGGAAACGGCCGCATCGGGATCAGCGAGTGGAGATGAACAGGACCAGACCAGACAATGGAACTGCGAATAAGCCAAGCACCAGCCCGGAGCAAAATCCTCTGGACGGGGGCAACAGTGAATAGCAAAGTGCGCCAACAGTGCAGTGGTGAAAGATCCCTGGGGCTCTCCCCATACCGAAGCAATATAGAACTCTGTTGGACTAAGCAATTGGATCGAGGATGAAAAGGACACTAAAGAAAATTCTTAAAATCCAATGGCTACTACGCAAGTATTATGAAGGGACTTGATTGCAATGTTTTACCAGGCTCTGGTACTGATGGATGCCGGGGGTGGGGGGTTGGATCACATACCTCACTTTCTCGGGGTGGGCAATAGGCACTCTGCACAGTTGGGGTGGCTGGAGGTTCAGTTCCCGTCATGCAGGGAGGCAGGGAGGGGGGATAGATAAGGCAAGTTGGAGGGGGGTTACCCAGTTAATTTTCATTTCAGTCTACAAGGTGGGGAGGGAGGGGACCTTACAGCAGCAACTTTGCAATTGGATACCGAAGGGTAGGTTCTTGTTACAAAGTCGAACCATGATAGATAGCACAGACATGTTACATCACACAGTTGTTCTCAGCACACACAGAACAGATGGCACTTGGCCAAAAGGGTAGATCTCTCCAATTCCTCACATGGAACGTCAATGAGCTTGGGGACAGATCATCCTTCTACAGGAAACTCACCTGGTGGGTAACACCTGTAGGGCATTGGACAGGTGGGGATATAAGCTTACAATCCATTCTGGATTTACCTCTGGCTCCAGAGGGACCAGTAAACTCATCAGGAAAACTTGCTCATTTATAATCTATAAAACATGGACAGATGCACAGGATAGATTCTCTGCAATAGCAGAAATGTGGGAAGGGAAAGCAATCAATATACTTTCAGTAAATATACCACCGGCTATGAAAGTGACAACACTCAAAGACCTCGGTAGACTCAAATTAACCCTCCCGGCTGGTATTTTGCTGATGGAGGCGACTTTAATCTAACGATCAACAGGCAAGTAGGTCATTGCCACCCTCGAGGGGACAAGCATGATACATCTCAACTAGCAGATTTCCTTCTGGCTTTTGGTCTCGCAGATATTTGGAGGCACTTCAATCCACTAACACACCAGTACACATTCCACTCCGGGGCCCACGGTAGCCAGTCCCATATCGACTATCTACTGACACATACCGAGGACATCCCAATTTCACAAAGGCAGGGTGCTTAGCGAGGGGTATTTCCGACCACTCCCCAGTAGTCACCCAAGTACTAAGGCACTCAAACACTGGGCGCACTGCTCTCGTGATCAACCGATGGTGTCTGAAAATCCCACATGTAAGAACAGAACTTATAAAAGACACAGACTGTTTTTCTATGAAAATACATACACAGTGGAGTCGTCACAGACCCTATGGGGAGCATTCGGGGAAGTGATAAGGGGACGGGCGCTCGCTCTCACAGCTGGCTACAAAAAGAGCCTGGGGCTCGTATAGAGACACTTGAAAGGGAAATTCTGGAAGGGGAGGTAAGGATTGCAAAGACTGAGGATGAACTAGCCAGACACACCCTCAACATGAAAAGACTAGCCTATAGGCAACCACTAATGGAGGCAGCCAGAGACAAACAGAGGGCCATACAGCATAAAATTCACAAGCTAGGGGACCAAACCGGTAAATTGTTGGCTTGGTGAGAAAAGCGGGACTGGGCACAGAGATGGGTTCCCCTACTACAAGGGGAAAAGGGAGAACAGCTGAGAGATCCACAGGAGATCGCAGAGGCCTTCGCCTCTTACTTTGCTCAGGTGTATACATCCGCAACCAAAACGAAACCCAGGGGTTCTAGAAACCTACTATTCACTGTCCCAGTTCCTTCCTTGGCCAAGGAAGACCGAGAATC
Source organism: Triturus cristatus (assembly GCF_964204655.1). Taxonomy (NCBI): domain Eukaryota; kingdom Metazoa; phylum Chordata; class Amphibia; order Caudata; family Salamandridae; genus Triturus; species Triturus cristatus. The sequence goes on along the minus strand of NC_140591.1, from coordinate 585,664,902 downwards.
CCTGGAGGGAGACCTCACTGAGGAAGTGTTAGCGATGGCCATACGAGTCATAAAGTCAGGGAAAGCCATGGGTCTTAATGGGCTCCCCATAGACTTGTTAAAGATGACGGCCTCTAAGATAACACCCTCCTTCTGTGCCATGTACCAAGAAAGTTTTCAGAGGGTCTCCCTACCAAGAGACTTAAGATTAGCATCAATAGTGGTCATCCACAAGCAGGGCAAGCCGGCGGAGGTGTGTGGCTCCTACCGCCCTATCTTCTTACTCAATGTAGAAGTAAAGATTTTGGTCAAGGCATTGGCCAATCGTCTAATCCCCATCATTAGCAAACTAGTACACCCGCAGCAGTCAGGCTTCATGCCTGGACGTAACACAGCCCTTAATCTCCGCCGACTGCATGGAGCATTAGGTAGGCCAAACACAATCCAAGAAGATGCAGCCCTGCTTTCATTAGATGCTAAAATGGCGTTTGACACGATTGAATGGCCCTATCTCTTCGCGGTTCTGGAACGCATGGGCTTTGACCACACATGCATTAAGTGGATCAAACTATTATACACAGTCCTGGCAGCACAAGGAGTTGTCAATCACCAAACATACCACCTGGGGAGGGGTACCCGGCAGGGCTGCCCCCGTCACCTCTTATATTTGCTTTGATGCTTGAACCATTCACGATATGGGTGAAAGGGAATCCCATGATCAGAGGGCTGAAATGGACAGAACAGCATGAAGATAGAATCTCGTTATATGCCGATGATATAGTACTATACGTAGCTGTGGTCCAGAGGGGGGTGGCTCTGCCTGGGGCATCCCCGCTGGAGGACAGGCTCCTTGCAGACCCAAGGACCAGTAAAGCAATATCCCTACCTATCGAAAATTGATAAATAATAGACCAGACCCTCTCATACACCTCTGGCACCAATAGGAGACAGACATAGGGAGCTTAGAAGATGATGAATGGCAGGATGGTCTCTCATCCCTGTGGGAAGTAGCGGTACCAGTGAGGTTGTGACTCGTTCAACTTAAAATTCTCCACAGGACATATTTCTCTAGGGGAATCCTGTTGAGGATTGGGAAAAGGTCAGACGCTGAGTGTCTGTCTAAGACTGTGTGCCCAGGAGGGAAAAAAATGTCCCTCACTCTGGGAGTGGCCCGCAATCCAACCCTACTGGGAGGGAATTATAGCTAAACTCAGGGAGACTAGTAGGAAAGCATTCCCAACTCCACAAAACTTTGCCTACTTAACATATGGGCGGCCATAGACTTAACACAAACTGAGCAATCCTGGGTCTCCTTGGAGCTTGCCTTGGCCAAAAGAAACCACCCAAAAATGGGGCGTGGCAGAAGTTCCATCACTGCGGGGGAGACATGGGCAGATCCATGACTGCAGAGAAAGAGGTGTTCAAGAACAGAGGCTGCCCGAAGAAATGGGTTCTAAAATGGGAAAAATGAAATGTTGCCAGGGGCGAGCTGTGTATTTCCCCCACTGAGGAACTGCGAGGAGGGAGGATGGGAATTGACTTAATGCAACTGTGATGCGTGATAAAGATATACTGTGCAAACAGGCCAGAACTCTTTACATCTCTGACTACAATGCAAACTGCTTATATACTTGAAACCTATTGTGCAACCTACTATATGACTGTTGTTTGGTTTAATAAAAAGTGTTTAAAAAAAAAGAATCTATTGGGTGGGATACAGTATCACCCTTCCCCTACGATTCAGTAAAGCATGATGGGTTAGTGTCTCTATGGGAAATAGCAGAGTAGTCTTGCAGTGATTTGATTATGCATTTATATACAGTTTAATTTCTGTTACATACCATAAAATTGCAATGAGGCAGAGGAACTTGCGGATGACCCTTCAGAGGCGAGCGGAGACAACGTTCCTTCACTTCAGGAAGGAACCTCAAAAGACCTTTCAGATACCCCTCCAGGGGTGGGAGGGAGACTACGCCAATTCGCTGGCAATTGGAATTTAGTAACTCAAGACACTTGGGTCTTGAATACAGTGAAGGTTTACGAGATAGACTTCACCGATACCCCCTTCCAAATAAGACATCCACAAGAGATTACCTTCTCATCCAAAGACAAAGATCTGGTCTCTCAAGAGGTAAAAGACTTACTAAAGAAAGGGGCAATTATTGAGGGCACACAATTAGGCTTCCTCAGCAACATCTTCCTGGTAGAAGAGAAAAACAAAAAACAGAGACCTGTCATAAACCTAAAAGACTTAAACCACTTGGTAGTCTACCATCACTTCAAGAGGGAGGGAATACGTCTTTTAAGGGACATCCTAAGAAAGGGCGACTGGCTGATGAGACTGGACTTAAAAGACGCCTACCTGACAATCCCGATCTGGAAACCCCATCAGAAATTTCTCCAATTCACATGGGAGGGAAAACTATACCAATTTTGCATTCTCCCTTTCGGACTGTCATCCGCCCCTTGGTGTTTCACCAAGGTACTCCGTCCCGTGACTGCTTGGCTCAGGGAGAGGGGAGTGAGACTAATTATTTACCTCAACGATATTCTCATAATGGCACAATCAAAACAAACAGCTTCACTTAACACAGACCTCACAATACCACTGCTAGAACACTTAGGCTTCGTCATAAACAAGAATAAATCCTCTACAATACCAAGTCAACAAACCCAGTTTTTAGGTTTCCTTGTAGATACTGTGAAAGCAGAACTGACACTATCAGGGGAAAAGGTAAGGAAGGTGAGGAAAGAACTGAGGAAGAGACTCGCCAAAAAGACCTTCCCTCTAAGAATCCTAGCAAGGATCTTGGGCCTTCTATCCTCCACAATTCAAGCTATCCTTCCAAGACCCCTGCACTATCGAGCACTACAAAGGCTAAAAGCGGGAGCTCTGAGATCAACTCTATTTTACTCCCAGATGATCTCCTTAGACCAGGAATCAAGGAACAAACTCCTTTGGTGGTTAAAGAATGCGGAGGCATGGAATGGCAGAGCCTTTTCTGGGAAGGAACCAGACCTAATAATAGTCAAATGCGAGTTTGGAAGGAGAGGGAGCGAGATGTGGGAGCTCCTCAACAGGGGGACGCTGGACTACTCAAGAGAAGAAGTTGCATATCAACTGCTTAGAATTACTGGAAGGTTCATTTGCAATTCGCTGCTTCACACAGAAGTCAGTGAAATGCTGTGCAATGTTATGCATGGACAATGTGTCAGCAGTCCGATATGTCAATAAACTAGGCGGACCCCACTCCAAAGGCCTAACAGACCTAGTGAGAGGCTTCTGGGAATATTGTTTGAGCAAAGGAATATCAGTTATAGCGGAACACATTCCTGGTTTGAACAATGGTGTAGCAGACTGGTTCTCCAGGAATTTCAAGGAATCCAGCCACTGGAGACTAGACAGACAAGTATTCTTAACTATCCAATCCAGGTGGGGTTCCTCAGGACGGACCTATTTGCAGACCAGGTGAACACTCAACTGAAGGAATTCATCAGTTGGAGACCGGACCCTCAAGCCCAGAAGGTAGACGCCTTCCTCCAATACTGGAGGGGCTTAGCTCCCTATGCTTTCCCGCCATTTGCAATGTTTCCTCGCCTTCACCTTCACGCTCGACGTTACACAGAGAGCATAGTTGTGATAACTTCCCTCTGGAGATCTCAGGCCTGGTTTCCAATCATCTTGGAAATGAGCATAGACGTCTCAATTTTGTTTCCTTCATTAAGAGAGATACTCCTTGGTCCAGAAGGAGACATTCACCCTCTCGTAGGGCAGGGTCTTCTGGTCCTGACGGCATGGAAGATTTCAGGAGACAGAGGCGAATCCCAGGGCTTTCGTCAGATGCTTTCAGACTCATTTCTGAGTCATGGGCCTCTGGAACAAGCATATCGACTGTCGGGGGGCGTGGCCAACCGGGCAGCGAAATGGCCGCTCTGTGAGCGAGCTCCGCCGGCTGCATTATTAATCCTTCAAGTAATCCTGCACCGCCCGCACTGGGAGTCCCGATCCACACTCCGGGAGGCGCCGCGAAGCTCAGTGAGGCACCTACTGCAATTTGAAACCTGGCCGAGACCGGGGGACTGAGATATGCCCATTGGCGTCCCGCGCGCGAAGATCCTGTGACGCGCGGCCGCCGCTGCGGCTGCCGGGGGCGGCTGGAAGCGGCTACTGGAGACCGAGGCTGAGTGGGCCTGAGGCGAGCGGGGAAGCTGTGGCCCCCACACTGCGGGCCGCGGTCGGAGCGCAAGACGTGCCGAGCGGAGCGGATCCGCCCGAAGACCTGACCGCGGTTCTGCGGGTGCTGCTCTGGGCGCACCGTTGCTGATCCCGGCTGCCGCTGGCGCGGTGAGAGAAGACGCGAGAGGCGGAGCCGCCATTTTGTGGCCTCTGCAGGAGGCGGACACTGCTGTGGAGCCCAGCGACTGAATGAGGTGAGCTTGTGGGGGCGGCTGACGCCGGGATCCCGAAGCGAAGCTGTGAGGGCACATACGGGGCGCACACTTGGCCTCCTTGGGAAGGAACGGCCACACTAGCGGACTTGGGGCTCTGATCTACTCATCGACGGATGCATGCAGAATCGTGCGTGCGGCGCCCTGCGGTGGGTGGTCTAGAGCGGCCCGACTGGCGGCCGAGACGGATGAGCGGCGGCGAGGCCTAGAGATCCTGCCATCCTGTCCCGCTTCGACAGCTCTTGTGACATCGCCTGTGCCCCTGTGGGCCCGAGATCGGTGGAGCGACAGCCCTGGGAGAGGGTGCATAGCCTGCCTGGATAGCGACCGGGGCTGTAAGAGCCGTCCTGAGGCCGCCTTGCTGTACTCGACTGGCACTGCCCCATAGTCATGGGAGGGAAGAACGAGGCGAAGCAGTCCAGGCTCACGTTTGAGCATAAGCGTCAGGCCAAGCAGCCGGCGGCAGACCCAGAGGCGGCGGAGTCCTCCGCGCACGGGGCAGAACCGGAGGTAGACTACCGAGCGCTGATGCTGGAGGTCCGCTCGAGTCTCAAGAGCATCGATACCAAGTTAGATGCCATGGCTACCCAGTTGGACTCCGTCAAACAACGGGTTGACTCGCACGAAACTAGATTGGACAGCCTGGAAAGTGGGCACACTGACTGCTGCGAGTTCAGACATGACACTAAGAAACAACTCACGGCAGTGGAAAAAGAACTGGAATTCCTCCGGGCCAAAACGGACGATTTAGAGGCGAGGTCCCGAAGATCCAACATCCGAATCACGGGCATACCAGAGACGACGAACATTGGAAAGATGGAACTGTATGTCACAGAACTACTCCATGAGCTCTTTGATCCGGCGCTCTCCCCGGTGTTCACAGTGGAAAGGGCGCACAGATCGCTCGGTAAGAAGCCACCGGTGGGGGCGGCGCCGCGTCCTATCCTGGCAAAGATCCTGAATTTCCAAGACAGGGACCTCATCTTACGCCTTGCTCGGGAAAAGGGGAAAATTATACACAAAGGGAATAACATCTCCTTCTATCCGGACTTCACTCCCTTGGTACAGGCGGCCCGGAAGGAATTTTTACCTGCTAAGAAGCTGTTGCTGCAGGCTGCCATCCCTTACGCACTGTTGTACCCAGCGAAACTGAGGGTGACGCACGAGGGTACCACACACTACTTCACAGAGGCGAAGGCAGCGCTGAAGTACGCCAAGCAACTTGGGGGGGCTGCGTCTAGGCGCAAGTCGCCACAGGCGGAGGTGGACGAAGGGCGCTTAAGTGACAATGATTGACCCTGGAGGGAGGAGGAGTTGTGTAAGATCCGTGTGGGGTGTTCCACCTGGCAGGTGGGATGCCAGCCCCGTTCTGCCTATGGTTGCTCCTGGTACACAGTTTTTGGTTACTGAGGGGCTGTGAGAGGCCTGCAAATGTTAAAGGTGCTGCACTTGCTGAATTGTTCCTTCTTGGTAAGGTCTCCCGATTAGGTATAAGCTTGGATCCGAGTGAAGCGGGCTCAGCTGGTGTGAAGCGGTGGGTTACATTGTGCAGCCACCCTGTGCAGACGGGGGAGTACGCTTGGTGCACCACGCCCCATGGGGTGCATCCCAATGTTGGAAAGTTTGAGTTGCAATCACGCGTTGCGTGATCCACGGGGGGATTTGTCACAACCTGATTGGGGGGTTGGTGAGGGTGGGGGGTGGGGGGGGAAAGCGGGTTGGTTTGAGTTATGTTGGTTCTGGTACGATGGAAGGGTATGTTCGCAGATCACCAGGATGCTCCCTTATGCATGGCCTTGTTTGAACACTAGGAAAGAGATGCAGTTTGTAGATGGGGATGGAGGAAACTTACAAGCAACATGGCTGGAGTTATAGCAGGCGTTAGGATATTAACGTGGAACATTAGGGGACTCGGGGACCATAAAAAAGCTCGGCTCATGCAAGGGTACCTCTCCCGACACAAAATAGATATCTGCTTCCTGCAGGAGACACATGTGCGGTCCACCCCCTCCCCTAGACTGAAGCGCTCACGCTGGGCGTGGGTACATTCCACTGCTTATTCTAATTATGCTAGAGGGGTGGCAATCCTCATTAGAGCAGGGCTGGATTGGAAGGAACACCGCACTCATTTGGACGCAGAGGGGCGCTACGTTATCACTCACGGAGTGTTGCAGGGGAGGGAGATGGTGCTGGCGGCGGTGTACGGACCCAATGTAGATGATCCGGACTTCTTCCGGGATCTATGGGCACGGATACTGTTAATGGACTGCTCCACGATCATCCTCGGAGGGGATTTTAATGTACCACTGGTAGATGCGGTGGACCGTAGGGGGGCGGGAGGTCCCACACACACCAGAGCGAGACAGGCGGTCCTTGACATCATGGAGGAGGGGTTGCTGTCGGACATATGGAGAGTCAGGCATCCTGATGATATTGTAGGGACGTGTATTACGAGCCAGCACGCGGCCTGGTCCCGGCTGGACTACTGGCTGGTCTCGCCGGAAGTGGCAACCTGGGCGGAGGGAGTGGATATTCAGGCCCGGTCACTTTCTGATCATGCTCCATGCCTGTTGGTGGTGCGGATGCCTGATGCCCCTGCTCGCGCGTTCTCCTGGCGGCTGCCCCCGTACGTGTTTACCGACTCTGTATTTACGGAGGAAATTAGAGAGGATATTGTGTGCTATTTCGATATCAACGCGGGCACGGTGGAAACAGAGGCGGCCCTTTGGGACGCATTTAAGGCAGTGATCCGGGGCCAGTGCATCTCTAGAAGAGCGGGGGTCCTCGGGGCAATCCGCGGCACACTGCGCAGGTTGGAGGGAGAATTGCGGGACTTGGATGCCAGTTTCTGTACTGACCCGTCGCCCGCACTGGCGGTTCAGATGAAGGCTAAGCTGTTAGAGTTCGGCGAGGAGGCGCAGCGCGAAGTGAAGTTCCTGGGACGGCAGGCGGAGGCCCGTCGATATGGGGAAGGTGATAGGCCTAGCAGAACCCTGGCGAAGCTCATCTCCCCGCGGGCGCGATCGGATTTCATAGCGTCCATAAAAGATGGGTCAGGTGAACTCCGGTTAGGACATGATGCAGTTCTGACTGCTTTCGCTCAGTTCTACTCGGCCCTTTATACGTCCAGGCAAACTACAGTCCCGGAATCAGTGGACGCCTTCCTAGACTCCATTGCCATTGTCTGGTTCAATGACCATCACCGTCGCTATATGGATGTCCCGTTCACTGTTCAGGATGTCGCGCAGGTGATTAAGAGCATGCCGGCGCACAAAGCCCCCGGCCCCGATGGGTTGACCACTAGTTTTTATAAGACCTATGTTGAGGAACTGGCCCCTAGGCTCCTCTCGGTCTTCGCTGAGGCCCAGGAGACGGGCTCCCTGCCAGACTCGATGCGGGAGGCGCTGATAATCACGTTGCTGAAGCCGGACAAAGACAGCCAGCTGCTCGACTCGTACCGTCCACTATCCCTCATCAACGTAGACGTTAAAATCTACGCTAAACTGATTGCGGACAGGCTTCAGCCCCTGTTGCCCATGGTGGCATTGCCTGATCAATCGGGGTTTGTCCCCGGCCGTGCCACGTCGCACAATCTAAGAACGATATTCTCAGTGCTGCACTACCTACACCCCTCCATCCGGGCGGCGGTTATTTTTCTCGACGCCACAAAGGCGTTTGACTCGCTTGAATGGCCCTACCTGTTTCGGATCCTAGGCAGAATGGGTTTTAGCCCTCTCTTCATAAACTTAATACGGCCCTTATACGCAGCCCCACGGGCGAGAGTGCAAGTGAACGGGCTGATATCCAAGCCATTTGGCATATCTCGCGGGACTAGGCAGGGGTGCCCCCTGTCCCCGCTGCTATTTGCCATTGCCATGGAGCCTCTGGCGGCTCGGGTCCGTCAGCACCACACTGCCCGGGGTATTGGCTTTAGCTCTCGTAGCCTGTTGATATCCTTGTATGCGGATGATGTAACGTTATATGTTGCTGACCCCGCTGAAAACCTAGATCCACTGCTGAGGGAGTTTGTCAGATTCGAGGGTCTGGCCGGAATAGCTATCAATTGGTCCAAGTCTGTTGCGTTCCCTCTGACGGATGCCACCCCGGAGGTAACTTCGGATTATCCCTTGCGCTGGGAAACGGACTCGGTCAAATACCTGGGGGTCTGGATTAGTCGCAACCTGAGTGATTTGTGGACAATGAACTATGGGAGAGCGGTAGACTGGCTGGAGGGGAAGATCGAGATCTGGAATAAGCTCCCCCTATCTTTAGTTGCGAGGATAGCCCTGGCTAAGATGGTAGTCCTCCCGAAATTCCTATATCTCTTTGTAAATCTGCCGTTGCCCTTGACTGCGCATTTCCATACTCGGGTGCGCTCACTGCTGTTGACGCTGGTTTGGGCCGGAGGCCAGGCGAGATCGTCCTGGGCGCTGCTCACCCTCCCGTTGAGGCAGGGTGGACTGGGGGCTCCAGACATGGCGCTGTACGCGCTATGTGCGCAGGCACAATTCCTACACTTCTGGGTTTTCCCCACCCCCTACCAGCCGCATGTGGCGGTGGAGAGGGCGGTGGCAGCTCCATTGCCCCTTAGCGTGGCATTATACGTGAAGGCGCCCCGCCCGTCTGGAGACGTTGACACGGTGGCCTTGCTCCGCTGGTCGTGGCGGGAGTTGCAGAGGAGGGCACGTCTCCCTCTCCTGTATGCACCTGCTGTGCCCCTGAGGGGCAACCCATTGATTCCCTGCCTGCAGGACAGCGGGGGGGAGGTCGTGATTAGAGGAAAAGTTCTGCGCACTTTCGCGGACATCTACCCCGACGGCACCTTTGGGGTTCCTGTAGAGGAGGACTCTGAGATACCGGAGACATTTGCGGACACGTTCGCGCTCTATAAGCTTAAAGAATCCTGCAAGGCGCTCTGGCCTCTGTTCCCAGAGGAGCCCCCGCATTTTCAGGCGTTGCAAAATTTACTGTCAAGGCCTTCCCCCAAAAAACTTGTGTCCCGGTTATACAACTGTATGCAGGAGCAAGCTCCCATTATGGTGCCGTCCTCGCTGCACGCGTGGAACGCGGAATTGGAGTCCCCTCTTTCGGACGAACAATGGACCTTCTGTTGCGGGCAACTGAAGGAATTGTCGCCTAACTATAGGTTGCGCCTAATACATTTTAAGTTCCTACACAGATACTACCATACACCGCGGCTGCTGCACCGTATGGGCCTCAGGGAAGACGACACTTGTTGGAAGTGTGGAGCTGAAAATGCCACTTTTCTACATGTGGCATGGAGCTGTCCCCGCCTGGAGGAATACTGGTCGAGCATTTTTGTAGCTATTAACCAAATCCTCCATAGAGCCGACACGCCGTCTCCACATCTGGGGCTACTAGGTTATGTCCAAAATACTCTACCAAAAGCTAGGAAACTGCATGCGATGTTGCTCCTTTATGCTAAGCGACAGGTGGCGGTACGTTGGGGACGCAGGTGCTTGCCTAAATTTGAAGACTGGGTGGCAGACGTTACATATGGCAACACACAACTTGAATGCTACTGGGAATCTATGCCGGTCACCTCCCGACCTAGGGACATCTGGGAGCCCTTTCTGCACTGGTCCCGTGAGAGGGCGGAATCCCCACGAGCCACAGGTTCACTGTCTGGTGAAATATCTGATGATATGGGTTAAGGTTGATTGGAGGTGTGTGAGGGGTCGCATGTGCCGCTGAGCTCTGAATGACACTATGGGCTGTGGGGGGTGGTCGGATGTCGGGGTGGTGCAGCTGGGCCGCGCGGTCTGCGGGGTGGAGCGACAGGGTGGATGGCTCCCCGGGTCGGCGGGAGGCGGGAGGGAAGCCCACTAGGGTCCCGGCTCGTTGGGGTGTGTGTCCAAACGTGATCACTCTGGCTGTGAGCTTCTCCGACCGTGCTGTCCCCTCTGCAGGAGGCGTGCATCAATCGATAGTGCGAACTGTTAGGGTGTTGATACCTTCCATCTGTACCATCGTTTGTTTTTGTTATGGTTTATTTGTTGACGACTTTAGGTGTAAAAAAAACACTGATTGGTATATATATGCTACGTTACAGTGATAAATTGTATCAGTAATTTGCCTGCTCTTGCCATGACTCTGCATATATTTAACTGTAATGTTCGATATTTGCTGACCTGAATAAACAAAATAAAAAAAAAAAAAAGCATATCGACTGTCATGGAACAAATGGGGTCGCTGGTGTTTTCAACGAGGTTATGATCCCATTTCAGCTGATTTAGTACATGCTGTTAACTATCTGTCAGAACTCTTTACTTCAGGGCTGTCTTTCAGAACCGTGAATGTCTATAGATCTGCTATTTCTGCAGGTCACTCCTTAGTTAATGGCGTCTCTGTCGGCTAAAACTTGCTAACTAAAAAGATAATGAGAAGTATGAGATTTCTTAATCCTCCAACTGCTAAATATACCACTAATATATTCGTACCCTATCTTCCTGGGGAGACAACTCTACTCTCTCTTTAAAGTGCATCTCTTTTAAACCTACTCTTTTGTTATGTCTAGTGTCATTCAGAAGAACTTCAGATATCAAAGCATTAGACATTTCCAGCAGGGCCTTTCAACCAGAAAATGTTTGTTTTAACCTTAAAAAGAGAACTAATACTATGTCCTCTTCTACCTTTTATCCCTTCTTTCCTCAGACTGAAAGACTCTGTGTGGTTAAATGTTTGAAAGAGTACGAGAGAAGAACTCAATCTCTGAGACTAAATGAGACCCAATTATTAATTTCTCACAGATCTCCTCATATTGGAGTTTCGTCACCAGCCTTGGCAAGATGGGTAGGGGAAGTCATGCATGAAAGCGGTGTAGACACCTCTTTTTTTGGAGCAAACTCTCTCAGAGGTGCTTCGGCTTCCAAAGCCTACTTTCTCGGTGGGGGGCTGCAAAAAATACCTAGGGCAGCAGACTGGTCAAATGATAGTATGTTTAAGAATTGCTATTTTAGACCAATCTCTAATGTGATTGATAATGTTCTCAATGCACTTTGAACTTGCATAATATGGCCTCCGTGTCGTGCCATAAAATTTAGATTTTTCACAGCCTGCTGGGCAGAAAATCTGGATTTTATTATGGACACAGACCCACCACTTTGAATTGAAACCCACCCTGTTTTATTCTGATGTTTTGGGAAGATATTACGGAATTCTATTCTTCTTCTTTCAGAATAAGAATCTCTTTCCCTTCGGACCACGAGTTGGAAACCTGTCTTCAATTGGACTCCTGATTTCTAGATGTTGAACTTTTCTCTTTGCAGTCTAACAAAGAAGGAAGATGGCTGGTCATGGGGGGACTTTATAACACATTAGAATGTTCATTGAAGTTCTATGTTCTTCAATTGTTGCTGCTGAGCTGTGGCAGTAAAAGAGATTTACATAATATGGCCTCTGTGTCGTAAATAAAATCCATATTTTCTGCCCAGCAGGCTGTGAAAAATCTAATTATGCATTTATATACAGTTTCATTTCTGTTACTTACCGTAAGATTGTAAGGAGAGCTAAAGTTTACTTCAGCCAGACATAAAAATGTCAAGAGGCCTAAAGTTGTACTTGAGGTATCCTTAATGATAGACGTGAGAAAGGCAGGGAAGGTGGAGGGGTCTATTTCCATCCATTAATTTTGCTCATTAATGATCACTAAGGACTTCTAAAAATTCTGGAACTAAATAAACAGATTGGATTGCACTTCACCAGTCCAATTTGATCACAATGTTTCCACCACACTCTGGCAAAACCATATTTCCCACCTTATACTACTCTTCAAAGGGAAATGCATCATTCAGTATTTTAGCACTATGGCAGCTTTGGAAAGGGTATCCACGTTTCTAAGAAAGTACAGGTCAGATGGCACCACAGGACCAAATGGCATCTCTGCTACCCTCTTTAAACTCGATATTCAGTTTTGTGCAAGCATACTAAACCTCTGTGTTTAATGGGTGTTACTCTACCAAGGAAATTACAGACTCCTGGCTAGGCTCAGTCCTGCAACCTCTTTACAAAAAGGGTTGCCACTAAGATCCCAAAAGTAGTGGAATAATAGCGCTGATTGACAAAAATGTCAAACTCTACGGGTCATTATTAAACAGATTTGAATGACTGGGCCAATGAGAGACAACTTATTCCATGGTTTCAGACGGGCTTTCGTGAGGGCTGCAGCACAGTAGAAATATGCTAACCATATTAATGCTAGTGAAAACTCACACGGCCCAACAGCTCTTTTCTGTACGTCTGCTTCATTAACTTTCAAACTGATTTTGATTAAATTAACAGAAATATTCCTTGGAACAGGCTGTACACATCAGGAATTCCCCCATCATTACTAAGGACAACACTGAAATTGTATCATGAGGCCTGGATTCGTGGGAAATTGGGGGACGGCAATCACATCACAGACCTAAAGAATACAGACCAGAGCCTAAAGCAGGGTTGTGTATTGGCACCCACATTCTGTATGTGGCAGATCTTGGGCTAGCTCTTAGGAATCATAGGAGTTACCCCACAAAGCTAGGAAGAATACCTGTGCCAATCTTGCAATACTCTGATGATACTGTGTTACTAGACAAGAACGGTTTTGGTCTCCAATGTCTGCTGACGGCTCTGGAGACTTACTGAACCAGCAACGTTTTGTCAGTAAATATTTCAAAAACAAACATTGTTATGGTTTGCCAGAAGATTTGAAAATACTGGCACATGGAGATTCAAAGTATTGTCTATCCCCAGGGCCACAAGATATAGAAATCTTGGAATATGGGTTCATGAGAGACGTGGTCATAATCTCCACCTACCCACCCTAAAATCAGAATTATGTCCTACTCCTATGTACACTACATTGTTCATCTTGCAAACTTTCTGGCTCCTACTTACTCTAATTTTAGAAATTATAAAAGTTAAATTCCTTCTATGGAAATGAAGTCTATCAGAGTAAGTTATCCTGGTTAAACTCAGCCCAATGAAATCTATTTATACACCTAGAGCCATATTTATGACCTGGTTTGCATTACAATTGCAGCACACAACATTGTGCAAGAGCAACGCAAACCTTGAATCATATTTCTGATGCCACGCAAAGCCACTTTACGTGGCCTTGAGTGCCTCCAAAAATATGGAGTAGCGCAACACAGCGCAAATCGCTGCATTGCAATATTCTGCCCTGAGTAGGCATTCCATGGACATTGTGTGGGGGTTCCATGCAGCTCTCATGGTTTTTTATGCATTCCCAGATTTACAAGACCTTGTAATCCTGGGAAGCACCAAAAAGATACAACGCCCCAGGAGAGGCATAACAAGGAGAAATATATTAATTTCTCCTCGTTCTTTTCCTCTTTCTATGTGTGCTGCATTCTTCAGCACACATAGAAAGAGGAAAAACCCTTTGAGGATTGTTTTTGTGCAGGATGGTGCCCCATCCTACACAAAAACAATCCTGCCTACAACACAGGCACCCTTGCACTATGGTGAAAGGGTGCCTGTGCTGGCACTATGCTGCCAAAACGGCACCAGCGCAATGGAAAAGGACAGGAAAGTGCCGTATTGGATAAATAGTTACATTTCCCCCTTTCCCTGTAACCCAGGGCAGTGCAGCAAGGTGACTTGCTGCACTGCCCTGCGTCACAAAACTCATAAACATGCCTCCTACTTTTTCTTCTCTCTTTATCATTCTAAGCACAGCTTAGACTAGAGTTGGTCTTGTGAAACCAGCGAATGTCCAGGCTTTCATGGATTTCTGTGTGTTCAGTGCCTGAGACTTTTACAAATCTTGTTTTTCGTCTAGGAACATATGTGAGGTCCAATTGTGCTTACCCTGAACTTATGTATCCTCAAAGTAAGTTTTTGTAGAGCTAAGTGGATATTATATAGGTTACATATGTTTTCTTACCTTCACAATGGGGTCTTATTACAATGGCGGTCAGACATGCGTCAAACTGCCATCGTTTTGGGCACTGGACCATCTGACAAGGAGTCGGCGGTCCAGACAGCCCAACTGCAATACGACCACTGTGCAGGCAGTTTTAAACATGCCTTTTTCTATTGCGGTTTGTGCTGCGGCCTGGAAAAGGGCTGCAGTACAAGCCACAATAGAAAAGGGAATGTTTTCAAGCATCCATCCACCGTGTGCCAGGCCCCATATGGAGCCTTGCACATGGTGCATGGATGTTTGGGGGCACCATATGTGTCGCCCTGGCCCCATTTCAAAAGACGACCACGAGGGAAAAATAATTATTTATTTAATTTTCCCTTGTGGTTGTCTCTCGAAATCCCCCCTTACCTGGCCCCACCGCCCTTACCTACAGCGGCTGCCCAGAGCAGAGGCCCACTGGGGATGGGGGTCCTGCTAGGGGCCTCCAGAGTCCTGTTCTGTCTGCCTTTACATGGTGGTGGGACTGCCATGTAAAAACAGAGGAAAAGGGACATCCTAATCCCTATCGCGGTGCCTCCACAGGTACCGCTCTCATCGTAGGGATTAGGCTCCAACTGCCACCCCGACGGGCTCCTTGAGCCTGTCAGAGGTGGTGGTCTTTCCCCCAGCCCAAATTGCTCTGACTACCGGCATTGTAATCCGGCTGTCGCACTGATACTCTGGATGTCGGACGGACCGCCACCAATGTCCTGTTGGTGGCAGTTTGCCCAACATGCTAATCGGGCCCAAAATAACATATTGTAACATATCTAGGTATAGTCGAAAGAAGTTGTGGTGGTTAAATCATATTTAAAAGGGAACAGTATCCAAGTTTCTTCTTCTTCGAATAACTTGGGCCTACATTTATCAAGGTTTTGCATCACCCTTGTGCCATGCAAGGGGGTGCGGGGTGCAAGGGTAACACAAAACCTAATTGAGATTTATTAAGCCTCACAAGTCCACATTGCATGGCTTAATAAATGTAGAGTGACGCAAGGCAGCACAAATGGCTGCCATGCATTACTCTGCGACAGGGAGGCATCCCATGGGTTCAGTGTGGGTGTTCCCACACATCCACCCATGGTTTTTGGCGTATTCCCGAATTTACCATTAGTGGTAGACCAAGGAATACATCAAAATGCTATGTCTCCCCAGGTGAGGTGTAACAAGGAGAAATATCTTTATTTCTCCTCGTTTTTCCCCCTTTCTATGTGTGCTGCATTCTGCAGCACACGTAGAAAGAGGAAAATGTCTCTAAGGAGTGTTTTTGTGCAGGAAGGTATTCCTTCCTGCACAAAAACAATCCTGCCTACAACGCAGGCACACTGGTAACATGGTGTAAGGGTGCTTGCATTGACACTAGGCTACCAAAAGTGCGCCAGCACTAGGGAAGGACAGGAATGTGTGGCGTATATTGGTAAATACTGCACATTCCTGCCCTTTCCCCCTCACATAGTGCAGGTGGATTGCTGCGTTGCGTGAATTCTTGAAAAATATATGACGGATGACTGCAGTAATTACACCTCAAATGTGGCACCAAAATCATTTAGAGACAATCATAGATCATGAAATTCCTTGGTGTGTGCCTATTCAACTTAGTTTAATATTGAGAAAAGCTCATATGTGACCATGGTAGTATATTGGAGTTATTTTCCCGATCGCACATACAATACCAGCAATTTGCAGAAATCATAAATAATTATAATAATAGCTGTCTATGTTTAGTTGAACAGGCCAACTTTTTAAATTGACTAATTTATGCATTTATTCATACTAATCATACAGGTATCTCTTTGACTGCAGGTTTTTCAATGCATGGATTTTCATAGTTCCTATTTACTGTAATGGAAAATAAAAAATGCAACAACCTGAGTAGACTTTGCGATATACATGGTAAGAGTGAACTCTGCCACCGCTAGGTTTGTTATATAGTTTGTCATCAAAGTCAAAAGTATATTACCCCTAATAAACCCGTCCTCCAAACTTGAAGTTGTGCAATAATTTAATGCCATAAAGTGTGTCTGCAGGTAACAAGGTAGACAGTTTATAGAAATACAACAGCGATGTCTCCAGGGAAAGCGTTATAATGTACTATATACACAGAGCGAGTCACATATTATGGCTTGTAATCTTTGACTATAACTGTTTAGTCTCACCTATATTAGTACTGTACTAGCCGGGCCTGTTCCACTTGCTTAGTGTAACACTAAGAAATATTCAAGATGATTCACATATTGCAATAGCTAATTAAACTCCATTTTCAATCTAAACTACAAACTCACTGACAATAAAAACATTTGGTTGTATTGAGCTAATTTACATATGACTTTCCTTCTCACAACATGTACTCTTTGGCCCAGATTTACCAATTTCTCATCCAGCGCAGTGCAGCAGCCGCATATGCTGCCCCGCGCTGCGTGAGAAAGAGAGAGCGGAAGAGTGCCAAACTGACCGAAGTATGCCACTCTCCTCCCCTCTCCCAAGCGCCGGCGCTGAAACTAGCTGCCGTGTGCCACGGAGACACCTTTTTGTTATGGTGCAAGGGTGTCTCCGTGAGTCAAGCATAGGTTTTGTACTGGAAGGATACCCTTTCAGTACAAAATGCTATGCTAAATTAATTTTAAACATTTTCCCACTTTGCATGTGTGCTGTACAGTGCAGCACACAAGCAAAGTAGGTAAATAAAGGAGAAGTAAAGGATTTCTCCTTCATAGCGCCTGGTTGAAGGGTGCACTACTTTCTGATGCTAAAAGCTGTCTACTTTATTTAGTAAATTGCGTATAGTGTCAGAAACATTGGGTGGCTGCATGGGAACGCCCATGCACCGCCCATGGAACGCCCCCTTGGCGCAAAGTAATGCAAAGCAGCGGTATGCGCTGGTTCGTGTTACTTTCACGTTATTTCCAGTGCTAAACTTTAGAAAATCAGCCAAAAAGATTTTGCACCAATTTGCGTCACTTTTGTGTTGCAAATACGGCATACATTTTTTGTAAATTTAACCCTTAGTATCCCCACATTCATGATAATCTTGTCCTTTCTCCTCGGTAGGTTTCTACAACACGCTAAGGCAGCTGTCTAGGCTCTCATTTTTATCCCTCAAAACGTGCAACTTCAGAAGTGTATGAGATTATGTAAATATGACACAGGCACAATGTTATTGCCTACTTAGACGAAGCCAGCAGTCAAATGGACAAGATCTCATCTACTGCCAGATAAAGGTTACTACTCTTTACCACCATAAGGTCCTGTGTTAATCATTAATGAGTTATTCGAAAGAACCACTGCTCTTTGGCTTTCAAAGAGGAAACAGTTGGAGATATGATATCTTATCTCTGTTAATCACAACTGAGAACAACCTATGCCTTGTTTTTGAAAAGTTGACTGACATCAATACGAGATGCTACAATTCATAAAACCATTAAAACAGCCATTCCTTTGATGCAGCTGCCCTATGTCCGATGGCTAAATTTAGCATGAAATGTCTGCAAGTCAGAAGTGTTTAGACACAATACACAAAAATAATATTTATTTGTGAGAAATCACGCAGTCAATGCATGAATACAAGCAAAATTACTATTGTAACAAAAAATCGATGCATGAAGCTCTTGGGTTTTTTAGGCTATACTAAAGTGGCACTAACAACATTTTTGCATTTATTTCATAGTAAAGACAGAGGCCACGAGTAAATAGGAATTAACGGGCACAGAGGCCTTCTATTTTTATTGTCTGATAGTTGCAATACTTTCTACATTTGTTTTCACACTGTTGATTATTTACTTTTTGCATTTAAAACATATTTTATTTTCCACTTGCGCTTGATATTGTTTATGGTATTCATTTTATTTATCATCCTGACTGTGAAACATCAACATACTCTCCGTCTCCACTGGTTACGGTTGTACTACTATTGCCTGTTATACTTTGATCTTTGAGTAAGGCGATTTCTTAACAAGCATTTGCAGCATTCATTTTATGAAGACAATTGCTTATAAATGGATTGGATTAGGTCAGCATTCTTTGAGAATGTCATTACGATAATCCACAAATTAGAAAGGGAGGAAGTGGAAATTCACATGTAATGGTATCAGTAGAAACGAAAAGAAGGAAGTGGAAACTCACATGTAATGCCATCTGTGTACTGCAGCTGACCTCCAAATAAGGACAAGAGAAGGCAAAGGAAAGTGCAAAATACAATGCAAATTGACATATTTGTCAGTATAAAAAATGTGCTAGTTGCATCCGTTTAATAAATTAATATGGATTTATTATGTAATATACTATAGGTAGGGCATACAAAGCATGTCACAAACATTCTGGTTTGTAGAATACACGCTCCCATTCCAAACAGCAAATCATTAAAAAAAATTCTGTTGATGTACCTAAACCCTGATCTACAAGCAGGTAGATTGCAAAGCAATCAGTGTTTATGCACACCGACTGACTGTAATTCGCCCCACAGTTTGGGATGCAATGTAGTAATCTGTTATATTCTGAAATGTACTCCTTGCCTCCTTAATATGAATGAAGCAGGAGGCATTTTGTACCCACTCCGTGGAAAGGTGTGACCACTGGGATGCAGTTCAGTGAGGGACAGCTGACTTCCGGTCCCTGTGTTCACATTCTCTTGATGTCACTCAGCCAGCCTGTCTTATACGACCTCTAAATCACATTGAGCATCTGCAGATGAAAGAATAGTGAGAGACGAAGTTCAGGGATAACATAACGTGTATTTGTGAAATGCATATTCACCCAGAAGGGTTTATGCTATAAAATAACGGACAGGTAGTGTCACTCAGCTTATTGGTATTAATTCTATTGATATCAGGCGGAGGAACGGCTGAGAGGAGCTGCTAGGATTAGAACCTGTGACTGTAAAGTTGTACACAGATCCCCGCAATGGTTGCATTAGTCCACACCCCGCTTAGTGAACCATAATGGAAGTGTTAACACTCATGCTGAGGTATCAGGACAGATATGGAGTGCACTTGTGTCATTCTTCTGATACTGTGCAGCTTTTGTATGAATATCAAACATACATCTTCTTCCCAGTGTACTTTATCTGTCTGTACTGTATTGATATCAATTGCAAAAAAACACTGTCCAGCAGACACCGCCACCATATTAAACCCTTTTCAGCCCGGTCGACTTGATCGACCGGCGGAAAAGCGGCGGACGGTCTTCCCGTCCGCCGCGGTGTCCCCCACCATACTAATATGGCAGGAGGTAAATGGGTGGCGGGCGGGGAAGGATGTGGGGCAGATCGCCTCCGTCATGCGGGCGATGACGATCCGCCCTACATTCTAATGTGCCCCTAAGTCTTCAGTGGTTTAAGTTCTTCTACTGGTGTGGAAAATCAGGAAGAGCACCCCGATGAATCAGGTTTATGTGGCCAGGTCACAAAGGCAAACCTCGCTCAGCCGTTACCTACAACACTTACAGTTAACACAGGCCAGGCCCCATTAGCCACATCTGTTGAACCTGTGCATCCCAGTGCCCCTCCCCCAATACCACACCGCATTTGTGGGCACCCCGTCCTGGCTCCTGCATCAACTACAGCTACTACAACAGCTATGGAGCCAGGACTCTTATTACAGTGCCCACACAGTTGAGCACACAGGGTTGTTTTTCCGGAGTTAGGCCTGGGCTGGCTGTATTGAGGGAGGCCCCAGATGGTTAATCTTACAGGGCCACTATGGGCCAGAATATGATGGGGTAGCTAGCTGGTATGAGGATCAGATGGCCCAGATGCTTGTTCTGCTCCACAGAACAATGAGCTTCTGGGGACACAAAATGAGTTGCAGAAGTAACAGATAGATCTGCAAAAGGCCACAACTTACCTTATGCAGCCTCATCTTTCTGTTGTTATACAGTTCTGACAAATATATCAGGATTGTGTTTTAGACCAACACAAACTTCATAGTATAGATACTTGGTCTGCGTATACCGTCCATGAGTGTGGGTGGGTTTTGGCTAGCTCACAGTACCACATCCAACCCCTAAAACAACCAAGGAAACAGATGTTAAGGGCAACCTTGAACATGACACTGACTCCCAAGGAATTCATGGAAACAGTTCTAACCCTTTCATTTGGTCATTCTTGCATGCCCAAGGTAAACACATGAGAGATACGACAATGCATTTTCACATATTTATTGAAATGATCGTATTCTTGTATAAAAAGCATGAGTAACGATTATTAGAAAGTTGAGACATGTTACTGTCATCAGCATTGTTAGAATGGCAAATTATATGAACAATTCAACCATGTTATTGTTGCTAATGTTTACATACTCTGTCTGTATCTAATATTTTACTAAAGAGAGCATAGCTGGAGCACCATTCTGCCAGATCAACTGGGATAGCCGAACCCCCACATCTTAGTCTTAAGTGTCAGGAAGCAGGTCACAGTACACAGGTTATCTTATTTAGCAAGATGGAGGTGAGACTCAACACGGCTGCATATCAGTCACAATCTACAGCAGTTCCGTGATAATCCCAGCATAGAAATGCTCTTCTCAAAGAGCTTTAGCATGGGGATTGTTCATATAATAAAACACTGCTCTTATCAACTGTGGCAGAGGCACAGAGAAGCTCATTTGGTTTCGACTAGCTAAAATTGAGTGTCTCCTAACAAGCACAGAAAGAAATGAAAACAAAGATATTGTGTTCTTCATGTACAACCCTGGAACTACCTCCACAGACTACAGGGCATCAGTGGCAATCTCAAAAAAACACTCTCGCATTAGCAAAATTGTTTGGCATAGGGCAACACGAGAAAGTGATGTCAACCTAAGGAGTTGATTCTAAAATGGAGAGCACACGTGAGCCATCCAACACCCTCCCCTTGGTCTGAAAGGTGACATATTCACTAACAGCTTGCCATTCTGAAAGTTTTTAAACGGCATAGCATTATATCATGTAATAATATAAGCGTAATAAAAACCATTAAAAAATGTTAATTAGAAATCCAGCAAATTACAAAAAAAAAAAATCAATAAATAAATCCAGTAAATTACAAAAAAAATCAGTGCAATCATTTTCAAATACAAAAATGCAGAATTAAAATTGTCTATGAGGTGTCCGTACTACAGGACGGTAGCCCAGAAAGGTCCACCAAGCACCAGAAAGTCATTTGGGTCCTGGAAGGAACCCACATCCTCAGATCCACATTAGCCTGAAGAGCAGGTTCCAAAGAGCCAGCCTGGTCAGTACCAGCTTCGTCAGCAAAAGCCAAGGACAGGGATACCAGAAGTGTAGCCTCAGGTGAGGAGCCGGACACCATAGTTCCTGGAGCAGAAGCCTCCATCCAATCTGGCATGGACACCACATAATAAGCCTTTTGCAGCAACGGTAGCAACATAGGACAACACTGGAGATGCACCCTCAACACATACATAAGCAGGCCCATATCTGTAGGTTGTGCCAGTTGCATAGCAAGGCATATGTCCGGTGCACATTTGAAAGAGCACAAGAGGTAGATAAACACAGGCTGTACACTCTGAAACCACACGGGCCGTTAAGACAAAGACCAGTTGTCGTTTAATTCCAGTAGCAAAGAGAATCCAAAATACTGGATCATATGTTCATGGCACAGACGGACGTGTAACAATTCCATCACCATTTAGCCTTGTTGTGGAGAATCTATTGTGAGGCAACAAGGACAAAAACAGCAATCGTTAGGAATAATACCAACTAAATGCCTTCAAAAACACTTAAAAATAGTGAGCGTATAAAAGACTGAATCACTCCAAGTACAGTCTGAAATGGTGAAACAAATGCAGATCCAATGATTGGAAAAAAGTGTACAACACCAGCGGTGATTGAAGCATTAAAAATGAGGTGCCCAAGTTCACCAAAATGAAGCCGAAAATTAGTGTGCAACAGCAATTGTACCTCTGAGGAAGACCTTGCAACTTGGATATCAAAGGTTTCTGAGGCAGATATTAGTGCCCTGTCTTTGTGAAACAATAAGGCTTTTAGTTAGCAAGTCATGACTTTGGAAGCTGTTACAGGGCCACCTGGCTTCATTCCACAGCAACCTTGATCACTTACAAAGTAATGAATGGCTCAAGGAAGCTCTGCATTAATTCCCACGAAGAAAAACCTTTGTCACCACTCACACATTTGTACTTGAAAGGAAGAAACCAGGTCTCATGTAGAAAGTTACCACCAATCCCTTCATATCTGACTACTTGAAAGTGTTTCAGACAAGACGAGAAATGAAAAGTAACGATCCTTAAAGAAATGTAACCATGTATTAACCATATATCTGAAGGTGCTTTAGCTACAGTAAAGGGCAGATTCTCTAAATATTCTAAATTAAGCATTGTGTAAGTTGCATCTTTCTTTGCCATGACCTGTTTCATATATGACAAGTTATAAGACAAAAAACTATTCTGTTGCTTTCAGATATTTCCATTGCACTCAGTTTGATTTTAAAACCTGCAATGTTTCTGTATGCCAACGACGTACTGGTCACCCTGCCGGAACCTGCTACTGCCCTGGGCACCTTCTTGGAGGAGCTGGACTCCTTCGGGAGGCGTACGGGTTCAAAGTTAATATCACCAAGTCTACAGCCCAAGATCTTTCCTTGCCGCCCCAGACACTGGCGGACCTACTGGCGCGTCACTTAATACAGTGGTTTACCGATACGGTCCCCTATCTGGGACTCCGGCTAGCCCTCACGCTACAGGCAACGAGGGCGGTCAACTATAGCATCTTGCAATCACACATTCGCAAGGTCTTGTGGCGTTGGAAACATTATCCTATCTCTTGGCTGGGTCGCGTCGCCACGGTAAAGATGACGATCCTTCCCAAACTCCTTTATCTTTTTCAAACGCTCCCTCTACAGCCTCCCATCGGCTGGCTCCAGCGGATGCAGGAAGAACTTTCTCAATGTATCTGGCAGGGTCGTAAGCCGAGGATGAAGCGGTTGGTCAGTTTTCTCCCTCCAGAAGAAAGGGGTCTAGGGATACCCGATCTTGCGCTGTACTACAAAGCTGTACAGCTCCGACACTTGGTGGAGTGGAGCCGGGCCGAGTCTGAGAAGCATTGGCGTTTCCAAGACCGGGCCATAGCTGGCACTTCCCTGATAAAGATCCCATTCCTTCGGAAGGCCCAGAGCCCCCCCAATCTCTACGCTTCCCATGTAACTCGCGCTACAATGTTGGTCTGGATCAGATGAACAGGCACCATGGACTGACGGCCTTCCCTTCCCCACCCACTCCTCTCTTTGGCAATTCTTACTTTGGACCGGAGATGGGCGAGACCACCTTTCCTCTTTGGAGAACCACTGGTTGCCGCTCGCTAGCTACCCTTTACGACGCCGAAGGAGTTGTGTCCTTCGCACAGCTGCGCGCTGACTACGGTCTCTGAATCTGAGCGCTTGCACTATTTGCAGCTGGGCCTCACACCGAGACAATTGAATACAGTCCCATAGACACCTTACTCAGTATGAGCGATAGCTGATCACACATACCTCAGACAAAAAGCTAATCTCTGACCTGTATCGAATGCTCCTATCCTGTTACACTCATACCTTCCATGCAGGGTGGGTCAGATGGGAAAACGATTTGGGTCGTAATCTCACTAGCAAGGAATGGGAAGGGGTTTGCCATTGAGCGCGCCACACTGCGACCCACGTAGGCCTCACAGAAACTTTTACTAAACTCGCGTACTACTGGTACTACACCCCTGAGCGCTTGCACCACTTCGACAGAGCACATAGTCGGGATTGTTGGTGAGGATGTGGGAGGGTGGGTACACTTGTTCATCTGCTATGGGAATGCAAACACCTGACACCCTACTGGACTCAAGTCCTCGACGACGTCGACAAGTATTTAGACACAGAGATTCCTTGGCTTCCAGAGTACGTGCTTCTGGGGGTCCCCAACCCTCTCACCTATCCGCTGAAATCCATGAGGGGGAAACAAATAGCGCTAGCGTTGGGTTCTGCCACACAAAATATACTCACACATTGGAAATCTACACGTACTCCAACACTCACAGGGTGGCTTCACCACCTGTGGCATATTTTAGGCATGGAAAAGATTTCGCTCTCCACAGATGGCAAAGGCACAGGATTTAGCGATCTGTGGCGGCCTTTCCTGGCTCTCCTGGTGCAGGACTTTAGAGAGTTGACATGCCATAGCTACCTGCGCCTTCTGTGCTTGGCACCACCGGACGCTCCCACGTCAGAGGTGAGCCATTCCAGCTAGTTGCCAACTATTGATAGACGGGCTGGGCTGGGGGGAGCGGGGGAAGAGGGGGGCGTGTGCTTTCCTAATCTATTTCTTTTCTCTTTCCCTATTTCGGGGCTAGGGTGGGTGGGTGATTTCTTTGGTCTCATTCTCATAGTTTGTTTCCTCTGGTAAACTCATATGTCGTTTGTTGGCACTGGAGCCCTGCGTGGCCCATTTGGTCGCCCAGCTGTGTTTCAGGCTTGCAATGCATGGCATTTACTTCAATAAAAAGATTTAAACCATAAAAACTGCAATGTTCAACTCTATTGCAAAATTGATTGTCATTGACTTTGACAATGTAAAAGGGCAGTCAAGTTATTTTGTATGATATCAAATGCAGATAATGTAATATTATTCAAAGAATAAATTGAGTAGACAATGTGGTCATGACATTATCAACAACAGGTGAAGCTTTTTCTAAATTTTCCTTCCTATGAAATGGTTAGAACAAGGAGATCTGGAACCTAGTAAGAAATCTTGCAAGTCCATCTTGTCTGAAAGAAGGGATAAATGTTGTTTAACAGCAGACAATGTGGAGTGTTCTATCCACTGCTGGCATAATTTACCCAAACTATAGGTAGTAACTACACCTGCATGTTGTGAATGGACATATCTTGGGTCGGGTCTACTAGTTTAAAAACCCTTAGAGGATTCTATGCTGGGGAGGGCGGTCCTCTTTAAGATGATGGCCCTTCCGCGTTTTCTTTATGCACTTCACAACACGATGGATCCGGTACCTGGCTCCTACTTTAAGGAGGTTGAAAGCCTCCAGAGGAAGCTCCTATGGGATGGTAGACCCCGGATCGCGTTCTCTAAGCTGACCCTGAATTGGTACGATGGGGGTATCAGCCTCCCCGATATTAGGAAATACTATTGGGCGACCCAGCTGGCAGCGATTAATCATGGGATATACTGTGGCCCGAGAGAGCCCGGCTATGCCATGGACAGGTGGTTGCTTCCCGGGGGAGAGTATACTAGAGCGCTGTATGCCAGGCAGGGTAGATTCCCGCTCACCGGCCCTACGGCTCATGCCGTTCAAGTATGGCACACAGTTAATAGGCATTTGGGGTGGGACGGCAGACTGATGCGGGCAACGCCTCTCTGGAATTCCGAACAGTTAGGGAGCCTCTGGAAATCCAAGGGCTTCGATAAGTGGGAGCTTATAGGGATCACTCAGATTAAGGATGTGTGGGGTCAGGGCGGGGTTTTGCCGTTTGCTACCCTTAAGGAGCAGTATGATATGGCGGATGCCGAGTACTTCCGTTATCTGCAGGTCCGAAATGCGTTGCGGGCACAGGTCCCTGGGGGGGAATCGCTGCCGGAGGCCTCGCCGCTGGAGGCCAGAATATTAGATGGCCATCTTCCGGAGAAAACTATTTCTCTCATCTATAGGAAATTGATCAATAATATGGACGATCCGTTGGTGCGCCTTAGGGGCAATTGGAATAGTGAAGGTCTTGAGCTTGATGATGAAGATTGGCAGGAGGCGGTTTCTTCCCCTAGGGTGGTGGCGACTCAGGCCAGACTTAGGCTGGTTCAGCTTAATATTCTCCACATGACATATGTAACGGGTCCCGGGCTGGTTCACATGGGGCGGGCGGATAGCGAGTTGTGTAGGAGGGGGTGTGGTGAAACCGGGACTTTCTTTCATATCCTTTGGGGATGTCGGAGGATAGAAGCATATTGGAGAGATGTGCACCGGGTTATGAGGGCCTTGCTGGGCGTAGACATCCACCCAGAGGCGCGAAGGTGCCTGCCAAATGTCTGGGAGCCTAATGACCTCAACACTTACACTCAACAGTGGGCTACGCTAGCGTTTATGGTAGCGAAGAGGAACATTGCGCAGTTGTGGGGCGCGGCGCAGTCGCCCGGGCTTGGGAAGTGGAGAGAAGATCTAGATTGGTGCATGTGGAGGGAGAAGTCGGTGTTTGTTGCCTGGGGCTGCCCCGGAAACTGGATCAAGGTATGGGGTGCTTGGAACCCCTATAGAGGTGATATATATCCCCCACCGAGCAAACAGATGGTAGATGAGGCTCATGCATCCCCCTGATCGCTAGGGAAATTTGCTGATAAAATGTCTTGCTATGTGTATTATGTGGCCACTTGTACCTTGCTCTCGCCTGTAGCTAAGCATTTGTGATATGACTGTCGAATTGGTTTAATAAAAAGAATTACAAAAAAAAAAACCCTTAGAGGAGTTTAAAAAACATGCAATGCAGCCATTAGTGTCAAACGGCCACACTAACCACCCATCTGAACCATAAAGTGCAGAGTTGTATGGACCATTCTGCTCCATCTCATTATGTTGTTGTTCTGTAATATTTATTTATTGGTTCCAATCATCAAAATCTGCAACAGAGGAAATTCTAGGTGTGTTTAAATTCTTAGCATTAGCTAGTCCAAGACGCGTAGTCTGTTGTACTGTTTTGTTTAAAAACATAATTTGGCTAGGGATCAAACAAGCCCTAAATAAGGCATCCATGCCATGGACCTGCCAGTGTCCTGTACCCTAAATTGATTTCAAATCAATATTGTTTTTCCAATAATCATAACCTTGCTCGGTCAATTTTGAAATAAAAGGATCGGAATAAATTAATTTAGTTTATAACCGCAGCCAAAAAGTCATCATCTATTCTTGTATGTGAATGGGTAATCACAGCTACTAAAACTGTCTGAACTGCCACTTTGGCAGCTTTAGCAGCCACTGAATTCCCTACATCCTGTACACCAACACATGGCAGAACATCTTTAAGAGCTGCTACCTTTCCCCAAAGCAACTTATGTTTGATAGTGTTTCCTTTAGAGTCTCTAAATCCTTTCAAGCGCCAATAGTGTAAATTTTCATTGTAGGACTGGGCGCAGAAATAGGAATCACACACAATAAGTGATGGGAATTCTGGATCCATATTCAGAAGTGCCAGAACCAAAGCTTTCAGTTCATCCAAGTGAGCGGTACAGTCACCCAAAGTTTCTGTCTATGTGCCTGAAATTCTCCATCTCTCATGACACCCTTCACGGCAGTACATGCTGTACATGCTGCTGAGTATTTATGCTTAGTATCAACCACGGGTTGGGCTGAACTGTTAGTATATGTTATGAAATCATACTGATCTAGAGGCAAAATTTCATTCGACATGGGGTATTCTTATTCATACTGAAGAAATTCCTATGTTCTTAGTGTAGGGTCAAAGACATAATCTACATCAGTAGCTTTCAAGGAAGTGGCTCACTGGATACATCATTGATGTAAGGCTTTATTATTAGGAATGCTTGCTTGTGTAACAGACTTTAAGGCTGGTGTGGGCGAGACCACAATTATGCATTTCCCTTCAGCCAATTGGCATTCCTTTACAACATCTGTTTGAACAGCAGTCAGAAATTTTTCAATCGATGCAAAACACATTTCTGCATTGGAGTATAAAGGTGATTTATTTGCAATCTGCATTGTTTCGCCTTCATTGAGGTTGACGTATGTATAGCGAGTAAAACCCACAATGATGGGGATGACTAAATTAGTTTTGTCTACACAAGTGGCAAAGGATTTTGATCCAAGCATGTTTGTTTGCAATGTTCTTAGTAGAATGTTCTGAAGACCAATATTTGTCTGAAAAATCAGGACGAATGAAATTGTGTAACAATATAATCTGCTGTGCTAATCTGGTATTATGTTCTACCAAATCATAAAGTCTGTCTGGAGGGCTTAACCACTGGTCTGGAGTTTCAACTTGAATATAGTCATTAGTCGATCTCGACACCAGACACTCTTGAAGGGTCTGGTAAACTATTGTGACCTGTGCTGCACTGTCAAGCAGTGTTTTCACCCACATCTTGTTCTGGAGAAGCATCCTGGGTATTTGTGGCATATTTAGCAGAAATTCCTGCCACTTTCTTCTTTTTAAAGTGTTGTTTTTGCTTTGGAAGTTTCTCTTCCTTTTTATGATGTCATCAGAGGAGTGCTGTGAATCCCTTTTCTGTTTCACGTACTCCTCCTATCTTTGTTTGCATCGTCCTCCTCTCTGTGACTGTCTGTCTGAAGAGTCCTGGAAAGAATAAGAGAGAAGTGTATCAGAATACTGATACCTGAGAGCGCATCACGAGGGCAACCAAGATGACCGTCGGGCTTTCATTGTGTTGAGCGGCTCCGGCTTCTTTCTTGCCGAAATGAAGTTGTGCACGCATTATTGATCTTAGATCACTGGATTATGTGGTCTGAAGGTGGGCACCTTAATATCAAGATATTTTTGCCAATTTTTGCATAGGCAGAACTGTTTTTCTACCTCACACTGTGCGGCATGCAGTGGACGGCCTCCATTTCCGACTCCTGAGGAGTTTTCAGCGCTTCACCACAGAGCCTGCAGATGCTTTTCATTTTAGTCCTGCATACTGTTTTTGCAACGTTTCAAGCACAGTAAGAGCCTCATTAACATGCAGACATTCTTCTTCACTCTAATGTGGGAGCATTTCTTATTTTGCAGTCTATTATTAATAAAGGTAGATTACAGTCTCTTATCTCTTCATTATTAATACACTGGCTGAGGTATCCTTCACCCTAGGTCACTAATCTACTGAAGGTTTGCCTCAGGTTTCCGAAGCTTTTGCAGTGCATCGGGCTTGCTTCCTTGGCAGTTCCTTTCCTTTTGTTGTGTCTTGTAGATTTTCTGCATACCCATGACCCGACACCCACTTATGGGCAGATGTTTGCTGCAGAGGCAGAAGGGTATATCTCTACCAAACTTCACCAAACTCAATATTTGCCACAAGAATTGTCAAAGGGGCCCTGTCCCGGTTAATTTTTCTGCTCTTATGGAAGGTACTAATAATATCAGTATGGTCGGTTCCACAATGGCTTCCACATGCAAACAAAATCCGCCGGCTTCTGTCAAATGACCCAAGTAGGACACAGAATCTTACTCCAAATCACCACCTCCTCTCACACTAGAGAATGTCATGGAAGAAATATAAGCTCTAAAACCCATTGTAGTAGAAACTAACGCTGCCCTTATACGCATTGAGTTGAAATGGTCCATGCATGATCAACGTCTTTCAGGTGTAGAGCAGCATATCATTGAGGTAGAAAACTCTATTACAGATGTTTCTCAGGTGACAAAGGAAATTGAACAACTCAAGAGAGCCACCGAGGATTTGTAAAACAGAAATCGAAGGAACAATCTGCATCTTTATGGCATTCCAGAGCACTCAGATGGGTCCGATATGATATCCTTCTTGCAAAAGGCACTACCTTCCATAGATCATTTCAGGACAACAACTTGCTAAACATTCAAATGCTCATCATTTGGGTCCCAAACCTTCTGCTTCTGCTTCCAATTCTTGACCGAGGGGCGTAAGGCATCATTATTCTCTTTGCAGCACACCTATTTAATGAGTATTCTTTCCGCTGCAAAACAAGATGGGCCCTTGCAATGGTCTGGCCACATGGTATATTTCTCGAAGGATGTTTCAAATGCAACGGCTGCCAGACAGATACGTTTCCTCGCTTCCTCGAAATGAGGATATGGAGATTGGCGCTATAGCTAAAACATGACTTCTGTTCTGACATATTGCATGTTATTATGCTTGACCTTTTTCTTTTTTCTTTCAGGTACTATATTTACTTCAAGTAATTACTCATTTAACCTTCTGTTTTCTCCCTTTGTATTTTAATATTGGGCCTAAATATGGAGTATTCATCCATCTTCATGTTCCTTGCCCTTTTGTCATTATCTACTGCTCCTATAGACACCCTCCCTTGTTTTTGTATTGTTTATGCCTTGTTATATTTCATATTGGTACCCTACTATAGGTCCAGGGAACATCGTACACTTTCCCTTTCATCAGCGCCCGTTATTTCATATGAACGAGCCTTATAAGGACATAACTCCAAATAAGGACAGAATGCCTTGTATGGACATAACGCCTTATAAGGACTGTAGCCTTTTATGGACTAAACCTTTCACCTAGTTCCATGCAGTGGGTGGGTTTTTCCCAATCGATATTGCTAAGATGTCATCCTTAGCGCATATGAATAATTGATGAGTACACTCTCCAGGAGGTACACTTCACCTCTCCCATCGACGCACAAGGTTTAATCCCCAACGTCATCCTCATACTGAACAATGGGTAACACACGTACATAGACTGTATAAATACAGCGCCTCTTGCTATTAGAAGGCAGGAGGAACCAGAGACTTCGAGGCCGACACACTGACCAGCGACGCTGTAGCTCCGGCATGCCATCGCTCCAGCTGACAGTGGTCTGACGATCCCTTGTGGGGTGTCCAGCTCAAGTCCAGGACGAAATCCCACACTTTCCCTATTCAGGTAATGGGGTTCGACTAAAAGCCTAGTGGGATTCTTGGCTTCTTAGGTTCTTAGGCTTAGGCTCTATAGCACCTATAGTCTTTGCTGCCATATATACCAGGACACATGGTATTCCTTCACTAGCAGTAGTGCCCGATGTATTAAGACAAATACAAAACGACTATGGAGCAGAACCTGCCCTAAACTTAGGGATGAAGTTATTAAATAACTACGACCGGGTATCAGCCATTATACTAGCTAACATTAAAGGGGAAGCAGCATCAGTGGCAATCCGCCAACGCCTAAGGGAGTTCACTCCATTAGAACAGGAGAATGAACTACCCAAAATAATAGAAACTGCATATGCAGAATTAGGCAGAGATAGCTTGTGGGGAAAAGCATTAAAATCTCAACTGCAGGGCAGTCCTGAAAAGAACACTTTTAAACAAACACCTAATTCTTCAAAGAAGAAGTGGGATAATAAAAAAGAAAATTTTAAAGACAAGAGATCTCAATCCCGTGGTAGGACTCCCCAAAGGGAGCCCTCTGAAAAGAGGTACAACATAGGAATAGGGATAATATTAAGAAACCTGACAGATATCAGGATACTGATACACGTTCCTCTCGTTCCTTTCAGGGTTCGAAGAAAGGCTCCGAAACAGAAGGACGGTCAGAACACAGAGAAGAGCGCACACAGTCAAGAGACAAGCAGCGCGCTCAAGACTTTACTTCTAAAAAAGAAGAGAAACAAAATCCTCAATTTAAGAAAAAGAAAGAAGCTGGTCTGAAAATCAGACATGCCCAGAATTCTGAGGACACAACTTCTGAGCGGGGAATGGGCTCTGACGATGCTAGACAGTGCGGCAGAAGGAATTTCTGGTGACAGCGGAGTTGAATGATTACATCACGGTGGAAACACCAGACACCGGTTTAGCGTCCCATATAAGTTACATGAAGTAACACTCCGACTGGAGGGGAACAAGCCCAGGAAAGTAAAAAGTCTTTTTTGGAAGAACTCATCATCTGGTTATGACATCCTATTAACAGAACAAGATTGGCCGCCTGCATTCGTTATGGAGTGCCCCAGGGGAGAAAGTGTAATTTTTCCTGCATTTTCCAACTACGTTCCAGTTCACTTAAAACATGCTTATGCACAGGAGTGGGCAGCAGCCCAAGCTCCAGCACTGTGCAAAAATCACGCAGGGTGGGATGAGAACTCAACCTACCATGTGATCCCGTTAAAAGTTTCACCTACAGCTCAGAGGCAATACCCGATAAAGCAAGAAGCTAAAAAACAGGTCAGGGAGATCCTAGATCAACTTGAGTACCAGGGGGTCATTGAAAAATGTACCTCACCAATGAACAATCCTTTGTTTCCTGTCTCTAAACCTGACAACACATATCATCTAGTTTTAGATTACAAACTCATGCACAAAGACATTTGCTGCCCAAAATGCACACAGTGCCGCATTAATGAATAACATTGTGCGCAAAAAATACAAAACCACACTTGATATCTCAAATGGATTCTTCTGCCAAATATAGCGCCTGAAAGCAGGTATCTGATCGACTTCAGTGCGTTGGGGTCCCAGCGACAATTCTGTCATTTAGCACAAGGGTATAAAAATATCCCAGGTGTATTTTCAGCAAGAGTAACAGAGTTACTTCAAAACTTCTATGAAGAAGCGTTGTCCTATGTGGATGATATTTACCTAACTGACGACGACTTACTGATGCACTTGACTAGGGTGAGCATCATTATTATGGGATTTGCCGCAGAGGGCTATAAGTTCAACTTACAAAGAGGCCATGGAAGGAATGGGCGTCACATTGCGGTTCTAGTCTCCAGATCATCCTGAGGGAAATTCTGTCGTGGAGAGAAAAAAACGGGACTTAAAGCAATCTTTAACAGCAAGGGTATTAGGCAAGGGCAGTAGTTGGGTCTCACACCTGTATGGGGTTCAGAGGGCATTAAATAACCAGCCATGAAGTTCACTAGGGGGAGTCACTCCATATAACGTCCTCTTTGGGACACAAAAGTGGGTACCTGATCCTGATTGGGAAGGTGCAGTGGGGGATGAAAAAGCATTTGACATCCATGATCGTTTGGCTGTTTTACAGGATCTGAAAGAATCCCGGACAAAATAAAGCAATGTCCTTCTAAAGCAGACCGCCACTGAAGAAGTCAAGGTAGTCACGGCAAGACCGGTCTGGATCCCAAAAGTCAGGGATCTGGTCAGAGAGAAAATTGCGGACAAAAAGGAATTTGCACCTTCCTACAGAAAACCTGTACCAGTCCTTGCAGTGCACAGAACAAGAATTGTGCTGCTCCCGCCTCTTGCGGGAAAAAAGGAAAAAAGATTTGTCTCAATTTACTTAATCAAACCACACTATGTGGCCAATACTGAACAGTAGGCCTAGAGTACTCCGATGTAGCAGACGTCCTCCTCTAGCTACAATCCAAGAAGTTCAAACAGAAAGACTCTTCAAGTTTGAAGAGCCACCTATAAGGAATGAAGAACTAAGCAACAATGCTATAGAACTTTTTCCACTTGAAGTAAATATTCAACATCAAAATAATTCACAAGTTGCAATTCGACCAAATACAGACATGTACATCAACTTGCCTCATCGAGAGGAAAATAACATTTCAACTAATCCCGATGCAATTCCTACAATTGATCGAACAGCTTCTGGCAATTTCGTGAACTGTGTTACGTTTTCACTGGATCCAAGCGAGATGGAAATGACGCCAGCCGAAACACCATTCAACTATAAGTAAATACCTTTTTTCTCTTTCTTCAAAAAACATACCTGATATCACCTTGGATTGAACTCTGGGTAATTTCTG
This sequence comes from Triturus cristatus, assembly GCF_964204655.1. Classification (NCBI taxonomy): domain Eukaryota; kingdom Metazoa; phylum Chordata; class Amphibia; order Caudata; family Salamandridae; genus Triturus; species Triturus cristatus. Next base: position 585,631,157 of record NC_140591.1, on the reverse strand, counting down.
GTATAATGTTTTTTCTTTTATGGCTAGGCTTAGTATTGACTTTTATTATGCTTATCAATGGACATTATCTTCAACGAGATTCCACAGCCCAAAAGGTCAATGTCATCCTGAAGCCACACACATCGTCACATCGTGAACAGAGAGACTTGTCACCAGTGAATATCACAGCTATTCCTTTACCGGATGGTATAGTTTGGAACAAGGTTGATTTCAACATATCCGGACCGACCAAACTTTTACAAATTAAGCATGTATTTAAAATCTCATTAAGTGATTTCATTACCGCCAGTACATATTCTGAAGATTGGGACACTGAAACAGTTAATAACATGTTATCTGACTTAGAGAAAACTACTGCATTTTCTAACAATGAAATGGTAGGTGGTTCATCAGATTATGATAAATTGTACTGCTATCAACATTATGGTAATTACGTCCTACACAAGTCCATTTCACCTAGGAATGTATTTGAGTACCAACAGTGGGAACATTGCCCAACACCACTGAAGAGTAGCTCACAAACATTTTCACAAAAATGTGCATACTTTTCAGGGTTTAACATCACAGATCCAGCCTAATTTTACTATAAGGTTGCACCGGAATCACCACTGAAAATTATGCTAACGAACACCAAACAGATTTACTCTGCTTCCTTTTTGGCCCAATTGTCTGAACAGGGTTTCAACCTATGGCAGGATGAAATTGACACAAAATCAATTTGGGGTTCAAGGGACTGGCAAGTACAGGGTACAGAGGCATTATTTAGAGCTTGCCTCATTTCACAGCAGATAATCTTTTTAAATGACACTGTGCAACAAACATCCTGTCTAGGAATAAGCCAAGACGAAGGAACTGAACACTCCAAAGTTTCCAACACCAAAGAATGGGGGGCAAAATTCTTCTGAAGGGGAAGGGGCAACACTTGATGACATACTGAAGTACAATAGAACAGATCCCAACTGGAAGGAGTGGGTGGTTTGGCCCTTAGACACAAACACATGCCATAATAGGTTCCTGGACATCACCAAGGGACTCAAGATGCATAGGCCAGACCCACGTTATGTACAGAGAGAACATCCAGGGGTTTTCAGAATATATTCTAACTGATGCACAGATAGAAATAGCACAAAGGGGAGCTAAATAGACAATGCTGCAAATTGAAAAACTTGGCAGACTTCCATTTACAGTAGCTGAATTACCATCAACTGAGTGACTTATCCATGGCCAAATCACTCTCCCAGTCACTACATTCCAGTTTCACTATTGCCTTGAACAGAGACAGGCAGGCACATATGAAAAGCTGGGTAAAGAATACATTAAGAAATCCTGGGGTTTACCATATAAGTTCCGATGCCGGAGTGGGGATCGAGAAGTATTTCTTAGTAGTACCATCTGCAAGAACGCTTTAAGCGGTTCTCTCATATGCCAAGACATTGTTTTGCACGGAGCCTGTAATGGTTCAGTTTCAAATCTGTCTTGCCACATGAAAGGAACACCAGCTGCCGTGATAACGCCAGTGTTCGAGTTACTTTCAAATGGGAGTTACTTGATGCTGAACAATCAAGGTTGTTGTGGCATGCTTCCAGGCATAAGGGGCCCGATTCACAGAACTAATTTAAGACAAAATCCTAAACTTTCTACTTTTGGTATTCACAGAAGGTATTTAGTAGTAGTAAAGTTAGGATTTTGTCTTAAGTCTGTCTGAAGTCTGCCCTAAGTTTGTCTTAAGTTTGCCTTAAGTCTGTCTTAAGTCTGTCTTAAGTCTGTCTTAAGTCTGTCTTACGTTTGTCTTAAGTCTGTCTTAAGTCTGTCCTACTACATTTGGTATTCACAGTAAGCCTGGGCAAAGCACTACGCTACGCTCGCGTAGTTTGCGAAGTTTGCGCTACTTCGCACTACGCAAATTGCACGTAGCACAGTGCAAACATGCGTAGCGTAGCATTGCGTAGTGCAGCGGTCATTTTTTGCTTGCTCGCGGTCCTCAACATCAAGTTGGCGACCGCGAGCAAGCAAAATGACATCCCGGCGAGACTTTTTCCTTGTTCGCGATCAGCAACATCAAGTTGCCGATTACGAGCGTGGAAAATAAATATCCCGGCGAGATTCTCAACGAAGGAGGTCGGGTTTCTCATTGCGAGTGGTCGCATATGCTCGCGACCGCTCGTGATAAGAAACTACCAGTCCGCGTTGAGAAATCTGCCGCTCAAGTAAAAATCTACTCGAGCAGCAGAAAACTACAGCTCGCACTGTGCAAGATGCCGTTTTCAATGATTGCACAGTGCCGGATGCTTGTCCGCACTGTGCAATCATTGAAAACGGCATCTTGCACAGTGCGAACAGGGTACTACACAGTTCGCGAAGTGCTACGCGTAGCTCGCGTAGTGCGAAGTGCACTTTGCGTAGCTTCGCGTAGTGCTACTTCGCGAACTACGCCCAGGGTTAGACAGAAGGCATTTAGTAGTAGTAAAGTTAGGATTTTGTCTTAAGTTTGACTTAAGACAGACTAAAGACTGACTTAAGACAGACTTAAGACAGACTTAAGACAGTCTTAAGACAAACTTAAGACAAACTTAGGACAGACTTAAGACAGACTTAAGACAAACTTAGGACAGACTTAAGACAAAATCCTAACTTTACTACTACTAAATGCCCTCTGTGAATACCAAAAGTAGTAAGTTTAGGAATTTTGTCTTAAGTTAGTTCTGTGAATCGGGCCCTACATATCTGGTCACAGTGAACACCAGGGTTACTTGCTGTATGCAAGTATTGTTCCCTCCAACAAATACAGCCAGGGAGGCACTAGTATGGCCTTCAATGAATGTTTCGTTGATGCAGTTTGATACTTTGAGCAGAATGAAAGCCATGCTTTTAAAGCAAACCGTGCCGCTGACCTCCACTCGAGAAACCTTTGAACTTCAGGTTGCAAGGACCTCAAACGAGATACAGGCACTAATTCGAACTAAGTGCCCCCTACATTTCATAGAAATGGTAGGTCGTATCTTTAACATATCTGAAACGAGTGGCATAATTCACCTATTTAAGACCATAGGGTCCGGATTCCTTAGCACATTCCAGACGGCCCTCGGAGTTATCCCTAACTTCATACACTCCGTGTTTGGAAGCATTTTCAGCGGTCGACCTCTGATCCTGCTTGCTGTAGCTGGAATCCTGATTATCGTCTACCTGCTGTGCAATGGACGGACCATCCGCCAGCGAGATTGCGAAAGCTCTCCTGGAAAGACATTACCGTGAGCGCATGATACAGCATCTCGGTGCACCTTGCATAAGGGAACTAAGTGCATCTTGGTCCTTATCCTTCAGACTGGAGCCCTTGTGGTCCCATGCTCGACTTTCTCCCCAGCGTATTCCCATCTTGAGGCATGCCTTCCTTGACGAGCCGCAGGTGCCTTTCACGACTGAATTAAATTTCAGCTCCAGCATCGACACCGAGGTTTCGAATCTGGTAACGGAAGTGTACACACCAGCTACTGGACAGGAGGAGTTACATCTATGCACACTTGACGTGCTATGCGAGGTACTTCAATGTTTGTCCCCTGCTGTAGCAGGCAGCGATAATGTTATGTCTCCCAGCCAGGACATCTAATCTGAATCTGGCTCACCGTGTGCTGGGAACAACTATGGAACTTTTTCCTTCCCATTCTATTTTCAAAATAACTTTTGCAAATTGACACTTTCCGAAGCATGGCCTTCTATTAACGCTTTCAGTAGTTCAACTTGTGTGATCGAATTCGTTTAGGACTGTGATTTGCGGACTTTTTCATCATTTTGCAAACATTCCCAGAGAACATTTTTCATTGTTTTTAAAACTGTTTTTAAGTGACATTTTAATGTTTTTAGAAACATTTTAAATGACTGCTTGACAAATTATAAGCACTGACACTGTTATACCTGTGTGTTTCAAGAAACGTGTTTTATTATTGTTAAGTATAAGGTGGAGTGGGTGTTATATTTCATATTGGTACCCTACTATAGGTCCAGGGAACATCGTACACTTTACCAACATCAGCACCCGTTATTTCATATGAACAAGCCTTATAAGGACATAACTCCAAATAAGGACAGAATGCCTTGTATGGACATAACACCGTATAAGGACTGTAGCCTTTTATGGACTAAACCTTTCACCTAGTTCCATGCAGAGGGTGGGTTTTTCCCAATCGATATTGCTAAGACGTCATCCTTAGTGCATATGAATAATTGATGAGTACACTCTCCAGGAGGTATACTTCACCTCTCCCATCGATGCACATGGTTTAATCCCCAACTTCATCCTCATACTGAACAATGGGTAACACACGTACATAGACTGTATAAATACAGCGCCTCTTGCTAGAAGAAAGCAGGAGGAACCCGAGACTTTGAGGCCGACACACTGACCAGCGACGCTGTAGCTCCGGCATGCCATCGCTCCAGCTGACAGTGGTCTGACTATCCCTTGCGGGTGTCCAGCTCAAGTCCAGGACGAAGTCCCACACTTTCTCTATTCAGGTAATGGGGTTCGACTAAAAGTCTTGTGGGATTCTTGGCTCTTAGGTTCTTAGACTTAGGCTCTATAGCATCTACTCACATTCTAGGTACACTTAGGTACATCTAGTCAGGCATCTTGGAAGTACACACTTTATTTTATAAATGCATTCTATATTCATGTATTTGTTCATAACTATTATACAAGGATGGAACAATACTATTTCTTTTTATTCACTGTACTGCTGGTTCTATTTCTCTGCTACTGTATTACAGTTATAGCAGCACATTTATTTTACATGAGAAGAACAATGGTACAATAAACTCTTATTGTGAAAACGCCCAACTGTTTCTTCTGTGTATCTCTCTGGGAGCAAAAACAAGCAAGCACGAGTGACTGGGTGAAAAGTAACATATTGTTTCCACGAGTCTAAGGTTATTGCGTTCTGAGGTTGCCAAAACTAATCTCTCTGATAGCAGGAGAGTCTAGTGGCACTGCGAGCTAGCTAATGCAAACCATAGACTAACATATGCGGTGGGGGTGTACGGAGTTAGTCTGCCACCAGACCCACAGTATATGTTATCCGTAAACGTCGTAGGTCCTGCATGACAGGGTACTTTTGGGACTTCACTACAGCCTTTGTGTCTCTCTTCAGTGGTATTCCATAGTCTTTTCTAAGCTCATTGTATTCCTTTTTATGTCGCCGGGCCAAGCCTGGCTCCATCTTCTTTAGACGCCCCGCTCTCTCCACGTCCCCCGGGATTACTTCTTTTCTCATTACTGTTATTGCTGTAACCGAGGTATATTGTATTTCCTATGTTGCCTTCTTGGTTCTATATTTCTTAAGGGGTTTCTTCCCTATTTATTTTTCTTGTTTCAATTTTTTTCTTTTACCTATTTTCTCCATCCTCTTCTGTTTCTCTAGTGGAAACACATTATATTTTCAATTAAGTAGTCTGTGTATTATTTTGTTGTTACCTCAATGCTTCATTTAAAATGCCACTCAAAATTAAACAATGGAATGTCGAAGGTTTAAAAAATCCTATAAAAAGAAAACAGGTTTTTCCTTCCCTCTCTTTATTAAAATGCCACTTAGCATTACTTCAAGAGACCCCTCTCACAGATACAGAAATTTCCAAGCTCAAGAAACAACGTGTGGATGAGCTTTATTTTCCCCCCTTTGTCCTTCACAAAAGCAGTGTGGCAATTTTGTGTCTTAAATCTTTAACCATTTTGCTTGTTTCTCAGGAGAAGGATGAGGAAGGTAGGTGGGTTTTGGTTAAAATGTAAAGTAAAGTAATTCACTATTATGAATTTTTATGGCCCTCCACACCCTGACCCAACTTTTTGGAGAAACATTTCTCAAAAGATTGCACAACATTCCACTGCAAACTTCATTTTCGGAGCTGGTTGCGATCAAATCCTAGGCCCATTCCTTGATAGACATTCCACTTCTAAGTTCCTCCCTCATAAAGCCCACAACGTTTTAAGCACACTATTTCACATAATGCTTTATCTGATTCCTGGAGACTAGTTAACCCCAGCCGCGGTCCGTGCAGGTAAGTGGGGCAGTGGGGCCATGTAAGGGGGGATTCCGAGGAACGATGCCAAGGGAAAATTAAATATTTATTTAATTTTCCCTCTGCATTGTCCCTCGGAATTCCCCCTTACATGGCCCACCGCCCCACCACTGTTACCTGCATGGACCGTGGCTGGTTAACCCTACTCTCAGAGAATTCTCCTTTTACTTGGCCCCTCACAATTCCCAAACTAGAATTGACTATATGTTTCTTAGTATCAGTTTGACCCAAAACCTAGTTCATTTTGAGATCGGTTCAATTTTGTTCTCAGATCACGCCCTTGTAAGTACTGATCTGAATATTCTTCCGGATACTTCTCCCAAATCTTGTTGGCTCTTGAATAATAGCCTATTATCCGATAAGGTATTCATCTCTTTTTATGAAGCCTTGTTCACTACTTTTTTGCTGCCAACGATACTGGGGATACTTAATTTCACTTTGTCTGGGATGCCTTTAAGGCTGCCTCTAGAGGCTTCATTATTAGCTATGTTTCTAATAAAAGGAAAGCAATGGAAAATGAATCTGCTTCCATTTTATTCACCATCAAACAAATAGAACATACATTTTATACCTCTAAAAATAAGAAATCTGATTTGGATGTCTCAGTAGATGCCAAGATTCAATTTAACAAAACTACTACCGAAAAGGCATGCGGTCTTCTTCTTAAAATCAACGCAAGGTATTATTGGGATAGAAATAAAACAGGTTCTCTATTAGCCAATGATCTGAAAGGTAGGAAGGAAAAATCGTATATTAAATCAATTTCCAATTCATCTGGTGCCAACATATTTTGTGACAACAACTTTGCTTGTTTCTTTGCCGATTATTATCAAGCTTTGTATACTGCTGAACATTCACCTTCTGAAGAATCCATTGGATCCTTTTTCTCTCACCCCTCAATGCATAAGTCAACTCACACTGATTTGTCTGTGCTTGAACAACCACTTCTTATTGAAGAATTATTTATTGCTGTCAAACGCCTTTCCACGGGCAAAGCTCCCAGCCTAAATGGTTTCACTGTCATATTTTTCAACACTTTTCCAAATTATGTTTCCCTAAACTATTTAAACTACTTCAGTATTTCCTTTAATTAAATATTTCTTCTGGTTCTTTCACTGAAGCTATGCTCTGTCTCATTCCAAAAATGGATCGTGATTTACCCCAACGTCAAAACTATCATCCTCTATCCTTGATAAATACAGATTGCAAGATATTATCTAAAGCCTTAGACCTCCACCTTAATGATTATATTCCTGATCTTATTGGTATCGAGCAATCTGGTTTTATTAAGAATAGAAATATAGTTGACAACTCACATGTTTTTCTTAATATCCTTAGTAAGTCCCCAAAGCTTAAGCATTTGTTCAAGGCGCTAACGTTTGATGCTGAGAAAGCAATTTCTCACACATGCTCTTCACTTGCTTGGTCTTGGCCCTCAAATTTTACAACTAATCTCCTTACTCTACCCTTCACCCTGCTCTTCTGCTATTGTGAATGTAGTCCAGTCTCCATACCTTCCTTTATATCGCGGTACGTGACAAGGATGCAAAGAATTCTCTCTTCCATCCTTCTTTAAAGAGTTAAAAGCATATTCAGAGGTGTCCGGTCACAAGCTCAATGTGAATAAGTCTGAAGCGATGCCATTGAACAAATTCTGTTTCAAAAGCCCCTGTGATGAAATGGGCTTATCTTGGAATCCAGGTAAAATAAAGTGCCTAGGTGTGTGGTGTAGTAATATTCTTAAAGATACACTAAAATCTAATATGGAAGTTCATATCTCCGAAATTACCAAACTGACACTATTATATTTGTCATGATGGGGTCATCTTGATACAATTAAAATGGTGCTACTTCCTATTATTATATTTTATCTTGTGATGTTACCCATAAAAAATTTTGGGAAATATTTTGTAGCCATCTACAATATTCAATGTTGCTTTCAGTGACATGGGAAGTGCTCTCAAATATCCTTACAATGCCTGAGGCTGTCTTAATCTCAAGGGGGGTTAACTTCCCTCATTTTACCCTTCATCATAAAGCATTTGGCATTAAGCAATGCCCGGATCATTTTTACGACCGTACTGACTATTTATTGAACCTTGCCATGATATCCCTCTTTTCTCACAAGCACACTCTTTATAAGTCTCGTCCTCAGATGTATTGGATACCCTCTCTTATCTCTCACTCTTGCTCCTTATTCACGCCATATCTAATTGCTGATCCATCCTCTTACAAGCACTTTGTTCAAAGTCCTATTTGGTATAACAAATGGCTTTTAAAGAAAGGTAAATCACTGCATTGGTTAGATTTGTCTAGTAGAGGCTTTCTCACAATCTCTACATTGCTTCTACATACTAATGTAGTTCTTTCTTTTCTTTCCTCTTTCTATGTGTGCTACATTCTGTAGCACAAACAGAAAGAGGAAAAAGCTTCTCAGGAATGCTTTGTGCAGAAAGGTGCCCCTTCCTGCACAAACACAATATTGCATACAACGCAGACATCCTTGCACCATAGTGCAAGGATGCCTCCAGTTTCTCTAGACAGCGTACTGCACGCCGGCACAGGGGACAGGACAAGAACACATCATCTTCCTTTAAATATGGCTCATTCCTGCCTTTTCCCTGTCACGCAGGGAGCTGCTTACAACCCGTGAGCCCGTGTGAGGAGAGAGGATCCAGGGGACTTCAATCCCCACAACACTCAGCACCTGGAGGTGCCGACGCCCGTTCCCTGCGCCCGGAGGCATATTTAAACAACTCGCGGCCCCAGCAGTGTGGGAGGCGCGCGGGCGTGCCCGGGCCATGCCCGGGCGAATCCTGGGACAAGGCTGGGCCCGTCTGCGCCTGTCCGCGGACGAACGCGTCCGGGCTTGGCCCACTCTCTTTGCTGGTGGATTGGTGGGACTCTTGGACCTTCGACATTTTCTCCCTGTAACCATATAAAAACTCAACCCAAGCGGAGCTTGCTGGACTTTAGAACTTGAAGGTACCTTGTCTATCTGGCTGATTGACTTTGTGTGGTGTCTGAATTGCCCAGATGGGAAAACGGAAAGCAGCTGAGGGAGAGCTGGGAGTAGTCCATAAAAAGAAAGTGAAAAAGAATGCTGTTAATGGCAGCCCAGTTGGTAAAAAAGGGGTACTCGAGTGTATTGACAGCTTATTATTGGATTGTGAGGTCTTACTTGATCCTGCAGGAACAAGCAAGTCATTAACATCATCTGACCAGGCTGAAACCTGTAATCATGCTGAAACCAGGCGTATTCCAACCATGTTCACGAAGGCCCTAAGCTTAAACTTGGGCACACAGCAGTCATCTGTATCTGCGCATCCCTCTAACCAAACCCCTTGTGAGAACACAGACACGTCCATTTTAAAGGATTGCCCATGTAATAATAGGTTCACAGTGTTGCAGGCCCAGATTCACTCCACTCCGGATGATGCCCCTAAGAGTATTGCTAGCTGTGTAGCGAACGGTGGTAGGTTGATTGACCTATCGATAGAAACCCCAGCTCCTAGAGCAAGTCCGGATCGTTTATTTATCACCCCAGGGCTCTCCTCAACCCAAGGCAGGTCCCCCAGCACAGTGGTTAATGCCGTCTTAGGCATGGACCCCTTCCTTGTCCAGATAAAGGATTTGGACAAGGTAGTTAAGGACCTAAAAGATCTAGTTAGCAGTCTTTCTGACTCTTTGTCCATGGCCCTCTCTGAGATACACCATATGAAAAGACAAATGAGCCTTCCATTATCTAACTTAGCTGCGCAGGAGAAAGTAGGTGGTACGGGTTTGGCTAGCGTGGTACCCAAGGGGCCGAGGGTGGGGACCATTGGTTCTGGAAGGAAGGGAGGGGGAGGCTCCATCCACAACCATGTTACCAACGGGGTTTGCTCAAAACCGTCAACGAAAGAGATGCTACAAACAGGGTGGCAAGCCAGCGACATTGCTCCTATTTTGATATAGCCATTGCCCCCCTAGTTGAACCCACTGTCTCCAGGGAAAAAACATCTAATCCTACAAAGAACATGGTCAATACCATTAAAAAGGGGGTATAAAGGGGTATATTTGACGGGTGTCCCCAAACATTCAGTCAGTTCCGGGAGAGAGGACGAATCCTCTCTAATTAACAAAAACGTCCAATGGATCCTGCATGTATGACTGTGTCGGGCCATCATTAGGGAAGATATCAAAGGGGCATATAGATGCCTAACTAAGGATGGCCCCACGGATACCTTTTCGCTCACATTCAATCATCAAGTACTCGCTGAAAATCTGGTGCCATTTGACCTACGCACCCATCATTTAACTAAATCTAACATCCGCATTAAACAGTCACCTCCTGAGCGAATTCCATCTGCACCTCATTTACCTGTTTCTCTTCCCAACATAAGATTATCCCCCTGCAGGGAAATTGATTGACTACCGCACTTCTGCTTTTTAGTAGATAAGCAATCCTCCTCCCTGGCCCTGGACAGGAATTCTGCCTCTCAATCAGAAAATACAGCCCCCGACCAAGAGTATATATCCAACCTACCTGCTCGTGGATTCTGTGGGCATTCAGAGGCGAGACCCTCATTGGAAAACTCAACTAATGGAACAGGTACCCAGTCGGCTCCCCTGCCTGTATTACACCAAAAGTCCTTTATGTCATGGAAAATCGCAGGGCTTAGGTCCAAAACCGTTTCCGAGTCCTGGAACAATTTTGTAGAACAGTATGATATCTGTTTATCTCAGGAAACGTGGTCCACTGCCCCGATCTACTGCCCAGGCTAACTTAATTTTTATGCTCCTGCTGTAACTGGACGTAAGGGGCGCCCCTCAGGGGGTCTAATGACATGGATTTGCCAAGGTATGTGCCTCTCTGTCCGAGAGCTACCATCGGGTAACCTTGACATTCTTGCCATCCGATTGACGTGTAGCTCATCTAGCATCCTTGACATTTATAATGTATATGCAAGAGGGGCTAGAGGAGGGAGGAAATCTACTACTGTAGAGGCCTTAGATGAACTCCTGGGTGTAAGATCAGGTGAATCCTTGGTTATTATAGCAGGTAATTTTAACACTACCTTTGAGCCAATGGACAGGGATAATAGCGATCTTGCAGAGAACGAGGATGCAGCCTGGGGCATTCCTAAATTGGAGATTGATCCAATCAAACATTGGACTGAAGCAGGAATCCAATTGACGGCACTGTGCTTGGAGAGGGTCTCAGGGCAGCCAATGGTAGAACCAAATCTGACAGAAAAAGGACTAACACATTTAATAACAGGTTCCATACTAGCCGTATTGGTTACCTCCTCATTGATCTACCTCTGTGGCATACCCTAATCAAGATGGCCGTTATAGAAGGGGATGAGAGTGATCATAATCCACTCTGCAACTCTCACCCTTTTGCCTTCATATTTTCCTGTCCATCCAGTTAGTTGGGTGACCACTAGAGACCTAATGGTCAGTAATGACATGAGGAAACTCAAATGGTGCAACATAATTGGTGACCCTGAGGCATTGTCCTCTATCAGCAGAGATGTTGATAAAGCGATCATTGCGCTAGAGGGCCTTTGTGATAGCGACCAACCAATAGGCCTAATTACCACCATCCATGCCTCACTTTTCGATAAAGTACGGACCCATTTCCAGAAACCCTGCAGAAGCAAAGATTCTATCAAACAAAAGAGGCAAACCTGGTATAATAAAGAATGCAGTAAAGCCCGTAAATCTCTAGGGGTAGCTATTAGAACACGTAACTTAGATTCTATTAGGGAAGCTAGGCGTGCTTACAGAACTGCGCAGAGCAAAGCTAAAAGAGAATGGGACGAGCAAAGGTGGCAAGAATTGAGGTTAGCATGCACAAGAAGTAATCTTCAACACTTCTGGGCCCTTGTAAAGTGGGGAACCGGGGCACAACCTCCGCGACCGGAAAATCATGTAGCCCCTGATCGCTGGGTAAAATTTTTATCAACAGTACTCGGATTATGATGCAGGGATCTGTGAACCTCCATTGCGCATACCCAGTCAGACGTCAAATCTGGTATTTCAATCCTCGGAAGTCGTGGTTGCCCTTAATGCAATCACGAGGGGTAGAGCTCCGGGTATTGACAGTATTCCCGCAGATGTTTTTCTACATGATAGGGAAAGGTGGACCAGGTACATTACACTGCTTGCAAATGGTCTGGCCCAATGAGCCCCCATTCCTGATTCGTGGAAGGGGGCTGAGATTATTCTGGTATACAAGAAGGGGGACAGATCCTAGCCTGTGAATTACCGGCCCATTAGCCTCATCGACTCCATTCAGAAGGTGGTGGCATGCCTAGTTCTGGGTAAGGTCCAGGAATAGGTTAATGACAATAGCATCTTAACTCCTCAGCAAGCTGGCTTTCGGGCCCATATTAGTACTGTAGATCAAGTTTTTAGATTTATTTTGATATATTGGCGGACATTGGTGATTGGGGAAGGCAGCATATAACCAGTTTTTGTTGATTTAAAATCAGCTTTTCATCTAGTATCTCGTGGCAAACTGTGGGAAGTGTTACGGTATCTAGGTATGCCAGCTAATTTGTTAACTTTTTTAGTGCGCCTTCACAAGAGCAGCTTTGCACATATACTTTGGGGTGCCCAGGGGGAAATTATGGACCCATTCCGGGTTGGTAAGAGAGTGCATCAAGGGTGCGTTCTAGCACCCACATTGTTCTCCCTTTTTATTAATGAAGCTGCAAAAATTTTTGCCTCAACACCCACTGATGCCCCATCCCTTGCTGGCTCCAAGTTCCCAATACTTATGTTTGCAGACGATACCCTTATCATTTCCAAGACCCCCAGCAGACTGCACCGTGCATTGGGCCTGTTTGAAGAATTCTGCACACTTAGAGGGCTTAAGATCAATGCAGATAAAACAAAACTTATGATTTTTAACAAACATCGATCATTAAGGGGGAAGTTACCATGGAGGGTGTGGCACTAGAGGAAATAGATGCATTTACGTATCTAGGTGTCACCATGGAGAAAAGGATGAAATGGAAATCCCATATTGAAAAAATGGCATTAAAACATAGACAGCTAGCCGGTGCCTTAAACAAAGAATTTAGGTTGTCCATGACCAAACCAGTCAGCTCAGTAATACAGACATACAATGCCAAGGTAATTAGCTCAGTTCTGTATGGCTTGGAACTATGGGGGTACGGAAATCTTACATAGCTGACTAGCGCTGAAAATACGTTTTTGCCGCGATTTCTAGTCTTCCTAAGAGTACTCTCTCACTTCCATTGCTTAGTGATATGGGAAGGCATCCCGGAGTAGATATAGCAAGGCTTCATCCCCTCCTATACTGGCGCCGAATCTGGGTCACACCTGAGCTAACTACCTTCGCTAGCAGACTCAGGGATGTCATAGCTGCTGATCACAACCATAAGATAAGGTGGCTGAACGATATCAAGGGGGAACTGGCCTCAATGGGTTTGAATAATTTATGGGAGAATCCGAGCAATTTACAGTCTGTGTCTAAAGCTGTATTAAAGAGCAAATACTGGGACATGGTGGGACAAAACACCAGCAGGCTGAGCGACAGCAGGACACTGACTCTGGGGTTTCTGTTCTCAAAACCTCGCCCCCACCTTGAGCCATACTGGGATACTATTTCCAAACCCCTAGACCGTAAATTCTAATTTCAATTTAGAGTTTTCTTTTTGCCGCTAAAATCCTTTACTTCCAAGTGGTCAAATTCGGGAGATAACAAGTGTCCTCATTGTGTTGAACAAACAGAGACCTATCCCCATATTCTCTTTGTATGTCCTGCCTATGCCATCCCGCGAAAGACCTGGCTAGTGCCTTTATGTAAGAACTTGGGCACTAGGCAAAGCAACGTACCGCTAAGAATCCCAATGACTGATCCCTCGCTTCGTTATGCTGTTCCCCTAGCCGCATTTTTAAAGTGGGTTTGGTGCATTAGATTAAAAACTGTATTAACATAGAACAATGATGCACTTTTGCTACCTGATTTTGCCACTGTTGCTGCATTAATTAAATCTTAAAGGGTATCATCAATTGAATCTCATTATGCGAAATTTTTACTAGTTCGCATTTTACACTGTGCTAATAAAATTTTAACTTTTTATCACATTCATTTAAGAATGAGTTTTATTACATGCCTGATTTTATAGTTCAATACTTTTATTAGTTATCTATTCATTATTAATTCTGCGTTGTATGGCTCGTTCTGTGGTTCTTAAACTGTGTGTGCTGCTACTTAATATATCACATGTTATGGCTATCACTGTAATCAGAGTATGTTATATGATTCAACAAGGTTATAATGACGTGATCCCTTCTCTGGATGAAATGTCTAATGGTTGGCTCACTTGTACATATTGCTACAGTTTCCCATATAAGATTTATCCATTTGTTAAACTATGAATGCCTTGTTGTATGTGCTTTTATGACATCAATGTCGAAATAAAGCTTTCTGAAGTGAAGTGAAGGGAAGTGAAGTGACTTGCTGTGCTGCATGATTTTGTTTGTAAACATGCCCCTATGTGCAGATCACTATCCAAACAATTGATGCCATAGTGGCCAATTGCTTGAAAAATCACAGCTGATCATAAACATCCCCTTTCCCCAGGGGGATTCATCATGCAAGAACGTAGACAAAGAACACATCACTAGATGAACTCTCTTCTCTAGTGACTTGGAGACTCAAAAGAAAGAGAACACCAACCAAATGTCACTGTTCTTTACTTCCAAATGTACCACCAGATCCTCACTCATGTTAAGGCCCCCTGGGTCTATAGCTTCCAAATGCATAATGTATTCAGGCTCTAATCATTGATCACCCTGTCTCTGACGTTCCCTAACCCTATCCAGGCCATAATATCCCATGAGTGTTCAATGTCCCCAAGTTTCTCCTGAAAATGATGGGCAACTGGGTATTTAAAGTCATTGCTATTAATAGCCCTCACGTGTTCTAGAATGCAATTTGTTTTACTTGGAAGATCATACTGCCAATGTATCTCCTGTGGCAGGGACATTCTGTGCAGAATACAACATGGTCTGCCTTACATGAGATGTATTTCCTGATTTCATTAGTTTTTTTCCAAAACAAGACATCATAGGATGTTCTTCTTGGACTATATAATTGCATGTTTTGCAGCTGTTACATGGAAAAAAAGCAAGTAAGTTATTTGCCTAGCCATAGGTTTTGTGTTTTTGACTAAAAATGACTTTGAAGCACTATGACTTTTATATTTGTACTCCTGCCATATGTAATACTTGGTCTTTCACCTATGTGTGCTTCGACTATCTCTTCACTTTTCAAGATTTTAAAATCTCTTGTTAGAATTTTGGCCACCCTTCTGGATATTAAATATCTTATAAAGATATTTCTCCTCATTACACCTCTCCTGTGATGGCGTATCTTTTTAGGGTATTTCCAGGTTTACCTGTTCTTGTTATAAGTCTGGGAATGCTTCAAAAACAATGGATGTTGGGTGGGAACACCAAAGAAATACCCATGGAAACGCTGGAGCAGAGCAATGCAACGTGGTGATTTGCTCTACATTACATTCCTTGAGATTTGTGAAGACACGCAGGTTCACGTAAGGCGGCCTTGCGTGGCTTCATAAATCTCATTTTGAGTTGCGTGGCTTTTGAACCATGCAGTGTGGTGTAAGAGCGACGCTCTGGGGCTCATAAATATGCCTCGTAGTGCTGAAATTGGGATATGACGAGATGCTATCATAAATAAAATAAAGATAATTATTGCTGGCATAAAAAAATAATATGATATAATCATTGTTATCATTTTGACCCCTTTTTTTAAGATTGCTGGATGCAAACTGAGCATCATGGAAATGATGAATTGAAAGTTGTAATGTTCAATTGATACCCGACAGAGATGCCCACTTGGGCTTCAACTGGCTGGATGAGAGTATGCACATAGTGTGGAGAATTGTTTATAATAAAAGGGTAACATAATTGTGATTGGAGAAAATTATGGTTAAGCTTAAAAGAAAAGTCAAAGTGGCATCAATACAGAGCAAAATGTATTGTAAGGCTTGACAACGTATGCATTAATAATAGTGTTCAAAGTTGATTTGAGAATCCAATTATGTTTGTCATTTAAAAAAATGTTAAGACATGTACATGTGCACCATCACCCCTGGTTGCAGCCCCACACCCATGCCCTCATCCAAGCACCAATACCCACCCAATTCAACCAGTACGCCTCAGTTCAGCACCACTCCCCAAACAACAGCTTTCAACCCAAACTCTTAATGCACCTATCTTCCCTGAATCCCTGGCCATACCTAAAACTCTCAAAATGTTGAGCCTCTCCCCTTTAACACCTTATGATACCTTGATTCCATCTGCTCTAGATGCAACAACAGCACCTTTATGAGGAGGATTATGCGCAGAGTTGGGAGGCAAGTAGAGATTCAAAAGCTGAGCAATATCGACTGTGATAGGACTCTTTCAAATTTCTTAGCCACCCTTTGTTTTGGAACCCTGAATGGAGGAATATTTTTGTTCCAGACCTTTTTTGGATCCCCTTACTAAATTGTACAATTTATTTCTATGACCATCGGTTGTTCTTTTAATTATACAATTATGAGGATATATTTTCTGCATAAATGGTTGAGAAATGATCAAGAAATGAAAAGGCTGAGAGTAAGCAAATGCACATTGAATGTGTGTATATAGTAAATTTCATATGGGTTGATAACAGACAAAGAGAAACATACAGTTGGGAAGGCATTTTTGAAAGGTAAATTGAAGCGACTATCTAGAAGGTGAAACTTCATTGGATTAAGAGTGAGAACAGTGATAGACAGATGTCTACTCAGCATGCTATATGTATTAAAAAACCTCTAAATGTAAGATAGAAGGTATAAATGAGTATATTCAAAACATGTTGACAAAACAGCTTTAACAGTTATTACTTCTATGTGCTGTTCTTGAAAACATATGATGATATAGTGCCTTTGACTCTAGTAAAACTTAACATTTGAGAAATGTCATCCTAAATAACCATGTGTGACTCTATGTGATTCCAAACGTAATCACAATTACATATACAACTCAAACCTTCCTTTTCATACATATAAGTCATCCATAATGTAGGCTGTACACAGCCCAGAGGTCAGTGTGCAGTATAATTAAAAAGTGGGACATGTACTTTTAAGTTTTACATGTCCTGGTAGTGAAAAACTCCTAAGTTCGTTTTTCACAACTACAAGGCCTACCTCTCCCATATGATAACACTGGGTTACCTTATTACATTTAATAAGTGATAACTTTCAATTGGGAGCAGGTAGACTGGTCAAGTATGGTATCTAAAGAATTGTAATTAAGAACCCTCTCTAATAGTAACGTCAGATTTTTTGTTACAATTCTGAAAATACCACTTTAGGAAGTTGGCATCTTCTTGTCTTAGCCATTTGGTGTCTACTGCCTTTATCCTGAGTCATATGACTAGGTGTAATTGGGAGTTGGTCTTTGAGTATTGCTCCCAGACAGTGAGACAAAGAGAACCTAGGTGCTGGCCGATGGGCCACTGTATGTTAACGAGGGGGAAGAGTTGTCACTTATCACGCTTTCACATCAGAATGGCCCTGCCTTCGGTCTCTCACAAAGGGTTTGGCACTAGTCTATTGTGACCTCAAACAATCTGGGGCCAAGGCATGAAGACAGGAAATTCCAAGCATCTCTAGGGGGTGGAAACCTCTAGCAGCGTCTCCTACTTCAAAGCGGGCACCAGGTATCAATAATGAACCATAGACCCCAACCCTTGAGTACACATATGGACCTGTGGAAGACTCCGATGAATGAATGTTGTGCTGCAATGCAGAAAGACGGACTCCCACTCTGCTGCGCTGCTGTGTTGCCCTGCTGCCCTCCTCCCTGAGTGAAGGACTGAACTTGCATCATGAACCCAGGACCACCGGAGTGACTCCAAGGGCTAGTTTGCTGGCATCCTAAACAGAAGCATAAGAGACAAAACAGGCTTCCTCCATTTGCCCAGCACCTGGACTCTGCCAGCTCTGAGTCCTACCCTCCCAAGTGGTGCCACCCCAGTCCTGGACACTTGGAAGTGGACCTCAAAGTGCGCTACCAGCCCCAACTGTGGTCCCAGCTAAACCGACGCATCAAAGCTTCAGAGCAACACATTGCTGACCAGAAATGCTGCATCGGAGCCGCTGCACGATGCTCTGCCTCACCAAACACCACATTGGGACCACTGCGTTTTGTTTACCCTCGGTGCTGCACTTCGCATTACCGGTCACAGCTTTACAGAAAGTGCTGCTGTGTAATACATCCTCGACACAGGCCTTCACAATGCAAGCCGCTTGTCGCCGGCATCCTCTACGACAAAGTAGGACTCCGCATCACAAGCCCGCAGCTTCATTGGATACAACCGCTGCGCAATGCATCTTGCTGCAGGACTTCGCATTGCAAGCCCCTCATCGATGGCATCCTTGACAACAATGCAGGACCTCGCATCACAACTACATAGCCTCTAGGACTCGCTGCTGTGAGAAACATCCTCCTCACGGAACTCTGCATCACTCCGCAACCAGGATTTAAGGAACTCTTGTTTGGCGGTCCTAACTGGGTCACTGTAGCTGGCCTGTGCTCCATCGCGGTGCGTCTGAACTTGTGACTTTGTCCCATTCTGGCATGAACAGATACCTACAGTTGGTGATCTGTGCTTTTTGGCACTATTTTCACTAAAATTCTTAAAATTGCATATCTCTGGTTCTACTGATTGAATTTTCATAATTTTGGTCTTTAATAATTTATGACATCTTCCTTAATGTTTCTAAATTGGTGTGGGATTTTTCTTGTGTTGTGTGTTCCCTTTGTTACTGTTTGAAGTGCTGCATAAATACTTTACTCATTGCCTCTAAGTTAAGCATGACTGCTTTTGTGCAAAGTTGGCAGAGGGTCAAGCCCATGCTAATTTGGGGTTTGCTTGTGGTTTCACCATGACAAGGACCATGGTTGCTGCTTGACTAGGGTTTCAACCTCTCACCCAGAAACCCACATTCTTACAAAGGTGAAACATAAGTAATGTGAGTATTATATGGACTTTAAAACATTTTTTTTTATAAATCTTTTTATTGTGTCAAAAATAAACAAAGAGCACCAGGAAAACATTATTTGAAGGTCACATTGCGTAATTGCAAATCTCAAATCAGTTGACTGTCGGGAATCACAATACATTTCTCATTACACAATCACTTTATACAAATTGTATTGTCCATCAGGTGGAATAGGGCCTTTGATCTTCAGCGCGATGTGTACGGTCATGGTATCCCAGAAACAGTATGCATATTGGTAACACTAGTCGTCCCCATGCAGAATCACGTTATCAGGATCTAAAACATTAGTTAATGTACGACATTGACGGTGTAGTTCAACTGTCGGAGACAGACATATGTCTCCCCTGTGTCTGTTCCACCCACCCCATTTGTGATCCCATTTTTTGGGACAGCCTCTATGTTTAAAGACATCTTTTTTAGCTATCATGGCTCTATCCATGTTGGCAGCCCAATCGCGTACAGTCGGAACCACTCCCACTCCCCATCATTGAGCGATATTTTGTTTGGCAAGTAGCCCATCCAAATGAGGCCCATGTTTTCTTGATCTGCGTAAGGTCAGTGGCATCCCAAATATTCAGTAGATAGAGCTGGGGGGAAGCAGTCCATGTCTTACCCACCACCCTTTCCATTTGCTTTGTGAGCTTATGCCAGTATGTAGACTTTAAAACATTTTTGACACATATTAATATAGTTCACAGTCCATTTTTTTACATAATTTTGAGTTTTTTATGCATTTTCAGAACTTTAGCAATTGAAAAGACATTCAAGTGCTACATATGACCTTACAGTGTCATAGAAAAATCTCCAAAAATGACTCAACTTCAATACAAAGACAGCTGTGTCATCATGTAAATTAAAAATATTTAAAGTATGGGTGTGATACTTTTGCACACTGTATATTGTTGAAGGCAATTAAATAAGATGAATTGAATTCTAAATGCACCAGAACATCCAATATGTTACTTATTTGTTTTATTTTTTAACTAGATCTGCAATAGATACTTGAGGAACAGGAGATAATGCCACTGGAAGTCAGGAGAATGAGTTGCTGGACTAATCAAAGGTCCCAGCCCTCCTGTGTGTGTCTGCACACACAAAATTCTCAAGTTGTGATCATACAAACAGTGGATGCACTGACAGATCTGCACATCTATACATCCGTATTTCATGTTATCACAATTATTTTCAAATGAATTCCTATATGAGGGTGCTCCCATGGTGCTGAAATACCTACCCAGCTTAGGTATAGATCCACTAGACCTGCTTAAAAAGCAGTCTAGAACATAATATCCAACAAAAGCACCAGAGAACACCAAACCAATGTTACTCTTATCCTCAATCAATAGTGCTTGCAAGAAAAAGCATAGAATCTGAAGACTGCATTAACAGGTTTCCAAACAATAGTCCACAATGGTTGATGTATCCAGTCTCTCTGTTTTATTCCATTTAGAAAAACAGAAGCCAGCAACCAGCGCACGTTTCGTCCTCCTGGACTTTCTCAAGGCGTCATTTAAGTTTTTAAAGGGCAGTCCTTTGCATAGAGTATATGTCGAGTAGTTGATAGCTAAGATTCTGATGAGGAGTATTCCTGTCTGCCTTTCTTGTTTCCTTAGCAAGCGGCTTTTTAGGTCTCTGAAGACCACACGTCATTAGTTTCCAGAATAGCTGTAATCGATATAGAATTCCTATGGACCACGTAATGTCCTTTTTGCGTGTCTTCTTGTCAGGGAAACTCTTGATGATGATGATGATGATCCATTATGTCAAGCAGGTACAACAAATTTAGCAGACCTTTTTCAGCATCAGCTTTTGAGTATATCAAAGTGCACCTTTCTGCATTTGCAGAATCTATACATTCTCATACTCCTCGATGTTTTTCTTAAATGGCATATCTTATTACCCCTTATCAGACTGTGTGAACTATTCACAGTACTACCTCTTGAAGGAGGTCAGCCAGAATTTCTAGGTACTTTGGTAACCGAACTGAGCAAAGATATTGGGCGATATGATCAACAAAGCGACGGTTATTGGCTTAAATTATTACAAATAATTTTTACAGGTTTCTTCCTTTGTTTACAGAGTCATTATGCATCTCACACTTCCTGGCACAGCAATAGGAAGTCAATCTTAATTTGGTTCCTCAAGTGTTATTATACTTCAAAATGGAGGATATCAGGGACCACAGCTTTCCCATCTTTCAAGTTTTACCACTATTTTTGGAAGGTCTTTAATTGAGATCTCTACTTGAAATTTTGCTTGGTCTATTATACATGTAATGCAATGCTCCAACCAGCCTATGTAGGAATAATTTATCTTTTCTAGGCCCTCAAGTAGTTTAGTTTAGGTGGGCACAAAGATCATGACAAAGGTTTATTTTATTTCTAAAGCTGACATATTTATGACCCTCATTTTTAATCATTTTAATGTTATCCTATTATATTTGACCATTTTCTACAAATAAAAAGTCAATCCTGCTGTATGAGTTTCACTGAGCAGAATGAAATGTTAATCTTGGTATGTACTGGTTCAACTTTCAATATAGGTAATATAAATGTAACCTCTTCAGTGCCACGCCCTTTCCCCGCCCTGTGCCGGGCGTTGCATTAGCGGGCGGGGTTCATGACGAGATAGTCTCGTCATGGGCACAGCGCAACCGCGCTCCATGACGAGACCATCTCGTCATGGGCACTGAAGGGGTTAAGGTCTAGAAAGTTGACAAATCAATTATTTTTATTTTGTTCATGCATAGGTCATTCCTTTAGTATTCCTACCAATCTGTTTCATGGAAATATTCCAATGCCCCCAAAAATGTGGCCCTTGCATTGCTGCTGGCATGTCTCGACAAGTACACACTAATTGCAATCCAGTGCCATCAGAATCTTGTCCTTTGAAAACCACAATCATAGACTGCTTTCACGGTTAATATATTTTCCTTCACTCATGAATCACAGATTCACAAAAATGTTGTGAATTATTGGAAGATCTATTAGACTTTTTCAAATCAAATCTGTAGCACGCCAATTGGGTGAGGTTAGATCTAGTTTATAAACACCCCACCGGAGCATGAGATAGATGCTTGGCTTCAGCTTCCAGAGAGAGATAGAGAGTCTTACTTTTCGTTTCTTGCCTGATTGCACCAAACCTTCTTCAGCAACCACAGTCTGCAAGTCGGGGTTTCTTCATCTCAACACTAGTGTTTATCTGGAGCATGAATCCTGCAAAACAGTCACTACGTGGAACATGATACATGAATCAGCAGCTGCCACGTTGACCACATATCCTGAGTTACGAGCTTGCACATCAAAGATAGAAGTTCTGAGTTCTTAGGATGAGGTAAACCCAAAGGGAAGGTTGGTGGGAATGCGTGCATGCCCCACCAGCCTTTTAAAGAGAGAACTGAGGGGCTTATTTATGAGCCCTTTGCGCCGCCCTAACCTCACTTTTTGTGATGCTGCAGCGGCATAAAAAATGCGCCAGGACGCCCCAATTTATAAAGTGACGCATCTAAGCCGATGCGTCACTTTGTAAAGCCCTGTGCTACATTATACCTGCATCAGCTATAACGTATACAGGATGGGCGTCCCCCCGTAAAAAGGGGCTGTAAAAGTGATGCAGTGAAATTTATGAGATTTCACTACACCAATTCTAGGACACCACTGCATCAAAATCTTACACCTGCCTCACAGCAGACGTAAGACTGACGCAGGCACGTTTAACATGGGACTTGCCCATGTGTAATGACTCATTGCTGGAGTAGTGTTACTTTTTCGACAGACTCCAGCAATGAGTCATTACTGTGCCTACAGACACGTCAGAAATACTGATGTATCTGTAAATCCTTGCGACATGAAACTCCGTGCAGTAAATATGGCTCACCCATGGTGTTGCAAGGAGCGCGCACTGAAAAGTGTTGCATCGCTGTTTTCACGCAGCGATGCAACACTTTTCATAAATGAGACCCTGAGTCTAGAGAAACGTTGAGTTGTTGAGACACATGCTATAATCGTTCAAGTGCTTGGAACGTTACAGTGATGTTTGAAAAACACAAGAATCCTGTAAACCAGGTACCAATTTATCATGGAAACACTTACAATGGAACAATGTTTTTTTTGCAGTTAGAATCTATTTTTAAAGATACTTTCCCACAAAAGGCAACTTACTGTTCTCTCACACGTCAAGGAGAAAATAAGACAAAATCAGGTTACTCAAGAATTTTTCATTGCAAAGGAATTTGCCTAAAAGTTAAAACAGAATTCAACTTGGGCCATGTGTTGGAAAATTGTATTATTAAAAATGGCAGAAATATAATACAGTGCTCCTTATTTTTACACAGAACAGGGAAGTTTTCTCCTGTAGGCCAGAGACAAAAGAAAGGACATACGCCATACAGCAGGCAGTCAGAGTTAAACCTACCTCGTTCTCTGAACTCCCTCTCTTTCCCAACTAACTCACCTGGAACTGTCATCAGAGTCGGACTGGAACAGAAAATATCCCGGGCACCAAAATAAAAGTGGGCCTATGTCTGCAAATTGGGGCAGGTGTGAACTTGTAAA
This sequence comes from Triturus cristatus, assembly GCF_964204655.1. NCBI lineage: Eukaryota > Metazoa > Chordata > Amphibia > Caudata > Salamandridae > Triturus > Triturus cristatus. Next base: position 585,607,453 of record NC_140591.1, on the reverse strand, counting down.
GATACGCTGTAAAAGTGTTTTGCAAGGTATGGAAGACTGCATGGATTTGCTGCAAACAATGTTTGTTTTAAAATAATGCAAACCACCAGTAAAAACCGGCTAAGCAGACCATAAACAGGTCCGCAAACTGAAAAAAAAAAAATACCACTCACTGACCTATCAGACCAGTCCTTCAGGCACTGCGATTGCTCTGCTATTGTCAATATCTGGTCCATACACACTGATTAAAATAAATGTGTCATTTCCAGTTTGCACAGCGTCTGTAGCACAACTTACTTTTTGTCAGAATTAGCAGCGTGTACTCTAAATGCTGAGGAACTGCCAACCATAATTTCCACACCTTTGGCAGGGGAGCTCGGCCAATGTTATTGTTGGTCATCTATTTCTATTCCACTGACTCTCTTGATATTGCATGTATATTTAGTCGAGTGACATAATTTTTGCACCAGAATTAAAAAAAATTGAAAAACAAGTGCCTGTTTCTTTTTACTGTTATATAATGCATTAACATTCCTTCTGCCATACGTTGTCTCTTGAATTAATCTCAAGATCTGCCTACATTCACTGTACACCTGTTTTCCCCATTGTTATTGTCCGATGCTCCAATTATTCCTCGTTCCATTTCTTCCTCGAACTCTCCCATTCCTGAACTCCCCACAACCGTGTCCCACCTATTCCTGTGGAAGCCCCTTTACCCACATGGCACGTGTGGCATCTGTGGGCTTCTGAAAGATTCAGCCCTAGTGCAGGCACTAAATGAACTTATTCCAACATCAAAAAGAAGGACAAATTAATAAAGTAAACTGAAACATATTGATTTTCTTTTAACAAGGACAATCTTTTCCCCACCGCTTCATTTGAAAACACAGACTTGGCTGAGTCATTAACAAAAACTTTCCACGTGCATGGTTACTGGAGGTATGCCTCATGGCCTTCTGATTTAAATTTTAAAATACATTGCCACAGTTCCCACCGATTTTAGTTGATCCATTTTATATTTAAATGTTTTTGTTAGCATTTTCAAAACCAACACACAACAGTCCAACAACGTCAGCTGTGAAATGCAGGAGAATGTGTCATACGTACAGTTATGCAATGTAGAGAAGGTATAGTGCTCGCAGACAAGATTGTACATCCGTATCACTGTCAAGGCAAATAGAACATTGCAATGCGAAAGATACTACTTTTTATCTGAAACCCAAAACTGAAACAACCCTCCCCCCTCCCCGTCTGATATCCCTGGGCCCTGAGTGTCCGAATCTCGTGTCACAAAGATGGCTCTCCTCATGCATTTGGAGCAGGTTTCAGCTCTGTCCCCAGGTCAGAGAGTCGCAGCACCCTCAGGTATTTGGGCTGAGTAATTTCGTTGACTTCTGCTAGAAGCAGTTTTAGAAAAGGATGCCAGACTTTCTGGAAGGAGGCAGCCGAGCCCCTCAGTGTGGCAGAAATGCGTTCCATCCCAATGATGTGCCATATGCGATGAAGCCACCTCACATATGTAGGAGGGGTATTCGTCCCCCAGTGCATCAAGATATTCTGCAAACATGCACCCAAAACCAACCCCATCTGTCGCCCTCTCATGCTCTTCAGTGGAAATGTAATGGGATTGGGAAGGTCCAGGACCACATAGACCGGGAGTCTCGGGATTTCAGTGTCAAACAGTTCATCCACCTCGTCTAGGATTTTGGACCAATAGGAAGACAGCATCGGGCACTCCCACAGTATATGAAGCAGAGTGCCCTCATTATCACAGCCCCGCCAGCAGGTGGGCCTCCAGTGTGGGTTGCCCCTGTGGAGATGCGCAGGTATTAAATACCAATATGTCGCTATTTTCATGGCAGTTTCGGTACTAGCTACATTTCGGGCAGTGTGCTTGGCTCTGTAATAACTACCCTCCCAGTCCTTCTCAGTGAGGTCACCTCCCAGTGCCACCCCCCATCGTTTCTGACTCGGGGTTGCTTGTGGACGAGGACCATCCTTGAGCATGTCCTACATGTCAGATATCATGCCTTTGTCGGGGAGTTTGGTAATTAGCCATTTTTCATATTTGGCCAGTTTGTGACCCCCCTGCTCTCTCATCCCGGGTTGGAGGACCCAATGTCGTAGTTGCAAATACCTCAGTCTCTCCAACTCAGGGAACCCATACTTTGACCTCAGCTGGGAAAATGAAATTACTCCCGAAAGGTCAAAGAGATGACCCACCGAGCGGCACGAGATGTTGCGCCATTCCCCAAATGACCTGACAGACATACCCAGGGGGAATTTGCTATTGCCAAACAGGGGGGTCAGCGGGGAAGGAAACGTCGTGAGTTTCTTGGTGGTTGCTACCCCATCCCAAACCACCATTTCTGACTTGGTGACCGGAGAGCCTATCAAGCCCTGCGGCCGTTGTGATCTGCAGAAAAAGGGGACCATCCATAGCGGGATGCCGGCCAGCGCTCTATCCTGGAAGAGCTACTGCTTTTCTGACTCCGGCCTTGCCCACTCCACCAAGTATCGCAATTGCGCTGCCTTATAATAGCAAAGGAGATCCGCTGTTCCTAGGACCCCATGTTCAGGGGGCATGTATCCTAGGGCCTTGCTCATTCTCTGTCTTTTCCCTGCCCATACAAACTGATTAATGCTGCACTGCATCGACGTGAGTACTCCAGCTGGAGGCTGAACCGGCAGGGTCTGAAACAGATAAAGCGCTCTAGGGAGTAGGGACATTTTGACCGCAGCTACCCGTCCGAGGAGAGATAAGTGGTGCTTGCTCCAAGCGCCCAAATCTTTCACAGCTTGTTGTGACAGCTTAGCGTAGTTCAGCTGAGCTGTTCATTGGACCGTTGCCCCTAAATCTAAACCTAGGTAAGGAATTAGCCAAGTTTTCAAGAAACAAACGGCAGGTACACTCGTTGTGAAGTCAATCCGCACAAATCAGAATCTGTTCCAAAATTGCATCTTTTTGTTTAAATTGATCTTGAACTGGCACACAGCCAACGCGTTCCCGATTTTTGCCAGAGGGAACTTCATCAGGGCTGCAATTTTATAGACAAGACATGACATCAATAATACATTAACCAACATTAAAAACATATGAACATTAATAATAACAAACGGCCCACAAGTTTATTTATTTATTTGTTAGTTTATATAGCGCTAGAATCGACTCCAATGGAGTATCTCTGCGCTTTTCAGTAATCGGTAAAGCAAGGATAAGATGAAAAGGAGCTAGATCTCATTCCTAAACAGCACAGTTTTAAGGAGTTTCCTGTAGGTAAGGTGTTCTTTGCACTGTCTTAATGATAAAGGAAGTTTATTCCACAATGTGGGGCCTGTAATTGATAAAGCTTTGTTCCCGTGTCTGGCTTTTTTTGCACGTGGGATCACTAAGAGAAGGTTATTGCTAGATCTTAATGATCGAAGTGGAATGTAAGGAACAAATTTATTTTGAAGATAAACGGGTCCTTGGCCATTTATACATTTGTGGATAAGGCAGCATATCTTAAATTTTATTCTCTGACGGATCGACAGCCAGTGTAGTTGATCCAGGAGGGGTTTGGAAGCAGTTCTTGGGGGAACATTAAGAACAAGGCGAGCTGCCGTGTTCTGAATGACCTGGAGCTTATTCAAGACGCTTTCGTTGGCAGAAAACAACAGGCCATTACAGTAGTCGATCCTACTTAAAACCAAGGTCTGAACCAAGGTTCTCCTACAGGAATCTGGTAGGAGGGGAAAAACTTTCCGTAACAAACTGATGGTATGAAAACAGATTCCTGAAGTATAATTAACATGTTGTTTAAAAAGCAAGTCTTGATCCAAACGAATCCCAAGATTCTTCACAACCTGTTTAGGTTCGGGAGCTATTCCTAGATCGAGTGGCCACCAGTCAGGGATCCATAACATTTTTGCCTCACCAAACAACATTACCTCCGTTGTACTGACATTACACTGGAGAAAGTTGGAAGACATCCAGCGAGCCACTGCCTTCATGCCAGCAGAAAAGGAACTTATTACTTCATCTGAGAGAATCTTAAAAGGAAAGAGGAGCTGGGTGTCATCAGCATACGATACTGGAATAAAACCATATCTTCGCATCACTCTAGCCAGTGGCGCCACATATATGTTAAAAAGGGTTGGGCTTAAACAAGAGCCCTGGGGCACCCCCTTAGAGATCTCAATCTCCGCTGAGTGGTGGGAGTCCATGATGATTCTCTGAGAACGATTGAGGAGAAAGCTTTTCAGCCATTCAATGGCTTTATCCTTGATACCAGCGTTCGATAACCGTTCAATAAGAATGGCATGTGAAACGGTATCGAACGCTGCTGATAGATCTAAAAGCACCAAGATTACTGAAAAGCCCCTGTCCTGGTACATCTGTAGGTCATCTGTAACAGACAGAAGAGTAGACTCCGTGCTATGTTTAGGCCTAAACCTTGACTGAGAGTAGTCCAGAGCCCCCACAAGTTCGATGTAATTGGACAAGTGGTGATTGACATGTTTCTCAGCCAGTTTCCCTAAGAATGGTAGTAGGGATATAGGCCTAAGGTTGGTTAGATCAGTCCATGGAATGGAGGTGTTTTTCCTAATGGGTCTAACCAGAGCTCGTTTCCAATTTCTTGGAACAGTGCCTGAACTAAGTGAAAGATTCACCAATCTTTCAAATATAGGACAAAGCTGTTCACTCAGGACAGGTATAATCCTAGCTGGAATGTTATCATCAGGACTGCCACTTTTAATTTGTGATGTTAGTAAAAATGTTTCTTGTAAAGAAATAGATGGAAAGGAATTTAACATATGTTTTTCCTGCTTAGGTTCATCATCCATTTCAGGTAACACCCTATCACTGGAAATTCCTCCATTGGCACATATTATTTTATCATAGATTAGTTCAATTTTATTCGTAAAAAAACATGAAATTTCATCGCATAGCTGTTTAGAGCCTAATTCAATAGATTCACATGCTGCAGGTTTAGTAAAGGTTTGTAGAATTTGATATAGAACCCTAGAAGAATTTCCTGCAGCTGTGATTTGTGCGGTGATGTAATTTTTACGAGCAGTGCGAATAGCTTTATGATATATGCATAGTGAGTCCCAATATTTGGTTTTATCTTCTGCCAAATGAGAAATTCTCCACTTCTTTTCTAATTTTCTGGCATTGAGTTTTAATGTCCTTAGATTATCCGAGAACCAAATTTCCTGTTTCTTGGCCGGTCTGGATTTAAATTGTTTCAGAGGGGCGATTTTGTCTATTGTTTCTATAATGGCTCTATCATATTTTGTGAGGGCAGATTCAATACATATTTGTGTAGGGAAGGAAGGAACGGTAAAATTTTTCTTAAAAATGCTGTCGTTAACTTTGTGCCATTGTCTATGTATCCTAGGTAGTGGAGCTGGACGCGAGGAGGTATATTTCAGATGCTGAGTACGAAATTCAACAAGGAAGTGGTCAGTCCAATTAACCTGTTTAGCAGGTGGACAGGAAAACAATGAAAAATTAGATAAAATCAGGTCCAGGGTATGACCTGCCTGATGTGTAGGGCCACAGTTACGTTTCAACAGTCCTAAGGTGGCCATGTCAAGCAATAATGATTGTGCCTCATTGCAGTCCGACTTGTCACTATGTACATTGAAATCCCCAACCAAAATAAAATCATTGTCATTATCGACATATGGGGCAAGTATCTCCATCAGTGAGCTTGAAAAATTGTTACAAGGTCCCGGAGGACGATATACTAGAGCACCCTTTATATTTTCATTAGGAGACAGTTTTATGTGAAAAATTTGTAATTCTGGGAAGTAATACTGCAAGTCCTGTGCTTAATTTCACGCTTAGGCAGTCAGTTCAAACAGCACGCCATGCGTTTAAAAGAACAGGTGAGATTTTAAAATTACGCCGCAAGTGAGTTTAAAATCGAGTCAGATCCACAACATTAAAGTGAAACCATGAATTGCGCTGAGTGCTCTGCTCTAGCCAAGCATTACCTAGTACCAAGCGGGGTCGGGAGACACTGCCACTGTCCTCCCCTTACCGCGGAAAGCCAGGCCTCCTCGCCGCCTAAATAGCCCTGTGAAGATTGCTGCTAGAGCGCTAACCGCTCGCCTGTCCCGGGGCTGCTGGGCATGTCTCGCTCTTGTCTACCCCGCCCTCCGCTCAACGGTATTGGATACCGAGTCGGACCAGGGCGGGTAGACTGTAGTACTGAGCAGAGACTGACACAGACTCCCTAAAGCCCCTAACAGTACTGGGAAGTAATACTGCAAGTCCTGTGCTTAATTTCACGCTTAGGCAGTCAGTTCAAACAGCACGCCATGCGTTTAAAAGAACAGGTGAGATTTTAAAATTACGCCGCAAGTGAGTTTAAAATCGAGTCAGATCCACAACATTAAAGTGAAACCATGAATTGCGCTGAGTGCTCAGCTCTTGCCAAGCATTACCTAGTACCAAGCGGGGTCGGGAGACACTGCCACTGTCCTCCCCTTACCGCGGAAAGCCAGGCCTCCTCGCCGCCTAAATAGCCCCGTGAAGATTGCTGCTAGAGCGCTAACCGCTCGCCTGTCCCGGGGCTGCTGGGCATGTCTCGCTCTTGTCTACCCTGCCCTCCGCTCAACGGTATTGGATACCGAGTCGGACCAGGGCGGGTAGACTGTAGTACTGAGCAGAGACTGACACAGACTCCCTAAAGCCCCTAACAGTACTGGGAAGTAATACTGCAAGTCCTGTGCTTAATTTCACGCTTAGGCAGTCAGTTCAAACAGCACGCCATGCGTTTAAAAGAACAGGTGAGATTTTAAAATTACGCCGCAAGTGAGTTTAAAATCGAGTCAGATCCACAACATTAAAGTGAAACCACAAATTGCGCTGAGTGCTCAGCTCTTGCCAAGCATTACCTAGTACCAAGCGGGGTCGGGAGACACTGCCACTGTCCTCCCCTTACCGCCTTAAGTTCATATACTATTCCAGCTAACATTAACAAAGTACATTAATAAGAACAAACAAACCACAACTTAATATAACGAAACCCCACATGAAAAAATACATATATCTGGTACATAAAACGATGTCCATAAAGCTCACAGAACAACAAAAAACAATTTTATAACATGCCCAAGATTACACACATTTTGAGTACAGGAAAATTTAAAAACACATATTCCAAAATCAGTGTATGGTCTAGAGAACATTGTATCCTAAACTGTCGAGATTTGGAACAACACCCTATCCAAACGAATATGAAATAAACAAATCTGTACAATAAAATGAAATTTCCACTACATGAAATGAAATTTAATGGACCATACGTGTAGTCATTTAAGATTAAAAAAAACTCTATTTGAATCAATAACCTTGTTGGGAACTAGGTAGTTAGCCTCAGTGCCATCCATGTGCTATTTTTGAAAACTTAAATAGAGATAATAAAACCTGGTGGATAACAGATTATCAACTAGAGAAAGAACTATGAATAAGTAGACATATGTCTCACCTCTTCTGTATAAAGCAGTGACAAGTAGTTAAAATAGAGTTGAACCTCAAACGGCAGAATTGGCCTCAGTAACAATATGTTTTGTGAAGTCTGAGATGAAAAGGAAAAGAGAGAAACAGAGAGAGATTCACATTGATAAGCCGGTAATAATTCCCGACAATTTTCTAAAAATGGATAACATCATGAAAGTACCATTTGAGTTTGATGGGCCTTATCGATGAGATGGAGTATTCTTTTCGTGTTATCACTGCTTTGTCGAGTCTCGATAAACCCTGCTTGGTCGGGTTCTATCAAGTTTGGCATGTAAGGGCTCAACCGCGCCGCAAGGATACCCGTAAAGATCTTAAAATCTACGTTTAAGAGAGAAATTGGGCGGTATGAGCCACATTGTTGCTTGGCTTTCCCTGGTTTGGGCAAGACCAATATCGCTGCCGCAAGCATGGTGTCTGGAATCTGAGTGGAGCCTCCGAAGGTATTGAAGAGCCTAGTTAAAATCGGTGCTAGAGTGGAGCAGAATTTCTTATAGAAGAGGGAGGGGAACCCATCTGGTCCCGGCGATTTAAGCAGTTTCAGGTGGGAGATCGCTGTAATAATCTCCTCTATACAAATGGGAGTGTCTAAAGATGCCGCCTGTGTTGGGGATAGGGCGGACATAGTGACAGATTGTAGGTAGGCTGTGGTGTCGGCATTGTGCTCGGTGTCTGCTGTGTAAAGCTTCTGATGGAAGTCGCGGAACGCGTGGGCTATCTCTGTATCTCCACTTGTTTCACCCCCACCTTCACTCTGTAGTGAGGAAACCTGGGTGCGTTGCCTCTGGGCCCGTAGCCGGTTCACTAAGAGCCGGCCCGTGCGATCCCCTCCAACATAGTAGGAATGCTTTGGACGGACCGCTGCATATTCCGCTCCATCCAAATCGAGAGCAGCAAGCTGCGCCCTAGCCGCCTTCAATTGCTGCCAAACCCTCGGGCCCCTGTCCTGCTATGCACCTGTTCGAGCTCCTGAATCTGTGCTGACAAAACAAATCTCACCTCCTTGCGCTCTTTATTATGGGCCGCTGCCACCCTATAAGCTCCCCTCTTATCACCGCTTTCAATGCCTCCCACAGTGTCGTAACGGCCGTGCCCGGGACGTCATTTATTGTGAGATAATCCTTGATACAGTAAAGAAGTTGCTGTTCCACATCCTTATTGTGAAGCATATGTTCCTTAAGTCTCCAGCCTCCATACCTGTGAGTGCGTGGGGTCAATGAAACCTGTACCCTCAATGCATCTTGATCTGACAAAGCCATGGGTTCTATGCATGTCTCCCTGACCACAGTATTAACCTCACTCGTCCCCAGGAAGTAGTCTAATCAGGCATAAGACTTATGAGAGTAAAATTTGTATTGCTTCGAAGTGGTGTGGGCTGCCCTCCATATATCCATCAGGCCCATTTCCCTCAGCCACTCCTTCCCATCCCCCGAGAGCTCCCATCCCTGAAAATAAGATGCGTGGGACCTGTCCATATTGGAGTCCATAACTATAGCAAAGTCCCCCCCACCAATGTCATGCGCCACTGCGGCACCAATACATCCGCCAGTGCAGCTTGGATGAAATTCTCCTGGCCTGAATTAGGAGCGTTAATGGAACCAACCACCAGGAGTTGGCTACAAAATTGGAAGGTATAGGCCAATAACCTCCCCTTGAGTTCTGCCACTTTCTCCTTCACCTCCCCCCTACAGCGTCTGGAGATGAGGATAGCCACCCCGGCCTTCTTCTCCCCCAGCGAGGAGAAATATTGGAGGGGAAAGGCCCGTGATCGCATGCGGTGGGTGTCTTTAGGGAGGAGGTGCGTCTCTTGTAAGAGACACACATCCGCCTTTGCACTCTCCAGATAAGACAGGACTGTGCGCCTTTTCACCAGGTTGTTGAGCCCCTTTACATTAAGCATGAGGGTTTTTACAGTCGCTATAACAAAGGGAGAGGGAAACAATACATTCTAAGCTGAGCCGCAAGTCCGGGCAGGGTTCCCATCCCAGTTAGTTGGTGTGAAAGAGGGTGCCATTGCCAGAGGTAATATGAAAACTCTGTCTGGATGTCGTCGGGGCACCCCACGAGATCATGCACCTGTGAATCATGGATATCAGACTTTGCTCCCCCCACCCTAACCCCAACTCACCCAACAAGAAAACCACACTAAATCTCCAGAGGCCGCAGCTCTCAGCCACGTCCCCTCGATAAAACAGACTGTGGAGTGCATCTGTGGCTGACAGTGCACCCTCTGCCCCCGCCCACCCGCCCACCGCCCCCCAGCGTGCTATAGTTCACTTATCTGAACCCGGAGCAGTTCAGTCGCCAGCCCCAAGTCCGGATTCTGCAGTCAGAGTGCCAGCACCGCTCGACGCTCCTGGGACATCGTTTCTTGGTTCGGCTTCCAGGGGGTCCTTGAATGCCTCCGGCCACCTACTCTTTGCCTCCTCTCCCGCTGATGTTTCTTGTCTTGGCTTAGGCCCCCCTTCAGCTGAGGCTGTTCTATGTCCAGGAACTGACAAGCCTCTCTCAAGGAGCACATTTGTCGCAATTTGCCATCCCATTTGAAAATGATGCAGAAGGGATGCCCCCACGAGTAGGAGACACCCTGGTTGCGAAAGTGTGTCGTGACCGCCCAAAAGGCCCTCCGCTTTTGTAGGATGGAGGCCGCCAAGTCCTGATACAGGGCGATAGTGTGCCCCCTGAAGACCAGAGGTTGTAAGTCTCATGCTCTGCGCAGGATGAGCTCTTTAAGCTGGAAATCTGGTAGGAAGTCCAAAATATCAAGGGGAGGCGCCGGAGCCCTCCGCTGCAGACCAACTCTGTGAGCCCTGTCAATTTTGATAGCGAAGTCCGTAGATTCTTGCAGCACATGGCAAAATAAATCTTGGAGGTACCCAGTGATGTCCTTGTCTTCATCGCCAGAGGGGACCCCCCTCACCCGTATGTTGTTTCTACAGGAGCGATTTTCCAAGTCCTCTGCATGAGCCTGGAGGTCACTGTGCTGGGCCTGAAAGCAAATCACTTCTTGCTGCAATTGTTCAACTTCCTTGTCACGAGATTGTTCATGATCCTCCATAGACACCACCCTTTCGCCCACCGTGTCCAAGTCCCTGCGCACTTCCTTCATCTCGTCGGTAAACTCTTTCTTGAAGACATGGAGATCGTCTCTCAGGGCTAAGAAAAGATGGGACAAGAAGGCCCTTGTGACTGGCTCGTCCGCACTCTCCACCTCCTGTCCCCCGGAATGAGCTCGGGAGGTGCAGACCCCTCCACCAGCCCCACCCGATATTTTAGCGGACAAGTTTTTCACAGTCTTATCATCCTTCCCCTTTTCCTTCTCCTTCTCCCTTTTCCCCCGAGGGGGCAAGAAGGCCCTCGATATGCAGGGGTCTCCTCTTAGATAGGGCGAAGTGGACGTATGGCATGCGTACCCCACTCACTACGGGGTGGTCAGCAGCAGATCTTCTATCCGGCTTCCAGCTGTTGTACCGCCCTTGGGTTGGATGTGCTGCGGGGTACACCAGAGCGCAGGTGATAGGCCGCCACTTTCCGCCGCCTACAAAGGGCAAAGCGATGTTCGACGCATTGGCTGTCCGCCGGGGTACCCCAGGTAGGAGTGCGCCTAGCCAGGGAAGTGGGCTCTCAGACTCCCACCCACAGGGATCTTCCAGCCTCAAAGGTGCTTCCCACGTGGTAGGCCTCACGACCCAATTAGCGTCCTTTGGGTTTGGGGCTTCAACTCGGGGCCGCCCTGAGCGGGGCTGATGCTGGGCAGTTTGTTGTCTCCCCTGAGGCTCCCAGCAGTGCTTCCCCTCTGATGTGGTGGTATAGCGTCTTGGATCCCCCAGCCACCGAGGCGCCAGCGCCGGGCTTCCCCTGCTCAGCAAAGCAACAGGCCACAGTCAAGTTCTTTGTAGGCCACAATCCGGCCTCCCCCTGCTCCCCTCGATGCGCTCTGTGTCTCCTGCTCCTGCGGGCAGCCAGGATCTACATAGGAGCCCTCCAGCGATGTTCCCAGGAGTCTGGCATCTAAATGCGGCAAAGGAGCTCAACAATATGCCCCGGCCACCGTTCTCTACCCCTCCAGGGGTCAACACCTCTTAAATAGCGCCTGGAAGCGCCAGGCCGTCAGACGGGGATCAGGAGACGAGCGGGCTGCGTCCTACCCGCTCGCCATCTTGGCCACGCCCCCAGTTGATCTATTTTAAAATGACAGGCCGGGTCGGCATGTTTTCATTCTTATTATATATCGGCTTTTGAGCTTTTGACAAAATTGGTTTCACGAGGGTATATGTAAAAAATTCAGAAGTATTTTTCTTGACTTTAGGAAGTAAAATGATGGTTGTCTATGAATTCTCTGGAATTCTACATTGAGATTAATAACTAGATCAAGGTTTGGAACATTATCTATGAGAAAATTAATCATAAAAGGCTTAAGGTCAGGATTTGTGTCTTTAGATTCTTGGTTTTCGATGATCCTCACATCATTCCTCTGGGAAATATCTTTCACTTAAATTTCACTACAATTTCGCTGCACATTCTCTTGAATCTCACAAACTTGACTATGGTATTTAGTGCTCCTTTCACTTATTTTAGTAATTTGTTCTGCCTGTTTCCGAATTTCTATATTCATTAGCACTAATTGAGCATTAATCTCTGCTTGGCAGGCGTCTGCCTTTGTGCTACCTAGATTCACGGCGTATTCAATTTGATTTAGTGTGGTCATAATTTCTGCAAGTCTTATTTTTCCTATTGGTACAACCCCAGATTTATGCATCTCCCTAGGCCTTACTGGCCTTAGTTGGCCTTCATCTAGAGTATTCTTTTTACCTAGTTTGACTGAATTAAAAGTGTCTTTTAAGTGGAAACAACCTTTACCACACAGCCTTTACCACGCATGCCTTTACCACGTACATTGGTATGTATCTTGGTGAGTATGTGTAAGTATGGGTACGTGTTTTTAAAAAAAAGTCTAACTAATGAGTATTAAAAATGTAATCCAATAATGAAATAATATTAGTAAATATTGTAATATTTTTTAAATAATTATTGCAAATGAATTTTAAAATATATAAATAAAGCTTTAGGAGTGGAATGCAAGGGGCATAGGAGTAATGGGTGAGAAAGTAAATTAATACTCAGGCCAACTGTGATACTTGAGTATTTAAAAAGATTAATACAATTAAAACAAATATTTGTTTTATAAAAACATGAATTATACATACACAAGGTGATAATTTTTAAAAGAAATCTTTTGTTAGAAAAAATGAAAGTACATTTTTTATAATTTAATTACAAATTTTTAAAAAACACCAAGTTTATTTGTAATAATTTCAATATCATAATTATTATTTTTATTAACAATATTTAGAAAATAAAATAAAATATATTTTATTTTTAAAAAATATAAAACATATTTTTTAATAAGGGTAAACATTTATATTTACAATTTTAAGACATTTTCTCACTGTTTTCAATTGACTTCAATGGAAGAAATTGTCCTTTTTAAGTACTGACAAAATGGTGGACTTCTGTTTATATTCTTTTTAAGTGTTAACCATAAATTACAGTGAAGTTAGTGTTGGAAACTACATTTTATCCTGAACCAAAACATGACTAAAGTTATAAATATTTTTGTGGTGAAATGTAACGTGTATTTGACCTTCTTAACTGACTTTGTCAGCCATCTTTGTTGGGTACAGGGTGTTTGCTTATGCAGGAATTAGAAGAAAAGTCAGAATTTTTAAGTGTGAAAAGTGTTTTACTATTCTATAATATGTTTGTGCCATGTTGTGATGTATTGCTTTCTTTTAAACATATTTTTGGAAACATTTGTGAAGAGCTCTGATATTTTGTGTTGTATAACGTTGATATATAATAATGTTTAAGCAATATGTGTTGTGTTGCATTGTTTTGCTTTGTGTTGCATGGTAGTATAAGCTTAGAAAAATTTGCGAAGGGGTGTGGTGCATAGTGTTGATTTGCGTTGTGTTGCATTGTTTTGTGTTCTGGTGTGTGGTGATGCACTTAGCAAAAGCGTTTTTTTCATTAAAATGTTTTAAAAAGTATGTCTCACATTATAATTATCTCCATGTAAATTTCATTGTAATATTTGTATCCATATTTATATTAAAGACTTTGCATTGTGTGGTAGAAATCTGCGTGGTAACGGTATGCATTGTAATGCTTCATATAACATATTTCTATGCATGTTGTGGTAAAGACTTGCGTGGTAATGGTATATGAATGGTTACGACATGTTTAAAATCGGCCTCAGTTTATGTACTAATGCCATCTTTCCAAGATGTAAGTCACCCTGCTGCTCATGCTCTTCCCCACCGGCCCACATCTCTCCTAACAAATTCTGCAGTCAACTGAGATGTAATGGTTCATTTACAATGTCATTGTTTATTCTGCTGTCGATAAACTTTTCCCCAGTTCAGTCACCACCAGCAACTTTAATTTCAAGGTCCTTCCACTGATTCACTGTGCCCTATTCATTCATATAACACATTATTGTTAATGTATCTAGTCTGGGATAGTGCTTATGTGTTAAGGCAATATGTAATTTATTTTTAACATGCACTCATCTGCTCATGAAATTATTCATTTGCTCACGCCATCATAATTTTGCAGGTTTAATAATTTCATATGTGAAAATAGTGCATAAAAACCCTTCATTTGGGGGGTATGCCAGAAGACGTTTTGTGTTGCACTAGAGATGTTGTCCATTATTGTGCCTATTCTTCTGCCCATCTGGAACTTAGAATAATTTCTAATTTTGCATCTTTCAGTAATGCTCTCACATTGAAAGCCTTCGTGGCATGCACTCTGTACCGCTTTACTTTTGAATTTTGGAATAAAACCTTTCAACTTCATATTGATCTAGAACTTCATTATTGAGTAGGCTAATTTGATTAATAAATTGTATTTCAGAACTTTGAAGTGCTAGAAGGTGCCTTAACACAGGGTCATATAGCCTGATTGGGATTGAGGTTTAACAATGTCTCTGATTCAGTGAATATGGGCATTCTGATTGAGGGAAAATTGTGGGGTGCCTAAACTTTCGGGAAACCCGTCACCCACAGATACAGCAAACCCTAAGTAAATAGCTGAGTCAGCTTAAGCCATTGGAACTGACATTAAATTGGAATCTGATCCTGTGTTTGCACTTCTAGGAGTCTCAGATACTCTGCCTGGTCACTTTCCATCTGACTTTAATCCTTTTAGAGGAGCATTAAACTACTGTGATCTAGATATGGTTATCCCATTCTAACACATGGTTACATTGGGGATGGTGGATTCTTTATTAAAAAGTTTGAGCCTTAGTTACATTCTTCACTATACTTTAGAACAGCAGAAAAGTTGGTTGCGTAATACGTCTGTGGGTTTCTATAAATGTAACAAATGTATTTCTTTTAAGAACACAATGGATGAATGTACATTTTTTGGATCCTGGGATGTGGATCAGATATTTGAAATCAACCAATTCATCAATTGTAATACCACTTGATATGTATACATGATTTACTGTTGTTGTGACCTATTGTACAAGGGTTCTACCAAAAGAATGCTGAAAACTAGGTGGAGAGAACATTATCATTTAGGATACCTCCTCCAGTTTTGACACATTTTTGGCAATTCATTTACTCTTCCAGTTGTGTATAGCGGGCTTTTCAATGTTTGGCACCATTCCTTTGAGATTAGTACAAAAGATACTTGTGAGTAATGTGCCCTTTCTGAAATTCACGATAACTAATACAATTTTCGAACATGTAGTAAACAAACAATTTTCCCTTCAAAGTTTACAGCAAATGCGTGTTTTACCTGATATGTAAGTCCATCTAAATATCTTCCCACCTGAGCACAGAGCATTGTGTACTAACTTTTTTTAAAGAAAGCCTCAAATCTCATATTGCATTATATAGAAAAAAAATCTCTCTATTTAAATTAATTTAGATACTTCTCAGATGCTCTAAATAGATTGTAGTCTTGTAGAAAGTCCATTGATTTTCTCTGCTGGGCTGAAAAGTCAACAACTATCAGTATCTAGGTAACTCCCAGTTTCCCAGATATCAAAGGTCACCCAGGTCACTATATGTATTTATAATATACTAGGGAAAAGATGGCAGTGGGGAGACAGGAGAAGAAAACTAGGAGAAAATGGGGAATACAGCAGGACCAATTGGGGTGCTCCAGAACCTTAGAACAAGTTCAGGAGATGGTAACAGACTCTAAATACAGTTTATAAATTTAACAAAGATACACAGAAAAGGGATTTAATATTACCCACCTATTACTCACCTTGTAAAATGTTGCTGGATCCAGAGGAGGTAAAGGTGACTGGACCCACGGGAAACAACTTGTAAATATAATGAAGAGGAAAGACTACTCTTTCCCACAACTAACCTGAGGGAAAGAACATGAAGACAACAACAAGTATAAGCAATGGAGGAGCCGATGTAATGTACCGGTTACGGCCACGTAAGCACGTTGTGGATCATTCCATGTGGAGTGAACTCTGATTTTTAAGCAGTATTCCCACCCCTCTGGAGCCAGTAGTGAATTCTAAATAGACATCCATTGTGTATCCGAGGAAATCCATCGCCTTGTATCGTGTACATTTGAGTTGAGTTTTCTGGAGTAGGATCATGTCCGGGGAGTGTCATTTAATAAATTGTAATACTAATGTTTGCTTGATGTTATTACCCAGCCCATTGACATTCCAGAACAAGATGTTCAGTACTCCTCAACACAGGCCTGCCATGCTAATGTAGGTGTGGTATATGTCTCCCATCCCTTCCCCAGGTAGGTCGGGGATACATTAATGCCCAGTGGGCTCTTTAGCCAGTCTCTTGTCTTCTCCCTCCCTCTCAATGTTGTGTTGCATTTATACAGTGAATTAACTAGGAAAACTTCGACCCCTAACCCCCCTCTCTGCAACCCTGCTGAGTGAGTTCAGAACTCCCCATTCCACAACCTGCAGAGTACCTGTCGCCCCTGAACTGAGATAATGAAACATGGTTTGCTGCGCTTTTCACCATAACTAATTTCTGTAGGATATCATTGCTTATCCATCCTTTATTCACTACGTCTCCATAGGGGTCGAATGGTGTTACTTCCAGGGTCCTCCCCTTTTCAGGTCGGTATTATGCAGTTCTTACCCTCTTCAAATCCCATCATACCAAGTCCATTATCGTCCACACAAGGGGGGGGGGGGTGTTGTGGTTAACATAAGTCCCTGAGATCCTCAGGAACCCCCATGACTGCAGCCTCTCTGTGTGCTCCTGGAACCGAGGTTTATCCAATGGGCTCTGTCCTCTTCCAGTTGTCGAGTTCCTCCGTTTGTGAATCCCTCCACCCAATTCCATGCTTCATCTGGTGAGGTGAAATGCCATGATTTACCTTCAAAAATGATGCGTAACTTAGCTGGGTATATCATCATATATTTGATGTCCTTATCCCTCAACACCTTTTTGATCACCTCAAAACTCCGCGGTTGTTTCTGCACTTGGAGGGTGAAGTCCGTAAACAGCCAGACCATTGCATTTTCAATTTGCAGATCACCGTGTGTTCGTGCCTCCTGCAGTATAGCATTTTGAGCCCTATCATTAAATACGCTTGCAATTATTGTTTGTGGAGGTGCTCCTGGTTTTGGTCTCGGGCCTAGTGCTCTATGGGCCCTTTCTACTGAGAAGAACTTGGATAGTCTCTTAGGGCTTAAGGTGTTTAATATTAAGACTTCAAGAAACAGATCAACACTTGGACCCTCCATTCCTTCTGGGACTGCCACTACTCTAATGTTGTTCCTATGTGATCTTCCTTAATGGTCTTCAACCTTTGCTGCAAGGATTTCATTTTATTTTGTCAGTGTCTATACCTGCTCGTCCAGTCTATTAGATGTGAACTGGAGCCCGGCAATCTGAGTTTCAGTCATTTTAACTTTATCCGAAATGTTGCAGTGATCAGATTTACGTCTATGGTCACAGTATCTAGTTTCGGTTCCAAGGTGCCACGCAGTTCTTTAATGGCTGCCATTATTTCTTTTAAGTAGGGTTCCCCTTCAGGCCGGGCAGCCAGACCCAGCCCGTCCACTTCATCCTGGGGCACAGAGGATGCCATGCTCACCGTATACTTGTCAAGTTTATTAGTTTGTGTGGGTCTAGGCCCACGATTCCTGACCATGTCCGCTGTGCTGAATTCTCCTAGTGTGGTCGCCCTTCAGAGTTCTTTTCTCCAAGTGGGTCACTGGGTTAGTGGAAGTTCACTTCTGAGGTGCCCAATTCAATTCACCGTCGGGCCAGTTGACCTCATCTTAATCAGTGTCTCACCCCTTAAACTTTGACTCTGGGCGCGCTGGGACCTCATTAAGGTGCCTATCCAGATGAGGAGAAGCAAAGACAAGGTTACCCCTAAGACCATAGATTAAATGTATTCACTTGACACCTAGGCACATCTCGTTACCTAAGAATCCGTTCTACAAAAGAACAACATTGCATCCAAAACAATTTTACAACTGTGAATCTGTGAGCAAAGAAGTTAATCACCAACAAATTGATAATTTTATAGAAAAGGTGAATTTTTTAATTCACATGTTTATATCCATAACCTCTTTTTTTGTTTTTTTATGTTTTATCAAAAGCACTTCAATCATCGCAAATCTTATTGCAGTCTATATACAATATTATAAACTCATAAGCAGTACACATACAAAGTGACTTCCGATCTATACTTTGAAGCAGCTATTTACATCTTCTTGGTCCTAAATACTAATTACACAATATAACAAAATAAATCGGGAAAGTCATACAACGTTTTTCCTCGATCAGAAAAGAATACACGGTCCGAGAAAAGGGAGGTCAGAGATCACATTGATACATATTGAACACCGATAAACCTCAATTAATAGGTTCACTTATACATTTCATGTAATCTACAATCAGTTGAAGCATGTTAAAACTCTTGACCTTGTGCAGGGAAAAGAAACAAGTGAAAAAAGGGGGGGTGTTTGCCGACGCGTTTCGATCTTCGTGAGTGGGGACCAGAAAAATTCAAAGAAGGTCTTCCTCAGGGCTGTGGTGCTTTGTATAGGACACTGTAAAATGAGGTAGATTATATCACCTTCGAGGGTAGCCAAATAGTTTCTTCGGGACTAGGCAGCATCCGCTACCTATATGGACTTGCTCTCTTTCATCACCCGAAAGGTTCCGTTTTTAATTCGCAAAACCTTTGCCATAAGCGTAGTTATAAGTGAGTGACTTGACAACCACGTGACCTCGCCTCAGAGGACTTCATCCTTAGACGGTGGACAACCTTTGGCTCCAAGTGCCCAGGTGTGATGTGTACGGACGTAGAGTATTGTAACAGAAATGCTACTCGATGAAACACACAAAAACAAACACATGTAAACACGGAGTGCAGACTCCTGCTCCGGGTATCCTCGTTGTATTCTGGTTTACTTTCTTTCTTTGATACACAGTAGTTCATATTTAAAAGGTCTTGAGTTTTCAGCGCTACAAGGTCCGGAGAGGGGTGCAATGCCGCGGCAGGAACACCCTACAGGAGCACCAGTGTAACGCAGGCCTCTGCAGCCCCTGCCCTGCATGAGACCCCAGTGTTTCACAGGGTCGCCGCTTAGCACAGGGCCAATGAATATATGTGACTTATGGGAGGCCCGTGGCCCCTTACGGCGTTCTGCAATGGTGGCCCCAACATTTTGCATTACCCCACTGTGCACTGCCCTCCCCCACCCCCCAAGGAAACACTGCAGGTTGGGTGAGATTGGGGTGAGGGTTGTCTACCAGTTCGTAGGTGCACTACCCCACACTGCATTGGTTCCCGAGCCTGGACATGTGCAGGGTCACACCACATTAGCTTTGCATATATTGTCATGCGGCACTTGTCGTTTCTAGGCGTTGTAAATTAATGACAGTTCTTAATCTTCAAATCCTTCAGTGCACTGCTTCCTGTACAAAAATGTACATTTCAAAGAGATCATAATCACACACAGAAGAAACCGCATTAAGCAGAGAACCAACAATAATCAAATAATATATTTTATAACTCAAGGAGGTTAAACCCTGGGGAGAGGATGTGGCTTAACGGCCAGAGCGACAGACCGTGATGCTGGAGAACCAGGTTCGAGTGTGGTAGGAGGCTCATACATCTGGTGATTCTGGGCAAATCACTTAATCTCCCCTTGCCTAGTAATTAATGTGTCCGTCTGTAATGCAACTGGTGCCTTCGGGGTTCCCGCTTTGTAATACTGCGACAAAATAAATTAAACAAGCATTGGCATAGCCAATAGGTCTCGCCTTTGGGACCTTATAAGTATTTAATTATGCAGCACAATATCCTCGGTGCAACATCAACTGTTGCATAGCTAAACACTTATAAGGTCCCAAAGGCGAGACCTATTGGCTATGCCAATGCTTGTTTCACTTGCTTCTTTTCCCTGCACGAGGTCAAGCGTTTTAACATGCTACAACTGATTGGAGACTACATGAAATGTATAAGTGAACCTAATAATTGAGGTTTTTCGGTGTTCAATATGTATCAATGTGATCTCTGACCTCCCTTTTCTCAGAACGTGTATTCGTTTCTGATCGAGGAAAAACGTTGTATGACTTTCCCGATTTATTTTGTTATATTGTGTAATTAGTATTTAGGACCAAGAAGATGTAAATAGCTGCTTCAAAGTATAGATCGGAAGTCACATAAAAAAACAAAAAAAGAGGTTATGGATATAAACGTGAATTTAAAAATTCACCTTTTCTATAAAATTATCAATTTGTTGGTGATTACCTTCTTTGCTCACAGATTCACAGTTGTAAAATTGTTTTGGATGCAATGTTGTTTTTTTGTTGAACGGATTCTTAGGTAACGAGATGTGCCTAGGTGTCAAGTGAATACATTTAATCTATGGTTTTAGGGGTATCCTTGTCTTTGCTTCTAGTTTTACCTAATTCCAGCCCCTTTTGTTCCTCAACTGAATTAGTCCCCCCTTCCTTACAAGTATCCAGGTGAGGAGGGCGAAACCGTAGCTGTCCTCTCCCCTTATCTTTTATGTTCCTTTTGCCTAGAAACAGTGTAGCTCTTTCTGACCTCTCCTGGGGTCAGGCTATGCCGTCAAATGAGGGGTCGTTTTTCAGTCTTCTATATGATCAGTGGGCCCACCGGGGCACCGCTTTCTATCTTCAACCCCTCTTCACAGGCTGGTCACCTTCAGGCCTAGGGCAGGATCTTCGTTACCTATGAATGTGAGCTATCCTTGCTTTCACCACAGTCCATTTATCGAAAACTCAGCGGAGTCTCCTTTATGCAGCGCTCTGTGGCCTCTGGCCCCAGAGGGTCTCCGGCTCCGATCTCTCTTGCGATTTGCCCCCAGTCTTCCAATTTATTTGGCACCTTCTCCCCCTCACTAGGGCAATTGGCTTCCGGTGAGTCCCCCCTCCTTTACCTTTATGGCCGATCATTGTGCCGACTAGCCCCAGCTTCTCGCAGTACCTTCCTCAAGGAGGGATGGGAGGGCAAGGATTCCACTTGTCTCTGGACCACAACACCTTCAACTCACAGGGCGGACGATCTCTGGTTCTGCTCAGCTGCCCTCCTCATTTCATGCTTGCAGTTCCGCACCCTCCTAGCGACTTCTGTCTGATTCACGTGCCCCTCAGCTCCTTCGGTGTTAGGGCAACCGAGCCCCAGGCTTGTCCAAATGATGCCCCCAGCCCAGTTCAGGGAGTCCTTACCTGTGCTTCTTGCACCATTGTGCCAGGTAATTAACATCTCCCTTACCACAGCAGTTGTCCCTAGGCTGTGGAAGCAGGCAAGGGTGGTCCCTCTACTCAAGAAACCCTCACTTGATCCAGATAAATTGGAAAATTTCCGCCCTATATCATTGTTGCCGTGGGTAGCTAAAATCGCTGAGGAACATACTAATAATATTCTCAAGTGCTTCTTGAATAATAGTGGCTTCTTGGATCTGTCCCAGAATGGCTTCCGCCCTGGTCACAGCACAGAGACTGCTCTCCTAGCTGTGACCAAACCCCTAGCCACTGTGGCCAGGGACAATAGTCTGACCATGGTCTCGTATGCCAATGACATGCAGTTGGTGGTGGCCCTATCCGACGACCCTACGCGGGGCGCCTCCAGAGTGGATGACTACTAACTGCCTTCAGCTCAACGCCAATAAGTTCAAGGTGTTGTTGGTGGGGAGAGATCAGGGACTTTGAAGTGAGCAATGGGGGCCAAAGACTCTGGGTAGTGCTCCCACCCCCAAGCCGGTAGTAAAAAATCTCGGGATATGGATGGATTCCTCTCACAGGTTTCAGGAGCACACGAAATAAGTAGCAGACACGTGCTTTGGCCTGCTTCGGGGACTAAGGCCCTTGCTGGTTTTTTTTATCCTTCTACCCACCAGATGATAGTTCAGGCGGCTATTCTGTCCAGACTGGACTATGCAAATTTGCTCCTTCTAGGGGCTAAAAAGGCAGAGGTGATTCATCTGCAGCGAGTCCAGAATGCGGCAGCTCGGGTCTTGCTTAGGCTTCCTGAAGTTGCTCTGTGACGGGGGCTATTCGACGTCTGCATTGGTTGCCTATGACCAAAAGGATTGAATTTAAAACCCTTTGTTTGACTTTTAAGATTCTTAAACTTTCATCCTCTGAGATCTTGTCTAATTTGTTGATACCGTATATACCTACACGCCAGCTACGCTCTGCAGGACAACAATTGATTACGGTCCCTCGAGTGAAGCGTCTCCGAGCCGGGGGACGGTCCTTTCGCTGTTTAGCGGCCAAATTGTGGAACTCCCTACCTTTTCATATTCGGTGTCTGGATAGCCTGCTGACAATCCAAAAGGCTGCTAAAACCTATATTTTTCCTGTGGCTTAGTCCCTGATTTCCTTACTGATACTGCTGCCAGCTCCGGGACGCCTCCTCGCTGAGGCAGCTATGAGCTATATAAAAATGGGTAACATAACATAACATCTCCATTGTTACGCTTCTTTGCCCGAGCTGGGCCTACCATGCGATGTCAGACGGTTCAGCCTCTCACTTCCACTGACCCTCGGTCCCAGTCAACCCCGATCAGTACCGGCCTCCACCGGGGATACATGAGGTCTTTCACTAACGTCCAGGGATTGGGCCAACTCAACCCATGCGGATACTGTTGTATGTAAAGGGATTAGATGCTATGCTGCCGCGGAGCTGGCTTAGTGTGCGGCCATCTTGGTTGGCGGTCGGCCTTGCCCCCAAAGCCATACATTTATTTTTATCGCTAAGCCCTTCCATTCCATTATCCAACCAGTAACTGAATCTGGAGAAACTAATTGACATCTGGTTAAACGAGGAGTTTCAAGCCTAGCTAAAAATATATTTTGAGAATCCAGTAGAATGATAGGTAGCTCAGTTGGTAAATGACCCTGTTCCAGGGACCTGTGTATAACTAAATGGCCATCGGCTCGGAAACCCACCTGCCTTCCCAGGTGATGTGATCTTATGACCCAGGTCTTGGATTTGAAACTTGGCTTTCCCACTTGACCAATTTTATGATACTGCGTAATCACTTTATACCACTACATTCCCAAATGTACCAATAAAATCAAAAGCACTAGAAAGCAAATTAGGTCCTAGGATCCACCATGCAAGAAATATCACTACATCAAGTCACATTCAATAAAAGAAGGGATTACCTGATACCATGTTTTTTTTTTTTTAATCTTTTTATTGCCATTCACTTATTTTCCTACAACATGAACACACCATGTTTGACAACTTCAAAGTAGTGCAGTTCGGGGTACAAACTATCGTATTACCAGGTAAGCTAGCGAGCAGATTACTGTAATAGTAATTGGAATAGTGTCACTACAATAACTGTGGCAATGCTAATTAGACCTTATAGTATAACACTCATTAGACATTCTTAGACATGGTGCATTACATAATCAAACTGTGGACATGGGGTACAACAAAATGAGGACAACGTAACCAACGGAGGGGCAGGGTAGTCACCTGAGACCCGTTGCCGTGTGTGCTGGAAAGGGGCAGCCCTGTCAGAGCCTAATGGCAGTAGCTCCGTGAAGTAGGGTCATATGCTTATGTGAATGAGGCCTGCTCTATGCATATGTATCTCCAAGTGCAAGTGCTGGGTACTAGTCTTTTTCGCTGTCTTGGGCTTCCCCTGTGGTAGTGACCATGCCTCCAGGTTTGACACCATAGCGTCCCAGTAAGTCGCCAGAGGAAAGTTACGGATGCCAAGCAGGTCCTCTCGGCGCAGCGCCACCCCGTCTGCACTAGCCCAGTTGAGTAGGGAACGGTGCCAGGCTATTGTGTGAGGTGCCATCAGGGATTTCCATTTTTTGGTGATCGGGTGCTTTGCCACAATTAGCCCCAGATCAAGAAAATGGGTGGTGGCCCTGTTTTTCTTATTCCTACTGAATAGGTGCAGTATGTGTACCTCCCAATGAAGGGGGACGTCGCAAGATGTACAGGCAGCCAGCGAGGTCATCACATTGCCTCAATATTCGCTTCAGGCAGGGCAATGCCATAGCATGTGGAGTATATCTGCGTCTGATAGGTGGCATCTAGGGCAGGACCTGAAACCATGTATTCTGAGAAATAGAATACTCCCAGCTGTAAAAAGTTACCATGGAGTCCCTTGACCTCATGAAAGCTTTCGGCTGAGGACTCCATACCTCTTTGTCGCCATGTTATAGTGTACAGTTAGGGAGCTATTATCTTACATTTACTAATGGATACTTGATTCTCTACAACAATTCTTCACTTCTGAATATATCTGTGTTTCCTTTTGCAAGCATTATTTAATTCTAGCATTTGTATAAATGAGTGCAGTTGCTTGAGTGGTCAGAACAGTCCCTTGGTCTCAATGGAGGTGAACTTTATGGGAAAAAAGGATTCTACTATTCTCATATGTAACATACTTTATATTTCATACACGTGCAAAGTTTAATTATTTCAAAGACAAGGAAAAGAGGCGGAAGATTCTAACAAAAACCGGTAAAGGGAAAAACTCAGCACCTACCCTGCGTAATTATTGCAGGCGGGACCTAGCCATGATGTTTCATTAAATGTAACTGGCAAATCGGCTGTGAAAACTGTCCTGAAAAATATGGATTATAGGCCCCTGAGGCAAACCACGATTGGTAAACTTGTCTCTCTCCCTAAACCTGAGGAAATGCAACCCCTCCCAACCACTCATACCAAGAAAGTGCACGTTGAAAAGGGAAACAATTATGGGGAGGAAAAAATTACGCAGGGAAGAAAAATATTGATAAAAGCAACCAGTCCAGATCCATAAATAAAAAGACTTTCTCCTTTAAAGTAACGAATAAAAGAAAAAGATGAAATAAGAAAATCATCTCTCTTAATCACTCAAAGCTACTTGCAGTTTCAAAAATGGTCCCCGGGTTGGAAGGGATTTTATCAAGGAACATAGATTTGGTGGATTTTAGGCTGTTGTCAGGAGGTGAATTGACAAGGGTTGACTTCTTTTCTAGCATAGCAGCTGAAAAAATTATTGAAAGAAGTGGTGATCTAATCAGCCATGAGGTAATGCTATGTAAAGATCCAGGGCAAGTTGATGGATGTGATTATTATTCAAGATTCCCCCTTACAACAACATATAACAAACATTGTTAAGTAATCATGGTGATCTTGTTTCAACTTAACTTGGCATATTCCACTTGGTGAGGCCTCAACAGGTTCCAGGTCCTTATTACCCATTGGGAAGAGGAGTTCAATCAAGCTGCATAATAACAGTTACCTTTACTAATGATGAAGCCCAACAGCAGAAGTGACTGTTGATCAGTCGGAATGTCCACATCTTCTCCAGATCCAAGAGACGGGCATCATAGCAAACATTCTTGAAAATATGAAGTTACTAGGAGCGGGTGGCCCAGATGGATTACCAGCAATACTCTATAGGGTAAACTCATTATGGTGAGCCAATGTGCTAAGCCCTTTTTTTAAATGGGTGACAAAAAATGGTGTAATTCCAGATTCTTGATGAGAAGCTATAATTAAACCCATCTATAAGAAGGGAGCCTATGATGACCCTTCAAATGACCGATTGATAACCCTGCTCGATGTAGTATCTAAAATCTATGCCCAAACATTACTGATTGCTCTAATGGCATGGGCCTTTAGTAGTGGGCACATTCCAAAAGAGCAAGGGGATTTCAGGGTGGGTTATTCCACAGTTGATCACGGCTTTGCTCTGTGGGGAGCTGAGTGGGTAGCAGGTGATTCAGGAGGAAAACTATGTTGCTAGTAATACTAATAATAATAATTAAACTTATAGAGCACGTAGCTACTTCACATGAAGTGTCCCAGTGTTAGGATCCAGACTACCGTGAGAGAAGAGTGTACAAAGTTATCTCAAAAGTCTACTAGGCCTAAAGAGCCAGGTTTTACATTTTTTTCAGAAAAGAACTCTGGAAAAGGGCCTGGCGGACTGATAGAAAATTCCATATTTCAGGCGCCAGGTAGCTGAAAGAGCTACTACCAATTCAAAATCTTCCCACTTTAGGCGAACTTAGCACCAGCCAATCTCATAATTCAAGGTGGAGCATATGGTTTAATCAATGACCGAAGAAAGTGTGGACCATTGTTGCCTAGGGCCTTGTACCAATAACAAAGGCTTTAAATGAAGTTCTCTGCTTCATCAGGCGATAATGCAAATTGCAAAGCACAGTCTCAATGGGGGCATGTTTTGGGATATTGAGTAATAAATGTGGAGCAGTATTTTGTACATGTTGAAGCCTGCTCAGAAGTGATAGGGCCAAAACTAGATAAAGGACATTACAGAAATCCAGCCTGGACATAACCTGGGCTTGGACTACTTTTTTTTAGAGCAGACTCTGGCAAAAAAACTGAAGATTTTTTGGATGGTTTTCAATAGCTCAAAATATTTCCTTGCTAGGGAGGTGAGTTGGCTGTCAAAGGAAAGTTTGTCATCATACCTGATGCACTGGCTTTTCACCTTGGTCTTGGGAACAGGTAGTGTACCAAGGCTACTGGGTCACCTGGCAGTAGGCAAAATATTGGGTTGTTTACCTAGGACCAACCCCTCAGTCTTCCCTGCATTCAATTTTAGACAGTTGGAGTCCATCCCCGAGGTGACTTCCGTGAGACGTAGACAAAGAGAGGAAGTCATGTGATTGCTGTTCTGCGAAAGTACGATAATAAGCTGAATGTCATCAGCAGATGAGATGATGGTAAATCCAAAGCATTCAATGACTTCAGCCAGAGGGCAGATGTAAATATTAAAAAGAGTTGGACTCAGGGGAGAACTTTAAGGTACTCCTTGCTGCAGAGGGAAAACCGTTGAGTGGAGCGTTTTTTAAGATGCTATCATGTAGCTTCCACTCATCAGTAGAAACTGCGCAT
Source organism: Triturus cristatus (assembly GCF_964204655.1). Lineage (NCBI taxonomy): Eukaryota > Metazoa > Chordata > Amphibia > Caudata > Salamandridae > Triturus > Triturus cristatus. Next base: position 585,580,572 of record NC_140591.1, on the reverse strand, counting down.
TTGTGGACGACATAGATTTTGGGATGGTGCCAGACTGATTCTATACACCCCCCGCCCCCCTAGATATGTTGTCCCTTGGACCAGCTAGCCCACAGAGCCACCATAAGCCTCCCTGAAACCTAGAAGGAAACAAACAGTTTGGCAACCTGTGAACATGACAACCCTGAACGCTTAGGAATCGTAGTGACAGATCTGGAACCTTTCGCTCATTCACTCTTGTTCTTGTTTGCTCAGAGAAATTTACAAAGAATACAGAAAGGGGCGTTTTCAATATTTATTGAACTGAAGTGATTCTTGTATAGAATATATGTGCCGCAATGATCAATAGACAGAAGCAGATGAAAGTTATAATAAGCGTCAGGACAGTGAACAAAACAAAACGTTCCACCAAGCATATAAAATAATATAACAATCTTACCTACTTCTATGTTTCTAGGGTGTAAGTGTATGTTTCGCCAAGAAACCCGCTACTGAATGATCCATCTCCCCCCATTACCTGGTGGTTAAGAATGTAGGACCTGGTCTTGGTCACGAACTGGACACCCCTCAGAGACATGTCAGTCTGCTGCTGGGCGAAAGCTTCATCGTGTAGGGACCTCTCAAAGTGAGCAGAAGTGCCTCCTCTGAATACACCCAGAAACAGATGTTTATATATAGAAAAAGACTGCCACTGTTTGTATTCTGCAGATAGCTGAGCTGACATATGAATCTAAATAGCAAACATATTTGCACAATCATACATAAAAGCCTTGCACATAATGCCAAGGCAGCATGATAATGTTCTTGTGAAGTTTATTTGTGTAAGGTCGGTGCTTCAAAGAAACTAGTCCAAGTGTCAGGAATGCAAATGTGGGTCAAAAGTTGATGTGGAAAAGTGAAGGCAATTTTTTAAAAGAACAGTGTACATGTAGAAATGGCAGCGTTTCCTACTAGGCCTTACTGGAACACATGACAATACCTAGATGGTACGTTCTTGCATGAAGGCAGGGAACCACATCAGGGTCTTATGGCCAACACCACAGTTCCAAAGTCTCTCAATTAGAATGCTGTGGGACACAGTGTCAAAAGGGGCACTGAGATCAAACAATAATAATGTAGCAGAAAAGGAGGCATAGATGTTCACCAACATTGAAGAGAAAGATTGAGCTGAAGCGTTGCATTCTTCTTCTGATGGTAGCTGAGACTGAGGACAGCAATGTAAGTGATTTGACAATAGAGAAAATGTCTTGAGAGTAATTAGGGGCAGATAGGAGTTTCTTAGCATGGTTATCACATTGAGATTGATTGATATTATAATTGTAGATTTTAAAAGCTGCCAGGTAATCTACTCCGCATGTTGGATCATAAGCTCTGCAACACAAACGCGCAAGATGCTTGCATTTCTTTTTTTAGCATCAGAAGTTCGCCATTGAAGCAGCCCACCCCAAAGGCCTGTGTGTGAAAGACCTGTTTTACAGGAGGAGCAATTTGATCTAACGCTCCGCTAATCCAGTGGTCCAATTGTGTAACTATTATCTAGCACTTGGCTAAACCTCATAGAGGTCACTTTAGTTCACTGACACACCCATGTCATATTAGTTACGCGGCTAGCGGGTGCCTTATCACATAATACGTGAATGGGAATGGCAAGATCATCAGACCAGATCAGCGGGAGAAGAGAACTTATCTCAAGGTGAACATAATTGGAAAAAACAGGATCAAGAATGTGCCCTAATCTGTGTAGTGGAGTAAAAGCTAGCTGAGAGGGCTGTCGACTCTTCAAGCCTCCACTCAGAGCAGTGACAACAGGGCATCTGACATTGTCGAAGTGTAAGTTTACCTACACCCAAGAAATTGGAGTAACTGAGGACTACAGATGATAAAATGTCGGCTAGGGAGGTGGCAGAGTTGCGTTGGGGACTGGGAAGATGGTAATTCAAGGCCCCTGGCACAGCAACATTGATAGTGAGGGCTAGAAAATGAAAGACACTTCACAGCCATCAATAAGGAACTTAGAAAAGGTATGGAAATTAATACCGCAGGCTCTTTATGGAGCTGGGTTGTTGACTTTGGTTTGCCGTGTTCTATATGACTCGCTGGAGAGCCCTTGCTTAAGGACCCTCCTGGGCCATGAAGTACGATGATACAGGCTATTAAGCTGGAGCTGTCTCTTGCCTCCTGAGCTTTGTTGCCCAGATCAAGTACGGTTAGTTTTGCTCACAGCCTAATGCAGGAAGTTACCAATGACAAAACGTTCTTGTGCAATAATGCAAGACATTGGGCAGTCAACGACTCAGTTATCGAGAACCTTTTAGTGTCAGTGGAAAAAAATGGGAGAGAGCCTTGGGACAGCCTTGGTTGAAAATACTCTCAGGGCAAATGCCCTGAAGAAGCTCCTCAAGGTAAAAGCCATACAAGTGTCCGAAACAGCTGATAGACACTGCCTAGCCACCAAAAGCTCAGTAGCCTATTCTTTGAAGTTCTTAGGAACAGAGATATCATTCCCATATTTGTCCCAGGTTCATGAAATGCATTTGAGATGTGCTGTCCTTTGGCTTTGAGTAGGTATTGACCCTGGCTGGAGAATAGCTGGTTTTTAAAAATGTAGTTTTGTAGAAAAATGGCTACTGCTTCTGCACTTTAAAAATGAAGTATTCTGTTATCCATTTGTTGTTAGATTGTACCCTCTTTCTAAGTGAAAGGAAAAATATCTTACACCCCTCTTTTTCAAGGCATGGAGTTAGATCACGTAGCAAAGCACTCTGCACTTTATTTGCAATGAACCATTTTGATTTTGTGGTGTCAATTGCTCAATACATTCAACTCATACAAAAAAGGAAATTTTAAAGGCTTGTATATATTGCTGTGGCTTATATGTTGAGGGTGATCAGTGATACCAGAGCACAAATATGATTCCTATAGGGTTTCTTAATCTTTTAATTTGAATTAATTATTAATATGTTGAAGTTTGTGTGTAAAGGATGTTTTATTATGCTGTTGGGTTGTCTTGAGTGTACATATTCATCTTCTTTTAAAGTAATGAAATTATATCGTAGCTGCATCAGAGGTTACTGTTATGTGTATACTCTATTTCTTTGTCTACAAAAAGAATGCATTTGAATGTATTTTATTATGTGAAAGACATTGTAAAGTGTATATTTTTATAAGATATATGTCTTGGAAATAAATATATATTGACTGATTAAAGCCAGTTCTCCACAACATATATGGCTATCTTGCAGGTGACATCAATTATTACTGCGTTATGAATCTTATATTTCTTCACCCATGGCACTAAACAAAATTCACATGTTAAATAGTTTGTATAATATACTGTTTAGAATCAGTAACATAATACTTTCAATATTTAAAAGCTCTCCTCCCCCCCAGATTGCCCAACATTCCATAGAGAAAAAATGGTCGTACCGACCCATTTGTAAATGGACAAGTGGGAGCGAAAACTAGTTGCCTCGTGAATGTTTTTATTGTTTCCTGGATTTTTGTGTGAAAATAATATGATGATAAAATCACAGCTCTCAAGAAGATTTGCCACAAGAGTTTGCGGTGGGGCCAAAACCTTTTCAAACAAATAAAACAGTTCCTTCAAGGAGTTCTGAGATTTCTCAGTTCAAACGGAACAATCTTTATTTTTATTCTTTTCAGACTAGTATATGTCAATGCTTTCAAAAGCAGGGCTTTACCTTGACTCAAACGTAACCAATAGCACCTTTAAACATTTCTGAGATTCCTGAAATCTGTCCCAAATGAAAAATCTCACATAACAGAAATTAATAAAAACAATAACATTCATGGAATCTAAAATCATAAAGTAAGAGACATTATTTCTCTAATGCACCATTGGGAGTTGCTTAATACAGAAACAATACTAACCATATAAAGTAGAAATTAGGAAGCGTATATATCGGATATCTAATAGAATATTGATAACAAAAATATCGTGTGGACAGAATAACGTGTCAAAAACATTGTAGACCAAAATATCGAGAAGATAAGTGCAAATAAGTAAGATTGGTTTTACTATTCTTAACTATGTACCTTGAAGATATTACCTTAACAATATTTTTGTCCTCAATATTCTTGACATGATATTTTGTCCACACAATATTTTTTCCTCAATATGTTGTCAAAAACACCAATATTTATGGTCCTATAACATGGCTCATTCCTTTTATAAAATCCTATTGTGCTCTAACAGTTTGCATTATATTCCTTAAATGCAATTGTATTTATATAGCTCTTACTACCCCTGACGAAGCTTTGAAGTGCTTATCAGCAAGTACCACGTTACTACGGAACCCAAAAAGGATTAGTTGTGGATTAGTATAGGGAAATATAGGTTATTAATTTGAGAGGTGGGCGTGCAATTCTGTTAGCTTGATTGAATGGGATAAGGGAGGGATAGTGAAGGGAAGAGTCTAGAAAGTGTTATTTGGGAGATCAAAGTAGTAAGATGAGGTATGGGATAGTCAAAGGAGGTATGGAGGAGAAAAGAGTCTAGAAAGGGATTAGGGAGATCAGAGTAGTAAAATGAGGTTTGGGATGCGTCAAAGGAGAGATACATGATGGAAGAGTTTATAAAGGGTTATTTGGGAGATCATAGTAGTAAAATGAGTTTTGGGGACCCAAGGAGGGATAGAGGAGGGGAGAATCTAGCAAAAGTTATTTGGGAGGTCATGGTAATAGAATGAGGTTTGGGATAAGTCAGAGAGTAGAGGCAGAGGTATATTGAGCGAGTTATAGGATGAGACAGAATAGTGTATTGGAGCAAGTTAAAGTTTTTTTTGTTTTTCTACAGTAGGAGTAGAGTAATAAATATATAGATATATAACTATATAGGAACAGTATCCATGTATAAGGAAAATAATATATTGAGATATAAAGCTGTATTGTATAAATTCCCATGTGTGAATGTGTGGATAGATAGTTAGAAAGTCAGACTTTCAAGTGTTGTCGTACTTGAAACTAATTTATGTGTGTATTTTTTGTTTCTTTATTATGTTTTGTATTTTTATATTTTCCTCAATATTTCAATAGTGATGCACTTACAGATGCAATTCTTACGATCATATGAACATATTGGAATAGATAAAATAAAATAGAGACCCATAATCATCTAATCAAATAATTTATATGAAACCTATTCTGTGACCTATACACATGTTAAGCATAAAATTATATATAAATATATATATATATATATGTGTGTGTGTGTGTGTGTATATGTGTATATATATATATATATGTATATATATACACTATAAGTAATATATACATTTGCTAAGCAGACCTAAAGAATATCTATATATTCATAAACCATAGGTTGGATATATATTTGTACGAAGAAATGCACATATGTAAATATATACATATAATCAGATTATAAATGTAAATACACAGGCATATGTTGTACATTTGTGTTTTAGTATTGTGGATATGTAGGAAAGAGCCACCCTTGAGTTCTTTTCTGAAGATAAGATAGTTATCCGTGGACCTTATTTTGGGGGTAATGAATTCCATAGTTTGCCTGCTTGAACAGAGAAAGATGTACCACCCACGTTTTTTTCCTTATTTGCTGGGGTTTTGAGGTGAGGTGCCAATCTGGAGCAGAGGTTCCTTTGTTGTTTTTATATTTCTTTATTTATTTTGTGTTTTGTATAGCGCAAACAAGACCCAGAATTGGGTATCAGAGCACTTCACAGTACAAAAGCATTGTAATTCTAAACAGTTTAGTTGAGTCCTGTAGATAGTTACCAAGCATCTCTATACATTTAAACAGTAGGTAAGTGTACATTCGATAAAACAGTCTAAACGGAAATAGGTTGTTAATTTATAGTACAGTTGAACGTGTTCTAAGCAATAACAGTTCACATTTAGAAAGGCTGTCCTCAAAAGTATATCACAGAACTGAGTTTAGTATAGAGGATTGATTCATAGCAAACAGAACTTATTATAGAAAGTAGAGCTCCATCTAGGAGTCGGATCACGTATGATATGATCAGGGAGTATCACTCCAACAAGAAGAGCAGGTTGAGAGATTATCCGTTGGAACTTATAGAGTAAAGGTGAGTACGGGCTGCTGAGGATTTAATTAAGGAACTTGCTCATGAGAAAGGACTTAGCTTCCTTTTTGAATATGGTAGTTGACTGGATTCTTCTGATGCTCGGGGGGAGCAAGGTCCAAATTCTTGGTACAGCTCCAGAGACTGCTCTATCATATGTTTTTTTCTTACTGAAGAATGAAGGTTTCAGTAGAAGATTACCGGCACTCGGAGAGAATCTGCTTCCTCCTGAAATCGTACGTTTCTGGGCTAGGTACAGGGGAGTTTTGTAGTGTATTGCTTTCTGTGTGATACAGGCCATCTTTAGTGGTATTCTCAATTTGTATGGCAGCAAGTTGAGTTGCTGCAGGTGTGGCGTGATATGGTCAGATTTTCTGGATCCTGTTATGAGTTTTGCGGCTGCATTAAGACAGGCTTTTAGAACATGGGAAGACATGATAAACTTGTACATTCATATTCCGACCTCGACATGACTAAAGCTTGAACTGCTGTTTTGAGGTCTGGTATTTCGATGAAAGGTTTCATCTTTCTAAGATAGCTGAGGTGAAAGCCGGCATTTTTAGCCATCATGTTCATGTGTGTTTGCATATTTAGGTTATTATCCAGAGTAATTCCTAGCGATTTCGTAGAGTCCACTAGGATCGGGGAACAATTTAGTTCGCTGATCAGCTTGGTCCAATCCTTTATCACCGCAGAGTTTTTTAAGGGGGGTGATTAGAATGAATTGAGTTTTTTGTGAGTTTAGCTTAAGGTGATTGTTTGTTAGCCATTGAACTGACCTTTTCTAAAGCTTGGTTCATTGTCTTGATCTCTTCTAAGGATGTAATCTTAATATACAACTGTGTGTCATCCACGTACATGTGGAAGGAAATATCGGGCGGCTATAATATTTCAGTTAGGGGGTTTGACATAGGGGTTAATTAGTGATGGGGATAGTGTTGAGCCTTGTGGTACTCCTACTAGATATGGGGATGGTGGAGCTAGATTTTGATTCACCAGAAACCTTTGCGTTCTGTTCTCTAAGAAGAATTTGAACCATTGAAGGACTGTGCTAGATAATCCCATCCTGTTTTCTAGTCTCTCAAGTATTTTGCTGTGGTTAACTGTATCGAAAGCAGGCGAGAGGCCAAGCAGCACCAGCAGACAAGTTTCATTACGGTCGAGTGCGAGTAAGGCGTTGTCCACTATATGTAGATTTGCTGTTTAGCTGCTGTGCCCAGGTCTGAATACTGATTGGCAGTCGTCCAGTTGTTTGAATTCCGGGATGTGTTGGCTCAGTTGTTGTTGAACACATTTTTCCCTAACTTCAGCTAGCATGGGTATGTTGGCTATCAGTTGGAAGTTGTTAGAGTCAAAAGGGTTTTTTGTAGGTTTTTTAGGATAGGGATGACTTGGCCAATTTTTAGGCAATCCGGGATAGATCCTTGCGATAGGGATGCATTGATAATCTTGGTCTGGAAGGGGATGACAATATGGTTGATAGGAGACAGGCATTTTGAAGGGGGAGGGTCGTTAAAGTGGTTGTTAGGTTTGATAGTCGATAATGTTTTGGAAATATCTCTGTGATCGTGTAGTTTAAAGGATTACCATTGAGCTTTATTTTTGGGCATAGGCAGAGCAAATTAGGTTGTACAATCGACTAGAGAGTTATTTGGGGTTGCTGAGTAGACAGCAAGCTCATTTTCTAGGGAGTTGGCTTTAGCTGTAAAGAAGGAAGAAAAGTCTTCACTGCTTGATTGCAATTTTGAAGTCAAGAGAGCAGATTTGGTGATTTTATTCTAGATGAAAGGTGGTCCTGTTCCATGTACTGCTTTTTGGGTGACAGAAAGCAGGTGGATCTTCTGGCAACCAAAAACCAATGGAGGGCCATCAAGGCAGGGGAGATGTGGGCTTGTAGCTTTATATGTAGGAGTAGTCTAGCAGCAAAGTTCTAAATTCGTTGCAGTCTTTTCATAGTTGATAAAGATGAACCGTGGTAGAGCCCATTGGCATAATCAAGTTTAGTACAAGAGAGAGAGAGAGTTGCCTGGACCTTGTGTGGCAATCCTAGGTGGGTAATTCGTATTGCAAAGTTTTCATAGTAATGAACCTTGATCTTACTAATTTGTCCACTTGGGCATTAATTGATAACTTGGAGACTATGCTAATTTCAAGGTTTCTTACTTCCTTAGATACTTTAGGAGGTGGTCCCAATCTTCAGGCCAGACGCCAATCATCTGTAACCTATGGTATTGTCACCGGTACATTCATCAGAGCCGCCTCTGTGCTGCAATGAGGTCTGAAACATGATTCGGGATCTCGGGACAAAGCCTGATGCATGTAAATACAGAGTCAGTTGTTTACTGACCACCTTCATAAGGATCGTGGTATAAAAAGTGTTACCAGTAACATAGCTAGAGCTTGTTATTTTTGCTGGACTCAATGCAGATTTCTTTTAAATGAGTTTATCCAGTTATGTTTCATGTCCACTGGAATCTGGCCTTTGGCAAACTAGCTCTCAATGATTTCATAAATTACAGAAGCTGCCACATGTTTTAAAAAGCAGTGGCACATACCCCAGGGCATTGAGTTACATTCATGCAACCGATATTGTCCTTCATTTTTATCTATGTCATCTGAAATAATGAAAAATTTAAGATCTCCACTTGAAGACTGTTGGCATGAGGGTTTTGGTCTCACTCTTAATCTTGTTTGAATTCAATTACTCTCCTGGTAGCCAAGACCTTCTCCACAAGTAAGTTCATGTAAGGCATGAGATGACAACATCTCCTGCTAGAGCCTCATGAGTCAAGAACTCAATAAATGCTTTAGCTGAAGGACCCTGGGGACTTCCCTGATCTGTTTACCCACCTCCAGAACTCAAATGTTGAAGCACAGGATTTTTTCAGTTTTGCTATCTGGACACAGGAGGTTTCCACTTCTTTGGCTGCCTCAAATTTTTATTTCTGCCACTTCCTCGTCGCAACCAATAATTTTGGGATATAATTTGCCTTAGATCATCCATTTCCAGTTTCGGGAAAGAGGGTCTTTTCAAAAGCTAGAACCTCCTTAAGTCAGGCAAAGTGCTGAAAGAACCTACGTATGGTGGAGGTCTACAGGATTACTCATGGTCTACCTGCAATGAAGAAAATAGCCTCATGAAGTCTTCTAGTAGGGGTTCATATTTTTCCCTTGTACCACCTCTGGATGTTCTTCTGATTCTCAACTACTCTGACAAGGTCTCACTACAGATAAATAAACATGAGACAAGATTTTGGTCAAAACAAGTGAAAACTGAGTCAATATTCTGAGAGGAAAGGTTCTCGTAGGTCAGGATCCATGCCAATGAGGGATCCTTTTCAAGGGTGGAACCTCCAAACCTCTGTTTTAGCCTCACTGTCTCTAAGTGAACATGAAAACACAACGCTTTCAGATAATACTGAGTCAGCCCACATGTTACAGTCTTCCATAATCAACACCAAATGATTAAAACTCATCAGTGCATGGACCATCTTTAAAAAAGTTTCTAGAATAACAGATCCAGTCCCTCACATCTATATACACAGATAATATTATGGATAGTTGAGTTAATAAGATCGTATATGCTCGGCTAATGGCAGTTTTCAGGTGTTTGTCCATTTCTATCAAACCAACAGCACCACCCTATCACGCTTTCCTATTTAACTGTTCAATGGAGTTGAGTGTGCTTGGTATTTGTGAAAGTGAGGGATAGTATTTGCTGCTGATACCCTCATTGACTCATTTTAAACATTTGACATCTAATTCAACTACACCAGACTAACCTGCATCCAAGAAATAGTCTACGCCAATGCAGCTCTACAGGTAGACAGGATTGTTCTCTGCAGCAAAGTCTTTAGTAAAGGGCAAGTTGTTGCTCCATCTGTACGATAGTGCTGGTCTCGGGACTCAATCTGGAACACAATGCAGTTCACATGGCATCAGTCTACTTGTTGAAGGACTTATTTTTAGCCGGAGTCTGTAGAACTATACTGGTCTCAGCACATCATGCTTTAGGACAGAGATCATCTTCAACATCTCGGTCTGAATGGCAGTGCTGGTCTCCAGGTTCCCAGTCTGTAAAACAGCGCTGGGGTCCAGGACCCTCAGTCAGTAGAACAGTGCTGGTCTCCAGGTGCCTCAGTCAGTAAGAACAATCCTCATCTCTAGATCCCTCAGTCTGTAGTACCGTGTTGATCTCACAGCCTTGATCTGTAGGAAAGGTCTGGTCTCAGGGCTTCAGTCTGTAGGACAGGGCTTGGTGTGATGGCATTAGTCTGTAGGACAATGCAGGTCCTTAAGTAATACTACTTTACTAAATGCTCCTTCCATAGCTAATGCAAAACTGACTGTGCCACTTACATTAATAGCAAATGGTTCTTTTCTACATGCTTTTGGATGAGCCCTTTGTAGACAGTTGAATGTCAGAGTATTATTTTTAAATCAAGTAGGGCAATAATTTTGTAAACGATATTTAGGATACAATGTTTATGGCAGATAATATTCTGACAATGATATTCTGGCACCACACCCTGTAGAAACTTAATCACTCTTTGTTTCAGTTCAAAATTCATATTATTTTATAATGTGCAGCAATCACCATAAATAGTTATCTGTCACTGTTGAAGTCCACTGTTAAAATGGTAAGCTTTGATCAGTTGCAATTGCTAACGCCATTCTTTCAGGGATTTCTGGAACTGAAGATACTTTTCGAGGTCTTGAATTTAATCAGGAAACTAACTCCAGAGTGTTCCTGACTGAAAAGAAATTTCAGTCTTCTAAGATGGCAAACTTGCTTCTGGAATAGTTAGTTACAAGCAACGGATCAGCCGTGATTACATTTCTGGTCGGCCTATACATCAAAAGACATCTGCTATATACTGAGACTACTGGGTAAAATCCTGTTTCGTACAGCACCAAAAGTTTTATCCTTTACACGCTTCACATAGGGTAACCAGTGCAGGGCTAACAGAGCTGGGACGATGACTTTGCCGAGTTTATGGTTGAAGAAGGATGCAAAGTTCTAGACACTGTAATTCTCCTACAAAGCAAACCAGGCAAATTCAAATCACAAATCTCAATCAAAGGCTGAACCTAATGAAAGACTGCAGAATAGTGTAAAATCATTATTAACAAATGAAGCAAAAACATACAGAGTAGCCCACAAGGTTTGTTGCACGGGAAGGACAGGTTCACATAAAGGTAAGCCGGAACACTTCACTACATGGTTCTCCTGTACGACAACTGGATAAGATCTCAGTTTTGTTACCATTCCATTTGTAACTACTGTGATATTTCTAACTACTGTGTCATTTTCATGCAAATAAAATAACAGCTTAAGACTCAACTAAATCAGTTCATGAAAAAATTATCGCTACTGACTATACCTAAATGGATAAATAAGAGTAGCATCACTAGAGGCTGACGACAAATCCACACTTGTGCCCTCATTTTAGGAGAAGCTGATGGTTGTAAGAGCCAAAAGCAAAATACATACCCAAAATCGTCAATTTAGTAGCTAAGTGAGAATCATCCTTAAATGTCCCAAACCATATAACATCACTGTTTCAGTGCACATACCTGGCTGAAATCTTGCTCGACAACAGTCGACAACAGTTCCCTATAGCAATATGGCAGGCTGCGAAAGTTGGAAGAATGTACTGAAAACACTCTGTTTAGTCAGATCCAAGGAAAGTAGAAATGCTGCCACTGCTTTTTTCAATGCTCTAGTAGCAGATCCTGAATTCAGGGAGAAAACCTAATGTGGATCAAATCATTCCTCAAGGCCAGAAAAAGTAGTTTCAAAGGTTTAATATATTGTAGTGAATCTGAGTCTTTATTTTCATTGCTTTCCTTCACTAGTTCTGCAAATTGACTTTTCAATAAAGAAGAGAAATAAAAGAACTAAAGTTCTAACCTGCTCTTGTAAAATGACTGATCTCCACTCTCTGCCAGCCCAGCCAATTATATATGAGGTTAGATTTCTAGATATACAAGGACCAAGACTTGGGAATGTCATGAGCCCAAATTTAAGAGAAGAATCTAACCACATGATATTCATGAAACATTTGAAAATTAAACTTTTTAGGCTTGCCTTAGACTGAAATTGTCCAGGAACAAGGAATGTGTAGCTTCTTCTCCAACCACACACTCATCCGTATGTCTACTATAGTGGAAGGTATGCATGGTCCTTTTCCTTCGCTACAGATGGAGGCACTTGTGCAACCTTCTTCCCAAAACCAAGTAAACCGACGGCACTCTGCATTTCCATGGTTGGAAACTGTGCACCACTCCAATACACCTACAGCACTCACAGTTCCCAATTCTTTCCATCACACAGAATTCTCATATTGCTTGACCGCTAACTTCCTGGAGCCACTAATAACCCCCAGCCATCCATCTCCTATTGGCGAATTGACACCACCCCTTGTGTGGCCCCTGTGAGAAGGTGGGCTGTTGGTTGCCTGAGGTATGAGCCCTTGTCAAGCAAAAGCCACAATCCCTGGCAGGGTGAACCACAAAATGCCACTAAAAATAAACTTTGCTTAACCCTGGGTTGCTTGGCACAAAAAGCAGTCAGGCTTAACTTAGAGGCAATGTTGTCACATGGCCAGGATAGGCCCGGTTAGAAACACCACCATTTACATGCTCATATTTCTTAAGTTGCCTTCTCTTTAAATCATGGTGACTTTTGACATATATTTGCATGCATGACCATGCAGGATAACATTCTCTGAATCTGCATTGCTTACATTTCCACTTCGTAGGCACACTATCACGATATCTTGATCATTCAGTACAAGGAATAAAGCTCATTGTGCAAATGTCATTATTATTATTCTCGGGTAGGCAACAAAGCTATCGAACTAGAATAAACAACTGAAACCTGACTGGGGTTTTGACATAGCTGCATGAGTGCTGTATATTAAATAAGAATGTCCTTGTTTAGGGCAGAGGAGCACTCTGCTTACATTGCAAGGTCACTGCATGCCGGAATTCCAGATCACCTGATTCCTGTCTACCCAGATGAGGGATGTCCAGCTCTACACCAAGACAGACAGCCTGATCACACTAACCCGCAGGTAATGTGGAGTTAGACCACCCTGCAGGGATTTGGCAGATCACCCACCCTAGGCAAAACTAGGTTAGGGAGCACTAGTTAGGAGTATAATATACACAGTACTTATATGACAGCATATATTCACTGTTTTAACACGATGGTGAAATTGTTCATCTTTTTAATTATGCTCATAATGCAAATTGCATTACTCTGTTTCCTCCTATTAATCATTGCAGCATGCGCATTTTACGCAAGAATCACAATGCTTCAATAAAGCAATTCCTATTTTCATGCTAATGTTTCCCAAGTGGTAAAGCATGCTAAGGGGACTATTTGAAAGTTTGTATACCTTATGAGCTTGAACTTTTGTTCCCTTCGGTCAGCAACCTACAGATTAATTAATAATCTAACCAAAAACTGAGATCAGTGTTGCTGTGAAAATATTGAATGGTTGAATATTGTAATTTTTTTGCAATTAAGTTTTGTGTTATACTGTAATGTTTATTTAGGTTATTGTGTTAGTTTGTTCATATGTTCAATGTCAAAATAAATAGTGTGTTTTCTAACTCTGTTTTATAAAAACTAAATGAAATGGTTTTCCTTAAAACAGTACTAAAAAAGATAATTAAAGAGGATTTTTAATTACAATTTCATAGATACAAAACTCGAACTGTTTATCTCTCCACTATCAAAGGTTAGCACTTATTAAATGTAATAAGACAACTAAATGTTATCCTATGGGACAGATAGGCCCCACAATAGTGAAAAACTAATTTAAGAGTCTTTTACTACCATGTCAGATAAAACTTAAAATACATGTACAACCTTTTAATAACCATGCACCCTGTCCTATGGGCTACCTAGCGCCTACCTTAGGGTGACTTATATGCAATAAAAATGGGAGTGGATGGATTGGCAAGGGGGCTCAATTGGCAAGTCTAATTGGTAGTTTAAAATGTAATTCCGGCTGCAATGGCAGACCTGGGGGCAGGTTTTAAGGGGCTACTTAAGTGGGTGGCACAATATGTGCTGCAGGCCCACTCTAACGCTGACAGGTCTAACAGCCCTCAGAAAAGATTATCACCTACTACCTGATCGCTACCTCATGAAAGTACATGTACCTCTTTACCTCATTTTAAAAGCCGACTCACCATCTCCTTGAACTATAAAAAAAAAACTCACTAAAGGCTTTCTATTGAAGGCAACTTGGCCCATGTCCATCTCTGGCAATCAAGATACTTATGGCCCCAGACATCCCTCCTGAATACAACCAGATCTCCGCTTCATCACAACTATGATCAAACTTGAGCTAGATTAAAGTTCCAATTAATGACGGTGTTTCCATCAATTTAATTCCATAATTGTGAAGAATCACTGCCTTTTACAATATATATCTTAGTTGTTGTGGGCTCAGAAACAAACAAGGATACATTTGGATATATGAAATGAACACATACTTTTTTCAATTATTCATTCTAACATCATACAAATAAAACATCCATTTATTCCTGTGTTTTTGTAGCATGACCAACGACACCAGAGTGAGCAGAGAGTGAGAATACCCTGGTACACTTTATCTCCACTCCCTTTCCATATGAAACCATCTCCCCTGAACGTTAAAGGATCAGTTCACTCTGTTCCTAATGTCGCTTGACAATGAGAGCGGATGCAACATCTGCTCCTATTGTTGTTGGCTGGCATTTTATTTTTGTTTCTTACCTTTGATTACACTTAAAAGACCATCATAGCAAATTTGGAAAACATTACCTCATTCTCACATAAAAAGAATTAAATCAAGCTTGTGGTATCTTGTTAAACTGACTTTAACTTGCCATCTTAAAACTTTCCATACAGAAAAAACTTGAGCACCACAAAAAGCAATGAGGTCTTGAGTATAACGTGTGTAATCATGAAATACGTGCACGCATGCTTGAGTGCTGTGTGTGTGCGTAAAAGATGTGTAAGCCAGAGATGTCTATGATGAACAGCTACTTGGTGAAGATTAAAACCGAGAGGTATTTGGAAGTATATTAATGTGTCTATATGTATGTGTAGGGGTTGATGGGTAGTATGACTGTGTCTAAGAAATGTGGTACACCAGAGAGGTGTGTGTATTCATATGCATATTTTCGATGGAATCTTTAGTATTAAACATAGCAGGTAGAGACTTAATTCACAATTTATCAAAAATCAGTTATCATGTCACACAAAAAGAGATCCTAGTGTCTTCCTCAAGTCACTGGAGATGTTGAAAGTAGTGGGGGGCTGGATGAAAATGTAGGTTCCAAGAATGAGGGGTAGAAAGCTACCTTAACTGTGGGGCAGTCAGTAAAATGTGCAGCTGAAAGTCTAGGTGTAATAATTGCTCTGCATTACAAGCTAAGAAAAGGCACAGCTCACAGTTTTCAATAATCTCAGTGACCAGCAGTGATAAGGGAAACTATGTGTTTAGGCTGGAGGAGAATATCAGAGAAATGTCGAGCCAAGTCAGGATTTATAGAAGCTTTGGGTTTCAATCCAGACCTGTAGCTTCAAGGCAAGACAACCTCTCAGAAAGAAGATTTATTTTTCTTTGGAAAAAGAAAAGGTCTTCAATGACATATAGGGCATAGCGGGTGAAGCGATGGTCTTTAGATAGTCCCCTGGTTACAAAAAGACAATGTAAAGCATGCTGTATTATGGTGATACCATCTAAACATGTAGTAGCACTTTGGCTGCTAAGGTCCGGAGGATTAGCTATGGAACTGAGTTAATGCAGTGTCTCTGCGTGTATGGTCAGCATTCAAGGCAGGTCGCAGACTTTTTACTGAAGAAGCCGGGTTAGGGTAATTTAATTGTCAAACGTGTGTACCGGCGTATTGAATGAGGGCTATGCAAATCCACTACATTATAGAATTGGAAATTCAAGTTCCTGAATATGCTGAAACTAGAAAATAAGAGCCTTACTGGGGTCATTGTTTCTCCCTTTACTGTTGAGAGATTTAAACTTACCAACATAATGAAAGCAACATCAGCATTGCCAAAGACTTCTACAAGAAGGTGGGTTTTATTCCAAAAGGGTCAAGTTTAAATTAGACTTCACTATGGCAGCCATATCAACAACATCTTTGTCAAGGAAAACATTTATGGCCCTGATACAGATTAACATCCAGGAAAATTCCCCTTCACCTTATTATTAGGACCCTGGTATGCTATTTCACCCTACACTTCATTTGGAAGAATGTCTCTTGTCACCATACTTGACACTCTGGTAGATAAGTTGCATGAATGGCTAACCACTGCTTATAAATGAA
Organism: Triturus cristatus; assembly: GCF_964204655.1. NCBI lineage: Eukaryota > Metazoa > Chordata > Amphibia > Caudata > Salamandridae > Triturus > Triturus cristatus. Next base: position 585,564,163 of record NC_140591.1, on the reverse strand, counting down.
GCACATGTGGTGGCTATGGACGAGGTACACTTACTCTACTGGTAATTTGGACCCTTCGTGCTTTTTTAATCGGACTGTATGTGTATTTGCTCCTGTTGGTGATGCCAGTTCATTTTTGCAATAAAAATTCTTGGCCATTACAGAAATGAGCAGAGACGGTTTCAAAACATTTGTTCTACCTGGAATCTGTTCACTGGTCATTATTGACTTAAGAAGACTGGTGATACCTGAATACTTTGATAAATTATCAGATTAAATATGCATCAGGAGCACACATTTTAAGTAGAGCCCTACATTAAAAGATACTTCTCGAAGTTACACCCTTGTTCCCACATTAGTCCTGTACTCGCCTTAACACAGAACTCAATCTATATATCATTGATGTGGACTAAGTAGGCATTTATCTTATATAACCACAACAGTATGCACAACCGTTTTATTTGAGAACACTGCACGTTATCTATTTAAACATGAGCAAAACATATACACCTTACCCGTTTTAATTAATGCAAATAAATTTCAATCCTTTTTCTAGCATTCCCTATGCAAGGATGTATTCAAAGGCAGTCATCTGTTACTGAAACCCTCCCACTTTGAAGTCTTGCAAAAACCATCTAATGAGCTGCCTTACCAGTTCCTTACAGCCATTACAATGTTCTGACTCTGGGCATCTGCTAGGGAGACACATTTAGCCTCCAACTAGAAAAAAACCTTTGTGTGATTAACATATAAGAGAATGCCTTCATTATTAGTATTTGCAACTTTTTTCTAAACACAGTTTTACCTATTAGGGTGTGGCTAATGTTTATGGGTTTAAACAAAATAACCTCTGTGAAGACTGGATGATGCTAATAAGTTAGTTGAGTGTCTTCACACCACCATAGCAGGCTTGTTTTTCTCTTTGTGAAAATCTGATCTCTAATTCAGTCACTTTAAACCATAAAAATCTAATTGTGGATACCTTCTAAAGATGTCATTTGTGGGATCTCAAACGCTAATGTATTGTATTACTGGTTAATTTTATTTCCAGTTAGTTAACAAGAGGAGAGGCATTTAGAGGCTGGACTAACAGGGTATTCACTGTTCTTTAAACAGTATGAGGCTGATTCTCAAACTGCACTTTGTAGTACATTTTGTAGTACCACAAATCTGACTACAAAATGCAATTCCCCAACTTTGTGTGGAGTTTTTAGGACACCAAACTCCCTTTACTTAAGTGTATGGAGTTCTCCGCTCTGAATGCGGAGTCTCCAGGAGCTGAAAACGCAGCACACAAAAGTATAGACAGAGCGGAGTTGTAAAACTCCACACATAGTTTGTGAACTCCGAGAAACTATACACGTGCTACCAAGCGTAAATTTACCTTTGTGAATCAGCCCAGTCGGTAAATACAAGAATTAACTGTAAACAAAGGAAAGGTCACTATTTTAAGGAGGAAGGAAGATGCAATGGAAACTGCCATTTATTTTCTGACTGTGAAAGAAGCTAATCCTAATTCCGAAGGATTCAGAATTGAATCAAGTAAGTGAGATCCAACCACAAATGCTGCATATCTTGAGAATCTTAATCTTTGGAGGGGAAGGAGAGATTATGGTTCAGTATATGTTCTCCCGACATATATCAATGTCAATGTCCAATGGGCCCCTCGTGGGGACTCTTTGCTGGAGATCATTTTTTCTCCAAGTGGGGTTGTAAATAGCAACCTAGGTGTGTTAATGAATACCAGGAGATTGGTGTAGGGTAATTAAAATTAACTTTAGAATCCTTTAAATCTTCTTTTAATTAAATAGAGGATCTATGTTAACATTAAAAACATGTTTGAGAATCCATTGGAAATAATGTTCCTAATGCTCTCCTTTGAGTAGCTATTCTTTGGTACATAATATGGTTGAATTTAGTTAAATTGTGGTTGTTAACTGCTGGTCCAACGAGGAGCAAGGCCTGATGAGGAAGCATGCCATCCTTGGGTGGGTGAGAGTTTGTACTCCTATAAGCAGATACTCCTAATGACTGTTTGTGTTCCAGGTATTTAATATATTACCTTGAAGCAATATTGGAATGGTATACCTTAATGAAATTGGTATATTTTGAGCAGACAGGCAGGAAAGAATATAAACAAGCTTTTGCAAAGCCAATAGGTTATGCCTATGCTAGACCTATGGTTGTTCTCAATGTTTTTCAAAGATTTTGCACAGCAGCGTGAGTTGCTGTGCAACATGACTTAAAGTAAATAAAAACAAAGAGCTATGGTGCGCCCAGCATTGACCACGTAATGTTGCTTTGTTTTTTGTATACTATAAGCCACATCTTTAAAAAACATTATCATAGCCAAATAGCTCTGCACATAGGAAATCAAAACAAAGTGCTATGGTGCAGAGAGAGTTGACCGCTTCACAGTGCTTTGGTTTTATTTATTTTAGACATGTTGCATAGCAGCTTATGCTGCTGTGCAATGAGCCTTAAATCAGCGCAAAGGTGGAGGACAGGATGTGATGTAACGGCCACATCCCCTAACTGTGGAACTGGGTTCGAGTCTCACCATTGGCTTAACATCAATCAATCAATCAAGACATTTATATTGTGCACTACTCACCCGGAGGGTTCTCAAGGTGCTTAGGGGGGGGGGTCTGCTACTGCTCGAACAGCCATGTCTTGAGCTGTTTCCTGAAAGCGAGGTGGTCCTGGGTCAGCCGAAGGTGGATGGGCAGAGATTTCCATGTCTTGGCCGCCAGGTAGGAGAAGGATCTTCCTCCGGAGGTGGCTCTCTGGATGCGAGGGACGGCCGCGAGGGCGAGGCGTGCGGATCGTAGCTGGCAGGTGGGCGTGTAGAAGGTGAGGCGGTCGTTGAGGTATCTTGGGCCCAGGTCGTGGAGAGATTTGTGTGCGTGGGTGAGGAGTCTGAACGTGATCCTCTTGTTAACAGGGAGCCAGTGCAGGTCTCTCAGGTGGCTCGAGATGTGGCTGCGTCGGGGGACGTCTAGGATGAGTCGGGCGGAGGCGTTCTGGATGCGCTGAAGTCGTTTCTGAAGCTTGGCTGTCGTTCCGGCGTAGAGGGTGTTCCCGTAGTCTAGTCTGCTGGTGACGAGGGCCTGGGTGACCGTCTTCCTGGTCTCGGTCGGGATCCATCGAAAGATCTTGTGGAGCATGCGGAGGGTATGGAAGCAGGATGAGGAGACGGCGTTGACTTGTCTGGTCATCGATAGGGAGGAGTCCAGGATGAAGCCCAGGTTGCGTGCATGGTCCGTTGGTTTTGGTGCGGTGCCTAGGGCTGGGGGCCACCAGGAGTCGTCCCATGCAGAGGGTGATGGTCCAAGGATGAGGACTTCTGTCTTGTCCATGTTAAGTTTCAGGCGGCTCATGTTCATCCACTCTGCGACGCCTTTCATCCCTTCGTGTAGGTTGGTTCTGGCGGTGTCCGGGTCACTGGTGAGGGAGAGGATCAGCTGGGTGTCATCGGCGTAGGAGATGATGTTGAGGTTGTGTTGGCATGCGATGGCCGCGAGGGGTTTCATGTAGACGTTGAAGAGGGTGGGGCTGAGCGACAATCCTTGCGGGACGCCGCAGATGACTCCGGTGGCCTCAGATTGGAACGGAGGGAGGCGAACTCTCTGTGGTCTTCCGGCGAGGTACGAGGTGATCCATTCCAGAGCCTTTCCTTGGATACCGGTGATGTTGAGGCGTTGGACTAGGGTGCGGTGGCAGACAGTGTCAAATGCTGCGGAGAGGTCCAGGAGGATGAGGGCCGTTGTTTCCCCGTTGTCGAGCAGGGCTCGGATGTCGTCGGTGGCTGCGATGAGGGCGGTCTCGGTGCTGTGGTTGGCTCGGAAACCGGATTGCGATGGGTCGAGAGATCCGTTCGTCTCGAGGAATGCGGACAGTTGCTTGTTGACGATCTTCTCGACGACTTTGGCAGGGTAAGGAAGGAGCGAGATTGGGCGGAAGTTCTTGAGGTCGGTTGGGTCCGCTGTTGGTTTCTTCAGCAGTGCGCTGAGCTCGGCGTGCTTCCAGCTCTCTGGGAAGGTGGCTGTGTCGAAGGAGATGTTGATGATGTCACGGAGGTGGGGTGCGATGGTGGAGGCTGCCTTGTTGAATACATGGTGGGGGCATGGGTCTGTCGGAGATCCGGAGTGGATGGTGTTCATCATGCGGGCCGTGTCCTCAGGAGTCACCTTGGTCCAAGCCTGGAGAGTGACGGCGGGGTGCGTAAGTTCCACCGATGGGTGCGGGGGTGGAGTGCCGAAGCTCTCGTGGATGTCGGCAATCTTGTGGTGGAAGTACGAGGCGAGGGAGTCGCAGAGGTCCTGTGAAGGAGTGATGTCGTTGCTTCCGGAGCTGGGGTTGGAGAACTCCTTGACGATGTTGAAGAGCTCCTTACTGTCATGGGCGTTGTTGTCCAGTCGTTCCCTCAAGGATTTCTTCTTGGTGGTGCGGATGAGTTGGTGATGTCTGCGGGTTGCGAGTTTGAGGATGGTCATGTTGTCGGCGGTCCTGTTGAGGAGCCAGGCCTTCTCGAGGGTGCGGCAGTTCTTCTTGGAGTCCTTGAGTGCGTCGGTGAACCAGGGGGCTTTCTTGCTTCTGGGCTTGGTGCTTGGTTTCTTCAGTGGGGCGAGGTCGTCGGCACAGGTGGTCAGCCACTGCGAGAGGTTGCGGGCTGCTGCGTTGGGGTCGGTTGTGCTGACAGGTGGGTTCTGGCTGAGGGAAGAGGTAAGCTGGTCGTCAGTGATCTTGCTCCAGTTTCTGTGGGGAACCTGCTTCGGGTGGTGGTGGACCGTGTTCTTCCTGAAGCTGAAGTGAACGCAGCTGTGGTCGGTCCAGTGAAGTCCGGTGGAGTGGTGGAAGGTGATGTGTTTGCTGGACGAGAAGATTGGGTTGAGCATGTGGCCGGCGTAGTGCGTGGGGGTGTCGACCAGTTGCCTGAGTCCGAGGTTGGCGAGGTTGTCCAGCAGGGCGGTGGTGTTGCGGTCGCTGGTGTTCTCCAGGTGGAAGTTGAGGTCCCCTAGGAGGATGTAGTCGGTGGAGGGGAGGGCGTGCGGGCTGATGAAGTCTGTGATGTCATCGCAGAACTGTGATTCTGGGCTTAATCTCCCTGTGCCTAAACGCCAAAATGATTGTGTCCTGGTATAATGTAATGTAATGTAATGTATAATGTAACTGGTGCTCATGTAAAGCAATCCAATACCTTTGTGCCGTGTTAGGCTTTATAAACCTGCAAACAAATGCAAAACAAGAGGGAGGAGGGTGGGAAATAAAGGCAGGTGTGAGTGGTTTAAAGTGAACAACGGTGGGGAGGTGCTGAAGAGTAAAAAGGAGTACCTGAAGGAGCCTGTGGCCAGTGAAAGGACACTGGCCAGAGAAAGCAGTACTTGATCCTTGTTCCACTGCAAGGAAAAGAAGACTGAAGTCCAGGAGGAAGCCGGAGACAATGAGGAGAAGGCGGCAACCAATAGGTAGCAAGGAAACAAGAGTGACCTGGGGGTCAACCAATGGCAAGTAAAGATATGTAATGGGTGGCTCTAAGACCCTTTTAAGAATTTTTTTTTTTACAAGAGATTTCGCAAGCGCTGTGCAGGTGAAACCTAGAAATAACAAATAATTAAATACACCAAATCTATTCAAAGTGAACTACTCGAACAAAGGAAATAAACAACCTCACAACAGCTGTATGACAGCAAATACAGTACCTATGTCACAACAGTATTATGAGCTACAAAACATCTACAAAATACTGTATCACATTGAGGAGTGCAAAGAGAGAAAAGTAGTGGAGTAGTAGAGAGTAACAAATATAGATCAGATTTAATTTTCTGATGTAAGGTTGATAAAGATACATGTCTATGTTCATCACATATATAATTCCAACATGTCTCCTTTCTCCCTTTTTCTTCTTCTCCCTTCTTCTTTCTCTTCCTGTTATCCTTCCCTTTCTCTTCTTTTCAATTTCTCTTTCTCTCATCCTATTGTTTTAATAAAAAAATGACAAAACTTCTTCAACTACTTATGATTCTTTTTTCATTATATGTGCAATACCTTTAAGTGATAACTTGTATTGCAAATCTTACTTATTTTGTTATTGCTATTTATATTATTAATAAACATTATTATTATTTTTTTTAACCCTTTCGCTGTGGCGGGAATTCCGCCGCAGCGCTGGGGGGGGGGGTTTGGGGGCAGCGCGGTGGCGCTGTGCTCATGACGGAGCCACTCCGTCATGAGCCACGGTTGAGCTGTGCTCATGACGGAGTGGTTCCGTCATGACTCCGCCCACTGCGCTAATCGCCCGCACAGGCGGGGAATCAGCGCAGCGTGGGAGGAGCGGCCGCCAACGGCCCCGGCATGACGGAACCATTCCGTCATGAGCACACGGCGACCGTGGCTCATGACGGAGTGGTTCCGTCATGAGCAGGGGAGGGGTTAAACTGTATCGCTCACTGTCCTGTAAAACTAAAGTTTGAGACCTTCAAGGATTGAAATATTGTGAATGTCAGGCATGCAGAAGGCACTCTACACTTCCCAACATTCTTACCCAGCCACAGGACCGTGCTAACACTGAAACACCATGAGAAAGAACAACAAACCTCATATAGGATTGCTGGGGGCAGGAGGCATCATTGTGTCACTTTATTGTTTCGTTATTATGGGGTAGTGTCAGAGGGATCAAGCCTGGCATATAAAATGTTTTATTCTTCCTTGTGAACTACAGATTGACTATTTCCCAATGAAGATGTGCTGGAAAGGCAATTCATATGTATGTCTGAAACTTCAACGCAATGAACACAAATATGAAAAGAATTGTCTCTCTGTCACAGTTTTATTAAAATCTGTTTGTGGGTGGGTCTGTCTAAGAAAGAATTCCTTATGTTTTACTTAATTGTACTTTTTATCAATTCACCAAATGAGTGGAAACTAGTTTCAATAGTGCATTAGTTCTTGAGACCACAATACTTACTTGCATCATTTTGCTGCCCAGCTTTTCGATCATTTCTCCTTCACTGTTTTGTCTTTCATGGAAAGTAGCTATGCCCATGGAACAGGGTGTTGTTATGCCGGCTGATGAGATGAGAACAACTTTAACATATCTAATAATATCATACAGATTGCGATAATCGGAATCGTTCACCAAATATCACAGAATAGTCATGGTTAGGAAACTCATGCACACAAAGAATTACACTTTAATTCAATAATATTTGGTACTCATTAACAGTAAAATATTGCATCCATCTCCCTTACCATGAACATACCTCACTGTGAAGTCTTGGGGAAAACTGTTGCAGTAATACCTCACTCAGAATTACCAAAATCATGGAGAATTCTAATTAACAGGTGCAGTATTACCGCGCCATTAGGAAGAATTACCACAAAAATGAGTGTTTTCACACAGATTTCCTCAGGGTTTCCTCAATGTCTGTACATTTTTTCCAGATCTATTATTTATTCTAAAAAGTGTTTACTGGTGCACTATTTTCTGGGGGAAAATTGCAAAGCTATGGTCTAACTACATCTCTTGTATTCCTGATTCTTACAGAAATACAATTGTTCACCGAATAAGGATTACTGAGTAAGAAAGTATAATATTCGATGAAAGTTTAAGATTGTTAAGCATTAAAAAAAACACACATATGACTGCTACATTGAAAACAGAGATCCGATGACAGAGATCCTGGCTTCATAAAAATTTACCCAAAAAACAGAACACAATGCTCTGCACAGGCCAGCACAGAAAGGACAGACTTGGCTTTCAGACCCGTTATGATCTGGCTTGACAACTCAGCTAGAGACAGACAATTATGTGAAAATCACTAGAGAGGGTTGTGACTCCGCCCATATGTTGTGAACGAGGAGGACATGTTTTGAATGGCTAGAAGTTGTATGCATCTACAAAAATCTCCATGCCCTCCACACTGCTGTGATCATGTTTCATTTTATTTATCCAGCTGCCTGAGCGTGAACTTTCAGGGTCACCGGTGACATTGTAATGCTATCAATGTGTCATAGATAACTAGATAATTTATGGTGTTTTTCTCTGCAAGCAGCGAAGATGGTGGTTAGTAACCTATAGGGACTTTTATTTTGCTTTAAAGTACAACAGTTGCCTGACCCTTTAACCTACACCAATATTATTTTACAGTTATTTGCTATGTTTCTATTTTCTTGAAATGTTTCACAATACAAATAGCAGTGTGAAATACTCACAGGTGAATAGATAGATCTATGACTAAGGGAGATTTCCTACTCCTACCCCAGATAATTTTCAGGCACATGCAAGATAGGTTCACAATTGTTGTATTTTTCATGGGGTAACCTTTTTCCCTCATCAGTATGTGTAAGGCAGTCTACATCACTGTGGTGATAGGGAGTAAGACCTCCGACCCACGGTCTAGGTCCACTCTCTGTGCTGTTTCTTGCCTCCAGACCCCGACCTCCTCCTTGCAAGGTTTGAGGCTGCTGTCCGCTCCTGCGCCTGCTGCCTGCTCAAACTGGGACCAGACTGCCTGCAACCACCGTAACCTTTCTCAGCCGTTTTTTTCTTAATTTTTCCCTGTTGTGCCACTGTTATTGTGCCCATCTGTGTCTTGCTCTAATTCCACGACTGTTTTCATTTTCTCGTGCCTGCCTGTTCCTTTCTCCATTCGCTCCTGCGGCCCCTCCCCCCCGGAATTCCCCCCGGAAATTCCCCCGCGGAATTCCCCCGCACCCACCTCCCAGCCTCTCCTCCCTCCCACCTCCGCTACTTAATGGCAGCCGCTGCGCGTTCGCGCAGCGGGTGCGCCCCTGGCGCACCGAAGGCTCGCCAAAGACAAGCAATCTGTGCCCGTACGTGACCCGACCGCAGCCAGCGCCAGGAACCCTGGACCTCCCACTACCCATCGCTACGACACCACCACCCTTCTCGCACTCAACCTTGGAAGACTTAGAGAATGCCAACAGGCCTCGCCAAACACGACCCACGGCCAGTTCTCCTGCCTCCACTGCCACAAGACCCTCACTCCCACCCCGGCCTCCAACACCGCTGACACCAGCACCGGCGACACCCTAAAATGCATCCTCCTCAACGTACGCTCCGTACACAAACACGCCATGGAAATCTGGAACCTACTCGACTCTCTTTCACCCGACATCGCCTTCTTCACAGAGACCTGGGCCAACACATCCTCCACCCCCGACATCAGCACCGCCATCCCAGATGGATACAAGATCCAGAGGAAAGACCGCCCCAACCACCCAGGAGGGGGCCTCGCCACCACCCACAAGAGCACCCTCTGCCTCACAACCTCCAGCGAAACATTCACCTCCGCCAAACACCTGCACTTCCAGATCCAGACCACCCCCAAAGCCACACTCCGAGGAACCCTCGTCTACAGCCCCCCGGCCCCCGAACATCCTTCGCCACCACGATCACCGACTTCATCGCAGCCCACGCCATCGCCTCAGCAAACTACATACTCATTGGAGACCTGAACTTCCACCTTGACAACCCCAGCGACCCCAACTCCACTATCCTTCGTGACAACCTCGCCAGCATCGGACTCGTCAACACACCAACCCACAGAGCAGGACACACCCTCGACCCCATCTTCGCCGTAGGAAACAGCGTCCAATTCAGCCACACAATGCAGCTAAAATGGACCGACCACCACTGCGTACACTTGGCCATCAACAAACCCAAGGCACCCAAACCAGCCCCACGCCAACCACGAAGGAACTGGAGCAAGGTTATTGACGAGCAACTTAACTCCACCCTCACCCGAGACAACCACACCTGGGCACACAAATGACGCAGCCAGAGAACTCCACACCTGGATCTCCGACTGTGCAGATGAGCTCGCCCGCTACGCAACCCCAACAGACAACTACCCAGGAAAGCCACCTGGTTCACCACCACTCTCCAAGCAGCCAGACGCTCCTGCAGACACCTGGAGAAGAACTGGAGAAACACCAAGACAATCAAAAACCACACCACCTACAAGGACGCCATGACGGACTACCACAACCAGATCAGAGCCACCAAGAGAAACTTCATCCACAACAAAATCCTGGCAAACTCCACCAACTCCAAGGAAATTTTCAGTGTCATTCAAGAATTCACCAACCCACGCAGCGAAGCCACAGACAGCACCTCATCCCATACCTCTGCGACAAGCTTGGAACCTATTTCCACCTCAAGATCAAAAACCTCTACGACAACTTCATCGGCCATCCACCAGATGCCACAGACAGCCCCCCGCCCCCCAGAAACACCAGCCAGCCCATCATCTCAAACTGGACACCAATCACAGCCGAGGACACCGCCTTGACGATGAAAAGAATCCACTCGGGGGCCCCCACTGACCCCTGCCCCCTTACCACAGAGCCACGGCCGCCATCGCACCCAAACCACAATGCACCATCAACACCACCTTCAAAACAGGCACCTTCCCAGATGACTGGAAGCGCGCAGAAGTCAGACCTCTGCACAAGAAGCCCACAGCTGACCCCACCAACCTCAAGAACTATCAGCCCATCTCGCTCCCCCCCTTCACAGCCAAAGTTGCAGAGAAGACAGTCAACGGAAAACTGACATGTTTCATTAAAGAGAACGCAGTCCTCGACCCGTCCCAATCCGGATTTCGAAGCAACCACAGCACAGAGACCACCCTACTCGCCACCACAGATGACATCCGCACCCTCCTGGACCAAGGCCACTCCACAGCCCTCATCCTGCTCGACCTATCAGCGGCCTTCAACACCATCTCCCACCGCACACTAGTCGCTAGACTACATGACGCAGGCATACAAGGAACAGCCCTGGACTGAATCCGATCATTCCTCACCGGAAGAAGCCAAAGGATCAGACTCCCACCCTTCCTCTCCGACCCCACAAAAATCACCTGCGGAGTCCCACAGGGTTTATCCCTGAGCCCCACCCTCTTCAACAACTTCATGGCCCCTCTCACAGCCATCGTCCAACAACACGGCTTCAACATCGTATCCTACGCCGACACCCAGCTCATCCTCTCCCTCACCAAAGACCCCACCACTGCCAAACTCAACTTCCAGAAAGGAATGCAAGACATCGGAGTCTGGATGACCAGCAGCTGCCTGAAGCTCAACGCCGAGAAGACAGAAGTCCTCATCCTTGGTACCACCCCTTCTGCATGGGACAGCACCTGGTGGCCGACCACCCTCGGAACCCCACCTACCCCCTCAGACCACGCCAAGAACCTTGGCATCGTACTCGACTCATCACTCACCATGAACCGACAGGTCAACACCGTCACCTCCAGCAGCTTCAACACCCTCTGCATCATCCGCAAGACCTTCAAGTGGATTCCCACCTCAGTCAAGGAAGACAGTCACCCATGCACTCATCACCAGCAGGCTGGACTATGGAAACGCACTCTACGCCGGCATCAACCAGTCCCTACTCCGCAAACTCCAGACAATACATAACACTGCCGCCTGACCCGTCCCCGACACAAACACATCAGTCAACACCTATGAAGTCTCCACTGGCTCCCCGTGGAGAAAAAAGTCACTTTCAAAATCCTCACTCACGCCTACAAATACCTACACAACAAAAGACCCAAATACCTCAACAACAGAATCAACTTCCACGTACTCAAAAGAAACCTCCGATCTTCCAACCTCGAACTGGCATAAACCCAGCGCATCCACAGAGCCAGAGCAGGCGGAAGATCCTTCTCTCACATTGCAGCCAAGACCTGGAACGAGCTACCGGCAGACATCAGAAGCACCCCCTCCCTGAACACCTTCAGGAAGACCCTCAAGACCTGGCTCTTTGGCTAAACAGATCTGCGGACCCCCCCCCCCCCCTCAGCGCCTTGAGACCCTCACAGGTGAGTAGTGTGCTTACAATTCCCTGAATGAATGATTGACTCATTGATTGATTGATTGATTGAATAGGTGAAATTCACATTTTATCTTTTTAGCTTCACAAGGAAAACTTTTTTCCACATTAAGACTTCCTTTCCAGAACACCCTCAAAATTTTGAGAGATTTTATGCTCACTTTTAGCACCGACTGGGTCACAGTGGTGTAAGTTTAGAAATTTGGGACAAGCATAGCAAATACATATGAAATTCAGATACAACTCTGGAATTAGAGATGCCATGAGGATCACTAAATCCCAGTTAGCAATTTCCCAAGTTTTTAGGTCTGGTGTTATTCAAAACTTTTTGATTTTAATTGTAGAATTTTTTTTTTTTAAATATACTCACTCATTTTTTTTTTTTTTTTTTAATTATTTTTATTGCAGGAATCAGTAATTCGTTACATAATCGGCCAGCATTATATATCAAGCCATATCAATGAGACACAACCCTCCGTCCCCCCACCGTGAGTCGCTTACACAGCCATTTAGCCCACAACCCTAGGGTCGGGCGGCGGAATTCAATGGGGGCTCAGAAGGATGTCGAAGCTGGCCTGGATGACCCATTGTCCGTCATCTGCTTTTCCAAACAAGCCTATAAACCCAAAAAGAACACCCCACCCTTAAAACGCTACAAACCCAGGAAAACCCACCCACCCCCGCCATCAGCGCACGGCAACAACCGCAACAGGATCTACTAAAGGACCCATGGGGAGATCAACAAAGCTGAAAAGTGCAATCGTCTATCGGGACACGGGGCGAGCCGCTTCCTCACGTTCAGAGTCGCTGGGGGCGCAATAATCCCTAAGGGCCTGCACTAACATCTCCCATTCCAGCGCTGCCTCCTGTGCCTTCTCATTACGCTGCCTCCAAGCTAGCTGGTATCTTAGCGTGCTCTCCCCCGCCGCCCACTTCAAAAGTTCGCTGTGCCACCTGCCTCCCGTCGGACCAGCTCGTGCCTTCCAGTTCCTGGTCACCTCCCGTTTAGCAAGGAGCAACCCCAAATCAATGAACTTGCTAGATATTTTATTCTTCGGGGTATGAGGGAACCAGTGCAGGAGACCCACCGCCGCGTCAAACGATAAGGATCTCCCCGTCGTCTCCTCCAGGGTCTTCCCCACTTCTACCCAATAGGATGTCAATCCCGGGCAGGCCCACAGCATGTGGAGAAGGTCCGCCTCCTGGGCCGGGCACCTGGGGCATTCCGCCGAAGTTGTAGCAAAATATCGCCTGATTTTCACCGGGGTCAAATATGCTCTATGGAGCACGTAGTAGTGGACCAATTGAAAGCGGGCGTGGCGTGTGCCCTTCCAGGCTCGCCGCACCAGCTGGGACCAGGTCGTCTCCGGGATCTCCTTGCCAATGTCCTCCTCCCAACGGTGTCTCAGGGTGGTGAGGGGAGCCAGCCCCTCATTGATCAGCCTGCCGTAAAGGCAAGTGACCGCCTTTACCGTGCCCGCAGACATCATCACGTATTGGCATACCGGCTAAATATACTCACTCATAAGGGCATTCAGACAGCTATGTTTGTCGATTGGTCTGTTTGTGGGTCATTCATATTTTTGTTCCGCCCAACAGCATACAGCATAGGGCACAAGGTCAACAAACTGCAGCCACTGGGCTACCTCTCTGTGAGAAGACATTCTGCTGCTGCACAATGTGCATTTGGACACTATTAGAACTGGGGGTCTCTAGTTGGCTGAGGTAGGTACCTTAGTCCAAATAGGGACCCTTGCTTCTAAGTCAGGGAAAGGAAGGACACCTTCTCAGATAGCCTCTGCTCACCCCTTCGATAGCTTGGCATGAGCAGCAAGGCTTATCTTCAAGGCAAATGTGTAAAGTATTTGCAACCACGCTCACAGTAACACAGTGATAACACCATAAATGGACACCACACGAGTCTCATAAAAACAATTATATGTTTATAACGAAAAGATACGATGAGACCAAATGATAAAAATCCAACATATGTTGAAATATTTCACCTTGCCGGTTATTAGGCCAGCAAGCACTAGCAGGTTCTTACAGTATTAATGAGCCATTCTCAATGATCTAAAGCAGTCATAATACAATGCTATGCAGTTTCTAATGCAAGATTCAGGTAATTTGTAATGCACCAATCAGGCAGTTCGTAATGCGGAAATAATGCAATTCATAATGCAACAATCAGGCAGTTCGTAATGCAAAAATAAGGCACTTCGTAATGCAACAATCAGGCAGTTCATAATGCAAAAATAAGGCACTTTGTAATCTAAGAATCAGGCAGTTCGTAATGCAAAAATAAGACACTTCGTAATGCAAAAATCAGGCAGTTCATAATGCAAAAATAAGGCACTTCATAATGCAACAATCAGGCAGTTCGTAATGCAAAAATAAGGCAGTTCGTAATACAACAATCAGGCAGTTTGTAATGCAAAAATAATGTACTTTGGCACCGATCGCGGTGCTCTGGACGGTCTCTATGCCACTCTTACTGACTTGCGCTCAGCTACTGCCAAAACATGCCCCAAACACTGTTATGATGGAAAACAAAGTACAATTCCACACTCCGGCCCCGGTACTGCCACTCTTCGGCACATACGGGCCACGATACGGACTTGAGCGGAGGCTCGCGCTACAAAGATGGGAAAGGCCGAGAGCGTTTCTCTCGTAGCCCGCACCCCGCCCCAGGCGGCGACACACGCACGCTCGCTGAGCGTTACCTGGGGGTGTGATCTTACTCTCCTCTCCTCGCACCTTGGGCCTCCGGTGCGACTTCATTGATCTTGGGCAGTGGAACTCGGACCCCCGACGGTGATGGTTCGAGGTCTCTCTTTGGCGAAGGCAGGCTCGGGCCAGCGGCGGTGACTTCTCACAGCTCCTCTGGGGATGCCGGTCCGGGCCGATGGCAATGACGATCGCAGCACTTCTGGTCACGCTGTTGATCGAAGCAGAGAACATGACTGCTCCGGGACACAGTGACGGGGCAATTCCCACAAAGGTCTCAGGCTGCAACAGGGCACATGCACACAGCATCGCTGAGACTCACTTGAGCTCCGGGTGTACACGATCACAGGGCAATACTCGCAAAGGTCTCAGGCTGTACAAAGAACACGCACACAGCGTTACTGAGACTCACTTGGACTTCAGGTGCAGACGATCACAGGGCAATCCTCACGAAGGTCTTAGGCTGCATGAAGCACACGCGCACAGCGTCGCTGAGACTCCCTTGGACTCCGAGTGTACACGATCACAGGGCAATACTCACGAAGGTCTCAGGCTGCCCGAAGCCCACGCACACAGCGTCCCTGAGTCACACTTGAAAACTTTTATGTTCCTGAGTTTCCACAACAGGGAGCCAGCTCTCCTCAGGCCCTTGGAGACATGTTACTTCAGGACACAGCACACAGCAAAGTCCTTTCAAGCAGGGGGACACAGCACACAGCAAAGTTCCTTAGCCTTTCCTTAGTTAAATCAGCAAACTGCAGGCCAGCCCCAGAACACACATAAAAGGGTCAGTCCTTCTCTTCAGTCTCTTCAGCTGTTCTTCCTTGACAGAGGTTCCTCTTGACCGCGAAGTAGTTTCAATCCTTTTCAGTCTTTATCAGTCCAACATTCAGGGGTTTCAGCTCTCATAGTTATACCCCTAAATGTCTTTGAAGTCTTTGTGTTCAGGGGCCACTGACCCCTGTCAAAATCAGTTCTGGGAGTCTCCCTGCCAGTGGCACCCACTTCCTTTGATAGTGGGGGTCTGGTTCCTCAATCACTCAGCAGGAGATGGAGCCATTGTTTTATGGCGGCAGCCCAGGCCTCTTCACCTCCAGGGGCTACTCCTCCCCCCTACACTCCAGATGCAGGTCAGCCTGTTGCTGTCTCACCTACCCCTCCCCTGGTTCAAGACACTTCCCAGATCCTATCCCATTCAAATCCAGACAGTCAATCCACAGACAGGCAGAGACACAGAATTGTTAGAACAAGGAAACCAGCCATTTCTAAAAGCGTGGTGTTAAAAATGGGTTTTTATAAGTCCTCAGGGGAATTGATGCCTCGACTCACTTGTCCCCAATCAAGTAAGATAGTCGCTCGTCGCCAGTGTTAAAAATAAGCTCGGAACACGCAGGATAAAGTGGATCTGATGTTTAATCAGGAATATGAATAAGAAGGCATCAACAGACTCCGTTCATCACGATCCCCAGCTCCAGTCTGAACCTTCCCCACTAACATTCCATATGACATCCCCACATTCTAGAAATAACATTCCAACTAGATTACAACACGTGGTTTCTAAACACACAATTTAAAAACCACCTTCACCAAAAGATGTGTTATTAAATTGTGAGTTCAGGCACACTAAACTTCACCTCTCAATCTTAAGTCTATGGGAAGATAGGCTGGAAACATATTACTCAGCCTCCCCCATTTTGTCCTGTGGGCAAGATGGCCTTGCAACAGTGAAAAACTAAATGGAGAGTTTTTCACTGTCAGGACATGGTACAAACCTTAGTATATGTCCTACCTTTCACATACACTGCACCCTGCCCAGGGGGGTACCCTGGGCCCACAATAGGGGTGTCTGATGTGCATAAAAAGGGAAGGGTAAGGCCTGGCAGGTGGGTGCCCTTTGTCAGGACATCAACGCATTTTAACAAACTGCGCGCAGGCACTGCAGTGGCAGGCCTGAGATCTCTCTTCAGGGCTACTTGTGGGGGTGGCACAATTAGTGCTGCAGGCCCACGAGTAGCATTTGTATTACTAGCCCCGGCACACATAGTTGACGTTACTAGGGACTTTAGTAGTAAGACAAACATGCCAATTATGGACAACCAATTACCATTACACTTTAAACAGGGAGCACTTGCACTTTGACACTGATCAGCAGTGGCAAAGTGCCCAAAGCATTTAAGTTGGCAACACCATGTCAGAATAAAGGTCTAGGGGGAAGGCAAAAAATGTAGGGAACTTTAGCCAAAAAGGGCCAAGTCAACAGACACAAAAAGTAATCGTCTTGTATTGTTTTTCAAAAAACTTTCACAAACATTTGCAAAGCCAATAATCAAAAGTCACCCCCAGACCTATTGGATTTGCTGATGCTCACCTTACTTGAAACGCGAAATAGCAATGGAAATCGTTTATTCACCGATTACTAGTTTTTACCTAAACACCGGTCACTTCCTGATGTGGTGATTATTCATAATATCTATTAGACTGCTACCGAATGAATCATGACTGACAGCCAACATGCAATGAGGGCCTATTTTCGCTGACAGCTCTTCGGACACTGCTACGTTTCCCCAGGGTGTCATTTACGACTGTAGAAAACACAGAGCACTCAACAAACGAGTTTTAAGTTCTATTTTTACACAGAAAAAAAATGCTAGTTTTGCTTTTATGAATAAGGATTTGGGGTGATGTTTCAACTATTTCCATATATATTTCAAACGTAAGAGCTGACAAGATCTGAAAAATAGGCCCTCGGTATCCAATTCCAATTTAAATATACGTCTATTTGGTTTATCACATAACGTAAAACGAAAAAATGCTACAAAGCCAACATATAAAATAAACATAAAACATAAAAAGTGTAAAATCGCATTCATAATCCCAGTATAAATAATACTTCTTTTAAAATCTAGCAACATGTTTTATAAAAAAGACTAATTTTTGTCAAAGTCTGTCAGTCCTTCTCTCCTGTGGTGTTTTAAGTGATTAAAATGGTTTGCGACCTAGTCTTGGAGTCCAAAAGACATTCTATGGTGAAAGTAAAATCTTTAATTCTTTTTAGTCACTTTGGTATGAGTGGAACTGCCTGTTCACCAGCGCCTTTCCCTCACACCAGTGGCTTCGGATCGGCACATGCCTTCAATTGGATTCCACATAGGTATATGCAGAAATAGTACTTAACCAATTTAAATGTTGTTTGCAGAATGCAAAGTAACATAGAATATCCAATAAGATAAAAGAAAACGCATGAGTAATGAAAGAGTAGCTAATAAAACAATGACACAATCAAAAGAATTGCAAAAAGTGACATCCGCAGTTTGCAATATTGGCGTCATATATTGTTGCTAAATTGTGAAATGCAGTAAAGCGTGAGACTACGGTAATAATTCCGTACAAGGCTTGCTGTGGAGTTTCCCAAAATATGTATTATGTGAAATAAAATAAAGTATATTTTTTAAAACAAAAAGAATGGCCTTTCATTTGTGAGTTTTTTTTTACCCTGCAACCATTCTAGCTCCTCCCTCCACCACCCAAAACGCACGCAAAACAAATCATTTTAGGAAATATTAACTATGGCAGTTATTAAAACTACCTGCAGCAGAGTTCACCTGTATAAATAATTACCGCCAATGAAGCAATCATTTGAGTCACACTCTCCTTATCTCTGCTGGTTTCCCCTGATAAAGAGTAACTAATCTGCATTTAAACATTTCTTTAGGCCTAGCAACCTGTTGAAGGGCTTCTTAATGGGACAATCCATCACTCATTGATAAGTACTGTTTGCACACGTAACAACTAATTGTAAAAATAAATAGGTCACTAGGATCTTTTCAATCGATACAGGGAACTTTAGGTTCAGAAACTGAATAGGTTGCAGTTTTAGATTAAGTGAGTGTTAGGTTTCACGTGATATTGGCAACAGCAGTAAGCTTTTCAGAACTACAAGTATATTCAGTGCATAGGCATTGACTGTGTGTTTGCACGCAGTGTATGGAAACAAATATATGTGTACACAGAGCAAGAGGTAGAGAATGCTTTCTCCTGAGTGGCTGAAAAAGAGGTAAATACGTTACTATAGGTCAGCCAACATATATTAGCTGGTTGCACACAAAATACTTTTCAGCTGTTTGTAGTTCTACAAAACAGTTCTTCATAGACTAGGTAAGAGGAAACATTTACTCTCCAGAACAGAAATAAGGGTTTATGATCCAAATAGCTTTCACAGGGAAAACTATATGGAACTCTGCCAAAGGAATGGCCAGGGAAGTCTAGCTGTAATGTCCTTACCTGCACCATCGCAGCCCTTGAAGGGGTCGTCAGACTACCCTTAATCGGCCAGTGAGGAACTAGTGTGTAGTGACAGCGGCAGAAGGATGGGTAGGTAGGTGCACCCCACTGTCACAGTACACTTGCACACGGGCCACAGAAGGAACCTCATGAGTATTCCTGGCACTCTATAAATGATGGGCAGTGAGACTATATGGCAAGCATGAGTCGAGGTGCCGTTTGCCACTTCCGGATCTGACACTGAACAATATCCAAGTCCTCACATGTTTTTTGTTATTTCTAAAGGTTTCACACAATATACCTTAGGAGCACAAAGATGGGAGTAGACACCCAGAGACCATAAAGCTACAAATGTTGATGGAACATAGAAGGCTCTCAGAAGACTTTCGCTTCTTTTTTCCAATGGTCTATTAACACCAAAGCCTGTCCCAATCGCCATGCGGTAGTTGCACTGGAACTGGGTTGATTTGGACTCCATGTTGCATCCACAATACTCAACAGCGGCATATTCAGTCAGCGGTCTTACGTTTGACAGAGTACACTTAGGCATTGTACCACAATTGTCTTGTACTATAATATTGTACCACAATATTACAGTCGAAATATCAACATAAATATTGTGGTCTAAATAGTGTTTACTAAAATATTGCCCATGGGAATTATTAGCAGGAAATATACACCAAATGGAACAATTGCTTTACAAACAATATTTAAGACAAAATATTTATGTCAGACAATATTTCTGTACATGATTTTAAGACATACGGCTATATCTTGGAAACCTGAGAGGCCCTAGAAGAGTCCATTAGAAAAAAAGAATAGATCCAGGGCATTTTCCTAAGTTGGTGGTATAATAAGGGTGGACCGATGTGGGTTAACTAGCGCAAAGGTGGTGCCCTGAACCCATAACTCTCAAAGGAGGGAAAGTTTGGAGTGTCAAGGCTTATCACCTCAGGAGTTGACATCCTGAAAAGTGTTCTCAAAAGGGTTGTCAGTCTCCTGCCCCTGCAGATTCAGTGGTGAACTCTAACTTGAGGGCTTCCCTGAGAAACTCAGGGCTCAATAGCTGTCCTGAGTCTTAAGTGGAGAAAAAGGCTAAATACCAAGCAGTTTTCAGTAAAAATATCTGCCTTCAGGAGTCAGCTCCCATTGGTGGGTGTACTGCACACATACAGCACACACTAGTATACCAGGGTGAGGAAATCCACTCAAAAGATATTTCTGCTGCTGACCAAGGTGCAAAATCTGCAGCTTAGGTACGCAAAATAACAGCGATAACTAGAAAGTCATAACACTGAAATACCTTCAGATATATGGCCATCACACAAAAACAATGCTCCACATCTGGGCTTGCCCACAAAATATATTTACTTTTTGGGATCAGACACACTCTCTAAGTTCACAAGAGTAGTAGTATAACACCAGAATACACTTTCCTGGAGGTACACAATAAAATATGCATCTCCCATTTCAAATACTAAGATAAAAAATGATTTGATTTTGAAATATGGAAAAACACTATCTCTGAATAGGAGATATGGGGATAAAATCATGGGACACTCTCTCTAGGTTCACAAGAGTAGAAGTATAACATCAAAATATACTTTCTTGGATGTATAAAATAAGATATGCATCTCCCATTTTCCAATGCTGAGATAGACAATGATTTTGAAATATGGAATAATACTATCTCTGAATAGGAGATATGGGGATAAAATCATGGTACATTTGAGGATATGATACTATTTTTCCTGCATTTTTCAAGACCTTATCCAAAAGATTTTGTGATCCTGAATGGCACGGTACAAAAATCTGCGAGTTTGGTTTCAGTTACATAGATATCTTACTACATCTTCAACACCCCATCAAAACTATTCTCACTTTCTAAATTGAATAGACAGTAGAGATTAAGAGTGATGCAGTGTTGGTACTGATATGTTTCACACTGGTATGCATGCATGAAGGGAACATGTATTTGTAATATACATAGAAATCAATGTCACGGGTAATTTGATAAAGGTATTCCAGGTTTACTCGCAAACAAGATGGAACCTAGATATGGTAAGATTCAAGCTATAAAGTATACTGTTGGTAAGCTCTGCCACGTGTGGTCTCATTATGATTCTTGAACCTCAATGAAGCAACACATTGAATCCTTCAATGTCTATTCAGATGTGAATGTTTTACTTAAGGGTCCTATGCATGGTAATGGATGTGTACCCCTGGCCAGAGAGCCCAACCTGTAAATATTGCAGTGCAGTAAGGATGAAAGCCTGTGCAGCACCATTTCGATGACCCCATGTGCCAGGAGGGGTTACCATGGAAAAGACTGCCTTGCAGATAAGGACTTAAGTCTGTGCTATACTGTAGCGGTAACCTTGCATGTCAGGAGGGGCTGCCGTGGAAGTGACTTCTTTATGTTAAAGGCCGGAGCTTTCTGTGGCAGTTTTGCAGCAACCCTGTATGCCAGGAGGGGATGCCGGGAATAATTGTGCCGTGTGGATCAGGAGGGAGCCCACGAACTGGGAGCAGCAGTGACCCATTGGTTACCAGTAGCAACAAAGACATCTAACCTCACCCCATGGATTGCGTGAGGATGCCATGGAAGCATTGCCACCTTAACAGGATTGAGATCAGGAGCATCAGAATCACCCTCCTCTGTGGGAGCATGGACACTTAACCTGCAGAAGGAGCACAAAAACAACTCTGCCCCCTGTCAGAACATGACTGCTTAGGCTCAGAGAAGAGTTTGTGCTTGCTGAGTGCTTCTACAACACTCACGTGCTTCTGACTTAACCTGAAAAGGACCAGAACTTTTGAGAGTGCCCACAGAAAGGGTACCCTCTAATACAGTGCACGTGTCCACTCCACCGGAGAAGGTAAGACTTGCTACATGCCTACTGGGCCCCGGGCGAACCGCCGCTAACAGTGCTTCGACGCTAAGATACTTTTGACTGTAATGAAAGAGTTAGAGTGGACCCTCAAGTTAAGACCTATTAGTGAGCATTCCCTGGATGTGGCAACCAGTGAATGGGGATTAACCCCAATCACACGGTGAAGAGTGGGTAAAACAGGGACTTGCCAACGAAACACTAATGCTCCAACCTCAAAAGGGAAATGGGTTGCTGTATGTGAATGCTGTACCTTTCATTTGAAGGAGTAAAGAAATAAAATATTTATTTTTGTTATGCAAGTATTTGGCTGCACATTAATTTATTGCTGATGCTGCTGCATGCTCTTTGAGTAATGAGCTGTGTTTACTAATCTGTATCCACACCTCCACCACGAGGGAGCATTAGCCTGTTTGTTCACATCTATCACTGAGAGTCAACTGCAGAAAGGGCACTAGGCCCAGCTGCTCAGAATTCATAGTAGGCTGGGCCCCTGGACATCAGAAGTAAAAGACCTGAAGCTCCACGGGTGGGCCCAGTAGCCCCTGCATGCCATGTGGCCCTCTGAGAGGGGTTCTGACAAATGGCTGCAAGTGGTGGGGTGCCTAATGTCTAAGAGCTTGTATACAGAAGTTGCATTGGTCTTTTCCAATCTGCGCCAGTAGTGCAATAAGTCCAGTTTTATTTTCTTCTGCGCATAAAGAGGGTACACATAGGCAATGGAAAACACAAGGTTGGGAATTGACTTCAGCACCATGTCCATAGATAAGATAAAGGATTTATGAAGGGCAGAAGATGGAAGATTCCCAGAAGTAGGGATAGAGAGGTCCTTGTTAATTTCATTAGGGACCAGTTTGAGACACTGGGTGGAATGAATGAGGATGTAGTTGACTCTGGGGCGGGGACCATGGTAGGAACACAGGGAGAGAGCACTGTGGATTCAGTCTCTAGAATCCCCTTAGCACTGATCTATTCCAGACATATGCAGAATGTGTCCCCTACTGCATTTTCCAGAGGTTCACCCATAAACTTACCTTCTTAAGTTTTTAGACTACACCAGGTGTTTACACCACATCGAATTTCTAGGTTAACAATGTCACTGGTTCCAGGATTAATTCCCTTGGATGGGTTGAGTCTGGCAGAAACCCTGAGCTTGCAGGTGGCACTTCAGAAAGCTAAGGCTGAGGAGGTTGAGAAAATCAGAGGGTTTGAGAGAGAGAAGCTAAGACTAGCTCACCGGACGCAGGAGGAATGGACCTGGAGAAGAAACTACGAGAGAAGAAGGAGAAACTGAAAGGGAGAAAAAACAGAGAGAGTGAGAGGAGACCATTCCCTTGAGAGAAAGAAACTTAGGATGGCAGCAATGACAACTCCATCTGGTATAAGCGGCTCTACATCTAGTTCCAGTCAGGTTGCAGCCAAGGTTCCAAAGGATCTTGTGCATGTGCATATGGAAGGTGAGGATATTTTGGGATTCTTTGTGAACTTTGAAGTCCCTTGTAAGGCACAGGCCTTATATGAGGTATCTAAGGCAGCTGCCTTAATGGGGTGCATTCCATAGGAAGTGAAAGCCATCCTTGGGAGAATACCTGGGGCATATCAGATGTTTTATGACCAAACTAAGGAAGCTCTCCTTAAGCGGTTTAGGCTGAAACCAGCTTAATACCTGCAGAGGTACCATGACTGCAAGAAAGTAGACAGTGTTTAATTCGAGACTTGGATGCATGGTGTAGTGAGTGATTGGAGTGCATGGGAATTGGGATGAGATCAAGGATTTTTAATCCCTTAACCACTTAATGGTGGCAGAGTGACTGAAGAAGGGTGGCTCTACCCCACTTAGGCAATACCTGTATGATGTGACAGAAGAATCCAACAGAATATGCAGTTTTAGCTCTTAAGTGCAGAGCAGCACCGTTCTAAGCTAAAGGGGGAGAAGAACTCTCCACAGACTGCTCCCAAACCAGAGTATTTCTCAGGGGACATGAGGAGGGCCCCGAAAACATGGGAATGCTAATGGTGTATCCAAAAAGGAGCATTAGAAGAAGGGAAGGAAAGAAAGCCTTTCTAAGTCCAAGACGGTGACTTGCTTCCAGTGCCACCAGGTGGAATACTTTAAGAAAGACTGTCAGGTGAAAGAACCTGACCCAGCGTCACCCGTGATAGCAAACATGTTACACATGGTTGAAGGTACCAGGAGGGAACGGTTGCTCTTAACCTAATAGCTACGGCCATTTGACAAAGGGACCCAGATGCTTTGAAGCACATTAATCCTAACACAATGGGATTTGTGCAGGAATCAATGCATCAATGGGAGGAGAGTGTCTTCCCTGAGGGATACTGGAGCCTTCCGCACTATGGTTGAGAGGAAGTACCTTAAGCCTAAGGAGTTAATTGCTGGAACCAAGGATACAGAATTGGTAGCCAGTAAAGGGGAATGGAGTATTCACTTGCTAGGGTTCAGATTGAGCTCAGTGGCAAGGCGGCCATGGTTAATGTTGAGATAAGGGAAACGCAAGGAGCTGGATGACTCTTGACAAACGATTTGACTGCCCCAGGATTGGTGCCAGGACAAGAAGGTTTTATGGCTTTACAACAACAGCTGTATTAACCAGGGACAAGCTCAGAATCAGACTGGGACCATCTCTGATTTGCAGGGACCAGGACAAGTTAGTTTGCAGGAAAGTGCAGACTCCAGGAAGGCAGTGGCCGTGGATGTCATCACTTCTATTCCAGATGGAGGGGAGGATGAGGCTTCAGAAGTGAACTAATTGCTGGAGTCTGGGTAATTTCCATAGCTGCAGGGTTTGCTAGCTGCTGGAGGTCCTACCCAGGAAGAATTCTTCAAGGCACAGAAAAAGTACTCTACAGTGTGAGACCTCGGAAAGAAGCCCAGGAACAAGTCAGCAAAAGAGTGGTTGCGAAACACTATGCTGACTGGGAGTATGGTCTACTTTATAGTGAACTGGTAAATCCCCATCCAGGAAATTGCAGGGGGTTAGGGGTTCCACTGGTGTACAGGACATTACTATTGTCACTGGCCCATTAAGTGCCTTTAGCAGTACACTAAGGGATTAGAAAAACCCAGGATAGGTTGGACCCTCTGTTCTACTGTCCAGCAATGCACAGAGACACAAAGAAGTTCTGAAGAACCAGTCCCACTTGCCAAATATGTGGTAAGACAAGAGGGAGGACTAAGGCGCCATCAGTGCCTCTACTAGTTGTACGTGTTCCATTTGAGTGTGTGGAAATAGACATAGTTGATCAATTTGACTGCCCTCCACAGTTAGGCAACTAGTATATCTTGGTTGTGATGAATCATGCCACCAGGTACCCTGACGCTATTCCTCTGAGGAGCATGACTGCAAAGGTGGTAGTGAGAGCTCTCCTGGGAATCTTTTCTAGGGTTGGATTTCCAAGGTTGGTAATTGCTGACTGGGGAACTAACTTCATCTCTTCTTACATGAGAGAGATGTCGGAGAAAGCTGGTGTGACAAATCACTTCTCCATGGCATGCCACCCACAAACCAACTGTTTGGTGAAGCGGTGTATCAAAACACTGAAGAGCATGATGATAAACCTGACAGAGAACCTCAGGGGCAAGTGGGATCTTCTCCTGCCATGTTCCTTGTTTCCTACCGAAAGATTCCACAGAAGGCAGTACTGTTTGGTCCCTTTGAATTTCTGTAAGGACACCCGGTGCGGGGTCCACTCACCTCAGTTATAAAAGGGTTGGAAGGAACATCAGAGTCTCCACAGAAGGATGTTGTTGACAATGGAAGGATCCTCAGGAAGTTGATGGCACACTACATGACTCAGGCAAAGGAAAACCTTCAGGCTAGCCAAGCGCTGATGAAGGAATGGTATGACCAGAAAGCTCCACTAACTGGTTATCTGGAAGGTTAGGAGGTGTTAGGGTTAAAGCCCATTTGTCCAAGGGCTTCAGAGGTCAAATGGTGTGAGCCATACAAAGTAGTTCAGAAGTCTTCTGAGGACAACTACTGGGTGGGCACAGGTGCTACAAGAGAACACAAAAGGGTGTGCAATGTAAACAGGCTCTAGCCTTAACTCCAGAAAGACTACACAGTGAATGTCATGGCTATGGCAGAGGAAGTTGAGTAGGACAGAGAGATTCTTCCTGACTTGCTGCATAGTGGCTTCAAAGATGGCACTGTTGAAGGGGTTCAATTAGACCCTGTGTTAATGACTGAACAGCAGAGAGAATGTAGAGAGGTGTTGGGATGGTTTGCAACCTATCTCTTCTCACTGACTTCAGAGTTGACACCTGTTTTGGTGCATGACATAGACACAGGTGACAGCCTGCTAGTAAAGGGCACAATGTACAGAATGTCTGACTTGGTTCAGAGATGTATTTAGGCAGAAGTTGACAAGATGTTGGACATGGGAGTCATTGAAAGAGACCTTGTAGTACTTGGTCTAGTCCTGTGGTTCTAGTAGAAAAGCAAGGATCTGCTGACTTGCAGTTCTGTGTGGACTACTGAGCTCTCAATGAGATAATCAAAACTGATGCCCATCCAATCCCAAGAGTGTATGACCTAGTGGATCGTTAGGTCCAGCAAAGTACTTGAGCACCTTCGATCTGACCAGTGGATATTGGCAGATTGCTTTGGCACCAAACGCTAAGGTGAAGATAGAATTTTTTATGCCAGAGAGGCTGTATCAGTTTAAGATGATGCCTTTTGGGTTGAAGAATGCCCTTGACACTTTTCAGCACCTGGTGAGCCAAGTGCTCGTAGGGCTAAAAGAGTTCTGTGTAGCCTACCTGATCAATATTGCGGTGTTCAGCAATTCATGGAAGCATCTCGAGCAAGTGTTAGGTAGAATATAGGTGTCAAAACTGACCATCAAGACGACTAAGTGTCAGGTGGGGCAGTCCTCCGTAGTCTACTTTGGGTATGAGGTGGGAACAGGAAGATTTGCCCATTGGATGCCAAGATTACGTCTGTGAGGAATTGAGAAGTGCCTACTGAAGTAAGGGCTGTTTTAGGACTGACCAGGTATTACAGGAATGTTGTGGCATACTATGAAGCATAGTTGTCCCATTGACTACTCTGATCTCTAGGAGGCAGCCCCAAGAAATAATGTGGACTGAAGATTATCATAACAAATTTGAGGAACTGAAGCAGGTGCTATGCACTGCACCAGGACTGAAAGCACCTGACAACAGTCATCCTTTGATGGTACAGACAGATGCCTCTACTAACAAGGCTGGCTCAACTGGATGACAAAGTTAGAGAGCATCCAGAAGCCTTTATTAGTAGGAAATTACTAACCCAGGAGTAAAACTGGGCGGCCATTGAGAAGGAGTGCATTGCTATAGTGTAGGCCTTGCGCATGATCTGCCCTTATGTGGCACTAAGTTTGTGGTGCAAATGGATCTTAAGCCACTGAAATTGTTGATGGCTATGAAGGGATAGAATCCTGAGTTGTTGAGATGGTCTGATCAATGGAACATCAGCAGTAAAAGGCCTCAGCCACAATGGTTGGGCCCAGTAGCCCCTGTGCATCCTGTGGCCCTCTGAAAGGGGTTCAGTCAGGCATAAATCATTGAACCAAGCCTATGTGATACTTGATCACATTTGCAGCTATAACTCTAACGCAAAAATCATCATACGTATCAATATTAAACAGCCAAACAGATATAAGAAGTCAACAGAGAACATTTTAATGCCATCTTTGTAGATACTGAGCCTTGGATGAGACATGAAAGTGTGTATTAAATTTCCAAACTCATATCATATGTGTTGTAATTGTAGAAGAGATCTAGAATCATAAAAAAGGGAACAGCAGCAATACACAGCACCTTTTGCGTTTCTATCTGTTTGACAGGCACTGAAAAAACATTGTATAGCCTGAAATCTTCTCACTTATAATGTCCTGTTCTATCCTTACGGCTTAAGTTCTAGGCAAAAAGTAAAATAGATGCAATGTATTCACTGATTTAATACAAGGTCTTGAATTGTCTCTGCTCTCACATAAAAAATGTAATACTTCAGTAGTAATTATTGATATGATTTCGTTACTCATAAAGACATGGAAGTTTGAAAGTTGCGCAAAGTTAAAGGTGATAGGGCTGTATTCCGTCATGATAGTTTGTACCATAAAATGCCTTATGATTTACATTGTTTAGTACATACCTAACCTTTATTATTGAGTGTGTAGAAGAACAACCCTCCATAGTAGTTGGTCCAGCAGCTCAAGGAAGACATCCATTTCTTTAGAGAGTTGCCGTTTTAAAAAAAACTACTAAATGACTGTGCAAGTTTTAAGCCCATAATTTTAACTTTGCAATCTTACAACATTAGACATACTGCACATTGAAGTTTAGCACCAATCCTAAAAAACAGACTGGTTGTCATAAGTGAGTAAGTTTACAATTGGAGTACTTATTTCTACAAACCAGGGCTCTCAACTACTTTTTACTGGAGTATGTCTACTTCATTTTAATTTACATTATAGTTTAGAACATATTAATACATTTACTTGTCAAGTGCATCTTTGTGTTGCTTTTCTATTTTGAATCAAAAACAGAGGGAGAAGGAGGATTGGGCTAGGTTCACCCTCCTACGTGCTCAGAGTACATCACAAGAACCTAGCCAAGGGAAACGGGGGTTCACCACTTTAATGTGAACCGCATCTCCTGGAAGAAAAGAAAACTTTCTTTTCTTGAGTCCCCTCACTCACCCAGGATTGCCCCTAGGTGACATGCTTCATCATTGGAACCATCCCAAACATCTACTGCTTGGGAAGTGCTGCGACTTGCGGAATTACGTAGGAGCACTTCTATTGTTAATCTATGTGTAGTGCAGTGTAGGGGGAGTGGTGCGTGTGATAATTAAAATTTACCTAACTAGTGAGCTAATGTTTTATTCCTGATCCTAGTTGGTAAGGATAAAAAGGGGTTCATAAAGGGGATAAATAACTTTTATGTAATTATAATCCCAAGTATTGTGTCAACATGTTTCGAGGTATCCCCTAAAACCTTTTCTTCAGGACAACATGGGGACCAGCCCCATGTGTTCCACTCCGTGCAGGACCGATATTAAAGTGAAAAACAAATTATAAATGCACACCTATTGATGAATAGGTCGCATTGACGGAGGACAGCTGAGCACAGTAAGAACTTTAATTTCCCCACAGGAACCTACAAATGATTTATTTTCCCGCATTTTTACCGC
This sequence comes from Triturus cristatus, assembly GCF_964204655.1. Taxonomy (NCBI): domain Eukaryota; kingdom Metazoa; phylum Chordata; class Amphibia; order Caudata; family Salamandridae; genus Triturus; species Triturus cristatus. The sequence continues at coordinate 585,535,220 of NC_140591.1, read as the reverse complement.
ATTTTCGATCCTGCTTTGAGCAATGCGCAAAAGAAAGGAATCGCTTGAAACCTTTTCCTGTAAATTTACTCCATTATGTATTCTTATTATCCTATAGGGTTACTATCTGCCCACGTGTACCATGGCAGATATGTAATCATATAACAATTGTCCCGTGGGAGTCATTCAAAAGTGGTACCTTCCAGAATTACTCAGACTTATTCATTGGGCAAAAATAAATTACAAAGACAAAAACAGGACTGATATAGTTTGCATCATGTAATGTTTTGTATCCAATCAAGAGTAACAATCAACAAAATAAGTGATCAAAGTGCAGATGACCCAGTGCTCCAATGGTGATTATATTTACAAAGAACGTAGATAAAAGACAATCTACAATTCCCAATGGTTGTATACATTGACTAACAAAATTCATAAGAGAGTTTGCATATGTCAGTGCGGAATCCTTTGAAGTTGAATTACACGTAACAACCAAGAGGGAGGGTTCATCGATGTTTTGATCCTGTGTGACTGTTATTGTCTCTTCAGGATGTAGTAAACCGACTACCAGGCCTACACATAAGAGAAACAGAAACAGAAACGAAAAGATATTTCTATTTCCTGTGCTTTTCTACACTGTAAACTTCCATTAAGCAATCACTGGGTATCTCACCACCTTGTGTAACAGGAAGAACTACCAGGTTTTTAACCAATGTATAATAAAAGGCAGTAAAACTCATCATCCACGTTCATCACAACCCAGTACCCATAAATATGTTGGTGGTTTATGAGCACACAAAAAAGACGGTGCACCAACAGTGTGCACACAAGGGTACTCAATCAGAAAGGGTGAGACAATGGGACTTCATACCTCTCACCAGTGGTATGACAAATGGCATTAGCACGTCACATTGAAGAGAGCAGTTTCACTGTGTATTGTTGTGAAACGCTGTTCATTCATAACACAAGATCCTATTGTCTCACCCTTTCTGATTGAGTCACCTTGTAAGTAAACTGTTGGTGCTATAGCTATGACTGTTCTGACTTGTATTGAATATTACTACAGTTTCATAGCATATCTGAATTCCAAGCCATCATCATCTCATAAAGTATGCCATGGCTGTTTGACCATTCTTCTCCTAAGTTTTAATAAGTCTGGACACAAGTAGGAATTTAGCTGGATGACAACATAATACTGTACGTCAGGATGGGTAGATACCATCTGAGATCAAATAAACCAGACTGGGAAGGGAGGTGAAGGGGGATTTCCTTATTTGTTAGTCTCAGTCGTGTCCTGGGAACTGGTAGACTCCTGAATGATGACATAGGAGGTGCTCCTTCATTAGATGTGATTTCAACCCTTTTCTGAACGATGAGGTGATGAGGTGACCATGATGAGTGGAGGGATGGTGTTCCAGATTCTTGGTGCATTGGCAATCTGAATATTGTTAAGTCCATCAGGTGCACAGAGTAAGTCAAGTCAAAGTAAGTGACTAGTGATGTGTCCTACACCCACCATAGTTCTTCAGTTCTTTAGCAGTGGAGCCATGATAATCCCTCAATTATCACATGGTAGTAGGATGGAACAACACGTGCATCTACCAAGCATGCCTTTACTTCGCCATCAGTTCAACGCATGTGTCAATACAACACATGCATTTACAACTAACATTTTTACCACGTGTATGGTTTTCTCACTCATGCATTTACTATGAAAAATGCATTGTAAAGGCATGGTTGGTAAAAACCTATACATAGTGAAAAATTGACACAAGCACACACAATCACTCACAGCTAAACACACAGAACCACGCTGCCGTTACTTACCACTGTTGTGCTTCAACATCACTCATTTCTTTTTCTTCATTGGGCATCGACTCCCCATGCTTCCAAATTCTCCTTCTGCTGTCGTCTCTGGGCTGCTCAATTATCATCCATCGTCTTGGCGGGCTTGTTGAGACTGTGGTGGAGCTCCTACCACAGATAGCAGTGTTTCTGACCCTTGAAGGCAGAGAGTGGGGCTGAGCAGCATTCTTCTCAGCCTGCTGGAGAACACCAGTTTGTGATATGCCGCGAGGGCCGGGGAGAACCAACGAATCAGCATGGAACCAGCTAAATTGGAGGCCCAGCGGAGAGCCAGGCCCAGTCGAGCAGGTCAGGCATCCTTCCCTTTCTTGCGGTTGGCCTGCCCTATTCTGTGCCACCAAACAGGGCCTGGCAGTACTGGCCCGGAACCCTAAAACCCTTCCCCTAGCCTGAGCCCTAAAATGCCCCCCAACGCACCCCCTGCCCAGCCCAGAACCCTAAAACCCTTTGCCCCTTGGTGGATGTCGAGGTCGGGTCACCCACCTCTGGAGGACGGTGTGGGCAGGAGTGGTGCCTGCTTTCTGCTGCTTCCATTACAACGCGATCAAAACCACGCATCCTTTACAACGAACATGCCTTGCTTTTACCACACATGCCTGATTTCGTAGTAAAGGCATGTGTGGTAAAGGCATATTCTTGGTTAATGATTTGTGGTAATGGTCATGCGTGGTTCTGACCGCGTTGTAATGGCTGCTTCTCTTATCACAGCTACATCTAGAATGTATTCATTTCTCAGTCCTGTCACTCTTTGTTCCTGTGTGATTAATATTCACAGGTGATTAATTCTGCAGTGGCCCATGAACAAGGAAATGCACTTATTGATCATCATTGAGTTATACCTTCAGTGCTGATACATATGAAAAACTATTTTGGTGGACATGTTTTGATATGGATGGAAAATCTTGAGTGACAGTCCAAAATTACACTTATTAGCACAGGAAGAGATACTGTGCCCACAGAAACCATATTTGCCTACCTGGGAACAACATATTTCACTTCCTCTAATTGTTTCCTTAAAAACGCTTTTCCAAGTGAACTGGCCCATTTTTTGGTCATCATTTCACAAAGACCATTAATTTTAAGAGCTTGGGCCTGATCTCTCTTCTCCCCCACCTCGGTATTTTAAAGACTCACCTGCAGAAAGGGAGTGAAACCCTACACTGCTGTACAAGGTTTGAATTTTCTGTAATGCTTTAAATGGGAAAGTACTACCAGTTACTCAGTATCTGTGCTACTTTAATTTAGAAGAGATATTGCCGGCACTTCTTAGAACTGCTTTAATGATTTTAATGGGAGAGTACCAGCGCTTCTAGGCAACATAACACAGCTAGTTTGTTTATTTGATTTATTTAATTAGAGTTTTATATAGCGCTGGCTAGACCCGAAGGTATCAGAGCGCTTCACATAAGGTTCCACATAGTTGCCAAATTGGCTAGTCTGGGACAAGGAGTACCTGCACTTCTATATTACCATTTCAAGCACTGGTTTCCAGGGCTTCTAATAGTGCACTTTTCGCAAGCACTTCAATGCGATAAGATTTCTCCAAGTGCCTACAGGAAACAGTAGTCTGCAGTGTGCACTTTAGAAAAGACAGTAGCAAAAAAAACATACAAGCTGATACCTATGAGCCCCCTCGCATTTTACATGGCTTCATGCTATATTTCACCTGACATATCGTCTAATGTAAGGCACTTTATGTGGTTAATACTCATTTCAATCTATCTGCAGCAAGGCATGCTTGGCTGAGGTAGAACAGAAGAAGAATCATTTTGTCTCCGGAGGCATTTCTCCTTGAAGATAGCAGGAATGTTAATTTATACTAGAAAATACTTAAATGTCCTAGGGCATAGTTTGTTCTTTACTCTAAATGTGATCACGTTACATCTGATTGCTGTTGTCACAAATGAGGTAAGCTTCCCTCGGGGATGTTCTGCAAACGTTTTGTCAATTTTTAATATGTGGGTCTATTCCGTGTTTTGTTCTGCCTGCCAATAAAAGGCTGTATCTTTGGAACGCAGCAATTTTATTTGTGTTTTTCTGCCAAAAAAACTGAGCCTTTCGAAATGACATTGTGCAACACCTATGACATACTTCTCACATATATGTTACATATCGTCCATGTGCTTCCCCTTGCTCTCGTCATTTTCTTCATAAAGTACTATATCGCACTACATCTTGCCTTCTCCCACTCTGTCATTCATTATCCAGACACTCTTATCTTTGTTCTTTCTTTTTTTTTAATGAATTTCTCTAAAAGGACTTTTGAATGTATGTTCTTTTAAAAGATGATTTAACTTTTTCGCTTACGTTAATGACTGACAAGCAAGATGGACACTAGGACAGCAGCTGTACAAAACAGACAGATCATTGATTTTATTTCTTATTTTCCATTAATATTTGCGTTGTTCTACTTCTATTTTTGGATATGATCAGGATGTGCGAATGAATCATGAGGCATTCGTGTATTTTCTGATGTTATGAAAAATTGGTGAGCTGTTTTCTGAGCTGTATCTATGGGAAATGTGCTGAATTACTCAAATCACGATAGTATTTATTCTGAACGCATCTGTGTAATAGATTAGAGAGGTGAGGCAGTAAATTTTGGGGCACATTTACTTACATTTCATGCGATGAAGGGCAGCAAGCAGAGTGCTGCGTTGCTTGAGAGGAAGACAGCAGAAATGCGCCATATCAGGTTAGCTACGGCGCTTTTCTGCTGTCTCCTAGTGCTGACGCACTATGCGCTGCCTAGCGTCAATGCAGGCACTGTTGTACCATGATGTAAGGGTGTCTGTGTTACAAGCAGGATTCTTTTTGTGCATGAAGAGATAGCTTCCTACACAAAAGCAATCCTTAAAGTCATGTTCTTCCTTCTATATGTCATGCAGAATGCGCCACACATACAAAGAGGAAGTATCAACGAGAAATAAAGGTATTTCTCTACGTTAAGCCTGGTTCAGGGAGGCATACATTTTGATGCATTCCCAGGCTTACTAGCTCTTGTAGCTCTGCGAATTCACCAAAATGCCTGGGTGGATCCATAGGAACACCTATGCTCCGGCCATGGAACGCCTCCCTCACATTACTTTTGGGTAAATATCCCGCACAAAGCCACACAAATCGGATTTTTGTACCTTTGTAAATCACAAATAAAATTTTCGGTGGTGGCTGCAACAAAAAAGTGGCGCATCCACGAAGTAAAATGTTAGTAAATCTGCCCCATAGTATTTTGTAGTAATAAAAAATTATGAAAGTAATTGTCACTATCCCGAACTTGTGACAATCTTATTTTGTGCTATGTGTCGTTTTGATTCTTCTCCATTATGAATGGTCAACAATGGGTTTACTGGCCCTTCCCTCATCCATAATCTTCCAACATACTGTTTTGTTTTCACTCTTTTTGTACTTAGTTGTTTATAATATGATTGATGCAATTTTTTCGCCTCTCTCCAAATGCCCATGATTATTCTTTAGTTGTACACTCTCTCTTACTTATTGTATTTTGCATTCCCCTCCCTTCCCTTTTTTCCCTTCTCCCTCTTCTCTCCCCTTCCTAATGGATATTCTGTATTGCATTCTCATTTTTCATTACCTAATAAAATTCTTTAAACTTAAAAACAAGTTAAACAATGGGTTTACTGCATCACAATCTCAGTATTGCTTTTCTGCTCTCAATCCATTTTATTCAACTGCTTATATCCTGATTAAGGTGGAGATCAGTTCATCGGCGTACCGAAATATGGCTGTACTCTTGAACGTGATGTGATAGATGTTTAGAGAACCTGAAGTGGTTAATATCACAGTAGCAAGTTTACAGCTGTGTTAGCAACAATCATGCTAGTGCTTGAAGAAAGACAACTAGCTAGCTCCTCATGTCTTTTGCAATATAATAATAGTGAGAAGCTCTAGTTAAATGTGACCAGTGTTTGATAAGGTTTGGATAGAATTATTAGATGTGTAATTTAATTTTTTCTTGATAATGAGTAATATTTTGAACAATGAAGAAAAAAAAGAATATATATAAATCACTGAAAAAAACCATAGGTTTCAGGGATGTTATAGTTAGTAATTAGCATTTAAAAAACCTTTGAAATTCAATGAAAAAAAACACAGGTTTCAGAGACGTTATAGTTAGTTGGACATTTCAGCCGTACAAAACGAGAGAAATTCGGCCTGTTATAGATAGTTGAGCTAACTATAACTCGCGCCCCCGCAATGCACTGCTGATGACATCACATATTACATCACTCATGACATGGTCAGTGACATCACTGATGACATCACTGATGACATCTCAAATGACATCACTGATGACATCATCCACGTGATAATCTGATGCACCTACTCACACCTTAATATAACCATTGATACACCATTCTAAATTACAGACTGCCATTCTCAAAACCATAGACACACCAATACCAATAACTACATACCTACTCACTGTTTCTTAGATCTACAAACCCATCCACTACAAACCCATCCACTCACTCACCCATACAGTCACTCATACATGCAGTCACTCATCAATACAGCCACTATCATATGCACTCATACACCTATACAGACAGTCACACACCGCCACTCACCTATAAAGTTACAAACACAGCAAAGAATCAATCACACTCCCATTTACTCCCCTATACAGATATACAGATATACACATACCACCTCACTTATTATACAGATACTAACATATACTTACTCTCTTACAGCCACTCTCACAATCACTCACTCTCACATATAGTCATTTATATAGTCCAACACTCACATATACTGCCTTTCACATATGTAGTTACACATGTACCACTAAGACATCCATTCGCTCACCAACACACCCATACACATACTCACCCACCCATAAACCCTTCACAGATTTACTCTTGAACTCATACACCCACTGAATCACTCACTCACACATCTATGCACAGTCACACCCCCCAACCACACACACAGACCCTCAGACACACATACAAATACTCAGACAACCAATGAATAACCGATATAGGCACTCATGTAGCTACTCACCAACCCATGCAGCCGCTTACACACCAACTGACAGACTGATACAGACATTCACACAGTTTAGTCACTAACCCATGCATTCAGTAAGACACATTTAATCAATCACTTGTACAGTCAGTCACGCACCTACTAAATCACCCATTCAGACACTCATACACCCTCTCATTCTTCAATACACCTTGGCCTATATATATATATATATATATATATATATATATATATATATATATATATATATATATATTCACTTAAAAAACCATAGGTTTCACACATGTTATAGTTAGCTGGACATTTCACTCGTAAAAAACCATTGAAATTCACCCGTTATAGTTAGTTCAGATAACTATAACTCGCGCGCCCGCAATCCACTGCTCATGACGTCACATATTACATCACTCATGACATGGTCAGTGGCATCACTCATGACATCACTGATGACATCATCCTTGTGATAGAGTGGCGGTCGCGCGAGTTATAGTTATCTGAACTAACCATAACGGGGGAATTTCAATGGTTTTTTACGAGTGAAATGTCCAGCTAACTATAACATGTGTGAAACCTATGGTTTTTTAAGTGAATTTGCAAGGTTTTTTAAATGCTAATTCCTAACTATAACGTGTGTGAAACCTATGGTTTTTTAAGTGAATTTGTAAGGTTTTTTAAATGCAAAGTTATGTATGTATTATTATATTTTTTATATATTTATTTTACAATAAACTACCTATGTATATAGTTATAGATTGAGTGTATCCTGTAATATGGAATGGCTTGCTTTAAATATTTTTTTATTTTTTTTTAGGTTTTTTTTTTCACCCTTCGGGGTCCTTCAGGGACCCCCTGACAAAGGCTAGGGGGTCAGGAACTCTCTACCCTGCCCCCTTTTCACGTTCTCCACCTTTGTTTTTCTCTGTCGCACTGTAAACACACAAAATGGCGGCAGACACTTCCTGATTTCTACCGATTCGAATGTTGACTGACATGTAACCACCAATCAGAATTACGCTCGCGCACGTTAGGGTGCGCGCCTATAGATATTTATGTACTTTTATCGGCAATTTTCTCAGGAACTACTGAACAGATTGACACCATATATGCAAAAGGCAGATGCCTGACCTGAGGACTACCTCTTTGCCAAATTTCAAGTAATTCTGTTCAGCCGTTCGGGCTGTACCTTCGACTAAAGGTCCTATGGGAAAATGCATGGGGAAAACGCGTTTTGGGACCCCCCTTTTTTCTCAGCCCCCGCTTGACGAATCTCCCCGAGACTTTCAGGGTAGGAGCTGAGCGAAGCGCCCCATTAGTTTTGAAAATTTCGCGAGGATTCGTCAACCGGCGCCAAAGTTATTCAAAATAGAATTTTCAGATTTCCTATGGAAACACGGTCCTAACTATAACTATCTACTGGCGACCTCCAGTAGATAATATATATATATATATAAAACATATTTAAACTTTACAGGAACACAGTCACTGGATGATGTCATCAGTGATGTCACTAACCATGTCATGAGTGATGTAATATGTGATGTCATCAGCAGTGCATTGCGGGGGCGAGAGTTATAGTTAGCTCAACTAACTATAACAGACGAATTTCTCTGGTTTTGTACAGGTGAAATGTCCAACTAACTAAAACGTCCATGAAACCTGTTATCTTGCAGTGAATATCAAAGGTTTTTTAAATGCTAATTACTAACTATAACATCCCTGAAACCTATGTTTTTTTCTGTGAATTTCAAAGGTTTTTTAAATGCTAATTAGTGACTATAACGTCCCTGAAACCTGTGTTTTTTTTCAGTGAATTTCAAAGGTTTTTTTAAATGCTAATTACTAACTATAGCGTCCTTGAAACCTATAGTTTTTTTTCAATTAATTTTTAAGGTATTTTAAATGTTAATTTATAACTATAATGTAGTAGTAGCGTTTGCAGAGTGGAGGAGAAAGGGGACTGGGCCTCCGACCAGTGCTCAGGAATGGGGCGAATGAGGGAGGAGGCTAAAGAATGACTTTGCAGCTTGAGGGACTGTGAAAGAAGGGGAGTGAAAAGTAGCAAGGGCTACTGAAGGAATAGGGCTCGGACTGTGGGAGTTGCATAGGAGATGGGTAGAAGAGGGACTGTAAGGGCAGCGGAGGAAATGGGACATACCCGGAAGAGGGACTGTGGGGAATGGAGCTGGGAGGGAAATATCGGGGCGTATTTCGTAAGGAAGGAGACTGCAAGGATTGAAGTTGTGAGAGGCACTGGTCTAAATAGGCGATTGTGGGAGTTGGGAAGCAACAGGGGCAGATGCGAAGAGGGACTGTGGGGGCTGCAAAGGGAAGGAGGCATAGGCAGAAGAGGTACTGTGGTGAATGCAGGTTGGAGGGAATGAGGTCTGCGATGGGGACTCGGCAGAAGAGGTACTCTGGGGCTTGCAACAAAGAGGCAGAGGGCCGAAAGAGGGAATTGGGAGCAAATAGAGCACGGGGCTGTGGGGGGGGGGGGGAGATGTGGCCTAATAGAGCAATGAACCTTGGGACGAAGTTCGAATCTCGGTGTGGGCTTTACATTCTGTGATCTTGGTGAAATCACTTAATCTCCCCATGCCTTGAAAATTAATCTGACCTTGAGTAATGTAATCTGTTGCCCATGTAAAGCACTCCAATGCCTTTTGCCATGTTCAAGCTACATATATATATATTAAAAATGGCAAAAACTAAGTAAATAGAGGTTGTAGAAGAGAAGCATCCTAGGGAGGGATTGCGGGAGCGAAGGGGACTGGGGCGCCCCAATCTGCAGCCCGAGCCAGGATCGAGCTCCATACTTCCATTAGCTCCAATTGGTCTTTTATTAGGGCATTCAATCACAGCGTGGCGGTAGTTCGCCTACATGCTTCTGACTTAATTATTCTAATGTTTACAAACGCCTCGAACATTTGGAATGAGCTTGTAAATCAATAACTAGCTGCAATCGGCAGCATGGGAGCTGAGACAATTAATTGAGCTCGGGGACAGAAGGGGCACGGAAATCTCTGGTGCAGTCATCTGGTGCCTTCTCAGCAAAGCCCTATAAGTAGGACAGTGAGAGAAGCGGTGCCACCTGTCAGGACCTTGTGCTCTGCGACACGGCACAGGCACACAGCAAAAAAAAGTGTTTAGAGAAACTGAGGCCATACCAGAGAAATTCAAGAAATTGAAAAAGTGTAAGGCGTACCTAGAAATTAAAGTACTTGTTAAAAGTAAGAGGTTGCAACAAAGAGATCACAATAGTTCTAGAAGCATGGGAATCGATAAAATAAAGCTATCTTTAAAAACCAAAACACGTAAAATTAATACAATTCGTTGTTAAAACCGTATACGGAAAATGTATGTAATTTGGACATAAAGAGAACGTTTCAAAGAAATTGAGAAAAGTGGTTATGCAAGTATAACGAGTGAAAGTATTTGTAACGAAAATAGAGGATAAATTAGCAAAACACAAGGAGCTGTGAAGTTCAAATAGAGAAATGGGTGTGAATGGCAGAGAAAAATGAAGGAAAGGGATTAGACACACCGGAGACCTGTAAGTAGCCGTAAATGTATAGGTGGACAAAAACGGAATGCCACTGGGAAAAGCGTTTGAATGTCACGCCATTTAACGCATAGATATAAATTTGCCAAATTCACTGCGTAGCCTATCCTCTGTTGAACAATGTGTAGCTTTTCAGAAAGAATGTTTCTGCCTCCGACGGTTCAAACATTATTAAATAATTGTACATGACGTGCAGTGTCAGACAAGACACGTTATTAAAATGAACTGGTCACCTTCAGCTGGTTACTGGTGTAAGTAATTAGCTCTTTAAAGGATAACCATGCTGTTTAGAGGAAGTGCACATACCCCCATTTTAAGAACAGGGCAAAGGTCTTTTATATGCACCAGGGGCTAAAATGATATTCAAAAGATGGACAAAATGATTCTTTGTGATGGAAAAAAAAGAATAAAAGAATTATAAATTAATGATCAAACAATTTTCAAAACTGCAGTTCAGTTCACAGTGCACTCAAACTTTAAAAGAACCACAAATATATAACATCTCTTTTTATGATACAGTATTTTAAATCCAAAAGTATTTTCTGCTTAACACCAAGGTGCCGATTCCGATCGGGTAAAAATCTTTCCCGTACGACTCGCATCCGTATTTTTTTACGTACGAGTCGTACAAGTCCCGTACAGACGGCGAAGTACGATTCGTACCGTAAAAATACATACGAATTGCTTCGGGAAAAGTCTACAAGACATCCCCGGACAGATTTACGTACGACTCATAAAACTGAAGTCCGAGCGCACAAGTCCGATCCGTACCGGCGTTCCGAATCCCCAAGCATATGGAAAACGTCCCGTACGGAGCGAACTTTGTATGACCACTACCCCGGTACACTTGGGCCCGGGGTACGAGTCGTACGGACCCCCTACCCCACCCGCGCATGTATGCGCCGTACCCCAGCACCCGCGTATGTACGTGCTGGACCCCCCCACCTCAGCACCCGCGCCTGTACGTGCCGTACCCCAGCACCTGCGTATGGTCGCGCCGTACCCCCAACCCCAGCACACGCGTATGTAAGCGCCGTACCCCCACCCCAGCCCAGTACTCAGACGCACCGTACCCCCCGCCCCAGCCCTGTACTTGGATGCACCATACCCCAACACCCTACCCCAGCATCGCGTATGTACGAGTCGCACAACACCATTGCACATGTGAACACTGTACAACAACATAGCCATGGACGCACCTTACCTACGAGAAAAAGACTCGTACTGAACCAGGACACTGTAAAACAGCACAAGGACCGTCAATTCGACTCGCACAACCCCACAAAACACGTCTACAGGACAAAAAACAACTAAAAGACTGACCTGGCACATCCAAACAGTCAAACAGAGGCCCAAAATCACAACCACCTCTTATAACACACCCACCAAAAGTTCAAACACAGCCACACCCACAAATGGACCAATAAAAAGGGCCCACAAACACAAACCATGAGCCTTTGCAACAGACTCACACACAAACAACTGCACCCATACACCTTAACTCACACACCTTCACACAACCTCCTTGACACAGACCCCCTCCACACATACACACACACCTACACATTCACACCCACACTGGGAGGGTGTACAAGCTCCTGGCGGCGAGGTAGGAGAAGGATCTGCTGCAGGCGGACGTACGTTGGATGCGGGGGACTGCTGCGAGGGTGAGGATGCCGGAGCAGAGCTTGCGGGTGGGGGTGTAGAAGCTGAATATGATGTGCAGGTAGGCTTGTCCGTGGGTGTGGAGTGCCTTGTGGGCGTGGCTGAGGAGCCTACAGGTGATCCTCTTGTCGATGTGAACCCACTGCAGGTCTCTCAGGAGGGGGGTGATGTGGCTGTGGCGGGGGGCATTGACGATCACTTGTGCCGAGGCATTGCAGAAGCGTAGTATCCGCTGTTGGTGTGTGGATGGGAGTCCTGCGTAGAGTGCAGTGGCGTAGTCCAGTCAGCTGCTGACGAGGGCCTGTGTCACTGTTCTACTTGTTTAAGTCGGGATCCACCAGTAGATCCGGTGGAGCGTGCGTAGGGTGTCGTAGCAGGAGAAGGAGACGCTGTTGACCTGCTTGGACAAGGAGAGGGAGGATGCGAGGATCAATCCTAGCTTGCGTGCATGTTTGGTGGGTGTCGGTGATGTCCCCAGAACGATTGGCCACCAGGAGTCGTCCCAGGCTGAGGGTGTGGTTCCCAGGATGAGGACCTCCGTCTTGTCCGAGTTCAGTGTCAGATGGCCACTCCGCATCCATTCGTCTATGGCCCTCAGACCCTCGTGGATGTGTGTCTTGGCGGTGTGAGGGTCCTTGGTGAGGGAGAGGATGCGATGGGTGTCATCGGCGTAGGAGATGTCTTAGAGGTTGTGGTGGCAGGCCACTTGTGTGAGGGGGCCATGTGGATGTTGAACAGCGTCGGGCTGAGTGATGATCACTCACCCCTCACACAAGCACACACCCCCGGGGCAGCCAAGGGAGTCACACACTCTCACAATGGACATGTGACACAACAAGATCAAGCCTCAGCCAAAAAAGCATCCAAGGCCAAAGGCGACATGTCAAAGACCCTGGATAACCTTTCAATCAGTCCCCTGAAACATACCCATCCACAAGTGAACATTGATGTGAATGCTAGGCACATACAACTACCTGGAGGAACTGTGGCAACCTGAACATGTATGAAACATGGATGTCGCATGAAACAGCATTAACATTGTCTCTCTCATACACAGGGCAACGTCATGGATCTGGGAACAATCACAGGCCCAGGCTCGGCAGGAAGATGATCCCACCGGCAGCGACGACTCTCAGCACTCTGTGGATGACCCCAATCAACCTGGACCCTCTGGTGCCCCAGCCCCTGCAGAACCTGTGTCAGGAACATCTGTGCCAACCACCACCCCCATTCTTGCCACATCCCAGGAGACACCCAGGAGCCCTGCCCGCACAGAACAACTGAGCCAGTCTGACCTGGAGGGACAAGGTTCTCCGGCCACCCAGGAGGAGGCAGACAACCCTGCAAATGACATCCCTCAGGGGTCCGGTAGACCCGATGTGCCCACAACGGCATGCCAGGCTCGTGTGGGCAGGGGTGGTGGGAGTGGAGGCAAGCGGAGGCGCGAACCTGACCAGCCAGCTGAGGGAACCGGTATGTCACACATACGCCACATCTTGGAGACATACCTGCGTGACACCAGGGGCATCAGCCAGGTAGTGGGGACCCTCAACGAGATTAAGAACCAGCAGGCCGAGCAACATGCCAGTCAACAACAACACCAAGGATGGATGGAGGCAAGACTGGCTGAGCTCCTGGCGGTGCAAACGGACATAAGCCGTTCACTCCGTCGGATCGCCGACAACATGAGCAACCCTCCCTTTGCCACCAGGCTAAGACCAGCACCAGCCACAGGGAGGGAGGAGGAGGAGGATTCATCCGACGGAGTGTCCCAAGCATCGTCAAGGCCTGCATCTGAGGGTAGCGCAAGGAAGGTGGGTCGTCCCCGGAAAAGACCGTGAGAGGCAGCGGACCATCCACATCTCCCAGGTCACCTGGCCTGGCACCTGGCCCTCTGACGCAACAGCAGCACCTCATCCAATGACATTCTCTGCCACATGGACTTGCTGGTCACAGTCTGACCAATGATGACCAACACTGTGGTCTGGACTCTGATGACTCCAACTGTCAAGGATGCCATCTCCCCATGTGAACTTTGGATTCCATGCACACTGTATAGCACCTATTTGTCCACACTAAACAGGCCCCCCACCGAGAATAAATCTCTTTTTCTACAATTACATGTTGCATTCATTTTGCATGAGTACACAACCTACGTGTGGGGAAATGTCAAACTATGCATGAGTGTTGAACTAACTCCAGCCATCCATACCCTGGAATCTGAGTCTGGGACAGGACACACATGGGTCACAATGTATCATACTATACAGACATGGAGCACAATACTCACCCGTGATGGCCTCAAGATGCTGAGGGGGGCATGCATTACTGTGCGGACAGACCAATTGGGAAGAGTATCCTGAAGGCGTAGAGGTCATGGCTCATGTGGATGTTGCCGGGGAGGGAGTAGCAGGTATGTCTTGCCAGGTGGGAGAACTATGTCCAGCATGCTGGAGTACGGTGGATGTGAAGAATGGTGGCCAGGGCAAGGTTGGATGCACGCAGTTGGCACAACGTGGTCTCGGATGACAGACGGCCAAGGTTTGTGTGGGGTCTGGGGTTGTGACCTGCCTCCTGAGTGTGGGTGAGGAGTCTGAAGGTCATCCTGCAGCACACAGTGATACATTGCAGCTATCACTGGTGGACGGTGATGTGGCTGGGGCGCAGGATGTTGAAGCTTAGGTGTGCACACGCAGCCTGGATGTGGACTGGTTTCCCGGGTGTTAGGATGTACTTGCTCCGTAGAGGGCGGGGCAGTAGTTGACACGGCTGGTGTCGTGCTCCTGGGGCATGGTCTGTCTTTGCCTGGAGTGGATCTATCTGTGGATCATGTGCATCATGCAGAGGGTGTTGCACCCTGAGGTACAGATGCTGGTGATTAGCATGGTAAATGTGAGTGACAATTCCATGATGCACACCATCTTGTGTGCGTGGCCACTGGGTGCATGTGCAGGGCTCTTGCGGGTGGGACACAAGCAGTTGACCCACCAATAAGGGGACAATCCTCAGATGATTACCTCAGTCCTGTACAAGTTCAGCCTCAGGTGGCTGATGTTCAGCCATCCATCAATGGATCTCATGCCTTCTTGAATGTTGGAACTGCCAATGGCAGCGTCTTTGGTGAGGGTGAGAAGCACCTGGCTGTCAATGGCATACGAGCTGATGAAGAGGTGCAGTGTGCATGTGATGCCAGTGAGGGGGACCTGGACACATTGAGGATTGACACGCTGAGAGATGATACCTGGGCCATGTGCCAGATCATGCCACTATACTACATGCTGAAGGCTTGAGTCCCACTCCCATGGCCTTGCTGGTGTACGGAGCTGGTGGGGAGTAGGAGGGACATTACCTGGTTGGTGTGACAGGGCCTGGAAGGTGGGGCAGCGCTGTGTAGGCAGTTGGAGTTGCACAATCATCATGCAAAGGTGTTGTGTGTGCGCCTAGGGTATGCCTGAGAGCAGGCGGTAGCTCCTTGGATGGACAATGCTTGGAGGGTGGCTGCAACATCAGAATGTAGTGTGATGTGGGTCATGTAGGGACATGAGGTTAGTGCAATGTGCACGTTGCATGTGCTGACGGTCCAGCCTTTGGCACCGCGTGGGCGCAACAGTGGCACAGACAAGCTGATGCCAGACAAATAAATGGGTGGAGGGAGGAGCATCTTTGAGGTGTGCGTGTTGCCGAATCTGTAAACTCTCTTTGCCCTCGCTGCAGGGGCTGCAGCAGCAGGCGGCATGACCTGGAAACTATGCCATTAGTTGCACACAAAGACAAGGATGTCAGAAAGACTACTGCAACAGGCGTATGTAAAGGAGGAGTGTCCGGTTTCCCATGGCACACCCAGAGACAATGGATGCACAATCCCCAAAGATGACTGACACCAGATAATTAAACTGAAGGACGAGCTGTGCACAGGATACACACCCTTAGCAGGTGTTGACGGTCTGTTGTGGCAACCAACATGCCGAAATACATACACAACCATGGACATCATGCACAATGGATATTCTAATCCCTGAAGAACTGCATGCATGTTGCTAAACTACACATAGACTCATATGCCCAATCTTTGACAAGTATGCCAGAGATGCCGCATGCAAAGTGGCAAGAGACCAGCATTGACAGAGATGAGGCACCTTGGAGGGTGAGGTACACCTTTATTACTCAGGTTCACACCTAGAGAATGCATCAATAGGAACAGACTCACAGGTCATTTGGCAGAACATGTGGGACCTGCACTGGACACCTCCTTCACAACACAGATGCTGTAAATCCATTGAACTGGCACACAAGTGAAGTGTGTGAGCCAAACACCCCCTGCTGCACACGGAGGGGCTTCAATTCCCCATTTATCCTCTAATGGGGATGTCCCACACTATGTCCACCCATAGCATCCCGTATGTTTCAGAGGGAAGTTGAACACACATTGATGCATTCATCAGAATCCACAGTCCCATCACAGATGACTGCTACGAAGGGTGACTATCAATACATGGGAGTCATGCAACATGTCATGTGCCCCATGGTGAGTCGACATGTATGTATAGTAACACAACATGCACAGGAGCAGTGCCCACACATTACAAACACCTACCAACACCAAAATGCTGTGCAGCAATCCTTAACCAAATAGACTTTTCCCCATGTCCGTGCATGGGATGCTGTTTCATCACACATTGCAATACTCATGAGGAATAGCGGGAGCCCAACGATGACACGAGCACACAGCATGCAAAACAACCTGGGGATGACAGACACACAAGAAGTCGGGGAAGAGATTGTCATCCGCATGCATGGTAATGTACTCTACAGGAATAAGTCTGTCACCATGCTATATTACAATTAAGCGTCTAAACTAAAATGTGTGGAAGGACATCATCACTCGAGTGACACATCTGAACACACATCTAAGTCACTTAGCATACAGTCAGCTGGACACACACATTGCAACACATGCCACACAAGGCTCCAGCCGTGCACACTCAGACCCATGGACTAACCATTATGAGAAGAAGTTGCGTATGAGCTGTCTCCAGATGTCGTCCTCCTCCTCCTCCTCATCGTCACTTGCCTCGTGACCAAGCCCTTCATCCTCCACGGGTGGATGTTCCTGCTCATCCGGATCCAGGATGAGTGGCACAGCCTTCTCCACTGCCATGTTGTGCAGCATGCAGCACACAAGGAAGATCTTGCAGGCCTTCACCAGTGCATATGGGAGGGACCCGCCTGTCTTGTGAAGACACCGGAATCTGCTCTTCAGGAGGCCAAACGTCCTCTCAATCACTCGCCTGGTCTGCCCATGTGCGTTGTTGTAACGGTGATCTGCAGCTGTTCTGGGGTTGCGGAGGGGTGTCATCAGCCATGGCATGTTGGGATAGCCAGAGTCCCCTACATGGAAACATCATGTGAAGAAGTGGGTCAGGAGATGCCGTAAGATACTAAAATAGCGCAAAACAGAGGCCAAACAGAGTATACCCACCAACAAGACATGCTCGTTCGTTGTGCATCCCCAGCATCATTTCTGGCACCCTGCTACGCCTCATGATGTAGGCATCGCGTGCTGACCCTGGAAAACGTGCACAGACATGGGAAATCAGCATGTTAGCAAGACACACCACAAGGGCATTTATAGAGTGGTAATGTTTACGGTTGCGATAGGCGACCTCCTGTGCCTGTGGTGGTACCAAAGCCACATGTGTCCCATCAATAGACCCAATGACAAGGGGCATCCCTCCAGGGCATAGAACTCACCCTTGACACCAGTCAATTGCTCACAAGTTGGAAAATGGATGAATTCATCCAGGTGCTCCAACATGGCTTCTAAAAAATCATGCAGGACACGGCTGAACATGGTTTGTGACATGCCACTCACATCAGCTATGGTGAATTGAAACGTACCGGTGGAAAAAAATGTAGGGCTGCCATCACCTTCATCTTGGGGGTCAGCGCAGTAGGATACCTGTGTCGCGGTTGGAGGTGTCGTTCAAGCTTTGCGGTCAAGTTCTCAACTGTTGCGAGAAGCGGTAACGTCTTATGCAGTCACGTTCCCTCATGGCAGCCAAGTCTGGCATTGGTCGGGGGAGAGGCGGTGCCCTGCAGATAATTGGAAGGAAGAACGAAGAGTGAGTACCTAACAACATCAATGTCAATGAACTGAGCACATGCTCAACTGCTACTACACAGCTGCTAAATACAGAGTCAGGTCTGTGCTATACATCCAGGACACGTATGCCAGCCAAGTGATACTCCTACGACAAGCCAGCTACACCCGTTGATAGTCACGTTCTACATGACAAGGCCCAAAACTAGTTGTGGGCCAGTGTAAGTGAACAGCCAAAGACATCACAGGAGTGACATACATCCACATATCTGCATTTGAAGGATGTCATCTCATACAGACTGCTGGCGGCAATCTAGACGCACAGGTCACATATCATTGGAATTGTACAGATCATACACATAGCGATGAAGGGGTACACGTGAAAAACGAATACACACACATGGATACGGCGCAGATATGTCCTCATGTCATAAAATCATCTTTGAAGCATCCAGACACACGTACCGTGTGAATCCACATGTGGCATGGTGTGCGTATATGTGTGCCATGCCCATCTACACACAGACACATGTTGGATGCAGCAACAGCAGATGCAGTTGACGGAACAACACCAGCAAGCTCATGGGAACACATGACACACACAGGACATAGTCACATCGGGGCACGCTGTTACTTAGATGTCAGGTGTTAGTGTCCCTGTCCCTGGCATCAGGGGACATTTGCGGGTGTTGGTGACTGTGCCATACCAGTGATGCAGTGCTTGACACGTTTGTACTACATGCACACATGTGCATTGTGGGAAGGGGAAGTGTGCCACATACTGCCCCATCACACATGACATGTGTACACAGGTCATCACACATCTATTGTGCTAAAACATGAGGAGACATGTGCCACATCACTGCCTGACACACCTAGGCCCTGCACATGTAGGACTGTAATGACTATGACTTGATGTACAGCCGTGCACGAGTCTGACACCTTCATTCCATTCGTGTGCGCCTCCTATCACCTGTGTAAGCTGTGAAGCGCACCGTACACACACTCTGAGGGCGTGTGAACGGTCCGTATCATCACATTGGTGTTCCCGCCGGAGTACGGGTGTGTGTACGGACCGTACACACGTACGTGTACTACCAGTGTGTACATGTACGTGGACTACCTGTGTGTACACGTACGTGGACTACCAGTGTGTACACGTTGGTGTACACAATGGTCGTACACATACATCTACAAACTGGTCATACACGTACGTGTACAACCAGTGTGTACACCAACGTCTACACACTGGTAGTCCACGTATGTGGACTACCAGTGTGTACACGTACATGGACTACCAGTGTGTACACGTACGTGTACAGACTGGTAGTCCACATGCGTGTACACACTGGTCGTACACGTACGTGTACACACTGGTAGTCCATGTACGTCTACACACTGGTCGTACACGTACGTGTACACACTGGTAGTTCACGTACGTGGACTACCAGTGTGTACACGTTGGTGTACACACTGGTCGTACACTTACGTCTACACACTGGTCGTACACGTACGTGTGCGACCAGTGTGTACACCAACATGTACACACTGGTAGTCCACGTATGTGTACACACTGGTCGTACATGTACGTGTACACACTGGTAGTACACGTACGTGGACGACCAGTGTGTACACATACGTGTATGACCAGTGTGTACACGTACGTGGACTACCAGTATGTACACATACGTGTACGACCAGTGTGTACACGTACGTGGACTACCAGTGTGTACACGTACGTGTACACATTGGTAGTCCACGTATGTGTACACACTGGTCGTACACGTACGTGGACTACCAGTGTGTACACGTACATGGATTACCAGTGTGTACACATACGTGTACACACTGGTAGTCCACGTACGTGTACACACTGGTCGTACACGTACGTGGACTACCAGTGCGTACACGTACGTGGACTACCAGTGTGTACACGTTGGTGTACACACTGGTCGTACACGTACGTCTACACACTGGTCGTACACGTACGTGTACGACCAGTCTGTACACATACGTGTACACACTGCTCTTACAAGTCCGTGTACACACTGCTCGTACACGTACATGTACACACTGGTAGTCCACGTACGTGTACACACTGGTCGTACACGTACGTGGACTACCAGTGTGTACACATACGTGGACTACCAGTGTGTACACGTACGTGTACACACTGGTAGTCCACGTACGTGTACACACTGGTCGTACACGTACGTGGACTACCAGTGTGTACACGTATGTGGACTACCAGTGTGTACACGTACGTGTGCACACTGGTAGTCCACGTACATGGTCGTACACGTATGTGGACTACCAGTGTGTACACGTACGTGGACTACCAGTGTGTACATGGCAGACGCAGTGTGCAACTGGTGCGGTAGGAGTACGTGTGAAACGCACCGTACCTGTGTGTGGATAGCTAAATTTCATAGGGACACATGAGGGACAAATGCATGCTGGTTGTCATGGATACCGATTTTAAAGTTCAAATTTTCAATCATGTGGCCTGGAATAGGCAGTTGGCAACTAAATACAATGTTGCAAAGTGGTTGTTGACTTCACATCATGCTCAAATTTTGAACGATGCAAAGGCCCTCACTGGGGTATGTTTAAAGGGATTGGAGGAAATGTAGGATGCAAATGAAACTGACCAATCACTCTGTACTCCTGTAAATGAAACAGCCCAGCAAGGCAGATATAAGTCAGCCAGAACCCATGAGAGGGCACTTGCCTGCACTACCTTACACTCAACACCACTGCTGCTGCTTGTGATTCCTCTGGCACCATGTCAGGGACTGTGGAGAGGGCCCAGCCTTTCACCCATGAGGAGAATGAGGCATTGCTTGATGTAATCCTCCCACAGTACCCCAGACTGTATGGGAGACCAGGGGAGTAGGTGAGTGCTGACTCCAATAGCTTTGACTGTGCCCCTTTTTTGTGACTGTCACTTCTGGCATTGTGTCCAGGTATGACAGACATGCAATGTTGTTTAGCGTGGGTCCCAGGGGGGGAATGGCTTATGTCTCCCATGCAGAGCATGATGTAGTTCCTGTGTGCACTCCTCACTTGCATTGTGCTTGCTGTGACATTCACTACATAGTGCATGGCACATTCAGCCTGCCCAATCCTATTGTCCAGAGGTGATTCCATGCCCCCCCCGGTGTGACAGGTGACTGTACCCACAGATGTGTGTGAGTTGAGTGGAGCTGTTGTGAGAGTGTCCAAATGATGTGTACGCCCCCTGGACATTGATGTGTGTGAATGTTCCTTGTCATGTGGGTGAGTGTCTATGTGGAGTGTTGCACCCCAGCTTCATGGAGGAGGCAACAGCTCCACCCATCTGATGTGAGAAGTAAGCCATGCAGATTGTCTGACTTGCTAAGCTAGCACCACACCTGTGACACCCCACAGACAAGTGGCACATGTGCAGAGTGAGGTTTGTATCCGCTGTTGGCAATGGGAGGTGATTGATCTGTGCCTGTGTGTGTCTGTGTACTCTGCTGAGGTTGTGTCAGTGGCCTGGGGCATGTGACTGCTTGGAGGTGCTGTCCATCAGCCTGGTGTTGCATGTGATGCACAGTGTGTGCCATGATCATGGAGTGTGTTGCACCCCTCATGCCACCTGTGTACTTTCAATGCCATGTAGTGCATTGGGGCTTCCACATAGGCTAATGTCACTATGGGAAAGGTGCAATTTGTTGCCAGCATAATATGCCCTGTTCTGCATATCAAAGATGTTCAAATGTGTGTCTCTGTGACATGGAGCAGGTGTAGTGATGTTGTCTCACTTTGTCATCCTCACAGGTAACCGCCTACGCCAAGGGGGAGATATGGAAGCAGGCCGTCAGGGCCGTGAGATCTGTGGAGGGTCGCAGTCGGCGCCTCGCCCAGGTGAGGAAACGCTGGCAGGACATCCAGTGCTGGACCCGGAGGATCGCCCGGTGGCAGCTGAAAGACTCACCTCCACACAAGCACGGCGGGGGCTGACGACTGACCCAACAGATGACGCGTGTCCTGGCGGTGGTCTTCCCTGACTTGGATAGGCGGTTACAGGAGTTGCAGCAGCAGGAAGGGGGTAGGTACATGTGTGTTTGTTGTGTGTCACCAGCTTTTGGAAGTGCTCAGTTGCCTGGATACACAGCGAGGGTTAATTTGTGCAGTGCATATCCTGTTCCCCAAAGTCAAACAGTGCTGTTCCTCCTCCCTTCCCCTAAATTACATGTGTTCCCTGGTCTGTGTGTAATCACTATTGCACATGGTCATCTAGGCTGCCAGTTAATCCAAGTGCACATTGCTTTCTGCATCATGTGGGGGGGGGGGGTCTGAGACATGTGTTGTTACCTTGCCTGTGCCCTGTCCTGTACAGTCATTTGGGTGTCCATGTTAGTTGGCAATGATGCTGAGTCTCAACATAGGAGTGGGAGTTTTCTAATGAACAGACTTGCAGCATGCATTAACAATGTTGTGCCTCAGACATGATGTGCATGAGTGGGAGATATGCATAGTGCAGGGACGGTAGCTCAGGTTACAGTCAGATAATTCCAGGACAATGGAGCAGTGTTCCCACTACCGTCCCCTAAGACACCCTTGCCTCGGAATCATGTGTGTCATCCAACACTGTGCCCATTCTCTGTGTGTTCAGCAAAGTTTGGCCTCTGTGGCATAGTTCCCTGGCCTCATTTGTATTTATCTGAAGTGTGCTACATGTGCCCATTGTACAGGCTGACCCCATTTTGCTTGTGCATCCTCACACTGGGCAGTGCCTGTGTGTCTATGTACAACTATCTGTTGATGGTTGTTGGTCACAAATATGTGTTTGCAGCCTCACAAGGTGATGTGGAGTACATTTAGGAATTCTTGATGCACATTAGAGTAAACCCAGATTAAGAGGTGTCACTTCTTGATCTGTCTCAATCACATTGTCTCAGGTATGGGGGGTTTGTGCGGGCAAGGCCTACATGTCCAAACCTTATGTCTCCTTGCTGGGTCTGACCTGTGTGTGATAATTGTCTGGACAGATACGCAACATGCAGTGACCCAGTCATGTTTTGCTGGGTTTAATGTTTGTGCTTTGCAGCATGTGTCAAAAATGGAAATACATGGCTCATGCTCATCCATTTTTGCCACTAGTGTGTGGGCGAGATGCTACGTAGTTTGGTCTGTGTGTGCTGACATCTGTGTGGACATTCTTTCTTGCCATGAGGGTGTCTCCTCAGTGCAGGTGCTCCTTATCCCAACACATTGCAGGCCCATTAGCTAATGCATTGTCCTGTGTTTGGACATGTGTGCCACTCCACATGACAGGCAGTGGGTCAGATGTGTTGCCAACTGTGTCATCATGGTACGGATGGCCATGTGACAGATGGCATGATTCAAGTTTTCAGTCAATAAGTATTGTACCTTGGCAATCACTACACTTGTCAACATGTCTCCATTTTTCCTATGCTTCTTTTTGCTAGTTGGTTGTGAAGGACAATAATGTGCCTGCATGACAGATGTCTCCCAGGGAAGTGCAAAAGAAAGTACTTTTACACTTTCCGTGGACACGCAGGCACATTTCACTGGAAGGCACAGTTTGATTACCACTTGTTTTCTGAATATACATATCCATGTTCATACAGTGTGTTTGCATGTGTGTAAGTCCTTGGTTGTTGCTGATACAAACTTACGAGTGTCAAGTCATCCAGACCACCGTGGTGCCATGTATATGGACTTACTGATACCCCATTTCTTATTTACAGTGGCTTTTTAGAATTCGGCTGCCAGCTCATACACTGACTGTGTCAATGTATTTTTGTGTGCACCTCATTGTGTGACTTCTGTCATACAGGCAGATGTGTCTTCTGTTCACAAAGTGGCACATTCACACATTCTAAACATGTACATTGTGTAAAGTGTTGTGAGTCCCAAGGGATTGCAATGTTTTTGGCTATGGTTTCCTAAGTACTCACAGGTCTCAGAGTGTGGGGACACCTTCAGTATTGAGGTGTGTTATTTGGCCTGGGGTGCACCAATACTGTTTCGTTCACAGTGAACAAGAGGTGGCATGGATTCATATTCTTGCTGTGCTCAACTGTCCCCAGACACTAGCTTCTCAGTATAATTCAATATCAAGTTATTTGCTGTTGTGTCATGATCTCCATTGTTTCCAAGTGGCATGGTGGGTCAACCAACTGGGGAGTGCAGGGTTACATATGTGCGGACTATTCTAGATGTTACTCGTGATGCATTTCCTGATATGCACTGTGACATTTTTATTGGGACTCATGTGTCTGTTGTATACAGGTGACTGATTTTTTCTGTCTCTTCACCTTGCCCACAGCATCATTGGAGGACACCGAGGGAGACACCTGCACGGACGTGGAGGAGTGATCCAGCACCGCTGCCACCACTGCTGCGGAGTCTGCGGGAGCAAGTGGCACGGAGGGAGAGGGGAGTCAGGCGGAGGACCTGTCTAGTGACAACACTGACTACGACGCAGACGGGTCCGATGCTGAACTCCTCCAGGGGGCGGAGGCTGCTACGACACCTGGCAGGAGCACTACATCTGTCACCGACCCCTCCATTCCCATCACCGCCCTCCCAGTGGCTCCGGTCCCTTCTGTCCGTGCTAGGCAACACCGTGTCTCCTTCGTGCCAGGCACCTCACCCCCTGCCCCTGTCCCCCCTGCTGCTCTCACTGCAGAGTGTGTGGACATTCTGCGGCAGTTGCAGGTTGGCCAGACATCGCTGCTGAATGTCCTCCATGGCCACACCCGAATGATGACACAGATGGTGTCATACATGGAGGGCATGTCATCAGCGATGTCTGACCAATGGATGTTGCTGAGGTCCATGGACTCTTCACTGATGGCAGCAGTGAGTCTCCTGCAGCGCTTCATCCCCCCCTACCCCTGCACCATCCACACTTCCCACTCCCATACCTGTCCCAAGCACACACAGACATTCACAAGCACGCACCCCACCAGACACAGGCAGCACACCACCACGTAAGGGCAAGCGCACGCGCACTCCTCCTGGTACTCACACTCAGGGGGATGAGGGCACACCCACTGGGTCTGGGGCACACAGGCATACACGCAGCCACAGTCCGAGGCTGCATGGCGCACTAACCAGTCCCTCCAAAGGCACTCCCCTCGGCTCCCCTACAACACATCCCCTCTGTCTCTCCAGCCCACAAACGGGAATGGCACTCCACGGGTAGGGGAGTTGAGTCCCCCCCTGCCCCCCCTCCCCCAGTAGCGCTGCACCCCATCACTCCGACCCCCCCTCCTTTGAGGCTGTGTTGTCTTTGGGTGAAGGGGAGGCGCTTGACGACCTGGCAGCAGTGTGCAGCGCCGAGCTGACCTCCACCTTTGGCGCTGCACCACCCCCTGTGGTGAAGGCGTCCGTCCCTGCACCCACCACACCTACCCTTACACCTCCTGTCCCTGCGGTGCCTGGTCCGTGCCCACATGATGCCCCCCCCAGTCGAGGAACCTGAGGGTTCCAATGTGCAGGCAAGCTAGGGGAGACGCGTGGCCATGTGTCCCCCCCAAGGACTTCAGATCTGGACTGGCCATGTGCCTTTGTAAATAGTGTTGTTAACTACATTTTCATTTAATGCTGAATAAAGCATTTTCAGTTTGAACACATTTGCATTTCAGGTATTGATGTGGGTGCTGATGGTCCCGGAGTTGGGGTGGTGGTAATGTGTTATGTGTCAGGAAAAAGTTGTAGTGTGATGCTAATGGGGTGGACCATGGTATCTGAGTGCCATCACAATGTCTCTGCAAAGTATATTTGCTCGTGTGTGCTATTTGTGTTTGGAGACATTGTCCCAAGGACTGTTCCTTCCTCTGTGGCACCTGACATCTACCCTGCAGGGATTGCACTTTTGTTGTGCTGACCTGTGTCTACATTTCCTTTGTTGGGGACGGATCCCTTCAACTATGGCCATGCCTGCTCAGCAATGTCTCCGGCTGCATCGTCTGTGCCATCCTTGCTAGTCACTGTACTTGTGTATTGAGTATGTTGTCATGCCTTAATGGCGACAATCAGTATTTTCCGCACTATGCATGTGTGTTATCCCAGCCTAGCCCACATTTGGTACTTGTTCTGCAGGGTATTTGAGCACCTGACTGACAATTGTGGGGATTGTATCTGTGGGAAGTCCACCCTATTCCTTCCATGAGAGGCAACATCTTGGTGGCTGTCCCAGCACCTGTACATTCCTATCAGTCCTGGGATGTGCGTGACAGTGTGTGTTCCCTTTGGCTCTCTTAGTGTAGTGGGCATTGACATGAGTATACAGTCTTGTGGCATGATCTCTGTGTGTGTATTGTGCTGCATCCGCCAGGGGTAGGTATGCATGTGTCATTTGTCCTCACACCCACATGTGTTGTGTCATGCAGTGGGGGAAGGACATCCATCCTCATGGGAGTGGGACACTGCTGTCAGTGATGTGTTGTTATGGCACTATCAACATAGTCGAACATTAGGGATGCGTACATACACCCATGGTGTTGTGCTCATCTGATCATGATGTACACACCCCCATGACTCTGTCCACTGCTGGTATTCCTCTGCACCTACCCCTCACATGTCCCTGTCCACTGCTGGTATTCCTCTGCACCCACCCCTCACATGTCTCAATCCACTGCTGGGAGTGATAGGCACCCACCCCCAGGTCTCTGTCCACTGCTGGGAGTCCTCTGCACCCACCCCTCACATGTCTCTGTCCACTGCTGGGAGTCCTCTGCACCCACCCCTCACATGTCTCTGTCCACTGCTGGTATTCCTCTGCACCCACCCCTCACATGTCTCTGTCCACTGCTGGTATTCCTCTGCACCCACCCCTCACATGTCTCTGTCCACTGCTGGTATTCCTCTGCACCTACCCCTCACATGTCTCGGTCCACTGCTGGTAGTGATAGGCACCCACCCCCAAGTCTCTGCCCACTGCTGGGAGTCCTCTGCACCCCCCCTCACATGTCTTTGGCCACTGCTGGGAGTCCTCTGCACCCACCCCTCACATGTCTCTGTCCACTGCTGGGAGTCCTCTGCACCCACCCCCATATCTCTGTCCACTGCTGGTAGTGATATGCACCCACCCCTCACATGTCTATGTCCACTGCTGGGACTCCTTGGCAGACACCCCTCACAGGTGTCTGTCCACTGCTGGGAGTCCTCTGCACCCACCCCTCGCATGTCTCTGTCCACTGCTGGGAGTCCTCTGCACCCACCCCTCACATGTCTCTGTCCACTGCTGGTATTCCTCTGCATCCACCCCTCACATGTCTCTGTCCACTGCTGGGAGTCCTCTGCACCCACCCCTCACATGTCTCTATCCACTGCTGGGAGTCCTCTGCACCCACCCCTCACATGTCTCTGTCCACTGCTGGTATTCCTCTGCACCCACACCTCACATGTCTCGGTCCACTGCTGGGAGTGATAGGCACCCACCCCCATGTCTCTGTCCACTGCTGGGAGTCCTCTGCACCCACCCCTCACATGTCTCTGGCCACTGCTGGTATTCCTCTGCACTCACCCCTCACATGTCTCGGTCCACTGCTGGGAGTGATCGGCACCCACCCCCATGTCTCTGGCCACTGCTGGGAGTCCTCTGCACCCACCCCTCACATGTCTCTGTCCACTGCTGGGAGTCCTCTGCACCCACCCCTCACATGTCTCTGTCCACTGCTGGGAGTCCTCTGCACCCACCCCCATGTCTCTGTCCACTGCTGGGAGTCCTCTGCACCCACCCCCATATCTCTGTCCACTGCTGGTAGTGATATGCACCCACCCCTCACATGTCTCTGTCCACTGCTGGGAGTGATAGGCACCCACCCCTCACATGTCTGTCCACTGCTGGGAGTCCTCTGCACCCACCCCTCACATGTCTCTGTCCACTGCTGGTATTCCTCTGCACCCACCCCTCACGTGTCTCTGTCCACTGCTGGGAGTCCTCTGCACCCACCCCTCACATGTCTCTATCCACTGCTGGGAGTCCTCTGCACCCACCCCCATATCTCTGTCCACTGCTGGTAGTGGTATGCACCCACCCCTCACATGTCTATGTCCACTGCTGGGACTCCTTGGCAGACACCCCTCACATGTGTCTGTCCACTGGTGGGAGTCCTCTGCACCCACCCCTCACATGTCTCTGTCCACTGCTGGGAGTCCTCTGCACCCAACCCTCACATGTCTCTGTCCACTGCTGGTATTCCTCTGCACCCACCCCTCACATGTCTCTGTCCACTGCTGGTATTCCTCTGCACCCATCCCTCACATGTCTCGGTCCACTGCTGGGAGTGGTAGGCACCCACCCCCATGTCTCTGTCCACTGCTGGGAGTCCTCTGCACCCACCCCTCACATGTCTCTGGCCACTGTTGGGAGTCCTCTTCACTCACCCCTCACATGTCTCTGTCCACTGCTGGGAGTCCTCTGCTCCCACCCCTCACATGTCTCTGTCCACTGCTGGGAGTATAGGCACCCACCCCTCATATGTCTGTCCACTGCTGGGAGTCCTCTGCACCCACCCCTCACATGTCTCTGTCCACTGCTGGTATTCCTCTGCACCCACCCCTCACATGTCTCTGTCCACTGCTGGGAGTCCTCTGCACCCACCCCTCACATGTCTATGTCCACTGCTGGGACTCCTTGGCAGACACCCACCCACCCACCCGCACCCTTGGTGCTGTACACTGCTGTCCTGGCCATGTACACACCCCAATATACTGGTTATATGCTGCACCAGGCCCTAAGCCAACATTTGTGGCGTGTGTACACCTTATATCATTAATGTACTGGTGCCCTAGAGGTATGGGTGATGCGGTCCGTACCCCCATTCTGAGGGCATGGGTACGGCCCGTACCACCATTGTAGTGGTGATGTAGGTGTACGTGCCGTACCCACGCCCTCAGAGCGTGGTTACGGCCCGTACCACCATTGTAGTGGTGATGTAGGGGTACGCGCCATACCCACGCCCTCCGAGCGTGGGTACGGCCCGTACCACCATTGTAGTGGTGATGTAGGGGTACGCGCCGTACACATGCCCTCAGTGCGTGGGTATAGCCCGTACCACGCATACCCCTACATTACCACTCCTATGGTGGTACGGGCCGTACCCACGCCCTCAGAGCGTGGGTATGGCCCATACCACCATTGGAGTGGTGAGGTAGGAGTACGCGCCGTACCCACGCACTCAGAGCGTGGGTACGGCCCGTACCACCATTGGAGTGGTGATGTAGGTGTACGTGCCATACCCACGCCCTCAGAGTGTGGGTACGGCCCGTACCACACGTACCCCTACATCACCACTCCAATGGTGGTACGGGCCATACCCACGCCCTCAGAGCGTGGGTACGGCCCGTACCACCATTGGAGTGGTGATGTAGGTATACGCGCTGTACCCACACCCTCAGAGCGTGGGTACGGCCCGTACCACGCGTACCCCTACATCACCACTCCAATGGTGGTACGGGCCGTACCCACGCTCTGAGGGCGTGGTTACGGACCGTACCACCATTGTAGTGGTGATGTAGGGGTACGCGCCGTACCCACGCCCTCAGAGCGTGGGTACGGCCCGTACCACACATACCCCTACATCACCACTTCAATGGTGGTACGGGCCGTACCCACGCCCTCAGAGCATGGGTACGGCCCGTACCACCATTGGAGTGGTGATGTAGGTGTATGCGCTGTACCCACACCCTCAGAGCGTGGGTACGGCCCGTACCACGCGTACCCCTACATCACCACTCCAATGGTGGTACGGGCCGTACCCACGCCCTCAGAGCGTGGGTACGGCCCGTACCACCATTGGAGTGGTGATGTAGGTGTACGCACTGTACCCACGCCCTCAGAGCGTGGGTACGGCCCGTACCACGTGTACCCCTACATCACCACTCCAATGGTGGTACGGGCTGTACCCACGCTCTGAGGGCGTGGTTACGGCCCGTACCACCATTGTAGTGGTGATGTAGGGGTACGCGCCGTACCCACGCCCTCAGAGCGTGGGTACGGCCCGTACCACACATACCCCTACATCACCACTTCAATGGTGGTACGGGCCGTACCCATGCCCTCAGAGCGTGGGTATGGCCCGTACCACCATTGTAGTGGTGATGTAGGGGTACGGGCCATACCCACGCCCTCCGAGCGTGGGTACGGCCCGTACCACGCATACCCCTACATTACCACTCCTATGGTGGTATGGCCGTACCCACGCCCTCAGAGCGTGGGTATGGCCCATACCACCATTGGAGTGGTGAGGTAGGAGTACGTGCTGTACCCACGCCCACATAGCGTGGATACGGCCCGTACCACCGTAGGGGTACGCGCCGTACCCATGCCCTCAGAACGTAGGTACGGCCCGTACCACCATTGTAGTGGTGATGTAGGTGTACGCGCCGTACCCACGCCCTCAGAGCGTGGGTACAGCCCGTACCACGCGTACCCCTACATCACCACTACGATGGTGGTACGGGCCGTACCCACGCCCTCAGAGCGTGGGTACGGCCCGTACCACCATTGGAGTGGTGATGTAGGTGTACGCGCCGTACCCACGCCCTCAGAGCGGGGTACGGCCCGTACCACGCGTACCCCTACATCACCACTCCAATGGTGGTACGGACCGTACCCACGCCCTCAGAGCGTGGGTATGGCCCGTACCACCATTGGAGTGGTGATGTAGGTGTACGCGCTGTACCCACGCCCTCAGAGCGTGGGTACGGCCCGTACCACCCGTACCCCTACATCACCACTCCAATGATGGTACGGGCCGTACCCACACCCTCAGAGCGTGGGTACGGCCCGTACCACCATTGGAGTGGTGATGTAGGTGTACTCGCTGTACCCACGCCCTCAGAGCGTGGGTACGGCCCGTACCACGCGTACCCCTACATCACCACTCCAATGGTGGTACGGGCCGTACCCACGCCCTCAGAGCGTGGGTATGGCCCATACCACCATTGGAGTGGTGAGGTAGGAGTACGCGCCGTACCCATGCCCTCAGAGCGTGGGTACGGCCCGTACCACCATTGGAGTGGTGATGTAGGTGTACGTGCTGTACCCACGCCCTCAGAGCGTGGGTACGGCCCGTACCACACGTACGCCTACATCACCACTCCAATGGTGGTACGGGCCGTACCCACGCTCTGAGGGCGTGGTTATGGCCCGTACCACCATTGTAGTGGTGATGTAGGGGTACGCGCCGTACCCACGCCCTCAGAGCGTGGGTACGGCCCGTACCACACATACCCCTACATCACCACTTCAATGGTGGTACGGGCCGTACCCACGCCCTCAGAGCGTGGGTACGGCCCGTACCACCATTGGAGTGGTGATGTAGGTGTATGCGCTGTACCCACGCCCTCAGAGTGTGGGTACGGCCCGTACCACACGTACCCCTACATCACCACTCCAATGGTGGTACGGGCCGTACCCATGCTCTGAGGGCGTGGTTACAGCCTGTACCACCATTTGAGTGGTGATGTAGGGGTACGCGGGGTACGGGCCGTACCCACGCTCTGAGGGCGTGGTTACGGCCCGTACCACCATTGTAGTGGTGACGGGTACGCGTACGCGGGGATTGGTGGACACGCCCCCTGAAGTGACCAGACCCTGGAGGTAATGTATGGACAGTATATGGTATTTTACAAATTAGGTGGAGGTTATGTTTCCTGCCCCTCGCCCCCCCTTTGCCCCTGGATGTTGTGCTGACCTTCTGCGGCGTGCGCAGCGGTTTCGGTGCACCAGGTCGTAGGCTAGGAGGACTGGGATGACACGTAGGATGGGGTCCATGGCTGTCCGTCGCGTCCCGCAGCTCCTTCTTCGCGTCGTCCTCAATTTCCCGGGAGTTTTTGCCTGCCGTAAAAAATGATCCGTGCGGAGTGACGTAGGCACGAATCGTACTTGCTGGTCCGTAGAATGCTGCCTGACTCCGTCCGGACGTCACGTACGCGATGTCCCGGATCGGAATTGTGGGTATTTTTTCGTCGCACGTAGGTTTTTTACGAATCGTACAGAAATTGTATTTCTGTACGAATCGTACTTGCTGGTTTGGAAGTTGCATTTCCCGGGTACGAGTCGTACGGAGAATACGCTCCGTACGACCATTCATACCCGGGTTTTACAGGATCGGAATCGGCACCCAAATGTAATAATACACTGTTCTACAGGGCTGTTGATTCACTAAAAGAGGGGCTTCATAATAGCTGCATAATTTGCATTTCCTTGTGATATAATTTAGTCAACCATGCCGCTTAATGTGATTTTACAGTGCCACGTGATTACACTGGCCGTTGGCAGAGAGGACGTGTAGAAATGAAAGAAGTTGAAAAGGAGCACATCGGAGAAACGTAGGTAGTTTAATAAATACTAAAAGACAGAGAAACTGAAGTTATTGGAAAATTTCAAGCCAAAAAAGTTATGCATTTCAAACTGCTTGGATAATCTACAACAAAATTAGGAAATGCATCACAAACCATTTAATAACAAAGAACTGCCTTCCGTGTTAATATGTTTGTCGATATTGTTCACCAAGTTTGATGTCGCTTAAGACAGGATTTAAAAAAGAAAACGACAAAACTCGTATTTGCAAGGGTGACATTTATGTCAAATCGAAGCTTTGTTCTGTGTCTTCTTTTCAGACCACGTGTCTTTCCCGTCCTATTTGTCATAGAGTAGCTAATGTACTTTCAACTACATAAAATTACAGCCATGTTCTGTTTTTGCTTCTCGATACATATTCAGTAACCCATTGGCTCCCTTTTTCTTAAGAGAAAGGTCATTAGAAATCTCTCCATCGAGGTCTACGGATAAAAAAAAGTGTTAACTGAAGATGAAAGGTGTGGTACCCTGGTGGCTGCAGAAGTCTAAACTTGTTTGTGGTGTCTTGCGTGAAAGGGAAGCCCCCGTTTAAAAAGGAACCTGAACATGGTCATAAGCGGAGTGAAAGCTGTGCTCGGTGCCTGGGCACAATGCCTGACCAGGAGCTGAGCGCCGGGTTCAGAGATGGCCGGTACCCAGGGCACTGCTCATGTGTTTACCTGGCAGGCGGCAGAACAACTGCCTCTCTGGATAGGGGCCACTGCACCTGCCTCTCACAACTTATCTGCCCTTTCAGATTAGGATTGAGAGGTGGGCTTTTTGTCAGCTGCGGGTTTCAGAGTCGCTCTGTGTTGTGTTCGCCTTACAAAAAATGCACATTTATCCCCTCAAATGGGATCTCCAGCAGAAGCAGATCGTTTAATCCATGGGCACATCTAAAGGCACCACAAGGCAGACGCATGAATGGAGACTGCTGCGCTGCTTTCAGAGCCACATTACAAATGAGAATACCGAGTGCAGTTCACTGGAGCATGCAGACCCCTATAGATATTAATAACATTGCCCCCGGGACCTGACCCACCCGGGGGCCTCATTAATACGAAGAGCAGGAGCCCGCGCTT
This sequence comes from Triturus cristatus, assembly GCF_964204655.1. NCBI lineage: Eukaryota > Metazoa > Chordata > Amphibia > Caudata > Salamandridae > Triturus > Triturus cristatus. The sequence goes on along the minus strand of NC_140591.1, from coordinate 585,501,603 downwards.
CATTTTTTAAAATAATTTCGGTGGGATTCATGACCCCAACGTGAATTCCACCAAAATTATTTAAAAAAATACTTTTTTGGCCATGGGGTCCTTGTGGGACCCCCTGAGCAGGCCTAGGGTGTCAGGGTGTTTCTAGCCTGCCCCCTTTTCTTGTTTTTAAACATTTTATTCACTGTTTTCTTGTGACTCTGTAGAACCGAGTCACAAGATGGCTGCCAACACTTCCTGGTTTGGAGTGTTGGCAGCCAATCACAGTGAAGCTCGTGCTCGGGAGTGTTCACGAACCCACCGCTGCCCCAGACATCGATATTTTTTCTTTTTCTAATTTCTCAGCAACTACTGAATGGATTTACACCATTTAACATAAAGGACTCTTTGTGAACCAAGGGCTACCTTTTTGCCAAATTTGGTGTAATTCCGTTCAGCAGTTCAGGCTGTAGCTTTGCCTAAAGTTTCCTATGGAAAAATACATGGGGAAAACGTGTTTTGGGACCCCCCTTTTTTCTCGGCCCCCGCTTGACAAATCACCCCAAAACTTCAAGACAGGAGCTGACTGGAGTGCCCCAATAGTTTTGAAAATTTCGTGAAGATTCGTCAAACGGCACAAAAGGTATTGGCAGATCAAAACACGCTTTTCCTATGGGAACTAGGTCCTAACTATAACTACCTACTGGCGACCGCCAGTAGGTAATATATATATATATATATATATATATATATATATATATATATATATATATATAGGTATATTATCTACTGGCGGTCGCCAGTAGATAGTTATAGTTAGGACCGGGTTTCCATAGGAAATCTGAAAATTCTATGTTGAATAACTTTGGCGCCGGTTGACGAATCCTCGCGAAATTTTCAAAACTAATGGGGCGCTCCGCTCAGCTCCTACACTGAAAGTCTCGGGGGGATTCGTCAAGCGGGGGCTGAGAAAAAAGGGGGGTTCCAAAACGCATTTTCCCCATGCATTTTCCCATAGGACCTTTAGTGGAAGGTACAGCCCGAACGGCTGAACAAAATTACTTGAAATTTGGCAAAGAGGAAGTCCTCAGGTCAGACATGTGCCTTTTGCATATATGGTGTCTATCTGTTCAGTAGTTCCTGAGAAAATTGCAGTTAAAAGTACATAAATATCTATAAGCGCGCACCATGCGCGCACCATAACGTGCGCGAGCGTAATTCTGATTGGTGGTTACATGTCAGTCAACATTCGAATCGGTCGAAATCAGGAAGTTTTGGCCGCCATTTTATGTGTGGCGGTGAAAAACAAAGGTGGACAACGTGAAAAGGGGGCAGGGTAGAGAGTTCCTGACCCCCTAGCCTTTGTCAGGGGGTCCCTGAAGGACCCCGAACGGTGAAAAAAACATTTTATTTTTTTTCAAAAAATCGCGGGGTGCGCGCACCGTGCGCGCAGGAGCGCACCGTGCGCGCACAGTGAAAAACCCTTAAAAAAAAAATAAACATTTTAAATGAGCCATTCCATATTACAGGATACAGTCAATCTATAACTATATACATAGGTAGTTTATTGTAAAATAAATATTAAAAAAATATAAAAATACATACATAAATTAGCATTTAAAAAACCTTACAAATTCACTTAAAAAACCACAGGTTTCACACACGTTATAGTTAGGAATTAGCATTTAAAAAACCTTGCAAATTCACTTAAAAAACAATAGGTTTCACACATGTTATAGTTAGCTGGACATTTCACTCGTATAAAACCATTGAAATTCCCCCGTTATAGTTAGTTCAGATAACTATAACTCGCGTGACCGCCAATCTATCACAAGGATGATGTCATCAGTGATGTCATGAGTGATGTCACTGACCATGTCATGAGTGATGTAATATGTGACGTCATCAGCAGTGGATTGCGGGCGCGCGAGTTAACCAGCACACCATGCTCTCTAGATTAGCTTCAGTAGGTGTTGGTAGTCTTGTGTTAAAATGGCTAAAATCATAGTTACAAGATCATAGCCAGGGTGTGGCTCTGCCCCCTTGTGTTCGAGTTGCAGAACTATTCAAAATGGAGTCCCACAGGGCTCTTCACTCCAAATGTGTTCAATGTCTACATCAAGCCATTGATCGTGCTTATTAAAACCTATAAGATCACGGTTATCAACTATGCAGATGATATTTAACTGATTTTATCAGTTAACAACAATCAGTTTGAATCAGTCAGCAATATACAGTCCTGCATAATGGACATCTCAAATGAAAAATAACAGAGGTATAACAGAGCTCCTTTGCAGTTCCTCTGGTAATGTTCCGGTACCTTTGCCCTACAACGTTGGGCCTCATTCTACCGAGATTCCTCTTGGTTCCTCGGAAAAGGTCCGGAACCTTGGAGTAACTTTGGACAATCATCTTTCACTCAAAAAGCACGTCAATAGAGTAGTAGGAGTCTGCTTTGCTCTTCTTCCGAGCCTTAGGAAGATTTTCCAATATTACTTGCTCAAGCCAAATCTCTAATAGCCAGGTGTGTAGTGCTTAGTAGGCTGGACTATTGAAATGTCCTTCTTTGGTATCTACCAATTATCTGATAAAGAAATTGGATAGAGTTCAGGTTGCTATAGCCAAACTGACGTTAAACAGACCATGGAATTCTTCTGCCTCCAGTGCTCTTAGGGATCTTCACTGGTTGCCCATTAAACATAGGATTCTCTTTAAATCACATTACATTGGTGTCAAAGCCCTCCAGAATATGAGCCCAAAGCCATTGCAGAACAGACTGAGATAATACGCTCCAGGAAGGTTGCTACAGCTAATCTTGTTCAAGAACACAGTTCAGTAGGGTGCGTTAAGGGGGCTTGCCTTTTCTACTAAATCTGCACAGATATGGACAAGTTACCATCTCAACTAAGATTTCAGTCCCATTTGTTCAAGTTTAGGAAAGCCCTTAAGACCTGGCTCTTTCCAAAGTAATTTTGATCAGAATGACAGAAAAAGGGGGTCCCAAGATGCTTTTTCCCCAGCTTAATTTCCGTAGGAACATTAGACAAGGCTACAGCCTGAACTGCTAAACGGAATTACACCAAATTTGGCTGAAATGTCGATGTTGGTTCAGGGAAGCGCCTTTTTGTGATATGGTGTAAATCCATTCAGTAGTTGGAGAGTTATTCAAAGAAATTTACAGTTGTAGATATAGGGACGTGGAAGATCCGCGGCCCCTCCCGATCTCATGCTGAGATCTGATTGGTTGCCAACACTTCAAACCAGGAAGTGTTGGCATCCATCTTGTGACTCTGCTTGAACCAAGTCACAGGAAAAACTTTAGAAAAAAGAAAAGGGGGCAAGGTAGAAAAACCCTGACCCCCTAGGTCTCTGGAATGTCATCTGTGATATCATAAGTGATGTCACTAACCATGTCATGAGTGATGTAATATGTGAGGTCATAAGCAGTGCATTGCGGGGGCATAAGCTATAGTAAGCTCAGGTAACTATAACCGCTGAATTTCACTGGTTTTATACGAGTGAAATGTGAGCCTAACTATAACGTCTCTGTAACCATTGTTTTTTTCCAGCAAATTTCTAAGGTTTTTTAATTCTATTGCCTAACTAGAATGTCCCCGTAACCTTTGTGGTTTTCAGTAAATTTCTAAGGTTTTTTAAATCCAATTTCCTAACTATAACGTCCATGTAACTAATGTTTGTTTTCTAGGCATGGGCATACATTTCTGCTCCGCTCGCAGAGTTTTCAGAATTCAGTAACTCTGCATTCGCCGGAGGATGCAGAGTTACCGATAAACTCCACACTCTGCAACTGAGCTGATTGTTTTTCCCAATGGTGCGTTCAGAATATCATTTCATGCATGTGGGGAGTGCAATAAGACTTGACGAGCATTCGCCAGCAGCCGGGCAACCCTCTGCAGCCAAAGGGAGTTCATCCCCCAACCAGTAGTGCACCAGAAGCCCCTTTGCAGAGGGGTTGAGAAAGGAGCTGGTTCTCCGACGACGTCTCAGAAATCCAGCATTGGGGGCTTACTTGTTGCAACAATAGGGGTTCTTGGACCCCAACTACCGTCAGCCACCATGGCGAGTTCATCTTCCAACCAGTAGTACACCAGGAGGTCCCTGTGCAGAGTGGTTGAGAAAGGAGGCAGGGCCTCCAACATCATCTCAGCAATCCGGCTGTGGGAGACTTACATGTTCAAACAATAGGGGCTCTTGGCCCCCAACAACCCTCAGCAGCCAAGGGGAGTTTATCCTCCAACCAGTAGTACACCAAGAGGCCCCTGTGCAGAGTTGTTGAGAAAGGGGGCGGGCCTCTGATGACTTCTCAGCAAGATGGCTGTGGGGGACTTACTTGTCATAGCATTAGGGGTTTCTGGCCCCCAATGACCCTTAGCAGCCAAGGAGAGTTCATCCTCCAAACATAAATATGCCAGGAGGCCCCTCTGCAGGTGGTTGAGAAAGGGTGTGTGGCCTCCAACAACATTTCAGCAATCCGGCTGTGGGGAACTTACTTGTCACAACAATAAGGGTTATTGGTCCCCAATGACCTTCAGAAGCCAAAGGGAGTTCATCCCCTGACCAGGAGTCCTCTTTGCATAGTGGTTGAGAAAGGGGCGGGCCTACGACGACATCCCAGCAATCGGTCTCCAGGGGCCCAGTCATTACCAAATGGGAGAGAGGGGCTGCACGGCCCCCCTCCTGGGCTGCTTTTGGCCCCAGAATCCCATCCCTCAGGGCCTGGCCATGGTTCTCTGGTTTCTAGTCTGCACTGGGACCGCAGGGGGATCCTGAAGGCCCCCACAATTCCTGCCTGCTACCCGCCTCCTGCAGGAGCTGAAATTGCTTTCACACATAGGGAGCTGCTAAACATGCAGCCCCTGTGTGTGAAAGCAACTTGTCTGTTTCCCTGCTCACTTGCTGAAAGTGGAGTGTTGCTGTGACTTGGCGGGAGCAATTAAAGCATCTGCCAAGCCACAGCAAACAGCTATATCTGGCAATGCCCCCTAGGACGTAGCCAGAGCCGCCCCATGGGGAGCGGTAGCTCCCATGGCCATTATTGGATCTAGGAGGGGGGCACGCGTGCCCCTTCCTTTGATGTGGTAGGGTCTGCCCTAGGGAGATGTCAGTCCCCAGGGTGATCCGTGCGGCCCCCGTTAAACAGCATAATCCCTAGGGATATGGTGGTCCCTGAGGCATACAAATGCCCAAGGAGGCGACCCATGCACACCCCTCCTTTAATTTTATGTTAGTTCGCATACCCCCGGGACCTGGGCCACCGAAGGGCTAATTTGTAGAGAAGCACAGGAGCCTGCGCTGCTTTTTGTTTTAAAATCTCGGTGGGAGCCACAGACCCAGCGTTGCTCCCACCAGAAATGTTTGAAAAAAGTGTTTTTTTGCCCTGTGGGACCCCACCAAGAGGTCTAAGGGGTCAGAGCATTCCTATCATGCCCCCTTCTCTTTTTTTATGTTTTTTTGTGGACTTGGCTGAAGCTGAGTCCCAAGATGGCGGCCAACACTTCCTGGTTTAAATTGTTGGCAGCCAATCAGATTTCAGTACGGGGACTGTTGGATCCTTGGAGGATCCACGTCCCTAGATATACAATTCTTTTTTAATTTCTCCAAAACTACTGAATGGATTTACACCAAATAACTAAAAACACTCTTTCTGGACCAGTAGCTAGCTTTCTGCCAAGCTTGGTTTAATTCCTTCCAGCAGTTCGGGCTGTAGTCGTGTTCGAAATTCCCTATGGACATTAACTTTAAAAAATAAAAAATGTTGACGACCCTTTTTTCTCAGCCCCAGCTTGACAGATCACCCCGAAATTTTTGCATAACGAGAATTACTAGAAAACGTTTGAGGGAAAATTTAGTTAAGATTCGTCAAACTGCGCCAAAGATTTAGGCAAGTCAAAAAAGGTTTTTGATATGGAAACATGGTCCTAACTGTAACTACCTACTGGTGAACGCCAGTAGGTAATATATATGTGTGTGTATGTGTGTGTGTGTGTGTGTGTGTGTGTGTGCAGTAGCCACTCTGTAGTTATAGGTAGGGTGACCAGAGATATGGATTTTGGGATTGTGGATCTCACATAGCAAGTGAAGTAAGTGAATAATCCTATTTCCAGTGTGCTGGAGAGTCGGAAAGCTGGACAGTTGGAGGTGGGAGACCGGTGAAAGTCTGTGGTCCGTGTAGTCTCGGGAAATGCTGCAGCAGCTGTTTCTGGCTTCGGTCTTTTGTCCTCACTACCGAAGCCGTGCCTGGAACCGAGGTCAGAGGTGGCAGGCCGGCGGAAGACTGCCGATTGTGCAGTCTTGGTGGACACCGCCGCAGCTGTTTCAGGCCTCGGATTGTTCATTCCCACTGCCACCACTGTCGTGGACGGTATTGGCCGGTGGCAATTTCTTCAAGGTTAGCTGTGGTCCACCTCCAGTGCCTTGTAGCGATCTGCTCAAGCTCCGTTCCCCTCCTCCAGGCCCTAGGAGCAAAGCTTTACTGGAAACATGCAAAAAACGCAAACTGACACAGGCCTCACAGCCGTAGCTGCCTGTGGGAGTGTGAGCCCTGAGTCCCCCGTGGAAGCGGCATGGCTAGTGCCGGGTACGGCTTGCGGAGTTGTACTCAGAGGGCCCCACCAGTGCCTAGAGCCAGTGCCTTTGTGCCTGTGTTAAGAGTGCCCGCAGATCTATAGCCTCACCGGCATCTATGATATTTTGACCATAAGTAGGTGACCATCAGCTGGTAGCAGTCTACAGGTCTAGAGGACCCTGAGGGGATAGCGTTGAAGAGGTGAGATATTCTCATGCCTTTTCGCCCCAAATTTCTAAATCCAGAAGGGGAATTATATGGACATTGGTGGTAGACCAATGGTAAGGCTGACTGCCTCCCAGTTGAGTGGACCTGATTGACTTGAGTGAATTTCGACGCCATATGCTCTCTTCTGGCATATGCCGTAGTGCTCTTAAGAGACTATTATATATCTGTGCCTTCATTGGCAATATTAACTTCTCAGAATTAGCCGGCCAGTAAAATGTAACTCCACCTTGGGTAATTAACTAGTGCATTCTCGCTGGTGCACGTCGGAGGAAGTAAGTGGTTTTAATTGGAGATCTAGGGTGTTCTTAGCACCAAAAGTAATTATCATCCATAGCTGGTAGAGTCCGAACACGATCAAAAAGTGGCCTTAATGGCTTTTGAAAAGGTTGAGAAATCACACAGCGCAAAAGAAAATAATAGAACCTGCTCAAACACTGCCAAAGAGTAAAATAAGACCGGCAAATTTAAGCATCCCTGTAGGGATACCTCCCATAACTGAGTTTTTTCCTGTAAAATCAGTGCCTTGAAAAATAAGTCCAAGCTTCAAGTTGGATCTCACAGCAGCACAAAATGATAGAATGAATTTAAACTGGCAGCCAGTTGCACCTATACAAGATGGCAAGGATTAATTAAATTTATCAATTTTAGCAGATTAGCAACATTCTTTACTACAGTCCCTTTGAAAGATATTGCAAACACGGATCTTACACTACCGGACATAAGCCTAAGCCAGCTGCTACTTCTAGGTACGGCCAAGGAACCGAAGGAGCCCCCGCAGTTACTAAATAGCACTCCTAGTCATTCTCAAGGGTGAAAAGATAATTAATCCCATTCACCTGACTTCCCTCTACTTTTATCCCCACAGTTTGTAACTCATCAAGAAATTCTTTCTGAGTTGCTTCTCTCTCTACAGAGAGTGCTCAAATAGATTATCTTACTCTTGAAAGTAAAACACATCAATTTATGATCAATCGTTGGAAACAGTAACTTAAATCTTACAATTTCTGGTTACTTGTGAAACTAAACAACCCAGTTCATCATTGCAGATCAGTAAAGAAAAACATAATGGAAGGCTGGATGAAAAACTCAACATAGAGAAACACAGGAGGGAAACAGATTTGTTTGTAATGAAAATAGTTCAAGTGCAATGCAAACTTGCGATATACACAAAAAGAAAGTGGGTACAATTAAAGGAAAAGGAGATAGTTTATATTCGCTGCAAAAACTTTTTCACGATTTTTAAGGTGAGAGCGATCCTGATCCATCTCTTCCAAAATGTCCTATATTCACTCAAAGAAAGGAGCACCAGCAAACCATCTCTTCTGTTTCAACCTCTACAAATAAAGATCCAAAGTCAATAGTGAGTATTACATCTCAAAAACTTTCTGAAGAAAATAAGTTAGTGCGAACAAAGGCACTAGTAAAGAAAAGTAACAAAAATAAATGAAGATTCTCGAAATTGAGATTCCGGAAAATAAAGTTCTGACAATTAGATCCCCTGGAAATCGTTCCACAAGAAGAAAATGAATCCTTAAAAGCTGGAAAATACTTAAAACAAAACTCCATCAAGGAAAAAGGTTCATCACAAAACCCTCTGGGGAGAATGTATCCCAACATCTGAACCCTTGTGCTGAAAATGTTATAAGCCAAAAATTCCCAAATATCATTTTTTCAACAACTCAACAAATCTTAGCTTCAAATTCTACAGATTCATTAGTAGAAAACATAGCTTTTCAGAACATTTCTTGCACCCTAGAGATTACGGATCTTTTGACGACAGGCAATGATCCTGAACCTTCTACAGAACCTTTTCATCTCCTGAAATAAAACGATTTTTTTTTTCAGATTAATCAAATGTGGCAACAGCAAGCGTGGGATTTTGGTCCAATGTGATACCATCGATAGTGTTAAAAGAAAGCGAAACGCTACATAATAAAGGATTCAATGTTTTTGGAGTAAATTCCCGAAAAATCTCCTCAAGAATCTCAGTGGGAACCAGGAGAGGCTGTCCTAGCCTCAAAGTTATCTCCAGATGCCATCCTCACACTCCGCATCAGCAGAAAATTTGACAATCTACCGTGAAGATGGATACAGGACAATCTGGAATAAAAGACAATTGCAGTCCGAGGATTCAACAAGTAAAAATTGTTGGGCCTGGGTCGCTAGCTCCTTAACCCCTTCAGTGCCCATGACGAGCTGGACTCGTCATGGGCTGCGGTGGCGCTGTGCCCATGACGAGTCCAGCTCGTCATGAACTCCGCCCGCTAATGGAAGGCGCGGCACTGGGCGGGGAAAGGGGCGGGCATGCAAGGGGTTAAACGCCAATAGGCTGGGAAGGGTTTTTAAACTTCCTTATTAGCAATACTATTAACATCGTCTCCTGGAATATGGCAAGGCTTCAACCCAAAAAATTACCTAAATTGCTAGAAACATCGCCAGCAATTGCCTTTCTGCAAGAGACTTGGGCCGTAAAAGAGTTTTACCAAACAGGCTTGTTAGAAGGCGACCTCAGGGGAGCCCGGAGGGGGCCCTGACTGTCCTGAGACCCACCCTCAAGGTATCGTAGCCGGGCACTGGCGGGAGATTCCGCAGGGGAGGAATCTCGTACCTAGGATCGTACACTTGGCACCACACGGCATAGAGACACCACACCGAGGGTTCTTAGGATTCAAGCTTTATCAAATCGAAGTGGTAGGATCTTTATGATCAGCAAGGCAGATATTTACAAGCAGAGCGTGGGCTCACAGAGTCTTGGCGGGGGTAGGAGGTAGCGGGACAGTCTTTGGGGGGAATCGGATCAAATGCAGGAGCGTACCCGGCGCACAGCTCACAATCCTCGAGCTGGGGGATACGCTTGTCGTCGTGGGGTCCGGCGGGACCAAAGAGAGTCAGGGGGAGCCGCGAGTCACTCAGCAGGCTCAAGCACAAGTTCGGAGGTCTTACGATCTTCAGGGAGCCGCGAGTCACTCAGCAAGGCTCAAGCACAAGTTCGGAGGTCTTACGTTCTTCGGGGAGCCGCGAGTCACTCAGCAGGGCTCAAGCACAAGTTCGGAGGTCTTACGATCTTCAGGGAGCCGCGAGTCACTCAGCAGGGCTCAAGCACAAGTTCGGAGGTCTCACGATCTTCAGGGAGCCGCGAGTCACTCAGCAAGGCTCAAGCACAAGTTCGGAGGTCTTACGTTCTTCGGGGAGCCGCGAGTCACTCAGCAGGGCTCAAGCACAAGTTCGGAGGTCTTACGATCTTCAGGGAGCCGCGAGTCACTCAGCAGGGCTCAAGCACAAGTTCGGAGGTCTCACGATCTTCAGGGAGCCGCGAGTCACTCAGCAGGGCTCAAGCACAAGTTCGGAGGTCTTACGTTCTTCAGGGAGCCGCGAGTCACTCAGCAGGGCTCAGATGTTCCAAGGCGAATCTGCCGGACAGTCCCAGAGCACCCCTTGTTATAGGTCGACCCCTCTTTGATGTCCGGAGTCTGTGCAGGCAGGGGTCTTGTCACCTGGGGGTTGCTTGTCGAGGTTTCCTGCTATTGTCTTTTGATCCTTTCAGGGCCGGGTCGGGAGGAGTCCCAGACACCCAGCAGGCATGGAGCCAGCCCTCAGGGAGGCCGGAGGGCCGATCGAAACCCATCGTCCCCGGGGAGTTCAGAGGTGCGATAGAAACTGCTCCTCCCTCTCTCATCCCCTGGAAGCGTGATGTCCTCCAGCCGGAGTGGCGCCTCTAGGCCCTGGGTTGTGCTGGGGCCGGGCGGCCATCTTGGTGCACGAAGTGGGCACGCGTGCCCGGGGTGGCCGGGGTGGCCGAAAGGAGAGAGGCCATGGGCGGGGAGGCCCGGGCTGCGTGTGTGTGTTCTGGAGGGAAGGATCGGCTGGGCCGTGTGCTTGGGGTCCCTGGTACCAGGTTAGGTAGTGCGAGGACAGGAAGAGCCATGCTACGAGGCCGGGTCTAACACGCGTCCCCCCCAGCTGAAAGCCGGAGAGAGCTACCCATCATCTTAGGGGGTTCTCTTCGCTGAGGCGGAAGAACCGGGAGAGGCCGTCCGCGTTGGCGTGGTCCGTACCAGGGCGATGTTCTACGGTGAAATCCATCCCCTGGAGGGAGATTGACCACCGCAGTAGCTTGGGGGTTTCTCCTCGCATCTGCATGAGCCATCGCAAGGGCCGATGGTCGTTTTTTGTACTTTGAAATGGGTGCCAAACAGGTAAGGGCGCAGCTTTTTGAGGGCCCAGACTACGGCAAATGCTTCGCGCTCAATGGTGCTCCACCTCTGTTCTCTGGGCAACAGCCGCCGGCTGAGGAAGGCGATGGGCTGGTCTAGGCCTTGGTCATTCACCTGGGACAGGACGGCTCCAATGCCATGCTCGGAGGCATCGGTTTGGTCTACAAACTCCTTGGAGTAGTCGGGAGCCCGGAGGACGGGGGCCGTGCACATGGCCTTCTTTAGGGCATCGAACGCTTCCTGGCAGGCAGTCGTCCACTGCACCCTCTTGGGCTGTTTTTTTGATGTGAGTTCGGTGAGGGGGCCAACCAGGCTGCCATACCCCCGGATGAATCTTCGGTAGTAGCCAGTGAGGCCCAGGAAGGCCGGGACCTCCGTTTGGGTGGTGGGTGGTTCCCAGGCTAGGATGGCGTCGATCTTTGGCTGCAGAGGGGCGACCTGACCGCTCCCGACCTGGTGCCCCAGGTAGACTACTGATCCTTGCCCAATCTGGCACTTGCTGGCTTTTACTGTGAGGCCTGCCTGGCGCAGGGCGGTTAGCACTCTCCGGAGGTGCTGGAGGTGCTCACTCCATCCGGAACTGAAAACAGCGATATCATCTAGATAGGCCGCACTGAACTGTTCCATCCCGGCCAGGACCCTATTCACCAGTCGCTGGAAGGTGGCCGGGGCATTTTTCATTCCGAAGGGCATTACGCGGAAGCGATAATGCCCATCTGGGGTGGAGAAGGCGGACCGCTCCTTGGCTTCCTCTGTGAGCGCAATCTGCCAGTATCCGCAGGTGAGGTCGAATGTGCTGAGGAACCGGGCCGCCCCGAGTCGGTCAATGAGCTCGTCGGCTCGGGGGATGGGGTGGGCATCGGCCCGGGTGACGTCATTGAGCCCCCGGTAGTCCACGCAGAATCGGAGCTCGGGGGCGACACCGGGGGCCGCTGCCTTCGGAACTAAGACCACGGGACTGGCCCAGGGACTATCGGATGGCTCGATCACCCCCAGGGTCAACATCTTCGAGACTTCAGCTTGAATGCAGGACCGGACTCGGTCAGGGACTCGGTAGGCTCGGTGTCTTACTGGCGGGCTGTCCCCGGTGTCCACGTCATGGACACACCAGTCGGTGACTCGGGGGATCAGGGAGAAGAGCTCGGAGAATTGTCCTAGGAGCTGGCGACAGTCCGCTTGTTGCTGGTCAGTGAGGGATGGGGAGAGGTTCACTCCCTCTACAGAGCCATCCTTCTCCTTGACACACAGGAGGTCCGGGAGGGGATCGGACTCATCTTCGGCCCCGTCATTGGTGGCCAGCAGGAGGCTCAGTTCTGTCCGTACGAAGTGAGGATTGAGGCGGTTCACGTGTAGGACCCGCAGGGGATCCCGGGGCGACTGGACGTCCACCAAGTACGTGACTGGACTCTTCTGCTCAATCACCTTGAAGGGCCCGGTCCACTTGTCCTGGAGGGCACCAGGCTTCACGGGGGCCATGACCCATACCTGCTGGCCCGGCTGGAACTCGACCAGAGTGGCATTCTGGTCGTACCAGCGCTTCATCTCTTCTTGGCTTGCCTCCAGGTTGGCCTCGGCCAGCTTTCGGAACTTCCCGGTCTGGTTCCGGAGGGCCAGAACGTATTGGAACAGATCTCGTGGGGGGGTCTGGGGTGCTGCCTCCCACCCTTCCTTAACCAAACTGAGGGGACCTCGGACGGGGTGCCCATATAGTAACTCAAACGGGCTGAACCCCAAGGACTTCTGTGGGACTTCCCGGTAAGCGAACAGGAGGCAGGGGAGCAGGACGTCCCACTTACGCCGGAGGGGTTCTTCTAGGCCGTTGATCATCCCCTTCAGAGTCCGATTAAACCTTTCTACTAGGCCGTTCCCTTGGGGATGGTACGGGGTGGTGAACTTATAGGACACCCCACATTGTTGCCACAGGGACGTCATGTATTTTGAGATAAAATTAGTGCCACGATCGCTCACGACCTCGCGGGGGAAACCCACCCCGGAAAAGATCCCCATCAGGGCTCGGCCCACCACGGGAGCCGTGACGGTGCGTAGGGGGATCGCCTCAGGGTATCGGGTGGCGTGATCCACTAGGACCAGAATGAAACGGTGACCTTAGGAGGTGGGGGGATCCAGGGGCCCCACGATGTCGATTCCGACTCTTTCGAATGGGGTACTGACGACCGGAAAGGGCTGGAGGGGAGCCTTGCGCTTCCCCCCACTCTTCCCACTAGCCTGGCACGTGGGACAGGACTTGCAGTGGGCTTCTACAGCTACTCTCATCCTAGGCCAGTAAAAGTGAGTCACGAGACGGCTGTAGGTTTTGTCTTGACCCAGGTGGCCGGCGAGGGGGACGTCGTGGGCCAAGCCCAGGAGGAAGTCTCGGAAGCGTAGGGGTACCACCAGCACCCGGCCGGATCCTAGCTCCACCGACTTCTGCTCACTGTACAAGAGGTTATTCTCCCAATAAACTCGGTGTGTTCCGGTCTGGTCGCCTGCGGCTTGGCCCTCGGCCTGGTGCCGTAGTCCGACCAGGGAAGGACAGGTGGCTTGCTCCCGGCAGAACTCCTCCCGGGTGGGTCCGCCCTCGTGGCGCCACGGGGCCAATTCGGTCAGATCGCCTAACTCGGGGACCGGGGTGGTGTCGGACGGTGAGGGTTCGTCGCTGGCGACTGACCCTCCCGATGGGGGGACGGGAGGACCCTCGGCGGGGACTGCTCTGACTCCCTCGGTCGGGGGGTCCTCGCCTTCCCCCAGGGGGGTGAGTCGGGTGGACATAGATCGGGTGGTGGTGCACACCCACTCGGGGAGTCCCATCATCTCTAGGTGGGCCTTGCGCTCGACGTACTTCCAGGGAGAACTCTCCAGGTCGTTCCCTAAGAGGCAGTCGACCGGCTGGGAGGTTCTTACGGCAACCCTCAGTTTACCTATCACCCCTCCCCACTCAAACGGCACCAGGGCTACCTGACACATGCTCTCTCTATTATCTGTGGAAATTACGGGGCAAAAGACGTTGGGTAGGATCTGTTCCTCGGGGACTAAGTGCCTGAGGACACCGGTGATGCTGGCCCCGGTGTCTCGCAGGGCTTCTATCTGGTGGCCATTGATCTTGACGAGCTGCCCGTACTTCTTCGTGTTGGAGGGCAGGAGGCTACCAGGGACCATCTCTCTGTCTCCCAGGGACACTAGGGCCATAGCTGCGGGTTCCCACTCCCCGGTGTCCTCCACCTCCTCCCCCAGGGCTACGTTGGCTATCTGTCTAGCAGGGGTTGCAGCAGGGGGGACCTGGGGGGCCATGGGGCACTCCGGGTCATTGGCGTAGTGCCCGGGCCTTTGACAACGGAAACAAGTGATGGTTACCCGGTGCCCCCGTCTCCCGGGGGGTCCGGAGACTGGTGGGGGGGCGCCGGGAAGGGTGGAGGTTGGGCCTTCGGGGGACTCGACTGGGACTCTCACTGCCCTCCCTGGTTCCCTCCCCCTCTCTGGCGGGGTGGTCCCTGACTGGCTCGGGGGTATTCTCCTACACTGCTCCGGGGGACCCGGGTGTTGGTCCAGCGGTCTGCTTCCACAGCCAGCTTCCGGGGATCGGTGAGTTTGCTGTCGAGCAGATGCTGGCGTAGTTCCACAAAGCAGTTCGCCGCCAGGTGTTCCCACAACATGAGGTCGGTGAGTTCCTCGAGGGTGGTGACCTTGCTGCCCTTGATCCACCCATCGAAGGCCCGACTGAAAAAGTTTACATACTCCACCCAGGTGGTGCCCGGGATCTTCCTGCAGTCCCGGAATCGCTGACGGTACATCTCTGGGGTGAGGCCGTACCTAGTGAGGAGAGCCTCTTTCATGTGGCTGTAGGAGGTCTGCAGGGAGAGGGGTAGGTCGAGCAGGGTGTCCCTTCCTTCGCTCAGAAACCGTCCCCACAGCCCTGCCCCCCAGTCCTTCTGCGGGACCCGATGGGAGGTCATGGCGACCTCGTAGGCCCTGAACCATTGTTGAATGTCATCATTTTTATAATATTCTTTGACCCCGTCCTTGGGGATGTGGACATTCTGTTCCGCCGGGGAGGTCGCCTCTCGGTTCCCCGGGGGCCTCCCTTCCTCGTTTCTAGCTTTGAGCTCGATCTCCTTCAAGCTGCGTTCGTGCTCTAGTTGGATTTTCCTTCCTTCGTGCTCCCGTTGGAGCTTCTTCTCCTCCAATTCGCCTTGTACGCGCATTTGTTCTACTGCTAGCTTTTTTTCTGCTAATTTCAATTCGCCTTCGATTTTGAGTTTGGCTAACTCGAGTTCGTGATTGCGACTTCTCTCTCTGTCTGCGAGCTCTTCCGGGGAAAGGCCCCCGTCTGGCACGAAGCCTCGCACCTGATTGCTGCTGCTTTCGCCTTGGGTGGGTCTGCTTCGTCGTGTCGCTCCCCCATGCCTTCTGGGCGGGAGGCCCCGGCATCCACCCAAGCTTTCAGTGCTTTCTGCAAATCTTCTTTGGTGTTGAGACCGGTGGTAGCGATTTTAAGTTCTTTGCAGAATTGCTTCAGTTCTTTGGGCGTGTATTCTTCTAGTTGTTCCACCTGGAACACCCTGTTGGTGTTGGTTTCTGCGGGGCTCATGGCGCTTCCTTCTGCCATCTTTGTCGGTAGTTTGTCAGTCGTTCATGGTACGATCTCTAGGTTATGGGCCCGAATCCCACCGCTGCCACCAATGTTAGAAGGCGACCTCAGGGGAGCCCGGAGGGGGCCCTGACTGTCCTGAGACCCACCCTCAAGGTATCGTAGCCGGGCACTGGCGGGAGATTCCGCAGGGGAGGAATCTCGTACCTAGGATCGTACACTTGGCACCACACGGCAAAGAGACACCACACCGAGGGTTCTTAGGATTCAAGCTTTATCAAATCGAAGTGGTAGGATCTTTATGATCAGCAAGGCAGATATTTACAAGCAGAGCGTGGGCTCACAGAGTCTTGGCGGGGGTAGGAGGTAGCGGGACAGTCTTTGGGGGGAATCGGATCAAATGCAGGAGCGTACCCGGCGCACAGCTCACAATCCTCGAGCTGGGGGATACGCTTGTCGTCGTGGGGTCCGGCGGGACCAAAGAGAGTCAGGGGGAGCCGCGAGTCACTCAGCAGGCTCAAGCACAAGTTCGGAGGTCTTACGATCTTCAGGGAGCCGCGAGTCACTCAGCAAGGCTCAAGCACAAGTTCGGAGGTCTTACATTCTTCGGGGAGCCGCGAGTCACTCAGCAGGGCTCAAGCACAAGTTCGGAGGTCTTACGATCTTCAGGGAGCCGCGAGTCACTCAGCAGGGCTCAAGCACAAGTTCGGAGGTCTTACGTTCTTCAGGGAGCCGCGAGTCACTCAACAGGGCTCAGATGTTCCAAGGCGAATCTGCCGGACAGTCCCAGAGCACCCCTTGTTATAGGTCGACCCCTCTTTGATGTCCGGAGTCTGTGCAGGCAGGGGTCTTGTCACCTGGGGGTTGCTTGTCGAGGTTTCCTGCTATTGTCTTTTGATCCTTTCAGGGCCGGGTCGGGAGGAGTCCCAGACACCCAGCAGGCATGGAGCCAGCCCTCAGGGAGGCCGGAGGGCCGATCGAAACCCATCGTCCCCGGGGAGTTCAGAGGTGCGATAGAAACTGCTCCTCCCTCTCTCATCCCCTGGAAGCGTGATGTCCTCCAGCCGGAGTGGCGCCTCTAGGCCCTGGGTTGTGCTGGGGCCGGGCGGCCATCTTGGTGCACGAAGTGGGCACGCGTGCCCGGGGTGGCCGAAAGGAGAGAGGCCATGGACGGGGAGGCCCGGGCTGCGTGTGTGTGTTCTGGAGGGAAGGATCGGCTGGGCCGTGTGCTTGGGGTCCCTGGTATCAGGTTAGGTAGTGCGAGGACAGGAAGAGCCATGCTACGAGGCCGGGTCTAACAAGGCTACTTTATTTTCATAATACATGCTGCAAGAGTGAGTCGAGGTCATGCAGAGGGAGGTTTAGCCATTTTGTTATCCGAGAAAATGAAGTGGGACTTTGAAATTATTCAGTTAGCAAAATGTCCAGTGCCTTAAGTTGAAAATACCGAAGGCAAATTTCACCTCTGTAGAAATACTTCTCCTTTTTAATATCTGTGTTCCCCAGAGCAGAGAACACGATACAATGCTGGTTCATATCCTCGATTTAATTGATTCTACCTTAGACTCAGAATTTAATCCGCAATTCCTCCTTTTGGGAGACTTCAATACGAAAATGTGCAATAGCCTAATAACAGCTTCTAGCAAAAATGACAAAGATGACTATTGGTCTCTCCTATACCCTGTCTTTCCGGAGTGTATAATAGGCAATAAACGAGGGAAAATATTTTTACCTCTAATGGAGTAATTTTAAATAGTAGGAAAGAAGGAGATGTCCCTGCACAATTCACAAGAACGAGAGTTACTGGAGAGTAGTCCATTTTAGATTACATCATTAACAGCTATGGTTTATTTCAGAGAACACATCACTTAAGTATGCATTTTACACAAAGTAGTGATCATGCAATTCTGATATTAAAAATTAAGCTGTTTCTCCATTCTTCCTCTTCTTGGTATTTATTACAAATGAATGGTGATACCCTCATAGCTCATAAGAAGGGCAGAGTTATTTGGAATACTGCTGAACTGCATAAGTTGAATGTTTTGATTACTTCACAACAGCTGCTCCAATCCAAAAAGGAAAATAATCCAGTCTTACATTTTGAACAGACTCTTTTGGCGGTAGTACAAGCCGAACATAAAACCATGTAATCCTACAGATAATATTGTAAGACAGTTAAACAGTTTAATAAGACAGCAATTTTTAAGTTTCTCTGATTTCAGGAAAAAAGAAATTTAGAAGTTACAGAAAAAATGAAAGGAAATGAATACCACTAGAAAAAGAGACTCTATGGATAAAAACTGGGTTGATTTGCTGTTAGTAATCTCTGAAAAAAATAAGAAACAGTTTTTGCGTTTGATAGCAAAAGCAACCGGAACTCAAAAACCTCCTACGGCAAACCCGGTCTCTCAAAATGACTGGAAACAGCAACTCCTCAAGCTCTTTAAAGCAAACCCGGAAGAATCCTGCCAGAGAGCTCCTTGGAAATAGATGAATGGTCAAGAAGCAGAAGATGGGATGAGTGCCCTGACGGAGGAACAAATAATATCATACATTAGGAGGTCTAGTAACCATCAGCGATGGGTCCAGATAAAATCCCAGTTATAGTCCTCAAAAGCAACCCTGAAGCCTGAAGCAAGTATTTGGAGCCTCTATTCTGCTGGTCAAATCCCAAAATTGTGGCCTGGAAGTATTGTCATTCCTCTTCTGAAGAAGGGTTCATGGCTTTCTCCGAGCAATTACAGACAGATAGCGTTATTGGATGAAAGTGGGAAGATCTTTGCGGCAGGCGTTCTGGACCATCTGAAGGACTGGGCCTTTTTCAATGGAGGTGATTCCAATGGCCCAGGCAGGATTCCATCGAAATCACTCCGTCATCGATAACATCGGACTCCAACAATCACTTATTGCTAAATACGTTGTAATGAAATTGCAGATAATTCATAGTCTATTTGTAGACTTCTCTACAGCTTTTAACAGGGTCGATAGACCCTGCCCATGGAGGAAGCTGATAACAATGGGGATCCCTGATGCCTTATTGAGATTAATTGTGGCCCTATAAACAGCTACATGGTGTAGAGTGCAGATGGGAGGAGAGAAAGGCCTAACTATTAGGATCCCTACCTCGAATGGCCTTAAGCAAGGCTGTTTGTTAGCCCCCTTACTC
Source organism: Triturus cristatus (assembly GCF_964204655.1). Classification (NCBI taxonomy): domain Eukaryota; kingdom Metazoa; phylum Chordata; class Amphibia; order Caudata; family Salamandridae; genus Triturus; species Triturus cristatus. Next base: position 585,482,857 of record NC_140591.1, on the reverse strand, counting down.
TTTTACCTGTATGTAAGTGACTTACCGGAATGTCTAGTAGGTATAAAGAATTTTCCACCTAAAATAGCTTCTTATGAAATACAAACCTTAATGTATGCCGACGATATTGTAATTCTTGACCTAACTCCAATCGGTCTACAACATAACTTAGATGTTCTTTTTGTTTACATTGAAAAAAAACTTCTTGAAAATAGATATTTAAAAGAAAAAAGTGGTCACTTTTAGGGGAAAGAAGCATCACATCCACTTTAATTGGAAACTAGGTGGTAAACCAGTAAAGACGGTAGAGGAGTATGTATATTTGGGGAGAATATTTTCACAGACATTGAAAAATACCTTTCATCCACCCCACATAGAATCAAAAGCTACATCCCACATAAGTGCTTTAAAGACTTTTTACCCTTATTCAGGAAGGAGACATTTCCAAGCCCTCTTGGACATCTATCGAAAAAATGTTCTGCCTACCTTGACATATGCTTTAGAATATTTCCGGAAACAAAAAGGCATTTCTCTTGATGAGAAAATAACTAACACTAATCAGGCTACTCCAGTTCAGGCTCTTCGACTAGAATTGTCACTGACGAGTGCGTATATACTTGCACTGGCCAATACAATTAGGTGGGCATATAATATTCTACATGCAGAAAAAGATACAGTAAGAGCTTTACTAAAACTCGAAACCTTTGAGGGTGGTTCAGGTGATAATACATTTAACAAAAATCTCGAAGTAGGTCTATCACACTTTGTTAGAAAAACACTCCCACACTGGAAGGGTGGTGGTGTTCTCCCAGACATACACTGTGGTAGCTTGGCTCGAGTGGTCAGGAATCAGGCTCCGTGCTAAGCATACGACATACCCATACAATAACCATGCGTGCATCCGTTCCAAAAACGACTCTACACCGTAAAAATTATGAAAATATCTTTCTTTATCTTCTTTTTCTCTTAGTTGCTGATTAGATAAATAACAATCACAATATACAAACTTTTTAAATAGTGCAGGTCAAATAAATACTGGCTTAATGATTCAATAAATAGGGGTGATCATAAATAATGAAGGCATAAATATAAGTGCAATACATACAGGCAATTAAATATTCTGAGGCAATAAATACTGTAAACCAATAAATATTGTGCATCAATAAATACTGTGGACCAATAAATACAGTGAAGCAATAAATAGGTTAAGTACAATAAATACAGTGCCTCCAATAAATAATTAAAAGCTGACAGTGACACTCATAGAATCAGATCACATTTGAATTCCTAAGGGCTGATTTGGCCCAGGCACAGCTTGTGGGGATGTGGAAGGCTTGAGGGTGTCTACTCCCTGGCTTGGACAAGGCTGAGGCCTAAACTGAGGTAGATCAAGGGGGGAATATCAGAGACCTGGCTCTCTCCCTCCACACAACCCCTCTAAATTAGTCTCAGCTCACCCCCTGGCACAGTCAGGTTGGTTCCAGCACCTCCCTAGCCCCTTAGAGCAGTCTCTCAGGTCTCCACAGGGCCTTAGGCGCCCTCTACTCCACTTACTGCCCTTTTTCTGATGCTCCGACGCCGCTGGAGTCGTGTCGACGCCGTGAGGCGGTTCCGATTCGATGTCGGCGGCCTTGGCACAATGTCAGTTCCTGACGACGACGGTAGGCGGCTCCGGTTCGATGTCGGCGGCCTCGGCTCGATCTCGACCTCCGATTCGATGGCGTCGGGCAGTCTTTACTCGATGTCGACTTCGGGCGGCTCCGGTCCGATGGCGACCTCAACTTCGATGACGTCGGCCGGCCTTGACTCGATGTCGACTTCCGGCGGCTCCGGAGTGCGATCCTCACTCCCGACCTCCGGTGCTCCTCTCCTTAGGTTACCGGCGACTCCGGAGTGCGACCTCCACTCCTGACCTCCGGCACGATTCTCTCAGGTTCCGGCGACTCCGGAGTGCGATCCTCACTCCCGACCTCCGGTACACTTCACCTCGGTCTCCGACGACTCCGGAGGGCGGACTTCACTCCTCCGATGACGCCGCTCACTCGACCTCGGGTGACTTCCTCCTCGACCTCTGGTACTCCTCACGACCTCTGACGGCGCCCTCTCTCGACCTCTGGCGGCTCCGGGTACGACGTCCGCTTTCCAGTCGGCGCCGCTTCTCCACCTCGGGCTCCAGGTCTCAGGCTACTCGACGTCGGACTCCAGGGAAACCAGTTTCCAGGTCAGGATCTTGCTGTTCTCGGTTTCTAAGGCCTGTTCCTGCTGTCCAGGTCCTTAGGATGGTTTTTCTTGCTTCTTCCCACACAGGGCTCCAGGCTGGGCTCAGTCAGTAGGGACTAGTATCAAGGGTGGGTTTATGGACCCCACTCCAGGCACAAGTTTCCACCCCTGCTGCCTCACTCCTTCCTCCTTCAGGTTTCTGCTGCTCACTCTTCACCAGTCAGGTGCCAACTGCCAGCTCCAACTGCCAACTCTCTGTCTTAGCTTCCCAACATTCTAAACCGCCTCCAACTGTCACAGGGCTCTGGAATGTTCTGGAAGGTGCTAGTAGGTTCCAGTGGATGCTGGTGATGTCACAGGTGGCCACCATTTTGTGCTCCAGGCCCTCAGACAGAAGTTTCAGGGGTAGGTAAAATGGCTCCCTGAATCTGCAGCAACACTAAAAAGTTTGGTGGTTCCCAAAAAGGAAAAATTCAAACAGGGTTTGAGGCAAAAGTGGGACAAAATAAATAATGATGAGGAGGGACCACCCAAAGGGCTGACAGGTCTAACACGCGTCCCCCCCAACTGAAAGTGGGGAGAGCTACCCAACCCCTTGGGAGTTCTCATCACTAAGGCGGAAATACCTTGAGAGACCGTCTGCATTGGCGTGGTCCACTCCAGGCCGATGTTCCACCTGAAAGTCCATTCCCTGTAGGGAAATAGACCACCTCAACAACTTGGGATTCTCCCCCTTCATCTGCATCAGCCAACGAAGGGGTCTGTGGTCGGTCTGAACCAGGAAGTGCGAGCCAAACAGGTATGGCCGCAACTTCTTCAGAGCCCATACCACTGCAAAGGCTTCACGCTCTATTGCACTCCACTTCTGTTCCCTGGGAAGTAGTCTCCGGGATAGGAAGACCACGGGTTGATCCAGACCCTCTTCATTGAGTTGCGATAACACTGCCCCAATGCCATGTTCTGATGCATCTGTCTGGACAATGAACTCCTTGGAAAAGTCTGGGGCCCTTAAGACCGGGGCCTCGCACATGGCTTTCTTCAATCTCACAAAGGCCTGCTGACAGGCCTCCGTCCAGACTACCCGTCGAGGTTGTTTCTTGGACGTGAGCTCCATGAGGGGGGCTACGATGGTACCGTACCCCTTCACGAAGCGGCGGTAGTATCCCGTGAGGCCCAAAAATGCTCGGACCTCAGTCTGAGTCTTGGGGGGTTCCCAGGCCATGATGGCCTCGATCTTCGCCTGGAGGGGTTGCACCGCTCCCCTACCCACCAAGTGTCCAAGGTACATTACCGACCCCTGCCCGATCTGGCACTTGCTGGCCTTGATCGTCAATCCAGCTTGTCTCAGGGCCTGGAGAACAGCTTGCAGGTGACGCAAGTGATCCTCCCAGCTGTTACTGAAGACGGCTATGTCATCCAGATAAGCAGCAGAGAAACTCTCCATTCCGGTGAGGATCTGGTTTACCAGGCGCTGAAACGTGGCAGGTGCGTTCTTGAGCCCAAAGGGCATCACACAGAACTGGTAGTGGCCATTGGGCGTGGAGAAGGCTGACCTTTCCCTTGCTCCATCAGTCAAAGAGATCTGCCAGTACCCTGAAGTAAGGTCGAAGGTACTTAGATATTGGGCAGCTCCCAGCCGGTCAATCAATTCATCCGCCCTAGGGATCGGATGAGCATCAGTTTTGGTCACTGAATTCAGTCCCCGATAGTCCACACAGAACCTCAGTTCTGGTTGGGCACCTGGTGGTGCAGCTTTTGGTACTAACACCACCGGACTGGACCAGGGGCTGCTAGAAGGTTCGATCACTCCTAGCTCCAGCATCTTAGTGACTTCACTATGAATGCTGGCCTTCACCTTGTCTGACATCCGGTAGATCTTGGACTTCACAGGTGGGCTGTCTCCTGTGTCCACGTCATGGACGCACAGGTGAGTCCTACCCGGGACAAGGGAGAACAACGAAGAGTACTGCCCCAGGACCTGGCGACAGTCCTCCTGCTGTTCAGGAGTTAGAGATGGGGAGAGATTCACTCCCTCCACCGACCCATCCTTCTCTTGAGACGCAAACAAATCAGGGAGAGGCTCGCTTTCCACGTCCTCTCCTCCGTCAGTCACCATCATCAAGATGACTTCGGGCCTCTCGTGGTGGGGTTTGAGGCGGTTGGCGTGCAGCACCCGCAGGGGCTGACGAGGGGTCTTCAGGTCCACCAAGTAGGTAGCCTTACCCTTCTTCTCCAACACCTCAAAGGGTCCTGACCAGCGATCCTGGAGGGCACTAAGCTCTCCTGGTTCGATCACCCACACCTTCTGGCCAGGCTCCAACTCCACCGGGTGAGCATTGTGGTCATACCACGCCTTCATCACTGCTTGGCTGGCTTCCAAGTTGTCAGAAGCTTGCTTCCACAACTTAGCCATTTGGCTCCGGAAGGCCAGCATGTAGCTCACCACATCCTGGGGAAGCTTTCTGGGAGTTCTTTCCCATCCGTCTCTCACCAGGTTGAGAGGTCCACGTACAGGGTGCCCATACAGAAGCTCGAAGGGGCTGAAGCCCACTCCCTTCTGTGGCACTTCCCTGTAGGAAAAAAGTAAACAGGGTAGGAGGACGTCCCATTTCCTCCGCAGGCTTTCAGGCAGACTTCTGATCATGCCTTTCAAGGTTTTGTTAAACCTCTCCACCAGACCATTGGTCTGGGGGTGGTAAGGAGTGGTGAACCGGTATGTCACTCCACACTCCTTCCACATTGCCCGCATGTACGCTGACATGAAGTTGGTCCCCCTGTCGGACACAACTTCCTTGGGAAAACCCACTCGGGTAAAGATTCCCATCAGGGCCCTAGCCACAACAGGTGCTGTTATGGTCCTCAGAGGTATTGCCTCTGGGTACCGTGTGGCATGATCCACCAGAACCAGGATAAACCTGTGACCAGCTGTAGTCGGTGGATCTAACGGACCCACAATGTCGATGCCCACCCTTTCAAAGGGGGTGCTAACGACAGGAAGTGGTTCCAGGGGAGCTTTCAGGTTCACCCCTGTTTTCCCACTGGCTTGGCAAGACACACATGTCCGGCAGTAGGTATCGGACGACACTTTCATCTGAGGCCAATAAAAGTGTGGGACAAGACGGGCGAAGGTCTTGTCTTGCCCCAGGTGTCCTGCCAATGGTATCTCGTGAGCCAACTCCAGAAGGAAGGCTCGATAACGTTGAGGGACTACCAAGGCTCGTGACGATCCATGTAGGGGTGCCTTGGGTTCACTGTAGAGGAGGCCATCCTCCCAGTAAACACTGTAGTTCCCTTCAACGTTCCCTGCTGCCTGGGCTTCGGCCTGTCGCCTCAGCCCCTCAAGGGTAGGGCACTCCCTCTGGCCCTGGCAGAATTCCTCCCTGGACGGGCCTCCCTCCACGTGCCACTCGGCCGGGATGGGTAGGTCCTCCAGTTTGGTAACGTCCCCCACCGCAGACTCCTGGTCCACCACCTCCGGTGGCCTATCCGTCCTACGGGGTGTGGACGCCGAGGCAGGCTCCTCCTGTCCTCGGTTCTTCCCTTGACTGGCAGCTGGCTGGGCCTTTGTTCCAGGCTCCAGCCGAAATGAACTCCCTCTTCGGGTAGTCGCGGATCTTGTGCTAACACAGGCCCAGTCAGGTGTACCCAGCATCTCAGTGTGAGTCCGGTATTCCACCTCCTTCCAAGCGTTGTGCTCCATGTCATTCCCCAGCAGACAATCGACTGGCACGGCAGGGCTTACGGCAACTCGAAGTGAACCTGCAACCCCCCCCCATTCAAAGGGAACCTCGGCCACTGGATAGTGGCCTGTTCTGCCGTCAGCCATCGCGGCTGGGTGGAGTACATCGGGAATTACCTGCTCTGGAGACACCAGTTGGCTACGCACCATAGTCATACTGGCTCCTGTGTCTCTCAGAGCCTCCCCTCTTTGGCCATTGATGGTGACCCACTGCCCATACTTTACAGTATTTGCGGGCACCTGGATCTTAGGAACCATCTCCCGTTCTCCCAGGGACACTAAAGTGACACCCGCCCACTCCCTTCCCTTAGTTAAGGGCATCTCCTCCCCGAGCACTACACTAGCTACTCCGGGGGTCTTTCCTCCAATGGGAGGGGGTGGTCGTTTCAGGCACTTCGGATCTCCTTTATAGTGTCCAACGCCACCGCACTCGTAGCAATGGACAACCCTTGGCTGCTGACTCTGGCCAGGATTAGGGTTTCTGGGTGGGTTAGCCCTAGGGGTGAATCCTGTTCCCTTCCCTTGGAAGTTATTTTGGGGGCCTTTGGAGAACTCCTTTTTCTTTTCCCCTCCCTCTTTCTTCTGAGGGGCGCCCTGTCCGGCCTTTTGAGTATCCCCTCCAGTCCCCCTTGTGGACACCCGGGTACTAGCCCAAATGTCCGCCTCCTCAGCAAGCTTCCGGGGACTGGTCAGCTTGCTATCCACCAGGTGTTGACGCAGTTCAGGGAAACATTTCTCGAGCAGGTGTTCCTTCAGTACTAGATCAAACAACCCCTCGTAGTTCCTCACTTCACTGCCCTGAATCCAACCCTCTAGTGCCTTCTTTGCATAGTCCAGGAAGTCCACCCAATTCTGTGTGCCCAGTTTGTGACTACCCCTGAACTTCTGTCTGTACTTTTCGGGTGTTAGTCCAAACTTTCTTATGAGCGCCAGTTTCATGGTGGGGTAGTGGGTCTGCTCATCCTCCTCGAGGGCCAATAATGCATCCCTACCAGCTAGAGGCATGTACTTGTACAATCCCCCTCCCCAGTACTTCTCTGGAACCCCATGGGCCCTTAACGAGACCTCATAGGCCGCTAGCCACTTGGCGATATCGTCACCCACCCCATAGCTAGCTACTATGTCCTTTGGCAGGTAGGGTTTGGGTTCCCTGGTGTACTCTCGTTCTTCGCTGCCACCGTTAGGTACAGGGTGTGCCCCGATTCTCAGGATCTGAAGATCTATTTCTTTCAGCCTTATCTCATGAGCCATCCTCTGTTCCTCCTTCTCCTTCTCCAGCCTTGCTAAGTCCCATGTGAGCTGTCTTTTCTCCCTCCGGTCTGTTAACTCCACTTCAGACAAGCCACCGCTAGAGGCACTGCTGCCCTTCCTGGAAAGTGTCCTGGGCCCCGCTGACAGGTTCCCCACCTCAGGTTGGTACATCTCAGCCCCCTCGGTGTCAGGCTCTCCATCCCTGTCTTCCTCCTCAGCCTTGCTTTCCCGTCGTGCCTCCCCCCATGCCCTTAAGCTGGTTTGGAGTGCACCCTTCTTTGCTCCTGGGGGACAATACACCCCCTCCCGCTGGCAAAACTCCCTGAGTTGGGCCACAGTGTACGTTTCTAAATTTTCTAGTACAAACTCCATCTTGCCCACTCAGGTCAGAGGACAGTTATTTGCAGTAACAATGCAGGGGGGTACCTTTAATAATACCTCCTCCCACCACCAGAGTAAATTTGGAAAAAAACAAAAACCCACAATTAGGAAGGCCGCTTTGAGAAAACTCCCGGTGTAGGCCTATGGACTACCCACAGTTATTGTTGAGTATACGTAGGCACAGCTCTATCCCACCACTGAACACCAATTATGTTAGAAAAACACTCCACACTGGAAGGGTGGTGGTGTTCTCCCAGACATACACTGTGGTAGCTTGGCTCGAGTGGTCAGGAATCAGGCTCCGTGCTAAGCATACGACATACCCATACAATAACCATGCGTGCATCCGTTCCAAAAACGACTCTACACCGTAAAAATTATGAAAATATCTTTCTTTATCTTCTTTTTCTCTTAGTTGCTGATTAGATAAATAAATAACAATCACAATATACAAACTTTTTAAATAGTGCAGGTCAAATAAATACTGGCTTAATGATTCAATAAATAGGGGTGATCATAAATAATGAAGGCATAAATATAAGTGCAATACATACAGGCAATTAAATATTCTGAGGCAATAAATACTGTAAACCAATAAATATTGTGCATCAATAAATACTGTGGACCAATAAATACAGTGAAGCAATAAATAGGTTAAGTACAATAAATACAGTGCCTCCAATAAATAATTAAAAGCTGACAGTGACACTCATAGAATCAGATCACATTTGAATTCCTAAGGGCTGATTTGGCCCAGGCACAGCTTGTGGGGATGTGGAAGGCTTGAGGGTGTCTACTCCCTGGCTTGGACAAGGCTGAGGCCTAAACTGAGGTAGATCAAGGGGGGAATATCAGAGACCTGGCTCTCTCCCTCCACACAACCCCTCTAAATTAGTCTCAGCTCACCCCCTGGCACAGTCAGGTTGGTTCCAGCACCTCCCTAGCCCCTTAGAGCAGTCTCTCAGGTCTCCACAGGGCCTTAGGCGCCCTCTACTCCACTTACTGCCCTTTTTCTGATGCTCCGACGCCGCTGGAGTCGTGTCGACGCCGTGAGGCGGTTCCGATTCGATGTCGGCGGCCTTGGCACAATGTCAGTTCCTGACGACGCCGGTAGGCGGCTCCGGTTCGATGTCGGCGGCCTCGGCTCGATCTCGACCTCCGATTCGATGGCGTCGGGCAGTCTTTACTCGATGTCGACTTCGGGCGGCTCCGGTCCGATGGCGACCTCAACTTCGATGACGTCGGCCGGCCTTGACTCGATGTCGACTTCCGGCGGCTCCGGAGTGCGATCCTCACTCCCGACCTCCGGTGCTCCTCTCCTTAGGTTACCGGCGACTCCGGAGTGCGACCTCCACTCCCGACCTCCGGCACGATTCTCTCAGGTTCCGGCGACTCCGGAGTGCGATCCTCACTCCCGACCTCCGGTACACTTCACCTCGGTCTCCGACGACTCCGGAGGGCGGACTTCACTCCTCCGATGACGCCGCTCACTCGACCTCGGGTGACTTCCTCCTCGACCTCTGGTACTCCTCACGACCTCTGACGGTGCCCTCTCTCGACCTCTGGCGGCTCCGGGTACGACGTCCGCTTTCCAGTCGGCGCCGCTTCTCCACCTCGGGCTCCAGGTCTCAGGCTACTCGACGTCGGACTCCAGGGAAACCAGTTTCCAGGTCAGGATCTTGCTGTTCTCGGTTTCTAAGGCCTGTTCCTGCTGTCCAGGTCCTTAGGATGGTTTTTCTTGCTTCTTCCCACACAGGGCTCCAGGCTGGGCTCAGTCAGTAGGGACTAGTATCAAGGGTGGGTTTATGGACCCCACTCCAGGCACAAGTTTCCACCCCTGCTGCCTCACTCCTTCCTCCTTCAGGTTTCTGCTGCTCACTCTTCACCAGTCAGGTGCCAACTGCCAGCTCCAACTGCCAACTCTCTGTCTTAGCTTCCCAACATTCTAAACCGCCTCCAACTGTCACAGGGCTCTGGAATGTTCTGGAAGGTGCTAGTAGGTTCCAGTGGATGCTGGTGATGTCACAGGTGGCCACCATTTTGTGCTCCAGGCCCTCAGACAGAAGTTTCAGGGGTAGGTAAAATGGCTCCCTGAATCTGCAGCAACACTAAAAAGTCTGGTGGTTCCCAAAAAGGAAAAATTCAAACAGGGTTTGAGGCAAAAGTGGGACAAAATAAATAATGATGAGGAGGGACCACCCAAAGGGCTGACAGGTCTAACACACTTCAAGTGTACAACCACACTCTTAGAGACCTGGTCCCGGGCCTGCTTAAAAATCTTAAAAACAAATATGACCCCACATCTTAGTTTTGATTTAGATTCAGCTTCTTGTTCACAGCTATCTCATTATAGGTCTGATTCTGCTTCTCTCGAATATAAGATCTATCAGCAGTATCTGAAATTTACTCTCACATACAGTGTGTGACGAAGCATAATATTGCTTTGCTTGGGGGTCCTGCCTTTGAACTCCCATACCAAATATTGGGATAATGCCGCTGAAAATGCTGTAATTTGTAATCTTTGTAATGAAGGGGAACAAGATCTAGCTCACATAATATATATCTGTCCAAATAGAGAGGTAGTAGAAGCTGATCATTGTTTCTTAAATCCCATACATTTTAGAAATGATGTGCTTATCGTGAAGGATCTGATGGCTCTTATTTATTCCCCGCCAAATGAATTTTTTGCAATAATTTATATACATTTTTGTAAATCTTTTTTACCATTGTATTAGTATTTAATGTATTTATGGTCATTATGTACATTTACTAATATCAGTTTTTTAATATTCTTACTGTTGGCCTCAGTAGAGGTCTAACTCAATTATTAAATACTTGAAAATTACTTGGGATTTTGTACCTTAATAACTTTGCACCCATTTGACAAATGTCCGCAAAGCTGTGCAGATATGATGCCCCTGTTTCATTGTCCGAGTCCTTAAACAGCGTTTTGTCAAGGGGGTGCAAAGAAAACAGGCATTGGCATTGCCAATAGGTCTTGCCTTTGGGACCGTATAAGTGTTTAGCCAAGCAACAGTTGATATGGTTGCACCAAGGATATTATGCTGCATAACTAAATACTTATAAGGTCCCAAAGGCGAGACCTATTGGCTATGCCAATGCTTGAAAATGCCAAACCCTCCATTACACAGCCCCAACATAGAAACTGGCCAAAAATCACAAAACGAAAACAAAGAAAAACAGATTCTGGATCAGCATTACCATGAAAAACTGACCTGTTAGTTCTTGGGAGAGAATATTCGACTGATAATGTGCCAGTCTCCACCCACCATCAGCATTAATCATCGGCGTAAGAGGTGGGATGTGCAACTCACAGGATTCAATTGAGCAGGGACCGGAAACAGGGCTCAAGAACATAGTGAACATGCAACTGTCATTATAATGATTGTCAGTGTAGAAAATCCTATGTCAAATATCTGGATGGGAAAGTGCATTTGTAGTAGTAGCAAAATTTGAAAAAAAAAAAGTTTAGGGTTAGCCAACACACCTACCAGCACACCATGAGTATATACTCCCCAACACCATATCATCACGGTCTGCACTGAACACTGGCTCCAAAACAAGCACTTTGCCAATTTTTTTGTGAAGCAAACTACACCATGCAAATAAGTGCATAACTGAAAACTAAACTAAACCCTCGCAAGGAATAGGAACACAGTTCAATACAAAATCCTAAATGATGCCCTCACAACCATGTTACACTGTCATAACAAGAAAGAACAAGACAAAAAGCTTGTTCACAGACACCCAGACACACACATTCACACTCATGCAGGCATGAGCATATTCCCACATGCACAGTCAAATGCATGACAGCTGCGATATACAACCCACACACTGAAGGGCATCGTTCACTGAGACACTTGGAGAAAGTGCTATCGTAAAATATATGTGAGGGTCTATATAAAACCAGCACCTCGTCACGGGTTAGAAGCGCTATATAAATGCAGCTGCAATGGAATAAGATACAGTGTCATTCCCACCTCTGAATGACGTCAAGAGAGGGCACACCACCCATCAGTCCTACCAGTACCCAGAGGCACATGCTTACATGTGCCAAAAAGCCATCACTTCAACACCGCATAATCGACGCTGTACAACAGACAACCATATAGTTGGGTATAGTAATTTCACACCACACGATCCACCACAGGGAATCTCCAAAAGGGCCTATCAGGTGACACGTCCATGCAAAAAAAAAAAAAAACAACTCCAGAAGGAAAACAGAGTGCAGGAAATCATTGAGGCATCAAATCCTTCCTTCTAATGGCTCATGCAGCACGACCCACGGAAAACAGAGAGGGCGGAGCGAGTGAGTGGGCGAGGAGAGAGGCGCGCACATGTGTTTGCTGGCCTGGGAGTGGTGCGTGTGTGTATGCGTGCGCGCGCAGTCTGCTCTTTTTCGAAGCCCATACTTGTGCTTGTGGCATGCTGCTGTGCGCTCCCACAAGGCGTATGCCGCCACCAGCACGAGTATGTGCTTCGAAAAAGAGCTGAACGACGGCTAAAGGTCCTCCTATGCAGCGCATGCGCACTGCGTAGGCGAGACCTAAAAAGGGGGGTCACAAAATGGGCTTGAAATCCAATACATTTTCCATAAACGTTTGTATTTCGCATAGCAAGAAAACCATCATCTGGATCTTTGTTAAATGTGTTAGAATTACATAGTAGGGGATGTAGGTGATTCTGTGGGGTAGAGCAGCTAAGTACAGTAAGTAAATGTTAAGTTATAAGGTATTTTTGTAGCTATATCTGTACTTTTCCAAAACCTGAAGACAGCCATGTTATTTTATACAGCAGTTTCAGTGTGTTTTGCACTTTGTACTTTCACGTTGGTCTCTAGAGAGTACAGCGGTGCCATAAAAGTTATTTTTTTTAATACCCAATATATATTCATATTTACTTATGCTCCTGTGAGGTTGGCTGTTAGATGAGCCCATTACTACACGTGTGCACTTTGGATTTAGATATGGTGTAATAGGAGTTGGCAGATGTTATTAATGGAGATATTATTGCCAGTTGCGGTAAAATGTACACCATCTGCACGATATATGTAAGGTTTGGACAACAAAATTTAAGGTGATATATGGAAGACATGATGTTATTTCTTAGGAAGGCAGACACTGTTTTATTTATATGTATGAGACAAGCAGGAATGGTTACAGAAAGCACACAAAAATCCTTCTGACAAGAAGCATATACACTTTATTCCTACATTTCAAAACTCTAGGAGAAGTTATGCATTCCCTTCTTTTGAAAACACTACAGGTTGTTTGTTTGATGCCAACCCAAAAATAAAGCAACGATTTAAATATGGAAATGTCACAAATGGAAACAAACAACAAATGTACATTTATCTTTCAAAGATTTTTTTGAAATTCATGAAGCAAATATTTGTATCACAAAACCTTAACTACAAATTTATTGAACATGGAGAAATCCTTGTCATGAAATGCCGGATTAGAAAAAGAGTTATTTCTGTGCAAAAATAGCAGTGTTATTTTACAACTAATTTTAGATGCAGAACAAGCACTTTAAATCGAGCTAAGGGACATGTAGTAAAGTTTATACATTATAAAAGTAATCATGAGATTACATTTGATATTGTCCAATTTGACAATATTGAGGACCCCAAAAACATTGCAAGAGCAAAGGCAATATTTGTATGAATGAAAGGCTTATATATTTGAAGAGAGCAATTTCCTTAATATTTAGCTCATGCTTTTACAGTATATAAATCTCAAGGTTTAAGTTTGGATTTTGCATTAATTAACATAGGCTCAATAGTTTTTAAAGAGGATATGGTATATGTTACTTTATCATATGTGAAGACTTTACAAGGACTATGTATTATATATTTTGATGAAACATAAATTAATCTAGACCCTTCTTGTGTATGTGAAGATAATCATTTAAGACAGATATATACTCCTTCTGTTGGTGAATGCGCAGTGGTGTGTAAACCTAAATCATATATGAAAAGGAAAGAAAGCTTTAGAACTAATGAGGCTTTGAAAATTGTTGAAACGTTTTTTAAAAAAAGAAGTAAGAGCACAACCTTGACATTTTAGGCTTTCAGTTTACTAATAAAAATGGTATTAACTGTTATAGTAATGTGACTGTTAAATTGCCTTTATGTTTACTTTTAGTGAAACACTTACTTTTGGAAAACACAGATAAGCCATTTTTTAAGACTGTAACTAATTGTATTCTCTAATTCAGTTCAACAAACAATTGCGCTAGTCTACAAGTGGTGCAGAATTTTAGTGGTTGTTTGTATAGTAACTTTTAATTTCTCAAAAAATGAGCAACAGAATGCTCAGGAATTTTGTATGGCTATTCTTGAAATAGTGGTAACCACACCCCGCTCTTTTTGCTACAAGCTACTATTGGGAACATGAATGTTTCCAGTGCTTAAATGATTCCTCAACAGTCAAGAAATTTGAAAGATTTGTATACCTTCCTGTTCCTGATTGTAAATCAATTTAATTCAAAAGCAATTATATATCACACTGTGCACTCTAACATTTGTTCTAATTATGAATGTCAAGTTGTCTCAACACTTTTCCTGAACTATAGTGAATGAGTATTTGCATGTAATGATACAAAGAAGTGCACCAGATAATACAAAAATTAATACCGTAATTAGAGATTTCACTGCTACTCAAATTTCCATATCTGAACGCACTTTCACTTGTCCTACAAATATTTTCCATCATAGAGAAAACACTATTTGTGGGCTTTTCACCATACATTTAACAAACAATGCCGGGTGGACTGAATGTGATGATACTATTTTACTTTTAAACACAGATTGCCCAGAAATTAAATGAACTGTTACCTTCTGATACCAACACCTAACATTTAATTTTAGGTCAGAAACTCAGCTTTTGTAAAATATGGAGTAGATATACTACATACTACCTACAGTAGATACGTCATTATGCGGCCTAGCATGGTTGATGACCTGTGAAGAAATCTACTGCTTTAGGTAAGAAATGTAGTTAGCTATTAGGAAGAGTTTTACAAATTAAGTGCAACTCACAGTTGGACAAGCACAGTATTAGCATGGGGTTTCTTACACTACATTTGATTTGTGCTTTTCCCCAGTGGTTAATGATGAACAAAATATAATGCTAAGCCGCATGTGTGATAAATGAGAGCATACATTAGTAACTTTCCTGTTACTTCCATCTGAACAACACTAAATAAAAACATTTAGTTTCAATACCTATGTATGTTAATTCATGTATATTAAATACTTCATGAGACTTACTGTTGACCTACCTTTTCCTTTACCTTTTTATTTTATAGAGTACTACCAGTACCTGTAAGGTAACAGTTATCAATAATCAGCACTTTATTGCAATGAATTTGAAAAGAGTTATAACAAAAACTTTTTTTTCTTCCTTTTGTGGGTTTTTTTTTCTCCAGAGACTGTATGTCAACGCGATCAACTGTAAAACAAGCAAAAAACATACCCAACAGGACAGCAAAATCCTGGGCCCAAAAAATGAAAATAAAAAACCCTATGGGTTTTGGGGAGGACAGCAGTGAGCAATGAAAAGGTTACGGTGAATATTTAAGTCACTCTCTCCTGCAACAGTAACTGTTTGACAGTATAGACACCAAGCCGCAGTCCTTGCATGCGGCTCTACAATGGTGCGCTGCTGCCGAAGCCAGCTGGCGGAATTGGCTGAAGTACGAGATTGTGGTCGTACTTTAGTGGCCATGCCGGAAATGGAAGGAACAGCAGCAGGTGGAACATCCTCAGGTCCAGCAGGGGTTCCCTCCTCGAGGTGCGTCAAATCCAACTCACTGCTCCTTTCTGGGCACACAAAAATGTTGGAACAGGTGCTTTCTCATTCCGGTTGTCCCTAAGGAGTACTGCTGTCCTGTTCCGTGTGAGATTGCTTTCTTGCACAAACAACAAGTCACCTGTCAGGCGTTCACTTACTTTCCCCCTGGTGGATTACTGAAAAATTGACAAACCACTGACTCCTTCAGCTGTTTCCGGCGTTCCTACTTCTGCTTTTCAAAAAACAATGGTTTCTTTTTCCTCCTTCAATGCATCTGAAGCAGCCGGTTGACTTCCTTCAGCCATGTCTGGAAAATATCCATCAACAAAGCAGAAGCAGTAGTAGTCCTGTTTGACTTTTAAACAGGTAAGAAGCACAACAAAAAATAAGTCAAAATAGAAATAAATGTTCTGTTGGCTGGAGAAAAAGAATTCCAGCCTATCAGAATCTTTGTTACTATACACCAGAGTTAGTACTATAGTACCGAAGAAACCCCTCAAAAAAAAATAACACTGATAATGCTGCATAATGTTACTTTACAACCCGTACCCTGGTTACTATTCAGGTAGAAAAACTGACATTAGTTTAGTTATAAATCAATTCTTTAAAAAACAATTGGGCTACAAAAGTCTACCCCAAATCTACCAAATAAAAAACAATGATAAAAAAAAGTTACCTTTTCGCATAACATTCAATACACTGTATTGCATAGGGACACAACTTTACAAATGTTTAACTTCTTAAAACCCCAGACATTCACACAAAAACAAAGATTACAACTTAGTTTTGGTTAGGGGTTATTGCCTTACAACAACAACATATTTAAACTACACAAACATTAGAAATACAATAGTTATAGTTTTTTTTTTAAAACTCATTTAAACATGATTTTTACAACTTATAGGACGTTCCACAATCTAACATGAAATATCTACATCAATGATATAGTGGAACAAATATAACTTGCCAATTATCTATGGTTTCCTCGACAAAAGAGGGCCCCTATTGAGCGGTATTTGAAGAAGGCAGTACAATGGGGAACAGAAACATCAATACAAGCAAAAGTGCCAACTCCATATACATTTATTAGGGTATGACTCCAACTATTCTGCTTGGAGAAACTCCACTTATTTATTTAAAGAACGCAGATTCATGAGTCAGACATTCTCAAAAAGTCATTTTATACCATCCTCAAGCCGTTGATGTGTGCCTTGCCGGCATACGTTAAGGATACCGGCCCCATGATCTCCAAATTAGAAGGGATTCCATTTTATCTACATACTGAGACACTAGTTACCATGGACATTGCAGCCCTTTATATGCACATACCACAGCAACAGGCATTGGAAGCTGTGAGGACTACAACTGACAGAGTAAGCGAAAATGAACATCATGACTTCATCCTACAATGCCTCGCCTTGGGATTTTTTTTTTTTATTTGATGGGACACTCTGCCAGCAAACTAAAGGTGTACTCATGGGAACCTCCTGTGCCACCAGTGTGGCAAACCTCTGTATGGGCATCTTTGAGGAGGACTTTATATACAAAGAAGTAGCCCCCTTTTATGAGAATATACATCAATGGGCTAGATATATCGATGATGTATTATTTATCTGGAGAGGGGAGGAGGAACAACTGGAAGAATTTCAACTGTGGATCAACCTCTGAGACCCCCACATGAGATTCACTCCCAAAAAGAGCAGAGAGAAGGTTGAGTTTCTTGGCATCCGGATTTCACATCAGAACCAGCGGTTTCAAGATTCCTTTTTCACCAAACCCACGGCAAGAAACACCTTGCTACATCTTAAAAGCTACCACCAACGCTGTCAGAAGCAAGGCATTCCATTCAGCCAGTTCCTAAGACTACACAGTAACTGAACCAACATGCAGGACTTCATTTCCATTTCAGAAGTATTGACAAACAAACTACTGTCCAGAGGCTGTACCAAATGTCTTTTGAGGGACTCTTTCAAGAGAGCGAAGTACTACAATAGGGAGTCCATGTTCCAGCAGAATATTAACAACAATGAAGACAAATAGGTATGTGTGGTTCGACACTGCAACCTAAACCAGAAAGTTAGACAAATTGTGAGATCACAATGGCATATTTTGAATACCAACTGTTCCTCTGGAAAACTACCTAAACGTCTTTCCCTTTAAACCAGGCCCAAGGCCAGTGCTATGCTGAAGATACACTTAGAATACAGTGAAAATACCTACATACATCAGGGTACACTATGGATTAGGGTACCCCTGTGATTGGCATGACCTCCCCTATAAGGCCCTAATACATAATAGGGCAGGTGGATCAAAACTACCTTTAAGTCCATAGTATATAATAGGGAATGTCAGTTTAGAGGCCAGCAGCCCTTTCTGTACTTGGGTGTGTGAACTGCTGAGGCCTGGGGTCAATTTAAAAGCAGCCATGTGTTGCAGGACTGCTTGTAACATGTACATTGTGCCCAAATTTGACTTTGGTGTTTGGGACACTTATGCACAAATAAACTACAATGTTTTGGCATATTATGTACCTTCAGGTTCTCCCCTAGGTGTCCCAGTGGACGTGGGTCAGGTATTTATAAGGAGGACCCTTATAAAATTAGTTTCAGATGCCTTAGGTTTAGTGACATATTTTTACATATCCAGAACCCTTAAAGTCTCCCATAGGTGTTCCGGAAGGGGGGGGGGGTGGGGGGGGGCAGGTGGAATCCTGTAGATATAGGCAGGGTCTTAATGAAAGATGTTTTATAAGCCCTGGTGTTGAAGAAATTTCCCAGTTCATTTTCCCCATAACAGATCCCCAGCAACATAAGTTAACATGGCAAGAAGTTATTTATTAATTCCCGCCAGAAGAATCTGAAAAATATAATTCAAGGACATACTAGAATGGTATTGATAGATCCAACAATATGTCATTGTTGAATTTACCATCAAATGCGCCGACAGGTAGTTATGAGACTTTCTTGACTGTAAACCAAAATTCAGCCTTTCAGTGATCTGTCCTGATTGTTCAGAGTTAAGTGCATTATCCAGACTGCTTTTATTGGGTGATAAGTAGCCCCTGGGATGAAAAAGTCATTCTGGTAGGAAAGGGCTCTGCTACATAGCCATGCCAGAGACAGGGGGGAGGTTAAACAATTATTTTTAATAGAAGGAGGAGACAGGCAGGAGAAACCAGTTTCATTTACACCCTTA
Source organism: Triturus cristatus (assembly GCF_964204655.1). Lineage (NCBI taxonomy): Eukaryota > Metazoa > Chordata > Amphibia > Caudata > Salamandridae > Triturus > Triturus cristatus. The sequence goes on along the minus strand of NC_140591.1, from coordinate 585,464,272 downwards.
CTCTTTGGCCCCAGCCAGGTGGAAGGCTTAAGGAAGGAATGTGCAGAAGCCAGTGGGAGGGAGAATATGGAGATGTAGGTTGGTTTAGACAGTTCTTGCCTCTCTGCTAATATTTCAGTCATTTTGAATTTGGGAGCTATAGTGCTTTCTGGAAGACCATTGTGCCACATTTTGGAGGAAATAGTCATGCTCTGGCGTGTTGTCCTTCACCTCAGCGGGCAGAAGTGCCCTCCTGTGTGACCACAGAGAACACTGAATAAGTATTTGAGAGAGGCAGTACCTCTCAGATCTGCTGCTTGAAACTACAGAAGAAGGGTCCATGCTGGAAGTTTGATTTGCACCAACCAGGCTCTGCACTTTCACTGCGTCTGCTGCACAATCTGGAACTACAGCCCTGTGGATCAAATCTGCTTCAAAAGGACTAAAGAGTGGACTCCCTGTAAGCTACAGGTTAACAGAGCTCACGTGGACCATCACCAACAAGAATCCCCAGTCTGGACTACTACCAGTGGATTTGTAAGGGTTTTGTCCAAGTGGATTGTGGGAATTGAAGTACCAAACTTTCAGGGACCATCTTGGAGCTTCAAATAAACACCGTACTGATGGATCTGGATGGAGGGTTTTCTCTATCCATTATGATATTTGAGGATGTAAAAAAGCATATCAATGTGAAAATTATGTTTTTGCCAACAAAATTCCACTTACATACTACAGAAATCATCATACCTTTATACCATACAGTGGTTGAGATGTAACAGGAAGAGACATAGTTGAAGTCTGTGGTTCAGAAGTGCGGATTCAGTGACAGAAATTGAATTCAGCCATTGTAAGTGCTGGACTGGGAAAGTACTATGTGTAATACTGTGCAGAAAATTGAAGTAAACTTCAGCATTTTGGTGGTGGAGCCAAAGATGATGTTCAGTGAGGCGATAGATCTGGCCATGGGCTAGGCACAAAGAATACAGTTGCAAGTAAAACTATATACTTCATAAACTCAACAATTGGCAAAGCTTGGTCAGTACCATCTCAGATAATGGCCAGAGTGAAGGAAGAACTACAGAGGCTGGAACCACTAATGTGATAAATGTGGATCAGAGGGTTCCATGGCAATCAGAAGTTACTGGGCCAAAACTGTAACAACCAGGTTTCCTGGAGACCTTGAACTGCGCAGCCTCAAAGTGGAAACAAAATACCCATTTTAGCACTTGACTGTCAGGGTAAGGAGGCTTACTCATCAAGGTCCTAAGGGAAAAAGACATAACGTGATAGCCATCTTGAAAGTACAGAAAATAAACTTTCTAAACTTTGAAGTTGGCTAGGTACCATTATCGACATTGCCAATGTCGGTGCAAAAGCTTCCATTACTGGGAAACCCAATAGATGTGGGCAGCGGGAGGAAGGCGATGGGCAGCAAGAGAGGAATAGAGGAGGGGAGAGAAAGTAATAGGGATAGAAAAGTGGGGGTGAGGCGAAGAAGAAAAAAGAAGAGGAAGAAGGAAACAGAGAGCTCCACAAAGAGCCAGAGCCATGCTCGGTATTGGAGACAGGGAAAATAAATCATGACTGAGTAGTGCGAAAACATGATTGGAGGAAGAAAAGGAGTATGTGAAAGCACACTCATGCATGCTTGTATGTACAAAAAATAACAAGGAATAAAAGAATAAGAAATCAAAGAGCAGGACATTGAGTTTGGGGAAAACAATGTGGGGAGGTAGGCAAAGGAAGCAAGTTTGTGAAGCCCCTTGGATATGAGTCAGACTCCCAGTCAAATGTGATTTTTCCCTCCAAGCCTTGAAAGCTTGCTTTCTTTTGGTCTCCTTTGGGAGGATCCTGTCAGTGAATGTCTGTGAGAGGAAAGTAATTATTTTAAGGATATTTCCCCCCAGGAGAAGTCTAATCCCTCCGGATGTGTGTACTGTTTATGGGAAGATTGAAACTGCTAGACGGCCAGCAGAGTAATTCACCAGGCCCAGCAGTCTTTCCCTGTGGATGTTGAGGTCAAGTTGTGGTGATGTGGCTTACATTTTGTCTATCTTTTCTTGCATCTGCAGATGTGTATGGGAGAGTAGGGCAAGGTCATCTGCAAAGTCCAGGTCATTGAGCTGCATCAATGCTGTGTCCACTGGACCCCATTTCTTTTCCTTGCTGTGGATGTCTTCATGATCCAGTCTATGGCCAGCAGGAAGCGAAAATGTGAGAGCAAACAATCCTGGAGGATTCCTGTCCTCACTTCGAAGGCTTCCATGAGTTGTCCTCCATGGACTATTTTGCGGGTCATTCCCTCGTAAGAATTCCTGATGATTCTTATAAGTTTATCTGGTGGACGGGTTTCCAAAGAGTCTCCCAGTCTACTCTGTTGAATGCCTTCTCATAGTCGATGAAATTGATATAGAGGGGGGAGTTCTATTCCATCATGTGCTCAATCATGATGCATAGTGTTGCAGTCTGATCCGTGCAGGATCTATCTTTGTGGAAGCCAGCTTGCTTGTCTCATAACTAAGGGTTGACTTGTTCCTTCACTCTGTTCAGGATGATTAGCTTGAACACTTTGCCTGTGGTTGATAGAAAGGTAATCCCCCTGTAGTTTGCTCATTTACTCAGGTCATCTTTCTTGGGGATCTTGATCAGATATCCCTTCTTCCAGTCTGATATCACTTTTCCTCTTCTCGGATCCTTCCAAACATAGGGTAGAGCGTGTCTACTGATCCGTCACTTAATCCCTCTGGATTTTCCATTTCTTGGGCTACCTGGTTTATGGACTTCTGCCCGGAGTGAATCTTACTACCTGAGTCTCATACACTATAAACTGTGTTATAACACAGTGCTAACTACCAGTGTCTGCCTTTTAATATAAGGCTCACTACTGCACAGCTAGGATAAGCAACACTGGGCTGGTTGCAGTGAATATGTGCATACAACTGCATGCTTATGTGTGTGGGCTTCACTTGTGAGACTACCATCTAGGATAGCCTGATATCTGCCCACAGGTAGTCTGTCGCAGAAGCAACCCTTCAGGTATTGGTACTGACCTGTGCAAACTTATAATATGAATGGGGATTAATAGCGTGACTCTATATATTGAGAGTGCTCTACTGTACTATACATTATGGGTGAAATCTGCACAAAACTACATGTTTGCCATAGTTAGGTCTAGAAACAGGGGTGATGCACCAACATTATGATAAATCAGGATACCGAAAGCAGATCTGACATTAATTTATACCTAAGTGCATTCCTTGTAGCTGTTCAATATTAATCATTTTTCTCCCACTCAGCCCCTAATTAGATTTGGGCATTGAGCATTAGCCAGTAATTGGGCCTGCTCCTGGGAGAGGGGGTGGGGAAGGAATCTGCATGTGCTAATTACGTTTCCCACTGAACCTGGCCTTGGAAGGCTCAACCCCAAAGGAACAAAGGATGGTAGTGAGACCTCTTGAGTCAGTCACAGCTGAGACTACCATGTGACGCTTTGGAGGGAAGGGACTCCGCATTCATCTGTGGCAGGTAAGGGCAGGGCTAAGGCTCTCAGGGAAGGTTTTTGAAAGGAGCACTTGACAGTGCCATCTTGAAAATCCACAAAAATGGTATGCAGGAGTATTCAAGTATTTCTGACTTCAGTTATCACCCTGGAACTAAGATTTGTTTCTCCACGGCCAGTGGTGCTTGCACACCTACTTCCTTTGTGGGAAAGTAGAGGGATGGACTGCTGGAGAACCCTGGCGCATTCCCTGGATCTTCTGTGGATTTGCCCTACAGGAATGTGACCCCCAGAAGGAGGGGACCCTGACTATTACAGACCCAGGTGCTCTGCAAGTTCCTAATGAGGCCATGAAACATGAGGGTGCATGCTGGGAGGGCACTCTGCCTTGAGATCTTGGGGCTGCTGCTGTGGAAGGACCCGTGCCTAGCTTTCCCCGTGCAGTGAATGATTACAGGTATCAATGAATGTCATTATAAGACTTAATTACATTTTTCTGCTTTAACAAAATGACAAGCCTAGTAAGTATGCATTTTGATAGCTACATCCAATTGTATTGTGGTCCAGCATATGTAAGAGATATTGTGGTTATAGGGTTCAGCACACACTAGGGGTTTCAACTATTAGGAGGGTGTCACCATGGGTATTTCCACTAATTTGGAAATAAATGTATGGTATTGAGTAGAGTGTGCATAATGAAGTACTTATAAGTAAAAGCAATAACTGGACATTGATGTATTGGGTGTTATTTGCTGGGTGGCTGTGAACTGAGGTACTAGCCCACACCACTTCCTCCGAATAGACCTTGGAATGCTCTGCCTCGCTACCTTGAGAGAGTCTGGTGCTACAACGTGGGGTACTTGGTTCCCCCACAGAAGGGTGTGGACTTATTACTAAAGATGAACTCATTCTTCATAACTAATAGGCTGCTTTTTTACTGGTATGGTTATACCACACATATTTTAATTGATATTTCTGCACTATTATAGGTCATTATGAGTTTTGACATATGTAATGTTTGTATGTATATATGTGGTATTACTATAGTGCAAACCTAGCCAAAAGGCAGCAGAGGACTGTACATGGTTAAAGAGAAGCATAGATTCAATGAGTAAGAGGAGAGGAAGTTGGGTTGTGGATGGTAATGCATTGTGAAGAATATGCCTCCTTATTCGGCATGCCTCCACTCCGCATGCAATTACAACACGGTCATTGCAACAACCGCGTTGTAACAACGCATACCATTACCCCACAAGTCGTAACAACGACTTGCGGAAGGGGACGCTGGATGTTGGAATAGTATAATTTACTATTCCAACTCCAGTCTGTGTGGACAGTAGGGAAGGTGTTGGATTTTAATTCCAACACCTTCTCCCCCCTCTGCAAGTCGTTGTTTCGACTTGCGCGGTAATGGTATGCGTTGTTACAACATGTTTGTTGTAATGACCGCGTTGTAATTGCATGCGGGGTGACGGATTCGTTGTAAGGGCTGTTTTCTCATTGTGATAGAACGTTGTTTAAAGAGGTGAGTCTTCAACTCTTCCCTAAATTAGAGCAGGGTTGGGTCGGTCCTGATATATGCGGAATGTTGTTCCAGCTCCCGGGTGCATAGGTGGAAAGGGTTGCTGTCTGTTTTTTTATTTTTACATATCTTAGTCTGAAGTCTGATGGTGTCCTGACTGTGGGTGTGCTGAGATACATCAGAGAGGGTGAGCTTGTCTGCACAATAAGATGGGATACTGGTAATGATAGCTTCAGAAATGATGCAGCTGGTTTTGAAGATAGTGTGGGTTCGCAAGGGGAGCCAATAGAGTTCCATTAAGATGAGAGTGATGTGATCATATTTCTTCAAGCCCTGGATGAGACATGCTGTGGTGTATAGTATGCCCCTAATTGTGCCAGCGTGGAGTCTGGAAAGCCATGGCATAGGCCATTACCACCATCCAGATGTAAGAATAAGAGGTCTTGAAAAGCAGTTCTTTCTCAAAGAAATGCTTTAACATTCTTTAGAAGGGAGAACTAGTACCTGGCTGTCTCTGTGTTTCTTTGCAATGTGTTCCTTGAGGGTGAGGTTGAAGTCAATCCAAGTGACTTGGCATTCCGTGAAAGTCGAGGTTCGATGCCTTCAAGGATCATGGTATTGAGCCAGGTTTGTACTGTATCTTTATTGTTCTTGGCAAATAAGAATTTTATCTTGGGTGCTTTGAGCTTTAGGCAGCCACGGTCGGTAGTAGGAGTACCTGCAGGGCGGTGACGTAGGGAGGGGCAGGGTGGGGGGTAGTAAGCTATGGACTACAGAGGTTTACAGGTAAGTATACATATAAATTAATAAAACAAATTTCGTTGCGTGCACTGCATCTCCAAATACGATGCAGTACACACAACGAAATTCGTTTTATTAATTTATATGTTAATTTATCTGTAAACCTCCGTAATCCATGGTTTACTACCCCCCACCCTGCCCATCCCCCTCCCCACGTCTCCGCCCTGCAGGTACTCCTACTACCGTCCGTGGCTGGCTTTAGGTAGGCACTGGACATCCAGGTCTGAATGATGTGCAAGCAGAGTTTGAGGCATTGGATGCCTGAAGCAGAGGAATGTGGAATAAAATCTTACTAAATCAATATTACAGTACATATTTCTCTCGGTTTTTTCAAATTCCAGCCTGTTATCCACTCATAATTCCATGTGTTTTTACAGGTGGATATTTGCTGGAAATGGGAGGCAATTGTAACCCAGAATTGAACTTAAACAGGAGTTTTGTCCAAGTATAGTATTTACATCCCAAAATGTGCACTTCTCCTGGTCCAGGCCTACTTCATGATCTATTTTGACTTCTCTCCAAAGAACATATCTGTAATTTACAGTTATAGTTGAAAGCGTACAAAATGTAAACCTGACAACCTTAATTCACATATAGAGCAAATTGCAAAAAAGTGCGTTGTGAGAAAATCTGTCCAACAAAACGACTATCACAACTTTCTGTGAATCTACCCGATGCGGTGCATGACAGGGCATTTTATTGTTACTGGTAAAATGAAAGACTTGCATGCGTTCATGTTTGTTAGGAAATTCCTTCCTTAGGATCAAACGTCATTTCTGAAGACTAAAAAGCTGAACTACAGTTTGCAAGCGACAGTAAATTAGCTTGTCAGAATGATTGCCCGAGGAAAGTTTCCGCGCGTTATTCTGATATTCCTGGGCCATGAGAACATTTTATAACACTTCACCGCCACACTGAGTCAGCATTCTTGTTGATCACAGTGAAGGGGCAGCAAATGCGATGACGACTTGCAGGACAATCGGTGAGACCTTAGAGCGGAAGGGGGCCATTTAGAGAGTCACCATCCCACAATGACTGACTGGGAGAGGCCTCCAGCGGTGTCAATGAGATGCTAGAGAGAGCAAGGAGACTGTCTGAAGCACAGTGGGAGAATTGAAAAAATTATGAAGAAAACCTTAAAAAAAGATTACATGAAAGATTGCTTTCATCGTGTTACATTTAAGAGTCAATCAATCATTAGGCATAATCAAACAGCAAAACCCATCAAATAGGATCTACAGTTGATATGAATATAACATACTGACAAAAATAATTAAAAAGGGCTGCACAAATTGGGCGATTATTTAAAAAACTTGTGCACTCGTTAATTAAAATATCTCATTCCCTTAAAAGCCAGGTGAGTCTACCATCCTCCAGCCCCCGTCCTCCTAACTCCTATTATATTGTTATTTATTTATTTAGGAAGTTTTATAAAGCGCGAACATGACCAATATTGTTATTAGAGCGCGGTACAGTTACAGGATAATAACACAAGCAGTAACAGTAGCAAATGACAATAAGACAAAAGTAAGCGAGTGCAGGCAAACAGTGGAATCAAATTGGCATGCAAAATCACTAACTCATGGTCTATATCAGATTTATATATATATAGTCACTGTAAAAAAAAAAGTTTAAAGAGGTGTTATAGTTAGCTGAAACTGTCAGTTAAAACATATTGTTTTAAGTGAAGAAAACCACCGAAATTCGCCAGTTATAAATATCTCGAGTAACTATAACTTGTGCCCTAAAGCAAGTATAGTTTGTGCTCCCGCCATGTAGAGTGATGTTATCAATGATGAGGTCATTAGCAGGGCTTTGCAAGGCTTTCCAGGAAGGAGCTGAGCTCAATGAACTTGTTTTTTAGAAAGTTTCATGAAAATTCATCAAACTGAGCAAAGTTATTAGTAAACTAAAAAACGCTCTTCCTATGAAACGTGGTTCTAACTAGATCTACCAAGTGGGAATGGAATCGCCAGGGCCACGGTACTGCTCTGGCAGGAGGTCCACGCCCCCCCCAACTAGTGACTTGCAGCCTCGGGGATGGGGTCCCTGGGATCTCTTCAGGCTCGGGAAGGGTGGGGGGGGGCACGAGGCATCACTTTTGATGAATGTCACTTACTTTTTACTTGTATTCGCCCAAAGAATGGGTACAGTACGGGTAGGTCACTTATGGAGAGCTGGCTGCTGAACGTCATTGAACAATAGACCCTTTGGCAACCTTTGCTGTGAAGGGCAAAAGGCTAAGCAATTAGGGTGTTAGGTGGTCATGGAGATGTGGGTGCAGTGACTGGACATATGGCAAGCCTACTGCCAACCCTTACTGTAAGTTGGATGCAGTGTGTGGTTTAACACTAGGCCTTTCAAAAAACCTCCTCTGTGTATGTCCTAACTATGTGCATAGTGTGGGTTGGCCACTTGTGGAGTGGTGATTGGAGACCTGCCACAAGTTAAGGTCTGTGTCAAGCTTGTCCAACATATGGTTGAAAATTGTGTCCAGTGGAGGTTTGTTGCTTGTGGAGAGTTGGGTGTAGGGCCTTGCCGGAGCCTAGGCACTGAGTCCAAGTCCTGATGTGAATCGAATGCCTAAGTCTATGACTAGGGTGTCATGAGTGATGTCATCATTGGTCTCATTTAACATGTTATGAGTTATGTAATATGTGAGGTCGTAAGCAGTGCATGATAAGGGCATAAGTAAAATTAGTTCACTAAACTGGCACTTTTCTGTGGTTTTCGTGTTGTTTAAGATTAATTTGTGTCTCACTTGTCTACCAAAATGTCACTATTTTAAAATTAATGAGCTGTGAAGTGACTGTGATAATGGGCAGTCTGAGTAAACAGATGTGGAAAGGGGTGCTGTATCTATGGAGAAGTCACTCTCTTTATCTGTTTTAGCTGCTTAAAATACATATGCCTCAAATTACTAAATCCCCCACACCTCCACTCATATTTTTAACCCACTGGTGTCGTACTGCATTACCATCTCACTGCTAACTTACTTCAGTCTGCTCCTCAGGTTGGGTTTTAAATTCAACATCTCCTACTCCAACAAACTGCTATTCAGGAGTGCTTTAATTTTCTTTTGAATACAAAATATTAGCTCACTAGTTGTTCATTAGTACTCTATGGTGATGATACAGTTAATTACTAGGGAGTTAACTGACAGGCTTCTGCTGATGTTGGAAATACATGTTTCACTCTGCATGACAGAATGTTTTACTAAAATGCACGAAGAAGATATTTGAGAACTTCCATAAACACATTAAATGTGTCCTCATTTTAACTTTCTAAAGCACTAACCATCATTTTTGTGTCCAAAACCAACTCTATGTTCATTTACTGCAGTATCCTGTGTAGGAGATTCCTTTCAGTTTTATACCTTTGATACCATCACAAAGGTGTTCATGTGTGTCACACTTGTCATAAATACAGAATTTTACTGATCTAGTTATTAACTAGAACTCTGTAGTGATGCTTCAGTTGATCACTAGAGAGTTAAAGTACAGACTGCTGCTGGTGTTTGAAGTGCATGTTTCTCTTCACGTTTCAGAAGGTTTTGCTGGCGTTGATAAAGATATTTGAGAACTCATAGAAAATGTGCCCTCGTGCAAGTTTCCTACAGCATTAACCATAATTTCTATGACAACATGAACCCCCTCACCTCGTTCATTTCTAAAGGAAATTGTATTAATTGTACAGCTTAGGTTCCATTAAGATTGCATCCGGTGTGCCACACTTTGGTCAAAACAATTGAAATTTACTCCTGTAGTAATGCTACTTTAGAACACAGAGGAAATCAAAGCATACAGGAAACTGCTGCTGTTGGAAGTGCATGTTTTACTCAGAATATCAAAGTTTATTGCCACGTTACTGAGAAAATAGTGTGAATTTATAGAAAACGTACTCTCATTTTAGGTTTTGGAGCACCTTCCATAACCTCGTTGAAAAAAGCAAGAGAGAAAACCCTTTTCTCTCAAACATAGTTCATCAAACCCCTGCAGAGGGTCAGCATTCTTCACAGGGTAACATCTCATGAGAACTAACCTGAATTCCAAAAATAGGTAGCACACCAGCAGCACATGGATTATATAGTGACTAAAATCGGTTAGGTCCCTTTATGTGTGCTCCTTTCTGTGACCCTCAAAACATGGTATGGTACAATGCATTTCAATGAGGGCCATGTCCCTGACTTCTGTAGTGACCGTCACAACATGCTCATGTGGTGGCCACCCAATGAAGGGTGGGTCCCTTTGGGACGCCCCATCTGCCCCCACTTGCCCCTGGGACTCTGAGTGTGCTCTCCCTTCCCTCTACATGCCTTTTAATTAATTTTAAGTACACAGGGGACCAGGTACAAACATTTTGCTCATACTGGACCAGATTCACAAAGATATTTGCACACCTATGAAACATGTTGTGAGCAAATATAGGCGTTTTAGTGCAAAATCCCCTTCCTAATTCACAAAATCTACTACTACTAGTGCTATTCTGTCCTCATAGATGAGATTTACTGACATGGCAATTGTATCAGTATTGTGGAAGTTGTGAGTGAGCAAGTCTGCTCACAAGTATGGTTTGTGGGCTTTCCAGTGTGCCTGAACCAACAAGAGCTGGTGGAAACCCACAAACTTGCAAATGTGTATTATCTAACTTTAGGCAGGCAGTTTCACTCTAGAAAAACATTCGTAAATGTACTCCAATTAAGGGTAGAAGTGTGTCAATTTTCAGGTGAGAAGGGGGAAAGAATGTCTCCAAAATTAAGCGGCTGTAGAGAAACCATTAGTAAAATTTAGATCTGTGTACCTAATTTTCAAAATTCAAAGTGTCTGTGTAAGTTACATAGGAGTTGTGGAATCCATGTATGGAAAAAGTGAGTTCTGAATTCATATTAATGCCACGTGCACACCACTTATTTTTTATAACCCTTAGTGTGTGTAGCCTCCTCATGTCAAATATTACTCAACTGGAAGGATGGTAGAATGGGGGAATTTCACAAATAGAATTAATTTCCTTATTCGTCTTCATGAAAATATATTTACATGAAATGCCATATATGTGTACATCTATCCTACGAAACTGTGGTTTATTGAGCCGTTTTGACACATTTTCTCCATCACTCATGTCTGGATCTTTCAGGTGTAATTTGTGAAGTGTGGGGAATGCATGGGAAATAGCCATTACCAGGCGGCTGTTAAAACGCATAGCCTTTACCACGCATGAGTTACAACGCATGTTCTGTTACCACGCATAGCCTTTACCAGGCATTTTTTTGCAACGCATATGCCTTTACCACGCATGCCTTTACAACGAATTACATTGTAAAAGTATGTAAGATAGAGGTATATGTGTGGAACTAGTAGTAAGGGCATATGTGTGGTAAGGGTGGTGAAGGCTATAGGCATTGTTAGAGGAAACAAAGAGACACTTCTGCTTCCTCTTTATCATGTGCGCCATGACTCAGAAGAGCTGCCTGGTCATCGTGGAGAATTAAGGGGGATTGGGCCTGGGGTGGGAGATATGGTTTTTTGGCTTTGCGCTGGCAGTGGGTATTTTTTTACAAGGGCTGGGGGACAGGGGGGTAGCTTTTAGGGCTCAGAGCACGGGAACAGTATTTCTTACAAGGGCTGCTGGCCGGGGAGTCAAGCAGGGGTCGCTGTTAGGGCTCAGGGCAGGTGAGGGGTAGTTTTAAAAAGGGTGGGTCACTCAGGGGTCTGCTTTTAGGTCTCAAGGCAGGGGAGGGGACTTTTTTGCACGAGCTGGGGGTCGGGGGGCAGCCAAGAAGGGGTCTGCTTTTAGGGCTCAGGGCAGGGGGCAGGGAAAACCTTTACCACGCATATGCCTCTAACATTCATGCTTTTACGACAAAATTTGTTGTAAAGGGATGCATGGTAAAGGCATATTCATTGTGAAAAATGCATTGTAAAGGTTATGCATGGTAATGGTATTCATGTTGTAACTTATGCGTGGGAAAGGCATGCGTTGCAATGGAATATGTTGTATCGTCATACATCTGGAATGCATTCCAAATGTAATATCTGAAAAGGTACAATTGTGTGGGTGTTCAACTTGCTTTTAACATTTCCCAGCATCCACCTCTGAAACTCCCTGAAACAACCTGTTCTACTGGTAATGGTGAAAACTTTTGATTGTAGAAGCAGGGCATAGTTTGTGTGACTACTGATCATGTATGTAGCACCGCTGTGTGCATAGCTGTCTTTCTCAAATTTAAGCATGGATTGGGCCCACCACTCATGTGCAATTTTTTGGCAAGACCAGAGGCTTCAATGATGCTTCTCACCTTGCTGTATATGCTTTATATAGCAGCTTGTTTTTAAAGTGAACGTGAATCAACTACAATGACTAGAAAACCTGGAAAAAGAACTACCAACAGGGTTCTGGCTGGGACACCGAAGAAAGGGGGCTGAGGAGGCGAGGTCTGAATGCTGCATAAGGGTTGGATCGCTCTGTTAAACCTCACTCCCGCTGAGGGACTGCTATACTGTTCTTACCTATCCTTGCTCCTAATGGAGAGGCATCACTGCTGGACATGCTTACTTGACCACTGTGTGCATTATTGTTGAACTTCAGAGCAATGCCATGTTCTTATCCATGATGTTTTCACTCTGGCCTGTCTTCACTTTCATGTATTGTTTATTATTGTATTTATTTATGAAGTTGTATATAGCACGAATAAATAAATGCCATTAAACTTTTTAACATTTTTTATAAAAAATTGAAAAAGAAAAAGTATTTTGGAAACAGCCAATTGTTTTAAAGTTGGGACTCTAATTATTCTAACCTTCATCATCTAAGCCTCTTTTCTTGGCACTCTGCTAGTGCCTTGCTTTTTCCTCTGTGCATTACTACTTGGCATAAAAAAATGTGCATTTGCTTTTATTTATGTATACACTTCTTCGTATTATTATTTATGTATGAATGGTTATAACGTTTTTGGATACATTTAGTGTAAATCGCGCCCTTCAGTATAAGTATTTTATCTCTTGTGTGCCCAGACTTTCTCTTTGCAGCCCCCAACCAGACAGGTATTTCATTAGTTTATCGTTCCAAGCTGTTATTCTATTTACTTTGAGATTGGTAGGAGGCACTCAGAGCTGAAAGGCTCCTTGGTACGGCTCCTCTTCAAATCTCCACATTTCCAAAACAGATACAACTCAGGGGCATATCAACAAGGCGGCGATAAAAAATTATCACCGCTTTTGCGTCCGTTTTCGGACGAAAAGCAGCGATACTTTTATTGCTTTATCAGCAAGGTCACGCTATCACGTGAATCCTTGCCTTAGCGCCCTTTCCCATAATGCCCACCTTTGCATCTCTAATGAGATGCAAAGTGGGCGTTCCGTCCCAAAATAACTGGAGAAATGTCGCTAACCAACATTTCTCCAATTATCAATGGGCACGCTAACAAGCATAGCGATAAGAAAAGTAGCACTAACCTTGGTTATCGCTACTTTCCTTACGCCTGATTTTCATTTGACTAAACAATGTTAGTCAATGGGTGGTGGATTATAGGGCTGAGACCACCCAGCCCTATCAACAAAGATATCGCCGTTTTCCATGGAACATCGCTGGAAAACCAGCGATGTTCCACGGAAAACATTGCTATCACAGGAATAATTATCGCCATTGCGCTATTCGTTGGTAATACAGCGCTAGCATGGCGATGATTATCTGCGATTGCCGGCGATAAAATTCCTCACGCTAAGGGCGGCCAGCGAAAATTATCGCTGGCACTTGTTGATATGCCCATGAGTTTGCAGCTAGATGGTGGAAGATCTGTGCTCCAGTGGTGTTTGCTTCTCTGCTCGGTAAGGGCCTCTTCCTTCAATGTCAAGAGGCTTGGCTAGTACCAGAGCCTCTTGGCCAAACGGAGATTAAAGGAAAAACCTTCAGGCACCATATACCTTGCTCTGAAAGATGGCCTGAATCCTGTTCCAGGCCATTATATACAATGATATCCTATCCAGGTTTTAAATTGGAATAGGATATTTTTTTCTATTATTAGGAGGTCTATTTTCCAAACCTAAACCTATTTTGGATGGAAGGTATGTCTTGTTCTCACAGATTTCTGTTTTCTAGGTCAAATCCTTGGGATCGTATATAAGCAGACCAGGCAGACTGGTTATCACTTCACAATATCCCTTATTTACTGGTTGCTTGCTTCAACCGTTATCCTGTCTGCTTCTTTTCCTTCTGGGATTTAAGTGCTTGAAATATGCCTCCTGCCTGACCCAGAGGGATTTTCTGTCTTCTAGTTTTTGACCCTGTAAAGAGCTGGAGTTCTCTTCAGTCTGCTTCTCATGTCCTTCCTATCAAGTATCCATCCGGGATTCATACAAATTAGCAGATAGCTCCAGGTCCCATCTTTGGAAAAAAAAGACATCCTATTTGTCACCAAGAAGACCTTCCTTGCGAGGAGCAGCTCTGCTCTAGCATTGTGCCGTCTCTCAGAGTTCCTGATCAGCTTCACAAGGAGGTGAATATTGTTGGCTTTCCTGACCTGCGCTACAGCTGACAGTACATTCATATCTCATTCAAGTGCCTCAGCTGCAGTGGCAGCAATGTGATTGCATGCTAGCCTTTCTTTCAGCTTAGGCAGTGATTTCAGGCACACAGAAGCCTCCATATTTCAGTTTCTATGTCTATATGCATATGTGAATGCATTTGGGTTGTGCGTCACAACATATCTTTTATTTCCGAATATCCGACAACTCTCATTTATTTGGGCAATACACACTATATTTGTTTCTTTAATCCAAAACTTTACAAATTGGGGCGTGACCAAGCGGTCCAATATGGAGGACGCATTCTAGCCTGGCTCCTGTAGCCCTGCCAAATCCTTCAAAATCCTGCTGGCAAATAACAAACATTAAATCCTAATCGGACCCCTCTGAAGCCACCCTGTGCCCTGGGACACGACCCGGCTCCATTTCAGCCGCTGCGGTGCCCAGAGAAGACAGAAACGCAGAGCCGGATATCGTAAGAGGTATGGCCTGGGCTGAGTGGTGAGACCGCGCCCTGCCGTGGGCGCAGCCCAGAGAGACGAGGCTGGGAGACGGGTGTCGTTGGGTCCTCGACCTGCCAGTGAATCGGTGCACTGGAGCCCATGGGGCTCGGAGATGGGCTGTGCCCCTAAATATTGCGGCCTCACTGAGACTCGACGGTTGGAGTCGGGATCAGCTCATCCCTGAAATAGCAACACAGAATACCCGTAAGATACAGGGGATCAAAAAGGCGGCTGCCTGGTGACAGGAGAAAATCAGGAGAGGTGCAGAGAAGCTCTGTGTGCCCAGAGGCAGCTCCAGCATAACCGGCAGATAATGCCAGATTGTGAGGCGTAATAGTAATTGTGCGGTAACTGGCCTTTTGCCTCTAACCCGTGATTATCCATCCTACATGCAGATGCCCAGTAAGGAGAGGCGGAAGGAGTATTGCATAGAGAATGAGGGACAAATGCCACAGTGCAATTCTGTACGTTAAATTTGCCCATGGGTGTGAGGGGAACTACTGAAGCACCACCAAGGGGCAACTAATCTCAGGTATGAATCCACTATACCTAAGATACGACCTCCCTTGAGCTTTCAGTGGAGCAGGAAGAGATCAAGGGTAGCACCCGTTAGAGGTGGGGGGGTGTAACCTCATCTGCGGAGGTAACTGGGCTAGGCCCTGGTGCGCCCTGAGGGTGAGGGGCACCTCCCTTCGTGCCTGACCCCCTGAAATGCGCGCGCCAGGATACGAAGATCCAGCAATTCATAATAAATCAGAAGCCACCTACATTGCCCCCAGCTGGAACAAACTACACAGCCAGCATGTCTAAGAGCCAGTCTACAGGACCCCCCATGAAGCAAAGCATGATAGATAAATTCACAGGCGGAGGCACCAGTGCTATTGTCGCAAATGACACTCCTACTACAACACCAGATTCAGCCACAATCTAGCCGCTATAACTCAATCGCAGAACATGTTGGATGCCAAAATTGGAGCAGTAGGAGCTGATGTTATACTACTGTGACAGGACTTATGTAACGCTGTGGAACGAGTAACAGGCGGAATCTAGGATCTTGGGTGCTGAAGATGACATCACCATACTGCAGGGGAAAGTTACTACCCTTCTAACACTCACACGAGGTCTTACCACACGCGTTGAGGATGCAGAAGGGAGGGCCCGTCATAATAACTTGCGCATTGTGGGATTTCCAGAGGGGTGTGAGGGCCCTGACATGTGCGCGTTCCTGGAACAATGGCTCAAATCCTGGAACCCTGATGGAAAGCTGTCTCCCTGCTTTATTCTAAAGCGAGCCCACTGGGTCCTCACCGCCAGACCCCTACACGCCCCCCCTTTTTCGGGTGCTCATCCCCGACCAGTCATTGCAAAGATTCTAAATTTTCACGACAGGGACATCATTCTGAGACAAGCCCGGGCGCATAAGTCCCTAACTGTTTGAATCCTAACCAATGATGATCTTCCTCGACTACACCAAACTGGTGCAATCCTTCATGGCTGCGAAATCACGCCTTCAGGAACTGCAAATTCCGTATATGCTGCTTTTTCCGGCCCGTCTCCAAATCAGCTACCAGAATAACACTATGTTCTTCAATACGTCCGAAGAGGTCTTTCAATGGGCGGATGAATGCCGTCCGGTCAAGCCTCATACGCCGCCACTTCGAGACTTACATTCTTCCTCTGGGGATCTACGCCTCCATCGCCACAATAATAAAAAAGATAAAAGAAGACACAGATTGAGGTCATCCTGGCGCTCCTGTTCTCGAGGCGACAAACAAGCTGAGATACTAGACAATTGACTCATAAACCGCCACATTTCTACACCCCAGATCACAGGGTCATCACTGACATCAAACATCAAATCCTCTTACCATCACCAATATGGGCTACCATACCTGAACTGGTCTTTTCACATTCCAGAGACATTAGTTAGGGATGGGATGTTCAGGGAACTATTGGACTGTTTCAGCCTTCACCCCCTGTTGGGGTGGGAACTGTTTACACGTCACAAAAGATACTTCATTGTTCCTTGAGGTATTGGGGTGGGATAGGGTGGGGGAGTGAGGGGGTGGGAGTTACTGTTTCTAAAGTTGTTGGACTCAGAGGTTCCAAAGTGCCAGCAAAGCATTGTCTTCTCTTGGATCTCATGTCATACACCTCATAATCTTTCCTGCTGCACTTCATGACAACACATCTAAACAACTTAAATCCAATGGGGGAAATCAAGGGGGTCACCTGGAATGTTAGAGGCCTCCTCGACAAGATCAAAGGTGCTGCTGTCCTTAGGCATGCAAAACGTTTGGGGGTGGGTATATTGTTATTACAAGAAACACACTTGATGGGGACCAGTGCCCCATGTCTGGCCCGCTGTGGTGTCATACTGCGGAGTTGGCCTAACGACTAGCGCGGTCGACCTCAAATCTGGGGAACTGGGTTTGAGTCTCAGCAATGACGCAGAACATCCTGTGATTCTGGGCAAATCACTTTAATCTACCCGTGCCTAACAAAAAGGAATGTGTCCTCATGTAATGCAACTGGTGATATATTAAGCACTCTGATACCCGATTCGGGTCAGGTTTGCGCTAAATTAAAAAACAAAAACTCTGTCTTTCACTCCGGCTTCACGAAGGGCTCCAAAGGAGTAGGTATCCTGGTCCACCGCAGACTATCATTCACACATATTTGTACATGGGCTGATACACTGGGCAGATATCTATTCATTCAAGGAATGGTCAGTGGAGAGTCTATAGTTCTGGGTAGTGTGTGCGCCCCGCCTATTAGCCACACATTCAAAAACGTATTATTGATACCCAGGGATCCATACCCAGCATCATTGCATTGATAGGGGGAGACTGGAATGATGTCATTCACCCAGACTGGGATAGATGCCACCCCATAGCTGCGCAACACGCACAAAGAGAGTCTTGTTTGGGGCCAATGATTGAGGCTCTGTAGTGGACTGACAGGTGGTGGAGGCTTCACCCAGCATCAGCTGGTCAAACGTATTTCTCGACTGTCCACGGGTCGCTTTCCACACTCAACCACATTTTTATTTTATCACCAGGGAACACATTTATCTGCTGGTCAGGTCGGAAATTCTGCCCAGAGGTCTATCAGATCACTCCCCTGTTCAGTTACAATTAGGGATAGGCCCCAGAAGGTCTCCATTTCATTGCTGACTGTCGCCCTGGTACCTACACAACCCGAGCTATAAAACTAACCTACATAAAGCGCTGCTAGAATACTTCTTATTAAATGAGGAGACAGCAGGATCCACCACTACCTTGTTGGAAGCCATGAAACCAACCATTCAGGGTTTTGACATTTGTCATAAAACTATGGCCAAATGCCAGAAAAAGTAGACCTTAATACAACTCGAAGCTCAGATCATGAAAGCTGAATTGCAGGATCAGAAGTGAAATGGCGGTAGCGCGCGCTGACAATTAGGAACACTGCAGAGAAAGTATCAAAGCATTCAGTAAGATGAGACCAAACAGTCAGGGCAGGCTACACAAAGCATAATCTATCAATGGGGGGATAAATCAGGGATACCTCTGCACAGACTATGCAAATACACTCTAAAACCGGTTCAGGTGCCCATCATTAAATCATGCACAGGTGAGATGATCACCAACCCCACACAAATTGCCAAATCCTTTGCAGAATGCTATCAATCCTTCTGCACCAAGCACAAAGTCCTATCTGAATCCCAGATAGAGGTCTTCTTTCGGGACATACCACCCAGGGCATTAACTGCGGTTGTGTGAGACTCCCTAGAAATCCCCATCTCACTTGAGGAATTAACCTCAGCCGCTGCACAAATAGCATCAGGTAAATCACCAGGACCCAATGGATTCCCTAGTGAATTCTTCAAAATGCATGTAACAATGCTGGGTGTGCGATACCTCGCAACCCTTAATGAAGTATTCTTCCTGAAACTGGGACGCCCACCTGAATTATGTACATCCTACTGGCCAATCTCTCTCCTAAATATTAAAGCTAAGTGGTCCTGGCGAATAGACTGATCCCACACCTTTAAGACCTGATTCATCCAGATCAGGCTAGCTTCATGCCACACAGAGCGACCCCGCACAACATACGTAGAGTATATAATGCCATTGCTGCCATTGATATATTAGATAGACCATTTGCCCTACTTTTAGTAGATATGGATAAAAAATGTGACACGGTCAGCTGAACATACCTGTTCATTCTACTAAGA
The DNA here is from genome assembly GCF_964204655.1 of Triturus cristatus. Taxonomy (NCBI): domain Eukaryota; kingdom Metazoa; phylum Chordata; class Amphibia; order Caudata; family Salamandridae; genus Triturus; species Triturus cristatus. Next base: position 585,445,230 of record NC_140591.1, on the reverse strand, counting down.
CACCTAAACATGGGCACCTGGTATATAGTACTTGTTAGATTACTATACACAGCTCTCACGGCCTCAATCCGAGTGGCAGGGGCTACATTGGCTCAATTCCCAGTCCAGCAGGGAACCCGACAAGGGTGTTCCCTCTCCCCCCTACTATTTGCCATCACCATAGAGCCTCTAGCCACCTGGGTGAGAAAAGATGCACTCTTTTGCTGCTTTGAATGGACTCCCGAAATCTCTGATTGAATTGCATTGTATGGTGATGATATCCTATTTTTCCTAACCAACCCCCACCGATCAGGCCCCAGAATACTTGAGGTATGCGCGTTTTTGGCGAGATATCTGGCCTATATATGAATGCCTCAAAATCGCTGATTTGCCGATAAGAGGGTCAATGGGAAATGGCTAATGGGTGGAGAGACTCACATTGGTGACACACAGCTTCACATGCCTTGGCGTCTATATGTCTGACAGTCAAACCATCTCCTGGAAAAGTAACTTTGAAAAAACGACAGAGAGGGTTAAAATGGAGGTGAAAAACTGGTCAGCACTCCCCCTGTCCCTCTACGGAAGATCGGCTATCTTTAAGATGGTCTCCTTGCCCAGACTATTATATTAACTAGAATCTCACCCTTATCCAATCTCCTTGTCCTGGTTCTGTCAAATAAATGCAATCCTGGGGCATTTTGTGTGGGGGGGTAGTACATCGAGAGTTGCCCTACGCACCTGCATACAATCCACATACTGCGGTGACATCACCGCTGCAGATATACAATCCTACCATGCGACTGCACACCTCCAGATACTGAACGAATGGTGGTACGGGTCCAGAGATGACCATGCATATAAAGTTGAACAATGGATTATAGGAGAACCCTCCGTACAATCATTCTTATATCAGTTCAGTTCAGTTAGTCTTTATTGGATAATTTTCAATCATAAAAGACACAGTACAAACATAAAAGTGTCGTAAAATATCACATGGACATTTAAAAATATATATATATATATATGAAAAAGAAAAACACACCAATTTTGTTCCCTGAGAAGATATCAATTATAAAAGATAAAAGGTATATTTTCCTTTTCGTGCCCTAAAATCATACAATTCAGTACGAAATTTAATATCATCATTATCGAAAAATTTCCTAACAATTAATATCCAAACCATAAAAATTAATAATTAGAGAGAAGCTCCATATAGAAGACATTTTCCTTAAAATTCTATCATGAGGGCAGTCCCCATAGCCAGATATACATGATTAAGCACTAGGTAGGGTTACTGAAACAGCCTCCAAATTTATTCATCGCAGTGCCCAGGTCCAGCTAAGAAATTTGCCATGGCAATGACTATGTCTTCTCGGGTGTTTGTTATCAAAATGCGCAAAGCTGTCTTACATGATCTGGTGACAAGATTAGCGCACATCGGCTTAAGCTACCTGTGTTGCGGACCATTATATGCTGGGCACACAAACAGTACATGAGCTGTCAACTCTACCATGGTTGGGCACGTGGGACAGTTGATGTCTAAGGCATTGTTCCACTTTGCCATAAAAGATCTTAACAGGAGGGTGCCCACTCTAAATTGGTGATATAATTTCCTATCACCTGTTCTCGTGATAAAGTTCCAATAAGCTTCTGTTCTCATTACAAGCTTATGCTCCATGAAGATACCTGTTAGGGAGCTACTACTCACCATTGACAATGTCTTCTTACTGATCATGTCCCAATAAAGTGCTTTATACCCATTTTTATTAGGAAATGAATTCCCTATTGGGTCTTCCCACAGATGGCCGAGCCCCATGTCAAACAGAGTGCCCTTGATTTTTTGCAACCATTTAATTTTTGAAGACGAGTCTGCTTTTCTAATGTGCATTACTGCATTGGCATAAGATGCTAACTCTGGTGTCTTCCATAGCCTCCTCCAATAGGCAAGGGGTCTAAAACCCTGCTGCCTCGTCAAATGAAATACAACCTAAGTCTAGCAGAAGGGGCTTGATAGGAGTTGAGTGGGGCAGGGCGGTTAATGATCTCAGAAACTTGTTTTGTGCAAGGACTAGGGGCGATAGATTTTCGAATCCCCAAAGCTCCGCACCATAAATTATAGATGCTCTGATTTTCCCATTATACATTGTTAGTGCCTGCCCCACCGGTTTAGTATATGAAAGTCGATATTCTTTCAGTAGGGCTCCTGCTAGCTGATTGTGCCTAAGGACTAGCAGATCTAACTGGGATTTCCAGTTCATCCTCCTACTCAGGGTTACTCCCAGGTATGTAACAGTATCAGTTTGTTCCAATGGTGCATTGTTCATTTCTACTCTGCCTTTTATTGTTTTGTGTTTATGCAACACCATGAACTTGGTCTTGTCAACGTTGATTACAAGTTCATGGTCGTTGCAGAAATCAGTAAATCTATCAAGGGCACGTTGCAGACCAGATCGTGTTTTAGACAAAATTAAAGTATCGTCTGCAAACATTAAGAGTGGGACCCTTGTTCCGGCAAGAGTTGGGGCATCAGTTGGAAAGTTGATGTAATATAAGATAACCTTATTTATAAACAGGGAGAATAGAGTAGGGACAAGAACCCACCCTTGCCGCACTCCCCTATTAACTGGGAACCGATCTATTAGTTCGCCCTGTTGTCCCCACCTTACCTGGGCATAATTTGCCTCATGCAATTTGATGATAAAACGTAAGAGCTCTGGTGGCATCCCAGCCTCCTTTAGGGAATCCCATAGCTTGTGACGAGGCACTAGATCAAATGCTGATTTTAAATCAACAAATGCCGCATATAGGGTCCCCCCTGCTAAGATCACAATGCTCCAGTAGATCATCATAAATCTAAAGACTAGGTCAATGGTGCTGACGTGTGGTCGGAAACCCGCTTGATAGGTAGATAATACGTCCTGATCAATTACCCATTCGTTGACTCTACCTAGCATAGCCACGATTTTTTGTAGGGTATCAATTAGGCTTATCGGCCTATAGTTGCTTGGACTGGCGCGATCCCCTTTTTTGTATACTGGGATAATTTCGGCCCCCCGCCAAGTTTCGGGTATTGGAGCACCTCTGGCCAAGGCATTTATGATGATGTGGATATATTTAATCCAGTTCTTCCTGTCTTGTTTGTATATGTCAGCCGGGATACAGTCCGGGCCTGGGGCCCTTCCTGCTGGGACAACATCCAGGACTCTTTCTATCTCCCCTGTGGCAAATGTTAAAACAACTTCAGGGATAAACTCAGGGTATTCAGTTAAGGTGCTTGGCGGGGAGGCAAATTGGGCCTGAAAGTGCGAGACCCAGAGTTCAGGTGGCACATTATTAACTGGTATGGGCCCTATTTCTCCGCTTCCCCATTTGACTAATTGCCAAAATGTAGTCCAATTCTTCCCATTGCTAGCATTAGTTAATTCTTTCCATCTTCTTTCGTCAAAATTCTCCTTAGCCCTATATTGGGCTTTTTTTATAGTTTACCCTTGCTTTTTTGACCTCTTTTGAGACTCCCATCTTGATTGCTTGTGAGAGATGCCTAAATGCCGACCCACATGCATCACATACCATTTGGCTGATTTTTTTATTATATGTCTAGATGCTCTCCTATTTTTAGTAAAAAAGGTCTTCAATTTTGCAAAAAGGTCCTCATGTACCTTCATGTGGCTGGAGAGGTAGTCAGCATGGGTATCTAGGGAGGAAAGAGATATTAATGTTTCTTCAATGGTTAGCTTAATCTGGTTTAAGGTACTTTCATCTTCTGATACCACTGCCCATTTCAGCCGTCGACAATCTTGTGACATGATTACTTCTCCTGTTGCTATTTCCGAGCAAGCCCTAGAGGGATCCAATCCCGTCCTTACTAAGGTTAATAATAAAGGGTCGTGATCACTCTCCGGTCTATGCTGGACCATCATGTCCACAAGTCTTGGCCACAGCTCTAAACTAATGAGAAAATAATCTATTCTACTACTTCTTGTCCCGGTCCTAAAAGTATTGGTGCCTTCCATATCTAAGGGTGATCTCCCATTAACTGCCCTGAGACCCCTCCCGAGAGATAAACTTTTTAGTTGTAAGGCCGCCTCAGTCCATTTGTTAATTGGCGACAACGATAAAGATGGTATCCCCCAGTTCAAGTCCTCCTCCATACTAAGGCTATGGTCATCGAGACCGAGAGGCTCAAATGTGCGGTTTAGATCACCTGCTATCACCAACACGTTTAGACCTTCTAAATCATTTATGAATGTGTCCAGGTGGGAAATAGTTGGTGATGCTTTCCCACCCACAATCCCTCTCGCGTACACATTAAGTAATATAAAGTCTGGCTCACACTCTGATCGAACCTTGATGGCAAGTATATCTGGGCTATCGATTGGAAGCACTTCTATTTGAAAAGATAACTGTTGCCTGACCCAGGTAATCAACCCCCCACTAGGTCTCCCTTTGCGGATTACAATTACCGCTTTACCAAAAGCCAGATAGCCTGGGCGATAAATCATATTCACGGACCATGTCTCCTGAAAGGCAATAAAGTCCTACCCTTCAATGTAGTTTGACCAATCAGATGACATAATTGTGGAGGATAGGCCGGCAATGTTCCATGATAGGAAGGAGATTGAGGAGGGGAAAGAACCCTCATGGTTTACAGGAGGTGATGGAATCTCCGTGCTTGCATGTTGCTTGGCCACCGTTTGTTCCATTCCTACTTTGAGAGCCAATGAAGAAATTCGTCGACTATCAGGATTCTCTGCCAGTATAGGGATGGGTGGTTGTAGTAAATCACATAAATCTAGATCGGATAATGGACAATCATTCTTATATAGCAAGTCCGATCCAAAGGACCTTCCTCCGGCGACAAGAGTGGTAATTATGACCTGGCGACAAACCGTTCGTCTAATCAGCTAGTGGGGTCGCCCAACACGAGAAACACAGCTGTGGCAGAATCGCCTACTTCCTCAAGTCGCGGATCTTCAGGGATTCCGCTGCTGGAATCGAATCGGAATCCCAACCCTAGGCGATATCATATGGGGGATACTCCTTAAATCCTTTGAGGACCTCCAAAAAGGTTTTTTCATGCCCCATACTAAATTTTACAAATACCTACAATTATGGCATGCCCTTCATCCCTACATTAAAAATCTAACTAATATACCAGAATTCAGCCCACTTGAAGGCAAGGTTCTAATGGGAGATCTAGGGGAGCATAAAATATCAAAAATGTATCAAACCCTAGTTACCAATAGCCCCACGACCATAGACACCTTAAGAGCCACGTGGGATGCTGATGTGGGACCTATAGATGACGATAACTGGGCAAAGGCACTACAATCACCACAAGAGGCAGCAATCTCCACTCAACTTCATTTCATCTAATTCAAGCATTTACACAGGGTATATTATAGCAGACTTAGACTATGGAAGGCAGGGCGTATTGCTTCTCCGCACTGCCTCCGGTGTCACTCGGAGGAGGGCACCCTCTTGCACACAATTTGGTCATGTCCGATTCTATATCGTTTCTGGCAAGGTTTGCTAAGTTGTCTGACAGAGGTACTGGCACGGGACCTACTGAGATCCCTAAAACTTACACTACTGCATTGCACAGATGGCATAGGTGGTAACAGATATAAAAGACACCTTTTTTTTCTTAGGCCTCACTTTAGCAAAACACAACATTGCCGGACAATGGAAGACAGAAATTTCACCCTGTGTATCGCTCTGGAAGACATGCATGGACTATATAATGGAATTGGAACACCCGGTCTTTATTGCCAAAGGATGCCCGCAGAAACACTCCAAAATCTGGACAAGAGGGGACACATAAAGAAATATTCCCCTAAAGACATACAATAGAGCAGATGGCCAATTGGATACCGAGGTAATAACAAATGTGAAAGAATTGTGAGTTAAAAGCTTCATTAACCTGCATAACAAGTGTGGTGCGAGACCAAGACTGTAATGTATTATGATAAGGGGCATTGTTAGGGATAGGTTAAGACCTCGCTGGATCTTCTGGCAGTTTTTTGCAGTGGGAGGGGGTAGGGAAGAAGAAGCAGGTGTCTCCTGCTGTAGAATGGCGAACCACCCAAAGGGTCTTTGTACGCAACCGCAGCATGATTGCCCTGCAGCCAAAGGTGAGGTGGGTCGGGGAGCCAAAGAAGGGTGTAAAGTGTACTGGTGGATCTTTGGTCAGTACACACACCTCTTCCGTTGCCACCTGTGTGGATATGACTGAGAAGCTAGGGGTGTCAGAAGGAGAAAAGGGCACAGTGGGCTTGCCTTTATAATTGACAATAAACCCACTACTAAAGTTACACCTGCAGTCACAGCTGCGACTACAGTACCAGGAAAATCCTGAACACAAGTACAAGGGGCGATATTTTCATTTGATGCTAGTAACTTAAGAGATACTGCTAACTCTTGCACAAAGTCAAGCATCAATATCTCAACTATAGCTGGAAGTAGTACAATTTCAGAGTCTAAGAATGATGGACATACTATCTGGAGAATGAACAGTAACATGGAGTCATTTTCAGCACTATGGAATACTCACTACCTCTGCTAAAGTTGAATGGAAGTGCAATCAGATCATCTTCTGTGGCTAGCATGGATCTGGTTATATTTGCTGGAGTAGCCACAAATATCTTCTCTGAGACATCAGTAGATCTGGCTAGAACGTTACATTAGTCACCTGGGCGTCACTCTGTCAAACATTGTGGTAGGACTTATGTTTCTTGAAGTTTTGTCTTTCTCACCATATGTCATTCAATACAAAGTAGATCCTACGAATACGTAACAGGGGCCGTATTGTACAAGTGCCTCAGGGGCGCAACGGGCATTTCCTCCCACTTTGCTCACCACCGGGGCACTTTGGTATTACAGTGGGGGCTGAAGACACTTGTGAGGCCCCTTCTGTAATATTGATAGCGCTGATGCACATAAAGCGCCAGCGTCATCTTCAGAGGGCATTCCCTCATTTGCACGGGGGCATGCCCCATGCAGATGAGGGAATCCCTTTGCCTCTGTGCCTCGCCGTATTACAAACGCGGGCACAGAGGCAAAGAAGATCTCAGGAGGTACACTTACAGTGTGCCTCCTAAAAGGTGGTGCACTGTCAGTGCGCCCTCTGACTGCAGCACTCTGGAGGGGGAAAGGAGGTCCAATACACCCCCCCAAACATCCCCTTGCAGGCGGGTGCAGTCCCTGACTGCACCCGCCTGCAAGGGGATCTCTAATACCCATTCAAAGTGCAGGTGGGTTGCCGCTGCACTGCGAAAACACAGAGCGGCTTCAAAGCAGCCACTCTGTTTTTCACATGAATGCGCTGCCCCCAGGGCAGAGCACGTTCGCTGCTGCCCTGGGGCGCAATGAAGGAAAATGCGCTGCATGTATAATACAGCCCCTGGAGTTTCAATCGGATTTTGGCAGACTCTATTTTCTTCATTAAAAAATCATGTGATTCAGGTACCACAAAAGCTTAAGCTTAGGCTTCATGGTATCACAGGTGGGAGCAGGTTCCAATTCCATTTTGTCAAATGTCCAATTCATTATTATTTTTTAATTCACTTCGCCTCTTCAGGCAAGGTTTACAGAATAGTTAACACTCATAAGTCAGCTATTTCTTTAATACACATTTATGTGGATGGCAAAACTGTCAGGGAACATCCTTTACACTCATGGTAGGTATCACACTAAATAAACTTCTTGTGCCAAAATATTCTTTTTTATTGAATGATAACTTAATGTTAATGGCCTGATAACGGTTCATTTTCTTTCTAGCATCAATATGAACTGTGTTGTCGTCCTTTTTTTTAATCAGTTTCAGATGTCAGAAAGTTATGCATTTTATTAGACAATCTATTCAGATTGGTGGTTTCTTTTTAATCAAAATGTGAGGGAGAGGAGGAGGAGAATGTGGTGGAGGAGGAGGACGAGGAGCTGCCTAGCATCAACACAGGCTTTTTCTCTTTCTATGTGTGCTGCAGAATGCAACCCATGTAGACAGAGAGATCAATGAGCAGAAAGAAGCATATTTCTCCTCGTTATGTCTCTCCTGGGGCAGCGTTTCATTTTGATGCATTCCCAGGTCTACCACTAATGATAAATCCGGGAATGCTTCAAAATCCATGGGTGGATGATTGAGAATACCCACTCTCGATCCATGGAACGCGTCCCTGGGGGAGAGTAATGCAAGGCAACAACTTGCAATACCTTGTGTTACAACATATTTACCGAGCACCGCTGAGCTACGCAAGGTGGACTTGCATGGCTTGGTAAATCGACTTTAGTGTTGCGTTTCTCTTGCGTTACCTTGCATGATGCAAGGCCAACGCAGCAATATGATAAATCTGGCCCAAGGTCTCTTAGAATGTACTCCATTTCTCAATGTATTTCTTTTAGAAAATTCATTGTGTGGTATCTTTCTCCACTCTGGCAAGTTGGTAAAAGTGGGCATAAGTAGATGTTAGTGGGTCTTGAGCTCACTTGTTTCAAAGAACCATTCCATCCAAAGCCTTTTTGCTTTGAGGATCGTTGTGGACATTCTCAGAGTAGCTGACTAGTCAGAGTACTTTACTTTCGGAACATTTATTGCAAACAGCTTCAATATGCTTCGATGACAGTTGTCAATGTTCTTTAAGCAGGAATAATAGGAACCTCCGGTCCTGCCCTAAAATATGAATTTTCCAAATGTATGACGATACAACGCGATCATTTAAATTGCGGTACATTACATCGCTGTAATTACAACGCAAGTCGTTACAATGACTTGCGCTGGAGGGCACTGGACTTAGGAATAGTATGATTTACTATTCCACCTCCAGCCTACGTAACAGTAGGGAAGGTGTTGGATTAGTAAATCACACTATTCCTTAGTCTAGGACGCCATCTAGCGCAAGTCGTTGTAACGACTTGCAATGTAAAAACAGCGATGTAAATGTATTGCGGTGTTTTGACCGCGTTGTAAAGGTCGTTTTTCCGAATTTTCCTAGCTGGCAGTAAAACAAAGTCCTCATTTTTTTAGACACAGAGTCAAGTATTATTCCGCCTCTGTATCTTTTTAATTCATTTTGAAAAAATTGTTATTGCTCCAACCTATACTGGAAAACATGTCATTATTTTCTAAGTCTTAATACAATTAATTTCTTTCAGCAACAATCCCTTCAGTTCCTGGAGAGCACAAGAAATGAACATCTCATCTCTGACTTATTTTCTTCCTGAAATGCTGATTCCTGCGCTCAATATGTTTTGTTGACTTTATGCATCAAGAAAACAGACTCATCTGTTGTTAGTTAGAAACATCATAGATTCAACTTTAATATGATTGATTATTTCCTCAACCTGTTGGCAGTTTGTTTCCCAGATTTTCTGGGTAGCATAGTTTATCCAAGGTCTCTTGGAAATTACCCTCTCTAGAATAAACCACATTAGGGAGCATAATACTAACCTCCATTTCTTTAATAAAATCAGAACATTTCTTTTCTGTCATTCATCTGCTAGGAAGAACCTCATTTTCTGGCTACAGACTCAACTGTTGAAATACAAGTTCAGCACATACATTCTTACCCGGCAAAGAACAGCTTTATCAACTTTAAAGGAATGAAAAGAACTACTTCTAGCACAGTTTGTTGATACAGTCTGTAATTCTTATCACATGCCCCATCATGGCTGTTATGTTTATTACAGTGTAACGTCCTGCTTATCTAATTCAAACCATGGTCTCATATCCATTATTGTGTTTACTGATGTGCATGCTGCACTTTGTAAAAATGATGTTCTTAATCATTTTTTGTTGTGCTATTTTCGTTTTCAGTTTGGCACATAAAAAGTAATGCGGTCTGTTTGCACAAAAAAGGACAGATTCCTCAGGCCTCGTTAATTAATATGTCTCATTAGTTTAACAGAATAATTCATCCCAGCACTTACCAATCTCCGTTGTTTCAAGGTGAAAGTATTATGTGGTATCGCAGGGGTGCCTTAAAGTGTAATACTAGCACAATACACAAATATGGATCCCGTGGACTCTCTCGTACACCTTCTTTCAGTCCTGGTAGAGTGGAAAAGGGCAGACAGGCTACTTAGAGGAACGTGTTAAGTATTTCACATCCCAACAATAAGTATCCCTTCTAGAACCAGAATGGTTCCTTTTAGAGAGAAGGGGGAGAGAAAGAGTTAGAGGAGGGGGTGTTTTTTTTTAGATTACTCCGTATAAAGAATTATGATGCTAGTCTTCTATCCCCCCACTGTTAGGGGTGGGAAGGGAAAGAGACCCTTTTCTTATTATAGCCTTCACTCACTCAAATAGTGACATGCTTCATCATCAGGCTCACCCCAACTCCTAAAGGTCGAGGTGGGCTCAACCATCTTTCAGGGAGCACTTATGAAGATTTTGTGTATGGGGGCGTAACGTTTAAGGATAAAATTCCTCTCCTTCTACTAAAGTATCCATTATTAGTGGAGTGGGAGGGAAGGTTAATAAATACTATAGTAGGGTGGGAAGATGTAACGGTCCTATGACCCTAAGCTAGACACCAACATGTTTCAGCCCTTTTCTCTAAAAGGAACCATTCTGGTTCCAGAAGGAATACTTAGTTGTTGTTGGGATAATTCATAGGGAGGACATATTCCTTCCTACCTCTTTGGTGAGGACCTCTCCGCCCTTCCAGGACCCTAACCTTGGGAAATATAAAGTATTTCACATCACCAACATGGATGATAAGTAATTGTCACAACTCAAGAGAAATCTGACACCATTTTATACAAATAACTTCGGTTTTTATATATTTTTAGACACCAAAATAAAATTGATACATGAAGGATAATCGGAGTTATACATTTTCAAGCATTTAATAAAGCAGTAGTTTAGCAGTGTAAAACATTAAGTTTGCGGTCAATAGAGAAAACACATATATGCAATCGGTTACTTCAAAGGAACTCACTCAGGTAAGGTCTCGTGAGTCCATTGACCAGTTCACAACAGCTTGCACAATTTTACCTGTCTCAGGGGAGAGTGGTGCAGAGCTGCACTTTAGCTGTCAAACTAAGCTGCCAATCAGGCTTGCAGTCTTTAAAGTGCTACCTTGGCCAAAAGGTACTTGCGGGATGAGTTGAGCAAAACCCTTTGGAACTTAAACAAGGAGCTGGTCCTGGACAAGGAGTCTCCAGGGAGATCGACTCTACCTCACGAGGGGTACTCAGGTGCAAAGGTGCTCTTGGCTATCTATGGTGCTGCACAGATCCGCCGCCAGCTGTGCTGACAGGCGTGTAAAAGAGGGTGAAAACGAATGCAGGATATTAATGATGAAGTTGCAGGGGTGGTTGGTCGTTTGTGCAGCTGGATCTCTCCTCTTGGAGGGTCAAATAAAGCAGGTAGTAGTCGGGCTGACCACCAACAAACCTTGGTACTTGCAATTGCTGAGGTTGAGGAAATCGTCTTCCAGAGGACCAGGAGAATGTTGTAGAAAGTTGATCCTTGCTGACGTCGGGACTACAGTTCCCAAAAGTCACTTGCCCAACAACTTTGAGCGACCTCGCTGGATGGCTCAGTGGACAGTACTTCAAGGTCATGGATTTACCAGTTTGTGCCTGCAAACTGCATGGGACTAGTTCCTCTAGCCCAAGGGAGTTATTTTAAAGTCTGGAGTTTGCATAGGGGCTCACCTTCCTTTAGGAACCAGTCTTCTGCCTTAGTTGAGTCACAATCCAGCGGGTTCAGGGTAGCTTCCACAGGTGCAGAGCTTATCGCCTATCTTCCTGTAGACCTGCCTTGTCGTGGAAACAAATCACTTCTTGGTATTCTGTTGAATCTAAGGTTCTGGTGTCTAGATCCTGGATTTAGAAGGTGTTAGGGGGTGTAAGTACTAGTAGCCAATAGGCCTCTAGTCTTGTGGCTAGTCCGCCCCAGTAGTGACCATATCCAGGGGAGGGTATGTTATTAAAACTAGTCAGAACCTGCCTTTTAGTCTAAATTCAATATGGCCAAACCATCCTCGGCTGTACACTTCAGCTGAGACACACCAAAGGTGTGGCCAACCTTGTGGAGGTGCAAGCCTCCTACATAGCTAGTTTCCCACATGTCCAAACAAACAGTGCCTGGGGCAGGGGCAGGTTTTGTCCTCGAGTGGAGGACAGGTTCCTTTGTACATTGGTACCGGTGAAGCTTTTGAGGCTCACCGATTATGGCCCATTCACTAGACATCCTGTGTGGGTGGAGGTATCACCTGCTGTACACAGGTTTTTGTTTCTGGCCTTTGGGAGCGGCACACACCTCCCAGCATGACGTCAGGTCTATGTCCTGGCGACAAACCCTTGGAAAAGCCAACCAAGGCATGAGAACACTGAGTTAACTTGGTGGGCACTGTTTAAAGTGTCATCTAGGTACGTGCTAGTTAAACCTCAACACCAACCTCATGTTGGAGGTTAAAAAGCATGGTGTTTGATACAACACAAAGAAAATAGACCGTTCCATAATGGAGCTGAACATTCGAGTATGGCCAGTGTCCAGTCCATGTTATCCTATGAAGGGCTGGTCACTTGCCGTAGAATTACGTTTAGAATTGTACCACAGGGCAATGTCTGCTTGCATATATATTTCCACACATATAATATAATGCACTCTGCCCCCTGGGCTATATGAGGCCTACCTTAGGAGTGACTGACATATATTAAATATAGTGAGGTGACCCTGTCATACATGGACTGTGCAGGGTTGAACTCGAGCAGGCAAGCTGCTCCTGCAGAGCTGACATGACAGACCTGCAGCCTTTGGTTTCACCCGGGTCACTCAGAATGGCACGATAAGTGCTGCAGCTCTGATGCCCCTTACACATCCCTGCCCTGGGTACCACTGGTACCATATACTAAGGCCTCATAGAGGTGTAAAAGTATTTGCCAATTGTGTGTACCAATTAACATTTACAGTTTAAAGGCAAGAGCACTGGTGCAGGGTCTGGTTAGCAAGGCCCAGCACACTTTCAGATCAATTACCACAGCATCAAGCAGCAAAATGTGGGGGGATGACCATCCAAAAAGGGCACTTTACAATTTTTATGACTGAAGGCAGTTCCAAGAAATGTTCTTTTAACTAGTTTTTGGTGTAATTGTAAAGGTATATATTTAGATTTTTAACTAAACAATAAATAAAAGACAATAACAAGATGCATCTATTGCACATTAATGTATAGCACAATATGCCACTGACAATTAAAAACATGAAAAACAAAGAATCTGAAAAAACTGTTAAAATGAATTCATATTCTTTGAATCATCATCAGTCCAGATTGTTACAGATAACTGGACATCAATGTGGATGTAAGATTCCTGATTTTAATTCAAAAAGAACACAGTGGACTACGGACAAAGGATTCACTAAGAGGTTTATTGTGAGATGGCAAAAGACAGACCCTTCATCATTTTGCTATTTACAAAATAATCAGGAACTCTGCAGTTTTGTTAAAAGCCTGTGCTTTTTACAAAAGTGCCTGCAAAATTTAAAGGATGCGACCCTCATTGTACTGTTCCAGTGGCTTGCCACTGGGCCAATAGAAGGAGGGTCCACAGCAGGCAGGTGTGGTGTTGTTTGTTTATTTACTCCTCACATGACTGCTGTTTCAAATTCTTTGTGTTGTGTGGAGGGCCGCAACATCTCCTGCCTACCGCTGGGACCAGACAACAGTAAGAGGAGTCTGCACCTGAGGAGCATCCCCTTCAAGACCTGGGGGGCACCAAACGGTAAGGTAGGTTATCCCTGTCCTAGCCTCCTACACCCGCATGTGACCAAGGGTGTGAGGGCAGAATGGGGTCGGGCATAGTAGGGTTGATAAAAACAAAATGCCTTCCTGTGCCCACCACATGCCTTGTGGGCGACGGGCCATAAACTCAATACCAGTTTAGGGCCTGCCACTCACAGGGCTAGCTGTGGGCCCATAGGGCATGTATTTTTAAGAGGTAATGGCAGCCACCCATGGGACATGTGGCAGGCCCAGGGGGCATTCATTTTTATCAGATTAGGGCCCGATGCCCATGGGGCACATAATGGGCCAGGGGGCATTTATTTATATCAAGTTAGGGCCTGTTGCCCATTGGGCCCGCAGCAGACCTGAAACTTGATCAAAATAAATGCCCCCTGGGCCCACCGTGAGCCCAATGGGTGACAAGCCTGAAACGTGATAAAAATAAATGCCCCCCTGGGCCTGCCACCCTCAGGGCACACAGGAGACACGGGGCATGTGCTGGGCCCAGGGGGGGGGCAATAATTTTGAACACGTTTTGGGCCTTAATAGAAAAATAAAGTGTGGCGAAAATGCCACAAGATTTCCATTTATGTGCGGCAAAGTTACCATATTTCTCCCGCAAAATTTGCTGATCCATCCTGCAATACCCTGGGGGGTCTGAAAAGACACAAGGGAGGATCAATGGGGAAGAAGTGAAAGCGCTCACACAAACAAGCACTTATGGTGACCAGTAGGAATAAAGGAGGTGAAAAGGGTTTATCCCCCACACAAGGAAGCCTCAAAGTTCAACTCACCAGTATTGATCAGTTGTTTATCCTACATCCACAAACAAGGAGTGAGAGGAGCAGATAGGTCAATCATATAACCTCCCTTTTTGACTAGGTAATGACCAAAAGTATGATAGATCCAGCTAATTTATATTACCTCCAGAAACATCCCTACAAGATTGATAATTCAGGTATCTTCCTTTTTAAGGACGCTGGATCCTCACTCACTATAGTGGTATGCTTCATCATAGGGGCTGCCCTTTACTACTCACTCTGGATATGATCATTTATCCTGTGACCGGAGTGTGCTCTTACTATAGGAGTGTTGGTGTATTGGAAGCCTCTTCTGTGAGGTATTTTGCTAGTATTAGAAGTCTTGACTTAGAGGTATTCTACTAGTGCTAGAAACCTCTACTTGATCAGTAACCTAAGGAAGATTGTATGCCGTGATTAAAGTACATAGTGTAAGACTGATCATTTTTATTGGAGTCTCCCTTTGGTAAGGATAAAAAGAAATTGATTAATTTAGAGATCTAATATCACCCATATTCCTGTAATAGTCGACATGTTTCAGCCTAACTGAAAGCTCCATCGGGGAATGATGGTTTTCTTCAGGACTAGGTCCCCAGGCTGCCAAATGTAGGGCGACTCCCTCTCTTAATTAATGTATATTCGTAATGGACGTAACAGAAGTGTGTTTGTGGAAATAATGTTTTTCAAAGTTCTGGATGACAGGGGGGACCAGACCTCCACATAGGCACCTAGCCTGGGCTCACTCCACAAATAGTACAGTAATACCCATAGTCCAAATATTACTTCCCCTTGTGGGGTCCCTTGACAGCTGGTTTAGGAATCGACAAGGAGAAAAAATATCTGGCCTCTCGGGCTAGACTTTACATTTCTGTACCTATTTGAAGATCGTCTTCAAACGTTCTCAGAACTTAAAAATTCTACAGTACAATGCCTTTGTTTAGTCTCATTATATGATCTCCATTGGTGCCCTGTATACAAAATCCCATAAATTCGTTACTTGTCTTTGATTGTACAGCTAATGTTCATTTGTGGTGCTAGGCAGCCCCTTTGTCATCTGTGCCTGTGATTCACAGATGTATTGTTTTCTTTTGTTAATAAGCATTTTAGACTTCAAGTTGGCAGGTGGGCAGATTTTACTTAACGCAGCAGGGGCCGTGTGACATCCAAACAATGACCTCCACAGGTTCCACCCCAGCCCCCTGCCAATAAAATGCCTGATCGGATAAATGGCCAATCCGAGCCGAATGGAAATCAAAATACCAGATATGATGGGCTTCTTATTTACATGGATGTCTTTTAGGGGGTCGCTGCTGCGACCCCTGGCATGCCAATGTGACCCCTGGCGCTGCCTTTGCGGCCCCTAGTATCAGCAGTGGCAAAATCAGTGGCAGGAACAGAAGCAGCTCATCTTTATGGAAGTCGGTTGGGGCTTCACTCTCCTTGTTTTTTGTCAATTTTTTTCATTATGCTAATTGTGAATAATATTACATTATTCGCTATTAGAACATTGGAACGTTGGCAGCTCCATTGAAGACAATGGAGCGCTCCGGGCTAATACTGGCTGGTATAAGCCCGGAGCTCCAACATTCCAATGTTTGTCTTTGTTCACAGCTCTGGCTGTGAACAAAGACTTCAGGGAGCCGGAGGGGATTTGAATCCCCTCGCGCTCCCTGAAGGGCTTCGTTTTGTTAGAACATTCTGCCCTCTAGTGGCAGAATGTTCTAATAGCCTTATAGCCCTTCGTAGCAGGGCTATACCGCTGTTAATGTCCCGCTGCTGTTGTTAAAGTCCCTCGCCTTCGGCTCGGGCCTTTAACGCTGCAGCGGGCCATTAACAGCCGGTATAGCCCGCTACGGCGGGCTATAAGGCTATATTAGTTTAATAAAAATGGAGTTCAAATAGCTGAAATATGACTCTCCCTAGCAGCTGAGGTAAGTTACAGAAATGCTTTTAAATGTATGTATGTTGTGTGCATGCAGTTATGAGTGTGTTTATGTAAGAGTGTGTGTATGTGTAGGCAGAGTATGTGTGAGTGTATGTGTGAATACGTGCGTATGCATAAGTGTGTGTATGTGTAAGCATGTGTATGTGTGAGTGAAAGTGAAAGTGAAGGTCAAAGGGCATGTGAAGTCACTTCCGCCACCCCAGGAAATTTGGGGGATTGACGTCCATGCTTATTAATGGTGTGCTTGAAATGTGGCGTACATTTTTAAATGGGGGTATGAAGAAAAAAAAAAGTTACCATGCATTAACGGTCAAAATCCTCCCGTTTGACCTACTTAGATAACCACTCCACTCTACATTTTGAATTTCTTTCTGCATTTCCATTTTTCTTTCTGCAAATAAACACGCTCGGGACATTGCGGGCCAGAGCTGAGTGCATATCTAATGACTTCCTGGTAATATAAACACATAATAAAGTCTTCAAACCGAGGCACACTGGGATAATTTCATTTCTCTCTCGTAATACATCTCATAAAATGTTTTCGAGGCAGCTGCTTCTCAGCCTGAAACGTTACTGATTGCAACATGTCTAAAGACAAGGGCGTGCACTGTGTTTGCAAACGTGTGCAGTCAGATTTTAAAGGCTAGGTAGGTTACCAATCAAATTCGAATTCTTTCTCACTAGTCCTGTTCTTTGAAAGTGCTCCCAGGCCCCATTTAACAAAAGTGAGATGTATTTATCTTTGTAGTTTTCATGTGCATATTTTGAGCCTCATTGTCAAACGTTTTTAAGGACCTACAGTCAGTTTAGGTGTGGATTTCCCGTTTGTTAGAATAAAAGTCCTAAAAATGAATTCCGCAAATATGTGGTGTAACGGCCACATATACTGATTTTGAAACTGGGGAATCAGGATCGAGTCTCGGCTTCGGCTCAAGATCTGTGATTTTTGGAAAATCACTTAATTTACCTGTGGCTACAGAAAATGAAGTGTCCGTGTGTAATATAATTGATACTCGTGTTGCCTCCAAGGGTCATTTGCGAATACAGAATTTGGGGAGTGTGGTAGAATTTCTGCAATTGCCAATTTAGGGTTTGGGGCAGATTTTTGTTTGCTGGTCATACTTGAAAAAGAAGGTAAAGACACATGAACTTGTGGGTGTCCAATTACCTCACGGAGGTAGGATTCCACCCAGAAAAGCATGCACATTTATTTCAGTCAATGTTAGGGGTAAGGGTTGTTTCAGGAATGGAGCACCCAAACATATAATGGCGTATAGTGGAAGCGGTATATTTGTGTGGAATATTTTTTCCCCTTTTACGAAACAAAAAAAAGCTAAATTTGCAAATTAACACTTGTGTTTTATTTCTTCATGTGGGCTTTTCCACGTGCTATATATAACTTATACGTACCTACAATTTGCCTATGAAAGTACTGTCTGAAAACTATGATGGTCGCAGCTTTACAGAATTACTCTTGGGTGCATTGTCAACCCCTGCGATGTCTGATATTTGCTCCATATGTAGAAGTAATCCAGTGGGAGAAAACTCTTAATTGTTGTGCTTTGGGAATGTGGTCTAAGAAGTTCATACTTTAAAAACAGTTGTTGGGGCACAAAATGAATGAATGAATATAACATTTATGAAGCGCAACATTCACTCCAAAAGACATCTCAGCTGTAAAAACCAGTAAAACAAAAGCAGTCCATTCCCAAAGAAAAAAGACACTCAAGGCTGAGTAAAAACCCAGAATTAAGGAGCTTCCTAAAAGTGTCAAAGTTGGCAACTTGCTTTAGTGGAAGCGGAAGATAGTTCCATGCTTTTGCCTCGAGAACCAATATGGATCTGCCTTAACCCCCCTCCGTCCCCCCTCGGTTTGTAGCCTGAACTTTGGGATGGATAAAAGATTGTCACTGGCAGATCCTAACATTCTTCGAGGAAGATAGGAAACAAAGCAATCTGCAAGGAATTTGGGACCAGTTTGATAATAGGCCCTGTGCACAATAGTTAGGGATTTAAAAAGACTCTGTTTTTCAGCTGGGAGCCAATACAGTTCCAACAGTACCTTCCTGGTGTAACTTTGATAAGGGAGTTTAAATGCCAGTCTCACTGTTGCATTTTGAATCACCTACAGCTTGTGGATCACATAAATCAGCAGACCCTAGAGACTATTGCAGTAATCGATCGGTCTTGGACCAGGGCCAGCGGACTCAATAATTCTCGCCTCGGTGTCTACTCTAACCAGGGATCACACTCGGCAACTCTGGGCATTAGCTTGCCTCATCTCCACAACGGCCCCCCACATTCGCCGGGGATGCCTGGTTTCACCTTGGAGATACCCAGGAGGGACCATCTCACAGGGATAGCCAGGATGGGTTCCCCAGCGGTCTACAGCGCCGGGACACTTCCGAGTAGCTGTGCGCTGAATAAAAATTAAAATAACAGAGTCTTGAGGTGATCAGGGCTTGGACGACTGTCTTCCTTGTTGAGAGGGGTAGAAAGTCAACAAACATTTTTAGGGGCTTGATCACAGAAAAACAGAATTCTGGCACGGTGTTGGCATGGTGAAAAAAAGACAAATCCTGGTCAAACTTGACTCACAAATTTCTTGCCACATTGGTGGGCAGAGGACTATCAACACTATCCGGCCCAGTCCGAGGCAGGGAACTGGTTATTCTTTCCAAAAGAGAGGATTTTCGTTTTGCACTTTAAAAAACTGTCGTTCACCCACTTTATTGCTACAGAGACAATTTTTTTAATTACATTTGGAGCTGGTGGAATTCTTGTTTAGGACCCAAATCATTTGGGTATCATCCATGTAAGACACACAGGGCTTAGTTCCTAAATCAGCGCTGCATGGAGTAAGGCCGGGGCTGGCATCGGACACACTGAATGTATGGCAGTCGTGCCAGCCCCCGATGATGCCACAGGGAGGCCGGCTTGGCCGCGCACAGTCGTGACGTGGCAGGCCTCGCCTCCCTTCCTAATTGGCTGGTCGGGGTGCAACCCGGATGTGATAGGAATCACTTCCAGGGCGCGCGTCGGCAAACCGCCAGTGAGATGGTTAGAACCGGCTCCCGGTGCAAAAATTGAAGAAAAGGCTGGGGAGCGGCGAGTACGTCCTCTTTTCTCGCCGCCCCCACAGCTGACTGGAAGCAGAGCTCCTCGGGCCTCGCTAGGAGGCCCCATCCATTTCATTGTTCTTTGTTTTGTAGGAGAGAGGATCTCGGCGTCAGGAGGCGGCAGGCAGCTGGAGCTTCGGCCTTTTTTTATTTTTTGTCTACTTGTTTCTGCAGGCTCTCAGCACTACGAGCTCCTTCTCTTCACAAGTCTACAGGAGCGGAGCAGGGCACAGAGGATCAGCAGCTTGCAGAGGGCACCATCAGGCAGCAGCAAGCAGAGTGTTTCTGTTTTTCCTGTCGTTCAACTGCAGGCTCACAGTGCTGCAGGGAACAGAGGCTGAGGAAGGTCACAGCATCTGCAGGAAGCAGCAGCTGGGGTGCCTGTGGAAGTTTTTCCTTGGGGTTCCCAGCGCTCATGTTTTTTTGAAGGGGACACAGACAGTCCTGCATTCCAGTGCTTTCGGGAGCCACGCGGGTTTGAGAATACTCACCCGGCCCACTGGATTAGCTGGTGGGTGTGGCTCTGGTTGCATGGTTGCTTGTGGCCGGTCATGGGCTCCCTACTACTATGAGGTAAGGGTCGGGTCAGTGTCCCAGGCCACGCAGCACTAGGGGGTATAATTAGTGACTAGTATAGTCAACGTTGGCTGTGCCAAGGGTGTTCAATCCATGCCTTAGCATTTTGGGCTGCCACTATCAAGATGGTGTAGTTGTTGGGATATCTGCACATGCGTGTGACAAGCAGTTTTGCTGTTTAAAGTGCTATAGCTCCTATGGCAAAGCGGAGCGAGCAGCGCTCCCGCATGGAGAATGTCATGGAAGCAATGATGCGTAAGATGGGGGATATGGAGGCCAGATTGAAAAAAGTCGATGAAATGGGCCAAGCCATTGCGGACTTAAGGGATAATGTTGATGGGCAGGAGGGCACAGAGGACAGGCCCAGGAGAACCGGGGTGGCCCCAAGGGCAGCATTCTCTCCCGTGCCCAAAAAGAGTAGATCAAGGAAGGTGGGGGCACCGAGATCAGGAGAGGGAGTGAACGGACCCATAGAGCCAGTGGCCCCTATGAAAGTCCCGCCGGCAGTCGGGGGAAATGGGCAGCCAGGGCCAGCTGGGGGGGGCACTCTACCAAGCAGTAGTGGGGGTGATAATCCGTCAGGCACAGGGGGGCAACCGGGACCATCAGGTTTCAGCCCACAGGACCCATGCGTCCCTACGACGGCGGCCCCTGCTGGAGTTCCTCCGGTTCAGCCGGATTTGGTAGCCAATTTAGCAGCGGTCCTCCCCTGGCTAGTGAAAGTAGGGAACTGGTCTGCGGCAGCTGGGATGTCTGGCAGCGGGGAGAACATACTGGATAAGGCCAGGAAGATAGTGGCACAGTTAGATAGGGCGTCGGGTGGCAAATCAGGGGAAGGGCAGGGAGCTCAGTCAAATGGCGCTCCAATCAGTGGGACAGCTCCCCCTGGGGCCAGTAAGGAATTGCCGGCAGTAAGCACATGCGTGGATGCAGCAAAAGAAAAAAAAAGCAGGGGCAGCCGTAACAGGTAAGCTGCAGATATTGCCAGTGTTAGGCGTGGGGTAAGCGCTCGTGCACACCCAGGGAAAAACTGGCAAGACATGTGACACAGGAAATGAAAGAAAAAATTTAGAAAGGAGGTTATGTCAATATCTTTTCACTGCTGCTTGATGAAACTGAAAGGGAGGAGGCCAAGAAAAAGAAGGATTGGATGCTCCCAAGGGAATGGGTAAGCAAGTTGCAGAAATATAGGATAGAGGAGTCTTTGATTAATTGGGTCAGGGGTTTCTCAGTCTATATGGCAGTCATGGCTGAACGGTTTCCAAGCTTAGCGGCAGAAATGGCATGCTACCAGAGTAGGATCACTGGCGCACACAATAAGTATGGTGGTGTAGGGTGGAAGGAATATGGTAAGGATTTTAGGAGAGCAAAGGCTTCTGATCCTGCCCTCACATGGGACCAAATTGACATGATTTCGTGGTTAGACCACTTGTGGCATAGGGCGCAAGGTACTTCCAAGGGCGAGTCCTTTCTGACATTTCCCCCAGCTACCTCCAGCAGCGGGGGGGTGAAAGGGGGCATGCTGGGACTTCAACAGGCGTACATGCACCAGGGCTGCATGCACCTGCAAATTCAAGCACTCGTGCTCCTTCTGTGGCAATACCTCCCACCCAGAGTCCAAGTGCTTTAAGAAATCAAAGGATGGGGGGGGGGGGGGAAGAAGCAGAAATGATGGTATTTCATTTACAAAAGCCTGTTCCCCCATAATAACCAGTGCCTTGATTCCATGGTTAATAGATACAATTGTCCTTCATCTGCCAGGATGTTACTAGAAGGTTTCAGAGATGGTTTCAGAATTCCTGCACCTGATTACGTAGGGGCACCCGAATGCAAGAATCAGCTATCTGTGAGGGCTAATCCAGGGGTGGCAGCATCAAAAATTGTGAAAGAACTACGCTTGTGCAGGGTAGCAGGCCCATTTGACAGCGTTCCAGTAAAAAATGTTGTCTGTTCTTCACTGGGGGTGGTCCCCAAGAAAGAACCAGGGGAATTTAGGTTGATTCATAACCTCTCAGCTCCCAGGGGTCAATCTTTAAATGACGCCATTGACAACGAACTGTGTACGGTCAGGTACTCATCCTTTGATCAGGCTGTTGAGATGCTCAGGGGTTTGGGCCCTGGCGCGCTTCTGGCGAAGTCCGACATCGAGTCAGCTTTCTGCTTGTTGTGTGGAAATTTAGCGTGCAAACTGAACATCATCTGCGCCATCTTGCCTCTCCCCAGCGTCACGCACAGCGAATGCGCGGCCGCCATTTTAGACACCCCACTCTCTCCCCACTCATTGTCAATCGTCAGCGCGGTCCCCTTGGCGCTGCGAGCATCCCCCGCGCGCTGGCCACCCCCGCTCTCTCATACAGGCCATAAACCCTCTCCTTCTGCGCGACCCTGCTACGGAACCACTTCCAACCGACAACCCATACATGGTCATGCCTCTCCTTTGATAACCCCCTTCCTCTGCGCCCCATTGTCTGAACTGGTCCCAGGCCATCACCTAGCCCTGCGGATGCAGTTTACTGCCCCTACTGTAAGGGAAACACCCCACATCAAAGGGATTACAGTAGATCAAAGCCCCTACCCCCTGAGACCCGGCCAGTTGCACACACCCCGGGAATTAGCGGAATTCCCTGCTGCGCGATAGCCATCTCCCACTGCGGGTAGGGTGGGAACTTCTACTGTATCTATGTGTGGGATCGGATCTGAACCGGGGCTCCAGGGGATATTCCCCCGTACTTCAAAAGAATCTCAAGAATGTACTATGTGTAATAAAGCAATAAACCAGTGTATAAGAGACCAGGTCTCAGAGATGCGGTTAGAGCACCTCGTGACGATACCTTGCTGTCTGATCTGATGTGTTCTGCTCCGACGGAATAAAACCTTGTTTCCTGCCTTCCAGTCTCCGGCGCCTGCCTCTTTTATTGGTAAATTATCGAGTGGTATGAGAGGCGATTATCGCCGGGCAAATACTTGGAAGGTTATCGACTGAAACTGCCTCTACCATTTAACAATTGGCGTCCCAAACGTGGGGCCCATCAGCGACACGTGGATCCAGTGGGAGAGGTCCCGACGACAGAGTGAACGACTGCAACGATCGGGAGAGCTCCTGCCCAATAGACCCTCGTCTGGCAGCCGATCATCCGAACTTCACTGGTTCCGAGCAGACCTCTCTCGAGTGATCTACGGTCCTGACTGGGAACCATCAGGAGTGCCGCGGCAAATACGGAGAATAGAGGACGATCGGGCGCTGGAGGCGGAAGACGAGAAACTGTCCATGCGGTCCGGGTAAGGTCGTGAAACACGACAAAAGTGCGAAATAATTGATTGATTGTTTGAATACTAGTATTGCTCATTGATTGTTCTTTTTGAGATATTCGCTGTCTACAAACGGGGAGGAGTAGAAATACTCTCTCTCTCTCCCTTTGCAGATAGTGAAGGGTAGGTAACGCAGACTTTTGTCCCCATTGAAACCCGTCGTGCCTATCTTTATCTCCCCATTGATTGATTGATTGATTGTCCGAACACTAGTTGTTCGATATTGGTTCTTTGGAGGTATTCTCTGCTTACAAATAACGAGGAATAGAGATATTCTGTCTAGTCTTTGCAAGCAGTGAAAAGATAGGTAGTGCTGACTTTTGTCCCCGTTGAAACCCGTCATGCCTATCTTCTCCCCACTGATTGGTAGTTGGTTCTGCCCGGACCGCTTATTAGAGGTGAACCACCCGGCTCCACTGGAAGGCACCCCTAATAAGGACATGTTCACTAAATATGGACTAGTCGCCGTGGCTTATAGCAAGCTGTGGCATAAATATACCAAGAAGGAGCCCGAAAGTCAGTGGCCACTGATGGGATCCTTCGACGACCGCAAGATAGAAGCGCTAGAAGTAGCTCTGCGTAGCAATAAGACGACGCCTACTATGCTTGACAGTATTGGCATGTGGCGCAAAGAAGCGACGCAACGGAAAAAGAGGGAAGAAGTAAAAGCAGAAAAGGAATTACGAAAGGCAGCTCACCTTGCCGCTAAAAAGTTAGAAGAAGACATAAAGGAGAGAAGGGAAACTAAACTAAGACAGGAGCCCGAAACCTCAGGCCAGTACGCTGTTAGGACCCCTTCTTTGCTCTACCCTGTGTTGTCCTCCAAGCAGCAAACGAATGACGAATTACTGTTAGGTCCCCCGACCATTTACATGCCCCCTCCGTATGCACCCTCCCAATCAGTAGTGCAACACCCACAACCCCCGAACACGAACGAAAGCAGTACAGGGGCCTCGGCCCTCACGGCCTCCGCGCCGGCTGAGCCTCTTGTACTGAACCCAACGTCGGCTACAACGCTAGATGACCGTGAGATGAGAAAGAACGATTCCACCAGAATGAATCGATTAACTAAAGATGAACGAGCAGGAATTGACAAGATAGTAGGGACGCTGGTGGAGCGAAAAGAAAGTGAGGAGTATATAACGGACGTGTATAAATCGTATGCCGACAACCGCAGACGACACTTTGTCGTACGGCTCTGTTATCACGCCCTGAATGCATATGAGGATAGGTACCACGATAAAGGTCCCGAAGGCTTAGCGGCCCTATATAGAAAGATAGACATCGGGGAAGAAAGAGAGGGCGATGTAGCGAACCTCTTCACTCGTACACTCGAGGTCTACCGACATCTTAAAGAACATGGACAAACAACCGAAACAGAAACCCCCATAGCAACTAAACCCCAGGGAGGAAGGGCCGATGCCATGATGCCCATTAAAGAAGCTGCCCCCTACTGGGTCCCCCCACGGGGTCAGGGAACACACGACGACATCAACCACCAAGATGCGAAGGGAAGGGTTGTATATAACTGGGTCTACCAGCCGTGGGACCGGCAAGATATTTTGACCTTTAGAAAGACCCTACCCGACTTAAGAAAGAACCCGACTGCCTTCTACACTGAATTAGGTACAGCCTTAGGCTCAACGATAATGACGTTAGCAGATATCGACTTGTTCTTTGGGCTATGTCTGCCGGCTGATGTGTGGAAACAAATCCGGAAAGTTGACCACGCTGAGCCGTTCGGATATACCTGGGTACAACTCGATACCATAGATAAACAGCGAGAACCAGGACAGAAACCCCCGAAAGCCATCCTAGAGCTCCCAGATAAGATTGTACAAAAGCTGAAGACTCTAATCCCTGAAAGAAAGGTAGACTGGTCGATAGTGACGGCTTGCCGCCAGAAACCCCAGGAAGACGTGTCTGAATACTTCTCCCGATTCGAGACTGTGTTTTCCGACTACAGTGGCCAAGACATGACCACCGCAACCGGACACCACCTCTTTGTCCAGAATTATGTAAAGGGTCTGTCGCCAGAAGTTTCCCAGAAACTACAGACCAGCGAGAGTAGTTGGGCAGCCTCCAAACCCGCAGCCATTCTCCAGATGGCCCAATACTACGAAAACCAGAAAAACGAGAACGATAGGGCGTCAGAGAAGAAGAAAAAGGAATTAAAGGAGAGGGTGATGATAGCACAATTGCAAGGGGTGACAATAGGAAGGGAACCCCCGAAGGAGAACTACCAACCAACCGCCCCTAGAAAGCAACCCCCTAGAGACCATGCACCTACACCCTACAACGGACGGAGAGACTTAGATGGAAATCAATGTGCGTTCTGTAGAGGGTTCGGACACTGGAAATCCCAGTGCCCGGTCCTTCTGGAAATGAACAAGAATAGGGGCCCCAGAGACGCAGCATATGACCCCAGAAATAGAGAACAGGGACGAGGGCACACGAACAACACCATCAACGACAGGCCAGGCAGACCAAACACCTTTGATCGCCCCCGACAAAACCAGTGTCAGCAGTCCGACTATGAAAGCACTCATGACTTCGCATAGGACCGCCAGGGGCAAGGGAGGGATCCAGTCGAACTCCGTGTTGACCAGCAAGGCCCTTACGTCACCGCTAAGGTCTTGGGCACAAAATCTCCATTCCTGGTAGATACTGGGGCGACACGTAGTGCGTTATCTAAACGACTGATTCCTAGGGCACCCTTGTCTGGCTCACACGTAACCTCAATAGGCTTTGACGGAATGCCCTCCACTAACCCCTTATCAGCACCAATCCCCTTTGACTTGGAAGATAACACCACTGACACGACCTTTCTGCTCTCCTCCAACACCCCCGATGCTATTATGGGACTTGATTTGCTAAAACATTTTCGAGCCACTATCAGATGCTCCCCAGACGGAGTTCGAGTCATCCTACACGATAACCCAGATCTGTTCAGACCCTGTCACACTCGGCGTATGCTCTCTATAACCGATGCTGATATGTCCCTACTCGACACATTACCTTCACATCTATGGGCTAAAACCGACTCAGATGTAGGGCGCATGGTGATCGACCCGGTACATATAACCGTCCGACCGGACGCAGTGCTCCCAAAGCTTCCTCAGTATCGGATATCCCCCGAAGGCGAGAAGGCATTGGTGGAAATCATCGAGTCCCTGGTCGAGGCAGGAGTGGTAGAAGAAGTAGTGAGTAATGTTTGCAACAGCCCTATCCTACCCATTGTAAAGAAGCAAGGCGAGGGGGATGAGAAAGCCTACCGTTTCATTGTTGACTTGCGAGAGGTTAACAAAGTAGTCATACCCCAGTACCCCGTAGTCTCAGACATCACCACCATCCTCACCCTGATTCCATCCACCGCCACCATCTTTACTGTTATTGACCTCAAGAACGCATTCTTTTCCATCCCCATCCACCCAGACAGCCGCTACCTGTTCGGCTTCACCTTAAAAGCCCGTTCGTACAGATTCTGTAGGGCACCCCAAGGCTATACTGAGAGTCCCAGTATTTACAGCCAAGCCCTCAAGAGGCAACTAGATGCAGTCCAACTACCCGATGGAGTGGCATTGATACAGTACGTCGATGACATTCTTTTGGCGGCCGACACCACCCCTCTTGCCGTCACGGCCACCATTCACCTCCTTCGCTTCCTTGCGGAGAACGGTCACAAGGTCTCCAGAAAGAAATTGCAATTCTGCCAGCCCCAAGTAACGTATCTAGGCCACCTACTATCCAAAGATGGGAGGAAACTTACCCCTGACCGAATTCAAACCATCCTAGAAACCCCTGTTCCCAAAACTCAGAAGCAAGTGCGGTCCCTAGTGGGCCTCACCTCCTTTTGTCGTCAGTGGTTGCCAAATTTCAGTCTTATCATAAAACCTCTGCTTTCCCTACTGGCTAAAGATACCCCCTTCCCCCTCCCCTGGACACCCGAATGCCAATCCTCCTTCAAGGAATTACGAGACGCCCTCTGCTCAGCCCCAGTCCTAGGAACCCCAGACTACACTAAACCTTTCTCCCTTTACACCCACGAAAGGGAGGGATGCGCATTGTCTGTCCTAACCCAGTCCATAGGCCCTAAACAACGCCCTTGTGCCTACTTCTCTGCCACTCTCGACCCCGTAGCCAGAGCCTTGCCCGCCTGCCTTCGAGCAGTAGCCGCCGCTGCTGTCTCTATCCGACAAAGTGAGGGGATCGTGCTCTCGAACCCCCTCACTGTATTGGTGCCCCATGCTGTTGATACCCTCCTGAACCAAACCAAAACTCAACACCTGACTAGCGCACGACTGACTGGGTACGAACTGACTCTGCTTGCACCCCACATCACATTGAAACGATGCACCACTCTGAATCCAGCCACTCTACTACCTCTCCCTGACACTGACCCCAATGCGTCCCCTATACATGACTGTGTGACCCTCACCGACGAACAGACCAAGAGTAGGGTTGACCTCCGGGATACTGCCTTCCCGAACCCTGACGGAGAACTGTGGGTGGATGGCTCATGTATCAAGCTCCCCGATGGCACCACCTCAGCTGCCTATGCAGTCACCACGGCCCGAACCGTTGTTGAGACAGCCCGCATCACCCAGCGATCCGCACAGGCGGCTGAACTAATTGCCCTCACACGAGCCTGCATCCTGGCAGCAGGGACAACCGCAAACATTTACACGGACAGTCAGTATGCCTTCGGGGTAGTTCACCACTTTGGGCTCTTATGGAAAGAGAGGGGATTCTTGACCTCGCATGGCACACCCATCCTGCATGGAGATCTAGTCTCTGCCCTGACCGAAGCAGTCCTCCTCCCCACACGGCTGGCTGTGATCAAATGCCAGGCACACAAGAAGGTGACAGACATTGTAGGACAGGGAAATGCACTAGCTGACATTACTGCCCGAACCACAGCCGAGAATAGGTCCACGACCCGCATGTACGTGACCAGGTCACAAACTGAGAATTGGAAGGATGCTAGGGAAACGATTAGGGATATCCAATTAGCCAGCACACCACACGAATTAACTGAATGGGCCCGGGTAGGATTGAAGGACGATGACGGTTGTTGGCGAACTAAAGACTCGAACAAATGGTTGCTACCCGACTCATACTTGATCCCCATGCTGACCATGGCACACTCCCCCGCACACATAGGGTCTGCCCCCATGATCGAACTCATCTCCAAAGTCTGGCACAACGACAGAATACCCGACTCAGCCAAACGACTGGTCCAACAATGCCTAGTATGCCTCCAACACAACCCTGGGAAAGGAACTGCTGTACCCCGGGGAGGGTTTGGGGTCCCCAATCACCCCTTTGAAGTCCTACAAATGGACTACGTCCAGCTAGAAAGGTGCCGAGGTTTAAAGTATGTGCTCGTCGTTGTGTGTGCCTTCAGCAAGTGGGTGGAAGCCTACCCAACCCACGACAACACCGCTATGACTACTGCAAAAGTACTACTGAAGGAATTCTTCCCCCGATACGGCCTTTGTCGAATTTTGTGGAGCGACAATGGCCCCCACTTCGTAGCCGAAGTTATCCAACTGATCTTAAAAGGGTTGGGTGTAAAACAGAAGTTCCACGCGGTCTTCCATCCCCAATCTGCAGGCTTGGTTGAGCGACACAATGCCACATTGAAGCTTAAGATAGCAAAAATAGTCGCCACCACAGGGCTAAGATGGCCAGACGCTCTCCCACTAGCATTGCTATCAATGCGTTCCACCCCCACCAAACACCACTTAACCCCCTACGAGGTCGTCTTCGGGCGGCCCATGAACCTTTGGACTGCACCAAAACCATCGTCCATCCACGACGTCCCGGACGTCCTCATGTCTGACTATTTGTATAACCTAACTAAGACATTGTCTGTTATCCATCAGCAGGTGCTGCACGCCATTCCCGATGTTTCCAGGGGCCCGGGACACGACATCCAACCCGGCGACTTTGTCTTAGTGCGTAACTTCCAACGCACCAAGAGTCTGGAGCCCCGGTGGACGGGTCCCCTGCAAGTCCTGATCACCACCCGAACAGCTCTTCGAGTGGAGGGGAAACGCAATTGGCTGCATGCACACCACTGCAAGAAGGTATCACCGACCCTGACAACCACGGACAGCATCACCGCCCAAGAAGAACTCCTGGACAAAGATCGACCATCCCTGAGCCGCTGCCCAGATACAGAGACACTCGAGTTAGTAAGATATCCTGATCCCACTGTGCCATCCAAAGAAGGGTATAACTTGCGACGAAAGGAGAGAACTTCGGCTAAGCAGACCACAAGCTAAGTGAAAATCTCAAAGCGGTAGCCTAGTCACCCCAAAGGCCACCAGGAGAGAAACCAAACAAAGTCTGTGGTTCTGCCCGCTACCGAGTCTCTTGAAGGTGATGGAAGCGCCCAACATGAAGATGATGGAAGCAACCGGACGTCCGAAGATCCACTACAGAAACCCAAAGACTGACCGAATGCACAGCTTAAAGACTATTGCACTTTTCATTACCCTTCTCTTCTGCCTTCTCCTCATGGTCGCCTTCTGGATCATGGAGGAGAGCACACCCGCTCATAAGACATTACTGGCCACCGTTCAACCTACCACCACGAAAGAACATCATCTGATCTCGCTTTCACCCCAACTCCGAGAAAGGCGTAAGGAGTTCTGGAATAACTCCTTTGTACAGTTGCTCCACCAACACAATCTTGCTACCAACGCCACCAATTGCTGGATCTGTGGACTGCTACCACATGCCACTGGACACTCTATCCCTTTTATCCCTTCACCTTTTTCTGTCCATGGCTCCTGCCTCGCCTGGCTAATCCTCCTGCAAGAAAGCTACAAGGACAATGCCACTTCCGGCAGAACCATGTCACACTTCTACCATGGGTTCTGGCTGAACAAAACTGGAAGAACTTCTGCCCTCTTCTGCCCTCTGAGATCGAACACTTCCTTTCACATGGACATCCCTGCCAAAGAACGAGTTGAAATGCAAGTGTTCAACAATCCAGCCAGACCCACCTTCTCTTACCTCCGGAAACGAACGGCCGCCACCCTAACAGTGGCCCTGTCCGTCATCAACATCACTGGGTCTGTATGCCTCGAAGGCCTGGGGGCACAGCTGGTGGGCCACAGCTCCTGCCTCATCACCCGAACATTGGACTCAGTTGACCCACCCTCCTTTGTTGCCTCCCCGAATATGTACTTCATCTGCGGTACTAAGGCCTACACCTGGCTTCCGAAAGGTTGGGGAGGCACCTGCTACATCGCCTTTGTCCTTCCTCCGACGTATGTGGCTCCAGCAAACCAACACCGACAGAAACGGGCCAAAGACATTGTTCAGGCCGACTCCACCGGAGCACAGTTCATGGACGCAGTCAAAGGCCTTGTTCCTCTCTGGGGTCCAATGGCAAACAGCCGTGCCATCCGCCACTTAACCCAGGCAGTCGAAACGGCAATGAACATTACAGCTGGCGCCCTCGCCAACAACACCGCTGAGCTTCAGGCCGTCCGCCTGGTGGCTCTCCAGAACCGCCTTGTTCTAGACGTGGTTCTAGCAGATCGTGGAGGAGCATGCCGCATCATTGGGTCCAGCTGTTGTACCTACGTACCGGATAACTCACCCTCAGTCTACAAAGCAATTGAACACCTCCACAGACTGTCCGCAGAGGTCCATCAAGAACAAGAAGAATGGTCGCTGGGGAGTTGGTTTTGGGACACTATTAAAGGTTGGGGATGGAGGCTGTTTTCATTTATCCTGATACCAATTGTGATACTATGTGGATGTTGCTTGGGGATTCAGTGTCTGCCACCTTTATGTTCGCTTTTTATGAACTGCATCTGCCCTAAGACTTTGGACTTTGAAACCGAGCGGATGAAAGCTCTGAACGAGGTGGAGGTACGGGGTATTATGGGGATAGATCCAAACTAGGCAAGCTGGCGAGATATGTTAAAAGGGAGGACTGTGGAAATTTAGCGTGCAAACTGAACATCATCTGCGCCATCTTGCCTCTCCCCAGCGTCACGCACAGCGAATGCGCGGCCGCCATTTTAGACACCCCACTCTCTCCCCACTCATTGTCAATCGTCAGCGCGGTCCCCTTGGCGCTGCGAGCATCCCCCGCGCGCTGGCCACCCCCGCTCTCTCATACAGGCCATAAACCCTCTCCTTCTGCGCGACCCTGCTACGGAACCACTTCCAACCGACAACCCATACATGGTCATGCCTCTCCTTTGATAACCCCCTTCCTCTGCGCCCCATTGTCTGAACTGGTCCCAGGCCATCACCTAGCCCTGCGGATGCAGTTTACTGCCCCTACTGTAAGGGAAACACCCCACATCAAAGGGATTACAGTAGATCAAAGCCCCTACCCCCTGAGACCCGGCCAGTTGCACACACCCCGGGAATTAGCGGAATTCCCTGCTGCGCGATAGCCATCTCCCACTGCGGGTAGGGTGGGAACTTCTACTGTATCTATGTGTGGGATCGGATCTGAACCGGGGCTCCAGGGGATATTCCCCCGTACTTCAAAAGAATCTCAAGAATGTACTATGTGTAATAAAGCAATAAACCAGTGTATAAGAGACCAGGTCTCAGAGATGCGGTTAGAGCACCTCGTGACGATACCTTGCTGTCTGATCTGATGTGTTCTGCTCCGACGGAATAAAACCTTGTTTCCTGCCTTCCAGTCTCCGGCGCCTGCCTCTTTTATTGGTAAATTATCGAGTGGTATGAGAGGCGATTATCGCCGGGCAAATACTTGGAAGGTTATCGACTGAAACTGCCTCTACCATTTAACAGTTGCCAGTACACCCTTTAGATTTCCACCTTCTGGGTTTCCAATTCCAGGGGAGGTTCCACATGGATAAATGCATGCCTATGGGGTGCTCTGTTTCTAGTGCTTACTTTGAGAAATTCAGTTGCTTTTTGGAATGGGTTTTCAGGCAGGTGACA
Organism: Triturus cristatus; assembly: GCF_964204655.1. Classification (NCBI taxonomy): domain Eukaryota; kingdom Metazoa; phylum Chordata; class Amphibia; order Caudata; family Salamandridae; genus Triturus; species Triturus cristatus. The sequence goes on along the minus strand of NC_140591.1, from coordinate 585,412,823 downwards.
GGGCACCAGTATGTGTTGCATTACCTGGATGACTTCCTCTTCCTTGGAGCACCAGGCTCTCAATAGTGTGGCTGGGCACTGCAGGAATTCTGCGCAGTCATGCAGGTTTTTGGGGTGCCACTGGCACAATGTAAGACTGTCAGGCTGTCCAAAGTGATTGCATTTTTAGGGATAGAGTTGGACTCGGCACAGGGTTGCTCACGGCTCGCCAAAGAAAATATCACAAAATTCAGGTCAGCTTTACAACAATGCATGGCAAAAGAGAAGGTTACACTGCATCAGCTGCAGCAGACAGTGGGTCAGTTAAACTTTGCGTTGAGGGTCATCCCAATGGCGCAACCATTCTCACGATCCATAGCACAAGCCATGTCAGGACTCAAAGAAAAACACCATCACACCAGGTTATCCAGCGAGGTTAAGCAGTACGTGCGGATTTAGATGGCATTCCTGCATGCCTTCAATAGCATGGTACTATGGCCCGGCCCGCTCACACCCTGTGCAGAGTTAGGTTTAATGACTGACTCCGCAGGTAGTGAGGGGTTTGACGCTATACTAGGTACTGAATGGGTGGCACAATGCTGGCCGTCATGGTGGGTCAAGAACGGGTTAACAGGCAACATCATTTCTTTAGAGGTTTCCCATCTTTGTGGCATTGTCGGTGTGGCCAGATCAACTGAGGAACCAATCAGTTGTTTTCTGGTCAGACAACATGTCGGTGGTAGAATGCATCAATCAGCAAGCAGCAAGGTGTAAGATGATACTACGTCTGTTGAAAGAAATAATTCTGTTGTGCATGAAACTAAATGCAATTTAGGGCTAAGCATGTCCCAGGGGTGGTATATCACACTGCTGATGCACTCTCTCACTTTAAGATGCAGGTATTCAGGTCGCATCTCCTAGGAGTGGCAGAGATCCCGGCGCCTTTCCCAGAACAGCTTTGGCAACTTGGTGCCCCCAACTACCAGAACTCATGGCAGCTAGCCTAGCACCCAGAACCAGGAAGGCATACGAAGGGGCGTTTTGGGCTTACTGTAACCTCTTGGGGAAGGAATGGGAGGAGAAGTGGCAAGACACAGGGGCAATTTCTTCTTACCTGAGGGCACTAAAAGATGGGCGGGCGCTCAGTGGCAGCAGCAAGGCGACATGTAGCGGTTATCTCCTTCTTTGCACAGACAAGGGGCGTGAGGAACCCCACTAATACTTTCACAGTGAGGAAAGCCTTAAAGGGTTTGCAGCTTCTCCAAGGTTCACAGGCGGACCCAAGGTGGCCAATAGGTCTTAATACCTTGGCCACAATACTTGGGGTTCTGGGCCAGGTTTGCAACACCGAGGCAGAAGCTGTCTTGTTCAGTGCCTCCTTTTCACTGGCATTTTACGGGGCTTTTCAGATTGGGGAACTGGTGGCAAAGAGTAAGCAAGATGGGCAGGGGGTACTACATTTTAGCCATGTCAGGACCCAGGGAGACTGTTTATATCGATCCAGAGATCTAAGACTGATCAAGAGGCCAGTGGGGAGGGGGTGGTGCTGCGACTGGCACAGAAGAGCCCTTGCTGCCCCATCACCAACTTAGAGGCCTTCTTGGCGCATAGGCCCAAGGGTGTGGGGGGCGCTGTTAATTCACGCGGATGGTACCCACTCACGAGATTTCAATTTAAAAGGGTCATGGATATGGTCATGCAGAAGGCAGGTTTGGAACTCAGCAGTTTTGGAACACACTCTTTCAGAATAGGGGCCACCACCGAGGCTGCAGCAAGGGGCTTCACGAAGAGCGAGGTGCAGAGGATTGGCAGGTGGTCCTCAAATTGCTACAAGTGCTATGTGCGGCTGCATATGCTATAATATCGCACAGACGGTTTCACTGACAGTATGTTTGTTCTGTTCCTATTGCAGTTTCTCAAGCCTGTCACGCAGAGGGAAACTAGTGGCGGCTCATCAACGGTCGGGATCTATGCGGGACCAGGTTCACGCCGGGGACCAGGGCGAACACAGTGTGTGGGTCATTGATCATTCGTATGTGAAGAGATTACACACATTTTTTCTTTCAGGCAATTTCGAGAAAAGAGCAAGGCAGGCTGGTTTTAGGGCCTCTTTCCATGGGTAGGTGGCATGTGCTTTGACCATTTTTGGGATCTGGTGGTACACCTGCTTGACAAGGAAAGGACTTCCCCTAGAATTTTTATTCTGCACTTGGGAGGGAATGATCTGGTACATCTGGGTAGATGAGGTCTGGTCGAAATGTTGATCACTGAAGTGGGTTGGTTGGCGAGGTTATGCCCTGGGTCTATCCTGGCATGGTCACATATGATCCCAAGATTTCAGTGGTGGGTTGGGCAGTCTGTGAGGGCCTTGAACCACTCGGTGAAAAGGATCAATAACAAAGTGGATAGGCTATTCTGATCTCCACATTTACAGACAATTGCGCATGGGTGCATCAGGGGGGAGCCGTTCTTCCTAAAAGACAGCTTCCACTTGTCCAAGTTGAGTAATGAGCTCTTCCTGAAGAAACTTCTTGCTTGGTTAGTTGGGTCACAGGAAAGAGCATGACCTTCGGTGTGACAGAAGGGGGAGGCCTGATAGTCGGGCAACTATGCAGGCCTGTGGCGGTAAGGTCATGATTGGTGAGCTTAAATTTAAGGTCCTTAGAGGGTGGCGCCATTCTTTAATGGGGACCCCCGAGGGGAAGGGACAAGTGGTCTCTCATAGAACTCCAAGGGTAGTTACAGCCGGTTGGCTGGAAGGGTGCGGTGGAGGGGAGTTACGCTTTCCAGTAGGCTGGTTGGCCACCCCGCACAAGGGCGCATGTAAACTGCGCATAACTGCATGGCCCCTTATGGAGATGATCTGCGGGGTGTAGGGGGTGCTCGGGGGGAAAGTACCCTCCCGGTGAACAGGTCCCCTTGCGCATGGGCACTCCGGTTGGAGTGCGGACATAGTTTGATCAGGATCTGGGGGCCAGATATTGACCTTGCCGTAGGTTCAAACAGTGATACGCAGAAAGGTAATGTTATTTATTGTGGAATGCTTAGCTTAGGATAGGAATGTCTATGTATTAGAAATATGTTAAGGATAGCAAACAAGAATATGTACCTATCAATGTAACAGACTGAACTTTCTGCGTATTGTGTATATATAATGTTTTGAATATTAAATTTTAATAAATACGACCGGGGCTACCGACCCCTAATCCAAACCCCTTGTGATATTGGAGTTGTTGCCTTGGGGGAAGATGGGAGGTGAGCAACTGGGCACCGGAAGGGAGCCATCACCTAGGGGTGGGAGTCAAAGGAAGAGGGGGTCTAGGCCGTACCTGGCCATACACCATTAACAACCGTCACTTTGGAGACGCTGCAACGCCAGGGTCCAGTCTTCCACCCGGTGCTGCAGGAAAATTACAAGATCCTCCCCTTAAAGTTAAAAGATATTGGTAGTACATCCAGAATGCAAATATCGTTGTCCCACAAACTGGTAATTTCAAGCTTTTATTATCAAAAATATATATATGAATATGCATAAATTAAGCAGTTTTTTATAAATAGGTTGTTTCAGAAGTATATGTAAACAATTACATTCATGTAAATACTAACAAGTCATTCAAAACAGAAAAAAGAGAGAGCCCACTGGACAAAATGCTCCAATGTAAAAGATAATTAGACAAAATTGAATATAACCCAGACAACCAATCCACATAATTCAAAAACTGAAAAAAAGGGAAACAATACATAGACAAATAACCATACAGTAATACAACAATAATATAACAAATTGGCGGCAAAACAAGAAGCAGTAGGACAAAAAGCCGACGCGCGTTTCGGAACACTGAGACATGTAAGTGGTTCCTTCTTCAGGGCATAGACCTAGTGATACATTCTGTAGAGTCGGGCCATCTGTATATGAAGCAGAGACCATCGGATATGTGGTACAAGGGGCTCACAGAGAAATCATGTTAAATCTGCGGGAACAACAAGGCATGAATTAAAACTCTAAGATGTTATGTTATGACCAACTAGCTGGTTCACTATTCTACCGATAGCCTGTAACATATGGGACCGTCTCCCAGATTCCGCCTTTAGAGGCAGTGCACTTATATAAACTCTCGAGTCCCATGGGGGAGCTGGTAATACTTAGGATTATGCAGTATCGGCCTCTAGGCTCCTCGGCCCTAGTCCCTTAATAAGTATTATATCTCCTGAGAGGTTCTCACTCTGATCTTTCTACGTTTGTCTAGTATACCCTTTCGACCGTATCGGACCCCCAAAGGTTACATCGCTACTCTACAATATGAGGCCCTCACCCCTTTGTTATTAGATGGTAATTTACATTCTGCTTGTTATCCATATAGTTACTCTTTAGATCTAGGCGGTGGTCTTATTTTCAACTCTTTGCGGTTGTTCTGTACAGATGGTCACCGAGCCGCTTGTTCTGGGAACAACTTAACGTCCCGGCAGGAGTACTCATCCTTTCGTCAAGCCTCTACCATTAGTAGCAGGCTACTGGTAATAGACGCATATCTGAGATTCTATTTTATTTTATTTCTTTATTCATGCTCCACTTTTTGGACATCTCCCTTTTGCTCATATGTACCTTCACTCCTAGATGTGCATGTTCACGCATTGCTGTACTAAGGGCACTTGGGTATTCTAGCCATTCTTTATCTTACTTTACTTGTGGAGATACCATTATATGCCACTTTTGGAACTCACTGTTTGTGAGAATCTAAGGTGACTGACAAGCTCTTATGTATTACATTTAGTCTTAGAGTTTTAATATATGCCTTTTTATTACCGCGGATTTAACATGATTTCTCAGTGAGCCCCTTGTATCACATATCCGGTGGTCTCTACTTCATATACAGATGGCTCGACACTACTGAATGTATCACTAGGTCTATGAGAAGGAACCATTTACGTGTCTCAATGTTCCGAAACGCGCGTTGGCGTTTTGTCCTACTGCTTCTTGTTTTGTCGCCAATTTGTTATATTATTGTTGTATTACTGTATGGTTATTTGTCTATGTATTGTTTCCCTTTTTGTTCAGTTTTTGAATTATGTGGATTGGTTGTCTGGGTTATATTCAATTTTGTCTAATTATGTTTTACATTGGAGCATTTTGTCTGGTGGGCTCTCTCTTTTTTCTGTTTTGAATGACTTGTTAGTATTTACATGAATGTAATTGTCTACATATACTTCTGAAACAACCTATTTATAATTATAAAAATCTGCTTTATTTATGCATATTCATATATATATTTTGATAATAAAAGCTTGAAATTACCAGTCTGTGGGAAAAGGATATTTGTACTCTGGATGTACCACCAATATCTTTTAACTTTAAGGGGAGGATCTAGTAATGTTCCTGTGGTTATTTCCCTGCTCTCCTCTCCCCTGTTGAGATAACAGGGACCCTCTGTTGTTTATTTGTTGTTCTGCCCGGTGCTGTCCTGTGAAGCAGGGTCCAGGGGGTCATTGCTGTATGGAGGTGCAGTTGCAGCTGGCATTGCTCGGGGGCAGGAGGGTTTTGGACGCAGGCAGGGCATAATGTTAAAAAAAAAAAAAGTACCTTTAAACCGGGTCATGCGTCCCTGCTCTTGCTCTCCTGTCTCCAACTCGAGGAACAGGAAGCAGGCAGCCAAGAGGGGCAGGAGTAGGCAAACCACTCCGCCCCTGCCCCATTAGCAGAGCAGCCCGACCACCCGCCCCCCTGCAAAGGAAACATAAAATGGTAATAACTGAAAGTTGTTACAATTTTATGTTTTTACTTCTTCCACTGCGAGAAGGCAGTGGGGCGACTCTTCTCTGCCATAGCGGAGTTGGCGCCACTGTGGTGGTGGCCGGGCCTGTTACTAACAACAGTGTCTACTGTTTGCCATTTTGTTTGCTTCGCCGCGGCCGAGTCAGGGCTTGAGCCCCAGACTTCTTTGTAAATTACTGAGGGGAATGCCGCATCATGGTTGCTACTCATCTCCCTGAGGCTAGACCGGCCCTTTTTTTTTTGCAGATTTCTATAGCGCGAACTAGACCCGAAGGTATTGGAGCGCTTTACATGAGCACCGGTTACGTTAGAGAAGGACACATTCATGTTTTTTGGTAGGCACGGGGAGATTAAGTGATTTGGCCAGAATCACAAGATGTGGACGCGACCCAGAGGCTTGAACCTTGGTTTCCCAGCTCCAAAGTCAGCAATCTAGACGTCAGACCACATCCTTGCCCTTCTGTTAACGTGGGGCAGCCCAAAGGATCTGAGAATGCACTGGAGTCGGTGGCAGTCTCGGGCGCTCTTCTTGCTTGTGGCCATCTTGGAGTGTGGCAAGACATGCTCCCCCATTTCTTGTTATGATTTTTACTCAAAATTCCCCAAATTATGCCTGTTCACAGAAACTTGCGCTTTTTTTATTGCAAAATGCATCCTCACATCCAAAATGGACATAAAGACACATTTTCTCACTAAAATGTAGTGCTAAAAGCCAGATTTCCATTTCACATACTTTTGCATGTTTTTCTGAAATTTCACATAATTACACAAAAGGAAATTGCACGAATATTGCACACACCTAGTCTAGAGCTCTAGTGCAGCACTAGCTAGTAATGTGTGGTTACAGATTACTGATGCACTGGAGTTAATTTGATCTGAATGTAGGGAAAATTCTGCATAAAGGAAGCTCCATGCCTTTGGACTGACAATCTCAAAAAGGTTGGTAGCCTCTGCCAAGTTCCCAGTGGGCAAGTAAGTACCCCTTCACTAAAAGTAGCATCGCAACTTGCCATTCCAAAAGAAATAAGTGGCTGAACTCAAAGGCAGCCAATGCCCATTAGAGAAAAGCTGTAAAGAGCATGGCAGTGTACTTTTTTGAGGAATTAGAGGATAACATGGGGGGGGGGGGTGGGGGGGGTAGTAAAAGAGGGACGGAAGCGATGTGCGAAATATTGTACTACACGACCGTGTATATATAACACACTGCAATAATCGTTAGATGGATTAAACTAATTTTATTTTATTTTTATTGTCACATACCCCTATACAAATCATTACTGAAGCTGGCATTTAACCAATCACTTCTAGCCATATACAAGGTATAACCCCCTGAGTAGTAATCCCAGAACTGAACTAAAAACGTGTTCAGATGACGAGAGCGTCACAGTGGCATACTAATAGTAGAAGGCGCTATACAATCGCCAATAACATGATGTGTGATAGTACCGAGCGTTCAAAACACATCACCACAACAAACACACAAGAATAGTTTTAAACAAGCGCCGCAATACAAAGTCGATACAATTCGGATATAAATGAACTAAAACATCTACTGGAATTCGAATTACAACGAATGCTTTACTGGCTAACACGCTTCCTATCTTCAAGAAAAAAAAAACAATTTCAGTTAGGCAATCTGCTCTACGTCTGCAAATGCGCAGGTGTCCTGCGTGCTCAAGAGATCCGACTAGCACATTTCCTGTTACTAATGTGTGGAGTGAGTTTCACCCTCTTCCACTCTCCCTGTGAGCAAGTGCACTGTGCAATTGGTTTCAAATTCGCTGGTCCTCTTTCCGCCCGCCCCACAAAGCACATTACGGTCTTTGGCTGTCTGGAGGTGTGGAAAGAACAGGGACCCACACAAAGGCCGAGGTGGCATGGCCAGGAGTTTCGGCAGTGGCTATCGTATGCCCGATCACTTGTAGGCGTAACACAGGAGCGCGCGCTCACCTGCCACCAGCCGCTGCTGTAAACAAAGCTATCCAGTGTCAGCAAGACAGAGTGCGAGGCGGACAAGGCGCGCGGTCCGATGGACACAGATCGACGGGTTTACCTGAATTTCTTTTCTCAATACGATAGCTATAGCGGGCACGCGTCAAAAGCCGGTGCCCACTCTTCTTCAAAACATACAAGGCCACAAAGAAACTATAAGGTTTAAAGAAAAATGTAAATATCGTCCGTCAGACAGAGGCCAGGGCTGAGGTGGCAACAAACGGGATATGAGGATATTGATATCAGAACTGCTGCGTTGATGACAAAGGTGTTCACGCGCAGGTTGTTTTGTAAGCAATAACCCTGATGGCTCGCTCATTGTTACACTGAAAACTGAGCTCTGGGCGAGATTAGCTACTGCTTTTGATCGCATACATTGTTTCCAGTGCTGTGTCTGGATCTTGTTGTATCATTTTGTGTACATGTGCTTGCTACAATAGGGGCGTGGCCCTGACTCGGGAGCAGGGGGCACCTCAGTGGACCCGCTCCAATCCCTCCTAGCCTTTGGACATCTGTGAGGTAGCTGGCCTGAGTGACGTTGTATCACATTGTTTTACATCACCGATTCAGAACAGAAAAGAAACTCTAGTTTTGCTGGGAGTGGCCCTGTATGAGACAGCGTGGCACGCGCATGGCAGAGGCTACGACCATAGAAATCGAGCTGTTTCCAGCCACGCCTGCAGAGAAGGCTACTTTGCACCTGAAGAATGAGGTACACCTTCTTGACAGGTCCCAGGGAGACGTATACCGTGAGGAGTTCTTGCTTCGAGGAAGGAAAAACACAACTTTATATTTAGTTTATGATGCAGAAGGGCTTTTCCTTTCTTGTGGTATAATCAAGTTCATATGCAGCGGTTACACCCTCGAAATAAGGATGCAGGGAGCCAAAAAAGGACAAAATCCATCACTTAAGAATACGAAACTCAGGCCTTAAAGTACCAGCTCAATCACAACGCTCAGCGTGATATTGGCCAAGGGGCAGTGGCGGCTCCTTTGCTATGGTGGAGGAGCGTCGCCTCACTGCTTTTAAGCATTATGACGAAAAAACATAAAATGATAATAACTAAGTTATTATCATTTTATGCTTCATGTCCTGCTGCTTTGCGGGCGAGCGGGTGGACGGGGCTGCTCTGCTCTCGGAGCAGGGCAGAGGAGGAATGGTTTGCCCGCTCCACTCGGGCCGCCCAAACCAGTCATGCTCACTTTCCCCCTCCTCCATGCAGGCTGCATTACAGCCTGCGTGGAGGACATGCCCACCCCTCCAGCCCTTGGGTGAGCTCCGTGTCACAGCGCTCAGACCAATCACAACGCTGCATTGCAGCGTTGTGATTGGCTTTGGGGAGAGAGGCTGGCTGCCTGCTTCCTGTCCTGGAGTGGGAGACAGAAGAGCAGGAGCAGAGACTGCCCCCTGCGCACAACACCCCCCGCACCCCTCTATACAAACTCACGTCCACCCCCCCATGAGCCAAGCCGGCCGCCGCTGCTAAGGGATAAAATAGGACAGATTTATGAAGACTTTACACCACCGTAAATCGGTGCAAAGTCTTGATAAATAATTAATTTTCAGTTAAGGGCTCATGGTGCCCAAGTTTAAAAGTGCAAGAAGTAGTGGCCGCTCGTTTGCGTATCTTGTTCCCAAGCTCTGGAACTCCCTCCCAGCTTACCTCAGAAGTCAGCTTCAGAAAACTTCTTAAAACCCACCTTTTCTCTAGCAGGGGCTCTAGCTATATTGGTCATGCAGGTATTCCGGAGAGGTTGCTGCAATAAGCGCTGGGAGGCCCTGTCGGGTAGCTAAGCGCTATATAAAAATAACTTTAATTGAATTTTCCAGCATAACTTTTTTTTGCACTGGAAAGTTGTCCTTAAAGAACTGCCAAGAGCACTTTGCACTACTTTGCTTCCAGGTGGTGTTCAATAGATGGTACTTGGACTTTTCAACATTACCACGGATGGATTAGGTCCATAAACCAGATTTACAAAGTTGTCAGATCCAGCTTTACATAAAAAAAATAACACCTCCTTGAGAAGTGCATTAAGCAGGGGAAATGTATTTCTCCAAACAATTTTATTTATATATATATATATATATATATATATATATATATATATATATATATAGTGACAAGTGATATATTGTATATTAATAATAAAAGTGTCAAAAGCTGAAGAACAAGGACGTTGTTTTATTGAACAACATAATTTTCAATCCTATACCTGTGTCCTTGTTTGGAAAGCCCACCAAGAAGTCTAGTTAGACCTGTGATATTTCATCTGAGAGGAGTGCAAGCAAAGTTTGCCATGCTGTCTGTCAGAAGGGAGATGGTTCTCAAAAGAGTTTTACGATCCTGGTGGAAGCGGGTACCTCCTGTCAGCATCTGACCGGGTTAGCCTTGGCACGTGCAGAGTTGGAGGAATCTGTGTAACAAAATCTTTGACCTCCTTCTTGAAAGTAATGGTCAGTGGTTTTGTGCGAATCTCAGGAGGAAGGAAGTTCCAGAATTTGGGGGCTGAGCCGAAGAATGCGCAAGAATAGATCTGATTTTCAACTCTCAGTATTTTCGAGTAAAATAGATCTTGGACTTCATATGGAATGGTTGTCTCCCGAGAGGGTGTGAATGCTCACTAGGTACTTGGGGGTGCCTGTGTATAGGGCTTTTTTAATCAAATAGGCTTCTTGAGTAAGCTTCTGTAGTCAATTGTAAGCCACTGGAGAGACATGAGATGGGGTGTAATGTGACCACATCGCCGTGCCCTAGTTATCAGTCTTGCTGCTACATTGACATTTGCCTTCAGAGAAGCAAGGCGTGATTTTGGGATTCCTTTTTTTTTTTTTTTTTAAAGATTTTTTATTCAATTCAGTGAGGCAAGAATGTTACATAGATTTCATAATATACAAAAAAAACAGCCTTAAATTAAGCACGTATACAAACATACAATCGGATACAACAAAAATAATCCTTGACTTTACAAACAGACCCAAGGCTGATCATCAAAAATACCTTTCTATAGCCAATTTGCGATCGGCTCCCATATTGCTACCCCGAGCTTCCTTCTTACCCTACCTTTTAATTTATACAGGGCCATTTCCAAGTTATACAATGAAATAAGCTTAGCCCTCCAAATATCAAATGAGGGGGGTTCTGAATCTAACCACTGAGATGTTATACATAACCTCAACACCGACATACATATGAACTTAAATCCTCTGTATGAAACCGTTTTACTCCCCGCCTCTGCACCGTGTTCTATTCCAAACAGAACCAAATGTGCAGTCACCGTAATCGAGATACCCAAAGATCCTGAGATAAAACGTTCAATATCCATTAAAAGTTGGGAGAGCGATGGACAGGAAAAGAACATATGTATTGAGTCTGCAGCATGTAACCCACATCTAGCACAGCTCGTCCCCCTACCCGCCTTCCACTTTGTAATCTTTGCCGGCGTATAATATAGATTAAACGCGGCCATATATGCTTGGCTTCTTAGACTGCCAGAAAGCAAAATAGCATTAGCGGTCCTCCAAGCCAACTGAATATCAATATTAGTCAAGGTTAGTTTCCCCTCCCACATTACCTCAAATTTGTGGATATCATCAGGCTCCTTCAGCATAAATTCTTCATATATTTGTCCGATTTTAGATTTAAACTTTATCAACTCCAAAATCCGAATCTGGGACACTTGACAATTCTTCCTCGCAATTTCAGCTTGAAGATAGCTTCTAAGTTGCAAATATTTAAAAAAATCCACCCTGCCAACCCCAAATTTCTCTTGTAACGATAAGAAAGTAAGAATATTGCCAGTTTCAAAAAGATCCCCTATTACTCTTATACCTTGCTGTGACCACCTCCTCATAACCGAATCATGACATATAGTGGAAGACAACACATACGAGTCAAAAGGTGTACACCATAAAATAGTGGGCATATCCAATTGCTTCCTGACCCTCCTCCATACTGCATATGCTGCCTGTAAAATCTTAAACCTAGTCTTTTTATAGTAGCTAGGCTCAAGTACTTTCACCAACAATCCTCGAGCCGATTCGCCAAGACACCATTCATATATTGAGGGAGAAAAGGCAGCCTCCAATACCTCGGTATTTCCACATAACAAAACCCCCATATATTGAAACAATGAAACACAAAAATAAGCATAAAAATTAGGAATAGCGAGACCTCCCCGCTCTACCGGCAAATATAGCCATTTCATCGCTCTTCTGGAGCGCCTATACCCCCAAACGAACCGTGAGCACATACGCTCCATTCTCTTAAAAAAAATGTTAGGAAACATAATTGGGATCGCCCGAAACAGATATAGAAACTTCGGGAAGATTGACATCTTTAATACATGCCCCCTTCCATATATAGATAAATGGAGCCTATTTATGCGCTCCAAGGTATTAGTGACTGATGTAATCAGTGGATCAACATTGATCCTTGGTATCTCTTGGATCTTAACAGAAATAAGCACCCCTAAATACATTGCCTCCTTGGATATATCAATCCCTAATGGTAACCCAACCTCCGTGTGTAACACCTGTGTCTTATCCAGGTTCAATTTATAGCCTGATACTGCACCGAAATCTCTGGTAACTACCACAATTCTTTCCATGGCCTTCCCCCATATCCGCAGACAATACCGCCAAATCATCTGCATAGGCCAGCACTTTCACTGAATACAAATGTGCTTTAACCGGACAGATTTCAGAATCAGCCTCCAATCTGTTTATGAGAGGATCTATATATAGAGCAAACAGAAGTGGAGAACAGGGGCACCCCTGCCTCGTGCCCCTGCTAACCACAAACCTCTGAGACTCTTCTCCCTCTAATCGTACTATCGCATTCGGCATACAATACATAGACTGTATTGCTCTTATAAAATTCTCGGGAAAGGACTTCCACCTCATCACTGCCCACAGAAACTCCCAGGAGACCCTGTCGAATGCCTTTTCGGCATCCAACAGGGCCGCCCCCACAGGAGCCCCCGTTGCCTGTGCCCAATCGAAAACCGAGATAAGCCGCCTAATGTGGTCCGTAGTACCCCTCCCAGCAATAAAACCATGTTGACGCAATGAAACTAAGGGGGTAATAACCGACCCCAGTCTTCTTGCTAGGCATTTAGAGTATATTTTATTGTCGGCATTTATGAGGGAAATTCGACGATATGAAGAGTGCTCACAAGGATCCTTTCCCTTCTTCTTAAAAACTATTATTACTGTTTCTGACCATGAGGCTGGGGGGAACCCCCTAAATGCAGCCTCAACCACCACAGTAAATAACCCAGCTAACCTCTTCCTGAACTTAGTATAAAACTCCAACGGGATTGAATCCGACCCCATCGCCTTCCCTGAGGCTAATGAAAGCATAGCGATCTCAATCACCTCCCAGGATATCCCATCTACCAATTCCTCTTTATCCCCCTGTTCTAACTCAAGGGGGCTCATTTCCTCCAAATATTGCTGAATTCCTCTAACCGGTTCTGCTGTATATAAATTCTCATAATACTTTTTAAACGACTCAAGAATTAGGGAGGGAGTCTCTAACACGTTCCCGTCTCTATCCTTAATCTTTAATATCCTGGAATAGACCTCCTTTTGTCTAAGCCTTTTGGCCAAGACACTCCCGACCTTTTCCCCATATTCGTAAAACTCCCTTCTGTGAACTTGATATTTAGCAGCTGCCTCATCAGCATATCCTTGATATACAATTGAGCGAAACGCAGCTACTTCCGCTTGAGCCTCGGTTACTCTCCCAGCTAGTTTTATCTCAGCAACTAGTTTCTGCTCCAGCAGCTTAAGGACCGCCAAGTCATTTAGACATTTCACACGGTCCTCCTTCCGCTTCCTTGCTGCAAATCTTATTGTCTCGCCTCTTATACCCGCTTTAAAAGCATCCCACAAAATCTCGGGCCTAGCAGATCCAGTATTCAGCTGAATAAAATCCGGGATCCACTGTTCCATCCAGCTACAATAATCATGATTCATCAATAACTTCCTATCAAAAGTCCATTTCCTTCCTTTGGCTTTTAACCCGCCACATTCAAACTCCATTACCACTGGGCTATGATCTGAAATTATCTTGGGGGGAACATTTATAGACGCACTCAATAATATAACATCTGAAACCAAAAATAAATCAAGTCTTGCCATCATCTTGTGTGGGGCAGAAAAATACGTAAACCCATCTTGCCCTGTTTTTAGTTCCTCCCAAACATCATATAAACCTTGATCTTGAACCAGAGCCTGCAGGCTCTTAAAGGCTCTATGCTTCCTGCCCTTATAGGCTTTGGCTGTCCTTATATTCAATTGTGGATACATATGTATATTTAAATCCCCACAAACCAGCATGGGCTGAGGATAACTAGACAGCTCTGTATTAATTACCTGAAAAAAGTCTGGGTCGTCTTCATTTGGTGCGTATATTGAACACAACGTCATTACTTGCCGTGAAATTACTACCTCCATTAGCACCCACCTCCCAAATTTATCCGCTTTACATTTTTTAACCTCCAACAATCCCCTTTTGGCCAAAATTGCGACCCCCTTTTGGTTAACTGCCTGCGATGTGCATGCCAACACTTCGAGCCCCAAAGAGCCAAGCCAGGCCCTATTAGACCATGCTATATGTGTTTCCTGTAAAAAGAGCAGATCCCATGAGCTTTTATAGACTATTCTGGCCAATACTAGTCTTTTCTTAACATCATTTAGACCACAGATATTTAATGAGCAGCAGGTTAATTTCATCATTCAAACAAAAGAAATAAATTCTTACGAGAGAAAAAAAAGACACACATATCAGATAACTTGCTCTGCTTGTATTTGATACTATCACCATTTTCCAAAGACATTGTGCTGTTTTTTACCTCCAGCCCCACTGAATTGATTTCCACCCAGCCCCTGCCCCCCTTACCACACCCCCCACCACCAGCACCCACCCCCCCCACCCAGAACCTCCCGCAACAGGCGTTGGGAACAAGTCCCTGTTGATGGTAAGCCCATGCTTGACCCCACCTCTTTCACCCCCCCCGTACTCAAATAACAAAGAAGAATAATAAGGCAAACTATACATAGGCATTTGGCATAGTTAAACACATACCTTTAACTACATGCCTACCTCGCTTCATACTACATCGCTATACCAATAATCCTCAAGTTGCCCATCTCATCACATTGACTGAAGATATTCATTTGCCTTAACTTCTGACGTAAAAAACTGACTATGACCACCCTTTATGACTTTAAGTTTAGCTGGGTTCTGTAAAAACGCCTGGGCCCCCTTTGCTTGAAAACCCGGTATCAGCTGCCTTAACCTCCAGCGACGCTCCACCGTGTCGTGACAATAATCTGGCTGAACAAAAAACACACCCCCCAGCATTTCTTCTCTTATTCGGGCGGGCCAGATCATATAACTCCTCTCTCGCCCTGAAATTATTCAGACATATCAAGATAGCCCTAGGGAATTCTACCTGACCCTTCTTCTGGACAAAAGGAAATCTGTGAGCCCTTTGAACCTCTTTTTGCCACTCCCAGTGCCCCAGCTCCGGGAAAGCCTCTGTTAATAACCCCACCATAAACTTTAGTGTGTCTGAACCCTCCTTTCCCTCCGGTATCCCCAGCACCCTCAAATTATTACGCCTAGACCTATTATCAAGGTCAGAGATCTTCCAGCATACGTCCTCTCGCTGTGCCTTAAGAGACTCCGTTAGTTCTTTCTGGGCTGATAGTTCATCCTCGAGTGTAGAGATCCTTGCCTCTGCCTCCGTCACCCTTGTAGATACATCCACACATGTCTTTGCGATTCGTCTTACAGCATTTTGCAGCTTTTTACACGCACTCTGAGTGCGTAGCAAACCGGTCTGAGTCTCAGCCCTATGAGTCATAATTAAATCATAAATAGTCGCTAAGGTAATCTCTCCATGGGTTGACTCCTCCATCCTTTGTTGTCCTTGTGAGGGCACAACTGGGTTACCAGGAAGACATGACAAAATAGAACTCGGAGAGCTCTGATCATCCCACATGAATGAAGCCTCAGATACTCTCAAGACCCCATCACTGTTAATCTCCTCGCTGCTCCTCAGGGGCTCTGCAGAGTCTCCTCCAACCTCCTCCTCCCCCCCCAAACTGGCCCCTTCCAGCCACTCTTGGACCGCGCTATCCACTGAGGATCTATCGGACAAGGAGAAAAAATCCTCTGTAGTAGATACTTTATCCGGTGCTTCCCCTATGCCCGCTGATGGCTCAAGAAGGTTAGCTCTTAATGACTTTGCTATGTTTGCACTCTCCACGGACGATATTGCTGATGTTTTCTCCTTCCCCTTCTGACTATGCAGTTGCTGCGCCTGATGTAGCGCCTGACGCATTTCAGCGCTCTGAATTTGACCTAGCCCTTATTGGACTACATCTCCCAGAGTCCCTCTGTCCAAAGAGCTTTGATTCTGATCCGGATTCAAACTCGATTGCTGCTGCTGAGTTCCGTGCTGTCCCTCCTCAGTAAACTCAGTGGACTCAGTAAGCTCAGGGGCTACAGGGATACCCACTTTCTGTTTAGCCTTAAACATTGCGGGGATTTGTGAAGAAGAAGTCAGCTGAGACTCTGTCTGTGTCTCTCCCCCCTCCTTCTGTACATTTAGCGCTTTCCCCATCTTACCGGCCCCATTCGGCTTAATGGACGTCTGCCGTGTTCTTGCCGGTGTCCCGGCCATATTCCCGGCACCTCTCTGCCGACTCTTTCCCACCATGGCTCCAGCAGTGATAGGTACCTGCCAGCGCCAGCAGCTGCACCAATTGCTGGTGACCCCCAAGTCTGGGCGCGTACTTGTCAAAATCCTCCACAGCATTCACCCCCGGACAAGTTCCAAATCAAAGCGGCACAACTCCTCTGCGGAGGCTCCGAAGCTCCGAATGCGAAAGCTCCGGATCGCCGCGGGAAAACTAGGGAGGAGGTGAAATCAAAGAGCGTGAGCCGGGAAACATGAGACGGACTTCGACGGGATTCAAAGGTCAGGAGGCACCGCTTCTCCGTTTGACGCCTTTGAACCACACCGCCACACACAAGTAACAGATACCGGCCGGGAAAACAGGGGACGGGGTTCAGAGGTCGGGAGGCACCGCTTCTCTGGTTTTTCGGCGCCTTGAACCACACCGCCATACACAGGTAACAAGTACCGGCTCGTATTTACTTCCAGAATTAAAATATCTCGCTCGTCGTGGTCATAGCCAGATACAGGGCGCGGGAGAGTGTAGAGGTGGGAAGCACTCGCCTATCCGGCCACAGCAGCGGCCGCCATCTTGCCCTCTGTGATTTTGGGATTCCAGTTAGGGTAGCGCTTCCATAGTCCAGTCTAGATAAGAACAGGGCTTGCAGTGCAAACTTGAAGTCTGGTGGCAGTATATATGATGTAATCTTCTTGAGGAGGCTGAGTTGGAAAAGAGCATTGCATTTGAATGTACTGATGCTGGCTTGAATATTTAGGTGTTTGTCTATTCTTATCCCCAGGGATTTAATTGATTTGTTAAGTTTGCAATTAAGGGTTCCTAGGTGGTTGGGCAATTCTTGTATAGTTGGAGAACTCGGGGGTAGGGGGACATCGGGAGAAAGTTAATGAGAAATTCAGATTTTAGGGAGTTCAGTTTGAGGTGGTTCCATGCTAACCAGGTTTGGACTTTTGCGACAGTGTTGAGTAGCATTATTTCGGATTGAAGTTCACAATCAGCAGTTCCACGTAAAGGTTCAAGAGTGGTGGGCAGAGGCGCAACTAGAGCCAAATTTCGGGGGGGGGGCTAAGAAAAAATTTCGGGGGGGGGGGGGGCTGAATCTTTTAAGCCATAGGCAGAGTGGAGCTGCAGGGGCTCTTAGAAGGGGTGAAACAACAGCGAGGCCTCATTAACATGCAAATGGTCTTTTAAAGACCTGTGAAGTGCTCGGGTGCGGCTGTGTGCGCGCCTGGAAGCTGTCTCATCCCGGCCTGCCACACACGACGGGGGGGGGGCTGAAGCCCTGTGAGTCCAATGGGTGTTGCGCGCCTGGTGGTGGGGTGATGGTGGAGCCTTGTGGCACTCCCAGCCTGGCCAGAACACGCTAGATAGGGACCCCCTGCTCCCAATTTGATTAGTTGGGAGCAGTTCTTTTGACAAGAAAAGAAACTTTTGAGCACCTTTCCTGTGAGACCCACTCTGTCGTTCAAGCATCTTTAATAGAATTCTATGGTAGACTAACTTAAAAGCTGAGGAAAGGTCAAGGAGAATAAGAAGATAGGAGTTGTTTTGGTCCAGGATTTGGGAGCACATTGTCCATGATATGTAAGATGGCTGTTTTTGTGCTGTAGCCCAGCACCTGGTTGGACTGTACATTATTGTGTCTGTTGGTTGGCTGTTGAGTTCTGACCTCTCCCCCCCCCCCCACCACACTACCTACTTGAGAATCCTATTACTGCTCCCTACCCTGACAGTCTTCTTAGCCCAGTTCGCTGAGCCATAGTTAGATGATAGCAGGACACCAGTGAAAACAACCCTAAAGCCCATGTTTGTGGCCAAATATCCCTTATCTGCTCTGTGCTTACTCCAAACCCTGAACGGGGCCACTAAATTGTTGTCGTTGAATCAGGAACCCCTGAAAAATATTGATATCGGCTGAAAAAAATATACCATGCATAAACCACCAAACTTAATTTAAAATATACACAGTAACGTATTGCTAAAACTTTATGATGCAAAACTAAAATAAAATGAAATCTCAGAATTGCCCCTTTTATGACTATGTTGTCATATATCGTTGCAAATACTGGCATACAGGTCCGTTTACACATACATCTATGCATAACAGTGAACATCATATTCATCCTGTTGAATCTTTGCACTCTAAACCGGGATCGAGTATATTTGTTGACAGCATTTTGGTGATGTTGATCTATATCAGCCACCTTCCTCAGGACTAGCATTTTCATGGATAAATGGGGTGGCAGAGTGGGCTAAAGAACGGTGATGGATCAAACCCAGATCTGTTGACTGGGTGTGAGTGTTTGATTTGTTCTGATGCTCCGTCCATCACCACCCCCTTTTTGTACCGCTTTGTTCGCCATAAGTTGGCAGGGTATGCTCAGACGTGAGTCCCTTGCTCACTTTGCCACTGGATTCAAGCAAGCCTGGCTGAAGACGGCTGAAATGCCAGAAACCAGTCCTAGGAAGCTTGTTTCCGGTCCAGGGAGGGCATGGCTTGGCAGTTCGGGCTGGACTGTTCCCATGAGGCACAGGGTTAGACCGATTTGCATATGGCCATGTCTGAACTGGGGTGGCAGAGTGGGCTAAAGAACGGTGATGGATCAAACCCAGATCTGTTGACTGGGTGTGAGTGTTTGATTTGTTCTGATGCTCCGTCCATCACCACCCCCTTTTGTACCGCATGGATTAATGACAGCACAACATGTGACCGTTCTCAAGCAAGATTTACAAGTCAAAAGAGATAAGGGCACCTCTTTGAGGAAAGTATATTAAAATAGGTGCATCAGATAATGTTTCACACATGCCAGCCTAAACTGAATTGTATTAAAAAACACTAACGTACAACTCTAGACATCGTGGAACTCCCTTAAAAGTATACAATTATTTGTGCTATTTTTGAGTTCAACATTAAATCAGGACTGACCCTTATTTAGGTCCAATCTGGTACCTTAAATATAGGCTTGGAGTGTGTTCGAACAGGGTCCGACAACAGATGAAAAATGCACCTAAATTAAGGTTAAGACGGAACAGACTTTAGGTACCTGGACTCAATATATCTTTAAAGTTTCAAGCTCAGAATATCACACTGGATTGGTCCTAGATTTCCTATATCAGTACCAGTCCAACAATGCACTTAGAAGGAACAGAATACACCACATACAACCAATACAGATTAGATATGCCTTAACTTGCTGTCAATTGAGCCAAACATACTAGACACTGAACACAAATTCCTACATTACACAACAGAGAAAACTCAGCACACACAACACAGGGCAGATCCATATAGTTGGGGATCAATGCACCCACTAAACAATTTGCTCAAAGCATCAACACTTGCCATCTACATTATGTTCAAACATAACTCATCAAAAGGCAAAACATGGATATCAGGATCTGCAATACCACCCAATACTTTCAGTTAAATCACAAAATGCACACCCGCTAGACAATGTGCAAGCCTAATAATAAAGCATCTAAGCATTCTGGCTAGTCAACAAATGTGCAATACATTAAATCATCAATACAATTATATCCTCACATAGCCTACTACTTGGCACAACTCAAACACCACCAGACTCTACTCTATGAAGGAATTCTCAAACCCAGGGAGAGAAGGTACTGAACTAGACTGGTGCTGGCAAGCGATACCAGTGGCAGGAAGAGTGGAATATAAATAAGCTGAACATAATTTCCCCCATAACACATGCGATTGTATCCAAAACTACAAGATGCCATCAACCGACCGCTTTGCTCAAATCAGAGTTAAGTAAAATTTCAAATGTAACAAGAATCTGTAAAACGTGTGCCTTCAAATCCCTTTTGCTGGCATGATCTTTCTCCCTGGCCTCAAAATAATTAACTTTGCATCTCATATTGCTATGGGTCTCACATTCCTTCTTCACAGATACAAATGTGACTAGAGGTACCATGGAAATAAATGGCGGGGGAGGGGGCTTAATCATTGGCAATCTTCTAACCATTAAAAACGGACCTCATTGGTTCACATGCTTGCTCGGTAAGAACATGGTCCATCCTCAAAGCAGCAGAGCCAAATCACCTTATCCAAGAACGTCTAGTTCTGAGGTTTAAATGCCCATTCATCCTGGAGATTTTTTGCCAAGATATTGTGAATAAGACAAGAGTATATGTATGTAACAAAAACAGGAAACTTAGTTACCCACTTTTAAAAAGTGTAATAACCCACTACTGGATCCCTTTTTTTTTTTTTAGGAACCTCTTGTGATCAGAAACATGCATTATGATTGTCCGAAAGAAATGCATAGCCCCACCTATGGTGCGGGCTGCATCATAAAATGCTGGGTACCTGGAACGTGCATGCAACAGGAAATGCATGCATGTGAGCACACTACAGAAAGTCTCTAGGGCAAGGTCCACTCCAGTACTAGAGTGAAAGGGTTGTTTTGATTTGAGAAAAGCCACTATACCCCAAGCAGCACACAGTGCTGAGCCGTAAACAGAGAAGAAAATATTCAGCATGGCACTGAGGTAAGAGTACTGGAGGAGGGGCCAATGTAGGTGGAAGGGAAACAGGTGGTTGATAGTAATATCACTAGAGAACAACCACCCTGATTTCCAAGGGCACCATATGATGGCTTCTCACCCAGAATGCCAGTTAACAAGGTTATTTTAGTATAATGATGACTAACACAAAGGCTTAACCAGCAATCATGAGTTATAAGCTTCCACGAAGCTCTGCAAAACAAACTCATCATGTGCTCAGATACTCAAAGTGGTTGGTGTAAATCTCTCCACCCCCACTCCCCCAACATGCTAGGAAGACTGTGCATTTAGCCTCTTCAGTGCCCATGACGAGATAGTCTCGTCATGGAGCACGGTCGCGCTGTGCCCATGACGAGACTATCTCGTCATGAACCCCACCCACTAATAAAACACCCGGCACAGGAGGGGGAAAGGGCGTGGCACAGAAGGGGTTAAGATGCCTCATTGGAGCAGACTTGAAAAAAAAAAAAAATATATATATATATATATATATATATATATATATATATATATATAATCTTTTTTTTTTTTTTTAGAGGCCCTCGGGGAGATCTTCTGCACCCTCAGATGTGTCTTTACACCCTCTCCTTGTTTAAAATCTACAGACCAATTAATTGTGAAAAACACCATGTAGGCTCCATCTGAATAAAAATAATATCCCTGCAGTCTGTAATAAGCAAGCAAGTTTTGCCTTGCCAACTCCTAACCCCACCACTGATTCGGAGATAAGACGTCACCTGAAGGCCTTGGAAACCCATGGTCTTCCTGTACCTTGGAAATGCAGAAGGACGGGTCACCAATTATTTAGGCACTTTGGTTTATTTTCCAAAAACATTTGCAATATAGTGTAAATCATTTCAGTCTCTCGGAAAACAAGTCAAAAACTATACAGCTGTTTGCTCCGCATTTCTATTGAAAGAATTACAATAAAAAAATAAAGAAAAGAGACAGAAACAAAACAGCAAACATTTTCCACACGCATTTCCATTTATAAACATTTTAAAGCCTCTTACAAAAAAAATATACAACATGTCAAATATTTACATTTTGCTTTTAAAACGCCACATAGCTAGAATATAACAAAAAATACTATAATTTATTAGAAGTAAAAATAGCATCTACAAAACAGAAAACTACCGTAAACCACAAAATAAATAAAGACAATGAAATAACGATGCTTATTAAAAATGATGGTCTCGCGAGACTCTTTTGGTATTTTACCCTTGTTACCAACAGCATCACAGTTTGTAGGTCATATTACACTTCCATAAATGATATCTGAAGTTCTGAATAGCGTTGTTATTGCATGTATAATGTATTAATAAACTATGCACCGTAATTTGAGTAAATTACTGCGTCCTTTACCTAACTCTACCAGTAATGATACAAATCACATCGGCACTAGCAATGAAAAAGGAAATAATGAGTTTTTAATGTAAATATTCTTAGGACTCTACTCAGCATAAAAATGCATCATCCATGGATCCTAATTTCTGGGGGTTACAGACCTTATTTTCACTTAACAGCTCTGGGGAATGAAGTTCAATCAACTTGTCTCTCAAAACCCATCTACCAAGCACTGGGAGAAGCTTATGGCTGAAAGGCTTTACCATTTTTCTAGTAGACACATCTGCATCCAATTCGATCCAAAGTGATGCCGTCCAATAGGCCCAAACCCCATTCGAGTGATTCTCATGAAAGAAAAATACGAACAAGTGCAAATTGCCTTGCCCTCGTTTCTAGAGAGCAGGTTTATGGGGAAGCTAAAAATCTAAATAAATGTTATGATACACCGCTTTCCCTCTAAGACATTAGAGAGCAGGTTTTTGGGATAGCTAAAAACTAAATGTTACGATACACCGCTTTCCATCCCAGGCACAGGATGCGGTTTCATTTTCTAAAGCCAAAAACTAAGACCACAAGAAACGGGGACTTTGTTTGCGAATGCGGCCTTACAGTTTAACAGTGAGTCCCATAATGGATCCTTGCTATTCCTAACTAAAAAGGCTATTGATTGTCTGTTCAGGAACAGAAGCCCACAAATTATTTTTGCCGAATAGGGATTCGGAGACCAAACATGCCCAGTCCACTGCTCAAGCCAACCGGCGCGGAGCATAATAAGTCTTCCCAAAACTCATTTGGTTCCTCCTACAATATTTCTATGAAGGCAACAAATTAGCTTATCATACATTCGGCTTTGGTAAACACTATGAACAACCCTTCCTGGGATTTGAACATTACAGTTTGCTGTGAGCTCAGCTGCACAAACTTTGATATGCAACCTTCCTTCACAACAGTCAGTGCATTCCAGGTTTCCTAGGTAAACGTATGCGGATGGCAAGCTCCTTTGTTTTCAGTAGCCCTTCGAATATTTGGAAACATGATTTTTCAAATGTGCCACAGATAAGTTAACTCGGTTTGCACAGTCACAAGTAAAACATCAGCAAGAGCAAAAATATGCAGGAAAGTGAGCATAAGCTTTGTTCCGAGGCTGAATTATACTAGTGTAATGTATATTTACATTACAATTACTACAGCATTTAATTAAAAAGAAATCTGCCTATACATATCAAGTAATGTACATTGTTTTAGTTAAAAAAGAAAAAATATATATCAGGGCACCATGGCTTGTCCTTTGCGTGCATTTGTCCGTGACCCCACTGCATTTACCAAACACTGCCACAATAAGAGCGGTGCTTTGGTCATAACATCACAAAAGTAAACGTAACGCTGTAGTGTGTTGAGATGTAAATATGTGTAATGAGACAAAACCGGCTGACAAGGTTGTTTTACAGGAGATCCAAGAAATGATGCTCTCAGAGGACGGATGACATTTGAATTTTGTTCCAGTCTCATCTCGCCCATAAACAAACACTTCCAGTTTTACATTTCTTCCAGTGCCTCTTGCAGGCGGCAATGTCCTTCCCAACTGGATTTAGCAACATACTGTCTATTTCAGTTATGAGGCAGTAAAGCGAAATTGCATAGATACTGGGGGGTAAGGGGGAGCCTCAATGGAAGAGTCCAACTCAATTCTGGTGCCTCTTCATATGTAGAGCCAGGTGGTCAGAGCGTGAAAAACTTCGGTTGCACACTGCACATTGGAAAGGTTTCGCCCCGGTGTGCTTCCTGTAGTGGCGCGTCAGTTCGTCTGAGCGAGCGAATCTCCAGTCGCATCCGTCCCACGTGCACTTGTAAGGTTTCTCGCCTGAAAGTCAAGCAAAAATGGAAATTAAGAAAAGTGGAGACTCAAAATAACATTGCAACATGATGGGGATCCATATTATACAGGGATAGGGGGAAACAACTGCTGTACACCTGTGGATATGAGACAACAGCCTTGCTACGCGATACCCATAATCTAGCCAGCGTTTAAAATCACGATTAATTCAGGCCCTAACTTGACCAATTCGGTCTCCATCATGATCCCTCCTCACCGACACCACTTTTACCCTCCCTACTTGTCAGACACCCAAGGCTCACTAGTCAACAAATCACTCTTTTGTGCTGCTTGTGGTTTTTTTTTTTTTTGGGATGGGGGGGGGGGGGGGGGGTAGGAGTAGGGTCACCATACGGTGCACAATTTCGCCCTGTGACCGGATCCCTCTTTTATACTTCTTCTGCCCACCCCCAAACTTCGCTCAACATTTTAAGGTAACATTAAAGTGGCAGAATATGATAAACAAATTAGCAATACAACACTTGGGAAACATGCCAATTACAGATGACAAATCACATTGCCCTTGCCTTAACAAGACACAATGAGCATCCTAACCCTCTGACACCTATGCCCAAGAGACAACAATGCGGATGATCGCTGCTGTGCATTTTGGCAGAACAGGCTCCATCTACTGAGAGTGGCTGATGCAACCACCTTTTTATACGGTGCTAAAGAATACAATTACAACACATTTTTTTTTTTCTTCAAAATCACGAAGGTAAAAAGTGTTGAACTGGCTCTCCAATCCTTAAACTGTAAGACGCTCAGAGCACCAACCGTAGCCCATCTCTCAGATTTTATAGGTTATTTTTTTATGAACAAACGCATGTACAATGTAATGTGCAACCACTGGACTTTAATAAGTTAAACATATCCTTTTCTGTAAGTAACTTAACAAAATGAAACAAAATAAGCCCAGATTTACGAGACATAAAATGCTCCATTGCATTTAGTTTGCACTCTCTTACGCGATTGGTGTCAAAAAAAGGCCTAACTATGTAATGCCTTAAAATTACATACAGCAGTGGTTTCAGGCATGTAAAATAAACCAATACTGACACTCAGTCTAACCTGAGAAAGCACTGATCTAGTGAGAAAAAGCAGAGATGGGAGACATACAGAAACAAGAATATATAATGCAACAAAAACATCAAGTCAGGAACATGGAGTCCTGATCCATAGAGTGACTTAAAAAAGAAATATGAGACTGTCCGAAAGTAGAGGTGTAGCTAATTAACAAAAGGGATCCGCCGGCAAAGAAAGAGAAACCGCATCAAATATACTAAGACAATAGATCATAGAGCTTTGTAGTTAGCAGGTTAGTGGGATTCACTGCCCTGAGAACAAATGGAGATGTGGACAACTACAAAACAGGTATACGAGAAGGAATGCTTGTGGGACAAGTGAAAGTTAAACTGAAAAGTGTGAAATCTGTAGTGGAATGTTAGTAGTAGTGTGGATCCAGCTGGCAAGCAATAAAGCGGTAAATAATGAGAAAGCCCCCTAAATTACGATCCCAACGAAGAAGAGATTACAGGGAAGGACTTTTGGGTGGTGTGAGGGGAGGCAGCGCAGAGTGAGCATAGACAGGAGGCCAGGCTGTTTTTTTCCTTCTTGAACTTAGTTGCCTGCAATCTGGCGGTGTCCTAGTTCCCGGTGTGAAGCGGTTTACTGAGGCCCATAGAATCTTAAAAAGATGATACGGACCTTTTGTTGTTCTGTCATGGTCAGAGTGAAGTCTTGAACTTCAGTGTCCTTAGTGAGACGTGCAACAGTTTGTAGAATGCTTGGGAGACCTTGGCCTCAACCAATGAGGGAAAGATCCAGAGCTTGCACTTGTGTTCTTGAGATCAGCATCTGGAATAAATTGATAACACTTTCTTCAGGATGCTGAGATGGGACCATGCACTCGAGGTTATCTGGCGATGTGTTCTTTGACTCAAGTCTGTTGAGGGTAAATCCAAGTAATATTGCATTGTCTTTCAGCTGGTAAATTCATGTTGGACAGTCAGGCTTGAATCTGTGGTTGTCTGGATCCATTAGTGAACAGGAATTCAGTCTGTAAGGCTGAGTTTTAGCTAGGTTATTCACATCGGTTCTGAATTAGTTTGAGGAAGGTTTTGCATCGTTGAGCTTCATTGGTCGAGAAGATTAAGGTAAACTTGGGGAACGGTTGGTATATTGATTGATCATCATGTCAATGAAAAGGGATCATAGGGGTTTTATAAAGAGGGGCCAGCGGATAGAACCTACGCTTTACAGGAGATGAGGAGTTTCTGGGATCTTGCATTTACAATCTGTACTAACCATTGCAGGGCTGTGCAGGAAAGGTCATTGCAGGTTTCCAGGGTGTGAGGCTGTGTGTGGTTGCTGAGGCTGTGCGAGTCTACAGAGGAGCCAAGTGGGATCAGGGGTGGGGAGGAGGAAGAGGGTTTTCATACTGTCTGTCTATCCATCAAATCATCTCCTTGTTGGTACTTCCATGCACTGCACACGTAATTTAGAAATAATCAATAATTCATATCCGATGGGGTTGTCAGACTGGCTGGACTGCTGGCCACAATTCACATAGGCCAGGAAATAATGCAGCAGAGCAGATGTGTTGGGAGAAAAAGAAGATGGCTTCAACGTATAAGGGTGAGCAGCAGCACATGACACTCCCCAAATACAGAATCCCCCATCCCCACAGCACCTCTATCTCAGACCTGAGGGGGACCAAAAATAAAGAGATTTCTTCTATCTATTTAAAGCTTCTTCGCGTGGTCACTTAGCCCATGTGCCCCAGAGACCCAAATAACAGTGTGCATTCCAAACTGGACCGCTTTAATAAAAGTAATGAATCATCATCCTGCAAATGGCAAGCACTATTAGAATCCCCACCCACAGCACAGTCCATTGCAGGTCTCAGAAAGCACCACTAGTATTTATGGAGCAGGAACCCATAACGGGCAGTGAAATGCGCACGTCCATGTGCCTTCCTATTAACAGACTGGTTAAAATGAAAAACTCTTCACTGTAACTATTTTAGCTCAGGCACTCGGAAAGTGAGATCTGGTTAAGAGTACCTTGTTAGCCAAAGAGGAGATTCATGTTTACATTGAGGAAAGAAATTAACAGTTCCCTTATTTAGGCTAACAATCATTTATTGGCTAAATTTCATAAAAACATCTCACCTTTTCATGCAGTGTCCTAATGCTGAATAAGTGATATGACTTGAAATAATTGACATTGTTCCATGAAACGTAGCGAATGCGCGATTTTGTTGGCCTGTTAAGGCACCAATTCATTGCTTTCTTAGAGTGCATATCTCAAATACACGAAATGTAGAACTGCACCAATACAGCATATTTAAGCAAGTATTACTATAGTGCAGCAAAATGGAAAGGAGAAAAACAGTTTACTGTCTCTCAGGCAAGTTACAAGGACTTTATACAGGTAAACTAACAGCCATGATCGCTTCTCTGGTTAATATTACCTTACTGTTCAATTTGAACCTTTGCATCCTGATTTTGATTAAACAGCTTTAAGAAACAAATACACATAAAAGTGCAATGGCACAACCCATATGTGCAGATATGCAGAGTGTCACATGCTTGCTATTTATTACCACTGCTGAGGGAAGGGGCGAGGAATATCATGAATCCACTCAAGGCTTTGCTCTTGTGACTCATGGTCCCAGCTCCACCCAACCACAATGCTAGAAAAAGCATATTACAGTCTAAACATCTGCATATATAGTATATATTACTCGTTTGAGTGTTTTAGTGCCCAAAATGAAGTAGTATAAAAACCCATATTTTACAAGAAACCCTGAAATACGGAAAGGAGTTCACAGATACCTGTGATTTAGGGGTTTAAACATCAGAATAGCAGCCCCCAAACCTCTCTGTACAGCTTTAACATTGTCAGGGCCATTACGATAATGCAGCAATGGAAGACTAAAATATCCAAGACAGTCATCTAAATTATGCAACAAGAAAAGGTCAATTAAGCCACACTTTCACTGGCAGTATAAACTTGAGCCATTCCACCTAGAAACATTTTTCAGGGAAATCTTCAAATAATGTGGCAAGTGCGGCAAATCCTTAATTAAGTGGTAAATACTGCAGCCACAGAAAAACATAATTCAAATTGCCCCAGCCATTGCTCTATTGCATTATCTACAAAATATTCACGAAAGGTAAACAAAACCTAAGCTTTCCAATTGAAGCCCATTATTAGCAGCAAGTTGAAGAGAATAGCTTCAACGGAGTCCCCCTTCTACAGACAGCATGTGTGTTTTTAGGTCTCGCCTGACCCAGCGCATGCGCTAGTCTGGCGAGACTTTTTGAGAGGGCTCCAAAAAGTGCTACCAGGCCAGCCTAGAGCTACAATGCATGCGCGCGGGCGCCGCGCTTGACCGCGATTACTTTCGCGGGCGCACGGCCGCTTTGATGTGCGATTGCGATCACTTTCGCGGCCGCTTGTCTATACTTCTTTTCCGTTTTAATTTCATATTAGAAGCTTTTTTCTATTGTCATATATACAACATTTGTTTGATCCATCACATAGTCACGGTCTAGTCTTTTTTCATGTTCTTCCACCAGTCAAGTCAGGTGACCTCAGCACGTTACACGGCTTGCCGATTTAAACCCGGGATCTATGCCGCTCCTGTTACTCTGCCAGTCGATATAAGAGTGCGGCCTGAACTTTTCCCAGTTTATATTCCAACAGCAGGTGAGACGTTATTAAGTATTGTTGTACCTTTGCAGTTGTATCTTAATATAGGACGACTCAAGACCGCTCGTTGATAGATAGAACCATTAAGTAACTCACCCCCTATTTTGTTTATCATTTCCAGGGCTTGGTTTTCTCAAGATGCCCGCCTTTTTGAACACACACCATTGTAATATCTACCTTTGAATTTTAGCTTTATTCGTTTTGAATCAAGAATTATCGGAACCCGATTACTACACCTAGTTTTCATCAGATATCCATTTGAATCTATTTACGTATGGGTTGACTTATTTGCTTTAAGACTTACCGTCACCTATCATTCCTCGATATGTCCCTTTTATTGTTTTTTCAGATCAGTTTGAATTGCGCACAGGCGTATTGATACTGACAGGACTATCATGGAGGTATACACACCCGTATTCCTTGCACAGGGTAAATACATATTTCTGCCAGCGTTCACGACAAGGAATGTACCCTGCATTAATTTATACTCCTATCAAATATCCTGTATTTTATCCGTAGACCCGGATATACATTTGTCGTCATTTGGTTGCCTTTTGATTGTTCTCTACGGATCCTGCTATATGACCAACGCTGAGTAAGCATACTTACAACCACAGTAATTCAGCTCTGTGAAGAAGGGTACATTCTTATCTATGCATTTTACCTCTTGGAGCACCTTATTACTTTAAGTATTTTCCTCAATTTTTCATCTATGTGAGACTTATAATATGCATATACATCACCCTATCACCACCTCTCATTCATAGTTTCTGATCTTAGGGTGATGGTACTAGTGCTATATTTCTCTCTTTTCACTTCTGTTCATCACTTATGGAGAAATTAAGAAATTGTTTTGCTTTAAGTTCCTTGATGTGGTGAAGGGATGTAGTTGATTATCCTAAAATGTTTATCTTGAAACTGTGTATTTTATTTGGTTTTAATCTCACTTTAGGAAACTTTGTGGCTTTCCTGATGAAGGTGCAGTGTGCGCCGAAACGCGCAAAGAACCATCTAGCAGCCACTGTCTGTTCAATATTTTTGTAATTGTTTTTTTAGATTTGCATTAATCAGAAATTATTTGTGGTTTGTACTATGAGTATGTATAAACTGTGTATCTCATTCAATTGTAATTCAGTATATGGTGTCTTTATGTACTAAGATCAAAGCATGTCCAAAATTAACTGTCTGCATGATATATACTTAGGACGGATTTTAACTAATTTGAATTAAAGAAATGAATTTTTAAAGGTCATCTTCATTTACACTGAGTTTATCATATCATGCCAGATACTCCTTATTGACAATTCAACAAGCACTGGCAAACCCAATAGGTCTGGTGTTGGATTTCAGGCTTTTAGCTTTGTTAATGCTTGTTTAGTTTAATCATGATTTTTGCAAAACTATATTGTTGGGAAAGCTGACAAAGACCCAAAAACTGTTTACAAGCCAGAATATTTTGGGGTACCAAAAAGCACACATGCTCATGGCAGTCCTTTGCACTTAAGGACACTACTTTATGTATGGATGTGCTCCTTGTGAAAGGGTTGAATGCTGTCTCTCAGAATCAAGTCAGCTGATGGCTGAAATGTACTGACCCACTACACTACTCCAAGCTGTATACTCTGGCGGGTGGAAGAAAATGTGAATGACACCATAACATACCAATGGATGAAGAGAGCTGGCTGAAAGCCCCTGTAAGTATATTATACGTACAATTTTAGTAAAATCAAAAGGTTTTGGTTAACAAACTCATGGAAAAATACAAATTAATCTTTCCAGCAAAGTGTAGGCTCAGAAAAGATATACCATGTGTTGTCCCCACTGAGATCGTCAATTTGCCAAAGGCACCGAGAATTTGGCCTTTGGCCCAACACTGCCTTGCATGTATTCCTCATTCACAAAGGACAGAAAGACCTGGTATAGTGAGATTGAAGAAAGGCTTGCTTGAGTGTCTGTCTGTCAGTAGGCCATATTGAAAGGGCCATTAGAACATTTGAATGCTGAGAGCTCCATTGGAGTAGCTCCGGGCTTATAATGGCTGGTCTAAGCCTTTATTGCATGGTTTTACTTACAGACCACGCCTCCGTACATTCGCCTTGTGCTCTGTTTTCACGTCTAACACAGTAAATATTAATTGCCGACTTCCTAGTAACCCCCTCGACCACAGAACTGTTCTCCGTTTAGATGACTGTTTATAAGACTATTCACTGTTCACTTCCAACACAAACAAGCATTGGCATAGCCAATAGGTCTCGCTTTTGGGACCTTATAAGTGTTTAGCCATGCAACAGTTGATGTTGTTGCACCAAGGATATTGTGCTGCATAAATAAACACATAAAGGTCCCAAAAGTGAGACCTATTGGCTATGCCAATGCTTGTTTTTTTTACCACCACTATGGGTGCGATTTAAATAATTCTACATTCTTCACTATTTTTACACAGCAGACAACCAAACAACATTGCCTAGTATTTCACTTACTATTGTCAGCCAAAATTTTCCGTTTGAACAAAAAAAAAGTCCCTGTCAAGAGAAGTCCCCAGCATAAACATGTCAAATAAACTTCAGTTATTGAGTAAGAGGCAATCTAGTTTTATGGTTTCTGATGAGACTTACAAACTACTGGGCCATCAGTTTATGTCACCAGATGTCCTTCATGGCAATTATGCACCATATTTCACATTTAACCACTATGCATTATAAATATATATACACACACATACATATACACATACACATACACACACACACATATATATATACACACGCTATATACATGTGTGTTATAAAGGTAACAGAGAAAAGGAATGTGGAGTGGGGCTGGTCAGGTTGCCATACTGCTTGCGCTTCTGCAAGCTTACAAAATACCAAGCTACTCAAACTCCTGTCCATGATGCACGTTTATAAGTAGGGAACTCAATTCTGAAATATAGTAGCTACAAAAAAGAAACTGCTGAGATTCCATCACGCAGTAAACGTGTTTCTTATAATCTAGAATAAAAAAAAACGTGTTTCTTGTCCTCTGGTAAACCCCTAGGTCATCTGTTTGCTACATGATCTATGACTGGAAAAGCATTTCTTTACGGTAACAGCAGAGAATTCCTCCCACTTCAGGTTCGGGGAATACTGGATTTGTATTAAAAAGTAATCACTCTACAAGCAGAGTAAGGTGGAGGAAGCTGGTACCAAATTCTAGCCAATTAGCATTCTCGGGACCTTAATTCGCAAGCCAGAAAAGACTAGTTATGCTATGCTTCTGGGAAACAAAATACCGTCCTGTAAATTGCACTTCAACGAGGCAAGATTTCACAAGCTCTGCCGTCAATTTGCTGAAACTTTTTACACGGTCACAAACTTTTTTATACTCAAATGAAAGATAAATGTTTACCGGCAGGGGAGGTTCACAGTGCATAATTCTGGGTTACAATTAGTCTATCTGAAACGCCCTTATGAATGCTAGTCAATGAAGCCAGGTGTATTTTGGCCGTTAGCTAAATTGGCAGGATTTGTGTGTGTGTGTGTGTGTATATATATATATATATATATATATATATATATATATATATATTTTTTTATTTATTTTTTTTTTATTTAATACATTTCTTTTTTTAAATAAAGAGGTTAATTTGTTCTGGACTTCCATATAGGCCTGCCCAAGTTAGCATGAATGAGTCATGCAACGGATGCTATGGATAAGCATGAAGTGTTTGTTGAACTACGGCTGGCATCAGTGGGAAAGCATTCGTGTACATTCGTGCCTGTATCTAACTGCTAAACCCTTGCTGGCTTCAGTGTAATGTGTCTGGGTGTGCAGTAGGGTGATCAAAACTCGCTCGGGGTCCTTAGGACAGTTTGCATTTCTGGACTTGTGTCGCAGACTAATGAACCCTGGGTGCTATCTTGTATAGCTTCCACTGAACTAATTAGACTAAGACTTGAAATCAATGATTTGTAGGTGAAAAGTTTAGGACTGGAGTAAGTGTCTAAAATGAACTGGAGTGAGGTGGTCATCCTAGTGTGTGGAGTTAAAGGGCTAGCATGCACACCAAAAGTATCTACCTAGAAGCACGCTCGATGGCAAAAAAAAAAAAAAAAATAGAGTACATGCACAAAGCTGGATGAGAATCCCTTCTGAACACGTTCAAAGAATACCAAAGCATATCCTGTGTGGCTGTACCTGTGCAAATGTATCCAACATATTTATTTGGAGTGGCAGCACTGTCAGAATACACACTTTATTTTGTTTTTGCACGTTCATATAGCACAAACATGGCCCAAGGGCACTAGAGCACATTACACAAGGTCACGTTTTTTTCTATTTAATTTTTGTATTTATTAGACAATTGAAGATTAAATGATTTTCCCAGAATCACAGGATGCTGAGTTGGTGCCGGACTCGAAGCTGGCTTCCCCGTTCCAAAGTTTGCAGCTCTAGCCGCCTCGCCATACCTCCTCTAGGCAACCAGCCCCTTTAGTTTTATACGAATGTTAGCGTGGATGTGGCTGAAAAAACAAAAAGCTACTGATATGACCCAAATCAATGATGGCCCAAGTTAGGCCTGCACACATTTTGTATTCCCAGCTTGGAAATCGCATCTCCTTAGATTTATGTGTATTGTTATTTTACTCTACAGCGTAGAACGACTATCATACGATTTGTAGTGAGCATTTGGAGATGGGCGTCCCCTTGACGACCCAAAAAAAAAAAGTCTACGGAGGCCCAAGCCAAAATGTACCTCTGGATTAAGGACAGCAACCGCGCCCCCTCTGCCCCCGGCCCTTTGTCCCCATCCCAAAATGAACGGATCCCCAAGAGTAACACTGCATCACATTTGACGCGATATCGTGCATACTGACCACTTAAACGTTTACGTCTTTTTTGGGAGCGATGGTGGACTATATAAAGGACTGTAAACATCCGGTTGAAAAACCTCGAACCAATGTACATTTCAGAGACTCGCGCCCTTAATTAGACGTGTTAGCGGTGACAGATTATAAATAATTCAGGCCCACGGTGGAAACACAACCGAGGTACTCGGATGCTAATGTGAGCCGAACACAGATGTTGACGGCAGATACGTAGGGTGACCAGATCCTGAGAACCAAAACCCGGGACCTTTTGAAAAATAGAAGGACTACAATTGAACTCAAAAGAGGGGCGCAGAATGGCAGGTCTCAACACAGGACCACAGAAGAGGCACTAAGAAAATAAATAATGTAATTCCTAAAACCATAATCATGCCTGTTGATTAAGCTGCTAAGATTTGCTAACAGGCACAGCTTTAGAACATCCTAAGAGGTGCCTCTTATGGTCTTCCGTTGATCGCTAAAAACCGGGACATGAGACAAAATCTGCCGGGACAGCTGGTGAAACCCCGGGACTGTCCCGTCAAATCCGGGACGCCTGGTCACCCTACAGAAAAGGTCGGGCACATCTAGGTCTGCCCGTTTCTGCCCCTCTCGCAACGCCCGAGTCGCCCGCTCTGCACCGGGCCTTTTTGAATCCAGACATACCTTGCACGTTTAGTATCTTTCAGCAAAGATGGGAAACATTAAGCAGCAACAAGCAGCAACACGCTCGCTGACACGCATCTCCGTCAGCGGCCAAGGAGACCACAGAGAACCGGCAGAGGCCCACTCGGTTAATGATGGGCGCATAAAGAGACCGAACGCGAGGGGACCCGAACAAAAGCCCCCCCTCCATCTATCACCGAACGCCATCGGGAAAACAACCTGGAGAAGTCAACCTCCCGGGTCAACAGGGCTCTTATCAGCAGCAGTCAGATGTCCTGGGGGCGACATGGAATCCTCTCAGCGGCAGATAAACAACAATGTTGAAAAGGGTCTGCAGTTTAAAAGATTTTACTGCCGTTCCACCTCTCTTAATCAGTCATTGATTCCACCCTCCCAAAAAGACAAAAGAGTAGTTAGGAGGGGGAAAAAGTCTACAATTACCCGGTTTATATACCTGTATAAACGCATCCAAAAACATAATCACAGGCTTAACTATTACGTAGCATCGCAACAACCACCAAATGCGCAGTTTCTCTCCGCCCATCCTCGTCGAATAGAAGGTTCCACAAAGTAGGCCGCCATTTGTAATATCGCCGTGCTGAGCGCGAGCACGTCTAGAGGCCCCGCGCGCACTAATCCTACATCTAGGCCCAGCGGAGTCCAAATGACGTTATGTTTGCATTAATTATTTGTGAGCCTCCTGCTGCCGAGCAATAGTGGTGTGAGCTCCGGGTCTGTTTTGCCTTCTTATAGAAATCATCAACCTTTAAGCGTGCACCAGACACCATATCGCGTGACAGCTGAAAGGCAGTAGTATCACCTTTCCTGTGAAGTGAAGAAAGAGAATACAAACCTCTCCTTTACCCATTTATCAAAGGAAAGAAAAGGGAAACAGTCCAAAGAAACAAAAGACCGCCAAAAATAGGACTAGCAAAAGCGGCAACACATTTATTTCTATTATCTTGCTGAGCCGGAAGAATTTCTGGCGAAGGAATATTTTTCTTCTAGACGGACTGTGATATAAACAAGATTTAGCAATGTAATGTGATGGAATTAGTATTTTAGATCTAAGAACAGCCAAAGGAATTCCAGTGACACTACGCCAGTTTGATGTAGTAAATATGTGCTTTGCCACAAACCTGAAGTAAATTTCTAATTCTTAATA
Source organism: Triturus cristatus (assembly GCF_964204655.1). Classification (NCBI taxonomy): domain Eukaryota; kingdom Metazoa; phylum Chordata; class Amphibia; order Caudata; family Salamandridae; genus Triturus; species Triturus cristatus. The sequence continues at coordinate 585,377,228 of NC_140591.1, read as the reverse complement.
ATGCATTCAGTAATGCAATGTAACCTGATGTTCAGCATGGCCAACTTTTGCAGATGAGGGACACATTGAAGAAGGATTTTGACTAGGATCACTCAGTTTGTCCAAGCAAGGAATGCCACAACCAGCGCTATAGTCTCTAGGACACAAAACTCAATTTTATCAGTAAACCTCGTCTCATGGATTCCTATACTCATTGCAGTACGTGGAGGTGCTCATTTTGTTCCAGAGGAGGTAGGTGGTTAACTTGGAGGATATGGCAGCCAACCTTTACCAGTTCTTCACCCTGCAACAAGAATGAGGCTCTCACCTAAGGGACCACATTGAAATTTCAAGATCAAAAACAATTCTCAAGACTCAAGTGGGAAAAAATGCTGCCGACAGTGCCAAAGGAACCCATCGTATCCTGTTGGGGGAGGGTTTGGGGGGTATATTTGATAGATTTAAGGATCAGGGCAGCCTCCAACAAGGCAAAGGAAGGCATAAAAAGGCAAGGAGTTTTCCCTAGTTGAAGGACTATTTTGTCTCCGCTGTAGTCCCTTGCTGCCTAAAAGGGGAAACTGTAGCGTCATCTTGGAAAGCCACACAGTCTAGCATTTCCCAACACCTAGGAAAAATGAGAAAACAGTAGCTGCCTGGCAAGACAATAGTGTGCCACCGCTTCCTTCGCTTGCAAGAAGAAATGCAAATTGTTTTGCCATTAGTATTACGAATTAATATGTATTAAAAAGGGTGTCCTAGCAATGGCCAGACAGATTCAAGGACCTATGAAGCCAATTTAGGCCGAGCAAAGCCAAGTCACCAATTCCTTCCTAAATGCTGTCCAACTGTTCTGTAACCTGAGGGTTATAAGATAATTCCAAAGTTTGGGAACTATGCAGGAAAATAAGCAGGCACAGATATAACTAGAAACAGAGTAAAAAATGCTGGAAGGAACATACAATGTGAAAATAAGCATTAGAAGATGTCTAGGAAAGAAGGTGGGAGTGAAGGAATACAATTTGCAGTTATATGGCAAGATGGTAAATTAATGAACTGAAAACGACGAGCTTCATGACACTGATCTCTGCAATGGTAATGTGGCCGTGTATGGTGAGAACGTGTTCTATGTTATCGGCTCAGAATAAGCTACACAGCCCCATCCAGGAAGAAAGATGTCATAAATCCATTAAAAAAGCTAAAGTATAAAGCTTAGCCCTGGGTGCCACAAATATTTAAAAGGACGGTGACTGAGGGAGGAGCAGCCCTGTGTAACCCTTCAATACAACTTAAATATTTAAAACACATACATCCAATTAATTTACATTTTTTTTTACACTGGCGGCAGCCGACATATTGCAGGGTTGTGATATTTTACATTTGATACCTAGCTAACATTTTGCCACAAATGAACATAGATCAGGATGCTATTGCTCCTAGACCATGTAATATATGATGGTTGCAGCATCTTACTCTAAAAACCATACCAGCTCGTCGCATTAGCACAGCTCTGGCTAACATATCTGCAAAACTGCAAACCATTGTGTAGAAAGTAAAACCAATGGCCATGGCCAAGTCCCCAGGTTAATCTCCTATGCATGTCCAAACATTATATATTTATGCACCATGGCAAGCTTTATGGGTAACAACCTTTAATATGGCCAAATGGAAAGTAATTGTCAAAGAAAACCCCAAAGTTTTTTTCCCCCAACGCAACCATAAGGTCAGCAAGTTTGCGGCACATTTGCGCTGTAGAGCAAAGCCTCCTACATTTGTGGCCTTGAAACTGATCATGGTCATCTACAGATTCATAGAGTTAGTCTACAACGATCCCGCCACGAGTACTCTGGGACATTCGGATGTTCTATCAAAAGTGACATGGAGGGGCAGATACTGTTTATACATTTATCAATTAATTTTGCCAGAATCATAATCACTGAGCAAAACTGGAACCTTGACTGGAATTAAAAACATCATGTACAGTTGACTTCGAGGGACGCAATCCAGGAATAAGATGAAATGCAATAAATAGTTGCATTTACTGCTTGGATCCTGGCAAGTTACCAGCACTTTTGTTTCTCGTCATAGGATGGGCATAACCAAGTCAAATGTGCATATTGTTTTTAGAACTATGTCCCTGGCACTTCATTGCATGACACCAAAATACTGTGCACTTCACTGGGGGAAACAGTACTATAGCAATGTGTCCAATTTATTTCCTTTTACGCGTTGCTCTAGTGGTCACACACAAAGAAGTTCTACCATTAATGTTGTACGAGGAGTTGTAACCTTTTCTTCTGCACTGAAAAATGCTCCAGAACTTAAGTGACAGAAATAAGGTGAACCCTCAAACGTTGACCCTTGTGTCAACTTTGACCGGTTTCTACTCCAACGGTGGCAATGCCTGGAGACAAGGTATAGCGCTGCAATTACAGTCCATGGGTCGTCATTATGCCCGATTTGGACAATGATGGAAATTCCCACAGAACCTGTTACTCAACATGACTTCACCCAGCAGTTAGATTTTGAAGCCAGTCACAGATTTTGTTAAACCAATATAGTAATTTCTGCAAGACAGAATATTATGCTGCTAAAATAGCTCTGTTGGTTCACATCCCAGTGCAAAGATCCCTGGGCAACCTTCAGTCACAGGTAGGATTCATAGCGGGTCCAGGGAGCCTTTTATTCTTCTCAAGTTGTTACACCGAGTACCACTGATTTGGGTTAGTATGAACACCTGCTATGGACAGCAGCTGGAAGCTAAAAGTCTGTGGTAAGTACCGTCAACTATAAAGGGGCTATAATTATCAGAAACATCCATGTGAAGAGAGAGCAGAGGAACGCCACCTGCAGCATTAAGCTACGCTGCACCTGTAAAGATGAAAACTCATGTAAAGATAGGATATCTAGACAGGATGTGTGTGGGTAAAATACTAGTAAAAAGCAACTGATTATCAAACAGGTTTCAAGAAAAGGGTTACATGTGAAAGTAGTGTCACCCTCATGCCGGTTTTATTTTCCAGAGGAGAGTGCAGACATCACTATGACAGCCTGTGGGTATGCACCATCAATTTTAAGAAGGATAAAGTTACGAGATAGCGAGCATCTGGCTGTCTAAAATACGAGCTGCATGTGCGGCTTTTATTTGCCCTGCAGTGCCTGACTTTGGGTCGTGCCTCCTTCAAACAGTTTTTTTTGTAGCCTTAGAATTCTCCATAGCGGGCTCTATGGGCCATAAAAGGCCCGCTCCTGCGTTAAAGGCCTGAGCCAAAGGTGAGGGTCTTTAACAAGACGTGGGACTTTAATGGCTGGTCGAGCCCGCTACCGAGGGCTCCAAGGTTATTAGAACATTCTGCCCCTAAAGGGCAGAATGTTCTAATTTGTAAAACAAAGGCCTCACGGTGCCTGAGGGGGTTAAAAACCCCTCGGGCTCCGTGAGGAATTTGTTCACAGCAACAGCTGTGAACAAGCATTGGAATGTTGATGCTCCGGGCTTCAAACCAGCCATTAGAAGCCCTGAGCACTCCATTGTCTTCAATGGAGCGCTCAACATTCCAATGCTCTCATATACATTACTAAGTCATAACCGGCAACTTTATGATACAGCTCAATGCGTAGCTGAACACATTATATTTAACCCATTTGAGTTTTCAACAGCCACCCTGCACCACTGGCACAGCTAGGAGCTGTTATCTATAAAAATACTTTTGCTGGTGGTCACAACATGTAGCTACGAAATGATAAAAGTTTGAAGCAATACATCAGGCATTCATGAGCTGATTAAGCCTACACAGATCAGATACACACCTGGTCCAGGGCTCCCTTAACTCGGGGAGTAGGGGGGGGGGGGGGGGGGGTGTTAAAGCGTGGCGAGAGATCTAAATGATCTCGATACAGACCCCAAATCTTGCTAGAATTGATAACTACTGAAAGCATCAATTAAAAAAAAAAAACACTTTTTTTGTGCAAGGTCGATAAAGGATCAGGGCCGAGACATTAAATATCACCAAGAAACAGCCTCCCTGAAATTGAGATCCAAGATCTAGGGAGTGTGCATGCATACGAACTTGGGTGGGCCATGGTTAGGAAGCTGGTCATGTAAAATCATACTGTATGAAATCAAGCATTGGAAATCCTTGGTTTATTTCCAAGTTACATCATCTGAAACAAGAAATTGCTTTACATTTTAAATAAAGGAAAGCACAATTAATTCCCCGCCCTCTTTCCACCCATAAATGCAGGTTGTTAGAATAACAGAATAGGTATGTCAATGTAATGTGGGTGGGGTAGGCATGGTCTTTAAAAGCATCATGCTGGCAGGGCATTCGAACTGCCAACATTAAAGCTTCACACTAGATGCAGCCAGGGCTTTCTGCATGCAAGAATCAAAGGGAGCTCAAAGAAAAAATGGCTCCGCTGAGTATTTCAGGTTTCCAACATCCAGTGACAAATTAGAGGCCACTAAAGTACAAGACTTTTTAGTAGCACCACTATTTTGTTAATGGTGACCCTCGATTGGTAGCTATGCTTAACGGCTTGATTACATCAATTTGAATACTCTTGTTTTTTTGCATAACTAGGATTTTAGCATCAGTCTGTTTTTCATTATAGTGAAAGCTCCCTGTGTAAACATGGGGTGTCTTCATTATCAAAAATATTTTTTGAAAAAGTGTACCAGCCCGTACTGTGGGTCAAATAGCATGTGATGTCATGTGTACCACCCCCAGAATATATGTGAAAGAGTAGCACTAGGTAGGTGAGCCCATGTATTGGCTGGCCCTCTTTTTGTTTAAGTTAAACTACTTGGGCAAGTGGGGGAGGGAGAAAATGCCCACGTAACAAAATAGATGAATTCGCATAGTAATAAACCATGGCGCCAGGGTGGCTAGAAAAGATATGGGGTAGGTTTAGGGAACTAACATGTAAAGATCAAAGCAAAAGCCGGTTGGTGGTTTAATAGAAGTGATTGCAAGTTAACTGCCACCATTAAAGCCTTCAGCAAACAGCAGTGACCTATGCTATGTGGCGATTAGCCAGGGCACTGAGTGCCTGTAAACTGTTTTTGTGGAATACCGCCTAGCAGGTTGAAAGCCCCTCTTCTTTAAAAATCGATTAATTTGAACCCACCGATACAAAATCCACACCAGTAATTCGTCCCAAAGGGAGCTCAAACATTTTATCCTATGTTCCCTTCATATTTTCTCTGAACACAAGTTCTCACAAGTAAGAACGATTAATATCAATTGTTTCATCTATCCACCTTTTCGACCATCCCTCTCAAACTTCGAGCCATCAAATGCACAAAATGAAAAATCAAGATTGTACAGTTATTTAAAAATATGTGCTGCCAAGTACCAATAAATAACAATTGCTTCGTTTTTTCTTCTTTCATAACATCTCTTGTTTTCCTTACTACTCCCAGCGGGTTTGCACAGGTTTCTTTCAGAAAGGCAGAGAAAGCCATTGAAAAGTATGAGAAGGCTATGCTAAGAGTCTTATAGACCAGTCTTCTAGGATTTCTGTAAGAGTTGCTATATAGGAACAAAACAGTAGAACTTCATAGCAGCCAATGGGAAATTTCTAGTAAGAGCAGTGCCATATAGGGAAAGATTTTGCAAATATGATGTTTGCACTTTTCTATAACCAGCCCAAAGGACTGAACGCTGTGTCTGTTAATACTAAGTACCCACAACCCCACCAACAACGAATAAGACCGTCTTAAATGATCATCTCCAGGGAACATTTGCATATCACCTTTCCCATCTTGGTTGACACGGATTAAGCCCTGGAGCTCGAGATGCATGGCCTAGACAAACAAGCCTGTGGGGTTATTCATGTGGAGACAACACTTTTGCTATATCCAGCCATCAGTAACAACATCTCCCCTTGTACGTTTGCTCTGAGTTGAAAACCAATTAAACTCACTCAAAAGCTCTTTAGGGAGGCGAAATACACTAAATAAACACACTGAAAAGTCTAGGGATTTTCGAGCACAAAGAAAATCCTTGCATGTCTGTTTGGACTTCTTGGTGGAGACAAACTTCACCTGGGGCACTATTTCTTTTCAATTGACAGACTGAGGAGGGTCATCGCAAACAGGTGCTTTAATGGCATTTTCCAAAAACCCCAAGATTAGCAAGAAAATGCAGCTCCAGAGCCGCCATTAAAGAGCGGGTTCAACCAGACAGACGAGTCTGCAATCCTCGCCTAAAGGCAGAAAATCAGATATTAGAAGCTTGCTTAAAATTGCATGCATTGTATCTTTCATTACATGGAGCCTTCCTTTTGTAGACCGCTTCATCCACCCTATTCTACTTTAAAGATTATAAATGTTTGTGTTTCCATGGGTAGCAAGCCTACAGCAACAACCCTGTGGTTTGGGTGAATTCCCCTCTACAGATTCCCAAAATAACTCCGATATCCAAATAAGAGTTTAAAAAAAAAGCTGAAACACTCCTGGAGCAAACATTGCCACACAGATTGGAACAGCCTTCAAGAAGTGCTACGGTTTCTATAAATAAGTAGGTTATTTTCTACACAAGTACAGCTTGACTATGCATGCCCGTGAACTGAAGGTGGATAGCTTGTTGGATTCCCACAGTTTCTCATTGTGCATATTAACTGGATTTACAGTTTGTCCATGCTCAGTACACTAGAAACAAAATACTTAAAAGACAGCGCTTCGAGAGGCAGATCAGGACTTTGGGCGCTTGCACTTACCAGGGTATTCCAAATGTTTACAAATAACTGAATTTTCGACAATTTGTGACTCCCAGGAAATAAACCAAACAGACATTTTTTTCTGCCAGGACGGTTTGAAGTTCCTGTCATACGAGTTCGGGGCTACAATCTGCTACTAAATACGTGGTAAACGGCTCGAGCAAAGCTACACAAAGATTCAATACTGAATTTATAGACTACCCTATCGATCAAACTGGGCACAACTCTTTATAGTGGGAAATCAGACTAGGAGAGTGAAAAAAAGAAAAAAGAAAAACAGATTAGGGATAATCTGTGGTTTGCGGATAATTGGAGCATGTGGACTCGGGGATTCATAAACTGTAGTCCCCGATTCCTCACTAGAGAAGTGTGGTATCCTGTCGAAATCACAATATCTTTGGATCTATTTTTTTTTTTTTATCTACGTCCTTTTCTGCAAAAGTTGTCAAAGTCTGGAAACTAGATAATCCAGAATGTTAATGGAAAATGCTTTATAAAAACGGACATTGACAACCATTACATCATTTCATTTCCTGACAGAGTACAGGCTGTTCCTCACAGAAGGAAGCTTTTGTAGACCCTATCCCGATGAGTGATGAAACATGATTCAGTACCACCATGTTCAACACATACGACTTGCGCCACAGAACCCTAGAGCACTTCTTTAGTAAAATGTGTGTCTTCGGAATGTACAGAGAGAATGAGGAAAGCGAAAAGAGACAGATTGTCACAAGTGGAGTTAAATTCAGACAGCTAGAGGGAGCTTATTTTGTTAATGTATACAAGTGGATTGCGAGCAAGGGAGGATTTGAATTATCTGCACTAAAATAAGAAAATATGTCTGGATTCAAAAGTATGTGAATCTCGTTCAGCAAGACAGCATTTCAACTATCTGCAGAACTCGACAGCATCCACGATCTTCACCTAGCATGCCCTCCCCTCACACTATTTTTTGGGATTACAAGTGTATTTTTTTTTTACAGTAAGGGGCTGTTAGAAGGGGGTTACAACAATGTTGTGTTCTAATGTACAATGTAATGTGAACATTTCGAGCGAAGCAGTTAGTTACCAACTTCGAGATGCTTGCCAGAGTCGTGTGCATTGAAAAATAAAGCATCTGAATTGTTTCATCTATACATCTCGCTACTTTCTAGATTGGAACATATTTCGGCGACGAGGTTCGAGCGTGGCTGTCTACATCGTAACAAACAAGTTGTCACCACTCTACAACTGTGCCCCGTTGTAATTCCATGACTTTTACACTGTCAAAGTAATGAGAATCGAAAAGTAAACCAAATCTATGCAATGTGTACACCTTGGAGAGAAAAAAAAAAAAAAAAAATTATATATATATATATATATACACATACATATATATACATACATATACACACACACACACACACACACACACACACACTACACATACCTAAATGTGGATTCAAGGTCTATATTACCTGGATTGTGCATTGGTAAGTGACCAAGAGAGACGGCAACAGTGTGAATCAGAACAACTTAGTTGTATATTTACCTTACAATTATGTCTTGCAACAACTGTAGATTGTATCTTATTGTCAAATGTGCGCCACTCTCTCTACCAATAATTATATATTTATTGTTGAGTTTTGTGCAACACTGCAAGTTGCCTTCAGCAACTTCGGCTCTCTGCCAGCTGTGTTGAATCAACCGGTGAGCCTGAAAAGATGCGTCTACTGGAGTTTCTTTAGCTTTATGTGGTGGGGTTCGGCTCCAGGACTTGGTTTGAGGGTGCACTGGAGTCTCAGACCTTGAACATTCAGAGATCTGCTCTAGATCACTTGAAAGAACACAGATTAATCTAATGGGTCTGACCTAGTTTGAAGATCTCGAGTGTGGCTGTTTTGATGTGTCAGCTTCTGCAGGTAAATAGGACCTTTTCCTTCTAAGTTTAATGCCAATGCCTTTGAAGTTTGTGCATATATTGAAATTAGTAATGTCGAGTCTTAAAGTGTATCATGTTACACAGTCGGTCATTATGAGTGGCCCTAGGCACCGAGATATGAAACTTTAACAAGCAGGATTAATATCAGCGCCCATTTTAAGGCTTGGTTACTTGCAAAGTTGGCACCAGTTCACTTCTCCAGTAATACCTCCAAAAATGTAAAGTAAATTTAGTTCCTTGAAAAAACGTTTAATATGACTTAACATTGCTTTTAGGATCATCTTCCTGGGACATTATGGAAATAAAACAAATGGCTTTTCATACTGTCAAGGTTTAACAGTCAATACCGGAAGTATGCAAGAGTCAAACGCTTCAAGAGACGCAAAACTACATGTGGTTTGTAGTTGGAACAAAAGAGGTCTGGACTGACAGTGGCAGTCTTCCACCGCCATATGGCTTGCAAAGCATGAGACGGATTCTTCACCAGCCCTAAAGAGCCACTGGAGGTCAGGCATATGGATACTTTGTACTGGGCAATCTCAGTCCGTTTATAGTAGTAGCCCATAACTCGGCCACGGTCCTGTTTGACCGCCTGAAGGCAACGTATTCAGAACATGGCTGCCCGGTCGCTGACCCACACTAGGCGTCAAGATCACATTACACAAAGCCTGTGATGCCCGCTTTGGTTGCCAGTCACCTAGAAGGTGAGATTTAGGCCTTTCACCTAGAAGGTGAGATTTAGGTCTTTGTGTAGTACATAATGCTTTTAATTATCTCCCGACCCCCATTTGTCAATGACAATTTTAACCAACAAATGCTAACCCACATCCCTAGAACAGGCTCTCAAATGTACAAGGAATTCCCAGATGTAAAGAGTGGAAGCGCAACTTCCCTGTCCAGGCCCCACCTCCATAGAAGAGAACTGCATCCATGTGGTGGGGTGGGGTCGGGTGGGAGGGTGTTTGTTTATGCTTACTTTTTGACCTTCTTAATAGGATTTTAAAAAGTTGTATTCTTATAACGCAAATTAGAGAGATGTTCTCTCGGAATGTACGCTCGATTCGATTCACCTTTGCAACAATAAAAACAGATGTAAACAAAACATAAAAAGGCTACAAACAGAAGTCCCATCAATCCCCGAGGCACCACCCTGATCTAATATCCTAGTGTTCTTTCCGCCGCTTGCGATGCTTAAACGAAAAGGCTGGTTTTGCTACTCATGTTGCACCTCAAAGGTAACCCAGTGCTACACCAATGCGATTTAACCTATGGTTCAGAACCAGAAAATCGCTCCAAAATACAAAGGGTTTGAATTGTTAATGTAATACATTTGCAAGCATTTCCCTTCAATAAAAAATTAAAATATTTATTTGTTTGAAAAATATTATCCCTATAACTTGTGTGTGGAGGCAGAGCAGTGCATGGGTTACTGTGCTATAAGAATGAGGAGCCTGCAACAAGCCACAAGGCCTTAGGCCCATTCCTGAAAGGTCAAGGGTCATCGTTGCAAGACTCAGTGGCATCACGTTCCACTGGGTATTCCAAAGGTGGCTGCAGGAAACAGGACCTGCAGGATTCCTGGTCTTGTTGTTTTCCACACCCACCTGTGTTCGGCAAACCTTTGAGGCAGTGTTTGCTCTGTGGCGTTTTCTGAGGCAGATCTGACATCTTGTGGATGGGACACACACCACCACCCCCAATACTGGCTGGAGACAACCCGGCACGGGAGAAAGGCTGATTTAGTCTGAACCTATTTGCTCTGAGGCATGGGGATGCCTCTCGCCTGGTTAAAGGAGCCTGCTTGGAGTAGTGGTAAATAGACATTCACGTTTTCTGACAAACCAGAGAGAAAAGCGCAGTGCTTCCAAAATAGCGGGTTGCACCAGATGCAGCAAGCCCAAAGTTCGGAGTACCATGTGGTTAAACTCCTATTTTAGGATTAAACAACAAACACTACGTGGTGCAGTGGACCCCACGCAACAGATATCATCAACACGGCCGTGAAGTAAGAGACAGGGATAGCTTTACAAAAAATGAAAAACAATGAAATATAAATCCATATTCCTGCCTTGACGTTATTTTTACAATCTGTGCTGGCGTCTACAAAGTTACTTTGAGTTTCTTGGACTTGAAAGGGATCCCGGCTGCACGCAATAAAGCCAGGTTTCCGTGAGCGCGGCACAGTAAATGGAAAGCCATAATGGCGTGCCCGTTTCAAAGCCGGGATATTTACCACTTTACAGCAGGGCCGACTCTATTCACAGTGCGCCGATGTGACCTTTGTTCAATTCCTATTCATATTTTACTGGGGCTGTTACAGAGATAACCGGCTCATTTATCAAAATGAAATTTCCATAGTAACATATAGCCTCGAGATATTCTGTTGCTTTACACAAATCCAACAATCCATTCAAACTGCCGAATGCACGGCCCGGTCTCCATGGCGACGGGGCAGCGCACGGTTAGATCATTGCTTATGTTAGCTAAGTTTTGTTGTGTCTTTCTTTGAAGCCCGGGCGAGATAGTGCCGTGCAGGGCGCACAACACGGCTCGGCCTTTGCCGCTACAACTGCCGCCTGTTTACACCTGCAACGTGTAGGCCTTTGGAAATGAGGGTATGAAAGACGGGCACCGTCGGCTACACTTTCCCCAAAACGGGGTTTGCTGTGCTGCAGAATAAAGGGGACAACCTCCCCGATTCCCAGGGGCCCGTCTTTTTTAGCGGATAAATTGCATAGCATGATTTCCTCAAAGTGCATTCCTTCCATGCTTTTACACTCGCATATTTTCTAAAAGAGTCGGCATGCCCTGCACGTAAGGAGCAGTGGAAAACAATCCATTGTACAATTTACTGGCGATTATAAACACACACCTGCCTCAGCACACTCTGAGGTGTGTATATATAAAAAATATATATATATATACATACAAATATATATATACACACACACACACACACACACACATACACTCACACATACATTTCAATTACATTAGCCATCACACGACTTAAGGGCCCCCCAAGGTGAGTGCATACAAGGAATCTAATGGATATTACCCAGCACTGTTCACGGTCTCAAAGGGGCGTAATGAAATTAGCACAAATGCGTGCGCTCCGCCACCGCACATCATCTCCAGGTCCTTTGAAAGCAAACCATTGAGTGTCAAAGCCAAGAAGTCTGGCTTACATCTCAAAGTGCCTCTTTTTTGAATGATGCGTGGGAGGTATATTGTGAAATACCCTCCAAAACGCTCACCTGTTGACACCATATACTCCGCCGCTGCAATAGCAAAGCGGCTTGAAACACACAGCACAGACTGGAAGTACATATAATGTAGCAGCAAAGCAGACAGCGGATATTCGCAGACTACCATTAGGGATCACACTGTACAGCAGGGAGGGAAGCAGCCATTTTGAACAGTTGGCTTCTCTTTCTCAGTGGCCAAAGCATTTCTTTAACTTTCACAGCTGGACAACCATAATAATTTTTAGTATTGGCACAATACTATATTATTGCGCAACACACACTTCTACATATCACGCATAGGAGTTCTGTGCACGGCTTACGCCGGTTTAGAAGAAGCTGGGCTGCAGAGCAGTTAGGGTGGGGTCACCAAGCTGATGCTTTCCCTGGAGATGGAGGTAGGGCATTCACGGCCCATACTGAGCCCTCCACTGCCACAGTTACACCCAAACCACCATTCCTGTCAGCCAACTGGAGCCACAGGTTGCGGAACAGTAAACCGCAGCTGCAGTGCACTTCAGCTCTCACCGCAGCTACTGCTCCCTAGAACAATGCACTGCTTTTGGAAGTGTATGGACTGCCTCTTCACTGCACTGGAAGCATTCTTTAAGCAAGTGGACTGAAACACCCAAGAGCAAATAGCTAACAGTTAGAGAAATACTGCACTAGCCTGATCCAAAATGTAAAGGACACTTCCTCAAAGTAACAACAGACGAAGGCTGACAAAACAAGCCAATAGCTGTTTGGGCTGACATGAAAAACCTTTATATATGTTGAGTGGTTTGCAAGAGTTTTGGAAATCAACCATAGCTTTTCATAGTTGGGCCTCAATAGTGTTGTGGAGGCTGCAGCAATAGGGCATGTACGAAGAGTTACAGAGTGGATTCCAAGTAATAGGATAGGTTGTTCCACTCCAAACATTCAAAAGGATGATGCACATTATGGGCTCTTGTTACAGGCAAATATACTTTTGAAAATTCGGACCGCGGCATAATATGCTCCAGTACTAAGGGAGAATCACAACTGGTTTGCTTTTCTATAGATTCTCTGTAAGTATCATTAAGCGGACGGGTCAATAGGAAAAATATTTTTTTTAAGATTGCTTGTGACATTGGCCAGTTTTCCAAATCTGCGCAGAATAGTAAAAAAAAAAAAATTTTTTAATTAAAATAAAATGCAAATAGCACACCTGAAGACAATGCCATGAACTGTAAGTAGGAACTCTCAACAGTGTGGATGGCCGAAGACCCAGTCCTTTACACACCACTCATATTACACTGCACTCATACGGCACATGCCATGTGGGCACTGAGGGCAGCAGCTAGAGGATTTCCTCACAAAATCCAGGAAACTTTTAAAAATAAAAAAAAAGGCTGCCGTTCTAAATTCTACTGTTCTAGCCAACAGCCAGCTCAATTTTCAAAATAATATCCACAACACATTACTTCTCTTTGCGTCTATAGATCAACTAAGGTGTAGAAATGCTTCGAGTGTTTTTAAATGTGATGCAGTTTTGTACTTAACTTTTTAGGGCAGCTTTGGAGTATTCTGCATTCTATAAGTGCTAAAACTGGAACTGAAAAGCAAGTTTTAAATGTGTTTTTAATGTATGGAATCCTTGATCAATGGTCGCAAAACTTAACATGTGCATCAATATGTAATTTTCTGGAGGCTATGTGAAGGTTGGCAGAGTTCGGGGAGAAAAAAAAAAAAAAGCAGTACATCCATATAAAAAAAATGTCATTTCTGAAAAACTATTTAAAGGGCACCTTTTTGGTTTCTGCTCCAATGCGCTGTGTCCCTTTCGGCTGGTTCAAGAAAAAACAAGTCCTGTCCTAATTAAGCTAGCACACTTGTTTGAGGTCCTTCTTAGGCACAGCAAGTCATGTATACACATACACAACACCCACCCACTCTCCCTTTTCCACTGCAGTACATATAGGCTTCAAACATGGGGCAGTGCAAATATAAAATACCAATGGAAATCCTAGGTGCCAAACTGAATAACTGAAAACGACAAACAAAGACAAAAAAAAAGAAAATATATTTTGATACATTAAAAGGAAATCCACTAAATAATTAGTGCATGTCACACCTAAAAAGGTTAACCTGTTTTACATGGTATATAGAGTGGAAAAAATAGAATTCTGTGGGCTGTAGTTTAACCTGGACTTTCTGAAACTCTGTTTTGTTTCAATACTATCTGAGCATGGAGGAGGGGGGCCATTGTTGGAGGAGGGCAGCCAACCTTCCCAGGTAAAGCCTCGACAAACCGATACTCTCTCTGCACACAATAGTTCCTCAGCTTTGGCTTACTATCCAAACAGCATTAGTGCCTCAATAGCCCAGCAGAAACAACATGTCAGTGCTGCAGTGGTAATAACACATGCTGTGTGTACAACACCATCTCCAGAAATCAACCACCCTCACTCTGCCTTAACAGTTCTGAAGCCCCACAAAGCAACGCCAAACAGAAATGTCCTCAAGATAAATGAGAGGGATTACTCTCCAGTGCAAAGTGCCCAGGTGATTTAACGAAACTGTCACCAGCTACAAAGCCCATTCTGCGAAATTAGGCCATTAATGATCAGTCGGAAAAGGGGAAACACGAAGATAAAAGAACAGCTCCAACCATAGAAGCGCAGCTTCATCCCTGGTGATATTTAAAGAACTCCAGGAGGGAGCCAATGAAAAGTACATACCAGTGTGTGTTCTCAGGTGAGCTTTTAAGTGAGATGACTTTGTGTAGACTTTTGTGCATCCTGAAAACAAAGAAGGGAAAGAAAATTAGAAACATGAAAAAAGGGGTGAAAAGCACACGGAGGACTAACAAACAAAAGAACACGTTCGCCAACTTTTAAGAATATGCTGAATTACAGTCGATTAGGTCATGTCAAGATTTTCCAGAAGTTTATTCCTACAAGCTTACAGCCTCACACCTCAAAAAACACGTTAACCAACGTTTAAGAAAATGCTCTGTTGCAGTTAATGAGATCATACCAAGATTATTCAGAAGTTTCATTCTACAAACGTATCGATGAATTCTAAAAGTAGCTCTCACATGATTCTCCTGTAATTAATATTCCTGGTCACTCATTTGCCCTACACAGTCCAATATTTTTTGGGTTGAGAAAACCCACAAACTTCCACTTACAGGCCCAACATGCAAAACCAAAACACCGAAGGTCACAGTGGTTATACTATAGGGTTTGCCATTAAACCGGCAAATGCGAGGACCAGGATTTGATCTAAGATTTAGAACCGTCAACCAGCTGCTTTACAGTGTAGGCAACAAAGAACTATAACAAACAAGGATGGTATTTGTTTGCAGGAACTAGTTACTTTAAAAGAAGTTGGGAAGCATCAAAATTATTTTAATGCTGGGTGAGTGGACACCACTCAAATAAATAAAGAAAAGAGAAAAAAAATAAAAAGACTGCAAACTCACAGAAGGTGCTGATTATTCAAGTACAGAAAAGAACATACAAATATTTCCTAATGTGGTGGGTCCAACAACAGGTGTTCCAAAAAAAAAAAAAATACTAGCCATTTGCACCTGCTCATAATTTGTGTGTACAGAAAGGAGATGGTCCTTACCCTAGGGCACAAACTGTGGTATGTAAGCCGCTGTCTCCATTAGGTTCCCACCACAAAACATTAGCCTTAATTAAGCTATGCTGCCTAAGAGACGGATAGTGACATTTACTGCTGTATCTAACAACTGTACATGGGTCTTGAGTAGCTGTTGCTAGAACCAGTTACGCTTCACATTGTTTTGTGTACACAAACTACAAAATGTGATGCAATCAAGATAGTGCATGACAAATCTGGTGAGTGGGAGTGAGGCTTGTAGTTTTCTTCACAACTGTATAAGCCAATGTTGAATTATGCAGCACACATCACTATAAACGTCATTGTGAGCTTCTAACATCAAAATTATCCTTCTGCATTTTAAGTAGGTACAGAACTCTTCTAGGTACTCTTGTATGCCTTTCTGAATCGGCCCTCAAAAATGGGAATAAAACTGGAATACTCATACACAGTTAGTACAAATCGGAAGGACGTTGCCCTCTTTGCAGGTTTACAGCTAGTGAGATGGAAGTTTAGGGCAGTTCACAGGGATATAAAGAGTACTCCTGTGATACTAGCCCCCGTATTTGTAAATGCTTTTGTCAATCGATTTTCATGTGAGCTAGTCAGTATAACCTATCAACACACAGATAGCCCCCATATTCAGATCCATTACATGCCGATAGTATCATGAGGATTTGTGACAACTAAAAAGCTGGTCTGGATTTGTATTGAGGTGGTCAGTGGTATTCTAGTGACACTAGTCAAAATACAGAATTGTGCCCATCAAAACCATAATTGCCCGAAACACCATTATTGTGGTACTTCTCTTCTCTCCTTCCTTCCTTTGCAGGCCTAGTCTTGGACACATATTGCTAGATTTATTTGTCACCGACTTGCCCCAAGCATTTCAGGCCTAAAAATCATCACTGCAGCACCACAATCTCACCTGGATAGTCGCAGTAATGTATCCGTCTCTTTTCTAGGTCGGGGTTGCTCCGCCGGTTGTACTTGATAGGCTGCATCGGTTGGGAAGGAACAGACAAGGCCGCTGGTAACGAGGGATTGTGAATGGCCATCTTAGATGCAATGGTAGCCGCATAGGATGGGGGTGGATTTAAGTTCTGCAAGAGCTCAGCTTGTCTTTCTGGGCTGCCAGGCTCAGAGCTAGGGGGTGAAGGAGGGAAATAGGTGCCCTCCTGCTGCGGCTGCTGGAGGAATTGGGTGGACATAGTGTACGGACAGGGAGGCATTCCCTGGAAATGTTTCATTGCAGGTTGCTGTGGGACTGGCGGGCTGAGCGTGTTGCTGTACTCTGCCATGGAGGCAGACATGGTTACATTGTTAAGAGTGTTCATTGCGGCAGCTTGAGAGACCGGGTTGGACATGTCCATGTCAGGGGAGCTCAGGAGCTGATAGAGCTGGCCCTGCTGACCATTCATGGGGAGGTGAAGCTCCGGGGAGGGGAGCTCCTGCTTGATAAACACGCTGTTGACATCAACATTCTGGTGGGGGCTAAATATACTAGTGAACTCTGGCAGCGCCTGGGTGGGGACTGTGTCATTCTGCTGGCTGAAAATGACATCCGGTTCCGTCTTGATATGGGTCACTGGAGGCCTCTGTGGTTTGTAGAGGCCAGTTCTCAAGTGGGTGATGTCAGGTAGGAAGACATTCATGTTGATGCTGTAAGGTAGTCCATCGCCGTCGCCGAAGAACTGGTCTATGCCTGAGGCACTGTCCCGTCGATACTTCTTCTGTTCCAACATTACCGGTGTCGGGGGAGGGTGGGGTAACAAATACTTCTCCATTTCACATCGGGTCTGAATAGCAAGGAGAGAGAAGCAGGCATTTTTGTTCGATTACAACTGGAAGACAGTCATTACGACAACAAAACAGATTTTATCCCCAGCATAACGCTGGCAGAGAAACTTGAACGTCCCAAACACAACCAGAAAAAATACAAGGTTTCATCAATTTCACACATGTGAAAAGCAAGTTGGTTTATCAAATCTGGCCTGATCCATATGAGTAGGTGAGTGTCACTCACTGGCAAAAACCAAACGCTTAGACAGAAACAGGCCTTCAGCGTACTAACACACAAACGTGTTCCTTCAGTGTGCCCCAATCACACCGTCTTAACTACTTAAATACACTTGCATACAAACAGCAATGCAAATAACTATCAAACTGCTGCTAATTATCAAGATTGGCTCACAGAGGACGTCGGTCAACTTATATTCAGCCTTTGTTACTGTACCTGAAAGGGAATTATTTTAACAAACTTTACCATGGAAAACACCTCTGAAGATTGAATTTGGCAGCATTGTATTCTACCAAGTCTAGCATACATAGATGTATGTTGATCTCCACTTTGTATCCTTTAAATGTGCAAACCAGGGGTCTCCAACCTTTCCAATAACAAGAGCAACTCATGATTGCAGAAAAGTGCCCTGAGCTACCAACGACTTTAACAATTGTTGAAGTAGTGAGCATGTCAGAGACAGGCACAATAGTGGCCACACCTTGCAGAATTACTAGTAGTTGCCACCAGATGTATGTCACAATATTGACTGATACAAAATCATGAAGGAATATATATGGGAAAGTATTGATTTACTGTTCTAAACTCTACATCTACCTACCTTGAAGATATACACGTTCAAGAGAGATGTGGAATTAAGAACGTAAAAAAAAAAAAACTACTTACCTTCAACACACTGTGGTCTACTATATTCTGGATTCAATATTTTAGTTGGATGAGAATCAAAATCTGATACCATAGAACAAGACCCACCCTGATGCATAAGACAATTACTAATAGAGTCAGGAAAAGCTTTATCAGAATAAAATGCCTCTACATGACTAATGACATATACATAAGAGGAGTAAGTGCCCACAGACACAAAGGAAATGCTAAAAGCTATATATCACCACAACTCTCATTTGCAGGGCAGTTTAAATAGGTTTTGGATTTTCAATCCTTTAGTTCACAAACATCGATCAGTTTCTCAAAATGTATAGTTTTCTGTCAGATTTCCATTTTGGGTTAACATTCACAAAGTAAAAGTTACTTTTTCTTGCAAAGTGATCTTCAATATGACTAGAGAAGACCCTCTGATTAAGTACTGAGCCAGGTTGCACTTCGGGAGCTACTTCTAGGGTACTGGCGTGAACTACCAGTAGCGCCTGAGCTACCAGCTGGAGAAACCTGGTGTAAACACTAGTTAGCGCAAGGCACCGCCTCCATGAATTCTCCCCGTTGAGAAATGCCTCTGTTGCCGTCGACATGCTTTTCTGCTGTAGTAGCAAAAGTGGGAAAGATAGCTGTCTGCAAATACAGAAAGAACGGAAAAAAACATTTAACTAAACAAAAGAGTGGAGCTCCTGATTAGCTTTGGGGACTTCCAAACTAGCTACTACAAGAGCTATTTACAAAGGCTCTCTGGAATATGTAAATAAGTACTCCTATGGCACTCGCCTTTGGAATTATCCCGAACACGTGAGAAATGGGAATAGTCATATACAATTAGTACACATAGAAAGGACTGTGCTCTGTTTGCACTTTAACTAATATGGAAGTGGGTGTTTCGGCCGTTTCACATTCACAATACTGCACTCAAATTATTTTGTGAATTGGCACCTGCATGTGACGATTTTTTTTTTTTTTTATATCAGCGGTGTGGCTGGTAGTGTGTGAACTTTGTCCACTTAAAAGCCTTTGAGAAGTCTAGGCATGGACGTTGCAAACGGCAGTATGGAGAGTATAAAGCAATTAGTTACTCTCTCTCTCAACACTAGAACTTTTCGTGGCATAATTTCTATGAATGACGGAGGCGAAGGCCTAACGGCTAGAGCTGCCGACTTTGGCCCCTGGGGACAAGGTTGAAGAGTTCCGGTATCTGCTCAGCATCCTGAGATTCTGGGGGGGGGGGATGACAATTTCACAGAGGCTGATCAAATAAATAAAAAGTTTTTTTTTTTTTAAATGGACTGTCTTTTTGGAATCTGGTGCTCACGTAAAGCATATAAGGCTTAGCTCGTGCTATACAAAACTGCAAAAAAACGAATTTCATCTACAACGGTATGACACGTATGGAATTTAAAACTAGCAACCAAACAAAGGGTACGTGTTGCAATAATACACACATGGCTTTGCAAGACCGTTTGCTGTTTTCCCCTTTAAAATCGTGTTATCGTGGCGCTAGGCGTGGAAGGGGCCACTACACCTAAATTATTGCCGGAGTGGTAGGGGCCACTACACCTAAATTATTGCCGTCTTTAACTACCCAACTAAGTGGCAGGAGGAGGCATACTGTCAGTGTGCACGAGGGCCAGTGGCACGCTTGCTACGTCACTGTGCGTCCTGGGGTCCAGCTGACGGTACGTCCCTTACCAGCTACCACCAAGTGAGGGGTGCTGCATAGTGGCGCTTTCTTTCACCCGGCGGCACATGCTTAGCAGCCCCTTGCAAACAAAGTCCTGCAGGCTCCGACTGACAGAAGCTAGTGGGAGGCTGAGGGCGGGTGCAGTCAACGGCAAAGCATTTATCGTCTACTCTCCAGTGGGCACGCGCTACATTCCCCCTGGCAATGTAAAAAGGCCGCCGACACCACCCACGAAACACTGGTCAGCTGACCTGACGCTTGTTCTTCAGAAAAGAAGGGTCCTAACACGCCTTGCAGGTTGGTATACATTTAACATTTACAAGCCACCTGAGGTGGTTGTCCCAATATCGGAGCACTCACCCCACGCGTCGCGTGCCTGGCAGACGCGGAGTGTGCTGGTGGCAGAGGCAGAGGGCCGCTTCAGCTCGAGCAATGCGCTGCCCAGAATACCATTCTTTTAAAAAGCCTCGGTTACCTGTTGGGAGGTGGCGCGGGTGAGGTGTCCTAGGGCAAGGTCTCCAGCAAGCAGAAGTGCAAAAATGAGCAGGCTCCTTTGTCAGAAAATTAGATATCAGGGCTAACCTCCACCCAAAGATTACAATTTACTCCTGTATATCTGACGGCATTTTTTTTATTTTTTTCAAGATACTGAGTAATATTTAACATGTCCACTTTGTCAGTTTGTTCTATATATACATACATACATACACACACTCACACTGTTTCGGCAACAGGCCATGTTGCCATAACTAAAAATAAGGATTAAATGAGCACCAGTTGATATAAAAGCATGAAGTGGAAAGTTCAGGCTGTGGTTGGGTGTTTGCTGGTTTTAGCTCCTCCAGCTGTTGTGTGTGCCTGTGGCTCTCTGGGCCCCGCTGAAAGTCCCGGCTAGGCCTTTTCTGGGCTGCATGACTGCTGTGCGTGGGTGAGAGCTGCGGCGGCCAGTTGCTCGGTAATTCTGTCGGGCACGTTGTGCAGACCAGCTGCAGCTTTCAACACTGCCCAAGCGCAATACAGCAGCAGACAGGCAGACACAGCACAACGAAGGCAGCGGGAGTATCGCAAAAAGCCTCAGCCTACAAAATATCACACGAATTCAACAGTACTGCCAAGTCAGCACAAACGAATCCCCAATACTACGAATATATATCGCAGACATACACATACCACTACATAAGGCACCAGCATAGATAGAGCACTACTAAATCAACAGAACTCCCAGCAAAGTCCCAACCAAACACCACCGTGAAATAAACAACACTGCTGAATATCGCCAATATATCACCACACCCACACGACAGGGCAAGTACTGAGCAACGCAGCTCAGTGGGGTTTCCAATCCCACAACAATACGGCAGCGGCACTGAAAATTAAGTACAGAGGTGCTTTCTGTTAGTTTTGCTTTGACTGCTCCGGGAAGGGCGCTTGTGCAGCTAGGAGCTTTGAGTTTGTTATGGGCGTGGTTGGTTATCGGAGTAGTGGCTGCGGCATGTACACAGTGTGCATTGATACTATCAACTCTCCCCTGCCAGAAGGCACGGACAGAAGTTAGAGGCCACACAAATAAGTCAGCGTGGAATATATAAGCGCTACATTATCACAGACTGTAAATGTCCCTCCCATGGGGAGTCGACCGATCAAAGCTGCTCCGAGGCAGGACGCGTTGCCACGCTCCTCAAAATTAGTCTGAATTTGCAGTTCAAGATGAACCAGCCTTTGACAGCCAGTGCTTGGGGAAGCAGTTTAAGAGTGCAGGTACTAGTACCCGTTTGCTACTGTTCAGAGCTATGTGTATTTGGGATGCGGAGAGTTGGTGTTGGTCACCTATGTGCAAGCACTGTATCTGGGGAGGGCTGGGAACTGCACACACCTGGAACACCAGTATCCCAACTGTGAGCGGGAGTGGCACTGCTGGAGGGGGGAGGAGAGGCCGTGCCAGGCGGGTGGGTGGGCAGGGAAGTATCCTGGATTCACTATTCTAATCTAATCTAAAGGGGAGAGTGGGATGATTGGCGGATTTTTGACACGAAGGTCCTTGACTACCGTAATGAAGTTCTTTTCTAATTTGCCCCTCAACAACTTGGCCATCTCCGCTCGCGGACTTGCCATCCGCAGACACTTTTAAGACTCGACTAAAGAAATGAATCAGCGCTGCCCCGCGCCTCCACGGTAAAGCTGCGTGCCACCTACCTGCACCATGTCCTCCGGCAGGAGACGGTCGCCTCCAGAGGTCTTCAGAGAGTCCTCTCCATAGAGACCCGGGCCGCCCCCGCGGGCACCAGGCTGCACTGGTTTGAGCTGGGCGAAGACGGGAGGCTCCTCCTGCTGCATTCCCGGGTAGAGACGCTGCGGGCCCAGCCGGGAGGACATGCTAAGCACGGCGCTAGTGGCCATGGGAAGTGCAGGCTGTGCGCGCTGCAGGACGGGGTGTGGTGCAGGCTGCTGCTCGTGCGCTCCCGCTCCGTACCTGTGATCCTGTGAGTGTCTCCTGCCTGGGCCGAGCTGCCTCCGCCTAACTCCCCGGCCATCGCGGGCGTGGTCGCAGCAGGCGTTGAGTGACGGGTATTACCGCCAATGGATGCCACGGAGAGTGGGCGGAGGGGAGGTGGATCCAGGAGGAGGCGGATGGCCACGCCCCCAGCCCCACCCGGCTCGCTGCGAGCTGCGCTTAAGAGCGCGGAGGAGGCGGGTAAAATTGTCCTGGGACCTGGGGCTCCGGGACCTGCACCTGCGTGAAAGTCAGTGCGGGACTCTTCAGGTCTGCTCCCAGGCCATCAGATTTTTAAAGTGACAGTTTTTGCTGTAGCAATTTGACCGGTTTAATGATCCAACCTTAGAAAATAAATAACTTAAAGCCTCGGCTGAGGGGGCGCGTTCTTTACAATAACCACAGTGTGGTTATTACAACACCGATGAATGCCAGTCGTCATACTCCTACACCTGAAGCATATCTGCTACCCGCGGTATGACCTGCCTCTAATACTCTTCTGTTATGGTTGCCGTCTTTTTGTTTGCATGGTTTAATATAACTTCTTTCTTTTTCTGACTGCTCATACATCCTCCTTTACTCTTTTCTTTCTACATATCCCCATTTCCTTTTTAATTCCTTTCATTTACGCGTCCCTCCATTATTCATTCGTCCCTTCACTTATTTGTGTTTTTCACTTTTTTGTTTTCGCCAGCTTTTTAATAGTCTTCTCTTTCCATCTTTCACTCTTTCTATTGGCATTTTTTCTAAGCCGTTGACTTTAGTTTCTGTGTACGTATTCTTATTCGACCAAATTGTACATTTGCGAAAAAAAAACGCGACTTCTTTCCATTATGTGTAAATGGAACACTGCCATTAGCAAGGCAGCCACCTAAACAATACTACCAAAGTCACTTTTAACAGCCTGGGCAATAAATGGGACAGTACGAAGACTTGAGATCTGCTATGTATATGCCCCGTGCTTTCAAAGACCATTTTGAAGTGCTGGTACTCACTATCCACAATACATTTACTTCTGAAAAGTGCCGATACTCTCCATTAAATGTATTGTAGCAGTTGTGAGAAGTGCAGGTACTCACCATTTGTAATAAAGAAGTGCAGGTACTGAGTACCTGACAGTACCAGCCCATTTAAAGCATATACATTTCTATTGTGTAGTGCAGGTGTTACGCTTCACACCTGTTACATCCGTAAAATGTAATTGTCACGAACTAATCCATCTTTCATAGTGCAAAAAAAGATGCACTTTTGTGCGGTAGGCAACATATCTCTCAAACAACTCAGCTTAGTTCGAAAAAGGCTTTATTAGAATTTCTCCTAGGCATAAAACCAAAAATGTTAATTTCTACAAGAAATATATATTCAGTACAAGCAATAAAAACCCAGATGCTACCCAACTCATATACATATTCAGCATACACAGGCATCCCATATCTCATTTCATGACTCACAATTTTAATCATTTTGTTGGAAAGGTAACAATTTGCTGTTAGGCCCACATTCTGAGGTCCTATTCATAGACACATCAGATGTATCCCGCACTGTAACTCTGTTTGGCATGAATCAAAGTCTTTTAGATATAATTTGCCACCGTGAGCTGTTATAATGTACAGTCTCTTTTTGTGCCTCTGTATCTGGCAGAACCGATGCATCTTAGGAATATAGAGTATTGTGGTCATTCCCCAAACCCCGTGTTTCTGTGTCACTTGCGCTTAGCCTGCTGCCTAGCGGGGTCATTTTGGTGGTGATCTCCATTCAACTAAACACACCTGCAATTGAACTAGTCTCATGGTGAGTACCGTCATTCCTAACAGATTGGCATTAAGGATAGGATTCAAACCCACAAGTGCAAAGTGTAATGTATTACTCTCCTCACCCATTACCAATTGAGTTTAGTTCAAAAGTTTATTGTTGATTAATTAAAACCATTAAAATAAAATTGCAAAACATGTAATTTGAAAAACACAACATAAAAAACATTATCAGGATTTTGTATCTTCTTAGAAAAACAATGGTGGTTTGCTTGTCTTAAGTCTTTTTTGTCTCTGAAGGGTTTATGCTCTGGAGCTCTGAATTTAATCCATTCACATCATAAATATAAATGCTACTTTAACATTTTTGCCATATTTGCAAGTAATGCAATCCATGCTGTCACCTAGAACATGTAACACAGCCAATTACACCATTCAAGCCATTTTGACCATCATCACTGTTGTAATTTGTTTGACCCATTTTAGTCTGGAGGAGAATATAATGCTCCAAAAACCTATTGATACTAATTTGCAAAAACAACTGTTTAGGACATGGGTCACCTCCAATAAATTCTGGTGAAGGCTCAGGTTAAATTTAAAGACTACACGATGGCTCACAGGACATGTTGAGTTAAGAATCCTGCCCATCTGAGAGAAGTATTTAAAAAAAAACACCATGCTTTGGGATGTGTCCGAATCGCTATTGGAGTTTCTGAATTTTTCACTTTGGGAAACCTCACTTCGGTTGCCATGACCTTGGAATGTCCTCATTGTCATCTATAAGAAGGTTCTAAACGCAGCCCCGGCCCGTGCAGGTAAGAGTGGTGAGCCTGGGTGGTGGGGAGGACTCCGACATGCGACGAAGAGGGAACATTCATTATTTGTTTAATTTTCCCTTATTCTCGTCTGTCGAAATACCCCCACTCGGCCCCACCGCTCTTACCTGCACGGGTCGCGGCTGTCAAAAAGCTTTAATAACGTTGCCTTTGTGGAGCACTACACCTATCTTCCTATGAAGGAGGCCAGTGAGGTTGATCCAGCAGTTCAACAATAACAGATATCCCACTACCATATACTCACCTGGGTCCATAAACTCACAGTGCGTAAAACCGCTGGGGTCAAGTTTATAATTTCCACAGTGTTCAAGATTAGTTATTTAATACTCCTAACTAACCTTTCACTGATCAAAAATTTCTTTCCTCTGGTCAATGGACCATTTGTTGAACTAGTTGATGGTGAAAATGACATAAATTAACTATACTTTATTCAATGTAAAATAACCACAGACTCAAGAACCTTTTAAATCTTTATCTAAATTAAAGCACGTGAACCACTTCAAAACTACAGCGCAGTCACCTTCGTTCAATTCATTAGACACCAAGCATATACTTCGGACTCATACAACGATCAATGCTCAGAAAGGGAGAGGATAGAGAGAAAAGTACATCAATAAAAATACTGAGAAATGTATAATTACCAAGGATGGTGTGAAAGACCAACCCCTTAGCCAAAGGGCTGGTGAGGTTCCCCAGGGATAGGACAGGAGACAAAGACTTCAGGACAGGATTCAGGACAGGATAGTTACCCTCTCTAAGATACCGACGACTGCGTCGCACCCCTCTCTGACACTTTCTTCCTCCTCGAGATTCTTCCGCGATCTTCTGATCTAACCCAATTAAATTAGGATAGAAGGTTCTGCTTCACGCTCTACATTCGATTCAGAATCTCCCAGCATCTCTCTCAGCATTCGTCATCTGCATCTCTTGTTCTGCAGCATTCTGCAAGACCCCATCTGACTTAACTAACTAAAGCTATCTCAATTATACCTTTCGTTCTGCATGTTCCACCCATTAATGTTTTAATATCATAAAAATACTAAATCTGATTAGTCAGGCAAGGGGGAAGCTCCATCACACCATGCTTACATGTCGTCTAAATCAGTTCGACCATTGTTCACAAACCCATCCCCTTAAATTTTTTTCATAATTTTTTTTCACACACGCATTCACATTATATTTGCAACATTTTTATTAACAGTCTGAATGTGAGTCCACATCGTTGAACTTTTCACCATCCGTTCCAGGGTAGAACACTTTGAGACCTTGGCTCCCGTTCATCTTCCAAGTCATCATTCCGGGTTAACTTTCAGTGGACATGCGCAGTCGTCATGTGACTCAGCTTACTTCAGTTATACATGCGAGGCCCAAATGTGCACTCATGGTAAAGTCCGAAAGACAGATATTAGATTCACAAATAAAGTGGTCACACTGTATACCACCCACCTCTACTCTATTCCCCTTTACTTATTAATACTTTTCCCGCATTAGCATTAGTAAAATAGTGTGTTTTCGTTTCAAGCAAGCAGATGCCATGCACGCGAGTATTTAAGACTCCATTTTAGTTCCTTCTGCTCATGCGCAAGAATTTCCCTCCACGCAATAGCTTATCATACTGTGTAGATGCAGTTGACGCATGCGCAGAAAAGATTTCCTGTTTAAAGCGGTTTTAGTCCTTCGTTCATGTTATTCGCGTTAGTAAACACATACGCAAGCTTCACTAACCAGTGTATTCATGTGGTGTGCATTAGTTTTACACAAAACAATTTTAACAACTTGTTAGTAAGTTAAAGGAGCGGATTGCATCCGAGCAAGTCTCTTTTCTACGAGTCCTTGCTCCATCAATGTGTTTCAAATGGATGCATACTTCTGGTCCATCATGCAACACAAACACTGCTGTGCATTGACAGTCATAGGAATATGTGTGATGCAGTGTCCTAAATATATCTAATTTATATATTTTATAGTTTGTATTTCCCCAATAATTATGGCCATGGCACAATTTTTAACACACTTTTGTCTAATTACCATAATCTGTGTTGTAGTAACTGTAAGGCAATTTACACAAGCCTGATATTGTATGTTCCAGGCATGGGCCCCAAACAGAGCTCCTGAAATGAAATTTGTGAACAAAAAAACATTTTTGTTTTATATATACCTCAATACTGAGCTTATTAGGCCTGTTTTGAGTGCTCCAAATGTTGACAGATAAAACAAAAGAGGATTCAGGCAGAGACTATTTGAGTACCTGCAGATAATCCAGAAAAACATTACTGCAGTTCATCTAAAGGAAGACTAACACGCAAGGTTTTATAAAAAATAATGACAGCTATCTGTAAAATGTATTGTTTGAATCATATAGGTAATGTGGGAATTTCTGTGCATTTATGAAATCACTAAAGTTGGCAAATCTCTGCAAACTTAAGTAATGTACTTTGTTTTCACACAAATCTAAACAGCAACCAATTAAAAACCAATGTATTAAGTTCTATGTAGGTATGTGGAAATGCTGTTGGTTTATGCATGTTAGTTTGCAGTGGTGTTTTGAGTGGTTTTCTTAGGACAACCCCCCAGAAAACAAGCGTACCAAATTCATGACAAAAAAATGCTGCTAACCCATTATCTAAATTGGCGTTGTGATGAAAGCTGTAAGTTACACTATTAACTGATTATCTAAATGAAAGCTGTGAGTTACACCTAGGTAACTTACACCTAATCAAATTGATATATCTGGTATGTACTACAAGGAACAGTCATACGTTTATGGGATTACTTAAAAACTGTTGTCCTGGCAATACATTTACTAAAATATGCCTTTTAGTGATTGGAAAATAGAAACATTGTTTAAGTAACTTTGAAAATCCTTTCTTTTCCATGCAATACTATTTTGCCCTGATGCATCTATTCTTCCTCACCCCACGCTCTGAAACCCGGGGTAAATAGTCCGCTTTCTCACACATTCTATGGTAGTTAGATCCTTACCATTCATTTGTTATATAGGTGTGCAGGTAAGCGTGGGTAACACACTTACAAATGTCTGTAAACAGCCACAACGTTACATCTGTAAAAGTCCTCACCATACTTGCATGAGATCTCTCTGCCAACTCATTTGACACACACATGTAATCTGCGCACTCATATTTTAATGATTTACTACAGTTCTTGAAATTTCCATAACACAGTATAACTTACGCTAACTGGTACAAGGCAACTGTAAATCTGGAAATCTTTAAAAATCGGACCCATTGTCCATATGTTTCATGCTAATGTCCTGCTTATGATCTGAGCTATTGCTCTTTGGAGAAAAGCAAGTTTGCAATCCTACACATTTTCCAATATGGTGCCTGCTCAATGTCACTAAACAAAACCCTCTAAAATAAGCACTTATGATTCACAAAACTATTAAAACATGATTTTCATGAAACTCATTTTTCCATTAATATCCTTTTTAATTGAACCTTTCAGTGTTGGTCCCCATTCAAGTGCCTAAAGGCAAATCAATTCGTAGCGCTGTGCTATATAAACTTCCAAAACAAAATAATCAATATTCATTTTCCAGTGCTCACTCATTTCACGACCCGGTCTGATAAGATGTCACCATTAGCTGTCCACCAAATACACACAATCTTCTTTTCATCAAGGCATTTTTAGTTTTTCACATTTTTTTCTTGACAGCCGAGGAATGCCCCTCATTATGGCCCGTTCACTTTAGCAACCGTGTATGTACATTTACTTGTACAATTTGACACGGTCCAGTGAGAATTGTTAATGATCCGTGAATCTGTTGATTTCTAGGTCGGCTTTAAGAGTGCAGCCATTTCTTCAAGGCTGCCTTTTTTCAGTAAAGGCTGTTACAAAGTAAATGCCACTTACCACAATTGTTTCTTGTATAGAAGGCTCATTTGCTTACAAATATGTTCACAGTATTCGGTGTCTGCACTTCAGAATCAAAATATGCACTTGACACCATGCCTTAAATAACCCTTAGGCCTAGAAATGATGTGTTTCCTTATTACCTCCTGTTTGTGACATTCCGACTAGCCAAAAACAAGAAAATTACATCACTGAGCTTCAATAACCTCTTGCACCACAGGCCAAAGGTTATCAAATCATTCTAGTGCTTGAGGCATTCACCTGTTTACATAATTCCAGGTTCAGTTCACCAAGGTGTCATAAACAGATATGCTTTGAAGCACTAGGTATTATACGGAATAAAGTACCTCCAGCAATATTCACTAATGGCCTAAGGGCAATTGACCGTATAGCGCTATATAGTTGAAAACATTCTTTTGGGGGCAATACACAATAAAAACTCTAACTTCATGATCCGTAGGCTTATACATTCTGCTTCCTTAAGATATTCTGTACACGGGATGTTAAAAAATGAAGTAAACTACTCACACAGTTATCCTTAAATCTCGGATTTCCATGTGTAAGTCTACCATTTAAAGCGCCAGATTTCTGGCTGTGGAAAATCTGCCCCCAAATGTCACAGTGAGTTCATGGTGCAAATGCACTCCCATTTAATTCATCCACTTGGAAATATTTGTCCATGTGAAGAAACCCCTTTCTCTATACCAATGAAATGTGGATGCATTTGAGAGTTTTCCAAACCAAATTAGCACACTTTAGCCACTGTTTTTTGACAGTATTAGTAGGTGCACAGAGAGGTTGCTATGAACATTGGGAAGTTTTGCAAATACACATAAATCTACATCTTGTAAGCGTATTCATTTCATCCCACCATTTGTCACTCTTCCCCTGCCGTCCCCTGGAAGCACCCACGGTACTAGGGGCGTTTTTTTAATCATTAGTGCAGCTTGTACTGTGACACTTAGGCCAAAGGGTGTCAGGGGCCCAATGTACCGGAATCATAGTTGCTTTTTACTCCCCAACCGCGCACTGGTGTAACGAAACTTGCGGGGGCCTCCCTGCAAGGTGCGTGGAGGGGCCCCCTCTGACCTCAATCAGGAGCTCTCCGGCCAGAGTGCTATGCTGAGGGGCCCCCTGGAGCTTGGGGGCCCCCCCGCACCATGGGTGCTGCGGGGGCCTGTGTTACGCCCCTGCAACCGCGGGGTCATTTTTCTTGTTTGATTGAGAGCCAATGGCGTCCTTGCAAAATCTATGCATGTTTCTAACCCTCAACATACAGAAAATTCCACTCGCAGATTTTTTATTGTCATAAGTTCCATCTGCCGACATGAATGTGTGTAAATTCTGCTTCTGTCAATCTGGACCTGCCATTTCTACCTGTAGAAAGCACTTTTTCAGAACTTAACTTTGAGAATGTGGATTATTATATAGTGCGGTTGTGCAACCTCACCGTGTAATAATGTTACAATTCCTTATTAGGTCCAGTTAGGTCTGTTTGTAAAACCGTAGCTCAGTCTTGGGCAGCTGTGACACAGAGCAATCAGGCTTTATTAAAGGAACAAGTTTAAAGCATTAGGAAGAACCAAAATAGCAAATAAGAAGAAAACAGGAGAGAAGGAAAACCTGACACTGCTTTATAAAAATAGCTCATATTTATAGATTTAAATAGACACCTAAATGACAAAAATCCGCAGGAGGGATCAAGAGACAGGATTTTTTATAAGGAAGAATAAATCACCTCTTTTTCACTCAATACAATAAATCATTGTAAATGAGCATGATAGCGAGTTAGGGTTAGCCACTACCAGCACGTTGAAAATGGCTATCTAGGCATGCTTTCTTTCAGAGTGACTAAACAGCACTCTGATGGCTTTCACTGGTCTAGCAAACATGGGAGCACCTCGGAAGGGTCAGGACTTGGTCTCACAGGCTTCACCTCAGCATCCAGCAGTGGTCAGGCTTCTTGGTACTGGTCTTTCCAGGATGCAGGCTTCTCTGCTTTTATGGCCCTGTGACTGCAACAGAGAGACAGCCAAGTGACTCTTGGAGTCAGTCCTTTTGTCTGACACCTGTGGGCAACTTTTGTAGGGCACCGCAAGCAAAGTCCTCACCTTGCCAATCCTCAGGTGCAGTAGGTACAGTCTAGGCTTTGGCGCAGACTGTCTTTGCCACGACCAGGGAGCAGCAGGGCAGTCCTTTGTCGGTCTGCTTACCAAGACACTAGTGATCTGAGGTCTGGGGGCCAGATGTGCCACTTTTATACCCGCTACAAACTTAGTGGTGGTAGCTACTAACTAGCCAATGGGCTACTAGGTCCCTTCCTGCCTAATGATGACTTCCTATGAAGTGTGGCATCTAGCTATCCCAGTATTTACTATGCTTCTTTAACCCTTATTTTGGTCGCCTTTGGGGACGGTTTAATAAACAAAATAAAGTAGTTACATTTTCAGAGACCTCTGAAGGCACAGCAAATAATTCAGATCCAGGAGAAGGCACGAATGCCCCTCCCACCAGTACTGACTCTACTTTTTTAGGAAGAGATCAATCTTGCCCATCCAGATGAGGGAGGGGGAGAGGTCAATGATGGTTCACCACCCCCAGCGACAGTCAAATCACTATCAATGGGGACATCAAGGATAACTAGTATCCATGATAACTCTCTGTTATATCAAGGTCAGGCTATCACCACCACGCCACAG
Source organism: Triturus cristatus (assembly GCF_964204655.1). Classification (NCBI taxonomy): domain Eukaryota; kingdom Metazoa; phylum Chordata; class Amphibia; order Caudata; family Salamandridae; genus Triturus; species Triturus cristatus. Next base: position 585,345,761 of record NC_140591.1, on the reverse strand, counting down.
AGTATGCAGACCATTCCTATTTTTAATTTGTCATCACATGCTATCCTCTACTGAAATCTTAGTTTTGAGTAAGGGACTATTATTCTTTCCTACTGTCCACCCTAACTGTTTTGAACTACAGAAAGAACACCTAAGGTTTTTCAAGAAGATTAGGTTGCACACATTTGTTTTTGACCACCCCTCTACCTACAAGTCTGACACTAAAGGACTCCGCCCTATATCCACTTTTTCTCCGCCCAACAATACCATCCCCTCTGAAATTCACACTCTTGAGAAACTTGTAATGAAAGAAATGTCAGCTTTGGAACAACAACACAACTTTTATCCCATATAATATTTAATTGCTAGAGAAGATAGCTTTCCAAACCTTGAAAAACAATTTATTGGCTGTTAAACCTGCTGACAAGGGAGGGGGAATAGTACTGCAAAGTATGGACAAATACAGAGTAAAAATCATCAGGCAGCTGGATCATAGAGAGCACAATTTCAAACTGTCTACCAAGCCTACCAAAGAGCTTCAGAAAATAATCTTGGACATTACCACCAGAGGCAAGCCAGAGGGTTTTCTAAGTCATAACAAATGTATTTTCCTGAATACTGAAAATCCATGTATTCCGGTAATATATACCCTACCTAAGTACAAAAGGATTCTGAATCGCCCCCTGGTAGACCTATAATTTTGGGGTGTGGGTCTATTTTCGAACCCATTGGGAGGTATATTGATATTTATATTAACAACTGTGTCCCTAACACCAGCTGTTACGTACGGGATAATATGGACCACATGAACCAGATAGAACGTTTCCCATTTAATCAGGCAGACTCTCTCTTAGGTACCATGGACACTTAATCAGTACATATGAATATTCCCCAACTAGATGGTATTGAAGTCCTTAGGAAGTGTCAAATTCCCCCTTCCAGAATCCTCGGGACTGTGCTGATGCTCAATGGGGTCCACCTCTCAACTGCCCCAAGTCCGGAATACAAATATACACGGACTAGTGAGATAGTCAAGCGAGGGAAGGAAAGGGTACGAACGGCAGCGAGGGAGATCTGAGGATGACACAAGAAGAACACCTTAAGTATAACATTCTCCGTAATACCTAGCACATATTATGGCACTCAGATGCAACAAATAAGAGAACTGACTGTAACACGCTACCTGTAAAGAAAAGGAAGGAGCGGTATCAGGAGAGAGATGCTAGTGTTTTTCAGACTTCCAACAAGAAAACTAGCATGGGGAGATAATAAACAGGGATGTTTATACCTGCAGATAGAACACAATTGCGGAAGTTGTATTGTGGTAATAAACACTTTCCCACCTACCCAATTTAGGTGTGGAACAGCCTGGTATGCATAGGCAGTATCTTCTGGGACACCACACCCCCCTTACTATTCTCTCCTGAGGATTAAGTAAACATAACGACCATGTAAGAAAAACAAAACAAGTCCTTAGTACAATAACAGACTTGTACTAATACCCAACAAATGAAGAGCTTTTGATTCAGATTCCACTATATCAAAGCAATGCGGATCTTGGACATAAGGTATGCACAAAAGCAGCACAGTCAAAAGAAAGCTGGGTAGAGCTTCACATCCCGCTCTAATGTATTCAGTACTTTGTTCGCCAGACTCTTCATGAGAATAATGTACCAATAAGCACTGCGTAACACCTGCATCCAGTGTGTACAGCAGTATACAAAGCGAAGATCAAGCAACACTGTTGATTATTAAGCTATGCGCTCCCTGCTCTATGGAAACAAGAGAGCTTGCGCTTAGCCTAGCATAATGTGCCGTGTAACAATGTTCCCAAAAGAACACTTCCCTGCATGAGACCAGGGAAGACTGCCGGTCTCTCCAACAGGGAAATGCGCCGAGTAACGTCACCCAAAAGAACAGCGCTAAACACCCTTCTGCAAGAGACCGCCGAAAGTGTGAACTCGCCAACGGAGGAGACGTGAGCGCATCCATGCAACAGCGCACAGGGAAAGAAGCAAAGAAACACCCCGGGAAGTAAATATTGGTGCTACTAGCACCCTTACCGCCTCGGAGTCAAGAAAGATCAATACCGCTGCTTTTTCGGGATCCACCAAAATAAGCAGCAACGTCCGGAGCTTCATCAATCATTATATTCGGTTTCCTGCCTTTACCTCGGGGTCACATGGGGCGTGACGTTCGTGAAGGCTGCCGGGAGCTGTAGTCTTTCTCTCATTTATCTGGCTTATTCCTGGTTTGCCAGATAATTGTCTGTCAGCGTGAGCCAAACGATGAGCCCAGTACATCCACCTCCTGGAGAACACTGACCGACACATAGCCTGTCTTGGTACCTCTTATGGAAAGCAGCCACCAGATGTGCAGTGTGCACCGCCCCAGATGGCTCCCAGGAGTCCTCCTCAGGACCATATCCTTTCCATGAGACAAGATGCCACAACTTAAGTCTTGGTATTCCGGAAATTTAGAATGCTTTTCACCTCATATTCTTGGTCTTATTGAACCTAAATGGGAATGGGATATTTCTTAACAGGACTATGAGATGGCTTCAAAAGAGAGACATGAAAAACAGGGTGTATACGGAAATGTGAAGGCAACCTTAGTTTCACCGCTACAGTGTTGATGTGTTTAACCACTCTATATGGACCGATGTACCTAGGGTTGAATACACTATGTTTCTTAAATCTGATGTTCTTTGTGGACAACCAAACCAACTCTCCCTCTTTGTATGTTGGGCCAGGCCTACAATGCTTGTCTGCCTGTTTCCTATACTGTTCTTTAGCATGTCGCAAATTGTTCTGTGCAGTACGCAAGGTCTTTCGTAAATGTATCATCCTCTTATGGACTTCTGGGCGCTGTGTGTTATTACTGGGAAGTAGAAAAGAAATGAAGCGAGGATGGAAACCATAAGTACTAAGGAAAGGTGTGTGTTGTGTAGAACTATGCTTAGCACTGTTGTAAGCGATCTCAGCTAACCACAACCACTCCACCCATGCCTCTGTGTTGTTGTTTACATAACACCTCAGGAACTGCTTCAGTGTTTGATTTAGTCTCTCGGTTTGACCATCTGTTTGGGGGTGGAAACTCGTGGACATGGAGGACTCTATTTGTAATTCGGAACACCTCGTCTTCCAGAAGAGAGCGGTGAACTGTGTATCCCTGTCTGAGACGATCACTCTCGGAAGACCATGTATCCTGACCACATTAATTGACAGTAGTCATGCTAACTGTCCTGCAGAAAGCACCTGTTTGCACGCAATAAAATGGCCCATCTTTGTTAAGTAGTCGATGACCACGACTATTGCAGTGCACCCCTGATCCTGGGGCAAACCCACAATGAAGTCCACTGATATTCTTTCCCACGGAGTTTCAGGTGTGGGCAACGGTTGAAGGAGACCCTGGGTTTTCCTATGATCGGTTTTCATTTGAGCGCAGATGGAACATCGTTTCACCCATTGCAAGATGTCAAGACGTACCGTTGGCCATCAGAACTGGTGTAAAGCCCTCTCCATGGTCTTCTTCCCACCAGTATGACCAGCACACGGGAGATCATGACACCATTGAAACGCGAGTTTTCTCAACTCCAGCGTAGGGATTAACACCTGATGCCCCTTCATAGATAAACCATGACGTAACTGCCATTCTGGATGACATTTTAGCCAATCCCTCCAGGTAAAGGACTGCATCCCTCATCTCAACTTCTGCAGGAAGTCATCTGTTTGTATCGTACAAATAACCTTACTGGGTTCTATGATTGCTCTTTCGACAGCAGAATGTTGAGAAATGGGGGTTTCTTGTCGTGTTAGGGCATCTGCCTTCTTGTTGTCTTTACCGGGGCGAAAGCAGACAATGAAGTGGAACTCGGCAAAGAACAACATCCAGCGAAGCTGACGAGGAGTGAGATGATGCGTGGCTCTCATGACCCGAAGATTGCGGTGGTCAGTGTAAACGGTTACTTGATGTTTAGCCCCCATTATCCAGTGTCTCCATTCCGTAAAGACGTCTTTGATGGCGAATAGTTCCTTTTCTGCGATAGTGTAGTTTTGCTCAGCAGGATTCAGTTTTCTGGACATGTATGCGATTGGGTGTAGTTGGCCTGTCGTACCATGTCTTTGGGACAACACGGCGCCCACCGCCACTTCCGATGAGTTTGCTTCTACAATCATCTGTATCTCTGGATTGGCATGTGTGAGAATTGGGGCGGACGTAAAGGCATTTTTGAGCGACTCAAATGCGGTCTGTGCTTCTTCTGACCAAAGAAAGGGTGTTTTCTTTCGTAGCAGTTTCGTTATAGGAGTTACCATGTGAGAGAACTGGTGGATGAACCTCCTATAAAAATTGTCATAACCCAAAAAACATTGGATGTCTCTTGTGTTTCGGCGACAAGGCATTTCAGTGATGGCTTTGATCTTTCTCTTGGCCATCACTTGTTCAGAAGGAGTAATCATTACTCCAATAAATTCTACAGTGGTGACATGAAACTCACACTTTCTTATTTTGCAGAACAAATGGTGTTTCCGTAGAGCCTGAAGGACTTGACTCACGTGATTTGCGTGTTCTTTTTCCCTCAAGATGAGTATATCAGAATATCGTCTATGTAGACGTTGCATAGTTCAAAGGGCATAACGATGTACTCAAATAAACCGTACCGTGTTTTGAAGGCCTTTTTCTATTCGTTGCCATCTTGCATATGAACCAGATGATTCGCTCCTCGGAGGTCAAGTTTGGTGTAGATGACCGCCGCTTTTACTTGTTCTAAAAGTACAGAAATTAAGGGAAACAGATATTGGTTCTTCACGATAATTTTATTCAGGGCTCTGAAGGCAATACAGGTCCTTAACTCCCCGTTAGCCTTGGGTATAAAAAACAGGGGAGATGCCGCAGGAGACCTGGAAGGACAAATGAAATCTAAGGCGAGGTATTTATCCAAGTATAGTCTCAGATGTTGGTTTTCTGGTTCCGTGAGGGCGTAGATCCTTCCACATGGAACCACCGCTCCTGGAAGGAGATCAATTCGACAATCATATTCCCGGTGGGGAGGGAGCTCCTCGGCCATAACGTTGTTGAACATGTCTGCATCTTCCCGGTAAAATGCGGGTAAGACTATGTCTTTTTTCTGCTGCGGTTACAATGTAATGACGTATGGTCAAAGCTTTGAAGGGGTTTGAAGGCATTCGGTTGCAATGCTCTTGGCAATAGTCTGACCGCATATGGGACCATGCGATGGTCGGCTTATGTTTCTGCAACCAAGGAAGACCTGATATCACCCCATACTGTGGGGCCTGGATGATGTTGAATGATAACTTGTGATGATGTGCGTCGCATATTAGCTCATACTCTGGGGTGGTGTAGCAGATCGGTCTGGTTTCCAACTCCTTGCCATCCACCGCGTACACTGTTTCAGGGGTTCCTTTGTAGATCAGGATCACCCCGAATTTATGTGCTTCCGTCTCGTCTATGAAACAACTGGTTGCTCCTGAATCCACCATTGCCTGTAATCTCTTTTGATCTTGATTTATCGTGATGACCATCGTGATGAAGAAATGTTCTGAATTCGTGGGGGAGTCATGATTGATTGAAGGGATCCTACTACAGCTTGATGGTTCCCCTTCCTTCACCTTCAAGCTCTGGAGTTTTCCGCCCCTCTATCGGCTGTGACCGTGGCCACTTGCCCGAACAAAACAAGTGTATCTTGGTTTGATGGGACAGTCTCTTAGAAAATGGCCTTTCTTTCCGCAATACAAACACAGCCCTTGTTTGCGTCTGTGATCTCTTTCACTGAGAGTTAAGGAGGCTCTAACGGTCCCAATCTCCATACACTCAGTCTTAGTTGTTCCATGTTCTATAGGTCTAGCATTTTCATACTGTAGGGTAAATCTGTCCTTCCTCTTGTGGTCGCTTTTCGTTCTCTCAGCCGGTGATCCAATCTCATAGTCAACTCAATGAGTGCCGTACACCTTTGTGGTTGAGGGTCTACTTGTGCTGTGATGTCCTTTAACTCATCTTTAAGCCGTTGATAAAAAAGGGCAGCTTTTTTGGATTCAGGCCAGTTGGTTTCTGTCACAAGTCTTCGAAAGCTATTGAGATACCCTATCAGGTCAGAGCTACCTTGTTTTAGCTCTAGTAGTTCCCTGTCTGCTGAAAATTTTTCAGCCTGACGATCGAAAGTCTTCTCGAAATCCTCTCTAAACGCGTCCCAATCATAAAGCAATGGATCGTCTCTTCGAACTATGGGTACTGACCGTTGTGCTGCTTCCCCTGCCAAATAGAAAATCAGAAAGGCAACACGGGCTTGGTTGGTAGCGATCATTTTGGGCTTACATGTGAAATGGAGCAACGCCTAAGTCATGAAAACCTGCACCTTGTTTATGTCCCCATAAAAATGCTCAGGAGGTGCTAACGGGATTTGAGATGGCATTTCTACTCCCACAGGTGGGGGCACATGGTGTGATGGCCCTCCAATGTCAAAAGGGTTTCTTTGCATCCTATCTACCGTAATTTGGAGAACAGCGGTTTCACTACATGAGGCGGCAAGCTCAGTCTGCACCAGAGCCAAAGCTGCTATGACTTCCTCTAAGGTAGCCATTTCGATATCAGCACAACTAGGATAGGCTATTCGTGGGCCGATTATTCTGTCAAGTTCCCCCTTCCAGAATCCTCGGGACTGTGCTGATGCTCAATGGGGTCCACCTCTCAACTGCCCCAAGTCCGGAATACAAATATACACGGACTAGTGAGATAGTCAAGCGAGGGAGGGAAAGGGTAGGAACAGCCGGGAGGGCGATCTGAGGATGACACAAGAAGAACACCGTAAGTATAACATCCTCCGTAATGCCTAGCACATATTATGGCACTCAGATAAAACAAATAAGAGAACTGACTGTAACACGCTACCTGTAAAGAAAAGGAAGGAGCGGTATCAGGAGAGAGAAGAGGGTGTTTTTCAGACTTCCAACACGAAAACTAGCATGGGGAGATAATAAACAGGGATGTTTATACCTGCTGATAGAACACAATTGCAGAAGTTGTATCGTGGTATGAAACACTTTCCCACCTACCCAATTTAGGTGTGGAACAGCCTGGTATGCATAGGCAGTATCTTCTGGGACACCACACCCCCCCTTCCTAATCTCTCCGAAGGATTAAGTAAATGAAACGACCATGTAAGAAAAACAAAACAAGTCCTTAGTACAATAACAGACTTGTACTAATACCCAACAAATGAAGAGCTTTTGATTCAGATTCCACTATATCAAAGCAATGCGGATCTTGGACATCAGGTATGCACAAAAGCAGCACAGTCAAAAGAAAGCTGGGTAGAGCTTCACATCCCACTCTAATGTATTCAGTACTTTGTTCACCAGACTCTTCATGAGACTAATGTACCAATAAGCACTGCGTAACATCTGCATCCAGTGTGTACAGCAGTATACAAAGCGAAGATCAAGCAACACTGTTGATTATTAAGCTATGCGCTCCCTGCTCTATGGAAACAAGAGAGCTTGCGCTTAGCCTAGCATAATGTGCCGCGTAACAATGTTCCCAAAAGAACACTTCCCTGCATGAGACCACGGAAGACTGCCGGTCTCTCCAACAGGGAAATGCTCTGAAAAACGTCACCCAAAAGAACAGCGCTAAACACCCCTGCGCAAGAGACCGCCGAAAGTGTCCTTATCGCCTTTGAGTCCAGAAAGATCAATACCGCTGCTTTTCGGGATCCACAAAAATAATTCAATCATTATATCCGGTTTCCTGCCTTTACCTCGGGGTCACATGGGGTGCGACTTTCATGCAGGCTGCCGGGAGCTGTAGTCTTTCTCTCATTTATCGGGCTTCTTCCTGGTTTGCCCGATAATCGTCTGTCAGTGTGAGCCAAGCCGATGAGCCCTGACAGGAAGACACTGGATAAAAGAACTAGACCACACCAAGTCCCCACATCATTTATACTTGAGCTACTCCAACTTTGACAGTATTTGTTTTCTGTTTGATAATGATTTTAACCATCGAATCAAAAGCATATCAATGGGAACAATTCTTGCCCCAAACTTTACTATTTTGTTTATGGATGATTTGGAAAGGGAGGTTATTTTATGTAGCCCCGACCCATTTCGCAGTCACACCATGATGTGGAAGCGCTATAGTGACAACTTTTTTTTTATCTGTCAGTGTGATGAAAACATACTGGGTGAATGCCGCAGTTGGTTGAATTCTGAAACTAAGGGCCTAAGGTTCACACTTCAATACATCAAATATGAAGTAGCATTCCTAGACTCAATGATCAAATCTGAGAATGAGGAGCTCTGCAATGCCCTATATCCCAAGCCCACAGAAAGGAATACTTTGCTGGACTATTCAAGTCATCATCCTTGAGTCTTAAGGGACTCCCTTCCTTACTCCAAAATTTTGAGAATTAGGAAGAACTGTATGTTCAGACAAGAGTTTTTATGGAGGTAGAGAAATTATCACAGAAACCTCTTTTTAAAGGTTACCCCCGGAGGTTAGTGAAAGGATCCATGATGAGAGACTGGCATTGCCCCAGAGAATCGTTGCTTGTCCTCAAAGAAAGAAAGGACTCTGACATATTGGTATGCATGGCAGCATTTTCACTTGTAATGAATCAATTAAAGAAATGCATTTTGAAACACTGAACGTCTTGAATGCAGGTGACCTTACACTTGAGAGACCTATTTTTGCATTATGTAAAAACAAGAGTATTAAAGACCATCTGTTTAGAGCATCGCTCCTGCCAACTAAGACCAAGCCCACACTTAATGATTTTTGGGGTCTTCATCCTTTTGTGGGCCATTTTAAGTGCAGCAATTGCAGTAGGTGTGCCTTCACCACTGAATCTAAGGAATTCAATTACAAGAATGGCAAGATCACTCTCAAACAATTTTCTAACTGTAATCACAGTAATGCCATTTATGCCATTACAGGCCCATGTAGTCTAGTATACATTGGACAGACCACCCAAAAGATATTTCAACATAGGAGCCTCCTCAGGTGTAAGGTCATGACTGCCCCACTAGTGGAATATTTTGTGCAGCATAATCACAATTAAAATGAACTACGTTGGCAAGTAATTACTATTGTGAACCAGCCAATGAGAGGCAGGAATATTTAGTCCATTCTGAGCAAAGAGGAACTGAAATGGATTATTCGTACAGACAGCCAACACACTGGATTGAATACATTGGAAGACTGGACTGCCCTACTATGATGCTTCTTCAGAAATTCTAAAGCAAGAAGTTGCAGCAAATACAACGGACTGTGTATAAAGATAAAGATTCTTCGGCTACCCATACTAATATATACGTTTTTAAGTGAGTATATCTATGTGACTCCATGCTCACCCATTCATTGTGAAATGGGTGCTATCTTCAAGTGGGTTTTCACCTGTATACTTATGATTTAGTTCTTTTCCTTTTTCTACCTGTTGTTTTCCTTTTTCTTGTCCTATTCTTCTTTATACTTGTTCCTCGTTTTGTCCTCAACAGCACTAATATTATTATATTTATTTTTGGCTCTCATGTCCTTGGAGACTCACCATAGCCTGAGTCCCCTCGTTGCATTATATTTTTGAAACACTGTCTGGATCTGCTCACTGGCGCCTGTTTGCCTCCTGGTGCCTTTGACTCTTTTTCTATGTTTATTTATTTCTTCCATTCTCCTCCTTTGTGGCTTCGGCCACTTGGAGCGCTTTAAATCAGTTGTGCTAGTTTCCCCGCACCGTGTCATTGTTGCCCCGATTGTATTCCTGGTGAAGAACATCTTTGCTCGCCCAGCTGATTCTTCTGGTTCGGAGTAGACATGTCTACACACTGACCCTGCTGCTCTCCAGGGGCTCTGGACTCCCGCACACTGCTACACACCTGGCTTCAGGTAAGCCATCCTGATGCGTGCAGCCCCTTTTCCTTTCCTACTGGAACATTTTGTTCCCTTAATACTTTATTTCTCACTCTCAGTAGGTTTCAGCAATTTTTGTCTCTGAAAGAGATCATTACGCTCGGCTGACCATGCCGGTCCACGACATGGTTCCATCCAGACGTGTCCCCCATAATAGATGTTGTACAGGTGTGTGGGTTCCCTGCGCCCTGCTACAAAACTTTGGCATCACCCTACAGGTAGGCACCATTTTGTGTAGCATTACTTAGTCTGTTAAGGCTTAATTGGTAGCATAGACCCTTTTATAATGAAGTATGGTTAGTAGGTTGTTCACAAAACTATATTTACTTGTAATGTCACCATTGTCTTGTGGTTTAGCCTCCACTTTTTGATATTAATTAGCCATTTTTTGTTTTATTTCTTTTTCCCCCTATTACTTTCTCACTTTCCATTTGTTTCTGTTCTTGTTTACATATAAATTTTGTCTCAGGCATTTTATTTGTAATGTCCTTATGATGATCCTTATATTGTAAGAGGATCGAAACATCGTCGATAGCACATACTGACCCTGTACTGTATATGTATTGGGATAGGGTTGGTTTGTGATTTAGTGTGTTGTGACATATATAGAATATTGCATATTAATGTCGCTTAGAAGTATTTGCCTGAGTAAAACAGTTTAAAAATTTCATTTGGCACTACCCACTATCTTTTTATTGTATAATAAAATTTTTTTTTTTTTAAAAGAAACTGAGATCCTGATATTTGTGGCAGTAGTGAAACTATTGATTTCATTTCAGATTAATCATGTTTTTTGTAGGGATTGTTGTCCCTTTAAAATAAACAAAAAAAACAGGCATTTCCTAGTGTGGCTACCATTTTCCCTTCAAAGGCGCTTCCTCTTTAAAGCTTATCTTTTGAGCTTTGCCCATTCCGCCAGGGGGAATTCACACATCTTTCCCCGACTGGTCATTTGTTTCTCTTCCTGAGAGTTGTTCTCACCCCTTCTCAGGAGGGCAGCAAGCTCTCTTGGGGACCGCTGCTGTTTGCTACAGAAACCAGCTACTGGAAAACCTGGCCAACTTGCTATTTGAAATTAGCTATTATTAAACTTGACTTGGGCAACAAGTCAGGCTCAATGTATTGAGTCTTTTGATGATTTAAAGTATCAGATTGAGTTGTCCTATTTGAAACTTAGCACTGCTAAGTTTTCAGTGTGTTACTCCATACTCGCCAATGGGGCTACTAGCCTTACTACAAAAAAAGTGTGGTTTTTACTGGTAGTACATGTAAAATCATCAAAACACATTTCCTTCTTTTTCATATAAAGCACCCTGCCATTAGGGCTTGTTAGGCCTGCCTTAGGGGTGACTTATAAATAATAAAAATGAAGGTTTGGACTTTGCCAAGGGTGAAAATGGCAACGTTGAGTTAGCAGTTTAAAATACACTCTACCAGTCTACCATAGCTGACTGTGAGTCATGCTGTGCTTTGTCACACTTGTGGTGGCACAATTAGTGCTTCAGTCCACAAGGGACTCTTTACTTAAAGGCCATGGTTAGACCTGGTCCCTTTACTTGGGACTTATAAGCTAGTTAACTGATGTCAATAGGGTCAGAGCACTGGCAATGGGGTCTGGTTGGCAGCTACCAGGGCAATTCCGGAGTTGAAAAACCAGCAGCATCAGGGCAAAGGTTTGTGGAAGATCATGCAAAAAGAGGCATTACCTCACATTAACTTTAAATCAGGTCCATAAACCTTTTCCTTAATCCGTTGTTGGAACTGGCCCTTTTTGGCAGGGTCATCCCAGAACTTTTTGCCTTCCTCCTGTATTTTGTCTGACCTGTTTTTGTTGGTTTTATGACTCTGGGCAATTTACCACTGCTGAACAGTTCTAAAGTGCATGTGCTCTCTCTTGTAAACTTGGTAAGATTGATCTACACCTGTTTGGCATATTTAATTTACCTGTAAGTCCCTTGTACAGTGGTATCCCCTATACCCGGGGCCTGTAAATTAAAAGCTACTAGTGGGCCTGCAGCGCTGCTTGTGCCACCCACCAAAGTAGCCTTTCAAAACCTGTCTCAGGCCTCTGCAACTGCAGGCCATGCGCGCGCAGTTTACTGCTGCAGTGATTGCATTTAAAGTGTTTGCCACATCTGAAACTCCCCTTATACTACATATAGGTCACCCTTAAGGTAGGCCCTAGGTAGCCCTATGGCCAGGGTGCTGTGTAGGTAAAAGGCAGGACAAGTGCCTTTGTTGTGTGGCATGTCCTGGTAGTGTCAAACAGCCTTTTTGGTTTCTCACTGCTGTGAGGCTGCTCCTCTCATAGGTTTGCATTGGAAATTCCCTAATATGTGTTTCCGTGGTAATTTCTGATAGCAACGGGGTAGCATGGCCATGTTTTGTATGTAATACATCCTGTTTATTGGTGGAAGTGGATTTGTTATTATTATTTTGAAATGCCACTTTTAGAAGTGGGTATTTCAGTGTGCTTATGACTCTTTGTGCCTTGCCTGGTTGTGTATTCACCGTCTGGTGTAGACTGACAGGAGCAGGGAATGTGCATTTACTCTAGACAGTCACAAGGAGGGTGGAGGTGTGTACTGCCTTTCCTGGGTGACTCAGCGCTGGACTGAATAGACCTTGGCTGCATTTAGAGTGGCGGGAGGAGGTGCACCTGCACCTGAATAGGACTGTGCCTGCCTTTCACAAAGCTGTCTCCGTCCCCCTGTAGTATGTCTGGAGCCAGGTCTTGGGATTTGAATAGGGGTGTTGTGCACTTATGAAGTTGTTGGAAGTGCCTCCAAAACAGAGACTTGTGGAGTATAAGTACAGGGGCTGTGACCCCATATTTGGAGACACTGCGTGGACTTGTAACCAGATGCTGCTGGCTTTACATTCTGCACCAGGGGACTTTTGTGCTGCTAGGAGGAACCACCAGTTTGGACTGCTTGCTTTGTTGGACTAACCTGCTGCCTGCTAAAATACTGACGGGGCTGCCATTCTGACAAGTGACCCTGATGGTGCTGGCCTGCCTGCCTTCTGCCCCTGAGTGCTCCCCAGTTGTTCTCCCAGGGCTTGTGGTTTGCCCTGTGTTCTACAAATCAATGCAGCAAGGGTTTCCCGCTGACGTGTGAGGTGTGAGTGCCCCCCTGCCTGCACCTACCTGGGGGCACGGTAGATGATTTTCAGAACAGGGTGAGTCCTCGGTGGAGGCCCCCGCTGCATTCATGCAGAGACTGAAAATATCCACTCCCTGTAATAGGCCTGCAGGGGGAGGGAGGCCTGTTTGGGCTTCGAGCTACAGGTATGCCTTGTGTGGAGTCTCTTTTTATGATGTGCCTAGTGTGTCACTGATGTGTGTGTTTGTGTGTGTATTGCGCAAACACTTTACACATTGCCTGACTACTCTGTCAAGCTACCAAGAGGGTGATCAAGGGTTATCTTTGGTGTGTAACTCCTTTACCCCGACTAGAGTGGTGGGTTCTGCCTGGCTTACGTGCATACCCTAGCCAACCAGAAACCCCATTTCTAACATCGGGTGTTTGGTGACTTGCATTATTCTGATTACCTATGGCTGGATGTACTCTATCCATTATATATATTTCATGGAAAGCACCTTTGTATATGATAAGATTTTTTGCTGAGGGCCACATGTTGCTTCATTGACTCCTCAGATCACTTGTCTGCCAGTCGGATCATTATAAAGATTGACGTGCAGTTTCCCAGCAGTGGGGATTCTCTAATTATCTGAGGGATATATTGCGGGGCCTCTGAAGTAAAACATTCAGCATAGTATTCTCCAGTTGAGCACAAGCCAACATTTGAAACTAAGTAGAGAGAGACATTTTAACTTCCTCATAAACCTGAATTACAGTGGAGGATTTTTTTAGGTGGTGATCAGTAAAGCCATGTTTTGATTTAAAAACAAGGAACCACAGTCCTGATTTAGGGGTTTAGGGGTGTATGCAATTAGTGGGGCCTAGTCCTGCACAGTGGGCATGCCCCAGCTGTGAGTGACTTGTTTAAAGGCAGTGATTTGTTTCTCTATCTGAAAATTCGGTCACAATCAGTAACCAAGCATATTTCCAGAATTATGGGATATACAGCAAATGGACCTTCACAGACAGCTGGAAGAAGCAATGGCAGGCTTGGGTGACAATTCACCAAAAGCCAGTGGCACCGGAAGTGGCATCATGAACCCTTTGATGACATCACAGGATTGACACATTTCACTTTTAGACACTCAATAGCCTCCGATCTACTACAGAGAGGCTGGGTGAACTATAATGTGTGGAATGTAGAAAAGGTAAATATGTTTTTAAGAGCAATCTTTATTACCTTTTCTTTCCACTTTCCACTGCTTTTACGGTAGTTGAAAAAGGAATACAAAAGCACAGATTCAGGGGTAGCAATTGGCAAGTCTTGAATTTAAGATGCTATACTTGTCTACCAATAATTTCATGAGCAATACACTGAACTGAGGTTGGGCATCAATTTCTGAGAATTGAGATGGCAATGAGGCTTAAGAACTGCTGTTCAATCTTTTGATCCCTTGCTTCTTGATGTTGCAACGCCCTGCTGCATGGCCTCATAGACTACACATTGGCTTTACTTGAGGGCATCCTACATGCAGAAGTATGCTTCATCAAGGCCTTTAAGAGAAATATGATCACATCTTACCCATATTGACACTTCACTGGCTCTGTCTGCTGCCCAACACTACCTTCAAGGCCGGCTGCATAATCTACAAATCCATTACCACTAAGGCAGCCCAATAATCCCTCAGGAGACTGCATAAGAATCATACAACACAAAAAGCTCCAGAAGGATTAATTTAGAAAGATTAAGACTACTTTTTAGGAGGTTGGAGTCAATTAAATCCAACCAATTTAGAAGACTTGATCATATGTGGAAATATTCACCTGAATTTATGAAAGCTTACTCTGTATAAAATTACATAAAATATATAGGATTTATTCAAACATCACATTTTCAATACTAAATCAATAACGAGGGCAATATATGTGCATGCAGGACAAAATCTATAGCATACACGGATGAATGCCACACAGTAATTAGATTCAGAGTCCATTCATATAGAAGTGGCATAAACCAGTGTAATAGCACTTACCATGGGAAAGTGTCCAAGAAGCTTCTATTTTGAATGAGGAAGGCACTTAAGGATACTTCTAAAGCAATGTAGAATAGGATGGCGGGCGTAGTGGTGTGTTAGTGGCAGTGGTGAGAGAAGGAGTAAGTAAAAAATAAGCATGTAGGCATACGCACCGGAAGGACCTGAGCAATTCAGTTTGGAGTTCCAAACAATTGGGCTAGATGGTGGGAACAAACGACAAGTTGTCCAAAATTCTCACCTCCAACAACCCCTTTCAATCTGGAATAACCCTATGGAAAAGATACATTAACAACATCTTTCTTATCTGGCATGCCCACGAAGATAACCTCATCCACTTCCTACACTGGCTCAACAATAACTGCCAAGGCCTTACTTTCACCCTCACACACAGCTGAACCTCCATCCCCTTCCTTGATCTCACCATCCACCCCTCTAACAGTGAATCAATCACTAGTTTATACAGAAATCCTACAGAATGTAACACCCTGCTTAAGTATGAAAGCAACCATCCACGTGCCTTACGTGACTCTCTCCCTTACTCGCAATTCCTGCGTATTAGGTGTAACTGCTTCCTCAAGGAAGACTACTTACTTCCATGAAGCCTCTGTCCTTTCCACCAAGTTCTTAGCTCGTAGATACCCCCGACGACTGGTACGCACTGCACTCAAAAGGGCATGGTATTGCCCCAGGGATATCCTCTTATCCCCGAAACCCAAGACCGACAAAAATCGCATGGTATGCGTTACCACCTTTTCACCAGTCTCAAAAGTGTTTTGAAACATTGGACGATACTCAATGCCGGTAACATGAAAATTGAACGTCCCCTTTTTGCATTTCGCAAAAGTCGGAACATAAAAGACCACCTTGTTAGAGCAGCTCTCCCAAACCCCAGACCTGCATCCACATTGAATGAACTATGGGGGCTTGACCCCCTTATAGGGCATGCCAAATGTGGCAATTGTAGTGTATGTGATCTCAATATTGAAGGCAAAGAATTCACATTTAACAATGTTAAGATTAAATTAAAATGTTTTACCAACTGCAATGCTTGTAACATGATTTATGCAATTCAATGCCCTTGTCAAAAAATCTACATTGGACAGACTACCCAGAAAGTACGACTCTGGATTTGCCAGCATCGCAGCAGGATCCGCTGCAAAACACCCAATGCCCCTCTCGGTGAACACTTTTGCAATTCAGGCCATAATGAATATGACATCAAATGGACAATAATCAGTGTGGTCAAGCCTCCCCCAAGAGGCGCCGATGTCGGGAGTCTGCTCAATAAGGAAGAACTCAAATGGATTTTGCGCATTGAAGGTATAAAAAATGGACTAAATAGAAATGAGGATTGGACAACCCTATTGTAATGTCTGACAGATTACTACATCGTATACTCTGTGATCCTTTCCCTGCCTCAATTGTTCAATTTTAATATGTCTAACATACCTTGCCCTGCATGACAGAAACTGCTGTAATTCATGCTGTTCGTCTCCCTGCAATTTTCCATTCCTTTTTTCCATGGTTTATCTCAAACTCTTAAAACCACTCGTTCTGTTACCTTTCCGTGAGTCGCATGCACCGGTAATCAATTGGCAAGCTGGCTTAGTCCCTCACTGATCAGCACACCCTCTAAATCCGGCCGCCTTTACCCTCAACATGGCCGCCATAATCCCCTCTCTAGTTCACCATCACTTTGAGCGCTCTCTTGCGTTATTTAAATCACCTGGCGCGCACTCAGCGCACGTCTGCCTATCGAGCCATAGAGCACCACGCAGACGTCTATCGAACGTCCCCGGACCCCCTGCTTATCAGCACCGCTCGTTACTGCCACATTTATGTCAGCCGATGTCTGCCTGCTGTCCTCCTTCACTCGCTGCTATTAGTTTGCTCCTTAGTAATGCCCCCTTTTCCTTATCTAGACTTCCGAGCCACCCAAGTCATTCAATCATGAAGCCACCGGGCTTATTCTTTGTACGGTTAGCGACCGTTCCCGGACTCCTTGCTTGTTAGCACTGCTTGCAACTGCCGTAATCAGGTAAACCAATGACGGCCTGCGGGCCCGTTTTACTCACTACCACCATCTCGCTCCTTATTAATGCCTCCTTTTCCTTCTCCAAACACTTGAGCCGCGTCAGCTAATCTCTTATGAAGCCACCGGGCTCAATTGTTCTCTTTTCCTTGAACAGGTAAGGGATCCTCCACCTGCGTTCTCATGACCCCACTACGCATCAATGCTCTAATTAATGCCCCCCTTTCCCGTACACGGAGGCCCCTGTGCTCACTGCTCGTCTCATCCAGACCCACGTGCCACACTCACTGTGGTAAGTTCCCTTCCGCTGCGGCTGCCAGACGTCCACACCTCCCACCACGACAGGGTGTAACCACCCCTGGAGTCTACATGCGATATTCAATTTTTATAGGCACTTAACACTGCGCGGTCTTTATTTTACTTAAATGGGATGCTTCCCTATGGTTTACCGCACTCGCAACGCAATATTCACGATTCCATTTGGTCTTTTTGATAGGCACTTATCACTTCGCGGTCTGTATTTTGTATTTTAAGTGAAAGGGAGGCTTCCCTATGTTTTACCACATTGTCAATTCTCTGTTACTTTTCTTCCTTCTTCATTTTCCCCCTGATTTTTGTATATATTTTTGTATAGGCTGTATGTCCTTCAGGCATTTATCTGCTTTTGTCCTGATGATGATCTCAATATCCTTGTAAAAGGGATCGAAAGGTCGTCAACTTTTTTGACACCCTGTACACAAACTTATTTAAATGTAATGTGTAACAACTGTGTTCATTATCGCGCTTGTTTAACCCTTCACATTTACAAACAAGCACTGTGTCTTGCCTGATTGTTTGTTTCTTTCGTTATTTTGTTCACCTTTATGTTTTGGATACATGACTGTGTCCCACTTTATTTATGTTTCGCTTTATCCTCATAATTGTTGTTGATTAAATCTTACTCTCTGGCTGGATAGTAACAATATAGAACTGATTTCATTCCATATTCATTGTACTTGTTTACCTTACCTTCATCAAGGAGCACTGTTTTTTAAAATTATCGCTACCCAAGGTCCTTGTACACCATATTGGATTCCCTTGTTTTGTTTAAAACATATATGATGTTCATGGCCATCACTCTATTTCCACCCGCAGACCTGTGCATCAATGCGGATGAGTTGTGCCAGTGGCGTGATCATGAAGAGGAGCGGGGACAGGAGACAACCCTGTCTGGTCCCCTGACCAATGGGGAAAGCGTGATAGAGGACTCCATTCCTCTAGACCATTGCCGTAGGGTTGGACTAAAGGGCCTTGACCATTCCACGTAAGCTAGGTCCGATACTGGCCCGTGCCAGCACTGACTGAAGGTAACCCCAGTCCACCATGTCAAACGCATTTTCAAAATCAATGAAAAGCAGGGCTAAGTCAGTAGGCAATAGGTGAGAAGCTAGCCAATATAGCAGATTCCCATTCTTGTCTCCCCATCCGTAAACCCTGGCCACTGAGTGTTTATCCATTGTGCTTTGCACGCGTGGGTTCGTATCCCATCCTCGTTGCCAGGATATGTCTTCGTCAGCAATCATTAGGTTTCTGGAGGGTGTATTTAAGAGGGAAAGTTTTCCCCTATGAGATGGTCAGCATTGACGGGAAAGACACCATGACGAAATTTGATTCTTGCTCTCGTATCACCATCATCTTGATACAAACGCTATTAAATATGTTTCCGGATGATAAGTCTCTCCATGAGATGGATATTCAACCTGGGGGGTATGGAGGGAGCAAGATTGACATGTTGGGGTATTTTACTGCAACAATTGGTGTTTGTAGGAAGACCTCATCTGGTAAAGTTTATGTATCCTGCAAAGGTGATGATCTTTTGGGTTGGGCTCACCAAAAGGAGTTTGGGGTCAGTCTACATCCGAGCAAAAACCCACAAGTACAGGTTGATCATATTGACCGCAGCGATAACAAGTTTGTCTAAGAATTCAGTGGTTTGTTTCAAAATAAACCGGGGAAGCTTGTTGGCTACAAGCACAGAATCAGACTCAGGGATCATGCCATCCCTGTAGTAGCCAAGGTAAGGAGGATCCCTACACATCTTCAAACTGCGGTTGAAAATGAACTCAAGAGGTTGGTAGACTGTGGGGTCATTGAGGAAGTCGAAGCTACAAACTGGTTGGCTCTCATTGTCGTCGCGCGCAAAGGGAATGGCGACATTCGCCTTTGTGTGGATTTGAGGGCACTGAACAAAGAGGTGGTGGTCGACAGATTCCCGCTTCCCAACATAGAAGAGATGATCACCACCTTCTCGGATGCTAAAGTTTTCAGCACGCTAGATCTGATGTCGGCGTATCATCAGGTTGAACTACATGAAAGTTCACAGGATCTCACAGCCTTCACGACTCCTTTTGGCATTTTTCGCTTCAAAAGAATGCCTTTTGGTTTGATTTCTGCGGCCGCAGTTTTTCAGAGAACAATGGTGATAATTCTGAAAGGTCAGCCTGGAGTGAAATGTTACCAGGATGACATTATCATTTATGCGCCAAACAACACAGAGCATGACCTACGTGTTCATCAGGTCTTACAAAGACTTCAGGACGCTGGTCTTACTCTCAAAGCTGAAAAGTGCTTGGTCACTTACACTGGAGGCAAGATGGCGGTTGTTTGAGACCGCAGTGCACTTGCGAATGACCTGAACCCGTTAAGAAAGTAGATATGCGAGCTATATTGAACTAATGATATTAAAAGACTTGAAGAAATGCTCCAGGAGTCTTGCCGTGAGGAGATAAATCCTATTGGGAAACTACACACCCTGGGGACTGTAATCGGACTCGCCATTCTAAGCTATCTGGGGAGTGCTTACCTTGCGGCCGAGGCGAGGCGCAATCGGCTGTGTCTGCCGCTGGAGGCTGGTGCTGGCTGCGGCGGATCTGGTTTGCTCCCTGGGATGGCTCCGAAGTTGACTGCCGCTGCTGCTGCTGTTAAGGCGAGAGCGGCTAGATCGGCGCTGCGTGGGGTGCCCGAATCGGCTGGTTCTGGACTAGGAGATGCCGTAATGGAGACACCTGGCTCATCTCAGCCACTTTCCCAGCCAAGACGCGGTACTGCTCAGGGGAAACATCCGGCCGGCCCCACAGTTGTTGATCTGTTGCTGCGGGGATCGGCGAGAGCGGTTCCGGGATGTCGTGGGAAGAGTGGGGTTGGACTCTCGGAGACTGAGAGGGCGCCCCAAACTACACTGGCTGGCATCGACTCTAATAAGAAGACAGAACATGCTGTTCCCGGCCCCGCGGTAACTATTTTTGATAACTTGAATACTCCAGAGGTTTGCAATAAAGTAGGGGCTGATGAAGGAGACGAAAATGCAAAACCCCTTTACCAGTGACACAGCGGATAACAACAGGTTCGATGGTAGTGATAACTGAGGGCATGCATGGCTCAGTTTCCCCTTTGACTGTAGAGGTTGCAGGGGCAGATTTTGAGACTGCCGCCAATGAGACCTTGCTTAACCCGTCGAGCACCTTACAAATAGAAACTGCCTTTCACGATGATGATGATAACCTAGGGGCACCCCCGGTTTTGTCTGGCAATGATGTAAGGGCTGATATTATATCTATCTCACTCCCACTGTTGCCACAGATTTCTCAGTCATAACAGACACAACAGATACAACAGGCATCAGAAACTAGACCGGATGAGATCTATGAACAGGAGAAAGATCCCAGCGATTTTTTTTCTTTCTCAGATAGGGGCGAATGGTCCTAAGATGTCTTATCTACTGCAGATGAGAGTTATAGTGATCAGGAAGATGATCTTAGCCCCAAAACCAAAACTACTCTTAGGAAGAAAAAGAGACACGCAGAAAAAGATTTGGTTTCGGACTATACCCCCACAACTCAACTTACTGATCATCGGAAAACATTAAACTCTATACAAATAGAGCGCCCGGAACAACTAACCTCAGCTCCCCCAACTTTAGATACTATACTTCAAGCCATCTCAATACACCGCGAAGAGAGACGTCAAGATGGACGTAAGGCTCAAGCTGCCATGCGTAAGGTGCAAGGTGTGGTTCGTAAACTAACAAAAACATGTAGTGCATTTGGGGAACGGCTTACTTAGATAGAATCTATAATTGTTTCTACTGAGTCGGAATTGGCATCAAATCAAATACGGGTTGATTCTCATGAGGCACAACTGGTGGATGTCAAATGGAAGCTGGAAGAATTTAAAAACCGCCAGCGAAGGAACAATCTACGTGTACTTGGAGTTCCCGAAGGGGCGGAGGGAGAAGACATACGCTCCTATGTGGTGGAACTTTTCCGCGATTCTATGCCTGAATTAACTGGGTGGAATTGGGCCTTAGAAATTCAACGCGCTCATCGCGTTCCATTTAATTTAAAACATCCAGTAAAAGCAGGGGGCTTCCTTCGCGCCATCCTGGTGTATTTTGGTAATTTTTTACTTCGCCAGGCGATCTTTGAAAAGGCTAGACCGGAATCAAAGAGATCTAGGAATGAGATCTCTTATTTTGTACGTCCAGATTTTTGCCATTCCACCGTCGAGAGGCAGTGGAGACTACGCCAATTAATCAAACCATTTCAGGATAAGAAAGCCCAGGCTTTTCTTAACATCCCTGCTCGGCTTAAAGTGATCTGGGGGGGCAAACTAAATTTTTTCTCTCAGAGATAAAAGCTAAAGAGTATTTAGAGGGACTATCTGGCTAGTTGAGATGTACCCCCCTTTAAAGTTTTGTTACTATGATGTTCTCTTTTCAATGGCTTAAAAAATGTATGCTAGAGGTGGGTACGAAAAGGGAGAAAAACAAAAAATGGGGGAAGGGGGGGAGGAAAAACCAAAAAAAAAAAGGATATGTATAAAAAAATATTTTGTTGAAAATTAAGAGCTCAGCACTTGAATGATAAATGGTCATTCGTAGCACGCTCATCATCCACAGACTCTAGCTGGAGTTTGTATGCCTCAGAAAGGGTGAGGGGTGGGTGTCTGGGATGGGAGGGAAGAGGGGAGCTGGTGGGAACGGAGGAGGGGTGGAAGTCACAAAAATGTTTTAAAAAAACATTGCCGGAAATAATATTGATATATTGCAACAGCTAACAATGATAATTAGAATACAAGCAATAAAAGAACTAAGATATATGTGGAAGATTGATAATGGGCTCTGGATATTTATAAGAAAGCTATCTAGGAGACTATCTAGGAGACTTTAATGGGGAAGCTAACAATTTGTTCCTGGAATGTAGCGGGTCTGAATGACAGGACTGAAAGGGCCCGCTTTGCTGAGATTATTAAATTAAACTCTATGGATATAGTCTGCACACAGGAGACACATATACCCTGGGAAAAAAGAGACGTATTGAAGGTTTGGGGCTATAATATTCTAGCCTGTACAAGTCAAACCGCTAATACTCGGGGGGTAGCTATCCTGGATAAAACGTCGTTGGGATTTGAAAAACGTAAGGCAGCGGATACTTTGGGAAGGTGGGCAATTATAGAATTTATATCAGGTATTACTATTTGCTTGGTTTATGGATCTAATCAAGATGACCCGCATATATTTGAGAATCTTGAAATCAAGCTCGCTTCCTGGCCAAAATCTATAATCTTCTGTGGAGATTTAAACATCTCTCTAGATCCCGAGCCTGGTAGACTAAACCAAACTAGATACATAGGTCGTAAACCTAGAGTATACCGCGCCTTAACCCAACTTAAGATTAGTCATGGTTTGTTAGATCTTTGGAATCTAACGAATCAGTTCGACCCTGGATATACCTATTTTTCGTATCCACATAAAAAATATGTTAGGATTGATCATTTCTTCATAACAAAAGATTTGCTACCTTAAGCTAAAATTATGAAATTACCCAAAATAATTTCGGACCACAACCCCTTAATTTTAGTTATAGATTTAACTCGTTTTGTTAGACACCGGACGAAATGGACGTTCGACAGAAAGCTTCTTGTCAATGAGGATTATATAAAATTCATCAGGGAATGGGCACAGAGCTATTTTGATATGAATCAATATAGTGCGGCTCGAGGGATTGTTTGGGATTGTTTTAAGGCTACTCTTAGAGGAGAAACTATTAGCTACATTGTTAGAGTAAAAAAACAACAGGAACACAAAAATCAACAACTGTTATTTGATCTGGCTAGAGTTGAGGAAGAGCATACTTCAACAATTATACTGGGTGATAACGGGGTTGATATTCTTCATCGCATGTTGATTTTAAAAACAGAATTAAATAGTTGGCTAACTCAGAGATCTGCAGAAACTTTCCAGTCACATCTGAATAGCTCCTACGAAAATGGAGAAAGAGTAGGTAAACTATTGGCCCTACGCACCCGTCAAAAGATTTCTTATAATGCTATATCTTCTATAAAAATGGATGGGCAGGAATATACCTCTGCTGGGGAAATCATTGAGGGATTCCAACACTACTATCAAAAGCTATATCAAGAAGATACTCTGAAAAACACTATGAAAGTCCGGGATGTAATTAAACAATTGGCTATCAATCTTAAACTTGAAAATGGATTAGAGGACCCAACTAGAGATGAATTAGAAAAAGAATTTAACACTACAGAAGTTCAATTAGCTCTCTCTGATTTGGCTTCAGGTAAAGCTGCAGGTCCTGATAAACTGTCCATAGAGATTTATAAAATTTTAGGAAACGTTATAATACCATTTTTATTGGATATGTTTAATGGAGTACAATCAAGTGGAATTCCTCCTGAATCCTGGAAGGAAACTGATATTATTATATTTCCTAAGAAGGGCAAGGCTATCGATAATCCTTCCTCATACCGACCAATCTCCCTGATCAATTCAGATTCTAAATTATACGCGAAGATCTTGGCGAATCGGCTTAGGAGGGTCATTGAGCGTCTGGTCTCCCCGTGGCAGCATGGTTTCATCCCTGGCAAGGGTACTACAGAACACATTCGCAGAGTTATCTCGCTTTTCGATATCATGTCTGTCACGGGTGACCGGATGTCTATGATCCTCCTTGATGCCGAGAAAGCATTTGATCGGGTATCCTGGGAGTTTTTATGGGGGGATACTTGAGATAAATAACTTTGGACCCCAGTTCATTAAATCAATTAGAGCTATGTATGTACTTCCGAAAAGCTCGATTGCAATTAATGGGTAGAGAATCGCATATTATTAATATATCTAGGAGCACAAGACAGGGATGTCCCTGTTCTCCGATTTTATTTGCTCTCTACATCAACCCCTTGATTATCCAACTGCTACAAAGCCCAAAAATTACCCCAATTGTTACAGGGCCTCATGAGACAAAAGTTCTTGCTTATGCCAATGATGTGGCAATAATTACACCAAATCTAGCAGAGGCAATTTTAGAAATAGATATAATTACTGAACAGTTTGGCCGTTATTCAGGCTATTTACTTAATAAAGCAAAAACGAGCATCTTTATGTACTGATAACACTGAATATATTGATTCTAGAAAATCAGACAAAGCTACCTATCTGGGGATTCATGTCTCTCCCAAAATAGGAGATATCATCAAATATAACTATGAACCCTTGATAAAAAATATTGGGAAAGACCTAAGGAGGGTTAATGGTTTACAATTATCTATTATTGGTAGGGGCAATTTTCTTTGAAAATGAACGTGCTTCCGAAATTATTGTATCTATTTCGGGCTATACCTTTGGTGCTAGAGGATAATTTTTTGCATACAATAGAATCACTCTTCTCAAATTTTTTTTGACAGTATGGGAAAGTTAGGAGATCTTTGAAGTACTTAGCTCTACCATATAGTAGAGGTGGCCTTACTATTCCCAATATTACATTATACTACTGGGCGGCTCTTCTCCATCAAATTGCCCCTTTGCTTACTTTGGAGACCGTAAATCAAACTAGCTCAGATATAAAAATACCCACTATTTTTGAACTTTCTATTGGGAAAAAAGCTCAAGGCCTTCTGTTGAAACAAATAGAACCAAGCTACTATAAAAAGGTTACATTTAAGGTGATTATCACTGCATGGACAATATGGAAGAAGATCTCAAAGCTTATGACAATCCCGAAGTTTAATAAATACACTCCCTTGTGGCACTCGTCACTTCTCTCGATGCAGGTTAATGATGATATGGCGAAAAGATGGGAAAGTCTGGGGATAAGAACAATTGCTGATTTTTCCGGGGGAACACTAGATTTTCAGTTTTCTATGCTTCAGAATGTTTTTGGAATTCCCAACAGTCACTACTTTAAGTTTATTCAGATCCAAAACATTCTTAGACTAAAGACTCCTAAGATTATATTGGAAAAGATTCCACTTCTAGATGTTATAGCGAAAAAACCGATGAAAATTGGTATGCTATATAATATGCTTCTTGACAGAAATCCTGATGATCTGGAACATACTGAATCATTATGGGCGATGAAACTCAGTAACCCCAAAGTTGACATTGTCATGAGTCTCTCTTTAACATCAAAGATACTTCTATCACCAAATTTAAAAGCCCAAGTATATAAAACTTTTTAATTTATATTTTACGCCTGCTAAGCTGTTTTCATGGGGGAAAAGGATAGACGATTCTTGTCCCAGATGTGGACTAGGACCTGCTACCTTGATTCATATGTTTTATGATTGTAATAAGCTAACTCCACTTAAAAATGAGCTCTCAAAGTTCTGGGAAGAAGTATTTGGTCATAGATTAGCTGAATCACCTACTTTGCAGATTCTTGGGTATGACGGGACACTGGGGCTAAAACTTGAGGAGGACTCATGTCTCTTTATAGGGACTGCAGTTTCTGGGAATTTATAATCAGGAAAGAGCTATATACTTCACAAGGGTTAGACAGTCAAGAGTTCGTGGCCTTAAGATCTGGTCACTTATTGCCGCCTGGATTAATAATGTTAATAATGCAAATTGATTATAATTAGATAGTAATAATCTGCTATTGTTTGGCGCAATACCAACTGGGATAATCTTTAGATGATTTAAACTGTTCATACATTCTTTATATTTGCTGTCAATTTGTACTGTACTTTTATCTTTTTGAACTTACCGTCTTGTATCTTTTTTCTCTATATTCCGGCAATGCTTAAATAAATAAAATAAAAAAAGCTGAAAAGTGCAGATTTAGAGTCAACGGAGTAAGTTACTTAGGTTATAATATTACTGCTTCTGGGATCCAGCCCAAGAAAGAGCTTGTTGATACAATCAAAACATTGAAAGAGCCTGCAACAAGAGAGGAACTCTCATCTTGTTTGGGAATGGTGGAATATTACAGTCGCTTCATAAAGGACTTTGCCAGCAAAACTTACCACATGAGGAAATTCCTAAAGAAAGACACGGAATTTGTGTGAATTGTTGAATGTAATCAAGAGTTCATTAATGTGAAGCAAGACTTAAACGATGCTCCCTCTCTACAATCTTTTGAGACTTCATCTGACACCAAGGTTGTGTGTGATGCAAGTGGCAAAGGCTTAGGTGCTTTACTTATTCAGACTAGGAATGGAAAAGAGAGTCTAATTGCTTGTATCTCAAGAAGTCTTAGGGATGCAGAACGCAATTATTCTGTAATAGAATGTGAGTCGTTGGCTGTTTTCTGGTACATCATGAGGTTCAAGCAATTCCTCTGGGGTATCACATTTTGTGTGCAAACTGACCATAAACCTTTGGTGGAGGTCTCTGCTAAGAAAGGTCTCAACTCTATTTCATCACGTATAAGAAGATGGGTGGTAGGGCTTCAGGATTTTTCCTTCACTGTTGAGTATGTTCCTGGCGCAGGCAACTTTTCAGCGGATTGCCTATCCCAGCTTGTTGATTTGGACAGTGTTCAGTGTGATTGTTGTGATGATCTGGACCTAGAAGAGTGAGTGTGTGTGACGTGACTGAGGGATCCATTAGCGAGGAAGAGTGGTTGGATGAGCTGATTAAGGATACCACCCTAGTCAAGATTAGAGACATCATTGCCTCTGGTACAACGTGTGGTTCCCAATTTAAGGAATTTTCAGGATGCTGGGAAAAGATCTGGGGCGAGCTCGCTGTTGACAGAGGTTTCCTGTTCAGGGGGACGAGATTAATTCCACCTGAAAATTTGAGAGGTAAAATTTTAAGATTAGCCCATGAGGGACACATGGGCATTCTTAAGACTAAAGGCAGGCTCCGGTGAGATTTTTTGTGGCCCACACTTGGTCACGATGTAGAGTGCTTGATTAGAGATTGTGTGGAGTGTGCTGTCTCTGATAAGGGGCTCAAGACTAGTCAACCTCCCCTGGTTTGCAGAACTCTACCGAAATACCCTTGGGAAGAAGTTGCAATGGATATCCGGGGACCCATAAGGGGTGAGCATGCCACACCTTATGTCATCGTGCTCATGGATTTGTATTCCAGGTGGGTTGAAGTTTCGTGTGTGCAGGATATCTCTTCGTCAGCAATCATTAGGTTTCTGGAGGGTGTATTTAAGAGGGTACGTTTTCCCAGATATCTGCTCACTGATAATGGTGTGCAGTTCTGTTCTCATGAAACAGAGTTGTTTTTGAAGAAGTGTGGAATTGTCCACAAAAAATCAGCTCTGTATCACCCTCAGACCAATGGTGCCATTGAAAGGGTTATCAAAATCTTAAAGGAGGGCATTCAATTAACCAGAGCGAAGGGCCTAGACTGGAAAAAAGAGTTGTCCAAAAGACTCCAGGGCTATAGATTCTCTCCTCCTAGTTCTACCGGGAAAATGTCCTTTGAACTATTCAAAGGTAGGTCACCTTGTGGAGATCGGTGTGGGTGATTTTGTGAAAATCAGCACTCCCAAGGGGTGTGCGGAATGGTCTAAGTTCACCAAAGAGTTACAAGTAATCAAATGCTTTCAAAATGCCGTCAAGACTCATGATGATCGTATATGGAACAAAAGCAGAGTTTCTGTTACCCGTAGTATATCTAACCCTACTTCCTGTTTCAGGTCAAGACCACTCTCAGTTGCAGGTGTTTCTTATAATCCAGGTTTGTATGGTTCATCTGGAAGATTATCACCTGCACATAGGCGTAGTCTTAGAGTGATCAAGAGACCTGCTTATCTCAAAGATTTTGTAGTTTGAGGTGTGTCTGTTATTTTCGCAATTCACCTGTTTATCATTGCTTTTCATTGTGTTCTTTCATTTGTTGCTTTTGTTCTGTTTCACATTTCTTTGTATAATAAGGGAGAAGTGTGATGATGTGACAATGAGGTCACTGTCAGAATCCTCGGGGTACTCTCGTGGAGAGGATTTCGAGAACTGGCAGTTCCAGCGCAATTGTCGTTGGATCGGCTGAATCTTACCTGCACCATTTGTCTTCTGTTCCCGACATCACAGGCATGCCAATGATGTTTGGCAGATTACATGGATTGGAGGTGAATTTCTTCATGTAGACAATGCAATTGTCGGACGGTATCGCCACCAGGATCCGTCTCAAGATTTCTCTCTAGCCAAAGGGCACGTGCCTCCAACTGAGTGATCTCAAGGGAGCGAGCGTGCTCCTGTATGCGGATAAGCCCCTTAGCAAACCCTCATATAGTGGCCTTAATGGCAACCCAGATGGTGCCAACGGCTCCCGCTGAGCCCTCATTATTATGGAAGGACGTTTGCAGTTAAGGCTTGGACATAGGTGTGATCCTGAAGATACCAGGCATTGAGGCACCATATGGGTCGTGAACCAACTCTGGTGGAACCAAGATGGAGCAGGAGAGGTGCATGTTAAAATACGCCTGAAGAAAGAATCTGGGCATGAGAAATATCATGACAATCAAGGGTGGGCATGAAGACAAGATCTATTCATGAATGGGAGTGATGTGCAGCCGATGTGTGTGTATATAGTTGACGCTCGGGCTCCATATCCTCCTTGCATCGCAGAGACCCACAGCAGAAGCCCAGTTTGATAGACGATTCACTCCAGAACGCCTGGATGTCGAGGGAGTTCCCATGGCATCATACTCTGGTACGGGGACCGCATTGAAATCGTGACCGATCACTGTCAGCCCCTGTGGATTGTCCAGGAGGGTCTTGGACAGGTCACAAAAAAAGGTGCCCAGGGCTGCCGTTGGAGCGTACACACTCACCAGATTGACGGTCTGGCCTTTGAGTAACCCAGTAAGGTCAAGAAAGCGGCACTGTGGGTTGCAGACTTCACAGGAAACCGAGAGGGGAAAGGAACAGAGTAGCAAAATGGCCACTCCGTGGGATCCCTGTGTATTGCCCCTGTGAAAAGAACCTATTGTATCCCTTACATGCCAGGAAGGGGAAGTGGTTACCTATTAAGTGGGTTTAAGTGGTTTTCTTGGAGCAGGAGAGCCTCAGCGAAGTGTCAGTGGGCAAAGGTAAGGACTGCAGTGCGCTTTATCCGATCCAGGAGGCCATTAACGTTCCAGGACAAAATGCGAAAGGACGCAATCATGGGGGTGAAAAGTGTCTTGTGTAGCAAGGAGGAGAGGATGGAAGTCACTCTGACTGCTATGCGGGCAGAAGTGTACGCTTGCAGTGTAAGAGTGGAAGCTGGGCCTTAGCAAGTGCCACCTGGAAAATAATGTTGTCTGTGTAGGTGTTGTAAAAGAAACAAGCAAGAAAACAAGCTAATATTAACAACAGAATCCCCACCCAATACATTCTACCCAAGAAGCATCTGTACCCAAAAAGGAAAATTAGAAAGGAAAACAACATATACAGAGGAACAAACATGAGTACTTGATCCCTCAACAACAGAGGGATAGACGACTGTCATCGAAAGAAGTGGACTGACGTTCAGAAAAGAAGGCGCTTGTGTCCTGTGGATATTAAGTAAGACGTTATACTGCAGGACTTTGAGAGAGATCTGTGGCCACCTGTGTCTCTGTCAGCAGTAAAGATGTGGCTTTGAGGGCAATTTCCCGGTCCGATTCCTGGTCCTCCATACCGGAGTCCCGGGGATGACGCGATTGAGAAGGTGAGTATTCATGCCTTGCAGTAGATCTGGAAGGTGTTTTGGATCGATTAGCCTGGCTTCTCTTCTGGAAACAAGTGCAAAATCTTCGCGGCTTGGGTGCCGGCATGCTCCCAGCAGGTCCAGTGGATCTAGATCTTCACGGTGAGGTATCAGCATGGACTCGAAGGGGCCTCTCCTCTGTGAGCCACAGCCAGGCCTTCTGTAGAAAACAAAACCTTTTTAGGAGTTCACTGATGCGCCTGGTCCTTTAACCAACAAAGAAGAGATTGGCACGGAAGCTGGAATATCAAAATAATCATTTATTGACCTCACATGAGAGAGACTGTGTCAATACGGTACCCTCAGGCCACTGTATGAGACAGTCAAAGGAGTACAGAAATCACAGGTCTTATATACTGTATTTACCGCTGAGCATGCAGGGAGACTCAAAAAGAGGCAGTACAAGTGTGCACATGAATAGCTAGTTACATATAAGGATACATAAAAATCGCTTAGTCAATGGACTGGGAGGAGATACAATATTGCTGACATCAGTTAAAATAGCCTGGCAGTTACTCTAAGAGTAGGTGCATTCTAGAAGCTAGGCCTTTCTGAGCATGTGCAAGGCTCTGGCTCAGTGCTGAAGGAGTTAATTATAATTCATGACTCCAGTGAAATACAAAAGCAGGTAACAGTGAAGAGGGAGAAGCACATGGCGAGCACATGGCTAACTAAAATGGCTGCCAAAAACAAAACATCAGTTTCAGCTGATGCTAACAGCCCTTGCAGCTAGTTTCCACACTTCTACAGAGTGTCCAAGAAGTGGGATTTGTTGGCGTGGATCATGCAGAGCCTGGCGGGGGACAGGAGATGGTATAATGGGCCCATAACCCTGAGTTTCTGCTTGACCTCGATGTTCGAGTGGTGTTGCTGCTGCACCTCCCAGGTGTAGTCATGGAAGAGCAGGACCTCAGCTCCTCCACAGTGAAGTTCCGGTTGGGAGCTGGCTTCCCTCAGGATTGCATCTCTGTCTCTGAAATTTAGAATATGCACAATCATTGGTCTGGGAGAGGATCCCGGAAGAGGTTTGGGGGTCAAAGCCCGGTGGACCCTTTCTATGGCAAACCAGGAGGACAATTGGTCTGAGGGCATCCATGATTTAATCCACGTCTCCAGAAAGTTCGCAACCTGTTGAGTTTCAGTTCCTTCAGGGATGCCAATCACGTTCACATTGTTGTGCCTGGAGCAGTTCTCCTTGCCTTCAGCACGATGGTGCAGTTCTGATGCACGCTTGAGAAGACTGGAGACCTGGGTTTTGAGGAAAGTGACTTCATCCTCTACTGTGGAGATCTAGGACTTAAGATCCAGGCCATGGCATTTCTGAGATCTTGGCAGAGTAGCGCCACATCCATGAGCACCTCTCATGGTTTGGATTCCACAGCCACCTGTGAAGTTTGAACGGCTTGAAGGATCATGGCAAGATCTCCGTTTAATGGGGAGCTGTTGTCCCCTCCCCCAGCGCCTCCATGAAGGCCATTCGCAGGTCCAATGGTATATTGCTCTATTCGGGTCAGTGAGGTCGCAGGGCGGGTGTGCTTGTCTTTACCCATATTGGTAGTGCAGTGGCTCTACACAGCACTTTTCTCGGGAGAGACATGGCTCCCTTGCCACAACTCCACAGTCGCACAGGCAGACGCTCATGTGACAATAGAGAGGATCTTCTGCGATGTGGAGAGGGGGCCAGAGAAGGTTAGGCGAGAGACCGCTGGGCAGAGTCGACAGCAATGCGGAACACCCCTACAATTTTTTTTCCCACAGCAGGGCAGAAGAGGGCCATAGAAGGCCCCGGCAGGTGCAGCAAGAGGTTCAGTCCCAAGTGTAGGCTTCTCAGGGTATGTCAGGAGGGGTAGGCCAATATGGGGTCCCACAGAGGCAATCTGATAGTGAGTGCCGCCACAGCTGAAGGCCATGGTGAGCGTGGATCTCGCTAACCACCTCTGGGCATAAAGGTGCGGTAGCTGAAGGAGGCAGGGGGCAGCATACACAGGTGGGGCCCATGGCCTGTGGATGGAGAGACATCTCTTAGAAACACTTAGAAAGAGGAAAATGCCTCAGGATTGTTTTTGTGCAGGAAGGTATCCCTTTGTGCACAAAAATTATCCTGCTTACAATGCAGGCACCCTTGCACCATGGTCCAAGAGTGCCTGCGTTGGCACTAGGCAGCACATTGTGTGCCAGTGCTGGGAAAAGGTAGGTATGTGCCGTATTGTGTTAAATACGGCATATTCCTGCCCTTTCCCTGTAGCACAGCGCAGCAAGGCGACTTACTGTTCTGCACTGTGTGACTTATACTTAAATATGCCCGATAATTTCTCTGATTCATCGGAAAAACTAGCTGGTATCCCATCAAGTCCCTGGTTTAATTTAATGAGCAAAACATCTAAGTTTCAAAAGTGGAGGAGAGAATAATCCTCCCTTCAGAACATAAAGCATTTCCTTTTGCTCCACCTTGAAGTGAGTACATCTATTTGTGTGTCGAGATATATTCTGGAGGAAAAGTACTTATTTCATAAAAACCTTTTGCTCACATCAAGTCCATAAAGAATGTTGAAAAAATAGCATGCCTGCAATGATTGCCCTACAAACCAATGGCAAATTTCAAAACCACAGACGACTACAACAGACTTACATCACCATAAAGGAAACAATATGATATTAAATTAAAAAAGCTAAATGAGTTATAAGACACCCCAGAGACATATAATACTTATGGTGCACTGTCTGTTTGCGCCACGAGATATGCCGGGCAATAACAGGGACACTTCACCCTATTATATGAAATGCCTTGCCCTGAGATAGCTGAAAACTTGTGTCTGCCCTGAAAGCAACAAATTAGTGAAAGGCAAGGCGGAGGTCTGAAGTACCTGCTCTCTCTTTCACAGTTGAGGGGGAATCTGGTCAGAGAGGGGACAGAGATCCCCTCTCTGTAACCTGATTTTGTATGTTCTCTTCTGTACCATTGAAGGTTACTTTGATACTAGGGCAGGTTGATCCAGTACTTTATTTTTGAACCATGGATAAGACTTGTCTGGTATGGTTGCAAAGTTACAACACTTATTGATTTTGTTTGATTATTTCCAAGATTTACATGCTTCTTATGTTTAGGCTGCAGAGGTTCTTGGTATATCCAGGTCCTTTACAAACCTGTTGGGGGGATAAGCTTTTTGTCTGTCTCCTACTGGCAATCATGTGATGCCACTTACGTGCCAGACAGCATGGAGAGGGGCCTTTCTCCACTGCCTCTCCAAGTGATGTTCATGTTTCTCAAAGATAAGATATGTAGGGAGAATCATATGTTTAAACTTGTTAAAGCTATTTTGTATTACAAAAACATGGTACTTCCTGAGCCCCTTATATCCTTGATGTCCTGGTTTCACAAAACTAGAGCATCCAATACTATAGCAGACTAAACAAGGCGGAAGGAAGAAATTGTGTACCGTGGCCCAAGTTCATGATTTTGCACCCAACCTGCACCCCTTTATAAATGTTCTCCTGCCACTTCTCTCTGTCTTCAAATAAGACCACCACACTCTTTATCATCTACTGGCCGGCCACCTGGACCCAACTCCAACTTCTTAGTCGACATGTCTGATATTTTCACAACTGCCTTCACTTCCTACATCTATCCACTTTATGCTGTGAACCATAGGTATCACCCAACAAGTTAAACTCCCAACACAAACCAAAGGAAACAGCCCAGATTTAATCTCCTCCAACATTGCCAACCTGACATGTCACCCTGCCAGACATGTGGGCTGACCCAACCATGCAACATACAATGCCTACCCATACCTCACCAACACACAATGGACAATATAAACTGACCAAATGTGTCACAAGAATATTCATGATCTGTTAGAAAATGGGGGTCTCTAGTTGGCAATGGTTTGCACCTTTGTCCAAATAGGGACCCTTGCTTCCAGTCCGGGAAAGGGGGATACACTCCTAAAATAACCCCTGCTCACTCCCTTGGTAGCTGGGCACGAGCAGACAGGCTTATCTCAGAGGCAGTGTGTAAAGTATTTGTGAACACATACAGTAGCACAGTGAAAACACTACAAACGGACACCACACCAGTTTAAGAAATAAGTAATCTTTATCTAAACAAGACCAAACGGCAAAAATCCACAATACAGTATCAAAAAATAGGCTCTTCAATGGTAGAAATAGATGATCTCAACGCAAGTTGTAAATGCAACACTTTTCCCACAAATTACCTTAGATGCATCACGCAAAACAAACAAAAGAGACGCAGGAAAGGCAATGCATCAGTTCCTTGATTCGGGGGAGGCAAGGCACCCGTTCCTTACTGCAGCACAGGGGAGGCGATGCGTATGTTCCTTATCGGAGAGGAGGGGATGCGTCTGTATCTTACTGCATTCCGGTTACGATGCAACAAGATGGAACCTCGATGCGTGGCGACGATCCGGGGCGGTGTGACAAAATGGCGGCTCCATGCGATGCGACGATCTGGATGATGTGTGAACATTTGCAGCCGCACGGCAGGTGCTGCGGCGTTCTTTTCAGTGATGCATCGGGACTCGGTGTGGATGCGGTGCACTTCTTCTCCATGGCTCGGCAATGCGTCGGGACCAGCTGGGGGCGACCTTGGGACATATGGTAGCTAAAGGCAATAGCACCAGATTATGGGGTGCGAGAGAGGACCCAACACTGGCCTCATGGTAAAAAGATATGGACTGGTGTATGTTTAGAGAAAAAACTGTCTATTTATCCAGGGAATGTCCAAAGAAATGGTCTCAAGTATTGGCGAAATGGAATGAATATCGCAGATATATATGTGTTTCCCCGTTACTCCCTCCCCTCCCCACCCTCGATGAAGATATTTCAGCTAATTAGTGTATATTCTACATATGTGTGATTTTACCTGCTTACTGTGCCATCGCAGCCTCTTGTCAGATGCATAGAAGTATTTATGTATCTTGTTTTTCCATCATGCTATTGTATTATTGCAATACTGCTCTTTTTTTTAAAGTGGTGGCTCGATGCAATACAACGATCCGGACGATGCGTGAACATTTGCAGCCGCACATCATGTGCTGCGACGATCGTCTCGGCGATGCGTCGGGACTCGGTGTGGATGCGGCGCGCTTCTTCTCCGTGGCTCGGCAATGCATCGGGACCGGATGCAGCACGCGTCTTCTCCGTGACTCGGAGATGCGTCGGAAATCGGTGCAGATGTGACATGCTTCTTCCTTGTTGCGTCGATCTTCCAGCTTCCAACAACACACAGTCTCTAGAGGTCCTAAACAGCAGCAGGCACCTCTTTGCAGGTTGGAATTCCCAGCAAGGGAATTCAGGGGAGCTGGGAGGGAAGTCTTTGTGTCCCTGAGACTTCAGACAGGAGGCAAGCTCAATTTCAAGCCCTTGGAGATCTTCCTCAAGATGTCAAAGCAAACAGAAAAGTCCTTTTTCTCCTTTCCTTGGCAACAAGTAACCACTGCGGGTCAACCCCAATGGCAGATTTCAGGGCATCAAAAGCTTTCTGGCAGGCATCAGTCCAGTTCACTTTCTTGGGCTGCTTCCTGGAAGTCAGCCCTGTCAAGGGTGCAACAATGCTGCCATACCCCTTAACAAACCTCCTGTAATACCCTGTGAGTCCTAAAAAGGCTCTCACCTCTGTCTGGGTCTTGGGGGGTTCCCAAGCCAGAATGGTATCAATCTTGGGCTGTAGGGGCACCACCTGGCCGCTCCCAACCTGGTGCCCCATGTACACCACGGAACCCTGCCCGATATGGCACTTACTCTCCTTGATCGGGAGGCCTGTACTCTGCAGCGCCTTCAACACTTCCCAGAGGTAGTGCAGATGTTCCTCTCAAGTGGCACTGAACACTGCAATGTCATCCAGGTAGACGGCACTGAAATCTTCCAGTCCAGCCAACACCTGGTTGACCAACCTCTGAAAGGTGGCAGGGGCATTCTTCATCCCAAAGGGCATCACCTGGAATTGGTAGTGCCCATCTCATGTGGAGAATGCTGGCCTCTCTCTTACCCCATCAGTTAAGGTGATCTGCCAGTACCCAAACATTAAGTCAAACGTACTGAGGTACCGTGCAGACCCCAACCGATCGATGAGCTCATCAGCTCTGGGGATGGGGCGCTCGTCAGTCCTGGTGACTGAATTGAGCCCTCAGTAGTCCACACAGAACCGGAGTTCTGGCGTGGCACCCGATGCGGCAGCCTTTGGGACCAAGACCACTGGGCTGGCCCAAGGGCTGTTTAAGGACTCAATCACCCCTCGCGCTAACATCTTGGAGACCTCCTCCTTGATGCAAGCTCTGACCCTGTCAGTCACTCTGTAACTCTTATGTTTTACTGGAGAACTGTCCCCAGTGTCTAAATCATGGACACTCCATTGAGTGACACCGGGAGTCAGGGAGAACAGATCAGGAAACAGTCCCAACAGCTGGCGACAGTCATTCTGTTGCTCAGGGGTCAGGGTGGTAGAGAGGTTCACACCATCCACTGACCCATCTTGCTCTTTTGCAGACAGGAGGTCAGGAAGAGGTTCAGTCTCCTCTTCCATCCCATCATCTGTTGCTAGGAGCATGCCCACTTCGGACCTCTCCAAGTGGGGCTTCAGGCGATTCACATGCAGGACCCACAAAGGGTTCGTAGGAGACTGCAAGTCCACCAGGTGGGTGACATTACTCTTGCGCTCCACCACCTCAAACGGTTTGGTCCACTTATCCTGTAGCGTGCAAGGCTCCACTGGGGCCATGACCCAAACTTTTTGTCCATGCTGAAACTCGATCAGAGTGGCATCCTGATTATACCAACGTTTCATCTCCTCCTGGCTGGCTTCCAGATTCGCCTGTGCGAGTTGTCTGAAACACCTAGTCTGGTTTCTGAAGGCCAGCATGTAGCTATATACAACCTGAGGAAGCTTACTGGGAGCTTTCTCCCAGCCTTTTTTCATCAAACTCAGAGGTCCTCTTACAGGGTGACCATACAATAGTTCAAAGGGTCTGAACCCTAAGGACTTCTGTGGCACCTCTCTGTAAGCAAACAGAAGGCATGGCAAGAGGACGTCCCACTTACGCCTCATAGGTTCCTCAAGACCCATAATCATGCCCTTCAGAGTCCGGTTGATTCTGTCAACCAGGCCATTACCTTGGGGGTGGTGGGAGTGGTGAACCTTTAGGTTACACCGCACTCCTGCCACAGGGACTTCCTATACTTGGATATGAAGTTGTTACCACAGTCTGACACCCCCTCTCTGGGGAACCCCACACAGGAGAAAATCCCCATCAACGCATGACCCACCACGGGGGTCATCACAGTCCAGAGAGGGATGGCTTCCGGGTACCGGGTCGCATGATCCATTAAGACCAGGATGAACCTGTTGCCCATGGCCCCACAATGTCAATGTCCACCCATTCAAAGGGGTGCTGACCACAGGGAAAAGCTGGAGAGGAGCCTTGTGCTTCCTCCCACTCTTACCACCTTCCTAGCAAGCCTGACAGGTCCTGCAATGAGTATCTGAACTCTTGCGCATTTGGGGCCAATAAAAGTGGGTGACAAGCCTCTCAAAGGTCTTGTTTTGCCCCAAATGTCCTGCTAAAGGCACATCATGAGCCAGACCCAGTAGGAAGGCTCTGAAGTGCTGGGGTTCCACTAGCACACGGGCTGACCCAGGCTCAGCAACCTTAGGCTCGCTATACAGGAGACCATTCTCCCAGTAAATCCAATGTAATCCAGACTGATCACCTGCTGCCTGTTGCCGCAAACCCACAAGAGAAGGGCACTTCTTCTGCTCCTCACAGAACCCTTCCCTAGAGGGACCTCCTTCCTGCTGGCAATGGGTCAGCTCAGGCAGGTCCCCCAGTTCAGCTACTTGATCCCCTGTAGGTTCCAGGGCATCCCCCTCAACGTCTGCCTCCTCCTGGGCCGTGGGAACATTGGGGGCCGGTTTCCCGCAATCCTTGCCTCTTCTCTTTAAGGCAGGCACCTGGGCCACTTTCAGGCTCCAGGTCCTCTTGAACACCCTTACCGGCTGCCATTGACTGAGTGGTCACACACGCCCACTCTGGCAGACCCAACATCTACAAATGAGACCTTCTCTCCACCTTAGCCCAAGGGGAGCTCTCCAAATCATTACCTAGCAGACAGTCAACAGGCATGGCTGGTCTCACAGCTTCTTGAAAGGTACCTGAGACCCCCCCCCCCCACTCAAAGGGAAACTGAGCCACCTTGCACTGACTCTCTGAATTGTCAGCGGCAATTACAAGGTAGAATGCTTTGGGGATCACCTGCTCTTCAGACACCAGACAACAACTGACAGCTGTCACACTGGCTCCGGTGTCTCTCAGAGCCTCCACCCTATGGCCATTGATGGTCACCCACTGCCTGTACTTCTTAGTGTTATCAGGCAGTTGAGTCCTAGGGACCATCTCACTGTCTCCTAAAGAGACTAGGGACATCTCTGCGGGACCCCACCCACCTTGGCACCCAATTCCTCTTCCAAGGCTACACATCTGCCGGGGCGGTGCACCAGTGGGTGCTGCGTTAACCTTTTTGGGACACTTGGGATCCCAGGAGAAGTGGCCAACTAGACCACAACACAAACAGGTCTTGGGACCCCTCTGAGCAGACTTATCTGTCGGGCCCCATTTCTTCTCAGTGGGAAGCTGGGAACCCTTGCCTTGGTTCCCTTGGGGATTACTTTGGGGCCCATTCTGGAACTCCTGCTGTTTACCCTTGTCCCCCCCACTCTTCTGCTGGGAACCATGCCCACCTTTGGCGACGTCTCCAACATGACTCTCGTGGACCCTGGTACTGACCCAGCGGTCCGCCTCCACAGCAAGCTCTCTGGGCACAGTTAGCTTACTGTCAATCAGGTGCTGGCGTAGCTCTGGAAAACAATTACTGTACAAGTGCTCCCATGCAACCAAATCATAGAGCGCCTGAAAATCATTCACTTTGCTACCCTTCACCCAACCATCCAATGCTTTGCAAAAAAAAGACACATACTCCACCCAGGTAATAACCTCCAGCTTCTTGCAATTCCTAAATGTCTGCCTATAAAGCTCTGGGGTCAATCCATACCTGGCTACCAAGGGTTCCTTCATGGGGGCATAGGACATCTGATCCTCAGTGGGCAGAGCTAGTAAGATTTCCCTTCCTTCACCCATAAAGCGGTTCCACAACCCCTCTCCCCAATCTCTCTCAGGGACACGGTGGAGCTTCATCACTACCTCATAGGCCTTAAACCACTGCCCAATTTCCTCATGCTTTATAAAGTCCTTAATAACCTCTTTGGGAATATATACTTTACTTTCTACAGGCACTGACGGTGTGCTGCCACCAGAGGGAGTGATCTCTAAGCTCTTTGCTTTCAGCTCCAGCTCCCTCACTACTCTCTCATGCTGTAAAAGCATCTTCTTCTCTTCCATGGCTAACCTCTTATCTTCTGCCTCCAATTTCTTATTCTCTATGTCATTCTAACTCCCCACTTTGACCTTGGTTAGCTTCATCTCATGCACTCTTCTTTTCTCCCTGTCCTCCATCTCTTCTGGGGAAGGGCCCTTTGAAGAGACACTGCTGCTCACTCTGGAATGTACTTTCCCCCCAGCCAGGCCCAATGGCCACTCCAGCTGCCCATCTACATTATCTGCCTCCTCCCTAGGCTCTTCAGGATGCTCACTGGCATTCCTAGATTCCAACCAGGCCCTCAGCGCCTTTTGGAACTCATCCTTCCTGGTGAGGCCTCTCACGGAGACTTTAAATTTCTTGTAGATGGTTTTAAGCTGTGGCACAGTGTAGGTATCAAACCTTTCTTCTTCAAACTCAAGATCCACAGATGCAATGGATGCTACTTTGCTCATGTTGAAAAATTGGCAGTTCTCCCAAAAAATAGAAGTTTCACAGAAAAAGTTATACCCAAATGTATCTGGTCGCGTAATGGTCTGCACTCACTAGTAGTGTACACCAATCACTGGATGTAAATCACAAATGCAGGTCCAAATCCTCACCGCTGACCACCAATGTTAGAAAGGGGGGTCTCTAGTTGGCAATGGTTTGCACCTTTGTCCAAATAGGGACCCTTGCTTCTTGCCAGGGAAAGAGGGATACACTCCTAAAATAACCCCTGCTCACCCCCTTAGTAGCTTGGCACGAGCAGACAGGCATATCTCAGAGGCTCAGAGGCAGTGTGTAAAGCATTTGTGAACATCTACAGTAACACAGTGAAAACACTACAAGCGGACACCACACCAGACTGCCAAACTCGTAATCAGGCAGCATGTCACATGTTGTCACACTGACACCCACCTTGGCTTTAAGGCACATGTTGCTCAAAATACAACAGCAATGGCTTTTCAGACTACAGAACTGAAATACAAGCTCTGATCCTCTTACACCTTGATAGAGGCAACACCCTGCTCACAGGGATTCTAGAATACCCCCCACAGCACTCTAAAATTTGACCCCTACACAGCAGCCTGTCCTATCATAGGTCCATGGAACTTAAACATTACCAGTGGCGCAGCAATGGGGGCAGACCGCCACAGGCAACACAAGTTTTAGGGGCTGCGGTCTCCCCGCACCCCCTAGCTCGTACCAGCAGCTGTTGCGGGGCGGCTGCCACGCAGGAAGAACCATGAAGGATAAGATCATTTTATGGGTAGCTTATAAGTTCCATAAATTCCACATTTTTACAGGTCATCACATGTAAAAATGTGACTTGCACTTTCAGCAGGTGTGTGGATTTCTTTTAAAGGACTGCACTTTCCAAATTTGTTTACAAGTGACAGCGAATGGCTTACAAAATTTGAGAATAATCAATTTTGACTAGTAAAATACTAGCCAAACGTCTCCTTCCCTACCTTCCAAAATTGATCCATTCCGACCAATGTGGTTTCATACCTGGTCGTAATACATCCCTTAATATTAGACGCCTCCATTATATAATGGAAACTGGTGCGGATCTCTCAAGCACAACTGGTTGTATTTCCCTCGATATGCAACAAGCATTCGATACACTCAACTGGACATATATGCTGGCCTCTATGGAAAAATTTGGCATTCCGAGAGGTTATTTACGTTGGGTTGAAGTCTTGTATACTGCCCCCAGAGCCCGGGCCAGGACTGGCTCTCATATTTCCCCTGTCTATTCCATAGCAAGGGGCACTAGACAGGGCTGTCCCCAGTCTCCATTATTATTTGTCCTGGCGCTAGAGCCCCTACACATTAAACTTCGCAAAGAAGCTACTGGTCTGGTGATTCCAATTAGGAATACAACACACGTAGCGTTAACGTATGCGGACGATATTATACTTTATTTGAAAGACCTTACTACTGATTTGACACCTATTCCATCTATATTTAAACATTCTGAACAAGTATCTGGCCTCGCTATCAACGCGTATAAATAGCATGCTTTCTATATGCGATATAAAGACACCCTAGATCCAGTTACATTTGGCGCCCTCACCCTATCGACTGCCCAACACACTTTTAAATATTTAGGTATACAAATTTATAGGACTCCCCATGACCTATTAGATGGCAACTTGTTGAAAACAATAGGATCACTTCGAGCACAGGTCTCTTTATGGACTTCGTTGCCATTGTCTGTGATGGGCAGAATCGCCATCTCTAAAATGGTCATGCTCCCTCGCCTCATATTTCTTTACTAATATACTGGTCTTGATTCCAGCCAAAATCTTTAGCACACTTGACACACTTCTATCAGAACTCGTTTGGGGTAGGGGACTTAGAAGAATGAGTCTGGCTAAAATACAGTTGCTTTCTGAAGAGGGAGGTCTTGGTGCTCCCGACTTTCGGGCATATTGTATGGCCAGTCAATTACAATGGTTATCTTACTGGCTCGCAGGCCAACATCTCCAAGAAATAGGTTATACAACACAGCTTCTTGACCAGGGTACCCTTCACTCCCTATTGCTGCCACATGCTAAGATTCCATCTGCTGGCCCTCCCCTACTTAAGACAGCATTAATGTACTGGAAGAAAGCATTAAAGTACACTAAAAAGGCCTCTCCATACTCTCCTAACATTCCCTTGCTTGGGATACCTACTGCAACCGGGTTAATCTCCAAAAAGGTTGTGGCCCCATGGGCACAAGAGGGTGTGACGACGATTGGAATGTTATTTATAGAAGGTATTCTTGCTGATCATGACAACTTTACTTGCACTCAGGGGGTTCCCCCTACACTGTTTCTCCTCCACGCTTCAATATCTCATTACATTAAACTCCGCTGGTCCCCTCCTGGGGCCGAACCGCCTACCCATGAGCTAGTCTATGCAATATATCTTTTGGGAACAGGACGCCATCTCACCCGCTGGTTATACAGGGGTATTAAGGCATACTCGAAAACATCACTAACCCCAATCCGAGCCAAATGGTCACTGGAACCTAACAAGGTACTGACGGATAAAGAGTGGGGCTCCATGTTAGAATTTCCCAAAAAAGTATCACGCAATGCTAAATTCAAATATATACAGTATATAATTCTACACAGGGCATATCTCACACCGCACCACCTCAATAGTATATACCCGAATGCGCAACTCTCTTGTCCTAGGTGTCGGGAGGCAGATGCGGACCTGCTTCATATGTTATGGGGGTGCCCACGACTGAGAGTGTTCTGGTGCACTGTCATCTATAGAGTGCAAGAAGTTACTGGCACAGATGTCTGGACAACAGCAGATAGTTGTCTGTTGGGACTTCATTGACATCCAAAGGGGCAGAAGGTCCAGTTCAGATTTGCGGACTTGGCAGTATTGCTGGCGAAACATGCCATCACCATGAGATGGAAATGCCGTTCCCCTCCTACACCACTTTCCTGGCACACAGAAATGACACGTTGGGGTACTGAAGATAGCGTGATTATTAGGCAGGAAGAATTCCGTGGTTTGCGTAGGATCCCTAGTTCAATGGAATGGGATCAGTTGTTGGAGGCATTCAAAGCTATCGACCCCTCGTCCCCTCCGGCATCGCCAGATAGGCCCAACCCACACACACATTCCATATCCATAATAGCGCATCCGACTCAATGATATATTATTACTTGCTTTTGCCTAGGGAATTACGAATGTCTATGCTTTATATGTTTCTTTGTTTTTACAAAAACGAGGACAATCTGTTGTTACAGTTATATACATTCAGGACTCAGGTGAACCGGGGGGGCTGGAGGGTAGTTATTCTTTTTGTATTGTATCAAGTTATAGACCACTAACTGAATATGTATCCTATTATATTTGGCTGTTTTATCAAACCGAGTGATCCAAAATCCTTACATGGTCTGTTATTCCATCGGTGGCCA
Source organism: Triturus cristatus (assembly GCF_964204655.1). NCBI lineage: Eukaryota > Metazoa > Chordata > Amphibia > Caudata > Salamandridae > Triturus > Triturus cristatus. Next base: position 585,302,442 of record NC_140591.1, on the reverse strand, counting down.
TTATATATAAGACACTATATTTTAACTCATTACCTAGTTGCCTCAGTTGTATAACGGATTGCTATTTCAACACTATATACTCCATTGCCAAATTATGAGATATGAATGTATTAAGAAATATGAAAATTCAATAACATTTTGTTTAAAAAAAAAAAAAAAGAATAATCAATTTAGGCTTGAATACACTACTGCAGCTAAACAAAAGCAGCCTTGTAAAAAAATTAAATGCATAAAGTGGGAGGAGACACATTATCTAAACTGGATATTGAGCGATCACTGCAGCAAACTTCTGTGATGCATGCACATAAAGAGGGCATGTTTACTTAGGTGTGTAAGGCAGAAAATCGTAACCCCGATATGCAAAATGGTCCTTTTTTGAAGTATTTATTTTCAGAACGAATACTTGAGAAATATTACCTAAGAAGTGTTCTTTACTAGTGTCAATACAATATCATGATTTAATGGAGAACTGAGGTTATACTGTCGAACACCAGAGGTAGGAGTGACAATGCTGCATTCAAGTAAAGAGTACCAGTGTTACTGGAACAAACCAGCAAGCTTGAACAGATTTAAAATGTTCTTGAACATGTAGAATCTTTTTTATTATTTAAATACTTTTTTTGTGCTCATTCCCCATAGGCTTATACCCCAATGTTCCAAACTCACGCTCTAATTTTTACGGGATTGCCACACCAGAGAGGTATTTAGCTTTCTTCGGCATACATCGGTATACAACAGAGTATCGAAGAGCGGAAGCAAGAATGGGTGTAATCATTGGAAAAAATTAGTTGGAAGTCATAGAACCAAATTTCCTACCACACTCCCATTAGAATTGCTCTGTTCCAACAATGTCATCAGTGGTAATCAAAACATATACCTCTAACAGTCATATCTATAGTATCCATTTTCAATGCATATATTCCAGAACTGAGCCATTCATCAAACGTCAGAGGAATACCCGCCATCCATTTCCTGCAAATTTCCCTTCATGCCAGGAAAGTCAATTAAAATAGCAATTTGGTTCCGTCTTTACTCAACTTCACCGGGTCCTCCATGGCCACAAAGATAATTAGGGAAAGGATTACTTAGCCCAAGGATGTTCTTTTTCATGCCTTACCCACATTTTCCCGGAAGTATTGAATCCTGGGGCATTCCACAAACATGTTCATATCATTAGCCTTCTTTAGTCCACATTTCATACATTTAGTTGCGCCCTCTTTCCCCATATTCAAGATCCTGAAGGGTGCCCAGTATTCTCTGTGAAGGAAAAAAATATGTGTTTTCTTTAAACTAGCGGGTTTAACAATACAATATAGAGTGCTCCTTGATACCTGCCATAGTTCTTTTAACTGCATCTTTGGCAAGTATCCTCCCCACAGCTCTTCTTGGAGTTGAAACTCCCCATTAGCAATATACATCATCAACCAATACCATCTTGAGACTTCCTTCCTCCTTGGCATTCCTTACATTAGGCTTTCTTCCAGTTCATTGGTTTCTCCTATTTCATAGTTCAACCTTAAATATTGATATAGTCTCATCCGTCGCCACATAAAGTTCGTCCGATGGGAAGAGCTTTCCATCCTGTATGAGTTGGCCATATCTATGGATGCCGACCATTTTTAAAGGGAGTGGCAACTTGCCCTGGACACATGCTGGTGAGCCCAGTGAGTCCCAAATGTGTGAAAATTTATTGTAATACTTAAGCCTTGGGGCCTTCCTAATTCGATACCAAAGTACAGCCATTGCTTGCGGCACCCTCAACAATACTGTCTTTTAGCACTTGGGATGTCCAAATTTTTATAGGAAACATGTGTCCCTGCCTTTGATGTCATTTAGCGTAGCCTTATACAGAGTGCCAATACCAGAACTATCTGGTCCATTAAGCAACATTCTTTAGTTGGAATGCTCATGCACAGTACTGCATATCTGGTAATGTCAACCTTCCCTTGTATCGTCTTCTCTGGAACTTTCTCTAGGATATTCTTGTGCCCTTTGATGCCCAAATAAAACTGGTAATTCTTCTTTGTTATCTATCTAACCACTCCTTCCTAATGTACATGGGGACTGTATTAAAAAGAAACATACATTTGGGCAGTATTACCATCTTTACCAGATTAGTTCTCCCAAAGACAATAAGCGGTAGGTGAGGCCAGCCCTTCATCAATCTTGTGTGATTTTAAACCCAGATATTTCATCTTGTCCGTAACTAACTAATTTCCCCTCGGCAGGTTCCATACCATAATTTCCTTTTTGGAGGTGTTAACCGAGTACCCCGCCAATCAATCCAATGTCAACTTCTTAGTGATTGGCAGAGCAGTCTGCAAGTGTGATATATAGACCATAAGGTCATCTGCATACAAATAATTGATGTCTCATTTCTATGTTTACAAACCAAAGGCTCAATATATAAATTAAACAATAAAGGAGAGAAAGAAAGTTAGATCCCAAAGTATAATGCTTTAACAAGGTTTGCAAATATGTCCAATCAACTTTGTCAAATGCTTTTGTAGCATCTATAGTCCCGACTGCCAAAGGCACTTTAGAAGAGATAGCCAGACCTATCAAACTGATGAGCCCATAGGTTAACTCATTCAATGATCTACCTCTTAGATCCTCATGTAGTAGTTTTCCTATTACTCCATTCAACCTCTCAGCTAAGACTTTGGTGAAAACTTTATAATCACAGTTCAGAAGTGATTGATATGGAACTTTATGACTCACAACTACTGGGATTTTTTCCCAGCTTAAGAATTAGGGTAATGGTGGTTTCATTCCACAGGCGGGCAATAACATTCCTTTCTCAAAAATCTCCCTGAAAAAACTTGCATTACTGGTAGTATTATATTGCCCAGATCCTTGTATAGCTCCACCGGCAACCGATCAGGACCTGCTGCCTTTCCTGTTTTACTGGACCTAATTGCCTGCCTGACTTCGTTATGGTTAATATTACTATTAAGGTGGGTCTTGTTATGCTCGGTAAGTGTACCTAGCTCCTCTGCAGCTACCCTCTCCTTCACCCTCTCCTCTGTTATCGCTAGGTTTTCTGTGTAGAGATGTTCAAAAAAGCTGAGGAAAGCTTTTTCAATCTCGCTACTACTTCTCATGCTCACACCGGACTTACTGCATTTTTTTTCTCCGATTGTATTTCTCATTTGATCCGGTTTAATTTTCCAGGCGAGCAGCCTCCCACAATTCTCCCCATATTCGAAATGGGCTATCTTACTCGCTTCCCACCTCTTCATAAATCTAGCCTCCAGTAAAGGAGCCAGCTTTGCTCTTGAGTTTTGTAACATATCCTCTAGTACTGTTTCTTCATTAGGTCCTAATCATTGTGATAACAGTTGTTCCTCCAAATTCCTTAATTCAGCCTCTAGTATATTAGCCTCCTTGTTATATACGATCCTCGTAAAGGATGATATGTGAAAAATCTTTCCCCTCAGAAAGGCCTTTAAAGAGTCCCATACTATTTTCAGTGAGGTGGGACCTATATTGATTTGAACAAAAATCCTCTGCTTCTGAATAGAGGACATTCACAGCCTCTTGGTCTAACAATATTGTGCAATCGAATGTCCATCATCTTAGCTTGGGCTTTGGAGATAGGTGTAAACTCTAATAACACTGCAGAGGGATCTCACATGTGAGCCACCACATACTTGACCTCTTGACTTGCCTCTCTTATAGTCTGGTACTTCAGAAAATAGGAAATCCTCGAATAGTGGCCATATTTCATGTTGTGGAACATGTAATTCCATCCTGACTCAGCCTTCTTCCTCCATATGTCACATAACCCCATTTGTCCCATCATATTCTTGATGTATGATTGCGGTTTAAGGGATACAATCAACCTACTTTAGGAAGACCTATCTAACACATTATCCAATACTATATTGAAATTTCTGGCCATTACAACTGGAGAAGTAAAATCCAGTAGATTCGAAATCATCATCCTAAGAGGTTCTATATAATCGATATTCAGACCATAATAGCCCACTAATTTATAGTTGTGATCGTATACAGACAACGTAGTGATAATCCATCTTCGTGATTTATCCGTGATGCTGTCTTTGATGGTTACATTCGGATGTTTCTTTATCAAAATAGCCCCCACCTTGGTGCTGACGATCTGATCAGTACATACCACCTATTGAACCCATTTTCTATTCTTAAAAAGGTCCATACACTCTTCCCTGGTCAAGTGAGTTTCTTGCAAAATGATAAAATTCGCCTGAGAGTCCCTTAAATATTGTGCCAGTCTTTCCACAAATTTATTTTCCACGAAAGTATTTGTATAGGAGCTATTTTACCGCAGCCTTCCACATCCATGTGGAAACAAAAATGGTGTAAAAAACATATAGAGTATTACACAGCATGTAGCTCCTGAAAACGTCTGTTTTCAATTTTTTACCCATATGCGCCCCACCCTGTACCTTCCTCTATGCCCTTACCCTTCTCTCCAGCGCTCCTGGAGAATCTTCCCTAACTACCTCCTGGCTTAAAAAGCCTTTCTGGATATTCAGCCCCTAGGGATTCTAAAAAAAGAAAAACATGCATCAAAATCATAACTGAGAGGAAAAAAGAGATAAACAGAACAAAAGAATATGCTATCAAAATGAACATCTTGGTCACCATTAACTAAGTTATTTGAGTTGGCCCTTCTTATTGTTTGGAGCCGCTGTTCTTATTCATGGCTTCTATTTGATAATCGACCTCCTTGTGTCCTCTAAGCTTATACATCTTATTATTATGCATAACTCTGAGTAAGGGTGGCAGGAAAGTTTAGCTGAGCAGTAGCCCCTAACTTTCTAAAGACTTCTAACCTCTTCTCCAGCTCCCAGTACATATTCAAGGTGCTCCAGGAGATGTCAGATCTAATCTCAAAAGAGATCCTAATTCCTTTTCAAATTTCAAATTTTCAAGGCATTGGATAGAATGTGTTCCTTTACAGAATATGTATGCAATTAACCAGAATTTTCCTAGGCTGACTTCTATTAGTTTTCTTTCTGAAGGGGTCTTGATGAACCTTTTGGATGTCTTTAAAAATGTTCAGCTCAGTATCATCTATTTGGGCCACTTCCTTGTTCAACTTCACCACATAAGCTTTTAAATTGTCCCCTTCCACTCCTTCCAGAACTTTTAGTATTCTCAAGTTATTTCTTCTGAGATCATTCTCCAAAGCCTCTAGTTTCTCCTGGCAGTCCACTTCACTTACCCTCAAATGGCAGATTCCCTCCTTATTCTTCTCCACTGAGTCTTTTAGTTCTTTTACAGTATCGTCAAGGATTACAGTCTGTAGGAAGGTGCCTCTTTTGACAAGATTAGCCCCCCACTTTTTGCCTGATATCTGATGTAATTTCAAACTGTAAGTGCACTGGGCCCCTGCTAACCAGATTCCCACTGTCAGATCTCCTTCCCCAAAAACTGTACCACGATTGGCACAACTTTTGTTTCTCCTGTAAGCCCCAGTAAATGGTACCCCTGGTACCCAGGGGATGGGAACAGAAGAAGGTCTCCTAGGCACTCCTCACCTGGACCAGGTGATGCTGCTATCACAGGCTGTGCGTCCAGGTGCAGGACAAACCAAAGAGTCGACATGCCAACCTTACACTGCATCCGATATAGGTAAGTCACCCCTACGGCAGGCCTTCCACCCTAAGGCAGTGTGCACTATATCGTATCAGCATGAGTAGATATGCCACTACAATGTTCAGTCCATTCTGGTTGTTGTCAGTGAACAGGCAAGCAATAAAGAGCACATGGGCTGGATACTTGTCAACATGAGTTTCCTCGCTCCATGATGGCTTCACTGATTTCTAAGATGTTTGGTACCAAACATCTTGCTGATGCCAGGATTAAATAATAAATTCACACAGGACACCCTGCTAGGGGGCTCTCTGAAATCTACCAACCGCTTGTGTTGTCCCTGTCTAGTTTTAGCCAGCCTTCCATCACCAGACATGTTTCTGGGCCCCTGGGTAGAAAGCCATAGCTCTCCGGATCCAGAGAACTCTGGGCGGAGGTGGTCACACCATCCCCCCTGCAGGTTCTGCCTCAGCAGAAGCGGAAACTTCAAAGGACATGTGGCCTTTGAACCCTGCTCCCATCCCTCTGCTGTTAGAAGAAGATGGTGACACCAAGTCCTGCTCTACTTTCGGTGGGAGGACTGGTGGGAAAGTTAGGTAAAGTAGGAGGTGGGTCTACCTTTTCCATTGAACCACCCCTAAGGTCGGGCAGGAGAGGTAGACCCCACATTTCACAACTCACCATCTTACGAATGGGGATAGTAGTCTATCAGGAGTAAGGGTATGGCCACCCCCCAAGTGAGGGGAGCATAAAGGGGGCGTAGGCACCCTAGAGGCTACCACCTAGCTTCTCCGAAAACGCCCCGAAATTCAGTATTTAGGTGGCTCTCCAAGAACCTTACTTCAAATTTGACAGACACAAGGAGGCAACAGAAGAAGACCGCTTGTAAAGAACCTTTGTAGCACGCCTCCATCACCTCGAGGGATCCTCTCAGCACAGCGACCGAAGCTGGAAAAAGCCGGGCTCCAGAGAGCATGTACCTTCCTGCTGGTGGCACCGACGGCGGAAGAAGCAACATTGACGCGACCACCTTTCCCTCATAATGGTCTGCCCTAAAACCCACCTTGATCTTCCGGTGAACTCCAACATCCAGCCCCCATGACCTATGGTACTCCTGCTCCAGGTGCATCTACTCCTGTTGTACCCGAATTCTGGGCCTCCAAAGACCTTCATACAGCCAGTGAAGAAAACCTCCAACCATCCTAGGTAGCGCGGTCCTCTAAAACTCCCCAGCGGGGTCCTTCTTCCAGTGACAGCAAGGGTAACTATGTCAGCGGTACCCTACCACCCAAGACTACACCTTCATCCCTGCAACCGCTGGGGTTGGCGGTGCTTCCACAGAACTACAGTGACCTGCTGATGGCGATGGTAACTGTGTTGGGAGGTCGAATGAGCTCCATTAAAGCTATACTCATCCCAGGCTTCCTCCGCTCACCGCGATGTTAAATATTTGACAGTATCAACTGTCGTGTGCCTAGATACTGAAAGTACTGCATACTTTGAACTGCTTTGCCTTTTATTCCGAATACCACAGTCTACAAATTATTTTTAAAGTATTCTAAAACTGTACAAAGTATATCTCTGATTTGAAGTCTTACTTCTCACAACGTATATAAAGAAATGTGTTGTTTCTAAACAAAATAGGTCTCCGATTTATTTTTGAGTGTGTCTCATTTATTGCCTCTGTGAGTATGACAAATGCTTAAAACTGACCTCTGATAAGCCTAAATGCTTACCCACACTACCACAAAAAGAGAGATAGTATAATGTTCTTGCTGCCTCTATCTTCCTCTGGGGATATCTCGCACTCGCTGCAAAGTGTACTTCATTTTAGTACACTGTACAGAGAGGCGGTTTCTTACACGGTCCTAGCTGCCAGGGAGTCCAGCTTCTTTTTGAGATTCTCGTATGCTCCTTCTATTTCTTTCTGATTAGTGTCAGTTGAATTGACAAACCTGTATTAAATTTTTGTGGTAAAAGCAAGTATCATTGATTCCACTGAGGTGGTCGAAGACCCCTCTGGCGTGGCTATACCATCAGCTTCAACAGAAGGCAGGGTGCGAACTTGAGTGTTTTTAGCTGACTTACTGCTGGGTACCTAGGGCTGTCCCTCAGCCATTAGATCTTGCTGGTCTATGTGACCTATTGCCTCCCCACATCCATTTTATCTAAGACCTGGTATGTATTCGGTCCAACCAAGTTCATTACCTCCCCGGTGGCCATACTCTTTGGGCTGGAATACTGTCTTGTGCCTTCAACCACCAGTAGCTGTTCCGGTGTCTTTCTTGGGCTTATTCTCCTTATCTGTCTTGATGGATCACTGAGGATCATTTTCTTACACAAGACTTTAAAATAGGTTCGTAGAGAGGGGAAGATTTTCATATTTTACTGATTAGCTAAAGACACTCTAATCCTGAAACCCCTACCCTTCCCTGAGCTAATTTTGTCTGAATTCTCTGGTTTTAATGTGGCAAACGCATGGAGGTTTACTTTAATGACTGACTTTCCCTTACTGTCTTTTACAGTGATTGCTCCTCCGCTAAGGCAGAGGAGCGTTGCCCCACTGTTTTTTTCAGGAGTATAAGAAAAAAATTAAATGATAATTATTTGGTTATTATCAGTTTATTTTTTTGCTTTTTGCGAGGCCGCTTTGCGAGGTGGGGCGGGACTGACAGAACAGCTGAGGCGTGATGTGCTCCCACTTCCAAATGCACAATGATTGTCTGGCAGGCCCTCTCGGGCTGACCATAACAGTCATGCTCACTTTCCGTCTTCTCCACCCAGGCTGCATTACAGCGTGGGTGGAAAACATGCCCAGGCCCCCATGCCCAGTCCGAGTGCCACGCCATGGCACTCAGACCAATCACAATGCTGCATTGCAGAATTGTGATTGGCTCAGGGGAGCCTGGGTGCTTCGTGGCTGCTTCCTGTTCCTACTGGCGGGAGGAGGAGAGACGCGACCAGGAGGAGCGGCAAGGAGGACGCGGCAAGCCAGGAAGTTTTTAAATTTAACTCACCCCCTCCACAGCCACTCCACCCCCTATTGGTGCAGGCCGCCACTGGTCTTTCTCCGATGTTGTACACAGGAGTGCCTTGCGGAGACATCTTTGGTATTTCCTTACAGGCGCTTCTTAGAAAGTATCTAATCTTTTTACCAGGCACTCTCACAGTATTCTTTCGAGCTGGCCTCCCGGTGTATGTCCCTGTACCCACAATAGCCCTCTGCCTCCTTACCTCTGGTGCCTCCGCCCCAATCAGCCCAGCCTTGATATCGAGTCCACCGAGTCTTCGTCTGCAAGAAGCGGACTGGCTTCTTTCCGTCTCTCTCCCACGCGATCGACCCGAGCAGCAGGCTCTGCGGTTCCTGTGTGCCTCTGCCTCCTTTACCCTAGAAGGGAATCCTCGTCGCAGCTCTCTGGGCCTTCCTTAGCTTGAGCGCGGCTCTCGGCCAGTGCTCCGCATTAAAGTTGTGGTCCGCTTTGCCCGCTGTGGGTGCACTTTGTGTGCTAAACCGGATCCCCCTTTGCCCTAAGCCTCACACCAGGAGCTTTGCTCCCACAACCTTGTATCCTGCTCATGAGCCTCCAACTGGAGGCCCCCTATCACCCATTGGATAACATTGAGCCTCAGCATTCTGCACCCGGCCGCCCTAGTCCCGCTGAGGTTGCTTTGAGAGTGCATCCTTGACCCTGGGGGAACCCTGGTTCTAACCCCAGAGTACCAACTCCCACAACAAAGAACTTACCTGTTAACCGATAACTTAATTTCTCTCCATAGGAATACATTGATGGTTTTTCCTTGAAAATTTTTCGAAGTGTGGAGTTGGTTTTGTATGGAACTTTGAAAAACTGCAAAGAACTAAAAATTGCTTACTTACCTTTTCTTCAGGAAATGTCCCAATGTGATATCCAGGTATATCACACTGAGTAGAAAAAAGAATCCAGAAAGTAATCTGTAAACCGGGTTTGAGTCTCGGCAATGATGCTGAATATCCTGTGATTCTGGGCAAATCACTTAATCTCCTTGTGCCTAACAAAAATGATGAATGTGTCCCCATGTAACACAACTGATGCTATGTAAAGCGCTCTAATACTGGGTCAAGTTCGCGCTATATAAAACTCCGTAAAAAAAAAAAAAGTAATCCAACAGTAATTTCCACTGTATTAAAAAGATTTACAAACCTGTAACAAAGTCATTTTCATTCAGCTTGCTTGTATTGTTCAACCTGCCTTGAAAATTATCAGATACACTACATGTGCCAGGCTTGATTTGCTCTAGGAAATAAATATAACTAAATAATATTTTTATACAAATAAAAATTGGTCTGCGTTCAGTCTTTGAGTGTGTGACATCATTTGCTGATTGAGTGTGTACAACAAATGCTTAACACTACCCTCTGATAAAGCCTTACTGCTCGCCCACACTACCACAAATAGAGAGTAAAGTGCTATCTACTTTTACCTCTGCCTAACTTTGGGGTTCCACTGGACTCTGTGCACACTATACTTCATTTTGGTATGGTATAGTATATACAGAGCCAGCTCCCTACAAGGGGCAGCGCCGGGGGGTGGTGGGGTTGAGGTTAAATTAAAAAAATTATGTAACTTACCTGCTTGCCACGTCCTCCTTGCTGCTCCTCCTGGCCATGTCTCTCCTCCTCCCGCCGGCAGGAACAGGAAGCAGCCTGGAAGCACCCAGGCTCCCCTGAGCCAATAACCCCGCTGCAATGCAGCATGGTGATTAGTCTGAGTACCACAGCTCGGTGCTCAGACAGGGTATGGGGGCCTGGGCATTTTCTCCACCCAGGCTGTAATGCAGCATGGGTGGAGAAGAGGGAAAGTGCACATGACTGTTATGGTTGGCCCGAGAGAGCCGGCCAAACAGCCATTGCGCACTTGGGAGTGGGAGCAAACCACTCCTCTGCTGCTCTGTCAGCCCTGCCTCGCAAAGCTGCCTTGCAAAAAGCTAACTGAGTCATTATCATTTAATTTTTTTCTTATACTGCTGAAAAAAACCAGTAGGGCGACGCTCCTCCGCCTTATTGGAGGAGCCGACACTGGTTGCGACGTTACTAGTACATTGAGGTAATATACCAGGATTTAGCTCCCTTCTCTAAAAGGAGGTCGAGTTAAAGATGTGCTCACAAATAAAACATTCTTCTCTGTTTTAATGTTAAGACTGATTTGAAACTCCACATGCATACAAACAGTATGTTTACTATTGCATACAACTGCCAGTAGACAGAGTATAGAGTACTATAAAGAGGTGCCGCAGGGACTTTAGTGCTAGGCAAGAGTAAGGGGCTAGAACATACTCTGAACCATGTCCTGCAGTGACTATTGTACACATGTATGCCAACAATGACACTTGGATGTGAACGGGTGTTGCAAACGTGTTATGCTCCTCTTCTTGCTGTATCAATGGTAATATTGCATAGATAACCTGTCTGTATATGCTGAGCAACAGTTTAATAAAAAAGAATAACAATATAAAACGATTGCATACAATACAATGTTGCACTATGTACAGCAGAAGAGCAAACCTTCATTAACTTAAGCACACATATACAGGTCGACATGTGTCACTGGTCTGCTGCCTTGACCGTGTTATATTCTAGCATTAAGTGTCTCTAGAGGAACATGAATACCAGACAAGACCACATGTTGCCTTCTGAGGCATGCACCACAGCATATGCTGAGGACAGTAGTACATCTCACAACAGGTATTCCGCCTGTCCGCCAACACAGTTCACACCCAGCGCAGCAGGCTGAGAATCTTCATGAAAATGTAGTCAGTCCACAACAGCTCGCCCTGCTGGGAATTCTCTGTTTTCCATTAACATGCAATGTTTACAACCGACTTTATGTCCTCTTATAGTCAATCCAGCACTGGCTTGGATCCCAGGGTCTTTGTGTGGGCTTTGTACTTGCAGAAATTGAAAAGGGTCGGATGTCAAAAAGGCCCTGTAAAGGGAAGGGGCTTGTCCACCTCTGGGGTCTAGCACATTGAATACATTTCATAGTTCACGACTTTCTGGCGTGCATGGGCAAATCAAAGTTTTTATGCAAAATGATAAACACATTTGATGTAAATTTGGCCTCTGAAGCAAAGTTCTTCATGCAGAAAAATATTCCAGAGTTGCACTTTGTGCCTCTGGGCCGTTTGATTTAAAGGCCTTAATTACCACATGTATGCATGTAAAACGTGTATATAAAAATCAACTATTGGAGCAAACAATGCAAAGAGGCAGCACACGCTAGAGAATAAAATTTGTTTGCCAGATGTATCACACCTCCACACTGAGGCCTACTTTAATGTTTCATCATGATCCTGAGAACATTTCACTGTACGAGAAATAAGCGCCCACGCGTTCAACCCCTTAGCTTAACGTGGTTGATAAAATGTAGTTTTTTAAAGTTCTCTCTGAATTACGCCCTCTGAGGAAGAAATGCTAAGTCCGGCAGAAGACGGCAGCTGTTACAAATAACTCGAATGATCAAGAGCCACGATTCTAAAAAAAACAAAAAAAACTATTCAGGGAAAATATGTTTGCCTGCAGTGGCTTCTGGGCGAGATTGATACTGCTTTGTAGAAACGCAGACGCATTTTAGAAACCAAAAGTGTGATCGTTAGAAGCTCATTATCACAGGTGAAGCAAACAGGTCGCTTTCTATGGGCACCCATTCGCCATACACAAAGCGGGACTTAAAATAATTAAAATATTTACAACTGTAAGTTTCCTTCTGCATTTGGAGCAGATTTTCGACTTTTTGAGGTTTCACTAACAAGCCCAGGAGTATTTGCGGAAATCTGCAACAGCTGTAAGTTTTCATACCTTCTTTTTTTTTAATTCTTTTTCATTGAACATGTTGGTCACTGCTTTACATAGACACATTAGATCCAGTAGCACAATTCTGAAGACTTGACTGTTACACATCATAGCACTCTATATACAGCGAGACATGATAGTTTTTAAGATTACGGTGATGTTGGATCATCTATGGAAAGAAGAGCATATATTTCCATGATATACATTCCATCTGCCCCAAACAGCCATCCACTTTTGGGGGCAACCACGGGCAACATAGACAGTTTTTCTCCCTGACTATACAAGTTTTCATACCTTCTTAAGTTAAATGCATACTTGCACATGTACCTGTTTTCTCGAAAGGGAAACCATTTTAAGAGTGAGGCTACACTCTTTCCATACACTCCTATGATACATGAGGTGTGTCCGTCCATTTTTAACACCTCGGAAGGCACTTAACTCCAGCTTTTCACATGAGCCGTTACATATAATGTCCGTGAATATCCACAAACGTATAGGTTTGTGAGTGTTCGTTACATTTTACAGGCTAGAGCCCTCTAACCCTCTCCACAAACTCCATAAACCTTAATTCTGTGAATAAGTATGTGGAATCTAATAGCGTAACAGAATATTTCTGTGCACATCAGTTCCACGTATGTGGGTAAAATATTTTGAAAAATATTGAATCAAGGTTTCAGTTTGACAGACTTTTGACGCAATCCCATTAGGTCAGATCAGAGTGGTGGGGCCCCCCAAACCTTCAGAGGGCCACATTCAGCCCAAGGTCAATTTATATCTGTGAGATATGGGTGATTCAGGAGCCCCTGTTAACATTCTGCAGGGGGGTCGCTTCATTCTGCATTTCGCCACTGCCGTTTTCACTGAGTGCTGGTCAACACGCGGTGAAAGGGAATATGAGCAGAGCACAACCTGGCCCCTGCAACACTACAGGTGGAAAAGACAATGCTCCCCCCAGCATTGCCCTATTCCCACATGCCTGTCCTCTGCCCCTGCCCAAACTGCAGTAATGTCCCCTTCACCATTTACCACGGGCACCTAAAAAGTACCCAACATGCAAACCAAAGGGCAGAATTTTATTCAAAGAAGGACCAAGTGTTCCTGGATCCCCATGTTATTCCCCATTCTTAGTTTAATAACTTGAATAACCATTCTTTGGTGCAGAGATACCTGCTGCAAAGGGAAATTCTGGTTCCTGATCTCCCCTCACCAAATAAGAGGCAGATTGTGATGTAGCGGAAACCGCATTTTATTTGTAGGGGTGCATTATAATCACACGTGTAGCGTGCACCCACATAGAATCCTTTGTTGTAGTAACATGACGTGTTAGAATTTGAACTGTATTATCCTGAAACGTTATGTATTCTAGGCCATTGAAAGGTAACATGTAGAACCAACATAGAAAGTGAGTGTAACTAGCAGAAACCATTAACTTGAAGAACTTGTGTTGTGCAACTGACAATTATTCATGTACTAAATGTGTTTATTAATTGTATCGTTTTGCATACAGGTAGATGTATTCACCGAAAGTCTTTCTATGCAATTCCATAAAGCTCATATTATGCTTTCTTATGTTAGCTGAATTTCATAGGCCTTAAATGCAGCACCCTGGAAACTCTTGTTTTAGAATTATTAGCTTGAATTTCAAGTGTGCTGTGGAATTTGATCTTTCTCACATTTTGTGTTGCAGGTGAAAGAAACACTCTTGTTAGCTAGAATAATGTCTTTGTTTTAGTAGTCAGGCAAGGAGAGGGGAAGTTACAATTGTGTGGCTTGAGTCCATAAAGGAAGGTTGTTGTGCTTCACACAGGAGAAAGCGGTACAAAAGGGGGTGGTGATGGACGGAGCATCAGAACCAATCAAACACTCACACCCAGTCAACAGATCTGGGTTTGATCCATCACCGTTCTTTAGCCCACTCTGCCACCCCAGTTCAGACATGGCCATATGCAAATCAGTCTGACACTGTGCCTCATGGGAACTGTCCAGCCCGAACTGCCAAGCCATGCTTTCCCTGGACCGGAAACAAGCTTCCTAGGACCGGTTTCTGGCATTTCAGCCGTCTTCAGCCAGGCTTGCTTGAATCCAGTGGCAAAGTGAGCAAGGGACTCACGTCTGAGCATACCCTGCCAACTTATGGCGAACAAAGCGGTACAAAAGGGGGTGGTGATAGACGGAGCATCAGACCCAATCAAACACTCACACCCAGTCAATAGATCTGGGTTTGATCCATCACCGTTCTTTAGCCCACTCTGCCACCCCAGTTCAGACACGGCCATATGCAAATCAGTCTGACCCTGTGCCTCATGGGAACGGTCCAGCCCGAACTGCCAAGCCATGCTTTCCCTGGACCGGAAACAAGCTTCCTAGAACCGGTTTCTGGCATTTCAGCCGTCTTCAGCCAGGCTTGCTTGAATCCAGTGGCAAAGTGAGCAAGGGACTCACGTCTGAGCATACCCTGCCAACTTATGGCGAACAATGTGGTACAAAAGGGGGTGGTGATGGACGGAGCATCAGAACCAATCAAACACTCACACCCAGTCAACAGATCTGGGTTTGATCCATCACCGTTCTTTAGCCCACTCTACCACCCCAGTTCAGACACGGCCATATGCAAATCAGTCTGACCCTGTGCCTCATGGGAACTGTCCAGCCCGAACTGCCAAGCCATGCCTTCCCTGGACTGGAAACAAGCTTCCTAGGACCGGTTTCTGGCATTTCAGCCGTCTTCAGCCAGGCTTGCTTGAATCCAGTGGCAAAGTGAGCAAGGGACTCACGTCTGAGCATACCCTTCCAACTTATGGAGAACAAAGCGGTACAAAAGGGGGTGGTGATGGACGGAGCATCAGAACCAATCAAACACTCACACCCAGTCAACAGATCTGGGTTTGATCCATCACCGTTCTTTAGCCCACTCTGCCACCCAAGTTCAGACACGGCCATATGCAAATCAGTCTGACCCTGTGCCTCATGGGAACTGTCCAGCCCGAACTGCCAAGCCATGCCTTCCCTGGACCGGAAACAAGCTTCTTAGGACTGGTTTCTGGCATTTCAGCCGTCTTCAGCCAGGCTTGCTTGAATCCAGTGGCAAAGTGAGCAAGGGACTCACGTCTGAGCATACCCTGCCAACTTATGGCGAACAAAGCGGTACAAAAGGGGGTGGTGATGGACGGAGCATCAGACCCAATCAAACACTCACACCCAGTCAATGGATCTGGGTTTGATTCATCACCGTTCTTTAGCCCACTCTGCCACCCCAGTTCAGACACGGCCATATGCAAATCAGTCTGACCCTGTGCCTCATGGGAACTGTCCAGCCCGAACTGCCAAGCCATGCTTTCCCTGGACCGGAAACAAGCTTCCTAGGACCGGTTTCTGGCATTTCAGCCGTCTTCAGCCAGGCTTGCTTGAATCCAGTGGCAAAGTGAGCAAGGGACTCACGTCTGAGCATATCCTGCCAACTTATGGCGAACAATGCGGTACAAAAGGGGGTGGTGATGGACGGAGCATCAGAACCAATCAAACACTCACACCCAGTCAACAGATCTGGGTTTGATCCATCACCGTTCTTTAGCCCACTCTACCACCCCAGTTCAGATACGGCCAAATGCAAATCAGTCTGACCCTGTGCCTCATGGGAACTGTCCAGCCCGAACTGCCAAGCCATGTCTTCCCTGGACCGGAAACAAGCTTCCTAGGACCGGTTTCTGGCATTTCAGCCGTCTTCAGCCAGGCTTGCTTGAATCCAGTGGCAAAGTGAGTAAGGGACTCACGTCTGAGCATACCCTGCCAACTTATGGCGAACAAAGCGGTACAAAAGGGGGTGGTGATGGACGGAGCATCAGAACCAATCAAACACTCACACCCAGTCAACAGATCTGGGTTTGATCCATCACCGTTCTTTAGCCCACTCTGCCACCCCAGTTCAGACACGGCCAGAAAGGAATTAGCATTGAGTACAGGGTATGGTACAACCACCATCAAAACGTTATATGGCCCTAGTTTTAATGCTTTTTCCTTAGAACCAGAGGGCCTATTTATTAATGAGTCATGCAGTGCAGTGCAGCAAGTCACCTTATGCGGTGCACTGCATGACAGGGTAAGGGCAGGAATGTGCTGTTTTTAATGCAATTTGACACCTTCCTGCCTTTCCCCTGCGCTGGTGCCCTTTTCTCATCCTAGCGCCAATGCAGACACCATTGCTCCATGGTGCAAGGGGGCCTGCTTGGCATGGAGGATTGTTTTGTGCAGGAAGGGACAAATTCCTGCACAAAAACAATCCTGAGAAGCATATTTCTCTTTCTATGTGTGCTTCAGAATGCAGCACACATAGAAAGAGAAAGTAACGAGGAGAAATAAAGATATTTCTTCTTGTTACGCCTCTTCTGGGAAGGCAAATCTTTTTGGCACATTCCCAGGTGTACCCGTCCTGGTAAATCTGGGAATGCATCAATAACCAAGGGAGTTGCATGGGAACACCCACACAATGCCCATGTACCACCTTACCGGGCAGAGTAATGCAATGCAGCGACTTGCAATGCGTTGCCTTATTCCAAATTTATGGAGCCACTCAGGGCCAAGCAAAGTGGACATGCATGGCTTCAGAAACTTGACTTAAGGTCTGTATCACTCTTGCACCGCATTGTGTGGTGCAAGAGAAACACAAACCACCTCGTAAATGGGCCCCCAGGTCTTCCAACTAGGATAATGTATTTATAAGTTACTCCCCTATGGCAAAGGTTCAGTCCCAAGGATGAGAATCCTGTTGTATCCAAACTTTTTTCAATGCCCCGGTTTACTGCCCAAGGAGGAGCTCTACTACATTGATAATTGTCCATATAAGACTCATTTTTGCATGGACTGCACAGGCATTGGCCTAATGCCAAAAGATAGTTGATCAGAACTCGCCTAAACCATGCGTTTCACAGGACAAGCCTTGTTTCTTCCAGGGTACGGGTAAGACATGATAAGTTCCAATGAGGCAAATTCTGCCCTGGCCAAATCTCTTGAAACTTCTTCTTGCCTCTTATGATTCTCCAGGTGCTAGCATTAAAGAGATCAAAGAATGACAGGTCTTCAAAACACTAAGGGCCCGAACATTATGATGGGCGGATCGTCCATCCAACATCTCCGGCTGTGGTCTGACCGCCCCATAACAATGCAGTCGGTCGAAGCGCAGCAGGCGTAGGGAACAACTGACCAAGCCCGTCGGGTCATCGGTCAGAGCATAATCCCTTCAATGGAGTCCCTTCAATGGGGTGGTGCCTGCGGAGGCGCCGCTGTAGGGATTACAATGACCCTCTTCCCTCTGCCTTTACATGGAGGTCCAACCGCTATGTGAAGGAAGATGGAATGAGACTTTGGGGGCCCCTAGCCGGGCCCCTTCCCCCAGTGGGCCTCTGCTAATGGCCAAGTAGGGCACATGTGGTGCCCTCCAAACATTCATGCACCGTGTGCCAGGCACCACATGGTGCCTGACACACGGTGCATGAATGTTTGAGAACTGCCCTTTTCGACTGCGGCTTGTGCTGTGACCCTTTTCTAGGGCCACAGCACAAGCCGCAATGGAAAAGAGCAGTTTTCTGACTGCCTGCATGGCGGTCGCATTGTCTTCGGGCAGGTGGAACCACCAACATATAGACGCTCATCCGACTGCCATCGTAATTAGGCCCTTAGTAATAGTGACAGTGTTGCATCCTTTCCAGCCCATCCACACTCAGCGAACATCCATAACTGAAGAAGAGGCCCAAGGAGAAATGGCATGCTACATCAGCATATACCCTAGTTGTCCTTTCTTCCAAGTGACAACATTGAGGCAGATTCTTTTCTTGGCATAGGAAACTGGACTAGTAAGGTAGTGGGGCGTGAGATTTTAGTCTTGAAGTGAGTTATGACTGAGCTCCCACAAAGCCACAAGGATCCGAATTATAATAGGTGAACTGACTTCTGTGAAGACATTTTGGCTCGTACTTGGTAGTTTGATTCAGGCAGTAAGGCTTTCTTCTGAGAAAATGCATGTGGTATGTTACACAACAAAACAATATTAGAGTTACAAAATAAAGATTATAGAAGTTCTAAACTAAGCTAGTCAAAAATAAAAAATAAACAGAATAAGCAGAATGCCACAGAGAGAATGTGTGGATCAAAATTTAAAGCAAAACAGAATTGCAAAATACATTGGTAAAAGAAGATAAATGTGCTTGATGTGGTTCTCAATCACTGAGAAAAAGGGGAAGGCTGTTCTTTAGGTTTGATTCTGAAGAAACAACGCCCTAAAGAATTTGAAGAAAGATTGTTTTAACGCTAAACAGAATCACAAGAGTGTATTGGCTGGCTAATTGGCTACACAGTAGCGGTTAAATAGTTGTGTAGCCATGCATATTAGGTGAAAAGCTAATACTTAAAGAAATCAGTTATTCAAATAAAGAAGCACCTTTAAGTGTTATGCCTGGACCGAGCTCAGTGTCAACAACTTATGGATGATTATTCAAAGAAGGAAGACGCTCTCCTTGTACTGCTGTACACCATGTTCTAGGATCTATTGCTCAAAACATGGGTGAGCATCCGTGCTGCTCAGACCACTCTGGCATCTCCAGGTTTTCTCTCACCTAAAGGGGCTGTTCCACAAAATGTCCTGAGCACCAGGCATACAGTGCAGCAGCGGGACTCTAGAATCCATTATTGTGGAACGAAGGATGTCAAACTCAGGCTGCTTCTTCATTTTCCAAAAGAATACCATGGCTTTCTGGGAAAGGGCATAGACAAGCCTTACACCAAATGTTCCCTAAATGGCGATCTATACATGGATGTTACTCAAGGTGTTCCCAATCCAAGATGATGTAGAGCTTTTTTCCACCATATCTCCTGTTTCATTCACATGTAAGTAAAGAGGAAGATCCATTGCAACTCAGATGTTCCCTTATATTTTGGCACATAGTTTGTCCCTTTGCTACTATTTTCACCCCAGATTTTCACTTCTTGAAGTTGGGTCTATACCTGGATTCTTCACCTGAATTTCTTGCTTGACTCTTGTCTCTTTCCTGATATTTGGGGAAGTTTTGTGCCTTGCTGATTACTTCAGTATTATTCTTCATCTTCAATCACAAGATACACAATGCCACAATTACCAAGGAGATTTGAGCCATATATGGGGGTTTCTTCCTTACTGGGACCAACATAAGGAGACCATTGACATCTTCACACATGCTATTCTGAGCAGGGGGGCACCATGGCTAAAGGGAGGATTCTCCCTTTCCTCAGATCAATCAAGAAGGGGATTCAACAGACCACTCAGTATCCTGTCCTTGATACATTGTGATATCTTAGGTTTTGTAACACTGTGGATCCTCCTCAGAGCCTTGCAAAAGGGTACCCCACCATAGTATTGACTTCAAAATATTGTCTGACCATGCTATTGTGGTCAAAATATCATGATTAGGAAAATATTGTGGAAAAAATATCAACAGTGAGTATATTGTGTCTTTAGTTGAAAACGTTGTGGATTATATTGTGTTTATTATAATGTTTTAGTTTATGCTTTACTGTATTGTATTATGTTTTTCTTTTTAAATGAAGTTAATTTGAAATTGAGTTTAAAGAATTATTATTAAACTTATTATAGTGTTTAATTTTTGGGACTGTTAGGTTTATTCTGGGATTGGAAGAGTGGTATTTTAATAAAAATATATATTAATTAATGTAAAATGATTATTCCCATTACTATGCAAATATGCAAATGTTTGTTTACATAATTATTTGTAAGTTATTTAATTATGGTTAAATTTCAGGTTGTTTAATTTATTAGGTGTTTGTGTGGGTAGTGTGGTTTAAGGTATGTGTCACTAAATGTTATGTTTTAAAATGCTACTTATTTGTTTACATGTTTATTTATTGATATTTTTTCAATTCATTTTACTTTCATTTTGGGGTAAACTGCTTTGCTTCATTGAAGCGAGAGCAGGGAAACCTGCTCTCGCTTCAATGAAGCAAAACAGATTGCTTTTCGTCATGGGGAGCTGCATGTTAGCAGCTCCCCATGCGGAAAAGCAATGGCAGCTCCCGTAGGACGAGGGGAGCCGGCGGGACCGTGGGGGCATTGGGGCTCCCCTCACGGTCCCCAACGTGTTAAAAGGGGCCCAGGGGATAGGCTCCCCGGGGCGAATAGAAATTACTGGTACGAGCCATGTTTTCTTTACAGGAATATAAGGAGTCGCGTACCTAGTGCGACGCTCAGCGCGGCGCCACGTGTGCACGCAAGGGGTACGTGACACCTTGCACGAAAAGCTATGCCGGCTGCCGAAGGTTGTGGGGAGCCCACGGTACCGTGGGGGCATTGGGGCTCCCCGCACGGTCCCCAATGTGTTATATCGGCCCCGGGGGATGGGGTCCCTGGGGCAAATAGAAATGAATGGTAAGAGCCATGTTTTTTTTTTACGGGAAAATACGGAGTAGCGTACCTAGCGCGGCGCTCAGCACGGCCCCTAGTGTGCACGTGAGGGGTACACAACTCCAATTCGCGCTGGATGCGCGACTCCAAGGAAAAATATTAAAAATTGTTTTTTATAAAAACCAAGGTTATATGTTAGGATATTGGGTGGCTCTAAAAAGAGCCCTTGTGTTTATTGGTAGATTTTTGTATCTACATGTAAGTGCCAATGCAGAGTCTTAAGTTGTTGACAAAGACTCTGTTCCCCTCATCTGTGAAATGTACACCATCTCTTCTGTATATGCCATCCATATTAAAATGCAGATTGTTGCTGTATATGGACCCCATACTATGGTCTCTGAGATAAGCAGAAACAGCTTTATTGACATTTTTTCTTGTTTTCTCAAACTGCGGACAAAATTGATTGGACTTGTTCCATTTCTGGCATATGTTAGAGTACACAAAGGCAGTTTGGGGGAAAAGCAACATCAAAGGTGTCCTTCATTAGCATTTCCAGAGCTAACCCAGTCAATGTGCCTAGGTCATTGCCACCACAGTGCACAATCATGAGGTCAGGTGGTTGGCGATGCAAAAAGGATTTAACCAATGGTAACAATTGGTGCCACTTTAATCCTCTCTGTCCAATCGATTTAATGTCTACATTTTGCAAAGCTAGGTCTTTGTCAATACATCTGCTTTCAGAATACCTTTTGCACCAGAAAATATAGATGTGTCCAATAATCCACACAGCAAGCATCTTGAAGGGATTTCTGTAGGTAATCAGACAATGTCTGCAGCTGAGGTAGGCAGGTGGAAGAATACAATCTATCTAAAATGGTGAACTAGATGCTGTTTTTAAGAAAGTAGAGATTTGATTGGCTGTTTAAGAAAACTCTACAATCAAATATAGGGTGCATTTTACTTTGTTTGCAAAACAGGTTTCTTATTGGTTATTAACATATGCTGGAAAGGTACAGCATAAAGGATAAGGTCAAGCATTGCAAAGCCAACCACACCTGCTATTGTCATTTGCAACATTGTGTGGGGAACTTGTGATCTGGCAGCGAAGTTGAATGTTGCATTGCCTGTTGCTATGGAAACTGACATTAAGGACAAGGGGTGAAGATGTCAGTTGAGAAGTATTATTCTCTGTGACCAATGGAAAATCCTTTTTCAATTTGAAAAACACTGGGAAGCAATGCCATTTGTTGCTTATGTCTATATGTGTTGAAAAATTGAGGGAAAGTTTGCCAATACTGGTTCAACCTTGCAGAGTCTGTTGATATACATTCTCTGTGTGAAAAAGAAAATCCTGACTGAGTGTGTGAGATTTTGCATTCAACAGATTTTTTTAAATAGGTGGATTACATATTTTTGAGGTGAAATTTAAAAAAGATTTGACATTTTTATGAAACTGTGTTGTTTGAAATATATTATAAAATGCAGAGATGTATATTGGGATTATTTTTATTGTACTTGAAGTTTGTTTAAAAAAAGTATGTACAGTAATATATATATTTAAATGTGTTGCAAGATATAGTTGAATGAAGGCTCCTATTTACTATTAATTGGTTAAATAGGTACTAAGAAGGTGTATTTTCTAAAATATTCATATAAGGTGTAGTTTATTAGGCATGCTTATTTCTTCTGTGTAAAAAGGTATAGTTTAACAATATTGCATTATTATAGATAGTGTGGTAAAATGAGGTACAATTGTGCTGTTTGTAAAATGATCATATAAGCTGTTAATAATTATGAATCTGTTATTAGTTGGTACAGTTTGTGCAGTTTAAAAAATCCTTATTAAAAAAGTGTTCTTTATTACTCTTCTTCATTAAGTCAGTTTGATGAAGTTGCATATTTGTAGATTTAAAGGACAATATGTGGCTGCAAAGAAAGTCAGTACATTTTATTATTTCTGGTATGTAGTAGTTGGTATGTCATGAGTCAGGTATTTGTTTACATTATATTTATATGAATTAATGAGAGGTATCTGGTACATTAGAGGATTGCACACGTGGTGAAAATGTGATTTTATAAGTGTATGACAAGTGATTTTGTGGTTCTATAATATCAAATTTCGTAGTTAGTATATAAGTAAATGTGCACAATCTATGCGGTACCTTTACCTCCAGCACACTAGTGATTCACTTCTGTAAAAATCCATACAGTAGCCATGTAGATAAGCAATCACACTGTTAGTCCCTGTCCACTGCTCCTATCATCCTGACAGCACTATGTCTGTATCTACTCTCTGTGCTGAAACACAAGCGCTTGAAAACTCACTCTCCTGTCAACTACCAGCACTGTCACTATCTAGTCACTGTCCATAAACCTGTAGAATGCCTCAGGCATTAAGGCACATAGTGCTACAGTGAAATGTGCGCAATGTATGCAGGCCTGTAATCCCCAGCAGACTTCTGATTCACCCTTGCAATAAGCTCAGTAGTATTTATGCAGTGCCCCTATCAGTCTCTGTCCAGTCCTAAAATTATCCTGACAGAAGCATGTCCTTATGTCATTGCTGTGCCAACACAGAAGCACTTAAAAACTCACTCTTCTGTCAACTACCAGCACTCTCACTATCTAGTCAGTGTCCATATACCTGTAGAATGCCTCAGGCATTAAGACACATTGTGCTACAGTTAAATGTGCGCAATGTATGCAGGCCCCTAACCCCCAGCAGAGTACAGATTCACCCATTGCTATAAGCCAGGTAGTATTCAAGTAGTGCTCCAATTAGACTGTCACTCTCTATCCATCTATCCAGTCCTGCAATTATCCTGACAGAACCATGTCCTTATTTACTGTCTGTGCAAACACAGAAACACTTAAAAACTCACTCTTCTGTCAACTCATAGCACTTTCAGTATCTAGTCAGTGTCCATACACCTTTTTGAATGCCTCAGGCATTAAGACACACGGTGCTACAGTGAAATGTGCGCAATGTATGCAGGCCTGTAATCCCCAGCAGACTACTGATTTACCCTTGCAATAAGCCACGTAGTATTCATGCAGTGTCCAATCAGAGATTCAGTCTCTATCCACTCCTGCAATCATCCTAACAGAAGCATGTCCTTATCTAATTTCTGTGCCAACACAGAAGCAGTTAAAAACTCAACCTCCTGTCAACTACTAGCACTCTCAGTATCTAGTCACTGTGCATACACTGGTAGAATGTCTCAGGCATCAAGACACATAGTGGTACAGTGAAATGTACACAATGTATGTAGGCCTGTAAACCCCAACATACTACTGATTCACCCTTAAAATAAGCTCAGTAGTATTTATGCAGTGCCCCAATCAGCCTATTAGTCGCTGTCCACTCCTGCAATTATCCTGATAGAAGCATGTCCTTATGTAATCGCTGTGACAACACAGAAGCATTTATAAACTCTCCTTGCTGTCAACTACCACCATTTAAACTATCCACTCAGTATCCATGTACTTATATAATGTCACAGGCATTAAGATACATAGTGCTACAGTGAAATGTGTGCAATGAATGCAGGCCTGTAATCCCCAGTAGACTTCTGATTCACCCTTGCAATAACTAGGTAGTATTCCTTCAGTTCACCAATCAGCCTATCAGTCTCTGTCCAATCCTGACAGAAGCATGTCCTTATCTAATCGCTGTGCCAACACAGAAGCACTTAAAAACTCTCTCTTCTGTCAACTACCAGCAGTCTCACTATCTAGTCACTGTCCATACACCTGTAAAATGCCTCAGGCATTAAGACACATAGTGCTACAGTTAAATGTGCGCAATGTATGCAGGCCCGTAACCCCCAGAAAAGTACTGATTCACCCTTGCTAAAAGCCAGGTAGTATTCAAGTAGTGCCCCAATTAGACTGTCACTCTCTGTCCACTCCTGGAGTCATCCTTTCAGAAGCATGTCCTTATCAATTCTCTGTGCCAACAAACAAGCACTTATAAACTCTCCCTGCAGTCAACTACCAACAGTGTAAATATCCAGTCATTAACCATGCACTTGTAGAGTGACTCAGGCATTAAGATAAGCAGTGCTACAGTGAAATGTACACAATCTATGTAGGCCTCTAACCACTAGCAGACTACTAAATGACCCTTGCAATAAGACAGGTAGTATTCATGTAGTGCCCCAATCAGCCTGTCATTCTCTGTCCACTCCTGCAATCATCTTAACAGAACTATGTCTTTATGTAATCAGTGTACCAAAACCTAGGGATTTATAAATTCAGCATTCTCTTTTGTTGCGGTACTCAAATCATTCAGTCAGTATTTATGTACTTATGCAATGACCCTGGTAGTAATACATCAATATTACAAACACCTATCCAGTATTCATGCAGTCTTTTAAACACATAAAAACTACTTATTTTGTCCTTCATTTTTCAAACTACTACCACTGTATTGCAGAAAATGGGTTGTGATTTCTAAACAAAGCATATAAATATTTTTTTATGTAGAAGATATGTGTTTAATAATACAATAAATTATTTTATAAATTTATTTTAATAATATTATATATTTTTTTTCAAAACAGATAGTGTTCATCATCATTACAAAAAAGTCACCATGACTAAAAAAACAGAAAGAAGAAAACAACAAAAAAAGGAGTATTATTTGAAGAAAACACAACAGCAACATTTAGATGAAGACCAACGTGTGGGAAAAAAAAGAAATCTTGCGGTAAGAGAACCAAAGAATTTATTAAAAGACTTTCATAGCCTAGAAACAGTGTGCACAATGTGGAAAGTAGAAACAATGCCTCAAGAAGAAAGAACAATAAGAATAAAAAAGGAGAAATTAATGGGAAATTAGGTATTAGGTTTTCAAGAAAACATATATAGTAAAAGGAGAAAGAATCAATTTACTGAAATAAGAAAAAGAATGTTTTATAATAGAGTTATCTTTAATTTATTGAAATATGTGAGGAAATATAAAAAAGATCAGCATTTTATAAAGAGAAAAAACAGATTGAAACTATTGTTGAAAAGGCTTTTGAACTGAAAAGGAAATTATTCATTTTAGTATTAAATAGAATTCAATCATTAGATAAGCCAATATCTTTTATGAAGGCCAAAAGTAAAAGGAAGAGATGAATTAACAGAAGTAACTTTTGTGATTTATTTTGGGTGAATGGAAACACAGTTCAAGTTCCGAGCCTTTTTTTAATGAAGAGTTATTTTCAAACCAATACATTGTTGCATGCAGTTGATACCAGTGGTCGTGCTTATGAGGTTAAAAACGGTTGTCCAATTGAAAAAGAAAAAATGGTTCCTAAAAATTTAGAGGAACTGGTAGCTGATGAAGTTCTAGGGAGACGTACTAAAGCCCCAGTGTATACTTGGGATTGTAGTAGCATATGCAGTATACGTCAGGAATCTATTGATATTTTTCGGAATTTCTTACGAGTTTATAGTAAAAAAAAGTCTTAAACAAAAGATTAAGATGTTGCAAGATCTAGATCCTTGCAGAGTGAGAAAAAATACTGGTTTGCAAGGTCATGCTCTGGCTTGTCTTTCTAGAAAAGTATGTCAAAGTGTTTTTCATCATTTTAGAATGTTAGCAGTGCATCATTCTCAAATGCAGAAGTTAGTCAGAAGATTGTATTACGCAAAAAGTCCAGCAATATTTTTAAATGAATTAAACAGTGCACTTGTGTATGGGTCAGTATCAGATGTAAAAAATATTTGTGATGAAATAGAGTTTTGTTACTTTGGTCCTGAAGAAGAGAGTAGACAAAGTGAGACATTGATAGAAGTAGGCATTGAAGAAAACGTGGAAAAGATTACTACAGAGAAATTTGAGGAAGAAATTTCAAAGTTTAAGGTAATTTCGTGTGAAAGTTCAAATTATACATGTATTTGTTGTCGACGAACTCACTATAAGAATCAGACTAGGACTGTTGATCTATATTTAAAAATTGAAAAAGAAAATAATGATAAGTGGAAGGAATTTGCAACTTATTTGTTGGTAGAGGATTGCTTTGATTTGGGTACTAATCAACGTATTTGTAAATATTGTTATAACAAATTAGAGGATAATAAAATGCCAGAAAGAGCTGTGCATAATGATCTGGAGTTGGTAGATATTCCTCAAGAACTTATGGATTTAAACACGTATGAGTGTATTCTGATTCAATCTGTGCACCCGTTTCAGGCTATTGTTCGTATGGAGCCTAAAACAGGTAAATTGCCTCCCACAGATTTACAGAGAGGATTAAAAGGAAGAGTTGTATATTTACCTCTAGATTTAAAGAAAAATATTGAAACTATTGGTGTAGAGAAAGAAGAAAGTGAACCATTAATTATTCTAGTGAATGGTGTTCCTACTAAGAGTAAGACAATCTGGCAGGAATTAGTGGTTGTCAGGAAAGTGCAAAAGGCAACATTGTATCTTATAAAAAACAATGATTTGTACAAGAATGTGTATGTTGAAGAAGAAGAAATACTTTTAGGAGATGATAGCGAAATGTCAAGTGGTCAGATTGAGAAAGTGGACATGTCGAAAACTGAAGAAATTTATGAACATTATAGTGTACATCCTTTACATTCTAAAGAAGTGTTGGGGAATACTATTGAATTATTCCAAATGAAGAAAGCGAAGGGGAATCCCTTAAGTGTTTGGCAAAAGACTTTGGAAGCTCGTTGTTTTCCCCAGCTGTTCCCAACTGGAAAAGGTGGACGATATGACGAATGACCAATACAGATTCCTGCATCAGAATATCGGACAACAAGATTGTATGCAGAAGATCCTAGATTTCGACAATGTATCCCATATATATTTCATCTTTTGTTTGAGAGTGACTTGTCTGGACTTTCATACGCAGTCAACTATATATTAAAAACAGGAGTACATCTTCGAAATGTTTCTGCAAAGGAATTTATGGAAAAAGTACATCAGAGAGATGATCATTTGGAATCTCAACTGATTAATTTGTTGGCATGTCAGCGTGATACTAATGAGTATTGGTATCGTCATCATGGAGAACTTAAATGTATGCTAAGGAATTTAGGAACTCCAACATGGTTTCTTACCTGAAGCTGTGCTGAATACGCATGGGATGATTTACTTCAATTTCTTTGAGAAGCAAATTCAAACATTCAAAACATTGAATTCAAGACTCCTGGAGAATTGTGTTCTTTGGATCCTGTTAATGTATGCAGATATTTCAATCATAGGTTTGAAGCTATGATGTCTTATCTGCAACAAAAATAATCCTCCTCTTGGAGAAGTTATAGATTTTTTGGGGAGAAAGGAGTATAAAGCTAGAGGTGCTCCTCATATACATATGCTTCTATGGATCAAGGATGCACCCAAATTTGGAACTGATTCGGATGACACTGTTTTATCTTTTATTGAAGATTATGTTACATGTGCTATACCTAAAAGAACAGAAGAAAAGACCTTAAGGCAACAAGTGTTACGATTCCAAAGTCATCGATGTGGGAAATACTGTCAACGGAAATACAAGTCGCAGGAAAAGTTTTATACCAAATGTCGTTTTGGATTTCCACGTCCAGTAATATCCAAAAGAAGAATGAACAGTTTCATGTCAGCGGTGAGACATACCATCACTAGAAAATCTCCCAAAAATACGTACAATTTAAGAAGAAGTGAAGAATCGAAGTATACAAATGATTATAATCCAGTTATTCTGTTAATGTGGAATGCTAATATGGATATTCAGTATGTTGCAGATAATTCCATTGCTGTAGCTCGGTATGTAACATCATACATAACACAATCAGAAAAGACGGAGTTTAAAGAAATGTGGGAAGAAATTTCCCATGAGAAGAGTCTCAGTAAGAAATTGTACAGCTTTAGTTTGAAGATGCTGTCACATCGAGAAATTGGATCGTACGAATGTTCGGATCGGTTATCGTCTGCAAGTTTATATTCAAAGTCAAGAGGAATTATTTGGGTTAGTCTAGGTCTTGATGCAACGCGAAATCGAGAACTTAAACCTATCCAGGAAATTGAATATTTAACATTAAATGAACTGGAAAACACAGATATAGTCAAAACAAACATGTTGCACACATACCATCCAAATAGAAGTCCTCATCTTGAGAACATATGTCTCTATGAAGTACTGCAATATTAGAGTTTTAAGAGAAATACTACAGAGAATATAAATGAAGGAAAATATGCAGTGATTGGTTCAGAAGGATGTTTGGTGAAACATACGACAGGAAATTTGATTAACCTCTTCAGTGCCCCGCCCTTTCCCCGCCCTGTGCCGGGCCTTTCATTAGCGGGCGGGGTTCATGACGAGATAGTCTCGTCATGGGCACAGCGCAACCGCGCTCCATGACGAGACTATCTCGTCATGGGCACTGAAGGGGTTAATCATAGGAAACTGACCTGTGATACTCCTGATAAAAGAGAATGTTACTATTTGGCACTATTACAACTCTTCAAACCTTGGCGTACGGAACTGGAATTACTTGGAGATTTTGAGTGCTATGAAGATTCTTTCAATGCATGTAAAGATAGCATTGAATGCACAGTTTTTGCAAATTATCTCAAAATGTTGAATGAAAAAATTGATCAAGAAGTTACTATTGCAGCTGAGATTGCTAGAGACAGTTCTCAAGATAGTCAAAGTTCTGCTCCACTGAGTCAGGATCCTCTAGGACAACCAATTCTTGAAAATGAAGCAGCCATCGCCATGAGTGAAGTGGAAACAGCAATGCATCAAGCTCAAGAAGATATGATGGACTTGGGAATCTTGGAAGAACAACTATGGGGCCGATTCTGATCCGGGTCGGAAAGCACTCCGACCGAGCCAGATCTGGAGTGTTTTCTGACCAAGCCGGAGTCCTGCAGTCCGACCGAGCGAGTATGATGCAGCCGTATGCTGCCAGACTCGGTTCGGTCGGACTCCCATAGAAGTCAATGGGAGCCGGTCGTACGACGTGTACATGGGCTCCCATTGACAGAATGGGTACGTCGCGGACAAGTGCGCTCCCTACAGTGGGAATGCGTTGGTGCCATCCGCACCATACATGCCTGTGTTGGGGAGACCCATGGGTCACCCCCTGTGTCCGAGTCATAGGGCTGCGGGTGACAGGGGTCCGACGCGGACCCCCAAGGCAACCACCTGGACGATTTGCGAGCACTCCGGCTCGCACAGGCTGTCCGACGCGTGCATCGTACTGGCTGGGTCGTGAATTGCATCCATTGCACGCCACGGTTAGGTTACGACCGAGACGTACGGAGCAGTTTGGACCCGGACACGACTCGGTCGGTGAATTTCATGTAGCTCGCATTGTACTTGCTCGCTCGTACAGCTGTACGAGTCAGCCGGAAAATACGCGTATGGCTCGTAGTTTTTCCGGCCGGATCACATTCAGTGCCCTTCCGACCCGGATCGGAATCGGCCCCTAAATGTTGAACAGAAAGAAATATACCAGCAAGTGAAAGAACAGATCTACCATGGTTTTCTTCATGAAAAGAAAGAATGTACATGCACATCATTTCAACGTATCCGAATGTATGTCAGTGGTCAAGCTGGTACAGGAAATATCCTGTATATGAAAAGCGTGTAGTTCGTCGAAAACTGAGATATGAGAATATCTGTAGTGAAGTTAAAGAGAAGAAAAAAAATCAAGATAATGTTGAGATTCCAAGCTAAAAGCACAAGGAGACTATTGAAGAGATTGTTGGATATCAATTAGAAAATAGTTCAGGTATCAACTGCTATGCAAATGTAGTGGTAAATGTTGTATTTTCTTTAGAATATCTGCAACAGCAAATTATGGAGCATCGAGAAAAACGGTTTTGTTCTTTGTTGCATTCTATCTTTGAAGAATTGAAAACTGATAAAAGTAAAATCCAAAGTGTTTCTGATATTCGGAATCTTCTGGATATACGTAGTGGTTGTACGCAATTTACACAGAATGTGCAACAAGATGCTCAGGAATTTCTAATGTATATGCTTGCAGTATTGGAAGATGAAGGAATAGAAATTGATAATCTATTTGTACTTCGTTATAAATGGAAACATCAATGTGAAAATTTTATATTTACTTCTACCACTAACATACACACTGAGGGCCCGATTCACAGAACTAACTTAAGACAAAATCCTAAACTTACTACTTTTGGTATTCACAGAAGTTAGGATTTTGTCTTAAGTTTGTCTTAAGACAAACTTAAGACAGACTTAAGACAGACTTAAGACAAATTTAAGACCGTCTTAAGACAGACTTAAGACTGACTTAAGACAGACTTAAGACTGACTTAAGACAGACTTAAGTTAGGATTTTGTCTTAAGTTTGTCTTAAGTCTGTCTTAAGTATGTCTTAAGTTTGTCTTAAATTTGTCTTAAGTCTGTCTTAAGTCTGTCTTAAGTCTGTCTTAAGTCTGTCTTAAGTCTGTCTTAAGTCTGTCTTAAGTTTGTCTTAAGTCAAACTTAAGACAAAATCCTAACTTCTGTGAATACCAAAAGTAGTAAGTTTAGGATTTTGTCCTAAGTTAGTTCTGTGAATCGGGCCCTGAGAGATTCATATATTTAACAATACCGGACTGTAAAGCAATATCTTTCAACAAATTAGTTAAAGCAGCAATTCAAAACATGGAGTGTAGCCAATGCAAATCAGAAATGTTATCAACATTATTTATAGAAAGATTTGGACAATATATAATTCTATTAATACAACGTTGTACAGCTGATGGAAGGAAATTGGAAACTTTAATAAAAAAATTTGTAGCAAGTCAACTATCAATAACAGTAAGTACTTTTGTAGCCGTAGCAATTATTTTCCACGATGGATCTTCAACAACATCTGGACATTACACAGTCTATTTAAAATGCAATAAAGGATGGACATATTGTAATGATGCTCATTTGGTTTTTAAATATCGTTTGCCTAAGGAATTACCAAATTCATGCCTAATATTTTTAAAGCCAAAGTTCTAACAACATAATTCGGCCTATTGGGAATATGTTAATATGTATTAATACCAATACTTTTGACAATTTCAGTATGAAGAATTTTAGTAATATCATTTGCCTACAGGAAAGATATTAATAAAAAATTAAGCAGTGTTTTAGAGATAATCTGTCAGCAAATATTTTAAATAACATCATTTAGAGTATATGGAAATTATAAAGAATTGTTGATTGAGTTATTGTTTATCTTCTTTGATATTATATTGAGAAAATTCTGTTAGAAAGAAGCATTTTATATATACGAGAGTTGCATTATATACTATGCTATTCAGGATGTTATTTATATGCAATGTGGAAAGATAGTTGACTATGTTTTAAAAAAAAATGGCACAGATGTTTTTTTTTAAACAATCTTATTGATTGTTGTTTTTTTTCCCGATGTTATGTGATGAGTAACATTGAAATCACTATTAATAGTGAAATTCAATATATTCTGAGAACAGCAAAAAAGGCAAACTAAATCATTTATATAATGGTAAAATTATGTTGTAAAAATTATAAGATTATATATTATAACTTTATTTTTTCTTCTCTTTTACAGATCCTAATTCTAAATATGCACAATAACTCAGTTATTAAGATACAAAGTGGTCCAGTCAAATGTGCACAATCTATGCAGGCCTCTAACCCTCAGCAGAGTAGTGATTCACCCTTGCTACAAGCCAGGTAGTATTCATGCAGTGCCCCAATTAGATTGTCAGTCTCTGTCCAGTCCTGCAATCATACTGTCAGAAGAATGTCCTTATCTAATCTATGTGCCAACAGGGAAGCACTTAAAAAGTCTCCCTGCAGTCAACTACCAGCAGTGTAAGTATCCAGCCACTATACATGCACTTGTAGAATGACTCCGGTATTAAGACACGCAGTGCTACAATCCAATGTGCGCAATCTATGCAAGCCTCTAACCCCCAGCAGAGTACTGATTCACCATTGCTATAAGCCAGGTAGCATTCATGCAGTGTCCCAATCAGCCTATCAGACTCTGTCCACTCCTGCAATCATCCTGACAGAATCATGTCCTTATCTAATCTCTGTGCCAACACACAGGCACTTAAAAAACTTACCTTCCTGTCAACTACCAGCACTCTCACTATCTAGTCACTGCATACACCTGTAGAATGCCTCAGGCATTAAGACACTTACTGCTACAGTGAAATGTGTGCAATCTATGCAGGCCTGTAACTCCCAGCAGACTACTGATTCACCCTTCCAATAAGGCAAGTAGTATTCATGTAGTGCCCCAATCAGACTGTCATTCTCTGTCCACTCCTGCAATAATGCTCACAGAATCATGTCTGTATCTAATTTCTGTGCCAACACAGAAGCACTTAAAAATTCACCTTCCTGTCAACTACCAGCACTCTCATTATCTACTCAGTATCCATACACCTGTAGAATGCCTCAGGCATTAAGACACATAATGCTACAGTGAAATGTGCGCAATGTATGCAGGCCCCTAACCCCCAGCAGAGTAGTGATTCACCCTTGTTATACGCCAGGTAGAATTCAAGTACTACCCCAATCAGACTATCAGTCTCTGTTCACTCCTGCAAGTATCCTGACAGAACCATATATTTATTTAATCTCTGTGCCAACATACAACAACTTATAAACTTACCCTACTGTTAACTACCAACACTCTAACTATACAGTCTAGGTATCCTCATGTCTATTCCATATACTTCTCCATCACTTATCCACCACTATACATATCCTTTTACTCTGTCAATACCAACAGTATCTTCTTATCCTATCACTCCGCCAATACCTCAGCATTCATAATTTGACCATGTATTGTACTTGCAGAACTGTCATCATTCCAGTTACTAGTAATGTATTTATAGAGTGGCTTAGCTACTAATACAAGTACACCTCATTTTTTCGTCTTTCAATGCATGCTGCATTCCACAGCACACATTGAAAGATAAAAATGCCTTTAGTGTCCCTTCCTACACAAAACAATATCTCCATGACACAAACATCCTTGCACCATGATGTAAGGGTGCCTGCAGTAGCACTTGGCAGCTGTTTGTGCGCCAGTGCAGGAAGAAGCACAGAGTTGCGACATATTTATGTAAATATGTCACATCCCTGTGCTTCAGAAGTGCAGCAGCGCGGTGCAGCTAAAGTGCTTGCAGTGTCATGCTGCAGTACTTCCTTATAGATCTGCACTTATACAATCACCATACACTACTAATGCATTCTTTCACTCAATCATGCTCTACACATATATTCAACCAAACTTTCACACATTACCATGCAATTGTAGTTCTTTCTTTAACCAGATACGGTAGTTCTGATAATTACTTTTTTTTTCTTTTATATATTTTTTTCTTTTTATTTTTTTAACAGTTTTGTATTTTTTGGGGGTGTTTTTTCAAAAAATTTACAATAAAAAGAACGAATAAAACAGGAAACTTTTGGAATTATGTATCATTCCAATAAAAAAATAATAATAATTAACAAAGATGATTCCGTTGTGCAGCACAAACTGCATTTACTGACTGCTCACTGAAGCATATTAGTTTCATGCACTTAGTACAATGTTTTTCAAGAAACGCAAATTCTCGCCTAATGTCTGGTGCAGGTGTTGTTGAGGACGCTCCAGATGTAGATCCTGCAGCAGATGACGGGTTCATAGCTGCTCACCTCGATTCCTCCCGAGCCAGGTTGAGAGGATGTATGGTCCTTAGATGTTTATACATTGAGGCAGTGCCACAAGAATACTTCTTGTCACTACCTCTAAACAAGACTCGGTCACAAATTTGCATGTGACCTTTGTTGCATTCACTTTCTTCTGTCCTGGTGGATATGTGAAGAATTTCCATACAACAGAGACCGGCCTCTGTGGACGTGGTGCCTCTTCCAAAAATTCTTCAGAAGAAACTTCCTCCTCCTGCTGCTGTCCAGAAGCCATTTTTTTTTAAAACACCAAAAAAAACAAGCAAAAAAGGGTTCTTGAAGGAAAAGAGATGTCTCTCTAAACAGGCTCCAACAAGAATGATTGAAATGGGTGGGGTCCTGCAATAGTTACAGTGGGAAATGTTATGACCCAATCAAATCTTTTTTTTTTAGGTCACATGGGATCCGCGCACCCTGCGCTTACAAAGCACACACCCTACACAACTTCGCAAAAATATATTTTAAAGTAATATAACTATATTATTTTTCTGAATACCTTAGATAATCTCTAGCCCTAATATGTATATTAAAGACACATACATTTCATTTTAGAACATAAAAAATTTCGAGGGGGTCGCACACCAAGTGCGCCCCACATATGACGTCACACGGGGCCCGCCACCGCGCAAGTGTCGCATACCCTAATGGGCATGTGACACAAATTAGCGGGAGCAGGAGTTGTGCATCAGTCACATACCTATCGCACACAACACATAATATTACACGTATATCACGTAACTGGAAAACACGCACCCGTCGCACACCATACGCGGATCCTTCTCAACTTTTCCAATATGGTGGCTGTAATACGCACACCCATCGCGTTACGTACTCTTAGGGTGCGCGACTCCAAAATGTCTTTTAAAAAAATATATAAATATATTACAATTAAAATATATATTTTTTAATTTGCAGTATATTTCAGTTTTAATAAAAATAATGTAAACAATTTTCAGAAAAGTATATAATATTGTTTAATAAATAATACATCATCCAGTGACTGTGTTTCTGTAAAGTTTAAATATGTTTAATATATATAGGGAAAGGCGTATTGAAGAATGAGTGGATAAGTGTCTGAATGGATGATTTAGTAGGTGCATGACTGACTCTATAAGTGAGTGAATTAACTTATCTTAGTAAATGCATGGGTGAGTGAGTAAACTGTGTGAATGTCTGTATCCGTCTGTCTGTTGGTGTGTAAGCAGCTGCATGGGTTTGCGAATAGCTATATGAGTGTCTATCTGGGTTATTGATTGGTTGTCTGAGTATCTGTATGGGTGCCTGAGTGTTTGTGGGGGTGGGGTGTGTGTGACTCTGTGCATAGATGTGTGAGTGGGTGATTCACTGTGTGCATGGTTTCAAGAGTGCATCTGTGATGGACTGTATGGGTGGATGAGTGTGTGTATAGGTATGTTAGTGAGTGAATGTATATCTCAGTTGTATATGTGTTAGTAACTACATATGTGAAAGGTAGTATATATGTGTGTTGGAGTATATAAATGGCTATAAGTGAGAGTGTGTTATTGTGAGAGTGGCTGTATGGATGAGTCTGTGCTTGTATCAGTGATTATATAGGAGTGTAAGTATGTGCTAGTATTTGTATGAGTAAGTGAGCTGGTGTGTGTATAACTGTATAAGTGAGTAAATGGCAGTGTGATTAATTATTTGCATGACTGACTAGGTGTGTGAGTACCTCTATGGATGAGTGGCGGTGTGGGAGTTTCTATATAGGTGTATGAGTGCATATGATAGTCCTGTACTGAGTGACCATAAGTATGAGTGACTGTACGGGTGAGTGAGTGGATGTGTGTGTAAAGCTAAGAATCAGTGAGTGGGTATGCAGTTATTGGTGTTGGAGTATCTATGGTTTTGAAAATGGCAGTCTGTAATTTAGAGTGGGTGTATCAAAGGTTATATTAGGGTGTGAGAAAATGCATCAATTTTTCACATGAATGATGTCATCAGTGATGTCATCAGTAATGTCATTTGAGATGTCACTGACCATGTCATGAGTAAAGTAATATGTGACGTCATCAGCAGTGCATTGCGGGGGCGCGAGTTATAGTTAGCTGAACTAACTATAACAGGGGAATTTCTATGGTTTTATACGAGTGAAATGTCCAACTAATTATAACTTTCCCTGAAACCTATGGTTTTTTCAGTGAATTTCTAAGGTCTTTTAAATGCTAATTCCTAACTATAACGTGTCTGAAACCTATGATTTTTCAGTGAATATATATATATATATATTCTATAAAAAATCTATAGAGTTTTTAGATGTGTTAGTTGAAGTGAATGGGAACCACTTGGATAGTAAACTATTCCGCAAAAACACGGCTGGGAATAGTATTTTACATGCCTCTAGTTGTCACCCTCCCAATTTGATCAATAGTATCCCCTACGGGGAACTATTAAGGGCCAGACGTAACTGCAGTTCAGAAATGGCCTTTGCAGAAGAAATGAACGTCATGAAGAGTATATTTGAAGAGAGGGGCTACTCACAAAAGGTCATTAGAAAAGCATGTGAAAAAGTCAGAAAAATAAAAAGGGAAGATCTGTTAGTTAGAAAAGATACAACAGATACTGACACAGAACCAATAAGATTTATCACTACCTTCAGTAACCAAGCAAATGACGTCAGAAAATGTCTAAAGAAATTCTGGAATGTACTGAGTGTTGATAGCACTTTTGAGAAATGTATTGAAAGTTACCCCAGCATTACATTCCGACGATGTCCAGCACTGAAGGATCTTTTATGCAAAAGTTTGCTAACATCTGAGAAGGATCCCCATCTTAAAATTCAGGGGTTCTACAAAGCATGTAGGAATAGTTCTAACTGTAAACAGATAGTTCTATCAAAATCTTTAAAACCATTTGTCATTACCAAACACCTAAGCTGCAAATCTGATTTTTGTATCTATGCCTTAATATGCCCTTGTGAACGAGTGTATATTGGCAGCACTATCAACCAGGTTAAATTACGCATTTTAGAACATATGCGAGCAATAACAAATGAAGACAAACAGTATCCTATTGCGCGGCATTTTAAGGAATGCCATAACAAAGACACTAGTCTATTAAGATATTGTGCCCTCGATAGAATTCCTATCTCCGAACGGGGAGGGAATAGAATTCAAGATTTGCGCAGACTAGAATCTAGACTGATTATTAAATACGAAACTGTGCATCCGGTGGGCATCAATAAAGATGAGGAACTGTCAGTCCACCTGGGTTGAAACTTTTTTCTGGCCATCTTTGAACTGCTATGTAAATAGAATTATGATGATGTCACGCTGCCTCCTGTGATATAATGTTTATGATGTCTTTTAAAAATGTTGGTATATACCATTTTATTGATGTACATATATGATTTATTTTTCTATAGGAGACGGAGCTTTTGCCAGAGGTTGAGAAAGATGCAGCGTTAGCCATTTGTTGAAGTTTTGTAAAAAATTAACTGAATAATTGATTTATAACTGATAATGATTTGCCCACTGGGGCTGATATACGAATTAGAAACCACATTACATGTATACCCACTTGGGTTAAATTGTTATGACTATTACGATGAGGTAATTGGAAATAATAAATGCTATGTAATCAATGGACAATTTGAAACACTACACTTGTAATTACTATTATTGAATTTTCATTATATAATTTATTGAAAGTCCTAATTGAATACGCTGCAAAGTAAGCAAAACGCTATTAATTAACTGCTTAAATTCAGTATCATTATATCATTTAAAGATGGCGCCTATGCTAGCTATGTAAACCAGGCAGCAATGTAGTCCTTTGTTTATATCCTTTACACACTGTGTACTATATCATGTGACGAGTGTCAACATCACATTGACCCGTGACCAAGAAACCGGAGGGTTTCGAAACGCGTCGGGAGTTGTTTGCCACAAACTTGATGGAATAAAGCACGCTGTTACAAACAAATTGGGGCTCGGCGCAATCTTTAATGAACAAAGGATTGTTTGATGGAATATTAAGGGTCGCGTCCTTGCCGGCAGCCCGCCACCCTTTTGAGGCAGAGGATATCACGGAACAAGGTTTGAATTTATATATATATATATATATATATATATCTCAAACAAACCTCTCTGCATGAGAAAGGAATGAGCCGCACTCCTTCCGGTGATTTAAAAGATTTTATTTTCCTACTGGCATTTCCTAATGCATTTCGGTCACGTCTTGACCTTCGTCAGAGGGGAGCCAAAGCATCTCGAAGCAACAACACACCAACATGACAATTGCCTTTTTATAATGTTTGCCCTCTGGTGGGCGCCTCGTTAGGCTGAATTCAGGCATGCTGGACCATGTAGTGCGCTGTGAAAACTCCTGAATGTTACCCTTCAGTGGGCGATGTTTTTCAAGTTTGTACTGCATTTGCACTTCACCGGAATCCCCAAACACATGATTTTCACATTGCTGGAGTCCCGACCAAAGTCCATTCCTTGGCGGCTGCCAACTACCCTTCGTGTTTCCACATCAACAAAGACGGTCCGTTTTCGGGTGGTTTGTTGGCGCTCTTTAAAGGTGGTGTGTCGCTCTGGGCTGGACCAAGCCACATAAACATCAAACAACCCTCTCTGCATGAGAAAGGAATGATCCGCACTCCTTCCGGTGATTTAAAAGATTTTATTTTCCTACTGGCATTTCCTAATGCATTTCGGTCACGTCTTGACCTTCGTCAGAGGGGAGCCAAAGCATCTCGAAGCAACAACACATACATATATATACATACATAAGTGGATAATTATTGATTATATTAATTATAAAGGTATTTATCGATTTATATGTTCAACTGCATGTAATTTATGAGGGTTTTTTTTGTTTTGAGTTGTGTGGTTTAGTGGTTTGTTTCACAAAATGCTGAATAATTATTATGTTAAGTTTTAAAATTCTATTTAGTTGTTTACATGTTTATTTATTATTATTTTTTAATTCATTTTACTTTCATTGTGGTGTTAATTAGGGGATTGCATGGGCTGTATGTTAATTACATTACATATATATATATATATATATATTTAAAGTTTCCTCAAGTAACAACGCACACTCAGGAGTCCATTGCAACCACAGAGGTTTATTTAAGTGAACCACTACGCGTTTCGACACCAAGAGTGTCTTGATCACACGATTTCCACAGTGTTTCATGACGTGTATTTGACAACAAAAAACATAGAAAAGGCACTACAATTGGAGCATCCACTTCTGCCCCGTTCTTTGGCATCCATCTTGAAAGTGTAAAAAATGAGTTCAGGAACATCTACGGGCCATCACTAACAAAGATTTACATTATCCCATTGCCCGCCATTTTCAAGATAAACATCAATCTAATAACTCCCTTTTGAGATTTTTTGCCATTGAACAGGTCAACATAGGCAAGAGGGGCGGAAATAGAGAGTTAGCCCTAAGGAAAAAGGAATCTAAATGGATTATAGAAATGGAAACTAGATTCCCAGGAGGGCATAATCTCAATGAAGAATTAGCTAGCCATCTGCATGAGGACTAAGGAATTCCTTGTTTTCAAACTATGTTGATTTTGGATTAACTGTACATAAAATCCTGTGATCATATCGTATAGCTGTATTGTAAATATTATGGTTTTAACTGTGTGCTTTGTCTTGTTGTATTTTAGGAGGAAAGGAAGGGACCCTTCACTGGCACTTGTGGGCATAATTTTCACGGGTACCCTACCCTTTTCCTCATCAGAATCACCTGGGCATTCTCCATCAAGATAAGTGACGTTAAGAGAAAAAAACTTTTTACCTTTATCTTTTCAATTTTAACTCTATTCACTTTAGTTTTGGCCAATGTTTCACTGTGCAGGACTATATGTTTTGTGGAGCTACCTGCGGTTTTGTTTACAAGAATCATTTTGAGGCCTTGCTCAGAGCCACTAGGGCGCATATATTGATACAGTTCCATCTCTCGTTTGTAACCAACACAGTACTTTCAGGGCACTTGCCTGGGAAACCTTGTTCGAACTTTATTGATGTCCGAAAATTCTGACACTAAGTTGTGTTTAGTTGCAGTATTGAAGAATACTTTTCTCTATTCAGAGATGTTTTATATGAATTTGCACTTGCAGATCCTAGGCTCAATTGATCTAAGCTTGATAATCATGCAACCAATCAGTTATGCATATATAATGTACGATATTGTCGACTCATTGTATTTTTCAATACTACTTTAGTTTTCGTATTAATCATGAATTGGGCAATATGTTATAATGGTTTATCAATTTTGTCTTTATTATCTGTCATTTTTGTAGACATAAATTTAAAATTCTACAAAGGCAAGGTATGTAATACTTACAGTGGTTACACTTTCAAGATGGATGCCAAAGAACGGGGCAGAAGTGGATGCTCGAATTGTAGTGCCTTTTCTATGTTTTTTGTTGTCAAATACACGTCATGAAACACTGTGGAAATCGTGTGATCAAGACACTCTTGGTGTCGAAACGCGTAGCGGTTCACTTAAATAAACCTCTGTGGTTGCAATGGACTCCTGAGTGTGCGTTGTTACTTGAGGAAACTTTAAACATTTTTTACCGGCTTGGGTTTCTGCCGGCTGACGCACCACCTGGCAACGGGACTGATCCCGGAAGGACCCGTATTTCGTCTGATATATATATATATATATATATATATATATCATCCAAAGGTGCCCAAAAGTTGGAGACGCACACAGCGGCAAGCAAACAGAGCTTTATAGCAAAGTTATTTATTCAGCAAGACAGCAGCGTTTCCGGATGTTTCATGTGACTTTTTCCCCTACGCGTTTCGAAGCTCATTGCTCCTTGATCACGGGTCGGCTTGCTTCGTAACAGATGCGCATAGGACGGGTCCCATAATTGGCTGCTTTATAACCCTCAATGGGCTCCTACAATCAATGGCGTTCTGGGACTTGTGGGCCTTAGCGCTAAAATAATACCTTCAATAGGTTCTGTTTACTGCAATTGTTGCCATGCCCTCCATAGAGCCTCCGATCGCGTTGCTGTCTTTAATCCATGCATAAACTTGCCACTCTGTTATCACGATGTTAGTTATCCAACACCAACAGTCCATTTGTATCGGTAGGCGGTGCTGCCTCCTCGGCCCGGACCGGCCAAAATATATCATCCAAAGGTGCCCAAAAGTTGGAGACGCACACAGCGGCAAGCAAACAGAGCTTTATAGCAAAGTTCTTTATTCAGCAAGACAGCAGCGTTTCCGGATATTTCATGTGCCTTTTTCCCCTACGCGTTTCGGAGCTCATTGCTCCTTGATCACGGGTCGGCTTGCTTCGTAACAGATGCGCATAGGACGGGTCCCGTAATTGGCTGCTTTATAACCTTCAATGGGCTCCTACAATCAATGGCGTTCTGGGACTTGTGGGCCCTAGCGCTAAAATAATACCTTCAATAGGCTCTGTTTACTGCAATTCTATATTCTGATCCAAAGGTTGTCCATCTGGTGAGTAGCACTCGATCAGCAGCTTTATTTATGATAGGCAGGGACAAGGATCCTCTTGTAGAAGCCGCTCCGTAATGGAATTGCCGTACGAGTTTCGAAGCTCCATATGCTTCTCTTCAGACGGTGTGTGCAAACACTGAACCCACTTCGCCATTTTCATATTTCACACCCACCAATGGAAAGCTCGAATGAGACTGTGCATTGTGGGAAATGTGGTTCGGATAGCACACAAATCTTGTCATGTATGGACCCTGCAAGTGGACTTGTCCTCGATCCTATTTGTGTGCTATTTTCCATTAAAAACAAACACACAGTGCATTTCGCATATGCGGAAGGGAATCTTCAGAAGGCAGACGGTGAAACATTTACAGATTTTCCAAAGTTAGGTTACAGATATAGCTTATACATAGATCCGAGGGTGTCCCAAGACAATATAAAAAATAAAACCAAGGCAACAAGCTTTAAACCATGCAGTCATTTCATTTCATTCATTTCATTTAAATCTTTATTTCTCTTACAATTTAACACTTCCTAACACAAAAAAGGATAACAGGATCAATTAAGCTAACCTATTTTCTTTGTGTATTCATTGCGTCCGAGTGCACAATATCTAATTCCAAGATTTCTTAACAAACACAATTTACCTGGGCGAAAATTATACAACAATTAATAATACCATTAATAATGAATACAATTTAAGAACTATTAAAAAGAATAATTAAATCACTAACCGCTAGGACATAATTTTAAAAGGTTATACCAACAAAAAGTTTAAAACTTTT
This sequence comes from Triturus cristatus, assembly GCF_964204655.1. NCBI lineage: Eukaryota > Metazoa > Chordata > Amphibia > Caudata > Salamandridae > Triturus > Triturus cristatus. Next base: position 585,259,732 of record NC_140591.1, on the reverse strand, counting down.
GAATAATCCTCCAGGTTGGATAATTAGACATGCGATTTGAGTACATGATCATCCTAATCATTTTGAGATATTTGATGAACAATAGTTGTGCATTTATATTAAAAATGTAGGCCCAGCTTTATTCTAATGAAGTTAACAGCAAGAAGAAATCTACTGACTCCAAAAACTATCACCTGGCTGGTGTCAGTCTTTAGAATTCTGCCAGCCTCCTTATAGGATCTCGAACCAATTTTAAGACAAAGTGGCACTATCCACTTTTTCCTTGGTGTTACATAGCTGGAGCAAAAGAAAAGTATATGCAAATCATCTTCCTTTGTATCATGAATACATGAAGTACAAAGATGACTACTTAACTTCGCCCAGCTTTTTTCAAGCACCTTGGTTCTAAGTGTACCATATCTAAATTTTAGGTACAGAGTTTTTGATAACGGCGGATGGATCTCATCTAAAAAAGGTTCAAAAAGTGCTACATCTTTAAACAATAAAAATTATCAGCCAATGGACCATGGGTTTTTATGTACACTGACTCGTAGCTCACGTATGACCAAAATGATAGTTTAACAATTTTCCTAGAGCACGAGTTCATAGCCTCAGGATCATTCCAAAAATGGGCTAATCCAATCATGCCCAGCCAGGTTCTAACGTGCTTGAACCAATAAACTTTATTACAGCTATCGAGATCCATAACTTCTTTCAAGCCTTCCTTGTAGTCAAGTAATTCTGGAGTCGTCCACAGTCTGACCCACAGCAATAATGGTCTTAATATTGCGTGTTGATCTGTTCGTTTCATGTTTAGATCCAGAAGGAGGGGTGTCAATGGGGTATTAGTAGATAGTTTTAACAACCCCCTGAGGAACTTGTTCTCAAGGCTTTCAAATGTACTTCTACATGCGGGTCCCCATAATTCTGCCCCATATAGTACCGCTAATTGTACCTTGTACTTAAAGATCTCTAAGGCAGGGGTTACTGCCTTGTTCAAGCATTTATTATGTCTTTTAAGGATTGGGAGACAGTTTTGTTTAAACACTATCTTAGTCCTTTCTAGCTGTGATCTCCATGCTAAGGATGAATCTATGGATACACCTAAATAAATAAAATTCTGCACATAATCAAGCTTCTGTCCATTCAACATTAAATTTTTCCTAAAACTTTTATGCGGGCTCAGAGCCATGTATTTCGTTTTTTTAGTATTAATTTCTAAACCTTTCGTGATACAATAGGACTGAAACCTTTCCAATAAGTTTTGAAGGCCCCGTGGTGTTTGGGAAATGAGGATGGTATCGTCCGCAAAAAGGAGGGACGAGACCCATTCGCCCCCCAGTCTTGGTGAATCATTATCACTGCTCTCCATATAAGACGGAATGTCGTTAACAAACAGGGAGAATAAAGTCGGGGCCAGTACACACCCCTGGCGTACTCCCCTCTTTATCGGAAAAGCTTTTGTAAGTTCCCCAGTTGGACCCCACCTAACCTTGGCATAGTTGTCTGTATGTAGCCCCATGACCAATTTTAATAAATCTACTGGAAGTCCCTGGGTTTTCAATGATTTCCACAAAAGTTCTCGGGGGATAAGGTCAAATGCCACCCGTAAATCAACAAATGCCACATACAGGTGGCCTTTGCGAAGGGTGACATATTTCCAATACAAACAACTAAGCCTTAGGACTTGATCAATGGTTCCTGTTTTTGCTCTGAACCCGGCTTGATATTTTGTTAAAATTGATTCATCTTCCAACCATGTATTAATGCGATTTAATATATGCCTAGCATATATTTTTGGGGTTATGTCTAAAAGGCATATAGGGTGGTAGTTAGCAGGATTGCTTCTATCGCCCTTTTTAAAAATAGTAATAATTTCCGCTCCATTCCATGTGTCCGGAATTGCTTCCCCAGCTGCAACAGTATTACACAAATGATTAAGATATGGTACCCAGACGTCCAATTCATGCTTGAATAGGTCGCCTGGTACTTTGTCAAGCCCTGGGGCCTTCCAGTGTTTGACTGAGTTAATAGCTAATTCTGTTTCCTGTAAATCAAAAACTATTTGTGTGGGTTCGGCATCTACAAGCGACAAAGCATACTCTTCCTGCACTACACCTTCGGCCCCTTGAGCGGCATACAAATTCATGAAATGGTCAATCCAAGTTGCCTCATCAAGAAAAACCTCTCTTGAGCCCTTCTCCCTTTTGTTACCCTTGGCCACTGTTTCCCAAAATAACTTTTGGTCCTTCATTTTAGCTGCCGTCAACATACAAGACCATAATTCCTCGTCCCATAAAGACTTTGCGTTGGCCAACACCTTGTTGTATAATTTCCTACTTTCCTTAACTGCCAGTGGGTTTTTGGTTTTAACTGATTCAATCAAAATAGATTTTGCTATTCGGTATTCTTTATTGAACCATAATTTACCTACAGGCTGTAAGTTCACAACACCCGTCCCTTTTTTTGGTCTTTTAGTCATGAGTTCTAATAGTTCACTAAAGAACGTTTTGTGTAATTTAAGAAATTGACCAGGTTCACTTTTAAAGGGATTATAGGTATCGAATATGTTGGTAAGGCAGCAATAAATATTTGCCATTAACTCCTCTTGTTCTAGGATATATGCCCATTTAACAGACCGTCGGTTGTTGCTTAGAATAACATTATCTGAGGCTGCTTGGTACCCTCCCTCTTTAGCTTCCAACCCCATTATTAAATTCTTTACAAAACTAATTTCGAGGGGACGATGATCACTATCAGATCTCACTTTGACCGTCAGGTCTTTTGTATATGGCCACAAGTCCGAGGAAACAATAACATAGTCAATTATACTTTGACAATTTCGTCTCAAAAAAGTAGGTGCCTTGGGGCTATCAGAAGGTAAACGCCCATTGCATGCTCTCAGTCCATGGCTTGACAATACCCTTGTGATTTGAAAAGCTAGGGTAGTACCAGCAACCACCCCATTACTAGATAAGGATGGTATACCATTAGCATTATCTTCATCCTCATACAAATTGTTCATTCCTACAATGGGTTCAAAATTGCAATTCATGTCCCCACATATAATCGTACTTGTTTCCGGGTCCAGAGTATCCAGTATTGACTCTAGTTTGTCAATACATAGTGACTCCTTATAAGATGGGCACGGTCTATTATATACGTTAAAAAGATGGATCACCCGTTTATCAACGGTAACCATTTCCAGTCCAAGTATATCTAGTGAGTCAATTCTTAGTTGCTGGATGACTATATTAATAGACACACTAACCCATATTATGAACCTTCCTGAAGGTCGGACTCTTACTGATGGAACTGCATCCAACGGATAAGTTCTATTCCCAACTCTGTGCATGGATTTCGTAGCCCATGTTTCTTGTAGAACACAGATATCAAAAGAATTTATATAATGGTTCCAATCAGGGTCACTTATTTTTGAGCCCACTCCTGCAACATTCCATGAAACAACCTTAGCTAAAGAGGGGCCATGATTTAAGCTGCTACTATCGGCTGGTGAAGTGTTACTTAGCCTCCTAGATGCTCCTGGCCTGGTACGGTTCTGTTCACTCAGCTCTAGTTGGTCTATTCGGTCGACTCCTAATATTGGCCCTGGAACTTCCTTAAGTTCTTTTATAAATATGGTATTTTCCCCCTGTATACCGGGTGACAGCAATCGAGGCGAGCTATCATGATGATCAGATGACCTGGGTGGACTGATAACAGACATGACAGAAATGACCGGTGAGACGGATGGGCAGAAAATAAATTTATATACCTCCCCATGTGCTGTGAGTCAATCAACGGCCTCCAATCCACTGAACCTATTGTAACAGGGGATGAAGGGTTGAGCAAACTGTGGGCCCATCCATTCTCCACGGTGCTGCATACTACCGTATTGAGGCCTCCCGGCCCTACGTTGTATTACAGTCCAGCCGTCACCCCCCCCCACTTGCCAACTATTAGAATTTGAGTCCCTATACAACTCCCGCCCATTTCCACCCCTAACTTGGTTTATGTCCCTGGTCCAGCTCCATCTAGTATCAGGCTGTTCCATTTGCGTATAAAAATAAGCCAGGGGTCTTGCCACAATCGATGAACCGTTTTTTCTAGGTACCCCCGAGCAAATATGTCCCACTGACCGAGGGTCTTCGAATGATACGACCACGCATTCCCCTTGTGTTCTTTTTCTATTGTAACCTACCCAGGGGGCCCTCTCTACCATTAAGATGTTACTTCTTGTTGTTGGTGGTAATGGGTGGTTAGTATTTAGCCAATGTGACACTTTGTTTTTGAGCGCCCCATACGCTCTATAGTTGTAGGGCCTAGTTCCGGAACCCCAGTTAGAATGACTACGTAATCACACGCTTCTGGGGGTAGATTAATATTCCTACGCTTTTCTGTGTGCGTTTTATCATCATTATGTGTATGTATACTGTGAAGAACCGTTTTTTTCACTACTGTTCCATGTGCCAAAGGAGACTTTGCACTGGCTTTACCTACATCAGTATTGGTAAAGTTAGATATAGGGACCTTAGATGCTGAATTTCTACCTTTTTCCCTTTCGTTATCAGGTGTTTTTAAAGTCTGCACTTTACTAATAGGGGCTGGTACCTGATTTACCTTTTTTGACTGGCTGGTGTAGTCATTTTTTATCTCTTTCTTCAATTCTATAAGTTGTTTTTCTATCCCATCTAATCTTACTTCTATAGGAGTGAGTAAGGTCTTGAGTATTTTTGTCAGGGATGGTTTTAGTAGATCCTCATTCCCTATACTTATACCTGTACTATCAGCTGTTGGACTATCTGATAGAATGTCAGCTAGGGAATTGTCCATAAGAGTGTCATCTATAATATTCAGCGGTAATATTTTGGGGGCAGCCCCTTCTTTCCCAAATTCATGGCCCTGACTTTCCCTTGCCGCTCTTGCATTGACTATATCATTTTCATTGCACTCCCCTATCTCTACAGCTTTGGTGGTTTTAGTAGAGGGATATTTTTTGTAAGTCTGCTTACTTTTTTTTTTTTGGGGGATAGCTCCCTCCCTTTTCCCTCTTATTAAGATATTATTGCTATCTGCTTGGGTATCTAGCTGTGGGGCTAACAAGGTGCTTCCTGTGGTTACCAAACCCTGCGAGTCAAGAACACTACAGTCTTGGAAATCAGAATGTGCACCGGTAGTGCTATGGACCACCGCATTTATATGTAAGATGTTTGAATTGCTTAAAGTGTTATCAGGGGTTCGGACTGGGGTTCTAGCTGTAGCAATGTGACCCATGGAGGACCTTTTAGCGAAAGCGAGGTCTTTAGAAACCCTTCTCTCCATGAAGACAATACCCTGATCTATTAGTGTGTTGGTGCGTACTATAAAATCATCTAATGTTCCTGTTAGTTTTGAGCTAGCTGCCACAGCTTTACAACTTCTTGTTTCACGTGAAGTCATATCAATATGATCTAAATAACAAATACACAAAATACAAAAGAGGGTTTTGGATCTTTTGAGCTAACAGCTATGCCAATATCAGTGGTAGCAATGGGATCCCTTTTAGAAGAATGATGGTGGTACACCAATATCTAATATCCTCTAAACAATTCTTTCCACATCTAAATATAGGCACTAATATAGAAACAGTCCTATATTACATACAAGATAATAAAATAAGCTTGCTTACAATGTCCGATGATCATATGATGGAACAACCAGAGTCCCTGGCCCAGTCCAGTCTCCTCGGGCCTCTGAGGGCCTAAGAGGGCCCGCCCTTTGCCCGGGCTTAGCCCGGCGTGTCCCGTGCGCGTCCCGCGGTACGCGTTTCCGGTGCAGCTTTAAAGCACCTGGTCTGCTCTGGGCGTTGCCGGCGATGTTCAAGGTTCCCCACTGCCTTATGGGAGAAGTAGTCAAGTTTGAAATGACCACTCGCTGGTCCCGGTGCGAGCGTTTCCCGCGAAGCGGGAAACGCGAGGAGTAGCTTCTTGTGGCGTCCGGTGGGGTATTTGGATTCGGCCCCTGTTCCAAAGACCTGCTTTGGCCACTGCTTCCACAAAGTGTCGCGGCAGAAAGAGAAGCAGTCACATATTAATGCTCTCTCGGTTATCATGAAATCTACCAAGATATAAATATTTCTGGCACCGTTCAATCTTCCCCACCCGAGCTATCCTCCATGGGGCGGTCCTCATCGTCCTGGAACATACCCAGCAGCTGTACCCACTGTAATATAGCCGCGGGCTCCCCATCATCAGTATCTGTGAGGCTCATGTGTTGTTCTTCCACAGCCCCCCCTCTATCAAATCCTTCAGCCAACAGGTCTGCAGCGGGGCCCGTGCCCCCAGCCACCCAATAGTCACTGCCTCTTCACCATGATTAGTGCTGGTTGAGCCAATCTATGAGGGATCCTATGACCTGACCTCTGGGGCACACCACCACTCCCAATAAACAGGCAAGTGGAGGTAATGGGACGCTAATTCCCATGGCTGCCTCAATACGAGGTCCCACCAGTGCCCAGTAGGACTGAACTGAAGGACATTTCCAGGCTAAGTGCAGAAAGGTAGCACCTACCCTCCCTCATCGCGAACAGGCAGCATTTCTTGTCAGGTCTATCCTGTTAATGCTGTGTGGGGTGACGTAGGTGTAGTGTATGAAATGAAAATGTAATAGTTTGAAAAAATTATTGCAGGATTCAGTACAAACGAGGTTCAGCACCAATTCCTAATCCGCATCGGAGATCAGTGCCTCCAAATCACCCTCTCACGCCCTCCGTGCAAGGTATTGCTGTGGCTGCATGTCTTTTTGGAGGGATTTGTAGAAATGTGTAATGAGGTGGCGCCCTCCCCCCCATCCTATGAGGACCTCGAGGACCTCCGATAAATGAAGGGCTGCTAGGAATTCCACACAGAGTTCTCTGGCCACACTCTCCACCTTAGTGTAGTGAAGAAAATGAGCCAATCCCACCCCACAGGTGTCCTGCGCATCCTGGAACGAGATGAAGGTGTCCCCAGGGTAGAGGTCACCTGCTTCCAGACAACCCCCTTCCCACCACAGCTCCATCGACATGGTGGAGTATTTGTTTCTGAAGGGTGCCAAATCCCACAATTTCAGTTCCCTACTAAAGGGAGCCTTACGAAGAACCCTCTGAACCACTTTCTGCCAAATCCCTGCAGTATGAGTGAACAAACCGGACAGGACGCTGCCTGTGAACTGTTGCTCTGTTGTCCCAGGAGGGGCTTACCTTGCTGGCTGTCACCTGGTGAGGGGGTTTCAACGCGGAGAGGAGAGTAGAAGCTTCACGGGACTCAGGTCCCCAGCAGCCCCTGAGGCGCAACACCTGTGCTTTCCCCCGCCCACCCACCGCAGCGAAGGATAAAACGGCTCGCGGAACCCGCTGGCGCGGGTCTCGCATCGCTAACAAACCGGACAGGACGCTGCCTGTAAACTGTTGCTCTGTTGTCCCAGGAGGGGCTTACCTTGCTGGCTGTCACCTGGTGAGGGGGTTTCAACGCGGAGAGGAGAGTAGAAGCTTCACGGGACTCAGGTCCCCAGCAGCCCCTGCGGTGCAACACCTGTGCTTTCCCCCGCCCACCCACCGCAGCGAAGGATAAAACGGCTCGCGGAACCCGCTGGCCCGGGTCCCGCATCGCTAATAAACCGGACAGGACGCTGCCTGTGAACTGTTACTCTGTTGTCCCAGGAGGGGCTTACCTTGCTGGCTGTCACCTGGTGAGGGGGTTTCAACGCGGAGAGGAGAGTAGAAGCTTCACGGGACTCAGGTCCCCAGCAGCCCCTGCGGCGCAACACCTGTGTTTTCCCCCGCCCACTCACCTTATTTAACCATTGCCTGCGACCGCTACGCGGAACGCGAGCGGAACGCGCCGGACGAAGCCCGGACAAAGGGCGGACAGTCTGTGACAGGAGGGGGCAGGAGGGGGCCGTGGTCTTCCGGACTTGCCTAGAGGTACCAGCTGGGTTGAGTACATATTGTTGTGCTGTGAGATTATAGCACGAAAGCGGATAATACGTAAGGGTAGGTAATCGCTTGTTATTTGTGCTCAAACTGTCGAAGGGCTGTATTAGTTTAATCCATGTCAAAAGCTAAACCTATCCCGGTAAAATCAACCATGGATAATTATCTTGTGAAAATGGTTGATAAGGTAAATCAGGAGCGGAGAAAGTCATTGGGGCGGCTAGAAACCGCCGACCCTATCCCCTTGAATTTCAACCCCCCTACTCCTTTACCCGTTCTCAATCAGGATGTAAGTAGTGAGGTTAATGAGCCTAATCATGATATGGATGATACTATAGTGGTTGCCCCCTTAGAAGGAAACAGCCTTGCTGATTCCTCTCCCAAGGATTTAATACTAATACCAGACCCATTGACTGCTACCCTGACGGCTACAACATCACAGAGAGTATTACGTTCTAGCCGGACCCATAACAAGAAAGTATATTCTAAAAGGGGGGGGGGGTGCGATCATCTAAGAGAGCCGATCTTTTACCTATCAATTCTGCCCGTGACCCCACCGTAGTGCAGGATAGTAATCCGGTCACCATAGATAGTAGGCAGTTGGACCTTTTAATCAGCATGATTGATGCCAAGTTTGATCTATTAATTAAACCGTTATTGAACAAACTTGATATGGCAGTTAACGAAGTGGCCAGGCTAGGAGGTTTGTTAGAATCACACCTTAATGCCAGTACTGGCACCAAAGTAAATGATGAGGTTTTAGAAAATAGTCATGTTCCCCGACAGGTTTCTAAGGTAGTTAAACCAACGGTCAAGACTAACCCCCCTAAGACTTCATATGGAGAACACTGTGAGGAGAGAAGAAATGCTCTAGACTCCTTGCAGACCCCAGGACAACATAGATTGTTATGTACCCCTGTCGTTGAGAATCAGCTAGGACCTAGTGCAAAAAACTCTGGTACTTCCAGGCCCGATTTGCCCCCAGCTTGTGCCCCATTTGTGGCAGTTCTTACAAATGTTCCACCAGTTAATGAGACTGGCCGCAATTATAGTGAATTCCATACTTCTTTGAAAAACAAAACTGTGGATTGGCTGCATCGGGAATGCGGCTTCCCAGTTGTTTTAGCAAAGGATATATTGAGCACAAGAAGAGTTAACTGGATTGGGAGCTCGCGCAAGACTTGTGGGGGCGATTGTATTGTAGTTAACTTCCGAAGTCCCCATCTTGCCTCAACAGCCTTGTTAAGAGCTCAATCATCCCCTTCACGGGATCTAGGGATATCTCTTCGGCCTTTAGGGTATTTCTATAGGCATCATAATTCCCGTTCTAATGTTGAACGTACTGGGACAAGAGAAGGAGATATGAATGTTTTCCCTGGTTCTACTATTACTATGTCAAACCGATTTGAAGTACTGAGCGGACTGGATTGTAATGATTGACTGGAGCCAGTCCTGTTTAAACCAGTGGATGTTGCTGACGCTGTTGGAGGCACGGGAGGGGACGTTATTCCGAGGGTATTAGACACAATAGATACTAGTGGGAACGATAACCCCTCGGATATTACCAGCGGGAAGCCCAGTTGCTGTGATAGAGAGAACTGGGTTCATCCGGCTGGGGACCAGCCTTGTAATCTTGTCCCTTCTGTTCCTACTAGCCCCATACCTCTATCCAAACCCTGTAGACAGAGTGCCTGTTTGATTGCTAGCTGGAATATTGCGGGACTCTCATCAAAGGACACTTGTCTGGGATGGTTAGAGTTTATTAATACTTTTAATATTGTATGTCTTCAGGAAACCTGGTGTGTTGACCCAATCAATTATAATGGTTTTGTTTCTTTCAATTTACCTGCTGTGGGCTCACCGTCGGGCAGGGCAAAGGGTGGGTTATTGGTTCTGATTTCTGTAGAAATACCCATTAAAGTTAAGAAACATGTTTTGGTTGGTGCACACTCCCAGATTTTATGGCTTCAACAGGAGCAGGGTAGAAATATCCTTTTAATCAATTTTTATAATAATATTTTTGATTGTTCAAGGCATCAGGTTGTACTTGCTTTGGAGTCTGCTATGGAAGACATTCTAACCAATTTTGATATTGTTTTTGATATCATTTGGGTAGGGGATTTTAATACAGTGGTGTGTCCCTTTGCTGCTCAAAGGGTATGTGGCTTTATTGACCATTGGGGGGATGGTGTTCGCCATTTCCCTCATAATTCTTATGGTAATTCTTTGAACAAAATTCTAACTACTTATGACATGGAAATACTGGTTAACCAGGTTAATTCCTCAGGTGAAACCACTCCCACCTTCACGGGAAGGAATGCTAATACAGTAATTGACTTTATCTGTATGTCATCCGGTATTAGCCCATGGTGTTCAGCCCCTGTGGTTGTGGACAACCTAATTAGTGATCATAACTGTATCACTGCTGAGGTTTCATTATGGAAGGACCGACAGGTTTATATTCCACACACTATTACCAATATTGAGCCACATCGACCTAATGGTATCCGTATCAGATGGAAAGGTAATAATGCGGATATTACATCTAACACCATCGTCTCAAAATGTCTTACGGAAATCGTCACAATTTTAGAAAGTGAGGAAGGAACTGTCGAAACTGTGCATAATTTTATTAACCTTAATTTAATTATAGATAGCAACTTCACCATACTCCCTAAGGGGAGGAAACTTCAGCATAGGGGATGGTTTGACCATGCATGTTCTATTGCACTAAAGGGGCTCAAAGTAGCACTGGCAGCAGAGAGGAGAGATATTGGAATGATTAGGGAACTGCGAGGGATCTATCAGACCGCAATTAAGTCCAGGAAAACAGAACTAAGACAAGAGGCATGGGACAAACTAGACCAGGCAGCTTTCACCGCGGATTCCTCTTTATTTTGGGCAACAGTTAATAGTCCCTTTTTAAAGGACGATAAGATGCCCGAACTATCGGCTAACGTCAGTGCGGAGAGCTGGGTCACCCACTTCTCTCTGATTTTTGACTCGGCCAGAATTAGGGGAGTTTATGATGATAGGGACCTGATGGGGTACCCATTGACGTATACAAAACAGCACCCGAGATTTGGGGTCCGTTGCTTACAAAGGTATTTAATGCTGCCGTATGCAACGGGGTTCCCCATACATGGGAGGAATCCATAATTGTACCAATTTACAAGAAAGGTGACAGGGGGGATGCGAAGAACTACCGCCCAATTTCCCTCCTGGACTCCTCGGTGAAAATCATGAGTCGGGTACTTATGGTTAGGCTGGAAGAATGGGCGGAGTCTAATAATATCCTGGCTGATTCCCAATATGGTTTCAGGAAAGGCAGAGGAACATTAGAACAATGCCTCAACCTCGACTTAATAATCGGGAAGTATACAAAGGCAAAAAAAGGATCCCTCTACCTCTGCTTTGCCGACCTGAGTAGCGCCTTTGATATGGTGGACCATAATATTTTATGGGCCAAATTATTGTAAATGGGGGCACCGGAGTCTATTGTTTATTTTTTAGCGAGACTCTATGTTAAATTAAACTCTAGTGTCCGTTATGGTCAGGCAGGGGAGTGCACCCCCAAGTTTAGGGTCAGGCGGGGTATTAGACAAGGGTGTGTGCTTGCTCCTTTACTTTTTATCCTTTTTATTAATGAAGTGGATTTAGTTTTAAAGACGGTTGCGGCTGATGCACCAAAAATTAATGATTTCAGCGTCCCCGTACTTCTTTATGCGGACGACGCTGTAATCTTGTCTAGGACCCCTATTGGTCTACAGCGCTTGATGGACAGGTTCTCACTGTTCATTAAGGACAGGAAGCTGTTGATTAACAAATCCAAAACCTTTATTATGGAATGTGGTGCGGGATGTAAAAAACCCCATGCCTTTTTTATTGATGGACACAAGGTGTTAACAGTGGAGTCTTTTAATTACCTCGGCATCACTTTTTCCAAAACGGGAAGTTGGACCAGTGAGATCAACTGTGTCCGGGCCAAGATGGCGAAAAGCTCTCATGGGGTGTTTAAATTTGCTACCAATATTGGAGACAAAAGGATCAAAGATATGCTAAAAATTTTCCAAATGAGATGTCTCTCGGTGGCCCTTTATGGCGCCGGGGTGTGGGGGCATATCAAGGTAGGGAACTTGCAAGTGGAGGAAAACCTCTTCCTTAAAAGGCTCCTGTGTTTGCCCAAATCAGCTACCAACGATTTGGCTCACAGAGAGCTAGGTATTTTTCATCTCTCTGACCTATTGGCAATAAGGCCTTTAATGTTGTGGCGCTCCGTTTGGTCAAAGGAAGAGACCTCCTTAAATAGAGCAATTATTGGAGATTGTCTCTCCACTGACGGCCACCTAAAGATTCCCTGGATTAAATTTGTCTTAAATTGCTATTTAGAGATTTATGGTATTAAACTTAAAGATGATTGTTACGCCCCTTCCAGTTTGCCCAAAGAAGTGATGAAGTCGGTTTTTATGAATTTTAAGTCAGAGAAGCGGGAAAGGATTAGCAGTAACTTAAGTACATGTATGTTTTACGGCAGATTCTGTGAAACTGAGGGATTTCAGCCGTATCTAAGCCTAGTCACCCGAGCCTACCACCGGTACGTTATTACCAGATTAAGGTTCGGGATAGTGCACCCTTTGGTGGTCTACCCGTGTATCAAAAAACACCCGGTTGGCCCATGCCCATGTGATAATGTATCAGCTCAAAGCACCATGCACTTTCTCTCACTGTGTAATTTATATGGTAACTTTCGTCAAGCCTACCTTATCCCTATCCTGTTAAAATATGGAGTTAGGAGTATACAAGACGCTATGAAGTTGCTTTTTAAACCTTATCCTGATGTTTGCTTTTTTACTGCCACCTTCCTTCTACTAGCTATCAAAGCAAGGCCCAGTATGCTTTTTTAACTATCTAAATGTTTTAATCATGTAATCAGTTTTGCAAATTTTATTATGGTTATGATAATTGTATTCGTTGTGCATTTGTTTTGCTTTTATGGACTTGTGTTTAAGCTCCGAATAAAGCCTTATGAAATGAAATGAAATGAGTGAACAAGTATGCCAATTGGGCCTCCGATCTCCCCCTCTCATCAGCAGCTGAGGCCGGGTATCCCCCTCCAGATCGGCTCCCAAAAACTGTTTCCCCCAATTGTCAGATTCCGCTAGCCATCGGGCCGCATGCTGTAGGTGAGCATCATAATAGTAAAAACTTACTTCCGGGACTCCCAATCTTCCATTTTCCATGTCCCGTTTTAGGGTAGCAAGCGCCACTCTACTACACCTACCCACCTAGAGAAGCATCACTAAGAGGCTATCCAAGCGTCGGAAAAAGAGATCTGGAAGTGGAAACAAAGAGTTCTGCACCAAATACAGACATTCCGGGAGAAAGACTATTTTTGGGATCGCTACCCTGCCCATTAAAGAGAGGAAGAGTCGATTCCAGAAGGAGTTGGATGTTTCCAGACCAAACAACACCCTGCTAACATTTTGCCGCTGGTGCTGGGCCTCCGTGTGGGTAACCCAAATTCCCAAATATCTAAACCCTTCTACTTCCCATCTTAGGCCCACAGCTGCTAGCTGATGCAACTGCTTCCCAATCAGTCCCCCCAAGGGGAACAACAAAGACTTACGGATGTTAAGATTCAGTCCCAAGACCTCACCAAAATCGCTCATCAGCAATGGGATGGACTCTCCCGGCTCGTGGACATACACCAATGCATCGCCCACGTAGAGCGAGACTACATGGTTAGTGTTCCCCACCTGAACGCCCCAAGGGGCCAGCTCTGCATCTAGCAATAGAGCCAGAGGCTCAATCGCCAGGGTGAACAAAAATGATGAGAGGGGACAGCCCTGATGAGTAGCCCTCCCCACCAGCCATGACTCCAATAGCTGCCCTCCTACTTTGATGCGTATCGAGGGCTCAGTGTATAGGAGCTGAATCCAGGCTCAGAAATTGAGACCAAACCCCATACCCCTCAGCACTGCCATAAGAAAGGCCCATTCCACTGTATCGAATGCCTTTTATAGATCCAAGGAGATCAATACCATCTCCTCCTTCAGATCCAGGGCAGTATGCAGCACATGTGTCTGTCTACGACTATTATGTGCAGTACTTCGCGCTTGCATGAAACCGCATTGGTCCTCATGGACTAGATCCTAGATAACCCCCCCCCCATTCTCGTTGCCAAAACCTTGCATAAAAGTTATAGGCGATGGGTCCTCAGGATCCCCTCCGGGTTTCAACATTAAGCATCCCACTCCCTCTCTCATAGTCTGTGGTGAACGCCCATTAACTTTAGCTTCCAGATAAACCTCAACCAGCCTGTGGAGAATAAGCCAGATCGAATTCTGCTGGAAACCCATTCCCGCTGGGGGTCTTGGATTTGCGTAAAGCCCCAATGGTCTCTCCCACCTCCTCCACCAAAAGGTCCGTCTCCAGCTCTAACATGGCCATCCTTTGCAGCCGTAGGAGCCCTGACCGAGCCAGAAAGCCCTCTATCCTACCCTCGACATCCACAGGCCCTGCCATATATACTACCTTAAAATGGTCCAAGAGCAACGTTAGCACTTCATGGCGCTGGGAGCTCAGATTACCTTCCACATCCGTATTGAGATAATGAGGGGCATCTCCACCTCCAGTTTGAGAATCTATGGCAACAGTTTACCCGATTTGTCCCCCTCCCTATGCAGAAACTGGCAGTAGGATTTAAGACCTGTTTTGTCCAAGGTGTCCCAGAGAGTGCGTACCTCTCTATGAGCCTCTAGCACCACCCTACAGTCCACAGCTGCAAAGGCTGTCTTTTTCTGAAGAGTGGCCAATCGGTCCTCCTGACTTTTTAGGTTCACTATAAGTCTCCTACGTACCCCTAGACAGTACCAATACAAAAGCCCCACACAACTGCCTTTAAGGCCTTCCACTTAACAGCTCTGGTGTTTGTCGGCCTCCAATTGTTGTCAAGATATTTGTTCAGAGCAGTTCACTGGTCCTCCCCAAAGATAGGGTCCTACAGCAGGTCAGAGGGCATGCGCCACGATCTACAACCATCCGACCCCCCCATTCCAGACCAACACTATTAGAGCTGGAGAGTGGTCAGACAGAAACCGGGCCAATATGTGTCACAGCCGGAATCTTGGAGTGGTCCAGGCCGCCTACCAGAAAACAGTCCAGCGGACTGTAAGTCTCATGTGTTAAAGAGTGACATGTATATTCCCGTACCTCCAAGTGCAAAAGACACCAACCATCCCACAGTCCCAGATTTGCATTACCCTTGCAAAGCGCTTGTCATCAATGGTTTTGTCCCCACACTAGGGGAGTGGCGGTCTCCCTCACCATCCAAAACACAATTAAAATCTCCCGCCCAGATGATGGGGGATCTCACACTGTCCGACAGGAGATCCTGCATCCCCTCAAAGAAGAACCTGCCATCTAGGTTGGGAGCATATGAGTTGAGCAATGCGAGCTCCCTCCCCCCTAGTAACGCCTGGATAAGTACATATCGTCCCTCCACATGCACCTCGCAATAAGTGAGCCGAAAGGGTATCCCCTGGGCCACCCATTTGGCCACCCACCTAGCAGAGGCGGAAGAAGAAGCAGAGAACACCTGATCCCTCCATTTTTTTTGTAGTTTGTGTCCCTCCGCATTCCCTAGGTGTGTCTCCTGTAAGCAACCAATGTGGATCTTATGGCGTCTAAGGAAGGAATGGACCCTATAGCGGTTGGCATAGTCTCAGAGCCCCCGGACATTCCATGTGATAATGTTATGTCGGTCAACCATACTTCGGATGCATGTTCCCACCCGCCCTCCTCCCCCACTCCTCACTCAGAGGGGTCAGCAGCAGGCATGGAGAGCTAGTCACAATTTGCACTGTTATGGAGCATACAGCTGAACAATAAACAATCATGAGAAATCCCCAACCGTGGGATGCATGAAACTCCCCCCTACCCGTACATACAGTGCAACAACATTTCTAGCCACTGCAAATCCAAGCTTGTCTTGCCGTCAGGACTTACATCCTAACCCTCCCCCCACCTGTTTCGCCTACCACAGCTATGAGGAGGCAACTCAATAGATCTGATCCTGCAGTACAAAAAACTAGGACATGTGTGTTATTTATGACTTTTTAGGAGCGGCAACTAGTGAACACAAGAAAGAGAGAAAAAACAAAAAATAAGACCCATACACAGCTGCAGCAATCCCCTGTAGATAAGAGAACAGCCAATCAGACAACTGTATGTAGAGTTTTCAGCGCAGCTCTTTAGGGACTGTGTCTTACTCATCATCTTATCGCTGCACCACATCTTCTCCCCCCTCCTTGTTCTCTCCAGTGGGAGCAAGTGTCATGGTGCCATGCTCCTGTAGCTACAACCTGGTGGTAACTGATCTCTCTGGACTTCGATGAGGGTCGGCCGCCAGTACTATGCCCTCCTTCTCACCGGAGCCCCGCGGCGGCGGAGTCCGGTGCGCCCCCGATCTCCAGGACCCAGTATGTTCTCGGGGCACCTTGTTCCACACCTCCAGCCACCACCAAACATCATCAGGTGAGTCAAAAAAATAGGACTTCCCCATACAGAGGACCCGCAGCCGCACCGGGTATAATAACATGTAGCGAAGTCCCATGGAGCGCAAATTGACCTTGACTTCCAAGAATATTTTACGGGCTCCCTGTACTTTGATCGTATAATCCAGATAGATAAAGATCTTGTGGTTTTCAAACTTGGCAGTAATAGTGTCTCTGGCTGCCCTTAGGATTCTGTCTTGGTCTTTGAAATTCAGTATTCGTGCAAGAGAGCCCGGGGGGGGGGGCCTAGCTGCGGCGGAGCCACTAAAGCATGATGCGCCCATTAAGAAATGAACATGGGAGACAACCCATGGGGCTTCAATGTGGTTTTAAACAATATCTCGATGAACTGCTAAGGGTGCGCTCCCTCTGCTCGTTCTTGGAATCCTAAGAGGCGCACATTGTTGTGTGGAGCCAACCCTCTGCATCTTCCACCCACGCCTCTAGGACCCCAGACCTGGACGTTACCTCAGCAACCTGTTTGCTCAAGGAGGCCACCTCCGTCTGCAATTCCTCAATGGAGCCCTCCCCCAGCTGTACCTTATCCTCTTGGCAGTCGTCAATCACTAAAAACAGGCAGCTGCATTCTGGCTCATAAGCAGGGCCAGCAGCATCTCTCACAGATTAATGGCAGGATCCCGGGCTGCAGCAATATCACAGTAGGTATTTCCGTGCTGCCAAACAGGGTCGCAGAACACCGTCAGCCATCCACTCCTGCAGGTGGACAGCCGCGAGCGGGTAGTATCCCCCAGCTGTGTCACTGCTGCAGCTTCCCTCAACAGTCCCTCGGCAGAGAGGCCAGGCGGCTGCACCCGGACCCACAACCAGGGATGCCCCACCCAGTCTACAGTCGGATCCCGGGTGCAGCGCGGCACAGGTCAAGCCACGGCAGCTCCTTACTTACATTCCGCAGTCAAGGGCCGCTCCCTGGTCCACGCCGTACTCTTGCCATCCCTGAAGGCATTGCAGGCAAGCGAGCAGCTGACCCGGTAACTCAGAAGTCCCCCAGCAGGGGATCGGTCACATCGGAGGTAGGGGAGGAGTCCAACTGCACGCAGTCCAGCGGGCCGCAGCAGGTCAATCGTCAGGCCCGGGGTCCATCATGGTTAGTCCTGGTCTCTCGTCTCCTGTGCTCTGCCACAGCCTCTGACAAAGGTATGCCATAGCGCTGTGGGCGAATCCTTACCGGGGCCAGTATTGGGGTGCAAGAAAGCAGGATTGTGAAGGATTAAGCAAGATCAGTCAGGAGCCCCTCAGAGGCACGTCCTCTCAGCCATCTTGCGTGGCCACGCCCCCCCAATCTACATCTTTCTTAACACTGTTTCCATAAAATTAATTTATTGTTTTACCCCTGTCATTGTAACATCTCAAGCTCAATGTTATCTTCAAAGATGATTTTTATTTTTAGGCACATTCATTACATAAGTATCTAAAAGCCCAACATTTTTTACACAACATCATTTTAAAATATGACTCCTTCTCAATAGTCCAATCTGTCTAATAGTCTCAACAGTCCTTGTACTTATTTCATAATACCATACCACCAATTTGTTATGTGATGAATGTGCATAAAAATAAAAATCACCTTTGAGTATAACAATCAGCTTGATGCAATGGCATTAGTAAAACAATCAATGAATCATCTGGAATAAATGTTAAGAATGATTCAGATTGAAAGCTGTGCTTCAGGTGAAGTAACAACGTCACTTGATTATTCCTATCCTAAGTGAGTTAAAATTATTCCCATTATATGGTAATAATTGTTTTCATCAATTGGCAACTAAAACCACTTAGGTAAAAATAACTCAGTTGACTTTTTTTCAGCCTACTTTGAAAGAAGAAATTAAGGACAATTTGATCCGTACTCAACTTGCTACTTCATTTTCTGAACGTATTGATTTGAAGCTGCTAGTTGAACGTGGCATGCAGGAGAGAAGAAAGGGAAGCAAAAAGTCTCACAGAATCTATTTCACTTAAAAGAATTTACAGAGTTGTTTATTTGTACCATCTTTATTACCTGCTGTTGCACCTTAATGTTTAATAGTCAAGAAAGACCAAGAAATCTGATCTTGCATTGATTACAGCATCTTAACCCAGATTAGGATCAAGGACCAAGGACAGATAAACTTTGCCTATTCAATGGGCATTTTGGAGTCAGTCCAGGGAGCACAGGTTTTTTCCTAAACTTGATTTAAGATGCACTTATAAGCTATGAATGAAGTAATGGATGGCTTGATGGTACAAAATAAATATGGTGATCTATAAATTCCAATGTGTAGCTCAGATGGGATGTAGATAGCTATGTTGATAGTAAAATGTCCTGTTGGATAACAAGGGACAATTAAGTATCCATGATAACAGACTGATATCGCAGAGTGTGGTGTTTGCAGCAAGTGCCTATGTCAAGTCAAAGCTACACACTGGAAACTACAGACTTCCAAACGCCATCCAAACTGGACCATTGCAAATCCAATTTTCTCTGCCTTGAATATATCCTCAATATAGAACAAGACATGTGTTGGCTGTTGATCCATATGTATGATGTAACCACTCCAAACAATTTGGACATTGTATGGAACATATCTTCTACATTGTTTAATAGAATAAAAAACAGTCAAGTAATAAGACAAGACAAATAAACCATCAAGCAACTGTGAGCACAGATACATCTTGAAGACCTTTGTTGAATTCTGTCCTTGTTCAGATTTGTATGCAGCATGCATGTTTCATCTGAAAAGCCCTGCCACATATGACAAGACACCAGACATCTTGGATTCTTGGGTATAACTTCCCTGTGACTCAAAGCATCAACCGATGGGCAAACATGTTACAGATTTACTACAGACGGCACCTCTACATGGATCTCATATTTGTCTTTCCAATTACTATTGTGTGACATTGAATAGAAGTGGAATGCAAGACATACAAACAGCCAGTAGGTTTTTTCTCACACATAAGATTAATGCCAACCCTGGTAAACCGAGAGGAATAATGGAGAAGTACTACCTCCAACTACACTGTCCTCCACTGACAATTCAAACTCAAACCACCTTCCCATGGTCCAGACTCATTATGACATTCTAAGAAAGAACAACAGTAAAATTCTGCAGTAAGGTTACTTCCACATCTGCAGGTAATGGAAAAACACAGGATACCACATATTGATTCCTAATGCATTGTTATGATGGCAATTTGGATAATAGAGAAGTACCCTGAAAATCATGTTGCTAATGAAATTGAACTTTGAATTATTTTCTTGAAACTTCTGATCTCTGCAGACCAGTGTTGGATTCTCCTGTGGATTCCCTGTGAAAAACAGAAAGGATTTTTTTTAAGTGGGCTAACTTTAAGTATGTGTTTATTAATGTCATGCACAAGTTGTTAAAGTTTTTGCATACCCATACCATTGCTGACATTAGGGAAGAATAGGATTTTATTGTTATTTATTATTTTGGATTTCTACAGAAGTCACGTAGAAAATGTGGGCCAGATCTAGAGCTTTGTGTACGGTACTCTGTCTCTTAGGGTGGCGGAAACTATTATGTCTGCCACCCTAATAGATTCCTGACGGCTCAATTTAGAGATCACTGCTGCCCCAGCAGTGATATCTGTACTTGAATGGGACCACCATTATGGAAGTTCTTGTAAAGTTACAAAATGTTTGATGGAAGGCTGTGATTGGTTGTGATGGCAGTCAACCAGAATAATGACCCCCCCACCAGAGGAATTTTTCCTTCTGTGTGGCAATCATTATTTGTTTTATCCTGCCCCTCACTACCAGGTTTTACCTGGCGGTGATGGACAGAACAAAAAGTATACCAAACTGCCCAACCTAATTAGGACGAGTGGTTTAATGCCCTTCCTTCAACAACCCTTAAAACGGGGGACATCTGAAAAAGCTTTCCATCGACAGAGACAGTGGGGGTCTGTTGATGGAAAGCTGATTCTCCCGTGGAGTCCTGTGTCTCTGTTTTATCTCCTATCTAATTGCCCCTTCCCCATTTTCTACCACTGGCTCTTGTATCTTGCAACCTGCACATGTTCTAAGGTCACAATTAAGGAAAATGCAGATAAATAAAGTTTTACTCTTTGTGCTCTTCCATAAAGATCTGGCTGTATTCTTGTTTCCTTGCTTTCCCTACAGTGCCAATTAAATTTCCATCACAGTGGTTTGGGCCATTTGTAATAACTTAACTAATCAATCCTGCATCCTTTCAGTCAAAGTTTTCTTGTAATTGAAAGATCATCCCAGCTGATGCCATCTATTCCTAATCCTTATCAGCCACTTCTATTTGAACCTGCTAGAGTTATTCAACAAGAAATGAAGTTCAAGAAAGTTGTGATCCTCTGTAGTGTTTGTTGAGGATTTCTTTCATTTCCAATCCAGCGCAAAGATTATCCTTCTAGTAAATGTTGTTGGCAAGATGTTAATGCACCCTTTGCAGCTTGTTTTTTTTTTCATTGACACATTAATAAGCCGGGATCTTTAATAGGGGACATACTGTTACAGCAGGGATGCGAGCAATGTTAAGAACTTACCAAATTATATATACGTTGAAATAGGGAAGACGTGCTCCTCATACTGCTGCCCAGTGTGTTTCTGGATGCTGCACTAAGTGCTCGCGATCAACAGGAGGGTTTATCCACAAGCTATCTGGAAAGCCAGGTATATAGGGCAGCAGCAGGACTCTGGGATCCAGCATGGAACAGAGGATGTCAAATATTGGCATTTACTACCTTTGCTAAATGGTTTTGTGATGGAACAACACATGCCTCAGCAAAGCATGCCTGAACCATGTGGTCTCAACCACGACTGCGTCTTTACCACGCATGCCTTTACAATGCATACCTTTACCACACAGTTTTGTAGTAAAGACCTGATTGGTAAAGGGACATGTGTGGTAAAGATCACACCCCTGCCCCTCTTACCTAAGCCCTAAATTTCAGCCCTCCTGCGGTGTATTCTACCCCCCAGCAGTACAAAAGGGGGTGGTGATGGACGGAGCATCAGAACCAATCAAACACTCACACCCAGTCAATAGATCTGGGTTTGATCCATCACCATTTTTTAGCCCACTCTGCAACCCCAGTTCAGACATGGCCATATGCAAATCAGTCTGACCCTGTGCCTCATGGGAACAGTCCAGCCCGAACTGCCAAGCCATGCCTTCCCTGGACCAGAAACAAGCTTCCTAGGACCGGTTTCTGGCATTTCAGCCGTCTTCAGCCAGGCTTGCTTGAATCCAGTGGCAAAGTGAGCAAGGGACTCACGTCTGAGCATACCCTGCCAACTTATGGCGAACAAAGCAGTACAAAAGGGGGTGGTGATGGACGGAGCATCAGAACCAATCAAACACTCACACCCAGTCAATAGATCTGGGTTTGATCCATCACCATTTTTTAGCCCACTCTGCCACCCCAGTTCAGACATGGCCATATGCAAATCAGTCTGACCCTGTGCCTCATGGGAACAGTCCAGCCCGAACTGCCAAGCCATGCCTTCCCTGGACCAGAAACAAGCTTCCTAGGACCGGTTTCTGGCATTTCAGCCGTCTTCAGCCAGGCTTGCTTGAATCCAGTGGCAAAGTGAGCAAGGGACTCACGTCTGAGCATACCCTGCCAACTTATGGCGAACAAAGCAGTACAAAAGGGGGTGGTGATGGACGGAGCATCAGAACCAATCAAACACTCACACCCAGTCAATAGATCTGGGTTTGATCCATCACCATTTTTTAGCCCACTCTGCCACCCCAGTTCAGACATGGCCATATGCAAATCAGTCTGACCCTGTGCCTCATGGGAACAGTCCAGCCCGAACTGCCAAGCCATGCCTTCCCTGGACCGGAAACAAGCTTCCTAGGACCGGTTTCTGGCATTTCAGCCGTCTTCAGCCAGGCTTGCTTGAATCCAGTGGCAAAGTGAGCAAGGGACTCACGTCTGAGCATACCCTGCCAACTTATGGCGAACAAAGCAGTACAAAAGGGGGTGGTGATGGACGGAGCATCAGAACCAATCAAACACTCACACCCAGTCAATAGATCTGGGTTTGATCCATCACCATTTTTTAGCCCACTCTGCCACCCCAGTTCAGACATGGCCATATGCAAATCAGTCTGACCCTGTGCCTCATGGGAACAGTCCAGCCCGAACTGCCAAGCCATGCCTTCCCTGGACCAGAAACAAGCTTCCTAGGACCGGTTTCTGGCATTTCAGCCGTCTTCAGCCAGGCTTGCTTGAATCCAGTGGCAAAGTGAGCAAGGGACTCACGTCTGAGCATACCCTGCCAACTTATGGCGAACAAAGCAGTACAAAAGGGGGTGGTGATGGACGGAGCATCAGAACCAATCAAACACTCACACCCAGTCAATAGATCTGGGTTTGATCCATCACCATTTTTTAGCCCACTCTGCCACCCCAGTTCAGACATGGCCATATGCAAATCAGTCTGACCCTGTGCCTCATGGGAACAGTCCAGCCCGAACTGCCAAGCCATGCCTTCCCTGGACCAGAAACAAGCTTCCTAGGACCGGTTTCTGGTATTTCAGCCGTCTTCAGCCAGGCTTGCTTGAATCCAGTGGCAAAGTGAGCAAGGGACTCACGTCTGAGCATACCCTGCCAACTTATGGCGAACAAAGCAGTACAAAAGGGGGTGGTGATGGACGGAGCATCAGAACCAATCAAACACTCACACCCAGTCAATAGATCTGGGTTTGATCCATCACCATTTTTTAGCCCACTCTGCCACCCCAGTTCAGACATGGCCATATGCAAATCAGTCTGACCCTGTGCCTCATGGGAACAGTCCAGCCCGAACTGCCAAGCCATGCCTTCCCTGGACCAGAAACAAGCTTCCTAGGACCGGTTTCTGGCATTTCAGCCGTCTTCAGCCAGGCTTGCTTGAATCCAGTGGCAAAGTGAGCAAGGGACTCACGTCTGAGCATACCCTGCCAACTTATGGCGAACAAAGCAGTACAAAAGGGGGTGGTGATGGACGGAGCATCAGAACCAATCAAACACTCACACCCAGTCAATAGATCTGGGTTTGATCCATCACCATTTTTTAGCCCACTCTGCCACCCCAGTTCAGACATGGCCATATGCAAATCAGTCTGACCCTGTGCCTCATGGGAACAGTCCAGCCCGAACTGCCAAGCCATGCCTTCCCTGGACCAGAAACAAGCTTCCTAGGACCAGTTTCTGGCATTTCAGCCGTCTTCAGCCAGGCTTGCTTGAATCCAGTGGCAAAGTGAGCAAGGGACTCACGTCTGAGCATACCCTGCCAACTTATGGCGAACAAAGCAGTACAAAAGGGGGTGGTGATGGACGGAGCATCAGAACCAATCAAACACTCACACCCAGTCAATAGATCTGGGTTTGATCCATCACCATTTTTTAGCCCACTCTGCCACCCCAGTTCAGACATGGCCATATGCAAATCAGTCTGACCCTGTGCCTCATGGGAACAGTCCAGCCCGAACTGCCAAGCCATGCCTTCCCTGGACCAGAAACAAGCTTCCTAGGACCGGTTTCTGGCATTTCAGCCGTCTTCAGCCAGGCTTGCTTGAATCCAGTGGCAAAGTGAGCAAGGGACTCACGTCTGAGCATACCCTGCCAACTTATGGCGAACAAAGCAGTACAAAAGGGGGTGGTGATGGACGGAGCATCAGAACCAATCAAACACTCACACCCAGTCAATAGATCTGGGTTTGATCCATCACCATTTTTTAGCCCACTCTGCCACCCCAGTTCAGACATGGCCATATGCAAATCAGTCTGACCCTGTGCCTCATGGGAACAGTCCAGCCCGAACTGCCAAGCCATGCCTTCCCTGGACCAGAAACAAGCTTCCTAGGACCGGTTTCTGGCATTTCAGCCGTCTTCAGCCAGGCTTGCTTGAATCCAGTGGCAAAGTGAGCAAGGGACTCACGTCTGAGCATACCCTGCCAACTTATGGCGAACAAAGCAGTACAAAAGGGGTGGTGATGGACGGAGCATCAGAACCAATCAAACACTCACACCCAGTCAATAGATCTGGGTTTGATCCATCACCATTTTTTAGCCCACTCTGCCACCCCAGTTCAGACATGGCCATATGCAAATCAGTCTGACCCTGTGCCTCATGGGAACAGTCCAGCCCGAACTGCCAAGCCATGCCTTCCCTGGACCAGAAACAAGCTTCCTAGGACCGGTTTCTGGCATTTCAGCCGTCTTCAGCCAGGCTTGCTTGAATCCAGTGGCAAAGTGAGCAAGGGACTCACGTCTGAGCATACCCTGCCAACTTATGGCGAACAAAGCAGTACAAAAGGGGGTGGTGATGGACGGAGCATCAGAACCAATCAAACACTCACACCCAGTCAATAGATCTGGGTTTGATCCATCACCATTTTTTAGCCCACTCTGCCACCCCAGTTCAGACATGGCCATATGCAAATCAGTCTGACCCTGTGCCTCATGGGAACAGTCCAGCCCGAACTGCCAAGCCATGCCTTCCCTGGACCAGAAACAAGCTTCCTAGGACCGGTTTCTGGCATTTCAGCCGTCTTCAGCCAGGCTTGCTTGAATCCAGTGGCAAAGTGAGCAAGGGACTCACGTCTGAGCATACCCTGCCAACTTATGGCGAACAAAGCAGTACAAAAGGGGGTGGTGATGGACGGAGCATCAGAACCAATCAAACACTCACACCCAGTCAATAGATCTGGGTTTGATCCATCACCATTTTTTAGCCCACTCTGCCACCCCAGTTCAGACATGGCCATATGCAAATCAGTCTGACCCTGTGCCTCATGGGAACAGTCCAGCCCGAACTGCCAAGCCATGCCTTCCCTGGACCAGAAACAAGCTTCCTAGGACCGGTTACTGGCATTTCAGCCGTCTTCAGCCAGGCTTGCTTGAATCCAGTGGCAAAGTGAGCAAGGGACTCACGTCTGAGCATACCCTGCCAACTTATGGCGAACAAAGCAGTACAAAAGGGGGTGGTGATGGACGGAGCATCAGAACCAATCAAACACTCACACCCAGTCAATAGATCTGGGTTTGATCCATCACCATTTTTTAGCCCACTCTGCCACCCCAGTTCAGACATGGCCATATGCAAATCAGTCTGACCCTGTGCCTCATGGGAACAGTCCAGCCCGAACTGCCAAGCCATGCCTTCCCTGGACCAGAAACAAGCTTCCTAGGACCGGTTACTGGCATTTCAGCCGTCTTCAGCCAGGCTTGCTTGAATCCAGTGGCAAAGTGAGCAAGGGACTCACGTCTGAGCATACCCTGCCAACTTATGGCGAACAAAGCAGTACAAAAGGGGGTGGTGATGGACGGAGCATCAGAACCAATCAAACACTCACACCCAGTCAATAGATCTGGGTTTGATCCATCACCATTTTTTAGCCCACTCTGTCCGTCCGTCCATCACAACCCCCTTTTGTACCGCTGTGTATTCTACCCCCCAGCCCTTTAAACCACCCCCAACCCGTATCCTGAGCCTTAACCCTGACCCCTTGGCCACAAAAAAACTTCTCCAACCCCAGCATCCCCTCCCTGAGCCCTTATAACTTCCCCCTAGCACTGAGAACTGCCCCTTTCCCGCCTGCCCTGATCCCTAAAAACTTCCCCAAGGCCTGAAAACTGACCCTTTCCTGTCCCCTGCCCTGAGCCCCAAAACTCAGCCCCTTAAATAATGACTCTTACCCCAGTCCCCCTCCATGTGCCCTTAAACCAGCCACCACCCCCTAAAACTACGCGCCCTCACCCCTGCCCCAGGCCAACTGCGCCCTATGCCTGAAAGCTGAAGATTTTCTGTCCCTGCTCTGAGCCCTAAAACTCAGCCCCCTAAAAACTACTCTGACCCCAGTCCCCCTCCTTGAGCCCTAAAACCTACCCCCCCCCACATGCCCCCGGCCCAAGCCCAACTTACCTAACCACTTCTCAGTCTGTGCTTCCTGCCACATGCCTTCCGGTTCCTCTCCCATCCGCTGAGACAGCTTGAACACCGACTGCTTAAACCACGCATATGTGTGGTTAATGCATATGTATGGTTAAGGCAAGCTTTGTTCAGCTTTCCGGAAAATGGCACGTGTGCTTATGGCCGCGTTGTTAAGGTCGTTTCCTGTGCTAAACTAATGCCAGGACTTTCTGTAAAGGGGCATGGAAAGGCCTTATAAACAACCATTGATAAAATGGTGGTCAGTCCACAGAATGTTATTTGATGTTTCCAAACCAAAACAAAGTAAAGGTTATTCTTATGATGTAAGTTCCTGTTCCAATGACATAAGGGAAGCCATCACAAAAGAAAGCATCACAACACATTTGTTCCCTTATTTTTTGTCATGTTCTTTGCCCACCAGATACTATTTTTGTCCCAGATGTTTGCTTCTAGCAGTTGGATATTCTTATGGATATCGCGCTTGGAGTTGGTGTTTCACTCTTTTCCTCTTTCCTGATGTCAGAGGGAGTTTGATGCCTTGCTGATTTGTTCAGTATTAATCTTTATCTTCATTCAAAAGCTATAGGATTATCCAAATGTAATAGGGAAATTGGACGATACAAGTTTAAATCCCCTGGGTATTTACCTTTTTTTAAAGAATGTTGTTGATCAGTTTCAATCGATGAGTTTTCAGGACACTAGCAATCATTTTAAAAAACTTAACTGGATAGCCAACTGAGCTACACATAATGGCAAACAGGCAACCACATTTTCCAGTTCTTGCATAGTAAACAGTGGTAATATTCAAGCAGCATTGCCTAGAGTAAGTCTTGGATTATAAAGTGGCTCAAAAATTCATTTAATCTATCCTGATCAACTACTTGGCATGGCTATATATTATAGCGTTATAGCCTGCCTCTGGTTGTTAAAGGCCCTGGACCAGAGTTATAGGCCTGAGCCTCTGGGGAGGAAATATAACAAGGGACAGGGCCTTTAGCAACCGATATAATCCCAAGGCAGAAGGGCTAGATGGCTATCAGAACAATATACAACCTGAGAGTAGAATGTTCTGAAATGAAAATTGAGAAGCAGAAAGACAAATATTGTAATGCTGGAGCAGAAGGCTTATATGAGCCATTATAAGCCAAGAGCAACTTGATTGTCTTCAAAGGAGCACCCAACATTCTAATGTTCTAATTGTTTGCAATGTACCAGGAATAATTAATTCTTGATTATTAACAATAATGCCAGATCTCGGGCACCTTAAGGTGTTAATAGAATTCCTAGATTTCTTTTCCAGAGCCTGCCAAGCCAAGAATTCCCCTACATAATTGCTTTTCTGATAGCCCCCTGTGAATAAATTTAAATATTCACATAGCTCTCTGCATAGTAATACTCGGGAAATTTGGCTTTGGATTGTTGCAAAAGCATTTTCTCTTAGTCATAAAGCAACCATTTTTCATAATCTCTCCAAATACGTATCTCAAGCTCCATTTTAGCTGCTTAAGTATTCTTTCTAGAAAAAATATCTTTTGGCATTATCCACATCCGTGTGTCTTCTGTGGCTAGATCCTGATTCCGTAAGAAGAATTTGGCGATCTTTGCTTTTATTTTTCCACCCAATTTTTATCTTCTAGATACAGTTTATTTAAAACCCATCTCCAATGGGAGCATGATCTTCCAAACGGAATATCTCAAGCTCAAGAGCTCAATGATCAAAGAAACCATTTGGTAATTCCAGCATATGAAATCTCACTCAACAGAGAAGTGCTAAAGTCAATAAGACTACTTGATCTAAAGAAAAGAAGCGAAGAGGTTGAACTGCACAACACCTCCTAAACGCCAACACTACAGAACAATTACAAGAGGACAGTACAGAAAGGGGAAGACAACAATTGTCTTAATACTACCCTCACATACTTTGCAGTGTCACGCTTCATCATAGTGCCGCATCTAACGTCCAGGTGCAGACCAACACACTGGACGGATCGCAGTTTTTTCGTATGTATGAAGATTAGTGGTGAGGGTACAGTAAATATAAAGGAACAAACAAAAACCACAAAGAATACAAAATGAAAAGGAAAGAGTATTCCCTTTAAGGGACCAAAAAGTGCAGACACACACAGTTAAAACTACCTAAGAAGAAACCATCATCTCTCTTTATTCCTGTAACCCCTTGATAGGATTAAAAATCAAAGGTTGGGATATTCAGGGGAAGTAAAAGCCCCTATATCCCTGCTGCAGATACCAACATGTTTCTGCCAATTATCCACGCCCAACCGCGTCGCTCTGGCATTCGTCAGGGTGTTGGTCCCTCGTTATCTGGTCTTCACCCCTATTTGGTGTTTTTACCTTACTTGATCTCATCGGACAGTGCCCAAATATCATCTACTCTGGGATATTTCCGAGAGGGATCAATTGTTCTACTCACTCATTCCTTATTCCTCTCATAGTGCCTTAATACGTCCTCTAAATCTCTGCACCAGTTATCATGTAGTGTCTTCCTAAAAAAACGGCCATCCTCTATATTATAATAATAATGCCCTCACCAAGTGCTCACACTTATATCAACACCGCATACCTGTGAACAACTGCACAGGATTCTCTTGTGCTCTAAACGATCCATATTAGACTGAACATGCCAATTCTCAGAACTCGAGTCACATGCCCACTGCTGGAACTCAATAGTATCCATATACTCTCACCCAATTGTGTCAGCAAACTTACAAGAGTTTACAAGAATTTCTCTAAACCCGGGACCTTTGTGGGACCGTGGTCTTGTAGTCACACTCTGTAATTCACAAGGAGGGAGGGAAGAAAACAAAAGTGTGTATTATTTTGATTTTATATCTATTCGTTTTAGCTGTAACAAGACCCCATTGCTAAACAGTTCTCACTTCATTAGAACAAAATCAATAGATTCGCCAATGCTCCTTCCACGTATCTGCCCAAAAGCACTCTGGACATAATTACACTCATGTAGTGTCACATACAGTAAAGTTGTCCTCTCAATCTTACGACTCAACTATCAATCTGCACCACCTAGATGCCTGGGTCAAATATGTTCTCAGTCTCAAAAGCCAGCCGGTCCCGATTAAGAACCTGTCAGTAGCTGGTTTTTCACCAAGATTCGGTATTCTCAATTAGCCTCCGAACAGTACAATCGTCTTTTCCTCACGCCCGTCCACCGTCGCTACCACTCTAGCGCCATTGACATTTTCTAACAAGCATTGGCATAGCCAATAGGTCTCACCTTTGGGACCTTATAAGTGTTTAGCCATACAACAGTTGCATAACTAAATACTTATAAGGTCCCAAAAGCGAGACCTATTGGCTATGCCAAGCGGCCGCGAAAGTGATCGCGTTCGCGATCAAACATCAAACATCAAACATCAAAGCGGCCGCGAAAGTGAAAGTAATCACGGCCAAGCGTGGCGCGCGTGCCCGCGCACATGCACTGTAGCTCTAGGCTGGCCTGGTAGCACTTTTTGGAACCCTCTCAATAAGTCTCGCCAGACCAGCGCATGCGCTGGGTCAGGCGAGACCTAAAAAGGGATGTCGATTGGCGGTCGGATGCTGGACACGCCGCTCGTTAGACGAGCCTGCATCATCATGCCACAGACTCGCAAACCCAAACTAACAACATGGAAAAAGGGCTCACTCTCCACCAACAGTCGGAGACGGCGGCATCTTAAAGATGGAAATTCCATCTATTACTTCCACCAAAACATGTGTAAAAACGAGGGGCTATGATGGTATGCACAGAACATCAGTTGTAACACACTTCCTCATGGCGTATATCTTAACCTTGGTTTGGTCATCAGTAGGGTCCAATAGGTGATACCCAAACGTACGAACCCAAAAACCAAGATTAATTACTTTAGATACAAACGGTCATGCATTTATAATCACCGTTCAGAGTTTTTTCCTTTTTGTACTACAACTGGTGGTGCATTCAAACGCGCCGTGCATACATCTCAGTTCATGCCAAACCTATACTTTTTCATATGCTCATACTTAAAATCAAAAGTAATCATGAAAAAAATCAATACGGTTACCTCATTTTAATCTGGCCGAAAACATGTATCTTCTTGTTTAGCTGCAGAAGTAATTTTCTATGGCTTGTGTTGTTTCTTATTTAAAATCGAGTCTGGCACTGGACAATGTAGGAAACTGAAATCCCCTCCAATAACTATTCTACCAGGTATTGTTATAAAGGAGTGAAAAAGTGTAATAAATGATTCAGGGTGATCTCCTATAGGGGCATGGAAGCTAACTGATGGTATGCAGGTAGAAGGAATAGTACAATAAACCCAGCACCAGTGACCTTCCTTATCATGATGTAATGAATGTACTAGGAGTCGAAATTGTTAGAGATAAAAATAGCTGCAGCCCCATGAGCTGTCCCTACCGAGAAACACCTAAATCCCACCCATGTCTGGAAACTCCTCAACTTGGTTGTTTTAGTAGATGGAATATGCGGCTCTTTAAGCATAACAATTAATGCATTATGAGACAAAACCCATGCTTCAATGTCCTGCCCCTACCTCTTATTATTTAGGCCATTAACGTTGAACGAAACATTCTTCAACTTATCTGCTATAGAGCGGATTGTTTTTTAAACTTCAAAACCACAAAGACACAAAACCCCTCTGATGCATTCTGAAGTGAAAAATACCTTATTTGCAGTGATGATGAATAACATCTTAACAGTATGATTACCTAAATTCTTTTACAAAAGCAATAGCATAAGAAGTCACTAAATATAAAAATATAAAAGACAATAATAATTGTGTCATAAAATGACCATATAAAAATTTGAGGTGTCGCAGTGTTTATCACCAAGCAAGGTTAACAGCACCAAGGAGGTGCTGCCGCCCAAGATGTGGGGTCACCAGTGATTTGTCTATAGCGAGTACGGGGTAAGACAACACTACACTAGGCCAAGGCTGTGGAGTGTGCGGGAATGCAATATTGTGTTGGGCAAGCATGCATGGGGTTAAGTCATGCATGGGCAAGTGTCAATATTAGTACAACATTTGTGATAGATAGAAAGTGATACTCCCAATGGGTCAATAAAGGTCTGATATTAGGACCGCCAATTGCATGCTATATAAGGTGTGGGTCTGTGTGGCTCATGGAAATGCAAAGGATGCATTGTCAGAACCGTAAACAGGCCCCTAGAGTGGTGCGTCTTTAATGCGTGCCAGTGTGCACCTTGAAGATAAAAAGGTCACGGTGCATGAGTGAGATCATTGTGGACAGTTCTTTATTTGCAGTGTTCTCCTTTTAAAAAAAATATATCTTTTTATTAAAATTGGAATTAAACAACTGAAGTAAGTCACATTTTACCAGATACTCACAAAGTTGGGAATCAAGATATTGTTGCCAACAGTACCCTTTTACATATCATCAACATTAATGTCTAACTCCACCCTCCATGTCCGTTTCTTTGTATGGAAGGAGAAATACATATATATCCCCTTTGAGCATTTCAGTTTCTCCACTTTCGATCCCACTTCTGGGGATATCCCCTATTTACGAAGAACGATAGAACGTTTTTTTCAGCCAGCATGCACCAGTCCATAGCTTGCTTCCATTCTTCAACTGTTGGTGCCTCCTGTATTCCCCACCTACGAGAAATGTTTTGTTTTGCTATTACCATCCCTAGAGTTGCCGATGTTTGATCTATGCAGGTCAGATCTGTTGCCTCCCAGATATTGAGGAGACATATCTTCGGCTGGGGTTACAGTTCCTTGCCCCCTACCTGCTGTTGCAGTGACGTCACCCCCTCCCAGTATTGTTGAATTATCGGGCATTCCCATAATATGTGGTAGTATGTACCGACTTGATAACAATTCATGTTACATAGTGCGTTTTCCTTTTTACCCATTTTTACCATTGCTTCACAGGAATAATGCATCCTGTGTGGTGTTTTTAGCTGTATTAGTCTAAGTCTAGCTGTTATAGCCACTTCTCGTGGGGAGGACAGCGCTTGTCGCCATTGGTCTTCCTCAAGGTCTCCCAAGTCAGTCTGCCACAGAGAGTAGTCGTCTTAGTGGATCAAGGGAGGTTGTTAATTATCTTTTGGTATGTCATCGAGATGGCTCTCCGAGTCATGTGGTCTGTGAGCAATCTGTCTTCTAGCGGGGTGGCCTCTGGCAGGTTCTGGTCAGATGGGATGGCTGCTGTCATTGCGTATTGGATTTGTGTTTAACTAAATATCTCTGTCTCTGCCATTTCATGCTCTGTTTGTAATTCTGTGAATGTGAGTATTTTCCCCCTGTACCAGAGATCGCCTACTTTGGATATCCCAATGATGTCCCATTTATTGCATCCTTGACAGGTACAGAGGTTCCCCAGTATTCCTGCCTCCCAGAGTGGGGTAGCCTGTGTCAGTTTGTTGTACCATCCTTGTTTCTTTGTCACTCGGTGTCAAAGGGAGATTGTCTGCTCCGTTGGGCCTGTCAGATGTTGGTGGTTTGGAATATTGTATAGGGAGGTTTTATAGCCCCCTGGACCCATGAGCCATATATCCATCCGGTATGCTGGGTCGTCGTGAGGGCGGTGTACCCAATGATTTGTGACCATTAGTTGGGCCACCCAATAATATGCTCTCACATCAGCCAGTGCTATCCCACCCTCATACCATCCCTGGGTCAATTTGTGAATTGCTATTCGTAGTGGCCGGCCATCCCATTGTAATGTCCAAATTTCCCCTGCTATCATATGGAAGTAGGTGTCTGGGACCTTATATGGTGTATTTTGTAAGATATAGAGGAACCTAGGTAGGGTCATCATTTTAGGAGGGCTACTCAGCCGAGCAGGGACAATGGCAGAGATCTCCAATGGCACATGTCATGTTGCAGGCGTGTTATCAGACCCATGAGATTGTATGTATAGAAAAGGTCAGCGTCGGCCGTTACAAATATACCTAGATATCAGACGCCCTCTGTCATCAAAGTTGCGTCACAGTCTGGAGGCAGGTTTGGGGAGGGCCTTTTAGTATGTATATGGTGGATTTTGATCAGTTTATGGAGTATGCTGAGTAATTCCTGAAGATGATGCAGATTTGGAGTATAGTACTAATTGAGGCTCTTGGTGACGCCACGTAAATTAGGACGTTGTTAGCATATAAGGAAATTCTGTCTTCCCATCCCCTCATCCACTTCAGACCGTGGATCAGTGAGCCCCCACTTATCCAGACTGCTAGGAGCTCTAGGACAATGCCAAATAAAAAGGGTGACAAGGGGCATCCTTGTCTTGTGCCACGCCGGAGAGGAAACTTTTGGAATATGTGGCAGTTGACCACCGCTTGCGCTGGTGGACCTGCATATAGCAGCCGGATCCAGGCCATGAACTTGAACCCAAGTCCTATTCGTTCTAGCATTGTGAACATGTAGGGCCATTCAACGGTGTCGAAAGCCATGCTGGCATCCAAAGATAGTATTACTGCGTCTTCCTGAATCGTGTCCCTTTCCCCTATCACCCAATGGAGGCATCGCAGATTGATGACCGTATTGCGTCCCGGTATAAACCCTGATTGGTCTGGGTGAATTTGTTTGGCCATGACTTGAAACAGTTGCATTAGGAGTATTTTTGCTAGAATTCTGATGTCTGTGTTGAGCAGTGAGATGGGTCAGTAGGAGTTTGTGTTTTCTGGTGGTTTACCTTTTGTATGTATGACTATTATGGACGCTAGTCTCTGATCATCAGGTAAAATGCCCTGTTGTTTGCTGTCTAAGTACATTTGTCGTAAGTTTGGGGTTATGTTAGTGGCTGTTAGTTTATAAAATTCTATGGAAGGCCATTAGGTCCCATCACTTTCTCTGATTGTATACTTTGGATCGCTGTTGCAATTTCGTCATCAGTGAGGTCGGCATCTAGTTGTTGCCGGTCCTCTCGCGAAAGCCTCAGCACGAGAAGGTCGGCTAGAAGGTCTTTGACCTCTTCAGCATTCGTTGGTGCAGTAGGGGAATATAGATTTGTGAAATGTGCGGTGAAGGCCTCTGCTATTTCCTGAGGGTCAGATACCACCAAACTACCTATAATTAGTGTGCTTACTCATCTGTTTGCTTTTCCCCACTGATTCAGCCATGCAAGGAGTTTCTCAGCCTTGTCCCTGTGTTCACAGATTTTGCATTTTTTGTTGAGGTATTGAGCTCTGGCCGTCTCTGTTGCAAGGGTAGTGTATTCTTGTCCTTTAACCTTGAGTGCGTGTTTGGGGTGAGTGTAAAGTTTCTGTCACATTGTAGTAGTTCTGTCTCAAGTACCACTAGGTGTTTTATCTTTTCTGCATTATGACCCATTATTAATGAAAGCGCTTGCCCCTTTATTACTGTTTTAAATGCTTCCCAGAGTATCTGAGGAGAGTCTATGGATCCTAAATTTTCTTTAAAGTAATTATCTGTGGATCCAGTGAGGCTAGTTTTAATATTAGGGACCTTGAAGTACTATGGATTAAGTGAGACTGTCTTACGCTCGGGTACTGTCCCCATCGTGTAGCGCGCCCAGGTCAGGGAGTGGTCTGAAACACCCTTTGCTAAGTGAGTTATTCCTGTGAAGTTTGGCAACTGGTTGGCCGGTGTAATGATTCGGTCTATACAAGAATGACAATTGTGGGCCCCGGAATAAAATGTGTATTGTCGTGTAAGAGTGTTCTTTATGCACCATACATCTACCATCCCTAGTGCGTCCAAATAGCCTTTCAAGTGAGATTGGAGGGGGGGGTGCTTCTAGGTGGCAATTGGTCTTCTTGATCCCAGAGCTTCATATTGCTGTTCCCTACCAGTATGGTGTCTCCCAGCGAGAAGTTCATCATTATCATGCTCATGTCCGCTAATGCGGTTTTATGAAGTGCTTGGGGGACATACGCTGAGACATGTTAAAAACCCTGCCCTCCTATCTGCCTGATACGACCGCAAAGTGGCCATAATCGTCTGTGTGGGTTTTGTCCTCAAAAAATGGAAAATTGTTACATAGGAGTATGCCTGTCCCTCTAGATCCGTTAGTAAAGCCGGAATGTGTGATCAATGTATATCCCCATCTATTGAGTGTGTTGCATGTGTATCCGACTAGATGAGTTTCTTGTAGGAGGACCGCATCGGGCTGGTGACACTTGATATATTGGAGGACTATTCCCCTTTTGATTTTATCTCCCAGTCCGTTGACATTCCAGTAGAGCAGTTTCATTGATCACTCAGTCTTCCCTATCTTTGCCATTGTTGGGGTAAGTTTCGCTTAAGGACAGTATCTGTTGCTTGGCTGTAGTGGTTGTATGTTCGGAGTGTTGTAGTCGGCTTGTGGGTGATACTGGATGTGGGCACAAGTGCTGTTCTGTCTGTGGTGTAAGTAAAAAGATATCTAGCTGTGATTCCTTGCTATCCCAACTAATATTGAACCTATTTGAAATAACATAACTACCCTCCCTGCCTCCCTGCATGACGGTGAGTATACCTCCCACCCCCCCAACATTGCAGAGTGCCTGTTGGCCTCCCGCACCCCCCTGTCGATAGGATTGTGGACCTATTTATCCCACCTACGGTCCCCAATTATGTGTATTGTTAAGGCACATTGCTATATATTACAGTTCATAGTATGTTTCTTCTTGTCGTTGGTTCGTTATCCCACTGAGCCAGTATTGGGATGATTGCCACTTTGTAATTCGTGTGGCTCCCACGTGGAGTTGGATCAGATTGTCCAAGACTTGGGTGTCTTGTAGGAACTGTTACCCAGCAGCATTCACCTAGGTCTTATACACTTTCCGGGCTATTCTGAGTTTCGCCATAGACAGGTTGCGCCTCTTCCAAGGTGAGGTCAGTCTTTTTCTGTAGCCTCCACATTTGTCGTCTGTGTTTATCAATGTTTCCTTTATCTCCAACTCTTCGCCAGCCATCTAGCCAATCCCATGCTTCCTCTGGGGCATCGAAGAACAATGTTTTGTTGTTTGCTTCTACCCTTAGCTTGGCTGGAAATAGCATGGCATATTTCAAGTTTTTGTCTCGAAGGGCCTTTTTCACTTCCAAGAAGCTGGGTCTCTGTTTCGTTACTAGGAGAGTGAAGTCTGGGAAGAAGATGAAGGTGCTATTTGAGTATTTGACTGGCGAATCGCAGCGGGCAGTTTGTAGTATATTGTCTCTGTCTCTGAAGACCCGGGCCAGTAGTGGTCTAGGTGGTGCACCTGGTTTGGGCCGACCTCCCGGAACTCTGTGCGCTCTTTCAATAGGTGTTCTCCTTTTTGATCATCAGAGCCTCATTCATATGACTTAAATCTATTCATAAACATATATGCTCCCCCATCTTTAATGATGAAAATGCATATAGTGAAAAGAGTAAAGTACATTCAAGTTTAAGTAAACCAATCATTGTGTAAGTGGTCAGCAACTTTTAAAGTAGTTATTAAAAAACATTTCCCTCCAATAAATCTCCTTAAGTGCAAGTGCATCACGAATCCTGTGCAAATTCTATACAATAAGAAATACATAAATAACAATCACTCATTTCATAATAAATTTTATATTGCAAAATCCAACCCTTCCCTAAAGTGACCATCCTGGACTGACCCCCCCAGCCTAGTTGAAAAAGGCATTCTATGTATGCACTCTGGATTCCACCACCCAAGCAGGGATACACTCCACTATCCACCATTGTGTTCAAAAGTTTATTAATATCTCAATGCTGGTAGCACTTTCATTAATATCACAGAAATGGGGGTCTGAGATAATGCCATACAATAATGGGTTAGATTAAAACTCCTCTATTAGTGACATTATGTTGTTTTCATTGCCCTGAAAATTATTTCATTTTATCTGAAGGCCTTAAGAAAATCAGTGGCTTCTAATACCAAAGAAAAGGTCAGAAAAATTCCCCTGTGTAACACCCTAAATGTTGATTGTTTGCACAGGGTTCCTTAACCCCAACACCTTTAAACTGGTCCAGCAGACACTTGAGGTCTTTCCTCCACCATGCACTTAACTTGAAATCTGAAACCCTCTCCAGTCCTAAAAGTCTTTAAACACAAAGATTCAAGAGAATCTGTTCTTTGATTTTATAGTCCCCCAAATTAACTAAAATATTTTAAGGATATATAGAATGAGGAAAGTATTGAATGGGGACCCTATGTCCTTGAACTATCGAAAGGTCTCCTGTGAAATCAGGAAGAATATGAAATGTAATTAAATCAGTTATTACCAAATGAAATGTCCCTCCTCAAATCTTTGTCTTTGGGCATCCAGGGAAAGCATACATTGGACCTGTGAGAGTGATTTTCTAGCTTCTCCAGTTTGAGCTTAAAAATGTCAATGTCATGTTTTGATTATTCTATAGTTTTCTGTTGCAAGCCAAGACTATCTTCAATATCAGAGACTCTCTGCTCTACTGGATCAAACTAAGCAGAAAACGGTATTAGATTTTCTATCTGTCCTAGTCAGATGATCATGAAGGCAAGATATTGTTTGGGCATGGGATGCTTTAATATCATGAATCGCAGACAAAATCATCTCCAATGTTTGATTAAATGCTGCTAAGACATTCTGATGTTCACCTCAGTCAGAAACCAAAGGCCCAGTATTAACATGAGAACCTAAATCCGAAGTCAAACACTGAAGAGGAAGATACAATGGACTTGGATAGTCCCTAGTTTGATTAATTTGATAGGTTATGAGCACAGATGTTGAGCTCATACTCCATGCCTCAGAGCTAACTGAGCATTTGGGATTTGGCCTGGAGGGTGGAAAGTTGACAAATAAGGATTAGTCGATCAAGACAACTCCCACTTTAGCATATTATGTGGCTAGGGTGCCAACTTGTGAGCTGGAGTGTCTACTATCTCAGAAGAAATCTCATGTTGTTCATTTTCATTCTTCAAAGGTACAAGGCTTGACCAATGGAACAGAAGCAGGCTTTGAATTACCAGTGGTATCACCCAAGGCATCAATTTCCTGTAAAACTGTTGTCTAGTTGAAGTTTTCATATTACAATACTGGTCTTGTGAGGCATTCCTCTGAAGACTTCTTTATAGGAGCATCAACAGCTGATTTAGTTTTATTGGGGACCAGAGTAATGAGTACATCTTAAGTTGCAAGAGGTCCAGTTCACTTTACACCAACAGCAACAATGTGGTAATCTTGCCACATGACGGTTTCAGCCTATTGAGTGGAAGCCTCCTAGCTGAGAAATTTCTGTAAATGTCATGAAATGCTCGTAAGTGTCAGTAACAGTGAACAAATGCTAAGCAGGCAGTTAACAAGCTGCACCCAGAGTAGAACAAAATGAAAAATCCCTTAGCCATTCAGAGATGGCTGGCCACTCACCGCAACTTCTCAAGGCCAGGCCTCACTCACTTGTCTCACACAAGATTATCAGTTCAGACTACACCTGGACAGCTTCCACTGATTGTAAAATGGTAGAGAGGAGTGAAACTGGTTAGGCATGAAAGAAGCCTTTCCAATTTCAGATACCCTTCTATGCCTCCAAAATGATGCATCAGTGAGCCATGTCACTGAAAGCGGGAATATGGCCAGACTCTTTCCCCTAATTTTCCAGTCAGTTCAGTGCCAGAAAATGGACAAACAACCGGCCTTAAGCTGAAATCAACAATGGCTGCCAGAACCACTTCTCAGCGATCAAATTGGTGCTGGTGAACAACTGGTGAAATACTCCTCTTAATTGCCGCTGCATTTTTCAGCAACTCTGCCGTTGCTTTGACTCGAGCAACATTGTAACTCAGCTTGGTTTGGAAATCAGCATCCTGCACTTGGCGTCCTGCACGCATTATTGCTTCCATAGCACTTTTAGAAAGGGAGAGGCTCCACCTCTGATCTTGTGACACGGTACACTCTAATTTATATCCTGAGAAAATGTTGATTTCTCTCCAAAATCGGTCATACATAATCTATATAAGGGGCACAGGGTAGTGTGACACCGCGGGGCCAAAGGGTGTCAGGGGGGCCAGATTGAAATGAATAGCACATGTACTGGTGAGGCGGGAAAGACCTTGAGTGGTCTCCCGTCGTTTATTTATCCCCTCATGACAAGCCCGCCTGAGGAGTGTGTGCATTTGCAACATTGTACTGGAGAGCCGGGACGGCTTTCTACATCCCTCCTTTTCTTTAGCACATATCAATCACATTAATTACATGCTTAAGGTGAGGCACACACAAAGTATTTAAATCGCTGGCTGGGCACAGGGTTCGTCCGGAGACCATACCTCTGGGTCTAGGAGCTGGAACCGTTCCCTGTTTCAACCGGGCCACAGGGTGTCAAAGTAGTCTGGGTGCTCTGGTTAGAAGTATTGGGGCTTGCGCAGCCGCGCCAGCCCGGGTCCCTTCAGAGTCTGTGCCAGGAGTTAGTGACTCCAGCAGACTGTCACTGAAGGAGCCTCTGGCTCCCTCTAGTTTGGTGGGCTCACCTTGGTCTGTGCGACGTCCGTGCACCTTCTTCAACCAAGACACTTTCCTGGTGACCACCTGCTGACCCTTTTGTGCAGAGACCATCGTCCCCTGGACGTGTACAACCCTCCATACCTCCAGCTCATACAGAGTTCGGAACTTCCAGCTGGGTTGTCTGTCCTTCACCACAACGTAGTCTCCCACTATTACCGAGGGTGTCTTGGCACCCCTGGTGAGACTTGCCCTCTGGTTTGTCACCTCCCTCAGGGCTTGTACAGCCATGGCATTTATTTCTGGGAGCCTCCAGGCAGGATCAGGCAGGATGCTGTCTCATGGGCCTCGCCTGTTGAGCAAATGAGAAGTTGCACAGCGGGAGGTGCCTTGAGGGGTCTGTCTATGAGCGCAGAGGAACTGGTGTAGGGCTCTTTCTATTTCTTCTTCTTGTCCCACCGCAATGTGCAACGCCCGGTTGAGCGTTCTCATGAAGCGCTCGACCTCCCCATTAGCTTGCTGCCACTGTGGTTTGATTTTCCGGTTTCAAATGGCTTTCTTCTCTAGGTATTCCTGAAACTCTCGTCCTTTAAAAGGGGGTCCATTGTCGGATCTGATTTCATCGGGGAGGCCCATGAATGCGAATGATTTATCGAAAGCTGTTTGGACTTGTGTGAAGGCTGTGGACTCAACTATTTCCACCACAGGGAATTTTGAGTATGAGCACATGAGTATGAGTGCGGCGGCCGTCAGGGAAGATGCCAAATTGGAAACTGTCTTTGGACCAGAGTACCTCACTAGATTCTTCGGTGATGACCGGCGCTGGGGCAGGGTCACCTCCCGTTATGGGACACGAGTGGCAGTGTCTGATCTTTTCCTCCACCATGGTGTCCATGCCGGGAAAGCACACCCTGCCCCGCAGGCTTGCCTTGGTTTTCACCATTCCTGTATGCCCCACATGCACTAATCCAATGATTTAGTCTTGCAGTTTATTTGGGACTATGATGACATGGCCTCGCAGCAATATCCCTTGTTCTCCCTCACTTAGTTCACTACGGACCCTCCATAGTTGATGTCGCGCTTGATGGTCTTTAGCATTGAGCGCCTGTGCACCATCCAAGAAGTGGGTCCAGCCATTGGCATACAATGCTTCTTTGACTCTTGCCAGTGTTTCGTCCATGGTGATAGCTAGTACGATTTCTTCAAGTGTTACGGCTTTGGGGCATGCCTTTTGAGTGATCATCCTGATGAATGCTTCGATGCATTCTACATCTTGGGGCGGGTGTCGCATGTCTGTCACTTCTGGGTGCTTTGATAGATAATCTGCTGGGTTGTGCGCTCCAGGGTGGAATATGACTGAATCTGTAGGCCTGTAGTTAAACCTCACACCTTTCTATTCTGGGCGGTGCCAGTCTTGATGCTACTGCAAACAGATGGATTAATGGCTTGTGGTCCGTTACCACTTGGAACTCTTGTCCATAGAGATACAGATGGAAGTGCTGCCATGCCGACTGAATGGCCAGGGCATGTCTCTCAATCTGGACATATCTTGTTTCTGTGTCCAACAGGGCTCGGCTGGCGTATGCAACTGGCGCCCATGTGTCACTGTTGCTCTCTTGGAGGAGGGCGACCCCTAGGCCGACGGGGCTTGCATCTACAACCAGCTCAGTGCGCCTTCCTGGGTGAAAGTAAGCCATGACCGTTTTATCAATTAATGCCGTTTTGATAGCGTGGACTGCGGTGTTGGCCTTGGTGGTCCACTCCCAGGTGCTTCCACTGCGTGTGGGATGTATGACGTTACAACGCATACTTTTACAACGCATGCACTTACAACGCAATTTTTACATCGCAACATCCATTACAACGCATTCCATTACATCGCATGACACTACAACGCATTTTAAAAAACTACCTTTACACCGCATTCCATTACATCGCTTACTACCTTTACAACGCATACCATTACAACGCATACTGTTACATTGCATTTAAGGTAAGTATTGGATAGTATAGGGGTAAAAATTACTATTCTAACTCCAGGGGGTGCAACAGTAGGGTAAGTGTTGGATAGTGTAGGGGTTAAAAATTACTATTCTAACTCCAATGGTATGCATTGTAATGGTATGCGTTGTAATGCCTGCGTTGTAGTGACATGCGATGTAGTGTCATGCGTTGTAATGGTATGCGTTGTAATGGTATGCGTTGTAGTGTAATGCGTTGTAAAGGATGTTCTGTTGTAATGCCTGCGTTGTAAGTGTAGTGCGATGTAATTGTTGCGTTGTAAATGTTGTTTCCCCTGCGTGTGAGGGCTTGCAGTGGTTCAGACAGCGAGGCCAGATTCGGTATGAATTTGCCACCTTAGGTGGTGATCCCCAAGAAATTACGGACTTCCGTGGGTGTGGTAGGAGTTCGGGCCGACCAGATGGCAGTTGCTTCCTTAAGATCAGCTCTTAGCCCTTCTCTTGAAAAGATGTAACCAGAGGAGTCAAATAAATCTTGGTAGAAGGAGCACTGGGACCTATGGAGGGTTAGGCCACTGTCCTCCAGACGTTGGAGTGTGGCTCACAGATGTGTGTGGTGGTCCAACAGTGTGTTAAAAAACATCAGGATGTCATTGCTAAGGTTAGTGACGCCTTGCAGGCTGGATAGGGTCTCCTTGATGACATTTTGGAAGACTTCTGCGGTCAAGGACACCCCAAAACTCAGCCTCTAGTACCTTCCTAGGCCCACATGGGTTTAGAAGGTGGTGATATAACGACTCTCCTGCTGAAGCTCCAGCTGATAGTATCCAGCATTCAGGTCGAGCTTCGAGAACCACATGGCCTTGTTGAGGTCCGCCACAATGTCGTCCATTGTGGTTGTTATATGCCACTCTCTTTTGACAGCCTGGTTAGGGAGATGCATGTCCACATATAGCCGGATAGCTCCTGGCTGTTTGGGCTTTGGCGCGATGACCAGCGGCGACACCCACAGAGTCAGACCAGACACTTTCTCGATGACGTTCAGGTCTTCTAGTTTCTTCAATTCGGCTTCTACCTGCGGGCGCAAGTGGAATGGCTCTCTCCTATGCCTCAGGGCTGTTGGCCTGACGGATGGCTCGATGTTTACTTTAAACTGCTTGCCTTTGAGTTTTCCTAGTCCCTCAAACAGTTCGGGAACTCCTGCAGAAAGCTTCGGAGTAGGAGTCATGCACTTGATTTGCAAAAAAGACTAGGCCCAGGTCCTCTGCCGTATGGCAGCTGAGCAAATTTCTCTTTTTCCCTTTAGTGATGTGAAACCTGGCTTTTGTTGTGTGCTTGTTACTGGTGACTTCTGCTTCGATCACCCTTTTTAGGGGGAGTTAGTGAGTCCCTCCATACGTGTAGAACCTTGCTTTTGTGGGAGCAAATGGGGGGCCGTGGAGATAGCCGCTTGTATTGTTCTGAATCCATGACGTTCACGGACGCCTTGGTATCAATCAGTGCTTGGATGGTGGATCCTGCCACTTTGAGAGAGCACATGGGGGGAGGTCTCTTCTGTTTATCTGACCGGCTTACAAAGGATATGACGAGCACATCGTCATCATCATCCTCCATGGCGAAGTTGCACCCTTGTGGTGCACACTCCTCTTGGGCATAAGGGTCGTCGATCGATAGTTGTCAGAGTTGCTGCATATTTCCGCATGGTTTTGTGTAAGTTGGTCGGGATCTGCTGCTCCTGCATACTTTCGCAAAGTGATTTGGCTTCCCTCATCGGGAACAGGTCTTTCCTTTTGCAAAGCACGGACCAGCTAGGGGATGTTCTGCTCAGCAGTTTCCGCATGCCTCACCTGTCTGGGTTTTTGTGGTGGTGCACATGAG
This sequence comes from Triturus cristatus, assembly GCF_964204655.1. Classification (NCBI taxonomy): domain Eukaryota; kingdom Metazoa; phylum Chordata; class Amphibia; order Caudata; family Salamandridae; genus Triturus; species Triturus cristatus. Next base: position 585,216,107 of record NC_140591.1, on the reverse strand, counting down.
GTTCAGGTGCCGTTGGACTGCTTTGACCCTCTCTTCTTGGACTTGGGTGTACCTCGGAGCAGGTGATGTCATGGCACTTCTGTTAAGGGCGGCTTCCATTTCGTCTGTTTGGGTGTCCGGCAGTTCATGGGATCGGGCAAGAAAAACGATGTCGTCCAACAATAGCCTAGGTTGTCCAGAGGATCAGTTTCCGAAGGGGCACTGAGCGACACCTCTGAACCACCTGGGCCCATATCTCTTCTCTTTGATCTGTGAATGTGCATGTGCTTGCCAGCCGCCTTAGCCATGCGTAGAACATGTCCACTGACTCGGTGTCGGACTGCTTCACCTGCCGTAACTTAAATCGCTCGAAATTGGGGTTGAGCTGGGATTCGAAGTGTTGATTAAGCGATATGACAGCGGCCTCGTAGTCGTCATCGTGCCCTGTGTTCAAAAGTGTCTCGAATAAGTTGTAGATCTCTCCACCTCCATAGTATATTAGCAGTGACTGCTTCACTGTTCCGTCTGTCTCCCGAGTGCCTTTGAAATAGAGGTTAAGGTACCCTATCCAGGCTTTCCAGCGTGGGCCCACTGTTACAGGGTCCGCAATCTCGCTGAACGGGGGCAATGGAGATACAGCTGCGTGATTGTGTACTTGAGGTGGCGCTACAACACCTGCTTGCTGCTCTGCGGCTCCTGCTTGTGTGCCCCCTGTGCCAGCCTGGTGTTCTGTGCTCATGGTTGCGCAACCTGCTGTGGGCCGACTACCTCTGGGGGTGTTTATCTGTTGTGCATCTTACAGGGCCCACACATTGTAAATCACTGTTCTTCTCCTTTTAGTTCTTTATTTCTCTTTTTTTTTGTTTGTTTTAGTTTTGGTGTCTTCACTATTCTCCCCCTCTTTGCATTCAATTCTCCTGTTTCTGCTCCCCTTGCGTGTTGTATTACTTTTTTTCCCTGCAGGGGGCGCTGCAGCCGCTTTGTTTTCCAAAACCGGTCCTTTGGAAGCTTGTTTCCGGTCCAGGGAGGACCTGGCTTGGCAGTTCGGGATGGACTGTTCCCATGAGGCACAGGGTCAAGACTGATTAGCATATGGCCAGGTCTAAACTGGGATGGCATGGTGAGCAAAAGAATGATGGATTTAACCCAGATCTCTTGACTGGGGGTGAATGTTTTGATTTGTTCTGCATTCCGTCCATCAATTGTGTGTCTTTTGTTTTCCGACCTGGCGCGTGCTTGCCCCATGCAGGGCCTCAACGTGCTCACCTGAGAGGTTGGAGGGTGTTTTGCTGGCTCCTCTGCACTCGCTGTTGCAGGCCTCGCCCGGCCGCCACAATGCGTGCTGGGTGGGGCCTCAGCCAGGCCTTGCCACCTGTGACGTCTCCCGGCTCCACACATGAGTCGCACTGCCCTGACACAACAGCAACGTACGGGCAGAGGTTTCGGGGCCAGTCTGTGTCGCAGCGTCAGAGGAGGTTGCGGAAGGGCACGCTTATTGCTGGATGGGCGGAGCGCTGAAGGTGGGGGCCGATTGGGCGTTCTGCCATGCAGCATGCCGGGATGGTACGAGGAGCCTTCGCACACTTGCAGGTGAACCTGTGAGGCGCGGGTTCGGTACCGACCTCATCACCAATGTGACACCACGGGGCCTAAGCGTTAACTCTGGGCGGAGCAGGCATAGTGTCTCTACGCGAAGTTCCACAGAGTTGGAAAGCAACTCAGTGGAACTTTGCTACGCTCCGCGCCCTCCTCCCTCCCAAAATAATGAAAAGTAAGTAAAAGGCACTTACCTGCCCCATGGCTGCTCCTCCTCGACATCGCCGCTCTCATGACTCATCCTCACCGTCCTGCTTGACTGATAACCCCTACGTTGTACGTCTTGCAAGTGCGCATGTGCAAGACGTACAACGTAGGGGGTTATCAGTCAAGCAGGACGGCGAGGATGAGGCAGGAGAGCGGCGATGTCGAGGAGGAGGCAGCCACGGGGCAGGTAAGTACCTTTTACTTACTTTTAATTATTTTGGGAGGGTGGAGGGGCCGGGTAACTACGCTCCGCCACGGAGTCGTAGTTTTGCCTGAACTCCGCGAGCGCAGAGTAGGAAAAACGACATAAACTCCGCTGGCGGAGCGTAGCTACCCACCGGGGTTACTAAGGGTGTCAGGGGGGGCTAGATTGAAATGTATGGCACACACACACATTTGTACTGGTGAGGCAGGAAAGACCACGAGTGGTCTCCCATCGTTTATTTATCCCCATCGGGACGAGCCCGCCCCGACGAGTGTGTGCACTTGCAAATTTGTAGTGGAGAGCCCGGACAGCTCTCTACAGGTAGGATGATTTTAAGTACATCCGAGGCAGGTATAATCAAGGTTGAAAGAGGTACAAGGAAAGGGTAGCCCCACTGCCTTATTTTATTTACCCTTTTTATAGAGCCATTAGCTATAGCAATTCACGCAAAAAAAAAAATTGGTCCACCGCTTTCGCAGATGTCGCAGATTTTATAGGCAGAAGGCATAACAATATTCTTAAATCCTGCTATCGCTACTTGGGAGAGAGAGTTTGAAGTTGTTTTCCTTTTGAAAATGCTGGGAAACTCTTAGGTAAATAAATCAAAAACAGAAATTATAATAATATCTAACTGCTTTCCAGAAAACCTATTGCTTGAGTTACAAAGCTGCCTCAATACCCATTCAAAGAGCTATTGCGGTATCTATTTTTCAAATAAAGTAGTGAACCTCTAGTAATGTAATTATACACCTCTGTTGGCCAATGTAAAAAGCTTGTTATTAAAATGGAAGCCTCTTCCTCTCACTCTATTCAGTACAGCCACCTTAATTAAAATTACCATATTACCTTTATTTCATTTTTGTCTTTCAGCTTAATTTTTATAAAGCGACATTAAGCCTGGATTATCACAGAGCACTTTATATTACCTTGTTGCAGAGGGAGGGCTAGCATTGCCTGACATTTAAATGTATTATTATGCCTACTTTGCATAGTACCCAACTAGATTTAGAGCAATGCATGGCTCACCTGCATGTTATCACGAGTTAGTCAATATTAGAGATTTGAAATGTTGAGAGCTCTATTTTTTTAATTAATTTATTTAGTTATTTATTTATCTTGAAAGTTTTATTAAACAAAGAAGAAGACTTCGACATGCAAAAACGTCCAATACAATATACAAATGGAATACGAAGGAAAAAGAAGGTTCGGAAATTATACAACTCAATATGAAATATAAGTGTGCATAATACAAAAAAGACAACGAGAAGAGGGGGGAATGGGGGGGGTGGTCTCCTGTAGGTTATGGCATTAGCCGCAGTGCATCTTATTATCCATCTACGGGATGTAAATCTAACGGCAGGTGGAGTATGAACCACTAAGAGGCAGCACAAATAGACGGGCTTTATCTAGGTCTGTCCCGTGTTAGGTAACAGAGGGTTGTCAGTCCCGTCCCCTTCCCGAGGTTCTTGTCCCGCCTGGGATAAGGTTTGGAAAGTGAGCTGAGTTTGCAATAAATATGTGCGAAAGACGCACCATATGTCCTTCGGCCTGGAAGCTGGAGGCTGTAATGTGGCATATATGTCAGTCTGCAGGTTACAGTGAGACATGGTACGCATCCATTCTGCCGTATTGGGGCAGTGTCTGGCCCCCCCAGTGAACCGCTATCTCTCTTTTCACCAGCATCAGTGCTGTGGCTACAAACCTACGGTAGCAGGGTTTAATATGATGGACTAGCCCAAGAAGGCCCATCCTTGGTGAGGGAATGAGAGGGGCGGCAATTATTTTGGCTATTGTTTGAAATATTGCCACCCAATAAGTCATGAAATGAGGACATGTCCAGGTCATGTGAACAAAATCGGCGCTCTGTATTTAGGGCAGATTGACGATTTGGAAGGGTCAAATTTGGCTAATAGGCGCGGGGTAATGTAGATTCTGTGGATGCATTTAAAATGAAGGAGTTTGTGCCTGTGATTTGGAGATTTGTTTTTTTATTTGGTCAAGGCAAAAAGCCCATTCCTTGTCTGTCAGTGGTTGCCCCAGATCTTCCTCCCAGTGCTGCCTAATCCTCGTGTCTCAGGGCTGCCTGAGTGCTAAACAAGCCTTATAAAACTTGGTAACCAAATGCGTTCCTTCCTTATCAGATATGAGCAGAGCAAGTGGGGTGAAGTCTATTGGTGGGGATGGGAAAGAAGATACGGTTGAGCGTAGTGTGCCCAGTAGCCTGGTGACTATGAACTTGTCTATATATGTCATCTCTGGGTGTGTCGATATTTCTGTAAGTGTGCGTGCCAGTCCGTCCGGGAACAGAGATCCAAGGGTGTCCAAGCCTAATTTGGTGAGGGTGTTTTGCACCACCTTTTCGGAGGTAAGAGGAAGGAATGGGTTATTGGATAGGGGAATGGCAGGTGAGTAAAGGGGGCCGTCACCTAGTTTATTATTAAGTTTACGCCATGCCCAACAGGTGGTTGACAATGGCTGTATGTCATGGGAGTCCAGAATAATCCCCTTGGGAAGTAGGGCCTCTAGTAGGGTAGGAGCTGACAGTTCGCTTTCAGGTTTCGAGTGCAGTATGCGCACATCTGGGTGGAACCAGTGGTGCGCAAATCATGCCTGGGCGACGAGAAAATAGAGTTGTGGATCAGGGACTTCGAAGCCACCCCGGTTATATGGGAGCGTTAATATATCCCAAGAAACTCTAGGCCGGCGGCTCGCCCATATCAGCCGAATAAGTATTCCCTGCAGCTGACGGAAGAAGGCATTGGTAAGTGGGATGGGGATCGTGCTAAATAAATGTAAAAATCTGGTCAACACTTTCATTTTGATAAGGGTGATGCGACCCGCCAGAGGCAGCTGGATCCAGCACACAATCTGTGCAGTCAGCTGGACAATTGCCGGACCGTAATTTAAACGGATAACCTGCTCTTTATCCATGTGTAGGTGAACACCAAGATACTTGGTGGTGTCGCCAGCCTTACGCAAAGGAAGCTCGGCTCGTCTGCCAGAGCCGCAGCCGTAATGGGAAAGAGTTCCCACTTATCCCAATTTATCTTCAATCCGGACATGACTCCATAGCGGCCAATTTCCTCTATGAGGGGTTGTAGGTTGTCATTTGGATGTCGTATAAATAATACAATATCGTCTGCATACATGGACATTAACAGCGGTCCCATGGGGAACTGCAACCCGCGAAACATATGTTTTTCCTGCATGTGGCGGACCAAAGGGTCCAGGGCTATTATAAATGGCAGCGGGGAGAGGGACACCCCTGTCGTGTCCCACGTGTGATTGGGATGGGAGAGGATAAAGAGCCATTTACCCAAAGCCGGGTCTGCGGGGACGGGTACAATAATGCGATCAGGGCAATGAAATTACCCGGGATGCTCAATTTATGCAACGTAGCGATGAGGAAGGGCCACTCGATAGAATCGAAGGCTATGACCGAAAAAATAGTCCTCAGGTTTAGAGCCGTAGATCTATGCGGTACAAAGCCTGATTCTACTGGAGAAATAATCTGTTCTATTAACAGCCAGGAGGACAGCATCTTAGCAAGATGTCAAATTGTCAAAATTGATCAAGGCTATTGAGCGATAGGACGCACAATTGGTTGGTTCCTTACCCGGATTAAATAACAAGGAGATGGCTGCCTCTCTCATGGTGGTGGGAGTGTTCTTGTCTCCAGTGCCTCCACATAAACCTCTAAAAGCTGTGGTGCTAGGCTGTCCTTAAATGCCTTATAAAACAGCCCGGATAGCCCATTGAGCCCTGGGGCCTTAGAGCCAGTCAGTGCATCTATTGCAAGTGAGATTCCTTCCATGGTAAAGGGGTCTGTCAGAAAGTCTGCCTGCCCTTTAGTGAGCCAAACCACCGCGACCTCCCTTAGATATTCTATGTGTTGGGAAAAGCCCTGGGGTAGCGTGGTAGAGTAAAGGGATCAGTAGTATGTTACTAATTCTGCCAATATGTCAGCGTCGGTCGTAGCCAGTGTATCATCCGTGCGTTTCAACGCTACAATATGCCCTGAGCCTCTGGGGGGGTGTACCAGTCGTGCCAGGGTGTTACCAGGGCGTTCTCCATCCCCGTACCTACGCGCCGCCAGAAATTTGCCAAGAAACGCTGCTTCCCTGTCAGCATGTTCATTAAATTCTAGGATGAGTGTAGTGCGTTTGTTCTGGTTTTGCAGCTCGGACGGACCAGCGTCTATTAAAGCTATCTCAGCTTCAACTTTCAAGAGACTACTGCGAATCAACCGCAAAACACCAGCCTGTTTAGCTATGACAACTCCTCAGATATATGCCTTGAAGGCATCCTGGAGCATGGACTATGTGCCCACTGTGCCTGTATTCAAAGTGAAGTATTCCATAATGGCCTCCTGCACCTCAGAACGAAAGACTTCGTCCAGAAGAGCAGAAGCCGAAAAGGACCATCTACGCTCCCATCCCTCTGAGTAGGGGATGTGTAAGTGTATAAGTACCGGCGCGTGGTCCGACAAGGTACGTGGCAACATATCTACACCCTTGGTCCATTGGCATCCCAGCATGTCCGTCAGCAGGTAGTCTATGCGTGGAGTGTGGTGCAGAGTGGAACGGGTAACCAGGGGTCGTGTGATGGTGTACTCACCAGAGGTCTCGCAAGCGTAAGGAGTGCATAATGTCCTTCATCATTATAAGGGTTTGGTAGTAGTACGAGGGTTGGAGGAGTCTTGTGTCCGATCAATCCAGAGATTCAGGTCCCCCCTCAAGAAAGAATGTCGTAGTCGTGCCGGTGTAGCAGGACATGAATGCTTTCAAAGAACTAAGGGTCATCTATGTTGGGTGCATAGATGTTGAGAAACAGCACCGTCTTACCTAATAAAGTGCCCAATACCAGCAAATACCGCCCTTGAATGTCTGCCACAGTCTCTTTGTGTGTAAACGGAAGAGAGTGATGGATTAAAAGGCAGACCCATCGAGAATAGGTACTATAACTTGTGAAAAATCTATGGGAGGATGCAAACGGGGGAGTGCACTGCACAGGGAGGTGTGTTTCCTGCAGAAGTGCGATTTTTACATAATGCTGACGATGATAAGCCAAAACCAATTAGCATTTCCTCAGATAATTAAGACCACAGACATTCCAAGTAAGAAGTTTAAGCTCTATTGCTTGTGCTACGGCCATACCCAGCTATCATGACCTATATGTCTGTTTAGCCAGTAGGGATAACCTCCAGCGTGTGTAACCTACAGGAGGGTGTACAGGTGCGGAAACACAAAATATACCAATACATTCATCAGAAAAATACTATACTAAACAGGTACCCCAGATCCCTCCCGCCTCCCACACCTGGCTCAAAGGCCCGAGAACCTTATCCCACCCCAGTCCACCCAAAGAAAAACCCCAAAAAGAACCCCCCTAGAAGTGGGTTCGGAATCATTGCAGGGGGGCAGACTACGCCCTCGGACGTCTGATGCCTATATCAATGCTTATGTAACTTGTTTAATATGTGAAAGAAAGTCGAAACAGCAAAACGTTTTAAATTGCATAGAACCATCAACAGTATAAGAGCGGTTCGTGTGTGTCAGCAAGTAACCACTGAAGCTAAAAGAGAATAACAGAGACTATTGATTGGGTTTGGACTCCTCTGTCTGTGGTAAAAAGATCAGCACTAGCAGCTAGCTGCCTGTCCGGAGATGAATTTCCTGAGGATCTCACCGGACTCCTGCGAGCCTCCCCCTGGCGCTGTTTGCAAAATGCCAAAGTGTCTGTAGCGTTGTCAAAAAAGCGGGGTTTACCGTCCACCAGCACTCTTGGACCACAATGGTGTGATTGGGATAAAAGGAGAGGACAGTCCCCTAGTACTGAACGGGGGACCTCTCCCGGGCGAGTCGAAGTATCAGATCACGGCCCCTATAATTAAGTAGGCGCGCCACAATGGAGCGAGGTGGGGTACCAGGCGGCGGTCGTGGGCCAAGGAATCGGTGCGCCCATTCCACCACAAAATTGCAGGAGAGGTTCTCAACGCCAAATTGTTCCTTCAGCATGTTTTCGATGAAAGGCTCTGGACAGCCCATGTTTGTGGACTCTGCCAGTCCCATGATGCGGATGTTATTTCTGAATGATCTGGCCTCTAAGTCTTCGTTCTTGATCGCCACTGACTTCAGCAGCTGCTCCATCCGTTCTAATTGTCGTACCTTGTCTCAAGCCTGGTCCACCTGTGCAGATGTCCTCTGTTCAGCCTCCTGACGTAAGGCCCATCAAGACGTTCGCCCATCCTGTCAAGCCTGGAGGTTAGGGTGTTGAAACGTGCATTTATCCCCCGAAATCCCACCCGAAGTTCTGCCATGAAGGCAGCAGTCCCGTCCACCGGCTGTGGAGGATCCATTTGTTCTGGGCCATCTCCCCACTCGGGATTGTGGTCAGAGCGTTTAGATGTGTCTGGTTTGTCAAATATGAGTTTACGTTGCTTAGGGTCTCCTCTACCCATCGTCGCAGTGTCCAGCTAAGGGGGTGGCAGTAAGCAAATAGATTACGCCCATTTTTAAGAACAAGGGGTAAGGTAGGACAGGCCTTTAGCACCCGTGCCTTTGCAGGTGATATCCAGCGCAGGGGGAGTTTCTCGCTCCGGGACCGTAATGGAGCAGGGTGGTGCGTTGGGCCTCCTTATGTCCAGGCTCTGAATGGTCCCTTGGGTGCTCGTAGGGGTGGGTCACCAAGACGTCCACCAAGATGCCTCCACGGGCCACTAGCGTTCTTTCAGTCTCACCCCAGGGGGGGTGCGGTAGGGTAGTGAACCAGGCTTTAGACCTGCCTTGTTATGGCCCATGGTATGGTCCCATCAACGGGGAAGGGGAAGGAGTGTCGGCGACACCCGATCGCCCCACAGCTGACAAGGCCTCCACAAGGCACCAAGGAAAGCGCGGATGTGCCAGGGGCCCTTGCAATTCCCATGTTGTCTGCGGGAGGGAGTCTCCCCTGTTTGGTCTTCTAATTTCAGGCCCTCATATGTGAGCCCGCTGTGCCCCTCAGCCGGGAGATGCCTTGCTGGTCCGTCACTCTGCCGTAGTCAGGGCTGCACTTAAAGTAAAAATAAGAGCGGAAAGAAAAGGCAGGGGGGACCCTTCAGCTCTACAATGGCTCCCGACAATTATCGGTCAGAATAGGTCCCCCTGAAGTGTCGGTGATCGTGGCAATGTCCCAAGGGAGGACCGTGCCAGCCACGGGGACCGCAGGGAAATCACTGCAACAGGAGTATCTGGAGTTTATGTCTCTGAGGTGTGGGTGCATTATATCGTCTATGCTGTATGTGGTTGATGGTCCTGCCGCTCCATTAAGGCTACATGAGCACATCAATAGGTAAAGGAAAGAGTGGGGGGATAGGGTGCAAAGGCGCGGCGGCCCACTAGACTGACAACGGCCCACTGAGATCGCTGAGCTGGCGCTGCGATGTTTGCAGGCAGTACCTGGGCCTAGGCCGCGGCCTCCCCCCACTCACTGGTCACCAAGCGCCAGCAGCCTCCCCCAGTCCGGAGACGCAGCAGGTGATGTGTTTACCACTGTGTGGTGATCGCGGCTCCCCAGTAAGGTGGAGAGACCCGGCGGAGCTCCGCCGCCCCTGCCTCAGGCTCACCCGCAGACCCTGTCTCTATGTGGCCTCCGAGGCCTCCGGGCCTGCACTCCAGATCTCCTGGTTATGTCGCTCTCAGCGTTTGGGTCGCAGAGGTCTACCCCTCCGCTGCTCTTGGCAGCCAGCGAGTTCACAGCTCGATCCGGTAGGTGCTCACGTCCTTTTCAGCGGCATATGAAGAGCATTAAGGGCTGTTTTGCAATGGTTTCAGTCATCGGGTGCCGGAGCTTCAATGCCGTGCGGTCATTTTGGTCGACGGCTTGGCCACGCCCAGAGAGCTCTATTTAAGATAATTGAGCAGCAGCAGCCTATATAAACTGGTATATGCACGTTAGTCTCAACATTTCAATGTACTAGGGTTGTGGCTAGCCAAGTGTGATGAGGGACGGAGTTTGGTAGAGCTCCGCAGGGGCACTCAGGAAAATGAAAAATCCGTCACCATCCTGTACCTAGTAAGTGCTTCGAAACCGGCAAAATGGCCACAGTCACCCCCCTTGTTCTTCAGAATGCAGTAGGGGCCAAATGACACAACTAATGGCCACAAACAAACTCCGCAGGGACCGCACCGCTGCAAAGTTACAATAGCTGGAGCCCCGGCAGGAGCCCGATGACCCCATCTCTACTCACTTCCAAGAGCAGGGAGTCACCTGAAGTTCAGCGGAGACCACAGCCCTTTCTCTGATTTCTTGGGCTTTAGGATCGATCTGCCTTGCCACACTCCTGCTGTTGCACTGATAGGAGCCAGGGATTCCACATGGGGCGGGCCATGTTGTAGGAAGGCGACAACAATGCACAGAGCGTATCTTCCCACAGCTAAAATTAGCAGATACTTTCATCGCCTGCACACTTTGCCAGATGGTAAATGCTGACCTTCTACACATGCTATGTAGGCCAAAGGGCAGAGCATTGACCTGCATAGGGAAGATTTACTGGGTCTCTGCAGGCTCCCGCTGGCGGCCAGTTGAGGTGTCATGCAGTTAGGGTACCCATTCATCCCCACAGAACCGGGGCACATCAACACCACTGGTCTCTCACACAACCAGTCAGCGGTTATTCATTCATGCATCACAAACTGTAACTAATCGCTAACGTGGGTGGTGCTCACATGGGTGATTAAATGCAGGCGGGCAGGCACCGCAACGTCATATCATTAATAATTAGTCCTACATTTTGATTTATTCTTTTAGCTCTCATTCTGTTATACCCCATTTTACTTGTTTAGAACCTGTTTATGCTTAGTTTTGTAATGCCCACATTCACATGATACTCATGGACATTTACATTGCTGTCAACATCCTTATTTCATGCATTACTACTTTAGATGTTATGTGCACCTGTTTTCCGATGTCGTACAGACTAATGCATTCCCTATTATTGGGTCCAACCATGAAGTTACTATGTGTATGTCACTAACTTCATCTAATCCTCAATCGAAAATCAATAAACAGATTTTATAAAAAAAAAATGAGGGCGACAACAATGGGCCCCGCATCGCACACCCTCCGGACTAACCTTGATAGAGGGTGCAACGGAGGGCGCGCCCTCGCGCAAGCGCTCGCTGCGGCCCCCTATTTGTACTCCAGAGGGTGCGAATCTGCTCCAGGCCTTCCGTAGAGCTGGTCCCGAGGAAATAAACAATATCAAGTGGGTTGAATCGCCCGAGTAATCTGCACAGAAAGGGGACACAGAACGCCTCATAAATGAACCGAGGCAGGTGCAGCGCTATAGCCCTTTCAAGAGTGCCACATGAAAACAATGAGCTCCACAGCCTACCAGTATTTCCCAGCCAAAAGAGTTCCCTTTGAAGGGCAGGCTCCAGAGGATTTGCCTCACCCAGAATGATGTCTTTAATACCAGCTTCCTGAGGACAACTTCCTTGTCTCCCTCCTTGGTACAATTCTGTACTGCGCTGATCCCTGCTGCTGCTCTCCTTCCACCACTATTGAGGCGGGATTTTGTACTTGCCAGCCAAGTTGTAGACGCTGAGCCATAACCTAACCCCTTGGCCGCATAATATCTGGAGGTATACTAACAGCACTGCAGTGGCCACTAATAGCAGATCAATCCTGTACTCTCCTCCTGCGCTGCCTGAGCCCAATTTGTCCTACTTATTGGTTTTGCCTGCTCACCTCACTCCTCCACCAATTGCAGTGTCTCTACATGGCCAGTATGTTGCCTCCCCGAATGACTGTGGCTTGATCTCCCACCTCATTTAGCTAAGGCAGCACCAACAATTGACTTTGATACCCCGTCTATGGCAGCTGGGAAACTCACCTTTGAACGGCCCGCATACTGTGTTTTGAAACAGCAAGACCCTGCACAGCTCTTCATACCACACGATTCGAGACACCTCCCAAAAACCTTTCACAATGCTCCACAGCCTGGGGTTCCAGTGGTCCTGGGTCATGCTAAGAACATGCAGCAGGTTCTTCTGCCAGACCACGACAGCTCCCAATCAGGGTGTGCCTGGTACGATGGATCCTGCATTCCTGACATTGCTGCGGGCGGTGCTCTCAGCACAGCCCGCCGCAATGACAGGAAGGAATGTCGTGCACTTCCATGCAGAACGTGGCAGGCACTGCAGCGGTGCCTGCCATGTTGTGCATGGAACTATGGTACCCCCCATGTGCACCCCCCAGATAATACACTCACATACTGGAGAGAGGCGCTAAAATATACAGGATTACCCAAACATTATGCACCTAACATATCCCTGAGGGGTATACCTACACAGTCAGGCTCATATTTCTTAATTTATAGCTCGGGGAAGCTGCAGGCATACACACAGTGGGAGACCTATTTGCAGATGGTGACCCCATTCCCCACCAGGAATTTATCCAGACCCATGGGCTGCCGAGTTACATCTTTTTAATACATACTAATATTTCTTATTACGTCTGCAAACACTGGACGATTGGGTGGAGCCAGAGACACACTCCCTCATTCAGACAGTGCCCAAAATGGGAACTGGCAAGCATTTGGTCAGTCAAGTGGCTGTACTAAGGCCTGTGAATACACCTGCATGTCTCACTGACACCCCTCAGGACCCAGTGGGAGGAGTAGCTTAGCTGTGTCCTGCATGACTAAGGATGGCATTTAGTCTCTTGGAGGAGGAATACAGCACGCAGCTCTGCAGATCAGCCAGGAAACACAGACACAAGCGTGTCCAGCCATTTCTGTGGCACAACAGCATCAATGTAACTTTGGCTTTCTTTGGTTATTGCAGGTCAGAATTCCAAATAATCTGTGTCATATTGGTGTGTGAGGAGCACTAAATGACTGCATAAGCCAGTATCCTACCATTTACTGTCTAGTATTAAATGCCTCAATGTTCAATGAAGGATGGCAAAGATAATAACGCTGATATACATACACCTACCAAGCTACAGAGAGCGCCGACACTCCATGCGGTGGGACTGCTGACCGGGTGTATTTGCTGGGTGTCTCCTTCGCCTGTGGACTAACGCACTTGCGAGGGGAGACTACAATCCCCGTGAGCCCCTGCTCCTGATGTCACTACCGCCGCCAGCGCGCCCGGAGGCGCTTGATAAGCTGATGCTCCCTCGGTGGAGCGGGGGGTATTTCATACACCTACCAAGCTACAGAGAGCGCCGACACTCCATGCGGTGGGACTGCTGACCGGGGTGTATTTGCTGGGTGCCTCCTTCGCCTGTGGACTAACGCACTTGCGAGGGGAGACTACAATCCCCGTGAGCCCCTGCTCCTGACGTCACTACCGCCGCCAGCGCGCCCGGAGGCGCTTGATAAGCTGAAGCTCCCTCGGTGGAGCGGGGGGTATTTCATACACCTACCAAGCTACAGAGAGCGCCGACACTCCATGCGGTGGGACTGCTGACCGGGGTGTATTTGCTGGGTGTCTCCTTCGCCTGTGGACTAACGCACTTGCGAGGGAAGACTACAATCCCCGTGAGCCCCTGCTCCTGACGTCACTACCGCCGCCAGCGTGCCCGGAGGCACTTGATAAGCTGAAGCTCCCTCGGTGGAGCGGGGGGTATTTCATACACCTACCAAGCTACAGAGAGCACCGACACTCCATGTGGTGGGACTGCTGACCGGGGTGTATTTGCTGGGTGTCTCCGCCTGTGGACTAACGCACTTGCGAGGGGAGACTACAATCCCCGTGAGCCCCTGCTCCTGACGTCACTACCGCCGCCAGCGCGCCCGGAGGCGCTTGATAAGCTGAAGCTCCCTCGGTGGAGTGGGGGGTATTTCATACACCTACCAAGCTACAGAGAGCGCCGACACTCCATGTGGTGGGACTGCTGACCGGGGTGTATTTGCTGGGTGTCTCCTTCGCCTGTGGACTAACGCACTTGCGAGGGGAGACTACAATACCCGTGAGCCCCTGCTCCTGACGTCACTACCGCCGCCAGCGCACCCGGAGGCGCTTGATAAGCTGAAGCTCCCTCCGCGTCGCGGGACGCGCGCGGGCGACGCCGGGCTGAGCCCGGGCAGAGGGCGGGCCGTCTGTGGCCGTCCGGGTCGAGAGGAGGCCGGGACGGGACACCCCCCGTGGATCTTCACGTGTGGTCGACTGAAAAGCCAGGTGACACTGTCTTACATTGCCGCGCAACGGACTTTATCGTAATATATGCGCGTTAGCGGAGTGAGGGGGCATCATATTTGCACATCATGAGCAGACGTAAGGGAGCGGTAGGGACATTGGATGCTTTTATGATCAGGGCTGAGAGTTTATTGACTCATGAGATTGAGCTAACTGAGCGGCGTCTATCCTTAGACCTTATGACGGCTCAGCGACGCTCATCTCTTGAAGCCGTGACACAGGGCGATATCACATGGCACCGCCTTTCTGTGCCACCAACCCTGTCACCAATGCCTGCGACCCCTACTCACCAACTGTCTCCATTAGTCGCCTCAGCCACACCCCCTGAGTTTCGTCCTAGTGGCCAAAAAACCCGCACCAGATCCAACACTTCTAAATTAACTGGAGTGACTAAATCTAGCGGCCCACCGGCCAAACGGAAAAGGGGCGCTAATAACAAATCTAATATCTCCTGTCGCCCCGTCAACTGTAATAAAACGGTATTACAAACAATTGTTGTATCTAATACTGAGTCGGTGGGCACCCAAACTGACGAGCCCACTCCTACCTCCCATAGTAAGGATGATATTATGTTAGCCCTGGAGTCGGGTTTAAAAGCCATAGTTAGCCACTCTAAGGCTTTATTTGATGCACACTTTGCCCCTTTAAATGAGAGACTTTTTCGCATGGAACAATTGTTAACCCGGGAGCCAGCTCCTGTTTCATCGGTTGCCGATCGCCCTTTCCTACCTACCTCAATGGGCTTACCGGGGGGCCCTGACAACCTAGGCACCGGGACAGCCAATGTTAACAATGGTACTCAGCACTTGCACTTACACAACGGTTCATTACAATATCTCCCGGCGATTGTTCCGCCTTTTCCACCGGACATTGATGCCAGACCACGGCCCACTGCACCAGTTCTACTGAAGACTTTGCCCTGTACCGTGACCTTGAACCTCCCCCCCGCATCATACCCCTATGTTATAATTTTAGCCGGAGTCCCCTGTTTGCCCGACACAAAGAAGGAATCATGGGTGGACCTTCGTAATAAATGTGTGGACTGGTTAAGGAAACATAAGGGTTTTGAACCGGCCAGATTGCATGAAATTATAATGGTGCGGAGAGTGGGATGGGTGGGCAATTCGGCCAAAAATATTGACGGGGATTGTATTGTCATAAATTTTTCTAGACCCCATATTGTCCAGTCTTTAATGCGCTCCCCTGAGTTATTGCCAGGGCTTACGACGAACATATGCATGTTTTCCCTTGGCCATTTTTATAAACCCATCTCCAATAATCGTGTGACTATGTCTATGGCCCTCCCTTTGGCTAATCGCTTCTTGGCTCGGTCCGACTTAGATGTCTCTGATTGACAACCAAGACCGAGTAATGAATCTTCTCCCCTGTCGCTGATTGAGAACCCTATTCTGCTGTCAGCACCTGTACCTGTCCCCTCTGATAATCTTCTTAAATTATCAGAGTGCACAGTACTAAGGACTGGTACCTCAAATTCCTTAAATATTATAAGTTGGAATATAGCAGGCCTCCAGCAAAGGCTCCTTGACCCTGGGTGGGTCAACTTTATTCAGAGACAGGACATAATTATGTTACAGGAGACGTGGGCAACTGTTAACTTATAATGGGTTTCAGTGTTACAATATTCTTGCCACTAAATCTAGAATGGGCCGCCCTTCGGGAGGTTTATCCATTTGGATCAACATCTCTGTTGGAGGCTCTTCCAGGGCCTTGCAGACGAATAATCAGAATTTCCAGGTTATTTTATTTAAACAGAAAACTAGTCTTTCTCTGGTTAATTTTTATAACAATGATTTTAGTTCATCATCTAATTTACATTTTAAGAACCTTTTCAACTTTATTACCACTTTGGAGTCTAGGGCTGATTTTAACGATACTTCTGGCCTTGTACTGGGTGGTGATTTTAACGCTAAACTAATTGATTATCGTCCAACTATTAAGGACTGTAACTTGGGTTTGGGGTGCCAAAGGGGTGCGGAATTAACTACCTTTTTGAGCACACATAACTTGGAGAATGTTATGGACCGTTTCCCTACTGTCCCACCAGTGCCCACATTTAGAGGTAGAGACTGTTCCTCAATAATTGATTACCTTTTTACTTCCCCCGGGCTGGCAGACTGTATTAGTAAGGCTATGGTTATTCCAATGTCTCAAGGGGATCATAATCCTATTAAGATCAGCCTGAAGATTATCCATCGACCAGTTTACAATAAGGAATGTGGTGCTAGGGACCTCTCCATTGGCTCAAACAATTTTAGATTAAAATGGAGGGGCATTAATGTCATGACAACTGTCCAGACTTTGGTCAGAGATAATCTCCCTCTTTTCCACTCAAGTCCTAACCTTGGGGCAGTAGACGATTTTGTTAAGATTTGCTTAGCTCTTCGAGCACAGCTCACGATCCCGCTGCGCGCCTTTACGGATGACCAGGGATGGTTTGATCATGAGTGTTCTCTGGCCAACCGTGACTTGCGACTAGTCTTATCTGCTAGCCCGAGGAACCTGTCTGATGTAAAAAATGCTAGGACTCGATACAAATTGGCCATAAGTAAAAGGAAGGAGGAGATTCTCGAGGAGCGTTGGGAGGTGCTAGCGCAAACAGCCGCCCGGGGAAGGGGGGATATCTTTTGGGGCGCGGTTAAAGACCTGCGTTGCTCGGGTCAGCTCGCGACTCCAATGGATTGCACCATCCCTGGAGCAGCATGGGTGGACCATTTTTCTAAGATTTACGCGGCCCCACCCTCAGGGGCGGCCACCCCAATATTTAATAGCCCCCCACGGGTTGATATATTATTACCTGAGGTGGAAGAGGCCATCGCACAGAGCGCGGGGAATAAAGCCCCTGGCCCAGATGGCCTCCCAATTGATATTATTAAGGCTCACCCTGATTTATGGGCCCCACTTTTGTTGAATGTTTTTAAGAACTTAATTTTTACTTCTCCACCACCATCAACCTGGTCATCTAGTATAATAGTGCCCATTTTTAAGAAGGGCGACCGTTCCCAACCGGCATGCTACAGGCCTATCTCCCTTATTGATAACACCTTAAAGATTTTAGGGAGAGTATTGTATAATAAAATCTTATCATGGGCCGAGGACAACCAAATTTTAGAGAGTTGCCAGTTGGGTTTCCGCAATAAAGTCGGAACCGCGGAGCAGTGCCTTAATCTGAACCTTATTTTGGGCAAATACACCGTAGCACGTAATTGCCCAATTTACTTGGCCTTTATGGACCTATCCACTGCTTTTGACCTTGTTAATAGGTCATTACTATGGAAGGCCTTATTGGATTACGGTCTGGACGAATCCTTGGTACATTTCCTGGCCTATTTGCACAGAGACTTGAAGGCCTGTGTCAGGATTGGTATTGGGGGTGAGGTCTCTGAGCTAGTTAGAGTTAATAGAGGGGTTAGACAGGGCTGCGTCCTTGCTCCTCTCTTATTTATAATATATATTAACGGCCTTCATAAACATCTGGTTTCTCTAACCGCCGATGTCCCGACCATAAAAGGTAATCATCTCCCCGCTCTGCTTTATGCAGATGATGCGGTCCTCATGGGGCGCACCCCAAACGCTCTACGTATTTTAGTGAATGGCTTTGTTGCACATATGGATTCCCTAGACTTGAAGACCAATTTTAAAAAGTCCTTTGTAATGTCTTGTGGCCCGAAGAGGTGTCATATTGGCAGTATAGTTGTGGGGGCAGAAAGACTGGGCTCCACTAGCAGTTTCCCGTATTTGGGTGTGGTCTTTGCTGCGAACAACTCCTGGAGTGGGCATATAGCCCACGCCAGGAGTAAGTTCTCAAAGTCCATCAACTCCATTTTGAGCCTCCCCCGTCCAAAATTAACCGGGGCATTGCCTGCTATCTTAAAAATATACAAAACTCAATGCGTCCCGGTTGCTACTTATGGTGCTGAGGTTTGGGGAACTGCTAGTTGTTCCGACCTAACTGCCGAGGAACATAGATTTTTTAGGAAACTTCTCTGTGTTCCCATCACTTCCCCACATTTTATATGTCATAGGGAATTGGGGTTGCATTTTATAGGGGATTTTATTCGTGCACGTCCAGCCCTTTTTTGGCTGGCGATTTGGAAAAACCCCGCCGCCATTCTGACTAAGGATATCATCGAGGATTGTCTACGCTGTGACAGGGGCTCGGCCATCCCCTGGTTATCAGGGGTGTCTAGCGTATATTTCGCAGCGTGAACCTTGAAGATACCTTCCTAAAACCAACTACCACCGTGCTCCCCACTAAATGTGAACTTAAAAAAGCACTTTATATGTCATTTGATGCTGAAAGGGTAGTAAGGGAGTCTTTGAAACCTAGTGTCTGTGGATACCTAACCCGTAATCTCACAATTTTTCCGACACCCAGTTATTTAACCCTCCCGCTGAGCCATTGGGAGCGTGGCCTTATATTTCGCCTTAGGGCAGGCACTATTAAATATGCACTTAGCTTTCCTTTATGGAATTTTAACGATCAATGTGTTGAGCCATGCCCTTGCGACACCCAGAGCAGGCAAACAATTTTACATTTCTTATTTTTTTGTAAATTTTACATGAAGTACATTAAATGGTTTTTAACTCCATATTTTAAAAAACTAAAACCACTTAGCCTGGAACTTGCATTTTCAATGATTTTGTCCCTGGATGACGATGAACTTGTCTTTCGCGTGAGCTCTTTCTTAAAAACTGTGGTTCGTGCCCGGTTAACAATGTCCTAAAGTAATATGGTTTACTCCTCATGTGCAAAATAGTATTTTAGTGTCTAATTGCATGATTTTATAAATGTTTTGTCTTTTTTCTGTACTTTTATGGATTGTAATGATCCGAATAAAGTTTTCATTGATTGATTGAACTCTGATAATATAAGAAAAAGTGAGAGAGACACATGGTGAGACTATCCTATGAGATATTTAAACACAAGTAATAATGTGAGTGTTAGAAATTGGGTTTCTGGTTGGCAGATGTATACACCCTGTCCAAGCAGGAACCACAATCCAAGTAAGCCCCAACACGCCCTAAATTATCTTGTGCTCACCCTCTGGTATCTTGGCACAGAGCAGTCAGGCTTAACTTAAGAGACAATGAATAAAGTATTTGTGCAACACTTCAAATAGTAACACAGTACAAACACCACAAACAGACTCCACACCAGGTAAAAAAATTAGAGCTCAATTTTATAAATAAAACAAGATCAAAATGTCACAAGTCCAATAAGTGGAAGTGAATTTTTAAAAATTAAATGTGAACATAGCGCTTAAAAGCAAGGAGCATCTATTTGGGATACCTATTCGTGCTGGACTGGGACAAAGTCAAAGGTTCAGGCCAACTGCAATGGAGCGCGGGCCAGATACACGGACCCCGAAAGATCCGCTGAACAAGAGTACCTTGATCCTTGTCGCAATAGCAAAGATGCTGGCTGCAGCCAGGCAATGCATCGGTGTCGATCCCGCAGTTGAGGTGATGTATCGATTTATTCCACACAACGAGGGCGATGCACTGGGTCCGAAGATGATGCACTAGGTCCGAGATGCGATGGTTCCAAAGCTGATGTGACAAGTTTCTCCACGCAGTTAAGGAGATGCATCGATCGTATCTCTACAGTGGCCGCGGTGCAGTGGTTCTGATGGCGATGCACTGGTTCCGAGTGTGATGCACCAGTCCTGTTCCTGCAACAGCAACGATTTGTTGATTCTGCTCTCGCAGCAGAGGAATGCGTTGGTTCTGCAGCAGAACACCTCTGGCCCGCTACCAAAGGTTCTAGGTGTAAGAGCAGGGTAAGCTGAAGTCTGTTATGTCCCTGAGATTTTGAATCAGGAGACTAGCCAGCTAGCCCTTGGGGCCACTCTGGGTTCTGGGGACAAGAGAGGCAGGTCCAGCCCTTCTCACTCAAGGAAAGAGGGCAGCAAGCAGCAGGTCAGCACAGCAGTAAGCAGTTGTTCCAGAGCAGCAGTCCAGCAGAGTGGCAGGCCTTCAGCACAGCAGTCCTCCTTCCTGCCAGGGTATCAAGGGTACTGTGTTGGTAGGGTCAGAGGTCTACTACTTATACCCAGTTGTGCCTTTGAAGTGGGGGAGACTTCAAAGAGATGCTTTTGAAGTGCAGAGAGTCCCTGCCCTTTGTGCCCTGGCTCCAGACTCACTACAGGGGGTATGCAACCCTTTGTGTGTGGACAGGACACAGACTATTCAGGTGTAAGTGAGGCAGTGCTCAGTTCCAACCACCATCAAGTCAGTTAATGGCCCATTAAGGCTCATCAAGTCACACCTAAGCTCCCATTGTGTGTGGCTGTCTACAGGGAATGCACATAACCCAGCTGTCACTCACCCAAGATGTTTGTTCAGAGACAGGCATCAGACATCAAATGGGTAGAGTAAGAAAATGCCAACTTTCTAAAAGTGTTTTTTTCTGAATTCTAATTTAAAAACCGACTTCACCATAAGTTGTGGTTTTCAATTGTGATTCCAGAGACACCGAACCTGGGAATTCAATCTCTTTCATATTGAAAATGCCACTTATATAATGTAATAAGGTAATCCCAGTGTTATCCTATGGCAGAGATAGGCCTTGCACTAGTGAAAAACAAATTGAAGAGTTTTTCACTACTAGGACAGGTCAAACTTAAAAGTTCATGTCCTACTTTTTAAATACACTGCACCCTGCCCTTGGCCTGTCCAGGGCTTACCTTAGTGGTGACTTACATATATTAAAAAGGAAGGTTTAGGCTTGGCAAAGGTTTAACTTGCCAGTCGACATGGTAGTTTAGAACTGCACACACAGGCTCTGCAGGGGCAGGCCTCAGACACGGTTAAAGGGCTACTTAAGTTTGTGGCACAAGCAGTGCTGCAGGCCCATTAGTAGCATTTAATTGACAGGCCCTGGGCACATGTGGTGCGCTCTACTAGGGACTTATAAATAAATTAAATATGCCAATTGGGTATGAGACAATAATTATGGGCCCGATTCACAGAACAAACTTAAGACTAAATCCTAACTTAGTACCATTCTAGTATTCACAGAATGCACCTAGTACTTCTGGTATTCACAGAATGAACTTACTACTTTTGCTATTCACAGAATGAACTTAGTACTTTTGCTATTCACAGAATGGATTTACGACTCCTAAACTTACGTCCGCACTCGGGCCGGAAATTCCGGCCCGGAGGCGGAGCTTCCGGCCCGGAGGCGGGGCTTCCGGGCCGGAGGCGGAGCTTCCGGGCAGGAGGCGGAGCTTCCGGGCAGGAGGCGGAGCTTCCGGCCCGGAGGTGGGGATTCCGGCCGATTTAGCTATGGCTGAAATCTCCACCTCCGGGCCGGAAGCTCCGCCTCCGGGCCGGAAGCTCCGCCTCCGGGCCGGAATTTCCGGCCCGAGTGCGGACGTAAGTTTAGGAGTCGTAAATCCATTCTGTGAATAGCAAAAGTACTAAGTTCATTCTGTGAATAGCAAAAGTAGTAAGTTCATTCTGTGAATACCAGAAGTACTAGGTGCATTCTGTGAATACCAAAATGGTAGTAAGTTTACGATTTAGTCTTAAGTTTGTTCTGTGAATCGGGCCCACCATGTTTAGAGGAGAAAGCACATGCACTATAGCACTGGTTAGCAGTGGTAAGGTGCTCAGAGTCCTAAAACCAACAGATATAAGGTCAGAAAAAGTGGAGGAGGAAGACAAAAAGTTCTGGATGACACTGCAGAAAGGGCTATTTTCCAACACTATGATTGAAGAAAAGCATAGCTCATGTGAATGCTGCATAGTCCATGGACCTCTCAAGTTTTCTTGACACAAAGGACCTTGTTGAAAGTGTCCAAATCATCAGGACTGGTTCTTCAGGCACCAGTCCTTAGTCTACAGTTACAGATAAGCTTCTCATAACTCCAGTTGTGTTGCACAGCAAATTGTCTATTTACAACTGGTTCCTGGGAGCCCTCTTCATTAGCATCACCATTGTGCACAGGGTCTCCTCTACCCCGTAAATGTAAGAGAAATGTTTCAGGTGCATGGTGGTAACTTATTTACTTACAACTGGTCCACTGGTTTTCTTCTAGGTGGATTGTTTTTTTGTTTTTTTCTCAGAGTATGCTGCATCTCCATTTCTATCCTATTTACCGGTTTTATAAAGTGCATGGCTACCTGACACCATACTTCCCATCGCTATCAGCACTTCCTGGAGTGAAGATAATTAAAGGTGATTAGGGGAACGGATACATTTTTACTTTCTTTCTAAAACTCATGAAATTGTCATCCATTCTCAAGCTGATAGGCAAGAAATGTGGGTGTCGGAAATGTTAAGGAACAACCTCCACTTCTAGCTCTCTTAACTCTGGGAACAGCAAGAAGCTTGAGATTGCTGGACATAAGGCCCTGTTGGTCCGGTAGGAGGTGACCCGCTGATGGAGAACTCGTTGGCCGACTTTATGTTTTGCCCGATGTGTGATGCTTAATGCTTTGAATTGTACTCTGCAACTTATGGGCAGCCAATGGAGACTTTTAAGTGCTGCACTGGCTGACACCGTTTTAAGAATGGCTTACGATATTTCGGTGGCAGCCTTCTGACTGACTTAATGACCGACATTGGACTGCCCAATTAAAGTGAGTTGCCATAGTCAAGGCGCGAGAGAATCAATCCTTGAATCACAATTCTTTGTGACTTCATAAGGAGCCATTTCAGAGTTTTCTTTAAGGCTCACAGCAGGCCAAAACAGCTGGCTGCCACCGTGGAGCCATTTCAGAGTTTTCTTTAAGGCTCTCAGGAGGCCAAAACAGCTGGCAGACACCCTCTTTACTCGGTATGCCATAAAGAAATGCTTGTCCAAAGTGATCCCTAGGCTCTTGATGCTCCTGACTTCCAGCTTCTCTAGACAACTGCTGAGTCTCATGGAGGTGTAGCCTATGTCTGGTGATAGAGAGACAACCATCTAAGTATCGTCTACATAAGAATCCATCGTAAACCCGGAAGAACAGATGATATCAGACAAAAGACAGACATACACAAAGTGTAGGGCTCAAAGAGGAGCCATGTGGCACCCCGCAATTCAACTGATGGCTAGCCAAGAGAAAAGGCCCCTCACTCACTTGAAAACGTCACTTCTACAGAATGGAAGCAAGCCATTTTAAGGCGTTCCCCATAATGCCTACTTCTTCCTGCCAGTGGAGTAGGATAGGAGACCGTATCAAATGCAGCACTTAGATCAAGGAGGATCAGAGCAACTGAGCCACCTTGATCCAGGACCATTTTAAGATCTTCAGTGGCCTTTAAAAATACTCTTTCTGTGCTTCAGCCTGAGTGGAAACCTGTTTGAGTGGGGTGAAGAATGTTATTGGCTTCCACGTATTTTCTGAGGTCCTATTAATTGTTTTCTCCAAGATCTCACTGACCCCAGGGAGTAATGATGTAGATCTGTAGTTATCTACAACCTCAGAAGACATTTCAGAAGATAGGTTTCACAGATTAAGTAAGATTGGTTGGCAAAACCTGGAAGCCAACGTCTTTGGGGTCAGGAAGAGGCTAGCATGCTTAGCCCTCGGAATAGTTTTGCAGTCCCTAATAACCATGCTGGAGCAAGACACAATCTTTCCCCAGTCCTAACTCAGGAATTCTTTCAGCAGCATGCAGGCAAGTCGTCTTTTCTTCTTTGGGTCCCATCAGTGCTCAGATGAAAGTGGGTGAACCAGTGAAAAATGATGAGCAACCCCAGAATGTGATTGTAAAGGACTTTCAAGTGGGTCAAACTAATATTCATGCACATTCCCTTAATATTTTCAGTAAAGTGATCCAGATCCCTTTTAGGTAAATACTTTCAAGCACAATCTATGCACTAGTCCATTTACCCACATAAAAGCAACATGGTAGCAACAATGATCCCCTCCTCTCACATCCCTGTCTGCCTAAACTCAGTGGCGGACGGTGACATTTGAAAGTGGTGAGGCGTAAAATGATTGTCATACTTCACCGTAGCAAGCCAGCGTAGCGTGCGAGCCCGAACAACCTAAGGGGAGTTCGGGGGGGTTCTCCGGGAAATGTTTGAGAAAAGAGTGGAAAAATGGTGCATTGTAAACTTGAGAAAGCAGGAAGGTTAATAAAGCAATTGTGAAAGTGCAGGTATTACATTATTAAAGAGATGTCATATAACATAAGTAGCTGCTTATTCAGTATAAGCACTGAGGGGGCAGGCAGGGTTATATTCTGTATATTCAACAAGTCAACCAGATAGCATTTTAAATTAGTACATTTAGAGCAAGCAAGGGGAAAATGACAAAATATATGGATCCCAGTGTACTCCTTTCTACAAGTCGAGTCATTAATCTGAAGTTTTATCGTAAGATCTCTTCTTGAAACATTATGCACTGCCTTATCACGTATCTTGAAACAACAAAGCTATCTTCCATGCTCAGTCAGGCCTAAGGCTGTCCAACAACTCTACTAGAAACAGCAAAGCTATCTTCCATGCTCAGGCCTAAGACTGTACAACAACTACTATTTTAAGAACTATGGCTTTGGGCAGGAGAAACAAGTCTCATTTGCATCTGACTGATCCCAATCTGGCGAGGCACTGTCTGTGAGTGGAAAAATAATGGACTGGTAGGATGCTCAGAGCGATTAGAAGTGGCAAGCATTAAATCATCACCTCTTTGGTAGTTTGAACTGAAATGCTCCTACAGCGGCACGAACAAGTGTGCTCTGTATAGAGCTGCTGCTCATAAGCAATAGAAAAGTAGAGAAAACAAACAAGGAACTGGAAGACGACCTGAGCAATTTGCAAACACAGACACATTTGCAAGCATTCTGCCCATTACCTTTCCGTTTTAGTTTGGATAATAAATAGAACACAGGCTAAACAGATACAATTGACTTAGAACAGAAAGAGACATCTCATAGGAGGCACACATACTACAGCGTCAAACCCCAGATAAATCTAATTCGGGTTATATAGCTCATTGGTCCTTGAATTACATATTTAATATTTGGTATATAAAGGTATTCACCCTGCCCACCCTTTGCCCTCTCTCTTTACTGTACTCCAGTAGACGCTAAAAATGTGTTTTATTCCTAAAATGTTATATGAGGGGTAAGAGTATGCCTTCCACTGAGACTTCTGAGTCAGCTGTTGGGACTGGCACTCCCGAACACGCTAAACCAAGTTGCGTGAGAAGCATTAAGAGCAGCTCTGCAGAAACAAATCTATGGATCAGAATCAAAACTCGCCCGCCTCACAGAAATGCAACTAAGACTCGCAAATCGTGGTCACTTGTTTCAGAGGACTGTGTGTTCCGGACCGCGGTACAGCGTGTGGGTTCGAGAATCACAAGTCATTCAATGCACGCCTGAAACGGAAAGCAAAAGGCTTTGAAAAGGAAAACAAGCTGTAATATTCTAAACCTTACATTTGAATCGAAAACACAACAAGCTGCAAATTACGAGGGCCGGCCAGAGGCTGCACCGCAGCGCCATCCCGGGTCACATAAAATAGATGGGTGGGAAGGCATTAGGAGCGTGCGTGCTTTTAAAATATTACCAGGTTCAATTCAGCGAGTCAAGTAACTGTAGGGATCCTGCATCAATCAGCATCCCGTATCCGGAGGCCTAACTGAGGCAGGATTATACGCGGACAATTGGGCCCCTGACACACTCACATCATTTATGCCACGCACACACACTGTACACAGTCACTGACTGTTTGTGTTAAAAACGTACGTTCTCTAATGAGGAAGTGTGTAGAATGACTCACTCGACTGACTGTGTAGACAAGACACACCGGTGGGTGGCACGAGGTCTTCAGTCTGACACAGAATGTGAAGTACGACGACAATGACGACTCTCGTGACTCTGACTCGTCGTGTGGCACTGGCGTGCCAGGCGCAGTGACGTGCCGGCAGCGTAGAGGAAATGGCCAATCACCACTGCATGGCTTCACATAAGCCACAGTGTGATTGGCCATACAAGTGCGGCGCTGGGCAGTGCCGCCCACCACCCATGTGCGGCACCATCCTGCAGGCTGCGCGGTGTCTCAGCCAATTCTGGCACTGCATTAGCAGCACCACTGCGCCAGGATTGGCTAAGAGCAGGGTTACTGCCTGCCCATAATGAGACCTGGAGGCCCGGGTCCCTCGACAGTCTGAGTCGCTATTGGGGAGGAGGAGGGAAGGTACCACTGCGTGTGCGCATGCGCGGGCCAGTCATAAAAATGACTAGCCCAAACATTGCTGCTGCGCTATTTCTGCTTTGCTGTCACTCACACCCTTCCACGATATCCGATTCAGTTGGGCTTGTCCCGATAGAGCTCTCTGAGCTAGAGCGTTGCCGCAGTCTGCGAGTGCGCTCAGATTATTTATTTTGAATCCTAAATTGAATGTTAGCGTGACGGTCGTCCATGTGGCTAGTAGGGCAACACCTCAACGCCCCCAATAGACGCACCGCCATTGCCTAAACTAGTCCCAAGGATATCCCAGCTACTCCCACCAAGCATCTAAGGAATCTGCCACTTTCCAAACCTTGTCTGTTCTTTCTCCTATGACATGGGTGGCTCCACTGAATGGATCAAACTATTATTACTGCACCTGCTTTACTCAATTCTTTAAGCAAAGAAAACAGTGTCTTTGTTCGGTAAATATTTTCAGACAGAGCCACCCCTATATTCCCTTTCATCTCAGAAAGGTAACAAGGTAGCAACAATGCTCCCCATACTGCACTTCCTTCGCTTTCTAAACCATTCCATTGGCTTGTCCAGTTACTCTCACCAAGCTTCTAAGGAAAGTGCCACTTCTCAAGCACCATCTATTCTTCCTCCTGTGCAGTGGGTCCCATTTCCAAAGACTGTGGTGATGTTTGTTTTCTTTCACATTGAAATGTCTCCTGGATGTGTTAGAACAAGTTCCCCTCCCATCCCGAATCTTTCTGTGTAGGTTTGTCTTGGATGCCAGCCAGTTGACCTCCTCTGCCCCAGTAAACATTAGGCTTGAAAATCCAAGATGATTATGGATCAGCAGAAGGTCAGCCATGACTGTGATTAGCATTTTGCTTAACACTGCTACTATGTTTCAGACAAGCTATATTCAGTAATGTCAAACATGAGTACATGGAGTACATTAGGTAGCAAAAAGTAATACGTTAATTGATGTTTTCGTGCGGAATATCCTCTACACTGTGAATTTGAAATTAAAACATTTTCCCAACAGTACTCAGCAATTTAGGGTTTTTGTAGCATTCGTTCTTTGAAAGGCAGATCTTTGCGTGCTGTCACGGAAAACATGGGCCTTTCAGCACAGTATACCTTTTTAGTTGTTAGGGAGAAAAATGAATTCAATGTTGTTTGCCATAACTACATTTTAGTACAATTGCACAAACATTTTGTGCACATTTTCAGTTGACTTACCAAAGTGTAAGTTATAGCAATTGGGAAAATAAACTTTCTTTGTCGTTGAGGCCTGACCAGCAGTCCTCATCTACTCCAGTGCTCAAATACCAGCTGTCTTAAGATATATGTTATATGGTAACATGATGAATTAACATGTATGTATGTTACCATCAGTAATACTTTAGCGGGGAGCTATGAAAAATGGTTACTTGCACACTGTGGCACTAGAGGATGCCACATAGTACAGTTACCGCCCCTAGATGGACAAAGATATATTAAGGGCCAGATGTACAACCATTCTGTTTCGTGGGTTGCAAATTGCGCTTTTTTGCGACTCACAAATCGGAATGTACTAATGTGTGTGAGACACATCTAGCGATTCCCAGTGGGGTCACAAATGACCTGCCTCATAAATATACATGAGGCATGGGCAAGAACACAGGGATGGTGGCATGTTTGGGACAGCAGAACACAATGTCTGTGTTTGCTTTTTAAATAAAGCTTCTTTTTTTTCAAATGCAGCCCGTTTTCCTTACAAGAAAACAGCATGTGTTTAAAAGAAAATGAATTTATTTTTTTCATTTTTAAGGGCAGGCAGTGGCCCATGGGACCACTGCCTGCTCTTTAAAAATATTTTCGCATACATTCCCAAAGGGGACCCCTTCCCATTTCCGACTGGCTTACCATCTACTTGAAGTAGGTGGTAACTGCCATTGTTTTGCGTCAGCATTTGCGGGCGCAAAACAATTGTACACACAAGTGTGACTTGCTATTAGGAAAGGAAGCCCTTGGCACCTCCTTCCTAATAGCTACTCGCAAACCCTATTTTGCGAGACAGTAATAGGTTACTGACTCGCAAAATACATACTGCAACCCTTTTTAGCCGTTGCAAACGGGCCGATTTTCCGTTTGTGACTGCCAAAAAGGGTCGTACATACGGTCCTAAATGCTGTACCCCATGCAAAATTAATCGATACCTCTCACGCACTGACTCCACCTGCCCTAGACCCCTTCTTGTTGACGCCAATATTCTACACATGTTGCGGTCATGTCCCTTCTTACACACATACTGACACGAGAATTCATCCCCTTTGGCACACTACAAAAGTCGCACAGCATTGTATACATGGCAAAGCTGTATACAGGGGATCTGACGACGAGGTAAAAAACACAGAGCCACGGATAGGTTTATGAACCTGGGTCACTTGCTAAACGATGAATCACACATAGCTGGAACTCACCTACCCCTTGACCTATTGCCTGGGAGCATTCCATAATTATTTGGACACAGACGCAAAGTGTTGCCCTTCACAAAGAGGACTCACTTGGATTGGGCAAGCACCCACTGGCAATGCTATATTGCCAGACTTCCAAGCATCCTCCTCTACCACGACAGACTACCACCTGACACCTCTTAATGTTCATGGTTGTTATCCTCTCTGTAATAGGTTTAGCCACCCCATGGTCCTGTAGACCCCGGGACGTTCAGCTATATACTCGACTAGTTCACTGTTCCATAGACCACACTGTCTGGATAATATGCGTGGCTGCTGTGGCCAGGTGCAATTTGATCCGTTGTTTAGAAGAAAGGACAATCATACTGTATATCCTGTAGGTTGCATCACTCAACTTGCCTTCCATTACGCTGTATATGATTTGTTCCTATTACTGTATCACACCTGTTTGTTCAGTGCACTCTGATTAGAACTGCAAACTCTACCAATGATAACCCTTGATTTATATGCTCTTCTTTATCCATTTGCATGATGCAAATTGTAATTGTATGTGATGAACCTCCGACTTCCACCCGCAGTCACTATATCCTGTAACCGCGTGGTGTCATAACCATGTGTTTTACTTCTAATGTCCCTGCTTTTTCATGTTTTTAACCCCTTTTTTCACTGTTGTCTTTTATTGATATGTTAATAAACAGATTTAAACAAGATAGATTAGATGCAGGAAGCACATGCCTTACCCTCACTCTGTTGGTGAACCATCAATACCTGGGCAGCCACAGTCTGTAGTGTAAGAAAATGTCATATGCTAATAGCTATGTATCAACCAAGCTAGGTTTTTTTCCACAAGTATGTAGGAATTTTAAAGTGTAGAGTAATTAGTTTGGTTCTTACTTCTCTTTTGTGCTATCTAATTGGGTATATTTGTTGCTCTGATTAACACAGATAAGGTTATTACACTCAATAACCAATCGGGTAAGTTACAGTTTGCTATGCACAGTATTTACCACTTCTGCACCTTTAGAATGTCTCTGTAAGAAATTGAATTTTGAGTAAGGTATTGGATTAATAGTTGAGGTATGTGACTACCCACCTCAAGAAATAACCACAACCCTTTTTCGGGTGAACCCTTAAAATCTCTTAAGTAACCTGAGCCCAACACCCTAGTAGCTGTTGCACAGAGAAGACTGGATTAACATAGGGCAATGTATAAAGTATTTCTTCAGTACCAAAACAGTAATAAAGTCAAAGTGCAAAACAATAAAAATCCCAAACTGAATTATGCCTGGCTCTTTTTAGTGGATGGGAATTATCCTTGGGCACACCCAAACCAATTGGGTAAAACTTCCCGTTGCAAATCCTACCTATGTTTGAGCATTTTCAAGATGGTGAAAGTCTTGAGCCACACTAAACTTGTGCTCTGAGGCCTGGGGGATGTATAATCATCATACGTTACTGCCCTTTACCCAATCATCCAGTGCCAAAGTAGATGAGTCAACAAAATCTACTCCTGACTTGTGTGACTGCTTCTGGCTATCGCTGAACTTCAGGTGATACTTCTCTGTGATCAAACCAAACATACAGATTCCTTTGTGGGAGCATAGTTCACCTGGAGAACAGCATCTAGGCTCCATAGTGTATCCCTCCCAAAAATGGGTATATGCTTCCACAGGCAAACCCCAGTCCTCCTCTGGGAATCTATGCTTATGTAGGGCCACCTACTATGCTGCAAACCACTTATCTATGTCATTATCATCCTCCACCACATAACTAGGTGCCAGATCTTTGTGAATGTGGACTCAGCACTTCCCTTCCCTAGGTACTTCTGTGTCACAGCCACCATCATCACTGGACTCAGAGACCATGTGAACCTCAAGTTCATCTAGCGTTGACTCGTCTCATTAACCAAAAGTCTCCTCTGAGGCCAAGACAAACCTTTTCTCCTCAAAGGCAAGGCTAGCCAGCGGCAACTTCAAGACTCTCCCTGCATGTCTGTCCTCCAGCTCTGATGGGGACTAGCTGCAGGAGGATACACTGCTTCCTGCCCTGGATAACCCAGATGATGCTGCTCCTTGGAGACAACACTCCCCTGGCACAGAGGATTTCCTCAATGTCCTTTTAATTTCACTCTGCAACCTAATCCTTTTTCTCCTCTGAAATGAACTGTAACTAATGGACTTCATACAAGGCTCTTTGGGCAATATGACAATTCTTCTTTGACTGTTTGTTCATCTTCAGTCTCCTATGCTTGCGTAAGGTCTACAGCTCTGCCATGCTAAGGCTTTCCACATTAGCCAGATCTACTTCCAGGTTCCCAAAAAACTGTAGTGCAAATATTGAGTGCAAGAATGAAATTTGGAAAAAAAATTTAATGACCCAATTGAAAATCAAAACCCAATTATAAATTAAAAAAGTATTTTTTTGCTGACAATATAGAGAGGGATTTTTTATTTCAACTTCAATCACTGCATGGTACTGCAAACCATGAGTCCTGGATCCCACCGCTGAACACTGATCTAAGAATTTAGATTATTAATTGGGGTGGATAACTCCCTAACTCAAGTATTAATCACAACTGTGAACCCTCAAAGTCACTAAATTGATCTGAGCTCAGCTCCCTGGTAGCTGTTGCTAAGAGCGGACAGGCTTAACTTAGGGCTATCTATAAAGTAACTGAGATATAGGGCAGATCACATACACCAACCAGGTTCATCCTGGTCAACGATTGTACCTTCTGAATTAGTCTTTTATGCCTCAATCCACCACAAGAGTACACTTCTAAAGCCCCCCCGGACCTCATGGGAGGCACTTTAAATACGGACAGGGTGTGAGGCGTAGGTCAGCTGCAAAGTCCAGCTCAGGTCCAGTTTCCACTGCTCAGCTGGGTGCTTCCAGGAAAAGTCCTCTTGCACCTTATTGTCTTGATGTAGCCACACAGGAGGTCAGCCAACTGACTCTTGGAGTTGACTTTTTTGTCATGGGTACACGAGGGAACAGATCCAGTCATTCAGGGCTCCTCTCCGGTCACAGACAGGATGTCTAGTCCTCTTCTGGTCTTTAGAGGGCCAAAACTTTTGTGAACTGAGTGCCTGGAGGTGCCACATATTTTCCTGGCATGAGTTAGTAGGTGGGAATGACTCATGGGCACCCCCTAACCAACAATATAAAAGTTCCAGAGGTCCACCCTGTCCACTTTGGGCATTTTCAAGATGGCAAAAGTCTTCAGCCACACGAACAATGGGCTCTGAGAGCAAGGAGCATGTGTCCAATGGTAATCCTAGTGTCATACCACATCTAACACTATCCTCTAGTTTGAGGCAATTACTGTACCCACAATAAATTCAGAAACAGACGTCTGGTAGGACACAAGCAGAGTCCTTCATGAACCAGCCAGTGGATTTGGCTTGGCATCTTGTTCTGTCTTTCAAGTGTATCTCAAGGGTTAAATGTAAACCCAGAGACAGACGTTTGGTTAGTCAAAAGCATAGTCCTTCAGCAACCAGCCAGTAGATTCACAAGTATTGTCTTGGTATCCAGTTCTCTCCCCTTGTTCCCCAAGCCCCAAGTGTTGAGTGAATCCAGCAGTCCTATCAAACAGGATTCGACACTCAAGCAGGATTTGACACTGTAATGTCAAAAAGCATGCCTAAAGCCCCCACCATACATATTCTGTGCAATTCAAAGGCGTCACACCTCTGCCCATGCAAGCTAGCTTATTGTTTGTTCCTTTTCAAGGCTAATTAATGGCTTGAAGAAACTGAAGAGCCAATTCAAATTAGCGTCCAGGAATGCCATGGGAAACGTAACTTTCTTATAGCTACTTTTCCTTATTATTCATCAAAACCCAAACTTCACCATTGACTTTGATTTTTACTAACTATTAAAATACTTGTTTAATTTTTTTCTAGCTGGACTCATTCCTTAGATCCAGTATTAGTATTTTAATCTGTACTCTGGCTTTCCATATAGGACAGCTAGGTCTGCCACAGTGAAAATAGCTTTTGGGTGCTAGTCACTGTAAGGATATATGACCTTTACATTTCTACATGTCCTACTTTTAAATACCAGCTCCCTGTCTTATGGGATACACAGGTTATATAGAATTGACTTATTAATATTTAAGAAGGAGGTATCTACCTGCCAAAAGGATTTATTTTGGCATGTCAAAATGCAGTTTTTACACTGCTACAGCCAGGCTACACTGGTAGGCCTGAAGCCGTGTTTACACTGCCACTGCAGAGAATGGCACAACAGCTGCTGCAGTTGACTAGTGGCATTTAACTTTCAGGCTCTGGGTACTCTTTGTACCATATACTAGGGGCTTACAGGCAAGATAAATATGCCACTAGGAGTATTCCAATTCAAGTATGTTTAAAGAGGGACCACAGGCACTTTACTACTGGTTAGCAAGGGTAATGTGCACAGAGTTTGCAAGCCATAAAAAACACAGGCTTCAGCAAAAGGTGAGAAATCTGGGGGGACCACACAGAAAAGGTGGATTTCCTACATTCTGCTATTCCATTATCTTGTTTGCTTCACAGGTGCTGGTCTGGGAATCATGCTGGTGTGTCTCGTTGCTAATGTCATTAAATATCTACAGAGCAATTAGATTTCTTATGCACTCCAATACTAGTTAAAAAAAAGTATTTTGGAAAAATGGATTCTGTACAATCATAAACACTGGAATCAACTTGTTATATATGCATTCTAGGATTCATCTTGTTTTGAAGTTATTAATACATAGATAGACTACTTTATAACCACAGGGTTGGTATTTTGGTTGATAAATGTATTATTATTTTGACAAGTCCAGTTGATAATATTTACAATTATATGTTTGGAGGCTATTTATGAAGGATGTACAAATGATCGAAAGCATTTTATTGCAGCCCAACATTTATAGCTATACCCAGGGTGTTTTTGAATTTTGACTCCAAACGTCCACTAGTATCTGATATACAATGTTGTAAAATGATAGTCTTTATCTAGAGCCAATCACAAATGTGAAAATATAGGCAGTGAATTTAATATTTACCATAATGATAGAAATAGACATGACTTTTCACATCTATACAATAGCAATTGACACCAAAGTTATGTTTTATTTGGATGCTTACAAGGAATTGTGTGGAGTCTGTTTTCTATGGTTTTGGTCTTTAAAAGCACTTTTAGTTTTTTGTAAACGATCTGGAACCGTTGGGTCAAAATGAGTCAGATTGCCTTTTTTGCCAGCACTTGAAATAAAAGGCATATACACAACTCTGGAGTGGCTCCTTTTGTTCTGGAAAGAGGATATGCAATACCATTGAGGATTATTTGACAGGCAGTTTGTCGAACTTTGGTCCATGAGTCACTGACAAAACGTTTTTCACGGTTAACGTTTTGAATTGAAAAAAACACAGAAATTCAGTAGTCATAGTTATCAGCAACAACTGTAACTTGCGCCCCCACCATGCACTGCTTATAACCTCTCATATGACATCACTCATGACATGTTCTATGGCTTCATTCATGACATCACTAATGACATCTCAAATGACATTTCGATGACAAGATCCAATGAGGGTGTAAGTTTGTTTTATAGTTTACAAAGTGGTGGCTAACTACCATATTATATTCAACCTAATTTTGTACAGCCTGTGTCCATCTAATGGGTGCAAGTGTTTACAAAACACATGTGCTTCCAATACATCATAGGTGCATAGAGGTATTGAACACGTTATAAATCTTTGTATTGAAGAGTAACTCTATGTGCAGGTGACAGTTGACATGTGCTTATTATGTTCCACTCAAGCTTTTTAGTACTGCAGAATGTTTTTCCAGAAGGGCAAAGATTCAACATACTACATACTAAGTATTGTAAGCAGCCTTGACTTATTAGACAGCATTGTTTCAGCATAACAATTTCTACTTAACATTGAAGACAGTGTGCACCAGGTACTAACCAATGTACAAGTGCTTGTTTTGCTTCATAAGATGCGCTATCTGTAAAGGTTTCACCACTGTATTAAGGCTACAGGTAGTATGATCAATAACACCTTCAGACTGGTTATTTTAACTGAATAGTCGCCCTTTGGACACGTTTTGCATAGAGTACACACTGTGCTTAGTAGATAGGTTTCATTGCTCAATAGTGTATTTGTCATGAGAGTTTCACTCTCTGCAAACAGCCTGATACAGAATAAACCCTCTCCATTGAGTAAATACTATTTACAGTATTCACTTCTCTATTTATATCAACTTCATTCCTCAATGTAGGTTTGCTGACTGTCAGGAGTTTGATACAGATAAAAGCTGTTCATGCTAAGGCATTGTTTCTAGAAGAGACGTTCAGTATTCTTAGGAACTTGGCTTGTTCTGAACAGGTGTTTACAGAACGAACATTGTATCCAATGAGGGTTTCCCATATATCTGTTGTTAACTACGCTACCCGTGAAGTGTATGGCTTAGGTTCAATGTGGTACACAATCTATACTTTACAGCTGAGGGAGTTGTTTCTGTGATGGCATTTATCATATCTCATATTCTTCTGAGTTTTTTTCGTCTTACATTTGGAGCTCTAATGCTATACCCATTTCTTGAGCAATGTGTACAAAAAAAGCTTGGATGACATCATCAGTGATGTCATAAATTATGTCATAGAACATGCCAGTGCTTGGCAGGGGCTCAAGTTATAGTTAGTGCTGTTAAATATAACAAGTGAATTTTTTTTTTTTTTTTTTAGCTCAAAACGTTAACGCTATCACTGAGAAATTCACCTAACTAGAATGTTACTTTAACCTTTGTTTCTTTCAGTGAATTTCCAAGCTTTTGTTCAATCAAAACAAAATATTTTTTATTACACCCAACTATAATGTTACTTTAACATTTGTTTTTTCCAGTTAATTTCTAGTAAATTAATTATTTAAGTGTGTGTATGTGTGGTAGAATGATTTTGTAATATATGTTCCGCTTAGATATTATTTTGTTAAAAGAATGTACTTTTTCTTGTAACATAACAGGGTAGGGTTTATACTTTGCAAAATGTTTGTAACGTATGTGGTGGGCATAGTAGTGTGTTGAGAACAACAGGCCTGTCCTTTCACACCTCTTTTTCAGATGACAGGTGTGCGTAGTAGTCTGTGGGGAGGGACTGGCCTTTCCTTTCAGACCTCTCTCTCAGATAACAGCTGTGCATAGTAGGGTGTGGGGAGGGACTAGTGTCTTTTTGGACCTTTCTCTCAGATGACGGAAGTGTGTTGTAATGTGTCTGGAGGGACTGACCTCTCCTGTCAGACATCTCTCTCAGATGACAGATGTGCATAGTAGGGTGTGGATGAACTGGCCTCGCCTGTCAGACCTCTCTCCCACATAAAAGGTGTGGTTAGTAGTATATGGTAAGGAACTGTCCTCTCCTGTCAGCCCTCTCTCTCAGATGACGGGTTTGTGTAGTAGGGTATGTGGATGGACTGGCCTCTCTTGTCAGACCTCTCTTTCAGATGCAGGTGTGCATATTAGGGTATAAGGAGAGAGGCTGGCCTCTCCACTGAGACCTCTGTCTCACATGACAGGTTTACGTAGTAGGGTGTGCTAAGAGAGACTGTTATCTCTGCTAAGACATCTCTCTAGATAAACACTGCGGTGATGATTTTCCGAGTTACTATTTGGCCCTCACTATTTCTCGGTGTGTCAACATCTCCGATTATCTGTGTTAGCAGTGCTTCAAAGGAAGGAGAAATCACCCAGCCTCCTAATGTCAGGACCAAGGTAGGTCTAACTAAATAATATAATCAAATTCCTGAGCACACACTTTTACATATGAAATACACAACAATTTTAGAATTCTCTGTCTTTTCTTCTTTATTTTCTTTTTTCTTAAGTGCGCAGCCAAAACGTGTTTCATCGTATCGGGCATTTCCCATGACTTCTTCAGGGCTGGAATAAAACAAGATATTTTGGGTTGTAGTGTGTAAGCATACACACCTCATATCAATATTTATACTGTTGGTGGAAACCAAGGAAGGGTCACCTGGGTGTAGTGGCACATTCCTAAAGAAATATATAAGGTCATTGTTGAAACTTATCCTTAGCACCCTTTATACATTGGAATTTAGCCATCACCCTAAATATAATGTGCATCAGTAAGTCCACTTTGATTGACTCATACAACTCAGACTACATGCATATAGTTATGCGGGACGTGGTGCAATTCATAACCCACATTTAATGAAAAATATTATTTGTGAAAGCAAACCGCCTATTCGTGAGTCTAAATGCTATTTCTGAACTGGGGCTATCTGCCCTGTTACAACCCAGGTATTTGGTTTGACTCATACCTGTCTTCTTCTTGTCATGTGCGTCAAACACCTGTACGGCAATTAATTATTCATGGGGTCAGTGTTTCTTCTTCAATCATATAAAAGCAGCAAATTGCATATATATATTATTTCCTTCAGGAAGTCCTACCTTAACTCTGGTTTTACATCCGTCCCGGCAATTTTAGTGAATATATTTGAATAGTTCCACTCTCTTATTATTCTCTTCAATTCCCATGTTTCACTTTACAAAATTATTATGTCGTTTTACACCTTCCCAATATCTAAGAAAAAATTGAAAATCTTTATGTGTCTTTCATGTTCCTTTTTGGGTTTCATTAAGGCGTCCTTCACTTCTGCTTTGGTAGATATGGGGAGTATGGACAAGTGAAAGGAAGGCGTAGCATAGTCTTCTAGACGGTTGGTGGAAGT
Source organism: Triturus cristatus (assembly GCF_964204655.1). Taxonomy (NCBI): domain Eukaryota; kingdom Metazoa; phylum Chordata; class Amphibia; order Caudata; family Salamandridae; genus Triturus; species Triturus cristatus. Next base: position 585,178,601 of record NC_140591.1, on the reverse strand, counting down.
TCAAGCAGTGGTTAATGTATGCGGGTCCTTGGTTGTGTAGCAGCTTATGTGCATTGCTCAGCAGCTTGAATTAGCTTCTCTTTGTGTGGGGAGCCAGTGGAGTTGCCTGAGGTGGGGCGTAATACAGTTTTCTCAGGGAAGGCTGAGGATGAGTCTGGCTATGGTGTTCTGTATGGTCTGTAGTCTCTGTAGGAGGTGTGCAGTGATTCCTACATAAAGGGCATTGCAGTAGTCCAATCGGCTGGTGATGAAGGCCTGTGTCACTGTGCACCTTGTGTGTAGGGGTAGCCACTGAAAGATCTCATGTGGCATATATAGAGCAAGGAAGCAGGCGGAGGAGACGGTGTAGATCTATGATTTCATGGTGAGCTTGTTGTCAATGATGATTCTGAGGTATCTGGCGTGGTCAACGGTAGTGGGTGCGGGTCCTAGGTCTGATGGCCACCAGGAGTCGTTCCATGTGTTGCTGCTGTTGCCAAAGAGCAGTACTTTCATCTTGTCTGTGTTCTGTTGCAGGCAGTTGTTCTTCATCCAGACAGTGACATTTGTCATGCATCTCTGGAATCTGGTTCTCGTGGTGGTGGGGTTGTCTGTGAGTGAGAGAATGAGTTGGGTGACGTCAGCATATGAAATTAAGTTGCTACCATGGGATCTGTCGATGTTGGCCAGCAGTGTCATATATGCGTTGAAGAGCATGGGGCTGATCCCTGGGGGACACGGCAGGTGATCTCCTTGGGTTTGGAGGTGAAAGGTGGGAGGTGGATCTTCTGGGTTCTTCCTGTGAGGAAGGAGGTGATCCATCTCAGCACGTCCCCTTGGATGCCGATGTGGTGGAGTATTTCGATCAGCGCATGGTGGGCTATGATGTCGAAGGCTGCCGAGAGGTCGGGAAGGATCAAAGCTGCTGTTTCTCCTCAGTCAAGGAGGGTTTGTATGTCATCAGTGGCTGCAATCAGGGTGGTTTTGGTGCTGTGATTGCTGCAGAAGACAGATTGTGAGGCGTCGAGTAGCTTGTCCTGCTCCAGGTGTGTCATGTGTTGAGTGTTTATGATTGTTTCCAATACCTTCACTGGAAATGGGCGCATGGAGATTGGCCAGTAGTTTTTGAGTTCGCTGGGGTCAGCGGAGGGTTTTTTGAGTAGTGGTCTTACTTTGGCATTTTTCCAGGCATCAGGAAATGTAGCAGTGGTGATAGAGGTGTTGAGTAGGGTTGTGAGTTCCTGGCTGATCTTTTGGTTTCTGAGGTTGAAGATGTGGTGCTGGCATGGGTTTGTGGGTGCTTCCGAGTGGATGGATTTCATGGTGGCGGTGGTTTCCTGGGTGGAAAGGATGTTCTAGGTGGTCAGTGTGTGGTTCGTGTCTGGTACGTTGGTGGCGTATCTGTTGAGGAAGTCCGTAGGTGTGGGTTGAGGTTTGAAATATCTGTATATGGTTGCAATCTGGTTGTGGAAAAAGTGGGCGAGGTTGTCGCACAGCCCCTGTGAGGGTATGATGTTGTTTATGCTGGCAGTCGGGTTGGAGAATTCCCTAATGATGTTGAAAAGTTCCTTGGTATTGAAGGTGCTAGGTACGATGAGTGCGGCAAGAGCTGTCTTCTTTGCTGCCCTGAGCAGGCGGTGGTATAGGTTGTGGGAGGTCTTGAAAGCTTGAAGGCTGCCTTGTCAGAGGTGTCCTTGCTGGCACGCCATCTCCTCTCCAACTGTTTGATGTCCGGTTTGATGTTCTGAGTTGTTGGGTTTACCAGTTGGCATTTTTGGATTATTTTCTCTGGCTGAGGAAATGCTCCTGAACTGCTGGAATGGAGTGAGGCAGCATGCTTGTTTAGCAGAATGATTGCAGAGGTTAACAAAGGAGGTGCTGCAAAAAGGGAGAGTAGCAGCATGCTTCTAAATAAAGAGCGCTCAAACAAAGGGAGCAAAAGATCTCAGTAGGCACAAGAGGATAAAAGGAAAACAGAGAATAAAGACCAAAGTGTTCAGAAGACAAGCATTGGCAAGGTATCAAGAAGGATAAAAATAACACAGAGTGAGGAATCACAAATGTAGAGTGACAAACTGACGGTAGGAAACAGGGAGCCATTCACCGGCCCAGTGCCTGCACTGACCTTTTATAGTCATTGACCCAGAAGTACTGCCCACACCAAGAACTGAAAACTAGCCTAGTTTTCCTGTTCCTATATGCCATTCTTGTCAAGAGTGATCTCTTTTGAACTTAAAGGAGAGTGTAAACCCTGCATGCCTGGGTAAAGATACTGCAGTAGCACAATCTTTCCAGATATTCCCGGCAGATTGTGCATTCTACAAATGCTAAGTAAAAATATCACACAATGTATATAAATTACATTTTACCAAGTTGATGTGACTTTAAAAAAATTGCCCATGAAAGATTATGGCATTATTTAACCTCCCTTCAAAACGGCCAAAACACAACAAGAGGCACCTTTGATAAGCATGCCCATTATTACACAATGTCCTTTGAGGATCAATGAATCATTCATTAATGTTTTTCTAGTGAATTTGACGGGTCTATTCACAAAGGTAAATTCACATACGAGTAAATCTGCATGTGCAAATTTACTGCTATGCTTTTAGTGACTTTACTACTTTGTCTATTCACCATTTCTGTATGTAAAGTTTGTCAAAAGTGTAGACATACATCATGTGCCCACCCACTTAAATAGGGGTTGGAGACACAAAAAATGTCATATAGAACAGTAATAGTAAAACAAATAGTGACTTTATAACTGTATTTGGCGTTCCACAGACTTGGTGTAGACCTTCTTAATCGAGGTGGAGATCTCCCTTTGATAAACTATTGGGAAATGTTTTAAAGTATATGTTAATGTAGATTAATATTATAAATGTATTTTAAATTTAGTATTTTTTAAGTGCTACTGTACTAGTAACTAAATTAAAAATTAAAAATGTAATAAATGTAAGCATGTTAATGGTAACTAAATACATTTATTCAAACACATAACACCTACATAAAGGAAAATGTTTATATTTATTTATTATATATTGAAACGTACCAAAGGTTATGTATCAAATTAATTACATTTAATAAAATATTCTTTCGAAAATTAAAGTTATATTTATTGTTAAATTAGAAAAGTCAATACATTATTTTAAACTAAAACATATTTATTATTTTTAGCATTACAATACATATATAAATTTAAAAAAATCTAAATTAGGTATTTTATTTTAAGAATAACTCCAAGGGGGGTTTATTTTAAGTTCCTATCTCCATTATATTCTGTGGAGGGTGTTGCAGGACCTGTGAGTGGCCATGGGTGGTACTGGACGTACACCTGCTGTCAATTGGAGTACATTTACAAATTTGTTCGGTCATTTTTGTCAATAGTAACTACAACAGTGCAGTTTGTGAATAGAAAAGGGCTTACTCTTCTATCGGTGAGTGCATGCCCCCCTGAAACATTCTCTAGTCCTTCCTCCTCCATCAACCAGTCATAAATATTACTCATTTTCCAGCCATCCCTCCCTGTACCTTTCACTTTCACTTTAAAAACATGCACCTAACTGTGCAGAGATCTCCACAGTCGAGCTCTCTGAACATTAAAGAATGGAGAGACGGAGGCACAGACCTCCGAACATATATTTGTAACATTTTATAATATGTTAGTAATACTATTGTAGTGCTACTAAAAGAACTGTACAGTGCAGTGAAGAGGCCCTGGATATTTTCAAGCATGCCATCCTTCACATGGTAAATACACTATATCACTAACACCATTACAACTTAAAACAAACATCATAATATACCAGAGAACTGTTGTGATAAGTAAAACACTCAATATGATACTGCAATACACCTTCCATAATCTAGACACACTTCAATGTAATATAAATACTACACTACTTTCATACGACCACACATCCTATGATAAATGCAAACACAATGAAAATTGTAGTGAGTTTGACTACACAATGAACAAGTATATCATTGTACACTCTTATCACCATCTAACATAAGTAACCTATACCTCACTGAGCAAACAAAAAAGTAAAATCCCGAACCTATACCCCCACCTCAGTATATAACGCACACAGAGTGCAAAATATACTTCTATAAATATACAAGCATTAAACTATTAAAACAGAACTAGCACTATTATCTTGCAAAATAACCTGCTTAACCATTAAAAAGCTGTTGACTACTTTTTCAAAAATACTGCCACAAAAACATTAGCTCCTAAACACTTCATTAAGATAAACATTTTAACTCATATTAAATAGAATGTACATATCAAATTCATCATTGACATAATTATAAAAATCAAATCTAATGTCAACAGCAACTTCATAGATGCTGTCATCATTTATGTTATGAGCCTTGTCATGAATTATTTCATTTAATATGTCACCAGCAATCTCATAAGTGATGTAATTGAACATGTTATGAGTGATGTGATGTCATAGCATACATTGAAAATAAACTCAGAAATCCACTTAAAAACAGAGGCCATGAATGTAAGGCCATGAATTCAAACTGAAACAAATCACTGAATTTCACAGGTTATGGTTAGTTCTGCAATCCATAACTCCGACAGTAGTTATGCAACAGAAGAACTGACAGTTGGGTGCATGGTCTTATGACAGCCAAGTACTGTGGCCAAATCGTCGCTGCACACAGTTGTGTGCACCAATCCAAACACTGATCTTCCTTTTTAAAGAATACTGAAATTCACCGAACAAACCTAGTTAAAAAAGTTAAGGTTTCAGGTAGTGCACACACTTTAACATTCAAATGAAAAAAGAGCCTAAGAAATGTACTGAAAAACACATATTTAAATAAGCAATTGTTTATGGCATTTAATATTCTGTGCATTTAATTGGTTAGGGTAAACTCTCCTCAGCCATTTTGAGGATATAAAACAATATGTCAGTATCCAGTGTGCAGGACAAAGAATGTATGTATGTATCTAAAATGTTGCGAAGTCACTGCACATGCACAACACAATGTACATGCACACTGGACAACCACAAGCATTTTCCTCCTGATGTTTGCAAACATAAGGTGCAAATGTATAGGAAACTGTAAAATAACATGGAGAAACAACTGCTGCATGCGTCTGATGACCCAATGCTGTATTACTTATAAGCAAATGAATGGTGAGTTAAGCCAGACGACTTATGAATATTTCTCCTCGTTCTCTTTCACAGGATAAGCAGATAAAAATAAAATCCACTGCCTTTGACCCCATGACATGGCCAGGTTCAGGGGGGACTAATTACACTCTCCTGATGCCTTGCCCATGGGTTGGGGGACTCACATTATACCTTCAGTGGACTTACCTAAGGGCTCTGGAGGAGAGAATGGAAGTCTTCCCCTCCCAGCTTCACAAGGGCAAGAGAGCAGGGCAAAATAATACTGGCCACCTTATTGCATCCTAGCTTTTGCCTCATTGACCCACACGATCAAAATGGGTGTGGGGGAAATAAACTTTCAAACCTCCCTCATATTGCTCAAGGGGGAGAGGAGATATTTCTCTTTCCTATCTCCTTGCTGAGGTGCGAGGGATGCTTTAAAAAACAAAAATTTACCTCCTGGACATTTTAGTGATAGTCGATATAGTTGTTGCTATATTTTTGTCTGGCTATATACATCAAATGCAGTACCGTGACCCACATAACAACATCAAATGGATCAATTCATGTGATGATATAAAGTCACAATCCAAAAGCCCCTTTTGATAGATACCCCATTGACCTTATTTTTATATTTTCTTTGAATCTACCTGGTGATCAGTAGCAATAGCTGCCTCTTGTGGACAGGGGCAGGACAAATATATTTTTTAATCTTCTTTTGTCTAATTCTATTTCCTCATAGGGCAACATTAAAGCACCTCCTTCTTCATATTTACCCTATGGGTATCATAAGAAAGTGTAGTACAATCCCACTATGTTCTTGGGGAAAACAGTGTGTGGTAATCTAAGTAATAAAGCTTATATAGAAAATAGCATGCGTAAAGCTATCTCTCAAGGGAAAAGCTTGGGCGCCCTTTATAGATCAACTGGGAAAAGACACTTTGCACTTTTATTAGAGGTTTTCCGTGCAAAAATCCCCGCTACTCTGTTGTATGGTATTGAGCTGCTTGACATAGAGAAATTGTTTTTTTTAGATACAACAGAAGGAAAAGGTGTCTAGCTGCGGTCAACTCTGCTTGTCCTGTGGCAGCTCTAAGGCTAGAATTTGGCCTAAGAAGTAGCTGGGTACAGGGTCTGGCGGGGATAGTGCGATGGTTTGTAAGCTTGATAAAGAGTGACCCCGGCTCACTAAGATCCTTAATTAAGAGAGAGGTATTAAAAATGTAAAGGATCAGTCTGTAATTTGTCAAACTTTTAGAATTGCGGCCGATCTGCTACGATTATATGAATCTCTGTTTTTCTCCCTATCGCCACAACAATTAAAGGCCACTTTGAAACAGGCCACTTGGGAATTAAGCTTCACTAGGGCTAGGGAAGCTCGTATTTTAAAGAAGGGCATCCACCCGGCCATAGACTCTTGTATGGTACATAAGGCACAGGCTTATACTATGTGGAACCTGCCTCATGGGGTGCGCCGTTTTTGGCTTCTTCTGAGACAAGATATACTCCCTTTAAATAAAACATTGTCTAAATGGTACGGTTTTTCTGAGACTTGTAACTTGTGTAATAACTCTATCCAGGACATTAATCATGTGTTATTTATTTGTCCCGCTCTATTATTATGCCGGCGCAAATGGGTGAGACCAATCTGTTTACAATTATCTATTCTTTCGGCCTCTGCACTAACTGCCTCTATCTATGAGCCTCCTAATGAAAAGTTTTGTCATAGGATTTTTAATTTTTCGAAGTGTTTTTTAAATCTATATTAATTGTACCTATCATGATGATTGGAATTTTACTAGATTCCCATGTAGTATTAAGGGTATAAGGATCTTTTTATCTTCTTTATTGGTAAATTTTGTTATAATGTTTCGTAGTTTGTGATTTTTTTATTATCGATTTTCGCCTATTTTGTAGAAACTTTGTTGTATATTTTCTGCTTTTTGCGTTGTTGGTTTATGTGGATCTCTTCTGAGTTCCAAGATCATAAATAAAATAAACTTGAAACTTGTAGTACAATCCCAGCCATTTTAATGTGCAAAGAAATCAGTGAGACATACACATGCAATACAATTCACAGTTTCAGTAGACGTACCAGATGAAAACTTGATCCCTGCTGGCATGTAGATTTTTTAGTTTTAATTATGTTGGGATTCCTGATGAATGGGGTGGGGAAGAGAGCAGGAGATGTTTTGGATTGGTGACTGGGGAAGAACTCTCTAGGTAATGCAATGGGAGAGAAGTTGTTGTTGCCCAAATATAAAGGATTTACATTGAAAGAGACCCCAATCGTGAGATTGTGTATGTGAAGCGAGAAAGTAGACAAGATTGAGGAAAACAAATTAAGGAATATGTATTGGGGCAGAGACATTGCCAAAGGTGATATTATAAGGGTAGATCATTAGGGAAAAACATCAGGAAGGAGATAAGATTGGGGTCTGACAAAAAAGTGGTGACAGAAAAATTGAGAAAAGAGAAACTGGTAATATAAAAATTGGGAAAATAGTATTCTGATCACAGGAATAAGGGTTGCAGAGAAAAATTAAGAAGGATTAAGAATGAGAAATGTACAGAGAATTGGAAACAGATTTGGAGAGAGCGATGGCGAGAGTATAGGGAAGAAAATTAGAAGGAGAATTGCAAATTGAATTGGAAAGAAAATTAAAAAGATTTTAAGAATTAAATAATAAAATAATAATTGGGGAATGAATTGGCGAAATAGCTGGGAAAGGGAGTTGGAAAAATAAAATGGGAAAATTGTTTGGAAATCGGAGGTTTTGAATGATTTGAGTGGGAATAGTTTGGTGGGGAATGAAAACTCATTGAAAGAGGGGTTTCCTAGGTGTGGGGGGTGGAAGACGCAAGGGTGGTTGGAGTTGTTGCAGAATAGTTGGCCACTTTCTTAGATAGACACAGCATCTCACGAAAGTGAAGTAGTGGCATCATGGGAAGTTGATACTCTACAGAGGACCAGTGAGTCTGAAAAGATTACGTGAAATTGTAGCAAAGCAGGGAAGAAAATTGTAAGGAGAATTGCAAATGGAATTGAGCACCAGATGGGTAGAATGTGATGCTCGTAGAATGTTGAGGTTTGGTGTTCCACCACAGCTGAAGCTCTCATGATTTCAATGTCGTACACCTACCTAGAAAAGGGAGTGTTACAGCAGACTTACTGTCCCGACTACCTTTATGTGACCCTGAAGAAGTTGACCCTCAAGCTGACAATGAAAACTGCTTTGTCGACCTTGTGGATGTGTTGGAAATTAAAGCTTGTTCTTAAGCAGAGTGAAACAGTGAGCATGAGCAGGATGCGGCCGGTCAAGGAGTTTATTATGAATGGCTGACCAAAGGAAAGGGGTGTGTGTTCAGAAGTGCAGTCTTTCAGCAAGATTGCAGAGGAACTTTCCATAGAGGAAGGGGTCATTGTGAGGGGCACAAGTGTGTTCCTCTTGGGGCCATTTATTCTCTCTTCATAAATTGTGTACATGAGGGGTATTTAGGGCCCAGCATAATGAAGAGGAGAGTTAGAGCTTATTACTAGGGGCCTTCGATGGCGAAAGACATAGATGCGGTTATGAAGGTGTGTAGTGTGCAGTGGGGCGGAGAAAGGTCTTAAAGTGGTTACTCCACAGTTATAACCCATTCTGTACCCTGACAGACCTTGGTTGAAAGTGAGTATCGACATGGTTGGGCTTTTCAACTTTTTACCCCATTATCAACATCGTGCATTTTTTTGGATGAATTATCACAGTAAATGGCCTGAAGTTCATTTTGTTTGTGCACCCATGGCTGGTAGTGCTGTCATAATATTTCTGACAATATGGTTCAATTTGTGAATGCTGAAATGGAGAATCGGGTGTAAAAAATCTGAAGAGTTCACTCTCTCATCCTCAAACCAATAGTTTGGTAGAGAGAATGAACAGAGTGGTTATTGAGTGCATCAAGTTGGCAAAGAACAATGGTTACAACATTGAAGAGGCTAGGAAATCTATGCTATGGTTTTACTGCACTGCTCCACATTCTGTTACCAAGGTGTTTCCGTTTGTGTTACTAAGGGGATGGCAGCAAATGTCTGTACTTATTGGACAGAGCCAAACAAGCTAGTACAAAGTTGTAAGAACATACTGAAACAAACATTCTGGGCACATCTCCTAAATGTACTTACCCAGACCCCAATCTGGGTAAATTAACAATGCAATTTCTTAATGTTAAACATAACCCATGCTTTGAAGAGTTTTTTTACAACATCCAGCCGCATCTGGCGAGAATTTTGTACCTGAAATTAAGGTACGACACTCTCCAGATCAAAAACTATACCGCAAGTTGGGGAACCCAGGGAGAGCGAACCTGCACTGTATGCACTTTAAGCCTTACTGAAAACAGTGAACATATCCTCTTCTTTTGCCCAGCATATGCTAGGGCAAGGAAGAAATTAATTTGTCCCTTGTGCAATAAGGTTGGGATTCAGGAAGCGTCAGGATGCCTTAAGGGTGTTGAAATACAACACAGTACCATATGTAATATTTGCTACATCTAAATACCTGCTTGCAGTAGGGTTTATACGAAGCAAGATGGGGTTAAAGCTGTGATGTTGTAGTGAATAATGCATTCCTTCATTTGAAATTTGCACTATGAAAGATGCTCATTTTTATTGTAAATACTTTATATTGTTTTTTATACTGTTCCAACCGATTTTTTACATATGAGTAAGATGGGGTTTAGAATGGATGGCAATACTGTAGTGAATAGCACATTCTTTCCTCATCATGGACTTTGTACTGACATTGATGACAGTTTTACTATGAATACTGTACAAACGTTCGATTGATTTTTAGATACTATTGAGTGTCCACTTTTACTCACTGGAAAGTATGTCTCTTTCCAAAGATTAATTGATAGATTCATGGACTGGCGTTTCCTTACCTGGTTTGAATACTTAAGACCGAAACCAAAATGGAAATGCCATGCATGCTTACAGTATAGTTGGATTATTTGAAAATCTTGTTTAGTTGTGAAACTTTTTATGGCATATGGCCGGAATTAAGTATTTACTACTGTACTTTATTCTGCCTGGTTTACAATATCCATGTATGACAAGTTTGAAAAGAGTGTGGATCATGTTGCCATGCTTTGTAGGGTAGATGTCAAGAACGGCAATACGTGTTCCTGCACGGTTTCCCCTGGGTCTGATCGCAAAAGAAAACTTTTCAATTACCCTTGGAGTCGGCTGTTTCACTTCCCTTTCTTCAGACGTTCCAAAAAGAAGACTAGTCTGTTAAAGACCATTACCAACAGGGCGCCCGTTCTCAGGGCGGTCTTGTAGGTTAGCGGTCTAGTGTTTGATAGGCAGTTGGTTTGAACGTGCGCGCGTTCCCTGACCGCGACGCACTTCAACTGTAGAAATTTGTGAGGAGGCTGTGTCGTTCGAGTCTCTCACAGAACTTCTTGAAAGTATTCGCTGGGGGTTGAGAAAGTTATTCTCCGCTGCCCAACAGATTCCGGAGGTGGAGTTAGTAGTCCTCTATCTCACCTCGTGTCTCTAGAACTTTCCTGTTATTTCCAGTGAGTGGAAATTCTCCAGAGTCTCTACCAGCGGAGTCTTGTGGAAGGACTTTCAAGGCAGGAACTTATCTCTGAGAAAAGGTCAACAGTCATTCCTCGGTGAGTGGCCAAAAGTATAACGCGCTGGTATAAGAGCAGCAGTGCGTAGTGAAGCATAAGCGCTGGTACAGGAGCAGCAGTGCGTAGTGAAGCATTCAACCAAAATGAGACTGTCAGGCTGCTAATATTCCCTTACAGCGTTCCTTGTTGTTGTACAAGATGCAGTCCCCATAGACTTCCTTAATTTTGTTTGGGGTGACTGACAGAAATTTCAAGAGAGTACAGATCAGGCTACAGGCTTCAAGTTTCCTTGAGGAACTTTCTTCTGCAGTTCTGATAACAAGAAAAGAATCTACTTCATCTCGTTGTATGTAAAATATATATATATATATATTGCTTACCACCAATTGCCGCAGGAGCAACATCAAGCGCAGCAGTAACCATCAAGCGCAGCAGCAACCATCAAGCGCAGCAGCAACCATCAAGCATAGCAGCGCTTGCTTAGCGCGGAGTTCAGAAAAAGCAACCGAAAAGAGAGAGGCTAAACCACAGTAGAAGTCAGGTAAAGGTCAGGGCGTAGGGAGTGGGTAGTGAGGGCCTTTAAGGGGACTTCCATTAATCCTCTGTTAACTTCATTTACAGATGCCAGAGTAACCCACACTATTCCGGGAGAAGCAGGCATCACAGTGGAGTCTCTCTATTATCCCATTCCCCTTTCCCCCTTCTCGCTGGAAGTGAATTTAATTCGCTGTAGCGAGGCAGGGGAGCTGGGAAGTTATCATCAATTGAGTCCAGGTCTTCAGTCCAGCTGTTCCCGTGGTGGAAAGGAATTTCAGGTGCGTGGTACCTTCTTTCGCTTGTTCTTGACAGATTGAAGTGCCATTCAACTAAATCCCACCTGAGCAGTATGGCTGAGGGTCTGGATGTTAAGACATTGGCAGCAGTGCTAGAAAGAATTCAGGAACAGTTAAATGTCACCATGGAGGCAAATAAGACTCTCAGTGAGGAGGTCAGGAAGTCTAGTCAGGAAGCGAATTTCCTTAGGCAGAGGGTGGAAGAATTGGTTTCCGAAGCTAGTGCTGAGTTTAAGGCCCCAAAATCTTTCCATTTCTCGCCCACGTCATCTACGTCTGAACTGACCACTCAGGTTATCCATGCCATGTCTCCCACTATACCTTTGGCAGCCCCAGAAAGATTTACAGGTGACCCCCATAAGGCGCAAATTTTCCTCACCCAATGCTCTTTGCATTTCCTTTGCAAGCCAATAGTTTTTAAAGAGGACCAATCCAAGGTGGCCTTTGTACTGTCTTACCTGAGCGGAGATGCGGCAGCCTGGTCTATGCCGCTTGTGAGTTGCAATGACTCAATTCTGTATAACTTTGAGGAATTCAAGGAAGAATTTCTTCGCATTTTTGATCGTCGCACAGTGTCACAAACGACAGACAATGAACTTTTGGATCTCAGACAAGGAAGTCGGGAGTTAGTAGCCTATATTGCCCAGTTCAATAAACTAATAGTGGAAACCAAGTGGCCAAAGGAAAAGAGGGCGGCAATTTTTTATCGAGGACTGAAAGATGAAATAAAAGATGGGTTGGCACAAATCCCTAGGAGGCCCACAGATGTGTCAGAATTAATGGACCTTGTACTTCAGATCGACTCGAGGCAAAATGAGAGGCGGAGTGAGCGTCGCAAGGAGGTGCGGCCTTTCCTTCCGCGTTTCGACAGAGCCAGGTCTGATCCGGTTAAGTCATCTGAGACAACTTCGGGGGAAGAACCAATGCAAATTGGGTCAGTTAGGGGCCCATTAACTAAGGAGGAAAGGGAGAGGCGACGTAATGGAAAGCTGTGTATGTATTGTGGAACTGCCGGGCATTTTGTCAAAGAATGTCCACGAAAGCCTAAGATCAGCACAGTGCCAAAAGACAAGCCCCACCAGTAGGAGGAGTTGCTCTGGTGGGCGCAGAAGATAAGTCAACTCCAGATCCACAAATGCTTGCTAATACCCTTCAGTCCGCGGCCCCTCATTTGATTATCCCCTGTTGGATAAAATTTGGAATAAAAGCTATGGAAAACATTTCTGTTATGATTGATTCTGGGGCAACAGGGAATTTCTGCGACATAAAATTTGCCAAATCCCTAGGAATCCAGTTTGTCCGCAAAATCAAGCCAGAACCGGTGCGGGCTGTCGACGGCACAAATCTCTCTTCTGGCCCCATCACTTGGGATACTGAAGAAATCATCTTGGAAGGTCCAGGGAGCCATAGAAGCATTTTAAGGTTTGCTTTGATTGATGCCCCTCAGTTTCAGCTGATTTTGGGTTTGCCCTGGCTCACGGAACACAACCCAAGGATTGACTGGGCTAGAAGATCGGTGGAAATGAGCTCGGATTATTGCAAGGAACATTGCTTTCAAGGAGAGGAAACCCATCTCCAGCTCTCCCAAGCAACGTTATTGGCGGAGCCGTCCTTGGTGGTCTGTGCTTTGGAGGTTCCAGCGATTCCAAGCGAATATCTGGATTTGAGAGATGTTTTTGATGAACAGGAGGCCAATAAATTACCCCCACATAGGGAGTATGATTGTACCATAGAATTGGAACCAGGGGCACTCTTGCCGTGCAGTAGAATCTATGCCCTCTCTGAAGCTGAGAATGTACATCTGAAGGAGTATCTGGATCGATATCTAGCTAATGGATTCATCCGGCCCTCTCAGTCTCCGGCATCTTCTCCCTTATTTTTCATTCCTAAGAAGGATGGGAAGCTTCGCACATGCATAGATTATCGTGCCTTGAACCAGGTGACAAAGAAGAACAGATACCCGCTACCACTGATTTCGGAACTTTTAGATCAGGTGAAGGATGCTTGCATCTATACTAAGTTGGACCTTCGCGGAGCCTATCATTTGGTTAGAATGGCTGAGGGGCATGAGTGGAAGACAGCTTTCCGGACGAGGTTCGGCCTCTTTGAGTATCAGGTAATGCCATTCGGCCTGTGCAATGCCCCAGCTGCCTTTCAGCATTTTGTAAATGATATCCTTCGAGAATTCCTTGACCGCTTTGCAGTGGTATATATTGATGACATCCTTGTTTTTTCTGCTAATTTGGAAGAACATGTACAACATGTGCGCGCCATTTTGAAGAAGTTGCTAGATCATCAGCTTTTTGTCAAGTTGGAAAAATGCGTTTTTCACACCACAGAGGTTGAATTTCTGGGATTCATTTTGTCTCCTGAAGGAGTGGCCATGGACGATTCCAAGGTAAAAGCAATAAGAGACTGGCCCCCTCCACATAATGTCAAGGAAATACAAAGATTCATTGGATTTGCTAATTTCTACAGGCGATTCATTTCAAATTTTTCTGAGAAAGTTTGTCCGATCACTCTCCTTTTGAGGAAAAAAGAACCTTTTGTGTGGGGACCAGTGACTGAGGAAGCCTTTCAGTCTTTAAAAAGGGCCTTCAGTTCCGCTCCAATTCTGCAGCATCCAAACATAGAGGAACCATTCTATGTGGAGGCGGATGCTTCTGATCAGGCGATTGGAGGAATTCTGTCGCAGAGACATCGAGAGACTGGCCAACTTCATCCAGTTGCTTACAGGTCACGGAAGTTAACAGCGGCTGAAGTCAATTATTCCATTGCTGACAAGGAATTATTGGCAGTGAAATATGCTTTTCAGGACTGGAGGCATTACTTATTAGGGGCCAAGCATGAAGTAACAGTCTATACAGACCATAGAAATCTGCAGTTCCTGAAGTCTGCGCGAACACTCTCGCCACGCCAATTGCGATGGTCATTGTTTTTCGCAGATTACAACTTCGTTTTGACCTACAAACCAGGAGCAGACAATGGAAAGGCAGATGCCTTGTCCCGGCTAAATTCAAGTGAGCAAACAGAAACTTCCCGAGAAATTCACATTATTCCTGAGGAAAAGATAATTGGGGCAATATTTTACTCAGAATTGGAAGAGAAGATCAGAGATTCAATGTCGCAAGAAGATCTGGCAAAATGGTTAAAAGAGGACCCAGAGAGAGAAAGCAGAGATGGGAAACCCTATCATCACGGAGTATTGTTCGTTCCACAGGCTGATCTACAAGGAAGAGTCATACAGCATTGTCATGATGATCCTTTGGCCGGCCACAAAGGGGTCACGAAGACCATTGAATTGATCAAACGAGACTTTTGGTGGCCCGGTCTGGAAGCTCAGGTGAGACAGTATGTGGCATCTTGTGCTAGTTGTGTCAAGGGGAAGGCCGTAAGACAAGCCCCACAAGGGTTACTTCAACCTTTGCCCATAGCACCAGCTCCTTGGCACACAATCTCAATGGATTTTATTGTGGATCTTCCTTCTAGTCAGGGGTTGTCCGTTATATGGGTGGTGGTAGATCATTTCACCAAGATGGCTCATTTTGTTCCATTGAAATCCCTCCCAACTTCAACTCAGCTTTCCACTCTGTTTACTCAACACATAGTCAAGGCACATGGGATTCCAAAGGTGGTCATATCCGATAGGGGTCCTCAATTCATTTCACGATTCTGGAGAGCCTTCCTAGACAAATTAGGGGTGGATTCTCGTTTGTCCACCAGTTTTCACCCACAGACTGATGGGCAAACGGAGAGAGTAAATCATGAGCTGGAGCAATATTTGCGCTTGTACTTGATGGATCAGGAGGGAGATTGGCCAGAGTTAATTTGGGCAGCTGAATTTGCATATAATAACGCAGTTCACTCTTCTACCGGATTTTCCCCGTTCTTTTTGAATTCAGGTCGACACCCCAATACCTTAGTGAATAGGTCTGAAAGTCTAGTACCAGCTGTAGAAGAGAAGGTGCGTAAATTACAAGAGACTTATAAGGTAGCAACTCAGAACTTGATTAAGGCAAAGGCAACACAGAAGGTGCAGGCAGACAAGAAAAGAAGGAAGAATCCCGTTTTTGAGCCAGGGGACAAGGTTTGGTTATCTACTCGATACATGCGCCTCAAGGGGAATCGGAAATTTCAGCCTAGATTTGTAGGTCCATATGAGGTAGAAAGGATGATGAACTCAGTTACAGTGAAACTCAAGCTTCCCACTAGTCTAAAGATTCACCCAGTGTTCCATGTATCGTTAGTAAAGAAAAACCCCGTGGGTATGAGAATGGTTTTGCCTCCAGCTCCAGTTCACAGACAGGCTGGAGAAGAATTTGAAGTTAGGAGGATTCTAGACTCAAAACTGAAGAAAGGAGAAGTTTTCTATTTAATTGACTGGAAAGGGTTTGGTCCAGAGGATCGTTCTTGGGAGCCCAGTTCAAATATCCATGCCCCCAGATTGGTTCGTGAGTTTCATAGGACATATCCCAATAAACCAAAGGAGAGCGGAGGGGAGTTCTTGGTGGGGGGTACTGTCAAGAACGGCAATACGTGTTCCTGCACGGTTTCCCCTGGGTCTGATCGCAAAAGAAAACTTTTCAATTACCCTTGGAGTCGGCTGTTTCACTTCCCTTCCTTCAGACGTTCCAAAAAGAAGACTAGTCTGTTAAAGACCATTACCAACAGGGCGCCCGTTCTCAGGGCGGTCTTGTAGGTTAGCGGTCTAGTGTTTGATAGGCAGTTGGTTTGAACGTGCGCGCGTTCCCTGACCGCGACGCACTTCAACTGTAGAAATTTGTGAGGAGGCTGTGTCGTTCGAGTCTCTCACAGAACTTCTTGAAAGTATTCGCTGGGGGTTGAGAAAGTTATTCTCCGCTGCCCAACAGATTCCGGAGGTGGAGTTAGTAGTCCTCTATCTCACCTCGTGTCTCTAGAACTTTCCTGTTATTTCCAGTGAGTGGAAATTCTCCAGAGTCTCTACCAGCGGAGTCTTGTGGAAGGACTTTCAAGGCAGGAACTTATCTCTGAGAAAAGGTCAACAGTCATTCCTCGGTGAGTGGCCAAAAGTATAACGCGCTGGTATAAGAGCAGCAGTGCGTAGTGAAGCATAAGCGCTGGTACAGGAGCAGCAGTGCGTAGTGAAGCATTCAACCAAAATGAGACTGTCAGGCTGCTAATATTCCCTTACAGCGTTCCTTGTTGTTGTACAAGATGCAGTCCCCATAGACTTCCTTAATTTTGTTTGGGGTGACTGACAGAAATTTCAAGAGAGTACAGATCAGGCTACAGGCTTCAAGTTTCCTTGAGGAACTTTCCTCTGCAGTTCTGATAACAAGAAAAGAATCTACTTCATCTCGTTGTATGTAAAATATATATATATATATATATTGCTTACCACCAATTGCCGCAGGAGCAACATCAAGCGCAGCAGTAACCATCAAGAGCAGCAGCAACCATCAAGCGCAGCAGCAACCATCAAGCATAGCAGCGCTTGCTTAGCGCGGAGTTCAGAAAAAGCAACCGAAAAGAGAGAGGCTAAACCACAGTAGAAGTCAGGTAAAGGTCAGGGCGTAGGGAGTGGGTAGTGAGGGCCTTTAAGGGGACTTCCATTAATCCTCTGTTAACTTCATTTACAGATGCCAGAGTAACCCACACTATTCCGGGAGAAGCAGGCATCACAGTGGAGTCTCTCTATTATCCCATTCCCCTTTCCCCCTTCTCGCTGGAAGTGAATTTAATTCGCTGTAGCGAGGCAGGGGAGCTGGGAAGTTATCATCAATTGAGTCCAGGTCTTCAGTCCAGCTGTTCCCGTGGTGGAAAGGAATTTCAGGTGCGTGGTACCTTCTTTCGCTTGTTCTTGACAGTAGAAGATGGACACAGGAAATAAAAGTTGATGTATGATTTCAAGAAGTGTTCCAGACGCCAAGCGATTCAGGTGGGTGATGTGGTACAGGTAATGTAGTGTGAGTAAAAAAAGACTAATTTTGTAAAGTAAGGGGATGCTAGTTATGGAGAATCTATGTCTGTGAAAAAATGGTATGGTAATGCAGTGGTGGCTATTGGTTGAATGTTAGGACAATTGTTAAGGTACACACTAGGAATCTGGTGCGGTCACCAAGCCCTGTTTCTGAGGAATTGACTTTCTCTCCAGATACATCTGTGAGCCAAAGGTGTGGGAACAATTTGTGTCCAGCAAACTGAGTCCAACAGAAGTCATCTCATGAAAAATGTGTACCTTGAAAATTGAGATAGTTTTTTTCTAGTTGTTATATGCTATAGGTTCTTTTAGCTAATGAAATATTTCCCTTTTGGGACGGTTTAGTTTTCTTTGCCTTTTATGTTTTTCTCTTTTCTTTATAGGTATTTCTTTCTACCTTTTTGATATTGTGTTTATCTTGTTTTATAAAAAAAGGAGATGTTATGTTGTGTACCAGATAGATAAAATGTGATTTTTGTAGAATGTTGGAGTTTGGTGTTCCGCCACAGCTGAGGCTCTCGCAGGACCATTTCAGTAGTATCCATTGGAGCTGTTCCTGAGAGTGCTCAACAGGGGTGGCTTCGTTCTGTGTTTATTATTGTTAACAAACTACTTCTCAATTTGCCTGTGTTCCTGGTATTTACATCTTGACAGACTTGAAAGAAGAAATGGAATAAGAAATGGAAAGAGATTTGGAAAGAGATTTCGAGAGAGAGGTATGGCAAGAGAGTAGGGAAGAAAATTAGAAGGAGAATTACAAAAAACATTAAAAAGAATTTAAGAATTAAAACATAATTGGAAAATAACTGAGGAACAAATTGGTGAAATAGAATGGGAAAATTGGTTGGAACTAGGAGGAAGAGAAAAACATTGGATGAATAAAGTTTTTTTTGATAAATGCATGATGTATTACACTTCATTATTTTAATGCAATTAAATAATAAATCGTTGTTATAATAGTAATTTTTTGTACATAGGCTTTCATAACACACATTTGTGTTTTCCAAGCAGTGCAAGTACCAGGGATTATTCTTACTCAATTTACTGACCTCATAATTTTTTAATGGGTATATTGGGCTTGCCAGGAACTCAAACGTGTGACATGCAGTTCACAGACGATGTCAGCAGTGAGCTTTTCGCTCACTGAGCCCTATTGCTGAATGTTGCAGCAATCACCTTACAAATGCTTTACACTGGTGATGCTGGTCATACGTTTTGATTTATGCTAATCTGTACTCTCTTGTCCTCAATTGTGCACAACAGATTACTATAAATACATTGGCAAACACTTCTCTAGAATGGATGTCTCCCTCTCCTAGTGACATTAACTTTTAACATTTCAGGGGCCGTATTACGCATGACTGCGCTGGTGCTAGTTGTCGATGTGTGACAGAGTATGCGCCCGATCGCATTACAGAGGATCTGTTTGTAATGCGCTGTGATTTTGGTGCAGACTTTGAGCTCTGTGTTTATGTGCGATTGCGTCTGTGCGCATATTGCATTAGCGCACAGATACTCTGGCGCACATCGACAACTAGCATCGGCGCAGTCAGGTGTTTATTCTGGCATTGGAAGACAGAAGAATAATTTATGAGCACATCGTCAAGTGGAATGGTTAATATTCCTATTCTTATTAATGATGGCAAGGAAACTATGACATGAAAACATTTTCTATTGGCACATCTCAGTGGTAGTTCAAGCTTTTGATGCACAAAAGGTGAATTTGAAGTTAGAAATGGATTAACATGCACGTAAAACTGCAGTTGTTTGGAAAATTTCTAAAGTGTTATTTAATGTCCTCTTTGGGGCTGGCTGTGGGTATTTTAGTGGAAAGAAACATGCAAAAGAAGGTGAATGACTACAAATGTATGGATATTAAGAATACTTTTTAGCAGTGGCATAACAAAAGTTGATGGGTCCCCCTGCCACATACACAGAGGGGCCCCCACTCCAGATTTATTCTGGAGCTATTGGACCTGAGTACAGTGCTAAGGGGGCCCCCTGCAGCTCGGGCTCCCCCCCGCATGGTGGGGGCTGCGGGGGCCTGTGTTACGCCCCTGCTTTTTAGAAGTGTACACCCTGAAACGGGTATGCCGGAATTCTTTGTGTAATCTAAGGAAGTCTGACACATGCTCCAGACATAGAGAGCACCCTTCAGAAGCAAATTTCTGAGTTTCTTTATGAATCAGCCCTTCTGATTGAGTGAGAATAATTCACAAATGTGTGACACTTAGGTCTCTTTCTCAAACGTAGAAGAGGTTATGGTCAAAAGAGGAACCTACTAACAGAAAAGTAGATCACTGTTCATTTATATTCTGTAAGCATGTCTGTTAGAAGGTGGTTCTGACCATCTGAGCCGCCCGTATTTTTTGCTTTTTGAGCACCTAATTGTTGAGTTTTTACCGTGGGAGCCTAATAAGTTGGGACTCACAAACAGTGAGCTCATGATGAAAGAGACTGCATGTAGATTTTACTGGTGTCCCCCTAGCTTGACTAGGCCGCTGCGCTGCAGCTGGAGTATGGGGCACCGAGCTGGTTACATGCAGACACATGTGTACATGCGTGTGCACACGTGTATGAGCAGCTGCACAGGAGAGATACCTGGCGTGCGCAGCCAAGGAGCAGCTACAGAGGGAATGGTGTGGCAGGACTTATGCAGAGCTGGGTGGTGACATGGAATAGGCTTTATACACTGGAAAGAAACGTGCCAGGGAAAGTCAGTGTGTTTAACTGTTTTTCACTTCATTATTCTCCTATGGGGATGTGGAACCCATAGGCTAGTTTCACTTTTCTAAGGCCTACGAATTCCAGACACGCACTAAAGTCCACTGTAACTTGTGTGAGAAGAAGTATTCTGCAGAGTCCAAAGCCATATCTGTACTGCTTTTGGGTCATCCAGGGCCTGGCTGAGCTGACCCTGGCAGGCTGGATTAATGACCTTCCTTCCAAGGGTGAAGGCCTCCTCTCCAAGAAGAGAAGATGGTTGGAGCCACAGGCTAATCCATCAGCAGCTGTCACCTGGTGCCAGGCTCCAAGCTGCACCAGGGAGAAGGCAGCAAGGGGGGGAAGGGGATTTCAGAGTCCATGTGGCAGGAGACCCCTGGACGATGCCATCTTGAACCAACCCAGAGGCCTGGGCAGGAAGGAGGGAGCAGGGGCAGTGAAGTGACGTGTCGCTGTTTGATAGGACAAACAGAGACTTCCTGCCAGATCCCTCCGCATTCTTTAAAAAGTGCACAGGAAGAGAAGCTCTCTCTGGGGTGTGGTCTGCTGAGGCAGAGGGTGCTGGAGCATGGCGCCATGGGCAGTTGGTAGGAAGAACCCCCTGACTGGCCCAGGATGCAGAATTGCTCCAGGAAGGGAGTCCAGGACCAGTGAGCAGAAGCCTGCGCCTCTGCGCAAGGAGAAGAGAGGCCCAGGGAGAGAGCCAGGCGAAAGGCTTGCACAGGGAGCCAGTGAAGACATCTCCCTGCTGAATCCACCCTCTGTGAGACCAGGAGGGCAAAGGAAAGTGCTCCCAGTGGCTGGGGTGCGCCACCAGGAGCAAGAAGAGGCCAAGATCATGAGGATCGGTTCCCTGGGGGCTAAGATATGCCCCCCAGAAGGTAGGTGACCTTTGACCTCTGGCTGGACTGACGACGAAGCGCGTGGGGCTCCGCAGCCGGTCTCCAAGATGCCCCGGGGTGGGTCAGGTCCCGGGGGCTGCCCCCACTCGAAGCAAAGTCGGGAAGCGCCGTTGCGCTCCCCATGAAGTGTTCCCAATGGGGTGCCAGGAGGCCACCCTGGCCCCCGGCGATGGCAATGAAGAGGAGGGGGGCGTGCCATCGTGCAACCCCCCTCGCGGGCGAAGCTAAGCCAGGGAGCGCCGTTGCGCTCCCCGTGAAGATTCCAGGGGCCCGGGATCCCAAATCTGGGCCCCGTGGTGCTGAAGATAAGCTAGGGAGCGCGTGAAGATACCTCCGGGAGCCGGGCCCCATCGCCAAAGCCGAAGTCGGGGAGCGCCATCGCGCTCCCCGTGAAGTTGGCCAAGTGAGGTACCAGGAGCCCACACAAAAAAGCCGGGGAGCGTCATCTCCGGGCCCCGAAGAGATGGCGGACACCAGGGAAGTGCCGCCGCACTCCCCGTGGCTGGAGGAAGGCGGGGGAGTGCCGTCAGAAGCTCCGTGTCTACCCGCATGCGGGCAGACCAGAAAAGAGGTGCCGGTTCCCATGGCAGCATGCGAGGGTGCTGGCTGGTCAGGGAGCCGGCGGGGGCAGCTGGGGGTGGGCTGCCCTCCAACAATGTGGCAATGCGGGGTGCCCAGGTGGGACCGGGCCCCCGTGAGGAAGACGAGCAGCCAGGGGTGGGCTCCCCGAGCTGCATGGAAGCACTCACCTGGGGGTCCAGGTGGGACCGGGCCCCCATCGAGGGGAAGCCGCTGCTACAATATGCAGGAAGACAAGGAAGCACCCCATAATGCCTTGCAGGCCCCGACAGGCCTGCAAGGGCAAACAGGGTTTTCTCTACTCGTGGTGGCCCCAGGAGAACGGGGTCACTACTAAACGTGTGACAAGGTGGAGGGGGAGCTGCAGGAGCAACACAGTCTCCCCGAGCACGAAGAAGAAAAGTCCCTTCCTAAGTCTCATGGGGACTTGTAAAGCACAACCCTTCAAGGGCTCAGGCAAGCGTCATCAGCATCCCCATGGCTAGAACTTTTGTTCTGCAGCTGGGGGTGCCTAAATGACTGCACCATGACATGGAGGTCTGAGTTGGGGATGTCTGGAAGGGCATCCCCTGGAGGTGAAGAGGTGTCAGTGCACCAGAAATGCATTTACTAATGTTATTCTTTTAGAGGGACTGAAAGTCACAGATGTAATGTGAAGTACCTGTGTAAGGTGATGTCATAAGCGAAGCGGGGTTATGTTGCCATACATTCCTGCTAGGGTGTCTGGCTGTATTAGGTAATCCTGTGATTCAACTGTGATGCCTTTTAGAGACTGTGATTGCAATGCATTCCAACTATTATCAGCTATGACCAGTACCGCATTTAAAGAGATGGCCAAATATGAATTATTGCTACTGCGTTGGGGGAGGAACAACCCAGACTGTTACCTGATAAGATGTAGAGGTGCATACTGTATGGTCAGTATACAATGCCCAGTCAGAGTTATGTGTCCCCAGGGCAGGTGTACCTATTTTTTAATGCTTGTTGAGATGATGGGGTGGGTCTCCATTGGGACAGTGCCAGTTGGCAAGGCTCTCGCTCCAGCTTGTGTCAACCCATTGCATTAGTGGGCAATATGATGAGCCTACTTGGGAGTGGTGGTACTAGACCCCACCCCCCCTGCGGGAGGGATGGAGATGGTATGCAATGTCACAAAGTAATTCCAACAGCTTATGTATATTTGTAAATTGGTGCATAGTATTGAGTAGTGTGTGTGTTTAATAAATGTACTCTTACTTTTATAAAGCAAAGTACAGACTGGACAATCAATTATTGAGTGTTGGGGGCGTGGCTAGCAGCAGACGAAGATGGCCGCCATCTGATTGCGCTGTGCTAGCCAACAGCGTACAAGCCCTTAATATTCGGCATAATTCGTAATCTGAAGGGCCCCCCGCTGACTGCACTACACAGCCACAAGCCACAGGGAGCACGGGAGGCTTGACGGAGCTCCAGTTAGGGCTGGCACTGCAGAACAGCTTACTTTAAGGCCTCCGTATCCACAGGTGGGGAGCCCCAAGACGATATGGGGGCAACGGTTCGCTTTGGGGCCCATAAGTGTGCCTGAAATTCAGCCGGGGGTTGGGGCAGCAATACGCAGCAGGACTAATAGAGAGGGCATTTGGCCCCTGGACTAGAGGTCACCCATCACCCGCAGGGGCCAGTGAGAAGTAGGGGGCCCGTGACCTTGAAGAGACTCACGGAGGGGTGAGAGCAACTCCTGTGAGGTGACAGCGGAGACCCAGGCGCGCTGGCAGCCGGAGGCCCACCAGAGACTGCAGGGAAACCTAGTGAAGAGCCAGCAGACCCAGCCATGGGTCGCAATAGAATAATGGGGCCCGGCCAAGCCAACACCATTGACAAGTACACAGTGGCCATGGGATGCAACGAGGGCGAGTGAGGAGGGGGTTCGCAGGAGGAACCGGACACCCAGTCTCCGGGCCCCTCTCTGAAGGCCATCATGAGGGCGATCAGAGATTTGAAGGGTCCCCTGGAGTCGAAACAAGACTCTGGCACCGAGGAGGTGAACTTACTACGCGCTGACCTGCAGAAAATCTCCGAAAAGGTGTCTACGGCGGAGGCGGGAATTGGGAGCCTGCCGGCGAAAAGCAAAAGCATCAAGGACCAAGTGGCCACCCTTACCAAGAACCAGTCAGACATCTATGCCCGACTCGAGGACCAGGAGGGAAGGGCCCGACGCAATAACATACGCGTTGTGGGTGTGCCGGAGGGAATGGAAGGACAGTCCATGGACCTGTTCTTGGAAGATCTGATTCTAAATCACCTGAAGCCCAAACGCCTATCGAAATTCTTTACAAATGAACGTGCACACCAGGCGCTGGGTGGTATGCCCCAACCGGGGGCGCCCCCACACACGATCATCGCCCGCATCCTGAACTTTGGGGACAGGGATGCCATCTTACAAGAGGCACGCATGCATGGCGACCTTCGGCACAAGAACGCCACCATCCGTTTCTTCCCAGACTTTACGCTCCATGTCCAGAGACGGAGTTGGTCCTTTGATGTCATCAAAAGAGCACTCTGGGAGCAGCAAGTTAAGTACATGATGCTTTACCCAGCCAGACTCAAAATAATCGGGAAACATATTTCTTTGACTCTACAACGGAGGCTAGTGACTGGCTGGAGGGTTGGCGCACAGTTGGTCAGAGAGGAGTGCATAACCGAACGGCAGGGGACAACGGCGGTGATGGTACTGTACAGGAGGCAGAGAAGACATCCGTTGGCCAGGGGCAGCGACGACCGCTGGATAAGTGATTTGTGGGTCACTTCTTGTGGCACCGGAACTGTTCTACCTTTTCTGTAAATGTAAAGAGACATATTCTGGGGCCTGACAATGGGGTTGAGAGAAGGGGACACAGGGGCTCGAGGGACCTGTGTGACTTGCCAGACGCGTGAGGCAGGCGGCCCCCCGGACCTTTTTTTCTAATTCTTTTTCTGGTTATAAAGTCGGACAGCCTGGGCTGCACGTCAGGTGGGGAGGTCCTACATTACTCTTCTTGGGCTTGTTTTTATCCGAGTATCAGACAGATAATACTTTATGCTGGAGGCTAGCTCACGGCTCCTCACAAATATTTCCTTCTACACTGTTTGGACGACAGGCACTCTGCACATTTGGGGGGTGGGAGGTTTGGGGCTCACCTAGCAGGGTTGAAGGGAGGGGGGAGTTGAGTTTATTGTTTGATATGTTTGAGAAGATTGAGAACCTTGCTCAAGACCAAGAGATTCAGCAGAAACAGGAGAAGTGCAGGAAATGTAATTGGGGTGGTGGGTTACGCTCACATGTTGTATACTTCATAAACAGCCATGGGTAACCTAGCAACAATGCAGATATGGACTTGGAATGTGAACAGTCTGGGAAATAAAATTAAATGCACACTAGTAATGCAGCATATTAAGAAGCACTCCCCAGATGTGGTTTTGATTCAGGAAATAAATGTAAGGCGCTAGATAGGTTTGGATACAGAATGGTAGCCCACTCCGGATTTTTGTCTGGGGCTCGGGGTTGGGGATCCTGGTGCGTAACATGTTGCCACTAGTCATCACAGGAACCTGGGCGGATGAAGCAGGCTGCCTCGTGGCGGCGGACAGAAAATGGGAGGGGCGCCTGATCGTGCTGTGCTCTTGCTACATACCCCCAGGTCTGCACGCAAGGATCTTCGCGAAGTTCAGGTCATTCCTCACTGACCTCCCAATGGGCACACTCCTGATAGGTGGAGACACAAATGCAGTCATGAACCCAGCACTGGATCGGTCTGGATCCTTGATGCATCGTCATGGAGAACGCGGCCTGGCAGACTTTGCCATGGCCATGGGGATGGTAGATTTATGGCGGGTACACAACCTTCTTGCACGACAGTACACGTATTTTTCCGCACGACATGACTCCTTCTCTAGAATTGACCACTTCTTTACACACGGAGACAAGAGGGGCGACTTCCGTAACCCTGAACACAGGGCGAGGGGCATCTCGGACCACTCTCCGGTGTGTGTTACCCTTATAGGTCCGTCCCTAGACAGAACTACCTACCCGAGAATCGACCCCTGGCGCCTGCGAGACTCAGGGCTTAGAGACAAACTGAGAAAGGGCACGGAACTCTATTTTAAAGAAAATAAAGGGTCAGTGGACTCACATATTACCCTGTGGGAGGCCTACAAGACGGTTCTATGGGGTCAGGCACAGGCGCTGATCAGAGCCCAGAAAAAAAAGAGTCCCTGCAAATCCAGTCGCTCGAGCGATAACTTATCCAGATGGAAGGGGAGGCGGAGATGCAGATGAGTGCAGACCGGCGTCACAAGCTGGCACTGAGACACCGGGACCTGCGGGCTCTGGCAGATAGTGAGGCTCTGGCATATGCGATAGCGATGCAGCACCGCTTGTACGATGTAGGGGATAAGGCCCTGAAGCTTATCAACGCTGAGGCAAAGGTTTTGGCTAAAGCTTTGGCAGATAGGCTGGTGTCATTCATTACCGAATTGGTTCATGTTGACCAGTCGGGATTCACGACCTCCAGAAGCACCCGACACGATCTTCAAAGGCTCCATGGAGTACTTCATATGACTAGCAGCCCCAAGACCCAATAGACGGCATTCATAGCACTGGACTACTCAATGGCATTCGATAGCATCGAATGGCCCTACTTGTTCATGGTGCTCCAAAGGCTGGGATTCGGCCCTAACTTCTGTGGCTGGGTGCGACTACTCTACGAGACGCCCGCGGCCAGGGTATGTGTCAACGGGGCGGTATCGAGTTCTTTCCAGCTGAGAAGGGGGACTCCGCTGGGGTGCCCCTTGTCTCCGCTGTTGTTCGCCCTTGGGTATCTATGTAACGCGGAATCCAAAGGAGTTCCTTGACAGGAATCTCGGGCCCCAAATAAGCCGCCTTGGCGCAAATGTCAGTCATTGTCGCACTCTTCTGCTTTCACTCATGGGTAGGACGGCTTTATTTAAAATGATGACATTACTCACCTCCTATATGTACTCCAAAACACCCCACATCCGGTCCCTCTGACAGTTTTTAAATGGGTAGCCCAGGAAGTTAGAACGTTGCTGGCAGGGTGGCACACCTAGAATAGCGCTGCACAAGCTACAGAAGGGGGTGTATGATGGTGGATTGGCAGTTCCTGACATTCAGCTTTACTATTGGGCCTCGCAGCTCCAGGTCATCAATGACTGGGTATACGCAGACATGGATGAACCAGCTTATAGGTCAGATAGAGCTGTCATGCCGGGACGAAACTGTGAGCCTCTTCTATACTCCCGAAAGACACAAGCAGAGTGGCCGGAGCACACCAAAGTGGTGATCCAGTGTTGGAGAGATGCCAATAAACTACTAGGCTGGGAGGGGAAGCTGACTGGTAAAACCCCGTTGTGGGTGGGTGATCCCCTATCGGGCTTTCAAGGGTGGAGGCTGATAGGGGTTGAATACTTGGGTGATGTGTGGAAGGGAGACTCATCCCTTACTTTTGAGAAACTCCAGCATGAATATAACTTGCATCAAACCCAAAGTAATAATCACCTGAGGCTAGTACACGCACTACACGCCCACATTCACAGTGACACCTCTATTCCAGAATATTCCTCACTAGAGGATAGGCTGTTACTGGACCCAATCAAGGAGAAGCCGACCTCTACGGTATATCGCAAACTGATAAACAATGTGCCTGATCCCTTGAGGGCCCTCCGAGACACATGGGAAAAAGACCTGGGGCCCATAGATGACAAAGACTGGCAAGAAGCAATTCAGAGCCCAAGAGAAATAGCAGTCCGCTCCAGATTTATACTAGTGGAACTTAAGATACTACATGGCACCTATTACCGAGGACCCACCTATACACATGGGGCTGGACCCCTACAGCGCTCTGTGTGCGGGGATGCCAGGGCGAGGGAACCTTCATACACATTTTGTGTGAATGCCCAGAGATAGCAAGATACTGGCAAAAAGTCATGGACACTATGTCCAGGATTGTGCTGAGGGTGGTTCCTCTGGATGCGAAATGGTTGCTTCTGATGATAAAAGGTGATTTGGACTGGTCCAGATACGAGGGAATATGGTTGGCCTTGGCTGCAGGAATAGCGAAGAGAAACATCGCCAGGGGGTGGGAGCGCCGCTACCTCCGACGCTGGAGGACAGGAGACGAGACCTTGATTTACCAGCGCGCTGAAGAAATAGTCTCCAAAAGCAGGGGGTGTGTTAAGAAGTGGGAAAAGATATGGACACCCTGGAAAAAGTACAGAGAACTGAGCCTGGGGGATTGAACAGTATTGGGGGCCTCCACTGCCTGAAAACACCCTGTAAACATACTATTGGTGAAGTACTGTGCCTGCCTTTCTGTGCACTGATGGAAATGCTTATTGTAATGTATGGTCTATTGAGCTATGTTCATAAAAAGATTTATATAAAAAAAAAAATTATTGAGTGTTATTTCTGCGTACCTGTAAATGACGATTACTAGCCCACACCACCTCCCTTAAGTAAGCCTTAGACTGCTCTGCAACGCTATCCTCTGAGAGTCAGGCACTACAATTGGGTGTTTGGTTCCCAGTGAAGGACAAATGTAGTCATGTTATTTGTGCAGGCCTCACAGATACTGCCTCGTTTTCCAACATCTTTGTGATAATATTCGATCTGAATTTTGTTATTAAAACTACTTTAATGGAATAGCCAAACTTTCTAGCAGTTGTTGCAAGAAAAACATGGACATATGAGAATATAACATTTCAGTAAGCAACTACAATATACTTTTATGTCAGTATATCGAGGTGAAAAATATCAACCTCCACAATACCAAGTCCCCCAATGGCACTAAAGTCTGCTGTCCCTGTATAGCCCATCTCTAATTTCCATATTACAGGTGACATGATGTGTCTCTAGAAGCCTGAAATAAAGAAATGATGTAGCTGCTCAACTGTAATAACTTATTACAGTTGAGTTCTAACATCACAACACCTACTGTAGGAGTCAGCAGCTAGGAAGCAAGGCAGGGCTTGGAGCATAATTAAAGGTGGAGGTTTAACTGTGAAAATCAAACGTGGCTTTTCCTTCTTCTGCTCTGTTCTTCAGATGAATAGCGATAAGCAGAAAGGAAACATTTATGATATGTTTATTTTTTTCCGTGCTTTAAGTAAATATCAGAAAGATAAAATCTCTATACATGTTTCTGCATATTCTAAGCTACAGCATTTTTTAAGTCTGACTTCTATTGAACTGAATCAAATATCTGTTTGGAACACATTTCTAACTGGTTTTTGGTGTTCAGATTTGCACTAGAGATTCTAAAAAAGTTTCTTCACGCCCTCTCTCTTTCATATGAGATTTCACCAAGCATATAAGTGGTTTGTTGGAAGAATGATGGTTTGACCGTTTATCACAAGGAATACATTATCTCCTGTAATGCATTATAAGGATATTGCTAGTCACCTCAGAATTCCGCGTTGTAAAGGAAATCACCCTTCAGCCTTGTTCCTCTAAATGATCACGGAACTCATTCTTGACTTGTAACATTCTTATAATGTACGGTGGGGGTGCATTATCCATATAAATATAGGGAAGTATTGATTTACTATCCTTAACTCCACATCTGCTTACCTTGATGTATATTGTGGAGGAGATGATGCATTGTATTGCAATTTCATTTATATTGAAGTTACTACCCACGAAGAAGCGATAAACCTTTCCCTTATCTTTGGAGCTTGCTGGAGATCATTATGAAACGGGCTTTCCAAGGACACCAGATAATTTCACGTCTTTCACATATTAGTGAAGTCGTGTTGGCGACAGGGGCTTCGCCACCGAACACGGCTTAACGCTGCCTTGTAAATAAGGCACCCTTTCAAGCTGTACTTAGCATGAAAGGGGAGGATAATGGGTGTTGCGGGGCCCACCGCAACACCCATTGATTTTTACACTGCCCCCTATTTATAAGGGTGGCTTAAATAGGAGCCAGCGTCAAAATTAAGACCAGGAAAAACCTGGTCTTAAACAGACAAAACGAGGAGAAATGCTTTATTTCTCCTTGTTTTTGCTGTTTCCATATGTGGTTCCTTGAGCCGCACACATAGAAACAGCAAATTGCCATTGATTGTTTATGTACAGGAAGGTGACTCTTCCCGCACAAACAATCCCCCCAAAAAATAACATTTTGCAACTTCTATGAGTGCTGCATTAAGCAGCACACATAAAAGTTTGAAAACGCCATGAATGATTGCTTATGTGTAGGAAGGAAGACCTTCCTGCACATAAACAATCATTTACCCCAAAGCAGACACCTGCGTTGGCGCTAGGCAGCTGAACTCCGCGTCAGCTAGGGAAACCAGGCCCGGACTGGCCGTAGCGGGCACTGGGCAATCCCACGGTGCGCCGCACGGGTGGGGGCCGATTTTGGGCCCCTGGGGGCCGTTTTTGTTACAGGACCGTTTTTGCAGCATAGCTGCAAAATCGGCCCTGTAACAAAATCGGCCGAAAACCGGACCTGGCAAAGAGCTCGGCGGCACCCCCAAGCCCCGTGGGGCCGGCCGAGCACTTTGCCAGGGCCGGTTTTGGTTCCTAGTCCGGCCCTGAGGGAAACGCAGGGGTGCGCTGCATTCTTGTGAAATGGCACATGCCTGCGTTTTCAGAATGGAGAAGCACGGCTAACAATGTTTGCTTAACGCCTCCCTTCTCCATCCTGTTGTAAATATGCCCCATAATTCGTGAATCTAGCTTTTAAGGATGTAAAAGCAGCCTCTGACCCCCCTGCTGGCGTTTTAGCTGGCAGCACAGCTCTCAAAGGGCCTACGTGACCTACGTTTCTACCCATAACGTCCAAACTATGAAGGCATCTGAGACACCGCCATTCCTCCCAGTCACCGACAGCACAGCAGAGACACGTGTTATTGACATACTTGCTACTTGCTGTTTAATCTCTGTGATTCTGAAAGGATTTGAGTCATGCCTGGGGTTTTATCAACATGGGTAATAAATCATGCGGGGAGACTTGACACCTACTTAGCAAGGACTGTAGTCACCCGGGAGTCACGCCTCCTGCCATGACATGTTTATGATCTACGCAGAACAGCGTGTGTTGTTATCAGACTCGCTGGTGACAAATTAGGAAAAGAGAAGATGTGTTTACAGTTCAGTTCTTAGAACTAGACGTTTCTTTTGTTTCAGGCTGGCAGACTGGAGCGTGGGGTTTAGTACAATTTATCAAAAGCCTAAAAGGACACCCTGCCTTCCATCTATTCTACAGGCAAAAGACAGGCAGGTAGGAGAAAAAGAAGAACAAGAGGAAAGAAGGAATGAAATGAGGGAGCTAGTGAGTGAGGGAGCAAGGCAGGTGGGAAGGAATTAAAATTAAAACGAATGCATAATAGGGCTCTAAATTTGTATCTTTCTTCCATGCAAAGTTAAATAAAAGTGTTTGATTGGCAACATTGGCTGTCTTTTTACTTTTTTTCTAAAACAATAATAATCACAGTTTAAAAAAATATATATATATATATATTGCATTCACCTATTTCACCTCATGTGATATCGAAATACATATATTTTTTATAAACATGATTAATAGCGCAAAGTGCTTCACACTATGAGCGAATTTAGAAAAAAGTTCTCCCTGAAAATTCCGTGAATAAAGAATGCGATAAGAATATCCCATTAGGCATAGGAGCAAAAAACCCAAGCATAGTCAAACAAAGAACACCACTCCAAAATAATACAGAAACAAATACCAGCAATCATTGTTTAATAACCAACTCAGAAGTCTTGATTTGTGCGCAAAAACTACTTTTATTTTTTAATTCAGGAAGTGTTCTATGGCTACCAGATTCGTGTCTCTTACGTAAATCAAGCGTCCCTTTTCTTCCTAAACCTATAGGGTGTGGAGTACCTTTTCTCTTCCTCCTGCAGATGCGGGCTGGAAATAATCAGATTATTACCATTAACAGCAGGCACAAATTGTACGCTCCTCACTATACCTGAGCGGTCAATTAATAGACATTATTTCAACAGCTAATATCATTGACGCATAATTGAGCCTCATGTTATACGTCATAGGATCATTACAAACTTTTTTTTACCATTTTGAGATGCTATGATAGTAGCAACATAGATCAACATTCATATATTTATAGATAAATGTACATAGTAGTCGCTTGCTACAACATAACAAAAGTTACATTCCTGTTTACATGTTGCATCCACTTTTTCTTTGAATGCAACCTTTAACCGCAAAAAACACTAATTGTAATGCACAAACCTTAAACAGGGGCCCCACGGACCTTCTTACATGCCACTTTTGTCAAAAGGGGCCGATATAATGTTTTGCACATGTTTCCCATAGAAGAGAATTGCTAACTTGAAGATTAAAAACAGCCCTATTGATTTATTTTGACAGTTACAGGTAGCAGCATCGTAATGGAAGGAAGTGCAGCTTCTAAAATAATTCTGGATGCATCATAACTCAAAGTTGGTCAGGGTACATAAATTGTTCATAGATACAAAGTAGCATCCAAAAACGTATGCCCATCCTCTGAATGATTTTTTACCAAGTCCAATGGCAGATATTGCAGTACGATGTCAAGAGTGTTTAATTATTTTCCTATGAAGCATATGATCTAGCTGGTGTTTCCAATTATGTGGTATTGATTTTTTTTTTATTATGTTTTTTTCTTTAACGTAGAGGACCATCAAGGCATATGCAATTACACTCAAGGGTTGTACATTGGATGCACGTCACTACATATTACAACAAAACCCTTACAACAACACCCTTGGCAAGCATCATAAATAATATCACTGTCATTGCAACAACAACGCAACTAAAACACGTTCCTACAACCCTAATCCTAAAATAAACAACGTTTGGTGAATCTAAATCTTTCCCTTCTGTATGTTGTATTTCTTTTTCAATATTAAATAATTCTATTTCTCTCCTATTACTTATTTACTGAACCAAACTAAATGGAACTACATTTTTAAAACTTTTCGCTCTTGCCGCGACGCGATGCCACCCCACGGGACCAGCTGCGCCAGGAGGCGCCTTTATAACACAGCAGGGACTCCTGCAGCGCGGGACGCGTGCGGGCACGCCAGGGCAAAGTCCGGAACAGGCCGGGCCCGTCCACGCCTGTCAGAGCCCGGAAGAGGCCGGGCAGGGACCCCACACTGACATTTGGTTGCCGGCACTCGACCGGACTCCTCAGCTCTCAGGTACTGTTGCACACACCCACATCCCTGCCATTAGTATTAGTGTTGTACCATATTATTGTGTTTGGGCCATTGATCGCTTATGACTTGTAGTCCCACTATGAGTAAGCGCAAAGGAGTGGCGGGCACTTTAGATGCCTTAATTCTTAGGGCGGAATCGCTGTTGACCCATGAAATCGAAATGACAGAGCGGCGACTTTCTTTAGATCCCTCGACATTACAGAGATGCTCGTCATTAGGTATCTCTAATCCGGATGACACCCTACAAACGTGCCTGTCTACCATGCCCCAAAATTTGTAACTGACCCCCCCTTTGTCAACTTTGGATGTACCTCTTTGGGAAAAGCTGGAACGTGCGGATATTGCTATGGACAATCTAAGTGGTAGCAAAGCGTTTTCTCATCCTGATGTTATTGTGGGGAGGGCCCGCTAATGCCAGTAGATGCAGGGGAGTAACAAACAGCCCCACAGCCCCCGCGGTGCGGGGGCCCCCAGTCTTTAGTGGTGAAGGGGCCCCCTCAGCTCTTCGGTAGAGAGCTGTGAAGTTTGCTCTAAAGCAACTGCAGTGTGCAGCCTGCTCTGAGCTCCTCGCACTGAACCAGGACTGAAGAGAAACAAAGTAACAAGTTACATTGTTTCTCTTCAGTCTTAGCCACGAGCCAGGACCCGGAAAAAAGGATGGGGCTGGGGTCCCAGAGAGAGCAGGACGAGGCAGCACTGCTGCCTGGATGTTTGACAGCACAAGATGGTACAAAAGCTTTCAGGAACTTGGGTTATCATTCTTCTAGGTTTTTTTTGGTACATCCATCCTCCATTCTTTTTCTCCTCCTCTCACAGGATCTCACACTTGCTGCTGTTCTACATTGATTTGTATATTAATCTGGACAGTGGATGTAAGGAATACAGAGACCCTTCGCTGTGGTTTGCAAAAGAAATGTGTTGTATTTTTTTTATTTATTCATCATCCAAACAACTGACAAAGGGACAAAAGGCATATATACTCTGTTAATACCCTTAAAATTATCGTGATTTTTGTTCCACTTGCATGTTGACATATGGTGACATTTGCACCATGTAAGGTGAAAAACGTAAAGACCATAAGCAAATTCATTTTTACTTGGCCTTTATGCTATGGATGGCCATGGCGTGGAAAGCTTCAGAAGCCCTCTCCACAGAAGTATTGCTCATGGATGTAAAGAAATGGGCGAACGCGGAACATTACACACTATTCAAAATACCGAAAGGGGTGGGCACACCGCCTGAGACACTCTCCTACAAAATACTGACAAATGCCATCGGTAAATTTGAGAATGCTGTTGAATTCTTCCAAAGAGGACAATACAATAGTTACTGGAAAAACATAATACACCACAGATTGGAACCCAGCCTGATAACCATATATCAAAGTTAATCAGGGTAGGACATCTCGACACAGAATCGATGATTTATCACAGATAAATAAGAGAGGATGTGGCCTAAGGCCTAGGGCGGTCGACCTCAAATCTGGGGAACCAGGTCCGTGTCCCGGCAGCGACGCTCAACATTCTGTAGTTCCCGGCAAATCACTTAATCTCCCCGTGCCTAACAAAAATTAATGTGTCCTTAGGTAAATGTAACTGGTGCTCATGTAAAGCGCTCTGATACCCGATACCTTCAGTCAAGTTCGCACTACATAAAACTTCAGAAAAAAAAAAGTGCTGACTGGGGCAGGAGAAGGTTTGCAGCTCCAGTTGCAGGACTCTGCTGGGACGCATTGGAAGGTACAAAATCAGGGGCAGATCTATCGGTGGTGCAGTCAGTGCAGTGGCACCAAGGTTCAGGAGCGAGGGGGGGCATCTTGCCCGTGTAGACTGCATTTATTTTACTGGTTGGCTCCTCAGATATGTGTTTTCCTTGTATCTGCCCTGCTCCAACCTCTGTTTCCACTCGCTGGTAGAAAGAAACTGGAAGGGCAGGTAGAAAAAAAACAGACCGGCCACAGCTAGGCATCAGAGATGATCAGTGGTTTAATTTGTAGATTAATTCTGAGAGCTGTATCGCGATGTTGCCCTGTCAGGAGTTGTGATGCTTTATAAGTGAGTGGCGCAGCATCAGCCATTCAATGACAGAGCAGTTCGTAATCAAAACACTTTAGAGGAGGTGCTGAGAAGGCTGGGTAAGTACTTTCGGCACATGCAATGCTTTCAGTTCGTCACTCACCACCAGGGCTGGCTTTAGCTCTGGTGGTGCCCAGTGCTACTGTCTTTTTGGCGCCCCTTCTCCAATGACTTCCTCCTCGGATGCCCTCACTACCATTTAGCAAAAGTGTCCCTCATCTCTCCATAGTCCCTCTCTCACAAACATTTCACTTGTTTTAAAGCCCTGTTAAAGGCTGGTCTTACTAATCCACTCACCTAGCCTAATAAAATACATATCTGTTCTTTGCAGCAGACATATTAACCTCTATTACTTTATGACGAGTCAAAATTGCCACTGACTAGACAAAACTCAATCTCCTTCTCTCTAGCAGGAACATTAATCACAAGAGTTATCTTGACATTTTTATTGCTGGGCGAAAGCTGGATGCACAAGGAACTCTGCAGCGGGCGTTTTTAAATCGTAAGAAGCTGCTAAGCACAGCGCCCCTCCTGAGTACTGCCCCTCTCAAGGTCAGCGCCAAGTGCGGCTGCACCACTCGCACTGCCCTAAAGCGGGCCCTGCCCACCACTCCCACGCTCAATTGTTATATGCATATTTTCCCCTAAACGCTAGAAGAACTTATAAAAATGAACCAGTAGTGGAAAGTTGAAATAAACACATCTACGAAGACAAAGTGATTTTCCAGGGTGAACGAAGGTGAGTGCTTCGGTTCTTGTTCTCGAAACTTAGACACTTACTTGACATTAAACTAAAGTTTGTTGTCTGCACATACAGTCTCTCCTGGGGTGCAAAGTCTTTTCCATTTTTGGGGGATGCCAGAGCTCATAAACACAGTGTTATAAATGTGCTTAACCCCTTCGCTGCTAGGCCTTTTCCCCTCCTGTGCTAAGCCTTTTTTGGGCTATTTGGGGTAGTGCGCGCTTAGGCCCCTGTAACTTTTTGACCACATTAGGTATCCACGCCAAATTTGAGTCCTTTTCTTCCAACATCATGGGGATTCTAAAGGTACCCAGGGTTTGTGGATTCTCCTAGAGGGTTCCCAGAAATTAGTCAAAATACAGCAACATTTTGGTTTTTTTGTGAAAAATGGGGAAAAGTGGCTGCAAATGAAAGCGTCTGGGTTTTTCTCTGCAAATGATATCAAAAAATGGTTTGTGGGGCTGAAATCACAATTTCTCCAGCTTTTAGGGAATGACAGATTTTTGTCAGAAATCCAACATTTTTAACACAGTTTTGACATTTTTCTGGGACATACCCTATTTTTGTAATTTTTTGTGCTTTCAACCTCCTTTCAGATAATGGTAGAAATGTGTAGAAAAGCAATAATGGATCCTTGAAAGCTATACATTTTTGAAAAGTAGACGAAATTCTGAATTCAGCAAGGGGTCATTTGTGTAGATCCATCAAGGTTTCTTTATAGAAACTAACAGGTAAATATAGGAAAAATTAAAAATTTGTTGAAAAAAGCAGCCTTTTGAGTCAATGTTTTCACCTGTAACTTCTTCGAATTATGACATCTCTTTGAAAGCAATGTACCCTTACATCCGGTGGACCTTCCTGGTTGTGGGGATATATAGGACTTGTAGGTTCACCAAGAGGCCAACGAACCCAGAGTAAAAAACTGAGCAGCATTTTGTAATGTTTTTTTTTTTTGTTCCGGGTATATAGCAATTATTGTGGGAAAATGTATACGGTATGAAAGACACCTATGTATTTCTGAAATGGGAACAAATTACAGAGTTTAGAAACAGTGCATATTTGGACATTTTCAAAATTGGGAATACTCATACTTGCATGACAATTATTGGTCATTTTTCAAAATGACTTTTTTTTTACACAATGTCTTTCATTTGGAAGGGAGAAATGCATCAAAAATCAATAGGTAATAACAGTTGCTTTACAAATCTGAACTACCCTAAGTCTCCCGATAAAAATGGTACCTCACTTGTGTGGGTAGGCATAGTGCCCACGACAGGAAGTGGCTCAAAACCTAAGGTGAACACACCACATTTTCACACTGAAAATTTACACTTTTTTTGCGAAGAGTCTAGCTGTAGTTTTTGAACCCTAGCCCTGCCGGCACCTAGGGAAACCTAGCAAACCTATACATTTTTGAAAACTAGACACCAAGGGGAATCCAGGATGGGGTGACTTGACTGCCTCCCATCATGGTCTGTTACCCAGAATGCCTTGCAAACGTAAAAAATTGACAAAAAAACACATTTTCCCCACATTTCTGTGATGGAAAGTTCTGGAATCTGCGTGGATCCACAAATTTCCACCCACCCTGCATTCCCCGAAGTCCTACGAGAAAAATGGTACCTCACTTGTGCGGGTCGGCATAGTGCCCGCGACAGGAAACGGCGCAAAACGCAACGTGGTCACACCTCAATTTTGCAGTGAAAAATGACCCTTTTTTGGCAAAGTGACTAGCTGTAGTTTTTTAACCCTAGCCCTGCCGGCACCTGGGGAAACCTATCAAACCTATACATTTTTGAAAACTAGACACCCAGGGGAATCCAGGATGGGGTGACTTGACTGCCTCCCACCATGGTCTGTTAACCAGAATCCCTTGCAAACGTAAAAAATTGACAAAAAAAACACATTTTCCCCATATTTCTGTCATGGAAAGTTCTGGAATCTGCGTGGATCCACGAATTTCCACCCACCCCGCGTTCCCCAAAGTCCTACGAGAAAAATGGTACCTCACTTGTGCGGGTCGGCATAGTGCCCGCGACAGGAAACGGCGCAAAACGCAACGTGGTCACACCTCAAGTTTGCAGTGAAAAATGACCCTTTTTTGGCAAAGTGACTAGCTGTAGTTTTTGAACCCTAGCCCTGCCGGCACCTGGGGAAACCTAGCAAACCTATGCATTTTTGAAAACTAGACACCCAGGGGAATCCAGGATGGGGTGACTTGACTGCCTCCCACCATGGTCTGTTACCCAGAATCCCTTGCAAACGTAAAACATTGACAAAAAAAACACATTTTCCCCACATTTCTGTGATGGAAAGTTCTGGAATCTGCGTGGATCCACAAATTTCCACCCACCCCGCGTTCCCCGAAGTCCTACGAGAAAAATGGTACCTCACTTGTGCGGGTCGGCATAGTGCCCGCGACAGGAAACGGCGCAAAACGCAACATGGTCACACCTCAATTTTGCAGTGAAAAATGACCCTTTTTTGGCAAAGTGACTAGCTGTAGTTTTTGAACCCTAGCCCTGCCGGCACCTAGGGAAACATATCAAACCTATACATTTTTGAAAAATAGACACCCAGCGGAATCCAGGATGGGGTGACTTGACTACCTCCCACCATGGTCTGTTACCCAGAATCCCTTGCAAACGTAAAAAATTGACAAAAAAAAACCATTTTCCCCATATTTCTGTGATGGAAAGTTCTGGAATCTGCGTGGATCCACAAATTTCCACCCACCCCGCGTTCCCCAAAGTCCTACGAGAAAAATGGTACCTCACTTGTGCGGGTCGGCATAGTGCCCGCGACAGGAAACGGCGCAAAACGCAACGTGGTCACACCTCAATTTTGCAGTGAAAAATGACCCTTTTTTGGCAAAGTGACTAGCTGTAGTTTTTGAACCCTAGCCCTGCCGGCACCTAGGGAAACCTAGCAAACCTATACATTTTTGAAAACTAGACACCCAGGGGAATCCAGGATGGGGTGACTTGACTTCCTTCCACCATGGTCTGTTACCCAGAATCCCTTGCAAACGTAAAAAAGTGACAAAAAAACACATTTTCCCCACATTTCTGTGTTGGAAAGTTCTGGAATCTGCGTGGATCCACAAATGTCAACCCACCCCACGTTCCCCAAAGTCCTACAAGAAAAATGGTACCTCACTTGTGCGGGTCGGCCTAGTGCCCGCGACAGGAAACGGCGCAAAACGCAACGTGGTCACACCTCAATTTTGCAGTGAAAAATGACCCTTTTTTGGCAAAGTGACTAGCTGTAGTTTTTTAACCCTAGCCCTGCCGGCACCTAGGGAAACCTAGCAAACCTATGCATTTTTGAAGACTAGACACCCAGGGGAATCTAGGATGGGGTGACTTGACTGCCTCCCACCATGGTCTGTTACCCAGAATCCCTTGCAAACGTAATAAATTGACAAAAAAAACACATTTTCCCACATTTCTGTGATGGAAAGTTCTGGAATCTGCGTGGATCCACAAATTTCCACACAGCCCGCGTTCCCCAAAGTCCTACGAGAAAAATGGTACCTCCCTTGTGCGGGTCGGCATAGTGCCCGCGACAGGAAACGGCGCAAAACGCAACGTGGTCACACCTCAATTTTGCAGTGAAAAATGACCCTTTTTTGGCAAAGTGACTAGCTGTAGTTTTTGAACCCTAGCCCTGCCGGCACCTAGGGAAACCTAGCAAACCTATACATTTTTGAAAACTAGACACCCAGGGGAATCCAGGATGGGGTGACTTGACTTCCTTCCACCATGGTCTGTTACCCAGAATCCCTTGCAAACGTAAAAAAGTGACAAAAAAACACATTTTCCCCACATTTCTGTGTTGGAAAGTTCTGGAATCTGCGTGGATCCACAAATGTCCACCCACCCCACGTTCCCCAAAGTCCTACAAGAAAAATGGTACCTCCCTTGTGCGGGTCGGCATAGTGCCCGCGACAGGAAACGGCGCAAAACGCAACGTGGTCACACCTCAATTTTGCAGTGAAAAATGACCCTTTTTTGGCAAAGTGACTAGCTGTAGTTTTTGAACCCTAGCCCTGCCGGCACCTAGGGAAACCTAGCAAACCTATACATTTTTGAAATTTAGACACCCAGGGGAATCCAGGATGGGGTGACTTGACTTTCTTCCACCATGGTCTGTTACCCAGAATCCCTTGCAAACGTAAAAAAGTGACAAAAAAACACATTTTCCCCACATTTCTGTGTTGGAAAGTTCTGGAATCTGCGTGGATCCACAAATGTCAACCCACCCCACGTTCCCCAAAGTCCTACAAGAAAAATGGTACCTCACTTGTGCGGGTCGGCCTAGTGCCCGCGACAGGAAACGGCGCAAAACGCAACGTGGTCACACCTCAATTTTGCAGTGAAAAATGACCCTTTTTTGGCAAAGTGACTAGCTGTAGTTTTTTAACCCTAGCCCTGCCGGCACCTAGGGAAACCTAGCAAACCTATGCATTTTTGAAGACTAGACACCCAGGGGAATCCAGGATGGGGTGACTTGACTGCCTCCCACCATGGTCTGTTACCCAGAATCCCTTGCAAACGTAATAAATTGACAAAAAAAACACATTTTCCCACATTTCTGTGATGGAAAGTTCTGGAATCTGCGTGGATCCACAAATTTCCACACAGCCCGCGTTCCCCAAAGTCCTACGAGAAAAATGGTACCTCCCTTGTGCGGGTCGGCATAGTGCCCGCGACAGGAAACGGCGCAAAACGCAACGTGGTCCACCTCAATTTTGCAGTGAAAAATGACCCTTTTTTGGCAAAGTGACTAGCTGTAGTTTTTGAACCCTAGCCCTGCCGGCACCTAGGGAAACCTAGCAAACCTATACATTTTTGAAATTTAGACACCCAGGGGAATCCAGGATGGGGTGACTTGACTGCCTCCCACCATGGTCTGTTACCCAGAATCCCTTGCAAACGTAACAAATTGACAAAAAAACCACATTTTCCCCACATTTCTGTGATGGAAAGTTCTGGAATCTGCGTGGATCCACAAATTTCCACCCAGCCCGCGTTCCCCAAAGTCCTACAAGAAAAATGGTACCTCACTTGTGCGGGTCGGCCTAGTGCCTGCGACAGGAAATGGCGCAAAACGCAACGTGGTCACACCTCAATTTTGCAGTGAAAAATGACCCTTTTTTGGCAAAGTGACGAGCTGTAGTTTTTGAACCCTAGCCCTGCCGGCACCTAGGGAAACCTAGAAAACCTATATATTTTTGAAAACTATACACCCAGGGGAATCCAGGATGGGGTGACTTGACTGCCTCCCACCATGGTCTGTTACCCAGAATCCCTTGCAAACGTAAAAAATTGACAAAAAGAACACATTTTCCCCACATTTCTGTGATGGAAAGTTCTGGAATCTGCGTGGATCCACAAATTTCCACCCACTCCACGTTCCCCAAAGTCCTAAGAGAAAAATGGCACCTCACTTGTGCGGGTCGGCATAGTGCCCGCGACAGGAAACGGCGCAAAACGCAACGTGGTCACACCTCAATTTTGCAGTGAAAAATGACCCTTTTTTGGCAAAGTGACGAGCTGTAGTTTTTTAACCCTAGCCCTGCCGGCACCTAGGGAAACCTAGAAAACCTATATATTTTTGAAAAATAGACACCCAGGGGAATCCAGGATGGGGTGACTTGACTGCCTCCCACCATGGTCTGTTACCCAGAATCCCTTGCAAACGTACAAAATTGACAAAAAAAACACACTTTCCCTACATTTCTGTGATGGAAAGTTCTGGAATCTGCGTGGATCCACAAATTTCCACCCACCCCACGTTCCCCAAAGTCTTACAAGAAAAATGGCACCTCACTTGTGTGGGTCGGCATAGTGGCCGCGACAGGAAATGGCGCAAAACACAACGTGGTCACAACTCAATTTTGCAGTGAAAAATGAACCTTTTTTGGCAAAGTGACTAGCTGTAGTTTTTGAACCCTAGCCCTGACGGCACCTAGGGAAACCTAGCAAACCTATACATTTTTGAAAAGTAGACACCCAGGGGAATCCAGCATGGGGTGACTTGAGTGCCTCCCACCATGCTCTGTTACCCAGAATCCCTTGCAAACGTAAAAAATTGACAAAAAAACAAATTTTCCCCACATTTCTGTGATGGAAAGTTCTGGAATCTGCGTGGATCGACAAATTTCCACCGCCCCCGCATTCCCCAAAGTCCTACAAGAAAAATGGTACCTCACATCTGCGGGTCGGCATAGTGCCCGTGACAGGAAACGACGCAAAATGCAACGTGGTCACACCTCAATTTTGCAGTGAAAAATTACCCTTTTTTGGCAAAGTGACGAGCTGTAGTTTTTGAACCCTAGCCCTGCCGGCACCTAGGGAAACCTAGCAAACCTATACATTTTTGAAAACTATACACCCAGGGGAATCCAGGATGGGGTGACTTGACTGCCTCCCACCATGGTCTGTTACCCAGAATCCCTTGCAAACGTAAAAAATTGACAAAAAAACACATTTTCCCCACATTTCTGTGATGGAAAGTTCTGGAATCTGTGTGGATCCACAAATTTCCACCCAGCCCGCATTCCCCAAAGTCCTACGAGATAAATGGTACCTCACTTGTGCGGGTCGGCCTAGTGCCCGCGACAGGAAACGGCGCAAAACGCAACGTGGTCACACCTCAATTTTGCAGTGAAAAATGACCCTTTTTTGGCAAAGTGACGAGCTGTAGTTTTTGAACCCTAGCCCTGCCGGCACCTAGGGAAACCTAGAAAACCTATATATTTTTGAAAAATAGACACCCAGGGGAATCCAGGATGGGGTGACTTGACTGCCTCCCACCATGCTCTGTTACCCAGAATCCCTTGCAAACGTAAAAAATTGACAAAAAAAACACATTTTCCCCACATTTCTGTGATGGAAAGTTCTGGAATCTGCGTGGATCCACAAATTTCCCCTCACCCCGCGTTCCCCAAAGTCCTACGAGAAAAATGGTACCTCACTTGTGCGGGTCGGCCTAGTGCCTGCGACAGGAAACGGCGCAAAACGCAACGTGGTCACACCTCAATTTTGCAGTGAAAAATGACCCTTTTTTGGCAAAGTGACGAGCTGTAGTTTTTGAACCCTAGCCCTGCCGGCACCTAGGGAAACCTAGAAAACCTATATATTTTTGAAAAATAGACACCCAGGGGAATCCAGGATGGGGTGACTTGACTGCCTCCCACCATGCTCTGTTACCCAGAATCCCTTGCAAACGTAAAACATTGACAAAAAAAACACATTTTCCCCACATTTCTGTGATGGAAAGTTCTGGAATCTGCGTGGATCCACAAATTTCCACCCACCCCACGTTCCCCAAAGTCTTACGAGAAAAATGGAACCTCACTTGTGTGGGTCGGCATAGTGGCCGCGACAGGAAACGGCGCAAAACGCAATGTGGTCACACCTCAATTTTGCAGTGAAAAATTACCCCTTTTTTGGCAAAGTGACGAGCTGTTGTTTTTGAACCCT
This sequence comes from Triturus cristatus, assembly GCF_964204655.1. Taxonomy (NCBI): domain Eukaryota; kingdom Metazoa; phylum Chordata; class Amphibia; order Caudata; family Salamandridae; genus Triturus; species Triturus cristatus. Next base: position 585,135,337 of record NC_140591.1, on the reverse strand, counting down.
AGCCCTGCCGGCACCTAGGGAAACCTAGCAAACCTATACATTTTTGAAAACTATACACCCAGGGGAATCCAGTATGGGGTGACTTGACTGCCTCCCACCATGGTCTGTTACCCAGAATCCCTTGCAAACGTACAAAATTGACAAAATAAACACACTTTCCCACATTTCTGTGATGGAAAGTTCTGGAATCTGCGTGGATCCACAAATTTCCACCCACCCTGCGTTCCCCAAAGGCCTACGAGAAAAATGGTACCTCACTTGTGCGGGTCGGCATAGTGCCCGCGACAGGAAACGGCGCAAAATGCAACGTGGTCACACCTCAATTTTGCAGTGAAAAATGACCCTTTTTTGGCAAAGTGACTAGCTGTAGTTTTTGAACCCTAGCCCTGCCGGCACCTAGGGAAACCTAGCAAACCTATACATTTTTGAAAACTAGACACCCACGGGAATCCAGGATGGGGTGACTTGACTGCCTCCCACCATGGTCTGTTACACAGAATCCCTTGCAAACGTAAACAATTGACAAAAAAAACACATTTTCCCCACATTTCTGTGATGGAAAGTTCTGGAATCTGTGTGGATCCACAAATTTCCACCCACCCCGCGTTCCCCAAAGTCCTACGAGAATAATGGTACCTCACTTGTGCGGGTCGGCATAGTGCCCGTGACAGGAAACGGCGCAAAATGCAACGTGGTCACACCTCAATTTTGCAGTGAAAAATGACCCTTTTTTGGCAAAGTGACGAGCTGTAGTTTTTGAACCCTAGCCCTGCCGGCACCTAGGGAAACCTAGCAAACCTATACATTTTTGAAAACTATACACCCAGGGGAATCCAGGATGGGGTGACTTGACTGCCTCCCACCATGGTCTGTTACCCAGAATCCCTTGCAAACGTAAACAATTGACAAAAAAACAAATTTTCCCCACATTTCTGTGATGGAATGTTCTGGAATCTGAGTGGATCCACAAATTTCCACCCACCCCGCGTTCCCCAAAGGCCTACGAGAAAAATGGTACCTCACTTGTACAGGTCGGCATAGTGCCCGCGACAGGAAACGGCGCAAAACGCAACGTGGTCACACCTCAATTTTGCAGTGAAAAATGACCCATCTTTGGCAAAGTGACTAGCTGTAGTTTTTGAACCCTAGCCCTGCCGGCACCTAGGGAAACCTAGCAAACCTATACATTTTTGAAAACTAGACACCCAGGGGAATCCAGGATGGGGTGACTTGACTGCCTCCCACCATGGTCTGTTACCCAGAATCCCTTGCAAACGTAAAAAATTGACAAAAAAAACACATTTTCCCCACATTTCTGTGATGGAAAGTTCTGGAATCTGCGTGGATCCACAAATTTCCACCCACCCCGCGTTCCCCAAAGTCCTACGAAAATAATGGTACCTCACTTGTGCGGGTCGGCATAGTGCCCGCGACAGGAAACGGCGCAAAACGCAACATGGTCACACCTCAATTTTGCATTGAAAAATGACCCTTTTTTGGCAAAGTGACTAGCTGTAGTTATTGAACCCTAGCCCTGCCGGCACCTAGGGAAACCTAGCAAACCTATACATTTTTTAAAACTAGACATTCAGGGGAATCCAGGATGGAGTGACTTGACTGCCTCCCACCATGGTCTGTTACCCAGAATCCCTTGCAAATGTAAAAAACTTGTAAAAAAAACGCATTTTCCCAACATTTCTGTGATGGAAAGTTCTGGAATCTGCGTGGATCCACAAATTTCCACCCACCCCGCGTTCCCCAAAGTCCTACGAGAAAAATGGTACCTCACTTGTGCGGGTCAGCATAGTGCCCGCGACAGGAAATGGCGCAAAACGCAACGTGGTCACACCTCAATTTTGCAGTGAAAAATGACCCTTTTTTGGCAAAGTGACGAGCTGTAGTTTTTGAACCCTAGCTCTGCCGGCACTTAGGGAAACCTACCAAACCCACACATTTCTGAAAACTAGACACCTGGTGGCTTCCAGGGAGGTATGACTTGCGTGGATCCCCCAGCGTTTCCTTACCCAGAATCCCCTGCAAACCTCAATTTTTGCTGAAAAAATCACTTTTTTCACACATTTTGGGGTGGGAAAGTTGTGGCATCACTGGGCTCACACAAATTTACCACCACCCAGCGTTCCCCCAGGTCTCCCGGTAAAAATGGTGCCTCACTTGTGTGGGAGGCCCAAGTACCCGCGGCAGGCAAGGGCCCAAAACGTAGTGAGGCGACATCAAAATGGCCAATCGCAAAACCACCTGGTTTTGCAAGGGGGGTCACTTGGGTTTTTGGCCCGGTGCTCGGCGGCCATCTAGGGAAACCTACCAAACCCACGCATTTCTGAAAGCTAGACACCCGGCGGCTTCCAGGGAGGTATGGCTTGCGTGGATCCCCCAACGTTTCCTTACCCAGAATCCCCTGCAAAAACGTAGTGAGGTGTCATTTGGGATAGGCAATGTTGATGTCACCTCACTACGTTTTGGGCCCTTGCCTGCCGCGGGTACTTGGGCCTCCCACACAAGTGAGGCACCATTTTTACCGGGAGACCTGGGGGAACGCTGGGTGGTGGTAAATTTGTGTGAGCCCGGTGATGCCACAACTTTCCCACCCCAAAATGTGTGAAAAGAGTGATTTTTTCAGCTAAAATTGAGGTTTGCAGGGGATTCTGGGTAAGGAAACGTTGGGGGATCCACGCAAGCCATACCTCCCTGGGAGCCGCCAGGTGTCTAGTTTTCAGAAATGTGTGGGTTTGGTAGGTTTCCCTAGATGGCCGCCGAGCACCGGGTCAAAAACCAAAGTGACCCCGCTTGCAAAACCAGGTGGTTTTGCGATAGGCCATTTTGATGTCACCTCACCACGTTTTGGGCCCTTGCCTGCCGTGGGTACTTGGGCCTCCCACACAAGTGAGGCACCATTTTTACCGGGAGACCTGGGGGAATGCTGGGTGGTGGTAAATTTGTGTGATCCCGGTGATGCCACAACTTTCCCACCCCAAAATGTGTGAAAAAAGTGATTTTTTCAGCTAAAAATGAGATTTGCAGGGGATTATGGGTAAGGAAACGTTGGGGGATCCACACAAGCCATACCTCCCTGGAAGCCGCCGGGTGTCTAGTTTTCAGAAAGGCATGGGTTTGGTAGGTTTCCCTAGATGGCCACTGAGCACCGGGCCAAAAACCAAAGTGACCCCCCTTGCAAAACCAGATTAACTATTGTTCCTACAGCATGAGAATTTTGGAATAAAATTGCAAAGAGAATGTGGCAGACATTTTGAGGTTTGCAGGACATTGGGGATAAAAAAAACTTTTTGAATTCACAAGAGAGACATCACCATGAACTCCCATGGGTTTTCGACAATATCTACAGTTGGTGGGTTATTCTTACATGGAAAGTGTACCTTGGCAGAGAAACTAAAGACAAAGATTGCTGCACAACCATCTATTCCTCAAACACACACATATACTGGTTGGATTTGGCATGAGGGCGAGTCATGGTTCAGTGTATTAAATGTTATTAACTAGAGATTTCACAAAAATGAAATGCACTGTCAATAATTAAATTCACAAAAAACCAAACCAATGACTCGCAGCTCGTGAGCTGTAAAGCCACGTCAAGGCACCAACTACTTTACAGGCCATTCACACACCTTTCATACGTGATACAAACAAGACCATTCGCACCACCAGGTACAAAAGCAACACAGTACAAAATTCACCAAAAAGGGACAAGGTACACCCTGCTTCAGAAAGACAAATATTACTGCACAGCCATCTAATCCGCAAGCACACACACATACTGGTTGGATTTGGCACGAGGGTGAGAGATGGTTCAGTAGATACAATTGTATTAGCAAGTGATTTCACAAAACATGAAATGCACTGGTAATAATTGAAAGGGCGAGAAACTGAACCATTGACTCACAGCTCGTGAGCTGTAAAGCCACGACAAGGCACCAACCTCTTTACAGGCCATTCATACACCTTTCACACGTGTGAGACATACAAAACCATTCACACCGCCAGCCGCGGGCCCATCACATAACAAAACTCACACCATCACACAGCGCCATTCAAGGGCCCATCACTTTCACACGCCCACAATCCAGACACAGCAACTACACATGCTGATGGATTGCGTGGAGTGGCACTCAGCTAACAGTGTGGGTAGTGACCAGCAGAAAGTCACTACTCACACACAGCCAGCTGAGCTCCAGTCCACACACACCGCTAGCAGAGCGCCAGTCCACACACACCGCTAGCAGAGCGCCAGTCCACGCACACCGCTAGCCAAGCACCAGTCCAGGCACACCACCAGCCAAGCACCAGTCCAGGCACACCGCCAGCCAATCTCCAGTCCAGGCACACCGGCAGCCAATCGCCAATCCACGCACACCTCCAGCCAAGCACCAGTCCACACACACCACCAGTCCACGCACACCGCCAGCCAAGTACCAGTCCACGCACACCGCCAGCCAAGCACCATTCCACGCACACCGCCTGCCAAGCTCCAGTCCACGCACACCACCAGCCAAGCTTCAGTCCACGGACACCACCAGCCAAGCACCAGTCCGCACACACCACCAGTCCACGCACACCGCCAGTCAAGTACCAGTCCACGCACACCGCAAGCCAAGCACCATTCCACGCACACCGCCAGCCAAGCTCCAGTCCACGCACACCACCAGCCATGCACCAGTCCACGCACACCGCCAGTCCATGCACACCGCCAGTCCACGCACACCGCCAGCCAAGCACCATTCCACGCACACCACCAACCAAGTGCCAGTCCACACACACCAACAGCCAAGCGCAAGCCTACACACACCGCCATCACATTTAGGATTTTTTTAGAAAAAAATAAAAACACAAACAAATCGCAAATAGATACAAATCTTCTAACAGAAAATCAGCAACTAAATACATTGCACTAACAACAACCTTGAAACAGAATCAAATTATCCAAAGAATACAGACCAGGCAGTTCACTTTACCACTCATGAATGCTCCCAATAATTCTTTCGCGTGTGGTACGCTCTAAAACAAGCAGGGAGACACAGTGCAGGATGAGAAGGACAGTCGGGGCAGTACATACGACTCTCCTTCCGCGTACCTCTTCGCCAACAGACTCTCCATCTCCTACTGGGAAAATCTTTTGAGGGTGTGGGAGGAATGTGATCTGGAAAGTGGCGATCTTTCAATCTAGCAACATCCTCCACCAGTCCAACTCTAGGAACACTTGCCTGTTCCACTACAACAAGGCTGCGTATTACAGACTCCTGAAACTTAGCAAAAGTCATCTTTGACTCAGGGCAAGAATCCTGGAACACAACAAAAGCATTAAACATTGCCAAGTGGAAAAGATGGATAGCCAACTTCTTGTACCAAATGTAAGCCTTACGAAGAGCAGTGTAAGGTTCCAACCTCTGATCTACTCTGTCAACACCACCCATGTGCCTATTATAGTCTAAAATGCACACAGGTTTGCGCGCTTCAGCGACCTGACCCCAAACAGTCACAGGTGCAGTGCTTTCATCATGGATGGTAGTCAGCATGTAGACATCTCTCCTGTCTGTAAACTTCACAGCAAGAAGCTCCTGGCAACGCAACGCACTGCACTGTCCCCGCCCAAGCTTTTGACAAACAAGTTCTTTCGGGAAACCTTTACGGTTAGAGCGGATTGTGCCACAAGCAACAGTGTCCACTTTGGCCAATTCCCTGAACAACCGCACACCAGTGTAGAAGTTATCTACATATAAATGGTGGCCTTTGTTAAAAAATCCTCTACCAAGTTCCCAAACAATTTTCTCAGTCACTCCAAAAGTGGACGGACAACCAGGGAGGTTAATCCTAGATTCCTTACCGGTGTACACCCTGAAATTAGACACATATCCAGTCCTACTGTCACACAGCATATACAGCTTTATTCCATAGCGTGCCCTCTTACTAGGAATGTATTGCCTAAAAACCAAGCGGCCCTTGAACAACACCAAAGACTCATCCACTGCAATTTCTTTCCCAGGGGCATAAATCTCAGAAAATCGATCAACAAAGTGATCAAGGACAGGCCTAATCTTAAAAAGACGGTCACAATCAGGGTGATCTCGTGGCAACGCTAAACCATTATCAACAAAATGCATCATCCGAAGCAGAAGCAAATACCTGTCACGACTCATGACTGCCGGAAAAATAGACGTTGCCATCAAGGGACTGCTAGACCAATATGAAGACATTGATGGCTTCCTTAGCAAGCCGATCAAAAAAGTTAAACCCAAGAACTTCTTCATCTCTTCAACATTTGTGGGAGTCCACCGGGTAGCTCTAGAGTGTGGCTTAAGACTGGCACTGTTGTCCCTCAAAAACTGTTCGGCATACAAATTAGTCTGCTCAACAATCTCTGCCAAAAACACATCGTCCATAAACAACTGAAAAATATTTACCGGCAAAAAGTTTTCAGTATTCACTCTAGACCCTGGAACACCAGTAAACTCTGGCAATGCCGGCTGCACCATGCCAGGGGCAACCCAGAGGTCATCACTTTCAAAGGGAAGCCTTGCAGCCCCAGCCTGCAGCCCAGATGCCTCTTGCCGCACTACACCAACGGGAAGCCTTGCAACCGCAGGCTGCAGCCCAGAAGCCTCTTGCCGCACTACACCAACGGGAAGCCTTGCAGCCCCAGGCTGCAGCCCAGATGCCTCTTGCCGCACTATCGGCACATCAGTCTCCTCCTCTAACACAGGCACTTCATCCGCACTAAGAGTATCTTCATCATCCGATGACTCCATACGGAGAGAAAACTCACTGCCAGAATCGTCCCCTGCCTCCTCTCCCTCAGATGCAGAGTCAGTCTCTGAACCAATATCAGAGAAAGACTCAAACAGCAAACCAACAGCCTGCTGAGCAGTAATCCTGCGGCTAGCCATTATACTTACTAAGATTGAAGACTGCACAAACAAGTCAACAACAACCAACAATGTGCAAACCAAGTAAATAAAGAAATGTGTACCTTTATCACAATGATCAATGTACTCAAAAACTATAGAATTCAATTACAAGAGACAGCTACACTCACCAGAACCTACTTTGCAGTGACACAGCAAAAACCAACGATATCCAACTAGAAAGAAGAAAAAAAAAACTAATTACTCACAAGACAACAAAATACACATCGAGCACAAATGCAAACAGTTTTTGCCAAGGGGTCGCTTCCTCATGCAGAAAAATACATCCCTGGTGTCTAGTGGGTTTTTCTGCCCCCCCTGGGAGCAGAAACGGACAGAAAGACGACCGATCTGCCTCCACGGGGGGCAGAAAAGTCTTCCCATTATTTATGCCCCAAAGGAAGCGACCCTTGCCCAAGGGGTCGCTTCCTAAATAAAAAAGAAGACATCCCTGGTGTCTAGTGGACTTTTCTGCCCCCCCCCCCTGGGAGCAGAAACGGACAGAAAGACGACCGATCTGCCCCCAGGGGGGGCAGAAAAGTCTTCCCATTATTTATGCCCCAAAGGAAGCGACCCTTGCCCAAGGGGTCGCTTCCTCATGCAGAAAAAATACATCCCTGGTGTCTAGTGGGCTTTTCTGCCCCCCCTAGGGGCAGAAAGACGACCGATCTGCCCCCAGGGGGGGCAGAAAAGTCATCAAATAAATTAGGCCGCCAAGGAAGCGACCCTTGCCCAAGGGGTCGCTTCCTGAATGACGAAAAAGACATCCCTGGTGTCTAGTGGGCTTTTCTGCCCCCCCTTGGGGGCAGAAACGGGCAGAAAGACGACCGATCTGCCCCCAGGGGGGGGGGGGGGCAGAAAAGTCTACAAATAAATTAGGCCGCCAAGGAAGCGACCCTTGCCCAAGGGGTCGCTTCCTAAATAAAAAAAAAGACATCCCTGGTGTCTAGTGGGCTTTTCTGCCCCCCCTGGGGGCAGAAACGGGCAGAAAGACGACCGATCTGCCCCCAGGGGGGGCAGAAAAGTCTTCTAAATAATTAGGCCCCAAAGGAAGCGACCCTTGCCCAAGGGGTCGCTTCCTACATAAAGAAAATAACGAAATAGACATCCCTGGTGTCTAGTGGGCTTTTCTGCCCCCCCTGGGGGCAGAAACGGGCAGAAAGACGACCGATCTGCCCCCAGGAGGGGCAGAAAAGTCTTCGAATTATTTTGGCCGCCTAGGAAGCGACCCTTGCCCAAGGGGTCGCTTCCCAAATAACAAATAACACATCCCTGGTGTCTAGTGGGGCATCCCTGCTCCACGATCGCGACGCTGTGCGCGATCGTGGAGCAGGAATGCCCTGTATTGAGACATCAGGGGAGAGGAAATACTCTTGCCTCTCCCCCGATGCCTCAATACTGAAGAAATCACCCCCGCGGCCCCCACCGGACAAGGAAACGTACCTCTGCTCCCTTGGACACGCTGGAAGAAATGGATTCCAGCGCGTCCAACGCTTCCTGATGACGTCGGCGCACGCTGTGCGCGCTGACGTCATGGGGAAGCGTGGGGGGGGCTCGGAGGTGCCATTTCCCTCTGTGGGGGCACGATCGATGCCCCAGGGGGGGAGCGCCAGCGCTTTCCCCAGGGGCTGTGCTCATGACGGAGCGGTTCCGTCATGAGCACAGCCCAACCGATGCTCATGACGGAACTGCTCCGTCATGAGCATCGAAGGGGTTAAATTCCCAGCAGTCCATTTAAGGACAGCTCTTGTGCTGGAGAAAGGTTCCTTTCTCCATGGTGAACACTGCAAAGGACCCAAGAACACAAAGTGCCGGCTAGTGCATATTTCAACGGCATTATGTTGTTAAAACCTATATGCAGTGTTATATTACAATGCTGCCTATCCATGAGGTGATGCAGCCCTTGGAGTTATTTAACACATTACTCCGGTATGGGATTCTAACTTTATTTTCTAGTTTCATTCTAAAGTGCAAAATGAGACGTCTACACATAAAGAAGACTGAACTCTCAGAGAGAAATATAAGGGACAGAGTGGAAGATGAAATTAGAGCTGAGAGCGCATCCATCAGATCAAGAAAATACGAGAAGGGAAACGTGATTGAGAAGTGTAACAATATGAGGGGAATCAAATGTGACGAGCCAGAGAATAAATTAGGTGACAGAAGAAGCAGAGCACAAGGGGTGAAGAATGAGAGAGGGAGGTAAAACAGACTGTAAAACAGAGGAGGAGCAAAATAATGAAAAGGAGATAAATGGAAAGAATGAGAGTAAGTGAGGCAGAGAGAGAAAGAGAGACGAAGGGTGAGAGAACTAAGAAGAGAAGAGGAAGACTTTGAGAGAGGGAAAAAGTGAGAGAGTAGATACAGTGAGATCAAAAGAGAAGGCATGTTTTGTGATCTGTTGTTCATGAATTTTAATCTCAACTAGGTCAAGTCATAGTTTCATCTTTTTGAGGTTGGTAAGTTTGTACAGTAATGCCTTTGAGACTGTAGAAATACAGAACAAAGAAACACATTATTATAAGAGGTGCCTTGAGGCTAAGAGGTTTATCAGAGACTTCCGCAGACCAAAGGAGAGTGAAATAAGTTTACAGTGTTTGAGAGTAACAGCGAAAATATAAGACCACAAATCTGAGAAACCTTAAAGAACCCCGAGATGTGAATATATAACCTGAGAGGAAAAAAGCAATCTTTAAAGAGCACAAATGTGTGCATGTGAGAAAGAAAACAGGATTAGAGCTATGGAAAATGTATTAATTTGCACTTAGGAAAAAAAAAACTCTTGCGTATGAAAGAATATAAGATCAAAAGGTGAAAGAAAGCCCCAAAGAGAAAGTATAAAAGGAGCCTGAGAAACCCAGAGAGTCACATAAAGAGTGAAAGAGACCCACAAGAGCAAACAAGACACGCTTGAGAATTAGGGAGAAAGGCAGCTAAGCCACGAGAGAGAGAGCACATGATTTTTTTGTTTTGTGAGGATCACTGAAAAACAATACGTTCTATTTCTGTTGAACATCATCAAAATATGTTGTACAGAGAAAATTAAAGAAGCCAGAGATGGTAGATTGTGTTGCGTGGACTGGTGTCAGGGGATAGATAAAGAGAAGATGAGCAAAGAGAGAAAGGCAATGTTAGACAACCTAGGAGAGAGTGAAAGAAATCCCTTCAAAGAGATCGAGAGATGGGGCGAAGATGGATGAAGTAGGGACTCAGGGAGCAATAGTATGGGCCCCAGGGAGACAGAAAGGGTGAAAGAAACAAGCCCAGAGGGAGGTGATAAAAATTGTTGAAAGAAAGAGCTCCATAAATGTAGGGTAAAAAGATCCCAAATAGGAAAATGGGTGGAAGCGACTGGGAACCAACAAAGAGAGTGAAAAGATAAAAGTGAGAGCCATTTAAAGACAAGGGGAAAGTGGAGAAGGCTTCTGAAAAGTATTGAGACTTTGCAAAAGAGAGAGAAATAATGCAGAAAGAGAAATTCCCTGAAACAATGGGTAAAGGAGACAGACAGGAGGAAAATTAGATAAAGGAAACACCAAATGGAGAGGACAACAGTATTCCCTTTACGTGCGTTGGTTGTCAGTGTTCAGTGCATATGTGATTTGCTGGATTTCAAGCACAGAGTTTGGAACTCTCTAGTTAAGTGTAAATAGCTCACACTGGTCTGATCAGCCACTGCCATATCCCCCGACAGTGCTTCCTTCTCAGACTGCTCAGCGGGATCGAGGTTCATTCATTAAGGCTCATGGACCACTTCTGCATATTCCATAATTAAAATACAACTCTGTGTGAGGGATTACACTTCCCAAGCTAACTCTTAATACATTGATTATTTGACATTTAAGGCTCACATTTACCATCACACTAATCAACCTGAATGTACTTTTCTTCAATCTTGGTGGGGTTAAAATATCTTTGTTTATAAAGTATCTAAGTATTTGGTGGCATATCCTATTCTGCTTGATATAATTAGGTCTTGGCTTTTTCCCAAAAACGTTTTAATTCGCATTATTCTCCTTGTGAATAGTGCTTCTAATTGACGTTCACCACTTTGAATTTTACGTGTTGATGGAATATTATATTAACAATGTTTTAAAATTTAAATATTTTGCAAACCCATTGATCTTTTATGGTTAAGATCTTTTTATCAATTTATCCAGGAACAAATACTCTTACCTAAATCCAAAGGCCGACGAGGTAGAACAGTGGGACATTACAGTGGGAGAACAGAAGGAGGCAAAAGGTAGTTGGACAATTTAATGTGTGTGGCAAGGTGCAGTGTCTGTTTTCTCTGTGTCGTCACCCAATACATTGAGCAGCTGTGGTGGTGGGCACTACGGGAGCCAGGACAAATAGCACTGGGGAACTGGCACCATCTGGCCTCTCTAGAGACACCAGTGAAGACTCTGGAGTAAACAAATGCAACCTTTGAGGCTAGGGGTTCTGGGAGAGTATGAGGAAGAAGAAGGGCAATAAGAGCTCTAGATGACAGATCCAGGCTCCAGGTCTCTACGGGATTGATGAAGAGCACAGTGATATATAAGAAAGCACTGGAAGAGCTAATCAAGGGCCACAGTAAGAAAAGTATGCAGGAAAGAAATCACGAGGTGCTATAAGGATAAGGTCAGCTAGAAAGCTGATAAGCAAGAGAGGTTGGGGTATAAAAGAGGAAAAGCGAAAAGAGAGGTAGGATTGGAGAGAGTGAGAAAATGGACGAAGGAAATACAAAGCAGATAGCAGAAAAAGGGAGAGAAATACTGCACAGGAAATCGGAAAAGCATAGTGCAATTATTTTGACGGGATGGGAGAGAAAAAGTTGGAGAGAAAAGTAACAGAACAGAAAGAAAAAGGCTGGGATGAGAATAAAGAAAAGATAAGATGCTCAGAAATAATAGAAAGGAAGAGACAGAAAGCAAGAGGGAGGAAGGAAGTGTGAAAGAACGAGCAGTGGATGCACTTTTGGCAAAACTGAACGATGAGTGGGCCCGATGTATATCATGACAGGAGTCTGCATCAGGAAACCCACCTAAAATAGGGCAAACGTTCCCGACATACTAATGGCAGGGACCCTATAGTGGATAGACCACCACCTATGATAGACTGCCAGCAAACTAAGCCCAACTATTAACCCCACCATCCAGGGTTAATTACAATGGCTGTATTGGTAACAGTGGCATAACAAAAGCCCCGCAGCCCCTGCAGTATGGTGGGTCGCTAGCCTGAGAGCTCTTGACCGGCACGGAGAATAGGGGGGGGGGCCTCCATGTACTTTGCAGGGGGCCCCCTCAAGTTTCGTTACGCCACTGAGTAGATGATAATTCACGCCTTAACCCACGAATTTCAGCTCCCACAGCGCACAAAGAGTTTCTCCCTGCTAATTCTTGCATAACATGCTGCAAAACAAGGGAACCCCTTATGCTGAAACCTAGCTATGAACAGGGAACACACAAGATGCATATCGGGAGCTTTATATGAAGCCCTTGGGTCCACATAGCACTCACCCTGAACATCCTCACTCTGGCATCATATCAAGTAACCCGAGTAGGAGTACAATAGATAGTTCAAGGAGAAACCGCCCGAGACCCAATACTGATGTTTTGAGCCTACCCCCAGCCACCTGCCCTTACGTATTAGTTCTGGCCGGTGTCCCTATCCTTAAAGGGGATCAGAGGGAGTCGTGGGTTGATCTAGGTAATAAGACTGTGGATTGGTTAAAAAAACACAAAAGGTTTCACAAATCCGACATGAATGAGACAATTATGGTCCGCAGAGTTGGGTGGGTTGGTCCATCCTCCAAGAATATTGATGGCGACTGTATTGTGATCAATTTGCGTAGGCCCAATATGGTTTGTTGCCTATTAAAATTTTGTGAGCAAACATTTACCCAAAGTCCCAATATCTGTGTGGTCCCCCTGGGTTATTTCTATAAACCTTCACCCAGGCACATTGCAAATGAGTCTGCCCCTCCCCTTTTATTCAATAGGTTTCAGGCCTTATCAGACTTAGACACCCTGGATTGACAATCATCCCTATCGGAACATCAACTACACCCTCTGGATAATTCCCAGGTTTTTGCATCCTCCCCTCTTATTGATATGCTAGATATTCAGCAAGTCACAACCAAGGCCAAGGCTGACACAGATTTGAGTATTTTGAGCTGGAATGTAGCAAGCCTCCAGTCGAGGCTTGGCGATCCGGACTGGCTACGTTTAATAAATGAACAGTACATAGATCTGGGCCACCCAAGTACTACATGTTAATGGGTTTCATTGTTACAATATTTTAGCCCCTAGTCCCAAATCTGGTCACCCCTTGGGGGGTCTATCTATTTGGATCAATATTGCTGCTGGCGGCAGCACTAAGGTTCTACCAACCAATAGCTGTAATTTTCAAGCTCTATTATATATAAGAAGAGTCTCCTTTTATTTGATTAATTTTTACAACAACAATTTCTATTCCATCCCTAATGGGAATTTTATTAAGCTTTTTGATTTTATCTCTAATTTAAATTGTCAGCAAGAATCAGCTAAAACCATTGGTATTTTTTTGTGCGGTGACTTTAATGCAAAGTTAACAGACATACCACATAGTACAGGTTTTCGCAATCCCGGTCCTACTTGCCGTAGGAGCGCAGAGTTGGTTGCATTTTTGAGTACACATAACCTCACCAATGTTATGGACATCATGGGTGTATCACACCCGAACAATCACCCTGTGCCTACATTTAGAGAAAGGGGATATTCTTCCAATGTAGACTTTGTCTTTACTTCCCCCCTCCTCGTGGACCATCTAATGGACGCAGAAGTTATTGCTATTAGCCAAGGGGATCACAATCCAATTAAAACAGTGTTGAGATTAGCTCCCCGGCCCGTGTATGCTTCTGAAATTGCGGCCAGGAATGTAATGCCCTCCATCGATAATTTAAGATTGATATGGAGGGGCATTAACAATAATGAACCGTTTCAGGCATTGGTAAAGGGTAATATGCACCTCATAAATTCTTGTTTATCAGCCCAGGATCCACATCCTGAGGCTGTCCAAGATTTTACCAAACTCTGCTTAGCAATTAAAACCCTTATATCAAAACCTATCCCCCCCCCCATGGAAAATGGCCCTAGATGGTTTAACTACGAGTGCTCTGAGGCAAACAGACAATTGCGTAGAACCCTGTCATCCGACCCAAGGAGTAACCTAGAAGTGAAATTGGCCAGGCAGAGGTATAAAATTGCGATCACTAGTCGGAAAGGGGAAATTTTAAAAGACCGCTGGGAAGCATTATCCAAAGCCGTCAGCACAAAAATGGGCAATACATTTTGGACAGCTGTGAAGGATTTGCGATCCATGGAGCAGCTAATAACTCCCATCAGCTGCACCTTTACGAGCGCGTCATGGGTAAATCATTTCACAAAGATCTATGCTACTCCTATACAAGAGGCGGACCTCTTTGAGCCTGGGCCACTATCCAGAATACAGATAACTCTACCTGAGGTGGAAGAAGCCATCCAACAGAGTGTGGGCAACAAAGCCCCTGGCCCTGATGATTTACCCATCAACCTTATCAAATGCAAACCAGACTTTTGGGCGCCCCTTCTTTTAAATGTTTTTAACAATTTAACTTACGCCCCGCTACCCAGCACCTGGTCCTCGAGTATTATTGTACCGATTTTTAAAAAGGGGGATCATTCCCAACCCAATTGTTATAGGCCTATCTCCCTAATAGATAATACCTTAAAAAGTTTGGGTAGAGTCTTATATAATAAGATATTAGAGTGGTCTGAGGAAAGTGGCATTTTAGAACCTTGTCAATTGGGTTTTCGAAGTAAAGTTGGCACCATTGAACAATGCCTAAACCTTAATTTAAATATGGGCACCATAGCATGGGCCTCGCCAATCTATTTGGCCTTTATGGATTTGACCTCTGCTTTCGACTTTGTAAACAGGTCAAAGCTCTGGTGTATTCTCTTGGCCTATGGACTGAATGAGCCCCTGGTGTATTTCTTGGCGCACCTTCACAAAGATCTTAAGGCTCGGGTAAGGATCAGCTGTGGGGGTGAGTTCACTGAAGCCATTAAGGTAGGCTGGGGGGGTTAGGCAGGGATGTGTTCTAGCCCCCCTCTTTTTAATCATTTATATTAACGGACTGCATAAAACATTAAAATCAATGTCCCATGACGTCCCTAAAATCAATGGTAAAACACTTCCCGTACTACTCTATGCAGATGATGCGGTCCTTATTGGCTCCACTCCGAATTCTTTACGCATTTTAGTGCAGGGTTTTGTTAACCACATGGACAGTTTGGACTTAAGTATCAATTTAAAAAAATCTTTTATAATGTCGTGTGGTCTTAGGAAACGCCAACTGAGCTTTATATCCGTGAGCAACCAGAAACTGATGAGTACTAGTACTTTCCCATATCTTGGGGTCGTCTTTGCTGCGAACGACTCCTTGACTGAGCATTTGATTCACTTCAGAAGCAAGTTCTCAAAGGCCATCAACTCGATTCTTAGACTCCCATGCCCAAAGAGAACAGGTGCTATTTTAGCTATTTAAAAAAATGTTAAATCTCAATGTGTACCAATAGCAACGTATGGCAGTGAGGTCTGGGGTATCGCCAAGAGTCTCTATATCCAACAGGAAGAGAACAGATTTTGTAGGAAGTTATTAGGCGCACCAATCTCCACACCTCAATATACTTGCCATAAGGAACTTAACTTAAACTTTATAGAGGATTTTATCAGGGCCCGCCCCGCCCTTTTCTGGCTATCTGTTTGGAAGAACACTGCCGCATCCCTAACGAGAGAGATCATAAGCGATTGTATCAGGTGTGAGAAAGGGAACGTTATTCCATGGCTTTCAGGGGTGTATCGTAGCTTATGTAGTGTCAATAAAGGAAGTGTCTTCTTGAATCCCAGCACAGCCGAGACCATGCATAAAAATAACCTTCGGAGTGCACTTTACTCACTATATAGGTGGAAAGTATAGAAAGGGAATCTAAGAAATCCCTCGTCCTTAGCTACATGACCATCGAACAGCCCATGCATCCCCAGGCCAACTATCTCACCCTGTCTATGAGCCCTTGGGAGAGGAGTCTTCTATTTCGCCTAAGGGCAGGTACTGTCAAATTTGTACTATTTTTCCCTCTCGGCCACCACCCCAACCTTGATGACTTACCTTGTCCGTGTGATGGCCAAAGTGGCCAATCTATTTTACATTTTCAGTTTTTTTGTAAATATTATCTCAAGTATATCAAGTGGCTTTTAACCCCTTTTTTTAAAAAGTTAACACCCATTAGTCTGGAAAATGCTTACCTGAAGTTACTCAGCCTGGCTGATGAAGAGCTGGTCTTTCGCACAGGCACTTTCTTGAGAATTGCCGCTCAAGCACGTCAGATGATGTCTAATCCTTGAGTTTTTCACATTATATATACATGAGCTTTTTGTATTATTTCAATATATTTTATCATCATGTTTATGCATATTGTCAATGGATTTTACTATGATTCTTTTTCTGTGCATTTTAAAAATTGTCATGTTACTGTGCTTTTATGGATATGACGTTATCCGAATAAAGTTTTGTGAATTGAATTGAATTGCTAAAACGGTTTTCTGCTTCTTTCCGTAAAATTAAAACACTAAACAATAGGAAGACCCTTAATTGCTAGTTTTTCAATCACGAACCACTTTGGCGTTCCAGGTTTATTATCCTCTAAAAAATGCCACATTCTGATAAATGTTAAGGCTCTTTAATATTCTTTCAAATTCAGAAAGCCAAATCGCCTTTCTTAAAAAAATTGTTTTATCGGAATCTCACCATGCATATGTAAAGTGTTAGTTCCTTGAAGTGTAAACATTTTGAAAAATATTTTGATTTCAAGGCAAGATGTTCCTTTTTAGCACATGTTAACCCATAATCATAGCTTGAGTGTGTTCAATCTTTCAAAGCTCGATTTTAGTTTATATGTAGATAAATCCATTTTTAGAGTTAATTGTAGCTCTCCAGTTTTTGTTATTCAAATCTGTGTTATTTGTTTAGCTTCCCATTGGATACTCCAAATAGAACAATCTTTCCAACTGATCATTCTAAATGGGCATTATGAGGGATTTTGATCAGTTTATTCAATACCCAGGAAAATATCGAAACGGGTCTACTATTTGAAATAAAGCTGATATTGATGTTTGGAGTGTCAACAGAGTTAAAAAGCATATCACCTACATATAATAAATATGTGTATAATGCAATGCCAAATCTAATTCTTGTAATAGTAACAGTGGGTCTAATGGCAGTGGCTAAAGGATCCAGAGCGAAATCAAATATCAAAGGGAAAAGCGGGCATTCCACTGTATAAATTAACTCCTGTGAAGAAACATACAAGGCCATCCTTCATACAAGGTTTTAGTACGTCGGCACTTTTCCCTCCTCCTTCCCAGTACCTTTGTTTGGTCAATAGAAAGGGAGTTTCTGCTTTTTTGGTGTATATTTTATTTTTTGTATTTAGTTGCTTTTATATTCATTCTCAAATCATTACTTGATCTGTTTTTTTATCCAAGATTCTAGTAACTACAGGTTTGTGTTTAAAGATTATAGCTTTTATTTAACATATGTTTATTGGCACATATGATAAACAACACATAAAAGTGAAGACAGTGCAGAGTAAAAGCATCATCAAGAAGAACATGACATGTCTATGATGTTCAGCAATAATACATATGCTGGTCATATAAGCAGATCCAAACAAGCATTTGCAATGTAATAGGTCTTGCATTTGCGAGAGTTAGAGCTATTGGTATTGGAAATTACAATGTCTTTTGTCTATGTGTTTTTAGAGTGGAGTGGATGTATGTTGCTTGGAGTGGAATTATGTGATTTGAATTAGAATTGTTAGTTATCGAATTGTGTGGGGTGGATTTGTGTGGTGTGTAGTGGATTTGTGTAATGGAATTATGTGACACAGTGAATAGATAGGGCTGAGAGCTGCACGTAATATATAGAAATGAGGCTAGAGAGACATAGGTAGTTTGTGCACGAAGTGGTGAATGAACTCTAGAAAGAGGAGCAGAAAGAGTGTGTGAGAAAGAGTAAGAAGCAGAGAGTAGGCCATAGACACATAAGGAGTGTATCAAGAAGAGACGCTAAGAAGCGGAGGAGAGTGTGGGTTTAAGGGACGGAAATGTTCAAAAGGCACGGTAAAGAAATTGTGCCTGAAGATCTGAAGTGAACTAATATGAGAGTGGCAGGAAGAGTGCATGAGAGAATGAGAGAGAGGTGTGAGAGAGGGACGATATGAAGGGGCACCCGAGGGTGGGGGGAGAACAGAGAGGTGGACTTTTGCACAGTGTGAGGTGGTAAAGGAAGGTAGCATGTGTGAGCAGCCAGTACAGAGAGGATATAGGGAGTGTGAGGGAGGGATGATAGAGGGTAGTGGAATTGTGATTTAAGAGGGGGTAGTGTCAGTGTGATGGGAGGGGCAGTGGCACGCCTGACACAAATGTGTATATGTTCAGAACAGACTTATAATCGTAATTTATTAGCAAAATAGTTTGAAACAGCTCTCAGTCATATAAGCAGAGTGGACTTTTTATAAGTAGATATTTTTTGTCACAGTAATATAAATGAACATATTATTTGAGACTTTATGCAAGAAAGAAATGCCAGGCGTATTAAAAAAATTAACAGGTCCTCAACCACGACAGATCAGGTTCAATGGGTACAGAGTAGGTTGTGCAATAGGGTGAGAGGGAGGGCAGGAGTGAACTCGTGTGTGGAGGGCTAAACAAAAAGAAAAGTTTAGGACTTCTTTTCAGACAAATGTGTCTTATTGGTGGAGCTGTCAGAGAGCACCTCTTCCAATTGCATAAGAAAGCGCACACTGCCAAGGTAAACATTCACCGCGGCCACCGGGGCTCAGCTATAACCACACCATCCAAATGTCAGAAAAATGAAAAACTATGTTATATTAAAGTTAAAGGTCAGTATAAAGGCCAGCATTAGGCATCCTTCAAAAGTAGCAGACTTACTTACGAAAGACACATGGTATGCAGTAAATGCGCCAAAACAGTTACGATATGGAGACCAAAAACACCGTCTCAACCAAACGGCGAGGAGTGTAACCCTCGTAGTACCTATAGAAATAGGAAAGCAATAAACTAAATAAAGTGACATTCGCAGGAATCTAACAAGCCCTCTACCACATTCGAATTTACATATGCGCTCCTTACTTGAGAACCCAAATTAGTGGTCACAGACGGTGAAAGTATCCCGCAAGTCCACCTGTCGAAACAGCATCTAAAAAACACAGGCCTATGTAAGTAACCAGGTAAGGGATTCGGTCGAGCTAATTAACCAATCGCAGTAGGTATAGTGGCTAATTATGGGAATTGTAGTGCCTCCATAGTTTATATACATGACTGAAATCCTGGGACTAATCAACCAATCACTGCAACAATGGAAAGGAATTCTGGGGTATGTAATGCCTCAATACTTCGTATACGTAATTCAGACCAAATAACAAATAAAATGTGCGATATATGTGTGTACCCTCTGAAGTGGTAAACAATTTGCTTACGTAACATTGAGAAAAGCCCGGAAATCAGATTAAATGGTATAATGCACGCTTATTGTAGGTGGCGTAAATCACTTTTCAAGGCTAACAGGGAAAACTCCTAACCCGTACACCGAGATAGGAGCGTGTAACATCCAGCAACCATTCTGTAGCATGTTACGCTAATATATACAGAAGAACTCAAGTTATGGGCAAGCATACCCAACCCTGTCAGCTTAATAAAAAATTACAGCTGTGACACAGGAACCACCGGCAAGGAAAATGTAAATCCAATGGCTACCACATCAGTCATAAATTCAAGAGACCAAGCAAAAATCGGGCTTATTAAGACCTGGCCTTCCCTCAAGCTGAACAAGAGTTATTGGCTTGGCATTGTGAAAGGGTGGCGCCCATCTTGTAATTATGAAAGCGGACGCTGTGCTAAAAAATAAAGCGCAGTGCCCGTATATGTCAAAGCTATGTGCGGCAGCCCATGAAGCATCTGCTGTGGCTAATCATTGCCATAAAATAAAATAAGTAGTCCCCAAAGGAACTGATAAACACGTACAGTGTAAGTAAACTGTAATTAGTCGGTGCTGCCTCTGCAGAAAATGGAAATGCTGTATGGGACCACCAACCAATAAGGAGCCAGGACAGAAGACCAACGCAGGAGTGAACCAATCCCAAGCAGTAGGTGGGATTACACTCCATACAGTGATTACCTCAGGTCTTCCAGACAGCGCATGAGTGCTGCCTTGGCTCGAACTAAAAAGGTAGCTCTCCAGTCGGGGCAAGGATAAGGAACAACAGCGTAACAGTCCCAGAGTGGGGTAGAACACAGCAATTCAAAACATAGCGAACACCCAGCTCTCATCTCTCCACACCCCACTCTTTGGTGCCGCAGCTAGAACATGAACCAAAACACCAATTATGCAATACTCAAATGATTGTGACTGTCTACTCCGAACCTCAATTTAAATCAGACTTGTATGTAGGAGCAAGATAAAGGAGGACTGTGGAAGCCAATCCATACAAACTAAAAAAGGAAAACAACCAAAGTGTCTCAGGGATCGCTCAAGTTAGCTAATAAAGGAAAAACGAAAACACCAGAAAGGAAGTGGTCGGGCAGCCACTCGATGGACAACAGGGGGGAACCCCAGGCAGTGGGAGCAATAAGCAGGAATCCAGTGGGGGTGAGAAAGCGTGTGTCCAGCAAGCCTGCAACTAAAGTAGGCAGCATCGCAACCAAGTAGAACAACAGTCGGTTTTTCCCAGTGCACACTCCCCTCCCCATCAGCGTCTTCCGAGGTGTCTTCCCCATCCCCCTCAGTTGGTCCAACCTGTCCCTCAGGGCCCACCTCTGCATCTTTCTTCTAGGTGCTCCCAGGCCGCCAACACCTCTGTCGACTACCGCTATTGGTCTTCTCTGCACCCCCAAGCATCTTATCTAAGCAGGGCCCTCTCCTCAGCCCCCGCCCACACAGTGACATCATTCACCCAGATTTCCACTTCCAATCCCACTGTGGACTTCCAGGTCATTGCTATCCTTTTCTTGGCCAGCAGTAGGCCAAATCTAGGAACCTATAGTCTACCTTCGTGGTTTGGGGCCTAGGGGACATCCCTAATAAGCAGACCGCCCAGGTGCAGGCAAGGGAGCGGCCCAGTGTGTTATTCAGAGTGCCTATCATCATGTCCCAGAATGGTCGTAAATGGGGGGAGCTCCAGGTCATGTAGCTGAAATCTGTATCCATAAGTCTACATCTAGGGCAGCCATGTGATTTCCCACCATAGATGACCTGGAGTCTGTTGGGGTGTCATGTATGTCATGTGAACATAATGAGTATATTTCAACCTTATGTTCCTGGAGACCTTCTTAGGATACACCAGAATCTTATGCCACTCTGGATCTGTACAGTCACGTCCAAGTATCCCTCCCCACTGACACCAAAGTGCCAACAAGTGTTTCCGGACCATCTCGGACAACGATCTATAAAACTGCATCACCTAATGCCTCGCGGTGCCCAAGGGCAACAATAATTGCAGTACTGCATGTGTCATCGGTTCTTAATGTCCCCCGGCCTAAAAGGCCCTGAAGGTCTGTATCAATTCTTCATAAGTTAGGATTTTTTCCCGGGGGTAGTTCGTAATGGGCCACTAAATCCTCTAACCGGAGCAGGGTACTCAGTTGATAACAGTCTCCAACTGTCACCAGTCCAGCGTCCGTCAAGGCCGACAATTGCCGAGGCATGAAAAAAGAGAGAGGGTCACCATGTGGGAGACCGATCAATTGCAGTGCAGGGGCATAAAGTGGTGTTCCTGTGGTCTTCTGCACACAGCGCCTCCAGCATTTCAATGCCACAGTTAGTAACACACCTGGACAAGGAATCACCACTGCCAGACAATGTAGGTACACCAGCAGTGTTCCCTGGTGTGGAGACACCCCTCCAAGCCCATCTCCTCCTGGTGAGCTCCATCAAGTCACTTATTGACCCATTTGAGCTGTGCTGCTGAAAAATACAGCTCACAATCAGGGGTGCGCAGACCCTCAGAGACACTCTTTGGCAGCCCCCATCCCATATCCGTTCCCACAGTTGAGTATCTAGTTGCAGAAGCCAAGAAACTGGCACCACAACAAGGAGAATAATAAAAAAGTGGAGCAATCTAGGTAATATAACCATTTTGGACACCGAAATCTGGGCCATAATCTGCAGCTTAGGAGATCGCCAAAAGGGGACGCAAGTTTGAAGGAATCAAAGGGCTCTATGCAGACTACCATCCCACAAATCCTTCAGTGAATGTAACACCTCAATACCCAGGTATCAAAAGGATGTGGGAGACCATGTCAAATCCTGTGAGATATTCGACTGCAGTTGGACTTCTGGTGACATGGGGATCACGCAAGTCATGGTTTTATTGACATAGAAGCCAGAAAACTTCTCAAATTCCCCCAGAAGGTGCACTGCAGCTGCAGAACCCGCAGGGCCATCAGCCAGGTAAAGCAGGAGGTTGTCTGCATAAAGAGAGAAAATATGTTCCTTGTCCTCCACCATCAAGCCGGTGCCCGCACCTTCATCACGAAAGACCTTTGCCAGTGGCAGAATAGCCATTGCGATTAGAAGGGGGGATAAGGAGCACCCTTGTCCGGTGGCTCAATATACATTGTATTGCGGGAGATAGTAGTGCCCGTTTAACCCAATTAATTCAGCAATCACTAGTACCATCCGTCGCATGACCTCAAACGGGAAATCTTGCCGCACTGTGTCGAAGGCCTTTTCAAGGTCCACCGAAAAAAGTGTGGCCCGCGGTTGCACTTCTGGATAATAAAGGACATTGTACAGCCATCAAAGATTAAGCAAAGTATTGCGGACTAGAATGAAACCATTCTGGTGACTATGTATCAGTGCTGGCATGTGGGGAAGTAGTTGGAGAGCCATGGATTTTTTTTAAAGATTATAGTTTTAATGTGTATATTTATTTATTGGTGATTTCTAAGGCAATACCTGCAGCAATCAAGCTACTACAGAGTGCCAAGGAAAAGGCCGGACAAGTAGAAAGAGGAAAGCCAAGGGGCAAAGGGAAACAAGAAGGTAAAAACAAGGACCATCCCAGATCCTGAAATTGAAGGGTTACAGAAATGTTACTGATAAAGTCATCAGCAGCGTGCATTGGATAGTGGAAGCACAAAGCAGGGCTGTAAGAGGAACTTCCTCCATCCCATTAGGAATTATTCTCTGAGTAGAGAGACCAGACGATTTGGTTGTGACATCAGTAAAGGCTTTGGAAACAAGAAGATCTTCAGATCTTTTCTAGATGCTTCTTGGTCCTGTTTGTGTTTGAGTAATGCTTGCACGGTATTCTAAACTTTAAGCTTGCATATGCTCAGGGCTTGCCACCTACTACCTAATGTAGAAGAGAGTCTGTTGTTGAATGTAGGTAATCCCTTCAATCTGCGTGAGCAACTGCACAGCCCCAAGGCAGGAGAGCGCAAAACAGCCTTTGCCAGCTATTCTGGCCACCCCACACTCATGAGCAGGTCATACAGTGCAAATCCAGACGAATAGTGCCAACATTTCTCTGCCAGTGGCACTAATCGCATGGTTCTGTTAGTAAGCTTGTGATACCAGCACCATGACTTGCCCCCAACCTTCTCCTGGACACCAGAATATAATCAGGCTGGGACCTGAACCAGGGAGTCTGCACCAGTCCCCAGCAATCACCAAGTGCACAGTGGGCTGAGCAGCACATTGTCAGGTTCCTCAGGTCACAGAAAACAAACCTATAAACATGTACATTTTCCAGCTGGAGAGAGGGTTTTGCTTCTAATCCCCTCTTTGAAATCTTTTGAATACTATTTTCAAACACAAGTTAAAAGTCTCACAAAAATATGAGATTTTCAAGGAGCCTGCTCCTTTTTCATCTGCAGTTTGTGCACAATTATGTTTCGTCCTGACACTGTAGGGCATATTCACAAATGTATGTTTGCGACCAAATGTAGCTTTTTATCCCTTACTGGAATCCACTAAGTGATACTTGGCAGGCCTAACCCCATTTATGGGAGCAGGGACTCCACCACGAGTGCAGAGATTCCCATAGCTGTTAAATCCCACTCAAGGAGTGGGGAGTGTGGCTTCCTAGGTGTGGTTTGCCTTGGAAGTTTGAGAATGCCCGCAAACATGTATATTTGTTGGCATATTTAAACTCCAATCCATGCCTGACCCCAGGGGTGGCATTATTAAGGTTCCAGAGTGGAAAAAGAAATGGATCACCAGTAGATTTGATGGACTGTGGGAGAAGGGATTTCTCCACAAGGAAAATTATCTTCCTTGCAGAGTAGAAAACGCACTGGTACAGAGTACCCTGCTGGCGGAGTTCTCTAATATGGAGAACTACGTATGGGAGACTAAGAGCCTAAATAGAAAGTCTCATGACTTTCTTGGAATATGCCAGAAAAAATCCCACCTGGCACAGTTTTTCAGGCATACTCCTGGGAATGTTTAGTGAATAGCAAAAAGTAACAAAAGTTCATTCAGGCAGAGATCTCGGTCTATAACTTTCCTACTTTTTTCATTAATTAGGTCCTGGGTTTTTAGAAAAGAGTTACAGACATTGAAACCATTGCAATCATATATTCAGCACTTTATATTGGCTTCCCAGTCAGATGTGCTTCTAGAAAACAGGGTTAAAAAATTGAAGCCCAAAAGACTGCTCAACCCTCTTGATAACCTGTGTAAATTGTGTGATTGCCCTTAATTTAATTTTCACAGGATTGTGTGGTGAACCAGATCCTTTATGACAACTGAATTGAACAGTGTCTCGAACCACTTTTTTCTATCCAGTTATTGAAGAGCATATATGCCCGGGTATCCTAGGTTTGCAGCTTACGTGGAACAGTTCTCAAATTTCCTGGGTCCATGCATGAGTAGCTCAGCTAGCCTAGGTTGCTTCTTTGTATTCTGGTACTTGTAGTTCTGAATTTAAATAAGGACAACCAGGACTAGACATAACATATATAAAGAATATAACTTGTCTCGATTAACTCCTTGTGAATGTACCTGGGGAATTTTAAACATGAGTTTTGCTATTTATAACTTGCATTTTATAGCTTAGACCATACGCTTGAGAATGCAGTTATAAACTACAAGTAAACATCCAGGGCACATAGTTTAAAAAGCTGTATGAGCTGGCATGGTACAACCAGGGAATTTACTAATTAGTTCTGCAATATTGTGTAGAACAGCGCCATAAACCAGTTTTAATGTATACATAAGACTCATATTTCCCTTAGTCCACTGTGTAATTAAGAGTTCCTTCTCATTTCCCCGCCAACACATCAATCTCTTGAATCGGCTCTCCTCCAGTTAGTACATCCCTTGTACCTTAATGCACAGATATAGGTCGCTTTAAACTACACTTGCTTTATATAGATACTGAAATGTAAAAACATATTTATCCACTGAAGTCCTCCATTTCTCAACCTTCTCTCCTAAAGAGCTGTCTCGATTTTTTTATATATCCCAAACACTTTGTGCTTAAGACTTCATACATTTGTTCCCCCAAAGAGATTCATACAATATCTGTGCCCTTTGGTCCGAAATGTTGGGGATCCTGGAGGGAACCAAGATAATAGCCACCCCAGACATTTCTGAAAACTAGGCACCCGAAAGACACCCACATGAGTCCACAATGATATGGCTTGTGTAGATCACCCTAAATGCTGATAACCAAAACACCCTGCAAACATTTGTGGTTAGACAAATTGCAAGCATTCCTCTCATCGCCTTTTGTGTATTTCAATATCGGGTCAGGTCAGCAATGCACCCATTGCTTACTTTTTACAAATAATATTTTCCCTGGTGTCCAGACGGTTTTCTGCCCTAGTGACACTAGTAGATTTGGGGTGAACACCCAATGTGACCCAGAGGTAGATTTGGAGATTTGAGGTTAACACCCAATCTGCCCATGAAGGGGGAAGAGAAAGGGGTTTAGGGGTTGGAGAGCAGCCCAATGCCAGGACAGGCGAGTCCCCCACAACAAATATCAGTCATTGGTGTATAATGTGCTTTCTGCACCCTGCGGATATCAGATTATGAATAAATGCTCCATTCTGCCCCCAGGGGCCAAAAGAGTGTCTGGGCTTCAGAAGTATGGGTTTCACCTGATGCCAGGATAGGCCAGAAAAAAAGTCAATCCCAGATCTTTAGTGTGCTTTCTGCCCCAAAGGAAAATTGGACATAAATCCTTAAATCTGGCCCACCGTGGGGGCTGGGGGGAGGGCAGATAGATGTTCATGCTTGAGAGGGGGAGTGCAGCCAGATACCCAGATGGGCTTTCATTCAACCCATTCTTTTTCTAAACAAAACCACTTCTTGGGGTCTAGTATGCTTTCTGCCCCCCCCCTCACTCCCGCAGGGAAAACAGATTGAGGATAAGTAGCCCAATCTGTCCTAGGTGTAGCCCAATGCCAGGCTGGGCTGGTCTTCATCCTATTTTATTTTTTTTATAAACACTTCCTGGTGTCTAGTGAGTATTCAACCCACTGGCGATAGTACATTGAAGCTAACTCAGCCAATCTGCCACCCAAGGGGGAAGAAAGATGGTTTGGGCTTCATGGGTGTGGGGTTAGGCCCGATGTCAGGACGGGCCAGCCTCCCCTATTCTTTTTTTTTCTTCAAAAAAATCCCTGGTGTCTAGTGTACTTTAAGTTCACCTGGGGAGGGCAGATAGGGGTTTAATCTCCAATCTTCCCACTAGAGGGGCTGATGGTCTGTTTGGGTTTCAAGGTTGGAAGTGCAGCCAATGCCAGTCTTCTCCCCATTCTATTTTTTGAAGAAAAAAAAGATTTTGATGAGTAGTGTTCTTTCTGCCATCTTGGGAATTTAACAAGGAGGAACAGTGATTACACTAATTCTGAAGTATTATATCGTGAAACTAGGACAGCCGTTAAGGGTTTAATATTTTCCTTTCTGTTCACGATGCAAAAGATCAAGATTACTCTCATTTCCCCTGGTGTATAACAAAAGTATAATATTGCCTATGTTCAACTTCAGTTGGGTTGATCACGAGTTTCCCATTGTTGAGGGCTCCAGAATTACCAGGACTGAAATTACTGATCCCAGTTAATAAATCCTCTCCTGCACCTTGCAAATCTCCAGAATGAAGAATAACCTTAGGTCGAGATATGAAACTAATGATGAATGCTCCGGCTCTATTAGCCGACAGTGAAGGGTTCGGCAGGGGTGTGTGTTGGCACCGATCCTTTTCCCACTTTACATGAATAAGCTAGAGTCCATCTTTATAGGTATAGGTACAAATGTCCCAATAATTAAGAATAAAATGGTGCGGGCGCTCCTCTACACCGACAACGCTGTTTTGTTAGTCAGAACCTCCAACGAACTTAAGGCTCTCATTGATGATTTTATAGAGAACCTTAACCTGAAACTAAGAGAGCCACAACTCTTGTAATGGTCTGTGGCCCCAAGAGCATGAAGACTCATATGCTCTGCATTAAGGCCAAGCGTATCAAGAGAGTTCAATCTTTCCCCTATTTAGGAGTCACCTTGAATGAGAACCTTAGTTGAACCTCATGTATGGCAAATTGGTGCTTCAGTCTATCATGGGCTCCTGGATCGATTTTTTTAAATTTCGGCATGCATAGGGAATAAGCGTATCCGCCCGCTTATAGAGAAGCACAGGAATTTGGGGTTGTTCTATTACAGGCAATGTGCAGTTGGAAGAAAACAGAGTACTCCACAAGATAACAGAGGTTCCCACCAGTAGAAATGAATTCAAGGTGCAGGAGGAATTTGGTGAAGATTATGTAGAAGACTATAAAACTAGCTCCGTTTTACTGTGGTGCTCTATTTGGTTCAATGCTCAAGCCTCCTTTAACAGAGATGTAATCAAGGATTGTCTGGCATGTGCTTTGGGTCCTTCAATATCATGGATACAGTATATACAGACTAACTTCTCTAACCGTGGAAAGCCTAGCCTATTCACTGTCCCAACCTCCATCAAAAAGGAGGATAAGAGGTAGGTGAAGGAAATGTTTTCTGTTGAAACGGTCCAGGGACAGGGAGCTTTATCCACTTCGGATGGAAATTGTGCGGCGATTCAAACGTGCCCTGGAATCAAACCATATTTAGTTATGGTTACCAACCTTGGGAGAGATAACTCCTTTCTAGATTTTGCCTGGGTTCCGTTAGATGGAAATTGTGTTTTCCTTTTGGTCAGTATGATTTTTCCACCATCTGTCATTGACCTTGCAATGAATAATCCAACCAAACCTTATTGCACTTTCTATTTTTCTGTAGGTATAGAGATTTGTCTAACCCCTTGCTTATCCCAGTGGTTCAGAAAGCAAAAATTAAAAACGGTGGAGCTGCTTTTTTTTTTACCTACAATCGTGTTCTCAGGAAATAATCTCAGAATGGGCCTATTTTTAAAATCAGCTGGTAAACTATGTAATTCTGTGCTGTTTTAAAATGAGTTTTTATCTAATGTTAGCATTTTATACTTTTATGACATGTATTATGTGTTTAACTTGTGAATGGTGGCGTTTAATCTCATCGTTACTGTATTATGTCTCAGATTATTGTCTTTGTATGTGCTCTATAATTCTTTGGTCGAAATAAAGATCTGATGATGATGATGATGATGATGATGATGATCCCTGTTGTTAATTCCTCTCCTGCACCTTGCAAATATGAGTGCAAATCTCCAGAATGAGGAATAGCCACGCAGACTCAGGTTTACCAAAATCTGTTTGCATTGGTTAGCCCAGATTCCAGGGATGTTTCTGCTCCCATTTACCACCTTGTCTTGACAAGCGGTAAATTCAGTGCAGGGTGTCAATGTGGATCTCTCAGAAGTGGTTGGAAGGCTGTGAGTAGGCAGGGCAGTCTCTACTGCAGCTAGTGGGCACTTTATGCTCCCCACTATGGTGCAGGAAGTTTTCCGGGACAGACCATGCCTATTCAGGCAGATCCTTTCCTAGGGTCTAAAGTGATTTTATGGGGTTTGGAAACACACCTGGTAAAATCAGGCTCAGAGTTTCTGCACCTGGTATTTTCAGGTGCTGGAATACTAAGTCATATGGAATGGGCTGGAGTCATTTCCCCTTTGGGTACAATACTTCAAGCATCTCATAATCTGCCCTAATATGTCTTAGGTGTGCCCTGAGAGATGCAGATTGTGATTAAACTAAGTTTGTCAGGCATTGCTTCATAATGGGACTAAAGATGGTGGCTCTTACTATAGACATCGTTGCAGGGATGAAAAAATCTCCAGTAATTAGAAGTGACTTAGTCATTGGTAAATGGTCTCTATCAATTCTTGCCAACAACAGGCTTTGATCATCATGATGCAGGAGAGAGTCTCCAATGAGAAATAAGAGGGACACAGTTTGTGAAAGTAGTGTGCTGAAATAATTTTTAACTGAGTGCTGAAGATATTAAATAGGTACGCCACCCAATCCCGCATGTAATCTACGGACTAATTTAATTATGAAGAAAGCACTTCAGGGAGGGTTAATTCAGGGCGCGAATCTGCAAGAATCTCACTAGTAGGGCAAAATTTAGCATAAGGCAAAGCGGACATCCCAGCCGTCAGGTGCCCCACTCACCACCAGTAGGGCTATCCATACTAAGGGGATCCGGAACGTCAGCTCAGAGGGACCATCTGGCAGTGTTAATTCTGTAACCTAGCAGGTGGACAATGCACTAATATTCCACCTCATTGATGAGATTCTGAGACATGGCCTAGCAGTTTGGGTTGGATGATTGCCACTGGATTTACATAGAGTTGATTACAGTCTGTACCTGCATAGTAAGCAAAAAAACAATGGACTAAAATGCAACCCGAAGTGATTACCAGAGGCTCTTATTAATTCATGCATGCCACTCAACACTTTTTTGTTTTTCTCATTGATGAGGTCCAACAAAGCTGACACACCGTACGGGGCTGCCTGTGTTCTCTGTCAGAGGGCACATAGCCTTGCCGTTCAGGGTAATCCAAGTCCAGCTTCAGCACTCGTGGTGTCACTAATTAAAAGTAGCAGGCAAGATGGGGCACCTGGCCCA
Source organism: Triturus cristatus (assembly GCF_964204655.1). Classification (NCBI taxonomy): domain Eukaryota; kingdom Metazoa; phylum Chordata; class Amphibia; order Caudata; family Salamandridae; genus Triturus; species Triturus cristatus. The sequence goes on along the minus strand of NC_140591.1, from coordinate 585,105,289 downwards.
AACCGATTCCCGCAAATCTTGTATAAAACTGATGTACCTTTCTGGGCAGGGTACCTATTAAAAGTGTTTAATAATGCTCTGCAATCAAAAATAATTCCGGAATATTGGAAAGGCTCTTTAATAGCACTGATACATAAATGAGGGGAGTGGTCAAAAACAGAAAACTACTGTCTTATTACACTCCAGCACACTGAACCTAAGCTTTTCCCTGGAATACTTTTGAAAAAACCTCTATACTGGGCAGAAGATAAGCAACTTATCCCCCCTAATCAAACTGGGTTTGTCCAAGGTCTAGGTACCTCATCTAATATTCTAGCACTCTCAATAATGATAGATAAATACAAAGCAAAGAATCAAGCAATTTACCTGTTTTGTGGATTTTAAATCTGCATTTGTGTTCAACGCGGCCTACTGTGGCAAAAGCTGGTTAAATTGCATATACCACCTTGCTTATTAAAAGCGATCCAAATGTTATATTTGGATACATGGATAGGTGTGGAAATAGGTGATGGTTCTATTATGTCAAGAAAAATTTTAACTTTTCAGGGTTTGAAACAAGGCTAAGTTCTGGCACCATACTTATTTAATTTGTTTTTGGCTGAATTAACTCAAGATCTAGATGAAGTCAACGTACATCCCCCAAGGTTAGGAGAGAAATATATATCAAATCTCTTATGATGTGATTTTGGTTAGCCAAACAGAGGTTGGATTGCAGAGACTAATAAATAAAATATCAAACTATTTGTTACTTAATTAAATGGTAGTAAATGAAAACAAAACAAAAGTGATGGAAGTAAGTAATAAGATTTATGAAAACATTAGTGATTTCTACAAATTCAGCAACTAGAACAAGTTAAAATATATAAGTATCTTGGTGAATATTTGATGAAAAGGGCTCTTTCAAGCAACTTAGGGGCCTATTAGGATGGCGGGCGGACTTTAGTCCGCCTGCCACCCTAGCGGTGCAGGGACTGGTCGAACGGCGGAAAACCGGCGGACGGTCTTTCCATCCGCCGAGTTCCCCCCAGCCATACTAATATGGCGGGGGGAAATGGGTGGCAGGCGGGGTATGATGTAGGGCAGATGGCCACCGCCATGTGGGCGGTGGCGATCTGCCCTACATCATAATAGACCCCATAAAATGGAGTTAAAAAGGAAAGGAAATTCCTTACTCTCAGCCTTTCGTTCCCTACAGATATCATTAGGAGGTTTGAGCCACCAACCACTACTAAAGATAATATCCGCAAAACTTTTACCAACTATCTCATATAGGAGCGAGGCGGTGCGGAGTAAAGATGCAGTAATACTAAATAAAATTGTTGCCAAAATATTTAGATCTCTGTTTAATTACCATGCAACTCAACGCAAGCACAGATACAAATAGAATTTGGTCTGTTAAACCAAATCATTGCACCAAAGATATCGTATGTTAAAACATGGAAAAGGGGGCGTGGCTTCGGAGCCGTTGGTGATGGCCGCTGTTTTCGGGAGCTCCGCGGCGACGTAGACAGTGAAGGGCTTCCAGGCTTCTTTTCTTCTGTACTGGGTCACAGAAATCGGCATGTCCTCTGTCGGAATACTTCAGCTAGCGGTGTGAGGAATTGCGGAGAGTTTCCATGCCGTTAAGGTGATTTTATTTCGAAAATGCGGTCAGTCAGAACAACGGGCGCCATTTTGTTTTCTGTGACAATAGTTTCCTGATGCACTCGCTACCCTTTTTATCAGTACCAGTCACTTCGGGACTGATAGTATATCACATGAACAGGGATTTTTCTTCATTTACGGTGTAATTTCCTGGTCTTGTTTGGGACAATTGTTGGAGTACCTCCTACAGAACCTTTTTTCTTCAGTTTTTCGTTCTCTTTTTGTCAGCGCTCTGTTGCGGACTTCTCCCAACTTTGACAGGTATTGTTGTTTGAATCATCTCTCCTTCTGACCGTCTCTTCCGTCACCAAAAGAGACTTTGTCTTCCGTTTCTTCATGGCAATGCCGCGTGGTGCTCGCAGTGGCGCTCGCGCTGGAGCTCATCAAGCTATCTCTCCGCCACTGGCTGATAACAATCCTTTTAATGTCCTTCGAGATAATATGGATGAAGCTCCTCCGGAATCTTCTGATCCTAAAACTTCCTCTTCGGCGGATACTCGCCCCAAACAACTCTCCAAATTACCAGCAGCCTCGTCCTCTGGCAAACGGGCAAAAATTAACCCCCCTTCTCCTACTAATCCATCCTCCTCAGTTTCTATGGAGCTTCTCCTTGATGAAATTCGTGCTCTGAAGCCTTATATGGAAGAAACTAATTCGCGCCTACAAAGCCTTGAAGACAACTGGTCTCACACCATCCAGAGAGTTGTGACTCTTGAACAAAGAGTTGACGTGTCTGAAGATACCTTACGTCAAGTACCCACCTTACATACAGAAATTGATCGTCTTAAACAACAAGTCGAACAATTGGAAAACCGCAACAGGCGCAACAACCTGCGTATTTATGGTCTGGCTGAAGGCCTTGAAGGTTCCAATCCACTTTCATTTTTCCAGTCATTCCTACCGTCTCTTCTTGGTCTCCCTGAATCTCCTCCTTTGAACATTCAACGCGCTCATCGTTTGGGCCGGTTGTCTGCTTCTTCCTCCTCCTCAGCGAGACCTAGAGGTACTATTTTATATTTTCTGGAATATACGGACCTCCTCAAAGTACTCCAAGCTGCCAAACAAAAAGGAAAGATCTCTTGGCATGGCTCCAATCTATTTTTTACCCAGGACTACGCCAAAGTGACTGCAGATCGTCGGAGAAAAAGTTCCTGGAAATGAGACCTGCTCTCCGGAGTCTTAATGCGAGATATGGCCTTTTTCATCCATGCCTTTTTAAAGTGACATATAATAACAAGACTGTCTCTTATGAAGATCCGGCTGTTCTCCAACAATTTCTGAATACCTGTCGTCAGGAGTCCATGGATGTCTCCAGATTATAATTATTCTGTCTCCCTCATGTAGAATGTTTGCCGTTTTATTGTATATGGTTTTATTGTTCCACATTGTTAACATTTGTATTTGGTCTTTTTCCCCTTAGTTTTGGATACTTGGGCCCCTGTTTGTTGTCCTCTTCAATTTTCCTGGATGCCGCCCTTCCTGCCGTTGTTGCCCTGGGGTTTCCCGTTCGGCGTTCCATTTCCCTGATGTGGTTCCAACACCCTCATCCTTTCTTGTTCTCCTGTGGTATGTCTTTTGCCATTGTGTTCTTCTGTTTATGGAATTGGTTGTTTTTGCTTTGTTGCTTTCTTCTCTTTACTCTACCCTCTTCTCTTACTCCTTCTTTCTTTTCTCATTACCATTGTTTCATTCTTTTTTCTTTTACTCTTACCTACTGCTCCTTTCTTTCTCTTTCTCTCTTTCTCTTGATCCAGTTCCTTCAATCTATTTTTTACTCTTTTCCCTTATTTGCTTATTCCTACTTCATTCTCGTTTCATCTCTGTACTCTTTGATTTTCTTCCCTTTTCAATATAATGTGTTTTATGGTGGTTCCTTGGTCGTATTTATTAAATTATGTATATACTTTTCTTTCTTGTACTTGACACTATTTTTCCTCCCTGCAATGCTTTGTCTTTCCTTCTTTTACTAATGTAAGGATTACTATCCAGTTTTTCTCTACTTATGCTTTTCTGTTTTCCTCTTATTTACATTTTCCTCCTCATTTGTGAATGATTTTGAATATTTTATCCTGGAATGTTAAAGGTCTTGGGTCACCTATTAAATGCCAAAGAGTTTTATCTCATGTAGCAAATTTAAAAGGGGATATTGTTTTACTACAAGAAAGTCATGTTAAAGATACTGAAATTCCTAAATTGCGTCGTAATTGGGTTGGTCATGTGTTTGCCTCTCCTGGGTCTGGGAAACGCAACGGTGTTGCCATTCTGTGCCATAAGAAGTTAGACGTTCAGCTTGTCAATCAAGATAATGATGCAGATGGTAGGTGGGTAGCAGTCTCTTTGTTGATTAATAAAATTCCTCTGACTATTATCAATATTTATGCTCCCACTGTTCCAGATAAAGTCTTTTGGCCCCATATTCTCTCATTGCTTATGCAAGTCACCGATGATTATCTGATTTTGGGTGGAGACTGTAATATGGTTGTAGACCCCTTTTTGGACAGAAGATCTGATTCTAGGTTCTCCCCCTCCCACATGCATTCTTTGTTTACCTCCACTATTTCCCAAAGAGCCCTTGTTGATTCGTGGAGGCTTTGCCACCCTACTCTTAGAGAGTACACCTTCTACTCACCTCCTCACTCTTCCCAGTCCCGGTTAGATTATATTTTCATTTCCAAAGCCCTCACTCAGCCTATCACTCACTCAGACATAGGTTCTATCTTAATTTCTGATCATGCTCCAGTCTCCTTAAGCCTGGAATTACTCCCCCCAGTGAAAGGCACTAGGAGATGGAGGTTTAATAACTCTCTTTTACTGGACCCGCAATTTACACCAGCTTTTATGGAGTTTGCCTCTTCATTTTTTGTAGACAATGACTCACCTCAGTCAACTCCTTCCCTTATTTGGGATACATTCAAAGCCGCCTCTAGAGACTTCATTATTGCATTTGTTGCCCGTAAACGTCGTAAAGCTTCTCAATCGACTCAGTTGCTTAACACGCAAATTAAACAATTAGAACACTCCTTTTACCTCTCTAAGAAGCAATCCGACCTAGATAGTCTTATTAAGGCTAAGCTCTCCTTTAATAAAATTTCCACTGATTCTGCCAATTTATTTTTACTTAAGTCTAGTGCTAAGTATTATACTGCCCAAAATAAAGCCGGTAATCTTTTAGCTAGATACCTCAAAGTCAGGAAAGAACGTACTAAAATTGAATCCATTGTTACTTCCTCTAATGTTGTGGTCCATAAAGACGAAGATATTTTGGCTGAATTTACGGATTTCTACCAGCGTTTATACACTCCGGAATCCTCCCCAGACATATCCGAAATTACTCGTTATTTATCGTCCATTGCCCCACCTTCCCCCTCAGGGGTTGATTTCTCCCCTTTAGAGTCTGACATTACTCGCAAAGATATTCTGGAGGCTATCCAAGTTCTGAAGAGGGGTAAAGCCCCTGGCCCTGATGGGTTTACTATAGAATTTTATTCCCATTTCTCCTCCTTACTCCTTCCTAGGATTCACCAACTATTCTCATCCTTTATATCATCCCAAAGATCAGAAGGTACCTTTCAGGAGGCCCTTATTTGTCTTCTCCCCAAAGATGGTAAGGATCCCACCCTGTGTAAGAATTATAGGCCCATTTCCTTAATTAATTTAGATTATAAAATTTTTGCCAAGATCCTTGCACTTCGTTTAGAAAAAATTCTTCCAAAATTAATTGCCAAAGAACAATGTGGATTTATCAAAGGGCGTCACTTATCTGACAATACCCGTCTTTTCTTTAATGTTTTAAGTAAATCACACTCTCATAAGTCGTCATTGGCAGCTATTGCATTGGACGCTGAGAAAGCTTTAGATAGAGTCAACTGGCAATTTATTTTTTCCTCCCTTTCTTGGTTTGGTTTCGGCCCTAAATTTCTTTCTTATGTCTCAATGCTTTACTCTTCTCCTAGGTCCTTTATTCTAGCCAATGGCCTTGTTTCCTCTTCCTTTCCGCTTCTTCGTGGGGTTCGACAGGGTTGTCCGCTGTCCCCCCTCCTATTTATATTAGCATTAGAACCCTTTTTAACAAAAATTCGTATGAACGCTGATATTTCTGGTTTCCCTTATGGCTCTACACAGTTAAAGATTTCTGCATACGCAGATGATATTTTGTTATTTCTCTCGAACACCCATACATCTCTTCCGGCATTTTTATCAGAAGTCTCGAACTATGCATCAGTGTCTGGCTATAAGCTTAATGTAGACAAGTGCGAAATTCTTCCTCTTAATAAATTTTGCTTTCATGCCGATTTCTTAACTTCTTCCTTTAATTGGAGCCCGAACAAAATCAAATATCTTGGTCTTTGGTTTACACCTTCTATTAAGGACACAGTGGCTCTGAACTTTAAAAATGTATTAACAGCTCTTACCACCTCTACGAAACAATGGCACCCTTTGTTCTTATCCTGGTGGGGTAGGTTAGATTCTATCAAGATGATGTTGGTTCCTTTAATCTTATTTCTCTTGTCGAATCTTCCGGTTCACATTCCTAAGTTCTATTACAAGAATATCTATTCCGTTTTATCTAAGTTTTTATGGCAAAACAAAACTGCCAGAATGTCTTTTTCTAGACTTAAATCTCCTAAACACTTGGGTGGTGTCAATTTTCCTGATTTTTCGTCGTATCATACCTCCTTTTTTCTTACTCATTCTGCTTTTCTCATTTCTGATCATACCCCCGACCCCTCTTCTTGTCCTCTGTGGGTAGAGGTTGAGACTTCCTTTTTTCAACCCTTTACGTTTGAAGAATTTGTCTCATTGTCACAAGCTCCAAAGAAATTTTCTCTCCCTATTCTTCAACATGTTTACAAAACTTTTCAACCTATTACTTTACATAACCTGGATGACCGTGCTCGTTTTTTACAATCCCCTATCTGGTATAACTCTCTTATCAAGATTAAAAATAGATCTATTTTTTGGAATGATTGGCTATCTCTAGGTCTTAAATGGACTCATCAACTCTTCCATGATGGTTCTTTTATCCCCTTTTCTGTTCTTCAGGATCGTTTCTCTCTTCCCCCTCTTCTTATCCTAAATATATTCAATTAAAATCGGCGGCTCAAACTACTTTTGATGCTCTTACGGGTACTTCCATTCAATATACCTCCTCTCTCATTTCCTTGCCATTTTTGCATTCTTCTCCATCCGCTTCTCAAATTTACAAAAAATTACGTGATTCACCTGCTGATCGAGTGAAATCTGCTGTGGAATGTGCTTGGGAATCAGATTTAGAGGATTGTTTTCCTCTCATTACTTGGGATAACATTTGGATCAAAATAAGGAAATCGTCTAGAGCGGCAAATACAACCCAAACGCTATTTTTTATATACAATCGACTTTTAATCACCCCATCCAAACTACACCACATTGACCCCTCCATCCCGGCCATCTGTTGGTCCTGTTCGGCTTTAGTGGCTGATCTTAAACACATGTTGTTTACTTGCCCTGATGTTCACCTTTTTTGGGGCAAAGTTTGGCAACAAATTAATTCCATTTTTTCCACCAATTTCCCCTTTTCTTTTTCTCATATTTTTCTTGGGAGTCTCTCGCAAATGTGGTCCTCCTTCAGTACTGATACCTCCATTGTTGATCTCCTTCTTGCTGTGGCGTTTCAACAAATCACGAAAGCTTGGAAAGATACTTCTCTTATTTCCTACCAAGCATGGTGGTATGGGGTTTGTTATAACCATAGGTTAGATAGAGCATATGTCTACCCTATTTCCCTTGCGATTAAAAGGGACTTATTATGGCTACCCATTACTTCTTTTTTAAATGTATCTGCCCAATCCATTCCCTTACATAACCCTTGCAGGGAGGAAGTACCTAAGCCTCCTTGATGTTCTTGTTTTTATTAATGATTCTGATGGTATCAACATATGTACCTTTGTCAATCTGTTCTATCTCTTGTTAATTATTAATTCTTGCATTGTGAAACCATATTTGCTCTTTATACTGCCACTTATTTATCATAGTGTTGAAATATGTTTTTGATGATATCCCTTTTTCTTTCCTTCTTTTCTTCTCTCTCTTTTTCTCTCTATTTCTTCTATTACTTTGGAATGTTTTACATTGTATTTTTTATCACAAGTCTATATTATTACTGTACTGCAACTTCTTTCGTTTTTTCAATAAAATCCTCTTTAAACTGAAAAAAAAAAAAAAAAAACCTGGAAAAGAATAAAATTCAATATTTCAAACCAGTTATAATATCTCAAGCCCTTTGTCATGAAGTTCAAACAAATCCTAATTTACCAACATGGAAGTATTTAACTGAGGTAATAGAAGAGTTGTCCATTGGCTCATTATGAGAAAATTCTTTGACTCCAGCAACTTTTTAAAAAAAACATCAATGGCTTAATGAAAAAAAATCAATGTTAATGGACAAAGAATATTTATATCTAGGTCACATGCCTGGATGATTATAAATTAATAGAAATGCCTTAAACCACTGTCTTATTTAGAGTCTGGTTGATGCCCGCGACAAAAAATAAGGTTCATAAGAGCACGATTTGGAATTCTCCAAGGCCTCATGCATGCAATGCCGTGGCTGAGACAAACGCAAAAAGAACAATTGATAGACAGAATGCAGAACAATCTCATACATTCACCCCAGTACAGAGATCTGGGCCTAAATCCATTGTTTTTTTGCTCACCATGCCATTCCAGTTTGGACCCAGCCATATGCAGTCTTGATCCTGCACCCAATCGAACAGTCCAGCCCGAACTGCCAGGCCAGGTCCTCCCTGGACTGGAAACAAGCATCCTAGGACCGTTTTCGGGGTTTCACCCCCTCAGCCAGGATAGCTTGACTCCAGTGGCATGGAGAGTACGGGACCCACGTCTGGCCATACCCATCCCACTCAGGGTGATAAATGCAAAAGGAACAATTGAGGGACAGAATGCAGAACAATGTCATACATTCACCCCAGTACAGAGATCTGGGCCTAAATTCATCGTGTTTTTTGCTCACCATGCCATTCCAGTTTGGACCCAGCCATATGCAAATCAGTCTTGATCCTGCACCCAATGGGAACAGTCTAGCCCGAACTGCCAGGCCAGGTCCTCCCTGGACTGGAAACAAGCATCCTAGGACCGGTTTTGGGGTTTCACCCCTCTTCAGCCAGAATAGCTTGACTCCAGTGGCATGGAGAGCATGGGACCCACATCTGAGCATACCTGTCCCACTCGGGGTGACAAATGCAAAAAGAACACTTGATGGACAGAAGTGGCTGAGACAAACAACATCAACTACCTTTAGATTGTGCAGTCGTGGCGAAGAGAACATCACCCATTTAATTTGTATATGCCCGGCTCTATTAGACCTAGGGCACAGGCTGCTAAGGATACCATTTAACCAGCGGGACATTCGCTCATGCAGACAAGAGGTGATAGCATACCTTAAACCATCTGATATGGAATTGAATTGTATATTTATAAAATTTATGAGAGCAGTGGAAGCGATAATGACATATATTATGTGACCATACTTTTAGCCTTATGTAACGAAAACGTTCTTCTCGATTATATGAGGAAATTGTTTGTTCCCTATAAATGTAAATATGTAAAAACTATTTTAACAATATTAGTGATTTTACCAATAAGGGTAAAATTGATTTCTTTCATGATATTTGTATTCTTTCTAACATTGTAAGATTTTAACTAATCAACAATAAACTAACTCTTCCTCCTGGTGGTACACAGTGTGAAAAGGTTTTTTGGCATCCGCCCATGACATCCTTCTCCACAGTTTCTCTCACTACTACCCTCCAACAGTGCCCCTTATCTCTCCATAGCCCTTCTCTCACATGCATTTCATTTGTTTTATAGCACATATCAATGTAGGGTGTCAGAGCACTTTACATCACACACACATTATATTGTGACAATGAATTATACATGTGTAAAGTAGTCTATAGGAAATGTTACATAAGACAATGGAATGCAAGGTGTAGGAATCACATATCATCCATACTAGTAGGTAGCATATGTTAGCAGTGCTTGGTCTGGAGAAGCACAAACACAGGATGTAAAACGCAATGGTTGGGATTGGCTTTACTAATAAGAATGTTATCTACCCAAACAAAATCTTTTTAGCAACATTTGGAAGATGAAAAACAGGGGGGAAAAACATAGTGTTTTAACCTATACTATGCAGTTGACATGCAGTTCTTTAATGAGATAACTGTGATATATTTGAATTGCAAGTTATTGAACTGCAAATTACAAAAAGATCTCTGTGACAAAGGAGTAACCCACTGAGCTATTCACATAAAATACAGTTCTGTGATCTGCATAGTAGACATTCTTTGCAGCAGGCATAATTACCTTCTGCGCTACTTTATGATGAGTCAAAACTGTCACTAGACAAAACTTTGCTCTCTCTCTCCGGCAGGAACATAATTCATCAGCGTTATCATAACATTTTTATTGTTGCCTGAAAGCTGCTGGGTACTCAAGGAACTCGGCAGCAAGTGCTTCTAAACCACTAACCTATTTCTAAACACAAACCTCCTCCCCCACACCCTCCACACCCGTGGCTCCCACCTCCCCCCCCCCCCCCCAATGTTAGCGCCGGGTGCCACTCCACCTTCCAAAAACTGGCCCTGGGGTGAACTGTCACTGTGAGAGAAGGACAAAGGCTGATTTGACTTTGGTTGGTCCATTCTGTAATGGGGTAGACAAACAAAAAAAAAACAATGGTATGGAACAAGGTTCAGGTTAATTAAAAAATGTGTAAACGATGACTTTTTTAGCTGTCCAAACTGATGCTGGGTTTGCACTGCCTCATAAGTCGGTGGAGGAAGGAGCACAGCTCAGTGAGGCTGATAAGAAGCAAAAGCTGCCACATCTGGGGAACGCACAGGTGCAGAGCGAAAACGTAAATAAACCAAAACGCAAGCTCCTAATTTGAATTCACTGCTGGCCCCCAGTCTTGCGAGGAACCCTCCAGCCCACTTAGGGACATATGAAGGATTTGGGGGGCCCTGGGCTAAACATATTTGGGGCCCCTGTGAGGAACAGATTTGGATTCATGATCCATTTTCAGCTCTTTCATGCTGTCTTTGGCCAAGTCACTGACAGTGCACAGGCACACTCGTCCAAATTCTAAATGTGTATGCATCTAATATTCAAGGATAGTGAAGTGTGTTTCCAATATTGCAACACAGCAGCACCACGCTAATATTGCTGCAGATTATCTCTGTGGCATGCTCCCATTTCTCATATGTGACGCCGTTTCGATCCAGAAGAACTTTTTTATATGGATGTTGCATTAATCAGAAAACATTTCTCTGCAAAATGTCTGTAATAGACTTTCACACAGCACACACATTAAAATAAATTAAATAAAACGGTATTTATTACAATACGTTTAAGAATTATTCAAGTTCATCAGGGCCAGACTCTCTGCAGAACAGAGCTGGCTCTATCAGGGGTCCCCTGAAAGGCTGGGGCCCTGGGGGCAGAGCTCACTTTGCCCATGCCTAAAACGTCTGTGATAGTGTGCAGTTCTAAATGAGTGCCTCGTGTTACCCCGACAAGTAGCAAAAATAGTTAATTTTCAATATAGCATTAAGCCTGGGCAAAGCACTACGCTACGCTCGCGTAGTTTGCGAAGTTCGCGCTACTTTGCAATACGCGAATTGCACGTAGCACAGTGCGAACACGCATAGCGTAGTGCTGCGGTCATTTTTTGCTTGCTCGCGGTCCTCAACGTCAAGTTGGCGACCGCGAGCAAGCAAAATGACATCCTGGCGAGACTTTTTCCTTGTTCGCGATCAGCAACATCAAGTTGCCGATCGCGAGCATGGAAAATAAACCTCCCGGCAAGATTCCCGACGCGAGGAGGTCAGGTTTCTCATTGCGAGTGGTCGCGTATGCTCGCGACCGCTCGCGATGAGAAACTACCAGTTCGCGTTGAGAAAGCTTCCGCTCGAGTAAAAATCTACTCAAGCAGCAGAAAACTACAGCTCGCACTGTGCAAGATGCCATTTTCAATGATTGCACAGTGCCGGTTGCTTGTCCGCACTGCGCAGTCATTGAAAACGACATCTGGCACAGTGCGAACAAGGTACTACGCAGTTCGCGAAGTGCTACGCGTAGCTCGCGTAGTGCGAACTGCACTTTGCGTAGCTCCGCGAAGTGCTACTTCGCGAACTATGCCCAAGGTTATATAGCATAGAGACTCTGTGGAAAAATACCTTCATTAGATCTCTTTCCTTTCTTTGGTGTGGATGTTATAAAACTTAAAATATAGGTATAAGATTAGGAGGTGGATTCCCAGTTTCTGCGAAAACATATAAGCCCATGACCAGGCGGGGGTGTGGGGTGTTGGGTGGGAGGGATAAATTTAATGTTATTGTTGCTTACAGTTGAAAACATTACAATGATATATGCAATTTTTGTGATAAAAATTGTACGATAAGAATAGAAGTAAATAAAAACCTATGATAAGTGAAATTGTATCCTCGTCGGATGGAAACGAGAATATTGTATTTTGTGATACACCTGTAGGACGATGTACTGTTATTACGGAAATGCCAATAAAAACAGTATAAACAAAAAAACGTTAAATATCCAGGGAACAAGGCTTGCAAAGCCCAATTTTAGTATGAAGAAACAAAACATCTTTTCTGATGCTTCTGGATACCTCCCACAACTAATATGTCTGCGGGGCTCAAAGCCTGTGTGGGTCAAAGCCTGCGGGGGTCAAAGCCTGTGTGGGTCAAGGCCTGCGGGTTTATATTTCCTTAGACATGTCTCCTAATCTGTAGGGAAAAAATGGGACTCTTCTGACGCGCATTTCACCACAGTTTGTGCTCTCTGACCCCTGTCATTCCCTCCCCGGCCAGGCCTGTTTTTAAATCCTCCAAAAAAAGAACCTCGGAGGACCTAAAATACATGACACTCTGTTTTCTTACATGATAAAACCGACTTTAAGCCAAGCAAAATGTCACCATCCATTTCCTTATATTTAAACATTCTGGGAGTTAGATTGACAAGTTCCGAGTTGACATTAGTTTCCAAAGACTTTATGCGGTATGCTTTTAGGGACAAAGGGGCTAATGAGGCATTCAAGGTTCCCCCAGAGAGGCCTCGTTGTCGGTGCATTGTGTGGCACGGCACCCTGTCGGTGTGTTTAGATTGGCCTGCAGAGCCTGCACTGAGACAACAAAGCCGGCCGACTCCCTCCTGCTGCTGGCAAACACCGCCATTGTTCGCCCTCCCCATTCACGGGAATTAATGCATTCTGCGGGGGTAATTACTGCAATAATGAAGGGAACTGTCTGAATTACATGCCATGTGCCGTGTTAGTGGGCTTTAAGTGCTCAGGTACCCCCGGCTTCATTGTTCCTCGCGAGCAGGCCTACGCTTTACAGTCCTCTGTGTTTTGGGGGTTGTGTATCTTTTCTGTTTATTTTACCTTTTGTTATGTATCCGGCTAGATTGCTGTGCCCGAAGAACGCACGTTTCATGGACCTGCTACTTTTCCCATACTGAGTTTTGCTTATATGTTTTTTAAATGGATCCCACACATTTCACTGACTTTATTGTTATACGATGTACTTTTGTTTTCTTCCTGGTGTCCTGAATTTCTTAAATTTTGAAACTAAAAAAAATTACGACTGAATTTTGATCAAGGACATTGTCTTTATTGTTTATCTTTTGGGCCTTGTCTGAATGGTGCATTCGAGACTTTTTGTGAGACGTGGAAATGAGGAAGCAGCTTTAGTTTTACAAAGCACTCAGGTAAGCGGGTCTAGCAGAATTTGAAAGACGTGTTTAGAAACATTTTGAAAAAAAAACATAAGGTTCCCTATGGCCTTATGTCTAAGTGCATTACAGTTGGACCCTTGGCTTTTTACGTCTTTTGTATTTTTAAAACGATCAAAACTTGGTTTGGCATGCACTCTGATAATTCTTGGAAATATTTCTATTGAAAAACCTTAAAAGCGCTGCTCTTGTCAATAATAACAGCTTTCCTTTTTGATGACACCTGTCAAGTAAGTTGCATTTTGCCTTGTTCATACTCCATCTGAATCATTTATTCATTTATGGAACTTTCTTTTTCACCGACCACGCGCTCATACCACGCCGGGGTGCTTTCTTCTGGTTAAATATCAATCCAGCGTCACAATGAAAATCGTAAAAAACTTGTATTTGTTGGAGGTAGTAGTTGTTTTTAATCACTAGATACATAGCCAGTAATTATACTGCAGTCAGAATACTGACTTGTGGATAAAATGTAGGTGCTTGAAGGATGTCACGACATTTTATGAAAACCCTTGTCTAGAATCCCTAAACTGTAGCAGTAACAGAGGCGACTGGGAAGCAAACCCCGCCCTGTTGAAAATGTTCAAATCTGCACCCCCCTCGCCCCATTTCAAGTCTTTTTCTATTTTCTTTGTTCCTTCCATTCTTTTCTTAGTCTCTCCCTCTTTTTATCTCTCTCTCTCTCTTCGCACCCTGTACCTGCTGCCATAAAAGGCGAGCTGGTCACCTTCAGACACCTGCCTCGATGGCTCCTCCTTCTTCAGTAGCTTCACTGCCTAGTGCATGAGGGACGGGATTGCCAAGTTAAACTGCATCAATTTACATACAGTATTGATAAACAAAGCGGTTTCTTTGCTAAGGTCACACAAGTCGGTGTCTGTGGCGCCAATTTTAAAAATATAACACTGGGCGTTAGCTAAAATAGTGTTAAAAAAACAGTGAGGGGCACAAATATGTATGACCCCAATGGGCCACTGCACCTTTAAACATCAATGCTGCTTAAAGTTCCTATCAATGCTGTGGGGTATTTTTACAGGAATACTTCTTATTTATGATTCAAGCACAGGACTTTCTTTCCATATGCGATATTATTTGTGGAATTGAATTCCAAATAATATTCAAAAATGGTGCCTTCACACATTATATGCTCAAGGGTTAGTGTGTTTCTAAGGACCACAACTTGGCATATTTTTGTTGTGTGGAGATTGATGCTCTCTGTGTTTCTGTAGTAGCGGTCCAACCCTGTCTTAACATCAAGTATTTTCAAAATTCTCCCTTTTTCGATTTATGATGATTCTGTATTTTAGTAAAGAACTCAAAACACAAACACTTTTTACTACATTCCCCTTATCACTCACATATTCGTTTGTGCTACAAAGGTCAATTTCTTAATTACTCTTCAGTTCAAATATGTTAATTTAGCCAAAAAGTCACCTGATGTTTGTTTGGTGAGCAATTGTAAGACATACTTAGTGCAGAATGGAGAAAAGAAGCCTCATATTTTACTCACATAGATTTTTTATTTTGCGTTCTAGGAGAGATTTTGCGACATGTTAAATCCTATTTGGCCAATGGTACTATTGCAGGTTAGGTGTTACAGCCTCCCCCATATTATCTCTGTGTTGTGCTTAGCTTTATTATGGCTTTTCCGGTCTGTCATAGGATGTTTGTCATTAACCATAACATTCTTTTAAAATATTTGTTAGGGATGAACAGGGGGTCATTCCAAACAGGTTGTGGAACTGAAACAGGGTGATCACCCCAAAACATGGATTTTCTTTTCATAAGCGAAATAAGTATATTTTTTCATAAGGAAATAGCCAATGAGTGTTTGCCAAAACACATCAAAATGCAGTAAGGTTGGAGTGAAGTGTGACACATGTAGGACTTTTATGTTAACTACATATCTATACTTAAGAGCGTTAATCCATGATATCATGATCTCTTCACATCAAGAGATCAGTTGCGTGGTCCTTAGTATATCTCTAGAGAATGAGGGATCTGCTCCCAGGTAAATTAGTGTAATCCTGGCATTTATTGGATATTTATGTAGGATCCTCACCCACAAGTACCACCTGTGGCATGCATCATCATCGGATGCTCACCCACTGCACCAACTGTGATTGGGTGAGCTCCCCGCAGTTTGTGAGAGGAACTCTTATAATAAGAACAAGGGATTATGAGTGAATTAAAAATGTCTTCCAGATCCTAACTACTTTTACTATGAAGGTCCTTTGGCAGAGTGAAATACAGTGAGATGTAATGTCGGTACGATAACCTAGAACACCAATAGGTCGACATGTTTCAGCCTGTGATATACCCCCAACGGACAGTAGGCTTTCTTCAGGACCAAGAGATGTGTTGAATCACTATGATTCGTGGATGGCATTTCCAACTTTAGGCTAGTGCAATCAGACAAACAACATGAAGCATGCACACAAACATAGAGACCATAATGTAACTTTTCCTCTTTACGGTCTCTGCTGTGAAAGAGAAAATATACAATTAAATTTAATTCAGTGAAGATCATTTATCTCCTTTACATAATCTTGTCTCATGCTTTGGCGCAACATGCATATGTGTGCAACAAGGCACGCAAACACTTGGGGTCACCCCTCCATCACGCCGATAAGGTTCAATCTGTACATATATATATATATACACAATTAAAAGCACACACAATATAAGAAAAATTATATTAAATGAAAATAAAGCGACAAACAGCGTAAGGCATGCACACATGAGTGTAAAAAAAAAAGGTCTCATCTGTGACCTACATGGCCTAAATTGTATTTAGTTAAAGGAACAAAGGTCTGGGAGAGGCCACAGGGTCCTCAGGTAGCCTGGGCTACTATTATTTAAAGTGTAGCTTAAGTCAGGGTTTTAGCAATGAAGAGGGTGTAGCTTAAGTCTGGGTTTTAGTAATGAAGAGGGAGTCCGGGTAGGACCAGGAGGACAATGTATGCCGGGACACAAGGATGTTTGAATGACATTGCATTTATTAACATAATAAACGGAATATCATCCACTAATAATTAGATAGGCCTAGTGCTCACACATATACAGTGACAAGGTGCGTGAAGTGATAGGTGCTGGTGACTTAAAATTTACATCGCATTGACAACATTGTACAAAACTCCCAAGGTATTATGTTAAGTGAAGGAGTTTTGGTTGTGAGAGTCGACGGCTCGAGGCAGCCCCAGTACCTGATGATGCTCGACTCCACCAGGAAACGCTCCATCTGTTAACACGACGCGTCCCCTTCGGGCGCTCCGGTACTTCCCTGATTGAACCCACGGATACCCAGCCCTTAGCCACTCCCTGATTGAATCTACGGATACCCTGTCTTGAGTCGCTCCCTGTTTTTCTTGCAAATCCTACCGGCTCACACGTCCTTCGGTTCTGATGATGATCTCTTAATAAAGGAGATTGAAACGCCGTCGACTCTCACAACCAAAACTTCTTCACTTAACATAATACCTTGGGAGGCTACCTGAGGACCCTGTGTCCTCTCCCAGACCTTTGTTCCTTTAACTATTTATGACCCCTGGTCCTACTACTGGGGTACCCTTGTTCTTTCTACATACTAATTTGTATTTAGGCGTCATAAGGCAGTGGGGGTGGGCGATCCCTGAAGTCACACACTGGGAGATAAGAAAAAGATGACTCGTAATAGCCTGGTTCACTGTGCGCTCGTTACCGCATGTCCAGGTAAAATACCCCCCCTTCACTTACTTCCTCCAGGGAATTCTATGATGACTGGTAGAGAGTTTAGGAAGAATGAAGCCTGAACGTCTGTATGTGTGTAAGACTATCTTGCCCACATTTATTTTATAAGCAGACCATTTGCTAAACGCTTTAGAGAGGCTAGTCCATGTTGACATTAGCCTGGAAGTAATGATGTAATGTTCAAAGACACTAGGGAAATTATCAAAACTAAATTCTGCTAAGGTGTGGGATAGGTTTGGTCTGCCCATTCTATCCCATCAGATATTTTTCCAGGCTCAATAGATAAGAGATCTGTATACCATGGGAGCCTTGTTTATGCTATACATAACTCTTTGTCAAAAGACATTGTTTTCATAATAAAACAAACATGACCAGGATAATAATTTACCCAACAGAAAGTTGTGGCAGGATCTTTTTCCGCATCTTCCTACGCGTTCAGCAGGTCAGGAACATTGTATCCACTAGAAAATCCCTTCTTCTCCACTCACTATGCTCGTGCTGCTCCACAACAGCTTCCCTCTTCAGTGCCAGGCCACAGAGCACCTTGATCAGTGAGGATGCAGTGGCAACATCGCTAACCGCCATGTTTGTTGCTGTAGACGTGTGGGTTTTCAAACGCAGTTAGGAATTATGGGGCAGGTTTTTCCTGGATGACAGCTAGAAGAGCACTGCATGAGGGAAAGTGATGCCAAAGCCGTTAATAAAGAATACAATAGTAATTCATATCATCTAGTAACATAAATGTTGTTAGTGCACTCCTTGATTGCTGGTGCCCATGTAAACCGATAGATCAAATCCATACGTAAAGTTTAGCCAAAAAGCATGGCACTCCAAGGATGTTGAAGTTCTGCTTATTTTATTAAATCAAAGAAGTAAGAGAAAAACACCAACATGTTTCATTGCTGGGACAAGGACTTGTGTGGTTGAAATGTGTTGTTGTTTTTTGCTTGTTCCTTCAATTTAATAAAATAAGCTGAACTTCAACACCACTGAAGTGCTGTGCTTTTTGGCAAAATATATATCTATATACACACTTATATATACATACATATATATATATTATCTATAGTTAGGACCTATTTTCCATAGGAAATCCGCAACATTCTATTTGGAATAACGTTGGCGCCGGTTGACGAATCCTCGCAAAATTTTCAAAACTTTTGGCCAGCTCTGCCCCGCTCCTCCCCTGAAAGTTTTGCGGTGATCCATCAAGCGGGGGCCGAGAAAAAAGGGGCGTCCCAAAACACGTTTTCCCCATGCAATTTCCCTTAGGATCTGTTGTCGCAGCTACAGCCCGAACCGCTGAACGGAATGACACCAAATTTGGCAAAGAGGTAGTCATCAGTTCGGACTCGTGCCTTTTGCATATATGGTGTGAATCTGTTCAGTAGTTCCTGAGAAAATTAGGGTAAAAAAGTTAGTGATATCTATGGCCGCGGAGGATCCGCGGACCGTACCCGCACCGTAAGCGCACCCTCCCCAACATGAGCGCGCACCCTCCCGATCACGCGCTGAATGCTAATTGGCTGTCGAGTGTCTCTCTACATTCGAAACCAGGAACTGTTGGCAGCCATTTTCTGCCTCGGTAGAAGCGAGGCTGATTAATTAAGGGGAATAAGTGTGTAAAACATATAAAGGGGGCAGAGTGGAAATACTCTGACGCTCTAGAGGGGCTTAGGGGGTCCCAGAAGGACCCCCTGGGGCCCCCCTTTTTTAAAAAAAAAAAACGGCGAAATGCGCGCATGGTGCGCGCATCCTATCGCGTTGGATGCACGGATCCTCTCGCGGTGGGTTCGCGGATCCAAGGGAAAATAAATGAAATTGTTGGGAGATAAAGATTAAGCTTAAGTGTTTTGTTCTTGAGTGGCTCTAAAAAGAGCCGTTGTGTTCATTGAGAGTTTTGGTACTTATAAGTAAGTACCTATACAGAGTCTAAAGTTGTTGAGGAAGACTCTGTTTCCTTCATCAGTAAAGTGTACTCCATCTCTCCTATACATCTCTTGCATATGAAAGCGCAGATTGTTATTGTAAATGGACCCCATTCTGTAGTCTCGGAGAAAAGCAGAAACAGATTTATTCACATGTTTCCTAGCTTTCTCAATCTGTGGACAAAAATGATCGGACCAGTTCCATTTCTGCCTTTGGCATATGTTAGAGTACACAAAGGCAGTTTTAGGGAAAAGTGAAATCAGTTGTGCAAAGGTGTCCTTCATAAGCATTTCCAGACCTACCCCAGTCAAAGTGTCTAGGTCATTGGCACCACAGTGCACTATTATGAGGTCAGGGTGTTGGATTTGCATGAAGGATTTCACCAATGGCATCAATTGGTGCCACTTTAACCCTCTCTGTCCAATCCATTTAATGTCTACATTTGGCAAACCTAGGTCTTTGTGAATGCCTTTTTATTCTGCATACCTTTGGCTCCAGAAAATGTAGCTGCGTCCCACAATCCACACTGTAAGCATCTTGTAAGGAGGTCTGGATGCACTCAAATGGTCTCTGAAAATGAAATGGCAGTTTGGAAAGTAAGATGTTTCTAAAATGGTGGCTAAGATGAAATTTTGAAAAACGACAAGAAATTATTGGTTGTTCAACAACCTTCTACACTGAAAGGTAGGGTGCATGTTTCTGTTTTTTAAACGCATGATTCTTATTGGTTAACAAAAAGTGCATGAAAGGAACATTATATATGATAAGCTGATATGTTGAGAAGTCAAGCACACTTGCTGTTTTGATTAGCAACATTGTGTGTGCTGAACTTGTGACCTGTGTGCTCAGTACATTGTTCCATGACCTGTTTCTATGGTAATGGGCAGAAGGCAGATTGGGGGAAGGGTTGAAGTTTATGTCATTTGGAAAGGGTTGAAATGTTTAACCAATAGAAATGTGTGTTTGCTTTTGAATTTATGTGGGAAGGAATGTGATTTGATGTTTACATGTATATGTGTGGTAAATGAGAGGGAAACTTTGCCATTCTTTGGTTCTGCTGACAGGTGCACAGTGCAGAGATTCTGTATAAGAAAATCTGGTGTGTGACTGATATCTGGTGTGTGACTGATATACTTCTTAATCTACAAAACATCTTGAAAGGTGAGTTATTTAATTGTGAGGGGATGTATGTAGACTATTTTTATTTTAATCAGACTAATGTATTGCTTCTGCTAAAGTGTAGGGAGTACTTTTTTTTCTCTACAATCTTATTGACAGTGTGTGTGCATGTAGAAACCATTTTGTGATAAGGATTTGTTTTTTCATGTGTTTGTAGACAGATAACTATGCAGTTTTTATATTTTGGTAGAATTTAGAAACCAGTCATTGTTTATGAATTTGTGAAATGAGTTATGTTTCTGGAGTAAAATGTAGTACTCTTTGTAGATGAAGAAATGTGTTTTGGTATAGTGCAAGGGATAGTGTTGTTTGTCTAGAAACACACAGAGAGCCTGTGTGCATTTGGGAACCACTGTGAGAGAAACATTTAGTAATATCTTGTATTTGCTGACAGATAACTCTTTTAAAACCTGTTATGTTGTCAAGTTTTAGTAGCATGAGAAGCCAGTGTTTGCTTATGCGTTGATTAAATGAGTCAGGCAATGACACAAAAGTGCAGTTGTGAAATATGTAGATTGTGTGCAGTTCCCTTACCTCTTCCACTGTAGTGAATGAGTTTTGGTAAACTCCTAGGGATAGTGGTGCTTGTCTAGAATCACACTGTGAGTCTGTGTACATTTGGGAACCACTGTGAGAGAAGCGTTTGGTAACACCGTGTATTTGCTGATAGATAACTGTTTTAAAACATGTCATGTTGTGAAGTTTTAGTAGCATTAGAAGACAGTTATGGCTTATGCTTTCATTAAATGAGTTAGGTATTGACAGTAAAGTGTAGTCGTGAAATATATAGATTGTGTGCAGTTCCCTTACCACTTCCAGTGTAGTGAATGAGTTTTGGTAAACTCCTAGGGATAGTGCTGCTTGTCTAGAATCACACTGTGAGTCTGTGTGCATTTGGGAACCACTGTGAGAGAAGAGTTTGGTAACATTGTGTATTTGCTGACAGATAACTGTTATAAAACCTGTCATGTTGTCAAGTTTTAGTAGCATTAGAAGCCAGTGTTTGCTTATGCATTGATAAAATGAGTCATGATTTGACACTAAAGTGCAGTACCATGTAGTATTGTCTTCACTGCACCAGAGCTGACATTTTTTTTTTTTTTACCCAGGCACTGTCCTAGAAGTAGTCTGATGATTTAGTCAGTTTCTAAGTACTTATGTTGTGAACCATTCATTACCAAATATACTGCTTCAAATGTCTATGCAGTATGCATGTAGTTCTCTAACCACCTACACAGTTGTTTTCACACCTTCAATTCCCTAGTCAGTATCCATACACTTCTAGGAAACACCCTGTCAGTCCCTTTGCAGACTTCTAGTGACCAATTCAGGACCATGTAGTAATCCATTCACTGTGCCAAAACCCAAACAGTTATAAATTCACTAAGACACTCTCTTTACAGTACTCTAATGATTCAGTCACTGTCTAAGTATTCATGCACTGAGCCAGGCCTTAGCACATGGACTGCTTCAAACCCCTATGCACTATGCATGCAGTTTTCTAACCACCGACAGACTTGTCTTTTACACTTTCAATTCCCTAGTCAGTATCCATATAGTCCAGCAAACATCCTGTCACTCCCTTTGCACTCTTCTAGTGACCCATTCAGTACCAAGTACTAATTAATTCCCTGTGCGAAAAGCCTACCACTTATAAATTCATCCAGGCAGTCTCCTTGCTGTAGTCTAATCATTCAGTCAGTACCCAAGTACTCATGCAGTGAGCTGGGCCTTAGCACATGGACTGCTTTAAATGCCTATCCAGTATGCATTCAGTTCTCTAACCACCTACACACTTGTCTTTCGCACCTTCAATTCCCCAGTTAGTATTCATATACTTCTAGCAAACACCCTGGTACTCACCGAGTGTGTCTCCTTTTAGTAGTGTAATCATTCAGTTACTTAGCATGCAGTCTTTTAGTGAGGTAGGCTTTAGGGCATGAACTGCTTCAAAGTAGTATGCACTATGTATGTAGTGTTTTAATGATCGTCACACTTGTGGTTCAGGGCTATAGTTTCTTAGTCTGTTTTTATATAAAATGTGTTAATACAGTAATGGAATACTGTAAATTTGAAAGTTATTAATATACATTTATTTGTGATTCTTTTTTGCAGATACTGTTTTTCAACGTTAAAATTGAGAAATTATGCCAGAAAAAGAAAAGAACAGAGACAGGAGGATTATTTGAAGAAACATCAACCATAAGTATTGAATGAACAAGATAAAGTGGCTAAAAGGAAAAAAAAATTCTGGTAAGATCACGAAGCAATTTATTAAAAATGTGTGTAGGAGCAAACAGAATGTAGAGAATGCTGCAACTTCAGAAAAATTTGAAGTAAGAAAAAAAATCAAAAATAAGAGGAAAAGTAAAAAAGCAAATGTTCAGTCAAAGGAGATAAAGTATGGTAAAAGAAGACAAAATCAGTATAAGGAATTACGCAAAAAAATATTTTACAAGAGAGTAGTGCATAATTTGCTGAAAGATGTGAAGAAATATAAAAAGAGAGCTTTATTTTATAAAAAGAAGAAGCATATTGAAAGCAATGTGGAAAAGGCTTTTGAAGTAAAAAGGAAATTGTTTATTTTACTGTTAAACAGAATTCGATCACTAGATAAACCAATATATGTAATGAAGGCCAAAAGTAGGAGGAAAAGAGTTATTAATAAAAACAAAATTTGTGATTTTTTTTGGGAGAATGGTAACACAGTTCTAGTTCAGAGCCTTTTTTTAATGAAGAGAGTTATTCACTAAGTGAAAAATTATTGTATGCAGTTGACACCAGTGGTAGAGGTTATGAGGTTAGTGATGGTTGTCCAATGGAGAAAGAGAAAATGGTTGAAAGAAGTGATAGCTGATGAAGTTTTAGGGAGACGTGCTAAAAACCCTGTGTACACTTGTAGTGTTTGTAGTGTACGACAGGAATCTATTGAAAAATTATGTAGTTTTTTACAAGTCTATACTAAAAAAAGTGTAAAACAAAAGATTAAACTGTTGCAAGGACTAGACCCTTGCAGAGTGAGAAAACATACTGGTTTGCAAGGTCATTCTCTGGCTTGTCTTTCTAGGAAAGTTTGTGAAAGTGTTTTTCACCATTTCAGAATGCTGGCAGTACATCATACTCAAATGCGGAAGTTAGTGAGAAGGTTGTATTATGCAAAAAGTCCAGCACTAAAGTTAAGTGAGTTGAACAGTGCTCCGTTACGTGGGTCGGTTTCAGATGTGAAGCAGGTCTGTGAGGATATTGAGTTTTGTTACTTTGGGCCTCAGCAAGAGAGTGAAGAAACTGACACATTAGTAGAACAAAATATTGAAGACAATGTAGAACCTGTAATTACAGAAAAATTTGAGGATGAAATCACAAAGTTTAAGGTAATTTCAGGTGAAAGACCAAATGTTTCTTGTATTTGTTGTCGGTGAAATCACTATAAAAATCAGACTAGGGGTGTCAATCTGTATTTAAAAAGTGAAATAGAAGATAATGATAAGTGGATGGAATTTGCAACTTATTTGTTGGTAGAGGATTGTTTTGATTTGGGATGTGAGCAGCGTATTTGCAAATATTGTTATAATAAATCAGATGAGAATAAAATGCCTGCTAGAGCTGTTCATAATAATCTAGAGTTGGTTGTTATTCCTCCAGAGCTGATTGATTTAAATACGTATGAGTCTATTCTGATACAATGTGTTCACCCGTTTCAGGCTATTGTTCGTATGGAGCCCACAACAAGTAAATTACCTCCATCAGAGTTGCAAAGAGGATTGAAAGGAAGAGTTGTGTATTTACCATTAGGTTTAAGGAAAAATGTTAAAACTATTGGTGTAGATCATGCAGAAAATGAGCCACTAGTCATTCTAGTTAATGGTGTTCCTACTAAGAATAAGAAAATCTGGCAAGAGTTAGTGGATGTTAGAAAAGTGCAAAAGGCATCATTGTATCTGTTAAAAAATAATGAGTACTATAGAAATGTGTTTGTTGGAGAAGAAGAAATAGATTTAGCAGAAGATAGTGAAACATTAAGTGGACAAATTGAAAAAGTGGACATGTCCAGATGTGAAGAGATCTATGAACATTACAGTGTACATCCACTTCATTCCAAAGAGGTGATGGGGAATACAATTGAGTTGTTTCAAATGAAAAAAGCAACAGGAAGTCCCATGAGTGTATGGGAAGAGAGCTTGGAAGCTCGTTGTTTCCCGCAGTTGTTTCCAACAGGTAAAGGTGGACGATATGATGAATGTCCTGTGCAGATTCCTGAATCTGAATATCGGACAACAAGATTATATGCAGAAGATCAAAGATTTCGACAATGCATCCCGTATATGTTTCATCTTCTGTTTGAAAGTGACTTGTCTGGACTTTCATATGCAGTAAATCACATTTTAAAAACTGGAATGCATCTTCAAAATGTAACTGCAAAGGATTTTATGGATAAAGTGCATCAGAGAGATGATCATTTAGAATCTCAGTTGATTAATCTGATGGCATGTCAGCGCGGGACTAATGAATATTGGTACCGTCGACATGGAGAACTGAAATGCATGCTACGGAACTTGGGAACTCCTACATGGTTTGTTACACTAAGCTGTGCTGAGTATGCTTGGGATGATTTACTTGAATTTCTTCGAGAGGCAAATTCCAATATAAAAAATATTGAATACAAGACACCTGGAGAATTGTGCTCTTTGGATCCTGTCAATGTATGCAGATATTTCAATCATAGATTTGAAGCTATGATGTCTTTCATCTGCAATAAAAAGAATCCTCCTCTTGGAGAAGTTGTGGATTTCATTTGGAGAAAGGAGTATCAAGCAAGAGGTGCTCCTCACATACATATGTTGTTATGGGTCAAGGACGCCCCCAAATTTGGAACAGATTCAGATGAAACTGTTTTTTCTTTAATTAAAGATTGTGGGCCTCATGTAGGTATACAAATACCGGTCGGTAACGGCCGATTTTCGGTAATTATACCGTTACCGACCGGTATTTTGGCTTTTGAGATGTAGGGGGCTCATTTCTGTATTCGGTAATTTACCGAATCGGTAAAATTACCGAATCGGTAATTTTACCGATTCGGTAAATTCCGAATACAGAAATGAGATGTAGGGGGAGTGTGTGGGTGTTGTTTGGAGTCGGTATTTACCACCAACTAATAGTTGGTGGTAAATAATGAATGGATGTGTTTAAGCATTTTAAAGCGCTTAGAAGTGTGCAATGTGGCAGACATACATGCCCTTAGGGCATGTATGTGTGCCACATGTGCACACATGACCGAATCAGGGGTGCAACAGGGTGTCAATGTGACACCCTGCCACCCTTGCATGTGTTCCCCCCATTACCGAATCGGTATTTACCGATTCGGTAATGAGGCATACCTTCCCATCAATGGGAAGGTATGCCTCATTACCGAATCGGTAAATACCGATTCGGTAATTACCGAATTTTACCGAATCGGTAATATTTACCGACTCATTACCTACATAGCATTTACCACTTCATAAATACCGAATCGGTATGATTCGGTATTTATGAAGTGGTAAATGCAAGCCCACCTACATGAGGCCCTATGCTACATGTGCTCTTCCAAATAGCAGAGAAGAGAAAAACTTAAAACAACGAGTCTTATGATTTCAAAGCCATAGGTGTGGAAAATACTGTCGACGAAAGTACAAGTCAAAGGATAAGTTCTATACCAAATGTCGTTTTGGATTTCCACGTCCTGTATTAGCCAAAGGAAGAGTGAACAGTTTTCTGTCAGTTGTACGACATACCATCACAAGAAAGTCTCAGAAAAACACCTACAACTTAAGAAGAACCGAAGAATCAAAATACATAAATGACTACAATCCAGTTATTTTATCCATGTGGAACGCTAACATGGATATTCAGTATGTTGCGGACAATTCCATTGCTGTTGCTTGATATGTAACGACTTACATTACTAAATCAGAAAAGACTGAATTGAAAGAAATGTGGGAAGAGATTTCTCACGAGAAGACTAAGTAAGAAATTATACAGTTTCAGTTTGAAGATGTTATCGCATCGTGAAATTGGAGCATATGAATGTTCAGATAGGTTATCATCTGCAAGTCTATATTCCAAAAGTAGAAGAATCATTTGGGTGAGTCTAGGTCTTGCAGGAATGCGAAATCGGGTACTGAAATCTGTTCAAGAAATTGAAAATTTAGCAGAAAATGACCCTGAAAGTACAGATATTTTGAAAACCAATATGTTGGACACATACTATCCAAAGAGAAGTCATCATCTTGAGAACATGTGTTTCTATGAAGTGCTGCAAAACTACACTTTTAAACGGAATATTACAGAGAACATCAACGATGGAAAATATGGAGTTATTGGTTCTGAAGGATGTCTGGTGAAACAAAGGAAAGGAAATTTAATTAATCACAGAAAACTGAGTTGCGACACTGCTGACAAAAGGGAATTTTACTATTTAGCCCTTTTGCAAATGTTCAAACCATGGCGTTCTGAACTGGAATTACTTGGAGATTTTCCCAGCTATGAAGATTCATTTAATGCTTGTAAAGATAGCATACAATGCAGTGCATTCGCAAATTGTGTGAAAATGTTGAATGATGAAATTGATCAAAAAGCTACAATTGCAGCTGAGATTGCTAGAGACAAAGTTCTGCTGCACTGAGTCAAGATCCACTAGGACAACCAATTTTTGAAAATGAAGCAGCGATTGCAATGAATGAGGTGGAAACAGCAATGTATCAAGCACAAGAAGATGCAATACAGTTAGGAAACTTGGAAGAGCAACTAAATGTTGAACAGAAACAAATATATCAGCAAGTGAAAGAGCGGATTGACCATGGATTAATTCATGAAAAGAGAGTGTGCTCATGTACATCATTTCAACCTATCCGAATGTATGTGAGTGGTCAAGCTGGAACAGGAAAGAGTTTCTTAATTAAAGTAATTACAAGTTATCTGCAAAAAACAACTGAGTCACATTTGTCTTGTGTTGTCACTGCTCCAACTGGGTTGGCAGCACATAACATTAAAGGAATTACTTTACATCGTTTACTAATGCTGCCAGTAGAGCATGAGAACAAATTGGAATACCACAAGCTATCTGGAGAAGCTTGTTGTGAAGTTTCAAGAGTGCTGAAGAAAATGAAACTTCTCATTATTGATGAGGTGAACATGGTTTCAAACTTGATGCTTGCCTTTGTGCATTTAAGAATGCAGCAAATTCTTAAAACAGAGTATGACGTGTTATTTGGAGGAAAACACGTCATAGTTTTTGGAGATCTATTGCAACTGACACCGGTAAAAGGACAACCGGTATTTAAAACACTTGCCCATGAAGATACCAGAAAGTCTCTTGGCAGTGTTGGTAATGTGAACATTTGGAGTAATTTTGAATACAAAGAACTGACAACAAATATGCGACAGGCAAATGATGCTGAATATGGAAGTATTCTTCAAGATATAAGAATTGGAATTCTTTCAAAAAAAGGGAAAGAAGCTTTGGAGAGTCGACTACTTTGCAATGTCTTTCCAAATGAAAATGCAGTTGCTGCAAAAGTGTACGTGGAAATTGCTAAAAATAAGTCAGTGATTTGCTTAATGCCGACACTGCGTGAGTGTTCAATATTCAACGAAGAATTATTAAAATTGGAAAATGAAGAAATTGTTAAAATGGAAGCCATCGATAAAATACTACATGAAGGAATCACTATTATTTTGACGGGTAAGTTGAGATCAAAACTAGATTGTTTAGGAAAAAAAATATCTAAAACTGCTGGTTTGGAAAAGACACTGTGTGTGTGAGTAAACGGTCGGGTAATTTTAAGGCGTAATTTGGATGTAGAGAAAGGTTTAGTTAATGGTGCAATGGGTAAAGTGGTGGATTTTGTGAATTATCAGAAAAAAGAAGGAATTGAATTTTTAAAAATTAAATTTGATCAGATTGATGAAGTTAAAGAAATTGGTCGTTGTTCAGTTCGTTTTTTGCGTGTTAAAGATTTATATGTCCGTAGGAAACAATTTCCATTTTCTCTGGCATATGCAGTGACTATTCATAAATCTCAAGGATTAAGTGTAGACAGTGCATTGGTGAACATTGGATCTACTGTATTTAAAGAGGGTATGGCATATGTTGCTTTGTCGCGAGTCAGAACATTATCTGGTTTGTTTTTGATTGATTTTGATGAGACAAAGGTTACTGCAGATGCAAACTGTGTAAAAGAGTATAATAGGTTAAGAAGGATGTATGCTCCAAATTTAGGTCAATATCCTGTATTTAAAAAGCGTGTGGTTGGTCGAAAAAGAAGGTTAGAGAATATCTGTACTGAAGATGTCAAGAAGGGAAAAGAACAAGATAATGTTGTGATTGCAGGTAAAAAGAAATTGGACAGTGTTGAAGAGATTGTTGGTTATCAGTTTGAAAATAGTTCTGGTGTCAACAGCTATGCTAATGTAGTGGTCAATGTTGTTTTATATCTGGAAGGTTTGCAAGCACAAATTATGCAGAATCGGGAAAAACATTTTTTGTTCTCTGTTGCATTCTGTTTATGAAAAATTGACAACAGATAGAAGTAAAATACAATCTGTTTCAGATGTTCGTAATCTTTTGGATGTGTGTTCTGGTTCTACACAATTTACACAAAATATCCAACAAGATGCTCAGGAATTTTTAATGTATAAGCTTACAATTTTTGAAAATGAAGGTGTAGAAATAGAAAATATTTTTGGCCTTTCTTACAAATGGGAACATTATTGTGAAAATTGCATGTGTACATGTAGCACCAATGTAGACACTGAGAGATTTCTGTATTTAACATTACCAGACTGTAAATCAGTGTCTTTCAATAAATTAGTGAAAGGTGCAATTCAAAAAATGGCGTGTAGCCAATGTAAATCAGAAATGTTATCCACATTATTCTTAACAAATTATGGAAAATACATAATTTTAATGATGCAACGTTGTACACCTGATGGAAGAAAATTGGATACTTTAATAAAGCAGTTTGTAGCAACACAAGTATCAATATCAGGAAGGACTTTTGTAGCAATTGCAATAATTTTCCATGATGGTCCTTCCACCACGTCTGGACATTACACTGCCTATCTAAAATGTGACAAAGGCTTTACACTTTGTAATGATGCCCAGTTGGTTTTCAAACAACGTTTGCCTAGGGAATTACAAAATTCATACCTAATATTTTTAAAGCCAAAGTTTTAGGAAGATAATTCACTCTCTGAGGAATTTATTATTATAATTTAATAGGACTACCATTGGACAATAAAGAAGAAGTGCAAAAATACTATTTGGCCTCAAGGAAAGCTATATTTTTGAATTATGGACTTTTTGGTGGTCATTTATTCGGTGATTTTAATGCGGCAACAGTGATGAGTACCATTGAAATCACTATTTCTAGTGAAATTCAATATATTCTGAGAACAACAAAAAAGGCAAACAATTACTTTGGGGAAATTATGTTGTGTTGTAAAAAATGTATTATTATATGTTATAATGTTTTTTTATTCTTTCACAGATCCAAATTTTAAAAAAAGCAACTTTTAACAATTTATCTTTGAATGAAAAACAGCAAAAAATGAATACCATTTTTTATTCCTATTACTGTGAAGGTAAGTTTAACTAAGTCTCAATATGCAGAATGAAGAGGCCTGCAAGAAGCTACAAAGTTGAAACACGTTTCTAAAAAACACTGTTTATGTAGTTTTCAAATCTGACCATAATCAGATATCATGTGACCTGCAAAAAAAGAGATTTGAGGGGTTCATAATATTTCACGTTTTTAGCTGTTGAAGGACCGCAATCATTTCAATCATTCTTCTTTGAACATCTTTGCAGACAAAACTCTGTGCTTACTTTTATCATTCGCAAGCAAATTTAAAAACGGAAATATGTCACTTTTTGTAACATAGTTATTGTACAAGGTACTCTTTTATATTTACAAAGAGAGGAAAAGGCACTCTGTGCACTTTTTATACTCCATGTAAATACAACCTCATAATTTAGGACACTTTGTGTTGAAAGGGTGTTCTATAAGTGTTGTTGTGCATGATTGCATTTAATACTCATAGAACAAGACACATGTCTACTTTTATCAGAAATCATAAATCTCAATGTGTGTGTGAATGGTGCACCATTCTACAATTGGTGTAGGAAAGCACAACAAAGAGAATTGTTTTAATTTCTCCACATTTTTATATCTTCAATGCATGCTGAAATGTTCAGCATACATTGAAGGAGAAAAATGCATTTTCTCATTGTTTTTGTGCAGGAAGGTGTGTCTTCCTGTAGAAAAACAAACAGCACATGACACAGATATCCTTGCACTATGGTGCAAGGGTGCCTGTGTCACCACATGGCTGCAGTTTAAGCAGCCGTGCAGACAGAAGCATAGATTTTCAACATATTTATGTACATATGTTGCATCCCTGTGCTTCGGAAGTACTACAGCACACTGCAGTTAACCCCTTCGATGCGCGTGACGGTAATCCGCGCCATGCTGAAGGGGTTAAAGAGGTTACTGTGTGATGCTGCAGCACTTCCTTATAGTTCTGCACTTATACATTCACCATGCGCTACTAATGCATTCATTCAGTCAATTACGTACTACACATACATTCATCTAAACTTTCACACACTAACAAAGAAATGTAGCTCTTTTTTTAAACCAGGAAAGTTAGTTCTTACAAGAACTTTTTTTTTTCTTTCTTCTTTTTTATTTATTTTTTGGTTTTTCTAACAATTTTGTGATTTTTTTGGTTTTTCTGGAAAAAAACCCAGGAGAAACCAAAGAATGAACTTCAGGGACCAATAAAAAAAAAACTAAAAAACTAGCAAATATGACTTTCATGGCGGCAGCAGATCAGATCGATCGACTGCTCGCCATAGCACAAAGTCTTATTGCACTTAGTGCAGAGCACTTTTAAAAATTGAAATTGAGGACGGATGTCCAAGGTTTGGTCTGTTGGATGCACTCTTGATGTGCTCGGCTGCGATGAGGTGGATGGCGCAGGAGCGTTTCTCATCCGTCGGCACTCTTCTTTTGCAAGATTGTTTGGATGAAGGGTCCTCATGTGCTTCATCATACTTGCCGTGCCGCAAGAGTATTTCTTGTTAGGATCCCCTCTCGATAGGACTCTTTTGCAAATCTTGCATGTGACCAAGGTGGCATTGGTTTTATTCTGCCCCTCGGGAAAAGTAAAAAATTTCCATACCACTGAAGAGAAACATTCTTTGCGTGGTAACTCCGGCAAAAATTCATCCTCAGAAGTATGAGGTGATGCAGGTGATGCCTGCTGCCCTGAAGCCATTTTTGGTTGAAAAAAATTAGAGCTAAGTGTAAACATACTCTAAAACATCTTCTTCTCTCCAAAGAGGTGGTTCTCCAAAGAAGCTCAAAGAAGAATGATTGAAATGGGTGGGGTCTTTCAGTAGTTAGAACAGGAAGTGTAATGAACCAATCAAATCTCTTTTTTTGCAGGTCACATGGGATCCGCGCACCGTGCGCTTACGCAGCACGCACCCAGCGCGCATCCGCGAAATTGAATTAAAAAGAAATATAGGATTAGATGTCAAAATATATTAGTTTTAAGACTAGTTTAGAGTTTGTCTTCAATTAATATTCACATGAAATACATAAATATGTTTTTTTAAATGTTAAATACTTCGCGGGATCCGCGCACCCACCGCATCATAGACGCAGATGACGCATCGCGGAAGCGCGTTAACGTCACGTTACTTACATCGAACGTGTCGCGTATAGGCTGGGAGTCGCGTACCGGTCGCATTGAAATCGCGCACTAACCACGTACCCGACACATACCATGCACGGATGCTATCGCGTAGGGATCGAGAACGGTGCGCTTAGGGTGGACGGATCCAAAAACATGGAAAAAAATATATAAAATAAAGTTTTGCACAAATAGTTAAAAAATATTTTGAAAAATATAAAAACATATGTTTGAAAAACCCATTAAGTTCAAATGATATTTTTTAATTTTTAAAAGAATTGAAAAAATACATTTAAAAATGTTGATAAAAAAGTATTTAAAAAAAAATGTAATTAATGAAATGACACACTGAATTTGAAAAATATAGAAATCCAATCAAAATCATTAAACATGAAATCTTCAGAGATAAGTTATAGATAGGAATTAGCATTTAAAAAACCTTAGAAATTCACTGAAAAAACCATAGGTTTCAGGGGTGTTATAGTTAGCTGGACATTTCCCTCGTACAAAACCCTAGAAATTCCCCTGTTATAGTTAGTTCAGCTAACTATAACTCGCGCCCCCGCAATGCACTGCTGATGACGTCACATATTACATCACTCATGACATGGTCAGTGACATCACTGATGACATCACTGATGACGTCATCCATGTGATAAATTAGTGCATCTTCTCACACCCTAATATAACCTTTGATACACCGACTAAAAATTTCAGACGGCCATTTTGACAACCATGGATACTCCAATACCAATAACTACTCACCCACTCATTGACTCTTAGGTCTACATACATCTCCACTCACTCACCTGTACAGTCACTCATACTTACAGTCACTGTGCATTTATACACCTATATAGACACTCACACACCGCCAATCATTCATTGAAGTACTGACACATCTAGTCAGTCATGCAAATAATTAATCACAGTAAAATTTACTCACCTATACAGTTAAAAACACTCAAGTTCACTTAGTCATAAAAATACTAACAAATTATGTGTCTTCCTGCAGAAAAACAAACAGCACATGACACAGATATCCTTGCACTATGGCGCATACAGCCACTCCCAAAATCACACACTCTCACATATAGATAGTTATATACTCTTACACACATATACACTGCGTTTCACATATGTAGTTACTGACACATGTACAACTGAGATATACATTCAATCACTAACACACCCATACATACACTCACCCAACCATACAGTCCATCACAGATGCACTCTTAAAACCATGCACCCACTGAATCACCCACTCACACATCTAGTCACAGAGTTATACACACCCTACCCACACAAACACTCAGGCACCCATACAGATACTCAGACAACCAATCAATAACCCATATAGACACTCATATAGCTATTCACAAAACCATGCAGCCACTTATACACCAACACACAGACACATACAGACATTCACACAGTTTAGTCACTAGTCTGCAGTAAGATTCATTTAATGACTCACTTATAGAGTCAGTTACGCACCTAGAAAATCATCCATTCACACACTTGTACACCCACTTATTTTTCAACAGGCCTTTCCCTTTATATATTAAACATATTAAAACTGTTCAGAAACACATACTCAATGGATGATGTCATCAGTGATGTCAACAGTGATGTCATTTGAGATGTCATCAGTGATGTCACTGACCATGTCATGAGTGATGTAATATGTGACGTCATCAGCAGTGCATTGCGGGGGCGCGAGTTATAGTTAGCTGAACTAACTATAACAGGGGAATTTCTAGGGTTTTGTACGAGGGAAATGTCCAGCTAACTATAACACCCCTGAAACCTATTGTTTTTTCAGTGAATATATATATATATATATATATATATATATTACCTACTGGCGGTCGCCAGTAGGTAGTTATAGTTAGGACCACGTTTCCATAGGAAAACCTCAACATTCTATTTTGAATAACTTTGGCGCCGGTCGACGAATCCTCGCGAATTTCTCAAAATAGGTGGGGCGCTACGCTCCGCTCCTACCCTGAAAGTCTCGGGGGGATTCGTCAAGCGGGGGCTGAGATAAAAGGGGGGTCCCAAAACGCGTTTTTCCCATGCATTTTTCCATAGGACCTTTAGAACGAGCTACAGCCCGAACGGCTGAACAGAATTACTAGAAATTTGGCAGAGAGGTAGTCCCTAGGTCAAGGAAGTGCCTTTTGTAGGTTTGGTGTAAATCTGTTCAGTAGATTCTGAGAAAATAGCCTTTAAATCAATATATATATCTGAGCCCGCTTACGGTACGCTTACCGTACGCTTACGGTAAGCGTACGGTGGCGTGCGCGAGCGCGATTCTGATTGGCTCTTAGATCTTAGTAAACATTCGAATCGGCAGAAACCAGGAAGCGGCGTCCGCCATTTTGTCTACCGCACTGAGTGTTATGTATCAAACATGATGGCCAAAAACATGTTACGGGGATGTTTTGACAACTCCCTCTCACATAGTCATGTTGAGGGAGTCCCCAAACATCCCCCAAGAGCAAAAACGGCATTATTTTTTTTTCGGCAATTTCGCGGGGTACGCTTACCGTACGCTTACCGTAAGCGTACGGTAAAAAAATAAAAAAAAAAAAAACACTATCCACACTTTCTCCACCCCTTGTGCAAATGGTGGCCGAAGGCCACCATTTGTGCATGGCTTATCAGAGCACAGAAATTTCCCAAAAAATTTCAACAGATTACCTATCACAAGGAAGCGCATAATATGTCCTCCATGTGCGCACGGTGCGCGAAGCGCATCGTGCGTACATGGCCCATCTAGCGTAACGTGGGCACGGCACTAACTGCGTAAAGTGGGTGCGCGGTGCGCGAAGCGCACCGCGTGCTCACTGTGCGCGCACGGTGCGCGAAGCGCACCGTGCGCGCACGGAACGAACTGCGTTAAGTGGGCGCGCACGCCACGAATGGCGTAAAGTCACTTAGCATTTAAAAAACCGTACAAAAAAAACTGAAAAAACCATAGGTTTCACACACGTTATAGTTAGGAATTAGCATTTAAAAAACCTTGCAAATTCACTGAAAAAACCATAGGTTAAACACATGTTATAGTTAGCGGAAATTTTACTGATAAAAAACCAATGAAATTGCCCCGTTATAGTTAGTGCTGGCAACTATAACTCACGCGACCGCAATCTTCTGCTGATGACATATGTGTCTTTATGAAAAAAAAATATTTGTAATATATGTATAGCTAAAAATGTATGGAAGAAGACATGGGCAAATAAGTGTCTAAATACAGTATTAGCATCAGCAGAGGATTGCGGTCGCGTGAGTTATAGTTGCCAGCACTAACTATAACGGGGCAATTTCATTGGTTTTTTATCAGTAAAATTTCCGCTAACTATAACATGTGTGAAACCTATGGTTTTTTCAGTGAATATATATATATATATATATATATTCAATGAAAAAACCATAGGTTTCACACATGTTATAGTTAGCTGGACATTTCACTCGTAAAAAACCATTGAAATTCCCCCGTTATAGTTAGTTCAGCTAAATATAACTCGCGCGACCGCAATCCACTGCTGATGACGTCACATATTACATCACTCATGACATGGTCAGTGACATCACTCATGACATCACTGATGACATCTCAAATGACATCACTGATGACATCACTGATGACATCCTCCAGTGAATATGTGTCTTCCTGAAAAATAAATATTTTTTATATATGTATATCTAAAGGTTAATGGAAGAATAAATGGGTAAATAAGTGTCTAAATTGATGTTTTTTTTTGTAAAATTAATTGTATAACTGACTTATTAACAGTATCTTAGTGAATACAGTGATGTAATATGTGACATCATCAGCAGTGGATTGCGGTCGCGCGAGATATATTTAGCTGAACTAACTATAACAGGGGAATTTCAATGTTTTTTTACGAGTGAAATGTCCAGCTAACTATAACATGTGTGAAACCTATGGTTTTTTCAGTGAATATATATATACATACATATACATTCCAGCTTCCAAATCACCAGCCCAATGCACTCTCGAACGGGTGCCTGTCAGTGCGGGGGTGCTCCAGCATAAGCATTCAGCTCCAAACTCCACCGGGTAATAGTCCCCTCAAAGGAGGACAGCACTTTCATAACTTTTATTCACAACGGACTCAAGGCACACAGACGCATTTCGGCAACCGCCATTCTCGATGTTAAGCGAGAAGGCCGAGGCCGCCATTATTTTATACATGTATTCGACAAGTTCAGTGTGCATTTCCGGATACTCAACATAGTAGAGGGACTACATGATAAAATCACACCATATCATCAGTGCTGTGATTCCGCCATTTTTAAATATACGCAAACGGTCAGGAATCTCTGTACCTGCCCTGCCATACAAATTCATAGCAGAACCAGCAACTTAAATCATTACAAATATATATTTGATCAAGGCAGGGGATCCTGCTGAAACACGTCATAGCCCCAAGCAAAAGAAAATAAAGGATTTATACCTCAAGTTGGAGATTGCGGTGTCGTCATTCCGGTGCAGCAGTAGGAGTGCTGGATTAGTTCATTGATATATATATATACTTGGGTGTTGAATTATATATATCTATACTTCTGTGCAGTATACACTTAAGAGATGTTCTCTGATCGGTGTACTACAGGGACAATCTCTTTGTTTGTTTTTGTATGGTCTAACCCGTACAATGGGGTTGTTTTTAAGGGGGATCCCTGCATTCAGTCATCAGCCTTGGGTACTTATACCATGTATTGTGATAAATTTTATCATAGCCCCTTTCTACTTTGGAAATTGGGGACTTACAAGGCTGATACCAAGACGACATATTTTTAAATGTTAGTTTTTCACACCCACTTTTTTCACATACTCTAGCACTGAGCACTTATTTTTGGCATTTGTATTGAAGTACTTGGTTCACAATGTTTATAAACCCAGGCCTAATCGCATATTAGTAAATCGTTCCCAAAGATTCATTTCAGTCGAACAAATTTAAGATGCATTACTCCCAGTACACACAGCACTTTATCCATCAATGAGCTAGTAGAGTCACTACATTGTTCGTTAATAAGGGTATTGGTACCTAGTATCACGAATTTTCATTTACTTATACCGTTTTTTGCTATAGATCTATTGAGAGCATTCTTTTTTAATTGTTCTCTCATGTTGTCTTTTATTGAAACCCTATGAGTTGTTTTGTAGCCAAGTCGATACATTGTATATATTTGTATATTTAAGGATAAGATCCAATGTTTTAGCAAAACCAAATATATTTGATCATGTGACTAGCAATTGCACTACCTGTATTGGTATATGTATTTTTATGGCAAATTTGATTATGTACAACTTACAAGTTACAACGATTATATATTGCAAAGAATTGTATCTTTTCTAATATCATGCCTGGAAAACGACAGTTAATGGTCTTAATATGAATCAGTACGCTACAGTATTTCTTCTATTTCCTTTAGCAATGCCATTTGATTATTCTCAGGTGGTGGTTGGTGTTTTTTCCTTTAAATACAGTGTTATTGCACGTAACGTTGTCATGTGAGCAAGGGCCGAGTGGCTCGAAACGCGTCATGGACTAGGCACGTAATTTATATCCAATAAACAAGATTTGAAAGCATCGGCGAGTGAAGTTGTCCGTTCCTGCAGCTGTGCGCCATTGCACTTTGGGAAGTTTCTTCGATATATATATATATATATATATATTACCTACTGGCAGTCGCCAGTAGGTAGTTATAGTTAGGACCTATTTTCCATAGGAAATCCGCAACATTCTATTTAGAATAACGTTGGCGCCGATTGATGAATCTTCGTGAAATTTTCCAAACTTTTGGCGGTCTGCTCCTATCCTGAAAATTTCATGGTGATTTGGCAAGCAGGGGCCGAGAAAAAAGGAGGGTCCCAAAACGCATTTTCCCCATGCATTTTCCCATAGGACCTGTTGACGCAGCTACAGCCCGAACTGCTGAACGGAATTACACCAAATTTGGCAAAGAGGTAGTCCTCAGTTCAGACTCGTGCCTTTTGCTTAAATGGTGTAAATCCGTTCAGTAGTTCCTGAGAAAATTAGAGTTAAAAAGATAGATATAACTGGGCGGAGCCTAACCACACATCTCATCGTGAGATCTGATCGGCTGTCAGCACTTCATCCAAGAAGTGTTGGCAGCCATCTTGGGACCAATATACATGATAGCACCTCATTAAAACGCATTGCAGTTAATAGAAGGTTTTAAGACTTTAGTTACATTATAAATCATTTGTTGATGGTACCATACTCATTTTAGGAATTGTGGTGTGTTCTAAGGTGATTTTACCATGTGAAAAAGCCTTCTGCTGTGATATCATGAATCATGTTTGAGAGAAAACTATTTTCTCATGCTTTTCCCACAGAGGTTTGGAAGGTGGTCTATAAGCTAAACTGAGAGCATATTTTCTGTAAATTCACATTATCTTTCTCAGTCAAGTGAGAATGAAGTCTGACATTCTCAGTAAAACATGTACATCCAACAAGAGCAGAGACTGTCAGTTGATTCCTTTGTGTTCTACTGCAGCTTCCCAGAGTGTTCTAAATAACAACTAGAGCGCTAACAGTCCTACTTATGACAAACGTATTGCACACCTGAAGCCATCTTGATTGGAATAAAGTGGTAACTCTTAAAACATTTAATTTAAAAGGAACAACATGAGGGGGTTCATTTTGCCATAGAAAGTATGATTAGTGCTGCAGAAAGAAAAATTAGGGCCCCTTTTGAGTGACTTCTCAAATCCTCTTCTATTTTATTAAAAAAATTCTACCATACAGACTGAAACATGCAC
The DNA here is from genome assembly GCF_964204655.1 of Triturus cristatus. Classification (NCBI taxonomy): domain Eukaryota; kingdom Metazoa; phylum Chordata; class Amphibia; order Caudata; family Salamandridae; genus Triturus; species Triturus cristatus. The sequence goes on along the minus strand of NC_140591.1, from coordinate 585,066,432 downwards.
TTTCTTTCTTTTTTTTTTTAAAAACCTTTATTTACACATCGAATATTCACAGTCATGGGCCTACAACCGCCTGGGCCTGCCGCTAATGTAGAGAAAACAACAATACAGCAGTTAGAAGAGCCGAAGCGAACCGCACGCATAACGGCCGCAGCCGCCCACAACTACACATAGTATTACAGAAAGGTTTCTTATTAACTTTTTATAAATAAAACAACAAAAAGAAACTTACACCAGGCAAAAGAACTCTATTAACAGGGACTTGCTCTCTCATGGGCGGGGGACAACAGCGACAACGCGGCCAATCACACATTTATTTGCGTGAAAAAGGGCCGGGGGGGCAGGGAGAGGATCGGTCATCACTCCCGCAAAGCGACCAGGAACATCAAAGTCAAGGGGACATCGTTACGTCTGGTGCGACCACCAAGGGGGGGGGCGCAGATATCTCCCCGATAGGAATTCCAGGGACCCCACATCTTACTCCATGCCCTAGGCTTGCCTCTGGCCACATAAACCGTCTTCTCTCAGAACATGCACCAATCCATGTTTTCTTCCCATTTCGTAACTGTGGGGGGCCGGCCGGACCCCCAGAGCTGCGCAATGTCCCTTTTAGCGATCATGTTGCCCAAAGTCACCCACCGTTCTTGTGCCACATCGCAGTCAGTCCGTTCCCACACATTCAACACACATCGCCGAGCCTCAGGGAGCAGCGCCACACCCGTAACCTCCTCCATCACTGCATGTACACCAGTCCAGAAACGTATCACCTTCGGGCACTCCCACAGAATATGAAGAAAAGTACCAAGCAAGTAACCGCGCCGACATAAACCATCACTTGTGTAACCCATGTGAAGCAAGCGGGGACCGGTGACATAGACCCTATGTAGTATCTTCAACTGCACAAATCGAAGGCGAGCCGGTATAGCAACCTCCCTCGGTGAGGCTACGGCCGCGACCCAGTCCTCGTCATCCAACTCTAGGCCATCAGCGACCCAGACCTCTCGCAAATGTGCGAGAAGGTCCGCTCGAATATTAATCAGTTTTTTGTAGATCAGGGAAATAGTACTATCTGGCAGGTAACCATCAAGCAGACGATCTTCCAACGGGGAGGCCTCGGGGATAACTGCAGGATTCGGGAAAGCGGAACGTAGCGCATGGTGCATCTGCGCATAACGAAAGAACTCCCTCTCGCTCAGCTTATATTCCGTCCGAAGAGCTTCAAACGATTTAAAAGCACCCTTCGTCCAAAGATCCCCCACACGACTGATTCCGATCAAGTCCCACTTCTCAAAGCCTTTCGAACGCCATAAACCTCCCAACGCGTCCGACGCATACAGTGGAGTCGCACGAGACAGACGGCCCGTCCATCCCGTAGCAGCGGTGGCACAATGCCAGGCACGCACCGCATTTTTCGTAGGACCGGTCAATTTAGTACTTCCCTTCGTAGAATAAAGCGCCCTATTGAAATCTCTGCCCGGCAACAGTAGCTTGTCCATCTCGTACGCGGGGTTTACCGCCGGGCCGTATGTCCCATGATTCACCGCCACCAACTGGGACGCCCAATAATATCGTCTAATGTCAGGGAGAGCTATGCCACCGTCGTACCACGGTAGGGTCAATTTAGCGAGAGCAATGCGCGGTCTCCCATCCCAAACTAACTGCCTCTGCAAGCTCTTCACCTCACTAAAATATCGGGTGGGCACCACGTCCAGCGTATTCTGCAATGCATACAGAAAGCGTGGAAGAGACATCATTTTGAATAAGGCTGCCCGGCCAAGCGGCGATAGCGGGAGCTTACGCCAACGAGCTACATCGGCCCGCAGCCGCAGGAGCGGAGGCAACAGATTTAGAGCATAACGGACCGCCGGATCGAGGGATACGTGGATACCTAGATATTTGAATCCAGAATGTGAAATCTGAATTGGACAGCCACGCGGGAGAAGAGGGGGGTCGCCAACCAGCACATAGACACAGGATTTCACCCAATTAATGACAAGCCCTGAATTGCGACCAAAGGAATTCAATACATCAAATAAGACTATCAACGATTTCCGCGGGGAGGTGAGATAGAGCAAAATATCATCTGCGTAAAGTGACACGCGATCCTCAAACGTCGGTGTCCACCGAATACCCGTCATGGAGGGTTCCCACCGGAGCCACGCCGCCAGGGGCTCCAACGCAAGGGCAAAAAGAAGCGGGGACAGGGGGCAACCCTGCCGCGTGCCCCTGCCAAGCAAAAAGGGGGCAGAAACTCTACCATTCACCACCACCTGCGCCAGTGGTTCCACGTATAACAACTTCACCCATCCAATGAATCCAGGTCCAAAACCAAACCTAGCCAGCGCCGCCCAGAGATACGGCCATTCCAGCGTGTCAAACGCCATTGTGGCGTCCAGGGACGCCAAAATGGCAGGCTCCCGAATAGAGTCAACTCTCGCGAGGACTCCATGGAGGCGCCGCAGGTTCTGCGCGGTGTTGCGGTGCGGAATAAAACCAGACTGGTCCGGGTGTACCAGGTCACCAATGACTTTAATCAGACGATTGGCGAGCACTTTAGCGAGAATCTTGGGTTCAGCGTTTAGGAGGGAGATGGGCCTATAAGACGCACAGCAATCGCGCGGCTTGCCCTCTTTATGGAGCACCACAATTGTCGCTAGACGTTGATCACGCAGTAGGGCGCCGGCCTCTCGGGATGCAATAAACATCTCGCGGAGATGAGGTGCCAACTTATCTGGACGAAGCTTGTAGAGCTCGATCGGAAGGCCGTTGGGGCCGAGAGCCTTTCCTGAACGGACCGAGCGAATCGCTGATGCTATCTCATCGTTTGTAAGCGCCGCGTCCAGTAGTTCTTTATCATCGACCGTAAGGCACGGCAATGCAATATCTCGCAGCAATTGACGAGAGTCGTCTTCTGGCCTCTCCGAAACCGGAGAGTAGACGTCCCGCAAATGGTCCGCAAAGCAGCTCACAATCTCCCCCGGATCCGTAACACTCACACCATCAGCACGCACAATCACCGGGACCACACGACTCGCTCGCTCTCTCTTCTCCAGCCATGCAATCAACCTTCCAGCCTTGTCACCAACATCATACAAGCGCCCCTGTTGCTCCCTGCTAGCGAGCTTGGCAGCATCCATAACCAACGCCGTGTAATCCGCTTGTTTCAGGCAAAGGGCATGGAGTTTGTCCCGTGTGACCCCCCGCCCGAGATCTTCTTCCAAGTCAGTTATGTCCGACTCCAGGTGTACCACCTCTTCAGTTTTGCGCCTCTTAGCATGGGAGATCAAGGATAGGGTATGCCCACGGATGACCACCTTGAAGGCCTCCCACAACGTTACTGCCGATGAAACTGAACCCCGATTTTCCTCAAAATAACGGTCCAGAGACTTAACCAAAAGGGCACGAGTTGTGGGGTCATGCAAATACCAGGGATTAATCGGGGCCACCCTCCCCTCTGCCCCCATGGCCACATCTAAGCGGAGCAGGACCGGGGAATGATCAGAAATGCCACGGGCCAGATGTCTGACCTCCCCGATCATTTGGGCTTGGGCGGCCGGCATCAGCACATAGTCCAATCTAGATAAGGAGCCGTGGACGCCAGAGTGAAATGTAAATTGGGCGAGCCCCGGATGCATTGATCTCCAACAGTCCACAAGCCCCATAGTGTCGATAAAGCCACCCAGCCATGAGTGGGGGAGGTCTCTGGGAGGGTGCCGATCCACTCTACCCGACACCACAGAATTGAAGTCACCACCCACCAGCAAGAGGCCCTCCGGGAGCCCAAGCAGCAACCCTCCCAAGTCCGCAAAGGTAGTGGTTTGCAACCCCGGGGGGACATAAACTGAAACCAAACACAAAGTCTGTCCTTCCCACCGGCCCACCAACACCACGTAGCGCCCCAGGTCGTCGTGTATCACCTCATCAATTTCCAGCGGGAGAGAGGATCGAACCAAAATGCCCACCCCTCTGGAGCCGGTAGTGAAACCAGAGTGGGCCACCAAACGGTAGCCCTTTCTATTCATAGCATGGCATGAGTGTCCCACCAAATGTGTCTCCTGCAACAGAACCACATCAGGAGAGAAACGTTTCAGATACTGTAGCACCACCCCTCACTTCAATCGGTCCCCCAAACCATTAACATTCCATGTTAAAATGCGCAACCCCCTACCCCCCATTTCCACAGCAACGGACACCCCACCCACGTTGAGAGCTAAAAACAGCACACTGATTGCCTGGTATAGAACGAACACCACACAAAAACAACACCCCTACCGCCACCCCCCCAACTCCCGCTACACACCCCCCCACCCTGCACCCCTGCACAGGACTATTAAGCCACCCCAACTCGCAGTGTGCCTGTCGCCCCACCATAAACCCACTCTACGGAAAGAAAGAAAAAAAACCCCGAGGAGGAAGAATCTCACCAGGTACCCCGCGGCCTCCCAATGATGAAGGAAAAGTAATGCAGTCCTAGAAAAGAAGAACCCCAGTACATCAAACCCAAGTCGGGGGTGAACACAAGATTGTCAAGGAACCACAAGTCATTCGTTCACCCTTGTTCCGCTGATCCACCACCCTCATCCGCAGCTCGTTCCTCCCCGTCGTGCCGACGGTGCAAAGTGTCAAGCCAGTCCTCAACCGCCTCGGGCCGGTCGAAAAAATGAGTCCGTTCTTCCAGTTCAATACGTAGCTTGGCCGGGAAAAGCATAGAGTACTTCAAGCCCATGTCCCTCAGCCGCCGCTTGACAGTCATAAAGCCCATTCGCTGTTTTTGCACCGATTGTGTAAAGTCAGGATAGAAACTGATATCCGCATTGTCATATTTCGTCGGGCCATGCACACGGGAGGCCTGCAGGATTGCGTCACGGTCCCGAAAGTTGAATATCCTGGCAATGATAGGTCGCGGTGGGGCCCCAGGCCTCGGCCGTCCCCCCGGAACTCTGTGTGCCCGCTCCACCGTAAAGAAGTTGCTGAGGCCTTTCGGCGCTAGTTTGGTCAGGATCAGATCTTCCACAAAGAGGTCGACCGGCCCATCCTCCGACCTCTCCGGCACACCGATGATGCGTACATTATTCCGCCGGGCCCTGCTTTCAAAATCCTCCAGTCTCTTAGCAGAGAGGTCGCTGAGGGCCCGCAAACTACGGATCTCTGTCTGCAGTTCAGAGACATCCGTCTTGAGGCCTGATGACGTGAGATCGAGCGATTTGACCTTCTCACTGGTTTTTGACAGATCTGCCTTAAGTAAGTTGATATCGATCAACACGGTGTCCAGCTTGTGGGCCAGCGAGTTGAATTGCTGGCCGACCGAGGCCTTCATGGCGTCGATGGCACCCATGACATCTTGTAGTGACAATTCCGTCGAGGGTGACGGGCCCTCCTTGGCTGCATCTGAAGGCCCACTCGATCCGGGAGATCCCTTCTGCTGGGCATAACGGTCCATGTTGTTAGCTTGCACGTAGCTACCCCTCCGGGGAGCTCTAGACTTGTGCTTGTCACCGTCCAGCCGGGTCGTCATCACGCAGCAGGGAGAGCAGATCTAATATGCCTGTGAGGTGCAGCGATCACCCTGGGGAGTCCACCTGACTGATGGACAGCCCCCTTTATCAATGCCACTCGACCGCTACAGATCGGTCCCAACGCAGAGCGACTGCGAGCGCCCGTCACCAGACTCGTAGAGGAAAGTCAAAAACGAAAGTGAAACCAGGGGGGGACGGGCCCGCCCAAGACCCCAGAGCCGTTGTTGTTCGATTGGAGCTCGGAGACAGTGCCAACCCGAGTCCGGGGTGGCGCCACGGAGCAGGCCTCTTTCTGAAGTACAGCATAAATCGAGTTCCCAAAGTCCGATTTAAGTTCCGAAAACGGGAATCACCTCCGCTTCAGTTCACCAGGAATATTCCTTCAGATTAACAGGATTACAGCCAGGATAGACGTGGGAGGTCGCGAGGGTCCCGGGAGCCCTGTGCCTACGCGTCCATCTTGGTTGCGCGCTAGGCTCCTCCTCCGAAACATGCACTTTCAATACCAGCAGCAGACTTCCCTGGTGAGCAGTAGCTTTACTACAGTGATCTAATTAGCAACTAGAGTGCTAACATTCTGAATTTATGGCAAATGTGTGACACATCTGAATGCCTTCTTGATGGAATCAAAGTAAAAAATTGAAAGTATTTCCTACTGAGGAGACTGCAGTAAATGAGGAAATTAGGAAACTTCATAACAAATAAATCTCCCAAGATGGCCACCAGAGACAAAAGAGCCCAAATGTAGCCCAAATATCACCCAGATGTAGCCCAAGTATAGACCAATGACAGAATGTCCCAGAGTGTTCTTAAGAACAACTAGAGCGCTTACTGTCTTACTTATGACAAAAGTATGGCACACCTGAAGCCATCTTGATTGGAATAAACTGGTAACACTTAAAACATTTAATTTAAAAAGGAACACAATGAGGGGGTTCATTTTGCCATAGGATTTATGATTAGTGCTGAAGAAAGAAAAATTAGGGCAAATTTTGAGTGACTTCTCAAATCCTCTTCTATTTCATTAAAAAATTCTGATATGCAGACTGAAACATGCACTGTTAATACCAGCAGCAGACTTCCGTGGTGAGCAGTAGCTTTACTACAGTGATCTAATGAGCAACTAGAGTGCTAACATTCAGAATTTATGGCAAATGTGTGACATATCTGAATACCTTCTTGATGGAATCAAAGTAAAAAACTGAAAGCATTTCCTACGGAGGAGACTGCAGTAAATGAGGAAATTAGGAAACTTCATAACAAATAAATCTCCCAAGATGGCCACCAGAGGCAAAAGAGCCCAAATGCAGCACAAATATCACCCAGATGTAGCCCACATGTAGCCCAATGACAGAAGTGTGCAAAACACTTATTTTGTGTGTATTTGCAGTTTTATATAGTGCAGACTTGTCAGGTATTGGAGTGCTTTACATGAGCATTGGTTACATCACACAAGATCTAATTCATTTTGGTTGTAGACATGGGGAGATTATGTGATTTGACCAGAATCACAGAATGTTGAGCTGAAGCAGAAACTCCAACCTGGTTCCCCAGTTGCAAAGTCTGCAGCTCTGGAAGTAACACCACATCCTCTCCCCTAAGTGCAACATTTAATCAAGTGGTCAACTGGATAAAAAAAACATAAAGATTACAAATAATTTAAAAGTTCTTTGTCGCTATTTGAAAACTCAGAAAATATGTCCTCATTTTAGTTTTTTAGAGCACTAACCATAATTTTGATGCAAATAAGACCTTCTCATATATGTAATTTCTAAAGGAAATGCTCTAGGTCTTACAGTTTTGATTACATCAAGATGACGTCAGGCGTTCCACACTTTTGTAATAAATATAGAATGTTAGCAATCTAGTTGTTCATTGGGATACTGTTGAGAGGCAGAAGCCAGGGGCACAGACTCTGAAAATTGAAGGCAGGTAGGAGAGTGCAGAGGCAACAATTTGACCACACTGGGCAGGCAGGAAGGGCAGTGGCAGCACGACAGACTATGGAGGGCAGTGGAAAGGGGGGCAGGGGCAACAAACCAACAATACAGGACTGGCAAGAGAGGCTGCGGCAATATAATAGACCATTGTGGGCAGAAGGAAGAGGCAGTGGTAGTACAACCCATACATGCCAACAGACCCGTTTCAGCCAGGAAACGTCCAATGTTTTTAAGCTCAAATGGGCTTTATTTGATCTGTCTCCTGTCTACAATCTCCTCTTTTTCAATGTAACTCAAAGGGGAAAATCAATACCCCAGTTTTTTTTCAAAATCTCCCTCTTACCAAGTTCAAAATGTTCTCAAGTATGGTACATTGGATCATGGTAGGCAGGAGGAATTGGGGTAGGGACAGGGACTCGGATAACAGAGGACAGGAGGGACATGGAGAGGTGCACCAAACTGACCCTACAGGGCAGGCATCAGGGTTTGCAGCAGCACAGTACACCACACAGGGCATGCGGGACAGGAGTGCAGCACAACAATCCATAGAAAGCAATAGGGAGGGGACAGGACCATGCCCATGGACAACAGAGAACAGAGGGGAAAGAGGCAATGGTAGCTAGCTGACCATAATGGACAGACAGGAGAGAAAGCTGCAGCATAACAGACCATAAAGGGCAGGGCAGGAGCAGCAAGATGACCATGGAGGTCAGGCAGGATGGGCACTAGAAACAAGACACACCATGGAGAGCAACAGTGAGACTATGATGGCATACACACAGACCATGGAGGGAAGGTGGGAGGAGGTCAGGGGCAGCTAGCTGACCACACAGGGAAGGTGGGAGGGGCCATGGCAGCACAGAAGACCATGCATGGCAAGCGGGAGGGTTAGTGGCAGCACAATGGATATGATGGGCAAGAAGGAGGGTGCAAGGGCATGCACAAAGGACGACGGAGGATAGAAGGGAGGGTCAGGACCTGGGCACAGACAAGAGAGTTCAGGGGAATGGGGCCTCACAACAGACCGCGCGGGGCAGGCAGGAGGAGCAGTTGCAGCACAACAGACCAGGGAGGGCAGAAGGGTGTGGCAGTAAAATGGACCATGGAGGACAGGAGTAAGGGGATATGGGCATGGCATGTGGACAGGCAGGGTGGAGGTGGCAGGGACAGGTTACAGTCATCTGACAATGCTAGGTAGGTGGGAGGGGAGTGGCAGTTCAACAGAACACTCAGAGTAGATAGGAGTGGCAGGTCCATGGAACATGGTGGGCAAAAAGGATGGAGCAGGGGCATGCACAAAGACATCGGAGTGCAGGGGGAAGGAGAATAGGGGCAGCAAGCTAAGCACAGAGGCTAAGCAGGAGGTCAATGATGGGCCATAGAATTGGGCAATGGAGGGCAGGAGGAGTGGACTGGTTCATCATGCTAAATGGAGGGCAGTGGCAGCACATCAGACCATGCATGGCAGGAGGGAGGAGGCTAGTCCATGGATTCAGACAACAGAGGATAGGGAGGAGATGGATGGGGCAGCAAGCTAACTGTTCAGAGAAGGTGGGTATTTATTGTAATGTGTGTCTGTGCGAACTACTTAAAATATGAACAAGTATGCAGCATAATCTCACTTTTATTCAGGAAGAAGAGGACGTTTGTGACTGTGACTCCGGGCTCACTTGGCAGAAACACCCCTTGACCCTCCACCCCCCATCGCAAAATGTAATGCCCGTGAAAAGGATAGGTGGACGCAGTGTTAAATAGAACACAGTCCTGAGAGCACGATTGAAAATGAAAACTAGATATAGTATATGGTATAAACTATGCACCAAAAGTGTGATATAAGATCAACCGGAGCGTGAAATATAATATGCAATACATTGTGCGCAATGACAGATTCATTGGAGAGTGCGAGATAGCACAGGCACTAGCGCGTGCTATGCGATATGCGCCTTGGAGTGTAATATGCACAGGGCAGTGTTGTGTAACCTAACTAGTCTCTAAAGTTGTAATATAAAATATGTGCTGGGGAGTGTAACGTTGCATATGCACATGCACTGTGACAAAGATATGGATCCCAGATTGTAATATGTATGGCATAGCGCTGTGCGTTATAACATAGGCATCGAGGAAGGCACGTTAGATGGGGCAATATAACCCATGCGAAGGCAAGTGTGGGATGACATATTCATGGGGTGGTGTTACAGTGCACATGGGCTAGAGAGTGTCATAGCATATGCACTAGCTGGTAGAATACAACACAGAGGTGTGTGGCACTCGGCGAGCACTGGTGGGTGTAACACAACATTGGGCTCAGCCAGGAGCACGCTGTGACTCTCAACTGATGTTCGTCCCCTTTCCAGAGAGTAAAATAAAAAGTATTACACATCCGGCAGTGGATGTGTGTTTTATTAACCGTGAGGGGGGTTTCTTGCATAGTTTTGGTTGAATTTTTGTTGAATCCCCTTTGAATGGCTTGGTGTGCATGTGTATTAAATGTGCCCGTCAATAGCTACCCATGTTTGTATAAATAAACGACAAGGGTGTCTACCGGGATTAGGCACGGTAGGGCATCAGACATGTCAGAGCTTCACTAGTGGTGTAAATACATTCAACGTGGATTCATTGTATGTATAGTCGCCTTTTAATGAATATCACGCAAATCGTCATGGTGATAGGTACGTACGGTTTGTCCAGCATGTCCTAGGTGTGTCTATAAATATATATTTTTTAAAAATAATAAAAAACAGTGGCCGGCCCTGGGGATTGGGGTCAAAAAAATATAATTAGGAGACAGGCCCTGGGGGATGGGGTCATCAGGGCCAATAAATTAGAATAAGAAGGGGAACCACACAGCCCCCCTTCTTAAAAAATTAAAATAAATAAAAGACTGGCATCGTGCCGGAGGCCACGCCCCCTCCTTGCAGCACTCTGCAAACGCGCCCCCTGGCGAGTTGTAAGTTGGGGAATTAATTCCTCTTCAATACTGTGGGTCCCTGAGGGCCAACTAGCCCAACAGGCATCTCCAGTATGCGCCAGGGAGCTGCGCTGCAGACAGGTGTTCTGAGGCCAAGCCCCTTTTTACACCTCTCTTCAACGCAGCTCTGTGGCGCTTACTGGAGGTACCTAGTGGTCTAGTTTGACCCTAGGGACACTTAGGATTCAAGGGGACTTAATCTCTCAACTTAGAACAGCCACAGGCCGCGTTTACACAGTGGTGAAGGGAGGGGACGGGGCCTGAGGTGACGTGTGCAAACACGCACTATGGCACGTTTTAAAGTGGGGATATAATTTCCCTTCAATACTGAGGGCCCCTGGGGGCTAACTAGCCCACCAAGTGCTTCCAGTAAGCGCCACTGAGCTGCATTGCAGAGAGGTGGTCAAGGCCATGCCACTTTTTACACCTCTCTGCAATGCAGCTCTGTGGCACTTACTGGAGGTACCTAGTGGGCTAGTTGGACCCTAGGGACCCTCAGGATTCAAATGAACTTAATCTCCCAACTTAAAACGGACACAGGGCGTGTTTACACAGTGGTGAAGGGAGGGGACGGGGCCTGAGTTAACGTGTGCAAAAATGCCCTGTGGCCTGTTTTAAGAGGTAGTTTTAATCCCCCTGCCCTATTATATACTAGGGGCTTACAGAGGAGGTCATGCTAATCACAGCGGGACCCCAACGCATAATGTTCCCTAGTGTATGTAGGTGTTTTCACTGTATTCTAAGTGTCTTTTAACATAGCACTAGCTCTAGGACTGGTTAGTCAGACTCAGTTACCACCAGTATCCGTCTGAAAAAGTTGAGTTTACAGGATGATTTTGCAACAAGGATTCTTTCTGCTCTTCTTTTTGTTCTTTCTGCACGTTATCCTTCTTCCTGCACTTTTCTTCGTCTTTGAGGACTTCTGTTGCTTCTTTTTGCACTTCTGTTTTTTTCTTTCTGTGCATTTTTTCTTCTTTCTTCACATGTCCTATCTCTGTAGGCATAGTTAGAAATTAGCATTTAAAAAACCTTTGAAATTCACAGAAAAAACCATAGGTTTCAGGCACGTTATAGTTAGGAATTAGCATTTAAAAAACCTCAGAAATTCACTGAAAAAATAAAAAGTATTACACATCCGGCGGCGGATGTGTGTTTTTAACCGTGAGGGGCGTTTCTAGCATAGTTTGGTCAAATTTTTGTCTAATCCCCTTTGAATAGCTTGGTGTGCGTGTGTATTAAATGTGCCCGTCAATAGCTACCCATGTTTGTATAAATAAACGACAAGGGTGTCTACTTGGAGAGTACCCACCGGCGGGGGCGCCGGGATTAGGCACGGAAGGTCGTCCAGACACGTCAGAGCTTCACTAGCGGTGTAAATACATTCCACGTGGATTCATTGCATGCATAGTCGCCTTTTAATGAATATCACGCAAATCGTCATGGTGATAGGTACATACGGTTTGTCCAGCATGTCATAGGTGTTTCTATAAATATATATTTTTTAAAAATAATAAAAAATAAAGGCCGGCCTGAGGGATGGGGTCCCCGGGGCCATAAGTGGCCTGAGGAGGGGGGCAACGCAGCCCCCCTCCTAAAGAATAAAAAAAAAGGCCATGACCCGGGGGTTGGGGTCCCCGGGGCCAATTAAGGCCTTGGGAGGGGAGCCACGCGGCCCAGCAGCAGTTTTCTCTGGTGAGCAGTAGCTTTACTACAGTGATTTAATGAGCAAAAAGAGTGCTAACATTCTGAATTTATGGCAAATGTGTGACACATCTGAATGCCTTCTTGATGGAATCAAAGTAAAAAACTGAAAGTATTTCCTACTGAGGAGACTGCAGTAAATGAGGAAATTAGGAAACTTCATAGCAAATAAGTCCCCCAAGATGGCCACCAGAGACAAAAGAGCCCAAATGTAGCCCAAATATCACCCAGATGTAGCCCAAGTATAGCCCAATGACAGAATGTCCAAGAGTGTTCTTAAAAACAACTAGAGCGCTCACTGTCTTCATTATGACAAAAGTATGGCACACCTGAAGCCATCTTGATTGGAATAAACTGGTAACACTTAAAACATTTAATTTAAAAGGAACACAATGAGGGGGTTCATTTTGCCATAGAAATTATGAATAATGCTGAAGAAAGTAAATGAGGGCACATTTTGAGTGACTTCTCAAATCCTCTTCTATTTCATTAAAAAATTCTGACATGCAGACTGAAACATGCACTTTTAAATACCAGGAGCAGACTTCCATGTTGAACAGTAGTTTTACTACAGTGATCTAATGAGCAACTAGAGTGCTAACTTTCAGAATTCATGGCAAATGTGTGACATATCTGAATACCTTCATGATGGAATCAAAGTAAAAAACTGAAAGCATTTCCTACTGAGGAGACTGCAGTACATGAGGAAATTAGGAAACTTCATAACAAATAAATCTCCCAAGATGGCCACCGGAGACAAAAGAGCCCAAATGTAGCCCAAAATCACCCAGATGTAGCCAAATTTAAACCCAATGACAGAAGTGTGCAAAACACTTATTATTTTGTGTTTTTGCAGTGTGTTATATAGTGCAGACTTGTCAGGTATTGGAGTGCTTTACATGAGCATTGGTTACATCACACAAGAACAAATTAATTTTGGTTGTAGACATGGGGAGACTAAGTGATTTGACCAGAATCACAGAATGTCGAGCTGAAGCAGAAACTCCAACCTGGTTCCCCAGTTGCAAAGTCTGCAGTTCTGGAAGTAACACCACATCCTCTCCCCTAAGTGCAACATTTAATCAAGTGCTCAACTGGATAAAAAAACATAAAGATAACAAATAATTTTAAAGTGCTTTGTCGCTATTTAAAAACTCAGAAAATATGTCCTTATTTTAGTCTTTTAGAGCACTAACCATAATTTTGATGCCAATAAGACCCTCTCATATATGTAATTTCTAAAGGAAATGCTCTAGGTATTACAGTTTTGATTACATCAAGATGACGTCAGGCGTTCCACACTGTTGTAATAAATATAGAATGTTAGCAATCTAGTTGTTCATTAGGATACTGTTGAGAGGCAGAGGCAAGGGGCACGGACTCTGAAAATTGAAGGCAGGTAGGAGGGTGCAAAGGCAACAATTTAACCACACTGAGCAGGCAGGAAGGGCCGTGGCAGCACAACAGACTATGGAGGGCAGTGGAGGGCAGTGGAAAGGGGGGCAGGGGCAACAAACCAACAATACAGGACTTGCAAGAGAGGCTGTGGCAATGTAATAGACCATTGTGGGCAGAAGGAAGAGGCAATGGTAGTACAACCATACATGCCAACAGACCCGATTCAGCCAGGAAACGTCCAATGTTTTTAAGCTCAAATGGGCTTTATTTGATCTGTCTCCTGTCTACAATCTCCTCTTTTTCAATGTAACTCAAAGGGAAAAATCAATACCCCAGTTTTTTTTCAAAATCTCCCTCTTACCAAGTTCAAAATGTTCGCAAGTATGATACATTGGATCATGGAAGGAAATGGGGTAGGGACATGGACTTGGATAACAGAGGACAGGAGGGACATGGAGAGGTGCACCAAACTGACCCTGCAGGGCAGGCATCAGGGTTTGCAGCAGCACAATGCACCACCCAGGGCATGCAGACGGGAGTGCAGCACAACAATCCATAGAAAGCAAGAGGGAGGGGACAGGACCATGCACATGGACAACAGAGAACAGAGGGGCAAGAGGCAATGGTAGCTAGCTGACCATAATGGACAGACAGGAGAGAAAGCTGCAGCATAACAGACCATAAAAGGCAGGAGGGACGGATCAGGGGCTTTACAATGGAACAGACAAGCGAGGAGGGAGGGAGTAGGGGTCTGCACATGTAAACAGAGGGCTGGGGGCAAGGGGGCAGGGCAGGAGCAGCAAGATAGCCGTGGAGGTCAGGCAGGATGGGCACTAGAAGCAAGACACACCGTGAAGAGCAACAGTGAGACTGTGATGGCATACACACAGACCATGGAGGGAAGGTGGGAGGGGGTCAGGGGCAGCTAACTGACCACACTGGGAAGGTGGGAGGGGCCATGGCAGCACAGAAGACCATGCATGGCAAGTGGGAGGGTTAGTGGCAGCACAATGGCTATGATGGGCAAGTAGGAGGGTGCAGGGGCATGCACAAAGGACGATGGAGGATAGAAGGGAGGGTCAGGACCTGTGCACGGACAAGAAAGTTCAGGGGAATGGGCCTCACAACAGACCGCACGGGGCAGGCAGGAGGAGCAGTTGCAGCACAAAAGACCAGGGAGGGCAGAAGGGTGTGGCAGTACAATGGACCATGTAGGACAGGAGGAAGAGGATAGGGGCATGGCATGTGGACAGGCAGGGTGGAGGTGGCAGGGACAGGTTACAGTCATCTGACAATGCTAGGCAGGTGGGAGGGGAGTGGCAGCTCAATATAACACTCAGAGTAGATAGGAGTGGCAGGTCCATGGAACATAGTGGGCAAAAAGGATGGAGCAGGGGCATGCACAAAGACATCAGAAGGCGGGGGAAGGAGAATAGGGGCAGCAAGCTAAGCACAGAGTTTAAGCAGGAGGTCAATGATGGGGCATAGAATTGGGCAATGGAGGGCAGGAGGAGTGGACTGGTACATCATACTAAATTGAGGGCAGTGGCAGCGCATCAGACCATGCATGGCAGGAGGGAGGAGGCTAGTCCATGGATTCACACAACAGAGGATAGGGAGGAGATGGATGGGGCAGCAAGCTAACTGTTCAGAGAAGCGGGTATTAGGAACTTTATTGTTTTTAAAACGTGTGTCTGTGTGAACTACTTAAAATATGAACAAGTATGCAGCATAATCTCACTTTCATTTAGGAAGAAGAGGACGTTTGTGACTGTGACTCCGGGCTCACTTGGCAGAAACACCCCCTGACCCTCCACCCCCTATCGCAAAATGTAATGCCCGTGAAAAGGGTAGGTGAACACAGTGTTATATAGAACATAGTCCTGAGAGCACGATTGAAAATGAAAACTAGATATAGTGTATGGTATAAACTATGCACCAAAAAGTGTGATATAAGATGAACCGGGCATGAAATATAATATGCAATACATTGTGCGCAATGACAGATTCATTGGAGAGCGCGAGATAGCACAGGCACTAGCGCGTGCTATGCGATATGCGCCTTGGAGTGTAATATGCACAGGGCAGTGTTGTGTAACCTAACTAGTCTCTAAAGTTGTAATATAAAATATGTGCTGGGGAGTGTAACGTTGCATATGCACTGTGACAAAGATATGGATCCCAGATTGTAATATGTATGGCATAGCACTGTGCGTTATAACATAGGCATCGAGGAAGGCACGTTAGATGGGGCAATATAACCCGTGCAAAGACAAGTGTGGCATGACATATTCACGGGGTGGTGTTACAGTGCACATGGGCTAGAGAGTGTCATAGCATATGCACTAGCTAGTGGAATACAACACAGAGGTGTGTGGCACTCAGCAGGCAATGGTGGGTGTAACACAGCATTGGGCTCTGCCAGGAGCACGCTGTGACTCTCAACTGATGTTCGTCCCCTTTCCAGAGAGTAAAATAAAAAGTATTACACATCCGGCAGTGGATGTGTGTTTTATTAACCGTGAGGGGGGTTTCTTGCATAGTTTTGGTTGAATTTTTGTTGAATCCCCTTTGAATGGCTTGGTGTGCATGTGTATTAAATGTGCCCGTCAATAGCTACCCATGTTTGTATAAATAAACGACAAGGGTGTCTACCGGGATTAGGCACGGTAGGGCATCAGACATGTCAGAGCTTCACTAGTGGTGTAAATACATTCAACGTGGATTCATTGTATGTATAGTCGCCTTTTAATGAATATCACGCAAATCGTCATGGTGATAGGTACGTACGGTTTATCCAGCATGTCCTAGGTGTGTCTATAAATATATATTTTTTAAAAATAATAAAAAACAGTGGCCGGCCCTGGGGATTGGGGTCAAAAAAATATAATTAGGAGACAGGCCCTGGGGGATGGGGTCATCAGGGCCAATAAATTAGAATAAGAAGGGGAACCACACAGCCCCCCTTCTTAAAAAATTAAAATAAATAAAAGACTGGCATCGTGCCGGAGGCCACGCCCCCTCCTTGCAGCACTCTGCAAACGCGCCCCCTGGCGAGTTGTAAGTTGGGGAATTAATTCCTCTTCAATACTGAGGGTCCCTGAGGGCCAACTAGCCCAACAGGCATCTCCAGTATGCGCCAGGGAGCTGCGCTGCAGACAGGTGTTCTGAGGCCAAGCCCCTTTTTACACCTCTCTTCAACGCAGCTCTGTGGCGCTTACTGGAGGTACCTAGTGGTCTAGTTTGACCCTAGGGACACTTAGGATTCAAGGGGACTTAATCTCTCAACTTAGAACAGCCACAGGCCACGTTTACACAGTGGTGAAGGGAGGGGACGGGGCCTGAGGTGACGTGTGCAAACACGCACTATGGCACGTTTTAAAGTGGGGATATAATTTCCCTTCAATACTGAGGGCCCCTGGGGGCTAACTAGCCCACCAAGTGCTTCCAGTAAGCGCCACTGAGCTGCATTGCAGAGAGGTGGTCAAGGCCATGCCACTTTTTACACCTCTCTGCAATGCAGCTCTGTGGCACTTACTGGAGGTACCTAGTGGGCTAGTTGGACCCTAGGGATCCTCAGGATTCAAATGAACTTAATCTCCCAACTAAAAACGGACACAGGGCGTGTTTACACAGTGGTGAAGGGAGGGGACGGGGCCTGAGTTAACGTGTGCAAAAATGCCCTGTGGCCTGTTTTAAGAGGTAGTTTTAATCCCCCTGCCCTATTATATACTAGGGGCTTACAGAGGAGGTCATGCTAATCACAGGGGGACCCCAACGCATAATGTTCCCTAGTGTATGTAGGTGTTTTCACTGTATTCTAAGTGTCTTTTAACATAGCACTAGCTCTAGGACTGGTTAGTCAGACTCAGTTACCACCAGTATCCGTCTGAAAAAGTTGAGTTTACAGGATGATTTTGCAACAAGGATTCTTTCTGCTCTTCTTTTTGTTCTTTCTGCACGTTATCCTTCTTCCTGCACTTTTCTTCGTCTTTGAGGACTTCTGTTGCTTCTTTTTGCACTTCTGTTTTTTTCTTTCTGTGCATTTTTTCTTCTTTCTTCACATGTCCTATCTCTGTAGGCATAGTTAGAAATTAGCATTTAAAAAACCTTTGAAATTCACAGAAAAAAACATAGGTTTCAGGCACGTTATAGTTAGGAATTAGCATTTAAAAAACCTCAGAAATTCACTGAAAAAACCATAGGTTTCAGGGGTGTTATAGTTAGCTGGACTTTTCACTTGTACAAAACCATTGAAATTCCCCCGTTATAGTTAGTTCAGCTAACTATAACTCGCGCGCCCGCAATGCACTGCTGATGACGTCACATATTACATCACTCATGACATGGTCAGTGACATCACTCATGACATCTCAAATGACATCACTGATTACATCACTGATGACATCATCCTTGTGATAGAGTGGCAGACCTCCTCTCACCCTAATATAACCTTTGATACACACATTCAAAAGTAGAGACTAAAATTTTCAAAACAATGGACATACCAATACCAGTTACAACAACCTCTTCAGTAATTCTAAGATCCACATACACATCCACTCATTCACCAACAGTCCTATACAGTCACTCATACATGTACTCACTCATCATATGTACTCATACACCTATACATCCTGTCACACAATGCCACTCATCCATAGAGTTACTCACACACATAGTCACTCATGCTAATAAAGAATCAAACATATATTTACTTGCATATACATTTATACACACACCACCACACTTACTTCTAGGAAAACTTACACATACTTAGTCTTTTAAACAATCACTTATAGAAACACATACTTATTCATACAGGAACTCTTTCAATCTCTCACTCTCACATATACTCACTTATATACACCAATAGTCACATATACTAGTTTAAAACATATGTAGTTACTCATAAAGACACTATTGAGACAGTCATTCACTCACTAACACACCCATGCACACACTCATCCACCCATACAGTCCTGCACACATGCTGTCTTCAACACATACAAACAGTGAGTCACTCATTCATGCACCTATGCACTACGTAATACCCCCCACCGAACCATGCAGACACTCAGACTGATACTCAAAAAACCAACTAATAACCTATATAGACACCCATGTAGCTACTCACCAACCCATGCAGCCACTTATACACAAAGTGAGAGACTGATACAGATATTTACATATTTAAACATTACTCACTAAGCCATGTATTCACTATGATACACTTAATCAGTCAGTTACACAATCAATTTTTCAAAAACAAATCATCCATTTAGACACTTATATACCCATTTATTCTTCCATCGACCTTGAGATATACATATATAAAACATATTTAATTTTCAGAAAAACACACATTCACTGGATGATGTCATCAGTGATGTCATCAGTGATTTCATCAGTGATGTCATTTGAGATGTCATCAGTGATGTCATGAGTGATGTCACTGACCATGTCATGAGTGATGTAATATGTGACGTCATCAGCAGTGCATTGCGGGCGCGCGAGTTATAGTTAGCTGAACTAACTATAACGGGGGAATTTCATTGGTTTTGTACAAGTGAAAAGTCCAGCTAACTATAACACCCCTGAAACCTATGGTTTTTTCAGTGAATTTCTGAGGTTTTTTAAATGCTAATTCCTAACTATAACGTGCCTGAAACCTATGGTTTTTTCTGTGAATATATATATATAGTTTGCCCATCTTCCATTGGGAAGAAACTAACACATTATTGCATATATATATCTATATATATATACACACACACACACACACACACACAGATGATAAATCACAGTTGAAACTGATAAAAAAAAATGGAGCAGGCATGTATAACAGAAGTGAACAAACAGTGGAAAATTGACAACTTTAAAGAAATATATTGAATGTAAACAAGTTCTAAGAGGACTCAGAATATTGGTG
The DNA here is from genome assembly GCF_964204655.1 of Triturus cristatus. Taxonomy (NCBI): domain Eukaryota; kingdom Metazoa; phylum Chordata; class Amphibia; order Caudata; family Salamandridae; genus Triturus; species Triturus cristatus. Next base: position 585,046,980 of record NC_140591.1, on the reverse strand, counting down.
TTGTCCACATGAAATGATTTGGATGAGGATCTCCTTAAGCTGTGGCAATGTGATATGCCAGAATGTTCTTTGAAACTAATGAGGACCTTGATAAAACATGCTGAACATAAACTGGCAGGGGCCTTAGACAAAATTAAAGAAATTGAAGAAAAATTGGAGCAACGCAAAAGCATAAGGGAAGTAATAAATGCATTAGAGACCGTGGAAAAGAAACGAGAAATATGAAACAGAGATACAGACAAGAAAAGCGAGAAGATTCAACAGAGACAGAGTGGATTACGCAACAGGATGAATATATACATCTCTCAAAAGGTTTGATTCCCTGCATAGTAGAAATGGCATAGACAAAACTTTAGAAAAGGATATGGTACGATATAAAGAGGAGAGCTCAGAAGCTAGCTCAGGAGATGAATGTACATGCCTAACAACTTCTAAACTGGATTTTTCCAGGGAAAAAAGATTGTATCAAATCAGTACAAGACAACAAGGAAGGGGCTTCCCAAACAAAATTAACCAAAATCCACAAAAAACAGCTGAACCAAGAGAGGATGTAAAAGGAAAACATGGAAGAAGAAAGAAACAATAAATAATATTACTGAAGAAAATATTTTGGTAATCTGTCATCGAAAGAATTACAGGAAAAACATCTGTAACTTCTAAACAAAGGTTTGACATTCTGCCCGGATACACAAATCAATCTAGCTACTCCAAGAATCGATCAATACAAAGTTTCCAGGAAATCAAAATTAAAAAAAAAATTCACAAAAGAAAAACAGATATAATACTGAACAATGTCCAGACATTTCTACCATAACTATGAAAGATATACATCATTTTAAGACCTTTTTGAGCTTGGAGGATGAATACAATAGTGATGAGACAACCTATTCAATTGAAGAATTATCGGATAAGTACTGCTGTGAGATCGTGGGAATTCCCACTAATGACTCAATGAAAAGCAAAGGTAAACCCAAATCAACCTTCTGTCCACATTTGGTAGCAGGCAACAAGAGTGATCTCTTTCAAGATATTATGGAAGAAGAATTGAATGACTGGTAAAAAAGAAGAATAAAAATAATGTACTGACATTACCCTTGTATTTGAGAGACTCCGCAGATTTTCTGAACAATATCAATGATATTCCCAAACAGTCTGACTATTTGATGGCAACTATAGCTATAGTGTCACTTTATACATCCATTCAACACACTAATGGCATCAGGGCATGTGAATACTATCTGAAATCAAGATCTGTGAGTCTAATGGAGAACTCCAAAATGTTAATAGAGAGGTTGGAATTCTGTGTGACACATAATGTATTTCTCCTTGATGGGAACTGTTATTTGCAGATCCAAGGCACAGCCATGGGCACTTCATTTGCTCCCATGTATGTGAATTTAATGATGGGAGGCAGAAACTGTTTGGACAGAACACGACTAGACTTTACGGAAACAGGTGAAACTTTGGATCATCTACATTGACAACCTTTTGATCATTTAGTAAAGAAGTAGAAAGGAGTTGGAGAACTTTATTAAATCATTCAATGATAACACCCAGCATTTGAAATTCACATATGAAATCAGTTCATGAAAACCAATTATCTGGACATTGAAATACAGATTAGAGATCACAAGCTATGTTCAAAGACCCATAGGAAATTCAACAGTTGTAACAGCACACTTCACCCGCAAGCCCTAGAAGTGTGCTCTATGATAAAGTTTTGAAAGCTAGACAAAATTCCGCTGAACAAAAGGATTTTGCACATTAAGCTTTGGATATATTTGATAGGTTTAAACAAAGGGTATCTCCAATAGAAGCCTTGACCAATGCACTGAGGAGAGCACAATAACAACATAGGGACAATCTCCATATCACAAAAAAGAAATACCACGTCTGAGAGTAATGAAGACAATAAAAGATACATATAGGATTATAATATGTCCCATTATAAGATGAAAAAATAAATAGAAAATACATAGAACATTTTAAAAATGGATGAATCCCTTAGAGTAATGTTACCAGAACAACCACAAATAACAAATGGAAAGGTTGCTTCTTTAAAAGACGTACTGACAGAGTTTTATGTCAAATGTGAAAATAAATATACACAATTGGTTACAAGACAAACAAAATTGATTTTGGAATTGCTCCAAGTGCAAGGCATGTTAATATGGTTGTAACAAGTCAATGTTCGAAACTCTATGATGGACAGAAAAAGAAAATTAAAGAAAGAATCACACGCCAGACCACAATTGTAGTGTATGCAATAGAATGTGGATGTGGTAAAGAATATTTTGGCAGAACTGTGAGCAAATTGAAATTATGCAGTTTACATCATTTGTGTGCAATTAAAAGCAAATATGTTTCTTATACAGTTGCAAAACATATTTTGGACACACACGATGGAAGTGAAAACATTCTGAAATACTATGGCATTCAACATATCTCCAAGAAACCAAGAGGAGAAGGTCTGAATCAAGACTAATCATACTGATGGGGATGGTGACCTAGTAGGGGATCTCATGGGGACTTAATATAGACACAGAGCTCCATGTTCATTTATGAAATGATTTATTCGATATTAACAATGCTTTCTGACATACTGATTTGTATAAAAATGTTAACAATATAGGCACTTTCAATGTAAGCACTTCAGTTAAAAACAAGCACTTTAGATTACTAACTACTGAAGCCTCATGTCTATGTTTCAGAGATTTGATATTCCTGATACAATGTAATACAAGCCCCCCCAAAAAGGATCCTTTGAGATATTAAGAAGGGATGCCCTCATTAGCACTTTATAAAGCTGCAATGGTAACGCTTTCCGGAAGTTCCTCAAATTCTAAAACATCTGGCAAAGTTTAACAACCTAACACTGCAAGTCCAAAACCTGACCACAGAACATTCTGTGCTTCATCATCCACTGGCCATTTTACAGCAAGGTACCCTGGATCCTCTTCTGGCTGGCTTGACAAAGATGAAATTTAATGGCAATTTAAGGAATCTAAAGAATGTTTTAGACACCTGCCAGGGTAATTTCACCTTTAAACCTTACATCCATGTTTCCAGTAAAGGTGAAGGTTATGATTAATAATACCACCAAATGCTTGTCCTGGGCTAATGTCATTAGTTTCAAATGCTACTCCCTTTCTGGACAAATTTGCAGCCTTCCTTGATGTATTTAAGAAAACCAAGACCACAGTTCTCTGCCCAAGAAGAGATCCTGGATATTTGCCATGGTTCAATGGATCTCCATTCTTGCATCTCAAAATTCAAAAGCCTGGCAATAGAAATAGACTGAACAGAATCTACCCTCTTCAATCTTTTCTGGAAAAAGTTAAAGGATGAGATAAAGGGTGAACTCACAAGAGTCACTAAACAACCGTCCCTTCAAGATCTCATCCAATTAACAATCCAGATAAATAGCCAACTTCAGAAAAGACGTCTAGATTGCCAGAAACAATCCTCATCTAAATCACCTAAGTCTTCCAAGCTTGAAGATGACCCCATGCAAGTGGGTTTGACTAAGTGTCATTTAACTGAAAAATAGAGGGCAATAAGGCAGAATTTCAGCTTCTGTTTGTATTGTGGTCAGGGAGTTCACCTGCTAAGTTCCTGTCCTGTACGCCCTGCTTGCAGTTCAGAGAAGTAGGTAAACTATATAGCTTGTCCCTAGTGCAGGGAATAGAGGTGAGTGATAATCATTCCTCTGGAATCTTCCGGCTATATCCTCCTACACTGGAGTTTTTTATACCAACTTAACATCTCTTGGTGCCAGTTCTAATTGACTGTTGAGCTTCCAACATTTATATGGACATTCAGTTGGCCTCGTACCACCACATTCCAGTCTCTTAGAAGGAAGTACCGGTGGCAGTAGACGCTGCAGAGGGGACACTAATGGTATCTGGCCTAGAAGTAGAGGAAACGTGAACCTTACCTCTCAGAATAGCAGCCCACTATGAAACCCTCACTTTTGATTTGATTTTTCTCCTCGTTACCCTATCATTTGGGGAATTCACTAGCTAGCTAAGCACAATGCTTAAATCAATTGGTCAGCAAAGACTTTGTTTTTGTACTCCAAGATTTGTTTCCCTTACTGCTCTGCTAACCAATTTTCTTTTAAAACTCCCAAAGTAAATTGTGACACTTTAGCTCAGTCTAGTACCCAGCTCAATGAGATTCCTGACACCTACCACGAGTTCCTTGATGTACTTCAAGAAACAGCAACAGGAAATCTAAATCCGTATCGCCCTTTTGACTGTGCCTTTGACATCCTACCTGACACCATTGTTCCCCATTGGTGAATTTCTTTCCTAATCACCATTTAAATGTCAAGCCCTAAGGAAATATCTCACTGCTAACTTTGTGAATGGTCTGATAACCCCATTCAAATGCCCTGCCGGAGCTTCCTTGTTTTGTGTACCAAAGAAAGGAACGTCTGAAGTCTAGCCCTGTTTTGAATACAGGGTTCTAAATCTGGTGACTGTCAAGGACTGTAACCCCTTGCCTCTCATGTCAGTCATTTTAAAAGCTGGTTACAGGGCTATGGTCATTACCAAATGAGACCTAAGCTCATAAGCTCATTGAATAGATGGAAATTCAAACAAGAGATCCAGAAAATAAGAACTTAGAAGGTAAGAACTTTATTGTAAAAGATAATGTTACCAACAGCAGAGCTTCCTTGTTCACAACAGTGTCCAGCTGACTGACTCTCCCTCAACATTCTAACTCGCACTCCCAAGGGTTCCAGGAGTTCCATGGATCAACAAACAATTCTAACATGGTAGGGGTCAGCTGGGAACATACCAACCTTCATAATAAAGGAGGTTACATAAACCCCAAAAAATGTACAGAGTGAGATTACAACACATCTCCCTATCCTATAAAGAAACAAACAAAAAATGGGAGAGGAGAGAAACAAAAAGAAGAGGAAAACATTTTTCCAGAGTACGGGTATTTACAATGATACCAGACTTGTACAATTAACTTGAAGACCTCTAAGGGATGTAAAAAGGAAAAGAAATCACTTCATTACATAATCCTGGTGCCATTTGGGCAAATTCACCATCCTTTTACTTTGTCTGAAATCATCCGACTCAGCTTGCTTTTTTTTCCTCTTTAGCACTCACAATATTTTCTCTTTGACCATAGTATGGAACGAGTCTGTCCATGCGCCATAACCGTCCATTTTACATTACCATCATATTTTTCTTAACTTCCTTTATCTTCTCAGGAACATAGTATTTGTTATACTTGTTATAACTAGTATTTAGTTTTCTTACCCGGACCCATTCTCCTACCCTCCATTTTTGTTCTTTAACACGCCATTTAACCCCTTTGCTGCTAGGCCTTCCCCCCCACCCCCCGTGCTAAGCCTTTTTTTGGGCTATTTGGGTAGTTCGCACTTAGGCCCCTGTAACTTTTTGATCACATAAGGTATCCACACCAAATTTGCGTCCTTTTTTTCCAATATCATGGGGATTCTAAAGGGACCCAAAAATCACCCAAAATACAGCTACATGTTGTTTTTGGGGGGAAAAAAGTGCTGCAAATGAAAGCGTCTGTTTTTTTCCCCGCAAATGGTATCAACAAAGGGTTTTTGGGGCTGAAATCACAATTATCCCAGCTTTCAGGGACTGACAGACTATAGTCATAAAACCAAATTTTTTTACACAGTTTTGGCATTTTACTGGGATATAGCCTATTTTTGCTATTTTATGTGCTTTAAACCTTCTTCCAGTTAATGGTAGAAATGGGTATGAAAGAAATAATGGATCCTGAAAAGCTATACATTTTTAGAAAAGTAGCCAAAATTCTAAATTCATCAAGGGGTCACTTGTGTAGATCCTTCAAGGTTTCTTTATAGAAACTAACAGTTAAAAATAGGAAAAATTGAAAATGAGTTGAAAAAACAGTCATTTGTGCCAACGTTTTCACCTGTAACTTCTTCTAAATATGACAGATGTTTGAAATCAATATACCGTTACATCCGATGGACCTTTCTGGTTCTGTGGATATATAGGCCTTCTAGGTTCACCAAGAACCCAACAAACCCAGAGCCAATAACTGAGCAGCGTCTTGCAATTTTTTTTATTATGTACCGGGTATATAGCAATTAATTAGGGAAAAAATATACAGTGAAAAATCGGGTTGAAAGACACCTATGTATTTCTGAAATTGGAACAAAATATATAATTTAGAAACAGTAGCTATTTGCATATTTCTGAAATTGTGAGTACCCATACTAGCATGAGAATTAAAGGACATTTTTCAAAGTGACTTATTTTTTACACATTGTCTTTCATTTGGATGGCAGAAATGCATCGAACGTCAATAGGTAATAACAGTTGCTCTACAATTCTGTATTACCCTAAGTCTCCCAATAAAAATGGTACCTCACTTGTGTGGGTAGGCCTAGTGCCCACAACAAGAAACGGCTCAAAACGCAACGTGGACACACAACATTTTCACAGTGAAAACTGACCCTTTTTTTGCAAAGTGCCTCGCTGTAGATTTTGAACCCTAGCTCTGAAGGCACCTAAGGAAACCTAGCAAACCTATACATTTATTAAAACTAGACACGCAGGGGAATCCAGGACGGGGTGACTTGTCTGGCTCTCACCAGGTTCTGTTACCCAAAATCCCTTGCAAACCTCAAACTTAGTAAAAGAAAAACACATTTTCCTCATGTTTCTGTGGTGGAAAGTTCTGGAATCTGGGTGGATCCACAAAATTCTACCCACCCCCCATTCCCCAAAGTCTTCCGAGAAAAATGGTGCCTCACTTGTGTGGGTAGGCCTAGTGGCCACAACAGAAAACGGCCCAAAATGCAACGTGGACACACCACATTTTCGCAGTGAAAACTGACCCTTTTTCTGCAAAGTGCCTAGCTGTAGGTTTTGAACCCTAGCTCTGCTGGCACCTAAAGAAGCCTAGAAACTTATAAACATTTTTAAACTAGACACTTAGGAGGCTCCAAGATGGGATGACTTCTCTGGTTCTCACCAGCTTCTGTTACCCAGAATCCCTTGCAAACCTCAAACTTTGTTAAAAAAAAACATTTTCCTCACATTTCTATGGTGGAAAGTTCTGGAATCTGTGTGGATCCACAAAATTCTACCCACCACCCCATTCCCCAAAGTCTTCCAAGAAAAATGGTGCCTCACTTGTGTGGGTAGGCCTAGTGGCCACAACAGAAAATCGCCCAAAATGCAACATGGACACACCACATTTTCACAGTGAAAACTGACCCTTTTTTTGCAAAGTGCCTAGGTGTAGGTTTTGAACACTAGCTCGGCTGTCACCTAGAGAAACATACAAACCTATACATTTTTGAAAACTAGACACGTAGGGGAATCCAGGATGGGATGACTTGTCTGGTTTTCACCAGCTTCTGTTACCCAGAATCATTTGCAAACCCTCAACCTTTGGTAAAAAAAAAAATGTCCTCAAATTTCTGTGGTGGAAAGTTCGGAATCTGTGTGGATCCACAAAATTCTACCCACCCCGCATTCCCCAAAGTCTTCTGAGAAAAAGAATACCTCACTTGTATGGGTAGGTCTAGTGCCCTCGACAGGAAACAGCTCAAAACGCAATGTGGACACACCACATTTTCACAGTGAAAAAAGATCCTTTTTTGCAAAGTGCCTAGCTGTAGATTTTGAACCCTAGCTCTGCCGGCACCTAGGGATACCTAGCAAACTTATACATTTTTTAAAACTAGACACCCAGGGAATTCCAGGATGGGGTGACTTGTCTGGCTCTCACCATGTTCTGTTACCCAGAATCCCTTGCAAACCTCAAACGTTCTTAAAAAAACACATTTTCCTCATATTTCTGTGGTGGAAAGTTCTGGAATCTGTGTGGATCCACACAATTCTACCCAGCCCCCCGTTCCCCAAGGTCTTCCGAAAAAAATGGTGCCTCACTTGTGTGGGTAGGCCTAGAGCCCGCTGCAGGAAACGGCCCAAAACGCAACGTGGACACACCACATTTTCACAGTGAAAACTAACCCTTTTTTTTGCAAAGTGCCTAGTTGTAAATTTTGAACTCTAGCACTGCCGGCACCTTGGTAAACCTAGCAAACCTATACATTTTTGAAAACTAGACACCCAGGAAAATCCTGGACTGGGTGACTTGTCTGGCTCTTACCAGGTTCTGTTACCCAGAATCCCTTGCAAATGTCAAACTTTGTTAAAAAAACAAATTTTCCTCACATTTCTGTGGTGGAAAGTTCTGGAATCTGCGTGAATCCACAACATTCCACCCGCCCTGCATTCCCCAAAGTCTTCCGAGAAAAATGGTACCTCAGTTGTGTGGGTAGGCCTAGTGCCCGCGACAGGAAACAGCCCAAAACTCAACAAGGACACACCACCTTTTCACAGTGAAAAGCGACCCTTTTTTTGCAAAGTGCCTAGCTGTAGATTTTGAACCCTAGCTCTGCCGGCACTTAGGGAAACCTAGCAAACCTATACACTTTTTAAACTAGAAACCCTGGGGAATCCAGGATGAGGTGACTTGTCTTGCTCTCACCAGGGTCAGCAAAAGTTGAGGTTTGCAAGGGATTCTAGGTAGGGAAACATTGGGGGATCATCGCAAGCCATACCTCCCTGGACTCCCCAGGGTGTCTAGTTTTCAGAAATCTGTGGATTTGGTGGGTTTCCCTAGATGGCCGCCAAGCCCAGGACCAAAAACCCATGGGACCCCCCTTGCAAGAGCAGATAGTTTTGTGATAGGTAATTTTGAAGTCTCCACAGTATGCTTTGGGCCATTTCCTGTTGCAGCCACTATGCCTACCCACACAAGTGAGGTACTATTTTTATCGGGAGACCTGGGGTAGCGCTGGGTGGGAGGACATTTGTGTCAGCCCAGTGATCCTACAACTTTCCCACACAGACATTTGAGAAAAATTAGATTTTTCAGCAAAATTTGAGGTTTGCAGGGGATTCTGGGTAGGGAAATGTTGGTGGATCCACGCAAGCCATACCTCATTGGACTCCCCAGGGTATCTAGTTTTCAGAAACATGTGGGTTTGGTAGGTGTACCGAGATGCCCTCCGAGCCCGGGTCCAAAAACTCAGGTGACCACCCATTGCAAAACCAGGTCCTTTCAAAATAGGTAATTTTGATGTCTCCACAATAGATTTTGGGCCCTTCCCTGCCGCGGGTACTTAGCCCACCCACACAAGTGAGGTACCATTTCTATCGGGATACATGGGGAAATGCTGGGTGGTAGGAAATTTGTCGTTTCTTTCTGAAGCGTGAAAAGGTTGGCACAGTAATGCAAGGAAAATGTGACAGTCACATTTTGAGGTTTGTAGGACATTGTGGGTAAGATAACTTGTTGGGATCTACAAGAGAGACATCACCATGTACTTCCATGGGTGTTTAGTTTACGAAAATATCTACAGTTGGTAGGTTTTTCTTAGATAGAATGGAGACCTTGGCAGAGAGACAAAAAAGACAAATATTACTGCACAACTATCTATTCCTCAAGCACACACACATACTGGTTGGATTTAGGGCGAGCGATGGTTCAGTATATAAAATGTTATTAACAAGAGATTTCACAAAAATGAAATACACTGTCAATAATTGAAAGGACAAAAAACTGAACCAGTGACTCACACCTCATGAGCTGTAAAGCCGCGTCAGGGCCCCAACTGCTTTACAAGCCATTCACACACCTTTTGTACGTGATACACAGAAGGCCATTCACACCACCAGGCACGGAATCAACACATTCACAAAAAGGGACAAGGTACACTTTGCTTGATAAAGTCAGAAAAGACAAATATTACTGCACAACCATCTATTCCTCAAGCACACATACATACCGGTTGGATTTGGCACGAGGGTGAGTGATGGTTCAGTATGTAAAATTGTATTAACAAGAGATTTCACAAAAATGAAATGCACTGTTAATAATTGAAAGGACGAGAAACTGAACCATTGACTCACAGCTCATGAGCTGTAAAGTCACAATAGGTCACCAACCTCTTTACAGGCCATTCATACAACTTTCATACGTGTGACACATACAAAACCATTCACACCGCCAGCTGTGGGCCCATCACATTACAACACTCACATCAGCAGACAGCGCCATTCAAGGGCCCATCACTTTCACGTGGCCACATGCTTGACACAGCAACCACACCAGCTGACAGATTACGTGGACTAGTGTTTGGCTACCTGTGTGTGTAGTGACCAGCAGCAAGTCACTACTCACACACTGCCAGCCAAGCGCCAGTCCACGCACACCACCAGCCAAGCACCAGTCCACGCACACCGCCAGCCAAGCGCCAGTCCACGCACACCACCATTCGAGCGCCAGCCTACACACACCGCCAGCCAAGCTCCAGTCCACGCACACTACCAGCCAAGCGCCAATCCACGCACACCGCCAGTGAAGTGCCAGTCCACGCACACCACCAGCCAAGCACAAGCCTAAACACACCACCATCACATTTAGGGTTTTTTTATACAAAAAGGAAAAAACAAACACATTTTAAATAGATACAAATCTACTAACACAAAATCCAAAACTAAATACATTGCACAAACGCCAACCTTGAAACTGAACAAAAAATATAAAACTATAGACCAGGCAGTTCACTTTACCACTCATGGATGCTCCAAAACATTCTCATGCGTGTGGTACATTCTAAAACAAGCAGGCGCACACACAGCGCAGGGGTAGAAGGACACTCGGGACAGTACATATGAGTCTCCTTCCGTGTACCTCTTCGCCAATAGACTCTACATCTCCTACTGGGTAAGTCTTTTGAGGGAGTGGGAGAAATGTGATCAGGAAAGTGGCAATCTTTTAATCTAGCCACATCCTCCACCACTCCAACTCTAGGAACACTTGCCTGCTCAACTACAACAAGGTTGCCTAGAACAGACTCCTGAAACTTAGCAAAAGTCAACTTTGACTTGGGCCAACAATCCTTAAATACAACAAAAGTATTAAAGGCTGCCAAGTGGAAATGATGGATAGCCAACTTCTTATACCAAATGTAAACCTTACGAAGAGCAGTGTAATGTTCCAACTGCTGATCTACTCTATCAACACCACCCATGTGCCTATTATAGTCTAAAATGCACACAGGTTTGTGTGCTTCAGCAACCTGACCCCAAATAGTCACAGGTGAAGTGCTTTCATTATGAATGGTAGTCAGCATGTAGACATCTCTCCTGTCTGAAAACTTCACAGCTAAAAGTTCCTCGCTATGCAACGCACTGGACTGTCCCCGTACAAGCTTTTGACAAACAAGTTCTTTTGGGAAAGCTTTATGGTTAGAGCAGATTGTGTCACAAGCAATAGTGTCCACTTTGGTCAATTCCCTGAACAACTGCACAGCAGTGTAGAAGTTATCTATATATATAAATGGTGACCTTTGTTAAAAAGTCCTCTACCAAGTTCCCACACAATTTTCTCAGTCACTCCAAAAGTGGACCGACAACCAGGGGGGTCAATCCTGGAATCCCTACCGGTGTACACCCTGAAATTAGAGATATATCCAGTACAGCTGTCACACAGCATATACATCTTAATTCCATAGCATGCCCTCTTACTAGGAATATATTGCCTAAAAACCAAGCGGCCCTTGAACAAGACCAAAGACTCATCCACTGCTATTTCTTTCCCTGGAGTCAGATTCAGGGTGATCTCGTGGCAACACTAAACCGTTATCGACAAAATGCAGCATCTGAAGCAGAAGCAAATACCTATTGCGACTCAAGACTGCCGGAAATATAGCCGTTGCCATCACGGGACTAATAGACCAATATGAAGACATTGATGGCTTCCTTAGTAAGCCCATCAAAAAAATGAAACCCAATAACTTTTTCAACTCATCCAGATTTGTAGGAGTCCACCGGGTAGCTCTAAAGATGGGCCTAAGGCTGGCACTGTTGTCTATCAAATACTGCTCAGCATACAAATTAGTCTGCTCAACAATCTCTGCCAAAAATATATCGTCCATAAACAACTGAAAAAAGAATTTCGGCAAAGATTTTCAGTATCCACTCTACTCCCTGGAATACCAGTAAAGTCTGGCAATGCCGGCTGCAACACGCCTGGGGCAACCCAGAGGTCAGCACTGCCAACAGGAAGTCTTGCAGCCCCAGGCTGCAGCCCATATCCCTTTTGCTGCACTATTGGCACATCAATGTCCTCCTCTAAAACAGGCACTTCATCCGCACTAAGAGTAGCTTTCTCCACCCTGAGAGTAGCTTCATCATCCGACGATTCCTCGTGAACAGAAAACTCACTCACTGCCTGACTCTTCCACTCCCTCCTCTGCCTCAGATGCAAAATCAGTCTCTGAACCATGGTCAGAGGAAGACTCAAAAAGCATAACAACAACCTGTTGAGCAGTAATCCTGCAGTTAGCCATAATCCTTACTAAGAAAGAAGACTTCACAAACAAGTCAACAACAACCAACACTGTGCAAAATAAGTAGTAAACAAAGTGTGGCTTTAGCACAAAGATCTATATACTCAAAAACAATATGACACACTTGCCAAAAATTGCTACACTCACCAGCACCTACTCTGCAGTGACATAGCAAAAACCAACGATATCCCACAAGAAAGAAGAAACAAAACCAATTACTCACAAGACAACAAAATACACATCGAGCACAAATGCAAAACTATTTTGACACTCAAAAAACAGAAGCCACACATACTGATATTATTACACCAATTGCAAAAAACACATTCATGCAGGGAAATGAAACTCATTTAGAGTAAATAGCACAAAAAAGTCTCTTACCAAACACATGCAACTACACAAACTGCAGCACCACCAGTAAGGAAACCGCAACCTGGAACATTAGTCTAAAGAGCAAAAGCCTTGAACTAGAATAAAAAGGAAAAATAAAACATTACAATTGCAATTCATAAGAAATAAAACAATTAACATTATAACATGCTTAAATGGTCAATCTGCCAGATGGGCCTTCAAATAGGGCCAAGAAAAATGTGGGGTGATCTTGCCCAAGGGATCTGGTGGGGGTTTCTTCCAAGCCGATCTGACCCCAGGTGGAGTAAAAAACAGCAGGCAGAAATTTGCCTCCTAGCAAAAGAAATAGATCCCTGGTGCCTAGTAGGATTTTCTGCCCCGCTCGCGCCTTGGGGCATAAAGGCCAAAAAAAGGGCAGATCTGTCCCCATGGTGGGGCAGAAAATACATAAACATAACTTAAGCCCCTTGGAAGCAACCCTTGGCCAAGGGGTCACTTCCACCTGCAATAAAAAATCCCTGGTACCTAATGGGGTTTTCTGCCTCCCCTGGGGGCAGAAAGGCCCAAGAAATGGGCCGATCTGCCCCCCGGGGGGGGGGGGGCAGAAAGACATCCAAAATTAAAATACCCCTTGGAAGCGACCCTTGCCCAAGTGGTTGCTTCCATGCAATAAACACATAATGCCTGGTGCCTAGTGGGGATTACAGCCCCCCTGGGGCCAAAAAGGCAAAAAAAGAGGCCAATCTGCCACCTACGGGGGCAGAAAAACATCCAAAATTAACCTGCCCCCTTGGAAGCGACCCCTGCCCAAGGGGTCGCTTCCATTCAGTAAAAAAGATATCCCTGGTGCCTACCTGTGTCTGAACTGGGGTGGCAAAGTGAGCTAAAGAATGATGAGGGATTTAACCCAGATCTATGACACGGAGTGAGTGTTTGAAAAGTTTCAGCACTCCGTCCATCATCTTTTTGTTTGCTTTGTTCGCCCTACGTTGGCAGGGTATGCCCAGATAGGGGTCCCTTGCTCACTTCGCCACTGGATTCAAGCTAGCCTGGCTGAACAGGGCTGTTAACCCGAAACCGGTCCAAGGATGCTTGTTTCAGGTCCAGGGAAGACATGGCTTGGCAGTTCGGGCTGGACTGTTTCCATGAGGCACAGGGTCAAGACTGATTTGCATATAGCTGTGTCTGAACTGGGGTGGCAAAGTGAGCTAAAGAATGATGATGGATTCAACCCAGATCTGTGACGGGGGTGAGTGTTTGAAAAGTTTCAGCACTCCGTCCATCATCTCTTTGTGTTTGCATAGTGACCCAGAAACATGACAGCGCTTCCTTTTCAATAGTGGAATAATTAATTTCCGCCTCTTTAAGAGTCCTGGAAGCGAATGCTATAATGCTCACTTTTTCTCCCACCACTTGGGAAAGGGTAGCACCAATCCCTTTGTTACTGGCATCAGTGGTTAGTATGAAATCTCTTCTGCTATCAAAATTTCCAATAGAAGGCACTGAAACAATGGCCTTCTTGATTTCATTAAAACTGCCAGTATGGTAAGGTAACCATTCGAAAGGTGTGTTTTTCTTCAATAAATCTGTCATCGGTTGAACCAAAGTCGAAACATTCTTGATAAACTTCGACAAATATTCAGCTAACCCCAGGAAAGACTTAATTTCATATTTATTGGTGGGAATGGGGGCTTTAATAACCGATTTAATCAAATTCCTTTTAGGTTTCATTCCCTCACTAGGAAGGGTATGATCCAAAATATCAACTGACTGTACTCCAATTTTACATTTCTTTTTCTTTAGGGCAAGACCAGCTTTCCTTAGCTTTTCAAAAACCTTCCTCAAATTATAATTGTGCTGTTCCTCACTAGAACCATATATAAGGATGTCATCCTGAAAGCATACTGTTTTATCCACTACGTCAAGAACATGTTGCGTTGTTCTTTGGAATGCCGTGCACCAGATGTGAGCCAATATGGAATTCCCAAGAATTTGTTATTTCCAAATAGAGTGGTAAAGGCTGTAAGTATTTGGGAATCAGGGTGAACAGCAACTTGATGATATGCTGAGGAAAGGTCTAACACTGAAAAATATTTGGCATCAATGATCACACTCAGCATCTCATTTATTTTAGAATGATCCATATACTGGCATTAAGACTCCTCAAATCAACACACATGCAAATATTTTTTCCTTCTTTCTTGGACGTAATGACAATTGGTGCCAATCATTCAGACCTCTCTACAGGTTCAATTACCCATTGTCCCTCCAATTTTTATGTTCTTCTCTTAAAGGTTCCTGCATAGGTAAAGGTATGGAACACGTTTTATGTACAATAGGAATAGCATCAGATTTGAGTTTGATCTTATGTGAATAGTTTTTTAGCATACCAATCTTCACATATATCTTTACCTACTAAACTTCTATCCACTAAAAGGACCTGTTCCTCGTTATTAGGATCTAATTTAATTCCAAGACCCCTTTGATGTTTCCAACCTAATAAATGACACCCTTTTTCGAGTAATGTATACCTTACCAATAGTGTGTCTGCCTGTAAAAGAAATTCTCATTTGTACAATACCCTTCAATGCAATGTGATCTTTATTATAACCACCTGGATGTATGTCTGGTTTCTCTACGGTATACCCATCTTCTTTAAAATTTTCATTAAAAGTGCCATTGTCAATCAAGGTGTATGGTGAACAAGAATTAGCATAGGCATTGACAGATTTTCCATCTAACTGGATTTCACATGAAGGATACTTAACTTTGTCATCCTCTGTCCGACTATAAACTTGAAAAATGTTCTTATTACCTTCTTTGTATTCCGAGTCAACCTCAGTATGACCAAGATGTACCCCTTTTCCTGTAGTTCTTGATTTACACATTTTTGCAAAGTGTCCTGTTCTGTCGCATTTCCTGCAGATTACACTGGTTGGGCATTTAGGAGGATTAGCAAAATGACTAAGATTATCACACCTATAGCATCTCACATTATCATTTTTTTACTTGGTCTTTACAATCTGTTTTTCCCCTTGAACTTCCAACACTTGCTCAGCATTGCTTACAACACTAACCTCCTTTTCATCCCTACCATTATCCTCATTAATTTCCATTTCTTTTGCCCAAAAAGCAGTATGTTTAATATTTTTGGCTATCTGAATAGCATCCTCTAAATCTTGATTATGGGTAAGGAGTCTTTCTTGGACTTTGTGATCATTAACGCAACGCACGAACTAGTCTCTAATTAAAGAATGCGTTAAAGGTCCAAAATCACACGTGGCAGACAAACCTCTGAGCCTTGCTATGTAAGAGGTAACTTTTTCATTCTTTCCCTGAATTCTATTGAACAATGTATGCCTTTCAAGTACAACATTCAATCTTTCCGTACAATAAGTACCTAGTTTTCTTAAGATTGTAGTAAACACATCTTCATCTCTATCTTCCGCCCCCTCACCATTATCCGATAAATCCTCATAAAAGTTTCTTCCCTGGACCCTCAAATTGTGCAACAATATTTTTTGTTTTCTAATTGAAGAACATTTTCCACCCCCTATGGCAATTAAATAGGATTTCATAATCTTTACCCATCTATCCCACGGAATTTCTGGTTTTCCTTCCTCATTCAAAAATGGAGGAGGTTGGCTTATATTCGCTACAGCCATAATAAAAGGCGAGAACAGGAACCAAAGAAAATTAATAATAAAATCAAAGCAAACAGTTTGTGAAGTAGGGCAATTATAAATCCAAGTATTATAACCAATTCCAAGGAATGAAATATATAAGAACAAATACTTCAGTTTTCTTTCCTATTATTTTGTTTTTCTTTAAACTCCATCTAATTAGAGGTGAAAATAACTGTATGCATGTGATTTTAATAACAGTGTGCGTGTGACTTTAAGAAATGATGACTCTAGCGGAGGCTCCGGAAGAGGTTGATCCACAGATTGAAGTTTCCGGCTGAATTTAATGAGCACCGCAGTACAATGAAGACCTTATGCTGTGCCTGTCAGCGAAGATCAGCAATCAACAGGCAATCCCACTGTGCTCATCAGTGAGCATTGAGCAGTACAAGTTCCTCACAATGGGGCAAGGCAATGCTTTTCAATTGAAGCTTCTCAGCGAAGGATTATAAATTGGCACACAAACCCCGCTGAGAAAACTAGCATGCTCTGACAAGCACGCGTACAAGCAACAGTTAAGCCTAACAGCAAGTTGAAGCAGGACGAAGAGGCACAGCTGTTAAGCCCATCAGCAACCAATGAAGACTGTAGATATCAATTGCAGAAGAAAAGAATTGGGGCTGTGCCTGTAAGCATTTTATAAACTAAACAAATACATCATGGAGAAGTCAGAACCTGGCAGCTAGAGCGGCAACTTGCATGAATGCTCTAGAAGGGCGCAACATTTACTGAGAAGCGCTGACATAGAAATCACGTGTTGGGAAGCAGGAGCACTTAATCAGACAAAGCTGTAACCTATGAAATTGGTGAAGGTATAAATAAACGTTGACCAGGCGAATAAATAACCCCGATACTGACAGCAAATATACAGTCAACTGTGCTGGGGAACAGGAACACATCTGAAGGAAAATAGCTATACACAAAACTCCAAAGCAAGAAGCGATAAGATGGATTCAAATACTGACTGTGGAAGCTGAAGTCATTGTCTCTTGAAGGGCCTCAACAAACACCAAATGAAGCATGGACCACAGGGTTGGGAACATCAACTGTCCTCTGCACAGCGTTGGAATTGTCACCAATGAAAAGATGGGAATTCAAAAAAGGGAACCAGAAAATCTAACAAAGGCAAGAACTTTATTGTAAAAGATAATTCTCCCAACAGCAGAGCTTCTTTGGTCACTACAGTGTCTAGCTGACTGACTCTCCCTCAACATTCTAACACACACTCCCAAGGGTTCCAGGAGTTCCATGGATCAACAAACAATTCTAACATGGTAGGGGTCAGCTGGGAACATACCAACCTTATTAAATAAGACCGAATAAAGAGAAGATTACATAAACCAAAGAAACTTACAGAGTGAGATTACAACACTTATCATCTGATTCAGATTCAATCAGGTGACAAATGGAAAACAGCATTCAGAACACCTTGTGGGTATTTTGAGTATTGAGTAATGCTGTTTGGTTTGTGTAATGCCCCTGCTGTTTATCAATAATGTATGAATGCAATCTTTTCTGATCTGATCTTTCAATCGATGGGTGTCTACCTAGACAATATGCTGTTTTTTCTAAGGATCTTGCCGAACATTCTTACCATGTCAAGCAAATCCTGCAGCGCTTAAGAGAAAAAAAACTTCTGGCCAAAGCCGAAAAGTGCTCATCTGAAAAGGGTTCTGTAGAGTATCTAGGTTATATGATTTCATTAAAGGGGATTATTACCATGGACATACAGAAGTTTCAAGCCATTCTTGACTGGCCCGTGTTTTCTTAGCACCGGCAAATTATGGTAAATTCATTAAGAACAAACATTAACCAGGAGCTCCTAAGAAAGGCAGAGTGTAAGGATATTATCCTTATCTTTCCACAGCATGCAGGCTCTGCTTGGAGGCTTCCCTTCTCTGCTCACTGCACTCGAGCTGCTTCACAGTGGCTTCCTTCTTTATCGCCAGGCTGCGGAGTGCCTTGATCAGCAAGGATGTGGTGGCATCCTCGCTGAGAGCCATGTTTGTTGCTGTGCGCATGTCAGGTTCCCGATCGCCTTAAGAGTCATGTGGTGAATGTTTCCTGGATGTTGGTTTGAATGCCACATTCAGCCCTTTATTGGCTATTTGGGGTAGTTCGTGCATAGGGCTCCATAACTTTTTCCCCCACATAAGTTATCCATGCCCAATTTGTGTCCTTTTTTCCTTAACATCCTGGGGATTCTAAAGGTACCCTGGGTTTCTGGATTCCCCTAGAGCATACTGAGGAAATAGACAACATCTAGCTGCATTTTGAGTTATTGGGGAAAATAGGAAAAAAGCTCTAGATAAAACTGTCTGGTTTATTGCCTAAAAATGGCATCAACTGACGGTTTCTTGTGCTAAAGTCACCATCTTCCCAGTTTTCAGGAACATGCAGAAATGAATAAAAAACTATTTTTCAGAGAGGTAGCCCATTTTTCGTATGTTGTGTGCTCTCATACTACTTCCAGTTTGTGGTGGAAGACAGTGTGAAACCCATGGGTGATCCAGGAAATCTATAGATTTCTGAGAAGTAGACAACATTTTTAATTAAGCAAGGGGTCATATGTGTAGATCCCTCAAGGTGTTTCCAAAGAAACTAGCTGTTAAAAAAAAGAAATATTGAAAAAGTGTAGGAAAAAATGGCCATTTGTGACAACGTTTTTATCTGCAACTTTTTGTCACGATGGCTGATTTACAAAAGCAATATACTATTACGTCCTCTAGAACCCTTCTGGTTGCAGAGATATGTAGGGTTTTTAGGTTCTCTAAGAACACAAGGTAGCCAGAGCCAACAACTGGGCGGCACCATTCAATGGTTTTTCATTGTGTATGGAGTATAGACCAATTCATATGGTAAAATATGTAGAGTGAAAAATGGAAATCAAGGAAAGCTATGTATTTCTGAAATGAGCACAAAAGAAGGAGTTTAGGAGCAGTGATTATTTGCATTTTTCTGAATTTGTGGGCACCCATACTAGCATATGATTTAGAAGTCATTTTTCAAAATCTTCTTACACATTTGCTAACATTTGGAAGGCACAAATGCAGTGAAATCCAATTGGTAATAACAGATATTCTACTATTCTATTCTTCCACATGTCTTCGGATAAAAATGGTACTTGACTAGACACCTGGGGGAATCCAAGGCTGGGTGACTTGTGTGGCTCTCCCCAGGTTATTTTACCCAGAATCCATTGCAAATATCAAACTTTGCCTAAAAAAAAGCACATTGCAATGGAAAGTTCTAGAATCTTTGTGGAGACACAAACTTCCTTCCACCCAGCATTCCCCCAAGTTTCCAGATAAAAATGGTATCTCACTTGTGTGGATAGGCCTAGTGCCCATGATAGGAAACGTCTCAAAACGTAACATGGATACATCACATTTTACCACTCAAAACGGATCCTTTTTTTTGCAAAGGTGATAGTTGCAGGTTGTGGGCCCTAGCTGAGTCAGTACCTAGGGAAACGTTTCAAACCTGCACATTTTTTTAAACTAGAAACCCAGGGCAGTCCAGGAGTGTCTGACTTGAGTGCAAATCACTATGTAATTTCACCTAGAATTCATTGAAAACATCAAACTGTGATATGAAAAACCATTCATTTTCCTCAGATTTCTGTGATGGAATCTTCCAGAATCCTCAAGAATCCATGAAATTCCTTGGTGAGGGGACTCCCATTGACCACAGTTTGATCCGATTCTGTCACAGGCACTAAGCCTAGCCACACAACTGGGGCAGCGTTTTTATTGGCACAAGTGGAGTAATGCTGGGTAGGAGGAATTTTGTGAATTTCTGTGGATTCTGACAGGATATTGTAATGCAAACTTACCTGGAAGCTTGCACCACGATGTGGTAGAGAAGATAAGGACCCACCTCCAATTGCCCTACCTGTTGTTCGGTAATTATGATTCACTCTGGAAATTACGGGCAAGGCTCAGGAAGGAGGGCCTTCCAGGATGTCATCATCCTGGCCACATCATCCTGTTGTTGACCTTTTAAAAGATATGGGAGATCAGTAGAATGCTCTGTGTGTTTGAGCTACCCTTACACCTCCCACCCTCAATGAACAATGAATTTTGACCTTAGAAAATGGTACCTGTGAGTAACTGGAATACCTTTTGTTGAGGAATGTGGTTTTTGTAAGCCTTCTCTGGCTGGGAAGTGTTAAAATGCAGCCATGGCTGATTACTGTAAGATATGAAAATCATAATCATAAACACATATCATAAAACATGTATTATTACAATACATAATCATGAGCATGAACACATTACATACTTTGGCATCTCTGCGTTACCTTGACTGATTGTTCTACAGAAGTTGCATCAGTTCTGTCAAGTGATTTCATGGCGTAATGCACGTCTTCAATATTAGTGAATGTCACAAATTGTTCTTACAGTTCCCTTATTTTGAACAGTCCTTCATTTGTGGTTCTGAATGAAGAATATATTATCAAATAAGTGTGGGTTATCTTGAAAGTTTCGTACAACCATATCGCCATATTCTGTATATTTATCAGGCAGACGTTAGAACTCTAAGGATTAGTTAGTTGGTGAGGTGTTATTGTGTGGTTACACACATTTATATCTATAGCAGAAATGTTTGCTTTGGCTGCACGATGCTTAGTTCTGTTTTTTACCTTGTTTTCGCTCTAAGCTCTTACAACCTTTGTCTTCTTTTTTTCTGCAGGCGTTTGGGATTCCTTCTTTTTGTTCTGCAGGTGTTTGAGATTCGAAAAAAGGAACCACTGCGAAGTTTGGAAAAATCAGAATTTCTTTAGGTCTTGTTGCGGAGCAGGTAGATGATGGCAGGGTGTTTGTCTCGACACCTAGCTTGTATCGGCGGCCGGGCGCAGTTTAAATAGGTTGTGCCCATGACCGCACCCAAAATGGCTGATGGGATCTGAATTCCCCTGAGATTTTGGCCTTCCAGAGAAATCACTAGAACAATCTCAGCAACATTCCAGTTTTTTTTGCGCTAAAGGCATCTGTGCATTGTTTTGAGTGCCAGGGGCTGAGATAATAAAATATAAGCACTTATCTCCAGTACTAGGGACTGAAAATAATAAAGCATAAGATTGGTAACAACATGGCTTTTAAAAAATTTAAAGCATAGGTCTGGAAACAACATGGCACTTAACTCAGTGATATATTAACAATAAACGGATTCTGTCATATTATGTCCACCACAATAATCAGACATATGATGCTGATCAACATATATCGTGCTCTACAACAAGCTTAGAAATGTGATCCTTGACAGATCCTGGAAGTTTCCATTACAGGCATGTAAACGAAAAATGTGATTTCAGGGAAAGATTGAGGTTTGCATGACATTGCAGGCAAGAAATTCTTGTGGGATACAGACAAGGTGTACCACATTGTAATTCCCTGGTTATCTAGTTTTCAAAAATGTCTGTGGTTGGTAGGTTCACATCGGTGGTGGTGGAGCACAGCCCCAAATCCCTCAAGCTATCCTTATCGCTGATCTCTCCACATAGCCCACTAGGGCCTTTTTATGTCATGGTCTCTTGGCCCATCTGCACAAGTTCTTATCGGAGATATGCTGCTCTCTGCAGAGTCCAGATGTTTTCTTCACAGAAAGGTGAACAAAATGTGGGTTTTTAGTCAAAATTTGAGGTTTGCAGGGCATTGTGGGTCTGAAAATGTTGTGAGATCCACGAGAAGCATACAACCCTGATCTTCCCCAGGTGTCTGTTTTCAGAATTGTCTGGGTGTAGTAGGTTTTCCCATGTGGCAGCCACCCAAGCCCAAAAAGTGCAGCCATTCACTATTGCAAGTGAGACAATATTGGGAGTTAGCCACACTCTGCTGGCCCATATGAACAAGCCATTACAAACTAATGGGGTTTTCCCAGAAGGCGCCAGAGGACCTGGGAATAGATTCAGTCAAAGCAATACCTGGTCCCGACGTATCTTATTTTCATACCAAAATAACGGTGAAAAGGAATGAGAAGGATTCAATCCAAACAGTCATTCAACAAGTTAACTATACAAGGAATGGTAACACAGAGAGAAGGACCCAAGACAACATTTTCTGATAGAAGAAAATCTTTGTTTTATAGAATCTATATAAATATGTCATATTCAATAAGTCATTATTGACAGTAGAAGGTTGTCGGGAGAAACATGAAAAGCAAGTGCTCATCTGCAATTGTGAATGAGAAGAGATAAGAGAGAAATCAAGGAAAAAATGTGAAACAAAAATGCTCTAATTTGCACATAAAACACTGGTTGGGATGAGTCATCAATAAACCTAACCAATGTTGGGCCTGTATACAGTCTAAATATTCTATCTCATTGCTAAAATACCTTTTTCGAAGAATGATGTCACATATTAAGTAAGAAATACATCATTCTAAGCATATTGCAAGGGCCAATGAATTGTATTATAGGCCATAAAAGGGAGAATGTGTCGACGTTTTGACCCGTCTTGTGCGTTGAGGGTAACTTCTAACTCCACATGCAGGTCTTCATCAGGACAAAAAGACAGCCTAAACAAAGTAGAAAATCCTATCAAAACCTAGCCCTCTGTCCACAAATTTAAAAAGATCTCAAGACACTGACCGTAATGTTAGCCAGGACAACCCATACAGATTATTTTGTCCAAGAAATGGGGAATCAATCCAATTCGCAAAACCTGTAAGGTGGTATAAATCATTAAATGTACTTTGATTGAAAAAACACCCACTCAATCTAGCAAAACTATGTTCATTAGAAAATCATAACAAAAACTTATAACAATAACTTGCCCCTACAGAAGGAGTAAAGCAGGCCCCCAAATGGGCTTCAATAGTGAATTCCAAGTTTTTAAAGAAGAAGGCGACCTCCAGACTGTGCCAAATCACAAGGTATGGCCAGAAACACCTAGATGAGTAAGGAAAACCGAGTCACACCATGTTGTGTGCGAAAACTGGTATCATCACTGTCATGTTGAGGCAAAATAAAACCCTCAAAAGAAACACGAGGTTAGCGGTGATTAAGGCCCCCTTTTTTGCATGGATTCACAATAAGGTAGGGTTTTTTTTTTGTCTCAACGTGACAGTGATGATACCAGTTTTTGCACACAATTTGGTGTGACTCAGCTGTTGTAGTTCGCTGAGCTAACAATAACTTACACCCTAGCAATACACTGCTTATGGCCTCACATATTAAATCACTCATGACATCGTCAGTGACATCACTGATAACATCACTGATGATATCTCAAATGACATCACTGATGACACCATTCACAGAACCACTCACACACCTATTCACAGAACCACACAACCTCTAATATACCCACTTGCCTACCCATACAAGCACTCATACACCCACTTAGTCATCCTCAGAGCTACTCACACACCCACTCACTTACCCATACGCCTACTCACACAGCCACCCACTCACCAATATTCTCACTCACACAGCCACTCGCCTAAACAGCTCTTCCTACTTCCACTTATTCATCCATGCAACTATTCACATACCCAGTCACTCACCCATACTGCCTCTCAACAGTGTCACTCACATACCCACACAACCACTTACATACCCATTCACACATCCTTACAAGCACTCACATGCCTACTGACTCACACATACTGCCATTAATACAGACACTGACTGTATAATACAGTTACTCACATACCTACTCACTTACCCACACACCCACTCAAACAGCCATTCACTCACCTATACAACCAGTCACTCACCCTTAGAGCCACTCACACAGCAACTGAGTCACTGATACAGCCACTCACACACCACTCACCCACCTATACATCTACTCACACACCCACTCACTCACCAATACAACCCCCACACAGACATTGACTGACCCATATAGCTACACATATACCCAGTAACACATCCATACAGAAACTCATACACCTACTCACACACCCATATAGCCACTCACACACCCACTCACTCACCAATACAGCCTCACACACAGCCACTAACTCATCAATACAGCTATTCACACAGCCACTTATTGACCAATACAGCCATTCACACACCCAGTCACACACGGATAGAAACAGACACACAGCCACCCACGTAATATATCTTAGAAAGAGTACTCATTAGTAGTACAGAAACAATACTGATTTAACTTTTATGGTACCTTGGTATATCTGTTTAACACTTTTAGAAAACACTCTCAGTCACTGGATGATGTCATCAGTGATGAAATTTGAGATGTCATCATTGATATCACTGAGCATGTCATGAGTGATGTAATATGTGAGGCCATGAGCAGTGCATTGTGGGGGCATCTATTATAGTTCAGGTAACTGTAACTGCTGGATTTGACTGGTTTTGTAAAATCTGAGCCTAACTATAACGTCTCTGTAACCTTTGTTTTTTCCAGTGAATTTCTGTTTCTTAAATTTTCTTTCCTAACTATAACGTCCCTGTAACCTTTGGTTGTTAAAATGAATTTTTAAGGTTTTTAAAAAAAATTATTTCATAACTATAAAATCCCTCTAATCTTTGGGTTTTACATTGAATTACTGAGGTTTTAAAAAAATGTATTTCCCATCTGTAACCTGTAACATTTGAGAGTGGGTGTGTGAGTGGCTGTATGGGTGAGTGAGTGGCTGTATAGGTGAGTGAGTGGGTGTGTGAATGGCTGTATGGGAGAGTGAGTGGTTGCGTGAATGGCTGTATAGGGGTATGAGTAGGTGTGTGAGTAGGTATACGCGTGACTAAGTGGCTGTGTGAGTGGCTTTATGAGTGAGTTAGTGGGTGTGTAAGTGACTGCATGGGTGAGTGAGTGGCTGTTTGAATGGGTGTTTGGTACAGTGAGTTGGTGGGTGAGTGACTATTGGAGAGTGTGTGAGTGGCTGTATAGGTGTGTGAGTGGGTGTAGAGGTGGGTTAGTGACTGTGAGTACCTATGTGAGTGACTGTGCAAGTGGTTGTATGCCTGAGTGAGCAGGTGTGTGAGGGCTTATATGGCTGAGTGAGGGATGGAAGAGTGACAGTTTGGGTGAGTGAATAGGTGAATGAGTGACTGCATGGGTGAGTGAGAGTGTGTGTAAATGGATGTGTGGGGCATGAAAGGGCATATAAATGGCTGTATGAGAGAGGGACTGGGTGCATGAGTGGCTGTATGGATGTGTAAATGGGTATGTGAGCATCTGTATGGGTGAGTGACTGTGTGAGTGGTTGTATGAGTGAGTGACTATGTGAGTGGCTGTACAGGTGAGTATATGTGTATGTGAGTAGCTGTATGGATGAGTGTGTGGCTGTGTCAGTGACTGTATAGATGAGTAAGTGACTGTGTGAGTGCTTGTATGGGTGAGTGAGTGCATATGTAAGTAGCTGTATGGGTGAGTGAGTGGCTATGTCAATGACTGTATGGGAGATAGAGTGTCAGTAGCTGTATGGGTGACTGACTGGCTGCTTTAGTAGCTGTACGGGTGAGTGAGTGACTGTTGGTAGCTGTATGGGTGAGTGAGTGACTGTTAGTAGCTGTATGGGTGAGTGAGTGGGTGTGGTAGTAGCTGTATGGGTGAATGATTGGGTATGCCAGTGGTCACATGGGAGAGCGACTTGGTATGTTATGGATTGTATGGGTGACTGAGTGGATATATAAGTGTATGGGTGAGTGAGTGGGTGTGTTGGTAGCTGTATGGGAGAGTGATTAGATATGTCAGTGTTTACATGGGAGAATAACTGGGTGTATTAGTGATTGTATGGGAGAATGAGTGGGTGTGTGAGCAGTTGCATGGGTGAGTGAGTGCTTGTGTCAGTGACTGTTTAGGTGAGTGGGTGCATGTGTTAATATGTGTATGAGTAAGTGAGTGGATGTGTGAGTATATATATGGGTGAAAGAGTGCATGTGGTAGTAGCTGTATTAATAAGTGAGTTGGTATGTTATTGACTTTATGGATGAGTGAGTGGATGGGTGTGTAAGTGGCTCATGGGTGAGTGACTGGGTATGTGAGTTGCTGTATCGGAGTGTGTCTGTGTGTGTGGATGTCTCAATAACTGTATCAGTCTCTCCCTTGGTGTGTACCTTGACAATGTAAGTTTGTTGAACTACACAGAAAGAAATAATTAGGAAATTACTTTACTACAATAGATGGTGCCATTCATCTATTTAAAAAGAACATAAATACAAGTTAGTATTACACTTTGCAAAAATGACACAATACAATGTCTCCAATACATAAGTTCTTATTAAAACCAAGCAGTATACATTTATTATGATTTAATAGTATTTAACATCACATTAAAACATTCAATTTACCCTTTTAACTGTTCTCTGCTTTCATACTTGTAAACCAAAAATGATGTACCGAATAAAGATTTATCCTTAAACAGTGGGCAAAAAACAATCATGTAGATTGTAGGAAAAAAACAGAACTGCACAGTACGTCACTATAAATAAGTGACACTATTCATTGCACTCACTACAATTATTTAATCAATTGTTTTAACTATAGTTACTGAACTAATCTAAACAAACATATCTTGAAAATAACTACTTTGTTATTAGAAGTGGTACAATATTACTAATAGATATAAAGGATACTTGAATTATGGAGACCCTTATGAAGACATCACCCCTGGTAGGCCGAATGATGTCAAACACTGATGATCCATGTAGAACAAATACCATATACCACTTTTTAAAAAGTAATCCTCCTTAGAACTTTGGTTGAAGAAACAAAAGATAAGGATTTGGTAGCTTGAAAGGCTGTTTTTGTTTGAATTTGAGGTAGCTGTCATTACATTCTGCCCATCCAGTTGCACTCTTTAAATGGACAGTATAGTGTCCAGATGCTACACTGTGTCCTTTGTGAAAGATGATAGCCATAGTAGTATAAGTTCTTCCAGAAATGTATATTTGTCCAGTTTTGGAGTTTCACATTTCTGTTTCCAATTTACTTCCATCTGTGCTACATCATTGTAGCATTAATATAAGGTATTTCCCACTTCTTCATATATGTAATGTTGACATAACATCTGATCGACAATTTATGCAGGTATCGTTTTGGTTAGTTTTTTTGATCAACCTGTCAAAAGACACAGTTTTGGAATCTGGTAGTGTCAAGTACCCAAATCGCTCTAAATCTATTTCAGTAGTTGATGGGAAAAAGTAATCTTCACACTCATGGTTCAGTGAGTAACTTAGTCCAAATAAGTCATCAATACTTATTTCTTCTTCTTCTGAAACTCCAAGGATGACCATTAGAAACTCCTGTGCATCTTCTTGAGTCTTGTGAGTAAATTGTACTGACCCACTACATATACCAACTAGATCTCAAATGCCTGAAGCACAATGTATTACACTCCTATCACTATGTAAACATTGCAGCAAACCATACAGTACAGAACATCTACAAACTGTGGTATATAAAAGAGTTAATTGAGAACAACATTTGCATAGCTGTTGACACCAGAAGGGTTTGACAACTGGTAACCTACAATTTCTCCCTCGTGTTCCACTTTTTTTTCTTAACATATTCCTTGTTCTCCTTCTGTTCCTTCTTTTCAGCAACATCCGTAGAATCCTTTGAAAGTTTTCGCTTTGGACAGATTACCTGTTTTTCCTAAATGGGATACTGTTCTAAATGAGGAACATATACACTTCTTAACCGATTGTACTGTTTGATACAATTTACATCTGCACTTACATTGCTGTCATCAAATTCAACCAAAAACAAACTGTACAATTTTCTAATTCGAGATAATGCTACATATGATATACCTTTTTTAAATAGAGCACTATCAATATTAATATAAGCTGCGTCTATGCTGAAACCTTGAGATTGACGGATAGTCACAGAGTATGCTTGAGAAACTGGAAACTGCTGCTGCCGAACATACAAGTCTGTTACAAGCAATAAACGTACAATACATCTATCAATCTGCTTCAAGCCATCAATCTGCTCAATCTGCTCAAATTTTATTGCTAAGTATTCAACCTCATTCCTATTTGAAAAGTTAATGAAATCAATCACATAGCACCATTAACTAATCCTTCCTCAACTTTTAAATTAAGCTGCAAAATTACTCTACAGTTTTTGAAAACATGTAAACACTGTTCTAATCCCGCAGTTCTGGAAAAAGATTTCTCAAGTGAGTCCAGTTTAGCTCATATTTTTTCACTTAGCAGTACTGTCTTACCCTGGTGTTCCATTTTGGCGATTGCTGTAATTTCCAAAATGTGCTCCGTCTCCAGTTTTAGAAATTGTTTGTTAAACCAGGAGCACTCCTGAAGTGTAGGCATTAAGTAGGCAAAAAATTTCCATGTTTCAATTAAATTGAACTTTAGCTGTGCTGTTGTCTCGTGAGATGAAAATGATTGCAGATAAACAAATTTGGATTTCCTTTATTTTTCAACAACTACTAAATGGATTTACTCCAAAAGTGTGATCTGCATAACAATATATTTATTACCTACTGGCAGTCACCAGTAGGCAATATAGTTAGGACCTAATTTCCATCAGAAAAGTGTTTTTTGAGCTGCCTATATGTTTGGCGCTGGTTGACAAAGCTTCACAAAACTTTCCCAAAAATTGGTCGCTCAACTTAGCTGCTGTCTAGAAAGTTTTGGGGTGATCAGTCAAGCTGCGGCAAAGAAAAGGAGGGAGGGGTCCGAGAACAATAGTCATCATTGAAACAGAGGTACAGGAAAATGGGGGGAAGGGAAGAGAAAAACTTAGAATATAAAGGTGAAGGGAGAGTGTTATTAGAAGTAATGGTGAATATGGAGTGTTTAACTCCAAATGTAGGCATTAATAGCAAGTGGTGTGTAAGTGATAGTGTTTAGGAACAGTTTAAAAAAAAGATTTCGGTTTGCTGTGGATCCGCAGCAAGGTTACACAGGGGGGCGCGCTGAGCGCCGTTGTGGATTTGGGGACCTGCCCAAAACACCTACCAAATTGGGCTTTCTTCAGAGGAGTGTAAGAAAGGGTTAAGAATTATGACCATGCAGAAGAGTTGTATTATTAATAATATATAAAAGAAGTGTTTCTATATGTTGCCAGGCTCTGTAACATTGAAAGTAAAGTTCAAAAGGTCGTCATTAATGGTTCCCTTGTATGAGAGTGGTGTACCATTCTTGTGGTTTGTTTTTGTGTACTTTCTAAAAGAAGAGATTCAAACTGAGACTGAAAAACAAAAATACAGAGCAGGAATCACATTTAACAGGCATGTGAATTAAGGTGTAGCATGAAAAAATATTTGATTGAGAAGGAATGACTGTATAGAAGGTGGATAAATGTGATTAGGATGTTTAGAAAAAGTAAAAGGGAATATAAAAATAGAGTATATTATTAAACTGAGCAAAAACGAAATAAAATTTGTTAAGAGGAGCAGAACGCATATATACACCAATGTAGACGCTGACACAAGCAGTGAAATAGTAATCCATGTAGTGAGATACCCAGGCATTCTGACATTACTATGTAAATACACACAGGTATACACTGATATATAGATTGAGACAGCCTGGCACACACTGTTGTTTTCAGTAATGCAGCCAGGTATAGTGTGATATATACTCTTAACACTCATAAAGATCCACCTATAGATACACTAAGAGAGCCAAGCATGCACTAATGTATGCATTATCACAGTGAAGTAGAATTTGATGTGTAGAGTAACACAGACATATTCTGATGTATACAGTGAAGTAAGTAGGTACATAGTGAAGTTCATCCTCATGCAGCTAGAGAGAAACTGATGCATAAACTAAGATTTTCAAAAATAGTGAAACAGACTGAGACATTAAAGTATAACATTATGCACAGAGTAACACACTTATGCAGACAGGTACATAGTAATGGGGCACTAGTACAGCTATGTACATAGAGGTAGGTACTCAGAGAATCAAACTAGGCACAGTAATGCAGGGAGAAACAAACCAAAGTAGAGAGTAAATATCTATAAACATAGGCAGCTTAAGAATAGTACTAGTATTCAGAGACCCAGATATAGAGTGAGACACACCATAATAGACTTAGTGAAAGAGTCATGTATGGAGCAATAAACATATCAATATATACAGAAAAGTACTCAAGGTATCACTAATGCCTTTGCTCAAGAAGGTAGATGGGAACACAGTTAATCAGCCTATTGTACGAAAGAGAGCAGAGAAAAAAAGGAAACTATCTGTTCTATAACTATTAACAAACTATAGACTAACGAATATACCAGCTACCCAGTGAATTAGTAATAAAGTGAATTAATGTAGATGCTAATGTGTTTTTTTCTGTTATACACTTTTAAATAAAGAAGAAAAATTACCATGCCTGTCAAGAGACAAAGAAGAAAGAAACAGAGGAAACTGTATTACCAACTTCAAACTGAGAAAGAAAAAGAAAAGAAGGTGGAGAATGTCCAGAGGGAAAAAAGAGAAGCTGGTAAAGAGTACTAAGCATTTTCTGAAAAAAATGTGGTAAAATGCAGAAAAAGTCTTATCTAAAAATTGAACTTTCACTTCAACTGTAAAAAAGCAAGGAGTACATGTTTCTGACAGTAGATAATGTTCTAAGAAAAGAGGGAGTTTGTTAAGGAGACAGAAACAGTTTAAGGAGTTACGAGCTAAAATGTTTCGGACTACAGAAATACAGAATTTGCTACAAAGAATGAAGAAACAAGTGGAAAAGTGCTGCATTTAAACAAATGCAACATACTGAGAGTGTCGTTGACAGAGAGTTTGCTCTGAAGAGGAAACTATTTATCTTAATATTGAATAGAATGAGGACACTAGACAAAACAGTATTGTGTATGAAGAAGAAAAAACAAAGAAAAAGGCTTATTAATAGAACACATTTTTGCAAGATTTTTAAAAGTGAATGAACGCATACCTCTGGTACAGAACCTTATTTCAATGAGGAAAGCTATTTTCAAGAAAACACAGAATTTTATTTGAAATGGTTTATAAAGCGTGAACATGACCCGGCAGGGTATCAGAGCGCTGTACAATGAGACCTGCTGAGCTAGAGCTGGAAAACATGATAGATACCTACGCAAATAAAGCAGAAGCATATTGAAGAATAAAAATAGACATATACTCAGTTAATAAGATGCAGATTGCATCGTAGATAAAGGAGGGCAGGGTTGTAAGGTGAATTAAAATAGTTTGTGAGGCTACAGTACTATTGTCGTATGTAGCTATTCATGAGCATGCATTTGACTTCTTTTTTAAATGTCGAGGGGATTGTTCTAATTTGTGGTGGGAGAGCGTTCCATATTTGCGGAGCAAGACCGGAGAAGGCGCAGTTGTAGGTTCTATTCTTTTAGAACTTTGGTGATTTCAGCAGTAGAGTGTTTGAACTTTTTAGTGCACAATTTCCACCCCATAGTTCAAGTTTATTTGCCAGGTCGGTGGTCGTGTTCTGATGCAGTGCTTTGTGTGTCAAGCAGGCTATCTTATACCTGATCCTTGCATTGCGGAAAGCCAGTTTAGTTGGATTAGATCAGGTGTGATGTGGTCACGCTTTCTTGAGCTCTCATGATGAGTCTAGCAGCAGAGTTCAGAGTGGCCCTTAAAGGAACCAGTTTAGCTTAGGGCAGCCGAGCCAGGGTTGCAATTTCATAGTCTAAACAGGAGTTGACAAGGAATTGGACAGCTTGCTGCAGGTCAGTGGGCGGTAGGAACTGTCTGATTTACCTTAATGTGCAGAAGTGCATGCAGCTGATTTAACTGGTCGTTGTCATGAGGTAAAAGATGGAACTCCTGTTACACAAGAGGAGATGGTTGCTAGGAATGTAGAGGAAGTGATAGCTGAAGAAGTGCAAGGAAGGCTTAGACATGCCCCAGTATACAAATGCAACTGTAGTAGTGTTTGTAGTGAATCAACTGACTTATTAATAATTTTCATACGTGACTTTCCATTCAGAAGTGTGAAGCAGAAAATTACAATTCTGCAAGGATTAGATCCATGCAAAGTGAGGAAGCATACTAAATTACAGGGACATTCACTGGCATGTCTTTCTAGAAAAACTTTTCATCATTTTAGGATGTTAGCTGTTCACCACTCTAAAACTTGAAATTTGTTTAGGACACTTTACTATTGGATTGGATTGGACATAGTTTTTGTAGAGCGCGATAGCTACCCGCAGGCATCCTAGCGCTTAGCCAAGTACAGGTGTGTGGGCGGGTCAATTTTATCTGCTGAAGAGAAAGGTTTTTAGTTTTTTCCGGAAGTGCCGAAGGTTGGGTTCTGAACGAATAGAGATTGGGAGGGAGTTCCAGAGCCTTGCCGCGTTTGTTGAGAACATTCTTCCTCCACTCCTTTCTCTTTTGAACCTGGGTCTGATGACTTGAAAGGTATGAGTCGACCTAAGCTGTCTGTTGGGGTGGTAGGGGGTAATCAGGGTATGGTTCAGGATTGCTCCTTTCCTCCAGTAGGCACGGTGGGCAATGCACACGCTTTTAAAATTGATCCTGTCTTTTACTGGCAGCCAGTGGAGGGCTTTTAGTTCAGATTTCACTGATTGGCGGCGGGGAATGCACAGAAGCGTGCGGGCAGCGCAGTTTTGAATCACCTGGAGTCTTTTCAAGGTTGATTCAGGGGCGCCTAGATAAAGGGCGTTTCCAAAATCCAGCCGGGAGAGGATTAGGCCCTGGACCATGATCTGTCTGGCCTTGTAGGGGAGAGGCAGTAGGATTTTTCGGATGAGTCTTATAATGCCCATGCAGGTGGCAGATAATTTGGTTGCCTGGTGTCCGAAGGATAATGTACTGTCAAGCCAAATTCCTAAGTTCTTGATGGTGTTCCTGGCTGGGGGTGCTGGGCCTAGATCTGGTGGCCACAGAGACTCAATGGATTTTTGAGGGGAGTTACCCAGTACCATTAGCTCTGTTTTGTCGCCGTTTAGTTTCAGGTAAGACTGACACATCCAGGTACTTACTGCTTCCAAGCAGCCTCTGAGATCATTAGGACATGAAGAAGGATGATTTAGGGTAACCACCAGTTGAGTGTCATCTGCGTAGGACACGACTTGGACGCCGAAAGGGCGAATTATTTCTGCGAGGGGGTGCATGTATATGTTAAACAGTGTGGGGCTCAGGGACGAACTCTGGGGAACCCCACAACTGAGTGGTTTACTGGGCGAGGTGGTATCGCCTTCGCAGACTCGGCAGGAGCGTTCTGACAGAAATGATCGTAGCCAGGCCGCCGCTGTAGATGTTATCCCTAGTTCTGAGATTCTGTGAAGCAGGATGTCGTGATTCACAGTGTCGAAGGCGGCACTGAGGTCCAATAAGATAATGGCCGCAGTGCCGCCCTGATCCACGATCATTCTTGCTCCTTCTGTTACAGCTAGTAAAGCGGTTTCTGTTCCGTGCATGGGGCGGAACCCAGTTTGAGATGAGTCCAGTAGTTTATTTGTTTCCAGGAATTCTGTGAGGGATTGGTTGACGTGCTTTTCCGCGATTTTGGATATCCAAGGTAGCAGGGAGATTGGGCGGTAATTTCCCGAGTTCATCTGATCTAGATTGGTTTTTTTTAGGAGGGCTTTGACTGTTGCCTGCTTCCATTTTGGGGGAACGAGTCCTGAGGAAAGTGAATTGTTGATTAAGTTCAGAATGGTGGGCAGGATGGTAGGGGTGATTGTTCTGAGAAACTGAGCTGGGGCTGGGTCGCTGGGAGATCCGGACTTTACCTGGAGTAATATGGTTTCCAGGCTGGTGGACTCCAGTGGTGGAAAGTTTTCTAGGGTGGTAAGTGGAGGTGGACTGATATCCTTCTGTTCTATTTTGGGATGAGGGGGTGGGGGGAAAGATGAGTAGATTGTGGCTATTTTATTGAAGAAGTAGTCTGCCTGTTCATTGCAGTGAGTTTGAGCAGTGAGTGGATCTGGTGGTTTATCGGGAAGTTTGAGCAGGCTCTTCGCAATTTGATATATTTCCTTAGGTTTGGATGCTGCTTCGTTAATTTTGTTTTCATAGAAGGTAGCTTGAGCTTTTCTTATGTCATTTTTATAGATTTTTATGGCGGCCCGATATTCATTTTTGCTGATTTGTGAGTAATCAATGTGCCATTTCCGTTCCAATCTTTTGCATTCTTTTTTAAGACTGCGCAGGTCCTGTGAGTACCAAGGAGCGTTTTTTGGTCTCTGTTTGGGTTTGATATCCTTAAATGGGATAGTAAGATCTAAGGAGGTGGTGATCCAGTTGTTGAAGTTGTCATTATTAATAATCGGATCGGGGTTGTTTACTGGGACAGAGGCTTCCAGAGTGGTTGTCCACAGGTTGGTGTTAAGTTGGGACCATTTGCGGTCCCTGCAAGAGGCGGTGGAAGGTTTAGGACGTGGTCCGGACGGCGCCCAGATAAATGGGATCAGAAAATGGTCCGTCCATGGGAGGGGAATGGATGGACTAACTGTGAGATGGGTACAGTTAGTAAAGATGGGGTCCAGGAGGTGACATTTATCGTGGGTGGGTTGCAGCACTCGCTGGGAGAGTTCTAGTGCCTCCAGATTGTTGCATAGTTCGGCGGCAGCCAAATCTAGGGGGTCATCTAGGTGCACATTCAGGTCGCCTAATAAGGTGTAGTTAGGCGAGGAGCAGACACAATTGGCTACCTCCGGTGCGAGTTGGTTTATAAAGTTAGTCGGAGTGCCCGGAGTCCCTGAGAATGTGCATGTGGTGGAGAAGTCCAGCGAGAAAGTAAGATGTTCGCAGCTGGATAGGGTAGTTGGAGAGGCGCGGCAGGTATAGTAATTCTTGTAAATAATGGCTATGCCGCCGCCTTTCCCAGATGGACGGAGTATTTGGTATCCTGCGGGAAGAGCTTGAATGACATCGGGGTCAGATTCAGGTTGTAGCCAAGTTTCCGTGAGGAAAATGGCATCGGGTTCTTTGTCGGAGATTAACAGAGATATTTCTGCAGCATGTTTAGGGAGAGACCTGCAGTTCAGCAGGAACATAAGGTATGAGGGAGGGGGTGTTTTTGGGCCGCTTTGATATGTGCACTGTGGGCAGCAGAAAAGTTTTGAGGTGGGATTCCAGGACGCAAGGCATTGGTCGTGGATGGGGCCTCGTAGTTGATGTAGAGTGCTGGACGAGTATTGGATGGATTTATTTTGGCCAGCGGTCATGGCCCCTGGTCCCGGTCGGTCGCGGACGGGCGCAGACGGGCTTGCCTTTGGCGCGCCTTCGGCGCCCCGCCGGCACTGCCGCTGCGCCCGTCCGCTGCGCCTCCTGGGTAGAGTGATCATTTTATAGTGGCGAGGGCGTGAGGGTGGGAGGGGCCTAGCCCTGGTCAATTATCTGGTATTCCTCACCCAAGATGACGGGACCGGAAATACTAGTTCGGCAGGTGAGCCGAGACTCAATCAAGTTCTCGAGGGGGGCAGGATCCGCTCTCACTTCAGCGGTAACTGATAGTAAGTGGCAATTTGATTTTAGTATTTTTTTAAAAATGCAGTTTTCTCCAAATAAGCAATCTTTTGGAGCGAGTTTAAAAATGATAGTAGGCTTTTTGATTCAAGCGGCAAAGCTTAAAAACAATGTCCAGGCTTCCGCCTCAGGACCAAAACAACACACCACACTCACTCGTAGTCAGTGTAAAAACTCCTGCGTTATGTTTAGGAGAGATGAACAGAAATCTATTGTGTTGTACAGTAGCAGAGGTAGAAAAGTTTGCAAAGAAATTCTGTTTTGTTTCTTTGGTCCTCAACAGGAGTCTAGGGAAACAGTTGATTACTGGAGGTGTAGAAGAAAAGGATACAGGAATTAGTATTGAAAACTTCGCACAAGAGATTGAAAAGTTTAACACAGTTTGTTCGAAGAAACCAAACTGTGTTTGTATTTTTTGTTGATGCACAGTTGTGTAATTACAAACTGAACAGGAGAACAGAGATAAGTGTCAAGAGATTGCTGTTTATTTATTTGTAATTCTTATTCACAATGACCAATTGGGGGTAATGCCAAAGAGATCAACGAGATTTAATCTCTGTCGACTTTCCAAATGGCTGGAAGCAGTAAAAGATACAGAAGACCCCCATATATTTTTGTCCCTAGATGTTGAGAAGTCATTTGATGGCGTCCACTAGCCCTTTATGCGGCAAGTTGTTGAAATTCAAGTTCGGATCTAAGTTTCTGGCATGGTTGTACCTGCTATATGTAGACCTAGGGGCTAAGGCGTGGGTTAATGGAGCAACATCAGAGGGAATTCCTATTAGAAGGGGCACCAGATAGTGTTGCCCCCTTTTCACCTTGCTATTTGCTCTCATTCTGGAGCCACTGGCTTGTGTGTTTTTAGCACACCCCGACATTGAGGGTTTTAGGGACAAACCAGAGGTGCGTGGAGATGAAGGAATCTCACTTTGTGCCGACGATATCCTCCTGTATGTCACCCGCCCGAACACAACCCTTCCAACTATATTTTAACTATTTGAAAACAATGGTGGGGTATAGGATTAACTGGGATAAGTAGAGCATTTACCCGGTGGGCAGCCACTGACAGAGAAGGGTTTAAATATCTAGGTCTTTCTGTAACCACAAACGTTGTGTAAACTGCAGGGATTTCAGTCATGGGACACAATAGTGATATCCAGACTGAGGGACTTACTGGAGGATGGATCCCTGATCGCCTTTAGATCTCTCCAATGAGACTGCCAGTTAAGTGACACCCAACAGTTGAAATATCTACAATTACAGCATGCATGGAGGGCGGAGAAGCTGAAGGTGGGGGACATTCCTGAATACACGCTCCTAGAAGGAAGATTGCTCCAGGGGAAAATAGCTGATAAAGCAGTCTAATGGACATTAAAGACATTAATTATTATTAAGCTGGACTCATTGAAGGACTTGAGGGCCCAATTGGAAAATACAGTGTGGGAAATGGATGACATTGATTGGGAGGCGGCACTAATGCCCTCGAAAGAGGTAGCCATTCAATCAAGATTAAGACTTATCCAATTCAAGATCCTTCATAGGATATATTATGACAGGGCCCACCTACACATGTTTGAAAGGGCAGAGTCACTCAATTGTCTGCACTGTAGAACAGAGCGAGGAACACACATGCATATGATCCGGGAATGTCCCCATATACATTCCTACTGGTCCACTATTTTAGAGGAACTGAACAAGACACTGGGGGAAAACATTCCAATGGACACCAAGTTCATCCTGCTGGGCATACCCTCAGAGGTAGATATTCCCCCGAATTAAGCTCCTACTCTGCAACCTGCACCTCATAGTGGCCAAGAGGGATGTAGCCAAATACTGGGGAGCTCCAGAATCCCCCACCTTAAATGAATGGAAAATTGGAATGGACCTTTACATGGGTACTGAAAAAGTAACATACAAGGCAAGAGGCTGCCTGAAGAAGTTTTATAAGGACTGGGGTCCCTGGCTACAATACTATGGGTTAGATATAGGAGAAGAGACTGAATGGCCCTCATCATCACAACTTGTGTGAAATTTGAGAATGAATGGTGGACGTTAATATGTTTGATGACCCTGCCTACGATAATGATTTAATGCACTGTTGCCTGTTTGGTGAACTGTGCTTCCACTCCCATTTAATTATGGTTCCTGATACAAGGTTGTGCATCGTATATTGTGTGCAAGAAAGTCTTAAAAGAATATATAACACATATGGAGGAAGAAACAACCATCAAGTGGTCAGATTGAAAAGGTGGCTCAATTGAGATCAGAAGAAATGTATGAATACTTTAGCATCCATTCTCTGCATTCTAAAGAGATTGTCAGTGATACTATTGATATCTTTCAAAAGAAGCAAGCAAAAGGAGCTTCCACAAGTGTCTGGAAAAAAAACTTAAAGACTTGCTGTTTTCCCCAACTATTTTCCACTGGAGCTGCTGGACGCTATGATGACTGCCCTGTACAGACACCACAGATGAATACTGGTCAACACGATTATATTTAGAGGATTAAAGATTTCACCTGGGCATTCCATATGTTTTCCATCTTCTGTTTGATATACTACTAAAGACAGGAGTTAATCTTCCTGCACATAAACAATCTTTAAATGCCGTTTTGTAGCTTCTATGTGTGCTGCCTAAGGCAGCACACATAGAAGTTGCAAAACGGGGACCTTCCTGCACATAAACAATCATAGACAATTTGCTGTTTCTATGTGTTCTGCGCAAGGCAGCACGCGTGGAAACAGCAAAAACGAGGACAAATAAAACATTTCTCCTTGTTTCACCTGTTGAAGACCAGGTTTTCCCTGGTCTTAATTTTGGCACTGCCTCCTATTTATACTGCTCTTGTAAAAAAGGGACAGCGTGAAAATCAATGGTTGTTCCGGTGGAACGCCCACCGCAACGCCCATTGCCCTCCCCTTTCATGCTAAATGCAGAGTGAAATGGTGCTTTATTTCCAAGGCAGCGTTCAACCACGTTAAGTGGCTTAACACTGCCTTGCAAATGAGGCGAGGCCCCTATCGTCATCACATCACTGAAAGTGGCATTGTAGTGGCAATAGGGGCCTATCAATATGCCCCTTAATTGTCTTCGGGGACTTACTGCAACTAACCTCCATGAAAGGACAGCCTGTTTTCAAGACACTTCTGTATGATGAAACGCGTAATTGTTTAGGAAGTATTGGAAATGTAAACCTTTGGCTAAACTTCGAATACAAGGAACTAGTGAGGAATATGCGTCAAGCAACCAACATGGAATATGGAAATATTCTAGAGGACATTAGAGTTGGAGTTTTGACAAAGGACGGGAAACTTTTTTTTTTTTTTTTTTTTGAAACCGTTTATTACAAATCTCAAGAATATACAATTATGGGCCCACAACCTTCCGGCCGGCCGCTAGGAATGGCAGAAACATATGGCATACGTTCATAGAACCCTTGGCATTACAAAGTAGCATAAGCAGGAGTCATCAACATCATGGGCCACCACCATAATACGTCACAGTGCGGTTTCATTTTATACAAACAACAAGAAAACAACACCCACAAGGCTACCCTACAGTCGAAAGTAGCAGCACGTGCTCCCTAATGGGGACCCCCAACTATTAGAGGAGTCCAAAGAGGGGAAGGGAAACAGAGCGAGGACTGGGGGAACCCTGTGCCCGGGGCTAGGGGAAGGGGTCAGCTAAGGGGACGGGGCTGGTGAGGCAGCAGGCGGCAATGGTGGCGCGCAAATACTCCCACGGTAGGCGTTCCAGGGGCCCCACACTTTCACCCATGTCGCAGGCTTACCCCTCGCCACATACACCACCTTTTCTCGAAACATGCACCAGTCCATGTGCTCTTTCCAGGCCGACACCGTCGGGGGGTTCTGGGATCCCCACAGTTGCGCAATGTCACGCTTAGCAATCATATATCCCAGAGTCACCCACCACGTTTGCAGAGCCGAGTAGTCAGTTGGTTCCCACACATTCAACAGGCATCTCCTCGCTTCCGGCAGCAGCGCAACACGCGTAACCACTCGCAGGACCTCGTGCACACCGCGCCAGAATCGCTCCACCCTCGGGCATTCCCATAAAATATGCAGGAAGGTCGCCACGGCACCACAACCACGCTTACACAATCCATCCACAGTGTAGCCCATGCGCTGAAGCCTTGGCCCCGTCATGTAGACCCGGTGGAGTATCTTGAGCTGGACGAAGCGAAGGCGAGCCGGTATAGCCACCTCCTTCGGAGAGGCCACCGCGGAGATCCAGTCCTCATCGTCCAATTCCAGACTGTCGGCAACCCAAGCCTCGCGAAGGCCAATCAGCAAGCCCGATCGATCATTAATCAGTTTTTTATAAATAAGGGAGATCGTACTGTCTGGGACGTGGCCATCTAGCACTCTATCCTCCAGGGGGGAAGACTCCGGGATGGAGGCGACGTCTGGAAAGACGGAGCCCAGTGCATGACGGATCTGCAGGTATCGAAAGTATTCACTGCCCTGCAACTGAAACTCCGTCTGCAGCATCTCGAATGTTTTAAATCCTCCCCTCGACCAGAGATCCCCCACTTTACTGATACCTATGAGGTCCCATTTCGCGAAGCCCTTCGAGGTCCAGAGAGAGCCCAACTTCTCAGACGCGTACAGCGGTGACGCCCGGGTCAAACGGTCCTTCCACCCCATAGCTGCATTAGCCGCATGCCACACTCTGACCATGACACGCGTAGGTCCCGTCAAGCGAGCGTCTGGCGCGCCAGAGTAGAGCGCTCGATTGTAGTCGCCACCGGGCAGTAGCATCTTGTCCATCTCAAACGCCGGGTTCAAGGCGGGCCCATAGAGGCCATGGTTAATTGCAGCTAGCTCGGAGGCCCAGTAATACCGTTTAATGTCCGGGAGGG
The DNA here is from genome assembly GCF_964204655.1 of Triturus cristatus. Lineage (NCBI taxonomy): Eukaryota > Metazoa > Chordata > Amphibia > Caudata > Salamandridae > Triturus > Triturus cristatus. The sequence continues at coordinate 585,006,284 of NC_140591.1, read as the reverse complement.
CAATCCCCCCGTCATACCATGGGAGCGTCAACTTCGACAGGGCAATGCGCGGCCTCCCGTCCCAGAACAGGCGGCGCTGTAAACTCTCCACCTCACGGAAGTAGCGCGCCGGGACTGGGTCCATGGTGTTCTGGAGAGCGTATAAGAAACGTGGCAACGACATCATCTTAAACAACGCCGCCCGGCCGAGCGGCGAAAGCGGCAGACGCCGCCAGCGCACGACGTCCTCCTTCAAGCGCTGGAGAGGGGGAAGCAAGTTCCGCTCGTAGAGAGCCTCTGGGTCCAGAGTAATGTAGACACCCAGGTATCGAAACCCCTGAGAGGCAATCTGAATCGGACAACCCCGCGGAAGGACAGGAGCCTCCCCAGAGAGCACATACACGCATGATTTAGCCCAGTTGATGACAAGGCCTGAGTTCCGGCCGAATGAACGTAAAACATCAACCAGGACTATGAGTGACTTACGTGGGGAGGCTAGGTACAAAAGGATGTCGTCAGCGTATAGGGATACACGTTCCTCATATTCGGGGGTCCAACGGAGTCCACGGATGGAGGGGTGCCACCGCAGCCACTCCGCCAGGGGCTCCAAGGCCAGCGCAAACAGGAGCGGCGACAAGGGGCAGCCCTGTCGCGTGCCCCGGCCCAGCTCGAATGGGGCCGAAACTCTTCCATTCACCACCACCTGCGCCAATGGGCCCGAATACAACAATTTGACCCAACTGATGAAGCCCGGGCCGAATCCAAACTTCGCCAGCATCGCCCAAATGTATGGCCACTCAAGCGTGTCAAACGCCATAGTGGCGTCTAAGGACGCCAAAATGGCCGGCTCCCGCACGAATGGGACACGTGCGAGCACCCCGTGCAAGCGCCGCAGATTAAGGGCTGTATTGCGATGGGGGATAAAGCCGGACTGGTCTTGGTGAACCAGGTCGCCCACCACGCCGACCAGCCGATTGGCCAGCACCTTGGCGAGAATTTTGGGCTCCGCATTCAAAAGCGAGATAGGCCGATAGGATGTGACCCGGTCCCGAGGCCTCCCCTCCTTGTGGATCACCACGATAGTAGCCAGACGCTGGTCCGGCGGGAGGGAGCCCAGCGAGTGGGCCGCCAGGAACATCGCGCGGAGGTGGGGCGCCAATACATCTGGTCGCAACTTATATAACTCGATAGGGATGCCATTTGGGCCCATGGCCTTGCCAGAGGCAACCGAACGTATGGCGAGGGCAATTTCGTCGGATGTAGGAGCGACATCCAGCGACGCCCTGTCCTCCTCCGAGAGGGAAGGCAGCGCGATATCCCTAAGCAGGGAATGGGAGTCCTCCTCCGAGCAAGGAGAGACCGGAGAATACACCTCGCGGAAATAATCCGCGAAACAGGAGACAATTTCTTCTGGCTCGGTGACACTCACACCATCCGTCCTCTCAATCAGCGGGACCACACGATTCACTCTCTCCTTTTTATCCAACCACGCTATCAGTTTGCCCGCCTTATCACCCACATCATACAGTCGCCCCTGCTGCTCCCTACTGAGGCCCCTGGCCGCCTCCGTAACGAGGGCTCTGTAGGCCGCCTGCTTAAGTTGTAGGACATGCAGTGCAGCATCCGTCACTCCGCCCTCTAAATCACCCTCCAATTCAGCAATTTCGGCCTCCACCCGGGTAACCTCCTCCCGCTCGCGCCTCCGGGCATGGGAAATGAGGGACAGGGCCTCTCCTCTGAGAACTGTCTTGAAGGCTTCCCACAAGGAGGTAGCCGAAGGGACGGACCCCACATTCTCATCAAAGTATCGCTGCAGGGATTTAATCACAGCAGCTCGAATGGTGGGGTCGCGCAGGTACCAGGCATTGATGGGAACTACCCTGCCCTCACCCCTCGGAAGGACATCAAAATGGAACAGGAGCGGGGAGTGATCTGAAATACCCCGCGCCAGATGGCGCACCTCCCCCACACTCCCAGCATAGGCCGCCGGGACAAGGACATGATCAAGCCGTGAGTGGCTACCATGTGCCCCCGAGTGGAAAGTGTACTGCTGCTGCGTGGGATGTTTTAAGCGCCAGCAGTCCACCAATCCCAGTGTATCCAAGAGGCCAGGTAGCCACGCCTGGGCCCGGGGGAGGTCCCTAGGGGGGTGACGATCCAGAGTCCCAGAAACCACCGCATTGAAGTCCCCCCCAACCACTAGGAGTCCCTCCGGAAGGCCCAGGAGGAGGCGCCCCAGGTCTGCAAAAGTGGTCACCTGCAACCCCGGTGGGACGTATACCGATACAAAAACCACCACTTTGCCTTCCATTCTCCCCACTAAAACAGCATAGCGCCCCCTATCATCATGGCGCACCTCATCAATTTCCAACGGGAGCGAGTTCTTCACCATAATGCCCACACCCCGCGAGCCCGACGTGAAGCCCGAGTGGGCCACCAAACGATAGCCACGCCGATTCATGGCACAAAAAGAGTTTCCAATAAGGTGTGTCTCCTGCAGGAAGACTACATCGGGTGAGATTCGTTTCAAATACTGCAGGACCACACCTCGTTTGATCCTATCCCCCAGTCCATTAACGTTCCAAGACAACAAAGTCAACTCCCTACCCCCCATAACACACAGGAGCCATCAATCGTCCCCCGGAGAGCACCTTAAAAACAATACAGAAAAGGGTTAGCCTTGTGGTAAAAACGAACAACAACACCCCACCCCAACTCCCCCCCCCCAACAGAACTCCCCCCTCCCTGCACCCCTGCATGAGCCCAAACAGCCCCCCCAAAGTGCAGTGTGCCTGTCGCCCCATAGATGGTGAAACTAACTAAACCCCCAGAGGAGGAGGGAGAACCCCCAAGAGACCCCACACGACCTCCACAGGAGGAGACTTACTCGAACAGGCGAACAGTCAAAAGTGACATCAATTTTGTCCAGAGCGAGGCATAATATTAGTCCCTCAGTCCTGATCCGGCGGGCCCTCTCCCCCCACCGCTCCCCCCCCACCCCCCCGATCCTGATCCCCAGGCAAAGTGTCTAACCAGTCCCCGGCTGCTTCGGGACGATCAAAGAAGTGCGTACGGCCATCCAACTCCACCCGCAGCTTAGCCGGGAAAAGCATAGCGTACTTGAGATTGAGGTCCCGTAGACGACGTTTGACTCCGAGAAAGCTTAGTCTCTGCTTTTGGACCGCTGGGGTGAAGTCAGGATAAAAATTTATATCCATATTGTCGAGTCTGACCGGCCCCTGTAGTCTGGAGGATTGCAGGATAGCGTCTCTGTCTCGGAAGTTGAAAATCCGGGCGATGAGAGGCCTCGGGGGGGGCTCCGGCCTTGGGCCTTCCCCCGGGAACCCTGTGGGCCCGCTCCACCGCGAAGAATTTACTCAATCCCCGGGGCTGGAGGTGGGTGAGAATCAAGTCCTCCACGAATAGATCCGCCGCCGCCTCCTCCCGTCCCTCAGGCACCCCGAGAATACGGACATTGTTCCTCCGGGCCCGACCCTCAGAATCCTCCAGGCGACGATCCATCAGCGCGCTCGCCTGGCCAAGCCGGCGCACCTCCTTTTGGAGGGCTGCCACATCCGTCGTGAGGCCCGATGTGGTGTGGGCCAACGAATCAACCCGGTCATTAGTCTTGGATAAATCGGCCCTTACCAGGCCAACATCCACAAGGACCGAGTCGATTTTCTGCGCCAGTGTATCAAAACGCTGGTCCACCGAGGCCTTCATCTCAGCGATGGCGCCCATCACGTCTCGCAGGGTCAGGTCCGCGGGCAGAGCAGGAGCATCAGTCGGGCCCTCAGGGGACCTACGCGGCACCTCGGGAGATCCCTTCTGGAGGGTGTAGCGGTCCATGCTGTTAGACTGGGGGACTGCGCCACGTCGGGTCGATTTCACCTTTGCCCGATCTCCATCTTGCTTTGTGGACATAGTTCCAGTCCCACGGCCGTGCCAGGCACGTCGTAAAGGGTGGGCAAGCCGGTTCACGGGATCCGGGGGGGGGTCACCACAGGGCCACGGGGCAAGTCACAGCCGGCGGGTCGGCAGGGCACCCCAACGGGGCCACACTACCTCACAGTGCCCCGCGACCCAACCTCGCCGAAACAGCAAGGAGGGTGCAAAAGCGAAAGTGAAAGTGCGGGGTACGCGAGCCGCCGCGCCCAGCCCGCCGCTGTTGTTGACTTTGCCTCCGGATCACCCCACAACTCCAATCCGGGGTCCGGCGTGGAGAAGGCCGGAAATCTCAATCGGTGCTACCGCCGGAGTCCGAGGTCCAATTTGGAAGCGGAAAGCAGGTGCCACCTCAGCTCGGGCTCACCAACACAGTCCCCTCATCTAGGACAGGATATTGTCAGGATATATGTAGGAGGTGGCGGAGGTCCTCGGGAGCCTCGCACCTACGCGGCCATCTTGGTTGCGCGCTAGGCTCCTCCTTTCAAGGACGGGAAACTTACCATAGAAAGTCAATTTATCATAAAACACATTTCTCCTGTGAGGACACAGCAGCATAGCTAATGTTCAATTTCATTGACGAGGGCAAATCTATAGTATGTTTAATGCCCACCCTTCAAAAGTGCTCCAGTTTTAATTAACAATTACTAAAACTGGAGAAAGAAGAAATTTTGGAACTCAAATCTATTGACAAAATGGAACACCAGAGAGTGACAAAATTACTAAGTGGAAAACTGCAAGCAAAATTGGATTGATTGGAGAAATCTGTATCCGGGACTGCAGGATTAGAAAAGTGTTTATCCATGTGCAAAAACTGTAAAGTAATTTTGCGGCATAATTCAAATGTTTAGGAAGGATTAGTAAATGATGCGATGGGTAAAGTAATTGATTTAATTAATTTTCCAGAGAGGGTTAAGATTGAATACTTAGTCATATCATGTTATCCAATTCATAGCGTGAAACAGATTAGCCGATGCATTGTACGTTTTTTGCTTGTAAAAAACGTATATGTCCGGCGTCCACAGTTCCCACTTTCTCTAGCGTATGCTGTAACTATCAATAAATCACAAGGTTTAAGTGTAGATGTAACTTTTATTAATATTGGATGTACTGTATTCGAAAAAGGTATTTCATATGTAGCATTGTACCGGTTCGTTTTTGGTTGATTTTGATGAAAAGAAAGTAGTGCTGATGCAAGTTGTGTCAGAGAGTACAATCGGTTAAGAAGTGTATATGCTCCTCACTTTGGATAGTATCCTATTTCTGAGTACAGATAACCTGTCCTAAGCAGAAGCTTACAAAATAACAGATAGATATTTCTCAAAAAAAGCAAAAGAAAGAGAAGGAGGAAGGTGTTAATGAGAAAAAACTGGATTATGAGGGATATATTGTAGGTTTAAGTTGGGAAATAGTAATGGTGTCACCCACTAAGCTAATGTTGTCCTCAGAGTAGATTTCCATTTACAACATCTTATAAATGCAATTCAACAGAAAGCAGACAACAGATACTGCTCTCAACTGTATCATTTGCTTGAACGTTTACATAGTGATAGCATAGTAGTATATTCTGCTTCAAGCATTTAAGTTCTAGTAGACATATATAGTGGATCTGTAATATTTACTGTAAACACACAACAAGATGCACAGGAATTTATAATGGTCATGCTTGGAGTTATGGAACAAGAAGAAGTAAATATTGATGACTTATTCGGACTGAGTTACACATGGAACCATGAGTGTCAATATTGGTGTTTTACATCTACCACTGAAATCAATTCTTAAGAATTTCTCTACAAAAAATATTACCTGCCCAAATCGTAGATCAAATTGTATGTCTAAATTGTAGTTACAGAGAAGTGGGAAATACATTATATTAATGCTACAATGGTGCAAAGCAAATGGATCTAAAATTGAAACTGAAATTACAAACAAATTTCAATTTTTGGAAGAATGTACACTACAGTAATTGTTCATGAAGGAATTTTTATAACTTCAGGACACTACACTGTGTACTTAAGAAGTGTAAGTAGATGGAGGGACTGCAATGACAGCAAGTTTACACTGACACAAAAACTGCCTTTCAAACTTCCAAAATCATACCTCTTCTATCTTCAACTAAAGTTCTAAGCAGTATTACTGTTTAAAAAGTGGTATACAGTGTTTGTTCTTCATGGATCATCAGTGTTTAAGACAACATTCAACCTACCAGGGGTGATGTCTTCAAAACTGACTCTAAAATTCCAATGTGCTTTACATCTATTTCGAGTAATGGACTACTTGCAATATCATAACATTTTATTTTTTTCTGATATGTTTCTTTAAATTAGTTCAGTACCTATAGCCAAAATAATGTATTAATTATTTGTAGTGAGTGCAATGCATAATGTCACTTATCTATAGTGCCATACTGTGCAGTTCTTGGGTTTTTTCTACAATCTACATAATTGTTTTACCCCACTGTTCAAGGATGAGGCTTCATACAGTACATTGTTTATAGTGTACAAATATGAAAGCTGAGAACAACAAAAAAGGGAAAATGAAATGTTTAAATTAAATGTATAATTGCTTTAAAACGATACAGCTGTGTAATGTTTTATTATTAACATGAACATTTCTATTGCAGAAACCTAAACTATGCAGATTTATAAGATGTAGCAATTACTTATTTTTAAGTTTTCTTTCTTTCACCACAGATCAATGGATCCATTTATTGCAGTATAGATACAAATACTGAGTCACCCAAAGACACTATAATATATTTACTGACATACTCAGACACTCATTCATACGTACACTCAGACACCCCAGAATACCATCATACATATACTGGGACACCCACATACATACTCATACATCCACTGACATTCCAAAACACTCAGTCATACATACACTCAGGCACCCCGGGACACCATCATACATATACTGGCACACACACACATGCACACACTGACACACTCCCTGAGTCACTCACACACTCACTAATACATACACTAAGATACACCAGGACTCACTCATACACATTCTGATAAACCCAAGCACACATTGATGCATTCACTGACTCACTAAGATACTCAATTATACATACATTCCGACACCTCAGGACATACTCCTACATATACTGACACAGCCAAGAAAATACACTGATGCATTCTCTAACTCACTCAGACACTCACTCATACATATACTCAAACACTCACTGACACACTCATACATATACTGATACACCCACTGACACTCTAATGCATTTACTGACATACTCAGACACTCACTTGCACATGCAATCAGATACTCTGGGGTGCACTCATACATATATTAAGACACCCAAGCACACACTGATGCAATGACTGACTCACTCAGACAGTCGCTCATTCATACACTTTGATACCCCAGGACACACTCATACATATACTTACATACCCACACATGCACACACTGATACACTCATTGAGTCACTCACACACTCACTAATACATACACTCAAATACACCAAGACTCACTAATACACATTCTGATAAACCCAAGCACACATTGATGCATTCACTGACTCACTAAGATACTCACTTATACATACATTCTGACACCTTAGGACACACTCATACATATACTGACACAGTCAAGAAAATACACTAATGCATTCTCTAACTTACTCAGACACTCACTCATACATACACTCAAACACCCTAAGACATATATATACTGATACACCCACAGACACACTAATACATTTACCAATATATTCAGACACTCACTGGCACATACAATCAGACACCCTGGGGCACTCTCATACATATATTAAGACACCCAAGCACACACTGACGCAATGACTGACTCACTCAGACAGTCACTCATTCATACACTTTGATACCCCAGGACGCACTCAAACATATACTAACACACCAAAACACTCACTGATACATTCAATTACATACTCAGACACTCATTCATTCAAACACTCAGACACCCCGGACACACTTATACATATACTGAGACACCCAAACACACATTCATGCAATGAGTGACTCACTTACACACTCACTCATACATACACTCAGGCACCTCAAGACATGCTCATACATATACTGACACAGGCAAGCAAATACACAGACACATTCACTGATTCACTCAGACACTCACTCATATATACACTCAAACACCTTGCAACACACTCATACATTTACTGACACCCCCAAGCACACACTCATGCATTCAGTGACTCACTCAGACACTCACTCATACATGCACTCAGACACCCCAGGACATATTCATACATTTATCAACATACTGACAAAAATACACAACAATAATAAAGAGTCAGACTCAGGTCTGTGATAGACTGAATGGTGGTTCTAAAAAGAAGCTGCTTTTTGGGGAATGTTTTTTTAAAGCCTTTTTAATTTAGTTGTTGGTTTTTTTTTCCTTCATGAATTAACCAAAAAAGAAACAAATAAACTGGATGCAGCAACTTTGCATATTGCACAATCACAACCGTGTTGTGGAACAGCAGTCCTATAGTAGTTTGAAAAAAACTAACACTGGTGGTTGGTAACATGAACAAACAAATCAGAAACATTCTGCACTTTCACTGCCACAAGCTTGTGGCAGGTGGCAAAGTGTGTTTTTATGCCTCCCTGCCTCCCAAGTGTGTGGAGGTAGCTGGCACAGAAATTACAGCAGACCTACTATTTCCAGAAGAGGTCACACCACCAGTACCAACTGCAGATCTTAACTCCCTCTCCCTCACCATCCGCAGTTAAGATCGTTCATGTATGGTCTCCATGCTCTTTCACATACTTGATGTTCCATTGCTGCACTTTTTGGGAGTGCCACACAATAATTCCTTTCCACAAAGATTACAGTTCAAGAACCTGGCAGAGACCTTCTTCTCTTGAGACGGTATAGTAAACAAGCATTGGCATAGCCAATAGGTCTCGCTTTTGGGACCTTATAAGTATTTGATTATGCAACTGTTACATGGCTAAACACTTATAAGGTCCCAAAAGCGAGACCTATTGGCTATGCCAATGCTTTTGCAACTTGAATTCGTAAGGATGTCTGATATTGTTTCTGTCCTGGCGCCTGTGTTTACTGTATTTGTAACACTTGCGAATGCCCCCATTAACCAAGATGGATGGCTCTTTCTGGTTTCAAGCTCAGTGGCGTCTGTTGTCTGTTCTGTCACAGAAGTCTCCCGTGCAGTAAGGGAGGTGGAGGAGCGGGTGAGAAAGTGGGAGCAAAGCCTGACATGCGAGTGGCGTGCTCTAAAAACTACCCTTAAAGCAGGCCAACTGAGCAAGGTTGTGGCTTGGATGACATCATGTAATTCAACAGATGTTTAAAAGAAATACAGCCTGCGCTTTCAGTGCCTGCTGACGTTAAATGTATAGGTAGTGAATAGAATTCCTACAACTCCTCCTTAATAAAGGTGTGTGTGGCACTTACTAATGCTTTCCTCCCCCCATGTCCGAGAAAAGACGAACAGTGTATGAAGTGCACCAAGACAAAGAAATAGTAAATAAAGTTAATTGTGTGCCCACGAGCACTGTATGAAGTGCTGCAAGGCAAATGAACTAAATCTATTAGTGTTTTTGAATCTCATTAATGAATCCGGATGGCTCTGTGTAGCTTCGCTGTAAGGGAGGGGGAGAAGTGGCTTCGAGCGTGTCGCACCATAATTAGCAGACAACCCACAAATTTCTTTTGTAAAAATGTCTAATTGCGGGGTTTATTTGGCAAAACGTCTAATTGCAGGTTTATATAAGACAACATTAATGGTTCATTTATGTATAATTGTCATATTGCTTGTTTCTGTCCTGGCGCGAAAGGGGGAGCAAAGCCTGACATGCGAGTGGCATGCTCTAAAAAATACCCTTAGAGCTGCCAGGGAAGGCTGGCATATGGTGAGCACTTTCGCTGCCGCTTTGATGTTCTCAGTGGCCGCGCGGCTCACTGAGAACATCAAAGCGGCCGCGAAAGTGACCAGCAGGCTGACAAATGGTGCGCGCGCCCAGCGCACATGCACTGTAGTTGGCGGCCTGAAAAGCACTAGTTTGCACTTCCAAATCCCGCTTTCTATAGCTCTCGCCAGAGCAGCGCTAAAGCGCTGGCTCAGGCAAGACCTAAAAAGCTGCCACACCTCACTCTCCTTCAAAGTAGTAGATGGCAGTTCTTTTTCTTCTTTATCCATAATAACTTCAGAGTCTCCAGATAGAGGTGGAGCACTCCCTTCAGCCATTGTTCAACAAAGTGCCACTGGAAGATATTTGAAGCAATGCTTCTCCCACAACAGTTTGAAGAACAATAACTGTTTTAGGGACTGGTCCCAATCAAAACTACGTTTGGCTTTCCATTAACTAATAGAATGGGAGAAGATTTGCGGGTTCACCAAAATCGTAAAAACGAATTGGCTCTTTTGGACTGAAATTTCTAAGTCAAGAAACACTATCCTGTTTTTACTGGTGTGTGCTGTGAAAGGTAGGTTTAGATCATTCACATTTAAATTATTGACAAATGAGAAGGCTGAATTCACCACCAGGTTACGCAAATCTTTTCATGGGCTGGTCGGAGGAGCAGGTGTCGATCAAAATGGAAGGTACAAACAACCAGGCTGTGATGTGGACTAGGTTATTGATGACATCTTTGTTATTTGGAAGGGAGATGAAAATTCCGCCTTATCATTTGCCAATACTTTTGCTGTTTCCTTCATTCTTTAAGTGCATTTCCATTCCTTTAATTCCATTTCTCCTGACACTTCTCCTTTATTTCACTAGTTCATCAAGTGTAGGGTCCAATCTTGTGTAAATGCCAGTTCTATCACTTGAAATCCACAGGTGTCCTGAGACAATATTAAACTCCCAAACTTGTGATTAGAGCGACTGAATACAAGGTCTGGATCTTCATATGACCACAGGATAACTATAATGCAATATAATAAGAAAGAAGAAAAAGAATTTGAGATGATATAATGCCATTCTTATGAAGAGGACTGAGAGCATTGCCTCACAGATTATTTTTCTAGTGTGCTCCCTTTTCATAAATGCAGATACATCCAGGCTGTCTGACATTAATTGATTTTGAACTCTTTTCAACCTGGCAACAAGTGTTTGTGGGAGGCCAGTGTTGAATACATTTCAGAATTCCAATCGGCCTATTCGGAGGTAATTTTGGAGGACCATCAGGATTTTTCTAGGTAGATAGTGTTGGAAGTTAGTTGCCTTGATCACTACATTGATTTGCTGGGTGAAGTTGAGGTCCGAATCAAAAATCATCCACAGAATGTAGTCCATTGTCATCACCAACACTACAAATATTCTACCTAAACAATTTCTTGCAACTCTTGTTCATTGCCAGTAACACAAACTAGTGCTAAATATTTCATACTCAAAAATAATCAAAATAAGTCATAAAATCAATAATACAACCAACAGGAATATAGAGGTATACGGCTTCAAAATGTAAGAACTAATGTTTTAATATACTTCGACATAGAAATCACAGAAAGTCTCACATTAAGTATGGGTATAAGATCAGAATTTATTAAATCAGTTATTTTGGTAAAGGGAAATGTGCGATTCACAAGGTCTAGGAATAGTCACCTGCACTCAAATATCGTGGTCAGTGGTGTTCTAGCCTATAATACTAAAATATGAGGCTGGAGGATTCTTCATTGAGCGTTCTGGGAGGAATTCTTCAACGGCAGCCCTCCTATCTGTCAGCCTAAAAGAACGCAAGGTGTATTTACAAATAGAACAATGAACAAGAAAAGCACTACACATTTATGCAGTAAAAAGAAATGGGATTAAAGCCACGGAACTAATCTATATGACGGTATTGTATTGTCCGTTTAACTTTAAGGTTTCCTATCATGTCATTGTGCTCTTTTGAGTCTTGGGATTACACTGTTGTCCAGGGAGTCAAACTTGCTTGGATTTCTTACTGGACAACAGTTGCTCCTTAGGCTCCCCATTCTACTCTCTTCATGGGCTTATTTAAATGTTTGCCTGGATACTTCAAACAAAATATTTCTTTATGATTTCATCTTTTCATCATTTTGGGTTTGAGGATTACATCATGTTTTGGCGACTTGGAGGAAAAAGATTGATAATTTAAGCCCACCGAAACATTTTCAAACGCAGTTACCGCATCTCATTAACAGTATGATTTCAATTTACATCAATACTTCGTTTCGTTGTCGAATTTGCCTCAACTCACAATCAGTACACTGTTACCTGCCTAATGAGCAGATTTTTAACCTTGTAATCTGCTTGCAGTGTTGGATTGGGACCAAAACTCAACCAGGGCACACCAAAAAAAAGTGGCCCGCATTTGCGTATTGCCTTTCCGCAATACACTGCTTCATCAAAGTTTTTTAAAAGAAAGGGGGTGGGGGGCATGTTTTATTAACTTCACTTAGATAAAAAAAATGCACAGATTAATTCACACTGCTGAGCCACACATGAATGCAAATAAGGTCCCTTCTGCTCAGGCTCCCTGCCCCGCTCAATCAGCATACATTAATGGGCCGGCCCAGCGAGAGAAAGGGAGTGATACCTTCGCCTATCTGCCTCTAGAAAGGCCACTCAGGCACCTACTGGGCCACTGGTGACATCCTAACAGTACAGACAGCCCCCAGGCTGCCAAAACATGCACTGGCATAGCCAATAGGTCTCGCTTTTGGGATCTTATAAGTGTTTAGCCATGCAGCACACAAGCTGCAAGGTTACAAACATCAAAAAGTACATTCAGCAGCCGGTCACATTTCATGTGAGTTGCTTTTTTAGGCATTCAGAACATTGCTTGGTTTACTAACAGTGCCCAATTGTTACTGGTGACAGGGAAGTAGGTACAGGCAGGCTGTTGTTAAAGTGCCCTAACAGTGACTTCAAAATAAACCCCATAGCTGAACCACATAAAGGTAGTTGAAAAGGGCGACACTCCTCTGCAAACAGCCCTAAGTGAGTTGATAACTTGGGTTTTAGAGGGGGTAAGTATGCATACCTGACAGGCATGTCTGAATTTGAGAACAGCCACTCTGATTTGGATATAAAGTGTCAACACTGCAGTACCTGAGCTCAGTGCTTAACAAGGTAAGTACCCCAAAAATCATCTGCAGGGGATAAAGCCTGCTATGTGTCAATCAAAAGTCCGGGAACCGATATAATGTACAACATACACACCATTTACAGCTCTCTATTAACACTGTGAGTGGCATGTGTGGGACAAAACGGGAAAAAAAAAATCATTCTGATATTTAGTAGTAATTCACAAAAGTGAGGACCATGGCTCCGAAATACTGATCCAGATACCTAGTGCTAGACAGCAAAAATAAACACCTAAGAGAAGGGGTAGGTCAAGAGGTTTACTGCTAGAGCGCAGCACATACCCCAATTGTTTCTTGACACTACACCGCGGAGTAACGAAAAGGCCAGACTAGAAACATGTAGGAAGTACAAGGTTCTGCAACATCTAATGATTTGGGAAATTAATCGAAGTTGGGGGCACAGCAGAACATTATATTTGTATGATAAGCATTCAAAGAATCTCATTAGTGAATTCGTTTTGCATCTATTTTCAGTAGAGGTTGCCGAAAATGGCATCCTAGTGCGATAAGAGGGGATCACAGCTGTGCATGAACTACCCATCACTAAAATGTGTAAGGTTTTTTTGTTGCTAACTTTAACTCATTGACACGTGCAGAAAGGGTAAAACCAGGCACACAGTTGAGCATATTGACAGGACATAGTTAAGTCAAATTAAAATTGACTCACGCACTGGTGATCGCGCCATGAGGGGAACGGCTCTCCTCAGCATAAACTTACCGCTGCCACTTTGCTTTCCGTGCCGTGAGGGGAACGGCCAGCTGATCCATCGGCCATCGGGCCCCTTCATGAGGGGAACGGCCTCCTGAGGACTACAGCCCCCAGAAGCCCTGGGCGTCGCACAGCCACAGCGTCACCACTTGCCGGGGAATTTAAAAATTGAGCAGCTTTTCCGCAGCGCGGGACGCGCGCGGGCGTGCCTGGGCCGCACCCGGGCAAAGCCCGGGCCAAGGGCGGGCCCGTCTGCGCCCGTCGTTGCCAGGAGGAGGCAGGGCTGGGCTCTCCCTCTGACATCTGGACTGCGAGTATACGATTGCAGGTACTGGCCGTTGCATTTTTGATCGGACAATCAGTCTAGACGCTTGAGACAATACTAGTTGCCGTGCATCCATCTTGCTGTCCAATATTATTATCCTAATGGGGAAGAGGAAGCTCATGGAGGGTGGGGGCCCACTTGTAAGCAAGAGAGAGAAAAAAGCCAAAAATGTTCCCCATGTGGCCAGTAATTGTGTTCTATCTAGGATCGAAGCAATTGTGAATGACTGCGAAGACATATTGGGTACGAGTAATAATACTGCTTTGGTTGCCAATGAGTATAATCCTGAGGAAGTATTAACAGTAGTACAGCCACGGGAAAAAGTGTTTAAAAAGAAACTATCGAAAAAGGTCCCCATTTGCGAAGTACACAGTCCAGCGGAGGATAGCTCAGGGGCTCTTCTTATAAAAAAATATCATGGTCCAAGCGATTCCAGGAACCACTAGTAGTGGGACTCAACGTGACTGTTTCACTACTTATCTACCTTGCTCTAATAGGTATGCAGTATTAGAATCTAACGATGAGAGCCGCTTACCTTTAACTCCGAGCAAAGTAGGCGAGATCGAGTCCTCTGACAGCATAGTAAAATGCAGTTTGTGTGGCTCCCAAAACGATGCTCTTCGGCAGAGAGTGGAACTACTTGAAAGGGAATTGGCATTGTTAAGAGAAAAGGTTGATGGGTTGGGACACAGGCCCCTTGCCCTATCGACTACCTCCCTTCCACCAACTTGTACTAATACGGGTGGAGAGCTGATGGATGGGAGCACGAAGGAGGATGGGCTTGGGCCAGTGTATGACCACGTGCCTCAAGCTAAGTTTCCCATTACCAGTCCTATTCCCCATGGAAAAACCAGTGCACACCCTGACCTGGAGTACGACAAGGGCCATATGGGTAGTACATTGGATTGGCATCCTACAAGAGTTAAAACTGTTAGTACCGCTATGACCAGGGAGGGACAGCCCGACCAGGCATGTTTAGGCCACATAAGAGGCAATATATATTCAAGGAATCACATGTCTACAATCTATATGACCAAGGTCCCAAAAGTTGTGAGTCCCCATAGATTTGAAAGCCAGGAATCCCTCCATAACAAAATAACCCACTGGATAAGATACGTGAGGGGATGTAGGTCAGTAATAAGGGAGGATGTGGCAAATGTCAGGAGGATTAAAAAAGACGACTCTCAGACAGATTGCATAGAGTTACAGTTCTTTAATGCCGAAATTGCTGAGAATCTGGTCGCACTCGAATTTCGAACTTCCCCTCCTGAGTACTCGGCAATTCAGTTCCGCAAATCCCCACTATGGACATCTGTTGGGGAAGGAATAGAATCTGGTTTGAGTTCAGTCGATTGACTGAACACAACCTTGCCACCAGCATTTTGCACTAAATTAATAGGGGAAGAAAAAGATGAGGTAGTTATCTGTCGATGTAACAGGAATACAGGGAGATTGGGGCCAAGGAGCCCATTGGCTGATCGTAACAGGCATACAAGGAATAATGGTATCCATTCTGTGGGTAGCAGCCCTGGGCCAATTCGCTTTCTCTCCTGGAATATAGCGGGGTTGGGAAAAAAATTGTCGATCCCTGAGTGGAACAATGTTATAGATAAACAAGATATCTGCTTGTTTCAGGAGACTTGGAGTTTGGTACCTGTATACAAACCTGGATTTACCACCTATTTTATTCCAGCTACCAAATTAGGGAAAGGTCGTCCGGCAGGGGGGCTCCATATTTGGCTCAATATTGCTTTAAACTGGTCAATTACTATGCATCAAACCCCCTCAGATGATATTTTACATCTGACGGTGAAAGGCCTCAAAAACGGTTCCAATTTGGAAATATTTAATGTATATGCTAGAGGGTCTGTTGGAGCACAATCCTCCTCAACTATATCAGTACTAGAGAACGAGCTGTCTAACATTAATCCTAATTCAGCATCCATTGTGGCAGGGGATTTCAACTGTACCTACGAACCCCTCTGTGTAGAGGACGTTTTGGGTAGTGGTGACCAGGATATTAAATTTGCGATCCCTTCCCTCAGTTTGGCCCCAATCAAGAAATGGACCCAAAGGGCTATACAAATGAATGCCCTAACATTGGAATATAACTTAAGAGCTGTGAATGGCAGGACATGCTCGGACTTGGGTGGGGCCAACACATACAATAGGCCTAGTTGCCCATCCAGGATTGATTATATCCTTTTGGATATACGACTCTGGCACAATTTATTAGATATGGAAATTATACCGTCCTTGGACAGTGATCACAATCCATTATGTATGCTTCTAAGCAATAACTGGACTACTTTTAGGTCCGTTAATGTAGTGAGACTGTCAACCAAAGAAGTGGTGCCCTCTAACTGTAATCGACGCCTTAAGTGGCATAAGATCTCACAGGAGGAGGACAAATTGTGCAATATAAGAGACTTGATAAAACAAAAATCCTCTGAGCTTTATCAGTCCAGGGTAACCCCTGAGGGTGTCCAGAACTCTTCCCTCCCAAATTTCTACCAAGAATTTATTGAAAAGATTGGAATGTTTTTCACCACAACGGGGCATTGCTTGCACAAAAAATCCTTTAGGCCCTCCAATTTGTGGTACACAAGTGCATGCAGGGAAAAGAGGCGCATGCTATCCGTGGCCCTTCAAAGTAATAACACCTCTTCTGTTAGATTTGCTAGGAAAGAATATGCCAGGGCAATTGAGCAAGCCAAGCGTAATTGGAAAGAAGCGCATTGGCAGGATCTTAAATCGGCCTCCCTTCTGAAAGATGCTACATTGTTTTGGGACCTTATTGATCGAGGTAGTCGCAAGGGTGCTGATCCAATGCCCAACCATATTACGGAACAGCAATGGCATTCACATTTTCTTGGGTTGTACTGCGATAGTGACAGCCCCTTATCTATTAGCTGTGAGAATCTCTCTCCAGTTTTAGAGGTCCCCTTGTTAGACACTATGCCTGAGGCTGTCAGCTCTCCTGACCCTTTTTCGTTTAATGAGGTTTTCCTCGCTATTTCTGGGTTAGCTGCAGGAAAGGCGGCGGGACCCGACGGCATTCCTGGTCATCTCCTCCTGTTAGAACCAAAGCTATGGGCTGATTTCATCTTGCTCTTATTAATCTTAGTGGCTAGCGGTCACCCTGTCCCCTATTCTTGGAAGGGTGCTGAAGTGGTAGCTATATTCAAGAAGGGGAATAGGGAGGACCCTGCCAACTATAGGCCAATTAGTTTAATTGATATTATACAGAAGGTGGTTGGCAGAGTCCTCCTTATGAGGATAAGGTCATGGATGGACGAGGGCAGTGTGCTCTCGCAATTCCAGGCAGGTTTTAGACAGAAGGTGGGTACGATGGATCAGGTCTTTCGCTTCTATATGACCTATTGGAAAGTAGTGGTTCTTGGGAAAGGTAGCCTATATTTGGCTTTTATCGATCTTAAGACTGCGTTTGATCGGATACCTCGTGCCAAGTTTTGGCAGGTGTTGTCTGACCTGGGTTTTCCTTCTTTGATCCTTGACATCATTAAGCGCCTCCATGAGGGGAACTACGCTAAAATCAGGTGGGGCAACCAGGGTCAGCTGACAGAAAGGGTGGCAGTGAACAGGGGAGTACGCCAGGGTTGTGTGTTGGCTCCAACTTTGTTCTCTCTCTTTATAAATGGGGTGGTTGACCATTTGAGAGAGGAACCATCTGATGCCCCAACTCTGGCAGGGGAGAAATCTCCTACCCTCCTCTTCGCTGACGACACCCTTCTGATGTCTAAAAGTCCAAGTGGTCTGCAAAAATTGCTCGATAAGTTCAGTAAGTTCTGTGACGTACGGGGTTTAGTGATAAATACCACTAAAACAAAACTTATGACACTATCTCCATCCAAACGTTTTAAGAATGGGTTCATACTTAATGGTATGCCACTTGATATTGTAGACTCCTTTGACTATTTGGGTATCAGGATTAACAATAAGATGAAATGGAACTAGCGAAAATGCTCCTTAACCATAAGAGGGTGGCGGGGGCTATCCTAAGAGAGCGGCGACTTTCCCTCAGTAGACCAGTTGTTCCAGCTTTAGTGGTTTACGACGGGAAGGCCTTGCCCTCAGCACTATACGGGCGGAGTTATGGGGGTTTGAGTGTATCAGTGACCTGGAGAGATCTGAGAATCGCTTCTATAGAGGTCTAGTTTCCCTACCATCCTCCACCCCCTTGATACCGCTCCGTGGTGATCTGGGTAAACGCTCTATTAAGGATAAAGTCAAGTTGCACCCGCTGCTCTTCTGGGTCCGCCTGAGACGTACCCCTGAACTGGCCAGCTATGCTGTTGCCTTGAATGAGATTATCAACTTAGATACAGGCAACAAGATAAAATGGATCTGCAATTTAAAGCAGCTGGCCACAGAAATTGGTTTCGGGGAAGCTTGGGCCAGCCAGACTCCACCCGCAAAGCAAATTATTAAAAAAGCATAGTGGGATTGGGTGAAGGGAGAGGAAGATCGTAATCCCAATCGAGGGATTCTTACTGATCGGTTTAGGGAGCACAAGCTTGATATTAAAACAGAGCAGTATCTGAACTTCATATGTTCTCCCCGAGATAGATCATTCTATATGAAGCTTAGATTTGGAACCCTCCCGATCAATGCCCTGGTGGCGGGCTGGAAAAAGCAGAGTGCAAATTCTGCCAACTGCCCTGGATGTTGTGCTCCCAATGAATCTATCCCCCATTTACTCTTTGCGTGTCCGGCCTATAGGGTGGCTAGGAGGAAATGGCTTAGCCCAATCTGTAGAAATATGGGGTTCTTGGATTTTAGGGTGGCATTGCGCTCTACTTTATCCGACACCTCTTCCCTTGCCATGGTCTGTGGTATAGCTAAATTTTTGGGGTGTGCTTAGCTTTCGCGTACCAAATTGTTGAGGCCTAATAAGAGCTAGACCCTTAGAGTGTTATATGTACTTTCCTCTGTTAAATCAGGATGTGATGTTTACACTTTTTTTATCTGTATATATTTTGTTTTTTAACCTATTTTAATATTGTTATATGTCCAATAATGATGGACTTTTATTTGTTTACTGATGAACTAATTGTGTCCGTACTTTTATGATATTTTATATCGAATAAAGTATTTCAAAGACTCACGCCACGCCCCCGAGGTCAATAATTGCTTTGCTATGATGAGTGTTTTTTTGTGGGAGGTCTGGTGAGAGTGTGACCTCCCCCTGGCCTGCTCGAGTGTTTGCTGCCCCGACTGTCACCTCTGCTGGCGGCTGAAAGCTGAGGCCGGCGAGTCATCAATTATGCATACGGGAACAAAGTGGCTGAGAGAGGGAGTCTGTGAACTGCTGGCCTGGCATCAAGGGCCCTCAGGGGAGGGCATGGAAGAGGCTGCATTGAGAGGATGTGCCGGAGTGAGCACGGGCGGAAGGAGGCTGAGTTATGGAGGTGTTGAGGCCGCAGGGGGAAGAGACGGCGCTGGCTGTCTGAGAAAGGGTGAGTCATCATTTATGCACACGGAACAAAGTGGCTGAAGGAGGGAATCTGTGAACTGATGGCCAGGCATCAAGGGCTCTCAGGGGAGGAAGAAGAAGCGCGCGGCCACGCTAATTACAAACAGATGGCCTCTGCGCGCAGCTGCTCGCTCCCACAAGGTGGATGCCACCACAAGCACGAGTGTGAGGAAAAGTGCAGACCAATTTCTAAAGGTCATCTCCTATAGCAGCGCATGCGCGCTACGCTAGGCTCGACCTAAAAAGCTGCCCACAGCCGAAACTCAGCTACAGGCCCTTTGGCCTTTCCCAAGTTCCCACGTCACCAATCCGACCCTGTCTGTTTGGTCGAGCACGCTGTTCCACGGTGTGCTTGACAGCTTCTTGAGAAGCCTATCTACTAGGTGCGCGATGTTCGCACCTTGTATGCTGGGAAAGTCACGTCCATTCAGTACAATGTGCAAGACTAAAGCGTGCTCGATATAGACAACCTGTCACACCGTTTATTATCAGAATGGCAGCTTATATGCAGGAGCGCATTGAGGCAATTTTCAAGACCCTCCAATTGCTTTAAGGTGTGGTTCCTCTGCTTATTTCGTTATGGGATTATTTGACGTGTTCAAGTATGGCTTCAAATCAGTTATTTAATCATCAACCCAGTCCATTCTGCAGATTCTTGGTAAACCTACAGTCAAATGGCAATAGTGGTTTAGAGCATTTGAGAACTATATTATCGCAATTGATGGAAAAGATTGTTCACCTGGAAGGAAAACTCACTTATCTTTAGCATGCTTGTAGTTGCTGCTCAGGGGATTTTCAATAGTCTTCCTGAAATAGATCTACCTGCCAGATAGTTCATCCCTTGGGATGTTTCTATAGAGGTTATTACTGAACAACCAAGCATTTTACTTAACAACCAAGCATAATGCTGTAGAGTCACAGGGCCTTATTACAAGTTTGGCGGTCCTCCTGTAGCATAGCACTGTCACTGCTGCACTGCCTGGAGGACTGCCAAGCCAGTGGTGGACCCGCCCACCGGATTCTGATTTTTAGCATGCTTGTAGATGCTGCTCAGGGGATTTTCGATAGTCTTCCTGAAATAGATCTACCTGCCAGATAGTTCATCCCCTGGGATGTTTATACAAAGGCTATTTTTGTTTATTTTTGTTTTTTAACGGAGTTTTATATAGCGCAAACCTGACCCGAATCGGGTATCAGAGTGCTTTACATAGCACAAGTTGCGTTACATGAGGACATATTCATTTTTTGTTAGGCACGGGGAGATTAACTGATTTGCCAAGAATCACAGGATGTTCAGCGTCATTGTCGAGACTCGAACCCAGTTCCCCAGATTCGAGGTCGACCGCCCTAGCCGTTAGGCCAACTCCTCTCCCCATTACTGAACAACCAAGCATTTTACTGAACAACCAAGCATAATGCTGTAGAGACACAGGGTCTTATTACAAGTTTGGCATTCCTCCTGTAGCACCGCCACCACTGCACTGCCTGGAGGACTGCCTAGCCAGATTCAGAGTTTAATCCAGGACGGGCGGGCAGGTCTGTGGCGGTCTCACGGTGGCAGCTTTCAGGCTCTTGGGAGAGCCTTAACAGCCGGCCGGCGCCGTGAGAGTGCCTGCAGCACGTTATTGCATGGTGTAGCATGCCCTATGTTGTGCATGCCACACCGTGCAGGAACAAGTGTGCAATTCCAGGGGGGGCACAACATGTTACCCCCTGCATGTACTAGGCTCAGGGTGTCAGGGCCCCCTTAACTGCATCTCCACCACCCTTTTCATGGCGTGCTCCCCACCATGAAATGGGCGGTGGATATGCAAGTCAGAATATGCTCAGTTGTGCCGCATCGGCACCGCCAGCATATGCCTGCCCCTTCACACACCACCACCACCGCAGGATCCTATATCCCAGTAGAGGCGGCGGTCCTGTGGTGGTCCGACCGCCACACTCCGAATACGGCAGGCAGACCCACAGGGGTGGCGGTGGTAGGATCGCCACTGCGAGTACGGCAGTCCTAGGATCTCTGTACTCGAAATAAGCCTATTAATTTTTCAAAGAAAACTATTTGTTGATGAGTAAATTTCAGCTTACGTATTTTAGAATCCAAATACGAGCTTGATGAAAGCATTAACACTTACTTGAGAGACCAACTCGGCTGCAACTGTTTGTGTAAGAAAGTTCAGGAACATTTAATAGCTTGCAAGAATACAACTCTGAATAAAGTATTAGACATTCCTAAAACCACTGAACGTTCTTCTATGTCTACTAAACCTATAGCTTGCAGTAAACCAAGTTCTGAAGCAGTTTGCAGCATTCCTGACAAAGTGAAAGGTGTTGAATCAGACAAAGGATCATACCACAAGAAGTCCATGTGTTTTAGATGAGGTTCTAGGTCATATATTGGAAACAATCCTAATTGTCCTGCAATCACAAAAATGCAAAAAGTGTAAAAAGTTCAGACATTTTCAGAGTGTATAGAAATCTAATAGGAGCAATTCATCTACGAGGGTGACTGTTGTGAAAAAATTGAAAGATGAGGTTATTAATAATTTGAGGCTAACTGTTGACAGCGAGAGCGAGGCCTTTGATGTCCCATCTTTTGAGGCACCATTAGGGTTGGTTCATAGCGGTGAAATTGTTCTTGAAATTATGGTGGACTCTGGGTCTCCCATAATAATTTTGTTTGGCATTACTTTTTACAAGAAAAGGTGTAAAAAAAATGTGGTTGAGACAGCTGTTCATCGTAAAGCATGTGATGGCAAAGACATTAATATGTTGGGCTATTTTTAAGATGCATTAAAATTAATGCAGTGCACTTTTGTTACAAAGGTTTACATAGCCATGAAAAGATGTGACATTGTGGGGTGCCACGATTGGGGTAGATTAGGTATCATTCTTGAACCTGATTGTGTGATAGGCCTATTGCTACTATGGAAATTAAAAATGACAGGATTGAGAGGGACATTAGAGAAATCTTAGACAAGTTCCCTGAAACCTTTCAAACAAATGTTGGTTGCGTTGAGGGTGTTGGACATGATATCAAATTAAAAGCGGGTGCTACTCCTGTGAAGCACAAAGTCAGACCAGTACCAGTCAGTGTTAGAAGCAAGTTGAAGAAGTTGTTGGCTGTCATGTGCAAAGATGGTATTTTTCAATCTAGGGGGCGCTAGAGAGCCCACGGCGAGATGGCCGCACTTTAATGTAGCTCTGCCGGCCGGGACATGGATCCTTCAAGAATTTGGGCCTAAAACCGTGCCATCGATGCTCCTGCAGAGGAAACAAGCATCCAACAGACTGGTTGCAGCCTCTGAGTATTGCGTTTGCCGTGGGACACCCTAGAAGCTGGGAGCAGTGAGGTGGGGCGGGTGAGCAAAATCTACACCTAAAATGACAGCGCGCAGCTAATGAGGGCAACGGTGCAGGACTAAAGGAGCTGAGTCCAAAACCCTTGATGCAGATCCAGAGCAGAGCGCTGCCTCCCCTCCTGATTTTACAGCTCCAGGGGAATAGCTGCGGTTTGCGGTGAGCCCCTTACCTGGACGGTGGTGTCCACCTTCGGGGGCAGTGCGGTCACTGTAATCATGTGGTGAAGCCTGCTCCAGGGGATCAACGGCCTGAGACTGACAGCGGTGTGGACCGCCTTGCCGGAGGGGTACTGGCTGTGACCCCAAGTGCCTTGTTGGCCGCGTATCTTGGAATCGCATGGGGACCCGGCAGTTGCATTCGGAGAATCAAAGGGAGCAGCCTTGAAGAGGTACCGGGGTTCGCGAGGCTCATATTAATAAATGCGGCTGCTGTATCAGATCCCTGCAGCATACACGCATTGAGGCCCACCAGCTGGGTTCAGTGGTATTTGGAACTAACATTCCCCACTCCAGTTTAAGTGCTAACTGGCAAGTGAGGAGCAAGCGCTCTGCCATGCTGGGTCTGCGAGCATGGAGGATGATTAGGAGGAGGCCCGTAGACGGCGCTGACCGAGCGTGAGGAGTGGGAAGGTGAATGCCCTGGGCTGCAGCGACTGCTATCCTTGCCGGTTTTCAGCATTCTGTCCATCATTCTTTTGTGCTGCATGGTGGCCGATTACTACCAGAATCAGTGAGTGCTGTGCAGCAGGGCCCATTGCCACGCCGCTCACAGGCAAGGAGATCATTTCTGGTTCAGCATGGGGAAAGCAGACAGACAGCAATCCCCTCCCACCTTAGAGTCCAAGCGACACCAAGGCCTTCGCAACATGCTCCCTCGGAGCAGGAGCAGTCGCACAAACCTGGCACATCTTTGGAGACCACCCTACTCACATTGCAGCAAAGTCTGCAGTCTATAGATGGGAATATGGATGCATTAAATATCCGCATGGATACCGTGGCTGCCAAGCTTGACAAGCATGCCACGCACCTCACCACAGTGGAGCAGCGCATATCTGGAGCACATGACCTGCAGGCTCTCAACCGTAAGCAGCTAAACATGGACAAAATCCCAGCTCTTATTCAAGCAAAAAGCGAGTACTTGGATGCACATCCGCGTGCAACAACTTGCGCATAACGGGCGTCCCAGAATCCACCAACACAGGTTGCCTCAAATATTATGTGGAATTCATGCTGAAAGAGGTGTTTGGTACTGAGCAACTGTCCTCTGTGTTAATAGTAGAATGTGCTCACAGGTCTCTACAGGCACAGCCTCCCTTGGCCCCCCCCCCATCATAGCAAAGCTCTTAAACTATTGGGATCAGGACACCGCACGGTGTTGCGCCAATCTCAGGAAAAATAAGCCATGGCAATGAAATCACTTTTCATCCGGACTCCACTGCAGCAGTGGAAGCTGGTTGGAGAGAATTTATACCAGGGAAAAAGGAATTACAATCCCTGGGCTTTTCGTAAACCATGCTATTACCTGCCTTATTGAGAGTAGATCACTAGGGTACACAAACTGCATTCACCTCCCCGAAGGCGGTCATGAACTTCATCAAGTCCCAGGGATGAGTTTGCCACACCCCTCCGAGATCTGGTCTGGAAGCTGTTGACACTGGGGACTAACCAACTCTACTCAGTGTTAGGGATCAGTAGCCTTTGCAGATCAGTGTCTGTACTGAATGTTAATCTTTATAGAGCTCATGAACTACATTGAGTGCCTATTGCATGCCAGTTTGGTGCCCCGCAGATCCAAGAAACCTCTTAGTGAATTGTTTTGTGCTCTACGTTATCCAATGTACTATGCAAAGTGTACCAGTTAATATTACTGGACTGTTTAGCCAACTGCTTTGGATGTCCCCCAGAGCTGCTTCTCTTTAGTCAAGCAGAATTTAACCATATTCCCAGCCCCCTCTGTTCCATACAAGGGAAGTTGGCATCTTGCTCCCGCAAGAGGATATACCCCACTGGGTTCTGATATATTTTGACTGCCCTTTATTCTTACTGTGATGCAATCAATCAATCAGGAGTTTGTAAAGCATGGCTACTCACCTGTGAGGGTCTCAAGGTGCTGGGGGGGGGGGGTGATTAATGTTTATGTATGAATAGGTTTGAATTCTCCTTTTGTAATTGGAAGGCTTTGGCAAGTTCTTAATGCTGGAGTGAGTGGGGGTGGGAATGTTACGAATTCATTGAGGCTCTGTGCGTGCGTCCCCTATCTGATGAATTTAATCTCACGCCCCATGACCCTCTGCCCTCCTCCTCGTCAACATGTGCTGGATGGGCTGTGAAATGAATACCCCTGTTGGTCGCCTTAATTTACTCACTTGGAACCTCCGCGGCTTAAACAATCCCAAGAAGGTTAGGCAGGTGCTCGCGTACTTTGACAGCTATCAGGTCCACGTTGCATTAATGCAGGAGACGCACCTCACTGCACAATCAGCCACCACTTTCGGGGCCTTATGGGCACACACAAGACTGGCCTCCTCCTATTCTTCCTGAGTCATATTCTTATTAGAAGAGGCACCCCCATCAGCAGTCTCCATTTGGAAACATACCGCGAGGGAAGATATATTATTTGACTGGGTAATTTGTGGGGGAACTGTCCTGACCCTTATTAACATATATGGCCCCAATATTGATGACTCCATGCTATTCGTCACACTATGCACCTGACTATATGTCTTAAAACCTCCACCATACTAAGGAGTGGAGATTTCAACTTCCCATTAGACCAGAATTTGGACAGATCCATTAACTCGTCCTGGGAAAATAGACAATCTGCTAAGGTGCTCCGAGAGGGTATGATGGAGTATGGCCTTGTTGATATATAGCGAGTCTGTCATCCAGGGGCTCAGAAGTGCACGTTCATATCCACTGTACACAATATGTGGTCACAGCTAGCCTACTGGTTGGTATCCAGAGAAGCAGGCACATGGGTATCAGGTGTGCGCCACCACCCAGAACACTGTCAGACCACTCTCCTATGTAGATGTCCCTCGAACTCCTGACTAACTCCTCAAAACCCTTTCAATGGAGGCTCCACATCTCCACTCTTTTAGATGCAGTATTCAGAGAAGGAGTGCGAACGGCAATCATTCAATATTTTGACAAAAATAAAGGTTCAGTTGAGGGAGCAGGTAATGCTATGGGGATCAGGTAATGCTATGGGAAACATTTAAGGTCACTGTTCGTATACTGTATCGGGCACCGTGCCGGGGTGTTACAGTCCCTGCACTCTCACCTCCAGTCTCTCTAAAATGCTTTGCATACTCTGGAGAGAGCATATGCCTCCTCCCCTGACTGCAGGACACTGGCAAACATCAGAACACACCTAACTGAATACACGCCCTGGGTGGAAAGGGTATATGAAGAAGGGGGCCGGCCAAGGAAAATTCTAGCTTCAAAAATTAAAGAACGGCAGGAAGCTAACCATATAATGACCATTACTTCTCCATACGGGGAGCATTGTCATGAGTCCTAGGGGTGGCGTTAGGTTCTGATGCATTCCCAGGTTTATGAATGCTCGTAAATCTGGGAATGTGTCAAGTTTAATGGGTGTTGCGTTGGAACACCCACAGCAACACCCATGGAATGCCCCTTTCACGCAGTTTTCTGTGTGAAAGGGGCACATATTTATAAGGCTATGAAAAGCCACGTAAAGTGGCTTTACGTGGCTTCATAAATATGCAGTGGCACATTGCTACACCAGAACGTCAAAAAAGTGACGTCCCAGGGGCACAAAAGTGTCGGAAGGGCCTCATAAATGAGGCCCTGTGTATGCGGGGGAGGAAGGTCAATGGGGACAGAAAATGATCATATTACCTTGTCTATGAGATTGCTGTATCAAAGTCTAGTTAGGCTGTTCATGTAATACTTGTTTCTTTAAATCAGAAAAAAAATGGTTTAAAAAAATATCCATTCTACTGATTTGGCCAAATTGGCAGCAGCTGTAGTTTTAGCTAAATAAATACCTGGCAGTTCTGGCAGTTTACGTTTATGTGCGGGCTTATGTTCCTTACAAAAGAGCATTGTAGAAGATTGCCACCCTCTAATAAAGATACAAGAGATGTTAAACACCATTGGAGGGTCTACTTGTGTTTCTATTATCAAGTGTCTTTGTTGAAATGGTCACTGGGTTTGACAACTTATGCAACACCCGTTGGCACCTGTATATACTTATGACTACCTTTTGGATTGGCATCCACTTCAAGCGTTTTTCAAAAACGTATGGACACTTTATTTAAAGGTGTCAAAGGATTCCAGGCTTTTAAAGACGACATATCAATGTGTGCAAAGACCATAGAGGAGCATAACTGTATCTTAGAACAAGTACTAGGTATCCTTTATGAGAGAGGCGTGCCCCTGTCGAAGGATAAATGCAAATTTATAGTCAAGAAGCTTGAATCTCTTGGTCACACCATTTCTGCTGATGGACTCAAGTCTAAGAGTGATCTCATTGATGCTATCATTAATGCACCTCCTCTCACTGAGAAGGATTCTTTTAGATCATTTTGGGCCTAGGTAAATAATATGCCAGACGTGTTCAAAGGTATGGCATGACTGAAGAACCCTTGAGATGAACTGTACAACACAGAAATATTCTTGTGGTCAAAATAGTAGGCTGAAGCAGTTCTGACTATAAAAAGACTGGATTAAGTTTGCACCTTCCTTGCAACCTTTCTGTAGTACTGACCCATTCTCTGTAATTGTGGTTGCCAACCCCTGTGGATTAGTTGGTGTTTTAACTCAATTGCATAGGGGTAAAGAACACACAATTGCTTTTATTTCTCACACGCTCAAAGATCTAGAGAGTCATTATGGTGCCATCGAAAGGGAAGCCGCGGAATATGCATGGGCTGGTTAAAAGTTTAAGGCATACCTTTGGGGCAGTCGGTTGGATTTATTCACTGATCATAAATCAATGTTGTACCTTATGAGTGGTAATGGGACTGGACTGGCTTCTTCCAGACTTGTATGTTTGTTATCTAAGTTCCAAGAATATAATTTGACATTAAGTATATTCCACGTGGGAAGAATTTTCAGACGGATTGCATTCCTCGGATGCCTGTAGGAAAGACATCTGAACTCAGTATTAATCAACAGGATGAATGCGTTGTTTATGCTGTGTGTGTGCTTCTGTTTTGTCAGTAGGGAGCGTTAGTGAGAATGACTGGAGAGAAGTGTGTGAGAGTGATGCTGTGTTATGTGAGGGTAAAAAGTATGTAAATGATAAATACCAAATCCAGTTGGCCGCACACTGCTCGTCACACCAGCAAATTACCCCAAGGAACTCTGGTCATTGTAGTGGCGACGGCGAGTACGCCTATGCCACAGTGTTGGAAAAAAAAGTATGTGTCGCATTAGCCATCCCTGGACACGTGTTTCGAGGTAGTTGCCTCTCGTCAGCAGGGAGCAGGTAAGTATAAAGGGGTGCCGCGTGGACTGCCAGTAACGTAAAAACAGGTAGAGTACCTCTCATGGCGCGCAGGTGCTGGTCCAGAGCTCGTCAGCCCAAACGGCTCGAGGGAGCCTTTAAATACCAAATCCAGTTGGCCGCACACTGCTCGTCACACCAGCAAATTACCCCAAGGAACTCTGGTCATTGTAGTGGCGACGGCGAGTACGCCTATGCCACAGTGTTGGAAAAAAAAGTATGTGTCGCATTAGCCATCCCTGGACACGTGTTTCGAGGTAGTTGCCTCTCGTCAGCAGGGAGCAGGTAATTATAAAGGGGTGCCGCGTGGACTGCCAGTAACGTAAAAACAGGTAGAGTACCTCTCATGGCGCGCAGGTGCTGGTCCAGAGCTCGTCAGCCCAAACGGCTCGAGGGAGCCTTTAAATACCAAATCCAGTTGGCCGCACACTGCTTCCTTAAGCCAACGCGCTGACGAGCCTTGAGTCTGCACCTGCGCGCCAGGAGAGGTACTTGACCTGCTTTTAATTACATTTGGCAGTCCACGCGGCACCCCTTTACACTGACCTGCTCCCTGCTGACGAGAGGCAACTACCTCGAAACACGTGTCCAGGGATGGCTAACGCATACACATACTGTTCTATTTACTTTTTGTGGCATAGGCGTACCCGCCGTCGCCACTACATTTCCCACAGTCCTTTGGGGCAACTTGCTGGTGTGACGAGCGGTGTGCGACCTACTTTTCCTCAATTTAAACGGCTTCCTTAAGCCAACGGGCTGACGAGCCTTGAGTCTGCACCTGCGCGCCAGGAGAGGTACTTGACCTGCTTTTAATTACATTTGGCAGTCCACGCGGCACCCCTTTACACTGACCTGCTCCCTGCTGACGAGAGGCAACTACCTCGAAACACGTGTCCAGGGATGGCTAACGCATACACATACTGTTCTATTTACTTTTTGTGGCATAGGCGTACCCGCCGTCGCCACTACATTTCCCACAGTCCTTTGGGGCAACTTGCTGGTGTGACGAGCGGTGTGCGACCTACTTTTCCTCAGTATGTAAATGATGGTTGGCCACCAATTAGAAATTTGCCAAAATGTTTTACACAGTTTCACCAAATTTCTGCTGAACTATCCATCGAAAATGGTTTATTTGTTCCACTGCTATCTTTGCGAAACTAGATAATTCAAATACCTCTCAATGAACATCCAGGTATGTCGGGCACTAAAAAACTGCAGAAGAAGCATTATTGGTGGCCTAGTATGGATGCTTGTATGAAACAGTTTATAAATGAATGTCCTGAATGTTTTGTATCAGACAAACACTGGAAAGATAGCAGAATTAAACATGAATTTAGCCCACTACCTTCACAACCGTGGGTTAAGTTAACTATTGACTTTACAGGACCGTTTAATGTCATACCACAGGCAATTTGTTTTTAATAGTACAGACAGATTATACTTCAAAGTGGGTTTGTTATGATTTTGTACCTATTCTCACTACTGATAATGTTATTGACTTCTTGGTAGATGTGTTTTTTCAAAAAGGGAGTACTTCAGATCGTAGTTTTTGACAATAGCATTTATTTTACATCAAGTAAAATGTTGACCTTTTTGAGTATGTACGGCATAAAACATGAAAGGACGCACCTATATTTTCCTGCTGCAAATGGATTAGTCGAGAGGCCAAATCAGCTTTTTAAAGAAGGTATACAAACCGCTTTAGTGTTTAAAATGGATAATCGTAAATATTTGAAAGAAAAAGTGTAGAGCTATTTAAATACTCCTGAGTGATATATCAGTACATTTAATGATCACCACGTGGATGAAAGTGTACGAGAACATGTCAATAGTAGGTACAAATTAAATCACTGGAATTAAAAAAAACTTACAAGAGTGCAAATCAAAGGAGTTTAAGATTGGTGGTTGGGTTTTAATTAAGTAACATCACAAAGCTTGTAAAGGGGAATCAAATTTTTTAAAACCTGTGCAAATTGTGCGTAAGTCTTGCACCGCTGTTTTATTGAACAATCGAGGTGATGGAACAAGGGATCAGTTGTATAGATAAAATCTTTTCAGAAGATATAGATGGAGAGAAAATATTTGTTATGGAGATGATTATACCATGTGAGATTTGTGTTCTGAATTAAAGTGCTTACAGTATTCCTTCAAATATGTTGTCGGTTCAGTCAGCATCAGCAAGCGAGTCCTTGTAATCACAATGGGAAACTGCATGATGAAGATGCCACATTTCTGATACTATGGCTTCTGAGGCCAAGTCTTCCACTACAATGGCTTCTTATAAAGTTTCTGGGAGTGTAGGTGTTGGAGTACCAGCTAATATTGCTCCTAGAAGAAGAGCAGTTATACCTATCAAATAGAATGATTATTTGTTGTATTCGTTTTTCATTTTCTTTGGCAGGTATTTTCTCCCTTATTTACTTTTATTTCTTTTTACGGAAACTGAGATGTTGTATGGTGCATTTAACTTTAGGGTTTCTTATTATGTTATTGTGTTCTTTTGAAGTCTTAGGATTCCACTGTTGTCCAAGGAGTCAGTCTGGCTTGGATTTCTCATTGGACTACAGTGCTTCCTTGGGTTCATCATTCTACTGTCTTTGTGGGCTTATTTACATGTTTGCCAGGGTATTTCAATAAACATTTCTTACAACTTCATGTTTTCAGCATTCAGCTTTGTGGATTATATCACAAGAGAAAAAAAAACAAAGTGAAAGAAACCATGGTTTGAGAAGGAAATACACACAACTGAGCTAAATTCGACGTTCGTATTTACAAAAAAGAATTAACGAAAACAAAGATATGGCCAGGAGGCAATGGTAGGAAACATTCTGTTTAGCAGGACAAATACCGCATCATGGAACATCTATATGGCAGTGTGGGTGTTGGGGGAGGGGGTTACTTGTGCTCCCCTCTCATTGACTCTCCTATCCAAAACAGTGCTACAGAAAATGTGTCTCACAAACAACTAATTATTCCCTCCAGGTCAGACAAGGCTGTGAAAGGAATCCAGGCAGTATGATTCCTTTCCTGGACTCGGTTGAAAGGGAGGACCTTCACAGGCCCTGACCTGTGATGACTCTGCAAAACATGTAATGGTGAGAGAAGGAGGATGGGCCAGAAATGCCAATGAAAAGGAAGACGCTAACTCCTTCATTGTCAGGGAACAGCAAAGCCCTTTCACTGCTGTGAAAAGAAGTAGCCCGCAAACTAAACCAGGAGAAAGTCCTGATGAGTCAACAGAAACACTGCATTCTCTGAAAAGTACATACAACTAATGCCGGTCAGACTCCAGGAGGTACCATAATAGACAAAGCAATTGGACTTAACCAGCCATTGGGGATCCTTCATCCATGGCCGAATGAATACATTGTAGCTTCAGACAAAGAGAAGAAACCCAATATTTATAGTGGCACTGGGAAAAGGCTGGTGCAGGTGAGCGAGTGCCACCTGTGTGCAACCCTAGCGGAGAGATTCAACAGGTGCTTGAAACATACTATAAACCAAACAAGGAGGTGCCAGGTCTCACAGAGATAATCTTTGACTTTCAGTAACCTAAATGATCTCTTAATTTTGTTTCTTTCGATAGGTACCTTAGTTGATTTCCCGGGTATAGTAATTAGAGACTGAATGTGGACAGATTGACCAGACAGGAACTAAAGAAGACCCACCTTATATTAGTTTTGTTATATGCTTAATTGGACTCCTTTATACTCTGTTGCATTATTGTCAAATTAAAACAACCTCCAAAGAGTAAGAAACGTGGTTGACCCATTCTTCTATCCAATCTGAAACAGACAGCTAAGATGCAGAAATACATTACAAAGCTGCCCAGAGACAAGCACACAATAGTGAATGACAAGGCAAATAATCTTTAAGTGAACAATATCAGTTCTGACTAAAAACGCAGAGAGGTATGAGGCAAAGCTGTCCCTTTCCCCTCATTCTTGTCTGCTCACACAATGAAATCCCTAACCTGCTGAAGGAGTAGAGATTCTTTACTAAGAGGGCTGATATTGTATTCAGGAAGGGGCGATAGGATATCTCTATTTGCAAATAACTTACTTTTTTTTATATCAACGATCCCGATTCTTGTATAAGTAGGCTTTTTATATCTTTAAAGGTAATGGGCAATAACCTGGTTTCAGGATGGCCAAAATCATTCCTATGGCACAGTATGGTTTAGATGTGGTGCTAGTATTTTCTTGCCCCTTTCAGATTGAAAGTTGGGGTTCCGTATTCTTGGGTATCTCTAGAGGCTATTGCGCCCTGGAGGGCACAATACAAAATGATCACCTTACCAGGTTCCTATATATTCTGTAAGTTTGTGGTACCAGAAAACATGTTCAATAGGTTTGAGGTGATGATCTGTACGCTACTATGCGATGGTGGCATATTAAGATTATCTTTTCTTATACCCTATTTAGTGTGTGTCTGGTGGTGGTATTGGTCTCAAAGATATGCGAAAGAGCCATTGGACATCCCTGCTGGTAGTGCTAAAAAACTGGCCACTCTCCTTTCAACCATCCATAAAGATTGCATGACTTAGAGATGTGGACTTCTCCTAATAACTCATATATTATATTCATGCATGGGGGCATTATTGTATTCAGTAATAATGTTTTATATTTACATTAATATATTCATATATAGAGTTCATGATAACATGCAGAGCAGGCATAGAGAGGTAGTCAAAATAGACACGAGGATGCATTTTTGCACTAAGAAATGGCCTAAATGCAGCAGAACTAAAATAGTGAGAGCAAGCGTGTGCTCACACTTGCTAAATGTGCTCTTGTATTCAGATTTTCCCTCAAATTGCACGAGCAGGAGTAATCACATAATTATCGGCAATTCTGCGTCAAGGAGTAATACAGAATTACTGAAATTACTCTAATTACTCTGGAATAGCTAAAATTCCACCCTGGCCTAGAGAAATTACGGCATTATGAGAGTTTGAAAACAGTCTTCAGCATTTACATAACGTTTCAAGCATACTAAGTTACCCATTTTTTATAGAAGCCCACACAAAAATTAGTCTTACAGACTTTAGATAAAAGATATGTGCATCACTTTTAACATGGGAAAAAGAGCGGTACGAGCAGCCGCGGTCCGTGCAGGTAACAAAGGTGGGGCAGAGGAGCCGCGTGGGGGGGTGATTTTGAGGGACGATGCAAAGGGAAAATTAAATCATTAATTAATTTTCCCTCTACATAGTCGCTCTAAATCAACCCGCACGCGGCCCCACCGCCGGTACCTGCATGGACAGCGGCTGCGTACCGGCAGCACAAGGGGCTTGTAAATAAGCTCTTGCAAGTCTAACTACTGCAAAATGCTGCACTTCATGTCTGAGCCACATTTCACGTCTCTGCAAGAGCCTGCATGGGTATCTCTGTCCCCTCTTGAAAGTGCAGATGGGTCCCCCCTGCACTGATAAAGACGGAGCAACTGATTCAAATAGCAGCTCTGCATTTCACTTATGGCCAGGTACTACCTACACCCCCTCCTCCCATAACCAGACCCAGATCATGACTTGAGAAGAGTTTTGGATGTGGGGGTCATAAAACCCCCGGCCGTATTTATTAAACAAAATTAATAAACATTAATAATATATACAATATTACGCAGAAAATTATGCATTACATTAATTACAATTGATAAGTACAGATGTCAGATGGCTAACCTTAACATAACTCTAATACAAAGGTTTCCTATCCGAATCTAACATATCTTTAATAATCATCACAGCATTTACTTTTCTGCGTATCCTATTTGGGCATACGGCAAGGTCACTAACTGGTGTCAGATCCTTATCAATTTAACCATGCCCTCCAGCTGGAGTGCGCATGCGCAGAGGGCCTGTTTACCGTGAGGGTACTTCCCCCCCAGTTACCCCCATACGCTCTGTAT
Source organism: Triturus cristatus (assembly GCF_964204655.1). Lineage (NCBI taxonomy): Eukaryota > Metazoa > Chordata > Amphibia > Caudata > Salamandridae > Triturus > Triturus cristatus. The sequence goes on along the minus strand of NC_140591.1, from coordinate 584,971,990 downwards.
ATTATCTTCATAAAGGGGCCCTTGCAGTTCTGCGCTGTTTACTGGCGCCATTGTGCACGTGCGGGGTGGCCAACCAGCCTAGAGAAAGCGTGACTCCCCCCGCACCCATCCAGCCAACCGGCCGTAACTGCCCCTGGAGTTCTAGAAGAGACCACTTGTCCCTCCCACTTGGGCGACCCCATTCAAGAATGGCGCCGCCCTCTAAGGACCTTAAATTTACTGCTCACCAATCATGACCTTACCGCCTGACCAAGGAATAGCACTAAATACGATGATTGATGACCTGTAAACGGAGTCAGTTAGTAGAGAAAACACAATTATGTTAAACACCATGCAACCAATACATATACAAACCTGTAAAGTATCATACAAAATTCACAAACATTTTGTTTAGGGGTTGGTGGGTGGGAAAATCGAATTACAGCCTCCTAGCGAGGCTGGTGTGGCAGGCTGGGGAGCGCGGAGTGAAGAGACAGACTCCTGCGCTCCCCAGCCTTTTAAGGGAGTTCCCTGCCAGGCCGGTTCTAACTGGCCTGGTGTTAGCCCATCGCGTGACCCGGAAGTGATTCCAATCAATTTCGGGTCACGTCCAGGACCCGGGACCAATCCCTGGTTAGGCGCGCCTGTCGCGTCACCAAGGTGCGCGACAGGCTTGCCTCCATGGTCGGATGGGGGCCGGCACGACTGCCATACTTTTGCCGTGGCCGATGCTGGCCCCGCCGTTCTGTATGGCCAGGTACTACCTACACCCCCTCCTCCCATAACCAGACCCAGATCATGACATAAGAAGATTTTTGGATGTGGGAGTCGTAAACCCCCCGGCCGTATTTATTAAACAAAATTAATAAACATTAATAATATATACAATATTTACAAAATTACGCAGCAAATTATGCATTACATTGATTACAATTGATAAGCCCAGATGTCAGATGGCTAACCTTAACATAACTCTAATACAAAGGTTTCCTATCCGAATCTAACATATCTTTAATAATCATCACAGCATTTACTTTTCTGCATATCCTATTTAGGCCTACGGCAAGGTCACTAACTGGTGTCAGATCCTTATCAATTTAACCACGCACTCCAGCCGGAGTGCGCATTCACAGAGGGCCCATTTACCGTGAGGGTACTTCCCCCACCCCCGTTACCCCCGTACACTCTGTATATTATCTCCATAAAGGGGCCCTTGCAGTTCTGCGCTGTTTACTGGTGCCATTGTGCACGTGCGGGGTGGCCAACCAGCCTAGAGAAAGCGTGACTCCCCCCTTCCCCGCACCCATCCAGGCAACCGGCTGTAACTGCCCCTGGAGTTCTAGGAGAGACCAATTGTCCCTCCCACTTGGGCGACCCCATTCAAGAATGGTGCCGCCCTCTAAGGACCTTAAATTTACTGCTCACCAATCATGACCTTACTGCCACAGGCCAGCATAGTTAACCGACTATCTGGTCCCCCTGCGCTCACTAGGAGGTCATGCCCTGCTTCTGAAGCCACCCAACCAAGCTAGCAGATTTTCTAGGAATACTTAATTGCCTATTGTAGACAAGTGGACACCTTCTTTTAAGAAGCACGCCTTCCCCCTGATGCACCTGTGGGCGATCGTCTGCAGATGAGGAGCCCTGAAAAGCCTCTCTATTTTATTGTTGATTCTCCTCACCGAGTGATTCAGTGCTCTTACAGACTCCCCCCCCTCCATTGAAATCTTGGTATCATCTGTGGCCATACAATGGTACACCCCTGGCATGTCTTGGCTAACCAACCCACTTCAGTGATTATAGCTTCCACTAACCCCCTTCTACCCAGACTTGCCAAATCGTTCCATTCCAGGTGCAGGATAATAACTTTGGGAAGAGCCCCACCCCTGTTCAACAAGTCTAAAATGAAACCCTTAAACGGACTAAAGCGGAGCCACCCCTTCCCATGAAATGATATCTGAAAACCTGCCTGCTCTGCCCTAGACTTCTAATTTCCTGTAAGGAAAAAGTTAGATAAACGCCTCACATATGAGTGGCCAATAATCCATACGACATGCGATCCTTGATTCGGTGATGACAGTCCTTGTGTTGCCTGTTGTTGTTGTCGGGTCGTTTTCAGTTTCCCCCGCGTGACAGGTTTGAGAAACTGCAAATGAAAGCAGAGAAGGACACAGGCATCTGCACCTGGGAAAAATCCCAATCACAACATATGTAGCCGCACATAGCGCTTGTAACAATTGGAGGACCACCTCCCAATCCTCTGGATATTGCTGCTAGGGAAACCCCTAGCCGTTGGTTCGGTGGCAGCTCTTATTCTAAACGAATGAGTACCAAAACAACCAGGGTTCAAACCTGCCCTCTGGATTGCCATGTCCAACACTCTATTAAACTGAAACCGTGTGAGAGGAATACCGTCGGCATGTACTAACAATGGTCCCCCTTTATTACTGGGTCTATGCAGTAGGAATGCCTCCACATGCGAGAGGGGGCAGCAAGGGTTACCATGTGCCCGATGCAGTATTACACCGTCCCCATGTGCATCCTGGTCAGTCTTTGATTTCCTAAATGATATCAATAGAACATCCCCTTGAACTTTCACGCGGTCAACCTGCAAGCCACCTTGCACATCCTGTTTGTTTTGGGCCACCAGTTCGCCAATCCTAAATGCACCGTAAAAGGCCAATGAGAATGCGGCATTGAACAACAGAACTTCCTCTGAGGTAGTGCAAATCAGGGGGAGGACCCCCAGTAAAGATGTTAGTAGCTCCACCCCTATCGGATGCCTCGTATCCGGTGCTGACCCATGGAGGCGCTGCCACCCTTTCAATGCCTTCCTCACTGTAAAGCTGTTGGTGGGATCCCCTCTATCTCTAGCCTGGGCAAAGAAAGAGATTGCCGCTACGTGCCGCTTGGCTGCTGCTGCTGAACGCCCCTCCCTTTTCAAAGATCCCAGGTAGTGAAGGAGTGCTCCCGTGTCATGCTACTTCTCAGCCCACTCCCTTCCCAAGAAGGAACAATATGCCCAAAACGCCCCTTCATATGCTTTCCTGGACCAGGGTGCTAGGCTAGCTGCCACGAGGTCTGGTAGTTGGGGGCACCAATCTGCCAAAGTAGTTCTGGGAACGGGGTGGCATATGCCGCTGTCGCCGGGAGGTGTGCCCTGAAAACCTGCATCTTAAAGCGAGAAAGTTCATCAGCAGCATGGTTTAACACACCTGGCACATGTTTAGCTCTAAATTGCATATTTAGTTTCATGCATAAAAAGACAATTTCCTTCAATAGACGGAGTATCATTTTACACCGTGCAGCTTGTTGATTGATGCATTCGACCACGGTCATGTTGTCTGTCCAGAACACCACTGATTGATTATGCAGTTGTTCTGGCCATATCGTCAATGCCACCCAGATGGCGAACAATTCGAGGAAACCGATGTTACACATCAAGCCAGTCTCCACCCACCATGCTGGCCACCGCTGTGCCACCCACTCGGTACCGAGTATGGCACCAAATCCCTCACTACCCGCAGCGTCAGTCATCAAGCCTTACTAGGCGGAAGTAGTGGGCGGACCGGGCCACACTACCTTGCCATTGAAGTCCTGCAGGAATGCCATCCAGATCCGCATGTCCTGCCTAACCTCAGCTGACAGCCTGTTGTGGTGGTGTCTCTCCCTGAGACCAGCCATGGCCTGTGAGATGGATCGGAAAAATGGCCTTGCCATAGGTATGACCCTCAGAGCGAAATTCAACTGCCCTACTGTCTGTTGTAACTGGTGTAATGTGACCTTCTCCCTACACAAGCATTGCTGCAATGCCGCCCTAAACTTGGTGATCTTGTCCGCAGGCAACCTGAAACACCCCTGAATGGAATCTAACTCAATCCCTGGGAACTCTATCGTTGTTGTTGGTCCAACCGTCTTTCCCAGGGCCAAGGGAACCCCAAAAGCCCGCATGAGCGCGCAAAATTCCTGCAGCGCCCACACACACTCTCGGGAGCACGGTGACCCCAAGATAAGAAAGTCATCAAGGTAGTGCATAACAAACTGATACCCTGTCACCTGTCTAAAAACCCATTCCAACAAGCATTTGCAATGCAATAGGTCTCACATTTTTGCGAGTTTGAGCTATTGGCATTGTAAATGACTGCCTATTTTTGTTTTGGTTTTTAAAACATAAATAAAAGGCATTGTCATTTACAATGGTAATAGCTTAAACTCTTGTAAATGCGAGACCTGTTGCACTGCAAATGCTTGTTTAACTTTAACACTGAGCGTAGCGCCCGCATCAAGGACACCGCGCTCGGTTTATTTTTTTACTTTAACACTGAGCGCAGTGTTCTTGAAGCAGGCCCCGCGCTCAGTTTTAAAGTTAAAGAAATTAATATAAACAGAGTGTGGTGTCCCTGAAGCAGGCACCATGCTCACTATCAAAGTTCATTATACAAATAACAATAAAAGCACTTGCCCACTAGATAAAGCAGGCCTTGTAACGAGCCAAGTAAAAAGTCCAGTCATTATAAGCGGTAACAAATGGAGACAAGGTGGTACTAAGGCGGGACTAACAAGCCTATTTACGAATCAGAACCCACCATTTAAGAAGGACAATGACACAAAGCCAATGACAAATATGGGCAGAGAGTGGGTGGGGCTGCTAGTGCATACCCTAATACAGCATGCCTCGCAGAGCGAGCAGTGCATGCACGCACCGCTAGGCTCAACCTAATACGTAAATGAGATACAAACATGGTCCCTGTTCTGCCACTCCCACCTTTCGGAGTCGCAGGGTGGAATGTGCTCTCTAGGCCATCGAGTAAGTCTCCCAATTTGGAGCCAATTCGGGCATTGATCCCGATGCACCTGACCTTCCTATGACATAACAGTTTTAAAAGCTGAAAACGGCCTTAAACACCATTTGGGTGCCCCACCGGATCTCTCTGGCACGCCTTCGGATCTGATGTGGCCTCCAGTCAGGTTACTGCCAGTGGATCTTCGCATGCTGTCCCTGCATTAGAAATAAATGCATTTCTAATGCTCTCGGGGAAAAAAAGTACAGATAACTGAATTCTTTTCAGGCATTTACCAACTAAGTCATAACAGTGACTAATGAAACAAGTAAGTCTAAATCAAGAGCCCTTATTGTGAAACTGTGCTGACTCACAGGTGCAAAGGGACTAATGGTGCTGAAATGAGTTCAGCTGGAAGTCACAGTACGGACAGTGGGTGAAGCGTCCTAGAAGGTCTAGCTAGTCTCACCATCTGCTTACCCCAATGGTTATATATGGTTAACTGGAATCAGAATGGAAGGCACGGACAATGGGGGGGGGGAGGGAGGGGGGGGAGGCAGCGAGTAAGAAAGGCACCAAAAGCATGTTGTGCCTGTAGTAGGAGAATCTCATTACAGAAAATAGTGCTCAGATTCTAAATAACACTTACCGTGTAACAGCCGAAGTAAAGGGCCAGTCGCCATGGGAGATGACAAATGAAGAGGAAGCGGTACTAAGGAGGGACTAACAAGCCTATTGACGAATCAGAAGCCAGCATTTCGGACGGATAATGACAAGCCAATGGCAAACATGGACAAAGTGGGCGGGGCTTCTATTCCCTACTCCTCTACAATAAGTCTCGCACAGCAGCACATGCGTGCTGGCTCTAGGCTCGACCTAAAAAACAGCTCCAGCCTTTCCAGAATGCATGCATGTCCCGCTGTGGCAGTTACATGCATAGACACACCCTAGAAAAAAATACATTCTACTCCAGAAGACAACTTTTGCAGGATCCACTTTGGAGAGGAGAAAGGTGCCCACTGTTTTAACAAACTATCACATCATTGACCTCCAATCATATCCTCCCCTTTGAACAACATCACAAAGAATGTATATGCATGCAGAAAAAAAGATTTATATTCTGGATTAACTACTAACAAAACTATTTCTGAAGAATTTGGGTATTGCTGGTTCTTTGACTTATCTGCAGAGATATTGGCTCAGGATATCTTGGTCAGATCAAGAGCGGCTGACTAGAGAAACAGATGCGGGCACCCCATTTATTTTATGGAAGACTTTACCAGAGCAGTGCCATCAAAATGACTGGCATATCAGCCTGGGCTGAGAAACGTTTTAGCTTCCAACTAATAAGCAAGCGTAGAAGTAAGGAACTATAAAATGAAGAAAAGGAGTTAAGTGCCACATCCTTCAAGTCCGGCAGGGGGCCATCTCATCCCAGCTCCATCTCCAATGCACTCCTGCCAAATCATGAAGAAGCCACAAACTAAATTTAACGTCTGCTAGTCTCTATTAAGGATCCTGTCATTAACTCCCCCATTTCCGCCAGAAAGCTTAGTCATGCCACACACAAGATCAGATTTCTACACAGTACATAAACTGCTGAGAAATATAGGCTGCAAATAGTTTTAACTCGTTGAGTGCTGTCTGTACTCCGTTTAAAAATTCATTGGTCAAATGAGATACCAACATTCTATGGGGAGTTTGAAAGTGGGGGTGCTGAAACAACTGTTTAAGGTTATCACAATACATGAAATAAAAGGGTACATCCTCAAGAAAAAAAAACATGGCGACAATAGATTTTGTACAGATTAAGTTGGAGTTGGTTAAGTATACAATGCCTATTCACAGGTTAATGACCGCAATAGGTAAACTGAGGAAGCATGAGATTAAGCATGCACATCACTAGAAATGGCATGTAATAAGAAGGTATTCACTAAGATAGCGTCATTTACAGTGGTGCTTGTAGCAAGCAATGCAGGTTTCACACCAAGGTGCCCTTTGTCCATTCAGTCTTCAGTCCCAATTCCTTCAAGCCCAAAGGATGACCAGGCTGAAGGATGGAATAACAAGCACACAAAAGCTATACAAAACAAGCATTGGCCACACGGCCGCGGCCGCGAAAGTGACGCGGCTGCGAATGACAAAAGCATTTAAATAAACAAGCTTTGGCCACGCGGCCGCGAAAGTGACGCGGCCGCAAAAGTGAAAGTGATCACGATTGCGATCACGCGCTGCGAGCTCGGCGGAGGAAAGACACATGGCGCTGCGCGCGTGCATGCTCACATGCACGCAAGCTTTAGGCCACAGGCCTACACAAAAGTGAAAAGCCGTACACAAAATGTCTCGGCCAGACCAGCGCATGCGCTGGATCAGGCGAGACCTAAAAATGAACTGAATTTCTCAAAAGATGCGCAGGAAACAGAGCAGTCCATTGGCATACACATGTCCATGTAGAATTTCCCTTGACACTGAAAGCTAAGTAGATGAAAATCAGATGGGTGGACTGACAACAAACGGAAAGCCGAATGTCTGATTTAGCCAACAGGGCTCCAGGGCCCAAACCCCTGAGCATCTCTACTGCTTGATCAAAGGAAGCATATTTCACACTCCAAATCTCATCATTAATTGTGTTATTTAATGAATTGCCCTTGGGCGCCGACAGGTTATGTATGAGTCTGAATTCACCATCTTCTTTCTTGGGGACCACACCCAAAGGGGAGCAGACAAAATTCTCCACAGGGATGGAATCAAATGGGCCAGCTATTCTGCCCAGGTGCAATGCTTTGTCAATTTTAGTTGCTGCTACACTGGGGTTGGCCCGCACCGAGAGTTGATTCTTGCACTCTGGTGTTCCCACATAATCCGGTGCTGGTATCCTAAAACCGTACCTGAAACCATCTAGCAGTGCTTTAGCGGTGGAATGACAAGGGTATTTGTTGTGCCAGGGTATCAGAGCCGTTACATCAATGGGTGACCATGCCTTGTGAGGTGCATTCACCTCACTACTGCTTCTTCATACCCTTATCCCTTGATTTCTTGAGACATTTAGACTCGGGTGAGACGGGTTGGCACAGATGGAACACGCATGTTTGAACCTGCACATGTCTTGGGGTCTAGTGCAGGTACGTCTATTGAAATCCCAACATGTCCCCTTCCTTCCTCCACCGCCATTTTTATTATTGGCGGAACCTGTGGTTGACTGTGACCGAAAGGACTGAAAGGACTCAGGGCTCTGATTCTTGGCACTGTTTTGGGATCCCCCGCCAAATTGATCTAACCATGCAATCGTGTCAATGCGGTCCCAAGATAGGGATGGGTCAGATGCCTTAGTTCTCCCGAAACTTTTGTCAAATTCGATCCATTCCTCCCCCCCCCAAAATTTATCATGTGCCCGAACAATCCTGTTCTGGTAACACACCATCTCTGCCTGTATATTAGGGAAACACTCAGCCATAACTGCCATGAATATGGAAAAACCTCTGATCCAATTAATCAAGTTTTCTTCCACCCTGTACTTCAGAAGTTCATTTGCCCATTCCCTAGGGAGCATCCAGTCTTTGTTCTTCCTGGCATCCTCCCTATCCTTTTCCCAAATAAGCAAGGAGAACATATTAACGTACTCCCCAGACCAAATCCTGCCCTTTACTTCCTGTGTGACATGCCTCGCCAAATACTCCCGTTCTGTGCGGGACTCCCCTACATCCAACATTGGCAATGTCAGCTGCTTACCTACTGGAGGGGCCCCGGCTGACTCCATCGGCTTCTCTTTTGTCAGGCTGCTCCCCGGTAATCCCTTGCTGGTTTCAAGTGTGTTGACACCACCCGCTGGAATGACAGAGAAAGGTGCACCTGGGCCCTCAACCGTTTTTTCCACTGGTGCACCATGAAACTGAGCAACTATTCGCTTTGCCTCTGCGAGTGCATCATTACCGATGTCTTTAGCCCCCACTGTTGATGAGAGGATCCCTGCCTTTTCCAACCATGGATGGATTGCTGCCAAATGGGACACTATATCCTGTGGGATCGCATTTCCCCCCGCCGAAGGGACTACCGGCAGCTGTGGGCTACTTCCTAAGGGGACCCCTCCTAACGGCCCGGGCCCATCCCCGGGCTGGGGGACTGACACCGGGACTACTGGTGTAACATGCGGGGCACCCCCTACAGGGACCACCCCTACGGGCACTGGTTCCTCCCTGGGCTGGGGAACTGGCACAGGGGCAACTGGTGGGACTGGTACAGGTGCGATGGGTGGGACATCCCCTAAAGGGGGCGGCGCCACTGGTGTAACTGGTTCAATTGCCCCCCCCCTTCTTTGTGCTAACTCTTTTGGGGATGGGAGGGAAAGCCGACCTTGGGGGCACCATGCTGCGCCTAGCCCTCTCCTCTGTCCCCTCTTGTCCATCTACCTTCTCCCTGAGGTCAGCGAGACCCTGCCCTAACTCATCTACTTTCTTCATCATCGCCTTCATCTGACTCTCCATCCGGGAATGCTGATCACCTCTTTTTGCCTTCCCGGCCATGACTGTAAACCAAATGCACTAGGTGATGCTGATGTGCTGGCTATCACCACAATTACACACACTGCCCTCCTATACAAGGCGCGGGCCCTGTGCAATATCTTAATTAAAACACACACCCACAGTTCGATGACCTGGACAATTGTCCAAGCCCTGACCTCACCACGTTGGAGGTACACAAACCGGCCGTAAGCACCGGCGCAACCAGAGCCCACCACCAGCTAATCCAGCTGGTCAGGTGAGTATCTCAACCTGTGCGGCTCCCGGAAGCGCTGGAATGCAGGCCTGTCTGTGTCCCCCACCGACCCTGTGAACCGCAACCATCCGCCTGAAAAACCAGCGATCCTTGGGTGCCCTCACTGCAAACCAGGAATTATTGCGTCACCCGCTCACTGAAAGAATACTAAAACAAATTAAGGTTGGGCTCCGATGAGGCAGAGCAGCTCCCTCGGCAAGAAACTTTAGCTAAAAGCGCCACTTTGCAGTGAAAAAACACCTATATTAAAAACAGTAAGAATTGGACAACCTTAAAACTTTGCAAGTATCAGTGACTGGCAAAAACAAACGATAGATCCCCTAGCGCGCACCCTGCCTGAGCGGGCAGCACAACAGCTGTAAATCAGAGCCCCAGTGCGCCTTTTTTCAACAAAAGAGCGTTAGCGTACATGCAGGGATCAATGCCCCTATTGAGGACCCAAACTACGGGCCTATCCGATTACTGAGGCGCTGATTTATGTATTTTTGCACTTAAATCAATAGACACAGCTAGGCTGACAAACACCCGGGATTGAACACTTAACCTAGACAATAAGACAACCGGAATTGAACACTTAACCTAGACAGTAAGAGTTTAACAGCTGAACCGTTATGCCCCCAGTGCCTCTCCACTGCTCAACTCTTGAATGTGCAACACTGCGAGCGTACGCCGCTACCGGCCGTATCGCTTGAACATGCGGGGGAAGTAAACAGCTGATCGGCAATAAAACAGTAAATCAGCAATGCCGAATACCGGGAGGTGAGCGCCCTCGATCAAGCGCCACCTCAACCGGGTACCTGCAGACCAAGACGCCGCCCCGCGGTTAAAGCCGTCTGTGCCTCCGACGAGATCCGGATATGCTGCTGCCTCCCTGCTGAAAGCGCCGCTGGTCTGCCGAGTAATTCCGTCCCACGAAGGCTTCGACGCCGAGATCTGCAAACTGCAACACCTGGAGACCAAGACGCCGTCCGACGAGACCCAGATCCGCTGTTGCACGAAAGCTCCGCCATCAAGATCCACCGGCCGCAAACACCTGCAAAACAAACACAAATCGAATTGCAGCCTCCAAGCAAGGCTGGTGTGGCAGACTGGTGAGCGCGGAGCGAAGAGACAGACTCCTGCGCTCCCCAGCCTCTTAAGGGAGTTCCCTGCCAGGCCGGTTCTAACCGCTTTAGCCCATCGCGTAACCTGGAAGTGATTCCAATCACTTCCGGGTCACGTCCAGGACCCGGGACCAATTGCTGGTGAGGTGCGCCTGTCGCGTCACCAAGGTGCGCGACAGGCTTGCCTCCGTGGTCGGAAGGGGGCCGGCATGACCGCCAAAATTTTGGCGTGGCCGATGCCAGCCCCGCCATTCTCAATGCGCTGTCCTTGGCATAACACAAGTTTGCGACCCCTCTGAGAACTGTGCATTACTTGTAATAGAGTGCACTGACCCTGTTTGCGCCTGGCTCTCCTGATTGAAGGTGTGCACGTGGTGAAATAGGGACAGTGCGCCAGTTACGTAATACGGGAACAAGTTCATTTTAGATAATTCCCTAGCGGCCCTAATGTACAACTGGACACAAATTGCTTTTACACTCAGTTTTTACACTGGCATGAGGGTTTAAATGATGGTAGTTGTGTCCATTTATGGTATATGAATTTTCTGAATGTCTGGCATAGTTTAGTCCCTTCTCGAATACCAACGACTTCATGCTTTTTTAATCCATTTCCAAGAGGAGCTTCTTAGAAACCCACATCCCACTCTGCAATAGCACCTCACACACATGCAATGGTACCTCACACTCATATTATTTCCTAATGATAGCACTATGCTAACTCATTCAAATTATGTGCAAATCTTGTACAGAGAAAATAGTGAAACATGTTCATATTCCACACCTGTAAAAAACAAAATATGTTTCTAAAAAACCAGCAGTTATAAACTTTAATTCTTATTTAGTGTCACACAACGTAATTCCTTTGTGACCACTATTTACTTTATTGATCAATTTATTAGTCAAAGCATAGCGTTAAAAGACCATTCAGTTAAAAACACATTATAAAAACATGCGATTAAAATCATTTATACACATAGGTCTATTATAGCAAAACACCATCCTGATGTCAAAGTAAATGTTAGCTCGATATTGTCTAGTCTCTCCTACAAGTTTTTGTATTTTGACAATTTCCTGCCTATATCAATTCTACATCAAAAGTAATACTATAATATACAGTTTTGAAAAACTAACAGGTTCAACACTTTACTTCAATGTACATTCCTTTGCATGATCAGTAAAGTAAATAGTGGTCAAAAAGGAATTACGTTGTGTGACACTAAATAAGAATTAAAGTTTATAACTGCTGGTTCAGTACAAATTAGTTTAGGCTCCCATTTTTAGAAACATATTACGACACATAAGGGAATTTTGTTTTTTAGTAGTGTGACATAACCCGGTCCCTTGTGGTCTAACCTGGGCAACTCTCTAATTTTTTGATCCATATTCCACACCTACCAGCAAAGTTATCATCACCAGCAGAGATGAGTGCAAATATAGCATATAACATGAACTCTCAAAGACATTGCACAAAGGAAAGCGAGGGCAGCATATGGTGGCAGCAGAGCTGTGATGATGGAAATTATAGCAAGGAGGCATGGCAACATGCAAGCAAAGGAACACACCAAAGAGCATTCCTACTGGCCAGGATCTTCATCCCCCTAAGCCAGTACTTCGTAAAAGAAGGGCAAGTACGTAGGAAAAAGATGTTGTGCTCAAGTGTGATTTATCACAGAAAGGTATTTAACGAGGTAGAGTTACATTTGTGACTTGTAACCACTGCTATGTACATGCAAGGGCGGTAATTATAGAGAACAACTTTGGTATGGATTAATGGACATTTCTTTGGCAGGTTTGCAGGTTTGGCACACCTCGCTGTCTCGTGTTTATTTCTCAATCTGATTGAGGCTCTTGGTTTTGAACCAGAAATCCCCTCCAGCTAGTCTTGGAGCAAAGGAGTGTGTCTGCAGATCACAGACATTCGTCCTCCTCGCTCTAACCACATTATATAGTTGCTTTTTTACTATCTTTGTCATGGGTACAGCCTGTATACCGCATCCAACACTCATTACAAAGTTCTCTCACTCTGTATTTTCAAGTTTTCTCCTACCACCTGCTTGTGTAGAGGAATAAGCCTAGTTTTCCGCATAAAAATAGTTGTTAAGCTTCTTGTTGTTTACATTTTTGGAACTTGTCAATGTTCCCTATCCACAAAAAGTGGAAGCGACCTTAAAATATGACCATTCAATATCTAGCGAATAGTCTCCCTTTATTCATAGCAGGCCATCTTTCCGCAGAGATGTCTGCCTTTAAGAGAGGCACATAAAAAAGATTAGGGATCTTAAGTGGATCCTATGGAGGAGCGATGGCTATAAACTAGGCAGTAGTCAATGCAGTGAGCAACTTGTACTTCTTTCTATGTTCCACCCGCGTTTCCTTAAGGCAGGGGGTCTTCAAACTGGAGGTCTGGTCCCCCTAGGGGGCATCAAGTGATCGGGGGAGGAGGGTGCGGGGGGGGGGGTGCCTGCTCTGGCCAAAATAAGCATTATGCTGATAACAGTGCTTTGTTTTCAGCAGACAAATATTTGCTGCAGTAATGGGCCATCATTAGCATTTTTTCTCATTTATATTCTGGCTGGGAGAAGTTGTCAAAAGGGAAGGAACTCCAAATATTCTTCCAAAACTCCCACTCCCATTTCTAATAATCACACTGTGGATACTTTTACAGTTAGTAAGGCTTGCCTGACCAAAATAGTATGTTTGACAATCATGTATTTGATTGCATTTTTAATACAGTAAAATAACTTAACTGCATTGTTTAAATAAGTATAGACATATTTAAACAGTGCCAGTTCAATAGAATAATTGGGAAACATTTTGAGGGGGGCCCGGTGATATTTTCTTTTCACGAGGGGGGGGGGGGGAGGACAAGGGGGTGCAACATTAAAAAGTTTGAAGACCTCTGCCTTTAGGGTAGATTTCAAGAGTACCTTGTTATCCTGGGGGTAAGGGGAGCAGTATAGAGAGTAGGCTGAACCAACTGCGACCTTTTGTTTTTTAGATCTGACTGGACAGCCTTAGCAGTGTGCTAGACAGCTGATAAACAAGACACAGAGGGTGTGCTTTAGGTCACCTCCCTTCAGCTGCTGGATTGTTTGGAACAGGCACTACTGCGAGAAAGTGTGACTCACATCTTGAATCAGTCTAGAAGATTATTTCTCTCGCACATTCATTCTGCTGCCCATTGGGTGTATTAATCCTCCTCTTTGGGAGTGCTAGTTCCATTGCAGTGCATACAGTACAATGTTTTCAAATCCACAGGCAGGACCACTCTCCACCAATCCAGTCAAATGAAAGAAGTCTTGTGTTAAATAATAAATAAGCAGTATGGACCCGACAAAAGAATGATTGGAGTACCTCCATTGAGAATGATTAATAAGAAATGGAATGAGTAGTAAAAAAACAGGCTATTACGTATGAAACATTAAAAGTGAGGTGGATAATCCCATGTAAAACAGGAGTGATGTACAAAGGATGCTGGTTCTGATGAACGAATATTCAGGTTTCCCTTAGTGAGGTCAAAGCACACTGCATTAACATTTTCAATATGGGAGTATGCAAAGTGCTCTGTGGATAATTATAACCACAGGACCCTGCTAAGAAAGCACTGACCCTAATGAAACAACTCTCTTGGCCCTGTACCCTCAGTGGGACCCACTGAATGAACACGTGTAGGATATCTAAAATAAATAAGTGTTTCTCCTTATAGTCCTTTGGGCTCTTTTAGGCGTGGAAGTTGGCCCGGAAACAATGTAGATAAATCAAAGTAGGTTTATTTTCACAGAGCATCCTATCCTTTTCCAACAGTTACATTTCCTCTTGAATTCCCACTTCATTAGACTGCATGACACAGTTAAAACTCCAAAGCCATCTAAACATGTCACAATATGATTTGTACTCTAAAGGAATAATTATAAACGTATATAGTTTGTGTAAAACTAGAAAAAAGGTGTTTTTTGTGGTTGATTTTTTTACTCTAATTCCTTTTAGGTCCAATTTATCAGAAAAAAAGAGAAACACTGGAGGAGGATTTTATACACTATATGCAATTTGCTTGCTAACAGATGCCATTGTTGCTATGAACTGCATATGTTTTAAAGCAATTTGAGTTGTGTTTTGGCTAACAAGAAGATTAGTACTGCAAAGAAAACACATCTGGCACTAGAACAAAGCCTGTGCTTCAGCACTATTAGATAGGTTTTTAGTTCATGTTTGACTGAAGATTTTTTTTAAACTTTTGGATAAAATTGTTTTCGGCATGTGGCAGGGACTCTTGGGTGAACACAAAAGCCAACTAAAAAACAAGGTTCTCCTTCTGAAAGCAACACATTCTGCATTATAACCAAATGCCTAATTGAAGTATGATCTAAAAAGGTATGTAAAAGTTCTATAATATGCGTCACGTGTTATTTCCTAAGAATATATTCTTGTGTAGAAAAAAGATCCTCGTTAATAATAACACCTGGAAAATGTTATACAGCATTTACATACTTTTCTTGATCCTAGTTAAAGTAAGCCTTTCGTTCTTAATTTAGCTGTGTAGCTTTTATTGTTGAAAGGCAAAGTTGCCACAATTGGGATATTTAAGTCCCACGCATTAGAATTGGGATTTTTCCTAAACATCTTTGCCTTTTTTAAAAATGTTTCCAAAAAAAGTCATACTTGAGCAGATGTCCCAACTGATCCTGCCTCCTACATTAAAAATGCTCGAACGTTTGCTGTCTTCGTACTGTGCATTAATTTTTTCTGTGATACTTCTGCTTTGTCTTTTCCTTCTCTGGCCTTTTCCCTCCACCTTCACTAAGCCTTCAAGATGCTGCACATTTCCCACCAAGGATTGAGTGGCGAAAACTCCCACCACCCCCTCCAGGGGGGCCCACTTTAATTTTTTTTCACTTATAAATTTAAGGCTTTAGGAATTTACTGTCACTTCAGCACCTTGGAATTTAACTAGTAATCCCTGAAGTCTTTCTTGCCCCACCTCCTCTACTGACATGATTGTGCTCTCCGTGTCCCCTTTACTCCCTTCCTGGGACCCCTTTGCCACGTCTCTCTTTTCCCTCCAATCTTCCCCCCCTTCGCTGTACATGCAACCTCCTCATTCTGCCTCTGATAATCCAGCCTCCCTTCTTTGTGCCTGAATCCTCTCGGCACACCCGCCCGCCTTCTCTGTCTTATAACCTGTCTTTCTTGAACCCTCCCTGTATGTCCTTTCCATTTCAACAATACACCTCACTCCCTGCTTGGGTCCCTTCTTCTCTTCTCCTTGCTGCTCCTGGTGAATTCTATGGACAAACATCTGGCTCCAGACCAAAAGTGCAGTATATGCCAATGGTTGGTTCTGTCGAGAAAGGCAGAATTGCTTCAGAACTTTTTGCTTGCATTGAATGGTTTTCCTAGTGGTCAGGACAAACAATAAGTTCTGAAGCAATTCTACCTTTCTCGACAGAACCAACCATTAACATATACTGTTCCAGTTCCCCAGGTTCTGTGAGATACTGGGTAACCCCATTAATCTTTACCAGACCAAAAGTGAGCATGAGCACCACACATTTTACACACAGTGTTGTTGCAAAGATTTCTCCTTAAAGATGCCTTCTCTCCAATGTCACTTGAAATGTTTGGCTGGCTTAGAAAGTTTAAAGCTACGCATATTTATTGTGCTAAGTGGAAAGCACCTGGTTGATTATATTTCTTATAAAAAAATCACCCAGTGTTTCCTTTTGCTTCAAATTTTTACTATTGGCCACATCAATTTTGGGTGGATTTTAATAAGCTTGCATGTGTTAGCACATTAAACCCAGATTTATTAGCTTTGCAAATGTTTGTTTTTAATTGTTTTAATACATATAGCGACAAAACAACCCTACAGATAGCACTCACATACTACCCATATAAGGAAACACACTATAAGCATTTTGTTTGGGCCTGGATCTTCCGCTGCAGACATTTTGAAAATCACACCCTGGAGACAGCTAATAAATGTAACCTAGAATTCCGAAAACATCTTTCCATCTTACTCCCATTTGCATGACAAAATCTTACTGCTTAACAACCTTACACAGATTAAAGATCTGCCTCTCCACCAAGGAGAAGATGGCAGGCTCTTGATCACACCTGATTATGATCTTTTGATTACATCGTGAGGAGAGGTGCTTTCCTAGAGCCACTTCGTTTTTTTTTGTTTTTTTTGTGTTAGTTGAGGGTGTAGGTCTCTTACAAGGAAAAAAATAATTTCTCCAAGCTGTGAACAGTGTCCGGCGGGTTAGAGTGTAGTGTGAGATGTTTTGGCTTTTGGATAAAGTAAAAAATATTTCACTGTTTCGACTTAGAACAGCGGAACGAGACCAGAGAGTGAACAGAGAGGAAGGAGAAGGTTTGAAAGAGTAAAGCAATGTCACTGCAGCGCCAAAAGGAAACATGAGCACAGATGATCAACCAAATATATGGCAGACTGCATAGGGTTTTGAGGCTAAGAGCAATTGTAATTGCCCAAAGTGCAGGACAAATTAAACGCAACTAAAACACATCAAAGTACTGCATGCATCTATTTTCCAGTGTGGTGTATGTCTTATTCAGAGACAGAAGCAACATAGTCCATGTGACGCATTCATAAATCTGTGAGCGTGCACTTTCATTGTGAAGAAATAATTGATCTTCGAGTGAGATTTATGTGCTCCGGAGTAAAAGGAAAACACTCTTTGTGTGCTTTTTAAGCCCCTGCGTGCCTGTGCAAAAGCAAAACCACCCAGCCTTGTGAGTGAATGACATTGTTGTTGTGTTGATTAAGATCGGTCATGCAAATTTGACGTCACCAAATGGAAATCCCCACCCACTATCAGCTTAGCCTAGGGAGGGCCAGTCCTGTAGAACCTGAAGTGTTTTCGGAGTAGCGACGTACAGTGTATCTACCCCAACCTCTGAGGTTACAATAGTATCCCACTCAGTGGCGTAGGAAGGGAGTGCGGGCCGCCCTGGGTGTCATCACTGAGGGGAGTGACAAAATGGCAAAAATATGTTTTAAA
Organism: Triturus cristatus; assembly: GCF_964204655.1. NCBI lineage: Eukaryota > Metazoa > Chordata > Amphibia > Caudata > Salamandridae > Triturus > Triturus cristatus. Next base: position 584,954,332 of record NC_140591.1, on the reverse strand, counting down.
CACATATTTTTGCCATTTTGTCAAGCCGGGGGTGACAAGAAATTTTCCGCACCGGGTACCACCTGACCTTGCTTCGCTACTGCCCACTCTATGCGTTTCCTAAAGGAAAATCACTTCCTCGGCCATTATGCATATTGTCCACTGGACTACTTATTTTTAATTCTCATTTTATTAACCCTTGGCATTCCACATTATGAAACACAAAGGTCGTGCCAGATGTCAGTTAAGTAAGCAATTATCTCGCTGCTAGTCTCGAGCTATCACCTTCTGGGCTCAATTTATGTATCGAAATTTACCATATCATACATTTGCAAAACATAAACCATCTGAAACACCATGTGATTCTAGAACGGTCCATGGCCCTGCTGCAGGGTAAAGTGTGAAAAAAGATTAATTATAGGCTTTCTCTCATTACTGCCCTAACCGTACTGGGCCCTTTACGATTCGACAATCTGAAGCGTTTCCATTTACCACAGAGGCAATGATCCTCTGATTAATCTTTCTCCGCCGATATGAGGTGTGGAAATTAGGGTGACTAAACTCCATGTTATCTGTCTAATGAGAATCATTAATGGACACAGGGGCGGCTCTTCCACTAGCGCGGAGGAGCATCGCTCCACGGCTTTCTCGCAGTGCGAGAAGCAGAAACATAAAATTGTAAAACTACCATTTTATGTTTCTGCTTCTCACACTGCGAGAAAGCAGAAGTGTTTGATGGGGACGGGCGGGTGGGCGGGGCTGTTCTAGGGCAGGGGAGGAGTGGCTTGCCCACTGCTGAGGGTGCTGACTGTTTGGTCGACCCTCTGGGGCTGACCAAACCAGTCATGCGCACTACATGGAGAAAATGGCCTCCCCATAGGCGCCTGGCTAGTCAGCGTCCCGACCAATCACAACGCTACCAATGCAGTGTTGTGATTGGCTTAGATGAGGGGTGGGGGGCTGCCTGCCTCCTGTTCCTGCCGGTGGCAGGAGAGGAGCAGAATTTGACACGGGATCGGACCGGAAGAGGTAAGTTAGACAAAATATTACAACTATTAACTAGTAACTATTACAAAATATTTTAAATCAACCCCAACCCGTGACTCCAGCCCCCCGTGAAACCCGCCCACCCGCAAGTCATGCCAGCCACAACTAAATGGACAGCCAACTCACTAATTGGAAATTTAGGTAAACCACTCTTAGGACCATACTACAGAAATAAAGAATAGAGAAAGGAATTCCCAACCTCCTGAAGAAGTGAAGTCGAGTCAGGATAATGCAAACCAAAAGCTCTGCAACTGCAACGCGAAATAAAAGAAGTTAAAAGTAGTAACGCCTGATGTTCTGCCAGGGCTCGATGATTCTACCTACAAAGCATTAAGTCATTAGGACACGTTCCCCTTGTTCTCCTGAGTAAAATGATACCTCACTTGTGTGGGTGAACCAAAAACATAAGGATTAAGGGTGTAGCACAGTGAATTCTAAGTGCTACTTTCTTTTTTTAATACGTTTTTAGCTGATTCTGCATTGGACAGCCACACAAGTGAGGTATAATTTTACTCGGGTGACCAAGGGGAACGCTGGGTGCTAGGACATTTGTGCCAGAACAGTGATCCTACACTAAAATGGGTGGAAAAACTGATTTTCTTCCTCTAACTTTGAGGTTTGCAGGGGATTCTGGGTAGGAAATCGTTGGGGGATCCATGCAAGCCATACCTCTCTGGACTCCACAGGGTGTCTAGTTTTCAGAAATGGTTTTGGTAGGTTTCCCTAGATAGCCGCCGAGCCCGGGGCCAAAAACCCAGTTGCCCCTCTTGCAAAACAAGGTCGTTTTGTAATAGGTAATTTTGATGTCTTCACAATATGTTTTGGGTTCTTGTTTTGGGGGATCAACTCAAGCCACACCACCCTAGTCTTCCACGGGCGTCTAGTTTTCAGAAATGTCTAGGTTTTTTAGGTTCCCCTAGATCTCAGCAAACCCAGGACAAAAAATACAGGTGCTCACCTATCACAAAACAAGCTAGTTTTTCAAGGAAATCACCTGCGTTTATTGCCCTGGGCTCAGCGGCCAACTAGGGAATCCTACCAACCCCAGACATTTCAGAAACCTAGACACCCAGGGGAGTCCAGGGAGGTGTGACTTTTGGGGCTCACCCAACATTTTCCCACCCAGAATACTCTGCAAATTTAGCTAAACGAAATCACATTTTCCTCACTTTTCTGTGTGGGAAAATTGTGGGATCACCGGGCCGCTTCAAATGTCCTACAACCCAGTGTTCCTCCAGGTCTCCCGATAAAAATGGTAACTCACTTGTGTGAGTAGGCATAGTGGTCGCAACAGGAAATGGCCCAAATCGTACTGAGGAGACTTCAAAATTACCTATCATCAAACAACTTGGTTTTGCAAGGAGGGGTCACCTGGGTATTTGGTCCCGGGCTCGGCAGCCATCTAGGGAAACCTACCAAACCCACATATTTCTGAAAACTAGACAGCTGGGGGAGTCCAGGGAGGTATGGCTTGCGTAGACCCCCCCCCCCCAACGTTTTCCTACCCAGAATCCCCTGCAAACCTCCAATTTAGCAGAAAAAAATCAAATTATTTTTCTCACATTTCTGTGTGGGAAAGTTGTGGGATCACCAGGCTGACACAAATTTCCTACCACTCAGCGTTCCCCCAGGTCTCCCGATAAAAATGGTACCTCACTCGTGTGGGTCGGGCAATTTCCCACAGCAGGCAAGGGCTCAAAACGTATTGTGAAGACCCATCACAAAACAAACTGGTTTTGCAAGGGGGCAACTGGTTTTCTGGCCCGGGCTCAGCGACAATCTAGGGAAACCTACCAAACCCACACATTTCTGATAAGTAGACACCCTGGGGAGTGTAGTGAAGTATGGCTAGCATGGATCCCCCAAAGTTTTCCTACCCAGAACCCCCTGCAAACCTCAAATTTTGCTGTAAAAGATTACATTTTTTGTGGGATCACCGTTCCGGCACAAATGTCCTACCACCCAGCGTTCCCCTTGGTCTCCCAAGTAAAATGATACCTCACTTGTGTGGCTGTCCAATGCAGAATTGGCTAAAAACTTAATCCCTATATTTTTGACCTTTCCCAGTCACAGGTCCTTGGCCCACCCACACAAGTGAGGTATCATTTTACTCAGGAGACTTTGGGGAACACAGAATTGTAGAGCAACTGTCATTACCTATTGACTTTCTTTGCAATTTTGCCTTCCAAATGTAAGACAATGTGTAAAAAAGAAGTCACTTTGAAAAATGTCCTATAATTCCCATGCTAGTATGGGTACCCACAATTTCGGAGATGTGCAAATAGCTACTGCTTCTAAATGTATATTTTGTGCACATTTGGGAAATACATAGGTGTCCTTGATACCTATTTTTCACTCTTTATATTTTCCCAAATTAATGAACAAGTTACTTACCTTCGGTAACAATATATCTGTAAGAGACTTAGATTAGTTGTAGATTCCTTACCTTAGAAATTACCCCCAGGCGTCAGACTGGATCCGGAGAATTATTCATCAGCAGTACCCCTGCGCGTCGAAAGGTGGCTCTGTGTTCGTCGTTTGGCGTCGTGGTGGCCGGGAGGACCTTGTGGTAGCTACTTAGACGCCACCCTTGCGCACGGATGTCAGTTCTTTTACACAACATTCCACGCCAGAAGTGCAGAGCCATGCAAGACACTGACCACTGGTGCACAAATCTAGGGCCCTGAAAAGGATTCCCTAACCCTAGAAGTCAGTTCGCAGAACGGGGAGGATGGGTGGGGCGGTAAGGAATCTATAACTATTCTATGTCTCTTACTGATATATCATTACGGAAGGTAAGTAACTTGTTCATCTGAAAGAGACAATTAGTTATAGATTGCTTACCTTAGTATAGATACCCCAGCAATACCAACCCCGGAGGTAGGTCTGCGAACCAGGTTCCCACCAGAATGTCCTGGAGAACAGAACGGCCAAAGAAGCCGTCTCTCCTGACTTGGTTGTCCAGGCAGTAGTGTTTTTTTAACGTGTGCAGAGATGCCCACGTAGCTGCCTGACAGATGTCATTGACGGGACTCCCTGTCCCAAAGCAGTGGTAGCTGCTGTCGCCCTAGTAGAATGGGTGCGCAGTCCCACTGGAGGCTCCTTCTTTGCGAAAGAAAAACAAGCTTTAATGCACAAAATGACCCACCTACAGATGGTCCGTTTGTGCACGGCCTGACCTTTCTTGGCACCCACGTAACTAACAAAGAGCTGGTCGTCCACCCAGAATTGTTTGTCGCGATGTAAATAAAAGGAAAACTCACGTTTTGGATCCAGACGGTGGAGCCTCTCTTCCTCCTTAGAAGGATGCAGAGGCGAAAGAAGGTGGGCAAAGTGATGGTTTGACCAATGTGGAAAGAAGTAACCACCTTGGGAAGAAAGGAAGGTCTGGTTCTGAGGATGACCTTGTCCGGATGAACAGCTAGAAAAGGAGGCTTGGAAGAAAGTGCTTGGAGCTCACTCACCCTGCAAGCAGAGGTGATGGCAACCAGAAAGGCAGTCTTTAAAGTAAGAAGTCTGAGATGACAGTTATGAAGCGGCTCAATGGGAGCGCACATAAGGTAGGTAAGAACCAAGTTCAAGTACCACTGAGGCATTACAAAGGGAACAGGAGGAAAAAGATGAGTAATGCCCTTAAGGAAGCGATTTACAACAGGGAACTTGAAAAGAGAAGGCTGATCAGGAAGCCCAAGAAAGGCTGAAATGGCTGAGATAGCCCTTAAGAGTGCCCAGAGCAGAGCCCTGCTGGGCCAAAGAAAGGAGGAACAAGAGAACCTCAGAAAGAGGGGCAGAAAGGGAAATCACAGCCTTTGCTGTGCACCATGCCACAAATTTGTTCCATCTGCGGGCGTATACCGTCTTAGTGGAGGGAAGCCTGGCTGCCAAGATAACATCACAGACTTCGGGAGGAAGGTCAAAGGTTGTCAACTGTCGCCGCTCAATCTCCACGCAAGGAGGTGGAGGTTGGACAGGTTAGGGTGGAGGACCGTCCCCTGCTGCTGCAACAGGAGATCCTCCACAAGAGGCAGTCGGATCGGAGGATCGATGGCCATGTGTAACAGCTCGGGATACCAGACTCTTTGTGCCCCATCCGGAGCCACAAGGATGACTTGGGCCCAGTCGCGCTTGATCATCTACAGCACTCTGGGCAGAAGTGGTATAGGCACAAAGGCGTATAGAAGACCGCAACTCCACTTGCTACAAAAAGTGTTGCCTAGCGAGTGCCGCCTTGGAAAATTCCAACGCACAGAATTGTTGACATTGCGCGTTCTCTTCAGTGGCGAACAGATCTAACCAAGGCTCTCCCCACTGCTGAAAGAGACCTTGTGCCACCTCCGAGTGAAGACACCATTCGTGATCCATCATGCACCTGCAGCTGAGTTTGTCCGCCCTGGCATTCAGGGAACCTGCCAGGTGTTCAACCACTAGGGATATGCCCTGATGTTCCAGCCATGTCCAGAGATGGAGGGCCTCTTGACATAGGGTCCATGACCCACCCTGCCCTGTTTGTTGCATGGCGGTGGTGTTGTCCATGAACACCTGCACTAGTCTTCCCCGTACCGAGGGAAGGAATGCTTTTAGTGCAAGACGGATCGCCCGAAGCTCCAGAAGGCTGATGTGGAGGCTGGACTCCGTCGGAGACCAGAGGCCTCTGAAATCCGCCTCCCCATGTGACCACCCTATCCCAGAAGTGATGCATCGGTCACCACTGGGAACCCTGGTTGGGGAAGGGAGAGGGATCTGCCATCGACCCAATCCTGGTTCGTTAGCCACCACTGCAATTGGTGTGCAGTGCACTCCGATATCTAAGCGCAATAGGACAGGTTCCTCTGATGTTGAGCCCACTGGAACTTCAGGTCCCACTGCAGAGCCCGCATATGCCATCTGGCATGGTCCACCAACAGGATGCAGGAGGCTTCAGGCCCAGTATCCTGAGGGTCATCCTTACCGAAACCCAGGATAGAGGCTGAAAGATCGTAATCATAGTCCGAATATCCCGGACTCGTTGCTCGGGGAGATAGACCTGAAACTGTGTAGTGTCCAGAACTGCTCCTATGAAGAGGAGCTTCTGAGAAGGAGTCAGGTGCGACTTCGGCACGTTGATGGAGAAACCCAGTGAATGAAGGAGGTCAGCCGTAGTCTGGAGGTGGGAGACAACAGCCTGGGGTGAACCAGTCTTCAACAGCCAGTTGTCGAGATAGGGGAAGACTTGAACCCCTGATCTGCGCAGATAAGCTGCGACCACCGCCATAACTTTCGTGAACACCCGAGGGGCGCTGGTAAGGTCGTTGGGGAGCACAGAAAACTGAAAATGCTTGTGGCCTACCGTAACGCCTGTGGGTCAGCAGCACGAGGATGTGAAAAAAGGCGTCCTGCAAGTCCAATGCTACTATCGAGTCTCCAGGATCGAGGGCAGACAGGACCTGAGCTAGCGTCAACATTTTGAACTTCTCCTTCCGGAGGAAACCGTTTGACGTTCCTGAAATCCAAGATAGGACGCAGGCCTTTGTCCTTCTTGGGCACCAGAAAGTAGTGGGAGTAGAAACCACGACCTCCTTCTGGGGCAGAAACTCGTTCAATGGCTCCCTTGGCCAAGAGCCATAACTTTCTCTTGGAGAAGGGCCAGGTGATCCTCCGACATGCGATGGTGCTGAGGCGGCATGGATGGAGGGGTAGTCTCGCAGGAGAGGGAATAGCCCTTCGGACTATTTGCAAAACCCACTTGTCCGACATGATGGTGCACCAGTGGGGGAGGTGATGGCGAATCCTGCCACCCACTGGCAATTGGTGGCCCCGAAAGGTCGGACCAGGAGGGTTTGGAGGCTGCCGCAGAGGGGGCTGTGGTGGACTTGCTCGCCCGCTGGCCCCCAGAACCCCAGCCACGAAAGAGGCGAAAAGCAGACTGCGCAGGGCGAGTGGTGGAGAGGCCAAAGGACTTGGCTGTAGCCCAAGTCCTTAAAGTGCTCTAGCACGTTGTCTGCCTTGTCGCAGAACAGGCAACGGCCATCAAAGGGTATGTCCATAAGAGTGGATTGGACATCCCCTGAAAAACCAATCAACCTCAGCCAGGCGTAGCGTCAAAGGGCTACCAACATGCAAATCGTCCTGCCAAGTGAGTCGGCGGTATCCAGTCCACAGCGAATGGTAAACTTTGCCACATCTCTCCCCTCGGCATTTGCACGGGAGAGTACGTTCAGGGACTACTCCGGGCACTGGGGCAGCACGTGCGCCACCGTATCCCACACGGAGTGGGTGTAACGGCCCAATAGACATGCTGTGTTTACCAACCGCAGTCCCAAGCTGGAGGAAGAGAACATCTTCTTCCCAAGATCCAGCTTTTTGGATTCCCTATCAGGTGGTGTGTTAGGGAATGCACCTTTGGATGTGGAGGCTTGGACCACCAAGCTCTCAGGGGTGGGGTGTTGGGAGAGGAAAGTGGGGCCGGGCGGTGGCGTCGGGCAATCATCCTATCCACAGGAGCCCCTGTGTTGGGCCTGGACCAGGTGCCCAAAAGGATGTCAGTGAGGGCTTCATTAAACGGTAGCAAGGGCTCCGAAGAGCTCGTTGCCGGTTGAAGCACCTCTGTCAGGAGGTTAGTCCAGGTAGGTCGAGGTTGAGAGCCTCGGCTGCGCTACGCAACACCATGGCGTAAGACGCTCCCTCCTCCGTAGCCAAGGTAGGAGGAGACAACATGCCAAGGACTGGTGAGGTATCCAGACAACTGGCTTCCCCAGTTCCTCTCTTCAGTCCAGTTCATAACCTAGCTGGTCAGTCAAAGGGTCTCCAGACCCCTCCCAGTCCTCCTCACCCTCCTTTGGCTGCCAATCTGGTCTCAAAGAGCCAGGGTAAAACAAACGTACCCGTCGGCACCGGATCCGGCATCGGTCAACGCTGGTCCGGTTCCGTGTCTACATGGGGGTCGACGCCGGCCGGGGACACAACCGGCGTCAGCTGCAGACGTGGTGCTGGAGGAATCGGCACCAGGGGAGGTGTAATCAGGTCAACCGGCGCCGATCCAGATCCAGACCTGGATCCAAGGGGGCACTGCAGTGCCAGGGCCTGAGCCACCGGCATCTAAGGCCCATGGCCCCCAGCCAAGTCCACGGGGCCCAAAGGTGTGCCGGCGGAGTCGGCTGACCAAAGATGGCATGCATCACTTCGCAAAAGGTGCAAAGCTGGGCTGGGGTCGCTCCAGGTCCCGGGAAGGGAGGGAAACTTGAAGTCGACCCTTGGGGCTCCCCATGCAGAGCTGCGGGAGGGGCACCACCCGCATCCCTCGTAGTGTTTGCCGACCAACGGGGAGAAGTTGAAGAGCGACGGTGCTTCTTCGACTTCTTCTTGTGCTTCGACTTACCTGAGGAGTGCTTAGACTTTGAAGAAGACTGGTGGTGGTGGCTCCGTGACCGGTCCCTCGACCTCCCACGTGACTGGGAGACAACTGCTGGGGCTCGAGAAGCTTTCTGGACCACTCCCGCAAAGACTTGGGATTCATGGTCTGGCAGTCAGAGCACGACTTGGGGTCGTGGTCGCGCTCCAGGTAAAACAGGCACATGCGGTGCGGATCCGTGACCAACATCAGCCGGCTGCAGGAGTCGCAATCCTTGAAACCGGGCATCCCTGACGTGCAGCAGGAGTCGAAGACTCAAAATCGATGTCGACAAAAGTCAGTCGAAAGTGAATAGAGGTACCTCTCTCTCCGGATCTGCGTTGGCTGGTGCGAAAAAAAAAAGAAATGACGTCAGCGCGCAAGGGCGGTGTCTAAGTAGCTACCGCAACGTCATCTTGGCTACCACGACACCAACGACGAACGCGGAGCAGACCAACGCCACTTTTCGACATGCAGGGGTACTGCGGACGAAAAATTCTCCGGATCCAGTCTGACACCTGGGGATAATTTCAAAGGTAAGGAATCTATAACTAATTGTCCCTTTCAGATTGCTATATACCCGGTACACAATGAAAAACCATTGCAAAATGTCGCTCAGTTATTGACTCTGGGTTCCTCGGGGTCTTGACGAACCTACAAGTCCTATATATCCCCATAACCAGAAGGGTCAAGCAGAAGTAATGGCATATTGCTTTCAAAAATCTGTCATACAGTTTTTTACAACTCATTTTAAATTTTTCTTATTTTCAACTGTGAGTGTCTATAAAAAAAACCTTGAAGGATCTAGACAAATGACCCCTTGATGAATTTAGAATTTTTTCTAAAAAATATATAGCTTTCCAGGATCCATTATTGCATTCATACCCATTTCTAGCACTAACGGGAAGGAGGTTGAAAGCACAAAAAGAAGCAAAAATGGGCTATGTCCCAGTAAAATGTCAAAATTGTGTGAAAAGTTTTGGTTTTCTCACAAAAGTCTGTCCGTGCCTGAAAGCTGGGAAGATGGTGATTTCAGCACCACAAATCCTTTGTTGATACCATTTGCAGGGGAAAAAAACCAGACGCTTTCTTCTGCAGCACTTTTCCCCATTTTTCAAAAATCAACAAACCCTGGGTACCTTTATAATCCCCATGATGTTGGGAGAAAAGGACGCAAATTTGGCATGGATACCTTATGTGGACAAAGGGTTACAGGGTCCTAAGCTCGAACTACCCCAAATAGCCCAAAAAAGGCTTAGCACAGGGGGAGGAGAGGGGGGAGGCCTAGCAGCGAAAGGTTTAATATCCCATCCTCCAGGCACACACCTGAGAAGAAATCTGCCCTGGAGGCTGACTTAGGATTGGAGCAATTGGTGGATGCTATAAAGGCTATACCACAGGGTAAGATGCTGGGGGCAGACAAACTCCCATCAGGGATCTGTCAAGCCTTCCAGGCTCAGCACCTTGATAGATTGTTCAATGTCCTAAATGAGGTCTGTGAACGGGGAGAACCACCACTAATTTATTTATTTATTTATCTCATTTATAAAATGCTCTATCACCTAACAGGCATCCTGGCGCTGACATCAAAAGTGCACGTTGAAAGTAATGCTACACGGGAAACTGATAACTGATTATGCATTGGGGAAGAGCCAAGTTTTTAGTCTCTTCCTGAAAGGGAGGAGATCCCTCAGTTGTGTCAGCTCTAGTGGGAGTTTATTCCATAGTCGGGTGGCCGAGACACTAAAGGCTCTGCCACCAGATTGCGTTTTTTGGAATCTTGGTAGCTTAACCAATCTGGCCGAGGAGGAGCGAAAGCTTCTCTCAGGTACATACCAAGCAAACGTCCTCTGCATAGGTACTGGTCCAAACCCATGCATGGCCTTGAAGACTCTGCAGAGGGATTTGAACTGAATTCTTTGCATTATCGGGAGCCAATGCAGCTCCGCAAAGCCGACTAAGTGGAGGAATGTCTGGACCTCCCCAAGGCTAGCTTGACTGCTGTTGACGGAATCCTCTGGAGCCCATCTATTAGATATCTCGGGGACTCCAGCAACAGCGCGTTGCAGTAATCCAATCTGCCTAATATAGTACTTTGTACTACCAGCGCTCGCGCGTGAGTAGGCAGCAGAGGAAAAATCTTCTGCAAAACTCTAATAATAGCGAAACAGCTTCCCACAGATTTGTTAACCTGTGACTCCAACGTCAGTTTGTTATTGAACATGATACCCAGATTTCGTACCTTCTCAACAGGCCTCAGTGCAGTGGATGTAACTAGAGGCCAAAAGTTTACGGGCAACGCTGGTGGGACCTCCCCCCTGAGCAGTAGAGAACCTCGGTTTTATCAGCATTAAATTGCAATGAGTTCTCCCTCAGCCACTGAGCTGTGGCTCGCAGGCAATCGTGAAACACTTCCAGAGATGTAGACTGTTTGCCCTCTAAGGAGAGAATCAGTTAAGCGTCATCCGCATAATTTATGATGTTAATGTTATGCGCCCTTATGACTGCAATCACAGGTTTTATGCAGATATTAAATACAATTGGGCTAATTGCAGAGCCCTGAGGCACGCCATGCGCGATGTTAATAAAATCAGACTGGTAGGGTGGGAGGGCCACGCCTTGTCTCCTCTCTGAGAGGAAGGATTGAAACCAGCTCAAGGCCATGTCTGCTATTCCCACCTCCCTGAACCTCCTCAACAGGATAGCATGGTTGACCGTGTCGAATGCGGCAGACAGGTCAAGCAGAATAAGGACTGCTGCTTGACCTCTGTCTGCACGCATCCGAAGCTCATCCATCACGGTCACCAAAGCAGTTTCAGTGCCATGAGCAGGGCGAAATCCAAATTGCACATCCTCTAAGATCTTATTGGTTTCCAAATATTTTGAGAGGGATTTGCTAATCATACTTTCTACGATCTTTGCTGGGTAAGGCAACAGGGAGATCGGCCTATAATTTTTTGGGCAGGCTGGGTCCAATGTAGACTTCTTTAAAAGAGGTGTCACCAGTGCCTGTTTCCAACAGGTCGGTACCACTCCGCTAAGAAGGGACTGATTGCAAATAAGCCAGAGTGTAGGGAACAGCTCTGCTCCAAACTCCCTCCAAATTTTCTGTGGCATAGGGTCCAAAGGTGATCCAGAAGAGATACCTAAGGCCACTTTACCAAAATCCTCCACTGACAGTATCTCAAAATCAGTTAAGGTATTGTTAAGCTGGGTCTCTTTTCCTCTAGTTATTTTATTTATGCCAATCCAGTCGCTGCTACTAAAACCACTGACCTCTAGGTCTTCTAACTCATCTTGCCGGAAATCCCCACCGAGGTCATCAATGATAGTTTTAATTTTGTCACTGAAAAACCTCGCAAGACTAGCACAGAGGTCTTGTGTGGGAGGCGTCGGATTCTTGGCACAGTCAGGACTGATCAAATTATTCATTATTTTAAAAATGCTTCTGGTTTTATTAGGAGCGTTCAGAATAGCGCTGGAAAAGTAATCTGTTTTAGCAATATTTATTTCTTTTTTGTAGCCAATAATCACAATTCTCCAGGTTTATTTGTCAGCATACGCCCTTCTCCACTTCCTCTCCGCCTGCTTACAGTCTAGTTTCAGTTTTTTAAATTTATCTTTTAACCAAGTGGCCGAGGGTCTGCCCGCTCTCTTATGATTTTTTTAATGGGGCAGTTGAATCCAGTGTAAAAGTGATCTGTGAGCATAGGTTCACATAATTTTCCTCCACCTGCTTATCTGTTGAGAAACAACCCTCAAGATCAAACACAGGGGAGATACCTATTTTTCTCTACAAACATAGTTACTTATTATACTGGCTACTTGATTACTACAATTAGGATTATGCACTTGAAATTTAATCAGATAGTGATTGGACCAACCCGTAGGCAAAATGTCCAAGATATCAAGTACATGGTCCTCCGAGAAATTTAAATCAAGTGTATGTCCTCCCTTATGTACTAACCATAAGGGAGGCTTTTATTACTAGGATTCCAAAACCAGACAAGGACCCTCTGCTTCCTAACTCATAGAGGCCTCTTTTGATGATAAATGTGGATGCAAAAGCTTCGGCCTAGGTGCTGGCCAGTAGATAAATGGTTTGGGGAAATAAATGTTCTGATACACAAAGATCCATGTGGCTTCATGCCTGGTCGGGGGCACACTTATGTCTTAATAATGAAATGCATAAGGTTGAGGGCACAGAGAATGAGAGTGCGCTGGTGATGCTCGATATTGACAAAGAATTTGATACACTGAACTGGGAGTATACGTTGGTGGTGTTTCACCGAATGGGATGTGGACCCCGATTTATTGGTTGAATGAAATTCTTATTTATCAGGCTGAAGGCGCGGGTGCACAAGGGGGGATTGATGTCAGAGAGATAGGAGGGGCCTAGGGGCACCAGACAAGAGTGCCTGCTGCCCACCTTACTGTTTGCACTAACAATGGATCTGTTCGCGATACACCTCAGAGCAAAGACTCTTGACCGGTACGGTGGGACGGACAATCTGCCCGGGAACCTTATAAGTGGAACGCGTGTCTCAGATGACTTCCCATATGGGGTCCACCAGAACTCTGATCTAGGAGGCAGTGATACATAAAAAGTCCTACAGAAGGAATCTAAATATATGGTGGTTATGGCCTTTTTGTCAGGTGCTATAGGTTATGTGCATGAAGAGGTGGCAGTAAACCAGATACCATACTTTGTGAGAGTTATATACAGAGGAAGAATGCATCACTCTTGAAGAGCCTAAGCAGATTTTTGGTGTGTGCCCAGGTCAACTTCTTCAGTTCACCAAATTTTCTAAAGTATGCATGAGCTCTAGATCGATTTTACCTTCCTGCCCAAGACTTCCCAGACCCTGGAATTAATGCTGGATGTGGGTATTGGCAGTGACCTGGTCCTGTGCCTATATGGAGCCTTAATGAAAATGGGAAGAAAGCACTACAGAAGGCCAAATGACAATGGGGTGCTGACTTGGAGCCCCTGAGGGGTGCATGACCTGGGCACTGGTGCAGGAGGTGGCCAGTAATACTAGGTTTAAATTGACACATTTTCTAATACCTGTACAGCACTTAATGCTCTGCGGCATTGTCAAACATACCCGACCAGATTGGCCACCGACCTGCTGTATTAGGCTGTAGAGGCATCTTTTCTACACATGGCGTATTCATGCCCACAGGTGGGGTTATATTGGCGATCGATAGTTGCTAGACTTTGTAGGATCTCTAAAGTGAAGGTGACTGGATGCCAGACATTGCTCACTGGGCATGATAACCAAATCTAAGAAACAGTGTAAAAACAGAAATAGGTTTGCAGCCCTCAAGTTGTTGTTAGGAAAAAGGCTAGCTATATAGTGGCTTGCATTTAGAGCACCTAGGGTATAGTTCTGGTCGAATGATGTGTCAAAGTGAATGGTGGTAGAGGGTATGAGAGAGAGATGCGGAGGGATGAGAATGCTGAAGATGACTTGGAAGAGTTGGCAGAAATGATTCGCCATCTGCTAAAATACATAAAGGATAACCACTCGCAAATCAGTGATGGGTTGGAAGGCCAAAAGGTGTCAGAGATAGATGTACTGATTGAGTAGTCCGGGAAGAGTTTGACGAAACGAGCAGTTGAATGTGAACTTTGCCTGGAAACAGCGGGCTGAACCATGTGTAGCTACTGGTTATCTTTATAATGTACAATAGTTGTGACAAAAGTCATTTGGATGTAGACTTGTAAAAGGGGACAAACCTACTGCATAACCATGCGGCTGCATTCCCATTTACGTTGATATTAGTGTTCTTTTTCTCTTAAAAGGATAAATAAAGAAATTAAAAAATAGAATTTTGAGCTTGTTCCATAATCTGCTTCTGGATGCGATTATCAGTGAGAATGAAAAGCAGTATTCCTGCAGTGACTAGAACTGGTTCCAGGATGTATTCTGTGGTATGTGCAGGATTGCCAGGTCTCCGAACATAATATTAAAATATAGGATTCAGGAAATCCAAGATGCTGTTAAATTGCCATGTTCAATTTGAGAACATGATCCCTCAACTGCATTTTGCCTGTGGTAAGCTTTCATAATAGTGTCTTTAAACTCCCAAAATAAAAACCAAGTGAGGATCAGTATGGGCCTTTGTAGAGTTCTGGGCTTGCATTCAATGTACCCTTTCAAGGACAATGTTCAAGGTCCAGATTTTCAATGGGGAGTCCTACAGCTCACCAACGCTTCCTCCTCCAGTAGACCTATCACTCAGCATTTCCCACTTCTCCGATGATGGGCTTGATTGTCAACTTTTGCACAGTCTGAAGATTTCTCATATTGTATTAACTAGTTATTTTGCTATTGTATTATACTGGTCTTCAAAGGTTCTATTCCTCGTTGTCCAGAATCCTGTTATTTCCCTTAACTGCTCTTTGAGGTGATCTACATCTCTCATTTCACCAGGTAATTCACCACTTTCGTACATCCTTTAATATCTTTCTTTATATTTAGCATTTCCCATTGAAGAACTTTCAGATGTTCTAAACGTGTTGGGTTGGGCACGTGCCTCCTCAGTCACATTGTGCACGTGCCTCCGGAGTCAGATTGCAGACTGCATGCACCTGGAGGCACTGGCTTGGATCAGATCTAGGATTGATTTTCCACATTCAGTAAGCGCCCCCCGCCCGATCCCATTGTGCATCATGAACCAAGTCAATCTGCAGGCAAGGATGCACCTGCACCAGAAGAGAAGATCCCCAGCCTAGCTTAGGCACACAAGTGCCAAGCAATTTGAAAATGGCAGACCCCAGCAGTCATACTCAAGTTGTGGTCACTATTTTCTCTTTGTTCATTCTGTACTGCTGCCAGTGTCCATGAGGTTTGACATGCAGAACATCATTGCACAGGGGGGACAATCCATCACTGTCTGTATTGTAGCGTGGAGCCCTGTGAGCGGACCCTCCCTGCACGAAATTTCACCTTGCCAGCCTGGTTTTGCTCGTGTCTCCCTCCCGCCGCCGCGTTTGTCATCCTCGCGGCCGCGGTTTGGAGGGAGACTACAACTCCCAGGCATACTTGCTGCAGAGGCCGGAAACTCCCGCCCACCACCCGCACCTGGAGGTGCTTTTTAAACCACCTCATCCTCGGCAGAGCGGGGGACAATCAATCACTGTCTGTATTGTAGCGTGGAGCCCTGTGAGCAGACCCTCAGCCTCCCTGCACGAAATTTCACCTTGCCAGCCTGGTTTTGCTCGTGTCTCCCTCCCGCCGCCGCGTTTGTCATCTTCGCGGCCGTTTTGGAGGGAGACTACAACTCCCAGGCATACTTGCTGCAGAGGCCGGAAGCTTCCGCCCACCACCCGCACCTGGAGGCGCTTTTTAAACCACCTCATCCCCCGCGTCGCGGGACCGTGCGCGGACTGCGCCGGGCTATGCCCGGGCAAAGGGCGGGCAGTCTGTGGCCGTCAGGGGCCAGAAGAGGCCGGGCCGAGCAACCCCCCTAACACGCGGTCACTGACGTTCATCAGCTGCTCAGGAGCTAACGTACTGTGTCCCGGTGAAGGAAAATACACGTATTTCCCTGGGGGCTCGTGACATTGTTACCTATCCACTACCCAGCTTTCGTCACATTCTGTGTGTTGCCATTCATCTTGTCCCCATCTCTCTGGGTGCTGGGCTCCCATTATGGGTAAAAGGAAAGCTGTAGAGGGAGGTCTGATGGGCAGTAGTAAAAAGGGTAAAAAAGCGAAGAAAACTACTCATGCTGCCATGAATTGTGTTTTGACCAGAATTGAGGAGATTGTCAATGAATGTGAGGATTCACTGGGCGGGGTGCAGGCGGGGAGTAAGATAGTTAATACCGCTCCAAATCATAAGAATACAATTCTATCTATGTTCTCTAGTCAGCGTTTGAATAAACAACAATGTATTCTCTCCGCCCCTATTAAAACAATCCCTGATCCTCAAGTTACCCCTGCACAGGCTACGGACACTATGAATGATAAAGAAGCTGGCCCAGCCATCCTCGATTGTGCCCTTCAACCTATCCTATGTTCTAATAGGTTCGCCCCCCTCGACTCTGATCTATCTTATCCCACTAATTCTGCTGAAAAGCCTAATGAGGATCTTGTGACCCCTATTGGGTCGATGTTAATACTCTGGTTGTGCTTCAAGATAGAATCAAGAGATTAGAGGAGTTGGTGGCGGTCCTTAATAAGAGGGTGGAGAGCCTCGTTGTAAGCCAAGTACCTCCCCCGATACTCCCTGTTTTCTCACCATTTTCTGGGGTTGGCCATTCTATGAAGAAGTCTGTTCCATCCAAGCTAATCCCCTCAAAAACCAATGTTGAATCTGTATATGGGGGGGCTCATAGTGAGGATAATATTACCAGAATAAATGGTCTTGCTAAGTCATATGCAGACATGGCAAGACGCCCCGAGCTAGCAGGGACCCCAATTACAAATTCTCTCAACAGGCGCCCCTCTAGTTCTCTCCTGCCCCTTAGACGGAGTAATAACAATCTACCACTTCATACGCCAGCTAACTCGCCCATGTCTCATCTTGTCCAGGCTAAGTCCTCTGTTTTCATGAGCTATGTACCAAAATTAGCACCACGGTGCGGTTCTGAAAACAGTGTTTCATTACATAATAAAGCTATCCACTGGCTGAGACATGTTAGAGGGTGTAGATCGATTATTCGAGAGGACATAACATGGGTAAGAAGGTTATCACGGGCGGATGCTACTACTGATTGTGTAGAGATTGTACTTGGGGATCCTGCTCTAGCAGAAAACGTATTACTACTTGAGTACAGGTCATCACCCCCCGCTAACTCTTCAATTCAGATTCGCAGGTTTCCTGCTTGGACCTACTTGAGGGAGGGAGAGGACTCTGGTCTACGACAAGTGGACTGACTATTTAATTCTCGAACAAGGTCCCCCTCACATTTACATGTATTTCATGATAACGAAGGGCCAGCTCTGAGCATCACTTCTCCTCCCAACATGTCTTTAAATGGTCTGGGTGAAATTGTCGAGACCATGGTAGCTGATGAAGGATGTCAAGATAGCAGGGTGGTGGATGTGGGGACTCCTTCAATGTCCATTCCCCCGGGAGTTATCAAGTTTTTATCGTGGAACATTGCGGGGCTAAATAGGAATCTTATAGATCCTGTCTGGAGTGATTTCATCGATAAATTTGATGTTATCCTCTTCCAGGAAACTTGGAGCCTGGTCCCCCTGCATAGATCAGGGTTCATTACCTTTTCCATCCCCATACGAGGACGACCCTCGGGGGGTCTTTTAATCTGGGTCAATATCAGCTTGAACTGGGCAGTTAAGAGCCATATAAGCACATCTTTTGACCTCCTGCATATATCCATCAATGGGGATGACCATCAATCTCCCCTTGAAATATTTAATATCTATGCTAGAGGGACCCCCGGTGCACAAGTAAGCTCTACCGTATCAGCTCTTGAGTCTGAACTCACAGCCATTACCACTCAGGCGGATGTCATCGTTGCCGGGGATCTCAATTGTACTTTTCTTCAAAGTTGTATTTATTTGAATAAGATCAAAAACCAAGGAAAGACACGCGGCAATCCCGCCACAATTCCCACACAGGGGAGATGTACAAGGTGAGGGGGGCCGCTATGACTAGGAAAAGTCCTGTTGTCCGGCCCAGCAGGGCATCAACTCTAAAGATGGGGAAAAGGGACCAAGTCCAGGCCGCCAGTACGAAAGCAACACAAGTGTGAGAAGTCCGCCCTTCTATAATGTACACCAATAGGCAAGTCTCCAGGGCCGGACCAGCCCGGCCCATCATCTCAGGCCCTCCCCACTCATCGCGTAGTACTGTTGCAATTATCTTTCCAAACGAAAAAAGGAACTGGGAAAACACCCCCCCACCCTCCAACAACCACCCAACCCCCTCCCCAACCCTCCAGTGATGGCAGCACTCAATCACCCCATTGCAAGCTTCCAATGCTACTCACACTTGAAACAGATGTAGGGCTCGAATCGACGGTGGGCACACCGCAGCCGGTAGCCCCCGAGAAAGGAAGCGCACTAAAGGCCCCCAGCGGAAAACAACATTTTTGAAATCCCCCAGAAAGATGTCCGCCATTCGCTCCATGCTCAACAACTTCCACAGCCTCGCATGCCATAGAGAGATCGCTGGGGCCTCCCTCTTTTTCCAGGCCGCTGCCAAGGTGATTTTGACCGCCCCAGTACAAAGCCAGAAGATTTTTTGGTCCGCTCGAGTCTGATGTTCTAAGAGCGGGTCCCTAAGACCCAACAACACGTGTTCCAGGGACTCCACAATAGGATACCCCAGGATGTCTTTAATATGGGACAGAATCTCTTCCCAGTAAGGGCGGATAACCGGGCAGTCCCACCAGATGTGGCGGAAGTCCCCCAACAAACCACAGCCCCTCCAGCATCTGTCGGAGGTGTTAGGAAAGATGCGATGGAGCTTGGCAGGGGGGAGGTACCAATCCATCATAGTTTTAGCGTGTGCCTCCCGCAGTTCCATCGAATGATTATGTCTAGCCATGTCGCGCCAGAGATGGGACCACTCCTCATTCGTGATGTCTCGCCCAACAAGGTTCTCCCATTGACCCATATACCGTGGCCTAGGCGAGACCGCTGTGGTCAGGAGGTGACTATAGAGGAAGGAGATAGCCCCACGCATGGTCGAGGTGCGGGAAAGAAAGGCTTCAAAGGGAGTAGGCGGTCGAGTCGCCGCCTCCCGAACCGTCGGGGATAGGGCCCAGTGTAGCAATTGTCCGTGATGGAACCTTTCCTTCTCAGCAATCCCATAGTCCCGCCCACAGTTCGGGAAAGTCAGCGGGGCAGAGCCGTGGAACAAATGGGTAAGGGCCAGGCAGCCTCCCTCTCTCCAGGCGTCAAAGGGGCCCTCCCGCAGCGCAGGCCGGATTGAAGTGTATGGGATTGAAGGGCAATGGAAAAGTGGTCCATCGCTCGTCTCCGGAGACTGCATCCCAAACCTTTAGGGTGGTGCCGGTAGCGGTGCTAAGATAAGTATTCTTGGGCCTGTCCCCCTTAGGCTTCCACACCAGGTCCCAGATCGTGCGACCCGCCACACTCCTATCCATGTGGAGCCAGTGTTTTTCCGAAAGGGGCTGGGTCCACTCCACCAGGACCCTCAATTGCGCTGCTTGATAGTAGAGATGCATATCAGGGAGGCCCACCCATCCCTCCGCCCGCGACCGTCGAAGAGTGGTAAAGGAAAAACGAGCCCTGCCCCCCTGCCACACCTAGCGGTGAAAAAAGTCCCCGTCTAAGATAATAGGGAGGGCCTGGAAGAGGTATAAAAGCTTCGGGAGGAGTGTCATCTTGATCGCGTGGATCCTGCCCTGCCAGGAGATAAAGAGCGGCTTCCAGCGCTGCAACTCAGTCTGGATAGATGCCAAGAGCGGGGGGAAATTAGCCGAGTACAGCTTGCCCACCGTGGGGGTCAAGCGGACCCCCAGATATAACAGAGAGGAGTGAGACCACGATAGGGGCGTGAGCGGACGAAGCCGCTCCACCTCCGCCGGCGAGAGCGTAAGATTAAGGATGTAAGATTTGCTATAGTTGACCCGGAACCCTGCAACCTCCTCAAAGTGCGCCAAGGCGGCCTGCACATGGGGGAGGGAGTGCACCGGATCCGCAAGGGAAAGGAGGACATCGTCAGCGAACAGAGAAATCTTATGTTGCTCCCCCGTGAAGGGCAGTCCCCGGACGTCCGGATGTTCCCGAATCGCCAGTGCAAGGGGCTCGATACTCAGGGCGAACAGCAGAGGGGAGAGAGGGCAACCCTGCCGTGTACCCCTCGAGTGCGAGAGGAAGGAGGACAAATACCCATTTACGCGACTCTAGATCGGGGGCTACTATAGTTAGCTTTAAGCATGGTCACGAACCTGTCCAAGAAGCCAAAGGCCTGAAGAGTGCGGAACAGGAACTGCCAATCCACCCGATCAAACGCCTTCTCGGCATCCAGCCCAAGCAACACTGCCGGAATACGAAACTGGTTGGCCTTCTCAATAAGGTGGACCACCCGTCTGATGTTGTCATGGGTCTGCCGCCCCTTAATGAAACCGGATTGGTCAGGATGAATCAATGCCGGCATCAAATCCTGCATGCACGACGCCAAAATGGCAGAGTAGAGTTTAGCATCAAAGTTGAGAAGAGCTATCGGTCGGAACGACGAACAGGCAGAGGGGTCCTTGCCAGGTTTGGGGATCACCGAGATGACCGCTTCCGCCATGGAGACGGAGGACATCCCCGAGTGGGCCATTTCATTAAACAGGCGATCTAGAAACTCACAGATTTCCACCGCAAACGTCTGGTAGAAAAGGGCCGTGAACCCGTCCGCGCCAGGCGCCTTGCGGGGCTTCAGAGACTTAATGGCGCCCAACACTTCCTCCCTAGTGATAGGGACGGAGAGCCGGTCGTTCCATTCGGGAGATACTCGAGGGAGCGGGAGAGCGCGCAAATAGGCCTCCTGGGCAGTGGGGCCAGGGCGTCCCCTGAGTACAAAGCAGCATAAAAGTCCCCGAAGAGTTCTGCCTTGGTCGCGTCGTCGTGCTGCATCAAGCCGGCGGCATCCCTTATGCCCCCTATGTACTCCCTCTCCCGCTTGTGACGTAGCTGACGGGCCAAGTGCCTCCCCACCTTATTCCCCTGTGAGTAGGAGAGATGACGAAGCTTCAGAAGGGTGAACTCAGGCCTGTTGGTATAGTGGGCCCGAAGTTTGCCCCTGATAGCCGTACGAGAGCGCAACGTCTGCCTGGATGGGTTGGCTTTATGCGCCTGCTCCAGTGTTGAGAGCTCCCCCTCCAGTGCCTCCCGCTCCACCCTCCGCAGCCGATTAAGCGCCGCATTGAGGGACAAGCAGCTACCCCGGATTGACGCCTTGAAGGCGTCCCAGGTAGTGAAGATCGATGTGTCCCGGACCGGGTTGAGCAGAAAGAATTCCCGGATCGCCTTGCGGAGGTCGTTGCAAGAAGACTCGTCCTGCACCAGTGACGCCGGGAAATACCATCTGCGCGGCGCAGTCCCCTCCAGGGCCCACTGAAGACCCAGCGCCAGTAAGCTATGATCAGAGACGGAGAGGGGAAATATCTTCGCGTTCCGCAGAGACCCCTGGAGGGACTGGCTATAGAAAACATGGTCAAGGCGGGAGTAAGAGTTGTGCACGTGAGAAAAGAAGGTGTAATCACGAGAGAGGGGGTGTAGAGAGCGCCACCCGTCCAGCAGACCAAGCTCCTCAAACCGCCGACGCGTCTCCTTAGAGAAGAGGCCGGCCTCGGCCCTTCGCTGGTGAGAACAGTCCAAGTCTCTGTCCCAGACCAAATTAAAATCGCCCATTAAAAAGATGCCGCCCTCCACAAAGTCTTCCACCGAGCGCAGCAGTTCCAGAAGGAACCGGTTTTGCTCAGCATTGGGAGCATACACCACGAGGAACGTGCAAGTCCTGCCGAGGAGCACTCCCTTAACCACGAGCCATCTGCCCTCCTTATCGCTACGCACCCCCAGAGGTTGAAACTGAAGGGTCGAACGAAACATTAGGGCCACTCCCCTGTGCTTCGACGCCGCTGAAGACCGGGAAATAAGAGGGAAGTGCCTATGCTTGAGACGGGACTCGTCTCTCCGGGCTAAGTGCGTCTCCTGGAGTCCCACCCCATCCAGGTGGTGATCTAGAATGTATTTCCAGACCTTCTGGCGTTTCTGTGGAGAGTTCAGCCCCTTCACATTCCAGGTATCTAAGGTAACAGGCATCCTACAGTGCTCCCCTCTCTGCCAGATCTCCCCCTTCACTCCTCCGCACAGGCACACATCCGCCAGCGCGACCAAGACTCCCTCTCCAAAGCAGGACCAGCAGCGCCCCTCGGAGCCATTGCTCTCGAAGCACTGCATCGGGAGACTCCAGGTCATTTCCCAAGGTGTCATACATCCCATCGGACCTATCCGCCAGTAGTCGCCTCACCTCCTGACAAGGCAAGTAGACCAAGGACCCCAGCCAATTCCACCTCCCACTCCCCCGTCTGCAGTGAAGACGTACATAGCCATTCACTCCAGAACCTCCATCCCTGTCCTCCCCAAGAGACACCCCCCACACAGCTCGCACACGCCACCCCTGGCCGCCACCACTGGACCCTCCCATCCCCCATCCAACCCACCCCCCCCACCCCCACCCTCTCCTGGAACCCCCCCAACCCGGGTCCCACCAAGAAAAATAACTTTAAACAAAAGGAAACTCAACACCCCCAACCACTGTGGTTATCCCCCATGTCCCGGAGGCGGGGCCTCCGCCCTCACCCCTCCAGTGAACAGGTCCAGGGTGTCTCCTCGCAAAGTACATGAATACCCAGTGGTACCTGAAAGGAGGATGGCCCTCCGGCGCCGATCAGGCTGAGGCCTCCCGGGCGGCTAGGCAGCAGAAGATGAGTCCTGCATGGCTGCCTCCGTCACATTCACCACCGAGGCAACCGCGGCGTCTCGCTCCTGCACGCTGGTCTCAGGGTCCGGCTGACCCGGGGCAGCAGGGCGCCCCACTTGTTGCCAAGGGAAGGAGCGCCGACGTTGCCTCCCCGGCGAGCCCCCATCCCCCAGCGAGGGGGACCCGTCGTCCAAGCCAAGGAGATCCCTGGCAGCCTGTAGAGAGCGGACCTGAACCAGCCTGTTCCGCCACCGGAAAATCAGCCGAAACGGGTGCCCCCATGAGTAGGAGATATTCTGGTCTCGCAAGAAAGACGTCACGAGGCGAAAGTCACAGCGTTTCTGCAGCGTCGACGCCGCCAGATCCTGGAACAGCTGAGGACGGTGGTCCCGGTAAAGCAGTGATGGAGCCCCTCTCGCCTTCCGAAGTATACGCTCCTTAAGCTGGTAGTCGTGCACGCAAACCAGGATGTCCGGGGGGGAGCCCCTGTCCCTCTTGGCAACCCCACGCGGTGCACCCTGTCCATCCGAATTTCACGGACGTCGTCCTCTCCCAAAATCTGCAGAAACAGGCCCTCCACGTAGCCCCGCAGATCCCCAGCTTCTCCATCCCACGGCACCGAGCGAATGCGAATGTTGTTCCGTCGGGACCGATTCTCTAGGTCCTCTGCATGGGCCTGGAGGTCCAAGTTCTGCTCCGTGAGCCGAAGAACATCCTGCTGGAGCTGATGGACGTCGCCAGCGAGCCCCAAGTCGTGCTCTTCCAGGGTTGCCACCCTCTCTCCAATACCATCCACATCACGACGTACCTCCCGGAGGTCAGAGGCCAGCTGGGAGCGGAGGCTGGTGATGTCCTCTTTGATAGCGTTGAACAGGTCCAGCATAAACGCCTTGGTGACAGGCGCATCATCATCAGGTGGCTTAGAAGAGGCACTAGCGCCAGGCGGCGTCGAAGGGGTGGCACCCCGCTGCGGACCGTCTCGTCCGGATTTGCCCCCTCGAGTCTTGCCAGACATTGTGCCCTGTTCAACGGTAACTCGATGCCACCCACTGGCAGACCACGCGTCACCACCACCGGCGGCGCTCCCCTACGTGACCCCACCGTCGGGGGAAGCCGGTCGCCGGGCAAGTCCGCTCCCCAGTTCGTGCCAAGCGGGGGGGTAGGTTGACACACGCCGGCCCCCAGCAGTTCGGATAGTCCAGCAAAGGGGCTGTACTCCGGCCACAGGGCGACTCCGCAAATGACCCCGCTTCTTCAGGCCCCAGTCCACACTCCTCCTCCCGAGAGCCGGCCAGCCACAAGGATAGTGGGGCTATGGTTCCCCAAGCGATCGCCAGCAGGAGCCCCCAGGGAAATCACCCACACCGCAGGACCCAGAGCCAGCTTACCGGGTCCACACGATCGGGCAGGTCACAGGCCCTCCAGCTCCACTACGGGCGGAGCACACTCCAAGCTCCCACGCCCCAGGTCGCCTCAGATGCCTTCATGCCGTAGCCTCCCGTGGCCGCAGCACCAGCACTGCCTCCGCTGCACACGGGAGCCCAGAGGAGGTCGGACGCCACAACGCACCCTGCGTCACCGGGCCGGCCCGGTCGGATCAACCTCCGGAGCAGCAGCGCTCTAATCAGGTGGCCCCCTCAGGCTTCGCCCTCGCTGCCGGGCGGGGACTCGTGCCCCCAGGCGCCCACCGCTGTGTCCACCCGCTGGGCTGGCCGCTCAGTCTCTGCCCGCTGACCCACTGCACCACATCGCCGCCGCCAGAACGAAGCTCCGCCCTCGGTGGGACGCCGGGCTCCACAGCATCAGCCCTACGTCGTAGGCAAGGTCCCGGCTCCGCCGCCAGCCGCGCCGCAGGCCGCAAACACTGCGGGACAGCCAGCACCACGGGCAAATCCGCCGGCGATCGCAAACTGCCTCCGCTGCCACAGGGCGCCAGGCGCTACCGCAGGCAGGTCTGAGAAGTCCTCGGGAGGCCGCGAATACAATGCTCTGCAAGATCGGCGCCGGAGGGACCGAGGAGAGCGTCCTACTCCGTCGCCATCTTGACTCCGCACCCCCTCAATTGTACTTTTGAGCCCCTGAGCAGCGATGACATCCTGGGCATTGGAGATGCTGATTCTAAGCAAGGTATACCCCAACTCACTCTCCCGCCAATAAAGAATTGGACTAAGAGAGCTGTGCAACTCAACGCTTTAACCCTGGAGTTTAATCTGAGGGCGACAAATGGGCGAACTCGTTCAGATAGTTTGGGAGCACCTACCTTCACGAGAACTGGTGCCCCCTCGTGCATTCACTACATCCTTTTGGACACCGACCTGTGGCCGGATCTTATCAACATGGAAGTTATCCCTCGGTGTGAGAGCGACCACAACCCGCTGTCCATGCAACTCAGGCGCAGGCCGGTCACTACTTCTATTGAGCCCTCAAATAAGCAGAGGTCTGGGGCAAGAGAGGTTGTTTCGACTAACTGTAATAGGCGCCTCAAGTGGCCTAGGGTAGTCAAGCGAGAGATGGACCTGAGTAAAATCAAAAGGATAGTGATAGAAGGTACAGTAGCACTGGACACGCCCATGGGCTGTTTGTCACAGGCCCTTTCTTCTAAAGACTTTTTAGAAGCATACCAACAGACCGTGGCAAGGGTGGGGAACTTCTTCGAGTTGCACGAAAAGGGGGTCCATAAGCTCCCCCCCAAAGACAGAGAACCCTTGGTTTTCACCTGATTGCAGGGAAAAGAGACAGATTTTATCTCAAGCTATAAAATCCAAGGAACAGCCATCTATTGCCAATGCCCGGAAAATCTACTATAAAGCTATAAGGAAGGCGAAGCGACTGTGGGATGAAACCCACTGGCAGGATTTAAAGGCTGCAGCCTTATTGAAAGATTCAACCCCCTTTTGGAATCTTATTAACATTAGTGATAGGGGAGGGGAGGGGCGGACCCAATCCCGAATCACATTACGGGGAGTCAATGGCATCTACATTTCTCTGATCTCTACTAACACAGGGAAAGTGTGGTTTTAGAAGAGCAGACCCCGGTGGCAGAGTATCCTGTATCCTTGGAGACAGGGGCCCAGTTTGGGCTAATAGAGGTCCTCTCTGCGATCAATATGATCGCTCCGGGGAAGGCTGCTGTACCTGACGGTCTCCCTGGCGACCTTCTGCTCCATGAAAAAGATCTTTGGGCAAAGTTCATCCTTCGGACTCTAAATAAACTAGCTTCAGGATACCCAGTCCCGGATTCATGGAAAGGGGCGGAGGTGGTGGCCATCTATAAGAAAGGGGATAGGGAGGACCCTGCCAACTACAGACCGATTAGTTTAATCGACGTGATACAAAAAGTTGTTGGTAGAGTCCTCCTGACCAGGATCAAGGCCTGGGTAGATGAGGAGGGTATTTTGAGTCATTTTCAAGCAGGATTTAGGGAGGGAGTAGGAACTATTGACCAGGTCTTCAGATTCTGTACAATATACTGGAAATCTGTTATTATTGAAAAAGGCAGCCTTTATTTGGCGTTCATGGATTTAAAAACGGCCTTTGACCTGGTCCCACGATCAAAACTGTGGCAGGTGCTGTGTGATCTGGGCATCCCTCCTCTAATCCTAGACCTCCTCAAACGCCTTCATGAAGGCAATTTCGCAAAAGTTAGGTGGGGACATCAGGGACAGCTCACAGAGAGGATAGCTGTTGAGAAAGGGGTCCGCCAGGGTTGTGTGTTAGCCCTGACCCTGTTCTTTCTTTTCATAAATGGGGTGGCAGACCATTTGAGAGACGACATGGCCGATGCCCCAACCCTGTGCGGGGAAAAAACACCTACCATGCTCTTTGCTGATGACACTCTGTTGATTTCAAAAAGCCCTATGGGCTTACAAAGACCGTTGTCCCGTTTCTCCCAGTTTTGTGACATCAGGGGCTTGAAAATAAATACAACAAAAACCAAGCTGATGACGCTGTCACCCTCAAAAAGCTTTAGGAATAATATCAAGCTAAACAACACTACACTAGAGCTAGTGGAGACTTTTGATTACCTAGGAGTGAGGGTCAATAATAAGCTTAAATGGGCTCCCCATTTGTCCAAAATGCTCCTTGTCCATAAAAGAGCCTCAGGGGCAATAGCAAAACATCAGAGGTTCTCATATAGCAGGCCAATAGCTGCGGCAGTCAAGGTCTATGAGGGGAAGGCTATGTCAGCGGCCCTCTACGGGGCGGAATTGTGGGGATTCGAAAATCTAACAGAGCTGCTTAAATCCGAGAATAAGTTCCTTAGGGACATAGTCTCGCTTCCTCTGTCTACCCCGCTAGTTCCGCTTCGCAGTGATCTGGGTAGACATAACATCAGCAATGTGGCTAGGCTGCGCCCTATATTATATTGGACAAGGCTTAGAAGGTCCCCTGAACTTCATCATTATGCTTCTGCCCTGGACGAGCTGTTAAAACTTGGAGCAGAGCACAAGATTCCTTGGGTAAGGAATCTGAAAAAACAGTTGCAGATGATAGGCCTGGAAGAGGCTTGGGAGAGTCAGTTTCCCCCACGCAAATCAACGATAAAAAAGATCTATTTGGAATGGGTCATGACCGATACTCTAAGAAATCAGAGGGGTGTTCTAACTGGGAATTTCTTAGACGTGAAACCCGCTCCCAGTATGGAACCCCTTATGGACCGGATCGAATCTCCTGGAGATAGCTTACTATACCTAAAAATGAGATATGGTACCCTCCCACTTCATGAGTGGTTGGAGCAAGGTAACTGAGACCCCCAAAGGCTGCCCAGGCTGTGCTTCGCCTACAGAGTCCATTGGACATTTTATGTTTGCTTGTCAGGCGTACAGGCAGCCAAGATCAAGATGGCTGAAACCGGTTTGCAATAATCTGGGCACTAGGTCGTCCAGGATGGCGCTGCGTATCCTGAACTATGAAACATCAGTCCCCAGTGTCATCTGTGGGACTGCCAAATACCTGGGCTGGGCCTGGAGGATAAGACGTAAGCTCCTTAAGGCGTATCAACCACAAGTGTAATCATCTACCTTCCTGACCCTGCACGAACACTATTGCTTATCTACACCATGCAATGGGGGAGTGGGAAAATGTTGTAAATATATATATATATATATATTTATTTTTTATTTTTTTACTGTTTTATCTGTACAAAGAATGAAGCCATTGTTGTAGTGAGTTTTAAATAGTTTTTATGCACTGTACTACACTTTTATGATATCTTTTTATATCGAATAAAGTTACTACAACAACAACAACATCATTGCACAGTGATGTCAGTGGACCATTTTTTTTGCCGTGATCAGCATTTTTTGGTACCAGGTGAACCATGAACAACTGGTTTATTTTCCCCTTTACGGACGCTAAAGATTCAAGCAACAGGGTGGGGATGGTCCGATGAAGTTTATAGGTAGGTGTAAGTCACATAATTTGCTATATCTTAATTACATGAGATTACCGCAAAACTATGTGAAATTACGCAGAATTAGGAGAGGAGCATAACCAAGCTTTTAGCCCATGCACATTGGCGTACAAAATGGACCAGAGGATGTATTTTACACTACGGAAATAGAACTAAATGTGACAGAACAGGAACTGCAGCAGCAACAGCCGCTCGCTCTCTGTTCCTGTGCTCTTGCGGTAGGCTTTTTTGGCCCAAATTACTCTTGAACCAAGCAAGCTGGCATACTCATGTAATTTTCGGTAATTCTGTGTCACAAGAGTAACGTGAAATTACTCCAATTACTTCGGCATAATGACATTTTCACCTAATGAAGTGTATCACCATATGTAGGGTTCTTTTGGTGTCTGATCAAGGAGGGGTCTTGCATGTTGTGCAATTAAGATGTGCTATTCACATAGAACACTCAAACCGTGATAAAGACTTCTAACTTTCCATGATTGACTAAAAAACTTAAGCCACAAATACAATTTGGTTAATCAATGACAGCTCAGAGCCCCAAAACACAAATGGTCGGAATGCCTAACGAAGAAAAAAAAACGTCAAGAAAAAGGGCTAATCTTTTACAATAAACGCTATTCACATATTAATGAAAGGATGGGAGAGAAATCATTAACAACTAAACATGGTTTTAAAAGTGTTTATTTATGTTTATTGGATTTAAAAATAAAACAAAATATGCACCTGAACGAAATAAAGATACCTCCAGTCTCTGACCTTTCCATGTATGGAAATATCGAGGAAAGCAAATTCCAGATGTTGGAAAAATCTGGTACAATATAAAATATTTGACAATGGGAATTTGCCTAATGGTTAACTGAAAATGAGTAAAATCGAATTTATAGCAAAATCAAAGAACATTCAAAGTCGACTCAAACTAGTTTTCTCCACAAAATGTATCAACGTATACTAAAATGGAAAAAAAAATCTAGCAAAAAAAAGTTCTGAAAATAGCACTCCACTCGTAGGAGAAGGATCACACATCAGCTTTTAGTAAAAGGATTCTTCAAAAAATCCAAAAGCACAACACAACCAAGAATTCAGAGTCTGATCGAAGTTTATTATTTGAGAAAATAAATAGTTACATTAAGAAACCATGACAAATACAGGAGGAGAGATATACAAAATGTGACATCACCAGAATCATTTCTACAGAGATAACATACTGAAGACAAACGAAACAACTTACTTTTCAAATATTTCCCTGTGCTGAGCATGGAAGACATAGTTTAGGTGATAAGCAGTATATTTTTTAAGAGTAATGAGAGCTTTCCTGGCATAAAAGGGAATGGTGCTTCTTCAGTGGCAAAGTACTTCAGTGATAATGCAAAGATTGATCAACACAGAGGAAGAATACATTATGGTAGCCTTGTTAGCCTGTAATGCTTCCCATGTAACCTTTTAATTAATGCTATTTTTAAAATGTAACACTCAAGGCACATTAAGATCACCCACTATTTAGCAAACTAGTTTGCGAGAAACATGACATTTTAAGTGCCATAGTAAAATGGCTTTGAACTGACCGATTGAAATACATTTCATAGTAATTTGTATTACTATCATGTATAATTGATGTATTGTAAAATCAGATACCAGTAATATTTGGTACAATATATCTTACAATCAAAAGTGGATGAGCCAGCAATGTAAACAGCACATTACATTTTGCCGAAAAAGATTTACCAGTAATATCCACTCTTCCATGCAATAAATTAACGCATGCCCAAAATTTTGTCTGGCCTATACCAACATTAGCATGTGAAAAATAGCTTCAACACATTCCCAGCAAACCCCGAATTATGTATCCTAATTATTGTTAAGCTGTCAGAACTCTATACAGTGGCATTGTTAATAAGATCACTTATTTCTTGGTACTTAAGTAAGCTAAATCTAGTGTCAACTTTGGAGTAGTGGGGGTTTGACATAGCCAATATGATCTACATAGCAGGGTACAATAGCTAATCCACTCAAGCACTAGTAGCCATTCATCTAATCATTAGCCAATACTCATCAGCCACTGGATGATAATAAACGTCACCAGTAACCTATTACGTCTCACTGCTGCAAAAGCATATGGCCATTGTGTTGGTACAGCAGTTCTACCCAATTGCGGAGGTTCACTGGCTACAAATCTCTTTGAAATCTATCATCGCCATAGTTGTGCTGTAGAATCAATGAGGGTTAATCAATATTCAAGGGCATTTTGTAGCTTCTCCCCACCTAACCAGTTAGACAATTGTTTGTTATATTAGTTTTATAATTGTGATTTGAGGGGAGCAATAAAAAATAGCTAACAAATTCTTACTACCTCTTTCTTTTATTTGCATACAAAATTAAAAACGTTTTCTGCTAAAGCATATTAATATATTCCGAAACGTCTCACTCAATAGTTACTTTGAGCCAGGGGTTGCAGGTGGGACAAACTGGCACTCATTTTTGGGGACCGACATTTATTTTTCCTCAATAGACTTTGATCTAGAACAAGAGAGAAAAACACACGAAAGGGGGAAAGGAAGAGGAAAAGAAAGATGGAAAAATAGTGACAAAGGGAGAAAGTAGGGTGAAAAAGAACTGCATGAGTGAGATAAAGGTACAGGGAGTACTTGGTGGTGGATTAAAGAAACATGAGGTGGAATTGAGACCATATAGCTTTGGTGTTCATCACCCTAACGTTTGATAATGCCAGCGGAGAACTTCTGAACAAACGTTGGGACTCTGTCACATATTTTTTTAGAAATTAATATCTGATCACACTTGAATATGTGCACTGTGGTTTAGCATTCTCAAAGATGGGGTCTCACTCATCACCATTTAAGGAAAACGCAGAGTGTAGTCTCTTGAGAGTTAGCAATGACGGAACCCTTTTGGCTCCTGAAGGACTCCGTAGAGCTGTGACATAGGTGTTAGAGCAGAATGCAATGAAGGCTGATTTAGATTGTTAAATTCACAGTTATACGCAGAAGAATAAAGACGTAATACTAAGCTCTGTGTATGGCGTAGTCATTGGGGGGTATTCCAGGCTGGGGAAAGATGCTAGAAATGATGACAATATAGGGGATAAGTAACCCAAAGGTTGACAGTGCTCAGCTAGAGAGTTTGCCATGGTCCAATCAAACTGCTTGTGCATGTCTGGTGTGCTGTAGTCGAAGGATGGCATTGACACTTAATGCATGTGGAGTAAAAGTGCAACTCCAGCTGCTGTGACGCAGCTGACGGTAACAGCATTGCAGAGAGTCTACACGTGCAAACTGACATTTACAAAAAAAGAAATAATTGACTTAGAGAAAGCCACTGCACTGCTGCTCTCAGTGAAGTGGCTCAAGGAGAAGTGTCCCAGGTTATGCCTACTTAGCTACTGAGTTGTGCTCAGAACAACCCCAGAGGTCTCCAGAAAGTGAAGGGGTCTGATGGAAGCCAAGGAGGAGGTCACCGTACCACAGACTGTCCAGGACGATCCAGAGGCCGATTCATTGCAGGGCCTCAGAGATGGTGCAGATGAAGGCGGTCCTAGTAGAATGGCGACACATTCTGACAGAACTCCACCCTCAATGTCTGTCACTCTCATAAATAGCTACAATGCTGCACACTTTCTGAAACCACCACTTCCTTTCGACACCGCCAAAAAGCAAAATATTGGTGCTAGATGGTATGTCTGGATAGAGACGTTTAAAGATTTCATTGATACACTTGAAGAGACTATAACAAAAAGATTATCAAATACCTCAAAAACCGTGATGGTGTAAAAGCAGTCAAAAGGAAAATGCCACGAGCTGAGTAAGAAGTCACATAGTTTCAGATTAATGAAACTTTGAGTTGCAAGTTCAATTCAATGCAGATTACAAAAGATACATTTTCAGCCAAGAACGATAAAAAGGTGGTGAAACCATTGATGAATTTGTAAAGAGACTCAACACACTCATCAAGCACTGGAGGTTCAATTAATTTAATGATGAAGAAGCAATATGTCTTAGAGTTATTGCTAGATGCTTGTCAGATTCATTCAGAGGACGAATTCTGAGAGAAACTCTAAGTCGGGAGCAAGTGTTTTTTTTATTTCAAAGTATTTTACTTAGTTTTTATAAGCAAAGACATTAGCGTTTCTGTTACAAGGTTAGCCAATCGTGGTTTGTAGAACAGCGTCTTGAGATACTTTAGCACATGTACTTAGCTAACCCCATATGACGTAATTTGCTGAGGACAAGAAAAAGGGTGAAAGAAAAAGGCAGGAGAGAAAAGGGTGAAGGGACAGCAAGAAGACAGGCTCTGTGGTTATAAGTCTTTTGACATGCGACTAGCTTGCTTGTGGAGAGGTTGGGAAACATGTTGGAACACCTACTGACCCGTGGGGGCCATAATAGTTGCGCTCAGTTACATTTACTTTACCGCACATAAAGGGGAACAGGGCGTGTGTCACCGGGATGACTTGTTTTCATGGGGGTTCGTAAAAGTCTAGGAACGTGTCGAGTGATTTCCACATCCCTCTGGATGCTGGTCTCCAGGGTGAGTTCTGTAGTGCAATGTTGTCTGCACCTCTGAGGTGCGTACTCCAGTTGAACCAGCCTTTGTATGAGGTCTTATTTGTGTCTTTCCAATTGGCTAGGACAATTTTCACTGCTGTGGTCAGCATCAGGTCTAGTAGGTCTTTGTCGTGATCTGATCTTAGTTCTGCAGTCATGAATGCGGTGGCGAGGGAGGAAAATTAATTAGTTAGCGTACAGCCCAGTACCTTATTTATAAAACCAAAGATTTTCTCCCAGAATGTTTTGAGTGTTGGGCATTGGTAGATATGGTGTGCTAGGTCCCCCTTTTCCTTGTTACAGTTCCAGCATAGTTCATCTTCCCTGAGACCTAATGACAATAAGCGTGCAGGGGTCCAAAAAGCCTTATGGAGTAGCCAACATTTTGTGATAGCACCAGGGAGATTTTATTCCGTGAGGCAGAGGCCCATAGTGTGGCCAGTTCTTGTTCGTTAAGTGTGTTTTTGGTTTGTTTTTCCCCGTAGTTAATTGTCTTGTCATTAAGTTTGGAGGATTTCGGGCGTAGTAGTTTGTAGAGACCTGGTGTCCTAGTTTATTAATGTTTGCTATGTACCGGGAGATTGACGGTTGTGCGATGGATAGTTTAGTTTTGGTCAAGGCCGTTCTGATTTTCAAAAAGTTATAGAATTCAATGTCTGTTAGGTTATGCCTAGCCTTGAGGTCTACGAAAGTGGCGGGGTATGCACCATCTTCTAGTTGGTAGGGGTGGTAGATATCTTTCTCAATCCATGTGTTGAAGGCTAGGCATTTCCCCTTGTATAGGATCTTACTATTGGCCCAGAGTGACTCCATCTTAGAGCCCTTGATGCTGATCTCCAGTTTCCCATCTATCTTTAGTAGTGCAATTTTTGTGTTTTAGAAAATGGACCTGGTGGCGTGATTGTGCCTATTTGCTGTTAGCAGCGCCATGGGGCTTAGATTGTTCAGGATGGCCCTCTCTACTTGAAGCCATGCCGGTGTGTAGCCGTTAGGGGGTGATATCCAGTAAGACCCTTGTTTTGCCAGAAATGCTAGTTGGAATATTCTGAAGTCTGCCAGGTTTAGCCCCCCCTTGGTTTCCCTAATCTTAGTTTTTTTTATGCTTATGCGTGCTTTCTTCCCTCGCCAGAGGAATTTAGAGATCAGGATATCTACTTTGCGGTGAAAGTCATCTGTTAGTAGGAGTGGAAGCATGTTGATCAGGTAGTTAATTATTGGGGTGATCTTCATTTTGATCGTCTCAATTCAGCCCCACCACGTTATGAATTTTGGGGACCAGGACTCCAGGAGTTTCTTGATCTTTTCTAGCAATAGTTTCTCGTTGTGACTTAGTGTGTTCAATAGGTCACTCCCAAAGTGTATACCTAGATATTTGATATATCCTGTTTGCCAGGCTAGGCCTGACTCCCCTAGAATATCCTTAGTGCAGTGGATGTTTAATGGTTTGCATTCTAATTTATTTCGGTTGATCTTATATCCTGAGTGCCCGGAGTATTCTGCTATAGTTTCTATCAGGGCCTCAATTGAAGCCTTCGGTTGTTCCGTTACTATTAGTATGTCATCAGTGTATGCGGCAAGTTTTATTTCCACGCCATTAATATCGACCCCTTTTATGTTTGTGTTTAGTTTGATGTCACGGATCAGGGGTTCCAGTGCCAGCAAAAATAGCGAGGGGGACAGTGGGCAACCCTGTCTTGTACCCCGTTGTAGTGTAAACGGTTCAGAGAGTGACCCATTAACGACAATACGGGCTGTTGGGTCCCCATACAGGGCCATCACCATCCGTATATATCCTTCCCCCAAGTTGAAGGATTGCATACAGCGCTCAAGGAAGGTCCAGGAAACTCTGTCAAAGGCCTTCTCGGCATTCAGGGTAATAGCTACTGCTGGCTCTGATTTTGTGGCTGTATGCTCCAGTATGTGGCAGAGAAGTCTGGTATTGTTGTTAGACATCCGAGTGCGTAGGAAACCCACCTGGGAGTTGCTTATTAGACTGGGTAGGGCAGAATTGAGTCTGGTTGCCAAGATTTTCACGTATATTTTGCAGTCCACATTAATAAGGGATATGGGTCTGAAGTTTTTGGGTGACAAATGGTCTTTGTCCTCCTTTGGAATGACTATTATGTTGGCTTCCGACATAGATTGGGACACAGTCTCTCTATCTGCACAATGGTTAAAGACCTGCTTCATGGTAGGTTTCAGCTGTTCTAGGAAGGTCTTGTAGAAGGTGGCTGTGAAACTATCCGGCCCGGGGGCATTTTTATCTTTCATTGATTTGACCGCCATTTCAATTTCAACAATGCTAATTTCTTGCCCTAATTTGAGTGCATCTTCGCGGCTTAGCTGTGGAAGGCCGAGTCTGTTGAGGTATTTTGTGCATACCTCTAGATCCGTGGTCTGATCGTTTTTGAAGAGTTCCTGATAGAACTCTTGAAAGGTCTTGAGGATGTCTTTGTGTCTTGTGTGGTTTGTGTTTTTTGAGTCTGTGATGGACGAGACGGTAAATGTGTTGCGTTTGTGTTTTAGGTAGGAGGCAAGCAGTTTACCCGCTTTATGTGCTTCGCATGGGTTAAGGGCCTTGTATTTGTTAAACCACAGTCCCGCTCTCTCACTCAGGATTTTGTTGTACTCATACTTTTTTTTATTAAGTCTGCTAGGAGTTTGCTGTCTTGTATGGCCCCCGGCATGAGCCGTTTCTAAGCTTTTAATATCCTGTTCGAGCTGTGTCAGCCGCAGGTTTGCGCTTTTGTTTATTATGGATTTAATTTCAATTATTGTGCCTCTGATGGTCGCCTTTAGGGCGTCCCACAGTACGGTAGTGCTAGAACCCGGGGAGTCATTATGCTTGAGGTAATCTGTTATGGCCTCCTCAATCTTTTTTATGTTTGCGGGGTCTGCTAGGACGTCACTATTGAAACGCCACCTCCAGGGTACAGCTTCGTTGTGGCAACCGCTCAGTTTTAGACTGATACATGAATGGTCTGATACAAACCTAGGCGCTATCACTGA
The DNA here is from genome assembly GCF_964204655.1 of Triturus cristatus. Taxonomy (NCBI): domain Eukaryota; kingdom Metazoa; phylum Chordata; class Amphibia; order Caudata; family Salamandridae; genus Triturus; species Triturus cristatus. Next base: position 584,918,542 of record NC_140591.1, on the reverse strand, counting down.
GTGTTCTATTAGATGTGTGTGGGGCCCTGAGATTACTATGTAGTCTATCCTGCTGTAAGAATTGTGTGGGTTGGAGTAGAATGTAAAGTCCCTAGTGTCCGGGTGCTGGAGGCGCCATAGGTCCTTAAGGTTAAATTTAGAGCAAATATTTTTGAGTGTGGTATATGCGTTCGTGGGCTGGTATTGGCAGGATGACTGTCTATCCATTATATGGTCCAGTGGTATATTAAAATCCCCCGCCACCACCATGAGGTTGTTCTGTGAGAAACTATCTAATGTGTGTGATACTTCCTCCCAAAAGGTTGGGTTGTCCATGTTTGGGCCATATATGTTAGCTATGTGGATTAGCTCTTCTCCCCTTCTCAGATGTGTCACCAAAAGTCTACCCTCTTCATCGTGGGTCTGTGATTCTAGTGTTAGGTTGGATCTTTTAGATAACAGTGTAATGACCCCTCGTTTCTTCTTTTTTGCAGGTGAGCAAGCCATTCTCTCACTAGCTTTGCATCCTCCATGGATAGCTTGGTCTCTTGTAGTAGGATTATATCTCCTTTAGTTTTAGCTTAAATAGTATAAGATCTTCCTGCGTTTAATGGGGTGGTTAAGCCCTTTCACATTGAGGGACAATATATTGAGGTCAGATGCCAGGCTGAGAGTATTACAGTGGGCCATTATTTAGGGTAAGGCATGTCTGGTGAATCCTCCCTATAAACCCTATTCACGATTGTGCTATCTGGGCTAGAGGACGGCTCTTTTCTTTCCCCCACCCTACTCATCCCGTGCGGCACGGCTTTAGGCCTCTTGTGGAATGCATGAGGATAAGGTGTCGGTTCCGTGTGTCTAGATATGCTGGGTCTCCCGATCCCATAGGTTATTAGGACTTGCCAGAGCTCTGTTGTACAGAGAAAAGAGGTGAAAATGGAAAGGAAGACAGAGAATACAGAAAGCAAAGAGCTGAGCGACCCCCCCCTCCCCCCTCCCGCCCCTCTCCCCCAGTCACTAAAACATTGTGTGTCAGACGTGCGACAATAGGGTCGCCGTCCCGTCTCTCAGGGAATAACTGACATTTTTATGTCCCTGTATTCCCAAGAGAGCCTAGAATTTATCTAGCTGTGTATTATTTCTTTGTTTTGGAGCAAGTGTTAATGGCTGCCAGAGCTTAAGAGCGTGCTGATAGACAAGCTGCTGACATGAAGGCTGGAGATGCCCAGAACGAATCAGTCAGGTGTGAAAAGCAAACAAAAGCCACAGTTTGAAAGACACATGGTAATGTCTACACGTTAAAAGAAGTTGTGCTTTACATGTGGATTTACGTTTCCACACTAAGGTAAATGCCCCGCCACTGGACAGATATGTAAAGGCTGTGGGAAGGAGAAACATTTTGTGATGGTTTGTAAAGCAAAGGAAAAAAGCAAGTGCGTCACAGCGCGAAGACAAAATGGCTGCCAGAACGTTCCAGATGCAACGTTCAACATGCACCTACAAGGCCAAGCGGCGACATCAGTAAGACAAATCAACACTGAACGAAGTCGGTTGTCATCTACATCATCGTCAAGGTGTTCTTCTAGATCAGTATCAAGTGAAGAAGATGGTTGAGCCATGTCGATGTTAACCTAAAAAAAGCATGCGCATGTTGGACTGGCCGTATGTGAAGAAAAATGCCAAAGAAAATTCGATATGCTAAAGCAACAAAGTCATACAAACTATGTCATAAGATTACGCTGAAAATAAATGGTTGTTCAATAACTTTCTTCATCAACAACTATGGTTTAACCCTTTCGCCGCGGCGGGAATTCCGCCGCGGCGCTGGAGGGTGCGGGGGGGGCAGCGCGGTGGCCCGGTGCTCATGACGGAGCCGCTCCGTCATGAGCCACAGTTGAGCTGTGCTCATGACGGTACGGTTCCGTCATGACTCCGCCCACTTGCGTTGTCCCCCCGCACAGGCGGGGAAACAGCGCCGCGTAGGCGGAGCGGCCGCCAACGGGCGTGTCATGACGGAACCGTTCCGTCATGAGCACACGGCAACCGTGGCTCATGACGGAGCGGTTCCGTCATGAGCGGGGAAGGGGTTAATAAGAATTATGCCTGAGCAGAAATATAATGAATTGTTTCCATTACCGCAGATTGTGCAATTGAAATGCAAAGTGTATAAATGGACTGCCTTTAAGATGTCAAGGCTCATTTGTAGTGATGATGAAACACAAGAAAACAAAGGAGCACCCATCCATGTGCTTCAAAGTACAGAGTCAAGTGCCTGTCTGCTCTGTTTCAGAACAGCTGCTGGTATGGGACTGATGTCCGCAAACTACAACATGAATGCTCACCATGAAATAGTAAGTTAATTCTCTTCATTGTTTCTTGATTTAGAAAGCATAAGACTATGAAAAGTAAAGTTGCATATTAATGAGAATATCCGTCCTGTTGCTCAAAGACATAGACAAAATGCTTTTAATTTACAAGATGATGTTGAAAAAGAACTTGAATCATTACTTAGGCATGATATCAATGAGCAATCTACTGGTCCCACATCAGGGGTTTCTCCCATAAAAGGACTGTGAAGGAGCAGTACGACTAGGCGTTGACACGTGCCAGGCAAAGAAGGCAATTGAACAAGAGCGTCAACCAGGTCCATACATTGATAACATGATAATGCAATTAAATGGTGCAAAGGTCTTCTCTCTCATTGATTTGAATAAAGTTTATCATCAGTTGGAACTCAAAGAAAGTTTCAGGGATTTTACTACCTTTTCTACACATGTTGGTCTGTTTTGGTGTGTCATACAAAAGACTACGTTTTGGTATGTCATCGGGTACAGAACTTTTTCAAGACGTCATTTGACATATACAGCCTGTCATGAATGCGTTCAATTATATAGCTGATCCGTTGGTTTTCAGAGCACCACAAAAAGAGCCCAATAAAGCTCTCACACAAGTATGGCCTTTACTTGTGGATGCTGGTTTGACTTTGTATGCAGGTAAATGTGAGTTCCACAAGACAAAGTTAAAACACTTTGGCCATATCTTTTCTGATGCGGGAATGACACTTGATTCAGCTAAACTACAAGAGCTTTAAAATGTTTTCATGGTGCGTTCATTTATTGGCATGGCCAGCTACTATTCCGGATATATACAAGTCTTTGCCACTGTAAGTGCTTCATTAAAAGAGTTGACGAAAAAGAATGTTTTATTTAATTGGTCACATGAATGTGAGATAAATGTTAAGAAAACCAAGCAAGCCATTGAGAATGCTACTGAAATAGCATATTTCAATCCGAAGCATCATCCAGAGGTTGTTGTCAACACTAGCCCAGACACATCAGTCATGAAACCAACACCCTCGACCTCTCACAAGTGAGGGTGAATATCAAAAACACAAACATTTCTAAGATGAACTGTCCATAACTTAGGAAGAAGTTATATTGCTAGGGTCAAGAATCCTGATTCACGAGAGTCTGAGACAGAAGATGATTGAAGTGGCCCACGAAGAATATTGTGGAATAGTTGCCAACAAACAAGCTTTCCAAGACAGATTCTGGTTTCCATATCTCAACGAGCAGGTTGGGAAGGAATGAAAGGCCTGTCATCTGAGCAACTGTCTTTCTACCAAAGTTACTCAACATACCGTAAACATGTCAGAACTTCCGAAGCATGCCTGGGAGATAGTAGCCATTGACATTTTCGGTCCACTTGACAGCGGACATCACTTGATGGTGACTGTGGATGAATACTCAGGATTTCCCTTAATTTAGGATCTCCCATTTACCACTCAAGACCGAGCCATTGAGAGACTAGATAGCATCTATGCGACATGGGGTGTTCCAGCCGTGTTGAAACCTAACAATGGCCCGTCATTTAACAGTTGTGAATTAAAACAATTCTTAGAGCACCGGAGTATAAAGCATTAGAAGAGCGCACCTCTGTAGCCACAGGCCCATGGACTAGTTGAGCGCTTTATGAGTACACTTAAGAAAGAAGCGCGGCATACTACTCCTGAAAAGCTTGATTTAAAAACTGTGTTAAATTCTACCTTAAGAGCTTATCGTTCAACACCTCGCTAGGCCAGTTAAAAGTTCTGCAACATTAATGTGCAGGAGAGCAATGACAACCAAGATACCCAAGTGGACCAATCAAAGCGAGAAAAAGGAGAATGCAACTCATGAGAAGGACTTGACTGAGAAACAAAAGATGAAAACGTATGTTGACAAAATGCGACATGAGCAGAACATCATCTTTAGGAGAGGAGATCGAGTGCTTGGACACCAGATGCAGGAAAGGAAATCTGATGCTCCTTTTGATGCCGAACCTTTTCAAGTGCAATGCAATGAAATCTGATTTAGAATGCTGAGTACACAGTTACACACAGAAGAATAAAGTTGTGTAATACTAAGCTCCATGTGTATTGTCATTGACGTATACCCAGGCTGAGGTAGATGCTACACAGAGGACAACAGACATCTAGATAACGCAAAGCTATTGGTGCCAACATCTACTCTTCTTGACATTCATTCTGCTAATGACGCATTCCACACAGGGGTGAACAAGGCTCTTTCTCTAGCAGTGTTACACTAGAGTGTGTGTGGAGCATAGAGTCAAATTAAGTGCCTGTGGCAGCAGAGTGGATTATAGGAGGTATTAACCCACTGTGGAGTTCCAATTTGTTTTTATCAAAATGCAGAGTTCAAAACAGAGAAGCACAATGGAAGGATGTGGTCTACTCTATTGCAGCAAAAACAACTCGGTCCTCTTGCGCATACAAAACAACATACCATGCTCCTGCATGTGAAATATGGCAGTTGCAACTTGTTGGGCAGTACTCTAGGAGAGATCAATGCAAAGGAATCCATAGGTGTTGGATGACAACTAAATTAGAAGGGTGATACAGGAAGGCGTGTGGCAGCTCCATTCAGAAACTGGAGATGTGCTATGGAATATTACATAGAGTGTCCTTTTATCTTAGTAATGCTTCTCTGTCATCTTACATGCTATTACCAACAGCAAGCATAGTCTAGCATGAGCACTGTATAAAAGGCAATGGACTTAAACATGTACATACTTCTGTTTTTAACCAGCCTTTCTGGGACTTTTGGTGTGGTGCGAATAGATGAACTAACCAATCGTTTCCTGTTCTGCTGGTATCCTAATACTAAAAAAAATATCCACTTAATCCACAGTCTTCTGCTGGTAATCAATTAATGTAACCAGTATTTAACCGGTATTACCTGCCCCACCTACATTTTAAACCTCTCCTTGGTCTCCCCCTCTTCCACGACTGTAGATGTAATGTGCCTCAACAGATTTCTACTACATGTATGTGTGGGGTATTTGCATTTGTTGAAAGAGTGTGCGTCGGTGTCTGTGTTTTGTGTACTCGTATGCAGTTTATGAACCTAAGCTGTTTATGCTTGTGTCTGTGTGTGTGTCATGTGCATATGTGAGTATGTATGAATGCCTTGATATATATATATATATATATATATATATAAATATATATATATGTCTGTAATCACGTATGTGCCTGATGTATTGTCTAGCCATGGGTGTAAGCAATGTTGCCAGGTGCATGCACTATAATAAAGCTAGACCTAGTGGTTTTGTCAGTGCTTTCCCCTAGACCCAACAGTGACAGAAGCATAGTTTAATTTAAAAAAAACGGAAAAGTATAGGACCTCAATAAAGTGAATGGGTTAAAACCGCACATTTTTAATCGGCTGTCAATATGTAATATATATTATTTTTCCAACCATAGGCAAATTTCACAGTTGGACAGAAAAAAAGTATTGCACTGAAATTAAACATTTAAATACAAACTGTAACACGTACAAAGAGAATGTGATAAGTAGCTGGAGGATACAAATATGAAATTAATCTTGATTGTTCTCGCAATTGTGAGTGCAAATGTTAATTTTTATTCAGCAAATTGTTTTCTCTGAAGAAATGTTCCCGTGTTGCTTGTCCTTGGATAAACGTTCATCCTGTTTTCTGCTTGAGCTTTTTGTACCAATCAGGAGCTTCTTTATTTGTCTACAAACGCAGAACAGATGAGTTGTGTAAGAAAACAAACAAAAACGTGTATGCATAAACATTGGTATTTTTGTTAAACACTACAAGCTTGTTTAGAATGTAAACACAGTTTTCTGTCAAAATCTAATCGCCGCAAAAAAAAAAAAAAAAAAAACTTGTATTCTGTCCAGGTCACATTTGCGAGTAGAAAAATGGTTCTGAAAGTCTAAGTCAAATATAGTTATGTTTTTCAAAGCACACGGACACATCTCTCCTGTGAGAAGCAGAACAAAAGGTTAGCACATCAATTTAAAAACATACATTTTCAAGTTCGTTTATTTTTTGTTTGTTTATTTATTTATTTTTTAGATGATGAGGTTACCAATATTCTGCATTTCGAGGCAAAGTAAAATGCTGAATGACCGTCTGAGCGCATTTTTTTTTAGCTGTCTTTGAGATTTAGCTTAAAGTGAACATTTCACACTTGGGAACATGAAAAGTAAAGAAAAGAACATGTTACTTACCTTAGGTAAGGCATTTTCTGGTGGATACAGTATCTGCCTGTCGATTCCTCACCTTTTCAATTACCCCTGCGCCAGCATTCCACGGAAATTATTTTCCCAGCTCTCCCACGTTGACGAGGACGTCAAAATAGCACGGCTCCGCTCGCGACTCCGTATGACGTCACCGGAGGTATAATAAGACCTCGTCAGCGTGCTGATGTCGGTTCCACCCATTTTTTCCATGCCCTCAAGGCAAACAGGTGGACAGACAACATAATACAAGTATACACAATATGTACACAAATACATACAGTATATATATTCATAAAAAGGAAAACCAAAAAGTAAAGCATTTCCTAGCAACAAACTGTATGGTGTATAAATGACATATGAAAAATAACAATGTCAAACAGTCAATAGTTTTTCGGTATAAGCAAGTGGACAATGGGGAGGAAGATGGGTGAGTGAGAAAAAAGGGAACTGGCACCAGCATGCCACGAGGTCTCCTTATAGCTCCTGTGACATCACACGGAGTCGCGAGCCGAGCCGTGCAATTGTGACGTCCTCGTCGAGGTGGGAGAGCTAAGAAAATAATTTTCGTGGAATGCTGGGGAAGGGGTAATTCAAAAGGTGAGGAATCCACAGGCAGATGCATCCATCAGAAATACTTCAGCAAAACGTTGCATTGAATTGCCTGTAATTTAAAGTTAGGTTGAGGTATTTTTAAAGCTCGCCTGGATTAATTTTCAATTAGTTTTGTTTTGATTTCTATGTTTGTGACATAAGCCCCTAGACCTCTGGCCAAGTAGGTGGAGCTGCCTTATCCCAACAGCCTAAGCACAGAAACCTCCGCAAAAGAACAGTATAGAGGCAGTAGGCCATATCTCCTTTGCCTTCAAAACTGTTGGGCCCCAGAAGCAACTATTCATAGCAGCCATATTGGCACCGAGCACCAACATTATTGTTTGGGAGGTATTGAATAGCATTATGTCACACAGTTTGTATATAGTGCATGCTTGGCAAGTACCTGGTCTCTTTACCACATGGGTGTAGACATGCCTGGCACTGTGAGTAAGTCTGCTGTGGAATGAGGGTTTTCCCTGTAGATTGCATTTGTGGTTTGGGGGTGGGGGCGGGGATTAGTAATCAAAGATTCCAAACCTGTTTAGACTTGATGTGTGCCTGAGCTGACTCTCCTGGGTGTATCAGAGAATGGGAGCAAATTCTTTGCTAAACTGGAATATGCTGTGGAAGTGTAGAGTGCAGTCTTCTGTTAAAATATATATTGATAGGTTATTTCTATGTCACAAACCTAGCAGCAAGATCGCAAAGAGCTGTTCATGGTTAAAAACAAGCTTAAAGTCAATGTTCAATAGGTGAGGATGCTTAGCTGTGGATGGTCAATGTACCGTAATCTGTTCTTTGAAGAGGGGAGTGTTCACCTAAATTGAAACAACGTTGGGGTGGTCGTGATGGATACAAGGATGTTGTTCCAAATCCTGGGTGCACAGATGGAAAAGACCTGGTGTCTTGTTTTTTTCTTTTTTACACTTCTTAGTCTGTAGTTTGATGGAATCCTGGCTGTGGCTAGGCAGAGAAACACCAGTTATGATGAGTTTGTCTGCAAGGTAAGCGGAGGTGCTGGTCGGGATGGCTTGTTTAAATGATTCCGCTGGTTTTGAAGATAGTGCGGGTGGCAAGGGGAGCCAATGGAGTTCCATGACGATGGGTTGATGTGAACATATTTCATCAGGTCCTGGATGAGGCATGCTGCATCATGTAGGATGGAGTCTCAGAGGCCATAGAGTAGGACATTAACACTATCCAGATGCAACAGTAAGAGGGCTTGAACAGCAGTTCTGAAGTCGCTTTCTGGAAGAAACGGTTTGACTTTCTTTAGAAGAGAGATCTGGTGCCAGGCCGTCTCAGTTTTTCTGGCAATGTGTTCACTGAGGAAGAGGCTGGTGCCTAGGGTGAATCTAAGTGATCTGACATTCAGTGAGAGTTGGTATTTGAATCTGTCAAGGTTCAAGCCATTGAGCCAGGTTTGTATGCATCTTGTTGTTCTAGGCAAATAATAGGAATTCTGTCTTAGTCGGTTTGAGCTTGAGACATGGGATAGACATCCAGGTATGGATGATGTGCAAACAGTGTTTGAAGTGTGGGATGTCTGAAGAAGAGGAAACTTTTAAGTAAAGTTGTGTATCACTGGCAGAGACAGAAGTGGGCTGTGGTCAGACCCGGCTGCTGGGCCTGCAGGAGGGCACTACTGGGCCGGACTCCCGATTCGGTGAGTGAACGGCAGCGGCCCCCGGTGGGATGAAGACTGGGCAAGTGGCGGTGAGCAGAGGCAGGCACGGCCTGAGCTGAGTTGGTGACCCTGGAGACGAGGAGCCCTGGCTGGGGTGTGGGGTTTGGTGTCCAGCGCCCCGCCTGTTACCATACTTAGAAGATGATCCGGCCCTTGGCTAAAGTATAGTTGGGGCAGGACGAGGCGCCCCCTGCTTTGCCCAAACAAGAATGCAGGGCCCTGGTTGGTGTCCTTGTGACGGCGTGGGTGGGGAGGCCCAGGAAGCGACATGCCCTATTCGTGAGACTGGGGCTAGGGGTGCCTGATGGGTCCCAACCGGTGATTACACCCTAACACAGAGTGGGTGGCGCAATCGGGAGTGCACGTGGTGAGGGGGACCCTCAGCGCCTGCGTGATGGGCAACGATAAAGCAGCACACTCCACAGGGGCTAAGAAGATGACACAGTCCACCACACCACGCCACGCCACTCACCACAGCGTATAACAAGACAAATGGGCGATGGGGGAGAGGATGGCAAGAGAGAAGAACCTTCCCGCGCGGAGCTACTGGCGGCCATACATTGATCTAGGAAGGCACTGGAAAATCAAATTGAGACAGTTTTGATTGACGTGAACCTCCTGAGAGCAGACCTATGCAAAGTGGCAGACAAAGTGTCCACAGCCGAAGGAGATATTGTAGAGCTGAAAGGTGAGAAGCTCCTGGAGGCTTCTGGGGGTTACTCTGGTCTGCAACTCAATCAACATGCTCTTCCCCCAGGCCACGTTGTGGCGATAAGTGACATACTGGAAATACATTGCCACTCTCACTGATGGGGAGAGTAGTGTTGTCTAAGATAGTGGTACTGCTGCATTGCTTGTACATGCTGGAAAACTCTTTACGCTCTATTCCTGTGGAAGTATTTAGGCAGTTGAACTCTGTGCTTGTGTCACTGTTCTGGGCGGGACACCCCATCAAGGTGGCCTTGAGTACTCTGACCCGATGGTATGAGGAGGGGGACTGGAAGCCCCTAGGCTGGACTTCTACTATGCAGCTCACTTGCCGGTGGTTGGACAATGGGGACAACTGGGAGAAAAGACTGCTGGTGGGACGTGCCCAATCGGGCAAACTCCCAGTAGCCTTGATGGAGGAAACGGGGGTCCTGGCAGCTATGTGTGGAAAGGATACTGAGACGAGCACCGCTCCATCGAGAACTTCCTATACAGATACTTGCCCTGGTGCGGAAAATTATAGGTCGTTTGTCATTCCAGGAGTTGGGAGGTTAGGGGTTGCGAAGTGTTAGCCGACTTGTATCCAGGAAAACATTCATCACATACGAGCAGGCGTGTGAGGACTTTGAGCTGAGCCTGGGTCACTAACTACACTACGCTGGGCTGTCAGATATAGTTAAGGCGACCTGGCCCGCGTATCCAGCAGACAACTCACACACTGGATATACTGCTCACCTGTGGCTCTGGGCGTAGAATGATCTTTCGCCTACATATTACAATGAGGGCAGACTCGACGGGCCCCCCTCCTAGGGCAAGAGCAGCATGGGACGCTGACATGACAGAGGCCCTGGGAAACAAAGAATGGACAGACGTATGTGTGCTTATTCATACAGTATCCTGTAACGTACGTTTCAAACTGATACATTATAATTTCCTACATCACACTTACATGACCCCAGTGAGGCTACACCGCATTGCCCTGAACCGTTTGGACGCTTGCCCACGGTGTGGTGAGACTGGGGAACATTTCCTGCATTTAGCATGGGGTTGCCCTGGAGTGAATCTATTCTGGACCCAGGTAGTGGGGACTGTGTAGAGAGGCACGGGCTTTCAGTTTAAGGAGTCACCACTGCACTGCTTACTGGGACACATTAAGAAACCCAGGAAGTGCTAGATAGCCCACAAGCTTTAACAGTTGCTGTTGGAGTAAAGTAGGGTTGCCATAACATGGATGTGGCAGCACACAACGGATGTGTGGTATAAGGCCGTGTGTGAGTAGACGCTAGCGGAAGAAGCCCACATGAAATTGAGCCGCAAAGATGATAGACTGGAAGAGGAACTTAGGGAATGGAGGGAGCTGTGCAATGCTTTTATAAACCCTGAACTGGACACAAGTGACCTGCATAAATCAGTTACCAGCAGGGTAACGACTGAGAGGGAGGCTGAGTGAGATGCAAGGGATGAGATATATGCATTTAATCTTACAATGAACTGATCTGCCAAAAGCTGACACGTCCTGCTCATATATGGATACTCTGCTGTGGCCCACCAACTTGTCTATGTCACTTAAAAAGGTATAACTGCGGCAACTTTATTAAAATCATAAATAAATGTTATTTTAAAAAAAGTTGTGTACTGTTGGCATATTGGTGAATCTTGATGCTGTAGTCTGTGATCAGAGCACAAAGTAACTCCATGTAAAAGTTTAAGATGACAGGAGACAGTATGAAACTCTGGTGGGCTCCGCAGGTGATGGGGAACTTTTGTGACCTGGAGGTGCCCATGAGAACAAACTGATGTTGGTTGGAAAGGCAGGAGAACAATCAGTGAAGGACATTGCAGGTGAATCCCATTTGTGACTCAAGGGTGTGTAGGAGGGTGGGAGATTGTTAGAGTTGTTAGCCTTAAGGTTGTCTACCCCCAAATGTTTTACTTTCCTTCTCCATTTTTGCTGGCCTTAGGACATTGCACACTTTGTCACTGCTAACCAGTGCTCAAGTGCACGTGCTAACACCTTAAAATATGGTAACATTGGCTTATATCCAACTGGAATCTTTCATTTACTTGTAAGTCCCTAGTAAAGTGGTACTACATGTGCCCAGGGCCTGCAAATTAAATACTACTAGTGAGGCTGCAGCATTGGTTGTGCCACCCACTTAAGTAGCCTTTTAAACATATCTCAGGCCTGGCATTGCAGCCCGTGTGTGCAGTTTTAAATTGGTATTTCGACCTGGCAAAAAAACCTGTTAAAGCCCCACAACAAGGTCAAAAAAGGAGGACTTATCTACCATCCACGGTACCTCTCCACAATATCAATCTCACAACAAGTACCTGGATGGTATGTCCACTATACCTAAATGTACGTGCAAAGACAAGGGTGTAAAAAATGATTTAGATGATGGAAAAAATATTAATTTATATAGACGAGAACCCTCACTCACCGAGGTGACATGCTTCATCATTGGGTTCCCTCTTGCACAGTGTCCGCAAGGTACACAGTGTGGGCTACAACTCTCCCGCAGGAGAGGAGCGTGAGGTGTTTTATCCTCCAATGTGCATATGAGTGAGGGGCAGAATGCAAAAATAATACAAAAAAGGTGAGTTAAAACTATCTCTACAAGGGACACATTAATTTATTCAGCTTGCCCAAGCGGATAGAGTTAAAAAACAGTATGAGGAATAGGGATATGGATGTTCCCTATTTGACTAGGTCAACATGTTTCTGCCTTACGTGAGTTGAATTCGTAGGCATTCATCAGGACCACAATCATGTCACTCTGCTGTTAATATGCACAAATTATAAATACCATACTTGATTTATATGGAACATCATAGGACCAGCTGCAATCTGGTCTGTAATCTGTAATAGTAAACAGAATACATTCAGTATCATAATATAAAAGATATCACATATGTAAACCACCAACACCCAGTGCATGTGTAAACCAATGTGTCATCCACCTGCATACGTGAGAGTATACCAAAATTATTCACTCTCACCGGTCTCAAAACGATCGTCTACCTCATCCTTTAGGTGGTCCTGTATGCGCGCATCACAGGAACCTAAATGTAGTGATTCCAAATAATTAAAAACACAACTATATAAATATCTAGCATGTATATTGATCTTCATTCTTAAACACATTCACATAGCAGATCTCGAGGCAAATCATCTGTAATATTTAAATAAAACAACCATTGGGCCACGATATTGTATCGCCTTAATATATTGTGATGAGTATATACATGATAGTAGACCAAATAGCAGAATATCACTAATACTGTCAAGTTATGAGGCACTAGTAGGTCGATGTGCGTCTTATTACAATATCATTGGCCGACATCCGTCATAAAAGCCAACTCAGCGGCAATCACCGTCTATGACCTCGACAACTAAACAAACACGGGAGATATACAAGCATAAATCCACCAGAATGCTCCATGATCTATGTAGTGGAGGCATCAAATGTCTACTAATACAATTGTAGATAGAGCAAATACACCGAAGAGGCAAGAAAGAAAATCGCCACCGGCTAACACAAACACGCCAGAAAAGCCTGACGCAGTACCGAGAGGTCCCGACTCTTGCGCGTAAGTTTTAGAATTACCGCTCTTACCTACTTTCCTGTTTGCAATACACAGTGGTATACAGGCCAAAAGGGGGGACGAGAAACCGAAACGTCTCCGCATTTATCGCCATGAGGATTCTGTACACGGAACCCGGAAGTGATGTCACTTTCGGTTCCATTTGTCACGATTCTTCGGACTCAATTGTAGTTCCTATCTAAACATTTCCTTTCTTTAATTTAGGAATAACCACCGTGCCTACAATCTTTTTTCTTTTTAAACCCACATTAGCGCTCCAGTCTATATATCCCCAAATATGTTACAGGGATAACAAATATAAAAAAATGAATCTAATTGTGTCGTAAGACTATTAAAAATTCATCGGAATAGTGGGAATTGTAGATCCTGATCAAAACATGATCAGGAAATCTGATTTCAGCAAAAAATCCAAATTTAAGGACTGTATAGCTCTCTCACATATATAAGGAGGACATGACGAAACCATGTATAAAACCAACATGCAGACTGTGTCTCTGAATCTCTCATCAATAGTATTTGTGATATCTCTGTAACACAGATCCCTGTGTATAATGATGTTAAAGAGAGCACCATGGGATATCCTCATTAAATCCTGTAAGATGGCTTTTCATACGAAACACCCATCTTTGTTCACTCTTAAAGAGGACTCTGTCCAATGGCCCCATGTTAATATCGTATCTGGGCTTGCCAATAATGACCCATGTAAAGTAATCTTCTGTGTGGCCTTTTTCAAGAAAGTGTTTCCTCATCCGTGTATTGTTTTTTTTACACCGAAAAGCACTACGGTGTTCCACCATTCTGTGTTTAACTTTGCAGGTGGTGATCCCAATATATATTAATAAGCAGGGACAGGTGATCATTTATACTACTCCGCTTGTGTTACAGTTGGTATGGGAATTCAATATCCAAGGTGTTTGAAACCCCATATCCAATAGAGCCACACAGATCAGGAGCCACACGGAAAATGTCCTGTCACAGGGGACAGGCCCCACAATGTGCTCTGTCTAGCTGCTGGCTGTATCTGTCAGGGTCTAGTATGGACTAGAAGATCTCTAAGATTACCAATCATTTTAAGGGCAAATACTGGTCTCTCCAAGGTCAATGACCTTGAATTCAAAATGTGCCAAGATTTACAAATGGCTTTTTTGATATTGTCAGTCAAGTCGCTAAAAGTGGTCACACAAACCATTCTTTTACTAACTGGTTTCTCAACAGGCTCCAAGAGCGCTTCTCTGTGGTTATTGCGTGCTCTCTTAGCTGCTCCATGTACTAAATGGGATGGATAATTGCTGGCTAGTAATTCCTCACTCAGATTCTTAGCATGATGTTTATATCTGGTAAGTTCAGTACAATTACGCTGTAATCTCAAAAATTGACCTATCAGCAGATTGGTCAATAACGCACGTGGATGAAAGCTGTGATAGTCGAGTAATGAATTCCTCGCCATAGGCTTTTGGTATAATTCTGTATAGATTTTCCCATTTTTGGGATATAGCCTAAGATCTAAATATGACAATTCTGCAATGCTAGCTTCACCAGTAAACTTCAGATCATTATCAAAGCAATTCAGACAATTGGAGAAAGCATCAAGAGATCTCTGGTCACCTTCCCAGATGACAAGAATGTCGTCTATATAGCGTCTCCAAAGTTTGAGTTGGAGTTGGAACGGATTAGTGCTGGAATAAATATACTTGGCTTCGAAACCATGCATATAAAGATTAGCCATGCTAGGGGCACAGGTGCTGCCCATCGAAGTTCCCGTAGGTTGCCAAAATAGATTGACCTCGAAGCTAAAAAAAAAATTCTTTAAGGGCCAACCTGGCACATCGCATGATAAATACGTTGGGTGTTTGGTCCTCACGTGGATGACACTCAAGCAGATGTTCTATGGTTTCCTGAGTGTCATCCTGCGGAATATTGGTATATAGTGACTCAACATCATATGTCACCATAATGTTAACCATGGTGTCAAAAGGGACAGTCTCAAGTAAAGAAAGGACATGTTTGGTGTCCTGTAGATACGATGGCATATTGGCTACTATTGGTCGAAAAAAATGATCCACAAATCTGGAAAGTGGTTCTAATATAGAACCAATTCCTGACACAATAGGTCTGCCAGGAGGTGGTCTTTGTTCTTTGTGGATTTTGGGAAGACTGTAAAATGCCGACACCTTCGAATTTTTCTGAATCAAAAAACCAGCCTCACTCTTTGTGATGCCTCCGCTACATAGATCATGGAGCATTCTGGTGGATTTATGCTTGTATATCTCCCGTGTTTGTTTAGTTGTTGAGGTCATAGACGGTGATTGGCGCTGAGTTGGCTTTTATGACGGATGTCGGCCAACGCTATTGTAATAAGACGCACATTGACCTACTAGTGCCTCATAACTTGACAGTATTAGTGATATTCTGCTATTTGGTATACTATCATGTATATACTAATCACAATATATTAGGGAGATACAATATCGTGGCCCAATGGTTGTTTTATTTAAATATTACCAATGATTTGCCTCAAGATCTGCTATGTGAATGTGTTTAAGAATGAAGATCAATATACATGCTAGATATTGATAAAGTTGTGTTTTTAATTATATAGAATCACTACATTTAGGTTCCTGTGATGCGCTCATACAGGACCACCTAAAGGATGAGGTAGACGATCATTTTGAGACCGGTGAGAGTGAATAATTTTGGTACACTCTCACGTATGCAGGTGGATGACACATTGGTTTACACATGCACTGGGTGTTGGTGGTTTACATATGTGATATCTTTTATATTATGATACTGAATGTATTCTGTTTACTATTACAGATTACAGACCAGATTGCAGCTGGTCCTATGATGTTCCATATAAATCAAGTATGGTATTTATAATTTGTGCATATTAACAGCAGAGTGACATGATTGTGGTCCTGATGAATGCCTACGAATTCAACTCACGTAAGGCAGAAACATGTTGACCTAGTCAAATAGGGAACATCCATATCCCTATTCCTCATACTGTTTTTTAACTCTATCCGCTTGGGCAAGCTGAATAAATTAATGTGTCCCTTGTAGAGATAGTTTTAACTCACCTTTTTTGTATTATTTTTGCACTCTGCCCCTCACTCATATGCACATTGTAGGATAAAACACCTCACACTCCTCTCCTGCGGGAGAGTTGTAGCCCACACTGTGTACCTTGCGGACACAGTGTGCAAGAGGTAACCCAATGATGAAGCATGTCATCTCGGTGAGTGAGGGTTCTCGTCTTTATAAATAAATATTTTTTCCATCATCTAAATCATTTTTTACACCCTTGTCTTTGGACGTACATTTAGGTATAGTGGACATACCATCCGGTTACTTGTTGTGAGATTGAAAAAAAACCTTTTGCCAGACGCAAACTTCTACACAAACGGCACTACTAGGATAGGCCCTGGGCAGCCCAGAGGAGAGGGTGCAGTGTATTTAAAAGCTAAGACATGTACTCTTAAGTTCTACCTGTCCTAGTAGTGAAAAATCCTTACATTCATTTTTTCACTATTGAAAGGCCTACCTCTAACACAGACTAACATTGGAATTACCTCCTTACATTTAATAAGCTTTAATGTCCAAATGGGAGCAGGTAACCAGTTCATGTCTGGTGTCTTTTGGAATTGTAATGCAAAATCCTAACTTATGGTGAAGTCGTATTTTGAATTACAATTTTGAAAATGAAACTTTTGGAAAGTTGGCATTTTCCTGCCTTAGCTATTTAGTGCTGGTAGCCTGTACCTGAGTCACAAGACTGAGTATATTTGACTATTGAGGTTTGTGTATTCCTCTTAGACAGCAACACACAATAGGGAGCTTAGGTGTGCCTGGATGGGCCATCACTGGAAGGATAGGAGGGAGCTGCTGGGCACAGCCCCACTTATACCAGAATAGGCTATGTTCTGCCTACACACAAAGGGTTGCATACCCCCTGTAGTTGGTTTGGAACCAGGACAGGGAAAGGAGGATCCCTGGAGACTTCAAAGGGAAACCTCTAGAAGTTTTTCCCCACTACAAAGGCACAACTGGGTATAAATAGTGGACCACAGACACCACTTCTTCAGTACTATTCTAGACCTGTGCATACTCTGCCAGGAAGGACTGCTGTGCTGTTGAAAGGACTTCCACTCTGCTGGATTCCTGCCGTGCTGTGCTGACCTGCTGTCCACTTGCCTGGGTGAGGAGGACTAGACATGCATCTCTTGAACCCACAACCCAAGAGAGACTCAAAGGGCTAGTTGGCTGGCTTCCTGACCTGAAGCCTCTGGGACACAACAGGCTTCCAGCAACCTTGCACCTACACCTGACTCTGACATCTGTGAGTCCACCCTGCAAAGTAGGGACAACTGAGTCCTGGACCCTTGAAAGTGGGTATCCTCTGCTGTGTGGAGTAACCCCATGCAGAGGTGACACTTTGCCGCTACTGCATGGATCGGAACTTCCACAAAGACCCACATTGCAACACAGCATATCGCCATATAAGAACCGCTGCTGCACAATGCATCTTCAGTGCAGGCCCTCGCATCAGTCGTCGACATTAGTCTCTACAACAATGCCAGACTCTGCATTGCAACTCCTCTTAACCAAGACATCGCCTCGACTGAGCAACACATCTTTGACACCGGACTTCACATTTCAAGCCCTTATCGATGGGATATTCGCCAAAGACGAAGGTCCTCGCAGCACAGCCTCGCCGCATTTAAGAACCAGCACATCGCTTTGGCTGGCCAAAGCAGATCCTTGCTATGCTCCAGAAACTAGGATTTAAGGTTCTCTGTTAAGCTGGCCTAACTAGGTCCCTGTAGCCAGTCCACGCACCATAATTTGACACCTTTTGGCGCTATTATTACTAAAACATTTTAAATAAAATATCTCAGTTTCTACTGATAGGGTTTAGCTCCACTCAACCAGTAAACCAATTTCTGGTAGAGATCAACTGTGTCAACGGCATCTGAGAGGTCCAACAATATTGAGAGGCAAAGGTCATCTTCATCTGTGATCAAGAGGGCATCATCTGTGATGTGTAAGGTGGCAGTCTCCGTGCCACTGTGACTTCGCTGTCGTAGAAGGGTGGTGTAAGCTACTTCTATCCCTTTCTTCAAACTAAACCATATTCATCTGTGGCAGCCGGTCACCTAAGGTCTCAAATAAAAGACATACAGTATAGGGTGGATTCTGCTGGATTCTGCCTTTCGCATGTGTTAGCGGGTCACTGCACTGATGGTACGGGGTGGTTCAAGTTGTAACTAGACCTGGTGTAGTAGTTAATTGGCTCGGCCTTTAGCTGGCATGTTATTAGAGTGGCCGGATCTTTCCTTTAGATATGGGATTAGGCACTATGTCTAGCTCTGTTAAGAGTACTCAAATGTTCTTTGGGTTCCTAAAATAATATTTTACCTGGCACGGTGGCCCCCAGTTCCAGGCTACCTATACCTATGCTCCCCTCTCTGTTTACAAAAGATCAGTTTCTCATTTTCACATTCCAGCTGAGGTTTGTTTGTTCAGATGTGGTTTATCTGTTTAAGGGTATTCCCTTTTATATCTTCTGATATTTTTCTTCCCGATTCCCTGCTCCCTCTGGAATGGGCCAGTCAGTGATGCTTTATTATGATCTACATTGTGATGCTTGCTGTGTGTAGTGGGGATCAGTCTATTCATTGGTGCAATAGATGCAGTGGTTATTGATATGTAGGATAGTCAGCCATGGGTGGTAGTTGTCTAACACAGGGTAAATAGTCAGTCCTGTGTGACAGAAGCATGGTAAGAATAGCTGGCAACTAGACTACAAAAGTTTAGTTCTAGAATCATGCCTGGGGGTAATGAGTCAACCCTTCAGGAGAGAAAAAAGGTAGGCAAAGATCATTTGCTTAAGGTATCTATTGTACAGTTAGAAATTGACACAATATTAGATGCTCCCTAATTAGCTAGCTTATTGAGGATGTTATACATACTGAAGACCATGAGAGGTAGTTGCTGCCTTCCTATAATCCATGATGCAGGGAACTGAATTCATAGTTTGGTAGATGATGTGGATTACAATAGTCGAGCAAAAGACAGGGATGTGTTGAGGATGCTAAGAAAGGCAATTCAAAGCCAATTGCACCCAAGTAGGTAATGCAAAGCTTACAAAAAAGCAAAAAAGCCATACTACTCTAAACATATTAAAGAGCCAATCACCTTAGGAAAAGGGTCTTCCTTTAGCAAATGATCTAAACCAATTAAACTAAAAAGCAGTCCTTGAGTGAATCAACAACACTGCATGCACCAAAAGACATTTTTTTACTCTAAAATTATGAAAATAGTATAAGCAATTACGAACAGCATTCACACTCGTAACACCACCTTCACAGTCAACATCAAGAATAAAAGCTCCGATGGAAGCCTTGGGCGCCACCAGTCTGCCACTAAAGATTACAGCGTATAATCAAATGGTTGGTCTGTGCATTTAAGGCACAAGCCTAATCCGTGGCATTATATGGATCTAAACAATGGGGCTCCAATAACATGGGTAATTTAAAGCTCCTGAAAACAAATGTCTTAAAAAGCTGCTAGTTACCATCTAATTCACCAATAGGTTCTCTGCTTTTGGATTTGGGGATCTGGGAAATTGCAAAGTTGAGACAGCTATTATACTGATTTCATATATGGAAGAATCCAACTTTGATCTTCTTTTATAAAGCTCTTCGGAAAATATGGATATTACTAGGGCATGTATCTCACCTGCTTTATTTATATCCGATGTATGTTTGAACGACTGGGTATTTCTAATTTCTGGCATTATCCAGATTCAATATATTTCTCATCCATATGCCTTCTAAAACAGTCTTATTGGACTTTTGTCACATGCCTTTCAAGAGGCGGCTTCAAGCAGTGGCCAAATCGAGACCTTATCTATTAAATCTATTGCATCCTTGGATTTTCTTTTTAGATGAGATAGAACCGCAGATGGCTTTACTTATGAAATTTTAGGCTCGTCATTTTACCATTGGCCGCATTTACTTGTAAATGGCTACTGGATATTCCCTACAGCAATCAGAGTTTGCACTGAAACCTTACGGAAGAATATACTTATCATTTTCTACTATTTTGTCTGCCTTGTTATTGACTCAGGTCAAAGTGGATTATCATATACTTATAGAATATGGGTTTTAGAAACTAGTTAATTGCATAGTGTATTCTCAAAACTGGCAATTCAGGCTACTCAGTTTTAGTGACATCTCATTTTATACCCTCCACCGGGAAAATCAGGTCAAACTATTGAACAATTGCTATATGAATAACACCCTATAATGTATTATGCTACAATGATATATTAAATGTAGTTTTTAAATCTGCTTTTTGCTTCTATTTTCTGATATTTATATATTGTAACATATTGGATATCGTGTTTTATTAATTTGGCTGGATGAAATGTATTATATTGAATGTTGCCATCTGTTGCCTTTGTGTTCTCAGCATGTGCACTATATTTTATGGCTATATCCATCCGAAATAAACTCGATTGATACTGATGAACGTAACAAAATATCTGTGACATGCCAAGAAACGTGAACACATTTATCACTAAGAGCCAAGCACAGGGCAGATAAAACATCTCTTCATAACCTTCTTCCTGAAGGAAGTTAAAGACCTAAAGATTCTTAATCAATTAGAACCTCCAAAACCAGACTGACAGCAAGCAGAAATTAAGTAAAAAGACAGCTTAAAGAAATTGCGTTATACCATAATATGTTACAAATCTGACTGAGGTTACTGGCTAATACTAGGAACAATAATCACTCTGTCCAACACAGGGGAAATCCTGCTCATTTCTCCGGATGAGCATAACTGGAAATCTTAATTAATACTCTTGACCTTTTTACAGCGTATAACTTTCAATACAGAAACAAAAACTTAAGAGAATGACTGTATACTTCTGCAATGACGCCTACATGTATACAATAATTTCTCCAAGACCACGATCAAGAAATCTTGAGTGTGCTGGGTCTGTTAGGTTCAAGTTGCATCTTTCTATTTCTAAATGTGCTGTTAGCAAAGTTGATCAAGCATGACAAAAGTATGCTAACGGTATGCAAGTTTAAGTATGGCCGAAGAAGGAACCAGGAAACAAAAAAATCAAATGCTTACATAAGGCATGGTGAATAAAATAGAATTACATATACCCACGCCTGGCTACAACTGAAAGCATGGTAGTAGGCTGGGATAAAGTAATGGACCTCCCTTTCAAATGATAATTAACATTGGCCCTCTGGGCCCTCTCCAACTCCAGCTTAGAATGTTGAATCTGACATCGCCTTTGCACCACAAGTAAATGAAGTGAATACAAACACAAGCTTCCAATTCTCATCATTGATGTAGCTCAATTTTCCTAAAGAACAAGTTACTTACCTTCGATAATGATATATCTGTAAGAAACATTAGTAGTGATAGATTCCTTACCTTAGAATTACCCCCAGGCATCAGACTGGATCCGGAAAGTTTTCGTCAGCAGTACACCTGCGCGTCGGAAGGTGGCGTCGTGCGGCTCCGCGTCCGTCATTGGCGTCGTGGTCACCGAGATGACGTCGAGGCAGCTACTTAGAAGCCGCCCACAAGCGCTGAGGCACCCCCATGATGAAGCATGACACCTCTGGTGTGTGAGGGGAACCGTCCTAAAAAGGGAATTCCCTATTGTGCGTAACAGTACACTTAGCTATCCGCTGAATAACCCCCCCTAGCCAAACTGGACCTGGGAACACCTTTTTTGTGATATTATGAGTGGGAAGCCGGTTCTCTCTGGTCCTTAAATCTCCTCAAGCCCCCCTAGTGTGAGTCACAAGGAATTTATCACTACCTGTTTCTTTCAGATAAACAACCATTACAGAGATCCACCAAAATCTTTGGCAATGGTTCAATATATGTCCGAAAGATCATGCAATATGCACACAGCTGTGCCATGAGGCCATTTTGTTCAACCTTCCAGTTAACTCAGTGGACTTGACACATGTTAGCCTACTGGAGGAGCTCTGTGATAACTTTCTGTCCCACAACCAGCAGAACAAATGCTCGGCTGAACAGAGATAACCCACGCCTCAACTGCACAGGATGACTTACTGCCTGCTCACCATGCTATGGGGACACTGACAATTTGCACAACTTAGTTCAGGTGTCTCCAACCAGTCGTTCGCAAGCTTGTAGACACCTTCAGAGTAGCTCCCAGCCTTGAGTTCATTTTTAAATAAACTCAGGATCACATTTCCTTTCAACTTTCAGTGAAGGATGTGTTTTTTTTTTACATTATCATCACCAGGCTGCAGATAGCAGGGCCTGATAATGAGCAGTGCTCACTTAAATTTATGACCCAGGCTGGGGTACAGAGGTGAGGAATTGACATCCTGAGGTATTTAACTCTTAAATAAAAGATATTGCCAATTCAATATTGAAGCATGATAACAAAATTATGTTTCTGAATGCTTTTAAATGGGAGAAAATTACAATGAAAAGTTACCTTAATGGTTAAGTTAAGTCTTCATTTTAATTTTCCACCATTTCAAAGTGTCGCATTTATAAACAACAGACCTTTTCTCCCAGTGGCCAGTAGACACTATGCCAAATGTACAACTGAAAAATGCAGTAATTTTTTTAAATGGCAGAAATTTAAAGTGAAGAAAAATATTTCTATGAAACATGAAGTCTTAATGTTTTTCTCCACTTTCAATTAAACTAATTAAGTCTTAATGTTTTATGGAGCATTTTTCTTCCCTTTAATTCCTCCCATTAAACACATGCCTGTATTTTTTCAGTTATAAATCTGGCACCGTGTCTACAGGCCACTGGGAGCAAGATGCCTGCTGTGTATAAATGTGACACTTGGAAATGGGAAAAATTGAAATGATGAGTTTTATGGAATCCATATAAATATAACTGTAACACTTCAACTTAATGTTCTCCCATTTCAAAGTGTCATCTTTACACAATGTAGGCATCCTGCTACAGTGTCATATTTATAACTGAAAAATAAAGCCATTATTTTAAGTGGGAGAAATTGAAAACGCTGAAAAATGTTCCATATCATGGACATTTTTGCAGAATATTTTTCTGCACTTAAAGTTTTTCCCATAAAAATAAATGGCTGTATGATTGTGCTATACAGTTAATAGAGCTACATATGGAAAATGGTAAGTCTTGTGCCCCAAGTACATATGAAACAGGTTCTCAGTCACCCTTACACACATATTCCATTCATACGCACACATGTTGTTACATCCCCAAAGACCACGATCCCACTGACACACATGGCAGCCCTGTCAGAGTGCCTCTAGCCAAAGTATTTTTGTTGAAACCATAGTATCTAGCTCTATGGACATTAGGCTTAGTCAATGAAGTTTGGTTTGGGGGTGTCTGATAACAATGCACATGTTGCTTAGCCTCCAGTAGCTCACGTTGATTTTCACCGATCAGAAGTAGCCCTCACTACAGAAAAGGCTGGAGACCCTTGGCTTAGTTTATGTAGTAAGACGCTTGTCTTTTTTATTTTCACCCTGGGAAAGGGGTCTATGAATTTGTTTACTTGACTATGATTTGCCATCTTTAGTGTTTGGTGGGTTAGGACATGTTATAGGTATAAAATGAATGTGTGTTTTATGATACAGGTGCTGTGTCCTTGTACAATATGGCCCGTGTCCTTCAAGGATGCAATGAAGACTGCATAAAATGGAGCATCCCCTCAAAGTTGCTTTGTGGATTTGTGCTTTGCCACACTTTTCCCTCTGAAGTAATACAAAGTCGTGAATAAGGGTGTAGGGAATCTACATCAGGTTTCCTATCAGGTTGAGAAGTGTTCCAGAGAGTGAACTAAAAGAACCATTTGTGATATCTTTGGTTAGTGTACCCGAAGGATACTTAGCAATAAGCTGCCATGAAAATCTATGATGTGCTTCTAGCCCACTCTGCATCTCCGACCATCTGCAGTTTCCCACCAAAGTGCATTGTCTCAGACAGTTTGGAAATTGCAGAGATCTACCTAGGCAAGTCTTAACTTCCTTCACGAGAGTAAACAGTCTCCTGAGTAATAAACAAGCCTATGAAGTGCCACTCTTCTTTGGTCAGTTGCTACGTCTGTACTTAGCCTGGATAGACCACCAGTGGACCCAGTTCTAAAGTAGGCAGGAACCTCACTGCACCACTTCCCATTGAAAGACAGCTTGTCTCATGAGTAAATTGCTACATTACATACCTAGCGTAAAATACAGGACCCATAAACCTTCTTGGATGATGCCGAAATATTAAACTTTTGGTGCACATTGCATCATCACAGACTTATGTAGGAGTGCCAGAAATGTGTACATCTACACTATTTCATGCCCGCATTAAACAATGCAGACCCAATATGGTTTCACCCTTTTGCAAAACTAACACAGCTACTCTATTGTTTACCCAGATCACAGCTATTAGTTTGGTTGCAATTTAAAACTTTGATCTTAGGACTTCACAAATAGCACAGGTGATGCTGGATTAAAAACGATGTATACAACACAATAACAAATGCTTAATACTTATGGAAGAAGTTACTTAACCTTGGTAACCCTCTTTCTGGTGAATATTCCATTTAACCACAGACTCTTCACCTTGGGAATATCCCTAGGCGCCAAACTGGATCCAGAAATTCAAAAAGCAGTGCTCCTGTGTGCCGGCAGAAGGTGCAGTGTGGCTCCGCATTAACCTCGTTCCACTCTGGCAGTGATAAATGGAGTCACATAGTAGTGCCAACCATGCATGCTGATGTCTGTTTCTTTCATAAGATTATCTGCCCATCAATGAATTGTAAGAACCAGTATGCAGATGCCTAAATTCGAACCCTTTTAGATGAAAAAGGAGACTATTTCACAGAATGGGAAGGTGGAAGGGTGGTGAGGAATCTGCAGGTAGATAGAGATGAGTGTTACAGAAGGTAAGTAACTTGTTGTTCTGACGGATACTTTTAACTGCAGATTCCACACCTTAAGAACAGATACTAAAGCGGTACCTTCACAAGGGGTCTGTGAAATGGCTCAGATCAAAAACTTCTGCAGGGCCGAATTGGCAATAAGCCCTTCCCAATGGAACTGGCTGTCAAGGCAGTAGTGTTTCATGTGTGCACTGATGCCCACATAGCGACCAGACATATATCCAGGGCAGACACTCTGTTCGCCAATGCAGTACTAGCAGTCTTAACTCTGGTAGAATGAGCTCTTTGGCCTTCTAGTGGTTGCTTCTTAGCCATTGCATAGCAGATCCTAATACAGAGAACTATCTATCGGGAGATGGTCCGTGTCTGTACTGTCTTGCTCTTCTTTACACCAGAGAACCGCACACAGAGCTAATCATCCACCTAATGTTCCTTGGTACGATCTATGTAAAAGCTCATCTATATCCTCGGGTCCAAGCGATGGAGTTGATGAAGGTGCACAAAGAAGTTCAGAAGAGTGATGGCTTGTCTGACATGAAAAAGCTTCACCATCATCGGTTGGAATACTGCTTGAATTCGTAACACCAGTTTGTCTGGGAAAAGGTGGTAATAGCAGGCTTTATGGAGAGAGCCTGAAGCTCAGTCAATCAGCATGCTAATGTCAAGACAGCTAGAATTACTTTTTTTAAGGTGAGGAGGCACAACGAACAACTGAGCATTGGCTCAATATGTGTACACATGGGGAAAGTGATGACTAAATTCAAGTCACACAGTGGCATCACAAAGGGTTTTGGCAGAAACATATGTTGCAAACCTTTTGGAAAACACACCACACAGGTGATATATACAAGGACACCTGGTCCGGCGAACATAAAGGACCGACAAATAATCTTTAACAGTGCCCACCACAGGTTATTGCGGGGACAAAATCAAAACAAACATCAATACATCAAACAGTTTAGCCTGCATCAGGTCGATCTGCTGGGTACTGCACTAAGTCACAAACTCATCCTAGCATCCAGCATACACCAATTTCGTGGATGGATGCCTGGCTGGCAGGATCAGATCAACATCTTCAGGAGCAAGATCAAAGGAGATAAACTGCTGTCAATCATTCTCCATGCATGGAGGTGTAGATTGCTCAGGCTAGGGAGCAAGGCCCTGCCCTGCTGTGTGAAGGAATATCCTCCGGAAGCAGCAGCCTTATTGGAGGACAGATTCTCAGGCCTTGAGGTTTCGGGTACCACACTCTCCATGCCCAATCCAGAGCCACCATAATGACTTTGGCCTGGTCATTACTGATCAAATTCTGAACTTGGGGAAGGAAAGGCAGTGGTGGGGAGGCTTACAGAAGGTCACTGCATGCAAAATGATTCTGAGGGACAGAGAGTACTAGGAAACTGTAAAGGACAAAAGTGTGGACACTAAGCATTTTTGACAGTGGCTAAGAGAACAAGTCAGGGTCCTCCCAATTGCTGTGCCACCTCTGGAAGGAACTACCATTTGTGATCCACTAGGTGTCAGCAGCTGAGCTAGTCAAACAAGTTACTTACCTTCGGTAATGCCTTATCTGGTAGAGACTCTATCTAGCTACAGTTCCTTACCTTAGAATTATCCCCAGGCGCCAGACTAAATCTGGAAATGTTTCATGAGCAGTACCCCTGCTCACCAGTAGGTGGCGTCGTTCGACTCCATGTGGTGTTGTCCGTGCCAGAAGTGACGTGCGTGTGCCTATATGTGCCACTCCAGTGCACGGACATTGGTTTCTTCACGCGACTTTCCACGCCAGGAGTGTGGAGCCATGAAGAACACTGGTTTGGAAAACTGGGGCCCTGAAAGGGGAATAATCTTGTCCGTAGAAATCTGCTTGTAGAGCAGGGAGGATGGATTGGGCAGTAAGGATTCTGCAACTAGATAGAGTTTCTACCAGATAATGTGTTACTGAAGGTAAGTAACCTGTGCATCTGATAGTGACTTCTAGCCTCAGATCCCCTACCTTAGAATAGCTATCCAAGCAAAACCTCCACGGAGGTAGGGCTGCAAAGCAATTTCACACCAAAAAGTCTTGCAGGGCCGAACAGGCAAAGCGCCCATCCCTACAGAGTTGCCCATGTTGCTGCACTGCAGATGCGCAGGACTGGAACTTAGCGCGCTAACACAGTGGTCGCAGCCTTGGCTCTGGTGGAATGACCACGCAAGACCTCAGGGCTTCTTGGCCAGTGCGTAGCAGATTTTAATTCAGAGCAAGATCCATTGGGAGACGGTTAGCTTCTGCACAGCCTTCCCTTTCTTGACTCCGACATAATCCACTAAGAGTTGGTCGTTCACCCGAAAATCTTTTATGCGGTCAAGGTGGAACGACAACGTACTTTTTGGGTCCAGTCGATGGAGTTGTTCCTCTTCCTTAGAGGGATATGGCGGAGCATGTAAGGTAGGCAGGGTGAACGACTGGCCTATATGAAAGGGAGTGACTACTTTTGGAAAAAAGGAAGCTCTAGCGCAAAGAGCCAGCTTGTCTGAGGAGAGGGTTAGGCATGGAGGCATAGATGATAAGGACTGGAGCTCACTGGCCTTCCAGGCAGATGCTATCACCCTTATCAAGGCTATCTTGATGGTAAGGAGCTTCAGAGGACAGTTATGCAGCAGCTCAAAGGGAGCACACATCAGAAATGTAAGTACAATTCTGAGGTCCCACTGAGGCATGAAAAAGGTTGAAGGTGGAAACGTATGTTGGAGCCCTTTAAAAACGAATTTATGACAGGGGATTTGAAGAGGGATGGATGATCTGGTAACTGCAGGAAGGCTGAGATGGCAGAAAGATAGCCATTTAAGGTGCCCAATGCAGAGCCCTGATGGGTAAGACAAAGCATAAACAGAAGGACCTGAGAAAGGGGAGCTGAAAGAGGGCCAATTTGCTTTTCTGCAGTCTATGCCACAAACATGCCCAAGTGTCATCTTGGTGGAGGGACTCCTGACTGCAAAGATAACATTGCAGACTTCGGTTAACTGTCGCCAGTCAATCTCCACACATGAAGGCGGAGTGTTGACAAGTTCCAAAGGAGAATCCTCCCCTGCTGCTGTGACGGAATATACTCGGGGCAGTGTGATCAGAGGAGTGACGGCTATGCTCAACAGCTCGGAATACCAAACTCTCAGAGCCCAGTCCGAAACCACAAGGATGACTTGGGTCCAGTCGTTCCTGATCTTCTTGAAAACTCTGGGCACAAGTGGTATTGGTGGAAAGGCACACAAGAGGCCAGAGCTCCACTTGAGACAAAAAGCATCTCTCAGTGAGAGGTGCCTTGGAAACTCCAGTGCGCAGAACTGCGGACATTGTGTGTTCTCAGTGGTGGTGAACAGATCTATTCAAGGCTCTCCCCACTGCTGAAAGAGACCTTGCAGCACCTCTGGATGAAGACGCCTTTGTGAGGCATTTTTGGCTGAGTTTGTCAGCTCTGGCATTTAGAGAGCTCACCAAGTGTTAAAATACCAGGGATATACCCGGACATTCCAGCCATGTCCAGCACCTCTTGACAAAGGGTCCACGACCCCACCCCACCCTGCTTGTTGCAGTAGCACATGGCGGTGGTGGTGTCCATGAACACCTGCACTAGCTGTAAATTGATGGAGGGTAGAAAGGCTTTCAAAGCCAGCCGGATCTGGACCATGGTGGAGATTCCCCTGATGCTGTGCACACTAGAACTTCAGATTCCACTGCATAGCTCGCATATGCTAGTGGGCATGTGTCACAGGCAGAAGGCCATGAGGCCCAGCAGCTTCAGAGTCCGTCTCACCAAGACCCAGAACAGAGGCAGAAATGTCAGTATCATAGCCTGAATATCCAGGACATGCCATTTGAGAGGATAAGCCAGAAACTGCACTGTGTCCAGAACAGCTCCGATGAAAGGGAGCATCTGAGAGGGAGTCAGGTGTGACTTCGGCACATTACTAATGAACCCTAGCGAGAGCAGGAGGTTTGCTGTAGTCTGGAGGTGGGAGACGACTGCCTGGGGTGAGCCCACCTTCAACAGCCAGTCATTGAGATAGAGAAAGACTGGTAACCCTGATCTCCACAGATAAGCTGCAACCTACGCCATCACATTGGTGAAAACCCAGGGGGCGCTCATAAAGCCAAAGGGGAGCACAGAAAACTAAGTGCTCGTGTCCCACCATGAACCACAGGTAATGTCGGCAGGCAGGCAGGGCGGGATTGTGGAAATATGCGCCCTGCAAATCCAACACCAGCATCCAGACTCCCGGGTCCAGGGCTGACAGGACTTGAGTGAGTGTGAGCATTTTGAATTTCTCCTTTTTAAGGAAATAATTCTGGTCTGGGTGCAGGTCTAGAATAGGACGAAGTCCTCCATCTTTTTCCAGAAAGCAGCAGGAATGACAACCACTACCTGCTCTAGCATCAGCACCTTCTCTATTGCTTCCTTGGCGAAGTAAGGATAGATGATCATCTATCAGCCTGTCACAAATGGGTGGCATAGGTGGAGAGGTAGTCAAGAATGGGAAGGAGTAGCCCCTTCGGACAATCTGGAAAACCCAGTGGTCTGATGTGATTGACCTCCACTGGTGCAGGTGATGGCATATCCTGCTTCCCACTGGTTGTCCATGATGGTTGGAGGGAAAACTAAAAAGGTTTGGAGGCTGTGACTGCAGAGAGGTGGTGGACTGGTCCAACCTCTGGCTGGCAGTGCTGAGTCTGTCTTGTCTCCGAAGAGGCAGGAGCATGGACATACCCTGAAAAGCCAGTTGTTGTCAGCCAGGCATGGTGCCCTAAGGTCACTGACTAAGAAACCACTCTGCTTGGCGAGTCAGCTGCACCCAGCCCACATCTGATCATAAACTTGACTGCATCTGTCCCGCCTGCCATAGCTTGGAAGGCTATGGTCCGGGCCGCCTCCAGATCCATGGGCATCACCTGCACAACCGAATCCGACAGTGCATGGGAGTAATGACCCAAAAGGCATGTGGTGTTCACAGACCGCAGTGTCAGGCTAGTGGAAGAAAACATTTTCTTGCCTAAGGTGTCTGGCCTCCTGGATTCCCTATCCAGTGGAGTGGTGAGAATGCAGCAGGGTTTACACAGGAAGTGGAGGCTTGCACCACTAACCTCTCCAGGGTAGGGTGTTGCATGAGGAAATCAGGCTCCCCTGCGGCGGGGCAATGGTGGTGGGCAATTGTTCTGTTCACAGGAGCCCCTGTGCTGGGCTCGGAACAGGTCTCAAGCCGGAAGTCCATAAGGACAACATTAAAAGGGAGAAGGAGCTACGAGGTGGTCACTCCTGGCTGAACCACCTATGTCAATACGTTAGTCTTGACAGCCACTGAGGGCAGGCTAGGTCCAGGACCTTGGCCACCCTTCTCACCACCATAGTAAAAGAAACACCCTCCTCTGTTGCCACGGTATGAGGAGAGACCATGCCAGTATCTGGAGAGGTCTCCAGGTGTCTGCCAATTACTCACACCAGTCCACCTTGGGGTCTAAGGCTGGTATTCCTCAGGGTCCAGTGGCCCTTCCTATTCCTCCTCAAGTCCCAGCCCATATGAATAGGGCTCAGTCTCTGGTCTGGAAGGGAAGGATCCAGTCGCCATCTGGCAATGCCCTCCTGCTGCGTGCAGGAGTCGGGGATGAGAATGGTGATGGCGCAAGGAGCGTCTACTTTGGGGCAGGTTGAGGTGAGACAACTGATGCCAGTCCGGATCTATCTGTGGATACAAGGAGTCTGACTGGTGCTGGGGGTAAACAAGCCAGCGAGGAACCAGAAGGGGCCCATCCCGAACCTGCAGGAGTCATAGGAGGGCCAGTGGGGACGGGTCACCCAAATATGAGGTGCATGGACTCATAAAATTCACAGAGTTTGTGGGGGGGGGGCACTCCGGCTCACGGAAACTCAGAGAGGCACAGAGCCAGCCCAGACGCAGGCTTAACTGCGGAGTAAGACCTTGAAGGATGACGCTCCCTCAAATAGTCGGATGGCGTCGACAGATGAGGTGAAGTCGAAGACATCTTCGATTGCTTACTTTTCTTCTTTTTGTGGGGCTTACCCGAATGCTCAAATTACTTTGATTGCGACAAAGATCGATGGCTCCGCAACCAAACCCGGAACCTTCCTCTTGACCAGGATCAAAACCATTGCAGCATCGAGCGGCAAGCAGCTCCCTCAAGGCACTGGAGAGCATGGCATGGCGGTCAACACAGGTATTCGTTTCATGGTCGCACTCCAGGTACCAGAGGCAAACAACATGCAGGTTTGTCACCAACATCTGCAGATGACTGGCGAAGCAATGCTGGAAGTCAGCTTTCCTAGTGGACATCCCTGCCACACCTTAGGAGTCCAGGAGACAGATCTAAAAACACATTGACAAAAAGTGAGAAAAAGGTCAGTCAAAGAATTACACAGGGTAACTCCCTCTGGATCTGTGCTGACTGGCACAAAAAGAAAAGAACTCACATCAGTGCGCTAGGGTAGAGGCTTTATAGGCACCACGCACATCACTTCTAGTGCGGATGGCGCCGGCGATGCCACATGGAGCCTACCAGCGCCTCCTACCAGCGGCCAGGGGTGTAGGTCATGAAATATTACCAGATCCAGTCTGATGCCTAGGGATAATTCTAAAGTAAGGAATCCGTGGCTAAAAGTCTCTATCATATCGCCCTGGCAGCTTAAGATCCCACCAGGGGTTTTACGGCCAGGGAAACACCGTGACTGATCAGCCAGCTACAGAGCCTCCTAGCAAAGTACCCAAACCTCACCCTGCACATGGCAGTGTTTTTGTCCGTGAGACTTTGAACCAGCTTGCCCATGATGGTCCAAAGGAAGGCCTTCAATACTACGTGAATTATATGCAGAAACAACAGATTTATGTAGAGGGGGACTTTGCCCGAGATCAGAGTAATCTGATCAACACCTCTCCCAAATGGCCTCCGCAACCAAGTAGTAATATGACAGTCACCATCATCAAGTCTGGATGGGGAAGGGGGTGGGGTTCTGCCTCTGGTCCAACTGCAATTAGGCAGCCACTGAAGCAGCTCTTATGCAGTCTCCTCCAACACCTGGATGGAATCGGACAGGTTCCCCTGGTTCTGGGCCCACTAAGACGTTAGATCCCAGGGCAGAACCTGCATGTGTCATCAGGAATGATCAGGAAGAAGGATGCAGGAGGAAGCAGGCCAAGAGGTCTTAAAACCATCCTTAATGAGACCCAGGACAGAGGCTGAAACACTGGGATCATAGCCACAATGTCCTAAACTAGTACATTCACGGACATACCCAAATGCGCACAGTATCCAGGATGGCTGCAATGAAAGGGAGCCTCTGCAAAGAAGTCAGTTGTGACTTTGGCAGGTTCGTTGAAAACCACAATATCAGGAAGTTCACTGTAGTATTGAGGTGGTCTGCAACTGGCTGTAGCAAGCACGCTTTTCACAGCACGTCATCGAGGAAGGAGAGACTGGTATCCCAGACTTCAGAAGATGGGCAGTGACCACCATCATCAACTTTGCAAACACCCTAGGGGCAATAGTGCCCCTTGGAATAATTAGTGCCTGTGGGACTGCAGACTAGGAATGTGAAAATAGGCGTCCTTCAAATCACACACATCCATCCAGTCTCCAAGATCCAGGGCAGAAAGAACCTTAGCCAGCGTGATCATCTTGTATTTGTCCTTGCACAGGAAGGCACTGAGAGGGTGAAGATCTAAAATGGGATGAAGGCCTCTGTTCTACTTTGGCATGAGGAAGTAGTGGGCATAACATCCAGTCACTATGTTCGAGGCTGAACCCTTCTCTATGGATCATTTGGCTTAAAGAGCGTCCACATCTTGTTGCATAATAGACAGATGATCCATTGAGAGCAGCGCTGATGTACCTGGCAGGTATGGTGGCTTGAAAACAATAGACCCGTTGAGCAATTTGGAAGACCGACCTGTCAAATGTAATGCTCTTCCATCTTGACAGGATGGGGCTGACCTTGCCACCTACCAGACAGCTGTGTGTCACTAAGTGTGCATTAAAGAGGTTTGGAGTTGTCTGGGGGGAAGGGGGCTAGGGTGTTAGCTGCTCTTGATAGCCTGTTTGTCGTCAGTTGGACCCACAGCCCAGACCTCGAAAAGGTCAAGCTGAATTTACTTAAGACTCAAAGCAATTGACAGTGTTCATTACACCACAAGCCCTGTACCAATTCAAAAGAATGCCCTTTGGGCTGGCATCTGCAGCCTCTGTTTCAGGGAACCGTGTTTCACATTTTCAGGAATATAAATGATTTAGTAAAGTGCTTTCAAGATGATATTTGAATATTTTCTAGGAATGAGAAGGAACACATACAAGACCTTTCTGAGGTGTGCATTAGATTAGAGAACCATGGTCTGACCTTCAAGGCATATAAATGTAAAATGTTAAAAAAAAAATCTTATGAATATCTAGGTCAAACTTTTTCTGGTGATGCGGTGGTCCCAGAAAAATCAAATTTAGAAGCAGCACCTGTTAACAAGGAGCAACTGCTTTCTTTCGCTGGCATGCGTGAGTACTATAGCAAATTCATTAAGTTATTTTGCTACAAAGATTTAACCATTGAGGGAGTTGAGACACAAAGCTGATTTTGTTTGATTGGAAAGACAGCAGTTAGCATTTGAAAACAAAGATTGAGACTGTGGAAGCGGCCACGCTGAAGCAATTTTTCATAGGAAAGGAGTGTATAATCACTAAAGATGCCAGTATGCATGGTGTGGGTTGTGGGTGTGGGTGGTGTATTGTCCCAGAGGTATGGTAAATATTAATGGAACTCAGTATTTGTGTCACAAACATTAAATGACACTCAAAGAAGGTAAGCAGTGATTGAGCGGGAGTTGGTGGCGTGTGTATGGTCTATTTAACACTTTAGAAACTATGTGTTGAGCAGCAAATTTATCCTGAGGACGGACCATAAAACATTAGTTAACATTTTGTCTCCCGGCGGGGATGGAATTCCACAGTGCGTATTGCCAGGTTCACTTCAAGCTTGCAGATATATACATTCAAAACTGATGAAAGAAGTGCTGTGAGTTAATATGATATGGCAAGCCACCAAGAAATAAGTGTTAGAAGGTTGGCTCAAATGCAAGGAGACGGTATCAAATTTTTTACCCATGTTCAAGGTGGCAGAGGAGTTATAAATTGAGAGAGATTTGTTATTCAAAAACAGAAAATGTGTTCCTCCGAGTAATGTGCAGGAGATGATTCTCAAGGTGGCCCATAGAGAGCATCCAGGGATGTCGACTATGAAACGTCTTGTGCATAATTATTTTTGGTGGCCTGGAATGGACAGAATGGTTGACAGGACTGTGAGGGAGTGTGCGTCAGCAGTGAGAAGATTTTGAAAGTAAGTACTGCTCTGCTAAAGTCAGTGGAGTGGCCAGAGTTTCCTTGACAAAAGACTGCATTTGATATATCTGGTCCATTTAATTTCCTTCTTCTGTACACACATTTTGCATTAGTTCTTATTGATATCAATGCTAAATGGCTGGAGGTGAATTGGTGTCACAAACTTCGACCGATACAGTGACTGAATTTTTCAAAGAAGTGGCAGGGAAGGTTGCCCATTCGTTATAGTGACTGACAATGGTGTACAATTAAGGTCCTCTGAGATGGAATCGTTCCTTAAACATTGTAGGATTAAGCATGGGACTACAGCACTACATGAACCTCATGCGAACGCTCAAGTTGAAAGATTCAACCGTGTTTTGAAAGGCTATATTACTGAAGCACACAAAGGTGGAGGCGATTGAAAGAATTCCTCGAGGGGACAGTTGATGATGTACCGTATAACTCCACACACTACTACTGAGGTCAGCCTTTTCAAGTTGTTCAAAGATAGAAATTCTGTTTCAAGTTTGTGCCCACTGTGGTTCAAAATAGAGTGTGGAAGAGAAATGTGATTTGGAGGAATTGTGGAAAGAGTGAAAAGGAAGGAAAATAAAGCCAAAGAAGTGTATGATGCCAAATGGAATGTGAAAGCACACGAGATCAAAGGGGGAGATTGGGTCAGAATTCTTAAACCAGGATAGGGGTAAAAGGGTGTTTCTAAATTTGGTAAGATCAAGACTGAGAACTGCACCTACACACTTTAGGATTGTACAGAGCAATATGTAGGCACTCATCCGCAGCTAGGAGGCGGAAGAAAAAGAAAATTGTTGCCAATAAACTCATATTTGTTTTTATGAATCTAGTATGCTGTAGCACGTTCCCGTAAATCATTGACTGTAAATGTCACCATGAAATAAATTGGATATCAGGCAGAAGAATTTACAAAGAAAAAAAGCAATAACATTCCACAAAAACATTTCTACTACTAAACTAGAAAAATCGCCGGTGGCCCTGTGCATGTTTTGTAGTGGCGTGTGATCAACAAACAAGAATATAAAGGTCTGAATTATGACTTCTGGTATTTTACTGTAAATATGAGCCATTGTGCCAGTCGCTGGTGAAAGATGTAATTTAGTGTTAGCAATCTGCCCTGTACTTTTCCACGAAAGATAGACAAATATTTTAACACATATTTAAAACATCTCCAGAATCGTTCTGAGATTCCCGTCTTTGGGGCATCATTAAACAAAATATATAACCCTATGTACTTTTCACATAATAACATTCTGCCGACATATTGTGGTATTTGGAAAATGTACAAACTCAAGAAGCAGCACTGTGTACTGACACATTTAAGTGAAATAAAAATAGAGTTAAGCACAGTGAAAATGGCAACAAGTAACTAAGTAATAATATTTATGTGTCATCGTCGGTAAAATTTTTACATTAAACTAAGAAATAACAAACATAATAGTGATTTCAAATAATAACAAAATTACATTTTGTGATTATTGACCTTGGTCTGCAAAAATGCACGTTGGCCACAGACTCAAACATAAATACATATATACATATACATACATACATATAGATACAAGCATACATATATACATAGAACTACCCCTCCTGTTACCTCCAGTAAGTCCCACACAGTGGGAGTGCTAAGAGGTCTTCGAAGGCCACCCCCCCCCCCTTTCTCCACCACTCTGCAAACACGCCTTCTGACTCGCTACTGGTTGGGGGATGAAGTTCACTTTACTCCTGATGGACTTTGGGGGCCAAGAAGCCCTCATGGTACCTCCTCTAAGTCTTACACAGCGGAATTCCTAAGCGCTGGTTGGAGGCCCTGCCCCCTTTCTCCACAACTCTTCAAACGTGACTACTAGTTAAACAGGCAATTGTAATGCAATAGGTCTCGCATTTGCGAGAGTTAAAGCTATTGGCGTTGTAAATGTATACGTTTTTTGTAATGCAGTGGATGTACATTGTGTGTAGTGGAATTATGTGGTATGTTGTGCAGTGAAATTATGTGGATAGAAAGTATGTAGTATTTAGTGTATAGGAATTATGTGGAGTGGGATTGTGTGTTCTGGGGAGTGATTATGTGGTATGGCAGTCTGTCTCATAGTGTGTTAACCTTCGGTTTAGACTTCCTCGTTTCCATACAAGCTAAACTAAAAACTCAGTGAGACACAAAAAAAAGCAACCACAGATGGAGTACTTCTGGACCTAGTCAGAGGTATGAACAGGTCCACTGGAATTATGCAACTGTTCAGCCATGCCAATTTTTGCATAATTATAATGTTTCCGCATTTGCCACATTATCCATCATCTAGCGCATGATCAGCAGATTTGAACAAAATAAAACTGTTCAAATGTTACCAAAAATGCTGTGACACGTGTTACAGCATGGTGGAAGGCCCTTTGCAAAGCTGGGATGGTCACCTGTTACTTATTGCTAAATGTGGGTGTTAAATTGGTACTAATGATGCGCAAACCTCTCTTGCTTCTTTCTGCCCATCTCTTGCATTTCTCTTGCTTCTTTCTGAACCTCACTTGCCTCTTTCTGCACCTCACTGTTTTCTTTCTTTCTGCACCACACTTGTCTCTTTCTGCACTGCTCTTGCCTTTTTCTGCACCTCTCTTGCCTCTTTCTTCAGATTACTCTCTTCTTCCTGCACCTCTCTAGCCTCTTTCTGCACCTCATGCTCTTCTTTCTGAACCTCTCTTGCCTCTTTCTCTACCTCTCTTGCCTCTTTCTGCACCCAACTTGCCTATTTGTGCACCCAACTTGCCTATTTGTGCACCTCACTTGCCTCATTCTGCACCTCACTTGCCTCATTCTGCACCTCACTTGCCTCTTTCTGCACCTCACTTGCCTCTTTCTGCACCTCACTTGCCTCTTTCTGCACCTGCCTTGCCTCTTTCTACACCTCATGTGCCTCTTTCTGTACCTCACTCTCTTCTTTCTGGACCTTTCTTGCATCTTTCTATACCTTTCTTCCTCTTTCTGCACTTCTCTTGCCTATTTCTGCACCTTCCTTCCTCTTTCTGCACTTCTCTTGCACATGAAATCACCCGGGCACTACCCTTGCACTCATCCAATCACCCAGACATTACCCATGCACTCATCCAATGAGTGAGGCACAAAAAGAAAAGAACTCACATCAGTGCGCTAGGGTAGAGGCTTTATAGGCACCACGCACATCACTTCTAGTGCGGATGGCGCCGGCGATGCCACATGGAGCCAAACAGTGCCTCCTACCAGCGACCAGGGGTGTAGCTCATGAAATATTACCAGATCCAGTCTGATGCCTAGGGATAATTCTAATGTAAGGAATCTGTGGCTAAAGGTCTCTATCAGATCGCCCTGGCAGCTTAAGATCCCACCAGGAGTTTTACGGCCAGGGAAACACCGTGACTGCTCAGCCAGCTACAGAGCCTCCTAGCAAAGTACCCAAACCTCACCCTGCACATGGCAGTGTTTTTGTCCGTGAGAACTTGAACCAGCTTGCCCATGATGGTCCAAAGGAAGGCCTTCAATACTACGTGAATTATATGCAGCTCCAACAGATTTATGTAGAGGGGGACTTTGCCCGAGATCAGAGTAATCTGATCAACACCTCTCCCAAATGGCCTCCGCAACCAAGTAGTAATATGACAGTCACCATCATCAAGTCTGGATGGGGAAGGGGGTGGGGTTCTGCCTCTGGTCCAACTGCAATTAGGCAGCCACTGAAGCAGCTCTTATGCAGTCTCCTCCAACACCTGGATGGAATCGGACAGGTTCCCCTGGTTCTGGGCCCACTAAGACGTTCGATCCCAGGGCAGAACCTGCATGTGTCATCAGGAATGATCAGGAAGAAGGATGCAGGAGGAAGCAGGCCAAGAGGTCTTAAAACCATCCTTAATGAGACCCAGGACAGAGGCTGAAACACTGGGATCATAGCCACAATGTCCTAAACTAGTACATTCACGGACATACCCAAATGCGCACAGTATCCAGGATGGCTGCAATGAAAGGGAGCCTCTGCAAAGAAGTCAGTTGTGACTTTGGCAGGTTCGTTGAAAACCACAATATCAGGAAGTTCACTGTAGTATTGAGGTGGTCTGCAACTGGCTGTAGCAAGCACGCTTTTCACAGCACGTCATCGAGGAAGGAGAGACTGGTATCCCAGACTTCAGAAGATGGGCAGTGACCACCATCATCAACTTTGCAAACACCCTAGGGGCAATAGTGCCCCTTGGAATAATTAGTGCCTGTGGGACTGCAGACTAGGAATGTGAAAATAGGCGTCCTTCAAATGACACACATCCATCCAGTCTCCAAGATCCAGGGCAGAAAGAACCTTAGCCAGCGTGATCATCTTGTATTTGTCCTTGCACAGGAAGGCACTGAGAGGGTGAAGATCTAAAATGGGATGAAGGCCTCTGTCCTACTTTGGCATGAGGAGGTAGTGGGCATAACATCCAGTCACTATGTTCGAGGCTGAACCCTTCTCTATGGATCATTTGGCTTAAAGAGCCTCCACATCTTGTTGCATAATAGACAGATGATCCATTGAGAGCAGCGCTGATGTACCTGGCAGGTATGGTGGCTTGAAAACAATAGACCCGTTGAGCAATTTGGAAGACCCACCTGTCAAATGTAATGCTCTTCCACCTTGACAGGATGGGGCTGACCTTGCCACCTACCAGACAGCTGTGTGTCACTAAGTGTGCATTAAAGAGGTTTGGAGTTGTCTGGGGGGAGGGGGCTAGGGTGTTAGCTGCTCTTGATAGCCTGTTTGTCGTCAGTTGGACCCACAGCCCAGACCTCGAAAAGGTCAAGCTGAATTTACTTAAGACTCAAAGCAATTGACAGTGTTCATTACACCACAAGCCCTGTACCAATTCAAAAGAATGCCCTTTGGGCTGGCATCTGCAGCCTCTGTTTCAGGGAACCGTGTTTCACATTTTCAGGAATATAAATGATTTAGTAAAGTGCTTTCAAGATGATATTTGAATATTTTCTAGGAATGAGAAGGAACACATACAAGACCTTTCTGAGGTGTGCATTAGATTAGAGAACCATGGTCTGACCTTCAAGGCATATAAATGTAAAATGTTAAAAAAAAAAAATCTTAGGAATATCTAGGTCAAACTTTGTCTGGTGATGCGGTGGTCCCAGAAAAATCTAATTTAGAAGCAGCACCTGTTAACAAAGAGCAACTGCTTTCTTTCGCTGGCATGCGTGAGTACTATAGCAAATTCATTAAGTTATTTTGCTACAAAGATTTAACCATTGAGGGAGTTGAGACACAAAGCTGATTTTGTTTGATTGGAAAGACAGCAGTTAGCATTTGAAAACAAAGATTGAGACTGTGGAAGCGGCCACGCTGAAGCAATTTTTCATAGGAAAGGAGTGTATAATCACTAAAGATGCCAGTATGCATGGTGTGGGTGGTGGGTGTGGGTGGTGTATTGTCCCAGAGGTATGGTAAATATTAATGGAACGCAGTATTTGTGTCACAAACATTAAATGACACTCAAAGAAGGTAAGCAGTGATTGAGCGGGAGTTGGTGGCGTGTGTATGGTCTATTTAACACTTTAGAAACTATGTGTTGAGCAGCAAATTTATCCTGAGGACGGACCGTAAAACATTAGTTAACATTTTGTCTCCCGGCGGGATGGAAATTCCACAGTGCGTATTGCCAGGTTCACTTCAAGCTTGCAGAAATATACCTTCAAAACTGATGAAAGAAGTGCTGTGAGTTAATATGATAAGGCAAACCACCAAGAAATAAGTGTTAGAAGGTTGGCTCAAATGCAAGGAGACGGTATCAAATTTTTTACCCATGTTCAAGGTGGCAGAGGAGTTATAAATTGAGAGAGATTTGTTATTCAAAAACAGAAAATGTGTTCCTCCGAGTAATGTGCAGGAGATGATTCTCAAGGT
Organism: Triturus cristatus; assembly: GCF_964204655.1. Lineage (NCBI taxonomy): Eukaryota > Metazoa > Chordata > Amphibia > Caudata > Salamandridae > Triturus > Triturus cristatus. Next base: position 584,878,182 of record NC_140591.1, on the reverse strand, counting down.
GGCCCATAGAGAGCATCCAGGGATGTCGACTATTAAAAGTCTTGTGCATAATTATTTTTGGTGGCCTGGAATGGACAGAATGGTTGACAGGACTGTGAGGGAGTGTGCGTCAGCAGTGAGAAGATTTTGAAAGTCAGTACTGCTCTGCTAAAGTCAGTGGAGTGGCCAGAGTTTCCTTGACAAAAAACTGCATTTGATATATCTGGTCCATTTAATTTCCTTCTTCTGTACACACATTTTGCATTAGTTCTTATTGATATCAATGCTAAATGGCTGGAGGTGAATTGGTGTCACAAACTTCGACCGATACAGTGACTGAATTTTTCAAAGAAGTGGCAGGGAAGGTTGCCCATTCGTTATAGTGACTGACAATGGTGTACAATTAAGGTCCTCTGAGATGGAATTGTTCCTTAAACATTGTAGGATTAAGCATGGGACTACAGCACTACATGAACCTCATGCGAACGCTCAAGTTGAAAGATTCAACCGTGTTTTGAAAGGCTATATTACTGAAGCACACAAAGGTGGAGGCGATTGAAAGAATTCCTCGAGGGGACAGTTGATGATGTACCGTATAACTCCACACACTACTACTGAGGTCAGCCTTTTCAAGTTGTTCAAAGATAGAAATTCTGTTTCAAGTTTGTGCCCACTGTGGTTCAAAATAGAGTGTGGAAGAGAAATGTGATTTGGAGGAATTGTGGAAAGAGTGAAAAGGAAGCAAAATAAAGCCAAAGAAGTGTATGATGCCAAATGGAATGTGAAAGCACACGAGATCAAAGGGGGAGATTGGGTCAGAATTCTTAAACCAGGATAGGGGTAAAAGGGTGTTTCTAAATTTGGTAAGATCAAGACTGAGAACTGCACCTACACACTTTAGGATTGTACAGAGCAATATGTAGGCACTCATCCACAGCTAGGAGGCGGAAGAAAAAGAAAATTGTTGCCAATAAACTCATATTTGTTTTTATGAATCTAGTATGCTGTAGCACGTTCCCGTAAATCATTGACTGTAAATGTCACCATGAAATAAATTGGATATCAGGCAGAAGAATTTACAAAGAAAAAAAGCAATAACATTCCACAAAAACATTTCTACTACTAAACTAGAAAAATCGCCGGTGGCCCTGTGCATGTTTTGTAGTGGCGTGTGATCAACAAACAAGAATATAAAGGTCTGAATTATGACTTCTGGTATTTTACTGTAAATATGAGCCATTGTGCCAGTCGCTGGTGAAAGATGTAATTTAGTGTTAGCAATCTGCCCTGTACTTTTCCACGAAAGATAGACAAATATTTTAACACATATTTAAAACATCTCCAGAATCGTTCTGAGATTCCCGTCTTTGGGGCATCATTAAACAAAATATATAACCCTATGTACTTTTCACATAATAACATTCTGCCGACATATTGTGGTATTTGGAAAATGTACAAACTCAAGAAGCAGCACTGTGTGTTGACACATTTAAGTGAAATAAAAATAGAGTTAAGCACAGTGAAAATGGCAACAAGTAACTAAGTAATAATATTTATGTGTCATCGTCGGTAAAATTTTTACATTAAACTAAGAAATAACAAACATAATAGTGATTTCAAATAATAACAAAATTACATTTTGTGATTATTGACCTTGGTCTGCAAAAATGCACGTTGGCCACAGACTCAAACATAAATACATATATACATATACATACATACATATAGATACATGCATACATATATACATAGAACTACCCCTCCTGTTACCTCCAGTAAGTCCCACACAGTGGGATTGCTAAGAGGTCTTCGAAGGCCACCCCCCCCCCCCCTTTCTCCACCACTCTGCAAACACGCCTTCTGACTCGCTACTGGTTGGGGGATGAAGTTCACTTTACTCCTGATGGACTTTGGGGGCCAAGAAGCCCTCATGGTACCTCCTCTAAGTCTTACACAGCGGAATTCCTAAGCGCTGGTTGGAGGCCCAGCCCCCTTTCTCCACCACTCTTCAAACGTGACTACTAGTTAAACAGGCAATTGTAATGCAATAGGTCTCGCATTTGCGAGAGTTAAAGCTATTGGCGTTGTAAATGTATACGTTTTTTGTAATGCAGTGGATGTACATTGTGTGTAGTGGAATTATGTGGTATGTTGTGCAGTGAAATTATGTGGATAGAAAGTATGTAGTATTTAGTGTATAGGAATTATGTGGAGTGGGATTGTGTGTTCTGGGGAGTGATTATGTGGTATGGCAGTCTGTCTCATAGTGTGTTAACCTTCGGTTTAGACTTCCTCGTTTCCATACAAGCTAAACTAAAAACTCAGTGAGACACAAAAAAAAGCAACCACAGATGGAGTACTTCTGGACCTAGTCAGAGGTATGAACAGGTCCACTGGAATTATGCAACTGTTCAGCCATGCCAATTTTTGCATAATTATAATTTTTCCGCATTTGCCACATTATCCATCATCTAGCGCATGATCAGCAGATTTGAACAAAATAAAACTGTTCAAATGTTACCAAAAATGCTGTGACACGTGTTACAGCATGGTGGAAGGCCCTTTGCAAAGCTGGGATGGTCACCTGTTACTTATTGCTAAATGTGGGTGTTAAATTGGTACTAATGACGCGCAAACCTCTCTTGCTTCTTTCTGCCCATCTCTTGCATTTCTCTTGCTTCTTTCTGAACCTCACTTGCCTCTTTCTGCACCTCACTGTTTTCTTTCTTTCTGCACCACACTTGTCTCTTTCTGCACTGCTCTTGCCTTTTTCTGCACCTCTCTTGCCTCTTTCTTCAGATTACTCTCTTCTTCCTGCACCTCTCTAGCCTCTTTCTGCACCTCATGCTCTTCTTTCTGAACCTCTCTTGCCTCTTTCTCTACCTCTCTTGCCTCTTTCTGCACCCAACTTGCCTATTTGTGCACCCAACTTGCCTATTTGTGCACCTCACTTGCCTCATTCTGCACCTCACTTGCCTCTTTCTGCACCTCACTTGCCTCTTTCTGCACCTCACTTGCCTCTTTCTGCACCTCACTTGCCTCTTTCTGTACCTGCCTTGCCTCTTTCTACACCTCATGTGCCTCTTTCTGTACCTCACTCTCTTCTTTCTGGACCTTTCTTGCATCTTTCTATACCTTTCTTCCTCTTTCTGCACTTCTCTTGCCTATTTCTGCACCTTCCTTCCTCTTTCTGCACTTCTCTTGCACATGAAATCACCCGGGCACTACCCTTGCACTCATCCAATCACCCAGACATTACCCATGCACTCATCCAATGAGTGAGGCACAAAAAGAAAAGAACTCACATCAGTGCGCTAGGGTAGAGGCTTTATAGGCACCACGCACATCACTTCTAGTGCGGATGGCGCCGGCGATGCCACATGGAGCCAAACAGCGCCTCCTACCAGCGACCAGGGGTGTAGCTCATGAAATATTACCAGATCCAGTCTGATGCCTAGGGATAATTCTAAAGTAAGGAATCTGTGGCTAAAGGTCTCTATCAGATCGCCCTGGCAGCTTAAGATCCCACCAGGAGTTTTACGGCCAGGGAAACACCGTGACTGCTCAGCCAGCTACAGAGCCTCCTAGCAAAGTACCCAAACCTCACCCTGCACATGGCAGTGTTTTTGTCCGTGAGAACTTGAACCAGCTTGCCCATGATGGTCCAAAGGAAGGCCTTCAATACTACGTGAATTATATGCAGCTCCAACAGATTTATGTAGAGGGGGACTTTGCCCGAGATCAGAGTAATCTGATCAACACCTCTCCCAAATGGCCTCCGCAACCAAGTAGTAATATGACAGTCACCATCATCAAGTCTGGATGGGGAAGGGGGTGGGGTTCTGCCTCTGGTCCAACTGCAATTAGGCAGCCACTGAAGCAGCTCTTATGCAGTCTCCTCCAACACCTGGATGGAATCGGACAGGTTCCCCTGGTTCTGGGCCCACTAAGACGTTCGATCCCAGGGCAGAACCTGCATGTGTCATCAGGAATGATCAGGAAGAAGGATGCAGGAGGAAGCAGGCCAAGAGGTCTTAAAACCATCCTTAATGAGACCCAGGACAGAGGCTGAAACACTGGGATCATAGCCACAATGTCCTAAACTAGTACATTCACGGACATACCCAAATGCGCACAGTATCCAGGATGGCTGCAATGAAAGGGAGCCTCTGCAAAGAAGTCAGTTGTGACTTTGGCAGGTTCGTTGAAAACCACAATATCAGGAAGTTCACTGTAGTATTGAGGTGGTCTGCAACTGGCTGTAGCAAGCACGCTTTTCACAGCACGTCATCGAGGAAGGAGAGACTGGTATCCCAGACTTCAGAAGATGGGCAGTGACCACCATCATCAACTTTGCAAACACCCTAGGGGCAATAGTGCCCCTTGGAATAATTAGTGCCTGTGGGACTGCAGACTAGGAATGTGAAAATAGGCGTCCTTCAAATGACACACATCCATCCAGTCTCCAAGATCCAGGGCAGAAAGAACCTTAGCCAGCGTGATCATCTTGTATTTGTCCTTGCACAGGAAGGCACTGAGAGGGTGAAGATCTAAAATGGGATGAAGGCCTCTGTTCTACTTTGGCATGAGGAGGTAGTGGGCATAACATCCAGTCACTATGTTCGAGGCTGAACCCTTCTCTATGGATCATTTGGCTTAAAGAGCCTCCACATCTTGTTGCATAATAGACAGATGATCCATTGAGAGCAGCGCTGATGTACCTGGCAGGTATGGTGGCTTGAAAACAATAGACCCGTTGAGCAATTTGGAAGACCCACCTGTCAAATGTAATGCTCTTCCACCTTGACAGGATGGGGCTGACCTTGCCACCTGCCAGACAGCTGTGTGTCACTAAGTGTGCATTAAAGAGGTTTGGAGTTGTCTGGGGGGAGGGGGCTAGGGTGTTAGCTGCTCTTGATAGCCTGTTGGTCGTCAGTTGGACCCACAGCCCAGACCTCGAAAAGGTCAAGCTGAATTTACTTAAGACTCAAAGCAATTGACAGTGTTCATTACACCACAAGCCCTGTACCAATTCAAAAGAATGCCCTTTGGGCTGGCATCTGCAGCCTATGTTTCAGGGAACCGTGTTTCACATTTTCAGGAATATAAATGATTTAGTAAAGTGCTTTCAAGATGATATTTGAATATTTTCTAGGAATGAGAAGGAACACATACAAGACCTTTCTGAGGTGTGCATTAGATTAGAGAACCATGGTCTGACCTTCAAGGCATATAAATGTAAAATGTTAAAAAAAAAAATCTTAGGAATATCTAGGTCAAACTTTGTCTGGTGATGCGGTGGTCCCAGAAAAATCTAATTTAGAAGCAGCACCTGTTAACAAAGAGCAACTGCTTTCTTTCGCTGGCATGCGTGAGTACTATAGCAAATTCATTAAGTTATTTTGCTACAAAGATTTAACCATTGAGGGAGTTGAGACACAAAGCTGATTTTGTTTGATTGGAAAGACAGCAGTTAGCATTTGAAAACAAAGATTGAGACTGTGGAAGCGGCCACGCTGAAGCAATTTTTCATAGGAAAGGAGTGTATAATCACTAAAGATGCCAGTATGCATGGTGTGGGTGGTGGGTGTGGGTGGTGTATTGTCCCAGAGGTATGGTAAATATTAATGGAACGCAGTATTTGTGTCACAAACATTAAATGACACTCAAAGAAGGTAAGCAGTGATTGAGCGGGAGTTGGTGGCGTGTGTATGGTCTATTTAACACTTTAGAAACTATGTGTTGAGCAGCAAATTTATCCTGAGGACGGACCGTAAAACATTAGTTAACATTTTGTCTCCCGGCGGGATGGAAATTCCACAGTGCGTATTGCCAGGTTCACTTCAAGCTTGCAGAAATATACCTTCAAAACTGATGAAAGAAGTGCTGTGAGTTAATATGATAAGGCAAACCACCAAGAAATAAGTGTTAGAAGGTTGGCTCAAATGCAAGGAGGCGGTATCAAATTTTTTACCCATGTTCAAGGTGGCAGAGGAGTTATAAATTGAGAGAGATTTGTTATTCAAAAACAGAAAATGTGTTCCTCCGAGTAATGTGCAGGAGATGATTCTCAAGGTGGCCCATAGAGAGCATCCAGGGATGTCGACTATTAAAAGTCTTGTGCATAATTATTTTTGGTGGCCTGGAATGGACAGAATGGTTGACAGGACTGTGAGGGAGTGTGCGTCAGCAGTGAGAAGATTTTGAAAGTCAGTACTGCTCTGCTAAAGTCAGTGGAGTGGCCAGAGTTTCCTTGACAAAAGACTGCATTTGATATATCTGGTCCATTTAATTTCCTTCTTCTGTACACACATTTTGCATTAGTTCTTATTGATATCAATGCTAAATGGCTGGAGGTGAATTGGTGTCACAAACTTCGACCGATACAGTGACTGAATTTTTCAAAGAAGTGGCAGGGAAGGTTGCCCATTCGTTATAGTGACTGACAATGGTGTACAATTAAGGTCCTCTGAGATGGAATCGTTCCTTAAACATTGTAGGATTAAGCATGGGACTACAGCACTACATGAACCTCATGCGAACGCTCAAGTTGAAAGATTCAACCGTGTTTTGAAAGGCTATATTACTGAAGCACACAAAGGTGGAGGCGATTGAAAGAATTCCTCGAGGGGACAGTTGATGATGTACCGTACAACTCCACACACTACTACGGAGGTCAGCCTTTTCAAGTTGTTCAAAGATAGAAATTCTGTTTCAAGTTTGTGCCCACTGTGGTTCAAAATAGAGTGTGGAAGAGAAATGTGATTTGGAGGAATTGTGGAAAGAGTGAAAAGGAAGCAAAATAAAGCCAAAGAAGTGTATGATGCCAAATGGAATGTGAAAGCACACAAGATCAAAGGGGGAGATTGGGTCAGAATTCTTAAACCAGGATAGGGGTAAAAAGGTGTTTCTAAATTTGGTAAGATCAAGACTGAGAACTGCACCTACACACTTTAGGATTGTACAGAGCAATATGTAGGCACTCATCCACAGCTAGGAGGCGGAAGAAAAAGAAAATTGTCGCCAATAAACTCATATTTGTTTTTATGAATCTAGTATGCTGTAGCACGTGCCCGTAAATCATTGACTGTAAATGTCACCATGAAATAAATTGGATATCAGGCAGAAGAATTTACAAAGAAAAAAAGCAATAACATTCCACAAAAACATTTCTACTACTAAACTAGAAAAATCGCCGGTGGCCCTGTGCATGTTTTGTAGTGGCGTGTGATCAACAAACAAGAATATAAAGGTCTAAATTATGACTTCTGGTATTTTACTGTAAATTTGAGCCATTGTGCCAGTCGCTGGTGAAAGATGTAATTTAGTGTTAGCAATCTGCCCTGTACTTTTCCACGAAAGATAGACAAATATTTTAACACATATTTAAAACATCTCCAGAATCGTTCTGAGATTCCCGTCTTTGGGGCATCATTAAACAAAATATATAACCCTATGTACTTTTCACATAATAACATTCTGCCGACATATTGTGGTATTTGGAAAATGTACAAACTCAAGAAGCAGCACTGTGTGTTGACACATTTAAGTGAAATAAAAATAGAGCTAAGCACAGTGAAAATGGCAACAAGTAACTAAGTAATAATATTTATGTGCCATCGTCGGTAAAATTTTTACATTAAACTAAGAAATAACAAACATAATTGTGATTTCAAATAATAACAAAATTACATTTTGTGATTATTGACCTTGGTCTGCAAAAATGCACGTTGGCCACAGACTCAAACATAAATACATATATACATATACATACATACATATAGATACCTGCATACATACATACATAGAACTACCCCTCCTGTTACCTCCAGTAAGTCCCACACAGTGGGATTGCTAAGAGGTCTTCGAAGGCCACCCCCCCCTTTCTCCACCACTCTGCAAACACGCCTTCTGACTCGCTACTGGTTGGGGGATGAAGTTCACTTTACTCCTGATGGACTTTGGGGGCCAAGAAGCCCTCATGGTACCTCCTCTAAGTCTTACACAGCGGAATTCCTAAGCGCTGGTTGGAGGCCCAGCCCCCTTTCTCCACCACTCTTCAAACGTGACTACTAGTTAAACAGGCAATTGTAATGCAATAGGTCTCGCATTTGCGAGATTTAAAGCTATTGGCGTTGTAAATGTATACGTTTTTTGTAGTGCAGTGGATGTACATTGTGTGTAGTGGAATTATGTGGTATGTTGTGCAGTGAAATTATGTGGATAGAAAGTATGTAGTATTTAGTGTATAGGAATTATGTGAAGTGGGATTGTGTGTTCTGGGGAGTAATTATGTGGTATGGCAGTCTGTCTCATAGTGTGTTAACCTTCGGTTTAGTCTTCCTCGTTTCCATACAAGCTAAACTAAAAACTCAGTGAGACACAAAAAAAAGCAACCACAGATGGAGTACTTCTGGACCTAGTCAGAGGTATGAACAGGTCCACTGGAATTATGCAACTGTTCAGCCATGCTAATTTTTGCATAATTATAATTTTTCCGCATTTGCCACATTATCCATCATCTAGCGCATGATCAGCAGATTTGAACAAAATAAAATTGTTCAAATGTTACCAAAAATGCTGTGACACGTGTTACAGCATGGTGGAAGGCCCTTTGCAAAGCTGGGATGGTCACCTGTTACTTATTGCTAAATGTGGGTGTTAAATTGGTACTAATGACGCGCAAACCTCTCTTGCTTCTTTCTGCGCATCTCTTTCATTTCTCTTGCTTCTTTCTGAACCTCACTTGCCTCTTTCTGCACCTCACTGTTTTCTTTCTTTCTGTACCACACTTGTCTCTTTCTGCACTGCTCTTGCCTTTTTCTGCACCTCTCTTGCCTCTTTCTGCAGATTACTCTCTTCTTCCTGTACCTCTCTAGCCTCTTTCTGCACCTCATGCTCTTCTTTCTGAACCTCTCTTGCCTCTTTCTCTACCTCTCTTGCCTCTTTCTGCACCCAACTTGCCTATTTGTGCACCCAACTTGCCTATTTGTGCACCTCACTTGCCTCTTTCTGCACCTCACTTGCCTCTTTCTGCACCTCACTTGCCTCTTTCTGCACCTCACTTGCCTCTTTCTGCACCTCACTTGCCTCTTTCTGTACCTGCCTTGCCTCTTTCTGCACCTCATGTGCCTCTTTCTGTACCTCACTCTCTTCTTTCTGGACCTTTCTTGCATCTTTCTATACCTTTCTTCCTCTTTCTGCACTTCTCTTGCCTATTTCTGCACCTTCCTTCCTCTTTCTGCACTTCTCTTGCACATTGAATCACCCGGGCACTACCCTTGCACTCATCCAATCACCCAGACATTACCCATGCACTCATCCAATGAGTGAGGCACAACGCTTGCACTAATCCATTCACTGAGGCACTTATCTTGCCTCTTCACAGGGAGGTTTTAGTAAGGAATTAGCAATTAAAAAACCTTAGAAAGTCACTGAAAAAAACACAGGTTTCAGGGACATTATAGCTGCCATTTCACTTGTACAAAACCAGAGAAATTCAACTTGCGTCCCAGCAATGCACTGCTGATGACGTCACATATTACATCACTCATGACATGGTCAGTGAAATCACTGATGACACCTCAAATTACATAGCTGATGACATCACTGATGACATCATCCACATAAACTCTGATGCACCTACTCACACCCCAATATAACCTTTCATCCATCCACTCCAAATTTCAGAATACCATTCTTGAAACCACTGACACACCAATATCAGTATGTAAATACTCACTTACTTATTCATAGGTCTACATACACATCCACTCACTCACCCATACAGGCTCTCATACAGCCAGTTACTCACCAATACAGCCGCTGAGATATCCACTCATACACCGTCAGTCACCCGTAGAGCTACTCACACATCTACTCTCTCACCCAAAGACTCAATCACACAGCTACTTACTCACCCATATAGAAAAACCCACACACTCACTACTCATACAGATACTAACAAATACTTACTCTCCTTACAGTCACTGACACAAGCACACACTCACCCATACAGCCACTCTCACAATCACTCACTCACATTTACAGTCTCTTACATACCCCAACACTCACATATACTGACTTTCACATATGCAGTTACTCACCCATATACCACTGAAACATCCATTCGTTCACTGACACCCACACACACTCACTAGCCCATACAGTCCCTCACAGATGCACTCATGAACCCATACACCCAGGGATTCACCCACTCATACATTCATGCAGTGTGTCACACATACCCTCACCCACCCACACAGATTCTCAGGGACCCATACTCAGACAACTAATCAATAAACCATATAGACACTCATGTGCCTACTCACCAACTCATGCAGCCACTTACACACCAACTGACAGACTGAAACACACATTCACACAGATTAGTCTACCTCCCTGGGGTTAACTACTATAATGAGGTGGGGGGGCGTGTGGCCCACCTCGTGGAGCCATGGATGGCCCTGAGGACCGCCACTCCCCAGGGCCAGCTCCTGCTACCTCTCGAGGGTGGGCACCTAGGAAGGTAGCTGTATGCTATTGTTTGGTGGGAGCCGATAGCTCCCACCAAGCAAAAGCAAACTTAACTCCGCTTTCTGCAAGCCGAAGCGGTCAAACAGCTCAGGATTGCAGAAAGCGGAGTTTTCACCTGTTTACCTGCACACAAATATGGTGGCAGGAAAACAGATTAAAACATTTGCTTTGACCGACAGAGAGCTGCCTTTCAGCAGCACCCTACCTGTCAGAGCAATGCCAGCTCCAGCAGAAGGCAGAGAGACGGCTGCAACCATGGGGGCCTTGAGGTGATATGGTCTGGCCCCGGGGATGGGGACCCCAGGGCTGAAATTGGCCTGGGGAGAGGGGCCGCACGGCCCCTCTGCCCTATTCAAGGAAGGCCAGGCCCTGGGAGATGGGGTTCCCCGGGACTGAAATCGGCCAGAGGAGACCGGGCCATGTGGCCCCCTCATAGTATAGTAGCCTAGACCTGGGGGATAGGGTCTCCGGGGCCGAAATTGGCCCAGGTAGGGGAGGCGGGGCGCACTGCCCCCTCCCCTAAAAAAAAAAATATATATATATATATAAGAAACGGTTGGGCCCCAGGGTATGGGGCCACAGAGGCCGAAATCAGCCTGGGGTAGAGTGGCTGCCTGGCTCCCCTCCACATAGTATCATGGCCAGGCCCGGCCAGGAAAGGGGGCTGCGCAGCTCCCCTCCCCATTTAAACTTGGCCTGGCTACTCACACACCCACTTACCCACTAATAAAAACACCCACACACTCACAGACCCATTCAGAGACTCATGCACCCATTCACAGCCCCACTCAGATTCATGCACCCACTTACGGACCCCCTCAGACACTCACACACTCATTCACACACCCAGTGAGACACTTATGCAGCCACTCATCCACTGACAGACCCATGGACACTCACTGTTAGAAACGGGGGTCTCTAGTTGGCAATGGTTTGCACCTTTGTCCAAGTAGGGACCCTTCTTCTTAGTCAGGATAAGGGGGATACACTACTGAAATAACCCCTGCTTACCCCCTTGGTAGCTTGGCACGAGCAGGCAGGATTATCTCAGAGGCAGTGTGTAAAGCATTTGCACACACCAACAGTAATATAGTGAAAACACTACACAAGGACACCACACCAGTTTATGAAAAATAACCAATATTTATCTATGCAAACAAGACCAAAACGATAAAAGACCAATATAAAGTAATCAAAAATATGCACCTTGCAAGAATAACTTTAAAATGTAGCTCCTTGAAGCCTGTAGCTCCGTCCATGGCTACAGCAGTACTGAAAACAACAGACTTCAACAGTTCAGGCCGACCGGGTTGGTGCAGACTGGCCTAAGTGTCAGACTCGTAAACAGTAGCTTTGGTTCTGGCCAACCGCGTTGGTGCAAGCCGGTCGTGGCAACCATCGCAGCTGCGATGTGAAACATGGTGGTGCGGCATGCGGTGTCCTCAAGTCGCAGTGCAGGCAGCGGTTTGGTGATGGTCATCCAGCAGCGGCAGTGAGACCAGGGCTGCGGTGCAGAGTGGGGCGGTGCTCGTTGTAGTGCTGGCAGGTCATGGTGCAAACGGCAGTGCTGGTGGATGGGATCTGGCTTCGGTTGGCCCAGACTGCAATGTGGGATGAGGCAGTACGCTGTGTGACTTACGAGCGGTCCCCCCAAACCACAGTGCCATCAATGGTGTAGAGGTCAGCGTGCAGCGTCGTCATCAGTGAGACCAGGGCAGCGGAGTGAAGCGAGGCGGTGCGGAGTGCGGTGCCCACAGATCGTGCTGCAAGCAGCGTCTCGGTGGCGGCAGAGGTCGCCGGTGAGAGTAGGTTTGCAGTGCAGAAGTGCCTTCTGCAGTGCCTTCAGGACACGGAGCCCGCAGCAGTGTCGGTGACAGTGTTGGCTGCTTTGCCCTTCTGTGGCAAATGACACCCACGGTTCCAGAGACAGTACCCAGAGGTAAGTGAAGTCTTTGCTGTCCTTGAGACTTCGTGAACAGGAAGCAAGCTCTATTTCAAGCACTTTGAGATACTCAGAAACAAGTTAAGAATGTTCAGCCCAGTCCTTTTACTGCCCAAGGCAGAAGTAGCAACTGCCGGCCAACCCAGCAAAGCAACAACACAGCAACAGGGCAGTACTCCTGCTAGCAGTTCTTCCAGCTCTTCTTCTAGGCAGGTTCCTTGATACAAGCGAGTTCTAAAGTTCTGGCGTCTGGGCCCCAATATTTATACTCAGTCTCTCCTTGTTCTCTTGGGCACAAAGTGTCTGTGATCAATCCAAACCAGTTTGGTCCTCTCTGGCCCAGCTTCCTGGCAGGAGGTGGAGACGCATTGTCCAAGGCAGACCAGGCCCATTCAGGTGCAAGGAAATCTCCTCCCACTACTCTAAATGCAGCCCAGGTCTATTCGGCCCAGCCCTGACTCATCCAGGAAAGGCAGGACACACCTCGACCCCCCTGGTGGTTGTCTGAAGAGAATGCACATCCCCAGCCCCTGTCACTCCAAAGCCAGACAGTTAATCCACAACCCATCAGAGGCACAAGGGATGGCTAAGCAAGAAAATACCTACTTTGTAAAAGTGGTATTTTCAAACACAGAACAATAAAATCATATTTACTAAAAGATGCATTTCTAAATTCTGAGTTCAGGCATACTAAACTTCATTCCTCTAGCTTGTCCAAATGGGAAGATATACTTGTAAAATGTTTACAAAGTACTTCCCATTCTATCCTATGGGACAGATAGCCTTTCAACAGTGAAAAACGAAATATACTGTATTTCACTATCAGGACATGTCACACACACCAGTACATGTCCTACCTTTCAAAAACACTGCATCCGGCCCATAGGGGTAACTTGGGCCCACCTTAGGGGTGACTCATATGTAATAAAAGGCAAGTCCATCCACTGCCAAGCCCTAACCTTCGCAAGTCGACATGGCAGTAAAAACTGTGCGCAGACACTGCAGTGACAGATCTGAAAACATTTTGAAAGGCTGCTCGTGTGGGTGGCACAGTCAGTGCTGCAGGCCCACAAGTAGCATTTGATTTACAGGCCCTGGCACTGACTGCACTTTACTAGGGACTTACCAGTAAATCAAATATGCCAATCATGGAAACACCAATCCATGATCTAATTTACAATAGAAGCACTTGAACTTTATCACTAAAGCGCAGTGAGAAAGAGCACAGAGACACTAAACCAGCAAACACAGAGTCAAAATCAGGAGGTCAGAAAGCAAAAAGACATGAGAAACACGCCAAAAGATGCTAGGTCTAACACTCACTCACTGAGACACTCATGCATTCACTCACACACTCACTATCAAGTTTATAGGTAATACTTAGGAAATAGAATCAACAAACCATTAGAAATTCACTTTAAAAAACAAAGGATACAGGGAGGTTTATAGTTAGGCTCAGATTTCATTTATACAAAACCAGTGAAATTCAGCAGTTATAGCTACCTAAGCTAACTATAACATACGCCCCGCAATGCACTGCTTATGACCTCACATATTTCATCACTCATGACAGGGTCAGTGACATCACTCATGACATCACCACTCCCACTCAACCAATGACATACCCATTCTCAGCCCCAAACACTCACACACCAACTCACTGATCCCTAGAGCCAGTCACACATCAACTCACCCATCCAGCCACTGACACAAACAGTAACTCACATAACCACTCATGCACCTACTCACTGACAAATAGTCACTCACACATCCAGTCATACAGCCACTCACAGATTGAATCAGTCACTCACACATCTACTCACTCACTCATACAGTAACTCTCACTCGTACATATACTAACACATGTACTCACTCACTTATACGGTCACTGGAACAAGCACATACTCTCCCATACAACCACTCTCACACTCACTTACTCAACCATACAGCCAGTCACACACCCATTCACTCACCCATACACCCGCTGGGACAACCATTCATGCACTCATACAGCCTCTCACTTACCCATACATACACTTATGTACTTGCTCAGTCACCCATACAGCTACTCAGGCACCCTCTCATTCACCATTTACAGCCACTGATGCATCCACACACTCACCCATACAGTCACTCATTCACCCTCTCATGATACTCACTCAGCCACTCACTCATACACCCACTGACTCACCAACTCGTTCACTCATACAAACACTCACACACCCACTCACTCATGTAGGTAGTCTCTCACTTACCCACTTACTCTTCTATACACCACTTACACACCCACTCACTCACCCATACAGGCACTCCCAAAGCCACTTACCTTAATTCATGTTTAACACTCAGTAACATTTAGAAAACATCCACAATCACTGGATGATGTTATCAGTGATGTTACTGACCATGTCATGAGTGATGTAATATGTGAGGTCATAAGCAGTGTATCACGGCGGCGCAAGTTATAGTTAGCTCAGGTAACTATAACTGCAGATTTCCACTGGTTTTGTACGAGTTAAATCTGAGCCTAACTAAAACGTTTCTATAACCTTTGTTCTTTCAGTGAATATATATATATATATATATATATATATATATATATATATATATATATATATATATATATATATATGTTAAGGTGGTACGGCGACTGGATACAACAAATGAATGCACAGGAACCAAATAAACCTTGTATACCTCAACTACCTATACTGCAGATGCGCCCCCCAACACATTTCCACACGAACACAGAAATTCAACAATACTCAGTAGAAATGAGAAGCACAGTAAAAATCAGCAACACCTAAACCAACTTTCAATGGAAATGTAGCCATCATTGCATAATCACTCTAAGGGATACTGCTAGCCCAGAAAGTCCATATTGATAGTACTGCAGGTACTCATGAGAAACTGAGAAAATCAAAGTGATGGGATTCTTCAAAGTACTTTATTTTTGTTCACTGGCCCACACCAGAAATAAAGCCACAATATATAAAGCAGTCTTAGCACTGCTCCAAACAAGAATAATCCAAACTGAACTGCTGTCCCCTCAGAACAGAAACACAAGCAACCTCAGACTAGTTTCAGCCTTGTTGAGCCTCATCAGTGACCAGCGGCTTAACTCCGTGTGCACAGTGAGCCAAGCAATCTGTGACTGGGCATACCTGCTCTACCTAGGCGTCATGGAGATAAATACGTGATGGGAAGAATATGTGATTTATCCCAACAGAGACTGGACCACAATTGAGTCCCAGTAGCGGCCCATACAGGTAAGAGAGGTAAGGCGGGGTGGGGGAACTTGGCATAAATAATTAAATAATGGAATTTCCCTCATCATCGTCAGTTGAGTCTTCCCACCGTGCCCCACCGCTCTTACCTGCACGGGCTGCTCCTGTTGAGTCCACTGGTTTTTTTGCTCACTGTGCTTCTGCAGACGGACAGCAACCACATGCAAATCAGATTTGGCTCGGCCCCAAAAAGAGTAGTCTAAACTATACTGCCTGGCTAGGAAGTCATGAGTAAACCACAGTATATTTCAACTATATGAGGACTTGACACCAGTGACATCATTATTTAGAGGAAACACTTCCACCCATACATTAGCTTTAAAGTGCCATCCACAGCTGTCAGAGACGGACAATACACTGAATTCACCGTTTAACAAAATCGTCTATGGAAGCCATCTTGACAATCATTGTTATTTTATCAAACCATGGATTCTTCCGCAGCTGATTTAGATGACCTTATCAACGTGATCTCTCGAAATAGAAGACCGATAGACTGTGTAGGAAAATATAAATGTACAGAACAGAGATTTAACTAGGGGTGTTGGAGAGAACAGGCTCTGCTGTGTGAGAACATCCTGAAGGACAAATGTGCAGATGGGTAGTGGTCAATCAAGAGCATACAGAGTTAAACCATTGTTCAGCATCTGCACTTCTCAACCAGGATGCAAATAAAACAAATATGGACCAGTCTCTATGATCTACTGGTCTCAGGCAGTCAGTAGGGGATGTTTCACAGTATACACTGTGCCCGCAAGTGTAAACTAAGTTTGAAGAGCTGTTGATGGCAGTCATCATCAGGATGTCTCCGCTATAAATTATTTTGGCAGAACAGTCTGTGCATATTGATATCATTCTATTAAAACATTATCTTAGACTTTTTGGGGCATAAAATACTGTTTCTGCCAAGTCTTCAGTGCAGGATGTTGGTACACAACAGAAAGTCTCTCTCCAGGCCATGGTGAGTGAGCATCCCATTAATAATAATAATTCTAGTCACTTCATTAATTGTTTTATTTTTATATAGTACTTACTAAGCCACCGTTTCAAAGCAATGGGTAACAGGTGTTACCATTATCCAGTTTATAGGCAGGAAAATTATAGAATTTGCAATGAAGAGGGGATTTAAACTTGTGCACACCCCATACAAATATCTCAACCAAATGACGTGTTACAAAGTACATAATCCGTGATATATGGGACAACTTTCTGCCCGAGAATGTGTTCACGAGTTTGAGAACATATTTGAAAAACGTCAGGCATAAATATATTCTGACTCTCCTGTCATTTGGTCAGTATTGTTTTTTCGCTGTATGTACATAGTGCCTGGGAGGGTGCTATCCACGATGCCTCCATCCCTCGCCCCCCCCACCCAAACGTAGGGGCTTTATTTGTGACTGATTGGAACTTGTGAACTTCGGGTCACAAGGACACTTATGCAGCGAGCACTTAATGTGCCATGCTAAGCCACCTTAACCGATGGGAACAGTGGCATCTAGGGGTGTATTTTGAGGGTGCGTGGAAGGTCATCCTCGTATGTATTTGTGGGTTTAAATTTTGACCCCGGGACTCAGAGAGAGGTGTGGCACTGTGTTCTGATTCTGCTCGGACCAGCAGAATTGAAGGCCCAGCCTCAGGTGTTACTAAACCTCTGAAGAGTTCATCTTGATCAACCACTGCTTTCCTCTACCAAGGGGACCGGTAAACAAACCAAATTATTAACAGACACTGAAACAGTGCTAGTAGCTTTGTAATATGCTGCTGCAGAGAAATCATTCCCATTTATAAACTAGCTTTCTCATACACTCTGACCCATCTGACATTTTCACTTATTCATTTTTTAATCAACTACATGAGGTTTATAGTCACTGGTTTTCTGTCACGTTGTCTTATGTGTTTCTTGTGTTACACGAACATACACATTTGGTTATTACTCAATACAATGTTTTGTGAACATTTAAATACAAATATTTTTTAAATAATATAGGTAGTTGGGAAAGGGCTTCAAGGAGCAGTAGTTAAGTAGGGTACCAATGAACCAAAATTGGGAAAATAAATGAGGGTTGTTAAGGATAGCATAAAACCAGTCAGCTGCCTTTTCCTTAGCACTCACTTTTTAAAGATTTTGTATAGTGCCGAGATATGACAAGAGCCACTCCTGTGCTCTTGAAGTCTACAGAGAAGTAAACTTGTTGACCCTATTTGTTTCCCCCCAGCACAGAGGGGAGTCAGGAAACACCAGCTGGTTACTCAAATACTGACTCTTTCAGTGACCACTTAGCACTCTCCAGGGGCCAGTACTTTGATGGGTGTGTGTATTTGTAAAGCTCACTCTCGTATGTCAGGGTATCCTGGTGCTGAGCAGGTGTGCATGCCTAGCCCTGCTTAGGCTAGGTTGGTTATTTTGCTGATCGGTAGGTATCTTTTGGGGGGAGGTGTGGTGGGGGAAAGGTTAAGATGGGACCCCTGAGTGGATGGTCTTCAAGCTAGCAGCGGTTTTGATAGTGGTGATGGTGGGCCACAAGGTCAGTCTTTGTTCTTCGACCAGGATGGGAAGCTCAGCTGTGACAGTGACAGGATTTGGTGCAGGGTAGAACTTACTGTATATGGCGTGAATTTGCAAGAAGGTGATATTGCTGGAGGAAAAAAAATCTTTGATAATAGCGAAGAATTGCTTGCTGCAGTCAGTGCCAGAATCGATGCAGTCTGCAAGAGCTGTGTGCTTGGTGTTCCGTATCTGCTGGCGGTAGCATTTTAGGGTGGATTTCAAAAGGTCTCTATCCATTTTATTTTGACTTGTTCTCCACTTGTGCTTCAGTTGCTTGCAGTGGTGGTTTTGTTAGCCTGCGCTCCTCTGTGTAGTATCCTGTGGTCAGGCACATGCCATTAGGCTGTGATTGAGGGGAACAAAGGTGTCCGCACATGCGGTGATCCAGTTGTTGAGGTGCTTGATGGCTTTCTGCAAGTTGCTGGTGTGCTTGGGATGTTGCACTGAGAGGGTGGGCCCCAGTCCTCTTCTGTGATGTTTTTCCAGCTGCTGCAGGTATTGGAAGTCCCTAGAGCTTTAAAAAGGGATATGATGGACACTCTGAATTGACATGTTTTTCATTGCTCTAAACCACTACTATTTTACAAAGAATTCCAAGGTTCAAGACAAAGCATTCCAGAGCGTGTACAGCACCGATATTCCTCTATGTTTCTAGCTAGTGTTTGTGGCTTGTGCAAACGACACACAGATAATGAACAGAATGCATAGCAAATCGAACTTTCAATTCCAGGCAAGAGATCAGAGTTAAATCCATCATTCTTTTGCTCACCATAACACCCCAGTTTAGACCCAGCTCTTTGCAAATCAGTCTTGGCCCTGTTCGTCACGGGAACTGTTCAGCCCGAACTACAAACCCAGGTCCTCCCTGGACCGGAAACAAGCATCTTGGTACCGGTTTTGGGGCATCACCTCTCATCAGGCAGGCTAGCTTGAATCCAGTGGTACAGCAAGTCCAGGACCCACGTCTGGGCATACCCGGTACACTTAGGGCGAGTAAGCAAAAGACACACAGATGACGGACAGAATACAGAGCAAATGAAACATTCACCTGAAGTCAAGAGATCTGGATTACAGTCATCGTTCTTTTGCTCACCATGCCATCCCAGTTGAGACCCAGCCATATGCAAATCAGTCTTGACCCTGTTCCTCAAGGGATCAGTCCAGCCAGAACTGCCAAGCTAAGTCCTCCCTGGACTGGAAACAAGCACCCTGGGACCGGTTTCTGGGCATCACCCCTCATCAGCCAGGCCAGCTTGAATCCAGTGGCACAGTGAGCTCAGGACCCACGTCTGGGCAAACCGGTCGCACTTTTGGCGAAAAAGCAAACGACACTGAGGTCAGAATGCAGAGCAAATCAAACATTCACTCCTAGTCAAGAGATCTGGGTTAAATCCATCGTTCTTTTGCTCACCATGCCACCCCAGTTTAGACCCAGCCATGTGCAAATCAGTCTTGACCCTGTTCCTCATTGTATTGTATTGTAATTGCATTTATATAGCGCTTACTACCCCTGATAAGGCGGCAAAGCGCTTTTTCAGAAAGTAGCAGGCTACTCCGGAACCCATAAAGGATTAGTGTTGAATTTGTATAGTGAAAATATGAAAGTAATTTGAGTGGTGGATATGTCAGTCAGTTATTTTGATTGAGAAGGATAGTAGAGGGATAGAAGAGGGGAAAAGGTTTGCATTTATATAGCGCTTGCTACCCTTGATGGGGTGTTCAAGCGCTTTTTTGGTGAGTAGCACGCTACTTAGCACGCTACTTCGGAACCCAGAAAGAATTAGTGGGGAATTAGTATACTGAAAATAGGAAAGTTATGTTGGAAAGGTCTGTTAATAGTAGCTAGATCGTAGACCTGGGCAAAGACTTCGTCAACCACATCAAATTTCTGTGACCCCCGTTTAATGGGTTCACCAATCATGCCAATAACATGCCAGCATTGTCCCATTTCACGTGGGCTCTAATCATGTATGTGCTGTAATCAAAGCAATGATGTTTCTCCTCTGGGGCTGCCAGTTTTTCATTCTAGCGGAGCATAGCATCATGTACAGAGGTCAGGCATTTGCGGCGCTCATGCAACCCAAGTGCAAGCTCCTGCACCTGCATATCACCCTGTAAGGTTTGCAGAACTTCCACTGCTTGGCGATACTGTGCCCATATCACCATGGCTCGCAGCATGGTTTCAGAAAGTGAGCACGGTACGGAGACGGCGTTAACCTCAGTAATTAACAACATTCGATGTCAGGTTGACGCTGGTCATACGACACTACTGATCCTACTGGACCCAACAGCGGCCTTCAACACCATCTCTCCTCTGAGACTGGTTGGTAGGCTTAAGGAAATGGGGGTCAGGGGCACTGCCCTGAACTTGCTTACCTCTTTTCTTACGGACCGATCACAAATAGTTAAGATGGGTCAATTTTACTCAGGTCCCAATCAGTTGTTATGTGGAGTCCCTCAGGGGTCCTCATTGAGCTCGACCCTTTTTAACATTTATTTTGCCCCTCTTGCAAGGGTCGTAAGATCTTTTGGGCTGGAGGTGCCATCTTATGCTGATGACACCCAAATAATAGTGTCTATGACCAACAGCGTAGAAGCATCGGCAACTAACTTCAAAAACTGCATGCAGGCAGTGGCCTCCTGGATGGTAGAGAACTATCACAGACTTAACGGGGAAACAACGGAGGTTTTGATCTTTGGAAACCAACATGACATCTGGTCAGAGGCCTGGTGGCCTGATTCGCTTGGCCCCTGCCCGTGTCCTGGGTCGCAAAAAGTCTTGGCATCATAATTGACAACTTTCTGTCCTTGGGCCCCCAGATTAATAGAATGGTGTCCACCTGCTTCGGGACTATTAGGACTCTCAGGAAGATCTCTACATTTCTCTCCTCTTCCCGAAAGCAGGAGGCAGTTGCCCTCGTGTTGTCCAGATTGAACTATTGTAATGCTCTCTACTTGGGTATCAACAAGAGACTCATCCATCGACTACAGCTGGTGCAGAATGCTGCTGCCAAGCTGGTGTTGGGTCTTCCCAAATACCATTTGGTTTCAGCTACTATCAGTAAGCTGCATTGGCTTCCTCCTCTTGGCCAGAGAATCATGTTTAAAGCTCTTTGATTCGCTCACAGGTCTTTCTATAACACAGGGTCGGAAGGCAATGAAGGGCTCTTTCGAGAATATGTTCCTACCAAGCATTTAAGATCTGCTAGTAAAAATCTCGTGGTAGTTCCGAGGTTTAAGAGAGCAAGATGGGGGGGTAGAGCCTTTTCGGTTGCACCGGCCAAGTTCTGGAATTTCCTTCCCTCCTCTATCTCTGGACTGGAGTCTCATTCTTTCTTCCGTAAGGCTCTGAAGACCTGGCTCTTCACCCACTCATCATTGTGAGCCCTCGCATTATCCTCTGTTGGCCCCTTACCGCAGCGCCTTGATGCTTCTGGGCAAAGTTCTCGCTTTATAAGGCTAATATTCATTCATTCATTCAAAAGCCTCCCACTCCCCCAAGAGAGTTAGTTGAGCTTGCGTTCACTGCATAGTAAATGCGTATTTCCTTCCCCACGGCTTGCAAAATACCTGATCCTCTAGATTCTTACACGTAAACCTCGACCTAGGGATACAGTGGCAAGGGGACACCCACGCACTAGTAATATGAATCTGGTTGTGATCAGACAACGTCCAAGCTAAACATTCTGAGTGCACTATTTTTAAATGGGCTGATAGGGTGCAAACAAACTTCTCAAGTCGGTCATGAAGATGTGAATGAAAGGCGCAGTCACAGGTAGTGGGATGCATCGCTCGCTAGGTGTCCGCTAATCCCCAGCGGCTGATCCAGTCTGAGAACCTTTTGGTCGTTAGCAGTACCGGGGAATCCCATAAAGCCAGATGAGACCCATCTAAAGCCAGGTCAGCTATACAAGTGAAGTCTTCACCAGATGGGAACAGTCCAGCCCGAACTGCCAAGCCAGGTCTTCCCTGGACTGAAAACAAGCCACCTGGGACAGGTTTCAGGGTATCACCCCTCATCAGCCAGGCTAGCTTGAATCCAGTGGCACAGTGAGCTCGTGACCGACGTCTGGGCATACCCGACACACGGCGAGAAAGCAAAAGACACACAGGTGATGGACAGAATGAAGAGCAAATCAAGCGTTCACCCCCAGTCAAGAGATCTGGTTTAAATCCATGGTTCTTTTGCTCACCAAGCCACCCCAGTTTAGAACCAGCCATGTGCAAATCATTCTTGACCCTGTTCCTCATGGGAACAGTCCAGCACAAACTGCCAAGACAGGTCCTTCCTGGACAGGAAACAAGCATCCTGGGACTGGTTTAAGGGCATCACCCATCATCAGCCAGGCTAGCTTAAATCCAGTGGCACAGTGAGCCCGGGACCCAGGTCTGGACATACCAGGCACACTTAGGGCGAGAAAGCAAAAGACACACAGATGATGGACAGAATGCAGAGCGAATCAATCATTCACCCCCAGTCAAGAGATCTGGGTTAAATACATCATTCTTTTGCTTACCATGCCATCCAAGTTTAGATCGAGCCATATGCATACAAGTCTTGACCCTGTTCCTCATGGGAACAGTCCAGCCAGAAATGCCAAGCCAGGTCCTCCCTGGACTGGACATAAGCATCTTGGGACCGGTTCCAGGGCATCAACCCTCATCATCCAGGTTAACTTGAATTCAGGGGCACAGTGAGCCAGGGATCCATGTCTGGGCATACCAGGTGCACTTAGCACGAGAAAGCAAAAGGCACACAGATGATGGACTGAATGCAGAGCAAATCAAACATTCACCCGAAGTCAAGAGATCTGGGTTAAATCCATTGTTCTTTTGCTCACCATGCCACCCCAGTTGAGACCCAGCCATATGTAAATCAGTCTTGACCCTGTTCCTCAAGGGAACAGTCCAGCCCGAACTGCCAAGCTAAGCCCTCCCTGGACTGGAAACAAGCATCCTGGGACCAGCTTCTGTGTATCACCCCTCATCAGCCAGGCCAGCTTGAATCCAGTGGCATAGTGAGCTTGTGACCCACGTCTGGGCATACCGGGCGCACTTACGGCTAGAAAGCAAAAGACACACAGGTGACGGACAGAATGCAGAGCAAATCAAACATTCACCCCATCAAGAGATCTGGGTTAAATCCATTGTTCTTTTGCTCACCATGCCACCCAAGTTTAAACCGAGCCACATGCAAATCAGTCTTGACTCTTTTCCTCATGGGAACAATCCAGCCAGAACTGCCAAGCCAGGTCCTCCCTGGACTGGAAACAAGCATCCTGGGACTGGTTTCGGGGAATCACCCGTCATCAGCCAGGCTAGCTTGAATCCAGTGGAACAGTGAGCCCGGGACCCACATCTGGGCATATCCGGCGCACTTAGGGCGAGAAAGAAAAAGACACACAGATGATGGACAGAATGCAAAGCAAATCAAACATTCACCCCCACTCAAGAGATCTGGATTATATTCATTGTTCGTTTGCTCACCATTCCACCCCAGTTTAGACCCAGCCATAAGCAAATCAGCTTTGCACTGCTAGATCCTAAGTTAGGGATTAGCATGTATGAAAGGAATAACATCTTTGAGTGCCACTGACATATGATCCAATTGATTTAAGTAATGCAAAACCTGGACACTTAGTTTTGTAGGCCTTATAGTCTTGCAATCTCTTTCTGTGGGCTCTGGTATAGATAATACTGCAGTAGTCAGGTCTTGATAGCACTACAGCTCTCGAAAATTTAACGGTGTGGAATTTGATGCATAAGGAAGATCTGTCACAGCTGTATAGCACAGGGGTTGGTGTTTTAAACAACAGTGAAGATGTTGAGGCTCAAAAGGGGGACTATCATCGAAACATGCTTAACTAACTGCATAAGTTGAAGGGTGTCTCCAAGCTCATTTGGAGAGGTGAATGGTAGGCAGTTTTTCTGCTGGGTCTCTTACTTTCAGAATTTTAGCCTTAGGCACAATTTGTCATAAATAGCTCTCCATCCAGTGGCTAACCAGCTTCAGGCAAGTGGGGACTGCTGTTAATTGAAGTAAACAAAATGCTGGTAGGCAAGTCCACAAGACTCTTAATCTGCACGGTTGTTCTCATTGGGTAGAGGGAGAGGTGTGGCACAGCGGCCAGAGCGTCTGACTCCGGAAGGCGGGGCTCATGGTATGATCCTCGGCGCCGCGGCAGCTCACCTCAGCATCAGGTGACTCTGAGCAGTAGCTCACTTAATCGCCCCGACGGCCCCCCAGAAACTGGTATATGGAGAGTTGACACTGAGTTTGAAGCATGCTCACACGCAGTGCAAACATATGGCAATGAGGAGCACTGTTTTGAGGATAAGAAGCCACACGGAGCAGATGTGAAGAGGCTCGAAGGGCATTGTTGGACCTGGCCCTTTTTGCAGGGTTATCTCCAAAGTTGTTGCCTTCATCCTCCTATTTTTTCTGACCTGTTTTTGTTAGCTTTAGGACTCTGGCACCTTTACCACTGCTGATCAGTGCTAAGGTGAATAAGCTCACTGGTATAAATTGTGATTATGATTGATTATCCAGGATTGGCATATTTGATTTACTGATAAGTCCCCAGTAAAGTGCACTGTATGTGCCCAGGGCCTGTATTTCAAATGCTACTAGTGGGCCTGCAGCACTGATTGTGCCACCGTCATGAGTAGCCCTGCAACCATGTATTGGACCTGCCACTGCAGCGTCTATGTGGGCAGTTTTAAGTGCCCCCCACTTGCCAGGCCCAAGCCTTCCCCTTTCCTACATGTAAGGCACCTCTAAGGTAGGTTCAAGCTAGCCCCATGGGCAGTGTGATGTGTATGTGAATGGTAGGACATTCACTGATGTGTTGTAACATGTCCGGATAGTGAAATACTCCCAATTCAGTTTTTTCACTCCTGCAAGGACTATCTCTCCCATAGGTTATCATTGGAGCTGGCTTGTAACCTTTTACAAGTGCACCTTTCAATTGGGAAGAGATGAAGATTTGGAGTTTGGGTTCTCCTAACTCAGGATTTAAAAACACACCTTTCTGTGAAGGTGTTTTTTTTAAATTGTGTGTTTGAAAATGCCACTTTTGAAAAGTGGGCATTTTCTTGCTTTACCATCCTATGCCTCTGCCTGCCTCTTGAATCAAGTCTTAGACTGACAGCTGGATTGTTTGTGCATTCACTCTAGACAGTCACACAGAGGGAGCCGAGGTGTGCCCTGCATATCCTGATGGCCCATCACCAGGCTGATGGGCCTTCCTGCGCTAGACTGTTGGGAGGAGTTGTCACGGACACCTGAATAGGGCTATGCCTGGCCTCTCACAATGCTGTCCCTGCCCCCTTGTAGGGTCTCTGGAGCCAAGGCATGTTCTTGTGGACAACAAAGACTTTCCTTTAAAGTATGCCTACTTCAAAAGGCCAAAAGGGGATAAGTTGGACCTGTGACCCCATATTTTTAGAACACTTCTAGATCAAGAGGAGACTCTGCCAAGAGGAAGAGTTGGAGTGTTGTCAAGAGCAGTACATCCCCTTTGCTATGTTGCTTTGCTGAGTTGGCCTGCAGTGGCTGCTTCTGTCTTGAAGAGGGCAAAGACTGGACTTTGCTGTTTGTATCCTGCTTGAGAAGATTCTCCAACGGCTTGGGTGTGCTTGCCTCCTGTTAAGAAGTCTCAAGGCCTTTAAATACTTCACCTGCAGCATTCCTGAACCCCACTGCTGGGAGTTCGGACCTGCCAAGTGATGCCCATTCCATCTCTGGGCCCTTGGAGGTGGTTCCTGTTGCAAAATACTCCACCTTTGACGCATCGCCCTTTCAGTGCCTGTTTTTCCGATGAAGCACTACCGTACGGGAGACATTTCAAAGCACCACCGCCGTGCAGCCGAAGAAATTGACACAGCTCCTGTCCGCGGCTGAAGCAACTGCCACAGCCCGAGTTCAGAGCACCAAGTCTCCTACTTCTGAGGCCCCCGCTCTGACTTTGGCCCTACTGTGCAGTGAAAACATTGATGCATCAACCATCTGCGGTTGGAAAATGTTGACGCAGTTCCTGTTTCGCCGCCGCGACTCCAGCACTCCTGGATTTCCATGCATCGCACCTGTGCATCCAGTTTTCTACTGCATCACCCGCAGAACAAAACCTCATTCGAATTTTAACGCATCGCTTCGCCTTACAGCCTGGTACTGATGCAACACTTCTCCTGGGTGCAGCAGAACTGACGCATCGCTTTCCCAGGGACTGAAGAACAGACGCATTGCTGCGTTTTCAGGCGCTTCTCTCCTCTGAGGCTGTCTTTCCATGTAGATTTTGACACATCAAAGGTACTTTGAGCTAAAATCACTGCATCCGTAAAGTTCTATGGACAGAATTGATAAAACCTTTAAAAAGAGATATTTTGAGATCTCTATGTTCGATTGTTGTTGCTTTGGTCTTGTTTGGTTTAGATAACGTTTTTGTTTATTTTTCTAAGCTGGTATGGTGTCCATTTGTAGTGTTTTCACTGTGTTACTGTGTGTGTTTGGTACAATTGCTTTACACATTGCCTCTGAGATAAGCCTGACTGCTCATGCAAAGCTACCAAGGGGGTGAGCAGGGGGGTTTCTTGGTGTGTAACTCTCTTACACTGACTAGAAGGAAGGGTCCCTACTTGGACAGGGTGCATACCACTGCCAACTAGAGACCATCATTTCTAACGGATACATTTACTTTACTTACAGGTCCCCAGTATAGGGAAACAGCGTTTAAAACGCTGGTATTACCACGCGGGTATGTTACAACGCGGACGTTACATCATCCGCGTTGTTACCACGCATGGCATTACATCACAATTCGTTTCAACAACTTGCGCTAGATGGCGTGCAACACCAGGGAATGTGTTGGATTTTAAGTCCAACACATTCCCTGCTGCTGTGCTAACTGGAGTAGGAATAGTATTTTATACTATTCCTAAATCCAGCACGCCATCGAGCGCAAGTTGTAGAAACAACTTGCGATGTAATATCATGCGTTGTAACAACGCGGACGATGTAATGCCTGCGTTGTAACCTACTGCGTGGTATTTGCTCGCAGTGTAAAGTCATATATTCCCTAGTATGGTACTATGTATACTCATGGCCTGTAAATTAAATGCTACTTGTGGGCCGCATTACTCCTTGTGCCACCTACTAAAGCAGCCTTGCAAAACATGCCTCAGGTCTTCCACTGCTGCCTGTAGTTCAGTTTTCAACAGCCTATTAGACTTGGCAAAATAAATCTTTGGCAAAGACCTAAATCTTCCTTTTTAATACTTATAAGTCACCGCTAAGGTAGGCCCTAAAAGCAGGATATGTGCAACTAAGTTTTACATGCCCTGGCAGTGAAAAACTCCTATATTAAATTTTCACTGTTGCAAGGCTTTCTCTTCCATAGTCTAACACAGGGCTACCTTAGTACACTTAATAAGTAATAACTTCATTTTGGTAACTGATAGAAAAATGCTTCTTTCAATCAAATGAATTGTAATTTTAAATCCTCTTTAATTGTAAAGTTGGATTTTAACTTGCTTTCTTTTATAATGCCAATTTAAGAACGTTGTAAAAAAAAAAAAAAAACAGATGATGGATGGAATGCTGAAGAAATGAAACATTCACCCCCAGCCACAGATCTGGGTTAAATCTACAGTTTTTTTGCTCGCCACTCCATTCCAGTTTAGACCCAGCCATATGCAAATCATTCTTGACACTGCTGCTCATGGGAACAGTCCAGACCGAACTGCCAGGCCGGGTTCTCCCTGGACCATAAACAAACATCCCAGTACCGGTTTCGCCAGGCTAGCTTGAATCCGGTGGCATAGCAAGCACGGGATCCACATCTGGGCATACCATTTCCACTTCTTCACTTTTAGAATGCTGGCATTTTCTGTCCACGTTCCCATGACTGTGAATGGCTCTCCTGTGGTTTTTGTTTATTCCTTCCAGATATGGTGTCAAAAGGGCCTTGGGTGTGGGGCGGGGTGTAGCCCTTCCTGAGCTTTAAAGGTTAGCCTAAAGGCTTGCTCCCCCCCGCCACTGACAAATGCAGCTCACATCTAGGCCTGCTTGCCCCTTGTTACCCTAAACAGTTTGAAGCTAAACCCAGGAAAGGGGGAAGGTTAGACAACGGGGGCATCCCCCACACACAGGCTAGGATAACAGTGGCACCTTCAGAACATCTCATCAGAACACTCCTAGACCTGTGGAGGATTCAGAAGAAGTACTGCCCTTCTGACTGAAGAAGGAAGATTGGACCTGCTTGCCTTGAACCCAGGCTACGCAAAAGTGACTCCAAGGGTCAGTTGGCTGGTCTCCTGTTTGAATTACAGGGACACAACACATTTCCAGAGACCTCCCTGCAAATGACCAGCACCAAGTGGACCTACCTGAGCCCTGCTGCTGGACTCTGCTGAAGTAAGTCCTGATCCTAATGAAGTGTCCCTCCAAGTTCTGGGCCCCTGTCTTGCTGCCTCAAAACACAAGCCTCAAGTGAATATTTATAGGTTGTTGGACTCCTCTCAACTTTAATGGGCTCCTTGCATCACCAAAAGAGCATTCTGCGACACCCGCTGATGTGAATCTCTAGCGTCGACCTGCTCTTCGTGTTCGCTCCGAGATCCAGCACCACCGGCAAATGTACTTGCATAATAAGGGAATTAATTCCTAATCAGCAGAAGTATCTAGAAACTTAAGAAAGAAAACCTGTCAATAATGTGCAGAGGCTTCAAGTTAAAATATTGTATGGATACAATGGATGAATATAAAGTACTAGATTTAACTTGTAGAAGAAGCTAGTAATGTTCGTTCGCACATAAAAATAAAGCTGACTGATTCTAAAAGATTACATTTGGTGTATGAATCAATTTTTCAAGTGAGCACATGATTTCAGCATTCTACAAGCCCAAAGAGGCCTTTAATAGACTGTAGACAAACCATCTGGACACATTCAAAGTGAATATGGCAGACCAGGTTTCTCAAGTCCTCTGCAATCTGCACAATTGTGAAGTAAAAGCTCAGTCTTCTGGCGAAGGTGGTGATAGATAAATGACAGAATCCGCTACACTTCATCGTTCATTTCCGTGTTAAATATAGTAAGTACTCAGCCCAGGATCCGCTTTCAACTGCCCACATTACTTCTGTTCATTGTTGCCTCGGGCCCCCATTCTACATTCCAACTCCACACACGTCATATCTCCTTCGGACATATGCATATCCACACAAACCAGTTAAACTTGTCATCGCCCACACTATTCCCACTATATGACAAACACTGATCAGAAACCACAGTTTTCGGTCTTCAAGAACTTACAAGCTATAAATTCACTATACTTTGTAGTCCTCCTGGACATATAGCAGGTCGCTCTCTGATACATTATTCTCTGATAGTACCAAAGTGGGACTACTTGCTCAACCATCGCGAACATCAATTCCAAATCGTCCTTCAATCTGTCTGATTATATTGCTTGATTTCCCTGTTGCATATCAAGTTCCTCTCCTTGTTCCAAGGTCACACAATGAACATGCTCCCTGAGACACTTTCTGCCATCATCACTGTTGGATCAACACATTTTTCTATTACCTTGTTCTATAACTACCTACAATCCCTTTTGTCCTGGCAACTTTATCTAGAGATCCATCTACTGGGCTCAAGTGATTTCTGTCCTCTACAAACCAGAAACTGCAACTACATGGGGCACATATTTGTAGCCACTTCTATCCTTCAACATCTTAGTAGGTGTAGTGCCAATTAATTGAATTCCATATGCTCCTCTTAACTGCCTCTTCCATAGACACCTTTCCAAACTGCCAATTGCATGTTTTCCTTCACCAAGTTTTAATTCTTTCTACCAACACACTTGTAAGGGGTGGTTTTATGGCACTGGAATCCATTTCTTCTCAAACAATCCAACATTTATTGAGACATATTGTACTCTACTATCAGTCACTAAGCCCCTAGGTAACTCTCCTTGTGCAGCACAGCTCACTTAAAATGACCCTATAAAATGCACTGCCGCTTTCATACAAGTCAGCACTGTCTCCACAGTTCGCTCCTATTTGCAGTATGCTATTGCTTAAAGTATTTTACACATGACCTACTCCAGACAACCAATATTTGTCCTCTAATTTTCTGATTTGTTAGTGTCATATCCATGTAACCATCATTTGTGGTCTTCACAAACTCTTTGGTCTTCCCAATTGAAATATATGACGCCATGGAGTCAACAACATGAAAACAATTAAATAATCCTGGGATAGAAAAGGGGGACAATAACACTGAGGAGCGACAAACAGGCAGGGGACATCAACATATTTCCTGGGCTTGGAATTCTTCTGCCATAAATCTCTTTGTTTCTGCTTTTATATCATACACACTGATCTGCTTTGATAACTTTCATGGCCACTGTTACAAACCACAATTATTCAAACACTTAATAGGCGGACAAGGCAGCTAGCTCCTTTATTTGGCCAATGGAGCCTTTCCAAGCATCTAATGATTACTTACTACTGCGCTGCTACTTGTTCGCTAGTGTGGTTTAGATGGGAAAAATAATACAGGACGGTCTTTGGTCAGTCATTCTTTTTACCTATTGGAATTAAGATCTGTTTTAAGTTGGTGATGAATAAACACAAGGTTATTCAATTCGGGGTTAGGAGCCACATTTGGAAAAGGAATATCTTCACGGCTGAGACGTGAAGTGAGCAGTTATGCTGCTTATGGAAACAGGACTGGAGCCTTGGTGGCTCTCACCTCTGCTATAAAAAAAATCACAGAGAGCAATAATGACATGACCAAGGATAAGAGTGGAACCTGGATCCAGCTTCTAGAACATCTACCTTCTAGAACACTCCACAAGTAACTGGGGTTCCTCTGGCGGGCTGTGCAGTCATTGTCTTCCGTGAACCTTAAAGCGAGCATCCGACCTTGATCGGTGTGCTTGGCTGCAAAGGATAGCTTTTGCAGAAATTAAGACCCGAATTGTTGGCATGAAGTGCATCTTTCCAAATGTTGCTTTCTTTACTACTCAAGTACGTTATTAGAAAGGCATGTAGAAAAGGGACTTCACAAAAGCTGGTTATATATCTGGCGACAGTACACACAGTGAAGATGTTTCAACGGTATGGGAACACTTACATTAAAATCTCAGAACCTTAATCTATATTATCCAATACCATGACAATAGATGCCAAGCAAGTCACATGTCAAAGTGCTGGCCTGCTGCCATCTGAAGAAAAAAAAAAACTTACGTTCATTAAAACAGAATGAGTTGGAAATTGAATTTCTCACACACACAAACATAATAATTCTGTTCGTTGGATTTATATTTTTGTTGAAATTCTGGAGATGGACTAGTGAGATGGACTTCAAAGCTGGCATGACAAAGCTCATGCAGACCAACATAAGACTCCTCCATTACCTTGAAACCAGCTTGACGTCTCCCCAGATCTGACTCGGAAAACGGAAAAATAAAGAGCACTTCTGCTACACCAGTCTGAGCAAAAAACAGCAATGCCGCTCTGTCAGAACAAAACACATGCTCTGTGTTTCCTCAACGTCAAATCGTGAGCAGTGGTATCTTGCGCTTTCGGCACTTTACAGGTATTCATTTAGAAAGGCGGGAAAGTCACCGCCTGCAACCATCCAACGAATTACAGTAGTTTCACTTGCTGAGAAAAACTATAGTGAATAAGACGCGAGAGCGTGTAGCTGGTAACAGAAATGCACTGTACCAATTAATAATTATGCCAACCCTACTGACTGTTTTACTTTCAGAGAAAGAGTGTGTTTTATGAATCAATTAAACACAACTGAGTTAGGAGACAGACCTGTTCAGCACAGGTTATTAATATCGACCTTCTTTTGTGCCCCCACCAATCTCTTTACCAAGCAACAAATCTAGGTCTTAACGTCCAAATAATAGGAAAACATTTTTTGGGGTCTTGAGTTATTTCGGATTGAGTCATGATACAGAGTTTCATGAAGGGACGTTATTTCTTTACTGCTCTAGAAATGAGATATCTTTCGATATATGTTCGGAAGGAATGCAACAATCCCTCTCCAATGCTGCCCAGCACTTTAATTCAAAAGCAGTGGATAGCTGATACCTGTTGTAAATGTAATTTGGATGAAGCTGGGTTTCTAAAAGAGCAAGAAAACAATAAAACATGCACAACCGTCGCCCAAGAAAACATATTTTTGGTCACAAAAGTGTCTGATATCCAACAAATTATGTTGGAGAAATATAGAAACTCTTTTTCCACAAACCGTCCAATCGACATAAATAATCTTGTGCGGGAGGGATCATATAGTACTGGGCTTCAACGGATAGAGGACGAAGTACAGTAGCAAAACATAAGGTAGAGCACCCCTATGAAGTTCTGGGTGAAGGTCCTTGGAGGTCTCTGGTTGATGCTTCTCAAGAGAGGATTGGGCAATGAGTCTCAGGTGAGCAGTGGTTGAGGCGCCTCAGGGAAGCATGATCTAATATTCCAAAGCAAACACACATCGCTCCTCCTAAGGGATCACAGGGTGATGTCAGATAGATCGCAGGTTGTTCTATGTCAGCCATGAGAAGCTCAGACCTTGCTGTTTTAGGCATTTTGGGACTTGTATTTTCATTTATAAATACAGCAGTACAATTATAAGTAGTCAAGAAAAAAATATTGTAATCAGATAATTACTCACGCTTAATGCTCTGGAGACAATGAACTGGCTGGGGTTCCTTCCTGCTATGCTAGATAGTGTTTAAGGTGTGAAAGAATGAATGCCTGAGCCGAAAGTTTTGCTCATATGCCGGCAGCCAGCGGTACTGAATGTCGGCTCGTTGAATAACTAGGCTGCGTAGACTTGATTCCGCCTCATACGTCTTTAATCCACCACCACACACACACTGCATATTTATCTTATTCCTGTAGGTTCCCAGGGGCGTATCTTGGTCAGTAACATTGGAGGGGTATGACCTTCAGATTTTCCAACTGTCACGCTGGCATATCATGTTAAAATATATTATACGACAAGCAGGGCACATGGGAGGGGCTAAAGGGGCAGTTATAAAGGGAGATGAATGCAGATTGGTAGGGATACTAAGTGAGCCAATATTTTGTAAAATCAACACTTTTGAAGACTTTCAAAGCGGTGGGGGGGGGGAATGGAGCGTGTGTGCGTTTTTGTCTGTGTTTATGTAAAACTTCCTGGTGAAATCCAACAGACACCTTGCTATACTCAACGGAAACCACCTGTACCCAATTATTTCCCAGAGAATAAATTTATTAGGGGCTGTAACACCCCCCTGAAGCTACGCCCCTACAGGTTCCTTTTCATCCCTGCTTTCCCCCTTTGTCACTGATTGTCAGCCTTCTTTCTCCTCCTTTTTCGTTTTGCGCTCTTTGCTCAAGTCTGTTGAGGAAATATAAGTGCTGATCTCAAAAACTGAGTGCCAGTGAGCATCACCTGCAACCACTGGCTCAAATTAGACACTGATGCTAGATGGTTCAGCTACCCAGAGCACTTGAGAAATATCTGGTACAACTCGTTTTTATATTATTTTAGTCTCTTTATTTAGCCTTGTATTTTTGTATATTGTTTTATCCTCATTATTTAGACTTGTTTTTTGAGGTTGTGCATCATTTGCTTTTCTTCATTATAATTTGTGTTAATTCTTCGTGCTTATCACTTTATTTTAATGAAAATTGTGTTTGCTGGGTTATCTTTACCAACCATTTTTAATTTACGCTATACGTCTAGTTATGAAAGCTAGCCGAGTGCGCCTCATGTGTGGTCAGAAAAGGTGTTAGAGGGGGATTTGAAGGGTGACATGACATGAGCTCAGAAATGCACACACATGTAGCCCCACTTCTGTCAACAGGGCGATGAGGACAAATGGAACTACAAAATAAAACACTACAATACGTAAAGAGTCCAATTTTCTCCGAAAAAGGAGAACATATGCCCTAGACGGTGTTGCTGTATCATACACCAGACTATTGCAATGACCCACCTGGGAGGAAATCCACCTTTTGCCCTGTTTACCCCTTTTTGCGCTTGGAATCTGTTGTTTTTTTACTTCATTAGCAATGGATACCTATTGACAAGATCTTAGTTACACAAGCTCTTCAAATAAAGGAGAAATTATTAAATATACAGTTGCCAGTTTGGTAAATCAACTGTACATGTGTGCAAAGGGTTCTAGAATTGTGCAAAGTGCACTTACGGGTTGCAAACATTGCATGGAACATTTTCCCACTTGTGCCTCAAAATATAATGTGCCTTAGATAGGCTTTGCAGCCTCGTTGCAAGAAGCTTAGACTATCTAAAAGGTAAAGAATGTCCATAAGCTTGTTTTCACTAACCACAAACAGGAAAACACAATTAAAACCTAATTGTATTGTATTGTATCTGGGTTTTGTATCGCGCCAACTCACCGACAGGTCTCAAAGCGCTACTGACCAAGTACAGAACAAAAGATGGGAAAGATAGATAGGTGGCAGGTCTAGCAGTTCATTATTGAAGTGGGAACGCGTTCTTGAAGAGTAGAGTCTTCAAAGACTTCCGAAAGCGGTGGAGATTGGGCTCTCTACGAAGTGCCTCTGGCAGCTTATTCCAGTTGATAGGGGCCTGCACTGAGAACGATCTGCCTCCTTTGGTTGTTAGCTTAAAGCGTGGTTGAGACAGTAAGAAGGAACCCGACGATCGCAAGATGCGTTTAGGTTCGTGGAGCTCGAGCCTTTCTTTTATATAGGCTGGCGCCTGTCCGTGTAGTGCTTTGTGGCAGATACACATGCTTTTGAACTCCACTCTCTGCAGCATGGGCAGCCAATGTAATCGATGGAGCAGGGGGGAGGCGTGGGTCCTCCTTGGAACTCCAAAGATCAGGCGTGCTGCGTCGTTTAGAATGACCTGGAGACAGCTAATGGAATACTTTGGAAGGCCGAGGTACAGCGCATTTCCATAGTCTATTCTAGACACTATTGTGGCTGACACAATAGTTTGCAGCATATTCCTCGAGAGCAGGGGGGCGAGTTTGCGTAGTTGCCTGATTAAGTTAGTACAACAGCCAACTACAGCAGAAACTTGATTAGCCATTGAGAGTTCTTGATCGATTTTCATCCCAAGACTCTTAACATTGGGGCAAGGTTTTGGGGCAGGGCCTAGCTCTTGGGGCCAGTATAGGTCGCTCCCAGGGGACACAGCAATTGAAATAACCAGGACTTCCGTTTTATCCGGATTGATTTTCAGCAAATTAGATGACATCCAATTCACTGTGAAGCGTAAGATGTCTTTAGCCACTGATTGTGCGGATGAAGTGTTGTCGATGCTCAGCAATAGCTGCGTATCGTCGGCATAGTTGAATACTTTACACTTCATGTTTGCCAGCGACTCTATCAGTGGTTGCAAGTAGAGGTTAAATAGGAGTGGCGAAAGCGCTGACCCCTGCGGAACCCCACAAACTAACCTGCCCACCTCTGAGACCTGGTCTGCCAACTGGATCTTCTGCGTCCTTCCTGTTAGAAAGGCTGTGAACCATTTAAGAGCCTGTCCCCCTATCCCGAACCCGGCCAGTCTATCCAAGAGCAGTGCATGGCTGACAGTATCAAACGCTGCTGAAAGGTCTAATAATATCAGCGCGCATGGCTTTTTACTGTCAGCCATGCATCTTAGCTCATCCAGTACCGACAGCATTACTAGCTCTGTGCTATGGTGGGCACGAAAACCAGCTTGCCGGTCATGGAGAAGGTGGTGACATTCCAGGAAGGCTGACAAGGACTTGAGTACATGTTGTTCCAGTACTTTTGACAGGAATGGCAGCTGGGAAATTGGCCTATAATTCTTCAGGCTAGATGGGTCGGCTCCCGTTTTTTTTATCAAAGGTCTGACACATGCCTCTTTAAAGGTGGATGGCAGAAGTCCAGTGGCTAATGAGGTGTTTAAAAGGTCTAAGATCTGGTCTTCTAGAAGCGGAATTGCCATCCGAAGGGTGTCAGGCGGGCAGGGGTCAGCAGGGGAGCCAGATTTAGTAGACGCTACGAGTTTCCTCAAAGTACTAAGGTCAATGTGGGGAAAGCCGGTAAAGTTAGAAGAGGGAGAGTCTGGGAGGGGAGGTTTTTTGACACAGGAGACTGGGTTGTTCTTCTTGATCTCAGCCAAGATAGTCGCTACCTTTCCCAGAAAATATCCTTGAAAGGTGTCGCAATCAATTAGGATATCAGTCTTTTCCTCTTTCTTACTTAACTCTTTCAGTATTTGGAAGGTCTCTCTCTGTATATTAGTAGCGTTATTAATACGCGTCTCGTAGTACTCCTTCTTTGTTATAATAATAAGCTTTTTGTATGCTTGGAAAGACTTCCGATATAAATCCCTATCAGTGGCCCTTTTTGATTTCCTCCAACATCTTTCGAGGTAGCGAAGCTTTCTCTTGTTTTCGCGTAGACCTTCAGAGAACCAAGGGGCTCCTTTCTCTACCCCTTTTATTTTTTGTACCTTTTCAGGCGCTAATTCGTCAATGGTTTGCCTAAGGACAGTTGTTATCAGATTGTACTTGGAGTCTAGATCGGTACTATCAGTAGGGAATATAGAGTTCTGTATGTACTTGGGCATGGTTTTGGTTAGAGTCTCGACATTCACCCTTTTCCATTGGCGCACTTTTTTAGTTTTGATGGGTAGTTTAACCTGGCAGATGTCTTGCGGTAGATCGTATAAGATGAGGTGGTGGTCTGACCAGAGACAAGGTGAGATGCTGGTGATACATGCTTTTGGGGATGAAGACCAAACAAGGTCTAAAGTATGGCCTTTTATGTGGGTTGGAGCTTCCACAAGTTGTATCAGTCCAAGAGTAGTCATGATGGTCTGTAGTTTCTGGGCTGATAGATCTTGAAGACTTTTATCCCAGTGGACATTAAAATCGCCAGTTACCAGAATGTTTTTGTAGCGTGTGCAAAGATCAGATATAATAGGATGGAAGAGATCATTGAACACAGGTGTGCTTTGGGGAGGGCAGTATACCGTTAAGATGATGAGACAGGAGTTATTCATAGTGATTTTTATACCCAGTAGATCGACGGTATTAGTTGTCTCGGCTAGGATCTTTGTTACCCTAAATTGCTATTAGAAAATCGTTGCTACCCCCCCGCCCCGAGTGCCCTCTGGTCGATTGTGCCAGACCATGTCATACCCACTGGGAAGGGAGGCGATGATATCCGGGGAAGAGGCATCACTCAACCACGTTTCAGTGAGTGTCAGGATATCAATGGTCTCATCCTGTAGCAGGGTAAAGATCTCTAAGTGATGTTTCTGCTGCGACCTGGTGTTCAGGGTAGCTAGCTTCACAGGGGCTGAGAGGCTTTGGTGCTTACAACTAGAGCTATACAGGATATTGAGTTCCTTGAGTGTCGCACCTGTACTCGGGGATAGGATATACCTGTCGGAGTTCAGTCCAAGAAGGTCCGCTGAAGTATAACAGGTGCGTGTGCCAGAGTCCCTGAGCCCTAAGCCCGGTCGTGCGCGGACGGGCGCAGACGGGCAGGACTCTGGCACGACTCCGGCGCAGATCCGGCGCGTCCGCTGATCGCGTCCGCTGCGCGGAGACATCCTAGCCCGTTTTTATAGCGCTGACGATGTCCTGACTCACCTATCCCAACCCAAGATGGCCGCCAGACTCGACGCCCAGCGCTCTCGGCCTCGATACTCGGCGAGAGCGGGACTGGAGCTGGAGGGAGGGGGTAGGGGTGAAATCCAGGCGCTGCTGAGCTCTCAGGAGTTATGGCCCACCAACAGCACGCCAGCCGCAAAAAACATAAAATTTCACGGGACCGAAAGTATCCCAAGGTAAGCTGTTAAAAAAATTCGTTTGTGGCAAGAATAGATAGGAGACCTCCGGCTTCCGCCTCAAGAGGGAAAGGAGCGCACAATGTCAGAAATTACTTGTTCCTAACACCTGGCGCCTTTTATAGCGCTGACGATGTCCTGACTCACCTATCCCAACCCAAGATGGCCGCCAGACTCGACGCCCAGCGCTCTCGGCCTTGATACTCGGCGAGAGCGGGACTGGAGCTGGAGGGAGGGGGTAGGGGTGAAATCCAGGCGCTGCTGAGCTCTCATGAGTTATGGCCCACCAACAGCACGCCAGCCGCAAAAAACATAAAATTTCACGGGACCGAAAGTATCCCAAGGTAAGCTGTTAAAAAAAATTGTTTGTGGCAAGAATAGATAGGAGACCTCCCGGCTTCCGCCTCAAGAGGGAAAGGAGCGTACAATGTCAGAAATTCGCAAACTACAGTTAATCCAATATGAAAAGGGTGCTAGAAATGGGGGTCTCTAGTTAGCAGTGGCTTGCACCCTGTCCAAGTAGGAACCCTTACTCTAGTCATGGTAAGTGGATTACACAGATAAGATAACCCCTGCTCACCCACTTGGTAGCTTGGCACGAGCAGTCAGGCTTATCTAAGGCAATGTGTAAAGCTTTTGTACATACACACACAGTAACACAGTGAAAGCACTACAAAATGACACCACAACAGTGTAGACAAATACCCAATATTTATCTGAATAAAACAAGACCAAAATGACAAAGATCCAACATACACAAGCAAAGATATCACTTTTAGAAGGCTCAAACAGTTCAGTTCATAGAAAACTATGGACGCGCCACTTTTTAGTGCAAAGTTCCTTGGATGCGTCAAAATCAAAAGACAAAAACAGGTGCAGGAGAGATGAGGCGCCGAAAACCAAGCGATACATCGATTCCTTGCTCTCAGGGTAGGTGATGCGTCGATTCCTTACTGCCAGAGGAGGTGATGCGTCCATTCCTTTCTGCGGTGCAGAGGAGGTAATCTGTTGATTCCTTGATGTCAGAGGAGGTGATACGTCGATTCCCTTCTGCAAAGGGAGGTGATGCATCAGATTTTGGACATGTGGCTTTGGTTCCTTTTTGCTGGACAACTTCTATGCAGACTTGGCACACAGGTGTGTTAAATGGAAAATCCA
The DNA here is from genome assembly GCF_964204655.1 of Triturus cristatus. Classification (NCBI taxonomy): domain Eukaryota; kingdom Metazoa; phylum Chordata; class Amphibia; order Caudata; family Salamandridae; genus Triturus; species Triturus cristatus. The sequence goes on along the minus strand of NC_140591.1, from coordinate 584,838,918 downwards.
GGCGCGCTGGGGTCGATACGGCAGCTAAACAGGTGCTACGTCAATTCTCCTCGCTCCGCAGGTGATGCGTTAAATCTTCAGCTACACAGCAGGGCCTGCGTTAGAGTCGGAGCGGGTGCCATAACGTCGGAGACATGGTGCTCGGGCCTTGGCGATCTTGGAGCCACACAACAGGTGCTGCGTTGATTCTTTGGTTGCCCTGCAGCCATGCATTGGTTTTTCAACTGCACGGCAACTTTGCAGTGGGAAAAATAGGTGTTGAAGACCAGTGCGTGGATTTTCTTTTCTTGCAGCAGAAGCCACCTCCAAGGACCCAGAACTGGAATTGGAACCACTTGGCGGTCAGAACTCCCAGCAGAGAAGCTCAGGGGCTGCAGATGAAGTCTTAGATGGCCTAAGACTTCTTAACAGGCGGCAAGCACACACAAGCCCTTGGAGAACCTTGGCAAGCAGGATACAAAAAGCAGAGTCCAGTCCTTTCACTGCCCCAGACAGAAGCAGAAAGCAGTAGGCCAGCACAACACAGCAACAAGCAGAGTGGCAGTTCCCCTCCTACAGCTTCTCCATCTCTTTTCTTGACAGACTCTCCTCTTACTACAGATGTGTTCTGATATTATGGTGTCACAGCTGCAGTATTTATACCAGTTTCTGTCTTTGAAGTAGGCAAGCTTCAAAGGAAAGGCTTTGTAATGCACAAGTCCCTGCCTTCCCCTGGCCTGGCCTCCAGACTGTAAAGGGGGTGGAAACAGCTTTGTGTGAGGACAGGCACAGCACTATTCAGGTGTCGGTGACAACACCTCCAACCACTCTAGCTCAGGAAGACCAATTGGCCTGATGATAGGCCATCAGGATATGCAGGGCACACCTTAGCTCCCTTTGTGTGACTGTCTAGAGTGAATGCACAAATAGCCCAACTGTTACCCTCCCTGAGACGTGGATTCCACAGACAGGCAGAGGCATAGAATGGTAAATCAAAAAAGCCCACGCTCTAAAAGTGGCATTTTCAAACAACCAATTTAAAAACCAACTTCACTAAAAGATGTATTTTTAAATTGTGAGTTCAGGGACCCCAAATTCCAAATCTCTATCTCTTCCCAATTAAAAGTTAGACCTGTAAGAGGTTTCAAGGCAGCTATATTGATAACCTATGGGAGAGATAGTCCTTGCAATAGTGAAAAATGAAATTGGCGGTATTTCAATATCAGGACATGTAAAAACACACCGATAAATTTCATACCTTTCACATACACTACACCCTGCCTATGGTGCTACACTGGGCCTACCTTAGAGGTGCCTTATATGCAGTAAAAGGGAAGGTTTGGGCCTGGCAAGTGGATGCACTTGCCAGGTCGATATGGCAGTTTAAAACTGTACTCACAGACATTGCAGTGGCAGGTCTGAGACATGGTTGCAAGGCTACTCATATGGGTGGCACAATCGGTGCCGCAGGCCCACTAGCGGCATTTGATTTACAAACCCTGGGACACATAGTGCACTTTACTAGGGACTTAACAGTAAATCAATAATGCCAATCATGGATACACCAATCACCATTACCATTCAGACAGAGAGCATATGCACTTTAGCACTGATCAGCAGTGGTGAAGTGCCCAGAGTACTAAAACCAACAACACAGGTCAGAAAAAATAGGAGAAAAAAGGCAGAAAGTTTGGGGATAACCCTGCAGAAAGGGCCAGGTTCAACCAGGGCAAATCAATATTCAGATTTTAATTACATTGGTAGTTTATATACCTTTGAATTAATAAAAACAGTCGGACTGATGCTCAACTGTAAGGTTTACAAGAGGCCACTCACTTTCTGGCTTATTTCCTATCATTCTCACCTAATGCTTCTTTCAAGTGAAAGCCAGAAGCTGCAACTCAAAGGGAGCCTACTGTTGAGTGAAGGAAGAGAGGGAAAATGAACACCAGGGCCTTCAGATCACACCAGATCTTGAACAGGTCACCAAGCATAGCCTTCCTTTGAACAAGGGAGCCATCCCCTGACAGTAGACGTCAAAAGCCATAAACAGCTTGGTGAAGATTGGGCTTGAAGTTAAGACTTTCTTTGATCCTAGGTAGCAATGAATAGGGCTAGCCTGGGGTGGAGTTTGGTATGAAGGTAAATGAGCACATGAGGGGAAAATTAAATTATTTTCGGTTTCTGTGATGAAAGGGGCTATGGAGCAGGTTTTAACTGAAAACAAATACCTAGGCCATGAACCAGATGTAACCGCTGTCCAAAACAAGAGGAGAATCCTAGGAATTTTTGACTGCTTCTCTTAAGGTCATTAACAAAAGCGGACTAGTTTCATCTTTGAAAGTGCCCATTCTTGACCTCTCTCTCAAAAGAGAGTTGACAAGAATACAAGACAGAAATTTGCGACTGCGCTGATGATTTCCTGACTACAAAACAGAGGCTTGTGAAAAGATTTGTCTCCAAGTCTTTCTTGAGTCTTTAGGACTGGGAAGATAATCCTAGGACTCACAGTGTTAGCCTACCGGTGATCTGAAAGGATGCGGTTTCCAGGTCTAGCCAGTGAAACTTACTTGTCCTTATGTACCACCCCTCGTCTGAATGGAGAGCCAAGGTGGTCATCAAACAGTGGCCTGTCTGGAAGAAAACCACTGGACAAGTTGCAACTGGAAATGTCTTTTTCCTTGCTTTTTAAAACTTCTCCTTAGGGCATGTAGAGTGCAGGAGGTCCTAGAGATAAATGCAGTGCTGCAGAGAATTCCCAGGATTTCATTAGAGACTGGCACGTTGCTGTGGACCAAAACTGTGGTTTCCGGCTACATAAACCTTCTAATAAGAGTTTGGAAGCTTTTGGAGTTAAGAACTGGAAATTAGAACATTGGAATGTTGAGAGCTCCACTGAAGACAATGGAGTTGGTGCGGGCTTATAATGGCTGATATATGCCTGGAGCTCCACCATTCCAATGCTTGTCTTCATGTTTTTTTCTTTTTCATTTAGAACACTTTACCTTAGTGGGTGGAATGTTCTAATAGCCTTATAGCCCTTCTGCTTCAGGCCATAACAGTTGTTAAAGGGCTTCTCCTTTGTTACAGACCCACACCTGCGGCTCTGGCCTATAACTCAGGTTCAGGGCCAACAACTGGTATAGCCTTCGGCAGTGGGTTAAAGGCTATAAGACAGATCTTTTTTCAAAAGCTGTGACTTAGAACAAATGTAATCTCCGGAGGACCTAGACAAAGTGCCTTCTGAAAACATTTGATAGTTCAAGCCTGTGATCTGGTTTTTGTGACATGGTTGCACCTTTATTCATGTTGATCAAAAAAGAGATCAGGGCGTTTCCTTTGGTGACTGACTCTCTAGGTCCAACCTTTTGCCAAAGCATTTTGCTTCCAACTGAAAACTTGAAACTTTACATCACAATGTCAGTTTACAGTCCTTATCCTTTACACTGCTCACAGGGGAGAGGATATGGCGCAGCAGCCAGAGCTGCCAACTAAGGAGTGACTCTGGGCAAATCACGTAATCTCCCAGTGCCTATGGACAGAGCCTGGATACCCTCACTATATAAATCTACAAACAAACACACAAACAGCACCATGAAGACAATTTGGTGGTAGGCTAGGATTATGTACACACATAGCAGCTTTATCTTCAGCTTCTTGGAAGATGTACTATAAAAAAAATAGCCACCAATCCACAAATGTTCTCTTCTTATTCATCCCTGTGTGTTGGCCCAAAAAGAACTGGCCTGCTTACTAGACAAATTTAAAGTGTTAATCATAAAATCATAAACAATTGAATAGTTTAACCTAAAACCATAGGATTCCATAGTGTTTAATGAATGCTGAAATTTATACAGCTCACCAATCTAAAGACCCATTATGAATGAAGTGTGTGATGGTCATATGTTCAATACAGCAATAAATGACAGTGTGGTTATTAACATACAGTTAATGTGAAGAGAAAGTTAACTTACAAATAAGGTTGGCTTTGGAATGTATACATTTTCTTCATCTTGATGATGCGGCAGCATTTTAAGAGGCGATTTAGGTTTTGATCTAGCAGTCAATCTTTTTTCTTCACCATGAGTAGCACCTGGCCCAGCAGCGCGCTTGGTGTGCAAACTAAGAAGAACCTGCTTCATGACTGCTAATTCCTGTTGTGGAGAAAATAAACAAACGTGACCAAGTTCTTTTGCACAAACAGTCTATATTATGAATCAAACTTGTACAATTTTGGACCTATTACTCTGTCATGTTCTTGTCGTATGTTATAGATTGAAACACATTGATCAAGACACTCAATTTTCATGCACCAAAGCTACCACATACCATCTGGTAAACAGCCCAAAATGAAGAAAAAATGCGTCTCTCAAGGACAGGTTTGAAAGTTAGACTATTGTAAAAACATTCTGTACCTATTGGAGAGAAACTGTGCCCAGAAATCTAAACTCATTTTCCATACAATTCATAGGCAGCGCAATATGCTTCCCGCTCATCTAAATTGATAAATGAATTCCTGCATTTTACAAACTGTTCGGTGATGTTTTTGTTAATGAACTTTAAAACTGAACGGAAAGAATTCCATCATCCTGTGGTGATATCTAGGGGTGGGAAATTCATTTAATTTGCATTTAAGTATTTACGTAAAATGTCGGGGAAATTGCGCAAAAATTAAGCGTAATGCAAAACTGGAATTAGGTGCTATATTTTAGTATGAAATGGATTCGTGTGTAGCACACATTTTGCAACAACAAAAAAGTGCAAAAAAGCAAGCACGCTGCATACAGATGGCACTCACATTCTGGTTGTTCACACGGTTTCTGTGCGCGCATTGCAAAGTTATCACCTTCCATCTCACTAGAAGAGCTTAAGATGAGGGTGGATGGCCACTTTAGGATAACAAACTGTTACCTAAACGTGTCGACTATTAATAATTAGTACATTGTAAGTTATCAACAGTAAGTCAGAGGACCCTTTTCAGGTATGTCTAACATTATAAGTTTGTGGAATTTTACAATTGTAATGTTTCCACTCAGTCATGCATGGCTGACAAACTGTCTATTACACTGATCAGGACTGAATACTGAATTAAATTAGCTCTTACAGTTTGAGATATAAAATATGTCAGAGTGAGCTGATGAGATAACACCTTCCAGGGTGAAGAAATCCAATTACATTTTGAGAATGATCGTGGACTGACTGTTTGCCACTGTATACCCTTCAAAGTATTTTTACATCTAAACTAAAAAACCATTAAGTGGACATGGTCAGGGCTTGTCTGTCTTATCGGCTAGATGTTACTGTTCGGCTATCGTCTTGGCATTTCAGGCGTTGATCACACTCCGGTTCTCTGCCTCCTTTTTTTTGGTGTAGGGGATGATCATCAGCCAGGCTAGCTTGAATCCAGTGGCAAAGTGAGTAAGGGACCCACGTCTGGGCATACCCTGCCAACTTAGGGCAGATCCTGAAATTCCAGAAGATGAAGGGATTCCTTTTAAAGTTTAGCTAAATTGGGAACAGATTCTATTGCTTTGATGGAGAAGGTCGAAGACAAGTTGGATGCTGTTATAAAAGAATGACTGTTTTCAAGAGCAAATCAAACCAAGTGGATGTCAGAGTAGCCACTGGGGGGAGGGGGGGCTGATGCTGGGCCTAGTAGACATTCTACCTCCACTAGAGGGCAGACTGGGGGCAAACAGACACCCACGCAATCAGATTCAAGAAAGGGAGTGGTATACTATAATTCTATTCTGTGAACTAATAATGAATAACCTGTTAAGCTAAAGGCCCTCAAATAGTCACCATTAAAAGAATTATTAGAACACTGGAATGTTGGGAGCTCCACTGAAAATAATGGAGTGCTCCGGGCTTCTAATGGCCGGTTGAAGCCCAGAGCTCCAACATGCCAATGTTTGTTCACAGCTAGTGCTGTGAACAAAAGGCCTCATGGATTTTTAATCCCTTCGGGCTCCGTGAGGCCTTTATTCTACAAAAAGTCAAATATTGTGCCCTCTAAGCTATAAGGCTATATTCTATCATACTAAATCAAGGGCAGTACAATTGGTATTTAAGGTCTGTGCTCTCAAATGCTTGTCTGAGAAAATTAGTTCTATGGTGGTTCCAAAGAAATCCTACCCTAATACAGAGCCTATTGCAGCCATCTTGCAGCTGTTGTTTTGAAAGTTTCAGGGTGATTCGTCCAACAGGGACCGAAAGAAAATGGGGGGGGGGGGGTCCCAAAATGCATTTCCATATGCAATTTCCTATAGGGAATTTGAACATGATGAGAGCCCAAACCGTCGAATGGAATTACACCAAATCTGTCATCTTGGTTCAGAAAGGGCACGTTTTGAAATTTGGAGTAAATCCACTCAGTAGTGATTGAAGAAAAAGATTTATGTATATTTAGGGACACAGAGCCTTCGTGGCTCCAACAGATCTCAGGGGGAAATCTGATTGATTGGCACCACTTTAAGCAGGAAGTGTTGGCAGCCATCTTGGGACTCAGGGCTCTGCCAGAGTCCCCCCAAAAAAGAGAAGGGGGCATGGTAGGAATACCATGACCCCCTAAGCCTGGAGGTGGGGTACCACAGGTCCCCGCCTTTGGGCAAAACAATTTTTTTCAGTGAAAATTTGCAGAGGCTCCGTGAATCTCCAGTAAATTGTTTTTTTAAAAAGAAGCACAGGCTCCTGCGCTTGTTTTCTTTATACCCCCGGGATGGGCCAGGTCCTGGAGCGGGGGTGTGAAAAGTATAATTGGGTGAGGGGGTGCACATGGCCCCCTTCCCAGGCCGATTTCGGCCCAGGAGACCCCATTCCCCGGCCGATAATACAAAAGGGGAGGGTGGCCAAGTGGCCCTCATCCCAGGGCTGACTTTGGCCCTGAGGACCCCATCACACTGGGCCCAGCCTTTCAAATATATTGGGAGGGGGCACGTGGCCCCCCTCCCTGACTGATTTCGGCCCAGAGACCCCATTCCCCCAGGGCACAGCCAATAAGAAAAAAGGGGGAGGGGCTGCGCAGCTCCCTTCCCCAGGCCAATTTCTGCCCCGAGGACCCCATCCCTGGGACCTGGCCTTTAAAATATTATGGGAGAGGGGTGCACGGCCCCCCTCCCAAGCCGATTTTGGCCCAAGAGACACAACCACCCATTGATTTAATGGTGAGGTGGGCCACGCATCCCAGGGTGCCCACCCCTGGGACATATCAGTATCCCTGCCTGCACTGGTATGGCATGGAAACATGTTGGCTCTCACTTGGCTGGAGCAATCTCAAAGCTCCCGTCAACCGAGAGCAAACACTAAGTTCACTCCCCTGGGAGCGGACTTTTCATCTGTTTCCCTGCCCGCAGGCAGGCAGGGAAATATATGAAAATATTGCTCCAGCCCGCAGTAAGCAGCATTTTTAGCTGCTGCCTGGGGCGGTAGAAATTGCACTTCCCGCTGGAGGGTTGCCGGCTGGGGGCGTAGGCTTCCCCTGAGGCCCCATCAAGGAGATGGTGGGTGTCCTAGGAGGGCACCAGGGCATCCACCCTTTATTGGCAAGGCTCCGTGGGATGGGGTCCCCAGGGCAGAAATCAGACAGGGAACAGGGGCCGTGTGCCGTCAGCCATTATTTATTGACAGGCCCCTGGGGAATAAGGTCCCAGGAGTCAAAATGGGCCCAGGGGAGGGTGAGTTGCGTGCCCAGTAACAGTGTTAACAGTACCCACTTTTCAACTCATATCCACTTCTTTTCTCAATTTAGGTTCAGTGACCTTCAAGGGTTTGTTGCAGGTAAAGACTGTCTGTAGTAGGGCATTAGTTATGTAACAGGGTATAAGTTTCTCGAGGAACTTGGCTTTCCCTGATCAGTTGTATACAGATTGAACACCGTGTGCAGGACCCTTTTCATCTGTTGTTCATAATCAACATGAACTCAGCTACCCATGAACTTTATGGTACAGGTTCAATTTTGCACATAACACAAGCTTGCTTTATCTATGGGGGGTGGTACGTATGATCGCAGTAATGATGCTTCATAATATTACGAGATATTTTAAACTTACTTTCATAGCTGTAATGCTATACCAGTTTAAAGAGCAATGTGTACAAAAGAAGATGGGAAGATGTCATCAGTGATGTCATCAGTGATGTCATAAAGTAGGTAACAGAACATGTCATATGTGATGTAATATGTGAGGTCAAAAGCACTGCATGGTAGTGGAGCGAATTATAGCTAGCTCTGCTAACTATAACTGAGGAATTTCTGTGCTTTTTAATGTTGTCACTGATATATTCACCTAACTATAACATTACTTTAACCTTTGTTGTCATAATTTGTCGCCGCACTACGTGCCACCAAAGGGACAAGTAGATTTTATTACAGGACAAGGAGAGTTATAAAACAACCTGTCATATGGACAAGTAGATATTTTAATAAATTCCACACCCCTGGTGGGTGTGTGAATGCCTGTGGGTGTGTGAGTGCCTGTGTGTCTGTGAGTGTACCTGTGAGTGCCTGTATGAGTGTGTGTGTGTGTCTGTGTGGGTCTATGAGTGCCTGTGTGGGTCTATGAGTGGATGTTAGTGCCTGTGTATGTCTGTGAGTGGGTGTGTAAGTGGTGCTATGCATTTTGGGTATTTGCAGACTTAGGGTATTTAAAGCACAAGTGACTTACCTTCGGTAATGATATATCTGTAAGAAACATTAGTTACTGATAGATTTCTTACCTTAGAATTACCCCCAGGTGTCAAACTGGATTCGGTAAGTTTTTTCGTCAGCAGTAATTCGTTGGAAGGTGGCGTCGGTCGGCTCAGCGTCCGCCGATTTGGTCGGCGGGAGGATATCATGGCAGCTACTTAGATGCCGCCCTCGTGCGCGGACATCAGTTCTGTACACGAATTTCCACGCCAGAAACGCAGAGCCATGCAAGACACTGACTATTGGTGCACAAAATTAGGACCCTGAAAGGATGTCCTTAACCCTAGAAATCAGTTCGCAGAACGGGGAGGATGGATGGGGCGGTAATGTTTCTTACAGATATATCGTTACCGAAGGTAAGTAATTTGTGCATCTGAAAGATTCACGTTAGTTACAGATTCCTTACCTTAGAATAGATACCCCTGCAATACCAACCCCGGTGGTGGGTCTGCGAACCAAGATCACACCAGAAAGTCCTGGAGAACAGAACGGCCAAAGAAGCAGTCTCTCCGGACTTGGCTGTCCAGGCAGTTGTGTTTGGTGAAAATCTGCAGCGATGCCCACGTTGCCGCCTCACAGATGTCATTCAGAGTCACTCCCCTTCCCAAGGCAGTAGTGGCTGCCGTCGCCCTGGTGGAGGGAGCGCATAGCCCGACTGGAGGCTCTTTTTTAGCCAGAGAGTAACAAGCCTTAATACACAACACGACCCATTGAGAAATGGTGCGTTTGTGAATGGCCCAACCCTTCTTTGCATCCACGTAGCCAACAAAAAGTTGATCATCCACCCGGAATTGTTTTGTGCGATCCAGATAGAAGGAGAGCGCACGCTTTGGGTCCAGACGGTGAAGCCTCTCTCCTTCCTTTGAAGGATGCGGAGGCGGAAAGAAGGTGGGCAAAGTAATGGTCTGCCCGATGTGGAAGGCAGTGACCACCTTAGGAAGAAAGGAGGGACGGGTCCTGAGAACCACCTTGTCCAGATTAACAGACAAGAAAGGAGGTTTTGAAGAAAGAGCCTGGACCTCACTCACCCTTCTAGCAGAAGTGATGGCTACCAGGAAAGCAGTCTTAAGAGTTAAGAGACGTAAAGGACAGTTATGAAGCGGCTCAAAGGGCGCGCATATTAAATAAGTAAGCACAAGGTTCAAGTCCCACTGAGGCATAACAAATGGAATAGGAGGAAAAAGATGTGTTAAGCCTTTCAAGAAATGGTTAACTTCTGGGGACTTGAAAAGAGAAGGCTGATCTGGCAGCCGAAGGAAAGCAGAGATGGCAAAAAGGTAGTCCTTGATAGTGTCCAGAGCAGAGCCCTGCTGGGCTAAATAGAGAAGGAACAAGAGTACTTCAGAAAGAGGGGCAGAAAGGGGATCCACAGCCTTTGCTGTGCACCATGCCACAAATTTGTTCCACCTGCAGGCGTATACAGTCTTTGTGGAGGGACGCCTGGCTGCCAAGATTACGTCACAAACTTCAGGAGGCAGGTCGAAAGACGTCAACTGCTGCCGCTCAATCTCCACGCGAGGAGGTGGAGACTGGACAGATTCGGGTGGAGGACGGTCCCCTGCTGCTGCGACAGAAGATCCTCCCGAAGACACAGTCTGATCGGAGGATCGATGGCCATGTTGAGCAGCTCGGGATACCAGACTCTTCGTGCCCAATCCGGAAACACAAGAATGACTTGGGCCCGGTCGTGCCTGATCTTCTTCAGCAGTCTCGGCAGAAGTGGTATTGGCGGAAAAGCGTACAACAGACCGCAAATCCACTTACGATGAAAAGCGTCGTCTAGCGAGTGCCGCCTTGGAAACTCCAATGCGCAGAATTGCTGACATTGTGCGTTCTCTTCGGTGGAGAATAGATCTAACCAAGGTTCACCCCACTGTTGAAAGAGACCTTGCACCACCTCCGTGTGAAGACGCCATTCGTAATCCTTCATGGACCTGCGGCTGAGTTCGTCTGCCTTGGCGTTCAGAGACCCTGCCAAGTGTTGAACCACCAGGGAAATGCCTTGATGTTCCAGCCATGTCCAGAGACAGAAGGCCTCCTGACATAGGGTGCACGACCCCACCCCACCCTGTTTGTTGCAATACCACATGGCGGTGGTGTTGTCCATGAACACCTGCACTACTCTTCCCCAGACAGAGAGAATGAATGCCTTCAGTGCAAGATGAATCGCCCGGAGCTCCATAAAATTGATGTGAAGCCTGGACTCCGCCAGAGACCATAGGCCTCTGATCTCCGCCTCTTCCATGTGGCCGCCTCATCCCAGAAGGGAGGCATCCATCACCACAGTGTGGTCTGGTTGAGGAAGGGAGAGGGATCTGCCATTGACCCAATCCTGGCTCGTAGGCCACCACTGCAGTTGTCGAGCAGTGCCCTCCGAGATCTGGACGCAATCAGACAGATTACCCTGATGCTGCGCACACTGGAACTTCAGGTCCCACTGCAGAGCCTGCATATGCCACCTGACATGATTGATCAGCAGGAGGCAGGAGGCCATTAGGCCCAGCAGCCTCAGTGTCATTCTTACAGAGACCCTGGACAGGGGCTGAAAGATCGGAATCATAGCCTGAATATCCCAAACTCGCTGTTTGGGAGGATAGACCCAAAACTGTGTTGTGTCTAGAACCGCTCCAATGAAGAGGAGCTTTTGAGAGGGAATCAGGCGCGACTTCGGCACATTGATGGAGACCCCAGGGGCGAGGCCACCTTCAACAGCCAGTCGTCGAGATAGGGGAAGACTGAAACCCCCAATCTGCGCAGATGAGCTGCGACCAACGCCATCACTTTCGTGAACACCCGAGGGGCGCTGGTAAGGCCAAAGGGGAGCACGGTGAACTGAAAGTGCTCATGGCCTACTGTGAACCGCCGGTAACGCCGGTGGGCCGGCAGGATGGGAATGTGAAAATAAGCGTCCTGCAAGTCCAACGCTACCATCCAGTCTTGCAGGTCAAGAGCAGACAAGACCTGAGCAAGCATCAACATCTTGAACTTCTCCTTCCGGAGGAAGCGATTGACGTCCCTAAGGTCCAAGATAGGACGCAGGCCCTTGTCCTTCTTGGTAACCAGAAAGTAGTGAGAGTAGCAACCACAACCTACTTCTGGGACAGGAATGCGCTCAATGGCTCCCTTGGCCAAGAGAGCCATAACTTCCTGCTGGAGAAGAGCCAGACGATCCTCCGACATGCAGTGGTATCGTGCTGGCATGGCTGGAGGGGTAGTCTCGAAGGGGACGGAGTAGCCCCTTCGGACTATTTGCAAAACCCACCTGTCCGTAATGATGGTGCGCCATTGGGGGAGGTGATGGCGAATCCTGCTGCCCACTGGCATTTGATGGGCCTGAAAGGATGGACTAGGAGGGTTTGGAGGCTGCTGCAGAGGTTGGGTTGGTGGACTGGACCGCCCGCTGGCCCCTTGAACCAAGCCGGTTGTTTCCACGCCCCCGGCTGCGCAAAGGTTGGGTAACTTGCTGCGGCCTCTGGCCCTGGGTGGGACATAGTGGGCCACCCCTTCTGTAGCCACGAAAGGGGTGAAAAGCATACTGCGCCGGAGGGGAGGAGAGGCCCAAAGACTTGGCCGTAGCCAGAGAGTCCTTGAAGCGCTCTAGGATGTTGTCTGCTTTGTCGCCAAAAAGGCGACGGCCATTAAAGGGCATGTCCATCAAGGTGTTCTGGACATCCCCTGAAAAGCCAGTGGACCTCATCCAGGTGTAGCACTTAAGTGCTACCGATGTTAAAATAGCCCTAGCAAGTGAGTCGGCAGTGTCCAGCCCACAAAGGATCGTAAACTTTGCTGCATCTCTCCCGGCAGCAACAGCCTGGGAGAGCACTCCCCGGGCCTCCTCCGGACACTGAGGCAGCACTTGCACCACCGTATTCCACACTAAGTGCGAATAACGGCCCAAGAGACATGCAGTGTTCACGGACCGCAGTCCTAAGCTCGCAGAAGAGAAAATTTTCTTGCCAAGATGGTCCAGCTTCTTGGATTCCCGTTCCAGTGGAGTGGTAGGGAAGGCGCTATTGGAGGTGGAGGCTTGGACCACCAATCTCTCCGGGTGGGGTGTTGGGAGAGGAAATTGGGGTCGTCCAGAGCCGGGCGGTGGCGTCGGGCGATCATCCTGTCCATGGGAGCCCCCATGTTGGGCCTGGACCACATGCTCAAACGGCCTCATTAAACAGTAGCAGGGGCTCTGAAGAGCTCGCCGCTGGTTGAAGCACACATCCGTCCTACGCAACACCACAGCATATGACACTCCCTCCTCCGTAGACAAGGTAGGGGGAGACAACATGCCAAGGTCAGGTGAAGTGTCAAGCCCACTGGCATCCCCCAGTTCCTCTCTCCAGTCCTTCTCAGTATCTAGCTGATCAGTCAATGGGTCACCTGACCCCTCCCAGTCCTTCTCATCATCCTCTGGGTGCCACTGTTGTTGGAAAGAGACCCCAGGAATGAACAGGGACATGAAAACTCCACCCGGCACCGGATCCGGGGTCGGACGAAGCCGGTCCAGCTCCGTGTCCACGTCGGGATGGAGGCTAGGGTCAACGCTGGCCGGGGGCACGACAGGCATCGGTAGCGGAAGTGGTGCCAGAGGAAGTGCCGCCGGTGGAGGCGTAATGAGTTCAACTGGCACTGACCCGGATCCAGGCCTGGATCCAAGGGGAGCCTGCGGCGCCGGAGCCGTCGGCAGCAAAGACCCAGGTCCCCTGACCGAGCCCGCGGGGCCCGAAGGCGCGCCGGCGGGGTCGGTCCGCCCAAAGATGGCATGCATCGCTTCGTAGAACATACGAAGTTGGGCGGGGGTCGCTCTGGGTCCCGGAATGGGAGGGAAGCTCAGAGTTGACCCCTCAGGCTCTGCGCGTGGAGTCGCGGGAGTAGCAGGACCCGCGTGCCTCATCGGATTGGCTGACCAAAGAGGGAAAATCGAAGAGTGATGATGCTTCTTTGACTTCTTCTTATGCTTCAACTTACCCGACCCCGAGTGCGAAGACTTTGATGACTTGGAACCGGAATGGTGGTGGCTCCGCGACCGGTCCCTCGACCTCCCTCTAGACCGGGACCTCGAACGGCACGGAGCAGACTGTCGGAATTTGAGCAGTTCCTGCAAACCCTTCGGCGTCAACCACTGACAGTTGGAGCACGACTTGGGGTCGTGGTCGCGCTCCAGGCAAAAAAGGCACACGCGGTGCGGATCCATCACTGACATCAATCGGTTACAGGAACCGCAGGCCTTAAAATCGGGCATCCCTCGTGCACCTGTTTGGATCGGAGACTCGAAACAAGATCGACAAAAGTCGATAAAAAAGTTAGTCAAAAAATGACTGAGGTACCGCTCTTCCCGGATCTGCACTGGGTGGCGTGGAAAAAGAAAGAACTGACATCAGCGCACGAGGGCGGTGTCTAAGTAGCTGCCGCGACATCATCCCGGCGACCACGACGCGGACGACGGAGACGACCGATGCCACCTTCCGACGCACAGAGGTACTGCTGACGAAAAAACTTTCTGGATCCAGTCTGATGCCTGGGGGTAATTCTAAGGTAAGGAATCTATAACTAACATGTTTCTTTCATAAAGGGAGAACCATGGACTCTGCTCTCACCAAGAGACGACAAGAAAGAAACCACTTAACACAGTCACTCCACATCAGGTTGTGCGCCAATAGATCAACAATGAATTCACCTCCATTAAGGATTTCATATTGTTTTTCAATGTGGAATATGAGGGGAAACACACTTTCTTAGCCTTAGCCAAGTTCAAGAAGTTAGGATTGTTCCTGCTTTACTGAAGTAGAGCTTCAACTGGTGCAGCTGCAATGTTTATATTTGTAAGTGCTTCCCGTTGAGATTTAATTTCTGTGAAATCGGCCCAGTGCTAGAATCAAACCTCATTGTTTCCAAGAGTCCCCAGTTTTGTCGGAAATGTCTACCGAACTAGAATGTTTTCATTTGGTTAATTAGTCATTGCTACCTCATTGAGTAAATGTCTATGCATATTCAACACTACAGCTGCGCAAATGACCACCAAGTGAGCGGTAATTTCAGCAATATGATTGTTCCTTGAGTCTTCATCACAAATCTGTGATAGCGTGAATCCTCGTCAAGAGAAGACGTTGAGACTACAAAGAGGTGAATCTCCACCAAACCGGGGTACTTCCCCTTAATTAAATGCAGTCGCGGGCGGCATGTCTCGCGGATGGGGTGGGGGTGGGGGTCGTGGGGAGGGGTTCATTTAATAATAATAAAAAAATATTAAAATTACCATCCCGCTGGCCGGGTCCAGCGTCTTCTCTGGTCTTGCTCTCCTCCCTCCGGCAGGAACAGGCAGCAGAAGAAGGCAGCCCTCCCCACAGCGTTGTGATTGTTTGGGAGGCCGCCCAGCCAGGGACTTAAGGGGAAGCCCAGTGTGCGCATGACTGGTTTGCATGGCCCTAGAGGGCCGACCAGACAGTCTTTGCGCAGTCAGGAGTGGGCACACCACTCCTCCCCTACCCCGCCTGCTCGCAGAGCAGCCTTGCCCGCTCACAACCAAACATAAAATGGTAAAAACTGAAAGCTATTACCTTTTTTTAGGTTTCTGCTTCTTGCACTGCGAGAAAGCAGTGGGGCGATGCTCCTCTGCCCCAGTGGAGAAGCCACCCCAGGCTAAATGAAGTAAGTGTTTCTTTGTTTGGTGGAAAATGTCCTCGTATTTCTCTGCATCAATACCACGTCACAAAAATTGGCTGGAAACACGCTTGAAGGCCTTCTGGCAAGCTGTCCATCGACATGGAAAAAGGTGGGAAAATCGGTACATGCTATTAAGGAAAATGGGACGTGGTTAAACGGGCGGAGCTTGGAGATGATTTGGGGCATTTGCATACACAGGGTAATTAGAAGGGAGACTCATGGACTGTGCCCTCACCAAGAGATGATGAGAAGGAAACCACCCAGATCAGATTGCGCTCCAGTAGATCAATGATGCAGTCACCTCCAATAAGAATTTCAGATTGTTTTTCAACGTGGAATACTAGAGGAAATTCACTTGCTTTACCTTTCCCAAGCAGGATGGATCCTTTTTTCTTTTTTTACATAAGGGGACGGGGACCCTCCTCCCCACGCCGATTTATGCCCCACGGGACCCGGGTCCCAGCCATTTCTCCGTGGGTGCACTGTAGCCCACCCAGGACACCCAGTGTGCTGTGATGGGGACTGCGGGAGAGCCTCAAGGTCTACGTTCCCAGCCAGCTCCCCACCTCCTGAGGGAGCCGATATTGCTTCCGCAGGAAGGGCGCTGCTAGAGCTCCCTGCTTGCAGGGGCAACCGTTTTATCTGTTTACCTGCCCTCATGACAGTGGTCAGGGAAACAGATGAAAACTCTACTTCCTGCTCATCCAATTAGCATGGGCTGGCCCCGGGAGGTGGTGGTCCCTGGGGTTGTATGCAGCCCAGGAGGGGGGTCTTGCAGCCCCCTCCTACTTTTAAATATATTATAGGCCCCGGGGAGGTGGTGGTCCCTGGGGCTTGGGGGTCTGTGCGCCGCTCCTACAAATATTTGTATTTAGCCCCAAGAAGGTGGTTGTCCCAGGGGCTCAAATGAGCCCATGGAGGGGGGTCAGTGCAGCCCCATTCCAATAAGTTAAATCAGCCCTGTGGAGGTAGTGGTTCCCAGGGTTCAAAGGAGCCGGAGGGGCATGAGCCCCTCCTTTTTCTTTTTTAATATGCCTATATGCCCCTGGGACCTGGTCCACCCACTCTGTCGTGATTTTGCTGCAAAGTTTTTTTTTGTAAATGCTTTTTTGCCCTGGCGGGGTCATTGGGGGACCCAGGACCAGAGCAAGGGGGTCAGTATATTCCTACACTGCTCCCCTTATTTTGTTAATCCAAGATGGCTGCTAACACTTCCTGGTGGAAGTGTTAAGAGCCAATCAGATTTCAGCATGGGCATTGTTGGATCCTCAGAGGATCCACATCACTATATATACAAATTAGGTTCTCTTTGAATAACTCAGAAACTACTCAACAGATTTACACCAAATAACAAAAAGTGCTCTTTCTGGACCAAGAGCTAGCTTTCTGCCAAATTTGGTGTCATTCCGTCCAGGAGTTCGGGTTGTAGTCGTGTTCAAAATCTCTACGGAAATTAACATGAGAAATGCACTCTTTTTGACCCTCCCCCCCCCCTTTTTCTCAGTCCCCACTTGACTGATCACCCTGAAACTTTCCATACACAATAAGACCCACTGGCATTGTTTTGATTTGGAAAATTTCAACAAGATTCGTCAACAGGTGGCAAAGATTTAGGTAAGTCAAAAAAACGCATTTCCTATGGAAAGTAGGTCCTAACTAAACATACTGGTGAGTGCCAGTAGATAAATATATATACACACACACAAAAATTAAGTGGCTCTGGGTCGGCCACTTTTTTTTCATTAGTCTGTTCAACTGTCCTTCCCATTTAGCTTCTGCCCTCCACAGAACACAAGTACCAAAGATCAGCCCTCTTCAGCTACTGGCTCTCTTGCACTGAGATATGTTTTTTTCTCAAAACACGTGCATATCCGCCAGTGAAGAAGGGCACTTCAGGGCCAGGTCAAAAAGGGCCAGTACTTTACCACTTGTTTTTCTTTCAATTCTTTGAATTCTCGTTTTTTTAAAGATATCCTAGTGTGTTTAAACTATGTTTTCTAGTTACAGTAATTAAAAGTAGAGGGTACATTTTCTTTCCAACAATAAGAAGTATGTTTTCCTGTGATACGCATTAAAAGTAAAAAGGGTGCTTCAAAAGTAAGCAGGGTGCTTTAAAAGTAAAAAGGGTGCTTATACCTGTTCTGAATAAACTTGCGTGCTAGGAAGCACCGATAATCTTCCATTCGCATTTTATGTGATCGGTATTTTTTTTAAACTTCAAATCTTTATTGCATGCATATAGCTACCAAGTTTTTTCTGCCTTTTTTTTTTTTTAACATGCTGCCAAAAAAAGAATAACATAAAAAAAATAGCTCAGCTTGCCAGCACACACCTTTTGCCTTTACCAATGTTTGTTGATGTATGACAAAGCTACTTTCCAATCTTCGTCACTAATGTCCATTTCGCAATCTATGCTGCCTTTTGGCCATTATCGGTAATAACTTTTTTTGTAGCACAAAGCAAAAAAGGGCACTGGTATTCTCACCCTGCCTAATCTCCTTTTACTACAGTATGCTGAACAATTGCAGTCAACATAAAGCATACATTTTGCAGACCAAAAATCGGCATTGTACATGGATTCATACCCCTCCCACGAGCACACAACCCATCTACTAACCCTCTATAATTAGTAAACACCATTGTTAAATACACACTCAATTGTGAAGCATTGTGTGGCTTCTGTTGCTGTGTAGTGTGACTAAGCAAAGTATCATGACTGTAAGAGTGCACCTACTGAAGGCTTTCGCAACTTTGTTTTTTTCTCCACTTGTGCTTGTCAGAAGCATGGTTTTGGCTAGATTACATGTGCCACATATTGCAGTACGGATATTTACTATGTGGGACCAGCCTCACAACTTGTTTTCCCTGCCACAACCAGTACACAGCCTGTTCTGTTGAAGCTGAAAGAGCCAGTCCTGGTCACTTACTATTAAGTATTTGCATAATTCCGCCATGTGTGGTGGCATGTTGAAACAGATCAACTGCCGTGCAGCTGTTGACTGAGACGCATAGCTGATGCCAACATGTTACTGAAAGTTGTAAACTCTGCAAAGATGTTGCCAAGGGGATGCATACACAGAATTTCTTGATGAAAATAGCTCGGACAAGTATATTACAAGTGGCACGCTCCATCCTTAGCAATTAAATGACATGTGAGCAATGTTGTGACATTGAGAGGCGATATTATTTATACATCAAGACACTTCTTTCATCAGATCAGCCATCGTGCGAGAGCAGAAATGCAATGGGTACATTTTCTTTATTTTTTTAATAACATGGACACTTCATTTGAACAGATTTATGTACGTACTCGTATTTATCTTCAATGCTCTGAAAATACAGGAAAAATAAAACAAAATCTGCATGTTCCTTTAATCGCTTTGGTAAAATCTTTTAATGGAAACCAAAACACACTATACTTATTCTAGTTTCAGTGAAACCTCAAGTAAATTCAAGGTACCTTTTATGAAAACGACTTTGCATAACAAAATGTCCTCCAACCATCTGTGCACCACATGCAACACCTCTCTTACAAGGCTGATGAATCCAGAAGCCTTGATACGAATGGGCAGGAAAACAGGGCTTCTCCATTTACACACCTTGGCTCTAGAATTAACTCATCTCGGGCTTACAACCACTCTACAGCAATTCAGGAAGAATTCAAGACGTGCCCTTTAACCCTGCGACTTGGACACAGTTGCTATATCATACCGCACACCACAGGGTGCCTCCCACTTCACACTTTCCCACCCCATATTAATGTAACTAACATATTACTTACATAATCATCACAGTTAAGTTAACCTCCTTGTCTGCTACTTGTGAACCAACGCCACCTGTGATGATAGACTTCCATGCTCTAAGTAATGTGCTCATCGACATCCCAGGACCTGGCCACAATATTCGAATACCCTCAACAAAGCATTTTTTTTAAATGCATCTATATATATGTAGTATATATGCAGAGTGTGATATGCAATTTATTACCATTATTGAGTGTGAAGCGGGGCCATGACTCATGAAAGGCGAAGCGTCATGATGCAACAATGGAAATAAATATCATGCTGCACTGCAGATCTCCATATATGGCTTATGCCATGGCAGGTTTTCATGTGCATTTCAATAAAACCAGGGTGCACGGGGTGTCCAGGACAGAAAAACCATAACGAAGAGGCCTCAAGGTTGTTAGGAGTGTGGTTTCCATGTGTGAAGCATGTGCAAACATGTAATCTATGAAGCAACAGTGTTTCTGTTCATATCAATTTTGCTCTACTTACATAGTAAAGTGGAATTTGACCTTTGCACTTCAGTAATAAATGAAACTATTATTAAAGCTGATCTAAATAAGTTATAGTGGGGCACTTTTATATTTTCACCATCATAATATATATATCAGTCGACCAGTGGGTAGTTATAGTTTGGATCATGTGTCCATAGGAAAAGTATTTTTTGTTGTGCTTACATCTTTGGCGCCGTTTGACAAATCTTCACAAATCTACCCCCTCCCCTCAATTTTTTTTTACCTCAGCTACTAAATGTAAAGTTTCAGGGGGAATTCCGTCAAGCGGGAACCAAGAAAAAGTGAGGTCACAAAATACGTTCTCCCCATTTAGTTTTCCATAGGAACTTTATTACACAGCTATAAACCAAACCACTAAATGTATTGAAAACAAATTATGCACTAGCTCTTTGTTCACATACCCTCACTCCCCTTATTAAAAAATGCCCTGGGGGATGGTTTCCCGGCTGCCCGAAGGACAACCCTAGGCGTGCATGCCAAAGGATGTGTATGGGATGGAGGTTGTGCATAGCAAGGGGTTGGCTGCCTGTGGGGGAAAAGGAGGGGGTGGACTTTGGACACAGGGCCGGGCCCCAGGTCCGAGCTGAAGGCCAAGCCCTGTGGCAGACACCCGCTGCACACCACTTTCGCAGAAAGCTCTGTGCAGCGTTGGGTTGGCTGCCCGCAGGGGGATTTGGATGCAGACATAGTGGCCAACCCCCCACTGTCCATGGCTGAAGGCTGCAGGGTTGGCTTCCTGCTGGGCTGGTTGGACACAGGGCCTGGCCTTAGGTCCTGGCTGCATACCAGGCCCTGTGGCCAATGGCTGCATGCCAGGCCCTGTGGCCAACACCCTCTGAACACCACCTTCGGCCAAAGGCAGTGCACAGCATGGGGGTTGAAGGCTGTGCTCGGCAGTAGGCCAGCCATTGTGACCAAATCCCTGCTGTGCACAGCTAAAGGACGTGCGCAGCATGGGGTTGGCTGCCTCTGGGTAAGTTGGCAAAGGCCACACACAGAGTGAGGTTGGCTGCATGCGAGGAGGTGGGGGGAGCTTGGACACTATAGCCATCCCTCTGCCATTCATGGCAATTGCACGTGTACGGTGGTGGGCGGTTTGGCTTTACGTATGGTAACCTAATATTACTTTACGTTAAAAAAACTAGAAATTCACTGAAAAAAACAAAGGTTGAAGTAACATAGTTAGGTGAGAATTTCAGTGACAACATAATATTTTAAATGTACACACCACTGAAATTCACAAGTTATAGTTAGCTCTGGTAATTATAACTCGTGCTGTAAGGTAACTATTACCATTACCCCACATATTACATCACTTATGACATCTTTAACATCACTGCAGCATTAACAATGAAATTATTGATGAGAGAACTGTCCATGGCAGAGGGGACCCAATCACCAGGAGGCCCAATTCATTTTTGTGGGCGAGGGGCAACCTCGTCCTCGAGCAATTGAGTGACCTGGGGCAAACCAAAAAAAATCTATTTCATTTCCTATGGAAACGTGGTGCTATAACTACCCAGGCAACCCGAAAATGGGTGAGTATATACATATATATACATATATATATATATATATATATATATATATACATATACATATATATATATATATATAGAGAGAGAGAGAAAAAACCATAGGTTTCAGATTCCATCATGAGCTCAGGTTACATCATGAGTGATGTAATATGTGATGTCATCAGCAGTGCATTGCGGGGGCCCGAGTTATAGTCAGCTCAGCTATAATTGATGCATTTCTCTGGTTTTGTACGAGTAAAATGTCCAACTAACTTTAACGTCCCTGAAACTTGTGGTTTTTTCACTGAATGTCTAAAGTATTTTAATTGCTAATTTATAACTAGAATGTCCCTATATAACTACAACGTTTTCCAGTGAATTTCAAAGGTGTTTTAAATGCTTATTTTGAACTATAACATTCCTGAAACCTATGGGTTTTTCAGTAAATTTCAAAGGTTTTTTAAATGCTAATTTCTAACTATGCCTACAGAGGTAGGAAATGTGCAGAAAGAAGAAGAAAAGCGCAGAAAGAAGCAAGAGAAATGCAGAAAGAGGCAACAGAGGTCCAGAAAGACGAAGAAAGGTGGAGAAAGAAGCAATGGATATGCAGAAAGAACCAACAGAGGTGCAGAAAGAGGCCTTGTTGCAAAGTCATCCTGTGCCCCAACTGTTTGCCGACTGGTACTGGTGGTAACTGACTCTGACTAACCAGGCCCGGAACCAGTGCTATGCTGAAAGACACTTAGAATACAGTAAAAACACCTACATACACTAGGGTACACTATGGGTTGGGGTAACTCTCTGATTGGCATGACCTCCCCTGTAAGGCCCTAGTACCTAAGAGGGCAGGGGGATTAAAACCACCTCTAAGTCAGAGGTGCAGAAAGAAGCAAGTGCAGTGCACAACGATCCAACACGAGTAGAAAGAGGCAAGAGGGGTACAGAAAGAGGCACGAAAAAAAGTGCAGAAAGAAGCAAAAGAGGTGCAGAAAGAGGTAAGAGAACTGCAGAAAACTGCAAGAGAGGTGCAGGAAAAGGCAGGAAGGGTGCACAAAGAGGCGAACTGGGTACAGAAAGAGGCAATTGGGGTGCAGAAAGAAGCAAGAGAAGTGCAGAAAGAAGCAACAGAGGCACAGAAAGAAGCAAGAGAGGTGCAGAAAGAGGGAACAGGGGTGCAAAAAGAGGCAAGAGAAATGTGGAGAAAGAGGCAAGTGGGGTGCAAAAAGAAGCAAGAGAAGTGCAGAAAGAAACAACAGAGGCACAGAAAGAAGCAAGAGAGGTGCAGAAAGAGGGAACAGGGGTGTGTGAACAAGCCCGTTCGCGGGTGAAACGCGTTGCAGCAGGTTTATGATGCTAATAAACCTACCTGTGTCTAAGTGACCTTCGTTTCCCTGGTGATTCTGTTTGTCTCCGAGAGCGCATTGGGACTCCAATTTTCGTTGATAGTAATTACCGGTCGTCTCTGCCGGTTCGCGCCACCGCTCTTGGGGCTTGAACTTCAGAAAGAGTGACTTCGTGAATTAATTAAATATATATATATATATATATATATATATATATATATATATTCACTGAAAAAACCAAAGGTTTCAGGGGCGTTATAGTTAGGAATTGGCATTTAAAAAACCTTAGAAATTCACTGAAAAAACCATAGGTTTCAGGGGCGTTATAGTTAGCTGGACATTTACCTCGTACAAAACCCTAGAAATTCCCCTGTTATAGTTAGTTCAGCTAACTATAACTCGCGCCCCCGCAATGCACTGCTGATGACGTCACATAGTACATCACTCATGGCATGGTCAGTGACATCACTGATGACATCACTGATGACATCTCAAATGACATCACTGATGACATCTCAAATGACATCACTGATGACATCATCCATGTGATAAATTACTGCATCTTCTCACACCCTAATTTAACCGTTGCTACACAAACTCAAAATTTCAGATGTCTATTCTCAAAACCATGGATACTCCAATACCAATAACTACATATGCACTTATTAACTCTTAGGTCTACATACACCTCCACTCATTCACATGTACAGTCACTCATACTTACAGTCACTCCGTACAAGACTATCATATGCATTTATACACCTACATAGACACTCACACACCACCAATCATCCATAGAGGTACTGTCACACCTAGTCAGTCATGCAAATAATTAATCACACTCCTATTTACTCACCTATGCAGTTATACACACTCAAGTTCACTTACTCATAAAAATACTACCACATTCTTACGCTCTTATACAATCATTGATACAAGCACACACTCATCCATACAGCCACTCTCACAATCACACACTCTCACATATACCCACTTATATACTCTTACACGTATATATACTGCCTTTCGACATATGTAGTTAGTCACAAATGTACCACTGAGATATACATTCAATCCCTAACACACCCATACATACACTCACTCAACCATACAGTCCATCACAGTTGCACTCTTAAAACCATGCACCCATAGAATCACCCACTCACACATCTATGCACAGAGTCACACACACCCCACCCACACATACACTCAGGCACCCATACAGATAGTCATACAGCCAATCAATAACCCATAGAGACACTCATATTGCTATTCACAAAGGCATGCAGCCGCTTATACACAAACAGACAGATACAGACATTCACACAGTTTAGTCACTAGTCTTCAGTAAGATACATTTAATGACTCACTTATAGAGTCAGTTACGCACCTAGAAAATCACCCATTCACACACTTATTCTTCAACAGGCCTTTCCCTATATATATTACACATATTAAAACTGTTCAGAAACACATTCTCAATGGATGACGTCATCAGTGATGTCATCAGTGATGTCATTTGAGATGTCATCAGTGATGTCACTGACCATGTCATGAGTGATGTAATATGTGACGTCATCAGCAGTGCATTGCGGGGGCGCGAGTTATAGTTAGCTGAACTAACTATAACAGGGGAATTTCTAAGGTTTTGTACGAGGGAAATGTCCAGCTAACTATAACACCCCTGAAACCTATGGTTTTTTCAGTGAATTTCTAAGGTTTTTAAATGCCAATTCCTAACTATAACGTGCATGAAACCTATGGTTTTTTCAGTGAATTTCAAAGGTTTTTAAAATACTAATTCCTATCTATAACTTATCTCTGAAGATATCATGAAAAGCATTCTTTTTTTAAAGTAGGGTGTACATTAGTTTTGTGGAAAAGCATCTTTGTGATTGGTTAAGAAAAAGCAGTTTCAACGTGGAGTACATATCATAGGATAAAATTTGCTCCGCTCAACCACACCTGCTACTTGCATTTGGAAGGCACTGTTCGAACTTAAAACAATCGTCAAATTTTAACCTGCACCTGTCATTAAATGTTCAAGAAAATGTTACAAAAAAATATCGTAAAGTTTTAAAAAATTGATGAACTTTTAACCTGCACGTGCTGTAGAATGTTCTAGAAAGTGTGTTGATAGAATACATTGCACTTCTGACTTCTATGTGTTGTTGAATATTAAAAAAACGGTTCATATGGAAAATTAAAAAGAAACCAATAGAGAAGTTTTGAAACCTAAAAGAATCAAGGAACTATTCTATTTTATTCTTTACATGTGTGCAGCAACAAAATTATAGACACAACAGCACCAGGAAGAGGAAGAAGCAGGGAGTGGGGGGAGGGGGGAGATGGGCAGAATGGCACACATGCACAATTAAGTACAGCACAAGTATAGACAAACAATGGCCAAAAATGAAACACACCAACAAGGAGCACAAGTCACACAACCCGCCAACATCACACCACTGAACGAGCATAGAAGTGAAAACCACGCTGCATTCATACAGGATGTGTACAAAGGCCAGTCGTTGGTGTTGTGGGATGTCTGCGACCGTGGTCATCATGGATGAGATGCCCAGCATGTGGCACATGGCCGAGTTCACTGTGTGTTATGTTGCCAAACGGCTGCTCCTCCCTCCCACGAGCCCCCACACTTTTGTACGGTGAGCTGTTGTATCTCGTGCACTCGTACGGCACGCCATTGTAATGCCTATTTGCGCATGTCCTGCTACATTCCAACAACAACATCACAGTGCCGTTTGGAGGTGGTACATGCCACTTTACAACATCGACTGCTGCGGCTCTTGTAACAGGCCACACCAGAACACAGAGACACACTTACCGCACTTCCTGTACACGGACATGTCCGTGACACCCCGTTCCCCTTGCCGGATAGGCACACCCCTCCACTGACCTGTGAACCCCAGACCAGCACACGCCAGTTGTGCATGCAGGAGGATGCGTACGTAGCTACACATCCAGGCTCACTGCCAACGCTGAGGTGACAGCACACTGTGATGTTGCAGGGCTCGTGCCTATCATGCTAAGACAATGACCACAAGGACACACTTACTAAGATATGGGTTTGGGGAGCATTGGCGGTCCTGGAGTTGTTGAGATGAGTCTTCTGGCCCTCATGGGTATCCCTGTATCATGCTCATTGACTTTATGGTACCTGTGGGTGTTCTGGTGTGGCTCTTGGCTGTGTTCCCTTTCATGGTACAGGTAGTTGTCCTGCTTAACACCAGCAGAAAGCAGGTGTAAAATCCCTGGTGCTAACGTGTCTTATTGCCGGAATTTGTTTCGCATTGCAATTAGTGTGAAAGTTGTGATGTGAATTTTTTCGTATGCAGAACAATATACGAACTGAGCAGTGTATCTCGTCAAGATCCAGCACCTGACGCACTATTCCCAATCAATATAAATACAATGAGATTTCTTAATAGATTGTGTGTACACTGTAAGTGCAGCCAATACCTCAGTGCAATACAATACAGGATTTTAGTATTTAGAATAAATCGCAAAGGTGCACCTCATGTCTTTTTGCACGGGAACGGCTACTCTGCATTTCATTATCAGCACTTTAACGGAAGTAAAGTTGAGATAAATCTAACACACTATTCAGAAGTTGGTGCAAACTACAGATATCACTAGTATTCCAGCGATAAGTGCCCCAAAATTTAACACCATGGTGGACTCCATCAAATAACAGTAATAAGAACAAGAAAGAGTCACACAGCAGTTAAGACAACAACCAAAACCATTATTAATTTTTTTTTTTAAACTTTATTTTTTATAATAATAAATATATAAACGATAAACAATTTTCAATCTTTATATTTTTATTAACATAAATATAAACAATAAACTAATAAACAAAATGTAACAACAATAATACAAAACAACAAAGCAGAACACTCCTGTGGGAACCACGGATGTCGACGACAGACCTGGAAAATCAAAAAGATTGTTTAAAAAAAAACAACATGGTATTCTTAACAAAATACCACAAGAAACAAATCACAGATATATAAAATGTATACAGCTAACAAAATTTTATAAGTTTAACTTACAAAAACTGTAAATGTTGCCACTTTAAAATATTTACCGAATCTGAGGAAATTTTTTTGCAGAAGGCACCACGTCCACAACGTTTTTCATCAGTGGTGAAGAAATTTTTCATTTTTTCCAAGGGGCAAACAAAGACCAATGCCACCTTCTTCATTCGGAAGATTTGCCAAAGAGTTCTGTTACGAGGGGATCCTAACAAAAAATACTCGTGCGGCACAGCAGGTATGATGAAACACCTAAGGACCCTTCATCCAAACAATCTTGCACGAGAAGAGTGCAAACATTTGAGAAACACTCCTGTTCTGTATCTGTAGAAAAGAATCACAAATAAATGTATATTAATAACTTTCAAATTTATACTATTCCATTACTGTACAAACACATTTTATATAAAAACTAAGAAACTATAGCCCTGAACCACAAGTGTGACGATCGTTAAAACACTACATGCATAGTGCATACTACTTTGAAGCAGTTCATGCCCTAAAGCCTACCTCACTAAAAGACTACATGCTAACTGACTAAATGATTACAGTACTATAAGGAGACACACTGGGTGAGTGACAGGGTGTTTGCTAGAAGAGTATGAATACTAACTAGGGAATAGAAGGTGTGAAACACAACTGTGTAAGTGATTAGAGGACTGCATCCATACTGCATAGGCATTTAAAGCAGTCCATGTGCTAAGGCCTGGCTCACTGCATGACTACTTGGGTACTGACTGAATAATTAGAGTACAGCAAGGAGAGTGCCTAGGCGAATTTATAAGTGCTAGGATTTTCGCACAGGGAATGGATTAGTACTTGGTACTGAATGAGTCACTAGAGGAGTGCAAAGGCAGTCACAAGTGCTGGACTGTATGGATACTGACTAGGAAATTGAAAGTGTGAAAGACAAGTGTCTAGGTGGTTAGAAGACTGCATGCATAGTGCATAGGGGTTTGAAGCAGTCCATGTGCTAAGCCCTGGCTCAGTGTATGAATTCTTAGGCAGTGACTGTTAGAGTCGGGGATCTCTGGTTGGCGCAAGGTTGCCCTTGTGTCAAGCAGGAACCCTCTCCTCCACGTCAGGGCGCAGGATAACCCCTCGCGAATGACCCTTGCTCACCCTCTAGGTGCGTGGCGTGAGCAGCCAAGGCGATTCCTCAGGCGTTGTTGGTTAAGCACTTACAATTGTACACACAGTAAATGCATTAATCCCCCCAGAAACGGACACCAGACTTGGATATATATAAAAATACGATTCTTTATGTAAAAATAAGGTATATATCTCAACAGACTTATCACAAGACCAATAACGTTTTCGCTAGGCCACCAGGTTATGCAGTAGGCAAATGTTCTGGGTGTGTAGGTTTCCAAATGGATAGTTCGTAGTCTCTTTACTTGTAGTTCCAGTACTCACAGAGATCGGTTCCTGCGAACGGGGAAATCAGGCGTTGCGGGCCCCGAGCCCGATACTGGAACTTCTTTTGTGATGAGGAGAGTCGGCACAGGTCGGTGCGACTCTCGGCTTGGGAAGTGCTCTTGGGTCCTCAATCAGCAGGTGTGGGCAAGTAGGCAGGCGCGGCCCGCGACCCTTTAGCACGGCGGTGCAGGAGGGTCTCCACAGCGGGGGCGGCGCGGCCTGAGATGTCCGAGGATAGCGAAGCGGGGTCACAGGGCACAGTCAGTGCAGCTGGATGACCCGGCGTAGATCACAGTCGTCGGACGGCTTCCGGCAGGAGGGGTGATAGCGCGTTCAGCGCGCTCCAGTAGCAGGCGGTGACAGGGATGCAGGCGGCCTGGCCCGGGGACAGAGAGCGGCTCGGGACGGAGCGGGGCTCTCACGGGTTGGAGGCAGGCGAGCTTCTGAGTGTCACGGCCCTAGGAGGGGCGATGAGGGGCGCAGTCTCTTTTCCAGCGGGATGCCCACACGGCTCGAATTGGAGGCTGAGCAAGAAGCACAGAGAACCCACTGTTCCTGGGGTTCAGTTCAGGGGGCAAGCTCAGATCAAGCCCTTGGAGAATGTTCAAGCACAAAGTAGCAAAGTCTTTTCAGTAAGTCTCTTCCTCTCCTTTCTCAGCAAGGCAGGCAGCAGGCCAGCTCCTCCAGCGTCTCCTTCTCCTTCTAGTCGGGCAGAGGTTCTTTGTGGTAAACAGGATTCTGATTTCTTAGGAGCCAGGCTCCTACTTTTATACCATGATTCTTTTGTTCTTTAGCGCCAGGGGGCCCAGGCCTGGCTCAGTCCAGTTCTGGAGCACTTTGTTATGGTGACTCTGCTCTTTCCTTTCAGCAGCAGGGCAGAGACATCAGCCGCTCCACAGGGGGCGGCGCCGGCTTTGTGGTGGCAGAGCACAGGTCTATTCAAGAGTCAAGGTGTACTCCTCCCACCCATCCAGGTGTAATCTCTCTACCCACCACCTGGCAGCCAACCTGTCTCTGGGGACTCCCCCACCCTGCTCCTTACTGTTGCCAGGCAGAACACATACACACAGCAGAGGCGGACTGAGATGGTCAGGTCAGTAAATACTAACTTTCTAAAAGTAGTATTTACAAACCCAGGATATTAAAATAAACTTGACTACAAGAAGTATTTTATTATTCTGAGTTCAGGCATACCAAACTTGACACTCTACCATGCTCTCTGAGTCCACTGGGGTCACAGCGTTGGCGGGATCCCAGCAGCCCATTCTGGCCTATGGAGAGCAGGTAGCCTTCAATAGTGAAAAACGACAAGGGCTGTAATTCACTACTAAGACATGCCACACACATCAGGGTATGTCCTACCTTATGCCTACAATGCACCCTGCCCTCGGGCCTACCAGAGGGGTGGCTAATATGTAGGTAAGGGAAGGTTTAGGGACTGGCAAGTGGGGGCACTTGCGCAGTCAGCGCGACGGTCCCGGACCGCGCACAGGGTCTGCGGTGGCAGACCCTAGACACACTTTACAAGGCCGCTTCCGTGGGTGGCGCAACCAGCGCTGCAAGCCCACCAGCAGCATTGGCATTCACAAGCCCTGGCACCCCTGGTGCACTTTACTGGGGACTGACAGTGAATCCAATAAACCAATCATGGACATCAATTACAGGTACACTTTACTTAGGGAGCACTTGCACTGCGGCACGGATTAGCCGTGGCGCAGTGCCCTGAGCGGACAACACCAGCAAAACAGTCGAGGCACACCATCAAAAAGTGGAAGGGAAACTCACGCCAAGGTGCCAGGTCTAACACGTGTCCCCTCCAGCTGAAATGTGGGGAGAACTACCCTTGCCCAGGGGGTTCCTCGTCACTAAGGCGGAAATACCTGGACAGACCGTCAGCGTTGGCGTGATCTGTACCAGGACGGTGTTCCACCGTAAAGTCCATACCCTGTAGGGAGATGGACCACCTCAACAGCTTCGGGTTTTCACCCCTCATTTGCATCAACCATCTGAGGGGCCTGTGGTCCGTCTGAACCCGGAAGTGAGACCCAAACAAGTAGGGTCTTAGCTTCTTCAGCGCCCAGACCACAGCAAATGCTTCTCGCTCAATTGCACTCCACCTACTTTCCCGTGGAAGTAACCTCCTACTGATGAAGGCTACGGGTTGGTCCCAGCCCTCCTCAGTCATCTGTGAGAGAACAGCCCCCACACCATGCTCTGAAGCGTCTGTCTGGACTAGGAATTCCTTGGAGAAGTCAGGGGCCAAGAGCACGGGCGCCGTGCACATGGCAGTCTTCAGGGTGTCGAAAGCTTTTTGACAGGTGTCAGTCCAAACCACGTTCCTGGGCTGCTTCTTCGAAGTCAGCTCTGTCAAGGGGGCAACGATCGTTCCATAGCCCTTGACAAACCTCCTGTAGTACCCAGTGAGCCCCAGGAAGGCCCTCACTGCGGTCTGCGTCTTGGGGGGTTCCCAAGCCAGGATGGTCTCAATTTTGGGTTGCAAGGGTGCCACCTTGCCACTCCCCACTTGGTGTCCCAAGTACACCACGGAACCCTGCCCGATCTGGCACTTGCTTGCCTTGATCGTGAGGCCTGCTCGGCGCAGCGCCATCAACACTTCCCAGAGGTGGCGCAGGTGTTCCGGCCAGGTGGCACTGAACACTGCGATGTCATCCAGGTAGGCGGCACTGAACGCATCCAGCCCAACCAGTACCTGGTTGACCAACCTCTGAAAGGTGGCAGGGGCATTCTTCATCCCAAATGGCATGACTCGGAACTGGAAGTGCCCATCTGGTGTAGAGAATGCTGACCTCTCTTTGGCCCCATCGGTCAAGGCGATCTGCCAGTACCCAGACGTTAAATCAAACGTACTGAGGAACCGGGCAGCCCCCAGCCGATCAATGAGCTCATCAGCTCTGGGGATGGGGTGCGCGTCAGTCTTCGTGACTGAATTGAGTCCTCTGTAGTCCACACAGAACCGGAGTTCAGGTGTGGCTCCCGGCGCAGCAGCTTTGGGGACCAAGACCACGGGGCTGGACCAAGGACTGCTGGAGGACTCAACCACCCCTAGCGCAAGCATTTTGGAGACCTCCTCCTTAATGCAAGCTCTGACCCTGTCAGTTACCCTGTAAGCCTTGTGCTTCACAGGTAAGCTGTCTCCTGTGTCCACATCATGGACGCACCAATCTGTGACACCAGGAACCAGGGAGAATCGGTCGGAAAACTGTCCCAGCAAGTGGCGGCAGTCTTCCTGTTGTTCGGGCGTCAGGGTGGGTGAGAGGTTAACTCCATCCACTGACCCATCTTTCTCAGAGGCCACTAAGAGGTCAGGAAGAGGCTCAGTCTCCTCTTCCATTCCATCATCAGTGGCCAGCAGCATGCCCACTTCGGTCCTCTCTAAGTGGGGCTTAAGGCGGTTAACATGTAGGACCCTCAAAGGGTTCCTGGGAGTCTGCATGTCCACCAAGTAGGTGATAGGACTTTTGCGCTCCACAACCTCAAATGGACCGGTCCACTTATCCTGAAGTGCACACGGCTCCACTGGGGCCAAGACCCACACCTTTTGTCCAGGTTGAAGCTCTACCAGAGTGGCATTCCGGTCGTACCACCGCTTCATCTCCTCCTGGCTGGCTTCCAGATTTGCCTCAGCAAGTTGCCTGAAACGCCGAGTCTGGTTTCGGAAGGCCAGCATATAACTATATACATTCTGGGGAGGTTTCCTGGGAGATTGCTCCCAGCCTTCCTTTACCAAACTCAGAGGTCCTCTTACCGGGTGACCATACAGAAGCTCAAAGGGGCTGAACCCTAGAGACTTCTGTGGCACCTCTCGGTAAGCGAAGAGCAGGCATGGCAAGAGGACGTCCCACTTACGCCTCATTGGACCGTCCAGGCCCATGATCATGCCTTTGAGGGTTCGGTTGAATCTCTCAACCAACCCATTTCCTTGGGGATGGTAAGGAGTGGTGAACTTGTAAGTTACCCCACACTCCTTCCACAGGGATTTCATATATGTGGATATGAAATTGGTCCCCCTGTCGCTCACCACCTCTAGAGGGAATCCCACTCGGGAGAAAATTCCCATCAGTGCCCGTCCCACCACGGGGGCCGTCACTGTCCTCAGAGGGATGGCTTCAGGGTACCGGGTGGCATGGTCCACCAAGACCAGGATGAACCTGTTGCCCAGGGCTGTCTTGGGGTCCAGAGGCCCCACAATGTCAATACCCACTCGTTGGAATGGCGTACCGACCACAGGGAAAGGTTGCAGAGGAGCCTTGTGCTTCCCTCCGCTCTTACCACTTGCCTGGCAAGTCTGACAGGTTCTGCAGTAGGAATCGGAATTCTTATGCATTTGGGGCCAGTAGAAGTGGGTGACAAGCCTGTCATAGGTCTTGTCCATCCCCAAATGTCCTGCTAACGGCACATCGTGAGCCAGCCCCAGTAGGAAGGTTCTGAACTTCTGGGGTACCACCAGCACACGGGCTGACCCAGGTTCAGCAGCCTTAGGCTCGGAATACAGGAGGTCACTCTCCCAGTACACGTAGTGTGTTTTGGCCTGAACACCATTGGCCTGGTCTGCAGCCTGTTGCCGCATACCTACGAGAGAAGGGCATTCTTTCTGCTCCTTGCAGAATTCCTCCCTGGAGGGACCTCCTTCTTGCTGCCAATGGGTCAGCTCAGGCAGATCTCCCAGTTCGGCAATCTGTTCCCCGGTAGGCTCCAGAGCATCCCCCTCAGGGTCTACTTCCTCCTGGGCCGTGGGAACTTCGGGGGCCGGTTTCCCGCGCCTCCTGCGCCTTCTCCCTAAGGCTGGTTCCTGGACCTCTCCCTCAGGCTCCAGGACCCTCTCAACACCCCTACTGGCTGCCATGGACCGGGTGGTCACGCACGCCCAGTCGGGTAGACCCACCATCCTCAGATGCGTGGTCTTTTCCACCTTTTCCCAAGGGGAACTCTCCAGGTCGTTCCCTAGCAGACAATCTACAGGCATGTCAGTTCTCACAGCGACTTGTAGAGTACCAGAGACCCCCCCCCACTCAAAGGGAACTTGAGCCATTGGACAACGACTCTCTACGTTGTCAGCATTGACAACCCTACAGTAGGCATTGGGTACAATCTGCTCTTGAGACACCAGGTGTTGCCTCACCGAGGTCACGCTGGCTCCTGTATCTCTAAGAGCCTCCACCTTCTTTCCATTGATGGTCACCACCTGCCCATATTTCTTAGTGTTAGAGGGCAGGTAGGTTACAGGGACCATCTCACTGTCTCCTAGCGAGACTAGGGTCATCTGCCCGGGACCCCCACCCTCCTGGACTGCTACTTCCTCCCCAAAGTTAACACTAGCTACTTGCCGGGGTGGAGCACCAGTGGGTGCGGTCTTACCAAACAGGCGACACTTAGGATCAGAGGCAATGTGGCCCGGATCGCCACACTTATAACAATTGAAGGGCCCCTTTGGAACAGGTCTACCTGTCGGGGCCCCGTTCTGCTGCGGGGTTGGGGGAGGCTGAGAACCCTTCTGCTGGTTCCCTTGGGAATTACTTTGGGGGCCTTTTTGGAACCCCTTCTGTTTACCCTTGTCCCCCCCACTCTTCTGCTGGGGACCCTGCCCACCTTTGGCGGAGTCTCCCACTTGACCCTTGTGGACCCTGGTGCTGAGCCAGCGGTCCGCCTCCTCAGCAAGCTTCCTCGGGTTGGACAGCTTGCTATCTATCAGGTGCTGGCGTAGCTCAGGAAAACATTGACTGGACAAGTGCTCCCATGCAATTAAATCAAGCAGCCCTTGATAATCATTCACTTTGCTACCCTTCACCCAACCATCCAGCGCTCTGCAGAAAAAGGTCACATATTCCACATACGTACTCTCAGGGATCTTCTTGGTCTCCCTGAACCTCTGTCGATATAGCTCAGGAGTTAACCCATACCTGCTCATTAAAGCTTCCTTCATATGGGGGTATGAGGTCTGGACTTCTAAGGGTAAATCTAACAGTGTGTCCCGCCCTTCAGCAAGGAACCTTCCCCACAACCCCGCTCCCCAGTCTTTCTCAGGGACCCGGTGTGAGGACATGGCCACCTCGTAGGCCCTAAACCACTGCCCTATGTCATCCTTTCTGAAATACTCCTTTACTACATCTTTGGGGATGTACACCTTGGACTCTACCTGCGCTGGTGGAGTGCTGCCACCAGAAGGAGCGGTGTCCAAACTTTTCGCCTTCAGCTCCAACTCCTTCAATCGGATATCATGATCCATTTGGCGTTGTTGTGCCTCCAGGGCCAACTTCTGCTTTTCCATTTCCATTTGTCCTGCCAACTTTGCCATCTCCATTGCATGCGCCCTGTCGGCTGCCCTGTCTGCCAGCTCCTCTGGCGACCGGACTCTGCTGGGCTCCTCAAGGTTGTCGGGTGGAACGATGTCCCCCGCATTCCGTGGGTCTCGTGACTCCTTCCAGGCTCTCAGCGCCTTGGCGTACTGGGTTCTCCTCTTGAATCCAGCATGGGGGACTCGGAATTTTACACTGTAGCCTTTCAATTGCTCCATCGAGTAGCCTTCCAGTCTCTCCCAATCCACCTCATCGATTCCAGAAATCACAGAGAGTGCTCTCCCAGCGGAGTGTGAGCCAGGCATGGTTGCAGTAATGGCAGATGTCTCAACAAAGTTCAGAGAATGAAAACCTGTGGCTGCGTTACTTGGTCTGCTCTCACTATCTGGTGATTAATAATTCACGGTATGCAAATTACAAGTGCAAATCCGAAATCCCACCGCTGCCACCAATGTTAGAGTCGGGGATCTCTGGTTGGCGCAAGGTTGCCCTTGTGTCAAGCAGGAACCCTCTCCTCCACGTCAGGGCGCAGGATAACCCCTCGCGAATGACCCTTGCTCACCCTCTAGGTGCGTGGCGTGAGCAGCCAAGGCGATTCCTCAGGCGTTGTTGGTTAAGCACTTACAATTGTACACACAGTAAATGCATTAATCCCCCCAGAAACGGACACCAGACTTGGATATATATAAAAATACGATTCTTTATGTAAAAATAAGGTATATATCTCAACAGACTTATCACAAGACCAATAACGTTTTCGCTAGGCCACCAGGTTATGCAGTAGGCAAATGTTCTGGGTGTGTAGGTTTCCAAATGGATAGTTCGTAGTCTCTTTACTTGTAGTTCCAGTACTCACAGAGATCGGTTCCTGCGAACGGGGAAATCAGGCGTTGCGGGCCCCGAGCCCGATACTGGAACTTCTTTTGTGATGAGGAGAGTCGGCACAGGTCGGTGCGACTCTCGGCTTGGGAAGTGCTCTTGGGTCCTCAATCAGCAGGTGTGGGCAAGTAGGCAGGCGCGGCCCGCGACCCTTTAGCACGGCGGTGCAGGAGGGTCTCCACAGCGGGGGCGGCGCGGCCTGAGATGTCCGAGGATAGCGAAGCGGGGTCACAGGGCACAGTCAGTGCAGCTGGATGACCCGGCGTAGATCACAGTCGTCGGACGGCTTCCGGCAGGAGGGGTGATAGCGCGTTCAGCGCGCTCCAGTAGCAGGCGGTGACAGGGATGCAGGCGGCCTGGCCCGGGGACAGAGAGCGGCTCGGGACGGAGCGGGGCTCTCACGGGTTGGAGGCAGGCGAGCTTCTGAGTGTCACGGCCCTAGGAGGGGCGATGAGGGGCGCAGTCTCTTTTCCAGCGGGATGCCCACACGGCTCGAATTGGAGGCTGAGCAAGAAGCACAGAGAACCCACTGTTCCTGGGGTTCAGTTCAGGGGGCAAGCTCAGATCAAGCCCTTGGAGAATGTTCAAGCACAAAGTAGCAAAGTCTTTTCAGTAAGTCTCTTCCTCTCCTTTCTCAGCAAGGCAGGCAGCAGGCCAGCTCCTCCAGCGTCTCCTTCTCCTTCTAGTCGGGCAGAGGTTCTTTGTGGTAAACAGGATTCTGATTTCTTAGGAGCCAGGCTCCTACTTTTATACCATGATTCTTTTGTTCTTTAGCGCCAGGGGGCCCAGGCCTGGCTCAGTCCAGTTTGGGTTTTAGCACAGTGAATGGATTAGTACATGGTGCTGAATGGGTCACTAGAGGACTGCAAAGGGAGTGACAGGGTATTTCCTGGAAGTGTATGGATACTGACTAAGGAATTGACGGTGAGAAAGACAATTGTGTAGGTGCTTAGAGGACTGCATGCATAGTGGATAGGGGTTTGAAGAAGTCCATATGCTAAGACCTGGCTCTGTGCATGAATACTTACGCAGTGACTGAATCATTAGAGTACTGGAAAGAGACTGTCTTAGTGAATTTATAAGTGTTTGGGTTTTGGCACAGTGAATGGATTAGTACATGCTGTTGAATGGGTCTCTAGAGGACTGCAAAGGAAGTGACAGGATATTTCCTGGAAGTGTATGGATACTGACTAGGGAATTGAAGGTGTAAAAGACAAGTGTATAGTATGTTAGAACACTACATGCATACTGCATAGACATTTGAAGCAGTCTATTTGGTACTTAGAAACTGACTAAATAATCAGACTACTTCTAGGACAGTGCTTAGATAAAACTTTTAAATTTTCAGTTCTGCCACAGTGAACAGAATAGTACATGGTACTGCACCTTAGTGTCAAACCCTGACTCATTTTATCAATGCATAAGCAAAGACTAGCTTCTAATGCTACTAAAACTTGACAACATGAGAGGTTTTAAATTAGTTATCTGTCAGCAAATACACGATGTTACCAAATGCCTCTCTCACAGTGGTTCTCAAATGCACACAGACTCACAGTGTGATTCTAGACAAGCACCACTATCCCTAGGAGTTTACCAAAACTCATTCACTACAGTGGAAGTGGTAAGCGAACTGCACACAATCTTCATATTTCAGGACTGCACTTTTATGTCAAAGCCTGACTCATATAATCAAAGCATAAGCAAAGACTGGCTTCTAATGCTACTAAAACGTCACAACATGACCGGTTTTAAAACAGGTATATGTCAGCAAAAACACGATGTTACCAAATGCTTCTCTCACAATCCTTACCCAAATGCACACAGACTCACAGTGTGATTTTAGACAAGCAACACTATCCTAGGAGATTACCAAAACTCATTCACTCCTCTGGAAGAGTTAATGGTACTGCACACAATCTATATATTTAAGTACACCACATCAGTGTCAAAGCATGACTCATTTATTCAACGCATAAGCAAAGACTGGATTCTAATCCTACTAAAACTTCACAACATGACACGTTTTAAAACAGATATCTATCAGCAAATACATGATGTTACCGAATGCTTCTCTCACAGTGATCCCAAATACACACTAACTCACAGTGTGATTCTAGACAAGCACCACTATCCCTATGAGTTTACCAAAACTCATTCACTACACTGGAAGTGATAAGGTAACTGCACACAATCTACATATTTCACGACTGCAATTTACGGTCAATGCCTGACTCATTCAATGAAAGCATAAGCCATAACTGTCTTCTAATGCTACTAAAACTTGACAACCTGACTGGTTTTAAAACAGTTAACTGTCAGCAAATACACGATGTTACCAAATGCTTCTCTCACAGTGGTTCCCAAATGCACACAGACTCACTGTGTGATTCTAGACAAAAAAACACTATCCCTTGCACTATATCAAAACACATTTCTTCATCAAGAAGTAGTACTGCATTTTAGTATAGAAACATAACATAACTCATTTCACAAATTCATAAAGAATGACTGGTTTCTAATTCTACCAAAATATAAAAACTGCACAGTTATCTGTCTACAAACACATGAAAAACAGAAATGCCTATCACAGAATGGTTTCTACATGCACACACATTGTAGAGAAAAAAAGTACTCCCTACACTTTAGCAGGAAAAATACATTAGTCTGATTAAAATCAAAATCGTCTACATACATCCCCTCACAATTAAATAACTCATCTTTCAAGTTCTTTTGTAGATTAAGGAGTATATCAATCACTCACCATATTTTCTTTTACAGAATCTCTGCACTGTGCACCTCTCAGCAAAAGCAAAGAATGAAAAAGTTTCCCTTTCATTTTCCACACATATACATGTGAACATCAAATCACAATCCTTCGCACATAAACTCAAAAGCAAACACACATTTCTATTGGTTAAACATTTCAACCCTTTCCAACTGAAATACATTTCAACCCTTCCCCCAATCTGCCTTCTGCCTGTTACCATAGAAACAGCTCATGGAACACTGCACTGAGCTCACAGGTCACAAGTTCAGCACACAATGTTCCTACACAAGGCAGGAAGTGTGCTTGACTTTTCAACATATCAGCTTATCATATATAATGTTCCTTACAATCTGTTTTTGTTAACCAATAACAATCATACCTTTAAAAAACAAAAATATACACCCTACCTTTCAGTGTAGAAAGTTGTTATACAACCAATGATTTCTTGTCGTTTTTCAAAAAACGTTGCCGTGGATCCGCGCACCCACCGCGAGAGACTCCGTGAATCCAACGCGGTAGGATGCGCGCACCGTGCGCGTATTTCGCTGCTTTATTTTTTTTAAAAGGGGGGCCACAGGGAGTCCTTCTGGAACCCCCTAAGCAGATCTAGAGGGTCAGAGTATTTCCACTCTGCCCCCTTTATATCTTTTACACACTTATTCCCCTTCCATCTTCAGCCTCGCTTCTATCGAGGCAGAAAATGGCCGCCAACAGTTCCTGGTTTCGAATGTAGAGAGACGCTCGACAGCCAATTAGCATTCAGCACGCGATCGGGAAGGTGTGCGCTCGGTTCGGGAAGGTGCACGCTCGGTTCGGGGAGGGTGGGCTTACGGTGCGGGTACGGTCCGCGGATCCTCCGCGGCCATAGATATCACTAACTTTTTTACCCTAATTTTCTCAGGAACTACTGAACAGATTCACACCAAATATGCAAAAGGCACGAGTCCGAACTGAGGACTACCTCTTTGCCAAATTTGGTGTCATTCCGTTCAGCGGTTCGGGCTGTAGCTGCAACAACAGATCCTATTTGCATGGGGAAAACGCGTTTTGGGACCCCCCTTTTTACTCGCCCCCTGCTTCACGGATCACCGCAAAACTTTCAGGGTCGGAGCGGAGCTGGCCAAAAGTTTGGAGAATTTCGCGAAGATTCGTCAATCGGCGCCAAAGATATTCCCAATAGAATGTTGCGGATTTCCTATGGAAAATAGGTCCTAACTATAACTATCTACTGGCGACCGCCAGTAGATAATATATATATATATATATATATATATATATATATACATTACCTACTGGCGGTCGCCAGTAGGTAGTTATAGTTAGGACCACGTTTCCATAGGAAATCCGCAACATTCTATTTTGAATAACTTTGGCGCCGGTCGACGAATCCTCGCAAATTTTTCAAAATAGGTGGGGCGCTACGCTCCGCTCCTACCCTGAAAGTCTCGGGGGGATTCGTCAAGCGGGGGCTGAGATAAAAGGGGGGTCCCAAAACGCGTTTTTCCCATGCATTTTTCCATAGGACCTTTAGACACAGCTACAGCCCGAACGGCTGAACAGAATTATTTGAAATTTGGCAGAGAGGTAGTCCTCGGGTCAAGGAAGTGACTTTGGTAGGTTTGGTGTAAATCTGTTCAGTAGATTCTGAGAAAATAGCCTTTAAACCAATATATATATCTGAGCCAGCTTACGGTGCGCTTACGGTGCGCTTACCGTACGCGTACGGTGGCGTGCGCGAGCGCGATTCTGATTGGCTGTTAGATCTTAGTAAACATTCGAATCGGTTGAAACCAGGAAGCGGCGGCCGCCATTTTCTCTCTCGCTCTCTGAGTTGGCAGCAAAAACGAAGCCCAAAAATGTGTAAAGAGGCAGTTTCTTGAGATCCTAACCA
This sequence comes from Triturus cristatus, assembly GCF_964204655.1. NCBI lineage: Eukaryota > Metazoa > Chordata > Amphibia > Caudata > Salamandridae > Triturus > Triturus cristatus. Next base: position 584,799,114 of record NC_140591.1, on the reverse strand, counting down.
CCCAGTATTGATATAGGGGTCCCCAAACAACCCCCAAGCCCCCCCAAAATTTTTTTTTTTTTCCGGAAATTCGCCGATTACGCTTACCGTACGCGTACGGCTTAAATTTAAAAAAAAAAAAAATTATCCACATTCTCCCCACCCCGTGTGCAAATGGTGCCCGCAGGGCACCATTTGTGCATGGCCTATCACATCTATGAAATTAACAAAAAATACATTTCACAAAGATGCGCATAATATGTCCCCCATGTGCGCACGGTGCGCGAAGCGCATCGTGCGTACATGGACCATCCCGCATAACGTGGGCACGCGGTGCGCGCAGCGCACCGCGTGACCACCGTGCGTGCACGGCACTAACTGCGTAAAGTGGGTGCGCGGTGCGCGAAGCGCACCGCGTGCTCACTGTGCGCGCAGCGCACCATGCGCGCACGGAACGAACTGCGTTAACTGGGCGCGCACGCCACGAATGGCGTAAAGTAACTTAGCATTTAAAAAACCGTACAAATTCACTGAAAAAACCATAGGTTTCACACACGTTATAGTTAGGAATTAGCATTTAAAAAACCTTGCAAATTCACTGAAAAAACCATAGGTTTCATACATGTTATAGTTAGCTGTACATTTCACTCGTAAAAAAACAATGAAATTCCCCCGTTATAGTTAGTGCAGGCAACTATAACTCACGCGACCGCAATCTTCTGCTGATGACATATGTGTCTTTATGAAAAAAAAATATTTGTAATATATGTATAGCTAAAATTTAATGGAAGAAGACAGGGGCAAATAAATGTCTAAATACAGTATTAGCATCAGCAGAGGATTGCGGTCGCGTGAGTTATAGTTGCCTGCACTAACTATAACGGGGGAATTTCATTGGTTTTTTACGAGTGAAATGTACAGCTAACTATAACATGTATGAAACCTATGGTTTTTTCAGTGAATATATATATACACACACACACACACACACACACACAAACCCACACACACACAAACACACACCAGAATCCATGCACTGCTAATTACCTCACATGGTACATCACTCATGAAATATTCTATGACAAAACTGATAACATCTCAGCAACATTCTCAAATTACATCATTGATGACAACACTGTACATGGTGGGGGTATGAGTTACAGTTACTGCTGAGGGTGGATGATGGCCCTGGAAACTCTGGGCACATCTCGATCAACTGATGTAACGGTTTCATGGCTGGTCACCTTCATGGAGTGCGACTGACATCTCAGCACCATTGTGGTTTCTCTTTGGAGGCAGAGTGGGTTGTTGCCCCACTTCACGTTTTTAGGTCTCGCTGAGCCCAGCGCATGCGCTGGCTCGAAGAGACATTTTGTATGTGGGCTCCAAAAAGTGCTACCAGGCCAGCCTAGAGCTACAGTGCATGTGCGCGGGCGCGTGCGCTGCGTTTACTTTCACGCGTTTACGCAGATCCAGCCTCCTCTGCCGGTACACCCACTGTTTTCATTGAATCATATTCAGTATTTTATATATAAACATGATGCGGTGGAAATTCCATATTGTAATTACTAAATCTGTAGGTGTTACTTAAACGGGCGCCCCATTTCTCAAGACTGATAATGTAATCCATGTCGTCAGCCTAGCGGTGCAATTGGTCAGTCAATCTTTTGGCAAATTCTCCATCCAACATGGCCGCTATTGTAACACAAGACCTCCGATTACTTCCAAATGCTTTCACTCTGGCAGTTTCATAGCGAATGGGAGGCTGGAGATGCCGAGAGTGAGACCCTCGATTGCACTATTACCGCTGCTTATGAATGGTCTCTGCTGCTGCTCGCCTTTTGTTCCTGCTGTGCTTCACTCACTTTAGCTCATCTGTTATGTAAACGTTGTTTGTATGTAGCGCGTCGTGTATCATTTCCAACGCCCCCCCCCTCTGGCACTCTTTCCTGTTCTCGCTTCTGAAGTGTTCTTGGTGCTGCTGGCTGGCATCAGCAATGCTGAATATTTAACGGTTGGTTATCAGTTTCTTCCTCAGCTCAGCTGCTCATCCTGAAAAATAATTTAATGACCGAGCAGTTAATCTCTTGCCTGGTAGATGCATCACTAATACATCAATTACAATGTGAACAAAACTAGGATAATCGTTTAATTTACTTTGCTTCCAGTGGTATTAAGACATTCTTTTTGGTAATGAGTCACGTCACTGCATTTTTTTCTGTGCCATGCTCCTTTTCTTAACTCTTGTCCATGCTGACAACGTTCCTATGTCTTCTCATTCTCTCTTCTCCCCATTAGTTTCTGAAGCTCTCCTTCCTTCTTGTCAATTTATCGTCCTTACTTGCTCCTGTGGTATTTGTTTCTCTATCATTCCCTTTCGTGATCTCCTCTTCCTCGCTTCCTTCCTCCTGTACCCTTTGTGCTTTGTTCTGATTGGGTAAGTTGTGTCCTCTACTACTCCCCGATGCTCCCGGGACTGTTTCTCACCTCACTCCCATTTAGTTATTTAATTATTTGTGCAGCAGGAATGTGCTTTTGGGCAGCTTTAGTCATTGTTTGTGCTTCATGCACTATTATTTTTTTATTTATTGTAATTTCATTTAACCATTCTAATATGGGCATCTGGTCTGTTAGAAATGCAAACTAAAACCGGCCGTTTGCATCGAGACCCATGCACAGGTATTTGCACACTAATGAACACACATCATGAGACACTGACTGCCATCTTGGAATGGGTTTTATTTAATAAAAAACACAATTCCAAGATTGCCAGCCAGGCGTGAGCGTGCGTCTTGATGCAGGCAAATACATCTAGATATATACTCTTCTTTGCTATTAGTCCCTCGTCGATGTTCATCTGAAATGACCCTTAACCAGCCAGCTCATAAACAGTATTCTGGTCATTTAACCACTTAAAATTAGGCACTAAAACTCTCCAGCGCAAATGACTCATTTTGAACACCCGATTCACGGATTTGCACAAAAAGAGGCGCTGTTCGCACATTTTCCCCTTCTTTCTGCTCACAGTTACCATCAGCTCAATTTGGGCTCATATTTAAATCGGCAGCAGTGCAGTAAGTAGCATGCAGTCTTGACGCCGTGGTCTCGGCTTAAATGTTTGTTTGTGGTCTAGTTAACTACGAAGTTTACTAAAGCCCTGCACTTGCCAATCAAATGCATTTAATTCCCCGCCACTTCCCGCACGGTCCATTTCGGGGTGGCTGCTGCCCGGCCATCTGCGAGCCCTCCTGTGCCAGTGCCTCAGTTGCAAGCCGCTATCCGAGGCAGTCTCACGTGCGTGCAGGCAGCTCAGCACTGGAGGATCTGGGTCTGTCCATGTCTTCCTTTCTCTCCAGTGGCGTAGTAGTGGCGCCATGGTGGCATCAAGAGAAAAGGGCTCCAGAACCCTGGCTAGGTAGTAAAAGACAGCCATAAATACAGGTTTGCTTGCAAGACAGAACAGGTACGCACAGACAGCAATGCAAGCTTCTTTGCCATACAAGCGGCAAGTACATTATAGGTAGCAACATTACCTCATGTGCGAGTAGTTCATCCTCGCCTGTTGATTTTGTCTTGAGCTTCTTGCTTTAATTAAGCCTTATAATGTTTGAGCTGCTGATAACAGAATGCACAGCCTTCACGAAGACTTGGCAAGTTAACACCTCTGCTGAGAAACAGCTGAAGTCAAGTATGGACGGCTATAGAAAAGCAAGTTTTTAGGACAGTTTGCCCTGTATGCAAATACTCTAGGCTAATTTGAAGAACTGATACTTATAAATCACAGATGTAAATGTACAATACTTGTAGGAGAGTAGGATCTGCTTCTTATGGTTACCCCCACTTTTTGCTGATGTTTCACTGTTTCTTTACTTTAGTCTGGCTGTGACCCTGCTATCCAGGGCCGCAGCCTAGCTGCTTCCTCTCTAAATCGATTGCATGTACTTTAGGTACACTCCAGATTGGATTCTGGGGTACCCTTATAAGTCCCTAGTATATGGTATACTATGTACCTAGGGAATAGGTACCCCAGAGGCCTCTCAGGGGCTGCAGCCTGGTTTTACCTTGGCGAAAGAAGGAGAAATGTTTAATTGCTCCAAATTTGAGCTGTTTCCATGTGTGCTGCTTGGTACAGCGCACATGGAAACAGCAAAACTCCAGTGATTGTTTATGTGCAGGAAGGTGCTCCTTCCTGCACATAAACAATCATTTAAAAAAATGACATTTTGCAACTTCTATGTGTGCTGCATTGAGCAGCACACATAGAAGTAACAAAACGCCATCTTCCCCTGCAGCGCAGTCACCCATGCCCTATGGTGCGAGGGTGCCTGCATTGGCACTAGGCAGCTGAATTTAGCGCCACCACAGGGGGAAACGCAGGGTTGCACCATGTTCTTGTAAATATGGTGCAGCCCTGTGTTTCTAAAGTGATGGCGCTTGTCGTTAGCCTTCTTGGCTTTAAAGCACGCTTCGTCACTTTACTAGTAAATATGCCCTTTGGGTCCAAGGCCAATGTTCCCTTTTTTCCTCTGTGTGCGGCAGTATAAGGTTTCTGTGCACTGCAACTAAGGCTATGTGCGCCGGAAACCAGACAGCGTATGTGGTGCAGCGCCAAATATCACTCCAAACCTTTGCTTAAAAAAGTGAAAAAAGAGTGCATTTCCACACATGTAGCTGGTTGAGGTGGAACCCAGCATTTAGAGTATTTTTTTCCTCTGCATTTGCTTCACTCTCTGGATAATGTCCTACACTGGGGTATCTTGCAGCTCTTAACACATTATTCTTGAACAAGGCTTTTATGTATCTAGAAAAAATGCAAATCTGTGAGTTGTTGAGTGTATTTGTGTGTGTGTTTTATAGAAGTACTACGTCAGAGGGAACATGTTTTTAAGGTTAGAGATAGCCTCAGAAGTAGCACATGAAAAAGTTTCTTTTAGTGAGAAGGTTTATGACCAGCTAAAAATCTCAAGTGTAAGTAGTGAGAACAAAAACATGAAGTTTGAGCAGAGCTCGTCAGTCTTGGTGTTTCAAGAATAAAACAAAAGCTAAAGTCCAGGCAGGGTTATGACAGTTAAGAAAATAGCCTCCCTAAGTAGACCTTGCTCTTTTATGTGCCAATCAGGTTTATTTTCTGTCACTGTGCACTACTCTGTCTAAACAGGAGCAATAATTATCGAATGAGCTTTTTTGGTCTCCCTTCCTGTGCTACTTTTCTGCATGTGTCACTAGAAGTGTCTGAGGGTTGTTTTATATAATTATTATACGTTTTGTGGTCGGTGATTGGCTAACAAGGCATTATGTACATCCTCTGGATGCCATTGATGTATGATTAAACAAGCATTTGCAATGCAATAGGTCTCACATTTGCAAAAGTTTAAGCTATTGGCATTGTTCATGACAATGCCTTTTTTAATCTATTTTATAAAACAAACACATAATGGCATTTATTTATCATTTACAAAGCCAATAGCTAGTGTTGCATTATTATTAGCAATGCCAGCTGCTCACACTTTTATAATGCGAGACCTATTGCATTGCAAATGCTTGTTATGTTTTCGTTTGGACTTGGACATACCAGAGGACTTTTGATTGGAAGGTGAAGACGTAAAAAAAAGTGGCCCCGTAACGAAGACAGAACCCGGAACTTGGAGTGGATTCTATGCAGAGGCCACCACTACAACTTGGATTTGGCGACATAAAACCTCTCCTGCCAATATTGAATCACCTCCGAGTTCATGAGGGTGCAATTATCACACAACTTAGTTGTCTCCTAAACCTAGGCACCAAGGGCACACCACATGTGGGTCTGTGGCCGACATCTGCCTTCTCAAGTCGAACATGGCTCAAATCTCTTCACCTTCAGAGGGGACATTGTTCCCTAATACACTGTGAAAACACTGCGGACTCGCCAGAAAAACTATACATTTGGGAATGGAGTTCCACATCCGCATAAGAAGACATTGAAAGAAAGGAACTGATGTCAGCATGCAGGGATGTCAGCTCTGTCACTTCCACTCCAGTTTGGAGTCAGCACTGAGCCTCACAATGCCACCTAGCGATGCATAGAGCACTGATTTGAACAATCGTTGGATTTAGTCTGGTGCCTGAGGCATATTCTAAAACAAGAAATCTAGCGTTAGAAGTAGCCATCAGAATGAGAATACATGGGAATAAATTTACATCTGCCCTCAGCAGCAAAGCTACCATTACAGCCACCACCAACCATCAGCCCAAATGGTAGAACCATAAAGTGTTGCCAGTGAGAACCCATAGTAAACCTCAGTTAGCACTAATGGGCATGTAGGATAGGCAATGGAAAGGAGGGGACCTGGAGTTCCATCAACACCACTCAATCCCCTATATTAAATGCCTGCTGGAATGGGCTATGGGACAGCACATTTATCACTTTCAACTTGTCCTGCCAACTAATAAGGTTAAAAAGGTGAAAGTCTAGGATTCGTGTTTGAGCTCTGTGCTTTTTAGGGAAAAGGGAGTAAATATCTGTGCTCATTTCTTTCAAGGGCAACACCTCCATGGACTCTTTGGTCAGTGTTAAAAATTGTGTCGCTAGTTGGCAGAGGTTTGCAACCTGTCCAAGTTAGGACTACAATCCTAGTCAGGATAAGTAGTCGGGTACACAACCTAAATTGACATGCGCTCACCCTCTGGTAGCTTAGCACAGAGCAGCCAGGGTTAACTTAACAGGCAATGTGTAAAGTATTTATGCAACACACCACACAGTAACACAATGAAAACACCACAAAGACTCCACACCAGTTTAGAACAAGCATTGAAAATGCAATAGGTCTCGCCTTTGATTAAGTTAAAGCCATTTGCTTTGCTAATGGTATTGTATAGCAAAGCAAATGGCTTTAACTTAATGAAAGGCGAGACCTATTGCATTTGTAATGCTTGTTATTAGGCTGTCTGCTCAATTTCCCATAGTGTTGCTGTTTGAGCCACATGTAAACTCAAAAACGACCCAGTTCACTGCTTTTATAAAAGTCCATTATTTCTTCCACTTGATGCATGAAACCTAGCATTGACAATGCCTATTGTTTTGGCATTTGAATAGCGCATACACGAAATGTTATTTGAAGCTTCTTTTACAGGCAATGCAGATACTACTGCATAGGAAGTAGCAGTGTAGGTTATTCGAACACAAGTTTACTGGATAAATGGGAGAGTGACTGCGTGTGAGCGTATAAGAAAGTGTGTTTGAGAGAGTGAGTGCATTTAAGGGTGTGTGTTATGTTAACGACTTTGCAAAGTGCTTCTGTCCCAGTGCAAACCCAGTCTGTGGTTCACTGTCAAAAGCCCTCAGCTGAAATATTGTTGGGGCTCGAACATCACAGAAATTGGCACCCATGTTATGGATGTATCGAGTCCCCTATTAAAATAACTGGATCCGAACTGGCTTCAGACAGCAGGCATTTATCAAAGGTGCATGGTGTGCTGGATATACTTACCATATGTTTGACAAATATTAGGTGACTATGGAACAGAAGGGAAGGTTTAGCAAAGTTGCTGGGTGAGCAGGGGACAATACACATTATTTCTTGCGCATATTGTATAAGTGTATGACTGAGCTCATTTTCTCTGACATGTGGGAACAGTTCATAAAAGCCGCTGAAGTAGAATGGGCATCTGGCGCAGCTTATTATATTTAGAATAAGCATGGAATGTCAGGTAACATTTATAAGCAGTGGCGTGAATATGTGACATAAGACACAGTTGTCGCAGTGGGTAAGGAAGAGGAATCGGGATGTTTATAAATCATGTTGTGAGAAATTACGATAGATATTAGAGAGGGTGTCCGTTTGGACAGTTAGAGGGGGAGAGCTTGGGCCATAAGGGCCGTTTATAGGCCATGGCATTTAAGACACAACATCAGACCAAGTATCAGAGGGGGCGTTTACAAGAGAAGCAGAGTGAGAAACATTAGAAGCAGTTATTAAAGTTGGGCATCATCAGCTATCATTTATTTGAGCTACACTGTAAATTGCAAGTGGGCGATGTCATAGCTGCAATTTGAGTGTAAGGCACCGGTTCATCAGAACTCTGTTGAGCATGGGACATCCTGTGCTGCTTATTGGAACTATCAATGAAATATTAAATAGACTAACGAGAGCAAACAAAAAGAAATGATGACCTTAAAGTTTGTAACATATTTTGGAAAAATATTTACACCCGTAGGAGTTTTGGCTTCCTTTTACAATAAATGTTTTATTTTCCCATTCAGTTTTTTTTTTTTTAAAGCAAAACAGACTGTTGTTTTTGGACTTATTTCGCATGCCCTCCCAGGCACAATATCAGGTGACTGTTGGGCCATTTGGAGAGGGTGGGAGATAACTTTTTTCATGCAAATGAGTGTTCGGCATGAAGAAAACAACTACCTACGTCACCTCATAAGACGGTTGCTTACCTCCCTGACCAGTTCCATGCAGTTTATCTAGCTTGTTAACTTCAGTGACTATATCCCACACTCAAAAAGGCTTCTCTCGTATCTCTTCTCCAGCTATAAGATACTGATCTTCAAACTCTCCTCTCTTCACCTTGCCCTCCCATAAAATACTTTGGAGATGACGACCAAATTGATATTTTAATCACAACAAAAATTCAAATTATTGTCAGGAAGATCAAAAAAACAAAATAAATGACAATGCGACCTTGGGACACTGTGTAGGCATGAGTAATACTTATCAATAGACACAACACGTTGTGCAGCAGACAAAACAATGCAAGTCACCAAGCAATTCGAGGAGTTAAGGGAGATCTCAAAAGTCCAAAACTGTGTCTTGAGTTGGTTTCCCCTGTCACACCTTATAGTGCATCACAACTTTACCAGCAGCACATGGCAATGGCCTTCGCACATAGGGAGAAAGATATCTGAGCTCAGCAATATCGCATATAAAATAAAAGAGAGTTGGGGTGAAAACAGAAAAAAGTCCATACCTCTGCGGTTCATGGGCCGGAGCCTGACAGCCACTTTGACTTTACTGTCAGAATGTCGGCGCTTTGCACGGTGGCTCCCTCCCGGGATTACAGACAGTGCAGTCCCAGGTCGTCCCTCCCTGGAGTTCGGCTGCAATCACGCGAAGCCCCGAGGGCGTTGCGGGCGGCGCCGGGCTCGGGAATCTTGTGCACAGGTCCCAGGCGCAGCCTGCTCCATGCCCGGCTGCCCTGTGCACATCACAGACCCACAGCCTCCTCCCGAGGATCCCGGTGGCTGCGCTCCACCATCAGCCCGGCCGCTATCTTCCAGCGCCATCCGCACTGCGGCACCAGCAGCAAAAAACTCCGGGATCGTGCACAGCCGGGAGCCTCGTGTGCTCCCCCAGAGAAACCATGACTGTCGGAGACAGCTGAAAGAGCACGGAAAGAGCCGAAGATCCGGGCCACGGAAACACCCGAAGCTCTTCGGCTAACCTCGGAATGGAGGGAGAGGCGCAAGTACGAGGCATGAGGGGCGCTGGAGGTCTGGAGGATGACATACAAGCTACTACTTATCACTCACCCAAGGCATCCGCGAACTGAGATTTTCACAAATCCCTGTCACATACAGTTCGTGGCTGTAACTGTTTCTGAGCAAGTCTAGCGGGTTTTGTTCAAATATTACTTAATGTTTCTACTTTCGCTCTGTGTATCAAATATGAAAAAAATCGATAAGACTTCTTGACGTGTCTTTTCAACTCCTCATACAATTATGTTTTTAAGAAACTAGTGCCACGCGCTGTGCAGTGTGGTACAGAAATGTATTCTGGCAAGCAGTTGCCTTCTGGCATATCTTTAGCCTTTAGAGTACAAGGAAAACACATCAATTTATCAACTTGATGGCACTGATTCTGGTAGCGACCTGCAGGTTACGAGTTCGAATTCCGAAAGACCGACTCGGTCGGAGTCCATGATTACGAGCTCAGTGAAATAAACGATTTCTTGTCTTTATGGGGCCATGTGTTTAAACACATGGCCCCATAAAGATAAGAAATCGTTTGCAACGAACGGAATGCAGGCGAGCCCCCTCCAAGTGGGCCATCTGAAAAAGCCAAAGGGAGGCAACATCCAAAGCTCTTTTCCAATGGCTGGCCACTGTTTAGCATAAACGGTGTCGCCAGCTAATGGAAAAGAGGGGCGGGGCTTAAAGCCCTTTACTAAAACTCCTCAAAATCATTAAATCTCGCTGAGCAAGCTGCGCATGTGCGCAGCAACACTAGCCGAGACATTAAAAATAGATTATATGTTGAACAAAACAAGACCAAAAAGACAAACATCCAATAAATCGAAGCCAAGATATGCAATCTTAAAGATTTAGGTGAAAACAGTGCATAGAAGTGCAAAGGGTCAACTGGGGCTATCTGGTCGCGCCAGACTGGGAAAAGTCACACGGTCAAGCAGTACACGAGGGAACACAGGCCGGCTACAGGGACCCACTTGGGCCTACTGAACACAGTACCTATAATCCTGGTGCGTGTTCTGCACGGTGTTGCTTTGCGAGGCTTCGTGCCTACCATCGCCGGTTCCAAAAAGCTGTGTGGCGAGGCTTTGTGGGGCTTGGCTTTGGGTCAGTCTGGGGAGGTGTGCGGCGAGGGTTTGCTGAGCTTGGCATCACTTTGTTTCGACCCCGGGGAATTGTGCAGCGAGGCTTTGCAGGGTTTAGCATTGCTGTGCGTCGGTTCCGATGGACTGATAGTTGTACAGCAAGGCTTTGCGGGGCTTCACGCTGCCTAGCGTTGATTCTGGTGAGGCTGGCAGCTGAGCGGTGAGGCTTTGCTGGGCTTCGCATTGGGTCCGGTGAGGTCCACAGAGAGCAGAGCAACTTAGGCCCACTTTCAAGAGTCCAGGACTGGGGTGGCACCACTTGGCAGAGCAGACTCACAGATGGCAGAGTCCAGGAGTAGGTTGGTTGGAAGTCTATTGTGTCCCTGAGACTTCAGCAACAGGAGGCGAGCCAACAAGCCCTTGCATAAACTTAGGCTCAAGGACGTAGAGAGCAGGTCCAGTCCTTCTCACTCCCAGACAAGAAGCAGCAGGCCAACACAGCATGGCAGGTAGCAAAGTGGCAGTCACTTCTACAGCACAACATCTCTTCTTCCTGGCAGAATTTCCTTAGTTCCAGCAGTGTTCTGATTTGGTGGTGTCAGGGGTTCAGTACTTATACCCAGTTGTGTCACTGAAGTGGGGGATATTTCAAAGAGGCCTTTGAAGATCACAATATTCATGCATTTCCTGCCGTGGCTCCAGACTCATTACAGGGGAATAAGCAGCTGTTTGTGTGGGGACAGGCACATCTCTGTTCAGATGCACGTGACAGCTCCTCACTCTACCTCAGGAAGGCCCATTAGTCTGGTGATGGTCCATCAGGATGCAAATGTCACATCCCGGCTCCCTTTGTGTGACTGTCTAGAGTTTTGTGACGCTTTTGCGCTTTTCTCTGGGGCTTAGTCAAACATTGCTGGCCACCACTTTCTGACGGCCTCCAGGTCTATTAATGAACAGGAGTCGCAGACCGAGGGGTCATAGTCTCAAAGAAGATACTAGTAAGCATGTCGATGTTGTGAAAGCCCAACAAGGCCATCGTCTTACAGCGCCTTCCACAGGATTTGAATGCTGAAATCTCCTAGACATCCGACCTAGATGCTGCTGAAAATGGAGGTATTTTGTTGATGAAAGCAGCACATACAGGATAGAGTACCAATTGTGGCTTCAGCTTTTACTTACTTAATGATCAGAGCTTTTGAATCAGTGCAATATATTCTCGGAAGCTACAGTTTAAACAAATCATGAAGCTGTACGGAATCATGTGGGTGAAAGTCAAAACAATGTACGACATCAATGGAGACCACATTGTGTGTACCTTGCTCTGATGCAGCCCTAATGTGTCTCTGACAGAATAAAATCTCGCAAATTATCCTCTAGAACAATTTGTCTCATGTACATATTGATCTCATTGTTGAACAATTTCCTGACATCACAAGAGTCCACAACTGAAGGGTGATTTGTGATGCAATGAGGTCATGCCATCTCAAACCCCTCCAGGGGTGAGTTTCCCTCACCTCTCCCCTTACCCGCTTAACTGTATCCCTTCACCTTTAATTACACCACAGACAACGTGATTTGGTGCCTTAAAAGGTCGCAGTTTATTCACCTATAACATGGTTGTACATTTCGCAATTTTATTGGTCATTCATAACATCCATGATAATGCATATTCTCATTGTCCTTGCGGTTATGCGCTCCCAGACAGTGTATTTTGCAGTGTGCCCCTTTGTCAGGGCCTTTGTGTCTGTGGTTCCAGACTTCAACTTGCTACCAAATCTTGGGGGTGTCTGTCAGCACCTGCCCGGGCTACAAGTGCTGTTCCGCTTGCCCTGGACCCTTTGCTGGCCCCTCGTCAGCTCTTCGGGCCCCTGCTGGGCGACATCCCAAGGGCCCTCTGTGAGCATCTCATCTACTCTGCCTGTGGCTGCGTCCTGTTATTTCGCTCACTCAGTACCCCTGCCGTGAGGCATCCCAAGGGCCCTGTTGGAGCGTCACATCTACTCTGTTTGCGGCTGTAAGCCGTCCTTAGCCCCCTCAGTGCCCCTGCCATGAGGCATCCCAAGGACACTGTGTGAGCCTTCCATCTACCTCTAATAAACTTTCTCTCTTTTTTCTATCTATTTTTTTCTAACGTCACGCTCCCTCCAGTTTCACGATCGGAGGGAGCTCCCCTTCTCCTCCTACCTCATGAGAAACCCAACTGCTCTAGCACCCTCACTATGTTTAGCAGAAACATGTCCATCCTTACCCACGTCAGGTGCAGGCCGTCGTCCAGATGGTACCCTAGGGACCTTAGGTCGATGAACCCGTGTCTCACGAACCCCAAGCCGTTGGCCCTACATTACTTAGCCATGGTAATATTCAATTTACGCCAGGATTTCTCCACTGCCCCTAACTACACAGCCCCCCTCCATGCTTTGTGAACTGTTATAGCCGAGAAGATCACCTCCGCCGGACGCAATATCCTCGCTATTGCTGAAAGGCCTGCCAGCATTTTTTCCAAGAGACCCCCTCCTACCGATTGTCTCTAGGTCATTCCCTCTCAGGTGGACCACCACTGCATGCGGTCTGCCACCCTGCCCCAGGGCTTCCCGCACCACAGGGAGCTGTTGGTCCCATTTCATTCCAGGCTGACCCAACCAGATTACGTCTGTGTCCCGAAGCCAGATTCCCCCGATTTCGCACCTGGCCTCCGCCCACCACTGCACCCGCATTACGAATGAGTGACCCACGATCCAGACTTTCAAGAGCTGCTCCGCCGGACCTAAACGGTAGGGGGAAGGGGGAGGAGAGACAAGGCTTAGTATTATGTAGGGTGAATGTATCGTTTAAACACGCCGGACCCCCAACGCCCTAGCCCCTTGATCTGGTCAGCTCCCAACCCAAGCTCTGCTGCAGTGGTGGCTGCCCCAATTCGAAAGGAGTGGGAGCCGAACACCTTCGCCGGAAGCCCCACCCTGTCTAGCGCCCTCCTCATCACTGCTATGAATTGGAACTGGCTCAAGTAAGACCCGTCCTCATGTGCTAGCAGCAGGCCCCGCCTGTGTTCCCCTCGTCGTATGTACCGTCGCACCAGACAAACAGAACAGCACGACTTGTTCCCGATGCGGTTAATCCTGGCCCACTTCCCCTTGCCTGCCTGATCCGTCTTGGACCGCCGCAGGAGGACATTCATGTGCCCCGGCTCTAGTTCTAGGTCAGCCTGGCGAATGCAGGCCGTTCCTGGATTGTCTATTGAGGGGACCACCAACTCGCCGACCCTGTATGCCCCAAAGAATGCCAGCTCCGAGGAGCATATCTCACCCAGGGACCCCATCATCTGCTGTAGTACTGCAAAGCTAATGGGCTGCCTACTGTCCCTCTTTGTTTGTTGCACTCTGCCTCAGCCCTTCTGGGCCATTCTACACCGGAAAACCTTCACGGGTCTCCGGCTAAGGGGGGGTCCTGTGGTTTTTGGGGGCCATGCTCCCCCTTCTTATCCCCCCAGCCGCATGCCAACTCGCCCCCTGATTGGTGGGGCAGTAGGCCCTTTCTGGGGCAACCAATCCCGGTCGCCCCCTTTTTCGCAGGCTTTGCGACGGGGGAGGGAGGGCTTCCTGCCTCCGGGCGGCATTTGCCCCGGGCCCCCATCGGGCTTCTAAGTGATGTCATCGATTATGTAATTTGAGATGTCATGTTGAGGTCGTGCAATATCAGCCACCAATCTAAATGTATGTGTATTACATAAATATATATTTTATTAACCTTGCTTGCTACAAATAATTTAAGTTCTTGCCTCTTTTCTGCATTTCAACTTTTCTATTTGGGGACATTGCTGTTGGAAGTCTTGAACGCTCCACCAGAAATCTTCATCTTGGTCACCAGGTACTGTGGGGTGCCAGAGTTCACCTTGTAGATCATGAAGTAGGTATTGGGCATCATGTAGGGAGAGAATGTAGAAGGGTGAATAAAACCGTTCAAAATAGTTATAAATTGCCACATGGTTTTGACATAGTACTGCAAAAAACATGATGTAGTGATGGTTTTTCTGTGGTACCAAGATCCATTTACAGGCATACATGTCAGAAGACGCCTATTTGTTGCGTCAGGATCTGTGGAGTTAAACACAAAGATTTTTTGAGGGCCTACATTTAGCTTTCAATAGCAAAAGAAAATGAAGATCTAGTCAACTTGCAAAATGCTTGCAAACACAAAAAATTAAAAGGGCCAATCCACAAAAGCATTTACCAGTAAGGAAGTAGTAATACAGGAGGACTGTTACGTTCTCACCCATCCCTTTGTGAATTGGCCTAGACACCTCCAACTGACAATCAGTAAAAGTACAAAGAGGGAACAGTCCTTTCTATCTGCAATAATTTTATAGGAATATTCCATGCATACGGGGGCAATTTCCAAAGACAAGCAAGAGCATATGAAATAGTACTAGATACTCCGAAATGCATTTGTGAATAGGCCCCAGTTTTCTGCAATGAATGCAGCAACCCTATTTTAGACGAGTGAAAGGGAGGGTCGCGTTGTGAACTTGGAACAAAACAGCGAGTGAGCTTTCACCTTGAAGTTAACAGAGCCCCTTTGCACTGTGTTCCACCCGAGGAATTAAAATTCTTTAGTGCATGTGCAAATCAATACATTAACTGCAGCCACAACTCCGCTTTAACCTTGAAAAAGCAGCACTGATTATATCACAGAATAAGCATTCACTCTGTACATTACAAAGAGCATAGGTGCTACTGAACACAATACAGGCATTTTTGTTTTGAGAGTAATGCTACAATTAGAGTGCCCCTTTGACCTAAATAAATCATATAAGAAAAAGGTGCCTGCTTTCTGCAAAGTAAAGTAAATAACCTAATGAAAGAATCCTTATGGTAAAATGTTAAGAAGTGCCTTATCTTTATGATATATTTACTTCGAACGTGCTACCCATATAGTAACCTAAAGAAATATTGACCTTAATAGAACTCACCACCCCTAAATAGCCCACCTAAGGGCAGGTGCGTAGTTGATAAAAATTTTGAGGGGCAGGCACAGCAAGAAAGGGCAAGGCCAAATTATGGGATACAATCCTGTACTCTACCCCACCAAAAAAAGTAACCATTTGTTTTTTTCAGTTACTAGGGAAACAAAGTGTTAAAAGCAACCGAGCTTCCCCGTGACATTGTCAGCTGGCATCATTGCCTCCATCACATATTCAAATGAGAGAGAGAAAGAGAGAAAGAGAGAGAGAAAGAGCGAAAGAGAGAGAGAGAGATAAAGAGAAAGAGAGAGAGAGAGAGAAAGAGAAAGAGAAAGAGAGAGAGAGAGAGAGAGAGAGAGAGAGAGAGAGAGAGAGACAGAGTTTGTGTGTGTGTGTGTGTGTGTGCGTGTATATATATATATATATATATATATATATACATACACACACAGAAATTTTAAAAGTACTTTTAGACTGAAAAGTAGCGGCTCAGTGCCTGCTTACTACTACGTTTGTTTCTATTTCTTGCGGCTGCACTTACTTAAATTAGTTTAAGAAATCAGTTCAAAGAAGGTATATTAAAAATATGAATCGCCTAATATTTGTATCGCCTTGCTATGGGGGATAGCCAAAGTCCTTCAAATGCCGCCTCCTTAGAGAGTTCACAACACACAGATCAACCTAAAACACAAGGTATGTGGAAGAATATATTGGGACTGAATGTTCTACCCTAACTTGCTAACTCAGTTTACACTGTTTAACAAACCTGACTTTAGAAAACAGAAAATGTTACTAACTTCTGTAACAATGAAATACTGAATTGCAGAGTTCAAAGAAGTATTACATGCACAATAAATGGTCGATTAAGCACTCCCACCTCGTAACATGGCTGAATCACCGCCTTTTCATTTAGTTTACATTATTCTTGGAGAACATTTCAAGTGAACAAAATGGAATCCCACTGCTATCTTAATAAATACATTTTTAGACCTGTTTACATTTTGAGGTACTCCACTTCTCTGATAATATGCAGGCCAGTGGAACACCGGTTTACACAGCTGGAAAAGTCAGCAGCGCGCTGTGATTGAAAGATTCATAGCTATTATTGCTGAAAGATTGCATTCAATCCGACATTCAAATATTTGGGAGAAATGACCAGAAAACGCATCTTTTTAAAACTCTTGGGTAATATTTAAGGTAAACTGTTTTAAGCGGGAAAACATAAAAAAAAAATCTGACAGGAATATTTTTTGACAAGAAACTCAGTTGAAGAGCAATTTCTGAACCTAATTCACTGATAAAATAAGACTTTTTCCATGCATGCATACAAACCACAAAAATAAAAGCTACCTTCTTGAAATCAATTTTTTTAATTCACAGGTTATGGGATATCCCGAGTCACGTTAATAACTTCTTTCCTACTATCCAAAAAAGACAACAACACGTTCACCCATTCTGTTGAGATGGATGCATTATCCCGTGTCAGTCAGTCATAAATTCAGAAACACTCAAAATTCCGTACAGGCCATATAAAAAGCAAAATCAAGTTCGGACAATACCAGAGAAAGCATACCACATTAAAGAACTATTGTCAACATGATAGTGTCGTGAAGGAAAGGTAACAGCTACAGGATCTCGGGCTTACTTTATGCATACATTAACGTTGTATGCGCTTTCCACTGAAAACTATTTCCAACCACCATTTCCTGCTGGTCTCAGTCAAAGCTGCTGTCAGCACACTGCCAGTCAAAGCGAGCAGGCAGTTTGGCCCTTGGGATGGCGGCCCTGTAGAGAGAGGCAGGTAAGATGCTAGGCATTGTGTGTTTTTTATTTCAGTTGAAAAAAGGTCCTGATTGAGGTTGGAGAGGTCAGGTGTTGCTTTAAAAACACAAGATGCTGCAGAATTGAGGCAGTACATCAGGTATTGTTTTATTACAAATTTGGGTGAGGTGGATTACAGAACGGGGGAGTGTTCAGAAATTAGGACTGTTAGACCTGTCAACCTTAGGGTAGTCTTCCCCAACCTTTTTGCCTTACTCCCCCAGATTTGCTGATCTTATTTTCGTCGGCTAGGACTCTGTGCACTTTACCGCTGCTAATCGACACTAAAGTGTGTGTGCTCACTCCCTAAAGCAAAGTAAAATTGGCTTACACCCAAATGTCACAATTAATTTACTTGTAAGTCCATAGTAAAGTGGTACTACATGTACCCAGGACCTGTAAATTAAATGCTACAAGTAGTTGGCAGTTCAGGCTGGACTGTTCCCATGAGGCACAGGGTCAAGACTGATTTGCATATGGCCAGGTCTAAACTGGGGTGGCATGGTGAGCAAAAGAATGATGGATTTAACCCAGATCTTTTGACTGGGGGGGTGAACGTTTTGATTTGTTCTGCATTCCGTCCATCAATTGTGTGTCTTTTGCTTTCTCGCCATAAGTGCGCTGGGTATGCCCAGACGTGGGTCCCGGGCTCACTGTGCCACTGGATTCAAGCTATACAGGCTGAAGAGGGGTAAAACCCTGAAACCGGTCCTAGGATGCTTGTTTCCGGTCCAGGGAGGACCTGGCTTGGCAGTTCGGGCTGGAGTGCTCCCATGAGGCACAGGATCAAGACTGATTTGCATATGGCCAGGTCTAAACTGGGGTGGCACAGTGAGCAAAAGAATGATGGATTTAACCCAGATCTTTTGACTGGGGTGAATGTTTTGATTTGTTCTGCATTCCGTCCATCAATTGTGTGTCTTTTGCTTTCTCGCCCACAAGTAGGCCTGCAGTACTGATTGTGCCACCCATTTAAGTAGCCCTTGTCTCAGGCCTGCCACTGCAGCCTGTTTGCGCAGTTTTTAACTGCCATTTCGACCTGGCAAAATAAACCTTTTGGCAGGCCTATATCTTGCTTTTTAATACATATATCACTCCAGGATAGACCCTAAACAGCCAATAGGGCAGGGTGTAGTGTATTTGAAATACTTTTAACTTTTACATGCCCTGGTAGTGAAAAAACATTAAATCGTGTTCTACTATTGCAAGGCCTGCCTGCCATTAGGATAACATTGGGTTACCTTATTACATTTAATACATGTTAACTTTCAGTAGGGGTAGGGCAGGAATATCTAGATTGGTATTGAAAGAATTATAATGTAAAACCCTCTTTAAGAGTAAAGTTGGATTTTAAGTCGCAATTCTGAAAATGGCACTATTAAAAAGTTTGAGTATACAAAAACGTGTTGCCATTTTCTTGTACCAGCCATTTTCTGCCTGCAGCCTGTACCCTGGGTCACATGACTAGGTGTAGCTGGCAGTTGATCTTTGTGTATTGCTCCCAGAGAGTGAGACAAATGGGTCATAGGTGTTGGCAAGATGGGTCATCTCTGACTTGAAAGAGGGGAGGAGCTGTCACCTACCACACTTGTACATCCCAAAGTCTCTGTCTGAGCACACTCACAAAGGGTTTGCACTAGTTTTTTGTGCCCCCAGACAAGCTGGGACCAGGGAACGAAGGCAGATAATTTCAAGAACCTTTGGGGTGGAAACCTCCAGAACCTTCTCCTACTTCAAAGCTGGCAGCAGGTATAAACATTGGCCTACTTGGCTGACCTCCTGATCTGAGCCTCAGGGACATAAAAGGCTACAACCACCTTGAACCTAGCACATGGACTCTGTTTGCTGTGAGTCTTGCCCCCCCAGAAGTGGTGCCGCCCCAGTCCTGGACCCTTGGAAGTGGGCCTGAATGTGCTCTGCCAGCCCAGCTGTGGTCCTCTGGGCAGAACTGATGCTGCGCAATGCATTTCCTCGAAACTCAATATCAGAAACACTGCTGCGAGAAGCATGTTCAATGACGACATAGGACTTCACTTTGCTGCCCGCAACTCCTCAGAACAGCCACTGCAGGATACATACTCGACATAGGGCCTCGCATTGTAGCCCTGTAGCTTTCTCGGAACCGCCACTGCTGGACACATGCTCCACACGGAATCTTGCAATGCTCTGCAATCAGGATTTACTAACTTGGTCCCTGTATCTGGCTCGCATCCTTCACGGTCAGCCTAGAGATGTGATTTTGTCCTGGTCCGGTGCGACCAGATAAACACAGTTGACGCTTTGTGCTTCTAGGCACTATTTTCACTTAAAACTTTAAAGTTGCATATCTCCAGTTCTATTGACTGGATTTTTGCCGTTTTGGTCTCAAATAATTTATTAAATGATTTATTAAATTTAGAGCAGGATTTATCTTGTGTTGTGTTTTCACTTTATTACTGTTTGAAGTCCTGTACCCTTCATTCAAATGTACAGGACCCCATACTCCTTATCCTATTGGCCCTCATCTGCAGACTCTCAACCTTTAGATTCTAGTTGAGTCAGGATTGCCACAAACTTCTTTCTGAATGCGGCATTCTGCTGCGATTTTTCTTGTGTTTGCCTCCAGGTCTCCACCAAGTATTCCCTTTACTAATCCAACTCGGTTTTCTGTAGTGGTGATCCTCGAGGATAAGGGCCAGATCAACAGTTTAGCAGACGGTACTCTGTCAGGGTGGTGAAGAATATTACCGTCTGCCACATGGCCTGCCAGTGATCGCTGTATCTTGACAGGAGCCTGGCAAAATAGAGAAAGTTTGGTAGGCGGCTGCCGTCTGTTTTCACAGCCATTCAGCAAACTTTAACAGACTTTTTGTTTTTCAAAAACAAACTCCCACAGTGAGAGTTTGTTACTACAAAACAGAAGATTAATGACCCCCACACCATAGTTTTCCCTGGGTGTCATGGCCATTATTTGTTTTTGCTCTCAGTCACCACCAGGTTTTATCTGGCAGTGATGGACAGAAAAAAAGTGGACTTCATAACTTACACCCTAATTAGTGTGAGTAGTGTAATTCCTTTCCTCCGATGGCCCCTACTCCGTCAAGCTGTTAGGGAAAGCTTACCGTCAACAAAGCAAACAGGGCTCCACCAATGAAAAGTCGACGTTCCTCCCAACCCTAAATAGAGTAGGCAGAACGCAATTTGACAGACAGGGTACTCCATCATGCTTGTGACGAAGTACCCTCTCATCCAAACTATAAATCAACCCTTAGTTTTCAAACCAGGCCTCCAGGTTCACTATTTTGTTGTTGATACTGGTCAGTGATGTGCTTAAGTTTTATGTAATTTATTTAGTACATCCATAAAGAGCTCTTCACCTGTGGTCAGTTGGGAAGCCCTAGTACCGTGTTCTCTCCCACGGTGTATAAAGTGTCCCTTGACAAAAGGGGGCTTTTGGAAAAAAAAAGAAAACAAAAAAAAAGTCTGCCTGCCCCCGATGTTTCTGGTCTTTTCTTCATTGTGGGTATGCTACAGACCATGTGGGTAACTCCAGTGTTCACAAGCAGATCTCGAATTGAGGATCCAGGGCCTTTCAGAGAGAGGTCTTTCATAACTGAAGGTATCTTCGCTCCTAACTGCAGGAGAATGGGTATGCTCAAAGGCTCCGGTGTTTCCACCTCCTTACCTGCCAGATAGTTCTCCTGAATCCCCACTAGGGGGCCAGAGTGTGCCACAGACAACTTCCACTGACACAGATACCCCGGTGCAAATCTGCTTCGGGTGCTCCGGATTTCATGTTTCAGGAGCCAGTGATCTCTGCTTTGTATATCTAAACTGCCTGTGGATCACCGTGCTCTGCTGCTCATTAAAGCCCTCACATGAGTGCTGCCATCAGCCACGGCTATCCCCACAGCACCATCTTGATCTTTATATCACCACATTTCAGGGGACACATACAGATGGCAGAGTAATTAGCCATAATATCATGTGATCATAACCATTACTATTATTGTTGCAACCGGGTCTCATCCTGGACAAGATTCCCACATGGCATCTGCAGATGTCAATGTTGGAGGATGCTGCACATAGGGGCATAATCGCGGAGGAATTCCATCATTACTTTGATGCAAATGAGGAGTCCATTGCTGACCCTTTAACATAATGGGAAGCATTCAAGGTTTATATTTAGAAGGTTGTTAGAAATTGGGTTTCTGGTTGTTAGAGGTATGCACCCTGTCCAAGCAGAAACCACTTACCTAGTCAGGGTAAGCAAGATACACACCATAAGTTAACCCGTGCTCACTATCTGGTAGCTTGGCACAGAGCAGGCAGGCTTAACTTAAGAGGTAATGTGTAAAGTATTTGTCCAAAACTTCAAACAGTAACAATGAAAACCCCACAAAAAGATGTCACACCAGTTTAGAAAAATTAATTATATTTCTATGAACAAAATAACAAAAATCCAGTAGGTATAACCGGAGTTATGAATTTTTAAAGAATAAGTGAAAATATAGTGCATAAAAACTTAAAACGCCAACCGGGGCAATCTGGTCGTGCTTGACCA
This sequence comes from Triturus cristatus, assembly GCF_964204655.1. Classification (NCBI taxonomy): domain Eukaryota; kingdom Metazoa; phylum Chordata; class Amphibia; order Caudata; family Salamandridae; genus Triturus; species Triturus cristatus. The sequence goes on along the minus strand of NC_140591.1, from coordinate 584,777,278 downwards.
GGGTAAATCCAAAGGTTAAGGCCGACCACGATGGAGCACGGGTCGGATACAGGGACCAGCCTTGGCCTGCTGAAAAGTGCCTGGAATGTGTTGTTGAAGGAGTCGAGATGTGAGAAGCAAAGAGGCGATGTGTCGGCGTCAAACTGCTGGATCGCAGGCGATGCATCGTGATCAAGCTGCGTTGTTGACGAGCCGCAGGATGTAGGCAATGCGTTGGGAACGGGAGGCAATGCGCCACGCAATCAGTGATGCAAGGTGCCCGGTTTGTGCAGCAGCGGTAATGCGTTGAGGGAAAAGCGCCAGTTCCGATCTGTGCAACATCATCAATGCATGGATTTTTAACACTTGCAGCACTTTATACCCACTTCCATGGGCCCAGGACTGGCTTGGCACCACTTGGCAGGGCAAGACTTGCAACAAGCAAAGTGCAGGTACTGTTGCAGGTGGATGACAAGTCTTGATGTCCCTGAGACTTAGAACAGGGGGGCAGGTCAGATGGTCCAGTCCTTCCTCAGCAGGGTAGAGGGTAGCAGGCAGCAGGGAAGCACAAAAGAAAGGCAGTTCTTCCAGAGTGGCAGTCCTTGTAGCAGCATAGCAGTCTTCCAGGCAGAGTTCTAAACAGGTCCAGTAGTGTCTGATTTAGTGGGGTAAGAGACCTGGTACTTATTTCCAGGTGTGCCTTTATAGTGGGGCTGGCTTCAAAGAGGTGCACAGAGGACCTCCCTCTCAACTCTGGCTCCAGACTCAATCCAGCGGGGTATGAAGCCCTTTACATGGGAACAGGACACAGCCTATTTAGGTGTGTCAGCTCCTCCCTCCCATTCTGCCTAGGATGGCTCATTAGTATGTGGTTAGCCATTCAGTCACACCTAAGCTCCTTTTGAATGTAGCTGTCTAGAGGGAATGCACAAAGTCCAGTTGTCACCCACCCAGACATGTATTGGAGACAGGCTGCATGCACACAGGGCTAAGAGCAGAAAATTACATATTTTTAAAAGTGGGATTTTTAAAAGGGTAGTGAAAAATTCGGCTTAATCAGTAAAGAGGATTTATCATTACCATTCCAGTGATATGAAGCATAACAGATCTACTCCTTCTCAATCAGGAATTACCACTTGTACGTGTAATACAGAATCCCCAATGGTAACCTATGAGAGGGGTAGGCCTCACAGTAGTGAAAAACTAATTTGGGCGTTTTTCACTACAAGGATATGCAAAACATAAAAGTTTATGTCCTACCTTTTGATTACACACAGCACCCGCTCTATGGGCTACCTAGGGTCTACCTTAGGGGTGACCTATATAAAAAGGGGAGTTTAAGACTTGGCAAGGGGTTTTAAATGTCAAATTGACATGGCAGGGTAAACTGCTCACACAGGCTCTGCAGTAGCAGGCCTGAGACATGTTTAAAGCGCTACTTGTATGGGTGGCACAACAAGGGCCAATTAATTAACAGGCCCTGGGAACCTGCAGTGCACTCTACTACGGACTTGTAGATAAATTAAATATGCCAATTGTGGATAAGTCAATTAAGCCATGTTTTAGGGGAGAAGCCCATGCACTTTAGCCCTAGTTGGCAGTGGTAAAGCTATCAGAATCCGAAGGCCGACAAACATAATTGAGCAAAATGGGAGGTAAGCAGGCACAAGTTTAAGGGAAGACCGATATAATGCTGTCATGCCCAAATTAGTTCAGCCGGATCTCAGTGCATTTGTTACAGGTAAGAGTTCCAATATCTGTAGACTTTTCATGCCCTAGATCAGATACCTAGTGATCAGGCCATTTGATAGCTCGTGCTAGACATATTTATTTAAGGTGCTGTGAAGCATAGGATTTGGGAGAACTATTCTGTCATGGATCCATGCCCTATATCTAGCCTGGGACACAGGTCAAAACAGGTAGAGAAAACTCTGAATCCGGACAGTTGAAAGAGGTGCCAGACAGTATTGTGCCCTATCTCTGATCCTCTTTGCCCTTACAGTAGATCCATTGGTCAGTCAGATATGCCAGAATGGGAAGAGGCACTGCCTGGAAATAATGGGTCAGAAACACTCCATCTACAAATTTATGGATGACGCCCTGAAAGTCTTAAATTACATAACTATAGGATATACCCGAGATCCTGGAAGCTTTTGGTGAGATATTGTGATTGGTGGCCAACGGACCCCAATCTTGCATATTCCCCATAACAGACGCTTGCGCTCAAACATTTAACGAATTGGGCGTCATTCACCTTTCCACAGAACTGCAAATATTCAAATATCTGGGAGTCATTGTGCGCAGACACTTTACTGACATCAAGGCTGGAAATCTGGACAGGGCCCTAGCCTCAACCAGGGACTCAACAGAATTTCGGAAGCAGCTTCCATTATCATTACAAGGGCCAATCTCTCTCTCTACAAAATCGTGATCCTGCTGATGTGCCTCCTCTCTAATCTGACACTCGTCCTACGCAGACTCTTGTTCTGTGATTAATAGCCTCTAAACAAGACTTCTTTGTAATGTGCCCAGGGTAGCCTTTGGTAAACTTGTTTCTCCCCAGGGACAGTAGGGGCCTGGGAGCACCCAATTTTTAGGCCTATTATTCACCTTCATGAACACCTAAGGGGTGCTGGTAAGATCAAAGGGGAACACATCAAACTGAAAATGCTCCTGTTCAACCAAGAACTGCAGGTATCGCCAATGGGCATGCATGATGGCTACATGGAAATAGATGCCCTGCAGATTCAACGCCACTGTCCAGTCTCCACAGTCGAGGGCAGATCAGACCTGAGCATTTTGAATTTAATCTGCAGATGTCAATGTTGGAGGATGCTGCACATAGGGGCATAATCGCGGAGGAATTCCATCATTACTTTGATGCAAATGAGGAGTCCATTGCTGACCCTTTAACATAATGGGAAGCATTCAAGGTTTATATTTAGAAGGTTGTTAGAAATTGGGTTTCTGGTTGTTAGAGGTATGCACCCTGTCCAAGCAGAAACCACTTACCTAGTCAGGGTAAGCAAGATACACACCATAAGTTAACCCGTGCTCACTATCTGGTAGCTTGGCACAGAGCAGGCAGGCTTAACTTAAGAGGTGATGTGTAAAGTATTTGTCCAAAACTTCAAACAGTAACAATGAAAACACCACAAAAAGATGTCACACCAGTTTAGAAAAATTAATTCTATTTCTATGAACAAAATAACAAAAATCCAGTAGGTATAACCGGAGTTATGAATTTTTAAAGAATAAGTGAAAATATAGTGCTTAAAAACTTAAAACGCCAACCGGGGCAATCTGGTCGTGCTTGACCAGGGTAAATCCAAAGGTTCAGGCCGACCACGATGGAGCACGGGTCGGATACAGGGACCAGCCTTGGCCTGCTGAAAAGTGCCTGGAATGGGTTGTTGAAGGAGTCGAGATGTGAGAAGCAAAGAGGCGATGTGTCGGCGTCAAACTGCTGGATCGCAGGCGATGCATCGTGATCAAGCTGCGTTGTTGACGAGCCGCAGGATGTAGGCAATGCGTTGGGAACGGGAGGCAATGCGCCACGCAATCAGTGATGCAAGGTGCCCGGTTTGTGCAGCAGCGGTAATGCGTTGAGGGAAAAGCGCCAGTTCCGATCTGTGCAACATCATCAATGCATGGATTTTTAACACTTGCAGCACTTTATACCCACTTCCATGGGCCCAGGACTGGCTTGGCACCACTTGGCAGGGCAAGACTTGCAACAAGCAATGTGCAGGTACTGTTGCAGGTGGATGAGAAGTCTTGATGTCCCTGAGACTTAGAACAGGGGGGCAGGTCAGATGGTCCAGTCCTTCCTCAGCAGGGTAGAGGGTAGCAGGATCACGATTTTGTAGAGAGAGAGATTGGCCCTTGTAATGATAATGGAAGCTGCTTCCGAAATTCTGTTGAGTCCCTGGTTGAGGCTAGGGCCCTGTCCAGATTTCCAGCCTTGATGTCAGTAAAGTGTCTGCGCACAATGACTCCTCTCTAATCTGACACTCGTCCTACGCAGACTCTTGTTCTGTGATTAATAGCCTCTAAACAAGACTTCTTTGTAATGTGCCCAGGGTAGCCTTTGGTAAACTTGTTTCTCCCCAGGGACAGTAGGGGCCTGGGAGCACCCAATTTTTAGGCCTATTATTCACCTTCATGAACACCTAAGGGGTGCTGGTAAGATCAAAGGGGAACACATCAAACTGAAAATGCTCCTGTTCAACCAAGAACTGCAGGTATCGCCAATGGGCATGCATGATGGCTACATGGAAATAGATGCCCTGCAGATTCAACGCCACTGTCCAGTCTCCACAGTCGAGGGCAGATCAGACCTGAGCATTTTGAATTTAATCTTTGGCACCAGGAAGTAGTATGAGTAGGAATCACCACCCACTTTTGCTCCCAGGCCAGAAACAAGCACCCTGGGACCAGGATGAAGGTATCAACCCTAATCAACCAGGCTAGCTTGAATCTGGTGGCATAGCGAGCAGTGAGATCCAAGTCTGGGCATACCCTTCCCACTTAGGGAGACAAATGCAAAGAGAACAGATGATGGACAAAATGCTGAACAAATCAAACATTCACCCCATGTCACAGATCCTGGACAAATCCATCTAGCCTGGCTGATATGGGGTGATGCCCCAAAACTGGTCCAAGAATGCCTGATTCTGGTCCAGGGAGTATCTAACTTGGCAGTTTGGGCTGGACTGTTCTCATGGGGAGCAGGGTCAAGACTGATCTGCATACAAATGGTCCAAATTGAGGTGGCGTAGTCAGCAAAAAATTATGGATTAAACACAGATGTGTTACTGGGGATGAATGTTTGATTTGTTCAGCATTCCGTCCATCATTCGTTCTTTTTGTTTTCATTGAAAGGCAGCAGGGGCTCAGAATTGGTCTGCCCCGGCCGGAGGACTTCAGTTATTACATTAGATTTGAGCTCCAAAGTTGGTAGCTGTAGGTCAAGAACTTCAGCTGCCTGCTGCAGGACTTTAGAAAAGTAAGCACTGTTCTCAGTGGCAGGGCGTGGAGGCACGTTGAGGCCAGGGTCAGAAGAGGTGTCAAAACCACTGGTATCCTGGAGGTCAACATACCAATTCTTCTCATGGTAGGATTAGTTAATTTCATTACCTGCATCACAGTCATTATCCGAATCTGGTCCGAACAGGGAATGTAAAATGTGGGTCCCGCCTTTTGGAGGGGGGACACTAAGTGGTTACAATGCAGAAGGCTGTGGTTCAGCAGAAAGCAAGAGCGGCCTCAGTCAAAGACATTGTGGTGCGGGCTTGGAATTGGAGAGCATTTGGTCACCTCCTTCTCCGGTTTTGATGGAGTCAGCACTGGCATCGACGTTCGGGGAACTGGCATGGGTTATGGATCCAGAGGCAGAGTCAGTACGGGCACCAGAGAACAGTTGTTTGTAGAGTCCAGCTGCTGCAGAGGGTGAATCAGTCAGCCAGATCCCAGATGGATGGCCACTTGGCTCCATGGCGCCCATACGCGTGTGGTAAATATTTCATTACCGGTACTATTTTTTATGCGGTAAAGTCTAGTAAGAATAACTCAGTAAATATAAGAGGCAGAATCCGTGGTATTAGAGGTTTTAAAAGGCTTTATTCCTATACAAAGGAATACAATTCGAATTGCAGGCTTTCTATTCCATCACCACGAAAGTTCAGGAAGGAAGGGCATACATTATTGACAGATAATTGGTTTTATAGGAAATGCATTACAGTGAAACAGATGCAAGAGGCGTAACAGCTGATAGTACAGATAAAAGGTGCATACGTAACTAATAGAGGCGGATATATGGGCGTAATTTAATAAACGTCATCATACATGATGTCACAAGTGGGTGGATCCATAAGAGAATCCTGCAATGTCAGCAGAAATATTTGGCAGAGATGCGCGTGCAGCCGCATGACGTGTGATTGACGTGCAACTAGAGGGTGAAGGGGACTTGACATTTAGCTCTACATGTGGAGACAGAAGTCTGGGGGTCATGTCAACCTAATCCCAAATCATATCTAATATCCTATGTTTAAAGAACTGTGTTATCCAAAAGGAAAGGTTTCTAGGATAGAATCTATTCTATACTGACTGTTAGTGCGTGTACAAGCGTCTAAGTGTCTACATGAGATGCGAGGGGGTAGGAATATTCCATGGTAACGGGGCTATGAATTTCTTGCATGAGGACAGCGAGGCCTGGCCCCTTTGCACGGTAGCTGGAGGAATGTTTACCTAAACTACTAGACAGGAATGCATCGGATGAGGAGCGGAGTAGATAATCTTGAAGGTGAAATACAGTTTTTGACAGGCAACAGGCTGGATCAGGCACCGTTAGCCGCGCAGGGAGTAGGACAAAGTTCATGGATACAGATGCAGGCTCAGACTGGAGCTTTCAGAGGCAGAAGGCAGGAAAAGGCTTGATGACAGAATTCTGGGCCTACTCGCCTGAATCTGTAAAATGTGGAAAGTGAACCACATAAAGTCGGTGGCCTTTCATACTTAGGAATGGAATATCTGACCCATTCATGGCGGATCTGAAAGAGGACATGTTGACGGTGGACGCACATATATTTGCGTCTTCAAAACTGGAACTGGAGGGAACATACATGTACTTATAGCATGCACATGGAGCCGTTGGGGTCTACGATAGGGGACATAACTGATCACAAAATTCATATTTCCTCACGCGCACCAAAGGGAGACAAAACAGATCTGAAGAGCCAGATTATGGCCCGCAAAACTCTTGGAGCTGTCTCTGTGACTTAGACAGCCCCAACTTAAGTAGTGCCTGGACAAGTTGAGGGATGAGCTCAGACGTCGACCGACTTAGGAACTAGATGGAGAGGTATGGGACCGCCCACACTACTTCTCTGGTGTACGAGAGTGGTGGGAAGGGGCAGAATCCCGTTTGGAATTTTGATGGTTTGCTTCAACGTACCAGAAGATTTGGTGCGCCAAAACGATCGACTTCAGAAAAGGGAACAAGATCCATCTTTGAAGTTAGCCCAGTCACGGTATGGAGTCTTCAGATGCTTGGCGATGCACAACTCCACCTCGTGGTTCCGTAATGACTTCGTGTTCATCGACGCGCAGTTATTGCAGATGTTTGAATCATGACTTGACCCCAGGTACCACAGGCAAACCTGGTGAGGATATGTTACAGACATTCTTTTGAGCCAGTTCATATAGAATTTGAATCATGTTGTCTTGAGAGCTGATATTTTGCTTGCACACTGTACAAGTTTTGGTTAAAAAAATCTCAAAGAGAGGAGAGATAGCTCTGGGTCGACATCTGGGGTTACAGAAATAAAGGAAATGATACCAGCACGTGGGGGTGGAGCCTATGGGCCCTGCTCATACTTTCAAGGAGTTGAACAGCATCAGTCAGAGCTGCATGGTGCCACCAATCAGCGCACAGAGGTGCTGCTCAAAAGTTTCCGAATCCAGTCTGATGCCTGGGGAATATTCTAAAAGTGAGGAATCTGCTGTAAGAAGTCTGTCTCAGAAAGAGAAGTTGCATAAGTTGTGAGGATGATACCAATAGATGCTTGAGCTACATGGCCGGGAATTCTAGAGGAACAATAGGGTTGGACTCTATCCTGCTGGCACTAGCCCCCAAGTCTAACAGGCCGCCATAAAGTCAATCAGGACACAATCACATACTTTTGCATTCTGAGAGATATCATCTATTGCCATTCACCGAGCCAAGCTCATGTACTTGCTGTCGTGTGGACCTTACGATGTGGCTTCGGAGCAGTTCCACTAGATAACTGGGCTTTTATTTGCCCGAGCTTTGACACAGTTTTTGATGTTTATGTGGTCTAGTCCGTGTGGGTGCTATTCTAATCTGGATGACTATGTCTTCATGTAATAAGTGTTAAAAATAATTCTACTATTGTACTGATTGCCCTGATGTATATGAATTAACCAAATAAAGAGCAATTTAAAAAAAATCTGAGAATGGAGGTTAATTTTAAAATGTTGGAGTAAAGTATATACACCAGCCTACGAATTAGTTGTGGGCCACACGAGAATAAGCTACAGATTAGGAAATGTCTGCTCGTCCTACAGGATTTAGGAAAAATAATCAAAATACAATTAGTAGGTTTTTCTGCAGCATACCAATTGCAATTTTAAGGCCACACAAGTACACAGTGACGTACTCCCTTATTTCAGTGCCCTGAAACTTGGGTTTTTGAACCACACCATTGGCTTAAAATTCTTTAGTGTCTCAATGTATTGTACAGTGCCAGTGAGGCCGCATGTAGTAATAATAACATGAAACACATAAATGACAATCACTGTGCACAGACTAATGGGGGGGGGGGGGGGAGAAGACAGATCGAAGGACTATGCCTCTCAGCCTCACCTACCTGTGAGACTGCCTATAGCGTTAGCGCGCCCAAATGCATTAGGACAAAAGCTGCTCAGTGCTCCCACAGCACAGAACTCCTCAGAGGGCAGATCGAAGGACTACTGCTCTCAGCATCACATACCTGTGAGACCGCCCACAGGCTTCACGCACCCCGAGGTGCAAGGACAAAAGCCGCTCAGTGCTCCTGCAGCTCAGGTGAGCCCTTGCCTATCTGCGCCCGTCCGTGGCTGGGCCACCCCCATTTTATTAGTCCACTTTTGAACTATTGCTGTAAAACCTGCTATAAAGGGTTGTTACACCGGAGCTGAGCAACTGAAACTTTTTTATGTGCATTTTACATTTTTGCTATGGGAAAACGGAAAATACAGGGAACTGGCCACCTTATCAGCTTCAATAAATACCCTTTCTATCACAAACTATTTGACATCAGTTATGAGGGCTCTTTATTCAGAAATCAGGGTGGAGGAAAAAATTGATGCAGGTAGGTGGCATTCTTTGTCATTAGCTGCCGCGCCTCAGTTATCGGCACAGGCAGATTGTAACAGTTCATCTCCCCTGGTCAGTGAACCTCTGGTCTGTGGCCCAACGTCAGATAGGGTCCTGAGTAAGGCCATAAATGCGTTTATTGGAGCGAATATGGATACCAAGGAGAATGGGAGTGGTCTTTTGTCTTATGGTCAGTAGGGTAAGATATTTGAAGGGACTGCTGTTAATCTAGATCCTCCAGTAGTCAACATAGACCTTGCATCACACCTGGACTCAGCTCCATAAAAAAATGGTAGACGGAGTAAGCGGATTCCAACTAAGAGGACGTTTTAGCACCAATCCATGTCAGCTGGGGGGTTTGTGGACTTACACCGCCAAACGAGAAAGGCTACAATTACATTTTATTCAATAGGTTAGAATCTCTGGTGAGATCCAGAAGAGAGGACTTAACAACAAAATCGAAGTGGGGTGGAAGGGAGTGGAACCATCTTGTGACCAGCGTTTGCAGTATCAACTGGAAAAGGCTCCTCCAGAAGAATAATCAGGTGGCTGCAGGCCCTCAGATAATCTCCATGCCTGGTGTGTCCTTCTCCCAGCCTCCCCTTAGTCCATACCAGAGCCTCCCTGCTGCAATGAAGGTACCCATCCTTACCCCAAAAGACAGAGCAACAAAACTAATAACATAGGGAGGTTATGTATTGGACCACCGGATAGAGAAGTCTCCTTTGAAGGGGCAGGAGAATCAAGAAATTCAACTGATTACAGAACTAAACAAAACCCAGCACATCGGTCACGTCTTCATTTACCACCTGAATCAACACCTTATGTGATCATTCTGGACAATGTCCCGACTTTAGCCATGGGGAAGGAAGAACTGGAGGAGGACTCGAAATATAAAACAATGCACTGGTTGAGAACCAACGCACGCTGGGTGAACGATCTCTCACATGAGATATTAACAGTAAGAAGAGTGCCGAGAGAAATCCATGGTCCAAAGTACTTGGCAGGGGAGTGTGTAGTTATACATTTCAGATCCCTTTGGGTGGAGAGGAATTTACTTTAAGCATTTAACCATCTGGTGAGCTCTCCTTCCCGAGTCAGAGCTTTACCTTTAGGCTACTTTTATAGTCTCTCAAGGGCTTTGCATAGGAGGAGGCAACAAGCAAATTATAAGACTCGGGCTAATCTTGTGGCCTGGACACAGCCTCCCCCATTAAAACTCAACAATCGTTTTAGGTGCTAAATAACCTACAAGAGAATGATTGACACCCAGAGGTGTGTAGTCTGCTTGACCCTATATTACAACATATAGCCACCGCTCCTTTAATGGTTAGGGCAGGAGCTATAGGTCACACAATTTCCATATTATCTTGGAATATTACTGGGACTCGTTCAAACTTAACAAATGAGGATTGGTTGGGATTCGTCACAAATTTTGAGCTGGTTTACAAGAGACTTGGGCACTGGAGTATTTCCATGTAAATGGTTTTCTTTCATACTGTAACCCTCCTGCTCCTGCTGTTTCAGGGAGGGTGGTGTGTGGATTGACTATTTCAGTTAAATGTAACAAGGCAAAAGTGAAATTACTAGGTTATTCTCCCTGGTATCAGCTGTTATTGTCAGGACTGGGCAATATTGACTTGTTGATTGTACATTTTTATCATAATCTATTCGACCATCAAAACACTAATGTTGCAGCTATGCTAAATGAGGAGATTGTAAAGACCAGTAATGCTATTCAATCAAATTGTATCTTGTGGGTAGGCGATTTTCATTGTCCAACATGCCAGTTTAATGATTTGAGTGTGTGCGGCATAAAAAAATAAGAAGAGTCAAGTGTTATCACACTTTAAACATTCTCCGTATGGGGATGCACTGAATAATATCTTGATCACGAATGAGTACGTTTGTTTAACTGACTGTGTAAAGGACATATCTAATCATCACCCTACTTTTACAGGAAAAAACAATCCTAGTACGATATATTTGATGTTAAGTGCGAATGATTATAATTGATTAGTAACGGATTTTAAAATATTGCTACATCCTGCTAGTGATCATACCACTTAGCAGCATTTTAAAAGATAGATTGTGCTACAGCTGAGCTTAAGCCAATAACCGCCCCCATTGCATTAAACACAAATAAAGGGTGCAGAATAAAATGGGAACGGGTGGATCAGAAAAACTTTGAGGGGAACATTTTATCTGGAAAATTATGAGTTAGTTAATAGGTGCCTATCGGATGAGGCCTCCCCGGCCTGTCTAGTCCAGGATTTTGAGAGTTTATGTTCTGTTATTTCACATGCTTTAACAGGTCCATACCCAGTGTTCATTTCTTCCACCCCTAGGTGGTTTAACAGACTTTGTTCAAAAGCACATAGGCAACTAATAATGGTTCTAAAGGCTGCCCTAATAGACAGGGAAGCAATTATTGCCACCGGCAAGGATTAAAGGGCATAATTGGCATAATTAAAGCAAGAAAGGCTGAGCTCAGAAATGAAGCTTGGGAGGAACTGTTGATTGCGGGATGTTGAAGGCATCTGAGAAAATTCTGGGAGGTCATAAATCGGTGGATGTTCATGGAGGGTCCCCCCTCCAAAATAGAATGTTTAATTTCTGAAAAGTCCTGGGTTACACACTTCTCTCGTATTTTTAACCCTTTTAATTATGGGAAAAGGAAGACAATTGGCTCTCCAGTTAAGCCATCCCATTTCAGTAAAGGACGTACAAGCAGCTATTAGGCAAGATAAATGCAGGAAAGCCCCAAGCCCAGGTGGAGTCGCAGTGGACCTGTTTAAAGAGAATCTTAACCTATGTGCTCCACCGCTTGCCAACATTTTTAGAGCTGCTATTATTGGCCTACTCCTTTTATCTTGGAAAGAGGACAGCGTGGTCCCAATTTTTTAAAAAGAGGATAGAGCCGACCCGGTGTGTTATAGGCCAAGCTCCCTAATATTTTCCACAGTTAAGTTCTCTGGGAGGGTTCTTTTAGCCAGCCTAGAAGGGTGCGCTACTTCAAATAATATTCTCTCGGAGGCCTAATATGACTTCAGACAGGGAATAGACACGGTTGAGCAGTGTCTTAATTATATTGCTCATTGTCAGAAAATACACTAAGTCCATTAAGGGCACTTTACATCTAGTCAACCGTGCCAAACTGTGGGACATGTTGGGTAATATGGGGGTGGAGGAACCTCTTGTTACTCTCCTCCAGAGATTATATTGGAATACCATAGTCAAGATACGGTATGGACCAGGGGGAGTGTGCACATCCTCTGTAGTTTCATCTGAGGGGGTTCATCAGCAATGCATTCTGGCCTCCTTTTTATTTCATATTTATATAAGCAGTCTAGAAGCCTATTTATTGCAAAATAACGTGGACTTTCCAAAAGTGGGCAACTATTTTATCCTTATACTTCTATATGCAGATGATGCTGTCATTTTAGCAAAAACAGCAAATAGTCTGCAAAAAACCCTTGATGGATTTGTTGATTTCTTTTCTTCCCTGGATTTGGAAAAAAAGCCACCGCAAGTCCTTTATAATGATATGTGGGCCAAAGGGGACTAAGTCTAAGACCTTTTATATCCAGGGCAACGTGGTAGAGAAGGTACCTAATTTTTAGGTCGAGCATAAGCGTACAACCTCTTGTATACTTTAGTATACATCTCTGTGGGCCTAAAGCCACCCCCCGCTTCTCATTTGTTTGTTTCAATGTCCTTTAAAAATTGTTGCTTGCTAGTGGCCAGTCCTGCCTCTTTGTCCCTACTTTTTCCTCCCAGGAGCAGGGACTAAGTACAATATCATTTCGCTTTGTTGTGTTTATCAATTTGTGAGGGGACTATTTTGTTATTTTTTCCACTCAGTGTTATACTGTGGGTGCTCAGGCCCGTAGATGCTTACATTTTATTGCAGCATTCATCCCTCCTAGGACCTCCCATGTGGCTCACTTTCTTTTGTATAACCGTTTCATAAAATCCTCCTGTTCCAATTAAAAAAGGCAACAGCACATCATTATGATTTTTTCATGAAAGCGTAACTCGCATTATTGCCAATGAATAGTGCACTATAAAAACTGAGCAGCACTTTGGGCCTCTCCAGAGGTAAGAAATAGCTATACAAATAACAATACCATACAGTCACAAAGTATGTTTTCGGATCGTTTGACGATCCATTTTTTAAGAAGACTGGTGTTCCTTGGGCCACCATACAACCGCACACCGCTTTAAAGCTTAAAATGGTCTCCTCAATGTGGTTCGCAGCATGTAAACAGGACAGCCATCTTGGGTTGGCAACTAATTAGGTCTGTTCAACAAATGCTCAAGAAAAACCAATAGACACCTACAAATGTCCATGTTTTTGCAATAATTAAAATTGTGCAAATGTTTTGAAGTGTTATAATTATTCCTCATTTTAGGAACAACAATAGAATTACTAAAGATTCAAATTATTAATATCATAATTTGTCATTGCATCAGCTCCCATTAATACTGAAATATACGTATACACGAGCTTTATTCGTCCTTAATTTGAGGAGCATAATATAACGTTGATTATCTAATACGACACTTGAAATTTGTTCGAGTACTGCTATACTCGTCCTTCTTCAATGTCTATGGCCACAGAGGCTGTTCTAATGTGCTGGCACTTGAGCAACTCACTTAGTTAGACAACATCGTAACGCCTACCTGGAGAACATAAACCTGTCTGAACGTGTGCTTTCCCAGAACAACACAACACCCACCCCATAACACTAGGAGCATGGCAGAGAAAGGCTGGGAAGTGGACCTTACTGGAGCCAAGCAGAATACAAGGATGTGGCTCCTTAAGGTATAAAGACTAAAAGAAGCATGGGTGTCTCATACAGAGAATTAGGAGACGGGGTATAGCACAAGTACCAGGAGTATTCTAATGCTAATCATGGATACCACATGAGGTTCAGTAGTCCTGGCATTGGCATTGACATAAGGACCTGGAGAATGAATAGAAAGACGAGTGGCAGACCATGGGAAGAGGAAAAATAAGCAGTAGTAGGGCACATATGCAGAGTGGCAATAGTGAGCAGCCTTCCTTTGCCACTTTGCGTGGCATGTTACTCCCGGAAAACACTTTGTTCGTACAGAGACATCAAAAGCATATTTGTTTTGAGAAATAAATTACCAGGAATGCATGGAGTTTAATTGCATAATGCACTTATTTAAATCAGTCCCGTATTCTTTTTAAGAAATATTGCTCTGATATTGAGTTTATCAGGAAGGATTAATGTGTCATACTGTTTTTGAGTTCAGTCCCTCTATCTCCTGGACTAACATTTGACTGCTTGTGAGCAGCCATTGCTGTCGATTATTAGTATGAGTTAAAAGAGAATATAGTGGGGCACTCTCCACCCAAGAGACAAGTGTACAAAATGAATAACTTATTTATTTAGCTGGAATAACATTGTATCTTGGGGCCTGAGACACCACTGGTAAACAATATCCACCACGGCCACTGCAGAGTATCCACCTACTGCCCAGGACTTGAGAAAATGTCATATACATTTGTGTTTTTATTCCTTTATCTGCAGGCATTTGAAGTGCTTAGAAACGGCTCATTTCAGGTAGTGAGTACTTAAAAAACAATGGCAGGTCCCAAACAACGTGGGCAGTTCATTGCCACCGCTAATATATTTGGTATAATGGATATGTTTTAGCTATGGAGCTCAGCGACAGCACTCTTGGCAGCACCTCTTTATAACAATGTCCATGTAATAATTTTCTTTTATTAAGAGTATGTTTAGACACCACCTCCCACCCACCCCAACAGATTGCTATTCGATTATAGGGGGCAATATCACGGTTTTGCCATTATTACCACCCCATTTTGTGGTCGAGTAGGCAAGTTGGAAACTGGAATCTGAAGATGTAGAATGTAATCCCAGCCTCTCCAAGCATTCGTACTCTTGTGGGTCACCTTTTTGGACTGCTTCTTTAGGGAAGAGGTGTGGCGCAACGGCCAGGGTGACTGACGCCGGGGATCACGGTTCGATCCCCGGCACCGGCGGCAGGTCAGCCCAGCACCATGTGACTCTGGGCAATAGCTCGCTTAATCTTCCCGACGGCCCCCAGCGCCGGGATGCCTATGGGTAGCTGTGCGCTTTACAAATACTGGATTTTTTTTTTTACATTTCTTCATCGGCTGCCATTTTTTGTCAAGTTTGTTACTACTTGGAATCAGGCCTAAACATTGCTAGTAATAAAAAGTCGGACTGAACACACATTTTTATATTTACTTTAGAGAGACAGTGCTCAGTCTCACAATCTAGTTGCTGAAATTTGCAATACTAAGAAAGTTGCAGAATTTAGAGCAACCATTACTGCATTGCAATCTTGGTTCTCCTACTTTGAGTTAATCATACTCTCCCTCAACACCAAAGGCGTACTGAAATGACTGCCCCAGAGAGGATTTCTTTCACCTCTCATTATAACTTTATCACATTTACAAAGTCCGGTATCTGTAGTTGACAGACAATGCCCACATGACCCCCAACCAAAGCAATTAAAAAAATAAAGGTAAAAAACATTGTCATTTTCAATGCCAAGAGCTCTAACTTACACAAATGCAAGGCCAATTGTATTGCAAACACTTGTTGCTACTTGGGTCTCCTCTTTAACTCACAGCTAAACTGGGATCCATAGTTGGTGTTAAGGGCTCAACAAACCAACAGAGCTGTAGGAGCAATGTTTCAATTTGCAGCTAAATTGGGCCATATACCTGTGAAAGAATTGATAGTTCTTTTTAATGCCAAATACTTGTCTAATGCTAAACCGGCTGGAGTCTGGGGGTATCATGGTTGTCCTAGTTCCAAATTATAGAAAATGGTTTTCTTAGCAGACGTTTGATGGTTCCCCAAGGAGCCTCAACGTTCTTTTGCCGTTCTGAGGTGAGTCTTACATTTTTAGAGGACTATGTGTGTTTAGCCGCCTGCTTTTGTAGATAAAAATAAGGCTAGCACTGGAATTGGAATTTTCTAGGCATATTCTCCGGGATTGCCTGGCCTTGGCTAATGATGAAAGCATTCCTTGGCTTGGTTACATGCATCGTAGTCTTAGGGAGCTGGGGTTGTTGGAGTTTTTTGAGGAAGCAGCTCAAATTCCGTGATCAGCCATAGTTTTAATTAAGATAGCTTATTATGAACAGGCCCAGTTTAAGTGCGGGCGCAAATTCCTCCAGTCCACCTCTCTGGTATATATATATATATATATTTAACTAGGACCCGACTGAGCACGGTACATTTTCTAATGGTATTTCCAGTTCAAGGAAGATGGTCTGATAACCTTCCTCCATGTCCCTGTGACAATATTTCTAGACAAGGAACCTTGCACTTTTTACTTTTATGCACTCTTTATAAATCCTCAAGAGTAAAGTTCTTAGTGCCCTTACTGCGCACGTGCAGTTTTAATGCATATCGAGAACGTTTTAGATCAGTAATTAATTTTGAAACCCCTGAAATTTGTCATCAATGGTAAGTTTTATTTGAGAAGCATTTCATATTTGGAAGCTGTATGGCTAGTACTCTTTTCATTATGTCCAGGCCTGAGCTCATTTTATTTTTTAACGTATTCTTTTATGGCTGTGTAAAACGAATAAAGATCTTTGAATATGAATCTTCTAACTTGACAAATAGGTTCACAACTCAAAGCAACAAATGAGTTCACAACCCTTTTAAGTTTCAGGCAAAGACATTAGCATAAATGTGCTCTGAGAGATGGGTTATGAGGGGGCAGAAAGGTAGAAATACTTCTACTGTGGGGCGCATGCACTTAAAAAGTCACCAACTACCCAGTGCAATGCATCAAGCCATTCTATTATAGATTGTTAGATTTCCTCCTTACGGAATACAATATACATCACATTTGTGCAGTTTATTTCAGGAAAAGTAAGAAAACAGGAAAGTTCATAAATTATTGTAGGTGTGAAGTAAAATTAAAATTTAGGGAAAATAAATTCGTAAAAGACAAATTTTAGATGAAGAGTGTAAAATTATTTGAGCTGTACAGCATAAACAAAATGAACAGATGGAGTAAAGAGGTTTCAAAGGCAAGATCTATACGTTTCTCTAAAGCTTGTTCAATAAGCATTTTTCATCGGAGGGTTCACCTGTCCGAGATGGTGCATTTTACAGCAGAAATGTGACTTAAAAATCAAGTTGGGCACGGGTAAGAAAGTGATTAGTGGCATTATGAGAGAAAGGCCAAAACTCTGAAATGAGAGGTCTAAGAGACACAACAATGGGCAGGTCGAGGAGATGGGGCAGAAAAGGGCAAATACATCCCTCACACCTGTCAGGCTCTCATTACAAGGTGGTAAGCAGATATTTGTATGAAGACTATCACTTTGCCGCCATTGCACTGAATGGGTACTTTAAGGGCTAAGCTAAGCAAGGACAGTGGCGGCTTCTCTGCTATGGCGGAGGAGCGTTGCCCCACTGCTTTCAAGTAGTGCGAGTAGAGGAAACATAAAATGATTATAACTTTTAGCTATTATCAATTTATGTTTCCATCCTTTGCGAGCGGGCAGGGTTGCTCTGCTCACGGAGCAGGGCAGGGCAGGGCAGGGTAGGAGTGGTTTGCCCACTCGTAAGTGCGCAATGACTGTTTGGTCGGCCCTCTGGGGCCGCCGTAACCTGTCATGCGCACTTTCCCCATTCTCCATGCAGGCTGCATTACAGCCTGCATGGAGAACATACCCAGGCCCCCATTATCTGGTTGAGCGTCAAACTAGAACGCTCAATACCAATCACAACACTGCATTGCAGCGTTGAGATTGGTCAGGGGAGCCGGGGTGCCTACCAATCACAAAGCAGCATTGCAGCGTTGTGATTGGTCAGTGGGGCCTAGCTGTGCGTCCTGTTTCTTGAGGAGAGCAGGAGAAGAGACGTGGCTCCTGGCCGGAAGGGAAGTAAAACATTTTTTTAATTATTCGCATCCTTGCGCGATACAACCCCTGCACGCGCGACCTTCGAGCCATGCCTGCCTCACTGGCAATGGAACCACTCTGGTGCCCAAGCATCAAGAGTGATAGCAGGTCCTACACTTATGAGGAAGGACAGAGTAATCAATATGGTCACTTACTTACGGAGGGCTCTTCTTCATGATATACCACTTCAGTAGAAAAGAAACCATATGAGCGTATTATACTAAGTATGTGTATGTAAAACGAGTTTTGTGATTCTCAAATTGCATCTTTAGGGAATCGCAATTAGAGAATCGCAAAATGCAATGTATGTAGGATTTGTTAAATAAGGAATACCTTCCGATTCATTCCTATGGGCAAGAAGGCCCATAGGAATGAATGGGAAGACATTCTCAATTTGCGATTCCCAATTAGAGAATCGCAAATTGAGAATGCAATTTCAAGGTTGCAAGGGTGTCAATAGGACACCCTGTTGCACCCCTGAAATAAGCATGTGTGTACATGTGGCGCACATACATGCTCTAAGGGCATGTATGTGCACCACATGGCACTTTGAGAAAGGCAAAAAAGTGAATTTTTCAAAGAAATCGCAAATTACCACCAACCTGAAGTTGGTGATAATTTGCGATTCCTTAAGCCAAAATCGCACAACTTGGGTGCTTCCTACATTACATTTAAGGAATCGCAATTTGGGATTCCTTAAATGCATTCGCAAAATAGGGAATCACAAAATAGGGAATCGCAAATTTTCTGATCCCTTATTTTGCGAGTGGGTTTTTTTCTGTGCTACATTGCACACTGCCTAAATTGCGATCGCAAACGATGAAATTCTGCGAATTTCTGCGTTTGCGATCGCAATTTGGCTTCATACATAGGGCCCTTAGAGAGCAAACTAGCCTGCTGAACGTTGTTGGTTTTTACACTTACCTCACATACTAGTATATTGATGCATCTCTCTTTAAGCTATAGTTTATTCACGGTTATACACCAGACCCTAAAATGTGAATTTAAAAAAAAGTGGCATACTATCATTCTTGTCGGTCGCACTTAGGCCCTCAATACGATGCCGGTCTGTCCGACCGTCCGACCACCGCCCTGGTGAGCCCTTTCCGACTGCCGAGAAACTTCCCTATGCTGTAATTACGATGCTACCACCGTGGTCGCAGCTACGGCGGAGCATATATCCGTGAATATGTCGCTGCAAAAGAATACAATACTCATAGAAAGATGTGAATTGTACACACATGCATGACATATGTGGGAATATGCCTTGAATTCCATGTACCCCATTGTTGGTGTGGCAAAATGTGCACAGTTCAGCCAATGGGGATATATACCGCAGAAGGACTTACCTGGATATCGCCACCCATGGGGTCGTAGTCATTGGGGTTCTGCTGCCCAGGTGTATGGGGGCCCTGGAGGAAAGGATCCACAGCAGAGACTGCTGGAGAGAAACAGATTTGGGTGAATACGCACCCCAAATCATTTGTTCCCGACGACTCGAGGCAGCCATCCAGACTGCCGCGGTCGGGTCGTGGGAAAGCTTGATTGTTATCCGGAAGGCGGTCTGAGATAAATGAAGGCTGTTTTTCTTCGACCGCCATGTCGGTGGTTGGAGAAGGGCTGTCTGACTAGGATGCCTATATCGTAATCTGGTGGTTGGACCAACCGCTTCCACCAAGACCGCGGTGGTCTGACCGCCTCTAACAAGACCGCGGAAGCCGGTCTGACTGGCATCGTAATGAGGCTCTTAGTGAGATACACTACAAATGGTACTCAAAGAACACATTGATATCTTGTATAATCCACAAAGAACGGGTTTTAGTCATTCAGGGCAATCTGAAACTTTTGATCATCTCTTCTGTTTGTGCTTACAGTTCATTTGCTTTACAAAGTATCATCCTTTAGTATACCAAGTAAGCAAAATTCATTTTGTATGTAAAAAGAAATCCAACAAGAAGCAGGTTGAACAATTTGCTGCTAATAATTCATCTGTGATAAATGATCCTGACAGATGCAAGGTTTGTGGAACATACAACAGTGTTCCTGAAATATCATTCAGGGTGTGTAGCTTACTTAAATTTGACCATTGGCAGTGGCTGCGCCGCAGTTTAACCCATACCCAAAATCCACAATTTTGGCCAAGTACTTCTATGTACACCTGTCTTCCATTTGTATGTTAATATGTGATGACATTAGCAGGGAGTTTTAGCCTTCCTCCAATCTCTACTAACTGACCTAGGGCTGTAAGGCCGAGTTCTCTCTTCTGACCCCAATCAAACATTATTATAGCAGCAGTAGTTTGTGCCCCAGATAAGCAGACAGGGAGTTAGAAACCATATTAGGTCAATTCCTCACTTGTTATGCCCACGTTTCGGTATTCTTCAAGCCTTTTCACATTAACAAAGGTAAAACTTGTATTCTTCTCACTGCCAGCCTCAAAAGGAATCCCCTTCTAGTGTCCTTCTTATGTAAGAGTCAGGCAGATGTAAAATGTATTGTTCAGAAGTAAATACTGCAGGATTACTGCAATTCCTTCCCCTATGTATAAAGTAGATAACATTAAAATGTATAAAAACCATTAGGACATGGCTTCAGCCCAACTATCGATTTATATATAGGTGTCTATGAATCTCTTCAACACATTGCCAAGTTTGTATGCTAAAACAGGTTTCATACTTCTAATTGTTTTTGAAATTTTTTTTTTGAACAAACTGTATACAATACAAACGCTGTCCACACATTGTTTGGTCTAGGCTACATTCTGTATGTTTAAATACAATACATATCCTTAGATTGGGCCTTGTTCATCGCTGGATGGTTCTGTTGTCTAACTCAGGTCTCTGCTCTTGACTTTCTGACTTTCCTCCGTATTCTTGTGCTTGTACCTTGCATTAACATTTTGATCGCCGTGTTCTGATTGGATGGGATGGGATGAATCCTTCCACTGCTGACTTGAGGGTACTCCAGTACTTAATTTGAGCTGGTGATTGTGCTAAGGGACCAACACTTATTTTTCTACATAAGAATTTTGCAAGAGAGGGAAAATCAAAAAGCATTTTTTTTTTTGGTACAGACTATCTTACTTTTGATACCTCACCTGAATATGTTCCCCAGGCATCAGACTGGATCTGGAAAATCTTGAGAAGTACCTCTGTGCCACGTAAAAAACAATGTTTTACCAGCGTGCAGTGTCTAATGGTTCTTTAGGATGAACAGCTCAGTTCGCAGAGCAGGGAGGATGGGAGGGTCGGTGAGGAATCTCCAGTTAGATAGTCTCTCCCAGAAAATGTGCTACAGAAGGTAAGTAACTTGTTCTTCTAGAAGAGACTTCTAACCGCAGATTCCCCACCTTATTGCTTTGTGAACGTGTGGAGTAACACTCACGTAGTGGCTTGGCAGGATGTCCAGGACAGGTAGTGTGCATGCCAACGCATTAGAAGAATCCTTGGCCCTGGTGGGATGGGCCCGCAAGTTTTCAGGAGGCTGCTTCTGCACAGTAATGCACTTTTTCGATAGTTCATCATCTGAGGAAAATGAGCCCCAAGTGCATTTGCCATCTAGAGATCACCCAAACGATTCAGTCATATCCCACGTTAGTGAAATGGGCCCTCTACTAAAAGGAAACAACAGCCTAAGCGTGCCGGTGGTTCAAAGCCTAGTGTACAGAGGTGTTTAGGCAAGAACACTTCGTTCATTGTGCAGCAACTCGGGCCCTCTCAGCCATTGGAGAGCTTACCTTCAACTGGGATCAGGTACCTGACAAATCTAACGTTATTGGTATTGTTTGTGTTACCTCACTGGTGGAAAGGATGAGGAGCCTGGAAAATGCTGTTTTAGAACTAAACAGGACACGTGATAGAGAAAAGGTTCCTCTGATGTTGGATCAGACAGTTTTTCCAGTTCAGCTCGGTCTGTGGGGCCAGCGACTACCGTCACCAGTGTGGACAAGTCCATGCCAACAGTGTGCAAAGGATGTGCAATGGTAAACCTCCTGCCCATTAAGCTGGTGGTATCTCGAAGACCCTGAGAAGGGAGAGTGGTACACAGCGGGGGCTGAGGGCTTGAGTACTCCCTCTGTTTGTGGCACCAAAGGTTTCACTTGGCCCAATGTGTCTGACCTGCCACACCTTAATCTCTCTGCTGAATGTTGTCCATTTGTTGCAGTAATGATGGGTGTCCCCTCCCACATAGGAATCATCCCTTCAACTCAAGAATAAAGTGAGCCATTGGTTAGTGCAAAACTCTAAGTTAAACAATCAGGAAATACAACAATATCATAATCATTAGGAGTGTAGGTTGGCCCTACAACCAATAAACTGATGGGAGACTTTATAGTTATTAACTGTAGGATTGTCTGTTTGAATCTTCTCCTGCTACAGTTCCTTAATAAACATTTGCAACCCAGAATGCAGCATGGTTTTCAGTGGCCTCCATCCTAGGCATGTGGGCCTATTAAACTTCCAGTCTTCAATCCAAACAGATGTTCTCCCTTGTCGGACACAGAGTCCATTGACTGACTTCCTTTACATTCCACACCATTCAAGGATATAATCAAGGTATCCAACATTTGCAAGGCCTTTGCAGGACCTTCATCAACAGACTTGGCTTCTGAGCATGGCCCCGTTAAAAAAGCTTGTCTGTTAGAACATTCCTGGTATTAGGTCTAAACAGCAGGACTCGGCCTGGATGGATTTCACTGCTAAATGTGACATTGTAATGATTTCAAGAAACTTGGTCCTTAGAGGAAATTGTGTGAGACGTTTTTGAAAATTGTTCTGTCTCAGCTCTTGTCTCACCTTGGCAGAGAGCGTGGGGAAGTCTAGCCATTATGATTCATATTGCAAAGTTCTTTAAGATTGTCCGAATTGTTTGTAACCATAGCAGATTCCAAATTTTGTGGATTGTTTTATCTAACAAGTAAAATATTTTTCTTGTTAACTTTTATAATTCAGTCTATCATATAAGATGCCAGATAGACACCATATTTCAGGTGCTATCAGTATTAAAATCAAAGTCTTTAAGCCTTTTTAACAACTTCAATGTGGTCATAGGCAGTGATTTTAATGCTAAGTTGGGCACAAACTCTACAATGTATGATCCCTTTTCGGCAACTGATGAATTGTTATGTACTCAAGTACTTGATCACAGGGGTCTGAAGCTGTTTAATGCTGTATGTACCTTTGCCTATCCATTATGGTGGAAATTGTGGGAGATCTCCACAAACAGCCTTCCACTTTTGTTGGCTGGGGCCAAGGGTCAATCATAGACTATAGTTTTATCTCTAAGAATCTGGAATGGTTTGCCCACTTTGGGGGGGGTTAAATGGAAATAGCTACCATGATCGCAATTGTATTGAGCTTGTTTTTAACTTACCTGACTGTACCTGACTGTACTCACTCCTATGTCCCCCCTGGAGTAACTGGCCTGTCCCAGAAGGATAGTGAGCTTAGGTTAAGTTGTTGAACTTACTTGTTGGGTCCAACCTTGACTTGTTAGTGAATCGTTAACCCCTCACCTTCTGGCCTTTTAGATGCTTTCTAGGATTTGAAAAAATCTACTAGAAACATTATGTTAGGTCATTCAAGGGCTAGAGGGGCATTTAAGTAAGGGTGGTATGACAAAGATTGTAGAATCGCCAACCAAAGGCTGCGTGAAGCCCTCAATGCTAAGCCCAGATATCAACATTCTATCACAGAAGCAAGACTAGCCTACAAACAGTTGATTAAAAATAGGAAGTTAGCGGTCAAGGAGGAAACATGGGAACGCCCAATTCATACGTGTAAAGTCAAGGACACAAGGGAATTTTGGGCAATGGTAAATGGAAGGAAGGTATCTCCATTTATGTCAGAGGGGTTAGGGTCAAACATCAGTCCAGACAAAAGACTAGAACACTTTAAACAGATTTAGTCATATGGTAATAGCTCTATGGCTGCCTTGTAGAAGGTGCCCCAGCATTACCCCTGGAGATCAAATTCGAGCTCGATGAGGTTACTGCTTCTATATCGGCCAGCTCATCAAATAAGGCGCTAGGCCCAGAAGGGGAGCCTGTGGACCTTTATAAGGAGAACATCCAAATATGGGCCCCTGTGATTATTGTTTTAAACATTGCAGCTTCTCTTAATATTCCTACCTCCTGAAAGACTGCAATTATTGTGCCCATGTTTAAGAAAAACAATAGAAAGGACCCCAGTTGTTATAGGCCAATATCATTGTTGGATTCTGTGGTTAAGATCATGTGACACATTATTTTGCACAGCATGGAGGATTGGGCCCAGAAAAATGGCATTCCTTGTCCCATACAAAATGGTTTTAGTGAAGGCTTGGGGACCCTGGAACAGTAACTGAATTTGAACCTCATTATAGAGAAATATCTGATTGCAAAGAAAGCTCAATTTTACTTAGATTTTATGGACCATGGAAGTTCATTTAACCATGTTAACCGCTTCAGGTTGTGGACCATTTTAACTAACACTGGCCTGCCCCTACCTTTGGTTGATTTTCTATGCGCTTTGCTCATTTGGCTCAGTGCCTCTATAAGATTTGGAATAGGGGGTGAATGCACTGAACGTTTTTGTCCGTACTGGGGAGTCCAACATGGTTGAGTTTTGGTCCCCGTTTTATTCCTTATGTATATTAATGTCTTATGTTTGTTTTTAGTTTCACAGGGGAAGGTTATGGCTAAAGTGAAATCAACTTTCATCCTGACCCTGCTTTATGCCAATGATGCGGTTCTGCTTTCCTGCACACCAAATGGTTTTAGGGGTCTTAATGATGCCATTGTTGCATTTATGGAGGACCTAAACTTAAAAACTAATACCACTAAGACCCATTATATGGTTTTTGGGAGACCAAACTGCAAAATCAGGCCAATTTCAATTCAGGGAAAACATCACACAGGTTAGTGAGTTCTGCTATCTAGGGATCGCCGTTGATTAACAGAATAGCTGGTTACCGTGTCTTTCAAATCAATGTTTGCGTTTTAATCAATCAGTTGGGATACTGCTTGGGCTGACATCCAGTGTGAGCAGCAAGCCCATACTGCCTTTGCTGGATGTCTATAAACCTTAGTGTCTTTTCAGTTTTCCGCAGGAAATCCAAAATAGTTGTTAGGTATTCTTTAGTAGTGCCCAATGTGAGGCCTTGCCGAGCTAAAGATAGAACAAACAGCAACACCTCCGACAGTAGTGCAGAAAGGTGCTCCACATGACAAGAGGAACACCAAGCCACAAATATCCTAAAGGAAAGCGTATACAGTTTTAGTCAAAGGAAGCCTGGCCGCCAAGATGACATCACAGACCTCAGGGGGAAGATCAGAAACCCTCAACTTTTGCGGCTCAAATCTCCATGCATTAAGGTAGAGAGTGTGCATGTTCAGGTGCAGGACCCTGACCTCTTGCTGTGACAGGAGATCCTGAAGGGGCAGCCTGATAGGTGGACCGATGCTCATGCTCAGGAGTTCAGGATACCATACTATCAAGGCTCAATCTAGAGCCACTAGGATGACTTGGGCCCGGTCGGTCCTAATCTTCTTGAGAACTCGGGGAGGAGTGGCCTCAGCGGAGAGGCATACAGGAGACCTGAATTCCACTTGAGGTGTAATGTGTCTCCCAAGGACAGCTGCTTTGGAAGCTTCAACACACAGAAGTGCTGACATGGTGTGTTTTCGGCAGTGATGAACAGATCGAGCCAAGGATCCCCCCCCTTCTTGGAAGACACCTAATGCCACCTTCGGATGTAGTCATCATTTGTGATCAGCAAGGCATCAACAGCTAAGTTTGTCCATCAGATTGGTCGCACACTGCTACACCTACCAGTCGTGTTCCCCCAATGAAAATGGTCCCTGAAGGTCAGCGTCGGCGGATACACCTATGCTCAAGAGTGCGTGCAAGTATGCGTGGCGTGTGCCATCCCTGGACACGTGTTTCGAGGTAGTTGCCTCTCGTCAGCAGGGAGTAGGAAAATGAGAGTGGGGTTGCTGTGTAAGCTGCTAAAAACATAATCAGGTCTAGTACCTCTCTTAGCGCGCAGGTGCGTAACCATGAGTCCGTCGACTCCACCGGCTCAAGGGAGCCTGAATATAAAGTTACATCAGATTGGTCGCACACTGCTACACCTACCAGTCGTGTTCCCCCAATGAAAATGGTCCCTGAAGGTCAGCGTCGGCGGATACACCTATGCTCAAGAGTGCGTGCAAGTATGCGTGGCGTGTGCCATCCCTGGACACGTGTTTCGAGGTAGTTGCCTCTCGTCAGCAGGGAGTAGGAAAATGAGAGTGGGGTTGCTGTGTAAGCTGCTAAAAACATAATCAGGTCTAGTACCTCTCTTAGCGCGCAGGTGCGTAACCATGAGTCCGTCGACTCCACCGGCTCAAGGGAGCCTGAATATAAAGTTACATCAGATTGGTCGCACACTGCTACACCTACCAGTCGTGTTCCCCCAATGAAAATGGTCCCTGAAGGTCAGCGTCGGCGGATACACCTATGCTCAAGAGTGCGTGCAAGTATGCGTGGCGTGTGCCATCCCTGGACACGTGTTTCGAGGTAGTTGCCTCTCGTCAGCAGGGAGTAGGAAAATGAGAGTGGGGTTGCTGTGTAAGCTGCTAAAAACATAATCAGGTCTAGTACCTCTCTTAGCGCGCAGGTGCGTAACCATGAGTCCGTCGACTCCACCGGCTCAAGGGAGCCTGAATATAAAGTTACATCAGATTGGTCGCACACTGCTACACCTACCAGTCGTGTTCCCCCAATGAAAATGGTCCCTGAAGGTCAGCGTCGGCGGATACACCTATGCTCAAGAGTGCGTGCAAGTATGCGTGGCGTGTGCCATCCCTGGACACGTGTTTCGAGGTAGTTGCCTCTCGTCAGCAGGGAGTAGGAAAATGAGAGTGGGGTTGCTGTGTAAGCTGCTAAAAACATAATCAGGTCTAGTACCTCTCTTAGCGCGCAGGTGCGTAACCATGAGTCCGTCGACTCCACCGGCTCAAGGGAGCCTGAATATAAAGTTACATCAGATTGGTCGCACACTGCTACACCTACCAGTCGTGTTCCCCCAATGAAAATGGTCCCTGAAGGTCAGCGTCGGCGGATACACCTATGCTCAAGAGTGCGTGCAAGTATGCGTGGCGTGTGCCATCCCTGGACACGTGTTTCGAGGTAGTTGCCTCTCGTCAGCAGGGAGTAGGAAAATGAGAGTGGGGTTGCTGTGTAAGCTGCTAAAAACATAATCAGGTCTAGTACCTCTCTTAGCGCGCAGGTGCGTAACCATGAGTCCGTCGACTCCACCGGCTCAAGGGAGCCTGAATATAAAGTTACATCAGATTGGTCGCACACTGCTACACCTACCAGTCGTGTTCCCCCAATGAAAATGGTCCCTGAAGGTCAGCGTCGGCGGATACACCTATGCTCAAGAGTGCGTGCAAGTATGCGTGGCGTGTGCCATCCCTGGACACGTGTTTCGAGGTAGTTGCCTCTCGTCAGCAGGGAGTAGGAAAATGAGAGTGGGGTTGCTGTGTAAGCTGCTAAAAACATAATCAGGTCTAGTACCTCTCTTAGCGCGCAGGTGCGTAACCATGAGTCCGTCGACTCCACCGGCTCAAGGGAGCCTGAATATAAAGTTACATCAGATTGGTCGCACACTGCTACACCTACCAGTCGTGTTCCCCCAATGAAAATGGTCCCTGAAGGTCAGCGTCGGCGGATACACCTATGCTCAAGAGTGCGTGCAAGTATGCGTGGCGTGTGCCATCCCTGGACACGTGTTTCGAGGTAGTTGCCTCTCGTCAGCAGGGAGTAGGAAAATGAGAGTGGGGTTGCTGTGTAAGCTGCTAAAAACATAATCAGGTCTAGTACCTCTCTTAGCGCGCAGGTGCGTAACCATGAGTCCGTCGACTCCACCGGCTCAAGGGAGCCTGAATATAAAGTTACATCAGATTGGTCGCACACTGCTACACCTACCAGTCGTGTTCCCCCAATGAAAATGGTCCCTGAAGGTCAGCGTCGGCGGATACACCTATGCTCAAGAGTGCGTGCAAGTATGCGTGGCGTGTGCCATCCCTGGACACGTGTTTCGAGGTAGTTGCCTCTCGTCAGCAGGGAGTAGGAAAATGAGAGTGGGGTTGCTGTGTAAGCTGCTAAAAACATAATCAGGTCTAGTACCTCTCTTAGCGCGCAGGTGCGTAACCATGAGTCCGTCGACTCCACCGGCTCAAGGGAGCCTGAATATAAAGTTACATCAGATTGGTCGCACACTGCTACACCTACCAGTCGTGTTCCCCCAATGAAAATGGTCCCTGAAGGTCAGCGTCGGCGGATACACCTATGCTCAAGAGTGCGTGCAAGTATGCGTGGCGTGTGCCATCCCTGGACACGTGTTTCGAGGTAGTTGCCTCTCGTCAGCAGGGAGTAGGAAAATGAGAGTGGGGTTGCTGTGTAAGCTGCTAAAAACATAATCAGGTCTAGTACCTCTCTTAGCGCGCAGGTGCGTAACCATGAGTCCGTCGACTCCACCGGCTCAAGGGAGCCTGAATATAAAGTTACATCAGATTGGTCGCACACTGCTACACCTACCAGTCGTGTTCCCCCAATGAAAATGGTCCCTGAAGGTCAGCGTCGGCGGATACACCTATGCTCAAGAGTGCGTGCAAGTATGCGTGGCGTGTGCCATCCCTGGACACGTGTTTCGAGGTAGTTGCCTCTCGTCAGCAGGGAGTAGGAAAATGAGAGTGGGGTTGCTGTGTAAGCTGCTAAAAACATAATCAGGTCTAGTACCTCTCTTAGCGCGCAGGTGCGTAACCATGAGTCCGTCGACTCCACCGGCTCAAGGGAGCCTGAATATAAAGTTACATCAGATTGGTCGCACACTGCTACACCTACCAGTCGTGTTCCCCCAATGAAAATGGTCCCTGAAGGTCAGCGTCGGCGGATACACCTATGCTCAAGAGTGCGTGCAAGTATGCGTGGCGTGTGCCATCCCTGGACACGTGTTTCGAGGTAGTTGCCTCTCGTCAGCAGGGAGTAGGAAAATGAGAGTGGGGTTGCTGTGTAAGCTGCTAAAAACATAATCAGGTCTAGTACCTCTCTTAGCGCGCAGGTGCGTAACCATGAGTCCGTCGACTCCACCGGCTCAAGGGAGCCTGAATATAAAGTTACATCAGATTGGTCGCACACTGCTACACCTACCAGTCGTGTTCCCCCAATGAAAATGGTCCCTGAAGGTCAGCGTCGGCGGATACACCTATGCTCAAGAGTGCGTGCAAGTATGCGTGGCGTGTGCCATCCCTGGACACGTGTTTCGAGGTAGTTGCCTCTCGTCAGCAGGGAGTAGGAAAATGAGAGTGGGGTTGCTGTGTAAGCTGCTAAAAACATAATCAGGTCTAGTACCTCTCTTAGCGCGCAGGTGCGTAACCATGAGTCCGTCGACTCCACCGGCTCAAGGGAGCCTGAATATAAAGTTACATCAGATTGGTCGCACACTGCTACACCTACCAGTCGTGTTCCCCCAATGAAAATGGTCCCTGAAGGTCAGCGTCGGCGGATACACCTATGCTCAAGAGTGCGTGCAAGTATGCGTGGCGTGTGCCATCCCTGGACACGTGTTTCGAGGTAGTTGCCTCTCGTCAGCAGGGAGTAGGAAAATGAGAGTGGGGTTGCTGTGTAAGCTGCTAAAAACATAATCAGGTCTAGTACCTCTCTTAGCGCGCAGGTGCGTAACCATGAGTCCGTCGACTCCACCGGCTCAAGGGAGCCTGAATATAAAGTTACATCAGATTGGTCGCACACTGCTACACCTACCAGTCGTGTTCCCCCAATGAAAATGGTCCCTGAAGGTCAGCGTCGGCGGATACACCTATGCTCAAGAGTGCGTGCAAGTATGCGTGGCGTGTGCCATCCCTGGACACGTGTTTCGAGGTAGTTGCCTCTCGTCAGCAGGGAGTAGGAAAATGAGAGTGGGGTTGCTGTGTAAGCTGCTAAAAACATAATCAGGTCTAGTACCTCTCTTAGCGCGCAGGTGCGTAACCATGAGTCCGTCGACTCCACCGGCTCAAGGGAGCCTGAATATAAAGTTACATCAGATTGGTCGCACACTGCTACACCTACCAGTCGTGTTCCCCCAATGAAAATGGTCCCTGAAGGTCAGCGTCGGCGGATACACCTATGCTCAAGAGTGCGTGCAAGTATGCGTGGCGTGTGCCATCCCTGGACACGTGTTTCGAGGTAGTTGCCTCTCGTCAGCAGGGAGTAGGAAAATGAGAGTGGGGTTGCTGTGTAAGCTGCTAAAAACATAATCAGGTCTAGTACCTCTCTTAGCGCGCAGGTGCGTAACCATGAGTCCGTCGACTCCACCGGCTCAAGGGAGCCTGAATATAAAGTTACATCAGATTGGTCGCACACTGCTACACCTACCAGTCGTGTTCCCCCAATGAAAATGGTCCCTGAAGGTCAGCGTCGGCGGATACACCTATGCTCAAGAGTGCGTGCAAGTATGCGTGGCGTGTGCCATCCCTGGACACGTGTTTCGAGGTAGTTGCCTCTCGTCAGCAGGGAGTAGGAAAATGAGAGTGGGGTTGCTGTGTAAGCTGCTAAAAACATAATCAGGTCTAGTACCTCTCTTAGCGCGCAGGTGCGTAACCATGAGTCCGTCGACTCCACCGGCTCAAGGGAGCCTGAATATAAAGTTACATCAGATTGGTCGCACACTGCTACACCTACCAGTCGTGTTCCCCCAATGAAAATGGTCCCTGAAGGTCAGCGTCGGCGGATACACCTATGCTCAAGAGTGCGTGCAAGTATGCGTGGCGTGTGCCATCCCTGGACACTTGAGCCGGTGGAGTCGACGGACTCATGGTTACGCACCTGCGCGCTAAGAGGTACTAGACCTGATTATGTTTTTAGCAGCTTACACAGCAACCCCACTCTCATTTTCCTACTCCCTGCTGACGAGAGGCAACTACCTCGAAACACGTGTCCAGGGATGGCACACGCCACGCATACTTGCACGCACTCTTGAGCATAGGTGTATCCGCCGACGCTGACCTTCAGGGACCATTTTCATTGGGGGAACACGACTGGTAGGTGTAGCAGTGTGCGACCAATCTGATGTAACTTTATATTCAGGCTCCCTTGAGCCGGTGGAGTCGACGGACTCATGGTTACGCACCTGCGCGCTAAGAGGTACTAGACCTGATTATGTTTTTAGCAGCTTACACAGCAACCCCACTCTCATTTTCCTACTCCCTGCTGACGAGAGGCAACCACCTCGAAACACGTGTCCAGGGATGGCACACGCCACGCATACTTGCACGCACTCTTGAGCATAGGTGTATCCGCCGACGCTGACCTTCAGGGACCATTTTCATTGGGGGAACACGACTGGTAGGTGTAGCAGTGTGCGACCAATCTGATGTAACTTTATTTTCAGGCTCCCTTGAGCCGGTGGAGTCGACGGACTCATGGTTACGCACCTGCGCGCTAAGAGGTACTAGACCTGATTATGTTTTTAGCAGCTTACACAGCAACCCCACTCTCATTTTCCTACTCCCTGCTGACGAGAGGCAACTACCTCGAAACACGTGTCCAGGGATGGCACACGCCACGCATACTTGCACGCACTCTTGAGCATAGGTGTATCCGCCGACGCTGACCTTCAGGGACCATTTTCATTGGGGGAACACGACTGGTAGGTGTAGCAGTGTGCGACCAATCTGATGTAACTTTATATTCAGGCTCCCTTGAGCCGGTGGAGTCGACGGACTCATGGTTACGCACCTGCGCGCTAAGAGGTACTAGACCTGATTATGTTTTTAGCAGCTTACACAGCAACCCCACTCTCATTTTCCTACTCCCTGCTGACGAGAGGCAACTACCTCGAAACACGTGTCCAGGGATGGCACACGCCACGCATACTTGCACGCACTCTTGAGCATAGGTGTATCCGCCGACGCTGACCTTCAGGGACCATTTTCATTGGGGGAACACGACTGGTAGGTGTAGCAGTGTGCGACCAATCTGATGTAACTTTATATTCAGGCTCCCTTGAGCCGGTGGAGTCGACGGACTCATGGTTACGCACCTGCGCGCTAAGAGGTACTAGACCTGATTATGTTTTTAGCAGCTTACACAGCAACCCCACTCTCATTTTCCTACTCCCTGCTGACGAGAGGCAACTACCTCGAAACACGTGTCCAGGGATGGCACACGCCACGCATACTTGCACGCACTCTTGAGCATAGGTGTATCCGCCGACGCTGACCTTCAGGGACCATTTTCATTGGGGGAACACGACTGGTAGGTGTAGCAGTGTGCGACCAATCTGATGTAACTTTATATTCAGGCTCCCTTGAGCCGGTGGAGTCGACGGACTCATGGTTACGCACCTGCGCGCTAAGAGGTACTAGACCTGATTATGTTTTTAGCAGCTTACACAGCAACCCCACTCTCATTTTCCTACTCCCTGCTGACGAGAGGCAACTACCTCGAAACACGTGTCCAGGGATGGCACACGCCACGCATACTTGCACGCACTCTTGAGCATAGGTGTATCCGCCGACGCTGACCTTCAGGGACCATTTTCATTGGGGGAACACGACTGGTAGGTGTAGCAGTG
The DNA here is from genome assembly GCF_964204655.1 of Triturus cristatus. Classification (NCBI taxonomy): domain Eukaryota; kingdom Metazoa; phylum Chordata; class Amphibia; order Caudata; family Salamandridae; genus Triturus; species Triturus cristatus. The sequence continues at coordinate 584,744,864 of NC_140591.1, read as the reverse complement.
TGCGACCAATCTGATGTAGCTAAGTTTGTCCACCCTGGCGTTCAATGATCCTGCCAGGTGTTGCACAACCACGAAGATGTCCTGGTGCTCTAGTCAAGTCCAGAGGGGCAGAACCTCTTGGTACAGGGTCCACGACCCCACCCAGCTTGTTTGTTGCAATCCCTCATTGCGGTGGTGTTAGCTGTGAACACCCGAACCAGCCTTCTTATGATCGACGGGAGGAAGGCTTTCAATGCCAATTGGATCACTCTGAGCTCCACAAGATTGATTTGGAGCTGAGATTCCGATGGAGACCAGAGTCATCTAGTCTCCACCTCTCCCAGATGGCCGCCACAACCCAGAAGTGACGCATCAGCCACCACTGTCAGCTCTGTTTGGGGAAGAGAAAGGTGTCTGCCAAGGTCACAATTGCGGTCTGTCAGCCACCACTGTAGATTTCAAAATGTGGAGCAAGTCGGAGAGATTACCCTGGTGCTGCCCTCAGTTGGCCTTCAGATCCCACTGCAGAGCCTGCATATGCCGTCTGGGCGTGCTTCGCCAGCAGAATGCAGGAAGCCATCAGACCCAGCAGCTTCAGAGTCAGTCTCATCAAAATCAAGGATTGAGGAGTAAAAATCGGGATCATAGCCCAAATATCCTGGACTCTCTGCTCCGGAGGGTAAGCGTGGATCTGCATTGTATCCAGAATGGCTCTGATGAAACGGAGGATCTGAAAAGGAGTCCGGTGTGACTTTGGCGTGTTGAATGGGAACCCTACAAGCGCAAAAGGTTACTTAGCTCAGACATCTCATTTAGTCCAGTTTCAGCCATATGTAGTTTCATGATCATAAAAGCCTCCTGTCTCAGTCAAGACAAATCCGAGCTCAGCAACATATTTTGATAAACTGTAAAATTTCTATTCTCTAAAAAGATCTCTGTAAGGACTTTCTATTAAGTTTCTCTTTTTATGAAATTGGATGTTTAAATGCTCTGGGACACCAAATGTGTAACACAGACAGAGCCTCCCTTTAATTTAGGATAGACAGAGGCTTCCTTTAATTTCGGATACTAGTACTCTTTAATATATACTGAGATTATGTTGCCCAGCAGCCTAATTCGTGTTTAAATTCCCCTTTTAGTAAATATAAGAAAATAACTTTAATCCATGTGTCCATTATAAATTACCTCTCCCAGCATCCCTCAGTCAGAAACTGACTATTGCCTTCAAATTGGCCAGCGTGCCAGCTTCGCGAACTCCATCAGATGTAATGAGCGCAAACCCTTGAGCACGCTCACCCGTAAAAATAAGTAAACACGATACGGAGGGGCCAGATACAGAATAGCTACAAGGAACTGGTGAACTCTATTTCAATTGGTGAGTTAAAACTGAACTCACTGTTGAACACAATGATCCAACATACAACAGATTCAGGGTGCTTGCAGAGGAATTGTGCCATTGTTGTGTGACATGAATGTAGGGAAAAGAACACCTGTAACACTGAGTCGCATATGGAGATCAGGTGGTCCCTTTAACAGGATACAAATGGACTTCATCACAATGCCTATTTTTACTGTGTTGAGACATGTCCTGGTTATACTATGCATTTTCTCTCGATGGGTGGAAGCCTAGCCAACAAGGAGAAATGACAGTGTCACTGTAGCTGAACTGCTGTTGAGGCAGTTAATACCAAGGTACGGAATGCCGGTTTCTCTAGAATCAGATTGTGGGACTCATGTCAATAATGAGGTCCTGGGAATGCTTTGTGCAGCATTACATATCGAGCAGAGATTGCATTGTAGTTATCAACCAGAAGCCTCTGGCACTGTTAAACAGCTCAACGGAACCATAACTCTCAATTAGCAAAGGTTTGTGCTTCCACATCAATTAAATGGCATGATGCTTTACCCTGGGTGTTAATGAATCTTTGAGGTATCCCTAACAGAATGACTGGGTTATCTCCTCATGAGATCTTGATGGGGTGTGCAATGAGACTGCCCGCAGTACCTGCAAATGCACGTGTGAGCATCACAGATACTCGGTTACTGCAAAGGATTGGCTGATGTGGTGCATTGTTTCTCACCAGGTTGAAGCTGCTACACTAGATTCACATCAAGAACAGTGCCATGACCTCAGTTCCGGCGACTGGGTATTGGCCCAGAAGCACATTCGGAAGACTTGTCTGAAACCGAGATGGAAGGCCCCTTTCAGGTGATTTGAATCCAGAACACTGCTATTAAGTGTGCCAGAGTACCAAACTGGGTGCATGCCTCGCACACCGAAGAGTAAGGTATCCATAGCAGTATCATAAGAAACACCACAGCGAGGAGCTCAATGGGGTGAAAATCTGCAAATAGTTGCACCAATCCAAGTTTCTGTGATTTCACAAAGTGGCATTGAAGTCTCTGTAACTGAAGAGACCAGCTTGTAAGCCAAATAAGCAGCTGGGAAAGCACCAGAGCAAACAGAGGATCCAGGTGAAGGAACGAGTACTGAAACAAGAAGGGTCACCCGTAATGCTGAATGGCCACAAAACTATGGTCAAAGGAGACTGAGAACAAGTGTATCAGTTGATCGGATGCCATCGACTATCAATGAAGAGACAGAGTCAAGTGGTATAAGTGACACAGAGGAAGATCAACAGAAACTGAGAAGATTGAAAACAGCGAGCGTGCCTTGTCGAAGGTATTCTGCACCTGAATTGATTTATTACATGAATAAAGTACTTAATGTGTCAGTGGAAGAACTGAGCAACCTGAGATCTGAACTGTTCGCACCCCCATGACATCACTTTAGAACATAACTGTAAAACCTGTTCACAAAAGATTTTGGAAAAGAAACAAACGTTTGAGAGGGATTTTAATAGACAATATTGATTGAGAAAGAGCAAAAGACTGTAATGGTGTACTCCTTTTTTGTTTTAAGAAGATTTACCTAGGCCCAAAACTGCTGCAGAAGAGTATGGATAACATTTTAGAAGAACACGGAACAGGGTCATAACCCTGTTCCGTGTTCTTCTAAAATGACTATACGACGATTACTGGAAATAAAGAAACTGAGTAAAAAGAAACTGCTTTAAAAAAAACACAAGAAAACAAGTTGAGAAAAATCGGAACTAAACTATTGACATATTGCTGTATATTTTGCTTCAATGATCTGACTACAGACAAAAGTGTTGCCTTACAAATAGTTGCAAGATTATTATGGGTATTACATTTTTAGTAGCAGTATTAGTAAATGTAGTAGTATTAGAAGGGTTTTATTACACATTCGATAAGGAGATTAAGGCTACATTTGCACCCACGACATTTACACACACAACAGATGAGGAAAAATTAAAAGCATAATTTGCAAATTACAAGACAGACGATAATGTCTATTCTAGATTAGTTCAAGAATAAACACAAGCTATGGACACAAAGGAATGTTATGTCTGAGCCAATTACCTTCATCAGCTGCAGAAGAAGTGACTTATCACAGATACCTTTATCATACGTGTTGGACTTTGCCCTTTTGGCAGGTTCACCCTTAAACTTTTTGCAATTATCCTAGTCTTTTTCCCTGTGTAGTGTTGGTAGTTTTTGGCCTCTTCGCACTTTAGCACTGTGACCCAGTGTAAAGTGCGTGCGCACTCTGAGTGTGTGTGGTGAGAGTGGCCTGCCCTCCCATAGGAATGCATGGGGGATATGTGTGTCCATGGTAGTTCCTGATGTGAGAGGAGTGCAGGGGCGAGTTTGGTATGTGCGAACTCGCGAGAATAAAGGCTGCACAATGGTGTGCGCAGATTTATTGTGACTGGTGGAGAAGCGCCACTTTTAGAAGTTTGCATTTCTGTGTACAGTGTGATGTGAATTGCCTGTCTGGCTTGTGAGTGACAGGGGCTGGATGGTGTGGGGAATTCCAGGAGCCAGGGTGAGTCAGCCCGATGGTGAATGGAGAGATCTGCATGTAGATGGGAGGGAGGAGTTGCACCTGGGACCTGAATAGGGCTGTGCCTTCCCTACACAATGCTGGCTCCACCTCCTGTGGTGCGTCTGATGTCCCTCGCCTGTCCTGTGAATAGGGAGAGGGGCTGAGCAAAACAAAGTGCTCCAGAACCAGTTGTAACTGGTTCTCCCCTTGCCCTACAGTTTGTGACAAAGGAAATGTGTGTCTAAGAAGGGGCTGAGACCCCATGTATGTGGCTCTGTTGTGCTTGTGCTAACTTTAGAGGGGCACCCTGCCAGGAGGAACTGCCGCGGGACCCAGCTGCTGTTTCCTGGGGTCCTTGCGTGCTGGCCTGCCTGGATGCACTTCGCTGGGTTCCCCCCCAGCACCAAGGACTTATCCTCTTGGCATTTGCAAGGACCTTGTGGCTTCTAGCGCCTGGGAGCGCTGTTATGTGAATTTCTCCAGAGGCGAGAGGAGCGTGGGGACCTCGCAGCACGAAGCTGCAGCCCATTTTGAGGGAATCCCGACGTAGGGATTCCCCCGCATTCTTCCCAAAACCGAGCGGGTGCCCACCCCGCTGGTGTGTCTATTTGCGGGAGCCTACCCCACATTTCCGCTGTTTCTATATTCTCCCGCAGGTGCCCACCCCGCATATGGACACTTTCTAAAACTAAGCGGGAGCCCACTCCGCCTTCTTAAAGTCCCCAGAATCACCGCCGCAGCCCGGGCTTAGCCAGGAAGTCAGGCAGTGTGAGGCCTGACGTGGGGCGGGACTTCCGCTTCCCGAGGGAAGCTCTGCACCCAAGGCATCGCAAGATGAAAAGCGAAGTGAGGAGGAAGTGACTGGGGCTCCCGTAAGCTGAGGGAGCCCCGTGTGTTGCAGCCCGGGTGAGGAAGCCAAGGAATCCAGGCGGGAGCCCACCCCGCGCTGGACCTTGAAGGGAGGAGTGCGGCCGGAGCTGGTGCGGAGGGGGCGCGAGGCACATTGTCGGTGCCTGCCCCTCCGCGCTGGGTGAAGTCAGGAGTCCTCCATCGGAGCCCGGTGAGTGGAGGCCGGGCAGGGGACAGGGCCGCATTCCGCTACCGCCCCCACGAGAGGGGCACCTCCTATCTTTAGAGCCCGTGTGCTCCAACAGGTGAAATATTCCTTTAAAGAGCCCCCCCCCCCCCGAGGGGGGCTGCATAAAGGGCACCCTGCCAGTGCTTAAGTTCATAAGCGGCCCCATCTGGCAGCAGATCGCTTCAACGAAGGGCCAAATTATTGTTAAAGGGCCCAGAAGGGCCTGTGCCTTCCCTCCCAGGTAGCCATTTTCACAGTTGTCCTGCGAGAGCGCAGACAACTGCAACGTCGGGGCCAAAGTGTGGAGCCTTGTTGGTGCCCCTCGGGCACAGTGGGTGCCAGTGTCCTAATTTACTAAAGAGGCACCAGGAGGAGCCCAGTGCAACGGGGCTCCCCAGGCACGAAGAGTGCCAGTGCTTGTTTGGTGGCTTTTCCAGCTGCCCTGCGAGCGCACAGGCAGCAGCAACCTTAGGGGACAGTTTAATTCTGAGTCCCAGAGAGGGGCTCAGGAGGCACGCTGGTGCCCAGGCTCATTTTCCCAGCTGCCCAGCAATTAGTGGGCAGCTGCCATGTTTAGGCTTGAGTAATTGCGCCTTCTGCTTTTGCTGCGTGCACAGCCAGCCCTGACACTGTTGGACATAGGGTGTTGAAGCCCTGTGAGAGGCCAGTTGGCCTGGGGGACAGTTTTTCATGTGTTGTGCCCCCGCCTGGGGCACCCTGTGTTTATGCTGGTAATTACATAATGTATTTATGCTTGTAATGCCTACTGTGATGCCTATTGCGTAATGTGTGATGCTAATGAGGTTTGGGCCTAATGTAGTTTTATGCCTAAGGTGATTCATGCGCATGGTGATTTATGCATCCTGTTTTACATTGCAGGATCTCATACTAAGTTCCTAACTGTACCAGTAGTTACTGGTTGTGCGCTACATTTACTATTTGTTCTACATTTACAATTGGTGATTTGTGATGGTTGTGACAGTGGCCCCATTGGCCCCGTCGTGTGTAAATAGTCCCCTGTAGATACTGCCCAGTGTATATTATGTGATTATGATCTAATGTGTTTATTACAATACAAAGGTTTTTTTGATATATAATATAACCTTGTGTGGAGTTTCTTTTGTGGTGGGCCTAGGGTGGTGTTGCTGTGTGCGCACGCAAACGCTTTACACATTGCCTCCGGGATATGCCTGACTGCTCGTGCCAAGCTATCAAGGGGGTGAGCAGGGGTTATCTTTGGCGTGTAACTTCCTTGCCCTGACTAGAGTGGTGGTTTCTTCCTGGCATTGGCGCAAGCCTTGGCCAATCAGAAATCCCATTTCTAACAATACGCAATCACATGTAGTAGTTTTCTAACATTAGTATAGAAGCGGGAAATTTTTTATTCAAACTATGATTTTGCACTTTCAAGAGTTCCATTACAGAAGAGTGTGAATGTACACCCACAGGCAAAAGAAATGGACACAGGTAGGTATTATTTTAGACCATCTATGCCTATAAATAGTGTTTAGTCTTACGTAAACAATTTAACCTGCTTAATGAGATCTTTAGAGAAAGTATTCATTATGAGCCTAGAGGGAAGAAGTAATAACATTACACACAGTAAGAACAGGGAGGAAGATATTTTGTAAAACGGTTGGAAAAAAAGAAGATGATGAATTGAAAAAGAAAATGATCTACCCAAAACTGAAATTAGAAGACAAAAAGGGAAAGGAGTAGTTTCTTACCTGTAACTCCAGTTCTCTTGTAGGGGTATTTTCGTGATAGTCATAACCATGTGAATAGTACCGCCCATGTGCTTGGACCCCGGAGCACTTCATTAGATATATCTTCTTAAGTTGTCAACTTCTGCCTTTCTTCAGGAAGGCCTGTATGGACACTTAAGAGATACATAGACAATAATGCAGCCTAAGCAACTAGGCTACACTGGCCAGTACTTCATCTTGAAGTGAAAAAAGATAGCCAGTTTAACTTTAAATGTAGTAATTTGCTGAGTTTTACACATAGAAAACTCTACTTCACAAAACTCCTTTTTTCATGATAGAGATGAAAAGGAATGGATAGAGAAGCCCCCATAGGCTGCCAATATGTGTCTGCAAATAGGTACCCTGCCTTTAAGAGTCTCCAGAGACCCCGGTATCGCATGAGGCACAGCCAGAGGCATTTACTTTCAGTTCTTTTTGAAGGCGTAAAGAAGCAGAGCCTGCTGAGTCTTGGGGACATCTGAGTCTGCCATCGGTGAGGAGGGCAGGTTGCTTATGACTATCACAGAAATACCCCTACAAGAGAACTGGAGTTACAGGTAAGAAACAACCCCTTTTCTTGTAGGGGATTTCCATGTATAGTCATAACCACGTGAACTATTGTGCAAATAGATTTCGAAGTGAAGCCTGTCTAACCTGAGCATCTGCCCTAGCATCAGTGTCTAGGCAGTCGTGCTTGGTTAATGTGTGGACTGACTTCCAAGTGGCAGCCTTACAGATTTCGAAATAGGTACATTACGAAGTAAAGCCGCAGTAGCTGCTTTACCTCTGGTAGAGTGAGCCCAAAGCTTACTAATCAAAGGCTTGTTAGCTTTTTGATAACACAGCTGAATACATGATACAATCCACCTAGAAATGGATTGTTTGGAGGCAGCTAGACCAGTTCGAACCGAACCATAGTTTACAAATAGCTGGTCTGATCTACGGATATCCTTAGTCTTGTCCAAATAGAATTTCAAGACCCTCCTAACATCAAGAGAATGCGGCGACCTCCCCGCAGGAGAAGATGGATTCTGAAGAAATGTAGGTAATGTAATAGTCTGGTTTACATGAAACTCCGACACAACTTTTGGAAGGAAGGAACTTAGGTTGCGTCCTCATAACTACCTTAGAGGAATGAAAGACTGTATAAGGTTATTTACAACATAAAGCCTGAAGTTCACTAACCCTGCGGGCAGACGTAATGACCACAAGGAAAGCAGTCTTCCAGGCCAGATGCTGAAGAGAAACCTTATGAATGGGTTCAAATAAATCAATCTATCAATCAGAACATTTGTAAAGCGCACTACTTACCCGTGAAGGTCTCAAGGCGCTGGGGGGGGATGCTGCTACTGCTTGAAAAGCCAGGTCTTTGAGGTGTCTTCTGAAGGTAAGCAGGTCCTGGGTCTCCCATAGGATGATGGGTAGGGTGTTATAGGACTTGGCGGCAAGGTGGGAGAAGGATCTGCTGCCGGCAGTAGCTCTTCGGATGCGGGGGACTGTGGCGAGGGCGAGGTCGGCGGAGCGGAGCTGGCGGTTGGGGGTGTAGAAGCTGAGTCGTCTGTTGAGGTATGCTAGTCCAGTGTTGTGGAGTACCTTGTGTGCGTGGGTGAGGAACTTGAAGGTGATCCTCTTGTTGACGGGGAGCCAGTGCAGATCTTTCAGGTGGGGTGTGATGTGGCTGCGGCGAGGGATGTAGAGGATCAGGCGTGCAGAGGCGTTTTGGATGCGTTGAAGTTGTTTCGGAGTTTGGCCAAGGCTCCTGCATAGAGGGCGTTTCCGTAGTCCAACCTGCTGCTGACGAGGGCCTGGGTGACCGTTCTTCTTGTTTCGGTGGAGATCCACCTGCAGATCTTGCGGAGCATGTGGAGGGTGTTAAAGCAGGAGGACGAGACAGCGTTGACCTGCTTTGTCATGGAGAGAGTAGAGTCAAGGATGAACCCTAGGTTGCGTGCGTGGTCGGAGCTGTTCCCAGTGAGGTCGGCCACCAGGAGTCGTCCCAGGCCGAGGAGGTGGAGCCGAGGATGAGGACTTCCGTATTGTCCGAGTTTAGCTTCAGTCGGCTGTTCTTCATCCACTTGGCGACGGCTTTCATTCCTTCGTGGAGATTGGTTTTGGCGGTGAGGAGGTCCTTGGTGAGGGAGAGGATCAGCTAGGTGTCGTTGGCGTAGGAGATGATGTTGAGGTCATGCGGTCGGGCGACTAGTTCCTTCATCAGTCGTGAAAGGGCTACATTCAGCTCCCAGGGAGGCAAAGGACGCCTAATGGGAGGAAACACTTTCTTCAATCCTTCAAGAAAATCTCTGATGACTGGGATTTATAAAAAGGAAGTTTGTGAAGGACATTTCCTATAAGCAGTCAAAGCTGCCAGATGAACTTTGATCGAATGGAACTGAAGACCAGATTGTGCCAAGTGTAATAAGTAAGGAAAGATGACATCAGTCCTTACAGGAGGTAGGATCCAAGTCCTTAGAAGCACACCAGATGCAAAATCTCTTCCATTTATACGCATAGGACGTGCGTGTAGATGGTCTCTTGGCCTCTTTCAATATCTCCATACAGTCCTGAGGGAGATTTAAAAGTCCTTACTGTACTAGCTCAGGAGCCATGCCGCCAAATTCAATGACGAGAGGTTGGGGTGCACCATCTGTCCGCCGAACTTCGTCAAAAGGTCCGGCCTGCACGGCAGACGGAGATGTGGCAGGAGAGACCGATGGAGTAGGTCTGTGAACCACCACTGACAGGGCCAATCCGGAGCAATGAGGATCATCTTGGCCCATGATTGGGAGAGCTTGATCAGCACTGTCAGAATCAGGGGAATTGGTGGAAAAGCGTAGAGAAAGCCGTCTGACCAATTGATCCATAGGGCATTCCCCAGAGTCCATGGTTGGTAAACCCTGGAGGCGAAGTCGCGGCATTTGCTGTTTTCTGCGGTAGCGAACAGATCGACTTCTGGAGTACCCCATCTGTCGAAAATGTCTTGCACCACTTCGTCCTTTAAGACCCATTTGTGGTTTTCGTGAATGAGTCTGCTGAGCGCGTCTGCTTGAGCATTCTGAACACCAGGAAGGTGAGTTGCAGTGATGGTCAGGTTCCTGGCTAACAGCCAGTGCCCGATGGCCTGGGCTTCCTGAGACAGCACTCGAGATCTGGAGCCCCCCTGCTTGTTGAGGTAGAACATAGTTGTCGTATTGTCCATTTGGACAAGCAGGGAGCTGGAGTGAAACAACGGCTGGAATGCTTTCAGTGCCAAATGGACTGCTCAAAGCTCCAGGAAGTTGATGTGGTACTTGGTGTCTTTGGGGACCATGTGCCCTGTATCTGAAGGTGGTTGGAATGTGCATCCCATCCGTGGAGAGAAGCATTCATCACTATTGTTTGTGTGGGTATCTCTTTGTGGAAGGGAATCCCCCGGAGGAGATTGCGTGGAGAACACCACCATCGAATGGACTGACGAGCCTGTTGCGACAGTTGAATCCTGTCTTCTCAGTCCCCCAGTGTCTGGTACCACTGATCCTCCAGACATTTCTGCAGGGGTCTCATATGGAGGCGTGCATTCGGAGTGAGTAAGATGCAGGAAGCCATCGAGCCCAGGAAAGACAATACTTTCGTCACCGTTGGTGAGGGCATGATCATAAGAGCTTGAACATTCTGAAGGATCGATAAGCGTCTCTCCTCCGAAGTACACACGTTTGCTGAGCGTGTGTCGATAGTAGCTCCTAGGTGTGTAGTCCCAAACGAAGTAAGAGATTGGAGGTCCGATTGAAATGCAGTTGCGCTTCTTGAAATGTAGCTGCCTTGATCAACCAATTGGCCAGATATGGGTTGATTATTATTTTGTTCCTCCTCAGATTCGCAGCCACCACTGCCATGCATTTGGAAAAAGTCCGAGGCGCTGACTTCAGGCCGAAAGGCAGCACGGAGTATTGATAATGGTTGTTGCCCACTGAAACGCAGGAACTTGCGATGTTTCCTCGCTATGGGCACATGAAAGTATGCGTCCTGCAGATCTATTGAGCATAGCCAGTCTCCCTGACGAAGTTGAGGGTAGATCTGATGCAAGTACAACATCCAAAGTTTTTCTCTTAGAACCCATTTGTTGGCTTCTCGTAAGTCGAGAATGGGTCTGAACTCGTTCTTGTCTTTCTTGTGAACTAGAAAGAAGGAGTAGTTTCTTTTCTGTAACTCCAGTTCTGTAGTAGGGGTATCTCTGTTATAGTCATAATCTAGTGAATAGTCCCGCCCATGTGCGTGGACCCCGGAGCAATAAAAAATAATCTCTAAAAGGTGAAAAATCATGCAGACCTGCATACACCTTTAAGAGAGAATTTAATTTAAAGACAGATAATGCAGCCTATACCCACAGGCTACACTGTCCAGTACTTCAACTAGAATTCCACCAATATCCACAAACAGCACTGCCTGTCTAGTTTTTCTCCACATAGGAAAAAACCCTGCCTCTACCAGCAAAAGCCTCTGGAATGATAGAGAGGAAGGAGTGGACAGACAAGCCCCATAGGCTGCCATTATGTGGCTTGGAACAGGATACTGTGCCTTTAAGAAAACTTTCCAGTTTTCCAGAACTTTCCCCAGTATCCCAGAATGCCCAGCAGGTCCCATTTACTTTCAGTTCTTTTTGAAGGCGTAGCACGCCAGACCTGTAGCATTCTACATATGAATAAGTATCTCTCCACCGGGGAGGAGGGCGGGCGCTTATGACTATAACAGAGATACCCCTACTACAGAACTGGAGTTACAGAAAAGAAACTACTCCTTCTGTAGTAGGGGATCTCTGTGTATAGTCATAATCTAGTGAATAGAATGGCAAGCCCATCCCCACACAACAAAAGCGGTGGAGAACACACAAGACACTACCACTACTGTGCGAACAAATTTCGCAGCGAAGCCTGCCCAACCTGAGCATCTGCCCTGGCATCCGTGTCCAGACAGTAATGCGCAGCAAAGGTATGGACCGACTTCCAAGTGGCCGCCTTACAGATTTCCGCAATCGGAACATTACGCAGCAAAGCCGTCGTGGCAGCTTTGCCCCTGGTGGAATGAGCCTTAGGTTTACCCCCTAAGGTCTTATTAGCCTTTTGATAACACAACTGTATGCAGGACACAATCCACCGAGAGATGGACTGCTTAGAGGTCGCAAGACCAGTCCTGACTGAGCCATAATTAACAAACAATTGGTCAGACCTACGAATATCCTTGGTCTTATCCAGATAAAATTTCAACACCCTTCGGACATCCAGGGAATGGAGAGCCCTTTCCGCTGGTGAAGAGGGATTCTGAAAGAACGTAGGTAAAGTTATGGTCTGATTGACATGAAAGTCAGAGATAACCTTAGGAAGGAACTTAGGGTGAGTACGCATCACAACCTTAGCAGCATGAAACACAGTATAAGGTTCTTGACAACATAATGCCTGAAGTTCACTCACCCTGCGGGCCGATGTAATGGCCACTAGGAACGCCGCCTTCCAGGATAGGTGCTGCAATGAAGCCTTGTGAATAGGTTCAAAAGGCTCCCTCATCAGTCTGGACAGCACCACATTCAAGTCCCAAGAAGGCGAGGGAAGTCTGACAGGAGGAAACACCTTCTTCAAGCCTTCCAAAAAATCCTTGACCACAGGAATCTGAAAGAAGGACGTCTGTGAAGGGCACTTCCTGTAAGCAGTCAAAGCAGCCAGATGAACCTTAATGGAATGGAAATTAAGGCCAGACTGCGCCAGATGCAAAAGGTATGGAAGGATGACATCTTCCTTACATGTTGTCGGATCAAAGTTCTTGGACTTACACCAGATACAGAACCTCTTCCACTTGTAAGCATAGGATGTCCTAGTGGAAGGTCGCTTAGACTCCTTCAGAATGTCCATACAATCGTCTGGTAGATTCAGATGACCATATTGCACTATTTCAGGAGCCATGCCGCCAAACTCAAAGACGAGAGGTTGGGGTGCACCATCCGCCCCCCGAACTTCGTGAGAAGGTCCGGCCTGCACGGCAATCGCATGTGAGGAAGGAGAGACCGGTGAAGAAGGTCCGTGAACCACCACTGCCTGGGCCACTCCGGGGCGATCAGGATCATCCGCGCCCTGGACTGGGACAGCTTGATGAGCACCGCCGGAATCAGGGGAATGGGTGGAAAAGCGTACAGAAAGCTGTTCGACCAATCGATCCATAGCGCATTCCCCAGCGTCCCCCGCTGGTAGTACCTGGATGCGAAGTCTCGGCATTTGCTGTTTTCGGCGGTGGCGAACAGATCTACGTCTGGAGTCCCCCACCTTGCGAAGACTTCTCCTAGTACTTCGTCGTTTATGACCCATTCGTGGTTTTCCTGAATCAGCCTGCTCAAGGCGTCCGCCTGAGCATTCTGCACCCCTGGCAGATGCGTGGCCGTAATCGTCAGTCCTCGGGCCAGCAGCCAGCGCCAGATCGCCTGCGCCTCCTGCGACAGAGTGCGCGATCTCGACCCCCCCTGCTTGTTGAGGTAATACATCGTGGTTGTATTGTCCGTCTGTATCAGCAGCGAGTTGGTCTGGAAGGACGGAAGGAAAGCCTTCAGTGCCAGGAAGACAGCTCTGAGTTCCAGGAAATTGATGTGGTACGTCGATTCCAAAGGAGACCACTTCCCTTGAATCTGCAGGTCCCCGGAATGCGCACCCCAGCCCTGGAGAGAAGCATCCGTCACCACATTCGTCGTGGGAATGTCCTTGTGGAAGGGAACCCCCTTGAGGAGGTTTTCCGCCGAACACCACCACTTCAGAGACTGACGAGCATGTAGAGACAGTCGGATCTTGTCGTCCCAAGAGCCTGTCCTCTGATCCCACTGATCCTCCAAGCACTCCTGCAGTGGTCGCATGTGTAGACGTGCGTGCGGAGTGAGGAAGATACAGGAGGCCATCGATCCCAGTAGAGACGACACCTTCCTCACAGTCGTCGATGGAGCAGTCCTGAGGTCCTGAGCCTTCCGAAGGAGTGATAACCGTCTCTCCTCCGAAGGAGACACGCTTGCTGACCGCGTATCTATGGAGGCCCCCAGGTACTGTATGCACTGTACCGGAGACGGGACCGATTTGGACATGTTGACGTGTAACCCCAGCTTGTTCAAGAGCTCGCACGTCCATCGGAAGTGTTCTTGCGCTTCCTCGAAGGATGATGCCTTGATCAGCCAATCGTCCAGATACGGGTAGACAAACACCTTGTTCCTCCGCAGGTGTGCCGCCACCACCGCCATGCACTTCGAAAAAGTCCTGGGAGCAGACTTTAGCCCGAATGGCAGTACTGTGTATTGATAGTGATTGGCGCCGACTTGGAATCGCAGGAACTTCCTGTGCTTCCGTGCTATGGGCACATGGAAGTACGCATCCTGTAGATCTATGGCACAGAGCCAGTCTCCCCGTTGCAGCTGAGGGTAAATCTGGTGCAACGATAGCATGCAAAACTTCTCTCTGCGAATCCACTTGTTTGCTTGTCGCAAATCCAGAATGGGCCTGAACTCGTTCTTGTCCTTCTTGCGAACGAGGAAGAACCGAGAGTACAGACCTCTTCCCCTTTGAGACAAAGGTACGTCTTCTACCGCCTTTTTTCTCAACAAGATGTCTGCCTCCGCCTGGAGCTCCCTCAGCTGGAAGCGAGAGCTGACCGGCGGAATCGCTGGAGGCGGGCTGATAAACCGAAGACTGTATCCATTGCAAACAATATTCAGCACCCACTTGTCCTGAGTAATTTTTCTCCACTCTGCCGGAAAAAATTGAATGCTTCCCCCCACTGGAGTGGGTAACGGTTGAGGGGGAAGTAACAGCTCAGGGCCGAGACCCGGCCGGGCCCTTGTTTGTGGTAGTAGCCTGCTGGCCTCCTCTACCCCTCTGGCGCTTCTGGAAGGGCTTGCGGAACTGCTGCTGTTGTGGCTGCTGCTGTCCCGAGCCCTGCCCACGCCCTCGGCCCGACGACCCGAACCTCCTCTGGAACGGTCGTTTCTTTTTCTCGGCCTTCTCTAACCCGACGGCCGTCAGGGTTTCCGCCTCAGCCTTCATGCGGGCCATTTCATCGTCCGCATGCTTCCCGAACAGGGTTTCCCCCGAGAAGGGCAGGTTGGCCACTCTTTGCTGCGCCTCCGGCTTGAGGGACGTCAGGCGCAACCAGGAATGGCGCCGCTGGTGGACGCCATGACAGTAGGCGTGGGCGGCCAATAGCGATACATCCGCCGCTGCGCTGATCGTTTGGTTAGAAACCAGCATGCCTTCGCGCACCGTCTCCAAGAAGTCCTCCTTCTTGTCTCGTGGCAGGAGGTCCGCATATTGCTGCAGGGATTCCCACAGGGCCCAGTCGTAACGGCCCAACAACGCCCCTGCACTTGCCGCCTTCATCGTGGTGGCGGCGGTACCACACACCTTCCTGCCCGCAGAGTCCAGCCAGCGGCTTTCCTTGTCCGGTGGAACCGTGGAGGCCGGGGCGGTCGCATGTTGTTTTCTCGCCGCCGTCACGATAACCGAATCCGGCTTCGGGTCCCCTCTCAAAAAGGACGGATCCGACTCCGGGGCCCTATACTTCTTCATGAGCCTGGACGGAGCGGCCTTCGCCGTTGCGGGAGTGAGGAACAGTTCCAAGGCTGGTTCTACCAGTCCAGGCACGAGAGGCAGGAGGGGGCGAGACAAGTGTCTTTTATGAAGCGTCTCAAATATCACGGACGTCGTGGGTGTTGGAACCGTCACCGTGATATTCAGCTTCGCAGCCCCTCGCAACAGCACCTCCTGGAACGAGACCAAGTCGTCCACCGGCGACACCCTAGTCCCCGGGGAGTCCGACAGCGTCGGGGAAAGGTCCCTGTCCGAGGAGCGCGACCTGGACCTATACCTCCTGCGGCGTCGTCTTGAGTCTGACGAGGATCGCCCTCGGCTCCGCGATCGTCGCCTCCTGTGAGAGCGGGAGCGCGACCTCTTCGGCTTAGGCCTGTCCGCCGGTCTCGCTGGTCCAGGCGACCGTGGGCGTCGTGGCTTCGGGGTCCCCTGCGGCGGAGTCGGGTACCGTGGAAGGGAAACCGACCTCGGGGGAACCGGCGGCGGTCCCGCAGGAGTGCGTGGCAGCAACAGAGGCTGGGGTGGCGGAGACAGCGTCCGCGGCCGCGGAGGAGGCGGTGGCGGAGGTGGAGACGGTGGTGGAGGAGGTGGCGGCGGTGGAGGAGGAGGTGGCAGAGGTGGGAGAGGAGGAGGCGACGGAGGCATCCGAGGCGGGGTATACACCACCGAGTACACCGATCCCGGCGACTCTCTCTTCCTCGACGTCGATCTTCTCCTCGACGTCGACCTGTGCCTCGACGTCGACCAGTGCCTCGACGGCGATCTTCTCGGCGTCGATCTCTTCCTCGGCGTCGACTTTTGTCTCGACGGCGATCTTCGCCTCGACGGCGATCTTCGCCTCGACGGCGACCTTCGCCTCGATGGGGACCTTCGCCTCGACGGGGACCTTCGCCTCGACGGCGACCTCCTTCTCTTCATCGACGGCGAGCTGCGATCCCTCGACGCCGAACGCCGACGCCGGGTCTTCACTCGACGCGGACCGCTGGACGAAGCCGACGACGGCGTCGTCGCCGACGACGCCGATGTAGTCGACGGCGGCCTATTCAGGTCCCTCGACGGCGATCGTCGACGCCGCTTCTCCCCAGAGCCCTGGGGAGACGGCGAACAGACGGTGGTCATCCTCCTCGACGTCGCCGTCGACGCCCTCGACGTCGACGGGGAGCGGGAGCGCTTACTGGTCTTCCTGCCCCTGGGGAGCCCCCCAGAGGCCTCAGTATGGGCCAAATCAGCCCCTCCAGACCCACCTGGTGCCTTCAGTCTTCGCTCCTCCAGAGCTTGAAGCCTGCTCTTCATCCTGTCCCTCAGGGTCCTGGCTGAAAACGAGTGGCAGATGGTACAGCTTTCAGGCACGTGGGACTGGGGAAGGCAAGCTATGCACACCTCGTGTGGGTCAGTTTTAGCCTTCTTTCGACCACATTCCGGGCACTTGTCGAACAAGCCAGGCATGTTGACAGTACCAGCTACTAAACACAAGAAAAAGTGACAAAAATTGCCAAAATCTCAATTAAACCCTTGAAAAGGGGAGACCTCAATGCTCCAGGGTCCTGCTAGCAGGAGCCGGAAAAAAGAACTGAAAGTAAATGGGACCTGCTGGGCATTCTGGGATACTGGGGAAAGTTCTGGAAAACTGGAAAGTTTTCTTAAAGGCACAGTATCCTGTTCCAAGCCACATAATGGCAGCCTATGGGGCTTGTCTGTCCACTCCTTCCTCTCTATCATTCCAGAGGCTTTTGCTGGTAGAGGCAGGGTTTTTTCCTATGTGGAGAAAAACTAGACAGGCAGTGCTGTTTGTGGATATTGGTGGAATTCTAGTTGAAGTACTGGACAGTGTAGCCTGTGGGTATAGGCTGCATTATCTGTCTTTAAATTAAATTCTCTCTTAAAGGTGTATGCAGGTCTGCATGATTTTTCACCTTTTAGAGATTATTTTTTATTGCTCCGGGGTCCACGCACATGGGCGGGACTATTCACTAGATTATGACTATACACAGAGATCCCCTACTACAGAACCGTGAATACAGCCCTGTTCCTTTCTGCCAGATGTTCTTAGATACTTCCCCCCCACCGGATTGGACAACAGATGAGGGGGGAAGAAACCCTTCAGGGCTTGGGACCAGCAGGAGCCTTGTTCTCCTGTCCAGACTGCTGGTTAGATCGTCCTCGCTGTTGACATTTATGAAACGGCTGAAAAGACCACTGAAACTGCTGCTGTTGGTTGGACTGGTGACCCTGAGATCATTGGAACCTCTGAGAGGAATAACGCCGCTGGAAAGGACAGAAGGTCTTATGTTGTTCTTTAGGTTTCTCCAAACCTACAGCCTTCAACGTCTCAATTTCGGTCTTCATGCGGGCTATCTCGTCATCCGCATGGGAGTCATAGAGAGTTGTGCCAGAGAACGGGAGATTGGAAATTTGTTGTTGCGCCTCAGGCTTCAGAGATGTGAGACGAAGCCAAGTATGACGCCGTGGAGCAATACCATGGCAATACCCGTGGGCTGCCAGGAGCGAAGTATCCGCTGCAGCACTGGTTCACAATTTCCTGGAAGTCTTCCCTCTAATCTCTGGGTATGAGATTCACAAATTGTTGAAGGGACTCCCACAACGATCTATCGTAATGACCCAGCAAGGCAGCAGAGCTGGCCGCCTTCATGGAAGTCGCCGTGGTGTTACAAGACTTTCTGCCCACTGAATCCAGCTTACAGCACCGTGGAAGTCAGAGCCGTAGGATGCTGTTTCCGTGCCGCCACCACTATGACAGAGTCCAGAGTGGGGTCCAGCCGGAGGAAGGCAGGGTCCAAATCCGGTGGACGATACTTCTTCTGCAACCTTGAAGGCGCAGACTTTATATAGGATGGCGTCAGGAACAATTCCATAGCCGGTTCCTCCAAAGCCGGCACCAACGAAAGCAACGGACGTGATGTTTGTCTCTTTTGTAGAGTTTCAAATATCAGAGGTCGGCTGCACAGGAGTAGACAGGGAAATACTCAGTTTTGCAGCCCCTCTGACCAGAACCTCCTGGAAGGTGGAAATATCATCAACTGGTGAAACCCTCTGTGGGGGGAGTCCGTGAGAGTAGGCGAGTACCTCCCTGTACTCATGGAAGATGTATCCCTGGTATGCCGGGACCAAGACCTTTCGTAATGGCGACAACGTGATCTTGTGGAGGACCGGTGGCGTCTATGTGAACGATGTCTCAAGCGAGACCGTGTTCTTGGTCGTCGAGGTTCCACAGGGCGCGCAGGCTGAGGAGTCACGGGCCCTGGCTGAGGCGGAGGAGGTGGTGGTGGTGGTGGTGGAGGAATCGGTGGAGGAAGTG
This sequence comes from Triturus cristatus, assembly GCF_964204655.1. NCBI lineage: Eukaryota > Metazoa > Chordata > Amphibia > Caudata > Salamandridae > Triturus > Triturus cristatus. The sequence goes on along the minus strand of NC_140591.1, from coordinate 584,726,257 downwards.
GAGGAGGAGTAGCCGTAGGTGGAGGAGGCGGAGGACTCAGTGGCGGCTCAGGTATTCCTGGTGGGGCCGCCGGTGGAGGCGGAGCAGGAGGAGACCTAGTTGGTGAGTAGGTACGCGAATACTCTGAACTTGGCGAAGAGACCAATCTCCTTTTACGAGTGGGCCGTGAGGAAGGGATCCTAGACTCTCCATCAGTCCCCCTCGATGTCGATCCACTGCTCAACGTCTAGCGTCGACGTCGTCTGGAACGCGAAGTCCCTGTCGACGACGATAGACTCACCACGGAGCGAGGCCCGAAACGGGACCTCGATGCCGAACGTCAGTATCGACCCCTTGACGTCGACCTTCTCTTCGATCCTCTCCTCGATGTCAACCTTCGTGTAGACGTCAATTTCCTCCTAAACGTCGATCTTCGCGTTGACGTCGATGGTGATCGGCGACGACGCTTCAGTGGCGACCGCCACCTGTGAGATTCAGATCGACGCCGATGATGCCTCGACGGAGATGTTCAATGCGTCAACGTCGAACACGGAGAACCCCTCGACGGCGATCTCGCCGTTCTTCTCCTCGACGTTGATCATTGATGTTGCTTCGACCCAGAGCCCTGGGTCGTTGGAGAGCATTTCATGGTCATACCTACTCTCAACGTCGTCGTCGCCGTCCTCGACGTCGACCGGGACCGGCGTTGTTTTTCTGACGATTTTCTACTGGGGAGCCCCACAGAGGTCGAAGCATGGGACTTGGTAGAGGACATACCTTCTCCTTTCCCAGAGGCTGAAGAAGCTGCCTTCAGTCTCCTCTGCTCCGCCCCTTGGAGCCGAATCTTCTCCCTGTCACGCAGGGTGCACCTGGAAAAGGTCTTACAAATAGAACAGGTGTCAGGCACATGAGACACAAGCAAACACAGAATACAGACTCTGTGAGAATCCGACTTGGCCTTCTTCCTACCGCAGTCAGGGCACTTGTCAAATAGAGATGGCATTTTGACAAGAAAATTGCTGAAATTCTGCCAGAAAACTACAGCAGAAGTTAGATAAAGGCCAAAGACGTCGAGTGAAATTGTAAAAAAACAGAAATAATCACTAGTTTTGATGAAATACCAAAAAAGGTAGAGCTCCATGCTCCAGGGTCCTGCTAGCAGGAGCCGGAAAAAATAACTTAAAGTAAATGCCTCTGGCTGTGCCTCATGGGATACCGGGGGTCTCTGGAGACTCTTAAAGGCACGGTACCCATTTGCAGATACATAATGGCAGCCTATGAGGGCTTCGCTATCCAATCCTTTTCATCTCTATCATGAAAAAAGGAGTTTTGTGAAGGAGAGTTTTCTATGTGTAAAACTCATCAAATTACTAAATGTAAAGTTAAACAGGCTATCTTTTTTCACTTCAAGATGACGTACTGGCCAGTGTAGCCTAGTTGCTTAGGCTGCATTATTGTCTTTTTATCTCTTAAGTGTCCATAAAGGCCTTCCTGAAGAAAGGCAGAAGATGACAACTTAAGAAGATATATCTAATGAAGTGCTCCGGGGACCACGCACATGGGCGGGACTATTCACATGGATTTGACTATACACGGAAATCCCCTACAAGAGAAATATGTGTTTACAAAAGAAAAACACAAAGTAGAACCAGACGCGTGGGAATTAGTAGTTGCGAACACACATTCATAATTATGGGGTTAGGCGGTACACGGCAAATTTTACAAGGAGAAGAAACAGCCATTCTTGGAGTTTATTTTGTTTGTGGACAAGATACTTACTTCCAGCACCGTGCTGATTGAGAGGCTATTTAGCTGAGCAGTTTCCTAAGATGTATCATGTATGTACTATAGATGTTTTAACAATGTCACCATCACACAGACATACACGTAGTATAGGTGATGGAACACAACTAGTTGGGGAAGTTTTTGGCACAATCATATCACCAGTAGGAGTTATAGTAAATGTCAAAAAGATATGAAACCTTTCAACAGTAGTCAATAAATTGGCAAGCAGTACTTTTGGAGCTTTATTAGTTGTAAACACAGAATCAGTAGCTATTAGATCAATGGTTTTGCAAAATTGCTTAGCATTATTCATTCTGCTCGTAGAGAAAGGCAGCATCTGCAAGATGCTGAAAGTTTAGCATTGTTGTTCATACATTTGAGATGAAAGTAAGAAAATAAAAGAATTTGCAAAGAACATTTCTGATTTGAAACCTCAATTAGAACTTTAAAAAACCTGGGATTTTAGAACATTTTGGTAAGGAAATTACAACAATTGGCAACTGGTTTGCAACTGCTGAGGGAGGGATTTTGTTGGACCTGGCCCTTTTTACAGGGTTATCCCAAACCTTTTTGCCTTCCTCCTGTATTTTTTTTAACCTGTTTTTGTTGGTTTTATGACTCTGAGCACTTTACCAATGCTGGTTTAGTGCTAAAGTGCATGTGTTCTCTTTTGTAACCTTGGTAAGATTGGTCTATACCCATTTGGCATATTTCATTTACCTTTAAGTCCCTTGCAGAGTGGTATCCCATATAACCTGGGCCTGTAAATTAAATGCTACTAGTGGGCCTGCAGCGCTGCTTGTGCCAACCACTGAAGTAGCCTTTCAAACCTGCCTCAGGCCTCTGCCGGAGTAGGGCCTGCGCATGTAGTTTACTGCCACAATGACGTGGTTGCTATGTCTGAAAATCCCCTTTTACTATATATATATATATATATATATAAGTCACCCCTAAAGTACGCCCTAGCTAGCCCTATGGACAGGGTGCTATGTAGGTAAAAGGTAGGACATGTGCCTTTACTGTTTCGCATGTCTTGGTAGTGACAAACAACCTATTTGGTGTCTCACTGCTGTGAGGTTGCTCCTCTCATAGGCTTGCATTGGGAATTCCCTGATATGTAATTCAGTGGTAATTTCCGATATGAAAAGGGTAGCGTAGCCATGTTTGGTATGTTTGGAATAGTAGTAATAAATCCTGCTTATTGGTGAAAGCGGATTTGTTATTACTATTTTAGAAATGCCACTTTTATAAGTGGTACAAAAGGGGGTGGTGATGTACGGAGCATCAGAACCAATCAAACACTCACACCTAGTCAACAGATCTGGGTTTGATCCATCACCGTTCTTTAGCCCACTCTGCCACCCCAGTTCAGACATGGCCATATGCAAATCAGTCTGACCCTGTGCCTCATGGTAACAGTCCAGCCCGAACTGCCAAGCCATGCCTTCCCTGGACCGGAAACAAGCTTCCTAGGACCGGTTTCTGGCATTTCAGCCGTATTCAGCCAGGCTTGCTTGAATCCAGTAGCAAAGTGAGCAAGGGACTCAACGTCTGAGCATACCCTGGGTGTGAGTGTTTGATTGGTTCTGATGCTCCGTCCATCCCCACCCCCTTTTGTACCGCTTTGTTCACCATAGGATGGCAGGGTATGCTCAGACGTTGAGTTATCATACATTTACTCATACTAGGCCTCAACTGGCTAAAGCAATATTGCTTGACAAGCACATTCACTAGTTTTCTGAAGTACACACAAAATGTTAAATTCTTGACCTTTCCATGCTCATTGTTCGACCTGTCATCCTTAGGGTGGTCTTCCCCAAAACTTGTTGAATGCTTATCCCCTCTTTTTGTTGGCCTTGGGACTCTCAGCACTTTACCACTGCTGACCAGTGCTAAAGTGCATGTACTTCTCCCCTAAACAAGGTGACATTGGAGTATACCCAAATTACATATTTAGTTTACTTGTAAGTCCTTCTATAGGGGTATACCATTTACCCAGGGCGAATAACCTAAATGCTACTAGGGGGCCTGCAGCACTGATTGTGTCACCCACACACGTAGCCTTTCAAATCTGTCTCAGGCCTGCGTTGGATGACCTGTGTGTGCAGTGTACTGTCACTTTGCTTTGGCTTTAAATACCATTTGCCAAGCTTTAAACTCCCCTTTTATTAAACATGTCACCCCTAAGGTAGGCCCTAGGTAGTCCATAGGACAAGGTGCTGTTTAAGTAAAAGGTAGGACATGTACTTTTAAGTTTTGTATGTCTTGAGAGTGAACAACACCCAATTTGTTTTTGTACTACTGTGAGGCCTACTCCTCTCATAGGTTAGCATTGAGACTTCCTTAAAACTCCTTTAAGCTGTGGTTCCTGATCAGAAAGGAATAGCTGCTTCATGTTTTAGATCTTTGGAATGGTAATGAGAAATCCCCTGCTATAGTAAAGTTGGGTTTAACATTACTATTTTAGAAATGCCACTTTTAGTGTGCAATAGCAAGAGGTTGGGCTTGTTTAACGTAAGCAAAACTAGGCCATTGAAACTTTATAGACAAACAATTTCCAATACTGACTTGACTTTAACCAAACAATGAGTTCTGATTGTGCTCTACCCCTGTGGGCTACACAATGAATGCAAATTGATTCAATTTGTGAGGGTATTGTTCCTCTGTTGATGACAATTATCTAAAATAACACAGCATTTCATAGATAATGATGAAAATAAATGGTGATCCCATTAATTGAGTTGTCGGAGCACGAACATTGTTCGGTTTAAGTCAAGTTAGTAAAGGCAGTTGTTTGTCTATAAACCTTTAGAAAGTGGCCATTTCTCTGCTCTTACTGCTCTTTGTGCCTGCAGCCTGTCTCCAATACACACTTGGGGTGGGTGAAACCTAAACTTTGTGCATTCCCCCTAGGCAGACACAAACACAGGAAGGGTGGGTGTGACAGAGAACTCATCTGCATTTTGTTTGCTCTTCCCTGGCCATAAAGAGAGCGGGCGAGTGGACACTTACACCTAAATAGGCAGTGTCCTGTTTCCCACACAAAGGGCTGATTACCCCTACTGATAGTCTGGAGTCAGGGCTGGGAAGAAAGGGCCTGTGTGCACTTCAAGGTTCTGCTTTGAAGTCATCCCCACTTCAAAGGCAGAACTGGGTATAAGTACTGGGGCTCTTACACTACCGTGACTGTGAAGAACTTGGCCAGTAGTAAAGACTGCTGTGCTACAAGGATTGTAACTCTGCTTGACTGCTGCTCTGGAACAACTGCTTTCCAGCTTTGCTGTGCTGCAATTCTGCCTGCTGAACTCTGCCAAGCTGATGACAAGACTGGACCCATCTCACTTGAACCCAGAGTGACTCCAAGAGCTTGCTGGCTTGCCCCCTGTTCTAAAGTCTCAGGGCCATCAAAGTCGTTCTTCATCCTGCAACAGCACCTGGACTCTGCCATCTGTGAGTTCCGCGAAGTGGTGCCAATCAAGTCCTGGGCCTTTGAAATGTGACTTCTGCTGTACAGAACCAACAAAATTGATGCAGTTTCGTCTTTGCGCTGATGAACCAATGCATTGCTCTTCTACGTCTTCACCGTAGCTGATTGACAACATTGCTTCGACGGACTGCTCAGCTTGACGATGACAAACAGTGCGGCTCGACGATGAGGGGCAGCGTGGCCAGACGATGACGCAGTGCATGCATCATAAAGGGGTTCGTCGACATAGCCTTCCTCACCTGCGCGGATCGAGTCTTCAAAACTTCTTCCAACCAAGGTACTTTTTCAGCATGACCTACGCAAGTCCTGTAGCTGGTCTGCCCTCCATCGCGATCTACTGCTGGCTTATAAGCACGACTTTCTGATTTATTCTTTAAAAACTCATAACTCCGGTTCAACTTATTGGATTTTTGTCATTTTACTCGTAAAAATATAGAACAGGTTACTTACCTTCGGTAACAATACATCTGTAAGAGACATATATTAGTTCTAGATTTCTTACCTTAGAATTACCCCCAGGCGTCAGGCTGGATCCTGAGAAATTATTTCGTAGCAGTACCCCTGCGTGTCGGTAGGTGGCGCCGGCCGACTCCGCGTTCGTCGTCAGCGTTGTGATCGCTGGGGTGACGTCGTAGTATCTACTTGGACGCTGCCCCTGCGCGCTGACGTCAGTTCTTTACACGACATTCCAGGCCAGAAGCGCAGAGCCATTACCCTAGAAGTCAGTTCGCAGAACGGGGAGTATGGGTGGGGTGGTAAGGAATCTATAACTAATATAGGTCTCTTAGATATATCTCAGATATATCGTTACCGAAGGTAAGTCACTTGTTCATCTGAAAGAGACTATTAGTTAGAGATTCCTTACCTTAGAATAGACACCCCAGCAATACCAACCCCGGAGGTGGGTCTGCGAACTAAGTTCACAGCAGAAAGTCCTGGAGAACTGAACGGCCAAAGAAGCAGTCTCTCCGAACTTGACTGTCCAGGCCGTAGTGTTTTGTGAACGTGTGCAGGGATGCCCAAGTGGCTGCCTGGCAGATGTCACTGAGGGGGTTCCTCGTCCCAAAGCAGTAGTGGCACGCACATAACCAACAAAGAGTTGATCTTCCACCCTGAATTGTTTTGTGCGATCCAGATAAAAAGATAGCGACTGTTTTGGATCCAGACAGTGGAGTCTCTCTTCCTCCTTGGAAGGATGAGGGGCGGAAAAAAGGTGGGCAAAGTGATGGTCTGTCCTTTGCGGAAAGAGGTAACCACTTTGTGAAGGAAAGAAGGTCGAGTTCAAAGGACAACTTTGTCCGGATTAACAACAGGGAAAGGAGGTTTAGAAGAAAGCCTGAAGCTCACTCACCCTTCGAGCAGAGGGGATGGCAACCAGAAAGCAGTCTTGAGAGTCAAGAGTCTGAGAGGACAATTATGTAATGGCTCAAAAGGAGCACACATAAGGTATGTTAGAACCAGATTAAAGTCCCACTGGGGCATTACGAAGGGGATAGAAGGAAAGAGGCGAGTAATGCCCTAAAAAAAATATATTTACAATAGGGGACTTGAAAACCAAAAGCTGATCAGGAAGCTGAAGAAATGCCGAAATGGTCAAAAGATAGCCTTTGAGGGTGCCCAGAGTAGAGCCCTGCTGGGCAAATGAAAGAATGAAGAGGAGAAAATCTGATACAGGGGCAGAAAGGGGATCCACAACCTTAGCTGTGCACCATGCCACAAATGTGTTCCATCTACAGGGGTATAAAGTTTTAGTGGAGGGATGCCTGGCTGCCAAGATTACATTACAGACTTCGGGAGGAAGGTCGAAAGCTGTCAACTGTTGCCGCTCAGTCTCCACGCAAGGAGGTATAGGCTGGACAGGTTCGGGTGGAGGACAGTCCCCTGCTGCTGCGACAGAAGATCCTCCCGAATAGGCAGTCTGATCAGAGGATCCATGGCCATGTGCCATAGCTCGGGATACCAGACTCTTCGTGCCCAATCTGGAGCCACAAGAATGACTTGGGCTCGGTCGAGCTTGATCTTCTTCAGCACTCTGGAAAGAAGTGGGATAGGCGGGAAGTCGTATAGAAAACCGCAACTCCACTCGTGACAAAAAGCATTGCAGAGCGAGTGCAGTCTCGGAAATTCCAACGTGCTGAACTGCTGACATTGCGCTTTCTCTTTGGTGGCGAACAGATGTAACCAAGGCTCTCCCCACTGCTGAAAGAGACCTTGCACCACCTCTGAGTGAAGACACCATTCGTGATCCATCATGCACCTGCGGCTGAGTTCGTCTGCCCTGGCATTCAGGAAACCTGGCAGGTGTTGACTCACCAGAGACATGCCCTGATGTTCCAGTCATGTCCAAAGGCGGAGAGCCTCTTGACATAGGGTCCACGACCCTACCCCGCCCTGTTTATTGTAGTACCACATAGCAGTGGTGTTGTCGTTGAACACCTGCACTACTCTTCCCCGAACAGAGGGAAGGAATGCCTTCAGTGCAAGATGAATTGCCCGGAACTCCAGAAGGTTGATGTGGATCCCGGACTCCGCCTGAGACCAGAGGCCTCTTATCTCCACCTCCCCATGTGGCCGCCCCACCCCAGAAGTGATGCATCTGTCACCACTGTGAACTCTGGTCATGGAAGGGAGAGGGATCTGCTACTGACCCAATCCTGGTTCGTTAGCCACCACTGCAACTGGTGTGCAGTGCCCACCGAGATCTGGACGCAATCGGAAAGATTCCCCTGATGCTGTGCCCACTGGAACTTCAAGTCCCACTGCAGAGCCCGCATATGCTACCTGGCATGATCCACCAGCAGGATGCAGGAGGCCATGAGGCCAAGCAGCCTCAGCGCCATTCTGACCGAAACCCGGGATAGACGCTAAAAGATCGGAATCATAGCCCGAATATCCCGGACTCGCTGCTCGGAGGATAAGCCCGAAACTGAGCTGTATCTAGAACCGCCTCGATGATAAGGAGCCTCTGAGAGGGAATCAGGTGTGACTTTGGCACATTGATATTGAACACCAGTGAATGTAGGAGGTCCGCCGTAGTCTGGAGGTGGGAGACGGCCAGTTATCGAGATCGGGAAGACTGGAACGCCTGATCTACGCAGATGAGCGGTGACCACCGCCATCACTTTCGTGAAAACCTAAGGGGCGATGGTAAGGCCAAAGGGGAGCACGGTAAACTGAAAATGCTTGTGGCCTATCGTGAACCATAGGTAATGCCGGTGGGTAGGCAGGACGGGGATGTGAAAATAGGCATCCTGCAAGTCTAACGCTACCATCCAGTCTCCAGGGTCGAGGGCAGACAAGACCTGAGCTAATGTGAACATTTTGAACTTCTCCTTCTGGAGGAAGCGGTTGACGTCCCTGAGATCCAAGATAGGACGCAGGCCTTTGTCCTTCTTGGGTACCAGGAAGTAGTGGGAATAACAAACCACGACCTACTTCTGGCACAGGAACTCGCTCGATAGCTCCCTTGGCCAAGAGAGCCGTAACTTGCTGACGGAGAAGGGACAAATGATCCTCTGACATGTGATGGAATGTGGGTGGCATGGAGGGAGGGGTAGTCTCGGAGGGGAGGGAGTAGCCCCTTCGGACTATCTGCAAAAACCCACCTGTCCGACGTGATGTGCCAGTGGGGGAGGTTATGGTGAATCCTACCTCCCACTGGCAATTGGTGGCCCTGAAAGGTGGGACTAGGAACGTTTGGAGGCTGCTGCAGATAGGGCGCTGGTAGACTGACCCGCCCGCTGGCCCCCAGATGCACGCCGCTGGGTCTCCAGCTGCGCAGAGGCTGGGTAGCTTGCGCAGGCCTGTGGCTCTGGGTGGAACGTGGTGGGGCACCCCTTCCGCAGCCACGAAAGGGGCGAGAGGTGGTAGCGAGGCCCAAGGATCTGGCCGCAGCCCTAGAATCCTTGAAGCGCTCGAGTGCATTTTCCGCTTTGTCACCAAATAAGCAACGGCCATCAAAGGGCATGCCCAAGAGAGTCGATTGGACATCGTCCGAGAAGCCAGTGGACCTCAGCCAGGAGGAGCATCTCAGGGCTAGCAATGTTGAAATCGTCCTGCCCACATAGTATGGTGAACTTCGCTGCATCTCTACCCTTAACCACTGCACAGGAGAGAAAGGCCCGGGCCTCCGCCGGGCACTATGGCAGCACCTGCGCGACCGTATCCCACACAGATTGAATGTACAGCTCAAGAGACATGCAGGATTCACCGACCGCAGTCCTAAGCTGGCAGAAGAAAACATCTTCTTTCCAAGATGATCCAGCTTCTTGGATTCCCTATCTGATGGAGCAGTAGGGAACGCGCCTTTGGAAGTTGAGGCTTGGACCACCAAGCTCTCGGGGGTAGTGTGTTGGGAGATGAAAATTGGGTTGCCCGGGGCCGGGCGGTGGCGTTGGGCAATCATCCTATCTACAGGGGCCCCTGTGATGGGCTTGGAACAAGTGCCCAGAAGGAAGTCCTTGAGGGCCTCATTGAACGGCAGCAGGGGCTCCGAAGAGGCCGCTGCCGGTTGAAGCACCTCGGTCAGGAGGTTGGTCCTGACAGCCACTGTAGGAAGCTCAAGGTTCAGAGCCTCAGCCGCCCTACGGAACACCACAGCATAAGAGGCTCCCTCCTCCGTAGCCACGGTAGGGGGAGAAAGCATGCCAAGGTCTGGAGAGGTGTCCAGACCACTGGCCTCACCCAACACCTCTCTCCAGTCCAGTTCGTCCAACTGGTCTGCTAAAGGGCCAACAGACCCCTTCCAGGCCTCCTCACCCTCTTCTGGTTGCCACTCAGGGCGCTAAGGAACACCAGGGTAGAACACTGGTACAAAAGTACGAGTCTGTGCCGGTAACAGCCATGTGTCTAAGTCGAGCAGGAGGCCGGGGTAGACGCCAGCTTGGGACACAACTGGCGTCGGAGGGGGCGAAGGTGTCGCCAATGGATTCGGCACCAGAAGAGGTGTCGTGATGTCGACCGAGGCTGATCTGGATCCAGGCATGGATCCCTGCTGCACCAGGGCCGAAGCCGCCGGCATTGAAGGCCTAGAACCCCCAGCCGAGTCCACAGGCCTGAAGTTGCGCCGGCGGAGTCGGGCTGCTTAAAGATGGAGTGGAGGGCTTCGTAAAAACTACGAAGTTGGGCCGGGGTCGCTCCGGCTCCCGGGAAGGAAGGGAAGCTTGGAGTCGACCCAGTAGGCTCCGCGAACGGAGCCAAAGGATGACGAATTTCCGCATCCCGCATTGCGTCGGCCGACAGATGGGGAGAACGCGAAGAGCGACAGTGCTTCTTTGGCTTTTTTTTTGTGCTTCGACTTACCAGAAGACGAAGACTTCGAAGAGGAGTGATGGTGGTGACTCCGCGACCGGTCCCGCGACCTCTCTCTCGACCGGGACCTCGAGCGGCACGGAGTGGACTGCCGGGCCTCCAGAAGCTTTCAGGACCGCTGCCGCAAAGACTTCGGATTCATGGCCCGACAGTCGGAGCACGACTTTGGGTCGTGTTCACGCTCCAGGCACCACAGGCACACAACATGCGGGTCCATAACCAACATCAATTTGTGAAAGGAGTCGAAAGGTTTGAAGCCGTTCCTCCGATTTGACATCCTGTGCACCAGGAGTCGAAAGACTCGAAAAAGATGTCGACAAAAAGTCGAAAATTGACAGTCAAAAAGTGACTAGAGGTACCGCTCCCTCCGGATCTGCGCTGGCTGGCGCGGAAAAAGAAAGAACTGACGTCAGTGCGCAGGGGTGGCGTCTAAGTAGATACCACGACGTCATCTCGGCGATCACGATGCCGATGATGAACGCGGAGTCGACCGACGCCACATACCGACACTCAGAATTACTGCTAATAAAAAATTTCTCCAGATCCAGTCTGATGCCTGGGGGTAATTCTAAGGTAAGGAATCTATAACTAGTAGTCTCTTTTAGATATATATTTTACTAATCCTGCGTGCAGTGTTTTTATGGTGTTTTCGTTGTGTTAGTGTGTGTGTGTGTGTGTGTGTGTGTTAGTATGTGCGTGTCTGTGTGTTCATAGTGTATGTTTGTGTGACAAATACTTTACAATTTATCTCTTTAGATAAGCCTGCTCCTCTGTGCCAAGCTACCAGAGGGAGAGCACAGGTTATCTTTAGTGTGTATCTTGCCCACTATAGATTGTTTATAAATATTTGGACTATGTGGTGCAATCAACTTTACAAATGTTCATCCAATGTTTGTAATGTTCAAAATTTCTTTATTCTTCTTTCCAGTAACGAAATATACACCAAACAGCTAACGCGTTTCGTTCTTTTTTAAGAACTTCGTTAGGGCTATTAGGCCATTGTGTCTATCATAAACGTCCAGTTTCAACAAACGAAAAAATTATTATTAAGAGGCTGTTGTGCCAGAGTAACGCGGTCCCAATCTTTGAAGATTGGAAACGTTGTGTGCTTCAAAGATTGGGACCGCGTTACTCTGGCACAACAGCGTCTTAATAATAATTTTTTCATTTGTTGAAACTGGACGTTTAATAGGTTTAGTAGGTTAGGACTTTTGATAAAAGTGTGGGAAAGTAGTCCTGCATGAGAAAGTGTTCTGCAAGAATCGAATTTGTTACAAAGAAGTGGCAAAACTAATATTGTTGTCTGAGAACTATTGTAGTCGTGTTAGATGATGAGGAGTGATCCGGTTCCCAAGCGAACACCTTTTAACACACATAGGGAGAGGGGGAGGCCAACCCACCGTACGTCCTCCCTAGTTAGACACTCAATCACAACAAGAGAAGGTTAGCTCTACAAAAAAGAACAAGCAAAAACGATTGATTGTTTCCCAAATTTTGAGGGATACAAGTCCAAGTCCAGAGTATGGAAGTCACAGAATTCCGGTCAGAAAATCAGGAAAGACCATCCTCATGGAGGAGGAAGCCTCACACACATATTTGTGTCGTGCTTCATCATCGGAAACCTCTCCCCACCCTGGTAGGAGAATACCACCAGGGCAGACTCGACCTCCTGACAGACCCTGACAGGAGGGAGTTATTAAATAAAAACTACTGGACAGATACGGGATCCAGATTAATTAAAAATACCTTGAGGTTACTCTTGTGATTGAGTGCCCAAGAGAACACCAATTGTGTCTGTCGACCAGAGAAGCGGCAAAAATTTCCATAGCGGGGATAAGCCTGTGTGATGGTAAAATGAGTTTTTATTTAAACGTATTCTTGCTCCAGCACCACACACACTTTATCTCGGGAGAACCCCACATGGACTCTTTTATAGCTCGTGTAAACTCATAGAAAATCAATGATCTAATGACAATCTTTAAATTTCACTTGACCTTAAATTTACCAGGTCTGATTTTTTTAGACTGGTGGTAATGTAGCGAATTATTTTCAATAGAAGAAATGTTGCTGCGATGGTACATTGCAATATCACCAGTGTCACTTTTATCGTTGATCACTGTATTCAATATTAGCATAACTACGTCAGCTATATATTAACACTCTTACTTACATGTATGATAAAATACACATTTTAATGATCCAGTCAATTTCTCTATAAAAGGAACACAAAGCAGACAAACGAATAACATTCAAGAATTAGGTTTGGATTTGCAGAATTTAGGAAAATCTACACACAATTACCAGCAGGTGGACCTGAACTAACTCTGCATTCCTGCGCATACTCACAATGCTGATTAGGAAGGGTGCTCGTCTTATTCATGTGCTCCAAGCAATGAAGCTCTAAACTCCACGTGACAAAAACATTCTTCAAAAATTCTAAAAACCTTTGAGCAACCAACTGACTAATATACGTTTTTTAGTCTACTCTCAAAATGCATTTTAACGCCTCATCATTTGTTGATTGATTTAGAAAACAATATATAATCTAGTTAACACATGGACAAGAACACAAAGCTACAAAGATTTATTAATATCATAAAATGACTTCTTGGGGCGACATTAAAACAAACCTACCTCACGATGATTCAACAGTCTTTCCAAGTCTGCCGCCATTTGATTTTTCATGCGCAGCAGTGTGGATTTTTCCTGATTTAACTCGCTGTAAGCAAAGCATAATTTTATGTAATAAAATCAAGAATAAACACTTATCAGTCTGGATTATAGAACAGGGATATTACTACTGTATTTTTCATGCAAAAGTTAAAATAGGATTTGCAGAGTGGTAAAGGTTAAAAGTCCTGTCCATCCTGGGTAGGATTAGCTATTTGCTGTGAACAGCTACTGAATAGTTCAGCAGTGGTCACTGCAGACCCCCTTCTTGGTGTTAAGACATTCTTCCAGCGAAACCAACAAGCATTCTATTATTACACTTAAGTTGTCCGAGACGCTGGTATGACCAAGGTATGGCAATGTAATCATCCACGAGTTTGAAATGTAATTTTAGAATTTTAAATAATTTTGGAATGATCTCAATTATACATTTTGAGGTTCTATCTGTTGTCAAAAAAGATGCATTTATTTTAATTTACAATAATCAGACTGTAATCTAAAATGTATGTTTACATTACAATGTAAGGATCTCTTTCTGTCCTCAGTAAATGACTCAGGTTCTAGGATTCTAAACATTTAAGGCAAACGAGGCATAAACATGGTTGCATGGGCAGCTGTAAGAAAGCTGCATTTGGAGAATCGTCGACCCGGTGATACAGCGTTTCAGCTGAGATGCACGGAGAGCATTTCTACCTGACTAAGTGGAAAAAAAAACATTTCAGACTGTTCACCTAGCTCATTAGTTAACCAAAACAGTAATCAAAGTGCCACAGCACTTTACATGACAAACGGAAAGAATGAAAGCTTTCAGCTAAATTGAGCACAACAATCTGCCCTGTAACAGAAATGGCTAACGGTATTTTTTGCTTTCTGTAGAGGGCAACATTAACAGATCGAAGATTGTGCAATAAAAACATTCTTTACAGAAATTAATGTTTTAACGTAACTGGCTGTTGAAAGCATAAATATTAAAGGTCTTGAGATATTAATATTTCAGTATAATTTATACGTCACATTCATTAGTCAACCTTTATCAATGTTATTTTTGACAAACATTCATGCAGATATTTTACAGTAGGAGGAAGTTCTAAATCAAATTATTCAAGTACTAATTTTAACTAAAAATCTCAGTAAGTACTAATATTTGAATATGCCATTACTTAATTCTGTACCAAGTATTCATGTTGCTAGATGGATACGGTATTTATAATGTACCCACTTTTATTTGACTTTGGGGTAGATGGTTTCTGAGTCCTTCATCACTCAGTATAATTGTTCGGATGAGGTTGCAGCACAAGTGAGAAAATACTGTATATTTATTTACAACTGCGTGAGCATTGCTCATCAGAATGGTCAAGCTATTTCTGCAGTCTGGGCGGTAAACACATGAAGAAGGTACTGGTTTATGTACTTCTGAATTAAGGAGTTTACTGCTTAGACAAAACCGTAAACATGTCCTATTCTATGTCCTGTTAACAGAGCGCCGTTCACTTTACGTCTTCAGGGTTTCAAAGTGGACAGAGAACTTGTTACTATATATGTATATATAGTAACAGGTCCTCTGTCCACTTTGTAACCCTGAAGACGTTTATATATTCCGAGCTGTACTTTGGAGCCTTTTGAGTGATCAGGTTATGAGAAGAAACAGAATTCCCTTTTTTGACAGTTTCAGGGTGGGTGGGTGGATGGGAGGGGGATATATCCACCCACCCTGAAAGTATCAAAAAAGGGATTTCTGGCGGGAGAGTGGCTTGGTCACTGAGCACGATGGCTGCGTTGCAGTGAAGCTCCTGACGCCGATGGCCTAAATCCGCCTAAAATATCCGTTACTTGATCTGGTTTTAACCCCAGGAGTGCAGCGGAGTATCAGCTGAGCACCCGCTGTGGCTCCGCTGTTGCAGAAATCACCGGCGCCAAAGTTTGGAGAAGAGGAGCCGCATACCGATTGGGCCTGGAATCCATAGGCTCGAGTTTGAAAGCTGCCGACCGAGACTTCCGTGAGGGGTGGCCGCTGTAATCTGGTCTCGACGGCGCCCCGGATGAGTTTTTGCACAACCGGGCCCCCGGAGGTCAGTAGGCAATAGACAGTGTCCCTCTGGCTCCCTCCTCCTCCCTCCCTCCCTCCTCCCGCCACCAGGGAAAACAGAGGAATACTTGCGGATTGGTGATGCAGTAAAAAATTACTGGGCTCAGCCGAACAATCTCTGAGAGTAGCGGCAGCCTGATGAATACGGCCTTTGAGGGGAGAGAGCAATGACGCTGAATGGCCGAGGCTGCACCTGCACAGATAAGCCCAGTGTAGGGGAGTCGAGAACAGGCCGAGCGGCAAAAATTCCTGAAGCTACAGTGAGGTGGCATACATATGGTGCGCTGGAACATGATGCAGTGGGAGTAAGAAGTCCCGGGGGCAAGAAAGCCCAGCTTGTCACTTGAAGCACATGAAGTGTACTGATTCCACACCAAAACACATATTTGGCACAGCGAACAGCAATTGTGCGTCAAAACAAGTGGTTTGTAGGCCACATATTTTTTCAGCAGGTGAGGGTACAAACTGGAACTGGGGCAACGCTGGGGCACACTGGACAGTGAGATCGTTAACTGGTGGCCCTAATAAAATGGTGGTCAGGGAGCGTCCTGTGTGACCTATTCAGAGTAGTGCGAGAAGCATACCAGGTACCAGGAGGAGTACCAGAGTGGAAGGTTCCTCTTTGGAAACTGTGCCATGTCTGGTACAAAGGGACAAAAAAGTACAAACCAGACCAAGTTGGATAAATGCACCACCCAAAAAGTAGATGAGATGGAGGGAGCAAATAAAGGGGAGACGGAGAAGAGGCCAAACACATCTAAGGAAGAGCCGATGCTAGTGGATGTCATGGCAGCCATTGCAGGGGTGCGTACATCGCTGGAACACAGAATGGACACTATATCTATTGAAATGACGCTAATTAGAACTGATCTACAGAAAACGAGCGAGAAAGTGAAAACCATTGAAGTGGTAACCAAGGAGCTCAGTGGTGAAACTCAACAGATGCATAAAAAGATTGAGGAATTTCAAACCGCGCAGAAAAAAATAGATGCCCAACTGGATGACTATGAAGGTTGTGCGAGACGCAACAACGTCAAAATTATAGGGGTCCCTGAAT
This sequence comes from Triturus cristatus, assembly GCF_964204655.1. NCBI lineage: Eukaryota > Metazoa > Chordata > Amphibia > Caudata > Salamandridae > Triturus > Triturus cristatus. Next base: position 584,709,883 of record NC_140591.1, on the reverse strand, counting down.
GAGCGGAGGGACCGGCCACCGACCTATTCGTGGAAGACTTAATCATGAACCATCTCCAACTCAAAACCCTATCAAAATTTTTCACAGTCGAGAAAGCACACAGAGTGCCTGGGGAAGGCCCAAGCCGGGTGCCACGCCAAGGCCAATTTTCGCAAAACTCCTCAACTTCACAGACCGAGAAACCATTTTACAAATGGCTCGTGCCAACCCTCCTATCACAGTTGAAAAGAGTGAACTGTCTTTCTATTCAGACTTCCCCATTGCGGTTCAACACCAACGGCGGACCTTCAAAGCAGTGAAACAATTGCTAAGAGACAAAGGTATTCGATACGCAATGTTATTCCCGCAAAGCTGAGAGTTGAGGCAGATTGTAAAACTTGGTTCTTTGATTCTCTGGAAGCGGCGCAAGAATGGTTAGAGGGCTAGAGACCGGCGAAAGATCACAACGTGCAATGATATAGAGACAATCAAACATCAGTAAAGCGTCTTACCACAACAAGAACTGTTGGCTAAGAACATTCCGGTCCAAATTTCTTCTCCCGGTGGCGGAAGCATCGAGAGGATACACCGAACAGGTTAAATGGACATTTTATGTGCTAAGTTATTCTGTTTGTATATGATAAATGTTTCAATGCTGTTAACTGGGGACACGCAGCGGCAGAGCGAGGTCCATTGGGCAGGAGTAGTCAATCCACCCCCCTAACCTTCTAGTTAGTTTCGTAGTTAGGGCGACAGGCACTTTGCACTATTGGGAATATGGACAGTTTCGGGCCCAGAGTGCGGGGGAGCAGGGAATGTTGGGGGGTTTGTTACTGTGTTTTTATTTGGTCACAGATTCACATACAGTGATTCTAGGGAAGGAAAGGACAGTGGGTGAGAAGTTTGTGCAACAAGTATAATCGATAATGGCCAGGTCTCTTGGTTAACTGCTAGTGTAATGGGGAGACAGCTGGGAATCCCCCCCAGTAGCGAATATGGAGTATCATCATGAGCATCACAAGTGAGAAAAACTTAAGCTAATATCCTGGAATGTAAATGGATTGCGGGACAAACTTAAAAGAGGAATCATATTGCAATTTCTTAAACGACATGCCCCAGAGGTAGTTTTTCTCCAAGAGACACACTAATAGGAAACGTGTTTAAGGCCCTAGCTAGATGGGGCTATCGACTAGTGGCACACTCTAGGTTCACAACGGGCTCAAGGGGAGTGGGTATACTGAAAAAAACGCACCTTCCCAATGACAATAGACCAGGTCTACACTGATAATCTGGGGCGATATGCAGCGGTGTCTGGCCAATGGGAAGGCGAGTTGCTGACAATTATGTCACTGTAATTACAGCAGAGGTTACAGGAAATTATATTCAGAGACCTGGGGAGAGTGTTGCTAGTGTTTCCCAGTGGGAGAATGGTGATGGGGGGAGACCTTAACTCTGTTGTTTCGGGGACACTAGATCGCTATCCCCCCAGAGTTATGACTTCATCACAACTACATCTCCCACATTTCTGGATGCCATGGGACTGGTGGATGCATGGAGAGTACATCATCCTGCAGAGACACAATATACATTTCACTCCGGGGCCCACAATAGCCTCTCCCGTATAGATTATATCCTCACTCCAGCAGCGCAAGTGGGGAGCATTAAGGAGATTAGGCACTTAGCCAGAGGAATATCAGACCACCCTCAATATGGATGCAAATGGAGTTTAGGGAGGGTGGCTGTACCAGGGTGGCCTCAATAAACCCTTGGCATCTCCGAAACCCTACAATTAAATTGAAAATAGTTCAGGAAATAGAACATTATTTTAATGAGAACGAAGGGTTGGTTGAATTGGCTAAGACCCTTTGGGAAGCTTTTAAAACAGTAATAAGGGGGCATGCAATCTCCCAGATCTCAGGGGAAAAAAAGGAGAACATGCTAGACTACTTCGATTAGAAGAGGATATATTGAAATTAGAAGAAGAACTCACCACATCCACTGAGCAAGACAAGACATACATTCTTAATCTGACAAAAGAGAAGTATAGAAATGAGGCGAGAGAGACAGCCAAAACAATGATTAGCCACATACTAGGGAGAGTGTATGAGCTAGGGGTCAAAGCGGGGAAGCTACTGGCTTGGTTGGATAAGAGGGAATTAGCGAGCAGACTAGGTACAGAGCAACAGACAGATACTGGGGAATACCTTACAGACCCACAGGACATTGCAGACGAATTTGCCAGATACTATGAACAACTTTACGTATCTAGGACCACCAGGCAAGAGGTGGAAACTAGAGAATTACTGGCAGAAATTTGTATGCCGGTATTAGTAGAAGAAGGGAAAACTTTGCTGGAGAGCGACGTTGTACCAGACGAAATAGCTCAGCCATTCGTTCTCTCCAGAGGGGAAAGGTGATGAGCCCTAATGGCCTTCCGATAGAGCTCTACAAACTACAGCCAGATAAAATAGTCCCTCATCTCAAGGCAATGTTCATGGAGAGTCTTGAGAAGGGGTTCCTTCCACAAGACCAAAGAATAGCCACCCTGGTAGTGAAACACAAAGATGGGAAACCCAAAAATAGTTGCACATCGTATCAACCAATATCACTGCTGAATGCAGAGGCCAAACTACTAGCCAAATTACTAGTCACCTGGTTGGTCCGGGTTATCCATGAGCTGGTCCATCCCAACCTGTCTGGATTCATGCCGTCAAGAAACATGTCCCTGAATCTACAGAGAGTGCCCGCGGTGATAGGAAGGGTGGACACCATAATGGAAGACGCAGTGGTGGTATCTTTAGACACTACCATGGAGTTTGACACCATAGAGTGGTCATATCTCTTTGCCGTTTTGGAGAGGTTGGGATTTGGTCCTAAGTTTATTAACTGGGTCCGACTCTTATATACTGACCCACCGGCACAAGTTTTAGTCAATAACAAAAACTCAGCCATTTTTCATCTCCATAGGGGCACGAGACAGGGGTGCCCATTGTCCCCGCTGTTATTTGCGCTCGCACTTGAACCCCTACCCTTTTGGATCCGGCGGGACCCTATCATTTGAGGGCTAAGCTGGACCGAAGATTGGGAGGACCGTATATTGCTCTATGCAGACGATATTTTGCTATATTTGGCCTCCCCAACGAGATCCCTGCATAGAGTTCTTAACATCTTCACTAATTTTGGTACATACTCTGGGTACACCATCAAGTGGGCAAAATCACTAATTTTTGTACTAAAGGGGAGACCACCGACCCGGTCAAAAAAGTACCAGCTTAGGATAGCGACGGGGAGTTTAAATATCTAGGAATCTTTATCACTAGAGATACCAAATTGTTTTATGCATCTAACCTGCTACCGCGACTGAGTCCCTTCCACTGTCGCTATTGGGCAGAGCTGCCCTTTTGAAAATGATGTCGCTGCCTTGCTTTTTATACATTCTCCAAGACTCACATGCTCTCGCCCCACATCATATTTTATGCACAGAGAACTCTACTTTGAGGAAATAGTCCGCCACAAATCTCATTCCCAAAACTAGTGAAAGGTTGGTATGATGGAGGAATTGGTTTACCAAACATCAAAAAGTACTACTGGGCGGCACAACTAGCGGCCATTAATCACGGTATATATCGACCACAGAATGATCCGGGTTATGCTATGGATAGGTGGCTACTCCCCGGCAGCAACCACACACGGGCATTATATTCAAAGCCCACGAAATTCCACCTGATGGGTCCCACAAAACACTCTGTGCAGGTGTGGCACTCGATCCCAAAATGTATGGGATGGGCAAAGACTATAACGCAGACCACCCCACTATGGAATGCAGAACAATTGGGTTCCCTCTGGAAAGCGAAGGGGTTTGATAAATGGGATATGATAGGGATCTCTCGGGCGGCCCAACTCTGGGCAAAGGGAGAGGAGGTACCCTTCACAGCCCTCTAGCGAAACTACCAATTAGCGGGCACTGAGGGGTTCCAATATCTGCAGGTACGGCATGCTCTGCAAGCAGCAATTCTGAAAGGAGAGACCTCTCCAGTGGCCTCTCCTCTAGAGGATAGGCTCTTGGACGGATACATGCCCAAGAAAGCAATCTCCCTGACATATCTAAAATTGGTAAATCACTCACCTGATCCTCTTCCACAACTCTGTGCAAAATGGGAAGGCGACTCAGCAGAATTAGAAGAAGAAGAATGGATGGAAGCGGTAGCATCTCCAAGGGAGGGGGCAATATCCTCTAAACTAAAATTGGTACTGCTGAAAATACTGCAAAGAATCTATGTTACAGGGCCAACATTGGTCAATATGGGATACAGAGACCAGTCTAGCTGTAAACGGCTATGTGGCCGAGACGGCACATTTTTTCATATAATATGGGAATGCCCGTATACTGGTAGATACTGGAGTAAAGTTGCCTCACGTTTGGGGGAAGTCTTGGGAAAGACAATAACAACTGAAGCAAAGCGGTGTTTATTAAATATATGGGAACCAACGGACTTGGGCAGTAATGAGAAAACATGGGTGACGCTAGGTTTGATGGTCGCCAAGAGGAACATTGCAAGAAAATGGGGAGTACGTACGGTCCCGACATTGAGGGAGTGGGAGGATGATATGGATTGGTGCATGTTAAACAGTTTACATATCAAGGGGCTGTCCTAGAAAATGGACGCAAATATGGGGCAAATGGAACGAATATAGGGGAAATATATGTGAACCACCTAAATTACCGTCACAGTTATCCCCAGAAGAATTAGAACCCTAACATACTAGCAATCTCTGACCAGAAATGATTTTACATAACAATACTGAACTGTATGTACCACGCCACTGAACACTATACTATCTTGATTGTAATACCTGAAAATCTGTGGTGTTGTTTTGTTAACAATAAAAATATTTTTTTTTTTAAAAAGGAAATTCTGTTTCTTCTCATAACCTGATTACTCAAAAGACTCCAAAGTACAGCTCAGAAGAAGGAGGTTAAGAGGTGATGCATGTTTAGACCACCAGCTTACAAAGAAACAAATATGTATGTAAGCAGCCTCAGAGTTGAATTTTGTGAGGCATGCTCAGCTCCTGTCATTGTGTTAAATTCAGTATTCTTTGCAAAATGCAATGTTTTCCAGTGGCTTGTTGCTGAAAGTTGACTGCTTCCCAATCACTGCATATTTCTATAATATCAACAAAGACTAGGCTAAATCAAGTTCCTACTACCCGAGTCTTTAATACATATACATTTTTTTGCAGAAAGTCTGTACCGTTAAGTGCAGTATTTTTACATGCTTAAAACAGCATATGTAAATTATATATTTAAAATAATTGCACTAATACACATTTTCTTTCAATATTCAGTTGTTCAACACAAATTATTTTGTATCTGACAACATGATAACGTAAGAACTATTCCCTGTATATGAGTGAAAGTTTGGGGGGGAAGAACACCCTACGGCTGTCCGGTCTAAAACTTAGGATTGTGATGATTCTATCTAAAACCAGTGTGTGAATTGAAGAGGTTTCATTAGCAGTAAACCGTGCTATTTTCCAAAGTAAACAGGATTTGCTTTAAGGGTATGTCTGGCAAGAGAGGTGGAAAATGACTGCATGGTGTTGTATTCCATAAAAGAGGTCACGCCTAGCTGCAGCCATAAAAGTTGAAGCGTTAACGTACTGGAACCAGTAGTGTGTTGTGTGATCCTTTGCAGAAGGTGTCCCTATTGAGTATAATTCTCACGCATCCAATCTCCCCACTGGGCAAAAAATAGTCCAAATTATCTCCTCAACTCATAGTGTTTTGTATAGAAGGTCCATGTTGCACCAAGCAAAAGAAAGTAGAGTGCAAGCTCAATTTACAATATAGCAGTTTGGAGGTGTCAACCCCCAAGAATAGTGCGAAATAAAAAGTGGACACAAAGATGCAATTTCAAAACTAGTTTCTGAATTTATAGGTCAGAAAATGGTTTTGCAGGGAGTTCTAATTTATTTCAAATCTTCTGTCCGCCACAATACACAGTGGTATAATTTCTCGATAGAAGCAAACCATTTAATAGCCCGTCAAAAAACTGTACATCTTATCGAAACACAGGATGCACAGCATACAAACGTGTCCATTAATACTGTAGCCGTGCCTGATACTCTGTGCCACTAAACAAGAAAACAATTCCAGTTACTGATTATAATGCCAGTAGAAATTACATTAATTATTAAATACTGGACACCATGTGCCAGCACATCAACGAGTACAATATGTTGTTGAGACTTTATGCCAGGATGCGGCCTGTCACTAAATGTCAGAGAACTTACAATGTAAAGTTGAGTGATACATACATCTTCCAGTCTGGTGCCAATTTTATTAAAACCCAACTTTGCTCATGAAAGCTTACAAATGCAAAGGGGAGTTTCAAAAGCAGGATACGAGAGATTAAAATACCAGAGTACCCATTTGAGGGATAGGGTCAGAGATAGTATCCCACCTGCTCTACCACTTCAGTGTTTCCCCATATCACATCTAAAAATTCAGAGTCAGTAGAAGACAAGGAGAAGGACCCGTTGGATGTCTTGATTTTCCCAGCGCCAGCAGCTGAAGCCTACGGTGCATCATTGCCTAAAAACAGAGCAGGACCGGCAGAATAGTCACTGCAAGGGTTACTGACAAATAATGCTCAACGAGAAAGACCAGTGGAAGCACAACAGTGGCAAAGTGATCAAGGGACCCACGTCTGGGCATACCCTACCAACTAATGGCGGACAAAGCAAACACAAGGAGATGATGGACGGAGCAATGAAACTTTACACACACCCCAGTAACAGATCTGGGTTGAATCCATCATCTTTCGTTAGCTCACTTCACCACCCCTTGCTCACTTTGCCACTAGACTGAAGCTAGCCTGGCTGATGAGGGGTGTTACCCAGAAACTGGTCCCAGAATGCTTGTTTCTGGTCCAGGGAAGACCTGGCTTGGTAGTTCGGGCTGGACTGTTTCCATGAGGAACAGGGTCAAGACTGATTTGCATATGGCTGGGTCTGAACTGGGGTGGCGAAGAGAGCTATAGAACGATGATGGAGTCAATCCAGGTCTGGGGGTGACTGGGTGCAATGTTTTAGTGCTCCGTCCATCATATCTTTGTGTTTGCTTCTAGAAAGTGGACATTTCTCTGCACTTACTTCTCTGTGTGTCTGACAGCATGTCTCCAATACATTTCTGGGGCGGGTGAAAGCTACACTTTGTGCATTCACTTAGACGCCACAACACAGGAAGAATAGGTGTGTCTGAGTACCTATATGCATACATCTGCATTCTGATGGCCTTGCCTGGGCAAGGGAGGGGTTAACACTTCACTTGAATAGGCAGTGTCCTTGTCCCCACACAAAGAACTGATTACCCCCCAGAGATAGCCTGGCAGACAGGAATGTGTTGAAAGGGATACTTGTGCACTTGAGAGAGCTGCTTTGAAGTCACCCCCCACATCAGAGGCATTTTTTAGTATAAGGGCTAAGACTCTAAACCCCTAAAATTAGACACTACTGGACTTGTAACTGAAGTTCTGCCAGACGAACTGTTGTGCTGCCTAAAGGACTCAACTGAACTGCTGATGTGTAAGGCCTGCTTTTCTGTTTGCTGCCTGCTGCTCTCTAACTATGCTGAAGGAGAGCAGGACTCTGCCTTCCTTCCAAGTGATCTCCAAGGGGTTCTTGGCTTGCCTCCAGTTGCTTGAAACTCAAAGTCTCTACAACCTGTTGCTGTGCCTGGCTCACTAGAAGTGGCCCAGATACCTGCAACAGGCATTTCGATGCATCTCCTGGCTGTGTGTAAGAGAAGCAGTGCATTGACCTGGTTGCGGGAGTAAAATCGATGCATTGCATAGGAACCAGCGCTTTGCCTCCAGAGATTGACGCATCAGACAGCGTATCGCCAGTGATGTATTGAGATCAACGCACCCCCTCGCATGCATGGCAGAATACGGTGCATTTTATGACGCCTCTTGATTTCTTGATTCCGGCACCCATCTTCAGAATTGACTAATTGCCTACACTGCGTGGTGACGATCGAAGCATCTTGCTGTTTGCGACTAGGAAAGGTAATTTGTTCCCTGGGGCCTGCGTGGGTCCTGTAGCCAGCCTGCACTCTATTGCGATCAGCCCGATCTTTGACTCGGCCCCAGTCCAGCCCAACCTAAAGTTACCCATCTAGCGCTACTTGCTTTTAAGTGCTTTACTGCATTTTTTCCTTTAAAATTCAATAACTCAACTTCTATACATTGGAGTTTTGTCTTTTTCGTCTTGTTTTGTTTATAATGTAATAATCAATTTCTATAAATCTGTGTGGAGTCTTTTTGTGGTGTATTCAGAGTGTTACTATGTGTGTGTGTTGCATAAAAACATTATGGATTGGCTGTTTAGATAAGCCCGACTGCTCTGTGGCAAGCTACCAGAGGGTGAACACAGGTTATCTTTTAGTGTGCATCTAGCTTACCTTGACTAGAGTGGTGGTTACTGCCTGGTTTGGGTGCATACCTCAGCCAACCAGGTATCCCATTTCTAACATGCATCCTGAGACAATTTTAATATCAAGATCCCCGAACCTTTTTCATAAAAGTAGGCTGAGCCTTCCCAGATATACTTTTTATATCTGTGGCAAGGACTCGATGATGAAGCAAGCCAGTGAATAAAAAACCCAGTGGGTGAGAGTCCTTAAAACAAACCAATAAGGCTGCGAAAGTGGGTCTCATGAAGAAAGATATGCCCCAGTAAGACAATGTTACTCCCTCTTGATGTAAATAGCATTATATAGTGGAGGTCGAGTAAACCCACGTTTAAACTTCTACCTCCCCCCCTTGGGATTGAAGCACTATTCAGTCAGCACTCAAGCCCTCCTGCACCTGCAGATATAAATTCCTTCTGCAACCCTCCTCTGCTCAAGTGAGAGAGCCCACTCTTGGATGTATTTTTTATTTTGGTACTGCGTAAAGAGGGGCATGCAGCCTTGATGTTGCTTCACTACTTTTGGAGCAACACTTTTCAGAAAGAGATCAGAGGTGGTGAGTTTTTAATCACACCCAAGGTATCACAGTGAATCTTTTAGGAAGATGCAAGCTGGGAAGTGCGCCCTAAAACCTCCATAATGGGCTGCTTTGAAGGTTAAGGATGGAATGATGTCTGCACATTGGATGATACTGAGTGGTCCCTTCAATGTTGTTTGTCCGAAAAGGGTGCTGTTGCGATCTTTTTTGCAGACAAAGGACTCGTTGAAGAAGGTTTTAAAGCCTCCCTTAGCCATTACGGATTCTGTTGAGACCTCGGGGTCTGGTCCACTTCTTTCCCCATTGCAAGGGTTCCAAAATGTTAAGGGTCTTTACACGGTGTATCTATCTTTTGAATGCATTAGCATAGGCTGGATTAAATGTTCCAAGTGTGCCTAGTGTACGCAGGTTTCACGTCTCACTGTGCTAACAGTCAGTGAAGTTGTTTCAAGGGTAGGGCTATATGCTTTACTCTATCACGCACTTTCTTCTTCAATTTCCTTATTTATCAAATAAAACGCATTAATTTTTCCTCTTTATTAGCCACGATAGTTGTGTATGTTCACCCCTCTGGCGCAATCAGGTCCTGCTCTGCATTACACAAAATATTGTTTTATACATTTATAATATTCCTACTAATAATACTTTCTAAAAATGCATTCTCTCTAGACCATACTCAATTGAATCACTGCAGCTCAGGGCAAGGATGCTGCTTAGGGTAGCTGAGTCATGTTCTTTCGCTAAAGCCTCTATAAAAGCCACAGAAGCTGAGCGCGTGAGGAAAATTACCTCGAGTTAATTATTTTATTGATGGGGAGGGCCTGGACTTGGGAGATGCCCGATGACTAAGATGCTTTAGGCAAGCTGCTTTTGATTTGCTGTACTAGGGTGTCAATGGTCTTCAAGTTTTAACTGGACATCTTGAACTGTTTTAAAGACAATGTCATCAGTAAATTAATCTCAAATGTTTGAAGAAATTGCAGTTTTCACATCACAAATCAAAAGTTTCTGCATCCCAAGAGGAGTGACAAGAGTAAAACAAGAGTCCTACCTGTGAGACAGTTTCAACCACACACACGTGATGGTGCAAGAATGACCACACCCAAAATTAACGAAAACTCCTTTACCATTAATGGTGATGCAATCAATGTGAGGCACAGAACTAGGCTACAAATGCCTCTCAGTGCAGGATTTTATAAATGGAGGTATAGCTGACTTAAAGAAGTGGGTCTAAAGCCTCCTAATTGGCCCCGTGTAACAAAATCTGTCTAAAAGAGAACTTAAGATGTTTATCATTTCTTAATTGTTCAAATAAAACAAATCAAGTGCTTGAAAAGCGAAAAAACAGCAAATAACTAAGCATTTTTTAATCACAAATCGCCACACTCCAGCGCTGTGCATGTGGTAACAATTTACCACACCTGAGTATGGTGTGAGGCTGTACGAGGGAAGGCCCTCCTTCATCCCATGAAGACATGGCTTATAATGAGAAATAATCTTATGGGCCTAAACGCCAGAGGTGCGCAGGCTGGTAACATGGTCTTTAAAATAGTTTTTGACAGGAATGCGCATCAAAAAAACTTTTCAGAGCAGTTATCAATAGGTCCCATAATATTTAAGTCATGCATGCACTGCCTCTAAAATGATACTTTACAACAACTCCACAAGACGTAATTCTTCAGAAAAAAACAAAAAGAGCCAATCTCTAATCTTAACTCTTTCTTCTTTGTGTAAAAGCTTTCTTCAAATTTTGATTTCGTGATATACAAAGGGGCAAACCTCTCATTTCCTTATGACGTACAGCCTGAAAATAGCATTTCACAAACAATTACAAAATAAAAGGTAAGGCTACAAAAAGAATATTTTCTTTAGAGAAGGAAGAGGCGTTTACCAAGCCACATATATTCTTTTATAATGTTATTGGTTTCTCATAAAATGTTGATGGACCTTCAGACTTAATTCGCATTTTACAAATATATTAATCTTTTAATGCGTTCACAGACTCGACGCAATTGCCAGACTAGAGAAACCCGTGGAATGCACTTACATTGTGAATTATGTTCTATTTGAAGGCTGTACAGTGATGCAACTTAAATGGCATTTATTTTATGGTTAACACCCAAAATGAGCAATCAGTTCAAATGTCAAGGCACAAAGAGAAGATGTTCCAAGAAAAATATAATTAAGAAAACAATTCTAGATTTGCTTCACTCCCAGTATAGTAATTTAACCAAATAATCTATAATACTGTTTTAATTTGGATTCCGAAGGTAAACTTGGCATTGAATTGTAATTTTTAAAGTACATACACTTCTTGGCGAGTTACCTCGTCTTCTGCAAGCATTTATTAAGATACATATTTTCAAAGAATATTTAATGCATATTTTACTTGGTCCCACGCTCGAGTTCGCTCAATCAATTTCCTTTATAACTTAGTTTTTCGAGCAAGCGATTTCGTGGTAGCTGGCAGGGTCGAACTGGGACAGAAAATAGGCCCGGGTAGAAAAAATAAAAGTGTCCCTCTTTAGTGAAGCAGAAAGCTAAACAACTGGCCCATGTTTGCAGATTTTTTAGGTCTCGCTGGCGTTGCAGCGCAAAGCGCTGCCGCCAACGAGAACTATTGTTGCCCTGATGCCTCTCAAAGGAGACAGACCGGGGCACGCGCAGCGATCGGGGTCTGTGGACGCGCTTCTGAGATGCACAGACACATGCGCGCGCACACACCCCGCCGCTGCCGACCCCCCTCACCGCATCCACGGCTGCCTAACTCGCGCGCTCCCACCGACGCGCTTGTTTTTACTCCGAAACGTGTTAGCGCTGTCAGTGTCTTTCGCTGCCCACAGACAGAAGCCATCATAATTGTGAATATACATTATCACGGGCTGAAGGTTCCAGTACAGTACACACAAGAGTTGGTGAGGACGTTCAGTCTCAGCCCAACCAAACACCGGGGAAATCTGTCGAATTTGTAAGCGAGAACAAGTAAGGAGTATTTAGTTATAAAAGCACTTAATTTCCTCGTGGATCTCAACTCTGTCGTGGAAGAGACTTTCGGAGCTCTCTCGCCCGGTGAGAAGGGTGCAAACAAGTGTGCACTGCCCTTAAACGTGCGTAAAGGGTGCGATTGCTTGTGTGTGCTGTGCACACGTGCATATTGGTACCCTTAGAGAGCATGTACGAGGGCACTTGCACTCGAATATTTTTTAAATGTTATTGACCCTGGCTAAGTGTGTATGCCCGCGAACACCGCTGCCCCTCCAAGTGTGCAGGAGCTCTCGTGTCGGATGCCCCCCGAGGGGGTACAGATATTGGTGAACAAGGGTACTGAAGCGCAGTCTGTGCAACTGGGTGCTGGGGCTCTCCGTGAGTGTCCAGGACGCTACCACTACCTCGCCGCGCCTGTGTGTCTGCGGATTTTCCTTCGTTCAGGGAAAAAAACAGGGAGAGGGCTGCTCCTAATGGAAAGAATGCAGGTCTTGCGACTGAATAATGTTTCCCTTTGAGCTAGTTAATCTGCTATGCGGTGCCCCTCCATGAGTGAAATTATTCAATTGTACCTGCTCAAAAAGCTAACCTTTTTCTCACAATTACTCAACAAAATATTAAATAGTGCACACAAAAGGAAGATTTTTAGTGGGCCTTTTTTGTTCCCAGGCGACTTGGAGTCGGATTATTAGAAACTATTTTCACATGACTTCCACTTCTGAAAATGATGGCTTTCGCTTCTGCCTTTCTATTTGCCGGGAAGAGCATGGATTTCCTGCAACCTGGACACTGCAGAATTGCTTTCTGTCATATCAGCAGAATTCAAAGGACCTGTTGATCCCAAATCCTTTTGTTTCTTAACAAACCTTTTCATTCAGTCCCATTAGGCGGGCATGTGGAAATGCTTTCTGTTCCTTCTATCAGGTGATTTTGTGTTTTGCAAGCACAAGGGGCTGAAGCGATTCTTATTGAACCGAGATATTACACAACCAAGGAAGCCTCTGATATGGCCTCGAAAGAGGGCATTGATTGTTGTGATTCAGATTGGCCTTTTTAGGTATATTGCTCTCCCACCCACAACAGCTGATTTACCGGAGTGCGTGAAATGTCCAGTTTTCATGCCCGGGGGATGTTGCTAGGGCTGGAGCAGGGCTTTGCTTTTATTGATGCTTGTGTTTGAAGACTTTACAGGTCTTTGTTTTGTATAAAGCAGCATTCGCCGAATCAGAGCACTTTATAAAAAAAAAAAAAGAAAATGCAGAAATCTAAACACTATCCCATTTTTAAAGGAGTGAATTGACCCTCTGTCAAAGCTTTAATTTTAGTTTGTGATTTCGTCATGCCACCGGTAATTTAGGTGGTATAGACTTCTTCAGACCAATTTAACAACAAATATTGGTAAAGCCAATAAATCTCACCTTTGAATAACGGTACCAAAACTTTAGGCAGAAATGCCAAAATACCATAGCATTTAGAGAGCTACTGCACACTACATACGAATAGATAGTAGTTGCAAAGCCATCCCTTTTGTCTGTGACTTCTGCATGCTGCGGATCACATAATGATAATTCAACAAATTAAACTCCACAAATTTCCACTCCGCCACATGCCACATAATTTCACTTCACATAAAACCACTCCATGCAACATAATTCCTTTACACTCCATGCAACACAATTCAACTCCACAAAATTCCACTCCACAACACACAATTCCACTACACATCACATACATCCAAACCACACCACATAATTCCACATCATGCCACATAAATTCAACATCATGCCACATAATTCCACTCAATGCATGTTAGTCTTGGCATCTTTTGGCGTGTTTACCCTGACTTTTTTGCTTTCTGACCACCCGGTTTTGACTCTGTTTTTGCTGGCATAACATTTCTGCGCACTTTTTACACTGCTGATCAGTGGTAAAGTGCAGGTGCTCGGTGTAAATTGTGCTATGGATTGGTGTTTCCATGATCGGATATTTGATTTACTTGCTAGTCCCTAGTAAAGTGCACTGAGTGTGCCAGGTCCTGTGACTCAAATGCTACTCGTGGGCCTCCAGCACTGATTATGCCACCCACGTGAGTAGCCCTGAAAAGGTATCTCAGACCTGCCATTACAGTGTCTGCGCGCAGTTTGTATCTGCCATGTCGACATGGCCAGTGCACACACTTGCCACTCCCCAACCTTCCCTTTTCTTACATGTCAGGCACCCCTAAGGTAGGCCCAAGGTACACCGGTGGGAAGGGTGCAGTGTATGTGAAAGGTAGGACATGCCCTGGTGTGTGTGGCATGTCTAGGCTTTCCTGTTTTCAGTTTCTATTTTTAGTGAATTCTGGTGGTGTTTTTTCAGTGTTTTCCAGTGATTTCAAAACCTCAAAAAAACAGTGCTTTTCAGTGGTTACTCATTTTCGCCCCATAAAAACAACAGAAACGGTGTTTTATCGGTGTTTATGGGACGCTTTGCTTTTATTATGGCTTGCTTTCTTCATTGATGCATGGTATATAGACAGTGTACATACATACAGTGTATATGAGGTCCAAATACATTTTTACAAGTCGAAGGTTTCAAGATGGTTGGTAGAGTTGACTCACCCTGATTTAGATTTATTTAAATGCCCGCTCTACTTGCCACTCCTTAGAAATTTCTGAACTTTTGGTTGATCTGTATTTGGAAAATGGGATTACTGAGAGCTGAGTTTGGGCCATATCTGGTCCGTGATTAGGGATGAAATTTCACCTAGCTACAAAAATAATTCATGTTGAATTTATCATGGACACAATATGTGGAGGCATAGAGTTAGGACAGAATTGTCCGCAAGCATGGCTCAGTAGTGCGTAACGCCTGCCCTGATTTACAGCATATTTTGGTATATTTTTAAGTTTTTATACCACATGTGCTCTCTGAGGAGAAGTGAAATGGTATGAGAGCCAGGGTAAGCTCAGTGGTCTTGATGTACACACTAAATATAGTCAGTGGGGTAGCTAGACCTACTGCCACCCAGGGCAGCCCCTAAGTTAACATGGGCTATGGCCAAGCAAACAACAGCTCCAAAGGGAAGCCAACAAAGACAGACAGTCACCAGGCACAGACTTAATGGCCACAAACTGGAGATCGAAACGTCGAGAAAAACAGAAGTGGAAACCAAGAGGAGCCAGGCTCTGCACTAGGATGATAATGGAGAACCATATCCACGCACATGGAAAAGTAGAACCTGAGTGACGTTGAGCCAATAGGTCTCGCCTTTGGGACCTTATAAGTATTTAGTTTTTCAGCACAATATCCTTGGTGCAACTACATCAACTGTTGCATGGCTAAACACTTATAAGGTCCCAAAGGCGAAACCTATTGGCTATGCCAATGCTTGTTTTTAACTTGTTAAGACAGGCTGTATAAGCGTTTTGTAAGGTAAGGAAGACTGTATGGATTTTCGCTTGCAGCAGGCAATATATGCATTAATATCAGGGAAATCAACACCACCAGACCATAAAATAGGTCTCCAACTAGCCAAACAAGATTTGGCACAGTCAATAGATCTCGCCTATTAAGCTCTATATGCTTTGGCAATATTTTTTAGCCATTTTGAACAGTACAGCGGCTGCAGTGTAGCATGGATAAAAGTAGACCATAAAAGCACTATAATGCGGCCGTGTCATATCTCTATATTTTACTTACCTTTCAGCCATGCTGCACTGCAGATGTGCTGTGCAACATGTATAATCAAACTTTGGTAAAGCCAATAGATCTTGCATAGACGAGACCTAGTGGCAGGGGAAGTTCCTCCTCTATGGCAAAGGAGCTTCGCCCCACTGCTTTTAAGCAGTGCATTGCAAAGGAAACATAAAATGATAACTTGGAGTTATTAAACAAGAAAGGTATGCTGTTCCCCAAAGGGCAGACAATGAGATAAGGAGGGTGTTAGGAGGGAAGAACTAGAGTCCTCAAACACACAGCAAGCTAGGTGTCATGCTTCATCATATGGACTTACTCCTCGTCGGGTCGGCGCTGCAATACCCAATGGGCACCCTTAAAGGGTCTCTTTAGCAGAGATCTTTTGTTCCTGCCGTATGGTGCGTGGGCCCTAAAGAACAATGTAGATGTGGTGCAAGTGGGTGACGTTAAAAAAGGTTGGATAGTCCACATAAACTCTTTATTAGGCTGGTAATCCACCTTCCTAAAAACAAACTGAGTGGCTGCTCTCTGGCTCTATGGTCCAGTGGAGCTCAGCTCATCTCATGTAGTGTGGTCGACATGTTTCATGCGTAGTGGTCAACATTGATCCACTGCATTTCATCAGGACCTTATTTTATAATACTATCTAGACGTGGTGGTGGTGGGCAATGTGGCTCCTACCTACCACACTTCTTGGATGCGAGCACGAAGTCCCGTCAGTCCTAGCGGTAATCTACACAGGGAGGATGACATAAATATACAGTGTGTAGTCACTAGATACTTAAATCTAGCAGACTGGTCTAGAAACCCACTAAACCCTCATCTCAGATGTCCATTACATGATCAAACTTGGTTTGAAGTCTGACCCCTTGTAAAAATGCGTGATTTAAAAAAAATTATTAAGGATTTAAAATTATGTAATAAGACTGGACTCCAAACTAGGCTAGAAAAGAGAAGGTCGTAGAAAAAGTAATGAAGCATTCTAGAGCATTCCCTGGACAAGGAGTCAAAGCATGCTGGAAGTGACTCACCTATCTAATTGATATAACTCACTCCATTCGGTCTTTTTGGATCTTCAGACACCAGGATCGTGGTGTCCTGTAGAACTAGAGATAGGGTAGAACACTGAATCAAACATTTATAGTTCAAAGCAATTGACTCTAATCAACTATCCCAGTAATGCCCTGGGGCACGGCTGTAGAGGGAATCCGTGCAGGAAGGAGGAGGGGACACATTCCATCCCATCCCATGCCATGCCCTTGAGGGCGTGTGGTGCGGTCGTCCTCAGGGAAGTCCCCGCGTGATGATGGCAAAGGGGACCCACCACCAGTGACCCGAATGGGTCGAGAAGTGGAGGACCCCCCCGCCACCAGTCGCGGAAACCACCAGGAAACCACTTAGATCAACACTCTCTCTCTCTAGGGGCTTTTAGGGGAGTATTGGGATCGGAAGGGCAGTTCCCTCCCTCCCCCAAGCCCAGACCCAATCAGTCCGTGTAACACCCTTAGCAATGTTCCACCACCACCCAAAGGCAGCGTCCCACACTTACCTGTCCACTTTGGACGTGCGCCGTTTCACCTCCCGCGCGTGGAGCCGCAAATGGCCGGATACCCGCGCTACCATCTGGGCGCTGTTGTTAAAGATATTCCAAGCTTCCCGCAGCCCGTCGCGGATCAGTGTCATGCCACAAAGTTTCCCATGGTACAGGGGGGTGTGTGTCCAGGTAGTATGGAATGGGACTGCCCTGGGCGTGCAACGGCCATCTTGTAGTGTTAATAAGCATATGTCAGTGCTGGTGCTCACATCAGTAGTGACCTGTGTCGCCGCACTTGCGTTCTACCTGAACTAGACAACATTAAAGCATTAAGAGAAGTACATGTCGGGTCAATCACGGTGTAGGCATGTAGTACATGGGGGTGTGTCCAGATAGTATGGAATGAAACGGCCATGGTCGCCAACTCCAGTCTCCTTCATAATGGGATGTGCCTCTCTAGCACTAACGGAAAACTTCTTTGAATATGAGAAACAACTATTCCACCAGGCCCAGGGTACTTCCATGGGGAGTACCTTCGCCCCGAGTGTGGCCTGCTTTACATGGCGACGTTTGAGGAGGAAGTCATCATGAACCCCACCAATCCATATAGAAACAATCTGACATTGTGGAAAAGATTCATAGAGGATATCCTCGTTTTCTGGAGGGGAGACATGGCGACGTGTGAGGCATTCTGTCAATGGATCAACACACAGAATGCGTTCCTCACGTTTACCCATACAATTTCAGACACAAGTATCCCCTTCCTTGATCTCAGGATAAGACTAAGTAATGAAGAATTGTGTACGACACTGTACAGGAAAGACACAGACAGAAATAGTCTTCTCCTGTACGACAGCCACCACCCTATGACACTCCGGAACAACCTACCGTTTGGCCAGTTCCTCCGGATCAGGAGGAACTGCAGTACATTGACTGACTACAAGACGGAGGCCCAACTCCTACAACAGAACCTTAAGGAAAGGGGCTACCCAGCACGACCGGTCAGGAACTCTTACAAGAGGGCCATGAACAACCCGCGGGAGTCCCTAATCCAAGCCACTACCAGAGAACAGACTGAAGTCCTAACATGTGTCACATCTTACTCACCCCACTCCACACAAATCAAGAGGATTATCAACAAGCACTGGGGCATAGTTAACACAGGAGAACTGCACCTCCCGAGACCCATATTTGCTTTTAAACGCACGCAAAACCTCAAAGACATCCTGATACACACCAGGCCCAGGGACAAGGAACCGCTGACCCAGAGGACCTTATGGGACCTCCCACCTGTAACAGGGCACTACCCCTGTGGTTCCTGCTCGGTGTGTGAGCAAACCAAAGCAGTCAAAGATATCCCACTGACTGACACATTCACATGGAAGTTGAAGCAACATACCAACTGCAACACATCCAGGTGTATTTACATGTTGTCGTGCCCTTGCAACAAGAAATATATAGGAATGACAATGAGGGCTGTGAAGGTGCGCATTACGGACATAAAAGCAATGTCAGATGCATGAGAACAACTACCAAATTGTACACACACTGCAAAGACCACAACCATTCTGCGGAATCCCTTGCATGGGTGGTCCTGGAAGCAAATCCCAGGGTCACACAGCAGGCCCTCTTCTAGAGAGAGCAGAGATGGGTACACCGCCTCTCCACCAGCCTACATGGCCTCAATGAATCAACTAGAACCTCCTTCATTCTAGTCACAGATTCATTTTTTCTACATATAAACAGGTGAATCTCCTGGGTTGTACATAAAAGAGGGGTAGATAACTCATTGTCCTGAAGAAGTTGGCTTCATTTTGCTTTTGTACCACCGAAATACATCAATGTTTGTCACTATTGGGTTATATTAGAGGAACAAAGTGTTGTTTGTATAAGATCAAATGATGTCAATACCGTTATAGATTCTTTAGAATTAACCACTGTAAATGACATATATATGTCTTAAACTATATCCCCCTTTGATGTTTTTTAACATTGTGTGAAATTACTGTTTTTAATGTGATTTTATGTATATATCTATGGATTCGTTTTCAATTTAAAATTAAACTTGGAATTTATATGCATTTGCTTCGGTTCTCTCTTTCGAGACTGGTGGAGTGGTATGTTCTGAATGCTTTGGTACAAGTGTAAAGAAAAGCTGGATATTTGCTCGCCAACAGCAGTTATCTTTTCAAACTGATTACAGTACCCTGACACTTGGTATTGAGGGATCACTCTTGTGTTTACACTCTTACATTTATTGCCAGGCATTACCCACCCTATCAGAATTTAGGTCAAACTCAGTCCCTTTATCCCTAACCCACATCCATTCCAATCAAACCACCCTTCCACTTGCAGTTTCACTTGTATTCACACCAAAAAAGTACAAAAGGCATTCCATACACCGCAACTCATTTCAGTTGAGAATGATGACCCACCACCCCAATGCCACTCGTCCATTATCAGTCTATCTCTCTCACGCTCATCAACCCTATACTCCTGACCATGTAATTTAACATATAATAGTCCATTGTGCACAACATCCTTGACATTCACTTTATTGAAGACCAGACTTAAAAACACTGATGTGCTATATTCACAGAATTTATGTCTGATGGATACACTATTTCACAGTACCACACAGTCACAAAACTGGAGTTAGACTAGTCATCATTGATAAATTCATAATTTAAATCAAAACCCTCTACATGATAACACTCTCCCTGGTTTAAGAAGCTCTCTTTTGCTTATCCCTCACTCTATTTCAGAATCTCACCTACACTTTCAACCCAATCTATCAGGTATAACACGTCAATGTTCAGGGCCTGGAAAGCAGTAGTATACATGACTGAAAGGAAGGGCAAGCTCACCAGAGAAATTCAAATGTGGAAGGGGTGAACCTAAGAAGAAGTGTCAAAAATGGATAGACATGGGAAATGGGACTTAAAATGCATTTCTAAGTTAGGAGATGTGCCTCATCAGAGTTCACAACAAAAACTTTTTGACAGCCAAAGGGTATAATACAGGCTTGTGAGCTACTGTAGCTCTCCAGCTACCTGTAAGTAGCTCTCCTGTATGCAGCTCATCCTACTGAAGTAGACGTTTTTGCTTACTTGAATTAATATATGTATACCAAAATTGGAACGTGTATATTTAAGACAAAAATTAATATATTTTCAGAACTCATAAATTGATGTTTGA
The DNA here is from genome assembly GCF_964204655.1 of Triturus cristatus. Lineage (NCBI taxonomy): Eukaryota > Metazoa > Chordata > Amphibia > Caudata > Salamandridae > Triturus > Triturus cristatus. The sequence continues at coordinate 584,689,495 of NC_140591.1, read as the reverse complement.
AGAAAAATGGTTGAATTTCCAAAATATTTTTTATTCTGGTACTTGAATGATAAAAGATGTGACATTGTTGGGACTTACTACTAATATTATAATTACCTCATTGCCCTCAGTATTGCACTATGGCTGTTGTGCATTACCTATGTAAGGACATTGCAAAGTAATAAAGACGTTTTTACATTTCTGCTAGCAAGCCTGCCAGATGCACTACTGGCAATCTGGCATAGGGTGACCACTATGCGACATAATCGTATCTGTTGTTGTCACTATTACAACAATTATGTTAGTAGCTCGGGATGATTTTCATTGAACTTAAGTAGCTCTTATTACAAAAAAGGTTGGAGACCCCTGGAATAATACAAGTCATAAGAGATTCTAGAATTCTCTAACTGCAACAGCCCTTGTGGGAGTAGTCCACTGATTGTGATGAGGTTCCACTGAGTCTTCACTACTTAGCTACAGTGGTGATGGACATGATCTCAAGGCAAGAGCCGTGTGCTACCCATCCTTACCGTAGCAAAGACTTTTCCCCAAAACATCACACCTCTTACAGCTAAGCAATGCAAATAGCCCAATGAAGACCCAAGCTCTTCACAAATACTGCAGCACAGGCAGGTCTCCAGATCCACGCGCTTGCAACTACCACAGCACTGGCAACTGCCCAAACCAAGCAGATGGACTGTCATTAACAGGCGCTCCTTGCTCTCGCCAACTGCACAGGATACTCTTCACTACTAAGTCAAGACCTGACCCTGTCAGACCAGTTCGGCTCTTCCATTCCCCTCTGCCAGAGACCCAGTCCTATCTCTACATTGACAGGTACGCAATGCAAACTTTCATTCTAGCTCAGGTTTTTCTCCGTTGGACATGCAATGTTCTTGTTCACTGTAGAAGAGCCAGAGACTCAGGAGAGGGTCGTCAAGAAATGGGTAGGATTCAAAAAGAAAAGGGCCATGCACTATGGAATGCAAATGCCAAGCTTTTGACACACTATCCAAAGAAAGATGGGATAGAATACTTCACAAAGATGAGCAGACCTATTTATGCAAAGGACTTAAATGGTATTAAAAGGAGAAAGAATGAAAGTCATTTCTGTCCACAGGTCAAGGAAAATCCTTTACTTGCATTCCTCAAAGGTCAATAAATGATTGTGAAGCCTGAAACCTTGGAGAAATTCGTAGAGAGCAGTAGAAACATTAAACTGTCCTCTCAATTTTTGGTAATAGGCAATGAATAAACAAAAAATATTCCCAGAGTTTGAAACATGGATTCTTCTTTGGGGGCCACTTCTCCCAGGCCCGAGAAGGATTCTGAATTCTTCAAGTTTAAGACTTCTAAAAATGTGACTATTACCTCTGCAAGTTTAACATTCATGTTGAGGCACTTCAAAACGTGGGTCCCAATTTAGAGTTTGACACATAGGGTACCCGATGGAGGATCTGGCGACAGAGTAAACTGTCCTCCAAATGTGTGGTCCGCCCGCCTACTCTCGAGACGGGCGGACCTTAAGCTTTCAGTCTATGAAGCTCACGTTGGCTCAGTTGACTAAAACATTCTTCCAACACCTCAACTCCCCTTTGGGGTTGTCGTAGGAAGAACATTACACCACTCTCCTTATTTTGGGTGGCTAGTGTAATAGCTTTTTTCCCTGTCCATCACCACCCGGAAAAACCTGGCATTGAGGGACAGAAATAAAAATAAAGAGACCCCCCTCCCGCTCCGCTGCTATGGGAGAAAACTCCCAGGCTGTGGGCATCATAATTTTTTTGTTTTTCAGAAACAAACTTCCACTTTGGGAGTTTCTTTCGGAAAAACAAAAGATTTTATGTTTCTGATGAATGGACATCAATAAAGACGTAAGTCGTCCACCAAACCTTTTGTACACTGAAAGGAACTGCCATGACAGCAGTTACTTTCGATTTACAGAGATTACCGCTGCCCTGACAGATAGCAGTCGCTCAGGATGGCAGAGGTAATGTCCTCCGCCACCATGACTGACCGCCTGTCAAACAGTAAACCAGGCCCTTGGACTTTATTCTATCAGTTTTCCTATTTTAGATGTCCTCCCTTGCAAAAAAACCTCGATTTTATCAGTTTTTGCCAGGGAATATTGTCTTTACAAACTGCTGCTTTAATAGGAGCAGAGAAAGACCTTCAAGTCTGTCATCCGTTTCAAGATCACTGTCTGTCTTCAGTTACCTAGCCCTTTCAACAGGTTGTTTACTCTTGATTGTAGCCACAGTGATCACATTTAAATTAAAGTTAAACAATATAGGTAAATTGAAATAATAGGCTTTAAAAAAAAAAAAAAAGTGCCTTTATAGGATACAGGATCATCAGCCGTCAGGTGCTCACATGATGTGGAGCCACCCCTGCTGTCGCTATCTCCAGAATTCCAATTGTAGCGCAATTTAGACAAATGTTTTGCCCCTTGCCTGTAAAGCTGTTCTGAGCTAGAAATCTTAACGCTTTGCGTATGAAGACGACGAGTGGTGGATAATGCAGAGCGGAGTTGAGTGGGAGTAAAGGTGATGACAAAACGTCCAGGTTTTCAGTTATATTTCGGTAATAAACGTCACTATGTCGGAATGCTAATTAGGTATGTTTGAGATGCTGACAACTTCAAGCACAGAAAATACCGGTTTATGTCAACGCAATGTTGCCAACATCAGCTTTTAAAAAATCATTCCTGACTTTCAAATACCATGTACACGGTTCAAAAACGGTTTCTTTTTAATAATAATTTTAAATGCTAATTTGCAATATTTAAATGGATTTAAAATAACCTGAAACGGCTTTCCATTGCGACCCAAATTATACAAAAATTCCTAGTGTTTCAGACATCTGTTCTTCACAGATCACTTTAACACGTTAAAGCTTGTATACGTCTGAATATTTGTACAGTTTCGTTTGAAAAATATCAATTGACCCACGTGCTGCATTAGGGTGGCAGGGGCCGTGCAAGATTTCAGTATGATGTGCATTCAGGCTCAAAGTCTAGGGTTAGACTTTTTGCTGAAAGAAAACATAGCAGTTTCAACTGTAGTTCAAGAATACAGTTAATGATTACATATAATGTTTACCCTCTAAGCTTTGATCTTAATTACATGTCCAGTGTAAAGCTAAAAGATTACAGGCTAAACGTAAGGGTTGTGATTGGCTTCTCATGGCTCGTTAAAGACTGTTTAGGCTTTTCTACAATAATTAGAGCCGGTATTTCTGGTTGAATCCCACTGGCAGGTTGCTAATGCGAATTATAAACTGATACAAATTGATTTACTTCTACTGTGGAGCAAGGGGTGGCCAGGTATATTTTTAGAAACCGTAAAGACTAATCATCTGTCTCAGCGTCACTCTTCTCAAACTTATCTACTACGTAACGCTGATGACAAGGGCGCAATATAGGCCTCTGCAGCTCTTCAGGGCTCTCCAAACTCTTCAGAGGGGCCCCATTCCTCCACCTTACAACCAATCTCCGCTGCATCCTCGTCTTCAGATCCTCGGGACACTGCCCTCCTTCAGTGAAGCCATAGCCGACTTCATCGCTCACCATGCACTTGCCTCAAAGTACATCATCCTCCTTGGTGACCTCAACTTCCACCTTGACAACCTCGTCGATCACAACACCTCATCCCAACTAGAGAACCTTGTCATCATCAGTCTCAAACAACTGGTCACCTCTCCAACCCATTCAGCAGGACACATGCTTGACCAAATCTTCTCCGCAAGCAACATCTCCGTCAGCCACACCTCCGAGCTACATTGGACCAACCATCACTGCATTCACTTCTCCTTTAAAAATGCACACTACACTACCACACACACCACCATCCTCACAGAAACTGGAACAAAGTCACCAAAGACCAGCTCACTACCTCCCTCAGCAAAACCTCACCACCGACATCCACAGACGCCAACGCCTCTGCACGCAACCTCAATCCTTGGATCTCCAACTGCGCCGACACACTGGCTCTCCTCAGGAAACCCCAGGCAAGCTGCCCTCCAAGAAAGCCAGCTGGTTCTCCCCCCATCCTCCAAGAATCCAGGCACACCTGAAGACGGCTCAAGAGAAAATGGAGGAGCAGCAAGTTCTTATTAGACCATGCAGCCTTCAAAACCGCTGTCACCGCACACTACCACCTCATCAGAACAACAAAGAAAACAGCCATACAGGAATACATCCTCAGAATCATGAAGAGCATCTACTCAGGAGCCCCCTCGGATCCCTGCCCTCACCACATCTTCAACAGAGCTGGCACCTCCATCGCATCCGGACTCTGCCACACCATCAACTGCTCCATCGAGTCCGCGACCTTCCCTGAAGACTAGAAGCACACAGAGAAAAACCCCTCTGCTAAAGAAAACCTCTGCCTACCAGACGGACCTCAAGAAATACAGACCCATCTACCTGCTCCCCTTCCCTGCCAAAGTCATCGAAAAGGCCATCAACACCCATGTCTTGGAGTTCATCGAAACAAACCACATCCTGGACATCTCCCAGTCGGGCTTCAGAAGAAACCACAGCACTGAGAACGCACTCCTTGCTGCCATAGTCGACATCAGCGCCCTCTTCAACCGAGGAAAAACTGCAGCCCTCATCCTCCTAGACCTCCTGGCTGCCTTCAACACGGTCTCCTATCACACCCGCTGCACAAGACTTCACAACGCCGGCATCCATGACAAAGCCCTAGAATGGATCCACTCCTTCCTCACCAGTCAAACACAGAGAGTCAGGCTTTCACCCTTCTACCCAGAACCCACAGAAATCTGCTGCGGAGTGCCCCAGGGATTCTCCCTGAGCCCCATCCTTTTCAACATCTGCATTGCCCCACTTGCAGCCATCGTCAGAAGCCACAGACTCAACATCATCCCCTACACCGATGACGCCCAGCTGATTCTCTCCCTCAAAGACCAACCCACAGCCGCCAAGAGCATCTTTCACAACGGGAGCAAGGCAGTCGCCACCTGGATGAAGGATAGTTGCCTCAAGCTCAACTCCGACAAGACCGAAGTCCTCATCCTGGGCTCCCCCCATCTCTGCATGGAACGACTCCTTTTGGCTTGCAGAGTGCAAAATACCCCCCACACCCACGGACCACAAGCGTAACCTCCACATAATCCTGGACTCCTCGCTCTCTATGAATCGTCAAATCAACGCTGCCTCATCCTCCTGCTTCCATACGCTCCGCCTGCTTTGTACGATCTTCAAGTGGATCCACACAGACTCCAGGAAAACAGTCATCCATGCGCTCGTCAGTAGCAGACTCTACTACGGCATGTACTCTAAGCCGGCACTACCTAAAAGCTCCTAAAGAAACTACAGAACATTCAGAACGCCTCCACTAGACTCATCCTGAACATCCCGCATCGCAGCGACTTTCAAAGGTCACCAGGTCCACTGGCTCTCAATCAGCAAAAGAATTACCTTCAAGCTCCTCACGCATATCCACAAAGCCATCCCCAACGCCGGACCTGCATACCTCAACTACCGCCTCTCCTTCTACACTTCCCCCAGACATCTCTGCTCCGCCCAACTAGTCCTAGCCACCATCCCAAGGATCCTTGAAACCACGGCTGAAGGAAGATCCTTCTCCTGCGTCCCTGTGAAGACCTGGAACTCCCTGCCTCTACCTCTCAGGCAATCGTCGCATATTTCCTTCCCCCCATACCCCTGCTCAACGCCTTGAGACCCTATCAGACCTGTGAAAGAGGACAATAGAACTGAATGGAAGGCAATTGTACAGATCAGCCATAACACATTGAAATTACTGTATCATCTTGTCAGGGTATTACCCAGCATGAGTGTGAGACAGAGAAGTGAAGCCGTGGGACTAGATAATATAGTTCAGGTGTGCACAAGTACTTGAGGAGTGGGTGACACACACATGAGGAAGATATATGGACAAAGCATGTTCCAGGCTCACCTGGCTCTAATGAGAAGAGATGAAGGCCTTATATTACTGATACAAAAAGATACACTATATCACTTACAGTTGTCAGGCATATCTGCGGTGGGGTTTAAACAAAAACGTCTAGATAAAAGAGGGACGGACAGTGAGCACATAGAAGAAAAAAGATTGTGGTAAGGAGCGAGAAAAAAAACTAGATGTGCAGTCACAAGAATACTCATGAGTGGCCAGCAGAGAACTGCAGAAAGCATGTCAATAAGGGCTCAAATCTTTTTGCCCACAAACCGAATTTCAGCTGGTAATAAAATCTCTTGTGCTGCCAAGACTGGAATCTAAAAATTCTCTTCGTTTAGGTATTCAAAATTGCATCCTGTAACCCTCAAAGCAGTCCTGCGTGCAGGCAACCCCTCCTCACCTACTCTAGTCACTCTGCAATGGCTCCCCACAGCAGCAAGGCCATATTGAGGGCAACACCCAAGCACTTTGCTTAGAACCTAATCGTTTCGGATGGTTAAAGTGTCAAAAACTCTACAGCAATCCTTCTCTGAAAGTGAACCTAAGGTAAACAACTCAAACCGCTACATTTATTAGGACGAGTCCATCCTACTTTGTCATTAAAAAAAATAATTAAATCTCTGCTATTTCAATGCCACTTTACCACAAACCTACTCTTTCATGATGCAGTAATGTTTAGAAAGAGTAATGCGATTAGTCGATATCACATTTCACTGTATGACACTGTAGCTACATAGTATATTCACCTTAAATTATTACTTATATTTTTATCATATACACACACATTATTTTATTATCATACTTTATGCTGTTTGTTGTTTTACAAAATAGATTAAAGGGTGTCCCTCAGTTATAATGACTATGTATCCGTCTAAACATTAATTACAGAGTGTCTGTCTGAAAACTGCACGGCACTAATAATCCGGTGGGCGGTTAAGCATGATAAATCCCAAACGATTTAGCATTAAGGATCGCTAATGTTTTTGTCTCGGAAGTTCTCCCATCAGAAAGTGAATCCCCTCACATCTACGAGAATCGAAAGACAAGTTGGTTTCAGCAAACAAAAATAAAAAAAGTATTTTTATTATTGTTTGCCAAATTATTTTGTTAAGATTTTGTACACATTTTGTGATGTATATGAAGTTTTTGACGAGAAACAGCCATTCAATTAATGATTTATAAGATGCAAAAAAACACTCAGTACATTTATGTCTACAGCAGTCCTTGGCAGAACACATTTCTGTGATCAGCAAGCTGCCTTGTTACTCTGACTAAAGGGGTGAGACTGTGTGACGGGTACAAACCATTTTACTCTCCACATGCTGCCGAGCACAGGTCGCTTTTAATTACACTTTGCTCTCAGAATTTTTGGGGGTCCCTGAGTAATTGACCTTCAGTAGAGGAAATAAGCAGAGGAAATAACACTCTAACGTACAGACTCACACAGATAGGGGGAAGAAATAGCCTGTAGGCACTATGTATTCTTTATTTCAGGTAGAAAACAACACATACAAGTGTTTACTTAAACAGCCCACCAGAAAAGTTAGATATGCCATGGCACAATGGGATAACACCTCCGAGTGAAAGACGAATGGCACACACAAATATGACATACCAAATCACAATTTACCATAACTGCTTCCTAGATTATCATTATCACGATATTGGAATATTCTGATATGCAAACGGACATACATAAAACAAAAAGCTGAACAATGGACACATTGAAAGGAGGTTGCTTATGTTGACAACCAAACTAAACTACTGTAACCACAATGCAATACGTAATCCCCGTGTCCCACCCAAAGCCTCGAGGTGCCTTTCAGGTTCCTTCTCACGCTATCTGTGACACTTGTGAGGAAATCCTTTTTTCAGCACTTAGATTGGTACAATGATATTTCTGAGCTGTCAGTGTGTTCAGTGACGTGTGTATGACACATCCGGGCCCTTCCTGCGTGTACACGTGGTCGGGCAGTTAGTCAAAGAGCAACTTTTTGCTTGAATGAGCGTCTTTCACAATAGCAGAAACCCTTTGTCTTAATTCAACTCACCATGACTCACTACACTGAGTTCCCACAGAAGCAGCGCACTTCACTCAACCTGCGTGCAGAGATACCTGTATCGGCGGTTACGCACATTTTATGGTTTCCTTTAAACTATTTAATTGTTTAACTTCCAGGCAGGTTATCCGGATATTCCGCCCACTCGCACATACACCAACTGCTCCCTATCGAGCACACTGACGCAACTGTACTTTGCAGCAAACGTCTTTGTACACGACTTAGAACTACTAATGGAATTAGGTAAATGAGAAATCCAATGATAAAATAAGAACTGTAGCTTGATAAAATGAAGGATTATCAATTCCAGCGTCTACGATTGCAGTGGTATTTATTGTATGTGTTTCTCAAATTGGAGAGGCGAAATAAGGCGAGTACCATCTCATCGACCATTCTTTTAATGTATTTATTTGTCTACAATGTATTCATCTTTGTGATTTTATATAGCGCGGACGTGGCCCGGGGGCATCAGAGCGCTTCACGAAAAGCAGAACATGTCAATAACCAATATAAAATATAAAAAGGCGGAGTGATAGCCAGGTTAGCCTCCCCGTGAAGTAGAGCGCTTCACGCATTCAATGTAAACATAGCAATGAGGGGCTGGTGGTAGAGCACTACACCGGAATCATCAATCATTCAAGCCGGTTGGAGCTGTTCTGCAATTGGCGGGGGCATTAGGAGGCAGGTGCGGTTTAGGATAGGTGTCGTTCAAAGCGAAGAACTTTGAGGTCTTTTTTAGGTCTCGCCTGAGCCAGCGCTTTAGCGCTGCTCTGGCAAGAGTTTTAGTAAGCAGGATTTGGAAGTGCAGACTAGTGGCTTTTCAGGCCTCTAGCTACAGTGCATGTGCGCCGGGCGTGCCCACCATTTGTCATTCTGCGTGATCACTTTCGCGGCCGCTCTGATGCTCTCAGTGAGCCACGCGGCCACGCTCGCATCTCCCTCCTCCCTTTTCGGAGCATGCTTCGTGTGCGCTCGCTTTCGTGACTTGTTTTCTGTGATGTCTCCTTTCTATGTCTAATAATTTGAACATGGCGGCAATGGTGCGAAGGTGACAGTTTCTCCTGGACTTTTGTGGTCGTAGCTATTTTCTGGCTTCTGTTCTTCCCCCCCTTGCTCGGGGATGTGGACGCTGCGGCTTTCTGGTGGGATTGGAGGCCTGTGTAGCTTCCGTAGGCCGTGGTTGAAGACGTGTGTCAGATTTGACCCTTTACACACAGGGAGGCTGCATGGCTTTCTGTGTCGATGGCAGCCGGTGCGAGATTTGCAAGGGCGGAACCCATTCACTCGTGGCCAGTAGCGGCAGTGGAAGAGCCGAAATAAAACTGTGCTAACTTATATTGCAGCAGCAGCGGTGGGCATGGTGGGAATGTCCTATGCAGCAGTGCCGCTTTATCGATTGTACTGCCAGGTACTACTCTCAATTGTTTCCTCAATCTGTCGGCTTCTTTATACTATCACATAAAGTCACTTTAAAAAAAAAAAAAAATTCTTTATTTAATGAGATTTTATATAGGACGAACTTTACCCAAAGGTGTCAGAGCGCTTTACTAAAGGACCAGTTACATTACATAAGGAGTTCCGAGTACAAGTTACATAAAAGATACAAACAGAACAAGCATTGGCATAGCCAATAGGTCTTGCTTTTGGGACCTTATAAGTATTTAGTTATGCAGCAGAATATCCTTGGTGCAACAACATCAACTGTTGCATGGCTAAACACTTATAAGGTCCCAAAGGCGAGACCCTTTGGCTATGCCAATGCTTGCTTTTCAAGGTGACATGGTGTGGTCAGGCGGAGGCTCGGTGGGAGGGAGTTCCAGTTGTTTCTTGAGGCGCTTCTTAAGAATGATTGGTTCATCTATCGTTTGTGCTTGAAGGTGGTGGTTCAAGTAGAAGCAATTTGGTGTTTCTCGAGTCTAGGCCAGTGCCTGAGATTTTCAGTTTCTCAGCGAGGTAGGAGAGTAAATAGGAGTGGAGAGCTTCATGAGTGGTCACATGAAAGAAATGGTGGCTATGCAATACAACCCTGCACATATATAGTAGCACAGACCTTATTTTGGCACAGTCTAAGAGTAAATGGGAACACAGAGGTATTTTGTTGCGTGGTGCTCTTTTGATAAACAACTCTGCCACCTGGAGAGTCATCGTCAGAACACAGGAATCCTGGTTGGCAATATTTACACAAACAACCAAAGCACACACTGACAGTCCGTATTTCAGGTGTAACCGGGATATAATAATCTTATTTCAGAATTGAAGAGCGTTATTTATAGGCACTTTACTTTCTGCACATAAATGGTGATTGAATGATTTTACATTCTTCATTAGACAAGGGCAGCCGAAATTCAAAATGATATAATACTAATGTATTAAAGTATACAAGATAAGGGACACAGTAATAAGGTGAGAATAGTGTCCATCTCTAAAAGAATGTCTTACCATGGTGTATAAAAATAGTTAATCGTGAGATGGTCCGCTCCTGTACAACCTGTCCTTTCTTCGCTCTGACATACCCATGAAGAGTTGGTCGTCCACCTGGAACTTTTGTGTGTGATCAAGGTAGATAGAACGACAATGCTGTTTTTGGGTCCAGACTGTGAAGTTGCTCCTCTTCCTAGGAGGGATGAGGCGGAGCGCAAAAAAGTAGGAAGAGTGATGGATTGGCCTATGTGAAATGTAGTGACCACTTTCTAGAGAAAGGAAGCTCTCACACGAAGTATCAGTTTGTCTGGGGAGATCATCCAGGACAGGGAGGAAGACTTTAGGCACGCATGCCAGGGTAGCGACTAAGACAAAATTGGCATGAGACCCCTGCTTTACCCCGTTCCTATGAGGCAAACCCCTTGCACACAATAAGTAACGGGCATGAAATAAGCCTGAAAAAATACTTCGTTACACAGAAATGACGAAGACGCGGGAGTAAAGTGTACTTAATGAAATACTGAAAAACAATCTCATAAGGAATCTGACAACTAACCCAAGGTCCTGATGAAGGCCAGGGACCCATAGGGGCAACAAAGGCTGGAACATGTCAACCAACCATAAAAAGTTTGACGATTCGGACTGCTAGTACAAACACCGCCACTACTCTCAGCTTTTTAATCTTACCTCTATATCTCTTATCCACATTAAAGTTCACTTTTTAAGATGGAGAAGGTAATTTTACATTTCACTGTACAGATCCCACTGGAATCTCGCTCCAGATGGAGGCGTTACTCACCTAGAGAAGCAAGTACCCTGGTGATGACTCTACCCAAAAAAACACCGTACTGGCTATCACTTGCACCACTGGCCGTAATTACTGGTTTACGGTTCCAGGAGAATGCCTAAGGGACTCTCATATTGAGAACAGTACAGTCAACTCTCCGAATGATTTTTGATAACATGAATTATGGAAGCTTAGTGGACTCTTCCATCACGCTTCTGTCTCCCTCCTTTTGATTTTTTGATGTCTGGGTAGATGTTCAGATAAGGAGGTTTGGATGACAAGGCCTGAAGTTCATTGACCTTCCAGGTAGATGGTATTGCCACCAGCAAGGTTGTCTTGATAGTAACAAGCCTGAGAGGACAGTTGTACAAGGGCTCACAGAGCACACATAAGGGCATAATGAAAGGAAAATGTGAAAACAAGTGTGGTAAACCTTTCAGGACCCTATTTACAATAGGGTATTTGAAGAGGGATGGCTGGTCAGGCAACTGCAATAACGCTGAAATAACAGAGAGATAACCCTTTAGATTGCCCAAAGCAGAGCCCTGCTGGGCGAGGGAAAGGATGAAAAGGAGAACCTGAGAAAGGAGACCAGATAGGGGATCGAACAGTCTTTCAGGACACCATGCCACAAATTTTCCCCAATGGCAGGCATAACCCGCCTGGCTGGTAAGATAATGATACAGACCAAGGGCGAAAGATCAAAAGTTGTCAACTGTCTCTGCTCAATCTCCACACAAGAAGGCGGATCATTGACCGGTTCGGGTGGAGAACCCTCCCCTACTGCTGCGACAGAAGACCCTTCCGAAAGGCAGCCTTATCAGAGGGCCGATGACAATGCTCAATAGCTCGGGATACCAGACTCTCCATGCCCAGCTCAGAGCCACAAGGATGACTTGGGCTCAGTGGTTCCTGATCTTCTTGAGAACTCTGGGCAGGAGTGGTATAGGCAGAAAGGCGTACAGGAAGGATGATCTCCACTCAAGACAAAATGTGTCTCCAAGTGAGAGCTGCCTAGAAAACTCCAGCACTCAGAACTACTGACATTGCATTTTCTCGTCTGTGGTGAACAGATCAAACTAAGCTACTCCCCAATGCTGAAAGAGGCCTCGCACCACCTCCGGAGGGAGACGCCATTCATGACCTGCTAGCCATCTGCTGCTGAGTTTGTCTAGTCTGGCGTTCAGGGATCCCACCTGGCTGTTGAACCACCAGGGATAGGCCCTGCTGTTCCAACCATGTCCAGAGATACAGGGCCTCTTGACAAAGAGTCCACAACCCCACCGACCCCGTTTGGTGCAGTATCACACGGCGGTGGTGTTCTCTATGAACATTTACACTAACCATACATTGATGGGGGTAGAAAGGCATTAATTGCCAATCGGATAGCTCGGTGCTCCAACAGGTTGATGTGGAGTCCGGATTTTGCCGGAGACCAGAGTCTTCTGATCTCTATCTCCCAGATGTCCGCCCCATCCCAGTAGAGTGACATATTTGTCACTACTGTTAGATCTGGTTGGGGAAGGGAGGGGGCTGCCGATGACCCAATCACGGTTTGTAAGCCACCACTGCAGGTCATTTGCAGTTCCCTTCGAGATCTGGACCATGTCGGAGAGATTCCCCAGATGCTGTACATACTGGGACTTCAGGTCCCACTGCAGAGCCTGCATATGCCAACAGACATGCATCACCAGCAGGATGCAGGAGGCCATGAGGACCAGAAGCCCCAGAGTCAGTCTCATCGAAATCCATGATAGAGGTTGAAACATCAGTATCCTAGCCTGAATATCCTGGACTCGCCGTTCCAGAGGTTCGTCCGAACCTTCACCATGTCCATAACAGCTCTGATGAAGAGGAGCTTCTGAGAGGAAGTCAGGTTTGAAGTCGGCACATTGAAGTGAACCCAGTGAATGCAGGAGGTCCCACGTAGTCTGGAGGTGGGAGACGAAAGGCTGGGGCGAGTCCACCTTCAACAGTCAGTCATCGGGATAGGGGGAAGACTGGCACCCCTGATCTTCGCAGATGAGCTAGCAACCACTGCCATCACCAAGGTGAACATCTAAGGGGTGCTGGTGAGGCCAAAGGGAAGCACAGCGATCTGAAAGTTCTTGTGGAGCACCGTGAACTGCAGGTAACACCTGTGGGCAGGCAGGACGAGAATGTGGAAATATGCTCCCTGCAAGTCAACACTACCATCTATTTTCCTGGGTACAGGTCCTGAGCAAGAGTTAGCATTTTCAACTTCTCCTTCTTGAGAAAGAAATTGAAAGAGTACAGGTCGAGGATAGGACGAAGACCTCCGTCCTTTTTGGAAACAAGAAAGTAGCAGGAATACCAACCATAACCCAGTTCTGGCGTCAGTACTCGCTCTATGGTTCCATTGGTCAAAAGAGCCATTACTTCCTGGTGGAGAAGAGTTCAATGGTTCTCCGCCAGCCTGTCAAAAGTAGGTGGCATGAAGGGAGAGGGTACTCTCGAAGGAGAGGGAGTAGCCCCTTCGGACAATCTGCAAAACCCACCTGTCCAATGTTATGGACTGCCAGTGGGGCAGGTCTTGGTGAATCTTGCTGCTGACTGGGTGTCCATGATGATAAACGGGCAGACTAGGAGGGGTTGGAGGGTGCGGCTGCTGGGAGGATGGTGGACCAACCGCTAGCTATCCGACCCACATGGCCAGTAGGTATTGTGTCCACGGCCAGGCAGAGGTTGGAAAGCTTGCACGCAGTGGTGGCTGGAAGGGTGTGGCAGTACGTACTTTCCATGACCACAAAAGGAGCGAAAGGCGGATTGAGGCCATAGCCCTGCTGTCCATAAAGCACACCAGCGCTGAATCCCCCTTGTCTCCAAATAGACGAACCATCAAAGAGCATGTCCATGAGTAATGTCCGGACATCCCCAGAAATACCAGTAGTCCTCAGCCGCTGGGCTATTGTCGACGAAGCCGCTCTGCCTAGTGAGTTGGTGATGTCCAGTCCCCATGTAATAGTGAACTTAGCAGCACCCCTCCCGTCGGCAACAGCCTGGGAGAGCATGGCCCTGGCCTTTCCATAACCGTAAGTAGCACCTACACAACAGTATCCCACAGAGCATGGGAAAAGCTACCCAAAAGGCATGCAGTATTCACCAACCGCAAAGCCAGGGTAGTGGAAGAAAACATTTTCTTGCCTAAATTGTCCAACCTCTTGGCTTCTCGATCCGGTGGTGCAGTTAGGAATGCACCAGGATTTACATGTGAAGTGGAGGCTTGAACCACCAAGCTCTCTGGGTTAGGGTGTTCCGTGAGGAATTTGGGGTCCTCTGGAGAGGGGCGGGCAATTTTCCTATTTACAGGAGGTCCTGTGTTGGTTCGCACCAAGTCCCAAACAGGAGATCATGACGCGTTTCATTAAAGGGGAGAAGGTGTTCTAAAGGTGACATTCCTGCCTGAAGCACTTCTGTCAAGACATAAAGCCTTGACTGTTCGAGGGCAAGCTAAGGTCCAGGACCTCAGCCACCCTCCACACCACCGTTGAAAATGAACTTCCCTCCTCCGTAGCCACAGTAGGGGGAGAAAGAATGCCAGTATCTGGAGAAGTGTCCAGTCCACTGGCTTCACCCAGATCCTCACACCGGTCCAAGGAGTTGGAAGGGGGAAATGGCCTTAAAAAAGGGGCCTTAAGCACACGTCGTTTCCCCGCAAGCTGAACAACGCTTGCTTTAACCACGCATGTGGCGTGGTGAAGGCAGTCAGCGTTCTAGCTGTCTCAGAGGATGGGAGAGGAACTGGAAAGCATGCAGCAGGAAAGACGGACCAGGACGTGGCTGGATAAGTTGGGCTGGGGGAAGGTGGGGTAGGTGTTAGGGTGTGGGGCTAGTCTTAGGACTCAGGGAGGGGGCTGGGGTTGGAGAAGTTTTTAGGGGTGGAGTTTTAGGGATCAGGGCAGGTGGCAGGAAAGCGGCAGTATTCAGAGCTAAGGGACATTTTTAAGGGCTCAGGGTGGGGGTACTGGGTCGGAAAAGTATGTTGGGGCTGGGGGTCGGATTTTAGGGCTCAGGATAGGGGGTCGGGGTAGTTTATAGGGCTGGGGTGGGTAGAATACACAGCAGGAGGGCCGAATTTTAGGGATCAAGGCTGAGGGGCAGGGTTGTGATCTTTACCACACATATCCTTTTACCAAACATGTCTTTACCACGAAATTATGCAGTAAAGGCATGCATGGTACAGACACTGTCGTGATTGAGACCGCGTGGTTAAGGCATGCATTGTTCCATCACTGGCAGGAGGCTGGTATTCATCAGGGTCCAGCAACCCCTCCCATTCCTCCCTGAATCCTAGCCCATAAGAATAGGGCTCAGGCTCCGGCCTGGAAGGTATGGCTTCAGTCGTCGTCAAGCGTGTCTGGCTCAGAGTCAGAGTCGAGGATGGCGCTGCCGGTGGGCACTGGCTGCCTCGGCCTCTGGACCGGCACTGGCTGCACCATGTCGACCTTCCCTAGCACCGGAGCTGCCGGATACAGATGCATCTGTGGATCCCTGGGGCACGAATGGGCCTGAAGCATCCAGCATGAATCCAGTAAAGGCCCCTCATGAACCCACGGAGCACAAAGGTGCATCAGAGGGAATTAGCTGCCCAAATATGAGATGCATTGTCTCATAAAACTCTCTCAACTGGGTGGGGGTCGCTTCGGCTCCCAGAAACTTGGGGTGGCGTGGAGCTGACCCAAGCGCTGACTCAACCGCGGAGCCAGGCCTCGAGTGATGCTCCCTCATCTCGTCGACCAACTAATGAGGTGAAGTCGAAGCACACTTCGACACCCTCTTCTTGTGGGGGTAACTTAACTGAATGACCTGATGCGATAAGCTTCTCGGACTCCGCGACTGCTCTTGGGACCCTCCTCCCCTCGACCGGGATCTGGCTCATCGCATGTCGAGCAACCAGGAACTTGAGGGATCGTTCACTCAAGGCCTTCGGGTGCATGGTGCCGAATTCGGAGCAGGTCTTTGGGTTGTGGTCGGGGCACCAGAGGCATACATGGTGCAGGTCTGTTACAAACATCGAGCGGTGATGAGGGCTGCAGGGCTTGAAGCCATCCTTCTTGGATGACATACCTGCCACACAAGGAGGAAAAAAACTTCAAAACACTTCGACAAAACATCAAAAAAAGTTAGTCAAAGATCAACTAGGGGTAGCTCTTCCCTGATGTGTGCTGACTGGCGTGGACAGAAAATAACTGATGTCAGTGTGCTGGGGTGGTGCCTATAAAGGCGCTGTGCTTGTAATTTCTGATGCAGCCACCGATGCAACGTGGAGCCGAACTACACCACCTACCGGCACGCAGGGGTACTGCTCAGAAAAGTTTTCTGGATACAGTCTGATGCCTGGGAAAATTCTAAGGTAAGGAATATGCGGCTAGGAGTCTCTATCAGATGGTCAGAGCTTTTGGGGGATTTGGTTCCCTTGCATTCTCAGCAGCAATTAAAAGGGAAAACAGTGGACTATATTATTTTAAAAGGGGAGGGAAGCCGCATTGCCCCCCCGCCCCGAGCTTTGTGAAGGCCCTGTGGACTCCATCCCAAGGGCCATTTTTTCTTTTAAAGGGGAAGGGGACCATGTGGCCCCACTCCCAAGCCTATTTTGCCCCAGGGGATCCTATCTCCAGCGGCCTCATTTTTAAAAAGGTGGGTGCCCCAGTGGCCAACCAGGGCACCCATCAAGCAGATGTTTGGGACTGCAGGGAGAGCCACAGTGGACCTAACCGGCTCCCCGAATGCTACATGATCCGGCACTGCTCCCGCCCGCAGGGAGCAGCCTTTTATGCTGCTTGCTCCGTGCGAGAGCATTTTTCTGACCTGTTTCCCTGCCCGCATCAGTGCTGTAATGGCTGCAAGCCACATTTTTCTCATGTTGCTGGCAGCAAATCAGAGATTTCTTCCCTCCAGCTTCCGCAGGAGTCACTCTCTCGCGAGTGGGAACAAAAACCTCCTTGGCTAATCAGAGCGCTCTAATTTAAAATTGGTGCTCACTGGAGAATCTCTCGAACCTCACATGGACCCAACCTTCCAGATATACAATTATTTTTTAACCTTAATTTCTCAAAAACTACTCAATGGAGTTACAAAAAATTACATAGCACAATCTGCGGACCAAGATCTAGCTTCCTGCCAAATTTGGTGTAATTCCGGTCAGCAGTTTTTGCTGTAGCCATGCCTAAAGAAGTCTATGGAAAATGCATGGTGATTTTGCATTTTGAGACCCCTCATTTTTCTAGTTTTCTGCTTGAAGGATGACCCCAAAAATTCCAATGCCTAAACTAGGCGAAATAGTGCACTTTTATGGAAAGTTTCAAATAGATTTGTTAAATGGTACCAAAGTTATTAGAAACACAAAAAATATTTTTCTTATGGAAAAGCTGATCTAACTAGCACACACCCGGGACACAGTAGTTTTCCTGTCTGCACTAGCACGGACAGAAAAAACATTTGTTTCCTCATGTCTGGCGGAAGCCTTTTTAAATCTCCAGCCAAATGGGAGCAAACATGCAAGTCTGCTCCCGGGTGACTGTAGATTTGAGAATACAGATTGATCCCGCCTGGAGGGAGTATGCAAAGACTGCTGCTCCCTCTGGGCGGGAGCAGTGTCTGCTCCCGCCCCATGCAGGGAGCCAGCTGGGAGCCCTAGGGCTCTCCCTCAGCCCTCAATTATTGTTTGTGGTTGCCCCGGGTGGGCACCCACCTATATTGAGGGCAGCCCCCAGGGAATGGGGTCCCTGGGCCTATTAAGGTTCGGGGAGGGAGGCCACGCAGCCCTCCTCCCTTTTTAAATAAAATAAAGTGATAAGGATGGGGTCCCTGGGCCTATTATGCTTCAGGCTCGGGGGAGCCTCCTGGCTCCCAATGAGACTTGGGAAGGGGGACCTGTGGCCCCTCTTTTTATTGGCTCTGGCCCCTGGGGATGCACGCCCTCCCTTGTCTTAGAATTAGGACCCAGGGGATGGGGTTCTCGAGGCTCAATAGGGGTCAGGGAAGGGGGCTGTACGCCCCCTCCCCTTAGTGTGTGTATGTATGTGTATATGTATATATACACGTTCAATAAGAAATGGTGTGTCTGTTGTTCATGTCACAATAGAACCAATAAAGTGGTTTCAAAACTTTATTTAATTTAACACTCACACCAACAGAATTACGATCATTATTTTATGTTGCATTAGAATTAATGTGCAATATCAACCCACACGCCCCCGTAGTTCAATCAATGCTAAAAGGATGATTTATGTGAACTGAAACCGTGTTTGTTAGGTGACAAACTTTTAACCTAACATTGAGTATGGAAGTCCGTTCTCACTGTTTATGTAGATGTCACAGGGTGTTTTATAAAAAAATGTGCACTTTCACAACATTAATCACTCGTGAGCAAGGAGAGTTGTGCCACCTTTTGAAATAAACTAAATCCTTCGCTAAGTCTTTTGGTCCGCGGTCTTTGCTGTTGGGAGAATGATGTGCAGCATGTTTTTAAGGATATATATGTATATACACACACGTTTTGGCCCCGGGGGGTTGGGGTTTCCCAGAGCCAAAGGACAACCCTATGCCACGTCGCTAAAGGCTGTGCTTGGGGTGGGGTTGGCAGTCTGTTGGGGGGTTGGCTGCGTTCGGGTGGGTTACCCACAGGGCCTGGGAAGTGTGCAGAGTGGGGTTGGCTGTCAGTGGGGGTTTGGCACATGCCCAGTGCCAAACCCCCACCGTGCATGGCCACAGGCTGGCATGGGGTTGGCTGCCGGCAGGGGTTGTTTTTATGAACGGTAATAAACTATTACTTTACGTAAAAAAATGTAATAAAAAAAAACCTAGAAATTTAGGTTAAACTAAAGTTATAGTTAGGTGAAATGTTCAGTAACAACTTAATGTTTTAAACTCGAAGAATCACAAAAATTCCCCAGTTATAGTTCTCTAAAGTAACTATAACTCGCACCCTCGCAATACACTGCTAATTACCCCACATATTACATCACCAATGACCTCTTCTATGGCATAATTGATAATATCACTGCAACATTTGCAATTAAATTATTGATGAGAAAACTGTGCATGGCGGCGGTGTGAGCTCAAGCTATGAATCTATGCCAAAGAGGAAATACAGGGTGTGTGTTCATCTTTGTGGAAGCAGATCAAGTGGAGTAAATGGAGCCTTAGACGGTGTCTGGGTGCAACCTTACTCGAGGTCGAACCGGTGCCGATGCAACAACAGAAATGACAATTGGGGCCTCATTTTCTGGCCTTGGCATTGGTGTTAAGGTGTTTGAAACCAACGTGGACTGTGTTGCCAGAGTCAAGACCGGAGCTGGAGGCGGCCCAGTTGGGGCTATGAGGGTCCAGCTGGCACCGCCAACAGTAGTCCAGGCGAACAACTGCTCAGCTCTGTGGGGCTGCTGGTGCACAAGAGGGAGTTGGCAAGGCTCAAAAGAGTAAGAGCATGGCTTCGATTAACTCAATCTGTTTAGGAGTGCAGGACGGCCCTGGAAATTCAGAATGTGCAGGAACAAGGTGCAGGATCAGGTCTGAAGACAAATGACTTCTCGAGCGAGATCGAGATATATGGTACCAACCCTGCGCCTTCTCAGGCTAGTGTGAGTGGCCCGAGGAGGCAGAGTCACACTTAAAATGCTTTTATCTTCGATTTAGCTGAGGACTTTGATCAAGATGAAGACTGACCTCTGGAAAGACTCCAGCAACTACTGGATCTCAACGGGTCCGGGACCAAAGGTTCGACTTGGATCTGTCTTGTCTTGGAGTCTTCCTGTGTTTGGAGATGTAGTGTTTTGCATCCAATCTCGTATGACCTTTAGGTTCATCGACACACAATTAATGCAGGCCTTAGAGTTGTGACTCAACCCCAGGTACTGCATGCAAATTTGATAATGATCTGTTACCGACTTTTTTTTTGTGACAATACTTACGGGGCATAAAACATTTTGCTTTGGGAGGTGACATGTTCCTTTCACGCTGAAAAGTAAGATCAAGTTAAGGTTCTCAAAAAGACTAGAAGTAGCCACAGATCCTCACTCTATGCCTGAATCACCACCCAGCTCCGAAAGAGATATCAGACGATTCAGAACTTAGCGGCCAGACTCATCTTCAACATCGCCAAATGGAAAAACATCACTTCCCACCTCAAGAACCTCCACTGGCCCCCGTCCAGAAAATATGCCAATTCAAGATGCTGATGGGGGCGTGGCTTGGCTGCGAGGCGGAATGGCTGCCTGAAACCGCAGCTCCGCCGATCGAGCGAATTAATCCGGTGATTATCCGTCGAAATTGTGCCTAGTCTCGGTCCTCTCGCCCCCGCTTGAACCCCCTGGTGTGGGGGCCCGGCCGGAGGGGATCCCTGCCGCGGCGTGAGTGGCTGCAGCGACTATCGGCCTGCCGAGCGGAGCACCGGAGGCGGGGCCTACGACCCTCCTGGAAGCCGGGGACTGGCGTGGGACTGGTGCCCGGAGCGGCGCGGTGCTGCTCGCGGGTGTGAGGCTGCTCTTCCCAGGCCTGATCGCTGACTTTGCCCCCTCGGGGGACGCTGGGATTCGGAGGCGGCTCGCCCTGGACTGGATTCGCCGCTGACGGAGCTGGAGCTGGAGATCGGGGCACTCTGGAAGCCATTACGGAGGTCGTGGCGCGAGAGCCTGGGCTGTTGACCAGAGAGAGGCCCTGTGGGAGACCGCGAGCTGGGCGCGAACTGCTAATCCGCCCGACAGGGTAACCCGTGCTGTGATCGTGGGCGCTTCTGCTCCCCGTTGACTACTGGGTCCGCGCTGTGCCCTGGGACCGGGGACGGAGATCGACCGCCGCGCCTGGATCAGCGACGACGCGGAGGCCTGCGAGGGAACACCCGGTGGCGTAGGTCTCCCTGCGGCTGTGAGATGGTGAGGAGTGCCTGCTGCTGGGGCCCTGAGAACAAGATATAGTGGGCCGGCGCCCCCCGGAATCCGGAGCCTGTGCCTGTGGTGGTGTTTGGGCCTTGCCGACACTGACTGCGACGCCATTTTGCCGGGCTGGAGCGATGCTGACGCTGTGAGGTGCTGCTGCGAAGCCCTGACCTGGGAGCTCCACAGCGCAGTGGCCGCGCTGGGGGCGGCCGGCGGATGGTGATCTGTGCCGCAACTGGTCAGACGAAGCGTACTGCCCCGTGGCAGGACGTACTCTGCGGCGCGGGTCTGCGGCTGCTGGCGGCCACCGGTTGGATTGCGATTTGGGGACAGCGGCGGCCTCGTACTATAGTTGGCGCTGCGAGACAACAATGGGCAAGCCTGATACCCGCCAACCGCGCCTGACATTTGACAAATCTAAGCAAAAAGCGCCGGATCCGAACACTCGAGACCCCGACGCGGTGCAGGATGCCCAGGGCGGCTCTCAAGACGTGGACATTAAGTCAATGTTTCTAGATCTAAAAACAAGCCTGCAGGGTATAGATGGCAAGATGGACGCGCTAGCGGCGCGCATGGATGGCATTACGACGCGAATGGACAAGCAGGAGGGCAGAGTGGAAGGGCTGGAGGCCCGTGTTGCGGAGACAGAGGAGAGCCAGACGGCGCTGGCCACGCAAATGAAGGGCATGGAAAAAGTCCTGGCACTCATACAGCAAAAGAACGAGGATTTGGAGGCTCGCTCAAGGCGTAACAACATCCGCGTCACAGGGGTGGCAGAGTCGACCGACATCACCAACATGGAGCAGTATGTCGAGCAGATGATGAAAGACTTGTCTGGGTCCGGCCTTTCGCAGATGTTCCTTGTTGAAAGGGCACATAGGACACTGGGACCTAGACCTAAGCCGGGAGCACCATCCAGACCCATTATTGCACGCATCCTGAATTAGAGGGATCGGGACACGATACTGCGCATGGCACGCGACATGAAGGACGTACAATACAAGGGAAACAACATCGCGCTGTACCCAGACTTCACGCTACAGGTACAGATGGCCCGCAGGGAATTCATGTCGGCGAAGAAAATCTTTCAACAAACGGGCACGAAATACTCATTGATCTACCCTGCCAAGCTCCGGGTGCATGGCCCGGGGAAACCCTCTTTCTTCGTGGATGCGAAGGCAGCCATGCAGTACGCGAAGCAGTTGGCCAGAGACCAAAAGAACCGCCCGCCTGCGGAGGGACCAGAACTTCCGGACAGGCTAAGTGATGTGGAATGATTGTGTCCGATGGGGTTTTCTGGTGTTGCACTGTGACCTGCCTGTATGGGCTCGACCGGACTCTGGTGTCTGCTGTGGGCATTGGGAAGTTCCTCCAGATGGCTGGGCTGCTATTAATCCGACCTCTTGATTTTGGGGGTGGGGGTCCTCGAGCTGGCACACCCCACTGGCGCTCGATCGCCCTGTCAAAAGTACAGGGTTAGTAGGTGGCCAACCTGCGCGCCTCAGGGGATGATTCCCATCTACGGGCTGTTATCGATGGCCTTAGTGACTGTTTGTGGGGTGGGGTGGGTAATTGGGGGGGCAGTTGCACAACCTGATTGGGGGGTTGGAGCGGGTGGGGTTTCTGGTTTTGGGAGTTGGGAGGATGTTAAGGTTAGTTGGGGGGTTTGTGGCGACGACCGAGAAGAAGCACATCGCTGTGATTTATCTTTTACTGTACAGTACACACTGCAATGTTTTCCATCATGGTGCACGATGTCCCGCGCTCATTTTTGTGCCAGACTGCTAGCCGTGCGGCAGGTGTTTGACCCTAGTGTCTATAGGTGGGGCGAGAGTGGCGAGCTGAGCGGCCATGGCCTGCGGCTGGCTTCTGATCTTTTTAGGTACCTGTCGCCGTGCAGAGAGTGAGGTGCCTGACTTGGAATGTGCGCGGTATGAATGACGGCCGCAAGGCCCAGCTAGTGCAGGCCTACCTACTTAGGAAAGACATAGACATCTGCCTCCTGCAGGAAACACATCTAACTGCTACTGCGACACAGCTACTCCGGCGGCATCGTTGGGCAGAGCCAGTGCATGCGGCATACTCCAATTACTCCAGAGGGGTGGCGATCTTAATAAGGAGAGGGCTTCCATGGACCACCCATGAGACGATTAGGGATGCGGATGGCAGATATATCATATTGGTGGGGGCGCTGCATGGTATGAGAGTGGTGCTGGTGAATGTATACGGCCCCAATGACGACAACCCCGACTTTTATGAAGAACTATGGCATAAGGTACAGACCCGGGGGCCGGCGGCAGTGTTGTGGGGGGGGGACTACAACGTGGTGCTCTCTGACACGATGGATAGGCAGGGCGCGGCCAGGGACCATCATCCTAGAGCAGCGGAGACGCTCGGTGATATTATACAAGATGCGGGGCTTGTGGATTCCTGGAGGGTGCTGCACCCCGGGGATCGTGCGGGTACGTGCATAACTGCGCATAGGGCAGCTTGGTCCCGGCTGGACTACTGGCTGTTGTCCAGGGACCTGCACACCACGGTATTGGAGGTGGAGCACCTACCGAGGTCACTCTCTGATCACGCTCCGGTGTTGTTGTCACTGGCTACCCCCCCCAAATATGCTACGCCCTTTAGCTGGCGGTTCCCCTCCCGGGCACTGCGTGACCAGGTATTCCAGCAAGGTCTCCGCGAAAGGCTCGAGGAGTACTTTGAGCTTAATGAGGGGTCCGTAGAGTCCCCGGGTATACTGTGGGAGGCCTGCAAGGTAGTCACCAGGGGGTACTGCATGTCCCTAAAATCGGGAGTTCTGAGAACCATACGGCGCACGCTTGACTCCTTGGAGGCGGAACTTGCGCGGCTTGAGTCCACGTTACTCGCGGCGCCCTCTGATGGCGCGAGGGCTATGTTCCGTTCGACACTGACTAAATATCAGGAGGAGGCTGACCGTGAGGTCGCGTACTTATCTAAAGACTGTCAAGCCAGACGGTATGGAGAGGGTGACCGCGCGGGCCGCACGCTGGCGAACCTGCTGCGGGCACCGCGTGGGGCGGATCATATCCTGGAATTACGGAGGGAGGGCGGCGAGGTGGTGCGGGAGCCGCCGGCTATACTCGCTACTATGACAGACTTTTACGCAGAACTATATACTTCCAAGGTGGATCCGGACGACACTGTTCTCCGAGAGTACTTGGACACTATAGCGCTGGGGTGGTTCAATGATAGAGCCAGGCAATACATGGATCTCCCATTTACGCCGGATGACATAAGGGCAGTGATTGCTGGCTTACCCCTATGCAAGGCACCAGGCCCTGATGGGCTTACGGCGGCCTTCTACAAGGAATATGCTGACATCCTGGTCCCGCGCTTACACAGAGTGTTTGAGGAGGCGGTGGAAACGGGGATCCTTCCCCAGTCAATGCGTGAAGCACTGATCATCACGCTGCTGAAGCCAGGAAAGGACCCCGCTAGCCCGGATTCCTACCGCCCACTCTCCCTGATAAATCTTGACGCTAAAATATATGCGAAACTGCTCTCTGACCGCCTAAAATTCATGCTGCCACAGATAGCGCTGTCTGATCAGTCGGGCTTTGTCATGGGGAGGTCCACCTCTCAGAACTTGAGGGTGCTCTTTGGGCTCCTACACTACCTGGACCCCAGGGCGCAGGCGACGGCGGCGTTGCTGGACGCGACCAAAGCGTTTGACTCCCTAGAGTGGAAATTTTTGCGGACACTGTTTACTCGAATGGGCTTTAGCCTGCCCTTTGCTAGGCGTATTGGTGTTCTGTATAATGGCCCGACGGCAAGAGTGCGGGTGAATGGTCAAACGTCTGCGCCCATACGCATAACCAGAGGGACTCGGCAGGGCTGCCCGCTTTTGCCGTTGCTATTTGCCATCGCCACGGAGCCCCTGGCGGCTCGGTTGAGGCAGCACCACACCCAGCGCAGCATAGGCTTCACGTCCCGTGGCCTATTGATATCGCTGTACGCTGATGATCTTACCATATATATGATGAACCCGGCAGAGAACTTTGATCCGCTGATGAGAGAGGTGATACGCTATAGCGGCCTAACCGGCATAAATATTAACTGGTCGAAGTCAGTGATGTTGCCGCTGACGGACGGCACGTCTGTATGTCACACGGAATTCCCGATTGAGTGGGCCACTGACGAGGTCAAGTATCTGGGCATTCAGATCAGCCGCTCAATTCAGGAAGTGTGGCTGTCTAACTTCGGGGTGGCCATGGAGTGGCTGGAGACCAAGGTGAAGAGATGGAAGGCGCTGCCGCTATCCATGCTGGGCCGCATCGCCATCGCGAGAATGGTCGTGGTGCCCAAGTTTCTCTACCTATTTGTAAACATCCCTTTACCGCTAACAAAGGCGTTCTTCCGTCGCCTCCGCTCAGCCGTGATCGAACTGGTCTGGGCGGGCAGGCAGCCTCGAGTGGCTTGGAATCTCCTCACACTTCCCTTCCGTCAAGGGGGCCTGGCAGCCCCGGACTTTGAGCTGTATGCGTACAGCGCGCAGGCACAATACTTACACTATTGGCACCACCCGATCCCTTACCAGCCACACGTTGCGATAGAATTGGACGTGGCGGCGCCCTGTCCGATACGGACAGCGGTGTACCAGAAATATAAACGACCCAGGGAAGATATCAACACCGTGGAAATGGTGCGTTGGGCCTGGGCGGGCATTGCCAGACGCGCGGGCGTCTCCGATCTCTACGCCCCGAGCATGCCTCTGGAGGGAAATCCCCTGTTAGGTCCGTTGACGGACGCGGCGGTGGCGCGCCGGGCCGGTGCGTGTGGGTTGACGGTGGCAGGTGACCTGTATCCGGACGATACCTTCATCACACTGCCTGACATGGCCGCGACCTCTGAACCGACGGCATCGGAGCTGCTGCTCTACTATCAATTACGGTCGGCCTGTAGGAAGAGATATCCTACGTTCCCGGAGGCCCCGCCATCACTGGCGGCCTTAGAGGACGTGCTGTCCAACTCCTCCTCGCGGAAATTAATAACACGCATATACAGGTCTACACAGCGTGCGACGCCGGTTGCGCATATGGACTCCAGGACATTGTGGGAGGAGGAGGCGGGCGTGCGCATCACGGAACAACAATGGGAATTCTGCTGCGCCCAGCTTGAGCAATTGTCGCCCAATTACCGGCTGCGGCTGGTACACTTCAACTACTTACACAGGACGTACCGTACACCTATGCAACTTTTCAAGATGGGCCTGCAGGCCGATACGAAGTGCTGGAGATGTGGTGTGAGGGACGCTACGTTCTTCCATCTTGTGTGGACATGCGGTCCCATTGACGGCTTCTGGGATGCCATTTTTAAAGTTGTCAGTGAAATTGTGGGCATGCGCATTGTTCCGGACCCTTTGGTGGCCCTCCTGGGCTTTGTTAAGAATATACCCCCGGCGTCGCGTCGTCTTGTGGCCCTTCTCCTACTGCTCGCTAAGCGCCAACTGGCAGTACACTGGAAGAAGCAGGCTCCGCCGGCTGTTGCGGGATGGGTTAGGTCCGCGATATACTGCAAGGACCAACTCACTGCCTATTGGGATCAGTTACCGCAGCGTTCACGACCAGTGGATATATGGCAGCCGTTAGTAGACTGGCTGGCGAGTAGGGATGCGGCTGGCGAGGATTGAGGCCGTGGGAGAGTGGACTGGTGGTTTGATATGGGCGCACTTTGGGTCTGCATGTGGAGGCTGACTGGCGTTGAGATTGCGCTGCCCAGGCCGCTGCTGCTCTGGTGGCTGGGCTGTGATACGACTGGATGGGACGACTGGTGTTCCCGAGGCTGCGGCACTGCGTAGGTGACGCGTTAGAGACTGCAGAAGTGCTGATGACTAGAGTGTGCTACTGTTCTTCGACTGTCGCTTTTTGGTTGTATGTTACTATAAATTGTATATATTCTTATTTTGGATATATCGCTCAGATGTACAAGGTGGATAAGCTTTGGCGGTGTGCCGCCACGATACTATGCTGCCTGCCTCCGGGTTGTTGGCTAAATAGCGGTGTACAGTTTGAAGTGACAATAAACGTTTAAAAAAAAAAAAAAAAAAAAATTCAAGATGCTGATACATGCCTCCAAGGCCCTCCAGGACGAGAGACCAGCATACATCAACCACTACCTGAACTACCACCAACCCTCCTGACACCTGCACTCCGCCGCCCATACTCGCACTCACTGCAACTGGCGAAGCTACAGCGGAGGATGCTCCTTCTCCTACCTCGCCTCCAAGTGCTGGAACGACCTTCCCCTCCCCTTCTGAACAGCACCCTCCATCACGGAAGTCAGAAAGGGACCCAAGACGTGGCGCTTCGACTGCAGCAGGATCCTAGGACCTGGATAGCCTTACGGGTGATTAGCTAGGCTCTACAAATCCCGACTGATTGATTGATGGCGGCGCAGAAACAAAGGAAAGGATGTCAGTGTGCAAGAGTGGCGTCCATATAAGCTTCCATATGCCATTTTCGGAGTGGAATAGTATCAGTGCTAAGCCACACAGGGCCACCTATCAGTGTGCAGAAGTACTGCTGAAGGGATTTCTGGATCCAGTGTGATGCCTGAGGAATATTCAAAAAGTGAGGAATTGGAGGCTAGATATCTCTATCAGAAATATGTTTTAAAAAAATCAAAAAATTCACTTAACAAAAGTGATTAAATGACAGTTATGGTTACAAATTTTAAAAAGATGAAATTCCAGGCTGTCAGCGTGCAAGAGTGACGTCCATATAAGCTTCCGTACACCATTCCCAGAGTGGAACAGTATCAGTGCTGAGCCACACAGGGCCACCTACCAGTGTGCAGAGGTACTGCTGAAAGTTTTCCAGGTCCAGTTGGAGGCCTGGGGAATATTCAAAAGGTGAGGAATTTGAGGCTAGATATCTCTATCAGAAAAATGTTTTAAAAAAATTAAAAATTCACTTTACAAAAGTGATTAAAGGACAGTTATGGTTACATGGTTACCAAAAAACATTGAAATTCCAAAATTATGGTGATTTCCGTAATCCATACCTCGCACAACAGCCATGAAAATTATGACTCACACACCAAATCATGGGTCATATTCTCATCCATGTGACAGATGCAATTACAGATACCGTAAACAATTTTACAGATTAAATATTCCATTAAACGTAACAGTATGTGAGGGATAAATAGGAGTGTAATACAATTTAGTGATTTAAGTTCGTGTTTTTTTAATGATGTTGTGCTTTTAGGTGTTGTTACATAATGGTATAAATATTTTTAGGTCAGAAGAATCACATTTGATGTTCGTTGGGCTATGCTCAACAAGGGCTGGTCATAGGGCTCTGGGCCCAATGTGTCACAGGTTGCCAATACAGGCTGTGTATGGCCGTTGGCCTTGTGCAGAGGAGATTGGCTGCAGGGCTTGGCCTTTGGCCCAACCTTCCATGACGGGCAACACTTGCACTGTAGGGCCTTGAGGCGGCCAAGCAGAGGGTGGCCACCAATGTCTGTGGAGGGTGGGGGGAGATTGGCAAACTCCAGTTTGACTTCACAAACACACAATGGCTCAGAGCCCCTGCCGGTGGTCCAACAAAGGCCCACAAGTTTTTTGTGGGTCCACAAATCCAAAATAGGGGGTTCGCAAAAACTTGCTTTTTAAATGTGATCTAAGAGCGGGTGGATTTGGGCCGAAACACCCTGCCTGAGGCAGAGGGTCAACAAATGCTATCCCTGACCCTAATGGGTCAGTTTACATATTTCAGGACACACTGACTGAGACTGAACTCCACATCCTGTAATGTGGCCAAAACCAATTGCTTTTCTGTTGCTGGCAGCCAATTAAAAAATGAGTGAATGGGCCCACAATAGATGACGGGAGAAAAATCTCCCTCATCAACTAACAGTCCAGACAGCTCCAACTTTTTAATCCTTTCAAATCCACACTGAACCTTTTTAAATGCTACTTTTTGGAAATATGCTAAACATAATTACACCAGAGCAGACCAGACCAGGCCAAGCAAAGGCACTTCCTTGAGGAACAAATCTAAATTTGGTGCAATGGTGTTCAGTCTTTTTGTCTGTAGAGAGCAACACATTATATGGGAGATAAAATGGGAAACTTCTCTATTGACCACATCCACTCCTCATGATAGATCTGTGCAAAACATGCTATGCTGACCCCAAATCGGATGAGCTTTCCCTGAGAAAATTGCATGCAGATTCGGCATATGGCATCAAAGGTATTAGGAAAACAAAAAAAGTATTTTCAAAGAAATGTTTGTCTTAACCAGAACTACAGAGTTATTATCACTGGCTCTCTATTATATGTACAGTGTCCTAAAACTTAGTTGAATTCATTAGTTATAATCGCTAAAAGAATCACAATTCACAACTTTGTTAATGTTAATATCATTTGTAATGCACACGATTCATCCCTGACGGGGATTCTCAGCGCAGCGTAGCTTATAAACCAGTAGGCAAACTGAATTAGGCCAAAAATTGTGACGTTTTAAGACGTTTTCAAAATTAAGATGGTCCACGCATTGATGTGTATGGAATGGGTGCTTATTCCAAAGCCGAGGGGTAAAATAGGAGAAAAATCTAGCTCCTGAACGAGACTTGTTGATCGGTGGTACTGGGAGCAAGGCTTTGTCGCTGGATTTTAAGGATCCGCTTAGACAATAATGGACAAGCTTGATGGACAGATAACTCATGCCTTTTCCATGTAAGGACATATGAGTCAGACAACATACCTTGAAAATGATTCTTTTACGCATCGACAGCCAGTGAAGTGAATTCAAAAGAGGGGCAGATGCTGTCATGGCTAAAGAATTGTTAATGAGACTAGCTGCCGTATTTTGAACGACTTGCAATTTGTTTAAAAGCGTCTCATTTATTGAAGCCAATAAAGCATTTAAATAGTCCAAGCGACTAATGACTAATGACCAGGGCTTGGGCTAATGTTTTCCTCATTGCAAGCGGCAGGATGGGAAAGACTCTTCGTAATAGGTGTAACATATGAAAGCAGGAGCCTATGGTGTCCACATCCTGTTCTTTCCTGGTAAGCGCTTGGTCAAGACGAACACCCAAGTTTTTTACGACCAATTTCAGAGTAGGAGCTTGGCCAAGTTCAGATAATCACAAATCAGGTGACCAGAAATGTTGCACCTTGCCAAACAGCATCATTTCAGTTTTGTTGGCATTTAACTGAAGACAATTCTCTGTCATCTAATCTGCAATGGCAGTCATACCTGCTGAGAAACGCACCTTGACGTTGCCCATGTCCTGGTCAAGAGTAAAGATTAGCTGCAAATCATCAGCATACGGCAGTGGTTGGACGCCAAACTTTCTAACAAGATTGGCAAGGTGGGTCACATTGATATTAAAGAGTGTAGGGCTCAGACATGAGCCCTGAGGCAACCCTTATCAAGTTTCAGGGTGCGTGACTTATAAGGACCGAGACATACGGTCTGTGGTCAATTGGTTAAGAAGTCCTTTAACTAAGATAAAGCTGTGAAGTGGATTCCTACCTCCAGAAGTCATTGCAGCAATCTGAAATGAGACACAGTATCGAATGCTGAGGAGAGGTCCAGCAATGACAGAATGTTCTTGTCAAGGAAACACCTGATTAGGTCAGTCACCGCGACCAACATGGTTTCCATGCTGTGCATGGGTCTAAAGCCCGATTGAGACAGGTCCAACAACATAATAGATTGAAGATGTTCCATGAGTTGGGTGTGAATTTGACCTTCCAACAGCTTAACTAATAGAGGGAGAAGAGAAATAGGACGATAGTTGGTAAGGTACATGGGTGACAGATTCGTCTTTTTTTTAAGGGAGTAACCAGTGCTGCTTTCCAAGCAGAAGGACATTTCCCAGTAGAAATGGATAAGTTGAATAATGAACAGACAATCGGAGCTAGTTAAACAGCTAAAGATGCAGCAATATTGAGTGGGCAAATATCTGACAGAGACCCTGATTGCACAGTAGCCAGTAAAATCTGGACATTGTCCAACAAAATAGGATTAAATTTGATCACTATCTTGCTCAGTATTTTGGGGGGAAACCCTAGTATATTTTGTTTATCTTTCCTTCAAAGTCATTGGTAAGGGAATTACAAAGAACTTGTGAAAATACTGTCTCCTGAGAACAAGCTGGTGGGTTTAGGAAGGAGGTCAGAACTTTAAAAAGCACCTTGAAGAGTTACCCTCCTGACTGATCTGAAGTGAAATGTGTGCTTTACATGCTTTTTAGGTCGCACCTGGGCAACGGGTGTGCTGCTCTTCGAGGCATGTTGTTTTCAGGTATGGACTTGATGTTCCGTCCACTCTCCGTCCATATTTTTCATTGGCTTATGTCATCATCCCTTGTAAACTGTGGCTTTTTATTAGTCAATAGGCGTTTTAGTCCCATCTTGTCTCATCTTGTAACCTCCCAGAAGGACTGGCCTGCTCACGTGTGTTGGTATTCGGTAGGCTTTAATTACAGCTTCTGAGCACTATTTCATTAAATTGTTTTCACTGCCTTTGTTTTTTTTTTGTGGCGCCGAACGCAGCCGCATTTTTTTTCTTTTTTACTATTTCTTCACTTTTTTGTTGTTGTTTTGCCACAAGCAGCGCTTTCACGTTAATAGAGGCCACGCCCCTTTCTCTTGATGAGCCGCATCTAAAGAAAGGTCTGCGGCCGCTATTAAAGTGAAACAACGGCATAGGAGAGTTTTTAATAAAAAAAAAACATTTGTTTGTCCACTTGACAAACAAAAGCTTTTTTTGGGGTAAAAGAGCCATACCGCGCTTTCACTTTAATGGCTACCACGTTCCTTTCTTTAGACATAGCTAGTCTAAAGTAAAGGGCACGGCGTCTATTAACGTGAAAACGCAGCATGGGGCGCATGTAAACAAAAAATATTTGCAATGCAATAAGTCTTGCATTTGCGAGAATTTAAGCTATTGTCATTTACAATGACAATAGCTCAAACTCTCATAAATGCGAAACCTATTACATTGCAAATGTTCGTTTTATATTGCAGTGATAATTCATCAAGGCTAGTTTATAAGACTCTTTATCAACTAAATTATGGGAGGGACACCATAGCATCTCAAGCTTTTTGCAGAGGTTTTGTTCAGTGCGCAGCACGGGTGTATACCAAGGCACATGTATACCATGTCTGGAGTTAGAACAAGATTTTGTAGGGGCAATCTTGTCAAAAGCCAATATAGCAGTGAATGGTAGTCTGTTAGAGCTTTGTTAACATCAGAATATTCTAAAATTGGTGAGAGTTTGAATTCATTAGAAAAAGCAACAAGAGCAATTTTGCACCAGTGCACCTTGGGACATGTATAGCACGCTCTGGGCACAGCAGGGTCTGGCCAAAAAGTCATCACAGTACACCTGATTGATCGTGCACAGTTACACTGTGATTTTTGTTTTTTCAATTTGTTTTTCAGGACTTGAAAAAAAACCTAAAAAACAGGAAGGTGTGCTATTTTTTGTTTGAGGCAGTATCTGCCTTTCGGGGACCCCCCACTTTCTCCTGAGGGTTTAGGCAGGCATGTATGTAGGTGGCACTTGTATGACATGAACCTAGCTAAAAGGCTGTACAGGTCAAAGACAAGCATAAAGTGAACGAGTGATAGTAGAGGTAGCTGGTTTGTGGATTATGATTTTATTGTGATGTAGTAGTCTTTAAAGAGGCGCATCTTCAAATCTTTCCTAAATTGGAGCAGTGTTTGTGCCGTCCTGATGGATATGGAATGCTGTTCCAGATCCTTTGATGCATAAATGGAAAAAACCTTCTGATGCCTTCTTTTTTCTTTTTTACACTTCTTAGTCTGCCGCCTGATGGTGTCCCGGTTGCAGGTGTGCCGAGGACTACCACAGATGGTGAGCTTATCCGCATGATAAGCAGGGATGCTGCTCTTGATCGCTTTGTCAATTAGTCAGCTGGTTTTGAAGATGCTCTGGGCTGGTTAAGGGAGCCAATGGAGTTCCATCAGGATGTTGTGGTATGTGTATTTGAAGAGCAAACTATCACCTGCAAGAGTATCCTGGCGCTGACTAGGTGTTTGTGCTTATTCTTGCCAAGCCAGGTCTTCAGCTTCTTGCGGAACTCAAGAAACGAGGAGGCGGCTCTGATGTTTAATTGGACTTCATTCCACACTTTAAGGGATGATGTGATCATATTTCACCAGGCCCTGAAAGAGATGCTCTACAGCATGTAGAATGCCCTAAAGTGGGTACCAGTATTAAGTCTGGAAGGCTAGGAGCAGGGCGTTATCATTATCCAGATGGGAGAGCACGAGGACTTGTACAGCAGTTCTAAAGTCGCTTACTGGAAGAAATAGTTTCACTTTCTTTACAAGAGAGCGAAGGTACCAGGCTGTCTTTGTTCTTTTTGGCAATGTATTCCTTGAGAGTGAATAGATCTCCAGGATGAGTTAAAGTGACTTGGCACTTAAAGTTGGGGTTCAAAGCTGTTAGAGTTCATGTAATTGAGCCAGATTTGTACCAGTTATTATTCTTTCAAATTAAGAGTAATTCTGTCTTGATTGGGTTGAGCTTCATCTGCTGGACATCTAGGCCTGGATGATGTGCAGGAATTTTAGGAGAAAGTCAGGACAAGTGGGGTATTGTCTTGAATCGTTGCAGAAATCCAATTAAACAATTGTTTGGAAAAAGGCTGATGCCGATGGATCCAAGGACTTACAGAACGCTAAACTCTACTTCAATTAGCACAGACAGTTAAGTGCTGTACGGGACCAATCAAGGCCCTAATTATACTTTCACACGCCCTGAGGAAGCCCCAGGCCGGATGGCCATGTAGGGGGCGAAACACGTGTTGGCTGTCACCGGTCTTGGTCTTAACACTGAAAACTCGAATAGGAGTTATATCAAATAAAAACTTTCTCCAAACAATCGTTTAATTGGATTTCCTGACTTTCTCCTAAACTTTATGTCTCTAATGGTAACGGGGTCTCCCACTGTCGAGGACAAGTACATCACCCAGACTCTACTCAATTAAATACGGTTAGTACGGGATTGGGACCTATAACCCCCTCTTACCCTACAGATGTGCAGGAAGTGTTGTCTGAGGCACTGGATGTTCTTTAGTAAGGAAGACTTTCAAGGAGAATTTTGTAACATTGGCCTACTGGTGAATGTTGATGCTTATATTTGTTAGTAGAGCACCAAGCAGCTCCTTGTAGAGGTTACAAATGAGAGGGGACTGTAAGGAACCAGTGGCGGATGCCAACCAATTCAATTGTTGGGGCAAACAATTGAGGCACTGAAAAAACCCAGCAGTGCCGTTAGGCTTAACGGCAAAGCTCTCAATCGTGGGCCATTTTAAGCAGTTTATAAGGGGACATGATTGTGAACTCTGGAGTTGAGGCTAAAGTCACTGCGACTTTTCCACAGTGTCTGTCAGTAAATTAAAATACATTTAAAAAATAAGTAAAGGATTAACTTACCTTCTGCCTCTGTCCTTGGTACTCCTCAGTCTCATCATCAGTGGCTCCACCAGCACAGGCTCATAGAGCCTCAGCCAGCTCCCAACTTCCAAAGGAGATTCTGCTCTCATGCTGCACAGGCAGCATGACTGAAGCGCCAAGATAGACTGGAGAAGGATGCCTCGACGCTCCTTTAGGCACTGGGGGTCTGTGCTTACTCTCCAACCGGCTGTGGAGAGGTTTACACTGCACATGTCAAGCAGGCCAAA
This sequence comes from Triturus cristatus, assembly GCF_964204655.1. Taxonomy (NCBI): domain Eukaryota; kingdom Metazoa; phylum Chordata; class Amphibia; order Caudata; family Salamandridae; genus Triturus; species Triturus cristatus. Next base: position 584,654,705 of record NC_140591.1, on the reverse strand, counting down.
GTGACATGCACAGTGTAAAGTGATGGAGAGAGCACCATTTCCCTGCTGCAGTCAGAATCAGTGGCCCCGCCTCCAAACACTGTTCAGGCTGGGGGAATTGAAAAATAAAATGGTAATACATTTAATATATTACCATTTTATTTGTCACCTTTACGGCGCTGGCAGCGGGGGTGCGACGCTCCTCTGCCCTATAGAGGGGCTGCCACTGTAAGGAACCCTCTTGGAATCCACAGGTGATAGGGTCATGGCATTCTCTCGGTTGGTCACCAACCACTTATAATTCTTATTTGGTTGGATGCTCCGGAAACAAGCCTGCATGTACACATTTCTTTCATTAATAGGAGTGTTTCATTTATCTGAAGCCTCCAACTAATGTTCTAAAATGTCTAAAGTATTCGCATTTAAGCCTGCCTTCACAGTGTTAGGCCTCTAGAAACACTTAAGTAATGTCCCTGCAGAACAGAATTGTAATTTCAGATGTAACTTGTCTATCACTTTCTAGGAGTTATTATAAAAGATATTGAGCCTTAAAATAAGAGCTGCAAACATTAGTGATGATTCTAAAATGTGAGTAACCTTCTAAAATAACCACTGCCTTGAAAGCACTATCAAGGCAATGTGGCCATCAACAAAACGTATTCAGTAAATATGTTGTATGGGTTACTGACAAAGGGATTTAGCTGCGTGACAGTTGGGATAAGGTCAAAACTGGCACTTCCTTAGGCAGGGTTTAGAAGGGTGATCTTCTGCACAAGAGGTGAAGTATACTGGGAGGCAACATTGCAGCCTGAGGGTAGTGTTAGAAGAACAATGGTGCATGAGATGAGGCAGACCACTGTAGGATCACTGCACGATGTCTCGGCGATGTCCACTGGGTAGAACAGTATTAAAAGAGCAATGCAGAGATTAGAGTGGTTAGAACATAAATATAGGGCAAGACTAAACCGTAGAGTGCTGCTTGAATACTGAAGGTTGTTTGTAATCTGAATGTAGGGCACAGTGTAGATTAAGAGGACAAGTGAGATATAGCAGTGTTGGGAGAGTGTAAGGTGGGTTTATGGAACGACTTATTGAAAAAGTAGGGTTTACTGCAGGAAGAAATATATTTATTTATTTATTTGAAAGGTTTTATATAGCACTGGCTACACCCAGGGGTATCAGAGCACTTTACATGAGTATCAGACCATAGTTGAAGGTCACATCGTTACAAAGGTTACACAGTTTTAGAGCATAGCTACATAGTTACATGTTGGGTCGAGACAAACAATAAGGACATATACGTAAGGGAAAAAGCAGGCAAGGGGAGAGATTCAGGGGGTAGGAGCAGGGGAAGTTGACAGAGAATGAAGGAGGGAAAGAGGAGGGGGAGGGTGAGAGACATAACAAGAAAGAGGAGGGGAGGGTGACGGCGGCACAAAGCGGTAGACGAGTAATAGCTGCGTCCAAAGTCCAGTAAACTGTGATCCCAGGGGAAGTGTCATCATTCCCCCATCTCCGTTGCGAGAGGCTCCCTTTATGCAGTGGACTCTCAGAGAGGTCTCTGAGACTCCAAGGCCTATCTACTGGATCCTTCCCCAAAATGGGGAGAGGGAGTGCTTTGGCAAGGGGCGCCATACCATACCTCAACAGAGAGTGGCTCCCTTGGCGCTGTGGACTCTCTCAGAGGGATCACTGAGACTCCAGAGTATAAATACTGGATCTTTCCCCAACAAGGGGAGAAGGAGTGCTTAGTCAAAGGGCACAAGGGACAGGGGGCTAGGTGGCGTAGCAGGTAAGGGGAGAGAATCAGGGGAGAGGGGATAGGAGCAGAGGAAGTAGACAAAGAAAGAAAGAGGGAAAGCGGTGGGGGAGGGTGCGAGACAGAGCACGAAAGAGGAGGGGAAGGGTGATAGGGGCACAAACCGGTAGATGAGTAAAAGCTGCGTCCAAGGTCCGGTAAGCTGTGATCCCAGGGAAAGTGAAATCATTCCCACATCTCCGCTGCTTGAGGCTCCCTTTACGCAGTTGACTCTCTCAGAGGGGTCTCTGAGACTCCAAGGCCCACCCACTGGATCCTTCCCCAACAAGGGGAGAGGGAGTGCTTTGGCAAGGGGCACCATACCATACACCTCTACTGTGCGTGGCTCCCTTGACGCTGTGGACTCTCTCAGAGGGGTCACTGAGACTCCAGAGTATGAATATTGGATCTTTCCCCAACAAGGGGAGAAGGAGTGCTTAGTCAAAGGGCAACAAGGGACAGGGGGCTAGGAGGCGGGTCGGAACTGGCAGGTCAACAGAGGGGTAACAAATGGCAAAAGAAAAAAATCACATTAATTACAGAAAGAAAACACATTCAATACCAGGGTAAATTAGCGACCCAGAAAAAGACAGGATCCACGAAAGGCAGGGGTCAGGGAGAACAAAGGGAGGAAGTCAGCGAGTTGAAGAGTCCCACAAGGAAGAGATACAGATAGCAGAAAAGGAAATGTATACATTGTAGAGTCACTCAGGGGTGAGATGCAAACGGGAAAGCTCAGAATCACAAAATAGGGATATTAGGTACAAAGAACTACTACATATACTAGTGGTAAGAGTTGTAACTATGCAAATAGTAAATGTCACACGGACCGCAGGCGAGCAATGCCCACGCACGCATCAATCCAGAGCATTCACCTGATCTCGACGCATTGCTCAGAAGCATCCTGCGCTCAGGCTCCGCAAGATGCCTTGGAATCTCATCAGGCACGGGACTTTTTACTGCACCTCCAGCAGGATTGCTTCCCCTCAAGCGAGATGCTATGGACCGTCGAGCGGCGTGCTCCTTCAAACCTGACAAAGATGTCAAAGCTGCGCTCAGCAACTCCCCCAGGGATAAACACATCACCCCTCCGGCGCCCGGCACCAGCCATGTGCCAGTATCACAGCGGGGATCGGGTCCGAGAGTTTAGAGACAAGCGCGGCGGTCCTGCCGGCAGTGTTCATTCCAGTGCGGTGCCAGGTATTATCCTCATCAGCAGCAGGCCGGATCGGGCAGATCAGACCCTCTGTCCATCGGCATCACAGGATCTCGGCAGCGGGGAAGGGGAAGGTGGGATGTGCTCCTTACTTCTCACGGCGCGTCCGAGCCGGGTTCTTAACGCCGCCCCATCGTTCTGCAGGCAGACTCCGCATCCGAAGCCAGACTCTCAATGCAACCAGGGGCTTCGCACCTACCGAGCAGTAGAAATTACAACTGGGCAGTGCTTTTAAGGTGGAAAATTCCAGCTTTGTGGGTGTAACAGCAGGGGTGAAAATCCCAGCTCTGAAGGTGTCTTAAGAACCCAGCAGTGCTGCAAGGTAGACGTTACACTGCAGCGGTCCAGAGCCCAGATTTGGCAAAAGGGTGAACGCACAGAGGGGTAGTGCTTTAAGGTGGATAGGTAGTCTGCTAACAGCTTTATGGCTGCAGTACTACATTGGTGAGTACAGTATTTCTGGTAGGTGGGAGTTACCAGTGATGTATAGAGAGTACTGGGTTGGGGCAAAGTGATTTTAATAGCGCTGAAAAACGAGGACTGGAATCAGGAAAAATGCAGGGTTGCTGAGAACATGGCAATAGGTGCAGGATGAGTGTACTGCAGAATAAACAAAGGGAGAGAGTGGAGCATTGGTATTAGAGACTTCCCTCGGATCAATGTATAGTAAGGCATTCTTGTAGGATGTTGTTCAGGATTTTCGCTGGGTTGTGTGCACAATTTTCCATAGAATCACCGCACAGGGAAACAAAAGCTGAAGTGCAGTGTTGTTGCATTGTGATAATGTCAGTGTTGTAGGATGGCCTTGCAGAGGCAAAGCGCAGGCAGACGTGGCGGTGTGAAAAGTAGAGGGTTTCATATGCTATTACCACAGATGCACACTGTAGCAGGTCAACTGCAAGATTCCGGTTTGTCTTGTGTTATCCTGTTTGATGAATACGTGGTGCAGATATTGTGTGGAAATGTCTTAATCATCTGTAATAATGTTGATATATACTGTGTCAAGTTGGAAAACCAACAACAAAAAATATATATATATATTTTTTTCTTCTTTCTTTAAACATTTTTAAGTGATAGGGGGTGCTTTGCTCCACAAGCAGTGTCATCCTTTTGCCTTTAAAATCTAAACATATTATCACTATCCCAAAATGCTACATTGGTTTCTGTCCTGGAGGATTTTGCCATAAAGAGGACATAGGAATTTGGATGGTGTCCAACACAGTTTAATATTGTGCTAATTAGGGTCTGAGGTCTTACCACTGCAACGAGAGATCACCATTTAATCTTAAAAATACAGGTTGAGGGACCCAAGCTTCATAAGGGGTCTAAAGAGGAAGTAAAACGAAAAAGGTGACGGGGAGTGATGTGCAATGAGTTTGCAACATTTAAATCAGAAAAGCTAGTGGCTTACTTGAAAGGTGCCAGCAGGGCAACGTATTTGAAAATTGAGGTTATATTTGGGTGTGGTTCAAAAGATAGATGCTTAATGAAACCTTTCCCTATAGTCCTGTGACTCCCTGATATAACTAGCAAACTGAAGGTATGACATGAGCACTGGAGTTATAACTGAATCATTACGGTTCTTAAAATATTAAAATTGGCACTGAACTTTGCGTTAGAGGTTAGGCTTTGGGGGCATGCAACTCCTTATTTGTGTAAGTAAGCTGTGGTTATTTTCAATAAAAAAAGATTAGAGCCAGAAGAAATGTCTATACAGTCTTCAAACAGATCAGATCACCATATGGAAGGATTTTAGACACTAGGGCCTCAGGCAGAAGGATGGAAGGCTGTGGTGGAGAATCCGGTCTTGAAGCCTGAAGAACAGACCAGGACACCAGAGAACCTTCATGTGAGGCCTCTTTGAAATGTGTAAGGAGATCCAGGAACCACCCATGCTAGGCTATTTTTGAGTGACGGAATCATCTTTGTCTTGGTGTTTTTCAGTTTGATGATGACTCATTAGCAGTCATGGTGTGGGTGGATTTAGGGAATCACAAAGATCAGCTCATCAAACGAGCACTCCCTTTCGACACAGCTCTGTGGAAACTGGAAGCAAAGCCTGGTTATTTCCTGTAATCTTCATTTATAAATTAGTTAAGTTGGGGAACAGAACACTCTTGAGAAATGTTGCGCAGCACTGTTTAAAACCCAACCATGGTTATCTTGGAAGGTTCTACTTCCACATTTTACACACGCACAGCGAACAGCTTACATGATCCCGCTTGGTTTGTCCTTAGCTGAGACTCCATCCAACCGTTCAACAAAGTTCAGGATGTTCATTTTCCAGAAGAGCAGAGATTCGTAGTGCTCTTCATTCAGACGGATGAGAATTGGCATCTGGGTCTTGATACCGAGGCATGTTCCCTTGGTAACCCCGGGGCTCCCCAAAGTGAACTCTTGAAACAGCGTCAGGCCCTAAATTTACTAGCACCGTGCACAGCAGCAGCAGGGGATGTCCTTGTCCCCATCATAAGGCTTCCTGAAGGGTGCTGCGGAATACTGGTGATAGTATTTCAACTATACTGAGAGGTTATTTATTCTGGAACCTAATTAATCTCAGGTGACATACAATTAGACCAATTCCAATAATAAGGATAACTTCAAAATCCTTTTCATATCCTACACGTGATCCAGAATCACCACTGAGTGCCCCTTCATAAAAAGCTAACTTTAATCAATCAATCAATCAGTAATCTTATAAAGCGCAAATACTCACCCATGAGGGTCTCAAGGCGCTTTAACAAGAGGTGCAGGCTAGACGAGGCAAAAGCTCCAGAAAATCAAAACACAAACGACTCCACAGGCCCTCCAACACTAGGTAACTTTCTCCTAAGAGACATCAGGCCCTCTAACCTTTCTGTCAACGTACCATAATGCTGTCAAAAGCCACATTTTTGTCACAGTTTCTCTCTTGATTCCCTTGCACTAAGCTATGCTTTTCGATATATGCCTGCTGTTTTAACTTGCACATTGCTCTAAGATGAATAAGGTGTGCTACAAATATTGCAGTAAATGAATAAAAAGCAGGAAATTGTGCAAGAGACTATTTAGTCCTGTCAACACACAGCCTGAAATACCCCAGTCTCCGGTTCATGCACCCAGCGGCATCAACTAACCAACATAGCCCTTCACCTGTGTTTGTAAACAACTGCAAAGGTGGAATGCACTTGCACTTACCTGACTTGCTTTTCAAGCTGCAAAACTCGCTCATTCTGGGAACTGATCTGAGCATCCCGCTGACGGACAGACTCAATGAGGTATCTGTATGGTTGCTGTGCTTCATTCAACAAGGAGTTCGCTCTGTCAAGCTACAAATGACAAAAATGTTTCTTTTCAAAAAGTGTTCACACCAATGACCAATGCAGAACTTGCATCGTTTTTATATTTTATCAATTATTTTGCTTTTTAGGCATATCAACAATCGGCCCACAACACGTTCACCCCACTACGTGGCAAAAATATTTCAGTCCTCTTTATACAAGTGCATAGTTTTCTGTTATTACTCTAACTCTATCTGCAAAGGAAGGCATAAAAGACATTTTTCTGTTTTATGAAGTCCAAGCAAGTCACTTTCTGGTTACTTTGCAGGACCGTATGTGGTGGCCAGAGGTTCTTCTAAGCAAGGATGTCGCTTTTAGGATAGGCAGTGTGTGCACTGTCTGGTCCCTTGTGGTGAAGAAGAGCCTCGCTGCATTATTTAGGACTCGCGTTTCATCAGGTCCCTAATGAGGATGGCTAGATTGGTCTAGGGAGGTGGCCAAGTTGCAGAAAGCTCTCAAAGGAGGTTCTGCCTATACAGTGGTAGTAGATCGTCTGGATTGTCGTAGCAAGGGAGCATGGGTGAGTTGTAGAGGGGTCAGTTCCCAGGTAGTCCAACCATATACAATAGTACATTTTAACATTGGACATACGGTCTAATTTTAACATCAATTGGCAGACGTTTAGTGTGCTAATGTGGTACAAGACACACCGTCACCATACTGAACAAGGGAGGCTTGATATATTTGGAGATCCATGCCTCCAAGATCTATGTCATGAAAACAGGTTTCTCCTCATCTGCTTAGCAGACTCCTGCAGGTACGGCAGAAGCTGCCTTGCAGACAAAATGCGTCAAGGTAAGTCTACCAAGCAACACTGGTGTAATTGTCAGTAGAAACGAGGGCACTGGAAATTAACCCCCCAAAGCTGAAAGTACATTTGCACTACTCACATTATAAAGCTCTCTCCCCTGCTGCAAATTTTCTTCGCATTACGGGAGAAATTAAATGGGATTTTTGGTAGGATTGCACAGAGGTGAGAGTATTGAAACTTTTGAACCACAATGTTCCAATTGAGAGGCCAGTGTGACGCAACGTCCAGCAGTATACCTACTGCCAAAATGATTTCCTGATGTCTGAGCGACTTACCTCACCCATGCCTTAGGTATTCCGTATTAGGCAATATACAAAGTAGAATATTTTTAAAAATATGTAAAAGTTATTAAGGCTGGCAGGCTGTCAAGCCTATTTGCAGGTTATTTATCAAAAGTGTAATTTTCTGGTTTACTGGGTACATTGGCCAACAGGATGCATATTTATTCAGATACTTAATGGATAGGACAACTTTTTTGTGAGTGTCTAAGATGGTGTGATCATAAGAATCCACCTATCTAGTAGTTATCAGAAGAGTTTTTCAAAACATATACCTATCTGCATGCTAAATCCTACAGAAGAATGGCTCTCTTGCACCATTTGGCTATTGTCTCCCTCATTTTAAGTCTATCCTCCAGGATAGTCGTATCAGTGTGCACCTCACAATATGCTATAACAAGCATTTTCAATGCAATAGGTCACGCAATTGCAGGATTTTAAGCTATTGGCACTGTAAATGATAATGCCTTTTATGTATGTGTTTTTTTTCAAAGCAAAACATATATAAAAGGCATTGTCATTTCTAATGCTCATAGCTCAAACTCTCGCAAATGTGAGACCACTTTATTGGTGACAGCGCTCCTTTCTTTAGACTGTACTCACTGTATTCAGGTTACAGTGAGCAACGTCTAAAGAAAGGGGTGCACCCAACATTAAAGTGAAAGCAAGTATGGGGCACTTTTACACAAAGTGTAAAAATAAAGAAAGAAAGAAAGCTTTTATAGAGCGACTGCTAAAGTAAAAGCGGTTGCGCTGTAACATAAATAAATAAGTGCATCCGCTAAAGTGAAAGCGGACCGCACCATAAATTATATAATTAAATGAGCGCAGCCACTATAGTTAAAGCGGACTGCGTTGGAAATTTAAAAAAACATGACTAATAAGAATATAAACGGTGGCGGTGTGCTGCGACGTTGTGCGTGGAATGGGGAAGATCATTAAAGAAAATAGTGCTTACCGACTAGATAAAGCGGACCGTGTAAGAACACAAGTAAAAAGTCCAGTCGTTATGGTGCTCGCTGTATTCAGGTTACAGTGAGCAATGCCTAAAGAAAGGGGCGCTGCCAACATTAAACTGAAAGCACGTATGGGGCGCTTTTACACAAAGTGTAAAATTAAAGAAAGAAAGAAAGATTTTGTAGCGTGGCTGCTAAAGTGAAAGCGGTTGCGCTGTAAATTAAATAAGTGCAAAAACAACAGTTGATGGACAGAATGCAGAACAATGTCATACATTCACCCCAGTACAGAGATCTGGGCCTAAACTCATCGTTTTTTTGCTCACCATGCCATCCCAGTTTGAACCCAGCCATATGCAAATCAGTCTTGACCCTGTGCCTCATGGGAACAGTCCAGCCCGAACTGCCAAGCCAGGTCCTCCCTGGACTGGATCCAAGCATCCTAGGACCGGTTTCAGGGTTTCACCCCTCTTCAGGCAGGATAGCTTGATTCCAGCGGCATGGAGAGCACGGGACTCACATCTGAGCATACCTGTCCCACTCGGGGTGACAAATGCAAAAACAACAGTTGATGGACAGAATGCAGAACAATGTCATACATTCACCCCAGTACAGAGATCTGGGCCTAAATCCATCGTTTTTTTGGTCACCATGCCATTCCAGTTTGAACCCAGCCATATGCAAATCAGTCTTGACCCTGTGCCTCATGGGAACAGTCCAGCCCGAACTGCCAAGCCAGGTCCTCCCTGGACTGGAACCAAGCATCCTAGGACCGGTTTCGGGGTTTCACCCCTCTTCAGCCAGGATAGCTTGATTCCAGCAGCATGGAGAGCACGGGACTCACGTCTGAGCATACCCATCCCACTCGGAGTGACAAATGCAAAAACAACAGTTGATGGACAGAATGCAGAACAATGTCATACATTCACCCCAGTACAGAGATCTGGGCTTAAATCCATCGTTTTTTTGCTCACCATGCCATTCCAGTTTGAACCCAGCCATATGCAAATCAGTCTTGACCCTGTGCCTCATGGGAACAGTCCAGCCCGAACTGCCAAGCCAGGTCCTCCCCTAAATAAGCGCGGCCGCTAAAGTGAAAGCGGACCACGCTGTAAATTAAATTATTAAATGAGCGCAGCCGGTATAGTTAAAGTGGACACGCTGGGAATTTAACAATACATGACTAATAATAATATGAAAGGTGGCGGTGTGCTGCGAAGTTGTGGGTGGAATAGGGAAGATCATTTTAAAAAATAGTGCTCACCGACTAGATAAAGCAGACCGTGTAAGAACACAAGTAAAAAGTCCAGTTGTTATGGGAGGTTACAAATGCAGACAAGGCAGTACTAAGGAGGAACTACTAAGTCTATTCATGAGTGAAAAGCAGCGATTTTGAAAGGACAGTAACAGGAGCCAATTGAAAAGATGGGCAGGAAATGGGTGGAGCTTCTATGCCATACCTCAATACAGCATGCTTCACAGAGCAGCACATGTGTTGCCCAGGCTCAACCTAAAAATGGCATGTATTCCTCGACAGTCCCAAATATCTTCTGCCTCTGTTTCAAGAATGCTGGGGCGGCCTTCTCTCTTGGTTTCAACTAGGCCAGTGTCTATGCAAGTAAACCCTATTTCTATTTACTTTGAGGATGGATTTTATGCACTTTAATTCATGATTCATTTATCCTCTTTGCTGCTATTGTTCTCCCCATGCTGTTATTAGCATCTTCAATTTGATTTAGGCCAGTGTCTATGCAAGTAAACCCTATTTCTATTTACTTTGAGGATGGATTTTATGCACTTTAATTCATGATTCATTTATCCTCTTTGCTGCTATTGTTCTCCCCATGCTGTTATTAGCATCTTCAATTTGATTTAGGTTTGCTGTATGGATTAAGCTACATCAACCTGTGCGACTACACAATGATCTTCAGGAGGTTGGACCTTTCATTAGTGTCTGTATGTTTCTTTGTATAGTTGTGCCTCTATTTCTAGTAAAATAGTGAATAAACAGATAACATCTTAGACATATTAGACTTTGGTTCACAGGTCCAAATCTATATTGCACCATTAACACTATCCCAGTGTACGTATTGTTTACTATAGCGCATAAACAAATATTATGGCCTATGCATCACTTCCAGAAAGGATCACAAGTCATTGGAATCAACCAGTATAGTGGAAATTTGTTTAGAAATGGAAGGCTCTTACCAACCATGTAATCAATTGCCCAAATATGCAAGATCAGAAATGTTCTCATTAGGCAGAATTACTCTTCATCTGTATAGACAAAATCAAGCAGGTGTCAATTCAGTATGGATGCAAAATCATGGGCATACATTTTAATACCCATGTTTAAGAGTGTTGGGGTGTGTGCATGGAAGAAGAACAAGTAGTTTATGAAGGGAAAGAATGCTCAAGGAGATTCAATAGTGTAGAGACACTGAGAACACATTAAGGCCTGGCATGGGAGACTACCAGGGAACAGCAGCCCTGCTGTAAAGGGAATATACACTGATGAGCCTACAGGCAATGAAACATAAATCATATAGAAGGGAGAGGTATCTAGGGCTCCTGGAAGATGAAAGGGAATGGGTGGAACATTTGAGAAGTGTTAGCATGTTTGATGTATACGTGGCGCAGATACAATGTAGAAATGTATAGTCTCTCTATCCCAAAACACTATATTGGATTCTGTACTGGAAGATTTGGCCACAAAGAGGCCATGGGAATTATGATGATGTTGTACACGGTGGTGTTAATAATAAGAACAAATTACCTGGTGCTGACGGCCGCCTAGAGCTCCTCTGCTTCCACTTCCTGGTCCCAGCAGTCCTTGTACCAGCATTAGAGACTCCCCATCCAACCCCGGCACTGCTCTCAAGCATGAGAGCAGCGTGTGGATTGGCCTGAGTCAAGTCTCGCTCAGGCACAGGGAGTCTATGTTGTTTCTCCAACCCAGCTGTGCAATACAGCCCAGTTGGAGAAACCGAAGTATACATGCTAGTTTGGATGGCCTAAGACAGCCGGCCACACTGACATGTGCACATACCGCTCCTCTTCCCACCTCCCATGGCCCGGACCGCCCCTTCCTGTACATAATGGCTCAATCAGCAGCTGAAAAATAAAATATTAAAATATTGTTTTATTTCTCAGCTGCTCGCTCTGAGCCAGTGGGGCAACGCTCCTCCGCCATTGCGGAGGAGCCGCCCTTGTTTCTTTGCAAGTTTGTTAAGTTGGGGAACGGAGCTCTCTTGAGAAATGTTGTCCAGGCCTGTTGTTTAGAAACCAACCATGGTTATCTTGAAAGATTCTGCTCAAAGGTTTGCCTCCACTTTTTACACACTGCAAAAGTAAACAGCTACCATGTTACAAGTCAGTGCCAGGTTTGAAATTAATCAACAGGGTCCTCAACCTTGTCCCTCCTCCTTTGTTTCATCTCTTAAGTGCTGAGGTTTCCCCACCTCATTGCGGAACCCTTTTTCATATTCGGTTTTAGTTTGTTCTTTCTTGCATTTCTTCCACGTAAAATATCCTGGCCACATTTTTGCCCTTTGTTTTCGGCATGTTGGGCATACTAAAAGTACCATTGGTTAGCAGCTTGCCTTGGGGGAATCAAGAAAATGGACAAAATGTAATAACGTTTTTTTCTGGAAAAACTAGAAAATGGTGCAGCTCAAGAAACTCTGTGGGGTTTGTCTTAAATTTGGCATCAACAAAAGGTATGCTGTGGTAATATCACCCTGTTCCCAGCTTTCTGAAATAGGCAAAATAGGCAGTGTTAGGGGGGGGGGGGGGGGGGGGGGGGAATATATTTTTCCATCATAGTTTTAGCGAAGGGGAATTCAATATTTCCAATTTCTGCAGTTTCTACATACTTCTAGTCAATGGCAAAAAAGAGGTGAGAAGTAAACAAAATTCTGAACTAACTCAGAAAATATTTGTGTAGATCGAGCAAGGTTTTCCTACAGAAACTAATGTTGAAATCAAAAGGCAATGAAAATAAGTAAGCAAAAAATGGAAGCAGCTGTTCTTGCACCTCTCCCAATAAAAACAGCCCTGGTGACAGGAAGGGCCTCAAAACGCAACATGGAGACTGCAAGATTTTATCCTGGAATTTCAATATTTTATGGAAGTACAAGCAGTGTTTGGGCCCAGTTTCAGCCTACATCCATGGAAATCTACCACACCAGACATTTCAGAAAAAGTACACACCTAGAGGAGCCGAGGGTGGAGTGACTTAGATGAATACTCCCACTTTTACTTATCCAGAATGTCCTGCAATCACCAAACGTTAACAAAATCACAGATTTTATACACTTTTCTGAGAGAGAACGGTTCAGAGTCTGTAGGGATCGCCAAAAGTCCAAACCCTCAGCTCCCACACTTCTCCCAATAAAATAGTACAATTTGTGGGAAGGCACGTCGGCCGCAGCAGGAAAGTTCCCAAAACACAATAAGGCTCCATCAAGAATTTCCCCTGGAATTTTAATGTGTCTGGGGATGTGGGTAGCTGGGGTATTTGAGACCAGGTTTGGCTGGCACACAGGATCCACACAAGTCACACCATCCAGGATGCCTTTAGGTCTCAAGGTTTAGTCAAATGCCTATGGTTGGTAGGGCACCCTGGGTGCCAGCTGACCCACAGCCCAAATACTGCAGTCATTCCCCATGGCAACAGAGAGGAAATTGGGATTCCTTTGGGGGTAGGTTTGAAATATGGGCTAGCTGAGAGAGAATAAACCACCCATTTTGCCTACCCTTGAGGACAGAAATTATTTATGGTGTCCGCGGGATGGGGCTAGCACGAAGACTGTCAAGAACCCAATCCCACTACTTTTCTCAGGACACCTGTATCAAAAAAAACAATTAGGGTCTTGATTACATATTGAATGCACTGTAATTGTTTATGCAGCAGCAGGCCTTTAATAGGGGCACCTGGCACAGACAGGGACAGTGCACTCGATTGCAACAAAAAACATTAAGGTGAAATCACAGCTCCATCTTTCACGGGAGGTGGGTCAGCCTCTCTTTGAAGAGGGGAAAAGGCTTGTGCAGCATTAATGTTCCTGCTTGCATGGGGATGCCAGGGGAATCCCTTGGACCCTCATGCTCACCACCCAAGGGGCCCACTGGCTATGCACCACCTCTATGTGGCAGAGTCTGTATGCCCCTTGATAGTTTTTTTTTGCCTCTGTGCTTGCAACTAATACGGTGCTGGTGTAAAGGCAAAGAGATGCCTCATTTGCATGAGGTCATGCCTACATGAAAATGAAGGAATGCCCCTTTGTGATCGCTTTGATACAAGATGGGAACTGCAGCCTCTTCTGTAATACCAAAGCGGACGGGGGTGACTAGTGCACTTCTAATACCCACCACCGACCTGCCAGTTTTTTCCTAGAAGTCCATTGAGGGGAAATCCCCAAGACTGAGGGGAAATCCCCAAGTCTGTTTAGGCTCCAGTGTTGAGGGGTGTGGCCCGATGCCAAAGCAAGCCTCCCCACACTCCTTTATTTTAATAATTCAACCTAGTATCTATTGTGCCTTCTGCCCCCATGGAAAGGGAGGATCAGGGGTAAAACCCTTAATCTAGCCCCCAGGTGGGCAGAAAAAAATTGTTGGGTTTCAGGGATGGGGACGGCCCTCCTTTGGCGATCTCCGAGAAGGGGTTCGCTAGGGAGAGGTATAATTGGAAAGCAGAGATCAGCGCTTGGGGACTGAGCTGCACACCAAGCATTGAACAGATCCTTTCATTTTCACTTCTATAGTTAAGCCAGTGCACCAGCATGCCATGGGCACTGAGCGTCTCTCACAAAAAGGCCTCAGGCTGCTGAGGAAACTCTTCAGAAAATAAACGAGTATCTACTCATTATGCAATGCACGGTGGGTTAATAATATCCCCTGCTAAGTTAAAAAAAAAAAAACACCAGTAATTAAGAATCTTAATTCTCCAGGTCTCTCAATGTACATTGTCCCCATGGCTAAACAGACTAGGTATGAGGACTGTGAGTTTGGTTTATTTTAACTGAAAAACCATCAACTACAACATTTCATACGTCATCAGAACACCAGGAAGTACTTCCTTCCAACACTGGTTGCCATCTTTCATTTTGATCAAACATGTATATCAGTTTTAAATTTACAGGGCACTGAACTAAGCCCTAGAAGAAGCGCATATTGGCATTATTTTGTGGTGAAATTAACATGACTTCTCCAGATCTTTTAAATAGCAACCACTCCATGCTAGAATGTCACCCGTCTACTGAACACACCCTGTTACATAATGTGCAAGATCAACTTAAAATGGAATTTATAGAGAAACTCCTAGAACAGCAGGAATGCTAGAGCTGCCCACAGATCAGAACAAACTTTATTTACGAGTCCTACTAGTAACATTAAAATGAAGAGGGCTTAAGGCTTAACCATCAGGTCTTTTGCAGATATGTTTTAGCATTTTTGTATGACTCACATAGGGACACACATCTTCCTGCTGCTGGTAGATTACATCCATGCCCAAATGTGGAAGCAGGTTTGCACGTAAAGAGTCACAAAGCCACTCGCCAATAATCCAAGTCAGCTTGACTGACTGTTTCATGCAGAGAAGAGACAAAGTTTCTTTTGTTTTGTTGGTGGTCTTAGATAAGAGGGTTCATGAACAAAGATCAAGTTATTTTGCGCATTACTAATGATACTAGAGACACTGCTGAAATAGTCTCACATTTCGATGAGTAGTTAGAACAATAAAAATGTATACAGCCAATTAGTATCAGGAAAATTATCCAGTGCAGTTCTTGACTGCATCCCTATAGAAAAAGACATTTTGTCTGGACAGATGAACACCTCTCATCGTGACATAAGACTTTCCCAAGTAGTGTGCTGCAAATGGCTCTTAAATAGTGAATTTGTAGGACTAGAATTAAGAAGCCCCAGAACCTAAATTAACCTAAAAGCTGTCTGCAAGGCTTGTTGGTCTGTCTAAATCAAGGCTGATCATATACATAAATGATGGTAAATTAATATATTCTTCCTTTTGAGATATGCTGCTCCCACTTCAATGCATAAACAAGCATTGGCATAGCCAATAGGTCTTGCCTTTGGGGCCTTATAAGTGTTTAGCCAGAGCTATTGACTTTGCCAATGTCTTTAAGCTGTGCTGTAGAGAAGTGTGGCTGCTGTGCAGCATGCTGAAAAGTTTTAATAAAAAAGTGTCAGAAGCATTTTTGTTACCTGATATATAACCAAGAAGGCATTATGTACAACTGAACGGCCATATTAAAAAAAGTATTTACAATATAAAATGTCCTCAGTTTTCTTTTGTTCTTGCAATGCTGGCAACTTGTTTCTGCCTATTCCAATGGTTGTTTGTTAAAGCTTTTTTATGAAGGGGCATAAACAATCGGAGGGTGAAGGTTGGTAACTAGTACCTGTATTATGACACTAGCAGCGGCTAGACGCTAGGGGAGAATCAACAGATGCCAGATTACGAGAGCAGACTGAGATGGTGCTGAGGTGGTGCTGAGTGATGCTGAGGAGGTGGTGGTGGTGGTGGTGGTGGTGGTGGTGACTGGTGCTGAGACGATGCTGATGTGATGCTGAATGATACTCAGGTCTTGCTGAGTGTTGATGATGTGGTGGTGTACTAGTGCAAAGGCGATGCTGAGTGATATTGTTGTGGCACTGAGTGATGCTGTGGTGGCCCTGAGGGATGCTGTGGTGGCCCTGAGGGATGCTGCGGTGGCCCTGAGGGATGCTGCAGTGGCCCTGAGGGATGCTGCAGTGGCCCCGAGGGATGCTGCAGTGGCCCCGAGGGATGCTGTGGTAGCCCCGAGGGATGCTGTGGTAGCCCTGAGTGATGCTGTGGTAGCCCTGAGTGATGCTGTGGTAGCCCTGAGTGATGTTGTTGTGGCCCTGAGTGATGCTGTGGTGGCGCTGAGTGATGCTGTGGTGGCGCTGAGTCATGCTGTGGTGGCGCTGAGTCATGCTGTGGTGGCGCTGAGTCATGCTGTGGTGGCGCTGAGTCATGCTGTGGTGGCGCTGAGTCATGCTGTGGTGGTGTTCAGTGATATTGTTTTGGCACTGAGTGATGCTGTGGTGGTGTTCAGTGATATTGTTGTGACACTGAGTGATGCTGTGGTGGCCCTGAGTGATGCTGTGGTAGACTGCGGTGGCACTGAGTGATGCTGTGGTGGCCCTGAGTGATGCTGTGGTGGCCCTGAGTGATGCTGTGGTGGCCCTGAGGGATGCTGTAGTGGTGCTGAGTGATGCTGTTGTGGCACTGAGTGATGCTATGGTGGCCCTGAGGGATGCTGTGGGGGCCGTGAGGGATGCTGTGGGGGCCCTGAGGGATGCTGCGGGGGCCCGGAGGGATGCTGCGGGGGCCCGGAGGGATGCTGCGGTGGCCCGGAGGGATGCTGCGGTGGCCCGGAGGGATGCTGCAGTGGTGTTGAGTGATGCTGTGGTGGCTCTGAGTGATGTTGTTGTGGCCCTGAGTGATGCTGTAGTGGCCCTGAGTGATGCTGTGGTAGACTGCGGTGGCACTGAGTGATGCTGTGGTGGTACTGAGTGATGCTGTGGTGGCCCTGAGTGATGCTGTGGTGGCACTGAGTGATGCTGTGGTGGCGCTGAGTGATGCTGTGGTGGCCCTGAGTGATGCTGTGGTGGCCCTGAGTGATGCTGTGGTCGCGCTGAGTGATGCTGTGGTGGCGCTGAGTGATGCTGTGGTGGCGCTGAGTGATGCTGTGGTCGCGCTGAGTGATGCTGTGGTGGCGCTGAGTGATGCTGTGGTACCGTTGAGTGATGCTGTGGTGGCGTTGAGTGATGCTGTGGTGGCGTTGAGTGATGCTGTGGTGGCGTTGAGTGATGCTGTAGTGGCGCTGAGTGATGCTGTAGTGGCGCTGAGTGATGCTGTGGTGGCCCTGAGTGATGCTGTGGTCGCGCTGAGTGATGCCGTGGTCGCGCTGAGTGATGCTGTGGTGGCGCTGAGTGATGCTGTGGTGGTGTTCAGTGATATTGTTGTGGCACTGAGTGATGCTGTGGTGGCCCTGAGTGATGCTGTGGTAGACTGCGGTGGCACTGAGTGATGCTGTGGTGGTACTGAGTGATGCTGTGGTGGCCCTGAGTGATGCTGTGGTGGCACTGAGTGATGCTGTGGTGGTGCTGAGTGATGCTGTGGTGGCCCTGAGTGATGCTGTGGTGGCGCTGAGTGATGCTGTGGTGGCGCTGAGTGATGCTGTGGTGGTGTTCAGTGATATTGTTGTGGCACTGAGTGATGCTGTGGTGGCCCTGAGTGATGCTGTGGTAGACTGCGGTGGCACTGAGTGATGCTGTGGTGGTACTGAGTGATGCTGTGGTGGCCCTGAGTGATGCTGTGGTGGCCCTGAGTGATGCTGTGGTGGCCCTGAGTGATGCTGTGGTGGCCCTGAGTGATGCTGTGGTGGCCCTGAGTGATGCTGTGGTGGCGCTGAGTGATGCTGTGGTGGCGCTGAGTGATGCTGTGGTGGCGCTGAGTGATGCTGTGGTGGCGCTGAGTGATGCTGTGGTGGCGCTGAGTGATGCTGTGGTGGCGTTGAGTGATGCTGTGGTACCGTTGAGTGATGCTGTGGTGGCGTTGAGTGATGCTGTGGTGGCGCTGAGTGATGCTGTGGTGGCGCTGAGTGATGCTGTGGTGGTGTTGAGTGATATTGTTGTGGCACTGAGTGATGCTGTGGTGGACCTGAGGGATGCTGTGGTGGTGCTGAGTGATGCTGTGGTGGTGTTGAGTGATATTGTTGTGGCACTGAGTGATGCTATGGTGGCCCTGAGGGATGCTGTGGGGGCCGTGAGGGATGCTGTGGGGGCCCTGAGGGATGCTGTGGGGGCCCTGAGGGATGCTGTGGGGGCCCTGAGGGATGCTGCGGGGGCCCGGAGGGATGCTGCGGTGACCCGGAGGGATGCTGCGGTGACCCGGAGGGATGCTGCGGTGACCCGGAGGGATGCTGCGGTGGCCCTGAGGGATGCTGCAGTGGTGTTGAGTGATGCTGTGGTGGCTCTGAGTGATGTTGTTGTGGCCCTCAGTGATGCTGTGGTGGCCCTGAGTGATGCTGTGGTGGCCCTGAGTGATGCTGTGGTGGCCCTGAGTGATGCTGTGGTGGCCCTGAGTGATGCTGTGGTGGCCCTGAGTGATGCTGTGGTGGCGCTGAGTGATGCTGTGGTGGCGCTGAGTGATGCTGTGGTGGTGTTGAGTGATATTGTTGTGGCACTGAGTGATGCTGTGGTGGCCCTGAGTGATGCTGTGGTAGGCTGCGGTGGCACTGAGTGATGCTGTGGTGGTGCTGAGTCATGCTGTGGTGGCCCCGAGTGATGCTGTGGTGGCACTGAGTGATGCGGTGGCCCTGAGGGATGCTGCGGTGGCCCTGAGGGATGCTGCAGTGGTGTTGAGTGATGCTGTGGTAGTCCTGAGTGATGCTGTTGTGGCCCTGAGTGATGTTGTTGTGGCCCTGAGTGATGCTGTGGTGGCCCTGAGTGATGCTGTGGTGGCCCTGAGTGATGCTGTGGTGGCCCTGAGTGATGCTGTGGTGGCCCTGAGTGATGCTGTGGTAGGCTGCGGTGGCACTGAGTGATGCTGTGGTGGTGCTGAGTCATGCTGTGGTGGCACTGAGTGATGCGGTGGCCCTGAGGGATGCTGCGGTGGCCCTGAGGGATGCTGCAGTGGTGTTGAGTGATGCTGTGGTAGCCCTGAGTGATGCTGTGGTAGTCCTGAGTGATGCTGTGGTGGCCCTGAGTGATGCTGTGGTGGCCCTGAGTGATGCTGTGGTAGGCTGCGGTGGCACTGAGTGATGCTGTGGTGGCCCCGAGTGATGCTGTGGTGGCACTGAGTGATGCGGTGGCCCTGAGGGATGCTGCGGTGGCCCTGAGGGATGCTGCAGTGGTGTTGAGTGATGCTGTGGTAGCCCTGAGTGATGCTGTGGTAGTCCTGAGTGATGCTGTTGTGGCCCTGAGTGATGTTGTTGTGGCCCTGAGTGATGCTGTGGTGGCCCTGAGTGATGCTGTGGTGGCCCTGAGTGATGCTGTGGTGGCCCTGAGTGATGCTGTGGTAGGCTGCGGTGGCACTGAGTGATGCTGTGGTGGTGCTGAGTCATGCTGTGGTGGCCCCGAGTGATGCTGTGGTGGCACTGAGTGATGCGGTGGCCCTGAGGGATGCTGCGGTGGCCCTGAGGGATGCTGCGGTGGCCCTGAGGGATGCTGTGGTGGCCCTGAGTGATGCTGTGGTGGCCCTGAGTGATGCTGTGGTGGCCCTGAGTGATGCTGTGGTGGCCCTGAGTGATGCTGTGGTGGCGCTGAGTCATGCTGTGGTGGCGCTGAGTCATGCTGTGGTGGCGCTGAGTCATGCTGTGGTGGCGCTGAGTGATGCTGTGGTGGTGTTCAGTGATATTGTTGTGGCACTGAGTGATGCTGTGGTGACCCTGAGGGATGCTGTGGTGGTGCTGAGTGATGCTGTGGTGGTGTTGAGTGATGCGGTGGCCCTGAGGGATGCTGCGGTGGCCCTGAGGGATGCTGCGGTGGCCCTGAGTGATGCTGTGGTGGCCCTGAGTGATGCTGTGGTGGCCCTGAGTGATGCTGTGGTGGCCCTGAGTGATGCTGTGGTGGCCCTGAGTGATGCTGTGGTGGCGCTGAGTCATGCTGTGGTGGCGCTGAGTCATGCTGTGGTGGCGCTGAGTGATGCTGTGGTGGCACTGAGTGATGCTGTGGTGACCCTGAGGGATGCTGCGGTGGCCCTGAGGGATGCTGCGGTGGCCCTGAGTGATGCTGTGGTGGCCCTGAGTGATGCTGTGGTGGCCCTGAGTCATGCTGTGGTGGCGCTGAGTCATGCTGTGGTGGCGCTGAGTGATGCTGTGGTGGTGTTCAGTGATATTGTTGTGGCACTGAGTGATGCTGTGGTGACCCTGAGGGATGCTGTGGTGGTGCTGAGTGATGCTGTGGTGGTGTTGAGTGATATTGTTGTGGCACTGAGTGATGCTGTGGTGGCCCTGAGGGATGCTGTGGGGGCCGTGAGGGATGCTGTGGGGGCCGTGAGGGATGCTGCGGTGGCCCGGAGGGATGCTGCAGTGGTGTTGAGTGATGCTGCAGTGGTGTTGAGTGATGCTGCAGTGGTGTTGAGTGATGCTGTGGTGGCTCTGAGTGATGTTGTTGTGGCCCTGAGTGATGCTGTGGTGGCCCTGAGTGATGCTGTGGTGGCCCTGAGTGATGCTGTGGTGGCCCTGAGTGATGCTGTGGTGGCCCTGAGTGATGCTGTGGTGGCCCTGAGTGATGCTGTGGTGGCCCTGAGTGATGCTGTGGTGGCCCTGAGTGATGCTGTGGTGGCCCTGAGTGATGCTGTGGTGGCCCTGAGTGATGCTGTGGTGGCCCTGAGTGATGCTGTGGTGGCCCTGAGTGATGCTGTGGTGGCGCTGAGTGATGCTGTGGTGGCACTGAGTGATGCTGTGGTGGCACTGAGTGATGCTGTGGTGGCGCTGAGTGATGCTGTGGAGGTGTTGAGTGATATTGTTGTGGCACTGAGTGATGCTGTGGTAGGCTGCGGTGGCACTGAGTGATGCTGTGGTGGTGCTGAGTCATGCTGTGGTGGCCCCGAGTGATGCTGTGGTGGCCCCGAGTGATGCTGTGGTGGCACTGAGTGATGCGGTGGCCCTGAGGGATGCTGCGGTGGTGTTGAGTGATGCTGTGGTAGCCCTGAGTGATGCTGTTGTGGCCCTGAGTGAGGCTGTTGTGGCCCTGAGTGATGCTGTGGTGGCCCTGAGTGATGCTGTGGTGACCCTGAGTGATGCTGTGGTGACCCTGAGTGATGCTGTGGTAGGCTGCGGTGGCACTGAGTGATGCTGTGGTGGTGCTGAGTGATGCTGTGGTGGTGTTCAGTGATATTGTTGTGGCACTGAGTGATGCTGTGGTGGCCCTGAGTGATGCTGTGGTAGGCTGCGGTGGCACTGAGTGATGCTGTGGTGGTGCTGAGTGATGCTGTGGTGGCCCTGAGTGATGCTGTGGTGGCGCTGAGTGATGCTGTGGTGGCTCTGAGTGATGCTGTGGTGGCGCTGAGTGATGCTGTGGTGGCGCTGAGTGATGCTGTGGTGGCGCTGAGTGATGCTGTGGTGGCGCTGAGTGATGCTGTGGTGGCGCTGAGTGATGCTGTGGTGGCGCTGAGTGATGCTGTGGTGGCGTTGAGTGATGCTGTGGTGGCGTTGAGTGATGCTGTAGTGGCGCTGAGTGATGCTGTAGTGGCGCTGAGTGATGCTGTAGTGGCGCTGAGTGATGCTGTTGTGGCGCTGAGTGATGCTGTGGTGGTGCTGAGTGATGCTGTGGTGGTGCTGAGTGATGCTGTGGTGGTGTTGTGATATTGTTGTGGCACTGAGTGATGCTGTGGTGGCCCTGAGGGATGCTGTGGTGGTGCTGAGTGATGCTCTGGTGGTGTTGAGTGATATTGTTGTGGCACTGACTGATGCTGTGGTGGCCCTGAGGGATGCTGTGGGGGCCGTGAGGGATGCTGCGGTGGCCCTGAGTGGTGGCTGCAGTGGTGTTGAGTGATGCTGTGGTGGCTCTGAGTGATGTTGTTGTGATGCTGTGGTGGCCCTGAGTGATGCTGTGGTGGCCCTGAGTGATGCTGTGGTGGCCCTGAGTGATGCTGTGGTGGCGCTGAGTGATGCTGTGGTGGCGCTGAGTGATGCTGTGGTGGCGCTGAGTCATGCTGTGGTGGCGCTGAGTCATGCTGTGGTGGCACTGAGTGATGCTGTGGTGGTGTTGAGTGATATTGTTGTGGCACTGAGTGATGCTGTGGTGGCCCTGAGTGATGCTGTGGTAGGCTGCGGTAGCGCTGAGTGATGCTGTGGTGGTGCTGAGTGATGCTGTGGTGGCCCCGAGTGATGCTGTGGTGGCACTGAGTGATGCGGTGGTGGCGCTGAGTGATGCGGTGGTGGCGCTGAGTGATGCGGTGGTGGCGCTGAGTGATGCTGTGGTGGCGCTGAGTGATGCTGTGGTGGTGCTGAGTGATAATGTGGTACCATGAACAATGTAGAGGCAACGTATTTATACAGAAAAATTCTCCATTTAGATGTGTGAATCTTTAAATCACTTCGTAGAATTATATGGCCCAAAATTATTTACAAGGTTCCAAATGACTGTATATCAAAGACAAAAAAAAAGACCAATTATGTACCACCACTCCCAACTATGAGTTACTCAGTTTAGAAAGGTCCAAAAAAAAGGAAACGGAAGACTGTGTACCTTTTAAGAAAAAGACGCAGTCATTGAGGCACATCATCGGGATTGATGGATTCCTAAAAAAAAGTGACGGAACTATGTTGAAGAATATGACCTTTAACTACCGCGATGTCGCGTTGCAACCAGGCTCGAAGAGAAACAGCAATAAATTACCTTGACTTCAAAGTGCATCCGTTCACTGCATTGTAACCGGAGCACTGGGCGGAAAACTCATTAAGTACCCAGCCGTCATGATGTGCACGTGGGGGGTGCGTCGTGAGGCCATATGTTTTGAATTATCGCGCCCATGTCTGGGCACGATAATTCAAAACATATGGCACCCGTGCGGGTATCGGCAAGCAATAGACCACGCTCATGCGTGTGTGGCCTATTGCTTGCGGTTATCCGCATGTGGTGAGCTTTTGAAAGCCCATTACAATAAGTCTCGCATAGCAGCGCATGCCCGCTGCTAGGCGAGACCTAAAAAGTGCAGTTGAAGGGGGTTGACGAATGACCTGCCTAATGAATATTAATTAGGAACGTTGACATTTGCGACTATATATCATTGGCTATTAATACAAGGATGGTGGCCTGCAAGGACAGCAGACTACCATTACTGTTTTAAATGTTGTTTGGTCTGCAAACTGTGCTTGCCAAATCTCTGGTAGACTGAAAACTTCAAGGGAGCTTAGAGCCCACCCATTACCTACCATTGGTTGCAAACGTAAGAACTATTTGTCTTTGGTAATTTTTTTTAGACATATTGCACAGCAGTGAGGGTTGCTGTGCAACATGCCTTAAAGTAAAACAATGCACTATGACTCGGTCAATAAACTTCCGCAGAGCTGTAAATCACAAGCATTTTACTGCCCATCTCAAACTGACTCAGTTTATCAAGAAAAGATAAATGTCTGACTCAGTCTGATTGGAATGAGACCCCGAGGTCTGCTTGCTTCACACAGATTTCCAGAGTGTATACTTAAATAGCTGAGGTACCCTTCACTTTATATTTATAAAAAAAAGTGTGCTATGAGGCAAAGAAAATAACGAGCATAAAAAGACTGGTATTTCGGAGGTTGGGGAAAGAACAGATAAAAATAAAATTGCATCGGGCACACAACAGGAACACTGCTGAACATTAATAAGAGCCAGCAACCATTTACCAAATTCAGAGCAATTCACCTGATGGTTTCCTTCCTTCTCAAGCCTCTTTCATGTTTTCAGTACATCCCATTGTTCATGTTCTGGCACTGCAGGGTTGTGTAAGTTTTGGCGCTGTTTTGGCCATTTCTTGGTAAAATGGAGGTTCTCTTTTGCTGCTGATGTGATTGAAGTTGCTTGTGCTTTACCTCTGCCCTGGTTTTGTTTTGGTGGTGTGGTTGTTTCTGGCACTGTTGCAGATATTTGCTGATATGGGAGGGGTTGGGGGTCTAATATGGTTATAGTACGAGTTAGCTACTGTCCTAATAAACTTCCTACATGGCCGTATTATTGCTGAGTTACTCGTGATCGTTTTCTGGACTGTGATGGATTTGGCTTGACACCTGCATGATTTTTTTCAGCATAGCTAGTTTTGCTATAGTACTGTGCTGGTTTTGTTTTACAACTGCTATGGGTACTGTTTTATCATTCTCCCTTTTAGGCGGTTTGTACGTTGCTGTTGTTACTATGTGGCAATGGAAGCAGTTCCAACAAACGCATCTCACGTGTCTGTATGCAGCCCTGCTCTGGTTTCGATCTTGTCACTACAGGCTCTGTCTCTACTCTCTTCCTATCCTTGGATGGTACCATTATCCTCCTGTCGTCTTCTACTATCTCACAGAGACGAGCATTAGCAAAGCCAATAGGTGTCGCCTATGTGAAATCTATTGGCTTGATCAATACTTTTTTAGACATGTTGCACAGCAGCAAGTGTTGCTCTGCATCATGGCTTCAAGAAAAAAAACACGATGACGCGTTTAATGTTGGCCACATCATATGGCTTTTTTTTCTCCTTTACTTTAAACCACGTTGCATAGCAACACACGCTGCTTTGCAACACGACTAAAAAAGCATTGACAAACCCAATAGATCTTCCATAGATGAAACCTATTGCCTTTGCCAATGCTTGTTCTTTAAGTAGCCCATATTACTTGAAAGAACATATGCTGCTTAAAAATTAAAAACGTTTCCTGTTTGGGAAGACATCGGAGAGAGAAGGCGGCGATTCCGTGGACCACTGTCTACTCCCTTCAGGGCCGTCTAGCAATTCTCCAAGGGGAGGTTGTTCAAACAGAATAACTTTTTTCTTGCAAATCATCTCCTCGGAGGTGTTGATAATTGTTCAATAACTTTCAAACGCTTTTGAGGTTGCAAGCCATATATACATCTCACTGTGACTCGCAATTCAGGGGTAAGCCCCTTTCATGCCACCTCCTAATTGTGATTATGAATGAGTTGCAATACACCTTTTACAATTCATTAAGGTTTTCTCGAAAGGTTTTAGTACCCAGCAACAATTCATTTTGCAGGTGCAAACTCCATGCTTTTGTGAATTGCATGGCTTGCAAATTCAAAATGGATTTGTTGACTATGCTCACTATTTCTGATCAGTTCTTTGAAAGGGGTACATCTGCTTACACTGCATTTCTTTTTCTGAAGAAACAAGAAAAGGATCGGTTTGCATTGCTTTTTCAGATTATTCATTTTGTAATTTCAATTTGGTAATTTGTAACAGAAAAATCAAAGTACTTCAATCTGCTAGCAAGGCGGCTTAAATAAAAACAATCTTTTTCAATTTACATTTTCTTTATTTTTCAGAAGAGTGCTGTTCTGTGATTGAGCAGCTGGATAGATTTAGTTCATTATTAACGTCTTACAGAAAATTTAAGGTTTTGGAGAAAAGAAATAATAGTGCACATAACGGCAGGGGTGCAGAATTTGTAACATATTTCCGATACAAAGAGAACCCAATGTAAGAAAATTCTTGAGTTTAAAATATTTTCCACCTTGCCCTGTTTTCCTGGTTACCCAGTCATCATCCAGATATACTTTATTCCTTCCAAGTTAAATATCATTCTTTACATATTTAGGGCCTGCGTAGTACCAAGGATGTCATACAACAAAGCCCTGGCAAACTATCCATCAATGAGTGGCAGGGCTGGAGGTGGGACAGTAATGCTTACAGGAAGACCAAGTGTCTGCCTGGCAAATTATTAGCCACCAGGATGGCAGTAATAGCTGCCTTGATCTTCATGGAATTAGCACAAAATGCCAGCAGGAGAATCTTTCTCAGATATGCTATAACAGATCCCAACCCAACGCAAAACTAAGCTACATTTCATTATTTTGAACTTGGCCTTTTGGGAGTATAGATTTAAAAGGCCTAGGTGCAAAACAGTCTCGAGACCATCGTCCTTCTTGGGGACCAAGAAGAAATCAGTTACTGACCTACAACTCCAGTTCTCCAGCGCTGATATCTTTCATAGATTCACATTTTTGAATCAGAATAGCTAGTGGCAGCTAAAAATGTTGAATAAAGTGGTAAGCAGAAACATATTGCATAAAACTGTGAATCCCACTTATGCACCAACTGATGAATTCACTTCATGACAGAGCACTCGGTGAAAGGATGATTGCTTTTTCACATAACTGCATGGCAAATGTCATTTAAGGTCACTACAGCATAAAGTTTAGCTGTAGTAGCCATACTTATTGTGGAATGCACCCACACTGTACCCTGAAGCAGGCATGTCATCTCAGTGTAGCAAAAGGTGATGTAGGCTGACAGCCAATGTGCGACTCCTTGTTTGGACAATGGGAGACACCTCAGTCTGGGTGTTTCGTAGGAAAGAAATAATTGATCTGAAGAGCAGAAGTCCTTGGATCTGTACAAGAAAAAATGAAATGCATGCACCTGCAGACATGTAGTGAGTGTCAAGATTTCTGTGCTAACGAAGAAGGACTAAGAACAAATGAGATAACGAGAAGTGATTCATTCAAATGGAAATCCGACAGGACTGCATGCATAAGCCCTGGACTGGTGAGCAAAAATACTTTGGGACTGATTAAGAGTGTGGCGATCTTTCAACGGCTGCACTCATGGTGGTGCAGCAGTGGCGGTCCACCATCTACCATATTACGACTTTCACCATCGTACCGGCAGTGGACTGCCTCCTGTGCCAAGGAACCGCCTTTCCCTTGCACTGGTGTGGCAGAGGGGCAATGTAATATGCTGAGTGGGACTGGTACATTCCTGCCAAACATATTACGAGTTCCTCCACTGCCAGCCTTTTCATGGCAGTGAGCCCGCCATGAAAAGGTTGGTGGATACATTCAGGGGGGCACCCCCAGTTCCAGCATGGCACGGACTTCACAGTCCAAGCAGTGCTGGAACATTTTTGCCTTTCCACTGGCGGTGCTCTTTTTCAGGGCACCACCGTGGGAAAGGCAAAAAGACGGTCCGCCTGCACGAGTTAAACTCGTAATCTGGCGGGTAGTCTTTGTGCGGCTTTGACGCAGCTGCGCCGGCGGAGAACCAGCACAACTGTGCCAAAGTCGTAATCAACCCCAAAGTCCTTTGTAAATCAGAGGAATGGCTCCTTTATGGGAAATGCCTGCAACTCTCCATCTCTGTTCACTGAAGTCAGAGCTAGTATCTGTGCCATCTTCCATGAGATGTACTGTATGTGTGCTCTATGGGTTGCCTCTAAAGTGAGCATCATTAACTGACTCAGCACTGTATTTCCTGGCTTGACCATTAACTGGTCCAAGTCTGAGTTATTTACCCTCACGGAGTCCACACCACAAGCTGATCTTGAATTTTCTATCCAATGAACGACTGAATCAGTGAAGTGCCTAGGTGTCGTACTTCACAGGGATGATCCTTGGTCTCAGTTAAGGTTTGGTTATGGACAGGTTACAGACCATGGTAGACTACTGGATTAAACTCCCTTTGCCTCTTGCTCGCAGAGTAACCACTGGGAAAAATGGTTGTACTGTCCCATTTTTATATCTCTTCATGAACATACCCATCCCCTGTACACAACATTTTCCACACTCTCAGGAGCATGCTGTTTAAATTAGAGCAGGCAGGTAAACAACCCAAAATCAGTGGGGCATTCTCACTCTATCCTACAAGAGAGGCAGGCTGGAAGTTCCTGACTTCGAACTGTATTATCTGGTAGCTCAGGCCCTCTTCGCCAGGCACTGGTATCATCCAGACGTTAGATTGCCTTACCTCAAACCAGAACGTGACCAAATGGATAATATACTACTTGAAACCTTATTACTGAAAAGCATAAGTATAGAGAACAGATAGGTAAAGACTGTCGCGAAAACATGCTGAGCCTATAAAAGATTGGCCCTGTGGTTGGGATATTCTTTCCTCTACTCACCAGCACTTCCAATGTTATGAAAACCCCAGATGCCTTTGACCAAAGAAAAACTGGTGCACCACACACTAAGGCACTGAGGGAACTTATCAACATATAAGGCCAGGGGAAATTTGTGTCCTTAGAACACATTATGTCAGCTAACAAGACGACTCCACTTGACCTGTTCTTGTATGCTAGATTGAGATTCACAGCTGGAGAATATCTACCCGGGTTCCCAGAGGACTTTATCCCATTGTCTGCCCTCATTCAAGCGACGGATGCTACACGCTGAGTTTCTTGGCTAGGTACAACTTGTGCTATGCTTAAAAAACAATACATTGACTGTGCTAGACTTGCATGGAAAAGGGACATAAGGCAGGACTATCACAAGGGCTCAGTGGCAATATTGTTGCACATAAACCAAACTAGTCTCCTTGAACCACCACCACAAGCTGCTCCATTTTAAATTCCTCCACCATGCTTACTCAACACCTACTAAGCGCACTAAGATAGATGATTCTAGATCGCACTGCTGTCCCAGTTGTGGCAAAGAACATGCCGGCTTTTTACAAATGGCTAGGAGCTGTCAGGCCATCCAGGTATTTTGTAATGATGTTGGTTAACACATTGCTGGACAAGTTAGACTGCAACATTGAACTACAAATTTCAACAAATCTACTGGGTTACGGTAAAGATATTCCACAAGGGGTGCGTAGAATCGCAGCATTGGCTGAGAAAGCACAAACTCACCTCACAAAAAAAGACTGGTTAAGCGACCTGGCCTGCTGCAACAGAATGTGAATTATATGCAGATTTACAACCTCTGTCACCAGGCCAAAGAATATCTGGGGTCCACTACACATCCTTCTGTCCAACACTAATTAAGATGATGCAGACTGAGAGCTGTTCCGCACACCAGAACATGCCACATAGGCTTCAGTAGAAGCTAGAGTCAGTTCACAGATTAGTGGCCTACTACATTAGTCCGTTCCCCTGTTGCCCAATACAAAATGGTTGTACATCCTGTGTGCCTGCTCGCTCTATCGCCTCGTGTAATCTTTATTCTTTCTATGTACCGCTTAAACCACTTTAGCATTTCTTCTAAAGTATCAATCCTAAACAATATGACCAAAAAAACTTCCATAGCTGTTACCTCTGCACTATGACATGTAATATAACAGAGTTATAGCTCGTTGTTGCTGTTGGTGTACATTCCTGTGCCAAAACCTATCTGCAATCTACTGGGAAATCCAGATGGCCAAACTCCAAGTGATCAAGAATCAAGTTGTAAGACTGAAGTGGCTTGAGATTGTGATTTCGAATAGGAAGTGTTGTGAATGCATAGTACAACTTTTGGGCTTACCTCGTCTACAAGAATTAAATACCACATGGTTTCGGTCATTCAGACCAATCTGGCAAGATTGCATCTTACCTGTTCTACGCTGCCTGCTTTGCGGTGAAGAATGCGTGCTACGCATCTGTCTAACACTCCCATCACTCATGCCAACGGATATCGAGACTCTGCTGGACCCGATTACAGCCCATGCTCTGTGTTGTCACCAGAGGCTACCAATCCTGATGACGGCATTCGTTGAGATCTCACAGACGCAACATGCTACTGCTGAGGTACGAGATGGATCAACAGGCACACAGGTAACATCGGAAACTAACATTGCTACTGGCGATGCTTCACATCTATGTGCAGTTAATCTTCTACACGAGGTATTCTAACTATCACCGACATCGGTAGACGAAAATCTGGGGTATGGATTTTAGTTTGAAAGAAAGCGACTTAAATTGGTAGGGCTGAATCACCAGTGAATATCAGCTAGTGTCTGGTATTTGGATGTATTCTAATTTTATAAATATGCTTCCTGAAGACAGAGGGAGGCAAGATACACCCCCTTCTGCAGCATCAGATGGAGTTATTGCAGGGTAACTATTTGAAAGTATCCTTTATTCAGGCACGCGTTTTAGTGGTAAAAGTTATGTATTGACCTCCACAGTCCTGATTTCTTTTTGACCAGGAAAAACCTTGAGTGAACACCTGCAAGTGCAGATGATGCTCTTTTCCAGGTGGATATACGGGAGGCTTCTGTATGAATTCTAGAGTGTGAGACATTTCACTGTCTGAAGCACTCAGCGATCTGTCGTTTTCGTTTTCTAAGCCAAAGTAAAACTCAAAACTATTCCCATGACTAAATGTATTGGGTCAACTTGGAGGGCAACTTGGAAAAGTAAGGTTCTCTTTTGGTTGTGTTGGGAGCACAATTGGGTAGCCCCCTTTTTCTTTCCCAGTGCCTTGCAGTAGCCATGACACTTGTCCCTGCCAGAGGAGTAACCCTGATTGTATCTTACTTTCGACCCTATACTGAGTAAAACCTCCTCTGCAGGCTTGAGAGTGTCTACAGCCACAAAAAAGAGCAGAAACAGTACATCTGTTTTGCAAAGCTCCTACAAAGTATGTAGTGTTCATGTCTGTTTTGTCCAGTTGCTTGCCAAACAATGTCTGGCAGTTAAAAGGCATGTCCAGGATTTTAATATGTAAATCCAGTCACAAGGCTATGGATGGAAGTCACTGTTGTCTTTGCAGGACTGCTGCTTCTGCTAGCTGGTGGCAGCCTGCATTGGATACATCCATTGCTACATCAATGATGGTGACCAATACATTAGCTTATTCCTTTACACTGGCCCAAGCCGCATCTCTTCTGTCAGGTTAGGGCACAGGTCTCCTCTGGGACAGACCCTTAGGGGAAGGTGGAAAGCTCAGCACTTTCATTCCACTGGCTTAAGTTTTGGTTGTTTCAAATGAGTTAGACGTGTTACTAAAGAAATTTGTTGGGCCTAAAGCCATTTTAACCCTGTTTTTGAAATTTAAAGTTACAAGGGATTCCCAGCTTGATGACTGGTGAATGATTCAAGCATGTGAATCAATGAAAAATACAATACTGGAGATGTCAATGGATTAAAAACCCTTGTGCCCCTCTCCTCTAAAGGTACCCTTTTGCTCAACAGGACATGAATCCTTTCCTTCAGAGTCCAGGTGTATCAGGATAAACATCCTGACAGAAAGTGTGCGGTCTGGTGAGAACAGGAAGGCTAGGATAGTCATTGCAGATAAGTTGAAGCACCAAATAATCTGTCATGATTGGCAGTTAAGTGGGAGACAATCCACCCACTGGAACTTGAATGAAAGAAAAGGAGTCAAAGAGAGTTTGAGGTGGTTGATCCAATAAAAGAACAGAGAACTGGTGCCATTGTGCCCCTTACATCCCCAAGGTCCATCCATGCCACAAAAGGAGTAATAAAGCCATTAGGACTTGGGAGGTTGCCTCCTTTGTGAGGACTGTCATATGCAGAAGATTCCGAAGCAACAGTACTGCTGGCGGAACTGCTGTGCTAGTGAGGCCAGAACCAGCAAGCACAGTGTGGTGCAACTATTTTAAAATCTGTTCCAGGGAGTCGTTAGCCTTCTTCCAAAAGGTGGCCCACCAGCACACGACATGCCCCTCAATGACACCTGGACATCTCCCAAACCTCCTGAGGAACACACATCCAGATATGCTGGTGTAAGGTAACTGGCAGGGCCATAGACCTAGCCATTGAGTAGGTAGGGACCATGGTTTGTAGGAGTCCAAACAGCTGCTGACCTGGTCAGAGAAGGGTTTTTAGTTGTTGGTGAGACTAAAATTGTCCATACTACTCAATTCTCATGGGCTCATTGACAAAGAAGCCGTAGCATGTGTGGTGCACAAATCTACACTGCTTGACCCAAAGACTTAGCTGACAAAGTATTTTGGATTCACAAACTGGTAGAGCATTGGGAATTACCTTTGCAGAAGAGGTTTGTGTTGCCATACTCTCCAGTAAAAGTTGTGTGGACAAAAACTTCTGGTCAGACGGCACAGGTCTATTGCATGGTACAATTTGTCCGTGGACTGCTGAGCTTGAGAAGGGTTAATCCAAGACAACCGGAACTGGTTCAATTAACGTTTTTTTGAATGCTTACCGAGCAGCAGAGGATGGCTCTATAATTTAAGTCAAGATGAAATTAGTGGTGAAAGGGAGTGCCAATTTTTTTGCCGCTTCCTGTATTACAAAGGTAAAGGAACACACATCATCTTGAGGTAGACCCGAGAGAGTTATGACCCCTTCTAGAGCTACCTTCTTGAAAACGCAGCAATGGGACTAAAAATCCTGTATCATTAGGCATTTTGAAATCGCCATAAAGGGGAAACAGAAGATCCTCTTTTTCTAGTTGGCTTCTATAAAGTTTTTCATCTTAGCTTTATATTTCACTTTCCTGTTTTGCTAAGATTAGTGATGTCCATATAACTAGGGGCTATGTGGCACATAAAAGGAAAAATATCACCCACTGAGGCTGCAGCCTAAAATGACAGCTCACTGGGCGCTCACAAAATGAAAGCTCCAGGTCAAAGGAGAGCTATGCCTGCATAACTTTAATATTTACACTGGTTTCTGTGGCGTGCGAGTGTGCGAGGTTATAATTAATAATAAGCATATATTTGTCTATTATTAGGTCAAAATGTTAACTTGTGCATGATGTTACTGCAAACGTTGGAAACAAAAACAAGGGAAAATGTACTAGCACTCCGCATATCAGTTTC
The DNA here is from genome assembly GCF_964204655.1 of Triturus cristatus. Classification (NCBI taxonomy): domain Eukaryota; kingdom Metazoa; phylum Chordata; class Amphibia; order Caudata; family Salamandridae; genus Triturus; species Triturus cristatus. Next base: position 584,622,145 of record NC_140591.1, on the reverse strand, counting down.
ATTTATACATCTTTATACGTGCACATTTTTTTCTATGCTAGATTTTTCTATTTTATCTAGACCATAGATTTTGGCTGGCGCATTTGTAGCTACTCGGCTAAGAAAAATCAATTTCAATATATCATTACACACTATAAAGAAGAGATACATTTATGTGAAATCACTGCTACCCGGAGATACCAGTAATGTCTGTTTTTTAAGGCAGATCAAATTTTTTTAAGGCAGATCAAAAATGTGACTGAACAACAGGGATTGCAAAATCAAGTTGTTTATTAAGCGAAAAGCCTTCAAGCAACATGTGGTAATAGATCCATCTTACATCAGATTTGTTTAATTTGGTCTTCAAATAAATATGTCCTTTCCATGGCCACTAAAAAAGTGCTGGAATGTCAAAACTTCTGTTAGCAATCATTCTTCAGTGAAGTGTCCAAAGAGCAAATGTGCAAGTTCCCTGCCTGGGCAACATGGGGTTCTGAAGAAAGTTAGATTGTTATCTTTTGTCTCTAATATTTAGCTTAAGGCTGGATCTCGCTGCAGAGGTTGGGAACGGCCCACTCGCTTGTTTTCATCCCGAATTGTTCTGTCAGCAATAAACCATACCATACCGTAAAACTATCCTCAAACGTTAGATGGTCTCCAGCCAGATCACTTTATTGCAGTTTGAAACTGACCCTCACAATGCCCAATCAAAGCATCTCAAACACAGGCCGCATGAGTCTTGCAGTGGTGGTGCTGCACTGTTCGGACATAATGAAAATACTGTTCTTAAGGCATTCGATCTAACGTGTTGACACACCTCACACAATCTTTATTTTTAAGTGCCCCAACACTGTAAAATAAATGAGCAGTCCTGATAAATAAAATGCCACTGCATTAAAGTGACATTCAATGTTCCTCTCTATAACAGTGGTAGACTAAAATAATACTTTAATCAAAAATCCTTGTATCAGTGAACGGTCTCTTGATTTTTCTAAGAGACTTTACTTAAAAATCAAGCAGGGGTGCTATTATGATGCGCACGTGTACGTACACACACACACACACGCACACACGCACACACACACACTGTATTACACGAGAAATGATTACACACTACTCAGGAAAATAGCCATTGCACAAAAGACCTCATTGTGGTATAAAGCTACATGAAAACTTAATTCTCATATCAGGAGCACACTCCATGACCAGATAAATAACAACTCGCCATTAGAAAGGGTATACAATACTTTAGATAGAGTGAACTGTTCAGAGAAATTAACCCCTTGGTATGGCTGCCAACAGAAAGATCGTTTTTTACTAGTGTGTGACCTCTTACCGTTTTAAAGGATCTTTCATTCTCTGCGTTGTGGTGGGTTGTAAATAATGACTGTATATAAGATTTTTTTTATATCACCAAATAACTTGTCTAGTGGACATTGCTTGAAAACACCTCTATATTTCTGTATAAGAATTTATCACTTCTTGATAAAGGCTCATTCCACTGTTGGATCGTGTGGGGCACATCCATTTCCACTGCCTAAATGTTCCACTCTTACCAGAAACTAGTAGAAATCCAGGGAAAGGGCAGTAGTATGGAAAAAGAGCCCACCAGAGGTGTTTAGGCAGACAATGTTGTCCCACATGAACACATTTAGAATAGCCTTTTACATCTCTGGGAGAGCTATAATTCATCCGGCGTAGAGAATAATCTAGTAATCAATATGAACAAATGCAAAATAACGGTTATAGGAAACACCCAAATTTTAAGAAATATTTTTCGTCTCATCAGGAAGCAATTAGAACAGGTTTGTGAGTTCAACTATTCGGGGATTTGTTTCTGGGTGAGCAATTCAACTCCTAAATTCAAATAATACAAAACTGTCATCGTTAACCGGTCTGAGTAGCTTCTTAATAAATATGGTGGATCTGCAGTGACTGTCAGTCTATATGCATTGCCAAAAACATGTTTTACGTCATCTATAAGACCGAATTGTAAAGGTTTGGATAAGTCAAGGCAATTGTCAACAGTTTAATTAAGTGCCCGCAAATCCTCGCTAATTCAACCGCTATGTGTGTCATCCATGTAGAGTTGGGATAGCGTTAACAGCCTACGTATGGCACTTTTATATTGGATTATACTGTGGATTAACCCCAAGCGGGACTGTTTACAGATAGTTCCTAAGAAATGTGCCGGACAAGACTTTCATTTGGACAAAATATAGACCCAGCACTGACAATATCCTCGTAGTTGCGCATTAAGCTAAGCATACTTCCTGCGGGGCATTTGCTAAAAATCCGGAAAAATTTCAAACATTTGTCGATCTCCTTATGCAATGAAGCAAGTAATGAAACTAAAACATACATTTTTTTTTGCTCTTTCCAGTGGTCTTCTTCCATTACTACTGATTTTGGAACTCGATGTATGCTACAGACAGTCTCTTTTGCCATATTAAAATAATGCTTGCCGTGTCTAGTTTCCTAGTTTGATGCGGGTACACAAGATGTGAAACATCCAATTTGTAATGTTCATGATGTTTATATCTAACTGGGGCCCCTGTCTTGTCCTACCAGAAATAATCTATGAACATCATCTGCTATTAGTGACAGCCGAGGGTAGGTTCGGAAGGAGAATGTAACAAGAAATATGATTTGGAACTTTGTTTTTATACCACTTGGCATGCCTTTTTGTGCTTTTAAATTTATGCTCCATCAATTGTTCTTTTTACATTTGTCACCCCTCATTGGCCATAAGATATAGTCAATGGAGAGTACAGATGAGAGAGTAAAAGCCATTAGCTACATTTGAAGGAATACAAAGTAAGCAATCAAATGGTTAAGTGATGGTGGAATAAAAGATGTTTCATCTTTCTTTGAAGACTTTGGAAGACGGCTTCATTTTAATGGCCAGTGGGATAGAGTTTCACACCTTCTTTGCATTCCCAGAGACAGATGGCATAACATTTCTTTACCTTTTACCTGCTGGGAATTCAGGCACAAGGCAGACCGCTGCACAACTTTTACTGTACACTGAGATTATCTGTTTCAGGACTAATTAATTTGATGTCCCAGAGAGGAGAGTTTAGTGGATAATACATGCAAGCTTTAGTATTCTTGTGCCCTCAATTGGGAGCCATTTCAATGAGAACAAGACTTCAATAATGTGGTTGAATGTTCTAGAATCAGTGTCACGCCTAGTCACAATATGCAAGGATGCCCCGAAGTGATCTAGGTGTAATTTTGGGATTCTGGTGAGTAAGGTGTTTGCATGGTCTATTCTAGATAAGGCTACTGACTGGATCATTTAGATTAGAAATGAATTGATTCCACACAGGACTCTAATTAGAAACTTAACATATTTTGCTAAAGAACTAATGCAAGTTTAGAGATTGAGATTTTTGCCAAATGTGAAGCGAAGTATTTAGTACATTCAATTATGAACAAACTATTTTACAGTGTGTTCAGTACATTTAGCCAGTTCTCCAGACATCTGTGAATCATTTGAGAGAAGGGATCAGCAATAATTAAGTTTTCGTGGGGTGTCATTTGAGGGGGTGGAGGCGAGTGGATTTATTTCCACAAACGTGGTTCAAGAACAACAAAAATATCATCTGGGGAGGTAGCCTTCTGATAGAGCAGAGTGCCATTAGCATAGAAGTGGGGGAGATGTTGGCTAGATTTTAAGAGAGCCAACTGACTTGATTTATAAGTGGGAGAGAGCTGGGGATAGAAGTACGATTAGGATACTTCTTTTTGTGGAGAGAAATAAAAGAGAATTTGAAACTTTTATCCATGGACTTTAGCTGCCCAGATATAACAGAAACCATTAGCACCTCGCAGTCTCAGTGTTTTATTGAGGATGTTTAAGAGTAAAATGGTTAATTATGCCAAACACCACAGTCAGGCCAACGAAGAGTAGATAGCATAAATCAGTATTCTCCAAGATGTGGAGTGCATTGTCTAGGATTTGTAACATTGCAGTTTCCATGTTGCAACCTGGCCTGAAACCATTATTAGGCATACATTCTTGGAGCTTTTTCTCAAACAGCTTTCCTGAAAGGTAAATTTATAATGTCCCCGAAATGTGCTCACGTTTCTATTCAACATATAAGTAACCTGACCTATTTATAGGCAGTCTCCTTGCATGAGTGAGGGATTTTTTTTTAAGGTTGACCCAGAAAGGTGTCCGAGAACAGCGGATGTCTTTGATAACGAAAGGGTGGGTGGCATCTATAAAATGGGAGGAGTTCTAATTTTGTTATGGCTATGAACAACTCAGAGTGAGTGATGTTTGTGAAGGTTGGCCATGTAGTCAAGGTTTTCTGTTTTGGTAGGCTAGCTTTGACATTAAGTAGTTGAGTAATGAACAATCTTTAGATCTTGTCGATTTTCTCTAAAAAGAAGAATAAGGAGAAATATTTACCTTTGTCATTAATTTTATATTTACAATAGTAACATAAGTGGGACAATAGAAGATTGTCTAGTGATATAAAACACTTTTAGGATGGATTTCGTCTCTTGCAATCTCATTTCTAATAAATGATGCTTGGGCATTTTGCATTTTTTATCAATGTGGAGCTTATTTAGATTTGGAACTAAAGGATTAACCTCAAACCGACTGTCACTGCCCACAATGATGTGAATGGCCTTGTACCTTGTTGCTTGAAAAGCCAACCAAGTCACCTCTTGAGCTGAAAATATATCTTGCAGTGCTAGCACATTTTTAGACCACTCCTGTAAAGTGCTACGACAGGAACTGTTAGTCTCAAATTCTCAGGTCTAGACTGAATACCCAGCAGTTCCTCCATGTAGACCAAACTATTTTCCTGTTTATGATTCAAAGATGATAGTTTTGCATATAGCTGAATTATCCTTGTTTAGAACATTATAAAATATAGTGTTATGAGCCACTTTCAGATGGACCAGGTTTTACTTTAAAAAATAAGGCAACAATGATAGAGATGGAGTTACCAAATCCTAGCAAACTTAAACATTGCTTATTATTTTGAGATGACAAATTCGTATTGTGATTTACGGGCTCAAATAGACTTTTAAAAGATCTTATAAATTGCTGGACTTTTTCTAATTTCTTCTCTAACTTGTATGCTACTTAAGATCACCTTTCTAAACCTGACTTTGTTGTGTTAATTAGCATCGTCTAAATTGAGTAAATGTGCGTTTGGTGTACAGGTATAACGCATTTTGTATCATACATATCTATCTGTAGATTGACATAGTTACTCGCTTCTGGTGTTAATTTCAGAAAAATAACTCACGATTGTTTAATTGATGCATGTCTGTTACAGTCAAACCAAACATCTGCAAAAACTCAATTTGCGATTCTTAAAGAAGCTGTTTTACGTGTGCATTTCAATTATTTGCACAACGCGGTGGGGTTACATTTTAGCATTAAAAGTACAAGAAAATACTTGGGAAAACTCATGTTTGAATGTTTTTGCAGTACCCTTAAACTAGAACTACTGCACTTTGTCATTTACTCTTTTATTCACGCTGGCATAGCGTCACCCACCAATTCCATGGAATATTAGCACATTCTCTAACTGTGAGATTGTCTTTTAGGTTTTGGAAGACGCTCAATCGGTTCGGTCTGAAGATTGTTGGAATTTGAATTAGAGCGAAATTCGCAAACAGCATAAATGATTAATGTCTAGAATAGAAGTAGTGGGTTCCAAATGTTTCTTCTGTAGAAAACCATTGGTAAGATGGTAATATGCCATTGATGTCACTTTATAAATCTACACGAATACTAGGTCTCTTCTTTACGTCTCTGTAACCTTTTCTTTGTTATTAAAATAGAAACGGTTTGAATAGATACCTGTAAAGGTAAAAAGCACTTGATCTTGGAAGATCACTATAGGGTTTTGTGTTTGAGGGTGGGTAGGTGTGACTAGGGGCTCTCAATCATTTCCTGAACTTGAAGGGGGCCACTTTTCAACTGGCCAAAGAAAAATCTCTTCTATCCAAGCATCAACATCAGGCTAGGTAGTTGTTGTGTATTTGAGGGTTGGTGATTTTACGCTTGATTTATCGGACTGTTTCTAGGGTATGTACCACTATGGTTTGTAACAGTGTTATTACTTTGGAGTGTTTTTGCTAACTCTATTGTTGCTTTGAGGTGAATATGAGGGTGTAAGGGTGTTTCCGGAACATAATTTAAAGGTGTCTTCCGAGCACCGCAGTGTGCACCTCCCCAAGGATGCATCAGCCCTGGAAAGGAACATCAGCTATTCACCTTCCTCTACACAAGTCACAAAACCAGGACCTACCAGGTCCAAGATCCTGGGCATGAGGGGTGGGTGGTTAAGGCACAGGACATTGTGTAGGGATGGAGGTAGAAGGAGTAGCAGCAATCACATTTCAAACCTTCATGTACTTGGGTACATGCAGGTTTTAAATGTGAGTCGCCATACAACCAAAAAAGGCAATATAAGTCTCTTACTACCTGCTTTCCAACTCACATGACGTGTATGTCCAAACATGCCGCGCAGTACTATCCAAATCTTTTACCAAATGTGCAGTCATACAAATGTCCCCCATCCTCAATAAGTAATTCTCTTTCTAAGCCCACATTTCTTCCACAAGCTACTCTTTCCACTAGATGTCTCTCCATTACCAAGCACCACAGTTACCTGTAGCACCACCCTTCCTATTATCTGATTCTGTTTACGCCCATACTTTTAATTGTTATCTATCCCCTTTCACCTAATCTACATGGCACACACTGTTCCACTAATGGTTCACTCATGTAATTGTGGAATGACCTGTTCATCTTTAAGAGCAAACATTTAACTTCATTATCATCAAAATTCTTCATTCAATCATCAACAATTATCATAAAAGAGCAGAATACATTCCTATTAAAATTCATACAATTATATAATTATGAATCAAATCAAGAATAAAAAACTCAACCCCAAATCAACTAAGCAGAATTAGAATAGCAGACTTATAAAAGCGGATATCAGGTTTAGGAAAAAGACCACCATTTACACATGCATCTACTGCATGGAGCATATGCAAGTGGAGCAATGCAGGCCTACATTTGACAAACCCTCACTTCTTTAAAAATTGGGAAAGATATCTCCTTGAAAAAGGCAGATAGAACTTACAAACAAAAACATAAAATGAAGCAGGGTCTGTGACGAGTCTTCATCACAAGGGCAGATGCAGACGGTTCCCAAATTAAACTGACCCAAAGGAAAACATAGCTGCCTCCTAATTACACTCCCATGCATGGTTAACTTACTCAAAATACCGCTCAAGGGGGGGCGTGGCTAGCAGCCAAGCAAGATGGCCGCAGCCTAACGGAGCTCCGAGGGTGAGGCCGACTCCCCTGCCATCCGTACACTGATCCGCTCTAGCAACTATCCCTACTGGCGCTGGGCTGGTAGCCTGTAGGAAGCGGCGCCGACTGAGCCGACTCCGGGGCTCCTAAGTGCTCGTGAGCCTGATCGACGCCGGCCCGCTGGTAGCGGCCTGTGCCGCCGGCCGCGACCGGGGCCTGGATTACTCTGAAGGCCGCCCGTGGAGTGTGGGAGCCTGGGCAGTGGCTGTGCCCTGAATCGATCGGACCAACTGACGCCGGCGACGCTGGGGCGGACCGGGATCGCCCGCGACCCGTGACCGAGTTGAGGCGCCCCGGACTTGGCGGGGGGAATATTGTCCCCGAGCTCATCCTGATGAACTGCGTCCGGCGCTGAGATTCCCGGGGACGTCGCCCCGCCGCCGGCGCAGCCCCGTGGAAGGCGCAAGTGGGGGCCTACGGAGGATCGCTGGGGAGCGGCCCCCGGGCTGCTGCAGTGGGCCGGAGCCGGGGACTGTGGCCGATCCCGGCGGGGACCGAGGTGTGCCGCCGGATTGAGGGTGGCAGCGCTGGAGCAGACCGCGATTGCCCGCGCCCTGAGGCCTGGTGAGGGCGCCCCGCATTGAGTGCAGTCTACGGCGGTCCCTGCGGAGGGAGTATCGCTGCCGTGATCCGCCGGAGGGAGGCTCGACTGGCGAGGCTGGGGCCGACGCTGTGATCCCCGGGGGGGCTGCCCCGTCATCGGCTCTGCGGCTGCGGCTGCCCCGGCGCGGCCCCGTGGACAAGGTGCGTGGAGGCCTCCGGGTTACTGTGGTGGGCCGGTGGCTGTCCGGTTGTTTGGAGGCTTGATTGCCGCTCCCGAGCTGTGTGGTGACCTTGCCCCCCCCCCCCGGCCGGCTGGGTGACGAGAAGAAACGTCCCGGGACGGCGCCCGCCGGCCCCAAGATGTCCGGGAAAGGGAATCGCACGCACCAACAGGGTAAGCTGGACAAATTTGCCTACAACAAAGACGCGGCCGCGGGGGCCGGGAGGTCGGACGGGGCTGCTGCAGAGGCAGAAGCGCCTAAGGTGACACTGGAGGACATAATGCTTGCCCTTAACAAAGTGCAGACCACGGTAGGATCCATCTCCACGGATGTGTCCTTGCTCAGGGCGGACTTCCAAAAAATGTCGTCCAGGATCACGGACGTGGAGCGCACCACGGCGGCTTTGACGAGTGACACTACACTCCTGCTCCAACGGGTGTCCCAGTTGGAGGCTGAAACGAAACAAATGGCGGCGAAGATGGACGATCAGGAAGGGCGCTCCCGGCGTAATAACGTCCGCATAACGGGAATTCCCGAGAGTGAGGGGAAATCCGCCATGGACTTGTACATAGAGGACTTAATAAAAACCAGACTGCAGCCTCGGGGTCTCTCTTCATTCTTCTCGGTGGAGCGCGCCCACAGAGTGCCCGGGGGTAAGCCCAAGGTTGGGGCGCCCCCTCGACCGGTGCTGGCCCGTATCTTCAATTACCGCGACAGAGATGTCATCCTCCAGACGGCCCGGGTGGCGCCACCGTTACGGATTCAGAATTCGATGGTGTCGTTCTTCCCGGATTTCACGGCGGCGGTGGCGGCACGGCGGAGAAGCTTCCTGGAGGTCAAGAAGACGCTGAGGGCCCGCGAACTGCCTTACTCCATGGTCTTTCCGGCGCGCCTTCGGGTGGTGGCGGAGGGCAAGACCCTGTTCTTCGAGACGCCGGAGGAGGCGCACGACTGGCTCGAGGGCTGGAGGCCGGCGGGCGGCCCTGGGAGATCGGACAAGCGGAGGCGGCGAACAGAGGGGATGGCGGACGCCGTCGACCTGGATCCGGGAGGGGAGACATTGGACCGACCCTGATAGGCAGCGAGACTCCGTGCTGAATGCTTGTGACTGCCTTCAGGGGTGCCTCGAGGTGGAGGCCTTGTGGAACTAGACGGCGCCGGCTCAACGATATTTCAATGGGTGATCAGTTGAACTTTGTCCAAAGGGGAGTATTTGGTCTTCCTCGGACCGCCCGCTCCACTACACGCAAGTACTGTTTGGGGACTTGGGATCTGAGCACTCTGCTGAGTTGGGGTGGCGGGCAGTTTGGAGTCCGTATGGCAGGGAGGCAGGGAGGGGGTGGGGGGGTAAGGAAATGTTCGCAAGTTTTGTTTTACTGTTTTTGTTTATAATGTCGTATATGTTTCACCACACAGTACACGCACCATGCAATGCAGGCACGGCCTGTGCCGCTCCGTTCATAGCATCAGCTCTGCGCTGCTCCTGCCGCGGGAATGGCTGACACAACGCTAGGGCGTTCCACTGGGCTCCCCCTCACTCCGGCGCAGCCTCTCTCCCTCCTTACGTGGAACGTGCGCGGCTTAGGCGATAAGATTAAGAGAGGTTTGGTCCTCCAGAGTCTCAAGAGATGCTCCCCTGCGGTGGTCCTGTTGCAGGAGACCCACCTAATGGGCACTGCTAGTAAGGCGATGGATAGATGGGGGTACAAGATGGTGATACACTCTGACTTCTCCTCTGGTTCCCGCGGGGTGGGTATATTGGTAAAGAAACAGTCCCCGTTAATCATAAAAGGCACTTGGGCAGACGGTTCGGGGAGGTTTGCGGCGCTGCATGCCCAATGGGAGGGACGCCCCCTGAACGTTGTTTCGGTTTACATTCCTCCTGCCCTGCATGCTGCGACTCTTCCTGCGCTGAGCAGCTTCTTGCTTGATCTACCGGAAGGAGAGCTTATAGTGGGCGGCGACTTTAATGCGGTGGTGGACGGCCTGCTTGACCGCCACCCGGAGCGGGCTGGTGGAGGGGGAGCGTCTCGCCTCGGGAGTTTCTTCGAGGCACTCGGACTGGTAGATATATGGAGGCTTCACCACCCAACACAGCGCCACTACACATATTACTCGGGGGTACACAAAAGTTTGACCAGAATAGACTACTTCTTGGGTTCGCAGGGCAGTCTCCAGTATGTAGACAGCGTGGAAATCAGGCCCAGGGGCATATCGGATCACTCACCGCTACTTCTACAATACACGCGCTACCACCTGACCAGGCGCCGTGTCCCCCCCTTGCACCCGGGTTATCTCCAGGTTCCCGACATCTGCAAAACACTCGGGAAGGCTACTAGTCTCTATTTCCAAGAAAACTCCTCGTCGGTAGACTCTCCGGCTACCCTCTGGGAGGCGTACAAAGCGGTCCTGAGAGGACACGCGGTCGCCTCCATTGCGGCGCACCGGCGCGCGCGGCATCTTGAGCTACAGTCGCTGGAGGAGGATCTTGCCGCGGCAGAGGCACAACAGGCCGCACATCCATCACCTGCGGCCTCCCGGGGATTGCAGGTGGCGCAGGTGAAATATAAGGAGCACCTGGCGGACTGTACCAGGCGACGGCTAGAGGCCACGCGACACAGAATCTATGATGTCGGGGACAAGACAGGGAAGCTGTTGGCATGGTTAGATAGAAGGGAGGGTGGTTCCCGGTGGATTGCGCAGCTCATTTCGGGGGAGGGTCGGAGGGTATCTGACCCGCGCGATATAGTGAACACCCTAGCGGGCCACTTCGCTGCGGTCTACTCCTCCGCTTCTTCCATGTCAGAGGAGGAGGCGATGTCGTATGTTCGAGATCTGGACATGCCCAGGTTAGCCCCGGCCGCGATGACGGCCTTGGAGGCCGATCTGACGGTGGACGAAATACAGGCGGCGGTGGGAGCGCTTCAGTCGGGCAAGGCGGTGGGTCCCAACGGCATCCCGGTTGAGCTGTACAAGAGGTTGATAGGGACGCTGGCTCCTCACCTACTCGCTATGTTTACTGATAGTCTGCAGAGTGGCGAACTCCCTCCGGATCAGCGCACGGCCACTATTGTGGTCCTCCCGAAGCCTGGCAAACCGGCGGAGGAGTGTACCTCCTACCGCCCCATATCGCTCCTCAACGCAGAGGCCAAGATTCTGGCCAAGCTGCTGGCGGCTAGACTGACGCCGCACCTTGCCGACATTATACATCCGGACCAGTCTGGCTTTATGCCCGGCAGAAGTACGTCCCACAACCTGCGACGTCTCCACGGTGTGTTGGCCCGGACGGGTCAGGTGAGCGAGCCGGCGGTACTTCTGTCATTGGACGCGCAAATGGCGTTCGACATGGTCGAGTGGCCCTTCCTGTTCGCGGTCCTTCGCCATCTGGGATTCGGGCCCAAATTCTGCGCCTGGATTCGTCTCCAGTACACTAAGCCATTGGCTCATGTTGCGGCCAACGGGCATATGTCCGGCGATTTCCCCCTGTCGCGTGGCACGCGCCAAGGTTGCCCCCTGTCGCCCTTATTGTTTGCCCTTGTGTTGGAGCCGCTGGCGGCGTGGATACGCTGGGAACCCTCGATAAGGGGACTCCGATGGTCAGATGGATGGGAGGACAGGGTTTCTCTCTATGCAGATGACGTCCTATTGTACCTGGCCTCCCCACGGCGCTCCATCCTCACGCTACTCAATATATGCAGGGTCTTCGGCCAGGCGTCGGGGTACACGATAAATTGGTCTAAATCCGTCATGTACGTGCTGTGTGGCCCCCCGCCACAACTACCGGCGGATTGCCCCCTCAGGATGGCGGAGGGGTCGTTCAAGTATTTGGGTGTCCACATCACGGCGGACCCAGTGGTATTCTATCAGAAGAATCTTCAGCCCCCGTTGGACCGTCTTCGACGGGACGTCCATCACTGGGGGGCGCTGCCACTGACCCTACTGGGGAGGGCGGCGCTCTTTAAGATGATGTCCCTGCCTCGCTTCATATACGTGCTCGAAAACACACCATATCCAGTGCCCCCGGCGTACTTCCGCTCAATCGCGGCGCAGGTGTCTAGTCTTCTGTGGCACAACCGACCGGCGCGTATTGCACAGTCCAAACTTACCCGCGGCTGGTACGACGGGGGGATAGCACTGCCCGACATCCAACTTTACTACTGGGCGACGCAACTCAAGGTCATCAATTATTGGCTCCATGCCCCGCACTCGGATCCGGCATTTAAAGCGGATAGAGCCATATTGGGCACGAGAGGTATGTTGGCGCCCCTGTATGATGGGCGGCTCGGCCCGGAACTCATTGGTCCCTTGCGACAAACAGTGGCCGTGTGGCACGCGGCCCAGGCCCGGCTGGGATGGAGAGGAGTTTTGACCCAGCTCACCCCCTTGTGGGATGCGAAACGGCTCGGGAGACTTAGGCAGAGCAGGGGCTTCGACAAGTGGGACGACATCGGGATCTCCACAGTGGGCGACATGTGGCACAAGGGTGCAGTGATCACCTTCGCGCGCCTACAACAATACGAGCTGGCGCCCACGGAATGGTTCCGGTACACACAAATTAAACACGCGCTGCTCGCCGCTTTGGGGCCTGGAGCCTCAGTTCCGGAAGCGTCACCACTGGAGGATAGGCTGCTCACAGATTATATGCCCCAGCGGGCAACATCATTCACGTACCGCAAGCTAATAAATAATCTCCCGGACCCTATGGGCACCCTGCGGGAGAGGTGGTCCACTGATGTCGGGGACTTTGATGACCCGGACTGGAGGGAGGCGCTGGCGTCCCCCCGGGAGGCAGGGATACCTTCCAGGCTTCGGTTGGTACAGCTCCGGATTCTACATAGGTCCTACTACACCAGGTACACACTCCACAAAATAGGAAGAGCACCCCATCCATTCTGCCTGCGCGGCTGCGGGGAGGAGGGCACCTTCTACCACACCATCTGGGAGTGTCCAAAAATCCAAGAATACTGGAGGCGAGTGATGCGTACGCTGTCCCAGGCGGGGGGTGTGTCGCTTGCACCGGAACCCAGGTGCTGCCTACTAAATGTATGGGAGCCCAACGACCTGGGCAGGCAGGCTCAGTGTTGGGCCACAGTAGGCATCGTGCTAGCTAAGCGGAACATAGCGCAGAAGTGGGGGGTGGGAGAGGTGCCGCTGCTGTCTGTATGGGGGCGTGACATGGATAGGGCTATGATAGCCGAACGCTCAGTGTACATAGGGAGGGGTTGTCCCCAAAAATGGTCTAAAATATGGGGGGCATGGAACACATATCGGGGAGATATATGCGAGCCACCACCAACGCTTGAAGATGAGACCCTTGATGCGGACTGAGGTGCAGGCCTTTATGGTAAACATTTGGGGTGTGACAGCTGGGGATGGGCGCCTGTGTGGGGGGATTGCCGGGAGGTGGGGGGCTGAACTGCTTCGGACTTTGTTATATGATGAACAACGATTGAATAATCGACAATTGCTGTACTGTACTGTGATAAAAGAAAATAATAAAAATTGTTTAAAAAAAAAAAAAAATACCGCTCAAGGCCTGAGGTGGTCTGTATCAATATATCATTTTTAACTGAATGTATAAGGAGTTCCACAGTCTTTTGTTCAGCAGGTCTCGCTTTCAGGAAATTCGTAGTGACCCAGGTCTTATCATTAGTTGCCAACTTCTCTGGGTCAGTAATCAAAGCAGGTCTACTAAGACTTGCCGTGGTGGATTTAATATATGAAGCCAAGGAATAGTATGGCCAAGTTTGCATGAATGACAACCCCTTATAATTCCCTTATTCAACTGTGTAAATTCATTGCAACACATAGAGAGCCATAACACTAATGGCGCAAGTTTGATACCGTCCTCTACAAACCCGGAGCCTAATTCATCATGTATGGCATGATTAGAGCTACCTAGAGGAAGGCCCAGGATGCGTCCACAGACAGGATTTTACTTCATCCTGCAGAGACCGAACCTCAAAATATTGCCAATTTATTTACCAAAGTTTGTCGCCAGGGAAAAAGGGGTGCCCAGATCTCCAATAAAGTGTTGTTTCCTGGCAAACAGACATGGGCCCCAAGTACAATTAGAAGCAAATATAACCCCCTAAGTAAGGGCAGAAAGGAGTATTCTCAATGCGTTTACCCTTGGATAGTATAAGAAAGATACTTCACATCTTTAGGGCCACAAGTCATGGTAACTGTCTTTGTGAAAATTCCACAAATAATCATAGAAGCTTCTTTAGGTCATTTGGGGTTCTAGGCATGATAAATGCATACAAGAGAGCATATAACCTAACCAGCATTGGTAAATACATTGGGTTTCACCTATGTGATTAATAGACTGTTTTTTGTTGTAAGTTGTAGCTTTCTGAGTAATTGTACAATATAAGTTACAGAAAGTCTGTTAAATTGTTATGACTTGTTAATGTACAAAAAGGCAATATATTGTGCTGTTACAAGTGGTATAGTGCGAGTAAGTAATAGCAACATTTTATTAAATGAAAGATGGAAACAATAGAATGAATTGATGTAATAGCAATATTTGGTGTTGAGAGGAATTATGACAATTTTGGCCCCATGACACCACACCTGCTGTACCATTCAAATCATGACCCTATTGCCTGTAAGGTAGCTGCACGCGTGACTGCCTGTTTAGTAGTAAAATATTGCAATATTTGGTGTTTAAAGGGGTTTCTAGAGCTTTGGGCCCTGGTGTCACTGCACCTGCTGCACCACTGAAATCATGACCCTAGTGCCTGCAAAGTAACCACACTTGTGTCTGCTTATTTAGTAGTTAAATATAGCAATATTTGTTGGTAAGAAAAGTTCTGACAACTTTTGGCCAAGGTGCCACTGCACCTGCAGCAATATTTAAATCATGGACCTAGTGCCTGCTAGATAACTACACTTGTGACTGCCTGTTTAGTAGTAAAGTTTTTCAATATTCTGCGTGTAGTGCGTCCCTGGAGCTCTTGGCCCTGGTGCCACAGCAACTGCTGCACCATTCAAATCAAGCCCCCTTTAACTGCAAGATAACTGTAATTGTGTCTGCCTGTATAGCAGTGAAATATAGCAATATTAGGGGTATCGAGGAGGTCAAATTTTGGGCCCACTGCCGCTACACCTGCTGCACCATTCTAATCATGACCTCTTTGTCTGCAAGGTAACTGCACTTGTGACTGCCAGTTTAGTAGTAAAATATAACAATATTAGCTGTTTAGTGGTGGGCTTAGAGCTTTTGGTCCTGGTGATACTGCACCTGCTGTACCATTCAAATCATGACCCTATTGCCTGCTAGATAAATCCATTTGTGGCTGTCTTGTTTAGTAGTAAGATTTTGCAATAATCTGGGTCCCTAGAGACTTTGGCCCCAGTGCCACTGCACCCGCTGCACCACTTAAATCAAGCCCCTTTCAACTAAACTGTAACTGCAATTGTGACTGCTTGTTTAGTATTAAATATAGCAATATTAGTGGGTTTAGAGGAGTTCTGACAACTTTTTGGCCCAGTGTCACTGCACCTGCTGCACCATTCAAATCATGACCCAAGAGACTGAAAGATAACTGCACTTGTGACTACCTGCGTAGTTGGAAAATATAGCAATAAATAGGTGTTTGGTGGAGTGATGGGAGCTTTTGGTTCCGGTGCGACTGCACTTGCTGTACTATTGAAATCGTGACCCTAGTGCTTGTTAGGTAACTGCACTTGTAACTGTCTGTTTAGTTGTAAAATGTAGTAATATTAGGTGTTTAGAGGCGTTCTGACAATTTTTGGGCCCAGTGTCACTGCACCTGCTGCATCATTCAAATCATGACCCTGTTGCCTGCAAGGTAACTGCACTTGTGACTGCCGGTTTAGTTTTACATTTTAGCTGGGTTTAGTGGCGTCCCTAAAGCTTTTGGTCTTGGTGCCACTGCACCTGCTGCATCATGCACATCAAGTTCCTTTTAACTGCGAGGTAACTGCAACTGTGACTGCCTGATTAGTTGTCCAATAGAGCAATATTGTGTGCTTAGAGGAGTTCAGACAACTTTTAGGCCAGGTGCTTCTGCACCTGCTGCAATATTCAAATCATGACCCTGTTGTCTGCAAGGTAACTGCACTTGTGGCATTTGGAATTTGATCATAATGACCAAATAGATGAAGTTGACAAAATCAATCCGGTAATGCCTACAAAGTTCGAAGAAAAGTACTGAAGCATGAATAGGAAATGCCACAAACGTTCTAAGGCTAAAGCATCTGCTTTACACAAATGAGTAATAAAAAGCAAGCATTCCAGCATACTGTTAGAAGCTGTCTGCCTCTTCTGCGGGAAGAGATCTTATCTTGACAGTGAAATGGGCTTAAACATTGTGAACAGCTTTAGTAGACGTATCATAAATGCGGGCAGCCAGGGGAAGTTAACAAAAAAAGGTTCCACACAAAAGCAAATGAACACAGTAATTCGGCTATGGGAACTGATAAGAGCCCCCTTTTAAGATATATTAAATACAAGAGATTTCACAAGCACAGCACAAGCGTTGTGCAGGCAAAACCTAAAAACTGCATTTTCTCCCCATAAATATAATTTTTTGGTCTGAAGAACCACTCTCATCAGCACCTCATCGCACACAGCCATTCTATGTCCAATCGGTTCTAGGTACAATGATGAAAGGATAGTCCTCTCAATCCATGTCTGGATGTATTATTAATGGAAGGCAACTTTTTAGAAAATCATTAAGCCATGTAATCGTTTAACTACAAGCAATCCAATGGCATAGATTCGCAAACATTTGCACAGAAATTGTACAAATGTAAGTGTGCCACTTCTATCCAGGACATTATGGGGCTGCATCGAATTTACACCACAGAACTATTCCTTTTTCTCAACAACACAACAGATTGATATACAATTTGACCAAATCAGAAGCCTTAAAAAGCCCAGTGGGTGTCTAAGACTCAAGTGCTAAAAACGTGTCGGCTGAATCTTGTTTCAATGAAAACGAGTTCTTTGTCAATAAATGTTTTGACAAAAAAAGAAAGCAATCCTATGTGTTCTAGATTAAAGCTCGCTTGTTATATTGGTGTTATTTGCAACAGGACCTTAGCTATCAGAGGATATATTTACCATAAAATGACAAGAGGCAGAGGGCCCAACTGTCTTGATAGCGACTTTGCCGCAACGATAACAGCTCATCGATTTAGTGATTCAACACGTGCTAAATGGAGTAGGGGCCATTCTGTTCATAACCTGCTTAAGGGGATTCATTTAACCACTTGTTATGTCACAGAAAACGTTTCCTTATAACTTCGTCAATGAATATTTTACTTTGGGCTCCTGTTTTTTTGTTCTGCACATATCAGCATTCATCATAATTATATTTTGTTCTTTGAAGAAGTTGCACCTAGTATATTTTCACATGTTATTTACGCGTTAAATACAGATTTACACTTTGATCAGTTTTGAGTTTAACCGGTACGCTCATCTCAAAACAATCATTTTTGTGCAAGAAATTGTGTACACATACAGGTTTATTGTTTTGATAAGACAATATCATCTCATTTTGTTTTCTAACACCTCTTCCCCTCCTCCATTCCTACCCCCACGCTTTATTCATGACTTATAGCATGGAATTAAACTAAAAAATACATAGCTAACTTCTATTTTGTTTCACATTAAAAAACAACACAGGGGAACGTGATCATATGTTTAACCATCAGTGAAAATTGTGAGCCTTAAATGTAATCAATTTCACAGCACGGAGTATAACAACAGTCATTCATAAGTAGCACTACCAATTTTGTTTCTCTGAATGAATCCAAACAAAATCTTGTATCTTTTTATGGTCTTACAACTACGTAACAAAACTAAATGCGTATAATATATGATTTAATTCAGGTACTAAGATGTATATATTAAAAGAGTCCGCTAAATACCTAGATTTGATATTCCACTCCCTCAACTTAACTACTAACACGTAGACGTGAGGCTAAGAAAAGTTAATCTATACTGTCCATGATGATATAGTGGTAGGCAGTGTAATGAAGGCAATATTTTTATAGATCAATATTAGTGACCTCGGTATACTGTTATACAAGCCCCTCACCGGATGAGCCATTATATATCAGCCATGTCCCAGAGCAAGTCAAATGTATAAAGCTTACATATGGCCTGCACAGAAATCTCACTTATATAGCATTCAGTATTATTATTTTTGTAATTTTTGTATAGCTCACACTTCAAGGATTTGTTCTCAAACCATTCGAACAGACAGCAAATATTTTACTTGCAGCTCGAGTTCGAACTGATATGGGGCAATAGAGTGTGAGGCTAAGAAAAGTGTCATGTTTAGAAAAACAGAGTTTGGAGTAGAAACGGTCTCAGCTTTGGAAATGGGTGGCTGCAAAATGACAGTCAACTTCAGAGGCAAGAAGCTCTCCAAGAAACTTCAGGAGGAACGATTTGAATAACATATTTGATACTGTAAATCAGCAAGGTGGGCGTTTCCACATCAAGGTATTTACATAAAAGATTGTCAACATAAAACCCAACACTTGCCTCTATTAGAGTTCAGTGAGCCGAATTTTGTAGTTATAATTGTGTATGCTTTTCTAGTAGTCGTCAATCAAGCAAGCTTATTATGAATACTCTGCACACAAGTTATTGATTTCTGCGTCAGAAAAAAAATTGTTAATTAGACTTCTTATTATCAAGCCTAGTGTATTTTCTGGTCTGGCCTAGAGTTAGTTTTAGCTACAGCCTGGCTAAAGAGTCAGCCTGCTTAAGGCAATGGTTCTATTGTACTGCGAGTGGCAGCAGATTTCCTGGTCACAGGTGCACATCCACCTCAAAAGGAGTGCACTTCAGCGCCATGGCTGGTGGGCAATAATTTACCTTTGAATTCGATTCAATTTTTTTTCAACGATTTTTGCCAATGTTTTTCTTTTTATTCTTTAATAATAATAATATTTTTGTGTGATGAGTATTAACATGAAAACAGGTTTATATAACTGTTTTAAGTGCCCCTGCCAGAAAGTACTAGTCTATTAAAATTATATACAATGGTTACTTTTTTATATTTAAAATTCTTAATGCAAGCATATGGGCACCACATTTATGCGACTAGGTTTTCTTATTCTGATATTTATTTTTGTGGCCAATGCAAGCAATATAAAAAATAACCATTGCAACAGCTTGCCGAGACTAGACCTGTTGGATGTATTTTTGCTTGCTGAATAAAGGAGATAAAATGCTGATTGTTTTCATAAATTCTAATTAAAAAGAACACAATTTCACAAAATTTGTAATTAAGCTATTTAGGTTAAGAGCTTCCAACAAGATTCAGCATAGGTTCCTAACTTTGTATGAATGACGGATCTGCAGATTGGTGACAAAGAAACTGAGTGGTAAAGCATTTTGAACCTAGCAACATTGCATTAGTTTCACACCAATTGCATTATAAATACTTACACATTATCTAGGCCATATTGTCCAAGTGGGCATTTTGCAATTGTATTTAAGAAACAAGGGATATTCGTCATCTTGTGGAAGATGGAGGTATAGCCCAGACTCAATTAAGGGTAAAACAAAAAGAACAAGCAAGTTACATGACCTAAGGATATCAATTGAAAATAAGAGGCTAGGTACTTGAAACAGTGGCATAGAGTACAAGCTTGAATGTTGTGCATAGGAGACAATTTTTGGACAAATCCAAGATTGTGAGAGTGCTACTTTGCAATGAGATCCTTAAAATTTTTCTGCAAATTTATTTAGCTCTAGTCCAGCCCATGCGGGCTTCATGTTAAGAACGCTCACACAGAGCAGAGGGCATGTCAATATGTAACCATGTTGATTGAATAATTGAGCGCTCACTAGCATACTAGCATAAACTGTCAAATTGTAACACAGTCATGAGCTGGGCTATTTTAAACACAGATTGCGGATGCAAAGATTGGAAAATATCTAAAGCTAAGGGATATTGAAATTAAAGACAAACAAACAAATGCCTTGAAGGAAAACCTATATAGCAAAATGGAAACCCATCCAATGCAAAAGCATCTATGGCAAAACTTCCAGTAGGCAAGAGTGGAAATTCGTGTATAATTTAGAGAGCAAGTGGGAAACAAATGATTTTCAGTTATTTCTCATATTTATGAGCTTACTAGGAATGGATAACCAAATGGAAATTTGGACAAAGTAAAACTTTTGTACGCGTTAATTCTACAGTGAGCAGAAAACATACCTCTAAAAACTAAAATGCCATATAACATCTGGCAAACTACAACCCCTACCCTTGCCAGGTAACTGACTTCCACAAACCAATCCTGCTAGGTAGTGCAACAAATAATCTTCTTGTTGTCCAAAAATTAACTCTGCTAAATTTAGAAGACACCACTTCTGTGTGTGTTGGCGCACACAAATACACAGATTCACAAATTTTCAATTTATTCATGAATCACCCTGTTTGACATTAGGATGGGGTTACAAGGTACTTGGTGATGGTGTACATCCCGTTAAATATAATAACAACAATTGGAGATGTCAGGTATTAAGTCATTCTAAATTATATCTTTAAAATATAACATTTTACAAAACCTGTTTACAATTACTGGGGCAACTGCACTGGGGAGGAGTTAATTAATGTCAATATGACTGCACCAAAAAACTAACACATCCGAAAAAACAATAATGCTAAAAGGAGCACTTTCGTACCTAACCCCTGTTAAAACATGAAACGAAGATGTAACTGAATTAAAACCGATTTAATGAGCAGTCCACAGCTATCTCCTAGTAAGCGAAGCTGAAGTTTACAGATTTAAAAAAATATATATATATTTGGGGACACAGGAATAGCCAAGAGATGAGCTTAACAACAAGGGAATGTATTACTCCATTACCTTGGGGTAGGAGACAGACGAGGAGGACATCTCAGTCCTCTTACTGAACTTACCATTGCATCTCCACCCATAAAATAAATGTGGGAATCCGTCCAAGACAGCCGTAAATGACTTCAGAGAGCATGTGAAACAGCCCTGAACTTGTTATCTAGGCTAGGGCATGTTAGTTTATTATTATTATTGTAGATTATTATTAAAACATGTTTCAAGAGTTCAAATAACAAATGTGCTTTTTGTTCTGAATTGAACTTTATTTGATATAGGAGTTAATTAGGGATAATCATCACAGGGGGTTGAGGTATGTTTTGTGATTGTAGGCAAGTAGGTGTTCATGTGAATGACATTTGGCTTGCATTCCTTCACTTCGGATGGGCAAAGAAAGTTAAATAGTTAGATATGCAATAGTAAAAAGTCATTCCACTGACCAGAAAGGCGAACAATTCTACTCAGATCACATGTATACAACCAGGGTATGCCCCACAATACAGCATACCATTATTTTGTGACATTAAGCAAATCCTATGTATGAGGATGGCCGAAATGGCAGGTAAATAGTTAGCTCCACAATTAATCCTGCCTAAATTCTGCATGAGACCTTCCTGTCCTTCAGACACCTTAATTGAAACAGTGAGGAATATGGGACAAAGACTTCACTGTCTTACAAGAGTTTGCATTACATATTGCAGCTTAGGTCATGGCTAGTATGATGATGGCCCTTCATTTGGAACCCTTGATGTTGGCAGTGGCCGGGAAGGAGGAATTTAAGGCACAGCAGGTTGTCCATACGCAACAGAAAATGCTGCTGAAATAGCGAGTCATAATCCTTCACAGATTCTCTGCTTTGGAAAAAAGTGGAGGGATGTGTTCTGCTTTCGAAAATAGTGAAGGGATGTGGTCTGTGCGGGAAAACATTTACTTAATGACCCTTGATGTGGCTTGAAGGTCCTGGACCATGCACTTACCTGTTGGGGGGATTAGGGAAAAAACAATAGTTTACCATCTTTTGAAACATGTTATAATTGTGATACAGAAAGTGAAAGTTGAACCAGCATACAATGGATTTATTTTCAAATTAGGTGGATATATAATCTGAAGGGGTATTAGCCTATACATTAATCCCTTCAGTGCCCATGACGAGCTGGACTCGTCATGGGCCGCGGTGGCGCTGTGCCCATGACGAGTCCAGCTCGTCATAGACCCCGCCCGCTAATACAACGGCCGGCACAGGGCGGGGAAAGGGGCGGGCACTGAAGGGGTTAAGAGTAGTAATGCCTGGAGAAAATGAAAGATTTGCAAAATTAATGATGGATATGAATGCATGGCTATGAATGCATTTGTGATTGAATCACAAACAGGTAAAATACATATCAAATCAGTCAATCAATCAGGGGTTGTTAAAGCGCGCTACTCACCTGTGAGGGTCTCAAGGGTCTCGGTGTGCTCAAGTGATGAGTTTCATTAAAGGTATCTCCAAACCTTTATTATTTTCAAAGGCACTCAATTGTTCAGTGCACAAATTGAACTTAGTAGGTAAATTTGAATGACGGCGATGGGGAAAAGTGGTGGCCTGGCCTGAACATGGAGATCTAAGAGTATATTTAGGTGATGTTTTGAGCATCGTACATTGACCCTGCTCGAGTTAAATCTTGTCAATCAATCCATTGGAATGATGGTCTGCACTTTACAAAACAAATAAACAAAAATGAAATGGATATATGCAAGTTTGGCAGAACCTGAAACAATAACTTTGTTCAAGGATAATCATCCAATCCTCTTCATTTTGAGTTTATCCCTGGACCAAAAGAAGCATCAATGCACATTACATAAACACATGAGTAATGATAACCACTCTGTGGGGAGGGGCCCATTGCTTTGTGGTAAAGAAATAACTTCTGAAATCTTGCTAGCAAATTCTATTCCACAAGTGTGGATTATAAAAATGAGAACGATGTAACCAACTGAATTCCAACAGTTGATTAAAAAGCCAAATATGACACAAGTGAACATCTTGCAGCTACAAGACAACCTTGTTTGGAGACACGTATCAACTGAGGCACTAAAAAGGTCAGATATACGATTATCTGGAGGGATATGTGATGATCTTTCAATCAGAAACACTAGACAGACACATCTTTCAAAAAGCGACAGGTGCAACCTTTACTGATGGAACCTTTTTACATATTAGAAGAAATCGCTATGAAAAACAGTCATTGTGCAATTAAAACATTTTAGAAATAGTCTGTATAGCATCACCAGGGTCCTCTCAGCAGTGGTTATGTATGACATTCTTAAGTACACACAATCATTCTATCAATGTATTTTATTTTTTTAAAGCTTTGCTAAATACTACTTAAATGTCCTTTACACATAGAAAGTCCTAACTGCCCAATGCATACACTTTCCTGCAGACTTTTTTCATTGACACAAAAATTCAATGCACAGGTCTAGGAAATAGAAGATTTTTTAAGCTTTCCATTGATATGACTATTTCCCTAACCCTCAACACCTGCATTTCATCCAGATAGCAGACAATTTGCAAAAGTATGTTTAGGGAAAATGTGCATTTGCACAATTTTTGGATTTCCCTTTTTATTCTTATAGAAATAGTTCTACAAGTAAAGTGATCCATTACCCTACAACCAATAAATGAGTGTGCTGTTTTATTTTCTTTCTACCATCATTGAACCATATGTACCTGTTTTATTTATGTCTAAATCTGCAATCTCAGTTTAGTGCAGAAATATTAGATCAAATGTTTATTATACCCCAAATTACAACTGTGGAGTTCACAAGTTTAACATTCACCACTCCTGCGAGAAAACACATTTTCCCACCATTAGATTGTATCGTAGTATACAATTATGTAGTGCATGTCTCACCTACGTGGGGCACTGAAGCACTTGACCATATGGGTAAGCGTGCACATTGTATAGGGGATGTAGTTTGTCTTATGTAGAAAGTATTTTCATGTTGTGCGTGATGACCGTTGAGTTGTGGTGATTGTGTTATGGAACGCAGTACTTAGCTGTAAGATGGATTAAGAAGTGTGAGAGAGAGTTTACAATTTTCAGCAAACTGGCTTCTCTGAGCCGCTCTGTAGGGCCATTTACCATATTTCTAAGGATCAATGTCCACTTAGCTGGCTACCACACAGAGTTCTCCACTCTGAGAACAGTCATACTCTGTAGCTAGTTGGGACATGCAGTGGTGTACTAAATTAGTGCCCTCTGTTGACCAGCAGTATGTGGCATATCTCTTCAGTTATTCGTGTCTGTTCAGTTGGTGATGGGTGGTTTACTGCTGTGGACATATATAGTACTGGTTTGGATAAAGGATATGACCCGTACGTGGTTCTGTCTATTACGAGTGTAAGAGGGTCAAGCAGTACAAGGGAGTTAATATGCAGCCTGTTTGAATGAAGGTCATCTGCCTTACTGGGGAGTGTTAAGGTATTGATATATACGTGAGAGCCAGGTGGGTTTTATTTGAATTTACATTACTATATTATAACCAGGCTCGCCATAGGCCAGTCCTTTATAACGTACCTGGACATAGAACGTTGTGTCAACTGTAAATTATACTTCAAGGAGCAGTTATTATTCTAGATGATCTACCAGGATTATAGGATGATGTGGGTTTTCTTGGATATAGTCATGGCATAGCTTAATATCTCTTCTGAAGTGCAAATGCTCCTGAATATGTCCAATCTTGACTAGCAGTGAGTTTCAGTGCCTTGCAGTTTGTACTTAGAAAGACGATCATCCTAAGGATTTCATATAGTAAGGTAATATGATGAATAGTGGTGCACCCTTGTATTGCTTGAATTTAACTTGTACATAGAGCCGTATTTTCCTTGGAAGTTCGAGGATAATGTAGTGCCACCAACATTACTCATCTCACTACATGTAGCCAGTGGAGTTACTGCAGCACTGGAGTTGTGCATTCTCTTGGATGGAGTTGGAGGAATCTTGCAGCAGTGTTTGAGATTAGTTCTATTTTGCATATGATGAAACAGGGGGCTGTTGGCATAGTCAAGCTTGGCAATTATAAGTGTGAAATAGCTTGTGGTCTTTCTTGGTAACCAAGATATGGGAAGATGCACTGCAGTGCTTTCATTGTGTAGTACCTGCTCTTTATTAACTTGTCGACATGTGGTATCAAGGATAGGTATGAATAAATAGTTACCTCGAAGTATCCTACCATTCTTGACGTAATTGGTGGGGCCTTGAGTTCCTGGGCCATATGGCAGTAGGCTACTATTTTTACCATTGTCCACAGGCCATGATCTGTGTCTTTGTGGTGTTGATATTTAGGGGGTTACTCATCATCCATGCATCAAAGGCAGTCAAGTTTTGATTTGTAGAGATGTTTAAAATTATTTGTGTCTCATCTGCATAGTTGTATCGGGTGAGGTTGAATGATTTAATCGGATCAAGCTAAAGGATTACGTTGATGTTGAATAATATAGGCAATATGATGGTCTCCTGAGGAACACTGAGGTGTTGGAGGTGAAGGGCGGATAAGAAAGTTGGTAGTTTTACCAAATTTTGCCTGTCATTGAGGTATGAGCCAATCCATTTTTACAGCATTTTCATACATTCCCTGACAAAGTCTTTGTAGTAGAGTGTCGGTGCACAGAGAAAAAAGTCACTGATAGGTCCAGTGCAATTTCATAAATTCCGAGACCGAGTCTTTGTAGTAGTGTTTGGTAGTGTACAGAGTCAAAAGCAGCTGATAAATCCAGAAGCAAAAGGGCAGCCACTCCATTGTTGCCTATTTTGAGTTTATGGTTGCAGCAAATGTGCCTTTACCTGATTGGAATCCAAACTGTTGGTCTCAAATCAAGTCATTTTGCTTCGTAAACATGTAAAGTTGAGTAACAATGCTCTTTCGAATATTTCACCTAGGAACGGGATTGGTCGGTAATTTGCTGGATTGAAATGGTCCAAGTTTTTCTTCCTGAGGAGTAGTATTTTCAACTCGGATGGGAAAGAACCTAGTTCCAAGGACTTGTTGAGTATGCTTCTAGCTATGTAGCCTATGCAGGAGGTGTGTTGGACATTTTAAAGATTTTTCAAGGTGCTGATTCTAAAGGTAATCATGATGGTCAGCTTATGATGACAATGTAGTGCAATACTTTTTCTAAGAAAATATTGAAAGTATTAAGTAGAGGAAGACTGTTTTTGTCCCTTGTTATGCTGGTTGGCTCATGTGTTAGGAGAGTGTTAGCCGTGTTATCTTCAAGGTAATTCTCTAACTTTTTATTTTCTGAGATCAGTTTCACTGAAGTTTCACCACAGATGCTTTGTGATGAACAAGTTACTTACCTTCGCTAACACCTTATCTGGTAGAGACTCTAGATAGCCACAGTTTCCTTACTTTAGTATTATCCCCAGGTGTCAGACTGAATCCGGGATTGTTTTTTGAGCATTACCCCTGCGTTCCAGTAGGTGCTGTTGTTTGGCTCCGAGTGGAGTAATCCACCCCAGAAGTGATGGGTGCAGTGCTTATATGGGTGTCAACAAAGCACACTGACGTCCGTTTCTTTTTGTGACTTTCGACGCTAAAAGCACGGAGCCATGAAGAACACTGACCACTGGTGTGGAAAACTAGGGCCCTGAAAGGGGAACAGCCCTGTCCATAGAAATCGGTTCACAGAGCTTGGAGGATGGGTCGGTCTGTAAGGAATCGGCAGCTAGATGCAGTCTTTACCAGATATGGCATTACTGAAGGTAAGTAACTTGTTCATCTGATAGAGACTTCTAGCAGACTTCTAGCCACAGATTCCTCACATCCACAGATTCCGTACATTCAGTGGCGTAGCTAGAGCTTGTGGCGCCCGGGGCTATCCCTCAGATTGCCGCCCCCCCCCGGGGGGGGGGGGGGGGGAGGGCATGCACTTCAAAGAGGTCCAAGAGACACGTAGTATCGCCGCTAATAGTTACCTTGATCATGCAAGTTACATGCACATACATGACACGGTCCAAGGCTACACAGTTGAATACACCGGTGACTGGCAGTACAAAAGAGAACACACAGACTGCATGATCTATCTGGGGACTCAGAAAAACCGCATGTGACATCCATCAGAGAGCTGCGTGAACAATTACCTGGTAATCCCCTCAACACAATGCAAACATGCACATACATGACACTGTTCATGTAACCTTCATCTACAGCTGACATTAAATGACCATACATCATGCCCCCCCCCCCATTAAAGCAGTGGGGAACCAAAACCAACTTAACAGTGTTGAAGCCTGTGATTCTTTATCTTTCAAAAACAGCAAATTAATTATTCACAGGGAGTGACTCACTGTGTGCCCTTAAAACTAAACGCAGCACAAAGGGGTCAGTCAGCTCCACCTTGCCAACACAGACCGGATACAAAGCCCACTCTGGTGGCCCAAAGGCATCAACTAGGGGTCGCTCCCTGTCATTAATTCCAAGCAGCAGCAACCAACTCCCTGGGAATGAAAAGACATGTGCTCTTGGTACCCAAAACCAGCTTGTAATAGTGCATCTCTCCTTCACAGCAGCCTCAGCACACACATGGTGCAGAGCCTGCCTGGGGGCCCAAAGCTAAAATACAGGGAGGGGCGACACATTATGATCACAATCCTTAAACACAGTTGTGGGGGCCATGGGAACTTGTTCAACTCTATCCAAGACCCAGGACAAACTGTTCCTGCGCTGCGGCACTCCTTGAATATTCAGAAGAAACAAGAAAAATAGGACCAGTAAAACTCACTCTTTTCCAAATCTCTTTCTAAATATTATCACTTTCCATGTAATGTTCCTTTAATGGGAAGAGGAGGTTTCTGAGGTGGGAGTATCAGGCAAGTGATACTACTCAGGCTCCATCTGTTCGAGCCTTCATGGCAGATCCTTCTTCATTACTACCTCCACCTGACCCCAGACTCTGCAACGCACTCCCTTACAGGCTCCCTCTGTGCGAGCCTTCAGGGAGAATCCCTCTTCATTACTACCTCCACCTGACCCCGGACTCGGCAACGCTCTCCCTTACAGGCTTGATTATCCACTACTCCTCTCTCCAGTGCACCTTATCTCACAGCTGACCTTGGGCCCCAGCCACATATCAGGCACCATCGGGCTCCACTTTGCTTTTTCCCGGTAAAAACATTAGTAAAATCACCTTCAAACTTAAAACATTAAATATAGCAGTAAATATAATTAGCATGCACTTTAAAGTATGTTCCACAGTAGCTCTTATGACCCGACTGCTAATTAAATAAACAAAAACAGAAAGGCCATGACAGGGCCGGCTTTAGCGCTGATGCGAAAGTCTTTTTTGGCGCCAATCTCATAACCTCTTTCTCCGTAAATACCTTTACTACCACCTTCCAACAGTGCCCCTCATCCCTCCATGGCCCCCCTAGTGACCTCCTCCTCCTCAGATTCCCTCACTGCCTCACGCCACAAGTGACCCTCATCTCCCCATAGCCCCTCCCCCTCATGACCTCCTCCTTGGACTCCCTCACTGCCACCATCCACCAGTGCCCCTTATCTCTCTGTAGCCTCTCCCCCTCATGACCTCCTCCTCAGACTCCCTCACTACCACCCTCCACCAGTGCTCCTCATCTCACCCTAGCTCCCCCTCCACACCATGACCTCTTCCTCGGATTCCCTCACTGTCACCCAGGGCACAAGTCCTAAAAAAAGAAGTGGGGGGACGCTGACTTCACAACAGCAAGTGATGTCACGAAAGGTGGCTTGCACCATCAGACTCATTGCCTCCCCTCGCTCACCCCTTAGATGCCATTGCATCAGAGAAGCCAGCGCGTGAGCAGCGTTCTGAATGAGCTCCGATCTCGCCCCAGAGAGGCCAAAGAGTAAATGTGTGGCTCCATTTGCTCCAGTAATCGAGCTCCCGTTAAAATAAGTGAGGGGACGCTGTCCACCCGCCTGGTACCCCGACTCGAGCCCTGCAGTCACCCTCCATCAGTGCCCCTCATCGCTCCGTAGCCCCTCTCTCATATGCATTTGTTGTTTAGCGCTACTCATATCAGTGTAGTGTGTCAGCACTTTACACCACGAACACATTATACAGAGACAATGAATCATACAAGTATGTAAATCAGCCTACAGGGAATGTCACATAAGCCAATGAGGATTACAAGGTGTAGGAATCACATGTCATCCATACTGGTGGGCAGTATATTTTCAGAGGGTTTGGTCTGGGGAAACAAAACCTTAGGATTTAAAAGAGTATTCCATGGGGGTCAGCTTTAGTGATAAAAACGTATCTCTGCCCAAACAAACATACTCATTTTAGCAACATTAGAATGATGAAAGACTGAGGAAGTTCTAACTATATCACAAAACAAAAAAACTATTCATGTTTGTCTGCAGCTCTTTGGTGACAGTTCATTGGTCACTTTCCTATGTTAGGATTGTAACTTCTGAACTGCAAGTAACAGGGGGATCTCTGTGACAAAGGCAGCAACCCACTGAGCTATCCACACAAAATACAGTTTAAAAACTACTAACAGACAAATTATTGCTCTCCAGCGGATCATTAATCACCAGCGTTATTGGGACATTTGTTATTGTCTTATTGTTGTTCTGCATCAGCCATGATAATGATAAAAACTGTTTAAATGAAGCGCACACGAAGTACGTGTCCTGCTGGGCCTGCGCATATTTTTAAAACAAAAATAAATAGAGTCTCACACATTCTCTTACCTACTACTCCATTAGTCAAACTTTGTGTCACAGCCTGATGTGATAAGCAGCGGCGGGGGTCAGGAAAGGTGATTAGAAATAAACAAACTTCTTTTCTCCTGGCTGGATATAAAACGAATTATCCACGCTGCCGCTGCAGACTGCCCCAGTCACATGCCACCTTTCTCCATCCAGGAGAGGCATCATCGTGGTATCCCTCTGCCCTCCGATTCAGGATTCTCACTCACAGCGACAGCCTCCACAATATTAGCCCATGCCTCCGGCATTTCAGGTTTCCTAAAGCCCCTCTTAAGCTCTCTATGGAGATCTGTGTTTTCACTCTCCACTCACTTTACTAATTCCTGCTTCAGTTCATATAAAGTGCCAGTGTATGATTCTCATAATGTACCAAAGACACTATCCTAACCTCTGGTTACTTATTTAAACTTTTTAAAAATAATATCAGTGCTTGCTATTGTCCAGTATCCCAGGGCTCAGCGTTTCCGAGGCGCATATGACGTCAGTTGCACTCTCACCGGGGCAGGTTGGTAGAGGTTTATAGCGAGTGTTCGATCATTTAGCCCTGTGGGTTGGAGCGCTGCGCCATGCCGCTTACCAATGATTGAACACATACATTGCATTGCGTGCTTTAAGCATACGATGTGTAACACATGCCATTTTCTGGC
This sequence comes from Triturus cristatus, assembly GCF_964204655.1. Lineage (NCBI taxonomy): Eukaryota > Metazoa > Chordata > Amphibia > Caudata > Salamandridae > Triturus > Triturus cristatus. Next base: position 584,591,804 of record NC_140591.1, on the reverse strand, counting down.
ACTTAACAACGCTGGACTTTGCCACGCAAGTAAGCGTTTTTATATTCTATTAAATAAGGGAATTAATGGGTGCAAGGTTTTAAGGAAGGGTAAAGGTATGGGATGGTAGGGTTTTTCGGGTTCAGGTAAGGGAACAAGGTCGTCGTGTTTTAGGATTCAGGAATGGGTGAGGGTAGGTGAGGTTATAAGGTTTTTTTAGCGTTCAGGGATCGGTAAGGGTACTGGGAAGTACGTTTTTTTTAAAGATACAGTGATAAGTGAGGGCATGGAGTTGTAAAATGTTTTTAGGGTACAGAGAAGGGTAGGGGTACGATGTAGAAAGGGGTTTTTAAGGGTAGTGGGATTGGCCGAGGGGTTTAACTTAATTTGAAAATATCTAGTCGTTCAAATTAGGTGGGTAGTAAAGGTCAACGCGTTGCATTGCATGCTTTAAGGCGTGCGTGGTACCTGATATTGGTAAGCATACACTCCCCTATAGAGAGGTACGTGCAGAATGCAAGTGACCTGCTTTGACGCAGAGGCTGAACGGAATGACGTCAGTACTCCACGAACATGGCTCCAAGTTTTAGGTTTCTGTCCTTATTGATCCAGTAACCACTGATATCGATACAGTCTAGGGTTCCGGTGAAGCTGATCCGCCCATTTCTTTTATTGCAGTGCAGCGCTGCTGTCTTGTCCTTCCTTTTCACAGGGCAAACTCGAGGGTATCTGTCGCCTGCAATGCACGAGAGGGGGAAACGGCATCAAATGTCAAACTCACGCATTTCTTTTCGTTCTTTCCCATAATCTGTATTGGAGCCATGTAGCCATTTCCACTTTTGGTTTCTAGGCACTATGTGTAGCTGCCACAGTCTGCACTGATACAAAGCGCGTAGTCTATCTACTTTTCTAGGCTTTAGAAACCCCTCAAGTTTCTCTGCCCCTGTCTGGTTGTCATCGACGTGTGTGAACTGTTTATTATTATTTAGACACTATACTTTGTTTATCCCTTCACTGTGGCCTACATTTTGAGGGATGGGTTTGTCTTGTAGGCCTCTGGGTTTCCAGGCCCGCCACACTTCTGTGCTGCGTCTAAGATGTTTATTTTCTACCTTGTTTTTTTTTAGTGTCCTAGTGCAGTAGGCGCTGGGTGGTCTCTATTTACTCCCCTGGTCGTCGTTAGTGCTAGATTGTTTTTCTCTTTGTATGATCGCGGTGCTATGCATGCCAAGGCCACCTTCCATTTGTGCTTCATATTGCAGAAAGGTGCACATTACTGTGTAATTCCCATGCCCCCATGGTGGCTTGGTTTCGAAGCACTATTTGTATCTAAGTTGCAATATATTAACAACATTTACATTAGTAGGTGCAGCGAAGATGCATTTTCTTGAGTTTCTATATGATGTAAATATCGAGGTGACCCAGTATTTTTCACCATCATCGTTCTTTTATTGTTTCTGCCAGAACATATGCCATTATTTGCCAGTTTCAGTTCCGTGCCATGATAATGATAACAACTGTTTAAATGAAGCACACACGACGTACGTGTCCTGCTGGGCCTGCGCATATTTTTAAAACAAAAATAAATAGAGTCTCACACATTCTCTTACCTACTACTCCATTAGTCAAACTTTGTGTCACCGCCTGATGTGATAAGCAGCGGCGGGGGTCTGGAAAGGTGAATAGAAATGAACACACTTCTTTTCTCCTGGCTGCATATAAAACGAATTATCCACGCTGCCGCAGCAGACTGCCCCAGGCCACAATTTGGTCCTCACGAGAGTGTGCGTAGTGGTGAAGCGCGTGACGCATCACCGCCACGCTTTCATCGCGAGGGCAGGGCAAAAATGTAACCCAGGGCCGTCATTGGTAGCGCTGGCGCGCGCTCTCCAAGATTGACGGCCCTGGACTGGAGCAGGCTGGGATGATCAACGTCATGGTGCGGTGGCAATGATTGCAATGCAGCAGCAGGCGCTGACGCACTGACGCACTTAGCACTACAACCAGGTAGGTGAGGTGCGCAGTGCGCAGCTCGCTGCTTGCACAGTGCACTCTTTAAAACTGGGCCGCGTGCGCCGTTGCGGCGGACTTTATAATTTATTTAGTGACACACTGACACACTGTGTCCCTAAATAAATTATAAAGGCCGCCGCAGCCGCAACGGGCCACCAGTGCCGAGCGGCCGCCCTAAATATAGTGCCGCCGGGGGCGGTCCGCCCCCACCGCCCCCCCCTAGCTACGCGCCTGCGTACATTAGGCTAGATACCCAAGCAATACCTCTCCTGATGAGGGTCTACGAAAGTGTTTCACACTAGAAAGTCCAGCAGGACCGACCGAGCAAAGTGTCCATCCTGACGGACCTGACCTTCCGGGCAGAAATGCTTTGTGAATATGTGTAGAGAAGCCAACATTGCTAATTGGCAGATATCCAGGACCCGGAATCCTGCATGCTAACGCAGTGATAGCAGCAGCATTAGCTCTGGTGGAATGAGCATGCTGACCCTCAGGGGGTTGTATCTTGGCTAATGCGTAGCAGATCTTAATGCAGAGCACGATCCATCGGGAGATCGTCTGTTTCTGAATGGCATTTCCGCTCTTCACTCTGACGTACTCCACAAAGAGTTGGTCATCTACCCGGAACTCTTTCGTGTGGTCAAGGTAGAATGACAATGTTCTTTTTGGGTCCAGTCAGTGAAGTTGCTCCTCTTCCTTAGAGAGATGTGGCAGAGCGTAAACGGCAGGTAGGGAAATTAACTGGTATACATGAAATGGAGTGACAACTTTAGGCAGAAAGGAAGCTCTAACCTGAAGAACCAGCTTGTCTGGGTGGATGTTTATGTACATAGGCTTGGATGACAAAGCCCCTGACCCTCCGGGCAGATCTTATTGCCACTAGGAAGCAGTCTTGATGGAAAGGAGCCTGAAAGGACAGCTGTGCAGTGGCTCAAAGGGAGCACACGTCAGCAATGTAAGTATGAGATTGAGCTCCCATTGAGGCATGATGAAGGGCAAAGTGAGAAACGTGTTTCAAATCTTTCAAGGATCTATTCACAGTAGGGGATTTGAACAGGGATGGCTGATCAGGCCACCACAGAAAGGCTGAGCTGGCAGAAAGATATCCCTTTAAGATGCCCAAAGCAGAGCCCTACTGGACAAGAGAAGGATAAAGAAAAGGACCCGAGAGTGGTGAGCAGAAAGAGGGTCAACCTGTTTCTCTGCACACCATGTCACACACTTGCCCCAATGGCAGGTGTAGAAAGCTGGCTCTGTATTTGCTATACCAAAGTAAGGTATAGTGGGCACTGAGTCTACTAGATCCCCAGAGACTTTACAGAGGCTAAAATAGATAGGGAGAGGGCAGTGCTAAGCATCTGTTGCACACACACAGGCACAAAATGATTACACCTACTCAATGACTAAATCCAAGACCAATGGTTTGTAGAAATATTGCTTTTAGTATATTTCTTTGATAGAACCAAAGATACTTTTTTGCAGTAAAATACGTTTTGCAATATCACTGTTTTACAATGTAAAAAAGGGACACTGCATTTTTCAATCAGTACAATGTTATCCTACGGGAGGAAACACAATCAGCAATATGCAGGTAAGAAGACGAATTACGAATTTGAGCTTTTGGATGAAGAATCAGTACCAGGCAAGGTTCAGGTAAGTGACCTCAGTGCACCACCTGCTGCACAGGGGCGGCCAAGTGCAGAGGTCAAACTCGATATCTGGTGGCAATGTTATCCAGAGGAGAAAGGGGCAATCAAAGTTGTAGTACTTGCAGGGGAGTAGCACGGTTTTGGAACCCAGTATCCAGGGGTTAAGGTAAGCACGGGGGACCAAACTTACACCTCCAGAGGCACAGGAACGGCAGAGTGCCAACAAAGCGTCGGGCGCCCAATGCAAACCAATGGGGAATCTCAAACTTGGAAAAAGGCTGCAGGCTCAGGCCAGGATGCTGGACGAAAGAAACCTACAGCAGCACAGGTAATTTGGGATGTGCTGAAGTGTTGGGACACCATCGGTAGATCTCCCCCCCCAAGGCCCAGGGGCTCTGGGTGCAGGAATATCCTTTGGCATCGGAGTCAGCTTACCAGTGCGTTCAATGTTGCGGCGGGTCGTCGTGCAGAGGCTGCAAGCATCGACGTGGAGTCCAGCAGAGGTCAACCCACGAGGAACTCTTGCTCAGGATCACTGGGGAACCTTATCTGGATCGGTGGGCCCCTTGGATTTAGGCCGTGGGCGTCGGGGGCAGAGGTGGCCAGCTTTGTGGTTCCATAGGCAGAGCTTTCGTCGTTAAACTTCGTTTTCTTCTGAACAGATCTGCTGTCCACGAGAGATCAGGAGTCTTTTTTAGAAGGCAGACAGTCCTCCCAGGGTTCTTAAGGTCGCTGGGCTGTGGGACAAGTCACTTTTCTGCAGCAGGGTCTTTAGGGCTTCAGACAGGCCAGTAGGGCTGGGGCCAAATCAATTGGTGTCTTCAGTCTTCACTGCTGCACGGCTCTTTGTCCTCTTTTTCGTAGGTCGTCAGTAATCGGAGCATTAAGGTTCAGGAGTGCCCCTAAATACTCAATTTAGGGACGTTAAAGGGGTTAGAAGGTCAAAGCCAATGGGCTACTTACCTTTAGGGTGACAACACCCTTTGTATGTCCACTCCCTCTGGGGAGGGGGCATATCCCTAATCCTATTGGCTAGAATCCTCCAAAACAATATAAAGGATTGTTCAAAGGTGGGGGTTACATCAGCTCAAGGGACCTTATGGGTGGTACTAGCTAAGAGGGGACACACCTCCCTTGTTTACTAATTTTCCCGCCCTCCTTGCTGCCACAAGTGGAGCTTGGTCAGGGGGTCGGGCATCTCCACTAGCTGCAGAGGCCCTGGTCAGCATAACAAAGGGCAGGAAGCCTTTGCGGCTCACCACTGTTCTATACCGCTCCTGCTTGGGGGTAGGAGTGAAGCACCTCCACCCAGAGCAGGCTTTATTTCTGACCCACAAGAGCGAAAGGCTCCCACCTCAGGGGGTCAGAAACATGTCTAGAGATGGCAGGCTGGTGCAGACCAGTAAGGCACACGCTAGGTTTGCAGGGGGCACCTCTGAGGTACATTTATGTATGAATCCAACACTGGCATCAGTGAGGGCTCATTAATCAGAGGTGTTTGGTACCAAACACCTTGGAATTCGGTGAAGCCATCACTGAGCTGCGGAACCCGTACTGACAAGCTCCCAGCCTACGTACTCGGTGTGGCTTCACCGTGCATTTATAATATCTAAGAATGGACTTGGACACTATAGGGGGCATATCTGCCCATGCCGTTATGCCCTCGCATGAGGTATAGTGCACCCTACCTTAGGGTTGTAAGGTCAGCTGTAGGGGTGACTTACCCATGCCTTCTGTAGTGCTGGTAGGCCTGGCACTCAGGGATATGTGCAGGTTGTCTCTTCACTTTTATCTGCACCAAAACACGCAGGCTGCAGTGGCAGTGGGCCTGTGTTTGGTGAGAGGTCTCTTAAGTTGGCAGAATACATGCTGCCGTAGTTGGAGACCTTCTCTGGTCACAAGGCCCTTGGTACCACTGGTACCTTTTACAAGGGACTTACATGTGTGCCAGAGGTGTGCCAATTGTGGAAACAAAGGTACAGTTTTGGGTAATAACACAGACACTGGGAACGTGGTTATCAGGACTCCAGTCCACATTCAGTCAAAGATGCACCAGAGTCCAGCAAAAAGTGTGTGAATGGGGGGGTAACATTGTCAAAAGGGGTACCTTCCTACACAACCCCCCACCCCCAAACAAAAGAGGATGAGACTAACCTTTTCCAAGAGAGTATTCATTGTCTAAGGGAAAGAACCTGGAAAGTCTATCTGCATTGGCATGGGAAGTCCCAGGTCGGTGTTCCACTGTAAAATCTATTCCCTTTAGGGAGATGGACCACCTCAAAAGTTTTGGGTTCTCACCTTTCACCTGCATAAGCCATCTGAAAGGTCTGTGGTCAGTTTGAACAAGGAAGTGAGTACCAAACAGGTATGGTCTCAACTACTTCAGGGAAAAGACAGCAGCAAAGGCCTCCCTCTATACGGCACTCCAAACCTATTCCCTGGGGAGTAACCTCCTGCTAATAAAAGCAACAGGCTGGTTCTGGCCATCATCATTGGTTTGGGATAGGACTGCTACCTAGCTCAGATGCATCAGTATGCTCAATGAACTGCTTAGAGTAATCTGGAGTTGTGAGAAATGGTGCTGAGCACATTGCCTCTTTCACGGTGTCAAAAGACGTGACAACTGTCCAGTTTATCTTCTTGGGCATTTTCTTGGGAGTGAGTTTTGTGAGGGGTGTCACAATGGAAACAATACCCCTTCACAAACCTCATATAATACCCAGTCAAGGCAAGGAAAGTCCTGACTTGGGTCTGGGTTGTTGGTGCTTCCCAGTCCAGAATATTCTGAATTTTGGGGTGTAAGGGTTGCACAGATCCCTGCCCTGTCTGGCATTTGGATGCCTGGATATTGAGGCTTGCTGCTTGCAGGACCTGCAAAACCTTCCGAAGGCGGACCAGGCAATCATGCCAGGTGGAGCTAAAGACAGCAATATCATCTAGATATGCTGCACTAAAGGTCTCCAGCCCAGCGAGGACTTGATTCACCAACCTTTGGAAGATGGCAGGGGCAATCTTTAAGCCAAAGGGCATAACAGTGAACTGATAATGCCCATCTGGTGTGGAGAATGCAGTCTTTTTTTTAGCTCCTGGGGCCATGGGAATCCCATGATCATGCCTTTCAATGTTTTGTTGAACCTTTCAACAAGGCCATTGGTTTGTGGGTGATTAGGTGTAGTGAACTTTTAGGTCACTCCACACTCATTCCACATGTGTTTTAGGTAATTAGACATGAGGTTTGCACCTCTGTCTGAAACCACCTCCTTAGGAAACCCTACCCTGGTAAAAAAAATACCAATGAAGACCTTGGCTACTGCAGGGGCTGTAGTAGTCCTAAGGGGAATTGCATTAGGATACCTGGTAGCAAGATCCATTACCACCAGTATGAATTTGTTTCCTGATGCTGGGGGAGGTGCAAGTGGACCAACTGTGTCTACCCCAAACCTTTCAAAGGAAACCCCAACCACTGGTAGTAGAATTAAAGGGGCCGTGGGTGGCCACCTGTCTTGCCACTGGCTTGACAGGTGGCACAGGAGCTGCAAAGCTCCTTCACCTTCTGGGATATGTTTGGCCAGTAGAAGTAGCTGACTAGCCTATTTCAGGTTTTAGTCTGACCAAGTTGCCTAGCTGGGGGGATTTCATGATCCAATGTGAGGAGGAATTCTCTAAACTGCTGATGCACTACCACTCTCCTGGTGGTACCAGGTTTGGGGTCTCTGGCCACAGTGAAAAGGAGTCCCTCCTTCCAAAAGGTCTTGTGGGAGCTACTAACATCTGACTTTTCCTGTGCAGCAGCTTGCTGTTGCAGGCTTTCACGAATAGGAGAGGCCCTCTGTCTTTTGCACAGCTGTTTCCTAGAGGATCCCCCTGGATCCAGGAGCTCAACCTGATAAGGTTCCAAGTTGTATAGGCTCAGTCCTCTCTGGGGTGACAGCCCCTCTCCCTGAGGAGAGAGGCCCTGAGCATTGTGCTGCTCAGAAGCTGGTGCCCCAATATTCTTAACTTTTCTCTTGAAAGGTTTGGCCAATATTCCAGGTTCCAACACTTCTTGTTCACGCTATGCTCTGCATTGTGCTCTGGTTTTTACACACACCAACTCAGGGATTCCCACCATGTCTGCATGTGTTTTCAGCTCTACCTCAGCCCATACTGAGGAGGACTCCAGATTATTCCCTGGCAGACTTTCAACTGGGATTGCAGAAGAGGCCACTATCTATTTCAGGCCCTTAACTGCTCCCCATTCTAAGGACGCCATGGGATGGACCTTAGTTACATTGTCAACATTGGTGACTGGAGAGTTTTGTCCAGTCAAATACTGTGAAGGGGAAAACCGTTTTTCTGTCACCATGGTGACATTGGCACCTGTATTCCTCAGGGCTTCTACTTTAGTCTCATTAATCAAAGGTTGCTGTCTGTATTTGTTCATATGAGGGGGCCAGACAGCAAGAGTGGCCAAATCTACCCCACCCGCAGAGACTAAAACAGCTTTAGTGTGAACCATGATTTCCTCTGGGCACACTGTTGATCCCATCTGGAGACTTGCCATACCAGTGATAGCTGGAGGAGTAGTAGGGGAATTCTTTTTGAGACAGGCAAAGTCTCCAGTTTTGTGTCCCAACTGTTTACAGTTGTAACACCAGGCCTTTTTGGCATCAAGGTTTTCACCCTTGTACCAGCCGTGTCTTTACCTGCCCAGCTACCAGGGCTCACAAGCTTCCCAGCTTCTGCATGGTCGAGGACATAGTACCCACAGACTCTGTGGGTCAGGCAGCCAGAGGTCGGACCAGTCCTCAATCCTCACTCCACCCCCCCTCTTGGTAGCCTTATAAACCCTTTACTTTGCCCGCCTATTATCATCTACACCCTTTGGGAGGCAGGATATGCTGCACTGGAGGCTGGTGCATCAGACTACTGTGTTCTTCGGATTGTCCGAAGGGGCTGCTCCATCCCCTTCGTGACTTCCCCACCACCCATGCCACCCACTTGCAACAGACTGACAAAGGACCACCTCTCTTTGCTCTGCCAGATAGTGGCTGCTCTCTTGGCCAAGGGAGCAGACACCAGATGTCGGTAGTGGTTGTTATTCCCGATACCGTAGTTTTAGATAGGGACATTGTTCACCTACACACTAAAAAATATTTGGTGTCGTCTGAGAAGTTGGGAGCAGAGCTCAAGATTAGCTTTGGAAGGAACAGAAAGAAAGGAATTGATGTCAGCAAACAGGTTTGGTGCTTATATGTAGCTTCACTCCGCCACTTACAAAGCAAAAATTAAAGATTTACAAGAGCACAGCAACAAAAAAAATCTAAGGATTCAGTCTGGTGCATGAGGGATGTTGTAAGGTGAGAAATCTCCGGTTACAAGTAACCATCAGAAATTCAAATATATAACAAGAGCAGAAACATTTAAGTAACTCCCCTACTTTGGAAATGCAGGAGACAAGGGATCCATGTACAACACTACAAATGACTTGGTTGGAGTCAGACACTAAAGACAATATTTGGAGGTGCTGTGAGCGGTTGGTCCGGAAGGTGGTGTCAAAATCGAGGCACAGGTTTGGCAGCATCAGCACAGCATAACCTAACACGTCCAAATGTGTGCCTATGTCAAGCAGTATAAGGAGCAAGGAAGTCACTTGGTCTACTTCTTCAAGAACAGCTTCAGATTTTAAGTTTTAATAAAAGTGGGTTTCATAACATGTCCCACATGAACGCTGAATGTTCGTGTTAAAGAGTGTGAAGTGCAAGGTGTGATTATAGTGACACTACTCATTTCTTTTCTAAAACATTCAACACAGCGTAAGGTTTGTCAACAGGTTTGTAGTTTCTACTTATCTGCAATCAGGCATTTTACCTGAGAATGAGGGTGACATGATGTGCGGGTAGCATGTGGGACAGTTAATTCTATCAAAGACTATTTAATAAAGTACTTGCTAAAAGTGGGGCTAAGAAGCCAACACTTATTAGTAACAAAGCAAAACCGCATGAATTCATTAAACAAGCTGACAGGAATTCGGCTATTTTAACAACCTTGTACTTAAGATTGTTTTACCTTAGATCAAAGGAGTGGTTATGGCACCATAACGCAAACATATTTTAAATCCATTATGTGGAACAATGGAAAATATTTGTTTTTTACTCTCCTTTTTGCATAGCCTGCTGCTATCAAAGCAGATCAAACGACAGGAAAACAGACAAGAATGAGCAAGATGGGATACAAAACCAGAAGCTCCGTTTTCCAACAAAATAAACAAACTGAAGGCATCCTGTAGAGGTTTTACGGCAGTATTTGCTGTTACTAGTTCTTCTGAGTATAGGTTCATTGTGGCAGCCTTGTCCGTGGTACTCACTGCCAAATACTTATTTAATGACTACCAAAAGACTTGCCAGATATTTAAAAACAAAATGAAGATAGTTGCATTGTTTTGCAAAATTAGAGGCAACAGAGGTACTGCACAATACGTTTTCTATTATGCATTACACACTATAATTAGTTGAACTGAAGGTTTCCTAGAAACTGTGATTTGACGATATACAGATACTAATGTGCAGGACAATAACACGTTAAAAAGAACATGCTGTGCCACTAAAGTAGCTGTTATTAATCTGTAGGAATCTAATCCCTGTAGAAGAAAAATGATCTGCAATGGTACACACAATGCAATATTATTGTCTGTATAAATTCATATATAGAGGTTTTTAGTCTCTGGGTTATATTTAAATCCACTATGAAAGAATAGGTCAGCTTGGCCAGTGTAAGAGATTGGTAACCTGGTCTTACATAGGTCGTAAAGAGGTAAGAAAAGTCTCAATTGCTGGTATTAATCCATAGTTTATACTGGTTTAGTGCGATGCTCGAAAAAAAATAAAACGCCATTTTTACCATGCGGGGAGGATAAAGAATACCAGAGAACCAATCACCATTCTCCTGCTCCTGGTCCCCCTACTGCATTTCAGCTTTTCCTCCCACCCGATAACACTTTCACATTAAGTTAACAATGAACCATCGTGGGCAATGGAACTGCCCGCACCCAGGAAAACAATGTTGGAACTTACAAAACATGCAATGATTCAAGTACTCAGGCGCCCTACAATGTAACGGAAGTTAACATGGATAATGCATACGAATTATTATTATTTTGTCACAGACATCACTCTTGATTTCATCTGTCTACTCAAGCACTGTGAAGTTCTAGGTTTTCTGTATTATTGCTTTACTTCTTTCTTTGCCAATTTTTGGTGTATTGTTTCTTGGTTTCTTTTTGTTATAATCAAATAAACATGTTCAGAAATTAACATGCTTTAAAAATGACGAGGACTCCACAGGAAATAGAATCCACTGAAGACAAGCTCTACAAAACAAACGCAACACAAAAAAAGGTATCTTGTTTTACTATTGATACCTTGTTTTATTATGGTTTAACCATGTAGTAGAGAACAGGAAAAATACCCATAGTTAGGGTGTTCTAGCATCCCCAATATGTAGCCTTTTAGTTATCTTTTGAATAGTCAAGTCAAAGATAGCTTTATTCGATAACAGGTATCTTAAAAGCAACAACATTCAGAAAATCATCAATAAAAATATGAGTTATCAGATAACCATGATTAAGGAAAAATATGCAATCCATAAAAATAGCAAGTTCAAATTTCCAGAAGATAAAAAGGGGAAAACTATTTCAGATAAAATCTTTGTACAACAATAAAATTAATTCAATTCCAACTTGTGTGCATAATAATGTGTAAAGTGACAGTGCAAAAAAAGTAAGCAGATCAATTGGCCACAGGTTAATAAAAATATAAAATCATGATCATTCATTTAGAGTGTCACACGTAGGGATTTAAACCTTACTATCCAAGCGCGGCCAAGGTACTTGGCCACACCATAGGCAAAGAGGGTCCTTGTGTCCGATTTCAGAATGCGCAGAGCAACGCTATCTTCATGGGTGCCCAGTTGGCTACAGATTGGTGTGAGCCATCTTGTTCTAGCCTTCTTATAGGCGGGGCAGGCAAACATGAGGTAGGCCACGCTTTCAGTTGGTGCCTTACAGCAGGGGCAGTCCGATGTTGTCTGATGTGGGGCGCTCCACTTTGCAGTTAGCTCTCGTATCGGGAGTGTGCCCACCCTGAACTGAATATAAAATGCCCTGTCTCACAGCGTCTGGATAAAATCTAAGTAAAGTTCTAGAAGTATGCACTGCTTGTGAAGATAGAATTCTTCTATGAGCCTTCCTAATCTCAAATTGCTAAGCTCTTGGGCATCTACCCACGCCCAATATCTCTTTTTGAGCTCAGCCTTGCTAGGTGGGGTTTGGCTATCCCACGACTCCTTGAGGCCAATCGCAAAAAGTGATTCTTTAAGGTTAAGCAGCCAACTGATTCTTTGGTTGCCATTTAGGGCCATTAATTCTGTGAGCGCGGAGGCGTAACTAGCAAGCTCAGGGATCAGACGCAGGCGGGCCCAAAATAACAGGGGCCTTAGCCTGCCTATGTCTTTATAAGAGCGCCTACCCAGATCGCTCATCAGGGGTTTTAGTGGTACCTTGCTGGGAAGCATCACTAGATCTCTTAAAAATTTGTGTTCAGATCTACTAATTCCATCCACGTTGTCGAAACCCCATAATTCGGCACCATAAAGGGCTGAATTAACTGCTTTGGCTGCATAGATCGTAAGAGCGGGAGCCACAGGTCTGCTCTGCGAGGAGCGATGTTCTCTAGCTAACGTTCCTGCCACATGTTTGTGTCTCAAAAGCATTTTGTCGATATGATGCCGCCAGTGCATTTTCTCAGCGAGCCGGATACCTAGAGAATCGAACGTTATGACTCGCTCTAAACGGGTTCCGTCTAGTGTAAAATTACCTCTATATGGCCTATAGGGGTTAAACACCATAAGCTTAGTTTTGGAGGTGTTAACTATCAGCCCCCTAGACTCACAGAAAAGATTAAATCTATCTAAAAGCTTTTGGAGCCCAGCCGGAGTCTTAGACATAAGGAGTGTCCTCCGCAAAGAGTAGAGTGGGAACCCTGTCTCTCGCCAGGGAGGGGGCATCAGATGGAAATTCTTAGAGAAAGCTAACCACCCCGTTCATATATAAAGAGAACAGGTTGGGCGCCATTACGCAACCCTGGCGCACTCCTCTGTTTACAGGGATCCTGTCTGTCTCCTGGTCTTGAGCCCCCCACCTTACTTGGGCATAATTGCCCTCGTGAAGGCATATCAGCAGATTCAGAGTCAGCGGGGGAATCCCCATATCACCTAATGAGTGCCACATTCGCTCCTGGGGTACTAGGTCAAAGGCAGTCTTTAGGTCGATTAAGGCCAAATAAAGACTGCCCTTGCCAATTAAAACAACCTTCCAATAAATTAAAAGCAATCTAAATGATTGGTCCACCGTCCCTGTACAGGCCCTGAAACCCGCTTGGTACTGGGAGAGGATATTCTTATCGTCCACCCAGTGGTGGATTCTCTGAAGCAACACCCTGCCGACTACTTTCTGCATAGCATCAATCAGACTAATTGGGCGGTAGTTGGCAAGGTCACACCTTGCCCCTTTTTAAAAAAATAGGTACCACCTCTGCACCTTTCCATGAATCAGGTACTGCACTGCCCTTTGCGATAGAGTTGATTAAAAGCGTGATATAGTTTGCCCAGTTGGAGGGGTCTGCAAGAAGATCTCCCGGGAGGCCATCCGGACCTGGAGCTTTTGCTGGGACTATTTTCTTTATGGCCGCCTCTACTTCTTCTATATTAAAAGGATCAATGACATCAAAAATGGGACAAATACTTAGGTGGTCGACTAACCCAACTTGGGAAGTTGGATTAGACCCAGAATAAAGTTTCCCAAAGTGATTGAACCAATCCTGATTTGTAATACGATTAGGAATTCAATCAGGATCTTTATTACCAGACCGCCTAACAACATTCCAAAAAAGATTGGGATCCCTGGCCACACTTGCATCCTTTAGGTTTTGCCAATGTGTCCCGTCCCACTCAAGCTTTGCATGGATGACAACGGTTTTATAGTCCTTTCTAGTTTTTCTTATTAAGGGGCAATTTCTGCTTTTTATTGATAAAATCAAAGCCTTTTTCTTCTGTCTACAATCTCCATTGAACCAAGTCCGGCGATTTTTACGGCATACAACTGGTTTACCAACATGGTTCGCTATGATAAAAAAAGACCCCAGTTGAGCCATCATACTTTCATATAATTCTGGGACCTTAGACAAACCATCATTTTCACTAAAGGCCTCCCGCAGTTTAAGTGTATTTTCACTGAGTGTGTGCCTGATCTCCACCATTTGGGATTCTTGTGCAGCGACTCTTGGCCATTTAAGGTACCTTCTGAAATTCGAAGGGACCAATTCTTTTGTTCTCATGAGGTATCCTGTGCCCTGTATTGGGGGGAAGAAAGAGCCCAGGAGGATTCCATAATCATGCTTAACGTGTTGTGGTCACTATCAGTAGAAGGAACCACTTCCATATCTATTATGGTTCTCCAAAATCTGATGTCAACTAGTATATAGTCAATTCGAGAGGGGCAAGACACTCTGTTATAGGTGTTGGCCCCTGCAACATCAGAGGGGGTTCTGCCATTCACAGCCCTTAATCCAGCTTCTAAAGTGAGTACACTGATCTGAATTGCTACCTGGGACCACTTCTTGATATGGGGTATATTTAACAATGGGACACCCCACTTGGCGTCATCTTCATCTACCCCCAACAAATCTTCAGGACTTAGATGCTCGAAAGTACAATTATAATCCCCAGCAATCATAGCATATGAATCTGATGGACAGTTGGATAACTCTTGTTCCAGTGACATGACGATATTTGATGCTTTACCCCTGGGGTCCCCCTTATATAAACATTAAACAGCTCAAGAGTTTCACCTCCTTTACTACCCTTGATCGAGAGCCACATAATAACCAGGCTCACACAGTGGTGTTCAGTGATTTTGCAACCCATATCGATCTTGGCCCAGACAATAAGACCTCCAGAGGGCCGCCCCCTCCTCTTGTGAACGGCCGAAGTAAAGAAGCAAATATAACCAGACTTGTATAGTGGAACTAGGCTCCATGTTTCTTGGAATATACAAATGTGATGTTTCTTAATTAAATCATTTCAATCGGGTAGAGACATTTTGTTTTGAAGACCTGCCACGTTCCATGAAAGAATTTTAAGCTGGGAAGTTGGAATTCCATTACACAAAGGGGTTTGGTGGGCCAAGGAAGGCAGAACAGAAGGTAGCACAGAGGTATTAGTGAATGCTGCAGTCCCATGATCCCACACATTACAATCTGGATGGCTACTGTGACTACTAGATGTTATCTAAGTTTGAGATGGTTCAACGATGGAACATGATTGAGTAATACTAGGGGCATTTTGGGTGTTAGTAGTTAGGGTGGATTCTAATCCCTGCCGGGACTGTGAGGCATGACATAGTCAATCAACCGCCTCAAGTGGAGACCCTCTAGGTATGGGCGATGGGTTCACATTACCATACGCCCTTGCTGCACGATTGTTGGAAAGCGTCTAATCTGGATGGAGGAGGAATCCGGGGGGACAGGACCTATACTCTAAAGCCAGCAGATTGTCCGCCATACCAGGGCTGGTCAGGGTAAGTTCGATGCAGTCTGTGGATTTACTACTGGACGTGCATCTCTGTGCTCTAATTATATCTTCCCTGATCAGTGAACGGCAGCCCCTAACGCGACGTAACCAATGTATGGTTTTGTTTTTCAAGGATTCGTCATTCTCATATCTACTGCTAGCGGCAACTTTAGGGACATTAACCAGAAACACCATCTGTGCCTGCATGGGAGAACAAGTAGGTTGCATAATCAGATGGGCTTGAGCATTAGTACCCCTAAGTGGGTCTATTAAAATGTTAGTAGGCCTATTGTGATTTACAGTGACTTGAGAATAAAGTTGCTTCTGTTGAATATTACCGGGATGAACTTCAAGGGGGCCTTTCTGCTTGAGATTGGAGACCATAGTGGCTCGCTGAGGTGGAACTGCAGGGGCGTGTAACTGGCCATCCCTTGTAGAATTTACCATTTTAGGTAGCTGTTGTGAGCTATGTGGTGGGGGAACTGTTGATGAATACAGTGTGCTGTTAGAAACTAGCATTTTGACAGTACCCACTAGCTCCTCAATCATTATCTTTAGTGACCCAACCTCCTCCTTTAATGAGATAACAGTCTGGAAAAGAGTGAGATGGAACAGAACAGATGGAAGCTATCTCAGTTGGGCTCTTCGGGGAGGTTGTGATGGACTGTAAGGGTTGCACTTCCACACAGGAGTCAGACTCCCTAGCCAGTACTGCAAATCGGTTTGTGGAGATAATTAAGGGCTCAAGGGGGCCTGCAACGTCATGAGTGGGAGGTAAGGGCAATTGAGGAGGAATGACAGTCGACGAGTGTGGCTCAAGGTCCAATAGTGTAGGCTCTTGACCGCTCCCTACCCCTTTACGTGAAGATTTTTGGAACATTGGGGGAACAATAGTTGGGCGTGGGGGGTAGGGTCCTTGTCATGTGTGAAGTTTGCATAAACAGAGGGGGCTGGTAATTCAACTCGTAGGAGCCCCTTGCATTCCGCGATGAGATTATCAATTCTGTTCATAACACAATTGTTAGTGACAGTCATGATCTTTGCTGTTTTCCTTGCCTTTTTCCCCTTGCCCACCCCGCTAGCAAGGCCAATTGCACCCCCTGTACTCTCCATGGTTTTCCTTTTGCCCATTCCAGCCTCAATGGTAACTACTTTAGATCAACAGCAAATTCACAGATGGAATTATTATGCCAGCAATGAGGAAAACAACGGGGTTTAGAGCAGCAATTCACCTATGCTGGGTATAGACAGCTTTGGGACACCCAAAGAAGGCTGATTAACAAGCAGATACAAATGGATTATAGAGCCTTGGCTAAACACAGTACCTTACAAATGTCTGCAGAGGGTCTTTGTGAGAGATATGTCCAAAGGGTGAAACGAAAAGGGGCTGGCCCTGCCCTGCCTCTTCCTGACGATGATGGGCTAGGACGGGCCCGCCCACGCGTGTCCCGCGCCGCAGTGGGGGAGGCAGCGCTATAAGCGCGATGGCCTCGCCTCTCTCACCGGCGGCACCTGGTGTGGAGCAGAGAACGTTGGGACATGTAGTCCACAGTGGCTCGGTGCAGCGCTGTATGTGGCAAGAAGCGCTGTCTGAGCGGCGAGGTCCGCTGATGCTCCGATCCCCCTGTTAGGCTCGGCAAATGTGTGGATTGGCCCCAAGCCCCTGGTGACAAGAGCAACAGCAACGAGGCAGCAACAGATGGTCCAGCGCTGCGGTGGGGGAGGCAGGGCTATAAGCGCGATGGTCACGCCTCCCTCTCACCAGCGGCACCTGGTGTGGAGCAGAGAACGTTGGGACATGTAGTCCACAGTGGCTCGGTACAGCGCTGAATGTGGCAAGAAGTGCTGTGTGAGCGGCAAAGTCCGCTGATGCTCCGGTCCCCTTGTTAGGCTCAGCAAATATGTGGATTGGCCCTAAGCCCCTGGTGACAAGGGCAACAGCAACGAGGCAGCAACAGATGGTCCCGCGCCGCTGTGGGGGAGGCAGCGCTATAAGCACGAAGGCCACGCCTCTCTCTCACCGGCGGTACCTGGTGTGGAGCAGAGAACGTTGGGACATGTAGTCCACAGTGGCTCGGTGCAGCGCTGTATGTGGCATGAAGTGCTGTGTGAGCGGCGAGGTCCGCTGATGCTTCGGTCCCCCTGTTAGGCTCAGCAAATGTGTGGATTGGCCCCAAGCCCCTGGTGACAAGGGCAACAGCAACGAGGCAGCAACAGATGGTTTGAATAGTATTAAGTACTCTCATACCACTATTTTAAAGTAAACAGAATGAACTGTTAAAACAAATAAAATAGAAAAATATGCAAACATTGATTTCCCAACTATACCTACTGTAGAAGGAATTCAATGCAAAAATGGGCACACACTGTGCAAACGTTTCCCAAGCAAAGAAACAGCTTAGGGTATCAAAGTAATATCTCATGAGAACACCACTGTATAAAAGTGTGCGCTCAAGACGCACATTGTTAAACTAAAAGCTTCCTCTAGGAAAAACGGCAGCAAACTCTAGGTAGAACACTATGCACCAAAAAGAAGAAATAGAATTACATATTACTGACAACTGGTAGAAATTTCTTACGAGTGAAATAGTTCATTCAAAGAAACTCATGTTGGCCATGACAATAATTCCTTAAGTGGCGGTATGGTACTCTCTAGATCAATTTATTTCCAAAAATCTGGGGTGAAAGATGGCTTTGTAAACACCACAGGGAATCAAAGATGTGCTTTTTGGAACTGAAGGAACTGCTAAAGAATGAATACCTAGATAGAAGCAGGATCAATAATAACAGAAATAAATACTAGGACCCGATGGTGCCTAAAACGAGCTTTCCCTATAGTGTGATTTATAAATATTTCAATTCCGTCATTCCCCATTCAGAAATAAATAATCTTATGTAGAGGGAAAATGGGGAGAAACTCTTTCAGGCCACTTAAGAAAAATAAATAGAAGAGCTAGCACCCACCTGCCAAACTAGCAATAGACTATTTTTGGCTCATTCGCTGTGCTTCTTTTACCTGAGGTAGATAGCACAGGCAGAGAAACCAGCGACTATCAGGAGGAAATCATGAAACAGCAAGCCAAGAAGGGTTAATGCAACCAGTAAATACTTGATGTAGATTGGGCAGATAGTGAACAAAAGTCAGGTAAAGACCTCTGCTTTACATTTACCACTGAATTTTGAACTGATAGTTACAGAAGCACAATAACCAGAATGGCCTTTAAACAGTTAGAGTTGTTTATTTAAAATATATAAATAAAAGACAATTTTGTTTAGGCTAAAATACATTTTTAATAGTCTATGGATAACTTCAACTTTAACATACCAAAATGCGTAGTAGTACTTCCTTGTATGCTATTAATGTTTAGTGATTTTAAATGATACAAATAATTTCTTCTCTGAGGATTTGATAGGTTTTAAATGGCAGGCACGTTCAAGTAACGCCTAAGAATAGTGCACAAGGTTCTAAAGCACAAATGATACACATTTATTGTTGCTATTATTTTCACGTTAGCAAAAAATATTTGCCCACAAGATTTTACTAATAGTTTGTTGTACGACTGCTAGATATTGTTCTTCTAGCTACCACAACCATATGGACAATCATTGTGCTCATGGTATACACAGAGCAAATATAATTATTCCTCAAAGTTCCAGAAGAATGCCACTAGGAGGATCTTTAAGTCTTTCACTTTTCATCAACATAAAATACTTCCTCCCAAAATGTTTGTCCTACATGTGTGAAACAAGTTTCCATCTTGTTGCATCCCTATAGCATATATTGGTGGCACCAGGCAGTTTTTCCGGAACCATTAGGTGGTAAATACCAGTGAAAGAGAATAGACATGCATTTTTAATTATCTTAAGACAAAGGCAGAAAGTCAACTAGTGTGCCAGCCCTTTATCAGAGTATCTTTCAAATTCCCTCTCTCAGCACCATAAGCGTTTTGCAGATGGGTTGTCTCTTTCCAGGGCTTTCCATACTTTGAACCTCATATTGTTGTTGAGTTAAATTTTCATAAGTGATTCAAAATTATGTTAGGTATCTTAGCCCTCCAACACATCAATCTTTTACAACATCTTAGAATAGCCACAAATCTCTGTGCGATATAACTATTGTTCTTCTCTCAAATACAAAAGTCTGATTTACATTGCTTGAAATTCATCTTGGCTCCTACCCTCTACAACTGGTGTAGCTTGGATAGTTCCCGTTTCCTATGACACAAAAATGCTTTTATTCGGCATAGCTAATATGTGGGTCTATACAACACGTGTGAACAGGGATACATATTGTATTTTCTGACCACACATCCTTTTGTTATTGAGTCTTTTGAAAGGAACGGGGCCTGTCTAGCATTCTACTCTGCCCAGGAGCCACATGCATCGTTTGAAATTAATTCACTCCTCTTCCCAAACTACATTGTTTATCAGGTCCCCCCAAAGAATTAATCAGAGAATGTTCTTTAATTCAGAAGTTAATAATAGTGTTCATTATATGACAGCACCAAGCCTTCAATACTGTTCATCAGGGAAAAAGGTTGTATAAGGAGGCTGGGTATAAAGTGCCTGCACCTCACTTACAGGACAGGTTGACATTATCGCCACCAAAAAGGCTGTTTTCAAGGTAAAAAAGCTTAGCTTACCATTGGCTCAAAGGGAGAGCAGATCAAAAAAGTGAGAACCAAATTCAAGTCCCACTGTGGCTTCACAAAGGGCTTCAGCTGGAATCACATGGGTGATGTCCTTTTATTGGGGTTATGAAACCTTGATTCTCTCTTATCTCTTTTTTTTGGTGTGGCCGTGTGTGTACCAGCATGTCACGCAGGCTACGTCCCCTTTTGTGCAAGAACATAGGTTTTGGAAATTATAGGGTCCCACCATTGAGTGTGCACCAGTGTTTGTCGATAATTTTGCTCACTTGGTCAGGTGCGCTACTGTAGGATGTGATGCATTTAGGTCTTTCTGCTTTCACTTTAGGAGGTGGGATTTCTAGTAGTGCCTCCCTGTGGTTGTTTCTGGCTTTTTTTATTGCATTTGATATGATTTTGTGAGGGTGGTTCCTTGCTTTAACCGTGGATGCCAGGCCCTCGGCCTGTCTCTTATCATCACTCAGAGGCCGATTCCGATCCGGGACGGAAGGGCACCGAACGCGATCCGGCCGGAAAAACTACGAGCTTATGCGTGTTTTCCGCCCGACTCGTACAGCTGTACGAGCGAGCAAGTACGATGCGAGCTAAATGAAATTTACCGACCGAGCCGTTTCCGGGTCCGAACCGCTCCGTAAGTCTCAGTCGGAAGCTAACCGTGGCGTGCAATGGATGCGATTCACGACCGAGCCAGTACGATGCACGCGTCGGACAGCCTGTGCGAGTCGAAGTGTCCGGCTCGCAAATTGTCCGGCTGGTTGCCTTTGGGGGTCTGCGTCGGACCCCCTGTCACCCGCAGCCCTACGACTCGGACACAGGCGGAGATCCAAGGGTTCCCCCAACACAGGCATGTACAGTGCGGATGGTACCGACGCATACTCACTGTAGGGGGCGCACTTGTCCACTACGTACCCATTCAGTCAATGGGAGCCCATGTATGCGTCGTACGACCGGCTCCCATTGACTTCTATGGGAGTCCGACCAAACCGAGTCCGACAGCATACGGCCGCATCGTACTCGCTCGGTCGGACTGCAGGACTCTGGCTCGGTCGGAAAACACTCCGGATCCGGCTCAGTCGGAGTGCTTTCTGACCCGGATCGGAATCGGCCCCTCAGTGTTGTGCAGTTGTGTCTAAGTCTCAAAAATTGACCAAAAGGCAGATGTTCCTTCAAGTGTCTAGGATGGAAACTGTCAAAAGGAGCCAAACAATTCTTAGCTGTAGGTTTAAAGTGGATGGTAGTTTTTAAGGTCTCCTCTTCTGGGATGATGTTTACGTCCAGGAATACAAGTTCCGTTTTTGAAAAAGTGTGTGTTAATTTCAGGAATTCATTCCGTCTGTTGAGCCATTTAAGAAAATCCAAAGCTTTTTTTTTCTCCTCCTTCCCATATGACCAGCACATCATCAATGTAGCGCTTCCATATGGTTATGCGAGTGATGTATGGGTTGTTGGGGCATGAGATTTTATGTTTCTCCAGGTGGTGCAGGTAGAGACCAGCTATGCCCGGCCCAAAGGTGTTGCCCATGCTGGTCCCATGCTTTTGTAAATACAAGGTTTTTTCAAATTTGAAAACCTATTTAGTCAGTGCCCAATTGCAGCATTCCATTGCGATATTATACGGAGTCTTATACTCTCAGTCTGCTTCGAAAAGTATATCCTCAATTATATTGAGGATTTCAGTGCATGAGAGACTCATATATAGACTTTCAATATCTAACACTACCAGTAGTTGTTTGCTTGGGTTAAAAGTTATATTTTATAGTAGTCTCAGTACATCTTTTGTGTCTTTCAAATATGTGTCTGTGCACTGTACGATCGGCATCAAGAAAGTGTCTGCAAATGTGGATAGGGGTTCCAGTATGGAACCTATCCCAGACACAATTGGTCACCCTGGAGGGTGCTCCAAATTCTTGTGTATCTTTGGAATGGTGTAAAAGTACGGATTAACTGGAGATTTGTTAATTAGGAATTCACTTTCTTTGTGGGATATTCAGTCATGGGCCAGTGCCTCCTCGATAATGCTCACTATGTGCATTCCGAGTGATTCAGTGGGGTCCTGTGTCGGGGGTTCGCAGTTCCTGGTGTCGCTAAGTAAAGTGAGGCATTTCATCCTATATGCCTCTGTCGTCTGAATGACCACAGCCCCTCCCTTGTCGGCTGGTTTAATTAACATACTCTTCTTTTCAACTAGATCTTTGATAGCTAGCTTCTGTGCCCCATGGTGTTATGGGACATTCTTAATGACTCAGGGTTGATTTCACCTATATCTTTCAAAACAGCTTTTTTTAAATTTATTTTTTAAACAGTTTTATTGGTAAAAACAAAGAACAGCACAGCAATGCATTGAGGTTATGGCATGCATGAGGTGAACATGTATACAGGCATAATGAACTGGTCGATATTACATTGATTGCATTATTATAAATTGCATCAATAACATCACAATCCTCCACTCGGAGGTGACCCATCAACAGTGAAAACATTGTCAAGTCTCATTTTGTTACCCCGCAGATCAACTGTTGGAGACAAACATATATCTCCCCTGTATTTGTTCCACATACCCCACTTGCGGTACCACTTTTTGGGGCATCCCCTGTAATTGAAGACACATTTTTCGGCTATCACGGCTCTGTCCAGGTCAGCCGCTCAATCATGAATACTAGTCTTCACTCCCACGCCCCATTTCTGTGCGATGTTTTGGTTTGCAATGGCCCATCCCAAGGTCAAAACAGCTTTTTCAATGGCTAGTATCTCAACTGGAATAGCTGTGATTGGTGGGGGAAGAGACAATTTCACTCTTAGGCCTGTATCGCCTGGTGTGTTGCTCTCACTGGGTTTGTCTGCAAAATAGGATCTTAGTTTGAGTTTTCTGATACATTCATTGATTTCACAGCTCAATTTAAATGTATACAAATTTGCTTTGGGGACGAAACCCACGCGCTTCTCAAGTAGCTCTATCTGTGATGGGGTGAGTGTAAGGTGTGTTAGGTTAACGATCAGACTGTTTGGTTGCTCTGGCCTGGTTGGTTGTTGCTCGAGCTCATCATGCTCCTGGTTGAGACCCGCATTTGTCCCTGTTTCGGGGCCCACTGGATCTGTGATCTCTTTCTCGTTCTCTCTCTCGGTCATTCCTGACCATTAAAAAGGGCCGGAGTGGTTTTGTGGGTAATTTCTAAAGGGGGTAGGCTGTGTGTCCCAGGTGCTAAAAGGGAGTAGCTGTTGCACGTGTGGTGGACCATAATAGAAAGGTGCTGGATATAATAGGGGACCTTGCTAAGGTCCCCAGCTACCGCCTTCACATATCTAAAACCCCTTTTGTTATTTCATCTTCCTCTGAAGGAGCCTTTGGTTCCTGTACTGGCACCTGAACTATCTGATCCAGTGTCTGATTGGTCACCATCAGTGTTGTACCCGAGGTTCCTTCCTGAGGAAATAATCTTCCCTAATTTAAGGGTACACACGCTCATGACTAAATCTGCTAGTGTCTTTTTGGAGTTTCTGAAACTTGCTCTGTTTTAGTGATGCCCCAAACTCATTGAGTGTTCTGAACAGTTCTTCAAGACTCTTTTTAAGTGAGCTGGTCGACTGGTAAGTTTTCAGGCAAACCTCAATAGTCTGGCTCTCCGTTTTTCATTCTTGAGAAAGACGTGTGGCTGTTTATATAATTTAAATCAGCCAGTCTCTCGTGTAGTGCCACGAGATGAGAGACCAGTCTTTTTTAAAGGTTTTATCATGTTGAAAAATAAAGGGTCTGTCCCTTACTATTAGGCCCTGTGGGTCCAGATTAGCTCGTAAATACTTGGTCATTATGATTCCATGTATCATGGGTTTGATCTGGGTTCTCTTTAGTGCAGTGAGTTCATCCTAGTTTTATTGCCCAGAACAGGTTTTGTGTTCCCTGTACCCTTTAAAGGTGATACAGTCGCCAAGATTCTCTCAACTTCCTTTGCCGAAAAAGTAAGGCCCATGATTTCGGCCATCCCTCAACTAGAAGAGTGTAGAATAGATAAGTGAATGAAAGACTAATGGATAGAAGATATGTGTGTGCACCGGTGTGTGATAAAAAAATAATGAAAACTTCCCACAGCTGCACGCTGCCCAGGGTATATGAAACATGAAAGAGAGGAGGTAGATGAGATGGAGGAACTTTTCCTCCAAAACACCATACTGAAAAATACAAAGAGTCACTCCATCCTTGGAAAACTTATTTTCTTCCCCTTCAGGAGTTCTAGAAGGCAGAAAAATGTCTTTAAATAACCCTCACCCACTAGGGTTTCCCCTTGGTGGTATGCTTCATCATTGGGTTCTTCCTGTTCCGCAGCAGAACGGGTGTGCTGCGACCTATGGTTATGTGGGAAACTGATGGTATTAGACTAATGCAGATGAAAGAAAGTACATCCTCGATTATATTGAGGGTTTAAGTGTGTGGCAGACTCGTACATGAACCTTCAATATCTAAGTGCGAACGGTCTCAGGAAAGCATTTTCAAATCTGGGTAGGGGTTCTAGTATGGAGCCGATCCCAGGCACAATTTCCTTCTTTTTCTTATCCTTAAACAGATACACTAAATCATATGCACTCACAATGATTTTCTTGCTTCACACAGAGTATGACTACAGGCATCCCTCTCCCTCCATTTTGGACTCATGAAGCCTCATCTGGGTTAATAACATGTATGTTTTTGTGTCATACACGACAAGTAGAAATGTGTGTTTATTGTTTTATGTTTGTATATGTCCCTGTGCCTCAAGGATTTACAGTATCACTAGAAGTGCTCACTTAATGTACCAGAAAAGTATATCACAGGTTCCACAATGGTGAAGTGTTTTTAGCATAATAGATGTAACATGGCCCCCGTGCAATGTTTTATTAACCCTTTCCCTTCATGTACCTTTGCAGATTTTCAAGAAATATCACCAATTAGGTGTTGTATGCATTGGTATTTACTCTTTACCTTCATATGAGCATGCAGTGAACTTTATGCTAACAGGAGAGGCATCAGGGAGTACCTTTCCTTGGTCCTGAAAAATAGCCTTAGGGTAGGGCTAGAAACATGTCGACAGTGAAACTCAGGCACATTATCCACATCGAGTATCCATTTCTCCCCATTTTGTAATCATACCAGATAGAGGTGTAAATAAAAAGTATTTTTCCTACTAGCCAGGTACTTTTAATCTTTCTTACCACCCCTCCTACTTTTTTTCCAGTGGTGCCAAAAATATCAAGCCAGAGTTCTACCCGTAACAGGAAGACACCCTGCACCACCTCCTGATATAACTGCCACTTGTGATCCACTAAGTGTCGACAGTGGAGTTTATCCACTCTGGTGTTTAGAGATCCCCTGGCGATTTTGCCACTTCAAGAGGTGTAGACATTTCTGGCACAGAACCCCAGACTGCACTCGACCCACCTTCTTGCAGTACCACATGGCAGTAGTGCTATCTTTGAGAACCTGCACCAGCCTCCCTTTGATGGTTGGCAGGAAAGACTGCTACTCCAAGCAGATCACCCTCAACTCCAACAGACTGATGTGAAATCAGGTTTCCATCCGAGACCAGAGACTTCTAATCCCCACCTCGCCACAGAGGTCTCCCCAACCCAGCAATGATCCGTCTATCACCACTGTCAGCTCTGGGTGGAGTAACGAGAGTGGTCTGCTGCTGAGCTAGTCATGGTTAGGCAAGTATCACTGCAGATCATATGCTATGCTCTTCGAAACAGGGATGGAATCCGATACGCTGCCCTAGTGCTGTGCTAACTGGGACTTCAGGTCCTACTGCAGAGCCAGCATGAGCTATATCGCATTCACAACCAAGATGCCAATTGTTACACCTGGCATTTTTTGTCATGGTTTCCCCTGACTTTTTGCTTTCTGAGCCCCTGTTTTTGACTTCGTTTTTGCGGGCTTTGAGATTCTGAGCCCTTTACCACTGCTGACCAGTGCTAAAGTGCATGTGCTCTTATCTAAAATGTGACGATAAGTGGTTGATCCATGATTGGTATATTTGGTTTACTTATGAGCACATAGTAAACTGGTATACCATATACCTCTGGCCTGTAAACCAAATGCTATTAGTGGGCCTGCAGCATTGATTGTGCCACCCACAGAAGTAGCCTTTCAAGCCTGACTCAAGCCTGCCACTGTTGGGCCTGTGGGAGCAGTTTACTGCCACCCCGACTTGGCATTTCAAACTACTCGCCAAGCCTTAAACTCCCCTTTTATTACACATGCCACCCCTAAGGTAGGCCCTAGGTAGCCCTAGGGGCAGGGTGCTCTGTAGGTAAAAGGTAGGATATGTACCTTTTTGTTTTACATGTCCTGGTAGTAACAACCACCCAAGTTTGTTTTCCCTACTGTGCAGCCTGCTCATCTCATGGGTTAACATTGGAAATTCCTTAGATACTATTTTTAAGTGCAATTCCTGATTGCAAAGGAGTAGCTGATTTATGTTTCACATCATTGGATTGGTAATGACAAATCCTCTTTAGCAGTAAAGTTGGATCAAATATTACTTACCTAGAAATGTCACTTTTAGAAAGTCAACATTTCTCTGCTCTTAGCTCTCTTGTGTGCCTTTAAGCCTGTCTCCAATACACGTCTGGGGTGGGGGTGACAGCTACACTTTGTGCATTCCCTATAGACAGCCACAAGTACAGGAAACTCTGCTGCATCTGCATTCATCAGCATTCTGATGGGTCTTCCTGGGAAAGAGCGGACACAAACACCTGAAAAGGTAGTGGCCTGGCCTCACACAAAACACTGATTTACTGCTCCACAGATAGGATGGCAGACAGAGCTAGGCTGAAAGAATACTTCCGCACCAGAAAGGCTTTGCTCTGTATACACTTCCACTTCAAGGACACATTTGGGTGTAAGTACTGAGTCTATCACCCCCTCTCATTAGTTCACTTTGGGGTCCTAAAGAGACTATGCCAAGAAGAGGGGCAGTGCTACAGGAGGGTCTGCCACTTTGCTAATTGCTTTGCTGTGTTTGCCTGCTACCTCTGACCTGTGTGGTGAGAAGGACTAGACCTGTTCTCTACAACCTTTTGCAATGCAAGTTACTCCAAGGAGTTGTTGGCCTGTCCCCTGTTCAAGAAATCTCAGGGCCATCAAAGATTTCATTCGCACAAACGACCAACGCTAGCCTCTGCTAATACAGAGTCTGACTTGCCCTCAACCAGTCCTGGGCCTTCACTGGGTGATGGCAGCCGCTTTTGGGTATCCACATGCATCAGCGTGGATCACCGATCAAAAACTGCCGTGTCTGACTGCTTGAGCACAGACCATTGCGTTTGGTGGATTTGCCGCAGTGCCGGAAGGCAGTCCAGAGTGACCAGGCACACGCTGCACGCAGCAAGGAAAGACGGATATCTGCCCTCTGTGACTCCAACCACCGCATCATAACTAGCAAGGGGAGCCTACAGCAACCCAGGTCCCGATCCCAAGGCCAACGGCCTATCCCCAGAGTACCGAGAAAGGTACTCTGGGGCCAGTCGATGCCTGTGAGAAACTGAGCAATTCACAGGGAGTCCTGTTTCGGGTTTAATCCAAGCACCCAAAAGGATTTCGAAAAGTCAGTCTCTATAAGGAAGTACAGGCTCAACATTAGACTGGGCACGGTGTAGAACACCAACTAAGGGGTCTGTTGACAATTCCACCAAGGGAAGGTGTAAATCCAAGTGAAACTCAATGGAGCATGTCCGCTAACGCGAAACTGGCCTCAGTTGCCAAACTGGGAGGAGACGGAAGGCTGGCGAACATTGGAAGCCACTGGTGTCAGCCAAGTCAAGTAACCAGCGATGGCTTAGGGGGTGGTACCGTGTCCTGAATTGGAGGAGGACACACCACACCTTCCGTAGTACTTCCACAACCATGGTCCTTAGAACAAAAACCCAGAGGAAGGGAGTATGAGATGGTCGGCTCCATCTGCGCCACATCTGACACCGTAACGGAAACCTTGAGAAGGCAATGCCTTGACATCAGAAGGAGAGTCGATCGGTGTTGACAGCACCACTATCAGAGCCGGCAGACAGGAGCTTGATGCCAACATCGGAGTATGCAGAACAGAAGCGGGAGTAGAAGAAGGAAGCAGCAACGGGCTGCACACTGGCGCCGCTGAGATGTCAGACACCATAGGCCGACCTAAAGCCGATGGCCAAACCACCAGAGGAGTCGCAGGCATGACCTCATGCATTTACGTGGAGCCCAAAGGCACTCCAGGGGGAGTTGAGGACCCAAGAGCAGAAAGAGGAGCTTAGGAATACTATATCATCTAGGTCAAAGACACCCCAGCCACAGGATAGGTGGGGAGACGAGGGGCAGATTCATGCCTCGCCACTTTAACATAAGAGTGGGGATCAGCTGTAGGCAAATTATGCAGCAGGCGCTGCAACTCCTATCGCTGGCACCGAAGCTTACCTCCGGACATCGAAGGTGAATGTGCCCACGGGAATGGCTCCTAGAATTAATGCACAGTTGATTCTTAGAATGCTGAGGGGACCGAGGACGATTAGAAGACTTGGAAGAATGTGACATCCACGCTACTACGAGCTTCATGTGGCGTTTCCTGCGCGCCTTCCGTCGGAGCTGTTGACAAGAGTCGCACTCATCGGAGTTGTGGTGCTCACCCAGACACCACATATGAATCGAGTGAGGATCCATGGCAGACATTTGTCAACCACAGGACTCACAAGGTTTAAACCTGAAGGACATCGAAGAAAGGCACACTGCTCCGTCAATTAAAGACATCAAGTAAGACGAAAACGGCCAGAGGAGCTGCTGTGTGGATCCACATGTTAGTGCAGAAAAGATTAAACTGACATCAGCGCATCAGGGGAGGGATTATATGGACCCCATTCATGTCACATTCCGGAGACAATGTCGCTGCTGAATCATTCGACGTCCTCTACTGATGTGCGGAGGTACTGCTGGGAAAATTTCCCGATCCAGTCTGGTGCCTGGGGAGGATTCTAAGATCAGGAATCTGTGGCTTGATGTCTCTATTAGATGGTAACAGTTTTTTAAGTGTCATGAAATATAACAAAGGTCATCAAAAATATGAATGAGCAAATCGGGGTAATAAGGGGGGTTTAGAAGAAATATATCCCATTTTGGGCATAGCAGACTGTAGAGAAATGGAATTAGTTTGCTCATAAAACCAGTTCTAAATATGTGTAATTTGTAAAATCGGCACCAGGGTGATGAAAGTACAGAATCATTGACTGCTATTACAATTGGTCCAAAGTAGTTAAGTGTTAACCATACTGTTGTGTAGTTCCTATATTACCTTTACAGGATCTGCGCGCTTTGATAACAAACTGTGGGATTGGTGGCAGACTGGGTCTGTGCACACCCACCAGAATATGTTAGCCTGTCTTTATCAGCTAGCTCACAGTACCACTATAATCTCCTCTTACCAAGGAGAGAATAGATTCTGGCAACCTTAGAACAAGACAACCCTGATCCCTCAGAATCGTGGAAACAATATACTACCTTTCGCCCAATCACTCGTGCTCACTTAGTTTGTCTCAGAGATACACGGAATAAACATACTAGGCGTTTGTCAATAAGAATTTATTCAACAGTTGTTATTCTAGTGTAGAATAGAAGAGATGTAACAACCATTAGACAGTAGCAGAGATATATGTTTAGCAGTACTACGAACGTAAAGGGATGGCACAGTTCTACCATTGTGCAGAAATCGTGAATATATACAAGTGCATAGAATACATGATAAAAAGTGCGTACTCCTACAATGCCTCCCTACCTAGATGTACCTAAATGTACCTAGCATCTATGTAGGTGTTATGCCAAGAATCCCTCTAGGATCTAGTCAATCCTATTACCTAAGAATGAGAGAATATGGGACCCTAACCTGGTCTCGAGGTGGACACCCCGCAGGGGATGTTAGACCACTGCGAGCTGGAGTGTCTGCATGCAGGAACCTCAGCGTCTCTGGTCAGTGTATCAGCCAGACAGTCTCGGTCTCCTCTGTCTTTCTGATAAAGACATGATGTATATATACCCATAGGTCTCTACAGGCGTCCTACCTTGCTGTGTAACTGTGTCGGCCTAAAGGATGACATTGGGCCTTAACTTTATACAGAGATATTATACAGGAGATGTTCATCTTGCTGTCTGTCCTGCTGTGCTTCCATGAAGTCTCATGCATAATGTATGAGATTCGAACTTGGGGGAAACTCGAGTATTGAATGCAGTGTCGTATCTAGGTAAAAGGTCAGTCCCTATGAAACGTTATGTATGTAATGTAGGGAAGAATATAGGTAAAAGGTTGCAATGTTACCTGCGCATATATAGGGTACCTATATGGAAAATAACAATACTGTACCATTCATCTAATGCATTTAGCCCATTGTTGACTGAATCACATATAGAAATCCAGCGACATTGACAGCCAATTGGCAATTGGGACAAGTTGCCACTGCATATCGGTAGTCGGGGTTGTTCAATTACCTGCCACATGAAATCCTTTTCTGAGTGGTTGTGTGACAAGAAATGTGACATCAAAGCGGCATTCTATATACCACAACTTATGAGACTTTTATGTTGAATGATGCATGTTTGATCATTTGGGTTGTGTCCAATGTAAAGTAGTCCGCATGGGCATCGACTGACACATGTAAAAAAGATTAAATGGTAAAAGGTTGTGCCATGTTTAAATTCCTTAGTGTTGTAATTTTGTGGGCATACTGACAAATTCTGACATTAATAATGGACTACTATTGGGTATAAACCCCAACTAGTGGCGATTGTTTGGTTACTGGATGAACCTTTGGGGATCCAAGTCATGGCATGTACCAAATGATCGTCCAAATTGCGTCCTCTGTTATATGAAAACAGCTGGGGATGAATAAGTAAATTATTAAATCAGAGAATATTCACATTTTTCTTGATTATCTTACTAACCTCTTCACCAGATGGACAGAAAGTGGTAACAAGCAGACTGCATCTATTGGTTTTTTGCTCTTCGGGAGTTAGTAAGGTATTCCTGGGGCGATAAGAAGTGTATTTCAGTGATCTGGATATCAGATGTTTTGAGTAGCCCCTCACCAATAATTTTAGTGCCAGGATTGCAGCTTTGTGGAAACTCTTACACCATTTACAGTTTCTACCCATATATAGAAATTGTCTGTATGGTAAACCAATGCGTAGAGGATGGTTAATGATATACAACAAGAAGGTATTCCTCTCCATTGGTTTTTGCTATTGGGAAGTGACTTATTGCCACCATGTACCTGTACTGATAAGTCAAGAAAAGGTCAAATATTATTTTTTGCTTCAAATGTAAATGTTAAATGAGAATGTGTATGATTCAACCAGTCCACAAAATTGGACAGGCACTCTATATTGCCTCTCCATATTAGTAGAAAGTCATCAATGTATCTTTTCCATAAACGGATGTTGTCAAAGAAGGGATTATCTGGTGTCAAAATCTGAGTACCTTCAAAGTCATCAACATGCAGAACTGAAAGGTTTGGTGCAAAACAAGCACCCATGGATAGTCCCTTCTTCTGCAGGTAAAATGTATCCGAGTACATAAAGTAATTTTGCATGAGTGCTATTTCAAGAAGTTCAATGATAATGTCTGTGGGAACATGTGTGGGCCGTGGCCTTGTGTTCAGTAGCATTTAGATATCCACATGTTGTGGGATATTTGTATAAAGTGATTCTATGTCTAGTCCCACACAGATATCTGTATTTGGGTCAAAGTCCAAGTTCTCTATTATGCTAATTATGTCCATACTATTCCTAATATAGGTGTTCATAAGGGGAACAAATGCCTTGATCATAGAATCCGTGTATTTTCCCAGAGGTTCTAAAACAGAGTTGCAGGCTGAAACAATCGGACGGCCTGAGGGCTCAGAGACGTTTTTATGAATTTTTGGTAGTACATAGATCACTGGAGTTCTAGAGCTGGTATTTTTAAGAAATAGATATCCCTTATTAGAGAGAATGCCTTTTTCCAGGGCTGGCTGAGTAATCCTTTTGATTTGTGAGTGAATTTGCTGTAGAGGATCAGCAGAGAGAGGGCAAGAATGGTCAGTGTGGCAGGTTTTCATATGATCTATATTTGGCTTCATCCATGATCACAATGCCACCTCCCTGGTTTTCTTGTTTAATAATGAAAACATGCTTATTTTTTAGGTAGAGTAAGGCCAGTTTTTCTTGGAATTAAAGGTTATATGGCACATATTCAAAGCTCTGTCTAATTTGCATGAATCTTTTAGTACCAGTTTTTCAAAAGTGAGGACCTCTGGTGACAGGGTGGAAGAGGGCGGGTTGAATGTGGGAGGCTGAAATTGAGTAGTGCTAGCCATAAAGCTTATTGCAAACAAAATATCCAAGTCTAATTCTTCAGAAAAACTTCAAAATGATTTCATGGAGTGCAAAAAAAAAAAATCACTCCGCGTTGTGGGGACAAACAATAGTCCTTTGCTAAGAATACTCATCATACTGGGCGATAATAAATTACTATAAAGATTGAAGAACAGAATTTTGTCGGTGTCAGGACTAAGCGTAGTCTCAATTGCTGTGATCTGTGTAGTGCCACTGTACATAGTGCATGTTACTGTGGGTAATGCCAACTGTAAAACTTGAAGTGGGTTTGGCGTTCGCCTGGATGTTCGTATTGGAAATTGCCTCTCCCTCGACCACGACCTTGGCCATGATAAAAAAAATGGTTTGGTTGTGTTTGTTGAATATCTGAAAGTGTGCCACTGCTTCTGCCCCCGCCAGGATAGTATAAAGATGAGGAGTTTGCCCTCCCAGGTGGGAAATACCAAGTTTCGTATTTCTTCCTAAACTTACCTTTTTTCCCCATTCTAGCGCAATGACACTTCGTTCTCTGAGATATCTTTAAAGGTAACACTTTTCAATGCTCGAACTTTTCAAACAAATTCAATTAAAAAAAATAAAAAAACATCCATCAAATAGTTGTCATAAACTGCCACTGGTATATTTTAAGGTCTGTACCAAATGGTAAATTATAGAGCTAGCTGACATTCTTCTGATGCACATAGAATGCAACTTCTAACTTAATTGCAAGGTTTTCTTACACAAGTCTAAGGCAGACAGAAAGAATGCAGTCGAGTTGGTCGCATTTTTGGGAAATGTCAGACAAGGCAACATGACATGGGTAGATTTTCAGGATTTTTTTTTTTATTTGCTTTTCAGAACCACCCCAAATACATTTTTGCGACCGACACAGAATCGCCTCCCTAGAACACAATGTGATTAATCATGGGTTTTTCGCATATTTTCAGAAAGGTTGGGTGGCATGCAATGAGATTTAAATTAATTATCTTTTTTTCTTTTGAAAGTTCAATTAAGGCTCCACTTCAAAAGACTAAAGCAAACACTGAATAGGTGAAGCGACATAATTTTTGACCGACAGATTCGGGTCTACAACGAAGGTGGCTGGTCTTTAATTTCTCCTGGTGGTCAGTTCCCCAGCACATGAGTGACAGCCCCCATTATGAAGCAAATGTTCCTTCATAATAGGTTCTTTCAATGCCTCGTCAGGGGTGGTAAGTGATATATATATATATATATATATATATATATATATATATATATTCAAGCTCCCACAGACACGAAGCACTCACGGGACACGTTCCAAAGATTTAATTCAGCAAATGCATTTCGGCATTCAAGCCTTCCTCAGTGCCTAACAAATTGGCAATTGGCAATTTACAGATTTAAGTATACATCACCCCGATCTCATTGGAGGAGCACATAGTCATGGGCAGCAACGAAGGGCTAAATTCAATGAGGACATAATACCCCTCTCCTTGGCGGCCATGACAGCATATCTCTGATGGCTTGCAACCCGATGATACACATCATTGCTAGTCTTTATGAATAATATATTAGTTATTTAAAGGGGCCTCGAAAAGGGTCTCTATCGGGCTCTGTTTTGTGACGTGGCACAAGCGGTCCTTTTTTTCCGGACTGCAGTGACAGCAGGCACATCGCATGCTCACACTGCTAACCTCTCACTAGTGGAGAAGATACGGCATGACGTCATGCCAGGTGAGCGTTGTAGGGGAAGGGAAATCCTTAGAGAGGGTAATTTTCTCTCTGGATTTCCCTTCTCTTTTTGAAACTCAGGAGCAGCAACATTCTCGTAGTGTTACCAGGGCTTTAAGTGGAAACCTTTTCAATATTATATACAAGCCATAGTTGCTGCTTATTTATCTTATGCAACTAACAACCATTGACAAAGCCAATAGTCCTGACATGTTGTAGGTATAATGTTACTTGTTATCATATATCTGAATGCAATGACAGAAACAGCAAAATACAGGTCAGGCGGCACACTATGTTAAGCACAGATTTTTAGCGGTTGTGTTTTAAGCCACACCCTTAATTACAGTGACCATGCCCCTTTGAGAGACCCCCCCAGTTTATATATATATATATATATATATATATATATATATATATATATATATATATATATATAGAGAGAGAGAGAGAGAGAGAGAGAGAGAGAGAGAGAGAGAGAGAGAGAGAGAGAGAGAGAGAGAGAGAGAGAGAGAGACTATTCAACAAAAGAACCCTTCGTTAGCTCGCTTACATCCTAAGGTGTCTTAAAAAAAAAAAGCCCAGAGAAAGGCGTATAGACAGTGGGGTAAGGAAACGTGAGCCCTAGGGCCTTAAGTGGGATGAAAAAACTGATGGTCTCTCAAAGGGGCGTGGCCAATGTAATTAACTTCTCCACTAATGAGAAGTGAGCAATGTGAGCAGTGCACATCGATGTGTCTGCTGTCACTTCAGTCCGGGAAAAAACGGACCGCCTGTGCCAGGGCACGAAACAGAGCCCGACAGAGATTTCGAGACCCCCTTTAAAAATGTGCCGGTGCTCAGCACCTGTGAGACCCGGCCCACTTAAAGCCCTAGTGAGCCCCCACCCCGTGGACCCCGTCAACATCTCAAGCCCGCCATACTTGCACAGTGCAGAGATACCCCTCCCCCGCGAGGGCTAAAGTTACGCCGCTGACGTAGGACATCTCTTGCTTCAGGTGGGCGCCATCAGCATCGCTTCTGCTCAGTATACTCGCACTGAACCTTATTGTGACTTTACTTTCCAATACAATGCACTAAGGTTGTTTTCAGCAAGAACAGATACAAAATGTAATTAGATACAAAAGATCACGGGACACCGGAGGGTCGCCAAGCACATTTCTGAAAACGAAGAAACCGGTTTGACTGGTTGGTCTTGTTTTTGCGTCTCACCCATGTTTGTGTTTAGTCTGAAAACCAATCTTTCCTTTGATCTCACATGGATTTACAAAACAATATAAATGCAGTGGAGAGGTTTAACATGAAAGCGTTTCGCAAAGTGATGGGTCATTTTGCGAAAGCCAGGAAATACAACTTAAGCTGCCTTTGGGAAGAAAGGAAAATAATCTTTCCAGGGATTGCCCTGTATATTTATGTCATCGCGGCACTTGTAATGTATTTTTTTCTTCAACTCGGTTACCTCTTGTGAAATCTGCGCGGCCTGGCCTTTCTGTTGTTCCAGGTCTTTTACAAGCAGCGAGTTCTGCTTTTCTAGCTGCAGCAGCCGTCTTGCCAAGTGAACGCTGTGCCAAGAGAAGAAAGCAAAGAAGTGAAGCGCAACATATTCAAAAACGAGTAGTCGTAAACATGCGCTCATACTTGCATGGCCAGGGCTTACGCAATAGTAAAAGAAACAGACAGGATACGAGTTACGTACTAACAGAAGGCCCAAGCTGCGATCCTAGACTCGATGTTTAACAGTGGAAATCAGGTGTGAAAGAAATGGCAGGTTAACATGGAACAGATTAACACCTTAGATATTATGCTATTATTTCGCTCTTGCGCCATAAATTTAGACCGACATGATTACTAGTGAGTGTATTTTTAATTTCTACGTAGTTCTCCTGTCATCGTTTTTTCAAATAAGACGAAATATTCGGTCATTATGGTACATGTTCCTTAGAAAATATTCCTATCCACGGTGCAGTAACTTACCTGTTTTTTGTGCCTACTTTTAAAATATGAGAGACTATTGCCACCTGGTGGGCAGTACTGTGACATCTGCCAAAGTTCACGTGTGAAATGAGATGAAAGGCCGCCGCCCACTCGCTGGCTGCACCGGCCGCGTGCACGGGGTGACTCACCCTCAGCAACGGCTCACTAATGCATCATTATGATATTGCAAGAGCTGTGGGGAACTATGATGGGTTGTATGAATAGAGCGTCGAAAGCCTCAGGCAAACACGTTATGTCACTATGTCAGTAGTTTTAGTCGGATCGGATTTGATAGGAATGACTCAAAAAACCACCAAATTGGCAATGGCAATAGGTCTCGCCTTTGAGAACAATTGTTTTTTTTATCCGTGCTCGGCATGCAGCTATGCAGAACGGCCACATGATTTTAAAAAATCCTTCGACGCTGCTGGGCGCGAAGAACTGAACATTGAGGCTTTGGTGTTCATCGCTGTCTTGATCAAACAAACATGGTAGAGATTTGGTGGCATGAAGAGTATAATTCGGAGTGAATTTGTAAAATTGGCGTTGGTGTAAGCCTGTGCTTCAGTGTTGTGTTTACATTAAGTAGAGTCCTGTTGTGTTGTAGAGAGACAATACAGCAATATGAGGGAGCGGGGATCTTTGTGTTTCTTTTGCTTCTGTGGACAGTGGATGGGGTGTAAGCAGTGTTCAATTTGTTAAAAAAAAATTGGTTTTGTTCAGAAGCCCGCAGCTGGCACTATCAAGGTCAGGGCGCCAAATACCAAGGCTGCATAGTCCTGAATCCACCTAATGCTACGCCTCTTTAATCCACCACCACACACACACTCCCTATGTATCTCACTCTTGCAAGTTCTCCTATTTCAGCTTTCTCCCTTCGTCTCTTCCTCCTCCTTTCTATTTGTTTTTTTTATCTCTTGCTCTGGATCAGTTTGTTGAGGAAAAGTAATTGCTGGTCTCCAAAAACAAGAGGTTGTATGCCCTACCTGCAACCACCACCATAAAGTGCTGGGTGTGAGTAAGAGTTGATGGAGAAGCATAAGAGTCTAGTTTTGGCACTCTAAAGTCTGCAATCGATGAAAGGCCTGGTGTGCTCAGTGTTTGAGGTGGTAGATGAGGATGGAGACTGATCATTTGGGGAGAGTGTAAGGTTGTGTGGTGTATGTGGGGGGAGAGATTTTGAAGAAGTGAGATAGGATTAGAGTTCAGCTTTGCATGGGGGTCAGGTCTGAAGTACAGGAGACCTGACACTTGAAAGAAAGTGATGAGGACAAAAAGGAGCGGGGCTGGGGCATATGGAGTAGTGAGCCTATATGTGGAACTGACTTGTCACCATCTTGGAAGATTATCTTGGAGCCGGTAACTCACGAGGGACTGAAAGAGATCATGAAAGGTGGAGGCAAGCACCATGCAGGACAGTTACAGGGTTTGTTGTTAAGGAGCAAGCCCACATCTACGGAACCAATAACTGTGGGAAGATGATGGGCCCCACAGCGAAAAGCGAATGTGTGACGGTATTCTGCAAGCCGGAATCACGCTGTGCCTTCATAGCGCCGGCATTAGAACAAATGCGTCATTAGTATGCATTCGTTTAGCGCACAAATCGTTATAACGTGCCTTACAGAGGCACTGGATTTTGAAATAGGTAAACTTACTATTACAACTCCAGTATGGGCAACAGTAGGGAAGGTGTTCGACTTTAAATCCAGCACCATTCGACCAATGAAGCACCCTAAGGCAAGTCGTTATAACAACTTGCGTGCTGAACGAATGCGTACTAAAGACGCATTTGTTCTTTTGCCGGCGCTGTAAAGGCACATCGGGATTCTGGCTTTGGCCTGAGAGACGTTTCTCTCCTCACAGCTTCTTGTAGTGCAGCTGCCCCAAGCCAAATGGACTGAGGAGAGGTTGATGGCTACCAATATTGCTATGCGTGCAGTCCCAATGGCACCATAACAGACTGCCTTCACTCCTGAATATCAGACTCCTGTTTTCTAAGGCCTGGATACAGCCGCATGCAACACATCTTCATCGACTAGATTGCTGACTAAGGCATCCTTTTTCGTGGCCCAATAGATACTTTAATTCACACAAAAGAGGAGGGGTGAGGGTAACGGACTCTCCTACTCCGGACCCCCAGACAATACTTTAATACACCTGAAGGAGTAGGGAGTGGTAAAAGTCTCTCTATTTATATGGTGGTGCGTGCTGTGTGACTTAATACTGCCCTCACTCACACAGTTGTGTGCACAAACACAGTCGAAACATGTAGACGATTTGACAGTAAGGAGGAGTGTAAGGAGCACATAACATCTCCCAATCACCCCCATCCATCCCTTTTCTAATCCTGGCCGGAGTGTCCAGGAATAAAGTATAGGCACAGTGACACCTCCAAGATAGTTTTAATCTACACTGCACTTTCACTTCCGGTGATCCCAGTCACTCTAGACATTATTTGTTTCTTATTTGTGTTGTTTTTGTCCTCCCCTACCCTATTGCTCCACCCCAGGCGATGGCTGTGCAGGGGTGTTTTGTAGCAGCCCTATGATGAAGAATGTCACACAACTGTGTGAGTGAGGGCAGTATTAAGGCACACAGCACGCGCCGCCACATAAATAGAGAGACTTTTACCACTCCCTACTCCAAAAGTTACTTTGCCAGGGTTACTAGAGGTATCTAGAGGCTTGTGGATTACTAGCAACACATAATCTAAGACCGCACCTTTTTGCTCCCTGGAAAAAAATTATCATCAGCTCGCATTACAGTGTCAGCAGGAAGTCTTTAATTATGTTGGAGGGAACAATTAGAGAGATTCTACTTTTAAGGACTTTGTGGGCCTTAAAGGCATGGAGGAGGATGCTCTGGGCTCTTGTCACCACCAGCAAAGGTTGCAGAGCAAAAATGGGGACCTCAGATAAGTGTAAATATTTCACAAATTCATGGATACCTTCCACGAGGTCAAATCAAGTGAACTAGATATGTGCAGAGCTCCAGGAATGTGTACCAAAAATCCAAAAAGATGTGAACAAGGGCTCGGAAGAACAGGCACATAAGTGGAGGAACTTTCTAGACCCAGAAAAACAGCACATCAGCCATGAGGCACACCAAGAAGATTAAGAGAACAGATCAAGACACAGTAATATTGGAATTCCAGGCGTCCTGTTGAGAGCTAAAGATGAGAACAGAGCTGGAGACTGTTAGAATTGGGGATCTCTGGTTGGCACAGGTAGGTACTTGTGACAAGCAGGGACCCTCTCCTCTAGTCAGGGTAAGGGGTTACACTCCTAACAACCCCTGCTCACCCTCTAGGTAGCTTGGCGCGAGCAGACAAGGCTTATCTCAGAGCGTTATAGGTTAAGCATTTGTGACCACATACAGTAACCCAGTGACAACACCACAAATGGACACCACACTAGATTTATATAAAAAATAGTGATCTTTTATATAAAGACTTAGCACAAGACCAAATAACGACAAAAATGACATACACAGTTCAAGAATATGATTTCAGACAAAGTTCTTAGGTTAGCGACAAAATCATTCACCTTAGCGTTAGTTTTAACCCACAGTACCTGGTGATGCGATAAAAGTTCTTAGCGGCGATTCAGCGTTGAAAATCAAGGTGTAGCTTATCTGGTAGAAATTTACTCGCTAAGGCACAATGCGACAAAATTCGGCCCGCTAACGAGCGGGGCGACAATTTCACCAGCGGTTATCTTGGTTGGATCTGCGACGATTTTCGCACCGATAAAATTACTCACGCTAATGAGCGGTGCGATGATCTTGGCTTGTTCTGCGACTTTTTCACACAGCAGCGGCAGGCTCTGCGACGAAGTTCGCAGCGAAAGAATTCTTCCCGCTAACAGGCGGAGCGCGGATCTTGGGCTGGTAGCGATCAAATCCGGTCCGCTAACGAGCGGGGCGACGATTGTCCCAGCGCTGATCGGGCTCAGCGGCAGCAGGCTCTGCGACGATGTTCGCAGCGATAGAATTCTGCCCGCTAACAGGCGGAGCGGGGATCTTGGGCTGGTAGCGATCAAATTCGGTCCGCTAACGAGCGGGGCGACGATTTTCCCAGCGCTGATCGGGCTCAGCGGCAGCAGGCTCTGCGACGATGTCCTCAGCGATAAAATTCTGCATGCTAACGAGCGGTGCGACGGAAATTTTCTCGCTAAGCCGGCTGTGCGTGAAAAAGTGGAGGAGATCTTTGGTTTCTTTCTTCTTAGCCAGCTTCCCAACAGCAGGCACAGCTCCCAGAGGCCCCAAAACTGGTTCCAGCACTCTAGGAGGGGCAGAACTCACACAGCAGAGTTCAGGGGGTAGCTGGGGGTGAAGTCCTTTTTTTCATGGGACTTCTTAACAGGAGGCCAGCTCTACTCAGAGATCTTTTTAAGAACAAGTTGAAATAAAGTCTTTGTAGTCTTTCTCCTCTCCTTTAGCAGCAAGGCAACCACTGCCAGCCAATCCCCCAGGTCAGGGACAGTACTCCTCCTTACAGCTTTCCCAGTTCCTTCTCCTCAGGCAGAGGTTCTTCTTGTCAAGCAGGATCTAATTTCTTGGGAGCAGGGTCCCAATACTTATACCCCTAATTCCTTTGTTCCTCTGGGGTAGAGGGGCCTTTGCCCAGCCAGAACCAGTTCCTGAGCACTTTGTTGACATGACTCTGACTTTCTATTCAGGGTGCAGGGCAGAGACATCAGCCGCTCCACAGGAGGTGGAGCCAGCATTGTGGTGGCAGAGCACAGCCCTATTCAGAGTCCAGGTGCACTCCTACCACCCATCTGGATGTCAATCTCTCTATTCACAACCAGGCTGCCTCAGCCTGTCTCCTGGAATTCCCCAGCCCTGTCACTCACAGAAACCAGACAGCAGATACACATCCTAGCAGAGGCGGGCTGAAATGGTTAGGCAAGCAAATACCAGCTTTCTAAAAGTGGCATTTGCAAACACAGAATATTAAAATAAACTTTACTAAAAGATGTATTTTATTATTCTGAGTTCAGGCATACTAAACTCGAATTTCTACCATGTTCCCTGGGTCTGTTAGGATCATAGAATGTAACAATTCTAACAGCCCATTCTGGCCTATGGAGAACAGGTAGCCTTACAATAGTGAAAAACGAAATTGGCTGTAATTCACTATTAGGACATGCCACACACATCAGGGCTTGTCCTACCTTATGCTTACAATGCACCCTGCCCTTGGGCCTACCATAGGGGTGACTAATATAAAGTTAAGGGAAGGTTTAGGGACTGACAAGTGGGTGCACTCGCCCAGTCAGCATGAAAGTACCAGACTGCACGCAGGTTCTGCAATGGCAGACCTTAGACACATTTTACTAGGCCGCTTCTGTGGGTGGCACAACCAGTGCTGCAAGCCCACCAGCAGCATTTGTATTTACAAGCCCTGGGCACCCCTGGTGCACTTTACTGGGGTCTGACAGTAAACCAAATAAGCCAATCATGGAATCCAACCAACATATACATTTTACAGTAGGGAGAGCATATGCATTTTAGCACTGATCAGCAGTGGTAAAGTGCCCAGAGTCATAGAACAGCCAACAACAGGTCAGAAAAAATACAGGAGGAAGGTAAAAATTTCAGGGATGACCCTGCAAAAAGGGCCAAGTCCAACAGAGACCCATAGTTTCTTGAATGTCATTAATAACAAACATGATCTGTCCATCCAACTTTATTGAACCCATAGGAATTTGTCCTTTAGAAAATAAAAAAACTCCCACTGGATATTCTTACAAGGGTACAGTTCTAGGAGGAGAAGGAGAATCATATGGTCGGAAAAAGGTCATTTGACATGAGAAGCACTACCTGCAGCTCTTCCAGTACCTCTTGGTTTGACCGTATGCAAGTTCTCACCTTCAGACCTATTACTGACTTTCTTCACCAACATGAAAGACTATCAATTGGGTCACCTCTTAGGTCTAATTTGCACCTGAAAGGGCAAACACATGGGGACTAGCTCATTTCCAAAAGCATGGACCATTATAGGAAGAGAACGAAGATGCAGATACACCTAGGACACCAAAAACATTGGAGCACTTTCACCCTGAATGGTGCACTGTACAACAAGGAGTCTGCTAATTCCCACTCTATGCTAGTGCCCTACAGCACCCAAAAAAAGTTAGTGAAGAGAAAACAGGCACAGGATTCTTAAGAAGGCAATGAGGGAAGTTAAAGATGTGGATGCTATCCCTAAAGCTGGACTTCAAGATTTGGTCAACTGATGAATTCAATAGAGTCAACTTGTTAAATTAAGACACAGATAGATTTTGCTCCAAATGATTCCCCATCCAATGCTTCTCTTCTGAGATTTCCAAGAAGTGGGGGGTGGTGGGAGGTAGCAGTCCTGTTTGTGTTGAATTTGTGGGACCGGTACTCGGGGTCATTCCTGATGTATCTTGCAGGGTACAGGGTCCTAACTGTGGTGATGGGCATAATGGAACATAGGCTTAATGTCACAATAATATAAGCTCCCAATACAAACAAGGAGACCTTCATCCACACTACTATTTCAGATAATTTATGGCTTGCCAAGGGAAACTAAATCCTCGCAGGGGATGTAAAGTCACCCACCGAAGGGAGACTGGGAAGGACCACAGTTAGGGAAGGATTGGCTGAAATCCATGGCCCTACAACATATTTGGAGTCTGCAACACAAAGAAGCCAATAACTACACTTACACCTCTATGGCACACAGAATGTATACAAGACTTGATCACTGATAAAAAGGAGACACACTAACACAGAGTCTTCTTGGCTTTCTTGTGTCCTATTTCCCCTTCTGGCCATAACCATACTTAATAGAGGTAGATCTCAATCCCAGAAATTCATCAAAGTCCCTGGAGGCTTAATAACAATCCTATTGCTGATCAATTAACCACAGGAAAATGTTGGGATAAAGTTGCACACTATGTATCTAAAACCAAACGTTAGGGGTGGACCATGTCATTGTATGAGATGCGTTGACGGCCATACACCCGCTATCATGCCAGGCCAGGTTTTTGTTATAATGTACTGCATATTGTGTTTGTCCTTAGTGAGAGCCTTGTAGGACTTGGCCCTTTTGGGCTAAAGTCCCTAAACTTTTTTGATTTCCCACCTAGACCTGTTTTCCTGACATGGTGTTGCCAACGTAGATGCTTTGGACACTTTGCCACTGCTAAACAGTGTCAAAGTGTAAGTGTTTCCTGTATAAAGTAATGGTAATTGGTTGTCCGTGAGTGGTATGTTTGCCTTACTAGTAAAGTCCCTAGTACAGTGCACTCTGTGTGCCAAGGCTGGTAATGCAAATGCTACTAGTGGGCCTGCAGCACTATTTGTGCCACCCACACAAGTAGCCTTAAAAAGGGAACTCAGGTCTGCTATTGCAGGGCCTGCACGCAGTTTGTTAAAATGCCATGTTGTCCTGTCAAGTGCATTCACTTGCTAGACCTTACCCTTCCCTTTCTAGGCACATCAGACACCCCTATGGTAGGTCTAGGGTACCCCTTGGACAGGTAAAAGGTAAAAAGTAGGACATGTGAAAGGTAGGACATGTACTAAGGTGTGTGTCATGTCCTGACAGTGAAATAATCTCCATTTCGTTTTTCACTGTTGAAAGGCCATCTTGCCCATAGGACAGAAGGGGAAGGCTGTGTAATAGGTTTTCCAGCCTATCTTCCCAAAGGCTTAAGATGGAAAGGTGAAGTTTAGTATGCCTGAACTCACAATGTAATAACACATCTTTTTATGTAGGTGGTTTTGTGCGTCTCTGCCTGGTTGTGGATTGACTGTCTGGATTTGAAAGAGATAGGATCTGGGGAATGTCTTGACCCAGGGGAGGAGGTAAGACAGCAACAGGATGACCTGAATCTGGAGTGTAGGGAGACGAGAAGCCCCTAGGGGTGAAGAGGCCTGGGTTGCTGCTATAAAACAATTGGCTCATCTCCTGCTGAGTGATTGGGAATCCAGACTCCCACTAATCAAAGGAAGAAAGGTGTCACTGGCAGGGAGGCACCCAGGGAGGCACTGGTTTGAACAGGGGTCAGTGCCCCCTGACGCACAAAGACTTCAAAGCCATTGAGGGGTATAACTATGAGAGCTGAAG
The DNA here is from genome assembly GCF_964204655.1 of Triturus cristatus. Classification (NCBI taxonomy): domain Eukaryota; kingdom Metazoa; phylum Chordata; class Amphibia; order Caudata; family Salamandridae; genus Triturus; species Triturus cristatus. The sequence goes on along the minus strand of NC_140591.1, from coordinate 584,547,785 downwards.
CCCATGAAAGTTAGAGAATGGCTTGATCAAATGTGAACAAGATTGGAGCTACTTTGTGGTCAAGAGGACCTTTGCCAAGGAAGAAACAACTGAAGAGACTGAAGGATAGGACTGACCCTTGCTGTGTGATCTGGGGCTGGCCTGCAGTTTGCTGTTTCAACCAAGGAAAGGCTAAAGGGACTTTGCTGTGTGCTGTGTCCCCCTGCTTGAAGGACTGTGCTGTGTGCTGTGTCCTGAAGTAACATCCCCAAGGGCCTGAGGTGAGCTGGCTCCCTGTTCGGAAAACACAGGAACACAAAGGTTTCCAGTAGTCTCAGCGGCACTGTGTGTGCGTGCTTGTTGCAGCCTGAGGCCCTCATAAGAACTGCCCTGTGATCGTAGGCGCCTAGCGTCCAAGTGAGTCTCAGCGGCGCTGTGTGCGTATGCTTTGTGCAGCCTGAGACATTCAGGAGGATCGACCTGTGATTGGGGGCACCTGGAGTCCAAGCAAGGATCAGCGACGCAGTGTGCGTGTGCTTTGTGCAGCTTGAACCCCTTTGTGAGGATTGTCCAGTGATCGTGTGCACCGGAATCGAAGTGAGTCTCATCGCCGCTGGGTGCGTTGTGCACCGTGAGACCTTCGGAAGGATTTGCCTTGTTATTGTGTGCACTGGAATCCAAGTGAGTCTCATCGACGCTGTGTGCATTGTGAACCGTGAGACCTTTGTGAGGATTTGCCTTGTTTTTGTGTGCACCGGAATCCAAGTGAGTCTCATCGCCGCTGTGTGCGGGTGCGTTGGGCACCAGGAGACCTTCGTGAGGATTTGCCTTGTTATCGTGTGCTCTGGAGTAAAGTGAGTCTCAGAGACGCTGCATGCGTGATCTTCGTGCAGCCTGAGACTTGTGTGTGGAGTGCCCAGTGATTGTGCACCCGGAGTGAAGGAAGACTCAGCGACGCTGTATGCGTGTGCTTTGTGGCAGCCTGAGATCTTCGTAATTGAAGCAGCCCGGACCGGAAGTCCCGGAGGAACGGAGTTGCCGGCCCGAGCCGCCGTTGCCATTTCACAAAGCTGCATTAGAGGCCCAGCCGCTGGACGAAGAGAGGAGAGTGAGTTCGCGCCCCCCAGGTAACGTGTGTTGACTCCTGGGGCAGGGTGCGGGCTCGGAACGAGAGACTCTCGGCCTCTCTCTCGTGTTGGCAGCGCGAGCCTCTGCTTCGGCTCGTATCGCAGCCCGTATTGCCAAGGGAGTGGTGGTACAAGGGCCAGAGTGGAAAGCTGCACTTTGGGATTACATCGTACTGTGTTGGGGGGGGAACTGTGAGAGGCTGACTGCAAGTCAGAAGGAGAGGCGGAGAGACCGCCTGAGTGTATTACGCATTATTCCATTTCTGCATAACGGAGTACCTGATTAGAGTATTATGCATTGCATTATTCCTGCATAAAAGAACTACCCGATTAGTGTATGACGCATTGGCATTTTATCTGCATAACAAACTACCTGATTAGCGGTTTGTGCATTGCATTATTCCTGCATAACGAATTACCTGATTAGTGTATACACATTGCCTTATTTTGCAGGACGACATATCTGGTGGTTGTATTACGCATTGCATTATTTTATCTTGCAACGTGCCTGATTGTTGCGTTACGCATTGCATTCTTTTCATTGCAGAGTGTCTGATTGCTATGTTACGCATTACAGTATTTTTACATTGCAAAAGTGCCAGAGTCTAGCATTACAAACTGTATGCATGATATTAGGAGTACAGGAGAATGTTTAGAAGTGCTCATCGACATCGCCAGAACTTACAAGGGCTGGCTGGCCTAACAACCGGCCTGGAGAAATATTACACAACCTCATATGTTGGTTTTATATCGTGTGGTCTTATCGTATATCTTTTTACATAAAGTTTATACTAGTTTTATAAAACCCGTGTGGAGTCTATTTGTGGTGTCATCATTGGGTTATTGTGAGCGTGGTTGCGAATGCTTTACACATTTGCCTTGAAGATAAGCCTGGCTGCTCGTGCCAGGGGGTGAGCCAGGGGGTGAGCGGGGCTCTCTAAGAAGGTGACCTTCCTTTCCCTGACGGTGGAACGCGGGTACCTACTTTGCCTAAGGTATCTACCTCAGCCAACCAGGGATCCCGGGTTTAACATTTGGTGGTCAGCGGTGTGGGATTTGAATTTGTATTTGCAAATTCACTCACAGTGATTGGTGTACATCATAAATAGGGCTCCCAGTTTTATGGTATTTATTTTTTCGCCATTACGTCTGTATTTATCCATATTTATTTTTTGCCCATTTTATCTGTATTTATCCATATTTATTTTGTGTTTTGCATAAAAATGAAGTTGCAAAACTGTACATTTCCAAATCTATTTAACTGATAGGCCCGCACTCAGACTTTGATGCCTGTCATATTTTAGCTATTTAAGCTGCCAAATATTACACACCAATATATCCACTGGTAAATGCTAGCATTATACCATAAATGTATGTTGACAAATGCAGTTATTTAAAGAAATTTCATCCTGTTTTTTAATTTCCCATGCTGTCCATCTGCTCAGCTGCTGGCCTATAATTTATGAAAGACTGCACGGAGAGTCACTTAAAAGAAGCACAATTTTCTGTATATATCCACTTTTAAAAATAAATGCAGACAGAAAACACATTGTTTTCTGTCTGTATTTATCTGTAAAAATCCGTGAAAACAGGGAGCCTTAATCATAAATAGCGCAGACCACAACGAAACCACATATTGTGTTCTTGATTTGTTGGTTCTAGTTGGTTTTGTTTTTGAGCAACCTTTAAGCCACACATGTCTCAGAGGAGTCAAGGAGCTGGTGAGACTATAGAATTAGAGTTCAACATTGAGGCATTGCTTACCTACAAGGTAGATCAATTGAGGCAATTCTGCAGAGCTCTGGGATGTTCCATGAAAAGTAGGGAGCTGCAAGTGGCCTTGAGGGCCTGGTGGGAAGCCAAAGGGACTCAGGAGGCAGGTGATGTGGAGGGGAATTGGTCCACAGGATTTGCCAGTGGAGGGACAAGCTTCAGGGGCTGGTAGTAGCCATTCAGGGAGGAGTTTCTCACCAGAGGAGTTGGAGGAAAACCAAAGGGTCAGAGAGCATGAGTTGGAGGTGTTGAAACTTAAAACTCAGGCAGAGGAGAAGAAACTGCTCATTGAGAGTGAAATGCGAGCAGTGGCGAGTAGGAATGCTCTCGCCTTGGAAGAGAAAAAGATTCTCTTAGCTCATGAGTTAGGCATGAGGGAACTGGACATTAAGGATAAGCAGGCAGAGTCCACTTTGAATGGTGGCAGCGTACAGCCAGTGCCAAGTGTGGATGAGTACAAGCGTGCACTGGATGACTGGGTGTTGGTGAGCATGGCAAATGATTTGAAGGGGGAGCTCAACCTTACCCCTATGGAGGTGGCTCAGTAATTATTTTCCATGATTGCACCAACCTGTGTTAGGGTGCGAGCTCTTTGATTCCCGGGAGCTGGCACAAGAGCCGGACCCCTGGTCATGGGTCCAAGGGCCTGAAAAAGGCCCTAGAGAGGGAAGAGAGGCGAAGTAGAACTGGTAGGTCCCAGAGTAGTGGGGGGGGGGGGGGGGGGGGCATGCGGACTAGCGCCCTGTCTCAAAGGAGATGGTGGGAGTGTGAGCTGCGTCCCCAGGGGTTTGCCACCCCACCCCAGAGACTGGAAGGTTCCTTACAGGAGCACCTGGGGGGGGGGGGGGGGGGGGAACGCCTAGCGCCTACTTGCCAGCTGTGCGAGGAAAAACACCAGGAGGGCGTAGGGCGTCTGTCACCAGAGCTCCCCAGTCCTGAAGTTTGTGGGTGCCATTCCTAAATGGCAGGCACAGAAATCTAAATGGAAGTTTAAGGGAGGGAAGTGTCCCTCAGTGGGAAAACCTGTGTGACTGTGTACAGCCAGTAGGGCTGGGTCCCCTAGGAGTGACCAGGGTACACCCACATCTAACCTGGAGGACAGGATAACTGGGAACAGTGTCCTGAGTGATGGGTCTTCCTGGGATACCGCTCTAGGTGGGGGTTGGCAAGGAGCCAGCACCCCTAGAGGCCTCAACTGTCTGGAAGTACACATGGACAGCATAGTTGGACCAGGGAGTAGTGACCAAGAGAATCCCCTGGGGTCAGAAAGGCATAGAACAGTAGGCTGTCCCTGTGGTAGCGGGCCTGCGTCCGTGTTCTATTGCCCTTAGCAGGGAAGTTCATCAAGGTAGCTAATTGGGCTACCCTGGCTTTTGGCTGGGAGGGGGTTCTTTAAGACTTGACCCTTTTTGGCAAAAGTCCCTAAACTTTTTTTCTTTCATCTAGACCATTTTTCTGACACGTTGTTGCCAACTTAGATGCTTTAGACACTTTGCCACTGATAAACAGTGTCAAAGTGTAAGTGTTCCCCGTATAAAGTAATGGTAAATAATTGTTCATGATTGGTATGTTTGCCTTACTAGTAAAGTCCCTAGTACAGTGCACTATGTGTGCCAGGGCTCGTAATGCAAATGCTACTAGTGGGCCTGCAGCACTATTTGTGCTACCCACACAAGTAGCCTTAAAAAGGGCACTCAGGTCTGCCATTGCAGGGCCTGCGCGCAGATGGTTAAACTGCCATGTTGTTCTGTCAAGTGCATTCATTTGCTAGACCTTACCCTTCCCTTTCTAGGCACATCAGACACCCCTACGGTAGGTCTAGGGTACCCCCTGGACAGGGTGCAGGGAGAGCGGAGTTGGTCTAACGGCTAGGGCGGTCGACCTCTAACCTGGGGAACCGGCTTCGAGTCTCGGCAATGACGCTGAACATCCTGTGATTATGGGCAAATCACTTAATCTCCCCGTGCCTAACAAAAAAAAAAAAAAAAAAAAAACATGGATGTGTCCTCATGTAATGAAAGTGGTGCGCTAGGTACAGCGCTCTGATACCCGGGACCGGGTCAAGTTCGCGGTATATAAAACTCCGTAAAAAAAATTAAAAAAATGTGAAAGGTAGGACATGTACTAAGGTGTGTGTCATGTCCTGATAGTGAAATAATCTCCATTTCGTTTTTCATTGTTGAAAGGCCATCTTGCCCATAAGACAGACTGGGAAGGCTGTGTAATATGTTTTCCAGCCTATCTTCCCAAAGGCTTAAGATGGAAAGGTGAAGTTTAGTATGCCAGAACTCATAATGTAAGAACACATCTTTTTATGTAGGTGGTTTTTGCATTGTGTGTTCAGAAGCCACTCTTTTAGATGTGGCTGAGTTTTTGTGCTCTGACATTTCTGTGTGTCTCTGCCTGGCTGTGGATTGACTGTCTGGATTTGAAAGCGATAGGATCTGGGGAATGTCTTGACCCAGGGAAGGAGGTGAGACAGCAAAAGGCTGACATGCATCTGGAGTGTAGGGGGACGAGAAGCCCCTAGAGGTGAAGAGGCCTGGGTTGCTGCTAAAAAAACAATTGGCTCATCTCCTGCTGAGTGACTGAGAATCCAGACCCCCACTAATCAAAGGAAGAAAGGTGTCACTGGCAGGGAGGCACCCAGAACTGGTTTGAACAGGGGTCAATGCCCCCTCACGCACAAAGACTCCAAAGCCATTGAGGGGTATAACTATGAGAGTTGTAGGCCCTGAACTTTGGAGAATGGCTTGATTAAGTGTGAACAAGACTGGAGCTACTTCGTGGTTAAGAGGTCATTTGCCAAAGAAGAAACCGCTGAAGAGACTGAAAGCTAGGACTGACCCTTGCTGTGTGATCTGGGGCTGGGCTGCAGTTTGCGGTTTCAACCAAGGAAAGGATAAAGGGACTTTGCTGTGTCCCCTTGCTTGAAGGACTTTGCTGTGTGCTGTGTCCTGAAGTAACTTATCCCCAAGGGCCTGAGGTGAGCTGGCTTCCTGTTCGGAAACACAGGAACACAAAAGTTTCCAGGAGAGTCCCAGCGACGCTGTGTGCGTGTGCTTTGTGCAGCCTCAGACCTTCAGGAGGATCGGCCTGTGATCGGGGGCACCTGGAGTCCAAGCAAGGATCAGTGACACGGTGTGCGGGTGCTTTGTGCAGCCTGAACCCGTTTGTGAGGATTGTCCAGTGATCGTGTGCACCGGAATCCAAGTGAGTCTCATCGCCGCTGTGTGCGGGTGCGTTGTGCACCGGGAGACCTTCGTTAGGATTTGCCTTGTTATCGTGAGCACCGGAATCCAAGTGAGTCTCATCGCTGCTGTGTATGAGTGCGTTGTGCACCGGGAGACCTTCATGAGGATTTGCCTTGTTATCGTGTGCACCGGAGTAAAGCGAGTCTCAGCGACGCTGCGCGTGTGATCTTCATGCAGCCTGAGACTTGTTTGTGGAGTGCCCGGTGATCGTGCACCCGGAGTGAAGGAAGACTCAGCGACGCTGCGTGCGCGTGCTTTGTGGCAGCCTGAGATCTTCATAATTGAAGCGGCCCGGACCAGCAGACCCGGAGGAGCTGAGTTGCCGGCCATTTCACAAAGCTGCATTGGAGGCCCAGCCGCTGGACGAAGAGAGCAGAGTAAGTTTGCGCCCCCCAGGTAACGTGTGTCGACTCCTGGGGCGGGGCGCGGACTCAGAGGGAGACGCTCTCGGCCTCTCTCTCGTGGTGGCAGCGCGAGCCTCTGCTTCGGCTCGTATCGCAGCCCGTATTGCCAAGGGAGTGGCGGTACAGCGGCCGGAGTGCAAAGCTGCACTTTGGGATTACATCGTACTGTGTTGGGGCAACTGTGAGAGGCTGACTGCAAGTCAGAAGAAGAGGCGGAGAGACCGCCTGAGGCCCGGTGATCAGGGCCTGAGTGTATTACGCATTATTCCCTTACTGCAGAACGGAGTACCTGACTGTCGTATTTCACTTTGCATAATTTCTGCATAACAGAGTACCTGATTAGAGTATTACGCATTGCATTATTCCTGCATAACGAACTACCTGATTAGTGTATTTCGCATGGCATTTTATCTGCATAACGAACTACCTGATTGTCGTATGACGCATTGCCTTGTTTCTGCATAACGAACCACCTGATTAGCGTATTGTGCATTACATTATTCCTGCATAACAAATTACCTGATTAGTATATACGCATTGCCTTATTTTTGCAGGACGACATATCTGGTGGTTGTATTACGCATTGCATTATTTTATCTTGCAAAGTGCCTGATTGTTGCGTTACGCATTGCATTCTTTTCATTGCAGAGTGTCTGATTGCTACGTTATGCATTACAGTATTTTTACAATGCAAAAGTATCTGATTCTAGCATTACGAACAGTATGACATGATATAAGGAGTACAGGAAAATGTTCAGAACTGATCATTGACATCACCACAACTTACAAGGGCTGGCTGGCCTAACAACCAGCCAGGAGAAATATTACACAACCTCATATGTTGGTTTTATATTGTGTGGTTTTATCGGATATCTTTTTACATAAAGTTTATACTAATTTTATAAAACTCGTGTGGAGTCTATTTGTGGTGTCATCATTGGGTTATTGTGAGCGTGGTTGCAAATACTTTACACATTTGCCTTGAAGATAAGCCTGGCTACTCGTGCCAAGCTGCCGAGGGGGTGAGCGGGGCTATCTAAGAAGGTGACCTTCCTTTCCCTGACGTTGGAACGCGGGTCCCTACTTGGCCTAAGGTACCTACCTCAGCCAACCAGGGATCCCGGGTCTAACAGAACTGTATAGTTTTAAAAATATTTTGAGTAAGCTGAATACTGAGGTAAGTGATAGATTAGCTGGGGCCCATGTAAGAGGAACAGCATCTTTAATTAGGGCACTTGGTCAGACCAGGCAGCCAGCTTCAGCAACAATGATTTCTTAAAATTTGCCTTGAATCCTGACACTCATTGATAAAGGTCAATCTCACATATAATGGAAGATAGAACGGGCAGTGAATTAGAAAGACGTACCAGGAAATTTGTGCATGTACTGTTAACTTAAGGAAGTCTTGACCATTGTTCACTCACATAATAGCCCCACTGTGCCTCTGCCTTGTGGAATCAGAGAAGAGAGGAGACAGGGGCAACCCTGTTGTGCTCCTCATCCAAGTGGAAATGGGCACAAATTACTTCCATTAATCCTGATACTTCCGTGATATGTCCCAAGTGGGGTTGGGGGCCAATACCAACTGCTGTTAACATGCTCCAAAAAGGCCCAGTAGACCCAATAAACTGACTTCGCAACATCAAGAGTGAGGATAGCCATATTCTTATTTGCTTGTCATTACCTCATTGTATGTCCGATTAAAAGCCGACTAGTGCATGGTCTTTAGGAAGTCACATATAGAGTTTTAAACAAAAAACGAATATGCCAGTTAAGATATTTACTTTGTGGTTGTGCAGAGTAATGGGCCTGTATAAAACACATTAAGTTGGGTCCCTGATGGTTTGGGGAGAATTGTAATGATGGTGTTTTGCACAGTATCTGTGACAGACACCATTACCAAGAATGAACTGTAAAGATCAGTGTGGAGTGGGGCTAGGCTGCCACAAACCTTTTCATAGTAAAAGGCCTGTGTAACTTTCTGGATCAGGCCCCTTAACTAGCTTAAGGCTTAAGATGCTTCACATTATCTCTCATATATTAATAGTCTCTATCAAGTACTCAGTTTGGAAGGCCATCTATATGGTAAGTCCGGGGACGTTTAAGCAAACCGCTATCGCCAGAGGTGTAACTGGTATGCAGGTCCTGATAGTAAACTCAGAATACACTGCTCTTACTCTCCATTTCATTTGCCTTTCAGCACAGACACCCTAGAACTAACAGTCTTGGTTCGCAGTTTAGCTATGAGCATGCACCAGGCCTTGCTGCCTTCTGCATAGTATTTGTGTTTAACTTGCATAGACACAAACTTGGATTTGCCCCAGTGCAGAACCTTGACTTTTGCTCTTGATACCAGAATCTGCCTCTAGACACACTACAAAGAATTAAGCTTGTGTTTGTTCTCCAATAATGCCAGATTGTTAGGGAGATTACAGCATTCAACCTACTTCTACATGTTTATCCATGAGAAGGTTCCATAAACACTAGTGTCTTTTTGAGACTATTCCAGTATGAGTTTCAGCAGCAATCTTTAAGAACATCACCCCGAGGGAAGACTGGTGCTGCCACTGATCTTCGCTTTCTTCCAGTCAGCTAGCTTTGCTTCCAGGTTAATTGGTGTCGCACAGAGCTTCACTGATCATACTATAGCTGCAAGATCTTTGTGGCCAGCCACGTCGTTGGAAAAGAAATGTAGGCCAACAAGCCTCTGTCTCCCCTATTACAGAGGCACTGTTGAGATTGTGTGATAGCACTGGTATCATGAAGGGACTACCCCACTCCCATCACACCTGTAGACTCAAATCTTACTGTAACTAACACTCTCCATGACAAAGGGTTTTAACTATGGAAAGAAAAAGAAAGGTAGCTCATGATCAGGGATCTTATTGAAAGGGGTAGGATTAAACCATTCTCAAAGAAGCAACCACATTTAAACCATTACTTATAAGCGAGGTCTGATTTTGTGAGTAATTTATGTTTATTGCTGTGGTCACTTGCCACTAGAGGACTTCTCCTTGATTAGCCAAGTATCTGATTGTGCCTTCACCACAAATAGAAATTTCTGCTCCACCACTTCCTGAGATTTTTTTATGTGGTCTTGTATTTTTACATATATATATATATATACACACACACACACACACACACATACATATATATATACATATATGTATATACGCATACACATATATATAACCTATATTACCTACTGGCCAGTAGATAGTTATAGTTAGGACTTAGTTTCAATAGGAAAATCGTTTTTTGATTAGCCAATATCTTTGGCGTCGTTTGACGAATCTTCGCAAAATTTGCCAAACAAAAGGTTCAATCAGATCAGGTCCTGTCTTGAAAGTTTCGGGATGATTCGTCAAGCGGGGGCCGAGAAAAACCATAGGAAACTTTAGACACGGCTACAGCCCGAACTGCTGAACGGAATGACACCAAATTTGGCAAAAAGGTAGCTCTTGGTCTAAAGCGCCCTTTTTTAAAAATGGTATAAATCCGTTCAGTAGTTGCTGAGAAATAAAAAAAAAAATATATTGATATCTGAGCACCGAGGAAAAAAAGTTTTAAAAAAACAGAATAAAAGGAGGCAGGGTAGAAACACCCTGACCCCCTAGGCCTGCTAAAAAAAACCCATAAAAAAACACCAACAAAAAACGGCCGAATTACTGCTGGGTGCGCAAATCTGGTCGAGAAAAGAAAAAAAAACACAAAGCACGGACTTCAGCGCTTAGTTTTTGAAAGCCCCCGGGTGGGCCAGGTCCCGGGGCAATGCTGTTTTATGTAGCGGGGGCCCCCACTGCCCCGGGGACTGCCACCTCCCCGGGGCTTTATAATTTATGCGCAGGGGCAAGTGGCCACCCCACAGCCCCGGGGAATGCCGCCTCCCCGTGGCTTCATTTTATATACATACATACCCACCACACAATGCTAAAACTATAGGATTTACCCCACCATGCTCAATTTAGAAGACCTAATGAAATTACAGTTGATCCTGTAAGGGGCCAAACAATGGTCTGCAATGATAGCATAGCTTAAATCTGGTTAACCACTGAAAGTAAAACTCTGCTAGGAGTGTATATTTCTTAATGTTTTGACTTTCACCTCAATACAGCTATGCAGTTCACTTAAGAACTTTGTGCACTGGATTCAAAAATCAGTGTTGAATGGGAGAGGGGAAAAGCGGGTTGTTCATAAATCGTAATTGCTGTGGCCGCTGGGTGAGTTGAGAGCAGAACTGAGACCTTGGGTAGGATCATTCCAGGTTACCCATGGACCTCAAAACTCTTTTAATTATACAAGACAGTCCCGGCTTTGAGGAATTTCCTTGAGAAATATAGAATATAGAATAAGTACAGCAGATTCATGAGTACACCATCTTAGCATTTAGTTGTAAAGGGCAATCTCGGTCTTAGGTTTGGAACATATAGTAATTGAAAAAAGTGAGAGCGTGGCACGCTTGAACCACTTATAGGCTGATTTAATTCCTAGTATTCTGATTTCCCTAAAGAAAGCAGGCAAAACTAACCTTTCTACAAATTAATGTTCATGTCATCCCTAAAGCAGAAGTCTTTTACCCCACAGTGCAATTTACTTTATGCTGATTTGACATAGGAAATCTGTTTTCATTGCCTTACCTTTGTTTTAATCGTCTTTTAGCTGTTGTGGGCACATTTGCTCCGTAGCCATATGAAAACATAACTCTTTCCGCTTCATCTTCACTTTCCACTGTAACAGAAATAGTAGGTTACCTTAATGTTTTAAAAATATCAAATGAAAATGATGAAAGCACAAACTCAAAAGTAACGTACACTCAATAGAAATATCTGTTTTGGCCCTGGTTTGCAAAGTTTGCAGGGGACTTAAAAAGAATCTGTAGAATTGAAAAAATATATTTTTATTGAATTTTTCAGCAGAAAAAATAATAATTATAACATAACAAAAATATACATCCTGTTTTGAGCCACCAACCCTGGATGTCCTGGTCTACAGCAACTTTTAACCCCTCCTCCCACCTCTTCCTTAAAGAACCCCAACCTGCCACCATGGAACAGAACCAATTCTCTGGCACATTTTAAGGATGAATACATTCCCAAGAGCAGCAGGCCTCAGAGGTGAAGAGCACAATTAAACTAATTACACAGGCTTCCATTCAATCCGCAAGTATCCTTCAAATTCAAGAGTGTACCCATCAGTAGTGCAGCATATGGCGATGCAGCGACACCTACCCTCAGAGCTGTGAAGGGCTCACAGCACCACAATCTTAGTTTTTAACTGGGGCATCGGAAATATTTCCTGCTAGCACTAAAGTTAATTGCACTCTTGATATGCCTCCATTCAAATCACTCATATGAATCCATAGTCTCATAAATTCAGTGGGACAAGAGTATTCACAGCACACATTTAGTCATTGCTAGACCGGTCAGCCTTAGGGTGGTCTTCTCCCAAACATTTTCGCCTTTTCCCCTCCTGTTTTGCTGCATTTGTTTTTATTTGCCTTAAGACTCTGTGCACTTTACCACTAGTAACCAGTACTAAAATGCATTTGCTCACTCCTTATTACATGGTAAAATTGGCTTACACCTGATTGTCATATTTGAATTACTTTTAATTCTCTAGTAAAACGGCATGCCCTATACCCAGGGCTGGTAAATTACATGCTGCTAGTGGGACTGAAGCACCTATTGCGCCACGTACCTAAGTAACCCCTTAAAACATGTGTCAGGGCGACCATTGCAGCCTGTATTCAGTTTTAAACAACCAATTCGAGTTGGCAAAATAAACCCCTTGCTAGGCTTAAAATTCCATTTTATTACATGGAAGCCAGCCACCTCTAAGGAAGGCCCTAAACAGATCATAGGACAGGCAGGGTGCATTATATTTAAAAAGTAGAACATGTACCTTAAAGTTTCACATGCCCTGGTAGTGAAAAACATACAAATTTGTTTTCACTAATGTGAGGCCTACCCCTCACAAAGAATAACATTGGGTTGCCTTATTACATTTAGTAAGTGATCGTTTGGGAATAGCTAGAAAGGTCATGTTTCATGTCGAAGGAATTGTAATTTAAAATCCTCTTTAATGGTAAAACATGATTATAAGTCATAATTGAGAAAATGGCATTTTTAGATGGTTGGCAATTTCTTGTCCTAACCATTTGGTGCCTGCAGCTTATTTCCTGGGTCACGTGATAGGTGTAATTGGAAGATGCTCTTTGTGTATTACTCCCAGACAGCCACACAATAGAGGCACTGGGTGTTGGCAGGATGGGCCATCCCAGCAAGATGGGGGCAGAGCTATGCACAGCCCCACTTGCACTTCAAACGTGCTGCCTCGGCACACACAAAAATTCACACTAACCTTTTGTCGCTGCAGGCATCCTGGGACCAGGGCAAGGAATTCCAGACATGTGTGTGTTTGGTGTGTGTGTTTGGTGTGTGTGTTTGGTGTGTGTGTGTGGTGTGTGTGGTGTGTGTGGTGTGTGTGGTGTGTGTGGTGTGTGTGGTGTGTGTGGTGTGTGTGGTGTGTGTGGTGTGTGTGGTGTGTGTGGTGTGTTTGGTGTGTTTGGTGTGTTTGGTGTGTTTGGTGTGTGTGGTGTGTGTGGTGTGTGTGGTGTGTGTGGTGTGTGTGTCTGTGTCTGTGTCTGTGGGGGTGTGGTAAATAAAAATTCCTTTACCGGGACTGAATTTGATACATAATCTTAATAAAATAGCTCAGTAAAATGAGAGGCAGAATCCGTGATATTAGAGTTTCTGAATGGGCTTTATTCCAATAATCGATTATAATCGGATGCTTCAAGTTCCATCACCACGGGGTTCAGGAAGTGAAGTACATACTTTATTGACAAGAAGTAACCTTTATAGTACATACGTTATAATGAAGCAGATACAGTAGGCGTAATAATTGATAAGGAACTTGACGTGGTACCTGCGTAACCGAAAATGGGTGTTTACAAGGAGTAAAAAGACACATGATTGGCTATGATATCATGCATAGGTGGATCTATAAGATAATACTTGACATAGATGCGCGCGCAGCAGCATGACGTGTAATTGACGTGTAACTAGGGGGTGAAGGGAAACTTGACATTAGCTCTACATGTGGAGACGAAAAGTCTGGGGGTCAGATCAACCTAATCCCAAATCATATCTAACATCCTATGTTTAAAGAACTATGTTATCCATAAAGAAGGACTCTCGGACAGAATCTATTCTATACTGACTGTGCGTGTGTGTACAAGCGTCTAAGTGTCTACACTGAATGCGAGGGGATGGGAATATTCCATAGAACAGGGCTATGAATTACTTGCATGAGGGCAGAGAAACCGGGCCTCTTACTTGGTAACTGGAAGAATGTTTACTTAAGCTACTAGGCAGGAATGCATCGGCTGAGGGGGAAGCAGATAATTCGAAGGTGAAATACAGCTCTTGGCAGAGAATAGGCTGATGTCAGGCTTCGTGAGCCGCGCAGAGAATGAGACAGAGTTCATGGTCACAGATGCAGGCTCAGACTGGAGCTTTCAGAGGCAGAAGGCAAAAGGAGTTTGATGACAGAATCAGGGCCTACTTGCCTTGGACTGTAAAATGGCATAAGTGAACCATATAAAGCCGGTGGCCTTTTATATTTAGGAATGGAATATCCGACATATTCATGGCGGATCTGACAGAGGACATGTTGACGGTGGACGCACATGTATTTGCGTCTTCATAACTGGAACTGGAGGGAACATACATGTACTTGCGACATGCACATAGAACCGTTGGGGTCCAAGATAGGGGACATAACTGACCAGGAAAATCCACATTTCCACATTCCCTCCTTGTCCCCCTACTTGCCCTTCAAGAGATATCGATCTTCATCAATCCATCGATCTGTTCATATAGCATCATTTGTTCTTCTTTCTTCTTCCGGGATCTTGAATGAAATCTTGGTGGTGGAATACACGATGTGGCACACAGACCACAAATCGCTGGTCCACATTGTAGACATAGACAGCAACTGAATAGTATGAGAAAGCCAATACCTAGGAAGGATAAAACTCTCCATCCCCAGGCTGATATCACACTCCAAAACCAACTGGACCAAGTCCAAGTGCCTGGGTTCTGGTGTATCTGGTTTACAATCTTATGAAGGCGAGTGATGGCTTTATATACAGATGGCGAATTTTCTGGTATGAATACGCAGCAACTTGATCCGATGACCCTACAAGCTCCGCCCCTATCAGCCAGGATGACGTCAAGGACAAGACGATTTTGAAGCACAACAATCCGCATAGCAGACTGCTCTTCTGTTAAATTGCCTAAGGCGGAAATAGTCTCATTCACTACTGCTTCAAGGGTTCTTGTTAATCTACGTATCAGCTTACTATTAGTAACAGTACCTATATAGGGAAAGATGCCTTTATTAAAATCTACATACTTGTCCCATGCCGTTTCAGTGTAATCGACAATGGGGAGATCTCTCCGCTTTCTGTTGTGTACTAAATGAATATTTCTGTAGTAATCAGGAGGAGCTAGAAAAACAGGTGGCAAAAGGAATGCAATGTAGCAGGTACCATCCCAATCTGGAGGTAGACGCATATATGCAGTCTGACCACATATGAAGTAGGAGTGGCGAGAAGCTCTAAATGAAGATTTGCCTTGATCACGGAATTCTACTATAGTATTGCATTTACTATGGCCCATAGGTATGGAACCAACCTTTCTTACACACAATTCACCCTTCGCTGGGAATACTGTCATGGTGGGCAAGACTAGTTCAACTTCGGATACGACATTTAGAATCATGAGATTAGGTGTAAAATTACCTAATCCATATACTTCATTTTCTAGATCAGTTCCTGTTCTTTTGGGGCGACCCTCCTTGTCAGGGTAGCAGACCTTGAGTAAGACTAGGTTCAGGTTTCCCCATATCCAATGATCTTGGTAAACTGCTGTGTCTGAGTCTATGGAATTGATTAAACTAAACCATGCTCCACAGGAGCCATTATGTGTGAATGGATGTGGAAAGAAAGGCAGGACTCCTTCATAATTCTGATAGGGAGGGAGTCGGCCACACACCCAACAATTGGTGGCATTACTAGTCTGATGGGAATGATGTAACATACTAATGAATGTGTTATTGCGCAGCGCAAGTCTATAAGATAATTCATGCGGAGGTAAGTCACTAAAAGAATGTTCAGCAGTAACATTATAAACATGTCTAGAAATAGGGTAATATATGTGTAACAACATACTCGTAATAATTATTAAAAGACTCAATAAAAACAGAATTAATAATGTCCCCATACAGTAGCTACGCAGTGATTTACAATACGCCTGTCGTTTCAACATTTTCCGGGTATTTTCTCTACTCAGGTCCAAGGGATACATGTCAGAGACAATTCAACCGCTTCACCTTGGAGAGGACTTAAACAATCAAATTGCTCGACTGTTTGGGCCTAAGCTTTAGTTTATAGTTCTTAGAGTCATTTTGTTCAACAAAGGGAAGTTCTGAATCAGTCTGTGAGGGAGTGCAGGGCACAATGTCTATATCCGAGGATAGTCCATGAAATTTCTTGACGTGGCTTGAATGAATCCAGCCCTTGCGGCCCTCGATCTTCACGGCTGTCCTCGTGGTCAACAGGACCAACTTGGGTGCTTTCCACCTGGGCTCCAGCTGGGTCTTTCGGTCGAAATTCCTCACAAACACCAAATCACCCGGAACAACGTCATGGGGTTTCACCTCGGTGTTGTCGGGAAAAGCTGCAGCTACCTGTGAACGACAAGATTGTAGTGCAGACATCAAGGAAGCCAAGTAATCTGTCAGCATATTACAGTCAACATCAGTTATTTTGCGAGGTATAGGCGTCCCCCACATATTCGGTGGTCTGCCGAAGATCACCTCATACGGGGATAGCCCTGTTCGAGAGTGTGCTACCATTCTCATGTAAAAGAGTGCAACGGGTAGCGCTACTACCCAGTCGACACCTTTTTCTCTGCATATTTTGGACATTCTGATTTTCAGGATCTGGTTATGTCTTTCTACGAGGCCTGCTGCCTCGGGGTGTCGGACACAGTGGAATTTCCACTGATATCCTAACAGAAGTGAAACGTGTCTCATTAATTCGGATGAGAACGGCTGGCCGTTATCTGAGTAAACAGCACGTGGTAAACCGTATCGTGGGAAGAATTCTCGAACCAACTGTTTGGCAGTAGTCGGGGCAGTGTAATCTGAAACCGGGTATGCCTCTGTCCAACGGGACAGAGCGCAGACAACTACAAGAACATATTTGAATCCTCGACATCGTTCCATCTGGATATAGTCCATCTGGAGTACTTCAAAAGGATGGTTAGGAATATGAAATCCACCTGTTCTACGGGAACGCTTTTTCCTGGGTTAAACTGACAACAGATCATACAGGTACGGACCTTTTGTTTTGCTGCTGCTCGTAAATGTTTATTGAACCAAATGTGTTGAATGCTGTCTAGCATAGCTTTTTCTCCTAGATGCGCTGGACTATGTATAGTGTTTATTATAACTTGGACCATTGAGTCAGGAAGGAACCATACAGACTTTTCCTTCATCATCCATCCTTGGTCCGTTTGGATCCCCCCTAATTCAGTCCATTTCTTTATTTCATCTGGTGTAGCATGTGTCTGTATGTCAATTACGTCAAGAGTAGGATCTTTAACTGTCATGCAATGTGTCGGGACTATTGTCTTTGTCACGTCGGGGATTTGAGTTTGAGCAGTCTGTTTAGCTGTTCTGTCGGCTAGATCATTGCCTTGAGAAATGATATCAGTAACCTTCGTATGAGCTTTACATTTCATGATTGATATTGCAGCGGGTAGATGTATTGCATCTAATAAGGCATGAATGAGGGGTCCGTGCTGAATGTGGGCACCGTGGGAAGTTAAATAACCTCTCTCTCGCCACAGCACGCCGAAGTCGTGTACAACTCCGAATGCATAACGTGAGTCAGTGTATATGTTGACTTTTTTATTCGTGGCTTGAATACAGGCTTGTGTCAGAGCGATGAGCTCTGCGGCTTGAGCTGACAAAGTATTTATACGATTAGTTTCAATGACTTCAGTATCTGTTGTGACTGCGTAAGCGGCCACTAACTCTCCTGTACTTGTTCTCATGCATGAACCGTCTACATACAATGTCAGGTCTGGGTCTGATAATGGGACATCGGTTAAGTCTTGTCTGGGTTTCGTTGTTATCGTAATAACTTCAATACAGTCATGGGCTAGTGGGTCTGTTCCTATTACAGGTAGAAGTGTGGCAGGATTCAATGTGTTACAGCGTCTGATTTCTATATGTGGCTGAAACAATGTAAGTTCATATCCTGTAAGTCTTGCTATGGTCAGGTGTTGTGTTTGCGTTCTATTCACAAGAACCTCTACTGCGTGTGGTACTTGAACTGTCAATGGATGTCCCAACACTATAGCATCGCTTTGTCTGATTGCCAAAGCTGTCGCTGCCACTGATTTCAGGCATGCAGGCAAAGCCTGAGCTACGGGATCTAATGTACTAGAAAAATAAGCACATGGTTTGTGTGCTCCTGCTTGTTCCTGTGTGAGTACTGACAAGGCAGCACCTTCGCGTTCTGTAACAAAGAGTGTAAACTGTTTTCTGTAACATGGCGTTGCTAAAACGGGTGCTTGACATAAAGTTTTCTTTAAGCTTTCAAAAGCTTGTGTGTGTTCCTGAGTCCAAGGGAGAACAGTCGGTGTGGCTGCCTCCTGTGTGGTTAACTGAATGAGTGGTTTTGCTAGAAATGCGTACTGAGGGATCCACTGCCTGCAATATGACGTGAGGCCTATGAAAGCTCGTACTTCCTTTTGTGTCTTGGGTATTGGCATGTTAGCTATTAACTGAATGCGGTCGGGTGTAAGCTGCCTTCCCTCCTTGGACAGCGAGTGTCCAAGGTAAACAACTCGCTGGACACAGAATTGCAGCTTAGAAGGGGACACCTTGTGCCCCTTTTCGGCTAGGAATTGTAAAACTGTCAGCGATGCTTTTTCACATTCAGGTTCGCTTCTTGCGGTGATCAGCAGATCATCGACGTATTGAAGCAGAGCGGTGTTAACTGGCATGTGGATACTGTCAAGTTCTCGTTTCAGTGCTTGGCTATAGATGCTGGGACTTTCTGTAAATCCTTGAGGTGCGCGTGAGAATTTAAAGCTACGCCCATTTAAACTGAATCCGAACAAATATTGACTTTCCGGATCTATTGGGACGCTGAAAAAGGCATTTTTTAGATCAATTACAGTAAAGAATGTTGCTTCGGAATCAATAGCTGTCAATAATGACGAGATATCTGAGACCACAGGGAATTGTGGCACAATGCATTTGTTTAACTCGCGCAGATCAATAACCAATCGATATACTGGCGGGGCTGTAGGATCTGTTCGTTTAAGAATCGGAATTATCGGTGAATTACATACATTGGAGTCTGTTTCTACAACTACTCCTTGGGCAATTAGCTCGTCAATGATTTGTAGTAAAGCCACTACAGCATCTGGTGGTAACTTGTATTGTCGCATTCGTGGTAGCACCACTCCTGCCTTGAGTGTGACTCGATATGGTGTAATATTCATGCAACCAACATCAGTAGGGCCTTGTGCCCATAGATGTGTAGGTAAAGTCTGTAGTCGGGGATCCATGTCTCTAGACACATAGTGACCTTTAAAATCACGTAAAAACAACCTTACTCCTTCCGGAGAACAACATATTATGGCTCCTAGGGCTTTCAGAGTTTTAATTCCTAACAGATTTTCTGGGCATGATTTAGTAAGCAATAAATCTGTAGTTCGTGTCAAAGGTCCTATCGTAAGTGGAAGAGGCTGTGATACTTCATTAACAATAGGTTTTCCTGAAAAACCAAGGGAGATATTCTGAGAGCCTGAGAGGGGTGCCCCTGGAACTTCACTACGTTTTATAGTTGTTCGACTTGCCCCTGTATCGAGTAAGAATTTTCTATCTTGACCTAATAATTCACTATGTACATAAGGTCCTTCTTGATCTACAGGAATCTCGATAAGGGGTAAGTCAACTTCCCTCTCTAGGCTAGTTCATGCGTAACGCTGATACTCAGGATATTCATACTGTGCAGTCTGATACATTTGTCGTGTTGTGGTCTGTGTGGCAGCAGCAGGCAACGGTGGTGCAGCTGGCACAAACTGTATTGGCTGTTGTGCGGCTGGCATGGCCTGGGCATGCTGCATAGCTCCTTGTTCATTCTGATCCTGTCTGGGTGGCCGTGGTCTTTCTTGTGTTTTACCTATGGCAATATTATGTTTTAAAACTGGACAATCGTGTACGTAATGACCTGGCTTCTTACAATAATTGCATGTCCCTTTTACCGGTCCTGCTGAATCGGAATGTGTCATACCCTTTTTATGTCCTTCAGCTGGTACTGTCTGGGCAACTAGCATTTTCATTTTTGTGTCTTTCATGCGTCTGTGTTCATGTTCCTGTTCCTCTTTAATTCTATTGTGATGGTACTGTAACATTTGTAACATTTGTGTTGGAGTGTTACCTTGCCAGGTACTCTCGAATTTTAATACTCTATTCTTTACCGGGGACAGAGCATTTTCTACTAATTTTGTTACAAACAGATGCGGGTATGATTCGCTACTTGCTTTTATGCCACTATTTATACCAAAACATTTTTCAAATCGGGCATAGTAATCACTAGTGTCTTCATCTTGCTTCTGTTTACAGGCTGAAATTGTACCCCAATCTTCCTTTTTCGTAGTTAATAAACGTGGCAGTACCTGTACTAGCAAACCTGGTAGTGCTTTAGTTTTATCCCCGAGTCCTGCTCCTGCAGTTCGGGCCTTTTCTTCCGCTTCTAACACTGACCATTCTGGGTGGGTGTACTTCTCGTAAGGGATTCTGTCTATCCATGTGATACGTTGTTCTTTCCTTGCTGGGCAATGAGGTATGCTCTGAGCATATAAAAAGAATATACTGTTTTCTTGACATTAGAATTTCTTTAATTAATTCAGTACCTGGACCTCTCCATTTATTTGTAAGCAATTCAGTCAATATGTCAGGTAACGGACCAGGGTCCGAATGCTGACTCCGATATAGTATAATGAGTTGTTGAATCATATAAATCCCAGCCAACCTCTGTTCATCTGGGGTGAGATTCAAAAATGTGCGTACTACTGTAGCATCACTATAATTTCCGGGACTGTCCACCCAGTGGACAGCCGCCCTGGCTAAATCTTGTTCATCCATAGAATCGAGAAAATGATAACCCCTTCGTTCTCGGAGTAGTTTGTCAGCAGTTTGGAACGAATGCTCGTTAGACCTTATATTAATTATAGGTATTTGGAAATTCCTGTTATTATCTGGACATATCGGACGTATTGAGTCAATATGACATCTAGTCTGATCCCTATGACAAGATCTTCCTCTACCTACATAGGCTATGGCGTCCAACTGTCCTGCGGGTGGTCCTGACCCTTCTTCCTCGCTTTGTTCGAACTCGTCGGTCTGTAATCTCTCTTCGTGTATCCGTTCTATTTCTTTACGGATCTTTCGGCACATGGCTATTATACAATTTTGCTTATCGTGTCTTCCTTCTGATATATTCTGGCTCCATTTTGTAAGAATATGCATTGCATCCGGGTCTACCCCCGGTCGGTCTTGATTTCTGATCACACAGTTTATGAGGAAACGTAGCAGTTCCCCTTGTATCTCTACTTTCTGGAATTCCATAGCTCTGTTAATACATTCTGGATCTCGCCCTGTTTGAACAAAATGATATATTTTATCTAGATGCGCAGTCATTCCTGGTAACCTCGCTAAATACCCTGCGGCTCGTCTGATACGTAATGATGCCAGGACCATTTCGTCCTCTTTACCGACCACCGGGTCATATCTACAATCTATAAGAAGTTCCTTAAGCGCACGTTCACTTACGAATTTGGGTGTACGTGAATGCGCTGACTCTTGAAAAACAAGTTTATTTATTCTAGGTGGCGTAAAAGTATTGCTAGCACCTCCCGTGGCCCCATCTGGGGCGTCGGGTGTGAAAGGATTCGTCGAACGTGACACAGCAACTATAGGTGTGGACACTACTGTAGAATCGACTGTGGAGACAGATGCGGAAACAGATGTGCTTGCCGAAGCTAGTGTCGGGACTTGCTGTTGCACAGGGACAGATACCTGATCCTGACGTTGAACCCCCCCGCCAGACGGTCTATGTGGTGCGGGGTTAGCATACTCGGGAGCTGCGTCATCTAGATATGAGGAAAGAAAAACATCTTCTGCGGTTCTGGGATGTCCTTTAGGATGTACCTTAATTGGAAATAATGGGGGTGGCAAGTCTTTTGGCATCTCTGGAGCAGCCTTAGGTAATCCTTCGGCTAGAAGAGGATACATACCATTCATAAGGGCATTTCTTTGTCTATCTACTTGTTCCGATTTCACTCGGATACCTTCCTCAATTAATAGATTTTCTTGAACTTTATTTGAACTTTCTTTACTCGTCTCTTCCTGTCTACGTGCTTTTTCTGTACGTCTATGAGATTCTTTACGCCATAACTCAACAGCGTCTTTCTGTGACTGTCTGACTTTTCTCTTCCATAATTCTTCCTCGACTTTCATGATGCACTCTGCATCCCAGGTTCCCGCTGTGGGCCACCTCTGACTTTCCGGCAATCCCTTGGTATACTCTACCCATAAATCAAGAAATAATATGGCATCTAAGCCATGCTTCTGATACATAAAGTGCCCTGGAGTATCCCTAGGAGGAATAGGGACGGCTTCTTCAAGTACCCCTTTCCTAGTAGTGATCTGTCTTAATTTCGAAAAAAGCGGCATATTGACAACTGATCCGATACTTAATTTTGAACACACTTAATACAAAAAGCACACTAATGAACAACCATTCATACCACAATATGCAAGACGTTTAACACATTTAACATTAAAACATTAAACCTTTAACTGAAACAACAATGATGATCGTCTGCATAACTAAATCACCATGCTTAATTCTTGACACTTACTAGATACTTCGGAATACTTGATATACTGCTAAACAGTACAGATACACTGCTAAAACAGTGCAGACCGGATTTGTGTACCCAAACCCGTCTTGACCGGCACAACCTATGTGCACGTCAGAAATGCCTCCCCAGAAATGGTACTCACCGGGTAGCTTCGGAAACGGAAGGCCTCAGTAACTTGAACTTGAACCGGACTGGACTCGACTCGACTCGTCGGGAACTGGGCTAGACTTCGAACTGGTGGGTCTCGATATACCTCGGATCTTGCTCTCTCAGCAAGGCTCTGGTCGGGATACTTCGCACTTCTCACCGCCTCGTCTGGGTGTTGATCGTAGTCTCAGTCGCCCCCGCTTGACCGGAGGGAGATACAGGAAATCCTGCTGGTACGCGTAATTGTCCGTCCAGCTGTGGCAGGAGACCGGGCCTACAACTCACCGCCGGCGCGTGAGATGAGAAAGTGTCCCTGTTCGGGCGCCATCATGTGGTAAATAAAAATTCCTTTACCGGGACTGAATTTGATACATAATCTTAATAAAATAGCTCAGTAAAATGAGAGGCAGAATCCGTGATATTAGAGTTTCTGAATGGGCTTTATTCCAATAATCGATTATAATCGGATGCTTCAAGTTCCATCACCACGGGGTTCAGGAAGTGAAGTACATACTTTATTGACAAGAAGTAACTTTTATAGTACATACGTTATAATGAAGCAGATACAGTAGGCGTAATAATTGATAAGGAACTTGACGTGGTACCTGCGTAACCGAAAATGGGTGTTTACAAGGAGTAAAAAGACACATGATTGGCTATGATATCATGCATAGGTGGATCTATAAGATAATACTTGACATAGATGCGCGCGCAGCAGCATGACGTGTAATTGACGTGTAACTAGGGGGTGAAGGGAAACTTGACATTAGCTCTACATGTGGAGACGAAAAGTCTGGGGGTCAGATCAACCTAATCCCAAATCATATCTAACATCCTATGTTTAAAGAACTATGTTATCCATAAAGAAGGACTCTCGGACAGAATCTATTCTATACTGACTGTGCGTGTGTGTACAAGCGTCTAAGTGTCTACACTGAATGCGAGGGGATGGGAATATTCCATAGAACAGGGCTATGAATTACTTGCATGAGGGCAGAGAAACCGGGCCTCTTACTTGGTAACTGGAAGAATGTTTACTTAAGCTACTAGGCAGGAATGCATCGGCTGAGGGGGAAGCAGATAATTCGAAGGTGAAATACAGCTCTTGGCAGAGAATAGGCTGATGTCAGGCTTCGTGAGCCGCGCAGAGAATGAGACAGAGTTCATGGTCACAGATGCAGGCTCAGACTGGAGCTTTCAGAGGCAGAAGGCAAAAGGAGTTTGATGACAGAATCAGGGCCTACTTGCCTTGGACTGTAAAATGGCATAAGTGAACCATATAAAGCCGGTGGCCTTTTATATTTAGGAATGGAATATCCGACATATTCATGGCGGATCTGACAGAGGACATGTTGACGGTGGACGCACATGTATTTGCGTCTTCATAACTGGAACTGGAGGGAACATACATGTACTTGCGACATGCACATAGAACCGTTGGGGTCCAAGATAGGGGACATAACTGACCAGGAAAATCCACATTTCCACAGGGGGGGGATCTACTCCAGAAATTACATCCATTTCAAAGCTGGCACCAGGTATGTAGAAAACTAGGAGCCCTCAGGCCCACTCTTCAAGTTCACTTCTGGACCTGCTGAGTACTTCAGAGGTCTGACCTGTTGCACACCAATAACTTTGCCCTGCTGCCTAAGCCTGCCTTGTGTCCTCAAAAGACTGCCCTGCTGCTTGAGTCATGCTTTTCTACTTGAACCCAGGACTTCAGAACTAAGCTCTAAGGTGTAGTTGGCAAGCATCCTGATCAAATCCTCAGGAACAGAAAAGGCGTTGCCATGTTGTACACGCACCTAGATTCCACCTGAGTGAATCCTGACCCTCCAATAGGTGCCGCTCCAGCCCAGGACCCTTGGAATTGGCCCTAAAGCGGCCCAAATCCAAAACATGGGACTTACATTTTCAGCCCAAAAGTGCCCTAAGAAGCTAAAGGTGACCTGGACCTACCTGCTTGCTGATCGGGCCAAGGTGCATTACCGGATGGCCTGACTTCACAGTAGCTCCCGCTATGTTCTCCTCTGTTCTTTTTGCATTTGTCACCCCAAGTGGGACGAGTATGCTCAGACGTGGGTCCTGTGCTCTTCATGCTACTGGAGTCAAGCTATCCTGGCTGATAGGGGCTGAAAGCCCGAAACCGGGCCTATGATGCTTGTTTCCAGTCCAGGGAGGACCTGGCCTGGCAGTTCGGGCTGGGCTGTTCCCATTGGGCACAGGGTCAAGACTGATTTGCATATGGCTGGGTCCAAACTGGAAAGGCATGGTGAGCAAAAAAACAATAGATTTAGGCCCAGATCTCTGTACTGGGGTGAATGTATGACATTTTTCTGCATTCTGCCCATTAATTGTTCTTTTTGCATTTTTCACCCCGAGTGGGACGGGTATGCCCAGACGTGGGTCCCGTGCTCTCCATGCCACTAGAGTCAAGCTATCTTGGCTGATGAGGGCTGAAACCCTGAAACCCGTCCTAGGATGCTTGCTTCCAGTCCAGGGAGGACCTGGCCTGGCAGTTCGGGCTGGGCTGTTCCCATTGCCGCAGGGTCAAGACTGATTTGCATATGGCTGGGTCCAAACTGGAAAGGCATGGTGAGCAAAAAAAACGATGGATTTAGTCCCAGATCTCTGTATTGGGGTGAATGTAAGACATTGTTCTGCATTCTGTCTATCAATTGTTCTTTTTGCATGTTCTCCTCTGCAGCATCAAATCCAGTTCAGGGACTCCTGTCCAGAAGGGAATCCGGCCTCGTGGAGCCCTCATTGGCTACAGTCTGCAGCTTCGTCCCGCTGGAGATTTTCAACTTCCATAAAAGAGACTAAGCCCGAACATAGAAATCTTCACTGCAACTTCGTCCAGCAGCTCCCCAACAAGGTCTCCTCATAAGACACCGCCAGCTGCCAAGCCACTGTTGAACATTACCTTTGTAGACAATTACTTTCATGAAATTTCTTCCACGTTCGAAGGGAAAGAGAGACCAGGAAATACACTTTGTGTATCTGAATACTGGTTTGCCATAATTTCAACTATGCCCCGGTCAAGGTGTCCATGGTTGGTGCTTTGATCTTTTCGGTGCTAG
Organism: Triturus cristatus; assembly: GCF_964204655.1. Lineage (NCBI taxonomy): Eukaryota > Metazoa > Chordata > Amphibia > Caudata > Salamandridae > Triturus > Triturus cristatus. The sequence continues at coordinate 584,521,999 of NC_140591.1, read as the reverse complement.
TTTTTACCCTAAACTAAAAAAAAAATCATAACTCCGGTTCTACTGGTTGGATTGTTGTTGTTTTGGTGTCAAATAACCTATTAAAATGTAATCTATTTTTCTAAAATGTTGTGGGATTTCTTGGTGTTCTGTATTTACCTTATAACTGTTTGTGTGCTGCATAAATACTTTACAAATTGCCTCTAAGTTAAGCCTGATTGCTTTTCTGCCAAGCTCCCAGAGGGTTAAACACAGGTTAATGTAGTGACTTTTGTCACTGACAAGGATTATGGCTGTTTGTTGAAAAGTGTTCAATCCCTCCAGCCAACGACCACATTTGCCACAGTCGTTTAAACTCTTATGGCCAATTGAAGCCTTATTTCACCAAACCCGTTCTATGGAAAAAACTGAAAAATGGATACTTGAAAGAAAGGTGACTCTGCAAAGGTGCTAGAAACCAAATGCAAATGAAGCTCCTTATGATACTGAGATTTCATTTCATTCTACCCCCATATTTCTCAGACACACCTAGAAATACAACTGTGTGACATTTGGTAAACAGCTAAAATGTGTTTGTCCCTTCCAAACTCCACTCTTCAATGGAAAGTGCAGAAAATTAGCAGGCCTACATTACCCAAAAGAATTCTGAGAGAAAAAGAGTGTGACTTTTGGTAAATAGCAAAAATGTGTATGTCCCCTCGGGACTCAAGTCTTCACTGGCATGTGTAGAAAACAATGTTAACAATTTATGAGCAATGTACATACTGAAAAATTACCCAAAAGAATTCTGAGAACAGACTGTGTCCTCATTGACCTGCTCAAGTTATGTCAGGTAGTTTCTAGAATATCATTAATAAGCACAATTACCCATTTTCTCAATCAAAAACAAGCAGTTGCCGAAGCAAACACATCTGACCTTGTCAAGCCTGCAATTCTTTCCTTACAAATATATGCAACAGGCATTACAAGTTTTAAATTTATGAAAAGTAAAAATGCTGCCAGCCCAAGAGCAAGTCTATTTTTAAAAATAAATAAATGCCTGATCACAAAAATAAGTTCACTTAAAACACATTTAACGAAAACAGAAATGAAAGCAAAGATTAACCTACTAGCTCTGGCACTTCGATGTTTTTTAACCAGATGCGCACCAGCAAAATGAATCACTCACAGTAAAGACAGTCCAAGGACAAAGCCACTGTCTGATGCTGTGGAGGGCGGAATCAAAATGTGAATGACAGCTTAACAAACCAAAGGATGGGGAGGAGGAGCCTAGCGCGCAACCAAGATGGCCGCGTAGGTGCGAGGCTCCCGAGGACCTCCGCGACCTCCTGAATGAATCCTGGAAATATCCTGTCCTTGTTAAGGGGACTGTGTCGGGGAACCCGAGCTGAGGCACTACCCGTTTTTTGGGCTCGAATCGGACCCCGAACACCGGTGGGAACATCGACTGAAGGTTGCGGCCTTCTCCTCGCCGGCCCCCCGGATTGGAGTAGTGGCGCGATCCGGGGACAAGGTGAATAACAGCGGCGAGCGGGGCTGGGCGACTCGCGCACCCCGCACTTTCACTTTCGCTTTTGCGCCCTCCTTGCTCTCTGGCGAGGTCGGGCTGCGGAGCGGGGTGCGGTGGTGTGGCCTTGTCCAGGTGCCCAGCTGGCCCGCCGGCGGTGGGTCGACCCGCGGCTCTGTGGTCGCCTCCTTGACACCCGTGATCTGGTGTGACGGCCCGTTTGGAGATCTTGGCACGACGGTGGAAGGGCCAGCATGGCCACCAAACAAGATGGCGACCGGGCGAAGGTGAAGACGACCCGCCGTGGCACGGCGCACCAGGCCAATAGTATGGACCGCTACACGCTCCAAAAGGGTTCTCCGGAGACAACGCGGTCATCCCCGGTGGGACCGACGGAGACACCTGCCCATCCAGTGGATCTAACCCTCCGGGACGTCATGGGCGCCATCGCTGAACTGAAGGCCTCAGTGGACCAGCGTTTTGATACCTTGTCGCAAAAAATTGACTCGGTCCTGGTGGATGTGGGCCTTGTGAGGGCGGACTTGTCAAAGACGAACGACCGAGTCGATTCCCTGACCCACACCACAACGAGCCTCACGACTGACGTGGTGGCCCTCCAGAAGGAGGTGCGCCGGCTTGGCCAGGCGAGCGCCCTGATGGACCGGCGACTGGAGGATTCCGAGGGTCGCGCCCGGAGGAATAATATCCGCATTATTGGTGTGCCGGAGGGACGTGAGGCGGAGGCGGCGGATCTCTTCGTGGAAGACTTGATCCTGACCCATCTCCAGCCCCGGGGGCTGAGTAAGTTTTTTGCGGTGGAACGTGCCCACCGGGTCCCCGGGGGCCGCCCTAAGACCGGTGCCCCGCCGCGGCCCCTTATTGCCCGAATCTTTAATTTTCGGGACCGAGATGCCATCCTCCAGACCTCCAGGCAACAGGGACCGGTCAGGTTGGACAACATGGACGTAAACTTCTACCCAGACTTTACCCCGGCGGTCCAGAAGCAGCGGCAGAGCTTTATTGGCATCAAACGTCGTTTAAGGGACCTAAATCTTAAGTACTCAATGCTCTTCCCGGCTAAGCTGCGGGTGGAGGTGGATGGTCGCACGCACTTCTTCGACCGGCCCGAGGCGGCTGGGGACTGGTTGGACACCTTGCCTGGGGATCGGGGCCGGGGGGGTGGGGGGAGCGCAGCTGGCGAGGAGGGCCCGCTGGATCAGAATTGAGGGGTGACTGTATTGCCTTACTCGGGACATTGTTCCTTCACCACATACTGCTTCTGTAGGTTCCCCTCCCATGGAGGTCATGTGGGGTCTGCTGGGGGCTTCCCTCCTCCTCTGGGGGACTAGTTAGTATTTAGCTATGGGGCGACAGGCACACTGCACTTTGGGGGGGCTGTCTGGGCTCATGCAGGGGTGCAGGGAGGGGGGAGTTTTGTTGGGACCGGGGGGTGGGGGGGGTGTGTTGTTTGTTCGTACCGCAAGGCAATCCTGCAACTGTTTTGTTGTCTTTAGACTGCTCGGTGGGGGACGACCGATTGTTTCGACGTATGATGGGGGGTAGGGACTTGACTGTGTTGTCATGGAATGTTAACGGCCTGGGGGATAGGATTAAGCGTGGTGTGGTCCTGCAGTATTTAAAACGTATTTCCCCAGATGTTGTCTTTCTGCAAGAGACGCACCTTATAGGTAACACCTTTCATGCAATGAATCGGAGGGGATATCGTTTGGCGGCCCACTCTGGCTTCACCTCAGGCTCGCGGGGGGTGGGTATTATGGTTAGGAACTCGCTCCCGTTGGAGGTTGATGAGGTGCACCACGATGAGAGGGGACGTTACATTGCTCTGGCGGGACGTATGGAGGGTAGAGTGTTCAGTTTTGTGTCGGTGTACGTCCCGCCTGGGCTACAGGCCACTACATTTGCGGACCTGGGGCGCCTCCTTCTGGAACTTCCGAGTGGCCTATTGGTGGTTGGAGGGGACTTTAATGCGGTTGTTTCTGGATCTATGGATCGCCATCCCCCTAGGGACCTCCCCCGGGCACAGGCGTGGCTGCCTGGCCTTTTAGACACACTGGGCCTGGTGGATTGTTGGCGCCTAAAGCATCCCGTATTGCAACAATACACCTTCCACTCGGGGGCCCATGGTAGTCTTTCGCGGCTTGATTACATCCTTGTCCCAGCGGCCCATGCGGGGAGGGTGGGAGAGGTGCGCCATCTGGCACGGGGTATTTCAGACCACTCCCCATTGTTGTTGCATTTCGATGTCTTCCCGAGGGGGGATGGCAGGGTGGCCCCGATTAACGCCTGGTATCTGCGCGACCCCACCATTCGTGCCGACTTGATCACATCCTTGCAGCGCTATTTTGAGGAGAATGTGGGGTCGGTCCCATCTGCCATCTCCCTATGGGAGGCTTTCAAAGTGGTTCTTAGAGGGGAGGCCCTCTCCTTTATTGCCAGTGCCCGGCGGCGTGAGCGGGAGGAGGTGACCCGGGTGGAGGCCGAGATTGCGGAATTGGAGGGTGACCTGGGGAACGGGGTAACAGACGCCAAGTTACATGTTCTGCAGTTAAAGCAGGCGGCCTACCGGGCCCTCGTCACGGAGGCGGCCAGGGGCCTTGGTAGAGAGCAGCAGGGGCGCTTGTATGATGTGGGTGATAAGGCCGGTAAATTGATTGCGTGGTTGGATAAGAGAGAGAGAGCGAGCCGAGTGGTGCCTTTGATTGAGAGTGTGGATGGTGCGTGTGCCACGGAGCCGGAAGCCATTGTCTCCTGTTTCGCGGATTATTTCCGCGGAGTCTACTCCCCTGCTTCTCCCTGTTCGGAGGCGGACTCCCGTGCCCTGCTTCGGGATATTGCACTCCCCTCCCTTACGGCGGAAGACAGAGATTCGCTGGACGTCCCTCCCACCTCGGACGAAATTGCCTCGGCTATTCGCTCGATTTCATCCGGCAAGGCCATGGGCCCCAATGGCATTCCCATTGAGCTATATAAGTTACGCCCGGATGTGCTGGCACCCCACCTGCGTGCGATGTTCCTCGCGGCCCACTCGCGGGGCTCCCTCCCGCCGGACCAGCGTCTGGCCACAATTGTGGTAATCCACAAGGAGGGGAGGCCCCGTGAACGGGTCACATCCTATCGGCCGATTTCGCTTTTGAACGCGGAGCCCAAAATCCTCGCCAAGGTGTTGGCTAACCGGTTGGTTGGCGTGGTGGGCGATTTGGTCCATCAAGACCAATCGGGCTTTATCCCACACCGCAACACGGCTCTTAATCTACGGCGCTTGCACGGCGTGCTTGCGCGTGTCCCATTTGTGCGGGAGCCAGCCATCTTGGCGTCCTTGGACGCTACCATGGCGTTTGATACGCTCGAATGGCCATATCTCTGGGCGATGCTCGCGAAGTTTGGGTTCGGCCCGGGTTTCATCAGCTGGGTCAAATTACTATATTCGGGCCCGATGGCGCAGGTGGTGGTGAACGGGCGTGTGTCGACCCCGTTCGCGCTGGGGCGGGGCACGCGACAGGGTTGTCCCCTGTCGCCTCTTCTGTTCGCCCTGGCCCTGGAGCCCCTGGCGGAGTGGCTGCGGTGGCACCCTTCCATCCGTGGTCTCCGCTGGACCCCCGAGCACGAGGACCGCGTGTCCCTCTACGCGGACGATATCCTTTTGTATCTCGCCTCCCCGCGCAAGTCCCTGATCGTCCTAGTTGATGTTTTGCGCTCCTTCGGTCGCAACTCAGGCCTAGTCATTAACTGGGCGAAATCCTGCGTCTACGTGCTTTCCGGGGAGGCTCCGGTCCTGCCGCGGGACTGCCCGATCCAGATTGCCTCCCAGGGTTTCCGGTACTTGGGTATATATATCACTCTTGACCCGGAGGCCCGCTATGAGCGGAATCTGCTGCCCCCTCTCCAGCGTTTGAAGGAGGATGTGGTGCGCTGGCGGCGTCTCCCGCTCTCGCCGCTCGGTCGAGCGGCCTTGTTTAAAATGATGTCCTTGCCGCGCTTCCTCTACGCCCTCCAGAACACTATGGATATGGTCCCGGCACGCTACTTTCGTGAGGTGGAGGGCCTTCAGCGGCGCCTGTTCTGGGACGGGAGGCCGCGTATTGCTCTGGCTAAACTGACGCTCCCGTGGTACGATGGAGGGGTCGCCCTCCCGGACATTAAACGGTATTACTGGGCCTCCCAGCTAGCTGCAATTAATCATGGCCTTTACGGGCCCGCCCTGAACCCGGCATTCGAGATGGACAAGATGCTCCTGCCCGGTGGCGATTACAATCGAGCGCTGTACTCTGGCGCGCCTGACTCCCGTCTGACGGGACCGACGCGTGTAATGGTGCGGGTTTGGCACGCGGCTAATGCAGCTATGGGGTGGAAGGACCGTTTGACCCGGGCGTCTCCACTGTATGCCTCTGAGAGACTGGGCTCCCTGTGGACATCGAAGGGCTTCGAGAAGTGGGACACGATCGGAATCAGCACAGTGGGGGATCTCTGGACGAGGGGGGGATTCAAAACTTTTGAGACGCTGCAGGCGGAGTTCCAGCTGCAGGGCAGTGAGTACTTTCGGTACCTGCAGGTCCGCCATGCGCTGGGCTCCGTCTTCCCGGATGTTGCATCCATTCCGGAGTCTTCCCCCCTGGAGGACAGAGTGCTGGATGGCCATGTCCCGGACAGCACGATCTCCCTCATATACAAGAAGCTGATTAATGATAGATCGTGCCTGTTAACTAGTCTACGCGAGGCTTGGGTGGCCGACGGGCTGGAGCTGGACGACGAGGATTGGATGTCCGCGGTGGCCTCTCCGAAAGAGGTGGCCATCCCGGCTCGCCTTCGTTTCGTCCAGCTCAAGATTCTTCACCGGGTCTACGTGACGGGGCCGAGGCTTCTACGTATGGGTTTTGCCGTGGACGGACTGTGTAAGCGTGGCTGTGGTGCGTTGGCGACTTTTATGCATATACTGTGGGAGTGCCCGAAGGTGGAGCGATTCTGGCGTGGTGTGCATGAGGTCCTGCGTGTGGTCACGCGTGTAGCGCTGCTGCCCGAAGCGAGGAGGTGCTTGTTGAATGTATGGGAACCGAATGACTACTCGGTTCCGCAGACGCGGTGGGTGACTCTGGGATGCATGATAGCGAAACGTGATATTGCTCAATTGTGGGGATCCCAGAGGCCCCCTGCGGTGTCGGCCTGGAAAGAGCACATGGATTGGTGTATGTTCCGTGAAAGGGTGGTGTATGTGGCGAGGGGTAAGCCTGGGGCGTGGGTGAAAATCTGGGGCCCCTGGAACGCCTACCGTGGGGGCATTTGTGAGCCACCACAGCTGCCGGCTGCCTCGCCTGCTCCGTCTCCCTAGCTGGACCCTCTTGCTCGGCCGCGGGCACGCGGCCCCCCAGTCCTTGATCTCCTCCCATCCCCCTCTTCAGATCTTTCCTGCCAGTCTGGATCCCCCACTATGGAGCAAGTGTTGTCATCTTGAATCTCGGGTTGCCTTGCGGTTGTGGTTTTTTGTTGATGTTGTTAGTCCTTAAAATGAAACCGTACTCTGTGGCAGGACGCCGTGAGGCCTGCACCGTTGATTACTCCTGTGTTTCTACTGTACACCGCTGAGAGACCTTTACTGTCTGTATGTACTATATTTGTGATGCTTTAGCGGCCGGCCGTGCGGTTGTAGGCCCATACCTGTAACCTTTTTATGGATGCAATAAACGGTTTCAAAAAAAAAAAAAAAAAAAAAAAAACAAACCAAAGGATGAAGAGGACTGACGGAAAACCCCTGTATGTATATGCACATGAATGATTATTATCCTTATTATAATGAACGTGTAAACAAAAGTTTGGCTAGACAGCCATTGCTGTCACTAACCCAGACTTAAGAAAAAAACACGAGGGATAGGCAGAGTAACACTAATAATGTTCAGTACATGTAACACAACCGTGGGCTACAACTTCGTTCTATAAGTAAATGCATGGACTTTTTATAGTAAGGATAGTGCAACGTGAAAAAGCAACAAAAGGTAACACGGTTTAAAACATTAAAAATACCGTGACCTACATCCCCTGGGGTATTTATGCCACTAGACGCAAAAGTAGTTTATAGGAAATTCTCAACAACGTTAGGATTATCTGCGCCTTGTGTGTTTACAGTGACAGTTTATTGTAAATGCATGTTTGAGATAGATAGACACACGGTACTGCACATGTATATATCCCCAGTGATTCCAGTAGTAGTTCCCATTCAATTTATGTATTTGATTTTTATGTACTGCAAAGCTTAGCTCGATCTCATCATAAGCATTAAGGCAATTGCACATAAAATAAAATAACTAAAAGAGCCGCATTAACATAGGTTGTCAGAATACACGCAATTCAATCGTTCTCGCCTTAGTCTGTGCGTCTCACGGAAATGTATGTAAGGCGGCATATGGCAGGGACTACTTCCGCAGTTTTCAGACCCATCTTTTGAAGCACCGAAGGCGTCACCATCTAACGCAAAACAATGTGCAGTGGCGGCAACTTCATAGATGTTTGAGGAAAGGAAGTCACAGGACTGATCGGTGGGAGGGAGTAAATACTTCTTGCAACACAGGACCCAGCTGATCAAAGGCAGAGATTAATCAAAGGCAGAGATTAATCAAAGTCCTCCTCTGGTATCCCTCTTACTATCGGTTAGCTTGGCCGAGCTCAATGCCTAAATGCTCTATAGCATATCAATTCAACTGAAGCAGGTGCCAACCACATTCGAATCTTGCTCTCCAGAATGCATTATGTTTTCATGATACAGTAGGCCGCAAGTTAGCATTTATTTATTATTTTCTATGCATCAGCCATCATGCTATACCTTAAATAATCAGCTGAGAATCCGCATTCTTTCAAGTTGCTACTCGAGGCTGAAAGTGCACAGTGCATCTCACCGCCTTTGACCAACTTCAAGATGGGTCTGCCTCCTTTGTATTACCACACTGTCAACTTAAAATAGTCTCTCCATGCTCATGGCCCCAGCACTTGTTAAAGAAGAGAAAGTTGGACATTTATATTTTTCAGGCTGGCGTGGGGAGGAAACCCGTAGTGCACACATCATATATTTTGGGTTACAGTGAATTCCTTTCTTAAGGAATTGTCGGTATTGGTTTACTTCACTCCTTTGTGCCCCTGAGTACACCACGAGGTACTGGAAAAAACAGTAAAGCAAAAGATCGAAAGATACATTTTAAACCCTCCTTAGAGCCTCTGGCCTTTGCTCAGCTCTCAGGGGAAAGCAGATTGCATTCCTGAGTGTCAGCTCGACCATAGGGTCCAGTGATGACACTCCATCCTAATAATTGAGCTGCTTCAGACCAAAGCAAGTTGGATTAGCCAACCAGCCATACACTGCATCATGAATTCACAGAGGACCCCCATCTAGCATCTTCTATGATCTTTCTTGCACTAGGAGGAATGTACGCTCAATCTGTTACTTTGCACCATGAGCTGTGGTACCCAACCGTGTATACAGCAGGGAAGACAATAGCCGCGGAGGGTGGATGTGATATCCTCCAAACATGCACACAAGAGAAGGCTGTCTAACAAGTAATGCAGTTGGAAAATGATGCTACACATCTAGAGAAACATTCCTGTCTGGAATTCAGAGCATGCTACAAGGTCGGGATTTGGATAACAACTGCATGGTAAAATAGAACCTCTCCAGCTGGGTAGGTTTTTAGGTTTATTAGCAGTGTGGGATCTGAATTTTTGAAGGGCTCAATAAATGACCCCAATATGAAAAGGGAACAAAGACCGCATGCTGAGTGCAAGCTTAAGTTGTCACTTAATGCTACTGCAGAGCGTTACATAATCTCTTACTGTCCTATGTGTAGTTTGCTTAGTTATTACGAATATTTCAATAAGAATTGAGTCTTGGCATTGGCAAATAACGAACAAGCTACTTACCTTCAGTAAATCTCTTTCTGGTTGAGACTATCCAGGCACAGATTCCTTACCTTTTAAATATTCCCCAGACGTTAGACTGGATACAGAAACTTTTCAGTAGTACCTCTGCGTGCCGGTAAGTGGCGCCATGCAGCTGTGCACAGACGCAGTTATGCTCTGAAAATGATGTGCAGAGCCTATAAAAGCGCCACTCCAGCGTGATGATGTCAGTTGCTTTTGAGACTGTCCCACCCCCAGACGCAGAGCACCAAAAGTAAATTGGTACAACATGCCGATTCCTGGACTTGGGAGTAAAAGACATAAAAGTGGTTGTGCTCTGTAATTCATATATAATTAAGATTGGGATTGTAAACTGAATGTCCCGGACTCTCTCGGTGTAAAGGCACAAAACCAATCCCGGTCAAGAATGGTTCCAATGAAGGTGAGCGTCTGAGAAGGAGTCAGTTGTGACTTTGGCACATTGATAGTGAGGTCCAGAGGTTTTCAGTGGTCTAAAAGGTGGTTGGCGACTGCCTGGGGTAAACCCACCTTCAACATTCATTGAGGTAAGGGAAGAAGGGCAACTCTGACCTCTGAAGATGTGCTGCCACAACTGCCATCCCTTTTGTTCTCGTCAGAGGGACACTGGTGAGCCCAAAAGGAAGCACAGCAAAATGAAAATGCTCCTATCCCACCACAAACCATATGTAATACCGAGGGCCGCAAGGAAGGAATATGGAAAAAGGAGTCATGCTGGTCCAACGCTACCATCCAGTCCCCAAGGACTAGGGCAGACAAGAATTTTGATACTGTGAACATTTTGAAGTTTTCCTTCCAGACAAAGGCATTGAGAGTGAGCAGGTCTAAAATAGGCTAGAGACATGGTCATTTTTGAGCACCAGGAAGTAGCAGGAATAGCACCCACATCTTATTTCTGGCAGAGGGACACTCAAAAGCCCCTTTGGCCAAAAGGGCTTGCACTTCCAGTCGTAAAACGAAAAGATGTGGACTGGTCGGCCTGTTGACGTTGGTTGCGGGGGGCGGTTGGCACCACAGCCATGACTGTGAAACTGCCGGGTGCCATAATCGGGTTGAATTGGCTGGAAATATGCAGCACCTCTGGCGAAACCACAAAAGGAACTGTAGTGCTGATGCAACTGGCAAGATGGGTCAGATAAGCCTAAAGAGTGTGCCGTACATTGCTCTCCTTGAATCGCTCAAGAGCGTAACCTGCCTTGTCTACAAATAGGTGGGTCCAAACCACACAGCATGGACATCGACTGAAAAAATAATGGGCCACAGCCAGGCGTGGCAGTGAATGGCAACAACGGTGCTAATGGCCCGCCAGATGGAAGCGGCAGTGTCCAAGCTACAATGAATTGTGAACTTGGCAGCATCCCGGTTGTCCTAAATGACTTGGGGTATAAAATGTCGGAGATCTTTGGGGACACCTGGGAGGGCCTGAGCCATCAAGTCCCAAAGGGCATGGGAATAGTACCCCAGTAAACAGCTGGCACTCACGGATCTAAGCCCAAAGTTTGTAGATGAAAATACTTTTTTGCCAAAGGTTTCAACATGTTTTGACACTGTCTGTGGGAGTAGATGGGAACATGCTGTGATTGGTGTTACCTTCAGATGTTTGCATCACCAAACATTCAGGTGAGGGGAGCTGAGATGAAAAAGCAGGATCAACAGGGCAGGGTGATGGTGTTGCAAAATCTGGCTGTTGACTGGTGGACCAGAGCATGATTTAGGTCATATCCCCAATAGGGTGTCTGTCAAGGCCTTGTTAAAATCCAGGAGAGGCTCTGAAGATATTTGTCACCATCTGGAGAACTACTGTCAATATGTTAGACCTGACCTCCAAGGTGGGGACCTTCAGGTCAAGGACTTCAGCCGTCGTGCGCATTGCTTTTGCGTAGGAAGCATACTCCTCTGTGGCTGGTCCGGGGGTTAGAGAAGACCCGTTTCAGGGGTGGTATCAAGACCACTAACCTTCTGCAAGTCATCATACTAATTGCCATCGTCAATTATGTCTAAGAATTAACATCTTTCTTTTTAACCATCATCTTTACTCCCAGGTATGTGGGACAGCTATGGGAGTTTCCTTCTCTGCAAGCCAATCCAACCTGACCATGGGTTGGTGGGAGAAGACCATAGCTTAGAGAAGAAAACCAGAGACATACAGCAAAAATAGCAATTTGGCTGAGATTCATGGATGATCTATTTATTATATGAAATGGAACGGAAAAAGAGTTCTTGGGAGTATTTTGAGGAACTAAACAACAATGAAGTACATGTAATATACGTTCAAAAGATACAATTTCTGGATGTTTAACAGGGTATATTAAAGACAAACCAATACAAACCACTGTTTACCGGAAACCAACATCAACTAACGGTATCATTCATGGCTCCAGCTTCCACCCCAACTCAATCATCAAGAGTATTCCATATCGGGAGTTTTTAAGGATGAAACAAAGCTGCTCAAGTAATGACGAAATTGAATCAAAATTTAAAAGCTACCGAAATTCGATTTTTACAGAGAGGTTACAAATACAGAGATATCAAACAAGGACAGGAACCAGCAAGATCCATGACACAAGATCAAACTCTAGTTAATAAAGAGAGAAAAAACATAAGGAAGGATCACACAACCATCAGAATGCTACTTAGCTATTGTAAGGAAAAGCATACGATCATAAACATTCTGAACAAATATTAGAATATCTTAAAAAAGGATCCGGAGATTCGAGGAAAACTAGGGCCCAGTCCCAATGCAACTTATCGAAAAGTGCCATCACTGAGGGTCAAGCTGGTAAGGAGTCATTTCAAGATGAACAAATCGAGCAATTGGCTACAAAAACAACAAGTCGGATTCATTAACCCCTTCCATGCTGGACGGATTCCCCTGCTGTGCTGATCTTTTCCTGCGCGGGCGTGGTCATGACGGAACGGTTCCGTCATGAGCACAGCTCAACCGTGGCTCATGACGGAACCGTTCCGTCATGAGCACCGAAGGGGTTAATTGCGAGAAAAGCAAAGCATGCAGGATTGGTAGAAATATGAAAGAGCTCCAAGACTTGAAGGGCAAGATATTTACCATCAATGAGAGAATCACTTGTGATTCTGTGTATGTAGTGTATATGATTGAGTGCTTCTGTGGACTGAGATACATAGGGCGCATGATTTGCCCCTCAAAGAAACGGATTCTACAACATATTAGAGTCGTTGAAAACAAAGACATGAATTATGCAATTGCAAAACATATGACTACACATCTTGATAAAAACTGGTTAAACATGAAGTACTTTGTAATAGTAACTGTCCACAAAAATGAGAGGGGATGAAACAGGACTCTCAAACTGAGATGATTAGAGACACAACTCATTATAAGGTTTAAAATGAAGATCCCTCATGATATGAATGGGGATGAAGAACTGTATATTCATTTACGAATCCTTTGTATGACTACTGATATGGATGAAATGTGGAGAGTCCAGGAGTTGAATATTAAAAACTGAAGAATATAGAAGAACTGTGCTAGTTGGGATAAACAACTAGTAAAGATCACATAAACATGATTTACTATTCACACACTAAGTGAAAATTCGGGTGCATAATATGATCTAACGCTACTAACATAACTGGATGTAGAAAAATATCACACAGAAACCCTATAATCTTCCAGGCATTTAGATTACTTACACATATATAGTGTGGATCACGGGGGCACAAAGACTATATAGGCAATTTGCCTGATATGCATTTAGATAGGAGAAACTATACCCCTTAGTGCATGAATACAGGGTTTAGTGGACACACCCATTATAATAGGAATTACGACAATACGTGAGCGTGAAGGGAGGTGTCATGAAGATCCTGTTGCCACACACTAAGTAGAGGTGATTTAAGACACACCCCATGCATGACCCACACAATTACAAGAACTGTGTGACATTAACAATAAGAAGCACCAGGTGAAATATATTTCGCGGCACATCCCATACTAGCCACAAAAAAATTGGGATAGTAAAACTATCATTTAGTAGCAAAATATTATCAAGTTATGTGAATTCAATTCCCAATTCCAACTGACATTGACTGGACAAACATTTTAGACCAACACTATGAATTGAAAACATTTTAGACTAACACTATAAATTGTAATAATTTTTTTAACAACTCGTATGATATGTGTGACTACTGATCCCATAATGCCTCATAATGGGAGATGTGTATATAAGGTGTAAAGTGAAGATGGACTCACAATACCGTGAGCAACACCTGTTTGGTTGAAACACATTGGTGGTGGTGATATGGCGATAGATGTACCTGGTGAATAAAATGGTGTAAACATTATTTTCGGAGTGCGGCCAAATTCATGTTTTGATGGAATATATATATATATTTTTATCCCACAACAACTGCCTTCATCCAACGGTTCAGCCGCACTCGATTGCAACACTGACGACACAGGTTAGTCCGAGTACCACATTTTCTTTTTTATTTATATTTCTGCATGTCGCAACACCCCACACCACCTGCGCATTTCGGCTTACGCCTCCAACAAGGCAATGTATGTATATATTTTAGACTGTGGGCTTTTGAGGCCCTGAAACTTGAGAAAGCTCACAAAGAAAATTCAAAGAAGCAAGCAGGCACACTAGGTTGAACTCTGAACTCTTGGTCTTGAATATCATGCTAAAAGTAGGATGGGTCTTTTCCTTGTTTACTGAATGAGCACAACAGAACAAGGAAAAACTCAATTTTCCTATTGACCTGTTGTAGAAGAAGATATTTTACATGCAAGTAAAACAGTAAAGAAAAAACAGCTGGACATTTTGCAAACAGTGGCTTTAAAATAATTAAGAGTTTTGATTTCACCCAAACTATTCTGAGTAAAGAAAGAGTCACAATTGGGATATTATAGGTACATTTAGTCTACGTGAGTGGTGGAAACAAGCAATAGTTCAGGGACATGTTTGAAGAGGATGCTTTCATTAATTCTCCATGCCTTTATTCCATTCCAGGGGTCTGTGCACTGATACAACTAAAAAGAGCACAATCCCTATACTCTGACACAATGGTATCAAACTTTAGACTTTAACACTCATCAACGTAAAAAGACATTAAATTTTCATAGCATTTATTAAAAAAGTATACATGAAATTCATAAAATCAATACTAACATTACATATGCTTAAAAACACAAGACATAACAAGTACACATTATTATCTGATCCACAAAACTGTTATGAGCCCGCATAACAGAAAAAGATTATGAAGACAATAAACTTTGTCATTGATTACGCATCCTATCGAATCATGTAACTGCTATGGTTGGTGATACATATGTACTCTTATATCTACTCGCAGTCAACCACAGTTCTTCTTTGGATTGCGTTATTATAGATGCGTCACTGATACAACTGCCAAGTGGGTGTTCCCCTTGTTTTCCAAAGAGAATTACTTTTTTTTAAATGTTATTTTATTTTACTTAAGGCAGTGCTCCTGCTATCTGCACCCTTACTGCTTCAACGAATTAGAGTCTCTTTAGATCACGTATCATTAAAAAAGCGGCAGTACCAATCTAATTTTGCAACGCTTTGCTTGTAAATAGCATATATTACTATTACTCAAGCTAATGGCACTCCAATTAGGGACCTGGTAAGAATAAAAGCATGCGTCAACCTTGGTTAAAATAAAAACTGGGATCTGCAAATGACTGCGTTTCTGAATGGCAGGCAATTTATCTCACTGAGAAATCCTAACAGCAACAATTAAATAGATCGTTTAATTAGAAGTTTGGGGTTTATGGGAGAATATGATGATAACCTGAGAACATGAAGATGGTATTAACGCTACATTGTATTACCTTCAGGAAAATCTAAAAATATAATAAATATATTAAAAAAAGAAATGTACTTCTTACTGAAACATTGGAATGCATTGGGTGGAGGGGAAAGGCAATGTTATCTACCTCAGGTAATTAGATTTGAAGATTAGCAATTGCCTTCATTACTTAAATCAGTTCAGTTCAAAAATGCTTTATTCGGCATGTTTAAACAGCCACATAGCAAACATGAAATAACATACAACATCATACAATAAAACTTTAAAATAACAGGATATAGGCCAGTTACATAGATAGGTACAAGATAGAAATAATTGATATGTTGACCCCAAAAATTGGTTAGGTTACCATCCCCGTATAAAGTGCCAGTGCATGATAGGATGAACAATATAAAACAGATAAAATTATTCCAGTACACTTTAAATTTATATGACCAAATAACAAAACATGGCAGTAAGGGTGCCAAAAAATGCCAAGTAAAGTGCAAATCACGATTCTGGACATGTGCAAAAAGTCGCTTGTATTGCTCACTCGCTAAAGTGACAATGCAACTTATGAAAGGCCAAGAGAATTACATGATAATAGATTTCCTGGCACACATACATTTCAAAATATAAGTAGCTGTATAAAAACATATATCTGCACTCTCCAGATTAAACAATAACTGCATTGCACTCTTTGTAGTCCGGACATTATATTTTAAAAAGATAGGTTTTAAAAAATGACGTCTTAAAAATACATAAAATTTGCAGAAAAGCATAAAATGGCAACAACTCTGTTTGGATGAATCATCGCATGGGCATAAAATATTACTATGCTGCCTGGTGATAGGAAAGGACACAAGATGGTGTACTATTCCAAGCCTTAGGCGGGTAAGAACAAAGCGGTGGGATCTTCTTGTGACTTCGGTCAGATATGGCTGAAAACCTTCATTTAAATTATTTTCACCATAGAAGACATAAGTACACTGTTTAAGACGGACAGAATCTCTAGATTGTCTTATGTAACGTAAAAGAGACACCTTGAGATCTAATTTAGATATACTGTCAGCTTCCTCAGGAATTAAAAAGGGATCTTGATTAAAAAGGAGCTTAAACCAGTAATAGATATGTCTGAGCCAAGGTATATACAGACAATGGTCCAGCCTTAGACAGTCTCTGATAACTCTTTGTGTAAATATGGTTTCGGTTTTAGACCAGATGGAACGCCATAAAGTCAGGGGGCGAAGGGCTGCAAGATCTTCAATATAGTCTAGCCCCACCTCTCTGTGAATTAATTCCGTGGAAGCTGATGCGGGGGTACACAGTAGACGTCTCAAAAATGAGTTCTCATCGAGTTGAATATGATTACCACAAAGGGTATGGTGCCCCCATACACCAGCACCATATAGAGCGGAAGAAATACACCTGGCTTTATAAATCGAAATCATATCATTAATTCTACTATTCCCAAGCTTGGAGGCAAATCTAAACACTCCATTAATGTTCTTTACCATTTTAAGGCGCACATTGTCACATTCGTTATCCCATTTCCCATCACCAGAAAATGTGACACCGAGGTAGCAAAAACTGGTCACGGATTGAATTTTATTCTCGTCCAGGAAGAAGGTCTTTCTAGCACCTTTATTGCTCCCGCAAGTCATTACATAAGTTTTTTCTTTGTTAATTAACAGTTTCCTATCATCAATAAACCTACAGAAGCAGTTAATTAAACGTTGAAGGCCTATTTGAGTACGTGACAAGAGGACGGCGTCGTCCGCATATAACAGTATTGGGATGGGGTCGCCATCTACTCGGGGTGCATCGGCAGGGACTTGCCTAAGAATTGAATCAATTTGATTAACAAATAAAGAAAAAAGCAATGGGGCCAGAACACAGCCCTGCCTGATGCCACGAGTCACTCTAAAAAAGGGAGTAGATTCCCCGTCAGGTCCAAAAACGAACTTTGCAAGAGAGCCTTTCGTATAATCTGGCCAGAAAATGCACAATATCTGTTGGGGCGCCCATTTCCAATAGTATTGGCCACAAAATAGAGTGTTCGACCAGATCGAAGGCACTACTAAGATCGGCAAAACATAAAAACAAATTCCCTTTTTTGACCGTGACATATTTATTTATTATGAGGTCGAGGTTCAGACACTGCTCCATTGTACCCATTCCCCTCCTGAAGCCATATTGGACTGGTGATAAAATGGTATTTTCTTCTGCCCATATCTCCAGTCTATTAAGGAGTATTCTACTTAAAATTTTAATCGATGAGTCCAGGAGGGAGATAGGGCGATAATTGCGTGCCTCGGACCTAGAACCCTTCTTAAATAAGGGGACAATAATAGATTGTCCCCAGGTCAAAGGAAGTTCACCCTCAATAGCAGCATTAAAAATGCGAGTTAAAATGGGTGCCCAAAGATCCATCTCCTGTTTATATAGATCCACGGGGACAGCATCTGGACCCGGGGCTTTGCCCCCTTTACTTTTTGTCAGCCCCAGATAGACCTCGTCCAGACTAATGGATAAAGGTGACGATGGCCATACAGAGTTGTGATTATCTAACAAATCTAAAACCAACCTATCGGGATTAAAAATATTAGTAAAATGATCAATCCAATCATTGCAATTTACATGAGATGTTATTTCGGGGATGGTATCATTCTTAAGGAAAGGGCAATTGATTGTCTCCCAGAATAGAGCATTATTATTTGTGTTAGCAGCTAAATTTAGTTTATTCCATAGCTCTTCCTGTATTTCTTTTTTACGGACTTTCAGGGAGGTCTTATAATTGAGGCGTTCAGCTTTAATAAGGGTATTATCCCTAGGTTTAATATCCAGGGCAGCTTTTAATCTCGACAAAGCCTGTATACAGTTTTTGTCGAACCAGCCAACTGACCTGTTTTTTGGTGGCCTACTCCTCCCTGTCAATAAGCCAGCAATAACAGTATTAATTTGATAGAATTTGGAGAGCAGTATGGCAGGTACTGTCTCATTACTTAGGCAGTAGTCAATTTCTGTTGTACATTTAATGATAACTTCTCCCAGAAGTTTAACAGAATTAATATTGGCCCACTTAATTCTTGGCCCATTTGGTCTCACTGCAACAATATCTCCAATAGAAGTGGTGATATCTGGATGTACATTTCCCCACGTCAGTAAAGTTACAGAGATACTGTTATGGTCGCTTACTGCTTGCTCTGTTATCCATAAATCAGTATAAGCAGTATTGCAGGAGAGAAGTATGTGGTCAATGTTGGAGCGGGCACCCCTGCCTGTAAAGGTTGGGCATTTAATATTGCCCTTATTCACGGAACAGTCAAGTAACTCTAGATCTAGTTTAGCTATCAAATTATTAAGGGAGTTTCCATAATCGTCATGAGGGAAATGGGTATGTGGGGAACCAACATTATCACCTATTTCCCCCAGAAAGCCACAAATCCTTTGATCTACATATGGACAGGCCTGTATATTAAAATCTCCTGCCCACAGTAAAATCGATTGGTTCCTAGAACCGGCCAGCAACCTATCTATTTCACAACCTATTTCATGAACAATGGG
Organism: Triturus cristatus; assembly: GCF_964204655.1. Taxonomy (NCBI): domain Eukaryota; kingdom Metazoa; phylum Chordata; class Amphibia; order Caudata; family Salamandridae; genus Triturus; species Triturus cristatus. Next base: position 584,503,215 of record NC_140591.1, on the reverse strand, counting down.
ACCCCTACGTGCGTCGAAGGTGTTATTATAATAGTTAATAATAACTAGATCCTTGCCTACAACATGCTCCAGTCGTAAATACTGGGCATAAGAGGACACCTCGTGATAGGTATTAGGTTTAAACTGGGTTAATTTAGTTGAAACCAAAATTGAGAGTCCAGCTTTAGCCCTTCCTGCTGTCGAATTCACAGCCGGTGCCCAATATGAGGTATAGCCTTCCACATGAATTGCCTTTTTATACCAAGTCTCTTGAAGGCATATAATGTCGAACCCTTGTGTAATAAAATCATTCCAAAATGGGGTATTTTATTTTGAACTTAAGCCAGCTATATTCCAGGTCATGATGTTTAGACCTACCTCTGGTAATATTGCATTTTTAGATGTTATTTGGCTAGTTGTAGCTTTAACAGCACCCTCCACAGGGATACTTCTTACTTCTAGTGGGGCAATCGGGGATATTACAGTAAACTCCTCCTCGTGTAGTATACCAAGTACAGCACTTGATCTAGCCCCCGTTGTCTCTTCACTACTGGTAATGAGATTATTTTGGACATCTGTTGCCCTCAAATGGGTGTTTATATCGTCAGATAGACAGCAGCCCAATACACTTTCATCGCCCCTCAGTCAGTCAACGGACTCCAGGCTACTGAACCGATTTTGCAAGGGGATAGGGTCTATGGAGAAAGGGTGTCTAGGCCAATGCCCTTGTGACGGGCCCCTCCCATTTCTGCGCACAATTTCCCAACCATCAAATTTAGTGGTAAAATGACCTGGGGGGTAAAAATAAGTCAAAGGAAAGGCCTTAATTGACACATCTATTTTAGTGTCATTCCAGTTACAAATATAATCGACTATAGTGGGGTCATCGAAATTTACTAAAATACAATCCCCCTCTATGTTTTTTGTCAAATGGCCAACCCATGGCGCCCTCCTAACCATAGTTATCTTACAGGCTTTGTGCAGTGGAAGTGGTCTATTTTTATTAAGCCAATGCACAACCCTGTTTCTCAGAGTTGTAGGGGACTCAACCCCTTGTTTGTTTCTGAATGGCAGGCAATTTATCTCACTGAGAAATCCTAACAGCAACAATTAAATAGATCGTTTAATTAGAAGTTTGGGGTTTATGGGAGAATATGATGATAACCTGAGAACATGAAGATGGTATTAACGCTACATTGTATTACCTTCAGGAAAATCTAAAAATATAATAAATATATTAAAAAAAGAAATGTACTTCTTACTGAAACATTGGAATGCATTGGGTGGAGGGGAAAGGCAATGTTATCTACCTCAGGTAATTAGATTTGAAGATTAGCAATTGCCTTCATTACTTAAATCAAATCTCTACATTGAGTACAATGAATAGAATGTGAACTGAACATTGTTTTATGTTATGTTATGTTATTATGTTTATAAAGCGCTCAAATCACCCAGGGGCATCTCGGCGCTGCCTAGTAGACTAACAGCTTTGACACAGAAGAAACAGACTAGCAGAGGGACAAGAGAGCTCAATTGTGCAATTGTAAATATTCCAAGAAAAATCATCACATAACATGAACTCAGAAGTTTGTAACACAATGATAAGGCATGGATGAAAAGCTACTAAACACTTGTGGAGACTTTGAATTAAGCAAGAAATAATTATGTATTGGTATACGTTTACGCTTTACAATGTGCATAAATTGAAATGAGCTATACATACTTTCTGCGGCTTGCATGATTACACTATCAAGTTCTTGTTCCAGTTTTTCATATGTTTGTAGTCTTGCTTGATACTCTGAATTTTGAGCCTGGAGTTCTGTTACTCGTTTCTCAGTGGATGCTTGCAGACTATAAATTTCCTTAGTTAACACCTGCAGAATGTACGTGAAAACAAAAGAGGGTACACATAGAAGATTTAAAATACGTTCACATATTAGCAAAGAGCAGCCTTTTTTACACAAGGTAAATTGTGCACTTCTAAACTGCTGGATGATCAAAAATCATACTCATACATTCGGGTCTTCAACCTTTTGAACCTTTCACCTCACTTCCGACTTGTGGATGCAACTCAAGGTAACAATTTAGCTCAACTGCCCTTAGGGTGAATCTCCATCAAGACTACACCAATTTCACACATTCTCAGCTTGCTTATACCAATTCTCCCTTCTGATCTGCACAGAGCCACACTCTACCATACACAGTTTCATTGCCTCTGCCTTCACTATCCAACTATAAGCATCTTATTTTTGTTCACTAAAACACTAATGCAGCAGCAATTTTTCAAATGACGGCTATAAATGCCACCTCAGTAGCAAGATAAAATACCAAGCCTTATAGACTCAATCCAGAAAATATGTGCTCGTCTGATCTTATCCAAGATCTAAGAGTGGATATTGGTAAACAACATACTTTCAACACTTCAGGCTGGGTTTCGCGAGAGTGTAAGCACTATCGATAAGGTCTTTTGTTTCCGGCTGTTAAATTGGCGGATAGTAACTTATGGCAAGGGCAGTTTATATGCTCCCTTTTTCAACTTCAAATCAATCTTCGACCTGGTCCCACGCCACAAATTGTGGTCGGTTTGGCATTAGTTGGGCATGCCCCATGCTTGGTTAGCTTTGCTAGTATGACTTCATGATAACACTGCCAGGGTCCGCTGGGCTTCCCAAGGCGAACTCGCTGATAGCTTTGCTGTTGATAATGGAGTACGCCAAGGGTGCGTTTCAGCCCCGACTTTCTTTTCTTTGCTTTTAAATGGCATTGCTCAATTTCTTTCCTCTCTCCACACTGAGGCCCCGTCATTGGCAGGCCCAAAAATTCAATTTTTAATGTGTGTAGGCAACACGCAGCTAATATCTAAAACCTCGAGTGGGCTTCAGCATGCTTTGTCCAGTTTTGAGGAATTTTGCGGACTGAGGGGGCTTTGAAATCAATACAGATAAAACAAAGTATATGTCTTTTAAACAACATAAATCAATTAAGGGCAGTGTAACACTGGCGGTAAGACTTTGGAGTGTACTAAGGTTTACAGCTATTTGGGTGTAAATTTGGCTTCAAATCGGTCTTGGTTCACAGAAATAGAAGTAATGCCTCTTAAACATTGCCACATGAACAAGTTACTTACCTTCGGTACCGATGTATCTGTAAGAGACATATGTCAGTTATAGATGCCTTACCATAGAATTTCCCCCAGGCGTTACACTGGATCCAGAGAATCTTTTCTTAGTAATAGCCCTGCGCGTCGGTAGGTGGCGTCGGTCGATTCAGCGAGACAGTTATAGATTTCTTACCTTACCCCAGCAATACCAACCCCGGAGGAGGGTCTGGGAACCAAGTTCACACCAGAAAGTCCTGGAGGACTGAATAGGAAAAATAGTCGTCCTTCAGGACTTGCCTGTCCAGGCAGTAATTGATGAGCGTGTGCAAGGATGCCCACGAGGCTGCCTGACAGATGTCAAGAAATAGGAATCCACGTGCTAATGCAGTGGTTGCTGCCGTAGCTCTAATGGAATGAGCAAGTAGCCCCATTGGAGGTTCCTTTTTTGCTAAAGAGATAGTACGCTTTTGAACAGCCTGGCCTTTTTGGCACCTACATAGCCAACGAAAAGTTGATAATCTACCTGGAAGTCCTTCATGTGGTCAAGGTAGAAAGATAGTGCTCATTTAGGGTCCAGACGGTGGAGTCTCTCCTCCTCCTTGGAAGGGTGTGACGGCAGCACTTGCACAACCGAGTCCCAGATGGCATAGGAGTATCAGCCCAAGAGCAGATGGTATTCACAAACCGCAGTGCTAAGCTGGAGGAAGAAAGCATGCGCTTCTCAAGGTGATCCAGCTTCTTGGATTCCCTATCCGAGGGAGCAGAAGGGAATGTGCCCTTGGAGCAAGCTCTCGGGGGGAGGGTGTTGGGTGAGGAAGACTGGGTCGCTCAGACCGGTCGATGGTAGCGGGCGATTGTCCTTTCCACAGGAGCCCCTGTGCTGGACTTGGACCAGGTGCCCAGAAGGATATCAGTGAGGGATTCTTTGAAGGGCAATTGGGGATCAGAAGTAGATGCCGCAGGTTGAAGCACCTCTGTCAGGAGGTTAGTCCTGACCACCACTGAAGGGAGCTCAAGGCCCAAGACCTCAGCTGTTCTTCTCACCACCACAGCGTAGGATGCTACCTCCTCCATAGCCACGGTAGGGGAAGAATGCATGCCAAGGTCTGGAGAAGTGTCCAGACTACTGGTGTCACCCAGGTCCTCTCTCCAGTACGGCTCTTCTAGCTTGTCAGCTAAAGGGTCCAGCAAACCCTCCCAAATCTCAAAACCACCTTCGGGGCAATAGTGAACACCAGGGATGTACAAGGGAACAGAAGTACTCTCTGGCATCGGATCAGACATCGACCAGCGCCGGGTCCATCTCGGGGGAGATGATGTGGACAGCATCGACCGGGGGCAAGGTCGGCGCAGGAGGTTCGACGCAGGCCTCGTTGCTAGGATCAACGCCAGTGAAGGTCGGGTAAGATCGACCGGTGTCGGTCCGGATCCAGGCCCGAATCTGCAGGGGCCCTCCGGCACCAGGGCCGGTGATGCCGGCATCAAAGGCCCGGGAACCCCGATCGGCTCCGTGGGGCCCAAAGGCGAGGTGGAGGGCCTCGTACAACTTACGAAGTTGGGCAGGGGACGCTCAGGCTCCTGGAAACGTGGGGAGATGTGGAGTATTCCCTGAAGGAGACACCAGAGACGGAGCCTTAGAGAGACGACGCTCCGGGTCCCGCGTTGCGTCAGCAGACCGACAGGGAGAAGGCAAAGATCGCCATTGCTTCTTCGCCTTCTTCTTGTGCTTCGACTTACCCGAAGATTTCAAAGACTTGGAGTGTGACAAGGTGTGGGGGCTCTGCAAGTGGCCTGGAGACCTTCCTCTCAAACGAGACCGGGAGAGACACAGAGCCCATCGCCTGGCCTCCAAGAGCTTACGGCACCGCTCCTGCAAAGACTTTGGATTCATGGGCCGGCAGTCTGAGCACGACTTCGGGTCATGTTATAGCTCCAGACACAAAAGGCACATGAGGTGCGAGTCCGTCACAGACATCAGCCTGTGACAGGCCTCGCAAGTCTTGAACAGGGTCCAGCAGTAGGACATCCCACGCGCACCAGGAGTTGAAGACTCAAAAAAGCAGTCGACAAAATGTCGAAAACATTTAGTCAAAAAGTGACTAAAGGGGTAGCTCTCTCCGGATCTGCGCTAGTCTGGCGCGAAAAAAGAAAGAACTGACGTCAGCGTGCAGGGGCGGCGTCTAAGTAGACACCGCGGCATCCTCGACGCTGGAATCGACCAACACCACCTACCGATGAGCAGGGGTACTGCTAAGAAAAAAATTTCTGGATCCAGTCTGACACCTGGGGGTAATTCTAAGGTAAGGAATATATAACTGTCTCTTTCAGATTGTTGGGTTTGTATTAAAGGAGCTTACCAACTCTTACACCAAACCAATTGGCCCAGTCCTCCAAATCTAGGATGGAAAGGTTCTGGGCTCGGTCCTTTATGGTGCCGAACTATGGGGATACTCCGACATGACAGCACTCACTAATGCAGAAAATAAGTTTCGGAGATCAGCAACATGTACCCCACAAAGCACCCCTTTAAAACCTTTGCTGTTAGACTTGGACAGGAAGGCAATAGCCAGCAGAGTAAGGCTTTGTCTCTTACTCTACTAGCGCAGACTATGGTCCACCCCAGAATTGGCTGATTATGCAGTGACCCTTAGATTTGTTATTGTAGCAAATCGCTCCAAAAAGATAAGCTGGCTCTAAAAAGTAAAAAAATCCCTACTAGACATTGGTATGAAGGAGTTATGGGATGACCCTTCAGGATCTCCCTGCCGCTCAAGTAAATTTTGCTGCTGAGGCACGTGCAATGGACAGTTCATCCTTGACGGGAAGGTTTATTGAATTTAAATCCAGGTGTTTTTTAGAACTATATGGGATGTCATATCTGTCCCCCTGAATAGGAAATTATATTTCCAATTCAGGGTGTGATCTCTCCCAATTAAATCTTTTACTAAAAACTGGATATCTGATAGGGATGATAAATGTACTCATTGTCCATCTAGTGAGGAAACCATTTCCCATGTCTTGTTTGTCTGTCCAGCCTACATAAACCCCGAAGAAAACGGCTCTCACCTATATGCAGACTATTGGGGACGAGTAGATACACTGTAGTACTGAGAATCTTTATGACAGACTTTAGCCTCCCAACTGTATGTTCTGTAGCCAAGTTCTTGGGATGAATGTGGGCCATAAGAGCTGTAGCATTAGTGTTTTTAGTGAAATGAAATGAACATACCAAGCACTCTATCTATCACACTTTACAAGGTCAAAGCAACATCTTACCAAGAATGTATCAGGTGGTGCTAACTGCATCATAAAAGCTATCCAAGATTATCCAGTCACTTTTTTCTTCCCTGTTACTCCTGTACCACTACTATATTAAACAGCTTCACAGCTCGGGACTTTGCTTACTTACACTCTAAAAATATCAACATAAAGACCAGTTTCTCTACAATGCCTACTTTCCCTTCTACTCATGTTCCCTTCAATCCACAAAGACACATTGTGCATCTCTCACTAACTTCAACACATTCCCTTCTAAACTCATTCCTACCCTCAAGACGCCCAGTTTCTACAGCGCCTCACCTGCTCATTTTTTTTACTCTTGTATCATCAAGTCATGGGTGCTATCCTCATGTATTCTTTCCTCATCCACTTCTTGCCTCACACCATGTTTAATATCACCAAGCTTATAATTAACTTCTTATTGATGAGCAGATAGGAATACTTCAAAGGCCAACTAGTAATACATTTTTATTGAGAAATTCAAACATAAAGCAACGTACATTGGCATTGTGTACATCAGCATAACAACCAATCGAGTGTGCATCAAGATTCCGAAAGCATCTTCACAAAGTACTGGTACATTAGCGGCATCAGGTAGTAACACAGCCATCAATATTCAAACGAGAGATAAGCCATATAATCTTAGTCACTCAATTCAGATTCCGAGGTTTCATGCGGGGGTTCACATATGTTTCCTCTGTATGCATTCCACCCTCCCCATACCTGGGTCCACTTTTTGGGGCAGCCTCTGTGAATGTAAACTGTTTTTTCGACAACCATTATGGAGTCCATGTCTCGGGACCATTGGGCGAGGGTAGGTGTCTGCCGAGAACCCCATCTCTGGGCTATATTGCGCTTCGCCAACAGGAGTCCCAGTGTCACCCAGAGTTGCGCCACTCGGCTAAGGTCTGTAGGCTCCCAGACGTTGAGGAGACACCTCCTTGGTTCCAGAAACGTCGGAACTTTAGTCACCTGGGAGAGTGTGCGCATTATCGCCTTCCAGTATTGGGCTATTGCAGGGCACTCCCAGAGGGTATGAAAAAGAGTACCGTCCATACCACACTGCCTGAGACATAACGGGGAATCAGCCCGTTTAAGTTTAAATAAGAGTGTGCAGGTGTAGTACGTGCGGTGTAGAATTTTTAGTTGTACCAGCCTCAATTTGGACGATATTCCCACCTCCTTAGGGGAGGAAAGCGCCGCCTGGCAGTCCGTCTCGTCAGAATCCCCCAGCTCTGTCTCCCATCTAGCCTGAAGGGCAGAAAATGGGTCCGGTTGGTTATCATCTTCCGGTATGTCAGGGACGTCGCTCTCTTAGTCAGATGTTCCGTGAGGAATCGGTCTTCCAATGGTGAAGACTCCGCCAGCCGGGTCTCGGGCGGGACCGCCGCCCGGAGTGCGTGTCGGATTTGTAGGTATCGGAATCGTTCAGTGTCGGCCAGGTCATAGTCCGCTTGTAATTGGGCGAATGTGACAAGGTCACCTTTTTTCCAGAGGTCGCCAACCCTTGATATGCCAATCAGATCCCACTGTAGGAACCCCTTAGTGGTGCGCAGCACCCCCAACTGTTTCGCTTCCCACAAAGGCGTGGCCTGGGTTATCTTCCCAGCCCAACCAAGAGCCCGCTGCGCCTCAAACCATATCTGGAGAGTATGTGCCGTGGGTCCCATGGGGCAGCGGCCCCTCGTATGGTTGTAGAGCGCTCCCATGACCCCCCCGGCCCCTAGCAGTTGTCGATCCATACGGTACGCCGGGTCATCCCCAGGCACATGAAGCCACTGATTTATTACCATAAGCTGAGATGCCCAATAGTATAGCTTTATGTCAGGGAGGGCGATACCCCCGTCGTACCAGCCTCTGGTCAGCTTATGGAGCGCTATCCGTGGCGCCTTATCTTCCCACAATAGGCTGGTCACCTCCGCGTTTATGGCGGTAAAATACGTAGGTGCGACTGGGAAGGGTGTGTTTTGAAGCAGGTAGAGAAATCTAGGGAGAGCCATCATTTTAAAGAGGGCGGCCCGTCCCAGTAGTGTCAGGGGTAGAGAACGCCAGTGTTTGACGTCGCTACGAAACCGAATCAGGGGCTACTAGTAATACATTTTAAGTACACTTCTTTGCCCAATAACATCACCATTACCATCCCACAAATTATTTGTGTCAGTCTTCTGCCATCGCCATATGTTCCTGCTTTGTGGGTAGCTGCCAGTTAACAGCAGGGTTCAGATCAAACCTCTCACCTGGTAGTAAGCCCATCCATCAATCCATTGTTTTTCCCCGCAGTGGTAGAGACCCCTTTGCAAATATACATTCTGCTCACCTGTATCTTCTTACAGTACTTCAAACCCTCTATTACCGTGCCCAAGCTAACTTTTGCTCATTTCATCATCTCGACCCTCATGAATGGAATGCTCACCTTTTCAGTGTTGGAAGCTATAACCTAGTGCAAGTTGGTACAGAAGACACCCTCTTAGATTGAAATCCACAGGGCACGTGTCAACTTGATATGATTCCTCTCTAATGTTTTCTGCTGATTATTTACATGTACATCTGGATCACCTTGAGCAAAACTCTAGTTCTGATTTTGCTTTGCTCTTCATCCATATACTCACTCAGCACATCTTTCTATTAAATGAAATTACGTTTTATGTATAACATACTTTCAGATAGTACTATACAAATAACCAATTGATATATGTAGGAAATATATCTGACCAAACAACCTATATTCTCGTGATATGCAAAATAGATAAAGAAAATGGAATAAAAAATCCTGACTTTAAAACAACGAAAAGGTACTCAAGACCTTTAGAACCTAACCCCGAATTCAAACTGAAACACACTGAAAAGGTATTCAGCATCTTTGTTACATGACCCCAGATTCCAAACTGACTCACAGCTGCAAAGTAAAAGTTCAGTGCAAACGAAGGATACAAGGTAGAAGGGCTAGTAACATCTCCGAGGAAAACAATTGTTTAATATCCAGGGGAATGCCATATTTCACCCAGGGCAGAAAAAAGCAGATTCAGGTTTGACATGATAGCACCTTCTAACAAATGACCTAAATCTTTGCTGGAAAACCAGCTCACTTTCATCACTCTCACTGTGGTCCTCTATACTCCAGAGAACCAGGTTTTCAAAAGAGCAAGCAATTTTCCTTACCGCTTCAAATGAAATGACTACTCTTCTCTAAAATGTGCTGAGAGTTGAGCATTTCTAAGCACTTCATGATCAAAGTCAAGTATCAAAGAAGGTGGCATGCTTATTTTATGCAGTGTTTTTATATAGACTGTCTGACCTAGATTGTTATCAGCGAGTCAGTAAATGCAACTAAGTCTCATGTCCAAGCTACATAAATCTTATTTTCTAGTGGCTGAGTAAGAAGAATACAAGGAAAGCAAGATGGGGACGCAGGGCTGAATTCCTGGGTCTCTGCATCAGCGATGTCTGGTGGTAGTCTGGCTGAGTAGCAGGCTAATGCTGTTTGCCTTGGGTCTCCTTAGTGTGGATGCTACTTATCATTCAAGGCCAATCTTGATCCTTCTGTGGGTTCAGTGTGCCGTGTCATCTGTGTTCAGTGCTTCCAAGCCCTTTGCTTCACGGGAGAGCTCAGTTCAGATACTCTGCAGAGGCAGGAATGCTGGATTTGTGAGGAGGCCGCTCTGCCACTAGAAGTGCCTCACTGCAACCACCCTAGACAGCGGGTCCAGCTCCAGGTCTTGTTGGTTCCAGATCATACACTCCTCCTTTCGAAGCAGCACCTCTTAGTAAGGTGCCCAAAGCACTCAAAACTGACAAGGCCCTACAGCTGGGAAGATCCTCCAGGAACTGCTACAGCAGATGGGATATCGGCGGTTGAGGAATATACAACAGTTGCAGGAGCGGACACATTGCAAGCAACTGCTGAAGTGGCACAGGTAATGGGCCGGGACTAATTTGTTTTATAGAGAGCTTAGTGGGAATCCTGGGCAACAAGTTTCTTCCATAGGCCCCCCAGATACAAAATTGTCGACTTTTTTAATCCCTCAAGTACATGGCCTGAAGAAATAATTGCCCCTTCGAAAGAGACTGCCTTGGTCAATATGCCATCACATTAAGTTGGAAATCAATAACTGCTACACCTAACGATGTCATTTCTGACACTCCCTCTGACCTAATCACAAAGAAGAGAGACCAGGGAATGAGCCTTCTCTGACTCACGGTACGAAATGTTAAGACTCACAAAATTATATCTTTAAGGTATATCTGAGACAAAAGAAAGTAAGATAAAAGAAACGAAATTAAAGAATTTCTTAATACTGCCCTCACCCACTATGCAGTGGCATGGGTCATCATAGGGCCGCTGCAGACCTCCAGGTGCAGACCAACACGCTGAACGGAGCGCTGTTATTTTAGAGGGGGTGAGGGAGGAAATTAAGCAAGAAAACAGAAAAGTAAAAGTGTTAGGGAAAGCTTTTCCCTTAAGAAGGGATCTCTAGTGCAGAAAAAAGAAGGCTAAAAAAGTCTAAGGAGCTACCTAGTAATTACCTTTATTCTTGGTTCCCCTTGACTGGGTTAAAAATTCATTTTTATCCTTCTTTGGTCTGCACCTGGACGTCTGAGGCTGTATGATGAAGCATGCCACTGCGTAGTGGGTGAGGGCAGTATTAAGAAATTATTTAATTTCCCTTCTTTTGTCATACTTTCTTTTGTCTCAGATATACCTTAAAGATATGATAGGGTACAGGAACCCCTTACCAGAACCAAGGTTAATATCCCTGACACTGTTTTTTATAGTCCTTCTCTCTTTTGTGAGTCTTAACTCACTCTGACCTCCCTGCTGCTAGTACCATTGACACATGCTCCAGCAATGTGATCACCATGGACACTGGTTCATTTTTGGAGGCCAGTGAGAATTTGCAGCCTACTTCTGCCTTGACACATATTTCATAATCAAGGATTACAGCTAGGAGCACAAAAAATAGTATTTTGGAACCCAAAGTTGGAGAGCCTAACATATAAGCAGAGATATACTCTCTGTAGCTCCTTTAGCTAACACTGTGCAAATTCAATTATGCTTGGATAACAATGATTTGACCGCTGGGGCTCACGAAATGCAAGAGACTATGGAATCCTTCTTTTCCTAATCGGATCCCTCCGAAACCTGTTGTTTTTCATCCACCACCGAGTAAGACGTCGAAAAGGACTTTGAAAATGTACCAAGGAAGAAACAAGTTAATTTGGTGATAGGTTCTGGATACTGAAACTTCATGAGAACACTTAAAGGCAGAGATAAAATGGAGGCAGATAAGGAAGCTTTTTTGGAGCAAACAGATCAAGCTGGTGGCCTTGGTGTCGTTAGTATTGGTACCTTTGGTGATTTGGTGATAGTGGCAATATTGTTGTCTCCAAAGAGGACGAGCTACTCTGGGACCTGGAAGGTATTGAGCAGACCCCCACTAATGATCAGCATGCAGATGCTCTGTTTCCCCTTTCCCATGTGAGTTTGGAACCTAGAGGTTTCTCTACAATGGCTGCTCAGCCTCTTCCTAAACCGGTTGGGAATGTTGGGGCAGGAGCTCCCTTTCTCCCATTTACAAGCTACTCCAATTCCACAGCGAGGAATACAAGAAGGATTCTCTTGAATTAGAATTTTTAAAAATTTGTAAAGCGCACGTTCACAATGCAGTTTCATGGCGCTAGAGGGATTCCTGGGCAAGAAGAGTACAGAGGACTATAAGCTGAAGGCCTGCTTAAACAGGAAAGTCTTGAGGACCTTACGGAACTCCATATAGGAAGGGGAGAGTCTGATATGGAGAGGGAGGGTGTTCCAGAAAGTGGGCGCAAGCACCGCAAATTTCTGGCCTCCTGATCTTTGTTTCTTGAAACGAGGAATGACTAATTGGGATTTGGTGGATGAACGAAGAACTCTGGAAGGACAGTAGTTGATAATAACGGAATTTATGAAGGCAGGGGCCGTGCCCATCCGGGCTTGGAAGGTAAGGCAGCCAAGTTTGAACAAGGTCCGTTGCTTAATGGGGAGCCAATGAAGGGCAATGAGAAGGGGTGACGAATGGTGAAATTTAGGTAAGCCATGTATCAGACGAGCTGCCTGGTTCTGCACCAGCTGAAGACGCTGAAGTGCGTAACCGGGGGCACCATTATAAATAATGTTCCCATAATCGATCTTGGACAAAACCATGGCCATTACAATCAGTTTAAGTGCAGAGAAAGAGAAAAACCGGGATACTTTCCTAATGATACGCAATGTAAAGAAACAGGAAGAGGGGGAGGAGCCAAGATGGCGACCGGAGCAGTCGCTTGAGCGCCCGGCTCCGTCGGCCCTTGGCCTCGGACTATCATCCTGATTCCTATCCTTGCCGATTTTCGAGGTGCAACGCGTGCGACGACGCGCTGACTGCGCCGCCGCTTTCCCGAAGTCTTAGCCCGCCCGGATGCCGGAGTTTTTGGTGCCTTTGTTCCCCGCCCTGGACCCTTGCTCTACTGTGGCCTCGGCCGGCCCCCTGGAATCGTTGCAGTCACCGGACCCGCTGGTGCAAATCTGAGCCCGAGGTCCCGATCCCGCCTCACGCCACGCACGGTCGCCAGAAGAGCCGGGAGAGAGACGCCCGGACACCTCCTGTACCCTGCATCTGATGGGCTGGAGCCAGAGGGTAAGCCCCGGTGTGGCGGGTCTCCTACCCCGCTCTGTGGACCACGCTGTAGAAGGCTGCAGACCCCCTTCTTCTATGGTCTAGTCGGCTGCAAAGAGAGCCTGAGGGAGGGGAAGAGACTGCTGGCTTTCACCTGTTGCGGCGCAGACCTGTTGGGAATTGCCTCCTTGTCACGATCCCCCCCCAGGCCACGGTACCGTTCAACGGTAAAACATGGCGCTGATTGCCTGCTCGCTGCTGGGGGGTGATGCTCCGGTCTCGCCCGCTGCCCGCTTCGCCCTCCCTCTACCAGACTCCAGCTCCCCAGTGCCGTCCCGGATTGCTGCCGTTGGGGGGACGCAGCTTCCGCTGACATACGGCTCCGTTCTGGCTGCCCTGCGGGACTTTCGTCTGCAATTGTGTGTCGGCTTGCAAACGCTGAGTGAGCGGTTCGACTCTACACTGTCTGCTGCGGGCCGTGAGCGCCCCGTTTGTGATCAACAAGACGTGAGTCGGCCAGTGCTGTGGTCCTCCTGCGGGGAAGCAACGACTGGGTATAACGGTGCTACACTGGTGTCTGCATTTGGCTTTCCCGGCGCTCAGGATCAATCGCTCTCCTGCTCAATGGCAGATACTTTGTTTCCCCGGTCATTGTCGCCTGCTTTGTTGTTGCCTGCCTCACCGTGCCCGCAGGAGTTTCCAGCTGAACTACACCTTGCGACCTCGAGGAACTGTTCACGGTGGCCTACGACTCCTTTTATGTGGAACTCATGTACTTTACAAGCCAGGTCTGGATTTTATATGGTGTGCAAGGGGACCTCAATAGATGATCGGCGGCCATTTTGTGACTCTACTTCTCCATCTTCTCCCAAGTGGCCATATTGTCTTTGTCTGTTCGGGATGCGGGGCATTCACGAGGGGGCGGGTCTAATCGTACGCCCGCGATCGGGCCAGGGCTAGATTACTTTCTATCATAATGGCTTCACGGCCGGGCTGGACTGGGACTGGAATTGTCTACTTATGTTGTGCGCACTCGTCGCGATCTGTCTGCCTTCATTTCCGTGGTGTTACATGCTATCTTCCCACGACCGCCTTAGGGTGTAGTGGGGTTTCAGTGTGTGGAGGCTTGGTTGGCCGGTGGTGTCGGGCGCTCCTGAGGATACGTGGGCTCCTCCCCGCCTCCTTTCTTCTTTCTTCTCTTAGTTTCTTTACTCTATTCCTACTTTCTCTCTCGTCTATATTTCGGGTTCATTGGGCGACAGGCACTATGCTGGGGGGGGGGTAGGCCATAGCCTCCGCATTGGTGTAGGGTGGGGGGGTAATTTACTGTTTCCTTTTTAGTTCTATGGGCCTCTTTCTTTCATGTCTCTGCGCTATACTTGTTTCGATTCGGGGTCCGGGTGTGGGGTGGATTGAGTGGGGGCGGCTTTTAGGGGGTGCGTATTTACTACTGTGATGATCCTGTTATCTAATTGCATCGCCTTACTGTATGAGATTTTCTATGGCTGTTTTAATGATGCTGCTGCTCTCCAGTGTATGAAGTCGACTTGCGGACTCGAATCTCCTTGTTTCTATCCTTTACTGACTTTTTTCCCGATAAAAATTTTTTTTGAAAACCTTAAAATTAACCTTCACTTCTCCTTCCCCCGGTGTCAAGGATCCCTCCAGTGTATGAATCCTGAATCGTTGCTAATCTTGACCTTGACGCACAGGGGATGTATTGTTTGTCTCTGTGCTCAACCGTATTGTGGCCGGCCTGATGGTTGTAGGCCCGTATTTGTTCTTTTACTATGCACAAATAAAGGTTTTTAAAAAAAAAAAAAAAAAAAAAAAAAAAAAAAGAAACAGGAAGAAACAACCGAGCTAATGTGAGAGTGGAGTGTCAGATGATGGTTAAGTGTGATGCCAAGGGTCTTGACTGAATGGGAAGGTGTGGGAGGTGAACCAAGGGAAAGGGGCCAAAAGGAAGAAGACCAAGGGTTGCCACTGCCACCCGTCAGAATCAACTCTGTTTTGTCCGGGTTGAGTTTAAGATGGTTCGCATTCATCCAATCTCGGATAAACAGCATGACGGACTGGAAGGCAGTAACAGATTGAATAATAAGGGGGAGAGAGAGGAGCCCTGAAGGACACCACATTGGACCCTGCGGGGTGGAGTGGAAAATTCGGCCAAATGGACGGCCTGAGTACGGTCAGCCAGGAAGGAGCCTGTCCAGGCTAGTGCTTGTCCCCCTATGCCCGCCGCCTCGACACGGGACAAGAGAATAGAATGGTCCACCGTGTCAAAAGCGGCGGACAAATCCAGGAGGACCAAGGCTTGAGGAGTGCTGGTATCAAGACCCTCCCTGAGTTGATCCATGACCGAAATAACCACCTTCTCGGTGGAATGGCAGGGGCGAAACCCGCCTGGCAGGGTGCAAGATAATTACTGTCCTCAATAAAGGTGCTAAGTGTCTGGGTGACGTGGGACTCAGCTATCTTGCTCAGGTAGGGGAGAAGGGATATCGGACGGTAGTTATCGTGGAAGAAGGATCTGCCCCCGGTTTTTTTTAGTATGGGGAAAATTATAGCCGTCTTAAAAGGGGCGGGGACGAGACCATGCATAAAGCAATCATCAAGGAGGGTAAGGACCGGGGATGGGCATTCGGCAAAGATCTGACGGAGAATGCGTGCCGGGCAGACGTCAACTGGAGAGCCTGACTTAACACGGCTAAGCAAGGGAAGCAGGGATTCTCTAGTAAGTGCGGGGAAGGAAGTAAGGGACAAAGCATTGCCTAAAGGGAGGGGGTGGGAATATTTGCTTTAATACAAGCTATTTTATCAATGAAAAATTCATTAAGCGAATCACATAGCTCCTGAGAAGGAAGGATCTTGGGCAGAGTTCTGTCCGAAGATGCCAACTCGTCGACGGTGGCAAAGATCTCCCGTGGCTGACTTTCTGCAGCTAAAATACGCTCCGAAAAGTATTCTGTTTTAGCTGCCAGAATGGCTTGTTTGTATTCGCTAAGAATGGTGATGTAGTATTGTTTCCGGGTTGGGCAGTATTCTCTTCTCCAGGCTCGTTCGGCCTGCCGTAACTCCAATTTTCTGGCTTTGAGGCCAGGGCTGAACCACTTGTTGGCATTGTGGGTGCGGTTGATAGTAATCCGCTTCAGGGGGGCCACTGCATCGCAGGCTTTAATGAGCCAGCGATCTAGAGTGGTAGTCTGGGAGTGGGGGGGTCAGGCCCAATAAGTCTGGGCAGGTAGTGATTAACGAGTTGCACAGGGAAGGATTGTCGACTCGATTCCAGTTCCTTGTCCGACTGATCTTTGGGCAGGAAGGAGTTGTTTTAGTGCTCAAATCCAAGAAAAAGGCGAGCATGGAGTGGTCAGACCATGAGCAGGGCGAAATAGTAGGGACTGACGTCGGGATGTTTAGTGTCCATATCTGATCAAGAATGTGGCCCTGAGTATGAGTAGGGCCTTGAACATGCTGGATAAAATTGAGGCTGAGGAGCAGTTGTGTGAAGTCCTTAGATTTGGTATCCTCAGCAGGGTCGGTAGGCCAAAAGTTAAAGTCTCCCAGGACAAGAACGGAGGCGTTATTGACCACTAAGGTGGCCAATAGGTCCTGGAAGGCAGAGAGAAAGCCTGGAGATGATTGGGGTGGCCAATATGTTAATACGCAAGTAATTGGAATCTTAAAAGAGGTAGAACAAGCTACAAGACAATCGGCTGCTGGAATCATGGATGAGGCAAGTGTCTGAAAATGAAGGTCTTTGCGGGCAATTAAGGCTACCCCGCCGCCTGCTTTGTTCTCCGAGCGGTCTGCGCGGAGCATGGAATAGTGAGGTGGAAGGGCTGCCAGAATGCTGGGTAGGGAATCCGACCTGTACCATGTTTCAGTTAAAAATAATAGGTCAGGGGAGTTGGAGTCTAATATTTCAGTCTGGTGTTTGACGGCTGACCTCGTATTCAGAAGGAGGGCAGCAGTAGAAGAGGAAAAAGGAGGGGCAGGTGGAGTGGACCTAGACAAGGCAATGCCAAGAAGTTGAACATAAGACAGTGTTGCGACATTCAATGGCCACTTTTTATTGAGAGCGCACAGTTGTTCAGGAGTATATATTATGAATTGCGCATAGTGGCCTGCCCCTTGTCCCGGTCGGTCGCGGACGGGCGCAGACGGGCTTGCCTTTGGCGCGCCTTCGGCGCGCAGGCGGCGCGCCTGCTGCGCCCGCCCGCCGCGCGGTCGGGGCAAGCACATTATAAGTAGTGAGGGAAACGGAAGGGGCGTGGCCTGAAGTGGTGGGTGTGGCCAATGGCCTCCGGGAAATGGTGGCGGCAATGTGAGGCTCCGCAATAGTGATAGGATCAGCTGTGTGGGGCTGCCAAGAGCGAGAAAAAGCTCAGGAGGAGCGAGTAAGCAGGTAAAAACAACAATTTCCTAACTATAGCAATTAAAAACAGTTCTAGCGTTCTCCCGGCTTTTCGCCTCAGGAGATGGTGTAGCCTCTGGCTGGCGCGCTAGCAGTCAGCACTTTATGAGCCTGCGGCGGGGGGCGTGGCCTGAAGTGATAGGATCAGCTGTGTGGGGCTGCCAAGAGCGAGGAAAAGCTCAGGAGGAGCTTTAAACACAGCTCACATCAAAACACAGGTGGTATTAAATAAAATATCTAAGCGCATGGACATACTTCATAGTTGCCTCAATGACACTGAATTATGATCGAGTGTTTTAGAGTCGGCACAAGAAACTCAAAAGCAGGTTGGCCAACATGAAGTAAAACCGAGGAATGTGGCCTACAAAATGGAAGACAGATTTGCATGCAGTGCAATAACCTTCTGGTTATAGGTATTCCCGAGGGCAATGAGGAGGGACGATGAAAGAGCTTAAATTGTCCATCTATTCAGTCATTTCCTCAGCTGGGCGATTGAGACATGGATTATCAAATACAAAGAATTCACAGATTCACCTTTCAAAAGCCAGACAAAGGCAGAGCATCACAGTACCTTTGTGCCCTACTGATCTATATAGGGAACTACATCAGTAGGCAGCTTATTTTCCAGCTGGCGCACCTGTGAACTCCCATTAGGGTAGAGTACTTTGTTAGCTCGGACTTTTGTCATGAGACAGCAGAACGTCATGATTTAATCTTTCCAGAAACTTGGTGCGGTAGGTTCTTTGTTGGAGCTGGCAATCCTGGTGACTTGTCACCAGGGCCAAACGCCATCTTGCCAAGACCAAGATCAAGCAAAAGCACAGGACCTTCTCTAACAATTGGGCATGCTAATATTAAATGGCACACAGACTGACTTACGTCTTTTGTCTTTGAATATTTGTAGCACATAGAAAAGAGATAAAATCGAAGAATATGGTTGGGGTAATTTTTTTTGCAATATGATATCTCTCTATGTTCCCTAGTCAATGCATGTGGGGTTTCTCATTACTCCTTCATTATACATCAATTTTCTTGAATTCGTTTGCAGCTGACACCTGATTTGTCCTCAGTGCGGGCCATGGTCATCTTCTGTTCAAATCTGAGCACAAATAGGTACATGGGGAAAGGGTTTCTCTTCTGTGGTTGAAGTCCCTTTTTAATTCAAGCCTAGTGGCAGCGAGCATGAGCTGTTTGCTCTGCAAGACAAAAATGGTAATAGTAATTTACACAAATGCCGTCTGTGGAAATCGAAAATAATGGCTGTTAGCATGAGCTGAAGCCATCTTGGTTGTGGCATCCATTTTGTTAGCCATGTGATTCTACCGTCTTCACTGTTGCACACCTTTCTATTCTGCTTGAGTCATCAGCTTTAGTTAACTCCTCCTATTCTAAGCTCAAGCAATGTATGAGCTCCGAGAGGCCTGTAGCTACTAGAATGCACCTGTTTGAAAATGTAACTGTCCATCATGATTTACTGATGTAAGCAGGTCTGTTTCCCCTCCCACTTCGCTAACTAAGTGATATCCATCTGCCCATGTTTGTCGATAACTATTTCTGTGAAGAACTGTACCTTCTATTTGAGTCTCCATGCTTACTCTGCAACAAACTCAGTATAAAAGATTCATGGTCTGTGTATTCAAGTCACTACCTCCTGAAACACTTGAGGGTGTTGTATGGAAGTGGTCTCACTCATGAGTGAATAAACTTGTTATTTTTGAATTCCAGCTTCAGTGCCAATCTCTTCTTTGTTGATTTAAGGACCCGTGGACAGATAAGGGTGAAAACCCTGCCCTGGTGGGCCCCTAAAAAGGCTCATTTCCACAGTTTGGCACCCGACTCGTGGGGCTCATCGGAGAGGCGGCCGCCCGAAGGAGTGGTCTTGACGGAGGAATGGAATATTGCTGAGGAGGTACCCTGCATGAGGAGACCCTTGTCTTTACAGACCGAAGTGACTGCAACAAACTCAGTATAAAAGACCCATGGTCTGTGTATTCAAGTCACTACCTCCTGGAACACTTGAGGGTGTTGTATGGACGTGGTCTCATTCATGAGTGAATAAACTAATTCCAGCTTCAGTGCCAATCTCTTCTTTATTGGTTTAAGGACCCGTGGACAGATAAGGGTGAACCCCTGCACCGGTGGGGGCCCCTAAAAAGGCGCATTTCCACAGTGGAATGAATATAGAGAGATTTTATGTGCAGATATTGACCGAGTTAATCCTGTTGAGCTGTCATAGAAATACGTGTATTATGTGGCTCAATAAAGCAAGTGTTTCGGAGAGACCGGGGCAGAATGAGTGTCTGTAAAGGCAGTGGTGTTAACCCACTGTTGTACTGTGTCTCAATAATGTGTAATGTGATATTTGCGGTCATCGCGATGTAATGTTTGTTCGTCATAATAAAAAGACTTCCAAATAAAAACTAAAATAGATGGATAGATAACACAAGTTGGGAATTGTAGACTACCCCTCTCTAAATTGGCTATCAGCAAATGGCCTGATTTTGTCAGTTTTGAAGTTATGCGTTAACCAATTATTCTACTGGGCAGGTAGTGCTGCCCTCTTCTTTGGCACATCAATATCAGATATCGCAATTGTCTTATAACCGAGACTTCTGAGTTTATGAAACTCCAGTGTAGTTAAATGAGTCTTGCAAACAGAGGAGATGGCTGTTGAGTGTATTCAGCTCCTCTCTAACATAGTTGATTTTAGCTGCTGCTCTCATGCACTTGCAAAAATGGGCCATTTGTGTTTTGATGATCTTACAAGTGCTTTCAACCTAGTAAATCACACAAAACTATGGCAGACACTGGTCGTGATGGGTGCCCCAAGTGACATCATTGCTTACTTGTCACAAATGTATAAGCTTTTAACTACAAGGGTTCGTTATGGGCCCAGAGGAAAGTGCACTACACATTTGAGAGTAACACGTGGGATTAGACAGGGCTGTGTCCTTGCCCCACTCCTGTTCTCTGTATACATAAATGGAGTGGATGAACGCCTGAAAAACTTAAATGCGGACGCTCCAAGGGCTCCCGGTCAACGAAGGCTATCTTTAGATTCTCGCCAAAAAAAATTGGGTAACAAGCCAATTAGAGAAATTATGACCCTCTATAGGAGTAAGTGCCTTACTGGAACCAGTTATGGTGCTGCATTATGGGGATTAGCTAACCATGTCATTCTACAGACTCAAGAAAATATGTTCTTAAGAAGATTATTAGCTGTACCCAATTCAACTCCCTCATACATCATCCACAAAGAGCTGGCTGCCCCTTACGTAAATGATCATATTGGTACAGCAGCTCTTACAGCTTGGTATGGTATTTGGTGTAAGGAGGGCGCTAAATTCACGCAGGAAATCATTAAGGATTGTCTTTCTCTTGAGCATAGCAAACAAATTCCTTGGTTGATGTATATTAAAAGAGTGTACAGAGAACTTTGATTTTAATAATCCCACGCAAATTCTTGACTATAGTAAAAAAAAATACCTGAAAAACGGGCTCACTGAGTCAAGAGAACGACTAAGAGAAACTGAGGCACAATCGAAAAACTATGTAGGGCCTAATGTGCTATGCCTCAATGGACTAGGGGCGCAGTGCTATTTACTGCAGGTCACCGACATTAAACACAGATTTTATCTGACAAGGTTGAGAATTGGAACATTTTGCTTTTACAACAATGGGCAAATGGAATCGTAACTTGCCAAAATGTCCCCGAGATGGAAAATCAGACCAAACAACTCTCCATTTTATTCTATTTTGTAATTTCTATACAGATATTAGGAAGAGTGTTTTACGCTCATTATTTTTAAAGAAGAAACTGTATTTTCATGAAATTGCTTTTAATTTTATCTGTATTTTAGAAAATGTGAAAGTCTGCAACATGGTAGTGGCTTATATTCATAGGGCGATTAAAAGAAGAGAGCTTATTTCATACCTTGAGGCCCTACTTTATGAGGAGAGTAGGACACACATTGATTAACGAAATTCTGGGATGTTATGCTTTTTTTTAACATTTGCACTTATACACTTTGTTAAAATCATTATCTAAATCTTTTTATCTTGATATAGATACATTACCATATCATGTCCACTGTGTTTACCAAACTATGGATTTATTTTAAATAATTTTACGCAATTGATTGTACTTATACTGACGAATTGTGAATAGGATTGTATTTTTTAGAATGCTTTTATGTATTTCTTCTAACCGAATAAAGCGGATTTGATTTGATCTTAGCTGCTGCTCTCATGTCATTTATGTATATGCACATCCTGGTTACCAAAGGTATTGGTGGTGGTGATGGTATTGGTGATGGTGGTGGTATTGGTGGTGGTGGTGGTATTGATGGTGGTGGTGTTGTGGTTAATAAAGCAGGCTTTTGAAAACAACCAGTCAGGTGGCTTTAGTGCAGATGACCTGCAATTCAGATGTGCTGTTGTCAGCTTCAGCCCATTATTACACGATAATGTGCTACCTGGAATTCACATGACTTAATTCGCTAATCATTCCTAAATCCATTTTACTTGGGGGTTTGAAACAGACAAGATAATGCCGGGTTAAAGTGATTAAAAGCGGGGCCCGTGTTATTGGGAGGCCGTGCTGCTTAAAAAAATGCAAGCGGTTTCAGCGGAAGCAGCGCATGTCCGGCCTGCAGTAAGAGAAACTCAATAGAGTAAATAGTGCTTACAGACAAAATAACAGGTCCTGTGTAACACCCAAAGTAAAGGGGCCAGTCGCCATGGGAGGTGACAAATGAAGATAATGCTGTACTAAGGAGTTCAATAGGCTAACAAGCCTATTAACGAATCCGAAGGCAGCATTTACGAAAGACAATGGCATAAGCTAATGAAAAGTATGGGCGAAGAGTGGGCACGGCTTCTCTCATACTCTACATTTTTTACATTTCGTTTAGTCGGTATACATGAGGTACAAGTAGAAATACATAGGGAACAGAGCATCGGGCAACATTGTATACAGAGGCAGCAAATGAAGAGAATAGCAAGAAATATACATAGGACTGACAATAATTTCCAGCCCCATACAGTAAACATAGTCCTAGTCAAAGTCCATGTTCCTGAATCCTGATGGATTTCAGTGGCTATTTTGTTCAGCTTAGAAATCGCTTCAAAAACTAAAGGAGTGTGGTCAGGGATGTAGACACAACAACTGCTCCCGATGATGCGGCATGCTCAATTACAGTCCGCAAGGACAACGTCGAGGACCATCCGGTTTTGGAGCACCACAACCCTCGCAATTTGCAGTTCTTCCGTGATATTCCCAAGGGCCATAGCTGTCTGATTGGTTACAGCCTCTACAACACATGTCAAGCGCCTTATCTTTCTGCTGTGCAGTGCAGTATCAGCCTGATCCACCACATCATGATTTATTGTCCTCTTAAATAATTTCTTGGAAATGTCATTAAACAGTTTATAGTCTTTATGGTAGGATGCAGGTGCTAAGAACACAGGTGGTAGCAAAAAGGACACAAAACATGTACCCGACTAACCAATAGGTAGAAGGTAATATCCCTTATTTCCACAAATAAAATAGGTGTTGTGCGATGACAAAAAACTGCTATTGTTTGCTCTAGTAATTTTTAACACCAGTGGACAATCATTTTTCCCCACAGGAATACTGCCAATACTGTTCACACAAAGATCTGCTCGAGCTCTAGTAACAGCTATAATAGGAAGTCCATTACCCTTGGCAGTTCGAGTGTTATGGAAAACAGTGTGTGGAGGACTTTCCTCGGCGATACTCTTCCATTTCCCATACAGTTCCTTTAGCTTGTGGGTCTCCTTCTTCATCAGGGTAACAGGCTCTGTTTAGTTGGGCATTAAGTCTTCCTACACCAAAGTCAGTAATGTTAACAACATGAGTAGCCCACAGCAGCGCAAACCAGGCCCTGCAAGAGCCATTGTGTGAAAATGGCAAAGGAATAAAAGGCGTTCCTCCCTTTTTTCTGATGAGCTGGCATCATTCCACACACCCAACAGTTGGTAATGTTCGTAGCATTGTGGGTGTGATGCAACATCTGAATGAACGTATTGTTGAGATAGGACATTTGGTGCTTTTTCTCATGGTAAGGAAGAGTGAAGTAGTGGTGTTCAATGGGGACAGGAGTAGTAGCAGTCTGTAGATTTCGAGCTGGAGCTACTCCCTCTACAACCCATGTTATTATAGCGATCAGAACAATAATTGAAGTGAGTCCAATAATGAACATTGTGTTTCGATCACAGACTCTTGCAGCAGTTGATTTCTTCTCCGTAGGCATGTTCATCTCGACGTTGAGCAACAAAGCAGATGGGGCCCTAGGGTCCTGGGCAGCCGTTGGTTTCTTCACTGAGGTTGAGACGAGTATCACTAAAAGAGCCCCCCTCTTTGCTACTCAGACTTTCACTAACCCAGGACAGTGGCTCAAACAGTCTTTTTCAGCAACGAAGTGTCTTTCTTCCGGGGTCGCAGCTGATATCGAGATGTACCAGGAATCGTGTGGTCCAGGAAGACTTCCACAGATCCTTCAGGTGACACAGCTCGGCCTCTCTCGGTGACCAGGATATCGCGGTGATCTTTCAGCGCAGCAGGTTCCACTAAGGCGGACGGCACCCTCTTGTAGTGGGTAGAATGGACCCAGTTCTTCCGATTGGTCACTCAGACTGCAGTTCTGGTTGCCAGAAGAACTTGCTCAGGTCCCCGCCACCGAGGTTCCAGGCTGCTCGACCTCTGGAACACCTTCACCATCACCTGGTCACCAGGCCGCAGATCATGACCATCACCTTGCGACCTGTCAGGAAGAGCTTCTCGGACCCGTTGATGTATAGAAAGTAAGCTGTCAGTCAACTGTGACAAGTAGTCACTCATCAACACCTGGGAAACATCATGTATAGAGCGGGGCTTTGGGACCCCCCAAATATTCATAGGTCTGCCAAAAACAACCTCATAAGGTATAAGGATAGATTGAGTATAGGGTATCGATCTAATGGATAGCAATGCTATGGGCAGGGCATCAGGCCATTTTTTACTCTAATCTAACAGGCACCAAAGACACAGCACCTGTACCCTAAACTCTAGTCCTTCCCCAACTCCTGTGTTGCCCTGCTGGCACACTGCTATTTCGTTAGGGCCGCAGATTGTACCTAGTGTGTCCAGGAACCTCTTTATCAGCAACAAAGGTGCAGACTTGCATTCACTTGGGGACCAGGACTCGGAGGCCTGATGAACAGAAACTGGAGTATCTGAAGCAACCCTGGTTTCAGAGGGGGGCCCCTCAGGTAAAACCTCCTTGCTCATGTTATCTGTCTGTGCCTCTCTTAGCTAGGCATCAAAAAAAGGAACAAAGCGAGGAATCAGCTCTCCGTCCTGATTTGCGACCCCGTCTTTCACCCAAGAATTATCCGACAGTGGTAGGGGTACACGTTTCTTCCGGCCTTCCACCTTCACCGCTGTTAACGTGGCCAGCAACACCTGGGATGGGTCCCTTCAACTCGGCTCCAAATTAGCCTTGCACTTAGTCCCCTGGTTGGAACTGATATCCTGGCCCCTCTGGCGATGGTTGTAGGGCACCAGATATCTGTTCGTGAACAGAACAGAAATCTTTAAACAAAACATACAAATAATCAATAAAAAGAGGCTCTTCAATTTCAGAAACGCCCCTATATTATTCTTCTGAAGAAACTAAAAAAAAAGGAATTTCAAAACAACTATTCTTTTTAACAAACTTGTACTTAATAAGTCATATAAATCACAATACAGCTTCTACTTTGTGAACCCTCACTATTGTGCAAAACTGCAGACACCTCTAAAATTATTTTCCTTGCATAAGAACAACCATGTTTTGCGCTTATGACCATGCTATCATATTATAGGTGTAGCGGGAAACTCAAACTGTGAATGTAACAGAGATCCATATTACATGAATAACTGATTAATTAAACATAACCTAGTAGGTACATAAACTTTTCAGCCGAACTTTGTGGCAGACAAGAAAACAAGCAAAGAACATTTTGTTCTTAAAAATGTGTGCTAAGGGCATATGGGCATCTTTCCTAGCATTGTGAACCATATGCATCATATTTTTCACGATACGGGCCATGTAATATCATATTCAGGGGAGAAACCTATTCACCAGCCCTAGCAAGGGCTGTCAGTTCAATTACATAGACTAACTGATAAGGGACTTGTGATGCCTCTGCGACTTATGTAGTGCCGCAATAACATCAACAATAATGGTGTTGCCACCTGGGAATTTGGAACAAAAACCACCAACATATAGTTCCCCTTAAAGGTCAAATAAGGGAACATCAGTCTATTCTATCCATCCTTTCATCCTATTCCAATTTCATCAGTTTACAGAAAGGAGGGGTAGTAACATGGCGTATTTATTTATTCAATTTGTTAACTCTAACAATTTGTTCAAAGAGTTTTAGTTAATAGCCAATTAGACGTGCACTGGTGAGGTGCTTTGTCTCTATTTATTCAAAAACATATTCACAGCAGAGAGGGAGAGAGGGAGAGAGGGAGAGAGGGAGAGAGGGAGAGAGGGGGAGAGAGAGAGAGAGAGAGAGAGAGAGAGAGAGAGAGAGAGAGAGAGAGAGAGATAGAGAGAGGGGGAGAGAGAGAGAGAGAGAGGGAGAGAGAGAGAGAGAGAGAGAGAGAGAGAGAGAGAGAAAACACAACAAGCTGCCCTGCGTACTTTCCACGGAGAATAGCTCACAGTAATACATATACCAAGCGCAAAAACCAAATAAACACAGTGTGTTACTTAATGTTGCTTACCCTTAATTTGCCCAGGAGCTAGTATCCTACCCCCCTTCGACAGTATGTAACCTAAGCAGGTGACCTCCTGTCGACAATACTCACCCCTTTTGGCAGCTAGGCCGGCTAGTAGGAGGTAAATAACTAGGGGAAACCACACCAAGGAGGCCATGTCCAATACTATTCGACTGTACCACTTTGTAAATGTTGCTGTACAAGCACATTGAGCTAACTAGAAAACATTAATCCAATGACCAACTACCAAATCCTTTAGCTATTGTGCTTTTTAACATGATGGCACATTAATGCAAACTTTATTTTATTAGCAAAAACACAAGAACTACAGAGGGGTGAGAGGTAAAACCCTCTTCGACCTCCCGCTTAGAGAATGAATATCACAAAAAGGAAGAGGGATAAAACAACAAAAGTTATGTGGAGACCAAAAAAGTGAGTGGGGGATACACCAAATTTGTAAAACTGCCCTCACACACAGCGAGCTGTGTCATGCTTCATCATAGGGCTGCATCTACACCTCCGCGTCAGCCAAACGCTTGGAGGTGGAGCAATAGGGGAGGGGAAAATAACACATACAAACAAAAAAGATTATTTTGTGAGAACTAACGGTGAGTTGAAAGTGCAGAACCAGTGAAAAGTAGTGATTAAAAACCAAAAATGGGACTGCCATGATCCAATTTTAATATTAGGTGCCCAGTTTTGGATTTAAGAAAAACGTGGGTGTTGGGTTTGGAGAGCTTATGATGAGGTTCCAACCCCCCCCCCCTACTTTGCATAGGTGTCGACATGTTTCAGCCAGTAATAAGAAAATTATAACCCGGCTTTCTTCAGGACTTCTCACCACTGTTGTTTCCCAATATTATAAAAACCTTTTCCTACTCCCAATTTGGAAAGTATAAGGAAGTGTTACCTCAAATGAGGTCTCTCACCTTAAGGGAGGAACCGAGTTTATTGAAATTATAAACTCGAACTGGCGGGGGAGTGAGGACAGCCACCCACACGCACTCTTGCTTTCCAGGGCTGCCGTCCACCACCAAGTAATGCCTCCTTCTCCGCCTTTATTTTATTGCCTCCTCATCTGGCCCTGGCACAGCAACCTTAAATTGAAACCATTATTCTGCATGCATGGCAAAGCAGCTCTCTGTGTCAGGAGCTGCATATGGCCCACAGATGCTGCTGCCCCTCCTTCTCTCTTATGGCTTCATAGAACCTGCCTGGTCTTTTGCCAAAAATAATAAGCAGTGCCTCTCCTCGCTCTCTACGCTCTGGCCCCCTCCTTCAGAATGTCTTCCAAGGTTGAAGTGCCAGAGCAAGCCTGCCAGAAATAAACCCTCCTTCGTCCGCTCTGGTCTCTCCCAATCTCTATCCATAGAACCACTTGTCAGGGACTTCTCTAGTTTGAACTTTGACAATGTGCCCTACCTTGGTGCCTCCAAGACCTCTCTGAAAAGACTTCAAACTACCGAGAATACTGCCGCCTGCCTCTTGTGTCACATCCCTAAGCAAGCCCCGGTTTCAGCTCAGCTTGGTGATCTTCATTGGTTCACCATTGATAAACGGATGAAATTCAAATCCAAATGTTATTGCTCTTGAAAAAAACTTGAAAGCACCACAGTAAGATTAATTGGAAACAAGTGAATAGGGGTTTCACGCGCCCTCTGTGGACATTACAATTGAGTACTTAGAAATGGGTATCATACCGCTGCATCTATCAGGTTTTGGATCCCTTGTGAATCGCCTTGGAGATAATAACAGTTGATAGCAGTTACACACTGCAGGTTATTGTCTATTGGTTTCAGTCTGTATTTTTATTTAACACCATTTCCCAAGTACTTGAAACAAAGCAACTTCTGAAACTGGGCCCAACAAAAAACATATATAACTGGTCAGTGTCAACTGCAATTTCCACTGGCGAAGACAGCAGGCATATTTTAAGATGTGAGCGTTATTTGCAAGAAATTATCCGGAAGGTAAATCAATATGACATGTCATAGGCAGAAAAACAGCTGGCGGGCACGGCTTTTCAGAAGGCCCCAAATGATTAGCAAAGGAGGAAACTAAAATGTGCAGAACATAACCTGGTAGTGTAGTTTCAGGGGGTGGTTCTTTTAGTTTTCTCAACGAGTGTAGCTTGCACGAAAAATGAAATGGAGAACATAAGAAAAGCATTCTAACGCAAGTATGAGGAAGGGAAGACCTGTTTAAATACAAACAAATTGTGTGTAAGTGGGAGCTAGCAGCTCATGCTTGCTTATAACACAATCCGCATAAAACGAGGGACAGAATCGGAATGAAAGTAGAGGGGCAGAACGCGCGTTTTACATTTCGTTTGAAGGCAGCCACATGTAGGGCTTGGAGCAGTAGTGCCGGGAGTGTACCTGAATAAACAGAAACTGCCTGGGACCTGAGCCCGGCGACTCCTTTTACCGCACTCTCTCCCACCTGATCAGCCGGCAGCTTTCAACATGTCACAGAACTATGCCCAGAGAAAGCAGAATGTGAAAGAAAAACAGGCAGGCTGCTTAAGAAAGGTTATGCACGCCTTCATGTTTAGCCATTTACGAGACTGGAGAAGTGCTGCCGCAGCATTAATCAGCTGTGATTAACAAAAACAGCTAATCCAGGGTACTGCGTACCAACAAATCACAGCTAGGAAGCGAATCAAAGCGCACACATGCACAATCACGGGAGCACTTCTCATATTCTAGATTGGGACACAGTCACTGAAGCACTTACAACCTAGGTTGCACTTAGGCATAGCGGTTTATTATAAAATGGCGTGGGACAGCCACTTTTCTCCCCAACAAAAGTGGGAACCCTTTCTGTATACACAGTCTATTCCTTTGAACTGAAAACAATTCCTATGTTTGAGATATCGTCATCACGGTTCAGGATTACAATACAAGCACAATGAACTGAACGATCTGAGTTGGGGATTGATGGATCGTTTGCTGATACAACGACCAGTGGTAAAGCAAACAGGTTTGCGTGCGTATAGTTTAAGCACGGAGACTACATATCTCACACACATACACACAACACAGCTTGCTGAGGCAAGCCATCCTTACACAAAGAGCACAGTCGCTACTCACTCAAACAAGTACTCCACAAGCATCACCACCGGTGTCAGTCCACAAACCTCAGACACTCAAACACACAATCAAACCACAAATCAACACCAGGACAAAAACAAAAGGCAGCCCACAGACTGTACTCAAACCAAACCAATTGTAAATCATATTTACAAACAAAAGAGCTCTCAGAAGCAGTCCAGAGACTGCACCATGACAAGTAAACAGCCCAGAGACTGTTCCATGTTCAAGAAGAGAGGCTCTGGCTCCAGACCTTTTCAAAAATACACTGAATTACCAGATGGTCTGGCAGAGGGTTCGCAAACACTCTGTGTCTTTACCAAATCATACTTATTCCAGAAGGCATGTCTATTACAGAGGTCCGCAGACCCACCCAAAACAAGATAGGGTAAAACCCCCAAGCCTTTGCAAGAAGAGACCGAATTACCAGTTAGCCTGGCGGAACACTCAAGAGCGCTCGGTATCACCACTTATGAATTTAACTAAATGCAGGCATGTTCTTTCAAGTATACCCATTCAAACAAACATCATAAGAAGAAAAATCCCCACATTACCTGCCTTTATTTATTGCAATAAATAAACAAACAAACAAAACCAGAATCTTGGCCAAGCAAATCCAAAATCAAGAGTGCCGCTTCAGCGACCTTACCAAACAAAAGTCTCCAGCCTCCAACTGCCAATCTCTTGGTTGACCCAATGGTCACTGCAAAAACATGCGCCAAAGGAAATCTCAGTCGGGACCGGCCACCACCCGGAGGGTCAGATCAGGAAAAACTAAAAAGTCACTTCGGTCTGTAAAGACAAGGGTCTCCTCATGCAGGGTACCTCCTCAGCAATATTTCATTCCTCCGTCAAGACCACTCCTTCGGGCGGCCGCGTCTCCGATGAGCCCCACGAGTCGGGTGCCAAACTGTGGAAATGAGCCTTTTTAGGGGCCCACCAGTGCAGGGGTTCACCCTCATCTGTCCACGGGTCCTTAAATCAACAAAGAAGAGATTGGCACTGAAGCTGGAATTCAAAAATAACAACTGTATTCACTCATGAGTGAGACCACTTCCATACAACACCCTCAAGTGTTCCAGGAGGTAGTGACTTGAATACACAGACCATGAATCTTTTATACTGAGTTTGTTGCAGAGTAAGCATGGAGACCCAAATAGAAGGTACAGTTCTTCACAGAAATTGTTATCGACAAACATGGGCAGATGGTTATCACTTAGTCAGCGAAGTGGGAGGGGAAACAGACCTGCTTACATCAGTAAGACATGATGGACAGTTACATTTTCAAACAGGTGCATTCTAGCAGCTACAGGCCTCTCTGAGCTCATATATTGCTTGAGCTTAGAAGAGGAGGAGTTAACTAAAGCTGATGACTCAAGCAGACTAGAAAGGCAAGCAACAGTGAAGACGGAAGAATCACATGGCTAACAAAATGTATGCCTCAACCAAGATGGCTTCAGCTCATGCTAACAGCTATTATCTTCGATTTCCACACCACTTTCCCCAAATTGTGGTTCATTTATTTGGGCAGCCTCTGCTTCTGTAAACCAACCTTTCAGCCTGCATTCACCAGTCCATGTTTGCCTTTCACTACTACAGAGTCGGAGAGGAAGTAGCCCTCCACATCCTAGCTACATTGCATTTTTTGCCACCATAAAGCCCAGCATCACCCAGATGTGATCTTTACTATTCAGGTCTGTTTCATCTCAAATATTCAATAGGCACCACTTTGCCGATTTTGTCATAGCCCCCCTGCACATATCTATAATACAGGTTGTCACTGCCTCACAATAATTCTGGAGCTTTGGGCAGTCCGACAGCTTATGAAAAACTTTGCCCCTCTGACCACATTCTCTGGGGAACATCGCCAATTCAGCCCTGCCCATTTTAACCATTGTTGAGCAAGCATAATAGGACCTGTGCAAAACCTTTAGTTGTATAAGTCGAAAACGGGAGCATATAGCTACCTATCTAGGGGATTGCAATTGCCTCATGTATTTTTCATCATCGAAATTCCCCATGTCAGACACCCAGCCGTCCTGGAGGCGAGTGAAGAGTTCAGGGGAGTTGGAGGTGGGGGGAGGGAAGAGGTCGTGGCCAAGCAACATGGCCGATGTGACACATCCTTGAGGAGTTCCCGACGTCCCTCCGTCAACCTACAATATCCTGCGCCACAACCGCCTCCCAAATGCCCCCAAATGATAGAGCCTCCTAGTGGGATGCAGTTGGAGGAGCTCACCCAGCAGCCAGTGTGAGCGCCTGTCGGCTACAGGGGTTCGAGCCGCGTGGATGCTGGCCTGCTGCACAGTCTAGGAAGAGATCACCGGGCCAGCCTGCGGGTAGGAGCCCTGCGTGGTGCTGCCAGGACTCGGGAGATCGGAGACAGAGTTGCCTTCCTTCCATCACTGCTTACAGAATCCTCATCTCTCCAAGTGCGAGAGTATTGTTGTGTTCAGCTCATATTCTCATTAGTTCCTTTCGAGTCACTTCTACTTCCTGTGTTTTGCTGCTCCTCTAGCTGCCTCCTCTCTGTTCTCTTTCTACTCCCACAGTTTGACTTTAATCAAATTCCGGAGTTTTGACTTGCTTTCCTCGTCTCTCTCTGTTCTCTCCCTCACACCCCCACAGAAAAGCTTGCATAAATGGGCAAATATGTGAATGATTACACGTGATGGATGGAAGTGACTGGATTGGTGTGGATAAACGAACAAATTGAAGCTTGAGAGTGTAAGTGGGCAGATGAGGGTGACTAAATGATGGGAGGTGATGGACGATGGATATCAACATGAATGGGTAAATTTAAAGTGAATGAGTGAGGACAAAAAGGAAGGAATGAATGACTTGGTGTACTGGTGGGTGGATTGACAGATGGATAGACGCATGAGGATCCAGAGAGAGAGTTGCTGTATAGCTGGGTAGTTAAACGCTAGAGGCTGGGTGGATAAATTGATGCATGTGGGCAAATAAATGCATGGGTGTGGACAGATGAATGCTTGCGGCTGAATTGCTGTGAATGTATGATGGCATTAGTGTACGGATGAACGGAATTAGATGGATGGCTGAATAGCATTTACCTTATACGAACAGTTCACATTATGCCAACTAAACACATCAAAAAACATTTGCGCCATGGCTAGTTAATGTATAACAACCAGTTTCCTCTCTTCCCTTTTACCATCTACTTTACAGTTTCTATCATATCCTTATTTCCTCCACACACCGTGTACAACATTTGCATTTACATCAGCTTTACGATGCCCAGTTAGTATGCCAGGTTCTGTCTCCATTACAACTACTTCATACATAATTGCCTGGTTTCGACGTGTCCATTTAGCACATGCTATGCGGTTTCCAAAAAGCTAGGTTAGCACATCATGGGCATAGTCCATCCTGTACAACATTTGCATTTACATCAGCTTTACGATGCCCAGTTAGTATGCCAGGTTCTGTCTCCATTACAACTACTTCATACATAATTGCCTGGTTTCGACGTGTCCATTTAGCACATGCTATGCGGTTTCCAAAAAGCTAGGTTAGCACATCATGGGCATAGCCCATCCTTATCAGTTGACAAATAGAGTTGAATTCCCAGAGAGCCAAGTTAACACATCATTGTTCATGACAAGCTATACACCACTTCACAAATAACCTTCATTATGGCCAAGCAGGCAAGCACTGCAAGTTTCTATAATGCAGTGTCAGCACTGCCCTGCTGTAACCCTATTCCCCTGCCACTGAACCTCTCACCTTATGCTGCGAGCCATATGTGAGGGAGATGACAAACCCTGTGATGGCGGAGGCAGGACAGGACGGCGTGGCTTCATCCTGTGGCCTATTTCTCTGAAACAGAGTGCCATTTATCACCCAGGAGCAACTGCTTCCCAGCACAGTCACCTACTGAGACCTTAATTTTTACTATGAGAAAAGGCCTGAAGAGACCATGCAGGTCATGATCATTCCTGGAGCTCTGCTGAGCTGCTTCTGCAAAATTAATATTATAGTAGCAGTTCAGCACTTTCCTGTCTCAAAGTCATCCTCAAAATTCTGCCACTAGCTTAGACTAACTTGGGCAGCAAGTATATATGAAGTCAGCACAAGTGGAAACCAAGAGCTGCTATCTAGCAGAGCGAAAACTGTCCTCAGGTGCAGGGTAGCATGAGGGCTACCGGATAATAACAAGCATTCCGCAGCTCTATGACTGTAAGGAGCTGCCCAGCTTCTGAGCTGAGGAGTGCTGGATCCAGAGTCTGCCTAAAAATAAGTCTGCGAAAGTCCAGAGGAGGATGAAGGAGAAACATATAGGTGACATCTCTCACATGTAAATTGATAGGTATAGATCAGTCTACTGGGAGTTTATATGCAAAGTGCAACCACTCAGAGCATATCGAAAGTGCAAGCCTGAATTCTTCCTCAGTTAATACTAGTGGGTGAAGCAATCCTCATTCCTTTCTGTAACTGCACACCGTCTTTCACCTGCGCTCTCGACTCCCAGTGGAGGCAGCCATCACCTCTCCCGTACCAGGACCGGATCTTAGATCCATGGAATCGAAGACTGACACCCTCTTCTCTTCTACAGAGCTAAATCAATGGGGAGAGGGTGTGACCATATGGTGTCAACCAAGGCAATAGAAACTCAACACCTACATTCTGGGGAGTATGTAGACCATGCCCATACACCCTTTTCAGCAATCAACTCCCATTACAACTCCTTGACTCCTCTCTTGCATCAATTACTATGCATTAGCATAAACCTCCTTGCTGTAGTCTCTCTTTAGGCAGAACTAAAGCACGGATTAACTTTAGACAGTAACACGAAAACCTGCTCCGCTAAATCATGTTCGATTTGAATTCCAGTTGCGATGACCACGCATACTACCCATTTCAAATGTTCAAAGGATTGCAAACAGGATTAGTTATGCTACAAACCTAAAAGTAAACTAACATCTCACCGGTACATATTTGATTTTCCATTTCTATCCGGCTGATTATCTTTGGAAACACTAAATCTCTGACACAAAGCAATGTCACAGAATCCTGAGCACAAGGGAACCCGATATTAGGACACGTTTTGTTTTAAAGATTCATCTCTACAGCAAACATACTCATTTTGTGAAACCCAAGAACCTCTGATGCCGTGCACCCAACCCACAAAATGCCAAGAATCGCTTCTTTCCACTCTGCTGTGTACTTAAAAGGCCTCCTGCAGAGCCTGATCCAAAGTGACTAAAGCAACGCAAGCAAACAAGTCAATGAAGAAGAAACATTACAATGCAAAACCATCAAGGAACACAAACCGAGAGCATACTACGTAAAATAAAGGTACCACGTTTACAGTATTTCTATTAATATACACATATACGTGTGTGTGTATGTCTGAAGCTTTGTTAATACTAGTGCGAATTACACGTGACAAGTTGAATGATAAAAATCAGGTGAGTTACTTTGTGTCTAGTTAACAGATAATGAAATGCCTATGCGCCGAGATCCCCTACTTCGCCAAGCACTTTTGCTCCATGTTTTAATTTAACATGCGCAAGTATTTTAAGGGAGCCAACTAAATATTCGGATTATCAACAATTTAAGGTTAATCTTGTTACACTTAAATCCCGTAGATTGGGAACAACGTTAACAACCAGCACGAGAGCGTCTGTTATTCGCAGCAGCTGTTTTTCAAGTTAATCTTTTGTGCTCAGTGGATCAACAATTGACGCAAGGGCACACATTGCGTGCTAAAATATAGCGCTAAATGACGGATATGAATTTTGTGTAATTACGTGTAAATTTGCATAATTTTCAAAAATAAATCACCGTCATTACACGCAAGCAAATTGACCCCACCTCTAATAATCACCACATTGCCCAAGCTATTCTAAACTGTTTTTTGGCCCTGGGTCAGTAATGGGTCATTATATGGGGTGGTCACCTCACTGCTAGGCATCACGGAAACCCTATGTCAAAGTCCTGTGTTTTCTGGGTGTTGTACTATTTGTTTGCTTTCGTTTAACCAATGTTACTAACAGCTCATGTGTTCATGAAGATATGGAGTGCGGTGGGCAAGGTAAACACCTGACTACTGACACACATTTCCTTGGCAGCAGTCAATGCGGCAAATTCAACATTACTACCCTATAACCAACCTTATACAGCTATGCTAATCTTCAAACACAAATTAAACACTTTTAGCCAGTGTAGGAATAAAAAAGTTTTTCGAATAGTTAGGGAGGGTCACGGATAAGAGGTGCATAGCTCAGGCTCCCAGACGACACCGCACTGCATGCTGCTTCGGAAATGAGCGAAATTGCCCTACACAATACGGCATACTGCTGAAGGCTTGTGGGCAAATGTTACAATATGCTAGAGGCTGCTAAAACATCCGAGGCGGTGAGGAAGAGGACGCGCGGCCACATGGTCGAGGAACTCAAGATGGCAGCCACAGTTACATAAACATAACCAAACAAGTACGGCTGCGATAAGTGGTTCACTCACCCAAAAAAGAAGAGCACCGGGCCAGGGTGAGGACCCAGTAGGGAAGCTGGAGGCATTAGACTGGTGATTTGAGGAGCAAGTCCCCCCCCACAGAGTAGGAACAGTGACTTAGCGGATCAGAAGCCTGGAGGGCCATCTGGGGCTGTGAACCGGATAGAGCGCAAACCCTGAAGGTACCTCACAATGGGAAGGGGAGCTGCACGAAGCTAAATAGCAGTGTTATCTTAACAGTGGAATCCCGGCTTGTCCCAGCTTCTTGCCTTCCATGGATGCCAGCTTCCACTGCATTCTCTCACAGGGAATGCATCCCTCTGCTCCTATACACTCCATAGGTCTTTTGAGTTCTTCTCCATTGACCTCTATTCCAACAATAGATAAGGACTTTTTTCTGAATATTTTTTATAAAGTTATAGTGGATTATGTGTCACCCTCAGTTTCTTGGTTTCAAAAATGCATGTTCCTCTTTTTTGAACTCTTTGAAAAGCTACTCTCCTATCAAGCAGTGTCTCAATGAAAAGGGGGCCACATTAGGAACGACATCTGTCACTGGCGTAAACCCTTCACCCAAATTTGAATGAGGACAGTACAGTGGATTAGGGCAAATAACAAAACACAAGTGAAGGAAGATAGGCAAAAAAGCTATACCAGGCTAAGTGGTAATAACAAATGAGGCCTATTTAGCCTAGCAGCATCAGACCATTTGAAATGCGGAAAAGTGACCCAGGACTTCAAAACTGCATCAAAATAGAACAAGGGGAAGGTACGGACGTCATTAATAGAGCTTGGAAAATCAGAAGGAATGCTCCTATTCATATTTAGAAATGGATGTGCATGGCTGTCTTCAGCCAGCATTAAACCGCAACCTTGAAAAACTTTGCTTGCAACCAAAACATCTAACAAGAGGTGGAGAAAATAACTGAATAAACCGCAGGAACCACTAAACAATCTTCAGATAGGAGCTCTAAGAGAACCACATTATAGTGAGCAACAATGAGGAGGCACTCAAAAATGAAAAAAGACGATGAGGCTGGAGTCAAATATAGGAGCAAGCGGCCACCTGAGAACTCTGCTACAACCTCCAACCCGAAGCCTGTGGGAAATGAGAAAGAGGACATGCTGGTTGTCACACTGGTGTCTATTAGATCCACTTGATAAACATTGAAGAGGAAGATTGATACTTTGGCAAAAGACCTGTGATTGTTATGGGCGCACAGGGGAAAATGACGCAGCACGATAGCAAAGCAGAGATCATGAAAGCTGGTTTGAAGCCATCCTCTGAAGAACACCACAAAAATTGATAGATCTCACTGAACTGGTCACGTTCTTAGAATAACGAGCCGGGGATTCTGAAGGCCATGCTAGAATAAACAGCATTTGGGTGGTTGGCCTCCCAGGCAAGATCTACTTTCCAGAAACAGTGGCTAGTGCAAGAGGTTGCCCCAAGGGCTATCAACGTTTTATGTGCTAGAAAGAGCTCACACAGTGCCAGCATTGCCGTCCCGGCTACAAGCCACCCCCAGCCCTGCAGTGGAAAGGCTCCTACACTATAGAAATGGAGGCCGTTTGTAGCAGAAGCCTCGTTAGAAAGGTCATCTTAGTGTTGAAAACAATAGTCATGATATTCCCTGATTTCTCAGCCACTGCCCAGCAGCAATGAGCCTCCTTAACCTTAGTCAAGGTAGACGCTGTGATTTGGGGTGAAATATACTTCTATGTTCGTAGCCGAGCTGCAAATCAAAACAAAGGAATATAATGATGCCCTTGAAGAGAGCTTTAAGCCTAAGCTCTGGTGGCAACACAAAAAACAAATTCAGATAGAAAAACATACATTCAGTCATATTTGTACGACAGTATTCTTTTTGTTTGGATATAGTAGTTAAAAGACACAATTAGATGCTCCACAATGCAGCGCAGTACAAATGAGTAGTGACAAGAGTGATTATTGGTGCGCATGTGACATAAAAACAGCAAATAACACACTGTCGAGTGATTGGCGGAATAATTTAGACAACAGAAAACTGTTCGTGAATGCTCGGTTCTTAAATCCACAAATGGCCCTAACCAGACCAGATGGAAATGCGAACCCACTATTGCAAGACTCCTGAATATAAACTGCTTGTTCTATACATGACTAGAGAGTGCATACTGGAGAAAGTTTCCATCAATGTACTAAACTAAATCAATGTCTCTGGTAATACAGATGTGAGAAGACGGTGGATTGTAACATAATGTATTAAATGCACTGCTAATGATTGGAGGTGTAATTCAAAGTTATAAAACTTTTCTTTAAAAAACATACACAGACAACATCCATCCGTCCCCTGCCTAGAGAAAGGCAATAAGGGCCACTTTCGATCTAAACCACCTCAAAAATTACAAGTGAGGGGCGCAAAATGTAATCCATCTATAATGGTGGCATTATCCATCGTTGTCATGATTGCCAGCAATGGCAATGAATAGTTCCTCTACAAGAGGCAGAGCCCCTAGTCTGTCCAAATAGAAATGTGGGTCCTCATTCACAAATAATTTGTGGAAATTCCGGACTAAGGCGCACCCCAGGATTGAGACCAGGGATGTGTGTAATTTGTGTAATCTGCTGTAGTTTAAGTATGCAAAATTACAGCAAAAATGGCGTGGAATTATGCTGAATAGTGCAAAATGCACATCTGACGTTCCGGGGAAAATTAAACTCGAAAATTTAAGTAAATTTCAGTTGCTTGTGTTCAAAACACTGCCACTTGCATTCAGATTTTTCATTTTGCACTGAAAAAGTACCTGAACGGCCTGCTCGGGTGAAAAAATCTACCTGAAATGTTTGTTGACTGCCGACATTAGAGGAACTGTTCTGAACGTTCAAAATACTGCAGCTCAAAAGTTACCCAACAATCTGCTTGGGTTAAAAAAAATCTAACTGTAATGCTGTTCATGTTAAAAAAAATTACTCTAACGGTACATTTGTTTTACAATTTCTTTCTGAAATTGTGTTATGTGGCGCAGTGGCATAATCTTGCTAATTTTGCGTAAATTTTGCTACTCAAAGTAATCAAAATTACACCAATTATTACAGCATAGTTACAATTTTCCTCAGGCCTCAATGAGACAACTAATCACAGAAAATGTTTGTGACTATGGCCCATAAAGTGGACCAAACAGAGTTATACAGGTTGGCTTCAGTAGACGAGGCATGCAGTTATGGAAAGTAAATTGAAGAGAAAGCTCTCCATTCAGGCATAATGCTCCCTACATCTAGGGAGCTCTTAATTACCTCTTGACCCAATGGAACTTGATGTACGATACAGAATGCGCCGAGGGCTTTAACTTGCTGGTACACTTGGCAGGGGTGAAGGCAAGATGAAAAGAGTTTATTCGCAAAAGATCCTTCACGGTTCAAACAGTAATAGGTTTTTAGGGCTTGTTTATTATTGCCTGACCAAAGACAAATTCAAGTCCCTACAGTCGGCAGCATGCCAGACAAGGGGAGAAACGAAGCAGCAGGCGGATCAAATTATGCTTGACAGATTGTTAGCAAAAAAAAATATTGCACATTGTCAATATTGATTTCTGCATGTGCCAATGTCACAAGGTAACTCACAGGTGTCTTCCTCAACTCGTGATTCTGCATTATCCTAGAAGAAAGGCCTATCAGAACAGGGAAGTGACGAGATGTTCTCTATTGAGGATCATTTTGTAGCTCTTGTACTGCCATCTAAAGGAGGGTTGGCCGCTAGGATGTCCACACGAGCAGAGTTGAGACCAATGTGGTTAAAGGGTACATTACCAATAATCAATTGCTCATGTTGAGAAACGATAGGGAGGGACACAGAATTCTCTCCTTCTCCTTGGATTGTAGGGCACCTTCTAAAGGATGAAGATGCGTTTGCTCTGCCGAAGGAGCACGATGTTTAAGACACAGAACTGGTAGGATAGGCGTCTCCCCTAGAATTACTCCACCTCAGTAGTTAAAGATGTTGCAGAGGACTTTTTGACCGAGTTCCTACTTGCAGAAGGCATGGTTCTACCTATAGAGGATGTCTGCTAATCAAGATAACTTAGGTTTAGCTCACAAAGCTGAGTTCAGGCTAACTCAATTACTACACTATGTAGTTGTCCAGGAGGTGAGAGAACTGGCAAGTAGAAAGAAGACATAATTGAAAATTATGTTTTCCAGTAGACAAAGACAAAAGGCCATTCCAAGGCTCTATTGCCACATAAGTAATTATTAATGGGCACATAAACAAAAGTATGCAATACATTGGAAAAGAGACTTGGTGGAAGAACTACTTAAAAACATGAGCTAAAAATATAGGCCAAGGCAATCAGATCATCCATTTGTGTACAAAACAAGGAAAGTGTATATAAGATCATGACAAGATTACTGATCTGCTCACTGTAAGTGTTGAACGTACCACTTGGGGTACTAGTTGAGTGTCTTATTTGCTGATAACCATTGACAATGTGGGATGGGATGTACCTCATCGTTGGAGGGGCGGCTCTTTGTAAGTGGGATGCCAGAGCGTGGCTTATGCTCCGGAAAATGCACAGATGACGCATGCATACGAGATGTAACTGTTCACTATTGTTATCTGATGCTCAATAAAGATATTTAAAAAAAAAAAAAAAAAAAAGAAGATCATGACAAGATGGTATCTGACCCCAACAAGAATGACAGCCAAGCTTAGAATTCCAAATAAATGCTGGACACAATTGTGGTGAAAGGAAATTTATTCCATATGTGGTGGCCTTGTCAGGAATATCATCATACTTCAGCCCTTAACACTGCTTTTTGGGGACCCAGATGAAGACAATATATCTCTATTATCTATGCTAATGGGAAAATAAATCTCCCATTTACTTTTAGCGGCAAGACTGGCGATTGCTCAAGAGAAGAAGATCCAGATTACATGCCATCATACATGATACACTACACAGGTTTGAAAAGGTATGGCTGCCCCTCAAAACACATATGCAGAGAAATCAAATATTGGAGATAGATCCAACCACGATGTCGGTCTGATATGCTGCTCCGTTCTCTAGTGTTTGATATGTCCTCGTCTCCAGATTGTGGTAATCATTGTCTGAACTAACAGGAATATCCTGAAAATGACCAATGAACTCTGACAAACCTAAACAAAAAGAACTCAATAACTCTAAAAATGCAGACCTGTGCTGTTGAATAATGCTGAAATGAAAAAAGGTATGTATAATGATGGCCAAAGGGGCTGTTGAGAGGGTGACAGCACCAGCGGTAGGATGTGATGGTTATTCCCCCTACTTCTGGGGCCCAAGAAGGACAGAGTTCTTCACCCATCCAATTTTAGACCTGCAACTTCTCAAACCCCTCTTCCAGAACAAGAAATTCAAAATGCTCACCATGGCCCAGGTCTTATCTGCCCTCAATCCTGGAGAAAAATTCCATATGCCTGTTCTGCTTTCCCCATCAGAGCTACCTGCAGTTTGTGGTGGGACAGGAGCATTTTCAGTCTGCTGTGCTTCCCTTTGGTCTGTTGAGTTTTGTATATATATTTCTTTCTGTCCATCCCTTTCCAGTTCTACTTTGTTATTTTACCAGGTACCTATCTATTAGGCCCTAATATATATCCATTGAACCGGTCTTAGTTTCGCTTCTAATAGCTATGTTATTTACCCCGCACACACCGGTTCTTTATTGTTCTCTTGGGGTCCCCCTCTCGTAATTGGTCTTCCCTTTGGTCTCAACAGTGCACCCCAGGTGTTCACGAAAGTGGTGGCAGTGGTAGCACTACAAATTCAGACGATAGGGGTGCAGGACTTCCCGCACCTCAGCAGATGAAAGTGGGCTCGCCCCATGCACTCGTCAATCACTTCCATACTACGGCAAAGTTCCCGTCATCTTTGGGGCTCCTATCAACATGTCGAAGTCACACAGACTCAGACACTCCCCATCATCTGAGCCATTCTGTACATGGTTCAATTTCTTGCTTTTCCCCTGTGAAAGAGATTATAGGGCAGGCTTCTCCAATGAGTAGCTTGTGAGCTACTGGTAGCTGTCCAGCTATCTGTAAGTAGCTCTCCGGTGTGCAGCCAAGTCTGCTAAATTAGAAGCTTTTGTTGGCTAAAGTAATATATTGAAACCAAACTTAAAAAACGTGTATTTGTGACTAAATGTGTGTATTGAGAAAATACCTCTCGTCTAGGACATTCAGGCTATGATCCCAAATTTCAGTCTTCGTCCTGGATTTTAGTGAAATTGACTCTGACTCTGCTGGGCCTGATGGCCTCCTGCATCCTGCTGGTCTAGCACACCAGGTTGCATATGTGGGGGCTGTAGTGGGATCTAAAGTGCCAGTAGGTCCAACATCAACATCTTCAACTATGCTCAGATTTCAGAGAAGACTACGAATGACCAGCAGTGGTGGTGGTTGCCAGATCACAACTAGGCCAGGCGCGGACCCCTATCTATCTCGGAGTCTTCACTTTTTTGATGTGCAATCCGTTCAAGTCGTTTCACAGCTGTCCCCTAAAGCTCCCCACTATTAAGTATGCATTCCTTGTCACCATCACCATACACTACCTTCTTCCCAGACAAACTGTTTCTGCGGACGTCAGCATAATTTCTACCAAAAGTTGTGATGTCATTACATGTCAGTCAAACTATCACTGTTCTGGAATTCTATGCTCCATCTCTCCCTTCTAAGGGGAAAGAGAGGATCCATTGCTTGGATCCCAAAAGAGTGTTTAGATTTTACAATTAACGTACCAAGGCACAAGAGGTGGAGGATTAGCTGTTTATGGGGTTCTCTGAAGCAAAAAAACAGCACGGCAGTGCAGTAGGAAACCAAGTCACACTGGATTGTGCTCTGTATTAAGATCTGCTATGCACTGGCCAAAAAGGAGCCTCCATTAGGACTGCATGCTCATTCTACCAGGGCCAACTGCTACCACTGCGCTAGCATGTAGTCCCTGCCCTAGACATTTGCCAGGGAGCTACGTGGACGTCCCTCCATACATTCATGGAGCACTATTGTCTGAACAGTAAGGTTCGCCGAAAGGGACATTTTGCACGCTTGGTCCTGCAGGACTTTCTGATCGGAGTCACCCACACGTGTGAATCCCAACTGGTGGAGACAGGCTTAACCTCAGAGATCAAAACTCTTGAGCATCCTGAACAGTCTTCCCCCTTCCGACACAAACACCAGTTGGCCCTGTTACGAGGCCAGTTACATACCCACAGAAAGAACAAAGGAGAAATGGCCTTGATTGCTTTAAAACAGCGTTACTACAAAGGGGGGGACAAAGTGGGAGCACTCCTTAGCACATAAATTACGCAAACAGCATGTCCGCACAAAGAGCTAAGATTAAGACCAACACTGGTGGCTTGCCCACTATTAAACAGACAAAGCAACATGCCTTCTATGACTTTTATCATGCTCTTTACTCAGAGGACAAGGCCCCTTGTACACTCAGACTCCTATCTTGGCTCTTATATTTGAGACCCTATTGACCCAACACACGCTGAACTCCTGGAGGCCCCTAAAATTCTTGCTGATCTGCAGAGCGCTCTAAAAGACATGCCTACAGGGAAAATGCCTGGACCGGAAGGGCTTCCGGTTGCATTCTATCGAGTCTTTCTCCCTCTTATATAGAACCGCCTCCTCTGGCTTTTTAATTACTTCTCCTCTGAATCTGGCTTTACCCCAACGATGGCGGAAGCGGATATTGCCCACATCCCTAAGCCTGGCAAGGACCCATCTTAGTATGCTTCCTATCGCCCCATTGCACTTTTAAACACAGATGCTAAGCTTTACACCTAGATCCTGGCAAACTGCCTGGAAGCATATCTCCCTGGCTTAATTGATTCCGACCAGGTTGGCTTCATCAGTAATCAGCAAGGGGCGGATAACATCCATCTTGTCACCCATCAAGTGGAGGAATCCCATCACCATGAAATTTCCTCCTGCCTTCTCTCGCTTGATGCGGAGAAGGCTACTGACCGGGTCAGCTGGACATTCCTCAGAGCGGTACTTGGGAAAATTGGTCTTGAGCCAGGCATGATATCTTACATCATGGCTTCCCATCATGCCCCTACTGCTGTCATTCGAGTGAATGGTCTTCACACCAGACCACTATATCTAATAAGAGGTACTTCGCAGGAATGCCTCCTCTCGTCTCTATTGTTTGCCTTAGCGGTAGAACCCCTAGCTAACACTATATGGCAGACAGACTCCATCGTTGACATCGCCTTGGCAGTCGTGCCCATTAATTGAGTATGTTTGCAGACAATGTTTTGCTTACTCTCACCCAGCCCATGTCTTCCCTCCCGGCGGTAGTCCTTGCTCTGATGGCCTTTGAAAGGGCCTTCGGCTTCAGGGTCAACATGTCGAAGTCCCAAGCCTTAAATCTCACAATATCCAAACAGGAGCTCCGCGCCATACAGGCTCTCGCCCCCTTTCAATGGGCCCCACATGACATCCGATATTTAGGTCTCAAGCTGACCCCTATCCTATGGACTTGGACGAGAGCTAATTAGGCACTATATTGAAAATCTATATTGGATGACCTTCGTCGATGGCAGCCCTTGCATGTGTCTTGGCTTGGATGGCTTAACCTCATCAAGATGTCCATCCTGCCCAGTATTCTATACTTCTTCCAAACACTTCCAACCTCCATTCCACACGAGGATATCCTACACCTCCAGCGAGACATTCACGCATCCATATGTGAGGGAGGAGGCCCAGATTCTGAAACTCTGTTCTGATGCTCTCTAAGGATCGGGGCCAGGCATGTCCCAATCTCCTGGAATACTATTGGGAAGCACATCTTCACTTTATATCCGAGTGTGTGCTGAGGGAGAGCGAGAAGCAATGGT
Organism: Triturus cristatus; assembly: GCF_964204655.1. Lineage (NCBI taxonomy): Eukaryota > Metazoa > Chordata > Amphibia > Caudata > Salamandridae > Triturus > Triturus cristatus. The sequence continues at coordinate 584,458,618 of NC_140591.1, read as the reverse complement.
TCCATATGGATCAGGCTGTAGCTTGCAGGCCTCTCTGGGACCTCGCTTGGCTCCCTAAACATGCGCGACCACGGAGTGCCTACCTTGCGAACCCCACCAGGACCGTCTTTGAGATCTGGGACAACATTGTGCTTAAACTTGGATTTACCATGTTCCCCCTCTCCTAATACCCCCTTGGCCCACAACCCAGAGTTCACTCCAGTGCTAGAGCCTCACTCATTCCATAGCTGGGAGGCAGGAGATTGTCGCACATTGTGTGATCTTTTCACCGCACCTCTATCAAAACATTTAATCACTGTAAACAGGAATTCCACCTATCCGAAACATCTTGACTGCAAAACTGTCAGTTGCGCCACTGGGCACTGCACCCTGATGTATTCCATTGACATGGTTGCAGACTGGGAGAATGAGTTCACCCCACCTACAGCCCACTCCAAGATGTCCTTGCACACGTCAAAATACTGGCAGCACTCCGTTTCCCAGCTACTGGTCCTTTCCGGAGGGTTGATGTGGACAAAATGGACACCCCATTGGAGACTGAATAACGGTGCTTGCAACGGGTACTCAGACGCTTCGCCAGCCAAGTGTACCAGTTTATCATAATGCAACTGTCACTTTTTTTTGTTCCAAATGAAGAAGTCTCTTGATCTAGCCATCTCGCTCTAGCAAGAATGTTCATGCATCAGTGGGGATTTGTGTAAACTAGCAGTAGTATCAAAAAGAGCATCTCTCTTAAAGGAGTTCCTGATATTGTGGTAAGGAGGACAGAGAGCCATGCAAAATTCATTAGGACTTCTACTACTCTGTTGAGGAATGGGGACAAGGCTTTGGTTTTCCCCTGAAGAATCTACCCTTTTTCTAGGAAGGTACGGTCAAGGAACGGAATACAGCTGTCAGAGAATTTATTGGAGCATAAGGTGGCCCTGAATTTGTAAGGCCTGGGCAAAGTAAAAATGCAGGAAACACAACACTGAGAGTTAATATTGTCAAAAACAATTTCAGCACCAGAAAGAGAAAGAACGAAATGGACATGATTGGCAGCATGGCCCGGTGACGTTTGGAGGGAGTACACTGTGAGGGGATGGCAGTTATAGTAAACAACTAAACTGTATTTCCCCTTATAAGGGTTGTTTTTGCCTGTTAATTTCACAGGAAAACAGCCTATGAACTCTCCTGAAGGCAACAGTGCTCAAAGCATAATCAATCTCTTTAGAGAGAGGAAAGCTAGTTGAGAACCTTGAGTAGAAAGTCTTCAGAAGAAAGGCAGCTGGTAAGAGATGTGACTAGCAGATCTCTGAAGCAGAGGACTGAACTCGAGACTCTGTAGTGTGCTTATACCCCAAAATTGGTGCAGAAGTGAGGGGGTCTAGGTCTCAGAAAGGACTTTGGTGTCTCTCATAATTTCCATTTAATGTATTTTGGCCCTTATGTCAAGAATTGTAGTCTGTGTAACAATTACCCATATCTGTGGAGAGGTTCTTCAGTTGGTGCAACCACCAGCTCAACAGACTGTCTAAATATACGACAACTGTCTTAGGATTACGAGTTGTGATATCACGTGTGAACAGGTCCTTTGATGTGTATAATTCTCTGAGTGGGGGAAGACCTGTTCTCTGCCCCTATAGCTCCTTATTGTGTTACATCCTGTTCTTCAACCTTAATACTGCTGTTGCATACTATTTTCATATCTGGGTGCATCATTTGTGATCTGAGGATTTGATGTTCTTTGAGGTACTGATTATCCCTGTAGAATGCATGACTCATCATGACAGTGTCACATACTCCTAATCCAGTGCTGCAAAAGTGCCAGAGTTACCTCGCAGCAAACCTATACCAGGAGGCGGACAGGAGAGGTGGTCTTCGCAAAGGTGGGAGTCTCTTGGTGCCTGCAGTACTTGTTGCACTGCTTGTGGTTCTAGCTAGTTAAGACTGCAACAGAACACTGGAGGAGGCCAGCATTTTTCATTTCTTGCAATTCAGTCCTTCAGTCACGGCTCAGAAATATTCCTCTTCACAACAGATCGTGCATGGGGCAGGAAGTAGACTAAACTTCACAGGGAAGAGGAGCAATAGGCAGATGTATGGGCAATGTAAATGCAGGACAGCAAAACTGTGTGTTCATCGAAGGAATCAGGTCCTACTTCCCAAGCAAAAAATTCTCAGGATCACCACAGCAGATAGACTTCGTCACTGGATGTGTGCCAAGAGAATTACTCGGTGTAATGTGACAGACCTATAACAACTAGGAGAGAGTTGCAGGATACCTTTATGGCCAGATGAGAAGGAAAATGGAGTATCTGGATCAAGCGAGAATGTAGTTGCAGAGGGGGCTTGTCTCTCAAACTACAAGACTGCCGGAAGCCCATCACTAAATCTGAACTCGATCTGGCTGAAGCAAGTTGTCAAGTACTACTTTACTAAACGCAATTCTTCAAGGATCTGAACATATACTTGAAAGGCACAACCTCCAATGGGACAATCTGTCTTAGCACTTAAGAATTGTTTTCTTCCTGTCCTCCACCAAGAAATCCTTTTCCATTCTCATCATACATACATTTACTTCAACCTTCTATTAAAGCAGATTCACAAGTGCTTCCAGGGAAAGAATAGTCATGAAAAAAGTAAAACCAAAACAGAAAATATTATGGTCAAAATATTTTGCCTACAAAATATAGATTTGGTTTGAGTGAGTCTAACTTTTGCTAAACTTGAGGCAATTATGAAAGTCCCACAAACTATGCCATAGCCAAACAAAATGTAGAACGACTATAGAAATAAATGTTCAAAACACTTCAAATTTAGGCTAAAATCAGTGCATGGATGCCTACTCATACAAAAGTGGGCAAACTAATACTAGCTGAATTAAAACCCCTGTGTGTTTTTCCCAACCAAAATATTTAAATCGTTTGTTCAGGTCACTAAATCACTGTAGCACTGTAATGTAGTTTTAATTTAGGAATTTAGAAATTTGAAACCTGAAGTGAGGAGAAAAGGCTGACTCTGCTCACGTTGACCTTTCAATGCAAGACATGTTGGTAATGCATGTCCTAATATCATCAAGGTAAGGACCACCATTTTGAGATATGAAATCATGTTTAATTGAGCACAGAGGTTAGAACTGTTGCCCTGGTAACCTAAATTAGGGTGGTGAGGGACAAGAAAAAAATGGAAGATAAAACTACAATTTGATAATAGCCACTACTTACAAACACAAATTTATTTCAATAAAAATAATGCTTGGAAAATATTTACACTTGATTGGAGAATGCATGATGTCAACATCCCACTTCACTACATTATTTAATAGGCTGTATAAATAGTTGACATTTTAAGGGGCGCCAATCACAATTGTATTTTTTAACAAAAAAAAAAAGAAACAAATATAGAAAAGTAGGTATAAATGTTAACAGTTTGACAGCCTGCAGCTATCATCCTCTTGGCATACCTCTAGTTTTTTCTGGTACTTCTCACATTCCAGCTGACACTGCATGAGGTTCCTGGCAGTTTCTTCTTCCACCATATGGGCACGTTCAGCCTCAAAGGCTTTCAGTTTTGAATGATGTAGAAGTTCAGACACCTTGCTTTCTGTAGTGAGTTGAAGTTGTCTGAACCTGAAATGACAGACAAAGGGGTGGTAAGCACAAAGGAACAACAGGACTTTCTAAAACGGGGAAACACCTGATTAAGATAAGTCAGGGATACTGCCAAAATTAATAAAATCAATGTGACGTAATATTTTAGCAACCTGAATGATGTGTGGTCGTGAAGCTTCTGAAACAAACCCACCAATAAAAAGCAAGTATTGCTTTCCACTCAAACATCAAAAAGAGCCTCGTTCCTCAACTACATCGTGCGGTCTAGTCTTCTTCAAAACCTACCCTTGAATAATTTTATAATTTGACTGGAGGCAAGAATTTATGCTTCTAATTTTCCAACTGATCAACATCAGTTACAAACGAAAACAATCTTGGACTATAAAAACACTACATTTCACAAGACACCAGGGGAAGTGAACTACAAAACAACATGCAACTCAACATCCAATCAGCATATCCAATCGCCACTACAGTTCTTCTGCCATCTTATTGAGCTTTTTGTCCATTAAGTAAAAAGTTACAAGACAGCATGATGATACCCGCCTTCACACTCTGTCTCACACATCCCTCACAGGCCCCTTGTAGGTACACAGCAGATCACAGCACATCACACATCCCCAATAGCTACCCGCACCAAACATCACAGACATCTCCGGTAATTATTCATGCCTCCCACCTCTCTGAACATGCTTGCAGATTCCTTCTTAAGAGTTTTCTTGCATGCTTTTTTTTTTTTTAGTTTCCAACAAGTCTTTATTAACACAAAGAAGCAATACAGGTACAGTCGCCCTCCGGGCCTATCACAACACAGGGGGGGAGCTCCTCGTGCAGGCAGATGAGATCACTCTTACACGGCCATTTAGCCGACATCCCGGAGGACCGGCGGCGTTGCCACATTCAATACGTTAGTAGCACCCAAGCAGTGTCCCAGCTGCAGATAGGACCATGGAAGATCTCCCGCCCTAGGATAGTGTGGCGGTAGAACTTGTGACCACACAAGCACCCACTAAAGCTCGCACCGCTGGCCTAGCCCCTGAAAGCTCCAACCGTATCCCTACCCCCCCCCCCCTCCCACCCCACCCATCACACACGCACCGCCTTACCCCCATGTCTCTGTAACGTTACCCGCATCAGCCGTCCCGCCATCCTGGCGTACCCAGACAAAGTGCCCTCCCGCAGTCGGTCTACATTCCTCCTGGCAGCACACTCACCCCTAATGTGGTCCCGTCGGGAACATGACCCAGTCAAACCAGTAATTCGTCCGTCGGCACTCTCCGCATGCAGCGCTCTCTACCATTCTGTACTACTGAGTGCCTCCTGGGCGCCCCTCCCCGGCTTCCCGGCCATGCTCAGCATCCCCAGCCGCTGTCACACCTCCACTGGGTTCTACATTCTGTGTCCCCCCCTTACTATCCACAGCAGAGTCTCCGGACTTCAACGACGCTCTATACAGCCCCCAAAAATTCTTGGGGCGGCTTTTAGGTGGTAGTAGTTCACTATATATCTCCGCCTGCGTACTACAATACAACAGGTCGCTGGCCCATCGCTTCGTAGTGGGCAGAGGTCCTCTCATCCAGCAAATCGCCACCACTCTCCTGGCTATCAGCAGGGCAATGTCCGCCAGGCGACGCAACGCCGGTCGGAGGGGTCGAGAGTACCCCAGCAACGCCAAAGCGGGGCTAGGAGGAATCCCCACCTCCAGTATCTTACTGAGCTCTCTGAACACCCCCGCCCAGAACCTGGCGACCCCCGGACAGCTCCAGGCCATATGCATGAAATCCGCCTCCGGATGGTGGCAGCGCTCGCACTCCGCAGATGGGCGCAGCCCATACCTATGTAATCGCTGCGGGGTATAATATACACGCTGCAAGAATTTAAAATGCACCAATCTGTGCCGGCCGTTCAAGAAGACCGTCTTGGTGCTGGCGCAGCAGTACTTCCACATATCGTCTGTGATCTCCATGTCAAGGTCCGTCTGCCATGCAGTTCTCACCGCTTCGCAACGGTACGGTATACACTGATCCCCCAGTTTTTTGAGCGTCGTGACCAGCTTGGCAGACGCCGCAGTCTTTATTACATAAGTGAGTTCCAGAACCTCCGGGGGCTCCGCCATTCCCGGCCCCAATATGGTAGAGAGCGCACCCCGCACTCTGTGGAACTGAAAACGCTGTAGTGGCGTGGGAGCCGGCGGCGCCGATCCGAGCTGGTCCCACGTCCTGGCCACCCCGTTAACGAATAGGTCCTCCATCCGCGAAATGCCCAGAGCGCTCAGCGCCTGTATCACACCCTTTTCTCTCAGCGGGGAAAGCCACACCGCCCACGCCACCGGTAACAACAGGGAGTACAAAATCGCGCAGCCCCGGGCCTTCGCCAACTCCCACCAGGCGTGCGTCGTGGCCTTAAGAGAGTCAAGGCTGCCCATCCTACGATCTACCTGCTGAAAGGCAATAGCCGGTAAGGGGAGCGGGTCTGCGAACAGTTTCTCCAGGATCACATGAGGGACCCCCGGATCAGCATGAATCCACGTATGCAGATGCGCCGCCTGCGCTATTCTGTAGTACCGTTCCAGGTCCGGAGCCCCCAGTCCCCCCTGTTCGTACGGCAGCGTCAACACCTCCCACCGGACTCTGGGCTGCTTGCCCCCCCAGGCTAGGGTAGCAAGCGTTTGGTTGAGCTGCTTGAAAAAGGCCTTAGATAGCACAACCGGGATATTATTGAACAGGAACAGGAACCGCGGCAAGACCACCATTTTCATGATGGCTATTCTGCCCAGCAACGTCAGGGGGAGCCTATTCCACGTCTCCACATCCTCAACTAACTTGGCGTATGCCACTCCGTAGTTTTCCCGAAGGAGCACCTCCGGGTCCCTGTGTAGCTGAATCCCCAGGTACCGTATCGAGTCAGTGGTCCACTGCAGGGGGTACTCCATGGGAAACGGCTGCGTCACCGGCGACAAAGGGAACGCCAACGACTTACTCCAGTTAACCCGAAGGCCAGATAGCGCCCCAAACCTGACCACCTCCCTGAGAATGGAAGGGAGATTCACCTCCGGGTCCCTGACATACAGTAACGTGTCGTCGGCATAGGTTGAGATGCCGATCTTATAAGTGGGAAAGCTGATGCCCTCGTGTCTATGGTATTCCCTGATAGCGCAAGCCAAGGGCTCCGCCACCAGGGCGTATAGGAGAGGAGAAAGGGGGCAACCCTGCCTAGTTCCCCTGCCGATGTCGAATGCGCCCGTGACCAGATCCCCAATCCGCAGCCTAGCAGTGGGGCGATAGTACAAAGCACCCAACATCTGCAGGAAGGGCTCACCCAGCCCAAACTTACGGAGTACACGCACCATGAATGGCCACTCTACGGAGTCAAATGCTTTTTCCATGTCCAGGAAAAGCGCCAGAGCCTTGCAATCCGGACGTACATGTTGCATGGCACCCAGTACCGTACGGATGTTATATGTGAGGTTCCTCGATGGAATAAAGCCTGCCTGCTCTGGGGCCACCAGCTCCGGCACCAATAGTGCCAGGCGCGTGGCCAAGATCTTAGCATACAGCTTAGCGTCTACGTTAAGCAATGAAAGGGGCCGGTACGACCCACATACGTTAGGGGGTCTCCCGGGTTTCAGGACCGTAACCAGAAGTGCCTCTCTCATGGTATCCGGCATACACCCCTCCTGGCATATCTCATCGAAAAGCGTGATCAGGTGGGGTAGAAGAACGTCCTGGAATGCTTTGTAGAAGGCCACCGTCAACCCATCCGCGCCTGGCGCACCACTCGACCGCATGCCCCCCAGTGCCTCCCGTATCTCATCTTGTTGTATAGGCAGCATCAAAAACTCCCTCTGCGAGTTCGACAAGAAGGGCATTTTGATGTAGCTGAGGTAATCATCTATTTCCTCCTCCATCCGTGACGACTTAGAGGAGTAGAGGTCTGCATAAAACGCTCTGAATTCAGCCACAATCTCCTCTTGGTCCGTGAGCACTGCGCCTGCAGGGGCGACCAGCTCCTCCACTACCAGGGGCTGTCTGCGATTACGCAGTAACTTTGCCAGCAAGGAGCCCGGGCGCTCACCCTCCCCATATGTGCGAGCGGTTGCGTACTTGCCCATATGTTGCACCTCTCTGTCCGCTTCGCTGTTGTATTCCGAGACCAAGTCACGAATCCTAGCTTCGACCCCGGCTGCCGGGGATCGCAGTAGCTGCCTTTCAAGCTGCGTCAACTGCGTTTCAATGGTCCGCATTCGCTGTCGGATGCACTTAAGGACACTAGAGTGCTTGGACATAGCTATGCCGCGTATGTACGCCTTGAAGGAATCCCAAAGCGTGTGGAAACTCTGTACCAAGCCCAGGTTCTTATCAAAGAAAGATTCTATGTCTTCCGCCAGATCACCCCTGAAGACCTCGTCCAGCAACGAGTAAGGCAGCAGGCGCCAGGTGAACGGCGGTATCCGCCTAATCGGAGAGTCCAAGATTAGGAGAAGGGGGGAGTGATCCGAAAGCGTGCGGGGGAGCACTATGCACCCCTTAAACACCGCCAGTAGTGAACGCGACACCAACCAGTAATCGATTCTAGTGTGCACGTCGTGGTGCGCGGAGTAGTGCGTGAAGCCGCCCTTCCCCGAGTGACCGTGTCTCCAGGCATCAAGCAGATCAAGCCTAGTCATCTCCGCCTGCATATGCGCGGCCGCAGACGCCGGGCGCCTCCCCAACCCCGATGAGCAGTCCAGCGATGGGTTGAATATAAAATTGAAGTCGCCCCCCCACACCATTCTTGCATGCTCGTATTGCCTACAAAGTGCGGCCAGCGTACCGTAGAACTCTGGGTCGTCAAAATTGGGGCCGTACACGTTAACCACCACCAGGTCATGACCCTGCCCTGTACACCTAGCCAGTAAGTAACGTCCGTGTGTATCAGCCTCAAGCACCGTAAGCTTCAATTTGGAGGTCGGGTTCACCCACGTGACCACCCCCCGGGAGTGTGTTGTAAAGCCGGCCGCAACGCTATTGCCCGCCAAGCCGCGTGCAGAAAGCATTTTACTCCCTGGGGGAAGGTGTGTTTCCTGTATTAAGCCTAGGTCAATGTGGTGCCTGTGGAAATAGTTCAGCACTTTCCGGAGCTTACGGAAGTCATTCAGCCCTCGTACGTTCCACGTCAGCGCTCTTAGAGTGCCAGGATTGCCTTCACCACTCACCGCTTCAGGGGCAGCCATCGCAACATCCACTCAGTATTCGTGCCAACAGGAGGAATTTCACACATGAGAGCACCGACTGGGCCGCTCTCAGACCTCCAAATCCAGTATGCCAGAAACAAACCAATACACAGGTCTTGCGGTGCGTCGTGTACCCAACCTCCCCACTTTTCAAAACCCCCCCCAACTGCTTCCCCCCCACCCACAGCCGACCTCCCCCAACCCGGCCAGGCAGGACCCCAATCCCACCCCCCACCCCTCAGAACCACAAACATCACTCAATAGCATTTCCCAAAGCAGCCCCAACTGGGGCCACCTAAAGCCGCAGCGCGGGGGCAGAGAGAACCAGGCGCCAGGTACTCCCAATTAGATAGCGCCTCCGGGTAGTAGCGTACTCTCCCCGCCTTGCCCTCGTGTACCACCCAACGTGTGCCGCCCCACCCGTACTACCCCCGGGGGACCGGGGAAGGACACAGATCACTCCCTCGAGGAACCAGGCCAGATGCTACAAAGCACAAGTCCGCTGGGGCCCCCCCCCGCCCGCCAGCCCCCCACCCGGGGAAACCCACGTCAGGGCCAGGGGAGCAAATAACATACCGCGTCCCGGGTGGGGGGGGGGGGGAAGGGTTCCCCAGGTCCCCAGGGATCAGACCACTCATGCCAGCCTCTGAGCGGGCTCAATGCATTGCCGCACCTTAAAACCAAGCCACAGGGCTCCCAGAACACTCACTTGCCCAATATATCAGAAAGGTCTCACCAGGAGGCTGCAGGAATGACTCCATGTACGGCCGCACCAAACTCAGCAAGGCGGGTAACCCCAAGGTCCCTTCCGCCGCCAGGCCATCAATCACCCCCCCGCCCGGTAAGCAAAAGCAATCCGCCCCGTCGTACCCAAAGTCCGACAGTCCATCTCGGGCTAGTCCTGCTCCTCCAGGCGGGAGGACTCCTCCGAGGTGTCATTTTGTCTCCGCTGACCGCTCCGCTGCTCCTTTGACCAGTCCTTCAAGGATCGATGCAGCTCCTTCGGATCAGTGAAAAAGTGGGAACGGCCCTGTCTGTTGATCCGCAGTCGCGCAGGGTAGAGCATCGCGTAGTCCAGGCCCAGTTCCCCAAGTTGTTTTTTATATGGAGCAAATTGTCTGCGCTCTTCCTGCACCTTGGCCGTGAAGTCGGGGAAAATTGATATGTCCATACCTTCAAATTGGAGCGTGCCCTTTTCTCTGGCCACCCGTAGGGCCACATCACGGTCTCTGTAATTCAACAGCTTTGCAATTATGGGCCTCGCTGGTGCCCCAGGTTTCGGGCGAGGCCCCAGCGAACGGTGCGCCCTTTCGACCACGAACATGGGAGAGAACACGTCCTCCCCCAACAGGGCACGCAGAAGCTTCTCCACAAAGAGTTCCATCCTCCCGGTCTGCGTCGTCTTCGCGACCCCCGTGATACGGATGTTCGATCTCCTCGAGCGTGCCTCCAAATCTTCCGCTTTGTCCTGAATGACCTGTAGTAGCCTGCTTATTTGCTTCCCATCAGCGTCCCACTCCGTTTGCGCGTCCTCCACGTGGGACACCCTTTTTTCCGCCATGTCGAGGCGCTCCGAGTTCTTATCTACACGCTCCGACATGCGATCCATTCGGTAGGTGAGCGCGTCCAGCTTGGCGTCGATTGCAGTGAGACTGCCCTGGAGGCCTTTCTCCATCGCCACCAGCATTTCTCGGATATCCACTTCCGCGGCGCCCCCCGTGGCAGAGCCGCCCGCCGCCGCCTCGGTCTTCTCCGCGGCCGGCCCCTTCGCCCTGCGGGGGTCGAAGGAAAGCTTGGGCTGTGTCTTATCGGTTTTCACCATGGCTGCCGTCCGGGTCAAGCACTCTCCCAGGTCCGGGCTCCTCCAACCGACACTAGGGGTTAACAGACCCCGGAACACCTCGTCAGCAACCCCGCAAGCGGGCCTCACCTCCCGGCCCAGGCCGGCGTCGTCAGGAGAGGTGATCCCAGCAGGCCGAACCCATCCATGTCAGAGTTCACCACAGCGGCAAACGCACCCGTCTCCGGCGCACTGTACCGCGACTGGGCCCGGCCCCTCCACCACCTCCGGGCACTTCTAATATGCGGGCGAATGCGCGCCCGAGAGGGCTATTGAGGGCTATTCCGGGCCTTCCGTGCCACCCGGGGCGCCCAGCAGTCTCGCCAGTGAAAGTCCTCCAGCAATGGGGGGGGGGGGGGAAAAGAGGGGCCAACGCGCCCACCACTCCTCCGGATCCCAGCACCAGGCGCCGTCTCCGCGCCCACCACTGCTCACTCCGCTCATCAAGGCCGCAGAGCAGCTCGCGTGTCACACGGGCCCCGGGACGCTCCAGGGGGGCCCCCCCCCGTCCGGGCGCCCCGCAGCCATCCTCAACAGGCGTCCCGCCCTCTGGTCCGACTCCACTGGCGCCTCAGGGCTCCGCCGCACCGCCGAACCCAGGACGTCCGTCCCAGCCCGTGCTCGGTCCAGGGGCCGCCGGTGCCAGGGTCTCAGGGTTTAGCACCGTCCATCGGAGCCGTCTGCTCCGCAGTTTCGCCTTCCGGCGAGGGGTCCAGAGGTAGGTCCGGGCAATCGGGACCACTTCCGATCTCGCTGCCGCACGTCGCGGCGCGCACGTCGGGGACGCCCCCAGGAGAGGCCGGGGACGCCGGGCCTGTCCGCGAGCCACAGCCTCGGCCCCTGCAGCAGCACACTCGGCCCCCTATCTAGTCGGGGGGCCCCACAGGCAGCACCGCTCCGAGGAGGGAGGATTCCCCCGTGTTCCCCACTAGGCAGCACCGTAGGGCAGGATCACTGGGCGGATCTTGTGAGGGTTACAGCGAGGAGCTCCGCACTCACGCGTCCGCCATCGCCGCCGGCTGGCTCTGCCCCTTTCTTGCATGCTTTTTAGGTATATCCAGACTACTGCAAGCAACTCTTTGGGCTACTTGGGCCCACCATCCGACAAAATAACTGGAAGCACTTCCACCAGCCATGGCAGACAACTCTTGTAGGTACCAGCTTTATAATCCAAAACAACTTTCTGTGAATTACAAACTCCTGGCACTTCACTCATCCCTTTTAAGTATTGACATGGCCATCCATACAACCTCAATAAGTGTTTGCACTATCCATCTCACAAATCACTGGCATGTACCCACTCATGCCAATAAAAACATTCCTGATAGGTTCCACACATCTGTCATTTCACATTTTCGTGGTCAGTGTGTGTTCGGAACAACTCGCAGTCCTCAAATAAGTTTCATGGTATCATAATATGTGACAAATACCTGTACCGTCATCCAACATATCTAGTAGGTATCCTCTCCTATTCCAAGCATCTCTGGTAGGTATCCTCTCCTATTCAGTGCACATCTTTGATTGGTACCAGCTCCTCCTGTCCCTCAAATCCTTAGTCAACCTTCAGATCTTCCATCTCAACATCTCTTGTCAGTACCCACACTCCACTCACAAATCTCTTGTAGATATTTGCTCCTTCCATCTTTGTATACGTGTAGCTCAGGCATCCTCATTACCGAGCAGGTGCACCTGGTACCTTGCTTATCTCAGACAGATACTTGCTGTCCCATACATTCCTGATTCTTACCTACTCCTACATTCACAGTATCCCTCTTGTGTGGAAGCTCACACATCTTTTTATCCCTATGAAGTACTTGCTCCTTCTATCCCACTAATACCCTGCTAGGTGTCCCTACCTATCTTGCCACAAATCCTGCAAGATAGAATAACCCTTTCAATGCTGATGCCCATGTGTTTGTACTCCGCATGTCATATATTTGAATCCTGCTCAGCTTTTCATCCTTCTGATGGAGAAAAGTGTATGCCATTAAACTGTCCACTCTAGAAATACCTTCTGTTTACAGCTCTTAAAAAAACAAAGTTGGCTAAGAGTTGGTTATTCACAAAGTGATCCATAACAGAATCTGTATGATCTTGTTGACAAATATTGAGTACCACCACAAATTCTGGCCTGTCTATAGACAGATGCTACAGCACTACAGTCTAATGGTTAAGCGAGAATCACGTTAGCCCAAACCCCTTATAAACACCCTCTTACTAATATCAAGGGAGAACCAGCTGAGTAAGTACTTTACAAATTTCCATTTACGTTTTACATGCCGGGTAGGCATTTGTATACATTATTTTACCTAACTCAGTGTAGAGTGCTATGTGTGTGGATAGGCACGTCTAGTGTGATTGTGACTGGAATTCTCAGTTTATGAGAGACTAGAAGGCTGGACCCAAATGTTTTGAGAGGGCATTGACAGGTAGGGCCGACTGTATCACAAACTTGTTCTTATTGAGGTTGACCACATGGTTACTAAACCTCTTCAGTTTGACACTGTACTAGGAAACGGCAAGAGTAGAGGCCATCTGTCAGCAATGAAGCTGAGGGACCAGTTATGTCTTACCTCATGTTTATTATGATCTTAAAAGCAGTGGTGGAGTCAGACACCAGACGGAAGAGCTGATATAGATAACATTAAAGACCACATTCACAAGAGAGTATGGGGAAACGTTTATGATCTAAACACGCATCAGTTAGCCAAAACAACTATATGTAACACACAAAGAGATGCAATCGGTCACGTACAAATAAGATGAACTTCTGGAACTTGTTTCTCAGGGAAATCTTTCCTATTTAGGATGAAGACCCTCCACTAACGCATGGATGGCATGCTTTATCAACAGACTCCTCCTCACACCATGAAAATCAATAAACGTCTCTGCGTAGACCAAAAAGGGGGCAACAGAAGGAGCTCTTTGGAGTGTTTTGATAAATCAAGTGATGTCCCTCTGAGAGCTAGGTGTGGATGGGGTATGTGCGAAGTGCTTGTGACACAAAAAATAAAGTAAAACTACCTCGTGGTGGACTAATAGCTTTAATTGATGTTCCAAATTGGCAGATTAAAACTCAGAGGGGAATTAAACCCTCAACCCAATTACAGCAATCAGGTCAAGATGTTTGTGCTCCTTCTAAGACCCTATCAGGACAAATATATTGGTTGGCACTGCCAAATAAAAGAGAAAAAACTCAAGAGAAAGAAGAAACGGATTTATAGTTCTAAAATCCGTCAATGTGGCCATTCACGTCCGTCTCCTGGTTCCCACTCCAGGAGACAGACGCAATAACGAAGATTTGGTAACTCGCCGTGAATAGGATTTAGGACGTGATTTTGTGTTTCCTTTTCAGCACAGTAATTATGGCACCAATGGGCCTTAGCAGAATTCTACATTAATTCCCTGACGCAAGTAGTGTGTGTGAGGAGGAATCCCCCACTACACGTTATAAGTGACATCGTTCTGTTTCTCTGTCATTTTGGAGCCTTTGAAGCCTATCAACATTTAAATCCACCATCCAGTCAAGGGTGGACTCTGGTGCCCCTTCCTTAGTCCTGAGGAAGACCCCGGCGTAAGGACCCAAACAGCCTACTTACCTTATGGGGTCAAAACGTCGACTACATCACTGCCATATGCCAGTTTGATCAATAGTGCTTGCTTCACTGTGATAGTGTATGGCAAACAATGTCCTTTTTACATGTCTCCATGATTATTTTGTAGCCGAGTGAAGCCGGCTCTAATTGTAATGTATTTGATGTCACTACCTTTCTCTCTCACTCCCCCAATCTTCACAAAGCGCACTTTACTATTTCCCCTTTCTGTCCCCCACCACGTGGGGCACTTGATATAATACGCTGTCCCAGATTTATTCTGATGCTCAATATGATTAAATAATATTAAAAGCTTTATAGTGTTGTGTAATTTGAATTAATGCCGGCTGGCATTTAATTACGTGTTTTTTGAATTGTAAGACTGGGACCACTTCCTTTCTGTACTGCATAATATCAAAGAGTCAATATAAGTGTTGCAATAAGTAGGGTACAGAGGATAGCAGAACTAACAGGGATGGGATTTGGCATCTGTGGATTTGCTGCCTTGTGAGTAATTCGAAATATATACTGAGTGAAATGGGCTGCCAAGAGGCAATGGAAGGGCTTGAAAGGTATTTTCTTCTTGGACAGCGGATCGTGGAATAATGTAAAAGATCAAGAATATTTTACACGTTTTCCGTGTTTAATAATTTAATTAAACAAGGCGAGCATTTTCAATGCAATAGGTCTCGCATTTGCGAGAATTTAAGCTATTGGAATTGTGCATGACAATGCCTTTTATTTATGTGTTTTTAAAACCAACACACATATAAAAGGCATTGTTATTTATAATGCCAACAGCTCAAGCTCTCGCAAATGTGACACCACTTTAATGGTGGCTGCGCCCCTTTCTTTAGACACTGCTTGCCATATTCAGGTTACAGTGAGCAGCGTCTAAAGAAAGGGGCGCGGTCAACATTAAAGTGAAAGCGTGGTATGGGACACTTTCACCCAGAAAATAAAAAATAAACAAAGGTTCTGTCTAAAGTTAAAGCGGACCGCGCTCGAAAATGAAATAAAAATGCACACCCGCTATAGTTAAACCAGGTCACGCTGGAAATTAAATAAATAAATAAGCAAGGCCGCTATAGTTAAAGTGGACCACGCTGCAAATTGAATAAACAAATAAGCGGGCCCGCTATAGTTAAAGCGAACAAGCAGCCATTACTATTAAAAATATTAGAGCGGGCGGCATGCTGCCGTGTAGGAAAACACGTTGTGGTTGGTATAGTGGAAGATCATTAAAGGAAATAGTGCTCACAGACTAGATAAAGCAGACCGTGTAAAAATAAAAGTAAAAGGTCCAGTCCTTATTGGAGGTTACAAATGCAGACAAGGCAGTACCATGGAGGGACTAATAATCCTATTTATCAAATCAAAAGCAATGATTTTGAAAGGACAGTAATAGGAGCAAATTGAAAAGATGGGCAGGAAATGGGTGGATCTTCTATTCCATACCTCAATTCAGCATGCTTCGCAGAGCAGCGCACGCGCTGCCCAGGCTCGACCTAAAAATTAGTAAATTGTTTTTGAAACAACATGAAAGCAAGCGTAGGCGTGGCTTTTTAAAAAGTTCCTGTGCAAACAGGTTATCTAAAGCTTTGCCCATCCACCAACCCCCACTTTGTAAATAGACTGGGTCAAAACAAGGAACTTAAAGGTTTAATAGGCGAGGGCTTTGGTGTATTTGGTATGCATGTTAATGCAATTACCAGCTAAAATGAATGTGAAAATTGCTTAGCATTAGCGACACGACCAAGATGTAATTAAGTTCATTTATCTGGCGAGGGGTATAATAAGCACAGGATGGATGAAAGGAAGATGGCGGTGTAAAGACTATAAGTATGAACTTCAGTTGTATTTACATTTTCCTTAAAATGCAAGCAGAATAAAATCAAACACTAAATTACTTATATATTTTATAGAGAAAAGAGATTATAAATCTTGAGTCGACGGACACGTTTTAACAGGCATGCCCTCGCCAGGTGGTGCTGCATGTGCCCGTTGGCAAGAACTGGATGTACAATATCATTTTTACAATTAGCCCAGATCAACCTGTTTTCTGTTGTTGTTTTTGGTTTGTTTGGAGCCAACGTGGGTGTTAGGAAACCTCTGATGCAAAATTCAAAGCTTCAAAGGTAATTGCTCAGTAGGTCCTTTTACCAAGATCGGGAGGTCACGCGTGCGGCACCTGGAGCTCTTTCTACCTGTATAATGCATGAACTGTGAAGACCGAATTCAGGCCGAACTGGAAAGGCATGGCTGTTCCAGCTGAGCAAACCTCAGGGTAATTTCATCAAAACAACAAGAGTACGGTATTGTTAACCCAGAATGTATGTGAGTGCTTGAAAACAGAAGGGTAAAACCACTGTGCAACGAGACCCTGTGGCAGAACCCCCAACATACAAGAGTCCTTCTAATCTATCTACTTCTTTTAGTCCATCTACTAACAACATTCTCAGGTCAATACAATCGGAACATTCTGATTCCCTGCTTCACAGTGTTGTTTCAAGGTCTTTACCTCTGATCAGAACCACTTACCTCGTATCCCTGATTCGGGAGGAATATAACACATAATTGTTTCAGTTTAATACAAACACTAAAATACTTTCTGATCCCAAAACACACACAGATAAGAATACACATCCATCGAGGGACATGCATTCTGTATTTTCAACTAAAGCCTGCTTATTATGATCTCTCGCTAAAACAGTTTAAGAACCAGCAAGATTGGTGAATACTTTTATTTTTGCACGCTTAGGCATGCAAACAGAACGCAGGAAAACCTCAAATAAGTCATTAAAATGTTGTTGTAACAGCAAAGTAAACAAATCGAAAGAGCACGGACTAGGTTTTGATTTCAAACGGCATGTCATGGTGCACTGGCAGTTTTACAAAATAATGACTCAATCCCATCACGAAAAGCTGCTGGGAACATTATTGGGAGAACGTAACTATCCTCAAGATCTCGCTGTCTTGATGGAAAGCTCATCCAAGCAGTTGCAAAGCATGTAAACACACGTAAACCAATGGCTGAAGTGGGCGGATCCAGAGCCCACTCTGTCCATATCATTCTCTGTGCATCTTATTAATATATCAATGACAAGAGCTCTTGCAATAGACAGCCAAAGTGGTCTGCAGCAAAAACAAAAAATTGAATATATTTTCTTTTTGGATTGTAGATTAACAAGCAGCACATCAGAACGTTTTCTTTCTTGTTATGTTACATGTTGTACTATGTAATGCAGGACACCCAACCTCAATTATTGCTACCCTGCCAGTTCTACCAAAAAACAACATATCTTCTTATTCAGTTTTCTAGAGTTGATGAGATTAAAGTTGACAGAGCTAAAAATGAAAAAAGTCTCTGCTGGTGGACGAGTAGAAACACAGTAGTACACCAGCACTGGGCACCTAGACGCTTACTATGTGCAGAGTTGAACAAGTCCCTGTTGACTATCGGCCTACCAACAAGACTTGATGTCAATAAGGTATACCCTGCCTTGAAAGGAGAAAAACATCAAATGCACCAATATGCCTAGGGTTCAGAAGCACAGTGAGAAGGTGTGCAGGGTCAGATAAGAACACTTCAAGCAGGTGCACTTAGATCCCAGACTACATAGTTTCTAGACATGCTCAGACTTACTAGTCCCACCATCTCTTGGTAGATCTCGGGAAAGTTTACCTTGGTAGAGGCATTGGCTTGTGGAGCATATAACATATTATGAAATGCTTTGAGGAATATTCTGTGTACCTTTGACTGTGCTGATACAACCCTTATCTTTGGAGGTCCAGTTGCCTGCATTTTGCCCAAGTATTCTTACCTTGGAATACAACTTTCTACAATCGAAATCTCTACCTTCACAGCAAAACGTGCACCCATTGCTCCGGCTGTGTTTCTCTACCGATGCGAGAGTCGGTCATCCGTTTTGCAAACACCACTTTTAAAGGTCATCCAGACCACAGTAATGTGGCCCCAACGTTTCTTCTTACGTCCAGTAGAAAACAACATAGCAACAACGTATCCTTGAAATGAAGGTCACTCCTGAAAACAAATCCGGAAACGGAGTTCAATATAAGCAACGACTGTGTAAATAGTGATCAAGGTATTAACTCCAGATAACGGTTGGCTTAATTGGAGTTGCCAGAAATATGGAATAATGCAAATAACGAAAAATGCACACCACTAGATGGTCAGCTGGTGGACAGGTTAAATTCAGAACAGACTCTCCGGCCCTTCTTCCCACCAACTCTCACTTTCTCTAGATAGAAAAGTTACGTATTTTGTATACTTTTACATTAGGGACCAGTCTTGTGGACGATAATATGTTGTGGAGCGTGTTACTGATTGGAAGCATCTTCATTCCATAAACAGCTTCTGCTCTGGGGCAGTTTTGTTGGCTCACAGTAAGACCACAATTCTATTAATAATCCACATTTGTAAAGCGCAAACAATCACCCGTAAGGGTCTCTAGGCGCTGGGGGCCATCGGGAAGATTAAGCAAGCTATTGCCCAGAGTCACAGGGTGCTGGACTGATCTGCCGCCGGCGATCGAACTGTGATCCCCAGATTCCGGCTTCAGTCGCCCTGGCCGCGGCACCACAACTCCTCCTACGAGTGAGGATGTGAACACTGGCCTTTCAGGAGTGCGCATTGTAACAACAAAGGTGGATCAACGTGAAAATGCCAGCCGTTCAGACTGGATTAGCTAAACTCGAGAGCAAGTCCTGTCTGAACCTTAGATTTCTTTTTTGTAAGTTAGTAACAAAATGTTTGCATTTGAAATAAAGATGACCTAATTCTGGCAAACTAGCCCAGTACATGTCCTACTCTGCCTGTCCTTATGAGTTGTGGTCACTACCTGGGGAACAACTTGGGGTCTACCAGCACTGGGATTAGGTTCAAGTCACCCCACATTTTATACGATGGAGGCTGCAGTAAGGCAGCAGGCTAAACGTCTCCATCCTCCATTCACGCCAAAAACAATAAATGGCAAAGCGAAAGTAGGGCAGGGAAAACTCAGAACCTGGAGGAATTCGTGTTATTCCTTCACACTACGGAGCTAGAGAAAGGTTCATTATCATCAACCAGAGCTTACATTAGTTTGGCGATTCCTGAAGACTCATCGAGATCACAACTTGATTTGTAGGGTAGAAAAAACAGTTCAAGTCAGAGCTCAAGTTTGTGCTGTCAAAGCAGAGAACCATTCTGCTATTGTCTCTTGTGGCAGGAATAAAGCACTCAAAAGTACAGCCATGCCCAACACTAACAGGAGAACTAGAATCACCAGCTTTCCATTTGTCCAGCGCAATGTAACGAGAATGAGCCGCGAGCTGTTCACCAAGGACCCATGCCTCAGCAGCTGGTAAACTGCAACCAGATGAAACCGTAGCAGATACTTCCTTGGCGCTCATTTCCATCTCTGGTACCTTAGAGAATGAATGAGTGAATGAACCTTCTAGAATTCAACCAGTGCCTTCTACATTACTTTGATGGGCAGTATGCTAGAAACAACCTAAAAATATGCGATAAGTAGGAAATCGAAATCAACAATTACTGTTAAGTAAAGTACCAAACGAATCATCCATCTAAATGTCACTAAATGAACTCCCGACATCAATCACAAGCAGAAACTGAGCTGGTACAATTATTATTAATATACATGGACGGCACAGAGAGGTGGGAATAAGCAGTCTGGGGCGGGTACTCACTTTTCAGCAAACAGCATTGACTTGCTTGTCCTCCCACCGTTTTTTAAACAGGAAGTTGTGCGACTGAGATGCATGACTGGTATATTTAAGTCTAGTCTTAATAACTAAGCACTTTCTAAATTTTTCACATTTTCAAGAATACACTCAGCAATTTAGTAACAAAAAAATTAATTAGGAGTCAATTTTGTCACCATAATCCCACTGAGAGGCGTGCATGCTTTCACTGATCGCAAATATGAATACACATTCCCAACAATATAATATACATGTGAAAATGTGCAATGCATACTCTCACTATGGATCTACACTTTGGCTGGAATATCATTTCAGGGTCACATGCTTTCACAGCAGGGATAGCCCAGCTTCTCAACCTGCAAATCGACACGCATTGATATCCTCTTTGAAATAACAAATATCACAATATGTAAAAAAAGCGCAGCACAGAGTAAATTAAAACCTTCAACACTGTGCTACAACCGGTGCTGGTCCAACCAAGAGCAACAAAACCATTTATAGCCTTTACCAACATACTAATAAACAAATAGGTTACAACAATACCGCTAATTATTTTAACTCCCAAAAGCAAATTTCGTTCAGGCAGGGTATTTATTTGCATTTCCGTTGCCAGGTCACAGCCACCACATACATCTGCCACACAGACAGAGAATGCAGAGCATTCATCTTTCATGTGCAATGAATGCACTCTATATATAAAGATGGAATGCCAGCCACGTCCCTCTTCCTCGTTAGATATTATATTAGGAAACGTGCGCTGACCTGGCACTCAGTTGTCTAACCGCTGCCACCACAGTGTGCATTACTGCGTGGGCACACAGTGGACGCACACTTGTGCCTAGAGTAGGATGAGGCGAAGCGTCACTAAATTACATTTCCTGTGTGCAGAAAATCATAGAATAGCTCAATCCTCGTCGCCACTGTGATAATGCTAATGCGTTCAAGTAAAGTGAGTTCTCACAATATTCTTAAGTGCAATCTTCACGACAAGCTGTGGAATATGCGTCCGGTCAGGCACAAAGCACCTTGGCTGCAGGTCGCAGTATGTTAATGTGTTTATGTTTATTTTCGACACTGTAGGGCGACGTCTGATGAACTTCCTAGCCCGCTTTACATGCCAGCTGTAGGCCGGCATCTGTCGTCCCTGGCTTCACAGACTACTCTCCAACGAATGCGAGCAATCTGTTTTCTGCTTGGTTAAAAAGCGACGGGTATGCCCAACAACTGTACTCCGGATCTGCGAGAATGCCAGCCATGCGTAGGGAGTAATTCAATGCATCCCCGCCGCGAATGTATCCCAGCCGCGAATGATCAAATAAGGCAAGCGATGCCCAGCAGGCCGCCCTATGACGACATCGCTGCTCTGCACGGGACGGGTAAGTGAGCGCAATAGCATCAGCTACGGATGGCCCATTGGTACATACTAGTTGCTATTGTGCAAACAGGCTTTTGAAAGATCATGCCTTGGTTGGTGCATCGGAAAGTAAAAGCCCTGCAAAGGCTTGGCCAGCAGGGGCCCTGCACACGGAGCATTCACTGGAGAGTACACAGACAACCATTAGGCACACACACGTTCCTGACACTGAGCTACAAATGGCCTCTGGGGATGTTCTAACCCTTCAGACCCCTCGAGTGTGTACCTGCCAGAGTGCACTTACAGCCATACACCTTCTCAAAAGCGGAGGCGAGGCAGAGAACTATCCCATATATATTACTAGGATCAGATCATATAATTGTCTAATTCCAGGCGTCAAATATTTGAGATACGTATATTTTCGCGTGCCATGTCGCACTCGTACAGTAAGAAAGCACAAACCGTGGAAAAACCAATAGAGCCGTTTATCTTGGTCAATGCTTGTGTTCACAGAGCTTTTGATATGTTTTTTCTAAAACTATATTGGAGCAACTGCTGGGGCTTCACCAAAACAAAAACAAATTGTCTAAAAGTAACATTTACTTTATTGTCTCAAAAAGCACTCCCAGCAGTCCTTGGCACAGAACTGAACTACTCAGTGTGTGGATGTGCTCCTTGCGAAAGAGATGAATGCTGCCGCGTGGAGTGAAATGAGCTCACGCTTGAAGTGGGCCGATCCACTGGCCTGTGCTATATCTGCTAGTGGACCACAAGAAACCGTGAATGACACAACAACAATATTATAGTAATAATGACAGTACGTGGCTAAAGCAAGACCTACAACAAATGAGTATCTCCCTGAGAGGTGCCAACTCCTGAAATAACAAGGTTGTGTGGGCTGAGCTGTAAGCATGACCCTTGACATCATCGGAGAGTCATTCCTGGAAATTATATTGTTTATGTGGTACTATGAAAACTAGTCTACAGATAGAAAAGGACCAGTTAAAATGATTATGGCACAACAACAAAGTTCTCAAGAAGTTAACTAATCTTCAGCGTATGGTTCCTTACTGCACCATTCGTAGTTATGATAAAGGGCGTAAATCATATGGTCGCAATGGAAAGTTATCCTTGTGACCGCTATGAGCGGACCACCTGTATTGAGCCACGTGCTTCCTTTGAAATGATAGAAAAAGAGCCTCAACCTGGCCTACCTGCTGCCTGAAAGCACTCTTTCTAGGTCTGGCGTTAGCCAAGACCTTTTGATTTTACTAAAATTATATGTATAATATACTTACCTAAAGGGGCTTTCAACCACCTCTCTTCATCCATTGGTCTTTTGTTGCGCCATTCACATTTTGGTTCCGCCCACTATAAACATACAGTGTGCCAATGGGCCAACCTACTTCATCCACTAGGATAACTGCACTTTGAGTGACTGCATTTTGCTCTTTCACAACGTGTGCATCCAGTGCATCACCACACAAGGTAGTTCCGTCAGTGCCTGTGTTTTTGTTTTCACTTTATTGTTCTGTGTTGCCTTTGTGTTTACAGTCTGATGTGATAGCAGGATGCTACCAGATATGAGCACATTCCAGCTTTATCAGTTCTTATCTCCTGTTAATGCTGTTGTAAATTCCTTTCCAGTAGCCTTTCTTCATCCGACTTCTGCTGTTTTACAGCATCCCAGATCGTGTCCATTTGTAAATGTTCTTTATAAAGTAATCCTCTTTTTAATATGCACGCAATGAAGTGCATTTATAACTGCACTCTTGTGTGTCATGCAGGTATGCATTTTAAATAAAGACTACATTTATACTTTTAAATTAATGTATCTGGTACGTCATGCTTATATGGCTTTCTAGTTTAATTCCAGTGCTCTTGGATGTCGTTGTTATATAGCCATTTAACTATTATATTACTAATAAAGTCTCTGCCACTTGTTCCAATTTTCTATCTTTGCAATCCTTTGTCGGTGTACCTACCTAGCTACTAGTTACCTATTTATCAGTCTTAGTGGTCTTTCTGTCTATCCATCTACCTGTCTGTCCCCCTACATGTCTATATATCTATGTGTTGGCTTGTCTAGCTACCCGTCTATGTGCCTGTTGGTCTGTTTACATGTCTTTCCATCTATCTATCTTTGCAGCTCTATCGCTACATCTGTCTGCATATCTGTCTGTATGTCTATCTATCTTTGCAGCTCTGTCGGTGTATCTGTCTGTTTATCTATCTATCTTTGCAACTCTATCTATCTATCTATCTATCTATCTATCTATCGATCTATCTTATTGCCTATCTACCTATATGTCTGTCTACTTACCTGTCAATTTATCTACCTGTTGGTCTGTCTACTCACCTGTCTATCTATCTACCTGTTGGTCTGTCTCCTTATCTGCCTATCTATTTATCAGTCTGTCTTTCTACCTATCTTCACAGCTCTATCAGTCTGCCTGACTGTTAATAAAGATTTACAAAAACATACCAAAAAAGAATTTGCAAAAACAAGATGCTGGAAATCAATGGCAGACCGATTGACTTTTTAAGGTCTGGTGTTAGCCCAGATGTTTTACTAAAATTACGAGTATAGCAGTTAGCTACAGGGGTTTTCAGTCAGACTTTCTATTAATCCGTTGTTTTATCATTCACATTTTTCTTCTACCTGCTCCAGCATGCGTTATAGCCCAGTGGTTCAGACCACTTCAACCACTGACCAACTTTACTGTGAGTTACGGCATGCTTCCGTTTCGCAAGTAGCACAACCACACACAAAGTAGTTCCCTTCAGTGCCAGCGGCTCTTATGGCAATTTGTGGTTTTTTGAAACCCCAAAAATATTTTGTCTTTAGACAACATATTTTTTTTTCCCTTTCTTTTTTTAGATTTTCGAGGGTCTAGCAGTTTCCCTAACAATAATGTTTAGCCATAACCCTCAGAAAACAAGAATTGCAGAGCCAGACCTATTGTATTTTTCAATGCTTGTTTATTGAAAGGTTTTAGCATTATACATATCGATTCAACATTTGTTTGACATGGATCTTACTTACAATAGCATCAGTTGTAGCTATACAGCTGTATTTTCTTTTGAGTGCTAAAGTTTAGACTGGTGAGGGAATGAGGAAATATATAGGGGTAAAAAGGAAAGATACATACAAAGTGTTTTATACAAAAAGTAGCTGAAAGGGATGAAGAAGAGACCTCTTAAAATCTGGTATGGAAGTCCTTTGGTGTGTACTTCATTACGCTACTGTACTTTCAGGAGCTGTACAGCGCTCTCAGATCAAGCAAAGAATCAGTGATTAACTGTACTAGCAGTACACCTGCCAAGTGACACCATCTTTCAGCTCCTGCCTCTTAGTCGACAGCTCATTGCATGCTGGGATTTTTGAGCGCTTATTCTCCAGGCAGTTGTCAAAATGGATATTCAGCATAGCATTCTGTGCTACAGTTTGGGGATAGTTCTCTGCTTGGAGTCATTCATATACTATACCACTGGGAGGGACAATGTGTCCACTGGAGGTGTATCTAGACTATTTCTGAGAGTGTCACTCAAGGTATTTCACAGAAGAGTTGGAAATGCCACATAAACATGAAAATGTCACAAAAAGGCAGACCGACACATAATTCCTGCGTCATCTCATTTAAACATGTATTTCCTGTAACCTACCTTAGCAGTTGTGGCATAAATGCATGGACAACGCACAATATGATGAGTGTCAGTTCAAAAAGCAGGACCTCAACGGGGAGGGAGGATAACGTTTTTAAAACTTCCTCACAGCTGACTGACTAGCTCCCAAATCACTGTTAACCCTTCCCTGCCTTCTCTTGATTATTTCTTCTGATTTACAGACCTCTGTCTAAAGACAGAGAATTCACCACATGTGCAAGGCTAGACACCCTGTCAGACGTTGCAGTGGGCACCTGATTCTTTGTCTGTGCTTTCGAAATCGATCTCTTCTAGGCGAAACCATTAGCTCAACTTAACTACTTATGCATACTAAGAGGACTGCATCCCTTGGAGTGTATAACTGATGACGTTTGTGTGGAATCTGCCACACCAGCACAAGCTGGATAATTCTCTTCCATCCTCTATCTGGAACCTGGCTTTTCCACCATTTATCAGAAACCAGGCCATCAGCTCTATCTTTGGGCCCACCCAATAGAAAGCATTGCCTCATTAGGGGGCCTCTACCGCGTGCCCCTGGTTATTCTTCTGCAGTCTTGATGTTGGGTTAGCAACGTCTGCTTTTTGAATACCCAATTCTTGTTTTTGAAGGTTGCCACACAGTGGACTTTATCTTCTCTACACCTTTACCCATCGCAATAAAAGGAAACCTCCCCATCCATCCTCTTTCATTGTTAAACTCCCTACTAGAGCATCAACTACTGTAAAAGTGACAAACAAGATGTCCTTCAGACAGTGGAACAAACAGCCTGTCGGTTCTAGATTCACATATATAGGCGGTCTCACCTCCTGAACAAATAAAAACAGCATAGCAACATAAAATTGGCTTACCGAACACCAAAAAAATAAAAATGATCTTCTTCAAAACACTAACGTAACTTAGGATCACGGCTCAATTAAGCAGATAAAAACAGACATGGCTACATTCAATAATGATGGAATAAATCAAACTAACTGGTCTTGAGTTTCTCAACCCAATCTTCTACAAATTGTCTGCCAAAACAGTAAAAGATGTCCCTAGTCCAACTGTATCTAGGATACCAAATATGCTACCATCATAGAATTCCACATCCCACAGTGCATCATCTTTAAAACCCCTCCTAACCATCCAATTTCAAGCTTGTTGTAACACCATCACTCATTATCTTGTTTCAAAATTTAAGATGCTGGAACAACACCCCAGGATGAAAATGCCAGCCATCCTCTTTGCTCAGACCAAGACAAAGTAGATACATCCACCAACGGACTACAGACGCTGGCCATTCTCAATTAACTCCTGGTCGCCAAATTTAATGAGTTAGTTATAACAAGCATTTGCAATGCAATAGTACTCACCTTTGGTACCCCATAAAAATTTAGTAATGCAGCATAGTGTGCGGCCCCAGAGCTTTCAGGGTGCTGAGTTGCTGATGAACAAGCAGTGTCCTGTGATTTTGGGCAAATCACTTAAAAAACAAGCAGCAAACACGGAGGTGTGGTGGGGGCAGGGTGAAGGAGTAGGAAGAGACGGCACATGGCGAGCAGGAAACAAGAAGCAATGGTTAAAATGAAAGTGGTGAGGGGTGGGGAGAGACAGCACATAATGTGACTTGAACAGCATTTGAGCTTATAAATGACTCCAATGGCAACATCTAAAAAAACAGCAATGAAACAGCATTAAACATACCGTGAAGGGCGTACAGTCAGACCTGCCGACTCTGGAGTTCGAGTCTCGGCATCAGCTCAACATACTGTGGTTTTGGGCATATCACTTAAAATACAAGCAGCGATCTTGATGGAGTGGTGGGGGTGGGGCCACTCCCTGGCCCCATTGAACCAGGCTAACTGGCCTGTCTGTCTTTGAAGGGTTAACAATTCCAATACTGCATCCTTCACTGGGATCTGGGTATTATTTCTCCATATTCTGATCCAAAACATTAGGGTTTTAAGGACAGCAAAATGTGTAATTGACTTGAGCCCTAGGTCAAGGCGTAATGGCAATATGGGTATGTTGGTTGGGAGATTGAGGATTACCCTTAAGAACTTATTTTCCGCTACCTCTAGCTGTTTCACGTTCTCCGGCCCCCGCAGTTCTGCCCCATAGAGGGTCGCACGTAGGCCTTTGGCCATATGTATTTCAAGTATGGGAGATATTGGGCGGAAAGCAGAACGTTTCACCCTCTTAGTTATTGCACAGTCCACATGTTGAAGCGCCAGCACACTCTTCTGAGTTTGAGGTGACCATGCTAATTTATTACTAATTCTAACTCCCAGATAGTTAATGACCCTGACCTGTTCTAGGAGTTGGGTACCCAGCATCACTTTTCCCTTGGTGGACTTATAAGAGTTGAAGACCATATATTTTGGTTTGGAGCACTTAAACGCAAGGCCCCGAAATCTGCATGCTTCTGCAAATTTATTTAAGACGTTCTGGATACCCATCGGAGTCTTAGAGATGAGCAATGTGTCATCTGCAAATAGCAGGGAGGGTATAAGGCTACCTGCTAATCTTGGTGGGTCGCCTCCACAATCATGCAGTTCTTTTATTAACCCATTTATGTACAGAGTAAAAAGGGTTGGGGCGAGCACACACACCTGATGGACCCCTTTGGAAATTACTATGCTGTTTGAAAGGCTGCCAACAGATTTCCACCTAACTTTGGCGTAATTATCATGATGTAGGCGAACCAATAGGTGGAGTAAATCACCTGGGAGTCCTAGCTCTCTAAGTGTGGCCCAGAGCTTATTATGGTCAACGGAATCGAAGGCCGTTTTAAGGTAATACAACGTATAGGTGACCCTTCTGGATCTTCACTTCCTTCCAGATGAGCAATAAAAATTCAAAAACTTGATCTAGAGTGCTCGTTGAAGACCTAAAGTCCGCCTGTAAGTGTGAGGTAGTGTTATTCTCGTCTATCCAGTTTTGGAGACATAGTAGAATTACTTTACAAAACACTTTTTGGGAAACATCTATTAGACTACTTAGTCGATAATATGAAGGGTCCCCTTTAGCTCCTTTTTTAAAAATGGGGATTATTTGAGCTCCTTTTCAGGTTGGGGAGATATCCCCACCAGTCTGAATGGCATTAAAGACCTTTTGGAGCAAAGGGCCCCATATATTAGGCTCTGTTTTATGCAGATCTCCTGGGAGCCTATCTAGGCCAGGAGCTTTCCCTATCTGAAGGAGGTTAATTGATGTTACTATTTCCTTTACGGTAAACCCTTCAACGTGTTCCTGTGTTGACGTTGTGGAACATTCCCCTGCTACTAACAATGTTCCCTTTTCTGAGTCAGGGGCCACACTACTATAAAGATTTTAAAGTATTCTTCCCAGACATATGGTTGAATGTGATAATCATCTTCGCTGACCTGCTTGGTTGAGCCATTGGAGAGAAGGTGGCAGAACAACTGGCTATCCTTTTGTTTAGAAGCCTCAGCCAATGTGCGCCAATTGTCAGCCTCCCAACATCTCTTTGCCTTATCCTGGGCCCTTTTGTACATCACCCTTCTACTTTTAATATCATCTTGTGTCCCCTGCTTTACTGCTGCCATTAGATTGGCCTTAGCTAAACTGCATTCTTCATTATATCACGGGGCAATATTTCGTTTAGACGTGTTAAAATTAAATGCTTTACTAAAATATTGTTTAATACTTTTGGTTAATTTTTGAAAGCTGGACATAATGAGGTCTACATCTTTTTGGTCTAGATCACCGAATACCATGAGGGTGTTAGCCGCTTCTTTCTTTTTTTAAGAGTCTCATAGCACACTTCTGATTTTAAGTGCTTTGGACACAAGGTTTTCCCACTTCCCAAACTAATGGTGCTCAATTTACCAATCGCCTATGGACGGAGGGCTAAGTTTACCTTGCAATATAGCTTACCATACATACAGTATTTATGTACAGTTCCTTGTCTTGTTAAAAAATTTTGAAAAATACTTTACTTATTTGTAAAACATATGTTGCTGATTACAATTGTTTTATTTGGATTGTTTTTCACTCCTTTATTATCGGTGTTTGTTGACTTTGCCATTATTTTTTTTGTCTAACAAATTAAGTGTTAAAAAATAGAAAATGCCACACAACGTTGAATTTTGTTTACAAAAGCACAACTTCAGATATTTACATTACAGTCTACCCAGGCCAGTCGACTCAATCAGTACCACGAGGTTGGATATGAAATGCTAAGGCTTTTATCAAATATTAGAACAGGGATTAAATATCCTAGGAAAAGCCCTGGCGTAGCAATGGAAACAAGGAAAATGAACTATTCCACCGTTGGGTAATACAAGACAACTATAACTGGAGAGCCCCTCACTTCCCTGAGCTCCGGTGCCAATGCACATGCCGTACTAATGAGAAATAATAGTCTCTACTGAGACCAACGTCGAGCTTAAAAAAATGATATTTCTTATACTGATGAACTAGAAGTGAATTTCCTAATGTTCGCTTGCACAGTTTTTCAGTCTTCTACCTTTTGTTTGATGCCTTAGAGCCACAGGCAACTGGATCACGTAAAATATTAACGCAACATTGTGTGACAGTGTACTTGTTCTTTGAACCTAAGGTTTATAGCTTCCACCATTGCCCTGCATGAACTTGTCCAAATACCTTTACAACATAGTGTTGTAAAGTACACTGTCTCAATCTTGACATTTCAATTACTCGAAGTTTACAGTGAATATATATGTGAATTTTTATAGGTCATAAAATACATGTCCCACTGAAGAAACCTTTAATAAATAATACACGGTAGTTAACTCTTTCCCCAACGCAAAAAAAATTAAAACTAAGAAGGAATCAGATACTTCAATAGTTTCCCAGTTAGTAAGGTGTCTTAAATATGCCCAAAAAGTACAAAATTAGCAAGGATTCCCAACATTATGTTCACAAGCTAAGATGGACTCGCAATGCAATTAGTGCTTTACAAAGTATACACACTTTAAAATAAAAATATGAATAGCCCCAGATTACATTACACTCTCAGCAAATATTAAAGAAAAGTGGGAAAAAGAACAGGCGATTAAATGTTACAATACAATGGGAATAATTGGTTAGCTCGCAGGATAGAGTAGTCTTAATATCGTTTCTCAAATGTTATTATTTGCACAGAAATACTTAAATCACAATTGTTTATGCAATGAGTGTGCATTTTGCTTATTACATTCATATTGATAGTTTTTAGGAAATTAACAAACTTTCCGGAGATTATTTGTTATGGAGGGTAGAATAGCAGCTACAAAAAAGTAGCTTATTTGAGAGGCAGTTTCATCAAATGATAAACATCAGTTACTTATTTGCACTGATTTCTCCCAGTGTAGGGAATCAGACCATGAGACTGTCAGGTAGAGTGTGGCCAGTCTTGTTGTGAACTTTGACTGTAGCAACTGTAGGATCTTAAAAGGCAAGCGAGTTTTACGAAGAGTAACTTTATCTCACCTTTGATAGATCGGCCTGAGCAATTCTGAGACAAATGTGTGAGGTGTTGTGTTAAAGACCATAAAAGGAAGAAAAACAAAGGGGGTTAAAACGTTAGGGGGTAAAAATAAAAGTCTCAATAGGACGCACTGGTGATAATGTTCATGCTTACATGGTGGCCGTGTTCTACAGGTTTCCAAAGTGTTCCTTGGCGAACCTTCGGCATCTAGACCACTGCATCAAAACAATACCTAGGCACACAGTGTGAGAGTTATATATGAGAACACACTTAAAGAGTAATGCTGTTAGAAATACACAATGCAAGGGCCGGGACCATGTCCAAGATAAAATGATAATAAAAGGTATAAGACAAATAAGATAAAGGAAAATAATAGGTAAATATTCATAACAACTGGGCCCAAAAAAGTCATCATTTGCAATGGGTTAAGTCTAGGAAGTCTCCAGATGCAGCATAGTCCATTGGTTATCATTAAAACGTTAGCTCCCTCTCACATAAGACTGTCCAAAATACAGTCCAGCAGGAATTATTCATTAAGGCATGAGTTGCTACTAACCCAGGTTCCCAAGCAGTTGCAACTCCGGTTCAAGGTTGTCAAAATTAAGTCTCAAAGGAGTCAAAGATTCTAACACGAAAGTCACTAAAAAAACGATCTGATTTATAAACAGAATAATTTGAGGCAATGCAGGATGATTTGGTTGCGTGTTAGTTCAGATTACAACAGATAGCCACAGAGGAGGCCAACAAAGCCTGGATGGCAGCCGAAGGCCAAATCTACAAATCTAGCCACAATATGGGGCATCTGATTTAGTGCTTAAGCATTAGAAAGGAAGCCTCTAGACATGTAGCTTCAATCAAACTCCAGATGAGAATTGGTTGTAAAAGACCCTTGTATTGCAAAGTCGCTTGCTGGTTATGAACTGTCACTTTATGGCACAATGGCAATGTGGGACATGAAAGAATTCAAGCAACACCTACCAATAAAGATACCCACTGACAGAGTAACATAACAAGCTCAGGTCACCTTGTTGAAGATCGCATTAATCTCTTAGCATGAGCTGAAAGCCATTTTGTACTTGGCAGCCATTTTAGTTAGCTATGTGCTGGACATTTGCGGTTTCCCTCTCCCAGAGTCTTGCACATGCGCAGATGTGCTTAGCTAGTAGAGTGCACCTGTTCCTAGTATAGAACTGTCAGGCTGTTCTAACTGATGTCAGCAACTTATTACTCCTCCTACTTGTTGACTGTGTAGTTTCTGTATGACCATCTATGTGCATAACTCTTCTCGTGTGTACTTGTACCGCCTTTTTCAGCCCCTGAGTGGGTATAAAAGGACCATGCTTCTTCTGTTCAGTGTGCTACTTCACTCAACACCGAAGGGTGCTGTGTGAATGTAGTTCCACCTCATGAGGTTTATTAAACTTTGTATTTTCTATTCCAGTTTCTGTGCCAACTTCTTCCGATTGGTCTGAGGACTCTGTGCAGAGAAGGGCGAACCCCTTGCACTGGTAGGCCTAGCTGAGGTCACCATCAACAACCTTTGAAGAACTGATGACTGGAGTTCTGGAGTTGTAGTAAGGCAAAATCCTTGGTCTAAACAGTTGCCTGCCGGAATTCTTCAAAATGCAGAGTAAAGAGACAGGTGTAAGAACTCAAGAGGAAATAAACAAACAGACGCTGTTCACAAAAAAAGCCCTCTCACAAACCCTATGGGAAGAAGTCATAGGTCATAATTGAGAGGCCCATGGTTTGAGGATTAGAGTTCCACATGTTATCTCAGTAATCAATATGCAATGAAAAACCCACACTAATGCCCCTGCCATTAGGTTATTACAGGTGGTCTTATGTAAATGGGTTAATGCTCGGCATGTGGACTAGACACAGTGCCCTATCTCTCTCTCACAAACCAGAAACGGTCCTCATTATGTTACCTATTGGCTTTGAAAAACATTTCATAGCCAGTTCCTGGAACATATCAACAAGTTTTATACACAGTCCACTGCTGGAATCACAGTAAATGGCATCTTGTGACATTCACCCGTGATGGGTAGGTGTACCAGACAGGGTTGACTTTGACACCTTTCTGCTTTCCCTAGTAATAAAGCTACTTGCAGAGTGGATATGGCAACATGTCCCGAGGAGGTATTTACAA
The DNA here is from genome assembly GCF_964204655.1 of Triturus cristatus. NCBI lineage: Eukaryota > Metazoa > Chordata > Amphibia > Caudata > Salamandridae > Triturus > Triturus cristatus. The sequence goes on along the minus strand of NC_140591.1, from coordinate 584,426,046 downwards.
TTGTGATCAAACATAGTGGAATCTCACTTTATCAAGATAACATGCTTCTATAGATCGGATGCTGGCGATGGAGGGTGCGCATATTGATGCACATAATGTATATGGCACTTAATATGGCCTAAATGTATATTGGACTAGAATGAAAGCGGACTGCAGCAAATCCCTGGTTCACATTACAAGTTTTGTTAACATTCAGCCAGGCCGTGGTCTTTGCCAACAACTATTGATACAAATGGGAAAGAATGGAAGACAAATGACCAGGAAAGGGTGAAGAGAATATGGGGATATCTGATCGCACTAAACTCTCCCTCTACAGTCGGACACGCACTAATGGCCTTGATGTTATTCAGTTCGATTGACACTTAATTCCAGAAACAATAATAGACCTTGGTCATGGGGTGTATCTCTAAAGCTTACCTAATAATTAATTATTATCACTGTGGTGGTTAATTACATGAAAATAACTAGCAACGAGCCTATGGTGTCATCAGAGGCCTAAGTACCCTAGGAGGAACTCCAATTACTGTTGGCTATAAATATTTACATCCTTTTGGCATCGGCGTGAAGGTTCTCCTTTAGAATGAAGCTTAGAGGGAGATGCCATGGGTCAAAGAAATGTGGGGGTGATGTGGTGGCAGTTTCAGATCTTGAAAGGCATTAAAATGCTTAAGCTTGCACTTTTAAATCTTTCATCTGATCATTTGCAAGTCTATCTTGTACCCTGTCGACCTATTTCCATCATGTTCTCATCTTCTGGTATCTAGCGGGGAAGGAGATTAGTTAGGATATGGAGCAAAAAGATGCTAAAAATACTTAACAGTCCATGAAATCCTAGAAATTGTAACCGCAGAGTGATAGTGAATCAAGCTCTCACTCTATGGAAGGCATTGTACTATCTCCACAGGCCATGATGGTACAGTGTAGCGAGGTGTGGGTACATCAGCCATTTATTTTTGTATTGCGTAGGTACAACATCTTGAGGCCTAACAGCACTTGAAGGACCTTGGTATGGAGCAATGCCATAGTCTTACTTTTCAGGGCACCTCAATGTTTACATCAGGATGACCTTTGGGCATTTATTGATATGAAGTTCTATATGCTGCATTTTCCAATTTAGGCAGAGATTCTTTAAAGTGGGGCTAACTGCAATATATGCAGAGAACGTTTTACTCCATTCTCATGAGACATACTATATGAAAACATTAGCGGGTGGAGGTCGCTATTGATTCTTGTTCACTGAAATTCAACTGCTAATATACTACAACTATGAAGATATACAAATGAACTGTTTAAATTTTTTTTTAAAAAAGTTGAAAATGTATGTGTATGGCAGTCAATATTTAGAAATAAAGATGTGATGAGTGTAAAGCGATGGAATGAGTTCCAATTACCTTTTGCATACCACAGAGGAGCAAATTGCTTGAAACTAGCTAATGTGCTTGAAAGAACTGATAGGGCTAGACTGGCAATCTTCATGAACAAAAGCTCATGCTGCAAGAAACTGTGGGCTCAGAGGTTTATGCGTAACTGCCACAACCTGACAAAAGTCCCAACTCACCACGAGAGGCCTAACTGGTGGAATAGGCCTTAACCTGTAGACAAAAATAACTGGAAGTCAGCCTGACTCCGCTACATGTTGGAAACTTATGATATTGTCCACTGAACAAATAAGCAAGTTGGTTAACCATGACAGGGATAATGTCAACAATTTCCTGTTCTACTGGAAGTTGCCAGGACATCCTAGCAGCTGCCAGCAGGGTCGCGTTCCCGAGAGTGGGGGAGGGCTGGAGTAGGTGTGAAGGGCTTGGTTTGGGGGGAGGATAAATCAAAACCAGAAAAATGATAACCCAGAATTATTTCTTGCCGACCTTTAAAATAACTATCTAGTGGGGCAGGTAAAGGAGGCTGGTGAAACCATGGAGGGGACAGTCTCTTGCAAGAATGACCAATTGAATAGCTTTTCAGGTTGGAGAATATAAAATAATCAACCACCTACATCTCAGTGAAGTCGTTCCTGATGCCATAAATGTACCCCTAAAAGACTACTAGGAACACATGATGCGGGAAAACAGCAGCTAGTTGGGGGTGTTTAAGGCTACCATGAAAAACGTGCTGAGGATTCTCAAGTGGGGCAAAGTAATAGTCTATGAAGTGAAGAGGGAAAGTTCCCAATGAAGCAAAAATACAAAAAGTTGTGAAGATGAGAGAACACATTTTACTGTTTTGAGACCTAAGCCAAGTGACCCTCTCGAGGAAGAGAACATTTCTCTATATCAGCAAATCACTGGTGCCAAAGGACGTGATACCCTTTGTGAGCTTTCCTGTGAAGCTAAACACAGAATACCAGGTGAAGAAATAACTCTTTAATATGTTGAGGCTGCTTAAACATTCATGGAGAACCTGAAGATGAGGGTAGCCATATATAACTGTGAACAGCGCAAGGTGGAGGTATCTGTGGAAGCCAGGCGGCAGTGGTCTTTTCAAAAAAGGGATGTAGTTGAGCTAGCGTGCTCATTTTTAGTTCGAGTCTAGCGGCAGCGCACATGCGCTGCTCGCTCTGCGAGGCATGCAGTAGTCAAGTATGCTGTGGAAGCCTCACCTTCTCTCTGCCCATATTTTTGATTGGCTGGTGTCATTGTCCTTGGTAAATGCTGGTTTCCAATTGATAATGAGGCTTGTTAGTCCCACCTTGTTACCGCCCTGTCGCCATTTGTTACCTCCCATGAGGACTGGATCTTTTACTTGTGGCATTACACAGTCTCCTTCATAAGTCGGTAAGCACTATTTTTTTTTTTTTATTTGCAACGCGGTCCACTTTCACGTTCGCGTCCGCACTTGTTTATTTAATTAATTTGCTGCACGGGCCGAAATGGAGCATTTCTACTCACTAATTTAACAAGCATATGCAATGCAATAGGTCTTGCATTTACGCGAGTTTCAGCTATTGACATTGCAAAAAACAATGCCTTTCATTTTTGTTTTCGTTTTAAAAACATAAATAAAAGGTATTGTCCTTTACAATGCCAATAGCTTAAACTTGCATAAATGCAAGACCTATTGCATTGCAAATGCTTGTTCACTTTGTCCACGGCTCCTCTTCACCTGTCAGGACCCTTCTAGGCTTCTCTTACATTATATTCTGACACTCCTACATTATATTCAGTTGACTGCAAATCTGAGCGTACCTAAAGTAGAAATAAAGAATTTTATCTGAGTTATGTACATAAACCGGCTCATGCTGACGTTTCATAGCAGTTTATTGTGGCTCCGGTTGCTATGAATACAGAATAAAAAGATGGAATTCGAAAAAGGAAACTTTAAAAGATTTTAATAAATGTGAAAATGCTCACAATGCAGATATATTTTAAATAATGAATATCATATTACTACCCTTAACATACACATTTCACTTGAATGCTTAATATAGTGCAAACAGATTAATTATCTGTTGATGAGTTGGACTCGAGGTTTAAGTGAAAGTCTAGAAGTTACACTTGATGATATCTTAACTTGATGCGCCGAGAGTCTATGAATTGGTACTCAAACTGTAGCTGGCAAGATGCTAACCAATCCAGTTCAAGATCCAGCTAGTCCCATTCAGACGTCGGAAGTGACAGGTAGGCCGGCTGTGGCGAACACTTCTTCCAAAGAAAGGGGAGGTGAGAGGTTAATCCGAAGTAATGGAGACTGATTCCCTGAGACACAGATTGGTGTGGAGGCTTGGACTGCACTGGAGGCGCAAGTAAAATCTCCTTTAACTCCAGAAATGAGGAGGCTAGCACCATGTGCTACTCAGTCTAAAGTTGCTGAGCATCCAAGTGCTGTAACTCGGTAAACTAATCAATCATCCGCAGGGATCTGTGTTTGACCCCATGGTCACAGGTTTGAAACATGGCAGGTCTATTCAAGTCATTCATCCTTACCAGGTTGATAAATGGAATACCACTACATTTACGATCAATAAATATTTGTTATCAGTCAGCAGCCCCAAAATACCTTGTGGGAGTAAACTTGTTCTCTAGAAATGCACCTTTCAGGTTTCTACTCCAACAAGACTACTGATGGTTTTTCAACCAAAGACTTGGCTTGGAGAGGGCCAGAGCATGTCTGAGCTGCTTCCTGTGTGACCTGTGCCTCAGAAAAAATTTAAAGATGGACTCCTTTTGCTTACTCTAAGACTAGGCCCTTTGCGCCTCAATTTGTCTGCCTGTATTACAAAGGAACGAAGAGGGGAGGAGGAGGAGTATGCCAGAGTTGGGCCGGCATCATCAGGCTGGGAATGTAAAAGAAAGTGTCCAAGGAAGCAGTGAGGCATTACTTCCCAGTGCAAACTCAAACACTACCATACCAACATGCGACTAAGATCCCTAACTTGGAATGAGGGATGCAGGCAGGCTCAAACTCTCAGTGCAAGGATACAACTCTAGGAGATGAGGGTTTAATCCCCAAAGGATACTCCTATACACTTGTTCGATGAGTCCTTGACAGGTGAATCAGATTTAAACAAGTTGCCGGGAAGCAGGAAAAAATGGTCATTAAGCTAGGATCTTTCACCCTCATAAGGGTTAGTTGCACCACCTCTGTAGGGCAAGAGAAGGTGAATTTCACACTAAAGGGAAATGGTCTCTAGTTAGGATACCTCATCGACTGAACAATATCAGTACCGCACCCAGTTTCAAAGATGCTGTTCTCACATTTTCATTCCTCTTCCAAATTATGAAATCAAATGCTGCCCGTGGGATAGGATCTCTGGTGTTCTCCATTCACACCAGATAGTCCTAGATGGACAAAAGGTCGCACAAAGAGCGCAGGCGTGTACAGAATGACTATTCCCAAGGCAGTAGGCAGAGAAGGTGATGGAGCAGGGTTTTCGCGAAATAAAACCTGCTCGGATTGAATCTCCATTGAGTGAAAATACTAATAGAGTGATGTGCAAACGGAATGCAAAAGGCTAACAGGAAAAGATGAAAACTGTGCAAGCGTGTGCTAAAGTGCTGTAGTAGGCCGCGAATGCATGTGAAAATAACAGACTAAAAGCTGCCAGTTTTATTTTACACTAAACTAAATCAAAAGAATACGTTATTAAATTGCGCATAGATAAAGCGAGAAAATATGCATTGCATAGGGCATTTCAATAGAATAACTTTATAAACGATAAATAACACTTATATTTGTCTTTCCTAGAAGTGTGATTTTTCTGCTCTGTAGAAAAGGCCTGAGAGTCACTTTTGAAAATATAATTCCGTATTAGAAATGTAGATGGGAAGAAAATTATGACATGTCCTTCGCAAGCCCTGTCTGTCTGCCAAGGTTGCCTGGAGGAAATGAATTGAATAAAAGAATGGAACATTTCCTCAGAGAGCAGCGCATTGAAACAATTGTGGCATAAAAGTTGATGCATGACTGAGATGGAGGAAGTTACAAACTATGGAAGTGTGACATTTGTATTTCCTTGGCTGGAAGTTGATAACATGAATGAACGCACAATGAATCTTTTTGCAAATTGCTATGTCAGGAGTGGTGTGATTGAACACCCCCCCCCTATTTCAACCAATAGAATTCAATTAAATTGTGTGTTTTGATACAAAGTGGGTTGGACTTTCGTGAACTTAGGGTATAACTAGCTGTAGAAAGGCGGTGGGTTTTTTAGAGGGCGTGATTTTCCTACTTTACGAGAGCAGAGGGCTGTGTTGCCGTTTCCTAAATTCTATTGGGCTGGCTGCTGTTCTGCTGATATATGACTTTAATCTTTGCTCCTTAACTCTTCTTAAGGGGTCTTGATAACTGTCATGGTCCGACAGTAGCTTTCCAAATTTCAGGAGCTTGGGTTAGTAAGATATTCTAAATTTGCATAACTATTTGCAATGACTTATGTTTCTATTCTTTTGTCTCTACGCCTTTCCACTCACTTAGAGCGCTGCATTTGAGATGTGTTTTATGTCATAATCGATTTATCTTTCTCTTGTATGGTGATTTATGATTAGAGCTGTATTGCACTTGATGAGCAATCACATTATTATATATAAAACATTATTAACTCATAAATGAGTTTGTCTTTATTAGTATTATTGACTGGTTAAATGAAGAGAGTATATAGTTTATTCTGGATCGTTTATTATTTTGCCAAACCCTGATTACATAATGAAGATTGCATCGCCACAAAGGATTATGCAAGGATGATATGGTAATGAGAAATTGGTAAGTTTTAGTTTACACCCACCCACCGAAAAAGGGACCTGTAGGGTATTGAATTGGGTCCAGTTAATGAAATGTCTCAGTCCCCGATCGCTGGATCAAAGGTATGGAGGTCAGCAACTGGAGACACTAATATTCATGGCATAACCACCTGCTGTTGAGGCATAAGCCGGATCGGACCGGCCTACAGGGCAATCAGGCAGTGTCTGATGGGCTGCTATGACAGGTCAGTGTGGGGCCCGGTGTTTTAGCTCTTTGTGGGCATGCTTCATGGTCAGCTGGTTTCTACTGTGGAGTTCCCGGATATTAAAACAAGCATTGCTTGACCAAGCTCAAATCCATGCAGCCTTCCATACCTTGAAAAACACTTCAACAACATGATTGTTAAAGTTCAAAATTGCCCCAATCTGCAAACATGGGCACTTTTTTTTTAGCTATTTAATTAACTCATGGGGGCCACTTCTATTGTGGTGCCCTCGACTATTTGCTGTTCCAATCTGACCTTGGGCATTAGTTAAACGAGCTGAAAGGGGATGAAAATGTGAGGTATGCCAAGCACAGTGGTACTGTGCCAAGTGATACTGCATTTAAGCAGCTTTGCATTCTGTGTCTTGAGGTGGTGCAATACCTTGTGGTGAAGAATGAAGAGCGAGCCGCCTCGTGCAAGAAGTAGGTTTTTCCAAAACACACCAAGATGCAGTCATTTCCATTCCTTTCACTATTCAGGGACTGCAGGTGAAGAGCACTAAACAATTGTGATGGTACTGGTATTTCACATTTCCAAAGTGCACAATCTGAGATTACTCTGCCATCGCAGCGCTCTGGAATATAATCTTCATTTAATCCCGAAGAAAGAGAGAGTAAAGAAGAAACAGGACTATGCAGGCAGGGGTAAAGCCGGTCATGACCTCTTCCCCTGGGGAGGATGTTTTCGATCTGAGATGACTGCATTGAGAATGTGCACAACTGCTGCATGGCATGAGGCTGTGTCATGCCTTTAACAATCCGCTCTTTCTTCGTATGCCACTTCTAGGCTCAGTCACGCGTCACTCTGCAAACGTCGCAGCTGCGTTTCCCGCGAGATGCCACTGTGCTTCGCTGGAAACCTAATGTAGAGTTAGGTTACTGATCTCCCGTGCTATTCTTGACCCATAGTTTTTTACTTCATATTTTTTCTTCTAGGAACACGCTTCAAAGATAAAAACACCAGTCCCCTCTGCCCCATCGAATATTGTGTTAAGTACTGGCTGGGCTCCTCTGGGAGGCTGGACACTTTAAACTCCAAAAAATAATAAAACAGTGATAATGATGGAAATGAAGACATCAAAGGCGAGTTATGATGGAAACATGAACTGCACAGTAGAGGGGCGCGTAAAAGGAGGGAAAATAAAACAAGTGCAGATTCGACAGAAAAGCACCCGAAACATTGGAAACACGTCAAATGAAAACACGAGACGTCCAAAGGAACATATGGAAGTTCATGGAATGGACCACGATGCACAGCCAGACGCACTTTTCACATTACATTTGAGCTTAGAACTGCTCGGTCAGTGCGAGATTGTGCCCCCGCAGCTAGGCCGGGAAAGGTACACCTACTCCTTATATGGTACAGTTACCGTGCATTCCAGCCACATTAGACAACTGAGCGGATCCAAATCCATAGTACTTTCTACGCCACTGAATTAAATCTTGTTTTTAACAGCTGCCATTCTTCATAACCCCACAAACGCTTAAATCTTTAATACGCAGTTAAAGTAAGGATTAAGTAGCATGGTTTCCATTAAGTTCTTAAATTGGCACATACCAGGGTTTCAAGGGCATTCTTTACATTGCCAGATAAAGTCAAACTGTTTACCCAGCTCGCAATTGTTATACAAGGAATCAAAAGGAGTTTCAAAGCATGTGCCAACCAGGTATTGGTCTCCGCTGCTTCAGTTCTCACAAGCGTTTACTGAAACACAGAGCACATCATTTAAAAAACCTGAGTTGGAGCAACATTTGGCATGCCAGGACCAGACAGTTTTTTAGGCCTGGCTTTGGTTTCCCTGTCTCTCCAGTGTCATGTATAACAAAAAAGTCATACAGAAACATACATGTATACAGAGGGGCTCTGGTCCAGCCTTACTCATTTCAGCTGTCATTCAAATTAACCTTCCACCCCCCCTAGCAAACTAAAAGGGGGAGTGGGTCAGTCCATTTTGGCCACAGGCTCTCTTTTCAGTTTCACCTGAGGCAGTGCATGCACTGTTACTTGTGAGACAATTTGTTTACTTAGAGGGAACTTAGATCCCACCCACTGCTTACCATTGGTTGGCTTCGTCACTCTAATTTCCTTGATTCTTTATGGTCCGCGTGTGCCGCCTTCACTTACTCTTCGTGTAATTGTCCCACCCCTGGAGCATTGGCAAAGCCAATAGGTGTCGCGTACAAGAGCCATTGGCAATGGCAAAGTTATGTAGCCATGTTGTACACCAGCTGTACAACATGGCTGAAAGTTAAAAAAGAAAATATATATGTACATTGAGGAAGGCATAAGCCGAAAACGCGTCTTCGTGTACGATCACCCGAATAAACTGCTCCCGAGAGTGCTGATGTCTTTATGCCGTGCAGCTGATATATATATATATATAAAAAAATTACGGAGTTTTATATAGCGCAAACTTGACCCAAATCGGGTATCAGAGCGCTTTACATAGCACCAGTTGCGTTACATGAGGACACATTCATTTTTTGTAAGGCACGGGGAGATTAAGTGATTTTTCCAGAATCACAGAATTTTCAGCGTCATTGCAGAGACTCGAACACTGATCCCCAGAATCGAGGTTGACCACCCTAGCCGTTAGGCCAACTCCTCTCCCCATATGTATATCCAAATACTCCACTCCTGACATGGAATACATTAAATTAGTGCAATTTTGTTTTTTATTTTCTGTAACAGTCCGCCATTTCGCATTTCGGCATATATATTATATATTAGTATTCGGTGACACTAACATCTCAAAGGTACGACAAATAGCTAGGACACCCACATCACAAAGAAAGTAAAAAGATGAAATGAAAAGAAGTAATGCTCATACGAGTTAACCGTAAATCGATGAAGCACGATCGTGTATTTAGATAAGATGAACCACGGGTTCTCACAATATGGGTGATTAAGCACACTGCACTTTAAACACTAAAAGCACTTTCTTAAAATAAAATAAAATAAATTTCAGCACATGTACAGGATGCGCGAGAACAGAAACAGCGGCAAATATACCAAGTGGCAACACAAAATCTGAGCAATAAATGTATTTGCAAGTTGACGGTTACAAATGTCATGAAAAATATAAAACATGGTATACTCAACAATCACGGATTCATCCTGGTTATCTATTTGGATTTATGCCTTTTATGTATATATATATATATTAGCCATAAAGTATGAAGGATTTTCCGATTAACATTTAGTAATTTGTTCATGTTCATAGCGTAATTTGCACATGTGATCACGGTTAGACTTGCACCAACCACTTTAAATAAGTAAAGAAAATGGCGAACAAATGTCATGTGATCAAGGCTCCTGCGAGAGCTAAAACGCGCTATGCCGCCAAGCACGCAATAAAGGAATTAAATTAGCACCAAATCGTGGTCCGAATCCGTTGTTTGAAGAAGCGAACATGTTACGGGTATAACTGGAGATATATATATCCAATATAAAAAACAAAGGTTACAGGAACATTATAGTTAGGTTCAGATTTCACTTGTACAAAACCAGTGAAATTCAGCAGTTACAGTTAGCTGAGCTAAACACTGCTTATGACCTCACATATTACATCACTCATGCCATGCTCAGTGACATCACTGATGAGCTCTTAATTGACATCACTGATGACATCATCCAGTGACTAAGTGTTTTGAAAAAGTTTGAGATGTAAATATATATATATCAAGGTTTATTGGTGAATCAGTGAGTGTATGAGTGCCTGTCTGGATGAATCAGTGGGTGTGTGACTGACTGTATAAGTGAGTGATTAGGTGTCTCAGTGAATGTATGGGTGAGCGACTGGTTGTGTGAATGTTTGCATTATGTCGTATGGTCAAATAATCTTATTCAGATATGATGAGACACTAATAAAATCAGTCATTTCTTTGTACGTATGTTATGTGATGAACATTTTGTAATGTCTTATTATATCTATTATTGCTTGTGTATTGATTTTAAATTTGATATAGATTATGTGTTTTGTAGCCCTAAAGTAGTTCTATTGGACGAAACGTGTTGGCTACAGCAATATCAGAGAAGAAAGGGAATTTATTTTTAATGAAAAAATCATGAATAAAGAATTTATTTTATCAACAAAAAGATTCTGGGAGTTTGTGCATTATGTAGTTTAATCACAAATGTATACTGCCTTAAATACCAGAAGTATTGATCTTGAGTACATATCATTTTAAAGCATTCCAGCCATGTTGTATAGCAGCGCAGGTGCTATACAGCATGGCTTAAAATTTGAAAAAAAAAGTGCTATGATGCGGTGTGCTGCAATGTCATAGCACTTTACATTCAGGCATTTCGCACAGCTGACGAGCTGCTGTACACCATGGTTAAAAAACGTTGAAAAACCAATAGCTCTTGTAGGCAAGACCAAGTGGCGTTGTTAGTTTAAATGGACATCAAAGGTAAATATTTTTCTTATTGGTGCAAAGTAAATGAACCATGTGTTTTAAATTAATGTAACCTAAAGACCAACTTTAAGGATTAGTTAAAAACATTTTTTTTTTAAAACACATAAGAATGCAAAAGAAAAAGATCTGGTAAGTAGCCCTGTTGGCCCATCATCCCTGGCATTGAATTTCACACACTGACTAGTAAAGAGGATTGCCCAGGCTTTACTAATGGCGTAGGTATAGCATGGGCAGCCATAGTGGACCTCGAGATACTCATCAGTTAAGGAGGGTACATTGATAATGATACCCGTTTCATATACTGACTCAGCTGTGGAATAGCGTGGAGAATGATATGCATGTGATGATCTTGGTACAAGACAAACAATAAGAACTTTTTTGATGCACACTAATCTCCAAGGGTGAGCAGCTAACACTTCACTAAGACAGATTCTTTATGCGTCAACTATAACGTTTATCAGGAGAGGGAATACTGAAATAGGCCTGTGATTAAATTTCCCGAATGACACTGAAAGACAAAATACCAGTCATGATGAAAGCTCCTCAAAATTTCAACCTGAAAATGAGGACTGCTGTTGCACCTCTAAGTAGATATGCTAGCTCAGGAAGACAATTTCAGGTAGTTAGGGCACCCTATCTATCCACCCATAAACCTGACCTGAAAAGTAGGATGTGCATAAAATCTGAAAAGGGGAAAAAGGGTGTCACCTAGTATTTTTTTTTCTTTTTTTAAAACTTATCTTTATTGATTTTCGCTCAACACAATCATCTTGTTCTTCAAGGTTTATCTTAAACATTGCTTTTTTATACGAACAAAACAATCGAAAAAACATCTCCCACCCTCCCGCCCCCCATCTCTGGCTCAATCTAACATTTGTATGCATGACAGCAAAGTACCATTCGTGCGGATTCAGTGATACACATCAGGGTGTCACTTAGTAAATAAAGTCTTTTATTTCTATAGAGAGACAGCACCATACCCTGGTCCTGAGGAGATCCCAAAATCCTTGGACATTCTAAATGTGCCAACAAATTTAACTGGGAGTTAAAGAGGCGTGTAAAAACAGACAAAGAATACTTATGGGAATTCTTTAACTTACAAAGCACTGACAATCAAGGGCTCCAAGGTTATATCCTCAGCCTCCTTGTAATCCAGAAAGGTATTAATTGTAAAACGGATAGCGGTACACTACCAAAAATGCAGCATTCTGATTGGGTCCTAGCTGGTCAGTATAAACCAAGGAGATTCAAAACTAATACCTGAGACGAGCTTCATTATGTAGCAACCCACATATCATTACACCTTTGTCCCATAACAGCAGCCTGTAAAGATAGCAGAATGTTCTCTTACCTCATAACATGCCTGCACTAGGAGACATGCTGCTGGATAGTCTGACTAAATAGATCTGAAAAGGTGACACTGGACTTAGGTGGGATTTCTCTCATGAACTATTTTTAGCCCTTTAAAATCTATAATGTCATAAATTACTAAAAAGCTAAACTTGCCCTCCCATATTTTGGTTCCATATCTGCATTAATATCTCAAGGTTAATTTTCAACAGCCTGCTCCATATGAACTGCTTTAAACTGAACATCTATTCAGCAACATAACATTGATTTTGTCATAATATATAGAACATTAGTGCTCGAGTTGTTCATTGGAACTTTATGGTGAATCTGCAATAATTGAGGATTCAATTGATAGCCTGCTATTCCTGTGGGAAATGCATGCCTTAATCAGCATGTCAGACTTTCTCCTCTCATGGCTGGAGAAGCTATTTGTAAATTTATGGAAAATGTGTCCTAATTTTAGCTTTTGGGGAATTGGGAGTATTTCCATGACAAAACAATTTTCTTGCATACATGGTACATCAGATTCTAGCAGAGGGTCTGCTTTTTCCACATTGGAAATCTCATTTGAATGCACCAAAGGTCTTAATATTAGTATGCTACTATCTGATAGAGACTACTAGCCGCAGATTCCTTAACGTAGAATTATCCCCAGGCGTGAGACTGGATCCGGAAAACAGTTTTTCCCACAGCATCTCTGCGCACCGGGGAGCGGCACCACGGAACTCCGCCCTGACGTCGTCCGCGGGCATGACGTCAGAGAGGTCACATAAGCCCCACTCCGGCACGCTGACATCAGTTTTCTTCTTTTACGCATGCCACGCTGATCTGGATTGCTCTACTCGCCTGTTTTCAGGCCTTCCCTCGTTTTTATTAGAGTGGAATTGTGTGCAATGCCTTCGGGCTTTAAAACTTGTGATAAGTGTGTACGTCCGATGTCGGCGACGGACCCCCACCCCATCTGCATGTGGTGTTTGGGCGAAAACCACGACTCCGCGGACTGCGACGCCTGCCAGCAGCTCAAGCCCAAATCCCGGGGGAAGCACCGGATGAAGCTGCTTTCGGCCCATCTGTCCAGGTCGGCCTCGTCCCCGCGTATGTCCCCGGAGGGGGTCCAAGAATCGCCACTTTCGGCTGCGCCGGCGGCTCCCTGGCTGTCGTTCACTGGTGGGTAAGTCTGCCAGTCTGCCTCCGGGGCCTGGTCCTCGGTTGGCGGGGGGCGCAGGTTCCTCTCAGGACTTGCGTCCTCAGACGTCGGCCCCCTATCCGCCGCTCCCCGGCGCAGGGGTGTCCAGGGCTCAGATGGAGGCCTACGCTACGGCTCTGCAGGCCTCCCTCCGCCCCACCCCTCCCCCTGAGACTTCCGCGGTCTCCTCGCCTTGCACGGGGCCGGCTGTGGAGTCGCCGGTGGAGCCGTTCCCGGCGCTGCCAGGTGCGGCTTCAGGAGCGGGTGATGTGGTGTTGCCAAGGTGCGGCCCTTCAGGGTTCCCCTCCTCGACCCACGGTGCTCCAGACTCGCCGCAAAGCCCTGCGGGGTTCCCTCTGGCGTCGCTGGGGGTCGCCGGGACTCTGGGCTCGTCCCCAGGTTCCCCTCGGCCCTCTAGACAGGCGGCTGCCTTCCTGGAGGCCGAGCTGGTGCCGGGCCGGCACCAGCGGCTTTCTGCCCCGGGCCGGATGGCGCTGCGGGTTGAGGCCGGGTCAGAGATTGCCTCACACCGTCCCTCTCCACCGGCAGTGGGCCCCTTCGGGGTCGTGCCGGTGCCACTCCTTGGCCTCGCCGAGTTCGACCTTTCTTGCGCGACAGGTGGTTTAGAGGGATGCGCAGACGCCGGTGGCGGATGCTCTGTCCCCGGTGACGGATGCCGCGGCTCCCGTCGAGGTCTCTCCGGTGCCGGTTCGGCGTGGGCGCGTCAACTCTTCCCCAGACGTTCCTTCGTCTCCGGACGATTGCCGTCTTTTGGTCTGCTCCTCTCCGGAGTCCGGGCGTCACGTTACTTTCTCTCCGGCGCCTTCTGGGGCTAGCTCTACCTTGTCGCCGCGGGTCCCAGGACCGCTGTTCCGCCCCTTGCGCGGGGCCACCCATGCGGCTGTCACTTCTTCACCGGAGGGCCCTCAGGTTCCTCACTCGTCAGTGGGGTTCCTGTCCTTTCTGGGCGGGCCTTTCCTCCCTACGGCGGGGAGTGGGGACGGGCGGCTCAGCCTTCAGCCTTCGCCCACAGACGACTTGCTCTTGCCTTTGCGGGGTCCCTCGGAAGCGGACGTCACCTCTGTCCAGCTATCGCCAGGGCCGCTGGGATCTTACAGATGGGCTTCACGATCGTGCAGGTGCCTCCTGACCATTTGTTGGAGGTCCACCCCCAGGGCTCTGGTGGGGGGGGGCCCTTGCTTCATTTTGAAGCCTCGCTCCATGATTCCCTCTTGGGGGTCTGGGGACGCCCTGCTTTTGGGGATCCGGTGCCTCCGCCGCTGCTTCGTCGCCACCGGCCGGCCCCTCATGGGCCCGCTTGCCTTTCTTCCCATCCCTCCGCTCAGGGCCCTGTTCTTCAGGCTGCCTTTCCGTCTTTTCCCTCAGTGTTTCTCCCTCTGTCGCAGGAGGCCCGTTGGTTAGACTCTTGGGGGCGTAATGTTTTTGCCTCTTCGAGTGCCGCTCTGCGTGTGCTCAACACGCTCTGTGTTCTGGCTAGAGCTACCTCTGCCCTCTGGGATACTGCGGAGGCCCTTCTGCCCCCCCCATCTCCAGGGAGGGTGCTGGGGCGGACTTGCGGAGCCGTGTGCTCGATGGTTGCGAGTTGGCGTCGTATATTCTGCGTTCAACTTTGGATGCCGCGGACTGTTTTGCCCGTGCTATGGCGTGTTCGGTTGCCCTCCGCCGCCATGCCTGGTTGCGCGATGGGGTCTTCCCATAAAATACCCGGGAGCGTTTGGTTGATTTGCCCTTTGACGGAGTGCTTCTGTTTAACACTCACGCAGATTCTGCGATTCAGCGGCTTCTTGCGGGCATCCGTCCTCCTCCTCCTCCTCCTCCTCGATTTCGGTGGTAGTTCTGTGTGTTCCTTGGGAGATGTTATCCCTTGCTCCATGGGGGCACTGTTTTTCATTATAGTCTGGTTCTGGTGAAGCCTGTCTTGGGGCCCTTTTATTGGCCCTTCTGCGCTTGGTGGGCCCTTCGGCCTTGCGTATGTATCTGGTTTAGGTTGGAGTGGGCCTTTGAGGTCTGCTT
Organism: Triturus cristatus; assembly: GCF_964204655.1. Classification (NCBI taxonomy): domain Eukaryota; kingdom Metazoa; phylum Chordata; class Amphibia; order Caudata; family Salamandridae; genus Triturus; species Triturus cristatus. The sequence goes on along the minus strand of NC_140591.1, from coordinate 584,410,613 downwards.
GTCCTCTCTGTGCCCTCGGCCGCTGGTTCGGCCCTTCACTTTTTTTGTGCGACTTGGCTGCCTGGTAAGCCGCCTGCGGTGCTGTCTGCGGGCCCTTTTTGGTTCTTCCTCTGCCGCTGGGTTTTGCCCCTAAGAGGTTTTTTCCCCTGGTGCTTTTTGGGGGGACGTGTCCTACCCCAGGTGGGGTACTGGTTGGCTATTGTATAGTCCTCTTCTCTGTTGGGCAGCAGCGCCTGCCCTCTCGGGTTCCCTGTGTTCCACGAGTTCGCTGTGTGCCGCCTAGGGCGGCCTTTCTTCTTTTTCTTTCTCTGCCTCGAGATCCATGGCGTCCTTCGGTAGTGCCACCTGTGGGCCCTTCCTTGATGGTTCCGTCTTGGTTGTTGATGGGACGGTTGGCCTGGCTCGTTCTGGTGCTGCTGCCTTCCTTCTGGTGTTCCATTACGTCGGCTTCGGTAGGTCAGTGTTCCGGGTTCGTCCCGGTTTGTACCGCTGGGCCACCCCTTCCTGGGTCCTCTTCTCGAGCTCTTTTGCCTCGGCTTCGCCTTGCGCTCAGAGTGCTCTGTGCACCTTCGTTGGCCTCTGCCGGGGTCCGGCTGTGCGCTGTCGGGGCTGTGCTCCACCTCCGTGGGCAGCGGTGTGTGCCTCTGCTCTTTTCTTCTTGTCTTTTCCTGTGGGGCGCCTCGCCGCTCCGCTGTCTCTTCGCGGGGTGTGGGGGTAGTGCTCTCTGCTGCTGGCCCTTGTCTTGGCTTCTTGTGGAGTCTTCTTCGTTCCTCCGGGCTTCTGCGGCCCCTTACCTTGTGGGACGGTTCTGTCCTCCTTGCCTCTTGCTGGCTCCCGTGTTGGGGGTCTGTGTTCCTTTAGGCTGGGGGGGATACTCTCGCAGTCCCTCCTCCCCTCTGGGTATGGCTAGGGTATCTATTCTACATTAAGGAATCTGCGGCTAGTAGTCTCTATCAGATGTACCAATTACTTACCTTCGGTAGTGGTGTATCTGGTAGAGACGATTCTAGCTGCAGATTCCTTCATGACCCGCCCTTGCTCCCTCGTTCTGCGAGGGCCCGTCCTGCTGGGCCTTCTGTTCCTGCCTCCCTTGGGTGGATTGCCTCTTGGGGGCCCTGGGCTCTTTTTGGTTGGGTCTTCTGCTCTAGGCTTCCTTGGTGGCTTGGGCTTCCGGGTGTCTTGCCCTCCTTTGCCCGGTTTTCTGTCCTCGTCTTTCTTGGGCGACTTGCCCTCTTCGGCTATCCTGCTCACCTCCTCCTGAGGATTCTCCTCCCTTGCTGCCCTCGGGGGGGGGGGTGGGATCTCTGGGGGGGGGTGGGATCTCTAGGCGGTGCCTGGGTTCCTCGCTCTTGCGGGGTCTCGGCGTGCCTTGAAAAGGTTGTCTGGGGGTCTGTTGTGGGTCCTTGTCCGCTCCGGCCTTCTTTCCCTTTCGTGCTTTTGCATGAGACTGTGGTCTCCTCTGCCAGCTGCTTTGCTTGCAGGTCCTTGGGGTTCTCTGTCCCCTGGGGGTGTCCCCTTTCCCTTGTGGGGCTACCTTTTGGGCTACTGCCATGTTCCATGTTCTTTTCTGTCATACGTGTTCTGGTCCGCGGTGCGGACGCTGTCTTTCGTGCTGCTCTTGGGTCACCATGGATTGTTTTTTCCTTCTTTCTATACTTCTTGCACACTGTTCTCATGCTCTCACAGTTTTCTGTTTGCACTGGCTCCGCATGGTGGTCCCGAAAAGTTCTCCGAAGCAAACTGATGTCAGCGTCCAAGGGTGGGGCTTATGTGACCTCGCTGACGTCATACCCGTGGATGACGTCAGGGCAGAGTCCCGTGGTGCCACCCCCCAGCGCGCAGAGATGCTGTGGGAAAAAGAGTTTTCCGGATCCAGTCTCACACCTGGGGATAATTCTACGTTAAGGAATCTGCGGCTAGAATCGTCTCTACCAGATACACCACTACCGAAGTTAGGTAATTGGTACACCAACAAGCAATTTATATTGTGACTAAAATCTGTTAACATTATAAACCAAGATGGACCAATACACTGTTCCTGCATTGGGCGTTGGGTGTTAGAGAAGCTGAGGGAGCCCTAGATCTCCCAATCACATCTCAGTCCACACTGGATCTTCCGGTAATTCTCAATGCAACTCAGGAATCACGCGAGTTGGTTAAGAACAAGGTTGATGGCATCCAGACAGACCTCTCGCTGTTGAGGCAAGATCTACGCAAAGTGGCAGACAGAGTGACTGAAGCGGAAACACAAATCTCTACAAACGAAGATGAAGTAACCACTCTCACATGCTAAGTGTCTAAGTTGATGACGTCGGTTGCAAAGAAAGGGCAGAGGATGCTGACAACCAGTCCAGGCATAACAATTTGCGCCTGGAGGGCCTTACTGAAAACTTTGATAACTCAGCTCTGGCCACAACCCTTGAAACATGGTTCTGCTGCTGGATCCCAGCAGACACACGCTGGGAGTGGGCACATCCCTAGCTCCCAAGCCTCCGACTGGGGTCACACCTCGCCCTGTTATATTAAGAATCCTAAATGTCGGAGGAGGAGCCTAGCGCGCAACCAAGATGGCCGCGTAGGTGCGAGGCTCCCGAGGACCACCACGACCTCCTGAATTAATCCTGGCTATATCCTGTCCTTGTTGAGGGGACTGTATCGGTGAACCCGAGCTGAGGCGCCATCCGTTTTTCGTTTTCGGATCGGACCCCGGACGCCGGTGGGAGCACCGACTGAAGGTTGCGGCCTTCTCCGCGCTGGCCCCCCGGATTGGAGTAGTGGGGCGATCCGGGGACAAAGCGAACAACAGCGGCGGGCAGGGCAGGGCGACTCGCGTATCCCGTGCTTTCACTTTCGCTTTTGCGCTCTCCTTGCCCTCAAGCGAGGTAGGGTTGCGGAGCGGGGTGCGGTGGTGTGGCCCTGTCCAGGTGCCCGGCTGACCCGCCGGCTGTGAGTCGTCCTGCGGCCCAGTGGTCGCCCTCCCCCCCCCCCGGAACCCGTGCACTGGTTCATCGGCCCTTTCGAGGAGATTGGCACGACGGTGGGAGAGCAGACATGTCCACCAAACAAGATGGCGACCGGGCGAAGGTGAAGACGACCCGCCGCGGCCCGGCGCCTCAATCCAACAGTATGGACCGCTACACCCTCCAGAAGGGATCTCCGGAGACATCGCGCACCTCCCCGGCGGGCCCGACGGAGGCATCTGCCCAACCGGTGGATCTGACCCTCCGGGACGTCATGGGCGCCATCGCAGAGATGAAGGCCTCGGTGGACCAGCGCTTCGACACCCTAGCGCAAAAGATAGACTCGGTCCTGGTGGATGTTAGCCTTGTGAGGGCTGACTTGTCCAAAACCAACGACCGGGTCGATTCCCTGGCCCACACCACAACGAGCCTCACGACGGACGTGGTGGCCCTCCAAAAGGAGGTGCGCCGGCTTGGCCAGGCGAGCGCCCTGATGGACCGGCGACTGGAGGATTCCGAGGGTCGGGCCCGGAGGAATAACGTTCGCATTGTGGGAGTGCCGGAGGGACGAGAGGCGGAGGCGGCAGATCTTTTTGTGGAAGAATTGATCCTTACCCATCTCCAGCCCCGGGGGCTGAGTAAGCTTTTTGCGGTGGAACGTGCTCACCGGGTCCCTGGGGGCAGACCTAAGGCCGGTGCCCCGCAGCGGCCTCTCATTGCCCGGATTTTTAATTTTCGGGACAGAGACGCTATCCTGCAGACCTCCAGGCAACAGGGACCGGTCAAGCTTGATAACATGGATGTGCATTTCTACCCAGACTTTACTCCGGCGGTCCAAAAACAGAGATTGAGTTTTCTCGGAGTTAAACGTCGCCTACGGGACCTGAACCTTAAGTACTCAATGCTTTTTCCAGCTAAGCTAAGGGTGGAGGTGGATGGGCGCACGCACTTTTTTGACCGACCCGAGGCGGCTGGGGACTGGTTGGACACTCTGCCTGGAGATCGGGGCCGAGGGGGTGGGGGGGGTGCGGTTGGCGGGGAGGGCCCGCCGGATCAGAATTGAGGGGTGAAGAATAGGCCTTGCTCTGGACAACATTCCTTTACCATTTACTGATCGTTTATGTTCCCCTCCGATGGAGGTCGTGTGGGGTCTGTTGGGGGCTTCCCTCCTCCTCTGGGGGACTAGTTAGTTTTTCATCTATGGGGCGACAGGCACACTGCACTTTGGGGGGGGCTGTCTGGGCTCATGCAGGGGTGCAGGGAGGGGGGAGTTCTGTTGGGATGGGGGGGTGGGGGGGGGTGTGTTGTTTGTTTGCACCGCAAGGCAAGCCCTTTACTGTATTGTTGCTCTCGAGATGCTCTGTGGGGGACGACTGATTACTTCTACGTATGATGGGGGGTAGGGATTTGACTGTGTTGTCATGGAATGTTAACGGCCTGGGGGACAGGATTAAGCGTGGTGTGGTCCTGCAGTACCTGAAACGTATCTCACCAGATGTTATCTTCCTGCAGGAGACACACCTTATAGGTAACTCCTTTCATGCCATGAATCGGCGAGGCTATCGTTTGGTGGCCCACTCGGGGTTCTCCTCGGGCTCGCGGGGGGTGGGTATCATGATTAAGAACTCGCTCCCGTTGGAGATTGATGAGGTGCGCCATGATGAGAGGGGACGCTACACTGTTCTGGTGGGTAGAATGGAGGGTAGAGTGTTTGTTTTTATATCAGTGTACGTCCCGCCTGGGTTACAATCTACTACATTTGCGGACTTGGGGCGCCTCCTCCTGGACCTCCCGGGTGGCCTGCTGGTGGTTGGGGGGGGGACTTTAATGCGGTGGTTTCTGGGTCTATGGATCGCCATCCCCCTAGGGACCTCCCCCGGGCACAGGCCTGGCTGTCCGGCCTTTTAGATACACTGGGCCTGGTGGATTGCTGGCGACTAAAGCATCCCGCACAGCGGCAATACACCTTCCACTCGGGTGCCCATGGTAGCCTCTCGCGGCTTGATTACATCCTTGTCCCGGCGGCCTCTGCTGGGAGGGTGGGAGAGGTGTGCCATCTGGCGCGGGGCATTTCAGATCACTCCCCAGTACTGTTACATTTCGATGTCTTCCCTAGGGGGGAGGGCAGGGTGGCTCCAATCAATGCTTGGTACTTGCGTAACCCCACTATTCGGGCCGACTTGCTCAAATCCTTACAGCAATACTTTGATGAGAATGTGGGGTCTGTCCCTTCGGCCATCTCCCTGTGGGAGGCTTTTAAGGTAGTTCTCAGAGGGGAGGCCCTCTCCTTTATCTCCCATGCCCGGAGGCGCGAGCGGGAGGAGGTAACCCGGGTGGAGGCCGAAATTGTGGAACTAGAGGGTGACCTGGGGAGCGGGGTAACAGACGCCAAGTTGCATGTTCTGCACCTCAAGCAGGCGGCCTATAGGGCCCTCGTCACGGAGGCGGCCAGGGGCCTCAGTAGAGAGCAACAGGGGCGATTGTATGATGTGGGTGATAAGGCTGGTAAATTGATTGCGTGGTTGGATAAGAGGGAGAGAGCGAGTCGTGTGGTTCCTTTGATTGAGGGGATGGATGGTGTGCGTGTCACCGAGCCGGAAGCCATTGTCTCCTGCTTCGCGGATTACTTCCGCGAGGTGTACTCCCCGGTTTCTCCCTGCTCGGAGGAAGATTCCCATGCCCTGCTTCGGGACATCGCGCTGCCCTCCCTTACGGTGGAGGACAGGGATTTGCTGGACGCTCCTCCCACCTCGGACGAAATTGCCCTGGCTATTCGCTCGGTCGCATCCGGCAAGGCCATGGGCCCCAATGGTATCCCCATCGAGCTTTACAAGCTGCGACCGGATGTACTGGCGCCCCACCTGCGCGCGATGTTCCTGGCGGCCCACTCGCAGGGTTCCCTCCCGCCGGACCAGCGTCTGGCCACAATCGTGGTGATCCACAAGGAGGGGAGACCCCGTGAGCGGGTTACATCCTATAGGCCTATCTCGCTCTTGAACGCGGAGCCCAAAATCCTCGCCAAGGTACTGGCCAACCGGCTGGTTGGCGTGGTGGGCGATTTGGTCCACCAAGACCAATCTGGCTTTATACCCCATCGCAACACGGCTATTAATCTGCGACGCTTGCATGGGGTGCTCGCGCGTGTCCCGTTTGTGCGGGAGCCGGCCATCTTGGCGTCCTTAGACGCCACCATGGCGTTTGACACGCTTGAATGGCCATACATCTGGGCGATGCTGGCGAAATTTGGATTTGGACCGGGATTCATTAGCTGGGTCAAATTGTTGTATTCGGGCCCATTGGCGCAGGTGGTGGTGAATGGGCGAGTCTCGGCCCCCTTCGCGCTGGGGCGGGGCACGCGTCAGGGTTGCCCCTTGTCACCGCTCCTGTTTGCATTGGCCTTGGAGCCCTTGGCGGAGTGGCTGCGGTGGCACCCCTCTATCCGTGGTCTCCGCTGGACCCCCGAGCATGAGGACCGCGTGTCCCTCTACGCCGATGATATCCTTTTGTATCTCGCCTCCCCGCGTAACTCGCTGATTGTCCTGGTTGATGTTTTGCGCTCCTTCGGTCGTAACTCAGGCCTTGTCATCAACTGGGCGAAATCCTGCGTGTATGTGCTCTCCGGGGAGGCTCCGGCCCTACCACGGGACTGCCCGATCCAGATTGCCTCCCAGGGGTTCCGGTACCTGGGTATATATATTACTCTAGACCCGGAGGCCCGCTATGAGCGGAACTTGCTACCCCCCCTCCAGCGCTTGCGGGAGGACGTTGCGCGCTGGCGGCGTCTTCCGCTTTCGCCGCTTGGCCGAGCGGCCTTGTTTAAGATGATGTCCTTGCCGCGCTTTCTGTATGCGCTTCAGAATACTATGGACTTGGTTCCGGCGCGCTATTTCCGTGAGGTGGAGAGCCTGCAGCGGCGCCTGTTCTGGGACGGGAGGCCGCGTATTGCTCTGGCTAAATTGACGCTCCCGTGGTACGATGGGGGGGTTGCCCTCCCGGACATTAAACGGTATTACTGGGCCTCCCAGCTAGCTGCGATTAATCATGGCCTTTACGGGCCCGCCCTGAACCCGGCATTTGAAATGGACAAGATGCTCCTGCCCGGTGGCGATTACAATCGAGCGCTCTACTCTGGCGCGCCAGACTCCCGTCTGACGGGACCGACGCGTGTCATGGTGCGTGTCTGGCACGCGGCTAATGCAGCTATGGGGTGGAAGGACCGTTTGACCCGGGCGACACCGCTATATGCGTCTGCGAGGTTGGGCTCCCTGTGGACATCGAAGGGCTTCGAGAAGTGGGACACGATCGGAATCAGCACAGTGGGAGACCTCTGGACAAGGGGTGGATTCAAAACTTTTGAGACGCTGCGGACGGAATTTCAGCTGCAAGGCAGTGAGTACTTTCGGTACTTACAAGTCCGCCACGCGCTGGGCTCCGTCTTCCCTGATGTCGCGTCCATTCCGGAGTCTTCCCCCCTGGAGGACAGAGTGCTGGATGGCCATGTCCCAGACAGCACGATCTCCCTTATATATAAAAAACTGATCAACGACAGATCGTGCCTGCTGACTAGTCTCCGCGAGGCCTGGGTGGCCGACGGGCTGGAACTGGACGACGAGGACTGGATTTCCGCGGTGGCCTCTCCGAAGGAGGTGGCCATCCCGGCTCGCCTTCGCTTCGTCCAGCTTAAGATCCTCCACCGGGTTTACGTGACGGGGCCAAGGCTTCTACGTATGGGCTTTGTTGGTGACGGATTGTGTAAGCGTGGCTGTGGTGCCTTGGCAACTTTCATGCATATTCTGTGGGAATGCCCACAGGTGGAGCGATTCTGGCGTGGTGTGCATGAGGTCCTGCGTGTGGTGACGCGTGTTGCGCTGTTGCCTGAAGCGAGGAGATGCTTGCTGAATGTGTGGGAACCAAATGACTATTCGGTCCCGCAGACGCGGTGGGTGACTCTGGGATACATGATAGCTAAGCGCGACATTGCTCAATTGTGGGGATCCCAGAGGCCCCCAGCGGTGTTGGCCTGGAAAGAACATATGGATTGGTGTATGTTTCGTGAAAAGGTAGTGTATGTGGCGAGGGGTAAGCCTGGGGCGTGGGTGAAAATCTGGGGCCCCTGGAACGCCTATCGCGGGGGTATTTGTGAGCCGCCACTGCTACCGGCCGCCTCACCAGCTCCGTCCCCCTAGCCGACCCCCTCCCCCAACCACGGGCATGTGGTTCCCCAGTCCCTGATCTATTCCCATTCCCCTCTTCAGAGTTTGGCTGCTGGTTGGGATCCCCCACTTAAGGAGCACGTGCCGTCACTTTGGATGGCGGGTTGCCTTGCGGGTGTGGTTTTTTGTGTTGTTCTGTTTTGAAAAAAGGAAACCGTATTGTGGGCTTGGAGTTATGTGGCCTGCGCTATTGATATCTCCTGATTTACCGATCTCCACCGCCAAGAGACTCTTACTGTATGTATGTCATATGCTTCTGCCACCCTAGCGGCCGGCCGGATGGTTGTAGGCCCATACTTGTAACCCTTCTTTAACATGTAATAAACGGTTTCAAAAAAAAAAAAAAAAAAAGAATCCTAAATGTCCATAACAGACACTATCTTACGTGAAGCCGGCAATCACCCACATCTCCGGGACCAAATCTCCACAATGATGATCTTTCCGGATTGCACCAGGGCGGTGCAGCAGAAGCGAAGATCCTTGAGCTCAGAGGCCACCCAAGTATACAGAGCTCCCCCAGTTGCATTGCTGCACCATCACAGACTTTAAACCCAGTGTGGAGAGGTGCTATTTCACCTCGAGCAGTGAACCACCATCATGAGCGGTCATAGAAAATGCTATCCAGTACACAGAAAAGCTGCCTTGTTAACAGAAACAACTACAAAGAGAGTTAGCAACACAAGACTCATCAGCGACCTTACTGGGCAAAGAAATATTCCACACCATCAGCCACTAAACAGTTTTTCTTCAGAAGCACACTGTCTTGATGATGGATCAGGTAGAAAGTTGGTTGAGATTAGCACCTCAAAAAGCACAAAGTAGACAAATTGTTCATCGGGAACGTACTCTTACATATTTTTTTGGGGCATCTCAAACTACTTCCTGTCCATTGAACAATATAAATTGCAGTATAGCCGCTTAGTGCTTAATGTAGGGATGGTTGGCAATCCCATCGCAGCCCCTGGTGTAAACTTTTATATATTTTGGGCATCACTTTATATAAAACTGACATGTAAATAAACCCCCTGAAAACCCAAGATTTGGAGAAAAAAAACATCAGTGAACAGAATGATTCACTATGAAATCAACATTACTTTAGAAAAAATGCCGAAAACCACAGAAAGTAGGGCTATGAGAAAAAGCAAATGGTGGGATAAAAACTAACCTAGACACCAGGAAGGGAAAATAGAATAAAATGTTGGGCACCTGTAAACTGTGCACTTGTAAACTGTACAACGACCCCGGAGCAGAGGGAAGTCCACCGGGACATGTCTTTTACAAGTGTAGAACCAGTGCTAGTAGCGGTTATACTATAGCCTTATAGCCCGCCGTAGCGGGCTATACCGGCTGTTAAAGGCCCGCTGCAGCGTTAAAGGTCCGAGCCGAAGGCGAGGGACTTTAACAAAGCAGAGGGACTTTAAAAGCCGGTATAGCCCTGCTACGAAGGGCTATAAGGCTATTAGAACATTCTGCCACTAGAGGGCAGAATGTTCTAACAAAACAAGGCCTTCAGGGAGCGCGAGGGGATTGAAATCCCCTCAGGCTCCCTGAAGTCTTTGTTCACAGCCAGAGCTGTGAACAAAGACACATTGGAATGTTGGTGCTCCGGTCTTATACCAGCCATTATAAGCCCAGAGCACTCCATTGTTTTCAATGGAGCTCCCAACATTCCAATGTTCTAATAATGTATGTTTATTGTTTGTTGTCATAAAAGGTATAACAAAAATACTTTAAGAAGAAAACGATAACCTAGACACCATGTAGGATGGTGTGGTGCAGTTCCAGAACATAGGAAGCGACTGCAGTGAGCCATTTGCTGTAATAAGAAACCATATCTGGAAAATGATGTAAGACGAGTCTGAAAAGATTACTAAAGTACCACAAAACATTCCTTACACCTCTAGCCATTAGGAAACAGCCGAAGCTTTATTTCAACATGATGGTTTCTATGGCCAATCTACTTAGCAATTCTGTCCAGTGTATCGGAAACGAATTAAAAGTGGCAAGAATGACGATAGTGTTATCAATCGCAATCAGTGCTTGCCTACTTCTGTGAACTTAGGACAGAAATAAAATCATCCCTAGAATGTAGCAATTGCACCACTCAAATTACTTTGATAAAACACTGCAAAATCTTTATGGGGTGTCCACAGGCATCACTGCACCGAAAGCACGATGGACAATTATTTAATTATGTTGATGTTAGGAGAATAATCCTACTTGCTTTTCCACAAACACCATTAAAAAGCTTTACAGCATGTTTAGCGACTAACTTCAGTACTCTACATTACACATACATTTAACATCTTATAATCTTTCTCACTGCCATAACTTCCCATGCAGTAACTACTTATGTTGAGGGGACATGTGGTTCACAGGAAAATGTAGCTTTTTGTTTTGACCAGTTGCGTTCTTATTTCGAAAAACGTACTTGTTGCAAAAGGCAAAAGTCTGAAAATGATTGAAATGATATGGTCGCATACATATTTAATACGCTGTGGTATGATGTGTCAACCACTTACAGGAAAAGGCAGCAAGTGCTTTGGATACTGGAAAATGCTAAAAGTTTAATGAGTTTATTCAGTCAGAATACAGATATGATGGAGTTTGATAAAATAAAAGGCAATCTGACTGATAGGCAATTACAATGAAAACTTTTAGTGCTCTATGCACACCTCTGAGCAAGACGGCACAGTAAAAGTTGGGTATTTCAATAAATCGCTTCATGTTGAAGTGCATAAAATGAGAATATCTTGGCAAGACATTTGACAGAAGATGGATCTTTATATAACTCGCAACTGCTGTTTTAATTCATAAGTCGGGAAATATAAAAATTTCCCCTAATTGCTTGGCAAAACAACTGCAGTTTAAAGGCGCATACCACTGTTGTACGATGGTTCATCCAGCGTCCGTATAGCCTACAGCTAAACTAGATAACAAATTACTTCTCTTCAGTAACTATCTTTATTGGGCATACTCTATCTTCAGTTTCCTCAACTCCTAAATCTCATCCGGGTGCAAGACTAGAAAGTTGAAATAGCTCCCTCACTCTGAAAGGTGGTGTCGTGACATCCACCCCAAATATTACATTCGGAGCATATAAGTTGCAACCCTAACATCCGTTCTAGTACCGTTTCCCATGTCCTCAGAGAGAGCGATGAGCTCAATGAAACTGAAAGAAATTGAGGTGCACTAAAACTAATCTGGGACCTTACTAAAAGTCGCATGACCACTCCTCAGAAAGAGGAGGCAGGTAAAATTGGCGATGAACCTGCACAAAGCTAGATTATCCAAGAGAAAGATTATGTTTTTGGTAAGCAACTGTTCTTCTAATGGATACTTTTGCCGACAGATTTCTCACCTTCTTGAATTAATACCCAAGAAGTACTTCCCAGGTGGTGTGTCGGAGAAGCTCAAAGCAAAAAGTCCTGCAACTCCAATTTGTTAGAATGGCCCTCTCTACAGACTTTGGAGTCAAAACAATACTTCCTGGAGAAGGTGTGGACACAGCCCACAAAGCAGTACAACAGAAATCTTGAACCAGCACAACCTTGGTCAAGGCCGAACAAGGGCCCTTCACCTCCAGGTAATGGGCTCCTATGCCCTTTGGAGGCGCCTTTTTGGCAAGAGCGTAGCAGATTTTAAAGCACAGTGGGAAACTGTCTGCTTCGGATCATCAGTCTGGTACTTGGGGGTTCTGTCAATGTTGACATAAGGGTGATGCGAGAATGCAAGTGCTGTTGTCCCTTCTGCTATGTGGTGGGATGTGTAGGTAGGAATATTTTTGTTAGAGTGATCCACTGGCCCACGTGAAATGGGGTAACCACCTTCAACAGTAAGGGAAACTTCGTTCGAAGCGCCAATTTGTCTGGGAACAATGAGGTAACAGGAGGACTAACCGGGAAAAGCCTGAAGCGCGCTAACATGCCAAGCATAGGTAATGGCAGTCAAGAACACAGTTGTCAAGGTAGTCGGCCAAAAAGGTCAAACTGCATGGATTCAAAAGTCAAATCCACCAGGGACGCGCATTAAAGAATAAGGATAGGAATAGTGCTGCAATCCCAAGATAACTGGGGTCGTTTAATTATTAGCAAAAACATGTTCTCAACTGGAGATAAATTCTCTTTATTCTCTTATCTATCGACAGGCCACTACATGGTCTACATTGAGGCCTACTACTGGGCGGCCCACCTTGTCAAAATTAATGACTGGGTTTTTGCGCCCAACACCATTCTACTTAGCACCTAGAATTTGCCTTACTTGCACTGCACACATCTCCATAACCTTTACAGAGGAAGAGGGGCTCAGCGGTTGCTACCGGCGACCATGGGCAGAGCTGCTACAGCGACATACATACAATGCTATAGAAGATTTCTTACCTATAATCTGGGGGTGCCCTCTCATCCAGGCACATTGGGCTGAGATAATTCGAGAGCTCAGTGCAATTTTGGAGGTGGCCCTCCTGCTGGACCCAAAGAACATCCTTTTGGGGATGTCAAATGATGGGGACATCCTACACGCTCAGCTCATATTTAGTGCTGTGATCCTGGTAATGGGTAAATAGGACATGGCTAGGCTATGGGTGGGCGTCAGAGGTGCCCACAAGCCAAGAATGGAGACGGGGGATTGATGTCCACATGGCAGCGGAAAACATCACATACCATAGCCGAGGCTGCTCCCGCAAATTTTATAAGATCTGCAGGACTTGTTCCCTGCTCGGAGTCTACATGGGCCCCGGTTACTTAGGGGGTGATGGAACACGAACTGTCTTTGTGATGTACTGTAGGTGCTCAGTGAATGATGTGCTATGCTATGGACGTTGTGGTGTTCTCAATTTGAGTTTCTGTCAATATCAACGCAGATAGCGCATTATTGTGGTGTTTACTTTCAGTTTTTCAATAAGACACGAAGAAACAAAATATATATATTTGAAAGAAAAAAAAGATTAACAGAAATTAGTATTAGTGGTTCTGCACTGAGATGGTGCTGTTCCTAATTTGAAAAAAACGATAGCTAGTGGTGATACATCTACCACCATTTTGAACAGATTTCATGGCCAGCAGTCGGAGCAGCGGTACTTCAGGGCTCATTATTAACCTACCTCAGACCGTTGGCCCAGGTGATCTGCAGTCAGGTGATCTTGGCTTTGAACTACGCAGACAACACTCAGCTTTGTTCTCTCTGTAGATCACTCTTCCCCGGCTTATTTTGAGTCTTTCTTTCTGTATACGCAATATTACAAACTGGCTCACTCAGAATTCTCTTAAATTTAATTTGGATAAGACAGAGGTGCTATGCTGCTTCCCAGGAAAAATACCCAGACCACTGCCGGCTGAGTTTTGGCCTTGGCCTACAGATGTCTCCTGTGCAACAGTGTCAGCTGTTAGATATCTGGGGTTCCAATTTTACTCAGACTTGAACTTTGACTTCTCAAGTCAACAAATAGTCTTCTTCTTGCTTTGCCTTATTGAACGCCTTAAGAAAAACATTACATTACCTTTACTGCCACAACATCTATAGCCATTAACTGTCCAGGTGAAAATCTTGAGCAGGCTAGAGTATGGAAATTTCTTGCTCTTAGGGGTCCCCGGCCACTTGCTTAATCACCTTTACAGAATTTAAACTACGGCGTCTTGCTTGTCTTTGTCCCTTCCCCATCTGGCCTTGGCCTCTACTGCCTTAGACAAGTTACACAGACTTACTGTTCCCAAAAGTGTTGTCTTTAAATCACTCTTTTGGTGAACTAGGCTAAACATTGGGTTGGCCCTATATTCCTCCAAAATAAATTTCAATGTTATTGCCCCGCACACCTGTTGCACTCCACTGATGCCAATCTTCTGATCATACCAAAGTACAGGTACACATGCATTGGTGCAAGTCCTTTAAGCTCGAGGCCACTCATTTGAGAAATATCTTGCCACTGTCCCTTCAATCTAGTACAGATTTACTGCGATTTTGAAATCACTGGAGACTTGTCTCTATACCTGCTCCAGATGTGAGACAAGCTAGTTCAATATCTATACGTCTGTTAATAGCGCCAGGATGCCGTTCTTGATGAGAGTAGTGATCTACAAATAGTTAACGTAACAACATATCATAGTGACATTACAGCTATACCTTACCTGGGCAGGTCTTTAGCTTCTGAATAATTACACATTTATGGTTATTTGAAGACCAAGTGCTAAAAGACCCCCATGATGATTCTTGAAGTTCACTCTAACTTTGCATCAATACTCTTCTATTAAAAATTTTGATCAGTTCATTAATTAACTCTTTGAAGATGTGCATGTCAGCAGCACAAGGTTTCAGGTTTGAACAGTGGGCTGACTCTACATTTCAAGCTACTGGGGATGCCTGAACAGGTACTATTAAGTACAACAGGTTAGATCCAAGATGAGATATAGTCTGCCGTTTAGGGTTTACAAATTGCCCAGATCATCGTCTTCCATGGGTCCATTAAATTCAGGATCTGTATTGAAATATTAGCTTTAACACTGCGGCAAATGGGAAGGAAACAAAGGCTACCTGCACCATAACACATTGATATTTTCATTCAAAGGCCAGGCGACGTTTTAAAGCTATTCTATTCAGAAAGATGCATGAAAATAACAGCAAAAGGAAATGGCCCACGCAGTCCAACACTGCATTGTCAGTGCTTGATGCTGGACGTTAGGAAGTAATCAAAAGAAATGTGGACAAAGGGTACCAACCAAAGTACTAATACAAGTTTTATGCTCATTGGTCTCTGAAGGAAACTCTTTGCCTGCCTCTCTAAGTAACATAAAAGATGCTAAATGACATACAAGGAAGCCTCTGTGGTGAACCTTTAGGATCATTGCAAACTATGTATACAGCATACAAGTATACAAACAAAGGTATTAAACCAAAAAATTACCGGAAAATAACATTTAGAGATCAAACACCACAAGCCTCTCCCACCCAAGACATTCATATGTAGCTAACAGTCCGCCTTGGATCAAGTTCCTAAAAGCCTACCAAGCTGGACGGTAATAAACGGTGGTACAAAATGAAGGCCCACCCCATGAAGACTGCACACTTTCGACCTTGCTTTCTCTCCTTAGTACAGAGAAGATGATGTTGGCTAAAGTTATTAAGAAACACCGAAACCACACTTGGCGGAAAACTGAGGTATTAGCTCTGCTTCTTACGAGAAGCTTTGCCAGAGGCTTTGCTAAACCGCCCTTCAGGGAGGACAGCATTCCTTCTACTTTCCACATTTTCAAAAGGATTTGTTTATGCAGATTACACACGAGGTAAGCTTGACAGTGAGTCATTGTCATTCCAAGGTAACATACAACTTAAACATTGCTAGGTGAGGGAGATAAAACAAAAAGGGTTCAACCAACAATTCAAGCAATTAATCAACTTCCCATAAATCAATATTTTAAACAAATGACATTATGCAGAAAAATAGAGAAAGCTTTTAATTTTGCTGCAATGTTCTCTCAAGAGGTGAAGTGTGGGGAAGAGTAAAAAGCATGTAATGGTAAACTCATTGCAACATACATTCTGAAGGTGGGGGGAAGTAGGGCTTCACAAACAGACGAAATGTTGTACAGAATTAAACTGTACATTCCGCTGCCAATTTGTAAACATTTTCTGCTGATTAATAAAATGGAAACTCACAGGCACATACATTCATGAGTCCGCTAATGGTGCCCACTGAAGCAATTAGTCATTGATAATCCTAGACAAAAAAAAAAATGTATCTGCAAATAGGTGTGGTGAATATGGGGATACCCGTTAACATTCTGGCAGAACACATTAGCATTCTTCTGAAACATCTCCCACTTGGGGATGTTCTGGGTACTATAGCTCTCCGCGAGAAAACATGTACCAAAACCAATAGGCTTTGAAATGACCAAGAACCCTTTTTTAAAAAAATGTAAAACCTCAAATGATAAAGAGACAAAGTGAAGCATGAGATTTCGTTAAGTCTACTTGTTAGCATAAATTGGAGGGATCACTATTCAAATAAGGCATAATGTACATCTGTATATTATAGACTATAATTTATGACAGATAATGCTTGCACCGCTGTCCTCTTGAATATATATTTTTAAGCAGGCTGTGTACGTGAAAATAAAATTGGGCCATGACACTGATCACAAAAAGGACCGCCTCATCACCATCCAGCATGGATGTCAAATCTTTCCTCAACGGACCACCACCAGGACAGAAATTGCATTTGTCACCAATGGTTGAAACAAGAAGTGGAAATAAGGCTTTTAGAGATGAATCTGGTTGATTTCTTACCATTACTGCACAGAGAATGCAAAGTTCTGGGCATCCACACTAACACCAACCCGAGTTTTAAGGTTCACGTTGCAAACATGAATACCTTTAATCTAGTTTTGGTGGAGGTATGTCTTATTGACTACTTGACTGAGAGCCACACTTGCCAGCATTGAAAAATGCTGTACATGCAGCAGTCAATCTCAGTAAAGGTTCACATAAACATGACAGAATATCTTTAAAACTCAGAGAATCCACTGGCTTCCACCACCTGCATGCATCTCATTTAGACCTGCTACATTGTTCATAAATCAACATCGCTCCACCATACAGCAGTAGCATCACAAGACTGGCAGAATACAGATTTCATTACAAGACCGGAGGCTACCATTATGCTTATCACTTTTAATGCGTCACCAAGCAGCCGCATACATCATAAAGTAAGTCTTCCAAATAGAAAGTTAACAATAATAAAAGGCATGAGCCCACAACATTCAGCCTCTTTTAAATGCGGCTCCAGGCAGATAATGTTGTGATCTATGAAGATAGACACCTGGTGCTAGGAGGTATTATTAAGTCTTCTTTATTCAGTCTCCAGTACAGGTCACATCTGTCTTGACACCAGCCAGCCTAGTGTGGTACCAGCCCCACCAGGAGCAGCCGGCCTAGCTGCTAAGGCCATCTCGAACTGCCAACACTCATCCACTCAGACACCCAGGCATTCCACGCATCACAGGCACACCAACATTCCATGACCATCTCACGCTCTGGCTGAGCAGCTAGAGGCAGCAGGGCTGGAGTACATGTTATACAATTAAGTAGGGTATAACAAATAAGTTCTCTTATACATTTCTTATCTAACTTGCATCTATATTGTAACTTATTTGATATATTGTATTTTATTTGATGTACATTACTACACTTCTGTTTTACTATATCCTTATGTCCCCGTATAATCCTTATGTGCTCGTGTTCCCTTACACCTCACATATCTGCACTCCTTGGGCGATCTGACTCACGTCCGCTCCGTTTTGGGACTTGCCCCCCCCCTCCCTCTTCTCCTTCGTTACAGTCATTTCCACCTCCAATTTATGGAAGTTGGATCATGACCTCGCGCTCAAGCTCTAAATAATCTTTATTCTCGGTGCGCCCTACCCGACTTTACTTTTCACGCCACTCCGCTCTCATCCGCTCCAAGCACGGTGTGATTTTATTAATTTTTAACACGTTTCACAACGGCGCCTCCCCGCTTTACCAAACTGGAGGAATGAACCTTGGCAGCGCGACGCTAACGTCGTCGCGTTGCCAGGGAACAATCCTCGAATCGTCCTCCTGCCTTTCAGGCAGCTTTGCACGCGCCATGGCAACCAATACGTAAACAACCTCCGGTGATCACGATCGAGCGCATTACGATCACCGGAGGAAGACAGTTAACGAGCTGGACAGTTTTCTTTCCTGCCACAACCTTGACTTTGCTTAAAAACAAATAAATAAGGGGAGAGGAGATATATATATTAGCTACTCTAATTTAATTTATATCTATAAACCCTCATTCCCCCACCCAAAAATAAAAAAAATACAATTATTTATTAATCCTCATTATTATGTTATATTATATTTAAAAAAAAAAAAAAAGGGGAGAGAGAGAACTTATATTTAAATATATAATTAATAGGAAAAAAGAATACTCTACTCACCTTTTCGCTCCTACTCTTACCCATCATGTCTGATTTCGACTTAGACGAAGCAGAGGCTAGCGCACCTACCCCAACTTAAACAATGAGGCTTTTAAAGACATCATTCACGAGGAAATGAGATCCTGTATGTTGGAGACCTTGTCTAAAGTGATTACAGCTAAAAGATCCTTCCTATCTGAGGAGGATATTAACTCCCTAGACCAACATACTCTCCCTAACGAAGATCTCACTCATACAAGGGAAAAAAGAGCCAAAAAATGTAAAAACATAGAATTTTTCCCCAAGAGCACTGGAGGTCCTAGTACCTCTACTTATACGGGAGGTCATCGTACCTCTTTTTCCCTGGGTGTCCCTAGCGGCACAACATATAAAGGTGTCCCCAGCAGCACAATACATAAAGGTGTCCTCAGCGGCACAAAATATCAAGGTGTCCCCTGCGGCACAAAATATCGAAGTGCTCAAAACGATGACCTCGTTAATAATGATGATGATCTCTATATTGATGATGCCTCTGATTCACCCGATGAATATGTCCTAGACCTAGATCAAGACGATCTTCAATTCAACTCTCTAGATGAAGACCTCACTCACACCTCTAAAGATACCATCTTAGACCCCCTAAGTCAAGAGATGTTCTCTCCTCTTAACATTAAACATCCCAGGAGCTCAGAATGGATTCCTCACGATCACGTGAGCAAATTCATAAACAAATGGCTAAGAAACCCCCTTGACAGGGATGCTCGGAACCTACTAAGAGCCGAATGTTCTCGATCCTCCATTGGAGATAAAACTTGCCAGACCCCAAATCTTGACCCAGAACTCATCAAGTACCTCTTCAAACTCGGAAGAGTCCCTAGAAAGGGTATGGAGAGATCCCTAAAAGGCTGCCAAGATAGAGTGCTTGACATCCTGGGCACACTTGCAAGAATCATCGATATCACGGAAGAAAGCTACATTAATGGCACTCCCCTTAACACAGAACTCATTAGAGGACTGTGACAAGGGCGAGCCACTGTCGGACCCCGGGGGCACCGAACCGCAGCTACCGGTACTACTCACAACCCAGAGGCGGGGCCTGAGGGAGCCAAAAGCACTGGAGGCGGGGACCGGAAGAGGAGGAGGCCAGAGCGAGGAGCAGAGCGAGAGTGAGGAGCAGAGCGAGAGCGTGGAGCAGAACGAGAGCGAGGAGCAGAGCGAGAGCGAGGAGCGGAGCGAGATCGAGGAGCAGAGAGCGGACGAGGAGAGGAGCGAGAACGCGGAGCAGAGCGGGAGCCAGGAACAGAGCGCGGAGCAGGGGGCGGCCCAAGGCGAGAAAGGAGGAAAGAGAGAGACGACGGCGGCAACCGAAAGAGACGCGTGGTGGTGCCCCGAGGAAGGACGCAAGGACGAAGCAGCCGGGGCCCAGAAACCGGGTCCCGGCCTCAGGCAAGTGGCGGAGAAAACAGGGAGGGCCCTTGTGGGTTGGTGGCAGGTACAGATGTCCTACTCGGGACTATAGCCGAACCTCTAATCCCCTTCCCCCACCAAGTAACGGGGAGACAGCACAGGGGCGGGTTGTAAACTATCTCCAGCGGGTTTCCACCCTGACTAAAAGGGCCCGAGGACGATAGTATCCTCCCCAACCCATACCCTAGCGGGATTAAGGATAACGTTGACCACGAGACTAGAAAAGGGGATCAAGGTCGGGTACTAATTGTCCTCTTCTGTTCTTCTTTTCCGAGGGGACGCCTGGCTGGACCACACCCCGCAACGACACCAGAAGACGGAAGACGCTTGAAGAACCCGCAGCAACCGAAGGCCTCTCCTTCCTTACGACAACCCTCGTGGGGTAATCCTTTTCTGTACAAGAAAGACGGTTATCCATAAAGAAAATAAAAACATAAGTTACAACCCCAGCACTGACTTTCGCTGTTCTGTGGGGCGGGGCGTGACAAGGACTTAGCCAGAGAGCTCTCGTTCTGTTAGACAACGCTAATGCCAGCCTAAACTCTGAGAGGAGAAGAGTAGTCCTCACCAAAATTAGCCCGAAACTCAGTGACCTAGCAGACAAAGAACCCTCTATCAACCCTAAAGGCTTGCTCTTCGGCGAAGACCTGATTAAAACTCTAGGGAAACAGGTCTCTACGTTTACAGCACTAGATAAAGCCCACCAAAACATGAAGAGGGTATTTAACTCAAATAACCTTTTCGGGAGGGCCGGTAGACGGGGGCCAGTCTTCCGGCCGATTCAACAGAAGGCCCTATCCTAGAGGAAGAGGATTTGGCGGAAGGGGATTCACTCCCTCAAACACTCCCCAATTCTTTCCGCAAAGAGGAAGAGGATTTCGCTCCAGAAACTTCAGATCCCGCGGAGCATCTATCGACAACAACACCCAAAGTGAGTACAATCCCTACCTCCCCTCCTCACCCCCTATCCCCCAAAGTAGGTGGGAGACTCAAACTCTTTTTCAACAACTGGAAATTAATAACCCAAGACCCATGGGTTTTAAATACCGTGAGGGGATTCATGATAGACTTTACACAAACTCCTTACCAATCTTCTTTCCCCAAAGAAATGTCTCTTACCCTAGATCAGGAGAAGATAATAGAGGAGGAGATCTCCTCCATGCTTCAGAAGGGCGCAATAGTAGAAGTCCCCCTAGAGATGCTAAAATTTATAAGCACCCTATTCCTTGTCAAAAAGAAAGACAAAGGTTGGAGACCCGTCATAAATCTAAGAGACCTCAACAAATACCTTGTTTACAGACACTTCAAAATGGAAGGAATTCACCTCCTGAGGGACCTACTTCTAGAGGAAGACTGGCTTGTAAAATTAGACCTAAAGGACGCCTACTTTACCATTCCCATGGCCAAAGTTCACCAACCCTTCCTTCAATTCCTATGGAAAAAACATCTTTTCCAATTCAAGGCCCTTCCCTTCGGTCTCTCTTCAGCCCCCTGGTGTTTCACCAAGGTAATGAAATCAATCGCTTTATCCTTAAGAGAAAAAGGTATTCGCATGATACTTTACCTAGACGATATTCTCATCCTCTCTCAGGACCACTGTCAAATCCTTCAAGACCTGAAAACTGTGATGGACCTATTAGAAAACCTGGGGTTTATCATAAACAGAGAAAAGTCAATCCTTTCCCCTTCCAAAAACGTAGAATTCCTAGGTTTTTCCGTAGATACCACAAAATGTCTGTTACTCCTTCCTCCAAAGAAAATATCAAAAAGAAATAAGACACATCCTGAAACTTCAAAAATTTCCCCTAAGGGAACTAGCCAGATTACTAGGTCTCCTTTCCTCTTCGATACAAGCCATCTTTCCAGGCCCCCTAAATTATCGTGCACTTCAGAGAGTGAAAGCCAGAGTCCTTCAATCGGGCCTCTGGTACGGAGACCTCATCTCGCTAGACCAAGAAGCAAAAGTAGAACTGATCTGGTGGTTAGACAACCTAGAGGCATGGAATGGGAAAGCAATTTTTGGTTCAACTCCAGATTTTGTTTTAGAATCAGATGCCAGCCTTCATGGCTGGGGAGCCTGCTTCCAAGGCCAGAACACTGGTGGAATTTGGTCTCTAGAAGAATCCTCACATCATATAAATTTCCTGGAATTGACAGCAGGTCTCTATGCCTTGATGAGTTTCAAACAATTCATTCAGGGCAGGTCCATCATCCTAAAAATGGACAATATCTCTGCCGTCGCCTACATAAATCGGCTAGGTGGAACCAAATCTGCAGACCTCTCCAATCTAGCCAAGAAACTTTGGATGTTCTGCTTGGAACACAAAATATCTCTAAGAGCCGAATTTCTCCCAGGCAAATCCAATGTATCCGCAGACTGGAACTCAAGATTCCTCTTAGACTTCAGCGACTGGAAACTCAATGTTTCCGTCTTCAATTCCCTCAACAACTTCTGGGGTCCTTTGGAATTAGATCTCTTTGCCAGCAGACTAACCTTCCAAATCGAGAATTATTACAGTTGGATGCCAGACCCGGGTACTCTGGCAGTGAATGCCTTCCTGCAACCTTGGCAAGGCAGAAAAAACTACGCCTTTCCCCCCTTTTCCATGATTCAGAGGGTCCTCCAGAAAGTCAGACTCCATCGATGCTCGATCGTACTAATCACTCCCTTTTGGCCCTCTCAAGCCTGGTTCCCAACTGCCCTAGAGATGAGCTACGACCTTCCATTCCTAATTCCCCTCCTTGTGGACCTTCTTACAGACATAGACGGTCATCTTCACCCCATGGTTCAATCAGGGAAACTGAACCTTCTTGCCTGGAGAGTGTCAGGAGATCCAATGACCTCTCAAGACTTTCGTCAACAGCTTCAACTCTCCTCGGCGAATCTTGGGCCCCCGGCACACACTACCGATACAACAACATTTGGAAATCTTGGGTTCGTTGGTGCTTGGAAAGGAACCTGGATTCCGTTCAAGCACCTATCGTTGACATAATCAATTTTCTGGTAGAACAATTCGAAAGAGGCCTTAGTTATAGATCTATCAATTGTTATAGATCTGCCATCTCCGCTGGTCATTCCCTCGCCAACGGTAAGACAATTGGCAAAAACGCAATTATCTGCAGAGTTCTCAAAAGCATCAGACTCAGAAGACCTCCTAGACCCAGATATCAATCCCTCTGGGATGTCAACTTAATCCTTGACCTTTTTACTAACTGGCCTATTAATACGCTCCTAAACAATAAAAACCTTTCCATTAAACTCACTACCTTACTTTGCTTAATTTCCTGTCGTAGAGTCTCCGATGTCAAAGCTCTCGAAATATCTAATAGATCTTATAACATGTTCGGAGTAAACTTTGATCTCTTCAAAAGAACCAAGACCATGTCCAATTCCATCTTTTACCCTCGTTTTGATTCCTACCCTAAACTCTGTGTGGTTGACTGTATGAAAGAATACGATTCTAGAATGAATTCTCTTCGTCCTCCTACTGCGACTCAATTACTCATCTCCTTTGTTAAACCCCACAAACCTATCTCTTCCAGTTCAATTTCTAGATGGGTTAAAATTGTGATTAACCTAGCAGGTATCGACCTTAATATCTTCAAACCCCATTCTATCAGAGGTGCAATGGCCAGTAAGTCATTCTGGTCCGGAGGTAAGTTGGACGATATCCTCAAGGCTGCTGACTGGTCTAATGGTAGAACTTTTGCTCATCGTTATTGCAAACCTATTCCTCATGTGTCCGACGTAGTCTTACAAGGCTACCAACAAGCATAATGGTAGCCTCCGGTCTTGTAATGAAATTGCGATTCTCCTATTAACATGACCAGAGAATCTGGATTTCATTAAAGACACGGAGGCTAACATTATCCCTCCCTCCTCTTTCCCACTAGAGGTTTTTATCCTTCTATAGAAATTATCTACTGTTTATTATTCGAGATATTAAACACATTGTTGACTTGACATCAATTTTATGATATTAAAACACATTGTTGACTTGACATCAGTCTTTTTGCTCTTGTTATACTTGTACTAATCTCTTTGATTGCTCATACCCTAGTCTTTTATTTTATCAATATTTACTCACACGACTCTCTTTTTTGCAGATAATCTCTAATGACTTCTGGACAAGAACTTTTCTCCTTCTTCATCCTCGGTATCCTGCCTTCGATGATGTTCTACGTTTTATCAAGATGTTATTTTCATCCCTTCATTCCTTAAAGTTCAATGGATTTTAACGAACTTATCCTGTTATCGCGATTTAAAAGAAGCTGAATGTTGTGGGCTCATGCCTTTTATTATTGTTAACGTTCTATTTGGAACACTTACTTTATGATGCTTGGTGACGCATTAAAAGTGATCAGCATAATGGTAGCCTCCGTGTCTTTAATGAAATCCAGATTCTCTGGTCATGTTAATAGGAGAATCGCAATTTTCAATTAATGAGGAAGGGGAAATAAAAATTGATTCATTAATTCAAATGCTTCACACTGGCCCACAGACATGTTATCCTTAAAAGACACATAATTGGTGATGGGTGAGTTTTAAATTTACTTACTGTTCTAAAATCTGATCATATTTTGCCAAGGCATCTTTTTCAGCGATCACAGCTCGTTCTTTTTCTGCTACTGCGTTATCCTTTGCCTCCCTCAGATTTCTGAAAAAAATAAAGAAACGTGTCACAGTGAGGAAAAACAAGGAACAGTTGGTCTTTAATATTAATTTTGACTTGTAGAATATCAAACAAATTGTCTCTACAAGGAGCAGACAATTGAACAACTCTAGTCGGAGACTTGGGTGTCAGCCGACTGATAAATAGGAAGAAGCAAATCAGATTAAAGAATGATGCAAATAAATATAGATAATATAAGATTGCAATCAGCGCTTCAGTTTATTTTGATAAAAATATGCAAATAAGGGGGGGCGTAGCTAACCGCTGAAGGGAATGGCCGCTTGGTAGCTCTGCTCTGGAGCGCCACTCCGAAGAAATCAGTCTAACCTGTGGTCCGCCGGCCCAATTCTCTCCACGTGGAGCTCCTTGAAGTGTGGTGGTGGCCGGCTTGCTGCATACAGAGTTTGGGGCGGTTTGATGTCCTATTCTGCGGTGAGTTCCACGCGCCGGATCTACACGGCAGCCCCGGCTGGCGGCGGCGGAGCTGAGCGGCGGGAGCGAGCTACGCTAGACCGCGGTTGCGGCCTGACCCAGTGGAGACTGAAACTAGCGGCATGAGTGCCCGACACCGTAACATCATTCCGCTGCACTGCGGACTAGGGTACAATTTGCTTACTTCGAGTCCCCATTGAGCCTGGGGCTAAAGTAGTTGACCCTGCAGAACCCGCTGGGAGTACGCGTGCAGGCCTCACAATTCCTGGCGTGCACATGATCGGGGGTGGCCCTGAGGCCCCAGGACTTGGCTTGAAGTGGTCTCCACGGGCGGCTTCACAGTCTGCCGTGCTTTCCTGGACCTGGTGGTGACGGTCTTTGGCCTGGATAAGGTTGGTGCACATTGTGACCTGTGTGCCGCCCCTGCTGGGGCCTGGAGTACCTGGAGTGGACACCACTGTGCAGCTAGACCCAGGCAGACTACTGGGGCCTAGTGTTTCTGATGGCAGGACCCTTGAGGTTTGGTTGATGTCTGAAGCCGGCCTGGTAGGCGTTGAAGACACCAGAACGCTGCTGGGATGGTAACTGCGCGTAATCACCTCAGTTTTTAAGGTGTCTGGTGGAGTGGGAGTTGCCCGTCGGGTTGCCAGGATCTCTGCTTGCCCCCCACACACTGGCCTACTCCACAGGAGGCACAACGTGAGGAGTGGTGACTGTAGAACCTCGATTGCCAAACAGATTGGCGTTTGACCCGGTTCTGGTTCCCTATCAGGGCGGGCCCGGCTTGTGAGAATTTTATTGAGAGGATTTCTGCGTCTTGAGTCCAATCAAGTAATCCTGTCAGCTGGGTGCCCCTCGCAAAAACCGACAGGCCAAGTGGAGGACTCCACTGCTGGCGGCGGGGAGTAGCGGTCGCACCCCGACATAGAATAGTGCCACTTAGACGGATATCATGGCAACTGGACGCAGCAACCGGACAGCGATGCAGACCAAACTGGAAAAATTTAATTGGCAAAAACAACAGAGTGAAGACCGGGGGGAGACGTCGACCCGGCGCGTCGCCGTGGAGCCTACGAATAAAGATCTCCTCGAGGCTATCACTGCGATAAGGACCTCCCTCAAGGTGAAGATCAACACGGTGGCAACGGACGTGGCACTGATCCGGGAAGATATGAAGAAAATGGTGGAGCGCGTGGGGACAGTAGAGTGCACTGCCAAGGAACTTGTCACTGACACCACCCTTCTTAAGCGGCAGGTAACTGAGTTGCGCTCTTCCCACGAGGCAATGGCTCTACAGTTGGATGATTATGAAGGAAGAATGCGGCGCAACAACGTCCGCATCCTGGGCGTGCCGAAACGCACAGAGGGACAGGCGGCTGACCTATTTGTTGAGGACCTGGTTCTTAAACATCTGCAACCACGAGGGCTCTCCAAATGCTTCTCGATCGAAAGAGCTCACCGTGTACCGGGAGGCCAGCCGAAACCAGAAGCGCCCCCGTGGGTGCTCCTTGCCCAGGTGTTTAACTTCCGAGACCGAGATGTCATTCTTCAAACCGCGAGAGCGGCCCCCCCCCTTTACCCTCGAGAACAGTAAGATCATGTCCTTTCCCGACTTTACTCTGAGAGTGCAGAACCAGCACCGCAGCTTCCTGGAGGTGAAGAGGGCCCTCCAAGACCAGGAGATCAAATATGCAATGATGTTCCCTACGAAGCTGAGAGTTGAAGCCAATGGCAAATCGTGGTTTTTCACCCGACCGGAGGACGCCTGGGACTGGTTGGAAGGCTGGCGCACGGTCGAAAAGAAGTCCAAAAAGCAAAAAGGAATCTCGGCTGCTGGTGATGATGCTGAGGACTGGCACCAGCAAAGGCTTTCTCCTCCACACTCCGACTCCCAGGGACATACAGGGGTGCGCTGACTTCGGACTCTGGTAAGACTATTTTGTGTGAATCGCAGATTCTTGAGGGCACTCCAGAGTGCTTTAATTTGATTATACAAGATCTCTTCCCCATAAGTGCGGGCACAATGACTGTTGATTTGACGGGTGGGGCTGGGAGGGGGGGGGGGGGGGGGGGGGAGTCCTGATTTCAAGATACTGCACTGAGCTTGAGTTTCGGGGGTCGGCCTGGTGCCCTAATGGGCCATTTAAGGTTCTAAACTGTATACTGTTTATCACTTTCAGTTGTTCCACAGTTGGTACTTCTTTGGATTGGGCCGCAGACACATCGATGGTTGCTTGTGGACACCACTGGATGATAGATGGTTGCCGCATTGGGCCTCCAGACTGGGTTTTACCTCGGGGGGGGGGGGGTCAGGCCGGGGGGGGGGCAGCGTGAATTGTTTGTACATACGTAGTTTGAGAGTGGGGTAGCTCACGTTCCCTGAAGTTGTTGAATGGGTGGGTGACAGGCACTCTGCATGTTGGGGGTGGCGGGCGGTTCTAGTCCTGTTGTGCAGGGAGGCAGGGAGGGGGGGGAGATTTTAAAGGGGTGGGTAGGTGTGGGTTTGATTTGTTGGGGGGTGTGGGATTCCTGGTTGTTTGCAGCAGGGAGAAATGGCATTTGGCATGTGTACATCTTAGTTGGCATCAAATTCCAAGTTTCAGACGGACTGTCACAAGGCATTGCAATGCAAAGTAACTGCTTAGGGGTCACACAGGAGGGTGCTTTTGAGGGCGCAGGGTGTGCCAAACTATTTGTGGTAATCATTGCACTACTGTCCAAAGCTAATGGGGAGGGGTCAGGGACTTAAACTGGTCACCTGGACGTCAACGGGTTGGGGGACAAAATTAAAAGAAGCATTGTGTTGCAGTATATCCGTCGTCATGCGTTTGATATAGTATTGATCCAAGAAACTCACATGATAGGAAATTTATGCTTGGCCCTGAATAGAAAGGGGTAATGCATGGTAGCACATTCGGGTTTCACTACAGGGTCCCGAGTGGTGGGGGTTCTCATACATAAAGGCTGCCCATTTGCGAGACAGAACACCTGGACAGATCCACCAGGTAGATACGCAGCATGTACTGGAATATGGGAGGGTAGAGTCATTTCTGTATATGCCCTGCCTGGATTGCAATGCCTAACATTGATGGATGTGGGGACGTTATTGCTGGCCCTGCCCGTAGGCTGATTGATAATGGGAGGTGACTTCAATTTGACGATGGACAGCCTACTTGACCGGTCCCCGCCCAGACGTGACCCGACACACGTCTCACAACTCCGAGATTGTAATAATGCTTTAGGGATGGTAGACATATGGCGATGGTCGCATCCACACACAACACACTTTACGTTTCAATCAGGGGTGCATGACAGTCAATCATGGATTGACTAATTGTTCACTCATGCTCAAGACATACATGATTTTACTGACTCTGCGTGCTTGGCGCGAGGAATTTCGGATCACTCCCCTGTTCTGACAGTCCTCGGTGCTCAACGCGCTAGGCAGCCTGGCCCGATCATGATACAGCCTTGGGCACTAAAGATCCCGCACATTAGAGAAAACCTGCGACAAGACACAGATTACTATTTCGAAGAAAATGTGGGATCAGTAAAGTCGGTGGTGACACTCTGGGGTGCTTACGGTGCGGTTATCAAGGGGAGGGCATTATCTCTGATGGTGGGCCACAGAACCGAGCATAACCGGAGGGTGGTAGAACTGGAAACGGATATTCTGCACCTGGAGGGGGTCCTCTCACAGGGCCCTGATCCTGACACTCAGCACCGTCTCAATATCAAAAGGCAGGGCTATAGGTAACTGCTCCTAGAGGACGCCACTAGGCGTTCCCTGGCCACTCGTCACCATATTTATGAGGTGGGTGAGCGCACTGGTAAGCTGTTTGCATGGCTTGAAAGGAAGGAACAGTCAGCGAGATGGGTGCGAGCAGTAAACCGGCCTAACAATGACCTGATCACCGACCCTGCAGGGCATAGCTGACGCCTTTGCGACCCATTATGAGAAGGTATACGGAATCCCGCAAGCTTCGCTGGCAGCGGATCTCCTCGCCACTATAGAAGTAGCATGTATCTCCCAGCAGGGTAGAGAGGCATTGGAGGATGATATTTCTGTAACTGAGATCCAGAAGGCAATTTAAGATATTCGTGCGGGTAAAGCGATGGGTCCTAACGGGCTCCCTATTGAACTTCTCAAACCCATGGCACTGAAGTTAGCGCCCCATCTGCTTAATTTATATAATGAAAGCTATGAATCTGGGCTTCTCCAGGCTGATATTCGCGAGGTCACTATTACAGTCATTCACAAGTCCGATAAACCGGCAGACGAATGCACATCATATCGGCCCATTTCTCTGATCTCGGTGGAAGCCAAAAGTCTGGCCAAACTGTTGGCTAATCAGTTGCTCCCTTATCTTAGTGATCTGATTCATCCAGACCAGTCGGGATTCATGCAAGGTCGGAATACAGCATGGAATCTGCGTCGGGTTCATGGTACACTGGGGCGTATAGACACACTCGCGTAAGAAGGGATTTTGCACACCCTTGATGCCAAAATGGCATTTGACACTATTGCCTGGGAGTATCTATTTGCTGTACTGACCCGTATGGGGTTTGGACCCAGGCTGATCGGGTGGGTCAGATTATTATATACACAACCCTTGGCGCACGTCTCGGTGAACAACCATCGCTCCATCTCTTTCCCTACTGTTGTGGCACAAGGCAGGGATGCCCGCTGTCACCGCTCCTTTTTGCCATGGTACTGGAGCCGCTGGCGGTTTGGATTAGGGGAGACCCGGACCTTAAACGAATGACCATGAAGATCGCATATCACTCTATGCGGATGATATTTTACTCTATCTCGCCTCTCCATCGCACTCGTTAGGCCGGGTGTTGCACATTTTTCATATCTTTGGGGCGCACTCTGGGTACCAAATAAACTGGACCAAATCCCAGATGTACGCACTCTGGGGGGACCCCCCACAAAGTCCTCGAGGGTATGACATTCCAGTAGCGACCCAGGGTTTCCGATATTTGGCCATTTTTATTACACCAGATGCCGCACTATTCTTTGAACGAAATCTTTTGGGGCGTCTTCACCGGTTTCGATCAGATGTCATGCATTGGAGGGCACTGCCCCTTACTCTCCTGGGATGTGCGCCCCTATTCAAAATGCTCGCCCTGTCGTGTTTTCTCTATGTCCTACAAAATGCTCCCAATCCGGTCCCTAATTCTTATTTTCTGCAGATCAAGTGGAAGTGCGGGAATTGCTGTGGGAGAATAGACCACCCACATCGCCATGAATAAGCTCACTATGTGGTGGTATGACGAGGGTATAGGGTTGCCGGATATGCACCTCTACTATCAGGCTTCGCAATTGACGGCCATTAATAGATGGGTGTTTGGATCACATGACGACCCCAGCTTTCGCACTGACCACTGGCTCATGGGTAAGGGGGGCTACAATAGGGCATTAAATAAGAACGATCAGAAGTTACCTCTGACTGGCCCCATGGCACGTATGGTGGAAGTGTGGCATGGAGTCCAGCGACTACTGGGATGGCAGGGACGCCTACCGAAGGCTACCCCCTTGTGGGAACCAGACATCTTAGGCCGCGTCAGCACCTGCTCGGGGTTTGATAAATGGGACATGATTGGAATTTCAATGGTGGGTGACATGTGGGTGAAAGGAAAGAAGGCAACGTTCGCTGACCTCCAAAATAGGTACCAATTAGCACTGTCGGAGGCTTTTCAATATCTCCAGATTAGCCATGCCATTGATTCGGCCCTCCCGAAGGATACCCCTCTCCTGGATTCCTCACCACTAGAGGACAGGCTACTGCTGGACCCAATAGACCGTAAGGCTATTTCCCTAACGTATAAGAAACTGGTCAACAATCGAACCGAACCAAAGTTGAAACTACGGGCGACCTGGGAGGTTGACTTGGGGGATTTACCGGACGAGGACTGGAGAGAGGCACTGGCCTCTCCTCGGGAGGTGGCGATTCCGATGAGACTTCGCCTGGTCCAGCTTAAGATTCTCCACAGGGTATATTTTGACGCCATATTGTTATTTAGGTTGAGTAGGAGGCCTGACCCACTCTGTCTCCGGCACTGTAATCAGACAGGAACATTCATAAACATACTTTGGGGCTGCTGCCACATACAACAATACTGGAAGGATGTCACCCGGCAGCTGGTCAGGACTTGCGACAAACCCATACAACCATCTCCCAAGCTATGTCTCCTTAATATCTGGGAAGCAACTGACCTCTCCCAGGCGGAGCAGTCGTGGACTACAATGGGCTGGAGCATAGGAAAATGAAATATCGCCCAGAAGTGGGGGGTGGACAATGCACCGCACGTACGTGACTGGGCAAAAGACATGGACTATGCCATGATTGCGGAGAAAACTGTATAAAGGGAGAGGGTGCCCACGAAAATGGGATCATAAGTGGGGGCGCTGGAACAAATATAGGGGCGAGATCTGCATATCTCCTACAGTGGAACTTAGGAGGGAGAGACAATCCTTGTTGAGGAGGGAGGATGACACGTTGACGGCCCCTGCTCCGGGCAGCCGAGGATAGTACGTAACTGCATGCAAACCAGTAATGTGTTTTCTTGCTGCTTTGACCCGAGCATTCAATTGTAATCATCATATTAATTGTAATGCCGATACAGTCTGTAATCCTATGTGATCCTGAAGGTCTGAAGGTTTTGATGCATTGCTGAGATTTTGCGTAACTCTGCCAAAGATGTCTGTATAATGTCATTTAATGCTGCAATTTGTTCTCAATAAAAATTGTTTAAAAAAAATATATATATGCAAATAAGCAAGAACATGAACACCCTTCCTTTAATCTCCTGATAAAATAAACACTCTACATCTTAACAGGGAAGGCCCTCTATGCCCCACAAAACCAGAACTACACATGCACTCCTCCCATCATCACTCCTGAACGGCTTTGCCCTGGAAGCATGGTCTTTTTTAGGAGGAATCAATCAGTTCAAAGGCAGGAGGTGACCAGAAAACATGGGCTCTGGAAGCTAGTGAGCACCAAAACTTCAAAAATGAACCATTCCACCTTGAAATATGAGGAACAATATGTAGCAAGGTCCCGGAGAGGTTGAAATGTCTGGGTAAGGGGAGCAGGATAATGCACTTTTTAGGTTTAGGTATTAGACTTGTGTAATGTTTGGAGAACATGCTTACTTTAATGGGCTTTGTATTACCTTTCCCAGCCATTGAGTTCTTTTGCTCTGTAATATTCCGCCATAAGATTGAGAAATTATTGATAATATCTTGCATCACATCCCCTGGAGTATTTTATTCTAAGCTTTGTCCCAATGGCTTGTTGAGTTTATCCTTCTGCCTAAAGTGGATTTGCATGAGTGACTATTTTACATCTGAAATCCGTTGGCGAGCAGCTCTAGTTTCTCGCCATATTGTGATACATTAATAATTTTTCTTGTGCGCTACAACTTGTACCAAGTTAGGAATGTGGCTTCGGGAGGTAAACTTTCCATCACAAACTAGGTAGAGTACCCACGAGCTAGGGGCGAATAACAACAGTCTGCTCTCCTGAGCTCGTGCTTGAATGCAATGATTTGGGACAAGACATTATACTGCATACGGCTCGCTCTGGTCCGCCTCTCAAATTTGAAAATGCAACAATAACTTTCTTTCCGGACTTTACAATTAAAGTGCAGAAGCTGCAATGCTACTTTATGGAAGTCAAAAAGGCCCTAAGCGAAAGAGAACTGAAATATGCAATGATATTTCCAGCCAAACTTTGAGTAGCGGCAGAGAGCAAGGCTTGATTTTTTGAGAACCCCGAGGATGCATGGGCCTTGCTTGACAGCTGGCGCAAAGTAGGGAACCAAAAGACGCAGACCATTCACCGGAGAGATGGCAAAGACCTCGAAAGTAAAGAACTGCATTGAGATCCGAAGGCCAACACGACAGAGAAAAACTTTCCCAAGACTGTGGCAACCTAGAATTTCTGGCTCAGGTGCAACTAAAATCATAGCCATCATGGCCCAATTATAAAAGCCCATAGATCTAGAAACCAACCAGGGTCTTATCAATCTGGCTATTTGTGGCACAACTGATACATAAAATTGGAGGAAAGAGGGCGGGAGGCCGCCCCAAGTTGGGTCACGTTTCCCCAGAAATGGGACATAGGGAACGGGGTACACAGGCGCTCTGCAAAGTTGGGGGTTGGCCAGTTTTGAGTCCACTGTGCAGGGAAGGGGGATTTGAAGTTTCAATGTTTTACTGTTTCGAGAGTGACTGAATGTGTGGATAGCAGAATGGGCAGAAGGCATAATACGGCACGGACACCCAAACACCACATACTAACATGCATTACTAGCGCAACTGCCAGAAGACAGAAGGACCTGATCTGGTCCCCTGGGAGGCTCGGGAGTCAGCTCTCCGCACCATGTGTAACGGTTACACCCAGTTGCGACACACCAAAGCCTGAAAAGACACCCAATGATAACACACCAGAGTCCTCACAGTTTTAAGACCATATCCTGGAATGTGAAAGGGGTGGGAAATAAGATCAAGAGAGGGGTGGTGCTACATTATTTGAAATGACAGTCACCGGACATAATCCTTCTCCAGGAGATTCATCTACTGGGAACATCCAACAGGGCGCTAAACAGACGAGGATACAAATTAGTCGCACAGGCAGGATATACTAGAGGGTCAAGGGGAGTGGGTATTCTACTCCGCAATACATTCCCTTTCACTATCCAACAAATCTCACATGACCCACAAGGGCGCTTTGTGGTGATCACTGGGTACTGGGAAGGGGTTATTTAATATTGTCTCTCTTTACAACCCACCGAGACGCCATACAGCGGCATTAGTAGACTTGGGTTCACTTATCGTACAATTGCCATGGGGGGAAATACTTATTGGCGGTGAATGCAACGCGGCAAGTGACGGGGAGCGGGACAGATGGCCAGCACGGCAACGGGATCCCTCAAGCAAGCTACTATCAGATTTTTTAGCGGTGCTGGGTCTAATAGATGTTTGGTGTGTACATAATCCAAATGCTAGTCGATTTACCTTTCATTCTGGGGCACACGGCAGTCTATCACGTCTAGACTATATATTGAGGCTGACACAGTATTTTCAGTCATTCAGCGACATAGGGCTCCTCCTCAGGGGCATATCAGACCACTTTCCCATCTGGGTAGTGTATGGTGAGAAGGAGGGCATAACGGGCCAAACTGCACCACTTAATCCCTGGTTCCTGATGGTACCGCGCATTTGAACTGATTTGCAAAAGGCCACAGATCAATATTTTCAAGAAAATACTCTGCACCGCCTATATGAATTAGGGGATAAAACAGGGAAGTTATTAGCTTGGTTAGATAAATGGGAAGCAGCATCTAGGTGGGTATTCAAAATTGTGAAGAGGAGGGAGATCCCATACGGGACAGACAGGGCATAGCAGATGTTTTCGCATCGTACTACGCAGAGTTACATACACCATCACAGAGTGTTACGACAGACACAGCTTGTGACTGTCCACTCTCAATATGCCAACTCTGACGTCGTAAGATAGAGATTTATTATAGACAGACCTCACCGACAATGAAGTGACTCAGGCCATTCGATCCTTAAACCCAGGAAAAGCAATGGGCCCCAATGGTCTCCCAATTGAATTATATAAAATGACAGCGTCTAATATTGCACCCCTCTTAGTAAAAATGTTTAATGAAAGCCTAGAGGCAGGCATATTGCCAAAAGATCAAAAACTATCCAACATAGTTGTGATCCACAAGGCAGGAAAGCCGCCAGACCGCTGTTCATCTTATAGACCAGTCTCTTTATTGAACGCCATAGCTAAGATCTTAACTAAATTATTGGCAAGTAGATTAACCCCGGTCTTGGGTTCCTTAATACACCCTGATCAATCGAGCTTTATGCCTGGAAGAAATACTGCATTAAATCTGTGCTGCTTAAAAGGGATACTAAGGAGGGCAAGCTCCATTCAGGAGCATGCTGTGATAGTTTCATTAGATGCCAAAATGGCTTTTGATATGCTGGAGTGGCCCTTCCTTTTTGTGGTTTTGGAGAAACAGGGCTTCGGTCCAAATTTTTTATCTTGGGTATGCCTTCTCTACACAAATCCTCTGGCGCAGGTGTTGGTCAATAGAGGCAAATTGATGGTGTTTACCCTACAGAGAGGCGCGAGACAGGACTGCCCCCTTTCTCCATTGATATTTGCATTGGCCCTGGAATCCCTGGCAGTTTGCATCAGAGGTGATCCCCTGATTAGGGGATTAAGAGGGTTTGAAGGCTGAGAAGACCGATTCTCCCTATATGCCGATCATATCCTTCTATACATGGCACACCCTTATTCATCGCTTCATGGGATACTCCATATTTTGTCCCTGTATCAAAAATACTCAAGTTATACCATTAATTGGGACAAATCAGTAATATTTGTCCTGAGCGGAGACAACCCACGTATTCCCACGGTCCTGCGTAGCCAGGGTGGTGACAGAAGGGTTCCAATACCTGGGTCTCTATGTTACCAGAGACCCCACGGTGTTCCATAGCCACAACTTAGACCCCCCCTTGTGACAACTCCAAGACAATGTACAACATTGGAGAGCCCTACCCCTGACGCTCCTGGGAAAGGCTTCTCTCTACAAGATGATGGCGCGACCCCGATTTCTATCTCTACTTCACAACATACCATACCCGGTCCCACAAACATATGTTCATGCTGTAGAAGCAACAGTGAAAACACTCCTATGGGATGGGAAAACCCAGAGAATTGCCTTGCACAAACTAACAAAAAGCTGGTATTATTATTATTATTAATGCAGTTTGTAGAGCGCTCGCTTACCTCCAATGGAGGTGTCCCGGAACTAGCAGCAGAGGCAGCGGCATGGCCCGGAGACTAAGAGGGCTTTAGGTCAAGTCAAACAACCATGTTTTCAGTGCTTTCCTGAACATGTGTTCCGACTTGGCCTTCCGTAGTTGTTCCGGCATATAATTCCATAGCAAGGCTGTTCTTTCCGAAAAAGCCCTTCCACCAATCCTAGCTTTCCTGAAGCACGGAGTCATCAATAACTCCTGATGGTTTGACCATAGATCCCTCGTTTGATGGCATTTCCGAAGTCTTTGCTTGAGGTATTGTGGACCAGAACCTCTAGTTGCTCTGTAAGCCACAGTCAGCGCCTTAAACTCTATTTGTTTCTTGACCGGCAGCCACTGTAGGCTCCGGAGAGGTGGTGAGATATGGTGGCGGAATGGCACGTTCCTAATTAGCCTTGCTGCCGCATTTTGTATGGTCTGCAATTTCCTAATTAGGTAATCTGACATACGCAGGTACGGACTATTTGCATAGTCAAGCTGTGAAATGAGTAATGCATGGACCACTGACTTTCTGCAATCCATCAGCAGGAGATGTAAAAATCTTCTCAAGGCTTTCAACTTCAAAAAACATGTGGAAGAGACCTGGCAGATCTGGGATTTGCCAGTTAGATTGGAATCAAACTTGAAACCGATGTTCCTAGCCGATGTTGCCGGTGGAGGATTTAGCTCTGAAGGCCACCAAAGCTCTGACCTGTGAGGATAAGATTGATTGAAAAACAGGACCTCTGTTTTTTCTGCGTTTAACTTCATGCAGCTGTCAGTCATCCAAGTCGCCACTTTCATCAGACACCCTTTAAAGTTAATAAATGCAGCCTCTGAGTGTTCCCTGCAGGAGTACACAAGCTGAGTGTCATCAGCGTACGAGACGACCTTCACCGCAAGTTGTTCAATTATTGGAGCTAAAGGGGCAAGATTAACATTAAAGAGTGGGGCTCAAGGCTGAGCCCTGCGGGACTCCACATACTAGGGGGCTGGAAGAGGCCACAAGTGGGCGTAGGAACACTTTTTGGGACCGTCCCTCCAAAAAGGAGCATATCCAGCTCAAGGTAGTTCCCGTCACTCCCAGGAGCGCAAGTCTTTCTAGGAGGATCTGGTGTGACACAGTATCAAATGCTGCGGATAAATTCAGCAGCACTAGCATCACACAGCTACCCTGGTCCACCGTTTCCCTTATAGTTTCCGCCACTTCCAGCAAGGCCGTCTCAGTACTATAGCCCGACCTAAAGCCCGACTGAGAGTCATGCAAAAGATTGTGAGACTCTAAAAATCCAGCAAGTTGTTTTTGAACTTCCTTCTCAAGTACCTTAGCCAGTGCAGAGAGAAGAGAGATAGGCCTAAAATTCTTTAGGTCTACTGGGTCTGCATCTTCTTTCTTAAGAATTGGTTGCACAAAAGCTGTTTTCCACCTTGTTAGATAAATGCCTAATTCCAGAGAGGAAGTCCAAATGGAATTAAGTAGGGGGTTCAGCCAAAAGGCTAAAAGTTTATAAAACGTAGGTGGACAGGGGTCGGCCGGTGATCCGGACTTAAGTTTGTAAAGTTCCAGGATAGAAGTTTCCAGGCTGAAGGGACAAATTTCAGACCAGCTTTCCACAGGCTGGATCATAGGCAATGTCTTAACTGATAGACTTGTGGAACTATCTTAGGGAAAGAAGAGTAGATGGTCTGAATTTTTTCCTGGAAGAAACTAGCTAATTCTCTACATAAACTAGGTGAAGGGGCAATCAAGCTCTTTAAAACTTGTGGCTACAAAAATCTCTGCACAATCTTAAAAACTTCTCTTGAAGAATTATCAGAGGCTTTTATTTGATCCGCAAAATATTCCTTCAGGGTGTTGCGTTTTAGCCTGTGGAATCTTTTTAATGCTGTTCTATATGTGCTCTTGGCCTCTAGGTCGTACTTTTTCTGCCATAGACGCTCAAGTCGCTTACACAGGCTTTTTTTCTGGCGGAGTTCTGGCAAAAACCATGAGGCCGATGGTTTTTTTCTAGCCAGTTTCGAGGTTTTAATGGGGGCTACTTTGTCAAGAGCTGAAATAATCCAGTCATCGAAGGCAGACGCATCTTGATTGGGATCTCCTATGAGTTGTGGGAGCGTTTCCTGTAATTCTGGACCCATGCGCTCGGGTAAAACCTTCCTCCAATTTCTTCTATCTTCAAACTCTAAACTAGGCTGATTGGTGCCGACCAGGCTAGTCAGGGTGAAGGGAACTAAACGATGATCCGTCCAGGTCATCGGTAAAGGATCCATCACTTTCAGGGTGTGATCGTTGGAAAAAATCAAGTCCAACGTATGGCCGGTTGCGTGGTAGGTACAGCTACGTTTTGTGTCAGGTTTAACCCATTGAGAGTTTCGGCCAGTCGTAAGGCCAGGGGGCAGTTATCCTTATCCATATGGACATTGAAGTCCTTAAGAACTAGAAAGTTGAGGAGGAGCCTAGCGCTTGACCAAGATGGCCGCGTGAGCTTAGAGCTCCCGAGACCCTCGCGCCCTCCGTCGCCCTACAAAAACAAAAAATCTACAAAAAGTACCCTAAGGGAGGAAAAGAGCACCCCTCGCCCTCCCGCAACCCTCCACAGTTACTGCACTCTGTTCAAATCTTCAAGGATGGTCAAATCAATCAAAGCAAGTTGGGGGGGCTTTGTAAGCTGCAGCAGGGGTGCAGGGTGGGGGGAGTTTTGGGGATTTTGAGTTTGTTGTTGGGGGGTTTATTTTTGCAAGGCATGATGATTATCCTCAGGGCTGTTCCATGGTGGCTCCTCGGGTGTGGGGTGGGCCTCTTTCCGTTTGAGGATGGGGGGTAGAGGCTTAAGTGTTATAAGCTGGAATGTTAATAGTTTGGGGGATCGCATCAAGAGGGGGATTGTTTTGCAATTTTTGAAACGCTCAATGCCAGATGTTGTCCTGCTGCAGGAAACGCATCTCATAGGTAATACATGCTATGCCCTGAATAGGAAGGGGTATAAATTCATTGCACACTCGGGATTCTCTTCTGGGTCCAGGGGTGTGGGCATCCTTGTTAGAGCATCGTTGCCTTTTGAGGTGGACTCCACCATTGTTGACGATAGGGGGAGGTTTGTGGCGGTGGCGGGGCGGTGGGAAGGAAGGACTTTGGTTTTGGTTTCGGTTTATGTCCCGCCGGCCCTGCAGGCCTCCACATTTGCTGAACTGGGCAGGGCTTTGCTGACTCTCCCGGGGGGAATGTTGGTAGTGGGAGGGGATTTCAACGCTGTGGGCTCCGGACTGTTGGATAGATACCCGCCCAGGGACACAGGGGGGGCTCAGAAATGGCTTCCAGACTTCCTGGATACGTTTGGTCTGATAGACTGCTGGAGGCTCCAGCACCCCACACAGAGTCAATACACGTTTCACTCCGGGGCACATGGTAGCCTCTCCAGGATTGATTACCTGCTCACTCTGGCCGCACATGCCTCGTTGATATCCGAGGCGAGGCACATGGCACGCGGTATCTCTGACCATTCGCCAGTGTGGATCCGGCTGGATCTAGGTCGGGAGGGAGGAGGGAGGGTGGCCCCCATCAACCCATGGTATTTCCGAGACCCCAAGATGCGCAGCGCCCTGGTAAAGAAGGTAGATAATTACTTTAAGGACAATCTGGGAACCGTGGACTCGGCGGTGTCGCTGTGGGAAGCTTTTAAGACCGTCCTTCGGGGGGAAGCCCTCTCCCTGGTGGTGGCTGCCAAGAATCGGAGGGATGGCGAGGTGCGGCAAGTGGAGGAGGAGATCGCGGCCCTTGAGGGGGCTATGGAGGAGGAGGTTACAGAGTCCTCACTGCATGAGCTTTGCTTGAAGCAGGCGGAGTATAGGGACCTGGTGACGAACGCCGCTAAGACCCTCAGTAGGGAACAACAGGGCCGCCTGTATGACGTTGGTGATAAGGCAGGGAAACTCCTGGCGTGGTTGGACAGGAAAGAACGTGTCAATAGAGTGGTGCCAGAGTTGACGGGAGAGTGGGGAGAGGCGATTGTGGAACCTGAGGGGATTGTGAAGTGTTTCGCGGAGTATTTTCGTAGGGTTTATTCCTCGGTGTCGGACAGGCCGCCCGAGGACTCGTCTGATCTCCTCCGTGATATCGAGTTGCCCTGCCTCTCTGACATAGATAGGGACGATTTGGATGGTGACATAACGGTTGACGAGGTGGCGGGGGCGATTCGCGCTTTAAACTCGGGTAAGGCCTCTGGGCCGAATGGACTGCCGATCGACCTGTACAAACTGTTCCCGGATAGGGTCGCCCCTCACCTGCGCGCCATGTTTTTGGAGGCGTGGGGGGATGGGATCCTTCCGTTGGATCAGCGGCTGGCGTCGATCGTGGTCATACATAAAGAGGGTAAACCCCGAGATAGGTGCGCCTCCTATCGGCCCATTTCACTCCTTAACGCTGAGCCGAAAATTCTGGCCAAACTCCTGGCTACCCGTTTGATTAGGGTACTTGGCGATTTGGTCCACCCGGATCAATCTGGCTTCATCCCGCACCGAAACACAGCATTAAACCTTAGGCGTCTTCATGGCGTCATCGCCAGGGCGGGCACGCTGCGTGAACCGGCTATTGTGGCATCTCTTGATGCCACGATGGCCTTTGACACGGTGGAGTGGGCATACTTATGGGCCGTGCTGGCCAAGTTTGGTTTCGGTCGCGGTTTTGTGAGTTGGGTTCGGTTGCTGTACGAGGGGCCACTAGCGAATGTTGTGGTGAATGGTCGGGCATCTACTCCGTTTCAGCTTGGTAGGGGTACTCGGCAGGGTTGCCCCCTGTCGCCTCTGTTGTTCGCCCTCGCCCTTGAACCGTTGGCTGCGTGGATACGTTGGCACCCGGATATACGGGGCCTTCGGTGGTCGCCTGATCACGAGGACCGTATTTCGCTTTATGCCGATGATATCCTGCTGTATCTTGCCTCACCTAAGAAGTCACTTATAGTGGTCTGTGACGTACTCGCATCGTTCGGTAGGAACTCGGGGCTTGTGATTAATTGGGGCAAATCGTACTTGTACGTTCTTAGTGGCGAGGTCCCACCGATCCCTAGAACATGTTCGATACAGGTTGCCCAGCAGGGCTTCGTGTATTTGGGGATTTTTATATCCATGGATCCTGCTGTGCGCTATGAGAGGAATCTGCTCCCCCCCTTGGCACGCTTGAGGCGAGATGTTGAAGGTTGGCGGAGGCTGCCGCTCTCCCTTGTTGGGCGTGAGGCCCTGTTCAAAATGATGTCTCTTCCCCGCTTCCTCTACGCCCTCCAGAACACCTTGGACTGGGTACCGGCCAAATACTTTCGGGAGGTCGAAGGCCTCCAACGGACGTTGCTGTGGGATGGGCGGACGCGAATAGCTATTTCAAAGTTGACGCTCCCATGGTACGATGGGGGCATTGCGCTCCCAGACATCCGACGGTACTATTGGGCCACGCAGCTGAGCGCGATCAACCATGGGTTTTATGGCCCTGCCCTCAGCCCTGGGAATGCCATGGATAGGTGGCTGCTGCGTGGCGGCAACTACTACAGGGCGTTGTATTCGCGGTCCTTAGACTCGTCCCTCACGGGGCCCACAGGTGTGGCGGTGCGTGTATGGAAGATGGCGACTGACTCGTTGGGCTGGAAGGATAGGCTCACCCTCGCTACCCCATTGTTTGAATCGGAAAGATTGGGAAGACTCTGGCATACGAAGGGCTTTGATAAGTGGGACCTGATAGGTATATCCAAGGTGGGAGATGTGCTGCATAAGGGGAGGGTGAAGTCCTTCGAGGAGTTGCAGACTGAGTATGAGCTAGGGCCCTCAGAGTACTTCAGGTATATCCAGCTGCGTCACGCCCTCCGATCAGTCCTTGTGGTGGGAGAGAAGGTGCCGGAGTCCGCTCCCCTTGAGGACCGAGTCCTTGATGGTCATATGCCCGAGAGCACGATCTCGCTCATATATAAGAAGTTGATTAATGTCCGGGCAGACATGCTTTTGGGGCTGAGAGAACAGTGGACTAGGGATGGCCTTGAGTTGGATAATGAGGACTGGCAGTCAGCGGTTTCTTCTCCTAAGGAGGTTGCGATCCCGTCGCGTCTGAGGCTGGTGCAGCTTAAAATACTGCACCGGGTGTATGTGACGGGGCCGCGGCTGGTCCACATGGGATTCTCGGAGGACGGCCTGTGCAGAAGGGGATGTGGTATGGTGGGTACTTTCCTGCACATCATTTGGGAATGATGTGTCATTGTGGAGTTCTGGAGGAGAGTCCATGCAGTTATGGGGGAGGTGACGGGCACTGCGGTACAGCCGGAGGCGCGGTGTTGCCTCCTGAACGTCTGGGGGCCCACTGACCTCGATGAGGCGCAGACCCAATGGGTGACTCTGGGTAACATGGTTGCTAAAAGGGACATCGCGCGATTGTGGGGCTCCTCGGGACCCCCTACCCTGACCGCGTGGAAGGAGAACATGGACTGGAGCATGTTTAGGGAGAAGACGGTCTACTGCTCTAGAGGTCGCCCCCGGAAGTGGCATGCCATCTGGGGGCGGTGGAACCAATACAGGGGGGAATATGTCTTGCCCCGGATCTGGAACCTCCCGAGGAACAGCTTTCCCCCTGACCTACCTTCCAGCACAGTTGGGTTCGGGGAACCGTTTTGGGCCTCTGCTGTCCCCCTTCTTCCTCCGTACACAGTCTTGTAACTAGTAGATGAGTGGGGTCCGGCCTCCCCTGGGGGCTTTCGCCATGGGCTTTCAATGTCCTTGCCTTGCTGGGGTGTGTTGTGAGTTTTTTCTGTATTTACTTAAAATTGGACCTTTGCATTACTCTTTGAACTGTATTGGGGACACATCACTGTATCCAACTCTCAATGCTGCCGAACCTCCGGGCTGTCGGCTGAATAGCTGTGTCCTGAATTTTGAAATAAAGGTTTTCAAAAAAAAAAAAAAAAAAAAAAAAAAAAAAGAACTAGAAAGTTAAAATATTTTAAGGATAAGTCTGTAATGGTATCAAACAACTCCGGCCAATGAGAGGACAGGGAGTCTGGGGGTCTATAGACCAAAAGTCCCACATAGGAGGAAGTAGGAGAGAGTCTAATACAGAAGGACATTGCCTCTATAGATCCTACCAACTCATTTTTTTTTTTTACGAGATCTCCCAATCCTTTCTGAGAATCGCTGCCAGCCCACCCCCGTCTGTTACCGGCCCGATTAGCTGCTACCATCCTATAGCCATCCGGGATGACCAGACCTACCTCGGGGTTGGAGCTCTCTTTTAGCCAGGCCTCGGTTAAAAACATGACATCCCAAGAGTTAGCTTCAAGATTGAGCCAAGTCTCATCTGCATGTTTTGGCAGGGATCTGCAGTTGATTAAGCAGGCCTGCAGATGAAACCACGGTGTCTGTGAATATACTGCAGATGGCCGAGGTGAATCAGCAGCCACACTCCTCCTGCCAGCCTTTCTTGGCCGCCTGTCCAAGGAAAAAGCACAGTAATCACATCGTGGCCCCAGGTCGTCTTTCCTACCCTCCAGTATAGACCGGACTATGCAAGATGGGCTCAAGCAGCCCACCGGCATAACTCTTCTCTAGACCAGGATATTCTAGCTGAAGAATTGTCTTGGGCAGCATGGCTAGCGCTAGTCGCATTCCAGTCGCGGACGGGCGCAGACGGGCTTGCAATTGGCGCGCCCGCTGCGCGCGTCCGCTGCACGTCCGTTTCGGAATGGCCCTTATATGTGAATTCCACCCCCCCGGAAATGACAATGAGAGGGGAGGAGCCACGTCCCTCCGCAACAATCGGCACAACAGCCGTGGCGGACTGGGGACTGGTGATACAAGTAAAAAGTAAGTGCAAAATAGGCAGTTAAGTGAACAACGTGCAGCAGATTCAGAACAATTTAAAACAAATTAAAAGCAGTCTCAGATTCTACGGGCAGCATGCGCTGCTACTAACCGCTACGCGAGCCCTCCTGCCTGCCGCTCATATGTGAATTCCACCCCCCGGAAATTACAATGAGAGGGGAGGAGCCACGTCCCTCCGCAACAATCGGCACAACAGCCGTGGCGGACCAGGGACTGGTGATACAAGTAAAAAGTAAGTGGAAAATAGGCAGTTTAAAAGTGAACAACGTGCAGCAGATTCAGAACCATTTAAAACAAATTGAAAGCAGGCTTAGATTCTACGGGCAGCATGCGCTGCTACTAACCGTATGAAGGCGGAATTGCGCTACCGGCCCTACAATACTACTATTGGGCGGCACAATTGACAGTAGTTAATCACTGGGTCCACTGGTCACCTGACGATCAAGCCTATCGAATGGACAGATATATGCCAACAGAAGGTTACCCTAGAACTATATAAAAGGGAAAACGCAATATACCAATACACTACCCAACCTCAGTGACAGTCAAAATCTGAATTACGACATAGACGACGTTAGGATGGCGCAACAAAATCATGCGAGCTACTCCCCTATGGGATCCAATACAATTAGGCCTATTGGTAGATTGCAGCGGCTTCGACAAATGGGATCTCATAGGTCTCTCACGAGTGGGCGACCTGTGGTCTGGTGGAGTGATGAAACCCTTTACTGAACTACAGCAGGAATATGAGCTGGCACCCTCTGAAATATTTCGCTATCACTAGATAAGCTGCGACGAGCCACTCCACAAATGAGGGAACTTCCTGAATCATCCCCACTAGAAGACAGACTGCTTGATGACTATATGCCAAAGAAGACAGTGTCCTTAACATATCAGAAAATATTGAATAACTCCCCAGGGAACTTAACGAAACTTAGAGAGAGATGGAGGAAGATGGAAGATGAGGAATGGCTGGAGGCAATTGCATCCCCAGAGAGTTTGCCATACGCTCATGTTTCCGATTGGTGTCACAACATTTTTTACACAAACTTATTATGCTTGCACTACACTCATTAAAATGGGGAGGAGGACCTTGTTGCAATTTACCAGAGGTTGCGGGCATGAGGGCACCTTCTTCCATATCTGGTGGGACTGTGCTATGATCCAGGAAAACTGGGGGGAAGTGGGGTCCTGTATGAGGACGCTCTGTGAAGAAAATGTTGAAATCACTCTTCAATTATGCCTGTTGAATATACGGGGAACGACAGATCTCACGATAGAGGGAAAACTATGGCTTACACTTGGCCTCATGGTCGCAAAACGCAATATAGCAAGAAAGTGGAGGGCTAACTCAAGGCCGACCTTGAG
The DNA here is from genome assembly GCF_964204655.1 of Triturus cristatus. NCBI lineage: Eukaryota > Metazoa > Chordata > Amphibia > Caudata > Salamandridae > Triturus > Triturus cristatus. The sequence goes on along the minus strand of NC_140591.1, from coordinate 584,365,883 downwards.
AGAATGGAAGGAAGATATGGATTGGTGCATGCAAGCGGAAAGAGTGATTTATGAGAGTAGGGGATGCCCCCAAAATGGTCTAAAATCTGGGGAAATTGAAATACTAGTAGGGGGATGCTCTGCCCTCCCATCCAGGGAACCACCCCACTGGAAGAGGACTGAGGCGACATGACCACACCATCTGATGAAAATTGTATCGCATTTCGAGAAAATGTATAAAGGGTGACCCTTGCCTATGTGTGCAATGCCACACTTTTCCAACTGTAAGAATTATGCTAATGCTATCATGTTTTTCTGTTTGCAATAAAAAGATATTAAACAAAAAAACAATGCATGTGAGCCACCACACCCCCATAATCGACTCCTGAAAGAACATAGAAAAAAACTCAGTTTGAGGCAACGCACCCGGGGCAGACAGGACAGGAACGTAGACGTCTAGAACTGCCGAGGGAGGAGCGATCTACCAGTCTGTGGGCACTTTCACAGTGAGTGCCTGCAACGCCTGGGATCGTACATTCAGTTGCGACTGGTGTGCAAGAATGCGTGTTTTAACAAGGGGGAGACATTAAATCATTTGCTTGGGTCCCCAGACGGGTGAAAATGCCCCACTAGAGGAGGTACCACAACCATGCCTCAGTATTAAAAAAAAACACACTCAATGGAAATGCATCCTCCATTACATTCTAAGGTAAAGGCCTTGACTGTTCTCAGTAGACATTTGTGTTCCTAGACATTAAACACAGGTGTGTAATAAAGTATCCAGAAGGAGAACGCATTAGACAACTCTATAGCAATGACCACAGACATATCAAGTAGGGATGCCGCAATTAAAGACATGTTGGCCACAAAGAACAGCAAAACGGACAAAGTAGAAAAAGGGCACATATATGAAAGGCTCTCTCCAGAAAGAGAGGGGATAGCAGTGATGTGACGCTCAATATCTCCCAAGAGTTCCTCCAACAGTTTCAACAGGAGATCAAGGGGGGGAGGTCTTAATGATCAGCAAAGATTTGAAAGTATATCTAAAAGACGTGCAAGAGGAGGTGCAGACGGGTTGATGATCTCATGGGCAAAGTTGACAACAGAGCAGAGGAACTGCATTACCTCTGGCAAAATGTGGTGTAATTAGAGGAACATTATGAGGAGAGTTCCCTGAAATAGGAATATAGAGAAAATGGATTGTGGTGAAACAATATCGGTATTCTCGGCCTGCCGAGAGGGGACAGATAACCACACCTATGTACAACAGCCACTCCACCACTTTTGTGACCACCCTGAAAACAGTCCCAGAGTGCTTGTTTCAGGATCATAGCCTGGCAGTTTGTGCTGGACTGTTCCCATGGGGAACAGGGCCAAGATGATTTGCATATGGCTGGGTCCAAACTGGGGAGGCATGGTGAGCAAAATAACGATGGATTTAATCCAGATCTCTTGACTGGGGGTGAGTGTTTGAAAAGTTTTAGCACTTTATCCATCATCTTGTTGTGTTTGCCAGATGACCCTTCCATTCGAATTAACTGAGTACACAAGTGGCAAATGCTGGTAATCGAAGAGAAGTCTTAACAGATCTTATTGCCCCGATCACTTGTAGGAGGAAAAGGAAGAAATTACTGAGAAGACCTATAATGGTAAATCTATTGAACTTAATGGCAACAAACTCATTTTCTTCAATGACTTAGCGGCTACCACGCTTCGAAGCCAGTGGGAGTTTATACACATTAAGGAGCAATTGAGATTCCCACAAGATACCATATAAATGGGGATCATCTCTTAAGTCTCCTATTCACCTGTAACTCTCAAAGACAATAAATTAGATCATTAAAAGAAACAATGGAAGTCCTGGGTCTCCTAGAAGATGATATTCAGCCACAGTGTGGCTCTTTGGTGATGGGTAGATGGTAGAGAATGGAGAGTGGTCCGACACCAAGGGAAGAGGGCATCCCCAACCGCAATGGAAATAGTACAAGCCAAGCAAGATGCAATCACAGAAGTGGGCACACTTCAGGACCCTATGCCGAAGCAAACGGAATTTGACATGGTGACCGTGGACATGAGGGGAGCTGCTGGGGATGTCAATGACCATAACAAATAACTTAGCTGCTGGGTGTGTTTCCCGGGGGAGTTGAGATTGGATAGGGGGGTAACTGAGATTGGATAGGAGAGGCAGAACCTCACACATGGAACTGGTAAAGATGGCCCACCCAAGGAAAAAGGGGACCGAATCCATCCTGATATCTTGGTGAACTTGGTGTTTTTTATATTTAAAATTGTATGTATGTATGTATAGGTATACTTGTATAGCGCATTAACTGTCACCCAACGGGCATCCTGGCGCTTAGACTTTTGATGGAACCTGCACGATGTTATCAACCACTGTATGATTTACGCCACTCTTGGGAAGAGATGTGTTTTCAAAGCTTTCTTAAAAGAAGGAAGATCTCCCACACTCCTCAAAGCCAGCGGTAAAGAGTTCCACAGAGTTGCTGCTGAGAACCTGAAGGACCGGCCTCCCAACCGAGTCCTCAGGATTTTAGGGACTAACACCAAGCAGGCTGTGGCAGAGCGGAGAGATCTAGACAGGGTGTAACACGAGAACATGTTCTGCAAAGGGATGGGACCTTGTTCATGAAGGGCCCTAAAAACTATGCAGAGGGCTTTAAATTCGATCCGCTGAGGGACTGGCAGCCAGTGGAGGTCCCTGAGCGCAATGGTAGAGGAATCAGCACGCCGGCGTGACAGGGCCAATTTAGCAGCAAAATTCTGCACGCGCTGCAATTTTCCCACCAGAGTCACCGGGGCTCCCAGAAGTAGTGCGTTACAGTAGTCAAGTCTACTTAAGATGGTACTCCGCACTACCTCTGGTCTAGCCTGTGCTGGGAGCAGTGGTAGGATCTTCCTCAGCGTGCGAAGCAAAGCCATGCACGTTGCCATTGTTTTGTTAACGGATACATCCAATTGAAGATTGGAACCGAAAAATACTCCCAAATTCCGCACACAATCTGCCGGCGCACTAGTGCCCTGGAAGGAAGGGGGCCAAAAGTCCGACGGAAGAGGCCTGGGGGTACGGTCTATTGAACAATGTAAAACCTCCGTTTTGGAACTGTTGAATTGTAGGGAGTTGTGGCATAACCAATCTGCCGTAGAGGTCATGCAACGATGGAAGACCTCTTGCGACACCGCCTCCTTACCCTCAAACGAGAAGATAAGTTGGGTGTCGTCCGCATAGTTGGTGACTGCGATGCCAAAAGATTTAATCAGCTTGATCAGGGGGCGGAGGTAAAGATTGAAAAGGATAGGACTGACGGCTGACCCCTGAGGCACGCCCTGCCCAACCCTTCTGATGGTGGATTTGAACGGTGGCAGGGCCACTACCTGGTGTCTGTTATCCAGATAAGACACCAGCCAATCAAGGGCCAAGCCAGTCACCCCCACTTCCTCCAACCTCCTGATCAAGATCGTGTGGCTGACCGTGTCGAACGCGGCCGACATGTCGAGCAGCACTAGAAAGGCTGCCCGTCCTTGGTCGGCACGCGTCCTGAGGTCATCTAGCACAGTCACCAGTGCTGACTCTGTCCCATGGGCTGGTCTAAAACCAAATTGGGCCACATCCAGGCATGCATTGGTCTCCAGATAGCTGGAAAGATGTTTTGTAGCCCATTTCTCCAAGATTTTGATTGGAAAAGGGAGAAGGGAAAGGGGCCTGTAATTGGCAGGGCAAGAAGGATCCAAAGTTTCCTTCTTAAGAAGTGGAGACACAACTGCCAACTTCCAGCAATCCGGTACTCGTGCAGACCTGAGGGATTGACAGCAGGTCGCAAATAATGGCGGAAAGAGTTCTTCCCGAAATAGCTTCCAAAATTTGTGAGGAAGTGGATCAAGGGGCGTGCCCGAGGAGACGCTATTAGCCAGTGCACTAAATTCTTCAAAAGATGGAACCGGGAAACTATTCAGGCATGCTAAACCAACATCTCCCTCCATGACAGATGACAAGGTAGGAGTGGGCAAAGACTGGGTGCCTGAGCTTGACGAAATAGCAAGGTTGCTCAAAATGGTGGCAATCTTCTCCTCGAAGGCCTGTGCCAACGAGTCGTACAAAGATTGAGATACAGGGACATTGTTTGCAATACAGGCAGGACGCGATAGGTCTTTAACAATTTTAAACAGCGCCTGAGATTTGTTCGCCGCCGACAATAGAGAGTCCTCTAGGAATTTAGCTTTAGCACATCTAATCTGTGCTTTATAAGTTGCCAAAGTTTGCCTTAAACAGGCTCTATCTGATTCCCGGTACTGTTTTCTCCAGGCACGCTCCGCCCTCTTGCACTGGAGTTTGGATTGAAGCAGTTCCTCTGAAAACCACGGCATAGCATAAGTGGACCTATCTCTAGTTTTTCGCAGTGGAGCTAATGAGTCAAGTGAAGCCACAATTCGCTGGCTAAGGGTTTCGTAACTCGCATCCACACTATCTCCCAAAGAAAAGCCCATCGGAAGCAAGGCAGGCAGGGTGGACTGCTTCAAGAGCTTGGACCATTGTCTACTCACCCTAGTAGCACCTAGGCTACCTTTCTTCGTAAAGACTGCGGGGAGTGAAAGGGTGAAGTGAACCAACGCATGGTCTGTCCAACATGGAGGTTGAATGTTCTTTGTTGTAAATTGTTGTGTAGAGGGGGTAGGAGAGGGGTCCTGGTATTCTTGGGGATTCTGCAACAACATGGAGGAATCAAGGGTACTCATCACTCCTATATTTGACTCTGGGCTTACAGGGATGGTTGACAAGTAGACTACATATAATAGCGTAATATGAACAACACACTGAAGAGAACCAGTCAACGTGTGAGGATTAAACTCTTCCCAAATGCGATTAGAGTTATTAAATTTCTTAAAAGCAACCGATGCAGCTATATACTTGCTACAAGAAACTCATCTTTTGACGAAGGACCAGGTCTGGTTGACCTCTAAGAACTTCCCAGAACAGTTCTTTTCCACTTTGAGTTCGAAGTTGGCAGGAGTTGCCATCCTGTGTACTAAAAACATTCATGGACACAACAGCGGTGCACTCAGACAAGGCTAGCAGGCAGGTGGCAGCTGTGTTTTTCATGGGGTGGGGGTGCAGAAACTAACGGTAGGATCAATATATTCTTGTAACTTTAGACAGGTATCATTGCTCAAATGACCCATCTCAGAACTATTTACCCATGCTGAAGAGGACATGCTAGTTGGAGTACATCTGAATATGGACTTCAATCCCAATGTGGATTGTAAACCATGTTCCTTTCCATCAGAGGTCGAACATCCTCCATGGAGTTACAAGCCTGGTTGGAGGAGGTGAATCTTCTACCCGGACGACACTGAATATACATTTTCTCAAGCGTCCAACTGATCTTACGGGATATTGGTCTATAAGACACGTACTCTTTTTGAGGATGACCACCAATACAGCCGTTTTTTGCACTCTTTTGGGGAATGACCACCACTACAGCCGTTTTCTGGCCCTCAAATGCATGATAGATTTTATCCATCATGCATTTCTATAAATCCACTGGGAGCCCATTGTGCCCTATCGCTTTCCCGGACTGCAAGGTTCTTATTGCAGTATTTATTTTGTCTACTATCAGGTCTTGGTCTAGTGTGACTTGGTCCTCGTTTGTTAGCGTTGGAAGTGCCAGGTCTTTCAGGAAGTCGGCGCAGTCCACACTCGACATAGTGGTTGTGGGAGTATAGAGAACCTCATAATATGTAGCAAACCGCCTCAGCCATCCTTTGTAACGTCACTTTGTCATCAATGACCTCAAGGACCCAGTTCCGTCCCTTGTCTCATCTCTCAAGCCATGCAAGCAACCTCTTAGCTTTGTCCCATACATCGTAGAGACGATGCTGGGTAGCCAGTGGATGAGCACGCTTGCTCTCTTCCATTAGTGCTCTTATTTCTTGCTGCTTCAGACGCAGTTGAGGGTGTAGTGGGGGAGAGACTGATTTCCCATTTACCAAGAGAGTCTCCAGAGAGGACACTTACGCTCCAGAGCTTTGCACTTCAATTTACGTTCCTTCTGCATTCCCCCAATCAAGCCTGTGTCTGGCCTCAAATCACTGCCTCGAATGCCTCCCATAGCACGCAGGCTGATTGAACTGACCTCCTGTTCTCCGTAAAATAGAGGTTCTCTGTATCTCTTATATGGGCTTTAAACATCTTGTCTTTTAAATACCACTGATCAACCCTTGGAGGCAGCACAAAGTCTGCAACCGGACCATCAAGCTGCACTTCCACCGGCGAATGGTCCAAGACTCCCCGCGCTTTGTGCGTGGCAGCTCTAAAATCACCTGTATGGACAGTCTGGGTAAAAAGAAAGCCCAGGTGTGCCAGACTGGTGCGTGAAATGTCGTGCCCATGGATGGCGTTTGACAAAAATTAGCCAATCCCATCACTGACAAAGTTGTGCGAGGGGCCATGGACCCTTCCAGATGACACCCCCCCCCCACTACTGTGCAGCTCGGGCTTCACCACGTCATTCACATCTCCCCCTAAAACCAAGGTTCCAGGTGGAAGCTCCAAGAGTAGAGGAGTAGGGGACCTATTAGAGCAAACGGGGGCACATAGAACAAATATTCAGAGTGCCCACCTCCCAATTATCCCCCACTCCGAGCCAGCTGAGTAACCTGTGTGTGCCAGCACGGTATATCAAAATCTGTCCAGGGCCCTACAGTGATTCCCTTTAAGGTGAGTCTCCTGCAAAAGAATCATGTGTGGGTGGGTCTACGTATATATTAGAGCATTACAGCGCGCTTAATCAGATTACAGGTGCCATTCATGTTCCAAGTCCAAATTCTAAGTGTTCTGCTATGTGGTGTGGCCATTAGGCTGCAAAGAATGTACTAATGTGATCACCTGGGCCCAAACACTGGGTCCCTGCGTATCACGCACCGTGTTGTCTTCTGGGGGAGTAACACCGGTCGGGCAAAACTACAAAATGGCAGCGTGAATACAATAGAACACATATAGATTTTAACTAATTAAATTCCCTCTAAGCAAACCCACCCTCCCTGCTATGTAGGCTCCAAACTGCTCACCACCCCCAACCTGCAAAGTGCCTGTCACCCTAACTGTAACTTGCAGTAAGACTAAAATGGAGATTGACAGGCTTTGCCATAGCTGACCAGCGGATCCAGCTTATAGGATCCTTACTCCACCCCCTAGCCACCTTATATAGAGTCCATATCCTAAGGCGGGCCACATACCCCTGAGCCTATTGCTTTCAATCAAGACAGTCAGACCCCTACCCCAAGCTGATGTTTTATCAAATAGCCACAAGGTCAAGTGGGCAGAATCCCCAGTTACCATGTATGCTTATTTGCAGCCATTCATACTGCCTCCTGGTTCACTCACCACCCAAGTTTCCAGTCCAGCTAGGCTGCTCGGCGCGGGGGTCTGCAGCCGACTCCAGAGGCACCAGATAGCAGTTCAGTGACCCCCAGCACTCCGCTGCACACATCGGGCCTCAGATTGCCCAAGGATAGCGGAGAATTGCACGGATGGCGGGATTATTCTCGGCAGTTGCCGTGGAGCTCAGTTAGAGTGCGGCCATCTTGACTGGTGCCTAGCCACGCCCCTCTGTGTAGAGGTTTTTTACACGTTATAAATATTTGTATTCAAGAGTAATTTTTTTGTACAGGTGACAGTAGACATGTTTTCATTATGTTCCACATAAGTATTTTGGTACTGCAAAAAAAAAGTTTCCAGCAAGGCAAAGATTCTTACATGCTACATCTAAGCCAATCAATCAATCAATCTGCATTTATAGAGCGCTGCACTGTCACTCTTAGGGGCATCTGGGCACTGGTGAGCGAGGTCTCCATCGAAGAGCCCGGTATTGAGTGTCTTTGTATAGGTATTATAAGCAGCCTTCAGTTATTGAAGAGAATCGCCTCAGCATGACAATTTCTACTTAACATAGAAGATTGTGTGCACCTGGTACTAACTTATGTATGTTTGCTTGTTTTGCCTCAGAAGATGGGCTATCTTTTCCACCATAGTGTGAAAGGTGCAGGTAGTAGAATGTTTAGCACCTTCAGATCATGTTTTTATTTTTTAGCTAATAGTGTCTTTTTTGACAGCTACTGCATAGAGTGTGCACTGTTCTTAGTAGATACTTTGTGATAGCCTGTGGTGTATTTCTTATGAAAGTTTCAGCGTTTGCAAACAGTTTAGTATAAAGGAAACTCTTCTATAGAGTAAGCACTGTTTACAATACTCAGTTCTCTACTGATATAAACGTAATTTCTTGATGTACGTTTGGGGTGTGTCAGGGGTTTTATACAGATAAAAGCTGTCCATCATAGGGCATTTGTTTTAGAATTGGCCTTCACTATTTTGTCTTCTCTGAACAGTTGTATACAGATTTAACACCATACTCAACGAGGGTTTCCCATATATCTGTGGTTCATTGTTAACATGCACTATGCTACTTGTAAAGCTATAGCAGTTTATACCGCAATATGCGGGAAAACGAAGCTTGGATGTCATTTGAGATGTCATCAGTAATGTCATAAATGTCATGAAATATGTCATGAGTGATGCCATAAGTGAGATAATAAGCAGTGCACTGCAGGGGCACAAGCTATTGTTAGGTGAATTTCTGTGTTTTTTTAGTTTAAACGTTAATGTTGTCACTGAGAAATTCACCTAACTATAACATTACTTTAACCTTGTTTTTTTCAGTGAATTTCTAAGGTTTTTTTTTTTTTTGGTTTTTTTTTTAAACGAAAACAGATATTTTTATTACAACCAACTATAATTTTACTTTAACTTTTGTTTTTTTTCAGTGAAGTTCTAGGATTTTTTTTAATGTAAATTATTTTTGCGAGTGTATATATGGTAGAATGACTTTATAATATATGTTTTAGTAAAAAAAAAAAGAGTTTATTGTAACAAAACAGGATATGGATCACAGTTGCAAAAACTTTGCAAAATGTATGTAAGTATTAAACAGATAAATATTCAATAGGAAATGTATATTTGCACTGTTGCTGTAACTCAGATTATAAGACATGTCACCAGCAATCTTTTTTTGAAGTGTCATTACTCTTGCAATGACCGGTGTGCGTAGTAGGGTGTGGAGAGTGACTGGCCTCTCCTTTCAGACCTCTCTCTCCCAGTTGAAGGATGTGCATAGTAAGGTGTGGGGAGGGACTGTCCTCTCATTTTAGACAACTCTTTCACTCACACTCTCTCTCTCTCTCTCTCTCACACACACACACACACACACACACAGATGACTGGAGTGCATAGCAAGGTGTGTGGAGGGACTGGACTCTCTGCTGAGACCTCTCTCTCACATGACAGGTGTGCATAGTTGGGTGTGTGGAGGGACTAGCCCCTCTGCTGAAACCTCTCTCGTTAATGATAGATGAGCATTGTAGAGTGTAGAAAGGGACTGGCATCTCCTTTCAGACCTCTCAGATGACGGGTGTGCATAGTAGGGTTTGAGGAGCGACCAGCCTCTCTGCTGAGACCTCTCTCTCAGATGATGGTTGTGCGTGGTACTGAGTGGGGAGGGACTGACCTCTCCTTTAAGACCTCTCTCTCAAATGAAAGGTTTGCGTAGTAGGGTCTGGGGAGGGACTACTCTCTTCTTTTAGACTTCTCTCACAGATGACGAGTGTATGTAGTAGCGTGTGTGGAGAGACTTGCCTGTCTGCTGACACATCTCTCTGTAGTGATAGGTGTTTGCAGGAGGGTGTGTGGATGGACAGGCTTCTTTTTTGAGACCTCTCTCAGATGACAGATGTGCATAATAGGATGTATGGGAAGCAAAAGACCTCTGATCAGACCTCTCTCTCAAATGACAGTTGTGCATAGTAGGGTGTGTGGATGGACTGGCATCTCCTTTCAGATCACTCTCTCTCTCTCTCAAATGGCGGGTGTGTGTAGTAGGGTGTGTGCATCAACTGTTCTCTCCTTTGAGACCTCTCTCACATGGCAGGTGTGCGTAGTAGGGTGAGGACACGGGCTGGCCCCTCCTTTCAGCCCTCTCTCAGATGATGGGTGGGTGGGTGCAGTAGGGTTTGGGGAGGGTCTTCCCCCTCTTTTTAGAGCTCTCTCACAGATGACGGCTGTGCATAGTAGGGCATTGAAGGGACTGGCATCTCCTTTAAGACTTCTCCCTCAGATGACAGCTGTGCATAGTAGGGTGTGTGGCGGAAGTGCCCTCTATTTTTAGATCTGTCTCTCAAATCAAGGGTGTGCGGAGTAGGTTGTGTAGAGGGACTGGCCTCACCTTTCAAACCTCTCTCTCAGACGATGGGTGTGCACAATCATGTGGGGAAGGACTGCCCTCTCCTTTCAGACCTCTCACAGATAAAGGGTGTGTGTAGTTGGGTTTGTGGAGGGACCGGCCCTCTGCTGAGACCTCTATCTTTAATTATAGGTGTGCATAGAAGGGTGTAGAGAGGGACTGGCATCTTCTTTCAGACCTCTCAGATAACAGGTGTGCATAGTAGGTTTGAGGAGGGACTGGCCTCTCTGCTGAGACCTTTCATTGGAATGACATGTGTGCACAGTATGGTGTGTGGAGGGACTGCCCTCTCTTGTAAGACTTCTCTCTCAGATGCCAGGTGTTCGTAGTAGGGTGTTTGGAAGGACAGGTCTCTCCTTCGAGGCTTCTCTCTCTCTCTCTCTCTCTCTCAGATGACGGATGTGCGTAGTAGGGTGTAAGGGGAGCAACCGGCCTCTCCTATGAGACCTCTCTCTCAGATGATGGTTGTGCGTAGTACTGAGTGGGGAGGGACCGGCCTCTCCTTTGAGACCGCTCCCTCAAATGGCAGGTTTACGTAGTAGGGTCTGGGGAGGGACTGCTATATTCTTTCAGACTTCTCTCTCAGATGACGGGTGTCCGTAGTAGGGTGTGTGGAGGGACTGGACTCTCTGCTGAGACCCCTCTCGTTAATAATAGGTGTGCAGAGTATGGTGTGGAGAGGGACTGGATTTTCCTTTCAAAACTCTCTCTCAGATGATGGGTGTGCACAGTAGTGTGAGGAGGGACTTCCCTCTCCTTTCAGACCTGTCACAGATGACGGGTGCGCATAGTAGGGTGTGTGGGGGGGACTGGCCTCTCTAATGAGACGTCTCTCTCTAATGTTCGGCGTGCGTAGTCGAGTGAAGGGAGGTTCTGGTCTCTACTTGCAGATCTCTATCGCTGATGATGGGTGTGCGTAGTAGGGTGTTTGGATGAGCCTTAACTCTACTCTCAACACTTCTCAAACCAATAAGCATAAATATTAGAGTCTGATAAACACCATCTCCAGTAAGACTCCTTCATACAGTAACAAGTGCGCATAGCATTGTGCATTCAAACATCCCCTACTCCTTCCTACTTTTCACGATACCGCAAGCGTCTTGCAAGATCTTTAACATGTTTAAAAAAAAAAAAAAATGATTTGTCCTTCTAACCATCACAGTACTTATCTCTTACAGCACTTTCTCTCAAAAACAACAACCAGAAAATTCATTCCTACTAATGGAGTGTAGAATAAGTTACTTACCTTCGGTCACGCCTTATCTGATAGAGACCAGATCTGGCAGCAGATTCCTTAACTTTGAATTATCCCCAGACGCCAGACTGGATCTGGAAATTTTTCTGCAGCAGTACCTCTGCGTGTCAGCAGAGGGCATCAAGTGACTCTGTAACGACTCTGTCCACCGGATGCAACGTCAACAGAGTCCATATAAGACCTCCCCCGACGCTTTGACGTCAGCTTCTTCCTTTTCACACTTCCATGCAGATCAATGAGTGGTATCTTTGGCCATTTTTGGCCTACCTCAACATTGTTGATGAAACACTGTGCACTTGCTACACCCTGAACTGCTGAATGGAATTACATAAAATCTGGCAGGAAGATAGATGTTGGTCCAGGGAAGTGCCTTTTTGTGATTTGGTGTAAATTTGTCCAGTATTTTAAGATAGTAACTGAAATCCAAATGTGTATATATAGGGACGTGAAGGATCCGTAACCCCTTCCGATCTCGTGCTGAGTTTGATTGGCTGCCAACATTACAAACTAGGAAGTGTTGGCAGCCATTTTGGGGCTCAACTTGAGCCGAGTCCCAGATTTAAAAAAAAAAAAATGAAAAGGGGCAGGGTAGAAATATCATGACTCCCTAGACCTCTTGGCGGGGGGTCCCACAGGGCCAAAAAACTGCTTCTTTTGCCAAAAAAATATATTTTTTAAAATGAAGCGCAGCCTCCTGTGCTTCTTTACCGATAGCCCCCGGGTGGGCCAGGTCCTGGGGGCATTTGCATAACAAAGGAGGGAGCATGGCTCCCCCAGGGCTTATTAAAACCCCAGAGACCACCACCTCTCCAGGGCTTCTTTACCAATGAATGTGGGGAACACCTGTAAGGCCATCTCCTCAGGGATTTAGCTCAAATTAATAGGGGGGGGGGGGTGCGGGTCCACCCTCAGCCCCAGAGACCACCACTTCCCCGGGGCTTTTCTCAAATGAAATGCGAAGGCGAAATCTAAGAAAGGAGGGAGGAAGTGTGACCCCTCCTGGAGAAATAGAAGGCCCAAGGGACCACCACCCCCCAGGGCCAGCTCCTGCTATGTACCGGGGTGCCAACTCCCAGAACATAGCTGTTTGCTATGGCTTGGCGGGAGCTTTACCGCTCTCACCAAGCCACAGCAAATGCTACGCTTCTAGCAGGTGTGAGAATATAAAAAGCACTTACTTGCTCGAAGCGGAGCAAAATTGCTTTCGCAGAGAGGGAGCTGCATGTTTGTTAGAAATTGAATTTCTGGTTGGCTGGGGCATGAGCCTAAGCCAGGCAGAAATCACCACTCTAGTCAGGGCAAGGGAGTTACACGCAGAAGAGAACCCCTGCTCACCACCTTGGTAGCTTGGCAAGAGCAGTCAGGCTTATCCCAGAGGCAATGTGTAAAGCGTTTGCACAACACACACACACACACACACACACACACTGCAGCAACATACTAGGCACACTACAAAAGAGACTCCAAACAAGGTTATATAAAAAATAGCCTTTGTATTATCCAAAACACATTAGAATAATAATCACACATCTACACTGTGCCAACTGGCACCAGGTCATAATTTACAGGGGATTATATACAGGACAGGGCCAATTGGGACACTGCCATAACCTTTAGAATCACCAGTAGTGAAAATAAAACCGATAACTATTGGTATTAGCATTGGGCGTAAGCATTAGGCCTAAACACAGTATGCAGAAACCATATTCTGCAACATCACATTAGGAGTGCATACACCACCTTAGGTATAAACATTATTATGCATAACATTACACTGGCGGAGTGCACACATTAGGCATAATCATGATCAGCAGTGCACAGTGGCCAACTACCTATAGAGTGCATGCATAATACATCCCATCAACAGCCTAATTCCATCAGGGCATAACACAGGGAGGTATTGTGCCCACAGACTCTCTGGAGCACATCTAATCACAGTATGCCTACCTCAGGCATCTGTAGGTCACCCTTAAGGAGATTCTAGGGTGAAGTCTAGCAAACGTAAACCAAACCACATAGGCTCCTCACCGGCAATGTGCCCTCAGGACAACATCAGCAGATTACACAACGTCAAGTTACTGGCACAGAGGGGCATGCACCACCATCTCATCCCCGCTACCACAGCACTTCAGCGCTTACTGTGGGGGGGCCGTGTGGAAACTGCAGGACCAGGGCCTCCGTCGAGGTGCCACCCCAGTCCTGCTACAAGAATGTCCCCGGAGCCCTGCACGTGAAATGTGGGGGCGGGGCGCACACATACCTGGTCTCTGCCGAGCACAGGCAGCCAATCTGCCGGTCAAGAGCTCTCTGCAATGGATCCGCCGGCCCGCGCTCTGTTTACTACGCGGCCGGCCAGAAATGGAGCCCCGTGCCCCCGGTGCCACTAAGTAATGTGACACTGGCACACAGCTTCTCTGTGTTCTGCCGCGGTCGGTCTGGGGCGTCGTGGAGACTACTGCTTCCCTAGCAACGCCCAGACCTGAAATGCAGCGAGGGGCCCGCGTTGTGGAGCGAGAGGTTTCCTTTCCCGGTTCTCGCTCGTCTCTTCGGGGCAGTGGGCCCCACCCTCAGCCAGGCCCGTTCACGCCTGGCTTCCGGCGGCCTTCGTCTGGCAGCAGGCCCTGACCCAAACAGCCCTCGTAAGGACGCAGGGCTCTCCTCCAGCCTCTTTCAGCTTTGGCAGGCATGCGGGGCTCTCCTCGGTCTTCCGAAAGCCCCGCCCACACCCAGGCAATCTTAGCCTGTCTTCCTGTTTTGCGGCGGCTGGTGGGAGTGAAGTCTCTGCGGCGTCTTGGACCAGCTGGTGCAGGCCTATTAACATGCTGCATGGCCACACGCTGCTCCGGGCCCTCGGCCCAGTACAAGCCAGAGCGCTCAGCTGGTCTCCGCCATGGAGACAGAAACAGGACCCATGCAGCGCTCACCAGCACTCTTGTAAAGTCCCTAAAGAGGCTCTCCCGCCACAGTAAAATACGGGAGAAGGGAAAAGAGATACTCCAGCTCAGCGCTCACCCCGCGCTGAGGCTCCAAATCACGCAGGGCAAAACTGGCCAAAGGCAGGCCAGCACACAGGGCCACTCAGCAGAGTGGAAGTCCTCATAGCCACCCAGCAGGCAACAGGTCAGTCCAACGAGGCAGTTCCTTGCAAACACAGCAGTCCTCTTCAGTTCCAGCAGCCTGCTGATCGCAGGCTGCTGTAAGCACCCACAGCACAACTCATGGGGTCACAGTCCCAGTATTTATACATAATTTTCCTTTATCCTGCCCTTGGCAGAGGGCTGGGGGAACCAGTCTCAACTGGTTCTAAGGGGTATTGGAGAACTCTGTTTACAGGGCTCTTCTTCCCCTTTGACAGGTGGGAGCTCGGTCATCAGACACTCCACAGGGGGGCGGAGCCAGCATTCACCCAGGCAGGCACAGATCTATTCAGGGTCAGGGGACTACTCCTCCCACTACTCCAAATGCAGATCCCCTATTCAGTCTAGTGCTGACTCACCCTGCCCTCCCTGGAGCCACACACACCTCACCAGCCCCTGTCACTCCAGAGCCAGACATGTAATACACATCAGGCAGGCAGACACATAGCACACAGAAATGCCAACTTCTAAAAGTGGCATTTCTAAAATATTGATAATAAATCTGTGCACGCCATTGTGCAGCATTAATTATCACTATTCCAAACATACCAAACATGACCACACTGCTCCTCTCATATCAGGAATTACCACTGAAAAACTTATCAGGGAATCCCCAATGCATTCCTATGGAAGGGCAGCCTCACAGCAGTGAGAAACCAAAATGGCTGTTTGTCACTACCAGGACATGTCACACACTTAAGGTACATGTCCTACCTTTCACCTACAATTTACCCTGCCCATAGGGCTAGCTGGGGTCTACCTTAGGGGTGACTGACATGCAGTAAAAGGGGGGTCACAGACGTAGCACACACTTTAGGTGCCACGTCACAGCGGCAGTAACACTGCACGCGCAGACCTGCAATGGCAGAGGCCTGAGATAGGTTTGAAAGGCTACTTTGGTGGGTGGCACAATTAGCGCTACAAGGCCACCAGGAGCATTTAATTTACCGGCTCCAGGTATCTGAGATACCACTTTACAAGGGACTGACAGGTAAATTAAATATGCCAAACAAGCGTAGACCAATATGACCATGTTTACCACAGAGAGCACACACACTTTACTCTGGACAGCAGTGCTAAAGTGCCCAGAGTCCTAGAACCACCAACACCATGTCAGAAAAAAAACTAGGAGAAAGGCAAAAAGTTCAGGGATGACCCTGCAAAAAGGGCCAAGTCCAACAATGTTTAGCAGCTCCCTCTCTGTAAAAGCAATGCCAGCTCCCGCAGGAGGCGGGGAGCCGGTAGGTACCGAGGGGGCCGTGATGCTTCCCCCGAGGTCCGCAACAGATGAAAGTGGGGGCCATCGGTGGGACCAGGGCACCCAAAATAAAGGCTCGACTCCGGGGGATGGGGTCCCCAGGTCCGAAAACAGCCTAAGAGAGGGGGCTGCGCAGCTCCCCTCCCCTTATTATTATTATTTTTTTAATAAAATAAAAAGGCCGGACTCAGGGGGCTCGGGTTCCTGGGGCTGAAATCAGCCCAGGAGAGTGGCCGTGCGACCCCCTTCCTTTAATTGTTTTTGAATATTATTTTTTTTTATAGGCCGGGCCCCAGGAGACGATGTTTCCAGGGCCAAAACCGGGCCAGGGGGGCCATGCGGCCCCCAGCCCGTAATTAATGAAAAAAATGTTTTAAAAGGCTTGACCAGCAAGTCGTAGGCCCCGCCATCTTTTACCACCACCCTACAAATGCGCCTCCTGGTCGACTACTGGTTGTGGGATGAAGTTCTCTTGCATGCTGAGGTACCTTGTGGGCCAAGAAGCTCTCCTGTTACCTCCAATAACTCCCATACAACGGGATTCCTGAGAGCTGGTCAGAGGCCCCGCCCCTTTCTCCACCACTCTGCAAACACGACTACTAGTTAAAACATCATTGAAATGCACTTAAAAAAAACAAAGGTTACAGGAAAGTTAGAGTTCGGACATAACATTTAATAACTGTAGAAATTCACTTAAGAAAACCAAAGATTACAGGAGCGTTCTAGTTAGGAAATAGAAACCTTTATAGTTAACTGAGCGAACTATAACTTACACCCCTGCAATGCACTGCTTATGACCTCACATATTACATCACTCATGACATGGTCAGTTACATCACAGGTCAAAGCGGGAAGTAACCACGCTGCTTGGATTGACAGTCACCATGGCTTCAGGAAAAAACAAAGCAGGTATCGAAAGGCTTACATGGTCCAGAGCATTAAATCAAAGACTGCTTGCAACATTGCACCAATTACCCACTGCTCCCTGTCCCCTGCTGTCACCCTTGTCCACAGTCCTCTCTTTGGCCATGACGTCATGATAGGTGGAGTGAGCATGCACCCCTGCTTTTATAAAACCTCTCTTTATATTCTGTATTTTTTTCTTTTATTTTATTGCTGAGAATCTTTATTGAACAAGCCTAATTGAATACAGAAAGGTACAGAATGGAAGATCAATAGCACTTCACAGTGAGCGTATACAACATGTGGTCATCATATGAAACTATGGACTCTCGAATTTGTCCCCATAGACACATCAATAAGTTTATATTCTGAATCTTATTGGGATGCAAATGTCTAATTAGTTAGATGAAATAATACCATTTGAATTTTGATTATAGGAGTGTACGGTGTTTGTGTCAGGGGAACAACCATCATTGAAATGATGGGGGTCGGGGGTGCACACAGACCAGATGTTTATAAAATCTATGGCAGGGCCGTGAGAGCGCTGCATTCAAGTTCCCCATATGTTCTTTTCTAATGTACATTTGTGTTATACCAGTGCACCTTCCTGCCAACGGTTCATTGTTTACTAACGTCAGAGGCTGGCATGTCAGGGCGGAGCATATTTTGTGATGCGTTGGGTATCAGGTCGATGAGTGCTGTGTCCCTCGCAAAAACTGTTACAGCTTTGTTGAACAATTTGTCACAATTGGCTTTGGGCCTTCCATTTGGAGAATTTGGAAAATCGCTAGCTCTTCACTCAAATGCTCTGTATCCAACAAATGCGACACAGGTGCCTGAACAATAAGTCACATGCTTTTTCTATATCATTACTCTCCCCTCGCAAGAATGTCTTATTTTTTTGGTCATCATTTTTGATTTTCTATGAAAACACAGCATTACAATGCCCCATTGAGTAACAGTAACAGAAAAATAATGACGAAACGAGCGGTTGTTCAGGTTTCATTCCTAAGGAAGAGGCTAGCAAAACATATCAATGATAGATTGACACTTAAGTGCTGGGAGTGACGCAGGGGTAAGGAGGTGTGGCTTTAAAGATGGCAGAAATATATTTCTCTATGCAAGCAGACAAAAAAGTCTCTCTGCCGCCAACATTCCTTTAATTCTTGGTGGCAACGTTGTAGAAAGTAACATTTTTATGTATAGACGTCTTGCAGGTGTGCTTAGCTTGAGCCCTGATCTAAAGGATTTACGAGAATTTGAAAAAGCATTTGGCAGACTTTTAAGCCTGTGACATTTAGTTCTAAAGTATTTTACAGTCCAACAGCTCTTTGCAGTTCCTACCATACATACCTGTTTTTTTTATAGTAATTTTCTCTTCTAGCCTTATAAATACTTTTAGTGGCCTTCAAGTACATTTTCTTGATGCAGCTTACAGGGTTTTTTTATTGTGAGAAGAAATACTCACATTTGTACATTTATGACCCTACAAATTTCAGATGTTTGCAACATTTTATGGGACTTTTTTTCTTAAACATATGACCTAACACAGAGGAGGTAACTGTGTGACAGTGTTTGCAGCTGCTTTCTCTGAGTGAGGAGCATTAAGTAGTAAACTATTGATTAGGTACTTTTAATGGTGTAACCTCTAGTTAGAGAGACTTTAGCTATCGTCAAGTGTGACGATCACTCCTGGATGAGGAAAGTGATGAGTTGATTTGCCAGGATTTTGGCCAGTATTTTCACATCCCTTTTAAGCAGAGATATTGAGCGATTGGAAGAGCATTCATGTCTAGTTTACCATCTTTTTAGACGACCACTGTTATCGCTCTGCAGAGCTCACCAGATGGACTACCTTTCTTCTTTGCTTCCACAAACATGTTAAGCCAGAGAGTCCCTAGTGTGTAGGAACATCTCTTAAATAGTTTCTTGCCAGACTGTTGTGGCACGGAATCTTCTCCAACCGTATTTGGCTGATCACTTCCTCCACCTTTTCCAATGTATTTTTTTTTTTTAAAAACTTTTTTTCATTGAAAAAAGGCATGTAAACAATCATAGCACAGCAGTTGCTCATATGATCTATGGAGCACAATTTGATTACACAGCGAAAGCTCATTGCACAGTACAATATAGATGTCACCTGGAATCATATACTATCCGACTTCAGCAGTGTCATCCTCTAACCCCCTTGGTGGGTCACATATACCCCCACGAAATGTGTTCCAGGGCCCCCAAATGTGTGACCATTTCTTCGGGCACCCCCTGGAAACATAGATAGGGACCTCCGTCACCATACACCAGTCCATGTCCCTGGCCCAATCGACAATACTAGGAGGTATCGGAGCCCGCCACAGCCGCACGATATTCCGCTTGGCCACCATGAATCCCAAGGTAACCCAAGTTCTCTCTTTAGCGCCGAGATCCGTAGGCTCCCATATATTCAGTAAAATCAATTTGATGTTGCATTGTATCTGCTGTCCCAATACTTCGTCCATCATGCGTGCCACCCCCTCCCAATACTTCTGTATTGAAGCACATTCCCACAGGTTGTGGATAAAGCTGCCCTCTTCCCCACAATGTCGTGAACAGCCACTGTCCTGGGCATAGCCCATGTGGACCAGTGAGGGTCCTGACAAGTACGTCCTATGAAGGATCTTCAGCTGGACCAATCTGAGTCTAGAGGAGATGGCAACCTCACGTGGAGATGCCACAGCCTCCTGCCATTCCTCATTGTCCAGCCCAGCCACATCATGGTCCCATTTACTTCTCAAACGGATTAGGGGATCGGGCATGTTGTTAATGAGCTTCTTGTATATGAGAGATATAGCCCTTTCAGGCAGATCCCCGTCCAGTATCCTGTCTTCTAGCGGGGAAGACTCGGGGAGATCAACCCCTTTTGGGAGGGCTGCAAACAAAGATACCGGACCTGTTCAGAGTTGGCCATTTCATAGTCCTGTTGCAATCGCGAAAATAGTAGGACCTCGCCCGATTTCCATAGGTCCCCAATTCTGGAGATTCCAATAAGGTCCCATTTATCAAAACCCAGGGAACGAGACAACCGACCCAATTGGTCACAATGCCAGAGCGACGTGGCGCGGGTGAGTCTGCCCTCCCATCCCAGACTCCTAGTAGCATCCTTCCAAACCTGCACGGCGTGTTTAGTCGGTCCAGACAGGGCGGGTGTCAGAGATTTTCTATACAACGCCCCCTCAAAACTGCCCCCCCGGGAGGAGCCATCAGTCTATCTGAAACGCCAGGTCATCATGCCGCCTATATCTGCACTGGTTAATAGCAATGAGCTGCGAGGCCCAATAATATCTTTTTATATCTGGGAGCCCGATGCCACCGTCAAACCAACCCAGTGTTAGTTTTTGCGTGGCGATACGGGGAGGCTTCCCTTCCCAGAGCAAATCCCTCACTGCAGACTCCAGTTCCCTCATTCTGCAATGCATACAGCAAACGGGAAAGGGACATCATCTTAAATAACGACGCACACCCCAGAAGAGTCAGAGGAAGCAACTTCCAGTGCTGGGTATCAGATTTAAAGCGTGCAAGTTGTGGCCGAAGGTTAGTAGCATAGAGCCGGGACAGGTCTTTAGATACCCAGATTACTAGATATTTAAACCTTTCCACTGCCTCCGTCAGCTGGCAGCCTTGGGGAAGTCGGGGCAGCCGTCCACTAAGGACATAGAGCACCGATTTGGACCAGTTGATCTTGTAACCAGCGAATCTACAGAAGATCTGGAATATGTCCATTACTACGTTGAGAGATTCGCCGGGGAGGCTAGATATAACAAAATATCGTCCAAATATAGCAATATGCGGTCCTCTCATCCATGGGTCCATTGAAGGCCCCGGATGGCAGGGTCCTGGCGATCCACGCCGCTAGGGGCTCCAAGGCTAAGGCAAAGAGGAGTGGAGATAGGGGACAGACCTGCCTGGTGCCTCTACCCAGCGAAAAGACAGGGGATTCCCAATTATTAACTACTACCTGCGCCAAAGTTTGTGAATATAAGAGGCGCACCCATTTAATAAAATCCGGGCCAAATCCTAGCTTCTGGAGCACAGCGAACATGTAAGGCCATTCAATAGTATCAAAGGCCGATGCGGCGTCCAGGGACGCCACCGCGGCGTCCTCATCAATCGTGTCCGCCCTGCAAAGTACTCTGTGTAGTCGGCGGAGATTTAGAGAAGTGTTCCTTGCCGACATAAACTCAGACTGATCCGGGTGGATCAGGGTCTTGAGAACCCGCAACAGTCGATTGGTGAGGACCTTCACAAGGATCTTGGCCTTGCAATTAAGCAACGAAATGGGCCTGTATGAAAAACACAGATCCGCGGGCTTACCCGGCTTGTGAATTACAATGATAGTCGCCAATCTGTGGTCCTCAGGAAGGGTTCCAATCTCTTTACTCTCCCGGTACATGGCTGTGAGAAAAGGAGCAGTCAAGTTCGCCGTCAGTTTAAACAATTCTATAGGAATCCCATTGGGACCCAACGCTTACCCCCCGCGTAGGTCATGGATGGCCTTTTCCACTTCCGTCACTGTGAGGTCCTGTTCCAGATCGGACCCGTCATCTGCGGTAAGAACCGGTAGATGAATATCTCGTAATAGAGATAGAGCCTCCTGCTCTGAGTAGGTCGTAAGTGAGGTATACAGGGAGCGGTAGGGCCCTCCAAACGCATCCGCAATGTCTTGCGGAGCGGTAACATGGGAATGCTGGTAAGTGGCAATCTCCGCAACCACACGTCTTGCCCCTTCTCTACAGTCCAGCCACACCAGTAACATACCTGCTTTGTCGCCTGCATCATAGATTCTACTAAGTGTTTCTCTATATTGTGCTTTAGCCGCATCAGTGGCTAAATCAGAGAATTCTTTCTTCTTAATACGGAGCTGTTGACGCGTGTCCTCGGAGTCCTGTAGTCGGACGGCACGTTCCAATACCAAGATCTCCCCCTCTAAACGCACTAGATCCGCAGTCCTCTCCTTACGCTGTCCAGCAATCTGTCCCAACACCACTCCCCGATTAACAGTTTTATAGGCTTCCCAAAATGAGACCGACGAGCTGACCGAACCCAGATTCACCTGAAAGAACAGGCCAGATTCGTTCATTACTTTCTCCCTGACGGAGGGAACAGTGAGATACCACGGATTAAGCGGCGCCACACGGCCGATTGTGGGTTCCCCCACTTCCACCCTGCACATCACAGGCGAGTGATCCGAAATCTCCCTGGCCAAATGTTGAATCTATTTGACATTATGAAGTCGCTGCGTGGTTGTGAGTATATAGTCTATACGCGATATGCAGCGATGAGGCCCTGAAAGATGCGTGTATTGGAGCTCTTTGGGGTGCAAGCACCTCCAGACATCAGCAAGGCCCATGGCACCTAAAAAACTATGTATGCGTTTGCGTGAGATCGGCAGGACCTTTTGGGGCCAACGATCCATGGATACGGAAACGATGGAATTAAAATCCCCCCCCAATCAATAACCTCCCTTCCGGCAGGTTCAGGAGAAGATCACCAAGGTCGATAAAGGCCTGTGTGTGCAGGCCCGGTGGGACATACACTGATACCAGGTTCAGGACAGCCCCCTCCCAGACTCCGGATACCGCCACAAATCTTCCTAGGGGGTCCGTACGAACCGCGTCGATGGTCAAGGGGAAGGATCTACCGACAAAGATTCCCACTCCCCAGGATCCAGAACCAAAAGCGGAGTGAGCAGGCATCTGGAAACTCCACCTAGACAGGGCCTTACAGCCATTCTTCAACAGGTGAGTCTACTGTAGCAGCACAACATCGGGAGAGTGCCTCTTCAGGAATTGGAGAACTACCCCTCTTTTAATTTTGTCCCCCAGTCCATTAACATTCCAGGATAACAGATTTATTTTTTGTCTATGTACGGTACCCATTCCACGGTGTCCAAGGCGTGGAGTCCCCCAGTGAGGAGCACGTCAAGGGGGAGACAAAGAAAGGAGAGCATTACTTTCCTTTGCACTGTAGCCAATGAGAGCATAACAAACATTACATCTGTCGCAATGTGCATCCATGACCAATCGAAGAGGACATGCCTAAACCATAACAATGCTGAAATCAAACCACAAATGCAAACCCCCCCCCCCACCCCCACCCCCCAGCCCCATCAAGAAATCCCCCAACCCCCCCACCCTGCCTCCCTGCTCTGCGGTAACAAAACCTCGCGCCCCCCAAACTAGCAGAGTGCCTATCGCCCACCCTTCCAAAAACTTACGGGTTCGTGTAGCCGAACCGAGCACCAATCCCAAAGAGATGCGGTTATAACACTAATAACAATAAAACCTAACATGTTCATGCTAAGTGCATCGGCAAGGGCCCAATATACACCCAACAACGTCCACAAATAAACAGGGGAGCAAACAAAGTTCGAGGAGATCTGCTCAACAAAGTCTTTTTTGATATTCTAACCCAAGATCACTAGAGTCTGGCACATATATCGCGGACCACTCTTCCCGCACAACCCTCCATCTGTCTTGAAACATTGCACCCTCCAAAGGTACATACAGACCAGTTATTCGGCACAACCCGTCTCATCTCGCAGGCCCTGCTGTGACGAGCCGCCTCCAGAGGCCGGGGCATCGCCAGCACTCCTTTCATCCTGTGCCTGGTTGTGGTGGTGGCCCGCCGTATGCCACCCCTCCAGCCAGTCTCAAGTCTGGGGTGGTGAAGATCCATGATTTTCCCTTCGATTTCACCCTCAGTTTGGCCGGGAACATCATAACATATTTCAAGTTCTTGTCGCAGGGCACCTTCTTCACTTCCAGGAAGCTTCGTCGTTGCTGTTGCACCTTGAGGGTGAAGTCCGGGAAGAAAGTGATGTGGCTGTTCTGAAATTCCACTGGCGGGGAGGATCGGGCACACTGCAGGATGACATCCCCGTCTCGTAAATTGAAAATCCTAGCAAGGAGTGGACGCGGAGGGGCCCCAGGCCGCGGCCGGCCTCCAGGCACCCGCTCCACCGAGAAGAAACTGGAGAGACCCCGCGGCTTGAGGTAAGTAGTGATCAGGTCTTCTACAAAAAGGTCCGTAGAGGTCCCCTCCGCACGTTACGGCACCCCAATTATGCGGACGTTGTTGCACCTGGAGCGTCCTTCATAGTCATCCAGCTGCGCCTCCAGCCTTGCAGCATGCGCTTGCAGATCCTCTACCTTCTTCTGCAGCTCTGATGTGTCTTCAACCAGGAAGGACGCCTTGATTTCAACGTCTTTTAATCGCGAGTTCATTGAGCGCATATCCTCCCTGATATTAGAGACACCTCGGTGGACACCATGTCGATACGTGACTCCAAGGACGTGCGGACGGAGATTATGGCTTCCAGAATGTCCTGCAAAGTTGGTTCCTTCTGTTTCCCACCAGGCTCAGCTTTATCGGAAGAGGGCACTCCTCCCTTGGGGCTCGCGCTGGGTCCTCCCTCCCATGCGTACTTCGTTAATTTGGCCTGGAGAGCTGCCTTGGAGCTGCGCTCCCCCGCCATGATGTACACAGGTCTCACAGCTCAGACCTACGTGCGGCTGGTTCTGAATAAGGTGACTCACGGTCAACAGCAGGGGTCGCCAGTGCCTTCACCCCTGTGCAATACCGTCCGTTAGTGGCCGGCGCAGGGCCTTCGCTATTGCCCTCCCTAAACCCCCCAGCACCAGGACGTGATCAACTGGTCACCAAAGCCGCCTCCAGTACAGGTCCACGCCGTGTCCCTGAATCGGCGCCAGGGAAGGGAGGATCCGCTCCGCAGGGGGCCCCCTAGCAGTGTTCTGAGTTTGCTCCTGCGACGTTTAATGCAGCCAGCCGATCAATGCAGCAGTATGATGTCTCCAGGCAGCCACGGGGAGTCACCACATCATCCCGGCCAAACAGCCCATCACACAGTGTGCTGGGAGACAATAGGCAGTTCAGAGCTCCAATTTCCGTTGGTGCAGGGCCCCAGGTACACGCGCGCAGCTGTAGATTAAGTTCGTCGGCACAGCAGCCCTACAGTCAAGGCCCTGCACTGACCTCAATGCACTGAGCCACACGGAGTCGTCCTGGCAGGTCAAATGGTCACCCAACTCTGGAATTCACACTCGGCCCGGCTCGGGGTCTCGACCCCACTCCAGCCACTTCACCAGGTCAGTCCACTGCAGCGGAGGCAGGCACCGCCGCCGTACCTGCGTGCCTCCGGTCCACCAATTTCACACTTGGGCGCTCGGTCCTCCTCCGCCTCAAAATGGCTGCTGCTCGCGCATTACGCGTCGCGGCCCACAGGACAGCGGCAGCCTCGATGCGGGATCACTATGCCCCCTGTCGCAGAACTTCCACGGGGCTCATGCAGCGCGTCACACCCCACAGAATGTCAGCAGCCCCAACCAGAGTCTCTCCGCCGGACTCCGTGGGGTGCCGCCCGCAGTCTCCCGACAGTGCAGATGACGGAGGCAGTAAGGCCAGAGGTGCAGCGCCGCTATCGGGATATTCAGCCAGCCGGCCATGCAGCCGCTTCTCCCTCACGATCGGGACCAATGGCGTAAAACGCGCTGCAGACTCCCCGCCACTCCCTCAGGGCCACCGGTAACATCAGCTCGTTCCGCAGCCCTTCCGATTACATGTGCTGATATAGCGGCTCCAGTTTAGGCACCCCTGACCGGACAGTTTACGGATTTTGTGCCCAGTCGGCGGAGCCGACAAACTAGGCAGCCATCTTCTCGCCTACGTAACAGCTTTATGTCCCACCTTTTCCAATGTTAGTGGTTTCTCTAACTGACCATGAAAGTCTTCTGTTAGTCTCAGTACTACTATTCAATAGAAAACTCAACTCCTGGTTAGCTGTTTCACCTCCAGTACCATATAGGTCTTAGTAGAACGTGTTGAAGGTCAGGACATTTTCCCAGCTCCATCCCTCACCTCAGTGCTTCCTTGTTCTGCACCTCCTCGACCCAGCCCTTTCTTCTATTTGTCTCTTTGTATCGTAAAGGTCAATGCGAAGTGGTCAGAAATTCTCCTCACCTCGAACTTTCTTCCTAAAATCCTTGGGACTTCCACCCCTGCGGGTGAATAAGTAATCCCGGCAGCAGTAAGAGTGATTGGTTCCAAAGAAACAAGAGAATTGGGTTTCTTTGAGATGCATCTATCAGCCGAAATTCCTCACAAATGTCTCCTCTCCCTCCTTGTTTTGACACCCTGTTCAGTCCTGTGTGACGTCCATCTTGTTATTAAAGTTGCCCCCAAGTCTGGAGTGTTTCTGGCAACATTTGAACTTCTGCCCTCCAACATTCTCTCTAGGTATGCAGGGGGAGAGGGGCGCAGACACTAATGAACATGTAGGATTGTCTCCCCCATTTGCCTGCAGCCATTGTGTAACAACCATTCATGCCTGCCCATGTTTTCATGTTTATAAAAGGGAGCGTTTTTCTCTCCAACACCACCACCCCCCTCGACTCTTCCCTTGTCTAGGAATCAGCATCCTGTGAATGTCATGTGCACCTAATGTAGAATCACTATATCTGGTTGGTGTTTTCTCAGACAATGTTCCACGACTCCCCATTTAATTCTGTCTCCCATCCCATTTGCATTCCATGTCATCAACGGGTCTCTTGTTTTTGTCATTCTGTTTGCCTTGTGCATCTCTTTTTCTCTGCGTAGGAACTGACGTCTGCCCTTCCGCCCCTTGTGAATCATCACACTGGTAATGCAAACTATTGAATCTGACCCCCTTTCTTGCCTCTCTCACAATTTCCCAACATGAATTTGGACAACCCCAATTTCCAAACATGAACTTGAATAACCCCAATACTCCCCCACTTAACACTTCGATCCAGTGGCCATGAACTCCCATACCGCCCTCAACAATGGAAGTGTCTTAATTCCCACCCTCTATTAAAGCTGAACTGTGCCTTGTTTTAACCAGCCTTCCCTTTGAACACTCTTCCCTCCTCCTACCTTTGTTTGGAGCAACGTCACAATTTAGTTTCTAATCAGTTGGATCAAGCAACTACTGTCACTTATTGCCTGAGTATCCCCATCACCTTTGGCCTGGTCTTTCCTTTCTGCACGTCTACTCTGTCTTGACTTTTGCAGTTCTCTTTGGGTCTGGTTCCTGTCCCCTTAAGGCCTGCTTCTCTTTCCCACCTTTCACTATCTATTTTATTCAGGCCTCTTCTCTGCTCATTCTCATGCTTCCTTGTGTTTTGAAGAAGAAAACTCTTGATTTATGAAGGACTTTTAATTTGGTCAGGGATATTAGCATACATTGTATCTGCATGGCTTTCAGTTTCTTCTCACATTGTTAAAGGTTTTGCACTGCTTCCTTCTATAATCAGGAGAGAAAAATACATGGGCCAACACAAACTTTACTGTAGGAAAATAAATGCCCTTGATTTTTATGCTTTGGAGTACCTGGTTATTGAACTTTTACTGTGAGTAGCTCTCACTAACCGGGCCTCAGTCACTGTAAACACTTAAAATTAATTGAGAATGCTAACCTCCACTGCCAGGCATGCTGCTGCGCCGTTTAGGTAGGAGACTCTGGGTATTGATTTATGCCGGTTTACACACGTTTAGTAGGGAGTAAGACCTTTATCGGTGCTGGCACATATTATTTGGCAATGTTATGCAATGCCGTTTTTTACTGGCATACAGATCTTAAGATTGTTTGGAGGAATTTTGGCGAAATAGTTCCCCGCATTAAATATTATGTCGTTGGGGCTAGCAGTATGTTCTAGGTAGAGTTTTCCTGTAAAGTACACATCTTTTGCATGCACTATAAAGGGATGAGGAATTCCTATAGCACAACGCCCAGGACATATTGTTCGAGAGCAAGGGCAACAAGTTTTCATGTGTATTTTGTCCTTGGGACAAGTAGGCCTAACCCCATGCAGCACAAACCCAATGGCTGCCCATTTTGCAGTATCACATTATGGATCAGGGAAGGGCACTGTCTGCAGTTCAGGTAATATTTCTGTCTATGTGTTAATTCTGTTCAAACTTGTATTTATGGTTCATTAATTGAAAGCCTTTATTATTAGGATGAGCGCTCTAACTAATGTTGTAAGCTCTGACTACACTACTGACAGTCGTTACAGTATAAAAATTTGTACACACGTTTTTAAAGTTTAGCAATTTGAGGCTATGTATAATACTCCCAGAATGCTCTCTGATTTGATGCAAATATTTGCAGAAGCTTGATAGCAAGATTGATATGATTATTTGCCTTCAAAATAAAAATGTTCCTAAAAAAATGAAAGCAAAATTTTTTTTCCCCGCTAAACTACTGTAAAATTTGAGGTACCGTTTCTTTGCAGCATCATTTAGTAACGTGTTGATGCATGATAGTATTTCCCAAAAATCTTCATAATGGAAAATCAGTGTAACCAGTTTCAATAAGATTATGGAAAACAAAAATAAACAAGCATTGGCAAAGCCAGTAGGTCTGAAATTGGTGGCCAGCTTTTTAGTTTTGTCAATGTGTGACTTGTTTTGGCATGGTTTTTGTAAAACCTTATTGGTGTGGGAGCTGCCGGACCCTCACCATGACAGCAAACACTAGCAAAAGCAAAAATTGTTTTTGGTTTCAAAAAGCACACACTGCCACAGTAGGTACTGGCATTGAACAAAACTACTTTGTGTGCCGATATGCTTCTTTTGAAAGAGCAGAATGCTGTCACTCACAGTGAAGCCAGCTGATGCAGAGACAGAGACAGAGACAGAGACAGAGACAGAGACAGAGACAGAGACAGAGACAGAGACAGAGACAGAGAGAGAGAGAGAGAGAGAGAGAGAGAGAGAGAGAGAGAGAGAGATAGAGTTTTTATAAACGCAAAAGGTCATGGTCAAAGCCAGACCAAATTAGGGGCCAAATTATTAAAGAAAGTTTCATAAGGGCACACATGGTATATGTCATTTCATTAAGTGCAGCTATGAGACTTTCGTGAATTCCCAAGAATTTACAAAAGTTGGACAAGAAATAGTACTCCTAGAAAATATTTTTGAACTGCAGTTTTGCATGAGCAAATATGCATGTGTAGATTTGCTCTGATGAAAATCTGTGTGTGTTCAAGTTCACTTTCCCGCCAACCACTTTTTCGCAACTCTGGAAGAAGATTTACGTCTGCCATTGTCAGGAGTAAATTTCCAACATTTCTCAGTATGGGAAAAGATTAGAGAAGAGTTGTAGAAAACCCTTAAAACATGCAAGTTAGTAGGTTTGCACAGACTCAAAAGGGCATTCTAACCCTGGAACTATTACTTACCACTACCTACAGCCCCAGTATGAGGATCTGCGGAAATGTGACAACATAAGGGGATTGCAAATGTGGCAACATAAGGGGATTGCAAGCATTCAAACACTACTATGGTATGAGCCCTGGCATAATCAGAGAGGCTCTATCAGAGCGCTCGTATAATGAGACTGCTGCCATAATTTGTCGCCACACTACATGGCATCAAAGGGACATGTGGATTTTATTACAGGACAAGTAGATTTATGAAGCAACCTGCCCTACGGACAAGTAGATGTTTTTTTAAATTCCACACCCCTGACTATATACATAAAATGCTTTGACACATAGTTTACTGTGATCATAAGTCAGTCTCTGCTTCCATATTTACAACCTCACTGAATCGTTCGCCTTTAGTGTTAACTTGGTTTTTCTGTGTAAGTACGGACTCTTTGGATCGTTTTTAGTGAGCAATGGAAGCGCTCTAAAATTTGTTTCAACAGATAAATAGCAGAGTTATGTTTTGTTGTGACATTTGAACCCATAAAACAAACAAGGATAGTGTAAACTGTGTATTCCTTCTCACAGCATTGCTTGTGGACTGTTCTGTATCTCATGGCCCAGACG
Organism: Triturus cristatus; assembly: GCF_964204655.1. NCBI lineage: Eukaryota > Metazoa > Chordata > Amphibia > Caudata > Salamandridae > Triturus > Triturus cristatus. The sequence goes on along the minus strand of NC_140591.1, from coordinate 584,336,196 downwards.
CCCCTGGGCAAATGAATGCAGCTTGAAGAGATCGTTCTTCTCTGCCTAAACTCCACAGCTGCTTTCTAATTCATTCTCCCATCTATTACTCAGTTGATGTTATATAGAGCACATTAGGTATGTCATTTCTATACTAGCTAGATGCCCTCCTTTTATCTTCTTTGGACTATTAGTCATATTTTGTATTTTGTTCCTTTTAGCGGTACCCTTTTGACGAAGGGATACTTCTTTTTTCTCTACAGCTATTTCCATGGGATACAGTTGAAGTTTTGTACAAATAAATGTATGGATAGGTGGTTTGACTTGTTATTTCTATGTAATTTTTTTAAAAATTATTATTACTTGTATAAGCACATCTATAGATCTTCGTGTTAATTCTTGGTGTTGGTCACATATAGATTGTTCATTAAATACATTGGCGTTAACATGTTTATTCAGGATATCAGTGAAACATTTTTTTATATACATGTGGCACTTTTTCTTCCACGTACACAAGCACTGCCCAATATAGATTTTGGCAACATTCTGATTATGTTTGTTAGTATGAGCCTCATTATATTTATATACTTTGCAGGTGGTATTTCCTCTGAGGTTACTTTCCCATTCTCCCCCCTGTAGCTATTGTATTTCATTGTTGCGCACCGAGGGAGGTGGTTGACCGCATTCGGGTTTGGCACCAAAACGAGCGTTGGCATTAACAAAGTGGGCACCTGAAGATTACACTATTAAAGAAGTATACATAGGAAAACAAAAATGATCCTATATAGCAGGGATTTGACTTAAGATCATCCCTGGGGAATATTTCAATGTGTTAAGACAAGAAATAATATACTGAATATATACAAAGGAAATTGTATAATACAAATAGTAACAGCAGTATTTATATAGGACTCTTTAGCATTTGATAACAATAGATACAGTAGTACATGATACGTATATTTCTCTTTGTGTCCCAACCCCCTATACGTTTTTTTAATTCTGTGACATGTTGGTCGTAACGGAGGTATGCTTTAAAAATGACTGCAGATATGTATGAATGTATGTTGAATTTTTAATAGTATGATGTGTAGAGAAGGGACTGTATAACCTTCAACGAATAATTTTGATTATATTGGTGTAGATTATAACGTGTAATAATTATCGTACACAAAAGAAAAATTGCGTGGATAAAAAGAAAATATGTTGTAAGAAAAAATAATGAACAAAAAGTGAATGAGAAAATATATTAATTGTATGTTTATTACATGTTGCGTGCAACACATATGCTTTGAACAACTATCAATCATTTGATGTATGCAGCTGTAATGATATGGGGTAGGTGGTTACTGTTTCTGTTCCGGAGCTCAACTGATGACACACAACAGGTCCAGGACCTGGGAGGCACCTCCAGGCCAGCAGGGCTCAGGCAGGTCCAGTAGCAATTCCATTGCAGCAGGTTCGCTGGGCAGTTGCAGGAAGACCTCTGGAGCTTGTTGCGTTCCTGTAGCTTAGAACAGGAAGCCAGCTAACTAGCCTTTGGAGTCATCTTGTAGTCTGGGATGAAGGGTGCAGGTCCAGTTTTATTATTAAGACAGCAGTGTCGGCTCTCAAACAGGCCAGTCCTCTGGCAGCAGGGCAGTCCTCCTTCCATAGTATCCACAGCTCCAGGAGAGTACTGAAGAGTGGGTCTAACAGTCCTATTTTTACATCTGATGCCACCTTTGCAGTTGAAGAAACGTCTGCAGTCCCCCCCACCTCCCCTCAGAAGAGTCTAGAATTTCCTTCCTCCCTGCCCTGGTCCCAGTCTGTCTTGAGTTACAATAGGGTAGTGTGTGAGCTGAAGCAGTGTCTTTTAAGTGCAAGTGTGACAGGTGACAGCTCTGCCCTGCCCTGCCCCGCCCCCCTCACCCACCAAACCGGACTTGGATGACCCATGCTGCCAACACCCAGTCCCACTATTGTGTGGCTGTCTTTGAGGATTACAAAAAGGCCAACTGCCCACTACACTTAGTCATATGACCCAGGAAACGGGCTACATGCACTAAATGGTTAGGGCAAGAATATGCCCACCTTCTAAAAGTGTCATTTTCCGAATTGTGAATTAAAATCTGACTTTACAATTAATGAGGGTTTGAAATTACAATTCCTCAGACACCAAACATAACATTTTTACAAATTGCCAAACAAAAGTTTTCACTTATTAAATGTAATAAAGTAACCCAATGTTAACCTATGGGAGAGGTAGGCATTAAAGTAGTGAAACATTAGTGAGTTTTTCACTACCACGACATGCAAAACTTAAATGTACATGTCTAACTTTTTTAATACAATGCACCATGCCATATGGGCTGTTTGGGGCCTACCCTAGAGGTGACTGATCTGTATTGCAAAGGGAGTTTCAGGCTTGGCAATCGGGTTATGTTGTCAAGTCAAATTGCCAGTTTAAACTGGATTGCAGGATGCAAATGGCAGGCCTAAGAAATGTTCAAGAGGCTACTTAACCCTCTACCCAGCTCCTAGGTAGCCCTACTGGGCATCCCCAATACCATTACACCCTTACCCTCACCTCTCCCTTCCCAGTGGCTATGTTGCGTCGAGCAAAGTGTTTGTTCGTTCTCATTGCCATGGACATTATTTGCTCATATGCTTGTGCATCTATCCTTAGCCCTTATGATGCTAGACATGTGCAGCACTTACCAGCATCTACTTGTTATATGCCTTTCATGGTGATGAGTGTTTGTCTTCTTAACTCTTAATAAAAAAATACTTGACACAAAGAGGCTACTTAATTGGGTGGCACAATATTATTTCAGGCCCACTAGCAGAATTGAATTTGCAGGCCCAGTGTACAAGTAGTACCACTTTACTAGAGGCTTACAAGTAAATTAAACATGCCAAATTGGGTGTAAGCTAATCTTACCATGCTTTAGGAACTGAGCACAAGCACTTTAGCACTGGTTCGCACTGATTACGAGCACAGAGTCCTAGGGGCAACAAAAACAAATACAGCAAAAGAAGAGGGGAGAAGGCAAAACATTTGGGGGCGACCCTGCAGAGAAGATAAAGTCCAACAAAGTGCTTATCTTTAGCATTCTGCTATCTAAAACTATTGGGCTTGGATCTCCCGATCATCTATAACGAAGTTAGTAAAGTGACCTTGCATCACATTCGTACCTTCTAGGTGATTATAGGCCTTCTACTCAAATCCTCTTGCTCACACAAGCCTGCTTCAGCTCTATTCCCTCTCCTCGATTTCGCCAATCCAACACTCAATTTTCGTTCAGCAGAATTTTTTGCCATTTCAAAAGGAAACTTAAATACCACACTTTGTGGATAAAAAGCTCCAAATGAAACAATTTGATTGTCATCCTCCTCATACTTTAGTAAAAGACTATTTTAGTGTTTGAACGCTACCTTGTGTTGCTCCTCTTACCTGTCCAGTTTATGTACTAGCAATGACTCATTAAGCCACTTTTCCTTTTAATTAATGTATATATTTTTGTGTTGAAATACTCACTGTACAAAGTGAGAAAATAGATCTCTCCTGATTATAAGATTCAGAAATGTATTATCAACCTTTGCCATATGAACACATTTCTCTATCTGCTAAACACAACAAATGATGCTATAACAGTGGTCAGAATGTAATAAACAGGGATCAACATTTGCATTTCAATAGAACCAAGATAAGCCATAGACTCTTGGGATGCTTTTAAACAGAATTTCAATAGGCAGAAGAGTTATATTTTTACTGCACCTGTTCTCTCTTTCATACATCTCCTTTGATGCTCCTCGGAGCTGCTCAATTTCTTGATTTGTTTTCAGTCTGATTTGCTCCAACTCATCACGCAGCTTATTCTCGTATTCAGTCTTGTATTGATCTCTGTAAAAATGTAAAATAAAGTATAAAAATATTAACATTAAAACTGATAAACTGTGCACCTTAAGTGCTTAATATAGAAAACGGTGTCAATAGAAATGGCATAAAAAGCAATGGCTGCTTCTATTAGACCCTAGATTTATATTTTTCTTACATAGGTTTGCGAAATGCTTAATATAACACGGATTATAATTCAGAATGAAATACACCCACATAAACCAGATCAAGAATGGTAGCAGCCAGGGACACTCTTGCCATACAGCCCCCCTTACACAGGGGTGTGGAGCTTTTCTCTTTCTATTTAACTTAATATCTATGTCACCCAACTAACATACCACAGCAGAGGAGCACTCACTCTGTAGCAGGTTGGCTAAGGGCCTGGCTGCCGACCCCCAAGGAACACGGTCTTCACCATTAGGTGGGGCGGCCTTGCAGTACTGTAGAAAACATTTCTAAGAAGCTGGGAGTCATAAAAAAAGTCATATTCAGTAGAGTAGATGAATCTACAGCTACTTCTACAGTTAAAGTGGGGTGCTGGTTAGGATTCCTTCTAACACTATAATGCATGTTTAAATATCTGTGAATTTCACTTTAGAAAACCATAGTTAAATTACAGTTATGTAAAACAAAACAAAAAACAACAAAAAAATGAAATTCACACTAATGGGTAGCTCAGTAATCCATTAGTGAGTTCTGGTTTGCATGGCTGTTTAGCGATTTAATGATTGTGGTTCAGCATAACTTGCAAATTTTAGTGGTTTTTTCTGTTTTAATTGGTAAATATAATGCACTTTATTTGTGTTTTTAAGTGAATGCAAATTTTTCAAACATATGTTAATGTGTTATAACCAGAGCTAGCAACACACACACACACACACACACACACACACACACACACACACACACACACACACACACACACACACACACACACACACACACACACACACACACACACACACACACACACACACACACACACACACACACACACACACACACACACACACACACACACACACACACACACACACACACACACACACACACACACACACACACACACACACACACACACACACACACACACACACACACACACACACACACACACACACACTCCCCAACATAAATTCAACCATATACAGGCTATTGGTCACCTCAAGAATTACACCATTTTGTCACAGTGTTATTTCTCAGCTCCGAGGCCTTTAGCTTGCTCATTTTCAGAATTAGTATAAGCACTACACCTGTTATGTAAAAAAAAAAAAAACAATTCTACAAAGAGACATATTTTAGTGTAAGAGGAAACTAAGTTAAATTTCTAGCTCACATTCGTAAAAGACCAACATCGTTTCCATGTTACAATGTAACTTCTTTAAGCTGCTTGGTAAATAGTGTGTTGGCTACAGTAGATCACCTGTCAACCCCTTGAGTGCTATGTACATGACCTCACCGTCCAAAGCGCTCACAACTGGGTGCTACAGACATGGAAGTTACGTCCAAGCTGCAGGCAACAGAGCACCAGTTGTTGTGTGCTGCTCCTGAGCCCCCCAACCCCTTTGCCACATCCACCTGGGTCAGATCAGGAGAGACCCGGGGGTTGTGACGGTCCTGCAAGTGATCACGTCGATGATGCGATAAAGTCACTTGCATGACCGGCAACCAGGACACTGCTTCCTGCCTTGCCTGCAAGCGTGAAGAGTACTAACAGTCCCCTTTTCCGCATTCGTCGGAACTATGCCTAAAGGGAGGTAGTGCTAGAAAGCTGAGAAACTCATCTGTTCCAGGCATGTGTGCTGTAGATACACATGCATTGCATACTCCTGCCATCTAGTGCTGGCTCCGGATGTTTGCAAGTTGTTCTCCTTCAAAGAATTCTTTCCAGTCACAAGGTAGGTGACTCCTCCTTTCGCTGATAGTGCTCATGGGCATCGACTCCATTGTTAGTTTGTTTTTTTCCGCCATCGGGTTCGGACGTGTATTGCTGCGCTCCGGTTCGAAACTGATCTTCAGGTTCCCCTCAGTGCACAATCCACTCTACCCTCAATGTTATTGATTTTGTACGCATTTCCCTGTTCTCCGCGTATCGATCAACAAATTCTCCATCTTCGATCGAAAACTTCGTAGGTGTCCCTCGGGCCTAGTCGTGTCAGTCCAGCCTTCTGCCGATGGAACAGACTCCGTTCCAATTCTGTTCTCAGTGCCACGGCAAGTACCCTCGCACTGATCTACATCAAGTTTGTAACTTGCGCCTCTCTCTGGAGCACAAGGAGGAAGACTGACGCCTGTAAATCATTTCAGTCCAAGAAAACTCTCCGTGATCGTCAAGCTCGACAACAAGAAATTAAACGAAAGCATTCAACACACTCCAGATATCTTCGGTGAAGAATCCGAGCAGGAAGAAATCAAAGAATCGGCAGCAGAAGAAGAAGAGGCCTTCTCCGTTCCAGAGTCGGATTCTGAACTCGAGATCGATTTGAAGTCTGAAGACATGCCTCCGGGACAGGGTGCCATGAGTACCGAAGACCCCTTGCCCCCCAAAACCTTTTCCAAAATGCAAGAGGCTACGGCACCACCTCTGCCTTCTGGCCAGGGTCGCCAATGAGACAATGTTTCCGACGGCGCGCCTCCTGGCTCGGCACTGAAACAAATCGTCAAGCCTTCCGGCTCGGGACAGAGTTGGACGAAATCCTCTTCGGATCCAAAACCCTCAGGTTCAAAGGACAAATTTGGTTCGGAGCCAAAACCCTCTGCTCCGAAACAAAAACATGCTTCGGAGCCAAAACCTTCCGCTCCCAAAAGCAAATCTATTGCAGTGCCAAAATCGAAAGACAGCCTCTCTGACCCTCCCAAACCAATTTTAGACCTTCATAAAGCCAAATTGTATCCTAAACAAAAGAAGATTTATATCAATCCTGATGCGGGACACATTTCTGCTAAAACACCAGCCAAATGCAAACTTCCTTCAGAGGACTCTGCATAGAAGATTCCTCCGAAGAAGAAAAAAGGACATGGCTACCAGCACTGCTTATCCTGCCCGCTATCCCCTCCACCTCCACCATCTTCTCCACATTTACCAATTCGAGAACCTTTACACATATACTTCAGGGATCTCTACATACACAGCCTGAAGGGCAGGATATTGATGAAGAAGACTCACATTTGCCTGTAGACCCATGGAATGATTACACCATTAACCCTCCATTAGAAACTGACCCAGTCCTTTACCCTGCAAAACCATCACCACCGGACGATAATGTGGCTTATCAACAACATATTGCTAGAGCAGCGGAGTATCATGGAGTAGCCTTACATAAAGAGTCCTTAGAAGAAGACTTTTTATTTGAAACACTTGGGTCCACACACAGGTCAAGTCAAACACTCCCTATGCTAAAGGGCAAAGATGAGGCATGCAGATCACCTTCCAGGAGTGAACAATCAAATTGCCAACCTCCTCAGCAGAATGAGGTAGCAAGGGAAGTTTGGATTTCAGACAGTACATACCCAGCAAGAGAGTAAGTTATGGTGTTAAGCTGTATATGTTGTATGAAAGGGCCACTGAAAATATATATAATTTCAGGGTATACACTTCCAAGAATTCTTAAATTTACCCCTGGGTGTCCTTCCACTTTAGGAGTCAGTGAAAAAAATGTGTGGGAGATCTTGCCAGAACACATTTTCAAAAAAGCCACCATTTATAAGTTAACAATTTCTACTAAGCAGTGCAATTAAAGACTTGTTCAAAGTGGGTTCTGTGTACTGTGGCACAAATCGCTCTTACCGTAAGAGCTTGTGTGTAAGAACCTTCAAAGGCGGCAAAGCAGTGCCATGCATAGAAATGAATTTGTAAAGGTGGTGAGAGGGGCAGTCAAGAGCCTTGGCCTTGAGCTCCCTTCGTTGGCTTTCAGGACTTCTACCTCCAAACCTCTTTTGCCCTATAATGAAGCCCTGATCCAAACTTAGCACAGGGGCTTCTGTGAACAGTACAATCGCCCGCCGCCATCGTCCCGCTCCGGGCGACCTAGGATTCCTTACGCAACATCCTTCCCCTGAGAGCTTGGTTGTCCAAGCCTCATCTTCTAAAGGCACATTCCCTTCTTCACCCCTCTGTTAGGGAATCCAAAAAGCTGGACCATCTTGGGAAGAGGATGTTTTCTTCCTCTAGCTTGGCAATGTGGTCAGTGAATACCGTTTGCCTTTTGGGCCGATACTCCCATACCATTTGGGACACCGTTGCGCGGGTGCTGCCTCAGTGCACGGAGGAGGCCCGGGCTGTTCTCTCCCAGGCAGTTGCGGACAAGAGAGATGCAGCAAAACTCACCATTCGTTGAGGACTGGACACCACTGACTCACTGGGCAGAACAATTGCCTCGTCAGTAGCATTACGACACTACGGCTGGTTGAGGACTTTCGCCTTTTCAGGGTATGTCCAATCTACCCTGATGGACATGCCCTTAGATGGCACTCGCGTTTTCGGCGAGAAGGTAGACTCTGCACTTCAGCGCTTCAAGAAATCTCGAGCTAGGGCCAGATCCTTGGGCCTCACTGCTACCACCCTACCCCCTTAGTCTGCCTTTTGTGGCTAGGGAAGGGGTGCCCAGCCATGTCCTGTCAAGCCCAACCACCAAGTCATGCAAACTGTCCAGCCTCTGCTTGGCCATAGATGTGAGACCAAGGGACCTCATGGGTCAAGGAGCCAGCAGGCGGGCCAGTCCACCGTTTCCACCTCTGTCACTGTCTCCAAACCCTCCTAGTCCGACGTTTCAGGCCCATCATCGGCCAGTAGGACACATAATTTGCCATCACCTCCTCCGCTGGCAGTCGATCACATCGGATAGGTGGGTTCTACAGATAGACCGAAGGAGCTACTCCCTCCACTTGGAGAGTACCCCTCCATGCAACCCTCTTACAACCATATGTCGGAGGATCATTTGGCGCTTCTCCGCAAGGAAGTTACGGCTCTCTTGGCCAAGGGGGCATAGAGAGGATCCCTGTGCCAGAAGTAGGACATGGTTGTTATTTCCACTACTTTCTGGTGCCCAAAAAGGACATAGGCCGGCATCCTATCTTAGACCTCTGGAACCTCATCTTCTTCCTTCGGAAGGAGAAGTTCAAAATGCTGACTTTGGCCCAGGTCCTTTCAACCCACGACCCAGGAGACTGGATGGTAGCGTTGGACTTGCAGGACGCTTATTTCCATATCCCTGTCCTGCCTGCCCACAGACAGTTCACGGTGGGCCACTAGCACTTTCAGTTCACCGTGCTCCCCTTTGGTCTTACTAGTGCCCCTAGGATGTTCATAAAAGTGATGGCGGTCATCGCAGCTCATCAGGGCAGATCAGGGGTACCAATCTTCTCCTATCACAACGACTGGCTGTTGAAGGCGGTCTCACCCCAGGCTGTTGACTCCCACCTCCAGACTACGGCAGACATTCTGCACTCGCTGGGGTTCACTATCAACTTGCTAAAGTCACACCTGACTCCCTCTCAGAAGCTCTCTTTCATCAGAGTGATTCTGAACACAGTGCAGTTTCAGGCCTATCCTCCCGAGCAGGGAGACCAGTATCATAGCCCAGATATTCCGATGTTTCAGCCTCTATCCTGGATATAGGCGAGAATGACACTGAGACAGCTGGGCCTCATGGCCTCCTGCATACTGCTGGTGGATCATGCCAGATGGCATATGCGGGCTCTGGAATGGTACCTGAAGTTCCAGTAGGTGAGGAATCAGGGGAATCTTTCCAACTGTATCCAGATCTTGGAGGGAATTGCGCAACAACTGCAGTGGTGGCTCACAAACCAAGATTGGGTCACAGGCAGAACCCTTTCCCTTCCCCAAACAGATATGACTGTGGTGACGAATGCGTCACTCCTGGGATGGGGCAGCCACCTGGGAGAAGCGGAGAGCAGAGGCGCCTGATCTCCAGAGGAGTCTGGTCTTCATATCAACCCTTTGGAGTTCCAAGCGATCAGCCTGGCACTGAAGGCATTCCTTCGCTCTATAAAAGGGAATGTGGTGCAGGTGTTTATGGACAAAACCACTGCCATGTGGTATAGCAACAAACAAGGCAGTGTGGGTTCACGAACCCTTTGTCAAGAGACTCTCAGTCTCTGGACATGGCTGGAACATCAAGGCATATCCCTGGTGGTTCACCACCTGGCGGGTTCTCTGAACAGAAACTCAGCCGTCGGTGCCTGGTCGATCATGAATGGAGTCTCCATCCGGAGGTGGCGCAAGGTCTCTTCCAGCAGTGGGGGGTGCCTTGGTTAGATCTATTTGCCTTCGAAAAGAACACACAATGTCACCAGTATTGCGGGTTGGAGTATTCAAGGTAGCGCTCGCTCGGCAACACGTTTTGTCGTGAGTTGTGCTTTGGCCTCTTGTACGCCTTTCTGCCTATACCACTTCTGCCCAGAGTGCTCAGGAAAATCAAGCATGACCTGGCTCAAGTCATTCTAGTGGCTCCGGATTGGGGACGAAGAGTCTGGTATTCAGACCTTCTGAGCATGGCCATCGATCCTCCGATCAGACTGCCCCTTATAGAGGATCTTTTGTCGCAGCAGCAGGGGGCGGTTCTTCCCCTGAACCTGTTCAGCCTCCACCTCCTTGCGTGAAGATTGATCGGCGGCAGTTGACAGCTTTCGGCCTTCCACGCCAAGTCTGTGATGTCATCTTGGCAGCCAGGCGTCCCGCCACTAAAACGGTATATGCCTGTAGATGGAACTAATTTGTGGAATGGTGCACAAAAAAGGCTGTTGATCCCCTTTCTGTCCCTCTTTCAGAAGTTCTGTTGTACATACTTTCTTTGGCCTAGCAGGGCTCTACTTTGGGCACCCTACAGGGTTATCATTCAGCTATATCTGCCTTTCTGGGACAATATCAGCCCTCTTTGTTCAAATCTGCCATTGTTAATAGGTTTATTAAGGGCCTTACGCACTTGTTTCCTTCGTCCCCTTTCATAATGCCCCAATTAAATTTAAATCTGGTTTTGAACTTTATGTGTGCTCCTTTCGAACCTCTTCAAAATTGCCCTCTCAGGCTTCTAACCATTAAGGACTGCTTTCCTCATTGCCATCACCTCTGCTCGAAGAGTTAGCGAGCTCAAGGCTCTGTCTTCCAAGCCTCCCTATCGGTCTGTGCATCTGGATAAAGTGGTGCTTCGCACAAAAGCTTCACTCTTCCCTAAAGTGGTCTTGACCTTACATATGGGACAATCCATTAAACTGTCCACCTTTTACCCACCCTGCATCCCTCCAAGGAAGAGGAGAGACTCCACCGCCTGGAACCAAAAACGTGCATTGTCTTTCTATCTTGATTGTAGCAAAGACTTCCGTGTGGATTATCATCATTGGCTATGTGGGTGTCAAGTAAGGTCGGGCCGTCCAGAAAAGGACCATCTCTCGATGGGTTGTCCTCAGCATTAAATTCTGCTACGCATTGGCAAAGAAGGAACCTCCTGTGGGGTAATGTGCTCTCTACTAGAGCAACAGCGGCAACCATTGCTTTAGCATGCACAGTCCCAGTCCTGGATTTCTGTCAGGCAGCAACGTGGGCATCCCTGCACAGGTTTACCAGACACTACTGCCTGGACAGCCAAGTCCGGTGGAACGGGTACTTTGCCAATTCGGTCCTCCAAGACTTCCTCGTGTGATCTTGGTTCGCAGACCCTCCTCCGGGGCTGGTATTGCTGGGGTATCTATTCAAAGGTTAAGGAATCTACAACTAGAAGTCTCTATCACATGAATAAGTTACTTATCTTCGGTAATAATGTATATGGTAGGGACATATTCTAGTTGTACATTCCTTACCGCCCCACCCATCCTCCTCCAATTTTACTGCCTAACTCTGGCATTTTAGCACATAGTTCTCTAAGTAATGCGAGTGGAGCTTACACGTCAGTTTCTTTGGTTGTGAGAAGTTGGGTTACTGATTGAGGGGGGTGAAACCTAACGCAAGAAGCAACCACAACCCTTGGTAGGGTGAGGCACAAGTAAACCCCACATTAACCTGTGCTCAGTCCTCTGGTACCTTGTCACAGAGTAGTCAGGCTTAACTTAAAGACAACGTGTAAAGTATTTCTGCAGGTCTTCAAAAAGTAAAGTGAAAACACGACACAAGAAAAATTCCTTAAAGATTTAAGTGAAAATAGCGCCAAAAACTCCAAAGTGCCACTTGCAGCTATTTCTAGTTGTGCAGGACTGGAAGAAAGTCAAAAGTTCAGGCGAACTGCAATGGACCTTAGGTCAGATACACAGATCAGGTTTGTCCAGCTGAAAAGTTACCTTCTCAGTCCAGGGCAGAGTCCTGTTTGCAATGGAGGAGGCCGAAGTGTTGTGGATGCTTAAAGTATCGCAAAGAGCAGACCTGGTGTTGCGAAGTGTCGTTGCTGTATCGTGAAGATCCCGTTGTCGTCTTGAGCGGGCTAGGCAAAGCTTCACGGTGGTGCTCATGGCGAGCGGTTGGTGCTGTAGCACGAATATTCAGGTTGACGGAACTTGGCATTGGTGGGCTGTGTGAGTGACAAGGTTTCGTTCACCAACTAACCTGCTCATGGTCGCGAAGAGCCCAAAAACTCCAATTCAGTCTCTATGAGGCCACCCCAAGGATCCAGGACCTGAGGGGCACCACTTTAGGATCAGGGGCTGACACCATTTGGATGTGTGTGCTGGTTCTGGAGGTTGTGAGTCTGACATGTCCCTGTGGTCCTAAACAGGTGCCAGCAGACTAGTCCTTGGAGTCACTCTGGGAGTCCAGGGCTCAGGTGCACATCCAAGACCTCTGACCCAGGCAGGAGGGCAGAAGTCCAGCAAGGCAGCAGTCCTGAAGAGTTGGTGTCTGAGGTCCAATATTTATACCTTTGAAGTGGGAGAAGCTTCTACAGGTTTCCCTTTGAAGTGCATATGTTTCGTGCCTTCCCTGCCCTGGCTCCAGACTAAATATAAGGGATATGCAGACCTTTCTGTGAAAGGAGGACACAGCCTATTCAAGTGCAAGTATGTTGTGCCCAGCTCCACCATCCCGTTCTGCCAGTGATGGCCCATCCAGGCAAACCTAAACTCTCCATTAAGTGTGGCTGTCTAGGAGGAATAATCAATGCCTAACTGCCAACTACACCTAGTCATGTGACCCAGAGAACTAAACGGCTAAGGCAGAAAAAATGTCAACCTTCTAAAAGTGGCATTTCCAAAATTGTAATTTAAAATAGGTCTTTATCATAAGAAAGGATTTTTGATTATAATACCAAAAGTCCCAAACATGAACTGATTACTTGTTCTCATTTGGACGTTACAGCTTATGACATTTAAGAAGGTAACACCAATGTTACTCTATGGGAGAGGTAGGCTTTGCAGTAGGGAAAAAGGAATTAAAGAGTTTTGCACTGCCAGGCATGTAAAGCTTAAAAGAACACGTCCACATTTTTAAATACATTGCACCCTGTCCTCTGGGATGTTCCAAGGCCTACCCCAGGGGTGACTTATATGTATTACAAGGGAAGCTTTGTGCATGGCAAGAGGTTGACTTTGCCAAGTCAAAATGTCAGTTTAAAACAGCACACACAGGCTGCAATGGCATGCCTGAGACAGGTTTAAAGGGCTACTCAAGTGGGCGGCACAATCAGTGCTGCAGACCCACTAGTAGCATTTGATTTGCAGGTCCTGGGCACATGTAGTACCCCTTTACTAGGGACTTACAAGTAAATTAAATATGCCATTTGGCTGTGAGCTAATTCTACCATATTTAGAGGAGACAGCACAAGCACAAAAACGGGTTCGGAAAACAGGAGTGAGAAGACAAAAAAGATTGGGAATGACCCTGCAGAAAGGGCCAAGTCCAGCAGTGTTCATTTTAGACCGATCAAAAAGATCATCCCCTTGATGGTGAGAACCTGTAAACATAGTTATTGAAAGGTCAGCAAAGTGCACAAACTATGCTTATCAGCCTAAGGGTCAGGGAAGGGGCTAATACTGTTTTTACAATGTTACGTTTTTACATGACTTATTCCTTTTATTGGAAGCTGAAATGGGAAAAACTAGGCTTAAAAGTATCTTAGTGCTAAAATATATGTATATACAGTATATGTTCTAAAAAAAAAAACAATGAATGTATGGAAACGATTTGTAATGCTCCTAGTTTTTTTTCCACAGCCAATAAAATAAAATATTTTTTTTTAAATTACTAATCAGTGTAATTACAGACTGAGTCTGTCGGGTCCTTTTTAAGGATCATATGAACAAGTTACTTACCTTCAGTACCTCTTTTTCTGGTAGAGACTATCTAGCCGCAGATAGAGACTTCTAGCAGCAGATTCATTAACTTGAATAAAAACCCAAGCAATATCTCCATGGAGGTGGGTTTGCAAAACTGATTTATACTAGAAAGTTCTGCAGGACCAAACTAGCAAAGTGCCCTTCCCGAATGGACCAGACTGTCCGGACAGTAGTGCTTTATGAATGTATGTAAAGAAGCCCATGCTGCTGCCTGGCAGATATCCAGGACCGGGACTCTGTATGCTAAAGCACTGGTTGCAGCCTTCGCTCTGGTGGGATGAGCACACAAACCCTAAGGGGGTTGCTTCTCGGACAAAGCGTAGCAGATCTTAATATACAGTACGATCCATCAGGAGATGGACAGCTTGTGCATGGACTGTCCCATCTTCACTGAAACATGCCCCACGAAGAGTTGGTCGTCCACCCGGAACGCGTTTGTGTGGTCAAGGTAGAATGACAAAGCTCTTTTTGGATTCAGTCGGTGAAGTCACTCCTCTTCTTTAGAGGAATGTAGTGCGTAAAAAAGTAGGCAGGGTGAAGACTGGCCTACATGAAAGGGAGCGACTGCTTTCGGCAGAAAGGAAGCACTATTTCATAGAACTAGCTTGTCTGGGTAGAAGTCCAAGTATAGAGGCTTGGATGACAAAGCCTGAAGCTCATTGACCCCCCCGGGCAGATGTTATTGCCACCAGACAGTCCGTATTGATGTTAAGGAGCCTTAAAGAACAGTTTTGCAAGGGTTAAAAGGGAGCACACATCAGAAACGTCAGGACTAGATTAAGGTCCCACCGTGGCATGATGAAGGAGGACACATGTTGCAAACCTTTCAAGAACCTATGTACAATGGGGGATTTTAGGAGGAATGGCTGGTCAGGCAACTGCAGAATGGCTGATATAGCAGAAAGCTAGCCCTCTAAGGTTCCCAGCGTAGAGCCCTGCTGAACAAGGGAAAGGATAAGCAGAAGAACCTGAGAAAGGGGAGCAGAAAGCGGATCTACCTGTCATTCTGCTCGCCATGCCATGAACTTGCCCCAACAGCAGGCATATACCTTTTTGGTAGAGGGACACCTGGCTGCCAAAATAACTTTTCAGAATTCGGGCGGAAGGTCAAAAGCTGCCAGCTGTCACCGTCACCGTTCACTCTATACACAGGGAGGCTGAGTGTTGACCCGTTTGAGGGGAGAACCATCCCCTGCTACTGCGGCAGAAGACCCTCCAGAAGGGGCAGCCTGATTGTAATAATGATGGCCATGCTCAACAGCTCGGGATATCAAACTCTCCGAGCCCAGTCCGGAGCCACAAGGATGACTTGGGCCCGGTTGTTTCTGAGCACTCTGGGCAGCAGAAGTTTGGGCGGAAAAGCATAAAGGTGGCCACAGCTTCAATCAAGACGAAAAGTGTGTCAGAGCAAGAGCCGCCTTGGAAACTCCATTGCCCACAACGGCTGCCAGTGCGTGTTCTCAGTGGTTGAGATCAGATCTAACCAAGGCTCTCCACACTGCAGAAACACTGTGCAACACCTACGGATGAAAACAACATACATGATCCTCTAGGTATCTTTGGCTGAGTTCGCCCGCCCTGGCATTCAGACAGCCTGCCAGGTGTTGAGCCACCAGGGATATGCCCTGCTGTTCCAGCCATGTCCAGAGGCGCAGGGCCGCTTGACAAAGGATCCACGACTCCACTTCGACCTGTTTTATGCTATACCACATGGCGGTGTTGTTGTCCATGAAAACCTACACTAGCCTTCCCTTGATGGAGGGTATAAAGGTTTTTAATGCCAGTCAGAATCGCACGGAGGGCCAAAGGGTTGATTCAGAGTCCTGATTCCACCAGAGACAAGAGTCCTCTGATCTCTCACTCTCCCACATTGCTGCACCATCCCAGGAGTGACGCATATGTCACTATTGGGATTTCTGGTTGGGGAAGGCAGAGGGGTCTACCGCTGACGAACCACTGCAGATGCTTTGCAGTTTCTTCCGAGATCAGGACCATGTCAGAGAGATTCCCCTGATGCTGCGCCCGCTAGAACGTCAGGTCCCACTTTACAGCCCACATATGCCAGCGGGCATGTGTCACAAGCAGGATGCAGGAGGCCATGAGACCTAACCGCGTCCTCAGAGTCAGTCTCACCTAAATCCAGGATGGAGTCTGAAACATCGGTATCATAGCCCAAATGTCCTGGACTCGCCATTCGGGAGGATAGGCCAGGAACCGCAACTTGTTCATAATAGCTCTGATGACAGAGAGAGCATCTGATAGGGAGTCAGGCGTGACTTTGGCACGTTGATAGTGAACACCCAGACAGGAGGTCCGCTGTAGTCTGGAGGTGGGAGATGATAAATCTATTTTATAAGAGGGTCAAAAAAGGGGACTTAGTTTAAGGACTAAAACACCTCCAATCCCAGCTGGACACTACAAATAACCATCAGAAGGTGCACAGTCCGTTTAAAGAAGAATAGCTAACCAATAGTTACTGTGGAGGAATGCATGAAATCCTACAGGTAATTGAGACACCACCTCACAGGAGGTAAGAGTCCATCAGCCCACCCTTGTTGGCGGAGCATCGTCATTTGGAACTCTAAGGAATCACTGTCTGAGCCCAGGGTCGCAGACCACCAAAGACTCAGCCTGGTGCGCAGGCCAGTGATACCCAGAAAGAAAATAAACTCCTGCCAGGGTGTGTACCCAAGACTCGAGGACTCAAGTGATGTGCAGTGCTTATATGTGATGTGAAATTAAAAATGAATACCTGGTCAAAAAATGTGTTTACACTATAATTGAACCAAGAATTAGTCTGTAGAATTTTAAATAAGACTATAGGTTCTTTTAGATATGAAACTTGGTTAATCCATATTAAACAAATTTTTTGACCAAGTATTCATTTTTAATTTCACATCACATATAAGCACTGCACATCACTTGAGTCCTCGAGTCTTGGGTACACACCCTGGCAGGAGTTTATTTTCTTTCTGGGTATCACTGGCCTGCGCACCAGGCTGAGTCTTTGGTGATCTGCGACCCTGGGCTCAGACAGTGATTCCTTAGAGTTCCAAATGACGATGCTCCGCCAACAAGGGTGGGCTGATGGACTCTTACCTCCTGCGAGGTGGTGTCTCAATTACCTGTAGGATTTCATGCATTCCTCCACAGTAACTATTGGTTAGCTATTCTTCTTTAAACGGACTGTGCACCTTCTGATGGTTATTTGTGGTGGGAGATGATAGCCTGGGGCGAGCCCCCCTTCAACAGCCAGTCGTCAAGATAGTAGGAAGACTGGCACCCCTGATCTCCGCAGATGAGCTGAAACCACAATGATCACCTTGATGGACATCCAGGGGGCGCCGGTAAGGCCAAAAGGCAGCAAGGCAAACTGAAAGTCCTCGTTGCCCACCGTGATCCACAGGTAATGCCTGTGGACAGGCAGGACAGGAATGTGGAAATATGTGTCCTACAAATTCAATGCTACCATCTGGTCTCCCGGGTCCAGGGCAGACAGGACTTAAGTGAGCGTGAGCATTTTGACCTTCTCCTCAAGGAAGAAATTGAGAGAGCGCAGGTCTAGGATAGGACGAAGGCCTCCATCCTTCTTTGACACTAGAAAGTAGTGGGAATAGCAAACATGACCTACTTCTGGCGTCGGCACCCTCTCAATGGCTCCCTTGGTCAAAAGAGCATCACTTTCTGGTGGAGCAATGAGAGCTGGTCCTCCGTCAGCCTGTTGCAAGCAGGTGGCATAGGTGGAGGGGTAGTCACGAAGGGGACGTATTCCCTCCGGACAATTAGGTCTGATGTTATAGAACTCCACTGGGGCAAGCGCTAGCGTATCCTGCCTTCCACTGGGTGCTCATGAAGATAAGAGCAAAAGACACGCAAATGATGGACAGAATTGGGAACAAATCAAACATTCACCCCCAGTCATGGGATCTGGATTAAATCCATTGTGATTTTGCTCTCCAGGCCATCCCAGTTTAAACTCAGCCATATGCAAATCAGTCTAGAACCTGCTCCTCATGGGAACAGTCCAGACTGGATCAGAAACAAGCATTCTGGGGCAGATTTCAGGGTATCACCCCTCATCAGCTAGCTTGAATCCAGTGGCACAGTGAGCCAGGGACCCACGCCTGGTTTCTGAGGGTTTGGAGGCAATGCTACCAGGGGGTGGCAGACAGGCCCAATCTCTGGCTACCCGACCCTTGGGGTCTCTGGGTGACACGTCCTCAGCCATGCAGAAGCTGGTAAGCTTGCGTGTTGCGGTGGCTGGATTGGTATAGACGCAGCTGGAAGCCCCTTCCATGTCAGCGAAAGGTGGATTGGGGCTGTCAAAGGGCAATCGAAAGGTCCAAGGATCAGGCAGCAGCCCTGCTGTCCTTAAAGCACTCCAGCACAGAATCCACCTAGTCTCAAAAGAGACAGAAGTCAACACAGGCCACGTCCATAAGTGAGGCTTGGACATCCCCTGAAAAGCTAGTTTTTCTCAGCCAAGCCATGGCGCCGTAAAACCACAGTCGAGGAAACCGCTATGCCTATCGAGTCGGTGGTATCCAGTCCAGATCTCTCCCATCTTCAACGGCCTGGGAGAGTATGGCCTGGGCCTTCTCCAGGACCATTGGCAGCACCTGAGCAACAGAATCCCTACCAGCATGGGAGTAAAGGTCCAAAAGACATGTGGCCTTCACGGACTGCAGTGTCAGGCTGGTGGAAAAAAACATCTGCTTCCCTAAGGTATCTAACTTCTTGGAGTCCCCATCGATAGGACAGTAGGGAATGCACCAGGATGTACATGGGAGGTAGAGGTTTGGACCACCAAGCTCTTTGGGGTAGGGTGTTGTGTGAGGAAATTGGGGTCCCCTGGGGCAGGGCGGTGGACAATCGTCCGGTTCACAGGAGCAAGTACCAGACAGTACATCTGTAAGGCGCTAATTAAATGGGAGAAGTGGTTCTGAGGGGGGGGCACTCCTGGGTGTAGCACCTCCATCAAGATGTCCGTCTTGACTGCCAATGAGGGCAGGCTAAGGTCCAATACTTTTGCCACCCTTCTCACCACCATTGCTGGAAAGCATGCCAGTATCTGGAGAAGTGTCTAGTCCACTGGCCTCCACCAAGTCCTCACACCAGTCTAATTGGGGAACTAAAGGCTGGTATTGCTCAGGGTCCAGAGAACCCTCCCAATCCACCCAAATGCTAGCCCATATGAAGAGGGCTCATGCTCCATCCTGGAAGGCATGGCTCCAGTTGGCGCCAGGCGACGACCCTCTAGCTCCATGTCGGAAGTTGGGATAAGAATGGTGGCAGTGCTGGGAGCGTCAACATTGGGCCAGCATCCGGGAGAGTCGAGGTTGTATGACCTGCATCGATCTGGATCCACCCGTAGATCCAAGGGGCCCCAATGGTGGCACAGCCGCCGGTGTGGAACTTGTAGGGGCCCTTCCCGAACTCGTTGGGCATGAAGTTGCGCCAGCGGGAACAGACAGCTCAAATATGAAGCGCATGGCCTCATAACACACTTGGAGATGAGCAGGGGGGTCACTCCAGCTCCCAGAAACACAGGGAAGTACAGAGCCGATCCAGGTGCTGGCTCAACCATGGTGCCAGCACTCGAATGCAGACACTCCCTCATCTCATTGACCGAGGCAAAGTCGAAGACCTCTTCAACTTCTTACTCTTCTTCTTGTGGTGGGTCTTACCTGAGTGGCCCGATGACTTAAAGTGTGACAAAGATTTTGGTCTCCGCAACCGATCTCTTCCTCCTGGCAGGGATCGAGACCATTCCAGCGGCGCATGGCAAGCAGCTTGAGGGACTGCTCCCTCAAGGCCTTGGGGAACATGGCACGGCAATTGGCGCAGATCCTTTTGGGTTGTGGTTGCGTTACAAGTAGCAGAGGTACACCAGATGTGAGTCAGTCACAGACATCCGTTGATGACAAGCGCCACAGGGCTTGAAGCCGGCCTTCCTAGTGGACACCCTGTCACACCAGAAGAAAAACTTCAAAAAACTTAGACAAACTCCGGATATGCGCTGACTGGCGCAGAAAGAAAAGAACTAACGTCAATGCACTGGAGTGGCACCTATACGCACTGGAGTGGCACCTATACAAGTCCTGCGCACGTCACTTTCAGCGCAGACAACGCCACTCAGAGTGGAATGACGGCACCTACGGGTGCCATGGGGCACTGCTCATAAAAAATTTCCAGATCCAGTCTGACGCCAGGAAATAATTCTAAGGTAATGAATCTGTGGCTAGAAGTCTCTATCAGATAAAACTTTTCTTTAAGAAACACTTAGTCATGCAAGAGGTGTGCGCCCAGAAAGGCAAGTGGAAATACAGACACTGAACCATATAAACATTCCATTGATTACTTTGTGAGAATGGGCATGGTGATCAGTCTTCAACGTGATTGAGTGGTGGCCCCTAAAAGAATATCGTTTTAAGCAAATATCACTCACCTGGAGGCTACATATTTTTCATACATTTCCTCTCTAGCTTTTTTGGTATCTTCGAGCTGTGCCTGAAGCCTTTCCAAACGATCTTGTTCATGTGCACAACGAACGCTGAGCTCCATGTTCTGATGATTTAGGTATTCTTTATCTTTTTGGAGCAGAGTAACAGACTGTTGTAAAACTGTCACCTGGTTAACACATAATATAAGTTGTTATTCAAAGTGTACCCATATTTTTATGGTAGAAATTACAGTAGAACAAAAAGGATTAATTTAAAAGCATACAAATAAAATATACTCCCTCAGAGTTAGATTTTAATTTACTTACACTCCCCACCATCTTTTTCAGACCAATTTTTTATTGTGATGGAACCACAAAATAAATACAAATAAATAAACTTTCAGCAGATTTCCATAATATGGGCTGTCCTCATGAGTGATTTGAGTCTAAAAAACTGGCTCATTACAAAAGCTTATCAGATTTAGCAAAATCATATACCTCCAAACACAACATACCAAAAACAGTCAAATAATAAACCTATTTGCAGAAAAAACAAGAATATTCAATGGGATTGGTCATCCGCCAGTTGGACATTGGCAAATCGTTTGTAAAATGCTCAACTGGTGAAAGCACGCAGTAGCCAAATACCTCTTTTGGACATGATTAGACCCCACTTTTTACCTGTAAAATACTGTAGTTTCGACTAGAAGTGCACAGGGTCCATGACAATCAGGTCCCCTGTGCCAGAGCTCCTTCCCTAAACTGTACCTATTGCTTCCACAATTAGCACCACTTTTGCTCACATATAAGTCCCTCGTAAAAGGTACATCTGGTACCAAGGGCCTTGTAGACAAAGAAGGCCCCTAAGGGCTACAGCACAAATTGTGCCAGCCCATAAGGGACCCCCTCACCAAGCACATGCACACCACCACTGCAGCCTGCGTGTCTTGGTGCAGACAAAACTGAAGAGTCGACATTGCACACTTACCTGTATGTCATGCCTACAGACACTGCCTGGGATATAGGTAAGATACCCCTCTAGCAGGCCTTAGCCCTAAGGCAGGGTGCACTCGATCTCCTCTGAGGGCTTATTTTCATGAGCAGATATGTCCCTGCAACATTATTGCCGATTTCTGGATATTGTAAGGAGCTCATTACGATGGCGATCAGATGAGTGCCCGACCGACATCAAAGTAAGATTGGGACCGACAAGGAATCGGCAGTCTCACCCACCATATTTTGATCAGACCACTATGCAGGCAGTTGGAAACTGCCTTTTTCTACTGTGGCTTGTGCTGTGGCCTGGAAAAGATCCCCCAAAGTCCCTTTCCGACAGCCTTTTCATGGTGTTGGGACTGCCATGATAAGTCTGTGGTCGGTGGGAAATGGACATACATCGTGATCCTGACAGTGGTCCCTGAGCAGGCAATGCCTCCATTCAGGATCACAATTCCGACCACGGCCCTGTAGGGATCAGTAGATTCTGGACGAGATGGCAGTAGGTCCCCTGACAGACAAGGTTCCGACTGCCTGCATCTTAATGCAACAGTCGGCCCAAAGGGCTGTCTTCGGAGGGACTGACACTGATGGCCTCTCTGTGGCGGTCCAATCAGTATTGTGATGTGCCACTAAGTGTCCACTTTTGATATTGAAAAGTATTTCTATTGCAAAAAGTATTTACCTAAGAGAAAGTTCTGTTGTTCTACAAAATAAATATAACCAAGTATTATTTTGATAAATTGGTCTCGGATTTATTCATTGAGTGTGTGCCTCATTGTTTGCCACTCTGTGGACAACAATTGCTTAACACTGACCTCTGATAAGCTTAACTGGTCGCCCACACTACAACAGAAGAGAGCATTAGTATTATCTACTATAGTCTCTGTAAAGCCCCTGGGGATCCACTGGACTCTCTGAACACTATACCACTTTTTGGTATAGCATATAGAGAGCCAGCTACCTACACAAGCCATATTGCCCACATTCATTTGAGCACTGAAAGACAGATCCTGGTCCCACAAGGACCACAAAAGATTTTACTTAAGCAGCGAGAGAGACTCAAAAGCTGGCTGAACCCAGGCTGTTCTAACATGCTAAGAACAATAGCTCAATTTTATTAGCGTTCCGTTTGAGGAAGTTATGGATCATCCACTGTTTGATGTCGAATAATTACACACTGAGGTTGGAAGCCTATATTAGGGCTTGTTTGCCTAGTTGCAGTGCTTAATTTGTAAAAACAAAAAACAAAAACAAATAAGTGCCAGGGCTCTCGTTAGGAGGCCATTGCAAGTTGCATCATACATTGGCCATGCTATACTGCCATCAATAGTAACATTACAAATACAACCATCACACTCCTACAAGTGTGACCATTTGGACTATTTCAGGCCCCCAAAGGTATAAGAATGGCTTGTGTTGCAAGTAATAGTAATTTTTAATGTATATTGAATTGATAATTAACTGCTGTTGTGGTCATCTATAACTTAGCCACACAGCGCCACCTTGTGGCAGACTATCACAAGCGGTGGTGTTGACAATAAAGTGCTGATGCCGTGCACCGGAAACCACAGACTCAAATTAAGCACTGCCAAGCTGGATACAAATTGGCTACCATCAGCCTAAAACAGAACCCGAAAGCCTAAAAATAAGGTTGGAAAAAGGCCTCACACATACATTGAACAACATGGTGGGCAGTGACAAACTCTGTGGAACCATACATTGAACAACCAATCTCTTGAAGTGAGAAGAGGAGGATCGCATGAGACGCTAAAAGTGACCTTATATAAAAAAGCTTTAGACCATAACAAAATAAGCTTCACAATTCCTATTTCTGATAGTCTCTGCATCATTACAGAATAGGCCCTGGTGTTAAATGTGGCAGAGGGGCCCAAGAGGTTACTTCTATCATTCACCCTCCAATGTTATGGCGCTTATGTCATCATTCATTTCCAGGGAAGTTCCATTTACTTTTCAGGACGAAAGCCCAGCTGCCAGGGAGCTAGTGCATTAGTCTCTTTGTGCTAGGCGTAAGGCAGGCTTGCTCCTAGTTTTTTTTCCTGGATTTGAAGTGTTTGGTAGAAGGTAATCGCAAGATGGTAGTTAACATCTCCAACAAACAGACTGGCAATTCCACAAACACACCACTACTTTTGATGTGGCAGGCACCTGCCCCAAATGCAGAAAGGAATCAATCAGTTCTGTAATCCTGTCCCAAACCGATGGGGTGACTGATTTCAGAATCTACACAGGACAAAGCTCAGCAGGAGAACATAATTTTAACATGCAAAATTATCAGCACTGCAATGTAGTTGAAAATATATTTTGTTTTCCTTGAAAGAGCCCAGGTTGTTTCTCATTTCGCAAAACACCAATAAAATCCTTCTTCTACCACTCATAAGTTCTTCATAAAGCAGCCAAACAAAAAAAATCATAGGAGTTAGGAGTAGCAAGTAAACAGTCATCTTCATCAACATTTGGTGTCTTATGCTGCTTGGGCTGGCCCTTTAAATTGAATGACAAAATATTATCGAATCTTGGGATTCAGGGAACCCATGCTATGTACTATAAAAAGAATGTTCATAATCAAGTAGCAGCTTGACAAATCTTAAAACACAGAATGTTCCAGATGAAAGTAGGCGAGGCCAGCTTAGACGCTGTAGAAAGGATTTGCTTTCCGTAAGGGGCAGAATTCTTAGCCAAATCAAAGTGAATGACAATTTAAATAATAGTTCAATGGCTCCATGCCTTACAAACGTTTAACAATCATAAATGCAATCAAAGGAAACAAGCACTTGAAATGCAATAGGTCTTGCATCCACGCACGTTTGAGCTAGTGGTGTAAATGACAATACCTTTTATTCATGTTTTGGGTTTTAAAACATAAATAAAAGGCATTGTCATTTACAATACTAATAGCTTAAACTCTCGCAAATGCAAGACCTATTGCATTGCAATAAAGGGCCTTCTCGACCGCTTGCTAGATTGTAAATATCAGAGGAAGAGACCAGCCTGCGACGTCTTCAAAGTAGTCATAAATAGTGCAGTGAAGAAGATGTGGAAGTATTGTGAATTACACAGACACAAAGTGTGAAGTGAGAGTTACATATGATCTGAGCTATAAACACTAACAAAGCGCTCCAACCCATTTCGCTCTGTTATTACACTGTTGCGGCTCAGGAGGAAGACCGGGAGGGGGGAGCTATTTCCTGCCCTCTCTGTGATTTGAGTGTGCAGTGTGGCATGGCATAATGTCATTGCTATCTTTGGCAGAATAAAAAACCCTCCAGCTGTAGTAGGGCCTTGGTTTCACCTTCTGGTGCAGGGCAGTCTGTGCTTTATGGCAGGCAGGGAGGGAGGGATGGTCTTGGCTGCAGCTCAGCCCTCGTACAGTGTCCCTGCTATTACTAGTGAGTGAGAGGCGCTGAGGTGGTGGTATTGGTGGTGGTGGTGGTGGTGGTTTTGGTGGTGGTGGCTTTGGAAGTATTGGTGGTGGTGGTTTTAATGGTGCTTGTATTGGTGGTGCTGGTATTGGTGGTGGTGGCTTTGGAGGTATTGTGGTGGCAGTATTGGTTGTGGTGGTATTGGTCTTGGTGGGGGTGGTATTGGTGGTGGTATTGGTGGTGGTGCTGGTGGTGGTGCTGGTGGTATTGGTTGTAGGGTATTGGTGGTAGGGTATTGGTGGTAGGGTATTGGTGGTAGGGTATTGGTGGTGGTGGTGTTGGCGGTGGTGGTGGTATTGATGGGTGGTGGTAGTGGTATTGGTGGTGGGGTTTTGGGGGTAGTCTTGGCGTGGTATTGGTACTGGTAGTGGTGGTATTGGTGGTGGTAGTATTGGTGGTGGTGGTATTGGTGGTATTGGTGGTGGTGGTGGTATTGGTGGTACTGGTGTTGGTGGTACTGGTGTTGGTGGTATTGGCAGTGGGGGTATTTGTGGTGGTACTGGTATTGGTGGTGGTATTGGTGGTGGTGGTACTGGTATTGGTGATGGGGGTATTGGTAGAGGTGGTATTGGTGATGGAGGTATTGGTGATGGAGGTATTGGTACTGGCGGTGATATTGGTATTGGTGGTGATACTGGTATTGGTGGTGGTATTGGTGGTGGTGGTGGTATTGGGGGTGGTAGTGGTGGTGTTGGTGGTCGTAGTGCTGGTATTGTTGGTGGTATTGGTGGAGGTGGTATTGGTGGTGATAGTGGTATTAGTGGTGGGATTGGTGATGGTATTAGTGGTGGTATTGGTGGTGGTGGTATTGGAATTGGTGATGGTAGTATTGGTGGTGGTGGTGGTACTGGTGGTGGTATTGTTATTGGTGGTGGTGGTATTGGCGGTGGTGGTATTGGCGGTGGTGGTATTGGTGGTGGTAGTATTGGTGGTGATGGTTGTGGTGGTATTTGTGGTGGTGGTATTGGTGGTGATAATTGTGGTGGTATTGGTGATGGTAGAGGTAGTGGTATTGGTTGTGGTGGTGGTAATTGTGGTAATATTGGTGGTGGTAGTGGTATTGGTGGCAGTATTAGTGGTGGTATTGGTGGTGGTGGTGGTATTGGTACTGGTGGTGGTGGTATTGGTGGTGGTATTCGTATTGGTGGCGGTGGTGTTGGTATTGGTGGTGATATTGGTGGTGGTGGTAGTATTGGTAGTGGTATTGATGGTGGTTTTGGCGGTGTTTGTGGTATTAGTGGTGGTATTGGCATTGAAGGTGGTGGTATTGGTGGAGGTGGTGGTGTTAATAAAACAGGCTTTTGAAAACAACCCATCAGGTGGCTTTAGTACGGATGACGTTTAACACAGATGTGCTGTTGTCAGCTTCAGCCCATTAGCACAGGATTATGTGCTACCTGGAATTCACATGACTTAATTTGCTACTCATTTCTAAATCCATTTTACTGGGGGGTTGAAACAGACACGAGATAATGCCGGGTTAAAGTGATTGAAAGCAGGCACCTGTGTCACGGGGCGGCCGTGCTGCTTAAAAAAACATAAGCGGTTTCAGCTCTTCGTGGTGGTGGTATTGGTGGAGTTGGTATTTGTGGTGGTATTGGTGGTGGTAGTGGTATTGGTGGTGGTGGTACTGATGGTGGTGGTATTGGCAGTGGTGGTATTGATGGTGGTGGTGGTTGTATTGGTGATGGTGGTATTGGTGATGGTGGTATTGGTGATGGTGGTATTGGTGGTGGTGGTATTGGTGGTCTTGGTGGTGGTGGTGGTATTGGTGGTGGTGGTATTGGTGGAGGTGGTATTATTGGTGGAGGTGGTATTATTGGTGGTGGTATTGGTGGAGTTTGTATTGTGGTGGTAGTGGTATTGGTGGTGGTGGTGATATTGGTGGTGGTGGTGGTATTGGTGGTGGTGGTATTAGTGGTGTTGTTAATAAAAACAGGCTTTTGAAAACAACCCATCAGGTGGCTTTAGTACAGATGACATGCAACACAGATGTGCAATTGTCAGCTTCATCCCATTAGCACAGGAGTATGTGCTACATGGAATTCACATATCTTAATTCGCTAATCATTTCTAAATCCATTTTACTTGGGGGGTTGAAACAGACACAAGCTAATGCTGGGTTAAAGTGATAGAAAGCGGGCGCCCGTGTTACAGGGGTGGCCGTGCTGCTTAAAAAAACACAAACTGTTTCAGCTGAAGCAGCGCATGTCCGGCCTGCAGTAAAAGAAACTCAATAAAGTAAATAGTGCTTACAGACTAAATAACGGGTCTCGTGTAACAACTGAAGTAAAAGGGCCAGTCGCCATGAGAGGGTACAAAGAAGACAAGGCCGTACTAAGGAGGGACTAACACGCCTATTAACAAATCTGAAGTTAGCATTTATGAAAGACAATTAAAAATATGGGAGGAGAGTGGGTGCTGCTTCTTTCCCACACTCTACTACAGCAGCCTCGCAGAGCAAGCACTGCATGTGCGCTGCCGCTAGGCTCGACCTAAAAAACAAACTGGTATTTACCAACAAGGAATTACCCTGTAAATAAAGGAGCATAAAGCTCTTCTACCATCTAGATTTTGGAAGGTTTCAACTTCAGTGGTAGACCAGGACAACATATATAATGGAAAAGGTAAATGTGGTTGACATAATGTACAACCTTGGCGAATGGCTGAAGAGGTACCAAAAAGAAGCTCCTCTTGATGGAAAGTGTGAACTGAACGATCAGGCTTGTATTTCACAGCCATCCTAGCTCATACAATAGCCTCTGAACAGCTTGTTAAAAATATAAATATCACTTTTAAGAATACCTTAAACACTTATTTATCTGTATGCTACTTGTACTGTCTGTTTCCGAAGGATTAAAGACTGAATCGACCTACTGTGACGTGAACCTGTGGCCTACAGGTTACTCATAGTGGTATTAAATGTGGTCATTCACTCCTCTATTTTGCATTGACTAAAAATATATAAAGAGATTGATTAGCACTCCTACAAGTGTATTTTAACATGGAAAAAGTGGGCTCCATACCATAAGTAGCAAGACTAAATGATCAGCCCCTAATACTTTCAAATGTGGAATAACTGAGCACCTAATGCATGTAATTAGCCAATGCAGAGCCACAAACTTATAACCATATTCAGTGATTATATTTTATTTAATCAAAAATTACTGTTTACATGCTTTACGGTAACAACTTATTTGGTAACAAAACTTTAAACATACACAATCTAAATGCGCTCATGCTGTCCCCTTCTTTTTAAAATGAAAACCAACCCTCACTGAGAATTCTACATTAAAACATACATCACTCAACCATATTCATACACTGTCATACAAAAATCCCCCGATAAAACCATAACAAATATTAAGGTATAGATATAACAGTGGACGTGGACAACAACACATTTATCTAGCCACTATTCTAGTGTATATTTTCTATAAAGCAAAGTTTATCACCTAAAAATGTATTGATTCAATCATATCAATTTGCAATTTCTTGTTCTCGATGTGCAATATAATACTTTTAAGAATAAATGCTATAATGCATATATTTGCTGTAGATATTCTATTATGTCTGGTTGTAAACCTTTCCATCAAATCGATATGTTAGTGCATTAACATTTTAGCGTAGAATTTTCAGAGTGGGTTGGTTTTCATTTTAAAAAGGAGGAGTCATAAGCACATTTGGATTATATTTGTATAAAATATTGTTTGAAAAGAAGTTGTGTGCTAAGGCAAGAAAACGGTACTTTTTGATGAAATAAAATATATTCACTGAGATTGGTTATAGGTCTGTGGCTGTGTACTGGCTATTTACATGTATTAGGTGGCGAGAGTTGTCCCACATTTGAAAGTAATAGCGGGCGGTTTAGTATTGCAACTTATGGTTTTGATTCCCTTGGTTGGTTCCCTATATTCGCAATTACTAGGGCCCTTTTTTGTGAATATGGAAACTAGGATCCATGAAAGGATGAAAATGATTTTTCAAACCCTTCATAAAACCAGTTCACATTAAGAACGTCAAAGCAGTCACATACAGCTGTACTTGTACTGAGGAAAACTGCAGCTTAACATATACAAGTAATTTTGCCAAATTGACCTAATTCCATAACGGAATGGAATTAAACATGCTGCATAGCAGGAAACGGTACATTCATATTATTTAAAGTAAAAGATTGGTGTACTTGTGGACATCCCAGCCTCTCTTGTTACCTCAAAGAGATAATCAAGAATAAAACTTTCAATGCTACCCTTTTATAAGTCATATCACCAGATGGACACTATGGCAAGGAAGAAAACTATCCCTTGATTTGGGCAACATTCACCTCGCAAAGAGCAATCTTCAGGGACCTCTGCTGATCTCTTCAAATTACATGTGAGGGATTTGGCCTAGGGATTTATAACAAGAGTCCACTTCTTTTTGAGTTTTATACAACAGGAGAGAAGAACTTTAACCTATTGGCACTACAGCAGTCATCAAAGCCGCAAGACAATACATTTTAAACCTTCCTAAAATCTTCTACAGACAGAAGAATTAGAGGCTTTTCTAATTTTGTATTCCTGTAGGAATTACAGTCACTTGGAGAGTAATAACATCATAGTCTTTGCCGATAATCTGTGAGCAACCTTGTAAACCACTTGAATACGACTTGCAATCCATAGCTTCTATTTGGTGTCAAACTGAGAAGATTTTAATTTCAAACAATAGATTTGTCTGGAACTGGAGTCCGTAGCAAAGAGACATGCAATATAAGCCATAGTTATTACATTGCATGAACGAAAATTCTATAATGGCTGTGAAATGGAAATGAGAATAGTAGAACACAAAGTATTTGATAGAAGGTGAATGCGAGCCCTGTTATGTCAGTTTTCATCCATTAGCTCACAGAATAAGACTTTTCCAAAAGATGACTTCTCAATCAAAAGACTCCTCAAAGGATGCAGGCCTTAAACTATCTAATAGAAAATGACAGAACACTTGAAAACTCACCTCTTTTGATAGCTCATTTTTGTCTTTGGTTTGCGCTGCGTGTGAAACTTCCAGTATTTCAAATCTCCTTCGAAGCTCTGATAATTCATGGTCAAATGCATCACGTTCACTATTAAAATAAAATTAAATATAATAAAATATATAAAACATTTTGCGAAGTCTCTGCAATAGGGCCTAGCCCAGATAACATTGAAAAACAAAGTAGGCGTAGCAAATGGTTGAAAAATATATTGAATTGAAATTTGAATAAGGAATGTATGCTTGTAGGTTTTGGGACTGGGCAAGCTTCAAGTTCAGAGTTATTGTAAAATTTAGGTTCAAGCGTAGGTTTAGTTCAAGAGGATAGACTAGCAATTGGGAGCAAAGCATACTTCTATTTTCACTATTAAGGTAGAGGTATTAACTCTCTGCCCAATGCTACGGTTACAGTACATAAGGCCCGGGCAGCAGATAGTTGCATAGAGGATGGGGAAAAAAGTAAAAATTCTTAAAAGACCCATGTGTGGTCAGGACACATGCCTTGGGAAGTGGCTGGACTGGGAGGACATTGGAAATGGGACATGAGGGGATATCTACATAGAGTGATATGCTAGATGGTAAAGAAATCAAATTGTTGTGGTCATGCACACAGAGCCCACCTAGTGGTTAGGCACGACTTGTCAGTCTCCACTGAAGATATAGGCTGGGACTACAAGAACCTTGGCAAATGATCATACAAACTAATTTTAAGACTTTACAGGTGAAGCTTCTATAGAAAATATATTAACACAGATCAAAGTTGAAAGCATTGGGGCTCATCAGTATCTGATGTTATAAAGAGAAGGATCTTTCTAATCAATTAGCAGCTGTGCCATTGCATGGGTATTTTGGGAAGAGCTGGGCTATGATCTGCTCGTAGGCTTGGTCCCATTTTTCCCCATTTTGTCAGCCAGGCATGATGAGGGACACAAATACAAACAGACACAAATAGTATCTCTATATTCTGGGCTTAATACTAGCTCATAGATACAGATCTCAATATTGAATGTGGAAGCTTCACTCTAAAAATATATACACTTGATGGAAAAATCTTCAGTTTACGGAATAGAGAAAAAAAGTTCTGTAAAGAAGTTTTCCGACAATGACTGATAAATGAACTCTTAAAAAGGCGCTCTATTGCTGTCCCCATTAGAGTCACACTATACAAGTACCTTCACATATAATAGGACAAAATGCCCAATTACACAATACCAAGATTAAGAAGAATGGCCTTGTCTTGGAAATGAAGAGTGCCAAAAGTTAAGGCAGGGTTGGGTATTCATAGTAGAAGACTCCAGAAGCCTGGGTCCTAAGTTCAATAAAGGCAATCTGTGATAATGCAACAGCTTGCCTTGAAGTCTAGATGGAAGAACGGTCTGCATGTCAGCCTCTAATGTAGTTAATCTAAGAAGTGTAAATCAGCATTGGTGTGGCTGAAAACGCCAACCTAGTTTGCCTCACACTCTAGAGCAGTGGTTCTTAACCTGTGGTCTAGGGATCTCTAGGGGTCTGTGAGCCCCACTTAGGGGGTCTACGACCGTTTTACAAAATTAAATATTACACAATACATTAACAAAATATATACAAATAAAGAAGTCAAATTAAAAATGTTAAAACGTTTTATATATTTGATTGTGAATTAAACAAAACATTTCAATTTGTTTGGTGTATACTGGTTTTTGTATTTTTGTGAATTGTTTTGAGGTTTAAATCATAGAAGATGCTTAGGCAGGGGGCCCCTAGGCTTCTAATGATAACTTAGTATGTGTCCCAGGATTCCAATAATAATTTAGTGGGGTTCAAGAGGTAAATAACCGCTGCACTAGAGCATACCTGAAGTACACTGCTTTATAGGTCTCGCCTGAGCCAGTGCATGCGCTGCTCTGGCGAGACATTTAGGAGTGAAGTTTTCAAAGTCCGACCACACCTTTGTGTGGCATACAGTGTGAGGTTACACGCAGAGGCACGTGCAGAGGCGCCATCTGGCTTTCCTCTCGCTCAGCCAAGTGCGCGCGTGCGCCACGCTTCAATGCCCCTCCCCGTCCCCCACCACAGACCGCGTCTCGCAGCTTGTTTATTTAGGTTTAGCGCGCGCACACACTACTCCCAGGCTTGTTCTTGTAATGTTTCCTGGTGCACTTTGAGTGATGCATTATAAGTTGTGGTGTTACTTCAGTACCCACGACTGGAGTGGCTTCTGTCTTTACTTCTATGCATGTTACCTATATAAATATGGATTTTGGGGCCAACCAGGAGGGCTCTGGGCCTTCCAGGGACAGAGGCCCCGCTCCCAGTAGTGAACCCATTGATGCACAATCATCCCGTTGTTCCCGCTGGATTTCTGAAGCAGCCACTAGACAACGCCTTAGCGCTAAAAGAGCACCGACGTCGGCAAACACGTATTCTCCGCCGAAACGGGTTGCATCTCAGGCTTGGTTTGTACTTCTGGTTTGCATCTATTGCATCCCAACGGCCCCAAAGGGGAACCTCCGCCCCTCCTATTCCACCAGTGGAATCCTGCGAATTTCTGGAAGGAATGTTCCCAGGCCCAAGACGGTCTGTACAATGTTGTCTCCCCAGCAGTCCCAGTCTCCGCTTTTCCTGGTTGCGGACTGCCCTCGGCTTTGTTCCGTCACTGAGGGGCTGCACTTAGCTGACACTGAAGTAATAAAGCAAAAGCTGTAGAAAAGCGTTATGTATTTTAATTAAACCTGTTTTGTGTTTACAGTATTGTTTTATAGATTTTTTTGTTTTGTTTTTCGGGTTGTTTGTGGAGTTGAATCTCGTTGTTTTCCGCTCTTAGGGGTTCCTTGTGGGTTAAACCTCTAGTTAATGCTTCAGAAAGGTAGTCTAAAGGTTTCTGGATTTGTATGCCCATTACTACTACTCTGAAAAGGATCAGGGTGGGTCTTGTATGTGCCCTCAGAGACGTGGGACTAGTTTCTCCTCTGCACTTTGTGCACCGTCTATTAGAACCAGTATTTCTGTTATACCCAGTGTGGTTGCCATCCCCTCGTTAGTGCCTTTCTTCCGGGAATGAAAATTGCCACTGGAAGACTATTGGCGTAGAGTAGACAAAATGAGATGACTGAATAGGGGCTCTTCGCTTGTTATCACTTGCCATTCCTAAGATAGTGTTTGAGGAATTTCCTTGAGCACTTGCTCTAAGGGAAGACTACATTTGTAATTCAAGTGAAGTAGAATAGAAGTTTTAAAAATCCAAAGTTTTCAGTATATTCCATTGTGACATACTTTATTATTGCAAACAAGCTTTGTGACCACATTGTGGCCTCATCTCTCTCTGTATGACCATGAAGGCAGCGCTAGCGCTAAGACGCCTTGGCATTCATGCGCTTTACAAAACTTTCATTCATTCGTACATGCCGAACCCTAAGGATAGCATATTGACCACTATTTTCTTCAGCACTGTTGCCAACATGTACTTGTCCTTAATCACAGTCCTTGCAAAATGTTGTTGAATCTTTGTCTGAAAGTGGAAACATGCACGTCCGTTTAAAAATGCTTGTAGTCCTCCCCCGCACCGGAGAGAGAGAGAGAGAGAGAGCGAGAGATATATATAGCCAATAGGTCTCACTTTTGGGACCTTATAAGTATTTAGTTATGCAGCAGAATATCCTTGGTGCAACAACACCAACTGTTGCATGGCTAAACACTTATAAGGTCCCAAATGCAAGACCTATTGGCTATGCCAATGCTTGTTTCAAATGTTGCTTTGGCGCATTATTCACTATGCCTTTGTCTCGGGACTACCTCTTGTAGTTTAAAGATTTGAAATAAATGAAAAATGTACAACATTGAAGTATTTGTTGATTTCTGTTTAATTTCAAGATCTGTGAACTCTAGTACAGGCATTACAGGCTTCATTTTCCCCTCACGTGGCCAATAATACAATTGTAAGGGTGATCTCTAATGTGTTCTCAGGACTTTATTGCATCTGTGCCATACCAATACTGGTTCACACATGGCTCAAAATGAGCTAATGAAAGAAAAAGTAAACATCAACAGAGAGAGTACAAATCACATCAAGCTCTTCTAAAATAGTTTGAAAGACCCATACACCAAAATAAAAAAACATAGATCTACTAACGTCTAAAACAAAGCATAATTCAGTTACACCATAGGCCTCCAATATTCATGAGCGACAGTATTGGAAACGTTGGCTGGTACAAAGGCCTGAGGATGAAGGAGCGATATTAGACCCAAGGTGCCCCCTCTTTGCTGTCTCCTGAAGAGCATTCACTGTCGCTGAACAGCCATGTAGTTTTGGATTCAGACCAATAAGACTGGTTTGGGGGTCGAACTATACCTTGTAACTGCAGATTCATTCCAAGATTAAAGCAACTACATTTTATGCTCCAATTATTCCCTAGAGTAATCTCATTGTGAGGCATACCATGGGCTGCCCTGGTTAATCACATAGGAGCTCCTAAAAGCAGACAATGTGGGGTTTCTGCTCAGGCAAAACCCGATATCTGTAATAAGCCACTGATGCCATGAGTTTAGAAAGCTTATGCTACATGACCAAACAGCAATATTTAATTTCCAAACTGAATGAGTAATAACAACGAAGGGATACAAGTAAAAAATCTACCAAAAATTACTCAACCTCATTTTGAAACATAAAATATTTCGGAAAAAGCGTTTCTATATTGGTCCACTGTGGATATATAGGACCAGCTTAAATTCTCTTTAATGCCAGAAACAAAAAGCATATAATACAACAAAGAGGGTCCCTGAAGCAATAATTGGGAGGGGAAGGTAGTCAGAGAATAATCAATACAAAAAACAGAAATACATTCCCCTCCACTGACACAGTATATGTAGGCAATAAGTCCATAAATTAACTTGTGTCCACAGACCAAACAAAAAAAAAATGTTAATTCTTTTTTTCACATTTTCATTTATTTTCTTAAAATGATGCCTTACATACTACTGTAACTGTAGTAGCAAAGTTGCTACTGTTTTCGTAGAAGTCAGAAAGTTCCTGGAAAAATAGTCACTTATAGCGAACAGGTGCTCCAGGGACTTAATGATGCTCATCATTGAAACAGCAAGAGAAATAGTAGAGACCTTGTTAAAGGAAATTGCAGAGATTGAAGATACTCTCAAGAAAAACAACCCTGTCGAAGATGCTAAAAGGAAACTAGAAGAGATCAATATTGAGATGATTTCTTTCTGTGACTATCTCATAAAAAAGAAAACTGATAAACTCAAATAAGACATCAGGTACTTTTCTGAGGAAAGAGTTTATCCTTACCTAAAAACTGGCTATTACAACTCTGAAAATGAGCATATACAACAGGGGGAACGCCAATATTGGTCTAGTAAAAATGTTCTCACATTCTCGGATACTTCTGGCTCAGATAATGAGGGTGGCACCAACAACCCTGGGAATTATGGGAACTATGGATATAGAAGACCTAATTCCAATTGCCCCTCAAGAAATGGACGTTTTTTAGGCAACCGACAGGGATCGGCTCGAGTGAGATTCAGGAACGAGGGCAGAGGGGGGTACCAACCATCAGAGAACTCGCCCCAGTTCCTTCAAACTCGACGGAAACAGTACTGGAAGGAATAGGCGAACTCTCTCATCCCCTAGCGGGTGGGACGGAACACACCAAACCTATCCCTATTTTCAATCTGTCTAAAACAGTGCTTGATCACCCTTCCATGCAAGTTCTTTCACGGGGCCTCTCCTTTGTATCGAGTACTAACCTTGATTTTTTTTAAACGAATATGGACATTCAGGCATTTTTCCGTAAAATTAGACTCAGGAGATACTTTGAACAGAGACCCTTTATTGAAACCTTCAACAAAACAGGATTACGTCCCAAATCTACCTTCACGCCTCCCCTTGATCAGGTTGGCGCTGAAGTAGGTATTTTTGAAAGAGTGGTCAGTAACAAAATTCAACAACTTCTCTTACATGTACCCAGGCCTGCTTACAATTTGGACTATGAAGAATATCAAGCTCTTAAACATCTTGCTGATAACACTGAGGTTACCATAAAACCCGCTGACAAAGGGGGTGGTGTTGTAGTGCTAGACAGTTCGGCCTATAAGAAACACATTGAGACCATGCTTAGTGTACCTGAACATTACACTAAAGTCAGGTCCTTTCCGGAACAGAGAATCAAAATGGAGATTCTAGAAGTTACTCAAAGAGCGCTAGACAGGGGCTCTATATGTACACAGGAATTCGATTATCTCAATGTTCCTTTCCATCAAATTCCTGTCTTGTATGGGGTTCCCAAAACCCATAAAAACCCTATTTCTCCCCCTTTCAGACCTATCGTATCCACTATTGGGTCTCTAACCGAGCCTCTTTCCAAATTTGTAGATGTCCATTTACAACCTTTGGCATCTAAACTTGTTGGTTTCATTAAGGATACTGGTCACCTTATTAACATCATAGAAGGCCTTATCTTTAATCCACATACGGATTTCCTGGTCTCAATGGATATTGAGGCCTTGTATACCAATATCCCCCAAGGGGAAGCTTTAATAGCTGTCAAAAAGGCCTTAGAGAGCGGGGAGGTTAACTGCGATCATTTGTTTGTTTTGGAGTGTCTGGCCATTGTCCTGAAAGAGAACTTTTTTGAATTTGAGGGCAACATATATAAACAGATCCAAGGAGTAAGCATGGGCGCGGCCTGTGCGCCCAATGTTGCTAACATCTACATGGGATCCTTCGAAACTAAACATATCTTCAATGAAGTTGCCCCCTTTAGTGAGAACATCTTGTGTTGGCATCGCTACATCGATGATATTTTTTTTATTTGGAGAGGCCCTGAGCAACAATTGGAAGAATTTATGCTCTGGATCAATCTATGTAACCAACATCTTAGATTCAGTCCCAACATCAGCAAAGAGAGAATCGAATTCCTAGACATCTGGATTCAGGTCAATGGCCAAAATATAGAGGTTTCCCTCTATACGAAGCCAACTGCTCGCAATACTCTTCTACAATACACCAGCTATCACCCACGTAGTCAGAAAGATAGCATTCCTTTTAGTCAATTTCTTCGGTACCGTAGGAATTGTACTACCATGAAAGACTTTGAAGTCCATGCGGAGCAACTCAAAATCAAACTGTTGGATAGAGGTTACCCTAACAGGCTTGTTAGGGACTCATACAAAAGAGCAAAATACTATGACAGAGTGGCTCTGTTGCAACCTAAACAGACCAAATCAGAGCAGAAAATTGTGTGTGTCACCACTCACTCTAATATTGATCATAAGTTGCGCCAAATCATTAACACCCAGTGGCATATACTTAATTCAGACTCTCACAAAAGTATTCTCCGCAAATCTATTTTTGCGTTTCGACGCAATAGAAACCTGAGAAACATGCTAGTCAAATCAAAAGAACCATCAGGTAATAAGTTTGTTCAGAAATCCATTCTTGGAAAGGATCCCGTTATGGGAACACACAAATGTGGCCACTGCCAC
Organism: Triturus cristatus; assembly: GCF_964204655.1. Taxonomy (NCBI): domain Eukaryota; kingdom Metazoa; phylum Chordata; class Amphibia; order Caudata; family Salamandridae; genus Triturus; species Triturus cristatus. The sequence goes on along the minus strand of NC_140591.1, from coordinate 584,298,704 downwards.
GCGTGTGAGTTTGCCATAATAGGCCATGTCCTGAATTGGGGTGAACGTACTTTTATTTTTCAGAACATGACCAACTGTCGCACCAGTAGTGTGATTTATCTCATCCTGTGTCCCTGCCACAAGGGTTAAGTAGGTAAGACAGCCAGGGAATTCAGGGTGAGATTTAGCGAGCATAAATCAGCTATATTAAATCACCGCACTGGAGCCCCTATGGTCTCTCATTGGTTGGAATGTGGACACTCCGTAAAGGATCTCCGTTGGACTATTCTGGAGCACGTACTGCCTCCCAAAGATGGTAATATTGGTGCTCTCAGACGTAAATGAGAGGTATTTTGGATCTTCACCCTCCGGACAGTTGACATTGGACTTAACGAATTGCTACCCTGGGAGAACGCCATAATTTGACCCCTGCCCCTTAATTGTCTTCATTTCTTCGTGGCTGCATTCATTGTTAATTTATTCGTTTCATCATCATTATTAACATTTTCATTATTATCCTCATTCATTTTTGTATATATACATTTTTCTACTTTATTATTTTGGCCTTTTCTTGCTGTATCGTAAGTTAATCTTTGGTCTTTTACTTTATTTAGTTCTTTGTTAACATGGCCGACTTTTGGGTGATGCCTTTTCCTAGTTTATTCATTTGGCCCGTCTTCTATCTCCACTAACGGGCTCCCCTGACGCGCATCACGTGATCTCGCTCTCCTTCTTGTATGGTATTTGAACAGCGCGGACTGCATCTCAGCGTTCTCATCGCCGTTACTTTACTGAGGTACCCCGTTTCTTGGCTATTGGACGATATATGTGGTAAGTCATCGGCATGCTCTTTGACTGCCCCTTTACATTTTCTAGAGGTATTTTATTAACGTATCTCCCACGGCTGCTTACTATACGGTACACTTGGGTCCACTAGGTCTTGAATATAGTTGAAGGACCCGGGAAGCAATTGTATCCCCACGCTCGATTTATATTGGAAACCAAACTTGACCTTTAAGGACACGGGAGGATTAATCTTATTATCCTGTGTTTTACATTATTGTGGATCCACCAACGGTGCGTGCTTGCCTCTCATTTTAGGTATGTTCGCCCTCTTGATGTATTGCGCGCTATGGCCTGCATGTAGTATTTGAACTCGTTTGAGAGTGTGTTTAATCGATGCGATGCATGCCTACTCTCATCTAATACTTGCTTTTGTTGAATAGGTCAAAAACCCATTATTCTCTTGGAACATAGAGCGTTTCGAGGAATTCTATACTATCCCGAATTTCATTTTTCTACTCATATGTCTTTACCATCTGACGTCGCACTTGGTGAGTTTCCTATATGTATGTTGGTCTAATTATTCTAATTAGTGTTCCCAGTCGCTTTTTAGAAGTACATACACTTGGATTGTTAGGTAACTCAATTGTGCCATACCATTCTCCAGCTTGTGGGTCCATCTATTAGTACGTATTTCTCCTAGTTTTGAAGACAGCATATTTTCTAATGATTTTTAGAGATCACATATTCAGGAGTGCAATTAGAACTTAGTCGTGTTGGTGGGCTTACTTCTAGTGATATGTAGGCCACGGTTTCATTCCTATATATGTTTTTTTGCAGCAAGTTTTATACTTACCATCTTTCTTTATACGTACCTGGGATTGCACATTCCTGTTCCTAGATGATATTCCCTTACTCATTTAACAGGGGTGCTTTGCAGCTAAGAATTGATCTTCCGGCTACAACCTTCTGTTTTGAGGGATTTGTCAGACTTTTAAGCCACGTCCACATTTGAGATTTATATTCCTGGACGGGAAGACCCCTGTGTCTAAGTATGATATTATATCTTTTTTCTTTCACTGTTTTCTTTCTTTCATTGTTCTTTTCTGTATATTAAACTCTTCTGGTTACCACATCTCTCTACTGAGTACCTTTCTCTTAATTATTATTATATTTTTTGGAAGATACAAATTTCTTCACTTGGGTTATCTTTCTCTTTATTCTTCGGCATCTATAATGAAAGTCATTTACATCATGTCACTGTCATTGTCTTTTATAATACACGACTTTTTGGTGACGGATCTTTTCTCACTGTGGTTACCTTTTCTCTTTCACTGTGGTTACCTGTTTTTGGGATTGCATCCGTGTCTGTAACCTCATGTATTATATTATATATTATTCTAATTTTGGTTTTGTGTTCCACAGACCTTCAACGTACTTTGTGCTTCATACCCAACATGTTAATTCTTATTCAGTTTTGAAAGAAATTATTTGGTTTTACTCTCTGAGATTGCTAAAGGTATTTGAGCCCTGAAGAAGGAGCTCACTTATAAAGCTTGGGATCTCCGAAACGCGCGTCGGCGCTTTACTGTCTTGGTTATGTTGTATATTTTCTCAATATGTCTTCATTCTTTTTTTTTTTTTTTTTTTGAAAAACCTTTATTCACATTTCAACCAATAACAAGTATGGGCCTACAACCCCCGGGGCCGGCCGCTAAGCAGTCAGAGTAACAAAAATCAATATTTATCACAGGCAGCACCTCGGGGAGCAGAATCTCCATGCTGGTATACTCTCGGCCACTAAACAGCCCAAGTAGGAGACCATGATACAAAAGGTTTTCATTTTATAATAAGGGAGAATGGAAGGATCAGGTGCCAAACAGTTTCCCGGCAGCAAGAAATGGCAGGCAGAATAATAAACGTCCACAATAAACAGCAATTTATCTAGTCAATGGCGCTGAAACAAGAAGTTCAGGATGTGGAGGAATATCACGGCCATTTACACCTGCGGTCCCCTGCCCTAAAACCCAGAAAACACCACGGAAATTGTGGCACACATGAAAACGCAGCGATTAACGACGAAGGAGTTTTACCATGCTGATCCCAGAAAAAAAGACAAAGAAGAATAAGAGAAGAAAAAGGAGGCCATGGAAAAAAGGAGGTTAAAGACTAAAAGATCCCCTCCCTCAACCCCCCACCCTGCACCTCTGCAGATGAGAACGGCCCCCCCCCCCAGCAGCGTGCCTGTCGCCCCGGAACCAGACCCGAAATATAGAAGAAACAGAGAAAGAGGAGTAGAGAGAATATTGATAAACTGGAGGAGGGCCTTCAAAACATGCCCCCGGCTTCTCCCTCCCGCACAATTTGTTTTCCCCTAAAGCAAACATTAAGCAACACAGAATCGACCAAGTCAAAGAAGAATGGGGAGCATTATGCGCCTAATACACTAACAGTTATGCCGTGAAAGCACGCAACCCCTGAGCCCGCCTGCCTATTAGATGACTACCTCTGAAGGATCAGCCTTATCCTTGGCCAGTCTTTGCGAATCTACCCATGCATACCCATCGACCCAGTGCCATGTCCAATGCTACAAAGAAGAGGAGCGTCCAAAGGAGAACAGGAAGCGACACACACAGGTAGGGTGGAAGTCTCTGATCACCGACACAGTCAGCAGTATGGAGAGTCATCTTTCCCAGTGCTGCCCCAGGATCTGCACCGCACACAAGGTCCAAGAAAGCGAAATCAGCCAAAGCAGGCGACCGTTGCTTGAATGTTGCCTGGGTTGCCGGAGGCCGCGCACGGGACAAGGCCACCACCCCCCCCGCATGTCCAATACCTCCGGAACAGACCAGACCCACAGCCAGCCGATCACACGTTAAGATACTGTCCGGAGTTTCCAGCTGGTCACTATCCACAGGGGCGGCCACGACACTGTCCTCTTGCGTGCGGTGTAGGAATTCCCCGTGTACCTGGGGACAGGCAGGCAGCAACTGTTCCAACGCTGATGTCACCCCATCAAGCTTACTCCCCAATACCCAGGCGCCGTGAACCAAGGTGGAATGGAGGGCACCGAGAGCCTCGAGAAGATCACCATACCCCAGCACAGCTCTCGGCGCTCGCACCGCAACGCTCCTCATAGTCGCACACTTCCAATCGTGCTGCGACCCAGTGTACAGGATAGTAGACTTCGTCCTGTCAAGATGGCCGCCGGGTAGGGCCAACCCAGACTGGGACCAGGACTCAGGGACAAGCGCCTCAGGTTCCATGTCACTGGAATCAGGGTTTCGGGGGCAGGCAAAAAATATATCCGGCGTGTGGTCACGGGCAACAGTCATCCCCTCCACGGACCTGCGCCCGCGAAAATCCGGGAGCAGTCCGCAAAAATCCGGGCGAGTTACGGGCGGCGGCCGGGCGGCTCACCGGCGAAGGCTGAGACAATCACCGGGGAATCTTGGATTAGTCACCTCGGGCATGCACTCGTTCCGCTACGCTTCGTGGTAGGAACGACCACGGCGAAATGTAGGCCGATATTCGCACCGCTCCGGCTAGGCCGACTCCACCCAGTCATCAAAGGCCGCTGTTGTTGAACTGCCGCCCGGCCATGTTGTCCACTCGAGGTCCCGGTTCCAGGGTTGCACAGGCCGCAAACTTCAACTGGACATTTCTCCGGCGATACCGCCGCCAGAAACTTCGGAGTCACACGATCGGTTGCCGCTATCATTCACCAACACGGGCATATAGCGCAGGCTAAGGATCTCATGCAGGATATCTGTGCGGGACGCGGAGGTTCACAGAGCCGGGAGCCTACGCTGCCGTCCCGGTCGCCATCTTGGCTCCTCCTCATGTCTTCATTCGTTGCTGTTGTTTTGATATGTCTGAATATTGTTTGACTATCTAATTACAGTTGGGTTTGCACATATGACTGTTCTCTTTGCATAAAATTTTGTTAAAGTCTATTTTATAATGTATTTGATGTATACGTAATAATTGAAAACAGTAGCAACTTTGCTACTACAGTTACAGTAGTATGTACAGCATCATTTTAAGAAAATAAATGAAATTGTGAAAAAAATAATTTAAAACATTTTTTTGTTTGGTCTGTGGACACAAGTTAATTTATGGACTTATTGCCTACATATACTGTGTCAGTGGGGGGAATGTATTTCTGTTTTTTGTATAGAAACAAAAAGCATACCATCATATAAACAACCATTCATGAGGATCAATACCCCGGTCAAGAGCACAATATAAAATTATAATTGTTTTGTTTATAGGTTTTAGTGCAGAGACTGTATCCCAGCCCCAGAAGAAATTGTAATTTTCCTGGGACAGACCTAAATGACCATAGGTCTGTACATTGAGTATTATGTAATCACACTCATAAATCAGCAAGTACATCACACCGAATGCTTCTAGGGAAAACATCTATCTAGTTGCCGAATTAGGAGCAAGTATCCAAAGGCCCCTCCAAAATAGATGGAAAATCTCTCAGGTAAGCCATCTGGAAGTCACCAGGGGAACTACATCACTGTGAAGAGATTGAAAATTGGCCTAGAGGAGCTAAGCATAAAGGAAAACCAGACAAAACAGGACAAATGTATGTACAGAATAAAAAGGCAACAAAATTACCCTCCATTTCAGGAGGCAAAGATCTATAACTTTAAGTAGAAACTGTGGCAAACAATCAATTACCGGAGGTCCACATTTTTTTCCTACATAAAACACAGTAAGCCACCATTCAGATTATTTTAAGTTCTCTGGTTTGGAAGGATATACACTAGTTTCTGACAAACAGCTGTGGGAGGGATGAATGAGCCTTGAAGTGATAATCAGGATTTCTATTGGCAAAGCTGTGATCAGTAGGAAAAGAATGTGCGTGGCTACTGGCTTACTTTTGAAAGCCAACAATAAAGATAAATTAAATAAATAACACATCTCCTACATTCTGCGTTCCCGAACTTCTTCCAAAAAAACCAATCTTCCACACGTATGGGTAGGCTTACCGCATGGGACAAGGCCGACACCAAAACGGGCCGGCCCCTCAACCCATACAGAGAAAACAAAAATAAGAAAGTAATCCCTGGTGCCCAGTGCTGCTTTCAACCAACCACTCAGTGGGGGCACATTAAAAGGATACCAAATCTGTCTGCCAAGGGACAGAAAGGCTGTGTGGACTTCTGGGCAGTAGTTGTGTGGCCTGAGGCTAATACTAGCTGTCCCCCCACTGCCCCTTTTCTGACCAAAAATAAATAGTCCTCCTTATCTAGTCTTACTTACTGCTTCCATGATGTGGGAAGACTGTGGGTAGGCTCAATCTGCCCCCACCTACAAGAGGACAGAAAGACAATGTGGGATTATGGTGTGAAGAGGGCAGAAAGACACTTTGAGTCCTTGGAGGGGAGAAACTGTCCATGCCTGGGGGTGCCACTCTCCCTTTTCATTGTATATAACAACAGGAGTATAACCCATATACCACGTTGAGAGGTGGGTAGGTATGAAAGAAAGAGCAACAATTCTCAACAGGTATTATTACGCTAGACAATTAAATTTGTATGTCCAAGACATCAGACCGGAGGGAAAAAGGAAGACTCTTGAAGAATGTTTAAAGAATGTATTTAGGTCAAAACATCATTTAAGCGTCATTCGTAGAAACAAGAGAAAGCAAATTTACAGTTGTATCAGCACTGTAGAAATACATATTTGAAGCAAAAAACAATAACAACCCAAATAGCACTTGGTGCTGGATGTGAAGGTGAAGGTGGCGACACAAGTGACAATTGTGAAAACAGCGACGGCGGCGCAAGAGAAGTGACAAGTAATGTACAGTGAGAGCAAATTGTATAAACTACTGTGGTAGAGGAAATAAATTGATTATTCTTTGTAATTCAAGACAATCATTTTGAAAGGAGAAAACCACAGGAGAAATGTTGCGCGATTAATGGCGCTGAACGGTCGACGGCGTTTCGATCCTCTATGTTAGGATCATCTTCAGGACCGGGTTGTTCGATTTAAAAACGGTGCTGAGGGGGCGTCGGACAAGAACGTAGAGGGGTCCGCATCAGTGGGAGAACGTTGTTTGCTGGGGGTGGAAGAGGTTGCGTCAAGTTTAAGTAGAGACGCGGGGCGCGTCTGTGGATGAACGTCGCCGGGCGGTGCTGGGGGTCGCGTAACTAGTTAGCATGGAGGAGTCACGGGAAACCTCACCCGGCCCGGACACGGAAAGGATTGACAGATTGATAGCTCTTTCTCGATTCTGTGGGTGGTGGTGCATGGCCGTTCTTAGTTGGTGGAGCGATTTGTCTGGTTAATTCCGATAACGAACGAGACTCCTCCATGCTAACTACCACAGTATTTTATACAATTTGCTCTCACTGTACATTACTTGTTTCTACGAATGACGCTTAAATGATGTTTTGACCTAAATACATTCTTTAAACATTCTTCAAGAGTCTTCCTTTTTCCCTCCGGTCTGATGTCTTGGACATACAAATTTAATTGTCTAGCGTAATAATACCTGTTGAGAATTGTTGCTCTTTCTTACTCTCCCTTTTCAAACATCCCTTGGGTCTTGTGGATGGATGCCTCCTTGGGATTGCCCGCCTGTGGCGACCAAAGAGAGGGATCCACCAGGACAAGGTACCCTTAGAAAGAGGAGAGTGTCCTCTTATCAACAGTATCTCTCCCGTTGTATTCGGCACTAAGGGGACTGAGCGGTGCTCCATGAGCACCACACAAAGTGAAAGCAGAATAAGGGACCTTATACTTTCGCTTTATACAATCATGACAAGAGGGCCCATGACACACCGATCACTATACCACAAAAAAAATACATCAGGCTGCTGAGGAAGATTTTCCTAGCCTGCGTAGAGGGCTGTATACGGAAGCCCTCTGATGTGAGCACCAGGTGGTTTCCATGCCCTGGGAGAGAGGCCGCGATATCCACAACATCCATACTCTAGACACTGTGTGGAGGACAGTTCTCTACACTGAAGAGGTTAGGCAGAGTTGGCCACATTAGGTCTTGACCGAGGCGGTGAGCTTCGTGGGGTTGGTGCCCCCTTTTGGATTTCTTAAAGCGGGGGTCCACAAGCCCCTGCAACCCCACCTGTAGTGATCTGCAGAGGCCAGAAAATGTAGATCATTCGCGCTCGGCGCTGGAGTGAAATTCAACATGGTGGCCTGCTTTGTTTGCGGTGACATCATTGACATTTGCCTGCAGCAGTGAGCCTCATGGGGCTAGTGCCCCTTCTTTCATCTTGCTCGGCGGGGGTCTGCAAGCCCATGGGCCCCGTGACATCTGACGAGGATTGATGATAGCCCTTGAACACTGGCACATTGTTGGTTCCCCCCTCCTTCTTTGGGCACAGAGGTGAGTTGGCAGTAGGACGCTCGGACCCCCTAAATTGCCATTTCCTCGAAGGGGCAGAGCCTGCTGCAGCAGCTTCTGTGATTTTGCCGTGACCGTGATGCCTTCTCTCCTTATTGTTGTGGGGCCTGGGTGGTAGTGGGTTAGCGGCGTGAAACTATCATAGGACGCCTTGTTCCCACCCTGTTCCTGGCCCAGTGGCCTGACATTACTGACTTAAAATCCACTGCACCTTAACCAGTGGCCTTTCTCCCTTGTTGGTGCACCTCTCCTTGCACCATTGGGTGAGTATTTGGGATTTCTGGCGCCCCTGATTCTGGTACTCTGTGGCCCCCCTCCCCTTTTTTTGGGTGCTAGCATGGGGCACACTCAATGCACTAAGAATGATGCTGCGACAAGCGCCTCACAGCAGGGCATCAAAAGGGTGCTGGTGGGGGGAGATATGTTGTACATGGATGACAAGTTTGACAAACTTCTAGCTGCCATCGAAACTTCTGAAGAATGGTTAGAGGGCAAGATTGACTCCCTTTCCGTGGAGCTGGGCCCTATTGAGGAGAACTCGAGGAAGGTCTCAGAGAGGGTCGCTGCCCTGGAGACCACGGTGCCGACCCTGGCGCCAGCAGTTCAGTTAGAGGATCAATGCAACACGGCTCTGGAGGTGGAAACTCAACGCCATGCCGTGTGCTTGGATGATCAGGAGTGTCGGGCCCATCGTAATAACGGTTGCATTCTGGGGCTACCTGAGCATGATGAGGGGGGCTCACTGCTGCCTTACCTGGAGACCTGGCTTCAGTTTGCTCCCAATGGCCTCTCCAGATTCTATGCGTTGGAGCGTGCACACAGGGTGCCGGCACGGGAGCTTCTCCCTGGGACCCCACTGCGTCTGTGGGTGCCCACCTTTCGCACTTCTGGAACTGGGATCATCTCCTGCAACAGGCCTGTGCACACGGCCCCTTTGCAGTGGACAACGCCTAGGTATCTCTGTATTAGTAGTTGACTCAGAGTGGGGGCCTGTGTGTTGTGCAGTTTGAACAGTCTCAGTCCTGGGGTGGTGGGAGGAAATCAGGTGTTGGGTGATTTCTTGGTGTATTGTGTTTTGTTGTGCTTTTGTCTGTTTGTTGCCGATGGAACAATTGAGGTTGTGGCAATATGTGTTTGGTACAGTGGGGCTCCCCTGGCTGCGTGAGGAGCAGATGTTGGAGGGGTCCCTGGGGGTTCCTTCCACCTTTTGGCCTGGTATCCATGGTTAAAAAGTTAAGTTGCTTGCATGGAATGTTCGGACTTCTCTTCTCCCTCTAAGCGCTATAATGTACTGTCTTGTTAAAAACTGAGGGGAATGCATATTGCATTCCTTCAGGAAACCCACATTACTAAGGTTGAAGGCCCTGCCCTCTGGGTTTGCTGGTGGGGCCAGCTGTATGCTATTTCTTACTCTGCCTTATCACGGGGCGCTCTCATTTGGATCAGACCTGGGGTCTCTGGAGTCCCCTTCCGCATGCACAGGGCGGTTACAGACCCTGGGTGGTGCTATGTCCTGGTGTTGGGGAGCCTGGATGGTAGGGATATAGCCCTCTTGAACATATATGCACTGAACGTGGATCCGTCATTGTTCCTCGCCCTGCTATCGCTTATGGTACCCTATTGTAGAGTCGGGGGGCGATTTTAACTGTGTGGAGGATTTGAGTCTGGATACATGCATCCGCCCTTACGTGGCGCTTTTGCAGCGGCACGCTTGTGGTCCGGTCAGTGGAACTTGGTAGACTGTTGCGGGGTGAGACACCCGGAGGTTCATGCATACTCCTTTCGCTCTGGCCTACATGATTTGGAGGTTTGATTTGAAATGCTTCATACATGCAAGGCGCTCTATGGCAGGGTAGTGGGGGTAGAGTATTTAGCAAAAACATACTCTGATCATGCACATGTGTTGGGCACGTTCAAATGGTTCTCACCTAGACCTATTGTGCCTACATGGTGCTTTGATCCGGCATTACTGGATGACCAGGTTTTCTGGGTTTTATTGGGGGAGCATATCTTGCAGTGATGGCATGATAATGCTGGCTCAGCCTCGTCAGTGGGGGTGAAGTGGGAGGCCATGAAGGTGGTGATCCAGTTTTATTTATTTCCAGTAGAGCCGGGGTACTTTCAGACACCCAGCTGGAAGGAAGTGGTGTTAGATGATCTATCTTGTGAGCTGGAGGGGACTCCGGATAGAAGGGGGGGAGCGGGGGAAGCTATATGAATTGGTTGAGCACCTTTGTCGCTTTGATTATAAGTCATACATGGCCAGGGCCCATGCAGAGCGCGATAAATCTGCATTGTGCCTGCATGGCTTTTGCGGGATGTACGGGGTGGGCACCTGGTTCTTCAACTGCACCATCCCTCGGGCAAGATGTAATTACGCACGTTGAGATCAATGAGGTGTTCCTACAGCACTATTAAGATTTGTACTCCTCAAGGGCGGTGAGCAGTGAAGGGGAAATGCTAAATTATACTGTGGATGCTTCTTCAGCCTCTCTTGAGCCGGTGGTGGCAGATCAACTAGGTACAGATATTATCGAGCAGGAGGTGCGGGCGATTAAGGGAATGCAAGGTATAAGGTGCCTGGCCTTAATGGTTTATTGATAAAATGTATGCAGTATTCACTTTGGACCTCATCCCTAGACTTGTGGCATTTTGTAATGATTCTCAGCAATGTAGTGAGCGTTCATCCTCGGTGAGGGAGGGGCCTGTTGTATCGCTTCCAAAGAAGCATATAGTCCCTCTTTTTCTGTATTCTTAACACGCCTTTTCCATGCTCAACGCCGATTACATGAGCTTGAATAAGATATTAGTGACTAGTTTGCTTCTAAATTGTGCTCTCTTGTCCATTAATGTGGTTTCCTGTCTGATGGCGGAGTCTAAAGAGATTACCCTTGAAGACTACTGAAGGGCATTTCTTTATCTTAAACCGGGCTCACCGGCCGATCCTTGCCCTTCTTTCCTCTTGGCTCTGGGAGTGGACGTTATTAATCCTACTATGAACGCCCTTTTTAAATAAGTTCCTGAACACAGCTACAGTTCTGTTTCTCTGGAAGCAGGTAAAAATCTTACCACTTTTAAGAAACCAAATGCAGACCCGGATATCCCAGGCAACTACAGGCCTATTTCCCTTTTGCCTGCTCCATCCAAGTTGCTGGAAAAGTTTGTGAATGACCAACTCTCTAAGCATCTTGAGGTCAATATATTATTACATCCTAGTCAGTCTGGCTGCAGGCCAAGATTCAGCACCGAGACTGCCCTCTTGGAGGTCTCTGAACTGATCAAAGGCACCATTGATGCTGGAGGTTGGGCAGACCTGCTACTGCTAGACCTGTCTGCAGCATTCAAAACAGTCCTGCATGCCTGACTGCTCAACAATCTTCAGGAGATTGGCATCAGGGTCAAGGCCTGGAAGTGGATGAAATCCTTCCTAGAAGATAGGAAGCGAGAAGTCTGGCTACCTCCTTTGTCGTCAAGCAGCCTAAAGGTCTCATTCTGGGTCTCCCAGGCTTTTAGTCCCACGCTGTTTAATATTTATATAACTCTTTTCACTGAATTAGTGGAGGTATTTGGGGCCAAAATATTCGCCTATGCCGATGACACCCAGAATATTTTCACACTTGACAAAGGTGTGTCAGTTGAACAAGGTGATATAAAACCATGCCTCTCTGCCGTTTTCCATTGGATGAGTTTCTTCCAACTGAAATGTAATACCGAGAAGACAGATGTGCTCTGTGTAGGGCACAATTTAGACCTCAAGCTGGAAATGCACTGGCCAGACGGGGCACCCCACCCAATAGAGGCAGAGAGTTCCCTCATTTGCATGGGGCCATGCCCCTATCGAATCTAGGGAATGCCTTCTGAAGGGGACGTACAAGCACATGTGGGCCCTTCTGTAATACCAAAGTGCCCTGGGGGTGCAAAAATGGGGCACAAATACCTGTTACGCCCCCCGGACACTTCCATATACAACCCCTGGAAGGCAATTGGCAGAATATTTGGTTACATAACAGGAATGGGCCTCATGCTTGATGTTGGTTTATGTAGCAATGTTGTCTGTATCATGATCTGTTTCTAATGATATTTACATATCATGCACTTTCGCATTAAAAATGCTCCGTGTTAAGTTTCCATTAAAACAAACCTAATGCATAAAAACATTAAAAAAATAAATGGGTTGGGCCTTTTGGAAAGCGGGAATTTGATCTGATCAGGTTTTGCAGGGATTTTGTATGTGATAACAACCACGTCATCGTCACCAGTGGTGTGGGGGCGGGGGTTAATGTAATTTAGGTATATCTTGATTGTTATTATGTGAAATTTGAATAAAACAGATTAAAAAGATATAACAGCCACAAAAAAAGAAATCTTTAAGTGTGCAGTAAACAAACACTCCTGTGATGACAGAGAAGGGTTATGTTCTGCAGGGGACTCATCTAATCTAGTTTACCACTCGTGATATTTTCCCTACAACAAGACCCCGGGAAACGTATGCTGCGGCTTCACCATACAACGCTTAGCTGGTTATCAGAAGGATATCTTTTTCTCCCATCTGAGAAGTAGCACACATAAATCAGTCAGGAAACGTGATGCCGATTCATGAGATACAGTTTCACTCTAACACCTACAAAGACTCTGTGTGCAGCATATGGCTCTATCTGATGAGGCGGGTCGATCGCATATACATAGGAAAACAATGACCTTTTCAACTAGGGATCCATAAGCTTTGCAATGGAACAATCACCATTTCTCAAGATCAGCAAAACAATTAGATGTTGATCTTTATAGTCAGCACAGTGGCTGAATCTACTGCTAAAGCAGAGGGGAGGGTGCAGTTCACCCCATTGTTCAAATACTCACCTAACCTCCTTCCCAAACTCTTCTACTCCACCCCCTTACATCAAGATGGCTTCCCATGCAGTTCTAGGGGAAGCAAAGCATCACAAATAGGATATACAAAGTGGGGACGGGCAAGAAGGTAACCTGCACTCACTCCAAAGCTTGGAGATTCATAGTTACAGTTAAGTAACTGGCTCGTCAACTTCAACAGATCTACGCCGATCCTCACTCTTGGCCTCCTTCACTGCATCAGTGTCTATGTCAAGTCAAGTAAGGGCTCCAGGGATTCATTGCAAAAATGACTATGCAGGAGACTGCTCTGAAAAACCTATTATCTGTCCTGTAAGCAACTACCAAACAGTTTGATTTTTAAAAATGCTAAATCGTCACATGCTTTATGTGTTTCAACTCCCGGCACGAGGAACGATCATGAATAAAGGCAGCAGCTTCGATTCTGGTCAAATTAGTTAATTTGTGACATCACCCATGTCAAGGAACTGCACATTACATTTGGCCTCTTGTGGCATTTTGCAAAAGATTTCCACCCCAAAAACCACAAACGGTTAATGCGCAATTCCTGTGAAAGAAAACTGCTTGGTTCAGTTGATGCTCCAGTCATCCAAAAAGGAGGTCATGAGTCAAGACAGCACTAGACAGGATATTTACTCAAATGAAAAGCGAAGGTCAACTTGGTGGGATATTTATATTTTACTTCAGTCCTCACTGACGACAGTACGGGGGTTGGGGGGTCATGGACGTCCTACCATACCATTATTATGTCGTATGTAACAAACCAGAAAATAAGCATAGTAAAATAAAAATTGCTAATATATTCAGAATCCAACTTAGCTATGAATCTATTTCCCAAAATAAAGCTTCAATCTGACATTCGAAATTTAAAAGAAGGAAAGGTGTATTTCAAATACGGCAAAAATACCAAATGGCGTTCAAGAATACATGCCTGAAAGGACACATAAATGAATGCAGACTTTGTTGAATTGAAGAGTACCAAGAGCCGCCGAAGACTAGTAGGATTTTAGAAAGAAAGTGACACAGACGCTAAACCAGCTGCGACTTATACAGCACACAGGGAACATACTCCGACAACTGTAATACATGGCAATCCAGTTTCTGCAAGTAGGGACCACACACTTCCTTAACTCGACGACATCCATGTACACCGCAAACCAATATGTAATGCGCTCCATTCCGATGAGGAAATAAACCAAAGGTTGGAGAAAAAAAGGGCAACCACAGTTAACACAAAAAAAAGTCACCTGTCAAAACACTTGTCTAAGAGGTCTGTTTGAAGAGCAGGTTTGCTCTTTTTGCCCCTTTTACCAAGAATTCAAAGGTGTATGGTCTTACTGTGCGAGCACTATAAATCTGCATTTGTTGGTCGTGGTGTTGTCTTATTCATTGGTTTTGCTATTGCTAGTGAAGGGGACAAAGACTGTGCCCCATCACTCTGGGGTGCACAGTCAATGAACCTCCCAACAGTTTCTCTACCTCTGTGCCCATGTCTGTAGTACAATGTGGGCACAAAGGCAAAGTCTTCCCTCATTTAAAGGGGGGGGGGGGGGGAGGTCACGCCAGCACGCAAGTGAGAGAATGCCCTCTCCAAGTTGCTCTGGCACAAAAAGTGCGCAGGGGTAATTTAAATCATAGAAGGAGCCACACAAGCATCTGTTGCCCCATACTATAACATCAAAGTACCACGGAGGTGCAAGAAGGCGGCAAAAATGCCTACTGCACTGTAGGAGAGTAGGGTCTGCTATCCTATGGTCACCCCAAATTTTTGCTTTTTGCTTCACTGGTTTTTGACATATTGAGGCTGTGGGCCTGCCAATCAGACCCCCAGCCTGCTGTTCTCTCTACTAAATTAAAACTATGCACCCTAGGTGCATAACCAATTGGAAGTGGATCACCCTGTCAGCCCCTGTACCAGTGTACACTAGGTACCCAGGGCATTGGTGTACCCAAGGCCTGCCAAGGGCTGAAGCATGTATTATGCCACCCCAGGCTTGGCCTAACAATTTGACACAACTGGCTGATCACTCAGCTGGGGTAAGTTGGTGTAATCACCTCTTACTTAGGTGTAGTATACCTATACCTAACCTTAAATGGGACACCTGGTAACCTATAAGTCACTCCTATGGCAGGCCTTAACAATCCTGAAGGCAGAGTGCTTGGTTCCATGTGAGATGGTGCTCTGGCATGAGCTGAGCCTGTCTGCAGTGGTCGGAACAACTTCCTTCTACTGTTTCCAGATATCGTCATACCATATACTCTTAAGTGCATTATGAACCTCGCGGTTAAATGCTATCTTTGGTTTGGCTTTATCAAAACATGTCGAGTAAGGTGTCATACGAATTGGAATACTAACCCCTCGCCAATTCTGGCGACGGGGTTAGCATTCCACCCTTCTAGAGGGACACGACATGTACAGTACCTGAAACCCGGGTAAAATCAGACATAGCCTCAGCTCCACAAAATGGATGCTGCCACCACAGACACAAGTCTGCCCTCCTGCTGCTGGGAGTCCTTCCAGCTTGGGAGGTGTGGACAAAGGGTTTCCTGCCAGGGGAGGTGCGTGCACCACCCCAGACAGGATTTTGTGTATTGGTCAGGTAGGGCTTGAAAGAAACCAGACATGCCTGTGGCTCACAAGGAGCCTCGGTGCATATGCCAGTTCAAACCGGTCCTGGGGCACACCAGTCCCGGGCCTGGGGCGAGCTGGACAAAGGATTGGGGGTGTAACCACCCCCCTTCCTGGTCCCACCCATAGTGAGGGACCTAGCAGGTAGTCCGGCCCCTAGAATCCGCTTAAAGGTAGGAGCTGTGTCCTAAGACTTCAGACATCCTGGAATCAACTTAAAACTAAGAAGAAGACGGGAACTTCGACGCTCTGCTGCACAGAGGACTGAAGCCAATCTCCCCTGTGGTCAGGGAGTGACCACCTTGCTAACGCAAGCACCATCCAGCGAATCAACGTCTGCTTTGCCGCCGCCTCCCGCCGGAGCCCGAGCCCAGAGACTGACAAGACCTGGACCTCCAGACCTCTCACCGCCCGATCCACAGTCCCTGCAAAGAGGAGACCCGTGGAGGCACCGAGACACGTGGAGCCAGCCATCTTGAAACGACTACGACAAGCTGACCAGTGCAACAACCGAGGCTCCCTCCAAGTTGTGCTTTGGGTCCTGAGAAGCCCAACCCTCGAGCAGCATCTGCACCAAAGGTGAGCCCTCCAGCATCTCCACGATCTGCGTGGGGCCCTTCTGCATTTTGCCACTCGACGCGCCTAACCGGTTGCTGGCCCGCTGGCTAGTGGCCATCTTGGCGACGAAATCTACGACAAACACCGCTGGTCTGGTTGCTCCAGACTGGCCCTTGCTCCCCTCCAAAGGAGCAATCCCTCTGACCTTGCTGGTCAGAACCAACAGCTGATTTCCGAATCCTTCTACAATTGCTTTTGCCAAGGCTTGTTTGCTTCGATCAAGTCGCCGACACCGCCGACAGCGAGAGCCTGCGTGGGACAGCTCGTGAGCCGACTCCTGGACGTCGTCGACCTTCAGGGACCACGTGGCTGCGGAGACAAGCTATCCCTCATCACCTGTTTGCACCCGACATCGCCTGGTACCCACCTGGTGCCACGCTGGTCACTGGCTAGTGACTGTGAACACTGTCCCCTCTGCTTACAGGTCTTCAACATCTCCGATCCACTCTTGGATCCACTGCATCTCTTCCCGACCGACCGCCTGCAGCACTTTTGTCTACAGGCCCCACGGAACCGATAGAAGAAACCCGACGCACTTCGAGGCCTATGCACCCGCTTCCTGTGGGTGAGGTAAAGCTGGCACTCCTGTGCCTAAGTGTAGTATTACATCTCTAGTGCCTGTGTTCCAAATCTTAAGTTCCTAGGTCATCCGGAAGATTCCTTTTGCAGTAACTTTGTACTTTTTACGCACCCATTGAAACCTATGGGAGCACGCGTGTGACTATTTGCTCTGCACACGCCACCCGTGGACCTCCTGGTCACTAACTGACGTTAGCTCCTTGTAGGCCCAGCGATTCTAGAGGCCCTAGGCCTTTCCCCTTTTCTGTTCGTGGTACTTATACCACTATTTTAGTATATGGTTCGAGTGGCCACCAGGGCCTATCCATATAAAGTGCAACTTCTGTGTATTCTGTGATAATCTTGTTTGACGATTTGTGCTCCTGTGCTCATAAAGAGACTAGGGGTTACTTTGAGAAATAAATACATATATATTTTGAATATATATCTGTGTGGTGTCCTTTCATTGGTATAAAAGGGGGTTGCATTTGGTAAAACAGCTGGCTTAACACGCTTCACGAGTTTAGCCTCAAAGACTGCTTAGCCTACGCTACCACTAGGGCAGCTAGTCCAAAAAGGTTGACTTACAACCACACCATAAGGGTTGCTTGGCATGGTACAAGGTGGTCACTAGAACTAGTGAACAGCATATACCAGGCCAACTTCTCACATTGGTGAGCAGCGGTTGGATTTGAGCTTGCTGTGTTTTACCATTGTAATCTCTTGGTTACCAATTGAAAGATCACATAGGTACCTGTAGGTACATATAAAACAAGATTAGATATACTTAAGTTCTACTGAACTTAGTTGTTGTAGAGCAAAGGGAGTAGCACACCCTGACTACAACTACTAGATAGGTTTAGTAGGTAAACCCAAGTGTAGGTAGATTGCAACACATCCACCCACACTTAAGAGCAATGGCTGGGGCAGAGGGGTCCACTGTACCCATCTCTGTTGAGAGTGACCCCCCGAGGGCACCATCCATCTTTGCTACCCTTAATCAGAATGAGCTCAGGCAGTTGGCAACTCTTAGAGGCCTTAAACAGCCCAAGAACCCTACCTCTGCTGTGCTCAGAGCACTCTTGCAAGAGGATGAGAATCAAAGAGAGCTCAAGAGAGCTTCCCAGTTAGCCCCCTTAGGGACAGGAACAGGAGGCCCCCCTTCTGAAGATGCCACTGAGGTACCCCTTTCCAATAGCCATCCCTTAGATGAAAACCATACTACAGAGGAGGAAAGTGAGGGGGATACAGACAGTGGTGAGGATGAAGGGAGAACTAGCCCAGTGCCAAGTGTTATACTTGGCCCAGCTAAACCAAGGCTATTGGGGACTGACAGTGGGTTCACCCCACTGGATCTCCCCAGTGGACTTAACACAGGGCTTGGAAGGCAAAGGAATCGCTCAGGTGACTCCAATGCTTCCCATGGCTCTAGAGGCTCTCAAGGTCACTCCAGGAGAAGGATGACCACCCCTCAGAGGAGGGAACATGAGGCCAAGATGCAAGAAGCCCAGCTGAGGATCAGGAAGCAGGAGCTAGAAGTAGCCCTGATGGAAGAGAAACTGAGCAAGGCTAGACAGCATAAAGAGAGTGGGTCTATACCCACTGGTGGCAGCATTGTCCCTAAGGACAAAGATAGGGTTTTCGATAATAGAAACCTGTCTAAGGTTGTGCCCCCCTACAAAAGTGGGGATGACATCCACAAGTGGATAACTGCTCTTGAGAGAGCCTGCAAAGTACAGCAGGTTCCTGAAGACCAGTGGGCAGCAATCCTCTGGCTCTCCTTTGAGGGAAGAGGAAGAGACAGACTCCTCACTGTTAGAGAAGAGGATGTCAGAAACTACAGAGTCCTGAAGAGTGTTCTAGTTGATGGGTTAGGCTTAACCACTGAGCAGTACAGGTTAATGTTCAGAGACACCCAAAAGACACAGACTCAGGACTGGTCTGAATACATTGAATGTGCCACTAAGGCTTTGGAGGGTTGGTTGCTGGGAAGTAAGGTATCTGATTTTACAGGATTGTATAATTTGATGATGAGAGAACAGATTTTAAATAACTGTCAAAACCAGCAACTGCATCAACACTTGGTTGACTCTGATCTGACCTCTCCCCAAGAATTGGGAAAGAAGGCAGACAAATGGGTCAGAACCAGGGTTAAGCAAAAGAACCAGAACCAGGGCCAAGGGGGTGATCAGAAGAAAACAGACCAAAAGGGTGGAGATCAGAAATCTAAAGACCAGAAGTCTTCAACAGGGCCCCAAACTACTGCTAAGGAGGGTGGGTCCCAACAACAGTCCAAAAAGAAGAAAGAAGGTCAAAAGAAACCCTGGTGCAATCATTGCAAAAATACAACTCACTGGACTAGTGATTGCAAAAAGGGTGGAGCCCCCAACACTGTTGCCCCTAAGGCACCTGCTCCCAGTACTACTGTTAGCAGTGTTGGTCCCCAGACAAAGGGTGTAGTGGGAATCACTATGGGAACTGAAGGAGATTCTGACTTAGACAGAACCCTGACACAGGCAGTCTTGATCTGTGATGGGGACATTGACTTGTCCCCGACTGTGAGCCCCAGTAACCTGGGCAAGTACAGACAGACTCCTTTAATTAATGACAAAGTGGCTCAAGCCTACAGGGACACATGTGCCAGTGTCACGATGGTGACACCAGGCTTTGTGGACCCTGGACAGTACATACCAGGTGAGAACTACCTGGTGACCAATGCCAGCAATGCCACTACTTCACACAGTGTGGCAGTTGTTAACTTCTCATGGGGAGGGGTAACTGGCCTCAAAAGGGTTGTGGTTAGTGCAGACCTCCCAGTAGAATGTTTGTTGGGCAATGACCTAGAGAGTTCTCTATGGTCAGAAGTGGAGTACAGGACTCATGCAGAGATGTTAGGTATATCATCACATGTCCTTGCTGTGACCAGGTCACAGGCCAAAAAGTGCCTCACTGAACCACAGGTCTTGGATCCTGGAACAATGGACCAAGCACCTACCAAGAAGAAGAACAGGAGGGTCAAGGCTGTGCCTTCCCCCCTGCCTCAGAGTGATGATCAGCCTTCCCAGGAAGCTGATCTAGAGGACCCTGAAGGAACTGTCCCTGAAGAGCTTGAACCTGACCAGGTTGAGTTTCTGGGGACAGGGGGACCTTCAAGGGCTGACTTGAGGCAGGCTCAGTTATCCTGTCCCTCTCTTGAACCCCTCAGACAGCAGGCTGCTGCTGAGGCTGCTGGGAATGCTCAAGGTACCCATAAAGTGTATTGGGATGAAGGGCTCCTTTATTCAGAGGCTAGAGACCCCAAGCCTGGTGCAACCAGGAGGTTGGTTATACCTCTGCAATTTAGGGTCTTCCTTCTTACCTTGGCCCATGATATTCCTTTAGCAGGACACCTAGGCCAGAACAAGACCTGGGACAGACTTGTCCCTCACTTTCACTGGCCTCATATGAATGAAGATACAAAGGAGTTTTGTCGCTCCTGTGTTACCTGCCAAGCCAGTGGCAAATCAGGTGGCACAACAAAGGCCCCCCTGATACCACTACCTGTGGTGGGGGTTCCCTTTGAAAGAGTGGGAATAGACATAGTGGGTCCCATGGATCCTCCCACTGCATCTGGGCACAGATTTATACTGGTGGTAGTGGATCATGCCACCAGGTATCCAGAGGCAATTCCCCTTAGGACCACTACAGCTCCTGTTGTGGCCAGGGCCCTGCTGGGAGTATTCTCCAGAGTGGGGTTTCCTAAGGAGGTAGTATCTGACAGAGGTACCAACTTTATGTCAGGATACTTAACAGCTATGTGGAAGGAATGTGGTGTCAACTACAAGTTCACCACCCCTTATCACCCACAATGCAATGGGCTTGTTGAGAGATTCAACAAGACCCTAAAGGGTATGATCAAAGGATTACCTGAAAAGCTCAGGCGAAGATGGGACATCCTTCTACCCTGCCTTCTGTTTGCTTACAGAGAGGTCCCACAAAAAGGAGTTGGCTACAGCCCCTTTGAATTGTTGTTTGGGCACCCTGTGAGAGGCCCACTGTGTTTGGTGAAGGAAGGCTGGGAGTTACCTCTCAAAAAGCCTAAGCTAGACATAGTGGACTATGTACTTGGTCTCCGCTCCAGGATGGCTGAGTATATGGAGAAGGCATCCAAAAACCTTGAGGCAAGCCAGGCCTTACAGAAAGCTTGGCATGACCAAAAGGCTGTCTTGGTTGAGTTTCAGCCAGGACAGAAGGTATGGGTGTTGGAGCCAGTGGCCCCAGCAGCACTCCAAGACAAATGGTCTGGACCCCATACAATCCTGGAAAAGAAGGGAGAGGTCACCTACTTGGTCGACCTAGGAACTCCCAGGAGTCCCCACAGGGTACTCCATGTTAACAGGCTTAAAGCATATGTTGACAGGGCAGACATGGGCTTGCTCATGGCTACAGATGAGGGACAGGAGGAAGAGAGTGACCCTCTCCCAGACCTGTTTTCTCAGAACCCTGAAGATGGCACAGTTGAAGGAGTGACCCTTGGAGGCAACCTCACTGCCCATCAGCAGACTGAATGTAGACAGGTTCTACAATCATTTTCACATATGTTTTCCTTGATACCTAGTCAAACTGACTGGTGTACCCATGTGGTGGACACTGGTGACAGTCTGCCTGTAAAGAACAAGCTTTACAGACAACCTGACCACGTCAGGGACTGTATAAAGGCTGAGGTACATAAAATGCTGGAATTAGGTGTCATTGAACCCTCAGAGAGCCCCTGGGCTAGCCCAGTGGTTCTGGTCCCCAAACCTCACACCAAAGATGGCAAGAGAGAGATGAGGTTCTGTGTGGATTACAGAGGACTCAATGCTGTCACCAGGACAGATGCACACCCTATTCCAAGGGCAGATGAGCTCATAGACAAACTAGCTTCTGCAAAGTTTTTGAGCACATTTGACTTAACAGCTGGCTATTGGCAAATCAGATTAGCTGAGGAGTCTAAGGCCAAAACAGCATTCTCAACCCCAGGTGGGCACTATCAGTTTGTGGTGATGCCCTTTGGTCTGAAGAATGCACCTGCCACCTTCCAAAGGCTGGTGAACCAAGTCCTTACTGGGTTGGATGACTTTTGTGCAGCATATCTTGATGACATTGCTGTCTTTAGCTCCACCTGGGAGGATCACCTGATCCACCTGAAGAAGGCTCTGGAGGCCCTGCAGAGGGCAGGCCTCACTATCAAGGCTACTAAGTGCCAGATAGGGCAGAGTAAGGTTGTGTATTTGGGCCACCTTGTAGGTGGAGGCCAAGTTCAACCACTGGAGAGTAAGATACAATCCATCAAGGACTGGTCCCCTCCAACCACCCAGACTCAAGTTCGAGCTTTCTTGGGCTTGACTGGGTACTACAGGAAGTTTGTTAAGAACTATGGGTCCATTGTGACTCCTCTTAATGATCTGACATCCAAGAAGATGCCCAAAAAGGTTCAGTGGACAGTAAGCTGTCAAAAGGCATTTGATGACCTGAAGGAGGCCATGTGCTCTGCACCTATCCTGAAAAGTCCTGACTACTCCAAAGAGTTTATTGTCCAAACAGATGCTTCTGAGTTGGGTGTGGGAGCTGTGCTGTCACAACTTAATGTAGATGGTCAAGACCAACCCATTGCTTTTATTAGCAGAAGGTTGACCCCCAGAGAGAAGAATTGGTCAGCTATTGAGAGGGAGGCCTTTGCTGTGGTGTGGGCCCTGAAGAAGCTGAGGCCATACTTGTTTGGCACTCACTTCAAGATTCAGACCGACCATAAGCCCCTCTTGTGGCTAAATCAGATGAAGGGTGAAAACCCCAAACTGCTTAGGTGGTCCATTTCCCTACAGGGGATGGACTTTACAGTGGAGCACCGGCCAGGTACTGACCATGGGAATGCAGATGGTCTCTCCAGGTACTTCCACTTAGGACATGAAGACGAGACTGGTCAAGGCTAGTTTAATGTCCCAGCGTTTGGGGGGGGGGGTTGTGTAGGAGAGTAGGGTCTGCTATCCTATGGTCACCCCAAATTTTTGCTTTTTGCTTCACTGGTTTTTGACATATTGAGGCTGTGGGCCTGCCAATCAGACCCCCAGCCTGCTGTTCTCTCTACTAAATTAAAACTATGCACCCTAGGTGCATAACCAATTGGAAGTGGATCACCCTGTCAGCCCCTGTACCAGTGTACACTAGGTACCCAGGGCATTGGTGTACCCAAGGCCTGCCAAGGGCTGAAGCATGTATTATGCCACCCCAGGCTTGGCCTAACAATTTGACACAACTGGCTGATCACTCAGCTGGGGTAAGTTGGTGTAATCACCTCTTACTTAGGTGTAGTATACCTATACCTAACCTTAAATGGGACACCTGGTAACCTATAAGTCACTCCTATGGCAGGCCTTAACAATCCTGAAGGCAGAGTGCTTGGTTCCATGTGAGATGGTGCTCTGGCATGAGCTGAGCCTGTCTGCAGTGGTCGGAACAACTTCCTTCTACTGTTTCCAGATATCGTCATACCATATACTCTTAAGTGCATTATGAACCTCGCGGTTAAATGCTATCTTTGGTTTGGCTTTATCAAAACATGTCGAGTAAGGTGTCATACGAATTGGAATACTAACCCCTCGCCAATTCTGGCGACGGGGTTAGCATTCCACCCTTCTAGAGGGACACGACATGTACAGTACCTGAAACCCGGGTAAAATCAGACATAGCCTCAGCTCCACAAAATGGATGCTGCCACCACAGACACAAGTCTGCCCTCCTGCTGCTGGGAGTCCTTCCAGCTTGGGAGGTGTGGACAAAGGGTTTCCTGCCAGGGGAGGTGCGTGCACCACCCCAGACAGGATTTTGTGTATTGGTCAGGTAGGGCTTGAAAGAAACCAGACATGCCTGTGGCTCACAAGGAGCCTCGGTGCATATGCCAGTTCAAACCGGTCCTGGGGCACACCAGTCCCGGGCCTGGGGCGAGCTGGACAAAGGATTGGGGGTGTAACCACCCCCCTTCCTGGTCCCACCCATAGGGAGGGACCTAGCAGGTAGTCCGGCCCCTAGAATCCGCTTAAAGGTAGGAGCTGTGTCCTAAGACTTCAGACATCCTGGAATCAACTTAAAACTAAGAAGAAGACGGGAACTTCGACGCTCTGCTGCACAGAGGACTGAAGCCAATCTCCCCTGTGGTCAGGGAGTGACCACCTTGCTAACGCAAGCACCATCCAGCGAATCAACGTCTGCTTTGCTGCCGCCTCCCGCCGGAGCCCGAGCCCAGAGACTGACAAGACCTGGACCTCCAGACCTCTCACCGCCCGATCCACAGTCCCTGCAAAGAGGAGACCCGTGGAGGCACCGAGACACGTGGAGCCAGCCATCTTGAAACGACTACGACAAGCTGACCAGTGCAACAACCGAGGCTCCCTCCAAGTTGTGCTTTGGGTCCTGAGAAGCCCAACCCTCGAGCAGCATCTGCACCAAAGGTGAGCCCTCCAGCATCTCCACGATCTGCGTGGGGCCCTTCTGCATTTTGCCACTCGACGCGCCTAACCGGTTGCTGGCCCGCTGGCTAGTGGCCATCTTGGCGACGAAATCTACGACAAACACCGCTGGTCTGGTTGCTCCAGACTGGCCCTTGCTCCCCTCCAAAGGAGCAATCCCTCTGACCTTGCTGGTCAGAACCAACAGCTGATTTCCGAATCCTTCTACAATTGGTTTTGCCAAGGCTTGTTTGCTTCGATCAAGTCGCCGACACCGCCGACAGCGAGAGCCTACGTGGGACAGCTCGTGAGCCGACTCCTGGACGTCGTCGACCTTCAGGGACCACGTGGCTGCGGAGACAAGCTACCCCTCATCACCTGTTTGCACCCGACATCGCCTGGTACCCACCTGGTGCCACGCTGGTCACTGGCTAGTGACTGTGAACACTGTCCCC
Organism: Triturus cristatus; assembly: GCF_964204655.1. Taxonomy (NCBI): domain Eukaryota; kingdom Metazoa; phylum Chordata; class Amphibia; order Caudata; family Salamandridae; genus Triturus; species Triturus cristatus. Next base: position 584,273,966 of record NC_140591.1, on the reverse strand, counting down.
TCTGCTTACAGGTCTTCAACATCTCCGATCCACTCTTGGATCCACTGCATCTCTTCCCGACCGACCGCCTGCAGCACTTTTGCCTACAGGCCCCACGGAACCGATAGAAGAAACCCGACGCACTTCGAGGCCTATGCACCCGCTTCCTGTGGGTGAGGTAAAGCTGGCACTCCTGTGCCTAAGTGTAGTATTACATCTCTAGTGCCTGTGTTCCAAATCTTAAGTTCCTAGGTCATCCGGAAGATTCCTTTTGCAGTAACTTTGTACTTTTTACGCACCCATTGAAACCTATGGGAGCACGCGTGTGACTATTTGCTCTGCACACGCCACCCGTGGACCTCCTGGTCACTAACTGACGTTAGCTCCTTGTAGGCCCAGCGATTCTAGAGGCCCTAGGCCTTTCCCCTTTTCTGTTCGTGGTACTTATACCACTATTTTAGTATATGGTTCGAGTGGCCACCAGGGCCTATCCATATAAAGTGCAACTTCTGTGTATTCTGTGATAATCTTGTTTGACGATTTGTGCTCCTGTGCTCATAAAGAGACTAGGGGTTACTTTGAGAAATAAATACATATATATTTTGAATATATATCTGTGTGGTGTCCTTTCATTGGTATAAAAGGGGGTTGCATTTGGTAAAACAGCTGGCTTAACACGCTTCACGAGTTTAGCCTCAAAGACTGCTTAGCCTACGCTACCACTAGGGCAGCTAGTCCAAAAAGGTTGACTTACAACCACACCATAAGGGTTGCTTGGCATGGTACAAGGTGGTCACTAGAACTAGTGAACAGCATATACCAGGCCAACTTCTCACATGCACCCTCTGGTCATTTTTAGCAAAATGGTCTTAAGTCTAAACCTGGTTGATCTGAAACAAACAATTTTACAGAGGATCACTCAATTATTCATGTTAGAGCTTAGGGAAAACCATGGTGCATGATTAGAGGTCAACTGTGCCTCTTCGAGAAACGTTTGTCTCTCGCATGTTATAGGGTAGGAAATTAGGAGGTTTACCATTTTATGCATTAAGACCTCATATCTGAAGAAAAACCTCAGAAACGTTAACTATTTTGATGGCAAGGCATATCATCATGATCTTTTCAACTCAGCACTCTGTCTATTGGTTGTCTTCAACGGGAGGAAAAAAGATAAGCTGCAGACTTTAATTTCTCTTGGCCACAATGATAAAATGTACGTTTGATCATCCAATTTGACCACTGTTGGACTTGGCCCTTTTTGTAGGGTCATCCCTGAACTTTGTGCCTTCCTCTTAGTATTTTTTCTGACCTGGTGTTGGTGGTTTTAGGACTCTGGGCACTTTATCACTGCTGTCCAGTGTAAGGTGCATGTGCTCTCTGTGGTAAACATGGTAAGACTGGTCTACACCTGTTTGGCGTATTTTTACCGATCAGTCCCTTGTAAAGTGGTATCTCAGATACCCAGCGCCAGTAAATTAAATGCTACTAGTGGGCTTACAGTGCTGCTTGCTCCACCCACCAAAGTAACCTTTCAAACCTGTCTCAGGCCTCTGCCATTGCAGGGCCTGCGCGCTCAGTTTACTGCCACTGTGATGTGGCACATAAAGTGGTTGCCACGTCTGTGACTCCCCTTTTACTACATATCAGTCACCTCTAAGGTAGGCCCTAGCTAGCCCTATGGGCAGGGTGCAATGTAGGTAAAAGGTAGGCCATGTGCCTTAACTGTGTGGCATGTCCTGGTAGTGACAAACATCCATTTTGGTTTCTCACTACTGTAAGGCTGTATTCTCATAGGAATGCATTGGGGATTCCATGATAAGTGAATCACTGGTAATTCCTGATCTAAGTAGAGTACGTAATAAAGTTTGGTATGGTTGGAATAGGGGTAATAAATGTTGCGCTGTAGTGTGCGCAGATTTATCACTATTTTAGAAATGTCACTTTTAGAAGTGGGCATTTCTGTGTGCTACGTGTCTTTGTGCCTGCCTGATGTGTATTGTATGTCAGGCTCTGGAGTGACAGGGGCTGGGAAGTTGCAGTGGTTCCAGAGGGGCAGGGTGAGTCAGCGCTAGGCTGAATAGGCAGATCTACATTTGGAGTAGTGGGAGGAGTAGTCCCCGTCCCTGAATAAGTCTGTGCCTGCCTTGTACAATGCTGGCTCCACCCACCTGTGGTGTGTCTGGGGCCAGGACCAACTCTGTCAAAGGGGACTGCTGTGCACTATAAACAAATGGTTGAGTGCCCCCAGAACTGGTTTGAACTGGGTCCCCAAGCCCTGTAATAGGGCAGAACAAAGACATTTGAGGTATAAGTATTGGGGCTGTGACCCCAAGAAAAGGTGGTGTGCTGCTTGGTGCATACTTGAGGCCTGCAGACTGCCGGACTGCCAGGAGGAACCGCTGTGGGACTCAGCTGCTGACTCCTGGGGGTCCCTACATGCTCGCCTGCCTGTGCCTAGCTCCGCCCTTGGTAGTCTTTGGAGAAAAGCGCTGTCTGCTCCCCGTTTGTGTCTTCAGGTGGAAGACAGGCTGAGCCCTTCATTTTCGTTTCAATTGCCTCTAAAACCAGCGCGTGGGGAGCGCTTTGCATCCTGTGGCCCATGATCAAGGATGAGGTTCACTCTACCCCCATACTGGAAAGGAGCGCCTTCTCATCCCTGTGCAGCATGTGTATCCCTGCCCTCTCCTCAAGGTGATTGCGCAGATAGAGGAGAGAGCTACAGGAGAATCCGTGCTCCTCCCGGCCCCATCTCCTGCTTCCTGCATCTTGATCTGGAGCTTATCGGCAGCTGGGGCTCTGATACGGTGGCCCTAGGCTGCAAAACTTCGCACCAGTGAGGAATCCCAGCCGGGGATTCCTCAGCGTTACAAGGGCAATGCAGGGGCGTGACCCAGCCGCGGTAAGCCCGGAGTGAAGGGAGCCAAGCCGACGGAGACTTCGCTCCGTGTCCCGCAACAGGAAAGGAGCCATGAAGAGGTGCTCCCTTATCGAGGCAGAACAGCTGCACCGCATGGTTACCGGCAGCTGCGGTCGGAGAGCAGAAGGCCCTGCCCCCCAGCGAGGTCCTGCGCCACCGCTCTGAGTTGCTGGGAGTGCCCGCAAATGCCACAGTTGTCTCCCTGGTACAGAGGGGACACGGTGGACGTGCCTTTTGGGATCTACGTTGCATTCTGCCGGACTGATTTCCCAGGCACAAGGGGCTCTTTTGAGGTCATACCCAGGTGCCTCCGCAGCACCGGGATAATTACCGTATTTACTGTGGTAGGAGGGCAGACAGCACTGTAACCTACGTTTGGGGGAGTAACCTGACAGTACAGGGGGTACCAGAAGCACAAGAATGCTGTGCTCTCTGAGTCTATGGTACTCCAAGTTGTCCCCTTGTGACAGAGGGTGATTTATGTGTTGGTTCTTCATTATAAGCTACATGTCCCATTCAGGGCGAGATGTTGGTTTACTCCCTGCACTGCTGATGAGGTATAGGCCTAAGAAGGGTCTGATGTAATACTTATGTTTTGCATAATATGCTATACTAAGAAGTGCTAGGAGGCGAAGGCCGCAAATGTTTATGTTACATGCAATGTTACCAGTAGTTACTGGTTGCTTTCACTAATTCTGAGAATTAATGGTTATGACAGTGGCCCGATTGGCCCTGCAATATATATATCCCCTGTAAAGTTATATCTAGTGGCAGGTGGCACAGTGTACATATGTGATTACATTCTAATGTGTTTATGAGCAATACAAAGGCTATTTTTTATATAACCTGGTGTTGAGTTTCTTTTGTGGTGTGCCTAGTGTGTCGCTGCTGTGTGTGTGTTGCGCAAACGCTTTACACATTGCCTCCGGGATAGGCCCGACTGCTCGTGTCAAGCTACCAAGGGGCTGAGCAGGAGTTATCTTCGGCGTATAACTCCCTTGCCTTGAGTAGTGTGGTGGTTTCTGCCTGGCTTTGGCGCATGCCTTAGCGAACCAGAAATCCCATTTCTAACAACCACAATATAATCAAATTCAAGCTGAAACTGGATATTGATAACGTCAGTAAAAGCATATGCATCCACCTGAGAGTGGGCTTGTGAGGACTGCAAGACAGTCAGTTGTTAGATAAATCCCATAACCAATTCCACGGCTCCCCTTCATCTGGGGGCTAAATGTCCATCTAACACATTTTTTCATTCTCATTCCTGTGCCCCCCCCCCCCCCCTTTGCAAATGGTACATTGTATTCTCAGAAGCCGTTACTTCCTTGGAAAGACGACCACTTCTACAGACCTTCATCAGAAATTGAGAAAAGGCACCTTCATTGCTCTTGCTACGTTATTTCCTCTATTTTCGAATTCTGTCAGGGGGTAATACAACTGATTAATGATTAGCTCAGTAGTGACCATGAAGGCATGGCACACAGACCTCTGACAAGCACTCTTGTGAAGCTTGGGAGATTCTGCAGCAGAGGCTTCAATGACAACTTCAAGAGGGGACAACAAATTGTCTTTGCACAGCGACAGCAACACAACAAAACAAACTTGCCATTGACACAGTACACAATGACAGTTCGGTTTTTGTGCCTTGGGTTCAGTTTCAACATTTATGAGAGGAGATGGAAGGCTCCTTAACTCTGAACCCAGAAATGTAGCTTGAACACTTACTCTTTTTGGGTGAAATTTCTAAATTAGGTTATTATGTTATTCATTTTAATTAATAGAAGTATTTTGCCAAATGGAGGACCAAATAATTAACAATTAATCAAATGGCATGCAAAATGTAATCAGGATCACAAACTTAGAAGTGAGACGGAAGAAATTATATTCCTTTGAGTTTCGGATGAACAGTTTTGAGTTTGAGAGGACATCAAAGGGGAAGGCTGTTCCGTTGGTTGTGGGCAAGTAAAATAATTTTTGGAAGCGAGGTTCGGCACAGGCATGGACTGAAAACTAGACTGGGTTGAGAGGCAGAACACGGATTATTGGATGGAGTACAGGCAAAGACAAACAGAACAAGAGCACGGTGAAGAACATGAGCACACTTTAAACTGCTAGAGCAAATGAAACAAGTTGAGAGTGTAAGGGTATGAAGAGAGAGAGAGAGAAGAAAGAGATAAATACTTTTCACCGTATTAAGGTGTTTCATTATAACAGAGCATAAAACATTAGCTCTTTTTTGAGGCATTACTAAGAAAAAGGTAGTGCATATTTCATAGTTTGCAACATCATGGGTATGAAGATATAGTCTACATTTGGATTTTGATCAATAAGGTAGTTCTGGCCGTAGCAATTACACTCAGAAAAAAGATTTTCAATCTACGGATGCTCAGCCATGACTGAATCTCAAAATATAGACTTTTCTGAGTGAACAGGCACTGCTTGCCGTGGCAAGCATCACAGTGGGAAACCATGGCAGGAACTTTTCTCCAAACTTTAAATTGAATTTTTCCAAGTGCCAGGAACAACAAGCTTTAGCTCATAATGAAATTTGTTGTTTTCTTTTTCAAATGTATCAGACAACGTTGAGTTTAGTTCAAGCTTACACTAGGGACTTTCAGGATGATGGGATCATTAGCAGCGGAGCCGATACAGCTTCACTTCGACATACAGCCTCACTCTTACATAGAGGAATCGCATACAGACCAAATGAGATGGGGTGGCGCCATACTAAAGCCCATAATGTATGCAACTGTGTTGCTAACCAAGAGGACCGTGGGAAATATAAAGCTTCGCTCGACCTATTATTTCTCTTCTGTGGGGTTTGGCAAAACCCACCAATCGTCATTGGTTACTATCTGTGACATTCAAAAATGCTGGCTTCTTATTGGTGCATTTCTGTAAAAGTCCCTCCTTTGTGTGTTCAGCTCTCTTTCTGGCGATTTCACTCAGAGAGCCTTTTGGTCTGCCATCACACAGTACAGCATGTGATGGCCTCTCTTCCCTCCTCCCATCTGCGTGTGATGGCCCCTCCTCCCTTTTCAGACGAAGGGGCAAAACAAGGAATTTTAATATTGTGCGAGTGATGCATACGGCTTCTTCTCCTGGGACACGCAAAACATTGCCGAGCATGCCTTTCGCCTTTATGTCCGTAAGCATCGCCCCACTCCCAACGGAAGGCGCTGCTCCCCAAACTCTATTTTTATAATATTTTATGCTTTTAATAAGCAGCGCGGCACAGGCGGCATGCTGTGCTGCTTACCAAAAGCATAAAATATTGAAAACAAAAAGAGTTTAGAGCTGTGACTTTATTTTATTCAGCGTGCTCGGCACCTTGACAGCTGAATCACCATCTCACATCAAGGCTGAGTCTTGGGCACGGGGCTGAGCAGGCACAAATTAGTTGGTCCTTTTGCACATTAAATATCTCTACAGTTCTCATTTTATTTCAGAATTTACGCTCGTCAACAAGGCCCTTTGCGGAGGTAGCAGAAAGGAAAGGCTGGAATGTTTTCTCAGCAGAGTGCACTCCACTGGCACGGCTCACAGCTCCATGCTGTCCACGCACAAAGCAAGGCACGGGGACGCCAGGAGGTTTAAACAAGCATTGGCATAGCCAATAGGTCTCGCCTTTGGGACCTTATAAGTGTTTAGCCATGCAACAGTTGCATAACTAAATACTTATAAGGTCCCAAAAGCGAGACCTATTGGCTATGCAAAGCGGCCGCGAAAGTAAAAGTGATCGCGATCATGATCAAACATCAAAGCGGCCGTGCGGCTGCTAAAGTGAAAGTAATCGTGGTAAAGCGCGGAGCGCGCGCCCGCGCACATGCACTGTAGCTCCAGGCTGGCCTGGTAGCACTTTTTGGAGCCCTCTCAATAAGTCTCGCCAGACCAGCGCATGCGCTGGGTCAGGCGAGACCTAAAAAGCATAGCATTGAGACGGTCATTACTTCGATAGAGGCACACTCTATTAACACAAAGATCCAACCTGGGTGGATACTTATGCAGAAATAGCTACATTCAAATAAATGTATGTGCGGGAGGAGGTGATGCACACAGTAGACGTAGATAGACAGACAGCTGGGCTGACAAACACACAGATAAACATCCTGTCAGTCAGATTTTAAAGACAAGTATTGGCATAGCCAATAGGTCTCGCCGACGGGACCTAATAAGTGTTTAGCCATGCAGGAGAATAGGGTTTGGGGCTGGGTGGGTTTGCTTAGACTAGTGTCCCGCCCGACTGGCGCCACTTGTGTATCGGCCTGGCAGACCAGCATTGGCAAAGCCAATAGGTCCCGCCTTTTGGCTTTGTCAATGCTTTTTGCGGACTCTGTTCAGCCTTTTAATAAACAGCGGTGTGCCGCCGGGGAGCACCTCATGGGCCGCCGCAAGTGGGGAGGAGGGCGGAAACAAATCAAGAGGGTATGCGGGAGGAGGAGCCTAGCGCGCAACCAAGATGGCCGCGTAGGTGCGAGGCTCCCGAGGACCTCCGCAACCTCCTACGTTTATCCTGTCTTCATCCTGAATCGGTTGAGGGGACTGTGTCGGTGAACCTGAGCCGAGGTGGTACCCGTTTTCGAATCGGACCCCGGGTTCCGTGATGAGCATCGACTGAAGTTTGCGGCCTGCTCCTCTCCTGACCCCGGACTTGAGTTTGGGGGTGATCCAGTGGAGAAGTGAATAACAACGGCGGGACGAGCCTGGCGAGCCGCGTACCCCACACTTTCACTTTCGCTTTTGAGTCCCCTTGCCGTCATCGCGAGTGGGATCACGGCGCTTCTTTGTGTGGTGGTTGCCTCGCTGGGGGATCCTGCCTGCCTGCGGGGACCTGCTCCGCCTTCCTGAGGTGACCTCCGGGGTCCTCGGCCTCGACTGCTCGTTCTCTGCTGCATGACTCGTGGGGGTGCGAGATACAAGACGATGGCCACGAAGCAGGATGGAGATCGGCTGAAGGCCAAATCGACCCGGCGTGGCGCCGCACTTCAAGTCAACATCATGGATCGCTACACCCTACCAAAAGGTTCTCCCGGCGGGTCGCATAAGTCTTCCGAGTGCCCTCCGGATGCCCCGGATTTGCCGACGGATCTGACTTTGCAGGACGTCATGGGCGCCATAGCTGAGATGAAGACCTCGGTGGGTCAACAATTCGACACCCTGGCGCACAAACTCGACACGGTCCTCATCGATGTCAACCTTATTAGAGCAGATCTATCCAAGACAAATGACCGGGTTGACTCTTTGGCCCATACCGCGTCGGGCCTCACGACTGAGGTGGCGGCCCTCCAGACGGAGGTGCGCCGGCTCCGGCAGGCCAGTGCGCTCACGGATCGGCGACTGGAGGACTCCGAGAGCACTCCGAGAGCAGGGCCCGGAGGAATAACGTTCGCATTATCGGAGTGCCTGAGGGACTGGAGGATTCGGCGGCGGATCTCTTTGTGGAGGATCTGATTTCTACTCATCTCCAGCCCCGAGGACTGAGTAAATTCTTTGCGGTGGAAAGGGCCCATAGAGTTCCTGGCGGCAAGCCGAAGGTCGGAGCTCCCCCGCGGCCTCTCATTGCCCGTATCTTCAACTTTCGGGACAGGGATGCGATTCTACAAGCTTCCAGACTGCGGGGGCCGCTTAAGCTGGAGAACATGGAGGTGAACTTTTATCCTGATTTCACGCAGGCGGTCCAGAAGCAGAGACTGAGTTTCATGGGCGTCAAGCGGCGGCTTCGAGATATGAACTTAAAATACGCAATGCTTTTTCCGGCCAGGCTGCGTGTGGAGTCTGATGGTCGCACTCACTTTTTTGACCGTCCTGAGACGGCCGGGGACTGGTTGGACACTTTGTCTGGGGGAAATGATCGGGATGGGATGGGGGCAGCGGGAGGAGAGTGCCCACCGGACCGGGTATGAGGTATTGACACTGGGGCTCATTCCTGATGATGCCACTTTTCGGCCAAGCTCAGGGTTCCTTGACTGTTGTGTTTCGTTCCCCCTCCATTGGAGGTTGTGCGGTGTCTCGAGGGGGTTCTCTTTCCTCCTCTAGGGGGTCTTTGTAGTTTAGTTCACACAGGGGCGACAGGCACACTGCAAGTTGGGGGGGCTGTCTGGGCTCATGCAGGGGTGCAGGGAGGGGGGAGTTTTGTTTGGGATGTTGGGTTGGGGTTGGGTATTGTTTGTTTGTACCACAAGGCAGAAGTATTGTTGTGCTATATCTAAAGTGCTCTCTGGGGGGAGCCTGATCGGTTTTGGCTGTGATGGGGGGTAGGGGACTGAGACTTCTGTCCTGGAATGTTAATGGATTGGGGGACAGGATAAAACGGGGGGTGGTCCTGCAGTTCTTAAAACAGATTTCACCTGATATTGTATTTCTGCAGGAAACACACCTTATTGGCAATTCCTTTCGTGCCATGAACAGGCGGGGCTATCGCCTTGTAGCCCATTCGGGCTTCACCTCTGGTTCGAGGGGTGTGGGCATTATGGTTAAAACCTCGCTCCCGTTGGAGGTGGATGAGGTGCTCCATGATGATAGGGGACGGTATACGGCTCTAGAGGGCAGATTGGAGGGTAAAGTGATTGTTTTGGTTTCTGTTTATGTCCCGCCGGGGTTGCAGACGACTACTTGCGCTGATTTGGGGCGCCTTCTTCTTGGACTGCCGGAGGGGACTCTAGTGGTTGGGGGGGATTTTAACGCTGTAATTTCCGGAACTGAGGATCGTCACCCACCCAGGGATCTCCCCCGCGCCCAAGCTTGGTTGTCTGGCCTCTTGGATACCCTGGGACTGGTGGATTGTTGGTGGCTGAAACACCCTACGCAGGTACAATACACCTTTCATTCCGGGGCTCATGGCAGTCTTTCGAGGCTTGACTATGTTCTGATGCCAGCGGCACAGGCGGGGAGGGTTGGGGAGGTGCGGCATCTAGCTCGGGGTATTTCCGACCACTCCCCGCTCTTGTTGCACTTCGATATTGTCCCGAGGGGGGAAGGGAGGGTGGTCCCGATCAACCCCTGGTACCTGTGTAACCCCACAATCCGCGCAGATTTGGTTAAATCCCTTGAGCAATATTTTGGAGATAATGTGGGATCTGTGTCGTCTGCTGTTTCTCTGTGGGAGGCGTTCAAGACGGTAATCCGGGGGGAGGCCCTATCCCTCATTTCCCATTCCAGGAGGCGCGAGCGGGAGGAGGTGACCCGTATCGAATCTGAGATAACTGAGTTGGAGGGTGATCTGGATTGTGGTGTCACAGACGACAAACTGCATGCTCTCAGACTCAAACAGGCGGACTACAAGGCCCTAGTCACAGAGGCGGCCAGGGGCCTGAGTAGAGAGCAACAGGGGCGACTGTATGATGTGGGTGATAAGGCTGGTAAACTGATTGCGTGGCTGGATAAAAAGGAGAGAGCGAGTCGAGTTGTCCCGTCGGTTGAGAGACTGGATGGTGTGTGTGTCACTGAGCCGGAGGAAATTGTTGATTGCTTCGCTGAGTATTTTTGCGGGGTGTATTCCCCGGTATCTTCCCGCTCGGAAGAGGATTCCCACGCCCTGCTTAAAGATATTGCGCTGCCTTCCCTTTCGGAGGAGGATAAATTGTTGATGGACGCGGCTCCGACATCTGAGAAGATTGCCCTTGCCATACGTTCGGTCGCCTCTGGCAAGGCCATGGGTCCTAATGGCCTTCCCATCGAATTGTACAAATTGCGGCCGGATACACTGGCTCCGCATCTCCGTGATATGTTCCTCGCGGCCCGTTCGGCGGGTACCCTCCCGCTGGACCAGCGTCTTGCCACTATTGTGGTTATTCACAAGGAGGGGAGGCCGCGGGATCGGGTCACGTCTTACAGGCCCATTTCGTTGTTGAATGCGGAGCCGAAAATTCTGGCCAAGGTGCTGGCTAATCGGCTGGTCAGCGTGGTGTGCGATCTGATCCATCAGGACCAGTCCGGCTTTATCCCCCATCGCAACACCGCGCTTAACCTGCGGCGTCTGCATGGGGTGCTCGCGAGGGTCCCGTTCATACGTGAGCCAGCCATTTTGGCGTCCTTGGACGCCACTATGGCGTTCGACACGCTCGAGTGGCCGTATATCTGGGCGACGCTGGCGAAGTTTGGGTTTGGCCCGGGATTCATTGGCTGGGTGAAATTGTTGTATTCCGGACCGCTGGCGCGGGTGGTGGTGAATGGTAGAGTATCGGCTCCTTTTGAATTGGGCAGGGGCACGCGGCAGGGCTGCCCGCTGTCGCCGCTCCTCTTTGCGCTCGCCTTGGAGCCCCTGGCGGAGAGGCTGCGGTGGCACCCTTCGATTCGTGGTCTCCGATGGACTCCTGAGTATGAGGATCGCGTCTCCCTTTACGCGGACGATATTCTTTTGTACCTTGCTTCCCCGCGTGAATCGTTGATTGTGTTAGTTGATGTATTGTGTTCATTTGGCCACAACTCCGGCCTAGTCATCAACTGGGCTAAATGCTGTGTATATGTCCTCTCAGGGGAGGCTCCTCTCCTTCCGCGGGGTTGTCCTATCCAGGTTGCTCCGCAGGGATTTAAGTATCTGGGTATCTTTATTACCCTGGACTCTGCGGCCCGATATAAACAGAACCCACTCCCCCCCCCCCCTTCCAGCGCCTGAAGGAGGATGTGGCGCGTTGGAGGCGCTTGCCGCTCTCGCCGCTCGGCCGTGCGGCGCTGTTTAAGATGATGTCGTTGCCACGTTTTTTATACGCTTTACAAAACACGATGGACGTCGTCCCGGCTCGCTACTTTCGGGAGGTGGAGGGTCTGCAGCGCCAACTGTTTTGGGATGGGAGGCCGCGTATCGCCCTCGCGAAGCTGACGCTCCCGTGGTATGACGGGGGGGTCGCCCTCCCAGACATCAAACGGTATTACTGGGCCTCCCAGCTGGCTGCGATAAACCACGGGCTTTATGGGCCCGCCCTTAACCCGGCTTTTGAAATGGACAAATTGTTGTTGCCGGGTGGCGACTACAATCGTGCGCTCTACTCTAGATCGCTCGACGCACGTTTGACGGGTCCTACACGGGTCGCGGTACGGGTGTGGCATGCGGCAAACTTGGCGATGGGGTGGAAGGATCGGTTGACCCGGGAGACGCCATTGTATGCATCTGAGCGATTGGGCTGCTTGTGGACCACGAAAGGCTTTGATAAGTGGGACACGATTGGCATCAGTAGGGTGGGCGATCTCTGGACGAGGGGGGGGATTTAAAACGTTTGATGTGCTGCAGACGGAATTCCAGTTGCAGGACAGGGAGTACTTCCGGTATATACAGGTTCGTCACGCGCTGTGTTCTGTATTCCCGGATGTGGCGTCCATCCCGGAGTGCTCCCCTCTGGAAGATAGAGTGCTAGACGGGCATGTACCGGATGGCACTATCTCGTTGATTTATAACAAGCTCATCAACGATCGCTCGGGACTGCTGACTGGCCTTCGTGAGGCATGGGTTGCCGATGGATTGGAGCTGGATGACGAGGACTGGGTATCTGTGGTGGCCTCCCCGAAAGAGGTGGCCATACCGGCCCGCCTTCGTTTCGTCCAGCTCAAAATGCTCCACAGGGTATACGTTACGGGGCCGGGTCTGATGCGTATGGGATATGCCGTGGATGGGATGTGTAAGCGTGGGTGTGGTTTGTTAGGGACCTTCTTCCATACTTTGTGGGAATGCCCGGAGGTGGCGCGGTTCTGGCGTGGTGTGCATGCGGTGTTGCAAGCGGTCACGCATGTGACGCTGTTTCCCGAGGCTAGGAGATGTCTGTTGAATGTGTGGGAACCGACTGATTACACGGTGCCGCAAACGTGGTGGGTGACACTGGGATATATGGTGGCCAAGCGTGACATAGCACAATTGTGGGGCTCCCAGAGGTCACCAACGGTTTCGGTATGGAAGGACAACATGGATTGGTGTATGTTTCGGGAGAAGGTAGTGTATGTGTCGAGAGGTAAGCCTGGGAAATGGGTGAAGGTGTGGGGCCCCTGGAACTCTTATCGTGGCGGGATTTGTACCCCGCCACTGACGCCTGACTTGGCAGCGGCCCAGTCTCCCTAGTCTGCTTGTTACCTTGATTCTGTATCGTCATGCCCACTTTGTTTCTGTCCCGGCCCGTCCCCCCCCCTATTCCTGTGGATCGGTGGGGTCCTCCCGAGGGGAGCACATAATGCTGACTAGACTTCTGCTGCCTTGTGGGTTTGTTTGTAGTTTTTCATTAAAAAATGGAACCGCCATTTGGGGGGTCTGGACGGTGTGGCCGCGAACGCTTCCTTCGACTTTTGGGACCTTTACCACTTGCCGCTTGTGTTTTATAACTGTGTTTTATGGTCCCACTGCTTGCTAGCGGCCGGCCTGAAGGTTGTAGGCCCATACTTGTATATCTATTGCATTCTGTAATAAAGGTTTCAAAAAAACAAAAAAAAAGGAGGGTATGCGGACAGCAGGAGGGGGGCGGGAGCCTGGTGAACATGGACAACGGGGGGGGGGGGAGGGTTACCTTACGGGTCGCTGCAAGTGGGTAGGGGGGGAACAAAGGTAATGCGGACAACAGGAAGGGGGTAGAAGCATTATAGCAATGGGATAAAGGTTACTTACATTAGGCACAACGCTCAGAGCCTTCATTGGCCTTCTCTAAGCACCGAGTGTCTCCGTCATTCGGTAATAATCCACATTTCACAACTGATTTTGTGTCGGCTGAGGCTCTCCTTGACCCTTCACAATCTGGGTTCCGCTCAGGCCATTGTACTGAGACAGTCCTCGTCGAGGTTGTGGAGGCCATCCGGATGTGCCTTGATGCTGGGGGTAGGACCGCCCTGATCCTATTGGATCTCTTGGCGGCCTTTGATACGGTCCCACGCAATCTCTTGCTGATCCGCCTTGCTGAGATCGGTGTGTCAGGGGCTGTATGGGGTTGGCTCAGGTCCTTCTCTGTGATTAATTCCACTGTCGCCTTTGAGAATGCGCCATGGCGTCTGATTCGGGATATATCATATTCCCCGATTTTTTCGAGACTGGCAATTAAGTAAGTTCTCTTTACTGAATTAATTTTTGAATCCTATATGTGCTTTTTGGATCTCCACTCAGACACCTTATAATTTCCTTTTAGGTGTCACTCACTCTACCCCCTTCTGGAGCTTCTCAGCCCCTGCGCCTTCTGACGCCAAGAAGTTACCGATTACTTGCTCACCCTTGTCTTGGGTAAATATGGTTACTTGTCCCATTTTGAGTCCCCTTGATTCAATCCAGTTGGGATTTCGAATTAATTTTTTAATAATATATATATACATTTTTTTAGGTGCCACTCCCCTTGTCACACTGTCTTTGTCCTGAAGAAGACCCCGTTAGTAAGGAGCTGACTTACCTACCTATGTCCAGGGGTCGAAACGTCGACAATACTTCATTGCCAGTACTGCCAACAGTGTAATGTACACTGTGCTTTTGCTTGTACATGGTTGTTGTAAATAATTCTATTATTCATGCCAATGAATTTGATCTGGATGTTCTGGCTTGAAATTGTTCTGCCTTGCAATTAAATTGTGACGTGTTTATAATTTATATGTCACTTACCCCCCATACCTCACTCAAATCACCATCCACCTCTTTCCCTTCCTTGGCACCCCGCACTATTTGATTAAAGTCTACTGTATTTATTAACAAATGTGTACTTTCCCAAAGTGTGATTAAATAACACTTTGGCAGCTTTCTTTGCATTCTTTTTGCATTTTTCTGTGATTGATCTTGTGTTTGCTTTTTAAAAAAAGTTTGTATATCCTGGGACCCTCTCCCTTATACTGGAGGAAAGGGTCGAGCAGATCTGGCTCCCTCCTTGCTATTCCTCCCCGCGCTTGGTCACTACGGGTGTCCCGCAGGGTTCCTCCCTGAGTCCTCTGCTCTTCAATATTTATGTTACGCCTCTGATCCACCTGGCTGAAGCACTTGGTGCTAAGGTGATGGCTTACGCCGATGACACTCAGCTGCTTTTCACCTGGGACAAGGCCACCAGCTCTGTTCTGGAGGCTCAACAGTGTCTTCGTTCCATCTTCTCTTGGCTGGCAGGGGCTCAGCTCAAGTGCAATGACCAAAAATCGGAAATTCTGCTTTTCGGCACTTTTCCCTCTGACTTCCATCATCAGCTGTGGCCTCAGGAGCTTCCTCTCCCCTCGTCCGAGGGCCAGCCCACTAAGAACTTGGGCGTATGATTTGAGGAGAATCTGCTGTTTTCCACCCAGGTTAAGAAAACTGCTGGCTGCTGTTTTGGACTTATTAAAACTCTGAGAAAGTTCTTTCCTCTCCTTCCGCAGGCAGCCAGAGTTACAGTCACCTGCGCTCTTATTCTTTCCCGGTTGGACTACGCCAACTCTCTCTATATTTGCTCTCCAGGATACCTCATCAAGAAACTGCAGGTTGTCCAGAACACCGCGGCCAGACTGCTATTGGGTCTCTCCTCTAGGTTGAGTGTTGCCTCCCACCTGATCGCCCTACATTGGTTACCAGTAGCGGCTATAATCAAATATAAATCTCTGGTTCTGGCTCATCGCGCCCTCCATGGTCAGGGTGCCCTCTACCTCCAGAGGCGTTTCTCCTTCTATGCCCCCACACGGGCCTTGCGTTCGGCTTCTCTGGGATTGGACCTAGTTCCCAGGTTTAGACTTCAGAGGATTGGAGGTTGCTCTCTGGTGGTCAGGGCCAGTAGGGCCTGGAATGCCCTCCCCCCCGATCTTCGTGTCACTCAGGAGCTTGCTGCTTTCAAAAGGAAGCTTAAAACATTTCTCTTTGTCTGATTTCCTCTGTCTGCCTCAAGTTTCACGCCGGGATACTTGTGAGTAGCCGAGCGTGCTACAAGTGGAATATAACATAACATAACATAACATTTCACTGTGAAAGAAAAAGCAGCAAAATCGCCTCCAGTCCAGCAGAAGGTATGTGGCCACGGCCGCAGAAACGGCAAGACGCAGCAAGACGTGAAAACGCTACTACTATCATTGCTGACTCTGTTCAGCCTTTTAACAAACAGTGGTGTGCCGTGGGGAAAAGGGGCGTGGGAGCACCTCACGGGCCCCTGCAAGTGGGGAGGGGGCGGAAACAAAACAAAAAGTATGCGGACAGCGGGAGGGGAGTCTGGTGAACATGGACAACGGGAGGTGGGTTACCTCATGGGTCGCTGCAAGTGGGTAGAGGGGCTTAGATCGAAGGAGGGTCTTCAGACAGACCTCATGGGCCAGGGGGCTGCGCTGGGTCCGTGCAGAGCCGAGCATCTGCATATGCATGTGTGTGGTGCCTTCAGTTCATTAATATTTCATTGTAATTCTCCCAATGAATGCATGGAATGCAGACAACACACGTCAGAAATAACATAAGGTGTATTTGTAAAAAGCGCACGTTCACCCGTAGGCATCTTGGCTCTATTTTTACCCAAATCAATGACACACATTTTATCGACCTTAGCAGAATGGAAGGCAGAGTGAAACCGCCAGGATTTGAACTTGTGCCCATGAGGTTGAACACTGGCCCATTAGTCCACTAAGCCACCAGAACCGGCGAGAGAGAGGCAATCTCGAATCACTGTTTCCGACTTGTGCATGCATTAGCTGGGAGAATTTGTGAGTTATATGTATGAACTCTAGAACCCCACTACCCAAGCACAAAAGAGGTGCGCATGATACAGCCCGTGGGTGGCCTTCAACTCTTGTCACCTTCTATGCGTGGTTTTACCCGGTGGGATGTCCAGGTACACAGTGACGTGCGTTCCCAGCTCAACCCCCACCCCTCCCCACTGAACACATATAGTATTTACATGTTTCCTGACTGCGACAACAGACTCGTTTTGAATTTGACTCAGAGCTCGCAAGTGGCCGAAACAAAAGCCGACATGTTGGTATCTAATAAAACACATATAAATGTAAGGCCTGATATATAATATTTTCAAAAGGAAAGTCTCAGATTTCTACTCATAGGTTTACACATACTTTTCACACACATTTCTGTTTTGCTGGGAATTCTGAAAGAGTTAGAGAAGTGCTCCTAGGCTGCCTCTGTTCCCTAGGAGGACTCACATCCGTATTTGAATAGATTTTCTGACACGGACAATTCAGCCATACAAGTGGATTTGTAAATAAGTCAATGCACTTAGAAGGGCAACATTTCAACATTCCCGAGTCTATGAACAGGATTTTTCCATTGAAAATACTGCTGTTTGCTTACTCAAGTTACATTTAAATGCACAACCAGCTTTGTGATTCTGGCACATCATTTTGGAAGATGTGGCCAAGTGGTAAGAGCTGCCTGAATCAGGTTCAAATCCCGGACTCAGCTCAACATCCTGTCATTAGGGCTAGATCACTTAATCTCCCCGTGCCTAAAAAGGCAATGTAGCCAGGCTCTGTTGTAAAATGCCCTAATGCCATGCGCCAGCTTTGCACTATCAAAAAAAAACCTAAATAAAGCTATCAAATCAGATCTATAGGGTCTCAGTTCAGAATGTGAAGTGCAGTTGAGTTTTTCATCTTGTATACAGGGCGTGCTACTTTCAGGAAGGAAGCAGTTGTAGAAGTAGTAGTGTGGGAACAGGAGCGAGAGGGCGCACATGCATTGTACAGCTAGTAGTTGGAGTGCTCCGAAATGGACTCTTACTTTGGGCGATGATAATACACTTTGCTTGAAGAAAGGAGAAAAACATCTCTCATATTCACCACAAGAAGGCTTGCAGGCATCCAGGTTGGGTCACCTTAACGAAGGAGCCTCTCACAGCTTTGTTACTGGCCACAGTCGCAGAGCTCCTGTTGTCTTTCCCTGAAATATCATCAGCTACCTTTTATCCGTCACGGCCCAGATATCCCATGTAGACCCCTAGCATGCTAACCAGCACGGATCGCCACCAAAAAAAACAAGAAAAAAATACACACGTATGTCTGTACTTTAGACTTACTGATCAGTCTAGAATATGTCTCAGCAGTTGACAAAGCCCACATGGACTTAAACTGTAAATTATATTCAAAAACTTACATCCGCAGCTCAAGGAGTAAGAAGTAGCCACCTAACCGGAAATGTAACCAGAACACAGTCGTCTTAATGCAGAATCACAAGACAAGGGAGGGCGAGGGTGAGATAGGCAGGGGAGCGAGAGTACAAACAAGCGCGCACAGCCATGCTAATTGGAAACAGATGGCCCCGCGAGCCGCTGCTCACTCCCGCAAGGTGGATGCCACCACAAGCACGAGTGCTTGAAAAGTGCAGACCGATTCCAAAAGCTCATCTCCTAGAGCAGCGCTGCGCTAAACTTGACCTAAAAAAAAAACAAGATAGATAGAGAGTTCAGTCGTGATTGTGAATCCTGGCTCAGTCCCAGAGAAAGTCTCAACTTGCTCACCTAGAAACGCTGGTATTCTCGCAATATTTGGAGCAGTATGGATTTCACCCCAAAGACTGTCACACGCAGAGGGGTGGTCGAGCTTGAACCTCTAGTGCAAACGTACTGGGGAAAATGCTCTGCTGTGGCAAACAAGACAATGTGAGGCTCTACAGTGTACTGAGGTGCTCGTTCCGTAACGTGGAGCCTTATTCTAAACTGCAGAAAGTGGGTGTAGAAGAAACCCACTCTGCACCGGATGTCCTGTAATCTTTCCCCACAGCTTACCAAAACTTCGCTGTACAACGCATTGTTCGGCGTTTTGAACGCAATTTGATTATGTGAGAGACCGTGCTTTGTACCCATACCACAGAACATGTACTCGAGAACTTTGTAGACAATATTCAGTGGTGTAACGCAAAATGATGGAGCTCCCATGCAGAATGTGATTAGGGGAATATGATGAAGACCAAGGGCATTGGGAATGAATAGGGGATGTCACAAGTTGGGTTCAGACTCCCACTATGGGTAAATCTCTCTGCCTCTTTCTTTCTCACTCGCTCTCAATGTCTCTCCCTCTGTCGCTCTTTTTCTCTTTCTCGGCATCTCTCTTGCTTTCTGTTGTATACTGCCCAGCTCTGCCAGGGCAAAGCAGCACACAGAGCAATTCTAACAGCAAAGAAAGCTCTACTTTGCTGTAGTCCTGGGGTGGGTCACATTTGTGATGGCACCCTATTATACATTTACTCTACCTTGTCTACACAGAGAGATAGACGCACACAAAAAACCCACAAACACACACAGACACTAAGTGAAGAAAAATATGTTCTGCACAATGACAGCAGAAAGCATAAAAACTTCTCTTACCGATGGAAACGGAAAACCTACTCCGCTCACCCTAGCCGAGGGATGTGCAAGGAGCTACTAGGAGCTGAGCTGATGCTTCAAAGTCAGTCAAATGGCATGTGTTGTGGCTTAAATTAACTTCAATAGGAGATCATTTCACCGCCATGTTAGTGCCAACACTTTCAGCAGAGCTGCCATAAGTTTAATGGGGCAGGACCAACATTATTCAACAAAAGCACTTCCATTGAGGCTGTACAAGTACTTGGCCCATATTATGGACAATAACAACACTTTTCAGCAGAGCAGGCATAGTTTATTCAGCCTGTCTCAACACTGACCTAAAGAACTCCGGTACATTGAGAGGATAGTACCAACAGAGCTGAACAGGACAGGGCAATGGCTCCTGAATTTGTGTTGCTGCTTCTGCACCAATGTGCAGTGCTAGTGTCCATCTATTAGAGTCTAAGTCCTAGATTTAGCATCCATGTTTCAGTGAATCCGTGTGAGTTCTCTAGTTTCCCCCTTCCCTGGTTAGTGTTGGAACATCAGTCTTGTTAGTAAAAAATGTTATCAAGCCAAATCTATTACAAAATACATCTTTACATTTTTCTTTCCATGAAGTATGATCAGAGACAGAACTCGTAAGGGAGACAGGGTGTTTGTGGCCGGGTTTGATGATCATGCCGAACTCTGCTTGATGCCACCAACCTAGTACATTAATACCTTTGTAGGCTACGTAAATTTTTCCATGAATGTTTTTTGTTTCGAAAGTAATGTTACCACAGAAATACCCTGCTAAATCAATTTTGCTACCTTCAAACGCTCTGGTAATAACGTTGGGAGGTAACAAAACTTTGTGTGCCCAGTTCTGCTTGTATTTGTCGATAGAAATAATGGTGATTCTTGCACCTGAATCAATGAGAGGAATGTCAACATTATCAATTGTTATCGGGACTAAAGGGTCAGTGATAGTCTTGTCCGAATGGATATTGTTAATGTCTACACAATCAACAGCTAACATTAACTCCTCAAGTTTCTTTTCTTCTAATACATGTTCACTATCAATAACATTGTCTTCAATATACCAAATAACTTTGTCTTGAATATATCGAACGCACTCCCGTTCGATATATTCAAGAGAATGTTATTGATAGTGAACATGTATTATTATGTAGTTGGAGTCCTAGTGCTGAAGTTTCTGCCCCGATGTCAGTATTCAAGTGTCAGTGTGGAAGTTACAAGCCTAGTCTCAGTTTTAGTGTCCCTATAAACGAAAAGCGCGACTCGCCAAACTTTATTTTTTCAATATTTTATGCTTTGAAAAAGAGAGTTTGGCGAGCCGCGCTTTTCATTAGACTGGGGCGAGGCGGGGCTTGCAGACTGCCCAACAGAGTTTGTCGAGCAGCGCTGAATACAACAAAGGCGTAACTCGCCAAACTCTTTTTTTTTCAATATTTTATGCTTTTAGTAAGTAGCGCAGCAGGACGCCTGTGCTGCCCTGCTTATTAAAAGCATAAAATATTATAAAAATGGAATTTGGCGAGTTGTGCCTTTCGTTGGGAGTGGGGCAATGCTTACTGCCACTCTCTTCTGCGTGGTTGGTAAACTGTGTGTTTTGTATTGTGGCCATTGTGGGAAGAGATGTGTTCTATGAAGTTAGGAGTTATGTCTATTCAAGTATTCTGTGGCAGAGTTGTGGCTGTGTTTATACATGGCAGGAAGGTGTGGGAGAGAATCGAATTCTCACGTACCATCATTTTTTCTTATCTTGACTATTGTATTGCAATGTTTATACCCCTATGCGGGGTGCTAATGCACTTGCCTGGAAATTACTAATTTTATTTAGTGTGCTGGTTAGGTGCGGTCATTTTAGCCTACTACTAGTGAAGCAAGAGTAGACGTTCTAGCACCCAGGATAACCTGCTGCCTGGCTAAATACTTAAAAAGGTTCTAAAGGCAAGACCTATTGGCTATGCCAATGCTTGTTTTTTAAAGTAGGTAAAACTACGAATATTCCAATGCTTAAGATTTCAATTACACTTTATGTTGTAATTTCCACAAAAACAATGACGGTTTAACATGAATTTAGTGATAACATCTGCAATCATGAATATAACAGAATATGATGGAATATAGCACTGACCACGTAACTATGCATACCTTTTGACTTTATCGTAGTTCTCTTGTTTGTAGTCACCTCGTTTAATTAACTGCTTTGTGTCTGCTAATTCCAATGTTAATCGCTGACATCTAATTTCAAGGTCTGAACGGCTTTTTCTTTCATCTTCATAACCCTAAAGCAAAATTCACTTGTTAACAATGTTTTCAAAGAAAAAACAATACTTTAGATAAGCAACACTGTAGCTGCTATGTTTCTCAGCTTTAAACTAAATAGCAATGATCTAAACTAGTGGTTCTAAACCTGTGGTTCGAGGACCCCTGGAAGTCTGCTAAGACTACTCAGGGGATCCATGACTGCTTAGACAATTAAATAATATTAACAAATTAGCAAAGTGTAGATAAATAACCAAAATCGAAAACTGACATTTTTGTAAACATTCTGTAAATGTGAAGAAATTTGAAACTGAACGATAAAAATGAAGTTTGTATCCTCAAATTGAGCCGTGGGCATCAAACTGAACATAGTATGGACAATTGGTTACCTTAATTGAATTTAGAAAAACTCAAACGTTCCCGTTAAAATTATTTTGATATTAGTTTGTGAATTAAAAAATATATTTAATCATTTGTGTATTGTGTTTTAGTTCAGTCAATCTCCAGCTTCCAATAATGACCCAGGGAAGGTCCCTGGAACCCAATAATTATTAACCTGGGGTTCCCAGGTTCCAGTATTAAGTGGGGGTCCACAGAAGTCAAAATGTTAAGAATCACCGATATAAAAACATTCCATGCCGTGTTACTCTTGCTACCACCTCCTTTCTGCTGGTAACAGAAACATTTTCGGAGATCTGGCAAGATCCAATGGAGCAGTCTAACATTACTGTATCGTAGTAAAGTTCAAGGTAAAATTAAGAAAACAATTCTGTTGATGTGGTGTGGAGAAGGGTTCCCTGTGGACTACCCACACTAGCTGCAAAATTGCCCCGTGCACTGCAAAGGCAGCCTTGTCCAGCAGTCAGTCTCTCATTAGAAGAGCAGCAAACTTAAGCGAAACCACAAGTCTTCTCCAGTAATTTCGGTCTTCTTCAGAAGAGTAGAAATAGGACTGACGGTTTGTAGAAACCCAACCCTTTTTCCTGCAGTGGGCCTAACTCATGACAGGTTTCTCACAGCGGTGCATCAGTCAGTGCTGACAGCAGCATCAATCGAGCTTCAGATGTGAGAAAAAGGAACCTTTTCTGTGCTGACAAAAGGGTCAAACAATCAGCACTCACTACAAACAATAAATTGAGCCTTCTTTAGAAACTGTCCAGACAAAATATTTGGAAAGGTCGGGACACACACACACACACGAAAACCATATGTGTGTCTCAGCAACTTGGCAATACAGTAGAAGGACAGTTCTGATCAGATGAGCTAATCTGACGTGGATGTGGAAAAAACTGATTTCAAGATGCGAACATACAGGTTTCTTCTGGTCACTAGGACGTATACCTGGTACTGGTCTGCACGATACAAAAGACAATAAAAACAATGAAAAAATGACTGCTTAAACCCATTTTATACTAGTGTAAAGCATTTGCTAGGTTTTCTTCTACTTTAACTTCAATGAGCACATTCTGTTCCCCGGCACAGCGTGTTAGGGTGCAACTGAGCTTTCCGGGTGTCCCACTATTTCAGAAACATACTTTGATAATAAAGGAAACACAAACTGTAACAAGAGTTTGGTTTTACAAGAATTCAATCAGTTTAGGGGGCGTACAAACCTCCATCAGACTCTTGAGTTGACGTTTACAATCACTTAATTCTTCTGACAGGGTGTTGTTTTTCAACTTAAGGTCATGAAGTTGATTTCGTAACGGGTGCACCGCTTCAAAGAATCGAATCTACAATAAGGAATATAGAATTTGGTTAAATTAAAGAAGTAACGTCGAGTACATTCAATAACTATTCAGAACTAGGGTGACCAACTGGCATGGGTGCAAATTCAGGACAGTGAGTGTAAAAATTCAGGACAGAGGGTCAAAATTCAGGACAAAAATTCAGGACAGGCGGTCAAAATTCAGGACAAAAGCTATGTTTTACAGACACATCAGAGGAGGTTGCGCAATAGTATATAAATAAGTAAATAGACAACCACTTAAGTACAGGTGAAAATAAGTTTATATTAGGTTGAGACAATTGGTTTTTCAGTATGCGTGCAGCTTTAAGCAAATGTGCAGGTCTTTTTGTGCTAACAAAACCTCCCCCATCTTTCCAGCTCCCAGAGAAAACGCCTGATGCCCGGTCCGGCCAGTCTGGCCTTGCTACCACCCTCCAATGGCGCCCCTCATCTTCACATAGACCCTCTCTCGTGTGTATTTAATTTCTTCTATAGTGCTACTCATCCCAAGAATATGGCGCAGAGTGTTGGAGTGCATTACAACACACATATTTTATAGAGACAATCACTCATATAAATGTGAAAGTCAATGTATAGGAAATGTTGCTTAAGATAATGGGGCTTACAATGTGTAATCATACTTTCATCCATCATTCAGTCTTTCACCATTCATTCCGTCCTTCCATCTGTGTGCCCATCCATGTCCATATTCAACCATTTACAAACCTATCCATCACTTATCGTTCCATCCATCATTTCACTCAACTATCCCTCCATCCACCCTTTTACTCATCTATCCATTATCTATCCATCTACCCGGTCACCCTATCCATCCGTACACTCATCCAACCACTCTTCCACCCATCCATCCATTCACTCATCCATCCAGCTATTTACCTATCCAGCCATCCTTTCACTTATTCATGCACCTAGTCACTCATCCTTCCACCCATTCACCCGTTCATTCATCCATTTACCCATCCTCCCTTTCTCTCTCAATTCCCCTTTCACTTAGCCATCCATCCTTCAATCCACCCACCCATCCACTCATCCACTCATGAATCCATCCATTGAACCTACCACTCATCCATCCTTTCACTCATCCATCCACCCTTTCACTCCTTCACTCATCTATCCATCCTTTTGTCCATCTACCCGCCCTTTCACTCACTCATCCAGCCTTACATCCACCCTTTCACTCATCCGTCCATCCATTCACCCTTTCACTTATCAATTCATCAATCGTTTCACTCATCAATCCACCCATTCACTCGCCCATCATCCACCCTTTCACTCATCCATCCATCCATCATTTCACTCATCCATCCAACGATCCATCCACCCATCCCTTTTCTTACATACTCACCCATCTTTTCACATTAATTATGAGTTGAGCCTGTCTGCAGAGTTGCAGACAGAAGCGACCAATCAAGAACTCCACCCTCGCTGCAGTTCGTAAAGCAAGGGGTGGGGCAGGGTTCACTATGCCCCTGCACATAGGCAATCTGAAAAAGTGAGAGGCATGAGTCATGCATGATGCACAGTGCCTGGACGTGGGGCGGCTGTGACATGGTGTTGTTTCCAGAGCTTTAAGTGGGATGAAAAACTAGGGGCATCTCTAAAAGGGTGTTCGAAGTAATTAAGGGCGTGGCTTAAAACACATAAGCTAAAAATCTTTGCTTAGCATAGTGCACCGCCCGACTGGTATTTTTTGTTGCTTCTGTCATTGCATCCAGATATAGAATACAAGTAACGTTACAACTAGAACAAGTAACGTTACACCTGCAACGAGCCAGAACTATTGGCTTTGTTAAGGGTTGTTAGTTGAATAAAATAAAGAAGCAGCAACCATGGCTTCCTTGAATATAATATTGAAAATACGTCAGTTCTAAACCGATGAGACTCTGAGAGAACTATAATCCTTTCCTTTGAACTTCTTTCACTGCCTTCCTTTGGTTAACTGGATTCTCACCTAGCAGCAGCATGGGCGTTTTTGCACTCCCATGTGACAGAATGCCCTGCCCTGGACCGAGGCTGGAGGAGGCCACCACATGCTGTGCCAGCCTAGACTGACCCATTGTCACTGTATGAGGCAATCAGCCCCACACAGAATGACAATGGGCGGGGTGGGGCTGTTCTTGAGCACACAGGAGTGCGAGGCGGGCCCTATCAGCGAGCTGAGGCCTTTCGCAGGGGGAACAGCTCTGTTCCCTGACAGGCCCAAAATTACCGACAAAAGGCGTCCGTAAAACGGATCCTCATGGACAACGGACGTGAGGTCCAATTTACGGACGGTCCGTGAAATTTACGGACGGTCACCCTATTCTGAACGATCTTTCAGTTTCAGCTAAAACGTTTTCCGAAGCTCTCCAATTTGAGCCAGATTTAAGGAGCATTTGTAGATTTAATATTTCGGAAACTAAAGAGCACACCTTCCTCGGGTACAATTATTAAATCAATTACCATTTTAAAAACATATTTAATTGAAATACTGCCAGCACTTAATTTGAGACGGTGCTTTCTCGTGCTGAGCACCCGCACTTAATTGGTTTCCGGTGCTCGGCACCGGCACCTAATTGTCAACACCACACTTAGGACAGTCTGCCACATGGTGGCGCTGCTCATGTCATTTAGAGATGAGCAGTATAGCAGTTGTTAAGGAAAACAATATTTATTTAAAAAAATTGCTAATACCTGCGTCCCCAGCCATTCCTTTTGCTTTGGGGACCTGGAATCATCTGAACTGTCCATTTACATGCAATAGAGATGGTTAGTAGTTGTTTTGGCAGCAATGACAAGAGGGATGTGTGGTGCAAGCTGCAGTGGCCTCTTGGTCAGAGCTCTGGCACTTAATATTTTACAAATTAAGCACTGAATACTGCTCTGCTCATAGAATCAATAATTTCTTGTTATGCAGGGTACTTGCACTTTAAGGTCTGCTGTGAATGTTTGCACGAGGGTTTTAATCTGAGCTTCTGCAGCAGACCCCATGGGGACAGTGAAGTTCTAAGGTTAAAGGCGATGCCTCTTCATTGATGCCCTTGATTCAAGACTCTTCTTCACTAGGACTGTTCTCGGAGACTTACTTACGCGCCTCCGTGGCATTGACATTTCTTCTGGCTTCCAGAGTTACACAAACCGCCGCCCCCATTTGGACTGGTTAGGGCACACGGTCTACATGTAAGTTGCTTTAAGGTGTTCCAAGACTCCAGTGCTCCGTTTTCTCAATGGCTACTTAACCTGTAAATCTGATCACAGCCTACATTATTACCAATGGTACTCCAAGTCCATTTAAATGAACCTACTGTTCGTGCATTGTGCCATCAGACCTTGCACTATGGTTGTAAATACCCACTATATGTGTAACCTGAATTTTCTGTCTGGGTGCAGTGACAGACAGGTACCTCTGCCCTACATCCCACACATCACCATAGCTCTTAAAGTGTTTCCTAAAATACTAATACCTGCAGAAAATCAAGATTGAACCAAAGTAACATTTAAACAACATAAGGTACCTTCAATCTTTTCTAAGGAGACCCCCACCAACAGCACCAGCCACCACGTCCTGCCTATCTTTCCACCCCCGAGCCCCTTTATGTATCATGCAACTCTAAAATCCTGAATCATTAAAAAAAGCTAACCATCTCTGCACTCCTCATTCCATAACAATGCTGATCGGGCTAGCTCCTTGTTAAACAGTAATAATATTAGGACTCCGGTTTTTTAAGATAACCTGAAAATATTTAACATATTGGCCAATTCCGTACCTTTCCAGTAATCCTTTCATAAACCCTTCGTTTTGCACCCTTCCTCTTCTACATAATAATTTTCTACAGCTCTCCTAATCTCAATAACTCAATCTACTCGCACTCAACACTTTACCACCACCTCTTAGGATATGACCGCTGCAGCAACTACCGTCACTAGCAACATTATCCCCAATGCTCTAACCACTACTTCTATTACCTCCTTGTCCTCCTCCTGTCAGTCACAAAGTCATCTTTCAGATGCAAAACCCATCATTCTACCTTGCTACCTCCAGTCACCACTACAGTTTGACAATTTAGCTCAACCAGCTCCTCTCAGACATGCTCCTACTGCACACTTTCCACCCCCCCCCCAATGGGATCAGAGCAAGTGCTCCGCATCTTCTACAGAAATCCAGGCAACAAGGTGCCCAGATAAGATGAAACTGTCCACTGAGCTGGTTTAGCCATGTAAACCTCAGACACAGACAACAATAATCTGCATTCATCTATGACTAGGCGCCAAACATCATGGACCCATCATATGACAGTTGCTGGCATTGTGCTCTGTGCCTAGAAGATAGCAAGATCCATCTCCTTCCAGAGCTCTGATCTCTCCTCTAATCTTTATGTCAAGACACAGGATTGACTTCAATAACACCCAGTCAAGGAGCTATAGCCTTTACCTTCACAGCATACACTTATTCTCAGCAATCTTATTTCGATTTGTCTCAGCTTACAGACATTCAAACCCTTAATTCAGCGAGGAGATTTGAGCATAACATCAAACGGATCTCACTGGACTCCATTCACACTCTTAGCTTCAGAGTTGAGGACTATTCACTGTGATATCTTATGTATAACTTGAGGTCAGCTGTCAAATATAAGAGACTGGAAGCCATGTAACTTGGATATTTTGACCCTTACACAAACCTGTAGAACTCATAAAGCAATATGGATTTCCTCCTTCCACAACTACTCCGTCATCTGCTTGGACTATTAAGAAAGAAATGTTAGTTGGGTGGCAGTGACCCACAAAGACGCCCTGCAATTCAAGCACACTATTACTGAATTGTAGTTCAATTTCCTGTTTGTGTTGGTACAGCTAAAATCTGACCCTTAGAGTTAATGCCACCTACCAACCCCTTGGTGACAACTCCACAATAGTCAAGGAGTGAATTGAGCATATTACCTCCAAGTTTATTCTATCTACCAAAACCATATTTTTCTACGACCTCAACATTATATTTTGATGACCATAGAGTCACTGCTTTATCCCTTTCCAGCAAAATGATGACCTGGCTCCAAACCAACTTATGATAAGGGCTTCCTTCTGGAGCTCATCATCTCTGCAAAGTTCAGTACCTGTGCTAAGGATCCCATACCACTGGATGGATCAGAGCACTTGCTGATTTCCTTCCTATTCTACTTCTCAAAATCATGGCTAACATAGCAAACAAGAGGCTCAGTATGGCCTTACCCTAGCCCCAGCCAGGCTCTCAGGCTCCAAACTCTGCAGACAGTTCAGCAACAAGAGGTCTACACAGTTCCAAGTTCAAAAGCAGATCAGAGGGATGCACGGCAGTTTATATATGAAAAGGTGGGCAGTTGGAGGCAGACCAATGGCTCACTAGTACTAATACATCTTTTCAATCTAAAGGTGCCAGCTCTTCTGTGAGAAGCACTCATCATCCCTCTTTCTAGTACTGTTCGTAGATTATGACAAATGTTACAGGACATATTCAGGTAACCCTAAACTGCGTCGCCAACCTTCCCTGTTGAAATATAGGAAGCAGCGTAAGTTTGGCTGTTTACCGAAGCCGTGGAATAAGTTGCTGTTAGAGCTAGTTGCGCTTTTAGCGACCGGTCAGCTCTGTTGTCCTTCCTTTAGTGCTAAGACACCTTAGGGTAATTATGTGCTTTATAAAACTATTTCATTTAATTCATAAACTAAGCACATGGCTACATGTCAATGTTTGCAAACATTTCCATTAATATAATAAAATGTACATGAAAGAAGGGATTCCAATGTGTAGCCTCTGGACTTGAATTTACACAGGCAGGCTTGAAGGCAGCTCTCAGCAGGGCAACTGGGCACCACAAATGCTACAAATCTCCTGCTGCAGCAAGGGCTCTATCGAAGAGTGATACCCCCATTAGGACAAAGAACAGGAGAGCAATGGGTGTCTCCCTTTACATGAATCACCCAGAGGATGACTAAGGCACCTAACAGCTCGAGGGGTGTCCTTTGGGAATATGGGCTACTTGAACTGTTGCTAAGAAGAAAAAACAATTGCGAACTTCTGGAGACAAAGGATAAAAAACAGCAGGAAAGCCAGCTGAAGGGGTTGGCCAGGGGTTTTCTCCCTCACAACACAGCTCTTCTTTACCTCGGATAAAATTCACAGTGGATGGCTTAAGATAACTAGAGTTTCTGTTCATCTCTACGCCAAATTCCATTTGGAAAACAAGTTCATCATCAGAGGAGTGTCATGGCTTGGAGCCACATGAAGGAGGCTGCATATTCGCCGAGCGCCCTCGCCCGAAACCTGCAGCTGCAATTATCCTGCTCCCCTGGGGTCCCGGTGAGGCAAATACAGTGGCAGAGAACCTGGGGGACTATTAGTAGCCTGTGGTGTCGGCGGTGGTGGCCGAGCTCTGAGGAACCAACCGTGTGGTAGAGAAGCAGCACAGCAAGATGGCAATGTCCACGCTGTGACTATAGGGAAGCCACGTCAGGAGACGCTGATAAAACAGCGAAGATCCTGGGGCAGCACGGAGGCCAGCGACACAGTGCCCAATTGGTCTGCCCCACCAAAGTGAGCAGAACTGACATTGGGCTGGGGTGGAGTGGAGAGACATTGCAACGTGGTGAGCAGCAGCCAGGAGACAGAAAGAACCCGCAACAGTGATACCCTGTCAGCCTCCCGTCGACCCTAGGTCCAATTTACTGCCATTAGAAGAAAGAAGGGAGAACTGGAAGACACAGATAATAGGTAGGCTGTGCATGGCGGCAATGTTGGGGAGGACAGACTATGTTTGAGACTGATAAACAGGGGTGACATGAGACCCTCAAAAACAAAAAAGAGGGTGGGGAGAGACAAACAACAATAAGAGAGGAGAGTACCCCTGCCACACTGGACCAATGCAGATGAGATTTGCAGAGGGGCACTGGAGCAACCGGACCACCCAGCTCGTCATGAAAACGTTAGCGACTTACCTAAGGCTGCAGATTCAGAGAGAAACTGTGCCTGGGGCTGGCAGATGGAAGCGTAGGGATTGTCACAAACCCCCTGGTTTAGGAACACCACAGAGGCCAGAAGTGTGGCTACCAAAGACTGGATGGGACTCCCAAGGTGTGTGGTGGGATGGCATGGTCACCAACCCTCAGAGGAAATGACTGCGCCTGTCAGTGGCAACCCCCTGACAGCATGCAACACAGTAGATGACACGAGAACGAAGGGTGGGGAAGAAAACAGAGCGAACTCCCAGGATTGGAGGCATCAAACCGCCAATAGGCGTATAGAAAAAAAAAAAACACAATGGTCCAACCAAAGTCACCCAAACAGTCACACACTGAGGATGACCGCCGACAAGTGGAGACCAGAGAAGGGAAGAGGATAATGGGAGATGGCCAAGGATTAGAGAGACACACCCAGCGATCATACTGGCAGCCATCAAAGAAACTAAAACTGCCCTCAAATTGAAAATAGATATGGTGGCGCAGGAAGTGAACACCTTGAGAGGCGTCAAATGAA
The DNA here is from genome assembly GCF_964204655.1 of Triturus cristatus. Classification (NCBI taxonomy): domain Eukaryota; kingdom Metazoa; phylum Chordata; class Amphibia; order Caudata; family Salamandridae; genus Triturus; species Triturus cristatus. Next base: position 584,243,385 of record NC_140591.1, on the reverse strand, counting down.
AATTAGCACACAGGGTCTCAAACAAGCAGATCAACGTAGCACACATAAAACCGGGATAAGGTAAACAAAGCAGAAGGAAGATTCTGCCGCAATAATTTCCAAATAGCAGGCATCCCAGAAAAGACGGAAGGCCCTAGAGTGTGGAACTGTTCCTTGAAGATTGACTCTCCTGGATGGTGCTTGGGGGCAAAACCTTTAAATAGTTTACTGTAAAGGGAGCTCAGAGTCCACAGGCAGCTGCCTATACATGGGGTGCCACCGTGTCTAGTAGTTGCCAGGCTGCTCAACTTCTGGGATCAAGATGCCATCCGATAAAGGGCAAGGACGGAAGGATCTTGGTAAATCGCAGGAAAAACTGTCCACCTGTACATAGTTTACACAACAACAGTTCCACGCCAAAGAGAAAGCTTTTTAAAGTCAAGCAGCCACTCCAGACACTGGATCTTAGATATGCACTATTTTTACTGGCAAACTCTGAATAATCCACCAAGGAGTCTCATACTTCTTCACATTGGCAGCACAGGTATGGGAATGGCTGGAGAGCCACGACTACCCTCTACCCGATGATGGAGAGGTGAGCCAGCAGTCCAAATGGCAGGAACGTTTGGAGATGCCGCAGGGCATGGAGCTGAAAATAGACAATGCCCACAAAAACCCAGGAAGAATCGCAAAAGTGGTAGCAGACATATGGTGAATATGCAGCCTGGACACAGATGGGAACCTCTACTAAAAGAGAATGGAAGGGGTCGGATGAAGGAGAATTGGAGCAGGTGGAAGACAGGGAGAATTCAGGACTAAAGGTGGTTACCCCGATGATGTTGGAAGATATAATTTTGAGGTGCCCAAAACAGATGACTAAGGAAACAACCGGGGGAGTCCCACATGGCTGACACTGCGGATGAACGACAGCACACACTACTCACGGGTGATTCCCCCTACAAAACTCAGCATGCCACATCAAGGCACAATGCATATGCACCAATAGTTTGACTTACGGGACAATGGACATACCATGCATTGGGGAGGAACCCAGTTCAAAGACTGTCGCATGGTAAGGTATGGTGGGGCGGGTTTGGGAGCAGTTAACAGGTATGCGACGATGCAGGGACACAATGATCAGAAGAAAACAATGTACCACTGAGAGGGTCACAAGACGTGTAGCCGAACAACACCAAACTTAACATAGCACACACACTGAAATTACTAACCTGGAAGGTTAGCAGGCTTGGGAACCCCATTAAAAGAGGACAAGTCGCGCAAGTACTGGCAAGGTATGCCACAGATGTGGAATTCCTCCAGGAGACACACACAAGGGGCACCAATGCAATTACCTGGGGCACAGGAAATAAACAGTGGTCAGTCACTCAGGCTATACCACTGGGTGGAGACAAGAAGTCACTGGCCTTCCATGTGACACAGACCTAGATGGATGACTTTGGGAGATATACTGTTGCACTGAGAGAATGAGAAGGGGAGACGCCGGCTCGGGTCAATGTGTATGACCCAACAATACTTATGGACTAAGCTACAGCCATCACAGTCCTAGGGGGGAGATTTCAACATGGCACTGCACACACAACTTGACAGAACATCCACAAACAGACACCCTATCAGCAGCAGCGAAACAGTCGAGCTTTGTCAGGCAATGTGTATGGAGGATTTCTGGAGAACCCTGAATGGGAAGTGCAAAGCCTCCTACTATAATTCAGGCGTGCATAACATGCACTCTCACATAGATTATTTCTTCGACCCACTTACAACATTAGATAGACTCAGAGAAACTGAATACAAGGCAAGGGGTAAATCAGATCATTACCCATTAAGCTTTACACTTACCACAAACAAGGTGAAGGGACGAGGAAAGTGGAGAACGGCAGTTTGAAGATTGACAAACAGTTAGGATCCAGAGCGTTTGGATGAAGCCACACAGCTTTATATTAAAGAAAAGGAAAAAGATGCTGAAACACTACGAGAACCATATAAGGCCTTGATAAGGGGCATTATAACCTTGGGAGAGGTGGCAGACAAAAGACAAAGGCAACAACGGTGCCTTGACCTGGAAAGGGAGATAATGAAGCTAGAAAAGGATTATACACTAACCCCTTCAGACGCTACACAAACATCCATCACTCTTAAAACAGAGGAGTAGAGGATGCTAACCATGGAGAATGCTAAATTACCTACAAGGCACAATAGAAAGGGATATATGAAGCAGGAGACAAGGATGGGAAGCTTTTGGTGTGCCTCTTTGGTTGAGAACAGGAGAGGAACTATATTATGAAGATTGTCGCACCAAATGGTACAACAGTTAAAGAAAGCATAGAAAAAGAAGCCATACTTGCTGATTATATGCAGAAACTTTGCTCTACATATACCTCACCGCACATGGCAGATCTGTGGCCTTTTGTCCAGGATGGCCCCTGCATGTTGCTTGGGGGAGAAAGAGCCCAAACACTAGAAGACAACAATACACAAGAGGAAGTGCACATCGCACTCAAGCAGCTCCAGTCTGGGAAAACACCGGACCCAATTCGGCTCCTGGTGGAGATTTTCAAACAAATGGCCCATAGGATAACAGAGCCATTACATAGAATGCACATGGAAGCATACCACAAGGGATGACTCTCCCAGGACTTATGAACTGCAATAATAGTGATGATACCTAAGACAGGCAAACCACCAAATAAATTGGACTCTTATCGCCCAATATCCTTACTCAATGTAGATACCAAAGTACTGGCAAGGGTGTTTGTGTTTGGCAATCCGATTACGGGGAGTAACATCAGACCTGGTACACCCAGACCAGTAATAGCTTTATACCACGCAGATCTACAACATTGAACCTCCAGTGCCTTCATAATAATATTGCAGCTGCAGAGGGTCTTGAGATAACTTTAGCGATGGCCTCACTAGACGCACACTAAGCTTTCTACTCTATATATAGGCCCTTTCTGTTTGAAATGAAGGGAAAGCAAGGCTTAAGACCCACATTCATAAAGTGGGCAAAACCGCTCTACACTAATCCTATAGCCCAACTCAAAATTAAGGAACCCTCTCTAGGGACATCCCAATTTAGAGGGGCACCAGACATGGCCGCCACCAATTCTGTTTGCATTGGTGATAGAAGCCCTGGTGGAATGGATAAAAGTGAATGCCCTAATATGGGCAAGCGTCTGGTAAGAGCTAATATCCCTGTATGCAGATGACGTACTTCTATATTTGGCAGAACTGGAAAGGTCCCTGAATGGATTAGGAGTGATATCTGAGGTGTATGGCACATTCTCAGGACTGAAAAAAAATTGGGAGAAATCCCTAATATTCCCTGTGGGCAACTGAGCAGCCTTTGCTGCTGAAGAGAGACCCACATCACTTTACATATTTAGAGTTCTGCATGTCAAAAAGCGAGCAAACACATTGGTTGGAAAAGGACTTACACTTAAACACAGATTGAATATTTCCTTATAGTCCAGCACGTGCACGAAAAAGGGTAAGCTGTTATGGGAGGAAGAGTGCAGTTGAATGGAAGTGATAAGAGTTGGAAAGGGAAGCTATGTGGAAGAATGGGTGACTCCATTTAACACCTTACATTTAAACAACTTTTGGATTTGACACCGTTTTATTGTGTTATGTTGGGCAATTCATTATTAACCTGTGCTTCAGTTCCATATATAATGTAGTTTCTAAATTTGCCTTTGAAAGTATAAACAATGTCTGAGTGTTCTTAAACAAATTACACACCCTCCATTTGCTATAGTTCCCTTACCTGCCCAACTTGAATGAGCTTTAAAACAAGTTAAAAAGAAAGAGGGAAAATATATTTTAAATCAAAAAAGAGATCTGGGCTCTAATCTTGGCTTTCATCCTTAATAAAAATCAGTCATCCTTGGACAAATCACTCGCTGTAAGGCGTCCCAGATTTAGTATATTTCGCAACTGTAACACAAACAGGTGGTCTTCAAATACTACGGCCAACATAAAATAAAACGAACAGGGACTTGTAATTACATGGATTTAAGAGGAGGCAAAAAAGAGCATGCAACAAATATGCTTGTTCTTTCAAAAGGACGTTCCTAACTTTGAGGCACATAACTTGTCGTTTCATTACACGTCACTTATATTTCATTTTCCTCAAACAAGGTTAATGGGCAGCAACAGACAGACTCAATGTTTGGAATTTATGAGTTGAATAGTCGGTCTCCATAAATCTGTCAATGTTTAAGAAGGAAGGAAGACAAATGCAAAGTGAAAGAAGAACAGTAGTCGATGAAATTGAACCGACTTGGCATAAAATTACAGAGCAGACTCTTTGGAGTTCCCCCTCTATTGCACAAAGCCAACATTTAAGGGTACAATGGAACCAGATGTAAATGTCACCAACAACTGGCTAGCTAATACCCTTGATGAAATAGCTCCTTGCAAGAAGGGATCTCTACTCCCAGCAGCTTTCAAAATGCTAGAACAGCTGTTAAATACTCCAGTGCATCAATTCCTTCAATCAAATACTCTACCTTAGAGTATCCAATCATGCTTCTATTGGTTTCGGCACTCGTGGAAGTAGCTGAATATATCAATTTGGATCAAGGTGTCTCTACAGTAATGTCCTGTTGGATGTGTCAGCAGCATTCAATAACGTCACTTTCCATCCTACTTGAATGGTTAGGCAGCATGTGGGTCCAAGGCCTAGACCTAGCCCTACCCTGGCTGGGTTCTGTCCGATAGGAAAGACTGCAGACTGTCTAATTACATCCATTTTCCTCAGACCCCAAGCCACGGTTGTGCTCAGAGTCCCACGTTATTCCACATCTATAGGTCTCCTCTGGAAAAGCTGGCTAAAACCTGTGGTCTCCTATGCTGATACTACATAGCTCATTGTGTCTTTTCAGGAGATTAATGATGGGATCTTGGGTACTTTCAAAGGTTACAAATCCTCAAATGTTATTTTTCATTGGTAACACCTCCCCCCGATTGTGCAGTTGGTGATCATCAGAACTGGGAAAGCCTCAAAAGCCCTACCCACATCACCAGGAATCTGGGGTTTAAATTCGATACAGATTTCGGTAGCGACGTCTTGTTTTGCAATAATTCGGTCTATAAAAAAAATAATCCTGCATTTGGTTCGAGATCAGATTAGGAGGGAATAGTGCATATCAAGACTGGACTATGCTAACTCTTTATTCATAGGCTTATAGGCATACATGTTACAAAAGCTACTACTAGTCAAGAATGCATCGGCTAGATTGAGCCCTAAAATCCCTAATTAACAATTATTCGTCCCCACTTGAAAAGGGTTCACTGACTGCCAGTGGAAAAACAAATTCATGTCAAATCTCTAGTGGTCAACTATACATCATTTTATCAGAAAGGCCTCTAGTATGCGTCACACAGGCTCATATCATATCAGCCGGCAGGCTCACTTCGATCTGCCAACCTTTATCTTATGTATGTGCATAATGTGAGCAGAGCCAAAAGAGGAGGGCAGCTCTCATTTTTAGCAGCAAAACTCTGGAACGAATTACTCATTGCACCTTACTCATTAATAATCTCTTGAGTGATTGCTTGCACTGCACCTCACTAAAGCACCGGGATGCCTCTTCAGGGGCAACTGTTGCACTATATGAATATATAATTCCTTCCTTCCTTCATTAATTCATGTATTTACCTTGACTCCTATAACTTTGTAAGTACATATTGAACCTTAGGGATAATGAGGAAATTGTGGCACTCCTGAAGCCTGACTTAGGGAGAAGTTCCAGTGTAGGGCCCACAACCTACACTATTATCATCAAAAGATCTGAACAGGAAAATTAGTAATAGAAACGAAAGTTGTGTCTCATTAAAAGGACTAGCGAACTATAAATGAAAATGAAACATATCCAGTGTTTCACTTTAAACATAGTTGCAAATTAATTGCAAGAAAGACTCTAAATCTTGCATTATAACCATCAGAGACAGCTGAAAGGTAACATTTACTAGCATATGAGAAATAGAGGATGGTCAATTCTCATTTCGTCAATAGAAGAAATTGATATATGGAAGAAGCCTTATTACACTGCATGGTCGGTGATGTAACATTACAGAAACCACTATGCAGTAGACCCTGAGGAAAAGTATAGAGCTGACATAACATCCGAGAACTCTGTTGAAATGCTGTATTGCATGCCTTGGTGTACGATTCACAGACCGGGTCATCAGACTGTAAAGAGTCTGCCTCACTTCTGAAGTGTAACACGTCTGAAGGAATTGCAGTATGAGTTGGAAAGGTGTGCACATATCACTTGTGCAAAGGTGAAGTGGCACAATCTGTTGCTGACGTATTTTGAAGTTCTCTGCTGAAGGCATTGCTGTGTCAGGCACAGATATTTGAAGGGTGACAATGGGGCTAATAGAGAAGATACCCCGGCAGTCCAATGTTGAGCGAGTTGGCGTACTTTAGACATGTCTTTACAGGAGAACTACTGATAAGTCCTTTGAAGGGATGTGTGAGCAGATGAAGGAAAGGTTTTAAGTTCTGGACATCAAAACTATATTTTAAGAAATGGGTGACACCTCTGCTTTTCAACCTGATGGTGGGGGTAGCTGATGAGCCTGGGGCGAAGGAGAGAGCTTGCTTCAAAGCTAGTTAAGGGCCATTGCCAAACTCTTAATGGATAGTAGAAGATCTACCCTTATGCCCTACTCACCCCTCAAGTAACTTTAATCTACTACGGATCACAAAGTTCCTGACTGAAGATGAAGTTTGTTACTCACAGTCTAATGACTCAAATTAAAAGACGGTTCCCATAGAAAACTCTGGTCTCATAAAAAAAATAATGAAATATCGCAAAGATAGGCATATTTATTTCAAGTAACAGCCCTGCAACATTCTCGTCAACCTTCAAGTCCAGAGCTCATCAATCACCCCTTGAGCAATTCAAAAATGAAACTGAACACACTTTAAAAAAGTACACAAGCGTCCTGCAGCTTTTTTTCTGTCCCTGAAAGACCTATGATATTTGTATTCTTTTGTTTTACTTACCGGAGGTATGTAAAACCCAAGATCACAGTTCTGACAAATGCTGGAGCCGTTTATGAGGAAGAATTGTAGGGCAATAACTCTGCCTTTAGCTGACAGGAGGTTTTTATCTTCTGTGCAAAAAAAAAATGCAATACAAACGTGCAGAATTTCATTTATATGTATACACATCTTCATTATGAATCTGGGAAGAATTAGCCGTGGGGATTTTCACTGGTGTTAGGCTAAAGAAAAATACGTAATTGTATTTCTTTTACTCGGGTCAGTTTATTCCCGCAGTGGGACATGATGTTTAATCTTGTATACACTTTATTTTCAGGAGAAATGTGGGCGCAGTCATCCTAAACAGATCTGTCCGTTTCGGAAAGGAAACGATTGGTTTACACCTAGTGCTGCTGGCACATCACTGGACATCAAGTAAAGGCAGGTATTGGTTCTTCCCTCATTGATGCAGTGCCTGTGAGTCCGGTTATCCTTCAGCCTGGGTAGAATGACTTAAGCATTCACAATCTGTATCTCTACCTCCCTTTCCCACTATCAAAGGAAAATGATGCATTGCTAATTTTCAAAGCGGCTATCATGACCATTTATTCTTATCCCACAAAATGAAAAACCAAAACATCCACAATTTTAATGAAGACAGGTACTTTGTAAATCAGTGCTGATTAATTTAATATCCACAATGTGAATTTGCTTAAAAGTTTCAATTACTTTTTCGGGTATATATATATACACATACACACACACAAAAACGTGTGTGTGTATATATATATATATATATATATATATATATATATATATATATATATATATATATATATATATATATATATTTAAAAAAACCACAAAAACCCGGATAGTCAGTTCCCTGGTGGGCTGGGTGGTCCTCCCAAAGGAGATTTAGAAAGGACACTTCCTCCCTATTTCATAATCATATGCACAAGAACGTCCCTTCTCCAGTCAAATGGTTGCTATTTCATTGTGTAATACAAAGCTAAAAACAGGTGATATCAGTTGGGTGGGGGTTCCTAAATGTAGAATTGTGATCCTCTCATGAACATGTTCACTAGGGAATAATTCAAATGATGTCCAATCCGTAGTTACAGGTGGGAAGGGAAAAAGACCCTTTTCTTTAAATAGCCCTCACTCACTCTAATAGTGACATGCTTCATCATAGGACTTACCCAGACTGCTAAAAGTTGGATTGGGCTCAACCGTGTTTCAGGGAGCACTTAAGATATCTTGTATGGGGGCGTTCTATTAAAGATCCAAAGAATAATATCCATTCCATGCGATATAGTGGGACACTATCTACCTTTCACTATGGTTTATCTAACCCTAGTTCTAGGACACTAAGATTCACGGACCACCAAGTGTATTTGAAGGTGTTTAAGAGGCAAATGAGGGCTGTACAGTCCTTATTCAAGTTATTTAAAATATTTAAAATACAGGCACCATATTAGTTCTAGTGACGGGGCTCCATGGCGGCCACTGCAGGTACCAAGCAGGGCTTTAGACCTTGACGGAAGTGTGACCACAAGTCGCGCCCCTACATGGAACTCATGGGGCATTTCTCAATATTGATTTGAGAATGCGCCGCTAGAGGAAAAACTCCTCTACCACATAGCACACATTAGCGCGTGTGTCACATACTAGTCTTCTAATTACATTTTTTAAACCACTCACTTTGCACTACACATAGGTCCTGAAGAAAGCCATACCAATAAAGGCGGTACAAAAGGGGGTGGTGGTGATGGACGGAGCATCAGAACCAATCAAACACTCACACCCAGTCAACAGATCTGGGTTTGATCCATCACCGTTCTTTAGCCCACTCTGCCACCCCAGTTCAGACATGACCATATGCAAATCAGTCTGACCCTGTGCCTCATGGGAACAGTCCAGCCCGAACTGCCAAGCCATGCCTTCCCTGGACCGGAAACAAGCTTCCTAGGACCGGTTTCTGGCATTTCAGCCGTCTTCAGCCAGGCTTGCTTGAATCCAGTGGCAAAGTGAGCAAGGGACTCACGTCTGAGCATACCCTGCCAACTTATGGCGAACAAAGCGGTACAAAAGGGGGTGGTGATGGACGGAGCATCAGAACCAATCAAACACTCACACCCAGTCGACAGATCTGGGTTTGATCCATCACCGTTCTTTAGCCCACTCTGCCACCCCAGTTCAGACATGGCCATATGCAAATCAGTCTGACCCTGTGCCTCATGGGAACAGTCCTGCCCGAACTGCCAAGCCATGCCTTCCCTGGACCGGAAACAAGCTTCCTAGGACCGGTTTCTGGCATTTCAGCCGTCTTCAGCCAGGCTTGCTTGAATCCAGTGGCAAAGTGAGCAAGGGACTCACGTCTGAGCATACGCTGCCAACTTATGGCGAACAAAGCGGTACAAAAGGGGGTGGTGATGGACGGAGCATCAGAACCAATCAAACACTCACACCCAGTCAACAGATCTGGGTTTGATCCATCACCGTTCTTTAGCCCACTCTGCCACCCCAGTTCAGACATGGCCATATGCAAATCAGTCTGACCCTGTGCCTCATGGGAACAGTCCAGCCCGAACTGCCAAGCCATGCCTTCCCTGGACCGGAAACAAGCTTCCTAGGACCGGTTTCTGGCATTTCAGCCGTCTTCAGCCAGGCTTGCTTGAATCCAGTGGCAAAGTGAGCAAGGGACTCACGTCTGAGCATACCCTGCCAACTTATGGCGAACAAAGCGGTACAAAAGGGGGTGGTGATGGACGGAGCATCAGAACCAATCAAACACTCACACCCAGTCAACAGATCTGGGTTTGATCCATCACCGTTCTTTAGCCCACTCTGCCACCCCAGTTCAGACATGGCCATATGCAAATCAGTCTGACCCTGTGCCTCATGGGAACAGTCCAGCCCGAACTGCCAAGCCATGCCTTCCCTGGACCGGAAACAAGCTTCCTAGGACCGGTTTCTGGCATTTCAGCCGTCTTCAGCCAGGCTTGCTTGAATCCAGTGGCAAAGTGAGCAAGGGACTCACGTCTGAGCATACCCTGCCAACTTATGGCGAACAAAGCGGTACAAAAGGGGGTGATGATGGACGGAGCATCAGAACCAATCAAACACTCACACCCAGTCAACAGATCTGGGTTTGATCCATCACCGTTCTTTAGCCCACTCTGCCACCCCAGTTCAGACATGGCCATATGCAAATCAGTCTGACCCTGTGCCTCATGGGAACAGTCCAGCCCGAACTGCCAAGCCATGCCTTCCCTGGACCGGAAACAAGCTTCCTAGGACTGGTTTCTGGCATTTCAGCCGTCTTCAGCCAGGCTTGCTTGAATCCAGTGGCAAAGTGAGCAAGGGACTCACGTCTGAGCATACCCTGCCAACTTATGGCGAACAAAGCGGTACAAAAGGGGGTGGTGATGGACGGAGCATCAGAACCAATCAAACACTCACACCCAGTCAACAGATCTGGGTTTGATCCATCACCGTTCTTTAGCCCACTCTGCCACCCCAGTTCAGACATGGCCATATGCAAATCAGTCTGACCCTGTGCCTCATGGGAACAGTTCAGCCCGAACTGCCAAGCCATGCCTTCCCTGGACCGGAAACAAGCTTCCTAGGACCGGTTTCTGGCATTTCAGCCGTCTTCAGCCAGGCTTGCTTGAATCCAGTGGCAAAGTGAGCAAGGGACTCACGTCTGAGCATACCCTGCCAACTTATGGCGAACAAAGCGGTACAAAAGGGGGTGGTGATGGACGGAGCATCAGAACCAATCAAACACTCACACCCAGTCAACAGATCTGGGTTTGATCCATCACCGTTCTTTAGCCCACTCTGCCACCCCAGTTCAGACATGGCCATATGCAAATCAGTCTGACCCTTTGCCTCATAGGAACAGTCCAGCCCGAACTGCCAAGCCATGCCTTCCCTGGACCGGAAACAAGCTTCCTAGGACCGGTTTCTGGCATTTCAGCCGTCTTCAGCCAGGCTTGCTTGAATCCAGTGGCAAAGTGAGCAAGGGACTCACGTCTGAGCATACCCTGCCAACTTATGGCGAACAAAGCGGTACAAAAGGGGGTGGTGATGGACGGAGCATCAGAACCAATGAAACACTCACACCCAGTCACCAGATCTGGGTTTGATCCATCACCGTTCTTTAGCCCACTCTGCCACCCCAGTTCAGACATGGCCATATGCAAATCAGTCTGACCCTGTGCCTCATGGGAACAGTCCAGCCCGAACTGCCAAGCCATGCCTTCCCTGGATCGGAAACAAGCTTCCTAGGACCGGTTTCTGGCATTTCAGCCGTCTTCAGCCAGGCTTGCTTGAATCCAGTGGCAAAGTGAGCAAGGGACTCACGTCTGAGCATACCCTGCCAACTTATGGCGAACAAAGCGGTACAAAAGGGGGTGGTGATGGACGGAGCATCAGAACCAATCAAACACTCACACCCAGTCAACAGATCTGGGTTAATGGATCAAACCCAGATCTGTATATATATATATATATATATATATATATATATATATATATATCCACACATACACACACACACACACACACACACACGTGTATGTATGTATATATATATATATATTATCTACTGGCGGTCGCCAGTAGATAGTTATAGTTAGGACCGTGTTTCCATAGGAAATCTCAAAATTCTATTTTGAATAACTTTGGCGCCGGTTGACGAATCCTCGCGAAATTTTCAAAACTAATGGGGCGCTTTGTTCAGCTCCTACCCTGAAAGTCTCGGGGTGATGCGTCAAGCGGGGGCCGAGAAAAATGGGGGGTCCCAAAACGCGTTTTCCTTATGCATTTTTCCATAGGACGCAGCTACAGCCCGAACGACTGAACAGAATTACTTGAAATTTGGCAGAGAGGTAGCCATAAGGTCAAGGAAGTGCCTTTTGCAGGTCTGGTGTAAATCTGACCAAGTGGGTCGCACACCGCTCGTCATACTAGCAAGTAGCCCCATAGGATTCTGGAGAATGAAGTAGCAGCGGCGAGTACACCTATGCTACGAGTGTAAAATAAAATGCCATCCCTGGACACGTGTTTCGAGGTAGTTGCCTCTCGTCAGCAGGGAGCAGGTCTGTATGCGGGGTGCCAAGTAGACTGCCAAATATATAAGGTTTAATACCTTTCACGGCGCGCGGGTGCGGGATCCTGACTCGTCAGCCAATAGCTCGAGGGAGCTTTTTAAATACAACCAAGTGGGTCGCACACCGCTCGTCATACTAGCAAGTAGCCCCATAGGATTCTGGAGAATGAAGTAGCAGCGGCGAGTACACCTATGCTACGAGTGTAAAATAAAATGCCATCCCTGGACACGTGTTTCGAGGTAGTTGCCTCTCGTCAGCAGGGAGCAGGTCTGTATGCGGGGTGCCAAGTAGACTGCCAAATATATAAGGTTTAATACCTTTCACGGCGCGCGGGTGCGGGATCCTGACTCGTCAGCCAATAGCTCGAGGGAGCTTTTTAAATACAACCAAGTGGGTCGCACACCGCTCGTCATACTAGCAAGTAGCCCCATAGGATTCTGGAGAATGAAGTAGCAGCGGCGAGTACACCTATGCTACGAGTGTAAAATAAAATGCCATCCCTGGACACGTGTTTCGAGGTAGTTGCCTCTCGTCAGCAGGGAGCAGGTCTGTATGCGGGGTGCCAAGTAGACTGCCAAATATATAAGGTTTAATACCTTTCACGGCGCGCGGGTGCGGGATCCTGACTCGTCAGCCAATAGCTCGAGGGAGCTTTTTAAATACAACCAAGTGGGTCGCACACCGCACACCGCTCGTCATACTAGCAAGTAGCCCCATAGGATTCTGGAGAATGGACGGAGCATCAGAACCAATCAAACACTCACACCCAGTCAACAGATCTGGGTTAATGGATCAAACCCAGATCTGTATATATATATATATATATATATATATATATATATATATATATATATATATATATATATATCCACACATACACACACACACACACACACACACACGTGTATGTATGTATATATATATATATTATCTACTGGCGGTCGCCAGTAGATAGTTATAGTTAGGACCGTGTTTCCATAGGAAATCTCAAAATTCTATTTTGAATAACTTTGGCGCCGGTTGACGAATCCTCGCGAAATTTTCAAAACTAATGGGGCGCTTTGTTCAGCTCCTACCCTGAAAGTCTCGGGGTGATGCGTCAAGCGGGGGCCGAGAAAAATGGGGGGTCCCAAAACGCGTTTTCCTTATGCATTTTTCCATAGGACGCAGCTACAGCCCGAACGACTGAACAGAATTACTTGAAATTTGGCAGAGAGGTAGCCATAAGGTCAAGGAAGTGCCTTTTGCAGGTCTGGTGTAAATCTGTTCAGTATTTCCTGAGAAAATAGCATTTAAAAGCATATCAATATCTATACGCGCGCAGGGTGCGCGCACCGTGCGAGCACCCTAACGTGCGCGAGCGTAATTCTGATTGGTGGTTACTTGTTAGTCAACGTTCGAATCGGTCGAAATCAGGAAGTGTCGGCCGCCATTTTGTTTGTTTTCAGTGCGAGAGTGAAAAAGGAAGGTGGCGAACTTGAAAAGGGGGCAGGGTAGAGAGTTCCTGACCCCCTAGCCTTTGTCAGGGGATCACGATAAAGAGCATCTCTTGCTCGAAACGTTGGTGGTGGTGTTTGGTAGCGACTAGATGCTTAAATAAATAAGCTTTACTCAATCCGTTGTGTCCTGGAGTGCGGTGTAATCCTTGGTGTGACAGATAATTTCGAGGTTTGTCTGACCTTGACACCAGCACCTGATAGCAACGAGCGCACCAGCCACAGACAGTTTGTTGAAAGAGATATATATATATATATATATATATATATATATATATCATAAAGAAGCAACAGCGTTCCCCCGTTTCCGGAGCCCCAGGCCCTTCAGGGTGGCCTCACCACATGAGCACGGAGCAGCCCACAAACACCACACTGGCAGGAAAGACAGAGTGAGGCCCAATACCTTGGAAGTTGCTTTATTACCAGAGTCTTTAAAGAGCGTCTGTTTCCTTTTCGCCCAACGTTTCAGCTTTTTGCCTTGATCACGGACAGGAACACAAGCGCCCAGGTGCGCACAGGGGTTATTTAAAGGGTGTATCACGTGTCTACTTTAGTCAGTACTACCGTTCCCAAAATGCATCGTGCACATCCTTCTCATTGTAACATGGCAATCCAGAAATGTCTCGTTTCTTCGGTGATATTAACTGGTGCACGAGTATTGATATTTACAAGGAATCGTTTTCAAGTAGACAGGTGAGTTTTAATCCTTGTCGCAGATGTCTTTAAAGTAATTGGCTCATGTAAATAAAAGCGTCTTTCAGGCACGATTAAAGCAGGGAATCACCCCTCTTTAAATCCCTTCCACGCGCCATTCCTTTTGCTAAAATAGACATCCCTTCGTGGGTTGGAATGTGCGAGTGAGCCATATATATATATATATATATGACCAAGACCACGGACGTGGTTGAAACGCGTAATCTGTGTCTGTCATGAGAAATAAACTGCTTTGATCGACTGAGTGGGCTCGCCTGGATTCTTTTCCTCAAGATCCTTTTTGCATGATATATTATATTTTTATTTTCTTTCTCAAATTCACCAGTGCTTCCTCACCAAACAACAGGAATCCACGGCACCATGAAGAACAGATCCAGGCAAGTGTTGACTTTTTTTCAATATTTAATTTGAATCACCATCAGTGCAGGGATGAGGACGGTCTAAGCATTTCGGCACTACGCCTTCGGCTGGACCATAGAGTCCAGCTGTCTAGATCGCCATTTTAAAGTGACAGGTGCTCATTACAGTCCCTTTTTTATTTTATAACCTTCGTGCTCATCCTAGACTGCTACCCACTAAATTTTTTGGTGGTATTTCATGTCCACCATTTTTACTTTTACTTTTCCACTAAATGTAAAGTACATTAGAGATCTTTTACCAAGTTGTTCTAAAACATCATACGCCAAATATGTGCAACTATTGCATTTCAATAACAAAGTGCAAGTGCAAAAAAAGTGCATTCAATGATGAACCAAGGAATATGTAAACAATACAGTATGTAAACATTTTCGTTATTGGGGAGAGGGGGTATTGGAATAGCAGCATTG
This sequence comes from Triturus cristatus, assembly GCF_964204655.1. Classification (NCBI taxonomy): domain Eukaryota; kingdom Metazoa; phylum Chordata; class Amphibia; order Caudata; family Salamandridae; genus Triturus; species Triturus cristatus. The sequence goes on along the minus strand of NC_140591.1, from coordinate 584,228,234 downwards.
GTATGAATGGCATTTCTAAAATTCATGTAGAAATGATCACATGGTTCCATCCGTAAAATCTTCTTACCCTAAAATCATTGAAGGATCAACTATAAAAAGTACATAATATATATATACACACACACCTTAAAAGTTAAAACCACAATGATTAGAATATATATGTGAATTACAAAAAAGGCCAGTGTGACTAAAACGGATAAAACAATAAAAACAATTGATCAAAACATTCCGGAGATTGAGGGGGGAGTTCAATTTTCATTGGAACTTCTTCTAAAACTAAGGTTCATAAAGTATAATCCTTATTTAAATACATATATCCCAACTCCTTTTCACAGATCTCTGTCTCTAAGATATTCTCAGAAGAGAAAAGAGATATATAAAGAATAGTTCTAATCTCCTAAAACTATTTTGATCTCCATATCAATTGTTAAAGTGATCATGTGCATAAATAATTAGATAACCTCCCTACTATTTCCCATTTAACTATTGCCATTGGTTCTCTCTGGTAAGAAGAATGGGGTTTCTCAATGTAATATTTCTCAGATTGTCCCTTCATTCTAAAACTACGGGAGTCGGGTTTAATACTTCAGAACCTTCATTGTAAATGTATATGGAGTTCTGCATCCAGGTTGTGGCCGAAAGGATTCTCGGTTCCCATCGCTAAGATGTACCTCGACTCCATTTTTCTTAGCTCCATTGTTCTATCGCCACCTCGGTTTCCTGGGGATACGATATTAATGCCGAAGTACTTCAGTTCACGATCATTACTAGAATGATGTTCAAAGAAATGTTTCGAGATGGGATAAGAAAAGTCTTTATTTTTGATGGCTCGCAAATGGTGAAGTATTCTTAATTTCAATTGGTTAATCGTGCTCTCAACCACTGTTCCCAATAACCTGCGCGCGTAAGCGCACCGAAATCACCACAAGCGCGCAGTGTGCTGTATTTGGCGCGCACATCCCGCAAGACCGTTCGCACCACCGCTTCTAAAATGCGAGCGGCGCGATAAACGGTCATTCCTGTGGCTCTGGGTTTTGGGAGGGCACAGCTGCGAGGCTGATTGAATACAAACTCAAAGGCCCACAATCAGCCCCGCAGCTGTGCACTGTTCAGAAAAGAAAAACAGTGTCTCAAACACAGCGTGTGTTTTAGCACACGCTGTGTTTGAGACTCTGCTTTTCTTTTCTTAATTGTGCACAGGTGCGGGGCTGATTGTGGGCTTTTGAGTTAGTATTCATGTTAATTGCGGCGCCCGTGTGCGCTGCAGTTCACAAGAATACTATCTCAAAGGGTGTTGACTATTATGCACACCAGTGGGGATTTATGATTTTTTGATATTCGCCAAACTTTTCTAAAGTAAGGTGTTTATGGGTACTGGACAGGTTTTGTGAATTTCTTTTTCTTTCGCATTGTTTTTGTTTCTCATTAGGTAATTGCACACATCCTGCAAATTACATTTTCTGGAAATTCACCATCTCTGCACACAATCTCAGGTCCACAATTTTCGTTCCTCTTTTGTTATATGAAAAATATTTTTCAATTGTTTTCTCCATGAAGAAACCCCTTCCTTTTCACGCCCACTAACATTAAGGATGTTGCATCCACCATTCAGCATATCTCTGAAGACGTCCATGGTTGGAAAAGGTCAAAAAGAAGTCTTAAAACACCCACATAATGTAGAAAACGTGTAAGGTTCACCATGCCCCCTCCTCATCATTTAAGATGTGTCTACTCATACGTAGTATGTATGCCACCTTCATGGAGTGATATTACGCAAGAATAACATGATTTGCAACTGGAAGCTCACCATTTGTTAATCACTTGCACACATAAATCAAACCACCTGCACTCATAATTCTGATTTTTGATTAGAAATTGTAAAAATGATTTAATAGCAGAGGTGATTCATGTGATTTACAAGAGTTTGTCCATGAGTTTTTATATCTATTTGTTTATTTTAAACTTTCTTTTTCATTCTGCCACCTCTATAAACCAGTTTTAATAGGCTTATAAGAACATGTATAGTTTTGCTGCTTTGGTAGGCATTATTACCTTAAATTCTTGAATTACGAGTTTAGGCTTGTAAAATTGGTAAATGCAATTTTGTGTTTTAATAGTAATGATACTGACGACATAATGCTTCGTACACTATACTATGTTCTTGACCCGGGGGTCCCTGCTCAGACACTTCACAGCCAGAACTAATTTCTAAATGGTCTTTGCAGACAGAAGTGGCTAATATTGTGAAAACCTGAAAGAAAAATTCAAAAAAATAAAACAAAGAATTGTGCGGTAATTGGGGAAGCATCAGGCCTATAATATGTTCATCTGCAGCAGTGACTGGCTTCATGGCCAGTTTACAATTGCGGTCTTATTGCAACAACGGGGCAACATAGGCGGGGATGGATGTTATTACAGACAGTGAGTGATGCCCCCATCTACATGCCACACTTACTAAAGCCAAAAAGGATCCATAAATAAGTGAACAAGAAGCACACACTCGATCTACGCAAGGTAAATGCCTAACCCCAAAGCGTACAAAGAAGGGAAGGGAAGGGAAGCAGAATTTTCAGCACAGACCTCTCATCACTGTACCCTACCCAGCAGTTATTAAATGTAATAGATTGATCACTCCAAATAACTGACCACTCAAATTACTTTCATATTTCACTATACTAATTCAAAATTAATCTTTATGGGTTCCAGAGTAACGTGCTACTCGCCAAAAAAAAGCACTTCAAAACCCCATCAGGGGTAGCAGGCGCTATATAAATACAAACCTCTTTTCCTCTTCTATCCCGCCACCTACCCTTCTCTATCCAAATAACTGAATAACATATCCACCACTCGAATGACTTCATATTTCACTATACTAATTTTCAACACTAATACTTTATGGGTTCCGGAGTAGCGTGCTACTTGCCACAAAAGCGCTTCAACACTCATCAGGGGTAACAGGTGCTATATGAATGCAAACCTTTCTTCCCCTTCTATACCTCCGCTATCCTTCTCACTCCAAATAACTGACTAATATGTGTGGAAATGCACCGTCTTTTCAGTTTCTAAAGTTTGGAGGGATATTTAGCGCTGCAAACAAGCGCGGTCTTGTTCCTGGCGCACATAGCCATGGCTGCAGCGCACAGAGACTCTACACTGCCGCACACAGAGGAAAAAAATTTGAGGGAACATTGCTCCCGACATGTTTTTTTGCAGGGACATTCCAATGCGTAGACCACGTACTTGGACTTGCATGTTATGTGGTCCAAAATCTACTCTGTTTTTCCATTCTGCAACATAAATTTGGATATATTTTGGCCGTATTCACATGCCCTACATTTGGGGCATTTCCAGAATCCACGAGTGGTTAACTGTTAGAAATGGGATTTCTGGTCGGCTAAGGCTTGCGCCAAAGCCAGGCAGAAACCACCACTCTAGTCAGGGCAAGGAAGTTACACGTCAAAGATAACCCCTGCTCACCCCCTTGGTAGCTTGGCACGAGCAGTCAGGCTTATCCCGGAGGCAATGTGTAAAGCGTTTGCGCACGCACCCAGCAACAACACCCCAGGCACACCACAAAAGGAACTCCACACAAGGTATATATAGCCTTTGTATTATAATAAACACATTAGATCATAATCACACAATGTACACTGTGCCAACCGGCACTGGGCAGTATCTACAGGGGATTATATACAAATGACAGGGCCAATTGGGCCACTGTCAGAACAATCACAAATCACCAATTGTAACTGTAGCACAAATAATAAATGTATCGCACAACCAGTAACTTCTGGTAAAAGAATGACCTTAGCCTTAGATCCTGCATAAACCTCAGGGGCAGAAATACATTATGCATTAGCACCATAGCATCACATTAGCATAAAAACAGTGTGCCCCCATCGGGGGCACAACAATTTAATGGACCCCAGGCCAACTGGCCTTCTCCAGGGCTCAAATGCCCAATGTCCAGAAATGTCAGCGCTCTCCTGGACCGTCTACTGGCCCTCCGGCCGCCAATGCAGCCAATCAATAAAAAGGGTGCAATTCCCCAAGCCTAAACGTGGCGGCTGCCCACTAATTGCTGGGCAGCTGTGGAAATGGTCCTGGGCATCAGCGTGCCCTCTTGAACCCCCTCTCTTGGACTCTGAAATCAACTATGGCCCCACGTTGCAGCGACCCGCATCTGCGGCGCCGCGGTGTCGAACAGCAAAGACTCTGGCACTCACGGTGCCTGTGGAGCCCTACTTGAGGACTCGTAACTTGAAAATAGCCCCAAGTCCCACTCCAGGACTTCTAAATTACTGTGGCCCCACGTTGCAGCTGCTTGCGTTCTCGCAGGACAGCTGGGGAAGCCACCAAAACAGGTACTGGCACTACGTGTGCCTCATCAACCCGTGGCCACTGCAGGGCTCCTCTGGGAATGCGGGAACTGAGGCCTGAATGCCCCCAAGGCGCTGCCGCTGCCCACTGTCAAGCGGGGCAGCGGGAAAGAGAAGTGAGCATGTCACTGGCAGTGCCCGAGGCTTGGCCACGGGGGGGGCACTGAAAATGTGCCTCAACACACCCCTCAACCACCATAACACAGAGCCCCACTCACCAGGCTCTCTGCTGCATCGTCTCCGCTCTCTCCGCGGCTCTTCTTTGGCACTGGAGCACATGGATAAGGCTCCCGTCCGCTCCCTCTCTCAGTCCCGCGGGGCTCCCTCCTCAGTACGGGAGCCTTGAGGGTTGGTTGCCAGTGCGGGATAGGCTCCCGCCTGGTTCTTACTGGCACTTCCTCTCTGCTGCGACTTTTCTCCTTTCGGCGCGGGGCTTCCCTCAGCCACACGGGAGCCCCACGCAGATCCATCACTCTGGCGCCCTTCCGGCCCGGTTGCAGGCCCTGCCCCCGTCACAGGCAGGAGTGCCTGACTTCCGGTTTGTCGCGAGGGCCACGACGGTGATTTTGGTTTTTGATCTGAGCAATGCGGGGTAGGCTCCTGCTTTAAAGTACAAAGTCCCTGGCGGGGCGGGCACCCGCTAGGGGTATTAAAACGGCAGATATGCGGGGGAATCCCGGCGTCAGGATTCCCTCAAAATCAACCGCAGCTCCTCGCTGCAGCCCACAACGAGGCGCTCCTCAAGACAAATACAGCACTTTTTGAGCAACGCACAACAAAGAGCTCCTCTGGACAATAGAGCGCTTCTTGAGAAAGGGAAAACAAAGCGCTCCTAAGGAAAATAAAGCTATATCGCTCCCCAGGCGCTTGGGTGCAAGGTCCAAAGAAAGTCTTGTGGAAGGAAGGGGGGGGGCAAAGGCTGGGCCCAGGCAGGCCAGCTCACAGGGCCCTCCAGCAGGGAGGCAGTCCCCAGTGGCGGTTCCTCCTGGTGCCCAGCAGCATCAGCAGGCCCCCCTCAAATTAGGAACAGGAGAGAATCAAATACATGGGGTCACAGACCCTTCTTATACACACATTTCCTTTGTCACAAACTGTAGGGCAAGGGGAAAACCAGTTACAACTGGTTCTGGAGCACTTTGTTTTGCTCAGCCCCTCTCCCTTTTCACAGGACAGGCTAGGGACATCAGACGCACCACAGGATGTGGAGCCAGCATTGTGTAGGGAAGGCACAGCCCTATTCAGGTCCCAGGTGCAACTCCTCCTTCCCATCTACATGCAGATCTCTCCATTCACCACCGGGCTGACTCACCCTGGCTCCTGGAATTCCCCACACCATCCAGCACTTGTCAATCACAAGCCAGACATGCACTCCACATCAGGCAGGCAGACACACAGCACACAGAAATGCCAACTTCTAAAAGTGCAAAAACAGTTGGACAGAATGCAGAACAATGTTCTGCATTCCGTCCATCAATTGTGTGTCTTTAACTTCTAAAAGTGGCACTTCTCCACCAGTCACAATAAATCTGCGCACACCATTGCGCAGCATTTATCCTCACGAGTTTGCACATACTAAACTTGACCCTGCACTCCTTTCACACCAGGAACTACCATGGACACACATATCCCCCATGCATTCGTATGGGAGGGCAGGCCAGTCTCACTAAATGTAACACAGAGCGCACGCACTTTACACTGGGACACAGTGCTAAAGTGCCTAGAGGTCTAAAACAACTAGCACTACATAGGGAAAAAGGCTAGGATAAATACAAAAAGTTTAGGGGTGAACCTGCCAAAAGGGCCAAATCCAACATTAACCAATTCGTTTTTTTGGGGGCCTTGATTTCAAAGTGACTCTGTGTCAGTATGTCCCCTAGGGATGCGGTTTTCCTGTACGTAATGCTGGGACATGATGGTATTTTCTTTTTCAGTGTTTCATCTAGCATTAGTACATTCCAATTCCTTTTCACAATCTTTTTCAGTTCCTTGTTCTCATTATTAAAATCAATAATCAGCCGTGTTATTCCCACCTCTTCATCTTGTACTGCCAGATCTTCTTGTTGGGACGTAAACAAGGATTCTCGTGATTTCTGGTTGACCTTCATTCTGCCAGTTCTAAAGACCTCCAATGGATATCCCCTCTCCAGGAAACGGGCACTCATCAAGTTGTTGTTCTACATCATTTGTTTCGGAACAGTTTCTCTTAACCCATAACATTTGTCCATATGGTATACTTCACTTCAGATGTTGCGGATGTCAACTATTTGCGTGGAGTATACTGTTACAGGCCGTGGGTTTTCGGTGTATTTTGCTGCAGATTTTGTTGTTCTTGATGAATACTTCCACATCGAAAAATACCACACATTCTCTACTGATGGTGGATGTGAAAAGTTGAAATTGTTCCTGTTCAGTGATTCAATGAAATGTTCTAATTCATTCTGTTCACCCTCCCAAATCACGAACAGGTCATCAATGAACCTGGTCCAGATCTTAATATTGGACTTATGCTTAGCAGTTAATACACCCTTCTCCCATGCTCCCATCAGTAGATTTGCATATGTGGGAGCAAATGATGTAACCATTACCGTTCCCTGTTTTTGTAGAAGGAGTTCACCATTGAAGAGAAAGATGTTATGGGTGAGGCAATACGATAACATCTCTAGGAGCATGGCTGAATGCTCCAAGAAACTCACTGATCTGGTTTTGAGGAACTCTTGTACAGCCGCGATACCATTAGAATGTAAGATCGATGAATATAGGGAACACGTCTATTGTGGACATTAGTCCATCACACCAGTGGACATTTTGGATTTTCTTGAGGAAGTTGGTCGTATCTTTTTGATACGACGGTAATGATGTTACATAGTCCATGAGAAAAGTATCTATGAAGCGTGATGTTTTCTCTAAGAGTGATCCGATCGAGCTCACAATTGGTCTCCCTGGTGGTTTATTGACCGACTTATGAATTTTGGGTAAGAAGTATATGGCTGCAACGATGGGATGGTTTACTTTTAAATGCATATAGTCCTCAAAGTCGATCAATCCCAACTCATTCCATTGTTGTAATTTATTGTGGTTTTCTCTTGCCCATGTTTTCATAGGATTTTTTTCTAGACGCTCATAGTGATCATTATTTGCGATTTGTCTAGTGGCTTCCTCTATATAATGATTGACATCCCGGACGACGATATTTCCGCCCTTGCCAAAAGCTTTTATTATGATTTGTGGGTCACCTCTCAATTCTTTTATGGCTTTGTATTCTCCTGTTATTAAATTCCTTTTTCTCCTATGCCTTTTTGTTGATTTTGATCTAGGAGATAGCAATTTGTTAATATCCTCCACCATAAGTTCTTGAAAGATGTTAATTTTGTTCCCGGGTGGGAGTTGGGAGCAAAATGTGGATTTCAATCCACTGTTTCCCCCTTTCCTAGTGGGGATGCCCACGTTCTGACAGAATTGTATGTCATTCTCATTTTGATTGATTTGAATATTATAGGATCACTGTGGTCAAATGGTGAGATCTCTATTGCAGAGGGATTTTTCGATTTTTGGTTAGATGTTCTCTTATAATAATATTTTTGGAGTTTTAGTTTGCGACAAAATTTGTATAGGTCGATGCGGATATTGGGTAAATCCATATCCTGATTGGGACAGTAGGATAGACTTCTAATTAGCAGATTGATTTGCTCTGGGCTCAAAGTTCTGTTGGATAGATTTCCAACCAGATCTTTTTTGATTATTGTTTTAATTAATTTTGCTGTTTCTTTCCTCTTTTTTTTTGTCCTTTGATCCGCCTTCTGCTTCTTCTTGTGGTTGGGGTTGATTTTGTCCCCTTCCCAACGTTGTTCCCCTTCCTCTCCCCCTTTGTCGCGTGACCATCTGCATTAGTCTCATCTCCCCGCAAAAATCCAAGCTTTAGGTGCTCTGTTCTTCATCAGCCGAGCTGATGTCCGAGCTGTCCACTGTGCCCATTTCATATCCAGAGCAATTGTCCATTACAACTCTGTTTCTCAGTATGTCGAATGTTCTAGCAAATGTATAGATGCAACCACTGCCATAATCAATGCGATCTCAATTGAATTAGTTTGCTTTTCGTTTCTCTATATCTGCCTCATGTTTGTCAATTTTCTGCTCCATGGACTGCAACAGATCTTTTTTCTCCTCATTTTCCGGGTATTTATCCAATTCTTCCTCTAGCTTCTTTATTTTTTCAATTGTTGCTTCAAATTTCCTCTCTGCATGAATAATCAGAGTTCGCATTAATTTAAATGAGCATTCGTTGGTATCAGTCTGCCATTGTTTAATTAAATCCATACCCAAGTCATTAAGTGTTGGCATTATCAAAATTCTGAGGCCTCTTGGCACTCTTTTGAATTCTATATACTTTTCCAAGGTGGTCTTTTCCCACCATTTATTTATTTCTATGATCTTACTTTGTTGAAATTCCCTAAGGATTCCCTGGATTGCTTTCCTCCTTCCATCCACTTGTGTGTCCCGGGTGTCTTTACTTGCCATTGTTACCATATCGTCATCGAGCAGTTAGTTTGCTTGTTGTGCTCTATTTCTGCTTCTTTGAGCCATTTTAGTTGCTTTATATTTCTTGTGTAGATTTTTTTAAAAGAAAGTTTATTAGTGAATTTTTTCTTTTCTTTTTTCTTAGTAGTGGGTAATATAATTCTTTTTCTCAGCACTCGGTGTGTTAGGTGTATATTTTTCAAGTCTTTGTTCACTCTTTATACACGTACTGAATCCGTTCTACACTCCCGGGTTGTAGGTCAAACAATTCCGGGATTTGAAAAAATGTCACACGTGAGTATATATATATATATATATATATATATATATATATATATATATTCACTTCAAAAACCATAGGTTTCACACATGTTATAGTTAGCTGGACATTTCACTCGTAAAAAACCAATGAAATTCCCCCGTTATAGTTAGTGCAGGCAACTATAACTCACGCGACCGCAATCCTCTGCTGATGACGTCAGATATTACATAACTGTATTTAGACACTTATTTACCCATGTCTTCTTCCATTAATCTTTAGCTATACATATATTACAAATATTTATTTTTCATAAAGACACATATGTCATCAGTGATGTAATATCTGACGTCATCAGCAGAGGATTGCGGTCGCGTGAGTTATAGTTGCCTGCACTAACTATAACGGGGGAATTTCATTGGTTTTTTACGAGTGAAATGTCCAGCTAACTATAACATGTGTGAAACCTATGGTTTTTTTAAGTGAATTTGCAAGGTTTTTTAAAAGCTAATTCGTAACTATAACGTGTGTGAAACCTATGGGTTTTTCAGTGAATTTGTACGGTTTTTTAAATGCTAAATTATGTATTTATTTATTTATTTTCAGGTTTTTCACCGTGCGCGCGCTGTGGGTGCTCGGTGCGCGACCCACGGTTCGGCGTGCGCGCACCTCGGAATTTAAAAAAAAAAATTGTTTTTTTCGCCCTTGGGGGTCCTTCTGTGACCCCCTGACCAAGGCTAGGGGGTCAGGGACTGTCTACTCTGCCCCCTTTTCAAGTTCTCCCCCTTTTATTTTAACCCCCTCAAACTGCGAGAGACAAAATGGCGGCCGACACTTCCTGGTTTCGACCGATTCGAATGTTTACCGACATCTAACAACCAATCAGAATTGCGCCCGCGCACGGCAGGGTGCGCGCACAGTGCGAGCACGGTGCGCGCGTATAGATATTGATATGCTTTTAAATGCTATTTTCTCAGGATATACTGAACAGATTTACACCAGACCTGCAAAAGGCACTTCCTTGACCTTATGGCTACCTCTCTGCCAAAGTTCACGTAATTCTGTTCAGCCGTTCGGGCTGTAGCTGCGACTAAAGGTCCTATAGAAAAATGCATGGGGAAAATGCGTTTTGGGACCCCCCCTTTTTCTCGGCCCCCGCTTGACGAATCACCCCGAGACTTTCAGGGTAGGAGCTGATCGGAGCGCCCCATTAGTTTTGAAATTTTCGTGAGGATTAGTCAACCGGCGCCAAAGTTATTCAAAATAGAATTTTGAGATTTCCTATGGAAACTAGGTTGTAACTATAACTATCTACTGGCGACTGCCAGTAGATAATATATATATATATATATATATATATATTACCTACTGGCGGTCGCCAGTAGGTAGTTATAGTTAGGACCACGTTTCCATAGGAAAACCTCAATATATATATATATATATATATATATATATATATATACACACACACACACATTCACTGAAAAAACACAAAGGTTGCAGGGACGTTATTGTTAGATAAAAATGTTATACACACAAAACCATAAAAAAAAAATCAGCATTTGTACTTCTACTTAACTGAAGAAACTATAACTCGTGTCCTAAGGTCATTATAATTCACGCCCCCCCCATGTTGCATGACATGATCAATGATTTCATGACGGATGTGGGGTATTTACCAATGCATTAAGGTATGAGTTATAGTTTCTTGAGATAAGTATAACTATAAATGCAGAATTTCGATGGTTTTGCGCGTGTAAATTCTGAACATAACTAGAACGCTCCTGTAACCTTCGGGTTTTTAGTGAATTTCTAAGTTTTTTTGTTTTTTTATTCTGTTTTCTAACTATAAATGTCCCTGTACCCTTTTTCAGTGAATTTCTAGGTTTTTTAACGTAAAGTAATATTTAATTACCATACGTTAAACCAACTGCCGACACGCAAGGGCTTCCAACCCCCGCCCACCTCGCACGCAGCCATCTCTACGCCTCGCATGACTTTTGGCCATACGCAGCGGGGAGTTGACCACAGTGCCTAGACTACAGCCAGGTCCGAGGCTAACCCCCCCAAAGGCAGCCAACTAGGGAGGGAGGGCATGCAGCCCCTCTCCTAGTCAGATATCCAGAATGTTTAATTATTTTATTGGAGGGGAGTACGTGCCCCCCCCCTTCCCGGATCAATTTGGCCCAGAGAACCCCTATCCCCCAGGGCCCGGACTATTAATAATGAGGGAGAAGGGGGGAGCACGGTCACCCTGCCTCGGGACGATTTAGGCCAGGGGGTCTCATTCCCCAGGGCCTGGCCAAAAAAGAGTGGGCGGCCTTGAGCCAACCCAGGGCACCCACGACATTGTTGTTGAAGGCCACAAGGGAGGCCGAAAGGCACCCGCTGTCCTGGCTGGCTCACTACCTCCTCCAGAGGGAGCCAGCATTGCTCTAGACCGCAGGGAACAGCTAAAAATGCTCCTCCGTGCGGGCAGAAGCAATATTTTCATCTGTTTCACTGCCCGCTTCAGTGCAGGCAGCAAAACAGATTAAATGTCTGCTTCCAGCATGCAGGACCATTTTTCATGCTCCTCCTGCTAGGAGCGGACTTCGTGTTGGCTCTTGCTTGGGGGAGCTTTGATATTGCTCCCGTCAAGCAAGAGAAAACACAAGTTTCCTTGCCCGCGCTACTTTTTTGTCTTTTTAAATTTTATAAAAGGTAGAACTAAAACATACAACTTGGAGGGGGGGGGGGGGGGGGGGTAACATCTCCTCAAAAGAAAAAAGGAGAATATTCTGGAAAAAATAACTGCTCAAATAAGACGAAAACAAAATCCTACTGCCTAGGGGAGCATTTGTGATCTTGGACAAGCTTGTCCTGTGCAGATCTGCTGGTCTCACATGAAAACATTATCTGCTTAAATAAGAAACAAAATAATGCTTTACCCAGATAAGCAGGGTTATTAGTCTGCTTCTGCATGTAGTACCTTCACAGGCACCAGAATCTCCAGGTGCAAATGATGTGGAAGCCCCTGAAGAGTTGTCTAGCTCCGCAGCACGAGCTAACTCTGCCCGTGCAAGCCTTGGGGGATGTATAGATCTCAGGTGCCTCTACATGTCCGTGGTACTCATACTATACTGTCTGTTTCAGCTCCCCTGCTTAACTCCTTGCACAGTTTACAGATTACATACTTTGCACAAACCTTTTTTGCCACATGGCCTCATGTCGAAGAACTCCCACACCAAGGTTTACTTGATAGAATGAGTTGGCTGAGCTGGTGCAACAGACCCCCACTGCTCATCAGAATCTAATGAAGACGTCTTTTTTATTGGAAGGCAAACAGGGAAAGAGAGCAAGCTAGATATGTCTACCCTCTCCAAAATCCAATAGGGAAAAAAGCAAAAAGGATGGAATCTTCGTTTTTTAAATAAAGATGTCCATTTGAATCAATCACAAGCCTTCCTTGGGGTGTGTTTCCTCTCCCGGACCTTTCACGGGCGTCTCAGGAGACGATAAAAGAAATACTTGCTTATTATCTTAAATATATTACATCATCAATTTTTTTAACCTAATCAACAACTCTAATGTAATTTCTTCAAAATTACAAGAAAACACTATTATAAACTTAATGACAAATGTACAATCTCATGAGTGCTTTGCGAGAGTCGAATAGGAAGTACAGCCCCCTCAGACTCTACACAGGGAATTGAGGGTCCAGTTCTTGCAAGTGTCTCTCTCGAGCAATTACTTTCTAGAAAAATAAAATTATCCAACCATATTTTAAAGACTATTCCTAATATAGATTAGCATTAAATAATTACTGAAATCATGATAAAGAACTGCATACAAGAGATTATTACAATGGAATTTAGAACTCTACGATCTCGCGAGTGTCTCTTGCGAGAGTAATGACACTTCAAAAATAGACTGCTGGTAACATGTCTCATTAGGAGTGTTACAAGAACTGAGGAAATACACAATCTCTACTGAAATATCGCTATATTAATCTGTTTAAAGCGAACACATTGTTTAGAAATATTTTGCAGACTGAACCATATCCTGTTATGTTAATTTAAAAAAGCATTCCTTTTCAAAATAATGTATACACACAGGATATATTAGACACTCTTTCTACCTTACATACACTCACACAATAAATTAATTTCCTTTAAAAAAAAAAAATAATTAGAAATTGACAGGAAAATAAACCCAAAGGTTAAAGTAACGTTATAGTAAACAAATGTTTCAGTGACAACACTAACGTTTTGACCTGAAAAACAACAGAAATTCACCATTTATAGTTATCAGCGCTAACTATAATTTGCGCCCCACCATGCACTGCTTATGACATCTCTCATCCCATCTCAAATGCCATCTGAGATCACAACATCCAGGGTTCTTTTGTACACATTGTCTTTAAAAAGGTAAAGCATTAAAGCAATAAAAGTGGGTTCAAAATAGCTCTGAATAATATGAAGCGTCTTTACTGCTATCATACATTCAACCCTATAGATTAAGCAAGTGTTATTTGCAACATTGACCCTATACTATACATTTTATGGGTAGCCAAGTTAATGTGGACTATGAACCACAGATTAAAAGGTAACCTATCCTTCACAGAATCCATATACAACTGTTCACGGAAAATCAAGTTCTTCAAGATACTCAAGGCCTGTTACATAACTAATGCCCTACTACGGACACTCTTTACCTGTATCAAACACCTGACAGTCACTGAACCTACACTGAGAAATTAGGTGGATATGAGCAGAAAAGCGGGTACTGTTAACACTGTTTAGTCTATGGAGAGAGTTCACTCTCTATCACACTGTTTGCAGACAGTGAAACTGTCATGAGAAACACACAACAGAGTATTAAAACGTATTTAATAAACACAGTGTACATTCCATGCAAACCTTGACCAAAGAGCAACTAACTCAAAATAATCAAGGTCTGAAGCTGCTAAAGATCATACTACCTGCAGCCTTCATACTGCGGTGAAAATCTTTATAGATAGCCCATCTTCTGAAGGAAACAAGCACATGTACATAGGTTAGTACCTGCTGCACACAGTCTTCTATGTTGAGTAAAAATGTCCTTGCTGGGACGATTCCGTCTAATAATAATAACTCAGGGTTGCTTACAATACTTACTATGTAGTACGTATCCTGCAGTACCAAAAAACGTATGTGAACATAAACACAAGGTGTCAATTGTCACCATCACATAGAGTTACTCTTGAATACAAAGATTTAGAACAAGTCATTACATCTAAACACCTATGGTGTATAGGAGCACATGCGTTTTGTAAACATGTATACTAATTATCTGGAAACTGGCTGTACAAAATTAGGTAGAAAAGCAATATAGTAGTTTCCCACCACTATGTAAACTATAAAACAAACGAACACACTATTAGATTATGTCTTCAGTGAAGTCATAATGTTGTCATAGAACATGTCATGAGTGATGTCATATGTGTGCACAATCTTCACAATGTCCCATTGTAGGTGACCTCACCAGTTGTATCTATGGCCCTTGTGTGCCCATCGCCCAACCCTCCGCCCCCTTACAAATCACTTCTAGAGACACCACTTGGCAATAAGAAGGTTCCCGGTGTTCTCCAGATCAGTTTCCGAGATAAGATAAACCCCTGTTAAGCTGAAGGTCGTGTCCGTGTTCCTTTTACAGTGAAGACAGGGAGCAGCGCTAAGCAAATCAGCGATTGCATCTTTAAACAATTGTAGCAGAGTTTTAAATATGCTCCTTTATGTAATTTAGCTGGACAAAATATGCTGGTTGTAAAATTCATATATTTACTCTCCAACTAAGGTGATCTGAACAAAAGGAAAGGGATGCACAAACAAGTTATATATGTATTGCATATGTGTTTAGGCTATAGTGAGCCCCTATAAAAGCTTGGCCCGGGAGAAATATAATATACGATTTACGATTAAGGCCAAGTACGCGTGTTTGCTTAGAGGTGTCCCGATAAACACTTGGGTACATTTGAAGATGTGGCCTACCAATATAATATTTCATGTCCACACCTGTAGCTCCATCTAGTGGACAACATATATTGTGCAATATTAACCACTGAATCTATTTAGACACCATAAATTGAAATAAAACCTTGCACCCCCACCAAAACAAATAATAGCGTATTATCCCAGACCTTAACTGTGATATAACACTGTCGGGAATAGGTTCACATAAAAGGACAAGTTAGCTACACAATAGCAGGGAGTTGTTTTTTCGAGGTAACATACTGGAAGAGTCCCGAGCAAGTCTGTCACCGAGGGGGAAAAAAAACAGAAACATTTCCGTTCTAAAACCCACTTAAGAGAACATAACACCTTGATACCAAAATGCCAACAATATAAGCAAGATATTGAGGAGCATAAAGAGGCAATGGGTTTTATTTTCAAAACCCTTGATCAGATATTTTAGAGAGTAGTGCAATGGGTAAATCGTTTCCCATTTAACAATTGCCATCTTGAGAAACATTTGTATATACTTATTTTAAAGTACACTGATGAAAGCTTGGCTGGCCAAGCCCAGAAAGGTATCTGTGTACACGGATAAAACAATAAAGAGGAACGCAGACCGGTATTCTGGGTTTTTTGCAATTTCTTTTGGAGCTTCTGTGTGGTGCTGGTGTAGAGTGCGGTGCCATAATCGAGTTTGCTGCGGACGAGTACCTTGGTGACCGTTCTTCTGGACTCAGTGGGGATCCACTTAAAAAGCTCTTAAAGCAGGCGAAGCGTGTGGAAGCAGGAGGATGAGGCAGCGTTGATTTGGCAGTTCATTGAGAGCGAGGAGTCCAGGATGATGCCGAGGTCACGTGCATGGTTGGTGGTTGTTGGGGGGCTCCGGGCACTGCGGGTCCCCAGAGTTGCCCCCGGCAGAGGGGGTGATACCCCACGCTCTTTCAGAAATGTGTACATTCTGGGCAGTCCATGAAACAGTAGTCTCAATCTTCTAATGTTATGTTAAGAAGCAAATACTGACCAGTCTATATCAAAGCATGGGGGACATTAATGAGATTTAACAAGGGGAAAGTCATTCCCAGCCAAGGCAAAATAAGATCTTCATAAGTAGCCCTTTGCACCACAACATCCAGCTATTAATTAATTTCCCTCAGTGATGCTATGGTTAGCTCTAATTCTTATGCCTATTGGACTAGAGACACCAGCCCAGTTTTAATTAACTCAAAGTAAGGTTCACTGAGGATCTCGCAGGTACTGGTGGAGCAGGTTGTAAAAACAGACAACCCTGCTGAAGTCTCAAATGAAGAATGCTGAAACAAAGTACAGCATACGCCGGGCACAACCACAGAATATAAAAGATGGTTAAAAGGTCCCATTACCAAACTTTTTGTAACTTTGAGAAAAATGTATACAGTGGGGAGAGAATGTCAGTGTATTTAGAGGACTATGAAACAATTGCATTGTTGCAACAGGAGTGTCCCCTGCATATTGCACAGGTATGTCCCCTGCTCAGTTTTCTGCAAGTATCAGTTATCCGTTTTTTTTTATTTTGGGCTCCATCCTCACAGTAATCCAGTGTGTGAGAAGGACCCACCCCTTAATTTATGACAGTTTCTGGTACTTGCCCTAGACCTGGAGACACTGAACCCCTCATATCAACAGATGGACTACTATTCCTGTCACGGTTTCCATACATGTACCACAATAATGGCAGCATACCGTGTTTCATAGGAATTATAGTCTGACCAAGCCTTTTTATCTGAAGAATGTGAGCGCTAGCCTACTCGCCCAAAGTTCCACTGCTCAAGGTGAACACAGAATCCTGGTGCCAAGATCCACGTGTGCATACATGCTAGCGGAGAGGTTTGTAGTACATGGGTGTATTACTGAACCAAAGTGACACAGGCCTGTGGGTTTCATTTTGGAAGCCCTTGTGCTGTTCATGAGCACAAGATGGAGCCTAGGTTGTTTTCCTAGACAGTACAAAAGAGGAAGTGCACATTGCACTCAAGCAGATCCAGTCTGGGAAAACACAGGACCCGAACGGGTTCCCGGTGGAGATTTTCAAACAAATGGCCCATAGGATAACAGAGCCATTACATAGAATACACATGGAGGCGTACCACAAGGGATGACTCTTCCAGGACTTATGAACTACAACAATAGTGATGATCCCTAAGGCAGGCAAGTCACCAAATAAATGGGACTCCTATCGCCCAATATCAAGTCAAGTCAAGAAAAACTTTATTTCGGAGGATCTCCATAAAAGTACATAAAATGAATATAAAAACATTTAAGAACAATAGATAAAATGGTTAAAAGTTGTTGGTGCAGCCGCAGGGCTAGATACCTGGTAGTTACATATAATCATGTGCCTTATAACAGAGTACAAAAACGAATCATGGTGACATTTTTATATACCGCTTCCGTTTGTGCCATAAAGCCCCCAGAAATTTTGCCACAGCAAACACAATGTGTGCAGCCATATCGCTTTTAAGAATTCTAAAGGCTTCGTGGCATCTGGTAAAACCCAGATTCCTGCAAACGGGAATGATCCATTTTCTGCGCGCCTCAGTATAGCCCGGGCAGAAGAATATAAGATGCAGCTCGGTTTCATCACTTGCTCTGCATGCCGGGCAAATACTGGATGTCAACGCGGACCAACAGCTAGTAAGAGCATGAATTGGCAAGGACCCGTGCCTCCATTGCAAATAAAGCTTCCCGATTATTGCAGGGTAAACATTGTCAAGGGCTAGTTCAAAACTATATGTGGTCTTCATGTGAAGGAATTGATGTGTTAACGACCCTAAAGATTTTGAAGGTCGAAGTGAAGGAGCCTTGGAATCATAGTACAGTTTGGTAAGAGCTTTTTTAGGAAACTTTGAACAGGCGTTCCAAGGATCGTTCCAAAGTGCATCTAGACCTAGGCTCACCAAACTATTCCTTACAAACTTGAGCCAGGCAATGTTCCCCGAATTTGGGAAGCCAAGAACTTCCTGTAAACCCTGTCTGTAATGAATCAGTTCAGGCACCGTCCATAATCTACACCAATAGATCACGGGACGAAGCGCCAACTCTTCCTCCAGGGGTCTAATACCTAGGTCTAGACTCAGAGGCACTAGGGGTGTACTCGGAGGAAGAGCTACTAAACACCTAAGGAATCTGTTCTCCTCCTTTCCCAAGCTGTCCAAGACTTTGTGACCCCATAGTTCGCTGCCGTATGTGACTGCTCCTCTGGCTTGTACCCTATAAATATGAAGGGGTGGGCCTATAGGTTTAAGGGTCGACCTATTCTTCCCTATCATCCTTAGTATTCCACTGGTGTGTTGCACTAATTTCAGCCTGGCTTTCTCCTGGTGTGGACCCCACGCCAATTCCTCATTGAGGGTAACACCAAGATATTCAAAGGTGTTTACTCGTTCAAGTGTGTTATTCCCTATACGTGGGATGCGGTGGAGCCTGGGTGGCGGATTGAAGGCCATAAATTTAGTCTTTAAAGTATTGATCTCCAATCCATGCTCCCTACAGAACTCCCCAAATCCATCCAACACACGCTGGATTCCCATCGGTGACTTGGAGAGAAGGAGGGTGTCGTCCGCAAACATAATTGCCGGGACCCTCCTTCCCGCCAACTTCGGGACATCCGAATTGGGGACCCCGTTGAGGTGATCAATAACGCCGTTGACAAAGAGGCAGAACAGGGTTGGTGCGAGTACGCACCCCTGTCTTACCCCTCTGTCAACGGGAAACTTATTTGACAGTGCTCCATGTCTACCACACCTCACACGAGCATAGGTGTTTGTGTGGAGGCGGATGATCATGGTCAGGAGATCAGCTGGCACCCCCACATTCGCCAGCACTTCCCAGAGCTTACCGCGTGGAACCAGGTCAAAGACTGCCCTTAAGTCCACAAATACAGTATAGAGACTGCCACCCTCCAACTGTATTGTTTTCCAGTATAGAAGGGACAGCCTAAAGACCTGGTCTATGGTGGAGGTCTTCTGGCGAAACCCAGCCTGAAAGGGGCTCAGGATGTCCCTCTCTTCGATCCAGTCCAATAGTCGATCCAGTAGAAGCCTCGCAAAAAGCTTCTGTGGAACGTCTATCAGACTGATCGGTCTATAATTGGCAGGGAGCAGAGGTGAGCCCCTTTTGAAAATGGGCACAATCTCCGCCCCGAGCCAAGTTGGAGGGACCGCCATCCCATGGATGATGGCGTTAAACAATACCAAGAGGTATGGTGCCCAAATTTTTACCTCATGCTTTAAGAGGTCGCCTGGGAGCTTGTCAAGGCCTGGCGCTTTTCCTGTGGAAAGGCGAATGATTGCCATTTCCAATTCCTCCAAGTTAAAATCTTCCATCTCAGAGGAATTATCCATGATTGGGGCGGCTAGGGTCCCGGCCTGGATTCCTATTTTGTCTAGCCCGGTCCTGCTATAAAGCGATGTGAAGTGATCCTCCCAAACTTCGGGCGCAATGTTGCCCTCGATAGCCATGACAGGTTCTGCTGAGCCATGTTTGACTATATGCCAAAATTTCCTTGAGTCTCTGGTTTTAAGTGCAGTTGTAATTTCTGCCCAATTCTCCCAGTCCCAGTCGATTTTAGCGTTTTCAAGGAGGAGCTTGTAAGCAACCCTCTTTTCCCTAATTACCGAGGGGGCCTCCTTGTTTTTAAACGCTCTGAGGAGGTCTTTCTTAGCTCCCCTACAACTGGCATTGAACCATGAGGCTCTTTCTCTCCTCACTTTCCTGTCCTGGACCACAGGGTTCAATACCTCGGCTAAGTTATCACAGAGGGTCTGGTGAATGTCCTCAAGGGGAAGACAACCATCTTGCGAGGGCAGTTGAGAGAGGAGACTTTCCACTTTTTCAAGGGCGAATGCCACTTGCTCGTATATGCTCCTTATGCAAGTCGGTTTCTCTAGCAGTTTGTCCCACCTTATTCTTCGCCTATTACTAGATAAGGTGAGACTGGGGGCAGATAGTCTGTTTCCTAAAGCAGCACCATTTAAAAAACCGTCAGCGGCTAGTGAAAGGATTAGGGGATTGTGGTCACTGTCTGGCCTAGGGACTATTTTAAAATCTAAGACCAATTTCCAATCCTGGAGTTTAATCATTATATAATCTATCCGGGACTCCTGGCCTGGTCTGTTAAAAGTTGGTTGCGGCGGGATGTCCCCTTGGAACCTACCATTGCATGCTCTAAGTGAATTTGCCAGAGACAGTGTTAGAACTTGCAGAAGTAGAGGTGATGATGACCTAACTGGCGGTCCTACAATGCTTGGGATTTCCCAGAGATCATCCTCTTCACTACTAATCCCATCCAGGTGAATCGGTAATGGTTCAAACTGGGTATTAAAGTCCCCTCCAACCAGTAATGTTTCTGAACCAATGAGGGAATCGAGAAAAGTCATTAAGTACTCCATTGTCCTTGAGGTGGCCGCAATTCCGACCGGTCTAGAATATATATTTACCAAGGTCAGGCCCATCCCAGTGGGCCAACGCAAAGCCACACACAGGATGTCGGATGAGTTTGTTTCTACCATCTCAGCCATACAGCCTAGATGGCAAGCGATGCATATTGATAAACCACCAGACGGGCGTCCCCTCCCACCCCATCTGGCTGGGACGTTGAAAGTTGCGAACCCAGGGTAGCAATGGTTTTCTCTGGCCCACGTCTCTTGGAACATGCATATGTCATATTCTTTGATAAAGGTTCCCCAGTCACTATTACCCAATTTATTAGGTAGCCCTGCCACGTTCCATGATAGTATTTCCAATGACCTCGTAGCCCTACGTACGGTCATTGGAGTCTCATGCAGAGTGCTTTCTACCGGCCGTGAGAGGGCACAATCCCCCACATCATCTCGTACCTTAGATGAGTAGCCCTGTGTCAGAAGAATCTGTCCTGCTAGACAACCACCCTGCGCCTTTACTGCTGTTTCATCTGCGACTGCTGGAGCATGTTCATGGGGCGCTATATGAGTCTCAGGTAGGGGCAGGGGTAGCCCAGGAGTGGTAGAATGTTGTGGGCAAATAATCTGCGGTTTGGGAATCGGATCCATGTCCCCGGCCTGGAATACCAGGGTGCTAAGGCCGTGGTCAAGATAACTCCTATGTCAGTCGCAATCATCGACTCCTGATAGGACCCCGAATCTATTTGTGACTTCAAGGGGAGTAAATGGTGGGCCATGGTTCACCTTCCATGGGCCACGTCTGTGACTCCCAGGGCGCATCGTAACCCATTCTGATGCGTTCCCGTATGTCGCAGATGTGGATGCGTAGGTATTACAATATTTAGCGGGGGAGCAGAGATCGCAGAAAATGTGTGGGGGTGTGTCGTCATTCGTACTGGGGCCCTAGGATACACATTGTAAGAGACTACAGGTCTTGGGTAAAAATATGACAATTCACGGGGATTTATGGACCCACAGGTATTACCCAGAGGGTAGTCTAAGATGTAGTTGACTGCTCTAGGGTCTCTGAAGTTGATAATGATTACATCCCCTTCGAGATCCTTGGTTCTACGCCCTAACCAAGTGAGTCTCCGGACATGCAGTATCTCCCCATTGATGTTGAAAGGGAGAGGTCTGTTAGACCTAAGCCAGTGCATGGTCTTATTTTTTAGTTCATAGAAGCCTTCAGTTTTGCCCTTTTCCAGGGGCGGGACTTCTGTGAGCACTACCACATATGGAACCGCCTCTGGGGGTAGATCGACTAGGTGGCCCGGTCGGTCTCTTGCCCTAGCTGAGTGCTGGTTCCCACCCCTCTCATTTGGAATCGTTTCTATGATGGAATTTGTTACTTCCTTTATTTGTTCTCCCACATCGCTTTGACCATGGTGTTGTTGAGCTGTGGTGTGGGGGGACTTGGCCCTATGCTGGCAATTAGAGCTACCCATGTCGTTTTTCCTGGTGTAAGTAGGAGATGGAACTAATACTGCAGGAGGGGGCAAAGCTGGGTGTACAGGATCTTTACATGGCCCCGGATGTTTTATAATTAAAGATTCTAGGTCCCCTAGGCGTTGCTCTATGTTTTTTAATCGTTCGATGATGGGTAGAACAAATGACCTTATCAGTTGCTCCATGCCCTCGAGGTATAAAGGCATCGAACCTGCATTGGGTATGGGCAACGGAGGACAGGTCAGATCAGAAGAGGGGGATGCCAAAGAGGTAGAAGGTGTTATGGCCTTGGCGTGTGTTAATGGTGACGTGGTTGTAACCTTTGTCCGAGATATTATGCCTGGAATTTGGATGGGTCCTTTGCCAAAGTCAGTGTGTTTAATCTTGTCCTTTAGGATATCTCCTCACCTCTTTCTTCTTTTGGATGGAGGGGGCCTTGGAGCTTTAGGCATCAGCACCCTCCCGACCTTCTTGCTAGAGGCCTTAGGTTGAGAGGGAATAGTGACAATGTCAGTTTCCTTAGTAAACATACTAGAACTGGAAGGGTGTGGATCAGTTGTACCAAGCGAACAGATGGAGTTGTCAGATGTAGGATCAATGGTTCTGAGCAGTACAGGGACATTGTCAATAGCTAATGCCTCCTGTGTAAGAGTAGGAGAACTTAGCACAATGTGAGTCGGAGTTGTAGGAGACATATTATCCAATGGTATCCTATTTTTAATACACTCTATAGAGCGACGTCGCTCAGCCCTTCGTTCAGCGAGCGAGGTCTCCTTGACCGAGGCCGTAGCAACCTTTTTAAAATAATCATCCAGTGTTCCTTTAGTTGGGGTACCATTTGTTATGGGTGCATTAATAGGAACAGTCTCGGCCATGGTGATACTCAGAATGTCAAACACACAACTCACGGTTGCTGGAAACTCCAGGGGGTTCCCCCGATCCGGTCTCCTCGTGTCTCTGAGGGCCTCAGAGGGCCCGCCCTCTGCCCGGGCTCAGCCCGGCGCAACCCGCGACGCGGGAAAGAGGCAGTGAATTATAGCGCCTCCAGGCGCTTAGGCGGCGTTTCCGGGACCCGCCCTCAGACCGCTAAGGAGTCTGGTAAGTGGAGTCCCTCCTCACTGCGGCCGCAGTAATTTGCGGTGCGGCGGCGGGAGGGAAGGCAGGCAATCAGGAAAGAGCTGACGCGCTCCAGACAGCAGGACAGAGGTGCCAGGTAGGTTCAATGGCCTCGAAAAGCAAGTCCGTTCAGGTTCGGTCCCAACCAGTCAGCACAGAGTCGCCCCCTGACACCTCCAAATACGCCAGCAGCGACTATCAGCGCCTTACCGTATACGCTGCAGTTGAGGGTCTGTACGCAGTGCCAGAACCCCATACATCACTCAGTGGGCACCAATATATCCGTAGGAGATGGAGCCAACTTCATGACAAAACCCTCAGTATTGATGGCAGGCAGGCGGTGTACACTATGTACTGTAGGGCGGCCAGGGCTAACAGTTCCCAAACAATGGAGTAATCCTCAGAGGCGTCCAGCGAGTGCCACTGCCAACTGTCACCAGGCACTGCGGGAGTCTGTATGCTACCAATAATATGCAGGAGCTAGTTCCAAGTTCACACGGCGCACTCTCAGGCGCAAGGCAGCTGCAGAAGCGGGCCGCAGCAAAGATAGAGCCGCAACCTCAGCCGAGCGGGGCCCGGATCGCGTGCAAGAGGAGTTCCCCCAATATCCTTAACTAATGTAGATACCAAAGTACTGGTGAAGGCGTTTGTGTTTGTTAAACCGACTATGGGGGGTAATATCAGACCTGGTACACCCAGACCAGAATGGATTTATAACACTCAGATCTACCAAATTGAACCTCCAGTGCCTTTATAATAATATTGTAGCTGCAGAGGGTCTTGAGATACCTTTTGCGGTGGCGTCACTAGACACACCCCAAGCTTTTGACTTTACAGATTGGCCCTTCCTGTTTGAAATGAAGGGTAGCTAGGCTTCCCGTGTACTTTCATAAAGTGGGCAAAACCCTTCTACGCTAACCCTATAGCCCAACTCAAAATTAATTTACCCTCTCTAGGGACTTCCCAATTTAGAGGGGCACCAGACAAGGCTGTCCCCTATTCTATTTGCATTGGTGATAGAAGCCCTGGCGGAATGTATAAAAGTGTATGCCCAAATATAGGGATTGAAATGGGGAAGATTCTAAGAAGAGCTAATATCCCTTTATGTGGATTACGTACATCTATATTTGACGGAACCATAAAGGTCCCTTAATGAATTAGGACTGATATCTGAGGTGTATGGCACATTCTCAGGCTTGAGAATAAATTGGGAGAAATCCCCAATATTCCCTACAAGCAACTGGGCAGCTTAGAGGGAACTACCTTTGCCGCTAAAGATCGACACCCCTCACTTTACATATTTAGAGCTCTGAATGTCAAAAAGCAAGGACACACATTGCTAATATAATTTAGATCCACTGCTCCATAGGTTGGAAAAGGATGTTAAGTAATGGGGGACATTGCCACTTTCTCTCCTGGGGCAGAGCAGCGATATTTAAAATGATCGCACTGCCCCAATTCACCTATATTATGAAAAATTGCCCTTACACAATACTAGGCACGTTTTTCTGGGAGATAAATAGATTGCTCCGGACTTTATTATGGCAGAACGATCCACCCCAACTAGCGTTGTAGACACTCTAGAGATCTGTTCAAGAAGCGGGTATAGGACTGTCAAATATCCATAGATACTATGAGGCAGCTCAAGTTAGTACAGTGAATGAATAGGCATTCGCTCCGCTAGATGACCTGGCATTTAAAATGGACCAGTTCTACATGGGACAGAAGCACCTACACAAACTATTTGGAGGGAAATTAAGAACCGACGCTTCGCTGGCAACTGTTACAGTAGAATCTACTTGGTGTAAACTCAGGAGGGAAATGGGATGAGATAAAAGAATGACCCTCCCTCCCCCAACAAAACCCCACTGTGTATGGGAACACGATTAGGCCCAGTAACAGAGTAACCAGGCTTCCAAAAATGGAACATGATTGAATTATCGATGCTCGGGGCGTATGGGATGCAAATGGGATGGTGCCTTTTGAGCACCTGCGGACAGACTATAAAATGGCAACAAAATAGCTTTCAAATATCTCCAACACGCATCACAGATGATAAGAAACCCAAGAGAAGTCTGCACTTGAGTAGAGACTGGATGCACTACAATTCCCTAGAGAGGTTGCCATAAAAGCAACGTCCCACCTAATACAACTCAAAATATTGTATAGAACGTACCACACCATAACACTCATACTCAAAATAGGCAGAACTAGGAAAAACATGCCTGAGACAGTGGGTACAGAGGGGAACCTTCATACACACATTGTGGGACTGCTCCAAACTACTAGCATTCTCGGAGGGAGTGACAAGCAAACTGGAAGAGGCCACAGGAGTGACCACTGAAGCTCAAACCCTACTAGTAATACTGGGAATATGGCAGGAGTCAGAGGCCACATCCTTCAAGACACTACTCATCAATCTAGGCTGCTAGCAAAAAGGGAAATGGTGAGGAAATGAGGCAGCATGATATTCCCGGAATTCCGAGACTGGGGAAGGGGCATGGATATATGTTGAAAGAGAGAGAAAATGGTGTATGAGTGGAGGGGCTGCATCCACAAATTTGAGAAAGTATGGGGGTGGGGCACCCCAGGAGTCACTGGAGAGATACACCTCCACTGACCTTAATGCCCAGAGACACGGGGGAGACCGGCCCTCAGACTGGGGATATAATGCAGGAAATATATTGCAATGAGGTAACATATGTAGCATGCAGTGTTTGACAGGGGTGGGCAGAAAAAGTGACCAATATCATGATCTGTTTCATTACGGTTTGTTGGTTTGCAATGTCATTTTACAACCTGTGTCAATTTAAAATTCTAATAAAATATATTCCCCAAAAAAATGTTTGTCATCGAAGACTAAACCAACTGTCTAATAGCGCTTCAACGAACATCTTAACCTACGCACCGACATAAATACAGTAGCTAGGACTTCCAAGTTCCATCCAAGAGTCCTCAAAGGGATACAGACCTACATTTCTGATTATGACTTTAGATCAGTAGTACAGTACTTGGTGCCAAGGCTCATCTTGTCTAACAACTACAGTAGTTTTTGCAGTGTCACGCCAACTACTTCAAATGTTTACCTACTAACGTCAGGAGCATTTAAAGATGGGTCAGCGGGTGCACAGAATACTGCACACTGGCTGCCCCTAGCACCTGTTGCAGAAATTGCACATTTTAGGGAAATCCTCTTACAGCAGCACATCGGTGCTCTACTGGAGAAACCAGGCTTTATGAAGACTGCACCACAGCACAATCATTACAATAGTGGGCAGTGAGAATCTGGCACTCCCTCCCCTGAAGCTCAGGACCTAAATCTCCTCCTAGCCGGTTGACCGCTATGTAGGTGCTCTTATTAAATAGTTTTAAGCAAGGTACGTAACTGCCATAAGCTAAAGTCTTGGACCCCAAAGATGCTGCTTCATTGCACTCACAGTATTTTTTCTCACTGTCAGACAAACGTAATCTAAACATGAATACTGTGCAAAACATAAGTGTTGTATAGGAATAATTTAGTAATAATGTCAGCTAAGTGCATATTACTAAATGCAGGGTTCTTGCTAAAAAAACAAAAAGAGCATGGTTCTTGCTAAACAAAATTACAAATTTAAGACAAATACATATATACAACTAAATTCCATACCATCCGTCAATATTTCTTAAACAAATTTCTTCCACTGATGAAAGTTGGCCGCAGGTGGCATTAAATGAAATGAAAATGTTTTTTATAAAGCGCGCTTCTGCCCGAAAGCTTCTTGATGCTACCAGCAACAGAAGAAAAGCAGGCACAACAACAAAGGGCGTATATAAAATTAGGCAGGGAATTCAATAAAATAGAAAAAAGAGGACCTAATGCCTAAAGAGCCATGTTTTCAGGTTTTACCTAAAAGATAACAGACCTGTGCATTTCTTCAGCTGTAGTGGCAGAGAGTTCCACCGCTTGGCCGTACCGAAAAAAAAACTTCTGCCACCCCACTGGGTTCATTTTAATTTCGGTAAGATTACATTAAAGATGGAGAAGATCTCAGGGTCTTGGAGGGAATATATCAAGTAAACTTCCTCTTTAGATAATCCGAATCTGAGCTGTGCAAAGCTTTAAAAGCCATACATAAAGCGTTAAAGTCAATGCGTTTACGGACAAGTAACCAATGAAGCAGAACTAAAGCCTGAGATGCTGATTGATGCTTAAGAACCCCCAGCAACATTCGCGCAGCGGCGTTTAACACTTGCAGTTTGTTTAGTACATAGGTACTCACTAACTTTCTCTCGGGGGCCAAATTTACAGTGTGGTTTGTGGCCAAGGGCCGCACCGGTGGGGGCGGAGTCAGTGGGGGAGGGGGCAGGGCTAGAGCAAAAAACCTGAGACTATGAGGTTGAACACAGGCCCCTGCAGCGGATGCATTTGTCCACTGAGCCACCAGACCCGGCATACACACATCTCTCTCTATCCCTCTCTCTCTCTATCCCTCTCTCTCTCCCTCCCTCTGTCTCCCTCCCTCTCTCTGTCTCCCTCCCTCCCCCTCTCTCTCTGTCTGTCGCAATCCCCCTGTCTTCCCCCTCTCCCTCCCTCTCCCTCCCTCTCTCTCCCTCTCTCCCTCTCTCTCCCTCTCTCCCTCCCTCCCTCTCTCTCCCTCTCTCCCTCCCTCCCTCTGTCTCCCTCCCTCTGTCTCTCTCCCTCTGTCTCTCTCTCTCTCCCTGCGTCCGTCTGCCTCTGTCTCCCGGCGTCCGTCTCCCTCTGTCTCCCGGCGTCCGTCTCCCCTCTGTCTCCCGGCGTCCGTCTCCCCTCTGTCTCCCGGCGTCCGTCTCCCCTCTGTCTCCCGGCGTCCGTCTCCCCTCTGTCTCCCGGCGTCCGTCTCCCGGCGTCCGTCTCCCTCTGTCTCCCGGCGTCCGTCTCCCTCTGTCTCCCAGCGTCCGTCTCCCTCGGTCTACCTCCTCCCTCCGGCTTCCTCCCTCTTCCTCCCTCCGTCTCCCTCCTCCCTCTGTCTCCCTCCTCCTTCTGTCTCCCTCCTCCCTCTGTCTGTCTCCCTCCTTCTGTCTGTCTCCCTCCTTCTGTCTGTCTCCCTCCTTCTGTCTGCCTCCCTCCTTCTGTCTGCCTCCCTCCTTCTGTCTGCCTCCCTCCTTCTGTCTGTCTCCCTCCTTCTGTCTGTCTCCCTCCTTCTGTCTGTCTCCCTCCTTCTGTCTGTCTCCCTCCCTCCCTCTCTCTCTGTCTCCCTCTCTGTCTGTTTCTCTGTCTGTCTGTTTCTCTGTCTGTCTGTTTCTCTGTCTGTCTGTTTCTCTGTCTGTCTGTTTCTCTGTCTGTCTGTTTCTCTGTCTGTCCTTGTCTCTGCCTCCATCTGTCTCTGTCCCTGTCCCTGTCTTGTCTCGGTCTGTCTCTATCTCTGTCTATCTCTGCCTCTATCTGTCTCAGCCTCTATTGGTCTCAGCCTCTATCGATCTCTGTCAGTCTCTGCCTCTACCTGTCTCTGCCTCTACCTGTCTCTGCCTCTACCTGTCTCTGCCTCTACCTGTCTCTGCCTCTACCTGTCTCTGCCTCTACCTGTCTCTGCCTCTACCTGTCTATGCCTCTACCTGTCTATGCCTCTATCTGTCTCTGTCCCTGCCTCTATTTGTCCCTGCCTCCGTCTCTTTCTTCCTCTATCTGTATCTGCCTCTATCTGTATCTGCCTCTATCTGTATCTGCCTCTATCTGTCTCTGCCCCTATCTGTCTCTGCCCCGATCTGTATCTGCCTCTATCTGTCTCTGCCCCTATCTGTCTCTGCCCCGATCTGTCTCTGCCCCGATCTGTCTCTGCCCCGATCTGTCTCTGCCCCGATCTGTCTCTGCCCCGATCTGTCTCTGCCCCGATCTGTCTCTGCCCCGATCTGTCTCTGCCCCGATCTGTCTCTGCCCCGATCTGTCTCTGCCCCGATCTGTCTCTGCCCCGATCTGTCTCTGCCCCGATCTGTCTCTGCCCCGATCTGTCTCTGCCCCGATCTGTCTCTGCCCCGATCTGTCTCTGCCCCGATCTGTCTCTGCCCCGATCTGTCTCTGCCCCTATCTGTCTCTGCCCCTATCTGTCTCTGCCCCTATCTGTCTCTGCCCCTGTCTCTGCCCCTATCTGTCTCTGCCCCTATCTGTCTATCCCGGTCTCTATCTGTCCCTCTCGATATCTCTATCTGTCTCTATATGGCTCTGTTTCTAGATGTCTCTGTCCCGGTCTCTGTCTGTCCCTGTCTCTATCTGTTTATGTCTCTATCTGTCTCTGTTTCTCTATTTGTCTCTCAGCCTCTATCGGTCTCTCTGTCTCTATTAGTATCTGTCCAAACAGGAAGCTTCCCAACACGCCCTTAAAAGTCAGCTGGGAAAGTGCTTACAGCTGACTTTTAAAGGGCATTTTGGGAAGCTTTCTGAAGGGCCCTGACGTCACAGAGGCCGGCAGTAAACACAGAAGATGGCTGCAGGAGCATACGTAGTGAATACTTACTTAATACGTATTCACTACGTATGCTACTGCGGTCATCTTCTGTGTTTACTGCCGGCCGTGGAAACTGCAAGGCAAGGTCCGCGGGCCGCCAGTGAAGGCGTGTCGGGCCGCTGGCGGCCCGCGGGCCGTACTATGAGCACCAGTGGTTTAGTAGGTTCTGCTGCATGTTGCTGTATAAGGAATTGCAATAGTCCAACTGCGAAAGCACAAGGGGGGTGACAACCAGCTTTTGCAAATCATACAGAATGAATGGAAAGACCTTTCTCAGAATTTTTTATACAAAAAAGGAAGATGAGGTTACCGCGATGATTTGTGACAGTTTGTCATCTAAAACGATACACAGGTTTTTTTGCTTTGGAGAACGGTACTGGTAGTGTTCCTAATTCCTGTGGCCACCAAGCTTGAGACCAAAAGGAGACATACAAATGCACAATTAGAGGAGCACATCGACTTTGAGTATTAGAACTTTTTTCAACTATAACAGAAATCCATTAGCAAATAGTCCCCACTACCATAGTGTATGTTATATAGTCATAATCAAATTCAATACTACCATGGTGGACATCTTTTGCGTGCTCGTATAGGGAGCACTGAAACACTTAATAGGCGTGGCGAAGTAAGGACCGATGTAAATTCGTGGCCTTTCGGTTTACAAAACTAAGACTGGTTTTTCCAACATGATAAATTGAAAGTGGAAAACAGGAATACATGAATCGACTACGGTGAAGGGCGCCTGATTTGAGTTGCTCGTTTTGACGATATACGTTTCCATTTTGAAGTGAATTGGATCGTATTGTGTCTAGCATTGGAAAGCAGTTGAACTCAGAAGAGAGTGACTTATTGTTTTGCTGTGAGCTGATAAGTTTGCCCTGAAGAAGTCCTGTGAAACAGGGACGAAACGCGTAGGCTGTGTTCTAGTTGTGTCAAGTCTTTTGTACTACGTTTGTGACGCTTGAATAAAAAGGAAAAAGAAAAAATAACATGGAGAGCTCTTCCTCCTTTCGTTGAGAAAATAACGTTCATGTTGTCTCACATGCAGCACTGAATTTGCTTATAAGTATATAACATACACTATGGTAGTGGGGACTATTTGCTAATGGATTTCTGTTATAGTTGAAAAAAGTTCTAATACTCTAAGGCAGAGGTCTTCAAACTTTTGGATGCCGAGACCCCCCTGTCAACATTTTGAGGCGTAAGGACCCCCCCTTGACAAAAATGTCTAAACCTGTTGACTAAATTGCGTGGGATGAAAATGTAAATAAGGTTATGTGATGCCGCGTATTTTGGGATAGCATTGCTTCATTATTTTGATATTTGTTACACACAGTAACGCTGAGGAAAGATTTCACCCAATCAGTACCCATTTATAACCAAAATACAGCAATTATCATCAGAAAGATTTCAAGTCAACCTTTGTGAAGGGCCTTCCACTCTGCAGCAATACGTGCTGCCACATTAGAAGCTCACCTGGCCCTGACCGGAAGAAGCAGGGGTCCCTTAAAACCCTGGCGGTTTTGTGTAGAGTTAAGCCTTTTACCCATGCAGCTTTCCTCTCACCCCCTCCCTTCCATCCCTCTCTACTCTCCTAACCCCGGATCCCTCTCTCACTTTGCAGGTCATTTTCTTTCACCCCTTTTTACAACTTCTGAACTCTCCCCATTCAACCTCTCACTTCACCTTTAATCACCTCTTGCCATTCTGTCCTTTCACTGCCCTCATCTCTAACAGTCTCTCACATTTATCTCATGGCCTCTCTGGCCCTGTCACCTCCCATGCCCCTCAGCACTTCTCATTCACCTCGTCTCTTCATTCAAATTTTTGTCTATTTGTATCTTACACCTCTCCAGTCCCCCCATTCCTCTTTCACATCTCCCCTTTGTTCTAACAGAAGCCCTCACCTTTGGATCACACTCACTTCTTGTGTGTCCACACTTCTCTTCGGCAATTCACATTTCTCCTCATCCCTGACCTCTTCAATGAAATTCTCTCACTCCCTTGCTGTCCTCTCTCATTTTGGGTGCGGATGCAAGTTCAGAATGGGATGAATGAATGTATGATTACTGATTGGCTTGTTTGAGTGAGTTGCATATTGAGTAGTGAGGGGGACAGGTGAGTGAAGTGTCACATGAGTGCAGGATGAGTAGTGTACTCGTGTGACTGCAGGTTGAGGTATACTGTGAGCAGGGAAAATTAATAATAGAAACTAAAGTTGTGTCTCATTAAAAGGACTAGTGAACTATAAATTGAAATGAAACATATCCAGTGTTTCACTTTAAACATAGTTGCAAATTAATTCTAAGAAACACTCTATATCTTGCATTATAACCATCAGAGACAGCTGAAAGGCAACATTTACTATCATTTGAGACATAGGGGATGGTCAATTCTCATTTTGTCAACAGAAGTAATTGATTTATGGAAGAAGCCTTATTACACTGCATGGTCGGTGATGTGACATTACAGAAATCACTACACAGTAGACCGTGAGGAAAAGTATAGAGCCGACATAACATACGAGAACTCTGTTGAAATGCTGTATTGCGTGCCTTCGTGTACTTATCATAGACTGGGACATCAGACTGTAAAGATTCGGTCTCATTTCTGAAGTGTAACACGTCTAAGGGATTTGCAGTATGTCTGGGAAAGGTTTGCACATATCACTTGTGCAAAGGTGAAGTGGCACAATCTGTTGCTGATTTATTTTGAAGTTCTCCGCTGAAGGCACTTCTGTGTCAAGCAAGAAATATTTGAAGGGTGACAATGGGGCTAATAGAGCAGATGCCCTGGCAGTCCAATGTAGAGCGAGTTGGCGTAGTTTAGACGTGTACGGTTTACAGGAGAACTACCGATTAGTCCTTTGAAGGGATGTGTGAGTAGATGGAGAAAAGGTTCTAAGTTCTGAACTGGGGTGGCGTGGTGAGCAAAATAACGATGGATTAAACCCAGATCTGTGACTGGGGGTGAATGTTTTGCCAATGTGCAACATTCCGTCCATCATCTTGTGTGTTTTGCTGTTCGCCCTAAGTGGGAAGGGTATGCCCAGACGTGGGTCCCTCGTTCACTACGTCACTGGAGTCAAGCTATCCTGGATGAAGAGGGGTGAAACCACAAAACCGGTCCTAGGATGCTTGATTCCGGTCCAGGGAAGACATGGCTTGGCAGTTCGGGCTGGACTGTTCCCATGAGGCACAGGGTCAAGACTGATTTGTATGTCTGAACTGGGGTGGCGTGGTGAGCAAAATACGATGGATTAACTCGTTCCGTGCTCATGACGGAACCACGCCGTCATGAGCCACGGTTGCCGTGTGCTCATGACGGAGTGGTTCCGTCTTGCTGCGGCCGTGCCGCCCACGCGGCGGTAATTCCCCGCCTGTGCGGGCGATTAGCGCTGTGGGCGGAGTCATGACGGAACCACTCCGTCATGAGCACAGCCCAACCGTGGCTCATGACGGAGTGGCTCCGTCATGAGCACCGCGCCACCGCGCTGCCCCCCCCCGCATCCCCCAGCGCTGCGGCGGAATTTGCGCCGCAGCGAAGGGGTTAAACCCAGATCTGTGACTGGGGGGGAATGTTTTGCCAATGGGCAACATTCCGTCCATCATCTTGTGTGTTTTGCTGTTCTAAGTTCTGGGCATCAAAACGATTTTTTAAGAAAAGGGGCGAGGGAGAGATTTTGCTTCAAAGCTAGTTAAGAGCCAAAGCAAAACTCTTAATGGCTAGAAGAAGATCTGCCCTGATGCCCTACTCATCGCTCAAGTCACTTTAAACAACCCCACTCTTTGTAATCCGTAATTGCTTACTGTTTGATGTTTTCTCTTTATTTCCATAAAGTGTAGTGTAACATGTTGTCAATATATAAGGAGATATTATACTATGTCTTAAGATTTCACCGGCAGAACTTATATGGACATGAAACATTACTATGTATAACGGCATGCGCTAAATGATATATGCTGTAAATAGAAGTCGTATTGTGTTTACAACTTGAATGCCAATAAAAAATATATTAAAAAACAAAACTACGGATTACAAAATTCCTGACTGAAGATGAAGTTTGTTACTCACAGTCTAATGACTTAAATTAAAAGCCAAATATATTAAGACGGTCCCCATAGAAAACCAGATACGGATCTTTGGTCAGGGTCTCATAAAAAAAATAAAGAAATATCGCAAAGATAGGCATATTTATTTCAAGTAGCAGCCCTGCAACATTCTCGTCAACCTTCAAGTCCAGAGCTCATCAATCAACCCTTGAGCAATTCAAAAATGAAACTGAACACACTTTAGAAAAGTACACAAGCGTCCTGCAGCTTTTTTCTGTCCCTGAAAGACCTGTGATATTTGTTTGTTTTACTTACGGGAGGTATGTAAAACCGAAGATCACAGTTCTCTCATATGCTGAAGCCGTTTATGAGGAAGAATTGTAGGGCAATAACTCTGCCTTTAGCTGACAGGAGAATTTTATCTTCTGTGAAAAAAAAAAAAATGCAATACAAACGTGCAGAATTTCACGTATATGTATACACATCTTCATTATTAATCTGTGAAGAATTACCCGTGGGGATTTCCACTGGTGGCAATATTAGGTGAAAGAAAAAACGTAATCTTATTTCTTTTACTCGGGTCAGTTTATTCCCGCAGTGGGACATGATGTTTAATCTTGTATACACTTTATTTTCAGGAGAAATGTGGGCGCAGTCATCCTAAACAGATCTGTCCGTTTCGGAAAGGAAACGATTGGTTTACACCTAGTGCTGCTGGCACATCACTGGACATCAAGTAAAGGCAGGTATTGGTTCTTCCCTCATTTATGCAGTGCCTGTGAGTCCGGTTATCCTTCAGCCTGGGTAGAATGACTTAAGCATTCACACTCTGTATCTCTACCTCCCTTTCCCACTATCAAAGGAAAATGATGCATTGCTAATTTTCAAAGCAGCTATCATGACCATTTATTCTTATCCCACAAAATGAAAAAACAAAACATCCACAATTTTAATGAAGACAGGTACTTTGTAAATCAGTGCTGATTAATTTAATATATACAATGTGAATGTGCTTAAAACGTTTACATTACTTTTTCATATATATATATATAAATTCAGCAGTTATACTTATACTTAACTCAAGAAACTATAACTCGTGCCCTAAGGGAACTATAACTCACGCCCCCCCCCCCCAAGCAGATTTCTTATCAATAATTTTAGTAGCAAATGTTGCAGTGATATTATCAATGATGTCACGACTAATGTGGGGTATTTAGCAGTGCATTAAGGTACGAGTTATAGTGTCTTGAGATAAGCATAACTATAAATGCAGAATTTCTATGGTTTTCCATGTGTAAATTCTGAACCAAACTATAACACCCCTGTAACCTTTGGGTTTTTAGTGAATTTCTAAGGATTTTTACATTCTTTTTCCTAACTATAATGTCCCTGTGCCCTTTTTCAGTGAATTTCTTGTTTTTTTTAACATAAAGTATTATTTAATTACCAGAAGTTAAACCAACTGCTGACACACATGGGCTTCTAACCCCCCCACATGCAGCCAACCCTACGCCGCATACGGCCTTTGGCCATATGCAGCAGTGAGTTGGCTCCCATGCCTAGACTACGGCCAGGCCCGGAGGCTAACCCCCCCCTAAGGCAGCCAACCCAGGAGGGGAGCACGCAGCCCCTCTCTCGGTTGGATTTCGTAACAAGATTTGTTTTTTAAATTATGTTTACTATTGGAGGGGGGTATGTGGCCCCCCTTCCAGGGTCTCTTTGGCCCCAAGAACCCCATTCCCCGGGGCCTGGACTATTACTAAAGCAGAAGAAGTGGGGCTGCGCAGCCCCCCTGCCCCGGGCCAATATGTACCACGGGGATCTAATTGCCCAGGGCCTGGCCAAAAAAAAGTGGATGCCCTCAAGCCTACCCAAGGCACCCACTACATTGCAGATGAGGGCCCAGCTGGCTCACCGCCTCCTCCAAAGAGAGCTGGCATTGCTCCCGCTCACAGGGAACAGCTAAAAATGCTCCTCCCTGAGGGCGGAAGCAATATTTTCATCTGTTTCGCTGGCCGTGGATAAAATGTCCACTCCCAGCGTTCAGGACCATTTTTCATCCTCCCTCCAGCTGGGAGTGGACTTAGTGTTGCCTCTCGCTTGGCGAGAGCTTTGATATTGACGAGAGCTTTGATATTGCTCCCGCCAAGCGAGAGCAAACATTGTTTTTCCTGCCCGCGATACTTTTTTTTGTCTTTTTAAATTTTATAATAGGGTAGGAACTAAAACATACAACTTGGAGGAGGTAACATTGCCTTAAAAGCAAAAAGGAGACTATTCTGGAAAAAACTAACTGCTCAAATAAAAAAATAAAAACTACTGCCTAGGGGGGCATTTGTGATCTTGGAGACGCTTGTCCTGTGCAGATCTGCTGGTCTCTAACGAAAAAATTATCTGCTTAAATAAGAAGCAAAATAGTGCTTTACCCAGATAAGCATGGTTACTGTGTGCTTCTGCACGTAGTACCTGCACAGGCGCAGTATCTCCAGGTGCAAATGATGTGGAAGCCCCTGAAGAGTTTCCTAGCTCCGCAGCACGAGCTAACTCTGCCCTAGCACGCCTTTGGGGATGCAGAGATCTGAGGTGCCCCCACATGCTTGTGGTACTCATACTATACTGTCTGTTTCAGCTCCCCCGGCTAAACTCCTTCTTGCAAAGTTTACAGATTACATACTTTGTGCAAATATTTTGCCACATGGCCTCAAGTTGAATAACTCCCACACCAAGGTTTCCTTGGTAGGCTGAGTTGGCTGAGCTGGTGCAACTGCCCCAGACTGCTCATCAGAATCTGATGAAGACATCTTTGTATTGGAAGGCAAACAAGAAGGAGAGCAAGCCAGATAGGTTTACCCTCTCCAAAATCCAATAAGGAAAAAACGCAAAAAAGGATGGAATCTTCGTTTTTTAAATAAAACTATCCATATGAACCAATACCAATCCTTCATTGGACTGTGTTTCCTCTCCCGGACCTTTTGGGGGCATCTCAGGAGACCATAAAAAAATACTTGCTTTATATCTTTCTAACTTATTCAACAACTCAACACTGTTATAAACGTAATGACAAATGTACAATCTCAAGAGTGCTTTGCGAGAGCCGAATTGGAAGTACAGCCCCCTCAGACTCCACACAGGGGATTGTAAGTCCAGCTCCCACAAGTGTCTCCCGAGAGCCATTACTTTTTAGAAAAATAAAAATATCCAACCATATTTTATGGACTATTCTAATAAAAATTAGCATTGAATAATTACTGAAATCATGATAAAGAACTGCATACAATGCCTAATATGGAGGCATATTACCTGGCAGGGCAGCTGCAGAGATTCACGCAGTGAGTGGCGGGGAGCCTAGCACCAGACAGGGGGGCGCCTCCCTTCACTCCGGATAGGCTGAATGTTCCGCACTCTGTTGGGGACAGCAAAACCGCAGCATGTCCGCAGCAATGAACAGAACGATACGCAGGTGCTGGGGTAGATGCCTACAGAAGACTAGGACACAACGTCCATATTCACCGGAATTGTCGTTGACGCAACTGGGGGCACTCCCACACGGGGAACAATGGAGGGGGATTGATGATTGGGCACAGGCAGAAGCCACAAAGGTGGGAGATCTATACCGAGTCGGGGAGCTACTCCCCTTTGCAGAATTCAGTACAGAATGGGATATTCCACAAGGACACTTTCTACTTTATAGGGCAGTCACAGGGGCACTGCGGAGACACTGGGGCACGGGCACGACTGAACCGCCATGACATGACACCTGCGAATATAGAGGCCTGGCAGGAGGGACCATAAAAGCTGTTGCATGCCTATACAGGCCCATAGGGTGGGACTCTGTTCAGCCACTGGATCGGTTGAGACATCAATGGGTGGAAGACATTGGTGGACCACTGGAAAACAAGGACTGGGAGAACATACTGGTACGTACAACTAAAGTATCCAGAAATGCACGCTTTAGCCTGATTAAGTTTTACATGCTTCACCGAGCATACATAATACTAGAACGTATTAACCCGTTCTTTGATCGAGAGGATACCAAATGCCCGAGATGTAATGAGCAAGGAGCGACTTTTATCCATATGATATGGAGCTGCCAGTCCCTGACGCACTATTGGCAGGAAGTAACATGGGAGACAACTAGAAAAATGGAGAGGGTAATCCCATGTACACTGGTGCACGTCCTGCTCAGCCCGTTCCCGCACACAACCAAAACTAAGACCACAGATAGGTTCCAGGACCTCGCTTTCATATTGGCAAAGCAGGAAATCACTAGCAGATGGAAGGCGCCAGACAGCCCCAACATCCATAGACGGAAGAGAGAGTTGGTGAAATGGGCTGGGTGTGAGGGCAGAGTCTTGCTAAGAAATGAGAGAAGGGGTGTGGGCTAATTAGAGAGATTCCGGGCATGGGAGGTGTTGATGGAAGAAATGAGAAGCGATGACCGAGAATCTGAGGCCTCCACTCCTGACAGACCACCACAGCAGGGGAACCCAGGAGGCAGGACCAGGAAGGGGTAATAGAGCAGGCTCCGAGGGACGGGGAAACATAGCACCCTTCGAACAGAGAGGGAATAGAAAGAGGCGACAGAATAACGCAGACACACAACATACGGAACAGTGGAAGTGATTCATAGAGCTCATCAGACGGTTTCAGGAGACAGCAGTGTGGGGGAAGGGGGGGGGGAGGATTGGGTTTTAGTTGCCTTTTTGTGGGGGGGGGGGGCGGGGGGGGGGAACCTAGAAATTGCATAGCAGAACTTAACTGTATAATGGGTGGGCAGAACAGACTCAGGACCAGTACTGCCATGTATACGTGATGCAAGTAACTAGGTACAACAAGACTGAGAATATTGAATATTTGACTGCAAAGATGTCAGAGAAATGTTTGAGAGATTTGTAAAAGGCAATAAAGTTTGTTTAAGAAAATAAAGAACTGCATACAAGAGATTACAATGAAATGTAGAACTCTACAATTTTGCGAGTGTCTCACAAGCGCCTCTTGCGAGAGTAATTATACCTCAAAAATAGACTGCTGGTAACATGTCTCAATATGAGTGTTACAAGAACTGAGGAAATTCACAATCTCTACTGAAATACTGCTATATTAATCTGTTTAATGTTCACACATTTTGTAGAAATATTTTGAAAACTGAACCATATCATGTTATGTTAACAATTAAAAAAAAAAATCATTTTTAAAATAATGTATACGCACAAGATATATTAGACACTCCTTCTACCTTACATACGCTCACAACATAAATTAATTTCCTTTTTTTTTTAAACTAGAAATTGACAGAAAAAACATAAACAAAGGTTAAAGTAAAGTTGTAGTTAAGTTATTTTCTCAGTGACAACATTAACGTTTTGACCTAAAAAAAAAAACACAAATTCACCATTTATAGTTATCAGCGCTAACTATAATTTGCGCCCCACCATGCACTGCTTATGACATCTCTCATCCCATCTCAAATGACATCAGTGATCACAACATCCAGGGTTCTTTTGTACACATTGCTCACTAAAAAGGTAGAACATTAAAGCAATAAAAGTAATTGCAAAATAGCTCTGAATAATATGAAACGTCTTTACTTCTATCATACATTCAACCCCATAGATTAAGCAAGCATGTGTTATTTGTAACATTGACCATATACTATGCGCTTTATGGGTAGCCGAGTTAATGTTGACTGTGAACCACAGATGAAAAGGTAACCTATCCTACACACAGTGTTCAATCTGTATACAACTGTTCAGTGAAAACCAAGTTATTCAAGATACTCGAGGCCTGTTAAGTAACTAATGCCCTACTAGGACACTCCTTACCTGTATCAAGCTTCTGACAGTCACTGAACCTACACTGAGAAATTAGGTGGATATGAGTAGATAAGTGGGTACTATTAACACTGTTTAGTCTATAGAAAGAGTTCACTCTGTGATCACACTGCTAGCAGACAGTGAAACTGTCATGAGAAACACCACAGAGTATTAAAAAGTATCTACTAAACACAGTGTACATTCCGTGCAAAACTTGTCCAAAGAGCAACTACTAACTCAAAACAACCAAGGTCTGAAGCTGCTAAAGATCATGTTACATGCAGCCTTCATACTGCGGTGAAAACTTTACAGATAGCCCGTCTTCTGAAGCAAAACAAGCTCATGTACATAGGTTAGTACCTGCTGCACACAGTCTTCCATGTTAAGTAAACATTGCCATGCTGAGACCATTCTGTCTAATAAATCGGTTGCGTACAATACTTACTATGTAGTACGTTTTCTGCAGTACCAAAAAACTTGTGTGGAACATAACGAACACAAGTTGTCAATTGTCACCTGCACACAAAGTTACTCTTCAATACAAAGATTTACAACATGTTCAATACCTCTACACACCCATGGTGCATTAGGAGCAAATGCGTTTTGCAAACACTTATATTGATTATCTGGAAACTGGCTGTAGAAATTAGGTAGAAAAGCAATTTAATAGTTACCCTCCACTATGTAAACTATAAAACAAACGAACAAACTCATTAGATTAGGTCTTCAGTGATGTCATAATGATGTCACAGACCATGTCATGAGTGATGTCATATGTGAGGTCATAAGCAGTGCATGGCAGGGGCGCTGCTAACTATAACTGGAGAATTTGTGGGTTTTTTTTGTAATCAAAACGTTACTTTGACATTGTGTGTGTGTTTAGATATATATATATATATATATATATATATATATATATTACCTACTGGCGGTCGCCAGTAGGTAGTTATAGTTAGGACCCTGTTTCCATAGGAAATCCGCAACATTCTATTTGGAATAACTTTGGCGCCGGTCGACGAATCCTCACGAAATTTTCAAAACTAATGGGGCGCTACGCTCCGCTCCTACCCTGAAAGTCTCGGGGGGATTCGTCAAGCGGGGGCTGAGAAAAAAGGGGGGTCCCAAAACGCGTTTTCCCCATGCATTTTTCCATAGGACCTTTAGACACAGCTACAGCCCGAACGGCTGAACAGAGTTACTTGAAATTTGGCAGAGAGGTAGTCTACAGGTCAAGGAAGTGCCTTTTGTAGGTCTTGTGTAATTTCCTGAGAAAATAGCATTTAAATCAATATATATATCTGTGGCAGCTTACCGTGCACTTACCGTGCGCTTACGGTAAGCTTACCGTACGCGTACGGTGCCGTGCGCGAGCGCGATTCTGATTGGCTGTTAGATCTTAGTAAACATTCGAATCGGTCGAAACCAGGAAGTGTCGGCCGCCATTTTCTCTCTCGCACTCTGAGGGGGGGGAGGAAAAACAAAGTTGGATAACAAGAAAAGGGGCAGGCTAGACAGCTCCTAACCACCTAGCCTTGGTTAGGATGTCCCAAAAGGACCCCCAAGGGCAAAAATTCAAAAAAAAAAAATTCTAAAAAAACGCCGAATGCGCTTACGGTCAAAAACAAAATTTAAAAAAAAAACATATCCACCCACCCCCCCCCGTGTGCAAAAGGTGCCCGCAGTGCACCTATTGTGTATGGCATATAATTAAAGAGAACATATAATACATAACCTTTCACAACGCAGCGCATAATATGTCCTCCGTGTGCGGACGGTGCGCGAAGCGCATCGTGCGTACATGGCCCAGCCAGCGTAACGTGGGCACGTGGTGCGCGTAGCACGGCACTAACTGGCACTAACTGCGTAAAGTGGGCGCGCGGTGCACGAAGCGCACCGTGCGCGCACGGAACGAACTGCGTGAAGTGGGCGCGCACGCCACGAACTGCGTGAAGTGGGCGCGCACGCCACGAACGGCGTAAAGTAACTTAGCATTTAAAAAAACGTACAAATTCACTGAAAAAACCATAGGTTTCACACACGTTATAGTTAGGAATTAGCATTTAAAAAACCTTGCAAATTCACTGAAAAAACCATAGGTTTCACACATGTTATAGTTAGCTGGACATTTCACTCGTAAAAAACCATTGAAATTCCCCCGTTATAGTTAGTGCAGGCAACTATAACTCCCGCGACCGCAATCCTCTGCTGATGACATATGTGTCTTTATGAAAAAAAAATATTTGCAATATATGTATAGCTAAAATTTAATGGAAGAAGACATGGGAAATAAGTGTCTAAATACAGTATTAGCATCAGCAGAGGATTGCGGTCGCGGGAGTTATAGTTGCCTGCACTAACTATAACGGGGGAATTTCAATGTTTTCTTACGAGTGAAATGTCCAGCTAACTATAACATGTGTGAAACCTATGGTTTTTTCAGTGAATTTTATATATATAATTATATATAATTATTATTATTATTATTTTTTTCGGGGGGGGGGGGGGGGTATGTGTACGCGTGCACAATCTTCACAATGTCCTGTTGTAGGTGACCCCACCAGTTTACCCGTTATATCGGT
This sequence comes from Triturus cristatus, assembly GCF_964204655.1. Taxonomy (NCBI): domain Eukaryota; kingdom Metazoa; phylum Chordata; class Amphibia; order Caudata; family Salamandridae; genus Triturus; species Triturus cristatus. Next base: position 584,186,186 of record NC_140591.1, on the reverse strand, counting down.
GTCCCTTGCGTTCCCATCGCCCAACCCTCCACCCCCACAAATCACTGCCAGAGACACCACTGGGCAACAAAAAATGGTTCCTGGTGTTCTCCGGATCATTTTCCAAAAAAAGATAAATTCCTGTCGAGATGAAGGCCGTGTCCGTGTTCCTTTGACAATGAAGACAGGGAGCAGTAATATGCAAATCAGCGATTGCATCTTTAAACAATTTTAACCGTGTTTTAAATATGCTCCTTTATGAACTTTAGATGGAAAAAATATGATGGCTGTATAATTTACTCTCCAACTATTTAAGGTGATTTGAACTAAAGGAAAGGGATGCACAAACAAGTTATGTATGTATTACATATGTGTTTAGGTTATAGTGAGCCCCCAGATTATTCACATGGACATTTGTTGCGAAGATGCGTCAATCGATTAGAGATTCTCGACCCAGGAGAAAAATTAAATAGACGATTTACGAGTAAGGCCAAGTACGCATGCTTGCTTAGATGTGTCCCGATAAACACTTGGGTACATTTGCATTAGCAGAAGTGGACGACAGATATAAATATTTCATGTCCACACCTGTAGCTCCATCTAGTGGACAAAATATATCAGACAAGACTAGCCATTTAATCTGGTTAGACATTATACATTACAATTAAATCAAAAATAAAAATAATATTGCATTATCTCAGACCTTAGCAGTGATGTATCACTGTCGGCAATATGTTCACATAAAAGGACAAGTTAGCTACACAATAGTAGAGAGTTGTTCTTTCGAGGTAACATACTGACTGGATGTGTCCCGAACAAGTCTGTTGCAGAGGGAAAGAAAAGAAACATCCCCGTTCCAAAACCCACTTAAGAAAACACAATACCTTGATATCAAAATGCCAACAATATAAGAAAGATATTGAGTAGCGTAAAGAGGCAATTGGTTTTATTTTCCAAACCCTTGATCAGATATTTTACGGAGAGTAGTGGAATGGGTAGGTAATTTCCCCTTTAACTATTGCCACCTTGAAAAACATTTGTAGATACCTATTTTCTGCAATAAAGCACAGATCAGTACAAAAAGTACACCGATGAAAGCCTGGCTGGCCAAGCATCGAAAGGTCTCTGTGTACACGGATTACGCAATAAAGAGGAACGCAGCTTTCACATCATATGCATGAAAAGTGCAATGTGCAGCAGACGTCAATATCACTATACAAGGCCACTCTGAATAAATAAATAACGAGGTCAAGTATATATTATCTAAAACGTTAATTCTCCTAAATCTCCCACCACCCTCAAACCCGTTTGCCTTTCACAGGCTCTTTAAGGATTGTACACGGCCAGAGGGAAGTCATGAAACAGGAGTGGACTCAGTCTTCTAATGTTATGTTAAGAAGCAAATACTAAACAGTCTATATCACACCATGGGGGATCATAGAGAGGAGAAAGCCAGTCCCCAGCCAAGGCAAAATAAGCTCTTCACAATTAGCCCTTTGCACCACAACATCCAGCTATTCATTTTCTCAGCGATGCTTTGGTTTCCTCTAATTGTTATGCCTTTTGGACTACAGAGACCATCTCGGTTTTTCTTGACTCAAAAGTAAGGTTAGCTCAGGATCTCTCAGGTACTGGTGTGTAAGTCTTTAAAACCAGATATTCCTGCTGACGTCTCAAATGAAGAATGAAGAAACAACTCAAGTACAGCACACGCCAGGCACAACCACAGAATATGAAAGATGGTCAAAAGGTCCCATGAACCAACCTTTTGGAAATTTGAGAAAAATGTATACACTGGGGAGAGAGTGTCAGTGTATTTAGAGGACTATGAAACAATGACATTGGTACAACAGGCATGCCCCCTGCATGGTGCACAGCTGTGTTCCCTGCCCAGTGTTCCCCAAATGCAAGCATCGGTTATCCTGGTTTTTGGCTCCAGCCTCATACTAATCCAGGGTGTGAGCAGAGAAATAACCCTTGATTTATGAGAGGTTCTGTACTTGTCCTAGACATGGAGGGGCACACTAACTGAACAGTTAGACTACTGTTATTGTCACAGTCTCCATACATGTAGCACAATGGTGGCAGCATACCATCTTCTGTAAGGATTATAGTTTGGCCAGGCCTTTTTTCTGTAAAATGTGAGCGCGAGTCTACTAGCTTACTCGCTGAAAGTTCTGTAGCTCAAGATGAGCACAGAACCCTGGTGCCAAGGTCCCACGTGTGCATACATGCTAGTGGAGAGGTTTGCCGTACATTGGTGTATGAGTGAACAAGAGTGACACAGGCCTGTGGGTTCCATTTTGAAAGCCCTTGGGTTGTCCGTGAGCACAAGTTGGAGGTGGTTGGAGGGGAGGTTGCTTTCCCAGACAGTGGAAGTGTATTGCTGACAGAAGCCAGAGAAGACACTGAGTGTCAGCTGATTAGTCAGCACACTGAAGATTGGCGATTAGTGTACTTAAAACTGCCATTTCGTGAATGGCAGTGGACTACTGTATCTTTTGTCGGAGTATGAAGCGTCCTTTAGAAGTGGAGCAGCTTTCTCTTCCCGATTGCTGTTTATAGTCAAGGTGCAGACTGCTCACACCTCTTTGTGCCTCCGTTGTGGGTGCTCCAGCCTGGCGACAACACTACTGTGATAAGCATCACTGAGACCAATGTGGTGTCTGGAAGATGGCCTTATGAAGGACACATATAAAGGTAACTGACCGGAACTGGTTCTAAAAAGGCAGACAGACTTCACATACTCTGTCTGCCAACTTTGTATAAAAAGGTGAGCAGATGACCCACTTCTAGTTCTATTTTTAAGGTCTCTTCATCCAAGGAGAGAGTACTCTGCAGAGTATTCGGAGGACCACTGTTCAACCAAGGGCTGTTGACTGGCAGACAGCAAGTTCCCCAAAGATGAGGGGACATCACCTGGAGTCCAATCTGAAGGAACAATTCCTCACTTGTCCTGGGACCCAAGGAGCCCTGCCCGAGTCAGAGAGAAGGAATTTGCCAACCCTGCAGCAGGAGTAAAAACCCATTGGAAAGGGCTGTAGCATGGGGCCTAGGTGCAGGGGTCCATCCAACAGAGACCAGCAGTCGAAATATTCGCAGCAGTAAAGAACGCCAAATGATTGAATCAGCTTCATCAGAGAAACCATATCATTACCGAAGTGTGACAGGTGGTCTTCATGCCTTACCTCCCTCATGTCACCAAGGCACTGGTGATTGTGTGTCCAATTGGCTGGCCGGACTGAAGCAGGCATAGGTATAGCTGTCTGTTGCATCTTCTGTAAGTCAGTGAACCTGGCCAGTGTGACCACGGCACTGCCAACTTGTGCCATACAGGTCTAACAGCCCCAAGGAAGCAAAGACTGTAATCCAGGGGGTGCCCATCCAAGGCTTCCTTCCACGAATAGAGATCCTGGTACGGCCTAACACATGCTTAGGAGCGAGCCCTCCTCCTGAGATCCAAAGCCACAGCACTATGTGCATTAGATAGCACCTGTAAGCTGTGATGCCAGAGACCTCAAAGCCCAATAGGGGTACTGGCAACATGACTCAGGACGTTGTCTGGAAGGGACTGGCATTGCCGAGCTCTGACCTGGAGAAGAGGTCTGCCAACCGCCTCCACCCAGTGGAGTGCAAGGGGTGAGAGGGATTTTAAAGTCCCACTTTGAGGTATAAGAGACTCACACCCACAAGCAGAGTATTACATCTTTAATGTAGTTGTTAGAAATGAGATTTCTAGTTGGCAGAGGTTTGCACCCTGTCCAAGTAGGGACCCTCACTCTAGTCAGGGTAAGGGAGTCACACAGCTAAGATAACCCCTGCTCACTTGGTAGCTTGCACAAGCAGTCTGGCTTATCTAAGAGGCCATGTGTACCAGGAAAGTGATTAATTGGCTTCTGGACACGTGGCCTCAGTTCCTTACTGCAGAGCAGCGTTGATGATGAGTCAGTGTCGAGGGATAATGCATCAAAAATCCAGATGCGCTGCATAGATTCCTCAGCCGTAAATCAGGTGCTGCATCAGAGAAGGAGTGGGTGTCACGGGTGTCGGCGACACGGGGCTCGAGACTCACACTGCAGCGATTCTTCTGATGTGATGCGACGGCGAGCTGGAGCCTGCGGTGAAAGCTGTGGTTGATGCTTCTAGAGGGAACCATGCTTCGGTGCAGGCAGCAGCGATGCGTCGAGAAAACAGGTGCTGGGAGTCGATGTGTTGATTTTCTCTTTAAGATCACCAGGTTATGCTTCCAAGAGCCCAGGAACTGCATTTAGCACCACTTGGCAAGTCAGGACTCTCAGCAGAAGAGCCCAGGCACCATCTGTAACCGTTTAGTTAAGAAGGGTGGCAGACCAAGGTAGACTGAGTTAGCATAGTCTAGGTGTGACATAATCGTAGCAATCACGACCTGTATCAGTGCTGCTTGTGTGAGTAGTCTGCTGATCTTTCTAATCTTCCGCAATAGGAAGAAACAAGTAGAGATCACAGTGCCAACTTGGGTTTTTAATGACAGGTCGTTATTTATCGTGACACCAAGGCTTTTTGCAGAAGAGGAGGGAATGGGGGAGGGTCCAAGTTCCGTTGGCCAATAGCGTGGACCCCAAAGGTTGTGACTGCCCCCTGTCATGACTAGTTCGGTCTTGTCAGGGTTAAGCTTTAAATGATTACAGTCCATCCAGTGGCTGATGTGTAACATAGTAGCTTGGAAGGCAGAGACTGATTGCGGTGAGTTGTCGATTGTAAGCATTAGTTGTAAGTCGTCGGCATAGTTGAAGGTGACAACTTTCTTTGCCTTGAGAGACCAAATCAGAGGGAGGAGGTAGAGATTAAACAAATGAGGGGACAACGAGACCCCACAAGTTTTTTTTAACTTATGTGCGGTAAACTGGGTTACGCGGACTGATTAGGAGCGATCTTCGAGAAAGAATCTAATCCAACCAAAGGATGAGCTCTGGATGCCAGCCTCCCTGACACGGTCCACCAAACTACCATGGTCGACCATGTCAAAGGCGGCCGAAAGATCTAACACCACCAGAGCCTCAGGAGTACCTCTGTCAGCAATCTCCCGCAGGAAATCCAGTACCACCAGTATTACCGTCTCCATTGAGTGGACTGGGAGAAATCCAGCTTGGTGTGAGTCGAGGTAGTTGGATTGTTCAATAAAATTAGACAAACACTTCGCCACATGAGCCTCCGATACATTAGCCAGGTACGGAAGCAAAAATATTGGGCGGTAATATTTCAGAATCTGGGGGTCTGCCCCTGGTTTCTTCAGGAGGGGGAACTACAATTGCCTCCTTAAAGGCTTTAGGGACATGGCCCTGGACTAAAGATTCATTCAAAAGAGCAAGGGCTGGACCCGGGAGGCCAGAGATGGCTTCTTTTAGGACATGTGGTGGACAGCAGTCTGTGGGTGATCCAGATTTTACTTTAGACAGGAGGTCCCGGAAAGCCTCAGTAGTGATGGCCGGGAAGTGTTCAAGGGAACAGGGGTTTTCAACCCTAGAAGGCCCTATCTCCTGGGAGGTGCGCATGGGAATACTGGCTTTGATAGTGGAAATCTTCACAATAAAGAAGAGTCACAAAGTACTTGAGTGGGAATGGACTTACTTAGGACTCTGAGTTAGACAGTTAATTTACAATTGTGAAGATTTCCTTTGATCTATTGTTAGAAGTCAGAATTCTAGAGGAAAAGTGAGCGGCTTTGGCTGTTAAGATGGCCTTTTTGTATTCTGTCAATGCCGCCAAGTAGGTTTGTTTCCTATCTGCTGAGTAATTCAGTCTCCAATTCCTTTCCTGTTGGCGGAGGGCAAGTTTTTGTAATTTTAGTTCAGGGGAAAACATCTCTGTGAGTAAAGACGACGAGCCAGTTTTATTTCTTTAAGTGGGGCAGATTTATTACTGGCTGCAAGTAACCAAGCTGAGATAGTTTCCTTGTAACGATTAACATTGGGGTCGGTGGCTGGGGCTGTGTTGGCCAGTGTATCATGGAATTCGTTTTTATCAGTGGTGTTCCATTTTCTGGCCAATACACCCTTAGTCATGAGAGTTTTACCTGGCATTTATTAGGTAGGGGTCCGACCATATACATGGTAAGATTGAAAGTTTGGCCAACGCCACGTTAGTGGTCCATAATTGGTCCAATATGTGACCTTTAATGTGATTAGCCAAAGATACCTGCTGAGTAAAATTTAAGTTGGTAAGCAAGTCTGTTAGCTCAGTGGAATGGGGTCCACCTCGTGTGTCGTTAGCCCAATAGTTGAAGTCTCCTATTAGCAGGATGTTGGCGTGATTAGTGACCAAATTGGAGACTTGTTCGGTCAGGGAATGTGGGAACAGGGGCATATGCTGCGGGAGCCTGTAAAGTAAGACGCAGATAAGAGGCGCAGAGTCAGATTCCAGTTTAATTACAACATTATCTACTGCGGGGAGACAGAGTGGGGTAAGAGCTGTGAATTTGAGCTTCTGGCGGATGATAGCAGCTACTCCGCCGCCATTTTTCCTGACGGACCGGTTAGTTTGGAGAATGTAGCAGTCATTAGGTAATGAGGCCAGGATATCAGGGGTAAATTCATGTGAGAGCCAGGTTTCTGCTACTAAGAGAATATCGGGTTTCTCAGATGCAAGAAGGAGAAAGATGTCAAGCTGGTGTTTGACTAAGGAGCGGGTATTTAAGTAATATATTGACAGGACTGAGCACCTATGTTTATCTGTCTCTGCGGTTGGGTGGCAAAGCATATAGGCTGTGGAACCTCAGGGAATGATCTTCGTGGCAGCCAAATCTCGTTTTGTATCAGCCTGGCGCTAACATTAGCATTGAGTGAATGGGGGGGGCGTGGCCTGGTGCCGATGTAGGAGGTCGAGGATCCCGGAGCTCCTCGGCGGCCTCCCTCTGTTATCAGCGATCCGGAGGATTATCGGGGCACCTTACCTCCCAGAGTGATGGGGAACGCCTGTTGAGCTGGTGGGTGCTCCCTCGGTGTCGGGGGCCTGCTGGTGGCTGAGAGCGGCTTCCTCCTTCTCTCCGCTGCGTACCTGGCATCAGCGCCGCAAGATGGCGGCAGACTCTGGCCATTAAGAGTGCCGCGGCTCTGAGTCCTGTGGGGGCCGGACTTTGCTCTGGGCAGCGCTGGGGACCTAGGAGTGAGCCCTCTTTGGAAGCGGTTGGCGGACGGCGGCGGAGCTGCCCAGCGGCGATCACTACAGACGAGGCGCCGCGACCGGGGGCTGCTGCCTGGTCTTAAGATGGCGGCCTGGTGACGGCCGGGAGAGGAGACCTGCACGGCGCGGTGACTGCGGCGGCAGCGGTGAGGGCGCAGTTGGTGAGCCGGCGGAGCGGGCCTGCTGCCTGCCTCCCGCTTTGCCTTACTCGACTGTGCTGGTGGACGCTTCTAGGAGAGGGGGGCATGATGGACTGGAGGCGCCGATAGCCGGTTGACGGTGAGAGGAACCCTTCTTTGGACGAGGGCTTCGCTGTTGGTGGCGGAATTTGCCCGGGAGGCCCACTAGACTGCTGGTGACAGAGAGCGGCTTCCTCCTTCTCCCCGTCGCGTAACTGCCAGCAGTGCCGCAGGATGGCGATGGAACCTGGCCGCCGAGAGTGCTGAGGCCTGTTGCTCTTTCGGGGCCGGACTTTGCCCTTGGCAGCGATGGGGACTTAGGAGAGAGTCCTCCGCGGAGAAATAGGCAGGTGGTGGCCGACGACGAAGCGGACCCAGCGGCGATTTCTGCAGGCGAGGCGCCGCACCCGGGGGCTGATGCCAGGCCTTGAGGTGGCGACCTGGTGACAGCTGGGAGAGGAGACCTGCTCGGCGCAGTGATTGCGGTGAGGGCGCTGCTGGTGAGCCGGCGAAGCGAGACTGCTGCCTGCCCCCTGCCTTCCCTTGCTTTGCTGTGCTGGGGGAAGCTTTTCAGGAGTGGACGACACGGCGAGCTGGAGGCGACGAGAGCCGGCTGGCGGCGAGAGGATCCCGTAACTGACAGCGGGCATAGCTGTTGGTGGCGGAATGAGCCCGTGGGCCCCCTAGAACTGCTGGTGCCTGGGAGCCTGCTGTCCACATTGGCTATCTCTACACTTTACCCTTAGGGCGAACTGGACTGCCTGGGGGTGCGAGTGGGCTCACTGTGATGGTGCCCGAGGAGGCGGCGGACGCTAGAAGACTGGCAGGGTACTTCGAGCCTATGACCTGTAGTTTAGAGGCGCCTTCCCCAGGGCGGTTGTGACTAGGGGGGCTGTGCGTGGGTCGTTGGCTCCCCACGGAGGGCGCCGCTGCACTGTATGGGGTCGAGGAGGAGTGAAGATCTGGGGAGTACGGGCGGACTACTGATTGCTCCCTGTGAAGTGCGGGCTGTGTGGAGTGCCACTGTTCACCCCTATGACTGGAGGGTGTGGGGTTCTGCCCCTGGACGCTTCTGGACTGCTGGTGCCACGGTAGCTGGTCTCCATGTTCGCGTTGCACTGAAGTTACCCCTGATTTTGGTAGCTGGGAGTTGCTGGAGTGGAGGACGTCTGGAGGCCCGGGGTACTGGGTGTGCGTTTGTGATGGGTCGAACGTCACGGAGGCGGGGATTTGCTGTCCTACAGGATGAAGATGGGGGGCGCCGGTCTGAAGGCGAGGACACTGTGACGACCACCCCCAGGACGGAGACGTCGAGTGGTCCTACCTTGGTGGACATCATGCAGGCCATCACGGCCTCCCGAGAGGCACTCGAGACCAAGATGACACTATAGGTGTGGACCTGGCTTTACTAAAAGATGACCACAGGAAGCTGAAGGAACGGGTGACGACAAATGAGCGGACGATGGCGGACGTACCGGACAGGGTGACCACCTTGCAGCACTCCTTGGAACAGATGGCGAATAGGGTGCGAGTGTTGGAGCTGAGAGCGGAAGACAGCGAGGGGCGCTCCCGCAGGAATAACCTCCGCATCGTAGGTGTTCCGGAACAGGCAGAGGGGAAGGATGCAGTCCGATACCTGGAAGACTGGCTCCGATCTGAGGTTGCACCGGGGGGGGTTTTCCCCGTTTTTTGCCCTGGAGAGAGCCCACAGAGTCCCGGCTAGGCCTCCTAAGCCGGGGGCGCCCCCGCGGCCCATGGTGGCACGATTGCTGCATTATCGGGACAGGGACCACCTCCTGCAGCAAGCTCGAGAGAAACAACACCTGCAGATTGCTAACTCCAGGGTGATACTCTTCCCGGACTACACCCGGGAGGTCCAGGAGCAGCGCGCTTCTTTCCTCGCTCTCAAGCGGAAATTACGACAACTCCACATTTCCTATGCGATGCTCTTCCCGGCGCGATTGCGAGTAGTGGACGGCTCCAGCACCCTCTTTTTCCCCACCCCGCAGGACGCGTGGCACTGGCTCGAGACACGGCAGGCGGGATCGCCGCGGAGTCCATCGGGGAGTGTCGGGGAGAGGAGGGCCCCTGTTGCCGTGAGTCCGCCGGGGTCCTTGTCACCACCGGATCGCCGCCTTGAGCGCGACAGAGCGGTACAGGCGGTAGTGGCGATTAGTCAGAGTGGCTCCAGGCCCGCTTCTGCTGCTTCTAGCCGAGGGTTATGTTATGTTAGTATGTTATGTTGTGTTAGTAAAACTTATATAGCGCACAGCTACCCAAAGGTGTCCCGGCGCTTGCTACAGTCCTCCTAACTAAGGTTTCGGCCAGAGGGAATTAAAACAGCCATGTTTTGAGCGCCTTCCTAAAAGCAAATAGGTCATTGCAATTTCTTAAGCAAACAGGAAGCTCATTCCAGGCCCTGGCTGCCCCAACGGAAAAACTTCTGCCTCCCCATCTAGCTCTCTTAATGGTGGGTACTACAGTGAGTTTTGCTCCTAATGAACGTAACGATCTTCCGGGCACATACCACTGAAATTGTTGCTTCTGATAAAATGGGCCTGTATCCTGAAGTGCTCGAAAAACCAAACAAAAGGGATTTAAAAAGTATTCGCTTTTTTACAGGCAACCAGTGAAGTTTTTTTATTGAGCTCGAGATGGAAGCAAATTCCGGAGTTCCCGTGAGCAGCCTGGCAGCTGAATTCTGGAGCATCTGAAGTTTTTGTAAAACTGCGCTCATGAATACTTAAGTAGAGGCTGTTACAATAGTCAAGTCTTGACATAATAAAGGCCGTAACCACTGTACGCTTGCAGTCAGCCGGCAGAAGGGGCAGCATTTTCCTCAAGGTCCTGAGGGTATAAGAGATAGCAGAGACCACGGCATTTACTTGATCACGCATGTCAAGATGTTCGTCCAGCACCACCCCCAGGTTCTTAACTTTTCTGGAGGGTACTGGAAGAGTCCCCATGGCCTCTGGCCACCAACTAGAAGTCCAGAGATTAACGTTGTTCCCAAACCGAATCACCTCCGTTTTGCCAGCATTCAATTTCAAACAGTTCTGCAACATCCAATCTCCCACTGCCCCATACAGTCATGAAGCCTCTCACCCGTTGCCTTCTCCTGACCTGGTTGCAAGGAGATGACAATTTGGGTGTCATCGGCATAAGATGTTAGGCCGAAGGATTCAATCAGGGGGGCCAAAGAGGAAACGTATACATTAAAAAGAGTAGGGCTCAGGGAGGACCCCTGAGGCACCCCACAAGGGAGAAAGGTTTGGAAACAAACTCGCCCAATGAGACAGTCTGGCATCTGTCTGAGAGGTAGGAATTAAGGAGAGACCAAGCTTTATCTCTCACTCCGCAACCCCATAGACGATCCATCAATCCACCATGATGGACCGTATCAAAGGCAGCGGAGAGATCAAGCAGGATCAGCACCGCCATTCCTCCCTGGTCCAGCCCTTTCCTAATCTTATCCATGGATTAAAGGAGGGCGGTTTCAGTACTGTGACCTTCTCTGAACCCAAATTGGGTGGGATCCAAGACCTTAGCTTCACATACGTAAGAACTCAATTTAGTATTCATGTATTTTTCCTCCAATTTGGATGGCAAAGGGAGGCATGAAATGGGGCAGAAACTGCTTGGGTCTTTACTATCTAGGCTAGGTTTTTTTAAAAAGCCCTTCGGAGAACATGGCATTAAAAAGAGTTGTATGCGTCCCGGCTAACGGTTCAGAAGCCAATTTTGCAATTGCTACTGGACACGGATCGTAGGGTGAGCCTGATCTAGCAGATACGAGAAGCTTAAATGTGTCTGGGTAGGATATTGGAGGGAAACTATCCATGCTAAGTTTTAGTCCAGGCCCTGCCTCAACGTCATGGTACAAATCCACTGATATACTACCGACAGGGTCCTTAAAAGTGCTATAAATAGCTTCCACTTTGGATTGAAAGAACGTAGCCATTTCTTCACAGAGAGCCTGGCTGGTTGAAATAATTGCAGGTGGTGGATATGCAAGCCTAGTAACAACTTTATATAGTTCCTTAGACGAGTTTCTAGCTAATTTAAGATGTGACAGGCATCCTCTATCCAAGCAGTGTAGGCAACAGAAGCTTCCTCCACCTGCAAGGGCAGAGAAACCAGAGTCGAAAATAGCAGCTCAGTAAGTTCTTTCTCTCCTACCTTATTCCAGGCTCTAATCTCCTTTGTTTTCCTAGAAGAGGGATCCCTACCCTGGCCTTCTTGAATGGCCAACTCAAACATAATGGCCGCATGATCAGACCAGGGAAGAGGTAATACATTTGCAATAGAAAGAAATAGGGAATTTGAAAAAATCCCATCTAACGTGTGCCCTGCCAAGTGAGTAGGGTTGGAGCGGTCCGGATCTTCCCCGGCTACCAGCACGAAGGTCACTCCGCAAATAGTGCACTTGCTTGGCTGATTGAGACCTGCCTGGTAGGGTGGAACGTGCTTGTACTGTCGCCCAGGTCTGTCTATTGGCAGGGGTGTGGCCTGGGAGAGGAGGGGAGTTGCTTTTAGTGGAATGGCACTGGGGGGGTTCTTGAGGGGTTCCTGTTGGGTTGCTCACACTTGACAGGGGGAGAGCCGGGAGGGCTGTGGGTCTCTTGTGTCGGCTCACGCTTCACTATCCAAGATGGCAAGGTTGACTGTTCTGCTTGTTTGGATGGGGACTAGTTTTAGGGTGCCTGTCCTGGGGTGTGGGAGTTTGGGGCGTTGGGATCCTGGGGGAGGGGAGGGTGGGACCAAGCATGTCACAGCAAGAGGTGTACTGAGCAGTGATTACAGTGCTGTGTTATGGCTGCCACCGTAGGCATTAAGTGTATATCGTGGAATATTAGGGGGATGCACACCATGACTCGACGGTATACGATTCATGCTTATCAGTGACGGCTGGGGGTGCAGATAGCCTTGTTGCAGGAAACGCACCTGGACAAGCAGGAGGGGCTAGCACTGCAACGGCGATGGAGAGGGCAGATGTTGTGTACCACATACTCGGCATATGCACGGGGCGTGTTGGTTTGGATCCGAGCAGGGGTGCAGTTTCAGAGCACTGGGCAGATGATAGACCCGGATGGTCACTATGTGGTGGTTGCGGGGCGGCTAGACGGTAGGGAGATTGTTTTAGGTAGTATCTATGCTCCAAACTCAGACCAGTCCTCCTTTTTTGCACGCCTTTCTGGCAAACTGGCTCCCTGGCTGACGGGCTCGGTGCTGCTGGGTGGCGACTTTAATTGTATTACTGATGTCTCGCTGGATCGTTCCCATCCTCCTCTCCCGGACTCTCCGGTCCATCGGTTGGCTAAAGTGCGACAGGAGTGACAGCAACAGTGGAGGCTGACGGATACCTGGAGAGCGCATCACCCGGCTGATAGGGATTATTCCTACATCTCGTCATTACATGCCTTACATGTCCGGTTGGACTCGATCCTTAGCTCCCCAGATGTCCACGGGGCAATGGTCCATAGTGAATATTTAGCTAGGACGGCGTCGGATCATAATCCTCTGTTGACAGTCTTGCATTGGCTGCGGGATCGTCCCGCCATCCCCACCTGGCGACTTTGTCCGGACACCTTAGAGGACCCGGTGTTCCCGGATACTATTGGGTCGGCTATTGATGACTATTTTCGACTTTACGCCGGAACAGCATCGTCTAGGGGGATGGAATGGGATGCGTTCAAGGCAGTAATTCGGGGGCGATGTATAGGCGAGGTGGTGGGAACCTGCAGAGTGTTGCTCGATGAGGTGCAGAAGGCAGAGCAGCGGCTGCGCGAGGAGGAGAGGGAGCGCCCGGAACGCCCGGACAGACATGCAGGGCTGCTTGAGGCACAAGAGGCTTTTGCAGTGCAACTTGAGAGGCTGAGATGCTTTGATTACAAGGCATACACAGATAAGGCGCATGTGGAGCGGGATAAGGCGGGGCGCTCCTAGCTTGGCTGGCTAACCCGGCGCATAGGGGCACACAGATACTGGAGCTGAGGGGACCGGGAGGGGAGGCATTTCTCACCCAGAATCGCATTAATACTTGTTTCCTGCATTATTATGCGGAGTTATATCGAAGCAGATTGGGACCTGGGACGCCGGGTGATGAGGATTTCTTGTCTAAAGCGGAGTTGCCACGCCTGGAGGCTGCCACCTTCGAGGTGCTGGGCCGTGATATTGAAGTAGGTGAGGTACGTAGTGCCATAAAGCGCATGGCCAGGACTAAAACGCCGAGGACAGACGGGCTCCCCGTTGAATTTTTTGCAGCTTATATGGATGCTATTGCTCCCCATTTGGTGGCACTCTATAACACGGCGCGTCGGGAGGGTGTCCTCCCTGCTTCCACGCGAGAGGCTCTCATAGTCACCCTTCTCGAGCCGGGCAAGCCTGCCTGGGATCGTTCATCCTATAGGCCCCTAGCGATGCTCAATCTCGATTACAAGATTTTAAGCAGCATCTTTGCCAGTCGTTTGATGCCTCATATGACGGCGTTGGTTCATGTGGACCAAGCTGGGTTTATTCCCTCTCGCAATACTGCGATGAATGTACGCAGACTCCTATGCATTTTGGGGTCCAACTCCTATGATAAGGAAGAAGCTTGTATTTTTGTGGTTGATATCGAGAAAGCTTTCGATAGCCTGGAGTAGCCCTACCTTTTTAATGTATTGCGAAAGTTTGGATTGGGAGAAAACTTTGTGCAGTGGACGGCGCTGCTTTACAGTGCTTCCACTGCACGGGTACGGACGGGGGGGGGGGGGGGGGGTCTGATTTCTGGCGCCTGTACGGTCGCTCGGGGAACAAGACAGGGCTGCCCGCTATCCCCCTTATTGTTTGCCCTGGCAATAGAACCCATGGCGGCACATGCTAGGACAGGGCAGTATTTCCCAGGGCTCGTAGTGGAGGGAAGAGTACACCACATAACGCTGTATGCAGATGATCTCCTTTGTTTCTGCCAGATACTGGGGATGCGTTACGGGGAGCGCAAGTCTTGCTGGAGACCTTGGGGAGGGTGGCGGGCCTCAGGGTGAATTGGAATAAGTCCTGTCTGTTCCCTGTCAGAACGGGAGAGCGGAATCGGTCGAGGGTGGGGGATGTCTTGTGGGAGTCCAGGTGTTTACCATATTTGGGGACACAAATTTATCATGACCCCGCTGACCTGCTGGAGGGTAATGTGGGGAGGGCAGTGCGGGGAGCAAAGTCCTGCTTTGATTTTTGGGGGACCCTTCCGCTGTCGGTGGCTAGTAGGGTTGCTTTGGTGAAAATGATCATCTTGCCTAGGTTTCTTTATTATTTTGGGACCCTCCCCGGCTGGATTCCGAGCAGGCTCTTTACACAGCTGAACACTTTGATTACAGGGTTTCTTTAGGGAACTGGCCGAAGGAGGGTGGCGTTGGCTACCCTGCAAAGGCCCAGGGCGAAGGGGGGCCTTGCGCTGCCGGACTTTGAGGCTTACTATCATGCTGCGCAACTTCAGTGGTTCACGAAATGGGTGGCGGGTCACATTAGGCAGCCAGAGGAACAGGACGGATCGGACCCAAGTTGGCACCTTCTGTCTTGTGCTGCTGCGGGCGCCACTGATAGGTACCATCCTGCCGCCGGAGTTGGGAATGATCCGACACTGTTGGGCACGACTGATCAGGAGGGCACAGGGGGGGACCCCTTATGCTCCTGAGATCCCGTTGCGGATGTGCGAAGTGTTGCCACATGGGGGGAGACTGGAGTCAGCTGCTGGCCTGGGAGGGAGCGGGAGTCACGGCCATAGGTGATCTCTATGAGGACAGTGGTCTTCTTCCCTTTCAAGACCTCTGTGAGGGCCATGATCTACCGCGGGGGATTTTCTTTTGCATGCTGCGCTGTCTGCAGCCATTAGGAAGCAATGGCGCAGTGGGCTGGTGGAGCCAGATACGTCGCTCTCTTGCCAATATGTAGTGCTGGCGGCAGGCACTTTTAAAGCGGTGACCTGCCTTTATCGTCGGATCACGAGCGGCATGCGCAAACCGCTGACTGCGCTGCGTCTCAAGTGGGAGGCGGATCTAGGGGAACCCATTGCAGAAAAGTCTTGGGAGGCGATTGTGGAGCTGCCGTGGAAATGTTCTCGGAATGCAAGGTTCCAACTCATCCAATTTTATATCTTCCATAGGGCCTATCTCACCCCCGGTAAAATTGTTGAGTACGTTGGGGGGGGTCGGGTGATTGCCCCCGTTGCGCTCAGGGTGGGGCGAACCTTCTGCACATGCTCTGGGACTGCCTGCGGGTGGGAGACTTTTGGCGAGAGGTGATGACTAGTCTGCTGACTGTGACAGAGAGAGAGCTAGTGATGTCGCCTGGACTCTGCTTGTTGCATTGGTTCCTGCACACCACCAAGACTAAGGTTACTAGCCGGTTTATAGACCTGGGGTTGATCCTGGCTAAGCGAGAACTTACCTCCCATTGGAAAGCGAGGCAGAATCCTAGTTTGGTGCGTTGGAACAGGGAGATGGTGAAGTGGGCCGAGAGTGAAGGGAACTATAGGTTACAGATGGCCCGGCGTAGTGGCAGTGAGAAGTCTCAGGAAATGGCGCAAGCATGGGTGGCACTCCTGGAGTTGCTCAAACACCCTCCGGACGATGGTGCGGGGAGTTCTGAGGAGAGGGGCGTGGCAGGGGACACTTGAGCGACTCTTCACCGCAGGAGGGAGTGTGGAGCGGGGGAGACGCCTGGGTCATGGGTTCAGGAGAGGTGATGTTTCCCGATGTTCTTGTCCGACTCATTGCTGTGTCCTATGTGGTGGGGAGTGGGGGAGGTGGACTGCGAGGTACATCTGGCCGAGTGAATAACTTAGTGGCTGGCGACATGCTTGGGTGGGTGGTTGGGGAGGGGTTTTGATGGGGACGTTTTTGAGTAGGAACGGGGAGAGAGTGCATTGGATGGTACATGTACGGCGGGCAGCAGGGTAATGTGGATATTTTATGGAATGTTAGATATGGGTCTAGGCTGCGATTGTTGGGCTGTTGATGATACTTCCTTTTGATTGACTTTACATGAAACTTAATAAAAGTCTGTTTAAATTTTTTTAGCATTGAGTGAATGCTTGGTGGAATGGTGCTGTCTTAATTCCTGAGAGGAGTATACATGGAATTGAACATTATGAGTGGCCCCTGGGCCTGGATGCGTGCGGACGGGCGCAGATGGGCTTTCCTTTTGGCGTGCCTTCAGCGTGCCGGCAGTGCGTCTACTGCGCGCGTCTACTGCGCTCCCGCGCTGCGACCGGCATTAATGGCCGGTAGCAGCCTAGTCTCCTCCCCACGCCTTCCGTGATTGGCTGCCCCAAGGGGGTGTGACCAGGAAGCAGCTGGGAGGCTGAGACTCCGCTAACACTCACACAGTAGCGGTAACGTTGGTATTTTAAAAATACATCAAATTCATACAGTTTTAAAAGTTTAAAATAGTAGCAGTGTTTTAAAAATAGAATTACTGGCCCACAGGGCAGCGGCACAGTCCTAGAGTGTCCAATCTAGGTGTGTCTAATCCCATCATTCAAAGAATAACTGGGATTTTGACAAACATTTTTTTAAGCTACTATAAGAAACATTTAAGACAAAAGCTTTCAGAATGAAAGCACTGTAACTACTAATATTTTGGGACATTAGGAAAATCGCAAAAGGGTTATTATCTTGCATACAGAAAACATACACAAAATGGAATTTGTATTAAAAATCCAACAATTGGGGGAGACTTCAACACCACAATGGACGCATCGATGGATAGACCACCCCCCCCAGGGACCCAGACAGGCCGGGCTTTAAACTGTTAGAATTTACTGAGGCGACTGGCCAGACAGGTGAGAGGTGAGAGTACACGTTTCTCTCGGGGGTGCATGGCAGTCTCTCCAGAATTGACTACATACTAACACTGGCAACCGGTGTTGAAAAGGTGGGAGAGGGCACGCACCTCCCGAGGGGCATATCAGACCACTCGCCGGTATTAATCACATACATCTCACACTCCCCGGGTAGAAGACACATATTCCCACTGCACCCTGGCTATCTTAAGCACCCCAAAATTGGGAAGGAACTACTCAAAACCACAAAGTAAATATTTTGTTGAAAATGAACACACAGCGACACTATGGGAGGCTTACAAAACAGTGATAAGGGGGCAGGCCATATGCCTAATCGCCAACCATAAGTGGGAAAAAAGACAACATATTGAGTCTCTGGAAAAAGGAGTATCTGAGGCTGAGGCAGACCATGCGGTAGACGCAGGAGACCTCACGACAGATAGGTTTCAATTAGCCCAACAAGAATACAAAGCATACGCCTGGGAAGAGGCGAAAGCCAAGCATACGCACACCCAGAATATCATATACGAGATAGGAGATAAGGCAGGAAAGCTACTAGCATGGCTTGATAAAAAGGAAAAGGCAGGCAGATGGGTGGCGAAGCTCCGGACACAAACAGGTAAACTTACTTCAGATCCACAAGAAATAGTTGAGACGTTAGCGGCACATTTCCAGAAAGTACACACGCCCATTACAACGGGCACGGTGGAGGACAATATAGAATTCCTCAAAGACATACGAATTCCCTCGCTTGCGCCAGATGACGTACAGGGTCTAGAAGCAGAGCTTACCAGTGATGAACCACAGCGAGCGGTTGGAGCTTTACACTCAGGCAAGGCCTTCGGCGCATGGGTTTTGGCCCAAACTTTTGTGCATGGGTGGAACTCCTATATACGAAGCCACTGGCCCATGTGGTGGTAAATGGCCGTATCTCAACAGATTTTTCACTGGGGAGGGGGACGAGGCAGGGCTGCCCTCTGTCACCGTTACTTTTTGCACTGGGCTGGAGCCCTTGGCGGCATGGATCCGTCAAGATCTGGTTATTCCGGGCCTACGGTGGGCAATGGGATGGGAAGACCGCATCTTGTTATATGGGGACGATATCCTTCTTTATTTGACTACCCCTGCACGCTCCATAAATTGCCTGCTAGATATCTGCGCAGTGTACGAACGCGCCTCAGGCTACACGATAAATTGGGCGAAATCCCTTCTTTACGCGTTACACGGTCCCGTGCCAAAACTCCCACGACACTGCACCATTCAAATTGCGACCGAAGGATTCAAGTACTTAGGTATATATCACACATACACATACCCGCTTCATGGCCGAAAATCTTACAAAACCGCTTAAAAAGCTCCACAGTGATGTCAAACTCTGGCGCTCATGGGAACATCATACAATAAAAAACGACGACCCCCTCTTACAGGCCCTACGGCACACACGGTACAAATTTGGTTCGAGACACAGCGCGCACTGGGATGGGAAGGGGTAATTACACAGGCTACCCCTATATGGGACACACAGCGACTAGATAAATTGAGCAATACAAAAGGTTTCCGGCAATGGGACCTAATAGGTATTTCAAAAGTATTTCAAAAGTAGGAGATATTTAGAAAAAAGGGGCGATCATTCCATTTGACCAACTACAAGGAACATACGGGTCAGCACAGACAGAGAGATTTAGATATATGCAGGTGAAACATGCACTACAGAATGTCCTGCTACGAGGCACACAGCTGTCGGAAGCCTCGCCACTAGAGGATAGGCTTCTCACAGATTATTTACACAAGAAAGCCATTTCCTTAGTGTACCGGAAAATAGTAAACAACCAACAAGATCCCATGATATCCCTTAAAGAACAATGGGAGGGAGAGATGGGGCCCCTGGAAGAGGCAGACTGGCAGGAAGCATATACACACCATTTGGAGGTGTCCCATCATTAAGTCACACTTAGAAGCAATCATGTACACGATCTCACAGGTCACGGGGATAGAGGTCCTCCCGGAACCGAAATGCTGCCTTATTAATATATGGGAACCTACAGACCTCAATCAGTCGGACCAGAACTGGGTAACATGCGGCGAGACATTAGCGAAACGAAATATAGCTCTCAACTGGGGATCCGGGCAGTCCCCAACCCTGCGGAAATGGTGCCAAGATATGGATACCACAATGGTAATTGAGAAAGCAGTCTATGTCCACAGGGGATGCCCCAAAAAGTGGACCTGAAAATGGAATGCCTATCGTGGCAACATATGTGAGCCCCCCCGGGAGGATGCTGGGTCTAATGTTAGCGACTAATTCGAGATTATAATGAGAAAACTGTGTAATGTGCGACAAATCTACTTGGGTCTGTACCTTAATGGTACACTGATAACGAACATAGGAATGTCAAAGAAGAAATGTGACAATATGCAATGTGTGTAACAGCATTAATTATGAGATATGATATTATAAATATGAACATGTACCGTTTTTGTACGTTGTAAAATAAAAACAAATTGATAAAAATCCAACAATCACTCACAGACACATATTCAGGTATGGAAAGCTGTTCATCGGGGAGCGTCTTGAGTTCCTCATAGTGATCCGCTGTCAGCTCCAGATCACGCAAAGTACGACGGATATCACCTGCCCGATTCCTTAATTGCTGATTTGTTTCTTCCAACTGTTTTTGTCTCATCAAAATGGTTTCCATTTCTTGTTTCATTAGTTCTTGATGTTTTCTGCGTCACAAAAAAGGTGTGTATAAATATTAACTGATAATAATCAACAGCTGTAATGAGTGTTAGCTCAAGATTGCATTCAAGCACGCAAGTATTTAAAAACAAAAACAAACCTCTCACTGTCCTGTCCCCTTTATCACTATATGTGTCTTCACCACGATTTACCTCTGACAGTTTGGTTTCCTACTTTTGGGATCTGAAGGCTTTACAAACAGCCCCCAACAGTCTCAGTTAAGCAATGCTGCAAATACCTTTGTAATATGTATTCAACGTCATGGTAAACATTTGACTAACCTCGAAGGATGAAAGTTTGTGTCTGTCCAGAGGATTATGAACTTTAGTTGCAGCTTCAACACTAACCCACTGGGCAATCTAAATTGTTTTGAGAAAACTAAGGCTGTGTGTTATGTACTGCGAAATCCCTTGCCAGTCTGAAAAGATGGAGGAGAAAAATGCCAGCAGAGTGAGTCACCGTACGCAAATAAAGCAAGTGTTGCAAATTTCAGGAATGTGTTTATATAGGGTTTGTCCACACAGATTGGCAGTTTTAAAGGATTGTACAAAAAGGTTTTATTTTTTACCTAGTTCAATATTAGGCAGTTCACCAACCTCAGGGGTAGAATGGTAAGTCTGCCATAGTGGGATTCAAACTGTTGAGCTGATGGTTACAGAAGGACTGCAACAGGGAGCACTTAACTCACAATCATTAGCTTAATCATTTTACGGATCAGACTGGATTTAAAAGAAAATCATACACTTGGACCAATACAGAGAGACTAGGCCAGTGAAATCCACTATATGCATACTTCCCACTGTTTGATTTAGGATGACTAGAGATGAACTTTAGAAGCTTAAAAAAAATATATATGTTCTTGACAATGGAAGATGTGAAAACTAAAGTGCAAGCAACCCCTTTTTCTGAGGACCCAAAATATATTCCAAACTTTTGTGCACCTCTTTCAAAAGTGCTGGGCGATTTTCGGGGGACGCTAGACCTGCAGGACTGCAATGTCTGGGTCTGAGGGTCCGGTGGCAGACTGTGTTGGGACATGGTGTACAGTTCCTCTAGACTGGGGTCCTTCTGGGCATGGAACACTGTGATTTCTTGACAGAGTGGGGAAGGACCAGCTGGTGTCTGACCATATAGCGGTCAGGTGATTGGTAGTGGGAGCATAGGGACATGCTCACCTGGTCACTTGACCACCTGTAGAAACAGTATATGCAGACATATGGGTGATTTGCTGACTAGGAGGGGCCATAGCTTTACACTCCTCCCATGTTCCCAGGGCCTGGCTTCGGAAGAACTGTACCTTGGAAGCAGCAGGCCTGGTCTGTGCTGGTAACTGAAGGTGCTATGACTGCGAAGCCCAGCCACTGTTGCGCAGGGGACACGGCATAGAATCAATGTACTGTAGTAGATAGGAACAAGGTCTTTAATCTCTCCCCTGCGTTCAAGTGAGGATCAACAGGTGGTAATCCTGCTGATCTCTCCTATGAAGACATGGAAGCAACCCGCACGTGAAGAAGTCTAAATCTAAAACAGGGCCAGCAGATTACAAGCGCTGTAACACCACAAAATGGTCAGGCCCCTGTCCTCTGAAGAAACAAGGACAGCGTGGCTGAGGTTCCCTACTGGAACTCTCAAAGCAGACAGCTGTTAAGTGTACAGTACTTGCGATACATAGGAAGGCACACTGCTGCAAGTAAGAGATTACGTCTCATCCGTCTTGCTGCACAGACGAATACTAAACTCTAAAATATAATTTGCTTAGATGTAGCCAAGCTTTATACTCTGTTTCTTGCCAAAATAATTTGGGCGTTTGGATCCTTGAAGGATTGTAAGGACCAACTCTACATGGGCAAAGGCAATAATGACAAACCTGTGCAGTAGTACAAGACAGACAAGTATCCAAATGCTATAAATAGAGTACAGGACAACACCAGTAGAGCCTGCAGATGTGAAAATCTGGGGCCTCAATTAGGTCGGCTCTAGGCAATCCAGATTTTAAGGACATTAGAAAAAAAGATCAACTCAATATAAAATCAAGTATACCTGCTTAGAGCAGTTTTGAGAAAAATAGTAAGAGGACACAGGTAGTAAGGCAGCAGTAGAATACATTACAGAAGGTCTGGGGAGAACGGGATACCACAAAATGACAGGAGGCTAGGCTCCAAGATACAAAGGGACAATAAGACACAACAACCATCAGCTAGCAGGATTCTTTGAGAAAGCCAGCAACCATGGGCTGAACTCTTCTGGAAAAGAGGATTCAAAACTACTAACAGCCCAACGAGACCATCATCCTTCTTTTCAATTGAAAGAGTCTGTAAAGCTCTAGCACCAAGTCAAAACTGTGGCACAGAGCCAGTAGTGCAATGCTACTGAATTTCCACAACAATTATGCATTCTACACTAGGGCGGCAAGCAAAGTCACCATCCTTTGAAGGTACCCCAGTGATGATTATTCTGCACCACACCCAGCAGGTGTAGAGAATGTAAAAATGTTTTGCTGCAGTCAAAAGGAAACTAGGAACTCAACCAGGCTAGAAAGAGTAACGATGGAAGGTTGCACTTCCTCACAGAAGCAGACGATTGACTTGAAAGTGAAGATATGTACGGCCCTTAATATTAGACGCCTACACAATGTGATGGTACGTAGGGAGTATATTGACGAAGGCGCGGTGGTGTTGTCTCTCGGTGCTTCAATGGCATTCGACTCAACAGACTGGCCGTATCTGTTCGTAGTCCCGGAAAATGTAGGACTGGGCCCTAAATTTATAGCCTGGGTGAAGCTACTGTACACTGATGTGTTGGGACAAGTAAGGGTCAACAGCTACACGTCCCGGACATTTAGGTTAAAAAGAGGTACTAGACAGGGGTGTCCACTATCCCCGCTGATATTCTCTCTCCTGTTGGAACCCCTAGCGGTATGGGTGCGCCGAGATGTTATGGGGCGGGGGATGCGATGGGAAGTTGATGCGGAGGATCGTATATCCCTGTATGCTGACGACATACTGTTATATCTAGCCTCCCCGTACAAGTCTATACACGTAGTGCTTGATATATTCACAAACTTTGGGAAATATTCTGGTTATGCGATTAACTGGCATAAGTCTATATTGTTCATGCTGCGGGGCCAGGTCCCCGACTTCCGGTTAACTGCACCATAGCGGAGGAGGGGTTTCGATATTTGGGGGTCTTTGTCACTTCGGATCCGGTTCTTTTTTACAGCTCCAATTTAGCTCCCCCATTGGCTAGACTATGCGCTGACGTGAAGCACTGGAGGTCCCTGCCTCTTTCACTGTTGGGTCTAGCTGCCCTCTTTAAAATGTTGGCTCTCCCTCGTTTTCTATACATTCTCCATAATTGCCCGCACAGAGTCCCTGACTCTTATTTTAAAGCAGCAGAGGGCGAAATCCGCACGTTGTTGTGGGATGGGAAGGCCCCCAGGGTGGCAATGAAGAAACTAACAAAAGGCTGGTATGATGGAGGCATAGCATTGCCTGACTTGCAACTCTATTATTGGGCGGCGCAGTTGGTGACTATTAACCACTGGCTATATCACCACCACCCCCCCTGATGACCCGGCATACATTCTCGATAGGTTTCAAACTGATCGCTCTGGTTACTTAGGGGCCTTATACTCCAGTGATAGGAAGAATAAAAGGAAATTCTTTGGACCCACCCAACATACACTAGAAATATGCCGCATAGCAAATTCTCGTCTGGGATGGGCGGGCGTCCTTTCTGGAGCGACGCCACTATGGTATACACAGAAGCTGGGCATGCTGTGCTATCAGCCTGGGTTCGACAAATGGAACCTCATAGGAATCTCAGCAGTAAAGGACCTGGTTAAAAAGGGTTCTGTGCTTACATCTGGAGACCTTCAGAGCCAATATCACCTGGCTCAGGGAGAAATATACAGATATTTGCAAATAAAACACGCTATTCAGGCTGCGTTTCCGACCCTTAAAGACATACCGGAGTCGTCCCCACTGGAAGACCGTTTGCTGGATGGGCCTCTACTCTCCAAAGCGATATCTCTCACATATAAAAAGTTAAGTAATAACCTGCCAGACACCTTTCCAAAGCTCAGAGAGCGATGGCAGGATGACCTAGGCCCGATAAGCGACGAGGATTGGCAACTAGCTCTCATGTCCCCCAGGGAAGCGGCTATCACACTTAAATTTAATCAATCAATCAATCAATCAAAATACTTGTAAAGCGCTCTACTTACCCGTGAGGGTCTCAAGGTGCTGAGGGGTGGGGGTGCCGCTACTGCTCAAAGAGCCAGGTCTTGAGGAGTCTTCTGAAGGTGAGCAGGTCTTGGGTAAGCCGTAGGTGGGTGGGGAGGAAGTTCCAGGTCTTGGCGGCGAGGAAGGAGAAGGATCTGCCGCCGGAGGTCATTCGTTGGATGCGGGGGATAGTGGCGAGGCCGGTGGAGAGGAGCTGGCGGGTGGGGGTGTAAAAGCTGAGTCTGCTGTTCAGGTAGGCTGGTCCGGTGTTGTGGAGTGCTTTGTGTGTGTGGGTGAGGAGCTTGAAGGTGATCCTCTTTGTCAACAGGGTGCCAGTGTAGATCTCTCAGGTGGGGGCTTGTTGGACCTGTCAGCCCTAGGGTGGTCTCCCCTTCTATTTTTTTTTTTTTTTTTTTTAAACCGTTTATTACAAAATTCAAAAAACATACAAAGATGGGCCTACAACCTTCAGGCCGGCCGCTAGCAAACAAGAGGAGCATGTGATACAAACAATAGCGCGCATGCCGCGGCAAAGGGAAATGCACAGGAGTTAGAAGCGGTGGTAGCCACACCATCCGGGCCCACATAACGGTTTCATTTTAATATAAATAACAACAAAAGAACAAATCCACAAGGCAACCCACAATCGGAAACAGCAGCATGTGCTCCCCTAGCGGGGGGGACCCTACCAATCCTTAGGAGTAGCAAGGGGGGTAAAAAGGTCAAGACTGGGATCAGGTGGACTCAGTGCCCGGGACCGGGGAGATAAACTGGCTAAGGGGACGGAGCCGGTGACGGATCGGGCAATAACGGCGGGGTACAGATTCCCCCGCGGTAGGCGTTCCAGGGGCCCCATACGTTCACCCATGTCCCAGGCTTACCTCTCGCAACATACACCACCTTTTCCCGAAACATGCACCAATCCATGTTATCCTTCCATGCCGAGACAGTCGGCGACCTCTGGGAACCCCACAGTTGAGCAATGTCGCGTTTGGCCACCATATATCCCAGAGTCACCCACCGCGTCTGCGGCACAGAGTAGTCGGTTGGCTCCCACACATTCAACAGGCATCTCCTCGCTTCGGGCAGCAGCGACACACGCGTAACCACCCGTAGGACCTCATGCACACCACGCCAGAATCGCTCCACCTCCGGGCATTCCCACAAAATATGGAGAAAGGTCCCCAAAGAACCACACCCACGCTTACACAACCCGTCCACAGCATATCCCATACGCAGTAGCCTTGGCCCCGTAACATAGACCCTATGGAGTATCTTGAGCTGGACGAAAAGAAGGCGGGCCGGTATGGCCACCTCTTTCGGGGAGGCCACCGCCGATACCCAGTCCTCGTCATCCAGCTCCAATCCATCGGCCACCCATGCCTCACGAAGGTTAGTCAGCAGTCCCGAGCGATCATTGATAAGTTTTTTATAGATTAATGAAATCGTGCTGTCCGGTACATGTCCATCTAGCACTCTATCCTCCAGAGGGGAATACTCCGGGATGGAGGCAACGTCCGGGAATACGGAGCATAGCGCATGAAGGATCTGCATATACCGAAAGTACTCCCTGTCCTGCAACTGGAATTCTGTCCGTAGCATCTCGAACGTTTTGAGTCCCCCCCCTTGTCCAGAGATCACCCACCCTGCTGATGCCTATCATGTCCCACTTTTCAAAGCCCTTCGAGGTCCACAGGGAGCCCAACTGCTCAGATGCGTATAGTGGAGACGCCCGGGTCAAACGACCTTTCCACCCCATCGCCACATTAGCCGCGTGCCACACTCGTACCATGACACGTGTGGGGCCCGTCAGACGTGCGTCAAGCGAGCTGGAGTAAAGCGCTCGGTTATAATCACCACCCGGCAGTAACATCTTATCCATTTCAAAGGCCGGGTTTAGAGCGGGCCCGTACAGGCCGTGATTAATCGCAGCCAGCTGGGAGGCCCAATAATACCGTTTGATATCCGGGAGGGCGATCCCCCCCGTCATACCACGGGAGCGTCAGCTTCGCCAGGGCGATACGCGGTCTACCTTCCCAGAACAGTCGGCGCTGCAAACTCTCCACCTCGCGAAAGTAGCGCGCCGGGACGACGTCCATTGTGTTCTGCAGAGCGTACAGGAAACGCGGCAGCGACATCATCTTAAACAATGCCGCCCGGCCGAGCGGCGAGAGCGGCAAGCGCCTCCAACGCGCAACATCCTCCTTCAGGCGCTGGAGGGGGGGGAAGCAAGTTCTGACTATATCGGGCCTCCGCGTCCAGGGTAATGAAGACACCCAGGTACCGGAATCCCCGCGGGGCGATCTGGATAGGACAGCCCCGCGGAAGGATAGGGTCCTCCCCAGAGAGAACATAGACGCACGATTTAGCCCAGTTGATGACAAAGCCGGAGTTAAGACCAAATGAATGCAATACATCAACCAGTACTATCAGTGATTTACGTGGGGAAGCCAGGTACAGGAGAATATCGTCAGCGTATAGAGATACGCGGTCCTCATACTCGGGGGTCCAGCGGAGACCACGAATAGAAGGTTCCCACCGCAGCCACTCCGCCAGGGGCTCCAAGGCGAGCGCGAAAAGGAGCGGCGATAACGGGCAGCCCTGCCGCGTGCCCCTGCCCAGCTCGAACGAAGCCGACACTCTACCGTTCACCACGACCTGCGCCAGCGGGCCAGAGGACAACAATTTTACCCAACTGATGAATCCTGGGCCAAACCCAAACTTCGCGAGCGTCGCCCAAATATAAGGCCATTCAAGTGTGTCAAACACCATAGTGGCGTCCAAGGACGCCAAAATGGCGGGCTCTCGTATGAACGGGACACGTGCGAGCACCCCATGCAAACGCCGCAGGTTAAGCGCTGTATTGCGATGAGGGATGAAGCCGGACTGATCCTGGTGAATCAAGTCACACACTACACTACGCCGACCAGCCGATTGGCCAACACCTTGGCGAGGATTTTGGGCTCTGCATTCAAAAACGAAATAGGCCGATAGGATGTAACCCGGTCCCGTGGCCTCCCCTCCTTATGGATAACCACGATAGTAGCTAGACGCTGGTCTAGCGGGAGGGAACCCGCCGAGTGGGCCGCGAGGAACATAGCACGGAGATGCGGTGCCAGCATATCCGGTCGCAGTTTATACAACTCGATGGGAAGACCATTAGGACCCATGGCCTTGCCGGAAGCGACCGAACATATGGCGAGGGCAATTTCCTCGGAAGTTGGAGCAGCGTCCAACGACACTCTGTCCTCCTCCGAAAGGGAAGGCAGCGCGATATCCCTGAGCAGGGCGTGAGAATCCTCTTCAGAGCGGGAGGACACCGGGGAATACACCCCACGGAAATAGTCTGCAAAGCAGGAGACAATTTCTTCTGGTTCAGTGACACACACACCATTCTGTTTCTCAATCAACGGGACAACTCGACTCGCTCTCTCCTTTTTGTCCAGCCATGCAATCAGTTTACCAGCCTTATCACCCACATCATACAGTCTCCCCTGTTGCTCTCTACTGAGGCCCCTGGCCGCCTCCGTGACGAGGGCCTTATAAGCCGCTTGCTTGAGTCGGAGAACATGTAATTTGTCATCCGTCCCCCACATTCTAGATCACCCTCCAACTCGGTTATCTCAGCTTCAACACGAGTCACCTCCTCCCGCTCGCGCCTCCGGGAATGGGAAATAAGGGACAAGGCCTCTCCCCTGAGTACCGTCTTGAACGCCTCCCACAATGAGATCGCCGATGACACAGACCCCACATTCTCGTCAAAGTAGCGCTTAAGGGATTTAACCAGCTCTGTGCGAATGGTGGGGTCACGCAGGTACCAGGGATTAATCGGGACCACCCTACCCTCTCCCCTCGAAAGAATATCAAAGTGCGGGGAGTGGTCCGAAATACCCCGTGCCAAATGGCGCACCTCCCCTATCCTCCCAACGTGCGCCGCCGGAACCAGGACATAATCTAGCCGTGAGAGACTACCATGAGCCCCTGAATGGAAGGTGTACTGTAGCTGCGTGGGATGTTTCAAACGCCAACAATCCACCAGCCCCAAGGTATCCAAGAGGCCAGACAACCATGCCTGGGCACGGGGGAGATCCCTAGGGGGGTGACGATCCACAGTTCCGGAAACCATAGCATTAAAATCCCCCCCCACCACTAGAATCCCCTCCGGAAGGCCAAGGAGGAGGCGCCCCAGATCCGCAAAGGTGGTCGTCTGCAGCCCCGGCGGGACATAAACAGACACGAAAACGACTACTCTGCCCTCCATTCTACCCACCAAAACCGTGTAACGTCCCCTGTCGTCATGGTGCACCTCATCAATCTCCAACGGGAGCGAGTTCTTAACCATAATGCCCACACCCCTTGAACCAGACGTGAAGCCCGAATGGGCCACAAGGCGGTAGCCCCGTCGGTTCATGGCACAAAAGGAGTTGCCAATGAGGTGCGTCTCCTGCAGAAAAACTATATTGGGCGAAATTCGCTTCAAGAACTGCAGGACCACACCTCGTTTTATCCTGTCCCCCAATCCATTAACATTCCAGGACAACAGACTCAGTCCCCTACCCCCCATCATAAACAGAAGCCATCACTCGTCCCCCAGAGAGCACTTCAGAAATGACACAACGATGCTTTTGCCTTGTGGTAGAAACGAACAACACCCCACCCCAACCCACCCACCCCAACAAAACTCCCCCCTCCCTGCACCCCTGCATGAGCCCAGACAGCCCCCCCAACTTGCAGTGTGCCTGTCGCCCCTATATAGTGAAACTAGCTAGACCCCCTAGAGGAGGAAAGAGTACCCCTTCTAGACCCCACACAACCTCCACGGGAGGGGAAAGAACAAAGACAGAAGCTTGGTCTAAAGTGGCATCATAGTCGTCCAGAGTGAGGCCCAATATCAACCCCTCAGTCCCGATCCAGTGGGCCGTCTCCTCCCGCTGCCCCCCCCCCACCATCTCGAGCACTACCCCCAGACAGAGTGTCCAGCCAGTCCCCGGCCGCTTCGGGACGATCAAAAAAGTGCGTGCGACCATCCACCTCTACCCGCAGCTTGGCCGGGAAGAGCATGGCGTATTTTAAGTTCATGTCCCGGAGCCGGCGCTTAACACCCAGGAAACTCAGTCTCTGTTTCTGGACCGCTTGAGTGAAATCGGGATAAAAGTTCACCTCCATATGTTCCAGCTTAATCGGCCCTTGCAGTCTGGAGGCTTGCAAGATCGCGTCCCTGTCCCGAAAGTTAAAAATCCGGGCAATGAGAGGCCGCGGAGGGGCTCCGACCTTCGGCCTTCCCCCGGGAACTCTGTGGGCCCTCTCCACGGCAAAGAATTTACTCAGTCCCCGAGGCTGGAGATGGGTAGCGATCAGGTCCTCTACAAAAAGATCCGCCGCCGCTTCCTCCCGTCCCTCGGGTACTCCGATGATGCGGATGTTATTCCTCTGGGCCCGACTCTCGGAATCTTCCAGGCGCCGATCCATAAGCGCACTCGCCTGACGAAGTCGGTGCACTTCCGTTTGGAGGGCCGCCACCTCAGTCGTGAGGCCCGACGCGGTGTGGGCCAAAGAATCGACCCGGTCGTTGGTCTTGGAGAGATCAGCCCTCACCAGGTTGACATCAACTAGGACCGCGTCGATTTTATGGGCTAAGGTGTCAAACCGCTGGCCCACCGAGGCCTTCATCTCAGCGATGGCGCCCATGACGTCTTGCAGAGTCAACTCTGTGAGCAAATCCGGGGCATCCGGGGGGCACTCAGAGGACTTGTGCGGTCCACCGGGAGATCCTTTCGGGAGGGTGTAGCGGTCCATGATGTTGGCCTGATGTGCGGCACCACGCCGGGTCGACTTGGCCTTCAACCGATCGCCATCTTGTTTCGTGGCCATCGTCGCGGGTCTCACACCCTCACCAGCCACGCAGTAAAAGGCAAGCAATCAAGGCCACGGGCTCCGGGGGGTCACCCCGGGACGGCGGAGCGGGCCACAGCAGGCAGGCAGGCTGGGTCACCCAGCGAGGCCACCCCAACACAAAGAGCGCCGCGATCCCACTTGCAAAGACGGCAAGGGGGCGCGAAAGTGAAAGTGAAAGTGCGGGGTACGCGACTCGCCAGGCCCAGCCCGCCGTTGTTGTTCACTTTGCCACCGGGCCGCCCCCAAACGCGAGTCCGGGGTCAGGAGCGAAGGAGGCCGCAAACTTCAATTGGTGCTCACTCCGGCACCCGAGGTCCGATTCGAAAACGGGAAACGGGTACCACCTCGGCTCAGGCTCACCGACACAGTCCCCTCAACCGATGCAGGATGAAGGCAGGATAAACGTAGGAGGTCGCGGAGGTCCTCGGGAGCCTCGCACCTACGCGGCCATCTTGGTTGCGCGCTAGGCTCCTCCCCTCCCCTTCTATTTTTGATCACGCCTCATTTTTTCCACCCTCATTTTTATGTTGGACTAGGTCTCCGGGCGCCTTTTCATTGCCAATCAGTGTTAAGGTGCAGGTGCTCCCTTCTCCCAAGATGGCTGCCACAGGCCCCTGCTACTGCAGAGTGGTCTTTCATAGTAGCACCCTAGCTGCCAGGAGCTGGCTGGAAACCCACAACAATGTTGCAACACCAGCCCGCCTTTTTTGTCCCATAGGTAGAATGGTGAAGCTCCTGGAATGTGCTGGAACCTTCTAGAAGGGAGGTGTGGTTTTTCTTTTGCCGCCTTGGCCAGAGGTCACCTGACCTAGGGCTACTTAAGTGAGGGAGGGAACTTTTTGTGGTGAGGTGGCCAGTGGGGTGAAGCAGAGCTGGAAGAATCCACCAGGAGTGTAGGCGGTAGGGCCTAGCCAGGGACTTATGCCTCTGAGAGTGACAGGATTTAGGTGCTGCCTCTTAAGTGAGTGAGGGACCCTGTGAAACCCACTGATCTTGCCCAGCAGTAGGAGGACCCAGAGAACCTCTGCCCAGCCTGACTAGGAAGGACCTAGTCGCCTTCTCCATCCCTACCCCCCTGTAACAGAACCCCTTAAGGGCGCCAGATACATCTGCGCCAACAAGACTTCATCTAACATCTGAGAACAGAGACTTATATGCCAAGCACTGAGACTGCGTGTCCAGATTGAACTCTAAAGCTTATATGCCAAGCACTGAGAATGCGTGTCCAGATTGAACTCTAAAGCTTATATGCCAAGCGCTGAGACTGCGTGTCCAGACTGACCCCCGAAGCCGTATGCAAAGCAGATTGAAGAGCCACCGGGGATCGACCAGGTATTAGCGCTGTGACCCCTGCGCTCCCTGACCTGGTCTGGGACCCCCGGCAGCGTGCTCCGCTGAGCGCGGAAACCCCATCCTTAACTTGAGCACCCCCCGGTGACGTGGAAGCCAGCGCGCTCACCGCCGCGGCCCGGAGGCCGGAAGAAGTGCCCTGCAGAGTCGCGAGGCCCGTGAGAAGCCCGGGGCCCCGCCGCTGCCGTCGCAGCTGTGTGAGAAGATGCGCGAGGCCTGGACCGAGTTTCCCCATCGTCGCTGGAGCGGACACCTTCCGACGCCGAGAACGAGGTAAGCCCGGAGGCTGGGATTGTCCCTGGTGCGCCCCCTACTGGTTGAGAGCCACACCGCACCCTCAGCCCGGGTCCCCTCTCCGTGGGAGATCCCCCCTGTCATCGCGACGGAGAGACCCCGCCGAGGGATCCTTTCCTTGTGGCCCCTTGAACAGTACTGAAGCGTGGTGCCCTACGAACTGCACCGGAGCTGGGAGACTCGCTCCGCAAGTCCCGTGCGCTCCCTGCTGACAGCCCCGTGGGAGGCCTTCACTGTCCTTGAGTACGAGTGGCGCTCCGATATCCCTGCTCCGTTCTGAAGTGCTAAATGTCATCGCTTACGAGCAGCGCTATGTTAGTTATACTCCGTAGTGAAATGCTAAATGCTATGGATTACGAGTAGCGCTCTGTTATTCATGTGCCAAATGGAAGTGCTACGTGCTAGTGATTACGAGTAGCGCTCTGTTATTAATGTGCCATATTGAAGTGCTACGTGCTATTGATTACGAGTAGCGCTCTGTTATTCATGTTCCATATTGAAGTACTACGTGCTATTGATTACGAGTAGCGCGCTGTTACTCACGCCCATGTTGAAGTGCTACGTGCTATTGATTACGAGTAGCGCGCTGTTATTCCTGTTCCATAATGAAATGCTAAATGACATCTATTACGAGTAGCTCTCGATGCTAGATGCCCCGTTCTGAGGTCGTCCCCAGG
This sequence comes from Triturus cristatus, assembly GCF_964204655.1. Lineage (NCBI taxonomy): Eukaryota > Metazoa > Chordata > Amphibia > Caudata > Salamandridae > Triturus > Triturus cristatus. Next base: position 584,153,874 of record NC_140591.1, on the reverse strand, counting down.
TAGCGCGCACAGCACTGTAATCACCCCCCCCCCTAGAGCGCTACAGGAAAGTGAAGCGCGCGTGGACACCTACGTGAATAGTAGTTGTCCCTCAGGCAGTACTGATATTTCATGAATTGCATGTAGAGTATGACCAACTGTTATAGCTCCTGGCTGACATGTATATCGCCAGGAATTGTGTTATCAGCTTATGAAATGTACTGCTACCTCATGAACTGCATCTAACGTGATCTACTTGGATAAACTTGAGTATTTACATAACTCCTACCGTGTGGCGTCACTGATTGTGTGTGTTCCTTGTCCCATGTGAGGTGCGTGTTGTACGGTTGCTTTACACACAGACCTTTGGTGGCCCGACCGCTCGTGTCACGTTACCGCCCCATAGGGCCTGGAGACCCCAGGTCCTACAGGGCTGATATGGTTGCGGCGGGGGACGTTGAGGATCAGTCGGGCGGAGGCGTTTTGGATGCGTTGGAGTCGTCGTAGGTGTTTGGCCGGGAATCCTGCATAGATTGCGTTGCCGTAGTCCAGCCTGCTGCTGACGAGGGCCTGTGTCACTGTTTTTCTTGTTTCGGTTGGGATCCACTTGTAGATCCTGCGAAGCATGCGGAGGGTGTTGTAGCAGGAGGAGGAGATGGCGTTGACCTGCTTCGACATGGAGAGGGAGGAGTCTAGGATTAAACCTAGGTTGTGTGAGTGGTCCGTGGGTGTCGGTGCTGCTCCCAGCGTGGTCGGCCACCAGGAGTCGTCCCAGGCGGAGGGGGTGGGTCCAAGGATGAGGACCTCCGTCTTGTCCGAGTTCAGCTTCAGACGGCTGCTCCTCATCCAATCAGGTCAGGATACTTAACTGATCATACATGACAGGGACGACATTGGCGAAAATAGGGTCTAGACCTGATGACCTTTGTTTGAGAGGGTGTAGACAGCAGGCCACCTTTTACCATACTTTGTGGAGCTGCCCGGCAATAGGTACCCTCTGGGAGGGAGCTTCGGATCACATGCAGATAGCCTTGGGAAAGGAGGTAGTATGGACGCCACAACTGGGACTGCTGAACATATGGGATGCAACTGACCTCACTGAAGTCGTACAGCAATTCACAACACTGGGGTACACGTTAGTCAAACGGGAACTGGCGAGAGAGTGAGGGGGAGTGAACCCGCCATCCACTACCTTGTGGGCAAAAGAGCTAGATAGGAGCATGTTGGCGGAGACGGAAGTTTTCGTAGCTAGGGGATGCCCCAAAAAATGGGATCGGAAGCGGTCAAAGTGGAATGGGTATCGTGGAGATATTTGTGTGTCCCCTACGGTAGAAATGGAGATGCGCAGAACTGCGGAGAGAGATGGAAATGTTTGATGTATACCTAACTCAGAATATGCACATGTACTGTACTGAATGACTTGAAAAATGTCGTCTAACTATTTCTGTATGGCTCTCATTAAAACCAATAAACAAATTTATAAAACATTTAAAAAAAAAAAGTGAAGATATGTGAAAGACTAAGGACATGAAATAACACGAAGAAGCAGCACATTATCGAGATGTTTCTTAAAGGCAGTACCTATAAAGGAACTGAACCAAGTGCCAAGATGAATGAGAAAGACAGTGGGTATGACATCACCCGCTGGAGATCAGGCTATGGACACCTGTTGGAGATCAGGCTATGGAAAGTGTGCAGAAACTCACTTTCTCCTTTTAATTTTTTTACTTCCTGGGAATGTACCAGTAACATACTAAGCCGCCTTACCATGCAGCCACTGCCAATGGAGCACCATTCATACAACAGACATAATATTTGTGGAGAGTGAAATAATTTCCGGAGGCAATAGTGGGAAGACTAATTGAAGTCACCAAAAAAAGAACAAAATCCGGAGTAACAGAATTGTTTACTGGGGTTGGTCCAGATAACAAAAAAGGGTAAAAGGTATAATGGTAACTATGTTCCTAATGGTTAGTATTGGCAAAGTATGCAATTAAACCAAACGCAATTGACTCTAAGATGTCTAAGAGTGGTCAATCCCAGAAGGAACACTTATGGTGGAAATCAGACAGACATATTAGGCTAGCCAAGGACACAACAGACTGAAGGAATCATGTTAGACGTCTTTTGTTCCCTCACAAACCCACGGATGCTAGCATGCCCTGAGGCACAGTGAATATTACATTAGTAAAGTAGGAGTGAAGTGCCTGTACACCCCACTTTTAACATGATCGAATTGTCATACCTCTAATTTACATATATAACTTGCCTAATAGTCCCCAGTATATGGTACAAAAGGTACCAAGGTCTTGGAAGTTAAATGACACTAGTGAACTGCAGCATCATTTGTACCATGCTATACAGGGGCAGTGCAAACATGGCTTCAGGCCTCCTATTGTAACCTACCTGTATCAGTGTAAAAACTGCAATCTGGCCCATTTAACAGGTTAAAAAAACCTCAGTTTTAAATATTATTAATCATAATCATGAGAATATGAATGAGTTATCCCTATGTAGACCTTTGCCACCTTCAAGGCAGAGTGCATTGTATTTAAAGGAAGGACATGTAGAAATGTTATCTTAACAGGCCCTTAAAGTGACTAGCACTCAAAAGCTGTTTTTCACTTTGGCAGGCTCAGCTGCCCTATATAGAAAACCAACCAGAGTACAGAGTAAAATCCTAATACAGTATCTCTAGAATGAGACTAACTAGAATAATATTTAAATAACTATTTAATAGTTATTAAAAATTAAATTCGAACGCCAAGTCGGATTTTTAATAAATATTTAAGAAATGTAGTTTTTAGAAAGTTACCTTTTTCCTTTCTTAAGTTGCTCACAACTAAACTTACATTTGCTCTCCCACGTCTGCCAGCCAGTAATTAGCATTTGAATAGATGTGGAAAAGGTTTGAAGTGTTTCCCAGGAGCAAATTAGAGGCTGACCTGAATGGGCAGAGGGGACTCCTCTGGATCTTGTGGTATATGCAAGGTGGGAATGTGTGCATCCCTTTTGACATTAGTGTCATATCCTCCTTAACAGGTCTGCTAGGTTTTTACATAGAACACTAGGGGTGCATTTGAGACAAGGTAAACAGGATGCCAACACTATTCTTATGCATACACTGTCTGGTTACCGAAAATCCTTGCTTTGTTTGCCAGACTTCTGTCTATGGGTTTATTTGGGGTAGAGTGACTGCCCCAAAGTGCAATTTAGTGTTAGATGTCAGAGGACACTAGGATTATTATAGTACACACCCCGCACACACCCCAGCCCTCAGAGACAAAGTTTAGTTTGGCCAAAGGCTTTTGCCATCTTGAAAAAGTCTAAAATGAATACAGTGTAATCTGGGAACTTTTACCCCCATTATTTAGGACGTACCCTGGTGTCATTCCCATATACTAGCAAGTGTCAGGCATAAATGTGGCATCTCCAGGCACCCACTTCAAAACACTACTGGACCTGTGGAAGAATTAGAAGAGGACTGAACCAGCTGTCTGTGACCATAGAAGAGCCCTGAAGAACTGGACCTGCTCTGTTGTGCCAAGTAAAAACAAGTGGTCTCCATGACTCATAGGTTGACCTACTGTTCAAGCTACAGGTATACAGCAAGCTACAAGAGTCCTTTCCTGCAACTACAAAGCCGACTAGTGGCAACTGGACCAGGACTGGAACCTGCTGTTGGCCTCTGCCTCACACCCTGCAAGTCTCTAGGTGCCTCCCATGAGGTCCTGGGGGGGGGGGGGGGGGGGGGAGGGGGTCTTTAGAAATTGAAGGATACAGTAGATTGAGGCTTACGACACTAAGTAGGAGGATTAAAACTTTAACCAGGACAATGTTGGTTGGTGTTTCTGACAAAGTGTCAAGATTCAGGTCTACCGCGACACCACCATCATTTGCTTTTTGTGCTTCTTGGCACTATTTCTACATAAATATTTAAGACTTCATATCTTCGTTCCCCTTATTGGATTTGTGTCATTTTGGTGTCATTTTTTTATTACAATTTAAATTAATAATTACATTTTACTCCATTTTCAAACTTAGTTTGTAATTTGTATTGTGTTGCATTTTGACCGAATTACTGTTTAGGTACTGCATAAATATTTTACACATTGCTGTAAATTAAGCCGGTCTGCTCTGAGCCATAGCTACTAGGGGTTTGAACTTGGGTACATTTAGTGACTTTGAGGGTTCACCCCGACAAGGGTGTGATTATTGTTTGAGGTGGGTAGTTACCCACCCAAATAATAATCGAATTTGTTGCAACATCCTTTACCCTTTTACTGCACCAATTAAGAAGAAAATTGTTGTCTTTCTTCTCACATCTTTTTTCTTCTGTACAGAAAATGCTTATCCACAATTATTAAATACATTTTTTTGAATTAGTGGTCACAATAAAGTATGTAAACTATAATCCTACCCGAACTGGGAAATCTTCTAATATTAAAAATCAGACATTCAATTTAATGTATACAAAATCTATGTCCTTCAGAGGAGGGGCATTCTGCTGATGACATCTTGGATCGAACCAGAAACACAGCAGTCCTGGCACACTATATTAACTAAGGATTTCACTGAGATCACAGTAACTATTCCATGATCTCATACATAAAAGCCTTCAATGTTGGCCCCAAGTGCTTTGAGCAGGACAAAGCTGAGTTCTAAAACAGGCGAGTCCCTTTGCTACTGAGGTAACTTTGTGCCTCACCCTGGCCTCAAGTTTTACTTTAGAACTCAGACACTTTTTTTGTTCTCAAAATGTGTCAGCAGGGCAAGACTGAACACTATAGCTGCACCGAGATCTACAAGACTGGATAGCTGCACAGTGAGGATGGTCCTACTGAAGCCCTTTCTTTCATGGTGAAATGTTCCAAGTGGAGCTTTTTGACCTTAAGAGTCCCCCAGACAATCCCAGTTGACAATTCTCAATTGTAAAGGACAAATATTACAACAAAGATTATGGATAACACTCCTAGTTTTGAGGAGGATGGTAGATGAGAAATCAGGCTGGATAGCTTTACTGATGGATAGGATTTGGGGTGGGGGTAAAGGGGATGTTTACGGTGGTGCCACTGTGCATGTCTCCTTCGCTTTTTGTCCTATTTTGGGTTTTTTCTTATTATTGGAATACCTACTGTATGAAGAATGTGGTATGCTCTCCCATAAGCTACATGTTGTGTCATTGACTTACTTCTGTATTATATAGAGAATAATAAAAAGTATATTATTCTAGGAAAGCGGAGCCACCCTATTTTCCTACTATGAGAACCGGATTCTCCCCTGTAGAAAACAAGCATTGGCATAGCCAATAGGTCTCGCCTTTGGGACCTTATAGGTTTTTAGCCATGCAGCACATTATTCTGGGTGTTTAACATTTACTGCTTTTACTACGTGTACCACTGGTTGGGAGATTGCAAGCAAAACAAACGTGCGCCGTATGATTGAGAAGAGGAAAAACTTCCCTTTAATTTACAATTTATATTTTTAAATACAAACAAAGAATTATCGCCGCCTGCTCTCGTTGCTGCGGGGGGTAAAGAGGTGATGGCAGCTCTTATGCGTTCTTGTGTGAGCCTTCCTCAGCGCGAGGTGGTCACTGTAGTGCCGTGTAGGTGTGGCAACCAGTGTCCCCCAAGCACTACACCGTGCATCACTTGCTCTGGATGGCTCTTGGGGCAAACTGGTTTATTTATACATTTTCTGCTCGTCTTAGGTTCACACATAGTGAGAGAAACGACCATTCAAATCTGAAAAAAAACACCCCACTGACACCCCACTGGCTCTGATTTATCTAACTACAATAAATGTTCGCATTTTTTTTTTTATTTATTTCAAATGACATGCTTTTCTCAAAACGAGACGCAACAAATCCTTCCCATAAAAGGAGCACCGATTTCGATCGGATGATATCTGGATTGTACGTACACTTGAGTCAAACAAAAACTCTTATATAAAAAAACCGAAAATGAGCTTGGCATGAGAGCAGCCCTAGCCGTGTGCATTTATTGTTTACATTGTTTGCTCTCTGCGCACCCTCTTTCTGCCAAACCCAGCCCTGGCAGCCAATAAAGATGGATAAGTTGTGAGGCTGCTAAATGATTAACTCTGGGGCCAACATGCAGGCTTGGCCTGAAAAGGAAGCAGGAGGCGGGGAGCTGCAAGGCACAGTCAGAAGGGGCCCTCCTAGGGAGGCTCCAGATAAACGGGTGAATGCAACTCATTTCACCGACTCTCTTTCTCGACAGAGTTCTAAATGTGCACCACATGTGCTATCTGTGCAATACGATTTAACAAAAGCCGTAGACAGCATTAAAGCAAACTAAAGACTAAAAAAACTAATATTTTGTCAAAATAGGTTAGTGCAAAGGATCAACTTTACCTCGTTCTTCCTGTAATTAGATGGGAGTATGGCATTGGTAGAATGTAAACACAGGAACAAGCAAGGCACGAAAGTGAAAGCGACCGCGAGACAGGCAAATGTAAACAAGCGCAGCCACGCTAATTAGAAACAGATGGCCCCTGCGCGCCGCTGCTCGCTCCCGCAAGGTGGATGCCGCCACACGCACAAGTGTTAGAAAAGTGCAGACCGATTCCAAAAGGTTGTCTCCTAGAGCAACGCATGCAGGCTTCGCTAGGCTCGAACTAAAAAGGAATAATGTCCAAGAGGATCCTCATGATGAAAGGCTTCTGTAATGTATGCCTATTTGAGCCATGTTAATGTAAAAAGCCAGGCCTCAGCTTATATCTTTTGTGATAACACCTGCTCCTGTCCAATCCCCCAGGGAGCATCTAAGTCAAGTGGTCAGTGATTGTCCCCACTTTGCAGCACTTAGGTCTTCCTGCCTTTATAAGTTTGCCTACCTGGATGAGAGCATATACACATATCATCTTAATGAAAATTAACTTTCAGGCATCACAAAGTTTGATTTTTTTCTTTTAAAAAAAAGCTGCCTTTCCAACGCATATCACAAATCTACTTTCACCACGGATTAATATGATGTTTGATAAATGGTAAAAAGATAATATAGCAAGAAGGAAACTATAAGCACATTCCTAGTATTCTCGTGGCCAAAACAGGGGCCATATTATCAAGATTATCCCGGGGCACTTGCTTTTTTGCACTCTTGCGGCACTCCGGTATGACAGGAGGGATCACAGATGCTTGCACAGCCCATTCTGTAATAGACTGCACTCGAGCACTTGTGGTGCTGGTGCAATCTGAAGGGGGGGGATTATCTCATTTTCATCGGTGTGCAAATGAGGTATACTTTACTTCTGTTCCTGTGCAATACACTAGATACAGGTGCTGAGGCAAAAGAGTTGTCAGGGGCACACTTTGGAAGGAATGGCAGGAGTTCTATTGAACCCCCAAAATATCTTTCTGCAACCTGGAACAGTCACTTACTGAACCCACCTGCAGGGGGATCTGTGACCACCTTTAAAAGGAAGGCCGGTTTGCTGCCTGCACATGAAAAGAGGACCAGATGCTTCAAAAAGCTGGTCCACTTTTCACAGAAGAGCACCCAGAGATAATGGATGCGCTGGAGACAGCAAAATCATTGTGAAAAGGACACACTGTCTCAGTCTGGTGCACCCACTAAACCGTGCGGTGTGGTGCAGACTAGGGTTGTTTGCCCTATTTATACTATAGGCCCCAGTCTCTTCATTGGAAAAAGGCATTTTACTTTCACAAGGACAACGGGATTTGGTAGCAATTCACTGTAGGTACCAGAAGTGTAGATTATTATTATTTTGTTAAACCTTCTTCTCCACGGGAACCAAATGCTACAGAAATCTACATGTCCTGTAAAGGGAAAAACCTGTCTGCTCCACGGTTCAAATGGATTAGATGGGCCGTGGGTGCTACTCATTATAGGCCGATATAAACCCATACGCTTTACATAGATTCATAGGTTCGATACCAAATTCACTCCATTCTTACAGCATAGACTACATTCTGTTCACCCTACATTTTCGAACCAAGGGCACCATGTTTGCCACCGGCTCTCACACCACCGACTACACACTCTTTCTGTTAATTCTCGAACAAGGCAGGCTTCCACTTTCCCTTTACTCTCCAACAGTGCAGGCTCCAGTTCTTCCATTGCCATGTTCTAATCACAGGCTCCTGGCTTGCCTCCTGCTCCCCAACGACAGGCTCCACTTCCACTTTTCCTCCAGTCTTTAACTACAAGCAGGGACCAAAGCCGATTAAAGTCAATAGCTAATCACAGCCTAGAGTGTAGGCTCAGTTTTTCAGTCAGAGGCAGTAAAACATTTCCCTCCACTGATGAAATCCGCATCCACCTTTGCCATTGGCTGTAAGCATAAAGATGCTACAAGTGCTGGTTCTGCTTACCGTAATCACTGGCAAAAACAAAGTGATTTACATGGACTGTCGGCCACAAACTGATGGGCAGGTGATAGAAGCTGCAGGCAAGACTGGCTGCTTGTACAAAGGACAACATCGCTTAAATTGTGCTGTCCCTGACAACATTCCATATGTCCCACATGAAGGGCAACAGAAATGCTACACCACCCCTGCCTAATTACATATTTTTCATTAAAGTCATGCATGTCCAGCTTTCGTATATTTAGCAACCAAATATGAGGGCTACAGGGCATGCTTAGGTGTAAATTACCTAATGAATAAACATATAAACTTTGCTTATTTTTTATATTTTTTACATCGCAGGGTCGTTTCTCAGACATGTGTTACTGCAGTGTTTTAAAATGCAGTTATTCAGCCCACAATGTTATACCCACAGACATACTTCTTCATATATGTTAGTGGCTTAAATACAAATTACAATCCGCATGTAACTTCTATTTCAATTGCACTTTCTGCACCAACCTACTACGACCTTAGTGAAAGGTTAAAAAAGTCAATTTGGTGTAGCCAATCTCACCTCATGTTACAGCGACACAACACATGCACTGTGGCAAAGAATGGCAGTGTCATAGTCTACAGAATCAAAGTATCAACATAAAATTACTCTACCTAAATTACACCTCACATGCAGCACGCACATATGCCGCAGCTGATAGGGCAGGCAGACTACTTGCACGCATGATCCGTCAGGAGCACGCACAGACACCTATAGTGTGTTTACAGTCAGCCACTGGTCCAATACTCACCAAACAATATGATGTGCATAAAGAATTTGTGTCTCAATACACCAAGGTATATAAATTGGCGCACCGCATGTCCATTGAGGAGCTGGACTCCTTCCTCTCCCCACTCTCCCTGCCGCAAATCACTGCCGACCAGCAAGGGGAACTGAATGAACCGATCACATTGCTGGAAATACAGAACGCAATATGCTTGCTGGCCACTGGTAAACCTCCAGGGACCGACGGCTTCCCGGTTGAATATTATAAGGCATATCAGCAAGCAGCTTCTCTCCATGTATAGCAGCGCGCTGCAGTCGGGGGCCCTGCCGGGTACGCTGCGTGTGTCGCTGTTGGTGTTGCTGCCCAAGCCAAACAGGAACCCGGAGCTGCTGGGCTCACACCACCCGCTTGCACGCCTAAATATGGATTATAAGAATATAGCTAAACTGCTGGTGTGCAGAATGGCCCTGCTGATTCCAAAACTGGTTCACACGGACCAAAATGGTTTTGTGCCAGCTCGCAGCACGTCCCTAAATCTCTGACGGTTTTTCAGAGTTAATCACTATGCTAGGGAGAACTGGGACCATTCCGGATGCCTGGTATTAGATCTGGAAAAAGCATTTGACACCTTGGAGTGGAGATTCTGGTTTGCTGTGCTCTGTAAATATGACCTGAGGGAAGAGTTCCTAAGCCTCGTACAACTTCTCTATACCCAACCGGTAGCTAGATTTAAGACTGGCCCGCACCTATCAGGCCAGAACACAATCGAGCAGGGTACGCGGCAGGGGTGCCCGCTCTCGCCATTACTATTTGCGCTGGCCATCGAGCCGCTAGCCGAGTCACTGCGCAAAACGCAAGATGAGTGGGGGATCCCCTTGGGCAATGGCATGCATGGCATCTCATTATGGGCGGACGACCTGCTTATTTACCTCAAAGACGTTAGGTCGTCTTATGCTTCAATAGAGCGAATATTACTTGAATTTGCTAACATTTCAGGAGTACGTGTAAACTGGGACAAATCATGCCTGTACCCTTTCTCCGAAACCACTTGGAACCCACGATTGTCCATCAGCAACAGGCCAATACACTGGCAGGAGTCGGCATTCTGATATCTGGGGATACTCATCTATAGAGAGTCTGCAGACCTTCTTGAAGGTAACCTGGTGCGAGCCATCACTGCGATACGTGCGCAGATGACTTTCTGGGGTGCTCTTCCTCGGACGGTTATGGGGAGGATAGCGCTAGTCAAGATGGTGGTACTCCCACGACTGCTGTACAACTTCGTAAATGTGCCATTATACCTCAAACCAGCGCTGTTCAAAAGCTTAGAGCTGGATGTCCGCAAATGTATTTTGTGGCGGGTGGTGCTAATCAAAATGTACCCTTTGGCAGCTGGTGGGGGCCTTTCGCTACCCAACATGGAGCAGTACTATCTTGCAGCGGCTCCTAACCTTCGGGGTCTTATATAGCGACGGGCAACTCCTGCCATATGGTACCCTTGCAGAAGACACAGGCCTCCCCCGGGGTCAGTTCCTGTTGCACGAGGCAGTGATGCGCGAGCTACAAGAGGCATGATGTGAGGTTGTGCAGGAGCCGGCCACGCATCGGACTGTGCAATATCTGCATGAACTGGGCGCGGGCCCCCACTTAGTCAGATGGTTTGTGGAATCCTTAAGGATACACACTGCGCCGTGGCTGGAATCCGTTCGAGCCCACTGGGACACGGATTTGCGGCGCCCCAGCACCAAACACAAAAGTCTGGATATCCTCAGGAGCTCCACCCGTGTCCCCCGCAATGCCAGGTTCCGGCTCCTACAGTACTATATAGTCCACAGAGCATACTTGACCCCAGCTAAAATAAATAAATACTTCAATCGTACTGATGCCAGCTGCCCTCGCTGTGGTGAGCCAGGAGGGAATTTGTTACATGTACTATGGTCCTGCACATCCATACAGTCCTACTGGGGAGCGGTCACCAGACGTTTAGCACAGTGCACACACTAACCTGGTCGTAGGATGTGTGTATCTTGGGGTTATACAAGAGGTCTAGTAAACAAAGTGACATCCCGCTACATTGACTTAGGGCTAATAGTAGCCAAGTGCCTACTTACGAGGCGATGGAAATCCCTGGAGCCCCCCCCCCCCCAGTGAAATCCTGGTACCAATCGCTACTTTGCTGGGCACAGGCGGAGAGTATAGCGTTGCGTCGAGAGGACGCAATAGGCATTAGGTAGCAGCCGATGGCAACGGAATGGGACGCAATCCTGACAGACATTCACGCCTTGTGGCAGAATCTCTCCGAGGGCTCAGACAACGCTGGCTAGCACCTGGTGTCTCCGACGAAGAGCGCATGGTGAGCTAGCACATAAGGCATAGGCTCATTACAGCGCACCGCGTGACAGAGCTGTGTGCCCTCCCCCATTGACATTCACCCAGGTCCAACAACACGACGCACGACAACTACTTATCAGGTAGTGAGAAGCTTGGCAGAGGCATGCACCCATAAAACAGCATAGCTCTGAACAATGCACACGTGCGTAGAACAACAACAAGACAGTCAGAGAAGCGTAGTTCGAAACAAGGCCCCACCGTCAATACCTTAAGTTCTTTGTACGAGAGGAGAGAAATGTGTTATCCACCCTGTTACATCAATGTTATGTTGCAAGCTGTTTTCGAAAAAAATGTTTTTCATGGGAACAGACTGATATGTATGGCCGCTCAGCCTACTTATTGATGTAAAAAAAAAAAAAAAGGGAAAAAGAAACCCTTGCATTATTATGTAGAATGTATGAAGTTACAACACATACATTTACAATGCATGCCTTTACAACGCAGTTTTTACATCGCAACATCCTTTACAAGGCATTCTTTTACTTTGTATGCCATTACATCGCATTTTCAGAAACTACCTTTACAAAGCATTCCATTACATCGCATTATACCTTTACAATGTATACCATTACAATGCATACCATTACATCGCAGTTAAGGTAAGTGTTGAATAGTATAGGGGTAATAATTACTATTCCAACTCCAGTGAGTGCAACAGTAGGGTAAGTGTTGGATAGTGTGGGGGTCAAAATTACTATTCTAACTCCAGTGAGTGCAACAGTAGGGTAAGTGTTGGATAGTGTGGGGCTAAAAATTACTATTCTAACTCCAGTGAGTGCAACAGTAGGCTAAGTGTTGGATAGTGTAAGGGTACTATGCATTGTAATGGTATGCATTGTAATGACTTGCGATGTAATGCCTGCGTTGTAGTGACATGCGTTGTAATGACATGAGTTGTAGTGACATGCAATGTAATGGCTGCGTTGTAATGACATGCGATGTAAAGGATATTGCGATGCAATGACTGCTATGTAAAGGTAGTGCGATGCAATGACTGCGTTTTAAAGGTTGTTTCCCGTCTGGCCTCCATTGTGGCCCCGTATTACTTAGTCAATTTTAGAGCCAGAGAGCCTGCAAACATCTTGTAACATTCAATCGGGAGACTGTCTGCCCCGTTGTGGGAGGGAGGCGATAGAGAGCCCTGTAGATGGTGGTAAAGGCTTTGTGTATGGCTTATTGTGAATGGAGAAAAGTGCCATCCGGACTGAGGGAAGACACCACCTTGGAATATTTGGATTCCCTGTTGGTTAACCACACTAAGAGGCAGCTGGACATATCACCCTCGATATGTGTGTAGGCCATGTAAGAGGCATAATCCAGGCAGCAGAGGCAATTGATCAGCCAAACCTAGGACTCGCTGAGCCGAGTCACCGAGGGCTGGATTGAGGGATCCTCGGTGGCTCTTCTCTCTATGGCTATGTATTTTTCTTTAGCAGTACCCAGTTCTCAGAGCATCGTTTCACGTATCCCCAAGACCATGTGAATGCAAAGGACTCTGACAACTACCTTGAAGGCCTCCTGTTCAACAGCAGGCGAGTAAGCAGAGCTGTTGCTGTGCTCAAAGAAATCAAGAATTTAGTCTTGTATGGTATAACTGAATGGTGGGTCCTTGAGAGTGGTGGCCTGTAGGCGCCAAATGGGGGTGGACGAGGGGGTTCTGCCTTAACCAAGGCTCAGTATCAAGGAACTATGGTTTGACAATTCCCTACCAAGGTAGTAAGAAGAGGAAATGGAATGTCGTATTCTGAGTAGTAGTAGGAATAAAGCTTAATTTCAGATTCTTGGTGACTCCAGGCATCCTTCAAGGACCATTGTTGGAGCAATGTCAACGGTCAATTTTTTTGTGTGAGGGCCTGAGGGTGCAGGGGAGGAATCACAGTTACGTTTGCACTATTAGTAATGTACACAAAAAAAAACGACTGTTTAAAAAAAGTGAAGAAATACATTTAAAAAAATAATACGTTTGCTCACCGGGAATCTTCCTGCTGTAGCTTGGATTGGCTGTCCAGTCGTAATGCTAACAGTTGCTTCTGATGTAATGTATCATTAAGCTTTTCTTCCAACTCCTCAATCTTTAATGAAAAGCAGTAAAAAGAGAAGAAATGTAATGGTTCTCCTATAGACTGTGTCTCATTCTTCAATCCACACGCATGAGCTACACATTAAAAAGTGAAATTTGGCAAAATAAGTACAATGGTAAGGTAAATAAACCAATGTGTGAAGCGTGGTTTACTTTGTACCCAATCAACAATAAGAGGAAGGGAAGAGACCGAGAAAAGTGAGAACAAATGAAACAGCACAAGAGAGTGACCGCGCATAAGTGAGCTCACAAGTGACCCCCCCCCCCCCCCCGAGAGAAAGAGAAAAAATGAGGAGAGAGAAAATAGGATTAAATAATGAGAGAGTGAGATTGACTAAATTAATGTGGAAAAGATATAGGCACTTTGTGGTAAATCCGCAGGGAGGGTAAGGGGTAAAGGTCTGACAGAGCTTGTCAAACAGGTTACTCCATCACAAAGATGAATAATACACCGTCTGCCAGATTACAAATGCATTTTATACAATGGCACTTGCAATACGGCGGCTGAGGTATTTCTCACATTTGTGACAGAGTAACCCACCCACCAAATTCTAAATCCGTTCCTAAATTACAATCTGAACCCCACACTTCACCTGCTTAAGCAGATGTAATAAACAGTCGTGACAAGTACCAGCAATTCACATACGTTACTGTCCTAATAACAGGTCATGGTTTGAATGCCTATGGAATTGTAATTAAAAATTTTATTACATTTGTGGGAAGGCAAGATATAGACACTGCACCTCACAGAATATGTGGAATAAACCAATCTGGCCTTTCCGAGATATTTTGTATTTAGAGGATATTAGCATTCATAGTTAGGAGCAGATGCACACTCTGCTGCCCTGCGCCCAAAATCTACAATTTTCCACGGAACTTATGAATTGAAGCTACTGCTAGGCTTTTCACTCCAGGTCCTGTGGTGGCCATTTGTTACTAGGAATTTCTCTTGTAAGTCTTGTTTGCTACTTGTGTCCTATGGCATTCAGTTCAACTACCCCAATTGGATTGTGATTCAATAAAGAAAGATCAATCAAAAAAGTATGGATTACTTTGGAATGCGATTAAGGCTTGAAATTTTGATACTCTAAACAAAGTAATACACGCAAGCAATAGAATACCCAAGAATGGTTTGTTTCGAACTGCGGCTCAAGAAAATTAGGCCTTATAAATGCTATCAGAGAAAGAGAAACAATAAAAGGTAGCTAGACGCTGTTACAGAACAGCTATGAGGATGGCAAAGGAAGCATTGGAGAACTCCACCATGGATAAGTTACTACAAGCGGCCATAAATAAGGTAAGATGGGGTTCAACAAGCCAGATGCACATGTGTTAGCCAGTGAGTGGGAGGCATACTTTGGAGCACTTTATTAAAAAAAAAAAACAAAAAAAAAAACAGTCTGACACGAATGAGCAGTCCACTGGCCGATCACCTCTTAGCACCAAACAATCCCTCACTTTTTCCTCAGTGGACGCTTTAGGAGCTCTTAAAGCCCAAAAGCAGTAAAGGCCCCTGGCCTCAACAAAGTACGAGTCGATCTCTACTGTTCCAACAAAGACCTATGGTCACAATACATAAACATGGTAAGCAATGCAATCCTGCAGGGTGACCTTATCCCAGACACATGGAGAAAGTTGAGATAGTTCCCATCTTTAAGAAAGGATCTCGTGATTATCCAGAAAATCATCGACCCATTAGCCTAATAGATAATGTGCAAAAAAATATTCTGCCAAAAATTGTGGTTAGCTTTTAAGCTCAGAGGAGAGGTATTTTTCAATTTCCTTCCAGAATGGCTGGATTTTAGGACATTCCCAGACAATATGTTTCCAGTTCCCTTTCTCCTCGCACCGAAAACATTTATCAACAACTAGGGGAAAGATACTATGGAGATAAGCGGGAGTTCTATAGATCAACCATTTATTGTAAAATTGCATGCGTCTAAAATTAGCGCCACGGAAAATTATTTTATTAAATTTATTTATCTTGTCCCATACAAACTTGTTGATTTCAATGTTTTCCCTCTTTTTCCACCTCTCAATGATCCTACTGGAACATTCCTGCCCTTTATCCTCTTTTAATAATTTGATCCAGATGCTCATCTTTTTTGGAATTTTATTATTCATAGCTGTCGAGATAGTTTCTTTGTGGTATAGATTTCCTATATCCAACCCTCTGAGCCTTTGATTGAGCATACAGAAAGACCAATTCAAGGTGGAATGTGAATAATGTACCTGTCTGGAGATTTCATCCCATGACTTCCACCTATTGCCAATGAGGAAGTCTTCAATCTTCACAAAGCCGTTTTCTTTCCAGAGATTTATTATTTTACTCTCCATACTTCCCTCTTCTCCAAAGTTAAAGTTGTTCAAATCCGTTGTATTACTTATTCTAGGGATGGAGTAGAATTTCAAAAACTGAATTTTCTGTTTGAAAATCCACTGAAGGGACTTGTAGCGAACTTTCTTTGGATCTTTTATAATTCTAATTGGATCAATTATTTTTATTTCTGACAGCATCTTCCTCATAAAAAAACTGTCTGCTTCGTTAGTGTCTAAGAAAAAAAACCTAAAACTATGATGTGCAAAAGATTCAAAGTAATATTCTCTAATATTTGGAAGGGACAGCCCTCCTTGTGCAAAAGGAAGATATAAAGTGTCACGTGCAAGCCTAGGAGATTTTTTAGCCCAAAGAAAAGAAGAAATCAGAGCATCCACTTTATGAAAAAAAGAGACCTGAATTGGGCAAGGTGCGGTATCAAACAAAAAATTAAAAAGAGGTAAGACCGACATTCGTATTAATGCTGCTCGCCCCATCAAAGATAGGGGTAATAAGTTCCAACGATCTAAAAGAGACCCCACCTTTTTTAACAATGGTGAGAAGTTCAATGAAAACAGATCTTCCAGATTATCCGATATAAATATTCCTAAATACCTCTTTGGGGATAGATTATATATTTGCCTAAATTCTGGTATTAAAGTGTCTACAGTGCAGTTTACTAAAATAATTTCTGTCTTGTTAACATTAATTTTATAACCCCCTTAAAACCATTATAATATTCGATGACTTAGTTCCTGAACTAGGCTGTTCTATGTGCCACACTCCATATGATGAGTCCCTTTTCATAGCTTCTTTAATAGCCAAATCTCTTATTTTACAGTCCTGGAAAACTGATCAAGTACCAACTTTTCAGGCTTGGAAGGCAAATTTATTACGAATCCAGGGCAGGGAAAGAAAATATGCACTGAGATCTGGGGCACTCAAGAAATATGAGAAGTTCTGGAGTGTGTTTGAATCGTAGTCCTTTTTACTGTATTTCCTGACAGCATTTAATTTTAACTATATCTTCTTAGCTAATAGTCTGCTAGAGTGTTTCTCCCTACGCATTTTGCACTTTATAATTGCACATTACACTTTACAATTGAGATTTGAATTGTCGAAATTCGTTGTTGTTTTTTGGCTTTACACTTTGCACTTTATAATCAAGTTTTCGAACTGATGAATTTGTAAAATGCTTTTACACCTATGTGCCTTGTACCGTATTAATCTTTCTACAAATGTGTTCTGTATTGAAGATTGTTTTTATGAACTCTCAATAAAAAGAATTTAAAAAAAAAAAAAATTGTGGTTAGCTTACAGTCTGGATGTCCAGAAAATCTATAATAAGCCAATTTCAGGCAGGCTTTAGATCAAAAATGAGTACGACAGATCAAGCCTTTCTAATCCAGCCGATTAGGTGAAAGACTATGAATATAATAACATAACATAATGTGTATTTGTAAAACGCACGTTCACCCAGGAAGGTTTCATGGAGCTGAATAACAGATGTTTATTGTTACACAACTCAATGGTACTCATAGGGAAGGGTAGACTATGTTGCTTTCGTAAATTTGTGAGTGGCTTTTGACATGGTCCCAAGAGCCAAGATTTGGCAGGTCCTTTCAGATATTGGCATTCCTCTTGAAATGCTAGCCTTCATCAAGTGCTTGTACTCTGGTGATTACGCACGGGTCCGTAGCGGCCCAAACAGAGAACTCACAGAAGAAATAGAAATCAAAAAAGGGGTTAGACAGGGATGAGCCCTGGCACCAACATTATTTTAATTGTTTATTAATGGCTGTGTGGAATTTCTGTCCAACTCTGAGAACGATTCCCTTACCGTGGAAGGACAGTAAACTCCAGCACTACCTTTGGCTGACACAATTGATTTCAAAAACACAGAAATGTTTCCACACCTTGATTGAGAATCGTGGCCAGTTTTGCAGAAACGACGGTTTGGAAATAAATGCCATGAAAACAAACTAATGGCCTTCAATGTCAAGAAGTTGTGTAGCTGTGTAATAAGGGTGGACACCAATACTCTGGAAACAGTCAAAGATTTTGACTACCTAGGCATAAGATTGTCCGAAAACGGTAGATGGGGCGAGCAAATTGTAAAAAAGTAACATTGCTTAAAGCATAGGGCAAGTGCCATTGTTAAGTTTTTGAGGGGTTGCAATAACTATCCAGTTTCCTCTGCATTAGAGGTCTATAGAGTGCAGGCTGTTAGCGCAGCTATTTATGGAGCCGAACTGTGGGGTCATTGTGGAGTTGAAGCTCTTGTTCTACCTGAGAACTCCTTTATACATTCTTTATTGGGGCTTTCACAGAGCTCTCCCCTTCTGCCCTTGTTCCTAGATTTAGGTTTGCAGGAGAAAAGTGAGTGCGCCTGACCAAAAACAATCTTATATTGGGTCAGAGTGTGGTCTACCGAAGAACTAGCCCATTACAGAGCAGGGCCAAGTGATGTGTGTTAGACCGGACATCCTTAGGGTGGTCTTCCGACAACTTTTTGCCTGCCTCCCTCTATTTTTCTGACCTCGTTTTTGCTGGCTTAAGGACTCTGTGCAGTTTACCACCTCTAAACAGTGCTAAAGTGCTTCTGTTCTCTGCCCTACACATGGTAATACTGGCTCATACCCAATTGGCATATTTAATTTATTTATACACCCCTAGTAAAGTGCACTACATGTGCCCAGGGCATGTAAATTAAATGCTACTAGTGGGCCTGTAGAACTCATTGTGCCACCCTCTTTAGTAGCCCTCTAACCATGGCTCAGGTCTGCCATTGCAGAGCCTGTAATTGCAGTTTACACTGCTACTTTGACCTGGCAAGATAAACTTCTTGCCAGGCCTAAACCATACATTTTTGTACATATTCGGTACCCCCCAAGGTAGGCCCTGTATTTCCCACAGGGCAGGGTGCAATGTATTTAAAAGGCAGGACATTTTTTTAAAAGTTTTACATGTGTTTGGTAGTGAAAAACTCCCAATTACCTTTTTTTAAAAAATTCTGCAATGACTACCTCTCCTGTAGGTTAACATTGGGATTACCTTATTAAATCTTTTAAGTGTAATTCCCAACTGTGAAGAGAGAGAGTTTTCAAGTTTGGTCTCAGTGGACTCAATTTAAAATCATAATTTTTGGTGAAGTTGGATTTTTAGTTACAGTTTAGCAAAATGCCACTTTTAGAAAGCTGGCATTTACTTTTTTTTAGCCATTTGGTGCCTGCTGCCTGTCTCTGTTCAGTCTGGGCTAGGTGACAGCTGGGCTTTTTGTATTCCCTTTAGACAGCCACACACAAAGGAAGCTTAGATGTGCCTTGATGGGCCTTCCTGGGTGATGGGAGGGATGTGCTGGGCACAGCATCACACATAAGCTGTCTCCTGTCCACACACAAAGCTATGTATACCCCTCCCCCGGTAGAGAGTCTGGAGCCAGGGCAGGAAGGAAGGGCCTCTGTGCACTTCAAAGCTCTTTTTCCTTTAAGTCTTCCCTACTTCAATGGCACAACTGGGTGTAAGTACTGGACCTCTGACACCATAACGTCAGTACACTTCTGGACTCATGACACCAGGAAGAACTGCTGTGCTGCTGAAAGGATTGCCACTCTGCTGAACTGCTGCTTTGCTGGACTCTTGCCTTTCTGAGCTGCCCTGCTGTTCTACTGCCTAGGTGAGAAGGACTGGACCAGCATTACTTGAACCTACAGTGACTCCAAGAGCTTGCCTCTTGTAAGAAGTCTGAGGGACATCAAAGACTTCAACTACCTGCAACTGAACTCTACAAGCTATGAGACTGCCCTGCCCAGTGGTGCCACACCAGTTCTGGGCCTTGGAAGTGAGGCCTAAGGTGCTTCTACATACAGAATCCAGCCATCCTCATCAGAACCAGCAAATCCCCGTCACAGCATGGAGCAGACCTGGTACATCAAAAATCAACACATCGCCTACTGCGGGAACTGCAGCTGCGCATCACATCACATTTGGAACCAGCATATCGCAGCAGTTGCGTGGAGAAAATCAACGCATCTCGTCCACTGCATGGCTCGACACTGACTCATCGCTCCGGCTGAACCTCACTTCTTCAGTATCAAGGTACTTTGGTTCAGCAGGCCCAGAGAGTCCCAGTATCTGGCCTGCATCCATCGCGGTTGGCCAGGACTTTTGACTTTGCCTAGTCCATCGTGACCAGATAACCCATTTAATCGCTTATTGCTTCTAAGCGCTATATTACATTAAGTCTTTGAAAATTCGTATATTGAATTATACTGGTTTGATTTTTGTCATTTTGGTCTTCTTTTATTGATCAAATTAAACTCTATTATTCTACACTGTGGTGTTTTCACTGTGTTACGGTTAAAGTGTTGCACAAATACTTTACACATTGCCTTTTAAGTTAAGCCTGACTGCACCATGCCACGCTACCAGAGAGTGAGCACAGGATAATTTAGGGTGTGTTGTGACTTACCCTGACTAGGATTGTGGTTCCTGCTTGAACAGGGGACATACTTCTGCCAACCAGAAACAAAATTTCTAACAATGCAATTAGCAGAGCCCAGGCTTTAAAGATCCCCTGGTTAAGTTATTTCAAACAGTCGCTAAGCAACCAAGGATTGCAAGAGTTCTGGGCAGTCTCAAATTCTATTGCCCCCCAGCTCGTCCGCAATTGTGAAAAAGACCTTTTGGAAAGACGCTCAGAAGTGTAGGGGAGCATTTCCTCCCTGGGGAGCCTAACAAATTCTTTTTTAAATATAGAAGTTGACTGTCAGTTTGAGGAATTTTTAGATTTGTTCCAATCGTCACTCTCTTGGAAACTGTATATTCAACTAAGAATCAGTACTCTACCCGTGGCTCTTTCACAAGCCTTTGGTCAAAAACCAAAAGTCAAGCGTCGGCACATTCCCTATGTGCAAATCAGGCCATGAAAACATAGAGCACTTAATTTTCTTCTGCCCCGCATATAATCATCTGTGACGAAAATGGATTAAACCACTTTGCTTAACACAGTACTAGGCATAACTGGGATGTCCTGAGGGTTTGTAAAACAGAAACGAACCCAATGACTGTGCTCCCTGTCCCCAGTTTTCTCCAAGCAGCCTGGTTAAGAAGATCAAAACATCTGGGCAGTAAACCCGGATATATATTTTAGCATTGCTATTTTTAACGTTTGTATAGTTTAACTATCTGAACAGTGCTCCGAAAATCTGCATATAGAACCAGTGAGTATTTATTGCTTCAAGATTGCCGCTATATATATTTTTTTTCTTCAAACTGTTTTTATTTTGATTTTTGGGAAGAGTCACAAAAGGAGTACTGAGAAGTACTCCCCGGAAACATGTAATCGTGGTAATGTGACAACAATACACTGACATTCAAATTTCAGCTAACAACCCGATCGATAGAGGAGACAGTAACAGGATCATAGTCATCACAAAATAATGGCTTAACATGAGTTGTGCTGCTATATTTGAACATTTGCACCTTGGCATTGTCACTTAACCTACTGGCTAATATGTTTTGAATATGTGCACTTTAGCACCGCCACTTTGAGCTATGTGTAGTTGTTTTAACTGGCCAATATGTTCTGAAATTTAAATTTGATGATTTTTATAAAACTAGAGTGGAACTAACACTGAGAAAGTGAATGTTAACACTACTTACTCTTCTGTTTTCAGCTACTGTTTATGCTGTGTTTTTAACTTTTGAGTTTTATCTGTACTGTGTATTGCCGATAAATTTGTGGAATTCAAATAGACAAAAATAAATAATACAACTTTATAAAGATGTTGTGTTGCATATTTGCATATAATATTGATTTTTGGGCTCCCATTTTAATGAGGCTATTTACCTCAGTATTTGAAAGTGGTCTCTCCCCCACCCAACTTATTGGTTAGAATCCATCACTGCCCCATTTTTAATAAAGGGTTGTAGAGAGTATCTGAAATGTTATTGACCCATTTCTCTCCTAAACTCTTAGGTCAAGGCATTGTGCCATATTATCTTTGCAAGGTTATAAGGCTGGGCTTAAGCAAAGAATATCCTTACTGACATTCAGTATGGTTTCTGTAAGGAAAGGGTACAGTCGACCAAGCTCTTGATCTATTATTTGGGAAATATACTAAGGCTCAAAAGGGAACACTGCATCTAGTTTGAGTTTGAGTTTAAAAGCACTTTTAAAGGGCACGTATACCGGCGGTTTCTTGGCGCTGTAGCTAGTGGGGACTGAGGGTTAAGAGCAGGGAGAGAGGAATGGACATTTATTCAAAGGATTTTGTGAATAGGTAGGTTTTAAGATTTTTGCGGAATTGGGGATAGAGGGTGATGGCACGAAGATGGAGGGGAAGGGAATTCCAAAGGGTTGGTGCTAGAATGGCAAATTTGGAGCCGCCCCACTTCTTTCTCCGGAAGCGAGGGATGGTGAGGAGGGACTGAGAAGAAGAACGTAGGTCCCTAGAGGGGACATAGGGAATAATCTCAGAGGAGATGAAGGCAGGTGCCAGGTCCAATCGGGCCAGGAAAGTGATGGATGCGAGTTTGAATTGAATTCTAGCCCGCACTGGGAGCCAGTGGAGAGATTTCAGAAGTGGGGTGGAGTGGTGGAATTTGGGAAGGTTGAAGGCTAGGCGGGCCGCCTGGTTTTGGATCTGTTGAAGGCGGCGCAAACTGTATGCAGGAATACCGGCATACAGAGCGTTCCCGTAGTCCAGGCGGGACACCACCATGGCCAGAATAATAAGTTTGAGAGCGGAAAAAGTAAAGAAGCGGGACACCTTGCGAATAGTACGCAGTGAGAGGAAAGAAGAAGATAACACAGAGCTAACCTGGGAGTGGAGGGTGAGTTGGGAATTGAGCTTAATGCCTAGTGTTTTAACAGAGGAGGAGGGGGCAGGAGGAGAACCAAGAGAGGGAGGCCAGCAAAGGGGAGACCAGGGGCTGGATGAACCGCCCGTCAATACCAACTCGGTTTTGTCCGGGTTAAGTTTGAGGTGATTGTGGCTCATCCAGTCCCTGATGTGGAACATGACAGTTTGAAAGTTGAGGACAGCAGAAGGAGAGGAAAGATCAAAGACCAGCTGGAGGTCATCCGCATAGTTAAATACGGCGACCTCCATCTGTTGGAGAGAAAAGATAAGAGGGGCGATATATAGATTAAACAGAAGAGGGGAGAGAGATGAACCTTGAGGAACCCCGCACTGGACTTTCCGGAAGTCCGCTGTGAAGTCACCCAGGCGAACAGCCTGGGTGCGGTCGCTGCGTTCATGGATCTCACTAGTGCATTTGATTGCATATCGCATTGCAAATTATGGGCTATCATGATGAGACAAATGATTGAAGAGGCAATCGTCAACTTCTTAATGACTTTATATCACAATACCACAGACTGAGTTAGATATGAGTTGAATTGGGAATTTACCTATAAGATTATTATACGTATAGGGATAAGACAGGATGTGTGTTGGCCCCCTTCCTTTTTAACAATTACATTAATAACTTAGAACATCGTCTTCTTGAGAAAGGCACTAACCTACCGAAAACTGATTTGCCTCTATTTTACTTAATGCAGATGATGCTATTTTAATGTTGAGGACCGCAGTGTGCCTTCAAAGATTACTCAATGTGTTTGCCAGTTACAGGAACATTCTGGGCCTGAGAACCAACTTGAGGAAGACCATCATCATGTCCTGCGGCCCTAGACCGGCTAAGAAGTGTTCCTTTGGTATAGGAGTATTGCCCATAGCGAAGGCAAATATCTTCTTGGATCTGTGAATCCTCTAGGATTCTCATGGGTTCAATAAATAGCTATTAGAAGGCTTTATTTAAGAGCTCTATTGAAACCATTTTAAGTTCTCCCGTAAGTTGGAACAGAAGCACATGAAAGAAATGTATATGATGGTTAAGACAAACTGTCTCGTGGCAAGATATGGTGCTGGTGTTTGTGGCATTGTGGATTGTGGGGATTTGCAGATTATGGAAAATTGCTTTCTTAAAAGGCTTTTAGCCCTTCCACTGAGTTGCTCTAATGTTATAGTGCATAAAGAAGCTGGACTTACTTAGCGGACAGGAATTGATCAAATCTATCAGCTATTGGAGGAGGAGCCTAGCGCGCAACCAAGATGGCCGCGTAGGTGCGAGGCTCCCGAGGACCTCCGCGACCTCCTGAATTAATCCTGGCGATATCCTGTCCTTGTTGAGGGGACTGTGTTGGGGAACCGGAGCTGAGGCGCCACCCGTTTTTTGGGCTCGAATCGGACCCCGGACGCCGGTGGGAGCATCGATCGAAGGTTGTGGCCTTCTCCTCGCCGGCCCCCCGGATTGGAGTAGTGGGGCGATCCGGGGACAAAGTGAATAACAGCGGCGAACGGGGCTGGGCGACTGGCGTACCCCGCACTTTCACTTTCGCTTTTGCGCCCTCCTAGCTCTCAAGCGGGGTCGGACTGCGGAGCGGGGTGTGGTGGTGTGGCCTTGTCCAGGAGCCCGGCTGACCCGCCGGCGGTGGGTTGACCCGCGGTTCGGTGGTCGCCCCCTGCCCCCCCCCTGGCACCCGTGACCTGGTATAGCGGCCCGTTTGGGGTGCTTGGCACGACGGTGGAAGAGCCAGCATGTCCACCAAACAAGATGGCGACCGGGCGAAGGTGAAGACGACCCGCCGTGGCACGGCGCACCAGGCCAACAGTATGGACCGCTACACGCTCCAGAAGGGTTCTCCGGAGACATCGCGTGCATCCCCGGTGGGCCCGACGGAGGCATCCGCTCATCCGGTGGATCTGACCCTCCGGGACGTCATGGGCGCCATCGCAGAGATGAAGGCCTCGGTGGACCAGCGTTTCGACACCTTAGCGCAAAAAATAGACTCGGTCCTGGTGGATGTGAGCCTTGTGAGGGCAGACTTGTCCAAAACAAACGACCGAGTCGACTCCCTGGCCCACACCACAACGAGCCTCACGACGGACGTGGTGGCCCTCCAGAAGGAGGTGCGCCGGCTTGGCCAGGCGAGCGCCCTGATGGACCGGCGACTGGAGGACTCCGAGGGTCGGGCCCGGAGGAATAATGTCCGTATTGTGGGGGTGCCGGAGGGACGAGAGGCGGAGGCGGCGGATCTTTTCGTGGAAGAGTTGATCCTGACCCATCTCCAGCCCCGGGGGCTGAGTAAGCTTTTTGCGGTGGAGCGTGCTCACCGGGTCCCCGGGGGCAGACCTAAGACTGGTGCCCCGCCGCGACCTCTCATTGCCCGGATTTTTAATTTCCGGGACAGAGATGCTATCCTCCAGACAACAGGGACCGGTCAAGCTTGACAACATGGAGGTACATTTCTACCCAGACTTTACCCCGGCGGTCCAGAAGCAGCGGCAGAGCTTTCTTGGTGTTAAACGTCGCCTAAGGGACCTGAACCTCAAGTACTCAATGCTCTTTCCAGCTAAGCTGAGGGTAGAGGTGGATGGTCGCACGCACTTCTTCGACCGGCCCGAGGCGGCTGGGGACTGGCTGGACACTCTGCCTGGAGATCGGGGCCGGGGGGGCGGGGGGGGCGCGGCTGGCGAGGAGGGCCCGCCGGAGCAGAATTGAGGGGTGATTGCATAGGCCTTGCTCTGGACGTTGTTCCTTCACCATTTATTGATTGCGTATTTTCCCCTCCTATGGAGGTCGTGCGGGGTCTGTTGGGGGCTTCCCTCCTCCTCTGGGGGACTAGTTAGTATTTTAGCTATGGGGCGACAGGCACACTGCACTTTGGGGGGGCTGTCTGGGCTCATGCAGGGGTGCAGGGAGGGGGGAGTTTTGTTGGGACCGGGGGGTGGGGGGGGTGTGTTGTTTGTTAGCACCGCAGGGCAAACCCGCTACTATGTTGTTGTTTTTAGGATGCTCGATGGGGGACGACCGATTGTTTCGACGCATGATGGGGGGTAGGGATTTGGCTGTGTTGTCATGGAATGTTAACGGCCTGGGGGATAGGATTAAGCGTGGTGTGGTCCTGCAGTACTTAAAACGTATTTCACCAGATGTTGTCTTCCTGCAGGAGACGCACCTTATAGGTAACTCCTTTCATGCAATGAACCGGCGGGGATATCGTTTGGCGGCCCATTCTGGCTTCACCTCGGGCTCGCGGGGGGTGGGTATTATGATCAAGAACTCGCTCCCGTTGGAGATTGATGAGGTGCGCCATGACGAGAGGGGACGCTACACGGTTCTGGTGGGAAGAATGGAGGGTAGAGTGTTTATCTTTATATCAGTGTACGTCCCGCCTGGGTTACAAGCCACCACATTTGCGGACCTGGGGCGCCTCCTTCTGGACCTTCCGAGTGGCCTGCTGGTGGTTGGAGGGGATTTTAATGCGGTAGCCTCTGGGTCTATGGATCGCCATCCCCCTAGGGACCTCCCCCGGGCACAGGCGTGGCTGCCCGGCCTTCTGGATACGCTGGGCCTGGTGGATTGCTGGCGATTAAAGCATCCTGTATTGCGACAGTACACCTTCCACTCGGGTGCCCATGGTAGCCTCTCGCGGCTTGATTACATCCTTGTCCCGGCGGCCCACGCAGGGAGGGTGGGGGAGGTGCGCCATCTGGCGCGGGGTATCTCAGACCACTCCCCATTGTTGTTGCATCTCGATGTCCTCCCGAGGGGGGATGGCAGGGTGGCCCCAATCAATGCATGGTATTTGCGCGACCCCACCATTCGTGCTGATTTGATCAAATCCCTACAGCGATATTTTGATGAGAATGTGGGGTCGGTCTCTTCGGCCATCTCCCTGTGGGAGGCTTTCAAGGTAGTCCTTAGAGGGGAGGCCCTCTCCTTTATCTCCCATGCCCGGCGGCGCGAGCGGGAGGAGGTGACCCGGGTAGAGGCCGAGATTGCAGAACTGGAGGGTGACCTGGGAAGCGGGGTAACGGACGACAAGTTGCATGTTCTACACCTAAAGCAGGCGGCTTATCGGGCCCTCGTCACGGAGGCGGCCAGGGGCCTCAGTAGAGAGCAGCAGGGGCGATTGTATGATGTGGGTGATAAGGCTGGCAAATTGATTGCGTGGTTGGATAAGAGGGAGAGAGCGAGCCGTGTGGTGCCTTTGATTGAGAGTGTTGATGGTGCGTGTGTCACTGAGCCGGAAGCCATTGTCTCCTGCTTCGCGGATTATTTCCGCGAAGTCTACTCCCCGGTTTCCCCCTGCTCGGAGGCAGACTCCCATGCCCTGCTTCGGGACATCGCACTGCCCTCCCTAACGGTGGAGGACAGGGATTCGCTGGACGCCCCTCCCACCTCGGACGAAATTGCCTTGGCTATTCGCTCGGTTGCATCCGGCAAGGCCATGGGCCCCAATGGTATTCCCATCGAGCTCTACAAGCTACGCCCGGATGTGTTGGCGCCCCACCTGCGCGGGATGTTCCTGGCGGCCCACTCGCGGGGTTCCCTCCCGCCGGACCAGCGTCTAGCCACAATTGTGGTGATCCACAAGGAGGGGAGGCCCCGTGAACGGGTCACATCCTATAGGCCGATTTCGCTTTTGAACGCGGAGCCCAAAATCCTCGCCAAGGTGTTGGCCAACAGGTTGGTTGGCGTGGTGGGCGATTTGGTCCACCAAGACCAATCTGGCTTTATACCGCACCGCAACACGGCGCTCAATCTGCGGCGCTTGCACGGGGTGCTCGCGCGTGTCCCATTTGTGCGGGAGCCGGCCATCTTGGCGTCCTTGGACGCCACCATGGCGTTTGATACGCTTGAATGGCCATACATCTGGGCGATGCTGGCAAAATTCGGGTTTGGCCCGGGTTTCATTAGCTGGGTCAAATTGCTATATTCGGGCCCATTGGCGCAGGTGGTAGTGAATGGGCGAGTCTCGGCCCCATTCGCGCTGGGGAGGGGTACGCGACAGGGCTGCCCCCTGTCGCCTCTCCTGTTTGCCCTGGCCCTGGAGCCCCTGGCGGAGTGGCTGCGGTGGCACCCTTCTATCCGTGGTCTCCGCTGGACCCCCGAGCATGAGGACCGTGTGTCCCTCTATGCTGACGATATCCTTCTGTATCTCGCCTCCCCGCGTAAATCACTGATCGTCCTGGTTGATGTTTTGCGTTCATTCGGTCGCAACTCAGGTCTGGTCATCAACTGGGCGAAATCCTGTGTATATGTGCTTTCCGGGGAGGCTCCGGCCTTGCCACGGGACTGTCCGATCCAGATTGCCTCCCAAGGTTTTCGGTACCTGGGTATCTATATCACTCTTGACCCGGAGGCCCGCTATGAGCGGAATTTGTTACCCCCCCTCCGGCGTTTGAGGGAGGACGTGGTGCGCTGGCGGCGTCTGCCGCTCTCGCCGCTCGGCCGAGCGGCCTTGTTTAAAATGATGTCCCTGCCACGCTTCCTCTACGCCCTACAGAATACTATGGACTTGGTCCCGGCACGCTATTTCCGTGAGGTGGAGGGCCTCCAGCGGCGCCTGTTCTGGGACGGGAGGCCGCGCATTGCTCTGGCTAAATTGACGCTCCCGTGGTACGATGGGGGGGTCGCCCTCCCTGACATTAAACGGTATTACTGGGCCTCCCAACTAGCTGCAATTAATCATGGCCTTTACGGGCCCGCCTTGAACCCGGCATTTGGGATGGATAAGATGCTCCTGCCCGGTGGCGATTACAATCGAGCGCTCTACGCGGGCGCGCCCGACTCCCGTTTGACGGGACCGACGCGTGTCATGGTGCGTGTCTGGCACGCGGCTAATGCAGCTATGGGGTGGAAGGACCGTTTGACCCGGGCGTCACCGCTGTATGCGTCTGAGAGGTTGGGCTCCCTGTGGACGTCGAAGGGCTTCGAGAAGTGGGACACGATCGGAATCAGCACGGTGGGAGATCTCTGGACGAGGGGGGGGATTCAAAACTTTTGAGACGCTGCAGGCGGAGTTCCAGCTGCAGGGCAGTGAGTACTTTCGGTACCTACAGGTCCGCCATGCGCTGGGCTCCGTCTTCCCGGATGTCGCATCCATTCCGGAGTCTTCCCCCCTGGAGGACAGAGTCCTAGATGGCCATGTCCCGGACAGCACGATCTCCCTCATATACAAAAAACTGATCAATGATAGATCGTGCCTGCTGACTAATCTCCGCGAGGCTTGGGTTGCCGACGGGCTGGAGCTGGACGATGAGGATTGGATTTCCGCGGTGGCCTCTCCGAAAGAGGTGGCCATCCCGGCTCGCCTTCGTTTCGTCCAGCTCAAGATCCTTCACCGGGTTTACGTGACGGGGCCAAGGCTTCTGCGTATGGGTTTTGCTGGTGACGGAATGTGTAAGCGTGGCTGTGGTGCGTTGGCGACTTTCATGCATATACTGTGGGAGTGCCCGAAGGTGGAGCGATTCTGGCGTGGTGTGCATGAGGTCCTGCGTGTGGTGACGCGTGTTGCGCTGCTGCCTGAAGCGAGGAGATGCTTGCTGAATGTATGGGAACCGAATGACTATTCGGTCCCGCAGACGCGGTGGGTGACTCTGGGATACATGATAGCCAAGCGCGACATTGCTCAATTGTGGGGATCCCAGAGGCCCCCTGCGGTGTCGGCCTGGAAAGAGCATATGGATTGGTGTATGTTTCGTGAAAAGGTGGTGTATGTGGCGAGAGGTAAGCCTGGGGCGTGGGTGAAACTCTGGGGCCCCTGGAACGCCTACCGCGGGGGTATTTGTGAGCCGCCGCTGCTACCGGCTGCCTCGCCTGCTCCGTCTCCCTAGACGGCCCCCCTCCCTCAGCCGCGGGCGCGCGGTCCCCCAGTCCCTGATCTATTCCCATTCCCCTCTCCAGAGTTCTGCTGCTGGTTTAGATCCCCCACTTATGGAGCACGTGCTGTTATTTTGGATCGCGGGTTGCCTTGCGGGTGTGGTTTTTTGGTGTTGTTTTGTTTCAAGAAAAGGGAACCGTACTGTGGGCTTGGAGCTGAGTGGCCTGCACCATTGATTACTCCTGTTTCACTGCTCTGCACTGCCTAGAGACTTTTACTGTATGTGTGCAATATGTTTTTGTCATTCTAGCGGCCGGCCGGATGGTTGTAGGCCCATACCTGTAACTTTTACGAACTGCAATAAACGGTTTCAAAAAAAAAAAAAAAAAAAAAAAAAATCTATCAGCTATTATTGTGGTATGCAGTTTCGACCAACCAGAGACCACATTCAACTGTTCGGTGTTACGAGATTGTATGTCCCTTCAGTATGCTCAACGTATTCAATGATTGGCATTTAGTGTCTCTCTTTGTGGGAGCCAGGGGAAACCAGAGTTCTTTAGTGACCCGGATTCATTGATAACAGTTTCTAAAGAGGTAGTTTCCGATTTATGCATCTAGATGTTTGAAGAGGTGTCTGAGGAGGGAGTCAACTAGGCCAACTGTTCAGGCTTATTCTTCGCTCTTAATCATGGAGGGCACCCAGCCATATCTTCCTATGGTTACGAATTTTGAACACTGATATCTACGGTATCATTTTCATATGGATCTTATACAGTTTCAGGTTGCGTTTTCCAAGGTAGGAGAGTGCGTCAAAATCTTGCCTCCGTGCCCATGTGATGACTTGGCACCCCAGAGCAAGATGCCTTATGTTCTATATTGCAAATTTCATAAAAAACCTAGATCACATCGGCTTGCTCCACTTTTAGGGAGAAACTGTGTCATGGCTTGTAAATTAGCCATGACATTTTTACAGATGTTACAGTAGGTTTCCACTTGTTCGATCATGATTGCATTTTTTACACAGTTGAGATTAAGAAAATGTATTTCTGTTAATTAATGTTGTAACTATCCTTTTTATGCTTCCATGGTTTTGTCTGATGGTTTCTTGGAAGAGCTCTTTTTATGTATCTTAATGATGTGGACTTATCTATTGCCGTTTTTAGGTCTCACCTAAGCAGCGATTGCGCTGTCTCTGCGAGACATGCTGTATTCATGATATGGGCTTTGAAAGCTTCGCCCATTTTCAAGGACTTCCCCAGGTACAAGTGTTGTTCCTCAGCTTCTCAGCACTATTTCTTTCTTTAAGCTGGAACACTGGTGACTAGTGCTCGTAGTTTACAGAGCTCTGTTGTAAACAGGGCTGTAAATCTTGCCACATTTGTTGTGCATTCAAAGACCGAGGTCTGTTTTAGCTGCAGCTGCCTCCTCCTCCTCCTTACTGCTTTTGAAACTCACGGCCTGGCGTCACGGTCCCTGCCTTTCTATGGCTGCTGCCGCCTCCGTCTCAGAGCTCAACAAGCATTTGGTATGCAATAGGTCTTGCATTGTAAATGTCAATGCCTTTTATTTATGCGTTTTGAAAACCTGCAAGCGGTGCTTAAAACACGCACTGTGTACTTATAGTTGTTTCTTATAGGAAGCAAGGCTAGCAGTAAGTGCTCCTCTTTTACTATCAGCCTTGCTTCTCATAAGCAAGTACTAAAAGTACAAAGTGTGTCTTTACGCACCACTTGTATTTTTCCCCTCGCTTCAAGCGAGCTGCCAGCTTCCCCGGGGCTGCCCCTCTCCTCTCTATTGTGACGCTTTCACCCTCCCTCGCACTCTTCAGTGGTGGGAAGGGACTGGACTGTCTTCGTGCTCCTTGGCAGGGATTCATTTACTTCTACAAGTTGGAAGATATCAGCACGCTGATAAACTTATTGGGAACATGTTGAAGCTCAGTCAGGTTGTCATTCCCATGTAATTTCTGTTTGCTTGAGAATCTGTTTTCAGAATTCTGTGCTTTCTCTCTTGCAGCTAAAGTATTTCCATACTAGCAGAATTGTTGTATTGTGAACCATGTTACTGATCTTTAAAACCTGTCAGGAGCACGCTTTGTTGTACAATTTCAACTCAGTGGCATGGACCTTCTATTTTTGTGAAGGAGTGTATAAGTGTTAAACTATTGATCACATATTCTGGTTTAAAGAAAGGCTAGAAAGTACATATTTGCCTTACTGTGTTATATATTAACTTCTCATTGGTGAACTGAGGGCCTGATTTAGAGTTCGGCAGAGGGGGTTACTCCTTCACAAACATGACGGATTTCCCATCTGGTGTATTACAAGGGCCACTTGATATAATGCACTTGTAATACGGTGTAACCTGTCCATCAAACTCTCAATCAGGCCGTAGGTCTTTTAATATTCTAAAGATTACTTTTAAAAATGTTGGACTCCCCTGAATAGGACTGTCAAGTCTCTGTATTCGATTTGCCAGGCTCCCGCACCCTATGGGGATTAAAATTAAGCTTCAGAACTTCAGCAAGGACATACTAAATACACCACAAGTACAGAGGGAGGTTAGATACAGAAATATTGAACTCCATTTATTTCAGAATTTGAGGGACGAGAAGAACTACATTTGTTGACTACACAAAGGCAAAGCAGAATCTTCAACTTTGTAGGAACTCAACTTGCGCTCCATCCCTAGTTAATAATTGAGATTATCACACAGAGAAATGGTGGTCATTTCCCAAGACTGTTCATGGAGTCCCTCTTGCCTGTCCCTACCCCCGGGCTCATCTCCCACAATGAAAGATCTGGGTCTTAGTTGGCAGGCCAATTCCTAGTCCATCACAAAGCTGTAGGTGGTTCATATGGCACAGTGACAGGATTGTCTTTTTCATAAGGCATTGTATGACTTTCATACACCTTTTGTCCTGAAAGCAGAATATGCACCTCTGGTAGGCAGCCAACTCCCTTTGAGAAAGCCTACTTTGAAATGTTTAAAAATCCATGTCCTGACTGTGGCTGGAGTAATTAGTTAAAGCTCCATCCATAACAATGGATTGGTTTTATTTTACCTATTACAAAATTGTTCATGACTACAAGTACCCAGCATCTGCCCTTAACTTGACTCAACCATGGTTCCACCAGATATCTAGGAAAGATAGATCATAAAAAGATACAACAATCCTACATAAAATACAAAATATGAAGTATATTACATGTGATTTCTTAGAATTCAGGATATTTCCTAAGATGGGGTAAAATAGCAAATCAGCTTTGTCCAGTCAGGACTTAAGACTTGTGAACACTACACCATACCACACAAACCTCAAATGCTAGAATACAGCTCCTGATATCTAGAGGCTAAATGATAGAAGATATATGAGAAATTATGAAAAATGCACAATGGCTGAATCGTCTATATGCATGATAAGGCTATGCAAACACCTACAAAATCAGTTTTATCAGAACTTTATTGTGCGCAAAGAAAACAGTCTGGGAAGCTTTCCACATAATTAAGAGCTTTTTGGCTCCAGTACTCGCATTCCAAAACCCATTTCAAGTTTAATATAACAAGAGAGAGCATTATGGCAACTGCTAAACTCTCCGTTTCCACTCTTTCGAAAGTTCCTGTTAATAATATAACCTCTCTAGGATTGGAAGTCAATCCCATATGCATTATAAAACCCATTACATAAAAAGATGTTAACCAAATCACAGCTAATGATTCTCTTGGAAATCATACAGGGCAAGAATTCTGGCAGAAGTTTCCAATGTTATCCTCTGCCCCTCTCATCAACGGGTCATTAAATGAAGAGGTTGTTTCAGAACTAATTAAAAGTGTTGTGGTCATCCAATAAAATGGACAAAAGTCTGAGTAGTTCTGGCCCCGGCAATTTTAGAACTGTTTTCTGAGGTTGTTGTAGAAGATAGTAATCAGTCAGCTTAAACCATATTTAGATCATACAGGAGTTTGGATTTTGACCCCCTCACAGTACAGAATTTTCACTTGGGAATGTTCTTGATAACCATCTGGAAATATCGGATCGGGGAACCTAGCTTTGCTCTCGTTGCACTACCTATCCCCTACGTTCAATACGATTCTTCAATTAGCTTACCTAAAAAAACTATCATTTTGACTTGAACTGTTACAACACCCCCCCCCCCCCTTCATATTAGGGTGGCACTTACAGTAAAGCAATTTAGATTATTGTAAACAGTATACCTTATCAAGTGATTACACACAGCTGGAGTCTTTAAGGGATAACGCCTAAAGATAGAGTGCTTTAGAAAGGTTAACATTTGATTTCATGATTAAAAGGCTTCCCATTGTTTAAGGAGATTTATCAGCAATCAAATGTTCACAGAAGAAAAGTGGAAATATGTATTGGATTTAGCTCATTTTACTTTGTAAGCACGATGCATCTTAAACGTATGCTACAAAAATGTCATCAACCACCATGCTACTCCATAGCGTACTCATTCTGTTATTACAACATCAATAATATTTCTTGGGGAAATCGCCAGCAGACCATTACAAAAATAAAAATAAGACCGTACTATCTACACAAGGCTGGAGGGAGTTGCAGACCACATACATCTCCGACTGTGCCACTCAATCTAATAAATCCTCTTGCTCTACAGTAGTGTTGCACAGGGTACAGACTGTAGGTCAATGGAAGCCAGAGACCTAGAAAAGAAAGACTAGAATGGTTGGTCACTATGACAAATCATATGCCGAGTCGTTTATAAAGTATGTTTTACTAAGATGTTTTGAGATTTTGAAAATTCTTAGTGTTGGGGTCCGCAGTATCAGTCAGTGCCAATGCATAAACTCGCTTTCTACATAAAAAAAACGCATCCCACACTATTTCGCTCAAAACAGCACTAATTTAATCGGAGCGGGGAAAAATAATACACCCAACTGGAATTCTGAGGACCACTATAAAAAGTAGCACTAGTTGTTGCTCTTGGGTTTCTCAAATGAGCTGGAACTGAAACGAATATATTGTACTTTTCACATTAACAATTAAAATATTAACATATTGTCAAGATCGACTTCGTAAACAGTTAAAACAGATGAAAGGTTTGTACAATATATGTGCAAAAATATTTATTTTTGTCGAGAGGCCCAGTTTTTTTAATTGTGCTTACTTTTGTTAGGTAGTCCACTTTCAAGTTGTCAATCATCAGATTCTTCTGGGACAGCTCGATTTTTAACAACTGGAGATTGTGCAGAAGTTCCTTCCTCTCAATAAGCTGTCGGGTAACTTTGGTCCCGTCACCTCTCTCATCGGGTGAGGAAATGTCATCCGTGGGAACCGAGGTCTCCAAACTGATTTCCTCGGATTCCATGGAGCTGGAGATGTTTGGCTTTTTGGAATTTCTTCGTGCCATCTTTCCTTTCGGCTTCAAAGTAAAGCCCGACTTTCAACTTTGTAATTTCCACTTCAACTAGAAGAAAACATCAGAAGTGACATTTTTTTTTTCATTTGCAGTCCTTTAATCGAAGGTAGTTGATCACAGTAATGAAACAGTTTGATTCAAAAACGTGAGTGCATTACTTCAACATGCACATGTGGAAATTAATAATGCCTCATCTGATCAGTTCTTTAGCTGTAAATTGCTTTGTGGAAAAGATCATCATGTACCTTCTCTCGCTCACAAAAAACAAAAAAATAAACAAAAAAACAAGTACACAGATTCACGAGGCCGAAAGAATGTTAACACAATTAAATATTGCTGCTCCACAGTAATCTCTGCTCTAGTACATGCAACTGGACGTTTTCAAATACAAGCCAGGCCCTAACAGTATTGAGACCATTTGGTTGAGGCGCGATCTGCCGATATTGATATTTTTTTCACAAACTCCTCTGCTGCTTCAACCTGCGAGAACAAACATTCTTTCATCCTCTACCCTCTCTCAAGCCTGGATCCCAGGTTTCACCTGCTTCCATACAGTAACTTGGAAATACATTTGAAAACACCGTTTTATTTTTCACTTGCAAATTCTCAATGTGGAAATCTGAGAAAAGGAAAACATTTGAGCTCAGAACATAATCTCTTTCTGGAGCAATGTCAGAATTCCCACCCCTTGGGCATTTTCAAGACTTAAGCCCTCCTCCCCTGCTTCCAGCCCATCATCAGCTCGTTCCTTCAAGATTCAAGAGAATTTAAAGTTCGCTCCATATTGCAATAGAGGCCCCCAATTGAGAGGAGAGGAGAGGATGTGGCCCAGCGGCTAAAGCGGTGAACCTCAGAGCTGGGGAACTGGGTTCGAGTCTCGGCAGGAACGCTCAACATCCTGTGATTCTGGGAAAATCACAATCTCCCCGTGCCTATCAAAAAAAAAAAAATGTGTCCGTCTGTAAAAATAGTGCTCATGTAAAGCGCTGTGATACCTTTGGGTCTAGTTCGCACTTCATAAAAATCCCCCTCCTCACTCCATCAAAAAAAAACACATTGCTAGGTGTAGTACCCTGGGCATGCCAATGCCCCCACCCTTACCCCCAATAAAGACAAAAGTCTTTCTGCACCCCCCAGGAGGCAGATGGCAACAATAGCCCCGGATCAGTCCCCGGGGGCGGGGAGAGCAGAAAGCCTACTAGGCACCAGGGATTCTTTTTTTTATTTATGCCTGGGGGTGGGGACTGCCCAGAGTGGGCCTGCCAATGCCCCCACCCCAAAAAAATTGCCACAGTCTTTCTGTCCCTCGGAGGCAAATGGGGCAATAGCCCCTTATCTGCCTCCTGGGGGCAGGGGGCAAGAAGCCCACTAGGCACCAGGGATTATTCTTATATTTTTATACGTAGGGGTGGGGCTGCCCTGAATGGGCATGGCAATGCCCCCACTCACAAACAATTGCCACAGTCTTTCTGCCCCCCCTGGGAAGCAGATGGGGCAGAAAGCCCACTAGGCACCAGGGATTTTTATTTTTTTAAGTTCAGGGGTTTGGGCTACCCAGAAGGGAATGCCAATACCCCACCCACCCAAAAAAATGCCCTAGCCTTTCTGACTCCCCAGGAGGCAGACAGGGGCAATTGCCACTGATCTGCCCCCCTGGGGGAAGTGGACCCACTAGGCACCAGGGATTACGCTGGCTTTTTTATATACGTAGGGGTGGGGCATATCAGGGCAATAGCCCCCGATCAACCCCCCCCCCTAAACAGGGCTGCAGAAAGCCCACTAGGCACTGACCTTTTTTTCGCAATGTGCCTAGCTATGGATTTTGAGCACGTAGGAAAACCTAGCAAACCTGCAAATTTTCAAAAACTAGACACCAAGGGGAATCCAGGATGGGGCAACTTGTATGTCTCTCACTAGGTTATGTTACCCAGAATCCCTTGCAAACCTCAAACTTAGGGGGGAAAAAAACTAATTTTCTTCACATTTCTGTGATAGACAGTTCTGGAATCTAAGGGGAGCAACAAACGTCCACCAACCCAGCATTCCTCAAAGTCTTCCAATAAAAATGTGACTTTATTTGTGTCGGTAGGCCTAGTGCCAGCGACAGGAAATGGCCGAAAACGCAACGGGGAAACATCACATTTTCCAGTGAAACTGACCCTTTTTTCTGAATGTGCCTAGGTGTGGATTTTGGACCCTAGCTCTGCCAGCACCTAAGGAAACCTAGCAAACCTATACATTTTTAAAAACTAGACATCCAGGGAAATCTTGGAAGGGGCGACTTGTGTGTGGCTATCACAAGGTCCTGTTACCCAGAATCCCTTGCAAACCTCGAACTTTGAAAAAAACAAATTTTCCTCATATTTCTGTGATGGAAAGTTCTGGAATCTACGGGGAGCAACAAACGTACGCAAACCCAGCAAGCCCCAAAGTCTCCCGATCAAAATGGCACCTCACTTGTGTGGATAGGCCTAGTGCCTGTGACAGGAAACGGCCCAAAATGTACTTCAAAATTATCGACTACAAAAAGACCTTGTTTTGCGAGGGAGTCACCTGCGTTTTTGATCTCGAGGCTTGGCGGCCATCCAGGGAAACTACCAATCCCAGACACTTCTGAAAACTAAACAGCCGGGGGCGTCCAGGGAAGTGTGACTTGCGTGAATTCCCCAATGTTTTCCTACCCAGAATCCCCTGCAAACCTCAAACCTCAAAATTCCGCGTGATGTATCATTTTTTATGGGAGACCAAGAAGAACGCTTTGTGGTAGGACATTTGTGACGGCACTATGTTCCTTTACAGAAATGTATGGAAAATATAATTTTTTTAGCTAAATTTTAGGTTAGCAGGGGGATTTTGGGTAGGAAAATGTTGGGTGAGGCACACATCCCTGGACTCCCCCGGGTGTCTAGTTATCAGAAATGTGAGGGTTTTGTCGGTTTCCCTAGATGGCTGCCGAGCTCGGGACCAAAAACGCAGATGCCCTCCTTGCAAAACGAGGTCGTTTCGCGATAGATAATTTTGATGTCTCCTCAATAGGTTTTGGGTCTTTCCCTGCCACAGGTACTTGGGCCCACCCACACAAGTGAGGTACCATTTTTAACAGGAGACCTGGAGGAACGCTGGGTGGTGGGAAATTTGTGTCAGACCGGTGATGCTACAACTTTTCCACACAGAAAAGTGAGAAAAATTGGATTTTTTTCCCAGCTAAATTGGAGGTTTGCAGGGGATTCTGTGGAGGAATATGTTGGGGGATCCAAGCAAGTCACACCTCCCTGTTCTCCTCTGGATGTCTAGTTTTTGGAAATGTCTGCAATTGGTAGTTTTCCCTAGGTGGCCGCCGAGACCGGGATCAAAAACGCAGGTAACTCACAAAACAAGGTATTTTTGTAATCTATAAGTTTGAAGACTCCACCGTACGTTTTGGGCCAATCCCTGTCGCAGGAACTAGACCTCCCACACAAGTGAGGTAGCATTTTTATCGAAAGACTTTGGGGAATACTGGGTGGGTGGAAGTCTGTGGATTCACACAGACTGCAGAACTTTCCATCACAGAAATGTTTTTTTTTTTTTTTTTTACAAAGTTTGAGGTTTGCAAGGGATTTTGGGTAACAGACTCTGGTGAGAGCCACACAAGTAACCCCATCCTGGTTTCCCCTGGATGTCTCATTTTCGCAACTGGAAAGGTTTGCTAGGTTTCCTTAGGTGCTGGAAGAGCTAGGGTCCAAAATCCACAGCTAGGCGCATTGCCAAAAAAAGGGTAAGTTTTCACTGGAAAAATGTGATGTGTCCACGTTGCATTTTGGGCATTTCCTGTCATGGGTTCAGGGCCTACCCACAAAAGTGAGGTACCATTTTTAATTGGGAGACTTTGGGGAATACTGGGTGGCTGGAATTTTGTGCCTCTCCCACCCCCGCAGATTCCCAAACTTTCTATCGCAGAAATGTGAGGTAAATAGATTTTCTTTTAATTTTACAAACTCAAAGGTTTGCAAGGGATTCTGGGTAACAGAATCTAGTGAGGGCCACACAAGTCACCCCATCCTGGATTCCCCTGGATGTGTATATTTTTAATAAAATATATAGGTTTGCAAGGTACCCATAGGTGCCGGCAGAGCTAAGGTCCAAAATCCACAACTAGGCACAATGTGAAAAAGGGTCAGTTTTCACTGGAAAAATTTGATGTGTCCACGTTGTAGTTTGGACCATTTCCTGTTGCGAGTACTAGTCCTACCCACACAATTGGGGTACCATTTTTATTGAAAGACTTTGGGGAACACTGGGTGGCTGGACGTTTGTGGCACATCGCAGATTCTAGAACTTTTCCTCACAGAAATGTAAGGAAAATATATTTATTGGGCAAAGTTTGAGGTTTACAAGGGATTTTGGGCAACAGAACCTAGTGAGAGCCACACAAGTCACCCCATCCTAGATTCCCTTTAACATCTAGGTTTAAAAAATGTATAGGTTTGACAGGTTTTCTCACATCCCAGCAGAGCTATGGTCCAAAATCTACAGCTAGGCACGTTGCGAAAAAAGTGTCAGTTTTTACCAGAAAAATGTGATATGTCCACGTTGTGTTTTGGGCAGTTTCCTGTCACGGGCACTAGGCCTACCCACACAAGTGAGGCACCATTTTATTATTAAACTTTGGTGAATGCTGGGTGGGTGTAAGTTTGTGCCTCCTCACAGATTCTAGAATTTATCATCACAGAAATGTGGGGAAACTAGTTTTTTTGACAAAGTTGGAGGTTTGCAAATGGTTCGGGTAACAGAACCTGGTGGGTGCACACAAGACACCCCATCCTGGATTCCCCCGGGTATCTAGTTTTCAAAAATGTATAGGTTTGCTAGGTTTCCCTATGGGCGAGGTAGCATTTTTATCAGGAGACTATGGGGAACACAGATTAGTAGAACATGTGTTATTAACAACAGACTTTCTTTGCATTTATGCCTTCCAAATGTAAGACAATGTGTAATAAAGAAGTCACTTTGAAAAATGTCCTATAATTCACACGCTAGTATGAGTACCCACAATTTCGGAGATGTGCAAATAGCTACTGTTTCTAAACTCTATATTTTGTTCCCATTTCAGAAATACATAGGTGTCCGTCATGCCTATTTTTCACTCTTTATATTTTACCAAATAAATTTCTATATACCCAGTACACAATGAAAAACCATTGCAAGACGCTGCTCAGTTATTAGCTCTGGGTTCCTCTAGTTCAGGGGTACTCACAAACTTTCTCTCGGGGGCCAAATTTACAGTGTGGTTTCTGGCTGAGGGCCGCACCGGTGGGGGCGGGGCCAGTGGGGGAGGGGGCGGGGCTAGACCAAAAAAAAAAACTATGCCCATGAGGTTGAACACAGGCCCCTGCAGCTGACGCCTTCGTCCACTGAGCCACCAGACCAGGCATTCACACATATCTATCTATCTATCTATCTATCTACCTATCTGTCTCCCTCCCTCTCTCTGTCTCCCTCCCTCCGTCTCCCTCCCTCTCTCTCTCTCTCCTTCTCTCTATCACTCTCCCTCTCTCTCTCTCTCTCTCTCTCTCTCTCCGTCTCCCTCCCTCTCTCTATCTCTCTCTCTTCCTCTGTCTCCATCACTCTGTTTGTCTCCCTTTCTCTCTGTCTACCTCCCTCGCCCTCCCTCTCCCTCTCTGTCTCCCTCTCACTCCGTCTCCCTCCCTCTGTCTGTCTCGGTCTGTCTCCCTCCCTCTGTCTCCCTCTCTCTCTCCCCCTCCCTCCCTCCCTCTCTCTCTCTCTCGCCCTCCCTTTCTCTCCGTCTCCCTCTCTCTATCTCTCTCTCTCAATCACTGTTTGTCTCCCTTTCTCTCCGTCCCTGAACCATTTCTAATGGAGCACACGAGGGCTTCAAGGCGCACAGTGTGTCAGATTCACAGTCGATCAAATACACACAATGTGTCTGTTTTTCTTCTCTGATACCAGACCTTCTTGCATTGAGACAAGAGTGATGCCAGTCTCATGCCCTTTTGCTGCGGTCTTGCACCCGGAGGTTGCAGCTCTTTTCTGAGGCTGAAAGTTCCATGTGAAAAAGAAAAACGTGTAACTCTGGGGCCGAGATCTCCAGTGAGCAGGCCAGTCGGGTGTTACATGCCACTTGTAATCGAGGTGCTAGAAGAGTGCCAGGAGCTGCAAACCGCCCTTTTCATGACCGTCATCATCGTCTCTGCAGCAAGAGGACATGGCCGAAGATGAGCCCAAGGTCAAGTGAACAAGTTGCAGGCCCCCTGAGGCAAGGTCATAGCACAGGTCAATGGAACAAGGGAATTAAACAAATAACCCCCAATATCAACTTCTGCGGTGAGTTTTAAAGTGCAATGAACGGGAGCAATCCGTGAAAGCGACACATTCAACGTATGCAGATGTGCGGCGCACTTCCTAAACCTCTGACGTCATGTTTATGCAGCTGTCACCCATGTTGTGAAGCTGACATTCGACCAATCTGCATGTGCGCTAATGTGTAATGATTAATGGTATTCTCCACCCCCTACTAGCCCCTGTTAAAAGACCCCACTCAGAAGTAGATATTTAGGGCTGGCTATAGACATCTTTAGCTTTATGAACGCCTGATATTAGCACAACACACAACCGCCCTCTGTACAGACAGACTCGCCGCTCCGTATTTAGTCAGTGGCACGCTACGAATTGGTGGTAATTACCACTTCCCTCATATGTGTCGTTTTTACACTTCCGCTTTACGTTACTATCACTTAGAATCCTGAACTGCACACGATGAGAGGGGAGGCTGGGCGGGGCACAGAGTGGCTTGAACGCACACAGCCGCTGCACCCAAGTACTTCACGGGTCTTTTAAAGACCATTCACTTGTTAATGAGGCTTTGTTGTATTTCATCTCTTCTTAGCGCTCCTGCATCTCCACTCATTCAGAGGGGAGGTGCAGGGGCGCTAAGAAGAGGTGAAACACAACAAAGCCTCATTAACAAGTGAATGTTATTTAAAAGAATCGCCCGGCCCCCATAGCTCGCAACCGGCGATATAAAAAACACAAAGGCATATGATGTCGGCAAGGTCCGCGGGCCGCCAAGGAAGGCTTGCCGGGCCGCTGGCGGCCCGCGGGCCGTACTATGAGTACCCCTGCTCTAGTTCATGGTGAACCTACAAGTCCTACATATCCCCACAACCAGAAGGGTCCAGTGGATGTAACGTTATATTGCTTTCAAACATCGGTCATATTTAGAAGAAGTTATAGGTGAAAATGTTGGCACAAATGGCTGTTTTATTTCAACTCATTTTCAATTATTCTTATTTTCAACTGTTAGTTTCTATTAAAAAAAAAACTTGAACGATCTACACAAATGATCCCTTGCTGAATTCTGAATTTTGTCTACTTTTCTTAAAAGTATAGCTCTCCGGGATCCATTATTGCGTTTATACCCATTTCTACCACTAACTGGAAGAAGGTTGAAAGCACAAAAAATAGCAACAATAGGCTATGTCCCAGTAAAATGCCAAAACTGTCAAACATTTTGGTTTTCTGACAAGTCTGTCAGTCCCTGAAAGCTGCTGGGACCATGGTGACTTCAGCACCACAAACCCTTTGTTGATACCAACTGCAGGGAAAAAAACAGACGCTTTCTTCTGCAGCACTTTTTTTCCATCCCCCCCCCCCCTCAAAGAAATGTAGCTGTATTTTGGCTAATTTATGGGTCCCCTCCAGGGGTATTGACAAACCCTGGGTACCTTTAAAATCCCCATGATGTTGGAAGAAAAGGAGGCAGATTTGTCGTGGATACCTTATGTGGTCAAAAAGTTACAGGGGCCCAAGCGCAAATTACCCCAAATAGCCAAAAAAAAGGCTTAGCACGGGGGGGGGGCAGGCCTAGAAGTGAAGGGGTTAAACAACACCCCCAGTTGGCCCCAGGGGGATATTTACACACAGAGATGGCTAATATTGGCCGTCTTGCCTTTTCTCTACATTCCGAGCAGCCTGGTTTATGCAGCACCTGCTGGTTAACAGGTGGCAGAACGTCTTCTTGAAGAGGCCCTGCTCAGAACCTCTTTTTGGATTCTTATACGGCCACAAGCCTCTGTAAAAAGGGAAGTAGTCAAACCAGCCATCTTGTGGAGTTTCCTAAATGTGTCGGAGAGATGGCACTAGTTCCTTCCATTTCTCCAGTGCCATCAGGGACACTTACGCGGCTGCACCTGGTCAATCCAGAAACATTCTGTACCACTCGCTTTCTCTCCTCCCCTGAAGACACTGGAGCCTAGACCTCCAGCTACACTTTAGTGGTGAAGCCTCAACACCAAGGTCAAGAAAAGCTAATTATCGTGGGCACTGTTCAACCCTGCTTCTTTTCACTTTAAAAACTGATTTTTGTCACCAATAAAGTTTTATGAATCCGTAAGACTTTTCGCTTTAGTGATTTCCCTAGACACTTACAAGAGCCAGAATTTGAGGAGTTAACTTTCTTATTTTTATTTTCTACCATGTACTCCTTTATGTAAGTTGTTTTTTACCTGTGGGCGTTAGTATGTATGTGTCCACTGAAAAGAGTGAGTGTGAGCAAGTGTGAATATACCCACCAGACCAGTTCTCTTTGTGTTATTATGGTCTGCCCGAATCATACAATTATAATCAGAGTTAGAACAGAAAGGAGAACAAAGGCTGGTACTCATGATGCTTTTTGCATTTGTAAGTAAAAGATGTGCATTTCCATTAA
The DNA here is from genome assembly GCF_964204655.1 of Triturus cristatus. NCBI lineage: Eukaryota > Metazoa > Chordata > Amphibia > Caudata > Salamandridae > Triturus > Triturus cristatus. Next base: position 584,110,215 of record NC_140591.1, on the reverse strand, counting down.
CAAACTTATTTAGTTTATTTTCAAACTGTAATAGTAAACTGTGTCATATTCACTACAGATTAGGCCTGGGCGAAGCACTACGCTACGCTCGCGTAGTTTGCGAAGTTCGCGCTACTTCGCACTACGCGAACTGCACGTAGCACAGTGCGAACACGCGTAGCGTAGTGTTGCGGTCATTTTTTGCTTGCTCGCGGTCCTCAACGTCAAGTTGGCGACCGCGAGCAAGCAAAATGACATCCTGGCGAGACTTTTTCCTTGTTCGCGATCGCGAGCATGGAAAATAAACCTCCCGGCGAGATTCCCAACGCGAGAAGGTCAGGTTTCTCATTGCGAGGGGTCGCGTATGCTCGCGACCGCTCGCGATGAGAAACTACCAGTTCGCGTTGAGAAAGCTGCAGCTCGAGTAAAAATCTACTCGAGCAGCAGAAAACTACAGCTCGCACTGTGCAAGATGCCATTTTCAATGATTGCACAGTGCCGGTTGCTTGTCCGCACTGTGCAATCATTGAAAACAACATCTTGCACAGTGCGAAAATGTTACTTCGCAGTTCGCGAAGTGCTACGCGTAGCTCGCGTAGTGCGAACTTCACTTTGCGTAGCTTCGCGAAGTGCTACTTCGCGAACTACGCCCACCCTTACTACAGATACCCTCTCAAATAAGAAAACGATTAGGTTGCAATGGTATATGTTTAGCACTTTGCGCAGGCGGCAGCACTAGGGGCCAGGGGGAGTGGAATGAACGAAGAGGGCCAAGCCATATTATACATTATCCCCTCAGACTGTCCAGCAATAACAGTTTTAAAGGAATTTCATCGCCGGAGCAACACAATACGAAGTGCATTCGCCATTATGCAGTCTGGCCAAAGGGGTAGGGCTTTCTATCACTCAATTCATTTGTAGTTTGTATTCTGCACAAAGGAAAACGGGAACTATAGCAACACCTTAAGAGGTGTCAGCTATAAGAAGGTATATATTTTTTTCATGCTCCAATATCTGCTGCGAGAAAACAACTAGGAGTTATATGGTATTTGAGGACAACATGCTTTTTGCAGCAAAGGATATTTTTGCTATATGGGGTATTTTGATCAATTTAAAGAAGTATCACAATGACCTCATTCTCCGAGTGGACAGAGAGGGAGTGCGAGAGTCAGAGATGGACGCTGGTTGACTTGGCCCTCAATGCAGGGTCACTATCTAACTTTGTGTCTTCCCCTCTCCTGTTTTGCTAAAATCGTTTTTATTAGTATTAATATTTTCTGTCCTTTACAACTGCTGACCAGTGCTAAAATGCTTCTGCTCTTATCCCTAAAACATGGTAAAATGAGCTTACACCCGATTGGCATATTTAGTTTACTTGTAAGTCCATAGTAAAGTGGTATACTATATACCCAGGTGTAGGAAAGTGTCCGTTTTTGCATGGTTACCCCCCAACTTTTTGCCTAATGTTGATGCACTTTGACTGAGTGTGCCCTGGGTTCCTGCCAACCAGGTACCCAGGGCATATGTTCTTTCCCTATAACTGTACTGTTGTAAACCCCAATAGGCAACTCTCTGGCCACATGTAAGTCCCTGGTAAAACGTACCATAGCTACCAAAGGCACTGTGACCAGGAAAGGCTCTAAGGGCTGCAGCACTTATTGTACCGCCCTTAGAGGACCTGTACCTCTACACACACACTGCCATTACAGGCTGAGTGTTTTGGTGCAGAACAAAGTGAAGAGTCGACATGGCACATATCCTTGTGTGCCATGCCTACAAACCACTGCCCTGGCATAGTTAAGCCACCCCTCTAGCTGGGTGCACTATACCAGTAGTAGGGAAGAGGTGCATGAGCCCTGTACCCCTACAGTGTCTAAGTCCATTCTTAGACATTTGTAAGTGCAGTAATGCCATAAAGAGTATATGGTCTGGGAGTTTGTCATTACAAACTCCACAGCTCCATAATGGCTTTACAGAAAACTGGGAAGTTTGATAACAAACTTCTCAGCACATTAAACCCACACTGATGCCAGTGTGGGATTTAATGAAAAATGCACTCATAGGGCATCTTGGAGATGCCCCCTGAAAAACAACCTAACTCTAGTGTCCTGGCTGAGTGGCTGCTCGCCAGCTGCCACCACCAGAAATGTTTCTGGACCCCTCTGTCGAGAGCCTGCCACTCTCGGGGTCCTGAACCTAAGCAAATCCTGGGTCGAGGTGCCAAGCCTCCTCCCCCAGGATGGGCTGGGTCTACGAAGCGGAACCTTCACAGGCTTGCCGCCTTTGTGAGCTGCCCCAGTCATTTGCTGCTCCCAGCAAATGGCCTCCACCGGTTCTGACCCCCCACTTTGGGCGGGAGAATCGTCTGGATAAACAAGTTAGGAAAATAGGTGTGCCCACCTTTGCCAACTCCACCCCTCAGCTGGGGGAGGCGAGGCACAACTCTCAGTCCCCGCCATCTTGAAGATGGGGGGACCCAGACAACGTGAGTGAGGTCTATGCCCCCCTCCCACTGGAGGGTGGAATAATAGGGGGTGTACTCACCCCAAGGAAGGGACCCATTGGTCCCAACCTTGACCTAACTGAAATGCCCCTAAATCTAGTATTTAGACTCGACCCCGAACCTTGCCTCCTCAGACAAGAAGAAGAAGGACCGAAGAGCCATGCTGAAAGAAGGAGGACACCAACTGCCTTAACCCCAGCCCTACCGACCCGTCCTGACCTCGACCTACTACAGCGGAATCCCAGCATGTCCTGCAGCCAGCAGCCCCCCAGACCCCAGAGGACCTGACCTGCCTTCAAGGAAAAGACTTTGTCTCCCATGAGCACCGTATTTGCTCACCCACAGACTCTGGCTCCTGCCAGATCCACAAGTCTGCACCACTCTGCACCCGACGTCTACGGCCCGAGTTCGAGTGGCCCAACACCCTGAGGAGGTCTCTCTGGCGATCCTGACCTGAGATCTAGTGACCCCTGACCAGCCTCCAGCCAACGCCTGCAGCCTCAATCTGGAGGGTACCCCTGACCGCGACCAGGTAAGAAAACCAAATACCAAAGGACACCCCTGCACCCGCCGCCCCACGGCCTTGGGTGGCCCAACAGACGGTGTCAAGGCAACCCCCAGCATCCCAACTTACCTCTCCAAGTGGTGGTCACCTCCAAAAGATCTTCTTTCCCGAGCCTGCAGTGTATTTGCAAACCGGAGAATCCCCATTGATAGTAACAGGGCACCCGACGACAAAACAGCACCCTGCACCCGGCCACCATTGGCAGCTGTGGGTGCACCTTGGGTGCTAACTTGAACCCCCATTTGCCCTGAGCTTAAGTCCAGGAGCTTTGATCCCTCAACCTTGTGACCTGCTCGTGAGCAGCCACCAACCAGAGGCCCCCTATCCCTCATTGGATAACAGTGGGCCTCAGCACTCTGCACCTGCCCACCCTAGTGCTGTTGAGGGTGCTTTGAGAGCGCATCCTCGAACCTGGGAGACCCCCAAGTCTAACCCCAGAAAACCAACTCCCACAACAAAGTATTTACCTGTTAACGGATAACTCCATTTCCTCCCATAGGATTGCATTGACAGCTTTTCCAAGAAAAAACTTCTAAGTGTGGAGTTGGAAATTCTCTGAAAAATCCTACAAGTGTGTTCTAATAACAAAACTGCATTTATATCCCAGTGTGGTATCCAGGTATACCACACTGTGTAAGAAATGTAACCTGCAAAGCAATACAATCAATACTCACAAAGTAATTACAGATTAGATGTACAGTATTTTCAATAGTTACCTTACAAGTGATATATCTGTAACTAAACTCAAATATATACTAAAGCATTCAACTGCACTGTTTACAGCAAAGTATAAATCCACTTACTGGTACCAGGCCTGGCTTGGTTCTGGAAAATAAATACAACTTAATAATATTGTTATATATAACAAATTGGTCAGAGTTCAGTCCTTGAGTATGTGGAATCATTTCTTGCCTTGGTGTGTACAATAAATGCTTAGCACTACCCTCTGATAAGGCCTTACTGCTTGCCCACACTACCACAAACAGAGAGTAAGGTGCTAACAACTTTTAACCTTGGCCTACCTTTTGGGATCCACCGGACTCTGTGCACACTATACCTCAATTTGGTATAGTATATACAGAGCCAGCTTCCTACACCAGGGCCACTGGAATTATGCAGAAGGAGAGGGACAAAGTATGCAGCAGGGTTGAGTGAGTAATGTGTCAAGAAAAGGCAAATTATGCAGGGGGGGGCACATTCTTTCAAGATGATATTTTAATTTTCATATAAGAGAAGGCCGAACACGACTACAGATTGAAAAGAGTTTTGAGCATTCTTGAGGAAAAGGGTTTAACTGTAGATTTTTCAAAATGTAAATTTGCGGAAAGAAGTGTAACGTATCTAGGATATTTAATTCATGAACAAGGTGTGAAACCCTAACCAACATTGGCTAGTGCAATTCCAAATGCTACACGGCCAATGAATAAGGATGTCAGATCTTTCCTAGGCATGGCTGAATTTTTGGAAAAATAGGTTCTGAATTTTGCAGAAAGAACGTATAGCATCAGTCAACGTATTAAAAACAAGGTTCCATTTGAATGATCAGATGAATGTGAGAATGATTTTGAAAACAATAAACTGGCAATTGCTAATGCTGCTCATTTGAAGAGTCTAGATCCTTGTGCTGACTGGATTGTCATCAATGAAGCAAGCAAAAAGTGTTTAATTGCCGTATTACCACAAATTGATGATGTGGGAAGACAGCAACTCATTGCTTATGCATCTAGGTCTCGGACTTGATCTGAGGAGAAATACCCTACAATAGAAAATGAGGTTTTATCTTGTGAATAGGAGTTGGAAGATTTTTGATAATTTGTGAGGGGTAAACTATTCAATATTCCCTTGGTAAAGATTCTAATCAACTGAAGGGACAGTGAACGCTTCAGCAGGAATTGCAAGAATTTCTATGCGTACACCAGATTTTGGATACAAAATGGTTTACACCCCAGCTGAGCAAAATATTGTTGCTTACTTCCGTTCCAGAATGGCAGTTTATGTGGAAGAATGCAAGGATGACAAATGGAATGGTTTTAAAGTTGCATTTGTTGGGGCGTGGTCTGGCCACAGAGTAAGATGGCCGCCTAGGAGACGAACTCCGCTCCGAGGGAGCCTCCGAGCGGGGAATGCGGCATTCCGGAGGCAGCCCAGTAGCACCATCTTGGCAGCCCTAGATGTGGGGGCCCTCCCGGATAGTTCCAGTATAATCGCTACGGCTGGTGAGTGCGCGGCAGGGACAGCGGACCTTGGCCTTGCATGGCCCCACCTCCTGTACCAGCAGCGGGATCCTGTCAAGCTGATGCTGCTCCTTGCGCCCGGCGGCACCCTATCGTGTCACACTTCCTGCCGCCCCCCCCTCCCGGCGCGAGGGACCAGCGCCACTCACACTTCCTGCCACCCTGCTCTCGGAGCCACCAGCGAAATTGAGTGCATCACAACTCCTGGCCCCCATCTGGCATGGACACTGAGGATTCCCCACAGTGGGGGACCGAGGAAGCAGGAGGTCGATGGCGGACTGCTTACCAGAGGTGCAGAAGCACCCTCTTGAAGCGGGACCTATTTCAGCAGCCCTAGAGGCGGGGGCCCTCCCAGTTTGCTGCTGCGTTCCCAGCGCTAGGGTAGAGGAGCGCTGGACAAAAAAGGCAGACCAACTAACTTCTCGTGGGCCTGGAGGCGGAATATTAGCTTCGGCCCAGCACGACTGCCCAGGTCCACCCTCCACAACAGCATGTGGTCCTGATGAGCTGGGTCTGCTCCCCTAACCCGGTGGATCACCAGTGCACTACACGGACTGCCCCCTCGGCGTGGAAGTTGAGCGCCGGTCACCCACTCAGCTGCCCAGAACTCCACAGAACACAGTCAGTGTGAACACTCCTCGGCCCCCAGCTCCCAGCGTGGGGCCGATGAAGTACGAGGTCAGCGGAAGCCCGCGTCCCAGAGGTGCAGGAGCACACTCTTGAACCTGGAAGGGTGAGCCACACTAGAGGGAACGGAGGGCGAGACGGAATCATGGCGACAGGAGGGTGAGGACCAGAGGCTTCTCAGGGGCCTCCGGACTTGCTTGCGTGTGCACCCGGGTTCCATACCTCACTTCTTGCTCCCCTTACTACACAGCGGCCGCCTCTGCTTAACCTCTCACCCCTGGTGCATGGGGCATAGATGAGCAGCCTGTGCACGTCACGTTGAGTGCCTGGGCCCAGCAGAGGCCGACAACTTAACACCCACCGGCCAGGAATATGTACCACCGACAGCGTTACGCTAGTGGGTGGCTGCAGACCTCTCTCAACAATGGGCCTGCAGAGGGCGCACCAAGGCTCCTCATATCCAACGGCATGATCTCTTCAGGAGTACCTAAATATCTCAGTGGATGGGGGTGTGTGCCCCACCCCTGCCGCCCGCCCCCCTAAGATTGGGGACGGCACAGCACAGTACCGTGGCACGAATGACCATGGCAAAATCAGGAAGTAAGACCTCCAGGTAGCTTTTATACATGGCGGCGCTGAAACAACAACTGCGCACCATGGCAGCGAAACCTTAAGACCTCCCGGCGAGCGGCTCCCCAGCTCCCCCAGCGACCCCGGCAGCAGATGTCACTATGGACCACATTCTTCAAGAGATCTCCTCAGTCAGTCGCAGGTTGGAGGGGATGGACTCTAATATCTCCAAACTGGCGGATGAAGCCAAATCAATATGGGTGGACTTGGCTGGGTTCCACACCCGTGGGGAGGCACTGGATCAGTGGTTGACGATGGTAGAGGGCTGGATGAACACAATGCAGGACAGAGATGAAGAAATCCTCTTCCTCCTCAGAAAGCTTGTCGACTTGCAGGACTGCAGCCGCAGGGCTAACATCCGAATTCGTTGAGGGCCCTAATGAAAGACACCCTCCGAAACTTATTGGAACCACCTTTGATCCACCCCTGGAGATTCAACGGGCCCACCGTATAGGACCACTACGCAAGGATTCGAACGGACGCCCACGGCCACTTATTGCCTGTTTTCTACGCCACGACCAGACGAGGCAAATCCTAGCAGAAGCGTGTGCCCAAGGGTCGTTCACCCAGGAAGGCTACAGCATCCGGATGGCTTCTGACTTTTCAAAAGAAACAAATGAGCACCACAAAACCTTCCTATCTTTCAGGCCCCGGCTCTGACAGCTGAACATTAAATATGGTCTCTTGGAACCGGCGAGATCCGCATCACCAAGGACGGCAATTCTAGGGATTTCTACAATCCAGGGGTCCTCCGTCTGTTTCTGGACAATGTAACATGTCAGGACATGGACACACACAGGCAACTCAGAACTTTCCCAACCGTGTGGCCCATCCCAGTCGACGGAGAGCAAGAGACGGACCTATGGAGGAATATGGCACAGCAGCAGGGACCAGGACAGAATGGCACACACTCATGAGAACAGAGCCTCCGCGCTCCATTCGGCGGCCACTTTTGCTCATGAAACACTGAGGGACAAATCTGGTTCGCCTTTGAAACCAACAACTGAACCTGACCAGGGGCGCAGAGGGCCCGTGGTGGAGGGCCCAGGTTGATGACTCCTGCTAAAGTTGGGTATGCGGCCAACGGCGCAGTGGGAAGATGTCTGATCAACAGACAGCTGAGTATCCTATCCACTGTACTGTATTGTGGGGTGCCTTATGTCTTGGAGGGCTACACTACTCCACCTCACTCACTGACACTATATACCCGAGTTATGGAAGTTTATAGACGTTTCTTGGTACTGCACCAAAATAGTCGTTGATTTGATTTCACTGTTTGTATGATGCCGTTGTTTAGTAGTGCCGCTTACATTTACAAATGCCTATGCTCAACACCACCCCGGCCCCTTGCGCCCGCTTCACCTCTCCCTCCTATGTATATCGATAGTGACAGCGGTCCCACACCTGACAGACGCTTTTTCAGGGAGCCACATCAACATACATCTCAGTATACATATTCATGTCTGGTAGGGTTTCGTGCAGATGACGAGCCCCAATGACCCCGCGACACCACATACAGGAGCTACATATCTTCCCGCAAGTAGGGTGTCGCACATCCTCATCCCCTATCCTGGGCCGCCCATTGCTTGCTTTCCTTTTCCTAGCCCCTCCTCTATATACAATGGTGATACTCCCCACGGCGGCTCACACCGCTGCGGGAGACTGGTACTCCCTCGGAGCGGCGCTCCGCCGAGTATTGACCCACGGTAGACAGGTTAGCGCTCACGGTGGAGCGAAGGGCCAAGAAGGTAATCCCCACGTCCGGTAACCCACTGTTCTTTGCCTATTATCCCACTTCTACTTTTCTCCCTACCCCCCCTTTCAACACATCCTAATCGGATATTGCGTACCTTCAATGCGATAAACCAGCACCTCCCCACTGCCCCTCCCCCGCTGACGCCCCTGCAGCACACTCTCCCTTACAGGACCCCTTATTGCCCGCCGGAAGCCCTATCGACTTCACAGATCCAAATCGCAAAGGATGTGTCGGAGGGTCCTGACCCACCCCTTCTTTCTTTATCTCTCCTTTTTCTCTTTCTCTTCCCCTCTTTTCTCTCCTCTCCTCCTCCTCTTTCCTTCTCTCATTCCTCCATCCTTTCTTCCTTGGCTACCTACTATCAGGATTCCACCCCCCTTCTCTTCTTTTTCTTCTCTTCTTTCTCTTTAAAACACACCCTGTCCGTACTTCAACACAGCCAGCTTTGTAACCCTTCGGAGAGACCGAAGCTGCCCCCCCGACTCTCACTCGGCTTCATTCACACATTGCACCCGTTCCTCGCAGGGCTCACCACTCACTGCACGGCGCAGGCCTCCCTGGTCTGCACTCGCTGCACCAAGCATTATGACCTCCCCACGCCCACTGCGAGCAGTCACATGGAACTTTCACGGTCACACGCACTACATGAAGAGGAAAACAAATCTTGACATACCTGCAATCTGAACGCGCAGATCTGGCCTTACTGCAGGAAACATACCTAGATGCAGTAGAATTAGATAAGCTGCGACAAGACTGGGTAGGGAGGGTGATACAAAGTAAGTAGTGTGCAGACTGAGGTTCTTGGAACCGAGGGCCAAACCCGCAAGTGCAATTCTCCTCCAGAAATCCCTTCTGGTGACAGTGACAAAGACCTGGATGGATACTGATGGACGCTACGCTTTCGCAAAGCTGAAGATAGGTGATCACCACATATGCGTGGGGTTGGTCTACGCTCCAACAGGGTCGAACAAATTATTTTTGCAGTTAAATAGAGTTCTGTCAGAAATAGGCACTTTCCAATTCCTCATAGGCAGGGGTTGGAATCTAGAGAGGGACCCGATCTTGGACAGGACTGGACCGCTGGACAGGAGCAATGCAGCTGACAGGGCGTTGCTGGAGGACGTGATGTAAGATAATGGCCTGGTACATCACTGGTGCTTGAGTCACTACACAGATACGGAATACACCTTTGCCCCTCAGGAACACGGCACGCTCTCCCGCCTGGATTATTTTCTCACCTCCCACAGGGCAGTACAGTTTACCCAGGAATCCCAAACTCTGGAGGCGGCCCTCTCGGACCACTCCCTGGAATTAGGACTGTTCAGTCTTGGATGCAAGCCCGGATGAATGAATGTCCAGCGCTACCGTGCCCCTACTGGTAAATCCCTCATACAGACTCACGTTACAGAGTTCCCAACGGACAATCAGGACTCGGTCAACTTCAGCCGAACCCTATGGGCATCTGCAAAAGCCACCATACATGGTAGACTCATGAAGGATGTGGCTCAAGCCATCAAGCAAAATAAAGACAAGCAAAGAGTGCTGGAAGCCGACATCAGGATGCATACTTGTCTCTACTCTGTACGTCGCACTCCACAACATTGCAAATCTCTGGAGCAGGCAAGGATGGCTTTGAATAGCCTTTTTACTACCAACGTTGAATATGCTTTGCAGAGAATGAAGGGGCAGCACTATGAACATGGGGAAAAGGGAGGGAGGCTCTTGCAGCACAACTCCGCCAATGTGAGGCGTCCATAGCTATTCAGGCCATCAGATCAGCGATGGGTGAGATGGGTGATACTTTTAACCGACCCCAGGACTTAACGAACAAATTTGCCTCCTTATATAAACCCTGTACACCCCAGGCCCGCCAATAGAGGCGGACAGACTGGCCTCATTTCTGAGGGAGGCGAAACTCCCTCGCCTCACGGACAAATGAAGGGAGCTATTGGAGGGGGAGATCAGCAAAGAGGAAATAGCCTCAGCGATAGTGACGCTGCCCAATCACAAACCCCCGCCAAGGATGGCTTCCCGGCGGAGTTTTACCGCTGGGCAGGTGAAGAGGTGGTCACTACGCTTCAGGCAGCGTTTTGTGAAGCAGAACAGTCTGCTTCCCTGGGCCTCATCTCCAATAATGCTGTCATAGCCGTTTTACCCAAACCCGAGAAGGACCCCCTGGAGTGCAGAAGCTATCGGCCTATCTCGCAATTAAACTGAGATATAAAGATACTGGCGAATATCCTGGCTGCACGCCTCCGCAGTCATGCCATCCCTGGTACATGCCTCACAGGTGGGTTTCGTACCGGGCCGGCCCTCCAGGACCCACTTGCGTACTCGTGCTCACGCACTGTGGGCAACCAAGGGCCTCCCTGAGGATGCTATTGCCCTTTCCCTCGATGCGGAGAATGCATTTGACCGGATCGAGTAGGAATACCTCTTCCAAGTGATGGAAAGCTAAGGCCTCGGGGCTCAATTTATAGCTAAATTGCGCCTCCTCTATGGGAACCCCACGGCACAAGTGAATTGTGGTGGATTCATATCGGACCCCTTTCCAGTACGTAGAGGGACACGCCAGGGATGCCCCCTCTCGCCACTCCTCTAACTCCTGGCTATGGAGCTGCTCGCCATCACCATGCGCAATTCGGCCACCATCACGGGAGTTACACTTCCGATTGGCGACTCCAAACTGTATTTATAGGCAGATGATATCTTGTTTACCCTCACGGACCTGCCCCACTCACTGCCATCTCTACTTTAGGTTATTGATGACTTTTCCTCCCTTTCCGGGTACAAGATCAACTGGGGCAAAAGTGAAGCACTTCCCATCTCGAAAGCAGCAATACATGGGTATCTCTTCCGATGGCAACAATCGCACATTAAGTATCTGGAAGTTCTTGTCAATAAAGGCCTAGCAGGCTTGATTCAGGACAATCTCAACCCGCTGATTACCAAGAGGCAGCGAGACTTCGAGAAATGGAAGGCCTTGGGACTTTCTCTGTGGGGTAGAGTGCAGGCAGTCCGCATGGTAACGCAACCGTGGTTTAACTATACCCTGGGGATGCATCCAATGCAGGTGCCCCTCACAACCTTGCAGCAGATAGATTCCAAGATCCGGTTATTTTGGGGGGCTCCTCGAAGTCTCGCATAGATGCATCCAAGCTACAAGCTAGCCGCCTACTTGGCCTCCCATTGGTAGAACTCTATGCGCAGGCTTTACACTCTCCCGGGTGGCCTGCTTCTTACCAGACTTTCTGGACCCGCCACAATGGGTTCCGTTGGAACGCCACCTACTTTTGGCTGAGGTAGGATTATCTGCCCTATATATGACAGAGCCCAGGAACAGTGGTACTAAACACCTGATCATATCCGCCTCGCGTATGGCCTGGCATCGGGCACACAAACTGCTGGGTGATCATCCCCGTCTGCATGAGAAGGCTCCACTATGGGGGAATGATGCTATAGGTATGGGGGGGGGGTGGGGGGTCAGTGCTTGAGGTGGCAGGTATGGCAGGCAGCAGGTATCCATGCAATTGATCAGCTTTTCTGCAACGGTTCATTGAAACCGCTGGTACAACTCAGGGATGAGTACAACTCGGGGAGGAGTAAGGTCTTCCTACAACACAGACCTGGAGATATACCCAACTACAACACTGTCTGAGGCAGTGCTTGGGGCCCCCCGTGGAACTTGTCCTCATCTCCGGTGCGGTCATTCCTTCTCACCTGAGTGAAGTACAAAGGGGTAATGTCCAGTCTCTATGGGGCACTATCGTCATACCGCTTCTCGACCCCCTTGGCACAGAGGATACATGCCAGAAGGCAAGAACGGTTGGCAATCACATACGAAGATGACGAATGGGCAGATATCTTAGAAGCCCTGGATAAGGGCGCAAGAGAGGCGCGGATGAAATTCTGCCTTTTTAAAGTTTTGCAGAACTGGTACTGGACGCCCACGAAATTGCACAGAGCGGGTCTTCTCCCACATGCCAACTGCTGGAGATGTCCCGATGCGACATAACACATATCATCTGTGAGTGCCCCTCAGTGAAGACCTTTTGAGAGTATGTGGGACAGACCCTGAGAGCCACCATGCCACTCTGCCTACCGCTTACGCCCCCTGAAGTTCTTCTGGATGACTTGCAGATGTTCCCGGAACTATCAAGGCTGCAACGCCGCCTCTTTCATACATCTTTGGCTACAGCCAAACTCTGCATATTACGCCAATGGAGGGCCGTGACCCCCCCGCCACCCCACCGACACAAGAGACCTGGCTGACAGCTATGATTCAAATGGCTTCCCATGAGAGGATCATATACAAATTACAGGACCAATCAGACATCTTTCTAGAGATATGGACGCCCTTCCTACGTATAGAGGCGCAGGACGCGGATGCAGCCTCGCCTGCAGCGGGCTCTGGTGGTTGAATGCATAGCGCGCCACAGCTGCTCTAGAAGCCGTCGCCACTCCCCTCAATTTCACCCTTTGACTCACCCTCTTTCCGCTTTACTCTTCTATTCGCTTCCATTCACTCACTCCTCTATTCCCCCTTCTCTAGATTTATTACTATTATATTTACTACCATCATTACTATTATTGTGATCAGGCGCTGTTCTCCCCTCCCATCTTCCCCATACCCCTACCCCCTCTGGCACACCCATACGTGAACGTGTGGAAATCGCAGATAATTTCTGTTAGCATGAGCTGAAGCCATTTTGGTTGAGGCATCCATTTTTGTCAGCCATGTGATTCTCCCGCCTTCACTGTTGCTTGCCTTTCTATTCTGCTCGAGTCATCAACTGTAGTTACCTCCTTCACTACTGAGCAAGAGCACTGTGTAAGCTCAGAAAGGCCTGTAGCTGCTAGAATGCACCTGTCTTAGAGTGCAACTGTAAGGCTATTTCGACTGATGTAAGCAGTTCTGCCTCCCCTCCCACTTTGCTGACTAAAGTAATATTTGCCTGCCCATGTTAGTCAATAGCTATTCCTGTGTATGCCTGTACCTCCCATTTGAGTCTCTATGCTTACTCAGCTGTAAACTGGGTATATAAGCACCATTTATTTATTTTATTTATTTTACGTGTTTTATAGAGCGCGAACTTGACCCGTTAGGGTATCAGAGCGCTTTACAGGAGAGCCAAACGATATACAGACAGATATAGAATCAACCAATTACAGTTTGAGTAGCAATAGTGCGGAGTATAAGGGTAAAGAGGGGCATGTATTTACAGTTTACATAATCAAATTACACAAGCGAGATACCATATTTACAGAGTATGTTTTCAGTTGTTCTGACCAGGTCCCAAGTTTCTGATGCTACGGGAGATCCGGTAGTCAGAAGGGAGGGAGACAGCCGCCATAGTTCGTGCCATAAAAGTAGTTAAGGCAATGTTAGAAAAGAAATTTGCCCATAAGGAAGGTTTTTGCATCCTTTTTGAAACGAGTCAGTGAGGGAATTCTTCTGATGTCGGGTGGGAGAGAGTTTCTGTATTCTATAGACTACCTCCTACAGTGCCCGAGGGTGCTGTATTCATGTGGTTCCACTCATGAGAGATTAATAAACTTGTTATTTGATATTCCAGCTTCCGTGACAATCTCTACTTTGTTGGTTTAAAGAACCAGTGAACAGATAAGGGTGAACCCCTGCACCGGTGGGCCCCGAAAAAGGCTAATTTCCACAAAATTGGCGCCAGACTCGTGGGGCTCATCGGAGACGTGGCCATCTGAAGGTGTGGTCTTGACGGAGGACAGGAATCTACTGAGGAGGTACCCTGCACGAGGAGACCCTTTGTCTTTGCAGACCACCGTGTTTTTCCCGATCTGACCCGCCAGGTGTTGGCCGGTCCCGACTGAGATCTCCTTTGGCTTAAGTGACCATTAGGTTGACCCAGAGCTTGGCAGGTGGAGATTGGAGACTTTGGTTTGGTAATGTCGCTGAAGCGACACTCTTGTTTTGGATTTGCTTGGCCAAGAATCTGGTTTTGTTCGTTTGATTATTCAAATAAACAAAGGCAGGTAATGAGGAGATTTTTTTCTCTACTTTTTATATACTTGGGATAAATACTATTTGATTCTAATATTATATTTTGTTATAATATTTTTGGCATGCCCGCTCCTAGCACACTTCGTAGAATGTGTTGCTGTCTTGCAGGTACCAATATGGATCTAGAAAATAGTCAGCCGGCTCCCCTAGAGGGGACACCTAATAGGTTTATGTATATTAAATATGGTATTTCTTTCCATAATATATTGTACACTGTGGAACAAATATACAAAAAAAGATCCTGATCGACTGCAATAGGCATGACTTCTGGAATAAGTATGATTTGGTAAAGACACAGAGTGTTTGTGAACACTCTGCCAGACCAACTCGTAATTCGGCGTATTTTGAAAAAGGTCTGGGGCTAGAGCCTGTCTTCTTTTTGGTTAAAATTTGTATTAGAAACCGTTGGTACACAATAAAATACACACAAGGGCCTACAACCACCAGGGCCGGCCGCTATGGAGCCCGAGGGCCCGCAGTGCAACGCCACACATTCAAATGAACCAGAGGCAAAGCTCCCGGCAGATCGTGAGCACATGTAATAGGCCGCGGCCATAGGCCAGTAGCAATCGGAATAAACAGTTTCAATTTTTATTAAATATAAAACACACTCAAGGCAATGAGAGTCCGAAATAGCAGCGTGCTCTTCCCAGGACGGGGAACAACGTACAGTGTCCAAAGCAGTTCTTGTCTGGAAGCGGTAGAGGGGGGCAACGGGAGAGCAAAGCATGGAACACACCTCACACCATCCCGCAGAATGCGTGGCTAGGGGGACAAAGCAATATCGATCTCTAATGGCAGAGGCGGGGTGCAGATACGTCCTCGATATAAATTCCATGGACCCCATACCTTAGTCCACTTCCCTGGTTTGCCTCTCGCCACATACACCGTCTTTTCCCTGAACATACACCAGTCCATATTCTCCTTCCATACCTCGATCGTGGGCGGCCTCGGGGAGCCCCACAGCTGTGCAATGTTACGCTTAGCCACCATGTACCCCAAGGTCACCCACTGCGTCTGTGCCGCATTACAATCATTCGGTTCCCAGACATTCAACAAACACCTCCTAGCCTCTGGCAACAGAGCAACGTGCGTGACCTCCTCCATTACGGTGTGGATACCGTTCCAAAATCGCACAACCTCCGAACATTCCCATAAGATATGGAGAAAGGTACCCGACAGGCCACATCCACGCTTACACAGTCCATCCATCGAGTAACCCATGCGCAGCAAACCGGGCCCGTGACATACACTCTATGAAGGATCTTCAGCTGTACGAATCGTAAGCGGGCCGGGATCGCCACCTCTTTCGGGGAGGCCACCGCCGATACCCAGTCCTCATCGTCCAGTTCCAAGCCATCGCCCGTCCATGCCTCCCGCAGACGGAGCAGCAAGTCCGCGCGATCATTAATGAGTTTCTTATAAATCAGAGAGATGGTGCTGTCGGGCACGTAGCCATCCAACACTCTATCCTCCAGTGGGGAGTACTCGGGGATAGCAGCAACGTCTGGAAAAGCCGAACATAGCGCATGGTAGACTTGAGCATACCGGAAGTACTCTCTATCGTTTAATTTATATTCAGTTTTAAGCATTTCAAACGTTTTGAAAGACCCCTTCGCCCAAAGATCACCCACCTTACATATACCAATCATATCCCATTTCTCAAAGCCTTTCGATCTCCACAAACAGCCCAACCGCCCAGAGGCATACAACGGCGTCGCCCGAGTAAAGCGATCCCTCCACCCCATCGCAGCATTCGCCGCGTGCCACACACGTACCGCAACCTGCGTGGGTCCTGTCAACCGCGTGTCCGGGGTCACCGAGTACAGCGCTCTATTATAGTCCCCACCCGGGAGCAGAAATTTATCCATCTCGAAGACCGGATTCAAGGCAGGACCGTATATCCCGTGGTTCACCGACGCCAACTGAGACGCCCAATAGTATTGTTTAATATCGGGGAGGGCGACCCCCCCATCGTACCAAGGGAGCGTCAACTTGGCGAGAGCAATCCGCGGCCGCCCATCCCAAAACAGTTGGCGCTGAAGACCCTCCACCTCCCGGAAATAACGGGCTGGCACGACATCTAGAGTATTTTGCAAAGCGTACAAGAAGCGAGGTAGCGACATCATTTTAAACAATGCCGCCCGTCCGAGTGGCGAGAGCGGAAGTCGTCGCCACCTCGCGACGTCGGCCTTCAATCGCTGGAGGGGAGGGAGAAGGTTTCGCTCATAGCGGACCGCGGGATCAAGTGAGATAAAGATTCCCAAATATTTGAACCCCAGGGTTGCAATCTGGATAGGGCAATCCCGTGGCAGGAGGGGGGCCTCACCCGAGAGGTTTGTAAACACACGACTTGGCCCAGTTGATGACCAGGCCGGAGTTGCGACCAGAAGAATTCAGTACGTCCACCAATACAATTAGCGACTGTCGAGGAGAGGTGAGATACAGAAGGATGTCGTCCGCGTAGAGGGAGACACGGTCTTCAAACTCCGGCGTCCATCTAATGCCTCGCAACGACGGCTCCCAACGCAACCAGGCGGCGAGAGGCTCCAAAGAAAGTGCAAAGAGAAGGGGTGATAACGGACATCCCTGCCGCGTACCTCTCCCCAGTGCGAAGGGAGCCGATACCCTACCATTCACCACCACCTGAGCCAGAGGGTCAGCATATAGTAATTTTACCCAACCAATGAACTCCGGGCCGAACCCAAATTTCGCCAACACGGCCCAAATATATGGCCACTCCAAAGTGTCGAACGCCATAGTAGCATCTAAAGATGCCAAAATGGCCGGCTCACGTATAAATTCCGCTCTAGCAAGCACGCCGTGCAACCGCCTCAAATTTAGAGCGGTATTCCGATGAGGTATGAAACCGGACTGATCCTGATGAATCAAGTCGCCCACGACCCGAACCAGTCGATTAGCCAATACCTTGGCCAGAATTTTGGGTTCTGCGTTCAACAGCGAAATGGGCCTATAGGAGGCGCAGCGATCTCGCGGCTTCCCCTCTTTGTGTATCACAACTATGTTGGCGAGGCGTTGGTCGGGGGGGGAGGAAGCCCGCCGCACGTGCCGCGAGAAACATGTCCCGAAGATGCGGCGCTATCTTATCGGGACGCAACTTATATAGTTCGATGGGAAGACAATTAGGACCCACAGCTTTACCCGATGCGATCGAGCGAGTGGCCAGAGCGATCTCATCTGACGACAACTTCGCCTCCATCAATACTGCATCAGCCTCCGATAGGGTTGGCAATGCAATGTCTCTAAGCAACAGATGAGAATCCTCCTCCGAACGCACAGAAACCGGAGAGTATACCCCGCGGAAATGGGCCGCGAAGCAGTCAACGATCTCCACCGGGTCAGTCACACGCACTCCATCCATTCTCTCCACAACGGGCACCACCCTGCTCGCTCTCTCCTTCTTATCCAACCAAGCAATCAACTTTCCGGCCTTATCCCCCACATCATACAGTCGTCCTTGCTGCTCTCTACTCATCCCTTTAGCGGCTTCCGTGACTAGCGCTCTATACTCTGATTGTTTGAGGCTGAGAACATGCACTTTCTCATCAGTAACTCCCCGCTCCAAGTCCTCCTCCATTTCAGCTATTTCAGTTTCCAGGCGAACCACCTCTGCTCTCTCGCACCTCTTAGCATGGGAGATAAGGGACAAGGCCTGCCCCCTGACCACCACCTTATAAGCCTCCCATAGGGAGACGGCCGACGGCACCGACCCCACATTATCATTAAAGTAGTGATCAGTGGACTTGACCAGTTCCGCGCGGATCTTAGGGTTACGTAGATACCAGGGGCTAATAGGTGAAACTCTCCCCTCTGCCCCAGGGACAACCTTCAGTTGCAACCATATAGGGGAATGATCAGAAATACCTCGGGCTAAATGACGCACCTCCCCAATCATCCCAGCTTGGATCGCCGGCATAAGCATGTAATCAAGTCTCGAGAGACTCCCATGGGCCCCCGAGTGAAAGGTATATTGCGCCTGACCCGGGTGCATCAATCTCCAGCAATCTACAAGTCCCAAAGTGTCCAAAAAGCCACCCAACCAGGCCTGAGCCCTAGGGAGATCCCTGGGGGGGTGACGGTCCTCCAACCCGGAGACAACGGCATTAAAGTCACCCCCCAACACCAGAACCCCCCCCCCCAGGGAGTCCCAGGACCAAACGCCCCAAATCAGCAAATGTAGCCGTCTGTAACCCCGGAGGCACATACACAGCAACGAGCGAGATAGTCCTACCCTCCCATCTCCCCACCAGTGCCACATAGCGCCCCCTATCATCGTGAAGCACCTCATCAACTTCCAATGGGAGAGAGGCCCTAACCAAAATGCCCACTCCCCTAGAGCCAGAAGTGAAACCAGAGTGAGCGGCAAGGCGATAGTCCCTCCTATTTAGGGCATGGAAGGAGTTCCCAATCACGTATGTCTCCTGCAGGAAAACAATGTCGGGCGAAATCCGCTTCGAAAACTGCAGCACCACCCCGCGCTTGATCCTGTCCCCAAGTCCATCCACATTCCACGAAAGGATTCTCAATCCCCTACCCCCCATCCCACTCCCGTGCATGATACCCACATCCCGGAAAGCACAACCCGGCAGAGAACTTCACATTGCCTTGTGAAACAAACAAACAATCCCCAACAACCCTCCTCCCCCACAATCCCAAAACCACAACTCCCCCCTCCCTGCACCCCTGCTTGAGCCCGAACAGCCCCCCCAACTCGCAGTGTGCCTGTCGCCCTAACATATACCACAAAAAGAACCCCAGAAGGAGGAAAGGACCCCAATAAGCTCCCCACAACCCCCAAGCATTTGAAGGGCATATTGTGCCAATCTAGGGTCCAGTTGAGCCAAGGTACAAAACGTCACCAGTTCAGTCCATTACCAGGAACCAAGTTCTAGTCCTGCGTCACCAAATCCCGGCCGCTCTCCGCCATCCGACTGTCTCGATCTTGTCCCCGAGGCAGGGCATCCAACCAGTCTCCAGCCGCCTCCGGCCGGTCGAAAAGGTGGGAACGACCCTGGAACTTAACCCGCAGCCTCGCCGGGAATAACATCGCATATTTCAGCTCCATGTCCCTCAAGCGCCGTTTGACACCCAAAAATCCCAGCCGTTGTTTCTGGACCGCTTGCGTGAAGTCCGGGTAAAAGCGGACATTGGAGTTCTCAAACTTCAGCGGCCCGGCAACCCTCGACGCCTGAAGGATAGCATCCCTATCCCGAAAGTTAAAGAGTCGGGCGATTATAGGCCGCGGGGGAGCACCCACCCTGGGCGCACCACCCGGAATCCTGTGGGCCCGCTCCACCGCAAAGAACTTGCTCAGTCCCTTGGGCGCGAGATCATTGGTCACCAGATCCTCAACAAAAAGATCCGCAGCAGATTCCTCCGATCTTTCCGGCACTCCAATGATACGGACATTGTTCCGTCTAGCCCTGCTTTCAGAATCCCCAAGTCGACGGTCCGTCAGATCACTGGCTAGCCGCAACCTATGGACCTCAGTCTGCAGGGCGGCCACGTCCACAGTTAGACTCGACGCCGCTTGACTCAAGGAGTCGACCCGCTCGTTAGTTTTGGACAGATCTGCCCTGACCAAATTCACATCGATCAGGACCGCGTCCAGTTTATGAGCCAGGGTATCAAACTGCTGACCCACAGCGGTCTTCATCTCCTCAATGGCGCCCATGACGTCCAGCAGGGTCAATTCCGACGATGGGCCGGAGACCTCCTTAGACCTCTCAGGCGATTTATTCGAGCCACCAGGGGATCCCTTTGCCTGCGCATATCGATCCATGTTATTGACCTGGGTATAGGCACCCCTCCGGGTTGACTTGGGTTTCGACTTGTCTCCGTCTAGTCTCGCCGCCATCATCCGGAGGCCACCAAGGCCGGCACCCGCCCGCACCAGGAAAAAAGGGACCAAGTAGCTAAGTCAGTTGAGCACAGCCGTCGTCGACAATCAGCCCATGTATAATCCGAGAGTCAGGCCAGACACTTCGCCGTCCGCGCCCCTCTGAAACACCAGAGTCTCTCGGCCGATATCAGAGAGCAAGCTTGAAAACGAAAGTGAAAGTGCGGGGTCCGTGGCAGGTCAAGCCCAGCCAGCCGCTGTTGTTCACTTCGTACCCGGGCACTTCACCAGCTCGAGATCGGGACCAAGGCAAGAGCAGGCCGCAAACTTCGGAGTGCAACCATTCCGGGTCCCGGCGTCCGATCTGAATATGGAAAACGGGTGGCACCTCAGCGCAAGTTCATCTGCAAAAGCCCGTCAAGTAAACCAGGATTAAGTCAGGATAGACGTGGGAGGTTGCGGAGGCCCTCGAGAGCCGTAAGCCTACGCGGCCATCTTGGTTGCGCGCTAGGCTCCTCCCCGAGCCGGTCTTCTTGAACATGTAACAGTCTCTGGGTTGTTTTACTTGTCTTGGTGCAGTCTCTGGACTGCTTTTGAGAGCTCTTTTGTATCTAAATATGATTTACAATTGGTTTGGTTTGAGTACAGTCTGTGGGCTGCCTCTTGTTTTTATCCTGGTGTTGATTTGTGGTTGGATTGTGTGTTTGAGTGTCTATGAGGTTTGTGGACTGACACCGGTGGTAATGCTTGTGAAATACTTGTTTGAGTGAGTAGCGACCGTGCTCTTTGTGTAAGCATGGCTTGCTTCAGCAAGCTGTGTTGTGTGTTACGAGTGTGTGGCCTCTTCTTGAAAATGTTTGGGATGAGCTCAATTTGGTTTGTTGTCGTCATTGTGTTCTGCAGATGTCATTGGAAGAATTACACTTTAAATGTCAAAGAATGAATTATATAAAATATGTTAAGTAGCTGAACGTTTCTATGGAAAGTAAAGCAGTAACAAAGTATAGATGTGTGAACATTCAATTACTATATTGCCACAATGGTAAAAAAATAAAAAATAAATTAAAAACTCGAGGCAGAATTGCCTACCGTTCCATGTAAAAAGAGAATGGACTTTGCATACATTGTCCTGTGTTTCATAGAAGATATTTTGTGTTTGTTTCTGTACATAATTGATGTATTAAGGATTGTTTTATGTACCACTTGTAAATGTTATCTCACAACAAATAAAGCGCTCCGAGACCTTTGGGTATAGCTAGAGCTATATAATGTTAAACAAACTTTACCTAGAAAAAGGCACTCAATAGGGAAAAAGTAGGCCTCACAGCGAAAAACAAAATTTGTGTATTTTACACAACTAGGACTTAACAAAACTAAAATTAGATACATCATATTAAATATTAAAAGGCATTCACATTATATGAGTAATTGGTTGCTGCTAAAATAAAAGCGTCCTCCTTTTACCACACTGCAAACAATAGATTTTGACTGGCTTAGAATGCCTGGTTTTTAATAGAATGAACTGAGCCTCATTCCCAGCAGCAGAAAGAGAGCTTTTAACAGCTGCTCAAGCGGTCTGTCCGAAGGAAGCGGTCTGTCAGAGCAGAGGGAGGTAATGAGTGGCTTATCAACTTTTTGGGTTTCTGTGAGGACATTAGAATACAGCACATTGCTGTCATATTAGAAACAGATAGCATCATAAGGGGCCCTGTGCCATTAATTGTCAGACAGGATTTATCAGTCCTAGAACACAATGCCTTCTCTCCTGAAACAAAATGTAGAAGGTAACACCTGCCGGTCATAAAATACAGCTAAATAAATAAGCGAGGCCTTACCCAGGCACAAGTTACAAATAAACACTGTGGCAACTAGGTTTTAAGTTAGTACAAAATGGCATAAAAGCATGTGCATTAAAGAATACTAATTTTGACAGTTAGAAATACAGCTTCATTATTTTGGATAAAAGAGAAAGGATAAAAATAAGCACTTTCTTTCCTGTTGCTTTCCTAAGAAGCACATCTGTGGATCTGATAGTAAATAATTACTACTTTCTAACAAATTTTCTATGTTTCTGTAAAAGCTTCTGTGCTTAGTTTCAAAAGTTTTGTAAGTGTTATAAATAAATGCATTTAAAGACAAAAGGAAAGGACTGAGGCTTGCTTTTCATATGTAGAAACAACAAAAGGGTTAGTGATCATTATTCAAAAATGGCTACATGAAAAAAATTATTAAAAGTCAGTGCACTACTCCGCAATGTTATTGAAATGCTGATGTTTATCAATAAAACGTTTCACAAAAAAGTAATTGCACTAAAATCGTTTTTGCATTATTATGACCTTCATAATGTCTAATAACACTTCTGTGAAAATTCAATAATATTTGGTTTGCAATGTAGAAAATTACCCTGTGCAAAGTGTGCATTAAGATTTCAATATCTAAATAGTTAAATATATTGTGCATCAAAATTAAAAAGGTGAATATTAGTTCCTCTAACAATGACAATATTATTGTATCTTAGTGACAAACTTAAAATAGGATTTCTAGTATGGCCTAATGGCTGCAGTCTCAAATACAATTAAAAGTTATACAAAAGCAGTAGCTCTCGAGACATGTGAATTACATTGCACGCCTTAATGCACAATAGGTCTGGGCGCATTATGGACAGTTTTTTTAGGTGCTACAAAGCACAGTGCACAAGAATAAAAAAAGCAAACGTTACATCCTACCTTTGAAATATTAGCACATGGGCACGTTGCAGGGATGCCCCTCAGTCATGCTTCTCGAAGAGTTACTTTGAATTGTGATGGCCACATGGAGATAACTTTGCTCAGACAAGGGACAATAGGTTTAAGCGTCAGAGGTCAAGTTCTGTATTTAGCAAAGCAGCACGGCTGAAAGCAAAATGCCCACACAGGAGGGTTTCGAGAAAGGGGCCCAGAGCGTAGAGAGAGAAGGAAGGGCAGCAGTGTCTGTGGGCCATGTGTAGATTCTGACACAGAGAGTATCTCTGCCATGCATATGTGTACTGTTAGATTAGAGTGAAGAATACTGGTGCACTGGCTGAGACACTGGACATGATCGTTGAGGTTATTTGCCCTGGATGGTGATTGCCCTATCCTGAAAGAAAGACTTTTTCCTTAGCCTGGGCTGCGATTGTTTTTCTGGGTTGCAAGTTGTGCAGCTTCACCATGGGAGAAGTGAACACTTGATGAACGATAAGAGCCTACCTGTGAGGCTCAGACGGACACAGGGAGAAGACTCCCCTCTGGCTGGTTGTACAGTGGCTTCAATTCCTCAAGTACCTTTTTGTTAGCAATGCACCCCTTTGGTCGTCCCATTTTTGAGGAGGAGCGGCCCTTTGCGGATCCGCGTCCTAATTCTCATGGGCCCGTTTGGTCCTCTTGGTCCCCCAAAACAAAAATTGTTTTTGTGACAATTATTGTGCTTGCTTTAATATTCGTATTTGGAATACTGTTTTTCTGCAAGAAAAACATCTTGTGTACACTTTGATAAGCACTACTCCGCCCTCCCCCTGAACATATCATTGGTACTATAGCCCTCATAAAAAAGAACACTGGAAGGTCTATCAAGATAATGTTTTTAACTTGGAATTTTACTGGGTAGTTTTGGGATTTGCTTTCTGCTTGGGGTTGGAAAATATTGACAGTTCCGTTTGTGATAATAGCCATTATTTTCTCCTTCTATATGTGTGTTCATTATGGGCCAATGCTCTGTTCCATTTGTATTTGTACTTGTACCTCATGTATACTAGCTAAACAAAATGTCAAGAATATAAATGCCCACCTTGCAATGGATCAGGAAATGAATGAATTTATGAGAATAGATGTGCAGGATAACTTTGTAGTATCTTGGTTATTATGCTTTACATGTCATCCACTGCTCCACCAGTGGAACACTCTAGAGATGATGTAACATAGAATGTTGGTGTATGAATTACACAGTTGGAGAAGGGCTGAGCGCCTGGCTGGCTGCTCCTGGTGGGGCTGAATACTACTGTTCTACTCATCTGTAACCAACTTGAATAAATCCTCTTGAAACATCGCAATCAGCCTGGACTTGATTACTACAATTTTATGGTGACAAATTGAACCTAAGAACCTGCTTCTGATACATCTGAGGACATTTGGAGTACCTACTCTCAAGATAAAATCCACTCCTGTATCTACAGCTGCACTTACTTATCTACTGGCAACACATCAGCCCCACCAGTGACCTCCCACCGGTCGCCCTCAATACAAAGGTGCCAGTTCCAGTTTCTGCGCAGCTCAAGCCTCTGCCTGATGTTCCTACTGCATCTATAAAGGTCTGTTTCTTCTGTCCCTACAGCGTCTCAACATGCAAGGAACAAGGTTTTACAGTGCCAGTTCCTTCATCAAATGCAGCTCAAGCTTATCAACAAACAAGGTAATTGAACTGCCTTAATTTGGGACTCTTCTGAAGAGTGAGCTGAATGCACACTGAATGTGTGTCACGTTTACATGCACGTATTTGCATGCTCTCCCAACAGCATTTCAACAGACAAGTGACATTTATGCATGCTGTTCCTACAGCGTCTCTTGTGCCCTGTGAGGGTTTTTAACTAACCTAGAGTCTTCAACTGTGCTTTTAGATAAAGAAGCTGTTGCCTTATTTATAAGCTTCCCCTCACTGCCACATCCCCACACTGGGATCATCATCCTTCTACATTTCAGGAGGAGGTTGAATCATCGCTCGTGAGGATACACAGAGCGTCCTTTCTACCTCTTGTGTACGTTTATGATCGGCAGCAGAGAAGAGATACGGAGTGTTTCTTTTAATTGTTTTTCTACGGTTTTTTTTCCAACATCAGCAGAAATTTGAGTAAATCGAGACAATCTTTGTCTTGGCTCTTGTGAGAATTGCTGGGTTCTTGTGCTTTTCACTGGCGATGTCTGGCAGTGTAAATCACACATGGCAAAGTGAGCCTTATTTTGTCATTTATTCTTGGTGCCCCTCTGAGACATATAGAATCTTGGTTTCATCAACTGCGTGTTGTTTTTCAAAGTATGTCTCATGCACAAGGAGAAGAGCGTGCGCTTACCTCCACATTCTCCATGGTTCTTGTGACGTCCTGCATTTTCCCTGAGCGCTCCTGCTTCCATTGTCGCATGCCCTAACGTGCCGTGAACCACCCGGCTTTAGGACATCAACGTGCCTCCATTTTGAGATCCTCTCATCATTTTGCCAACCATGCCAACCATGATGTCCCCTTGTTTTTCAATAAAGTTCAACCGGAAGACTGACGAGAACGTTGTATTTAAGAGGACTGAGTATGAGTCTTCTGGAATGGTATATACTGGAACAATTTTACGGTGACCATTTTTACTAGGACTGAGTATGATGGTGTTTGTACACCGGTTGTGAGTTAAAATTGTTCTTTTACAAAGTTTCTACCTTCCGATGACAGGATCCATTTGTTTTCTTCACGTCCTACATCTACGTACATTCTACATCTAATTTACTAAACTCCAACATGAAGATTTTTTTTTTTTCATATGGGCACAACATACTTGGAAGGCATGTCGGAGTACATTTGACTTTAAAAAAAAATAACAGTGACTTTGTTTGGAGGCATTTTTTTTCTTTATTCACTCTTTTGTGTTATTCTGCCATCTAGTGTCAAGCTGTAAGTTGTCTGCAATTTTTTTACACAGATAGTGTAATCTGTTGCTTCAAGCTCTGTGTTCAATGCCTGACTGTTCTGTAAGTTTTGGCCAACTTTAAATATTTGTTTAAGAACATTTTCGCTTCCAAGGTTGGATTAGAGTTTTTCTGTGGACATTTTGGTACACACACATTTTGATTTCCTTTGTTTAGGGATGAGTTTTAAATGTTTTTTCCTCTACCCGAGTCTTAACTATAATTATTCAGTAAATGGTGCACAATAATTTTAGTGTTGTACAGTGCACATTTTACCAAATGGTTCACACGTTGCGAGGATTTAGTCCCGAATTTCCTATGCACAATGTCTCTTGACCTCTCTGTGAGGTGTGCCTGTTGGGTCTCTCCCACTCTTATGTGCATACACATTGACCTCCAGTGGTGGTGTAACCTGTTACGTTTACATTATTTATCAAAAAAACTACCTGAACGAGTCAAGTAGACAGGAACCTAACCGGGAAAGACAAAAGGTGTAGGAAACAATTTGATCCTTAAGGACACCGTTTTAGAAAGAAAGGGAAAGATTATCTCTTTCTATAGTCCCCTCACTCACCAGGGTTTCCCCACGGTGACATGCTTCATCATAGGGGTCCTCCCAGTCCTCTACGGACTGAGGCGTGCTACGACTTGCGGTGTTACGTAGGAGCACTAGAAACTTGTGGACTATGTGTAGTGAAAGTGAAGTAGTGGTGGAGTGGGATAATTAAAATAATCAGCTAGTGGGCTACAAAATAAACTTTATTGGTGCTGTAAGCTGAAAAAATTAAAAACGGGGTAATATGACAAGGGACCCTAACTGTAATGGAAAGGTGTGCCTAGCATATATTCAGGTCAACTAGTTTCGAGCTTCCCCAGCTCTTCGTCAGGACTACACTGGGACCAGCCCAGTGTCGAGAAACTTGCCACTCCTAGTCAACCTCATTAAGGTGCAATAAGTGTGATGCCACAATAGTAAGGCATGCGTTTTTTTAAAAATACATACGTAATGTACGTCAGCACAATGGTCTGTAAGGTACAAAACAACAGTTAATTAGGGAGAAAAAATATATATGTAATTATCCCACTCCACCACTACTTCACTTTCACTACACATAGTCCACAAGTTTCTAGTGCTCCTACGTAACACCGCAAGTCGTAGCACGCCTCAGTCCGTAGAGGACTGGGAGGACCCCTATGATGAAGCATGTCACCGTGGGGAAACCCTGGTGAGTGAGGGGACTATAGAAAGAGATAATCTTTCCCTTTCTTTCTAAAACGGTGTCCTTAAGGATCAAATTGTTTCCTACACCTTTTGTCTTTCCCGGTTAGGTTCCTGTCTACTTGACTCGTTCAGGCAGTTTTTTTGATAAATATATTAGTGGAGGGTGAACCTAACCTTAAACCTCTACTTTCCCCTTATTTCTTGATAAATACGTTTACATTATACCCTCCATAGGGTGTCTAAGGTTGTTACCTTCCCACAGTGCACAATCTGTACCTCAACTCGAGGTGTCTCACAGGGGTTTTAGTCCCGTCATTACAGTGCACATTGTTCTTGCCTCCACACGCGTGTCTCGCAAGGGTTTTTGTCCTGCTACTCTAGTGCACAACGTTGACTACTCCATGAGGTATTTATCTCTTTTGTTTCAGTGCACAACTATCCAAGTTCAAACGTTTTGTGGCTTTTGTCCCACTTTTACAATGCACAATCTCTTGACCTCTCTGGAGGTATGTTTGTTGGGTCTCCCCATCATCTTGTGCATAACATTGTACCTCCAGTCGAGGTGCGTTCTTACACGGACATGACATTACACGTCATTACATGACTTATACCTTCACTGCAGTGCACGTTTCTACCTTACTTAAGGTGTCTAGTGTGGGTTGTTTGTTTTATTCTACAGTGCACAATATTTATATCTCCACTCGAGGTCATTCCTGCACACGCTTATTCTTACCCTTACTGGGTGCATAGTTTGGGTTCTTGTCCTATTTCTATGGTGCAGGGTTTAAGTACACTGGGTGTTATGTTTATCCTCTACATATTGCTTCTTGTTTTAGTAGACTGTTTCACCCAGTGCTGTTAACATTTTATTATCTTAATATGTTTTATTACTGGGAAGCAGGAGTAATCCTTTGTATTTCTCTTCTTCTCTGTCATCTTGTTTCTTCCTGATGTGGATTGCTCTCTCGCATACCTACATGGCCAGTTGGTGTACAGAGAGTACTCATTGATGGTTTCTTTTTCTTTTCTTTGTTTCTTTCTCTCATGTATAGAAAGGAAGATGGGAAACAGGTTATGTTTATCTATTTCTTTAAGATTTTTGGTTGCTTTCTTTCTCGCTACCTCGGCTTTGTTTCTCTCTAGTAATCTCCTCTCTATTTTGTTCTTCTAGCTTCTACATCTAATTCTATATTTCTCTTTTCTGTTTCCCTTCTGGAAGAAAGGAGGATGTGTAGTATCTTGGTTATTATGCGTTACACGCACACGCCTCGGTTCGGAAGGGATAGCCCCAACGCTGATTTGGTGAGTGTAAATCGGCCATTCGGTCTAGAGTAAATATGGAAGGGGTCTCGCCCTTTGTTCATTTAAACGTGGGGCATCTAAAAGTATTTATCTAGATATACACATCTCTTTTTAGATGACGTTACTGCACGTCTTTCCTCAAAAACAACCGAACGACTTACCCACACGTCGCGGTTTGGATGAGACAGTCCCAACGTTGAATGTTTACACTTGATTGAGTAAGTATTCCAGAACAATCGTAAGTTAGAAGAAACAGTTACGGATATCCCCACTACAAGACATTAACTTTAAGGGACTTTGGTGTTGTGTTTTCTTTCAGATTGAAGGGCAATATTGGCTCTTCAGTGAGCTTCTCTCAACACGCGTTGCTACATCTGTTAAATGCCAGTGGCTTACCCGCACATGTAAAATCTAACGGTAGAAATTCGATCATCACGGGTTGGCGAAATGCTATTAGATTTCAAGTAACATACAGAACTCATAAGTTACTGGTAAGATCTAGTTATACCTATAAAGGAACTAGAAAAATGTTAAAACGTAGATATGGCGCTCTTTTCTATTTAGCACAAGAACCCAATCTGAAAAATACCGACTCGTTTGATGCACTTTAGGTTGGCGGGAATTTCCACCTGGAGTCCATTGGAAATACGCGGAGATTTAAAAGTAAGTTAGCTAATGCTATACATACAAAATAGGCAGATCTGGATCAAAAAGTTAGAAGAATAAAAATAAATTGCAAACAAAATATATCTACATCATTATTCTATTCTGTTGCAGAGCTTTTGGTACTAATACGTCCCATAACTCATTAAAAGTGATAAAGCATCCCGGCACTAAGTGGACAGACCTGCCAAAACGCCCCAGTTAGTGAAAATCAGCCGGCGGCATGTATACAAAGTAATAAGGTAATGAAATAATAACATGCAGACACGACTATGTGTACAGCGAGTAAATAGAATCCCAATGAACTTCATTTACATTTTCGCTATAATATTTGTCTCATATAGACTCCAAACTAGGCTACGAGAAAATTATAAACATATATAATTATTAATAAAAAAATAAATTAAATAATATAAATAACAGATGAATTGACTTTACCATCTCATATATATTGAAGAGGCATATTAACCACTAGATATATCCGGATGTTTTGAACTTTTTTAACTCAGGAACTGTAATGGTTGTATTTGGAATACTGCAGATCGCTAAGGTGAATTGGAAATGAATGAGATCGACTTTGTTCGATCTGTTGTAGATAATATGTATAGGAACTTGTACAAAGATAAAAATCGATATATGTTTGTAAATAGTTGTAAATGAAGATAGGTTTTTTAGAATCACTAATATGCACTTTAGTTTGTTATGGTATGTACAGACAATTATAGTTTGTTTCTCTTATTGTAGGAGGTATCAGAATTATGGCCACCTGAAGAAGGCTGATCGCCGAAACGCGCGTAGAGTCAAGCATTAGCCATAACCAATGATTATTTCCTGTGTTGTTTTTTTGTTTTACATTGTTTTTGTGTCTCCTGTTGGTATTTTATTGTATAGTAGAATCACAATTGTCTACACGAATACGATATGACATAATGATTTTGATACAGAATATGTATAAAGAAGAGCTATACACATATATATAAAGATGAGAATAAGAAAGTAAGAAATAAAATGAGTTAATGAAAAAAATATGTGTATTAATTGTCGTATTCAACCAATAGGGAATCAAAACTGAAGTGTTTGATTGTTTGTGCATTACCTTTGTTGAATTGTTTCCTATATAGTTTTGTTCAAAAAATTTTTTGCTTTAAAACCCTAGGATAGGAAATCTAATTTAGGGGTACCCTTGTTAAATTACAATATATTATGCGTTACATGTCATCCACTGCTCCACCAGTGGAACACTCTAGAGATGATGTAAAATAGAATGTTGGTGTATGAATTACACAGTTGGAGAAGGGCTGAGCGCCTGGCTGGCTGCTCCTGGTGGGGTTGAATACTGCTGTACTACTCATCTGTAACCAACTTGAATAAATCCTCTTGAAACATCACAATCAGCCTGGACTTGATTACTACAAACTTCCATGCTCCTTTCCTTAGGAAAGAATGAGGCAGTGAGATTTTGCCACTACCGGTAGTAACACGAGAGGTAGTGCTGATTCAGGGTATGATAATACACTTATTCTTGATAATGGAGTGGCCGTGTATCTCCTTCTGTGTCTATATTAAGTTATCAGTATGGGGTGTAAGCAACATACTCACCTCATAATGAGCATTGTTAATCTCCTAGAAGGATATTGGAGACGCTTATGATTAAGCATATTCATATAATTCAGAGGTTTTTATATACAAGAACCTTATGGACAAAGAAAGAGTAACATCTGAGGTCTTTTGACATACTAGTGGGCTAGAGAGATAGACACTTCTGAGACATGTCGTCACTGTCCATTCTAATTACTAACAGTTTTTGCTGAATGGTAAGACAACTAGTTAGATAGCCACTTTGGCATGACGCTATTTTGAAAAGTTTGCGATGTGGTTTTAAAATATAAAATACAAAAGACATTAGGGTTTGTGTTTTGAAATTCATCTCATACCCATTTGTCTTTACATAGAGCGTGGCCTCATTTTTCTGAGCGGATGCCAGGTGAGGTGAAGAGTGCTCCCGTACTTGGACGGGTAAGCGTGTGTTTTGTTTTTTCTATTGAATGAATGGAAATTGGCAGATTGACAATTCCAAATGTTTCCAGTAGCACATTCAATAGGTGTTACAGCTGCAAAATTGATTTCACTTGGACAATAATGATTAAGCAGGACTGTATACATAATTATTTAGACTGAGTATTTTGCTCTTACTTTGGGATTTTGAAGAATACTCCTGAGAAATTCAAGGAGAGTGTTTGGAAAATCCTTACTTTAAGAAGGTTATATAATTTACTTTTTGATTTCTTTGGATCACACTACATATACAGCAGTAGCACGAGTTCTTATAGGTCCTGACGAAAGCCTGATTATCATTTAATCTCAAGGCTGAAACATGTAGACCCTCCCCTGTTGAACTTGAGCAGTTATTTTTTCAAAACTGCTTCTGCACTGGTTTTAATCTTGTCGCTCGGACAGATACTATTAAAACATTTTTTCTGTCCTAGTAGATTTTATCATTTCACTTTTCATTCGCACTGCTTTCCATCACCACCACTTACATAGAAGATATCCATATCAAAACATGAGGTCAGACACCATACCTTAGATGGATGGGCTTGGTTTGCCTATTTAGTCTGTAGCCCTGATTCTCTTGAGGGCTCAGCAAGGGCTATCTAATCCCAGATGATGTGGGCTACTAATATGGTGGCGGATGGGATTTATTACAAATGATAAAGTACTCGACTAGCTTTTTCTTGTATTGTTCCTGTTTTTTTTACCCTAGGTTTCCTGGTTGTTGTTACAGTTTATAGGAGATTCAGGGATTAGAAATCTAGTGGTCGTTTAAATACATTTCCCTGAGACCCCTTTGATATATTTGGGTAATTCTCAATATATCTTCTTATTCAACATCCATTTTTGTTAGCCATGTGATTCTCCCGCCTTCACTGTTGCTTGCCTTTCTATTCTGCTTGAGTCATCAACTGCAGTTAACTCCTTCAGTACTGAGCCAGAGCACTGTGTAAGCTCAGAAAGGCCTATAGCTGCTAGAATGCACATGTCTTAGAGTGTAACTGTAAGGCTATTTCGACTGATGTACGCAGTTCTGCCTCCCCTCCCACTTTGCTGACTAAAGTAATATTTGCATGCCCATGATAGTCAATAGCTATTCCTGTGTATGCCTGTACCTCCCATTTGAGTCTCCATGCTTACTCAGCTGTAAACTGGGTATATAAGCACCATGGGTTCTGTATTCTATGGACTACCTCCTAAAGCGCCCCAAGGTTGCTGTATTGATGTAGTCCCACTCATGAGAGATTAATAAACGTGTTATTTGATATTCCAGCTTCCGTGCCAATCTCTACTTTGTTGGTTTAAAAAACCAGTGGACAGATAAGGGTGAACCCCTGCACCGGTGGGCCCCTAAAAAGGCTAATTTCCACAAACGTACACTCCAGTGCTGCCACATGGCCACAGGGTTAGACTGACATGCTGCCAAACTATCATAGCCCTCGTATTTTGTCAGTGCTCCCTCACCAGGGCCAATCGGCACCTTTCCCATGTCCCCCCCACCGCGCACTCCCTGACCTTACTCTTCGGTGCGCCCCTCAAGTGGTGAATGAGGCACTATCCATTTAACCCATACCCATCTCCAAGCATCCTTGGGGGACAAGGGGAAGTGGAGCGCGAGATGAGGTAGGGTGGTAGTTTTCATCCAGACCGGTAGGGGAGGAGGCAAGAAAGCAGAATTATACAGGCGCATACATACTCCCCTCCATATTTCCCCCCTACCCTCCCCTTTATTACCCCATTTAAAGTTTGTAGTGTATGATTGTTATTCGTAGGATCAATGTGTCAAATCTATGGCAGCATATTACATGTTTGTACCAATTATGTGAATGTAACCCAGAAGAGTGTATGTACAATCCTACTTCATTTTCTGTGTCCAAGAGTTTGAATATGTAATAATAAAATACAACACAAAAAAAGTTGCATTAGTGCATGATAATGGGCTGTCAGCCATTAAGACGAGTAAATGGGTTTCAGAATATGAGAATTATTTTTTATTGCAAGCGGTAATGTCTTTCATTCAAAATGGATGGCCTAAAAAGGCCAGCTTATGTGAATATGCAAACCCTTTTGGGAAACCAGGTTAGAATGACCTGAGGACAATGGATTTTTACTGAGAGGTGACAGAATTGTACCTCCTGAAAGGTTCTGTACTGTTATCATGGACTTATGCCATGAAGGTCATTTCAGAAAAACCAGAACGAAAGCTGCAGTAAAGAAATTGTTTTGCGAGGAACTGTAAAATGTGTTCTATGGCGGACAATTCATTAGGCACTTTCAGTCCACCAATGCGGGATGGTTTGATTCCAAAGTTTCCTTGGGATTGTGAGGCCATTGATATAATGGGTCCAATTGGCAGTTCTCAGCTACAATATATTGGGCCAATTAGCAGTTTACAAGTTTATGTCATTGTGTTGTTAGATGTGTCTACTAATTAGCCAGTGGTCAATGTAGCTGTGAAAGTGTTCCTGTGGTAAATTGCGTTATGGATTGGTGTTTCCATGATTGGATATTTGATTTACTAGTCAGTCCTTAGTAAAGTGCACTGAGTATGCCAGGGCCTGTTAATCAAATGCTACTTGTGGGTCTGCAGCACTGATTGTGCCACACACGTAAGTAGCCCAGAAAAAGTAACTCGGACCTGCCAATGCGGAGTCTGCGCGCAATTTGTAACTGTCACGTCGACATGGCCACTGGACACACTTACCAGTCCCTAACGTTCCCTTTTTCTTACATGTCAGGCACCCCTAAGGTAGGCCAATGGTACCCATGTGGGCAGGGTGCAGTGTAGGTGAAAGGCAGGACATGCCCTGGTGTGTGTGGCATGTCCTGGTAGTGAATTACAGCCAATTTAGTTTTTCACTATCGCAAGGCTACCTGTACCCCTTAGAGCAGAATGGGGAGATTGCTTATAACATCTTAGAGACAAAACTGGCCCGGGGAATTAGGTGGGAAAATAAAGTTTAGTATACCTGAACTCCGAATCTAAAGATGCATCTTTTAGTGAACGTGATGTTTACATTCTGTGTTCGAAAATACCACTTTTAGAAAGTAGGTATTTTCTTGCTCAGTTATCCCGTGTGCCTCTGCTGGAATGTGGATTGCCTGTCTGGGTTTTGGATGACAGAAGGCTGGGGAGCAGGAGTAGCCCCAGATAGTCTAGGTGGGTCAAGAAAGGACTGAATAGACCTGGTCTGCCCCAGACAATGCCGTCTCCACATCCTGCCAGGAAATCACACCAGAGAAGGCAGAACTGGTTCTGGCTGGGCACAGACACTCTCTGCCTAAGAGATCAAAGGATTTTCGGATATAAATATTGGGACCCAGACCCCTGAACTTTAAAACTCGTTTGGACCAAGAAGACTGCCAAGAAGAAGAGCCGGAGAAGCTGTGAGGAGGAACTACCACTTTGCTGTGTGCTTTGCTGTGTCGGCCTGCAGTGGCTGCTACAGGTCTTGGGCAGTGAAAGGACTGGACTGAACTTTCTGCAATCTACTTTGTGAGTTTCTCCAAGGGCTTGAGGTAGAGTTTGCCCCTATTCAAGATGTCTCAGGAACCGCAAAGACTTCAAGCTCTTCTGCCCTCAGCACTGGGGACTGCGTGTTTTGTGCTGCAACAGGAGAAAGGCAACCCGACGACGTCTACGACGCCACTGTCAACTCCGTGTCCTGAAGGCACTGCAGAGGGCACCGCCGTAACGCGACCCTGGTTTCACCGACGACACCTGCTGGCGCCGCCACCGAGCCACTGCTCGCACCACGACCTGTGGGCACCGCACTCCGCACCGCCTCGCTTCACGACGACGCCTTGGTATCCCCAACGACGCCGCTGTTTGCACCGTGGTTCGAGGGCACTGCTCATAAAGTCACACGATGCACCGCCCTCATCCCGCACCGCAGCCTTGGCCTACCAATGCAGGCACCATCGACTTGAGTTCATCAGCCGACGACAGCACTTCAGCCACGACTACGTCACTGCTTGCACCATGACCTGCCAGCACCGCGACGAACACGGCCTTAATCTCGCACCACGACCCTGGTCTCACCGACAACGCCATCTGACGCCGCCCCCGAACCACTGCTCGTAATGAACTGCGGGTCACCGCATGCCGCTGCACTTTGCACCAACTAGCCAACTAGAGACCCCCATTTCTTCCAGTAGCTGATACAGATTCTGTGTTAGAATTCTTAAATAAGACCTTTATGTCAGAAGGCAATCCATTTACCTTGCTTAGTGACAATGGTGTGCAGTTTACATCTTGCAAGGCGAAATCTTATTTTGAGAAATATGGAATTAAACACAGAACTACATTGTTATACAATCCCAGTGGAAATGGCACAGAGGAGAGGTTCAACCATGTTATCGAAGGAATAATCAATCTGCTATTAATTCAATGGAGGATTAGGTTATTCATTTGTTTAAGGTGGTCTGGGCTTATCTAGTAACTTGTAATGATAGTACTGGTTTGGCTCCATTTGTTATGATAAGAGGATGTAAACCTCTAAATACATTATGGAATAAATTGTTCAAAATACAATACTGATTGGTTATTTGGTTCTGGGGGGTGAACAATAGTTGTTGGATGATGCTCGCAGCATACTGTTGAGTAAGTATGACAAAACTACAGCTTATTACAATGATAAACATTGTGCCCAAAGCATCCACGTCAACGTTGGGGATTGGGTGCGTATTAAGAAACCCATTAAAGTACGGAAGGGAGAGAGTCAGTTTCATGAGCCTGAAGAAGTCCTGGAGGTACAGCAGAACGGTGTCAGGCTGAAGGATGGCAAGATATTGAACCTCAGCAGGGTTGCCATAAGATCTAAAGGAATGTGGAAGAATAATGTGGAGTGAGGATGAGGATTTTGAATGGTTACAGGACGAAGTATGTAATCCCAAGTCTAATTGCGAAGTAGTGAGTGATGATTCTGGAAATGCATGTGCTAACGCGGGTGCTGATCTGGTTCATGAGAATGGTTGTCAAATCCAAGTTGCCACGGACTAATTTGGTTATAAAATGCATGGTACTACTGAGCAAAGAATTGATTGGGGGGGGGGGGAGAAACCACCTCAGCGGTTAAAGGATTTTATTGTACATAACAAGTAAGTGGTTTACATTGTTCAATATGCATGTTATATTGTTTTTTATGGGTGTTGCATTTTTTTGGGTGTACATTTTGTTTTGCATCTTACATTTGGTCTTATATGATTCATACATACAGCCAATTGTTTTAATGTAGATTTAGAGTTGGTTTTTTAAACTGATGAATTTAGTTGTAATGGAGGTGGTGTGTTGTGGCTTGCATCTCTGTGGAATGGAGTTCTGTCACCAGCAGGGATGTGGAATTCCTATATCCCAACACCCAGGACATATTGTTTGGGGTCAAGGGCAAGGAGTTTTCATGTGTATTTTGTCTTTGGGACAAGTAGGCCAAACCTCCTGCAGCACAAACCCTTTGGCTGCCAGTTTGCAGTACCACATTATGGATCAGGGAAGGGCACTGTCTGCAGTTAAGGTAATATGGTTGTCCATATGTTAATGCTGTTCAAACTTGTATTTATGGTTCATTAATTGAAAGCCTTTATTATTAGGGGAAGCGCTCTAAGAAAATGTTGTAAGCTCTGACTGCACTACTGACAGTGGTTCCACTATAAAAATGTATACACAGGTTTTCAAAGTTTACCAATATGAGGCTATGTATAATGCTCCCAGAATGCTCTCTGATTTGATCCAAATATTTGCAGAAGTTTGAAAGCAAGGTTGATGAGTCTTTGCTTTAAAAAAAATGTTCATTAAAGCAGAAAAAAAAACATTTCGCTAAACTACTGTAAAATTTCAGGTACCATTTCTTTGCAGCATCATTTAGTAATGTGTTGATGCATGCTAATATTTCCTGGAAATATACAGAATGGAAAAATCAGTCAATAAGATTATGGGAAACAAAACCAAACAAGCACTGGCAAAGCCAGTAGGTCTGAAATTGGTGGTCAGCTACATAGGTTTGTCAATGTGTGACTTGTTTTGGCATGGTTTTTGTAAAGCCTTATTGGTGTGGGAGCTGCTAAGACCTCACCATTATAACAAACATTGGCAAAAACGAAAATGTTTTTTGGTTTCAAAAAGCACACACTGCCACAGTAGTTACTGGCACTGAACAAAACTACTTTGTGTGCCGATATGCTCCTTGTGAAAGAGCAGAATGCAGTCACTCACGGTGAAGCCAACCGATACAGAGAGAAAGACAGAATTTTAGTAAACGCAAAAGGTCATGGTCAACGCCAGACCAAATTTGGGACCCAAGTATTAAAGAAAGTCTCAAAAGTGCACCCATGGTATATGTCCTTGCATTTAGTGCAGCTATACAGCTTTTGTGAATTCCCAAGAATTTACAGAAGTAGGACAAGAAATAGTACTCCTAGAATATATTTGTGAACTGTATTTTAGCATGAGCAAATATGCATGTGTAGATTTGTGCATGGGAAAATCTTAGTGTTTGCAAGTTCAATTTACCTCCAACCACTTTTTTCCCCCCAACTGTTGATGACCGTTTACGTCTGCCATTGTCAGGAGTAAATTTCCAAAATTTGTCAGCATGGGAAAAGATTAGAGAAGGGTTGTTGAAACCGCTTAAAACATGCAAGTTAGTAGGTTTGCACTGACTGAAAAGGGCATTCTAACCCTGGAACTATTGCTTACAACTACCTTCAGCCCCAGTATGTAGATCTGCGGAAACGTGGCAACATAAGGGAATTGCAAGTATTCAAACACCACCATGGTATGAGCCCTGCCCTAATCAGAGAAGCTATATCAGAGCTCTTATATGATGAGATTGCTGCCATAATTTGTCACCACACTACATGGCATCAAAGGGACAAGTGGATTTTGTTACAGAACAAGTAGATTTATGAAGCTATCTGCCCCATGGACATCTAGATATTTTATTAAATTTCACACCCCTGCACCAGGATTCGATTCCTTAGGTATAGGAGAGTCGGACAGTAGACGGATGAGGAGGCGGTTGACGGAGAGCTCCTCAGTTGAATAAAGAGGCTTATAACTTATGAGTGAAGGTTCATCATTACAGCATGCCTTCTCCTGCTGGCCAAGCACCATTGACGCCCCCAGCCAACAGCCTGAGGCCAGTGTATTATTACGGTTATTCACAGGGCTTTAAGTGGGATGGAAAAAGTTCGGGGGGGGGGGTCTCTCAAAGTGGCGTGGCCAATGTAATTAAGGGCATGGCTTAAAAACAGTGAGTTAAAAATCTGTGCTTAGTATTGTGTGCCGCCCGACTTGTATTTTGCTGTGTCTGTCATTGCATCCAGATTTGTGATACAACAAGTAACATCATACCTACAACAAGTCAGGACTATTGGCTTTGTCAATGGTTGTAAGTAGCATAAGATAAATGAGCAGCAACTATGGCATGTATATAATATTGGAAAAGCTTCCACTTAAAGCCCTGGTGACACCACCACAATGTTGCTGCTCCTGAGTTTCTAAAAAGAGAAGGGAAATCCAGAGGGAAAATGACTCTTTTTAAAGGAATTCCCTTCCCCTACAACGCTTACCTGGCATGACGTCATGCCGTAACTTCTCAACTTGTGAGAAGTAGGCAGTGTGAGCACACGCACATCGCTGTGCCTGCTGTCTCGAAAGGGGTCTCTATCGGGCTCTGTTTTGTGCCCTGGCACTTTTTTCCGGACTGCAGTGACAGCAGTTTGCTGTCTCTGCAGTCCGGAAAAACACGGACCGCCTGAGACAGCACACAAAACAGAGCCCGATAGAGACCCGTTTCGAGACCCCCTTTAAAAACACTGCCGGTGCTCAGCACCGGTGAGACCCGGCCCACTTAAAGCCCTGGTTATTCATCCATTGCGGTCTCAACTACGCAGCATACAAATCTAGTAGTAATTTCCTCAAGTAGCACAGAATATATATTTTATAAACAATGATTAATATGACATAAAGTTGGCACTCTTTATCGACCTCGGAAGAATAAACTGTGTGGTCAATATTTCCGGGAATCGAAAATGTGTGCCTAGATCTCAGAGCGAGTGCTCAACTCATTGAATAATAAAGCCTAGTTTTAAAAAACGCTAACAACCGCATATCACGACAATATTTTAGAAGTGGAGCTACACTCAGTGCTTTAAATGGGCTGGTACTCACCGGTACGGAGTACCGGCACTTTTTAATTTTCTCCCTTTGAGTACCAGAACTTTTCCTTCGCCAAGGAGAGTACCGGTACTCTTAGGGGAAAGTCAGGCAAGACAGGCTCGATGGCATTGGGGACTGTGCAGCTGCACAGAAAGTGTTCTGCTGAACTGCTGCCAAAAAAGAGAAGGCAGAATGGAGGTAGAGGCCAGTGTTACACCTCTGAATGGAGCTGCTGCTGAGCAATCCCGCAGCGGCTGACTTGAATCACTTAAGGGCTGTTTAGGGTCTTTGATGCCCTGCGGCCGTCTGTGAATGAACGTGAAGGGCTCAATCAGACCCTGCCCAGTTAATCAAACTGTAGGTCTGTGTGATACAGGGCCTATCCCCTACCGCACAAATCTAATTTACTTTTGCAGCGTGACTCCCGAGATGACTGCACCTCTCAGCACCAGTCTGAAGGGAGGTGGGGGGGGGAGGGGTGTGTATGACATGCTACCCAGCATTGGATTGGGAAGTCAGGCATTGGGCGATGAGCCGGTGCCCAAAGGGGCTCTTGTGGGCCGTTTTTTGTCAACCGGCCTACAGAGCCTTACTGTCTTGCCTGCCAGGTCACTGTAATGTGGCCCCAGCAAGTTTGCAGCAGCGTCTCTAGGCCAGTATTGTTCGGGCCACTCAATTCTTTATCTTGCCCCCTCCCTCCGCCCTGAAGCGGCTTTCAACACCCCTGCCATGCTGTTGAACTGAGGTGAGGCATTGAGAGTGCAGCTGGGTGCAGGTGATGTGGCTGTTGTGCCATCACCTCAGCTCCTGTGGAGCAGCAGAAGCTCTCTGCTTTTCTCCACTGCTCGCCATCCAAGCTAGCGCCCAGAGGCTATAGCTGGCTGGGAAAGGAGGAGAGTAAGTGAATTGGCCTCGCTGAGGGCCTGTTGTTAGCACCTAGGCCCAAGTGTCTTTCACACCTAGGTGGGGTAGGGTATTGGGGGGGTATATGTGTGCCTAGGCTTCGCTGTGAGGCACCTTTCCCAAATAGGAACATTGAGAGGCTGTAACGTTAGAGTCAGAGCTGCAGAATAAAGAACTATGGAAATAGGTTTGAGTTCCAGCTTCAGCTCAACATCCTGTGATTCTGGGCAAATGACAATTGTCCAAGGCCTAAAATAAAAATGAATTTGATTTTCTGTAATGTTACTGGTGCTCATGTAATCTCTGCTCTTGGGCCTAGTTCACCCTACATAAATAAAAGTACAACATAAAAACAATCTTCTGGTTGCTCATGTTTTCAGAGTCTGCAACATAATAATGAGAGCGGATTATTTATACAATAATACAAAGGTTTGTATTTCTCCAACATGGCTTTTCTACAGTTTTTTTAAGTTTTAACCATCAGTCATGTGTCATTAAAGCAGCTATACACCACATTTTTGACTGCTTTTACCTTATGTTTACTGCTTAAACTTGAAAGTGCATATCGATCAGAGGAGAAATTACCAGCTTTAGGGTAATTTTCTTCATTTCTATACTGGCAAGTACATTCGAATACTGGTAATGTCAGTAAAAAAAAAAAACTGTCCAGGTGTGAAACATAGCCAGATCAGGAGTTGTGGCGGCCACTTTATTTCACCTTGCACGCCTGGCCAAAATGTAGTGCTTCTAATTTTCGCCGATATTTCTGGCTCTATAAACTTTAAAACACATCATTTATCAAACGTGTTAAAAAATGAGAACAAAGAGATTTGCTGTTTCAGGAACAGGCGTGATCCGGGAATGTGGGCCACTCTTTTGTTGGTTCGCGGCCCAAATTGTGATCCCAATCCGACCTTGCCGCTACCATATACTGGGCGATTATCATTCAGTTGGGCACTCCATTGTAGGGCAGGCAGACAGTTCATCATCATGCACACTACTGTCTCTACCTGTCCCAGCCCACCTGTGTCCATTTAACAAGTTGCACATACTCATCCAAATTGCAGTATTAATATGGTTAAGTGACATGCGAGCTCCAATTGTTCCATTGAGTTGTCAAGAGGCAGAGTGCGCTAAAGCAAGAAAACTTGTAATCCACTTCATATTTCTGTAACAGAACTTTGGGATGGAGTAATTTAGACAGACTTGAGGTTCAGAGGAAAAACTAATTCTACAGTTGTGGGTTTAATCCTTTTTATGATCAAAAGATTTGAAAATACCAAAAGGCCCCTGTTGGGCAGCAAGTACTCTACAAACACAGTGATATCCACCCATCAACAATTAATTAAATTCCCATGCACTTAAGATCAGGGTTGAATGTCTTTAGTTTAGTTGCCCATTAAAACATGAACTCCATCATCAGTTTTGCAATCTACAACCTCGTCTCATGTTTGAATGCCTATTATTTTGTCCAATAATATTACTTTTTCTGACTTTTGAGAGATTATTGTGGACAAGGGGTGTCCACCACAGGTCCAGAAGGGCCAGTTCGAGTCCAGGATTTCTGGCTATTAACATGAGGTAAATGTGCAAGCTAATCATCGGAGTCAAATTGCGTGTGAGTGGTCGTGAATGTGTGTGAGTTTTTTTTATGTGATGGGTGAGTATGTGTGAAAAAGCGTGTTTAGTCTGGGAAGACGAACTCACAGCCACCTAATGGAGTCTAGCCGGGTCTGTATGAACCAGAGGCAGCATAAGTCCATACTACAGGGTTTGCCAGACTGAGGGTGAGAGGCAAATGGCCCGCAGAACACAATATAAAGATCCCCCAAGCATAGGAGAACAGGCAGTCAATGAATACTGCAGGTGAGAAAGCAAGAGGTTGGGGGGTTGTTCAAGCATGGATGCTAGGATTTAACAGACTGTGGATAATAAAAAGGTTTTCTTGGCACTGAAAAAGAGGTGTTGAATAAAATATCATGGATTTTGAGACGCAGAAGGAGATGGGCAAGAAAAACAAAGGGAAATGAGTGGTTTGAAAAAGAATGGTCTTCAAAATAACGCACACTCATGATATGTACTGACTTTAATCTTTATGACTAGTGTGAGTGTGTCCAGATGTAGCCTCCTCACATTCTGTCTTCTTGTTCAGGCACTTCCTCAAACCTTTTTTAAAAACATTGTGGCTTTACTGAGCCTCTCACACCATAGGTGATCTTGAACAGTTGTGATTATGCATTAGGCGGGTGTTGTCCTATTTTTTAAAAACTGATGAACTCATACCCCTTAAAGGACTCTCCAGTCTAAGAAAAAACACAATTCTCTTAGACCAGGCCAGCATCTCTCTAAACAAATATACTATAGAATGTTTGATAATGTCAGACGGGGTTTTGAGATCTAGTGTGACAGTATTCAATAGATGGCCTCTCTAATTTGTTTATGTGTTTTTCAATGCGAGGAATTAAGACACAGAGGTGAGTTTGCCAGTGTTTCATATTGCAGTAAAGCAAAGCTTTAATTACATTTAGTAAAAAAAGCAACACAGTCTTTGTATTCCGGGCCAGTATTACAGCCAGAGTCTCTGTTGTTTGAGGAAGTCAGGCCGCGCATAAAGTCCAGACCGCGCATAAAGTCTTTTGTTGGTGATCCATTATTTTGGAAAGAAGAGAAGCAGGGGTGGTACCTTCTTTGTTTTTTGCAACTTTCATATGAAGCTCTTTTCTGAAACCAAAATGTTTTTTCCCCCAATGTCTACGCTTGTACTATCTGGAGGAAAGTTGTAGGGAACACCCAAATGCTAGAAAATTGTACTAACATTTCTTTTGCACCTCTCAAATGTACAGGAGGCCTGGTCCATGCTACAAAAACTACTTTATAATCCTATGGTCTCCTGATCTTTAGGGACCCACTGTACCAACAATGTGCTGGATTTATCCAGCCTTTACATACCTTGCATATCTTCTGTTTGCTTTATGCAAGTTGTACTTGCCTCTCCCACAGACCCAGATTACTTGCTTTACTCAACCGGTCATCATCTAGACCACCATGTGCTCATCTGTGCTGGACGCACCCATCCTGTATTTTCCTTGCCCACCTTTCTTACATCATGCAAGATGTGCTTGACTCTTCCACTCTGTACTGACCCACCATGTTTGATTTACTCAACCTGCCTTAACAGACCCCTCCTTTCTCTCCTCACAATTCTCAACTGACCCAGC
Source organism: Triturus cristatus (assembly GCF_964204655.1). Taxonomy (NCBI): domain Eukaryota; kingdom Metazoa; phylum Chordata; class Amphibia; order Caudata; family Salamandridae; genus Triturus; species Triturus cristatus. The sequence continues at coordinate 584,066,827 of NC_140591.1, read as the reverse complement.
CAGTTGAAGGCACATTTGCCCTGTGCTTGCTTTGCTTACCCTGGTACCTCTCATTGTTCATTTCATTTCACGTTGACAAATGCTAGTTCAACTCATCCCATTGCGTTCATCTCAGCCATTTATATATAAGCCATTCATCACATGCATCACCACTCTAGTTCCCTGTAATCAATTCACTTGCCCACTGCTCACATTAGGTACCTTGTGCTCCCATTGAAGGAGCTGTGGATGGTTTTGATTGACCATAGAAGGTGCCTGTTGTATAATAGATGATGGCTGAGACAGTATTGTAGTTTGCATTGTGTTAAAGACCAGATTGAAAATGTTCCCTTTCCTCTGGGTTGGTTCTGTGACTTCAGTTTTGATGTTTACTGTGTGAAAAGCGGAGGAGGCAACAGAGAGGAAAATGATATAAAGATGCAAAGTGTACCCTAAAGAATGGGTGGCAAAAGGAATAGGCCTATCGTTATCCAGGTTTCTTAGTGAAATTGGCTACAATAGCTGTTGTGCACAACGAGAAAATTCATGACTTTTATGTCTCATATGTGCATAGGCTCAGAGACAATCTGCATTGGTATGACATTCCCAAAATAATAACCATAACCTTTTGCACATGGGAGGAAAAACCAAATACTCGACAGATACAGAAAAAGGTCTGCTCTTATCAAGCACAATTGGCACCAAGAAAATATTGCTCCCATTAAATGTCTGCCTCCAAGCCCTGCCTCCAGCCCCACCCACAATTGCCCCCTTCTCCATTCACTGCTTAAATTGATGAGTACCTGCACTTATTTGTTCCCCATTTAAAGCATTGGCCGGTACACATAGGTACTGAGTACCAGCACTTCTTATTTTTATCACTCTGAGTACCGGCACTTCTCTACTGCCGCGGAGAGTACCGATACCCATGAAAGAGTAGGCGCATTAGCCTCTAGTGGTGCTAGCCTGTCTCTTTGACAGCCAAATCACTTTTATAGCCCTGAGCTGAGCCCCTGCTGAACTATTCAGCGTGGGCTCATTTGCATGATGTCTGGGTGTTTGCCATCATGCTGTTTTGAAAAGAATGGAGGCTGCCCAATGAGGAAAGCCATGGAAGGTAAGGAGGTTAAAAGGGCTTTAATCCCACCTGATTCTTTTGTGTGAGTGTCTGCTTATGTTTGTCTGCTTGTGTGTGTTTTTGTGTGAGAGAAAAGAGAGAAATATTCCAAAATAAGGAAATGTTAAAATATCACTGTGTTTGACTTTCGTTTTGTATAACGAATTAACCTGTTTTGTTTAAGTCAATAAACTTAGCATGTCTTGCCTTTAGCCCGCCCACTCGCCAAATTTAAATGAGTATCTGCACTATTGTTTCCTCATTTAAAGCACTGGCTACACTAATAACATGTCCACCAACAAAATAATTGGGAACATTGTTGCTACCTGTCTCACGTTACATATTCATTCAACATGCACGTCGGAGAAAAAGAGTTAGCCTCCGGCGGAAGAAAATTGACAGGAGGGCTCACAATGCTACAACCCAAATCCTTTCCCGAGAGAGCAGCATAGTTCCTCCCCTGCACCCTTGGAGCCTCTACGGAACATCGTAAACACCATGACAACAGCGCAGTGTTTGACTTGACAACGTCTGAAGAAAACAGTCAACGGGCTATCCCAATATTTTCCATCCACCTAAATTGTTTTCCGTAATTGCTTGGTAAAGACGAACGGAATAAAATAGAAGACCCCTAGATCAAATTATCCTGGCGCAACTTCTCAACGACTCCTGGCCGTAGATCCATTAACATGGAGGGATATACATTTGCTAATGCTGCCAGCCCCTGCAGAAAGACGTTGCAAGGGGTCTGTCTCTCTACAATAGTCTTTTGAGAAGCGGCGAGATGCTGTAGGGTTAGCGATAAAAACAGACTGGAAATCTCGAACAAAACATCGCGCCACTCAGTAATTCCCAGGACATCCACGACACATGCCAATCAAGACTGACGAAAGCAAAGGATAGCCTCTAGTTACATGTTGAATTGTTCAAAAACAGGCCATTTCAATCAACAGTTGTGCGCTGTTCTTTACTACCATTGCTGATATAAACACTTATGCAATAACATTCTACAGTACACTGAGAAAGTATATTTATACACGATTACATGACAACATACCAGCATACAGGGCAATTCTCCCAAAACAGGTGAAAAGTTCCCGGGACTATTACACAGACTCCCGCTTGAGTTTTCTTTAAATTCTAGTTGTCGCCGCCTTTCTTCCGAAGACCCGTCCTACCTAAAAAGGGAAGCCACAGAGAGCCAATTGGGAAGCTAGATTATACCGATTGACATCCTCTGGCTGTCACGTAGCCGACTGTAATGTCTCAGTTAGATCTGCGATTGGGTTAAAATGGGAAGAGCCCACCCACTACCCCGGAAATGACCGCCCATCAAACAATCTACTGAAATAACTAGACGGTCAACCTCTCCCATGAAACGATAGCGCCATCATGTTCTGCAAACAATTGTGGACGGACATTGTCTAAACAAGAAGAAAAATAAAAGAGAGCATATTGACTCTATAATTTAAGCTGATACGCCTGTATGCAGCACCATTTAAAACTATCCGGTTTTCAAAGGCAGCTGCCCTAAATTTGGAATTAGCTCCCGCAACACTGAAGTCAGGAAATGAAAAACCTTAATGATACAATCACAAATTGTATTTCAATATGTTTTTACCATGTAAATACCTCGTTAGATTCTTAAACCGTGCACGAATTTTGAAATAACATTGCTAGGTTTATAATCTTATTTGAGTTTGTAAATTTGGTCTACTGTACCTCCAGTTTAACAGGATATGACACCTCTAATATGGCCGCTTTGTTAGCTCCAGAAGTGGGCGCAAGTCCTACAGAATGTAGTCCTTTATCTATGTCGGTAGTTGTAACGTGCTGCAGGCTGAACTCAACATCTCATGCTTACTGCGCTGTGTACACGAAGAAGATGCTGAAGTCTAAGACTTTTATGAAAAAGACCCGTTCGGGAGGGGTGTTGAAGATAGTGCGCGAGCATTACCTGCGCGATGACATCGGCTGTGGATGCCCCAACTGCGAAACCTGTCCAGTTCCCGACAGCGTAGTCCTCCAACCCCAGCCACCCCTGCGGAGCCGCCTGCTCCCTGAGTCGCACCATCTGCTGCCTGACACCAATGTACTGCTGCACCAGGTACGTTGGAGTGCTCAGTTCTTGAAGGAGATGGGCTAACATAACTCTTAACAAAGCTATCCTGTCGCCAATTTTCATACTCCACTTCCTCGCACCATATATGTTATGTAATTCCCATCTAGATCCTCGGCATTTCAAAACTGCCCCATCACCCGGTCATGGCAAAACTACATCTTACATTTCTTTTTCGTATCTGCTGTCGATTTTATTTTTGCAGTCCTGGTTGTCTTTCCATTACATAACTGTTCCTCTGTTGTTAATACTACTACCCTTTTTTTCTATTAAAATGTTGTTTCTATGTATTTTCACAATTGTCTCCCTTGTTCAATTTTGAACTCTTCCCACCCATTTCTTCTTTCCAGAACCTTTATTCATTGTAAAATTGGCCACCCCCTTTCCATTCCAGAACCTCCCCTCTTATTCTGTTGCCTCTTGAGCGCCCCAGCACCCTGCAGAATTACCTTCTCATGACAAGTCCTTTTATGAGGTAACTGTGGTCAAAAGATCCTTGCCACTACCTTCAATAGAAAGGAGTGCAAACAACTGTAGGTCGTTTTTAGGAAACCCCTCACCCACCTACCTGGTAGGTAGCATGCTTCATCATCGGGGCACAGCTGGGGCACAGCTGGATCACCTAATGCAATCCAGCTGTGCTTCAACGCCTGAGTTACAGTGGAGCAGGTTGTTTGTGAAGGAAAGTGAAGTGATATGTGAAGTGCAGTTATGAGTTAAAAATGTCTCTAGGAATAACCCTTATAAAAGTTTTAATGAAAGGGACCTAGGACATATGTAAAAACAACATCGGGATCTATATGAGGTATAGTATGTACTTCAGTATCCCTTTGATTTTAGGGCTACTAGTTTCAACCTTTGGGTTAGATCATAAGGCTTTCGTCAGGACCAAATTAGTGAGTGACCAAAAAGGCGGCCACGTGGGTGTAGATATCAGCACACACCCTAAAGTGTGCTGTGAGTGTAGTCGATTGTGGTGTTACTCACAAATCCTCTGGTCGGAGTACCTGTAAATGAAAGGGTTAGTGAATGCAGGTACACAGCGTTCAGTTGTTTGTCATGCATCATTATAATTCATGCACGCTCCTGTATTTGTAGATGATGGCATCATGCATGTGACTGGGTGGGGGCATGCATGATGGCTATCTACAAAATAAACATGCGTGGCTACAATGTGCCCCGGTGGTTCTAAATTGCAAAAAAGGGGTCCACGGGTAAATGGATGCTAGTGGTTATAGCGCAAAAATAAGTGGGCTCATTGTCCTCTTAGATGGTATCGCTTATTGGCACATTGCGTGAATCGTTACAATTAAAATTGAAAATAATTATCTAGTGATAGCGCGTGGTTCTTGCTAGGTGAAATCACATTTAACATAAAAACACGAACTTATGACTGACAACATAGAGGACTGACAATGGCGGTCTCACTTAAACTCTGAGTGTGTTATGCCTCATGGATCCGATCGGTCTCTGCTGTACCCCATGCTGACCCTGTCGAGGTGTGGAGACAGACATGGGCACAGTTTGCAATGAATAAAAGATTAAAGGTTAAAAGTTCTCAGTTTGGCGGCTCCCACGATTAATTCACGTTTGTCAGGGGAAAAGAGACGGTATGACCTACGCAGACAGTCGGATCCCGCTGTTGTGCTGTGAGCGGTTTACTGTGCTGTCTCTAATAGGAAGTGCTCGCATGATCACGTGGTTGTGATCAGGCCGGGTACTTCCAAAATCGTCTAGAGCGCTGACCCAGAAAGATGCGCATGCGTGTTAGCACGTAGGTGTGTTAACATTGCTGGAAGCATGCGTATTGTGCGAGTATGATCCAGACAAAATGGTGTTAGTAAAGTTTTGAGGGATGATTGAAAAAGTTTATAAAAAAAACTCGCGATGCTCAGTAATGATTAAAGATAATCTAAGTTCTACATTTGTCGGTGCAGAATCGTATTGAACTACACAACGGGGCAAGCATATTGCGGGCTACACGTGGTGGTATAGTGTCAATCCCTAGTACTACAGAGTGGAAGTGAAGAGTTAGTACCTTGGGTGTATGTGCATAGGTGTTGTGATTTACTACAAGGTCGGGGTATGTCCGATTGCATTGCTCATTTCAGGCAACGAGTGCACATGGATGTAGTTCCCTACTAAGTCGGGTTGTGCTTTTAAGTTACAAAGTGCAATCGCAGTGTGATTAAATTATACCTATTGGGCAACAACAATTGTGGGATCTGTTCAGATTTTGGGATATTCTGATCTAATTGTACAATTGGATACTTGTATGTTTATGCTGAAGTTAGTATCCTATGTGCCACTGAGTATGGGGTCCAAGAGAAAGTTATTTGCGCCGTATATTGTTCCAAGGCACGTTGTCATTAAGACCCTTTGTTTGAGTAGATAGTCTGTATACCCAACGTTGTTCCTTTTTGAACAGTTGGTATTGTATGTTTCTTGTGTTTGCATCGAGTTGTTCAATTACTACCCAGGTCATGTCATTGGTAGTGTGTCCCATTGTTAAGTAGTGGTCTGTAAGTTTCGTGGTGTTCCGTTTACAGTGGATGTTGCTCCGATGTTCACATATTCGGTTTTTTATTTTTCTGCTGGTCATGCCCACATATCGCAGTTGGCATGGGCAAGTGATTAGATAAATCACGTTGGCTGAGTTGCAGTTCGTGTGTCTTTTGATGCTCCAAATTTTGCCTTGCTCAAGGTGTAGGGTTTTTGTGATTTGTGTCAGATGGCAAATACTACAATTACCACATGGGAAATGGCCGGTGACTTGTGGCAGGCCCCATGCACTGAGCACAGTGCTAGGGGTTGTCGTTGGTTTATTTGGACGAGTAGATACCAAACTGTCTCTGAGATTTTGTGATCTTTTGTAAGAGAACAGTGTTTTTTCCCATTGGAGTTTGCCTGAAGTCACGATTTTCCAATCGGTCTGGATCATTTTAGAGACTTTGTTTGAAATAGAATTATATGTTGTTACACAGGTAAGTGGTATGGTAGATGTCGTGTTGACTTTGGGTTCTAGTAGACTTTCCCGATTCTGGTTTCTTGCTCTTTTTTGTGCCTTTTGGACAGTTTTGTTACAACAACATACAACAAAGACATCACATTCTATAAGAGATACATAGACAATGTCTTCTTGATATGGACAAACAATGAACAAAGACTTTGTGAATTCTTGAACTGGATCAACACTCTGGATCCCAACCTACAATTCACGCACATCACAAGCCGAGAGAGCATCACTTTCCTGGACCTAGAAATAGAGGCACATAAAGGGGTCCTCAAGATGAAAACGCACTTCAAACCCACTGCAAAAAATTCTCTCTTGCATTTTGAAAGCTTCCACCCTAGACCACTCAGGGAGAATTTACCCTACGGACAATATCTTGGACTGCGCCGCAATTGCAGCGAAATCAAGGAGTTTAAATCCCAAGCAGAACAACTGACAGAAAAACTAAAGAACAGGGGTTACCCTAACAAAACTGTCCAAAAGGCACAAAAAAGAGCAAGAAACCAGAATCGGGAAAGTCTACTAGAACCCAAAGTCAACACGACATCTACCATACCACTTACCTGTGTAACAACATATAATTCTATTTCAAACAAAGTCGCTAAAATGATCCAGACCAATTGGAAAATCGTGACTTCAGGCAAACTCCAATGGGAAAAAACACTGTTCTCTTACAAAAGATCACAAAATCTCAGGGACAGTTTGGTATCTACTCGTCCAAATAAACCAACAACAACCCCTAGCACTGTGCTCAGTGCATGGGGCCTGCCTCAAGTCACCGGCCATTTCCCATGTGGTAATTGTAGTATTTGCCATCTGACACAAACCACAAAAACCCTACACCTTGAGCAAGGCAAAATTTGGAGCATCAAAAGACACACGAACTGCAACTCAGCCAACGTGATTTATCTAATCACTTGCCCATGCCAACTGCGATATGTGGGCATGACCAGCAGAAAAATAAAAAACCGAATATGTGAACATCGGAGCAACATCCGCTGTAAACGGAACACCACGAAACTTACAGACCACTACTTAACAATGGGACACACTACCAATGACATGACCTGGGTAGTAATTGAACAACTCAATGCAAACACAAGAAACATACAATCCCAACTGTTCAAAAAGGAACAACGTTGGGTATACAGACTATCTACTCAAACAAAGGGTTTTAATGACAACGTGCCTTGGAACAATATACGGCGCAAATAACTTTCTCTTGGATCCCATACTCAGTGGCACATAGGATACTAACTGCAGCATAAACATACGAGTATCCAATTGTACAATCAGATCAGAATATCCCCAAATCTGAACAGATCCCACAATTGTCGTTGCCCAATAGGTATAATTCAATCACACTGCAATTGCACTTTTTAACTTAAAAGCGCAACCCGACTTTGTAGGGAACTACATCCATGTGCACTCGTTGCCTGAAATGAGCAATGCAATCGGACTTACCCCGACCTTGTAGTAAGTCACAACACCTATGCACATACACTCAAGGTACTAACTCTTCACTTCCACTCTGTAGTACTAGGGATTGACACTATACCACCACGTGTAGCCCGCAATATGCTTGCCCCGTTGTGTAGTTCAACATGATTCTGCACCGACAAATGTAGAACTTAGATTATCTTTAATCATTACTGAGCATCGCAAGTTTTTTGATAAACTTTTTCAATCACCCATCAAAACTTTACTAACACCATTTTGTCTGGAACATACTCGCACAATACGCATACTTCCAGCAATGTTAACACACATACGCGCTAACAAGCATGCGCATCTTTCTGGGTCAGCGCTCTAGATGATTTTGGAAGTACCCGGCCTGATCACACCCATGTGACCATGCGAGCACTTCCTATTAGAGACAGCACAGTAAAACCGCTCACGGCACAACAGCGGGATCCGACTGTCTGAGTAGGTCATACCATCTCTTTTCCCCTGACAAATGTGAATTCATCGCGGGAGCCGCCAAACTGAGAACTTTTAACCTTTAATCTTTTATTAATTTCAAACTGTGCCCATGTCTGTCTCCACACCTCGACAGGGTCAGCATGGGGTACAGCAGAGACCGATCGGATCCATGAGGCATAACACACTCAGAGTTTAAGTGAGACCGCCATTGTCAGTCCTCTATGTTGTCAGTCATAAGTTCGTGTTTTTATGTTAAATGTGATTTCACCTAGCAAGAACTACGCGCTATCACTAGATAATTATTTTCAATTTTAATTGTAACGATTCATGCAATGTGCCAATAAGCGATACCATCTAAGAGGACAATGAGCCCACTTATTTTTGCGCTATAACCACTAGCATCCATTTACCCGTGGACCCCTTTTTTGCAATTTAGAACCTCCGTGGCACATTGGTTTCCACGGAGGCCGTTTGCAGCCCATGACACATTCAGAATGACTTTAAAAGTGGCTATTCACCTAGTTTGTACTTTGATCCATTATCCTTTGATTTATGAACCACTGATAGAGAAAGTTTGGTTTATAGTGTGCATTGTAATTCCCTAATATATGTGTTATCAACATTTTTAGGGTGGACTAAAGGTTCCCCACCTGTGTACACATTGTTTAGGTAATGAGTTAGAGAGTTAAAGGTCTCTTTTTGGTAAAAGGATAAACTCAAACAAACAAAAAAATCTCACCTCTACTTTAGGCAATTTTATAAGCCAGCTAAGTATCTCACAGTAGGTTTAAATCTGTAGGCGGGATTATATACAACAAAGTAGTGTGTTATAAAATAATGAATTCAGGTCACTCATTGAAATTGATTAGGAAATAGTTCTATTTTTGGGTGAGTCTCCAATCAGTTGTGTTCGTGGTGATAAGATTTATTGAGATTCAATAAGTTCTTAGTAGATCAGTTTTTCAAACGAGCTAGCCAACACTTGTATCGCCCTCTACTCCGTGTGCAGGCCTAGGGCCTTTTCAAGACATGAAGTAAGTGTAAATGTCGTCGGGAATTATTTATATTTGAAAAAATAGTATTGGGTAGACAATAGATGCAGTGTTTCTGATAGTAGTTGAAAAAAGAAGTAAAGTGTCCCTTTGGTCAGAGAAGAGGGCAGTAAGGTAGGAGTCCTGTGGATCTGCATCTAACACATGTTAGCTAGCTCGTTTGAAACACTAATCTACTAAGAATGTATTTCATCTCAGAAAATATTCTCACCACGAATACAATTGAAAAAAGAAGTAAAGTGTCCCTTTGGTCAGAGAAGAGGGCAGTAAGGTAGGAGTCCTGTGGATCTGCATCTAACACATGTTAGCTAGCTCGTTTGAAACACTAATCTACTAAGAATGTATTTCATCTCAGAAAATATTCTCACCACGAATACAATTGATTGGAGACTGTCCATAAATTAGAGCTTTATTCTAATCATGTTTTAAACTGTCTACCTGCATTCATTATTTAAATGTTGTCATATGTGGGATTTAGGGTTTGGTCCACCACAGGTTAAAATAGTGTCTAAAAAGTACGAAAGCCATTAAAGGTCCCCCCTGGTCTCTACACCTCTCAGAACATTGATTGTTTTAAAATAAGCACTGTGCCCTTTCCTCGTGGGGGAAAAAGAAATATATCTTTTCCTCAGTTTTATGCAGTCTCTTTTCCCTTCTCTACTGGGTATTTGTTATTGTTACTAGTCATTGGAATAGCTTGCTTCAAACACTGGTATGGTTTTCCAGTGCTTTTGTGCCGCCGATAAACTTGCAGACCAGAGGGTAAGTGCCAGGTCCGAGTTCCTTGAACGCCGTAGAATGTTTGCTTGGTTAAAATACTGAGCAGTTGATCGGTAGCCTCGAAAGGAAAGTGTTTGATGTTGTCGTTAAGGCTCCCATTGTGCCGGAAATAGTGTTCAGTGGTGCTGCACGTAGAAGGAAAAATAGAAATAGCTCTCAGAATGGAAAAAAAAAAAATCATATGTTTGCTCAGTGCCCAATATCCTAGCTGTCCGATTGACTAGTCACAGCACATACACAGATTTTATGGCCAAGATGCACAGGGCCCGATTCACAGAACTAACTTAAGACAAAATCCTAAACTTACTACCATTTTGGTATTCACAGAAGGCACTTACTCATTTTGGTATTCACAGAAGGCACTTACTCATTTCGGTATTCACAGAAGTTAGGAGTCCTAACTTTAGGACTCCTAAATGCCTTCTGTGAATACCGAAAGTCTTAAAATTAGGATTTTTCTCAGTTTAGTAGTAGTATAGTTAGGACTCCTAACTTTAGGACTCCTAAATGCCTTCTGTGAATACCGAAAGTCTTAAAATTAGGATTTTTCTCAATTTAGTAGTCCTAAGTTTAGGACTCCTAACTTTAGGACTCCTAAATGCCTTCTGTGAATACCGAAAGCCTTAAAATTAGGATTTTTCTCAGTTTAGTAGTAGTATAGTTAGGACTCCTAACTTTAGGACTCCTAAATGCCTTCTGTGAATACCGAAAGTCTTAAAATTAGGATTTTTCTCAATTTAGTAGTCCTAAGTTTAGATTTAGGACTACTAAATTGAGAAAAATCCTAATTTTAAGACTTTCGGTATTCACAGAAGGCATTTAGGAGTCCTAAAGTTAGGAGTCCTAACTATACTACTACTAAACTGAGAAAAATCCTAATTTTAAGACTTTCGGTATTCACAGAAGGCATTTAGGGCTCCTAACTTCTGTGAATACCGAAATGAGTAAGTGCCTTCTGTGAATACCAAAATGAGTAAGTGCCTTCTGTGAATACCAAAATGGTAGTAAGTTTAGGATTTTGTCTTAAGTTAGTTCTGTGAATCGGGCCCACAATGTTTTACCTCACTGTAGGAAAGTGCCCCTTTTTAGGTCTCGCTGAGCCAGCGCATGCGCTGCTCTGCGAGACATTTAGTCTGTGGGTTTTCAAAGTGCTGCCACAGGCTTTTGGTGGCCTAAAGCTTGCATGCACGCGCGCGTGCGCGCAGCGCCATCTGTCTTTCCTCCGCTGCTCGCCGCGCTTGATCACGATCACTTTCGCGCTTGATCACGATCACTTTCACGAGCCGCGCGGCCGTGTCAGTTTCACAGCCGCGCAGCCAATGCTTGTTTCCATTCGTCTTGTTTTGCTCTCTACAGGTACACACCCACAACCCTCCCCGTCTCTCTAGCACCACTCGTGCTCAGACACTCTGTTCCCCTCTGTCTATCATCTGTGCACTCAAAAGCACGCTCTCTCTGCCACCCCATATTTAATATCACAGCCATTTGACGGTAAAGTGGGCGGAGGTTGTGGTCCATGTGTGTAGTATCGAAGTGGCGCAGTGCGGTGCTCCTATTGTAACTCGAGTGAGAATGCATGTGGTGCCGACGGTGCACTGCAGCGTGTATTGGTAATAATATATTGTTACAGAGGTAAAACATGCATGCAGAGCTCCGTTATATCACGACGATTTCCCACTATAGCAAAAAGCACTGAGCTGCATTAACTAACTCTAATGTCTCGCTCATCGCCCACCCTCAAACGAATTGGCTGTTTGAGATTTTGAGGAACTCCGGCCGACCGACACATATGTCTGAATATTGTGCAAGTCAGCTCAGACGTTTCTTCATACTACTGTGGCATGCACACTTCTGCTTTCCTCTGGTCGATGTGCCAGGTGCACACCTAGGAAGTGTTTTCCTGTAGGATGTCAAAAACGTGCTGTTGCCTTGTGCAGTATATATTTACAAACAACTTTGCACTGCTCTTATGAATAAGTGAAATCTGACATACTTGCAAGGTGCCAACTTTCTAACAGATAAACTAATGGAATTTTTAAATTCTTTACATCTCAGACTGCCCCACCACCCCCATTCTTTTGGCATGTCCTACATCTTGTAATTAGCATATTCTCACGACTATATTTGTATATCCTCTTCGCTTGTCGACAACTTGGAATCTTGAGCGACAGGGTAATCCACCACTGACAAGCGGCGTAGGAAGGGCTCATATTCTAACTGGTCTTACTTTTAGTATAGATGTGCCTGGGACTGCGACCGGCATTCACTGCTACCTTACTCCTCCGAGAAGTACTGGACCCGACTCGAGGAGCCCACTTGCCAGAAAATCTGTTCAGAAATGCTCTCTTTTCGAGGAATTCTCAGAACGTCCTAGGCAGAAAGAACGCCTAATGAAACAGTGCGTCTGTCCTAAATTCAGTCGCGCACGTCTGTGTTATGGTTTTGTTGTGTTTTAAGATTGACTTGTCCAAGACAGCAGGTGCAGGCGCGCAACATTGACTCTCCAACACAGACAGAGATCAACAAAACACCCATTTACACTCACCAAATGGCGATTACACACACTAACGTATTTTGACGTGTGCGCTTGCAAACACCCACACACACTTTGACTTCTCTCACTTTAAGCACACACACCCTGGTTTGAATTGGTGTGCTTGTATACAAAACTCTAAGGAGAGACGCAAACAGTTCACAGACAAACAAATACGTACATGCTCATCTTTAGTGTTCTGCCTTGTTAATGAGTGGATGCGTATATCTAAGGAGGGAAACACAGACCGCACGAATAAACACGCAAGCACACGTGCAAAATAAAACAACAACAAAAATAAATAAAGACACACACACCAGGATGCACAAACTCGCCCTTATAGTGCACTTAAAAGTGTAGGGGCACACGGATGCACCTACTTATACAATCAAACAGGGTATGTGCACTCGCATCTACCCATCAACAAAAAGCAAATTGCTGCCTAGGATGCAACCAGGCATCGCCTCTGCGTGAAGACCCGCTCTCGTTGACAGAAAACACCACATCATCATTGATGCGAACTATAACAAGCATTGGCATAGCCAATAGGTCTCGCTTTTGGGACCTTATAAGTTATGCATCACAATATCATTTGTGCAACAACATCAACTGTTGCATGGCTAAACACTTATAAGGTCCCAAAGGCGAGACCTATTGGCTATGCCAATGCTTGTTGACATGGTCTCCCCCACTTTTTGCCTGGTATTTGATGTGATTTCGATTGGAAGTGCACTCAGTTCCTGCTAACCAGATCCCTAGTGCCAGATCTCTTTCCCAAAATTGTACAATTATTTCCTCCAATTGTCAATAACTTTAGCACCCTCTATAAGTCCTGAGTAAATGGTAACCTTGGTACCTAGGGCATGAGGTACCAAAGAAGGATATCTCAGAGCTGCAGCACGAATAGTGCCACCCCACGAGACCCTTCACCAAACACATACAAGACTGCCATTGCAGGTTGCGTGATTTGGTGCTGACCAAAGTGAAAACACGACATGACACACATCCCTGTGTGCCATGACCCCTAACACTGCATTTAATATTTGTAAGTCACCCATACAGCAGGCCTTACAGCCCTGTGACAGGGTGCTATATATTACATGTGAGAGCATACCTGCATGAGCAGATATGCTCCTGTGCTGGTCAGTTCCATTACTGTTAGTGCAAATGAACAGGGAATCCATTTTAACCCCTTCGCCGCGGCGCAAATTTCGCCGCTGCGCTTGGGGGGTGCGGGGTGAGCGCGGCGCCGCTATGCTCGTGACGGAACCACTCCGTCATGAGTCACGGGCGAGCTGTGCTCATGACGGAGTGGTTCCGTCACAACTCCGCCCACTCGTTAATTCGCCCGCACAGGCGGGGAATCAGCGACGCGTGGGCGGAGCGGCCGCAGCATGACGGAACCACTCCACTCCAATTCCAGTGTTGGATTTATTAATACATGTGCCCACTGAAAACCTACCAGCCACTGGTGTATGGCCGACTAGTTTCTGCCAGCCTGCCACCAGAGAAGAGTGTCTGACCCCAAATGGTGAGAGCCTTTGCTCTCAGTAGGTCAGAAACAAAGCCTGCTAAGGAAGAGGGTGATAACACCCGCTCCCACACGTCCCACAGGATGACATGCTGATTAGCATTCCAAAGCAAGGGAGTTTCAAAAAAGCTCTCGCCTTTGAAATGAGAGTCTGACTTCCCTCACAGGAGAGGAAGCTGAGCCCCTTTGTCCAGAGCCCTTTGGCAACTGAACAGACTAAAAAATGTGCTGGTCAGGTAGGCGTGCCCACCCCCAGACTAGTCTCACCCCCTAATGTGGCCCAATCTGAGGTGGACATAACTTTTCAAAGTTAGCCGTCCTTGTAGTGGCACACTTAGGGATTGTGGGACCGAGTTATGCTTGAGTAGTGACCCCAAGGATCAGTAGCCCATGGGCTACTAACCTACACTCCTCTGTGGCCTCTAAATTCAGTATTTAGGGTAGCCCCTGGCACCAGAAAAACATATCCTGCCGACCTGAAAGAAGCCAACAGACGTGAAGAGTCTTAAAGAGCAAGAACTGAAGACCCAGCAAATGACTTTGCGCCAACTCTGCTGGCCTGCCTGTTGACTTTGACAATTGTGCCTAAGGATGGCCTATACTGCAGCTTCTGTGTCTCCAAAGCCTGTGAGACCAGCCAGTACTTCACCCAGGAACCAAGAACTTAAGTGAAGTAGCAGACCTGCTACCCTGCTCTCTGCAGGGAACCCAAGAGACCTTAGAGGACTTATAGACTGCCAAAACCCGACACCTAAAGTTACCACTGCACCTGTTGTTCGAAGCCTGAGTGGAAGTGGGTCAACAGTGTCAGCGTGGTCCTCCAGAGACTGAGTCCACTGTAGTTTAACCTCTCATGGACCCCCAGGTGCGCTTGAAGCCTCTGCACACAGGCCCCCTCTTATCACGACTGCTCCTGGTAAGGAAAATCTAACACTTAAAGACCCCTCTGCACCCATCACCGCTGGGCCGTGGAAAAGAGGACCAAAGGTGTCCCTACGTCTCCCAAGCATCGTGAGGCCTGAGCCCCCTTGTTGGGTTCAGCCCGACAGGCTCCTGTCTAAGCCTGCATCCTCTTTATGCAAAGACAGATCTCCGTAGAGTTGCATTGGGCACCCGACACGGTTTTGCACCCCTGCACTCGACCGCCCTAGTGCCACTGGTGGTGGTCTGATTGTGCTGCCTTGAAACCATGCCCACCACTCCACTTAACTACTGGGGATTGGTCCCGTAAGTCGCCGTCCTGTACCGAAATGGCGGACTTTTTGAAAACAAGAGAATTTCTATTATAAAACGTACTTACTTACTTGACCGAAATGGTTCTGGTGCCTACATATATATAAAGGTATGTGTTATTTTTATAAATTGGTGTGGATCTTCATTTTGAGTCGGGTGCATCATTTATTGACTATTGTGTGTATTAGCAGATGTCTTGCACTCCTTCTGGTAAACCCAAGGCTGCTTGACCACACTTCTCCCTAGAAGAGCACTTTGGGAATGCTAGAGCAACACCCCCCCCCCCCCCCACTCCACCGTTCACTTGACTTTACACAATATCTCATTTTGATATATTGAGAGCCAGCTTCCTACACTCACCAATTTAAAGAATGTGCAGTAACAGGAATGTGGAATTCCCATAGCCCAAAGCCCGGGTCATATTGTTTGGGGCCAAGGGCAACAAGTTTCCATTTGTTGCCAATTTACAGTACCATATTATGGATCAGGGGAAAAGGTGTTGCCTGCAGTTAAGGTAATATTTGTGTTAATGCTGTTCAAACTTGTAATTATGGTTCATTAATGCAAAGCCTTTATTATTAGGGTGAGCGCTCTAAGTAAATGTTGTGAGCTCAGAATGCAATACTGACGATGGTTCAAGTATAAAAATGTGTACATACGTCTTCAATGTTTAGCAACAGGAGGCTATGTATAATGGTCCCAGAATGCTCTATAATTAGATGCAAATATTTGCAGAAGCTTGAAAGCAAGCTTGATGATTCTTTGCTCTCAAAATTAAATTTTCGCAAACAAATGCAAAAACATTTCACTAAACTACTGTACAACATTGCGTATCATTTCTCTGCAGCATCATTTCGTAAAATGTGTTGATGTGTGCCAGTATTTTCCAAAAACGTTAATAATGGATTATTAGTGTAACCAGTTTAAAAAAGATTATGGGAAACATAAAAATAAACAAACATTGGTAAAGTCAGTAGGTCTGAAATTGTTGGTCAGCCTTTTGGTTTTGGCATGGTTTTTGTTAACCTTATTGGTGTGGAGCTGCTAGGCCCTCACCATTATAACAAACATTGGCACTGAACAAAACGACTGTGTGTTATTAACCTTAGTTACTGTGGCAGCAGCAAGTATGAATCAGCTGCCAGCCTTCCTCAATGAAGCGGGTAAACCTTTGCTACCCTGGGAGGAATGGGTACAATTATTTGAATCTTACCTCATAGCTATAGGGGGAGAGAGATTAAGTCCTGTTTGTGAACAACACATTTTTTTGCGTAATCTGGGCATTCAGGGTAGAAAATATATGAATCCTTGCCTCAACCTGATAATGCACTGGATGGAGAGGAGGAGAGCGGGTTAGATATTTATAAAATAACTTTTCTAAAGTTAGAAACTCCTTTAGGAGATCAAGTCGATGTCGTTTTAGAAAGACACAAGTTTTTGAGCAGAAACCAGGACAAGCAATAGAGTGTAACAAACTATGTGGTTGTACTTAAAGGCTTATCTAAGTTATCTGATTTCAGAATCTTCAGTGACTTCTTTATAAGAGATCAGTTGGTCAAATGTACCAATAACCCACAAATAAAAGAGAAACTATTATCAAGGAACCCCACATTACGGGAAGTGATAGAAATAGTCAAGTCAATAGAACACACAGCGCAGTGTATCAAAGAAATGGAAATACCAACTGAGATTATTGCAGAGATTCACACAGATGGAGTATGAAAGGAGGTATGCAAGATACAAAAAGATGTCAACACTGGTACGGAGTATAAACATGAACAAGGTAATTTGAAATGTTTCCAATATTGGAGCAGTAACCACCTCGTAAACAATTATAACTGTCAGGCATGCAATGTCACCTGTAGGAAATGTAACAAAAAACGACTTTTTGCCAGCGTTTGCAGAGAGAGGGAAGTTAAAATGATAAATCCGAGAGAGGATGAGAACTATGAGGAGAAAACATGTATTTTTCAGCTATGTGAGGATGGCAGTGAGACAAATCCAGAGTACATGAAATGTATATACTTAGATGGTAATGCTATTTTAATGTGTGCTGATTCTTGCTTGCCATACAAATTGATTAATCACCATGGCTTTAAACAATTGAATGGGTATGAAAACTTTAAACTAGATACACCTGATCTCAATCTATAGGGTACACAAGAGCTCTAATTCTAATAGAAGGTGTGACTAAAGGCCGCAATACATCTAAAGATCATTCTACTTATGGTAAGATTTATGTGACCTGGAAAGGTTCATATTTGTTAGTTTGGCAACATCAAAAAGGATTGGGCATTGTGTTAGACCCTAACAATAAAGAACAAGTACGTCTTGTTGATAGACCCATGGGCAACTACAAAGAATTGTGCAATGAATTCACCAACCTATTTTCAGAAAATGTGGGTCTATTGAATAATTTGCAGCACAAAATTAAACTGAAAAATAATTCAAAACCTGTGGTACATAAATTTCGACCTATTTCACACCTCCCAAAATGCGTTCTAGAACAAGAACTCTCCAGACTGACCAAAATTTTATTTATACAGTCCATTGACTGTTCGTAGTGGTTAGCCCCAGTATTCTTAGCCATGGAAGCTGATGGTAAAGGGTTGCGTCTATGTGTTGATTTACGCAGCCTTAATGAAAACATTTGGGTCGAAAGAGGCACTCTAAAGCTGATTAGTGATATACTGAGCACCATGGGTGAAGGCAACTACTTCAGTGTAATCGACCTTTCAATGTCCTACCATCAGGTAGATCTTCATCCGGATTCCAGACCTTAGCCACATTCACTACGCCAATGGGGGCTTTCATGTTCCTCCGGAGGCCTTTCGGGTTATCATCCAAAACATCATGCAAAAAATCCCGGAAGGGGTTCCGTAACACCTTATGCTTCCAAGATGACCTATTACTATACAAAAAGATATTTAAGAACATGACCAAATTCTAAAGGAAGTCTTTAAGAGATTGATGGATGCTGGCCTGACCTTATAGAGAGAGAAATTATAATTGGGCGTCGCCTCCATCGATTACTTCAGTCATGCTAGATCGAAGGAAGGATGTGATAAAACAGCAGCGTAAACAATATATATAATATTGAGACATGCCCAATCCAAGATAGCCTTAAAACATTGTGAGAATTGAGTTCACGTTGTCTTCCAGTTTCACTCCTCAAATTGCCGTGCTGCTGCTGCTCGCGCTGGAAAGCCCAACATGCGTGCAGCAGCCTCCAGAAACGGGCCTTGGCCCACGCGTAACTGACGCGCAGAACCCTTGCCACCCGCAGTCAGAAATTCTCCGAAGGCACGCACTCAGCAGCACAAAGCACAATGTAGGTTCGCCTTATGTGCACACCCTTAATGTGCTGGCTATGGCAATGGCTAAACACTACCTGCAATGCGGAAACAAACCGCCGAAGCAGGGGCCCAATTAACGAATGAGATTGTGGTAATCCTTATCATACAGTGATTGAGATCCAAAGCTTACAACCTCAGTATGCCCCGCAACTGGCCCGAATTACAAACTTAAAACAAAGTCTTATTCTTAAATAACACCTCAGAACTGTCTGTTTCCGTTAATTGGAAACCCTCAATTCAAAGCAACAACCAAAAAAACAGACTAATAAAATAATTAAATAACACTCACAAATATTATATTATATCAGGGGCGGCTCCTCCATTAGGGGGGAGGAGCGTTACCCTACTGCTTTCTCACAGCATGAGAAGCAGAAACATAAAATGGTATTTTAAATACCGTTTTAGGTTTCTGCTTCTCGGCCTGTGAGAAAGCAGATCGTTATGCCTGGTTGGGGGTGGGCGGGGCGGGGAGGAGAGGAGTGGCTTGCCCAATGCTGTGGGCCCTGACTGTTTGGTCAGCCTAGGGCCGACCAAACCAGCCATGCGCACTCTGCATTTACTCTATGTAGGCTGCCTGCAGCCTACATGGAGAATACGGCCTCCCTACAGGTGCCCGGCTGGGAGCCGTCGACACCAATCACAACGCTACCATTGCAGCGTTGTAATTGGCTTAGGGGAGGGAGGATGCCTGCTTCCTTTATCTGCGAGCCGCGACTGTATTATGTTATTTCATATTTAGAACATTATATGATACAATTAATATGCTACTTATCTGAGTGAGGAGCAACATTTAATAGAGCAATAGTATTCTGTGAAGGTACTCTTTTTATGGGAATGAAGGTTATAGTTCTGGATTGTTCATGTTTTATGATGAAATGTGTTCTTCAAAGTGCTGCATGGAGTATCATTAAAGGATAAATGCATAATACTAGCCTCCGGTCTTGTTATGAAATTCATTGTTCAATGGCCATTTCCACACACGTTTACTAGCTGATCTGAGCAGGTTGTAAATGTATGCGGGAGCTGGTGCGTGGGTTAGTGGAATGGTATGGGGTAGGCAAAGTAGGGGAGGGAAGGGATGTGTTTTTGTAGCACGGGGAAACATTGCATGCTTTCCCCTGGTAAATGAGACTTGACTGCTGCAGCAGCACAAACCTTTCATGATTTCTCCAGCCGAGTTCAGCAACCTAAAAATCTAGTTAGATTATTTTACACCCAGAAAGAAACGGGTGTGGAGGAACCTAACAACTAGCAATTGAGTAGACCGAAATAAACGCATGGAAACATACGTCAATTTTGTTCTTTCTGACTCGTGATAGGATTGTAGGTGTGAATTTTACACCCCAAAGAAATCTCCCCCCAAAAAGAACAGTCTACAACTTTGGTGTATGCCATTTGTGTTTCAGTTGTTACAGAAAATGATTCAGTTAAAAGGGCTGGTGTTTTGCTTGTGTGTCATTGGTAATCCGTGCAAATAGTAGCACATTTTTGCAAGAGGTACAAAATAAACCTTTTCTGATACTGAAACACTGGGAGGGCAGAATTGGACATGGGTAAAGGAAGAGCTAAAATAAAACGGGCACCAGGGCATGCAAAGTAACTGTCAAAAGTGCCCAATAGAGTGGAGCAGGACCCGCATGGGATTGTGGTAAGAAGAGGTGATCCAGTTCTGGCCTATTTGAAAACATGAAATCAAGGAGGTTGTTAGAAAAAATTAAATAGATTGATGCTTTGCCACATAGATGTATTTTAAATTGAGACGTTCTGCTTTTAAAGTGCCAAAAGGGACAGAAAAGCAGGTTTTGAAAGTTATTTTGAGGAAGCCAGGGAGCAGTATTAAAATCTGTTTAACAATCCTACAAGGGTTGTGGGTAACCCAACTGTGTTTATATTATTGCACGAAGACAGCGATAACTTGAAAATCCTGGAAGTGTAAGTACGGCATTCGACCATAAACCAATTTTCCTCAAATAAATTGTATTCCTGAGACATTCAGTAGACGGGTGCAATTTTTAGGTCTCGCCTGATCCAGCGCATGCGCTGCTCTGGCCGAGACATTTTGTATGCGGGTTTTCCAAGTGCTGCCTGTGGCCTAAAGCTTGCCGCCATATGTCTTACTCCGCCGTGCTTGATCGCGTCCGCGATCACTTTCACTTTTGCGGGCCGCGCGCCAATGCTTGTTTTATTTTTTTATACGTGCGGCCGCTTGTATATAATGATCGCCCGCTTTTATGTTTCTTCTTTCTAGAATTTGCGAACCCCGCATAACTTTTCTCGGGTGCCGCGCATATTAGGAAAATATCTATATAACAAGCATTTACAATGCAATGGTCTCGGCATTGGTAAAGTTAGAGCTATTGGCATTGCTCATGACATTATTTTTGTTTATGTTTTTGTTTTTAAAACATTTAAAGAAACGGCATTGTCATGAGCAATGCCAATAGCTCTAACTTTAACAATGCCGAGACCGTTGCATTGTAAATGCTTGTTGTGCCCTGGCACAGGGGACCGTTTCTTTCTGGGCTGCAGTGACAGCACATCGACGTGAGCTGCTCACTTCTTACTAGAGGAGAAGTTACGGCAGGACGTCATGCCAGGTGAGGTCCTAGGGGAGGGAAATCCTTTAAAGAGTCATTTTCTCTCTGGATTTTTCCCTTCTCTTTTTGAAACTCAGGAGCAGCAGCGTTGCCGTGGTGTCACCAGAGCTTTAAGTGGAAGCTTTTTCAATATTCTATACAAGCCATGCTACTTATTTATCTCATGCAACTAACAAAAGCCAATAGTCCTGCCTTGTTGTAGGTATGATGCTACGTGTTGTTTCATATCTGGATGCAACGACAGAAACAGCAAAATACAAGTTGGGGGGCACACTATGCGAAACACAGACTTTTAGCTTGTGTTTTAAGCCACGCCCTTAATTACATTAGCCACACCCCTTTGAGAGACCCCTCCCCCTTTTTCATCCCACGTAAAGCCCCGAGTATACCTGTGAGTGCGAGCTGAGAGTTCCCTGTAGGAAAGGAGAACGTTAATGAGCGTGAGCATATCCTGTAGGTCCGGAGTACTTTAAAGAGTGTGAGCATATCCTGTAGGAAAGGACAAACTGCATGTGCTGCCGCTGCGTACAGGATACGGAGCGTGGGCCGTAAATATGTTGTGGGAGAAACCACAACGAGCTGACATGGGAAACATCACTTTGTTAAATCTGCGCATATAAACAGCGCGAGGACGTTATAAACAAAGAGGGGAGAATGTGGCGTAACGGCCAGAGCTACCACAGTTGGAACCGGATTCGATGCTCTGCAACATCCTGCGTTTTTGGGCAGATCACTTCATCTACCTTTGCCTACCAATAAAACAACTTGCCCTTGTGTAATCTAACTGTTGCTAATTTAAAGCGCTTCAATAACTTTAGGTCGAGTTCGCGCTATAAAAAGAGCAAGCATAAATAAACACAGACAATCAGCAACACACTCACACGCTTGTAAACCTGGCACACGCTTTGAGTGAAAGGACACACCCAGGGCTCTGTGCCACGCCCACAGGCGTGTGACTGATTTGTCAAACACACAAGAACTGAAGTGACACGCCCCCAGCCGAGAAAACACAAGCACACCTACGCCTCACAATATACAAGATTCAGAACTCAGAGGCGCCTACAGGGCTGCAGACAGAAATCACACCCGGGATCTCCGACACCCCAACAGGATAGGCCCATGCAGATCTACAGGGGGCGCCCACAAACAGACACGGATGCTTAGAGAGGCGCACACAGACCGCTCGCTGCCAGAGAGGTGTGACGCGCCCACCTATGTGTGTGTACAAGCGAATGCACAATCTAAGCAAGAACAGCCATGCACAATACCAGCTGCTCTAATGGGGTCATTCGAGGACAGGCGCAGGGTGAGCAGGCGCCACGGACCCGCCGCTCACGGATGACCCAGATCCAACGGTATTATTGGTTGTATGTGCCCGCCCCCTCTTTGGAGACCTGGCTCACCAGCCCAGCCGGGTCTAGAAGGTTCTCGGCAATATTTGTATTTCCCGCCCACCTGTCGCGCTGCCCCTGGCACCCTCGGATCTCCGCCCTTTCCAGAAAGCTCGAGTTGTTGCATGTCAACAATAAACACACGGTTCAGGGCTGCCAGCCCGACCAACGCTTCGCCCCTGGACAACTTCACATCTATATGTATGCATCAACAGGCCACAGCGTGGCGTCGTTGCACGAGCCCTCACTGAAGCGGACCCTCGGCGCGGGGAGCAGATTCTGCGTCACTGCGTGTGGCCCGCAGTGCCGCACTTTTATCCACCTCGGAAGGATGAAAGGCTGCGCTGCGACTGGAATCTATGTCCACAAGCTCGACGAGTGGGCACCCTACTGCACTAAGACACCAGGCTGACGTGAGCAGACATAGGCACCCAGAACCTTCTTAAAATGCATGTATTTATTATAAGAAGGAAGGCAACCATTCTTTAAGCCCTTAAAATGTCAGCGAATTAATATAGTACAATACGCCAGAGCCGTTGAAAATATCGCAGGGCTGGGGCAGAGTCAGTGTAATGGGCAGGTCCCAGTTTCCTATGTTAGTGTGGTAGCTCAGCGGGTTAACGCGGCTCCTTCTCGTAACTGCATAAGGTCGCATGTTCACACCCTGTTTTAGATTGGTCTTACTACTGCAGTACACGAGGGACTATACTAGTTAGCCCCCGCATTAGAAAAATGTTACCGCAAACCGAGTATCCTACCAACATTTAAAGGTAGCGTCGTCCAATGACTGCAGCTTCAAAGAGCCTAGAAACGATGTTATTTAAAGTGTTTGGCCATATAGCATCCCGTACACACAGATAGCACAGTGAGCTGCACACATTTCATGAGATCAGTGAGTTGCTGAAGAACTCTGAACTTGCTGCACCGGACTGGGAATAAATAACCCGCAAACAGGTAAATAAATCCAGCCACAGCAGTTCACTGTGCCTAACACCCCAGACAATGAATACTCCGATGCAGAGCTATGCGGGGCCGGGGTATAAACTCTCATTAGCTATCTCGGTTGGTTAATGCCCTTGCCACGGCTGCCTGCCTCTACGCAGCGACAGGTTCTGCGGTACTTTGCGCTCTTATTCCCCACAAGTCACTTACCTCGGAGAGGCCGGTCTCCAGCGGGAGGTGCACGCTGGGGGTCCGGGCATAGGGGAAGACGCTGCCCGAAAAGCCAGGGAGGAGGTCGGTGTCAAAGAGCCCCTCGCCGAAGCGCTGGTCGAAAAGGCGGCTGGGAAAGAGGGGGCCCGGGAACCAGGGGCGCCTCATCCAGGGGTGGCTGATGGTGATGTCCATGGCGTCTGGTGCGAGGGTCACGGAGGTATTCCGGTATCAGAGCGGGAGCTTCTCTAGCGCTGCCTGCAGTCCTTGTCCGCCAGGCGCCTCCGCTCTTCCTTATATACCCGCGCCGCGGCGCCCTGGAAGGAGCCAGAAGTTTACAGAAGAGGACCGATGCCAGCGGAGGGCAGATCATTCCAGGCGTGGAGCCCCGGGCTAATCCGTCACCAGGGAGAAGAGGTGGGCGGGGACAGGAGGGCCACCAGGAGAGGGGGGAAGAGAAGCAGCGACAGAGGGAACGAGGGAGAAGCAGCGAGAGAAGGGAAAGAGGGAGAAGCAGCGAGAGAGGGAACGAGGAGATCAGGTGAGGGAGCAACGCCGGGACACCACCGCCTTTCTCCGAGGCACAGCAGAAAATGCCTCGGAGAAAGGGAGTGTCCTTTTCGGATTGGGGGGCGTGTTTTGCTGTTGTCTCCTCCCTGAGACTTCTCGCAAAAAACACGCCCCCCGATCCGAAAAGGACGGGGCTTCAACGGAGTGACTGGACCTCTTCTCCAGTGGCTGGCCAGCATTTAAGAGGCCAGCCAATGGAGAACAGGAGAGAAGAGGGGCGGGTGCAAGCCCCTCTTCTCAAAGTCACTCAAACTCATTAAATCTCGGAGCGAGACTGCGCAAGCGCAGCCTTTCGCAGCCGAGACCTAAAAAGCTACTGCCCCATTCACTCTTTCTTTACTTTCAAAGTCCAAGCTGATACAGGAATAACAAACAGCTTCAACTACCAGCAGTAAAACGGGCAAAAAAACATGCATATACGACTCATAACAGAACGTCTAGCTCTCTCTTCTGCACACAGCAGATGAAGCGCCACCGGGAAGTGCCTCTCCTGTAACAAAGCGAGTAAACTAGAGGTTTTTCAAGCTCCTTTTTAGGTCTCGGCTAGCGAAGGCTGCGCTTGCGCAGTCTCGCTCGCGAGATTTAATGACTTGGAGAAGAGGGGCTTGAACCCGCCTCTGTTCTCTCCTCTTCTCCATTGGCTGGCCTCTTGAATACTGGTCAGCCATTGGAGAAGAGGTTTGTCTCTCCAAACAAGCCCCGTCCTTTTCGGATTCGAGGGCGTGTTTTTTCGATTGTTTCTCTTTTTTAAAACGCCCATAAGACAGCGAGTCTACGGCATGTCTTGCTCACGCTGCCTACACGCGCCAGTCGGCTCTCTGATTGGTTGGCAACTACCAAATAAGCACTGTGATTGGTGGACCTTGTCAACCAATCCGAGAGCCTACTGGCCCCTTGTGCAGGCAGCATGAGCAAGACACGCTGTAGACTCGCGTGGTGCCCACCCCGCTGGTTCGTGCCCCCCTGCGTGAGGCTGACGCCAAGAACACCTGGGATTAGCTGAGTCGCTGCGATGCCCGCGGCAACCGGGAACGAAGGCAGAGTCCGCCTGTGTGGACGTGTAATGTACCGTCAGGCTGCTTACGTATATTATTATTTGCTACGTACATGTGCTAATGACTGTCTGGGAAAAATCTTCTTATTATTATTATTATTTTTCAGTTTATCGGTGTCGTGTTATGAATACTGTTGCTTCGCTTCTCTGCCCTTCCAGTAATGCCCGCGTCCCTTCCTTCCTTACACATGCCGCGCAGACGGCGTTTCTCGCCTCCCTCTCGCGGCCTGCACTCCCCTCGGTTCCCCCAGCCTCGCTCACTCCAGTTTTGCGTCACTCGCTGTAGGAACAGGAGTGTCACCTCCGGGGCTGGAGAGCGGACCCTGTTTCCCAGTCACTGTCGAGGCCGCGGTTCGGAGCTGCGCACTTCGGCGCAGACGACCCCTCCCTGAGGGGGAAATGGCGCAGAATAACGGGGAGCGTGCACCGTCCGCGAGACAGCCAAAAGTCAGAGAAGGCGGGGAGCTCAAATGTGTGTAGCCGGGGAATACAGCCCCAAGAGCACCTGCTGCTCACAGCACTTCAAAGCTCCACTCGAGTCGACCTGCTGCTCACAGCACTTCGAAGCTCCACTCGAGTCGTAGTAAGAGCTGTGGAAACAGATTGTTTGTCACCACCAACCTTATTAATGAATATTAATAATATTATTATTATCTCCAGAAACCCATCTGTCCCGCTTGAAGTCATCTGTGGCTGCTTTAAATGTGCCGCGCGGACTCCGGACTGCTATTCTTGACCCCCGGATCCTGTGGCTGAAACCACGGCCCCGCAGGGCGCAGGCACGGGCAGGATGCAAGTGGTTCATCTGTCACTTCAGCTCCGAGAGGTGATGCAGAAAAGACAGCTGAAGAGTGGGCGCTTATAAGGCCCGATGTTTACATTGTCCTAAAGCGTGGGGTTCGCCCGTTTCTGAGCTATACCTATCGTGACGGATAAGGTAACTCAGGCACTGAGAAATCAGTCCAGGATCACACAATGTGCAAGTGTACAGTTCTCAATTAGAACATAGCCCGCCTGTTCATTGCGCAATGTGTGACAGGTTTGAAAGGTGTGCACTGATTGGCCCGGTACAGGCGGTAAATGAAAAATAAGCCATTACCTGAATTTAAGAAATTGGATCACCCTCACCACGGTGCAGATTCCGTGTGCAAACATATTAGGGCATATATTTGCGCAGTATGCTTTGTGCTCGATTTAGCCATGTGCGTGCAAAAATAGGATTGTGCGAATGCTTTAAGCTCATTTTGCTTCCCTTGTACATTTTTTATATTTAAGCGGACAGCTTCCAAGCAAGTGCCGGCGGTACACCGGAGCAAACACAGTTTCCATTCAGCTCTTGAGTGTCACTAGTGCAAACAGGGACACAATCACGTCCCACTGACCCCAGAAGGGTTCTTCCCAGGATGCATTTCTCATGGAGATGGGGTTATTCTTATCCTACTCCAAATAATGGCGGGTATTCCTCGGAAACGGAGGCATTACGGCTCTCTATATTCGGGACTGACTGACTTCTGAATGTCAGTGTTGCTAGACAGCCAGATGCTCTGCTCCCAGTGCAGCGGTGGATGCTGAGGCCCCTCTCTCTCGCATCCCGGCCAGGGAAGCACAGCTCTCATTGTTCATCAGAACTTCCCAATAGCCGGCTCCGTTTTATTGCCTTGCACTGTTGCCATTCAACAACAATTGACTCTATTTTATATTGTGTTGACAGTCGCAGGAGTTCACAGGACGGGGTGGGTTCGAGCTGCACATTTGAAGGTTGTTTCTAGCTCGATAACCCTGTCTAGATCCGATCCCGAGACAATCAGTGCCTCGAGGAAGAGCTTTCTTGACCCTGAACTGGAAGCAATCTCTGCACAGGCTGTCTTAAGTATCTACTGGCAGTCATTTATTCTGTATAGCCTTATCAACGTCCTACTTCCTGCCTGAAACACCTGCCCCCTTCCTAATCTATTTATAGAATTATTAATTTTATATATAGCGCCCCGAGGCATCCATGCGCTGCACGGGTCACACAGACACCTGGTAACAGTACTGCAGTACACAGAAGCGATAGATACGTTTATAACACTGCACCTCCGGGGAGTGGCCTTCGAGTCAGAGGGTACGTGGATGTGTTACTGAAAAGCCGTTTTTTTCTGTTTTCCTGAACACCAGCAGAGTGGGGGCAGTTGTAGTTCCTCGCAGAGGGAGTTCCGGAAGCAAGCAGTGGCACCACAGAAAGTGTGTGGGTTGCTCTGTGTGTGGGTGCAGATGCAATAGGTCTCGCATTTGAGAGAGATTAAGCTATTGACATTGTAAAAAACAAAAAGAATGTCGTGAGCAATGCCAATAGCTCTAACTTTAACAATGCCGAGACCATTGCATTGTAAATGCTTGTTCATGTATGAATGGTTTTCTATAAAATGAAAGCTGTCCAAGGTGCTGCGCTTTGCAAGCGTCGCAGTGCCAATATATATATTTTCTTTCCCTGCATCAGCTGATCATGCTGTTCACAAAAAAATCTTTCAAGACAGTGAATTGTCCCGTTCATCGGCTGAACTGTACAATACTTTCTGGGCACTGTAAGTGTTTTGGAGCATCAACCTGACTCGTGTCAGCACTTGACGAGCGATCAGCTGTTCTCTCTACTTCCGCTTGCATCTTGCGTGTTGTGCTGCACTAGGGGAACTTTGCTGGGTTTCGCGCGATCAGTTTCACTCTCACGGCCGCGCGGCTGTGTCACTTTCACAGCCGCGCGGCCAATGCTTGTTTGGGGTGGGAACTAGGTGAGCTAATGCAGTGCCTGGAAGAAAGCCCCACCTTCTAACGACTCATCCCCATTAAGGCCAACCCACTAGTTGTCTTACACTGAAACATTTTTGAAAGTTGGCAGGTCTGTTGTGAGCTGTGGCTTTTTAAGTGCTTACAATAGTGGGAGAGGACGTTGATATCCACTTTCAGTTTTACACGGGGGTGAGTTGATGAGGTGTGATTAAATGATGCAATGAGATATGTACCAGCCACACCAGTGACTCAGCCCTACAGTGCACCATTGTACACGTGCCCTACAGTGCATTTTACAGTGCGCATTTCTGAGCTCAAAATGCAAATTGCAATTTTGTTGTGAATTTTACACATGTTTAGATTGTGTGTGTGTGTGACTCGATATTTGCACGGAATTCTCCGCCGCTATCCACACTGGGAGAGCGTACACAGAACTCTCCTTTGTGACTGACCGTTGGCAGTTATTTTGGCCATCCTTGCGGGAATATGTTTCTTTTCTGTTCCCCTATTACAGGCATTGGATTAGTCAACTGCTTCAGTAGACAGAATGCAAGCTAATTGCTAACAGATGCACTGCAACTGTGATCGCAATCTGTTTCATATTTAGCGTAACAAATTATGCAAACTACACCAAATAAGAACCATTTAAAATACCAGTGGCCATTTTGTAGAAGCATTTGGAGAGAAATGTTTAGTTTGCAGTTTCCCGTCTGACACAAACGAGAAGGCGCTGAATGAAAAGTAATCAGCAGAGCAAATAAAGATGGTCATTTCTGAAGCCAACCAGAAACGGAAATAAAGGTGTTTACTTTTTTCCTGTCAGTAAGTGGTCCCAACACTGTTATCTGATGCTTCTGGTTGGAATGGTATCTTCCGAAAGCACGTCACAATCTTGTTAGGCCTTTTCTTTCTCAGGGAATGCTGCTCTGTATGTGACAAGATCACTAACGAACAGTGGGCATTATTTTCATACATGCAAGCAATACAAATGCAAAGGAGCCATTTGTATATCATGAATTTGAGCTGTTTCCTGCACTACAGTCTGTGGTGCAGATACGGAAACATATAACTTGCCGAAGGTGCATTTGCTCGCATGGACTGCCATTTGACAACATTGAACATTTCAGTTAGTTGTGTTGTCGCAAACATCAGAGTTTTCGCACAGTTCAGTGTAATTTCACCCAAAATACAAATGAATAAAATGGAAGAGCATGCAAACAAAATATTACAAATAATAGCATGGAGTACCATGGCATGGCATAACATAGCATGGCACAAGAAGTATTACATACCATAGCATGGGATAACGCATCATAGGATGGCTAGTGGAATATTAAATGGTACAGTATGGAATAATTTAACATGGCCAAACACAAAATGACCTAAATGGACACAGCACAGCAAGAAAAATATTACATAGGATAACATATAATAATATAGCATTTCATAACACAGCATGGCAAGCAAAATATTGAATAGTATAGCATGGAATAACACAACAGCACGGCAAGTAAAATATTACATAATACAGCATAGAATAATATGTTCTAAAATACCATAGCATAGCAAGCAAAATAGTATTAGCATATAGCATTACATGAAATAACATAACAAAACAAGATGATTCTCTGTGATATAAAATGACATTTCCCTGGCAAGGAGCTGCAGGGAAGATACGTGCTTTAAAAAGGTATTCCTGTACCAATGGTTAATCCTCTCTTTTGTCGTAAACATTGTTCCGATGTTTAAGTTTAAGCTTTATAAATGCATTTAATAATGTGATATGTTTATGTTGCTCTTTTGCCACAGCTCAGTTCTAGCATCTCCTCGTCTTGTGTAGCAAGAGCGGTACATATGCCAGTATATCGATTCATCCTCTAAGTATTGGAAAATTGCATCATTTTTGTACCACATTGGCCCACGGCTTTTGAAACAAGCCTGAAAAGTTCTCAGTGATGAAAGTATCCAGTGTCACTTACTCATTTACCAATCGGGACCGATTATTAACAATTCTACAGTTAGGTCAGAACCATAAAAAAACAATATTGTTAATTTAATTAACACGATTTAGTCAAAAGACCTCAAGTTAAAACATCATGCAATACAATCCATCATTTATGTATATTTTTACCGTCAGCCTTTGAAAAATCTTATCACACTTAATCACCAAAACCAATACCAGATTAAAAGCATTAAAATGAATTTACCGTTTAAAATGTACAGGATTCATCACACAACAAGGGCAAAGTCAAACCGTAGCATCAGCAGACCTGCATCGTGATAGCTTTGTTAATGCCAATACACGAAGAAAAGTGCCTAGTGCTTGACATGAGTTCCCGGTCCTCATATAGAGGGGCAGGAATCATACATAATGGGCTTATACTATGCCAAATACTCAAAAGGTGCCAAGTGCTTAAATTGAATTGCAAATCATCATCCCAAGAACACAAGAAGCACATGCATTGGCATAGCCAATAGGTCTCCCTTTTGGGACCTTATAAGTATTTAGTTATGCAGCACAATATCCTTGGTGCAACAACATCAACTGTTGCATGGCTAAACACTTATAAGGTACAAGGTTTAGCCATGCAACAGCTGAGGTTGTTGCACCAAGGATATTGTGCTGCAAAACTAAATACTTATAAGGTCCCAAAAGCGAGACCTATTGGCTATGCCAATGCTTGTTTTTTTTAGGTCGAGCCTAGCGACAGCGCGCATACACTGCTTTCTCTGCGAGGCATGCCTCAGTAGGGTATGATGTGGAAGCCTCATCCACACTCCGCCCATATTAGTCATTGGCTTTGTGTCATTGTCCTTCTTAAATGCTGGCTTCTGATTGGTAAATAGGCTTGTTAGTCCCACCTTGGTACTGCCTTGTCTCCATTTGTTCTCCCTATAAGGACTGGATCTGGTGCATTATCTAGTAAGTGAGCGCTATTTTTTTTTTAGGACACTGATGGAGCAGCGCGTGCACACAGCTGCCGTTTGTTCATCACCTCGGGTGCCTCTTCCCCCCCCCCCCTCCCCCATGACTGCACTCGTAGGACACAACGTGTTCCACACGAGTGCTTTAAGCGTCCAGGTGCGGGGCAAAGTCACACTTTTCAACCTACGTGCATACCCGATTTCATTCATTTTAAGTGGAAAACATCACACCTTTAATGTGCCTTTTTAAAAACACCCGTGCAGCGCTTGCTGCTGGTTAGTTTCCTCAGGTCCCCCCCTCCCAATATGTCTCACATAGAGGAGCAACCTAGCCTGCTGGCATAGGACTTGCATGTGGGAGGTGGAGGGGTCTGCTTTGGAGAGTCTTAATGCGCGCCCATCGCACGCCATGGCTGACTAATTATTACTAGTATGCACCCGAGAATACGAGGG
Organism: Triturus cristatus; assembly: GCF_964204655.1. Classification (NCBI taxonomy): domain Eukaryota; kingdom Metazoa; phylum Chordata; class Amphibia; order Caudata; family Salamandridae; genus Triturus; species Triturus cristatus. The sequence continues at coordinate 584,035,283 of NC_140591.1, read as the reverse complement.
GGCGGCAGCTGTGAGCAAGCGCTGCTCGAGCACTGTTGAAAGGCACGTCAAAGGTGTGATGATCCCATGGGGTGGAAACAGCCGCTCATGCACGGACCCTGCTGTGATAAAAGGATTACTCCTTGTTTTAGGGATTCCGTTGTTTGAGGGAAAGGAAGGGGGTGAGGAGGGTAGTGGCAGGATCCGGTCAGCGTGGCAGCATGGACACCTGTAAGTTGCACGGAATGACCTGTAATGTAGCTCGTGCTCATGTAAAGCCGTTGCTTCTGATGATCTCTCTTGAAAGATCTGTGGATTTTTTTTGTGAGCGGACCACTGAATCCTTTCTGCTTATTCCGCACTCATATATTCCCTATAGCATCTGTTTTATTATGTTTTAGGGCTATAGGAATACCCAGGCTTCACCAGCCAATTTACTGTTTTAATTGTTCATTGCTTTGATTGGTATTTCCCTGAACGCATAGCTGCATCTCTCAGAAAACCTCTTTCTATGCTTTTACTAGATTCTTCTCCATGGTGTGCTTTACTGTGACTTGCTGCTCTTCCCCTCATCTCAGCTTGGAAAGCCCCGGATAGATTCAGGGTCCAGCATACCACCGCTTGTTTTCCTTGATTCTGGAGTACTCGACCTAAACAAGATTAGTGTTTGAACATGATTATTGGACATTTGAGTAACAGAAGCTCACATAGGCCATAAATAAGTCTTACCCACACTTCTAAAACAACAAGCATTGGCATAGCCAATAGGTCTCGCCTTTGGGACCTTATAAGTGTTTAGCCATGCAACAGTTGCATAACTAAATACTTATAAGGTCCCAAAAGCGAGACCTATTGGCTATGCAAAGCGGCCCTGCGGCCGCGAAAGTGATCACGATCACACATCAAAGCGGCCGCTAAAGTGAAAGTAATCGCGTTAAAGCGCGGCGCGCGCGCCCGCGCACATGCACTGTAGCTCTAGGCTGGCCTGGTAGCACTTTTTGGAGCCCTCTCAATAAGTCTCGCCAGACCAGCGCATGCGCTGGGTCAGGCGAGACCTAAAAATCCAAGTACGCTACTGTATAGCCAAACAAACAAAACAATAATGTAATTCTTCTTTACAAACGTATCCAAGTACGAAATGCTAGTTAATCACCCCTTTATGTTTTATTTGTTGACATGAAGGTGCAGGCATCCTAATATTTGCATGTCTTTGGATTACTCCGAGCATTTTAATTTGAAACAGTTTCTTCATACAAATAATATTTTGCCATGTAGAATCTAATCCGTTAAAAGGGCAGAGGACAAGGGTTAAGTACAGAAATGCATCCTTGAAATGACATGTCCCTGTGAGACTTCCCTGTTGGATTTACAGATTCATTTAATAGGAAAAATCATTGAGCTATTTTGGGTTTGGATTGTCCGTTACTCATTCTTAATCTAGGTTGGAGCACTCTAAAGCATAGACCACATACTGACAGGGTTTGCAGAGAGTAGCATGTTTTGCCCACCGCTGCCATACATAAAAACACAATGTCTTCCTTGTTACTTTAGAGACTTTTTCAGTATGATGTTTGCAGAAAATAGTGAGACTTTTTGAAAATATGCCTGTTTCCGTTTGCTGCTTTTACTTCTGTCAGCCGTAGCTGTCAACGTCCTTAGCATTGCTCAAGGGGATGTTTTTGCTTATACCTTAGGTAGCATCATTTTGTTTTTTCACAAAATAATTTTATTGTTGACAGCCAAGACCGAGTTAATGCCTCAACGGGCATCGGCAATATGTATACAGGGTGACATACTGATATCAACATTTTCAATGATACTATAATGTCATTCATATAAATAATACGTTGTGAAGTAACTCTCTAGAAAAACAAATAACAGTGCCCCACAATATCTACCTGGAAAGTAGAAACGTCTCATAGATAGGGAGAGTTCTAGTCACCCATAACCATATTCAGTATGCATGCAATGTAAATTCCAGTCCAGTCATATCAGTTGTTCTTCAATAGTAGAAGGGGGAGAAGGAGGTTCCAGATATATACCTCTATAGTCTGCCCACCGTTTCCAAATTTTACAATGCTTCTGAGGGCATCCTCTCGCTTTAAAGACCGGGATTTCTAGACCCATACAAAAGTCCAAGCCTTTCTTCCAAACCCCAATCAGCAGCGGGGATTCATCTTTCCAGGCCCAGGCGATGTCTCTTTTAGCCAACGTGAGGCCAAGGAACAATAGGTGACGCTTGTACCTATCACCACCCAAACCCTCCGTAATGTGCAGCATGGCTATCATTTTATACAATCTAGTCACATTAATTTATTATTTAGAGTGTTGACACAACAGGGTCCTGAAAAAATGTGGCTGGCTGCATAACAGCAAAACGCATTGGTGTGGTGCCTGAATTATATCTCCATGTGCATGTCAGCATTATCTAGAGAGAAGTAAGATGTGTCACATTTTCACGTCCTTGCCTCACAGAGCCAAATGCAGACTCATCCTGCTGTGATCACAGCATTCATTTAAATATTTTCAGATATCATCACAGATTATCTACAGTGTATCACCATTTACACCACTGCAGCACCAAGGCCACACCTGCACAAAAGGCTTAGGGCATAATTTAGAGGAGGATTACCAAGGGACATACGCCACTAAAAGGCGAATATCCAGCCCCCCACCCAGTCTGCTTTCGACCCAACCGATTTTGAGAGCAGTGGAAGACTATGTCCCCAGTGGTGCAGCCCCAAATGGCCCCACCATTGAGAAAACAAGTTGAAACCAGTTAAATTGGTGTCATATGGGCCATCAAATGAATCTGCATTCTTGTGCGCTACACAGTGCGGCAGTTGCTTCTCTAGTCCCCGTAGTAATTCCTCATTCTAAGGCCTCTAGGCAGTGCTGCTAGCTGCTTCTCTTCTCTCATCAGTAATTCCCCATTCTAAGTCCTCTAGGCAATGCTGCAGCTGCATCTTTGGCCCTGTCACTAATTTATCATTCTAAGTCCTCTAGTCAGTGCTGAAACTGTGTCTCTGTTCATACATCCGCTACCCTTCAAACTAAAACACATAGGTAAGACATTCTCATTTACAACGTCAATAGCTCTAACTCTGACAAATGCGAGAGCTATTGCATTGCATATGTTTGTTAATAAAGTTTCTGCGATGGCTTACACTGTACTGCTTTTATTCTAGATGGATATTCTTGAGGATCCTCTTATTCAGAATGTGATTGTCCTGCAAACTGTACTCCAGGAAGTGAGGAAGCGAAGTGCACCAGTGTACAAGAGGATTAAAGATTTAATTAATAATCCAGACAAACATTTCTATACGTTTACTAATGAGCATCACAGGTACGTTTTCATTCATAGAATGGCACAAATAACCTTTTGACTCCAGGTAATCCCAGTGAAATAATGAAAACACCCTGTGTTTTGATTACTTTTATTGGACTAACTTAAATAATGTGCAAAGATGTAATGTGTCATAGAGACTTTATTTTAAATAGCTTTTCTTTTTTTCCCCTGAAACTCAAACAGAAAGTTCATAACAGTGACACAAGATTGCTGCAACAGACCATGCTAGTGGCCCGATATCACAGAATCATAGACAGTTATTGATGATGTAGGTGACTTTGTAATGCTAAAATGAAATGTGCAGTGCTTCATTCCTACATAGACACTCATAGTTCCTCCTGCGATGGATGGTCTCAAACCAAACGGGATCTGGAGAGTTTCCAGTTAGCATCTGCGTTCTAAAAGTCATCTTGCATTTTGTAATTTGTTTTAGTTTTGTGCGTCTGTGCCACCTCTGACCTTTCTTGATCAGGAGGTGGACATTTCTCAAATATTGGAGATTCGCCCAACATCCACATGATATCTGCATGCTTTTTTTGCCATGGATGCTATTTAGGAGTGTTGAGAGGTTGTGTTTCAACCCTTGTGCTTTGACTTGCTTACCCAGTGAAGTTGCTTGTGAACTCTGTGAAATGAGCATACACCACTGGATTAGCTTGAATAATGGGCGGTTTCCTTTGTCTTCTTTTCAACCCCAAATGCACAGCATATATAGCCCTAATCCCAGGGCAAATATTACGACTTTCTTTCTGACCAGTGTTTTTAATATATAGCTGTCCTTTCATTTCTGTGTTGCAACAGGAGGTTGTAAACCTCGATAAAACTTTCAGTCACAGAGCAATTCTCAGTGCATTACAATCATGAAGTTGCAAGTGTTGGCACTGGTTGTAAGAGAAGCCAGTATGCCACATCTCCTTCAGCCTGTTTGACTGTGGGATCCAATCTGTGCAATTGGTTTGAGTTTTAAAATGGGGATATGCCTCCACTGGGCCGCTTTCCTGCTCGACTAGCTTCCGCAGAGGAAGATGTGGCACACTGAGTTCTCTTACAATGTGTACCAAGGCTAACTGCTTCAGGTTTGTAATCCACTGAGAGTTGCTCTGTGACAGAAAGGTATAAAGGTGTTTAGGACCTCCTGCCATTGTGCAAAGGGGCTTAAGCTAGACCGATAATGAGGCCTCAACAAAATTGTTAATAGAAATATGTTCTCTATTATTGCTGGTACACAAATGCTCCTCAAAAGGCTGCAGAAATAAATAGCTGCCAAGAAGTCAGGTCAGTGAGTGATATCACGAGACAGCCCTTACATGTGTGCCAATAGCGTTTGCATTCAGGGACTTGTTTCTTTTTATTAGCCGCATAAGTATGAAGTTACAAATCTCAAGCATTCAAAATGCTTTTGTCTAAAGAGCTGAGGTGGTACACATGCCACTGGGCTACCTCTCCGGAATGCTTAATTTTAGTTTCTTCCTTCTTCTCCCCAGGTTGCCTTCAAGCACAGCATGGCCAATGAGAGCCTTTTTGTGCAGTCCTCTAACAGTGGAGAGTCCAGGCATGCCTTACAGATTGTAGGATGCTGTATGCTTCATAGAGAGGGAGAGGACAAATCAAGTTAGGGAGCGGAGAGAGGATTTTTAAAAAACAATTTTATTGTTTTTTGCGACTATATCACATCGTTGAACTCACTAGTTTACACGGAAAGTGTTGCCAATATCTATCTTATCAAGAATGAAGGAAGCATAGATCAATTTGTCTCTTTTTGAGCTCAAGGGACTGGGTAATGACTGCCAATTCCCCTTGCCAGTTTCAAGACTAGTAACCTGTGGGACAACTTGCTGTACCTGTCAGCATGCTGCCTACTGCAAGGGAGAGAACTGACTTGCTGCTCAAGATGAACACTGTAAGTCACACTGCTCAAAGAAGATGCTGTTCAAAAAGAGGAGCTTCAAGCAGCTGAGACGCGGTGACGCCGACACATCAACCTATGGAACAATCTGCATCGAGAGGCTGCGCTCAAGGCCTGATTATGTCTCATTTGTGAGTCTAAGTGTGTTTCGGAATTCATTCCAAAAAGAATTCCACTCCAAGATTCGTGCCTACTAGAACCGAAGTGCAGAGGCAACTGCGATTGTTGACGTATTCGGACTGCCAAGAATCTCTGTGTTGCGAGAAACCTAATAACGTCTGTAGGCAACCCGGTGTTGGGCACTTGATTTTTTGGGAGGATGGTTTCAGATTGAGCCAGAGGAAGACCCAAGTGGCAATATGACCGTAAGCTGTGCTGCCATCAGTGCACCTCCACCAGAATTGTGCTGGTGTTGCGGTCACATACTATTGGTTAAATGTGACTTGCATTGAGTGCAAACTTAGTTGTTTGTCCCGTGACCCCACCTGAAGAATTCTTTCTTGGTGAGCTATAGCAAGTGCATGCAGTTGGAGTAGGGGTTGCCTCCGCAGATGTTGTGCACACATACAGCGCCTGTTAGAGGACTTCAAAAACATCTCAATTGGAACAATGAAATGTACTTTGAAATTGGTTCCCATGGGGCCAGTGGAGTGTACCCAAGTGGGAGCAAGCTGAAAGGTATGGCTGCAATCAGTGCACCAGGCATTATCCCCTTTTAGGCACAGTACGCAAAGGGGTCAGGGCCAGTGCATTGCACCAGAAAAGAATGTCCAATAACATACCAATTGGACTTCTGCCATTCGTGCCAAATTAACTTCCCCTGGCTAAATGTTGTATTGTGATTAGTTTTATTTATTGTATGCATTAAATTGCCTTCTTTTCTACTAATCAAAGTAATGGCTGGACTGTGAATTATTACTTGTTTTTTAGGAAACTAGACTTTTGTTACAGTTGTCCCCCCACTTTTTGCTCCCTCTTTAGATATTTGGGTGCTGATTGTCAACTCTAACAGTGCACTCAGTCCTGATAACCGCACCTCAGTGCCAGTGCTCCTTCCCTAAAACATGTAGTCTAATTCTGTTATAATTGGCTTAGGACTTTAGCACCCCTCTAAGTCCCTAGTGAATTGTGCCTCAAGTACCTAGGGCGTGGGCGATAAAGAGGCGATAAAGAGGCTGCTGCATATCTTATGCCACCCTAGGGGACCCCCGATGCAAATTCCACACAGACTGCCATTGCAGGCTGTAAGAAAGTGCCTCTGTATATACTGTTACCAAATAGGTACAGTGTGCACAGTCCACAGTCCCCAGAGGTTTGGCAGAGGCTAAAGTAGATATAACCTTACTCTCTAAAGTGGTAGCTTGGTCGAGCAGTAAGGCAGTATCAGAGGACAGTGTAAAGCATTTGTTGTACACACTCAGTCAGCAAATGGTCTCACACACTCAAGAACTGAACTCTAGGCTAATAGTTTTGTATAAAAATATATAGTTGTTTTATTTTAGAACCAACAATAGGTATCAAAATATACTTTCTCAGAATGAGATGCTTTAGATAAATACTTTCAATATGCAATAGACTTTTGAATACAATAGATACAGTTGTTGCAATAAGCAACACAATATAACATTGAGCGCAATGGGAATTTCTAGTTAAATGCAATTGATTACTTTTTGGATTACTTTTCTTACCACAGGACTGGATCCTAGATTCAGTCCTGGGACAGTTCCTGTACACAGTTGAGTAAAAACGTTTTGGTTACAGTAGTGATATTTTAAGGAATATTATTGTATTTTAAAAGTTGACACTTAGAAACTTTTTCACATAGAATCACCAATGTTATCCTATGGGAGGAAATTCACTTAGCAGGTAAGTGGGGTTATGGTTACTTTTTCTAACTCCGTGTTGGATCCTGGATCCAGCACCGGAGCATCTCCTGAATGAATGAGTTTTTGTTATACAGGCGATTTTTACCGACTATTTGTAAGTTTGCAAAATCGACACTTGGTAGAATTTCTGGTGAAAACCAGGCAATGTTATCCTATGGAAGGAAAATCAAGTTATAGGTAAGTAGGGTTGTAATTACTTTTCAGCGTCTGTGCTGGGTACCAAGATCCAGCACTGGGATCTCTCCTGATAACAGGTGAGTACATTTGTTTTCGTAATTCGGCTGATTTTAGGTGAATATTTTAAAGTTTCAAAACTCGACACTTTGACTGGTTTCACTTGGAAATTCTTCTATGTTACTCTATGGAAGAAAAGTGAGTTATCGGCTTTTGGGTAGGTACTCAACTGGCAGAGTTAAGGTTCTGGGCATAGACTCAGGGGTCTCCCAGGGTAAGGTAAGTACAGTTGTTACACCCTTAGCGGCACAGGGGCAGCCGGGTGCAGAGTGAGTTAGGCCCAATGTTATCCTATGGGAGGCAGGGGGCCTTTGGTTGGTGGCTGCTGGCTAGCAGGCTACGTGGCTGTGGGAGCTGGGCTCCTGGTCACTTGCTCAGGGCAAATGGGGAAGTAGATTAGGACAGAGGTTGCACTCCCAGGGGCACTCGGGCGGCTGGGTGCAGGGTGCTTTTGAGCCGTTGGGCGCTCAATGGATTTCATTGGAGAAGCTCAAGAACAAACAAAGGCTGCAAGCTTGGGGACAAAGATTATTCAGGTGCAACCACCACTTCGAGAAGTAAGTTGGGTAGTTGGAGGATAGGTAGGCACCCAGGAGTTGGGCACAGGGGGCCGCAGGGCGCCGGGTGCAGGGGTGCCTTTTGGCGTCGGGAAATCTTACCCTCTGCTGGTCACTGTTGGAGGGGTCCCTGGTTCTGAGGCAGCAGGCGTCGTCAGGAGCGTCGAGGTGGGTCCTTGGGTGCTGGATTCGGGGTCACAGTCGCCGGGGGGGCGTCCTCGTGGTCTTTGTCTACTCTGGCACAGGCCAGGCTTGGCGGGTGCAGGGTTCGCGGTTCCTGTCTGATGCCAGGGGTCAGTTACTTGCTTTGAGCAGTACCACTGCTCGTGGGAGTCCCAGTTAGAGTCACAAGGCAGTCAGGTCATCCAGGGTTTTTGAGGTTTCTGACCACTGGAGATGCCGGGGTTTAGCAGGAGCAGGTTCGAGGGTCGACAAGCCTGTAGGGCTGGGGCCAAATCAGTTGGTGTCTTCTTCTTGTTAGCAGCTGCACGGCAGGTCTTCTTAATCTTGTTTCGGTTTTCTGGATCTGAGGAAGGAAGGTTCTGGGTGCCCCTAATTACTTAAATTAATGGTGTTACAGGTAGGTAAAGGGCAGGGACAATGGGTCCCTTTCCTGGGGTGGGTACACCCCCTATCCTGCCACTCTCCTGTGGGAGGGGGGCAGTAACCTAATCTTGATTGGGCAGGGCTCCCCATCTTCAAGATGGCGAGAGCCCGGGGATGTGCTTCACCTCGCCGCCCCCACCTGAGGGGTGGGGTTGGCAGAGGCTGGCACACCCCCTTTCCTCACTTAGCTTTTCCCGCCAGAGAGGGGGTCAGAACCGGTGGGGGCCAGTTGCTGAGTACAGCAAGTGGCCTGGAGAAGCTCACAAAGGTGACATGCCTTTGAAGCTTCCCCTGCCCATCCTGGGGAGGAGACCTAGCACCTCGCCCAGGATGTGCATTGTTGCAGGTCCAAGAGAGCGGATGGCTCTCTACCCAGGGGTCCAGCGACATGTCTGCTGTGTGGCAGCCTAGGCAGCCCCTCAGACAAGACGTGGATTGCAGGTTAGGTTCAGGGGGCAACTCTTAAGTTGCCCTCTGTCATGCATCTGACAGTAAATCCCACACTGGCATCAGTGTGGGTTTACTGTGCTGAGAAGCTTGATACCAAACCTCTCAGTCTTCAGTGGAGCCATCATGGTGCTGTCGAGTTTGTGTTGATGACCTCCCAGCACCATATACTCTTAATGGCAGTTCTGCACTTACAGTGCCCAGGAATGGACATTGGTACTGTAGGGGCACATGTGAGAAAGTGGGTTTCTGTTGCAGTAACCCCCCCCCCCTTTTTTGCTTAAAGCTGATGCACTTTTCCTTGTTGTGCCCTGGGCTCCTGCCAATCAGGTGCCCAGGGCCTGTGTTCCTTCCCTAAAAACTGCCTAACAGCCAAAAACCAAATTGGCAAACCCTGGCCACATGTCAGCCCCTGGTAAATGGTACCCTAGGTACCCAGGGCCTTGTGACCAGGGAAGGCCTCTAAGGGCTGCAGCACTCATTGTGCCACCCTTAGAGGCCCTGTACCCTAACACCCACACACTGCCCTGGCAGGCTGAGAGTCTGGGTACAAGACAAAACAGAGTCGACATGGCACACATCCCTGGGTGCCATGCCCACAAACTACACTGCCCTGGCATATATCAGCCACCCCTCTAGCTGGGTGCCCTATGCCAGTGGTGTGGGCACAGAGGCAGGAGCCCTGTGCCCCTACAGTACCCAGGTCCATTCCTGGGCACTGTAAGTGCAGTACTGCCATTTAAGAGTACATGGTGCTGGGAGCTTGTCAAACACGAACTCCACAGCACCATAATGGGAGCACTGAAGCCTGGGAAGTTTGGTATCAAACTTCTCAGCACATTAAACCCACACTGATGCCAGTGTGGAATTTAATGTACCAAGCACCCCAGGGGGCATCTTAGAGATGCCCCCTTACAACTAACCTACAATCCACGTCTGCTCTGAAGCTGCCTAGGCTGCCACACAGCAGACATGTTGCTGGACCCCTGGGTGGGAGAGCCCCTGCTCTCCTGGGCCTGCAACAATGCACATCCTGGGCGAGGTGAGAAATCTCTTTCCCCAGGATGAGCAAAGGGAAGCTTCAAAGGCATGCCGCCTCTGTGAGCTTCCCCAGGCCACTGCAACCCCCCACTCTGGCAGGAAGCTTGGCCGGAATCCCCATACAAGGACAGGGGATGTGCCAGCCTGCCCACCCCACAGGTGGGGGAGGCGAGGTGAAGCACATCTCCGGGCTCTCGCCATCTTGAAGATGGGAGGCCCTACCCTATCAGGACTAGGCTACTGCCCCCCTCCCACAGGAGAGAGGCAGGATAGGGGGTGTACCCACCCCAGGACAGGGACCCATTGGTCCCTGCCCTTCACCTACCTGTAACGCCCCTAAATCTAGTATTTAGGGGCACCCTGAACCTTCCTTCCCCAGATTCCAGATTCGAAATTACAAAGATCAAGAAGAAAGAAGATCTGCCCTGCAGCTGCTGAAAAGAGGAAGACACCAACTGCTTTGGCCCCAGCCCTACCGGCCTGTCGACCCTCGAACCTGCTCCTGCTCCATCCCAGCATCTCTTGTGGCCAGCAACCTCACAAACCCCGGAGGACCTGGCTACCTTTTGGCTCTAAGCCCCTGGGACTCCCATGAGTAGAGGCTCTACTCAAAAACCTATCTCTAATCCCTGGCAGCAGCCCGGATCTGCAAACCCAGCACACTCTGCACCAGCCAAGCCTGGCCAGTGCCGGAGAGAACAAAGACCCCGAGGATGACCCCACGGTGACTGTGACCCTGAGTCTGGCACCCAAGGACCTCCCTCGACACTCCTGAAGAAGCCTGCAGCCTCAGAACAAGGTGCCCCCCCAACCGCGATCAACAGAGGGTAAGATTTCCCGACACCAAAAGGCACCCCTGCACGCGGCGCCCCACGGCCCCCTGTGCCCAATCCCGGGGTACCTACCTATCCTCCAACTTACCTCTCGAAGTGGTGGTGGCACCTGAAGAGTCCTCGTCCCTGAGCTTGCAGTCGTTTTCTAAACCGGAGATTTCCCATTGAAATCAATTGAGTGCCCGACGGCTCAAAAGCACTCTGCACCCAGCTGCCCGAGTGGCCCTGGCAGTGAAAACTCTACACCTACCCACTTCCCCACTTGCCCTGAGTAAGTGACCAGGAGCCCAGCTCCCACAGCAGCGTGGCTTGCCAGTCAGCAGCCACCAACCAAGGCCCCCCTATCCCTCATAGGATAACATTGGGCCTAACTCTCTCTGCACCCGGCCGCCCTAGAGCCGCTGAGGGTGAACTAACTTTACCTACCTGACCCTGGGGGACCCCTGAGTCTGTGCCCAGAACCTCAACTCTGCCAGTCGAGTACTTACCCTTAAACCGCAAACGCTATTTTCCTCATAGGGTAACATTGACTGACTTTTTCCTGAAATTTCTTCCAAGTGTGGACTTTTCAAATCTTCAAATATTCACCAAAAATCAGCAGAGTGACAAAAACGAATTTACTCACCTGCTCTTAGGTGAGCTCCCAGTGCTGGATCTTGGTGCCCAGCACTGACTCTGAAAAACTCCTACAACTGTACTTACCCTTAACTCAATTTTCTTCCATAGGAATCCATTGACTGTTTTTCTGTGAAATTTCTTCTAAGTGTCGATTTCTGCAATCTTTAAATATTCTTCAAAAATCGTATAATATCTGAAAACGTAATTATTTACCTGTTTTGGATAAAGGTCCCAGTACTGAGTCTAGGCACCCAGTACTGGATTACAAAAGTAACGAGAACCTACTGTACCTGTAACCTGAATTTTCTTCCATAGGGAATCATTGCATGTTTCTTTTGAAATATTTTCTAAGTGTCAACTTTTGAAATAGCTAAATATTACTTAAAAATCAGCACTGCAATTAATTCGACTTGTATCACGTGATTCCAAGTACTGACCCAGGACTGAATCTAGGATCCAGTCCTGGAATTCCAAAAGTAATCCGAAAAGTAATCTGTGACAAATAACATGAAAATTACATTGAACTCAATGCACTGTTGTGGTTGAAATAGTGTTGCCTATTGCAACCACTTGTAACTGTTTACAAAAATCAATTGCTTATTGCAAAAGTATTTATATTCAACATCTCATTCTGAGAAAGTATATTTTAATTCCACTTGTTGGTTCTAAAATAAAACAAGCATATATTTTTTATATAAACTATTGGCCTAGAGTTCAGTTATTGAGTGTGTGAGACCATTTGCTGACTGAGTGTGTACAACAAATGCTTTACACTGTCCTCTGGTACTGCCTTACTGCTCGACCAAGCTACCACTTTAGAGAGTAAGGTTATACCTAACTTTAACCTCTGTCAGCCCCTGGGGGACTGTGGACTCTGTGCACCCTGTACCTATTAAGGAACAGTATATACAGAGCCACTTTCTCACAGCACAGGGCTCATGCAACTGTGTCCACACCACTGGCATAGGGCACCCAGCTAGAGGGGTGACTGAGGTATGCCAGGGCAGTGTGTGTTTTGGGCATGGCACACAGGGATGTGTGCCATGTCGACTCTTTGATTTGTTCTGTACCAAGACAGTCAGCCTGCAAAGGCAGTGTGTGTGTGTGTGTCAGGGTATAGGGCCTCTAAGGGTGGCACAATAAGTGCTGCTGCCCTTGGGGGCTTTCTCTGGTCACAAGGCCCTGGGTACCTAGGGTACCATTTACCAGGGGCTGACATGTGACCAGAGATGCCAATTGGGTTTTGGCTGTTAGGCAGTTTTTAGGGAAGGAACACAGGCCCTGGGCATCTGATTGGCAGGAGCCCAGGGCACACCAAGGAAAAGTGCATCAGTTATCAGGCAAAAAGTGAGGGGGTTACTGCAACAGAAACCCATTTCCTTACACAGGCTGCGTGCAAACCATGAGTGAAAACATGACATGACACACTTCTATAGCAGGCCTTTGAGCCCTAAGACAGTGAGCATTATATTTTATGTGAGGACATAACTGCATGAGCGAATATTCCCCTGGGATAACTAGGTCTATTACTAGATATTGCAGTGAGCATGGATACCATCTTAAGGTATGTACTGGGCGTGAGTTTCCCAGCTACATAATGGCTTCACTGAAACCTATGGTGTTGGTATCAAACACCTACTATTAATAAACCCACACTGATTCCAGTGATGGATTTATTAATACGTACACCAAGAAAGGTACCTTAGAGGTACCCCCTGAACCCAACTAGTACTCTAGTGTGCTGGCTGACCGATCTAGTCCAGCCTGGCACCACAGATGAGTTTCTGACCCCCTAGGAGGTGAGAGGCCTCGTCTCGGAGGACAGAAACAATGCCTGCTCTGGCAGGAGGTTTTTACAGCTCCTCCAAGCAAGATGACTAGTAATCTGCATATCAAGGCAGGAGGCTTCTGCCACCTTTGATATGCGACACAAGGCTTCCCTAGACAGGGAAAATGCCACTCTTTGCGCATTTACTAAATAACCTGTCGGCTGTGTAACGTAGTATCGGACACTTTTTGGCACATCAGCCATTTATATACTTCTTTTTCGGATTGGGGCCGGATATAGTTCTTTCAATAGGCATAATTGGAATTTAGTCTTTGCCTTCTGTTATTTTTGAGGAAAAGCGGCAGGCCATGGTGATTGATCAGTGGAGTACACTAGATGAACACATATGTTCATTTTGGTCAAAAATTGAAGACATCAAATAGATTTGCCCTGATGAAGATCTTGGTATAGAACGAAACGCTTTGGCTGTTTGCTGTACAATTGTCATCACTATTAAGAAGAATAAAGAACCTTTGATTTTTCTCAACACTGGACGGACATTCGTATATTTACTTCTCTTTGGACTCTTTTGTAAGGTGGTGCAACCTACAGTTGATACAAGCGTATTTTTGGTTATTCTAACCGTCCCTACTGGAACGGCAGGGGCAGTAGAGTTGCACACAGTGTGAGCATAAGGCTCTGTGTTTGGTTCGGAAAAAAGTAATGTTTTTAAGGGAGAATATACATGGAGGGAGGTGCATCACAAAACCAGGGGAGTTTTTGTATAGGTTGGCTGTTCCTTTGTTGCTTTAGAGAAAATGCCACTCCCTGCCCTGGGCCCATCTGGTGCCAGGACAGGTGGGAACATTATCTATGCAGGAGGCGTTTTGCAGTGCCAGGCTGGATACACCTCTAGGGTGAACATCCTGAAGTGAACACAAAGTTAGAAATTCCACCAAAGGATGTGGTCATCTAGGGGTGTAGTGACCCCAGGGGTAATTATCCCATTGGGTACTACCCCTCACTCTCCTTAATACCCCTAAATTAAGTATTTAGGGGACTCCTTGATACCAGGACTTCAAGTTTCTCCGGACCCAAAAGAAGGAGTGGACAAAGAAGACTGCTGACCTGAGAACAGAGGAGCGCGACTGTCATGGCACCAACACTGCCAGCCTGCATGCCGCACCCTCGTGGAGCAACCGACTCGTCCTGCCACTGTGCAGTCTCCAAGAAACCCAGAGGGCTGCCAGTGCTTTTTCATTTGCCAAAAAATTGTTGGAGTAGAGAAGCTAATCCCTTGCAGCCGTAGGCACCAAAGAAGCAAGGTCCTGTTTACCGTTCTGCCCCCTACCAGGACTACCGATGCTGCAGCCACCCAGGATGAGGTCACCGTGCTCCTACAGGTCAGACCTGCCCTCCCTCCAAATGTGGAGACGCCAAGACCAGAGCCACACAGCACCAATACCTGGGGTACCGGACCCCTTGCAGCAACCAAGTCTTGTTGTGTCCAGACCGGACTCCAGCGCCAAGGAAAACCGACCAGCACATCGAGGAACGGGACTTCACGGACAGTGAGACCCACAATGAGAGTGGAGCAGCTGTCCTGTTTGCAACATTCTGCAGAAACCAAAGATGGAGTGAGTCCCCCACCGCTGTCACCCGGCACCTGAAATCACCTCTGCACCCACGCTCTACAGCCTGAGTCCAGAGGATGTGATGTTGCCACGGGGTCCTGAGACCCACTAGCGCTGAGCCCATCCTTGGGTCTAGCCAAATTGGACTTCCAGTCGCCACCTTCATTCTCTTTCTGCAGGCCGATGCCAAGACACCACTTCACCCGAGCCCTGCAGCCCAAGGAGAAGTGGACCACTGGTGTTCCTATGTGCTCTAGCATCTCCAGGCTCGAATCCCCCTGTGGGTTCCCTCAGACTGGCCCCCCCAGTCCCAGCTTGCAGGCTCTTTCTGAAGGGACTGTTCTCCATTGAAGTGAATGGGACACCCAATACCGTAACACACCTTTGCACCCAGATGCCCCAGAGCCTAACGAGGTGACCTGTTGGTGTTGCCTTGGACCTTGCCACTTACTCAACTTCAGTCCAGCAGATCAGTTGTTTAAGTCGCTGTTAAGTGCCTGTGTGAGAGTGCCTCTTTTGACATGGTTAGCCCCACTTTTTGTCTGGTTTTGATGTGATTTTGAATGTAATACACAGGGTCCCTGTCAACCAGGTCCCCTGTGCCAGTGCTTTCTTTCTAAAACCTATCCATAATTGGTACTTCTGCTCCCCACTGTAACACTGCAAGTCCTTAGTAAGTGGTACTCTGGGTACCTAGGGCTTGGGAGCTGAAAAGGGTCCCATGGGATCCCCTCACTGGGACCATGCCTCTGCCCTTGCATCTGGCATGCCCCTGTGAGGTAAAAAATGACAAAGTCGACATTGCACCCTGCCTGGGTGCCAAGCCAGCCGGCACTGCCTGAAGGTATAGGTAAGTCATCCCTCTGCCAGGCCTTACAGCCCTAAGGCAAGGTGCACTATACTACAGGTGAGTACATATCTGCATGAGCAGATATGCCCCTAGAATATTAGGGTCCATTCCTTGATGTTGTGAGTGCCAGTGAAGCCATAGAGAGTACATGGGCTGGAAACTCGACAACTCTAGTTCCACAGCACTATGATGGCTTCATTGAACACAGGAGTGTTTGGTACCAATCTACTCCTCTCAGTAAATACACACTGATGCTAGTGTGAGATTTATTGTACCATGTACTCAGAGGGTACCTCAGGGGTGCCCCCTGAAAACTCACCAACCATGGTGTGGTCTCTGCCACCTTTGTAATGTGACCGCCAGCCTCTGCTGCTTGCAGCAAATGGCAGCACCCGCTTTACACCTGCACTTTGGCTATTAAAATCTATGAGATTAAAAAGCGTGCCCACCTCTGCTAACTCCACCCCTAAGTTGGGAGGCAAGGTGGAGCGCATTTTTTTGTCCCTGCCATCTTGAAGATGGGGAGATCCCTCCATTCAGGGCTATGTCTATGCCTCTCCCACAGGAGGGTGGCATAATTGAGGGTGTAGTCACCCCAGGTAAAGTGCCCATTGGCCCTACCTGCTACTCTCCTAAAACGCCCCTAAATCTAGTACTTGGGTGGGTCCCCCAGACCTGGAAATCAGATCTGCGATGACCTAAGAAGACATCCCTGCAGAGAAGACTGAAGACGAAGACTGCCTTGGCCCCAGCCCTACCGCCCTGTCTCCAGCTTAGCCTACCCTGCAACCTGTTTTGCAGCCAGCAACCTCTGAAAACCCTGGGAGGGCTGCTGCCTTCGAAAAAGACTCGGATCTCCTTTGGACAGTCGACCCACCCCCAAATATCCGAACTCCAAGGACCCCGTATCCACGCGGATAGGCGTCTTTTACCTACTCTGCACCCGACGCCATGGCCCGAGTCGGAGTGGCTCACCTGCCCAGTGAAGTCTCTCCGGCGATCCTGACCTCTAATCCAGCGTTGGTGGACCTCTCTTTGATCCCACGGCTGTGCATGCAGTGTGAATTCAGAGGCTCCCCCTGACCGCGATTGGCTCTGGTAAGAAGACTCTGATGTCGAAAGGCACTCCTGCACCTGAAGCCCCTGGGCCTTGGTGAGCTGAACCGACGGTGTCCCTAAGACCCCTGCATCTCTACTTACCTCTGCATCTCTACTTACCTCTGCATCTCTACTTACCTCTGCTGTCGTTGGTCTCCCTCCTGCAACCTCTGGTGCGACACCTGCAGCCTTTTGTCGAAAACAGGATCTCCATTGAAAAGCATTGGGCGCCCGACACAGAATTGGCACCCTGCACTCAGCCGCCCCTGTGCCGCTGGTGGTGTATGTTTGGTACTGCTTTATGGCTCCCCCTGTGCTGGTCCTAACTCCCAAAGCTTGGCCCCTGCAACCGATCTGCTTTCCTCCAAGCAGTGTGGCTCCAGGCACCCAGAGTCTCCATTGAAACTCATTGAGCCGAACTCTGAATTTGACCTCTACACCTGCCCGCCCCTGTGCCGCTATTAGTGCAGTTTTTGTACTGACCTGACTCCTGCCCCTTGCTGACCTTTGGCCTGAAGACTGGATTTGTAAGTGTTATATTTACCTGTTAAACCGCAATATTATTTTCCCCATAGGGTAACATTAGACCGTGCTGAAATAGTTTTAAGTGTCGATTTTTGAAAGTGAAAAGTATTTATATTTAAAAAGGTACTTGCCTTAATGCGAATTATCTTGGTCTTAAAATAAAATAGAAACAAAACTTATTTTTCTAAAATTGGTGTGGATCTCCTTGTTGAGTAGTGTATCCATTATTGGTCAATGTTGTCAATGTTGTGCAATAAATGTCTTTCTCTCCTCTGTGTTAGGCCTAAGGCTGTTCGCCCACACTACCTCAAATAGAGCACTTTGGGTTTTACATTGAGCCCTGTACACTTTTGTGGAGCCTCTAGATCTAGACTGCACGGTATAACCACCTAGTGGCAATACAATAAACAGAGCC
This sequence comes from Triturus cristatus, assembly GCF_964204655.1. Taxonomy (NCBI): domain Eukaryota; kingdom Metazoa; phylum Chordata; class Amphibia; order Caudata; family Salamandridae; genus Triturus; species Triturus cristatus. The sequence goes on along the minus strand of NC_140591.1, from coordinate 584,017,537 downwards.
AACTTCCTACAGTGCCCGAATGCAGTACATGTTTTCCCCCATAGGATAACATTACCACTCCCAAAATTATTTTTAAAAGAATTTTGCAGTCATTGCACTAATAACTAATCTAGGTAAGTTTGTCAGTATCCCAGTCATGTCACGAATCAGGATTACTCGCATATAAAGGGACCATCATTAGCACATAAATAAAAAGAACTACATTAGAAGTAATTGTCAATTACTCTTACTCTCCTGATATCTACCCCTTTCTTTATGGTTGTTTATTACTACTAGATTTCAGAATCCTCCTCGTTCATCCCAGAACCTCCCTCCTTCACACCGAACCTGGGCAGAGGCCCATAACTATAAAAATACATAACTCAAAGTACTTGCCTGATTCCGATAATCTTGGTATCTAAATTCATATAAAAGTATGTGATTTCTTTGGGATAAATTGGTGTCTGATTTCTTTGTGTGTGTCTCACTTACTGCCTTTGTGCATGCAGTAGATGTTTATCACTACTCTCTGATATGCCTAACTGCTCGCCCACACTACCACAAAAAAGAAAAATTGGGGTGTCATTTGTGCCTATGTAAACCAGTTTGGGTTTGCTTGGACTCTTTACACAGCGAACCTCTTTTTGGTCCACTATAGAAATAGCCAGCTTCCTACGCTTGTCACCTCATGGCTGTTTTTTGCTGAATCTTTATGCACACACCATCTCTTGAGGAACCCTTGAACTGCTTGACTTTGCTACTCTGAGAGTCAAGTGTTAACTTAGTCATCAGTTTGGAGTTTAACAGTAAGATTAAAACCCTGGAGGCCAGTGGTAAACCACTCTGACTGATGCAGTCTGAACTAAGTAACTCCTGGCTGCCAAGGTGCTCCTGAAAAAGTTTATCAACTGCTATGTTCTTTATTTCTTTTTTTTGCCTCAAAGCATCTCTCATCATAGACACAAAAGATACCTTAGGATAAAATAAAAATGAGGTAATGCCAGATTTGGCTGCTGCTTCACCAGATGTACGGCGGCTGGCTACTGAATGCTAGATGACTCTTTGCATTTGAATTATTACATATCCATATATCTCAGCAGGCGATACACAAGGCTTAGAGCTTTGCTTATTGAACAGTCCTGCCTATCTCAGTAGTACACATGTATTTTGTTTTCTATTACTGAAGGAAACTTTGTTCTCTTCTTTGTGCCATAATCGGAACCCTAGCATATTTTACTCCTGCTTTGTGTATAAAAGTTTATTGTGCATGTTTTTCTTTCAGAGACACTTACATCGAGCAGGAGCAAGGCGAGGGTGCCAATGATCGAAATGACCGAGCTATTCGAACAGCAGCAAAATGGTACAATCAGCATCTAGTAAAATCAAAGGAAACTCAGCAGCTTCGGATTCTTTTAATAACAAATGACAAAAGAAATAAAGAGAAAGCAGTGGAAGAGGGAATATTGACATTTACATGTAAGTGAAGTCCTTCGTCATCCATACACCCCACTCTAGGATACATTTAAGGTATGTTTTTAAAACCTTGTAATGAAGCAGTACCTATAGTTTAATGTTGGTGCTGAGCAGTTGGAAATGTGAACACAGACTTAATCTTCACATTAATTCAGCCATTTCCAGACTTGGAGAGTAAGTCAGTATGGTGCTGTCTATAAAAGGGTCGGAAACTAACTTGTTGCAAAAGCTGGAGAAGATTTCAATGAGTTTGCCTTGGGAAATGACTCAAATTGATGAATAAAGTATTAGCAAGTGAAGTGGAAAGAATCCTGATATTATTAGTTAACACAGAGCAGTCCGGCCTTTGACTGCTTTTGATTACTTTAGAAGAGTAATGAACCTCTTAGTGATGGACTTGGTGATGCATAAAAAACGAACGACAAATATTTTGATTCAGAAGCACCTCACAGGAACAGGTATGTCCAACTGCAAAACACAGACTATAATTTGAAATAATACAGAACCACTGAAATTAAACAGGACAGATGCATCAGGAATAACCACTCTCCCCATTTCTAACACTATAGCAATTTGCTATTAAAATATGGAATAATGGATTGAATATGGTAAGTGGACGCTGATAAACACTGGATGAATCTGTCTACGTGGATGTGGTTTGCTCTATATTAGAGTTGATCATCTCATTCTAGATCATTATGAAATAGGTTGAAAAGCTCTCAGTGATATCAGTATTCAAAAGAAATATCATCCAAATCCGAAATTCTAAATTTAATGTCTTAAAAATAAGATTGCAATGCTCTACAACAAAAAGAATGGGCCAAAAGACAAACTGTCTATGTGGGAGTGAACAGTACATCAGGATACAAAGCCAGTGTGGCAGTAGTGTTCTTAAGCAGTGTTAGAACCTCCCAGTCCTACTCCCCAAGGAAGACACATAATGTTTGCAGAATCAAATGATGGACATCATATTGGAGGCTGTAGACACAGAGTACATTGTGTGTATATATCCCAAAACAAGGGATTGTAGGCTTGCCCCAATGTCTGTATTTTAAGCGGCCCAGTTGTTAACTTAAAGGATCTGAAGCCTTGAGTGATATGTTAAGCATATACAGAACAGACGGATCTCAAAACGTGTAGAGAGTAGACCTCTCTGTTTCACTAAGTCTTCAAGATAGCCATATGTTTTGAATTTAATTTGGCAAATGTCTTATTTCATTGGTTCATTATGTCATTTTGCCAATTTTGAAAAAGATGGTTTATGTAAGTTTGATTAAAAATTGATGGTGATGGGCCTCCTAGAATGCTTTGTATCAGTACATGGTAATAATTTGTTTGTTTTTGACTTTTAGGTGAAGAGTACATTAAGAGCTTGGATGCAAACCCTGAACTTGTAGATCGGCTGGCCTGTATTTCGGATGAAGCGGTAAGTGTGTTGCATGGTTACTATGTGCTAAAAGAGTTGCTATGGCTCAGCAAATGTTTAGTCCAAATGGTTGTAAAGCATTACACGAATGAATATAGCAAGAGGGGTAATACCTAGTAACCCAGACATCAGATTAGAGATGGGGTGGTTATTTCATGAATTGTAGTGTTGTGAGTCACAGGCTCACCACAAAAATGTTCAGCCTTAAGACAATGCCTTGCAACTAAGTGACTGGGTCATTTGACTGTATTAAGTTGTATTGCTTGTTTCTTGCTTTACAAAGTTAGTATTGTTGAGTTCATTTCACAAAACTAATACGGAAAAAAGGCATTTATCTGCTTCCGTAGGATTACTCATTCATTAGGAGCAAATTGCTGGCTATTAAAAGATATTCACAAAGACTCCCAGGATTACTCGTAGCAGTCCACTTCATTTGTAGATTTCCAGCTCATAGAATTTACTCATGCAGTGTTGCAAGAATGTGGAAATTCTGTTTGGGTAAATGATAGGCAATTATGCATTAGACGGATTAAATTTTCATTTTAAGCAGTATGAAGGAGCTTTTTACACCAAGATAAACCCTTCACCTCCTCTCCCATAATGGAGCTGTGTCATCCCCTTTCCAGCTTTGAAAAACAAACCTTAATTTCACAGGAGTACATTTGTGTGCATTTCCTGAGTGAGGGAATACCTGTAAATTGATTGTGATTATCCACAAACCTATTTGGTGTTTACTCCATTTTGCAGAATCGGCCCACTGGTGTAGCATCCACAATCACGACCCTAGCCCCCAATTCTGTCAAGGCCCTGTCCTCAGGAGTGCTGGGGGGAGGGGCCGTATCTCCACTGCACCACGCCCCCTTTGTAGAATATTTAAAGACAATAGATACTCGTAATTACCTTGATTAGTTTTCAGATTACTCTTTACAGTACTTTTTAGATTACCTTTTCTACTCAGTGTGATATGCCTAAATATCACACTGGCTCATTTCCTAGACAGAGGTAAGTTAAACCGTTTTTCATGAAAACACAGTTGCTTAGGTTTCCATACAAACATAACTCAAAACTTAAAACTTTTTCAGAGTAAAACAGTCAATGCAGTTCTATGGAGAAAAATGAGGTTGTCAGTTTGCAGGTAAGCAATTTGTCTTTGGGGTTGAGTTTCTGGGGTTAGAACAAGGATTCCCCCAGGGTCCAGGATGCACTCAAAAAGCACCCTCAGTGGCACTAGGACAGCCGGGAGCAGAGTGCGGAGGCCCAATGTTAGCCTATGGGGTTAGTGGGCTGGCGGTTGTTGGCTGCTCTCGGGCAAGCCACAGGGTTAAGAGAGCAAAGCTCCTAGGATTAAGCTCATGACAAAGGGGATCCCAGTTAGCACACAAGGTGCACCGGCACAGGGGCGGCCGGGTGCAGGGGGCTAGTTTGGTGTCAGGTGCCCTGTTGGTGTCAATGGGAAATCTCCAGTCAGAATAAACACTGCAGGTTCGGGCTGGGAGGCTTCCTGGGGGCAACCACTGGTTGGAGAGATAAGTTGGGATGCAGGGGGTTGGCTCAACCTCGTCTGGTGAGCCACCCAAGGCCGTGGGGCGTCGGGTGCAGCTGTGTCTTGAGGGGTCGGGTTTCCTTATCAGTTCCGGTCGCAGTTGTGTGGGACCCTCCAGATAGAGGCTGCAGGCATCATTGGGAGGCTTGAGGTAGGTCAGGGATCACCAGGGCCCAGGTCTGGATCGCTGGGGGGAACCTCCTCATGTTGTTGGGCTACTCTAACTCGGGCCGGGGCATCCGGTGCCGAGTTGTGTAAACTTGCGGATTCTGCCAGAGTCTGGTTCTTGAGCACGTCCGGTGCTCATGGGAGACAAAGTCTTTGTAGGGAAGGCAAGGCACGTCCTACGGGTTCTGGGGGGCTGCTGGCTGCAGGACACACTGGGTTTCTGCTGGAGCAGGTCGGGGTCGGGACAGGCTGGTAGGGCTCCGGCCAGGGCAGTTGGTGTTCTCTTCTTCTTTTAGCACAACTCTTGGGGCCTTCTTCTTCTTGCTTGTCTGACTAATGGCTTCAGGGCTGCCCCCTAAATACTGTATTTAGGGGGTGTTTTTAGGGGTCTCTAGTTAGTAGCCAATGGGTTACTGACCTTAGGGTGACTACACCCTTGGTGTGCTCACCCCAATCGGGGTAGTTGGCACAATCCTTTATCCTGATTGGAGATTGCCTGCCATCTGCAAGATGGCAGGCACTGAAGAGTGGGCCTCACCTCGCCTCTCCCTCCTGAGGGATAGGGTTGGCAGAGGTGGGCACACCTTTTGGGCTGCTCTAATTTTTCCCGCCTGTCTTCCCACCAAAAAGGGGGTGAGACAAGAAGGGGGCCTACTCCTGCTAGCAGGTGAGACTGGGTGTCGCATTGTAAAGGCTGCAAGGCCTTTTGAAGCTCCCCTGCCACATATGGCTCATCCTGACCTGGGGGAGGTGTGAACACTTCCGCCCAGGAAATGCTTTATTTCTGGGACCAGAAAGCGAAGGCTCCCACTGCAGGAGTCCAGAAACCTGTCTCGTGGTGGCAGGCTGGTGTTTATCAGTCAGGGAACCCGCCAGAGGCTAATCGTTTTCCAGGGGGCATCTCTAAGATGCCCGCTGAGTGCATTGTATAATAAATCCCACACTGGCATCAGTGTTGGTTTATTATGCTGAAAAGTTTGCTTCCAAACTTCCCAGAATTCAGTAAAGCAATTATTGTGATGTGGAGTTTGTAATGACAAACTCCCAGGCCATATACTCTTTATGGCTTTACCTAACTTAGAATGTCTAAGAATGGACTTATACGCTGTATGAGTACAGTCCTTATGCAACCGTACCCACACAAGTGGTATATTGCACCCAGGTAGAGGGGTGACTTACCTATACCATAGGCAGTGGGTTGCAGGCATGGCACACAGCTATGTGTGCCATATTGACTCTACACTTTTCTCTGCACCAAAACACGCCCGTCTGCAATGGCATGTGTGTGCGCGTTAAGGTACAGGACCTCTAAAAGTGTCACAATATGTGCTGCAGCCCTTATAGGCCTTCCCTGGTCACAGTGCCCTTAGTACCCATGATACCTTTTACAAGGGACTTGCATGTGGCCAGAGAGGTGCCAATTGTTAGTCCAAATGTACAGTTTTGGGAAAGTATACAGGCTCTGGGGACCAAGGGCACATCAAGTCAAAGTGCGTCAGAAACCAGGCAAACGTGGGGGGGGGGGGGGTTACTGCAACATAAATCCTCTTTCCTACACTTCCTAGTTCAGACAGACAACAGGCCTCTAAGATGTCTCCAACAGAGGAAAGGTGAAAACTCCAAACTGTTATAGTGGTCCATGTCCATACAGGGAATGGACTTTACAATGCAACACAGACCTGGGACTGCTCATGCCAATGCAGATGGCCTCTCTAGGTTCTTCCACTTAGAAGATGAAGATTTTCCAGGGGAAGGTTAGTTTCATCCTCTTTCGTTTGGCGGGGTGGAAGGAGGAGTGTAGTGTGAGAAAGTGCCTCCTTTAACATGGTTTTGTTGTAGTGCACAGGGTCCCTGCCAACCAGGTTCCCAGTGCCAGTGCTTGTTCCCCACAACTGTACCACGATTGCCATCTTCAGCCTCCTGCAAGTCCCTGTTAAATGGTACCCTTGGTATCTAGGGCATGGGAGCTGAAGAATGTCCCCTAGTGACCCCTCACCAAGGCCAAGCCACTGCACTTGCATGCCTTGGTGCAGTGAAAAACGACAGTCAACATGACACACTGCCTTGCCAAACAGCACTGCCTAAGGTATAGGTAAGTCACCCCTCTAGCTGACCTTACAAGCCCTAAGGCAGGGTGGGCAGGGTGCACTATATCTCAAGTGTAGGCTTATCTGCATTAGCAGATATACTCCTACAATGTTTGTCTTTTCCTTAATATTGTAATTGCCAGGGAAGCCATAGAGAGTACATGGGCTGGAACCTTGACAACTTGAGTTCCCCAGCTCCATGATGGCTTCACTTAACCCAGGAGTGCATGGTACAAAAGAACTCCTCTTAATAAACCCACACAGATGCTAGTGTGGGATTTATTCAAATATGTACCCAGTGGGGACCTCAGAGGTGCACCCCTGAAAACCTACCAACCCTGGTATGGTCTCCGACTGGCTTTAGGCAGCCTGCCACCACCAGACATGTTTCTGGATCCCTAGGTCGAGAGCCTCTGCTCTCTGAGGCCAGAAACAAAGCCTATCCTGGCCAGAGGTGTCACTCCTCCCCCAGCATGAGCACCATGCTCAAGAGGGAAGTTTCAAAGGTCTGCTGCCTTTGTAATGCGACCCCAGCCTCTGCTGCTAGCAGCAGATGGCCGCCCCGGGTTCAAACCCCGACTTTTGGCAGAAGAACCGGCTGGAAACTCAGGACGAAAAGGAGGTGTGCCCCGCTTTGCCATCTCTACCTCTCAGTTGCTGGAGGTGAAGTAAAGCACATGTTTCAGTGCCCACAATCTTCAAGATGTTTGGACTTAACCAGTCAGGGCTAGGCTCATGCTCCCTCCCACAAGAGGGTGGCATAATAGTGGGTGAAGCCACCCCAGGTAAATAACCCATAGGTTCCTACCTGGTACTCCCCTGTAAACGCCCCTAAATCTAGTATTTGGGTGTCTCCCCAGTCCCTGAAATCAGAGTTGGACGACCTACAAAGAAGCGGGGTGCAGCAGTGAAGACACCAAGTGACTTGAACCCAGCCCTCCGGTCTGTCTGCAGCCCTCAAGGACACTGCTGAAGAACCCGCAGACCAGCAACCTCCAGATCCCTGACAGGACTGCCTACCTTCAAGAAAGACTCCTAATCTCCAGTGGACAGCGGAACTGTCCAGATGAACCCATCTGCAAAGAAAAGGAACTCTCCCCTGAGGAACCGTAAACTCTTCTCCGGATCCTCCTCTGCACCCGATGCCCATGGCCCGAGTCAGTGACTCACCAAAGCGGGACGGTAATTTCAATGAAAAACAAGTGCTGAAACGCATGCGGCCGTGAAAGTTAAAGTCGTGCATGTACAGCGTTTACCTTACGGGAGCGAGCAGCGGCAGGTGCGATAATTGCTAACCGATGGCGCCGCTGCTCGCTCCCGCAAGGGAAACGCCATACATGCACGAGTACCAATAGGAAACAGTGCACAACATGCACGAGTTTCAACAAAAGCCTGGAGCTATTCCAAGAGGTACCTCCTAAGCAGCGCTTGCGCGCTGCGTAGGCGAGACCTAAAAAGATGGGGAGCCTGTCGCAGACATACCTGTTACAAATCATCAGGGTTAAGTTCCTATGCCAAAGGGCATGAATGCATCAATTTTGAACCAACTCCAGACTGTTTTATTTAAACGTATCTTCTAGTTACCAGAACTTATTTCTCAAGCACAAGTTTGCCTAAAATTTGGGTTGTTTCACCAATACCCAGTTAGGATGGTTGCCATAACCGTACTGTCTTGGAAGATGAGAGCTGCACCCTCTGACTCTCTGGCAGCCTCGTGCTGTGCCAAAATGGAGAGCCAGAACACAGAACAAAATGATTGGCCAACAGTGCCCTGACAAGCATTAACAACCCCTGACCTCTTCAATGTCTGGGAGTTAAATATTAGTTCGACAGACATTACTTTGCCCCACTTTTCGGGCACTTAAGATAAGATCATGCCACCAAGCCGTGACCATATTAATGAAAAATCATTCAATTCAGCTCTCCTGTAGGGCCACAAAGTTTTTATCACAAGTGAAAAAACAACTTTCCGCACAACAGAATCTATTCCAGATAAGAGAGCGTCCTCCTAGGTATGGGTTCTCTCAATAGTTTATTCGGAAGCCATTACTCGGACAGGCGCCTGAGACTTATAACGAGCAAAATTTAAGCCTGCATTCGACCCGCGGCTGACGGACCCTAAAACTCTATCTGGCTAAAGTTATCCCTGCCCAGCTTGCATTTTGTTTAAACCATCGCAGTAAGTTCGAGCAACCCTTAAAGCTCGAGCAAGGTCTACACACTCGACTAGCACTCCACTGTCAAAGAAGCGTAACATATCATAATTGTTTTTTGTTTTTTTAAACAAAATTGTTATGGTTTTATGTAACTGTAACAAACTTAATTGCTAATGTATTTTGCAGTTTGCATTGTTAAGTGCCATTAAGATATTGTATATGCAGACTTCTATTTTCTATGTATTTTTTTGTGTCTTTCTTTAGAATGACATAGAAAGTGGAAGAGTCCTTTTTCGAGATCACTTTGCCCTCTCCAAGTTGCAGCAAGGTATAAAATCTGGTATCTACCTTCAAGGCACATACAGAGCCAGCCGAGACAATTATTTGGAGGCAACAGTGTGGGTACATGGTGACAGTGTGGACAATAAAGAGGCAAGTAATGACTTCACACAAAATAATTTGACAACTGGGTTAGCTGTCAAATTACTTTATTAGACTCTCTTTTGTTCATCATATTTGTCATATTTATGTATGAAAAGAAACTATTTTTTGAACCACAATTTCTTCTTTATGTATTATTCTTCTCATTCACTTCGCCCCCTTACGTTACATGTTTGTCAATTATCATTCTATTCTCTCACCCCTTCTTCAACATGTAAAATGACCCATTCATCTTGATGCTGTGAATTGCAGAATATTAAATGTTAAATGTATTGACCACTTTTGCATCCCTGCCTGTTAATGAGATTGCAATCTTTGTTGTGTGCTCTGAACTCTCACATCAGAAAAAGTGCTCTCCAGTAGTGAACAAGCTCATTGCAAACGAGGTATGCTTTTGAAATTTGAGAATTCAGGCATACAACCTTCTGTTCAATGGGCGATCAGGAAGCCAAATATGAACAGCAGTCTCTGGAAGCCAAATATGAACAGCAGTCACATGACGAGGAAACCAGAGATTTTCATATGGAACTATCTCACCATCTAAGGTAAATGTTGGAACTCCTCCCTTAAATGGAGCAATTCTCTAAAGAGCCAGAGTCCCATCTTCAAGTTTCAGTTGTGAACCATGAGTACATTCACATTGGCGGGTAAGAGAGGAAAGGTGGAAGAATGTTGCCTTTTTTTCCCACAATAGCCCTCCATTAACCAGACACTGCATAAATGAATTCGGCCAAATTAAGTAATTCAAATTTGCATGTCTTCTAGAAGGATGGTAGTTGCTGAGTGTGATTAGTTGGTTTCTACTTTTATTAGTGGTTCAAGACTTCCTTACCATATTGCTTTAAGATGTAGTAAATGTATGCCTGGGCCTTGGTATTGTGCAGACTTAGTAAGAGCGAGTTACAGCTGCTACTAAGTGGCTTTTGTGTAAAGTTGTATTTCAAACAACAATGGAGAGATTTTAACTAAGCAAAAGGTTTCCTTGTGATTTTAGTTCTTTAGTTTACAATGAAAATATAAATGTATTTCCAAATCAAATCAAGATGCCTCACATTTCCTAACTTTGTTGCTCTTTCATAATCCTTGGTCATTATATAATAGCAGTCCTCTCTTGTTCTCGCTGTATAGCATGAGCATTTATTTAAAGACTCCGGTCCCTCCCTGTGTACATCCCTATATTTTTTTTTCAAGACTGTCTTACCAAGGCCAAAGAAACTAGACCCTCACACATTGCAATTTTTTTCAGTGAAAAAATGGCCATAGTGGCTAATCATGGTTTTACTCCAAGGGAGCGCCATATTCCTTCATTTCTTCATGATTAGGAGCCTGCATCTGAGCAAAGAGTGATTTTTCCTCATGTGAGGCTTTATTCTGATCCCATGTGGATTACATCAGGAAATACAGGGTGATTCTTGGGAAACATTTTCCGAGCAGTACCGATTGCTCTGAGACTTAAATTGGGATGAAGTCTAGCCTAAGATGATGGCAGTCTCTTGTTTGTAAGCTTTGTGCCAAGTACCGATTTCTAAAGTTGCTGATATCACCCCCTCTCTGGTGTTGAACACTGAAAAGGTGGGGGCTGGGAAAAGCACTTGTGAGCGGATAATCTAAAAGTAGCTAGAGGTAGACCATGGCAGAGGTAGCAGCCATGCCAGAGAAGGATGCCAAGATGATGCATTTATTTATTCCATGGGTGGTTTACAGTTCCTATATAAAGAAAGGGATAGCAATAGCCAAAGTATAGGCTGTAGAGTAAGGGATGTCTCCAAGGTCAAAGTGAGTGTGTAGAGTGAGGAGAGAATACTCCTTGTTGTGATACTGAGTGCCCTCACACACCCTTGCGGATGTTTAGCATCATCATTGGGCACAGTTGCTCCTCGTGGGGGTGGCGCTGCAGTCCCTCACGGGCCCTTGGTTAGGGGCTCTCTGTTGGAGTTCTTTTAGGAGTTGCCGCATTTGTGAGTGTGGGTGTGTGGGTAAGGGTGTGCTAGTGAGTGCAGGTATTAAAATTGAGACCGGGTCCAAAAATAGTTTAATTGGGAGGTCCCTGGTTCAAATTAAAACTTGGCGGGGATGGAGATGCACGGTAGTGCTTATAATGAGAGGGGAAACTAAACCAAATAATGTCCCACTTCTCTCAACCCGTATAGTGTAATAACAAAAAGTGCTGTAAGAAAGGTTAGGTCAACATGTTTCGCGCTTTTAGGTGGTCCCTATTGGATCCAGGAGCGCTTCGTCAGGACCAAGAAAAGAAAATTTCAAGGGTGGGTTCGGGAAGAGACAACCCGTAATCCCATCCGTTACCTAGGTCTGGTACGCTTGACAATTCGTGTTCAGAATCCGTTATTATACGAAATTCATGTTCACAGCCCCCTCCTATTCGGTGGTGGGCTCCGTCAGCGTGAGCCGCGTTGTAAGGATAGTCTTGTAGCCTTACGTAGCGGGGAGACCTACCCGTGCGGTGGTTCAGCCGTTAACAGTTACCGGCTGAACCACCGCACGGGTAGGTCTCCCCGCTACGTAAGGCTACAAGACTATCCTTACAACCCGGCTCACGCTGACGGAGCCCACCACCGAATAGGAGGGGGCTGTGAACATGAATTTCGTATAATAACGGATTCTGAACACAAATTGTCAAGCGTACCAGACCTAGGTAACGGATGGGATTACGGGTTGTCTCTTCCCGAACCCACCCTTGAAATTTTCTTTTCTTGGTCCTGACGAAGCGCTCCTGGATCCAATAGGGACCACCTAAAAGCGCGAAACATGTTGACCTAACCTTTCTTACAGCACTTTTTGTTATTACACTATACGGGTTGAGAGAAGTGGGACATTATTTGGTTTAGTTTCCCCTCTCATTATAAGCACTACCGTGCATCTCCATCCCCGCCAAGTTTTTAATTTGAACCAGGGACCTCCCAATTAAACTATTTTTGGACCCTGTCTCAATTTTAATACCTGCACTCACTAGCACACCCTTACCCACACACCCACACTCACAAATGCGGCAACTCCTAAAAGAACTCCAACAGAGAGCCCCTAACCAAGGGCCCGTGAGGGACTGCAGCGCCACCCCCACGAGGAGCAACTGTGCCCAATGATGATGCTAAACATCCGCAAGGGTGTGTGAGGGCACTCAGTATCACAACAAGGAGTATTCTCTCCTCACTCTACACACTCACTTTGACCTTGGAGACATCCCTTACTCTCTACAGCCTATACTTTGGCTATTGCTATCCCTTTCTTTATATAGGAACTGTAAACCACCCATGGAATAAATATATGACCTTCAGGAGCACTGGTACAGGACCTTTTTCATTCGCTCCTAGTCCCCTCTCTCATTGATTGGTTGCCAAGATGATGCTACATGGAGAAGGGGCGTGGACTGGTGTGCCGCACAAGAACAGACGTTGTATGCTGCACGGGGATGCCGCAAAAAGTTTCGCACGGTGTGGGGGAAATGGTTAGGGGGCTTATTCTAGAGGGGAAAGTACAGGTAGGGGAAATGGTAGGCTAAGGGGGGGGGATGGGGGTCTTGCTATTGATTGTCATTGAATCCATGATATGTCATTCTGATGCCAGTTCAATCGGATTGTTGTATATGAGTCTGAGTTTTTGTCCTTCCACAAGAAAATAAAAATTTGATTATCAAAAAAAAAATAGTGCGGCTGGGGAATAAAGCCTGCAATACAACGTAGGTAAGCCCAAATAAAACAAGCAATGGCATAGCCAATAGGTCTCGCCTTTGGGACCTTCAAAGTGTTTAGTTACGCAGCACAATATCCTTGGTGCAACAACATCAACTGTTTCATGGCTAAACACTTATAAAGTCCCAAAGGCGAGACCTATTGGCTATGCCAAAGCTTGTTTTTTCTTAATTCTTCCCTGTTGTGCCACTGATTTTGTCCTCATCTGCATCTTGCTCTAATTCCACCACTGTTTTTATTTTCTCGTGCCTGCCTGTTCCTTTCGCCTTTCGCCCCTGCGACCCCACCCCCCCTCCTGGAATTCCCCCGCTCCAGCCTCTCCTCCCTCCCACCTCCCCTTCTTAATGGCGGCCACTGCACAATTGTGCAGCAGGCGCGCCCCTCCGCGACCTCCCACTACCCATTGCAATGACACCACCACCCTCCTCGCACTCAACCCTGGAAGTCTTAGAGAATTCCAACAGTCCACACTGAACACAGCCAGTTCTACTGCCTCCACTGCCGCCAGACCCTCACCGCCACTCCGGCCTCCAACACTGCCGACCACAACACCGGCGACACCCTAAAATTCATCCTCCTCAACGTACGCTCCGTACACAAACAAGCCATAGAAATCTGGAACCTACTCGACTCTCTCTTGCCCGACATCACCTTTTTCACAGAGACCTGTACCAACGCATCCTCCGCCCCCGACATCAGCACCGCCATCCCAGACGGATACAAGATCCAGAGGAACGACCGCCCCAACCACCCAGGAGGGGGCCTCGCCATCGCCCACAAGAGCACCCTCTGCCTCACCACCTCCAGCAAAATCTTCCCTTCCGCTGAACACCTGCCCTTCCAGATCCAGACCACCCCCAAAGCCACACTCTGAGGAACCTCGTCTACAGACCCCCAGCCCTCGAACACTCTTCGCCACCACCATCACCGACTTCATCGCACCCCACGCCATCGTCTCAACAAACTACATACTCATTGGAGACCTGAACTTCCACCTCAACAACCCCAGCGACCACAACTCCACTATCTTTTGCGACAACCTCGCCAGCATCGGACTTAAACAATTTGTCAACACACCAACCCACAGAGCAGGACACACTCTCGACCCCATCTTCGCGGCAGGAAACAGCATTGTATTGTATTGTATTGTATAAACTCTTCTATAGCGCTATCTGCCACCCTACGGGTATCCTGGCACTGATCCAATTCAGCAATTCAGCATCCAATTCAGCCACACAATGCAGCTGCCATGGACCGACCACCACTGCGTACACTTAGCCATCAACAAACCCAAGGCACCCAAACTAGCCCCACGCCCACCACGAAGGACCTGGAACAAGGTTACAGACGAGCAACTTAACTCCACCCTCACCCGAGACAACCACACCTGGGCACCCGACACAAACGACGGAGCCAGAGAACTCCACACCTGGATCTCCAACTGCGCAGACGAGCTCGCCCGCTACGCAACCCCAACAGATAACACCCCAAGAAAGCCGCCTGGTTCACCACCGCCCTCCAAGAAGCCAGACGCACCTGCAGATGCCCGGAGAAAAACTGGAGAAACATCAAGACAACCGAAAACCACACCACCTACAAGGACGCCATGACGGACTACCACAATCAGATCAGAGCCACCAAGAGGAACTTCATTCACAACAAAATCCTGGCCACTCCTCCAACTCCAAGGAACTTTTCAGTGTTCTTCAAGAATTCACCAACCCACGCAGCGAAGCCACAGACATCACCCCATCCGAAGACCTCTGCAACAAGCTTAGAACCTATTCCCACCTCAAGATCAAAAACCTCTACGACCGCTTCATCCACCAGGCGCCACAGACGGCCCCCCGCCATCCAGAAACACCAGCCAGCCCACCATCTCCCACTGGACACCGATCATGGCTGAAGACATCGCCTCGACCATGAAAAGCATCCACTCGGGGGGGGGGGGGGGCACCTACTCCTGCCTCCCGCTCATCTACCACAGAGCTGCGGCCGCCATCGCACCCGAGCTACAACGCACCATCAACACCACCTTCAAAATAGGCACCTTCCCAGATGACTGGAAGCATGCAGAAGTCCGACCCC
Organism: Triturus cristatus; assembly: GCF_964204655.1. Classification (NCBI taxonomy): domain Eukaryota; kingdom Metazoa; phylum Chordata; class Amphibia; order Caudata; family Salamandridae; genus Triturus; species Triturus cristatus. Next base: position 584,002,469 of record NC_140591.1, on the reverse strand, counting down.
TGCTCAAGAAGCCCACAGCTGACCCCACCGACTTCAAAAACTATCAGCCCATCTCGCTCCTCCCCTTCGCAGCCAAAGTTGCAGAGAAAACAGTCAACAGGAAACTGACACGATTCATTGAAGAGAACGCCATCCTGGACCCGAAGCAACCACAGCACAGAGACCGCCCTACTCGCCTCCATAGACTACATCCGCACCCTCATCGACCTATCAGCAGCCTTCGACACCTTCTCCTACCGCACAGTAGTCGCCAGACTTCACGACGCAGGCATACAAAGAATAGCCCAGGACTGGATCCGATCATTCCTCACCGGAAGAAGCCAAAGGATCAATCTGCCACCCTTCCTCTCCAACCCCACGAAAATCACCTGCAGAGTCCCACAGGGTTCATCACTGAGCCTCACCCTCTTCAACATCTACATGGCCCGCCTCGCAGCCATCGTCCGACGGCACGGCCTCAACATCGTATCCTACGCAGACAACACCCAGCTCATCCTCTCCCTCACCAAAGAGTCCACCACTGCCAAACTCAACTTCCAGAAAGGAATGCAAGACGTCGCAGTCTGGATGACCAACAGCTGCCTGAAGCTCAATGCCGAGAAGACAGAAGTCCTCGTCCTCTGTACCACCCCTTCTGCATGGGACAGCACCATGTGGCTGACCGCCTTCGGAATCCCACATACCCCCTCAGACCACACCAAGAACCCCAGCATCGTATTCTACTCATCACTCACCATGAACCGACAGCTCAACGCCGTCACCTCCAGCTGCTTCAACACCCGCCGCATCCTCCGCAAGATCTTCAAGTGGATCCCCCCTGAGACATGGAAGACAGTCACCCACGTACTCATCACCAGCAGACTGGACTATGGAAACACACTCTATGCCAGCATCATCAAGTCCCTACTCCGCAAACTCCAGACAATACAGAACACCGCCGCCAGACTCGTCCTCGGCATCCCCCGACATGAACACATCAGCCAACACCTACGAAGTCTCCACTGGCTCCCTGTGGAGAAAGGAGTAACTTTCAAAATCCTCACTCATGCCTACAAATGCCTACACAACAATGGATCCAAATACCTCAGTGACAGAATCAACTTCCACGTACCCAAAAGAAACCTCCGATTTTCCAACCTCGCACTGGCCGAAACCCTGCGCATCTACAGAGCCTGAGCAGGCGGAAGATCCTTCTCTCACATTGCAGCCAAGACCTGGAACGAGCTACCGGCAGACATCAGACGCACCCCCTCCCTGAACACCTTCAGGAAGACCCTCAAGAACTGTCTTTTGGGCTAAACAGATCTGTGGACCCCCCCCCACCCCCCAGAGCCTTGAGACCTTCACGGGTGAGTAGCGCGTTTACAATTCCCTGATTGATTGATTGATTGACTGTGCCTTCCCCAACCAGATGTCACAGTGGTGACAGATGCATCACTCCTGGGATGGGATGGCCATCTGGGTGAGGCGGAGATCAGAGGCATCTGGTTTCTGGCAGAGTCCGGGCTCCATATAAACCTTCTGGAGCTCTGGGCGATCCACCTGGCACTGAAGGCATTCCTTCACTCTCTAATGGGGAAGATCTTGCAAGTGTTAACGGACAATACCACTGCCATGTGGTACTGCAACAAACAGGGTGGGGTGTGGTCGTGCACCCTATGTCAAGAGGCTCTTCGTCTCTGGACATGGCTGGAACATCAGGGCATGACCCTGGTGGTTCAACACCTGGCAGGTTCTCTGAACGCCAGGGCTGACAAACACAGTCGTCTGTGGTAAATTTAATTACCTAGACTTAATTTATGCGGTAAAATTCAATAAGAATAACTCAGTAAAAATAAGAGGCAGAATCCGTGGTATTTGAGGTTTTAAAATGGGTTTATTCCTTACAAAGGAATTGGTTCGAACCAGGCAATCGTATTCCGTCACCACTAAGGTTCGGGAAGGGATAGAGCAATACTTTATTGACAGGTTATCATATATATAGTAAATGCATTACAGTGAAGACATATGCAGAAGGCGTGACAGCTGAGAAGAGAGATAAGAATACACATACGTAATGAAAAAAGGCGTTACAATAGGCGTGCATGAGGGCATGTACTAGAAACGTCATTATGATGATGACACAAGTGGGTGGATCCATAAGAGAATCCTGCAAAATCAGCAGAAATACATGCCAAATATGCGCGCACAGTAGCATGACGTGTGATTGACGCATATACTGGAGGGTGAAGGGGACTTGACATTTAGCCCTACATGAGGAGACAGAAGTCTGGGATGTCAGAACAACCTAATCCCAAATCGTATCTAATATCTTGTGTTTAAGGAACTGTATTATCTGGAAGGATAGGTCTCTCAGGCAGAGGCTATCCTATACTGACTTCTAGTGCGTGTATAAGCGTCTATGTGTCTACATGAGATGCGAGGGGGCATGGGCCTACCATGGCAACAGAAGCCATGAATTACTTGCACGGAGACGGTAAGGCCGGGCCCTTTGCTCTGTAGCTGGAAGGATGTTTACCTAAACTACTAGCCAGGAATGCATTTCTCGAGGAGCGGAGCAGATAACTTGAAGGCTGAATACAGTTTTGGCAGGCAACAGGCCGGGCCAGGCACCGTTAGCCGCGCAGGAAGTAAGACAAAGGTCATGGATACAGATGCAGGTCCAGGCTGGAGCATTCAGAGGCAGAAGGCAGGAAAAGCTCGATGGCAGAATTCAGGGCCTACCTTGCCAGAGCTGGAAAACGTGAAAAGTATACCATATAAAGACGGTGGCAAGGCATACTTAGGAACGGAATATTCGACCCATTCATGGTGGATCTGAAAGAGGACATGTTGACGTTGGACGCATATGTATTTGCGTCTTCATAGCTTGAAGTGGAGGGAACATACATGTACTTGTAGCTTGCACATGGAGCCGTTGGGGTCTAAGATAGGGGACACAATCGATCATAAAAATTCATATTTCCTCACGTCGGTACCTGGTATATCACAAATGGCATCTTCACTCGGAGGTGGTGCAGTGGGGAGAGCCTTGGTTAGATCTGTTGGCCACCGAAAAGAACGCGCAATGTCAGCAATTCTGCGCATTAGAGTTTCCAGGGCGGCACTCGCTCGGCGATGCTTTTTGTCACGAGTGGAACTGCGGCCCCCTGCACACCTTTCCGCCTATAGCACTTCTGCCCAGAGTCCTGAAGAAGATCATGTGCGACCAGGCCAAAGTTATTTTTGTGGCTCCCGACTGGGCACGAAGAGTGTGGTACCCTGAGCATTACCATCGATCCGCCACTCAGAATGCCTTTCCAGGAGGATTGTCTGTCGCAGCTGCAGGGGAGGGTTCTTCAACTGAACCTGTCAGGCCTCCACCTCTTTGCGTGGAGCTTGAGCGGCAACAGTTGACAGCTTTTGACCTTCCACGGTATACGCCTGTCGATTGAATACATTTGTTGAATGGTGCTCAGCAAAGGCTGTGGATCCCCTTTCTGCCCCTCTTTCCGAGGGTCTTTTATATATTCTTTCTTTGGTCCAGCAGGGCTCTGCCCTGGGCACTCTTAAAGGCTATCTTGTGAACATCTCTGCTTTCCTTCGGCTTCCAGATCTGCCATCTTTGTTCAAGTCCCCTATTGTAAATAAATTCTTTAAGGGCATTACTAATCTTTTCCTCCATCTCCTTTCGTTATGTCCCAGTGGGCCTTGAACCTTGTCTTAACTTACCTTATGTGCGCTCCCTTCGAGCCTCTTCACAATTGTATTCTCAGACTCCTTACTCTGAAGACAGCTTTCCTTGTTGCTATCACCTCTGCTCGCAGGGTGAGTGAGCTTCAAGCCCTTTCTTCCAAGCCCCCTTTCTTCTCTGTGCATCTGAACAAAGTGGTGCTTAGGACGAGACACTTGTTCCTTCCAAAAGTAGTAACACATTTTCACATTGGACAAACTGTTACTTTGCACACCTCACCTCTGCACCCTTCCAAGGAGGAGGAGAGACTTCACCGTCTGGACCCTAAACGTGCTCTATCCTTCTACCTTGACCGCACAAAAGATTTCCGGATGGATGATCAACTCTTCCTTGGCTACGTAGGTGCAAAAAAGGTTGGGTTGTTCAAAAGCGTACCATCTCTAAATGGGTTATCCTTTGTATTAAAATCTGTTACGCTTTGGCAAAAAAGGAACCTCCAGTGGGGCTCCAAGTTAATTCCACCAGAGCTACGGCTGCCACCACGGCTCTTTCACGTGGAGTTCCACTCCTTGACAACTGTCAGGCAACCACGTGGGCATCCTTCCACACATTCACCAACCAATACTGCCTGGACAGCCAAGTCCAGAGAAATTGCTATTTTGCCCATTCCGTCCTCCAGGGCTTTCTGGTGTGAACTTGGTTTGCAAAATCAATCCTTTAGGGTTGGGTTTGCTGGGGTATCTATTCTAAGGTAAGGAATCTATAACTAACTGTCTCTTTCAGATGAACAAGTTACTTACCTTCTGTAACAATGTATCTGTAAGAGACCTAGGTTAATTTTAGATTGCATACCGCCCCACCCAGCCATCCCGCTCTGCGAACTGGCTTCTAGGGACAGGGCGTGGAAAGTCGTGTCAAAACTGACGGCAGGGGCAGTGTCTAAATAGGCACCGCAACATCATCCCGGCGAATACGACGCCGGATGCAGAGTCAACCGATGCCACCTACTGACGAGCAGTGGTACTAAGAAAAAATTCTCCGGATCCAGTCTGACGCCTGGGGGTAATTCTAAGGTAAGGAATCTATAACTAACCTATGTCTCTTACTGAAGGTAAGTAACTGCTTTGGACTTGTGGCACATAACAGGGACCTTGTTTTTAACTTCTGATGGTCTGATAGATTTATTATAACCTTTCTTCTTTTTTGTGTGGGGCTTTCTTTGTTATTCGTTTTTCATGTTGTTGTATATCTAATGAATTATTGCTGATTAAAAGGATATTTTTGCTCTGAGATTTCAAGTTTTTCTTCATACTTGATTGAAAACCTGATGACGAATGGTGTAAGAGATATTAATGATTATTAATGTTGTTTCTATTGTATTTTGATTATTAGTATCTTTGGGACTTAGACAGGTCAGGTTGTGCTTTATCGAGGGCTATTCTACCCCTGAAGGAGTTGGTGCTTGTGTTTGACTGAGTACGACCACAGTTGCCAAATTGGCAGGCATAGATGCAAGGGGTGATTCAGATAAGGAGCCGAGACCTGCCGATTCGGGCCGAGTGACCAGCCGAGGATAGATAAATTAAGGCAAGTCCCAAGAAGAGAATAGCTTTGAGAGTAGCATCCTCGGGGCCCTGGAGGTAGGGCAGGAAAAAGCAAGAAGCACTGGAAGGCACTTGTCCCTAAGGTGACTACAGATTCTCAGAGCCTAATCCAAGCTGGTTTCGTCATAATAAATTAGGCATACCACATAGGTCCTTGCCATACCTAGAAAGAGGTAGGTACCCCGGGTACAGAAAAAGCACTGAGCAACAACTGAGGTGATAAACAATAAAGGAACAAGGCAGGGCTGGGAAATGCACAGCAGCGTAAAGCATGCAAGATTATCAGGGAAGGGCCTGGTGAGAGAAACCTCTGAGACCGATGAGAGAGAGAGAGAGAGAACTAACTTTGACCTGCAATGCAGCCTATCATAGAGGCTCTTAGAACAAAGAAGTTGTCATCCTCAAACTGCGCCGGATCCTATTAGTGGCAAAAGCCCTCGGTTGATGGAGGACCACTTGAGTGGAATAGGAACTATACCCCTCCGTGACAAGAAAGAGACAGTCGAGTCTGGAGTACGGGAGGAGATGAAGCAAGGCTCAAGAGACATCACGACAGACATGAAAGAGAATTTGGCCCCTCAAGAGACAAGTAATAAAGCAATGACTGAATAAGAGCAACTGAGGATCTGGACCCTGCTACTTGATGAAAAACACTTTGTCCTTCAGGAAAAACTGGAGGACCTAGAGAATACGTCCAGTCTAGTAAATATCTGCATAAGAAGCATTACCTAAAAGCAAGAGGGCAAGGCGGTCCCAGCAGTGAAATTTACAGGCACTGCTGGAAGCTTTGGAAACCGTGGTGGGGATAATTGAATACCTGGCAAGCGACCGTAGAGAGCTTTGCTGCCCACAGTGCCTTTGTGCTCTGACCATTCTGGTTGTAGGCAGGAGAGTGCACCTAGTTCTTATTGCCATAGCCTAAAAAATGGAGGACTGAAGGAGAAACCTAAGCGAACTCATGACTCTATGCGCATGCTTCAGGAATGGTGGGACGAATGGAGGATGGGGTGCAAGTGTCTGAGGAATAGTTTGCTTTATCAAAGTTGATGGCTATAAGATGGTAATTTAAAAGTACATGTTGCAATTAAGAAAAAATGTATACAAATCATTGAAATGTAAAATTTAGTACACTTACCACACACATGAAGAACATTAATCGCTCTTCCCTCAGTCACTGAAAACCAGTCTCTAATCTTCTTCTCCATGTGAAGTCAGATTATGCCCAAGCAAACTCTTCCCCCCTGTTCCATTACCAGTTTCCCTTTATGGATGAAATCGGGGAAGGGCACTTGGCACCCAGTGGTATATTGACTGCCACCAAAGTGTACAAACACAGGGTACATCCCATGATGCAGCATAGAGAAGGAGACAGTTGAAGTTGTGGATGATTTTCTCCGAATCTTCGGCAGTGGGAACCCCTGCATATTTGTGTCTTGGCTTCTCAGCCTCACAAAGTAGACCACAAAGCCCTCTATACCGCTATCCTTATCCATTTGCTTCTCCCAACATTTTCTGTATTGGTATGCGTTGTTCCCTTGATCTGATGCCAATTCCACACAGCTGTATCTCTGTATCATTGGCTGGCAACATCCAACGACTAGCAGCTTGTTGGAACACAGCCAAAATCTGACATGCTCTGTTTATTGGAAGTTCAACCTCCTCAAGATTGAGTTTATCCTGATCAGTAGGGTCCCAGCCCACAGGCTTACTGACCTGGCCAAGCATCTATAACTTTGCCCTCAAAGGCAGCACAAAGTCACACAAGTTCCATGTTGATTCCAAATTCTCCTTGAAGAAAGATGTGAAAAAGAAGACAAGCCCACTGTAGCAGACCCTCTTGTAGACAATCAAGGCATACGTTTTTTCTGTTGTTCAATCCATCTTCTACTCCCCCTTATGCCTACACATTCACAGTGAGAACACTTTCTTGACTCTTTTCCTTTATTCCCTCTTCACCTCCTCAAAAAACTAATCACCGACCAAAGAAAGTACCCTAACTTAAAAGAACTGCATTTGCTCTCTTTCCAGATTACAGTGAATGGACGTTCTACCCAATCATGTTCAAGATCCATCAACATCCAGTAGCCAGATTACCTTTCATGCAGTCATTCCCTCTCCAGCCGCCTCTGGTTCACGCAGAGCTCAACTGCTGTGGATGAAAATACATGCTTTGCTTACAGAGTTTGGAATGAGCCCCTTTTGAACCAAAACCTAAGACTCAGGCCAATTCTTCAGCAACTCTGAAGGTAGCTTAAGGTCCACTGCTGCAGACTTCATCCCCATGTACCGAAACTTTATCCCAATCTATATGTTCCATACTTACCACCTAGGTCAGAATATGAACTTGATTTATTGTATTTTGATTTATAGAGCACTGTCACCCAGCAATGGTATCCAGGAGGGAGCAGGAAGAGAGGAATAGGGGAAGGTTCAAGGTTAGAAAAAGTGTGATGTCAAATAGAAGAAGAAACACCTTTGTTTTGAGTGACTTACCACAATCAAGATGGTTCTTCTCAAAACTACTTATCATTTCCCCCAGATATTGATTGTTTGAGGTCCTCTGTTCTCTTCACCGCTGGCCTTATGTATGGAGTCTTTAATCACCTTAACAGTGATTGGAGTTCACAACAAGTTTCTGACTCTGTTTTCCAGCCACACTCACTCTGACACACTAGGAGTGGATCTAAGCAAACGCAGGAAAATGATGAACAGAGCGCTGAAACTTTTCAGACACTCACCAAACCATCATCGTTCTGTAGGTCACTTCGCCACCCCAGTTCAGACCCAGCCATGTGAATATCTAAGCCCACTCTCTGAAATATGAACTTTCTGATAACATTAGCCTTCACACATTGATTTCATAACAAAAGCTTGAAAAACACAATGTAATTGAAAGTGCTTATATTTCCCAACTTCTGCTGCATCCAGCCTGGTAGCGCGGTGCTTTTTAAAAATATTTCCACACTGCATCTAAGGAGTACCTGCTAACCTTTCCTCATTATTGATGTAATGATGCTAGTGTTACAACTTCTTTTCAGTTTTTTTCTTTTTTGGAGTCTTTTCTGGTGTAAAATGTATTCTAAATGTATCCGTTTCATTGTTAGAACTCATGGTGATATTTATTTCTTCAAATAAGGTACTTATACAGGGGCTTCGAAACCTAAATCGAGCAGTGCATGAAGACATTGTAGCCGTGGAGCTTATGCCAAAAGAAAAGTGGGTGGCCCCCTCCTCTGTGGTTCTGCAGGATGAGGCTGAAAATGAAGAAGACATTGAAAACGAAGAGGAGAAAGAAAATATGGTAAACATAGCATCAGTGTTGATATCTGTTTTGTGCATTGATTCCACAGTGTCTCATGAATTAAGTTACAAGTTGCTCCGCTTCAAATGGAACAATGCAAAAACGTTTGCTTAAAAAATTGGTTGGGGAGGCATAAAACGTGCTGTGTTATTATGGTAAAAACTTCAAAGTAACATACATGCAAAACAAGATTCTGAGTCACAAAGTTGGAGATGTCAGTCTTTTACTGAATAGCTTTCTATAAGGTATATTAGAAATTGGAGATTTGTGAGGGTTAGCGTTTGTCTGAAAGACAAGAAATTTAAAGTTATCCCAGTAAAGTTACTTTTTATAAATCATTGCAGGACTATTGCTGTCGTGAAGTTTCAAGGCCTTTTCATTTAATAGATCTTGTGATAATCTTCTTATCTGTCTGATGAGGAAGCGGCTCTTGATGCAAAATATTTCATTGCACTCTATTTTATAATCTGCTTGTTTCCCGCATTAAATGTTTAAAAGAGAGTCTGCTATTTTTTCCAATTTGAGGCCAGCGATTTTAAGTAATGAAGCCTCAACAACACGAGTAGTGGGTTTTCTTTTATTTGTTTGCACTTCTTTTGTTAAAAAATTGACCCTTGACCTTAAGAATATCGTTCTTGTCACCTAACCTTCGTATGTGTTAACAAAGCACCTTGTATTTTTAATATGGTTTAAATTATTTTGAATCGTCGTGTCGAAAAATGAACCAAGAGTCTCTGAGAACATCATGAAAAGGCCAGAAATCGGTGTGAAATTGTGCACTTTAACTGGTATGAAACTCTTGATTCTTTCCAACTCTTAATCTGAAAAGACACTCTTGAGTTGCACTAATGTCAGTCATTGCCAGCAGTAGTAGTTATGATACATGCATCTTTAAGTATAGTATACAGCTTTTGGAGACTTGCTGTTCATTTTCTTACTGCAAAAGTAGCTGGATTTCACCTCCTTTCAAATTAGTCTGTAGGGTGCCCAAAATCAGTAGGAGCACCTAGAGTAATGTGTAGGCACTGGTTTTTGCTGTAAAAGTCTATGGGGGTGGAAAGTATGGATCAACAAAAAAGTAGGTAAATGTTCAGCACATTTTCACTGACCCAGTGGGAAATGCCATACATAATGATATTTGCACAATAAATAACCTTGGATTGATTACCAGTCCTGTATCCAAATACATGTCACAACAACTCGTCTACCATCCACTGTTAAGACACTTACTGCAGGAAAGTGCACCTTTTGTCATGGTCGTCCCAACTTTTTGCCACTGGCACTGATGTTTTTCGACTGATGTGCACTGGGACCCTGCTAACCAGGCCCCAGTGCCAATGCTCTTGCCCTAAAAACAAGGTAAAATGTTCCAATTGAAACACAACTGGCACTCATTTTACCATCCTTGTAAATCTCTCGTAAGTGGCACCACTGGTACCTTGGACATGTGTCCTAAAGTGGGTCTCTTAGGCTTCCAGCATTTATTTTTCCACCCTAAGTTACCCCCCATACAAATTGCATTCAGGTTGCCATTGCAGGCTGCGTGTCATGGTGGAAACCATGAGTGAAAACAAGACATGGCACACTCACTGTGTTCCATGCAAAGTCTCTACATGTAAGATAAGCCACCCCTACAGAAGGGCTTGTAGCCCTAAGTTAGGGTGCATTATATTACATGTGAGGGCATAGCTGTGTGGTAAATAATTTCCTTTACCGGGACTTAATTTGATACAGAAACATAATAAAATAGCTCAGTAAAATGAGAGGCAGAATCCGTGGTATCAGAGGTTCGGAATGGGCTTTATTCCAATGATCGATTATAATCGGTTGCTCCAAGTTCCATCACCACGGAGGTTCAGGAAGTGAAGTACATACATTATTGACAAGAAATGACTTTTATAGTACATACATTACAATGAAGCGAATGCAGTAGGCGTAACAATTGATAAGGAAAATGACGATTCATATGCGTAACCGAAAATGGGTGTAATAAGGAGTAAAAAGGAACATAATTGGTTATGATGTCATATATAGGTGGATCTATAAGATAATACTTGGCATAGATGCGCGCGCAGCAACATGACGTGTAATTGACGTGTAACTAGGGGGTGAAGGGTACTTGACATTTAGCTCTACATGTGGAGACGAAAAGTCTGGGGGGTCAAGTCAACCTAATCCCAAATCATATCTAACATCCTATGTTTAAAGAACTATGTTATCCACAAAAGAAGGACTCTCGGACAGAATCTATTCTATACTGACCGTGCGTGCGTGTACAAGCGTCTAAGTGTCTACACTAGATGCGAGGGCAGGAATCTTCCATAGTAACAGGGCTATGAATTACTTGTATAAAGACAGAGAAGCCGGGCCTTTTGCTCGGTAGCTGGAAGAATGTTTACTTAAACTACTAGACAGGAATGCATCGGCTGAGGGGGGAGCAGATAACTCGAAGGTGAAATACAGTTCTTGGCAGAGAATAGGCTGATGTCAGGCTTCGTGAGCCGCGCAGAGAATGAGACAAAGTTCATGGTCACAGATGCAGGCTCAGACTGGAGTTTTCAGAGGCAGAAGGCAAGAAGAGTTTGACGACAGAATCAGGGCCTACTTGCCTGGACTGTAAAATGGCATAGGTAAACCATATAAAGCCGGTGGCTTTTCATATTTAGGAATGGAATATCCGGCCTATTCATGGCGGATCTGACAGAGGACATGTTGATGGTGGACGCACATGTGTTTGCGTCTTCATAACTGGAACTGGAGGGAACATACATGTACTTGTAACATGCACATGAAACCGTTGGGGTCCAAGATAGGGGACATAACTGACCAGAAAAATCCATATTTCCACATTCCCTCCTTGTCCCCTACTTGCCCGTCAAGAGATATCAATCTTCATCAATCCATTGATCTGTTCATATAGCATCATTTGTTCTTCTTTCTTCTTCCGTGACGAATGAGATCTTGGTGGTGGAATACACGATGTGGCACACAGGCCACAGATCGCTGGTCCACATTGTAGACATAGACAGCAACTGAATAGTAGGAGAAGGCCAATACCTAGGAAGGATAGAACTCTCCATCCCCAGGCTGATATCACACTCCAAACCCAACCGGACCAAGTCCAGGTGCCTGGATTCTGGTGTATCTGGCTTACAATCTTATGAAGGCGAGTTATAGCTTTATATACAGATGGCGAATTTTCTGGTATGAAAATGCAACAGCTTGATCCGATGACCCTACAAGCTCCGCCCCTATCAGCCAGGATGACGTCAAGGACAAGACGATTTTGAAGCACAACAATCCGCATAGCAGACTGCTCTTCTGTTAAATTGCCTAAGGCGGAAATAGTTTCATTCACTACTGCTTCAAGGGTTCTAGTCAATCTACGTATCAGCTTACTATTAGTAACAGTACCTATATAGGGAAAGATGCCTTTATTGAAATCTGTGTATTTTTCCCATGCTGTTTCAGTGTAATCGACAATTGGGAGATCTCTCCGCTCTCTGTTGTGCACTAAATGAATATTTCTATAATAATCAGGAGGAGCTAGGAAAACAGGTGGCAAAAGGAATGCAATGTAGCAGGTACCATCCCAATCTAGAGGTAGACGCATATATGCAGTCTGACCACATATAAAGTAGGAGTGGCGAGAAGCTCTAAATGAAGATTTGCCTTGATCACTGAATTCTACTGTAGTAGTGCATTTACTATGGCCCATATGTATCGAACCAACTTTTCTTACACACAATTCACCTTTCGCTGGGAATACTGACATGGTGGGTAAAACTAGTTCAACTTCGGATACGACATTTAGAATCATGAGATTAGGTGTAAAATTACCTAATCCATATACTTCATTTTCTAGATCAGTTCCTGTTCTTTTGGGGCGACCCTCCTTGTCAGGGTAGCAGACCTTGAGTAAAACTAGGTTCAGGTTTCCCCATACCCAATGATCTTGGTAAACTGCTGTGTCTGAGTCTATGGAATTGATTAAACTAAACCATGCTCCACAGGAGCCATTATGTGTAAACGGATGTGGAAAGAAAGGCAGGACTCCTTCATAATTCTGATAGGGAGGGAGCCGGCCACACACCCAACAATTGGTGGCATTACAATTGGTGGCATTACTAGTCTGATGGGGATGGGAATGATGTAACATACTAATGAAAGTGTTATTGCGCAGCGCAAGTCTCTAAGACAATTCATGCGGCGGTAGGTCACTAAAAGAATGTTCTGCGGTAACATTGTAAATATGTCTAGAAATAGGGTAATATATGTGCAACAATATACTTGCAGTAATTATTAAAAGACTCAAGAAAAACAAAATTAATAATGTCACTATACAGTGGCTACGCAGTGATTTACAATACGCCTGTCGTTTCAACATTTTCCGCGACTGTCCATGATTCAGGTCTAGAGGATACATGTCAGAGACAAATTCAACCGCTTCACCTTGGAGAGGACTTAAACAATCAAATTGTCTGACGTTCTAGGCCTCAATTTTACTTTATAGAGTTCGGTTTTAGTCTTTTCAACCAAAGGAGGTTTTGAATCAGTCTGTGAGGGAGTGCAGGGCACAATGTCTATATCCGAGGATAGTCCATGAAATTTCTTGATATGACTTGAATGAATCCAGCCCTTGCGGCCCTCGATCTTCACGGCTGTCCTTGTAGTGAGCAGAACCAACTTGGGTGTCTTCCACCTGGGCTCCAGCTGAGTCTTTCGGTCGAAATTTCTCACAAATACGAGATCACCCGGAACTACGTCATGGGGTTTCACCTCAGTGTTGTCGGGAAAGGCTGCAGCTACCTGTGAACGACAAGATTGTAGTGCAGACATCAAGGAAGCCAAGTAATCTGTCAGCATATTACAGTCAACATCAGTTATTTTGCGTGGTATAGGCGTCCCCCACATATTTGGTGGTCTGCCGAAGATCACCTCATACGGGGATAGCCCTGTTCGAGAGTGTGCGACCATTCTTGTGAAAAAGAGTGCAACTGGTAGTGCTACTACCCAGTCGACACCTTTCTCCCTGCATATTTTGGACAATCTAATTTTCAGGGTCTGATTATGTCTTTCTACGAGACCTGCTGCCTCAGGGTGTCGGACACAGTGGAATTTCCACTGATAACCTAACAAAAGTGAAACATGTTTCATTAATTCGGATGAGAACGGCTGGCCGTTATCTGAGTGAACAACACGTGGTAAACCGTATCGTGGGAAGAATTCTCGAACCAACTGTTTGGCAGTAGTCGGGGCAGTGTAATCTGAAACCGGGTATGCCTCTGTCCAACGGGACAGAGCGCCGACAACTACGAGAACATATTTGAATCCTCGACATCGTTCCATCTGGATATAGTCCATCTGGAGGGCTTCAAAAGGGTGATCAGGAGGATGAAATCCACCCTGTTCTACGGGAACGCTTTTTCCTGGGTTAAACTGACAACAGATCATACAGGTACGGACCTTTTGTTTGGCTGCTGCTCGTAAATGTTTATTGAACCAAATGTGTTGAATGCTGTCTAGCATAGCTTTTTCTCCTAGATGCGCTGGACTATGTATACTGTTAATTATAACTTGGACCATTGAATCAGGAAGGAACCACACAGACTTTTCCTTCATCATCCATCCTTGGTCCGTTTGGATCCCTCCTAATTCAGTCCATTTCTTTATTTCGTCTGGTGTAGCATGTGTCTGTATGTCAATTACGTCAAGAGTAGGATCTTTAACTGTCATACAATGTGTCGGCATCGGGACTATTGTCTTTGTCATGTCGGGGGTTTGAGTTTGAGCAGTCTGTTTAGCTGTTCTGTCGGCTAGATCATTGCCTTGGGAAATGATATCAGTGACCTTCGTATGAGCCTTACATTTCATAATTGATATTGCAGTGGGTAGATGTATTGCATCTAATAAGGCATGAATGAGGGGTCCGTGCTGAATGTGGGCACCGTGGGAAGTTAAATAACCTCTCTCTCGCCACAGCACGCCGAAGTCATGTACAACTCCGAATGCATAACGTGAATCAGTGTATATGTTGACTTTTTTACTTGTGGCTTGAATACAGGCTTGTGTCAGAGCGATGAGCTCTGCGGCTTGAGCTGACAAAGTATTTATACGATTAGTTTCAATGACTTCAGTATCTGTTGTGACTGCGTAAGCAGCCACTAACTCTCCTGTATTTGTTCTCATACATGAACCATCTACGTACAATGTCAGGTCTGGATCTGACAATGGGACATCGGTTAAGTCTTGTCTAGGTTTCGTCGTTATTGTAATAACTTCAATACAGTCATGGGCTAGTGGGTCTGTTCCGGTTACTGGCAAAAGTGTGGCAGGATTCAATGTGTTACAGCGTCTGATTTCTATATGTGGCTGAAACAATGTAAGTTCGTACCCTGTAAGTCGCGCTATAGTCAAGTGTTGTGTTTGCGTTCTATTTACAAGAACCTCTACTGCATGTGGTACTTGAACTGTCAATGGATGTCCTAACACTATGGCATCGCTTTGTCTGATTGCTAAAGCTGTCGCTGCCACTGATTTTAGGCATGCAGGCAAAGCCTGAGCTACGGGATCTAATGTACTAGAAAAATAAGCACATGGTTTGTGTGCTCCTGCTTGTTCCTGTGTGAGTACTGACAAGGCAGTACCTTCGCGTTCTGTAACAAAGAGTGTAAACTGTTTTCTGTAACATGGTGTTGCTAAAACAGGTGCTTGACATAAAGCTTTCTTTAGGCTTTCAAAAGCTTGTGTATGTTCCTGGGTCCAAGGGAGAACAGTCGATGTGGCTGCCTCCTGTGTTGTCAACTGAATGAGTGGTTTTGCTAGAAATGCGTATTGCGGGATCCACTGTCTACAGTATGAAGTGAGGCCTATGAAAGCCCGCACCTCCTTTTGTGTCTTGGGTATTTGCATGTTAGCTATTAACTGAATGCGGTCGGGTGTAAGCTGCCTTCCCTCCTTGGACAGCGAGTGTCCAAGATAAATAACTCGCTGGACACAGAATTGCAGCTTAGAAGGGGACACCTTGTGCCCCTTTTCGGCTAGAAATTGTAAAACTGTCAGTGATGCTTTTTCACATTCCGGTTCGCTTCTTGCGGTGATCAGCAGATCATCGACGTATTGAAGCAGGGCAGTGTTAACTGGCATGTGGATACTATCGAGTTCTCGTTTCAGTGCTTGGCTATAGATGCTGGGGCTTTCTGTAAATCCTTGAGGTGCGCGTGAGAATTTAAAGCTACGTCCATTTAAACTAAATCCGAACAAATATTGGCTCTCCGGATCTATTGGGACGCTGAAAAAAGCATTCTTGAGATCAATTACAGTAAAGAATGTTGCTTCGGAATCAATGGCTGTCAGTAATGACGAGATATCTGGGACCACAGGGAATTGTGGCACAATGCACTTGTTTAATTCGCGCAGATCAATAACCAATCGATATACTGGCGGGGCCTTTGGATCTGTTCGTTTAAGAATCGGAATTATTGGTGAATTACATATATTGGAGTCGGTTTCTACAACCACTCCTTGGGCAATGAGCTCGTCAATGATTTGTAGTAAAGCCACTACAGCATCTGGTGGTAACTTGTATTGTCGCATTCGTGGTAGCACCACTCCTGCCTTTAATGTGACTCGATATGGTGTAATATTCATGCATCCAACATCAGTAGGGCCTTGTGCCCATAGATGTGTAGGTAAAGTCTGCAGTCGGGGATCCATGTCTCTAGACACATAATGACCTTTAAAATCACGTAAAAACAACCTTACTCCTTCCGGAGAACAACATATTATGGCTCCTAGAGCTTTCAGTGTTTTTATTCCTAACAGATTTTCTGGACATGATTTGGTAAGTAATAAATCTGTAGTTCGGTCAAAGGTCCTATCGTAAGTGGAAGAGGCTGTGATACTTCATTAACAATAGGTTTTCATGAAAAACCAAGGGAAATATTCTGTGAGCCTGAGAGGGGTGCCCCTGGAACTTCACTACGTTTTATGGTTGTTCGACTTGCCCCTGTATCGAGTAAAAATTTTCTGTCTTGGCCTAATAATTCACTATGTACATAAGGTCCTTCTTGATCTACAGGGATCTCGATAAGGGGTAAGTCAACTTCCCTCTCTAGGCTTTTTCATGCGTAACGCTGGTACTCAGGATATTCATACTGTGCGGTCTGATACATTTGTCGTGTTGTTGTCTGTGTGGCAGCAACAGGCAACGGTGGTGCAGCTGGCACAAACTGTATTGGCTGTTGTGCGGCTGGCATGGCCTGGGCATGCTGCAGAGCTCCTTGTTCATTCTGATCTTGTCTAAATGGCCGTGATCTTTCTTGTGTTTTACCTATGCTGATATTATGTTTCAAAACTGGACAATCGTGTACGTAATGACCTGGCTTTTTACAATAATTGCATGTCCCTTTTACAGGTCCTGCTGAATCGGAATGTGTCATACCCTTTTTATGTCCTTCAGCTGGAACTGTCTGGGAAACTAGCATTTTCATTTTCGTGTCTTTCATGCGTCTGTGTTCATGTTCTTGTTCCTCTCTAATTCTATTGTGATGGTACTGTAACATTTGTGATGGAGTGTTACCTTGCCAGGTACTCTCGAATTTTAATACTCTATTCTTTACTTGGGGCAGGGCATTTTCTACTAATTTTGTTACAAACAGATGTGGGTATGATTCGCTACTTGCTTTTAGGCCACTATTTATACCAAAACATTTTTCAAATCGGGCATAGTAATCACTAGTGTCTTCATCTTGCTTCTGTTTACAGGCTGAAATTGTACCCCAATCTTCCTTTTTCGTAGTTAATAAACGTGGCAGTACCTGTACTAGTAAACCTGGTAGTGCTTTAGTTTTATCCCCAAGTCCTGCTCCTGCAGTTCGGGCCTTTTCTTCTGCTTCTAATACTGACCATTCTATCTTTTGGTCTCCTACCTCCCACTCTTTTTCCCTGAGTTTCTCATAAATGCCAGCAGGCATCAATACCTTTAATATTGTCATAATGTCGGGATAGGTATACTCTCCCATGAGTAACATGTCTTTAATTTCTCGGTGAAAACCCGCTGGGTCTTTGTCATGACTGGGTACCACTTTCTTCATTTCTAACAATTCTATTTTTGATATGGGCGTATATACAAATACGCGCTTAAACTCGTTGTCCTCGCCCTTTATTGGGTGCACTTCTCGTAAGGGATTCTGTCTATCCATGTGATACGTGGTTCTTTCCTTGATGGGCAATGAGACACGGTCTGAACATACAAAAAGAATATACTGCTTTCTTGATTCTAGAATTTCTTTAATTAATTTAGTACCTGAACCTCTCCATCTATTCATAAGCAATTCAGTCAATATATCAGGTAAGGGACCAGGGTCCGAATGCTGACTCTGATATAGTATAATGAGTTGTTGAATCATATAAATCCCAGCTAAACGCTGTTCATCTGGGGTGAGATTCAAAAATGCGCGTGCTACTGTATCATCACTATATTTTCCGGGACTGTCAACCCAATGGACAGCTGACCTGGCTAGTTCTTGTTCATCCATAGAATCGAGAAAATGATAACCCCTTCGTTCTCGGAGTAGTTTGTCGGCGGCTTGGAACGAATGCTCGTTAGACCTTATATGGACTATGGGTGTTGGGAAACCCCTGTTATTGTCTGGACATATCGGGCGTATCGGGTCAATAAGACATCTATTACTATTACAAGATCTTCCTCTACCTACATAGGCTATAGTGTCTGACTGTCCTGTGGGCAGTCCTGATCCTTCTTCCTCGTTTTGTTCGCACTCGTCTACCGCTAATCTTTCTTCGTGTAGGCGTTCTATTTCTTTACGGATCTTTCGGCACATGGCTATTATACAATTTTGTTTATCATGTCTACCTTCTGATATATTCTGGCTCCATCTGGTAAGAATTTGCATTGCTTCCGGGTCTACCCCTGGTCGGTCTTCATTTCTGATCACACAATTTATGAGGAAACGTAACAGTTCCCCCTGTATCTCCACTTTCTGGTATTCCATAGCTCTGTTAATACATTCTGGATCTCGCCCTGTTTGGACAAAATGGTATATTTTATCTAGATGCGCAGTCATTCCTGGTAACTTCCCTAAATACACTGCGGTTCGTCTGATACGTAATGATGCTAGGGTCATTTCGTCCTCTTTTCCGGGCACAGGGTCATATCTGCAATCTATAAGAAGTTCCTTAAGCGTACGGGCGTTTATGAGTTTGGGGGTACGTGAATGTGCTGACTCTTGAAAGGTAAGTTTATTTATTCTGGGTGGCGTAGAAAAAATGTTGTTAGCACCTCCCGTAGCCCCATCTGGGGTGTCGGGTGTGAAAGGATTCGTTGAACGTGACACGGCAACTACAGGTGTGGACACAGCTATAGAAGTAGCTGTAGGAACAGATGTAGAAACAGATGTGCTTGC
Source organism: Triturus cristatus (assembly GCF_964204655.1). Taxonomy (NCBI): domain Eukaryota; kingdom Metazoa; phylum Chordata; class Amphibia; order Caudata; family Salamandridae; genus Triturus; species Triturus cristatus. The sequence goes on along the minus strand of NC_140591.1, from coordinate 583,983,464 downwards.
CGGAACTTGTGACTCGATCTGTTGCTGTAGGGATACGGGTACTGGATCTTGGCGTAGGACATCCCTGGTATGCCGTCTATGCGGGGCGGAATTAGCATACTCGGGAGCTGCGTCATCTAAATATGAGGAAAGAAAAACATCTTCTGCGGTTCTAGGATGCCCCTTAGGATGTACCTTTATTGGGAACAATGGGGGTGGCAAGTCTTTCGGTTGTTCTGGAGTAGCCTTAGGTAATCCTTCGGCCAGGAGGGGATACATACCATTCATAAGGGCATTTCTTTGCCTATCTACTTGTTCTGATTTCACTCGGATACCTTCCTCAATTAATGGATTCTCTCGAACTTTATTTGAACTCTCTTTATTCTTTTCTTCCTGTCTACGTGCTTTTTCTGTGCGTCTATGAGATTCTTTACGCCATAACTCAATGGCGTCTTTCTGTGACTGTCTGACTTTCCTTTTCCATAACTCTTCTTCTACTTTCATGATGCACTCTGCATCCCAGGTTCCCGCTGTGGGCCACCTCTGACTTTCTGGTAATTCCTTGGTGTAGTCTACCCATAAATCAAGAAATAATATGGCGTCTAGGCCATGTTTATGATACATGAAGTACCCTGGAGTGTCCCTAGGAGGAATGGGAACGGCTTCTTCGAGTACCCCTTTTCTTGTAGTGATCTGTCTTAATTTCGAAAAGAGCGGCATATTGAGAACTGATCTGATACTTGATTTTGAACACACTTAGTACAAAAGCACAATAATGAACAACCATTCATACCACAATATGCAGGACGTTTAACACATTAAACATTAAACATTTTTTAACCTTTAAAATAACCAACAATGATGATTGTCTGCATAACTAATCACCAAGCATAATTCTTGACAATAACTAGATACTTCGGAATACTTGATATACTGCTAAAACAGTACATATACACTGCTAAAACAGTGCAGACCGGATTTGTGTACCCAAACCCGTCTTGACCGGCACAACCTATGTGCACGTCAGAAATGCCTCCCCAGTAATGGTACTCACCGGGTAGCTTCGGAAACGGAAGGCCTCGGAAACTGGACTTGGACCGGACTGGACTCGACTCGACTCGTCGGAAACTGGACTCGACTTCGAACTGGTGGGCCTCTGTATACCTCGGATCTTGCTCTCTCAGCTAGGCTCTGGTCGGGATACTTCGCACTTCTCACCGCCTCGTCTGGGTGTTGATCGCAGCCTCAGTCGCCCCCACTTGACCGGAGGGAGACACAGGAAATCCTGCTGGTACGCGTAATTGTCCGTCCAGCTGTGGCAGGAGACCGGGCCTGCAACTCACCGCCGGCGCGTGAGATGAGAAAGTGTCCCTGTTCGGGCGCCATTCATGTGGTAAATAATTTCCTTTACCGGGACTTAATTTGATACAGAAACATAATAAAATAGCTCAGTAAAATGAGAGGCAGAATCCGTGGTATCAGAGGTTCGGAATGGGCTTTATTCCAATGATCGATTATAATCGGTTGCTCCAAGTTCCATCACCACGGAGGTTCAGGAAGTGAAGTACATACATTATTGACAAGAAATGACTTTTATAGTACATACATTACAATGAAGCGAATGCAGTAGGCGTAACAATTGATAAGGAAAATGACGATTCATATGCGTAACCGAAAATGGGTGTAATAAGGAGTAAAAAGGAACATAATTGGTTATGATGTCATATATAGGTGGATCTATAAGATAATACTTGGCATAGATGCGCGCGCAGCAACATGACGTGTAATTGACGTGTAACTAGGGGGTGAAGGGGACTTGACATTTAGCTCTACATGTGGAGACGAAAAGTCTGGGGGGTCAAGTCAACCTAATCCCAAATCATATCTAACATCCTATGTTTAAAGAACTATGTTATCCACAAAAGAAGGACTCTCGGACAGAATCTATTCTATACTGACCGTGCGTGCGTGTACAAGCGTCTAAGTGTCTACACTAGATGCGAGGGCAGGAATCTTCCATAGTAACAGGGCTATGAATTACTTGTATAAAGACAGAGAAGCCGGGCCTTTTGCTCGGTAGCTGGAAGAATGTTTACTTAAACTACTAGACAGGAATGCATCGGCTGAGGGGGGAGCAGATAACTCGAAGGTGAAATACAGTTCTTGGCAGAGAATAGGCTGATGTCAGGCTTCGTGAGCCGCGCAGAGAATGAGACAAAGTTCATGGTCACAGATGCAGGCTCAGACTGGAGTTTTCAGAGGCAGAAGGCAAGAAGAGTTTGACGACAGAATCAGGGCCTACTTGCCTGGACTGTAAAATGGCATAGGTAAACCATATAAAGCCGGTGGCTTTTCATATTTAGGAATGGAATATCCGGCCTATTCATGGCGGATCTGACAGAGGACATGTTGATGGTGGACGCACATGTGTTTGCGTCTTCATAACTGGAACTGGAGGGAACATACATGTACTTGTAACATGCACATGAAACCGTTGGGGTCCAAGATAGGGGACATAACTGACCAGAAAAATCCATATTTCCACAGCTGCCTGAGAAGCTTTGCCCCTGTGATGTTTAGTTCAATTACTAGATGGTACAAGTGAACTGGAAAGCCATCTTACGTACTGGGCACTGGTCATTATGATTTCCCCAATACTGTTGCCAGTACTAGATTTATTATGACATGCACCCAGAGAGCACATTAGGGTGTAAGGTGGGTGCAGGGGAAGAGAAGCATGTAGATCTAGTGGCTGTAGTGAATTTCACAATGTGGAACCAGAAAACCTGGGATGAATCCTAGCTTCTTGACTTGACCAAATTCTATGATCCTAGGCTTTTGTTTTATTTCACTTTACCTCCTTTTTCCTCATATCACATATGAGACGACCTACCCTGCCAAAACCTTCTCCCGTGTTTGATGTAATATACTCTAATATTGTTCATGGGTAATAGCAACCCCACCCAACCAAAGGGTACACATACACCTCACCTGCTTCTTAGTTCACTATTGGCATTGTTGTCCAGATTTGGGAGAGATGTGTTGCTGTTTTGCACCCGGCCGCCCTAGTACCGCTGGCGGTGTTCTGCAGGTGCTGCCTTGGACCTCGCCCACCACTTACCTTAATTCCTGGAGATTTGTCCCATAAGTCACTGTACTGTATCTGAATGCTGTACTTGTTCTTCCTCCCATAGGACAACATAGCAGCTTCTAATAATTGCAGAGTCGACTTTTTGAGTACAAAAGTATTTCTATTGCAAAACGTACTTACCTCACTAAATTAGTTCTGGTGCCTAAATATATCTAAAGACGCATGCTATTTTTAGGTCTCGCCTGACCCAGCGCTTGCGCTGGTCTGGCGAGACTTTAAGTAAGGGCTTCAAAAAATGCTACCGCCGGCTACAGCTTACAGTGCATGTGCGCGGGCGCACGCTTGAGCAGAGGCGCCATATGGCATTCCTCATGCTCATTAAGCGCATCGCTCGCCACGCGCTTGATCGCGATCACTTTCACATTCGCGCCCGCCGACGGCCACGCACGCACCACTCTTTATACTCTCCCTTGAAGACATTTCTTAGATATTAAACATCTTTTTAATGCCACTAGAGGGCGCTCTGTTCCTAATTCTGGTGCTAAACCATGGAGTGATTGATTACACGATGGAAGTCGCAGAATAAATCATCTATCCGCTCTATATAAATGAAATCCCGGGTTCTGGAAGCGCTCTGCCACCTATGTAACTCAGGTTACCAAATTATAGCACTCTGATATTTCTAAAGCGCCCCACTCTCAACATAGTGTAGAGAACCTTGCTTACTGGCTTAGTGGAAAGGGGCCTTTATGGTGTCTGAAAGAATAACTCTGTGCCTGGGCTGCAGCAAACTGTTTGTTTGATCCACATTTACCTGCCCATCTGTCTGCTCCCTCTGAATTTCTGTTGGTACTTTTGCAGTGGGTAACTGATATGACATTTACCACTAGACATACTCTAGACGTATTTTTTTCAACTGGGCCATTCCGAGCTCTTTATATCTGCAGGAGCCGTTTGCGGCGTGCGCAGGGGCCATCATTCACGCGCGCTTGTTCAGTGTTCACAGCGCTCCTTTCTGTGTAGTCAGAGCAGATGACTTCTCGTGAGCTAGCTAGACCTGCCTACGTCGTGGTCCCCTTCCATGTGCGACACGTTCATCCAGCCGTAGCTCCTTACTTCGAGGAAGTGTAATTCTAGGACCTGCAGTTTCATTTGTGACTTTGTTATTGGACTGAAAATCCCAGCATGCAAAGTGCTGTTGGTGTGGGTGGGGCCACTTGTTGTTCATTTGGAAGCGAGTTTAACATTCAGCGCAGCTCCCGTTTCACGAGCGCCGAGCTTTATCGTCTTGTTTTTGTAGTATTACTTTTGAAGAGATCTTCACACTCAGTGCTGCGCCCTTTCACAAGTGCCACACTTTATTTTCTTGTTTTTATTTTAATTAGAGCCGGTTTACCTGCAAAATGGTGGCCCCTATCTCTGTGGCTCTTGCGGCCTTCGCTTCACGCCATCCATGCTGGTTTGCATTGGATGCTGAAGCGCCCCACTCTCAACATAGTGTAGAGAACCTTGCTTACTGGCTTAGTTGAAAGGGGCCTTTATGGTGTCTGAAAGAATAACTCTGTGCCTGGGCTGCAGCAAACTGTTTGTTTGATCCACAGAAAAGCAGATGACGCTAGGTAAGGCACACCGACCACCCTCTCCCAAAAAGGCAGCCCGAGAATATTTTAAATTTACGATACAGCTAGTTGTGTAGGCATGTCAAAATAACTATGTGCAGTGCTCTGGAAGCCTTCTGCTTTCTATGGATTTTGTCCCGCTGCAAAGAACTTTTGCTGCTTTTTTGCCACCGTCAAAAACATTGCTGCATGTCCGGGCTTTGTGTGAACAGAATTGCTTCTCAGAACCGTGCTCTGTACGAAACACACTTACACTTGCGGCCTCTTTCGCAGAAATACAATGTTTCGGCAACATCCCGCTCAAAATACTCCTAGGTGTGGTTAAGTATATATAAAAAAAGACCCATGCTTCCAGAAGTTTGTTTCTGAGTGCAGAAATTATTTGTTTTGTTTTTTTAACAAACTTGTGCTGTCACCTGCGTTGCACGTAACTAATGGAAAATATATACGCTCTTGCGTGTTAGTTAGGTCAGTGTTACCTTTGCTCTTTTATAAATGGCAAATCCATCAACAAGCACTCTCAAGCACTTACTCAGTAACTCTTTGATGGTGGCTTAAAATGCAGGTCTTTATAATTTCCAAAAAATGTCATCTGCAAAGGCTCTGGACGTGCATGACTGGTTCAAAACAGTTCTTCGCCTCCCTCAAAACACACCAGGCTGGAGTTTAAAACAGACATGAATCATCACCTTGAAGCACTACTCCGACACCAAAGAGCCCAGCATAATTCTAAAGTGAAAATCCTGGTGTGCGAGCCCAGCGCCTCCACTCTGAGTCCAGAAGCACCCATAATAAACGAGCCAATAGGTCTCGCCTTGGGGACCTTATGAGTGTTTAGCCATGCAACAGTTGATGTTGTTGCACCAAGGATATTGTACTGCACAACTAAATACTTATAAGGTTCCAAAGGCGAGACCTTTTGGCTATGCCAATGCTTGTTATAAATTGGTGTGGATATCCTTATTGAGTCGTGTGTATCATCTATTGACTGTGTATTGAAGATATCTTACACTTCCCTCTGATCAGCCTAAATCTGATTGACCACACTATCTCCTACAAGAGGATTGCTAGAGAAAGCTCCTCTCCACTTATAAGGGAACCCCTGAACTCTTTGCACGATATATCTCATTGTGATACATCATATAAAGAGCCAGCTTCCTACAAGTGCATTCACTTCAAGTACATTCACTCGAGACAAAGGAGGTCGACTTCATGTTCTGTGAGGGAAGCCAGACTTGCATTTCAAAGGTGGTAGTTTCTTTGAAGCTCCCCTGCCTTGTAATGCTAATCGGCAGGTAATCCTGTGGGAGGGGCTGTTAACATCCTTATTTTCAGTGAAGCCCTCGTGTAGCTGTGGAACTCTTTTTCCCCAGTGTCCAGTACATGTTTTAAAATAGCTTCCCTGTTCACTTGCACAGGCAGTAATGGAACTTACCAGCACAGGGGCATATCTGCTAATGCAGGTATGTCCACACATGTAATATAAGGCACCCTGCCTTAGGGTTGTAATGCCTGCTGTAGGGATGACGTACACATATTACATGCAGTGTTAGCAGGACATGGCACACAAGGATGTGTGCCATGTTGTGTTTTCACTTTGACTTGCACCAAAACACGCAGCCTGCAATGATAGTCTTGCATGTGTTTGGTGAACGGTCTCTTAGGGTGGCACAACATGTGCTGCAACCCTGAGAAACCCTTCTTTTGTACCTCATGCCCTAGGTACCAAGGATACCCTTTACTAGGAACTTATGGAGAGTGCTAACTGTATTTCCATTTGGGGGGAAAACAGCTGTACAGTTTTGGTAAACACATCTGGCACTGGTGACCTGGTTCACAGGAACCCAGTGCACTTTGTCGAAATCACATTATATACTAGGTAAAAGGTGGGGGTGACCCTGTCAAAAAGGAGCACTTCCCTACGGCACTGATATAATTTGATTTAATAATGTGAAACGGTTCTGCATGTTAATGAAACCCACTTTGGGGAATTTGTATAATTTATCATTTTTACAAGTTTACCGTCTTTAAAAACGAAAGTGCTCCTAAAGTTAAGGTGTGCAGGACACCCTAGTTACTTCCTTTTTTTTTAACTTTATTAAACCTTTTAAATAAATGCTTGCTGTTTATTGAACATATTTTTACTGTTTGTATTGAGTCGAGTAAATAGCAGCCCAGTGCTGCTGTTGCCCAGGTACCCACATGTAAAGGTCAGGAGGGCCAGATGCACCTCCTGTCCCTCGGCTGTACTTAGGGAGTTTTACTGCGTTAAGGCATAAGACTGGAATATCTTCGAACACTTAACCACTTGTGTCCCTGCACAGCTATCATGCTTATGCTGCTTCGCTAGATCATTAAATAAATTAATATATCCCTCAACAATTGGATTTGGATCTCATTCCCATTGAACAAAACAACATCTGGACTGTCTTCCTAAGCTCTGAGACAATCTGGCCATTAGATAATCCAAAGTTCTAGTCCTATTGGTCTCAGGTACATTTACCTGCCCGTCTGTCTGCTCCCTCTGAATTTCTGTTGGTACTTTTGCAGTGGGTAACTGATATGACATTTACCACTAGACATACTCTAGACGTATTTTTTTAAACCACAAGATCTGGTAAACTTTGATTATCAGCGGTTTAATGCTGAGGTGGGATAGGGCTGAAAAGCTGGCCAGAAGACTGGCTGAAAGAAAATGGAGACTATCATATTCTGAGGAAACTAGAGCTCTTGCAACTGAAAATTTGTTAAAGTTCTTTCTCCCACGCCTAACTGTATTAACAAGGATATTATCTGGGCTTCCACCTTGGTTAAAACATTACGGTTGGGGCTGTCTCTCCAACACTATCCAGGTCTTGTTGGAAACTGTTCAGGATCTGCAATGGTGGTTGACCGATAGCACTTTGTCCTGCGGCAGACCACGCTCCCTTCCCCACTCAGAGCTGACACTCGTGACTGATCCATTGCTGCAGAGTAGGAGGTGTCACCTGGGGTTGATAGAGCTCAGAGGGTTCTCGTCTCAGTTGCTGGCTGGCTCCATATCAAACTACTGGAGTTATGGGCCATTATTGTTTATCCTAAAGGCCCTCCAGCCACCCATCAAGGGGTGGCTGGTGCACGGGCAGCACCACTGCCAGTTGATTCTTAAACAAGCAGGGCAGAGTGGGGTCTTTGGTCCTGTGCTGCAAGGCTTTGCACCTCTGATAAGTTTGACACATCAGGCAGACCTGTCCCTGTAGCCGGATAGAGTCCTCCCCCTGAATCTGTGCAACATGCATCCCTGTGTGCACCTCTGTGTGGATCACCTAATTGCTTTTAATCTGCTATCTGGGGTGGTAGATTTCGAAGCTTTCAGGCTTCCTTTTGTTTGTTTTGCCTTTGTCTCAGAAAGGTCTTGCAGTGGCCACAAAGGTTCATTTGTCCGGCCTTTTTGTGTTTGCTGGACCAGTCATCCTTGTTTAATTCACCTGGTGTGGTGTGGGTTTATTAATAGTATGACACCCAGATTCCCTCTCAAACCGTTTTAGATACCGCTGTGGGAACTTCCTTAGGTCTTAACGTTTCTCATGTGTATTCCTTTTGATCCTATGCATAGCTGCTCACTCCATCTCTTGACCTTTAAAACATTTTTTCTCATTGTGGTTAGATTAGATCGCAACATGAGTGAGATACTGGTGCTTTCCCTGCAAATGCCCTACAGAATGTTTTTCCAGGATACGATGATGGTGAGGACTCTGGCAGCTTTCTTCAACATTGGGCAAATCATCTCTCTACCAGCCTTTTAGCATATCCTCACGGCTTGAAATAAGATTGGTTGCACCCTAAAAGGCCTTTAAGCTTCCACATCAATCGTGCCAAGGACCAGTGAGTGACCGTTAACTTTTTGTGAGATTCTTTGAACTGAAGAAAGGAAAGTGTGTGCAGAAGAGTACCTTGTACAGGTGGATAACCCTCTGACTTAAGATGTACTATGCGCTGGCCAAGAAGCAGCCCTCCGAAGTCCTGAGAGCCAATTCTAACTGGGCCAAGGGTGCTATTACTGTTTTGTCGCAAGGGATGCCTGTTGTCAATATTTGCCAAGCTGCATGTTCATGAAGCACTACTCTCTTGTCGGCCAGGTCCAGCAGGAAGGGCACTTTTCCCACTCTGTTCTGCAAGATGTCTTGGTCCACATCCATTTAGCTGACCCTCCATCTTGAGACGTATTGCTTTGGTATCTATTCTAAGATGTAGAATCTGTGGCTAGTATTCACCACAAGAACAAGATACTTACTTTCAGTAACGCTCTTTCTGTTGGATGCTCTATCGAACCTCATATTACTTAGTGCCCTCCCTCCTCCCCGTTCCGAGTAGTGGCATTTTATTAACATCTATAAAAGTCCCAAATTAGTGTTTGGCACACTGTTAATAACAACTGTGCACGCTTATTGTTTGAGGGTGCGAAAAGGGAAAAGACAAGAAGCTGACGTCAGTGTGCAGAGGTGGGGTTTATTAGTGGTTACGCTCCTCCACTTCTGGGGCTGTATGGAGTCAGCACAGAGCTGCACAACGCAACCTAGCAGCACACAGAAGCACTGCTATTAAAAAACTCCCGATCCAGTCTGGTGCCTAAGGATATTCTAAGGTGAGGACTCTGAAGAGTTAGATAGAGTATGCACCAGAAACATATCTGAAGCAAAGTAATTTGCTCTTCTGGCACTTTAATTTTCTAACCTTGTGGTAACTTTGGATATCTTTCATGCCCACAGCTATGTTTCGTCCATGAATGGGGACCAAAATCTTCCTCGGTCACTATCCTAGACGATGTTGGGTTCAGTTTAGACTTTGGCTTCCTAGCGGCCTTTGTTGTCTTAAAACTCTTTGCTGCATTTGATACTGTGCATTTTACTATTTTATTCCACTGTTTGGTGGTGGTGGACCTGCATGAGGTAACCTTTTCCTAGTTTCAACTTAACCTCACAGACCGGAAAGGGTACTGGGCCTTCCACCTGTCTCTTGCTGAGCATCTGCATGCAAGTGCTGGGGACTATAATTAGAATTTAATCAGTTAGCTCAGTCTCCTATGCAGATGACACCCAGCTTGTTTTGCACTTTGATCGCTTACTATCATCCAGGGTTGGGTAAAACCAAGTCCGCCAGATGGAAGTACTGGTCTAGGGCCAGGACAGTGTGTGAAATCATGCCTTTCGGCCTAGCAAGATGGACTTTTCTCATTTGCTTGCAATTGAGATTAAAAACCTTGAGTTTCGATTGGACAAAGTCACTTTCAAGTTCCATTTTGTGATACTTATGTGCTGAGTTTGCAATGACCAAATGCCTTGAAAAATAAAGGAGGTCCTGAAACTATAAGTGTACTGTCGCTTTGCTTCGATTGCAGAACATTTCATTAGCCAATATCCAGATATAGCTAAAAGTCTGTTGTTTATTAATGATTGGATAAATGTTTGGAAAGTCCCAAAACCGGGTGATGCCCGATTGGCTGTTATTTATACAAGATAAATCAAAGGTACAGATAAGTCTTTCTTTGAACTTTACTGCATACTTTTACTTTATTTATTTTTTAATAGGTTCTACACTATGATCTCTGCATTGTCCCACAAAATCGGACTACAGAACAAGATAATTATCTTCATTCCTCATCTGCGCATTCCAGTGGTGGAAGCTGCTAATCTAGCTAAAATAGATGAACTCATTATCTGTTAAATTGTGATTGTTCAAATGCTGCATCTCGTCCAAAATATTACAGATAGTTACGGTGCGCTGTTAACCCCTTCAGGTCTTACACTAACTCAGACCTAAGTGTATTAACTTATTGCGTGATTTTCACAGCATATTGTGTTCCACTCCTTTTGCTCTGTTTCTGTTCTTTGTCTCCTGCTTACACATTTGTCAAACAGTGTGGCAATTTACCATCAGCATATTAACAAGGACAACATGTATCAGGGTCTTAAGTCCTACCTATTCTATTAGTACTCCTATTTTAGGATAGTTTTTCACATACCACACAGTCCTAGAGACCAGATGCTTTCAGGCTATTGCTGCACTTCATTAGTTTTTCATCTCCCCTGAGACCACTTTTTACTGTTGTGTGCTACAAGTCATGTTTGATTCTAGAGTGGGTTTGCAGCTTTTTGTAAAGTCGACTGCTAATGTATCACTGTTTTAAAGTTCATTGGGGGTAGCTAGGAAGTACAATATTCTCTGAGGTAATGATCTACATATTATTCATCACTCTGAATCGTTCTCTTCAATTCCAAATAATTTTAGGGCATAAATTACTGATGTTCAAGGTTTTCTGCAGTATTTCCAGAGAGACTGTACATCCCAGAAGCAGATTGGATGACAATGCTGCATTGTGATTCAGATGATGTCATAATGAATGTGGAATACATTTCCTTGTGCCAATGAATCATAAGCATCTTTACATTTTATCCAGTTGGGGGAATGTCTTTAAATGTAGTCTGTTGATTATCATTTTCTAGCTGAAAACTGTGGGGACAAAGAGCATGTCGAAACCTACTGGAAGAGTGATTGGCATAATCAAAAGAAACTGGAGACCTTATTGTGGCATGCTGTCCAAGTCACTCATAAAGGAGGTACAACTGAAATAGTTACATTTGGAAATGTGGACATTTTATATTTTGCCATACTGTGCTCACTAAGTATTACTAATACTTTGAATCTTTTACTGACAGGCAAGAAAGCATTTATTCACACCAGCAGATCGCTCTATCCCTAGGATTCGCATAGAGACGCGGCAAGCTGATGCTTTGGAAGGACAGCGAATAATTGTTGCTATCGATGGTTGGCCCAAAACCTCCAGATATCCTAATGTAAGCTATTTCCTCTTCTGTTGTAATTAATTTGAGGCTTTATACTTCTGTTAGGCACTTTAATATCTAGTATGTCACATGTGATAAATCAAAACCAAGATGCAAGTTTTTGTAATTTAAATGAGAGAAAAGTAATTTTATTTTCTATTGTTGAAAATGAACATGTGGGAGATAGTGATTTGATGAAAGGCTGTCTCTAATATGATCAGTTTGATTGGGCTTAGTTGATGAGAAAATTATTGGTGGTATTAAGTATGTTCTGTTGCGACACCAGCACCGGCTTTTAAAGCACAGATTATGTGCTGTGTTATTGGTGTACAGTAAATTATTACTTTTGAGCTCTGTAAGAACGCTGTATGCCATCTGTGATCTGTTTTGCCCCTAGAGCCATGTCCCCCTGAGTGATACAGTGGTCTTGTTGCATTTAGTTATCACTGTTGTGCTGCATGAGGTGCATACAAAGATATCAGTTGAGTTTGTTTTCATGGTATTCCCGGTCAAGTGTTAATTTGATGTTTGTTTCATGCTGTCTACACACAATTAGAGTATCCCTGTTACCAGAGATTACTGCAATTAATTAACTTGGAGATGAGTCGGATTGGGTGGAGGGGAGGGGTATTAGTAAGCGACTTTCCAGAGGCTAACCCAGCCTGCATTGTGAGTTGAAGGAAGGTTTCCCTATTCCAGGGGTCCTGAAATTCCTGTGGAGCTCTTGAGATACAGTGTGTGGTGTCTGTTACATTAAGGCATTTGGGAGGAAAGGAAAAATAAGGTGCAATGGGACTGCTCATACTCGCAAATTAATTGGAGCATTGAAAGTACATTCTACTACTCACTATGGGTGATGTAATGTCAGACTCACTTTCTTAAATTGACTTGGAAATCTTAATCTATGTGTAAGTTACATGAGGTGCTCAAATGAGAAATTTCGAACAATGTTTCATAAAAATAAAATAATTATCTCCTTGCTGTAAAGTGAAAATAGTTTATATGCCGTTTGCACATTTGGTAAGCAGTAAGAGTAAATTCATTAACTGTATTATATTTTTAGTAGAGACGTTTTTCTTAAGAATTTTGAAGTAAATTGTTTTGATTGTACTCTATTGCAATAGTGGACTCAAAATGAAATGAAAACACACTCCTACCTTTCTATAGTTAGTCAAAATATGACCCAATGAGACATATTTGATATTCATGTAGTCCTCACAGAGTAGATCAATTTAAAATCACGTGACTAATGGCGCAAACATTTTACTTTGTCAGTATTTATTCAACAAAATAAGCCAATTGTCAATAGCCTTCTGTGAAAAAGTAAGTTCTCCCACCTTGCATTGTTAAATGCTGGCTACTACGTCTTATAAAACAGTGTGATCTCAGTGGTGCTTGAGGGCATCTGTATTTTAACAGCTCTACTACCTGAAGGCAAAGGCAACCAGAACAGAAGGCAGGCTGGTTCACCTCAAATTTAAATCTACAGTGCATTCAAAAGGAAAATTAGAATGCTAGCATGTCAGTGGAGAAAAACATGATGTGGAGTATAGAAATATGATACAGAATTTTCAAAGCAAAAATCGAAAAAAGCTAGGGCACCAGTCCATTTCACATGCCAACAGCTAAATAACTATTGAATCCAAGAAACCAATGCTTCTCAGATGCCTACAATTAAAGAAATTCTGGAAATGTATCTTGGAATTCCAGCTACTGGACTGCATCTCAAAACATGACAATCAGATAAACTTTGCAACTCAGCTGCAGAAAATCTCACTGAAAAAGCAAAAGATCTCAAGATCTATTGCCCGATGGAAGCAACCATTAAACACATCACTACAGAGATTGGGCCAAATCACCATAAGATTTAATTAAACAAAAGTATTTGGTGTTAATCTCTTTCCATAAAAGAACAAATTAATTCTGTCTGAGCATCTCTAGTTCTCTGACTGACTTGTGCCCCTCCCCCCATATACATTCAAGAGTCTCCTCAAAGCTAATTTCTGGCTACACCAACCAGAGTTGATCATCAATAAATCATTCATGAGAAGACTTTCCCAATGAACTTTGAAACATATATTAAACCATCTTTGAACAGGCAAGGACTGGATCCAAATTTTCCAACACACTTATGCTTACTGACCATTTTTGTGTAAACTAATCAAAAAGCAACTTTAATCCAGATTTCAGAGTTAGGCAAAAAAAAAAAGAAATCCCCCTGCTTGCCAACAAACATGATTCTAATCTGGAAGATGTACCGACTCAGCACTGCCTTCTTGATTGACCACAAGAACACTGTAGAACCTAATGGAGTTGCTGCAGTACTCCTACTTTATCTCTCAGCTGCTTTTTTTAAACCGGTATACATTAAAAGGAATCCAGTAATACCTTACTGAGAAACTGAAAATTGCACAATTACTTTTTCTTATCAACACCATACTCTCAAAAGGTAGGGACTCACCATGCTCAAGGTTCAACAACTGCCCCTCTATTTTTGTATCATGCATCTTACACTACTCCCCAATCTAATTAAAGCCTATCCTGCTGCAACTATGCTGATGATATACATTATCCTTTAATTGGAAAAACTATCAGATCTTGGGACATCGTGGCTCATAGAATTTCCTCAAATAGTTGACACATTTGAAACCTTCTGAAATTAAATCTTTCTAAAACTGTAATCCTAATGTGCGGACTGTTGCCTAAAGAGATTGTATCTTTGCCCACCACTTCCACAGAGATAAATAACTTAGCTATGCTTATGAGTTCCAAACTCACACTTGAAAGCAAAGTGAACAATGTTATGAAAATGCCTCCCACATCATGGGAATTCTGTGCTACAGCTTCCCATTCTTGGGGTATAGACACTAACAGCATTGGTGATCCCAAAGCTGGATTACGCCAACAGTCTATTCATTGGGCTTACAAAACGCATAATTGGCAAAGAGTACAGAATGCAGCTGCCAGACAAGTCCTCAGCCTTAACAGACATGATTATGTTGTACCAGCCCTCGAGGCATTGCTCTGGTTACCTGTAAGAAGAATATACATCAAAGCCCTTCACTTCACCCACAGGGATATCCATTGCACTGTGCCGTCTAAAACTCTGCAACCAAAGGTGTAAGCTTTTAGCAGCTGGCGAAGGATGGCCAAATGCGTAGCACATCTGAACTCTTTGAAGTTTGGATGCCAGAAGTACAGTGCAATACTGCTAAAGTCCATAAGTCATAAGCAGAGGCAACATTGCAGCTGCAATGGTAACTGCTACAGTAACGAGGATACAGAAGACCCCTGGGGAAGGCCCTCCTCTCCGAAACTGGATTGAGGTAAGCAGCTTTAACAGTCAGAAGCAGGAGAGGGTCTGCCAGTCTGTAGCAAAGCGGAAGCCAGAAACTCCAGAAGTGGCTAATCCAAAATCCAAACGTGTTTTATTCATGGATTACAAGTAAGAGGTGAAAGCAGATAGAGCCCACGGCAGAAGCAGTTGCAGGAACAAGAAACAAGTAGCAACTGTCCTGGGTAGCATGGAACCATATGTCACATAACAAGGTTGTAAGGATAACATTCCAAGAAGTTAAAGAAACCGTGAAACACAATGAAATAAAGTAACAAGTAAATACCACATACCCTCCCCCCCCCCCCACATAGAATGCAAAGATCAATGCAATATATAGTCCTGAAATTTGACCGGTATTCTACAAACTCGTTGATCACGTGCAGGTACAGCATCAATAGAAGTACAAGAATGAGTAGGTGAGACATTACACCATGTTGGCGAAAACTTTGTAGTAGGATTGGAGGTGGCATTAGATGCATTTGTAAAGTTTACAATGTCAAAACCAGGCCCAAAAGTGAAATCAGTATCGTCTTCATTAGACCTGTAGGCATAGACCTCATTAAAGATACCAACTTGGTTGTCAGTAAGTTTTACAACATTGTTTTTGTTCCACCAACCTTTGTTTTCTAAAAGAACAGAAGGTTTGGTGACTCTGAAAACCCAAACAGGTAGTGTGAACTTAGAATGTCCCTTGCAAACTTTGTAAGGTGTTTTTTTATAAGAATCCAATCATTTATTTTGAGAACAGGGCCGTGAGATGCAGAAAAACCATCATAAGATTTCTTCTGTAGTGACTGCTTTGCAGCAACTCTAGTTTTAATCATTTGGGAATCTGCTGAAGTGTTTCTTTTATAATGTAAATCAGAACCTACATCCAAGTCACTGAACCATTGTGGCATGAGTTTGGATCTAGCTTCTCTGCCCCTGAGAGCCTTGAAAGGTGTAACCCCAGTGGTGGAATGAGGTGTTGTTAAGTAGGCCCGAACCTTCCTTTACAAGAAATCACCTACTTCAACATTAGCCGCAATAGCAGTTTGAACTCCCTCGTTAAGAAACAGATTGGCCCTCTCAACGAGTCCATTGGAAGAAGGACTATACAAAGCAACTTGACAGTGTTTTATTTCAGAACTCTCCAGAAAACTAGGGACTTGATGGAAAAGGAAAGGTTGACCTTTGTCAGTGACAGTACAACTGGGAGTACCCTCAACCTTAAAAATGCTTTGGAGAAAAGAAACAACAGTGGAGGAGTTGGCTGCCTGTACAAATGAATAATATATCCACTTAGAATGGTAGTCTATAGCAACTAGGTAATACCTTTTGTCTATGAGCAATTAAGTGAAAGGTCCTAAAAAGTCCAAGGCAATATCCCAGGGGAATTCTGGGAATGGAACAGCAATTAATGGCTTCTTGTTGGTTTTCCAATGTTTGTCGGAAACAATGCAACTAGGGCAGTTGTCTATGAAAAGGGCCAGTTGTCTGTCCATACCTGGCCACCAATAAATATCTGTTCATGGCATATGAGCTGCAGATCGTACACTGCATTAGATCGTCATCTGGTGTTGGGCTCGGATGCTTGCACCTTGTTGTTGTCTTGGAAGAAGTCTTTTGTAGTCACGAGATAGGTGACTCTCCCTTGGACAATAGTGCGCATGGGCATCGACTCCATCCTCAGATTGTTTTTTTCCGCCATTGCGTTCGGATGTAACTTTTGCGCTCCGGTGCGAGAACTTTGTTTTTCAAACATTTTCGACACGCATACTCTCTAGAACTCTCCGGTATTGTTTTCGATCGCGTGATCTTCGATGCGCATCTCAACTACTCTATTCCGGTTGTCGACGCGGGCTGCTGGGCCTATCGATGCCGTTCGGGCCTACAGCTCATGGAAAGGACTCCATTCCAAAAATGCCCCCAGTGTGGAGTGAAATTTCCACACAGTGACCATCACAAGGTCTGTAACCTGTGTCTCTCGCCAGAACACGATGAGAACAATTGCCAGGCCTGCGCCTCCTTTCGATCGAAAAAGACCAACAGTGATCGCCGGGTTTGACGACACATCATGGCGCAGAGAACAGCTCCGGCACCAGCGGATATCTTCAACGAAGGCCCAGATGTCCCAGAGGAAGATTCCGAAGATCTGGAAATTGTGTCCGAAGCAGACGACTCAGACGACCACATCACTCCTGGTCAACGAGTGAGTACAATTGCCCCCACCCCAACCGAAAAAAAGAAGGCCCTGGTCAAGACTTCGCCTGCTGGCCCCAGTCGCAACCGAACACAGGCTTCCGAAGCCCCGCCCTCGGGCTCGCGTCCGAAGATAAAGGACAAGCCTTCCAGTATCTCGGGACCGGGCAAACTGCATATTCCCATCCTCAAAGCGCCTTCAGCACCGAAGTCGGGAGAGCAACCTACTCCCAAAAAGAAATCGGCTCCGACCCCGAAAGATAAACCTTGGGATCCGAAACCAAACCCTTCGGAACTGAGAAAGATTTCAGTCTCCATAGCCAAGCCAAAGTGCTCTAAAAGACCTCGGAGCACAAATCTCGACCACGTCCAGACCCGAAAAAGTCGGCGCCAAAAGCGTTTATCTAGGAGGATGAACTTTTTCGACTGGATCCCTAACAGAAAAAACTCCAGATTAACCCCAAAACAGGACGTGTGGCCGCTGTGCCACACAAGAGGAAGAAGTTGGACACAACAGACACTCCTGCAGTGCCTCTGAAAAAAAGATTGTGCCACTTCACTTAGAAGACCCTCTTCTCCTGTTCTTCCTACTCCTGTTCTTCCTCCTATACCTCTCTCACCTCCACAGCCTATAACACTTCCACCACCACCACATGATGATGATGATGATGATAATGAAGATGTAGGGGGAGGCAACAATGACCCTTTCACTGATCCTGACAATGATACGGACACATCACAGGATGATTGGGACGATTACAATAACCCAATAGATCCCACAGACCTCCCAGATTCCCAGATCCCCAGCCATATCCAACAAAACCATCTCCCCCAGATGACAATATTGGATTTGGGCAGCTTGTTAATAGAGCTGCTACTTACCATGGCGTTCACATGTATTCAGGATTTCCTCCTAGACAGTTTTGAACAGTTGCAGAAATCTGTCCAAATACTGCCAATGCTCAAAGGGGTCATTAAACATGCCCCAGACATATTCAAAGACCCAGTGAGAGCTAGAATTCTCAATCCTAGGATTGATAAGAAATAGAAACCTGCCTACATCAAAGAGCAGCTACCCCTAAACTCACTAGTAGTGTCTAACGCTAGAAAACGCGGCAATTCCCAAACCTCTGGTGACTCACCACCTCCGGATAAGGAATCTAAGTTGCTAGATGCCTCTGGCAAGAGGGTTGCTGCCCAAGCAGCCAATCACTGGCGCATAGCTAACACCCAAGCTTTACTTGCTAGGTATGATAGGGCTCACTATGACAGACTAGAAACCCTATTGCAAAATTTACATGATTAGTACAAGACTCAGGCAAATGACCTAATTAAGGAAGGCAAATTAATAACCAACGCCTCAATCAAGTGTGCCCTTGATGCAGCCGACACAGCCTCTAGGTCCATTAACACTAGTGTGCTACTCAGACGACATGACTGGCTACGCGTTTCAGGCATTAAACAGGAGGTACAAACCACCATCCTCAACCAGCCGTTCAATCAGGGACTGCTTTTTGGACCGGCTGTAGACACCACTCTGGCGAAAATGAAAAAGGACACAGAGACTGCTAAATCCATGGGAGCCTTACAGTCTCCATCTACATGTGGTTCCTTTCGTCGCTCCTTTTATAGGAGCATCCAAAAACATGGGAACAGACACTGCCTCCTCTTCTTTAAAAAACACAACACAAACATCCCCCAAAAGAGGATATTTTAGAGGAGGATGCAGGGGAAATAACACAGGGAGAGGTCGAGGTAACAATAACACTCGCACCTCCCCTGCAAATAAACAGTGACTTCCCTCCACTCCCCCCAGACCATTCCACTCCGGTCGGGGGAAGGCTTTCACAGTTCCTGCCTGTCTGGAACTCCATCACAACAGACAAGTGGGTAAGACAGATTATCCAGTATGATTTCTGCCTGGAACTTACAGCAACCCCACCCACCATACCACCCAAACAGCGTCCAATGTCCACAGAACATCTCGCACTCTTAAAGCAGGAAGTTCGCGCACTGCTTCGAAAGCAGGCAATAGAACCAGTTCCCTTACAGCATCAAGGAACAGGGGTTTACTCGCTGTATTTTCTAATCCCCAAAAAGGACGGCACCCTCAGGCCAATAGACCTCTCAATCTTTTCATACAGTTTGATAATTTCCATATGATCACTCTTAAACAGTTCCTTTCAGTACTTCAACAGGGCGACTTCCTTGCCACACTAGATGTCAAACACGCCTACTTTCATATTCCCATTTACCCCGCTCACAGAAAATACCTAAGATTCATGGTGGACGGACAACACTACCAGTTCAAAGTCCTTCCATTTGGGGTGACCACCGCGTCCAGGGTGTTCACAAAGTGTCTGGCGGTAGTAGCAGCCCACTTGAGAAGACAACAAATCCATGTCTTCCCATACCTCGACGACTGGCTGATAAAAGCCAAGTCTCACAAAGAGTGTGTTCATCACACTCCTCAAACCATCCAGCTACTACACAACTTGGGGTTCACAGTAAACTACACCAAGTCACAGCTTCAGCCCTCCCACATACATCAGTATCTAGGGGCCATAATAGACACCTCCAGGGCTCTGGCATATCCCACTCCAGCCAGGAAAACCAGTATGCAAGCCCTAATTACCAGATTTTAACAACAGCACTCCCTCCCAGCAAGGGTATTCATGCAGCTCATAGGAATGATGGCCTCTTGCATCTCTATCGTACCTCATGCAAGACTTCAAATGCCCCCCTTACTGGAATGCCTAGCACATCAGTGGAACCAGGCCCAAGGACAACTTACAGATCTGGTGTTGGTGGACAGCCGCACACATCGCTCTCTGCAGTGGTGAAACCACCAAAAAACTGTCCAGGGGGTGGCCGTTCCTAGAGCCGGTTCCACAGATAGTGCTATCAACAGACGCATCAGTCACCGGTTGGGGAGCCCATCTCCTAAAACATACAATTCAAGGCAAATGGACCACTCAACAAAAAGTGCTCCATATCAATCACCTGGAACTACTAGCAGTATTCCTAGCACTAAAATCATTCCAAGTACATTTACAGCACAAAACTGTCCTAGTCCGGACAGACAACATGACAGCCATGTATTACATACAAAAACAGGGGGGCAAGCATTCTTTGCAGCTGTCCCAGCTCGCACAAAGCACTTGGAGATGGGCCATTCCACAAAACATATACCTGCTTCAACCCGTTTTTCAAATGTGGGGCCAACCAGAAATAGATCTGTTCGTGACGCACGCAAACGCAAAATGCCTAATCTTCGCTGCCAGGTTTCCACACCCGTTGTCCAAAGGCAATGCGATATGGATGAATTGGTCAGGCAAATTTGCGTATGCTTTTTTGCCACTCCCAATAATTCGCTAGTGGTACGCAAGCTGAGACAAAAGTCTCTCAAGATGATCCTGGTGGCTCCCACATGGGCACGCCAACCATGGTTCACAACACTACTGGAACTCTCAGTAGTTCCACACCAAAAACTACGCCTCTCCCCAACATTGCTAACGCAGAACCGTGGAGAGATGACACCCAGACCCAGGTCAGCTGAATCTAGCAATCTGGCTCCTGAACTCCTACAGTTCAGTTATCTTAACCTTCCGCCGGACTGTATGAATATTGTAAGAAAGTGGGCTTCTGTTGCAGTAACCCCCCCTTTTTTGCCTAATAGCTGATGCACTTTTCCTTGTTGTGCCCTGGGCTCCTGCCAACCAGGTGCCCAGGGCCTGTGTTCCTTCCCTAAAAAACTGCCTAACAGCCAAAACCCAAATTGGCAAACCCTGGCCACATGTCAGCCCCTGGTAAATGGTACCCTAGGTACCCAGGGCCTTGTGACCAGGGAAGGCCTCTAAGGGCTGCAGCACTCATTGTGCCACCCTTAGAGGCCCTGTACCCTAACACACACACACACACACTGCTCTTGCAGGCTGAGTGTCTGGATACAAGACAAAACAGAGAGTCGACATGGCACACATCCCTGTGTGCCATGCCCACAACCTACACTGCCCTGGCATACATCAGCCACCCCTCTAGCTGGGTGCCCTATGCCAGTGGTGTGGGCACAGAGGCAGGAGCCCTGTGCCCCTACAGTACCCAGGTCCATTCCTGGGTCCTGTAAGTGCAGTGCTGCCAGCTAAGAGTATATGGTGCTGGGAGCTTGTCAAACACGAACTCCACAGCACCATAATGGCAGCACTGAAGACTGAGAAGTTTGGTATCAAACTGCTCAGCACATTAAATCCACACTGATGCCAGTGTGTGATTTAATGTACAAAGCACCACAGAGGGCATCTTAGAGAGGCCCCCCTGAAACCTAAACCTACAATCCACGTCTGTTCTGAGGCTGCCTACGCTGCCACACAGCAGACATGTTGCTGGACCCCTGTGTAGGAGAGCCCCTGCTCTCCTGGGTCTGCAACAATGCACATCCTGGGCGAGGTGCTAAATCTCCTCCCCCAGGATGAGCAGGGGGAAGCTTCAAAGGCATGCCGCCTCTGTGAGCTTCCCCAGGCCACTGCAACCCCCCACTCTGGCGGGAAGCTTGGCCGTAAACCCCATACAAGGACAGGGGATGTGCCAGCCTGCCCACCCCACCCCTCAGGTGGGGGAGGCGAGGTGAAGCACATCTCCGGGCTCTCGCCATCTTGAACATGGGAAGCCCTGCCCAATCAGGACTAAGCTCCTTCCCCCCTCCCACAGGAGAGAGGCAGGATAGGGGGTGTACCCACCCCAGGACAGGGACCCATTGGCCCCTGCCCTTCACCTACCTATAACGCCCCTAAATCTAGTATTTAGGGGCACCCTGAACCTTCCTTCCCCAGATTCCAGATTCCAAACTACAAAGAAGAGCAAGAAGAAAGAAGACCTGCCCTGCAGCTGCTAACAAGAGGAAGACACCAACTGCTTTGGCCCCAGCCCTACCGGCCTGTCGACCCTCGAACCTGCTCCTGCTCCATCCCAGCATCTCTTGTGGCCAGCAACCTCACAAACCCCGGAGGACCTGGCTACCTCTTGGCTCTAAGCCCCTGGGACTCCCATGAGTAGAGGCTCTACTCAAAACCTACCTCTAATCCCTGGCAGCAGCCCGGAACCGCGAACCCAGCACACTCTGCACCAGCCAAGCCTGGCCAGTGCCGGAGTGAACAAAGACCCTGAGGACGACCCCACGGCGACTGTGACCCCGAGTCCGGCACCCAAGGACCTCCCTTGACACTCCTGAAGAAGCCTGCAGCCTCAGAACAAGGTGCCCCCCCCAACCGCGATCAACAGAGGGTAAGATTTCCCGACACCAAAAGGCACCCCTGCACGCGGCACCCCACGGCCCCCTGTGTCCAATCCCGGGGTACCTACCTATCCTCCAACTACCCAACTTACCTCTCGAAGTGGTGGTGGCACCTGAAGAGTCCTCGTCCCCGAGCTTGCAGTCTTTTTCTAAACCGGAGATTTCCCATTGAAATCAATTGAGCGCCCGACGGCTCAAAAGCACTCTGCACCCAGCCGCCCGAGTGGCCCTGGCAGTGAAAACTCTACACCTACCCACTTCCCCACTTGCCCTGAGTAAGTGACCAGGAGCTCAGCTCCCACAGCCGCGTGGCTTGCCAGTCAGCAGCCACCAACCAAGGCCCACCTATCCCTCATAGGATAACATTGGGCCTAACTCTCTCTGCACCCGGCCGCCCTAGAGCCGCTGAGGGTGAACCAACTTTACCTACCTGACCCTGGGGGACCCCTGAGTATATGCCCAGAACCTCAACTCTGCCAGTCGAGTACTTACCCTTAAACCGCAAACTCTATTTTCCTCATAGGGTAACATTGACTGGCTTTTTCCTGGAATTTCTTCTAAGTGTGGACTTTTCAAATCTTAAAATATTCACCAAAAATCAGCCGAGTAACGAAAACAAAATTGCTCACCTGCTCTTAGGTGAGCTCCCAGTGCTGGATCTCGGTGCCCAGCACTGACTCTGAAAAATACTTACAACTGTACTTACCCTTAACTCAATTTTCTTCCATAGGAATCCATTGACTGTTTTTCTGTGAAATTTCTTCTAAGTGTCGATTTCTGCAATCTTTAAATATTCTTCAAAAATCGTATAATATCTGAAAACGTAATTACTTACCTGTTTTGGATAAAGGTCCCAGTACTGAGTCTAGGCACCCAGTACTGGATTACAAAAGTAACGAGAACCTACTGTACCTGTAACCTGAATTTTCTTCCATAGGGAATCATTGCATGTTTCTTTTGAAATATTTTCTAAGTGTCAACTTTTAAAATAGCTAAATATTGTTTAAAAATCATTACAGTAATTAAGTCGGCTCATCACTTGATTCTGAGTACTGACCCAGGACTGAATCTAGGATCCAGTCCTGGAATTCCAAAAGTAATCTAAAAAGTAATCTGTTACAAATAACCTGAATTTACTGTTGAGCTCAATGTATTGTTGTGTTTAAAAAAAATAGAGTTGCCTACTGCAACCACTTGTAACTGTTTACAAAAGTTTATTGCATTTTGCAAAAGTATTTATATGAAACATCTCATGCCGAGAAAGTATATTTTAAATCCAAGTGTTGGTTCTAAAATAAAACAAGCATATATTTTTTATACATACATCATTGACCTAGAGTTCAGTTATTGAGTGTGTGAGACCATTTGCTGACTGAGTGTGTACAACAAATGCTTTACACTGTCCTCTGATACTGCCTTACTGCTCGACCAAGCTACCACTTTAGAGAGTAAGGTTATATCTAACTTTAACCTCTGTCAAACCCTGGGGGACTGTGGACTCTGTACACCCTGTACCTATTAGGGAACAGTATATACAGAGCCACTTTATCACAAATATCATTAAAGAAGCCAGACGTCCTACTACTAGAGCTTGCTAGGCAGCAAAATGGAAAAGGTTTGTCATCTACTGCAACAACAGTCATATTGATCCGCTGGATGCTTCCATCCAGGACATAATTTGCTACTTGCTACACTTGCAAAAATGTAATTTGGCCTATTCATCCATAAGATTACATCTAGCAGCACTCGCTGCTTACTTACAAAATAGACAACACTTGTCACTATTTAAAGTGCCTGCGATTAAAGCCTTTATGGAGGGCCTTAAAAGAATAATTCCTCCCAGATTACCACCCTCTCCGGT
This sequence comes from Triturus cristatus, assembly GCF_964204655.1. Lineage (NCBI taxonomy): Eukaryota > Metazoa > Chordata > Amphibia > Caudata > Salamandridae > Triturus > Triturus cristatus. Next base: position 583,959,285 of record NC_140591.1, on the reverse strand, counting down.
GTGGAATTTAAATATTATACTTACCAGGCTCATGGGTCCCCCATTTGAACCTCTACATAAATATGAACTTTAAGTTCCTCACATGGAAAGTAGCTTTCCTTGTCGCAATTACCTCTCTCAGAAGAGTAAGTGAGATCCAGGCTTTAACCATACAAGAACCCTTCTTACAAATACATCGCAACAAAGTGGTTCATAGAACAAATCCAAAATACCTTCCCAAAGTCATCTCCGCTTTTCATCTTAACCAATCAGTTGAGGTACCGGTGTTTTTCCAAAACCCTGACTCAGTAGCAGAGAGAGCCCTTCATACACTAGACGTGAAAAGGGCACTACTTTGTTATATATCGACAGGACTAAACCCTTTCGAAAAACAAAACAACTGTTTGTGGCCTTCTCCCCACCTCATAAGGGTAATCCCATCTCCAAAGCTGGGATTGCCAGGTGGATAGTAAAATGCATTCAAATATGCTACCAAAAGGCTAAATGCACATTAACAATTCCCACTAGCGCTCATTCAACACGCAAACTACGGGCTTACATGGCATTCTTAGGGAACATCCCCTTAGATGACATATGTAAAGCAGCAACATGGTCTACACCACTCACCTTCACCAAACACTATTGTGTTAATGTGCAGGCTTCCATAGGCCAAGCTGTTCTTAAAACACTTTTTCAAACTACTGCAACGGATACAGGTGACCACCGCTAGGGGAGACACTGCTGTACAGTCTATGCACAGGGTACAATCTGCAGCTCATATGCCTTGAACGGAAAATGCTACTTACCAGTATGCATCTGTTCTTGGCATGTGGAGCTGCAGCTGCGTACACGCCCGCCCGCCTCCCCGGGACCTGTATCCGTTCCATTATTATCATAATTATATACATTCACATTGCCATCTCTTCTGCTTCTTACTGACTCCATCATTTCCCATCATGGCGAAAAACAATCTGAGGATGGAGTCGATGCCCATGCGCACTATCGTCCAAGTGAGGAGTCACCCATCTCGTGACTACAAAAGACTTCTTCCAAGACAACAACAAGATGCAAGCATCCAAGCCCAACACCAGATGGCAATCTAATGCACAGTGTACGGATCTGCAGCTCTACATGCCAAGAACAGATGCATACTTGTAAGTAGCATTTTCCTTTAATCTCTTGCAGGTGGCAGAAATACCCAAATGACCTTCTTGGGCAATATTAATGATCTTTTCTCTAAGGGAAGAAGGAGGGATAAACAACCTATTTCTCCCGCAAACTCCATTTTCAAAGGATAGTTGCTCACCAATTTGTGCAAAACACTTAACGTCATTGCTCAAATTCTTATTAGCAGGCCATTTGCTCTTGATGAAAACTTCCACTTTCTTAAGAGTCTCATCAAGTGCCATGGCAGAAGCCCATTCGTCTTGTGAGATGCTGCCACTGCTCATAGAGACAGCATTTATAAGACCAACCACACAATCTTTGTGGAGACCGTTTTCACCTTCACTACAATCAGGGAGAGGAATACGAGAGAGACAGTCAGCACGGATGTTTTTTCCCCCCTGAATTTATTTGATATTGAGATTATACTCTTGTAGTTTTGAAAGTAATCTGACCAACCTTGCAGAGGACTTTCCCAAACCATTGCCAGACAATAAAGAAACAAGAGCCTTGTGATCAGTGAAGACCTCACACCAAGTTCCCCAAATGTATGTCTTGAATTTTTGAACTGCCCAGACAATGGCTAGAGCCTCCCGTTCAATTGTGCTGTAGTTGCATTCAGTAGGTGTCAGGGCACTGGAGGCAAAAGCTATGGTGTTTTCTTTGCTATCAACCCATTGCCCAAAAACTGCCCCAAGGCCTTTCTGACTAGCATCCACAGGCACAAAAGAACTAGCTTTTGAGACCAACAGTTGCAACGCAGGAGCATTAATGACTAAGATTTTTACCTTCTCAAAAGTATCACCTAGAGTGTCATTCCATTCAAATTTGATACCTTTCTCGAGGAGACACCTCAGCGGTTGAACCAGTTGTGCATAACCAGGCATGAACCTGGCATAGTATTGCGCCACCAGAAAATGGAGGATTAGCAGTTCCTCACCTGAAACTATATTATTTAGCTGCGCAGCTACAATGGGTTACAAAATGGTTAAGCGGTAAAAACTTGGCAGACACAGCGAGCGAAAAGACGCTATGGACGCAAATCCAAGTTTATAGATTGTTTCACCCACTGGCGAAAATCCCCCGCCCGACGCCGCTACACATTGAATTAGCTCACAGATGTTATAAGAGAAGCTTTCAGCTTACAAAAGGCACGATCCCCTATGCCCCAGTACTACCAATTATCGGGACACCCAGAGGTAGAGACTCTATAAGCGATACAGCACTGGTGTCCTGGTCTGAAGCGGGAGTAGAGACATTAGGAGACTTGTATGCAGAGGGTACCCTACTACCTTTTGCGACACTGATGGCGGATAATGGCTTACCAGCAGGCCAGTTCCTACTGTATGCAACCATTACACGGACGTTGACAATAGCCTGGGGAGATATAACTAATGAGCCACCGACACATCAACTGTTGCAATACTTACACGTAATGGGGGAGGGGTCACACGTTATACATTGGTTGGTACAAGCTCTGCTTACTCACGCACTACGACCACTACAGAGTATTCGTGAGCATTGGACCGCAGACAGAGGCCTTCCCTGGACTGATAAGGGATGGGAATGTATCCAAGCAAGTGCCACACACATATCATGCAATTCGCGCTTTAAACTCATTCAGACCTATATACTGCACAAGGCGTACCTTTCACCAGATAAGATGAATAAGTATTTTAACATCAACACGTCTGAATGCCCGAGATGTCGTCTCCTAGGTGCTGACATACTACATATGCTATGGTCTTGCCGCCTGCTTTTACCCTACTGGCGCACGATATTAGATACCCTCACGAAATGCACCAATGTCGAAGTGCCGGCCACATGGGAGGTCTGTATTCTGGGATATTACAAACGCACCAAAACTAACAAAGTAGGTTCCAGGTTCTGGGACCTGGGCCTAATAGCGACGAAGCGGCTGATAACTAAGAGGTGGAAATGCACAGACCCACCGGTAGCATCACACTGGGTTAAATCATTGGAAGTCTGGGCACAGGCAGAGAGCACTACCCTACACAGGGAAGAAACAGCAGGGTTGCGGAAATATCCCATAGCGAATACCTGGGATGATATGCTCAAAATCCTTACACGCTCTGATATTCCACTATAATAGACGTTTAACCAACGAACTAAGGTTAGTACCTGACATAACACTAGGTAGCAGAAGACACGCCACAACCCCAGGATATTTAAATGCTGGAGGTCAGCTACGACACGAAACTCGCATTCCTTGCAGAACAACACATAGACATTACAATTACCGCGCGCTACACTAATATCCAGACAACAGAGCATACAACAGAAGCAGCAACTCGCACCCACCACCCACACGCAGGCCTAGCCAAGGCTATGCCTCAACGATACTCTACATATCAGCCGCATGTACTCTTGCGCAATCGATATCTCTTATTTAGATTCCTGTATTTCTTTTTGTTGGAGTTTTTATTAGATGTGCTTATATGGTTATATATAAAAGAAGTAAATAGATGTCTGATATGCGACGCTTTATATGGTAATTACATAGTTCAGATGTGTATGAACACTGTGCTTTTATATACATTGTTCTGTAGTAGGGGATCTCTGTGTATAGTCATAATCTAGTGAATAGTCCCGCCCATGTGCGTGGACCCCGGAGCAATAAAAAATAATCTCTAAAGGTGACAAATCATGCAGACCTGCATACACCTTTAAGAGAGAATTTAATTTAAAGACAGATAATGCAGCCTATACCCACAGGCTACACTGTCCAGTACTTCAACTAGAATTCCACCAACATCCACAAACAGCACTGCCTGTCTAGTTTTTCTCCACATAGGAAAAAACCCTGCCTCTACCAGCAAAAGCCTCTGGAATGATAGAGAGGAAGGAGTGGACAGACAAGCCCCATAGGCTGCCATTATGTGGCTTAGAACAGGATACTGTGCCTTTAAGAAAACTTTCCAGATTTCCAGAACTTTCCCCAGTATCCCAGAATGCCCAGCAGGTCCCATTTACTTTCAGTTCTTTTTTCCGGCTCCTGCTAGCAGGACCCTGGAGCATTGAGCTCTCCCCTTTTCAAGGGTTTATTTGAGATTTTGGCAATTTTTTTCACTTTTTCTTGTGTTTAGTAGCTGGTACTGTCAACATGCCTGGCTTGTTCGACAAGTGCCCGGAATGTGGTCGAAAGAAGGCTAAAACTGATCCACACGAGGTGTGCATAGGTTGCCTTCCTCAGTCCCACGTGCCTGAAAGCTGTACCATCTGCCACTCGTTCTCAGCCAGGACCCTGAGGGACAGAATGAAAATCAGGCTTCAAGTTCTGGAGGAGCGAAGACTGAAGTCACCAGGTGGGTCTGGAGGGGCTGATTTGGCACATACTGAGTCCCCTGGGGGGCTCCCCAGGGGCAGGAAGACCAGTAAGCGCTCCCACTCCCCGTCGACGTCGAGGGCGTCGACTGCGACGTCGAGGAGGATGACCACCGTCTGTTCGCCGTCTCCCCAGTGCTCTGGGGAGAAGCGGCGTCGACGATCGCCGTCGAGGGACCTGAATAGGCCGCCGTCGACTACATCGGCGTCGTCGGCGACGACGCCGTCGTCGGCTCCGTCCAGCGGTCGTCGTCGAGATGGGACCCGGCGTCGGCATTCGCCGTCGAGGGATCGCAGCTCGCCGTCGATGAAGAGGAGAAGGAGATCGAAGTCGAGACGCTTGAGGTCGCCGTCGAGGCGAAGGTCGCCGTCGAGGCACAGGTCGCCGTCGAGGCACAGGTCGCCGTCGAGGCGAAGGTCGACGCCGAGGCGAAGGTCGACGCCGAGGAGAAGATCGACGCCGAGGAGAAGATCGACGCCGAGGAGAAGATCGACGTCGAGGCACAGGTCGCCGTCGAGGCACAGGTCGCCGTCGAGGCGACGATCGACGTCGAGGAGAAGTTCGACGTCGAGGAGAAGATCGACGTCGAGGAAGAGAGAGTCACCGGGATCGGTGTACTCGGTGGTGTATACGCCTCCTCGGATGCCTCCGTCGCCGCCTCCTCTCCCGCCTCCGCCTCCGCCTCCACCACCTCCACCACCACCTCCACCAACACCTCCACCTCCGTCACCGCCGCTTCCACCACCGCCACCTCGGCCGCGGACGCTGCCTCCGCCGCCCCAGCCTCTGTCGCTGCCACGCACTCCTGTGGGACCGCCGCCGGTTCCCCCGCGGTCGGTTTCCCTTCCACGGTACCCGACTCCGCCGCAGGGGACCCCGAAGCCACGACGCCCACGGTCGCCTGGACCGGCGAGACCGGCGGACAGGCCGAAGCCAAAGAGGTCGCGCTCCCGCTCTCACAGGAGGAGAAGATCACGGAGCCGTGGACGGTCCTCGTCGGACTCAAGACGACGCCGTAGGAGGTATAGGTCCAGGTCGCGCACGCGCTCCTCGGACAGAGACCTTTCCCCGACGCTGTCGGACTCCCCGGGGACTAGGGTGTCTCCGGTGGACGACTTGGTCTCGTTCCAAGAGGTGCTGTTGCGAGGGGCTGCAAAATTGGGTATCACGGTGACGGTTCCAACACCCACGACGTCCGTGATATTCGAGACGCTTCATAAAAAAAACACCTGTCTCGCCCCCTACTGCCTCTTGTACCAGGACTGGTGGAACCCGCCTTGGAGCTGTTCCTCACTCCCGCGACGACGAAGGCCGCTCCTTCCAGGCTCATGAAAAAGTATAGGGCCCCGGAGTCGGATCCGTCCTTTTTGAGAGTGGACCCGAAGCCGGATTCGGTGATTGTGACGGCGGCAAGAAAACAACATGCGACCGCCCCGTCCTCCACGGTTCCACCTGACAAAGAAAGCCGCTGGCTGGATTCTGCGGGCAGGAAGGTGTGTGGTACCGCCGCCGCCACCACCATGAAGGCGGCGAGTGCAGGGGATTTGTTGGGCCGTTACGACCGGGCCCTGTGGGAGTCCCTGCAGCAATATGCAGACCTCCTGCCACGGGACAAGAAGGAGGACTTCTTGGAGACGGTGCGCGAAGGCATGCTGGTTTCGAACCAAACGATCAGCGCAGCGGCAGATGTATCTTTATTGGCCGCCCACGCCTACTGTCATGGCGTCCACCAGCGGCGCCATTCGTGGTTGCGCCTGACGTCCCTCAAGCCAGAGGCGCAGCAAAGAGTGGCCAACCTGCCCTTCTCGGGGGAAACCCTGTTCGGGAAGCACGCGGACGATGAGATGGCCCGCATGAAGGCTGAGGCGGAAACCCTGACGGCCGTCGGGTTGGAGAAGGCCGAGAAAAAGAAGCGCCCGTTCCAGAGGAGGTTCGGGTCTTCGGGCAGAGGGCGTGGGCAGGGCTCGGGACAGCAGCAGCAACAACAGCAGCAGTTCCGCAAGCCCTTCCGGAAGCGCCAGAGGGGTAGAGGAGGCCAGCAGGCTACTACCACTACCAAGGGCCCGGCCGGGTCTCGGCCCTGAGCGGCTACTTCCCCCTCAACCGTTACCCACTCCAGTGGGGGGAAGCATTCAAGTTTTTCCGGCAGAGTGGAGAAAAATTACTCAGGACAAGTGGGTGCTGAATATTGTTTGCAATGGATACAGTCTTCGGTTTCTCAGCCCGCCTCCAGCGATTCCGCCGGTCAGCTCTCGATTCCAGCTGAGAGAGCTCCAGGCGGAGGCAGACATCTTGATGAGAAAAAAGGCGGTAGAAGAGGTACCTCTGTCTCAAAGGGGAAGAGGTCTGTACTCTCGGTTCTTCCTCGTTCGCAAGAAGGACAAGAACGAGTTCAGGCCCATTCTGGATTTGCGACAGGCAAACAAATGGATTCGCAGAGAGAAGTTTCGCATGCTATCGTTGCACCAGATTTACCCTCAGCTGCAACGGGGAGACTGGCTCTGTGCCATAGATCTACAGGATGCGTACTTCCACGTGCCCATAGCACGGAAGCACAGGAAGTTCCTGCGATTCCAAGTCGGCGCCAATCACTATCAATACACAGTACTGCCATTCGGGCTAAAGTCTGCGCCCAGGACCTTTTCGAAGTGCATGGCGGTGGTGGCGGCACACCTGCGGAGGAACAAGGTGTTTGTTTACCCGTATCTGGACGTTTGGCTGATCAAGGCATCATCCTTCGCGGAACCGCAAGAACACTTCCGATGGACGTGCGAGCTCTTGCACAAGCTGGGGTTACACGTCAACATGTCCAAATCGGTTACGACTCCGGTCCAGTGCATACAGTACCTGGGGGCCTCCATCGATACGCGGTCAGCAAGCGTGTCTCCTTCGGAGGAGAGACGGTTATCACTCCTTCGGAAGGCTCAGGACCTCAGGACTGCTCCATCGACGACAGTGAGGAAGGTGTCTTCGCTGCTGGGATCGATGGCCTCCTGTATCTTCCTCACGCCTCACGCTCGGCTACACATGAGACCACTGCAGGAGTGTTTGGAGGATCAGAGGACAGGCTCTTGGGACGACAAGATACGACTGTCGCTGCATGCTCTTCAGTCTCTGAAGTGGTGGTGTTCGGCGGAAAACCTCCTCAAGGGGGTTCCCTTCCACAAGGACATTCCCACGACGAGTGTCGTGACGGATGCGTCTCTCCAGGGCTGGGGAGCGCATTCCGGGGACTTGCAGATTCAAGGAAAGTGGTCTGCTTTGGAATCGACATACCACATCAATTTCCTGGAACTCAGATCTGTCTTCCTGGCGCTGAAGGCCTTCCTTCCGTCCTTCCAGACCAACTCGCTGCTGATACAGACGGACAATACAACTACGATGTATTACCTCAACAAGCAGGGGGGGTCGAGATCGCGCACTCTGTCGCAGGAGGCGCAGGCGATCTGGCGCTGGCTGCTGGCCAGAGGACTGACGATTACGGCCACGCATCTGCCAGGGGTGCAGAATGCTCAGGCGGACGCCTTGAGCAGGCTGATTCAGGAAAACCACGAATGGGTCATAAACGACGAAGTACTAGGAGAAGTCTTCGCAAGGTGGGGGACTCCAGACGTCGATCTGTTCGCCACCGCCGAAAACAGCAAATGCCGAGACTTCGCATCCAGGTACTACCAGCGGGCGACGCAGGGGAATGCGCTATGGATCGATTGGTCGAACAGCTTTCTGTACGCTTTTCCACCCATTCCCCTGATTCCGGCGGTGCTCATCAAGCTGTCCCAGTCCAGGGCGCGGATGATCCTGATCGCCCCGGAGTGGCCCAGGCAGTGGTGGTTCACGGACCTTCTTCACCGATCTCTCCTTCCTCACATGCGGTTGCCGTGCAGGCCGGACCTTCTCACGAAGTTCGGGGGGCGGATGGTGCACCCCAACCTCTCGTCTTTGAGTTTGGCGGCATGGCTCCTGAAATAGTGCAATATGGCCATCTGAATCTACCAGACGATTATATGGACATACTGAAGGAGTCTAAACGACCTTCCACTAGGACATCCTATGCTTACAAGTGGAAGAGGTTCTGTATCTGGTGCAAGTCCAAGAACTTTGATCCGACAACATGTAAGGAAGATGTCATCCTTCCATACCTTTTACATCTGGCGCAGTCTGGCCTTAATTTCCATTCCATTAAGGTTCATCTGGCTGCTTTGACTGCTTACAGGAAATGCCCTTCACAGACTTCCTTCTTTCAGATCCCTGTGGTCAAGGATTTTTTGGAAGGCTTGAAGAAAGTGTTTCCTCCCGTCAGACTTCCCTCGCCTTCCTGGGACTTGAATGTGGTGCTGTCCAGACTGATGAAGGAGCCTTTTGAACCCATTCACGAGGCTTCATTGCAGCACCTCTCCTGGAAGGCGGCGTTCCTAGTGGCCATCACATCGGCCCGCAGGGTGAGTGAACTTCAGGCATTATGTTGTCAAGAACCTTATACTGTGTTTCATGCTGCTAAGGTTGTGATGCGTACTCACCCTAAATTTCTGCCTAAGGTTATCTCTGATTTTCATGTCAACCAGACCATAACTTTACCTACGTTCTTTCAGAATCCCTCTTCGCCAGCGGAAAGGTCTCTCCATTCCCTGGATGTTCGGAGGGTGTTGAAATTTTATCTGGATAAGACCAAGGATATTCGTAGGTCTGACCAATTGTTTGTTAATTATGGATCAGTCAGGACTGGTCTTGCGACCTCTAAGCAGTCCATTTCTAGGTGGATTGTGTCCTGCATACAATTGTGTTATCAAAAGGCTGATAAGACCTTAGGGGGTAAACCTAAGGCTCATTCCACCAGGGGCAAAGCTGCCACGACGGCTTTGCTGCGTAATGTTCCTATTGCGGAAATCTGCAAGGCGGCCACTTGGAAGTCGGTCCATACCTTTGCTGCGCATTACTGTCTGGACTCGGATGCCAGGGCAGATGCTCAGGTTGGGCAGGCTTCGCTGCGAAATTTGTTCGCATAGTAGTGGGTTTGTCTTGTTTGTTCTCCACCGCTTTGTTGTGTGGGGATGGGCTTGCCATTCTATTCACTAGATTATGACTATACACAGAGATCCCCTACTACAGAAGGAGTAGTTTCTTTTCTGTAACTCCAGTTCTGTAGTAGGGGTATCTCTGTTATAGTCATAAGCGCCCGCCCTCCTCCCCGGTGGAGAGATTTATTCGTATGAAGAATGCTACAGGTCTGGCGTGCTACGCCTTCAAAAAGAACTGAAAGTAAATGGGACCTGCTGGGCATTCTGGGATACTGGGGAAAGTTCTGGAAATCTGGAAAGTTTTCTTAAAGGCACAGTATCCTGTTCTAAGCCACATAATGGCAGCCTATGGGGCTTGTCTGTCCACTCCTTCCTCTCTATCATTCCAGAGGCTTTTGCTGGTAGAGGCAGGGTTTTTTCCTATGTGGAGAAAAACTAGACAGGCAGTGCTGTTTGTGGATGTTGGTGGAATTCTAGTTGAAGTACTGGACAGTGTAGCCTGTGGGTATAGGCTGCATTATCTGTCTTTAAATTAAATTCTCTCTTAAAGGTGTATGCAGGTCTGCATGATTTGTCACCTTTAGAGATTATTTTTTATTGCTCCGGGGTCCACGCACATGGGCGGGACTATTCACTAGATTATGACTATAACAGAGATACCCCTACTACAGAACTGGAGTTACAGAAAAGAAACTACTCCATATGTTCAATTATAAATAACTGCAGATATATAAGGACACATTGGGTAGGCATGATCCGACTCTCGATTGGAGATGACAGTATGTATAGGTTTTCGTTGCCCAGGGTACCTGATATATGCACAAATATTCATGCACTGTAAATGTAACTTACACCGGAAATCATAAGTCAGTGATGTACTGATCTATGCTACCAATGGCAAAAATGGCTATTATTGTCCACGGTGCAATGTGCATTGATTCTTGAAATTGATGTAATAACAAAGAGGCAATAAAGATATTTTTTAAAAAAGGAACGTGGCATAGTATTCACAGAAGCCAAGGAACGAGTTTGATGCCTTCGCTCGAGATGTTGTGACCAAGATATTCAACTTCATTGACAAGTAATTTACATTTACTGGCATATACAGTCATGCCTCTATCTTATAAAATGGTTAGTACTTTGTGAAGGATTTGTACATGTTCTTCTTTGGTTTCTGCATGGATTAAGACATCTTGATATGCTTGCACGTGGGAAAGGCTACCAAACAGACTGTCTATGAGTTTTTGAAAAACACTTGCGGCTGAAGCAAGGCCAAAAGGTAACCTCAAGTACTTAACGGCCCCAAAAGGGGTCACAAAAGCAGTGAGTGCTTGACAGTCAGGAGAGAGTTGAATCTGATGATAGGCGGAGTGTAAATCAATGGTGGAAAAAAACTTTGACTTTCCGACATTAGCTAACATTTCATGTATAAGAGGTAGAGGGTGGCAGTCCACAAGAATGTTTTTATTGAGAGATCTTAAATCCACACACAGCCTCAGGTCCCCAGTCTTTTTGTTTCCGTAAAACGACCGTAGAAATCCATTCTGAAGAATCGATAGGGGAAATTATACCCTCAGTTTGTAGGTCGTTAAGTAGAAACTTTAAATCCCCTCTGACACTAAGAGGTACAGGTCTAACTTTATGTATTACAGGAACAGCATGTTTCTTTAACATAATAGTGTGCTCACAACCTTTGACAGTACCAACAGAATTTCTGAATACACTTGGAAAAGAATTTAAAGGGTTTTCAACAACTGAATCCGGTTGGTCGACAGAAAATTTTGGAAGGAAGATCACCTAAAACAATGCGAAGATCTTGCCCAGGACGCAAGATGATTCCTAAGAGAGCAAGGTACTTCCAGCCTATGATGTCTCTTCCTTTAATGGCTACATAAATTTTGGTCCTAACAGATCTGCCAAGACATTCCACTCTGTCCCAAATATAACGCAGGAGATCAATATCTTGTTCTCCGAAGGCTTTGGCGTTGATATCGGGAGTATGAAGTGACCTGTCATTAGGCCAAAATTTGTAAAATGTGCAATCTGCAGGAATGGTAACAGGAGCACCTGAATCAGCCATTGCTAAAATAATCTTTCCATCAATAGAAATGTCAACCAACGGCCCTTTTAATAGGTTTGTCAGAAGATTCAGGGACTTCGATAGTGGCTGAAATATTTGCAAATTGACAAGTGCAACATCGGGAGTCTCCAAAGTAATGCTAGAAACCTTAACCCTGCTTGATGCTGCTGTGTTCCTACCACTCCTACACACTCCCTGCAAATGTCCAAATTTCTGACATTTAGTACATTTTTTCCCTAAAGCAGGACAATTAGGATTGTTCCCTTTGTGGTTTCTGGAACCGCACCGAAAACAAACCAATTGACCTCTAACAGGTTGATTCTTATAAGGGTTCTTGTTAAAGGTTTGTTTAGCATTGACAGCATACACAACATTGTCATCAGAAATTAGACTCACATTAGAAGAACCTGCAGGGTGTGCAGTGGACTGGGTGGGAGGAGCCATGGCCATACGCTAGGTGAGGAGGCGTTCTTGGATCTTCTTGGAAAAACAATAGTAGACAAATTGGTCTCCTATAGAAGTGTCAATATTAGGGCCAAACTCACACTTCTCAGCCAATACTCTTAAAGTCACTGTATAATCTTCAACTGACTCTTCACAATATTGCTTGCACATGGCGAAATTAAACCTCTCTAACAGAACACTTGTGAAATTAGAATATTGCTTAGCCATGCGCAATTTAGCTTTGATGGAAACGTTCCATACAGTATCCTCAGATGTAGGAGCAGGATGCCGTGGTAGATTGTCAAAAACTCTGTGACCAGCTGTGCCTAGATGATTGACTAACAAAGCTAATTTCCTTGAGGGAGAATAAAACAATCAGCGTCAATGGCAGTGAGGTAATTTTCGAAATCTCTTAGCCATTCTGACCACTTTAAATCTGGCTTGCTTGGTTTTAACAAGAAAGGCGCCGGCTGAATAACACCTTGACTGGATGCCATGAAGAGTGAACAATGGGTCAATAGAATGAACAATAGCACTGGGACACAAAACACATAAAGGATGTGTGAATAACCGGAGAATAATATGTAAAATTAAGACTCACTGTTGCATCAAAGCAGAATAAGGAAGTGTGCGAATCACCGTGTGTCGCACTGCAAGACGCCTGTGTAGAAACTTGGAAACTGAAAAAATAGCCTTTAAATTGAGTGTGGTGTGCGAATCACCGATCTTGGAATCGCACTGGTCAGAAGTCACGAAGAAATACGCTTCCTGACTCATCCAAAATGGCCGCCGCTGTGCGCGTGATGTCAACGCGCCTCCCAGGATTCAGAGCAGCAGCAATTACGTGAGTTGGTGTCAGAGGAGGCAGCAAGGCAGTGGAACAGAATACGGAACTCCGGAGCTGCAGGGGGTCTGGAACGCCAAGGTAAGAGCGAGCCAGGCAAGCATGAATCTTTTCAAATGGGCGCACGAGGCCCAATGGAATAAAGCTTGCGTAAAGGGCAAAATGTAGGAAACACAGGCAAAATTAACTAACCTCACGGTAAAGTCTCAAGAGGTCGTCGGTGTGCCGGGTATGAAGTAGAGACAGTCCGGTGAGCTCCAGCAGTAGCGTAGATCAGCGTGAAGGCGGCAAATACATTCCAGACCCCACTCCTGGTACCAATATGTGGTAATGCGGAAGCCAGAAACTCCACAAGTCGCTAATCCAAAATCCAGACTTGTTTTATTCATGGATTACAAGTAAGAGGTAAATGCAGAAAGAGCCCACGGCAGAAGCAGTTGCAGGAACAAGAAACAAGCAGCAACTGTCCTGGGTAGCATGGAACCATCTGTGCCAAACAAAGTTCTAAGGATAACATTCCAATAAGTTAAAGGAACAGTGAAACACAATGAAATAAAGTAACAAGTAAATACCACACAGTCATAAACTGGCCTAGAAATAGGACCTTTCAGAGCATCCTTTGAGACACACTCATGGAGGAGGCTCAGTGCCAATGTGGACACGCATTCCGGGAGAGTATAAGACTGCCATCTTAGAGCAGAAGCCATTGGTCTGGGGTAGTGGTATTACCCACTGCAGTCACAGGTACAACTGGACCATCCAGGCTGCTACATATTAAGCAGCGCTTGGTATCCCAACAATGAAGACAGTGAAGTCAACAGTAGCCCAGTATGACATCAATAAGTCCAATCAAATCAATTAGCTGTTAGTTTGTGTGTGCAACTCCTGAGGCGGAAAGCCGGGAGCTTTTAGTTGTGTTCTGTAATAATCGTGGTTATTACAACTTTTACTTGAAAACTGAATTGAATTTGAAAATAAAACTCGCGCTGACACTCGAGCCGTTTATTAAATAATTACACCCTAATAGCGATGTCAAGCCTGATTTGCTGCTTTGCTTAAACTTACCTGATCCAGACGATTAGGCTCTGGACAGGGGACGCTGAAAACACCACCGGAATCTGCCGATCGATTTCTGCCGCCATCTTGGGAGGTAATTGGACCTGGCAGCGGGCTAGTTGTTGTGGCGCTGCTGAGATAAAAGACGCCCTTTTGCGCTTGCAAATCCCTAGCTGTTAGTTTGTGTGTGCAACTCCTGAGGCGGAAAGCCGGGAGCTTTTAGTCGTGTTCTGTAATAATCGTTGTTATTACAACTTTTACTTGAAAACTGAATTGAATTTGAAAATAAAACTCGCGCTGACACTCGAGCCGTTTATTAAATAATTACACCCTAATAGCGATGTCAAGCCTGATTTGCTGCTTTGCTTAAACTTACCTGATCCAGACGATTAGGCTCTGGACAGGGGACGCCGAAAACACCACCGGAATCTGCCGATCGATTTCTGCCGCCATCTTGGGAGGTAATCGGACCTGGCAGCGGGCTAGTTGTTGTGGCGCTGCTGAGATAAAATGGACTCCTCTGTAGGTCCGCGCAGCTTACGCGCGCAGCGGGCGTGCCGAAGGCGTGCCGAAGGCGCGCCAAAGGCAAGCCCGTCTGCGCCCGGCCCGGGCCGAGGGCCAAAACCCCTGCTAGAGGATCAGAAGAAATACCGTCTGACCCTTCCCCACAGAAACAACTAGGTAAGACAGGGACTTATACATATGACACTGACACTTTAAAAGCCATCGGAGAGCCCAGAATGATCAAGTGCGCTAGAGCCCACAATATATCGGAACCGTTTCTCTGCAACTATTGCGGTTTTTCATTTAATTCCAAGGGTACTGAAAATCCCTATCAGAGGAAAAAATGTATTAATCCCCTAACATATAACATGATAAGCATAAACTGCCGGTCACTCTCCAAACATAGTGCTAATATGTTTGACCTCCTTTTTAATGAAAAACCGGATGCAGTGTTCCTTACTGAAACGTGGCTCCAGGAAAGTTCAGGACCAAACATAGCAATAGCCCTACCCTCGAACTATGCTATAGTAAGAGTAGATCGTACTAATAAGATTGGGGGGGGGGATTGCAGTAATTTAAAAAAAAAACTTTAGTTGCACTCTTGATGAACTTCCCATTACAACAGGTGAAGCTGCCCTTTTTAAACTTACCCTGTCTGCCTACTTTACTTTTTCTGGGATACTTGTATACAGACCACCCGATTTGATGACTAATTGGATTTCTGTATTAATGGAACAAATCTCTTTCCAGATAACAAATAAGGCCAATTTTACCGTGCTAGGAGATTTAAATCTCCATCTAGAAGATCTTACCTGTAGAAATAGTATAAGACTTATCGCGGACATGGCCTCTCAAAATCTTAAATTGGTAAATGAAGGGCCTACTCACAGAGCAGGACATTTCTTAGATCCCGCTTTCACCAATTTAGATACAATTATCTGCTCCCCAGCATTACCTACAATCTGGTCTGACCACTATCTAATAAAATTCTCCTTGATATCACCTTACAATACTAACAGAGGAAATGACATAACTCGCATAGAGAATTCGTCAAGAAACTGGAAGAGGTTAGACGTAGAGAAAATGAACAGATGTCTAGAGGCACATATACCACCGATGAAGCAACAAATAGACCGATTAGCAAATGATATCCAATGCTGGCTTACTAATGCTGTGGACCTATGTCTTCCTATTTCCAAACAAAATAAAATCACTCATCCTCCCCCAGCACCATGGTATACCGATTCTCTGAAAATATCAAAATCTAGCTGTAAAACTCTCGAAAGACACTGGAGGAAAAACTATAACCCCATAGATAAAGTAGCTTATAAAGCCGCTTTAAGTGAATATCATAAGGAATGTAAGTTTGCACGTGCCACCTTCGTAAATCAAACCATCAATAAGGTCTCAAACTGTGCAAAAACACTCTTTAACACAGTGAAAGCATTGGCTGGCTCAGATGCAACTGCCAAACCACCCGCTTTATCACTATCCAAATGTGAAGAACTAGCGAACTTCTTCATAAATAAAGTGGAAGGTATCTATCAAGATATCATCTCACAGGACACGGAAGTTCCAGGGCCAAAGGTTATTGCATCTGAGGGTATACAGCTTTCCAATCGAAGAAAGATCGAGCATGAACTAAAAGATTGGCCCCTATTAACTACGAATACTGTCCAAGACCTATTAAATTCTATCAAATCGGGGTCACCAAGGGATCCTATTCCAACTAACATCCTTAAGCAGTTAAATCTATCTGTGATACCTATTATAACGCAGGTACTTAACATGTCAATTAAAGAGGCCAAAGTTCCTCCCCTTTGGAAGCATGCTATGATCCACCCTCTGCTGAAAAAACCAAATGCTGATGTAACGGATACGAAAAACTACCGTCCCATCTCCTTACTCCCAATTCTATCTAAAATTTTAGAAGAACACATCCACCTTCAGTTGACACAATATGTGAACACTTACCAACTTCTTCACCAGTCACAGTCTGGATTTAGGGCAGGTTTTTCAACGGAAACTACGCTGCTGGGCGTCACTGAGACAATTCGCCAGAAATTGGATAATGAAGAAACAGTAGCGCTCATCCTATTGGATTTGAGCGCTGCTTTCGATACCATTTCTCACAAGGTGCTCTTAAACACTCTGAATAACGTAGGAATCAGTGGGGATGCTCTGAAATGGATTCAGGACTTCCTCTCAAATAGGACATTTCAAGTTTTCTCTCATAACACATGCTCCAAGACCCATTCTTTCAGTCATGGTGTACCTCAGGGATCCATCCTGAGTCCACTTCTCTTCAACATTTATGTTAGGCCTTTGGCTGAGTTAGTTGAGGAGTCGGGACTCACAATCTATTCATATGCAGATGATTCACCAATTATTTTTTCACTGACGGCCCAAAAAGTAAATGACATCTCTAGGCTTAAAACTGGACTGAACAACATCGCAACTTGGATGAAGGAAAATTTCCTAAAACTAAACAGTGAAAAAACAGAGGTGATCATTCTAGGGAAACAGAAACATCTATGGAGCCATCAACATTGGCCAGAGAAAATGGGCACCCTCCCAAACCCTGTTTCACAAGTACGTAATCTGGGTGTACTCCTGGATGATACTCTGAGCATGCATGCACAATCAGTTAGAGTGGCAGCCACCTGTTTCTCCATCCTACGATGGCTGAGGAAAATCTGCTGGATGCTCCCTGAGTCAACCAGGAAAACGGTGGTGAACGCCTTAGTAACATCCCGTTTAGATTATGGAAATGTCCTTTATTTAGGATCAAATAAGGCTAACCTCCATCGTCTACAAATGGCTCAAAATGCGGTAGTCAGATTACTATGCAATGTACCTAAAAGGGTATCAGTCTCTGCATTCCGGCGTAAACTGCATTGGCTTAACATTGAAAATCGAGTGAAATTTAAAACTCTCACCTACATGTATAAAATAAAAGCCAACACAGCCCCGAGGTACCTTTGCTCACTGGTAAATACATATATTCCATCCAGGAACCTCAGATCAGCCACCCAGGGCCGTTTCAGGATTCCAAAATTTAAACGCACTCGCATAGGAGGCAAATCCTTTGCTTACTTAGGCCCGTCTCACTGGAACTCTCTCCCCATTCCATTGAGAAATGAGCCTAATTACTTCAGTTTTCGAAAGTTGTTAAAAACCTGGTTATTCGATAAATAAAAATAAAACCTTTTCTCTCCACCGGCAACAGCTAAAATGCGCCGGGAAACCCTTTTGGGTAGCCGATGCGCAGTACAAATGCAAAAAATAAATATCCAGGAGACAGGTCGAGGGCGAGATATTGTGTCCCTATTTTTCCTTGTACACAACATTCAGGCCATTTACCCAAACTTTACTCCAGGCATTTTCAAAATCAAGGCTCTTCCCTACACCTCCAAAAGCAGCATGCTGGGCTCATCATCCCTATACACTTGATAGATTAGAAGACAACCGGGAGCAAAATTCTCCCTCCTCTGTTTAGCTGGCTGCAACGTTTGCTAGGCCCTGGCATACACAGATTAAGCCAGCATCAGCATCTCTTCTAAAGCATCTTAATAGCCTTAATGTCTAGGGACTGTGACCTTTACAATGTACAAAGAATGCTTTAAGTGTGGGAGGATATTCTTTAGACTCAACAATGCCCGGTCCCATTAGAAGAAGTCTGAAATGGTGGCTGCCAGATGCAAGAGGGAGCTCTCTTTCAAATATATGTTTTCCCAGACACATCTACAGAAGATACAGAAACTCCAGATAAAGACGACCTGATCAATGAAAAATTCCTGATGGATGTGTTCCAGGAACAAAAATGGGATTTCTCTTCTTTGTATGCAGAGCTGAAAAATGACTTAAAAGAAGTCCATTGACTTGAACAATCTGGGTGATGGGTCCCATCTCTTGAAGAAACTAGACACACGCAAGGAGAGGAGCTGAAAATTTTAAATCATGAGCTCTTTTGACTCGGAGATCAGACCATCTCCCTTCAAACCCATCTGGAAGACCTAGAAAAGGGACCTTGCAGTAATAATAGTTGTAGTAGGAGAGTACCAGAGAATTCAGAGGGTGACAACCTTACGTTCAACATTTCTTCACAGAACTATTCATAACGCCAGAAGTGGAAGACATCCTACTGGCAGGATCCAGCTCACGCCTCCCACCCATAAAAGCATCAAATCCCATGCCCTCCTCGCATCCTTGTCAGAGTTCCTTTCGATCACCTGAAAGAAGAGCTAATGTCAGTGGTGAGAAAGAGTGAATACTTTGTATTTGACTGCCTTAAAATTCTCTTTTTCCAGTACTTACCCAGTATTACCCAACAAAAAAGAAGGATCTTCATTCTGTACTGAAAAACACCAGAAAGCAAAAATCCCCAAAAGACAAGTCCACCCTTTTTGTTCAAATGGCAAAAACACAGAGTTCACTTCTCATCTTTGAAGGAAGCTGGATGGATTTTTCAGTTACTAGAGGAAACTGAGATCCCTGATGCAACAGATTCTGATGTTCTTTGACGTGTTTTTAAGTGCTTGAGACTCCAGCTCAGAGGAACCTGAACAACTCTCAAATTGAAAATACGAAACTGAAAAGCATACACTTCGATTATCAATAAAGGGAAGTTAACGATAGACATACTTTCACACGCCCCCTGCTAGCAGATGACTAGAATATCCTCAACTATATTGAAAGAAGAGTGGTTAGATTCCAAGGAGCAGCTCCTGGTATCCTGGGCACAGTTGTTTAGAACGATGAAGCCAATATCAGATAAGCAGGGGCCGGGAGCAGAGGAGGGAGGGAAGAAGACGGAAGGTGGTTTTCCCACATTTAGATGCCTAGTTGATGTTGCCCTCTTGAGTGAGATCACCAGGCTAATCTGTCTACAGGGAGAGAACAGATTATTTACATACTGCATTATTTACATTTAAGGTTATCCAGTTATATTTTGAAGACTTGATTGCATTTATAGTTTGTAATGAAACATGTTGGGGAGATTCAAGGGAGTAAAGGGGAAGGATTTCAACTTTGGGTAATAGGTCTCCATGCACCAGTCAAACAAGCATATATACTGCCACCCAATACCCCTCTGTTCAATCGTGATAGAGAAGCTCCCATCCAGCTTTATTTATCCTGAAGTAAATTGAGAACATGACTACGGGATCACATGTAATGTTTATCTCATTGAATGTTGGAATCCTAATAGCCCAAATAACAGGATCACCACTCTAAACATCCTTAAACACATTAAGGGCAATATGATCTTTCTTCAAATGACACACCTTCTGCCTAAAGATACAAAGAGAATGAAATTGTAATTCTTCCCACAACAGTTTTTTTGCTTCAGCTTAATCCAAAACAAAACGGGTGTTAATCTTATTCAATGCTAAGATAAATTTCTCACAGGAGTCGTCCACAGCATACAAGGATGACAAGTCTCTATTTTTAAATGGCAATATTTTTAAATGGCATCTTGAAGGGCCGCCAGATTTCCTTGGCTGCTGTTTATTGCCCGAGCCTTGGTCAAGACTTCCTGAAAAACACCATTATGACAATGCTGGAACTAACCCAATACCAATGATTATGTTGAAACCTTTCCATGTGATGGAGACATAGTGGCATTATCTTGGGAGGGAAGGGATTTGCTTATAGAGAGCAGCTTGTGTGATGCTTGAACTTTTTGTCAATCCCGTAATAGAGATTGCTCCCACCCCTTAGCTGCACATAGATCTCACTCCTGGATATACATGCTCCTGATAAACCACTCTTTGTGTCCCAATAAAAAGAGCAAACACATAGGCAGGATCGAGGGGGGCATATCTTTATCGAAACATGCCCCCATTACATTTACAACAGAATGTGGAGAGACTGCATAAAGGTCAGTCTTGGTGCCTGGGCATGAGACTTGTTAGAAATGGGATATCTGGTTGGCTACAGCTTGTGCCAAAGCCAGGCAGAGACCACCACTCTAGTCAGGGCAAGGGAGTTACACGCCAAAGATAACCCCTGCTCACCCCTTGGTTGCTTGGCACAAGCAGTCAGGTTTATCCCGGAGGCAATGTGTAAAGCGTTTGCGCAACACACCCACAGCAACAACACACTAGGCACACCACAAAAGGAACTCCACACAAGGTTATATCAGAAATAGCCTTTGCATTATCATAAAACATATTAGAATAGTAATCACACAATATACAATGTGCCACCTGGCACTAGGCAATATTTACAGGGGATTATATACACATGACAGGGCCACTTGGACCACTGTCCGAACCATCACAAAGCGAACTTAGTAAATGTAGAACATATAATAAGCGTAGAACACAACCAGTAATTATTGGCAAACACTGTACTCAGCATCATCCTGTAACACAAACCATATTATGCACAGTATCACATCAGGCGCAAAATACATTATACGCCAACCTCATAAGGATAACCATATTAGACCATAACCTCATAATTTTAAACGTATTAGACAATAACATCCTAAGCATAAATCTCATTAGGCAGAAATCACAGAGGAGAATAATCTCACAAGTATAAACCACAGTATGCAATTAACCTCGTAAACATAAACCATATTAGAGGCATAAATCACGGTGCATAAATTGCAGTACATGAATTACATTTCCTGCGCACCACATAAATCACATTAGGGCCTGGTGCCATATTAACCTCAGTGTCCCCCTGGCCAACTGGCCTTCTCAGAGGGCTCAAATGCCCTATGTCCCAAATATCAGGCGGCTGCCAATGCAGCATAATTCGCAAGTGCGCAATTGCGCTGGAGCAGGAGTGTATCTCACTCCTATCTCACTAAAAATGCACCCAAAGAAATGTTGGCCGTAACATGACAGCTGACGCTAATTGCCGTGCAGCTGTGAAAATCAAATGTGGGGCCTGGGCACTCCCTGTGCCCTCTGAACAAATATGACCAAAATGTTGCAGCTGCCCGCGCTGGTGCAGCGCAGCTGGGAAGCAATAATCAGCCCTGGCACAACTGTGCCCTCGGGGCCTTCACTGGGGCTCCATAACAAAATGCCCATAACGTTGCAGCTGCCCGCTACGGCGGTGCAGCTGTGACCATATCTCTAGAGGGACCCGGCACCACGGTTTCTATTGACCCCCATGTGACTCTAAAAACAAACATGCCCCCCATTGTTGGAGCGGCCCGCAACGGCGGGACCGTTCAGGCCAAGCTGGAAGGGGCACTGGCCCCTCTGGGCCCTCTTAAAACAAATATGCCCCCAAGCAGGAGCGGCCCGCCCTCTGGCGGGACCGCTCAGACACTGTGCCTCGATCGGCACACATAATGGAGAAGCCCCCACTCACCAGGCTCTCCGTGGGGCTGGACTCCTCCGGTCTCCTCTCTGCAAGGCACACTCCTGGCGGCGCCTTAGGAGAGCCCCCATGGCTGGACCGGCTCTCGTACTCCTGAGGAGCCCGCGAGGCTCCCCCTGCGTTTCACCTTCACCCGGTCCCTCTACGGGGACCCGGTACTTTGCAGGGGAACCCGCAAGGCTCCAGATGGTTTTCCCGGCGGCAGGGCGGGACTTCCTCTACCTGCTCCGCCCAACGCCAGGCAGCTTTGCCTGACTTCCTCGTCC
The DNA here is from genome assembly GCF_964204655.1 of Triturus cristatus. NCBI lineage: Eukaryota > Metazoa > Chordata > Amphibia > Caudata > Salamandridae > Triturus > Triturus cristatus. The sequence goes on along the minus strand of NC_140591.1, from coordinate 583,937,243 downwards.
GATCGGGCAGCAGTGGTGATTATCAGCCATTACGGGGTAGGCTCCCGTTTTACACAAAGATAGTGGCTGAGTGGGCACCCGCCGAATCAAAAGGTGCACGCTGCGGGGTGGGCACCCGCCATTTCGAGAACCTATAAAGCGGGGTGGGCTCCCGCTCTGCATGAAAAGAATGCGGGGTGGGCACCCGCTCCTAAAGCAGCATCACGGGGGAATCCCTCATGTCGGAATTCCCTCCAAAAGGGTGGCAGCTCAGCGCTGCGCAGCCCATGCTCCTCTCTCCTCTGGGAAAATTAGAATCCAGCGCTCACAGGGCGCAAACGCAACAAGAAGTCCTGAAGGTCCTGGCATATTAAAAGCAAAGCGACAGGGCGCAAGAGGTCCCAGCAAGTCCGTAGGGATCAATGGGGCAATGCTGGGCCCAGGGAGGCAAGCCCTCATGGCGGTTCCTCCTGGGCCCCAGCAGCAGCACGCCCCAGCAAGGTCAGGAACAAGCACAGCACACCTTCACGGGGTCACAGCCCCAGTATTTATACACCTTTTCCCTTTGTCTGCGCCAGCACAGGGCTTGGGGAACCAGCAGAAACTGGTTCAGGGGGAATTGGAGCACTTTGTTTTCCAAGCGCCTTTTCCCCTTTGTCAGGTGGGGGGCTAGGTGATCAGACACACCACAGGGGGCGGAGCCAGCATTGTACTGGCTGGGCACAGTCCTGTTCAGAGTCAGGGGATTACTCCTCCCACTACTCCCAGCACAGATGTCCCATTCAGCCTAGTGCTGATTCACCCTGACCCTCCTGGAGCCACACACACCTCCCAGTTCCTGTCACTCACAAGCCAGACATGTAATTCACATCAGGCAGGCAGACACATAGCACACACAAATGCCAACTTCTAAAAGTAACAGTCCAGCCCAAACTATTGGGCCGTTCACTGGATTCAAGCTAGACTGACTGATGGGGGAGATACCCCAAAACCGGTCCCAGGGTGCTTGTTTCCGGTCCAGGGAGGGCCTGGCTTGGCAGTTTGGGCTGGGCTGTTCCCATGGGGAGCAGGGTCAAGACTGATTTGCATATGGCTTGGTCCAAACTGGGGTGACGTGGTGAGCAAATAACGATGGATTAAATTCAGATCTGTTACTGGGGGTGAGTGGTTGAAAAGTTTCAACACTCAGTCCATTTTACTTTGTACTGTAACAGCACTAACAAGAGTAACCGGCTTCTTGTGACCAGGTTTGATCGTACAATTCTAATCAGCCACCAAACCAAAACCTTAATGCCTTTGCGGGCTACATAAACTTTCCCCTTTGATAATGTTAGTTTCAAAGGTGATGTTTGCCCAGAAATATCCGTCTGGCTCTTCTGCTACCATTAAATGTGATGGTGATCGCATCCGGAGGTAATAATTTTTTGTCATTCCAGGGTTCCTTGTATTTTTCAAATTAAATTATTTAAATCTTAGCACCAAAATCTAAAAGTAACAGGATGTGAATGCCATCAGTCAAGATGGTAACATGCGGGTCATTATATTTCTTATTGCTGTGTACACAACCAACCTCCATACAATCTTTTGACAATATCCTCTTCATCCAACTTTTGATCTTGTACACTTCTGACACCTACACGCCTACCTCCCTTCATACTTCCCAAAATGTCCAGTTTTCTTGTACTTCCAACACTTGTGTAACCGCAGCAGAATTGTTTCAATTTGACAAATGCGATGATGATCCACACTTAATTTTGACGCCAACTTTGTTGAGTCACTAGTAAACTACCAGGTTGCCTTATACACCAATTTCTTTATTGTAGTGGAGCTTCTTAAACACTGGCTGATACAAAGGGCCAGAGATCACAATAATGGACCCACAATTTAAACCATTACAATAAGAGTTCCATAATAGAACACATAGCAAAACAATAACCTTGCTGTAACCTTGTCACATCACATAAGGGATGACATAAAAGAATTCTATCCGAACATGTCCCAACTTTATTAGAGGGAAGAAAAAGTCATGGGTCCCCAGGAAAATAGGTTACATTCCTACAAATCAAGAGGAAGTGGAAACCCCAAACATAAAATGGTACTACCAGGCAACACACAACTGAAGATTGGCCACAAAATATGTACTGTTCCACAGTTAAACCTACTCTTTTACTAGGCCTAGTCAAATCAGCTTTTAGATCATGGAGAAAGGCGGGATGTACCAAATCAAGAGATCTATTACAGAAAGTGGATATTTAATCATTTGAAACTCCAACAAAACAATATGGTCTACAGGAATCAGAGTGTTTTAGCTACATGCAGGTAAACACCTAATTTCCAGAATATACTGCATCCTTCAGGAAGCAGATACCCTATGAAACCGAAATTCCAAATTGGGTGTGAAGAATAATAAGTAAACGTTTCTATGAAGACCAATGGCATACTATTATGTGAAGAGACAGAAAGGGAGGAAATTTTTTAAAAGTGGGCCCCCCTCTCCATTAGACTGCATGCGATTGACGCCATAAACCCCAGACAAATGCTGGTCTAACTGTAATATCAACGGTTCACTGACTTGCTTACTTTGAGGTTGTGAAAAAGTTTGCCCTGTTCTTCATGACCCAGATAGTGTTATTCGGTTGGTTCCCTGGAGTCAAGAGATGGCTACATAGGTAACCTGTACTGTTGAATACTATGCTTCTGGCAGCCAAACAGACCTCAAAAGGGTTTTCAACCCTTTCCTCAACAGTTATGCAATTGGTACGGGAGATTATGGTTCATACTTGGTATGGAACAAATTACATACACCATCAAAGGTGATGAGAAACACTTTTCTAAACACTGTGCGCCAATTTTGACTTACTATAAGAAAGATTGTAGAGAACATACATCCATGAGAACTGTTAGAGAAATGCAATTTATACAACCGTTAAAACTGATGTGGGTACTGGCACATATTGGTTTGATAGACTGATGTGGAGCCTTACACTAGATTATGCAAAGTATATTTACTGATTGAATTGTCTGAGCAGCAGTAGTGGCAATTGAGTGTGAGGGGAAGGGGAAAGTGTTGGAGGGGTGTTAATGGATTATATAAATGCCTCTTCCAATTTTCTACCCCACTTTGCAGATTGTTCAAATTATTTTCTTTCTTTGCACATATTTCAATACAATTGATGGAAAATAAAGTTATAAATTATGGTAAGATATGTGTTGGTCTTCTTTGCTAAGCCTTTACGAAACATTAATGGAAAGATTATTTTTAAGATCCTATGAACATCATACACAATAATACAAGGAAGATATGTCTGTAAATTTGCTTTTCAGGGACATTTTGTAAGGAATCTGGGAACTGCAGGAGATAAGGAAACAGAAACTGAAGTTCTTCTGCTTGAACATGACGTGCCACACCAGCCATTCTCCCAGGCAGTTCTTAGTTTTCTCCCTCAGATGCCATGGAGAATTAAAGATGAGGTGAGCAAAAGTGAATTGATTAGGTAAATTCTTGCCAAGCATCCTAATAATAATGTTTTATAAAGTGCTGCTACTACTGACATTCAGATTTCCTGGCACTCTAGACTCTGGCAGAAAGAATGTGTGTCAATAAACCAAGATTAGCCAGATAACCAAGTTTAAATGTTTACTGAATTTGAAGTACTGGGTTTCACAGTGTAAGTATAGGGGTCATGAATACTGTTATCAAGTGTCAAAAGAAGAAAAGACCAGAGCCCTTAAGAGTGCCCACTAAATAATAGGATCATTCACAAGGTAGGCATTCCCTGAGTGCACATTACGCCCTGGAACAAATCTGGTTGATCTTGCACACACAAAGGCCAGGCCAACATGTTTGATTACATGGTGGCAAATAGACAGGGATTTGAAAGTAATTTTTTTGACCACCAGGCACTGAAGAAGTGCTCTCAGATTACTTGAGATTTGGGATTGAGAAGAAATTCACAACAGAAGATGGGCGGCAAGATTTGCAGAATATAGTTCAAGATACTTATGGAATTTACAGTAATTAATATATTACAAAATAGGTTGAATCACAGATTTGCGAGCTTTTGGTTGCAGTAATGGAAAAACGTTTCATAGCATACACAGATGGAAGAAACATGCAGATTTCAGGGCATTCATTTCTTTCACAGATGAAAGAAAATGGTCGGAAATGGTGCAAGGATTTATTGCTGACTCTTCAACTGTAGGCAGCGAGCCCAGTTCACTAGGTCACAAAGAAGGATATGATGCTTACCGGATAACCACCAAAAATAAGAACTTATGTCTTGTCCTCATTAAGCTTCAATGCAGTGATTTTCATCCAGCCTGCCACAACCGAAAGACAAGTAGAAAAGATACAGTAATCTGGACATAGGCAGCATATGCCTTAAGCGCAAGATGAAAACCATGTGTTCAGCCCTCAACAGGAAACAAATGGATATTAAAAGAGTCTGGCATGGGGAGGGGCACCATGCTACCAAGCTCTGGGTGGGATAGCGGGGAGGGGGACCAGCCCGGCAGGTAAAGCAGGGGCAGGGCTTGGCAAGGCAGGCCAGGTTTGAAGATGGTCGCTCTCTTCTGTGTTCAGTAAGTTGGCCCTATCGAAGGCCACTCCTACCTGTCGAAGGACTTGGGAACTGTTTTCAGGCTCTCAGTAAGTATACAGGCTCAGACAAATAACCAGCCATCCTCCCTAGAGTTAAATGATCTCCACCTTCGAAAGGCGGAACTTCTCACGGTATAGAGATCACTCTTGTTTCAGATGCTGATGAATCAGAAGTATTTTGAATCAGGGAGGCTCTGAGATCCTGATTGTTTTGGAACTCTCTGTGGCATATGCTACTGTCTTGCATAAGATACTTGTATCTTGCTTCTCTTCCATTAGTTTCTGTCATCATATTTTGGCCACCTTAGACTGGTTTTACTTTTTTCTTTGTACTCGCTCCCGGGCAGTCTTTCTGCCCCCCTCTGTTCCTACTCTTTCAAAACAACCTGTGAGGTTTCTCAAGATTCCTCCTCGAGTCCCACATTTTCAATAGCTACATTACACCTCTTACTTTCTTATTTGGTTTTGTTTCAAGCTCATGCCCTACACAGATGATATTAAAATCATTGTTTCTATCTGTAACATCACTTGCATCCTGGAACATTTTTGCTTCTGCATGTTTACGGTGCCATCTAGATGCAACATAACTGTCTAAATGTCAGCAGAGAAAAGAGTAAAATTATTTTTCTGGGCACTCAGCCTTCATCTTGCCATCTGCCTATGGGCCTCTTGAGTGTGTCTGTACAACCGTTCCCAATTCTCCTGCTTTGTTTTTGATTCCGCTATATCTCTTTTGCCACTCAGATTGGACGGGTCACCTCATTTTGCATTTTCGGTGCCTGAATGCTCTGGAAAATCATTCAGTTTCTCCCCTCTCCTACTACGAAATCTGTTGGGTGGCCTTTATTTTGTCTCAGCTCGATTATTGCAAATCTTTAGAAATCTTTATACCTTGGAATATCCAGCTACCTATTGAATTGTCTTCCAGTTGTGCAAAATGTGGTAGCTCATCTTGTATAATATCTCCATCCTTGTGCCTGATCTCCAGTTACCTCAAAGCTCTTCACTGGCAACATGTAGCCAAATGCTGTATCATCAAAGTTCAGCTCTTAGGCCACCCATAATATGTGTCCAACTTATCGGAGAAACAAGTTTCAGCTCTACATGGCTGTCACACGTGTTGAATTACTTTACGGCTAACCTTCTCTTGCTCTACATTATCAAGTGCTGTTGCCTGAGCGGCTGCTCTTTCTCCTATCTGGCAGCTAAGCATTGGAATGCTCTCCCTCCTAGTCTCTATAATTTTATAATTTAGACAATATCACTTCCTTTCAGAAGCTTTTCAAATATTGGCAGTTTCAGCTTGTTTAGTGACTTTTCTCTTACGTTGCAGATTATCATCTTTCTGAGCCAGGATGCTCTTAGGAGTACCAGCTCACGCTTTCCAAAACTATTTAAGTTAATTCATTTTCAAATCACCCCAAGTCTCTACCTATATGTTCATCCGTATCACTTTCTACTTTTGCATGTCGGAGGGATACAAGAAGAAAAACAATTAATTGAAGGCATGATTATTAAAGTAATTTCTAAGAGTAGTTTATTGAGGGTTTCGCTCAATTTGATAGTCGGTTGGAGTTGGCAGGGCTCTCTGTGTCTGAATGGGAAACCTTAGACTGGGTGCAATCAGTGCTTAATTTGAGCTAGTGGTTTTCGGTGCTCGGCACCGGCACTTAATTGTCAACACCAGTGCTTGTGACAGTCTGCCACATAATTTAGAGATGAACAGAACAACAGTCGTTTAATAATTCAATATAGATTGAAAATGACTATTACCTGCCGCCGAAGCCTTTCTTATAGCTTTTGGGGTCTGAATTGTAACGCTTATAGGAGTGTGATGGTTAGTAGTTGTGTTGGAATTACTATTGGCAGCCCTGGCTTAAGCACTGCTAAGACAATAAAACGAATCCTTAAGCAAACTGCTCAAGCTCACTCCTTCATGGTATCCCAAGACCCCTTATTTTCCTTTGTTGACTTATGTTTGGAGATAGCCCAAAGGCAGAGAGACATTCATTGTTTCTCTATTTAAGTTGTTCCTTGTGCAAGGGCGCACTTGGGCCTGATCTGGACTTTGAAGGACAGGGTAATGTCCATCAAGGGAACTGACTAAATAACTTTGTCACCTTGACTGACATCCCGTCCTGCAAATCTACCAGCCCCGCTGACATCTCTTAGCATTAGCAGGAACTGTTGTCATGGCGGTTCCTCGCAGTGTTGTAAAGTTTGACCAGTGACTCCATCAAACAGGATGGCTGTTCATCAGACTTTTACAGTTTTCTTCCAGGTGATGAGGGTCATGTTTTTTTTTTAACTCTTCCTCGCCACCAGGTTTATTTTTTTAAGCTTTGAAGTCAGATGAGGGTAGTCCCTGACGTTTTTTTTTTTCTGCTGGTTCGATGTCTTCATTCTGAGGTTCAGATCCAACTGATATCTTTATTCCTCAGAAGGTTCTAGTTATCAATGGTATTTGGTTTTTAGAAAAGTAACCGATCTGTCCTTCTTAGTGCACTGGTTATACCATTGTAAGGCACTCAAGCTTGCTGCACCTTTTGCCTTATGCTATATGTTTCGCCAAATTGTTGACACCCACGGTGATATTAAAATTAGTGCTTCAAATTAGTAAAAGTAACATGATCTTGTAGCCCTAATCACTAGCCTCGGTAGAATGTATAAGAAATAATGGGACAGGTTTCCATGGCGACCTGTCACACAGTCCTTTCCTTTTGGCTTCAAAAAGAGACTGTAGACATTTTTCAAGTTCTAAATCTGCAGGCCCCGTATATTTTGGCGAATCTCCTTACACCCTATGTTCCCACTCGGTGCCTACATTCAAGAGATCAACACTTGGCTGTTGTCCCGAGAATGAGAAAGGTCCGAACTGGAGGGCGCTCTTTCCGCACCCTCGCCGCTAAACTCTGGAACTCTCTTCCCACGAGCATTAGGAGCATCAGCAATCATGCCCAATTCTGCAAAGTCATTAAAACCTAGCTCTTCCCCGTCTGAGTGGTCTTAGGTGCTTGCTACATGGTCTTCTTAACAGTCTGCAGCAATAGCGCCGGGACGCCCCTTTGCTGGGGCAGCTGTGCGCTCTACAAATCTGCTAACATAACAAACATTTGAGTTAGACCATGCTCACTGTCCTGACTAGAGTACAGTTCATCCCCACATCCTCCTATTTGAAAGCATGTTTCTGATGTTCTGCTGCTCATCGCATAATCTTTGCACCCTTAGTAAATCCTTAGAATTACCACCAAAGCACACATTTCTGTGAATGTTAAATGTATGATATATGGTTGGCTTTTTTGTATAACACGCTGGCTCTGCCCAGAGCAACTGCACTTTATAAACCTCTTAAATAAAATAACTGAACAATATTTCTCTAATTGATGCAAGGTTGAGAATTTAAACAGCACATATTTATGTTGACTAACATTGGAGATGCTCTGCGTTCGGACTTTTTAAAACCAAAACTGATAGTTTACTGCAGGATTATTGGTGAATCGTTTGGTTGAAAAACATAGTACATGTAAATTCAAAAGTAACTATTCTCTAGGGCCTTTAGTGGATATTGTATATGATGTCATAAATACCAGAGAAGCACCTAATAAACTCTTGCTGGTTGCTTACGGTTGTCAACCGGTGACGAAAATTGTGAAAAGCTGCTCATTTCTTTGCTCACCAATAAAGCTGTGAGATCAGTTTGTATGGTTTTTAATCCATGGGACGTGGTTAGGATCACTTCTTTAGTGTATTTTTTCTTTTTTTATTGAAAGCCAAATTTTATTTTATTTAGTTCGGCTTCTTCAACTGAACTAATCAATAAATAATTAGCTTTTTTAATTATGTAACATTTGTAAATTGCTTTATGACAACAAACCAATTCCTTTTTGATTTTGAAGGGGCTTCCATCGCTTGGTAGAATATGAATTCAACTGGGGAAAATTAATACAATTATTTTATGAGCTTTTATTGTATTTTTGCTCTGAAACTCAAAAGGAATGTGTTGAAAAACCATCCATGATGGTTTTTGGAAATCTTGTAAGCATGTATTTTATTTGATCTTAAAGCTAATATTGTTTTGCTGACATGAGTTAAAACGTGGTTGTTACTTAATATCCTGCAGAGTAACTTGGATGTGTTTGAAATTACAGGACATGAAGCACCGAATTGACTTGAGAGACCTTTGTGTGTGCAGTGTAGACCCACCTGGGTGTACCGATATTGATGATGCTTTGCATTGCCGGGACCTGGAAAATGGCAATTTGGAGGTAGGTGCATCCCTGAATCTTCCGTGGTCAATCACCTTTAGCAATGGAGTCTGTGGAGGCTTGTTCTTCCTACTCTGTTTCTCTTAGAAATGGCGCTAACAAAGATGGGCAAGGCCTCAAATTTGTTTCCTGTTTTAACTAGAAAGAGTGTCACTTGGAAAGTGGCATTTAAAAAAAACAGATGACAGTGAGCAGTAGACATCACTGGAGAATCAAATGAGAAAGGACATGTGTGAGTGCTTTTCCTATTGACACGTTTCAAGCACGCATGTGATGTTAAACCAGTGTGAGGAAGTGTGGTGGGAAGTGGCTGCGTGGCAAACACATGGTGAAAGAACTTTCTGTTGAGAAACATAGAGGAGATGTATATATTTTTTTATGAATTCATTATTTTTTATTAACAAAGAAAATAGTAAAAAACACCATTAGTTACATTCTTCACGCTTCTGGCAAATGGGTTCTTTTAACATAGAAGAAATAAGAGTACAACTTTTTCTCTTCTGTGAATTAATAAGGAACATGGTAGATGGAGCAGAAGGGAGAAGTATGTATATTTGCACATGCCCTATCTGGTTAATACACAAAGAGGAGCGGTAAAAACAAGATTCCTTGGGATTAACAGTGTGGCTGTTCCCCTGACGTAAAAAATGTTTCACTAAAAGTAAAATGAAACAAGACTCCTGTTTTCTTTGGTTCTACATGAACCAATGATTGCATACAGTCGGGGGTGGCACCTGCAATGGTACATTCAGTCATCGGTTTTCAACAGTTCATTGCACATGTGATGGCCTAGGAAAGGTCAAAACCCTCAGCTGAAATTATTCCAGAAATGTATGCAGACTCATGTAAGCATGTACGTTAAAAATATGTTAAGTTGTTGCAAAAACCAATAAAGAAATACTGGAGAAAAATATAGTGCAGATTCAGGCAGAATGCTTCTGTGATACTGCATGGCTAATGGATTCTTCTCTGCAGCACAGTTAACCTAGATTTTGGGGAGGGTTTTTACAGTGTGCCAGGATATTATATGGGTGATGTGCATTTGATAGAAAGTGTCTACTTATTGGTACAAGGTCATAACTTGCTGTCGGTGACACCACATAAATGATGCCAAATTTCTTCTCAGTTTCTGCTTAGACGGTGTTGGAAAGTGCCCCTTTGTGACATGGTCACCCCATATATTTTGCCTGGTATTTAATGCAGTTTTGACTGAAGTGCACTGGGTTCCTGCTAACCAGTTCCCCGGTACTCAATCCCTAAAAACAAGGTATGTGCAATTGTTCCCCAGTTGGCAAGACCTTAGCACCTCTTTAAGTCCCTAGTAAATAGTACCCGTGTAACCTTGGGTATGGGTTCTAAGGAGGGTCCCTAAGGGCTGCAGCATGTATTGTGCCACCATAAGGGACCCACCATCAAACTTAGGCAGGCTGCGTGAAATGGTGCAGACAAATGTGAAAAAACGACATGGCGCACACACCCTGTGAACCATGCCCACAGACACTGCATGTAATATATGTAAGTCACCCCTACAGCAGGCCTTATGGCAAGGTGCAGTGCATTAAATTACATGTGAGGACATAGCTGCACGAGCAGATATACCCCTGTGCTGTCTAGTTCAATTACTAGATAAAACAGGGAAGCCATCTTAAGCAGATGTACTGGGTACTGGTCATTGTGAGTTCCCCAGCTACATGATGGCTTCACTGAAACCTATGGTGTTTGGTATCAAACACATTGTCTTAATCTGTACTGATGCCAATATTGGAAAGGTGTAATAGTGCAATCAGAAGGCATCTTACAGGTGCCCCCTGAATATCTACCAGTCTCTTAGTGTGGTGACTACTGGTATCGTCCAGCCTGCCATCATAGACCTGTTTCTGACCGCCTTTGATTAAAGCCCTCGCTCTTTGAGGTTAGACACAATGCCTGCCCCGGAGGAAGATGTTCATTCCTCCTCCAGCAGGATGGCAAGTAAGTCTGTATACCAAGGCGAGGGACTTCAAAGCCCCTGCTGCCTTTCGTATGCGACCCCTGCTTCACCAAGACCTGGGTAATGCCACCTGCCCTGGTGGCAAATTAGATATGCAAGTAGGTGTGTTGCACCACCAGGCTAGTCGCACCCCTCAGGTGGGCTACCTGATGTGTTCCACGAAAGAAGGATTTCACCATTTTGATTTCGGCGAATTAGGAACTTTGGGACAGGGTTATGCCCACTCCCCACAGTAAGTGCTCGTATAGGGGGCAAAGTGACCCCAATGGTAAGTGCCCCTAAATTCAATATTTAGGTGGCACCCTGCATCCAGGAACTTAGATTCCCCTGACAAAAGAAGGAGGAACATGAAGAGCGGGTGAAGCAAGAACTGCGGACTACTGGTGGACTTTGGCGCCAAACCCTGGCTGCCTGCCTTCTCCTTTCCCGGCAATCACGACAACCCGACTCAAACTGGAGCTGTGCTTCCTCCAAAGGCCTCGGAGGTCCTCCAGCACTTTGCCGAGCCATCAACATATCCCTTGAAGTTTAAGAGCCACTTCCCTGCAAGCTACAAGAACCAACCGACATGTCCAGTTCACCGTTCTGCTGACCACTAGGTCCACAGGTGCAGCTGCCGCCCAGGAGAAGGTCACCATGCTCCAGTGGGTCTGATCCGTCTCCCCACCGAGTGTGAAGATGCCAGGACCAGCTAGTGCTGCCCTGCACCAATACCTGGGGTACCTACACCTCGCAGCAACTAAAGCTTGTTTGAAGTCCAGTCCGGACTCCAATGCCGAAACGACTGACTTGCTGACGAGGGTCATCAGCATTGCATAAGCCAGCTTCGAGAGTGGTCCAGTTACCCTTCCCCCTTCATGCCCTCCCACACACACACCCTCCTTTGCAGGTCTAACCGAGAACCATGAGTGCCTTTAACACACTGGCACAGCCGACTAAAATCCTCTGCACCCAAACTCCCAGGCCTGGGTCCATGACAACAGGATGTGCCCCCCTGCTCCCAAGACCCTCACGAACTGAACCCCCTGTTGGAAGCTCCTGGACTTGTTCCCAAGTTGCCCTCTGCAGCCTGTTTCTAGATGGCCCCTCCTCTGTCTACAGTGAACAAGGCTACCAACCCATTCAGCACCTCTACACCCGGACACTCTAGGGCAGGAAAACTTGAACTGCTGGTGCTACTTTGGACCTTGGCACCTTAGCACCCTAACTTCTGAAGAGGATCCTCTGAATACTATTGCTAGTACCTGTATGCAGTATGTTTCCTTCTCCATAGGAAAGCATTACCTCGTAAAAACGAATTTGTGCTATAATTTTACCTACATGTAAAAATTGATATCTCGGACTTCTTACCTAGTTACAAAGTTCTTGGTGTTAAAATAGATGTAAAAATTCCTGTTATTTTTCTAAATCGGTCTCAAGTTTCTTCTTGAGTGACTCATTTATTGACTGTGTGTACAGCAAATGCTTAACACTACCCTCTGATAAGTCTAAACTGCTCGCCCACACTACCACAAAATAGAGCATTTGCGAGTATTAATTTTAGCCATGTAAGCCAATAAGAGTCGTCTGGACTTTCTACATAGTGTACCTCTTTTCTTTTTGGTGCATTACATGAAAAAGACAGCTTCCTGCCGACGTTTTAACACATTCAGAAACAGCACATATTGGATTCTTTCCCTTTTAGTCAGTTAAGATCCTAATCTCATTCAGTCAATGGGATAAGCACCTGGCCCACACTACATGATCCTACGAATGTGTGATCAAGACCGTGAGGGGTTCCAGTGAGAAAATGTGCTATCCCTTGGCGTGCTGTCACAGAAATTAAAGCTATGACCTTGTAGTAATAACTATAGACTTTGATGAGTGCACAGTGTCTATTTTCAGCTATCTAACTGTGCAAATGTATTTTTTGTTTGATAGAAAGACTGAAAGATTTCCCTAGAGAACTTTTAGTGGCAGGATTCAGCATTGAACATGATTCAGCATTTCCTCACCCAAGATATGCTACAGAGAGACAGGATTGTTGGTAAACTAAATATTGTCATTCACTAAACTCATGTGTATTTGTGTGGTGCTGAGGTATTGACAAATATTTCTCTGAAATAGGTTGGGGTACACATTGCAGATGTGAGCCATTTTATTCGACCGGGGAATGCTTTAGACCAGGAGTCAGCAAACAGAGGAACAACAGTGTATCTCTGTGACAGGGTAAGTATTGCGTACATTATGATTCAGCTTGCTAAATAGAAATGTTCGCTTTTAAGTTTGACATTGTTTGTACTTGCACAAACCTGTCAAATAAAATAAGAAGTTATGGCGGAATAACTTGTGTATATCTCATTGCTGCTCTCTTGATATTTTAACTTGTGTGGGTATTTAAGCACCAATTTCTTTTTTTGTGGAGACTCATCTAGAAACAAAAATCCCATATTGCTTAATATCTTTTCAATACCTAAGGTTTTCTCTCACAAAAATGCAGCCCAAGGTAAAAGGTTTAGCTGTATGGCCTATTGGATAAATACGATGTATCGTTCCAATGTTCCCCACAGGCTGAACATTTAGCCAAGGAAAGTGTATTAGATTCAATCTTGATCTTTAAAATAGAAATGCAAGCATTGAAGTGCGTAAGAATGTAATGTATTTCATAAATATTCTTATTACTCTTAGCTTTTACTCAATACTGAAAATACCTGTGTAGTTTCATTTATTTCACTGTTAACATCACATTCCCAGTGAATAATAATTTATTAGGAGGCAAAGGCATATAGTATCAAACAATGTACTACTACCAAAACCATCGTTCAATCCATTCTTCAACATCCTCGAATCAACATCTGATGCTATTCGTAGGGGTCTATCATTTAAAGGGCAATAGCCTGAGCATGCCAGTCTATTGTGTTACAGCTTGGTGAGGGAAATGCAAGGGCAGCAGCGGGTCCACATTTCCACTGCAGGATTGGGGTGATGCTGGTAGACACCCTGATGGTTGACTACCATCTTCCGGATAGCCTTAAAATTAGTTCCACTCTACCTCACTGCAGCCAAGACAACCATGACCTGTGCCTCCATTCTCTTGCTCAGAATTATAGTTGACAGTTTCTTCAACAACTGCTGTCATTTTGGGGTCAAAAGATGTGCTGGATGTTGCAATTTTGCTGATTTGGAGGAAGTGTGGAGCAGAGTTGGAGCCATATGCCTTGCTCTATTTTTTAACATGACCGCTCCCTCACCACGTGCATCCTACGCAAGCTGTACTATTGTACTCGTCTCAGATGTCAGAAAAACCCTTCCGGCTTCTTTTGAAATAATTGGTAAGTACTCTAAAGCCCCAAGATTGTTCTTGAGCCACATTGCACTGCTAAATATCCATCATCTGAAATCCATGGCATAAAGCTCAGGGTTTCTTTGGAAAATAAAATCCGGTATACCTTGCCCTACTCTTTTCTGGAGACTTTGGAAATATTAATGAAAACATAATTCAGTGACTTTGCTGCTAAACGGTAGCCAAATACCTCATTTTGAGTTCATGATAGGAAGCCCTCAAGATCATCATCCCACCCACCGTTAGTTACAGATCTCAATTGCGCACAATTGCTCCCATTTCATCTATCAAACAAATTATAAAAAGAAAAATTTTGACCAGCTTCTCTCAACCACGTCACATGAACTTCGGTGGTTGGAAGGGATGCGACAATTATAGTGCCCTAATATTATAGCATTTATCACTCAAACTTGCAGCTCCTGAACAACTTTTCCTGACCCAAGCTTCTGTTACTTAGGGTAATTGAAAAACTAAAAGTGTAAAGTTCCATCATAATGTGGCTGTTCTAGGCACTGGCAGGGCCTACTTCTTGAAACATTCAAACATCTTCAAATGCATTTGGCATTGTGGAGAGAGTTCTGGTCCCCTTTTGCAAGAAATGTGGAAACTACTGTACATTTTGCACTAAGTATGTGTACACCACCAGGTCCACAACACAAATGAAAGACCATGAAAGAGAATTTTTTTCACATGAACAGGACTATAGTACCAATGTTACACAACAGGGACGATTTACATTATCTCAAGCCAGTAACTTCACTAGAGCATTTACATTTCAAACAAGTTCACATGTTGGTATTTCGTTTTATAAATCTCTTATCTTTGAATCTGCTATCCAGGATTGGCTCCTATCTGCCATCTCAATATGGCTTTATGAACATTAAGATTGGGGAATATTTCCTAGTGGCTTACTTATCCAGAAGAACCTAGGTGTTTTTCCAATCAATACAGTAGATGATTTGGCCTCTAAATTCACTTGGTCGTCACTGTTCTTTCTAGTTAAGATTAATGGTTGTAGCGTGTGCTGTTGTAGATGACATGCTCTGGACACTCCTGCCATCAAGTGTTAAGCACAGGCGTGTGGTAGTTGTTTTCCTTTTAAGAAGTTTAAGATCACTAGATATCTTGTTGATTCCTCTCTGAACACCACAATGCACCAGGACAGACAACTCAGGTTGTTTTTTCCTGCCATCAGTTTGGAATACTTATCTCACCCTTAGGGGATTAATGAGGATTAGGTCATGTGAGAATGGTTTCAGGTCATAAGAGAATAGCTTTGAAGAAAATGCGATATGGAGAACACCTTCTAGTTCTGCCTGAAAAGTAATTTGAAATTCTTGTGGTCGGTGTAACTTTTGTTTGCTTTGAAACCACAAGGGATCCACTTGCACTGCCTGTAAGGCATTTACAAATAAAAAAGGGTATTTACTATGGAGAGAGGGAGTATGTGTGGGAGGGGGCAGAACTTACTGGGTGCACAACAGAATGTAGCCACTAAACCGGTTGGAACCTGATCAGTCTTCGGAACTGACGACATCAAGAGACAAGCTGAGGAGAGTCCCCTTATCCTTTCCTCTGGGGTGCTCCCACAAGGGATGAAATGCATTCTGGAGGGAGGCTTGCACTAAGTCTAAAGACCAATCCTAGAGCACCCACTCCACCTCCTATTTAAGAGTACTGATCCTCTGAGATTCATTCTCGAAACCAGTCACACATGCAGACAAGCACCGCACTCGGTTGAGCAGGGCATAAAGCTCTGAGTCTCAACAAAAGAGGACATGGTGCTCTGCTTCAGCCATGGTCACTGAGCTTCCTCTTTGCTGAATGCTGACCTTGGGTCTGAATAAGGCGTGAGTTGGAGCCTCAGAGGCTCAACCATAAAACAAGCATTGGCAAATTCAATGGGTCTCGCATATGCGGGAGCTATTTGCTTTGCCAGTGTGTTTTAGCCATGTTGTACACCAATGTGGCTGCAGCGTGGCATAGAGAGGAGTGTTGAAGTAAGTGTCGTAGAGTAGAGTGTCGTAGAGTAGAGTGTCGTAGTTTGGCATAGAGTCGTAAATTGGGATGGCATGGAGCAGAGTGGCGTAGAGTGTCATATAGTGGGGTGACATAGGATGGACTAAACTAGAGTGTCTGATTGGATTGGCGTAGAGTTGAGGGGCTTAAAGCAAAGTGGAGTGGCGTTGAGGGGAGTGGAATGGATTGGAGTGGAGTAGCATAGAGTGGCATAAAGTGTCTTAGAGTGGAGTGACATAGGATGGAGTAAAGTGGAGTGGTGTAGTGTTGAGTATGCATGGTGTGGTAGGACACTGCCATTACAGAAAACATATTTTCAATTGAAATGACAATTACGTTTGCACATACAGTTTTACTTATAAATCTATACAGCGCACAAACGATAATGTGTGGAAATGGCATCACCTAGTGAATTGATTTGTTTTAATCATATCAAAATATTTGTTTCCACCACACTATTGAATTACAAAAAAAGTGTTTCAGTTGTACATTCGTAATTCTGATACGTTTTGAAATATTTGCACTGTTTACAGACATTTGAATTTTGTTGTGTGCTAGAAAAAAACTTTTCTTCCCCAGTACCCAGCAAGATTGGCACATAAATCCACTCAGTTTGAAGTCAGAAAAAGAAAATTAAACATCAAGCTCCTTTCGAAGACAGAACCTGATATTTGACCTCTGCACAGCAATTGTGACATGATAGGAATACAAATTAAAGGTGTGTTTATAAAAAGTGAGATCCTACAGAAGAATACAAGGAGCCCCCCACTATCCAAGGTTTGCTCCAGGAGCAATAAAGACATACTGGACAGCCTAAAATAAATGAAGCCAGCAAATAAAAAGCCAGAACATGTGAGTTACAAACCACAAAGCCAATTGTAAGCAATGGGTGGAATACATTCCAAGGCTCTGAGTTTACCTTATTGCTGCTGAAATTGGTGCTGAAAAAAACCCTCAACTCCAGCTTCACTATGGATCGACTCAAGCTCCCAGAGGTGTAGGATGTTAAACAGAGGAAACACTACCTACATCTGACATTCAGGAAAAATCCGTCACCGGAACCAGCCATCACACCTGTCAAGAAGAGAAGGCTTCCTTTTAAGGGGACAGTCTCTAAGAATTGCAGGGGTTACCTATTCAAAAGAAGAGGAAACCGGAAAACACCAGTCCCACACCGAAGCCACCAACTGCAAACTCAAAAACACCTCCCGCACAACCAGGTCACCATCCCCACAGGGTTCACTGTAAGAAAGTGGCTCTGTATATACTGTTCCCAAATAGGTACAGTGTGCACAAAGTCCACAGTCCCCAGAGGTTTGGCAGAGGCTAAAGTTAGCTATAACCTTACTCTCTAAAGTGGTAGCTTGGTCGAGCAGTAAAGCAGTATCGGAGAACAGTGTAAAGCATTTGTTGTACACACTCAGTCAGCAAATGGTCTCACACACTCAAGAACTGAACTCTAGGCCAATGGTTGTGTATAAAAATATATACTTGTTTTATTTTAGAACCAACAATAGGTATCAAAATCTACTTTCTCAGGATTAGATGCTTTGGATAAATACTTTCAATATGCAATAGGCTTTTGAATGCAATAGACACAGTTGTTGCAATAGGCAACACAATTTCAAACACAGTATAACATTGAGCTCAATAGGAATTTCTAGTTAAATGCAATTGATAACTTTTTGGGTTACTTTTCTTACCACAGGACTGAATCCTAGATTCAGTCCTGGGACAGTTTCTGTTAACAGTTGAGTAAAAACGTTTTGGTTACAGTAGTGATTTTTAAGGAATATTATTGTATTTTAAAAGTTGACAGAAACTTTTTCACATAGAATCACCAATGTTATCCTATGGGAGGTAAGTGGGGTTACTTTTTCTAACTCGGTGTTGGATCCTGGATCCAGCACTGGGGCATCTCCTGTAAACAGTTGAAATAATGTGATTTTGTTATACAGGTGATTTTTAACGAATATTTGTAAGTTTGCAAAATCGACACTTAGAAGAAATTCTGGTGAAAACCAGGCAATGTTATCCTATGGATGGAAAATCAAGTTATAGGTAAGTGCGGTTGTAATTACTTTTCAGGGTCAGTGCTGGGCACCAAGATCCAGCACTGGGATCTCTCCTGATAACCGGTGAGTAAATTCGTTTTCGTAATTCGGCTGATTTTAGGTGAATATTTTAAAGTTTAGAAACTCCACACTTCACTTCCAAGTGAAACCAGTCCATGTTACCCTATGGAAGAAAAGTGAGTTATCGGCTTTTGGGTAAGTCCTCAACTGGCAGAGTTAAGGTTCTGGGCATAGACTCGGTCTCCCAGGGTCAGGTAAGTACAGTTGTTACACCCTCAGTGGCACAGGGGCAGCCGGGTGCAGAGTGAGTTAGGCCCAATGTTATCCTATGGGAGGCAGGGGGCCTTTGGTTGGTGGCTGCTGGCTAGCAGGCCACGCGGCTGTGGGAGCTGGGCTCCTGGTCACTTGCTCAGGGCAAATGGAAAAGTAGATTAGAGTAGAAGTTGCACTGCCAGGGGCACTCGGGCGGCTGGGTGCAGGGTGCTTTTGAGCCGTCGGGTGCTCAATGGATTTCAATAGAGAAGCTCAAGAACGAACAAAGGCTGCAAGCTCGGGGACAAAGATTCTTCAGGTGTGACCACCACTTCGAGAGGTAAGTTGGGTAGTTGGAGGATAGGTAGGCACCCAGGAGTTGGGCACAGGGGGGCCGCAGGGCGCCGGGTGCAGGGGTGCCTTTTGGTGTCGGGAAATCTTACCCTCTGCTGATCGCAGTTGGAGGGGTCCCTGGTTCTGAGGCTGCAGGCGTCCTCAGGAGCGTTGAGGTGGGTCCTAAGGTGCTGGATTCGGGTTCAGTCGCCGGGGGGACGTCCTAGTGGTCTTTGTTTACTCCGGCACAGGCCAGGCTTGGCGGGTGCAGAGTGTGCAGAGTACGCGGTTCCTGGCTGATGCCAGGGCTTGTTTCTTGTTTTGAGCGGTACCACTGCTCGTGGGAGTCCCAGGTAGTTAGTCACAAGGCAGTCAGGTCCTCCGTGGTTTTTGAGGTTGCTGACCACTGGAGATGCCGGGGTTTAGCAGGAGCAGGTTCGAGGGTCGACAGGCCTGTAGAGCTGGGGCCAAATCAGTTGTGAGCAGCTGCACGGCAGGTCTTCTTGTTCCTTGATCTTCTTTGTTGTTTCGGATTCTGGATCTGAGACCTCAGACAAAACATGGATTGTAGGTTAGGTTCAGGGAGCATCGCTAAGATGCCCTCTGTCGTGCATTGTACATTAAATCCCATACTGGCATCAGTGCAGGTTTAATGTGCTGAGAAGTTTGATATCAAACTTCTCAGTCTTCATTGTAGCCATCATGGTGCTGTGGAGTTCGTGTTGACGATCTTCCAGCACCATATACTCTTAAATGGCAGCACTGCACTTACAGTGCCCAGGAATGGACCTGGGTACTGTAGGAGCACAGGGCTCATGCACCTGTACCCACACCACTGGCATAGGGCACCTAGCTAGAGGGGTGTCTGATGTATGCCAGGGCAGTGTGTGTTGTGGGCATGGTACACAGGGATGTTTTGTTCTGCACCCAGACACTCAGCCTGCAAGGGCAGTGTGTGTGTGTCAGGGTACAGGGCCTCTAAGGGTGGCACAATAAGTGCTGCAGCCCTTAGGGGCCTTCTCTGGTCACAAGGCCCTGGGTACCTAGTGTACCACTTACCAGGGGCTGACATGTGATTAGAGGTGCCAATTGGGTTTAGGCTGTTAAGCAATTTTTAGGGGAGGAACACAGGCCCTGGGCACCTGATTGGCAGGAGCCCATGGCACACAAAGGAAATGTGCATCAGTTATCAGTCAAAAAGCGGGGGGGGGGGGGGTTACTGCGACAGAAACCCACTTCCTTACATTCACCTCATACACTTTTGAACTCCGATCTTGGTGTTCAGGTGACATTCAAGAACCTTACTATGACTCGCTTCCACAACATTGAGGAAGGAAGTTACCCATGGGAAGTCTGCAGTGCTGACCATTAAGATGACTCCTGTCTAGAGCCATGTGCTGTTCAGGCCTCCGATCACATCACAGCACATCATGCTGTTATTCAAAGAGTGGTAGACCACCACATAGTAAAAGTGTATGTTGTGGAGGAAGAGGACAATTTACTCATCAAGAGTTTGTTGAAGTCAGAGAGATTGGTGAAGTTGCTGCCCATGCTTAACAGCATGACTAAGTGTGCGACAGGGAACTTCAAAGAGCCCCTGACAACTAGGATGGTCATTCCAGGAGTGTAACATAAAGTATAAGGCTGCCCCAGATGACCTTACTTACAGATTGGGTCATGTCACTCTACATTATCTGGTGATACACACAACTCATAAATGAGCCTTCACCAGGGTAAAGACTAAGCTCCTCTTCTGACAATTAAAGCCGGATGGTAAACATATCACTGAAGAGGGTACAACACATTAGCGTGTTGCCAGTTCAGTGAGGTTCTTCTCAAGTAGCGACCGGTCCCATTGGGATCAGATGGAACAATTCATCAGAAATCTTCGGGAGGTATACAGGTGTACCGAAGAGAGGCAGGAAGTTACTGCGGACCAGAAGGACCCTTTTCAGTGCGAACATCAGATGCGCCTCCATCAAAGTCGACACTTACATCATTCCCTCAGCAATGCATGCCTGATTACTATTGGGGTTCCATCCTGAGGTGCAGCAACATCTCATAAATGTTCCCTTTTAGGGGGAACATCTCTTTGGCCCTCAGATACGATGCTGGAGAAAATAAAAAAAGAATACAGATACTGCTAAAGACAGGAGAGCACTATTCACGCATTCTGCAAAGTCTGGGTTTCGGCTCAAGACACAAGTGAGTCCACTGCAGCGGTCAGTCTACCAGCATCACCAGTCCTCCCAGGAGTACCAGACTCAAAAATAGTTTCCAAGGGGTGTATTTAGGGGACTCGTTGTGGAAGAGGTAGCAGTGGCTGTGGAAAGGGGCATTGCCACCTCAAAACAGTGACATGCAAATGATTGTCCCCGCTTCCCTCACCCCAGTCACACAACACCTGTCATGGGGAGGATCAAGTTATTCCTTAAACGGTGGGAGGAAATAACCGCAGACAAATGAGTCCTACTGTGGTACAGCAAGGATAAGGATGCTTGGAGTTTCATACTACCACAGCATCACATAATCAATCTGGACCATCTACTCAGAGGAATTACAAGCATTTTTCAGTAAAGTCAGCAGTAACATTTTGCCCCCACATCTGCATGGAGTGTACTCCGTGCAAATAGACATTCCCAGAAAGGATGATATCCTATGGCTTATACTTGACCTCAGTTCACCAATGGCACATTTCAAAATGATGACCCTGCAGGATGTCATTCCTGTGTTCTGCACAGGAGACGGCATGGCAACCCTCAGCCTGAAGAATACCTACTTTAAAATCCCCATTAATCAAGCACATCACTTCTTCATCAGACTCGTGATAAATGGATAACTGTTTCAGTTAAAAGTTATATCCATCAAGGTCACACCAGCCCAAGAGCATTTACTAAAGGTCTAGCAGTCGTATAGAAGTGGTTACAGCACATCTTTATCGTAGAGCCATTCAAGAGTTTCCTTATCTGACTGATTGCCTGGTAAAGAGCAGCAGCCAACAACTATGCCCAGCACCAACCCAGTCAGCAGTGTCACTCCTACACCTTTTAGGGTTCACAGTAAATGCCATAAAGTCCCATTTCAATGAGCAGTTGAATCAGCCTTTTCTGGGAGGTTTGGTTAACTCACTAGCAGGCCACACCAACACATGCTAGAAGAAAGTGATGGCATTCAAAATGTTAAATGTTAAATATATGTTCGAGGCATATTAGCTGCAGATTACATACTTGTGCATAGATCGCCATCTGGTGTTGGGCCCGGATGTTTGCAGTTGTTTTTCCTTTTGGAAAGTCTTTGGAAGTCACAAGGTCGGTGACTCCTCCTTTGGATCGTATTGCGCATGGGCTTCGGCTCCATCCTCAGATGTTTTTTTTCCGCCATCGGGCTCAGATGTAATCTTCGCGCTCCGGTTCCGAACAGCTTCCAGTTCGACTATCGACGCGCAATCCTCACCCCAATTTGCGGTATTATTTTCGATCGCGATCTCCCCACTCGACGCGGCTCTCATCAGCAAGAACCTTCGATTCCAGTCGTCGACGACGGCATTCAGGCCTACCCAAGCTCCGGTCCTGGCTAATGGAAAGGACTCCCTTCAAGAAGTGCCCTCGATGTGGGTCCAAATTCCCCCACACCGATCCCCACAAAATATGTAATCCCTGCCTCTCCCCTGAACACGAGGCTCGAGATTGTCCGGCGTGCAAGTCCTTCCGGTCCAAGAAAACTATTCGAGACCGAAGGGCCAGAAGAACCATGGCACACTCGTCGACGGCGATTCCGGATGACATCTTCAGGGAAGGCGTCGACGCTCCAGAAGAACACCACACCGACTAGGGACTCGTCAGCGCCTCTGAAGCCGACGATTCAGATGTGGAAGACATCACTCTGGCACAGAGGGTCGTGAGTACTAATCTACCCCCCCCCCACCCACATCCTCGCCGGCACCGAAAAAGGCTTCGGTCACACCTTCGCCTCCGGGCCTAAGCAAGACCAAAGACACTGCTTCCCACACCGCACCTTCGGGACCGGTAAAGAAGCTGATTAAGCCTTCCGGCGGCTCGAGCCAGCCCACCGTCGGTTCCGATAAACACTCTTCGGCACCGAAAAAGAAAACGGCCTCCGCTTCGACACCGAGCCCCGCACCGAAACACTCGGTGTCGAAACCCAGCTCCAGCTCCTCGGTACCGGCACCATCTTCGGGACCGACAAAAGAACACAAGGCCACCGGCACCGACACTTCGAAGCCGAAATCCATCTCGGCGCCTACCAAACAATCAGACCTTTCCAAGCATAGTTCCAAACAACGAACCAGCACAGATAAAGCCAAAAAAACAACGGCCCGACGCCTTCGGCGCCGACGGACCGACGGACCAACCAACCTCACCAGAACTCTTTACACCGGATCCATTACAAAAAACACTAACCAAGGATCCCAAGACCGGACATTTGATGCTCTGCATCAAAAAGAGACAGCTGGAAAAACCTGCTCCGCCTCCACCTCCAAAGAGGAAGGACTCTGCTACCTCCCCTTTCAGAATACCTCATCATTCCCCAACACCCTCTCCGGATGATGATGATGATGATCAGGGGGATCCATATGATGACTTAGGAGACGTTCCCCAAGACTTACCTACAGGGGACCCCACTCCCACAGGCTCCCCAGACCCATGGGACGATTAGAATATCCCTGACATCTCTAACGTCCCACAGGATGATCTCTACCCTTCCAGACCTTCCCCACCAGAAGACTCACTGGGGTTCAACCATCTACTACAAAGGGCGGCACACTATCACGGGGTAGATCTCCATACCAACCCCGTGGAGGAGGATTTCCTCCTCGATACGTTTGACACCACACATAGGACCACCTCCATATTGCCTATGCTCAAGGGAGTTATAAAACATGCGCCAGAGGTCTTTAAAGACCCAGTCAGAGCCAGGGTCATTAACCCGCGCATTGAAAAGAAATATAAATCCGCCCCTACAGATCCCTCCTACATCAGATTCTCTGGTAGTGTCCACAGCACGTAAAAGGGCTCCCAAGCGTCAGGCGAAGCACCACCACCTGACAAAGAGTCTAAACTCTTGGACGCATCAGGTAAGCGTACTGCATCCCAAGCTGCCAGCATATGGCGTTTCGTTAATACACAAGCGCTACTAGCCAGGTATGACGGGGCCCATTGTGACGAATTAGAAGCCATAATGCAACATCTCCCTGATAAATACAAACCTAGGGCCAATGAGCTAATTCAGCAGGGCAAAACCATTACTAATACCTCCATACGTTGTGCCCTAGATGCAGCAGACACAGCCTCCAGGGCCATCAATACTAGTGTCCTCCTCCGTCGCCATGCCTGGCTAAGGATCTCAGGTTTTAAACCGGAGGTACAAGCCTCAATCCTCAACCATCCTTTTGACCAGGAACATCTGTTTGGCCCAAAAGTGGATGAGGCCCTAGAAAATTTGAAAAAGGACACAGACACGGCAAAATCCATGGGAGCTTTACAATCACACCCTCCCAGGCGCTCCTTTCGCCGCTCTTCCTTTCGGAGCACATCCAGAGGCTACTCCTCCGACACCGCTTCCACTCCATATAAGGCCCCTACCCAGTCCACCTTTACAAGGGGTTACCAAAGAGGCGGCTACAGGAGCAACAATAACAAAGGCAGAGGCAAGACAAACACCGCCCGCTCTGCCACCACACCTACCCAATGATTTCCCTCCACTCCCCCCCAGACCATCCCACTCCGGTCCGGGGCAGACTCCAAAATTTCCTTCCTGTCTGGGCTACAATCACCTCAGACAAATGTGTAACACAAATAATTTGGTCAGGCTACTGCCTAAACCTAATATCTACCCCCCCAAACATTCCACCCAGACAACGCTCAATGTCACAAGAACATCTAACACTACTAAAGCGAGAGGTAATCTCCCTCCTACAGAAAAGGGCGATACAACACGTTCCTACCAACCAACGAAATAGGGGGGGTCTATTCCCTATATTTTCTCATACCAAAAAGGGACGAGACTCTGCGGCCCATCCTAGACCTCCGGCCCCTAAACAGATACATACACTCAGACCATTTTCACATGGTAACGCTTCAGCATGTACTTCCACTGCTTTCCTAAAACGACTTCCTGACCACTTTAGACCTAAAAGATGCTTATTTCCACATTCCAGTGCACAACGCTCACAGGAAGTTCCTCAGATTTGTAGTGGACCGCCAACACTGCCAATTCAAAGTACTCCCGTTCGGAGTCACAACAGCACCACGAGTATTCACCAAGTGCCTAGCAGTAGTGGCAGCACACCTCAGGAGACAACACATCCATGTCTTCCCATATCTAGACGACTGGCTAATAAAAGCCAGTTCATACAGCCAGTGTGTACAACACACGCATGCCACTATCCAGCTACTTCACCAACTGGGCTTCATAGTAAACCACGCAAAGTCCCATCTACAACCATCCCACATAAAACAATACCTCGGTGCCACCATAGACACCTCAAAAGCGCTAGCCTACCCCAATCCTGCCAGGATTACAAGCATTCAGGTGCTACGCGCAAAATTCATGGCACAGCACTCCCTTCCAGCTCGAGTGTTTATGCAACTAATAGGGATGATGGCCTCTTGCATCTTCATAGTACATCACGCAAGACTCCAGATGCGTCCTCTCCAAGAGTGCTTAGCGCGCCAATGGAACCAGGCCCAAGGTCAATTAACAGATCTGGTGTTGGTAGACGGTCGTACCCATCGCTCTCTGCAGTGGTGGACCACCACAAACCTTTCCAAAGGTCGACCGTTCCTGGACCAGGTTTCCCAGATAGTACTAACAACAGACGCATCGCTCTCCGGCTGGGGAGCTCATCTATTACATCTCACCATGCAGGGCACATGGACACCTCAACAGAAGTTACTCCATATCAACCATCTGGAGTTACTAGCAATCTTCTTAGCCCTAAAATCTTTTCAAACACAGATTTCAGGCAAGGCAGTCCTAATCCGCACAGACAACATGACAGCCATGTACTATATTCAAAAACAAGGCGGCACACACTCTCCACAGCTCTCTCAGCTAGCACAGAGCATATGGAGATGGGCCATACCCCAGAAAATCTTTCTCCTAGCTCAGCATGTCCCAGGGGTCCAAAATACTATGGCAGATCTGCTCAGCAGACAAACTCAACAAATCCACGAGTGGGAACTCCACCCGCAAGTTCTCCACCCGTACTTTCAAAGGTGGGGGCATCCACAGATAGAGCTCTTCGCCACCCACGAAAACACCAAATGCCCAAGCTTTGCCGCCAGATATCCACACCCATTGTCCAAAGGAAACGCGATATGGATGAACTGGTCAGGCAGATGTGCATACGCTTTTCCGCCTCTCCCACTCATTCCACTAGTGGTGCGCAAACTACAACAACACTCCCTCACACTTATCCTAGTAGCTCCAACTTGGGCCAGACAACCGTGGTACACCACACTTCTGGAACTATCTGTAGAACCGCACCAAAAATGACACCTCTCTCCACACCTCTTAACCCAGAACCATGGAGAGATCAGACACCCGGACCCAGCTCAGCTCAACCTTGCGATCTGGCTCCTGAAATCCTAGAATTCGGTTACCTAAATCTTCCCCCTGACTGTATGAACGTCATCAAAGAAGCTAGGCGACTCACTACTAGGGCGTGCTACACCGCCAAGTGGAAATGTTTTGTTGTCTATTGTCACAACAACACTATCAATCCCCTAGATGTGTCCATTCAACACATCATAGGCTACTTACTCCACCAACAAAGGTGCAATCTAGCCTATACGTCCATTCGACTGCACCTCGCAGCCATAGCAGCTTACCTACAAAACAGGCAACATCTATCGCTCTTTAGAGTACCTGCCATTAAAGCCTTCATGGAAGGCCTTAAAAGAATAATTGCCCCCAGAGTGTCACCCTCAACTGTGTGGAACCTAAATATCGTTCTCACCAGACTAATGGGGCCTCCCTTCGAACCACTACACAAATGTGAACTCCAATTCTTAACATGGAAAACCGCTTTTCCTGTAGCCATCACTTCCCTCAGAAGGGTCAGTGAGATACAAGCACTTACCATTCAAGAACCTTTTCTACAAATGTACCATAACAAAGTTGTTCTCCGTACCACCCCTAAATTCCTCCCTAAAGTCATTTCTCCCTTTCACCTAAACCAATCTGTAGAACTACCAGTATTCTTCTCGCAACCACAGACCGTTGTAGAAAGAGCTCTCCACACACTAGATGTCAAACGAGCCTTACTCTACTACATCGAGAGAACACAACCTTTCCGTAAGACCGAACAACTATTTGTCTCCTTCTCTCCACCACACAAGGGCAACCCCATCTCCAAGTCGGGGATAGCTAGGTGGATTGTCAAATGCATTCAGATTTGCTACCACAAAGCAAAACGAACGCTATCCGTTCCCCCTAAAGCCCATTCTACACGTAAAATAGGGGCTTCAATGGCTTTTCTAGGAAACATCCCATTAGATGATATCTGCAAAGCAGCTACATGGTCACCACCGCACACTTTCACTAAACAATATTGTGTAGATGTGCAAGCTAAGCAACAGGCTAGTGTGGGCCAGGCTGTACTCAAAACATTATTTCAAACCACTGCAACAGATACAGGTGGTCGCCGCTAAGGATGGGTACTGCTATATAATCTATGCACAAGTGTGTAATCTGCAGCTCATATGCCTCGAACGGAATATGCTACTTACCAGTATGCATCTGTTCTTGGCATGTAGAGCTGCAGATCTACACACGCCCACCCGCGTGTACCTCTATCTGTTCCAGTTTATCTTATTTAGATATTACACACATGGGCCTCTTCACTGTTATTACTACGCTCCATCTTTCCCTGCTGGCGAAAAACAATCTGAGGATGGAGCCGAAGCCCATGCGCAATACGATCCAAAGGAGAAGTGACCGACCTCGTGACTTCCAAAGACTTTCCAAAAGGAAAAACAACTGCAAACATCCGGGCCCAACACCAGATGGCGATCTATGCACAAGTGTGTAGATCTGCAGCTCTACATACCAAGAACAGATGCATACTGGTAAGTAGCATATTTCTTATAGAGCGCTCGATTACCCGAAGGTGTCCTGGTTCTAGCTCGGAGTTGGACAAAAAGGAAAAAGAAGCATGGGCCTGGTTGTTGAAAAGCCATGTTTTCAGCTCCTTTCTGAAGGTAAGAAGATTGGGGGATGATGTAAAAAGGTAGTGAATTTCGTGCCTTTGCCGTGCAGGTGATGAAACTTGTGCCACCCCAGTTAGTTCTCTTGAATCTGGGAGCCACAAGGGTTTAGCTCCCAAAGAACGAACCATTTAAAATTCTGCCAAATGTGGTGGGGGCCTGTATTGTGAAATACCTTAAAGGCTGTACAAAGGGCCTTACATTTGATGCAGTGCCTTATCGGGAGCCAATGAAGTTTCTGAATTTCGATTGTGACTGACTTAAATTTGAGTGTACCAGACAAAAGCCTGGCTGTGGCGTTTTTGTAGCATTTGTAAATTGAGATGTTGTTGCTATATGTTTAAGTAGAGTCCATTACAATAATCCACTTTAGACAGGATCAATGAGGGGACAACAGTTTTTTGTGACTTATAAGGGATGAACTGAAGAATCTTTTTAATCGTCCTCAGTGTGAGGAAGGTGGTGGCTGTGACTAAGTTTACCCGGTCTCCAAAGGAGAGTTTGTTGTCCATTTGGACACCCAGGTTTTTGGCTTTCCTTACCGGTGTGGGCAGTGAGCCCAATTCATCTGTCCACCAGAATGGCGACCAAAAGGAAATCTTATTTCCAAAAAGAATGACTTAGGTTTTTCTTGAGTTCAGTTTTCAGCAGCTATTGCTCATCCAAGTGCTGATAGCCCGCATGCAGTTGTGAAATCTATTATCTGTGTTTGTGTCCTGGCTTGATAATCACACGACTATTTGTGTGTTATCGGCATCAGGTGCAAGTGAGAAACCGAATGATCTTATCAGAAGGGCCAGGGATGATACATACACATTAAATAGTATGGGGCTGAGCGATGACCCCTGTGGGACCCAAAATGACTCTGAGACAAATAAGTCCAGGGCTACCAATTGTTTTCTTTCTGAAAGGAAGGATCACAACCGGTCCAGTGCTGTCCCCCACACTTGGCTCATGGCTAGATGGTCTATCAAAAGATCATGATGAACCATATCAAATGCTGTCGAGAGATCGAACAATACTAAGGCAGCATTTACCCCTGCATCTAGTGGCTCTCTGATTTCAACTGGATTTGAGTAGAGCAGATTCCTTACTATTGCCACTCCTAAATTCATACTGAGTGGTGTCTAGCAGCTAATTTCCCTGGATAAAATCTGATACTTGGGTGTTCATGGCCTTTTCACGTAACGTAGCAGGCAGTGGGAGCCGAGAGATGAGGCGAACGTTGTTAGGATCATTTGGATTTAGACTTGTTTTTTCTTTTTTCTTTTTTTTATTAAAAGCAGTATGGTTGGTCACATGCCTTAGGATTGGTGTGCACTGTCTTTTGCAATACCAGGTTTTAACTGTTACAATTTAATTTTCTGCATCGCACTTATGTGACTCCTCACAAATTAAACATAATGGATCCCTCAAGGGATGCTCGATGTATGCAATGTGGTGAGAAGGAAGCCACCTTCCTACATTGAGCTTGGTTATGTATTGGAGTTCAACAGTTTTGGAGTGTGGTGGTCCCTAGGATAGAGGAGGTCACGGAGTTGCTGATTACTCTGACTCCAATGGCTTGCCTGTTGGGAGTGGTGGCCCGACCGAAAAGGTGGAAAATCCCCTATAAACTTGCACAGCTTGCCCTTCTGTTGGCCAAACGTAGAATAGCCATAGGGTAGTTGAAGTCCAGGAGACCGCTAGTTAACCACTGGCTTAGCGATCTCCTGAAGTGGAGAGCAGCAGAGGAACAGCATAGGTGTGTGGCACGTACAGATGAAGGGACAGTGAAGGAGATATTGGCATGGGGACAACTTCACGACCAATTTAATGATGATTCGGCTTCTGATGTTAGTACTGATGTTGAAGGTGGATCCAGTTGTTAATCGGACTTGACAGCACGGATTAGACCAGAGGTCTTCAATCTGTGGAGCGCGACCCACAGGGGGGCCACAGAGTCCTGGGAAGGGGGGTCGCGCATTTCCAGGCCTGGTATACAAAACATGTGCTCTTCCTTTGGACAAAAACACCGCAATCGTGAAAACACTTCAGATGAAGTAACTTGAGTCTCGTGCTGTAAAAGGAAGAGGCCCAGCAGACAAGTAAAACAATCCCTCTAACAAGCCTTCTTTCCAGGGTGTCTGCTTGCCTGAATGAAAAGCAAATGTGTGCTAGAAGTTAATCTGCATATGTAAAGGATGCTTGGGAGGGGTTCTGGCTTTAGTTGCTCGACTCACTCCAAGCATTGTGAGGGCAAAGATGTGTTTTTGTTTTTTTGCCTGGTGTTTAACAACTGAGATGTCAAGTGGGTGCTTTACAGAGCACTTAGTACCCCGAGGAGGAGTTGAGGGACTGTTATGCAAAAAAAAAGCATTACTTATGGTCTGATATTACTTTGGAGCTGATTTATGAGAGGCTTGTGCTGCTGGAGTGTCATTTTTAAAAAAAACTTCAGTGGCACAAGCGTCTCAATGATATCTATGAGGCGAGGCAAAGTCACCCTGCGTGGCTTTGCATGGCCTTATAGATATAGAGTAAGACAAAGCAGCGCAAGTCGCTGCGTTGCCTTACTCTATGTCAAGTAGGCATTCCATGGGCATTGCAGTGGGTGTTCCCACGCAACACCCATGGATTTTGACGCTGCCCCAGATTTGAAAACCATGTTAACCTGGGGCAGCGCCAAAACCTTATGCCTCCCCACAGCCGGCGTAACGAGGAGAAATGTTTTTCATTTCTCCTCGTTTTTTACTCTTTCCATGTATGCCGCATTCTGCAGCACACATTGAAAGAGGAAACCCCCCCTCATGATTGACCTTTGGTTTGCTGAACATAGTTTAATTTATTTCCCCAATGTAAAAATGATTTGTTGTGGGAACAGGGGGCATTTATGGATGTCGATAGTTGCAGCGGCTGCCAGCTCAGGTAAGCGAGGTGGGGTGGGCGGGTAAGTTGACAGACAATCGAATAGGTATAATTAAATAAAGAAATAATACCTATTTATTCCGTCATCTGTCTGCTTCCATCCCTGCCCCCCCCCCCCCCCTACTTCGCTCCACCACGCTTACCTGACCGGCCGCCGCTGGATAGTTGGCAATGATGAGGAGGGGGCCTAAAACGTTTTGACAGGGGGGGTCCCGGCATCAAAAAGTTTGAAGACCTCTGGATTAGACCAATGACTAAGTGAGAGGAGCAAATTCAGAGAGATAAGTCTGTGATGACTGTTTTCTGTTCTCTTTCAATCTTCAATTGTGAGTGAGCCTCCTTAATCTTGTCCTTGGGGCTTTTGAGCTCGTAAATAAATTCAACTTTGTTTAATTTATCAAAATCAGGTTCCCCTTGTGATCCCTGTCCACCGAGGATTGCCACTATGGTAGCTGAGGCTAATGCTGTCAGTCTGACTGACATCTGTCAGCTTATGTGTTGCTCTGGTTATTTTCTGTCTGTCTGGAAAAAAGGCTACTGTTTTGCCTCCTATTAAAAAAACATCTCTTGACCCACTTGATTCCAACAGCTATCGTCCGATCTCATAACTACCCCTGCTGGCCAAGTTGATTGAAAAAATAATGAACAAACAACTTACGACTCGTGTTCAGGCTAACAATCTCCTTGATGATACTCAGTTCGGCTTTCGTGCTGTTCACAGAACTGAGATCAAAGAACTACAAAAGAGGGACCCTGAGTATTTAAATGTGTGAGGAAGGAATCCGGGAGTAAAATTATAAAACACAACAGGGCTTCCTACACCTATATAATTCAGTATTAGGCAATATGTCCATATAATAAGGCAAAGCCCACAACAGACGGTATACAAAAATAGATTACTTCATTTATTAGATAATTTTTTCATTTTTTGAAAGACATGTAAATGTCCATTTTAAGTTGTGTGATAGATTAAATGTGATACATATTAAATCACAATAATGAGAAGAAAAAAAAAGTGGAACATATCATCAACAGCACACACCATAATGACATTAATAAATAACATCAAGACATAATATAAATGCAGAAAACTAAAACAGTAAAGACAAAAATCACCCCCAAATTTTTTTTTAGACCGAAAAATATACAGAACAATGAGGCATAAAATAAAACACAAGACAAGCGCCCACGTGCATTTCGGAGATCCTATATAACCTATATAGGCTCCTTCCTCAGGGCGTATAAGATAGGTCTTTTAGAAGGCGGCAAGTACTAGACAACTTCATTTTCAACGTCATGTAGTGAGGGTGCTGGCATAAATTCAATATTCGCAACCGTTGGTCTGTGGGCAGAAAAAACAGGGTAAGTACTTTTACTATATATTTGGTACTGTGTGGCTGGAGCTTGGTAGAATAGAGAAAATATAAAGCTAGTAAAAAACTGACCCAAGAGTGAAAAGATTGGATGAATCACCGAATCGTGAAAGAAAGAAATACAAAAAAGAAGATAAAAGAAAATAATAAAAGAAAGTAAAAGAGATAAGGGGGTACCAATCACCTCTGTTGAAAAGTATATTGAACAAGCACCTACTTGGAAAATTAATCTTTCAATCAAGGCACCAAGACTGAGATGACTTCTAAAGGTATATATATAGAACTATAAAGAAAATCAAGAATTAATGATTAACGATTAAAAAGCGGATAATAGACACAGCTAAACTGTAAGGTACAGTGGGTGATACTTTACACACTGACAACCAGAGCTACTAGTATTTAGGTACGAGTCGTAGAAAGTAGAGGGCGCATGGAGTGGTAAATGTAGTCTCCCCTATGGTAATTAACTCGGTTTGCACAAAGGATAGAAAAAAAAAAAACCAACCTCACGTCAAGCGCTAGTCCGAAAAACGTATAAACTGTTGGAGACCCCAATTTTACCAAAAAGAAAGTACGAGGATAAAACATAGTGGATTACTAATGGCGGCAAAAAGCGCTGAACATCTAATCAAAACCACTTTAATGAACCGTAAGTCCCACAGGCAAGGATGTTATGAAAACCTTATATCAAAGTCCAAACCTCCACTTACCAATCTTAAGTAGCATAGTAGTACGACCAGTATCTTTGCTGGGAGGTTAGGGCAGAGAGTGCTCCTATATAAAAATAGTAGAGCCAGTAGGATTATATCGTAATATGGTTATAACTTGTTGCCAGAGCTGCCTGAAAGAGCAAAGTTAGAAATTATTATGCTGGGTATAGTGTAATCTAGGTTGAAAAATGGACCAGTAACGCCGTGTTCACTTACAAATTGCCCGATATAGAGGTAGCGTCCATGAAGTTCCGAATAATAAGTCCTTGCATATGGATACTCCGCAAGCCTCAATGGGGTAGACGGCACTGTAATTTCTAGAAAAACAGAGTGACAACTATTGAATAGAGAAACTAACTGAAGTGGTTATAACTAAAATAAAATAAAAATAAACTAAGATAAATGCTGGGGACAAAGTTCCACTTACCGCCAAGTAGCAGTATTCAAAAGAAATCGGCGGCATCCGCATCCCGACGGTGAACGAGAATACACTGGGCGTCTTCCTTATAAGGAATACCCTGTAGGCAGTGCGTGTGTAACACGGAAATAGAGGAGGGACAAAGAATATCGTCTAGAGAGTGCATATAGAGTAAGGAAATGAAAAGAGGACAACCGCGGCCTGAATGCGCTTCCCAAAATAAACCCAAAGGGGGAACGCCATGTTGAAGATGGTTTATCGGCTAAAAGAAAATATATACATATATCACATGTGGTGGTAATAGGATATAGAATAAAATATAACATCATAAAGATATACAGCATATAAGAATGATGTCAATGTTGACCAATACTGAACTAGATCCTAAAATACAAGGAGGGCTACAACGTCTCTTCCCTCTAATGTACTAAGCCGTGTTTATAGGACCTTAAAGAATTGCATTTTCCCAAGGGAGGTGCTCATTCAGGCCCCTTTCCTGAGTCTGAAGAACATATATCCAAAACACTTCCCTTTTTCGTCTTAGGGCATCAACATTACCATCCCTAGGTGGGTAGACATGTTCCAAAATAATCCAACGAAGATCAGAAATGGTATGTTTCTTTTCAATCCAATGTGAAACCAAGGGGGCCCCAGGACGTTGATTGGAAATGGCCGACTTATGTTCACTGAATCGGTCTCGGAATTCCCTACCTGTTTCGCCTACATAGCCTTTGCCACAAGGGTAAAGAATGAGGTAGACCACATGTTTAGTACGACAATTGGTCATATCTTTGAAGATAAAAATCCTTTTATCTCACGTAAGCTTGTTTGTTACAATGGCGAACTGGCAAGCATGACAACAACCACATTTGTGCGTACCCATGATGGGTTTGGTACCGGTAATAGATTTCTGGACAAAAGAGTTGTTGACAAATCCTTTTGATTTGACCAACGAGTTTCTCAAATTCTTATTGCGTCGAAACGCAAAGATGGGCTTGGGGAGAGTCTTTTTACAGTGATCAGAGTTAAGGATGTGCCATTCACTGTTGATGATTTGTCTGATCTTATGGTCAATGTTCGAATGGGTGGTAACACAGACCAGTTTGTCTTCAGTTTTGATTTCTTTATCCTGCAACAGTACTGTTCTATCGTAGTATTTAGCTCTTTTGTAGGCTAATCAATTTGAACGGATAACCTCTATTACAGAATTTTTGTTTAAGTTGTTCAGCATGCAGATCATAATTCTGTATAGTGGTACAATTCCTGCGCAATCGCAAAAATTGGCTGAACGGGATGTTATCCTTTTGACTACGAGGGTGGTAACTAGAGTATTGGAGGAGAGTATTTTTGGCTGTGGGTTTCGTATACAGACTGACCTCAATCTTCTCATCAACAATTTGAATCCAGATGTCAAGGAATTCAAATTTAGTTTTACTAATATTGGGACTGAATTTGAGGTAAACATCACAGAGATTGGTCCAAAGAATAAATTCATCTAGCTGTTCCTCTGGGCCTCTCCAGATAAAGAAGATATCATCGATAAATCGATGCCAACTTAGAATGTTCTCACTGAATGGAGCTATCTCGTTGAATATAAACTTGGCTTCAAATTCTCCCATATAGATGTTGGCTACATTGGGCGCACAGGCCGTGCCCATGCTTACTCCTTGTATCTGTTTAAAGACTTCACCATCAAATTCGAAATAATTTTCTTTTAAGACAATGGCCAGACATACCAGCAGAAATAACCGGTCACCTGGGCTATTGCTTTTGATAAGGGTTTGTTTAACCGCTTCTAAAGCTCCTATTTGCGGAATATTAGTGTAAAGAGCTTCAATGTCCATAGAGACTAAAAAATCGGTATAGTTGTTGAAGTGGGTACCCTCAATTTCACTAATGAGGTGTCCAGTATCCTTGATATATCCCTGTAGATTGGATACCAGGGGTTGGAGAAATATATCTAGATATTTGGATAGAGGCTCAGTGAGCGACCCAATGGTAGATACTATAGGTCTAAAAGGAGGTAGGGTCGAGTTTTTATGTATTTTATGGACCCCATATAAAATGGGTATTCAATGGAATTCTGTATTTAGATAGTTGAACTCTTGTTCACATAGAGAACCTCTATCTAGAGCTCTCTGGGTGATGTCTAAGATATCAGCTTTAATTCTTCGTTCCGGGTATGACCTATGTTTGATGTAATGCTCTGGGATGTTGAGCATCGCCTGAATTTGTTGTTTATATGTGGAACTGTCAAGTACCACAATGCCCCCTCCCTTATCGGCAGGCTTAATGGTCAACTCAGAGTTGTTAGCCAGTTGTTTAAAAGCTTTATATTCCGAATAGTCCAAATTATACTCAGGTTTAGGTACGAAGGTAAGAAGTTTCTGTATTTTGGAACTAACCCCTTTCTCAAAAATATCAACTTCGGCCCCAACCTGGTCTAGGGTGGGCACGAAGATAGATCTGGGCCGAAGTCCAGTATAGTTGTCATCAGTTTGAGTTGGTCTATCCTCAAAAAATCTTTTAAGTCTAATCTTACGGAAAAAAGACTGGATGTCAATAGTCATTTTAAAACGGTCAAGATAGGTGGTGGGGATAAACGTAAGTCCTCGTGATAACAATTTGAGGGCAGGTATATCCAGTTCAGTTCTAGAGAGATTGAAGACTGGGATGGTTTGTAAGCCTTTAGTTATATCCTTATCAGAGGATCCTTCTGATCCCTTCAGTGTGGTTTCCTTAGAGGTAGTGGGGACTGAAGCAAATGCTCTATTGGTAGATACATCCGGGGGGGTATTCATATCATATGTTGCTACTATTCTCTCCAATATTGATTCCTTCGGGTCTGTAGGAATTGAGGAGAGTTCTCTGATTGTTGATAGGAGCCCCTCTCTGCGTTTCTGTATCGTGCTCTCATTTGGCCTAGTCTGGTACCTAAAAAATGGTCATTTCTTCTAGAGCCCTGAAAATTGGTCCTTCTTTGTCCATAGTTACCAAAGGAGCTAGGGCCGCTGTCAGTATCTGATCCAGAGGTATCTGAAAAAGTGATAACTCTTTTGTTAGACCAATATTGCCGCTCATTTTGGTGGGGATGGTCTTGTTCATTTTTGTAATACCCAGAGGCCAAATAAGGATAAACTCTCTCCTCACTAAAGTATCTAATATCTTTTTTAAGTTTTTCGGTTTTTTTTCTTTATAAGATATTCACAGAAAGAACTCATCTCCCCATTGATTTCTTCAAGTTTCTTTTTGGCCTCTTCTACTGGGTTATTTTTCTTTAAGGTCTCCTCCATTTCGGCAATCTCTTTAAGTAAGGTTTCTACCACCTCTCTGGCCGTTTCAATGATAAGCATCATCAGATCTCTAGAACATCTATTGGCTATGAGGGACCACCTTTCCAAGAATTTCCTCACCTCAACAAATAGCCCTGGTATGTTCCTTACTCGGAGTCCATTGGGGTTAACCCCCGCTCTCAGGTACTCCAACATAAATTCCGCATGGGACTCAGTTCTTCTAGTCTTTTTTTTTTTTTTAGATTAAGCAATTTAAACCAATCATCATTTGAATTGTTCCCGATAGTGAATTATTTATCGGTAGTGGAACTACCACCAAGTAGTTTGGAAAAGTCTTCGTCCGTAAACCCGAAGGTTTTAATTTTATCCATATTAGAAAATAAGAGAATGACAATTAAACAGGGTGGAACAGATGGAACAGATGCCTGTAAATAATTAAGGTAGGAAAGAAATACCTACTCAACGTTTAAAGGTCTACAGGTTAGAATAAGACTTACCAGGAATGGCTGGAAAGATACCCCAACAACCAAAAAAGATTTGTTTAGAAATAGAGCAACAATAATTGTATATAAGAGAAAAGGTTAAAAGTGTGATAGGCTCCAGCCTCAAAGAAAAGTGAGCAACCCTCACGGCAACGTGCCGGGGAGAATCAAAGAACTACAAAAGAGGGACTCTGAGTATTTAAATGTGTGAGGAAGGAATCGGGGAGTAAAACTATAAAACACAACAGGGCTTCCTACACCTATATAATTCAGGATTAGGCAATATGTCCATATAATAAGGCAAAGCCCACAACAGACGGTATACAAAAATAGATTACTTCATTTATTAGATAATTTTTTCATTTTTTGAAAGACATGTAAATGTCTATTTTAAGTTGTGTGATAGATTAAATGTGATACATATTAAATCATAATAATGAGGAAAAAAAATGTGGAACATATCATCAACAGCACACACCATAATGACATTAATAAATAACATCAAGACATAATACAAATGCAGAACACTAAAACAGTGAAGACAAAAATCACCCCAAAAAAAAAGTCATAAAATAAAATAAAACACAAGACAAGCGCCAACGCGCGTTTCGGAGATCCTATTTAACCTATATAGGCTCCTTCCTCAGAGCGTATAAGATAGGTCTTTCAGAAGGCGGCATGTACTAGACACAACTTCATTTTCAACGTCATGTAGTGAGGGTGCTGGCATAAATTCAATATTCGCAACCGTTGGTCTGTGGGCGGAAAAACCAGGGTAAGTACTTTTACTATATATTTGGTACTGTGTGGCTGGAGCTTGGTAGAATAGAGAAAATATAAAGCTAGTAAAAAATTGACCCAAGAGTGAAAAGATTGGATGAATCACCGAATCGTGAAAGAAAGAAATACAAAAAAGAAGATAAAAAAAAATAATAAAAGAAAGTAAAAGAGATAAGAGATAAAGGGTTACCAATCACATCTGTTGAAAAGTATATTAAACAAGCACCTACTTGGAAAATTAATCTTTCAATGAAGGCACCAAGACTGAGATGACTTCTAAAGGTATATATATAGAGCTATAAAGAAAATCAAGAATTAATGATTAACGATTAAAAAGCGGATAATAGACACAGCTAAACTGTAAGGTACAGTGGGTGATACTTTACACACTGACAACCAGAGCTACTAGTATTTAGGTACGAGTCGTAGAAAGAAGAGGGCGCATGGAGTGGTAAATGTAGTCTCCCCTATGGTAATTTACTCGGTTTGCACAAAGGATAGAGAAAAAAAACAACCTCACGTCAAGCGCTAGTCCGAAAACTTGTAAACTGTTGGAGACCGCAATTTTACCAAAAAGAAAGTACGGGGATAAAACATAGTGGATTACTAATGGCGGCATAAAAATAAATAAATATAAATAAAAATAGAATAAAAATAGTAGAACGAGAATACACTGGGGTATTCCTTATAAGGAAGACGCCCAGTGTATTCTCGTTCACCGTCGGGATGCGGATGCCGCCGATTTCTTTTGAATACTGCTACTTATCGGTAAGTGGAACTTTGGCCCCAGCATTTATCTTAGTTATTTTTATTTTATTTTAGTTATAACCACTTTAGTTAGTTTCTCTATTCAATAGTTGTCACTCTGTTTTTCTAGAAATTACAGTGCCGTCTACCCCATTGAGGCTTGTGGAGTATCCATATGTAAGGACTTATTATTCGGAACTTCATGGACGCTACCTCTGATAGATCTATATCGGGCAATTTGTAAGTGAACACGGGGTTACTGGTCCATTTTTCGACCTAGATTACACTATACCCAGCATAATAATTTCTAACTTTGCACTTTCAGGCAGCTCTGGCAACGTGTTATTTTATAACCATATTCCGATAGAATCCTACTGGCTCTACTATTTTTATATAGGCGCACTCTCTGCCCTAACCTCCTGGCAAAGATACTGGTCCTACTACTATGCTACTTAAGATTGGTAAGTGGAAGTTTGGACTTTGATATAATGTTTTCATAACATCCTTGCCTGTGGGACTTACGGTTCATTAAAGTGGTTTTGATTAGATGTTCAGCGCTTTTTGCCGCCATTAGTAATCTACTATGTTTTATCCCTGTACTTTCTTTTTGGTGAAATTGGGGTCTCCAACAGTTTACAAGTTTTCGGACTAGCGCTTGACGTGAGATTGTTTTTTTTTTCTCTATCCTTTGTGCAAACCGAGTTAATTACCATAGGGGAGACTACATTTACCACTCCATGCGCCCCCTACTTTCTACGACTCGTACCTAAATACTAGTAGCTCTGGTTGTCAGTGTGTAAAGTATCACCCACTGTACCTTACAGTTTAGCTGTGTCTATTATCCGCTTTTTAATCGTTAATCATTAATTCTTGATTTTCTTTATAGTTCTATATATATACCTTTAGAAGTCATCTCAGTCTTGGTGCCTTGATTGAAAGATTAATTTTCCAAGTAGGTGCTTGTTCAATATACTTTTCAACAGAGGTGATTGGTACCCCCTTATCTCTTTTACTTTCTTTTATTATTTTCTTTTATCTTCTTTTTCGTATTTCTTTCTTTCACGATTCGGTGATTCATCCAATCTTTTAACTCTTGGGTCAGTTTTTTACTAGCTTTATATTTTCTCTATTCTACCAAGCTCCAGCCACACAGTACCAAATATATAGTAAAAGTACTTACCCTGGTTTTTCTGCCCACAGACCAACGGTTGCGAATATTGAATTTATGCCAGCACCCTCACTACATGACGTTGAAAATGAAGTTGTCTAGTACTTGCCGCCTTCTGAAAGACCTATCTTATACGCCCTGAGGAAGGAGCCTATATAGGTTATATAGGATCTCCGAAACGCGCGTTGGCGCTTGTCTTGTGTTTTATTTTATGCCTCATTGTTCTGTATATTTTTCTGTCTAAAAAAATTTTTTGGGGTGATTTTTGTCTTCACTGTTTTAGTTTTCTGCATTTGTATTATGTCTTGATGTTATTTATTAATGTCATTATGGTGTGTGCTGTTGATGATATGTTCCACATTTTTTTTCCTTCTCATTATTGTGATTTAATATGTATCACATTTAATCTATCACACAACTTAAAATGGACATTTACATGTCTTTCAAAAAATGAAAAAATTATCTAATAAATGAAGTAATCTATTTTTGTATACCGTCTGTTGTGGGCTTTGCCTTATTATATGGACATATTGCCTAATACTGAATTATATAGGTGTAGGAAGCCCTGTTGTGTTTTACAGTACTGAGATCACACTTATTAAAGCCACAGAGGAGCTTTGGTTTTCTCTTGATCAGGGTGGCAGAGCTGCACTTATCTTTCTCGAACTATCAGCTGTCTTTAATATAGTGAATCATGGGCTGCTCATAGTTTTGCTAGATAAGATTGGAGTAACAAGCACTGCATGGATGCTGCTAAATTAATTTCTCAGCGGCTGGAAACAATTGTCCAATTGGGTGAGTTGTTATCTAATGTGTTCAGTTTGCCCTGCGGGATCCCCCAGGGATCCTCGCTTAATCCAGCCTTATTTAACATCTATATTACTCCTTTGGCAGAACTGATAAGGTCTTTTGGCTTTTCTTGAACATCTTATGCGAACTACACTCAAATTACAGTTATTGTTGATTTGGAGGAGAGTGGGTCTGGGACAAATTTTAACTGAAGGCAGTCTGTTCCTGGATGTCCAGGAATTGCCTGAAATTAAATTCAGGAAAGACAGAAGTTTTAATTTTCGGTCCTCCGACATCTTTTTGGTCCACTGCATGGTGGCCATCTGAGCTAGGTCCTCTTCCTACACCGGTGAGAGCTGCCAAGAACCTTGGAGTTCTAATTAACGATAAATAGTCCTATTAAGACTAGGTTAATGCAGTCACTTCTGCCACACACTAAACTCTGAGACTGATTAAGAGGATCCTACCGTTTATTCCTGACAATCTTCAGAAAACTGTAGTTACCTCTCTGGTGTTAACTAAGATTGATTACAGCAATGCAGCATGTTCTCAATAAACTCCAGACTTTGCAGAATGTGACAGTTAGGTTACTTTTGAAAATTCCTCGGTACCATTCTGTGTGAAGTTCTATTAGGAAACGTCATTGTTTGTCTCTAAGGCAAAGGATACTCTTTAAATCTCCTTGTATTGCTTATAAAGCGCTGCATGATCAAGTCCTGATTTCTTTACAAAAAAACTTTACCTGGTATGTTCCAGCTAGTTCTCTACTATCGCCTTCTGCCAAAATTCTCCTAGTCCCTAGCTTTAAGCACGCTACTTGGGATAGCACAGGTTTTGCACTGAATTCTACGAAAGCTTGGATTACACACTTTTCATCAAAACGATGCCTAGTCTTTTGCTCTTCAGGTAGTCTCTGAAAACGTGGTTGTTTTCCACTTAATAGTGTCCTTTGCCGAGTCTCTGTCTGGTTTGTCAGCAACTGCCAAGACGCCTTTAGGCATTCAAGCGCCCAAAGGAATATATAACCTAGCATAACGTTCAAAAAGAACTTTGCGATGTCGTCACATTGCAGTTGACTGCTAATGACCTGATTCTTACCGTGGGACGTTGTCAGTTTAGATCTTGTCCTAAGCAGTTCTTTAGAAGAATATTTTGCAGCTTCTATCTGGTTGGTGTAATATACCGATTTTTCTCTAATAAGTAAGGTTTCATAATTAGCTAGGCACTGTTTATATTTGACCTTTTCTAGGCCTCTATATTCCTCTCTCCATAAACGTTTGTGACGTTTGCAGAGTTGTTTTTGTTTCCTAAGCTCTTCCGAGTACCAATGATCAATGGGGTAAAGGCCTTGAGAGTGTGCTCATTTTTCTGATGCCAGAGCAGAGGATGCATAATGAGGCCATCTGGTATACATGGAGGTAGCAATTTATAAGTCTTCTGGAAAGATTGGCTGCGAAGCAGAAATCGGATGCATGAGCTGGTCAAAATTTATTCAGTTTCAGGCTCGAGCTTTAACTGGCCTGGGAGCAATATTGGGGGCCTGTATTATTGGCGGAAGGGTTAATTCCAATATAACAACATGATGGTCAGACCAAGTCAGAGAGCCTTGATGTTTAAGTAGGGTGTGATTGGAAAGAATACCGCCCAGCGTATGACCAGCATCGTGTATGTGCCCCTGAACCAGTTATCCAAAGCCAGCAATAGCCATAATATCTATAAGACATTAAGTGTCAGGGTCTTTAGTAGATTCGAGGTGAAAGTTAAAATCACCTAGCACGGTGAAATTGTTAGCGCAGAGCTCTTCTTCCAGTAGGGAGCCCACATTAGCTATAATAATGTTTCCCGGGCCAGGAGGGCAATATAGTAGGATCCCATTAAAAGATTGATGCTTAGCTGTGTACAAAAGGAAAGTGCTTTGCAGACAAATGAGGGTGCAATGCTAAAGGAGGCTGAAGTGCATTATAGCTAAGCAACCTCCCCCTCTTTAGGGGTCTGTCTAATGTGTGGTAGGCAAATCCAGAAGGGAATGCCTCTGTCAAATCTGGTCCTAAAGCAGAATAGGTCCAGGTTTCCGTGACAAACGCTATAACAAGCTGCTTGCTTTCTAGAAACCCAGCGCACTCAACGCTATGCTTTACCAGTGACCTGGCATTTAAGAGAGCACAGCGCATTGGCTTGCTAGCCCTTTTTATGGGGTTAGCCAGGCAGTATGGCACCTGCGTTGCAGGAGCCAGGCACCTCCTAGGTTTGCACACAGCATGCTTCAAGGAAATTGGAAGCGGTTGTGACATCAGATCATACCTTGACCAATAGATCTGCGCGGACTCGCTCTAGATGTGTTTAACCCTCCATGCGAGGGGGTCTTGGCCAGTTAGTGCTTCGTAGCTCGTCGCAAGAACAGGTGGGAGGAAACAAATGGTGCAATAAAGCGGGGTCCAACAACTCCCAACTCCGCTACTGGTAAATCAAATATAACTAAAGAAAAGAGGAGAAACTTAAAACCATAAAATGAGTAAAAACTGGAAACTCCCTTTCCAGTATGGCGCCCGCGCTGTAAGAGCCGTTGTACAAAGCGTGCTACAAGGAAATTAAAAGCAGTTGTGACTTCAGATCCTACCTTGCCTTAAGACTGCTCTTTGAGAACAGCAATAAAGCTATTGGAAATTATCGTCTCATACATTTTGTTTTATTATTATTTATTGATAGTTTTGTTACATTCAAAAATGTTACAATCATCCAGGATTTGTATAGAGAGAAATAATCAAGAATTAATATTTAACGTTTTAGAACAATCTGGTGCAACCTCATATTATACCATGTTATCGAAATGCAGAAAAGCCTCATTCACGCGCAGCAGATCCGTCAAACTACAGAGCATCCATATGTAAAGCAGCATACATCAAGTTACAGTCGTGGACTACAAGGTATTCGCAGTAGCTATAGATTCCTGTTAAATATAATGTTTCCAATATAAGTGTGAGGAGAGTTGTGTTGTCATGAGAACCGGGTGGCGAATTGCATAGGGCTTCAGTACTGGAGGTGCATAGGGCGTGTCGTTTGAACTACTGTGTCTGAGTGTGATCCTCAACAGTGGCTTGTTCTCTGGCCAGAAGGAAGGCTTCCAATAGTCCCCATTTATCTATGGGTCTAGAGCTAGGTGGCAGTAATTCAGCATATGGGAGTAGCTGATCCATACAGTATATTAAGTCCTGCAGCCAATCTTTAAATTTTGGAGCCTGTCCCCTTTCCCATCTACATGCTTGGCTAGTAGGAGACATTGATACATATTTTCTATAGGCCGCGTTTACGTCTCTTGTGTCCCAACACCTATCAATGGAGTGAGTATGATATTTTGTTCAGTCATTAGCGTTAATGCCTCTTCAACCTCTCTCCAATAGACCTGAATCAGAAGACATGACCATGTGAGATGTAGATAATCAGCGCCCTCCTTGGCACATCTGTCTCTAGTCAGAGACTATAGCTGTTAATTTGGCGGGTGTGTAATAAAGCCTGTGGAAGAACTTGTAATGGATGATGCACAGCCTGCTGCTTGATGCTTGGCCCTGTTTGCTGGCAGCAATAGAGCTACTGTGTATCAGTGGGAGGCTTGGGGGGAAACTCAAGATCCCAGCTCCTACGAGCTCCCCCGCTCATGTTCGGTCTCTCTGTTTTGGCTGTGTGATAGAGTAGAGATACTAAGTGTCTACGTCCCTCTCAGTTTAACAGTGTGTGTAATGTGTCAAGGGTGGGGGGTTGCTATGGAAAGTCAGGGGCTGCGACCCTTATTCGTGCCTTAGTCTAATATATAGAAAAATATCCAAAGGTGATGGCTGCCCATTAACTGACAGGGTGTCGCGATCTATGAATAGGCTATCTCTATATAGGTCTCCCCAGTTAGTGATGCTCGTCCT
Source organism: Triturus cristatus (assembly GCF_964204655.1). Taxonomy (NCBI): domain Eukaryota; kingdom Metazoa; phylum Chordata; class Amphibia; order Caudata; family Salamandridae; genus Triturus; species Triturus cristatus. Next base: position 583,892,600 of record NC_140591.1, on the reverse strand, counting down.
GAGTAGCATGTTTCGGCACACACGTTTCTGAGTGACTGGAGATGATGCATAATAGAATAATGGGAGTAATACAGAATATAATAGAGGTTTGCTTGCCTTTTTGGCAAGTTTGTCCCATGCTACATGAGTGCATGCAACAGTAGAGTTGGTGGGGGCCACAGCACACACTCCGGGTCCTAAATAGGCTGTGGCAGGGATCTGGGTCATGTATCCTTGTTCTCTGGCTATGTGTGGCATATATAGGTTTGGCCTATGCCAGTATGTTGCATAATGTGCCTCTCCACATAGAAATTAAAGCTCCATATCAGGGACTTAAAAACCTCCCCTTTCAAAGGGCAGTGTAACGGTCTCCCATTTTATTCAAGCTTGTTTGCCCACCCAGGTCAGTTGTATCAACTGTGTTCTGAGTATAGTGAAAAAGTGTTGCCCGGTGAGTAGGGAATATTAAGAAACCAGCATAAAAACTTTGGTAGGATTATCATTTTAATAAGGGACTCGCCCCGTGAGGGATAAGAGCAGGGAAAACCAGCGGGTAATACTGTCCGTTACACTTGTCAGGATTTTGCAATAGTTTGCTCGCACGAGCTCATGTTTATCTCTCAACACCTCTATACCCAGATATCTCAATGTTGAGTCACACCATTTTAGCAAGTAGTCTGTTTGAAACTCTTGAGTAGAGTTTGTTAGTGGAAAAATATTTGATTGCTCCCAATTTATGTGTACTCCCAATAGGCCTCCAAAGTGGACAAACTCATAGAGTACTGCTTTCATGGTGATGTCATCAGCATATAATGATAACAGCAAATATCTGGTGGGATACCTGAGTGCATGTTGGCGATGGTGCTGCTGGAGCTTGGAAGCTAAGGGCTCCACTGCTAGTGCGAACAGCAAGGACGATAATGGGCACTCGTGTCGCTAGTGCTGGGGAAAGACAGTGAGCATGACCCATTTATCTACACTTTGGCTACTTTCACAGAAAACAGAAAAGAGGATGATCCATGTTAAAAACTCCATAGGGAATCCCATGCACCGAAGCACTGTCCTAAAGTAATTCCATTCTAAGGAATCAAAAGCCATGGTGGCTTCGAGGAAGATTTCAGATAGATCTGGGTCAATATCTTGCAGCACTGTGAACAGAGTGTGCAAATTATACAAGGATGAATCCCGACTAATCTGGTAGTGATGTCATGAGGGGGCTAAGGCAGTTCGCCAACACTTTGGCCAGAATTTTTGCGTTGCAATTACCAAGAGACATGGGTCAGTAGGAATCGCAAACATCTGCTCTTTTATCAGGTTTGAGTAGGGCAATAATCATGGCCTCTCTCGTAGATGGTGGTAGTTCTTGTGAGAAAGTGCCATCTTTCTTGCTTGGTATTACCCCACCTTTTGCTGAATTGCTGAATGTACTTTGACTGAGTGTGCCCTGGACTCCTGCCAATCAGGTGCCAAGGGCCTATGTTCCTTCCCTAAAACCTAAAACTCCAAATTTGCAAACCCTGGCCACATGTCAGTCCCTGGTAAATGGTACCCTAGGTACCCATGGCTTTGTGACAAGGGAAGGCCTCTAAGGGCTGCAGCACTTATTGTGCCACCCTTAGAGGCCCTGTACCCTTACACAACCACACTGCCCTTGCAGGCTGAGTGTCTGGGTACAAGACAAAACAAAGAGTCGACATGGCACACATCCCTGTGTGCCATGCCCACAAACTACACTGCCCTGGCATACCTCAGCCACCCCTCTAGCAGGGTGCCCTATGCCAGTGGTGTGGGCACAGGAGCATGAGCCCTGTGCCCCTACAGTACCCAGGTCCATTCCTGGGCACTGTAAGTGCAGTGCTGTCATTTAAGAGTATATGGTGCTGAGAGCTCATCAAACACGAACTCCACAGCACCATGATGGCAACACTGAACACTGAAGTTTGGTATCAAACTTCTCAGCACATTAAACCCGCACTGATGCCAGTGAGGGATTTAATGTACAAAGCACTACAGAGGGCATCTTAGAGATGCCCCCTGAAACATAACCTACAATCCACGTCTTCTCTGGGAGGCTGCCTAGGCTGCCACACAGCAGACATGTTGCTGGACCCCTGGGTAGAGAGCCATCCCCTCTCCTGGGCCTGCAACAATGCACATCCTGGGCGAGGTGCTAGGTCTCCTCCCCCAGGATGGGCAGGGGGAAGCTTCAAAGGCATGCCGCCTTTGTGAGCTTCTCCAGGCCACTTGCTGTACCCAGCAACTGGCCCCCACCGGTTCTGACCCCCACTCTGGTGGGAAGACTGGCTGGAAACCCCAAGTAAGGACAGGGCATGTGCCAGCCTGCCAACCCCACCCCTCAGGTGAGGGAGGCGAGGTGAAGCACATCTCCGGGCGCTCGCCATCTTGAAGATGGGAAGCCTTGCCCAATCAGGACTAGGCTACTGCCCCCCTCCCACAGAAGAGTGGCTGGAAAGTGGGTGTACCCACCCCAGTGCAGGGACCCATTGGTCCCTGCCCTTTACCTACCTGTAACGCCCCTAAATCTAGTATTTAGGGTCACCCTGAACCTTCCTTCTTTAGATTCCAGATTCCGAAAAAGCAAAGAATAGCAAGAAGAAAGAAGACCTGCCGTGCAGCTGCTAAGAAGAGGAAGACACCAACTACTTTGACCCCAGCCCTACCGGCCTGTCGACCCTCGAACCTGCTCCTGCTAAATCCCGGCCCCTCTTGTGGCCAGCAACCTCACAAACCCAGGAGGACCTGGCTACCTTGTGACTCTGAGCATCTGGTACTCCCATGAGCAGTGGCTCTGCTTAAAGCAAGTTTCTAACCCCTGGCATCAGCCCGGAACCACGAACCCTGCACACTATGCACCCGCCAAGCCTGGCCTGTGCTGGAGTGGACAAGGACCCCGAGGACGTCGTCGCCCCCCCCGGCGACTGTGACCCCAAATCCGTTACCCAAGGACTCATCGACGCTCCTGACACCTGCAGCCTCAGAACCAGGGACCCCCCAACCGCAATCAACAGAGGGTACGATTTTCCGACCTCAAAAGGCACCCCGGCGCCCTGCGGCCCCCTGTGCCCCCCTGTGCCCGACTCCTGGGTACCTACCAATCCTCCAACTACCCAACTTACCTCTCGAAGTTGTTGTGACACCTGAAAAATCTTCGTCCCCAAGCTTGCAGCCTTTGTTCGTCCTGGACCTTTCCCATTGAAATCCATTGCGCGCCCGAAGGCTCAAAAGCCCCCTGCACCCAGCCGCCCGAGTGGCCTTGGCAGTGTAACTTCTACTTCCCCATTTCCCTGAGCAAGTGACCAGGAGCCCAGCTCCCACAGCCGCGTGACCTGCTAGTCAGCAGCCACCAACCAAGGCCCCCCTGCCTCCCGTAGGATAACATTGGGCCTAACTCACTCTGCACCCGGCCGCCCCAGTGCGGCTGAGGGTGTAACAACTGTACCAACCTGACCCTGGGAGACCCCTGAGTCTGTGCCCAGAACCTTAACTCTGCCAGTCGAGTATTTACCCAAAAGCAGATAACCCAATTTTCTTCCATAGAGTAACATTGACTGGTTTCTTCAGAAATTTCTTGTAAGTGTGGAGTTTCTAAAACTTAAATAATTCACCTAAAATCAACCGAGTAACGAAAACGGAAATACTCACCTGCTATTAGGAGAGATCCCAGTGCTGGATCTTGGTGCCCAGCACTGACCCTGAAAAGTACTCACAACCGTACTTGCCACTAACCCAATTTTCTTCCATAGGAAATCATTGACTGTTTTTCTATGAAATTTCAACTTTTAAAATAGCAAAATATTGCCTAAAAATCACAACAGTAACTAAGACAAATTTACTCACTTGTTTCCAAGAACTGTCCCAGGAATGAATCTAGTATCCAGTCCTGGAGTTAGAAAAGTAATCCTGAAAGTAATCTTTTGCAAATAACTTAAAACTCACATTGAGCTCAATGTATTATTGTGTTTGAAATGGTGTTGCCTATTGCAACAACCTGTAACTATTGCCTACAAAAATCAATTGCATATTACAAAAGTATTTAATTAAAGCCTCTCATTCTGAGAAAGTATATTTTGATTCCTATTGTTGGTTCTAAAATAAAACAACCATGTATTTGTTATATAATCCATTGGCCTAGAGTTCAGTTATTGAGTGTGTGAAACCATTTGCTGACTGAGTGTGTACAACAAATGCTTTACACTGTCCTCTGATACTGCCTTACTGCTCGACCAAGCTACCTCTTCAGAGAGTAAGGTTATATCTAACTTTAACCTCTGCCAAACCTCTGGGGACTGTGGACTCTGTACACACTGTACCTATTTGGGAACAGTATATACAGAGCCACTTTCTCACAGTTCTCCATCTTGCTTAGCTTCAGAATAAACTTCTTTCAGTATCGTGGGGAGGATGCCGATAAAGGTTTTTATAAAAGTCTGCAGGCAGCCCGTCAGGACCCAGGGCTTTTCCCAACTGTAGCTGTGTGATCTTTTCTCTGATCTCATCTTCTGCTATTTCTGCTGTTAGGAATTCTTCCACCCATCCCAATGCTACATCTTCTACATAGCTATCTGCATCTACTTCCCCCACTCTTGACAAGGTGGATAGTGTATTATAAAATGAGGCAAATCTGTTCAAGATTTCCGGGTGTCTCGTACCATGGTCCACCCCATCGTTCCTGATTTCAAGAACAGTGTTGGTGAAGAGTGGCTTGTGCATCAGGGACGCTAGTGCACGTCCCGGGTGTTCTCCTTCCCCGTACGTCCTTGCCTGGTTGTACTTACTTCGGTATAAACATCTGCGCTCTGCTTTTTCTTGGAATTCAGACTGGGCAATTTTAATCTTTCTAGCCACCTCAGGGTCTTCGGGCATGACCAATTGCTTAATGTCCCCTTCTGTGTTTCATAACGTAGTTTAAGGGCTCATGCTAATCCACCACTTGTAGGTAGGCATATCCCTCACACTGTAACCTTAAAGGCCTCCCAAACTCAGTGTAGGAACTGTATCTGTTTCTAGTAAAACAAAATCACAAATTTCTTGTCCTAAGCTCTCTTTGAAAGGAGTATCCAGTAGTAATAATGGAGAGAGGCACCAGTTTATTAATCGTGCGTAATGCAGTGGGGAATTTAGTTCTAGAAGAACAGGGGAGTGATCAGAATAGGTACATGCTAAGTGGTTGATTCCTTTAATCCTGGATCCCATCCCTTGTGATGGAAGCCAATCATCCAATCTAGACCAGCTGGCATGTACCCCGGAGTAGAAGGTACCCTCCCTCGTCAGCAGATGTAGTGTGCGCCCCGCATCTAGCAGCTCACCTAATGCGATTATGTCACAAACATGCCGGGAGGCGCTTAGGAGCCATGCGTTCTGTTCAATTCAGTACTCGCTAAATTGAAGTCTGCTTCCCATAGAACATAAGTAGAACCAATGTCATTTATCTGGCCCCATAATTTTTCAAAGGAGAAAGGATAGTCAACATTCGTGCCATAGCAGTTTACAATAGTGAGCAAGTAAGATGCTAATCTGCCCCACACTAGTGTACAATTCCCCTGGGGGTCATTATTAGCTCCTTGCAGGACATACAGTGTACCATTGCGAACTAATGTTGCTGTCCTTCGTGAGTATGAGGAACATGTAGCAAATTGTCAGTAGGATGCCCACCACGCGGCAAATGTGACATGTGCGGCAACCACAAGGTTTGTTTTCTATAATAATGCGATGTGGATGTTATCCCTCTCAAGATATGCTAGTATGTGCCTATGCGGGTTTCCCAGTCCCCTGATGTTCCAGGTGATGCAGTTCTTATTGGTACAAATATCCTCGCATCGTCTCAGACTGATGTCTGCCGTCATCAAAAGAGAAGTAGAATATTAGTGAAGCATGCCAGTGCCGGCAAAATTGTGTCACTATGGCTGTTAAGCTTATCAGCAACAGTTTGGACAGATGTGCACACATTCGCAGCTGGCACAGGTAAGAGCGGTGGGGGGGGACAATCGACTGATAGGACGGAATAGTTAAAATTAAATTATTAAATAAAACCAATTGTATTGCACTCACTGCATCGCCAATACGGGAAGCGCAAGGTAAGTGGTTTTAATTTTTTTTAAAATTTCATTTGACCTGCTGTCTGTCGACTTCCCCGTCCCACCTCTATTACCTGTGCTGGCTGCACCTGTATGCACAAGAGAACAAATCAATCATTCCCCTTCCCAGCCTCCTCCCACACTGGAGGCCCAATCCCACCAGGAATATCCATCCCACCCAAATCTCCAGAATCACAGAGAAAGCATTTGCAAAGTTATGTACGTTAGATGATAGTATGTAATCAACCATCATGATAGTGCACTAGCACTAATTTCCAGTAGCAAAGATAGAAAGAAGAGTGAGAAATTTGGAAAAAGATGGTAGAACAGTAGAGAATAGTCAGGAAAGAAAAAGTGGGTTATCCACCAGTGAGTAGTGAATATCGAGCCATATATTCAGCAAGAACAGATGAGTGGCAGCCCAAGAGAGTGAAAGGTGGATAGAAAGAGAAAAAGCTATAGATAACCAAAAGTCAAAATCCGGGCTAACCTTCGGGGAAAATCACCCAGAGAGCCTTGCGGAATCCCCCTCACCCACATGAGGGTGTCCAGGATTCATCATCATGCGTTCCAGATACCCTAAATTACATTAGTGCTATAACAGCTATGTTACTGGTTTGAATCAGATAGTTTGGGATCATTCGGTCTCTTGGTGTTAGTTTCACATAAAGAGAGTGTTACACTTAGTGATTGTTAGTTTTTTCATCATTCAGAGTCAGCGGGCATGGATCACGTGTCATAACACCTGCAGGGATGTCGGAGCACACCACAGCGCAACGTGCTTGTCTTGTTCCGATACTGGAGAGGAGGATGTGGAACCATGTCGTCTCACAAAGTCTCCCACCTGCTGCGGGGTAGTGAAAATTTGGCCCTTTCCCATATGTGAGATGCAAAGTCTTGCCAGGTACCACATGGCATACGGGATGTTAGTTTCTCGCAGTGGCTGTTTAATACAGATTAAATTGCGATTGGCCTCTTCAACGGCGATGGTGAAATCACAATATATTGACACTGTGTTGCCTTCAAATTGCAAGTTGCATTTGTCTTGTGCAAGACTAAGGGCTGTGTCCCTGTCTCGGTCAATCTGGCTATGATTGGACAAGGAGCGGTGCCCGGGGAGGCCTGGTCTTCAGCACTCGATGGGCCATTATCAGCCATTTAGAAAATTCGAGTGTCGGGGCGCGTGGCCGAGGCCGACCTTCACTGCCGCGGCCAACCTTCACCGCCGCAGGCTTTGATCCTCACATGCGGCCCGCAACACTCCCTCCTCCCACACAGCAAGGGAGTCGAGTGGCACAGACATGGTTTCCTCAGCGGGAGGTGCGATGGCTCAGCTCGTCCCCTCAATGGGCTGACAACAGCACCCTCCAGCCGTGACACTGCAGCACCGGAGGCCGCCCTCCCGGCCGAGAATCAGGGGCGCACGGCCGACTCAACTCCTCTCCTACCGTGGCCACAGGCGTCCACCTTCAGCTGTGGTTCACCTCGTCCACTCCCCACACAGTCAACAAAGGCAAGGGATTCCAGCAGCAGCTTCCTCAGCGGGGCAGAGGGCTCCGTGGCACTCTAGCACCCTCTCCGCAGCTAGTCTTCCACCAGGCCTGGGCGCTGCTCAAACCACTGAGGGACTGCTGACCGGGCTCATGCACCATAAACTCCCGCCGGGTAACCCCACAGGTAAAGGGCAATGCACAATGTCTCCATGATGGAGTTACGCTGGTTTCAGGAGGGATGTGACGGGATGATACAGGATTTCCCGGGTAGGCCAGCGGGAACTCAGAGGCTCACGTCTTGTCGGCCATGTTGCTTGGCCACGCCCCTGTGCCATCAGTCTTGAGTGAATACAATAAATGCTTAACACACCCTCTAGATAAGCCTACCTGCTCACCCACTCTACAACAAAGAGAGCGGTTAGTACTTACCTAACTTAGCCTCTGATATACCCCTGGGACTCCCTGGACTCTGTGCACACTATACCTTACTTTGGTATAGTATGTACAGAGCCAGCTTTCTACAGACTGCACTTACTGAACCTGGTGGCTAGCGAAGTAGAGTGACTGTGTCTGCTGCTCGAAGAGAGCCCAGTCAATGTCAAGAGACTCCAAGGATCATGGAGCTGGCCTCCTGCTCACAACAGAGGGGCACAACAGCTGAGAAGTCTGCTGGGACGAGTTGGTTGTTCATGTTTTCAAACCGCCCCCATGCAGCATCAGGGACCAGGACCCAATTCCAAAAGTTGCACCCAAGTTTGCTGAGCCCGGACGTGTTGTCGAAGTGCAGCTGGAACCCCCGGAGGAAGAGTTATCGACCCAGGAATGATTGGCATGTGACCGCGATACTGAGCAACCAGTAGTCCAGTGGCAACTGAACTTCTGCCAACACCAAAAGGACTTCGAGGGATGTTGACCGTGTGACCAGGACCACATTCCCTCCTTCGTGGACCTGGGCGTAATTTCAGCAGGACCCCTGTCGACTGCATCGCATCCACAGAATCCTTTGAGCATCTTCAGCATCCTTCATCCCTTGCATCAGGACCACTTCCGTAGGGAGCCCTGAAAAGGAAAAGGTGCCTGGAACTGACTGAGGACTGCTTCACCTACTGCGGTAACTGTCTCTGAGGACCTTGCTGGTCCCGACTGGCTTCCTACTATAGTTGGACTCACCTAAAGTGACTCTAAATGATTGCATTCCAACCAGCTAAACATTTTGGTAAAAAAGTTTCTAAGTGTTATATTTGTTGAATTTGCCAGTGCTTGCTCACGGTTGATTGAAATAACCTGATATACTATACCTTGTAGATTATATATCTTCAGAACCCTCCAGTGTAACTTTTTCGTTGTGGTGTCTAAAAATGCATAAAAATACAGTCTACTTTTGTAAATTGGTGTCGAATTTCTTTGGTGTCTTGTCGATTTCTTCAGTTCTTTTGGTGCTGTTTAAATGATTTACACTTGTTCCTCTGTGTAAGCCTTGTTGCTCAAGATCCACAACCACCCAGGTTTGAGTTCAAGGTTTGACAAATTAAACCTAAGCGTCCTAAAGGGGTTTGTAAGTATATATCACGGTCAGGGTGCACAACGACACCATATAATACACCCCATCTTCTCACAATAGCCATGAGAGCACATTCCCTAGTCCCCATGGATGGTGAAAGCCTCCTATATGGTTTGCACGTTTGAACTGTCAGAATTACAGCCAGTAGTTCTTCTACGTCTTTGTAGGTACATAAGGTCTTCGGTGGGGGGGGTGGCGGTGGGGCGAAAGGGATAAGGGCTTGACCAGGCAGTCGTATCCCACCTCCAGACTAAGACAGACCTCCTGCATTCACTGGGGTTCATTATCAACCCACACCTGATTTTGCTTTCATTGAAGCTGTTCTGGACACGTTGCAGCTTCAGGCCTATCCTCTTGAACAAAAGTCCAAGATATTCAGGCTATGATACCGATGTTTCAGCCTCTATCTTGGATTTCGGTAAGAATGACTCTGAGGGTGTTGGGCCTCTTTGTTAGCTTTGTAACCAAGGCCTGAACCCTGCAATTCCCTCTACTTTAGGTAATTGCCCATGATTACACGGGGAACCTAGCTGTGGCATTACATTTGTGGGGTAGCGAGTGATGTCACTTTAGGGCTATCAGGTGAACTGGGATTCCCAGGAACTACCTCTTCTCACACTCCCTTATACTACCATTTTGCCTGGCATGGTGGCTTGAATATTCAGGGATTTCCAGAGTCCAAAAATTGGAATGTGTTATTGGTAGCTAACCGTTCCCACTGACATCCTTCTATCCTGCCAAGCTATGTACAAAATAAATTGATAATGCTGTTAGTCCTTAATTAACAGGGGTGCAAGGGCTGGTGACCGAGACAAGGATACCAAGCAAGACACATGGAGCCAGTTTTCTCTTATAAGCAGTCTGTGATTCCTCCATGAGTGTAAATGTCATTTAGTCAATGTAGCAAAAATCCTTGCACAACTCTGTGTGAAAATGGGGTAGAAGTATATGCAGATATCTGTGAATATTATTACTAATGTACACTAACCTACATTGTGAAAAGTCTACTGGTTGTAATTTACATGTTATATTAAATGGTAGGCCCTGTGCATGCTTCTGTTCAAAAGATTCTAGTTCTATTGAATTGATGGTGTTTTTTTCTTCTAGAGGATTGACATGGTTCCGGACCTGTTAAGTTCCAATTTATGCTCTTTGAGGTCTGATGTTGACAGGTTAGCAGTTCCTTTTTTTCCAGATAGTTTCTCAATATTTGAACCAGTGTAACTGGATTGATTATCTTTTCAATACTGTTGTATTTACAATAATGAATGATCTTCTAATACTTCCCTGCAGGCTGGCCTTTTCATGTATTTGGGAGATGAACCACAATGCTGAAATTTTAAAAACTACTTTCACCAAAAGTGTCATCAATTCCAAGGTCAGTGGTCATCTTTTGTAATTTCTAAACATCCTCTCGAGAAAGATAAAATGTTTGTGAACCTGGGTGTCCCAACTAAGATAGTTGGCTAAGGATGTTCAACAACTGAGCAGCCCGAAAAAGGCTGAGAATCTTGCACATTACAAAGCAGTGTTCTGAAGATGATGGTTGTACAGAGCTCAGAAAAGGACTGGATGGGAAGCAGTCCTAGCGAGAGAGAGACCATGTTTTGACTGAGGACAGCCGAGGAGAGGTACAGTAGGGCAAAGTAAGAGGTGAGGGAGCCTGAGTAGGAGGGGGTTTGATAGTTTCTTTGTCGTTAATTTTTGTTTTGTGATCTAATTGTAGAGGTGTCTATATAACTTAATAACGTTGGGAATCTTTAAAATCAAAAATATTTAGTGACATCTTTATTCCAAGTATCTAACTGAGGCCCTCTTACTTACTTCCATTTCATCGCTATTCTACGTTTAGCGAGACTCAGAGCAAGGTCTATCAGTCGGTTCCCAACCTTACGTTTACGTGGCATAGGGAAGAGGCACATCAAGCACACCTGTACAATGAATGGCAACACCCTACCCAGCACACTTTCGTCCTTTGTCCAAAACAGCCCCCCCGAATAGCCGTATAGTGTGACAACCCCATACCATGTGTCCGAAGTCCGCATCAGGGTGATTACATCTGGGACAATGCAGAACCTCCCCTCCATATGTCACATTGAGAGGGTGTGACGTTAAGTAAGACGTGTATGTAGTTAAACCGGATATATTTTAAGTGTGTGTTCCAAGAGATCTTTTTGGGGGACAGCAAAGTCTTACGGCACTCTACATCCGTGAGTTCTTTTCCGATAAGTCGTTCCCATTTCTCCCGAAGCCCACTCAGGGGGTCCAGGGACGCTGCTATTAGCTTAGCATAAAACCACTTTACTAGATGCCTTGCTGTGCCTAGGGTAAATAGGGAATGTAACACCGGGTGCATCTCTGGTTCCTCCTGTTGTCCCAAAGCTGCGTTAAAGTACTAGACAAGGCCTCATATTGCAGGAACTGACCTGGGGGAAGCCCACAATAGTCCACCAGATCCTGAAACGGGACCAATGCCTTATCCGAGTAACAGTCCCCCACATTTTTCAGCCCAGCGGCCAACCAATGTTCCAATTGTTAGCTTGTGAATACAGATTGGGGATCACCATGCGGCAGTCCCACTAATGGTAGCACAGGCTTGTATTTGGCAGAGCAAGGAATCTTATTCTGACACCTTTTCCAAGCCTGTAAGGCGGCGCGTTGTTATAATGAGCAGTATAGCGTATTCGTTGTCGGCATGAGCATCGTCAATAAATTGGGGCGGGAGTCTGTGTCAGATAACCATGTGCCCTCCTCATTTACTCCCTCCACCCACTGTGAGAACCACAGTAGTTGGGCCGCAAGCATATAGTACTCAAAGTTCGGGATTCCCAGTCCCCTGTCCGCCATAGGACGCTGTAGTGTCTTCAGGGACGCTCTCGGGTGTCCGTCACTCCACACCAGACCCCGCAGAAGAGTATTCAGAGGGCGAAACTCTGCATCAGGGCCAGGAGGTTAAAAAAGAAATACAATATGCGGGGATACATGACCATCTTGGACCGGGAACTCCTGGCCATTATGGGTAACTGCAAGGTACGCCAAAAATATACACAGGAGCCGAGTGAGCGCAACGCTCTATTCAAGTTCCATTCCTGCAGGTCCTCTAGGAAGTGGAAAATGTGTATGCCCAAGCATTTGAACGCATCTTGAGCCCAAAGTATATCCATAGTCAAGGCCTCGGGTCTACGCAGAGGGCGGCCCTACACAGGAATACAGCGCAAATCTATCTAACATTTGCAGAGCAGTGGAGGTGCCAATAACCGCCTCCTCAAATAAATTAACAAGTCATCGGCTGACAAAGAGATGTCATGCTGACGTCCTCCGATTATTAGTCCTATCCCATCCCAGCCCTGTCAGACCCTCTCCGCAAAAAGTTCTATAGCCAGGGCAAACAACAAAGGAGAAAGAGGACACCCTTGGCGTGTCCCTCGTGAATTCCGATATTGCCTAGAAATTGATCGGCCTGTTTTAACCCGGGCTGTGGGGAAGGCATACAAGAGCTGCACCCAACGCACCCGGTCCCATACGTAGCATCACCTCGAACAGGTACTCCCAGCTAACCGTATCAAAAGCCTTTTCCAAGTCGACTGATAAAACTGCAGCCTGTTGCTTGGTAGAAGCTTCAGAATGATAAAGGATAGAGTACAGTCTGCGGAGGCTGTAGGAAGTACTGCGCGATGTGATAAATACATTTTGGCCAGGATGTGTGGTAGGAGCCTACCTGCCAGTACCTTGCTTAAAAAGTTAAAATCCAAATCAAGCATGGACAGAGGTCTATAGCCCGTCACCTCAGCTATTGGCGTCTTGGTCTTTGGGAGTGGTATCACCACGCTGTCTGAGTAGAACTGGGCAGTTCCACGCACTCATATGCCTCTGTGTACAACTTAACAAGGTGTGGCGCAAAGGTGTCTGCATATCTTTGGTAGAATTCTGCCGGTAGGCCATCAGGCCATGGCGTTTTACCAGGTGCCAGCGCCATTATGGCCGCCTTAATTTCTTGCGGGTTTATCGGATCCCCCAGCTCCTCCCGCACCGAGTCCACAGCGCAGAGCGGCAACGGGCCCTAGAAGCCCCTGATGTCGGGCAGGTGTACCACTGCCGGAGCAGCATACAGGCGTTCATAATAAGAGCAAAAAGAGTTGTTAATTACAACCAGGTCGTGTTTGACATCTCCTGTACTAGCCCTAAGCTGCGTAATTGGTGCTCCTCCCATTTCTGGTTTAATTAATCTGGCTAACAGGCGGACAGCTTTGCCTTCATCCTTTTGCACCCTATCCAAATACTCTTTGTAGCTATAACACCTTAGACGGCTAAGCACTTCATCGTATCTACCACGCGTTTCCACTAGGGCTAAGCGGGCAGCTTCCGCTATCCCCTGAACATTGTCCAACTAATGTATTTTCTCTTCTAAGTCTAAAATTTCCCCACACAAATCTGTGTGCCCCGATCATTTGCCCCATGCAGTGGCCCCGGACAACCACTTTAAACGCCTATGATCGGACAATGTACGACCCATGTATTTGGTGTCCCCAGAAATTCTGCCAACCTTAGTGTGGTCTCTGACTGGCTTTAGGCAGCCTGCCACACACAGGCATGGTACTGGACCCCAGGGCAGTGATCTCCTGCTCTCTGGGACTAGAAACAATGCACATCCTAGACAGAGGTGTCATACCTCTTCCCCAGGATGGGCCAGTGCTCGAAGAGGGAACCGTCTAAGGCCTGCTGCCTTTGTAATGTGACCCTCTACCTCTGCTGCTAGCAGCAGATCGCAGCTCCCTGTTTACACCCCCACTTTGGGTGGGAACACCGGCAGCTAAGCTCAGGAAGAATAGGAGGTGTGCACCTCTGCCAACACCACCCCTAAGGTGGAGGAGGCAAGGTGAAGCACATCTTTCAGTCCCTGGCATCCTGAAGATGGGGGGGGGGGTCTCCTCCAATCAGGATTAGGCCTATGCCTCCCTTCCACAGGATGGTGTCACAATAGAGGGTGTACTCACCCCAGGTAAGGTGCCCATTGGCCCTACCTGCTACTCTCCTAAATCTAATATTTAGGTGGCTTCCTCAGACCTGGGAAATAGATCTGCAATGACCTAAGAGGAAAGAAGACGACTCTGCAGAGAAGACTAAAGACGATGACTGCCTTGGCCCTGTCCCTACCGGCCTGTCTCCAGTTAATACGAACCTGCAACCTATCTTGCAGCCAGCAACCTCTGAAACCCTGGGAGAACTGCTGCCTTTGAAAAAAAAACTCCAATCTTTCGTGGACAGCGGACCTGTCCAGAAGAAATCTACTCCATGGACTCCGGATCCAGGCGGATCTGCGTCTCCTGCCCACTCTAACCCTGACACCCACAGCCTGAGTCTGAGTGGCTCACCTGTCCAGTGAAGTCTACTCAGTGATCCTGAACTCATGTCCAGCGTTAGCTGACCGCTCCTGACCTCCACGATGGTGCCTGCATTGTGAATCCAGAGGCTCTCCGCTACCGGCTCCGGTAAAAAGTCTTTGACGTCAAAAGGCACCCCTTCACCCAAAGCCCCTGGGCCTTGGTGAGCTGAACTGACGGTGCCCCTATGACCCCTCCTACATCCCTACTTACCTCTGCCGTCGTTGGTCTTACTCCTGCATCCTCCGGTGCCTCGCTTGCAGCCTCCTCGCTGAAAGAAGAATCCCTATTGAAAAGCATGGGCGCTCAACGTCGAAATTGCACCCTGCACCTGGCCGTCCCTGTGCCGATGGTGGTGTATATTTGGTGCTGATTTGTGCTCCCCCGTGCTTGACCTAACCCCCACAGCTTGGCCCCTGCAACCGATCTACTTACCTGCAAGCAGTGTAACTTCAGGCACCCCCTGTCTCCATTGGAAAGCATTGGGCCAAACTCCGGTTTTGGCCTCTGCACCCGGCCGCCCCTGTGCCGGTGGTCGTGCGGTTTTCATACTCACCTGACCCTTGCTGACTTTTAGCTTCGAAGACTGGAACTGTAAGTTCAGTACTTACCTGTTAAACCGCAATATTGTTTTCCCCATAGGTTAACATGGGACTGTGTTGAAAAGTTTCCAAGTGTCGATTTTTCAAAGTGAAAATTATTTTTAATTAACAACGTACTTGCCTTATTATGAGGGAACTTTGTCTTAAAATAAAATACATACAAAGTATAATTTTCTAAAATGGGTTTTGATCTTCTTGAGTTGTGGGTCCAATTTTGATCACTGTTGTGCAAAAAATGTCTTACACTCCTCTGTGTTAGGCCTAAGGCTGCTCGCTCACACTACCACTAATAGAGCACTCTTATATTGAGGCCTGTACACTTTTGGGGGACCCCTGGACTCTGTGCACGGTATTACCACCTAGTGGCAATATCCTATGCAGATCTAGCTTCCTACAGAGCGCCTTCAACAATTAAAGAAGTACATTGAGACTGCAAAAGGAGCACTAGAATTCAGGGGTTCCTTTAGGTTGGAAGGAACCGTATCCCAAAGACCCACAGGCACATCACCCTTCACATAGGGCCAACAGCAGCCACAGAGCAGCTCACACCATGCCACGCGACAAATCACATACCAGATGTGGCAACATCTTGCGAGGCAGCCCTTTCGTGCACGAGAAAGGGTAAGAGCCCAAGTGCCCAGAGGGTTAGAACAGGCAAATGTCTTGCAGAACAGGACATACAACCACAAAACACCAGTGGGAGGCAAAATAGGGAATTATCCACAGGAGTGGGAAAAAATCACCTCAGACAATTTTGAACATATGTCAAGGATACTACATAGAACTAATCAAAGAACTACCACACTACCCCCACCCCCCCCCCCCCAAAAAAAAGGGTTTGAGGTCAAGAGATTTTACAGCTTCGGAAAGAACTTCTACAAACTAAGGCCATTGAAAGGGTACCAACAAAGGAAACTCCTATCCTTATTGCCTAGTCCTGAAACAAGATCTAACCCTGAGACCAACCCTAGACCTCGGATTCCTAAGCAAATTCATTTGTACACAACACTTCAAAATGACAGCACTCCAATGAGTAATACCACTCCTAAGAAAAGGGGATTATATGCCCACCTTAGATCGAAAGGACGATTATCTATACATACCTATGAACCAAAAACACAAAATATACTTACGATTTTTATTGGACAAAGTGCATTACCAATTCAGAGTGCTACCATTCATCCTAAATCAGGCCCAAGAGTCTTCACAAAGTGCCTTATAGCAGTATCAGCACACCCAAGAAGACAAGGTATCCATGTTTATCCATACTTCGATGATTGGCTTTAAAAGGCACAATCAAAAGAAAAATGCCACAGGGATATTTAAACAGTGATGACCACACTGCAATGCCTGGGTTTCACAATTAACCACAAGAAGTCATCACCGCAACTGGAACAGGAAAAGGTGTTCTTGGGAGGCTACCCTAGACTCAAGGACAGCACAAGCATACCCAGTCCTTAGGAGAGCAAAAGCAATAACCGAGCAGACTTACCTACCAGAGGGGTCGTCTCAGACAGTAAGAACTGTCATGAAACTGATGGGCATGATGGTATCATGCATACCACTCATAACGCATGCGAGATTGCGAATGCGTCTCATCCAGAAATGGATCTACAACAAATGGTCACAAGCCACCGGGAGTTGGGGGGGGGGAGGGGGGGGGATCTAGTGGTTGCATCAGCAAAAGTACAAAAGGAGATACAATGGTGGAAACAGAAAACGTAACCTTAGGGAGCCCATTCAAGACACCAACACCAACTCTGACCATTACAAAGGATGCATCCCACAAGGGTTGGGGAGCACACATAGGCAACCTGAAAGTACGGGACAGTGGAACAGCACAGATGCACTGAAACACATTAATTACCCAGAGATGGAGACAGTTTTCCTAGCCCTGAGGGCTTTCCAATCACACATAACCGGCCACACCGTACTGGTCCAAATGGACAACACAACAACCATGTTTTATCTCGACAAACCGGGATGTACGAAATAGTTCACCCTGAGCAAATTAGCCCAATAAATATAGAAATGGGCGATACCAAGGAAGATAACACAGCAAACAGTCCACCAACCAGGAAAACAAAACTAAGCGGTGAAGAGACTAAGCAGACAGTGTAGGAAGCTGGCTCTGTATATACTATACCAAAGAAAGGTATAGTGTGCACAGAGTCCAGTGGATCCCCAAAGGTAGGCAGAGGCTAAAGTAGATAATACCGAACACTCTATTTGTGGTAGTGTGGGCGAGCAGTAAGGCTTTATCAGAGGGTAGTGTTAAGCATTTATTGTACACACTCAGGCAAGAAATGATGTCACACAGCCAGAGACTGAACTCTGACCAATTTGTTTTGTATAAAAATATTATTTAGTTATATTTTATTTCTAGAACCAAGCCAGGCATGGTCCGGATAAGTGTAATAGTACTTTGCAAGAATAATGCAGTTAAATACAGTTTGAATGTAGTTGAATGCAATTGGATTGGTTACAGGTAAGTCACTTGTTCATAAAACAGTTGAAATTGCTTTTCAGTTACTATTGAGATTACTTTGTAAGTTGCTTTTCAGATGACTTTTTGCGTTACTTTTTCTACTCAGTGTGATATGCCTAGATATCAAACTGGGACATTTCCTAGATAAAAGGTCAATTAATCAGCTTTGGTAAATATACAGTTTATGTTTCATACAATTTTCCAACTCCACACTTAAAACATTTTTTTCACAGAAAAGCAGTCCATGCAATCCTATGGGAAGAAATAAAGTTATTGGTTGAATGGTAAGTACTTAGTTTTGGGAGTTGGTTTTCTGATGTTAGAACAAGGGTTCCCCCAGGGTCAAGGATGCACTCTCAAGGCACCCTCAGGGGCCTACGGTTGGTGGCTGCTCACAAGTAGGCCACTTGGATGTGGGGGCAAAGATCCTAGGGTTTAGCTCAGCGCAAAGGGGGATCCGAGTTGGTACACAAGGTGCACCCACAGTGGCACAGGGGCAGCCGGGTGCAGTGTGCTGGTTTGGGGTCGGGAGCCCTGTTGTTTTCAGTGGGAGTTGCCGGTTTCGGATTTTGGCTGCAGGCTCTGTCCAGGAAGTCTTCTGGGAGGAAACTGCTGGGCAGGTAAGTTGGAGGGTTCGGGACAGGAGGTGCACCTCAGGTCCTCTTCTCCAGGGCGCATGGCGACTGGATACATGTCTTTTGAGGTCGGATTTCACCTTACTAGGCCACTTGCGGTTTGGGGGGGTGGGGGGGGGTCTCAGTGCAGAGGCTGCAGGTGATGTGCAGTCCTGGAGGGGTCAACCCACGGTGGACTCGGACTCTGTAGTGCTTTGGGACCGGTTGGCCACTCGGGCCGTAGGCGTCGAGTTACAGTGGTGGTTCCAGGCGTCGGGTTTCTTTGTCCTCAATTGGCTCGGAGTCTTTCTTTGGTGTTTCTTTTGAACAGAGCTGCTGTTCACAGTAGATCCGGTCTTTGTTGAAGGCAGTCAGTGCTCCCAGGGGTTCTGGAGGTTGCTGGCTTGAGGACTAGGCGAGTTTTGGCGCTGGATCTCTGGAAACTGCAGACAGGCTGGTAGGGCTCTGTAGTCTTCTCTGCAGGGCATTTTCTTTAGTCCTCCTTCGTAGGTTACAGGAATCTGTTTTCTTGGTTCAGGTATGCCTCCTAAAAAACCGGTATTTGGTGGGCGAGTTTAGGGGTCTCAATGGGCTACTGACCTTAGTGTGACTACAACCTTGGTGTGCTCACCCCACGTGGGGGAGTGGGCACAATCCCGAACACTGATTGGAGAGTGCCTGCCATCTGCAAGATGGCGGGCATTGAAGAGTGGGCTTCACCTAGCCTCCTCCACCTGAGGAGTGGGGTTGGCAGAGGTGGGCTGGGCTGTTCTAATTTTTCCCACCTGTCTTCTCGCCGAAAAGGAGCGAAACAGTAAGGGTGCTGCTCCTGATAGCAGGAGAGGATGGGTGTCAAGTTACAAAGGCGGCATGGCCTTTGAAGCTCCCCTGCCACAGATAGCTCTTCCTGACCTGGGGGAGGTGTGACCACCTCTTCCCACGAAGTGTTTTTCGTCTGGGCTGCTGGTTGTGATGGCTCCCAGCCCAGGGGTCCAGAAACGTGTCTCTTGGTGATAGGCTGGTGTTTACCAGTCAGGGAATCCACCAGAGGCTGATCGTTTTTCAGGGGGCATCTCTGAGAGTGCATTGTATAATAAATCCCACACTGGCATCAGTGTGGGTGTTGAATTCTGAGACGCTTTGCTACCAAACTTCACAGAATTCACTAAAGCCATTATGGTGTTGTGGCGTTCGTAATGACGAACTCCCAGACCATATACTCTTTATGGCTTTACTGCACTTACAATGTCTAAGAATGGACTTAGACACTGTAGGGGTACAGTGCTCATGCAACTGTACCCTCACCAGTAGTATAGTACACCCAGCTAGAGGGGTGTCTTACATATACCATAGGCAGTGGGTTGCAGGCATGGCACACCGGAATGTGTGCCATGTCGACTCTTCACTTTTCTATGCACCAAAACACGCAGCCTGCAATGGGTGGAGGGGGGAGAGGGGGGAGGGGGGAGAGGGGGGAGGGGGGGGAGGGGGGAGGGGGGAGGGGGGAGGGCGGGTGTGTGTGTGTGTGTGTGTGTGTGTGTGTGTGTGTGTGTGTGTGTGTGTGTGTGTGTGTGTGTGTGTGTGTGTGTGTGTGTGTGTGTGTGTGTGTGTGTGTGTGTGTGTGTGTGTGTGTGTGTGTGTGTGTGTGTGTGTGTGTGTGTGTGTGTGTGTGTGTGTGTGTGTGTGTGTGTGTGTGTGTTAGTGTGTGTGTGTGTGTGTGTGTGTGTGTTAGTGTGTGTGTTAGTGTGTGTGTTAGTTAGTTAGTTAGTTAGTTAGTTAGTTAGTTAGTTAGTTAGTTAGTTAGTTGACCTCTAAGGGTGGCACAGTATGTGCTGCAGCCCTTAGAGGCCTTTTACAAGGGACTTACATGTAGACAGATAGGTGCCAATTGGGGATACAAAGGTACTGTTTTGGGAAAGAACACAGGCCCTGGGAACCTGATTGGCAGGGACCCAGGGCACACCAGGGCAAAGTGCATCAGAAATCTGGCAAAAAATGGGGGGGAGGGTTACTGCAACAGAAACCCAGCTTCCCTACAGACAGGATATCAGTTCCCACGGTTGGTAACTAAAACAAAAGACTCTGGAAAAAAATGTCAAGGGAGGGGGCGCAAAAATAGATCTGTTCGCAATAGCAAAAAAATGTGAAATGCCAACACTTCTCCAAGTTTCCACACCACCAGTCAGAAGGGTTTGCCCGGTCAGTAAACTGGTCCGGGAGATATACAAACTCTTTTCTTCTGATTCCCCTGATACCAAAGGTGCTGGAGAAAGCCAGACAAACAGAGATGAGACTTATCCTCATAGCCCCACAATGGGCCAGACAGACCTGGTACTCAGACCTACTAGAAATGTCCAGGGGACAAATGATCACGACCAGAGCTACAATTCGTGCATCTACAACTGCTGCCCAGGACAATGGAAATCTTTATAGAGGCAAGGAAAACAAGCAAGCACAAGGAAATGTTATGCTGCAAAAAGGAGCAGATACATTCACTGGTGCACAGATAACAGAAAGATGGAGACAAGGACCAAACAGGAAACTGTTTTGAGATACCTCACTCACCTGTTAGATACTGGGCTAACCTATGCATCATTAAAGGTACACCTAGCAGCAATAGTATCCTACACCAGGGGCACTTCACGTAACAGCTTCTAAACATCCCCAGTGGTGAAGAGGTTCTTTGAGGGTTCTAAAGAGGTTGCACCACCAATATCAGTTCCAGCACCATTGTGGAACTTAAACACCGTCCTAACGCAGTTAGTGGCTGACCCGTCTGAACCTATGCTCAAAACGGACCTCAAATCACTCAAACTCAAGACATTTCTGATTGCAGAGTGAGCAAGCTTGAAACGCTAACAATACAGGAACCATACCTACAAATACAAAGGACAAAGTGGTTCTTAGAACCACCCACAGTTTCTGCCCAAAGTGCTGGCCCGGTTTCATGTCAAACAAAGCATACAGTTACCAACTTTCTTCAAAGAGCCTAAGACGCAGATTGGAAGAGCCCTACACACGGATGTAAGGAGGGCTTCAATGTACTATCTTCAAGAAACAAAACTGATTTGTAAAGGCAGCCAGTTTGTCTCCTTCGCCAAGACAACCAAGGATTCCCCAATAATTAAAGGAACAATCTCAAGCTGGATAGTGGAAACAATACAAACTTGCTATTTCAGGGCAGAGATGACACTGCCCACATGTCCCAGAGCCCACTCAACTAGAAAAAAGAGAGCAACACTGGTGTTCTTAGCAAACGTACCCATTGACTCCGTGTGTGCAGCAGCAGCATGGGAATCACCTTACACCTTTGCGAAACATTATTGTGTGGACATCCAGATGAACAAGAAAGCACAGGTAGGAGAGAAAGCACTAAAACACATGTTTGCTAACACTTCCTCATTTCATCCCAACCAACCTAAGGGAAGGGATACCGCTATATAATCTAATGCAGAGCATGGGATGTTAATCCAGAAAAGGACTCATGTTGCAAAACTAAATGGTTACTTACCAGTAGGAGTAGTTTTGCAGCTTGAAGAGTTTTCTGGATTCACATGCGACCCACCCACCTCCCTAGAAATGGGATATGATGCAACCAGGTGGGAAAGAGCAAAAAAGAGGAAGTACACCAGAAAAGAAAAAAGAATCCGAAGATGGTAACTACGTACAGGAAGTTCTTGGACGCTGTCTGACATCACACAGGGGATGGACATACCACCTAATGGCGGTGGGTCAACGCCAAGAGTAAAAAAAGGACAATTCCAGACCCAACTACTAGATGGCGAAATAACGCACTGCATGTGAAGACAGAAAACTCTTCAAACTGCAAAACTTCTCCTACTAGTAAGTAACCATTTTGTGTATATTTTTGAGTTCAGATCATTGAAATTGCATGGGCTTGGGTCCATGGCTATCAGTAGTCATTCCGTGAGGGGCCACAGAAGTAAAAAGAGTAAGAAGGGGGCGTGGCCAAAGACGTCAAGATGGCGGTCGCACTTTGAAAGTGCTCTGGACCCCCTCCGTCATCCGCCTTTTTCTACGGTTGCTTCTGCCTCCTACCATCTGGGTCCCGTGCTGCTGGTGCTCCTGTGCATCCCCTGCGCTGCTCCGGAAGGTTTTTGGGCCCACGATCGGAGCTGCAGCGGGCGTCAGTTTACCCGGCTGGCTGCCGCGGAGCAAGATGGCGGCCCCACTGAGGTCCCACTTTGCTGAAACGGTCGACTCCTCCACCCCCTTGGCGGGGGCTCTCCTGGTAGTGTGGAAGGCGGGGAGTCCTGGCTGCTCCGTCGGAATGTCTTCGAGCAGCGCTGTGGAGGAGCTTCAGGGTCAGGCGGTTCCCACGCGCGGGAACACGCAACCTCTCGACTGCGGTGAGTGCGGGCCCCAGGGAGCGGAAGATCGGCAGCAGGTATCGGGCAGCGAAGTGAAGGGAGGCTGTTCGCGCCTATGTACACAAGCCTCTTCACAGCGGCTCCCTCCCTCGCAGTGGTGCTGAGCAGTGGGGGAGGTGTGGCAGTCCTGGTCAGCCCCAGCTATTTCCCCCCCCCCCTCCCCTTGGACTGAACCGGCGGTGCGGAGTGGGGGACCGGTTGAAGGATGCTGCTCTGATGGCTTGATTCGCCATCCTGCTGGTTGCCCTAAGGAGCCCAGGGTATTTCACTTGGGGCGGCCAGGGGGGGCGCAGCGCGGCCTGAGCTGTTGGCCCCCTGGCAGGTTATTCGGCACCCACCTCCAGCCTGATGTGTGTGGGCCCAGGAGGCCTGGTGAGGTGCTGACTTCGGCTACCAGGGCGGGTAGCGGAGGGTGGGTCCAGAGTCGGGCCGGCGGTTCGGCTGGGGGTGTTGATGGTGGTGGAGGCTAGTGCTAGTGCGGGGGTCCGCCGGCCGCGCCGAGGGTGTCTCTGGTGAGTGGTGTGGGGGTTGGAGATCGGCCACTACATCGGGTGGCAGGGCGGCCGGGCGGATTAATGCCCTGGCTCCCCCCCCTCCCCTCCGCTACCACCCTCCATTCCCGCGCCTCCTCTGGTTCTGGACCTGTTCCCTCCACCCGCCGTTAGGGCCGAGCATTGGTCTGCCTCTCCAGCGGAGCCATTGGGGGGGGGCCGAGGTGGGATTCGGCCACCATGTCGGGTGGCGGCGAGACGCCTCCTGCCCCCCTCGTCGGAGTGGCGTCCCCCGCGTCCTTCTAAACCGATCTCCAGGATGCGAGACGCGTCCTTGACCCATCTGGCGGGAGTGTGAAGGCTTATTACTGATCAGACTCCGGGCCTCGGCCCCACAGGGACTGCCTGTTCGTCGTGGCCCTCCACTTTGCCCCCGAGGGTAAGGTGGCGGCTACTAGATGGAGGAGACCAGTTTGAAAGCGCTGTAGTAGTGGTCGCCAAAAGGAGTGCCCGTTCCCCGCTGGGTCATCGTGTGGGGCCTATCACCTGGAGCGACCCATTGGACTGCGACCGCCTTTCTTGGGCTAGGTGCGGACTTTGGTCGCCTGGACCTGAGTACCGACGGTCTGGGTGCTGCGGGTCCCCTCCCTCCTCCTCCATGGACCAGCTCGTCCGTCCTGTGTCGATAGGGGCCAGTTGTGTTGGCCATGGGCAAAAGCCGTACCCAGCAGGCTTCGGCCCCCCAGACCCAGACAACGATGGACCAATTTACTACATCGGACAGGGACCAGGGCAGCGGTGCGCCCAATGGGTCGGGTGCCCCTGGGGGTGACCTCACCACCATCCTGCAAGCGATAGGCGCATCGCATGCATCCGTCGAGAATAAGATCGGAGAAGTACGCGACGGCACGAGTCACAGAGGCGGAGGCCCGTATCTCGTCAGCGGAGGACGACATCGGCCAACTCAAAACCCAGGTGGCGCGCCTTCAGACTCAGACCTCGGAGCTCCACCGCAGGGCCGAGGGTGCCGAAAACAGGTCGCGACGTAACAACCTGCGCCTGGTAGGGTTTCCTGAAGGAGTGGAGCAGGGTCGTGTTGACACTTTTGTGGAATCCTGGGTGCGCTCCTGGATGCCTAAGGACTCCCTCTCGCCATGGTTCGCTGTCGAGCGAGCCCACCGCTCCTTAGCTCCTCAACCTCCGCCCGGAGCGCCTGCCCGCCCTATAATTCTGAGGGTCCTTAACTTTAGAGACAGAGACGCTATCCTGGGCGCGGCCAGGGCAAAGGGCCCACTACACTTTATGAACGCCAGAATCATGGTCTTCCCAGACTACACCAGGGAAGTACAAGCTCAGAGGCGAACTTATGACGAGGTAAAACAGAAGCTCCTGCAATTGGGTCTCCGGTACGGCCTTCTCTTCCCGGCCCGGCTCAATGTTCTCTTCCAAAATCAAACTATCTTCTTTGATACCCCACAGGTGGCCTGGAGCTGGCTCACAGAGGAGCGGCCCCGGGCGGCTTGGTCGCCCTCCCCTTCAACACGCCGGGTTCCTTCACAGGCGCTCCTGACTGCGCCTCAGCACCGGAGGCGCCGAACCAGGTCCCGTAAGAAGAATGCCCATCATGGGGGGGTGTCCCCATCACCAGGGGTATCATCCGGGCGCCCCCCCCCCCTCTCAAGCTTCGATCCAGGGCTCCGGTTCCGCAGACCCGCCTGCCCGGCGGGTGGACTTGAGTGGTAGCCCAGGCCGCCCGAAGACCCCATGCCAAGCCGTGTCCGACTCTGACCTGTCTCAGAGCCCGGCGCTCCGTGGATCTGGGGACGACGAGGTTGCTTGACTGCGGCTGACACCGATCACTTTCCGATTCAACTATCGACCTCTTAAGTATGGAGCCCCCCTTCTGCCCCCTGGGGCAGAGACCCTGCGGCCTTTGGCTGGAGGTCAATGTTGTGATCGGTCCCCTGGCTCGGCTCTGGACCCGCGCATCTGTCCCCTTAGCTCTGGAATTGGAGGGGGGGAGGGGAGCGCACGCTCTGGGGGCTCTTCATTGTTGTTTGACTCATTTCCTCCTTCATTCCCTGGATTCAACTGCATTTCATAATGTATGTAGTTCTATGTGTAGTGGCAGCTGATGTTGCATTTCATCCGTAATTAAGGAGGGGGGTCCATCTTCACAGTATTCCTGCCTCGCTAACCGTTTTAGCTTAGCACCTATTCTGTTTATAAGGTTGCTGTTTTGACTTATTTCCTTTCAGGGCGACAGATGCTTCCTTTTCAGAAGTGTAGGGTGGGGGGAGTTGGGGGAACGGGAGGGGGGGGGGGGGAGACCCTTGTCTCCCGATGGTTTGTTGTTTTTAGTCGCCCATGGGCCATTGGTCCTGGGTTTTCTTGATAGACACACACGCACAAAAGCCTTCGACGCCGACAAGCGCGCCCCTTACACCGAGGCATTAGGTCATTGTGTTCCCTGGGCTCTGGGATCACCCGCACAGCGGTCCCCCTTTACGCACACTACCCACCAAGATGATGTCCACTCCGCATAGGGCCCTGCACATCCTTTCTTGGAATGTGAGTGGTCTTTTGGACCGGATCAAACGTACAGCGGTTCTACGCAGTGCTCAGCGCCATGGCTCTGACATCCTGCTCCTCCAGGAAACACATCTCCTGGGTTCCCGATGTAACTTCCTCGCCCGCTACGGGTTTGGCATTCGGGTTTTACACGAGGTTCCCGAGGGGTGGCGATACTGCTCCGGAAAGGGCTTCCCTTCACCCTGACGCAGGCTGTATCGGACTTGCAGGGCCGATACGTGGCCCTAACTGACATGATCGAGGGGCATCCTCTTAGCCTTCTGTGTACTTACATTCCTCCCGCCAATCTGGCCTCTACCCTTACCCAGCTAACGCAGGTTCTTGCCTCCCTTCCCCAGGGTCTGATGGTCGTGGGGGGCGACTTTAACGTGGTCCTGCATCCCTCACGTGATGCGACGGGCACCCCATCGGCTTCCCGTTTGTCCTCTGCAAAGCGACTATCTGACTGGTCCTCCGCCTTAGGCCTCTGTGACGCCTGGAGAGTATGGAATCCCCGTAGAGCACAGTACACACATGCATCCGCATCCCACGGCACGCACTCTCTTATCGAACTGCTCATGTTACCGGCTGCAGATTGTCAATTGGTGACCGGGGCCGCGGCCATCTCTGATCATTCCCCCGTCTCCCTCTGTCTCGGAAACCCCCTGGCCGGCACCCGCACAGTCTGGCGGATGAATGCCTGGTTACTGCAAGACGCGACCTTTGTTGAGTCTCTCAGGCAGGAGTTGAAACACTACTTTTCCACCAACGCTGGCTCGGTCTCCTCGCCGGGGACCTTGTGGGAGGCCGGCAAGACGGTAATGCGGGGGGGTGGGTAGGGGTCTGGTGCATGCGAAACGCAGAGAGCACTCCGCCAGGCTGGCGCAGTTGGAAGCCCAAGCAGCGCGGCTGGAGGGCGCCTAGGCGGACCTTGAAGATGTCGTCCCCATTCGTCAGCTCGCACTGATCTGGGAGGAGATCTGCAAGATTTCGCTGGAATCAGCCAAAACGCTCTGGCGCTCCTCGTCGCACGCATTTACGGTTGGGGCGACAAGAATGGCAAACGCTTGCACAACCTGGTGTCCTACCCCAGGGCCAACCGCATCATTCCGGAGATCCGGGGTGAAGGGGGGGCTCATCAGGTCACCTCTCGGGCCATCGCTCGAACCTTCGCCAGCTATTACACGACCCTTTATGCAGCCCGAACCCCTCGGTCTTCCTTGGGGGCCCTATTGGGGGACACTGGGACCCAGTTGCCCTGCCTCTCGTGGACGGATTCTGCAACTCTCGACTGCCCCATCATGGCCGAGGAGGTACAAGGGGCCATCTCATTGTTGCGCTCCGGCAAAACGCCCGGGCCCGATGGCTACTCCCAGGAGTATTGTGCGGCGTTTCGGGATGCGCTGGTCCCTCGTTTGGTGAAGTTGTTCAATTACGTGGTGGAAGTGGGGTCCTTTCCGTCTGAGACGGACGTGGCCACTATCGTAGTCCTTCCGAAGACGCGACCGCCCTCCCTCGCCTGCGCGGATTACCGTCCCATCTCCCTTGTTAATACGGAGATCAAACTTTTTGCCACAGTGGTAGCCCAGAGACTCCGTCCCCTCTTGCAAACACTGGTTCATCCGGACCAATGCGGTTTTATGCCTGCCCGGGGCACTCTGCATTGCATACGTCGCCTCCACCTCGCTCTGGCACACCGCAGCCGTCTCACCCCGTATCTGGCCCTGCTCCTACTAGACTTTGAGAAAGCCTTTGATACGGTGGACTGGGGCTACCTGGGTGACGTATTGGAAAGGATGGGTGTTGGTCCCGCGTTCCGGCGTTTGATCCGGGTCCTATACTCCACTCCTAGGGCTAGGGTCCTTGTCAACGGTGTACTCTCGGAACCCTTCCCCATCCAGAGGGGCACCCGTCAAGGCTGCCCGCTCTCCCTGCTTTTATTCGCCCTTGCGATGGAGCCCCTGGCTTGCCTTATCCGCCAAGATCCCCTCATTCGGGGTTGGGCCTGGGACCTGACCCAGATTGACAAAATAGCCATATACGCGGACGACGTCCTCCTCTTTATGGCGGATCCCGTGTGTTCCGACCCAAGATGTCTGGATGCTCTTTCGGCCTTTGAGCAGACTTCCGGGCTCAGGCTTAACTCTGCGAAATCCACGTTGGTCCCCCTGCACCCCACACGGGCGTGCTTTGATTGGCAGACATCCATCCCCCTGCGTAGGCAATCCTTTAAATATCTAGGGGTGTGGATTGCTTTACACCCGGAGCTCGAATGGGCCTTGAACATCACCCCCCTGGTTACTAGGGCGAGGGCGGACCTCAAGAACTGGCAATCTCTCCCCCTCAACCCTCTTGGTAGAAGCGCCCTTTTCAAAATGATGGTCCTCCCCCGCTTCCTATACATACTACAAAATGTTACCTTGTATCTCCTGGGGAGTTGGTTCTGGGAAATGGACGGGGTCCTTACTCGCTTCCTGTGGAGGGGAAAGAGGCCGCAAATGTCCCTGGTGCGCTGCCGCATACCCCCTATGACGGGGGAATGGGGGTGACTAATCTCCACCTCTACTGCCTGGCCACACGGCTTATCATGATCCATGATTGGTTTGCGGGGGGCTGGTCCGACCTGGCGTACAGAGTGGAACTTAGATCACTATATTTTTCACAGCTCCAAGCCTATCTGTATGGGAGCCCGGTGCCACAGGCTCTTCTCACCGTCACCAGGGCAGTGCTTATGGCCTGGCGTGCGGCGCTGAGATATGTAAAGTGGGATCGGAGACTTACCAAGCACACACCCCTGTGGAGTGGGACGTGGCTGGCGGAAGTTTCCTCTCTCCAGGGCTTTCGCAGGTGGGACCTCATAGGGATTTCGCTGTTGGAAGACGTCTGGGTGGGGGACCATGTCAGATCCTTTGCAGACCTACAACATCGTCACTCCCTCCATTCCTCCCAATTCTATAGGTATCTACAATTGTGGCACGCCCTTCAGGCCCACGTCCCCTCCCCCGTGTCCTTTCCCGAATCCAGCCCCCTGGAGGCCCAGGTGATGATGGGGAACCTGGGTAGAGGAGGGGTGTCGCGGATCTACCGCTCCCTCGTGAACAACAGTCCTGTGGTCCTAGATCCGCTTCGCGCTCGCTGAGAGGGGTGGTTGGTCCCCTGGAAGACGCGGATTGGAGGGATGCCCTTATGGCACCCAAAACGCTGACGACCTCCTCCAAGCTGTGTCTAATCCAACTCTATCTCCACGCAGCTTACCTTTCCCCCGCACGCCTATACGCCGCCCGCTTACGTCCCTCTTCGTCCTGCACGTGCTGCCAACGGGCTCCAGCTGACTTATACCATATGGTGTGGCAATGCCCCGGCCTAGCGACATTCTGGACTGGGGTAGAGCGGAAGCTCACGCAGGCCCTTGGGTGGGAGGTGCCCCATGAACCGCGGCGTCTGCTCCTGGGGGTGTTTGACGGCCTTGATGGATCCCGGGCTGATAAGCGCTTGTTGGGTACGGCGTTGGTGGTGGCAAAGCGAGACATTGCGGCACTCTGGTCTCAGGCCAAACCCCCCTTAGTCTGGAGATGGAGGAAGGGAGTGAACTGATGTGGCACTCAGGAGGAGCCTCTTTTTGAAGCCCGGGGATGTCCTGAACTGTTTGGTAAAATCTGGGGCAAATTGTTCAACCTATTGAGGGTCTGAGGTTTTCATGTGTTTTGTACATGGTCCTTTTCTCAGTGGATGGTATGCCCTCCCCCGGAAGGCTTTTATGAATTCTTGCCCTTTCTGTTGCTTGCAATGTGCTTGCATATTGTGTCTGACTTAATGTCAATGAATTCCTTGTTCTCTTCAAAACCTAATAAAATTGATTATATATAAAAAAAAAGAGTAAGAACCTCTTGTTCAAAAGTACAAATAATTTACTGGTTATTCTTGCACCTCTGTGTTATCTGTTTCTCAGCAGCACTGAAGTTGAAAAGGGACTTGAAAAATAGGTCTGCATCAATATATGGGTGCCATTACTTTTAGTGGCTAAGACTTCATTGTGATAGGTGCATGTATGACTTTGAAGTCTTAAAAGGATAAAATAGCAATCGGATAACCTAGCCACTTTACGTATTGTAGTGAATTCTCTGTTGGATGCTGGCACAACAGAATAAATACTACTATCGCCCAGACTTACTCAGACTTTTTGAACAGAGTTTAGTATTTCCACTTCGACTCAGAATGTCAGCAACCATAATAAATGACTACACCAATTAAAGGAAATTAGGGCGCTCAACAATAAGTTAATCAAAACAAAAGATGTCTGAAATAAAAAAAATCCAGAAGCTGAAATTAAAAATGCAATGAAACAGATAAGTATGTTACACAGGAAAAAACTTTGGAAAGGGAAAAGATCCCGGGAAGACAGAGTGGATTAAACTACATGAGGTGGCTAAACTCACCAACGCCCCAAACACCACCCCATCATCCCACACTCCCCCCTTCATCCCACAGGAGTTGGTCACTCTACATAAAGTAGTTATAGGTGAAAAATAAAATAGCTGCTATTGCGGTATTCAAACAAAATTCTACAGATGATTAGGATGAATATCTAACAGTAACCAGAAGAGTAAACACCCTCAAGTAACTCCATAGCAATTGTGCCCCTGGTCCTAATGGCAATGCAGCAGCAATGTTTAAACCAGATCATGCTTTATAGGCTAACATCCTTTTACCTTTATGCTGAAACGGATATGCTGCAAATATAATACTGAACAGCTGAAAAGGATCACTCTTGGTACCGATCCATAAAAAAGGGGTCTTTCAAACTGCTGACAACTACTGTTTAATAGAATTATTGTACATAGTTAGGAAATGCTTTGCAAAACTATTGAACCCTGAGTAGGAATACCAGGAGACAGAGAAAAATCTTTGCCCCTTTTTTCCAGCATCCTTTTGCAATGACTGACGCATAGAAGATATCTTATAAATTCTGGCAATGTTAGCAGATCAGGCAGTGACCGAGAAGAGGTGCTTGCTTTACATTGGCTTAAATGATTTTGCCACCGCCTTTGATAATATTGACTGAGGAAGATTATGACTAAATTTACAAAGTGGAAAATTAGTCTATCTCTATTAAGAGCTAAAATAATCCTATACACAGACATTTGGGTCAAAGTAAAGTTAACCTCACAATGGGCTATAACAGAAAAAATGTATACAACCAAGGGGCTAGAACAGGCTGTATCTTAGCTCTCTTCCTATTTCATTTAGATATAGCTGACTTCCGCGTAGCATTGCCAGCCACATTCGGATTTTCTCCAAAACCTGCTGAACAAAGAATAAACATCTCAAGATACGCAAATAATGCCATCATACTGGACCAAACAGTGATAGGCCTGTAGCAGGCACTGTATGTGCTAAATGCTTACTGTACCAACATTAGAATAAACCAAGAGAATACTGAGATTGTCAGGTTTGGCTAAAAAATTCTGAAAAACAAAAAAAGGCTGCTGGCAACTAGGTGGAATTAAAATGGAGCTGGCAAATAGCTATGAGTATCTTACAGTCTGGCTTGATAAATATGGGTGCCAATCAGTGCATTTGGTCATGTTGAACAACACAGCGCAAGCTCTTAATTCTGTCTTTCTATGCCTCCTGAATAATCTAACTGGCCCAAACATCGCCTTACTCAAAATTGACTCACACGATCTGCTTCCATCCTTAACCTATGGGGTGGTAACACACCAAAATAAACTAAATGGCTAGACATGGCACACTGTAACACCTATCTGCTTCTCTTCCATCTAACAGATTGCACTGGGTAATTCCAGCTTCGTTTGAAGTTCAACTTAAAGTAGGAAAGTGCCTGCCCCTTTTTGTCATGGTCAAAAACATGGTGAAAAACAATAGCAAAAGGCACCACTCCGTGGACTACTTTCTTTGAGGTAGCCTTAAATGATCTTGAGGCAATTGAGATTTGGGAAAAGGGACTTCCAGCTAACATATAATAAAAAACATAAGCTAAAATCTTTTTGATAACTTAAGACATGAATAACTTCAACAAGGAAGCTCATTCAAATTCTGTGGCTGAAGCAATGGAAGATATTTAACAATGTCACTAACTTTGAGGGCGAAAAGAGATCAAATAGGCGCACTGTGGATGCATATCGGCCTCCGAACCTCATGCTTAAGTCCTCTGAGTATCTGAGAATGTACTCACACTGGAGATTTTGGCTGCAGTCAGTATTTATAATGTTTCAAATTTGCACCTACAAAAAATGGTGGAGTAGTGCCGAAAGGGCAAAGTGTTGTGTAGTTTCCACTAACCAGTAGGAATTGTGCATTTGTGGATGACAAACTTAGGATGGTGCCAGACTGATTTTATGCACCCCTGCAGGGTATGCAGTTGTAACATGTGTCAAGACAGTGAATAAGACGAAGAGTTCCACCATCTTGCTGAGGCAATTCATATATGCATTCATATACAGTATTATGACAGTCTAGTGTACTCCTACAATGTAAACCCTAACCTTCGTGTCTGAAGTGTAAAATTATGGACTGCCAAGAAACCCCCTTCTGGATGATCTTACCCCTTTACCTGGTTACTAAGACTGTAGGATCCGGTCTTGGTAACAAACTGGACAACCCTCACGGAGATGTCAGTCAGATGCTGGACACACCTCTAGGGTGTGCAGCCTGAAGTTAACACAAAAGAAAGGATTCCACCATCTTGGGTGTGGTGGAATATGGAACTCTGGGGAAGGGTGATGCCCACTCCCCACAGGAAGTAAACATCTAGGGGGTGTAGTGACTCCAAGGGTAAGTAGCCAGTTAGCTAGTACCCTTCACCCCCCTTAACGCCCTTGAGTATTTAGGTGGCCCCCAGACACCAGAAAACCAGATTCATCTGTTTAAAGAAGAAAGAAAGACAAACGTGAGAAATGAGGATTTCACCACCACTTGGTACAAAACCCTGCCTTGCTGCTGGATCTCGACAGTTGCATGGACCTGGCTCGCTCAGAAAGTGGTGTCCTCTCCCAAAGCTGTGGAGGAGCGACCCACAACTTCAACTTGCCAACAAAACCTCCCTTAGAGCAGAAGAGCTGCTTCCCTGTATCTAAAAGCACCATAAAGCATCTAGTTGGTCCACTGTGTTCCCAGCCATTGGGGCAACCAAAGGAGCAGCATGACAGAAGGTCTTCAAGCTCCAGTAGGTCAGATCTGTCTCCTGGGCAACTTTGGAGACGCCATGACCCCCATGAGCAGCCTGACTCCAATACTCTGGGTCCTGGAGCAGTTGCCGCAACCAAGGCTTGTTGGTGGTCCAATGCGGACTCCAGCAGCACAAAGACCAACCCACTGTATAGGAATGTCAGGATCCACAAGGCCAGCATCCAGAGTGTGGCTTTGCTGCCCTGGTTCCCCTCTTCCCCAGGTCACCAATACAGAGAGTAAGCCTCTAACCACCGCGACCCGACACCGGAAAGCAAGACTGCATACGAGTCCCACAGCCCGAGTCCAGGTTAACAGAAGGTCCCAAAGGATCTTCTAAGGCTGAGCCCCCCACCCCTCCTTGGGTTCTACCAGACTGGTCCCCCTGTCTCTTCCTGCAGCCTCTTTTCGCAGGAAACCAAGAGCCGTTAGAGCCTCCCTCATCGCGGCCATGCCGGACAAAGTATCGCTGCACACGAGCCCCCCAGCCCGAGTACCCGTGAACCGATGATGTCCCCGAGTGCCAGAGACCCTGGAGACATGAGCCTCCCGGTGGGTTCACCTGGACTGGACATCCCAGTCCCTGCTTGCAGCCTCTTTTCATCAGGACCGTTCTCCATTAACTTAAACGGGGCATCCGATGCTGAAAAGCACCTCTGCACACGGATGCTCTAGATCTGACCGAGGTGACCTGTTGATGCTGCCTTAAATCCAGAAGAACCGTCCTGAAAGTCGTTGACAAGTGACCATATGCAGTGTGTTTCTTTCCCATAGGATATCATTACCGCTTCAAAAGCTACAAACACAATTGTATTACTTTATACTTAAAAAGTAATAATTCGTGCTTACCCTATTATGATGAGCTTGGTGTCTAAATTAATATAAAAATAGGTGTTATTCTAATAAATTGGTGTTGGATTTCTTTGAGTGTGTGTCTCGCCTACTGACCTACTGCCTACTGTGTGTGCAATAAATGCATAACACTATTCTCTGATAAACCTAAACTGTTCACCCACACCACCACAAAAGAGATCATTTGGGATTATTATTATAGCCCCAGTAAATCAGTAGGGGTCGCCTGGACTTTCTGCACAGTGTACCTCGTTTTTGTGCCCTTTAATAGAGCACCAGCTTCCTACATCAGGTGAATGTTTCACAAGCACGCCTGAAATGCTTTGTAATTACTCTACAGTGTAGTTTATACTAGGTGGGAAGGGCTCAGGTAGACTTAGACTTAGATAATATGAGAGTTTGTGAGTCAAGTTGACTTGTGCCACAGTGCTAAAGGCATAATAAAGAGGAAAGTCACTGGTGGATTATGGAAAGTCACAGGTTGAAGTTAGGCATTGGGTACTGTGACCAACTGAATCACCAGCAGAGACCTATTTGGCCCTGTATCTAGATGTGTGTACCTGCTGCTAAACCTCTGCTCATATATCTCTTACACATGCACTGTTTTCAATCTAGCTTTATCAGCCTGACTCCATTGACTAGACACCTTGCTGCATATTTCAAACTTCTTTGTGCATAGCGATCACTTTTTGTTACCCATTACTAAACACTGATCCCTGCATTATTTATTTTATTTTATTTTTATTTATAAAGCGCCCGAATCACCCCATCAGGGTATCTCAGCGCTGAAACTGCCATAATCAACCAAGGAGGGACAATCAAAACCGTGTCGATTGCAGCAACTTTCTGAACGCCAGGTAGTCCGTACATAGACGCAAGTGGATTAGTCCTAAGTAAACTAGACTTTTGCATCGGTTGACTTGTAGGTTTCCCCTATACTCATTCTGACCTTTGGGATAGGTTTTAAACATCACCACATGGAATCTCTGAAACCTTCCCCAAAATAACGCTACCTCACACTATTTTCAACAGGCCGGTTAGCTATCTGCAAAGGATCAGGGTCTATATTTATTTATATTTATTTATACTCTCCTGTAAAGGACAGAAACTTTCATGAAGGAGTCTGTAAGCTCTTGATATGGCATGAGAGAGAAACAGTCGATGGTCAACAACCTTTTTGATGTAATGCCATGTTTTAAGGGCTTTATGCACTTTGCTTATGTTATGTTCCTTAAAGCGAGTGGCAGAGAGTTGCAGAGGTGTGGCCGTGAATCCAAAAATATCTGCCTCCCTAGGTTTGTAAATTGTACCGGAGGATTGTGAAAAGATGGGAATCAGCAGATCGTAGTACCTGGGGTGTGTGCCTTACATCTATTTATTATAAAGATGGGAAGGGAACCATAGTAAGGCCTATGCACTAAACAGGTAGTTTTGAACATAAACTATTTTCTGATGGGAAGCCAGTGTAGGGATACAAGAAACTGACTCTTGCCTTCAAGACGATGAATCGATTATCCTTCAGGTAGTTGGCTATAAACATTGTAATGTACATACTTCCCTGAAATATTTGCTCATTAAACCTAAATCTTATAGCCATACTCAAAACTTCTGCACTGCCTCACGGTGCTGATCAGGGAATTGCTTTTTCTTTAGGACCCAAACTTTCTCTCCAGTAACATACTTTCCATATCCTCAGTCCACACTTTCAAATCTTCTCCAAAAAAGTACCTTCTCCAGCATCCCTTACCACCACCCCAAACTATATCCATTCCCTCTCCCTTTTTAGGTCTCGCCTACACAGCACACGTGCGCTGCATAGGAAGACCTTTAGTAATCGATTCAGTTTGTGTCTGAAAAACGTGCACGCGTTGCATTGCTTTCAATGGCAACGCGTGCACGTTTGGAGATTCCCTTGCGGGAGCAAGCTTTAAAAACATCTGTATTTAACAGATGGTTCCTGCTCGCTCCCGCAAGGGAAACAGGCGCAGGCCCCCTCCTCTCTCCCCCCTCCCCCTGCTGCCTCTCCTGTTTCAGCGCAAGGCGCGCGCGCGCTTGTTTTATTTGCTCTGGGCTTTGTGGTGGTTCCTGATGCAATTCTTAAAAAAATTAGCAAATGACCCTCAAGGCCTGTTACTGCGTGATAGTTATTGCTGCCTTCGATTACTGTACTCTGAAAACCTACCCCTAATAACTAAATATGTTGAATTCTTACAAGAGACTTTTTCGGAGTTTCAAAACTCTAGGGAGACTAAACGTACAATCCGCAGGAAAACTAGCCCCTGTTGAAATGAGCCCCACCGGCACTGCAGTGCTGCTCACCAGAGCAGGAGCAGTGCACGCCACTCCTCTGGCCACAGGTCTGGACGTGAGCCGGGAAAGATGGCCACGTTTTGGTACTATCATGGCCGGCTGCCATTTCAAGGGCCTGCAGACGCTGATGCATAAGCAGGACCCTGGCAAACACTAGATCTACGAGGAATACTTCCATATGACAGAGGCGAAGCAGGCACGATCACTCTAAAGAGAATGATGGTGTGTTACTCAGTTCTCGCCTCTTTTCATGACTTTCACCATTCTACTTTTTGCTGTGTTGCTCCCCCGAGCTGGCCCCGCCTACTTCCCGATTTGCACCTGTCGGACCTCCAGTTGTTCATTTAATTCTGCTCTGGACATCACCTGTGTTACTGCCACGCCCTGTGACCACTGCTTGGCGTGAAATACAGTCTAACCCGCTGTGCGGACACTCACTGCCTGGCCCAAGTAGTATTCAGCTATCTAATACGTGGAGTTAGCACACCGTTTCTAGACAAAGAAGCTACATAAATGCACTCAAATCCAAGTTGAAAGGTTTAAATGAAACTGAGTTTCTTGTAAAGCTGGTTTAATAGGATCTTACAGTGTTGTAAATACCGCACAGATCTCTGTGGTAGAACCGAGAGGTTAAGATTTTCCAAACCAAAACTACTCATTTGCTGATCATTTTAACCCTGCACTGTTAATTATAGCCACATTCCCTCTTTAAATCTATAATTACTTAAACTTATTTATTCCCATTTAAATCTAGAAAATTATCAAGTAGGTTTGTTCCCCATGTTGTGATCGCAACATGTGGACCACCTCTCCTCCCCTTTTTACCTTCCATTCCACGGTTTCCCCCCAGGCCCCCTTTTTCTGTGTACTCTGCTCAGAGCAGCCCCTCTCCACACAGCCTGACAGCCTTGCTTTGTTTCTGGGGTCCCATCAAAATACCTCATTCAGGAAGGCCACCGAAGCTACCACTGGTCTTGTTCGCTTCCGTAGGAGACGCTGAAGTTCTTTCCGGTGTGTGCACTTTTTACTTTTTTTGCATGGAGTAAGTTTGCACATTTTTTGTGATCAAGTGATATCTGGTTGTTGTGAGTGCATTTAAGCTGGGCCCACCCAAGTACCCTTGACAGTCCAGAATGGATTGTCTTCAGATAAACCTCCAGCGGTGGAGCCTTCTCTGTTTTCAGGACCAAGTGCACAACCACAAACTTATTCTGCCCTCTCAAGGTGCTTCATCACAGAAGTGGTAGGACATTTGTAGCTTGCTTTCTCTCCCCAAGGCCAAGCTAGCTGCAATTTGCGGTAACCCAAGATTGTCATACTAAGGATGCCATTGTAGAGACTGCACATGCTGTAACAGTCCACATCATCTCTACCTCACAAATAGAGTGCACAATTACAATGTGCTGGTAGTTCGAGACAAAATAATGCCATTGCAGTCTTTATCCACGGTTAACTCGTAACCTATTTTTGGTTCTTCCGCAAAGTAATTACGAGAAATATTAAGAGAGCTTCGGTTGTAGTTTTGGAATTGAATGGAACACCACAGATCTATTACCACAGTCAAGTTCTTTATAGTTCTGAAAATAGAAGAGAAATCATTCACAGCTTTCAGGAATAAAAAAATAGAAATAACGTTGGTCAGATGGAAATTAGTGAACTGCATACGGTTGAAAGCTGGTCACAGTTTGATTTGTGAACTTTTTGTACCATGTTCTAGGACTGGCTCCTCCGCAAACCTTCAAAAACCCCACTCTCACTGACTCTTGTTCAACTCCAATGCCTTTGCGCTGCTAACATGATCATAAAAGATCAGAACAAGCATTGGCATAGCCAATAGGTCTCGCCTTTGGGACCTTATAAGTGTTTAGCCATGCAACACTTGATGTTGTTGCACCAAGGATATTGTGCTGGATAACTAAACACTTATAAGGTCCCAAAGGCGAGACCTATTGGCTATGCCATTGCTTGTTAATCATGTTCCGATGTAGTATTCATTTACTAGTTGTCCTAACTACAGTCCCGATTGTGATCCACCCAAATAGTTCAGTGCTTTGTAACTTGTTGCTAAGTGCTTCGCTTCCTTAAAATGCTCCTGCTGTTGTTGTATAGATTAATAAATACATTGTTGATTCACCCACTAAACTGTTGCCACCATGAGCGTTAGATGCTGGGATTTGCTGTATCTCAATCTGTACGTTCTGTTCACAATCTCAAACATCTTTGTTTCTCCCAGGGCCAAAGCCCATTTCTTTTCTTCCAGGGCAAAACTAGCTTTATTTTCTCTCACAACTGCCAATTTTTGTTCAGCTTTTTTCCCTCTTTCCTCCATCTCCACCATCTTGAATTTCATTTGTACTGCCTTATACTTACGGAGTCAGAGATGCCCCTGGAATTGGAGGGCACAGAAGAAGAGGGGTGATAAAGGTTTTCCTGGGGCCCTCACCCACTGGTATAGGTGTTATCAGGGCTTGCATTACTTGCTTCAAGGCTCAGGGCTTTCTCCTGTATAGGTTTCACTGCTTTCAAGCAAAAATCTTACTCTCCCTAGGAGGCCCTCATAGTTGCCATTGTTAGGCATGGCAAAGTAGAAAAATTAATTTCAATGAACTCAAGAAATAAAAAATTAATCATGATTTTGAAAAATATGATCCTAATTCTGATAAGGATCTTTGTCTTTATTTCTAAGCTTGTTTTCTGTACATAGATACTAGCCACATTGCTGAGCCAACATTTTGCAAATCAATTTGTTTGAGCATTGTGGGAAGTCATTTTTATTTTACATCAAGACTGTGGCCTCTATCCCTCAGTGATTAATGGTTTTATGTAACCAAAATAGTATTCGCAAATTTTGGCCAGCATGTTTTCATATCACTGGTATTGTGTCAGTATTTATCAATGTCTGCTTTATTTTATACAGTTGAGTATGTGAAAATTTGATTATAATGACTTTTTCACAGTTCTTTAGGCTAGTATCCATCCTTGATAAGGTTGTGATTCTTGCATGCATTTTTTGTTTCAGGCGTCCCTTACATATGCGGAAGCACAGATGAGAATTGATTCTGCGTCTATGAACGATGACATTACAAAGAGCCTCCGTGGATTAAACAAGCTGGCAAAGATTCTGAAGAAGAAAAGGATAGATAATGGGTAAAAAGAAGTCTTGCCAGCATTTCTGTATTGAACTTCCCATTACGATCAGACTTATGTGTTTCAAAACATTGTGCTCACCCTAATAACTGAAAGCTTGGGACCCTGGTCTAAGCAAATTACTTGATATTACCATTTAAACAATGCACAGATACGGAAGCAAGAATACATCAAACAGATACGCATACACAAATTATGAAATATTTTATTAAATTCACAACCCCAGGTGAAGCACAATGCTAGACTTTAAAATGTCAATTTGCCTTTTTTTGCTCCGAATGCTTGCTCTCTTTTAGCACCCACATAAGTGTTTCAAGTTTAGGCCACCAGTCGTCCCTGCTTGATTCTTTTTACTGTAATTGTGCTGCTCCCTCAACTCAAGCTAAGGATACCAACTCATTTCTTTTAGTCATCAATTCCCTAGGTTTTGCAGATACCAGGTTAAGAAATGCTGCTCTAACAGCTACAGTCATTTAGGTACTGGCTGAAATCAAGTTATGGGAAATTACCTTTTGGCTTTAAAGGGGCCACTTTTGAATTTTCTGCCTCCTTTCCATGGATCAATCAATCAGGGAATTGTAAGCGCACTACTCACCCGTGAGGGTCTCAAGGCACTGAAGAGGGGGGTCAGCAGTTCTGTTCAGCCGAAGAGCCAGATCTTGAGAGTCTTCTTAAAGGTGAGACCAAGTCCTGTGCACACGTTTAGAGTAATACTTAAGAGTGTCAAATGCACAGTTATGGTGCTAGATACAAAAAAATTGTAGAGGTCGACTCCAGTAGGTTCTTTTTTGTAGGATATAAATTTATCAATGTCTTTGAGTATGTCCAATAAGAGTACCAGCCGATACGTGTTTCATCTCCTGGGTGGCAACCTGTGACTCTTCAGGGCTGACTTGAGAGAATGATCACGTACGATAATCGCTAGACCGGTGATAATTCCAACCCGGTCAAAAACGGGTAATACAACATAAAGGTAGTAAGGGGAGCGGAGGTGATGGATTGAGGAGGATGGATAGGTCCCTTCCCCTGTACGTTCTGGATCCAAGGGAAAGAAAGAACGGGCGGGTGCGTCCATCTTAAGGGTTCCTGAAATGCAGGAGAGGGTACGTGGATCCGTCTCGCTTTCCGGTTTCCTATCTAATCAAAACCCCACGCAGAACCAGTGTCTTCTTAAAGGTGTTCAGGGACGGGGCGCTTCTGGTGTCAATCGGTAGCTCGTTCCAGGTCTTGGCCGCGATGTGGAAGAAGGATCTCCCCCTGCTTTGGCTCTGTGGATGTGTGGGGTTTTGGCGAGGACAGGGTTGGTTGATCGGAGGTTCCTTTTGGGTACGTGGAGAGTGATTCTGTCATTGAGGTATTGAGGTCCGGTTTTGTGTAGGCATTTGTAGGCGTGGGTGAGTATCTTGAATGTGACTCTCTTCTTGATGGGGAGCCAATGGAGCTTCCGTAGGTGTTGACTGATGCGCTCGTGTCGAGGGATGCCGAGGATGAGTCTGGCAATGGTGTTCTGTATAGTCTGTACATGGAGAGGCTATGCTCTCGTTTGGATTCCTGTGTGCTTATAGGACTGACTTGTTTTGAGTCTCACTGCTCATGCCTAGAAAACCTGAATGGCACTGCAGTTTGTGCATAAAGTCGATTTCATTAAGGTTGCTTGTAAAGACACCCAATATTATTTTGTGAGGAGTCATTCTCCAAATCCCTGGAATGCAGGTAGCTTTCTTCCTTCTATAGACTTATGTATTGCCTGGACCTAGATGTTTATCATGGAGTGTTACGACTCAGATGTAGGCTATGCAATGTCTGATTGCCAGTGGAGTATGTGTTCATAATTTGATGAACAGTGTTTTAAGGTATGTCAAATTCAGTCAGTTGTTACTGGATACATTCTGCCATTGGTGCTGCTGCTTATCCCAAGGTCTGCCAGGATTTGAAGTACTATTGCACTCCAGTTGGTCTATTATTATGTTATGATTTGTGAAGGTTGCCATCACTGGGAGTGGCTTATGGTGCTAAGACAAGCGGATAAAATCCACAGCTGTTAGAAAGACACATGCACACAAATAACCGAGATGCAGAAAGGTTAACAGAAAAGATGGATTTTTAGTGCCATCCTAAAAGCCAAATAGGGATTTATCTGCTGGCTGTCTACAGTTTTTCACAGTTGTGAGGCTGAACAACCAAGTTACTCCGAGTGTACCAGCTACCAACGGCCTGGATGCTGATATAACTTTGGCACAAATGATCAGACATAGAAATGTCTTTATCCTTAACTCACAGTAATTAGGGTTCCTCTTGTGAACCAGCATAGATAACTATCCACGTACTGGATCCAGCTAGGAAATACCTTAACTTCCACTGCTACCAATGAGTTTAATGACGATAGCTGAGATGGTGTTTTGGGTTCTTCCATCAGACTTGGGGCACTCCACTGCCACCAGTGAGATTGTAGGGGCTACATCTAACAAAGATTCCATAGGTTCCCATAGGACTGCAAAGCACTCAATTTTACGTGCGTTCAATACTATTGTATGATACCTTTAGTCGTAGCTCGCCATGTATATTATCTCTTGACTAAAAATGTATGACTGCAAGAGTTGCCACCCTCCAGCCAGACCACGAAGTAAAAAAATTAATCTGGGTCAAATTTTGAGCAAGTGAGTATCCCTATACACTCTTCACCAATTACTAATCACACGTTGTGGTCTGTTTTGCTATGTCATAAGTGTCTTCAATCAGCTTTCCACTATTTTTTTAAGAAAGCTTGTTTCTAACTGTTTGTATGGACGTTTCATGTTTATTTGATCCGATAATCCCTAGGTTACTGAATTAAACTATCATGAAGGTGGTAAGAACCTTTCACTATGTATGAGTTAACATAATATTGTTCTTGTAGGGATCCATTTTCAAGCCCTGACAAATGCACTTGACCTTCTTTCCGGCACTTGCGTGGGCAGAAACTTGTAGGGGATGACCGGGGTATTGTACCCAAATCATCCAACATATTGGTTTAATCCTATTAATTAATAAAAGTATGTTCGAGGCATATGAGCTGCAGATCACACACTAGGATAGTAGATCGCCATCTGGTGTTTGGCTCGGATGCTGGTTGTTGTTGTCTTTGGAAGAGGTCTTTGTGGTCACGAGATACGTGACTCCTCCCTTGGACGACAGTGCGCATGGGCATCAACTCCATCGTTAGATTGTTTTTTTCCGCCATTGGGTTCGGATGCAACTTTTCCACTCCGTTTGGAAATACCAATTCCAAGCTTCTCGAAGCGTAAAATTTCCACAAAAACCATCGAAGCACCTTCATCTTTGACATCGATTTCATTGGCTCGATTCCGGACGTCGACGCGGGCCGCTGGGCCTATCCACGATAAGGCCTACGGCTCATGGAAAGGATGCCTTTCAAAAAATGCCCCCAGTGTGGAGCAACATTTCCACACAGTGACCATCACAAAGTCTGCAACCTGTGCCTATCACCTGAACACGACGAGTCCAGCTGTCCAGCCTGCGCATCCTTTCGATCCAAAAAGACCCTTTGAGATCGAAGGGCTCGAAGACACATCATGGCACAGAGACCAGCTCCGGATACCAGAGGACATCTTTGATGAAGGCCCCGATGTCACAGAAGAATATTCCGAGGATCTCCAAATCCTCTCCGAAGCAGAGGACTCGGACGACCCCATCTCTCCTGGGCAACATGTGAGTACTACTGCCCCTGCTCCAACCCCTCCAAAGCCAAAGGCATTGGTCAAGACTTCGCCTGTTGGCCCCAGTCGAGACCGAAAACATCCTTCAGAAGCCCCGCCTCGGGGCTTGGCTCCGAAGAAATACAAGCCTTCCGGTAGCTCGGGACCGAGCAAACCACATGTCATTGTCGCACCGGTGCCAAAAGACCACTCGGCACCGAAATCGGCTTCGACGCCTTCGGCCCCGAAAATGCCAAGGCCAATAGATAAACCGGCACCGAAGGTTCCCAAGCCTAAAGACCCAGCTTCGGCTCCGAAACCATCATCGGCACCGAAACAAACGGCTAAGGACTCTGATACACCTCCTAAAGCCAAAACATACACGGATCAGCCAAAACCTCACTCGGAACCGAAAAAAATCAGCACCAAAAACTGTTCCAGAGGAACAAGAACTTTTTCACCCAGATCCCATCGATCCAAGGCAGAAAAAGATTTATATTAACCTAAAGACTGGACAGGTCATGGCTGTGCCATGTAAAAAACGGAAACTGGACACACCACCTGCCCCAGTTCCTGTACACAGGAAGGACTCTGCAACATAGCCTATGCCCCCTTCCTCTCCTATACTGCCTTCTAACCCACCTCCTCTGCCTACACCACCCTTACCTATACCTTCTCCATCACATACACCACCTCCAGATGATGATGATAATGACCTAGGGGGTGGGGGTGATCCTAATGACCCGTTCACGGATCCAGATACCTCACCACTTGATGATTGGGCATTCCCTCTCCCAACAGACATGCCAGAACCGCAGCCATATCCCTCCAAACCATCTCCTCCAGATGATCATTTAGGGTTTGGCCAATTACTAAATAGAGCAGCACTTTACCACGGCGTCACAATGCACTCCAACGCACCAGAGGAAGACTTCCTCTTAGATAGTTTTGAACAATCTCAAAAGTCAGTACAAATCCTGCCTATGATCAAAGGAGTCATTAAGCACGCCCAGAGGTATTTAAAGACCCCGTCCGTGCCATGGTTCTTAACCCTAGAATAGAAAAGAAATATAGGCCTGCCCCTGAAGATCCTAATTACAACAAAGGACAGCTGCCTTTGGATTCTTTGGTTGTTTCCAGTGCTAGGATACTTTGGGCAGAAAAGTACCAACTTTCTAAAAGTAGCATTTCCAAAACAGTAGTTTCAAATCGGACTTTAACATCAGTTTGAATTTTAAATCACTATTCATTTGGGTCCTTGAACCATGGTTTTAGCTATTCCCAAACTGAAGTTATACATTATTGTCAGAACTGCTTTCAGCAGGCCACGGGGCAAGCAGGAGTTACTCGACTCAACTGTGGGGTTTGAGGCCTCTTACTCCTGATATCCCAGGGCCTGACCAACTGTGGATTCTGAGCAACTGGGCCAAGTGTCTTTTCAGCCCTTGACTCTCACTGGTAGCGCGGATTGAACAGTCTAAGGCTTCTCGGTTGGGTAAGAGGTGTTGGTACAGGGGGTTGAACACAGGCTCACAATTAAAAATATGTTCAGTAGCCACCATAGATGATTTTCCAGTCAAATACTGTACTTTAAGACAAAAGTATTGTTTATATGCATACACAAGGTGAAGTATGGCATACACAAAAAATATAGACCACCCCTCTGAGGTCAGGGCTCTAGAGTTTAATAGGCAGGCACGAGTCCCACTTGCCTCTTACAAGTGTTAGTAGGTATTCACCATTCACTAGAGGCAACATTCAACCCGAGTCTCAGGAGTCCCGGTCCGAATCTTCTAGAAAAGTCTAAAGTGTCCCAGAGCGCTATCTGGCAATCAGAGGTGTCTGGGTAGTCTGTGAAAGGACAGGTGTTTGTTGAGGTATGCTGGTCCTTCGTTGTGTAGGGCTTAGTGAGCATGTGTCAGCATCTTAAACTGCATCTCGTCAGTGTAGTTTCCTGAGGTGGGGTGTGATGTGGATCCTTCTGGGGAGGTCCGAGGATGAGTCTTGCCGCTGTGTTTTGTATTGTCCGAAGTCTCTTCAGGAGGCATGCAGTGATTCCTTCATAGAGTGT
This sequence comes from Triturus cristatus, assembly GCF_964204655.1. NCBI lineage: Eukaryota > Metazoa > Chordata > Amphibia > Caudata > Salamandridae > Triturus > Triturus cristatus. The sequence goes on along the minus strand of NC_140591.1, from coordinate 583,847,671 downwards.
GTTTCCGTAGTCCAGTCTGCTGGTGACGAGGGCCTGCAAGATGGTCCTTCTGTTGTTGACTGGGAGCCACCTGAAGATCTTGCAGAGCATGCGGAGGATTTGGAAACGGGCCACTGAGACTGCATTGACCTGCTTTTTCGTTGACAGCTTGATGTCCAGGATGAGGCAGAGGTTGCGGGCATGGCTTGTAGGGGCTGGGGGTGGGCAGAGTTCCGTGGGGCACCATGCGTCGTTCCAGGGCAAGGTGTTGTTCCCGAAGATGAAGACTTCTGTTTTGTGCGTGTTGAGTTTGAAACAGATGTTTTTCATCCATTCTGCGATGTTCAGCATGCAAGTGTGGAAGTTGGCTCTAGTGGTGGTGGGCTCTTCAGGTCCGAGGATGATGAGCTGGGTGTCGTTGGTGTAGGAGATGATGTGTCGTTGGTGTAGGAGATAATGATGAGTCTATGTGATCTGAATGTGTGTGCCAGGGGAGTCATGTAGGTATTTAAGAGGGTGGGACTGAGTTACGATCCTTGGGGAACTCTGCAGAAGTTCTTGGTCTCCGACGTCAATGGTGGGTGATGGATCCTCTGGGTTCTTTCGGACAGGAATAATGCGATCCTGTTTGAGGGTGTGCCTTAGATTCCGATGTGGTGAAGTCTGTTTATCAGGGTGTGGTGTGAGACTGTGTCAAACGCTGCTGACAGGGCCAGGAGGATGAGTGCTGCCGTTTCGCCATGGTCCAGGACGGTTCTGATGCCGGTGGCTGCAATCAGGGCTGTCTCTGTGATGTAGTTAGCTTGAAATGCAGATTGGAGGGGTCCAGGAGTTTGTGGTGCTTCTGGTGGTGGGTGAGTTGCAGGTTCAAAGCTTTCTCAGAGACTTGCAGGAAATCGGAGCAGAGAGATGGGCCGGACGTTTTTCGGTTCAGCAGATGGTTGTTTCTGTAGGGGCCTAACCTTCGCGTGTTTCCAGCCTTTGGGACAGGAGGCCGGTGTGTTGGAGGTGTTCAGGACTTTCCTGAGTTTGTCGTGGATTGTCTTGCTTCCAAGGTTGAAGACTTGATGTGGGCAGGGGTCCGTGGGTGCTTTCAACTGCACAGAGTTTGTGATGGAGATGGTTTCTTGGGTGGTGAGGATTTCCCATTGGGGCAGTGGTTTTCGGGGTTTGTGTCCGTGGGTGTGAGCAGCTTGATACTGTCGGCAGCAGGGGTTAGGGTTAGACGTTTTCTGAGATGGCCGAGATCTTGTCATGAAAGAAGTCCGCAAGGGTGTTAAATAGTTCTTGGGAGGGTGTGATGTCATTCTTCGTGGCAGTGGGATTAGAGAGGTCCTTCATGGTGGCGCAATGTTTCCTTCAGAAGGCAGTGGTACTGTTTGAGTGCTTTCTTGAAGGCGGTGCTGTCCTCCTTGTTTTTTGCTAATGCACCACCTCCTTTCTAGTTGCCAGCTGATTCCCTTGGTGCCTTTCAGTTCCTCCGTGAACTAACTGTCTCTTTTGGTTGGTTCTTTGGTGTTGCGTGTTTTTGTGAAGGTGCATTCTGCAATCCACCGGGATAATTCTGTTGCTGCTTGTTGTGAGTCGGGTGTTGAGTCTGAGAGGTGGGAGTAGAGTACGTTGTTACACTGGTCTTGTGATATTTTTTTCCAGTCTCTGCGTGTGGATCTGGGGGCATGATGCTGGCGTTGGTGGGTCTTGAGATGGTGAAATGGATGCTGTAGTGGTTGGTCCAGGTGAGCTATATGGTGTGACTGTACTTGACTCTCACTGAAAAAAAAGATGGGGTTGAGTTTGTCCTGCGATGTGGGTATGGTCGGTGACCATTTGTTTGAGGCCGATGTTGTTCATGCTTTCCAGGAGGTTGGTTGTGTTGGCGTTGCTAGGGTCGTCAAGGTGGAAGTTGAGATCCCCTAGGAAGATGTAGTGCTCGAAGTCGATGGCGATCAGGGCGATGAGGTCCAGGATGGCATTGCAGAAGCAGGGGCATGGTCCTGGTGGTCTGTAGGCAAGGTTGCCTCTGAGAGTACTTTTTCCGTCTGTGTGGAGTTAAAAGTTGAGACGTTTCATGATGGCGTTTACTCGTCTGGGAAGTTTGTCCTTGTCGATGATGACAATTCCACCTCCTTGTTAATTGGTTCCTTACAGATGTGTTATTTTGTATCCTGAAGGGATGGCGATGACGATGTCTGGAACTTAGGCTGAGTTCAGCCAGGTCTCCGTGAGAATGATGATGCCCGGGTTGAGGGATGAGATTATGTCCCTTATCTCTGTGACGTGTTTTACGAGTGATTAGGATGCACTGGAGGTACTCCTCATGTCAATCCTGTCTCTCTCAAAATGGAACCCAGAATCTTCCATGTATTGTACCATTCACAGACGCGCACACTCCCAGCACATGCAACACATGCAAAGCACTACATACTTGATGTAGGCCAAGGGTGAGTTAAGCACACATCAGCAGAACTTTACTTGAGCGTGTCTAGGCCTCCCTCCAGTGCCACAGTTAAAAAGGTTTCTTCAGTTCTACTGATGACTGCACAGTATGCTGCCACCACTGTGCATGTGCTGCTTAACTACTGGCAAAGGCTGTAGCCTATCAATATAATTAGGGTAGTGCTTTCGGCATCCCTCCAGGTCCAACAAGACCGCCATCCGTGAGACAGACACACATGATCCATGTTCAGCCATGACCACACAAATCAGCACCAGGGATCCAGACATCATTGCAGTAGGGCACTGAGGAAGGGGTACACATCCATCATCATGCGAGGGACTTTTTGTCCCACCAGACACACCTCCCAAATCAGACTACCCTGAACCAACCCCTAACCATGATAGGTTGAGTGGTCCGATCGGTAAAACTGGTGGAAAAGTCCCTCAGCATAACAGTGGCTCAATCCCACTCTGTGTTCCTCTTCAATGTCTAACCCATACAAAGAAATAGACCATCTCAACAACTTGGAATTCTTTCCCTTCATAGCCACCAGCCGTTCCATTGGCTTACGATTCATTTTCACCACAAACATAGTGCCAAACAAGTAAGGGAAGAACTTGCGCAAAGCCCACACTATTGCAAAGCACTCATTCTCGATAGCCACCCAGTTTTGGTTTCTGGGTAGGAACCTCCTACTAATAAAGGCTACCAGTCGCTCTCTGTCCTGGTTGTCCAGTTGAGCTAACACTACTCCAACTCCCTTGTTAGAGGCATCCGTGTGTACAATGAAAGGCTGACTGTAGTCAAGTACTTTCAGCCAGCGCAGTGCATAGTGCCTTCTTCAGTTACTCCGATGCTTTCGGACACTCTTCAGTCACTTTCCTGGGATGCTCCTTGAAGCTCAAAGCAGTCAATGGGGCAGCTATACTTCCATAGTTTGCCACAGTGTTCCTGTAATACCCAGTGAATCCTAAAAGATATCTTACCTCATTCTGAGTAGTAGGCACTCCTATCCCACCCCATACTGAATCGTGGCATACAACAGACAAATCTTCTGGTTCCCGACTTTATGCCCAAAGAGGACTGCCCCGCCTGACACTTGGTTATCCTGATGGCCAGTTTGCCTCCTCTATTCTAACCAACACCTGTTATAGATTCCTCAGGTGGTCCTGCCTCATTTATTCATTCATTCACTCTTTAGGCTGCCTGTATTTTCGCTCACTTTGTAGGCTACCTGGATTGTGAAACCATTGTTACATGTAAATATTTGATTTTGCAGTGAGAAACCCATTTCAGTCCACACTTAAATCCTACAAGTGATGTGGAAATAATTGCAGAAAGGGGACTTGGGATTCTGTTCAATAACATTGGCAAAATGTACATGCAGTGTTTGAAAGAAAAGAAATAATACTAATTTGCTGCAACACTTCTTTAGCATGTTGATGGACTGTATTTAAATCTCATGATTCCTCTTTTTTTCAGAGCATTGACACTCTCTTCTCCTGAAGTGCGCTTCCACATTGACAGTGAGACCCATGACCCCATAGATCTTCAAACAAAGGAACTGAAGTAAGTTCTATTGTGCATTTGTCTTTTGTCTTTTTAAGGGAGGAAAAAGTATTTGAAAAGCAGTTATGAACGAAATGTAATAAATAGGGTTACTTTTATTACTGAAGAGCCTTTGAACATCATAAACAGTGACACCTGAAGGTCTGTGTACTAGTCACTAGACTATCCAAACTGCATTAAAGATTATCCAGGTAAGTTACATTCTTCATTTGGTTCCCCTCCTCTAGCAATAATATTCTGCCATTGTAAATCTTTCTCCATTTCATCATCTGAAATAATGGTTTAAGCAGCAGCTCTTCTCGTCTTAAAGGACATGTAAGCACAGTGTAGATGCTTTCGTTTAAAAATTCCATGAAATTAAATGTATATTTTCTTTACGAATGATTGTGTCTCTTCCAGATTTGCCTCATGCAGCCATCTTTTATTGTTTGTACATTTTGAGTATTTCTTAATTATTTCATTTTTTTTTTTTACAAGTTAAGATGTTGAGACTATTCCTCTGCTGCTTGCTGAAAATCAGTGAGATTTGATATAGATATTATATCTCTTACATTGAAGCCCACCATTCCATCTGGAAATTGCTAGCCTAGCATAAGCCCCATGCCTCCCTCCCAGGGTTCCGTGCCCTTCCCTCCCGTGAACATCTCCTCTCAACCAAGGAAGTCCTTCATCGCCGCTTCTGCATTTTAAATCTGTTTACACTATTTGCTTGAAAAGAATTGTATATCAGAATAGAATTCCTAACTTTTGGAGGAAAATGGAATATATTGAGAGACATCTCACAGAATACATTGATGTAAAGTGAGGCCTATTGACAAGTTCTGCTGTTGACTGTGTTGGTCCTTTCTCTTACTGAAGAAGGGTTCTTTATCATACAGACTGAGGTTCATAAGATAGCTAATGTCACTGATGAGGCTGTTATAAATGGATACTAATCTGCTGATAAAGCTGCCTTCGTCATAGACTGTGAGATACAAGTCATTGATGATGGTTTCATCACTGACGTGTTGGACAATAAAATTAATGGCAGTGAGTAAGTCTAATATTTTGAAGAAGTACAAAACTCGTTTGAGGTGAGCTAGCACCCCCTCACCTCAAGAGATGTTTCCAGCCAAGACAGTAGAGCATTCCTACTGTGAATTGTTGCTCAACCTGAAAAGAATTATAACTGTGACGATAAAAGAACACCAGAAGCAAAACGTAAACCAATTGAAATATGGTGAAGAATTATTAATTTAAATTTTGTGTTTGCAAGTAAAAGGCTTTAAATATCCATGGAAATAAATCATTGAAGAGGTAATTTTCACACATTTCCTCAGTCCATCTGTGGCCCCTTTAAAGGCAGGCACAAGAACTCGGGTGGAAATATTTGATAACCACATGTTATTGATAATAGGTTAGGAATAAGCATAACAAATTGTACAGAGCATCTGAACAGGTGGATTAGTAATGCATAAGACATGCAGCACATTATTTTACAAGTCATTCCAAACAATAATGGGTGCACCATTTAGCCCAGATTTTCTTATGTTTATGGGGACATCTCCAAGCCACATAAATTGGTTCTTCCATTTTTGCACACCAATACATTTCTGAGCGCCAGCCTGCCACCTTGGGCTGTGTTCCAGGTCCTTACTATGTCTTTCTTGGCAATGAGTGTACTCAGACCAACCAGTAGGTATCTTCCCACCCCCCACTACTGCCCACCTCTTTCATTAGACACAGAATTGCTGTGAGGAAGGAGACGTTGAGGAGCCTCTCTAGAATTCGGGCCAAGGAGCAGAAGATAGCAGTCCAGTATCTCACAATTGCTAGACATTTCCAAACCATGTGGTAAAAATATGTTCCCTTCAGCACATCTCGGGCACCCGGAATTAGGCCCTTGCCGTGCTCGCCACATGAGTTTTGTGTCAAATAAGCGATGTGTAAGTATTTCAGCTAAATGAACCTTAGTGTGGAGGATATCACTTTCTTCCAAGGTAGTGAGAAGATCATCCCCACGGATGGTCTTCGGGGTATCTACTCTTCAGGCAAGGTAGAGGGTAAAATTGTCATTGATAAATATGTATTGTGAAGGCACATGTTGGAGAACCCAAGTAGTGTTAAGCTCTAACTGGGCAGATCAGTGGCTGTATGGGCGCATACATCCAAATTGGTCTATTCCAAATGATGGTATTGGCCATCTCTCTTAGTAGGATATATATTTTGCAGCTTAAAGACATAAGTGGGTGAGATCTACAATGGGATCACCAAAGAACATGCGCCGAAGGTGTTCCAAGGACACACAGGCAGAAATGGCCTTAGCGCAGGGAACCTTCATGTTGTGCTACATGTAGTATATCTTTTTTTAAATATATTGACATTTAGGCTTCACAAATGCCATACAACGAATACATGAAGAGAATATCAAGTTTCACACACATATCAAACCCTTATCAAAATAGTTACATTTCCTTCCTGTTACCCACTGTCCTAGCTAATTTCTGACCACTCTCCTCTGCTAGAATTAATCTTCCTATCACTTGAGGCGTGTGGCATTTGTGGTTTAACCTTTGCCTGTAGTCTTTTAGTTTTCTAAGTTGCACACCAGTGAGTAGCCCAAATCTCCCATTGCATCTGCCTGGTTGTAATCTTTTCTATGTTTGATTAAAACATCAGATATGTATATGTTCAAAATGGCCACACATAAGGGCTGTTAAGCGAAACTTTGAATTTCCATACTATCATAATTCTTCTCTTGACTAACAGAAGCACTAATCCTATGAGTTTGGTGGTGCTTTTTTCCCTTAGTGGTAGTATGTGATTTATTCACTGCACTGTTGTTCCCACGATCCTCTCCCTTTTGTCTTCCTAATCTCTTCTATTACTCTGCCTCAAAACATTTTTAGCATGGCCCAATCCCACACAATGCTCCCTTACTCTGGCACCCTGGGGACCCATCAGACTTCCTACTGTCAAATTTGTGCAGGGTCACAGGTGCCCAGTATGTTTATTTGCCAAATTAAAATACATGAGTAGTAAAGTGGATTTTTGTTGCAGTAGTCCCACCCCCCACACTTTTTGCCAGGTATTTGATGCAATTCTGACTGAAGTGCACCGGGTTCCTGCTAACCAGGTCCCCAGTGCCAATGTATTTTCCTCAAAACAAGGCAACTGCTCAAGTGTGCCCCAGTTCACCAGACCTTTAGCACCTCTGTAAGTGCCTAATAAGTAGTACCTCTGGTACCTAGGTTATAGATACTAATGAGGGTCTCCAAGAGCTGCAGCATATATTGTGCCACTCCAAGGGACCCAGAAGACACACATATGATGGATGAAATGCAGAGCAAATCAAACATTCACCCCCAGTCAATAGATCTGGGTTTAATCCATTGTTCTTTAGCTCACCATGCCACCCCAGTTTAGACCCAGCCATATGCAAATCATTGTTGACCCTGTGGCTCATGGGAACAGTCCAGCCCGAACTGCCAAGTCAGGTCCTCCTTGGACCGGAAACAAGCATCCTCGGACTGGGTTTGGGGCATCACCCCTCATCAGCCAGGCTAGCTTGAATCCAGTGACACAGTGAGCCTGTTCCTAGGATGCTTGTTTCCAGTCTAGGGAGTACCTGGCCTCGCAGTTCGGGCTGGACTGTTCCCATTGGGCGCAGGGTCAAAACTGATTTGCATATGGCTGGGTTCAAACTGGATTGGCATGGGTGCAAAGAACGATGGATTTGTGGCCAGATCTCTGTACTGGGATGAATGTATGGCATTGTTCTGCATTCTGTCCATCATTTCTTCTTTTTGCACTCTAAGGGGCCCAGCACCAAACTCCGGCAGACTGCCACTGCAGGCTGCGTGACAAGGTGTTCTAAAAAAGTAAAAACACGACATGGCACACATCTATGTGCTATGTCCCCAGCACTGCATGTGATATTTGTAAGTCAGCCCTACAGCAGGCCTTGCAGCCCTAAGGCGGGTGCATTATAGTGCATGTGAGGACATATCTGCATGAGCAGACATGCCCCTGTGCTAGCCAGTTAGATTACTGGTAATACTAGTGTACAGGAAACCCATCTTAAGGTATCTACTGGGCTCTGGTCAAAACGTGTTTCTCTGCCACCTTTGATATGCAACCCAAGACTTCCCCAGATAGGGGAAATGCAACCCCTGCCCTTGGCACATCTGACACCAGGACAGGCAGGAAAATTAGCCATGTAGGTGGCATGTTGAACCGCCAAGCTGGACACACCTCTAAGGTGAACAAGCCTGAAGTGAACACTCATTTAGACATTCCACCATCTTGTGTGTGATTCAATTAGGAACTCTGGGACAGGGGCATGCCCACGCACCAAAGGAAGTTGTCATCTAGGGAGTGCAGTGACCCCAGGTGTAAGGAGCCCAATAGCTACTACCCGTCATTCCCTTTAATGCCCCTAAATTGAGTATTTAGGGGATCCACTGATACCAGGACTGGAGATTTTCGACGGACACAAAAGAAGGCATGGACAAAGATGACTGCTAACCCGAGGAACATGACTGACCTAGTGCCAACTCTGCCAACCTGTCTCCTGCACCTGACCTTCATGGAGCAACCAACTCATCCTGCTGCTGTGCAGACTCCCAAGAAACCCTCAGGGCTGCCAGTGCTTCGCAAATTGCCAAAGAAACTCCCTTGGAGTAGAGTAGCTACTCCCCTGCAGCCGCAAGCACCAAAGAAGCAAGACCTAATACACCAACATGCCACCTATGGGAACTACTGACGCAGCAGCCTTCCAGGAAGAGGTGGCTGTACTCCAACAGGTCAGGTCCGTCCTCACTCCAAGTGTGGGGATGCCAGGGCCCACCAGAGCCACACAACACCAATACCTGGTGAACCAGACCCTTTGCAGCAGTCAAGGATTGTTGTGACCTGACGGGACACCACTTCTGAGGAAAACTGACCTGTATGTTGAGAGACTTCAGGGACAGTAAGGCCCACATTGGGAGTGGCCCAGCTGTCCTGTCTTCCCCTTATCAGCAGAAATCAAGACAAAGAAGTGAGTCTTGGAACGCCACCACCTGACATCTCAAAGTACCTATGCACCTGCACACACATCCCGAATCCACAGAAAGTGACTGTGCCAACTGGGTCCCCAGACCCACAGGAGCAAAGCCCACCCTAGAGTTTACCCAGATTAGACTTTCAGTTGCCACCTGCAGCCTCTTTCTGCAGGCCCCCTTCAATAACGAGTGACTCCAGCACTGAACCCAAAGCCAAAAGTCACCACTGCACCGAGCCCTACACCCGAGGAGAAGGGGACCAGTGGTGTCCCTAAGTGCTTAAGGATCTCAAGTGTTGAGTATCCCTGTAGGTTCCCTCGGACTGGTCCCCCAGTCCCTGCTTGCAGCCTTTCTCTGACTGGACCATTCCCAATTGAAGTGAATAGGACACCAGCGTCACACGGCCTCCATACTCGAATTGACAGGATATTCTGCTCGCTGAGGTTACTGGGTGCAGTTGTGGACACCACACATTTGAGCAAAACATATTCGGATCATAATCCGATTGAGGCCACATTAACTTGGGGGAAGGTCCCGACGCCCATCCCAACATGGAGATTACACCCCACACTACTGGAGGACTCGGTGTTCCACAGTGCTCTCTCTACGGCCATAACCCACTACTTTACTGAGAACACTCATACAGCTAGCACACGACAGATTGAATGGGACGCATTCAAAACTGTGATACAGGGGGTGGCGATCAGTACGAAAATTGGTGTACGTGCAGCTCTACTTGACAGACTCACGGCAGTAGAAAATAAGCTGGGCACACTGGAACAGGAAGTGGTAACGAATGACACGAGCAAAACAGAGTTGCAGGAATTGCATGTAACACATGCTGAGCTTTTGGAGGAGCTCCATGTTCTAGATTATCGATTAAACACCTAGAAACATCATGTGAATGCAGATAGGGCAGTCCCCTTGATTGCTAGGATAATTAAGGATGCACCGCCAGTATCTCCAATACTCTAAATAGTTACCCTGAAGGGGGATGTGGTGGCACCCAGTTGGAAACTAATGCCGCTTTTAAACGGTAGTATGAGCAGCTGTATGCGACTCCGGATGAGGCTGGAGAGGGGGAATCTGAGGCGTTCTTTGATGGACTGCAGCTCCCAAAGTTAGGTGATGAACACGTAGCAGAATTAAAACGGCCAGTCACAAACATGGAAATCAAAGCAGCGATTAAAGCCCTTCCCCGTAACAAATCGCCGGGTAGTGACGGATTGCCCATTGAATTCTATGCAGTTTATTCTGAGTTGTTGGTTCCTCGACTACAGGAGTTGTATCGGACGGTGCTAGAAGATGGCTCCCTTCCCCTCACTACTTTGCAGGCGACAGTGGTCTCTCTTCCGAAACCGGGTAAAGATAGCAGGGACGTGGCAAGTTATAGATCCCTCTCACTCCTTAACACGGATTACAAGATTTTGAGTAAACTGTTGGCAACTAGACTATTGCAATATTCCCCCATACTGATAAATACTGATCAGTGTGGATTTGTACCGAACAGAAGTACATCGCTTAATATTCAGAGGCTCCATCAGATAATGTCCCAGGTGCCTACGGATGTTGCTCCGCGAGGCTGTTTTTCCTTGGATTTACGGCAAGCATTTGACTCCCTACAATGGGAATATATGCTGGACACGCTGCCTAGATTTGGGATTCCACAGAATTCACGAACTGGGTGCGACTGTTATATACGAACCCAATGGCGCGAGCTCTCACGGGGATCCATATCTCCCAACAATACCAAGTAGCAAGGGGTACTAGACGGGGCTGCCCGCTCTCGCCGATGTTGTTCATTTTAGCGCTGGTACCTCTATTGCACAAGCTCCGTACCATGGCGGGTCACAGGGGGATACACATAAATGGAGAGGTGCATGTGGTCTCGGCATATGCAGATGATATAATTTAGTTATTAACAATCTGGACGAGGTCTATGACCCTATTCCTGCGCTTTTTTCAGCGTTTCAGAAACTTTCGGGACTCGCAATAAATGAGAACAAGTCATGTCTTTTTTTTTTTCATGACGTGGCCAGGACGAAACCAATTCAATTTGGTTGTCGGACGTTCCAAACAGCGACGGTTACTTTTAAATAACTGGGTATCCAAATATACTGGGATGTAGAGGATATATTGGATGGCAATTTGACTCGCTCTATAACATCGCTCCGAAAGCAACTTCCTTACTGCTATCGGTAGCTGGACGTGTAGCTATAGCTAAAATGGTGATGCTACCAAGACTGTTGTATTATTTTGTTAATCTACCCATTATTATTCCGCTTCAGACATTTAAACTACTAGACACCCTGCTCGTTGAACTGATATGGGGTTCGGGACGTAGACGTATAGGGCTTTCTAAATTACAGTTAGACACAAAGCAAGAGGGGGTATGAGAGTCCCTGACTTGAGAGCTTATTGTTATGCAGGCCAGCTGCAATGGTTGGCGTACTGGATAGCTGGCTGCAATTTAAGAGAAATATCCATCACTTTCCAGGCGTGGGAACGTGGGGAACTACATGCACTGCTGCTACCAGGCAGCAAAATTCCATTGACTGCTTCATCACTTTTGCGGACGGCTCTGCTATATTGGAAAAAAGCCACGCATTACACTAAAATAACAACACCATATGCCCCAAACATACCCCTAATGGGCCTTCCACTACCATCAAGGAGGGTGACTCTTCGACACATAGAGGCATGGGTGGAGACGGGTGTGTCCACGATAGGCGCTCTTTTCACCCATGGCACATTGATGAATCACGATACATCTGTACGGGAGACGGGAGTAACAAATAGTTTGTTTCTGCTGCATGCACTCATTTCCCGCTATATCAAAACAGTTTGGACCCCGGGAGGGGAAGAGCCGCTGACGCATGCACTAACACACATGCAGTACTTGATGGCAGCCGGCAGTCACCTGACTAAGTGGCTGTACAGGGGTATCCGCGCACATACGTTAGCGTCACTACAATTGACCCGAGATAGGTGGGACACAGATGTTGGCCGCACACTCCTGGATTAGGAATGGGGGATGCTTTTGGAACACCCGCGTAAGGTCTCCAGGAACCCGAAGTTTAAGTTCATACAGCTGATGATTGTGCATCGCGCATACTTGACCCCCCGCAAGCTCAGCCTAATGTTCCCAGAGGTATCTGGTGATTGCCCCCGCTGCCACTTCCCAAATGCCGGTTTACTGCACATGTTGTGGGACTGCCCGAGACTCATTCACTATTGGTCATCAGTGCAGGAACTGGTAAATAGTGTAGCGCCGACGAGAAATATTCGGTCATTTGAAAGTTGCATATTAGGCATAGGTCCCAGGGGGAAGAGGGGTAGCCCTGCCCGCAAGTTTGCGAACCTTGCACTGATATTGGCAAAAAGAAACATGACCATGAGGTGGAAAGCTACCAGTCCGCCCCAATTTTTAGATTGGTACAATGAGATGGTTCGATGGGGAAGGGCGGAGGGAGCCGAACTTCAAAGAGAGGAACAGAAAGGGATGCGAAAGATACCTAGCTCACTAGACTGGAATGCAATGATGGGGAGAAATTTGTGGCAACAGAATTGCCAACATAGAAATGGAGTGTATAGCCCAAGGATACAAGTTTTGTCAGGTGGTGAAGGCGGAATAGGGTATGGGACAGGATAACTCTCCGTGTTATTGCTCATGTCATGGACGATATGTACCACAGTTTCACCATGAGGGATGAACACCAGACATGTATGAAAATTCTGGTTTGAGCTCGGGGGGTGGGCGGGGGGCGGGGGGCGGAGGGTGGATGGGAGTTCCTTAAGGTTTCTTTTGTTCATGTGAAGGTGCAATTTTTCTGATGAAAAACTGTCGGATATAACACTTGTATTACTTTAAAAATCAATAAAAAAGTGAATAGGACACAACCGATGCCGTAACACACCTCTGCACCCAGACACCCCAGTGCCGCCCGAGGTGACCTGTGGGTGCTGCCTTGGACCTTGCCCCATACTCACTTCAAGTCCAGAAGATTGGTCCTGTAAGTCCTTAATTGCCCGAATGCAGTACATGTTTCCCCCCCATAGAATAACATTACTGCTCCCAAAAATTGCACTGTCAACTTCTGAAAACTGCAGGAGGATGTAGTCCCTCAGCTGACAATCGAGCGAGTGGAAGGAGGGTGTTTGCTGAAGGAAGTAGTAACCCCCACTCTAAAATAGCAGCAAGATCCCCTGAATCCAAAGAAGCCTGTGTGTTAGCCCATCCACCTGTTGGTGGAAAGGTAAAGGTGTGGTTCTGGGTGCTGACAGCTGTCAGTAGTCTCTGCTGGGTGTTCACCTTTACAGCTGCACTGTCCTTGGCCTGGTGGTCTGACCCCATGTCAAATAGCAAGTTAGGCCCCCTGGCACCTGCTGGTCATGGTGAGGTTACTCCAGTTGTGGATAACCTCTTTAGGTAAGCTGGAGGTTGCCCTGGGTAAAACAGAGTTAGCAGAGGTAGTTTCTCTATCCCAAAGCAAAGGAGGAAAAGTCAAACATATCTAGTACAGTTTAAAATGGGCCCTGTTACTGTTGAGATCGGTCAGCTTCCCAGAGGCAGTGACCTGGACAGATGTGTGGCAGAGTAGGCCCTGCAACAATCCAGACTGTTTCCTTACTCTTCCTTGCTTCACAGACTAGGAAGACTCTCCCAGGTTGTGGTCGAGTCTCTTGGCCTGTTGGCTGGGGGTAGGGGTTGTGTAGGAAACTGGGTTTTTTTTTTTTGTTTTTTTTTTTTTTTAAAAACCTTTATTTATGTCAACATGCATCACAGCTATTCAGCCGACATCCCGGAGGCCCGGCAGCATGATAAGAACAACACATAAGAAGGTCCATAGCTTTAGAACAGGAGTAACAAAGGTTTAGTTTTAAATTAAACCGGAAAGGAAACTGGGCTTTTATTGCAGTTATCCCCCCAAGTTTGCCCCCTTTTTAGCTACTAGATGCTTAATTTCGACAGTGCTTTGGGGCCTCCTAACCAGACCTTAGAGTTAGTTCTCCTTCCCCAAAACAATTGTGCTACAATTGACTAAGGACCTCAGCACCCCTGTAAATCCGGAATTAATGGTACCCTAGATACCTATGGCATGAGTGCTAAAGAGGGTCCCAAAGATCTGCACCCTAAGAGACCCACTCACAAATTCCACACAGACTGCCTTTGCAGGCTGCGTGACCTGGTGCAAACCATGAGTGAAAACATGACATGGCACACTCCTGTGTGTCATGCCAAAGTCAGTGCATCTAATATATGTAAGTCACCACTACAGCAGGCCTTTGAGCCATAAGGCAGGATGCATTATATTTTATGTGAGGACATATCTACATGACAAGACATGCCCTGGGATGTCTAGTTCTACTACTGGATATTACAAGGGAGCAGGGAAGCCATCTTAAGTTATGTACTAGTCACTGGTCAAAACAAGTTCCCCAGCTACATTATGACTTCACTGAAACATACAGTGTTTAGTATCAAACACCTCATATTAATAAACTCAAACTGATGGATTTATTAATAGTTGCACCCGGAGAGTACCTTAGAGGTACCTCCTGAAACCAACCAGCCCTCTAGTATGCTGGCTGACTGATCCAGTCCAGCCTGCCTCCACAGACTAGTTTCTGACCCCAGGGGTGAGAGTCCACGCTATCAGGTGTTTTTCACCTCTTCCAAGAAGGCTAGTAATTTAAAATTCCAAGGCAAGGAGCTTCAAAGAGCCCACCGCCTTTGGCACTCGCATCTGGATTCCCTCAGAGGTGAGGGGATGCAAAGCCCCCCTGGCCAGGGCCCATTTGGCTCCAGGAAAGGCGGGAAAATTGGTAGTTAGAGAGGTGTGTCCGCATTCAGGCTAGTTCTACCCCTAAGCTGGGCTACCTGATGTGGATATAAAATTTACAAGTCTGCCATCTTGGTGATGGCAGCATTAGAAACTCTGGGACAAGATTAAGCCTTCTGCTCACAGGAAGTGGTCCTGTATGGGGTGTTGTATCCCCAGGGGTAAGTAGCCCATTGGCTACTACACTACACTTCCTAATGGCCCTAAATCTAGTATTATGGGGAGCCCCTGGCACCAGGAAATGAGATTCCTATCGACCTAAGAAGAACAATACCGAAGAGCCGCGAGAAGCAAGGACTGTAGAGAAGCAACTGACTTGGTTCCAACCCTGCTGGCCTGTCTGCTGTTCCTGCCAGATTGCACGTCGTCTCATCCTGCAGCTGCCGTGCCTCCAAAAGCCTGGGAGGATGGCCTGCCTTCAACAAAGACCCAGGAACACCAGTGGAGCTGCTTCTCTGCATCCTGCAGGCACTCCAAAAGATCTGTGAGGACGCTGAACCAAAGCAAACCCGACACCGGAAAGCACCACTGCACCCGTGCCCCCTAGCCTGAGTTGAAGTGGGCCAACGGTGTGAGCATGATACCCGACTCTCCAGCGACAAAGCCCACCTTAGGTTTGCCCAAAGTTGACTTATCTGATGCCGCCTGCAGCCTCTTTGTGCAGCACCCCTCTACTGCAAGTGTCTCTGGAGACGAAAACCCGATGGCTCAGAACACATCTGTACCGGGCCACCCTGGACTGAGGAGAAGAGGACTAAAGGTGTTCCCGAGTATCGTGACACCTGAGCCCCCTTGTTGGTTTGACCTGCCAAGTCTCCCAGTCCCAGCTTGCAGTCCCTTTGCAACTCGACCGTTGCTCATTTAAGTGAACAGGACACCCGAGACTATAACACACTTCTGCACCCGGATGCCCCAGAGCCTCCGAGGTGAGCTGTTGGTGTGGCCTTGGACCTTGCCTCCTACTCACCTTAAGTCCAGGAGATTGGTCTCGTAAGTCGCTTTGAAGTGCATGTATGCAGTACATGTTTTTCCCCCATAGGATAACATTCGGCCCCTGACATTGAAAAGCCCCTTGGCACCCAGCCGTCCCAGTGCTGCCCGAGGTGACTGGTTGGTGCTGACTTGGACCTTGCCCAATACTCACCTTACGTCCAGAAAGTTGGTCCCGTAAGTCATTGTTAAATGGCCGAATGCAGTACATGTTTATCCCCCATAGGATAACATTAGTGCTCCCCAAATTTTTGAAAACTGTAAAAATTCATAACTCAAAAAGTACATACCTGATTCCGATGAATTTGGTATCTAAATTCATATAAAAGTATATTATTTTTATAAATTGGTGTCGGCTTTCTTGATTGTGTCTCTCACTTACTGCCTTTGTGTGTGCAATAAATGATTAGCACTACCCTCTGATATGCCGAACTACTCGCCCACATGACCACAAAAGTGAGTATTTGGGGTGTCATTTGTGTCTCTGTAATTTCTTTGGGATTCGCCTGGACTATTTACATGGTGTACCTCTTTTTGGTCCACTATATAAAGAACCAACTTCCTACAACATGTGCATAAATCTGATGTTCTTTAACAGTCTTATCATGGGAGCCCCAGATAAACCAACAAAGAGCTGATCATCCATTCTGTGGTCTTCTGTTCATCCGGTTTAAAAACTCAGAGCTTTCTTTCAGGTCAAAACTTTGGAGCCTCTCCTCTTTTGAGGGGTGAGGCAGAGCAAATATCTCTTGCAAAATAATCAATTTGGTGAACTTGGAAAGGAGTTGCAACTTTCAGAATGAAGTCCTCCCAGGTGCTTATTAACAATGTGTCCAGAAGGAAGGTGGTGCAGGACAGTTGTATGAAGACATGCTGATGTAATCACGGTTTGAAAGACTGTTGTCAGTGTCTACAGTCATAAAGAACAACTGTCCATTGGCTCAAAGGGCTGGCACATGAGAAATGTCAAGACCAAGTTGCCCAGCCTTAATTGGATGCAGCATAGCCCACTCGCTGCATTTGGTCACCATGGAAAAATCCAAAATTGCAAATGCCTTAAAAAGGCTAGGTCACATGTGATTTTATCACTGATGTCATCAGTGTAATTTGATGTGTTATTCGTCATGTGCGAGGTTAGAAGCTCTGCATGACAGGAGCTTGAGTTGTGCTTTGTGTGGCTGACCTTTTTGGCCAATTTCAGGGGGGTTTACATTTTGTTTGGTAGCCCTAACTTCACTTTACCTATATTTTTGGATACATGTATGTAGATAAACACGCACACCTTTGTGTTCTCATAATACATTCATCCCATTTCTCCTGCTTTTTAAAAATCTAACTGAAAGAAATAAGTTGTCATGCTTTCATTGCTGCTACTGGAAGTGGATTGGGTTGGCATTGGTGCCCCACCTAGATTGATCAAGGCTGGGGCCTAAGCTGAGGCAGAACAAGAGTAACCTAAAGATCTGGCCCTCCAAGCCACACAACCCTTTATGGAGGTCACTGTACCAGTCTCAGTTCACCCCTGGCACTCCCAGGCTGGTTCTAACACCCTTTTAGCCCCTAGGATGGTCTCTTAGGGCTCCACGGGACCTCAGACGCCCCCTCTACCACTTACTGTCCTTTACAAGATGATCGGCTCCGCTCGGCACCGTGTCGACGCCGTGAGGCGGCTCCGGATCGATGTCGTTGGGCGGTCTCGACTCAATGTCGCTGGGCGGTCTCGGCTCGATGTCGCTGGGCGGTCTCGGCTCGATGTCGCTGGGCGGCCTCGACTCGATGTCGCTGGGCGGCCTCGGCTCGATGTCGCTGGACGGCCTCGTCTCGATGTCGCCTTCCGGCGTCGCAGGGACTCGGACTCCCCACTTCCTGGTGTCTCCGGAGTGCGATCTCCACTCCCGACCTCCGGCGCGCTTCACCTCGGTTTCCGGCGACTCCGGTGGGCGGACTTCACTCCCCCGTCGACGCCTCACCTCGACCTCAGGTGACTCCCGACTCGACCTCCGGCGCCTCTCCACGACCTCCGTTGGCGCCCTCACTCGACCTCGGGTTACTCTCCACGTCCTCCGTCGGCGCCCTCACTCGACCTCTGGCGGCTCCGGGTACGACGTCTGTTTTCTGTCTGCGCCGCTTCTCCACCTCAGGCCCTAGGTCTCCAGGCTTCTCGACGTCAGGACTCCAGGAGGACACCGCTGAACAGGTCAGGAACTTGCTGTTCTTCTTCTTTAAGGCCTGTTTCAAATGTTCAGTCCTTTAAGATGGTTCTTCTGGGCTTGGTCCCACACAGGGCTCTAGGCTGGGCTTGGTCAGTAGAGACTAGCATCAAGGGTGGGTTTCTGGACCCCACTCCAAGCACTGGTTTCCACCTCTGCTACCTTACTCCGACCTCCTTCTATCTCTGTCCTCTCTCTTCTCCAGTCAGTTGCCAACTGCCACTCTGAGATGGCCTCCCAACATTCTAAACTGCCTCTCACTGTCCCAGGGTTCTAGAATGTTACGGAAGGTTCTAGAAATCTCCAGTGGGTTCTGATGATGTCACAGGTGACAATGGGTGGCCACCATCTTGTGTCTCAGGCCCTCAGACAGAAGTTCCAGGGGTAGGGAAAATGGCTCCCTGATCCTGCATCAACACTAAAAAGTCTGGTGGTTCCCAAAAAGGAAAAATTATAACAGGGTTTGAGGCAAAAGTGGGACAAAATAAATAATGATGAGGAGGGACCACCCAAAGGGCTGACAGGTGTGGTAAATATTTCATTACCGGTACTATTTTTAATGCGGTAAAGTCTAGTAAGAATAACTCAGTAAATATAAGAGGCAGAATCCGTGGTATTAGAGGTTCTAAAAGGCTTTATTCCTCTACAAAGGAATTACAGTTCGAACTGCAGGCTTCAAATTCCATCACCATGAGGGTTCAGGAAGGAAGGCAATACATTATTGACAGGTAATCATTTTTATAAGAAATGCATTACAGTGAAACAGATGCAGGAGGCGTAACAGTTGATAAGATAGATAAAATATGCATACGTAACTAAAAAAGGCGGACATATAGGCGTAACTTAGAAAACGTCATTATACATGATGTCACAAGTGGGTGGATCCATAAGAGAATCCTGCAATGTCAGCAGAAATATTTGGCAGAGATGCGCGCGCAGCCGCATGACGTGTGATTGACGTGCAACTAGAGGGTGAAGGGGACTTGACATTTAGCTCTACGTGTGGAGACAGAAGTCTGGGGGGTCATATCAACCTAATCCCAAATCATATCTAATATCTTATGTTTAAAGAACTGTATTATCCAAAAGGAAAGGTCTCTAGGATGAAATCTGTTCTATACTGACTGTTAGTGCGTGTACAAGCGTCTAAGTGTCTACATGAGATGCGAGGGGGCAGGAATCTTCCATGGTAACAGGGGCTATGAATTACTTGCATGAGGACAGCGAGGCCTGGCCCTTAGCACGGTAGCTGGAAGAATGTTTACCTAAACTACTAGACAGGAATGCATCGGATGAGGAGCGGAGCAGATAATCTTGAAGGTGAAATACAGTTTTTGGCAGGCAACAGGCTGGATCAGGCACCGTTAGCCGCGCAGGGAGTAGGACAAAGTTCATGGATACAGATGCGGGCTCGGACTGGAGCTTTCAGAGGCAGAAGGCAGGAAAAGGCTTGATGGCAGAATTCAGGGCCTACTCACCTGAATCGGTAAAATGTGGAGAGTGAACCACATAAAGTCGGTGGCCTTTCATACTTAGGAATGGAATATCTGACCCATTCATGGCGGATCTGAAAGAGGACATGTTGACGGTGGACGCACATGTATTTGCGTCTTCATAACTGGAACTGGAGGGAACATACATGTACTTATAGCATGCACATGGAGCCGTTGGGGTCTACGATAGGGGACATAACTGATCACAAAATTCATATTTCCTCATTCCCTCCTTGTCCCCTACGGACCCTCAGGAGATATCGATCTTCATCAATCCATCGATCTGTTCATATAGCATCATTTGTTCTTCTTTCTTCTTCCGGGATCTCGAACGAAAACTTGGATACGGGATACACGATGTGGCACACAGACCACAAATCGCTGGCCCACATTGTAGGCATAAGCAGCAACTGAATAGTATGAGGAAGCCAATACCTAGGAAGGATAGGATCCTCCATCCCCAGGCTGACAACACGCTCCAGAACCAACCGGACCAAGTCCAGGTGCCTGGACTCTGGTGTATCTGGCTTATAATCTTATGAAGGCGAGTTATGGCTTTATATACTGACGGCGAGTTTTCTGGTATGAAAACACAGCAACTTGATCCGATGACCCTACAAGCTCCGCCCCTATCGGCCAGGATGACGTCAAGGACAAGACAATTTTGAAGCACAACAATCCGCATAGCAGACTGCTCTTCTGTTAAATTGCCTAAGGCGGAAGTAGTCTCGTTCACTACTGCTTCAAGGGTTCTAGTTAATCTACGTATCAGCTTACTATTAGTGACTGTACCTATATAGGGAAAGAAACCTTTATTGAAATCTGTATATTGCTCCCATGCCGTTTCAGTGTAATCGACAATCGGGAGATCTCTCTGCTGTCTATTGTGTACCAAATGGGTATTTCTGTGATAATCAGGAGGGGCTAGGAAAACAGGTGGCAGAAGGAATGCTATGTAACAGGTACCATCCCAATCTAGAGGTAGACGTATATATGCGGTCTGGCCACATATGAAGTAGGAATGACGGGAAGCTCTAAATGTAGACTTGCCTTGATCACTGAATTTTATTACAGTGGTGCATTTACTATGGCCCATGTGTATGGAACCATTCTTTCTTACACATAATTCCCCTTTAACTGGGAATACTGACATGGCGGGCAAGATTGGTGTAGCTTCGGATTCAACATTCAGAATCAGGAGGTTAAGTGTAAAATTACCTAATCCATATACTTCATTTTCTAGATCAGTTCCTGTTCTTTTGGGAAGTCCCTCCTTGTTAGGGTAGCAGACTGTAAGCAAAACTAGGTTCAGGTTTCCCCATACCCAGTTGTCTTGGTAAACTACTGAATTTGAATCTAGGGAATTAATCAAACTAGACTTAGAAGAAACAAAATTAATAATGTTACTGTGCAGTGACTACGAAGTGATTTACAATACGCATGCTTTTTAAGCTGCATCTGTCGATTTCTTTCTCTATTCCGGTCTAGAGGATACATGTCAGAGACAAATTCAACCGATTCACCTTGGAGAGGACTTAAACAATCAAATTGTCTGACTTGCTAGACCTTAATTTCAGTTTATAAAGTTCCGTTTTTGTCTGTTCAACCAAGGGGAGCTTTGAGTCTGTCTGTGAGGGAATGCAGGGCTGAGTGTTCACATCGGACGGTAGTCCATAAAATTTCTTGATATGACTCGAGTGCAACCACCCTTTACGTCCCTCGATCTTCACGGCTGTCCTTGTTGTTAGTAGAACGAGTTTAGGCGACTTCCACCTAGGCTCCAGTTGGGTCTTCCGGTCGAAATTCCGCACCAGAACCAGGTCACCTGGAACCACGTCATGGGGTTTCACCTCAGTGTTATCGGGAAAAGCTGCAGCTACCTGTGAACGACAAGATTGTAGTGCAGACATCAAGGAAGCCAGGTAATCTGTCAGCATATTACAGTCAACATCAGTGATTTTGCGAGGTATAGGCGTCCCCCACATATTTGGTGGTCTACCGAAGATCACCTCGTACGGGGATAGCCCTGTTCGAGAATGTGCTACCATTCTCATGTAAAAGAGTGCAACTGGTAAGGCTATTATCCAATCGACACCTTTTTCTCTACATATTTTGGACAATCTGATTTTCAGGGTTTGATTATGACGTTCCACGAGACCTGCTGCCTCGGGATGTCGGACACAGTGGAATTTCCATTGGTAACCTAACAGAAGTGAAACGTGTTTCATCAGTTCGGATGAGAACGGCTGGCCGTTATCTGAGTAGACAACACGTGGCAAACCAAATCGTGTGAAGAATTCTCGAACTAGCTGTTTGGCAGTAGTCGGGGCAGTGTAATCTGAAACCGGGTAGGCTTCTGTCCAACGGGAAAGAGCACAAACAACTACGAGAACATATTTGAATCCTCGACATCGTTCCATCTGGATATAATCCATCTGGAGGACTTCAAAAGCATGATCGGGAGGTTGAAATCCACCCTGCTCTACGGGGATGCTTTTACCTGGATTAAACTGACAACATATCATACAGGTACGTACTTTCTGTTTGGCTGCTGCTCGCAGGTGTTTGTTGAACCAAATGTGTTGAATACTGTCTAGCATAGCTTTTTCTCCTAGGTGCGCTGGACTATGTGTTGTGTTAATGATGACTTGAACCATGGAGTCGGTAAGAAACCATATAGATTTTTCCTTCGTCATCCATCCTTGATCCGTTTGGATCCCTCCTAATTCAGTCCATTTCTTTATTTCTTCTGGTGTAGCATGTGTCTGTATGTCAATTACATCAAGGGCGGGATCCTTAACTGTCATGCAATGTGTTGGTGTCGGAACTATTGTCTTTGTCGTGTCAGTTGTGTGAGTCTGGTTCTGAGCAGTCTGTTTAGCTGTTCTGTCAGCTAAGTCGTTACCCTGAGAAATGATATCGGTAACTTTTGTATGGGCTTTGCATTTCATAATCGATATTGCAGTAGGTAGATGAATCGCGTCTAATAGGACTTGGATGAGGGGTCCGTGTTGGATGTGGGCACCGTGAGAAGTTAAATAACCTCTCTCTCGCCACAGTACGCCGAAGTCATGGACGACTCCGAATGCATAACGTGAATCTGTGTATATGTTGACTTTCTTATTTTTGGCTTGAATACAGGCTTGTGTCAGAGCGATGAGCTCTGCTGCTTGAGCTGACAAAGTGTTAATACAATTTGTTTCAATGACTTCAGTGTCTGTTGTGACTGCGTAAGCGGCTACTAACTCTCCTGTACTTGTTCTCATACATGAACCATCTACATACAATGTCAAGTCTGGATCTGATAAAGGGATATCTGTCAAGTCTTGTCTGGGTTTCGTCGTGATAGTAATGACTTCAATACAATCATGTGCTAATGGATCTGTTCCATTTACTGGCAAAAGTGTGGCAGGATTTAACGTATTACAACGTCTGATTTCTATGTGTGGCTGAAACAATGTTAATTCATAACCGGTGAGTCTCGCTATAGTCAAGTGTTGTGTTTGTGTGCGGTTCAAGAGAACCTCTACTGCGTGTGGTACTTGTACTGTCAATTGATGTCCTAACACTATGGCATCGCTTTGTCTGATTGCTAAAGCTGTTGCTGCCACTGATTTCAGGCACGCAGGAAGAGCCTGAGCTACTGGATCTAATGTACTAGAGAAATAAGCACATGGTTTGTGTGATCCTGCTTGTTCCTGAGTGAGTACTGACAAGGCAGTACCTTCGCGTTCCGTAACAAAGAGTGTAAACTGTTTACTGTAACATGGTGTTGCTAAAACAGGTGCTTGGCATAAAGCTTTCTTTAAGCTTTCAAAGGCATGTGTATGTTCTTGAGTCCAAGGGAGGACAGTCGATGTGGCTGCCTCCTGTGTTGTCAACTGGATGAGTGGTTTTGCTAGAAATGCATATTGAGGGATCCACTGCCTACAGTATGAAGTGAGCCCTATAAAAGCCCGCACCTCCTTTTGTGTCTTGGGTGGTGACATGTTAGCAATTAACTGGATGCGGTCGGGTGTAAGCTGTCTTCCCTCCTTGGACAGCGAGTGCCCAAGGTAAACAACTCGCTGGACACAGAATTGCAGCTTAGAAGGGGACACCTTGTGCCCCTTGTCGGCCAGAAATTTTAAAACCGTCAGTGACGCTGTTTCACATTCAGGTTCGCTTCGGGCGGTGATCAGCAGATCATCGACATATTGAAGCAAGGCAGTGTTAACTGGCATGTTGATACTGTCAAGTTCTCGTTTCAGTGCTTGGCTATAGATGCTGGGGCTTTCTGTAAATCCTTGAGGTGCGCGTGTGAATTTAAAACTTCGTCCATTTAAACTGAATCCGAACAGATATTGACTTTCCGGATCTATTGGGACGCTAAAGAAAGCATTCTTGAGATCAATTACAGTGAAGAACTTTGCTTCTGAATCAATAGCTGTTAGTAATGAAGAGATATCTGGGCCCACAGGATATTGTGGTACAATACATTTATTTAATTCGCGCAGATCAATAACTAATCGATATACTGGTGGTGCTTTTGGATCCGTTCTTTTAAGAATCGGAATTATCGGGGAATTGCATACATTGGAGTCGGTTTCTACAACCACTCCTTGTGCAATGAGCTCGTCAATGATTTGCAGCAAAGCCACAACAGCATCTGGTGGTAACTTGTATTGTCGCATTCGTGGTAGTACTACTCCTGTTTTTAGTGTGACTCGATATGGTGTAATGTTCATACAACCAACATCAGTTGGGCCTTGTGCCCATAGATGTGTAGGTAAATTCTGCAGCCGGTGATCCATGTCTCTGGACACGTAGTGACCTTTGAAGTCACGTAAAAATAATCGTACTCCTTCTGGAGAACAACATATTATAGCTCCTAGAGCTTTCAATGTTTTTATACCTAACAAGTTTTCTGGACATGATTTAGTAAGCAATAAATCTGTAGTACGTGTCAATGGACCAACCGTAAGTGGAAGAGGTTGCGTTACTTCATTAATTATAGGTTTTCCTGAGAATCCAAGGGAAATATTCTGTGAGCCTGAGAGGGGTGCCCCTGGAACTTCACTGCGTCGTATAGTTGTTCTGCTTGCCCCTGTATCAAGTAAAAACTTTCTGTCTTCCCCTAATAGTTCACTATGCACATAAGGTCCCTCTTGATCGACAGGAACCTCGATAAGGGGTAAGCCAACTTCCCTCTTTAGGCTATTTCATGTGTATCGCTGATAATCGGGATAATCATTTTGTGCATACTGGTACATCTGTTGCGTTGTTGCTTGTGTGGCAGCAATAGGCTGCACTTGTGGTGGTGCTACGGTCTGTTGTGGAGCTGTCTGTTGCGGAGCTAGTTGTTGCGGAGCTGACCTAGATTGTGCATGCTGAGGTATTTGT
Source organism: Triturus cristatus (assembly GCF_964204655.1). Lineage (NCBI taxonomy): Eukaryota > Metazoa > Chordata > Amphibia > Caudata > Salamandridae > Triturus > Triturus cristatus. The sequence continues at coordinate 583,822,744 of NC_140591.1, read as the reverse complement.
TGTTGATTCTGATCCTGTCTAGGTGGACGTGGTCTTTCCTGGGTTCTACCTGTGGCAATATTATGTTTCAGGACTGGACAATCGTGTATATAATGACCTTGTTGTTTACAATAGTTGCATGTCCCTTTCGTTGGACCTGCGGAATCACCTTTTTTGTGACCATCGGCTGGAACTGTCTGGGCAACAAGCATTTTCATTTTCGTATCTTTCATACGTCTTTGTTCATGTTCTTGTTCTTCTCTAATTCTATTGTGGTGATATTGTAACATCTGTAACATCTGTGACGGTGTGTTACCTTGCCAGGTACTCTCAAATTTCAATACTCTATTCTTAACTTGCGGCAGGGAATTTTCAACTAATTTTGTCACAAACAGATGTGGATATGACTCGCTACTTGCTTTTATGCCACTATTAATACCAAAACATTTTTCAAATCGGGAATAGAAATCACTAGTGTCTTCATCTTGCTTTTGTTTACAGGCTGAGATTGCACCCCAGTCCTCCTTTTTCGTAGTTAATAGACGTGGCAGTACCTGTACTAGTAATCCTGGTAGTGCTGTAGTCTTTTCCCCAAGCCCTGATCCTGCAGCTCGGGCCTTTTCTTCGTTCTCTAATGCTGTCCAATCTATCTTTTGGTCTCCCACCTCCCATTCCTTTTCTTTGAGTTTCTCGTAAACACCGGCAGGCATTAACACTTTCAATATTTTCATAATGTCAGGATAAGTATACTCTCCCATGAGTAACATGTCTTTTATCTCACGGTGGAAACCTGCTGGATCCTTGTCATGGCTGGGTACTACTTTCTTCATTTCTAATAATTCAATTTTAGTTATAGGCGTGTACACAAACACGCGTGTAAAGTTATTATCTTCACCTCTGATTGGGTGTACTTCGCGTAACGGATTCTGTCTATCTATGTGATACATTTTTCTTCCCTTAGTGGGAATTGGAACGTATGCTGGGTATGCGAAAACTATATACTGGTTTCGAAATTCTAGAATTTCTTTAATTAAATCAGTACCTGACCCTCTCCATTTATTCGTGAGTAGTTCTGTCAATATGTCAGGTAAAGGTCCAGGATCGGAGTGTTGGCTTTTATATAATATAAGGAGGTGTTGAATCATGTATATACTAGCTAAACGCTGTTCGTCTGGGGCAAGATTCAGAAACGTGTGTGCTAGTGCATCATCACTGTATTTGCTGGGACTGTCAGCCCATAGTACTGCTGACCTGGCTAATTCTTGTTCGTCCATGGAATCGAGCATATGGTACCCCCTTCGATCTCGGAGTAATTTATCAGCGGCTTGGAATAGGTGTTCAGGGGACCTCGTATTTAACATAGGGGTTTGAAAATGTCTATTACATTCTGGACGTATCGGACGTATCGGATCATTAAAGCCTCTAGTATTATTATGGGGTCTTCCTCTACCTACGTAAGCTATCGTATCTAATTGTTCTGATTCTTGCTCCTCCTCTCCCTCTGATTCAATTCTGTCTGCTTCTCGTCTTTCTTTATGTATTCGTTCTACTTCCTTGCGGATCTTTCGATACATGGCGATTATACACGCCTGTCTATCATGTTTCTCGTCTGATATGTTCTGACCCCATTTGGCAAGTTTTTGCATGGTATCATGATCTGCCCCAGGCCTGTCTTGGTTCCTGATCACGCAGTTTATGAAAAAACGTAGTAGTTGTCTTTGTACATCCACTTTCTGGTATTCCATAGCTTCGTTAATACTTTCTGGGCCTCGCCCTGTTTGGACAAAGTGATATATATTGTCTAGGTTTTCAACCATTCCTGGTATCGTCATTAAATACAATGTAGCTCGTCTTATACGTAGTGATGATAGTAGCAATCTGTCCTGTTTACCTGGCACTGGATCATATCTACAATCCACAAGATGTTCTTTAAACATGTCGGGTGTCGCTAGTTGGGGTGTACGTTGGAGTGCTAAATCTCTAAGGGTCTGTTTATTTCGCGGCGGTGTGGCAAACATGTCTGTCGTACCTCCTGTAGCACCATCTGAGGTGCTGGGCAAGAAAGGATTCGTTGGACGTAAGATAGAAATTGTAGATGCGGGAAAAACAGTAGAAACGGATGGACCTGTGGGAATGGGCGTAGGAGTTTGTTGTTGCGGGGATACAGACGGATGATCTTGACGTTGAACACCATCGTCATGCGGTGTGTGTGGTATGGTATTAGCATACTCGGGAGCTACGTCATCTAAATAGGAGGAAAGGAAAACGTCTTTTGCTGTTTTAGGATGTGCTTTTATCGGGAGTAATGGGGGTGTCAAGTTTTTCGGTATTTCCGGGGTGGCCTGAGGTAACCCTTCGGCCAAAAGAGGATACATACCATTCATAAGGGTATTTCTTTGTCTATCTACTTGTTCTGATTTTACTCGGGTACCTTCTTCAATTAATAGATTTTCTCGGGCTTTATTTGAATTCTCCCTACCTTTCTCTTCCTGTCTGAACGCTTTTTCTGTACGTCTATATGATTCTTTACGCCATAATTCAATGGCATCTTTCTGTGACTGTCTGGCTTTCTTTTTCCATAATTCTTCTTCTACTCTCATGATGCAATCTGCATCCCAGGTCCCCGCTGCGGGCCACCTCTGACTCTCTGGTAAGTCCTTGGTGTAGTCCACCCATAAATCAAGAAATAATACGGCATCTAAGCCATGCTTATGATACATAAAGTACCCTGGAGTGTCCCTAGGTGGGATGGGAACAGCTTCTTCGAGTACACCTTTTCTGGTTTTGATCTGTCTTAATTTTGAAAAGAGCGGCATTTTTAGACCTTATTACTAGAACACACTTTATACAATAAACACAATAATGAACAATCATTCACACCACAATATGTAGAACGTATTAAAACATTTAACATTTAACAGTTTTAACGAACGATAATAACTAATAGAAAACTAGTTACTGACATAATACTAACACTAAATAATACTTAATTATATGCAAGACATACTAGATATACTGCTAAACAGTACAGATACACTGCTGAAACAGTGCAGACCGGATTTGTGTACCCAAACCCGTCTTGACCGGCACAACCTATGTGCACGTTTAAATGCCTCCCCGGCAATGGTACTCACCGGGTAGCGCGGAACGGAAGGCCTCGGAACTGAACTGAAACTGGACCGGACTGGACTCGACTCGACTGGACTCGGAACTTCGGAACCTGGTGGGCCTCTGTATACCTCGGATCTTGCTCTCTCAGCTAGGCTCTGGTCGGGATACTTCGCACTTCTCACCGCCTCGTCTGGGTGTTGATCGCAGCCTCAGTCACCCCCGCTTGGCCGGAGGGAGATACAGGAAATCCTGCAGGTACGCGTTTTTGTCCGTTCAGCTGTGGCAGGAGACCGGGCCTGCAACGCACCTCCGGCGCGTGAGATGAGAAAGTGTCCCTATTCGGGCGCCAATTTATGTGGTAAATATTTCATTACCGGTACTATTTTTTATGCGGTAAAGTCTAGTAAGAATAACTCAGTAAATATAAGAGGCAGAATCCGTGGTATTAGAGGTTCTAAAAGGCTTTATTCCTCTACAAAGGAATTACAGTTCGAACTGCAGGCTTCAAATTCCATCACCATGAGGGTTCAGGAAGGAAGGCAATACATTATTGACAGGTAATCATTTTTATAAGAAATGCATTACAGTGAAACAGATGCAGGAGGTGTAACAGTTGATAAGATAGATAAAATATGCATACGTAACTAAAAAAGGCGGACATATAGGCGTAACTTAGAAAACGTCATTATACATGATGTCACAAGTGGGTGGATCCATAAGAGAATCCTGCAATGTCAGCAGAAATATTTGGCAGAGATGCGCGCGCAGCCGCATGACGTGTGATTGACGTGCAACTAGAGGGTGAAGGGGACTTGACATTTAGCTCTACGTGTGGAGACAGAAGTCTGGGGGGTCATATCAACCTAATCCCAAATCATATCTAATATCTTATGTTTAAAGAACTGTATTATCCAAAAGGAAAGGTCTCTAGGACGGAATCTATTCTATACTGACTGTTAGTGTGTGTACAAGCGTCTAAGTGTCTACATGAGATGCGAGGGGGCAGGAATCTTCCATGGTAACAGGGGCTATGAATTACTTGCATGAGGACAGCGAGGCCTGGCCCTTAGCACGGTAGCTGGAAGAATGTTTACCTAAACTACTAGACAGGAATGCATCGGATGAGGAGCGGAGCAGATAATCTTGAAGGTGAAATACAGTTTTTGGCAGGCAACAGGCTGGATCAGGCACCGTTAGCCGCGCAGGGAGTAGGACAAAGTTCATGGATACAGATGCGGGCTCGGACTGGAGCTTTCAGAGGCAGAAGGCAGGAAAAGGCTTGATGGCAGAATTCAGGGCCTACTCACCTGAATCGGTAAAATGTGGAGAGTGAACCACATAAAGTCGGTGGCCTTTCATACTTAGGAATGGAATATCTGACCCATTCATGGCGGATCTGAAAGAGGACATGTTGACGGTGGACGCACATGTATTTGCGTCTTCATAACTGGAACTGGAGGGAACATACATGTACTTATAGCATGCACATGGAGCCGTTGGGGTCTACGATAGGGGACATAACTGATCACAAAATTCATATTTCCTCACAGGTCTAACAAACATCTTTTACATTAGTATTGTAGACTCACATTTCTGTACCTTTGCTCCTGGTTTTCAGATTTAGTTTTTTAATTAGATTTGATTCTTTTTACTGTACATACACCTTACTCAGTCGTGAATTATCTTTCTGTCTACCATGATCACCCTGGCAGATTTTCATGCAGATTGTGTCCTGGTCGAGCCACCACTCTCCCACAGAACCGCTATTTTGGTGTTGTTGTTTAATCAAACCCCTTTGCTGATATTGCTGTAGCAGCGTTGTCAACAAAATCCTCTGCTTAAGTAGCCTGGTAAGCTTATCCCAGGGAGTGTACTCTTAGTCCGCACCAGCTCCAGCCTGGTTTCTTGATCTTGATTGGAGCAGAAAACACCAGGTTTTTTTTATGGCAATAAAGCTCAAAGCTGCAGAGCTAATGTGCCTCACACTTCCTTTCTTTTTATGAAACTTTAAGCATTGCTTCCCTCGCGCATACGGTTTGTCACAACTAAGGGATGCAAAAGAAACCAGGCCTACTCCATGATGCCTTTTCAGTGTGAGGTGCTGTTTTTTAGTCTCCTAGTCGCCCCCCCACCTGCCCCCCAAAAAGCTAGTCACTCTCCACTGTCAGCACTCTGCCACCTTTCCCATGGGGAGTTACTCTCCAGGTTCCCCAGACCACGTCATTTTGTGTCTCTGGTCTGCCTTTCACTTCATGCCTTTGCTCAGACAACTCTTCCCTCTTCCAATTTACTGCCTAATGCTCCAACAGAGCTCCCTTTTGCTTCTTTTCCCTGTCTCTGCCTGTGGCTCCTACCACAATATGCCTCATCCTTTTGGTCTAGCCCATTCTGACCCTTAAGGAAGCAGTGCATGAATTTCAACCTAGCTCCCTATTAACCTGATAGGCCCTTATTCTTAATGTTCTCTCCATCACATAGTGGCTTGCACAGTCACATCTAACACTTCAGCTGAGTTTTTGCTAGATCCTCCAATGTTTCCTTTTGTATTATATTTAATTGGTTATTAGCTGAGGAAAAAGCTTGCTTGTTTATTCTATAGAAGCTGGAAGAGCGCTATGGAAAACGACATCTTTTACTTCAATTCATGACGTGGATGTTGATTTTTTACTTAATACGTCATTGCAGATGTGAATATATTTTGTTTTACTTCAGTAAATATACTTATGATGCAGAGTTAGGATTACAAGTAAGTAACATTTCCTTTTATACCCTTCTTCGACCCTCATTCTGGCCCAAGCTCTTTAAGAGCTCTTTTGTCCCTCTTTTCTCCTTTTATCTCTCTAGCCGGTGCTCTTGCCCAAATTTGCTTTACTTTGTCCTTTTAGTCTCTTCAGTGTGTACCCTTTCTCTCCTCCCAGCCATGTTTGATATTTCATAGAACTCTTGGGTTTGGTAGTCCAATCATGCAAGTCTGAGCGCTGGTCAGTATGCGAGCACAGCACATTATGCAATGGTTACCTCTAGGAACAGCTCCCCTCAAGGTAAATCATTCTAAATCATCAATGAAAGACCATCACTCATCCATAACTCCTTTTTAAAGCAGTATTGTCATTGTGCCTCACCTCATCTACATACATTATTAAGTGACTGGTCCTAAGATAGTATAAACCTGATTGAGCCAAGTAAACAAGTGGAGGTCATGCAGAAACATAATGTTCGAGGCATATGAGCTGCAGATCACACACTTAGGATAAGATCGCCATCTGGTGTTGGGCTCGGATGCTTGCAGGTTGTTGTTGTCTTCGGAAGAAGCCTTTTGGTCATGAGATAGGTGACTCCTCCTCTGGACAACAGTGCGCATGGGCACCCACTCCATCCTCAGATTGTTTTTTTCCGCCATTGGGTTCGGATGAACTTTTCCGCTCCGGCTGAAAACTTTAAAAACAAGCTTCTCAAAGCGAAATGTACACTTCACTCGACATCGACCACTCATCGGACCGGTTCCGGACACGGCTCATGGAAAGGACGCCTTTTAAAAAATGCCCTCAATGTGGAGCAAAGTTCCCACACAGTGACCACCACCAGGTTTGCAACCTGTGCCTCTCGCCGGAACACGACGAGTCCAGTAGTCCTGCCTGCGCCGCATTCAGATCCAAGAAAACTATCCGGGATCGAAGAGCTCTACGCCATATCATGGCCAGACCAGCTCCGGAACCAGAGGACATCTTTGACGAGGGCCCCGATGTCCTGGAAGAAGATTCCGAGGGACTCCAGATTATATCTGAAGCAGAGGACTCAGACGACCCATTTACTCCTGGGCAGCGCGTGAGTACCTTGACCCCTACCCTCACCCCTCCAAAAAAAAGGCACCGGTCAAGACTTCGCCAGCTGGCCCCAGTCGAGACCGAAAGCAATCTTCAGAAGCCCCGCCTTCCAGCCCGGCTCCGAAGAAATACAAGCCTTCCAGTGGTTCGGGCCTGAGTAAACCACATATTGCTATACCCCCACCACCTTCGGCACCGAAGACGCAAGACCTCTCGGCACCGAAGCAACCACCACGGCCCATTGCCAAACCGGCATCGAAAGCTCCCAAGCTTAAAGATCCCGTTTCGGCACCGAAGCCATCAACGGCTCCGAAGCCATCATCGGCTCCGAAGCCATCATCGGCTCCGAAGCCATCATCGGCTCCGAAAACCACATCGGCTCCGAAAACCACATCGGCACCGAAAACCACATCGGCACCGAAAACCACATCGGCACCGAAAACCACATCAGCACCGAAAACCACATCGGCACCGAAAACCACATCGGCACCGAAAACCACATCGGCACCGAAAACCACATCGGCACCGAAAACCACATCGGCACCGAAAACCACATCGGCACCGAAAACCACATCGGCACCGAAAACCACATCGGCACCGAAAACCACATCGGCACCGAAAACCACATCGGCACCGAAAACCACATCGGCACCGAAAACATCATCGGCACCGAAAACATCATCGGCACCGAAAACATCATCGGCACCGAAAACATCATCGGCACCGAAAAATTTACCAGCACCAAAAACTCCGGCGGTACCGGCACAACCAGCTAAGGGCCATGCTGGAAAAGAGACTGCCGATCACCCAAAGCATAGATCGGAACCCAAAGCCAATTACTGAGGATCATGAACTTTTCCACCCTGATCCCACACAAAGGAAGATTTATATTAATCCTAAAACCGGACATGTCACGGCTGTGTCATTTAGAAAAAGAAAGCTGGATTCAACACCTTCTCCAGCTCCTAAGGACACAAAGGACTCAGCCACTTCACCCATTTGTCCTTCTTCTCCTGTACCACCTCCTACCCTATTCCCCCTCTCTCCACCTCCTTTACCTCTACCATCTCCTGCACATACACCACCTCCACAGGATGATGATGATATCTTAGGGGGAGCGGGTAATCCGGATGATCTTTATGATCCTAATGATCCTTTCACAGATCCGGACACAGTACCCTTAGACGACTGGGCATACACACCACTTGATGTTCCTGATAATACTACATACCCTTCAAAGCCCTCACCCCCTGATGACCACTTAGGGTTTGGGCAACTCATCCACAGGGCAGCACTTTATCATGGCGTCACCCTACATTCAGATGTGCCTGAAGAAGATTTCTTACTTGACACATTTGAACAGTCTCAAAAAACAGTTCAAATCTTACCTATGATCAAAGGGGTTATAAAGCACGCGCCAGAGGTCTTTAAAGACCCCGTACGCACCAGGGTACTTAACCCCAGAATTGAAAAGAAGTATAGACCTGCCCCAGAGGACCCTGCTTACATTAAAGGACAGCTCCCTCTAGACTCTTTAGTGGTTTCCAATGCCAGGAAACGGGCTAACTCCCAAACAACTGGAGACACACCGCCCACAGACAAAGAGTCTAAGTTATTAGAGGCCTCAGGTAAAAGGGTTGCAACACAAGCAGCTAACCATTGGCGTATTGCCAACACACAAGCCCTGCTGGCTCGCTATGACAGGGCTCATTATGATCAACTGGAAGGCCTTTTACAACACTTACCAGATCAGTATAAGTCCCAGGCCAATGACCTCATCCAAGAAGGAAAGCTCATATCGAATGCATCAATTAAATGTGCATTAGACGCTGCGGACACTGCCTCTAGGGCAATCAACACCAGTGTCCTTCTTAGACGCCATGCATGGCTACGTATTTCAGGCTTTAAGCCAGAAGTACAAACTACAATATTAAATCACCCATTCAACCAAGAACAGTTATTTGGGCCAGCAGTAGATACTGCATTAGAAAAAATGAAGAAGGATACCGAGACTGCTAAGTCAATGAGAGCATTACAGTCTCCACAAACACGTGGTTCCTTTTGATGCTCCTTCTATAGAGGAGCCTCCAAAAATACTGGAACAGACACCTCCTCCAATTTCAAAACCTCTACGCAAACATCCCCCAATAGAGGATATTTTCGAGGAGGATATAGGGGAAACAATACTAAAGGAAGAGGTCGAGGTAATGCCAACACCCGTACCTCCTCCACCACTAAACAATGACTTCCCTCCACTCCCCCCAGGCCATTCCACTCCAGTCGGGGGAAGACTCACACAATTCCTACATGTCTGGAACTCCATTACTACAGACAAGTGGGTAAGACAAATTATCCAATCTGGCTATTGCCTACCACTCACAAATACCCCACCCAACATACCCCCCAGACATAGTCCAATGTCACAAGAACATCTTACACTCCTCAAGCAAGAAGTTCTTTCCTTACTTCAAAAACGTGCAATAGAGCCAGTTCCACTCCAACATCAGGGCACAGGAGTATACTCTCTATACTTCCTAATCCCCAAAAAGGACGAGACATTAAGACCCATACTCGACCTCCGACTACTCAATCAGTATATTCACTCGGGTCATTTCCATATGATCACTCTTCAGCAAGTGCTCCCACTACTACAACAAGGCGATTTCCTTGCCACACTAGACCTCAAGGACGCCTATTTTCACATTCCCATGCACCCTTAGCACAGGAAGTACCTAAGATTTGTGGTGGACGGACAGCACTATCAGTTTACTGTCCTCCCATTCGGAGTGACTACTGCACCCAGAGTCTTTACAAAATGCCTAGCAGTAGTAGCAGCACATCTCAGGAGACAACAAATTTATGTCATCCCTTATCTCGACGATTGGCTTATAAAAGCCAATTCGTCCAGCAAGTGCGTTATACATACTCACCAAACTATCCAAATCTTACACAACCTGGGATTTACCATCAATTTTCCCAAATCTCAACTACATCCCTCCCACATACATCAATATCTGGGAGCTACCATAAATACCTCCAAAGCCATAGCTTACCCCAGCCCATCCAGGATAGCCAACATACAAGCTCTCATCTTAAAATTCAAACCCCAACACTCTCTTCCAGCCAGAGTGTTCATGCAACTATTAGGCATGATGGCCTCATGCGTCTTCATTGTGCCTCACGCACGACTTCAAATGCGTCCCTTACAAAAGTGTCTCGCACGTCAGTGGAATCAGGCTCACGGACAACTCTCCGATCTGGTGTTGGTGGACAGCCGCTCCCATCGCTCACTAACATGGTGGAACACCATGAACCTGTCCAAAGGGGGAACGTTCCAAGAGCCTCTTCCACATATAGTGCTGACAACCGACGCATCTCTTACAGGATGGGGAGCCCATCTTCTAGGACACACCACTCGGGGCAAATGAACCACACAACAAAAACTGCTCCATATCAATTACCTAGAACTTCTAGCAGTGTTCCTGGCGTTGAAGTCATTCCAACCCCATCTAAAGAACAAGGCTGTCCTAATCCGGACGGACAACATGACAGCCATGTATTACATGCAAAAAAAGGGGGGGGACACACTCTCTCCAGCTCTCACACCTAGCACAGAGCATCTGGAGATGGACAATTCCCCAAAACATCTACCTACTTGCAGAACACCTTCCAGGGGTTCACAACCAAATTGCCAACTTGTTGAGTCGACAGACTCAGCAAATCCACGAATGGGAATTACACCCTCCAGTCCTACTCCCATTCTTCCATAAGTGGGGTCAACTAGACATAGACCTGTTCGCCACACACAAACGCAAAATGCCCAACCTTCGCCGCCAGGTATCCCCATCCACAGTCAAAGGGCAATGCGATATGGATGAACTGGTCAGGCAGATTTGCGTACGCTTTTCCGCCTCTCCCACTCATTCCATTCGTAGTACGCAAACTCAGGCAACAGTCCCTCAAGTTGATACTAGTGGCTCCTACTTGGACACGTCAACCCTGGTTCACAACACTACTGGAACTCTCCTTAGTTCCCCATCAAAAGCTGAACCTCTCCCCGTCCTTGCTAACCCAGAACCATGGAGAAATCAGACACCCAGATCCCCAACAACTCAACCTAGCGATCTGGCTCCTGAAGTCCTAGAGTTCGGTTACCTCAACCTACCACCGGACTGCATGAATATTATTAAAGATGCCAGAAGGCCTACTACCAGAGCGTGCTATGCAGCTAAATGGAAAAGATTTGCCATTTACTGCAATAACAATGAAATACGCCCACTAGACGCATCCATCCAAAACATAATTTGCTACCTACTACACTTGCAAAGATGTAATCTAGCGTATTCTTCCATACGCCTCCATCTAGCAGCATTAGCAGCCTACTTGCAAAATCGCCAACACTTGTCACTATTTAAAGTGCCCGCGATCAAAGCCTTCATGGAAGGTCTTAAAAGAATCATTCCTCCAAGACTACCACCCTCTCCAGTGTGGAATCTAAATATTGTGCTCACTAGGCTAATGGGTCCTCCATTTGAGCCTCTACATAAATGCGAGCTACAATTCCTTACATGGAAAGTGGCTTTCCTTATTGCTATCACATCCCTTAGACGGGTAAGTGAATTACAAGCATTAACCATACAAGAACCATTCCTACAGTTACATTGTAACAAAGTGGTTCTTCGAACAAATCGAAAGTTCCTGCCAAAAGTCATTTCTCCATTCCATCTTAACCAATCAGTTGAGCTACCAGTGTTCTTCCCAAATCCAGACTCTGTAGGTGAACAGGCTCTTCATACCTTGGACGTTAAAAGAGCCCTTCTTTATTACATTGACAAAACCAAATCCTTCCGCAAAACCAAGCAATTGTTTGTGGCCTTTTCTCCACCACATAAAGGCAATCCCATTTCCAAATCAGGGATAGCCAGGTGGATAGTTAAATGTATCCAAATTTGTTACCAAAAGGCTAAACGCACTCTTACAGTTCCCCCTAGAGCGCACTCCACACGCAAAATAGGGGCTTCCATGGCATTCTTAGGAAACATTCCCTTGGAAGATATTTGTAAGGCAGCCACATGGTCTACACCACACACCTTCACTAAACACTACTGTGTTGATGTGCAAGCAAAGCAACAAGCTTCTGTGGGTCAGGCTGTCCTTAAAATCTTATTCCAAACTGCTGCAACGGATACAGGCGACCACCGCTAGGGAAGATACTGCTGTATAATCTATCCTAAGTGTGTGATCTGCAGCCAATATGCCTCGAACGGAATATGCTACTTACCAGTATGCATCTGTTCTTGGCATGTAGAGCTGCAGAGCCACACACGCCCACCCGCCTCCCCGGGACCTGTATCCGTTCCAGCATGGTCTTACTTAGACATTACACAAGGACATCCTTTTCTTTATTCCTACACACTCCATCATTTCCCATCATGGCGAAAAACAATCTGACGATGGAGTGGAGGCCCATGCGCACTGTTGTCCAGAGGAGGAGTCAAATATTTCGTGACCAAAAGGCTTCTTCCGAAGACAACAACAACCTGCAAGCATCCGAGCCCAACACCAGATGGCGATCTTATCCTAAGTGTGTGGCTCTGCAGCTCTACATGCCAAGAACAGATGCATACTGGTAAGTAGCATATTCCATTCGAGGTATATGAGCTGCAGATTACACACTTGTGCATAGATCACCATCTGGTGTTGGGCCCGGATGTTTGCAGTTTGTTTTTCCTCTTGGAAAGTCTTTGGAAGTCACGAGGTCGGTGACTCCTCCTTTGGATCATGTTGCTCATGGGCTTCGGCTCCATCCTCAGATTGTTTTTTTCTGCCTACGGGCTCGGATGTAATCTTCGCGCTCCGGTTCCGAACAGTTTCCAGTTCGACGATTGACGCGCAATCCTCACCCCAAATCGCGGTATTGTTTCGATCGCGATCTCCCCACTCAACACGGCTTCTCATCGGCACAAACCTTCGGTTCCAGTTGTCGACGGCGGCCTTCGGGCCTCTCCAAGCTCCGGTCCTGGCTAATGGAAAGGACTCCATTTAAAAAGTGCCCTCGATGTGGGTCCAAATTTCCCCACACCGAGCTCCACGAAGTATGAAATCTCTGCCTCTCCCCTGAACACGAGGCTCAGGACTGTCCAGCGTGTAATTCCTTTCGGTCCAAAAAGACTATTCGAGACCAAAGAGCCAGAAGAACCATGGCACACTCCTCAACGACAATTCCGGACGACATCTTCGGAGAAGGCCTCGACGCTCCAGAACAGCATTACACCGACGAGGGCCTCGTCAGCGCTTCCGAAGCTGACAACTCAGATGTGGAGGACATCACCCTGGTGCAGAGGGTCGTGAGTACTGACCCCCCCCCCCCCCCCCACACCCTTGCCGGCACCGAAAAAGGCTCCGGTCACGCCTTCGCCTCCGGGCCTAGGCAAGACCAAGGACACTGCTTCCAACACCGCACCTTCGGGCCCGGTAAAGAAGCCAAGCAAGCCTTCCGTCGGCTCGGGCTCGAGCCAGCCTACCGTCGGTGCCGATAAACACGCTTCGGCACCGAAAAAGAAACCGGTCTCCATCTCGACACGGAGCCCTGCACCAAAGCACTCTGGGTCGAAACCCAGCTCTTCAGTACCGACACCACCCTCGGTACCGACTAAAGCACACAAGGCCACCGACACTTCGAAGCCGAAACCCATCTCTGCGCCGACCAAGCGACCGGAGGTTCCAAACAACGAACCGGCACAGAAAAGCCTAAAAAGCCAACGGCCCCCATGCCTCCGGTGCCGACGGACCGACCAACCTCACCAGACCTATTTACACCGGATACCTTACAAAAAACACTCACCAAGGATCCAAAAACTGGACATTTGACACTCTCTACCAAAAAGAGACATTTGGAGAAACCTGCTCCACCTCCAAAGTGGAAGGACTCTGCTACCTCTCCGTTCAGAATACCTTCCCCACCACCTCCACCCCCCCCCCCCCGCCTTCTCCACCCCAACCTCATCGTTCTCCGACCCCTTCTCCAGACGATGATGATCAGGGGGACCCATATGACGACATAGGGGATGTGCCCCAGGACCTACCCACAGGGGACCCCACCCCTACAGGATCCCCAGACCCATGGGACGATTACAATATCCCTGATATCCCCAACGTCCCACAAGACGATCTTTACCCTTCCAGACCATCTGCACCGGAAGACTCCTTGGGGTTCAGCCATTTACTGCAAAGGGCGGCACACTATCACGGGGTAGACTTGCATACCGACCCCGTGGAGGAAGATTTCCTCCTCGACACATTCGACACCACACATAGGTCCACCTCCATATTGCCTATGCTCAAAGGAGGGGTAAAGCATGCGCCAGAAGTTTTTAAGGACCCAGTTAGGGCCAGGGTCATTAACCCGCGCATCGAAAAAAAATACAAATGTGCCCCCACAGATACCTCCTACATCAGAGGGCCAGCGCCACTAGATTCTCTAGTGGTATCCACCGCACGTAAAAGGGCAAACGCCCAGGCGTCAGACGAAGCACCACCACCTGACAAAGAGTCAAAACTACTGGACGCATCAGGAAAGCGTACTGCATCACAAGCGGCCAATATATAATACTCAAGCGCTATTGGCCAGATATGACAGGGCACATTATGACGAGTTAGAAAGCATAATGCACCACCTCCCTGAAAAATATAAAGCTAGGGCCAACGAACTAATTCAAGAGGGTCAAACTATTACTAATACCTCCATACGTTGTGCCCTAGATGCAGCAGACACAGCTTCCAGGGCCATCAATACCAGCGTCGTCCTCCGTCGCCATGCATGGCTAAGAATATCAGGGTTTAAACCGGAGGTACAAGCCTCCATCCTTAACCATCCCTTTAACCAAGAACATCTATTTGGCCCAAAAGTGGATGAGGCCCTAGAAAAAATGAAAAAGGATACTGATACTGCAAGATCCATGGGAGCCTTGCAGTCACACCCTCCTAGACACTCCTTTCGCCGCACTTCCTTTCGAAGTACGTCTAGAGGCTACTCCTCAACACCGCGTCTACTTCGTACAAATCACCGACTCAGTCCACCTTCACAAGGGGTTATCAAAGAGGCGGCTATAGGGGTAACAATAACAAGGGCAGAGGCAAAACAAACACCGCCCGCTCTGCCTCACCGCCTACACAATGACTTCCCTCCCCCCCCCCCCGCTCCCCCCAGACCATTCCACTCCGGTCGGGGGCAGACTCCAACATTTCCTTCCTATCTGGGCTACTATCACCTCAGACAAATGGGTAACACAAATAATTCGGTCAGGCTACTGCCTAGAACTAATATCTACCCCCCAAACATTCCACCCAGACAACGCCCAATGTCACAAGAACATCTAATACTCCTAAAGCAGGAGGTAATCTCCCTCCTACAGAAACAGGCAATAGAACACGTTCCTACCAACCAACAAAATATGGGAGTCTACTCCCTATATTTTCTCATACCAAAAAGGGACGAGACTCTTCGACCCATCCTAGCTCTCCGGCCCCTTAACACATACATACACTCAGACCATTTTCATATGGTGACGCTTAAGCAGGTACTTCCGCTCCTCTCCCAAAATGACTTCCTGACCACTTTAGACCTAAAAGACGCTTATTTCCACATTCCAGTGCACAAAGCTCACAGGAAGTACCTCAGATTTGTAGTGGACGGACAACACTACCAATTCAAAGTGCTCCTGTTCGGAGTCACAACAGCGCCACGGGTATTCACCAAGTGCCTAGCAGTGGTGGCAGCACATTCACGTCTTCCCATACTTAGACGACTGGCTGATAAAAGCCAGGTCATACAATCAATATGTACAACACACGTCCACCACTATTCAGCTACTCCACCAACTGGGCTTCACAGTAAACTACGAGAAGTCCCATCTACAACCATCCCACATAAAACAATACCTCGGTGATACCATAGACACCTCAAGAGCGCTAGCCTACCCCAATCCGGCCAGGATTGCATGCATTCAGGTTCTACGCACAAAATTCATAGCACAACACACCCTTCCAGCTCGAGTGTTTATGCAACTAATAGGGATGATGGCCTCTTGCATCTTTATAGTACCTCATGCAAGACTCCAGATGCGTCCTCTCCAAGAGTGCTTAGCGCGACAATGGAACCAGGCCCAGGGTCAATTAACAGATCTGGTGTTGGTAGACGGTCGCACCCATCGCTCTCTGCAGTGGTGGAACACCACAAACCTTTCCAATGGTCGACCGTTCCTGGACCCGGTTCCTCAAATAGTACTGACAACGGACGTATCGCTCTCCGGCTGGGGAGCTCATCTATTACATCTCACCATGCAGGGCAAATGGACACCTCAACAAAAGTTACTCCATATCAACCATCTGGAGTTACTAGCAATCCTCTTAGCCCTAAAATCTTTTCAAACCCAGATTTCAGGCAAGGCAGTCCTGATCCGCACAGACAACATGACAGCCATGTATTATATTCAAAAACAAGGTGGCACACACTCTCCACAACTCTCTCAACTAGCACAGAGCATATGGAGATGGGCCATACCCCAGAAAACCTTTCTCCGAGCTCAGCATGTCCCAGGAGTCCAAAACACAGTGGCAGATCTGCTCAGCAGACAGACACAACAGATCCACGAGTGGGAGCTTCACCCGCAAGTTCTTCACCCGTACTTTCGCCACCCACGAAAACCCCAAATGCCCAAGCTTTGCCGCCAGATACCCACACCCATTGTCCAAAGGAAATGCGATATGGATGAACTGGTCAGGCAGATTTGCGTACGCTTTTCCGCCTCTCCCACTCATTCCACTAGTGGTGCGCAAACTACAACAACACTCCCTCACACTAATCCTAGTAGCTCCAACGTGGGCCAGACAACCGTGGTATACCACACTGCTGGAACTATCTGTAGTACCGCACCAAAAACTACACCTCTCTCCACGCCTCTTAACCCAGAACCATGGAGAGATCAGACACCCGGACCCAGCTCAGCTCAACCTTGCGATCTGGCTCCTGAAATCCTAGAATTCGGGTACCTAAACCTTCCCCCTGACTGTATGAACGTCATCAGAGAAGCTAGAAGACCTACCACTAGAGCGTGCTACGCCGCCAAGTGGAAACGTTTTGTTACTACCATAACAACACCATCAATCCACTGGGCGTGTCCATTCAACACATCATAGGCTACTTACTCCACCTACAAAGGTGCAATCTAGCCTATACGTCCATTCGACTACACCTCGCAGCTATTGCAGCTTACCTACAAAACAGGCAACATCTATCACTCTTTAGAGTACCTGCCATTAAAGCCTTCATGGAAGGCCTTAAAAGAATAATTCCCCCCAGAGTGCCACCCTCACCTGTGTGGAACTTAAATATCGTTCTCACAAGGCTAATGGGGCCTCCCTTCGAACCTCTACACAAATGCGAACTACAATTCCTAACATGGAAAACCGCTTTTCTTGTAGCCATCACTTCCCTTAGAAGGGTCAGTGAGATACAAGCACTAACCATTCAAGAACCTTTTCTCCAGATGCACCATAACAAGGTTGTTCTCCGGACCAACCCAAAATTCCTCCCTAAAGTCATTTCTCCTTTTCACCTAAACCAATCAGTAGAACTACCAGTATTTTTCTCGCAACCACAGACCGTTGCAGAAAGGGCTCTTCGCACACTAGATGTCAAACGAGCCTTACTCTACTACATCCAGAGAACACAACCTTTCCGTAAGACCAAACACTATTTGTCTCCTCCTCTCCACCACACAAAGGCAACCCCATCTCAAAATCAGGGATAGCTAAGTGGATTGTAAAATGCATTCAAATCTGCTACCACAAAGCGAATGCTATCCCTTCCCCCTAAAGCCAATTCTACAGGAAAAATAGGGGCTTCCATGGCATTCTTGGGGAACATCCCATTGGATGATATCTGCAAAGCAGCTACATGGTCAACACCGCACACTTTCACTAAACACTATTGTGTAGATGTGCAAACTAAGCAACAAGCTAGTGTGGGCCAGGCTGTACTCAAAACATTATTTCAAACCACTGCAACAGATACGGGTGGTCGCCGCTAAGGTTGGGTACTGCTATATAATCTATGCACAAGTGTGTAATCTTCAGCTCATATGCCTCGAACGGAATATGCTACTTACCAGTATGCATCTGTTCTTGGCATGTAGAGCTGCAGATCTCCACACGCCCACCCGCCTCCCCGGCTACCTGTTCCAGTTTATCTTATTTAGCTACCACACACATGGGCCTCTTCACTGTTATTACTACGCTCCATCTTTCCCTGCTGGCGAAAAACAATCTGAGGATGGAGCCGAAGCCCATGCGCAATACGATCCAAAGGAGGAGTCACCGACCTCGTGACTTCCAAAGACTTTCCAAGAGGAAAAACAAACTGCAAACATCCGGGCCCAACACCAGATGGCGGTCTATGCACAAGTGTGTAGATCTGCAGCTCTACATGCCAAGAACAGATGCATACTGGTAAGTAGCATATTCCTACTGTCATGTGCCTCTCCTCTCGTGCTCAGATGTCCTCCTGTGTAGGGTGTCCATTGAAAAGGGGACTACCCTGTTGGCCTTATCAGGTCCTGGGGTCTGAGCAGATACATATTCAAAATCACTTCATCCTAACTTCATAAGCAATAGAAACACTCATAACCATGACCCCCGAAAACAATTAATCGCTCCCAATTCCTTGGCACAATAGGCAACATTAACACCACCCCAGAAAGAAACATTGCATTTGTATTCTTCAGAAGATCATATCTCACATCTAGCTGTCTTTATGCAACATCCCATTTTGTTCACCCAATATCCTCATTTGTTTACTCTTTGTAACATCGTAGATAACTCAGATTTTTAGAAGATGCCACTAATAGTATTGATACTCCGTAATCTAACTCAGGTTAGTCCTTCCATCTTGTTCGTTGGAACATTGTGTTCCCTAACCCTCTGCACCACTAATGAGCAAATATCCCTATATACTATTAACAAGAACTCTAGCATTTAACCAGGTGCTGCATTAGCTGCACCTCCAGGGTCGAGCTTCCTCTTGAGTGCACTCCTTCCTTAACAGTCTCCCTGGGGTTGAATCAGCAGATACTTTCCCGGCACAAACGCGACCTTCCCCGTCTGCCTAAAACAGATCAGACTCTGACCTACGATGCATGTTTTAGGCTTTTTCCTCCCTCGCCCAATATTGGTCCGCGATCTTCTCTCACCTCACACAACTAACTGACTTAGTCCGTCTCTACACCTGGGAGGTCTGTGACTTATGGGCAGCTTCCCATTCCTCGAGAGACGACGAGTCAAGACATGGTTCCTGAACCTCGCCATACTCCTAACACAATGTCGCATAGCGCTCCACTTACTGGCTGTTCGCCCTCTGAGCCCGATGGCATTGAGACTCCCTGCCTTGGCCTGAGAGTGGTGTGCTTCGAAGGGAGGAGGCTAGGGGACTCCACCAATATCTTATCTCAGTGGAGTGGGATGCCCTTCTATTGCGGTTCTAGGAGCAGGAAACAATTACCCGGGCTCGTCCCAAACCTCGCTTCTCCCTTCCTCAACATTACAACGGGTTTTTGGAACCCCTTCTGGTGATGCTCCCACAGCCTTCAAACTGGGACTCTGGGCGACCAATGGCCCTTACACATCCCCTACAACTGCACAAGGCCTTGTCATGTTATTGCACGTTATACAGGGAAACGTCCCCCTCCCCTTATTTTCTTTCTTTTCTCATCCCTGACACAGTTGCCTCATCTTGCCAGCCTACCCCACTTGATTACTTTTCCCGCTCCTCCACAACTAGGCCTTTGTGGATCGCCCCACTGACACCTGGCCTTGCTTTATCCCATTAAGCCCCCTTCTGTCTCCTTTTTCTGGGCAAACCTGATCCTGTTCCACTTACCGCTCTATTACCCTGCAGAATGGCATGTGTTTGCATTCTTGTTACTGTTATTTCCCTGTACAAAAGCAATAAAGAGCATTAAAAACTCATTAGTACTCATTCCTATCAGTTGTTTCCGACAACCGTGGGTGTACTCCCCTGAGAATACACCATGTCCAGTTGTATAATGCCCATTTCTCTGGGTTCCTGCTCTGTCTCTACTGGTCAGTCTCAATTGAGCTTAATACGGTAGGAAAGTGCTTCTTTTTGAAATGTCACCCTCAATTTTTGCCTGGTATTTGATGTGATTTCGACTGGAAGTGCAATGGGTTCCTGCTAACCAGGTCCCCAGTGCCAGTTTCTTTCCAAAAACTGTACAGTTGTTTTCCCGAATTGGCAATACCCATAGCACTTTCTGTAAATCCCTTGTAAATGGTACCCCTGGTGCCTAGGGCATGACATACTAAAGAAGGGCCTCTCAGGGCTACAGCACAAATTGTGCAATCCTAAAAGACCCCACACCAAACACATGCAAGACTTCTATTGCTGCGTGTTTTGGTGCTGGCCGAAGTGAAAACATGCCATGACACAACCCCTGTGTTCCATGGCCACTAACACTGCATGTAGTATTTGTAAGTCACCCCCTACAGCCCTAAGACAGGGTGCTTTATATTACAAGTGAAGGCATACCTGCATGAGCGGATATGCCTCAGTGTTGGTTAGTTCCATTACTACTAGTGCAGGGGTCTTCAAACTGTGGGGCGCGACCCCCAGGGGGGCCGTGGAGTGATGCAAAGGGGGTCGCGCCTTCCCAGTCACACTTCTGCCCAGGCCCAAGGGCTTCAGCATCCCCCCACACTTCCCCCCGTCCTGTGTCTCAGCCCGGGCTGCTGCAGTGAAACTTGAGCTGCTGGGGGCTCAGCTGGGCAGTGTCTGGATTCCTATCTCCGGCACCCCCGTGTTTTTTCACAGGTCTTTAAAGACCATTTGCATTTTAACATGCCTTTGTAAACTGGTTACAGAGGCTTAGGTTTTTTTGCTGGTTCCAGTACTCCCTGGGTCCCCACTGTGCCTATTCCTTACATTTGGATTTTACATTCACTGCCGTAGTGTGAGAATGCATTTCATGGAAAGGAATACAAAGTTGGCTTTCTGGGGGCGCCGTGTGTAAAAGTTTATTGTGCTTTTGAAGCACCTGCTGCAGCGTTTCTTTCCCGGCAATTACCAGGCCTCACATAAATGTCAAGATAACTCCTGTGATTAATTATCTTCCTGGAGAGAGATCAGAATTTTGTATAGTTGAGGTTTTGACTTAGGTGAAGTTAGTGCAGAGGGTTAATATGCCTGCTGCAAAGAACGTGTACCAAGTAGATTACAGAGTGCGTATGATGTGAAGAGATCAGCAGGTTACTGCTTTCAAAAGAGACATCCTTTTGTTACTTGCAATTTATAACTTAAAGTCCTAATATAGGATAGTGAGCTATTAACTTTCATCCTAGAACAGCATGCACACTACAAAGAATACCTTATTAGACCATTGATTAATGTTGCAAAAAGGGTTAATTTGGCTAGAAATCAATTCTTATTATTAAAGGAAACTCCCAACTATGCTGTTTCTTTTTCGACTGAGTTTGTGCTTCTCCACACCAAGCACTCTTGAACTATGCTGCCTACCAGTATGAATGACATGTGACTCCTATACTTTTAGTCCTTTGGCTTATGTAACATTTCCTATACACTGATTTACACACTTATGATTGATTGTCTCTGTGTAATGTGTGTGTGAGGCAAAGTGCTCGGACACCCTACACTGGTATGAGTGGCACTATATAACTAATTCAATGCATCTGAGAGTGTGGGGTTATGGAGACTTGGTCACTGTTAAAGGGTGCTAGTGAGAGAATCCGTGGTGGGGTGGTTATTGGGGGGGCACCAACAAACATTGTCGCACAGGGCACCACCAGCACTAAAGCCGGCCCAGGGAAGTATGCACAGATAAGCGCTGAAAATACCGCTTTAGGTGACTGCTTTTTTTTGTACCGACTGGGCCATCAAAATAATCTGCTGGTAACCCTAACCATAGGACTGGAAGTTTGTTGCAGGATCAGCACATTATTTATTTCCTTCACCCTCGATCCCCGATTAATGCCGCAATAGTTTAACTTAGATCTTAAAGTCTACGCCCCGTCAATAACATGCTGAGTTACTTCATGGGTCTGGGAATGCACCCTGCATTCAGACAACTCATTCCTCATTCTCGCCCTTTATTGTCACGCTCACCTTGCACTCACAGTGATCACTCTGCACTCAAAATGCACTTGTCCTGCTCACACTATACCTCAACCTGCAGTCACACGAGTACACTACTCATCCTGCACTCATGTGACACTTCACTCACCTGTCCCCCTCACTACTCAATATGCAACTCACTCAAACAAGCCCATCAGTAATCATACATTCATTCATCCCATTCTGAACTTGCATCCGCACCCAAAATGAGAGAGGACAGCAAGGGAGTGAGAGAATTTGATTGAAGAGGTCAGGGATGAGGAGAAATGTGAATTGCCGAAGAGAAGTGTGGACACGCAAGAAGTGAGTGTGATCCAAAGGTGAGGGCTTCTGTTAGAACAAAGGGGAGATGTGAAAGAGGAATGGGGGGACTGGAGAGGTGTAAGATACAAATAGACAAAAATTTGAATGAAGAGACGAGGTGAATGAGAAGTGCTGAGGGGCACGGGAGGTGACAGGGCCAGAGAGGCCATGAGATAAATGTGAGAGACTGTTAGAGATGAGGGCAGTGAAAGGACAGAATGGCAAGAGGTGATTAAAGGTGAAGTGAGAGGTTGAATGGGGAGAGTTCAGAAGTTGTAAAAAGGGGTGAAAGAAAATGACCTGCAAAGTGAGAGAGGGATCCGGGGTTAGGAGAGGAGAGAGGGATGGAAGGGAGGGGGTGAGAGGAAAGCTGCATGGGTAAACGGCTTAACTCTACACAAAACCGCCAGGATTTTAAGGGACCCCTGCTTCTTCCGGTCAGGGCCAGGTGAGCTTCTAATGTGGCAGCACGTATTGCTGCAGAGTGGAAGGCCCTTCACACAGGTTGACTTGAAATCTTTCTGATGATAATTGCTGTATTTTGGTTATAAATGGGTACTGATTGGGTGAAATCTTTCCTCAGCGTTACTGTGTGTAACAAATATCAAAATAATGAAGCAATGCTATCCCAAAATACGCGGCATCACATAACCTCATTTACATTTTCATCCCACGCAATTTAGTCAACCGGTTTAGACATTTTTGTCAGGAGGGGGTCCTTACGCCTCAAAATGTTGACAGGGGGGTCTCGGCATCCAAAAGTTTGAAGACCTCTGTACTAGTGCAAGTGAACAGGGAAACTATTTTAACCCCTTGGCAGCGGCAGGAATTCCGCCGCAGCGTTGGGGGGGGGGGTTTGGGGGCAGCACGGTGGCGCTGTGCTCATGACGGAGCCACTCCGTCATGAGTCACGGTTGAGCTGTGCTCATGACGGAGTGGTTCCGTCATGACTCCGCCCACTGCGCTAATCGCCCACACAGGCGGGGAATCAGCGCAGCGTGGGAGGAGCGGCGGCCAGCGGCCGCAGCATGACGGAACCACTCCGTCATGAGCACACGGCACCCGTGGCTCATGACGGAGTGGTTCCGTCATGAGCTCTGAAGGGGTTAAATCATGTGCTGGACACTGATGAAAACAAGTTCCCCAGCTACATGTTGACGTAACTGAAAATAGAGATGTATTGTATCAAAAATCTCTTAATAATTAACCCACACTGATTCCAGTGGTGGGTTTTTAGGTCTCGACCTTGCTATCGCGTAAGCGATCGCAAAGCGAGACTATAGAAAGCGGGTTTGAAAAGTGCTCCCAAAAAGCGGATTGCATGGCTAGCACGTGCACAATCACGCGCATCGTGCCGCTATGCAATCCGCCTTTTGGGAGCACTTCAAAGGGTCCGCTCCCCCGCCCCCAAGGGTGCGCGCGCCACGCTCCGCCGGGATTGTCTTGTTTTTCTTTTTTTTTTTTAACATTATGCGCGAGGCGCGCGTGCGGCCTGCGCTCCATCACTGTTCCATTTGTTATTTCGACTATTATGAATGCTACATATCGTGCGTGCATTTTTTCTTTTCAGCTAGTTGTTATAGCTTTCCTTGTTTTCTTTGAGAGGTGGGGGCAGTGTGCGCCTCCACGCGAATTAGAAACACATGGCCCCACAAGCTGCTGCCTTCCCGCAATGGCTAACGCTTGTTGCCCCCACCGCTTTCACTTTAAGAACGGGCTGCGCCCACACAGCACTCGCGGGACATGAGCTTCGACGGCCGCTTCTTCTAGATTTTGAAGGAGGGAAACATGAATAACCCAATACCAATGTTTTCACTTATACTGTGTTTGTACCGTGGTTGCCAGTTGGGGAGAGGCACGGAGTGATCCATTGTTAGAAATGCCTTTGAAACTCTCCGGCAGGGGAATCCTCAGCATCCACCCCAGCAGCATTGGCAGCTAGCAGCCCAGTCGTGGATTCCCAACGTTGCACTCTGCCTGGCCCGGCTACACCCATCCCGCCGCAGTCCTGCAAGTCACGGCCCCTGCCCTGAGGTTGGGAAAGCCTCTGCAGTTGGAGCGACCAGAGGAGCAGCGAAGGGCGCGAGCGGCGGTGCTGCTGCCTCCGTCTCACCGATCTGTGACTTGAGCCACTGGTTACTTCCTGGCTCTTACTCAGAGTTGGTTATCTGACATAATATAACGTCAGGCTACACGTCCAGCGTGCACCATCTGCAAAGGGGAGATTTGTCCGTTATGTGGGAAATGGTTCTTAAATTCTGGCTCGCATCCAACTATAAAATATTTTAAAAAATAGCAGCTTCCCGTTTCAAATCTCCGGAATTCACAAACCAATATAATGGTTTGAAAAGCTTTGCCAGATACACACCGACTGCTTAAAATGTCCGTCATCAACTATAGCAGGACTGGTTTAATAACGCAATTGATGCGGTGGGCTCCACCTCCACCACCTGACTGACTGACATAGCAGCCCAGGTACCTCTGAGCTAATAAGTTAGTTTCCCAAACCTCAATGGATAGACGTCGGCAGGATGAAATGCGGAGTTGCAGTTTGAGCCTGTGGCTGCAGGTAGCAGTCAGATTTAATCAGAGATTGATCAATTCACAATGTTTCCTCAAATACTATGTTGATGTCGATTAACTCGATTTTCTGCAGAACATTTGAATGTTGTGCGTTTAAAAAAAAAAAAAAAAAACTTTTTAAACAATCGTGGTCCACCATAATGATTTCTGTATCTTTAACCATAGCAGGAGTTATCGCAATTGAAGAACACGTTAATATTAATATGCGTTTCCTTGCGTGTATTGTTAAACGGGATCGAATTCTGTTGTGCATTTATTTACATTTTATTTTTATTTTTACTGTGGTTGTTTTTAAATCAGAAATAAGTAGCATTTAAATATAAATGCATATAAACAATTAACCTCTGCTCTGCTTATCAAGCTCGGCAAACGGAACCGCAGGAGTTACTGATTGCTAATCTCCCGACCCCCGGGGGAATAGGGCGGGGAAGGGCATCAGGGAGGGGCTTGCATGGGTGTGTACATTGATCGCACTGTTAGATTGCACAATCAATGTCTTTATCCACACTAGCGGGAGGGGGTGCTGCATTTGAGCACACGGCCCGGGCTACAAGAGCAACACAGGCCCAGCTGGTACCAAGCTAAACTCAAAGGGCGAGTCTAAGAAATGGGGCTTTAAATGCCCCCCTCCACCTTCTCCAAACTAGCGACCAACAAACTTTCAGCAGTCTCACCCTCAATTTGCGTTTATATGGATCGCTGCTGTCTCTGTCTGCATGGAAACGGTACCCAATACAATAGATTGTAATAGTTGTTTAGTTGAAACTAGCCTTATCCAATCAGAGCAGTTGTTGGAATAGCAGTTTAGCACATGCCGTAGAACTGACAACGACTTGATCCAATGAGGTTCAGGGGGTTTGTTCCACTGTAGACAGTGCGCGCCAAGCTGTCTCAGGAACAAGCATTTGCAATGCATAAGGTCTTGCATTTACGTGAGTTAAAGCTCTTTCCATTGTAAATGACAATGTTTTTTCTTTTTGTTTTAAAATCCAAAACCAAAATAAAAGCATTAGCCCTTTACAATGCCAATAGCTCAAACTTGCGTAACTGCAAGACCTATTGCATTGCAAATGCTTGTTTACTGCATGCGTCCAGAGAACCTACTAGCCTCTGGTGTGTTGGCTAACTGGTTTCTGCCAGTCTGCCGCTAGAGACCAGTGTCTGAATCCAAGGATGAGAGCCTTTGCTCTGAGGAGGTCAGAAAAAAAGCCTGCTCGGGAAGATGTTGATAACTCCTCTTCCCACAGGATGACCTGTTTATTAGCATTCCAAGGCAGGGGAGATTCAAAGAATCTACCGCTCATGCGTGTCTGGCTTTTCTCACAGGAGAGGAAGCTGACCCCCTTTCGCCAGAGCCATTTGGCACCTGGGCAGGTGGGAAAATTAGCTAGTCAGGTAGGCATGCCCACCTCTAGGCTAGTCTCACCCCTAAGTTAGCCTAATCTGAAGTGGACACTGCTTTTCTGAGTTAGCCATCTTTGTGTTGGCAAACTTAGGAATTCTGGGACAGGGTTATGCCCACTTCCCACAAGAAGTGGTCATATAGGGGGCGCGGTGGCCCCAAGGGTCAGTAGCCATTGGCTACTATCCTACACTTCCCTAACACTCCTCAATTCAGTAATTAGGGGATCCCTTGGCACCAGAAAATCAGATCCTGCTGACCGGAAAGAAGAAGACAGACCTAAAGAGTTGCAAAGAGCAAGACCTGAAGACCCAGCAACTGACTTGGCACCAATCCTACCGGCCCGCCTACTGACTTGGTCACTTGCACCAAAAGATGACCTGTCCTGCAGCTGCTTTCTCCAAAGCCTGGGAGACCTGCCAGTACTTCACCCAGGAATCAAGAACTCATGTGAAGCTGTGGACCTGCTTCCCTACACTCTGCAGGCAACCCCAGAGACCTGATGTGAAAAAGGGGCTCTGTATATACTGTTCCCAAATAGGTACAGTGTGTACAGAGTCCACAGTCCCCAGAGGTTTGGCAGAGGTTAAAGTTAGATATAACCTTACTCTCTAAAGTGGTAGCTTGGTCGAGCAGTAAGGCAGTATCAGAGGACAGTGTAAAGCATTTGTTGTACTCACTCAGTCAGCAAATGGTCTCACACACTCAAGAACTGAACTCTAGGCCAATGGTTTATATAAAAAATATGGTTGTTGTATTTTAGAACTAACAATAGGTATTAAAATATACTTTCTCAGAATGAGATGCTTTAGTTAAATACTTTTGCAATATGCAATTGACTTTTGTCGAAAGTTACAGGTTGTTGCAATAGGCAACACAATTGCAAACACAATAAGCTCAATGGAAGTTTTAAGTTATTTGCAATAGATTACTTTCAGGATTACTTTTCTAACTCCAGGACTGGATCCTAGATTCAGTCCTGGGACAGTTCCCAGAAACCAGTGATAAAGTCGACTTAGTTACTGTTGTGATTTTTAAGCAATATTTAGCTATTTTAAAAGTTGACACAGAAGAAATTTCATAGAAAAACAGTCAATGATTCCCTATGGGAGACAATTCAAGTTACAGGTATAGTATGTTCTCGTTACTTTTGTAATCCAGTACTGGGCTCATAGGCTCAGTACTGGGACCTTTATCTAAAACAGGTAAGTAATTACGTTTTCACAGTCGGTACGATTTTTAAAGAATATTTGTAGTTTTCTAAAATCGACACTGAAGAAATTTCACAGAAAAACAGTCAATGATTTCCTATGGAAGAAAATTGGGTTAATGGTAAGTACGGTTGTGAGTACTTTTTAGGGTAAGTGCTGGGCACCAAGATCAAGCACTGGGATCTCTCCTAATAGCAGGCGAGTATTTTCGTTTTCGTTACTCGGTTGATTTTAGGTGAATATTTTATGTTTTAGAAACTCCACACTTTAGAAGAAATTTCAGAAGAAACCAGTCAATGTTACCCTATGGAAGGAAATTGGGTTATCGGCTTTTGGGTAAGTACTCAACTGTTAAGGTTCTGTGCACAGACTCGGGGGTCTCCCAGGGTCAGGTTAGTACAGTTGTTGCACCCTCCGCGACACTGAGGCTGCCGGGTGCAGAGTGAGTTAGGCCCAATGTTATCCTATGGGAGGCAGGGGGGCCTTGGTTGGTGGCTGCTGACTAGCAGGCCACGCGGCTGTGGGAGCTGGGCTCCTGGTCACTTGCTCAGGGCAAATGGGGAAGTAGGTAGGAGTTGAAGTTGCACTGCCAGGGCCACTCGGGCGGCTGGGTGCAGGGTGCTTTTGAGCCTTTGGGCGCTCAATGGATTTCAATGGGAAAGCTCCAGGACGAACAAAGGCTGCAAGCCCGGGGACGAAGATTCTTCAGGTGCCACCACCACTTCGAGAGGTAAGTTGGGTTGTTGGAAGATAGGTAGGTACCCAGGAGTCAGGCACAGGGTGCCGCAGGGCGTCGGTGCAGGGGTGCCTTTTGGTGTCGGGAAATCTTACCCTCTGTTGATCGCGGTTGGGGGGGTCCCTGGTTCTGAGGCTGCAGGCGTCGTCAGGAGCGTCGAAGTGAGTCCTTGGGTGCTGGATTCGGGGTCACAGTCGCCGGGGGGACGTCCCCGGGGTCTTTGTCCACTCCGGCACATGCCAGGCTTGGCAGGTGCAGTGTGTGCAGGGTTTGCGGTTCCTGGCTGATGCCAGGGTTCAGTTACTTGCTTTGAGCAGTGCCACTGCTCGTGGGAGTCCCAGATGCTCAGAGTCACAAGGTAGCCAGGTCCTCCAGAGTTTGTGAGGTTGCTGGCCACGGGAGATGCCGGGATTTAGCAGGAGCAGGTTCGAGGGTCGACAGGCTGGTAGGACTGGGGCAAAAGCAGTTGGTGTCTTTCTCTTTTTAGCAGCTGCATGGCAGGTCTTCTTTCTCCTTTGCTGTTTTGGAATCTGGATCAAAGGAAGGAAGGTTCAGGGTGCTCCTAAATACTAAATTTAGGGGCGTTACAGGTAGGTAAATGGCAGGGACCACTGGGTCCCTGCCCTGGGGTGGGTACACCTCCTATCCTGCAACTCTCCTGTGGGAGGGGGCAGTGGCCTAGTCCTGATTGGGCAGGGCTCCCCATCTTCAAGATGCCGAGAGCCCGGAGATGTGCTTCACCTCGCCTCACCTACCTGAGGGGTGGGGTTGGCAGAGGCTGGCACACCCCCTGTCCTTCCTTGGGGTTTCCGGCCAGTCTTGCTGCCAGAGTGGGGGTTTAGAACCGGTAGGGGCCATTTGCTGAGTACAGCAAGTGGCCTGGAGAAGCTCACAAAGGCGGCATGCCATTGAAGCTTCCCCTGCCCACCCTGGGGGAGGAGACCTAGCACCTCGCCCAGGATGTGCATTGTTGCAGGCCCAGGAGAGGGGATGGCTCTCTACCCAGGGGTCCAGCAACATGTGTGCTGTGTGGCAGCCTAGGCATCCTCCCAGACCAGACGTGGATTGTAGATTAGGTTTCAGGGGGCATCTCTAAGATGCCCTCTGTGGTGCTTTGTACATTAAATCCCTCACTGGCATCAGTGTGGGTTTAATGTGCTGAGAAGTTTGATACCAAACTTCTCAGTCTTCAGTGTTGCCATTATGGTGCTGTGGAGTCTGTGTTTGACGAGCTCTCAGCACCATATACTCTTAAATGGCAGCACTGCACCTACAGTGCCCAGGAATGGACCTGGGTACTGTAGGGGCACAGGGCTCATGCTCCTGTGCCCACACCACTGGCATAGGGCACCCAGCTAGAGGGGTGGCTGATGGTTGCCAGGGCAGTGTAGGTTGTGGGCATGGCACACAGGGATGTGTGCCATGTCGACTCTTTGTTTTGTCTTGTACCCAGACACTCAGCCTGCAATGGCAGTGTGTTTGTGTTGGGGTACAGGGCCTCTAAGGGTGGCACAATAAGTGCTGCAGCCCTTAGAGGCCTTCCCTGGTCACAATGTCCTAGGCACCTATGGTACCATTTACCAGGGGCTGACATGTGGCCAGGGTTTGCCGATTTGGGTTTTAGTTTTTAGGGAAGGAACATAGGCCCTGGGCACCTGATTGGCAGGAGTCCAGGGCACACTCAGTCAAAGTACATTCAGCAAAAAGTGGGGGGCATATCATGCAAGAAAGATGGCACTTTCTCACACCTGAGAGGACTTCAAAACTGCCAAAACCCAATGCCTAAAGACACTTCTACAGCTGTTGCCACTAAGTCGTGGAAAAGAGGACCAAAGGTGTCCCTACGTCCTGAGCATTGTGAGGCCTGAGACCCCTGTTGGTACAGCTCGACTGGCTCCCCCAGTCAAATCCTGTAGCCCCTTTACACAAAGACCGAGCGCCATAGACTTGCACTGAGCACCCAACGCTGTTTTGCACCCCTGCACCCAGCCTCCGTAATGCCGCTGGTGGTGTTCTGCTGGTGTTGCTTTGGACCTTGCCCACCATCACCTTAACTCCTGGAGATTGGCCCCGTAAGACGCTGTACTGTACCTGAATGCCATACTTGTTCTTCCTCCCATAGGATAACATTGCAACTTCTAAAAATTGCATTGTCGACTTTTTGAGTACAAAAGTATTTCTATTGCAAAATGTACTTACCGGACCTAATTGGTTCTGGTGCCTAAATATATATATATTAAGATAAATTTTATTTTTAGAAATTGGGGTGGATCTTCTTCTTGAATCGTGTGCATAATTTTTTGACTGTTGTGTGAAATTTCAGATGTCTACACTCCCCTCGTAAGAGCACCTCGAGGTTGCTAGAGCAAGCCCTTGTCCACTCATAAGGGAACCCCTGGACTCTTTGTACGATATATCTCCATTTGATATATCATATAAAGAGCCAGCTTCCTACATATACGTACTATAATTTATGAAACATTTCATCTCAAAGGTAACACACTTATATTGACTATGGAGCTATGGAAAGCAGCCCAGAGGATGTTTAAACTTTATTATATAAAGTATTCCAAAGGGTGTAGGTATCCACATAAGCCATAGTGCTCTCAAATACTTACATCTATCCATGGACACATATATCGAAATAGGCGTCCTGTCTCATTCCTTTTCACTTCATTGCATGCTGAGGTGCAGCAGCAAAAACACGAAAAGAGTGCAAAACTGGTCCTCGCATATGAAATCCAAAAACTATTCACATAGTTCACATGAAAGACAGATACTTTCTATCCAAAGCATTCCCACAGACTAGCATGCCTGCTACCTGTGCTTTAGTGCCTGTACAGGGAACATTGTTATTTACAAAAGCATACATTTTGTTAATCATGCCACTCTTGGTCCCTTTCCAGCAATGCAGTAGTAGGAAAGGGTTATTTTTAAGCGTTGGCAAGCCTCTCTGGCTTGTGACTCTTACTTTCTGTGCAGGCCATACAAACTCCAGTTTTTTGGGATTTCAAACTTTTGTGCCATTTATTTATTTTATTTTTAGATTTCATTTATTTACCATCAACTAGAATCTGTCCGTTTGCACAAAACCTGTCGCACCAATCGTCATTTTCCTTTAGATAATCAAAGTATTGCTGTTGCAGAACCTGTTTCTACATTGCCCTGAAATCCTATGGTGTCCGCCTGCAGCCAGATCAGGTTATTAGAACAAATTAGGTTTATGTTATAGTGAAACTGGTAACGAAAGTGCTGTAAGAAATACATAGCTGAGTTGTCACTTATTAAATTGTTGTTGATATCAGTTTTTCAATGGATTTACAGAGAAACAAATTCCATGGTGGAAGAATTCATGTTGCTTGCCAATATATCAGTTGCACAGAAAATCTATGATGAGTTTCCAGAGTTTGCACTGCTCCGAAAACATCCTGCTCCACCTCCAGCAAACTATGACATCCTTGTGAAGGCAGCGAGTTCTAAGGTGAGCTTCCAGCACTTTGTAGAGGTAGGGGTATTCAAATATATGGGAAATAAAAAGAAAGTTTGGATAGTAGGAACACTGTTATTTTATTTTCAGTATCCCTTGTTGGTGTCACTTAAAATGGGAAGTGCCAAGTTGTTTTCACTTATCCTTTGTCTTGTTTTTTATTTCTTGTCGTAGCCATAGGTCTGCTTTCCAGCTCCAAATATGGATTAATTCTTCTATTTTGGAAACCGGTTTGTCGTCTGAAAAACACAATCTAAGTGGTAGATTAATGCCAGAAACTTTAAAATTTACCTGACTAAAATTCCCCAAGACCTACAGTTTTAAAAAAAAACTTTATTTAATTTTTTTCATAAACAAAGGCAGGCAGAGCGGGACACGTAGCATTATGTCCAAATAAGAAAACATGACCTGATCCAATTACATATCGGAGATCACAGTGCAAACACATATAATAAAACTTGACAATGAATCAATCATAGAAAACAACCAGTCATCAATAAGGGTTGGACCAGTGGGAGAGAAGACTGGCCCTAGTCAACGGTGTCAAGGCTGGTACAATGTAAAGAGAGCGATGATCTTCTAAAACTTCAATTGGGTTCCGGTGGAGGCATTTTATTTGTCGTCTCCGCTATAAATGTCCTTCTGGTGTAGAATGCTGCCATGAACCTATCCTACGAATCAAACCTTCATTTCACAGCCCAGTATTACTGTAAGTGCTTCTTTCTAGAATTGCTTTTTGAAATCTATCGCATTACACACAAAGGAATACACATCCTTCAGTCAACATACCTACTCAAAAACTCAATGTAGCAGGAGATTCTTGGTTTCAAGGAGCAAATTTTGCGTGATAATTAAATTCTGTGACGCTACCAAACAAAAATGGCTAATCATAACTTTTCCTTCCATCTTTTGTAGATTCACCTTCAATCAGACTATTTAGGCAGCATATTTTGTGTTTAAGTAAAGGCCCTGTGAAGGAGCTCTTTTGTCTGTTCTTATCCGTACCTCCGGCCCTGCAGAAATCTATACCCCCAAGACCTCCCTTATTCAGATTCTTACAATTGATAGTGTATGAGAGTCTTTGAAGAGCTCTGTGTCGACCAGGTTGTTCTAAACTTTTCCTGAAATACAAAGAAAGAAGGGGTCTGAGCATGGAAAGGAATTTGAATAGTTTGAGAAATGCTGCAGGAGAGCCTTTGATTGGTTATTAATATTTGTACATTTGCTCTATACAATAATGTCTCTTGTTGCTGTAGTGCTTAGAGTAGGGAACTGGCAAGGTGTTCACAGAATCCAGGGCCAGTGTGAATTGTCTTGAACCTCATTTCTTGAAAAGATATGTTTTTAGAAAGGCATAATACCTTAAATAATGGTTGTCTATCATAAGGGATCTTGTGTGTAATACTAAAACACAGTTAAGTGACCTGGTAATTTGGGTGTTTCCCATGGAAGGCCCTGTACTCGAGGCACAGGATTTTGCAGTGAATGTGATTGTAAACTTCGAGCAAATGGAGTGATCTCATCCTCCTGTTACAACTTAAAACTTTCAGAGAAGTAAGGCCTCCCTTAGCCCTGCTCTCTTTAATATTTATATAGCTCCCCTCAGCTCCTTGATTATATCTTGTGGCATCAAGACCACCTCTTGTTCAGATGACACTCAGTTGGTGCTCTCCCTGGACAAAAAAACCTTGATCTTAGAATAGCATTTCCAAAATTGCCTCTCTGACATCAATCGGTGGATGCACAACAGTCATCTCAGATGCAATGGCGATAAAAAACTGAAATTTTTCTTTTCGGTAAATCAAATCTATTCCCTCCCACGCATTGGTAGCCCAACTCGGTACCTCCTCCACCGGCCACTGTAGAAGTAGCAAATAATCTAAGAGTAAAATTTGACACTGCCCTTTCATTCTATCCACAAGCAACCGCTGAAGCAGGCATGTGTTTTGATTTAGTGAAATGATTGAAAATCTTCTTTCACCTCTTTCCTATGGTGCCAGAAAAACGGTTGCATTTACCCCGATTGCCTCTAGACTAGATTACTCTACCAGCCTCTATGCTTGATGCTCCAAAAAACGTATGCACACTCTTCAGATGGTCCAACACTACTCATCAAGACTAGTGCTGCAACTCCCTAAACAGAGTACAGCCTCTGCAGCCTTGAAGAAATTGCATTGACTTCCTGTCCATAAAAGGATTTTTGTTTCAGGATCCCACAACTAGTCTTTAGAGCTTTTAACACTTCTGGACCTAAATACATTAGAGGCTGGTTCTGTCACTACAAGACTCGAACGTTGAGATCCTCTGACACCAACTTTGAAGACTTCCTCCTTTTAGACTTAAAACCAGGGGAGGCAAATCTTTTACGTTGCTGGGGTCTATAGCCTGGAATCTACTGCCAATTTCTCTACGTTTTTGTTGTGAATCAGTCCCAGGTCCGATACTCCTCAGGATGCGGGTGACGCTATATGGGGTCCACCTCTCGACGTCACCAACTTCCTGCACTAAAGGCACGGAAGACTGGAGCAGTCAAGCGAGGGAAGGGAAGGATGGGAACAGCGGTGAGTAGAACCTGTAAAGAAAAGTTAACATACAAACAATAACATAATACAATGCAGGACCAATCAGCTACTCTCAGTAATTCTCGCTACTATGCCACCCGTTCTAATAAATGAGCTTCCTTATTTCCTCATAAGCAAGCACACCACAACACGATTACTTAGCCATACACAACATGCGCAAGCTGACCAAGCAATAAGCATCCCCAGTAATTGTTTGGGTTCTTTTATGTCTATGGTGGTACGAAACTAGAGAGGATCTGCTTTCTCCTCTTCCACTATTGTTCGCGTGAGAGGCTCTGGTCCTATCTGTAGGGTTATCAGGACGCTGTGGCTGGGCACCCTTATAGAATACAACACACACCCGAGTGGTGCACCAAAACAGCAAACAATGGTTGGGTATATTCTACAGTTCCGGCTACGGTTTCACAATGAAGACTGCCGGAATGTCTCTCCAGCGCTAGTCCCGTACTATATCTAAATTCCCCCAAGCCTGATGGGAAACTTGACCTATTTTCTAAGCGCTGTCAGGTGTGGTTTCCTCACCGCTCTTGATATCCGTTATGAAACACTTGTCAGTCAAATCCAGACCCTTCGGTAGTGAGGGTTGGCGTCTGCTGAAAGAAGCTGAGTTCACAATGCCCCCTGATTGAGAACCTTTTTGGTGCGATAGTAAACGGGCTTCTCTGGATCCGTGTCTCTTTCCTCGAGACTCAGATGCCGTCTTCTAGGCCGTTGCGACCGCATTCCCCGCGGCTGTCAAATCATGCGGGAAAGTCGTAACTAGAACTCCGCTAGTCAATTACAGTTTGTCAATTACGCACAACGTCGTGCGTACTTCCCGGGTGTTTTATACCCTTGGCTCCTCCCACTCTCGCGCCAGGTGTTCTGGGAGTCGTAGTCTTGGCAGGCGCGTTGTGCCCGAATCCTGACAGTTTTATTGAAACTGAAAGAAAATTCAGAAAATGCCTTAAAGCCTGGCTCTTTCTGGCCCCCCGATGCCCTTTTCCCCTCATTTAATTTTTCCTTCCTTATCATTTTTGTCCTCTACATTATTACACAGTGGTCTCTTGTGTTAGCCAGTTCAGCTCTGCGCCCGGATGCATTTTTGTGAGTGACAGTACGCTATACAAATGATCTATTCATACATTTATTGTTACTCTCTAATTTTGGACCAACTGCAGTTTGCTCACCAAGTAAGTTAAGATGCGGGTGTACTGTTGCAGGGATTCTGCGTATGCACAGAACTATGCGCAGGAAACCAGGACCTCAGAGAATTGTGGTGTACCAGAAACTCCCCTCAGAACCAAGAACCCCATATCCGACTAGCTTAGTGTCCCATTCGTTAGCCTAGATCTAGCTAGGCGGTCCCAATGTATAGACAACCCAGAACATGCGACTTAGATATTTCTCAGGAGTGGTGGGCATCCGAAATACCTGTTTGTACTTATTTAGCAGTCCACAACAGAATAATACAGACACGGTAAAGTTTAAAGAGTTTATTTTATAAACCTCGTGTCCTAAGATGCAGTACTTTGGCTAACACTAGCAGACAAATGGTTAAGATCAGAACCATCAGCATTGTTACAATACCATACACAATGAAAGGAGCAATCATAATAATAATGACAGTGGTAAACTGCCACACTCCTTTCTCTAGTAACTAATAGGTTTATTATACTAATAGAAGGTCTCTTAGGCTAACATGGGGAACCCCATACCGTATAGATCAGCTTAGTAGAATCACATCACACGATCAGCTAGGCTCTCTCATGCATCAGCTCTTCTGTTCGAATGAATTCTAAAACATTCTGTACTGTAATATTAAAGGCACTTGTCCTTCAGATATTGGCAGCTGCATGTATGATATGTCTAAAAAGTGGTGCGATCAATCTGAACACAACACTCTGCACCGTCTAGTGTCCTAGACTTGTTCTTTACATGATGTACAGACGAAGGTCGCAGCACACTGTTAAGAATGTTAAACAAGGGGGGAGGAGCCAAGATGGCGACCGGGATGGCAGCGTAGGCTCCCGGCTCCGTGAACCTCCGCACCCCGCACAGATATCCTGCACGAGATCCTTGGCCTGCGCTACCTGCCCGTGTTGGTGAACGCGAGCGGCACCCGACCGTGTGACCCCGAAGTTTCTGGCAGCGGTACCGCCGGAGAAATGTCCGTCTGAAGTTTGCGGCCTGTGCAGCCCTGGAGCCGGGACCTCGAGTGGACGCCGTGGCCGGGCGGCAGTGCAACAACAGCGGCCTTCGGTGACTGGGTGGAGTCGGACTGCCGGAGTGGTGCGAATGTCGGCCTGCGTTTTGCCGTGGTCGTTCCTACCACTAAGCGTAGCGGAAAGGGTGCGTGCCCGAGGTGGCAACTCCAAGACTCTCCAGTGATTGCCTTTGCCGGTGAGCTGCCCGGACGCCGCCCGTAACTCGCCCCGATTCTCGCGGGCTGCTCCCGGATTTTCGCTGGCGCTGGTCCGTGGTGGGGACGGCTGTGGCCCGTGACCACACACCGGACACATCATTTGCCTGCCCCCGGAACCCTGTTTCCAGCGACATGGAACCCGAGGCGCTTGGGCCTGAGTCCCGGTCCCGATCTGGGTTGGATCTACCCAGCGGCCATTTTGGTAGGACAGTGTCCACTATCCTGTACACCGGGTTGCAGCAGGATTGGGAGGGTGCGCCTCTGAGGAGCGTAGCGGAGCAAGCGCCGGGAGCTGTACTGGGGTACGGTGACCTTCTCGAGGCCCTCGGTGCCCTTCATTCCAACTTGGTTCACGGCGCCTGGGTGTTGGGGAGCAAGCTCGATGGAGTGACATCAGCGTTGGAACAGTTGGCGCCTGCCTATCCCCAGGTACACTGGGACTTCTTACACCGCGCACGAGGGGACAGTGTAGTGGCCGCCCCTGTGAATAGTGCACGCCTGGACTCTCCGGACAGTATATTAACGTGCGATCAGCTGGCTGTGGATCTGGTCTGTTCCGGAGGTTTCGGACCTGAGTGGGGGGTGGTGGCCTTGTCCCGTGCGCGGCCTCCGGCGACTCAGGCAACATCCAAGCAACGGTCGCCTACTCCGCCTGATTCCGCCTTCCTGGGCCTGGTGTGCAGTGTAAATCCTGGCTCAGCACTGGGAAAGGCGACCCTCCATAGAGCTGATTGTGTCGACCTTCAGAGCCCTCTACCCTACTTGTGTGTGTCGCTTCCTGATCTTTATTGGAGGCTTTTCTTCCTGGTAACACTGGACATGGCACTGGGACGAGGGGTATGCATGGGTGGGTTTGCAAAGAGTGGCCAAGGATGAGGCTGACCCTTCAGAGATGGTCATCTACTAGGCGGGCGGGCTCGGGCGTTGTGTGCTCTCACGGCATAACTGTTAGTGTACCAAGTGCGTAATGCTCCTTACTTCACTTTGACAGGGTCGATTTCGTGTTCTGTATTGTATGCTTTGCGGG
This sequence comes from Triturus cristatus, assembly GCF_964204655.1. Taxonomy (NCBI): domain Eukaryota; kingdom Metazoa; phylum Chordata; class Amphibia; order Caudata; family Salamandridae; genus Triturus; species Triturus cristatus. The sequence continues at coordinate 583,784,893 of NC_140591.1, read as the reverse complement.
GAAACGTATGGTGCGGGAGGGAGAAGCCGGGGGCGTGTTTTACAGGCCCTCCTCCAGTTTATTAATACTCTCTCTACCCCCCCCCGTCTGGTGGGGGTTCTTTTCCTACTCTTTTTCTCTGTTTCTTCTATATTTCGGGTCTGGTTCAGGGGCGACAGGCACACTGCTGGGGGGGGGGGGCCGTACTCATCTGCAGAGGTGCAGGTTGGGGGGGGGGATTCTTTAGTCATTAACCCCTTTTTTTCTATGGCCTCCTTTTCTTCTCTTATTCTTCTCTGTCTTTTTCTGGGATCAGCATGGTAGAACTCCTTTGTTGTTAATCACTGCTGTTTCCGGAGTGCCATAATTTCCGTGGAGTTTCCTGGGTCTTGGGGCAGGGGGGTTGCAGGCGCAAATGGCCGTGTCAATCCTTCCCATCCTGAACTTCCTGTTTCAGCGCCATTGCCTAGATAGACTGCTGTTTATTGTTTACGTTCATCACTCTGCCTGCCACTTTTCGCTGCTGGGAAACTGTTTGGCGCCTGATCCTTCCATCCTCTTCTATTATAAAATGTAAACCTTTATTATCCTTGTCTCCTACTTGGGCCGTTCAGAGACTGAGAGTATGCTAACGTCGAGATTTTGCACACCGAGGTGCTGACTGTGATAGACTTGCTTTCTGTTATTCTGACTGGTTAGCGGCCGGCCCCGGGGGTTGTAGGCCCATACGTGTAATTGATTGAAATATCAATAAAGGTTTTCAAAAAAAAAAAAAAAATGTTAAACAATAAACTGGTATCCTGCAAGGCAAAGTCGAGTAAGCATTTCTAAAATGAATAACATATAACAACAGTGTCGCGTGCAAAGCAGCAGAAACGGCAAGCTGACTTTCTAACAGTTGGCTCGGTTATGCTAACTTAGTGTTGTAAATAGGGAGTGGCCAACCCATACTACAGTACAGACTCTTAGCATAGACTAATTGTGGATTCTCTATCGCTCTTACAAGGAAGAGAACAATGTGAATCGCCTTTCTCATTTGTGATAATAGGAAACAATGCTTTTGAGGTACCATTCACAATTCTATGTTTAAGAGGAGCGCAACTTTGTTTTACAGGGTAGCTCTACAGATAATCATAAGAAAGTATTAGTCATGCACATATGTGCGATCGCAGAACACACTTTACAAAAAATATATATAGAATGCAAAAACCCAATTGTAAAAGATTGTAAAAAATGTAACAGCCTTTTGCAGGCTATATTAGCCAATTTTGTGTTATTGTCTTAAAAAATGAATGCTGATCTCAATTTAAAAAAATCACTACATTAGTAAATGTGATATGATATACTCTATTTCAAACATTATTTTAATGGGAAATGACAGAAAGCAGGGTATTGTAGCTAAATAGACTGCAGCCTACTATTGCTGGACAAGTGACACTGATGCTTTCAGTAACACACTCTGCCACTATCCTTTCATGCCCCATCAGTGGCAGTTCCTCCTTTTTATAGTCGCATCATGAACAGGATCCTGGAGCACAGAGCTCTGCTTTTTTGGCTTTTTAATAAGGGAAAATATTTCACAACCTTTCACTCTTGACTTCACTAATTGTCTTTAAATACAGAAAACGGGTTTAAGCGTTTCTGCTAGAAAAGGTTTTTTTTGCTTCAAGTGGGCCTGTGGCAGAAAAAAAAGCCCTAAGCAGACCTCTCACCGTGTATATCCTTTGCCTTCCTGACACTAAAATTCCACATCAGTGCAAACTCTGCTGGAAGCTGTCCAGAGAGAAGATCAGACTCCATGGAAAACCGTAATACTGATAAGCTGATGAATGACTGAGGGGTCCAGTAAGCATGGAGATGGGACTCCTAATTTTGCTCAGACTGCTGTATCTTCAGACTCTTCAGAACGAGATCCGAAAGGAGATCCCAGTTGACTTGGAGATCGTCGAGGGCAGGTAAAGCTGCTTGATATTAGTCATTGGAGTCGAACATCCCAGACTGTTGACATAGAAAGATTACAATAGACTGTCTTCTTTGGATTTTCCTCCAAAGGGTTGCACTACTACTTCGCAGCCTATGCTCCCTCAGGGATGTTCCTCTATCTTAGCTGAGACCTCTTTCTACACCACCTCCTGCTCTGAATGGCTGGAGATTTACACACCAGCTACACCTCTTCCAGTTGGCTGCTCACCAAGAAGATCTCGTTCTCCTCATAGACACATCACTTTTCATCTAGGAGATGTTCTTTCAGAAGCACACATACTCCTATGTGTCATCGCTTAGACCCCGCTCTCATGTTTCCCAGATCCATAGAAACTTTTTCTTTTGCCTCATTGCCATCCTGCACTGAAAGAGATTCACCATCATGGTCAGTCTCCCCTCTAGCAAGAGTAACTCAAATAGATTGCATAAACACTTTCCACAAAGCCCTAGTTAAAACTAATATACCTATGTATAAACCACCGGCGAACATCTCCGGTATTTTTGCAGCACTACATCAAGAATGTGCTACTCATCCTATGCTTCCCTTACTACCAGGTCTTCGGGAGCCTACCATGGACCTCTTCTTCTTTCATCAACAGCTATTGCAGCCCCAGTTCACCTTTTAAATATATAGAGAACACCTATACAGGACTGTCTTTTTCTGAAGAGCTATCCTTCTGCGAATATTGTCATTGTTTTGGCACCAAGGAAAGGTCATGCCACTGTTCTTTTGTCAATTGTACTTACCGACCGAGAGCAAATGCCTGGATTTGGTGGGCTGCAAAGTGTGTACCACATCTGCTAACTCAATGAAGTAAGTGAAACTATCATGCTTGAAAGGTCTGTTTAGGATCGGTGCAGGGATTCCCTGATTCCCTTCCCTAAGACAAGAGCGGGGATTTCAGTGAGGTCATTGCTGGAAGAATGATGGTTTCAAACCAAATATGGAGTGCGACTTTAGACTCATCTGACTTGGCAGCACATGGTTATTGCCATGAATTGGCAATGAGGTGGTCCTCCTGGCTGCTTTCAACCATTCTGAAACTTAATGCATGCAATGCCTTTGCAACTTCCTTTTCTCCGACAGCAATTTCTTAAGATCCCAAGTAGATTAAGAGATGCATAGGATAAAATTGGAAATGGAGCTGTTGAGAGCGGTTGGGAAAGACGGGAGAATGGGATACAGGAAGCATTGCCTCAGGCTTCAGGGCTGTCTGTATCCTCAACAGAGGCACAATACCAACTTTGAGACCAGTTAAAAGGAAAATTAGGCCACAATCGCTCCTGCTGCATGGAAGCCACCAGCAGAAAAATTGTGAATTTGGAGGTGGCTGATGGCCAGGAGTTTCCAAATCACTGCAATTCATCTCCCTGGAGAGCAAAATGCAGAGGTGTATTCTCCCAAATGACTTTTTCAGGAGAATAACAAGCGAGTCTCATAAGGGTGTTTCTTTCATTTAGGCCTTTTTGGAAATTCGGAAAACAAGAAGCTTTGCCTCCAGATACTGCCTTCCAGGGTCAAAAGGAAATGCCCTTTTGATATATTGGTCGGGGGAATTTCTTTAGGCGTTCATTTCAATTTCCCTGGTTTTGGCCTTTATTTTGACACTGACCTATTGCTAGACCAGAGTGATCCTCATTGCCTTGGGATGGCTAATACAGTTGTAGTTCATAAATCTTCACCTGTCAGAAGCGCCGCACTGGAGGCTGCAGTGCACACCGTATATTCTTCACGGGTTCCAGGGTCAGATTCTATATCCCTGCCTAGCGTCATTAAGAAGCTCCTGAACTCGTCCAATATGGGCATTTCTGATGGATACTTCTGACTGCAGAGTCCTCTTCTTGTGAATAGCCCCAGGCGCCAGACTGGAACTAAACAATTGTCTCAGCAGTTCTGCTGTGTGGCAGTAGGTGGTGTCATGCGTCACTGTGTGAGGTCCATCCTGCCCCAGAAGTGACGTTTGAGCCATAATATACCTGTCATCTCCGCTCGTCAGCGTCAGTTGTTTTTTTTCCCCGCACCTTTTGATGCAGATCCTTTGAACTCTCTCTCGCTTCACAGACTTCATTCTTCAGCTTTTAAAATTTTCCCAGTGTGCAAGGGACATTCCTTCCCCTAAAACAACAAGTTTTAAGCCCTGCAGGGAGTGCCGCAAATCGATGTCAGTGAGACCCCCAACAAGGTCTGTCTCTGGGCTCTTCACATGACTTGAAGTCGTACTGCGACTGCGCTCCAATTAATCCAAAGGTTTTTCAGGACTCCAAGGCCAAACACTACGCCGCTGAGCTCCATGGGGAAGATCGGAAGTAGAGGATGCATGCTCACTCCTGAGGCAGTTCCAGAGAGCAGTGTTGTCACACTTGAGGTCCTTAGGTAAGTCGAACAAAAGCAGTCCAAACACTGCTCCCCCTCTTGCAGACACCCTCAGCAGGAGACATCTTGCAGACTTCAGTGTACCTTGAAGTTGCCATCTCGGTCTCTGACCTCAAAATCGATCCTAGCTTCTGGAAAGATCACATCCGAGCTTCCAGGTTCATTGACGAAGACGCACTGCTGGTGGATCCATCCCAGATGCTGACTCTGCGTCTTGACCCCTTTCCAGGGCTGTAATTCAGACTTGTAATGCTTCCTTTACTATAAAGCTACACAGAAGAACCATAGGATGACGGCACCAGTTTTCAATTACGGTATGATGAGAATTTATTCCTGGACTTACAGTAGGTCAGTGGCCTAGATACTTTGCCAGACATGGGCCTTAACTCTCCTCCTGATCCGTCCACTGAAGAATTTGCCTCTTTTGCGATGGTTATCAAACGAGCAGTGGATGCATTGGATTTATTACGTTTATTGGTAGAAATAAACACTAGTGTCTTTACAGAGGTCCTGCAGCCAGAGCAGACCTCATAAAAACCTATTCCACCCTTTAATGAGGCTTGACGTCCTGGGAACCCTAGCTAAGCCAGGATCTTGCCCACCAGGAAATAGGCAAATAGTTGATGCGACTAGCTTTCTACCTGCAGCATCAAACTCCTTTGAGCTTGGTCATTCAGGCTTCTACCAGCAGAACGAACCCCAAAAGTATCTGACCACCCCATCAGCCAGAGTCGAAACACATAGAGGTACTTAGCAAACACATGTTTTCGTCCTCCAGTCTTGCCCTCAGTTATGTCAACTCAGGGTGCCTCCTGAGTTGTTATTCACATGCTTTCTGGGGCATGGGTGCTGACATCTTGCCAGCAGACTTTGGGCCAGTTTTCGGCAACTCATTCAGCATGGTCAGGATGTTGCGAAATTAGTCATCCAATCGAGCCTGAGCACAACCAACTGTTTGGGTATGGCAGTTGGCACCAGCATGGTGTTTAACTCCACTCGAAGTTTCATTCCACAGAATTTTCAAGTATGTCCAGTGAACGATTCTAAATATGCTATTCAATGGCACCCGTCTCTTTGGAGACAAGGCAGAGTCGGCCCTGGAGTACTCTAAGGAGAGCAAAGCAACCGCTCATTCCCTCGGCTCAGCACCGCCCACATGGCAATTGCTCTAACAATTTTGTCTTTTTCAAGACTTCGGTAGAGGGTTTTAGTAGAGGCCACAACAATCTTTTTCTCAGCAACAACATACCTCCCAGGCCTTTTAAGGAAGAGGTCAGGAATATGCCCACCAGTGTTCAGGCCCCAGGGTCAACAAACAAATTACCTAATCCCCTGCGCCCACCAACATTTGCTTCTGCAAATCAACTATAATTTGCGCTTAGTGGCGCATTGTGGCCCAGTGATAGGTCCAATCAGCTACTTCCTTTCACAGGTGTACAAGCATCACATCAGCTAAATAGTCAATTCAAATTGTTGAAAACTCTTACGCCCAAGCCTTCCTTCCTGCTCGTCCACACATGCCACCTACTCCACAACAACGTCTGGAGGACCATTTGTCCATCCTGCAAAAAGACGTTCTAGCTCAATTGGAGAAGGGAGCCATAAAGAGTGGTGCCTGAATTAGAGGTGTGGACTGGTGGCTGCTCCTGCTACTTTCTGGTGCCGAACAAGGATGAGAACTTCGTCCTATTATAAATCTCCACCCTCTGAGCTTGTGCTCAGAAGGTCAAGAATGACTAGTTTAAAATACTCTTTCTGGTCCATAATCTGTCTTCCCTGGATCCAGGAGACTGAATAGTGTTGTTGGACTTGCAGGAGGCCAATTTCCAAATCCACATCCTGCAGTCCAACAGATGCTACCTGCAGATTCAGACAGGTCATGAGCACTTTCAGTTCTCTGATCTCCCCCCCCCCCCCTTTGGCCTCACCAGTGCACCTCGGGTGCTCACGAAAGTGATGGTAGTGATTAGTGCCCATCTTGCAGGTTGTTTATTCCCATCTTTTCATAACCCCCCCCCCCTAAAACTAAAAAAAACCAAAAAAGGTTCCCGCAAACTTTAACCTCCATCGATGCCGTAACCAGGGCGGAGAACAGAACTCCGGTTCTGACACAACAGAAGACCTCTAAGGTCCACAAATGGTGAGGTAGGGGCCATAGAAAACACCCCTTTCAAGTTCTGCCCTCAGTGCCATCACAAGTACGCTCAACGCGACGCACACAACGTCTGCAACCTTTGCCTGCCCAAGGACCATCAGGACAAGTACTGTGAGGCCTGCGCGGCGTTCCCGTTGAAAACACTTAGGACACGCCGAAAATAGAGAGAGTCTCACTATGCCACGATGTCACAAGAAAAAGGAGTTTGACGCGTCTCTAAAGGATTTTTGAATTCCCAAGGTCCCGGTCACTAACTCAGAAAACGTTGACGCCGAAGGAAAAGGAGGATATTTTTGAATCACCCCCTAATCCAGAACCTCGAGACGAAGAACCCGAGGAATATGGAGACTTGCCTCAAGAGGAGGAAATCTCTAAAAAAAATGTCGAGGATTCCTGGAGACGACCTCGACACCGAAAGCCCCGAAAGTCACAAAAGCTTCAGCGCTCTGTCCATCATCTCCTTGTGTTTGCTTTGTTCGACCTAAGTTGGCAGGGTATGCCCAGACGTGGGTCCCTCGCTCACTTTGCCACTGGATTCAAGCTAGCCTGGCTGATGAAGGGTGTTACCCAGAAACCGGTCCCAGGATGCTTGTTTAGGGTTCAGGGAAGACCTGGCTTGGCAGTTCGGGCTGGACTGTTCCCATGAGGCACAGGGTCAAGACTGATTTGCATATAGCTGGGTCTGAACTGAGGTGGCGAAGTGAGCTAATGAATGATGAAGGATTCAACCAAGATCTGTGACTGGGGGTGAGTATCTGAAAAGTTTCCGCGCTTCGTCCATCATCTCCTTGTGTTTGCTTTAATACCACAACAATGTTCTACCTCAACAAACAGGGAGGTACGAAATCTTTTCCGCTGAGCAAACTAGCGCAGGAAATCTGGCAATGGGCAGTACCTCAAAAAATCAATCTGCAAACAGTGCATCTACCAGGGTTAGACAACATAACTGTAGACCAACTGAGCAGAAAAAACAACTGCTCCCACGAATGGAAATTGAAACAGAAAACAGTTCAGTACCTTTTCAACCTCTGGGGAACACCTGTGATAGACCTTTTTGCAACAATTCAGAATAAAAAATGCCAGTTCTTTGCCTCGAGGTTCCCACACCACCTGTCAAAGGGAAATGCACTTTCACTCAGTTGGTCAGGGACATTTGCGTACGCCTTTCCACCAATACCCCTAATACAAAAAGTATTTTTTAAAAAGGCAGGATAGACAACCAGGGACAAACCTAATTCTCATTGCACCTCAATGGCCAGGGCAAACATGGTACTCAAGCCTGCTAGAACTGCCCATGGGTAAAATGGTCAAGATCAAAGCAGACAAGGATCTGTTGATGATGCAACAGGGCTAAATCTTTAACCCGAAACCAACGACGCTACACCTAGCGGCTTGCAAAAACAACAGTTGGACAGAATGCAGAACAATGTCATACATTCACCCCAGTACAGAGATCTGGGCCTAAATCCATTGTTATTTTGCTCACCATGCCGTTCCGGTTTGAACCCAGCCATATGCAAATCAGTCTTGACCCTGTGCCTTATGGGAACAGTCCAGCCCGAACTGCCAAGCCAGGTCCTCCCTAGACTGGAAACAAGCATCCTAGGACCGTTTTCAGGGTTATACCCCTCTTTAGCCAGGATAGCTTGATTCCAGTGGCATGGAGAGCACAGGACCCACGTCTGGGCATGGAGAGCACGGGACCCATGTTTAGGCATACCCTTCCCACTCGGGGTGACAAATGCAAAAACAATCATTTGCAATGCAATAGGTCTCGCATTTACCCGAGTTTAAGCTATTGGCATTGTAAATGACAATGCCTTTTATTTATGTTTTAAAAACGAAAACAAAAATAAAAGGCATTGTTATTTGCAATGTCAATAGCTCAAACTCGAGTAAATGCGAGAACTATTGCATTGCATGGGAACAAGCCATTATAAACCTGTACATGGAGAGTGAAATTGTCAGTGGTGGGTGGAACGGTGGGGTAGGAAGTGAGGACGAATTAGAGATTTAGTAAGAGAACTAATGCGCCACTCACTTTTATCCAGGTACTTCTAGTGTACTCCCTGCAAGCATGAGTGTATGCACGTTGTGTTCTCGGTTCTGTAAATTACAGGGCTAATTCAACCTTTCATCCTTCTGAAGGTGATACATAGTAGCCATTGAATTTGAAATATTCACTCACAGGTCTGCACCTTTATCTGCAGGTGTATCCATTCAGACTTCTGAGGTCACACCAAGAATATAAAGGTTATGAGTAGATCTATCGATCTAGCGCTAGTCCTACCCAAATTACCAAAAGGGCAATTTAAAATGAACTACAAGGCATGCAATGCAGACAATCTACCCAAATGGAGATGTAAAATGCTGAAACGAACAGAAGGCAAAGCATGGAAATTAAAAGAGGAATGTGAAAACCTGGCTTCACCAACAGGGGTTATGGCTGTGTTTGCATTTACAAAAGACAAAGAAGCAGACACGCAGTCCAACCGCTAAACTGCAGAGAAGGGCCTACCACATAAAAGGGAAGGCTAAAGTGGCCAAAGGTGATTGCCAGCAATTATATCATAACACGCCATGGTACTCTAAACCCGTGCCTCTAATCCCCAGTAGAAGACAATGGCACAATCAGAGCTTCATATAAGCGATGTGAGACAAACATCAGAGACCCAGAAAACAACTACTGTCTTAGTAACACTCAGACAAACATACTCACTAGAGTAAGTGCACTACATTAACTGCGATAGAGCGGTGATCCTATGGAAATGTGCCGATGATAAACTAGTGTTATCCATGATCTACGGAGCTGATGTATAATAATCATGATTATGTTTAATGCATTGTTTGAATATTTGTAAAACAATAAAATGTGCTGTTAGAAAATGGGCAGACCATGCAGAGCCAATCACAGTCCCCTAGTTCCCTACTCCTGTATGTGTTTTTCTTTTGGGCACTCTGTAGCAGGCTAGGTCGCGTTGATGATCTCTCAGCTAGCAGTGCAGAGAAAATGAACCATGGGCAGGTGTATACCACCCGGGAGTGATTACCTGTCTTAACAAGCACTTGCAATACTATAGATCTCACATTTACGAGAGTTTTAGCTATAGTCATTTACAATGGCAATAGCTCAAACTCTCCTAAATGCGAGACCTCAGCCACCATTGTCGTGGGCAGCTTGAAAGTGAAAGCGAGCGGAGTGCTGTTGAAATACGATCCGTGCAAACATTACACTAAATTTCTCGCTACTAGAGCTGTTCATAAGAACTGGCTAAATGGTTGTAGATGTCCTTTTTTGTGACTGCACTTTTTTGTAAAACTTGCTGTTTCTAAATTGAGATGCAAAAAGTGCGTATACTATTTCAATATTTTAAGTGTCTAAAATGAGCTGCAAATGTAATATTGTGCTTTTAGAAAATGATATGACACCTCTTGGGATAGTGTCTCACCTGCTCTACGGAACTCTTCGGAGGTCTGTCTAATGGACAGCTCAGACGAATCCACTACCCACTGAAGGGGAACTGAAGTGCCAGGCTCGGCCTCAGCAGACCAAAGCAGTGCTGTTCTGAGATGCGTTGCTGTCATAACCCAACAGGATACTATTAAAAATTTGGTCAGGGATGTATCCTTACATTCAAGCGCACAGAAGGGGGCAGGAGGATGGACAAAATGGACGAGAGGGGGGCAGAAACAAAGGGAACTCGGACAACGGGACGGGGGCGGAGACAAAGGGGGACTCGGACAACGGGAGGGGGGCGAACGTGAGTTGAACAAACGTGAGTTGTTTGTTTTGGTCGCTCTTTATACAACCCTTCTGTAGCCATATTTAATAGTGGCTCACCACGTCTCTGTTATCTTTATGGTGGCACGTGACACTTTATGGTGGCACGTGACATCACAGGAAGGGCTCTATGTGTGTGAGTCTCCTAAAGGTGGCGAAGCCAGGGCAGGACAAATGGCTTGCAGTATGAAGGGACGAAACTGGTGCTTACATCAAGCATTTGCGTCCGACCTTCAGGGTTGCTGTGAGCCGGCTAATGAGCTCAGGTGAAAATGAACACAGCCTCAGTCGCTGTATATAGGGGCAGGACAGGCCACATCACAGCCTTCTCTGGCGAGCATACCCCTGCACTGGGCTGATGACAGTGAATGCAGCAGCATCAAATATAGGTTGATGAAACATCATGAAGGCCTGCTTCACATACTGGCCAGGGACGAGGCAGAACTGCTATGTTTGGGAGGTTGAATGGTTGAGTGTTCAATGCTACCCTCGGTAGACCGCGCAAGCAACAGCTTGAAAGCATTAATCTGCAGCCAAGAGTCATTTAGAGGGGGTGGATCAAGCATTAATCTGCAGCCAAGAGTCATTTAGAGGGGGTGGATCAAAGGTCGCCTAACCGGAAACTTCACGGTCTCAGCTGTCTCATGTGACTCTTTGTTAATGCCGCCTCCTCCTTTTGTACTGCTTTACCACCCATCCGGCCGAAAGAACACACGTCTGCATTCACTTGACTGCAAGGTTAACGCTACAGGTGAACCAACTTGTGCGACACAAAGATACGAGTCGACAGTCGCAATGTGGCCTGGCTAAGATTCAATTAAACTTTAAAGAATCATTTCCATTTAATCACCTGGGGTTCGGCTAACAACAAACAGGAGGCCACAAGTTAGGTGTCTTTTCAAAAGTGAAAAGAGAATTCAGGCAGAACAGTCTATAGTTTCCTGAGGGTGTGATGAGTACTTCGTTCTGGGATCGGCGTTTGCGCTGTGCTATTGCTGATGATGTAATTAATGGCAAGCAGCAACTTAGATCTGGGCATACGGAAGGCATAACTACTCTGGGCAGGGATGTATCCTTACATTCAAGCGCACAGAAGGGGGCAGGAGGATGGACAAAACGGACGAGAGGGGGGCAGAAACAAAGGGAACTCGGACAACGGGACGGGGCGGAAACAAAGGGGGACTCGGACAATGGGAGGGGGCGGGAACAAAGGAAACTAAAACAAGGCCACAAATGAAACTCTTACTCACATGATGTAGAAGAAGAACAAGCGTTGGCCGCGCGCGAGCGGCCGGAGACGCAAAATGTGGTGGGGGAGGGGGAGAAGCGGGAGTTGTGTGTGCGCGTGCGACATCGCGACCGCTCTGAAAGCGAAAGTGATCGCGATGACGCACACGAGTTTTCAAAGTGCTGCTGGCGGCCGGCTGCGCGCGTGCACGATCGCGTGAACGCAAGCGTTAGGCCAGCCAGCAGCACTTTGAAAATCCCACATACAAAATGTCTCTTCGAGCCAGTGCAAGCACTGGGGCTTAGCGAGACCTAACAACAGTTGATGGACAGAATGTAGAGCAATTCTAGCGGCATTGGCACCTGAATACATAGAGTTTGGACACCTCAATATGCCTCTACGAACAATGGAGATTCTAAAGGAGGCTAGAAAACAGTCAACAAGGAAAGCTTATGCAGGAAAATGGAAGAGATACACCACCTGGTGCATCGCTAACAATCAAATGAGGTCAATCAACACACAGGAAACAGTAATCACATTTCTAACTTGTCTCCTAGACAACATCACCTACTCATGCATAAAGGTGCACCTCGCTGCCATCGTAGGATACACTAGGGGAAAAGCATGCCAAAGCTTCTTCACAAGGCATGTTATTAAAAGATTTTTAGAAGGATCAAAAAGAATTGACCCACCTAGAGCAGCACCAGTGCCCATGTGGTGCCTGAATCCAGTGCTCACACAACTAATGTCAAAACCCTTCGACCCCATGCATAAAGCAGACCTCAAGCACATTACTCTAAAGACATCCTTTCTCATCGCAATTACTTCCTCAAGAAGAGTGAGTTACAAGCTTTAACACTACTAGAACCATACTTGCAAATCCGCAGGACAAGGTAATTTTAAAAACAAACCCACACTTTCTACCAGAGGTGGTTTCAAAATATCACTTAAATCAAAATTAAGGACTAAAGGGGAAAAGAGCCGCCGTGCCCTGGATGTAAGGAGAGCACTACTGTATTAACTGCAAAGAACGGAACAAATCTGCAAGACAAAACAGTTGGTTGTTACCTACGTATATACTAACACAAGATCACCAGTCACAAAGGCAACAATCTCAAAATGGATAGTACACACCATCCAACTATGTCATTCCAACGCCAAAAAGGAATTAACGTCACGCTCAACAGCTCACTGCACTAGAAAGAAAGGAGCAACCCTGGCTTTCATTGCCAATGTACCCATTGACGCTATATGTGGAGCAGCAACATGGGCATCATCACACACATTTACAAAGCATTACTGTGTGGATATACAAATGAATAAGGAAGCTCAAATAGGACAGAAGGTGCTTCAACACCTGTTCGCAAAGTCTTCCTCTCACTACAGCCTCCCAAAAACGAGAGAAACTGCTACATAATCTAATGCACAGCATGTGAATCCAGAAAAGGGTTCACGCTGCTTAACAAAATGGTTACTTACCAGTAGGAGTAGTTTTGCAGCTTGAAGAATTTTCTGCATTCACATGCGTCCCACCGGGCCTCCTCTGCAAGGAATACAAACAGGTGAGAAAGCAAGTTATTATATTAGTTATTCAATGACCATCTGAAGGGCTACAAAATGTTAAAACCCAAAAACAGAAAAAATTATCTGAAGATGGCTACCACGCACGTCGACCTCCAGGGCCCCGTCTGGCGTCACTCAGAGGACGTACCTGGAACCAAATGGTGGTCGACAGCAACCAAAACAAATACAAGAAAACATGGACTATTCCGGACCCAACCACTAGATGGCGGAATAATGCACAGCATGTAAATTCAGAAAATTCTTCCAGCTGCAAAACCACTCCTACTGGTAAGGAACCATTTCATTTGATCCCAATTTTTCAGCCTTTGACCTGGATCTCAGTGGTTGCAGCTCTGAGATTTCTTGTCTTCCGGTATCCTGCTAGAGGACCACACCAAGTTGGCACCTACATGCTTTGTAATGGGATATGTCTTAGTGGGCTCAGCATCAAGGGAACCTCTGAGATTCCATCCAGTTGTCAGAAAAGACTGCATGAGTGGTTGTTAAACTGCTGTTAGACTGGTGGCAGACACCCCCTCTCCCTACTCCGCCCAGAGCTAACAGTCCTGATGGATGTATTGTTGGTGTGTTGTGGAGGTCATCTGGAAGAGGTGGAGATCAGAGGACTCTGGTCTCTGGTGGAAACCCACCTCCACATGAGTCGTTTGGTGTTGCAGGTGATTCATTTGGCACTGAAAGCCTTCCTCCTGTCCATCAAGAGAGTACAGGTGCAGGTCCCCGTGGACAACACCACAGCCATGTTGTACTACAACTAACAAGGCAAGGTGGGGTCTTGGTCCTGTGCCAAGAGGCTTTAAGCACCTGGAACAGCATGAGTCATGGAGGAATCTCCGTTGTTGTGCTGCATCTGGCAGGACCTTTAAACACCAGAACGGACAAACTCAGTCGGCGTTACCTAGCGTTTCACGAATGGAGGATTCACTCAAAGTGGCGCAGGGCATTGTCCTGCAATGGGGAGAACCCTGGCTCAATCTTTTTGCGACCACTGTGAGCACGCAGTGAGGCTGGTGCAGATGGGATGCTGGGCAGCAGATGCGGCCTCCAGTCCAGCTCTCATCTTGGCATCCATGAAGAGTTCCGACTCAGATCAGCAGCACCAGTCTCTCATCCTCATGATTATACACGATGCTTGGTAACTGTAGAAGTCTTGTTGAATCTCATAGAAAGAACAGCTTGGGTCGCTCCTGGATTCGCTAAGTTGTAGCTCCTTTCCTTCTCTGATTATTTTCCACTCTGGGAACACGATGGACGTCTGCTAAACAATCTCTCCTCATTCCAAGCTAGGTACACTCCTTCCCTCTAAAAAATTCAGGCACTCCCTCAGCTTCTTTTTCTTTTTTTTTTGTGATTCAGTAACAGCCATACCTTGTGGTGTGCTTCCATTAATTATCTCTAACTATGTGAATGACTCCGCGTCGACCATTCATTCCAGTGAATGTCTTTGGTGGCAAGGTGTTGTATGTTCAGAGCACCCCTAAATCTCTGTAATTGGACAAATTAAAAAGCTTTGGAAATCTCCATTAATTTTTTTGTGGATGTTCTAACACTCTATCCATTGCACCTTTGTAATAGTTTAGGATTTAAAGTATTCAAGCTAGCGTGCTTGCCCCCCTTCCATTTATGTTGTGGAATTTGTTAACAATTATTCTGTGCAATGCTACAGTCTTCTACTTTATAAAGATGGGATTGTAAGATGTCAACCATTAATCAATGTTTTTCAGAGAATTGGGACTTAGATGTTGTTTGTCCAAAAAATGATTGTCAGTGTGGACAACTTGGGGGTGCTTTGAAAGCCTCCAGTTAGGCATGAGGAGCAATGGCTCACATTTTTACGATGGGAATCAGATCAGTGTTTCCTTCACTGAGGAATCTCAGACATGGAGCTTTTCTCAATGCTGAAAATACTGTTACTTGTTTCCAATTAGGAAATCCCCACTGCATACCCTTTTAAGAAGGTGATGCAAGAGGTGGGTGTGGAGTGAGGTGTGTGTAGGTGGGTTTGTGTGTTGTTTTTATAATTTTTTTCTCTATGCTTCTGCCTAGTATTTTAATCTGCTTCATTTTTAAGTGAAAAATATTTTTGTTTAGGCATTGGTAAGTGCCATGGTCCTTTACATTTTAATGAAGAAGGTATTTTAATTTCTGACCTTTTAGGCCTCACAGGTGCAGAGCTTTGATAGGGTGCTGTGAGGGTTTCCTTAAAGTCCTGCCCACTGCAAGAGTCCTAGTTACGTTTCTGTCTTCAGAGTTCTGTATTTCTGATATTTAAAAAGAAAGAAAAATAATTATCACATGGTATTGTCCCAGAGGTGTTCTTTGCACAGTTCTATCTGCTAGTGTTGGAAATGGGTGTCTGGGTTGTGAGAAAATCTGCCCCATCCCCGGAAACTCAGTGTTTCATCCGCCTGCTATCCATTTCTTCCCCGGTTGGCCGTTGTACTGATGGTATTATGGATGGTGATAGTTGTGTAGTTTATAGTTTCCTTTTAGTACAGGCTGGGATTGCAGTTGATTTGGTCAGCAGACCTCTGTTGTGGAGAAGAAAGTCACAATCTCCATAACCCATCCTTTTGAACAGTGTTCTGAGGAGCCCTTGCACAATTTACTCCACTGTGATGATCTCACTTTGAACTACGTGAGTCATTCACTGCTGAAGTGTTTCATTTTGAGTGTTTTCAAGTCAAACCTGTAGGCAAATTTTGTTTGCTTATAAAGCTTATTGCTGAAATCCATACAGAGAGGTAGAAGGGTGAGCTTGCAAACATTAGGGGAAAGAGTCGGGAACCATCAAAACGTACAGGCTTAATAAATTTGACTGAGCACTGGATGCCCCTCCAAATCCTTTCTACACTTTAACTTTGCCACTGGGCTCAAGAAATAGTATACAGTTTGTCCTTTCTTATTTTCTCTTTACACCATTATGGGGATGATTTTAAAATTAAGAATTATATATTGAAGTTAGTGTGTGTATCCTTGTTTAGAGGCAATTGTGATTTGACTGGTGTTGCCATTTTTCTGATCCCTATTATTCTATTCAGGATCTAGAGATAAAGACCGACTCTGCAAAGGCTCTGGCTGACTCACTGGACCTAGCGGATAACCCCAGTTTCCCGTATCTGAACACTCTGCTGAGGATCCTAGCCACACGGTGCATGATGCAGGCTGTCTATTTCTGCTCAGGCCTGGATTCGGATTTTCATCATTATGGTTTAGCCTCCCCTATTTACACACATTTCACGTCACCCATCCGAAGGTAGGTTGGCTGGACTTATCCTGGACTTATTGGTCAAGATGTGCACTGTGCCACATTAGTTTAAAAGTATTCAATCAATAATATTACTTATTTCTATATATTTGATATCGCTTGTTTTCTCGTTTTCTTCTAAAATAACATGCAACGTTGGCACCTGGATGAATGTTATGCACAAATCATGTGTCTGTTGGAAGCACTAGAGCTGACGGTGATAATGTGAAAGCAGATAAAGACGCAGCAGTGATAGGAGCCAATTGAGAGATTAAACATTGATTGTAGTAGAATGCCAGAAAGAAGAAGCTGCCACTTAGAACGAAAGAAAGAAAGCTAGGAATGGAAATGCTCATTTATATTAGCATTGCTCCTGACCAATTACATTACTACAAATTTTATGTTCTCAGTGCTATTGCGAACAGGTATAAGTATACACAAATCAGTTGCGGCTCTCCACCAAAATGGACAGTTCATCTCAATCTGCTAGATTATGAAACTCTGAAAATGAACATGAGCAACACCATGCGTGTCAGCTTTGTTAAGCCTTTTAAATAGGTACAGCTATAGTCCTTATGACATGGTGAGTTTCTGAAGCCATATCTTTCCAAATCAGATCGGTTTTTCTTTTCTCCATAATAGTTTTGGTCTCATGCTTCTGAAAACAGCCTTTGTTTTGTTTTTAAACCAACTTTTTATTGTTTTCCGTTACAATCAGGTGCCTGTTACCAAGTAATACAAATAGCCATTCAATGTCGACAAATAGCTACAGCTTAATAGTATATACAACCTCCCACCTGACGTAACGCAGGATTTCCGGACCTTCCCAATAAGCAGTAGGTATCCTACCAGATTGTAAACATTATTATGTCGATCACAGCACCATCTTGCGCACCCAAGGTTCTTTGTTCAATGAGCTGCGACCCTGTACTGCTCGATTTTCCCGGCCCTATTGTGTTGATGGGTGATTAGGGTGACTTCAGTCTCTTTACCATTCAAGCCTAAGGGTTAGAGTAGTGAATGAAGTCTATTTACTAGGCACTTCGACATGATCCTGTGTTCTTCCCCATAGATTAGGGCTTGCACACATATCCTAGGGGATAGATTCGTTAGTATTCGGGATAACCTGCCCTGTAGTGAGGGTATTTCATGGAGCCGTGCTGAATTCAGGCCTGGTAGGCCTCAAACGGGAGAGACTCCATCTTTCTTTCTGCTCCGGCAGCTTGAGATGCTTCTAGGTTAAAGGGGATGTTTTAGTTATGAGGTGTTATTCGCTTGGAGAGAACCGGTTCAGACCGGCCCTTATCGAAGGATTGTATTTTTCTTCATGCCGAAGACGCTACATCAGGCCGGCCGGCTGGGAAAGTGTCCTTGGCACGGGGAGGTACAAGAATTTGGTGGGCGGCAGGTTACGGGCCTGAATTTTCCATGAGGAAATGCACCTCTATATTAGTAAAAGTCTGAGGCAGTTACGACGCACTTACTTCAGTCCGTAGGCGGCATCTAGCCGTTAGCAGTAAAGCTACTACTTATTCCAGGGAAGACAGATGACAAACTTGAAGGCGGAGAAAAACCGAGAGACAGATACTCTTCTAGCAGAATTGCCAGAGAGGAGAGAGTAGCCGATGAGGAAGAGGTCCCAGTGACTCGGAGAAGGGAGCTACGGAGGTGTGACCTCCAGACGAGCCGAGGCACAGACGAGAAGGGAACCTAGATGACCATTGAGTGCAGGCTACACACGACTAAGGTGATGTCGACCCCTTTCTTATTAGAGTGTACAACCTAATCTTTCACTTTTCTTTGCAGGTTATGTGTTACACAGTAATGTTATGTGATTGCGTATATAATAAATAATAAAGTATCCAGTTTGTAGTGAATCAACATGTGCTGCGTGTTCTTGTATAAGAGGGTAGCCTATTCTTCTAGTCAGCTGTGACTTGACATGAACAGATGTTAACCCTGATCAGGTAAGTGGTAACTGAATAAGGGAGAGAGGAACCCCTCGAACCAGAGAACAGGTTGTGCTCAAACTGGCAGTTCTTGTGTGATCTGATAAATAGTAAAACTGATTCCCCTGCTGTATGTTATGGTAATCATAGGATGAACTTGTATTGAGGCTGCCGTCTGGGTAGGAAGTCCTGGGTCCGTCTGGGACCGCGAGGCTAAGGCTGCCGTCTGGGTAGGAAGTCCTGGGTCCGTCTGGGACCGCGAGGCTAAGGCTGCCGTCTGGGTAGGAAGTCCTGGGTCCGTCTGGGACCGCGAGGCTAAGGCTGCCGTCTGGGTAGGAAGTCCTGGGTCCGTCTGGGACCGCGAGGCTAAGGCTGCCGTCTGGGTAGGAAGTCCTGGGTCCGTCTGGGACCGCGAGGCTAAGGCTGCCGTCTGGGTAGGAAGTCCTGGGTCCGTCTGGGACCGCGAGGCTAAGGCTGCCGTCTGGGTAGGAAGTCCTGGGTCCGTCTGGGACCGCGAGGCTAAGGCTGCCGTCTGGGTAGGAAGTCCTGGGTCCGTCTGGGACCGCGAGGCTAAGGCTGCCGTCTGGGTAGGAAGTCCTGGGTCCGTCTGGGACCGCGAGGCTAAGGCTGCCGTCTGGGTAGGAAGTCCTGGGTCCGTCTGGGATCGCGAGGCCGCCACTTGTATTATAAGAGGTCTAGATATATATATATATATATATATATATATATATATATATATATATATATATATATATATATATATATATATATATATATATATATATATATATATATATATATATATATATATATATATATATATATATATATAGTAGGAATTCCCTGTCCTTAGGTGGTATATATGTCTGTGGTTACTTGTTGTGAATAGGCCCTAGGGAGAGGGTAACGTTCTGGCTGGGTTAGAAAGGTTCTGATGAGCGGGTTCTATCTGATCCGAAAACCCAAGCAGAACAGACCCCTACCTATAAAGAACAACCAACACGCCCCCCCGCCCCCAAATCCACCTCAGGCGTGCCATGGTCGGGCCTGCTACTAGTTATAAAGCGGAGATTGAACATTTTCTCTATCTTGGAGTCAAGAGGGTGTTAAGCGAAGCCTCACAATGGCGA
Source organism: Triturus cristatus (assembly GCF_964204655.1). NCBI lineage: Eukaryota > Metazoa > Chordata > Amphibia > Caudata > Salamandridae > Triturus > Triturus cristatus. The sequence continues at coordinate 583,765,486 of NC_140591.1, read as the reverse complement.
TATTGCCCTAATCCTAAAATGTTCTGTGTGCTCACATATTGGGGAGGTTTACAAACTCTCAGCACAGGTACCCATCCCAAAGTCCTAGAGTGTGACGCATACAATCAGGGGGTATGAGGGGGCTCCTCAAGTAAGGAGTGATCTGGATGTTTCAGTTCCTTCCTTAATGCCTCCCACTAATGCCTCCCATTTCCTGGCAGATTCGATGGAACCCTGGCCTTGTCGGACTTCTCTCAGTCGAACATCTCCCTCATAATCCAACCAGTGCAGAACTTCCGTTCTCCAACCTTATAAAAAACGCTTTTGCTCTGTAAATACACCTATCGCCATAATTTCCCTCTGCATGTTCAGGTTAATAAATATATAAGAAAAGAACAGTGTTCTGATTACTACAACAGTGTGAATAATCATGAAGGAGGTGAACTTCACGATTTCTGCAGTATAAACAAAGACAACCCAAATAGGTACTTTAAAAAGCAATTTGATTCGCCCTTGCGGTTGAGCCCTTGGCAGTGTGGGTCAGAAATGACCCGGTTCTCTGGGACTTTGAATGGTTGCAGTCGCGCTCGGACCGTATCGCGTTCTACGTGGACGATGTCCTATTTTTCATCACGGACCCTTGATTCTCCGGGCCTCGCATCCTGGAAATCCTCAGGGTATTCGGGGAAACTACTGACCTGCACACGAATTCCGCAAAATCCATATTGTCTCCAGTGTGCGGCCATCAAGGCCGCGACGCTTGGGCATCGCAGTTATCCAGTGCGACAGGCGGTTTTAAATATCTCGACATCTTCGTGTCACCATGCCCTAAAATCTCTTGGGCGCATAACATCACTCCACTGCTCGCAAGCCTCAATAGTGAAACTGCAGTATGGTCCTCCCTTCCCTTCTCCCTATATGTACGTTCGCCCATCCTCAAGATGGTATCACTGCCCCAGATATTATATTGCCTCCAAAACTTCCTGTATCATATCCCGCGCTCCTGGTTTGCGCAAGTCAACGCCATATAAAACAGATTTCTCTGGAATGGTGGAGCGGTCAGGGTCGCTCTTCGCACATGCGTGCAGTCCACGTACTGCGGGGCATCAGGGCAGCAGACATCTATTCCTATTATGTGGCGTCACATCTGCTCATGGTAAACGAGCGGTGGTACACCTCCCCCACGGACCTGGCATACGCGATTGAACATGCGGCAATGGAGCGGACCCCCCTCCTCCATCTCCTATACAGCGCCATGCTCCTGGATTTTTTGCCTCCAGCAGGTAAAGTCGTAAAATTGCTATGGCGGGCTAAAGTATGACAGATGGGTTGGAACGGAAAGCTCACCCGGGCAACCCCACTATGGCAGGGTACGTACCTCCGTCCGGTGGCTGCCTTGAGGGGGTTCCGGGAATGGGACCTGGTGGGATATCGACCCTCGGCGATGTGATGCGGGGCACTTCCTTCAAATCCTACCAGCAACTTCAAGCGGAGTATACATTGCACAAAACACAATTCTACAAATTCCTCCAACTCCGCCATGCACTCACTCCCCTTAGCCACACGCTTGAGACCCTTCCGGAATTCCATCCATTAGAGGGCCGTCTACTAATGGGAGATTTGGGCCTCCACAAGATTAGACAAATATACCAGACCTTAATGACCCATACACAGACAACGCTCGACAAGACGCGACTGGCGTGTCAAGCCGAAATCCCTGACTTGACAGACGACGACTGGGTTGAGGCCATCGCTATCCTGCTGGGAGCAGCGGTCTCTACGAGATACCGCCTGATACAGTTTAAGTATTTGCACCAGGCTTCTTATACCCGGACTAGACTCTGGCAGAGGTGAGTGATCCTATCCCCCGCATTTCTGCGGTGTGACCGACGGGAGGGGACCATTTTGCACAGTTTGGAGTTGCACAGTGTTGCAACCCTTTTGGTGTAGAATTAGGTCCTGCCTCCAGGAGGTGCTAGCGTGGGAACTCCCGCTCGACCCGCGACTCTTCCTCTTGCATAGCACGGACGACATTGGGGGAAACATATATAAGCAACACTTACTGTTTTTAGCTCTCACTATTGCCTAGAGAGACGTATAGCAATTATGGAAAGGGAAGTCTTCCCCTAACGCTGGGTAAATGGAAGACCGAAATGGACAGATGTATGGGGACCGAAATGGCAGTATTTCTAGCTCCCGGTTACCCAGTTAAACATAGGGAAATTTGGGCCCGATGGGCGTCATACTGAGGGATCAAGCTTCCCCCATTGCCTAATGTATATTATTTGGACTATCCCTCACTGTTTGATAATGGTCTCATATGATGATGTATCATGTATTCAAGTCTTGAGATCTTGCAATGTCTGCATTCTGTTTGAGTTATACCTCCTTCATGTTCGGCAGGTGTTTAAATTTGGTCAAAACGCTGGAATTATTGTGATATTATGTCATTTTCTCCTACAGGTCATTGTAGGGCTGTCGCCCGCGTTTCCAACGAGAAACCAAATAAAATCTGTTTTAAAAAAATAATAAAATGCAATTTGAAATTGCACTTAGTTCAACTAACAAACTTAAATAAAGTTTTATGGCAGAAGAGAAGGTTACAGAAGTCAGTTATGCAATTGAAAAAGTTAAACACATTATCAATGCATTGTCAACATGTTCCAATGTCTCAAAATCAAAAGTATGGGTTATGTGAAATATGTGGCTGGAGGAGCAGTAAATCAACACTTTAATAGTTGTGGCAAAGATTTAAAAAAAAAAAAAAATTTTTACTTTTATTTAATAGACCTCTAGCTGTAGATTCCTCACCTTTTGAATATTACCTAGGAGTCTGACTGGATCTGAAAACTTCTCAACAATGTTTCTGTGCTCCGGAAGGCAGTATCTTGTGGATCAGTATTGATGCCATTCTGCTCTGTAAATGACAAGCCGGGCTATGTAGATGCTGCACCTGCATGTAGACGTTAGCTTCTTTCTTTCCATGCCTCCAGGCGTGGATTAGGGTCTTATTTTGTGTTTCATAGTCCGCTTTTGTGCATATTTCTTTCACATTTCTATAGTGTGCAAAGGATGTCACCCCCTAAGATGACAGGTTTTAAACCCTGCAAGGACTGTTACAAGCAGACATTTATGATAGTTCCCCACCAGAGTTGCCTGTGCTGTCTGGGATCAAACTGCAACTTTAAGACCTGCGGAGACTTGGCGTCGATTAACCAGAAGGCCATCAGGGGACATGAGGCGAAACTTTACATAACCAAACACAAGAAGATTCAGCGCCGGTACGGATCCAAGTCCCGTTTCAAGCCAAAGGTCCAACCTTGGTCCTGCTCCCATTCCTAAAGGAGACAGGGCGGACACAAACCCCGCTTCCAAAGAAGACAGAAAACCAACCACTATAGATCTCGCCAAGGCGAGCAGCGCATGCACTGAAACGCAGGCGAGACCTAAAAAGGCATGACTGTGCAAAACCGTACCATCTCACACTAGATTATGATTTGCATTAAGATCTGCTTCGCATTGGCATAGAAGGACCCTCCAGAAGTATTCTGTGCTCATTCCACGAGGGCCAAAGCTACTACCACTGCGTTAGCATGTGGAGTCCCTGTTGTAGAAATCTGACAGACTGCTACATGGGCATCCCTCCATACGTTAACTAAGCACTATTGTCTGGACATTCAAGCCTGCCGAGAGGGGCACTTTGACTGCTTGGTTCTGCAGGACTCTCGGGTTTGAGTCCATTCACAGACCCACCTCCGAATAGGTATTGCTTTGGTATCTACTTAAAAGGTGAGTAATCTGTGGCTAGAAGTCTCTATCAAAAGAAAAAGTTGCTTACCTTTGGCAACGCTTTGTTTGGTAGCTGCAGATTTGTCACCTCTGTCTAGCCACAGAATCCTCATCGACCCACCCATCCTCCAGTCTGTGTTTGGATTCAACCCAAAAATAAGATCCCAAGTCTAGGAATCTGCGCACTGTCTACCAATTTGATTTTGGGGCTCTGAGTCTGGGTGCGTGGATAGTCTCGAAAGCAACTGTCCGCACACGTGAGTGGCGCCTATAAAGGACCCACTTGTCATTTCCACAGTTACACCGTCCGTGCGGAGCCAATAAGGCGCCTCCTTCCGAGCAGAAGCATTGCTGAAACGTTTCCAGATCCAATCTGACACTTGAGCAATATTAAAGAACCAGGATAGAGTCTCTAACAGAACAAGTGTCACCAAAGGTAAATTACAAGTGGTTTGTTGGAAATTGATGAATGCAGGCACTTTATGGGTATGTGTTGCAGTGTATAGTGTACAGTTATGTGAGGAATTATTTGTTTACTTGTTGCTTGAGTGATTAATAGCAGTGCCCCAGTGAAAATCCATATAATCTCATGATGAAAATCTTTGGTTGGAATGATTAATTCTAACAAGCTCAATAACTGTGTTTAAGTTTTGCCTGCACATCGCTTGTGCTGTGCTTTCAGAATCTCTTGTATTTAAAAATCTTAAAAGGGGTTTAGAGCCCATCCATTACTTAATTTTTTCTACCATTGACTGGTTCCCATGTGGCTCCTATGCCACATTACTTACCGATTGGCTGGCTCCAACGTGGGTCTTGTTTGCTTGCTTTCTATTGGTCAGCTCCTTTTGCTCGCTTTCGTCTTCCTCCTTAGTTGCGGCCGTGGACCAAGTACTACTTCCGGTGGCCAGTGTAATTCCACTGGCCACAGGCTCCTGCGGGTTCTTATTTTTATTTTTATTTACTTTTTAGCATGCGCTCTTAGAAGAGTGAATGCCTCGGCAGTCGCTGCTCTTCTTCCCTGCCCTGCCCGCTCTCCCTTTCTTCGCCCCTTGCCTTCTCATCCCTTTTCCTTTCCTTTTCCTTCCATTTTCTGCCCCTTTTTAGGACGAGCCTAGCCCAGCTTGCATGCGCTGCTCTGCGAGGCTTCTTGTAACTGCTCTGTGTGGGCCTGACCCCCCCCCCACGCATTGGGTTGGCTTTTGCGTGTGCCTTTCAACAATGAAGGCACGCAAATGGCTAAAGGCGGGTGCATGTCCCACCTCTTTTCTAATGTTCACTCCCACAGCGTTTTGCCTGCGGGAGCAAGCATCGGCACGCAGGGTGGCAGCTACATTTCTTGTGGGTCAGGTTACTGTCTACTTGCTTTTGTTCATCGCAGTTAACAGGCAATGTGACGCTAGGGGGCATCTGTGTTGAAAAGCTGTTCCCGTTAAGCTATCTTTGCTTGAGGATCGGCTTGTTATTCATGTTGTTTCTGGAGGCAGCAAACGTTATCACTTCATTTAGTAATGGAGCTAGTATTTCCAAACAAAAGCCCCTGCTTTAATGCAATATTTTTTTTAGAAAGTTATTCCCGTCCCTTATCCAGCCCTCCTGTGTTTTACCCTTCACACTCTCTTCGCTTGCCCCCTCCCTTCGTGCATGCATGCGGGTCCATTCCTATTTTCTCCACACGCCGCCCGTGCCTCCATTGTATTACTGCTTGATTTTTTTTTTTTGTAATGATATTTTTTAGTGCAGCAGGTATCATCTTTTTTTTTGTATTTGGACAACTTTCTTGGGTCCCCTGACCCAGTTAGTGTTTTGGGGCAGACCTAGTTCTTTCTTGCGTTTCAGAGCATTAGAGGGCGACCAGTGGATTGACATCACTGAACGCGTTTACAGGAGAAGGCGGGAGTTGCTGAAATACCGCCAATGCGGTCCTAGAGAAACTTTATTATGTTGATTTACTCAATGCACAGCCCTTTAGTTTCACTACATGCTAAAGTGTATTGAATCGTAAGTGACTAGTGTATTTGTAGTCTTGGCGGGGCTACCCCAAACGTGGTACTTCAACCATTCGCCCACCTGTGAGTGTTCTCAGAGGATGCCCTATTGATACCCCTCTTCGAGACAGACCCGGGGCATATGGGAGGCTGAAATGTTTTCAGTGCACAGTGCACACCCTGCCAAGTGAGAAATTTGGGGAGACCTGTTGCTACCTTGCACCGGTTAAATTATATGCAGGAGTGTAAAGCAGGCCCATGTAGTTCTGGGGACCCGTCACATTTCAGGGAACACCGGTCAGCCCTTGGGCCAGGGCTTTAAGTGGGCCGGGTCTCACCGGGTCTGAGCACCAACAGTTTTTTAAAGGGGGCCTCGAAACGGGTCTCTATCGGCCTCTGTTTTGTGCCCTAGCACAGGCGGTCCGTTTTTCCCTGGACTGCAGTGCCAGAAGGCACATCGACATGCATGTGCTCACACTGCTCACTTCTCACTAGTAGAGAAGTGACGACATGACGTCATGCCAGGTGAGCCTTGTAGGGGAAGGGAAATCCTTTAAAGGGAGTCATTTTCTCTCAGGATTTCAAGCCATAGTTGCTGCTTATTTATCTTAAGCAACTAACAATCATTGACAAAGCCAATAGTCCTGACATGGTATGATGTTACTTGTTGTATCATATATCTGGGTGCAATGACAAACAGCAAAATACAAGTCAGGCGGCACACTATGCTAAGCACAGATTTTTATGTGTGTTTAAACCACGCCCTTAATTACATTGGCCACCCCACTTTGAGAGACCCCCCCCAGTTTATCCCACTTAAAGCCCTGCCATGGGCCATGAATATTTGTGAGATACAAGTTTTAAGGGTCCACGTGCTGCAGAGAGGACTCTTGTGGTGTTAAGCTACAGGTCTGTCGGCATGAAGTACGTATGTGTGCAGAAATCCTCTGCCTCCATGTGTAATTAAGTTGTCCATTCCTCATAGTTTCGTGCTTCTTTAGTGAACTGGAGCCTCATTTGGCTGACGGTAGAAAGTAGAAAACAATCACAACAAAAAAAAAACACTGCCAGTCAATGCAGAATATTTGCAAACTTAAAAGGTCCCAAAGGTGATACCTACTGGCTAAAAACATTGACAAAGCCGATAGATCTTGCATAGGCGAGATCTATTGGCTTTGCCAATGCTTGTTTTCCTGTGTCGTCCTCCTTTCTTACTTTCTTGCAAATTTTTGCACACCTTTTTTTTTTTTTAAAAGACATATTTCACAGCAGTGCCAACTGCTATACGATATGGCTTAAACTTGAGAGGAAAAAAAGCACTACAACACGGTCATGGCTGGCTGGGTCTTAGCTCTTTAAAAAAAAAAAACTTAAAACCATGCTGCACAGCAGCACACACTTATTTGTAATGTCTAAAGAAAAGATTGACAAAACCAGTAGATTCGCAGAGGCAAGACCTATTGGCTTTGCCGATGCTTATTTCCTTTTTACGGTGCTGTAGGAAGCTGGCTATGTATGTGGTATGCCACTATGTGATTATACCATGCACAGTCCAAAGATTTCCCAGAAGTGTACAGGGCTCGATGCAAACCCAAAGTGCTCTATTTGTGGTAGTGTGGGTGAGTAGCCTTAGGCCGAATACAGATTAGTGCCAGTCATTTGTTGTGCACACAATAACCAATAAATGACACAAGACTCAAAAAGGAGAGCCACACTAATTTTAGAAAAATAACCTGTGCTCAAAGTTTATTTTAAGACAAAGATCTTCGCAAAAAGGTAAGGGCGTTTTTAAACAGGAATGGTTTTCAGTTTCAAAAGTGGACACAGTGCAATTTTCAGTCTCTGCAATGTTTACCTTTAAAGGAAAACAATAATGCATTTTTACAAGTAAGTGAACAGCTTAAAAAGCCAGTCTTCGGGTTGCAGGGTCAGCAGAGGGCATGTTTTAGGTAAGCACCAATACTGCACCACCATTGGCACAGGGGCGACCCAGTGTAGGGGTCAAAATTGAAGATCAGGCCCAATGTTACCCAGTGGAGAATGGGGGTGCTTAAAGACTGACTGCTTGCAGGTAAGAAAAGTGGCTGCAGGGCTTCCGCTTTGAAGGTTTAGGCAAATTCAGGGGGGCCAGAAGGCAGCACCATACATACACCAACAGCACGAGGACAGTCAGGTGCAGGGTGTGTAAGAAACTGGCTCTATATAAACACTGTACTAAAGTGAGGTACAGTGTGTATAGAGTCCAAGGGTCTCCAGAGGTTTGGCAGAGGTTAAAGTTAGATAGAACCTTACTCTCTAAAGGGGTAGCTTGGTCAAGCAGTAAGGAAGTATCAGAGGAGAATGTTAAGCATTTGATATGCACACTCAGTCAGCAAACAAATTCACACACTCAAAGACGGATCTCTAGGCCAATTGTTTTTGTATAAAAAGATATACTGTTATTTTATTAGAACCAAGCAAGCCTGATACAGGTAAGTATTCAATTCTTTTCTGTAATAAGTTACTTGTTGTCAACAGTTTTAAAAAGCAATGAAGATTGTACTTGATTTGATTTACAGGGGTTGCAGTAGGTTGCAATACTTAGTAAATGCAGTACATTGAAATGAAGGGCTTTTTAAAGTAAATGCATGTAAAATTACTTTTGCGTTACTCTTGTAATCCAATGCTGGACTCCTAGGTTCAGCACTGGGACATTTACTTAAACAGGTAAGTAATTACGTATTCGTAGTTTGTACGATTTCGAAAGAATATTTTCAGTTTTCAAAAGTCCACATGTAAAAACTTTTTGGACCAGTACATTGAAATACATAGGCTTTTCCGGTAAATTGCAGGTAAGTTACTTTTGTGTTACTTCTGTAATCCAGGGCTGGACTCCTAGATTCAGCACTGGGACATCTACTTAAACAGGTAAGTAATTAAATTTTTGTAGTTTGTACGATTTTTAAAGAATGTTCTTGTATTTCAAAAGTTGACACTTAGAAACCTTTTCACAAAGAACCCCCAATGTTATCCTATTGAAGGAAATTCAATTCACAGTAAGTTACTTTTTAGTTACTTTTCTTACTCAGTGCTGGACACATGGGTTCAGCACTGGGACCTTTCCTGCAAACAGTTGGGAAAATTCGGTTAGGTTATTTGTGCGATTTTTAAGGAATATTCTTAGTTTTCAAAAGTTGACGAATAAACTTTTTGGGAGAAAAGGTGTATATGTTATCCTATGAGGAAAACCAGGTTATCGGTTTCGAGTTAAGTATTCAGTCTTTGAAGTTAGGGTTCTGGGGCAAGACTCGGGGGTCTCCCAGGGTCAGTGATGCACTGTTGTTGCCCCCCCAGTGGCACTAGGGCGGCCGGGTGTAGAGTGTTGAGGCCTAATGTTATCCTATGGAGGATAGAGGGACTCCAGTTGGTGGCTGCTGGCAAGCAGGCCACGGGGTTGTGGGAGCAAAGCTCCTAGGGTTAAGCTCAGGGCAAGTTGGGGACCAAGTTAGCACCAAAGGGGCACCCTCAGCGGCACTAGGGCGGGCGGGTGCAGGGTGCTGTTTTGAAGTCGGGTGCCCTGTTGATTTCAATGGAGATTCTCTGGGACAAAGAAACACTGCAGGCTCAGGGACGAGGATCCTCTAGGAGTGACCACCACTTCGAGGGATAAGTTGGGATGTTGAGAGTTGATTAGGCACTGCTGGGTTGGGCACACAAGGCTGCGGGGCATCGGGTGCAGGGGTGCCTTGGGACGTCGTATTTCTTTATCTGCTCTGGTCGCGGTAGGGGGGGTCCTCTGGGTTGAGGCTGCAGGCGTCAGGAGGCTTGAGGCAGGTCAGGGGTCACCCGATCTCTGGTCAGGGGTACCTCCTCGTGGTATTTGTCCACTTGAGCTCGGGCCATATTCGGTGGGTGCAGAGTGTGCGGGATTCGCGGTTCCTGGCTGGCACCAGAAGCTGCAGTTCAAACACGTCCGGTGTTCACGAGGTAAACAGCTTGGAAAGTGAAGGCAGGCAGGTCCTCTGGGGTTTTTGAGGTTGCTGGCTGCTGGAACAAGCTGGGATTTCGCAGTAGCAGGTTCGAGGGGAGACAGGCCTGAGGGGATGGGGCCAAGTCAGTGGTCATCGTCCTCTTGTTAGCTCTGCACAGCTTTTCGTCCTCCTTCTTCTCTTCTTGTGGTTGCTGGATCTGAGGAAGGAAGATTCAGGGTGCCCCTAAATACTAAATTTAGGGGCGTTACAGGTAGGTAATCAGCAGGGACCAATGGGTCCCTTCCCTGCGGTGGGTGCACCCCCGATATTGCCAATCTCCAGTGGGAGGGGGGCAGGAGCCTGTCCCTGGTTGGCTGGGTCCCCCCATCATCAAGACGGCAGGGACTCGAGGTTGTGCTTCACCTCGCCTCCCCCACCTTAGGGGTGGAGTTGGCAGAGGTGGGCACACCTCTCTTCCTCACTTGTTTTTCCCGCCGGTTCTCCCGCCCAAAGTGGGGTGTAGAACCAGTGGGGACCAGTTGCTGAGTACAGCAAGTGGTCTGGAGAAGCTCACCAAGGCGGCAGGCCTTTGAAGCTTCTCCTGCCCATCCTGGGGGAGGGGACCTAGCACCTCGTCCCAGGATGTGCATTGTTGCAGGCCCTCGAGAGCGGATGGCTCTCGACCCAGGGGTCAGCAACATGTCTGGTGGGTGGCAGCCTAAGCAGCCACTCAGTCTGGACACTGGTTGTGGGTCGAGTTCAGGGGGCATTTCTAAAATGCCCTCTGTCGTGCGTTTTACATTAAAACCCACACTGGCATCAGTGTGGGTATAAGTGCAGAGAAGTTTGATACCATACATCCCAGACTTCAGTGTATCTATCATGGTACTGTGGAGTTTGAAATGACAACCTCCCAGCACCATATACTCTTTAATGGTACACTGCACTTACAATGTCTGAGAATGGACTCAGACACTGTAGGGGCACAGGGCTCATGCCTCTGTGCCCTCACCATTGGCATTGTGCACCCAGCTAGAGGGTTGACCGACCAAGGCCAGGGCAGTGGTTGGTAGACATGGCACATAGGGATGTGTGCAGTGTTGACTCTTCACTTTTGATCTGCACCAGTGTGTTTGTGAAAAGGTACAGGGCCCCTAACGGTGGCACAATTGGTGCTGCAGCCCTTAAGAGCCTTCTCTGGTCACAGTGCCCTGGGCACATGGGGTACCATTTACCAAGGACCTACCTGTGGCCAGAGTTGCCAATTGGGTTTTGTTTTGGGGAAAGGACACAGGCCCTGGGGTCTTGATTGGCAGGGCCCCAGAGCACATCAAGTCAAAGATCATTAGTAGTCTGGCAACAACAAAAAAGGGGGGGGGGGGTTACTGCAACAGAAACCCACTTTCTCACAGGGTGCAAACAGTGTTGGGCGCCCAATGCAATTCAGTGGAGAAACTCTGTTTGGGAAACAGGCTGCAGGCGACGAACTGGAGGCTGCACAAAGGCAACCAGCAACAGCAGATGTAAGTTGGGATGCTGGAGATCGTAGGGACACTGTCTGTCGTGCTTCTCAAGGCCCAGGGGCTTCGGGTGAAGGGGTGAACTTTGACGTCTGGTTTCTCTTACCGGGAACCTTTGGATTCACACTGCATGTGCCGTCCTGGATTCCTGGAGTGGTCATCCAACCCTGGACTTGGACTCTGGATAACTGGTAAACCTTTTCTGGATCGGTAGGCCACCTGGACACAGGCCAAAGGCTTCTGGTGCAGAGTGGTCAGGGATCACGGATCAGGATGGCATCAGAGTCCTTTTTGTTGGTTTCTTGTGGACAGAGCCACTGCCAGGGGTTGTGGAGGTCGCCGACTGCAGGACAGGTGTTGTATCTTCGCAGGATCTTCGAGGCTGCAGACAGGCAGGTAGGACTGGAGCCAAGTCAGTGGGCTTTGACAGTCTTCTCTGCACAGCTTCTTCTTCGTCCTTCTTAGGTCGACAGGAACTAGTTTCAGGGTTTGGGGAAGCCACCTAAATACTAGATTTAGGGGTATTTTAAGGGAGTGACAGGGCCATACAGCAGCTTACCTCGGGTGTCTGCACCCTCAATTATGCCATCCTCCTGTGGGAGGGATTCATAGCCCTAACCCTGATAGGGGGAGTTCCTCCCACTTCAAGATGGCAGGGACTTAAAGATGTGCTTCTCCTAGTCTCCTTCACCTTAGGGGTGGAGTTGGCACACCTCCTATTCTTCCTAGTTTTTTCTGCTGGTTTTTCCACCCACAGTTGGGGCGTAACGGGGGGCTGCCACCTGCTGCTAGCAGCAGAGGCTTGGGGTTGCATTACAAAGGCGGCAGGCATTTGAAGCTTCCCCCTCCAGGACTGTGCCCATCCTGAGGTAGGAGTTGTGACACCTCTGCCCAGGATGTGCTTTGTTTCTGGTCCAAGAGACCAGTGGTCCTCAACCCAGGGGTCCAGAAACATGTCTTGTGGTGACAGGCTGCCTACCAACCCTGGAGTGGTCTGTAATCACATCAGGGTTGGTAGGTTTCCAGGGGGCTCATTTGAGGTGCACTCTGAGTATGTTTCAATAACTCCCACACTGGCATCAGTGTGGGATTATTGAGAGGAGTGGTTTGGTATAAAAAAAACTCCTTGATTCAAAGAAGCATCATGGTGCTGGGGAGCTCTAGTTGTATAGTTTCCAGCCCATGTACTCTCTTTGGCTTCCCTGGCACTTACAGTAGCTAAGAATAGACTTAAATATTGTAGGGGCATATCTGCTGATTCAGATATGCCCACCCCTGTGATATAGTGCATCCTGCCGTAGGGCTGTAAGACCTGCTAGAGGGGTGACTTACCTATACCTTAGGCAGTGATAGTTGGCATGGCACACAGGCAGTTATTTTGTCTGCACCAGGCCATGCTTACTGCAGTGGTGCTTTGTATGGCCTAGGGGTGGGGTCCCTAGGGGACCATCTTCAGTCCCGTTCCCCTAGGTACCAAGGTACCGTTTGCCAGGGACTTACAGGGAGCCTGAAGGACCAATTGTGGAACAGTTTTAAGGAAGAAGCACTGACACAGGACCAGGTCGGCAGAGACCATGTGCACTTCAATCGAAACCACATCATTTTCCAGGCAAAAAGTTGGGGGCTAACCATGTCAAAAGAGACACTTTCTCACAGGTGCTTAACATTATACTCATCCTATGGTTTCCTGACTCTAAGCCTAAGTAGATAAACAAGAAATCCAGTGAGTCATCCACAGCACAGAGCAGCTGAAACATGCGGTAACTGCAGTCCTGGACCCTTTTTCATTTCAACGGAATTTTGAATTGTTCGAAAGTCTACTCTAAAAGAGAACCCTAGAATTATAATTGGTTATGAATGTATTTTAACGGTGTTACATAATCGTCCACCTTTGTTTGATACATTGACGTGCATTTGTCAGTGGGATGGTACTAGAAAGCTTGCCTGATGTTGTGTGCCCTGCTAAGCCATATCACAATTAATTTTCTTTCATGATAGGTATGCTGATGTAATTGTCCATCGTTTGCTGGCAGCAGCTATTGGAGCAGATTGCACATACCCAGATCTCACAGACAAAAATAAACTGGCAGACATCTGTAAAAATATTAACTTCCGACACAAAATGGCTCAATATTCTCAGAGGTCATCAGTGGCATTCCACACACAGGTAAAATGTTTTTCCGCAATGTTAAATTTCTTCTATTGGAAGCAATGCAATTGTGTAGTGTATTTACAGGTTCATGCACAACTCTGATCTGTTGCACAGCACGAAGTTGGTTTAGTGGTTTTTCTATTTGTGTTTTTGATACCTATTTTCAAACCGGAAATGTAATTTTTTATCAAATTGTTCGGTGTTGCATATGTCAGTCAGTTCTGGAAACCTTTTTTGAGTTTTCATTTAATTTGTGAAAAGCGTGTATACTCAGCAAAACCGTAAGGTTCTTTGACAAGCATCAGAATCTTGCAAACACGGAACACACAACTAGTGACGGTAAATGGTAATTGGAAGTGAATAGCCAAAACTCTGCCTTCAATAACTTGATTTTTTAAGTTCCCTTTGAAGGGGAAGAGATTTTTCAAGAGTATTTAAGTTTTCCAAGGTTCCCCTACAACAAAGGAGAGGGATTCATAACTAATACATCAAGCACTCACGGTAGGTTATCGCTGAAGTGAAGTAATTTTGGTGAAAGGTGACAGTGAAATGTGCTTCTTGTATAGGAACGGCAATAGTATTTTCCTACTAAATTACAGGAACTTGTATTAAGGACGACACTTATAATATTATGTTTTACATTCTTCACTGAAAAAACTCACCAGTAAGAGACATGTCACACCAACTTGTTGGCTGTTCCTAGGCATACTCTCAATTTGTAACCATTGAGACATCTGAGTGGTCAACTGTATGTCTTATTCCCATTTCTATATAGGCATCTCTCACTCTGTGACTGATCTTCCCTCCAGTATATTCAAGTTGTATCTCATGAAAATGTATTACTTTTTGTTATTGTTCAGTGGATGGGAGAATACTTGTACCCTTCCCTTTAGTATAATTTAGAGTTTCCAGTGTGGAAGATTGATGTTCTATGTTTAAGGCCCTGTTTCACTTGTTTAAACGTTTCCATTGTACCTTGAAATCCACCTCATCTGCAAGCTCAAAATAGAATGTCAGCATTGAAATACTGAACTAACCAGAAACGTTCCAAATGTTCTCCAGTATTTGCAAGCTATAGAATCTTAGGAGGTCATTGCCATTCTGGCTGAATGACCCCTAAATTCTGTGACATTCACTTTGACTGTGCCTGTGACCTCGTCTATATTGCCAGTGTTAAAAATCAAACACAACAAGCTGGTGTGAGAAATGGGTTGTTGGTTGACTGGTGTGTGAACCCTGATCAGGCAACAGCCATAATCCCTTTCAGGGTGTAAGACCAAAAGTCACGAAATTAACCTGTGCTTAATGCTGGCTAGCAAGCAGTCAGGCTTAAGTTAAAGGCAATGTTAAAATGATTTATGCAGCACACAAACAGTAATAAAGTGAAACCACAACACAAGAAAAATCCCAAACCAATTTAGAAAACTAGATTATATTTTAATAAATTATTTGGCACCAAAACAACAAAAATCCTATGGGTAAAACTGGATATATTATTTAAAGAATGAAGTGGAAAATAGCGTCACAAAGCACCAACAAGGGATATCTGGTCACGCTGGACCAGGACAAAGTCAAAAATTCAGGCCAACCGCAGCTAGTGGTATCAGCCTTGGGCCGATGAGCATAAATACCTTAGTCCGGGTTGTGTCGAAGTCGAAGATCCTCTCTGATGCGGAGCGCAGACAAGACGAT
This sequence comes from Triturus cristatus, assembly GCF_964204655.1. NCBI lineage: Eukaryota > Metazoa > Chordata > Amphibia > Caudata > Salamandridae > Triturus > Triturus cristatus. The sequence goes on along the minus strand of NC_140591.1, from coordinate 583,750,419 downwards.
GCACCAGTGTCGATCTACGTGGCAATGCACTGGTTATGGTTGCCCAATAGCGGCGATGTATTGGCTCCGCAGAGTTTCAGCATCGTCGTCGAGGCTGTTGTCGACGGGGATTCGAGGACCTTGCTTTTTGTCTAGAGCAGGGGTTACTCATAGTACGGCCCGCGGGCCGCCAGCGGCCAGGCAAGCCTTCCTCGGCAGCCCGCGGACCTTGCAGACATCCTACATGTGTTTTAAAAAAATAAATAAATAGTGTTAGCAAACACTGCCGGTTGCAGCAGCCCGGACTCTGAGACTCTGCTCTGTGGGGGCCGGGGGGGATTCCAGTGATTGTCAAAGTGGAGATGAAGGGGCCTAAGAGGTGAAATACAACAAAGCTTTATTACCATGTAAATGGTCTTTTAAAGACCTGTGAAGTACTCGGGTGCGGCTATGTGTGAGTGCTGGGAAGCTGTCTCAGGGCGGCTGTGTGTGCGCGCTGGGAAGCTGTCTCAGCCCAGGCTGAGGGCTGACACACACACGGGTGAGATGACAGAGGATGACGGAGGGAGGGAGACAGAGGGAGGGAGACAGGGATAGATAGAGGGAGGGAGACAGAGAGAGAGAGAGACGGAGGGAGTTAGACAGAGGGGGGAGACGGAAGGAGGGTGGGAGATGGAGGGGGACGGAAGGAGGGAGAGGGAGGGAGGGAGAGAGAGAGGGAGGGAGATGGAGGGAGACAAGGAGGGAGGGAGATAAGGAGGGAGGGAGATGGAGGGAGACAGGGAGGGAGGGAGCGAGTCGGAGGGAGAGAGACAGGGAGGGAGACGGAGGGAGAGAGACAGAGAGAGACAGAGGGAGACGGAGGGAGGGAGACGGACGGAGGGAGGGAGACGGAGGGAGGGAGAGGGAGACAGAGGGAGAGAGACCGAGGGAGAGAGACCGAGGGAGAGAGACCGAGGGAGAGACAGAGGAAGAGGGAGGGAGACGGAGGGAGAGACAGAGGAAGAGGGAGGGAGACAGGGAGGGAGACGGAGAGAGGGAGACGTACGGAGGGAGAGAGAGGGAGACAGATGGAGAGAGACAGATGGAGAGAGACAGATGGAGAGAGACAGATGGAGAGAGACAGATGGAGAGAGACAGAGGGAGAGAGACAGAGGGAGAGAGACAGAGGGAGAGAGACAGAGGGAGAGGGAGGGAGACGGAGGGAAAGAGATGGGGGAGAGAGACAGGGGAAGAGAGACAGGGTGAGAGACAGGGGGAGAGGGAGGGAGGGAGGGGGAGGGGGAGGGAGGGGGAGGGGGAGGGAGGGGGAGAGGGAGAGAGAGAGAGAGATCTGTGTATGCTGGGTCTGGTGGCTCAGTGGACGAAGGAGTCTGCTGCAGGGACCTGTGTTCAACCTCATGGTCACAATTTTTTTTTGCTTTAGCCCCGCCCCTCCCCTCTGACCCCACCCCCACCGGTGCGGCCCTCGGCCACAAATCATACTGTAAATTTGGCCCCCGAGATAAAGTTTGTGAGTACCCATGGTCTAGAGCATCACACAGTAATAGTTCCAAAGGAGATTCGGTGTCTCCGAGCCACGCAACAGCAGTGAATTACCAGTTCTGATACTCACAACAGGGGCAATGCACCAGTTCCGATCCGCACAACAGTGATAATGCGGTGGTGATTATCCACGTAGTGATGTCGATGCAACGGTTCCGTTCTCCGTAGCGGTGGTGTTGTGTTGGTTCCGCAAGAGAGCACGCTCTTTAGGCTCACTTCTAAGGGTCCAGGACATGAGTATCATCACTTGGCAAGGCAGACTCACAAATGTCTGAGTCTAGGTGAGAAAGCAGGATAGTTGGAAGTCTTTTAAATCCCTGAGATTTCACATCAGTAGGCCATCCAACTAGCCCTTGGAGTCACTGGGTTCTGGGGACAAGTGCTGCAGGTCCAAATCACCTCACCCACGCAAAGAGGGCAGTAGTTCAGCGCAGCAGTTCTTCCAGAACAGCAGTCCAGCAGAGTGGCAGGCCCTCTGCAGCATAGAAGTCCTTCATGGTAGCGTTTACACAGGTCCAGAAGTGTACTCAAGTGGTAGAGTCTGAGGTGCAGTTCATATACCCACTGATGCCTTTAAAGTGGGGGAGACTTCAGAGAAGGGCCTTTGAAGTGCACAGTGGTCCTTCCTTTCTGCCCTGGCTCCAGACTCACTACAGGGGCCTTGCAGTCCTTTGTGTGGGGGCAGGGGAAAGCATATTCAGGTGTAAGTGTGAGGCTGTGCTCAGCTCCTCCCTCCCATCCTTCCAGGGGTGTCCCATCAAGTCACACCTAAGCTCCTGTTGTGTGTGGCTGTCTAGGGGGAATACACAAATCCCAGCTGTTACCTTCCCCAGACGTGTATCAGAGACAGGCTGCAGCCACACAGGGCTATGGGCAGAAAAATGGCAATTTTCTAAAAGTGGCATTTGGAAAATTGAAATGATAAATTTGATTTTGCCATTAGGAAGGATTTATCATCACAGTTACATAGGTACTAAACATGATAGATCTACCTCCTCCCAATTAGGGATTACAGCTTATTAGATGTAATAAGGAATCCCCAATGTTATCTTATGGAGTTTTTCACTACCAGGACTTGAAAAGCTGAAACGTACATGTCCTACTTTTTTATTTCACAGCACCCTGCCCTATGGGCTGCATAGGGCCTACCTTAGTGGTGACTTAAATGGAATAAAAGGGGAGTTTAAGGTTTGGCAAAGGATTTTAAATCATTAAACCAAACAAGGCTTAGCACCAAGAGGATATACAATTTTTACTTAGGAACTACACAGCTCATGGGAATAATTATTTCCCCTCAGCTACTGGTATTGCATCCAAATTAATGTAGTCCTAGCCCTCTCTAATTTCAAAAGAAACCAATATAGCAACCCTCCGCTATCTGACTCCTCCACAGAAACAGGTGAAGAAACCTCAAGAAAATGAAGGTGAGAGTGAGAGGGCACCTCACGTACGCAACACCAGGGAGGCTACCAGCCGGTTCTCGCCAGTATGCCCACGTTTTATCATCATCGGTTACCCACTCACAAAAGTCAGGAAACTAAAGTCCAGTGAAAAAAGAAAGGAAACAGATCAAGAAAGAAAAGTTTGTTACTGTCCCCATCAAAGAAAGAAGCCCGTGTATTGCGAAGAACCAGATGTCCCAAGCAATATTTAAAATTGAGTTAGAAACTCACTTAAAGTAACCCTCTTTATTCAAACTAGTGAGTCTACTTAAAGTAAAAGCACTCGATGTTGCTAACCTTTGTAAAGAAGGCCAACATGTTTCATTGCCACTTATCTTTGTTCTGGCAAATTCATCAGGGCATAGGGTTTCAATCAAGCACCTCACTGGACAAATGCTTTTATGTTGCGGAAGGGCTGTTAAAAACAGAGAAGAAAACAAAACCGAATAGCCAATTTCTGTTCTATTATCAATTAAAACATACCAACCACATGTATTCATAGTCAAATATTTTACACACCAATTACTCGTTTCAAATGGAGGTATTTACCATGTAGAGGCCGAGGGCATTCCTACCTGCCTCCACTATACCACACGGGGTTGTATTGAATACTCTTTCCCTGATTTTTAGAGCTGCACTATTGCTAACTCGTTATTCACCTGTGGAAAGAAGGCGTATTTTTAAGAAAAACATTTTGTCAGTCAGACTTCGTATCTCACGTCATTTCATAGTGTGTATAGTATTTTATGAATACCCCTATTTATTCCACGCTGACACTCTCATTAAATCCAGCATCCATTTAAAAATATGCCGGAAGCGTTTCTGCTTTCCATAATGCACCCAATGCGGCTATATCTACAATCATTCGGCGCATCTGATCACCACCCCAGCACACGTTAATGCCCGTCATCGCACAGAGCATTTGTAAGGGCACTCAACCACTGATACAATTCTCTCACCGCAACCGCTATCTGGAAGGGCCGTCTCTCATCCCCGCTTCACTTTTCCTGTTGGAACGCGGCTACTGATATTCTCCTCCCTGAGCTCCGCCCCTCTGCATCCGCCTCACGTGTTATGGGGCCAGAGCTCGCACCAATTAGATCTCTTACCCACCCACGGCGGCCATCTTAAAGTGTATAGTAGTCCATATAAGCCATTATTAATTCGGGATCTCAGAGCACTACAGGGGTGCAGAAAGAGGATAGTTCCCAGCACTATAACCACGTGTATCCAATAAACATGGGTTCACCCAGATTCTCATCATGTGATCATTGAGCGGTATCTCGATTTCAGACTGCTCATATCATCTTAGGTATTTTGCATGGTGCTGCTGGGTCTAAGCTTAAAAAGGGTAGCACGCTATCTTTTCACCTACCCACGGTGCACCCCCTGAATACTTCAATCAAGAAACCCTAGGAGGAGAATATTATGAATTACTCCACTCGCCACTGCATCTATTCTGAAGGGATTCATATTAGTTTCACGCCTGTCTCCTGGGCATTTCTGCAGTAAAACCCAATAGGTTCTTAACAATACTGTCAAGGGTTCTACTGTCTACTTACTTTGTTCCACTCAATGTGATCGTTTAAACCTACTTGATCCACTTTTTCAGAAAAAATCCAACGAGCTTCTCTGGTTGCTAGGACTTGCTCAATACAATCATTGCTGGCCACTACCTTCTCCAAGACCACCCACTTTAAGGCCTGTAAATCATGTTTAGATTCGCAAAAGTGTTGTACCAGGCGCGTGGTAAGTCTACCAGCTTTAATAGTGCTTAAATGTTCTTGGATCCGAATTTTTATTTTCCTTGTTGTCAGACCAACATACTGTAACCCACACTGACATGTAAGTCTATAGATAACGTTTGTTGTGTTGCAATTTGAAAATTTATTCAAATACCAAATGTTACCGTTGTTTAGGCTTACACACTTGGTCTTCTCCGTCAAGTGACAGACCGAACAACTACCACAAGGATAGTGTCCGGCTGGGAGGGGAACGAGAACACCCTTTTACAATTTTTGAATTGGCTTAACAATCTTGACCCCTGTCTAAAATTCACCTGGACAATGAGCAATGATCACGCGGTATATTTAGATCTTGACATTAAGGTGCAAGGTAACAAACTGAATACGATGGTCCACCAAAAAGGGTCTGATAGAAATTCATTGCTGCACTATCAGTCATATCCCCCTAGGGCTCTACCGGATAATTTACCGGCAGGCCAATTTTTTAGGTACCGCCGTAATGGCTCTACCTTAGAGACTTTCTCCCAACAGGCAGAGGAGCTCTCGGGTAAATTGATTCAAAGAGCTTATCCCAAGAAGATCATTAATAGAGCATGTAAAAGGGCCCGGAATACACCACGGGAGGCACTTATAGAAAGGAACATAAGGGAAGCAGGTGATTGTCTGACTGTGGTTATGACATATGACCCCTTGGCTTCCAAGATAAGACAATTGATGAGGAAACATTGGCCACTGCTGTCCACTGCAGATTTTAAAATGCCCCAACCCAGATTTGCGTTCAAGCGTGCTACTAATTTAAAAGATAAATTGGTACATTCACGACCGCAGGTGACACAAAGGATTTCATCGGTGCCGGCCGGACACTATCCTTGTGGTAGTTGTTCGGTCTGTCAGTTGACGGAGAAGACCAAGTGTGTACGCCTAAACAACGGTAACATTTGGTATTTGAATACATTTTCAAATTGCAACACAACAAACGTTATCTATAGACTTGCATGTCAGTGTGGGTTATAGTATGTTGGTCTGACAACAAGGAAAATAAAAATTCAGATCCAAGAACATTTAAGCACTATCAAAGCTAATAAACTTACCACGCGCCTGGTACAACACTTTTGCGAATCTAAACATGATTTACAGGCCTTAAAGTGGGTGGTCTTGGAGAAGGTAGTGGCCAGCAATGATTATATTGAGCAAGTCCTAGCAACCAGAGAAGCTAGTTGGATTTTTTCTGAAAAAGTGGATCAAGTAGGTTTAAACGATCACATTGAGTGGAACAAAGTAAGTAGACAGTAGAACCCTTGACAGTATTGTTAAGAACCTATTGGGTTTTACTGCAGAAATGCCCAAGAGACAGGCGCGAAACTAATATGAATCCCTTCAGAATAGATGCAGTGGTGGGTGGAGTAATTCATAATATTCTCCTCCTAGGGTTTCTTGATTGAAGTGTTCAGGGGGAGCACCGTGGGTAGGTGAAAAGATAGCGTGCTACCCTTTTTAAGCTTAGACCCAGCAGCACCATGCAAAATACCTAAGATGATATGAGCAGTCTGAAATCGAGATACCACTCAATGATCACATGATGAGAATCTGGGTGAACCCATGTTTATTGGATACACGTGGTTATAGTGCTGGGAACTATCCTCTTTCTGCACCCCTGTAGTGCTCTGAGATCCCGAATTAATAATGGCTTATATGGACTACTATACACTTTAAGATGGCCGCCGTGGGCGGGTAAGAGATCTAAGTGGTGCGAGCTCTGGCCCCATAACACGTGAGGCGGAAGCAGAGGGGCGGAGCTCAGGGAGGAGAATATCGGTAGCCGCGTTCCAACAGGAAAAGTGAAGCGGGGATGAGAGACGGCCCTTCCAGATAGCGGTTGCGGTGAGAGAATTGTATCAGTGGTTGAGTGCCCTTACAAATGCTCTGTGCGATGACGGGCATTAACGTGTGCTGGGGTGGTGATCGGATGCGCCGAATGATTGTAGATATAGCCGCATTGGGTGCATTATGGAAAGCAGAAACGCTTCCGGCATATTTTTAAATGGATGCTGGATTTAATGAGAGTGTCAGCGTGGAATAAATAGGGGTATTCATAAAATACTATACACACTATGAAATGACGTGAGATACGAAGTCTGACTGACAAAAAGGTTTTCTTAAAAATATGCCTTCTTTCCACAGGTGAATAACGAGTTAGCAATAGTGCAGCTCTAAAAATCGGGGAAAGAGTATTCAATACAACCCCGTGTGGTATAGTGGAGGCAGGTACGAAAGCCCTCGGCCTCTACATGGTAAATACCTCCATTTGAAACGAGTAATTGGTGTGTAAAATATTTGACTATGAATACATGTGGTTGGTACGTTTTAATTGATAACATAAATTGGCTATTCTGTTTTGTTTTCTTCTCTGTTTTTAACAGCCCTTCCGCAACATAAAAGCATTTGTCCAGTGAGGTGCTTGATTGAAACCCTATGCCCTGATGAATTTGCCAGAACAAAGATAAGTGGCAATGAAACATGTTGGCCTTCTTTACAAAGGTTAGCAACATCGAGTGCTTTTACTTTGAGTAGACTCACTAGTTTGAATAAAGAGGGTTACTTTAAGTGAGTTTCTAACTCAATTTTAAATATTGCTTGGGACATCTGGTTCTTCGCAATACACGGGCTTCTTTCTTTGATGGGGACAGTAACAAACTTTTCTTTCTTGATCTGTTTCCTTTCTTTTTTCACTGGACTCTAGTTTCCTGACTTTTGTGAGTGGGTAACCGATGATGATAAAACGTGGGCATACTGGCGAGAACCGGCTGGTAGCCTCCCTGGTGTTGCGTACGTGAGGTGCCCTCTCACTCTCACCTTCATTTTCTTGAGGTTTCTTCACCTGTTTCTGTGGAGGAGTCAGATAGCGGAGGGTTGCTATATTGGTTTCTTTTGAAATTAGAGAGGGCTAGGACTACATTAATTTGGATGCAATACCAGTAGCAGAGGGGAAATAATTATTCCCATGAGCTGTGTAGTTCCTAAGTAAAAATTGTATATCCTCTTGGTGCTAAGCCTTGTTTGGTTTAATGATTGTTGAGAGGAGGGCGGCTTGGCACATACCCTCTATAGCTCCATATTGTGGAAAGGATTTTAAATGTCAAGTCAATATGGCAGTGGGCACTTCATCCATGCTGCAATTACAGCCCTGGGACTAGTTTTAGAGTGCTATTTAAGTTAGAGGTTCAATAAGTGCTTCTGGCCTGCTTATAGCATTTAATTTACAGGCCCTGGGGATATGGTATACCACTCTACAAGGGATTTACATGTAAATTAAATACGCCAATTGGCTATATGCAAAACAAACCATGTTTAGGGGAGTGGGCACAAGTACTTTAAAACTGGTTAGCAGTGGTAAAGAGTCCTAAGGCCAACAAAACCAATTCAGCAACATTCGAGGTAGGCAGGCAAAACATTTGGGGGAAGACCACCCTATGACTGACAGCTCTAACAGTTGGGAAGCCTAACGACCAACTAATGTGTAAAGCAAAATGGCAACCAGCACAGCAAAAAGTTAGACATTTGTCATTTCAGCTGATCAGGGCTCTCACTAGAAAATGATCAGTTGAAACATTCATTGAAAATTAGACCAGTATATAGATGCCTTTTCTCAATACAAATCAATAGAACTGAATCCTGTCACAGAAAGTTGTTACTCACTGAAAATTATCTAGTGATCAGGTGGTAGAATCTTCTACTCAAGGAAGTACTGGTCGTCCTTGAGAAGATACTCACAGAGACAGATCTAGGCTCATTATTCCCCCAAAATCCCGCTCGCCAGGTTTGAAAGAGAAATGTTGCTGCCAGAAAATGTGAAAGGGTACAATCCTCAGCCTTGTGGCTTGCAGTCCTAGTAGAGCCATGAACATTTGTAAGAATACTCAGTGACACAGGAAGCTTTAACAGTTATAAAACTAAATCCATATTTAATTCAATAGCTGATATATTCAGAGTCATGCATGTGGTTATTCACACTGTATTACAAAGAAGGTTATGAACATATTACAGGTAGGATTTAAGTTTTCTCTCCCCCCCCCCCCTCCTCCTTCCTTTCCCAGGAGGCAACATTTCAGTTTACAACAGTTTTATAGACTACAATCTCACTTTTTCTTTATTAATCTCATTGTGATCTTCTTTCACCTTCCTAAGAAGTAGCAAGCTAAAAGTAGTCACAGTGCATTTACTTTTTAAAGAGCATTGGATGATGCGCGATACAAGTCTGATACCAATATATATATATATATATATCTCCACGATTAGAACTATACTAATAATGGATTCAAAAAAATAACCTGTGGCCCAAAAACCTCCTGCAACCACATTCAGATGCCACTGGGACTTAGATCAGGGTCACTTTGTATCTCATGTAATTTATTTTCATCTCGTTCTCAGGCAAAACTCATTCCGTACTAGGGAATTAAGGCAGAGAAGAACCTAGAGGTAGTGGATACAGCCTGCTTACCCCTCTTTTGATCTAAGGGTTTGTGAGAAAAGGCCTCTTTTTGCCTGGTTAGCCCCTACTTATTGCCTGGTTTTTATGTGGTTTCAGTTGTAGTGCACAGATTCCCCGCCAACCATGTCCCCTGTGCCAGTTCTTCTTACCTAAAACCAAATGCACAATTGGTACTTCTGCTCACTGTAAGTTCCTAGTAAGTGCTGCCCGGGGTGCCTAGGGCCTGAGAGCTGAAGAGGGCCCCCTGGGACCCCCTCACTGCGACCATGCCACTGCAGCTTGCATGCCCCCGTGAGGGAGAAAACAACAAAGTTTACATGGCACTCTTCCTGGTTGCCATGCCAGCCAGCACTGCCTGAAGGTATAGGTAAGTTGCCTGTCTAGAAGCCATACAGACCTAACACAGGGTACAATAAACCACAGGTGAAGGCAGATCTGCATGATCACATATTCCCCAACAATATTACGGTCCATTCCTTAATATTGTATGTGCCAGGGAAGCCATGGGGAGTACATGGGCTGAAAACTCGACAACTCGAGTTCCACAGCACTATGATGGCATCACTGAACCAAGGAGTTTGATGTCAGTGTGAGATTTATTGTACCATGTACTCGGAGAGCGCTTCAGAGGTGTCCTCTGAAAACCTACCTACCCTGGTGTGGTCTCTGAGAGGCTCTAGGCAGCCAGACATGTTTCTGGACTCCTGGGTGGAAAGCCCCTGCCCTCTGGGACCAGAAACCGATCACACCTCATTCCCCAGGATGGGCCAGTGCTCGAAGGGGGAAGCTTCAAAGGCCTGCCGCATTTGTAATCCGACCCCCAGCCTCTGCTGCTAGCAGCAGAGGGCAGCCCCTGGTTTACACCCCCCACTTTAGGTGGGAAAACCATCAGGAAACCTGGAAGAATAGGAGGTGTGCCCTCCTCTGCCAACTCCACCTCTAAGGTGAGAGAGGCGAGGTGAAGCACATCTTTCAGTCCACGTCATCTTGAAGATGGGGAGATCCCGCCAATCAGGGCTAGGTCTTTGACCCCTCCCACAGGAGGGTGGCATAATAGAGGGTGTAGTCACCCCAGGTAAGCTGCCCATTGGCCCTACATGCTACTCCCCTAAAACACCCCTAAATTTAGTATTTAGGTGCCCCCCCCCCCAGACATGGACACTAGATCTGCAACGACATAAGAAAAGTGAAGACGTTCTAGCAGAGAAGACTAAGGACGACTACTGCCCTAACCCCAGCCCTACCGGCCTGTCTTCAGCTTCTGCGAACCTGCTACCTGTCTTGCAGTCAGTGACCTCTGAAGCCCTGGGAGGACTTCTGCCTTCGGAAAAAAAAAACAGCCTACCATGGAAAGCGCACCTGTCCAGAAGAAACCGACTCCAAGGGTTCCGGATTCAGTTGGAATCATGATCCCTGGCCACTCTGCACAATACGACCACAGCCCGAGTCTGAGTGGCTCTCCTGTGCAGTGAAGTCTCTCCAGCGATCCTGACCTCGTGTCCAGTGTTGGGTGACCTCTCCTGATCTCTAAGGTGGCACCTGAAGTGTGAATCTAGAGGATCCCCCTCACCCCCGACCGGCTCTGGTAAGTAGACTCAGATGTCGAAAGGCATCCCCTGGTCTGGAAGCCCCTGGGCCTTGGTGAGCTGAACCAACAGTGCCCCTATGACCCCCTACATCTCTACTTACCTCTGCTGTTGTTGGTCTCTCTCCTGCAACCTCCGGTGCCACTCCTGCAGCCCATTTGCCAAAAGAAGAATCCTCATTGAAAAGCATTGGGCGCCTGACATCACAATTTGCACTCTGCACCCGACCGTCCCTGTGCTGCTGGTGGTGTATGTTTGGTGCTGCTTTGTGGCCCTCTCTGTGCTTAACCTAACTCCCAAAGCTTGGCCCCTTAAACTGATCTACTTACCTGCAAGCAGTATGGCTTTGTGCACCCCCAGTCTCCATTGAAAAGCATTGGGCCAAACTCCGATTTTGACCTCTGTACCCAGCCGCCTCAGTTTTGGTACTCACCTGCCCCTTGCTGACTTTTGGTCCCAAAGTGCATTACTTACCTGGTAAACCACAATATTGTCTTCCAAATAGAATAATATTGAAATGTTCTGAAAAGTTTCTAAGTGTCGATTTTTCAAAGCCAAAAGTATTTTATTTTAAAACATACTTACCTTATTGCGAAGATCTTGATTTTAAAATAAAAAATACACAAAGTATATTTTTCTAAAATTGGCCTAGATCTCCTTCTTGACTCGAGTGTCCATCATTCAATGTTGTGCAGTAAATGTCTTGCACTCCTCTGTGTTAGGCCTAAGGCTGTTTGCCCACACTACCACTTTGGGTTTTACATTGAGCCCTGTACATTTTTGAGCAACCCCTAGAGACGGTTTAACAATCTAGTAGCAATACCATATACACAGCCACCTTCGTACAGGGATGATAATCAAATGATCTTTTGGGTGGAATGATGTATGCTGAATATCAAGCCCCGGTCCAGTTTCAGGGCAGCCAGAAGGAGGTTTGCAACTCACAAATTAAATACTCATTAACTTTTTGTGGGTGGTGTTTGAGCAGCAGCAGCTCACGGGGAAGGTGAGGCAACTAAAAAGAAATGTTCTCTACCATTAAATTACATTTGCTCTGTCCAACAAAAGAATTAAGATACATTTGCTCCTTGGTATTTGCAAATAAATCCTTACTTAGTCATTGCTAAATTAGAGATGTCTGGCATGTTGAGGTAGAAAGCACTGAAAATGTTAAAGGCCCAGAAAGGAAGAGGGGGAGATATCAGCACACTCTTACAATCTATGCCTGAAGTGGAAAAGATTAAGGCAAAGTTTCATTATAACTGAATGGCACTCTGAGCAAAGGAGTGCTATCTCCCACCACAACAGGCAAGTGTGTGCAAATCCGGCAGAGGTGATGGTCTGCATGTACTTTTTGAGCAGCAACAAGTAGGAGATACTCTTGTAAGCTGATCTGAGCGGTTCAGTACAGTTCAGCCTTGTAATAATTCCCCATTCCTTGGCAAGGATGTACCTCATCACCTTCCAGATGCTCAAAGTAGCAAGGAAGATAGCAGGCCAGACCCACAGGGAGGATCCGGTATCCAGTAAGAGGAGGCTGCTTACTTCAGACACTAGCGATGAGAGACTGTCACCCTCCTCCAGCATTGTGTAACCTGCACGTGTCACAGAATTTGCAATACCATTGAGCAATAGCAGAAAAGAAGGGCACATACCAGTGGGTTCCAGCGCACATATCATGCCGTCCCTACCAACGTTTACTGATCTATGATACAACCTGGTGAGTAGAAATTTCAGTACAACACATACCCAGTGCAATCACTCTACACTCCCTCAGTGTCTCTTTTAAATTGCTGCTTGATCCATTTTTTATTTTTGGGGGCTTGCTCCTGCAGTTGGGACAATCTCTTTAAAGTTGGTACAGGAAATGTATCCGTTTTTAAAACCTGCTGAGTTCAAGAAACCTTTTGGCATCTAAAGGAGCCCAAAGCTGTGTCACTCCAAATGCATACTTTGAGTCTGTGTATAAAATTAAAGTTTTTCTTTGGTTAAAATACAAGCCAGAGAGAGAGTGATGAGTTATTCAACTTGGGCTGATTTCACATTGGGTAAGTTTCAACTTTCCACAAGTTGCTATACAGTGCAGATGGCATAACCAGGGACTCAGGTGCCTTCATAATGTCTGGAACATGATCTTTCAAAAAAGTACCTTAATTCAGAATCATTGAGGGTCACACCAGTCCTGAGTCATTATGGGGTTTAGTAATTTGGGCAATTCAGGTTTCTAGCCTCACTAGTGCATCATCCAGTGCTCTTGCAAATAAATGCACTGTGAATACTTTTACACTTGCTACTTCCCCGGATGATGAGGAAAGCAATAACAATAAGATTAATAAAGAAATAGTGAGATTGTAGTATATCGAAGTGTTGTAAACTGAAATTTTGCCTCCTGGGAATAAAGGGGGGTGGGGGAGCAAAGAAACATAAATCCAGTCTCTATTGCGTTCATAAACCTCTAGGTAATACAGTGTTTACAGTGTAAGCAACTACTTAAAGAAGCAGCAGATCAAACTAATATGAAATGCGGACACCAACAGTATTTCATTTTGATACAGCCAAGCTGTGGATAGATTCTTAGTTTTCGCTGTTTATAAGAAGCGCAACCAATGAATGGGGCAGAGTGCCAGATAAAGGAGACCTTAACAAAATATTTTTAGAAGCTTCAACAAAACTTGCAACAGCTGCCAAAGACTGTAAACAAGGTAGAAGACCAGCCATAACTGGGTCCTTCAACTGAGGTGTAATAAAGTATGGGCTTTTTCTGTTCCACAAAGCTTTGTACCAGCAACCCAAGTGCCAATCCAATTTTTTCATAACCGTACAGGGTAAAAGGTTTAGCGGTAATTCAGGAGTAGAAGTCCATGTTTGTTTGATTTTTACAAATATTTTTTTTCGGCTTTAATAGACACCTGCAAGGGTTTGGGGGCGTCTTTTCGAAAATATTCTTGAGATGGCTTGGCCATCTTGGCGTAATCAGCAATTCACTGTTTACAAAATCACACTATTCTGGAAAAGGTATGCACCTGGGAAACAGTTACCGGACAGAGCAACCTACGAATGCTTCAGCTTGTTTAGAGGACAGGTGGGCATACCATCAGAAATTTCATTTCTAAAAATGACACCCAGGGAAGGCGAAACTGAAGTCTTTCTTTTGAAGCCTTGTGCCCCTTCTTAGCCAATTTGGCGAAGAGATAACAGGGCAATAATGCAAAATGCACCTGTATGCGACTTTGAAGTTTGGGATCACCGCACTATTAATAGCCCTAAGATCTTGGATAAACCTGAACACATTGACTTTCCACACCTTATGTATTGGGAGAATATAGTGGTTAAATCTATAAACAATAAGTATTAGAATACCTTGCTTAATCAAATATGTTATTACCAAGTTTAACAGGCACTGAGGTGCTGCTGAAGGTCAACCTTTCCATTTATGGGTGTCATGGAAAATAAGAATCCCACACAGTTGGTCCCTGTGCACCACAATGTAGATGGTACCTGTAAAAGAAATTTGTTTAAATCCGGGGATATGACAAATCGGGTCTGCTTCTTCTGAGCAAGTCAAGCTGTCACTTAGTAATGCAAATTCCTTACTCTCTTGTCATTGAAGTATATTGAGGAACGCCAGTCTGGCGTACAAAAGACAATAAAGTCACATTTTTACATTAAGTCCCTTCCTAACAAGTTTGGTTTCGTCAGTAAAGTTGAACTGAGTAGACTGGACTGCTTATCACTAACAGGTCCTACAGAAATGGATGCTGAATCAGTAATCTGGTGGGGAGCGCTCTGATTGAAAATACCGGCTGAATCTTTGGGCATGCCTGAGAGCGGTAAAGAAGGGAATTCAGAGGCTTTGAGATCTAAGCAGCATGCACCGTGTCAGAAAGGCACATTGTGTTTACCATCAATGTCATAATTCACATAAGGGTCATTTTGATCTACTGGTGTCATGGTGTACACGCAGTTGGAACCTCTTGGGATGTCCTAAAATTCAGGGTACAGATTCTGAACAATTTGAAGATGCCCCAGTTCGTCAGGAAGGGCCTTGCGCGTTCTAGCTGCTTTCAGTGAATCTTCTTGAGCAGAGGTCCTTGGTGTACCAACTAGCTTAAGGCTTGGATTGAGGTTCATAATGGAGCATTCTAGTCGTTGTGATTGGGGCGGGGGTGTATTGAGACCGGAGTTGGGGAAATTAGTGAAAATGGTGTCTAAGAGGTGTCCGGCTTCGTGAGTGGGGGCCATTCACCTATTGGGTGTGCACTAAGATGCTAAGGTCTTCCTAGGAAGTAATGGAGTTTGGGTAGGTCTCGTGTTATAGGTGTAAGTTGGGGTTGCTCAGCGAAATGAAGGAGTTGGATTAGAGAGCCAGAGGGGTGATTAGGTCTGCAACAGTGGAGCTGAAATTGGATCTGGGTATGGGGAGAAGGCGCAGAGTAGAGCTTCCTGGGGTGTGATGCTTTGTGCTGATTTTTAAGGTTGTGTGTTCTAGACAGTCCCTAGTGTGCTCCGAGGTAATGAAGTTGATTTGCTTGGTATATGATGGTGAGTCCACCTCTGGATTTATTGGTTCTGTCCTGTAATTTTGTACTGGGAGGGGGGGGGGGACCAAAGCTATCTCAGGAGCGGATGCTGGGTTAAACCAGGTTTCAGTGAGGAATAACAGGTCGAAAGAGAGGTTGTGTAGGAGGTCAGTGATGTTTGTGGCTTGCTTGGCGATTGAGCAGGTGTTGAGGAGTAGGCAGGTGAACGTGTGGTGTGAGTTGTGCATGGTGGTGGATGGTTTGGTGCGGTTGTGTGTGCTGTGGTGAGTGGGGATCAGGGTCTGTCAGGTGAAGCAGCAGGTGGAGCAGGGAAACATATCTTCTGTCCGCGTTGCAGAGGCCTGGGTGCAGTGTGGGCATGGGCATACGAGGTTGCGTGCAGGTAGGGTGTTGGCAGAGTAGCGTTTTGGGCTGTGGTTGGTAGCTGGCAGACCAGCGTCATGAAGCTGGACATGGTCAGGACATGGATGGACACAGGCTTGCCTTTGGCGCACCTCCAGTGTTTTTCCACCATTATGAAGGCTTCTGGAAGTCGGAGGAGATGGTGGTGGGCAAGGCCTAAAGCACTGGAAAGGAAAGGGCAGGAAAGCAGAATGAGGCACACTAGTGACGAATGGGCAGAAAAGCATGAAAAAGGATAAAATTCAAACGTGATCAAGAGGTGCAAAAGGAGATATGTAAAGAAGCACAAAAGAGGGGCATAAGGCCCCCAACCTGTTAGTATGTTAGAGATGACTTTGTTGATAGTGGCCCTTGTGATCTTGGCCAACCTCATGATCATCACTAAAAGTCTTGAAATACCCAGCATCTTGGCCTCTTAAGAGTGATTGTCTTTCCTCTGCTAAGTAGCTCTCATTGTCAGGCACATTGATCTGGACGGAATTCCTGGGCCAACTTAGGCCAGTACCTATTAACTCAAAAATAGCAGAGGGACCTGGGCAACACATCCCCTTTACTTGGTCAATGGAAAAGCCAGATGAGTTGACATAAGGTCAGTCTGTGATGAAATATTCAGACATCGACCTGCAGACTGGGGTTGTTGTCTGACCAACCCAGGCTTTGCTGAAGTATTTGAGTTGACAATTATGCCACATTATTGATTATGTTAATCTTCTCCTAAGTGGTCGGAGATGTTGGCCAATATTTCATATACATCAAAAGAATGGTGTCCGGTGTTTATTTTTTTAGTTGAATGCAGCTTTCTGTACTATCACCTCTGATAGTTCTTCAGTTGATATCATTTCCCTTTTGTAGAAATAACACAAGAGTAGGAGGGTGGTTTTCGACTGGCCTAATGGTTTTCAATAATGACAGTGCTGGTTGCCCTTCTGGTCTGACATCTGAATTATATTGTTATTGTTTATAATTGCGTGAGTGAGGTTCTACATATGCAAGGTTCATTTGTGGGTGCCGGCATAGATACAATGAAACTTAGACAATCAGTAACCCTATTTGATCAACTCTCTGATTTCATGTCACATTCATTACTTATCCCCAACTTAACCAGTCTTTCTGACCATTCGCAAGTGTTCTGATAAGTCATCTCCAGCCTTGCATGCTGAGTTAGCTCACGTTCAGTGCAGTCAAGGCAGAGCAGGAACTGCTGAAGAAGAAAATTCCCCCTGGTAGCTAAAGTTTGTAAAAAATAAAATAAAAAAGGGGGTGGAGTAAATTAGGTGTCTTGAGAGGGGCAAAGGAATCTGGTGATGAAAGCGGAGAGTGGTGGGGGCTCCTGAAAGGACTGCACGCTTTTAGCAGAATGAAACAGCAGCTTTAAGCTGCATTATTTAAGCTGAGAATCCATTATGTTTAAGCTGTTTATTGTCTTTCCTCCTCATTGTGAGGTGTATCACTAGTATTCCCCACTGCATAAACCATAACTTAAAACTGTTTTTCATTAAGAGTACACTTTCTTGCTAGATAAGAACCAAAGAACTGGAGAGCAAGTGGCAGGCTAGGCAGAGGAGAGTTTTATGAAACACACAGTAAAAGGCCTAATCACTAGTTTTCCTGATTTTGGAGATGAGAAACTGGAGGGAGGAGGAGACTAAGGGGTTTCGGGGGCTTGTGGCAAAACCTATGAATTTATTCGTATCCCTGCAGCAAAATCCATCAATTCTGAATTGTTCTCCCTGAATGGGGTCTAACCAAACACATGCAGTAATACTTTGCTCAATTCTGTCGTTTTCCTGATTACTTGGACAAACTCACTAACATTTCACGCTTGTTCAGAGCATTCAGAATATTTTAGTAGGTGGGCCGGTGGAGTCATAGGATAGGCGGTGGGGTGTTTAGGTCTAGGTATGGTAAGGCCCGGAGGAGCATTTTATGCTACCCTGCCCTGTTGTTCTGCAGGGGTTGTACAGAGGGGCCAGGCTACTCTCCTGCTTACATCACCTGCCCACATCACCTGCCCATAGCCCTACACAAAACCTGAGCACAGAGACATCGGGCTGCTTGCTGCGGCCCTGTGTGGTATCGACCTTCAGATTTATACCGTGAATAGGATACCACAATTCGTAATGAGAATAATAAAGAATACCTCCTAGTGTTCATGGGAGTTGTGTTCTTTGTTTTTTCTTGCTGCCAATGCCATTTAGTCAAGAAGATAGTGTGTAATACTTGTAATGTTTGCTTCGAGACTGGAAATAAAAGCACTATTGACCAACCTGATTTGCGAAATAGGAAATCTTGAATTCTTTTCTTTGGTAATGAGGGAGCATATAGTACTATTTCAATTAAAAAAGGAAATAGACCATGACTGGAAGACCTACCGAGATTGATTCAAGCATATTGCATCTATAATTCATCTCTTTTTTAACATATTTCAGGTGAAGAGAATTTAAATGTATTTAGTTCCCGTTGATTAACTGGCAGATGAGATGTACTGATACATTTTTATATCTAAGATTTAGTAAGTGGTAGAAGGGGTTCTGGTAGTTTTCATCGTAGCAGTAAATGGTAATGTTGCAGAACTTTTTCAAATTATGTACGTGAATGTTCCAGTTTTGATCCTACTTCTGTTTTGTTGCAGCTGTTCTTCAAAAACAAAGGGCTCGTGGATGAAGAAGGATATATTTTGTTTGTTAGAAAAAATGCAATTGTGGTCCTTATTCCAAAGTTTGGTTTAGAAGGAACAGTCTTCTTCGAGGATAAAGACAAACGAAAGGCCAAGATAATTTATAACGATGAGGTAAGTCGCCCATTTAAAAGAAAAATGCAGTTGTATTAAATTTACCCAAAAAATCAAATCCCTGTTTTATGACTTTCCTAATCAAATGTGGCAGTGTTACAGATAAATAGAGCAGTATTTCACAACTAGGAATGAACCAAGTTTGAATTATTTGGTACAGATATGCTAGATTTTCTAGCTTGTGAAGGATCAGTGTGGCCAGTCTTTGCTAAGTAGGCAGTGAGCTACGCAAAGTTGCTCTTGCTCTGAACTGGTTTCAATCTGCAATCACAATACCTCAAGAATGACTATGGCTGTATGCATCAGCTAGTTTGATTGCAGGATGTCTACCATTTGATTTGCAAGGTACTGGCATTTTAGGGCGATCTTGGGGTTCCCATAGGCTTATCATAGAGGCATAAATGTAAGTATTATATTAGTGTCATGGTCAGCAAAACGGAAGCAGTTCCTCCTATGTAAAAAGAAGTCCTAGCATGGCCTTAGCGGGACCTAGTTTGCAATTGAGTTTTACCCTCGAAGGCAACTTCTGGCAGCATCATACCGTTTTTTCCTAGGCATTGACAAAGCTGGTAGGGCTCGCCTGTGCAAGATCTGTTGGCTTTGTCAATGTTGGGTTTAACGGTGTTGTACAGAGGCACAGCTGCTGTGCGACATGGCTGAAAGTGTAAAAAAAGAAAAAAGCGCTATGACGCGGAGAACGCTAGGAGGGACATAGCTCTTTTTTACGTCTCGCCTGAGCTACCGCATGCGCTGCTCGGGGAGACATTTAGGAGGGGCTTTAAAAAGTGGTACCACAAACTGCTTTGGCTGGTCTAGCGCTTACGTTCACGCGCGCAACCGCCAGCTTCATCTGTCTTTCCTCTCACTTGATTGCTTCCTCAACGCTCCTCCGCCCCGCCCCTCCCCTCCCCTGCCGCATCGCGCTGCTTTCACTTTCGCGCGCGGCCAATGCTTGTTTATTACTCTCGCACCTTCTCACAAGAGTGACTCAATAGTGACACGCAATGCTAAGCCCACACACACATCTTCTAGGTTTGCTTTGTATCCCACGGCTCCCGGGTTTTCGTTGGGACGAAGTAATTGATTTCTTGGCTGTCGGTGATGTTTGGTTTTCATGGTGTGAAGTATCTTTGCATCCAGTTCTGAAAAGTGCGCCTGTGCACACGGCCATGCTTGCTGGCTGTCTCACCCGCTGTGCCTCGCACAGCTCATAGAAGCAGGGGCTGGCTCGGGGAGCGCTCTGCAGGCTCAGCCTGTCTTTGGACACCTTTTCTGCTTGATCTGTTTACCTGCAGTAAATAGTTTTTGTCCTTGCTCTTGCTGCTGTTTGTGTTTTTCAGCTATGAGCCTCGACCTGCCCTGCACAGATCCACCCTCGTGAGCCAGCGAAGCACAGCAGCCCCACCTTTCACAATTGCTGCTGTATCCTCGGGCTTGAATTACCGTGCATCAACTGAGACTGCGTAGTTTGTTGCATTGCCAGTCCCTCGAGGCCGAGCCTGCGGTTCCTGTGTTCGTTTTGGTTCAGTTCCATCCAGAGGACACCTCGTGACGATGCAGTGCCGACCATCATCTTCTTGTCTAGACAGTTTTTTGGCACGCACCCTTCAAGTGGATTCAAATGTTTATTCCATTTTACTGCCACCTTTTTAGTGTTGTCCTTAGTAAACCTAACATGGGGGGTAGATGAGCTCCCGCCCCTTCTCCCATCCTCCAACCCAGTGACTCCATGGATTACTACAGGTTTCTCACTTCTGGCTAAAGCACTGCAAAGTGAGCGGAGTGGCAGGTCAAAGATTTTTTAATTACCTCAACTATTAGTAAAAACAAGCATTTGTAATGCAATAGGTCTTGTGAGAGTTTGAGCTATTGGCGCTGTAAATGACAATGTCTTTTATTTATGTTTTAAAAACCAAAATATAAATAAAAAGTATAGTTATTTGGAATGTCAATAGCTTAAAGTCGCGTAAATGCAAGACCAATTGAATTGCAAATGCTTGTTTCACTTTCAGCCATGCTGCAGAGCAGTTGTACAATATGGTTAAAAAACATTGACAAGACTAATAGATTTTGCATAAGCGAGACTTATTGGCTTTTCCAATGTTTGTTTTCACTTTTAATTTTGCAACAAACTAATAGCTTTACTTCTCCTCTGCGTACCAAATATAGAAATTACTTGATGTACTGTGTGTGCATAGCTATATATTGTCTTACCCATTAAATAGAATACTAAATATAAGGACATCTCTAAACATCACATGAGAGCTATGAGAATGATTGTGACCACTGAGAAAAATACCTCATAAAACACCTCATTGGTATTCGAATATATGTCCCCGCACCATGAAAATGTACATTGAGAAATTTTGCATTTTGCAGCACTTTAAAACATTACATTTTGTTTTGGCTTTTTACCAGGAGGGACAGAAAGTGAATTGTGATTCTTCTTTCATAAAAAGGAAGTGTTTGCCTGGTCACAGAGGCTATTTAACATCAGATCATTTTCCTTTCATTAACTTTAGTAAGGATATGCAGCCAGTCCATAAGATCTGTGGAGAATTATTCCTTCTTTCTTGTTGCAGGGCTGATAAGGTTGCCATTTTAATTGACTTTGACATTTGTAGTTGTCTTTCCAGTTTTGTGGCCCCTTTAAAAGAACATTAGCAAGATAGTTGCTTTTGTTGAAGTCGGTCATAAAACCTTATCCCAGTGCTCTTTTTTGGGAATAGTGGATGTTGTTTTGTGCTATACCAAAATTTGCTAATAGATATGTTTCTGTCGTCCTTAACTCTGGATCAAGCGTAAATGATATGTGAATGCAAACCCTGCCAATTTTCGTTTAATCTAGTGAGGAGTAGAACATACAATGTTGGAATTTTTGATTATTATATACTTTTGTGGCATCTAGGTAAAACTTCTTGTATTGGTGATTGAGCAGTTTCTGTCTGTGTTGAGTGTTACTGGGTGACCTGCGAGACCACCAGTCGAGTCGGGGACAACCAGGGGTCAGGCAGAGCTGTAAGTGGGCATGTAGGGGGCAAGGAGAAATGCTGGTTGAGCGAGAGCACTGCGGTCACACGTCTGCTATTTTGCTTGGGCAAACCACACCGACATGTGTAGCATGTATTTAGTGCAAAAATAGCCAACAAGCATTCAAAGATAAGCAAGGCAATTGCCTAATCAACAGACCTGATTAGTTATGCTCGAGCATGTAATGCTAAAATCCAGACATTTTGATGCTCATTTATACACTTTTTCTCAGTGCAAGTGAATGGAAGTTGGAACACGTAGCTTGACTCCCAATCCTGGTGGTCTTATGCCTTCTAGGTCTTCTGTCTTCCTGTATCCTCCTCGTCACGCATGCACGCTGGCACATTAGTGCTTCGCCTTCGCAGGCAGTGGTTCCAGCATGGGGGAGACGTGCCAGACACCATAGCGATTTCCCAGAATGCTGTAGCGTTTCTTGTGTGTTGGTCCGTAGAGGAGAATCTACTTCATCTGTGTCCTTCTGCCCTTCAACCAGTCATGGCCATGTTTGTAATGAATGCCTCCATCCTTGGGAGTACCAAACATCAGGAGGAACTAGAGATCAGAGGCATTTAGTCTTTTTTAGGAACAGGTACTTCATATCAACCTGCTAGACCTGGGAGCAGTCTGAGTGGCTCTCAAGGCATTTCTGCCTTCAATCTCAGTCAGTCAGTCCGTCCAGATCTTGACTGGCAACATGACCAAGATGTGATCCATCAACAAGTGGAGAGAGATGTAGGGTCTGAACTCGTCTGTCATGAGGCACTGAGGCTATGGAATTGGGCACACCAGCATGAGAGTTGGTTAATTGCCAATCACTTGCTGGTCCTGGTCTGTCAGGGCAGACAGTCTAACCTGGCATCATCTTGCTGACCATGAGTAGTTTCTCCACCCGAAGGTGGTACAGGACATATTTTCCCTATAGGAGGCTCCTCCGATGGTTCTTTGTCACATGCTGGACAATGCTACACCAGAATGCCACACCCTTAATTGCTCAAGTTCTAAATAAGGTTCACAAAGATTGGGGTTAAGTAATTCTCATCTTCCCAGATTGGATATGATGAGTGTGATGTGCAGATCTTCTACTCCACTCCCTGTAGCCCCCACCTCCTATCAGTCTACCTCTCAGGTTTGACCTCCTCTCGCAGTCAGAAGGGAGGGTCCTGCAACCCAACCTCTAGAGCCTCCACCGTTCTGCCGATAGATTCAGCTAGGGTGAGGTTTTAGGAGACAAGGGTACCCCGATATGTGAACCTGGGGTGATAATGAATAGTTAAGAACAATGGTTCAAGTATGACCCAAAAGCGTCCAATAGAAAAGGTGACCCAAGCAGGGTCACTTGTTTTTAAGAGAAGTGAAATCAATTACGTAGGGAGAAGGAGACAAAGTACGTAAAGGGTCATGTAGGTCAAAAGATGACAGGTATTTATTTAAACAAAGTCAATTTTAGAGTGTTCACATAATAAGAAAGCGTGGTGTGAAATAGTGATAGTAGTTTTAAAAAGACATCGCATTGACAACAATATAGTAGTTGAATTCCATAATTGATCTGTACAAGTTATAAGGAATTCATGTTGTGGGGTGGTCGACGGCGTTTCGAACCCACTTATTGGGGTTCATCTTCAGGACAGTGGTGAGCATGTAATTTGAAGTTAAAATGCCCGTAAAGTTACGGTGTAGTTCCTAGAGGCTCCAAAGTGGGAGGCAGGGGCTTCAAATGTTAATCATTTGAAAACAAGCAGTTGTAGGGTAGAGCATCTTGGCAGTACATAGATCCGCCTGGAGAATATAATTTTCTTTAGAGGGGCGACAGGGCAGTGAATGGGAGCCTGAGGCCGAGCAGTCAGAGACGTCCTGCAGATGCTGGGGCTGGCTGATTAATGCCTAAAGAAAATTATATTCTCCAGGCGGATCTATGTACTGCCAAGCTGCTCTACCCTACAATTGCTTGTTTTCAAATCTTTCTTATTATGTGAGCACTCTAAAATTGACTTTGTTTAAATAAATACCTGTCATCTTTTGACCTACATGACCCTATATGTACTTTGTCTCCTGCTCCCTACGGAATAGATTTCACTTCTCTTAAAAAACAAGTGACCCTGCTTGGGTCACCTTTTCTATTGGACCCTTTTGGGCCATACTTGAACCATTGTTCTTAACTATTCATTATTTATAGATTCAGCTAGGGCACTTGAACTCCTTTCAACTGTCCCGAGAGGTGTTGGATGTCATTCTGTATACATGCTTCCCAGCCATGTAAACGGTCTCCTCTCAAAGGTGGAGCAGGTTTAACACCTGGTGTGCAGGGAAAGTCAATCGCTTTCCTGCTTGGCTGTCAGAGGTCCCAATTTTCATACACTTCGAAGCTCAGCAGGGTTGTATGATGAGGTTTGTTAAGAGTTTGCTTCTCTTTCCACACAACTTTATTTCTAGCTGTTTCTATATTCATGCGGGTCCTTTCTCATGTGGGTGAAGATATTACAGTATTTGGGAAATTTGAACAAGATATCCAAAATTGCTAACTGGCATACTGCTTAGGAATTTTTCTGTGGCATCAGCTAATTGCCAGCATATAAAGGTTTAGCTCACAAAACTCAACATATCTGTATTGGGAAATTTAAGATTATTATTGAGGGACCTGCTTGGTTCCTTTTATTATTCCAAAATGACCTGCTGAGTAATTTAATATTTACACCAGATCATCCTCTGGTTAATATGTGTTTTCAAAAAACATATACCTGCATCATTTCAACAGTCTTTGATTATTTTCTATCTCTTATTTCAATACCTAGCAGACCTCGTGAAATCTACTCGCCCAAGTGCTATGGTGAGTCAGATTTCATCAGGACGAACTTTTTTTGGAGCCTACTCGCCCATTCTGGCAAGCTGACAAAATAACAGGTGTTCTTTTAACTCACAAAGTGATGGAGCAATACAAATTTCTTTAAATCTTGTTTTTATCTGGTCACACTTGCTCTGCATTCACAGACGGAGGTCAAAAGTGAGATTGTCTTCTTTCATTTCCTTTTCTTTTTCTGACCATGAAGTTAGAAGATTTTGTAAAGTGAACTGTGTGACAATCGTGCTCTGCAAAGCATGTGAAGAAAGGCTGTAAGATGTCATGCTTTTTTCTTAATGCAACAATGAAATAGCTAATAAGTGAACGGTACAAACTTTTCTAAATATATTTCAGGAGCATTGAAGGCACATTTTTTGTAATTCTGTGTGGTGAACAGAATTTTTTTATGATAAAAACAAATCCGAACACTTTACTTGGTAATGTGCAACTGATAAATATTTTTGCTGAAACCCAATTTCCAAACATTGTTGATGCGCTATATAGTTTTATCAGTAAAACTACATGCTAGTGGGAACGTTTCAATGGAAAATGTGCTGTCTGTAAGTGACAGAGTACTACCACACATGCTTTAGTAATATATTTAAAGTGAGTTTTTAAACATGAGCTGAGAAACATTCCTGCTCCTGCCCTGATGACAATGTTGGTGAACGAGGCAAGTCAGGGGTCATGTGTACCATGTATGTGGGCTTGATTCATATATTATTATATACATGGAGCAAACGTTTATTCTATTAAATAAATGAATTTTTTGTACAGCAGATATGCTAAGTTCGCACATTTGAAGGTGCTCTCATATGTGTAATGAAGAAAAAGGTGGCTCCATAAAATAAAAAAATTGCCTAGGAGACTAACAGTTTTGACAGAATTCCGGTGTGCTGCCCATCTGTACCTTTAGTTATTCGACTTCTTCCAGAGGTTCAAGAAAATAATCACTGGCTATCTTAGTCTACAGTTAAAACTTTCAGAGATGACTATACATAATTCCCTAGATATACACACTTCTGAATAGTTTATTAATCAGACTGACACACATTCTACAGCAAGAAAATGTGATGTGAGGAATGGGCCAAAATTATGTTCACTGTTTAAACCATGTGTTTTTTCTTTTCTTTTTCAGATCCCAACGATTACAGTAGAAAATACAACATTTTATATGTTTGACAAGGTTAAAGTGAGAATTACCTTAGATGCTTCTAATATTCAACATCAGAAGATTCGCATGGCATTGGTAGAGCCAGAGGTAAGCTTTTGAGTTTATAAGTGTTTATCTTAAGTAGTTGCAAACTGTTTTAAAATGGAAAATTATACATCAACTATACATTTCCCTAAAAAATAGTCAGACAAGTTGACTGATTGTAAGATACTGGTGGTACTATGTGACAAACAGGGTCGTGCTAGTTGATAATGACATGAAGGCGCATATTTAACCCTACCAGATTGTAAAGTAAACACTTAAAAATATTATGTTCGAGGCATATGAGCTGCAGATTACACACTGTGCATAGATCGCCATCTGGTTTTGGGCCCGGATGTTTGCAGTTGTTTTTCCTCTTGGAAAGTCTTTGGAAGTCACGAGGTATGTGACTCCTCCTTTGGATCGTATTGCGCATGGGCTTAGGCTCCATCCTCAGATTGTTTTTTTCCGCCATCGGGCTCAGATGTGATCTTCGTGCTCCGGTTCCGAACCGTTTTCAGTTCTTCTGATCGGCGCGCAATCCTTCCTTTTCCGCGGTATTGTTTCGATTGCGATCTCCACACTCGACGCGACTCATCATTCAAAGTCTTAGATTCCGGTCGTCGACGAAGGCCTTCGTGCCTACCTGAGCTCCAGTCCTGGCTGATGGAAAGGACTCCATTTAAGAAGTGTCCTCGATGTGGGTCAAAATTTCCACACACCGATATCCATGAGGTGTGCAACCTCTGCCTCCCCCCAGAGCACGAGGCATGAGACTGTCCGGCTAGCAAATCCTTCCGGTCGAAAAAGACCATTCGGGACCGAAGGGCGAGGAGAACCATGGCACACTCGTCGACTGCAATTCCCGATGACCTCTTCGGAGAAGGCGTCGATGTTCCCGAAGACCAGCACACCGAAGAGGGCCTCATCAGCGCCTCCGAAGCCGACCACTCAGATGTCGAGGACATCACTCCAGCACAGAGGGGCGTGAGTACTAACATCGATCCCCACCCCCCAACCTAGACGGCTTCAAAAAAGGCTTCGGTCATGCCTTCGCCCTTGGGCCTAGGCACGACCAAAGACACTGCTTCACATACCTCGCTTTCGGGCCCAGTAAAGAAGCCCATCAAGCCTTCTGGCAGCTCGGGCCAGCCTGCCGTCTGTGCCGAGAAACACTCCTCCGCACCGGCACCGAAAAAGAAAACGACCTCCTCCGCGCCGAGCTCCACATTGAAGCACTCGGCGTCGAAGACCATCACTAGCTCCTCGGTACCGACACCATCCCCAGAACCAAGCAAAAAATCAAAAGCCCTCGACACCCACACCTCGAAGCCGAAAGTCATCTTGGAACCGAGGAAACAACCGGACATTTCTAAGCCACACAGTTCAAAACAACGAACAGATGCCGACTCCAAGACTAAAAAACCTACGGCTCCGACACCTTCGGCGCCGATGGATCGGCCCCTCACAGACAAACCATTTCGGCCCGATCCACTACAAAAAACACTTGTCAAAGACCCTAAAACTGGACATTTGATGCTCAGCATCAAAAAGAGACCACTGGACAAGCCTGCCCCAGCTCCACCTCCAAAGAGAAGAGACTTTGCTACCTCCCCTTTGAGACTACCTTCACCCCCTCCTCCACTACCTCCTCCCCTACCTCCTCCCTCTCCTCCGTCTCCCCCACCTCATCATTCCCCCACACCCTCTCCAGATGAGGATGATGACGATGTCTATGACGACACAGGGGTCGGACCCCATGAACAACCCACAGGGGACCCCACTCCTACAGGCTCCCCAGACCCATGGGACGACTACAACATCCCAGACGTCCCAAACGTCCCGCAGGACGACCTTTACCCTTCAAGACCGTCCCCCCCACCGAAGACACTATGGAGTTTAACCAACTGCTCCATAAGGCTGCACACTACCACGAAGTTGATCTCCATACAGACCCCGTGGAGGAGGACTTCCTCCTAGATACCTTTAACACTACACACAGGGCCACTTCCATTCTGCCCATGCTTAAAGGGGTTATCAAGCACGCGCCAGAGGTCTTTAAAGACCCGGTCAGGGCCAGGGTCAGCAACGCTCGCATCGAGAAGAAGTATAAGGCTGCCCCTACAGATCCCACCTACATCAGAGGGCCCGCACCACTAGACTCTCTAGTAGTCTCTACCGCAAGGAAGCGTGCAAACTCCCAGGCATCAGATGAGGCACCAACACCTGATAAGGAGTCCAAACTCCTAGACGCCTCTGGCAAGCGAACTGCATCCCAGGCTGCCAACATATGGCGCATTGCAAACACCCAAGCGCTTTTGGCAAGATATGACAGGGCACATTATGACGAACTAGAAGCCATAATGCAACACCTCCCTGACAAATACAAGAATAGAGCCAACAAACTAATCCAGGAGGGTAAATCCATCACCAACACCTCCATTCGCTGCGCCCTCGATGTAGCTGACACCACCTCTAGGGCAATTAACACCAGTGTCCTCCTCCGTAGGCATGCCTGGCTACGAATTTGAGGTTTCAAACCCGAGGTGCAGGCTTCCATCCTCAACCACCCCTTTGACCAGGAACATCTGTTTGGCCCAAACGTTGACGTTGCCCTGGAAAAAATGAAAAAGGACACCGATACGTCAAAGTCTATGGGAGCCCTACAGTCGCACCCTCCCAGGCGATCCTTTCGCCGCTCTTCCTTTCGAAGCACATCCAGAGGCTACTCCTCGGACAGTGCCTCCACTTCCTATAAAGCCCCTACCCAATCCACCTTCCCTAGGGGTTACCATAGAGGCGGCTACAGGGGTAACAAAAATAAAGGCAGAGGCAAAACGAACACCTCCCGCTCTACCTCCACCCCTGCCCAATGACTTCTCTCCACTCCCCCCAGACCATCCCACTCCAGTCGGGGGCAGACTCCACAATTTCCTTCCTGTCTGGACTACTATCACCTCAGACAAATGGGTAACACACATAATTCGGTCAGGCTACTGCCTCGAACTAACATCTACCCCCCAAACATTCCACCCAAACAACGCCCAATGTCACAGGAACATGTGTCACTTCTAAAGCAGGAGGTAATCTCCCTCCTACAAAAGAGTGCGATAGAACTAGTTCCTGCCCACCAACAATATATGGGAGTTTACTCCCTATATTTTCTCATACCAAAAAGGGACGACACTCTAAGGCCCATCCTGGATCTCAGTCCCCTAAATCACTATATACACTCAGACCATTTCTACATGGTCACACTCCAGCAGGTACTTACCCTACTCTCCCAAAACGACTTCCTTGCCACCCTAGACCTCAAGGACGCCTATTTCCACATTCCTGTTCATAAGGCTCACAGGAAATTTCTCATATTTGTAGTGGACGCTCAACACTATCAATTCAAAGTGCTCCCATTCGGAGTCAAAACAGCACCACGGGTGTTTACCAAGTGCCTATCGGTAGTGACAGCACACCTGCGAAGACAACACATCCACGTCTTCCCATACCTAGACGACTGGCTCATAAAAGCCAGCTCATGCAACAAGTGTGTACAACACACTCACGCCACTATCCAACTGCTTCACGAACTGGGCTTCACAGTAAACCATGCAAAGTCCCATCTGCAAACGTCCCACGTAAAACAATACCTCGGTGCCACCATAAACACCTCAAAAGCGCTAGCCTATCCCAGTCCTGCCAGAATAGCAAGCATTCAGGCTCTACGTGCCAAATTTCAACCGGAAGACTCTCTTCCAGCTCGAGTGTTCATGCAACTTATAGGAATGATGGCCTCTTGCATACTCGTAGTACCTCACGCAAAACTCCAGATGCGTCCTCTCCAAGAGTGCTTAGCATGCCAATGGAACCAGGCCCAGGGTCAATTGACAGATCTGGTGTTGGTAGACGGTCGTGCCCATCGCTCTCTGCAGTGGTGAACCACCAAAAACCTTTCCAAAGGGCGACCGTTCCTGGACCCGATTCCTCAGATAGTACTGACAGCGGACGCATCGCTCTCCGGCTGGGGAGCTCACCTACTACATCATACCATGCAGGGCAGGTGGACAACTCAACAAAAGTTACTCCACATCAACTATCTGGAGTTACTAGCCATATTCTTAGCCCTAAAGGCTTTTCAAACACATGTCTCAGGCAAGACCGTCCTAGTCCGCACAGACAACATGACAGCCATGTACTATATACAGAAACAAGGCGGCACACACTCTCCGCAGCTCACTCAGCTAGCACAGAGCATATGGAGATGGGCCATACCCCAAAACATCTTTCTCCTAGCCCAACATATCCCAGGAGTCCAAAACACTATGGCCGATCTGCTGAGCATACAAACACAACAGATCCACGAATGGGAACTGCATCCACAAGTTCTTCACCCCTACTTTCAAATGCGTGGGCATCCACAGATAGACCTCTTCGCCACCCACAAAAACGCCAAATGCCCAAACTTCGCCACCAAGTATCCACACCCATTGTCCAAAGGCAATGCGATATGGATGAACTGGTCAGGCAGATTTGCGTACGCCTTTCCGCCTCTCCCACTCATTCCACTAGTGGTGCGCAAACTACAGCTACACTCCCTCACTCTCATCCTAGTAGCTCCAACTTGGGCCAGGCAACCGTGGTACACCACACTGCTGGAACTATCTGTAGTACCACACCAAAAGTTACATCTCTCTCCACGCCTCTTAACCCAGAACCATGGAGAGATCAGGCACCCGGACCCAGCTCAGCTCAACCTTGCGATCTGGCTCCTGAAATCCTAGAATTCGATTATCTTAATCTTCCCCCTGACTGTATGAACGTCATTAGAGAAGCTAGACGACCTACCACTAGAGCTTGCTACGCAGCCAAGTGGAAACGTTTCGTGATCTATTGTCACAACAATAACTTCAATCCCCTAGATGTGTCCATTCAACACATCATAGACTATTTACTACACCTACAAAGATGCAACCTAGCCTACACGTCTATTAGACTGCACCTTGCGGCCATAGCAGCTTATCTACAAAACAGGTAACATCTATCACTCTTTAGAGTACCTGCCATAAAAGCCTTCATGGAAGGCCTCAAAAGAATAATTCCCCCCAGAGTGCCACCCTCACCTTTGTGGAACCTAAACATCGCTGTCACAAGACTAATGGGGCCTCCCTTTGAACCTCTACACAAATGTGAACTTCAATTCCTAACATGGAAAACTGCTTTTCTTTTAGCCATTACTTTCCTCAGAAGGGTCAGTGAGATATAAGTACTCACCATTCAAGAACCCTTTCTGCAAATGCACCATAACAAGGTTGTTCTCCGCACTAATCCAAAATTCCTCCCTATAGTCTTCTCCCTTTCACCTAAACCAATCTGTGGAACTGCCCGTATTCTTCTCACAGCCACAGACCATTGCAGAAAGAGCTCTCCACACACTAGATGTCAAACGAGCCTTACTCTACCACATCGAGAGAACACAACCCTTTCGTAAGACCAAACAGCTGTTTGCGTCTTTCTCACCACCACACAAAGGCAACCCCATCTCCAAATCTGGGATAGCTAGGTGGATTGTTAAATGCATACAGATTTGCTACCACAAAGCAAAATGAACGCTATCTGTTCCCCCGAAAGCCCACTCTACACGTAAGATAGGGGCTTCCATGGCATTTTTAGGCAACATCCCCTTAGATGATATCTGCAAAGCAGCTACATGGTCTACACCGCACACTTTCACTAAACACTATTGTGTAGATGTGCAAACTAAGCAACAAGCTAGTGTGGGCCAGGCTGTACTCAAAACATTGTTTCAAACCACTGCAACAGATACTGGTGGTCGCCGCTAGGAGCGACTGCTATATAATCTATGCACAGTGTGTAATCTGGAGCTCATATGCCTCGAACGGCAAATGCTACTTACCAGTATGCATCTGTTCTTGGCATGTAGAGCTGCAGATCTACACACGCCCACCCGCCTCCCCGGCTACCTTTATCTGTTCCAGTTTATCTTATTTAGATACAGCATACATGGGCATCTTCACTGCTTATTACTACGCTCCATCATTTCCCTGCTGGCAAAAAACAATCTGAGGATGGAGCCCATGCGCAATACGATCCAAAGAAGGAGTCACATACCTGATGACTTCCAAAGACTTTCCAAGAGGAAAAACAACTGCAAACATCCGGGCCCAACACCAGATAGGTGATCTATGCACAGTGTGTAGATCTGCAGCTCTACATGCCAAGAACAGATGCATACTGGTAAGTAGCATTTGCCTTATATTTTCATTACCAGTTTAACTACATCAATAAGCTGGTTAATTAGGTAATAGTAAATCAAGTACCTCACAGAATCATATACTTAGTTCTTTACCTCCAGGATAATGAGCATAATTAAATAGCATCATTTTTGAGAACCTTAACGCCAGTTGATGGGTGTGGCATGGCGTGAAAGGCCATGCCGATCAGGAGCTCCTGCAGCAAATCCACTCTCATTGTCATTGAGAGGCCTAGTGGCCGAAGAGACACCTCTCTTGTTGCAGGGATTCTGCTCATGCACCGAACTATGCACAGGAAACCAGGACCTCAGTGAATTGTGGTGTACCAAAAACTCACTTCAGCACCCCAATCCGACTAGCATGAGTGTCCCATTCGTCCTCCGTATTCTCTCAGATTGCCCAATGTAAAGACAACCCAGAACAAGCGACTTAGAGTACTCTCAGGAATGGTGGGAATCAGAAATACCTGTTTGTTATTATTCTCATATCAGTCCACAACTGTAAAGTTTAAAATGTTTATTTTATAAACTACGTGTCCTAAGATGCAGTACTTTGGCCAACATAAGCAGACAAATGATTATAACTAAAACCATCAGCATTGTTACAATACCATAGAAAATGAAGGGAGAAATAATATTATAAATGACAGTGGAATACAGCCACCTTCCCTTCACTAGTAAGTTGGTATTATTAGACTAATAGAAGGTCTCTAGGTTTGAATGGGGAACCCCATACCGTAAAGATCAGCTTAGGTGAATCACATCACAGGATCAGCTTTGCTCTGCGCCTGGAAAAGTTCTCCTCCAGAATGTGTGTGTAATGCATGCAAACTGCAATATTAAAGGCTCTCGACTTTCAGGTATCTGCAGCTGTGTGCGTGTTATGGCTAGAGAGTGGGCCGATCAAACTGAACTCAAAAACATACATTGTTTGGCGGCTCAGACTGTTTCTGCACACAATGTTCAGACCAAGGTTGCAGTGCACGTCTAGGGATGTGAACAACAGACAGTTTCCATGTGAAGAAAAGGCAAGCAAGCAGTTTTCAAATAATAACATGTATCTGCAGTGTCGTGTGCAAAAGCAGCTAAAGTGGCAAGATGGCGTTTCTAACATCTAACGCGTTTATGCTAACATAGCAATGTATGTATCTAAATCGCTGCCTTCACTACACTCTGTCTTTCCTTGGAGCGCAGCAATGATTGAATCAGCCTGTCCGCAATGTTTTAAGGTGGCACCAGGGTCTCTTGTGGCCCGCTTGACACTTACTCTTAAAAACGTGATGTTATCCCTTAAGGTGTGAGGGTATAACCCAGCCAGTTTGCATCTGTTTTGAGAGGTGCTGTCCTCTTGTAGGGAAGGTGGCAAACCTGGTTGCTGGGCCCTAAGGAACGTCCAGAGACTGGGAAGAGCCTCTTTCTTAGAAGATGATATGAGGGGGGGAAGGGAATCCAGATAGCAAGAGAGGGCATCATGGGGAGTGGGTGAGGACTGTCCTGACAAAAACAGTACGTAGGTAAAGGTGCCCCACCCCGCCTTCCCACCAGTAAACCTTTTATATGATCAAGATAGCATAACCCCTGAATTAGAATGACTTGATAGTTGGGTGCTTCTCCCTCCTATTCTGACTGTCCCCGGAGTCTTGATCCTGGAAATGGTCCTGTGTGACTTAGACAAGGAAGACCGAAATCACAAACCTCATGACACTTGTGCTCACACATTCTGCCTGGAGACGAGTAGCAAATTGGCAGCACAAAAGTGTTAGCTCTTGTGTTTCTCCTTTTTGAACACCTGACAGATTGTAGATATTCGTTGAGCCCATTTTTCATTCAGAAATGGAACCCGTAAAATCCCGAAATATATTCAAGTTCTATAATTTTAGCATTTCTGACCCCTCGTTAAGTGAACTGTGCTTTGGTCAATCCATGGTCTCATTCCACACATATGCTCCTAGGCACTCGATCAAGGCTCCCTGGGAGGGCATTAGCTTGATGATATTGGCTCCATACATTCAAGCTTCAGTGCTCTGTACTTGGTATTGGACCTGCAGGAATCCCATGCTTCTAAAGAATCAGACTCAAATGAGTGTATCTAGCTACTTTGCCACCCATGCCCTGCCTGATCTACATACAGTTCTGTCAAAAATTCAGATGAGAGAGGGAGCCCAGTCGACTCACCCATAATTATCTTAAGCGTGGACGACCTCCTAGCCGGCCTTTTTAAAATTCTACTTGCCAAACGGCATGTAGGACCTGCCCTCTGATTTGGGCACAAGGATTGAAATCTCCTGATGGAACAATGATTTAGTAGGGTCAAGAATGCTAGAGATAACATACCATAACATGGCAGGCAGACTATATGAAGTGACCAGGACATGTGTGAAAGCAAAACTGCATATAGTTAGTGCCCAGAAGCTGCAGTACTACACTGTGAAAGCACGGTAAACCGCTCGATGAGGTAGAATGTTGGCGGCATGGAGGAAGGAACAGATTGAACAGACTTGAAAACCTTCCAGGTGGGTCTGTTATCCATTCTGAGGGACAGGCATCCGGGGGTCCAACCGGATATGGTTCACCCTAAGGACTGGCTTTGGTTGATAGATTCCCTGGGTACATTTAATTTTTTGGGTAAAAGACGAGTTGCTACATCAAGCAAAGAGAGCAAGAACTTGATAACCTTCCAAAACTTTGAATGTCCTCTTTGACAAGACATTATGTCCACCATCCTACAGCATCAAAAGCTCTTTCAATTGATCACTAAGAAATTGATAAGGGGGGGGGGCTAGCAGCCGTCAAGAATTGCCACTGCCTAAGTGAGCTCCCAACGCCCTGACGTCTCTCCTGCCCTATCCTGTGCCATCCACGAAGGGAAATTGCACTGTAACGGCCGTGTTTCATTCCCGGCCCCCCTGGAGAACTTTGGAGTAATTAGCGAAGGCGGAGGTGCCTTCAATCGTCCTTCTGACGCTTCGTACTGAGTAGTAATGGTGGCTCCCGAGCAGGGATCGGAGAGAGGGGTGGCCTCCGAGGCATGAAGAAAATCGGACCCGGTAGGTCCCGGAAGGAGTCGAGGGGTGCCCCTTGCGAAGAGAGTGGATGAGAGCCGCTTGAGGCAGCAAATTGTTATAGCGACGTCCGACATTGCGGCCTGCGGTGGTGAACCCGGTGAGAGCCACAACTAACTGAGGCCCCGGCTTCAAGGCCTGGATTTGGGCCGCGCCGACAATGTCTGCGGCTCGGGGGGTAAAGAAGCGTGGAGGCTCCAAAACGAGGTGCCAGACAAAAGTTGGTGTGCTGTGAGGACCCGGCTGGGCAGCTTGGAGGTTTTTGGCTGCCGCGGCTGGGTCTGGAGGCACACGGGAGTAACGGACTGCAGAGGCTCAACAAGCGCTGCCCTGGCCGTGCAGGGCTAAATTGAGGCCCGGCTTACGGCCTACATGCGTGAGGGACATTGAACGGGCGCCGGAGCGGAGGCGCGGACTGTTGCTGCCTTTGACCTTCAAAATCGGCATGGGGTGCTCAGTGATGCCGGAAGATCGCTAGAGACCCGGGGAGAGATACCGGCTGGCGCCTTTCGGAGAGGGACGCTCGGCAACCTTACCACACTTGGGGCCCAGTGGACCAGGAGGTAGGAGGAGTGGGTGACTGTGGCTGACCATTGAGCCTGATTGCGCAGCTGAGGTCACGGCTGGATGGTCCTCTGACCGACGAGTTTGAATGAAGTGAGCCTTATAGAGGCGACCCGATGCATGGACTGGGCCGACAGTGCTGTGCGGTAGTGACTCTGGGGCATACACCGGGATCAGATACCGTGTAAGCTGTGCCAAATAAAGGTTGTGAGGGACACTTTGGACTAAAGGTGATTTGCCCTGAAGGCTGCCTACATTTTGACTGCGATGGAGCTGTGGGTCACTGCTATTTCCTACGGGGGTCACAGAAGTGGCTATGCGTGTATTGCAGGACTGATCTCGGGGGTGGGGGGTGCCGTGACTCATGAGCCTCCCCCAATTGATCACAGACGGATCGGTGCTACGGGAGCTGCGGCTAGGGCCAAGAGGGTGTTCTGTGCCCGGACAGCACTGATGGGGAAGGGGTGCTGAAAGTTCTTGCCCTTAAGAGACTATTGAGCTCGAGTGACTCGAATAGAGGGCGGGGACGCCCCATGCAGGAAGTTGGTGCAGGACATTACGCCATATCGACGAAAGTCGAAACGAGTGGGAAGGGTCAGCCTGGACAATCTGCGCTTGGGGCAGTGAGAGCGGGGAGGCAGCCCCAGAAGTGATACGCACGAACCTAGTCACTCCCACCAACGATTTGTGGCTACTCTTGCGGGGTTGCCCTGTGTCCTCACCCAGTGAGTCACCTATCAACGCGCAGCCATGGCGACAGGAGGTACGGGTCCCAGGGCCAGTGCCCAGAAGCAGCTTGCTAAATTTGCATGGTCCAAAACAGGTGATTTGCTGCAAGCGGAGAAGGATGGTGGGGCAGCTGCCTCAGAACAAAGACCGGAGCCGACCCTTCATGATGTCGGCTATTAACGGGGTGCGTGCTTCGTTGGTCTGGGTGGAGTTCTCTCTAATCAGAGCAGACTTCCGGAAGATGGATGAGAATGTCAAGGAGCTTAAGATAGTCACGAGCGCCCTACAGACGGATACGTCGGAACTTCAAGCGCAAATGCTTGAAATGCAGAAGAAGCAGGAGAGGATGTCACAACAACTTGATGATTACGAAGGCCGGGCCCGCCATAATAACATCGGTATTTTAGGGGTTCCGGAGAGAACGGAGGGGCCGGCAGCAGACTTCTATGTGGAAGATCTCATCACGAAGCACCTAAAGCCTAAAACTTTGTCAAGCTACTTTTCTATTGAGAGAGCCCACAGAGTACCAGGAGGTAGACCGAAACCAGGAGCACCCCCGAGGCCCCTTATTGCTCGAGGCGTTTAATTATTGAGATAGGGATATTATTTTGCAGACTGCAAGATCCAATCCCCCCCGAAGATGGATAACTATGAGGTGGCCTTTTTTCCTGATTTCACGGCCAAAGTTCAGGCCCAACATCGCAGTTTTCAGGCGATGAAAAGGGAACTGCGAGATCGAGAGGTGAAGTACGCGATGCTCTTTCCTGCACGGTTGAGGGTGGAGTCGGATGGCAAATCGTGGTTTTTTTGACTCGCCAGAGGCAGTCTGGGACTGGATGGAAGGCTGGAGCACGGTGGGAAGCCAAAGAAGAGACCGCTTAGGCAGCCCTAACCAGCACAGAAGTATCCATGTGGAAGCGGCGAACAATGGTTTGGTGGAGGAAGAAAGTCATTTGAAGGAGCAGGACTGACAACCCTGGGCTTCAAGGACGGAGAGCTGATGCCCAACTGAAAGCGCAGGTAGGGGAATGTGGGGGAGGGGTGGATGTACCCATCATTGCGAGACTTTAAAAAAGGGGATTCTGTGCAATGCTGCAGACTGATGGCTTTTCACTGATGTGATCTGAGCGGGATCAGACACTATTAATCGTGGATGGCTAAAATACAAGTAAATTGTGATGTGTACATACGGGCAGGGGGGTTACACACCCCGTGCATTTTCAGCATTTCAGTGGGGAGAGAGGCACTCTGCCATGTTTGGGAGTGAGTAGTTCTAAATCCACGGGCAGGGAGGCAGGAAGGGGGATGGGAGTTGTGGGGTGGGGGGGATGGAGGGTGTTTGACGGTTCATTGTTTTATTGGTGTGTTGGGTGGGTCGAATATCCTTGCACGTGAAGTGACCATGATACAGTTTGGACGATCAATGCTGGACAGGATGTTACATTTTTTTCTCTCCGACCGTTCTGATCCGTTTATTTGCTGCCCATATCGTGATTGGTGATGGGGGGGGGATAAAGATCGGATACTCTCTGTACTAACTTGGAATGTTAACGGGATGGGGGACAAGATCAAGAGAGGGATAGTGCAACAGTATTTGAAGAGGCAATCTCCTGACGTGGTTTTGCTGCAAGAGACCCACCTGGTGGGGTAGAAGACTAAGGCCCTCTCTAGATGGGGGTATAAACTCCTGGTCCATGCAGATTACACCACGGGATCAAGGGGGACGGCAAACCTGGTAAAGAAGACCTCTCATAGTTCATAAGACATGAGAGGTGAAGGCAGATTAATTATGGGAGGTGATTACAATATGACACTAGATGACACAGTCGATCGCCATCCACCGAGGTACCAATGTATTAATGGCTGACTTTATGAAGGCACTGGGTTTGTTGGATGTGGGTCGAGCGCTCCAGCCCACGGACAAGCTGTTCACCTTTTTCTCTACTATGCACCACAGCCTATCGCGTATTGATTATTTCCTTACACACCTGTCCTCGGTGGGAAATTTTGTCAAGTCTCAAGTTCTACCGAGGGGGTATATCTGACCACTCTCCGGTCTGGGTGGAATACACACACTGGGAAAGGCAGGCACGCTCCACTATCGTTCTTAATCCATGGCTTTTACACATACCTGACATTAGGGAGGAACTCTGCACACAAACAGAGAATTACTTCACCGAAAATGTGGGCTCGGTTGACTTCGCTCGGAGAATTTGGGAGGCATACAAGGTAGTTCTGAAAGGGCAGGCTATATCTTTGAAGGTGGGATACATCGCTAAGAAACGCAAGCTTTTGGTACAGGTAGAAACCAAACTTCTTGACCTAGAGCGGGAACATGCACAGAATCCTTCGCCTGACACCGCCCATATGCTTCTACTGAAGCAAGATGAATATCGGATCAAAACCAGGGAACACATGATGGCTAAACATCGCCACACCCAGCATAGAATATATGAAATGAGAGATAGGGCGGGCAGGACACTGGCTTGGTTAGAGAGGCAGGAACAGGGTTTGAGATGGGTGCATAGGTTGACAACATCAGTAGGTGATACTGTGACACACCCACGGGAAATTGCGGAGGAATTCGCTGCTCACCTGAAAAAGATATATTCCCCTTCTACTCATTACACAACTGAGGACTCACGCCAGCTCCTCCGAGACAGTGACATACCGGCCCTCTCAGAGGCGGAGAGAGGAGAACCTAGATGAGGATCTCTCAGATGAGGAAATTGGCAAAGCTATAGGACAGATTAAATCGGGGAAGGTGATGGGGCCGAATAGCATTCCGGTTGAATTTCTAAAAGCCACTGCCTCTAGCACAATATCGCATTAAAAGGCCATGTATGAGGAGAGCCTGGAGGGAGGCCGGCTGCCAGAGGATCAAAGATTGGCCACCATTGCAGTGATTCACAAGCCGGGCAAACCGGCGGACGTTTGTGGCTCCTATAGGCCAATCTCGCTAATCAATGTTGAGGCAAAGGTATTAGCGAAAGTTCTGGCCAATAGGCTGGTGACGGTGATCACAACATTAATTCACCCAGATCAGTCTGGGTTTATGCCTTGAAGAAATACGGCTCTTAATCTAAGGCGCCTACATAACGTGATGGCTCGTAGGAAATACATTGAGGAGGATGACGCGTTGCTGTCTCAACGCATCAATGGCCTTTGATTCCATAGAACGGCCATACATGTTCGAAGTTTTGGAAAGGGTGGGTCTGGGTCCCAAGTATATTGCCTGGGTTTGGGTGCTATACACGGATGTCTTGGGCCAAGTGAGGGTAAACAGTTATACGTCCCGGACATTTGGGTCAAGAAGGGGCACTAGACAGGGGTGCCCTCTGTCCCCGTTGATATTTTCCATTTTACTGGAGCTCCTTGCAGCTTGGGTACGCTGAGATGTTATGGTCCGAGGGTTGAGGTGGGCGGAAGACTTAGAGGACCGAATATCCCTATATGCGGTTGACATTCTGCTGTATCTGGCTTCCCCATACAAATCTATTACGGTGGTGCTTGACATCGTCACCAATTTTGGCAAGTACTCCGGATATGCGATCAATTGGCATAAGTCTGTATTGTTTATGTAGCGGGGTCAGGTCCCCAGGCTTCCGGCAGGCTGTGCCATAGTGGTGGCGGACAGTGGGTTTTGGTACTTGGGGGTTTTCGTCACGTCCGATCCAGCTCTCTTTTACAGCTCCAACTTAGCCCCCCCGTTGGCTAGACTGAGAGAGGACGTGAAACACTGGAGGTCCCTTCCACTTTCACTACTGCAACGGGCTGCACTCTTTAAGATGTTGGCCCTCCCTCGCTTCCTGTATATCCTTCACAACTGCGCACACAGAGTTCCGGACTCCTATTTTAAAGCGGTGGAGGGTGAGGTCCACACATTGTTGTGGGATGGGAGGGCCCCAAGGGTGTGGCTGAAGAAGCTGACTAAAAGTTGGTATGATGGAGGCATTGCACTTCCCGACCTGCACCTTTACTACTGGGCGGCACAGTTAGTAACTGTCAATCATTGGATATACCATCCTCCGGATGACCCTGCATACGCTATTGACCGATACCAAACTGACCGATCCGGTTACTTGGGGGCCCTGTATACTAGCAATAGGAAAAATAAGGGGAGATTCTTTGGGTCCACCCTACAAACGTTAGAGATCTGGTGTACAGTACTTTGTCGTCTGGGATGGGCTGGCATCCTCACAAAGGTAGCGCACTATGGTATACACAAAAACTGGGCAAGCTGTGCTATCAGCCCCGATTTGCAAGTGGGACCTCTTAGGTATCTCTGCAGTAAAAGATCTGGTCAGAAAGGGGGCTATACTTACATTTGAGGACTTCCAGAAACGGTACCACCTGGCTCAGGGAGAAACATATAGATATCTGCACATTTGTCACGCACTTATGGCGGCCTTTCCATCCCTCACAGACATATTGGAATCTTCACCACTTGAGGATAGCCTGTTAGACGGGCCCTTAAGTTAGAAAGCAATATCTCTCACATAAAAGAAATTATGCAATAACCTCCCGGATAATTTTCCGAGACTCAGGGAGCGGTGATTTGGGATTGATGAGCGACTAGGACTGGCAGGAGGCCCTCATGTCTCCTTGAGAGGCAGCCATCACACTTAAATCCAGGTTGATCCAGCTCAGGATACTGCACCGCTCTTATATGACAGGACAGACCCTAGCGAAAATAGGTTCCAGACCGGGCGACCTCTGCCTGCGGGGATGTGGTCAACAGGCTACATTTTACCACACTTTGTGGAGCTGCCCAAAAATACATATCCTCTGGGAGGGGTCCTCGGAGCATATGCAGACAGCCATACGAAAGGAGATTGTGTTAACGCCACAACTGGGATTGTTGAATATTTGGGAGGCAACCGACCTCACGGAAGTAGAAAAGCAATTCACAACGCTAGGATACACGTTAGTTAAGAGGGAGATAGCGAGAGGGTGGGGGGGAGGGGGGGGGGGGGAGTACACACACACACACACCACGCGTCACCATGTGGGCGAAAGAACTTGACAGATGCATGCTGGCGGAAACGGAAGTCTTCCTAGCTAGGGGGTGCCCCAAAAAATGGGACTGGAAATGGTCATACTGGAATAAGTATCGGGGTGATCCTGTTGTGTCTCCAATGGTAGAATTGGAAATGCATAGACATACAGAGAGTGCAGATTTTGGGTAATGTGTAATTCTGTCTATTGATTGTCCAGGTACTGTATTTGTATAAGTCGGAAAAATGTATATGGCTGCGTTGTTGACCAATAAACATATTTAAAAAAAAGAAATTGAGAAATGAAAAAAAAAAAGTATCACTATACTTTGCATTTAAACTCCTAGATAAGCCTCTCTACAAACGGTAAAGAGGCAGTTCGGCTTAGGAGATCCCATTGGGTGAAGAAAGACTGCCCACAATAGATGTCTCTGTCAGAGGACTGGAATGTATAAAATT
The DNA here is from genome assembly GCF_964204655.1 of Triturus cristatus. Taxonomy (NCBI): domain Eukaryota; kingdom Metazoa; phylum Chordata; class Amphibia; order Caudata; family Salamandridae; genus Triturus; species Triturus cristatus. The sequence continues at coordinate 583,708,762 of NC_140591.1, read as the reverse complement.
TGATCTCAGAGGGGACTAGGCACACCGTGAGCAAACACCCTCGTACAACATAGGCAAGAGGTCAGGCTGATGTCTCTATCTGCATTTTCTGTGTCAGTGTCATGTGACACTCGTGTCTCCTTGAGGGAATGTGAAAGGGTGGAAGAGAACAGTCGAAACCAAGAAGTGTTCTTAGCACAGTAACACAGACCGATAATATTAGGCACTTACGAAGTAGATCAAAACACTGTTTTATTATTTCTTTTCTCATATCCCCTCAGTATCTTGGCTCACTCAGCTCCATCCACTCTGTAACCTACCCTTTTACCACTTTTCTTTTTAATGTTGAGCTCAGATCTTAAATATATATTTTAAACCAATAGCTTGCTTTACCAAATGACACCACTGGAACATTAAGTAACTCTCCAAATGACCGCTAAACAAAACATAAAAAACGAAACTTCAAAAAATGGTTAAGGGAACTAAGTCAATGACAACTCAAGTGTCTTTTTCTTTGTTTTATATTGTGAGAGTGATCTGATTTGACGCAAATTATATTAGTTCATTTATTTGTATCACTTCATTGGATTTTACACAAGTTTGAAACAAGGGAGCAGTACATGCCACATGAGCAGGTACATACATCTATGTAGTCCTGTGAGATCTCTACATTGCTTAAAAATAGAATATGAACAATATGTGCATGCTCAGCATTATATTAAAGTTTGATTTCCAAAGTATTCTCTATCATTGTTATACAACAAAGTTTGCCAAATACATTTAACAATTATTTCTGAACTATGTGTATGGGAAGAATGTATTTGCAAAGATAGACTACATTATCAAACTGTTTCTTACAAATGCTAATGATTTTAAAAATGTTTTCAAGCATTTATATAAACAATGTTCATGTGTTCCCTTTTGTAACAGATCCCGGGTATCAGTATTCCAAAACAGTCTCCACAGAAAAGTATAAATGGTGAACCTGTGATTAAGAAAAGCAAGATGGAACCATAGCTGTGTTCTAACAGCTAATCCATTGCAGACTCATTGGACTGAGTGTTTTTTACTGAGATGGAATTTGTGAGCTCATTTGATAACTTCTGGTTGCAATTTTAACATTGTACTCTATCAGACACATTTTAAACAATTTCTTTTACAGTTGTATTAAACAGTGATGGTTATAATTTTGCAGCTGGAAAATCTGTGCTTTCCTTTTGGAGCTGTTAAGTTGATGGATGGATAAACAGGGCAATACTAGACTTATCCTTTGATTTCTGGATTTAGGTGCCTCCATGGGAGGTTAAGTTTACTTTTTTGCCATGTAATTTGTCGTGTTTTACTGGAAATAATCACTTTTATATACCTGTATCAAGGTCAAGGTGCTTGCTGTCAGATCTATAAAGGATACACAAGTGGGCTAGAAAGGTATACTCAGGAAGATTCCATCTGAAAATGTCAGAAGAAGGGAGGGGGGGGTCAATAGTGGCTGGTTGCACCTATTATCTTGTGGACTATTCTAACACTCCAGTGGTTGCTGTTCAGCTTTTTTACACTGTTCTGGAGAGTACTAGGCATTTGGCTTATTTCACCTTTGAAGCTGCACATAAACCTTCAGCCCTCTTTACCCCACCCATGTGCCATAAGTCCTAGTTCATGCTACCCAGCTCAGCACCCAAGGTCAAACAAGGCAGAACATCAGGATTATTGATCCAGATTGTAATTGGTTTTGTGAATGATGGTTGGCATGTCAAAAGGAGTACAAGGAGGATTTGAAATGCTTCTTCAAGGTTCAAGTGAAATTACCAATTGTATGGAGCAATCTTAGTCAGAAGGACACGCGAGTGCTATTGGCTGTCAGGAATTTAGGCAATTGTGGGTAGATATGAAAGGGCAGGTCAGCTGTGTAGGTGTAGTGACAAGTTAGTTAAGTCATGTGTGATTGGAACTCAATCTATGATGTTTCCTGTTGTTTTATGACAGAATATTGCAATAAACACAATGGATTTGGAAGGAAGCATTTACAGTAGTTCTGGTTGATTACAGCTCCATTGTCTGAGGTGTGAATGGTATATAAGGTGACTTCTTATAATGTATTGACTTCTTAGAGGTCCTATTTTGTAGGCTACCAGAAATTCTAGTTTCAGGTAAAAGACCACAATTTGAGAGTTTGTGAGGATTCATTATTAAAGGAATACATTATGACGTCCAGAATGGTTTATCTTGCACATGAAAGGGTATTTTCATGTGGCATTTGAATATTGTTTTGTTGGAGGAGAACTGTACAGGCAACTTTACTTACGTGCAGGGCAGTACCAAATTCCGCCACAGTGTTATCAGAATGGAGGTTATTAATTTGGTTGGAAGCTTCAGCTTTGTAGGGCTTCACAAGGTCAAATACCTTGAGCTAAATTTCAGAATGTCAGACAGTTCTGTGCAGGATGAAACTGGTTTTCTTTCCCACCAAGGAAGCCTCAGTGCCACGTCCCAGTCCTCCAGAGGAGCAAAAATGTTACTAAGTCCTACTGTTGTCCAACCTCTGGGAGAATTCCTCCTGGTTACTTGTACAGGTCTTGCCTCTAGTACCAGGCCTCTCTCTAGTCCGGGCTACTTCAGGGTCCAGTCACAGTGGTCAAATAGGGCTTGTTGGAGTCAGGAGGAGTCCTGCTATTTATTTTCTTGGCTGAGAACAAAAACTAAGGGAACCCTACTCACTGAGGAACCAGGGTATTTATGTTATTACCAGAAACGGTGGTTCCTGTGGAATAATATCCTCTTTCTTGATATTGGATTGCGTAACAGCAATGTGGGTTAAGGTGATGTCAGAGGGCAAGGAAACCAATTATACCAATGGAAGAGTATATCACAATTAATGTAAGGATACAATAAAGAAAGGACAGAGTATATACAATGTCAAGAAAAATGCAAAACAATAATTGTGCGTGGTGTCCCCAGTGAAAACAGGAACCTCCATTATTGGTGCTAAATTTGTGACAGTCTTTCAATAAGGTTTCCACAATTCTTTAAAAGTCGACCATTGAATGTATGCAAGATAAACAGCAGCTATATATAGTGATATGCGCTTGCCAATGGTTCGCTTTTGCTTTACGTCGATGACGGTTCGACCCTCTGTGCAGTGTGGGGTCTCATCAGGGCCTAGGGATGTAGGGACCTCTATAAAGAAAATTATAATATCAGCATAGTGCCCATTTACCGACACAAATGCGACAAAAAGGAGAATCTTGCAAATGATAAGTACCTGGTGGTTTGGACGCACAGCCACGTGAAGAGTGTTTGCCACACGTGAGTGAAAGAAAAGAAGACAAAAAAGATACTCACAATGGGACCCAGCCGGGTACTGATTGTGGGAGAAGAAAATGAAAGGTATAGATTAGAAATGTTCATGATTGGCCTTCATGGTAACACTGTGATGTGGTGCATTAGGTCAACTCTTGGGAAGGAGGCGCTTACCCCAGTATGTGAGTAAAGAGGAGGGGCTACCAGTCAGGGATAGCACAGCGTTACGATGCAACGATAAAACACTATAGCGTGGGTAGGCTAATAGTGTCACGAGGAACTCTGTGGGGCAAGAAATAACATTAAAAGCAAGTGCAGACTAAGGTGAGTCCTGTAAGATGTCAATCAACTTGTTACTACCTGAATTGTGAGGTAGTCGGGCCTGGAGGTCCCGGTGTCATCAATAATGAAGAATATGAGACTTCTTCAGTTCTGTGCCCTGAGGAAAAAAAGTAATTCTTAATTACTGTCCGCCCTGTGTCATGCCCAATAGTGCACGATGCGCGCCTTAGTGGGGAAACAAACACCATCCTTACCTAATTGTTTCTGTGGCGTAGTCACAGCCATTAACATGGATAAATGATCGTAAAGACCCGAGTCCTGTAATAACCAGGTGACTTGATTAGTTATGAATATGAGCATGGGACCGGTTAGGGGCACTATTCTGTCTAATTCACACCTTTAAAATAGTAGCAGAAGTTCCTCTAGGCGCGTGACGATCCACCGCGCAGACAGCAGAGCAGCTTGAGTCTGCTTTGCCCTAGGATCAAATGACACTGAGCGTTGGTTGGGATCGCTGCTAAATACAGCAATATCCCACCGAAACCGGAATGGACCACAGGCATTACTGTGGATAGACGTGTGGTGGTGCCATCCGGTTTTCAGTAAACAAAAAACACAAGCTGATTTCGTTAATTGGTAATTTCACACTAATCAAGATTAGCTATTTGCTTACAGTGTTGTATATCAGGCAAAACATACCATCTGAAAGAAACACGTTAGTTAGATTCCTTACCTTAGAATATCCCCAGGCGTCAGGCTGGATCCGGAAAGATTTTTGTAGCAATACCCCTTGCGCGTCGCTAGGCGTCGTCTGCGGCTCCGCGTCCGTCGTTGGCGTCGTGCGCCGGAATGACGTCGTCGGAGTACTTAGACGCCGCCCTCGCGCGCTGACGTCAGTTCTTCTTTTTTCCGTGCCAGACAGCGCCGATCCGGGAAGAGCAATTTTTTTTTTTTTAATAAACTTTTTATTAACATTAACTCTGCAGCAGTTACAGCAGTCACGACCCCATCACAGACTGTAAGTATACAAGGTATATGTAAGGGCACCAGACAAAATCAACATGGGAAGAGCAATTTTTGACTAAACTTTTTTGACTCTTTTTGGTCTTCTGTCGACTCAACTCTGGTGCCGGTAGGATGCCTGGGTTTAAAGCCTGTGACTCCTGTCATCGACTGATGTCGGTGACGGACCACCATCGCCGGTGCCTTTACTGCCTGGGGGCCGACCACGATGCGGAGTCGTGCCCCGATTGTCAGGCCTTGACCTCGAAGGCTAGGCGGGGGCGTTCCCGTAAGCTTCTCGAGCTTCGGCACTCGGCTCCGCGCCGCTCACGGTCCCGGTCCAGGAGGAGGTCCAAGGACCGGTCGCGGAGCCGCAGCCACCATCATCGCTCGTCGGGCTTGAAGTCTTCGGGTAAGTGGAAGCGATCAAAGAAGTCCAAGAGGTGACACCGCTCTTCGGACTCCCCTCGCCGGTCGCGTGACTCGGCCGAGGGTCAGGGTGGTCCCACCCCCGCGGCTCCGTCGGAGCCGCAGGAGCCGTGTCCCTCCCCATACCCGCCGGTCCCTGGAACTGACGCGACTCCGGCGGAGGTCAGTGCTTTCCTCTCGGCCACGAGGGACCTGGCTCCGCCATCGACGCCTGCCGGCGCGCCTTCGGGCCCCGCAGGCTCGACTGGGCGACCTCGCATGCCGGTGGCTCCAGCCCCGGCGCCGTCGACGACTTCGGTCCCGACGCCGCAGGTCCCCGAGGGATCCAGGCCTGGATCTCTGCCGGCGCCGGTCGACCTCACGACACCTCCTCCGCCGACACCGGTTCCGCCTCCGGACGCCGCTTCCGACGGCGATGGATGAGCGTTTCATCTACCGCCCGGCTCCGATCATTCCTCCTGTTTATGAGGAATCGGATGACGGGGGCGACTGGGAGGGGTCTGAGGATCCTATGGCCAGACAGGGCCAACTTTCACAGGACTGGGCAGACGAACTGGGGGATGCCAGTGATCTGGACACCTCCCCGGATGCTGGTTTCATCTCTCCTCCGACTGTGGCCTCGGAGGAAGGTGCAGCTTTCTCAGTGGTGCTGCGCAAGGCGGCCGAAGCCCTGGGGCTCGAGTTGCCTGCTGTGGCCGTGAGGACTAACATCCTCACAGAGGTGCTTCAACCGTCAGCGAGCTCCACAGAGCCTCTGCTGCAGTTCAATGAGGCCCTCATAGACGTTCTGCAGGGCACTTGGTCCAAGCCCTCCACAGTTCCTCCTGTGGATCGGAACGTGGCCCGGCGCCACCACCCTGCTCCGGGCGACCCCAGTTTCCTGTCCCAACACCCCACCCCGAGAGTCTGGTTATCCAGGCCTCAACTTCCCAATCCTCCTTCCCGTCCGCTCCTCCGGATCGGGAATCCAAGAGGCTGGAACAGTTCGGAAAGAAGCTGTTCTCTTCCCTGAGTTTGGGCCTGCGGTCTTTGAACACCGCTTGCCTCTTGGACCGTTTCTCCCACTCTCTGTGGGATACGGTGGAGGACGTGCTGCCCCTGTGTCCGGAGGAGGCCCGGACACGTCTCTCCCAGGCGCTTGCTGACGGGCGAGATGCAGCACGACATGCCATACGGTGTGGACTAGACACCACGCTGGGTAGGGCGATTTCCACCACGGTTGCGCTCCGACGCCACGCCTGGCTGCGGTCCACGTCTTTCTCGGGGGAAGTCCAGAGTACCCTCATGGATATGCCCTTTGATGGCACTCGCCTTTTTGGTGAGACGGCGGATAGTGCGCTGGCTCGTTTTAAGGACTCCCGGGCTACGGCCAAGTCCTTGGGTCTCTCGGCCCCACGGCCGCAAACTTCCGCCTTTCGCCCCTTTCATGGCCAAGGAAGGGGCGCCTCCTCACGTCCGCCTAGCCAGCGGCCGCAGAACCAACCTGCACGCGGACGTGGATTCCGCCGTGGCGGTACTGGAGGACAACGTGCCGGTCGGTCCACATTAACCCCGGCAGCATCCGCCTCAAAGCCCTCCTAGTCCGAGCTTTCAGGCCCATTCCACGCCAGTGGACGGCAGAGTTCGCCATCACCTGCTCCACTGGCGATCCATCACATCGGACAGGTGGGTGCTGCAAATGGTCCGAAGGGGCTACTCCCTCCCCTTCGAGACGACCCCTCCAGCAATGCCACCGCAGTGCCACCGTATGTCGGAGGATCACTTGAATCTTCTGCGGGAGGAAGTTGCGGCCCTCTTGGCCAAAGAGGCCGTTGAGCGCGTTCCTGGTCCAGAAGTAGGCCGTGGTTGCTATTCCCACTACTTTCTGGTACCCAAGAAGGGCAAAGGGGGCCTACGCCATATCTTGGACCTCAGGAGCGTCAACGCCTTCCTCAGCAAGGAACGGTTCAAGATGCTCACTTTAGCTCAGGTTCTGGCTGCCCTTGACCCTGGAGACTGGATGGTAGCGTTGGACTTGCAGGACGCCTATGTTCACATCCCCATCCTGCCGGCGTTACCTGCGGTTCACGGTGGGTCAGGAGCACTTTCAGTTCACCGTGCTCCCCTTCGGCCTCACCAGTGCCCCTCGGGTGTTCACGAAAGTGATGGTGGTGGTTGCAGCTCATCTGCGCAGATCGGGGGTTCCAGTCTTCCCCTATCTCGACGACTGGCTGTTGAAGGCGGGCTCGCCCCAGCAAGTCGTCTACCACCTCCAGACTACGGCCGGCCCACTGCATTTGCTGGGGTTCTCCATCAATGTGCCGAAGTCACACCTGAGACCCTCCCAGAAGCTCCTCTTCATCGGAGCGGTTCTCGATACGGCGCAGTTCTGGGCCTATCCTCCGGAACAGCGGGTCCGGGATATTCAGGCTCTGATTCCCAACTTTCGGCCTCTATCCTGGGTTTCGGTCAGGTTGGTGCTGCGGCTTCTGGGGCTGATGGCCTCCTGCATCCTGTTGGTGCATTACGCCAGGTGGCGAATGCGGGCTCTGCAGTGGGACATGAAGTTTCAGTGGGCCCAGCATCGAGGCAACCTGTCCGACCATGTCTTGATCTCGGAGGGCTCTGCGAAACAGTTGCAGTGGTGGCTCACGGACCGCGATTGGGTCAGGGGCAGATGCCTCTCCCTACCCCCAACCGGAGCACGTAGTAGTGACGGACGCGTCCCTCCTGGGATGGGGGGGACATATGGGAGAGGCAGAGATCAGAGGCCTCTGGTCTCCGGCGGAGTCTCAACTCCATATCAACTTGTTGGAGCTGAGAGCGATCTGGCTTGCACTGAAAGCCTTCCTTCCCTCTGTCCGGGGAAGTGTCGTGCAGGTGTTCACGGACAACACTACCGCCATGTGGTATTGCAACAAGCAGGGCGGGGTGGGGTCATGGACCCTTTGTCAGGAGGTTCTGCGCCTCTGGACATGGCTGGAACACCAGGGCATCATCCTGGTGGTTCAACATCTGGCGGGCTCTCTGAACGCCAGAGCAGACGAACTCAGCCGCCGGTGCATGATGGATCACGAATGGCGTCTGAACTCAGACGTGGCGCAAGGTCTCTTTCTGCAGTGGGGAGAGCCTTGGTTAGATCTATTCGCCACCGATGAGAACGCGCAATGTCAGCAGTTCTGCGCGTTGGAATTTCCAAGGCGGCACTCGCTCGGAGACGCTTTTCGTCGCGAGTGGAGTTGCGGTCTGTTGTACGCCTTTCCGCCTATACCACTTCTGCCCAGAGTACTGAAGAAGATCAGGCGAGACCGGGCCTAAGTCATCTTAGTGGCTCTGGATTAGGCACGAAGGTACTGGTATCCCAAGCTACTCAGTATGTCAATCGATCCTCCGGTACGACTGCCTCTTCAGGAGGACCTTCTGTCGCAGCAGCAGGGGACGGTCCTCCACCCGAACCTGTCCAGTCTCCACCTCCATGCGTGGAGATTGAGCTGCGACAGTTGATGCCATTTGACTTGCCTCCTGAAGTCTGTGACGTCATTCTGGCAGCCAGGCGTCCCTCCTCAAAATCGATATACGCCTGCAGGTGGAACAAATTTGTGGCATGGTGCACAGCAAAGGCTGTGGATCCCCTTTCCGCCCCTCTTTCTGAGGTTCTACTTTTTCTTACGGCTTCCTGATCAGCCTTCTCTTTTCAAGTCCCCTATTGTTTCGCGTTTTCTTAAAGGAATTACTCACATGTTTCCTCCTGTCCCCTTCGTAATGCCTCAATGGGATTTTAATCTTGTCTTGACCTTTCTGACGTGCGCTCCCTTTGAGCCTCTTCACAATTCTCCCCTTCGTCTTCTGACTCTTAAGACTGCTTTGCTGGTAGCTATCACCTCAGCTAGATGGGTGAGTGAGCTCCAGGCTCTGTCATCTAAGCCTCCCTTTCTTTCTGTTTATCCGGACAAGGTTGTCCTCCGGACTCGTCCGTCTTTTCTTCCAAAAGTGGTGACCCTCTTTCACATTGGGCAATCTGTCACATTGCCCACCTTCTTTCCGCCTCCGCATCCTTCGAAAGAGGAAGAGAGGCTCCACCGTCTGGACCCCAAACGTGCGCTGTCCTTTTATTTGGATCGCACCAGACAGTTCCGGGTGGACGACCAACTTTTTGTTGGATACGTAGGTGCTAAGAAGGGGAGGGCTGTACACAAGCGGACCATCTCACGGTGGGTCGTATTGTGTATAAAGGTTTGTTACTCCTTGGCGAAAAAGGACCCTCCTGTTGGGCTGAGAGCCCATTCCACCCGGGCCACAGCGGCGACTACTGCCCTGGGACGGGGAGTTCCCATGCAGGACATCTGTCAGACGGCGACGTGGGCCTCACTGCACACGTTCGCCAAGCACTATTGCCTGGACAGCCAAGTCCGGAGAGATGGCTTCTTTGGCCGTTCTGTTCTCCAGGACTTTCTGGTTTGATCTTGGTTCGCAGACCCTCCACCGGGGTTGGTATTGCTGGGGTATCTATTCTAAGGTGAGGAATCTAACTAACGTGTTTCTTTCAGATGAACAAGTTACTTACCTTTGGTAACGATGTATCTGTAAGAAACATTAGTTAGTTAGATTCCTCACCGACCCACCCATCCTCCCCGCTCTGCGAACCGACATCTAGGGTTAAGGTCATCCTGTTCAGGGCCCTAGACTTTTTGGCACCAGTGTCGGTCTCTTGCATGGCTCTGCGTTCCTGGTGCGGAAAGTTACGTACAAGAACTGACGTCAGCGCGCGAGGGCGGCGTCTAAGTACTCCGACGTCATTCCGGCGCACGGCGCCAACGACGGACGCGGAGCCGCAGACGACGCCTAGCGACGCGCAAGGGGTATTGCTACAAAAATCTTTCCGGATCCAGCCTGACGCCTGGGGATATTCTAAGGTGAGGAATCTAACTAACTAATGTTTCTTACAGATACATCGTTACCGAAGGTAAGTAACTTGTTCATTTAGGATTCCAAGCTAGTGTTTTGTACAAATCTCTGCCTTCCTAAGGTTGAATAAAAAACTGTAGGAAAGTAGATTATTATGTGATGTGTTTCTGAGACCTCACTACATAATAATGCACAATCTTTATAATTTCCAGATAGGTTTCTTTAGTAAAACCCGTAGCTTAGTCCTGAGTATCTGTGGCACAGAGGAGTCAGGCTTAATCGAAGCATTTAGGAGTACCAAGACATTCAATAAGTAAGAAACATGACACAATAAAATTCCGACACCAATTTATGAAACAAAGGTTGTATTTTTGGCTTTAAATAGATACGAAAATGCCAAAAATCTATTAAGGAAAACAAGAGAAATGATTTTTCAAAGGTAAGGAAGTAAATTACTGTGTTTCACTCTAAAAAGAATGCTTGTTGTAAATGGCTTAGTGGTTCCTGAGCTAACAGGCAAGAACGGATACTGATCTTCACTTAGATAAGCCACAACAGGTTGGGAGCCAATTAGAGGGATGGCTTGGGTCCAGGGAGACCGTTACCTGTCAGGTCCAGCAGTCTCTTGTTTTCCCTGTATTTTCATCCTCTACCAAGGTCCAACCAAGAAGTGCTGTTGGTGCTGGAGCTACATGATGCTGAAGAGATGAGGTGTGGGTGCCTAGGGCCACCCTGGTATCTACAAGCATCTGGGTTTGTCTCTAGCCTCTGGTCTTGAGCTCCCACGACGGGACAACTGGTCTCCTGGTTACAACGGTCTCAGTGGTTCTTTACAGGTGCACAAATCTTTCTTGTCAAGAGTTCAGAGTCTACTCTTGACTTTGGTCACGGGTTCAACAACCTTGGGGGCACCTTGTTACAGTCAAGACTCCATTTCCCAGGCTGCACTTCAGCATCCATCAATGGTCTAGCGTTCCTAGGCAGCTGGGCTATCGAGGGTTCAGGCTTCCATTAGCTATTGTAGGGCTGATGCTTAGCAGGGGACAAGTCACCTAGCCATTGGAGTCACTAATTCTTTCTCCAGTATTGGATCTTTCATAGGTTCACATGCTTGAATCATCACCGTTGTCTTAGTGGGAATCCAACGGTATCATTGTAAAAGCAGTAAATATTACTTTCATAGGCTACAATGCAATGAACTGTCACTGCAATAGCCTATCTACCTTCTTTTGTAAAAAAAAGGACCAAGCGTAAACAACAACCAATAGGGAAACAGCACCCTGTAGAACACTCCCAAGAGAGGCCGAGTTCCTCAGATTTTTTACTGCATGTCGTGTGACGGGAAGTCTCCTGAGCTCTTCTCAGTTTTTTCCTTCAATCTTCATATATCTTCTACAAAATGTTGGATTCTTAAAAGAAAGGTCTCTTCAGGTTGTGTGGAAATAGCAGTAAGAGGCTCTATGCTAAGGATCCCGATAAGAACTGTATTTACTGTTTGTATCCCCCAACATAAAGTAAAGGACTACAAAATGTGTAGGACTTTTTCAGCCAAAACCCTTAAAGAGCGTAGGTTGTTGATTCGGCTGCAGAGACTTAAAAGTAAATCTGATGTTTCTGAGGAAGAGGAAAGGTCTTCCTCGCATACCTCTCTGGAAAAATCAAAAAGGAGAGAGAGGTCACATGACTTTCCTGAGGGCAATAAGAAAGTTTCTAAAAATATCTCGTCATGAGGCTCCAGTTCCCTTACAAAAAGGAAAGCGTTAATTTCCAGCTGAGGAGAAAATCCCTCTGGCCTCAAAACATGAGAAAACCTCTTCAGAGCCCTCTACAATAAAGATTACAGTCTAAAAAAAGCTTGCGTCGTCAACAGCACCGTCCTCTGGGTCTCTGTCGATACAGAAATCAATATCAGAGCATATTTCCCCACCATCATTGTAGACGCTCTCATTGGAAAAAAAGTTGATGAAGGTTTCCTATGCACCGTAGACAAAAATGACAATGCCTGTACCGTTGGCGAAGATACCCTCACCGCCGACGAGCTCCTTGTCGACGATCCCGACACAGTAGACTACTACTTCCTCGTCAAGGACCCTTGCTCCGTCGACAACCACTTCTTCGTCGATGACAACCACAACAACGACAGTGAGTGCATCAACGGCGCCGACAGCGATAACTTTGTCGTCAATACCCATTATGTCCTCGTCAATGACACAGACACCACTGCCGGGCGGACGATCCTCACGATGATGCATTCTACGCCCAGCCTAAAAAGACCGTTGATGTTACAACTTACTCCCCTTTATCCATAGACGAGGCGTTTTTTCCAAAATCTTTCAATGATTTCACTTTTACCTCCTTCAACCTTTTTTGATAGAGTGAGGTAATAATGACATTTTGCCCTGCTCACAGTCCTTCTCAACTTAATGTTATGTATAAAGAGGATGATGAATAAGAGGGCTATTTTCAACAGGACTTTCATAATCCACATGCTAAACTGCAATATATGGAACCTGCTCACGAGCCCATGGTCCACCTACCTGTTGCATTAGTTCAAGATTTGCAAGCCATGTTGCAGGATTATCGTACTTTTTTCCCTCCACCGGGGAGTACACCTCCACCGGCATCTCCACCACACATTGGCCTTTCGCCTAGAATGTCGCCAGGAACAGATAGTGTTCTACCTCCGCAACTTAGAAGTCATAAATCCAAAATTACATCCTCTTCCTCCATCTAGAGGAGCTGTGGGCCTCACTTAGCCACTCCCATATTTAGATGAGATATCCTCCATTCTGCCAAGGACCAAACTGGTTTTCCCTACTGCAGGATTGGAGTCAGGAAATCTAGGATGGCATGGCAATGAATGGGAGCAGTCCCTGCCAGCTGCATGTGGCATCTCCAAGTCAAAATAGGAATTGCTAAGGCTGTCCTTCATCCTGAAACCTCTTTACTGTAAGTGATGCAAGTTTTAAATGATTTTAAAACATATACAGGCCTCTGGATTAATTGGAGTATATCCAATTTATATTTGGTCAGGGATAGGGTTTCTGACATTGGCTGAGTCGCACACTTCTACTTAAACACAGTTATTGAGCGGATGAAGTACACCTGCATACACGTTTCCATAGCCCAAGGGGGAGAGGAGTTGGCCTAATGGCTAGGGCGGTCGACCTTGAATCTGAGGAACTGTGTTAGAGTCTCAGCAACGGCGCTAAACATCCCGTGATTCTGGGCAAGCACTTAATCTCCCGTGCCCAACAAAATAATGAATGTGTCCTCATGTAATGCAACTGGTGCTATGTAAAGCGCTCTGATACCAGATTCTGGTCAAGTTTGCGCTATATAAAACTCTGTGTAAAAAAACAAACAAAAAAAAAACGCATGACCCCTCAGGTAAAGATGTGGAGGAAGGCAAAATTCAAAGTGCTAGACCAGCTGGCAATGAGTTAGAAGACTACATAATTTCGACACCTGCATCTCCAGCTCCTCAAACAGCGGTTTCCACCTATTAATAGAGAGAGCAGCCTCTCTGTTTCAGCTACCGATGACAGTCAAGCAGTCGGACGATTTTAAAGGCCTGAAACCGTGAGGGAAAACTCTATAATAGACCATATTTAGGAGGAAGGTGTGAAGATCATGAGAACACCTACTCCAGTTATCGCAGTTTTACCTAGATTAGACAAGAAATACAAGGCTCCTGATGATGCTCCAGCTTATCTGGTAGGACACTCGAAACCAGACTGGGTAATTACTCAAGCTGCACAAAGGAGGTCAAGGAATCCTTCAGCACCTATCACCGCTCCACCAGATAAAGAAGGTAGGCACCTTGATAACATCGGCAAGAGGTTTACTACCACCTCTGGTACTACTGTACGTGGCCAACGCATTGGCGATATTAGGAAGATCGTCCGCCAAATGTGGTCTGATATCGCCCGATAAGTGGATCTTCTTCCAGAAGACAAAAGGCTAGACGCGAGAAAGATATTGTTGGAGGGAGAAAGATCTGCTTCCGAGATCATCGATGCGTCCATGGATGTGGCTTTCCTGGCTTTTCGTCCGCTTGCTGGAGCAGCCGTCCTTAGACGTCCGGGTTGGTTGAGGGCAACAACATTCTGCCCTGAGGTGCAAAGTAAGGTTCTTGACGTGCCTTTTGATGGCGATGAGCTTTTCGGAAAGCACTTAGATGATGCCTTACAGGCCATTAAGGGGACACTGAGACTGCTAAAGCTTTGGGCACGCTCCAAAACAGGAAGACCCCCTTTTGTGCAGCTCATGGGAGAGGAGCCCATTCATTTTGTGGGGGCTACCAGAGATGCCAACCTCAGACCTTTCAGTCATTTCACCCTTCCTACCAACAGCAACAGGCCTATTGTGCACCACCATAGGCTGCATACTCCAGGCAACCCAGACGTAAGCAGCCCGTACAGACCAGAGATGCTGTTAGAAAACAGTGACAATGTCTTGGCGCCTGCTGTCCTCTGCCCTACCCTGCCACCCAGAGGAGCACGCATCAGAGGGCTGATTGGTAGTACCTGGTGAAGTCCACCAGGGCAGTTGAATTACTGCAGCAGGGTAAAGGAAAACATATAGACATATTATATTTTGCAGGATGCATCACTGTGTGGATTGCAAACATTTCATTACATCAAAGACATTGAACTTGTACCTAGTTGTGACCTGGGGGACAGCTACTCTGACAATGGAGTCAGTATGTGGCACAACTGTATGTGATTTAGACAGTACCTGAGTAGTGATTGCTGACAGGAGACATTACCTTTTACTTACCAATCATTCAGAGCATTGTGTGGATGTTCAAACACTGGTTTTCTGCCATAGCAAATAAAGATTCCACTTACACTCATACATTAAATTCCAAAGGTGTTGTGCACAAAAGGGTGAGCGATGATATTGGGCATACAGGTCTCAGTGCAGCCATGGGATTCCTGACACCAATGTTTACAAAGCCAAGGACGTAGTTATCAGATATTTATGTTCACGCATAGCTTCTACTTGTCACTCAATATCTAATGTAGTTTCAGAGCTTAATTTGTATAAAAAAAATAAAAAAGAGTGCTGGTGCCAAAAGCTCTCCTCAGAAGCCTGCGGCTGGTGCCATCAAATGTTAGCGTGACGAACACCAAGGCAGCTTAGTCTTGAATCCACCTCAGGCATCTTTAATACGCTGCCACGCTCTCTGTCCCTTTATCTCACCATTTCTGGTCCTTGCTTACTCCATTTTGGACGAATTTTCCAACCTGCTATTCCTCCTGCTTTCCCCTTTGTGTTTTTCCCTTTCTTGTTCACAGGAAATGTCTGTAGATGAAAAATAAGTACCGGTCCTAAAAAATTAGCACCGGTGGCCCCCCAGCAGCAACCATGGCCTCAAGTCGAGCACTATGTAGTCTACTTTGTGGGTGACTGCATAACTGTAGTCAAACATGAACAGAAGGAGACCTGCATGCACAATTACAAGTTGGCGTGGATGATGACTTGCCACCTCTGTCATCGGTCTAATGAGAAAGGTCCTTCTGATATGGCAGTGCAGAAAGAACTACAGTAGTAGATGTGGTCGCATTTGGCTGTGTGGCTGGCAGCATTTGGCCTGCATAGGTGAAAATGAATGATTTATTGGAAATGGCCCCTTTCACAGAGTCACCCCGAAACGTTTTGCCTTCCTCCTTCACTTTTTCGGACCTCATTTTTGATGATGATATGTCTATGGGCATTTTACCACTGCTATCCAGTGTTAAAATGCTTCTGCCCTCTCCCCTAAACATGGTAATATTGGTTCAACCCCAGTTAGCATATTTAATGTACTTATAAGTCCCTAGCAAAGTGTATTACATGTGCCCATGGCTTGTAAATTAAAAGCTACTATTGTGCTTGCAGCAGTGATTGTGCCACCCATTTAAGTAACCCTTAAACCAGGACTCAGGCCTGCTACTGCAGAGCCTGTGTGGGCAGTTTACACTGCCATGGCAACCTGGCAAATTAAACCTTTTGCCAGGCTCAAACCTTCCCTTTTTATACATATAAGCCACCCCTAAGTTAGGCCCTGGACAACCCAGAGGGTAGGGTGCAATATGTGTAAAAGGCAGGATAAGTTCTTTTAAGTGTTACATGTTCTGGTAGTGAAAAACTCTTACATTCGTTTATCAATACTGCTAGGCCTATATATCCCGTAGGATAACATTGGAATTATCTTATTACATTTTATAAGTGTAATTTCTAAATGAGAAGATATTTAAGTTTGGCATCTCTGGAATCACAATTTTAAATAAACGTCAGATTTTGAATTGCAGTTATGAAAATGCCACTTTTAGAAAGGTCAACCAAACAAAGGGGTAGGGCTCATTAAAGGCAGTCAGGCTGATCCACCTTAACAGTAACCAACACCAACTATGCCAAAACTGACTACTCCTTTATAGTTCAATTTATGTGTGGCCTCTTTAACCAATAAAGACGGTCATCATTTATGTATATATAAAAAAAGTCATCAAAATTGGATCGAACACAGTAATATTACTTTAACCACCCACCCACAAAAAATCAAATCATTGCAGTGGATATAAAAAGGAAATTACAAACACAATTGGCAAATCATGTAAAACAGGAATAACATTACAAAACATACAATAAACAATGCCAGTTCTTATTTTTCCAAAGTCCAGAACCGGAGCAAACCGCGATTAACAGAGAAAATCAAAAACACAATAGTTTACATGGATACTAATGCTCCGTTTGTAAATGGACAATGCACCTCTAGAGAAACATAACTTCTGAAGCAAGGTTACTAGTTTAAGTAGAAGTAAATGACTTAATAGTTCCCTGGTACACAGTATTACTCCTTCAGATGAAAAACATTATTTTTAAAACAAAGTAAGTGCACAAATGATGGTCAACATGTTTGGAACCCACTACATCATCTTTTCAGGGGTTCTCCTCAGGACAAAGAACTGATATCCACTCTCATTTGAGTTGAGTTTATTAGCATCACTATGCTAATGTTGACTTGAATCAGGCAATAGGGCCTAACAACCCACTTCTGTAACGCGATCACCAGTTGAATGCTGGCCCACCACCGAAGAATAATTTTAATTGTGTTCTTCGCAACCCTGCACAGAATCTCGTTGCAGTGCACTCGCTGCTCGAAGTAAATCAGCAGCCATTGGTGCCTGCTGCCGGTCTCTGATCACATATCTGGGATGGGTGACAGTTGGGCTTTGTGTATTCCTCCTAGACAGCCACATACAATGGAAAGCTTAGGTTTGACCCGAAGGGCCATCCTGGCAGGATTGGAGGGAGGAGCTGGACCCACCCTCACTTACACCTGAATAGGCAGTGTCCTGTACATACACAAAATGTTGCATACCCCCACCCCTGTAGTGAGTCGCGATCCAGGGCAGGACCTCTGTGCACTTCAAGGCCTGTCCTTGAAGTCTCACTCACTTCAAAGGCCCCTCTGGGAATAAGTACTTGACCTCTGACACCATCACTTCAGCATACCTCTGGAGCTGTGAAGACTGCCAGGTAGAAAAACTGCTGTGCTGCTGAAGGGCCTACCACCTTGCTGGACTGCTGTTTTGCTGAACTCCTATGTTGTTGTGCTGACATCTTGCCTGTGGGGACTAGACCTGCATCACTTGAAGCAGAGTGACGCCAGGGGCTAGCTGGCCTCCTGATCTGAAGTCTCAGGGACATAAAAGACTTCCAACCAACCTGCTTCTGCACCTAGACTCTGCCATCTGTGAGTCTACCCTCCTAAGTGGTGCTACCACAGTCCTGGACCATTGGAAGTGGGTATACGGTGTTTCTCCAAAGGAACCAAAGCATCCTCTGCTGAGCAGTGCATCTCTGAGCAGAACCAGCACATCGCCGCTTTTGCGTGGATTGGACCCGTTGCAAAAGACTCGCATAGCTGCTGCATCCCACATCTTGGGACCGATACATTGCCTTCGGAACAGCCACTGTGCAACGCTATTCCTGGCGCAAGCTCCTCCCATCCCTTATCGACAGCAGTCTCTATGATGACACCAAACCTCCGTATCGCAGCTTCTCCACTTATCGGAACCAACGCATTGTCTCAGCTACACCTCCCATCCTCAACACAGGCCTTTGCAGTGCAAGCCCTGCTGACAGGATCCTCGTTGCAACCCAGAACTGCTGGATAGCCTCTGCTGTATGACTTATCTTCGGCATGGATCCACGAAAACGCTTCGTGACCAGGATGTGAGGAACTTTGGTCCAGCTGGCCTAACCTGGTGCGTGTAGCCAGCCCGTGCTCCATTGCTATCATCCTGAACTTTTGCCTTTGTCTCAGTCTGGAGCAGATATCCACAGTTGGCGCTTCCTGTTTCTTAGTGCTATTTCATGGTTTGTTCTTTAACAATTTAGAACTCAAGTTCTATTTATTGTATTTTAGTGTTGTTTTATTTATTAAAATCAGAGCTAATGTTCTAACTTTGGGTGGAATATTTTTCTGTTGTATTTTCACTGATTTAACTGTTGTACAAATACTTTACACACGCATGACTACTCTGTGCCAAGCTACATAAGGGTGAGTACAGGTTATTTTTGAGTTTGCCTACCTCCTACCATGACGTGGATTTTTGGTGGTTGCTTGCCTAGTCAATCCCCAACCCAATTTCAAACAGTGTTAATGTCACTTTTGAGGCTATTTATCATCACCTGACTTATGCCAGTAGAACTATTTCTCAGCATATACAGGCTATGTAGAATTGGAACAGCTGTGTGCTAGGACAATATCTGTTGCACATATCTCAGCTGTGTCGTTGTGACAGTCATAATAGTGCCATAACCTTGCCTGCGTGAATGGGATGTTTGGTTGTTCCAGTCCTGTTGTGGTCATTACACAGGTAAAAGTGCTGCTGCTTACAATATAGAAAACATGAAAACTGAAGGAAGGCAAAGTTGCACAGGTCAATATAAATATTTCTTTGCTTATCTGATAGACACTTCTAGGCGCAATTCTTTTACTTTAGAATTATCCCTAGGCATCAGACTGGATCCAGATTTTTTTCGTGAGCAGTACCCTTTCTTACCAGGAGGTGGCACCAATCAGCTCTGTGTGGCGTCTTTGGTGTCGTCTGCAATGGATGTGACGTGTGTGGTGCCTATTTTGACAACATCTCGGCACGCACACTTCAATTCTCTTCTTTCTGTGCCAGTTAGAACAGATCCAGAGAGAGGTACCTCTTCAGCCACTTTTTGACTGCTTTTTCGTCGTTTTGTCAAAGCTTTTTTGAGAGTTCTTCTCCTGTTGTGGTACTAAGAAGGCCAGCTTCAAGCTTTGCGGCATCTGTCATCAACAGAGTTTGGTAATGGATCCACATCTTGTATGCTTCTGGTGCTTGGAATGCAACCACAATGTAAAGATATGCGCCGATAGCCACACCATGCCCCCCAAGGAGCAATCCTCAAGCTCTTTGCTGCCACAACGCTCTTGATCCTGCTTGAGAGGAAGGTCCCAGGATCGGTAGCAGAGTCCACAATCCTAGTCTTACTCCAAGTTGTTGGGCCACTCAGGTAAGTACCACAAGGAGAAAAAGCGTAAGAAGTCGAACAGGTCTTTTCAGCTTCACCTCCTCCATTGGTTGATAAAACGAGGGAGCACCAACATTTGAGATCTTGTTCTGCAGTTGAACCAGCACCTGGATCGGCTCTGCACTTCCCCGAGTTTCCTGGAACCTGAGCGACCCCCGCTAAACTCCATGAGTTTTATGAGGCCATGTGCCTCATATTTGAGCAGCGCCCTCGCGGCGGAATGCCTTCAGGTTTGGAAGGGATCCCTACAGATTCCACGCTGCAGACTCTGCACCAGTCAGGCCCCTTGGATGCACAGATGGATCCGGACCAGCGCTGGTTGTACTATCTCAACCTTGCCCGGCACCGATGCTGATGTTACCATTCTGATCCCAGACTCCGACACAGAGCCAGAGCGGGGTTGTCTGACGCCGACTGGAGCCATGTCTTCCAGGCCGGAGCCTGAGCTCTATTCCCATGAGATAGGACTCAGAGAGGATTAGGAGGGGAATCACTGAACCCTGAGGAATACCAGTAATTAGATCCACAGATGGACTGGTGTGAAGACTGTGCATGGGCCAGTGGACACTTATCCAGATACTGGCATGCTTTCTCCCTCTACCGTGGCTTTGGAGAAGGAAGCGTCCTTTACATTGGTTGTGAGGAGAGTGGCCGAGGTCCTGGACCTTAAGTATTACAGGAAACAATGGTCCCTGAAAGCAAAAAATAGTTAGACATACAATGAATATAGCCAAGATTGGTACTATATTATAGCCAATATCCAGCTGGACATGGCAACTTTAATAAGTAGAAATAATTAGCAGTGATCCAAAGAATGTAAGTAGAGTCTTAGTGGGACACAAGCCTGTATCCTGAGACTTACATATCATGAGGACAAAAAATTGTGAAACACATTCAGGCAATTACAATGATGTTTCTGTTTTAGAAATAATGAGTAGTGAAACATCTGATACAAATATTGCCACCTTCACAATGCGTTGTATACAAAACAAATTTAAATGTGTAAGGTGGACAACAAAGTCGACGACGTTTCGATCCTTATCAGAGGGATTTAGGATCATCATCAGGACTAATCAGTTAAATTGCCCATATTCAAATGCCTGAGTTTACATGAAATAATAAGGCAAACAACAAAAACATACATAGGTAGGGAAAAATTCGGGGAGAAGGGAAAGAAAAATGGCAACATAATAGTTATTACGTTTTAGAAGGTGAAACAAATTACGTCAGAAAAACATTAGTGTCAGATCAAAAGGTAATCTACATATGAAGTCTTTTGCAGTAGTAACGTTTCGGACATGAAGCATCCGGAGAGGTAATAATAAAGGACACGAAAGAAGAGGTGGGATCTAAGAAAAATTGAGTAAAGAGTTGGTGGTTGCACACTCGAAGGCTAAGAATTAACCAGATGGGGAGGAGCCAAGATGGCGACCGGAGCAGACGCTTGAGCGCCCGGCTCCGTCGGCCCTGGGCCTCGGACTATCATCCTGATTCCTATCCTCGCCGATTCTCGAGGAGAAATGTGTGCGACGACGCGCTGTCCACGCCGCCGCTTTCCCGGAGTCTCAGCCCGCCCGGATGCCTGAGTTCTTGGTGCTTTTGTCTCGCACTGGACCCCGGCGCCATTGTGGCCTTTGTCGGCCCCCTGGAAGCTCCGCAGCCACCGGACCCGCTGGCACAAACCCCAGCCCCGCGGTCCCGACTTCACCTCACACCACGGACTGTCGCCAGAAGAGCCGGGGGAGGGGCGGCCAGACACCTCCTGCACCCTGCGCGTGACGGGCTGGGGCTGTAGGGTAAGCCCCGGTGCGGCGGGTCTCCTGCCCCGATCTGTGGACCGCGCTGTGGGAGACTGCAGACCCCCTTCTTCTATTGCCCAGTCGGCTGCAATGAGAGCCCGAGGGAGGGGAGGCGACTGCTGGGTTTCCCTGTTGCGGCGCAGACCTGAAGGGAACTGACTCCTTGCTGCGAACCCCCCCCCCCTGGCCATCGTACCGTCCGGCGGTACAACATGGTGTTGTCTGCCTGCTCGCGGCTGGGGGGTGATACTCTGGTCTCGCCCGCTGCCCGCTTCGCCCTCCCCCACCGGACACCAGCGCCACAGTGCTGTCCCGGACTGCTGCCGATGTGGGGGCGCAGCTTCCGCTGACATGCGGCTCCGTTCTGGCTGCCCTGCGGGACCTTCGTCTATACATGGGTGCTCGCTTGCAGGCGCTGAGTGAACAGTTTGACTCCATGCTGTCGGCTGCGGGTCGTGAGCGCCCTGTTGGTTATCAACACGGCGTGGGTCTGCCAGTGCTTTTGTCCTCTCGCGGGGACGCAATAGCTGTGTGTGATCGTGCTGCACTGGTGCCTGCATCTGGCTTTCCCGGCACCCAGGATCAATTGCCCTCCAGCTCAACAGCGGATACATTGCTTCCCCGTCCCTTGCTGCCGGCTTCATTGTTGCCTGTTTTACCGCGTCTGCAAGAGTATTCAGCTGAGCAACACCTAACATCCTTGAGGAATCGTTCGCGGTGGCCTACTGCTTCTTTTCTGTGGAACTCCTGTACTTTACATGCCATGTCTGGACTTTATGTGGTGCACAAAGGGACTTCTATGGATGGTCGACGGCCATTTTGTGATTCCACTTCACCATCTTCTCCCAAGCGGCCATATTGTCTTAGTCTGCACGGGATGCGGGGCCTTCACGTAGGGGCTGGCTTAATCTCAAGCCCGCGATCGGGCCAGGGCTAGATTGATTTATATCGCCATGGTTTTACGGATGGGCTGGACTGGGACTGGAACTGTATGTATATGTTGTGCGCACTCGTCGCGATTTGTCTTCCTTCATTGAAATTGTTGTGACACGTTATTTTCACACGATCGCTTTCGGCGTAGTGGGTTTACAGTGTGTGGAGGCCGTAGTTGGCCGATGGTTTAGGGCGCTCTGATGATACGTAGGCTCCTCCCCACTTACTTTTCTGTCTTCTTATCTTTCTTTACTCTATTCTTACTCTCTTTCTTGTCTATATTTCGGGTTCATTGGGCGACAGGCACTATGCTGGGGGGGGGGGGTAGGCCGTAGCCTCCGCATTGGTGTAGGGTGGGGGGGTAATTCACGGTTTCTCTTTAGTTCTATGGGCCTTTTTTCTTTTTATGTTTCTGCGCTATACTTGTTTCGATTCTGGGTCCGGGTGTGGGGTTGACTGAGTGGGGGCGGCACTGGAGAGGTGCGTAATTGCTCATGTGACTATCCTGTTATATAACTGCGTCGCCTCACTGCCTGAGATTTTACTTCCATTGCTGTTTTAATGATACTGCTGCTCTCCCGTGTGGTGCAGATATCTGGCGGACTCGAATCTCCTTGGTTCTTATTCTTCATTGACTTTTTTCCTGATAAAATTATTTTGAAAACTTTAAAATTAACCTTCACGTCTCCTCCCCCTGGTGTCAAGGATTTCTCCAGTGTATAATGCATAATTCGTCGCTAATCTTGACCGTTGAAGCACAGGGGCCGTAATGTTTGTATCAGTGCTTAACCGTATCGTGGCCGGCCTGAAGGTTGTAGGCCCGTATCTGTTCTTTTAATGTGCACGAATAAAGGTTTTAAAAAAAAAAAAAGAATTAACCAGATATTTGCACTGCGTGCGAAGTACTAAGAGAAAATGTGCAGGTCCATTGTTTGTGTGCCGGAGATGAATCGTGAAGCGGAAGAATGCCGTATGGATTGTCAAACAGTGCCGCGAAGAGAAGGCGGGAGGTGACGTGGTTTAAAAACCGACGCAAATGCTCGGTGAGCGAAGGGAGTGAGGGAAATACCTTGTGTTACTACTTAAGGCAACGGAGCGGGCGCCGTGTCTTAGCCGGATAACTGGTATACAAATTTCCGGAAGGACGCGTATGGAAGGTGCAATGCCTATGGAGAGAAAATTTTAAATGAGGGGAACGGCGTGTTAGTAAGAGGTGGAGTGGGTTAAAATGCTCGGTGAGCGGAGGGAGTGAGGGAAATACCTTGTGTGAGACCGGCCTCGTGGCGTGGGCCCTCCCGACCAGCAGGTTACTCTGCCACCACGCCGAACTTCGTTGATACAGCCTTCCGGCCACGGTGGGCCAACATCCCGAGGGCCGACCAGATCCCCAACACGCATGCCCGACCGAGGGAGAGCGAAACCCCCCCAAACCAGCCCGAGAGGCGCCGACCCTGTCACACCTCTGGTCTCTCCCCCGAGGGAGGTTTCGATCGACCACCAGGCCCCCGGGGAGCAGGCGCCTCGACCGCTGGGTGTCTGGAGTCCCTCCCGGACCCAACTGAACAGATCAAAGGGCCGAGCGACAGGAAACCCCGACACACCGCCCCCCAGGCACCAGATCCCTCTCCGCGAGGACTCCGGACTTCAAAGAGGAGGGGGGAGTATAACAAGGGGTGCTGAAGGGACGAGAGGAGAGAAGACCTGGACTGACGAGAGCCCGCTGACCTGGTCGCGGCTCGATCGCTCCCCGAACCGAAGAACGCTACCCGAACTATGCACCATCTGAGCCCTGCTGTCGCGGCTCCCCGAACTCTGAACCATCTGAGCCCTGCTGACGCTGTCGCGGCTCCCCGAACGCTGAACCATCTGAGCCCTGCTGACGCCGTCGCGGCTCCCCGAACTCTGAACCATCTGAGCCCTGCTGACGCCGTCGCGGCTCCCCGAACTACGAACCTCCGGTGCCTGCTCCTCCAAGAGAATCGGCAGAGATTTCCGAGAGAAGCAACATGCCCTCAGCTCGAGGATTGAGAGCTGTGCGCCGGATACCTCGCAGAGACACTGATTCAAAGACTGTCCCGCTACCCCTTTTTCCCTCATCACGAGATCGCTGCCGCTTGTGGCATTAATTCTACACATGCCTGCCGGATCATAAAGATCCCTGACAACTACCGATAAAAGCATATTGTCTTCCAACGAATTACTGTGTGGTGTCCCTCTATCCGAAGAGAGAGTAAGCGCAGCGTGTGCGGCCCTAGGTACGAGACCCTTCCAGGAAGGGCCTCCCCGCTCTTGCTCGGCCTAACTCTGGGTAAGGTGAGCCTCCGGGTGGTCGGCTAGGCATTCCGTAGCCTCCCCCGGGAACGCCTTCCAACATTTGGTGGCAGGCGACGGGATCCGAGCCAACACCTAGAGATCGTGCAGTAGTTGGCTTACGCACTACCAAGAAGAAATGGAAGGAGAAACTTCCCTAGGTGCCGCAGGCACCAACCCAAGCACGACATTCCAAAAGGACCAGTTAGAATCTTATATGCACCGAGAACTGAAACAATTTTGCAAAGACTTTGGAATCGCTACCACCGGACTAAGCACGAAAGAGGACTTCCAGGGGGCATTAAAAACCTGGGTCGAGGCGGGAACTCCCCGGACACAAACAGAAGGAGAGCCTCCCAACGAACCACGAAGCACCCCGGAGAGGAACGGCGCCCCCGAGGGGGGCCTATCCCCAGAGGAACTAGCAGACCGAGAAAGAGGTCGCAACCACGAACTAGAACTAGCAAAATTAAAAATCGAAGGAGAGCTAAAACTGGCTGAAAGAAAACTGGCGGTGGAACAGTTACGCCTACAAGGAGAACTCGAGGAAAATAAACGACAAAGAGAACACAAAGAAAGAAAACTCCAACTAGAGCACGAACGAAGCCTAAAAGAAATCGAGCTCAAGGCTAAGAATGCGGAGGCCAGACCCTCGGAAACCCAACCCCTCTCCTCCACCGTGGAACCAAAGGTCCACATCCCCAAAGAGGTGGTGAAATAATACTATAAGGACGACATTCAGCAATGGTTCAAAGCCTACGAAGTCGCCATGACCTCCCACCGAGTCCCGCAGAAAGACTGGGGGGCTGGGCTGTGGGGCCGGTTCCTGAGCGAGGGGAGAGATACCCTGCTGCACCTGCCCTCCACGGTGATGAACTCCTACAGTCACATGAAAGAGGCCCTAGTAGCCAGATATGTGCTCACCCCTGAAATGTACCGGCAACGGTTTAGAGACTGCAAGAAGATACCCTGTACCACCTGGGTGGAGTACGTGAACTTTTACAGCCGGGCCTTGGACGGATGGATCAAGGGCAGCAAGGTCTCCACCTTTGAGGAGCTGTTCGATCTAATCGCATGGGAACACTTGTCTGCTAATTGCTTTGTAGAGCTGCGCCAGCACCTCCTGGACAGCAAACTCACAGACCCTCGAAAACTGTCCGTCGAGGCTGACCGGTGGGTAAACACCCGGGCCTCCCGGGGCCCCGTGGGAGACTACAGTCGCCACAGTCAGGGGCCCCCCCGCCAGAGGGGCGGAGGGAATCAAGGCCGGCCAAGGGAACTCCCGGGGGGATCCCCGCTCAGCCCCCCCAGAGGACAACCTCCGCCCTTTCCAGCTCCACCTCCGGCCAGCACCGGGCCACCAGGGAGACCGGGGCCCCGAGTGAGGATCACCTGTTTCCGCTGCCAACAGACCGGACACTATGCCAGCGACCCTCAATGTCCCATGTACCAGCGAACCACCACAACAACCCTGCCGGCTCGACAAATGGCCTCCGTAGCCCTGGGGGAAGAGATGGAAGACTCCGAAGAATGGGAACCAGCCGCCATGGCCTTGGTCTCCCTAGGGGACCGGGAGATGGTCCCCGGAACGTCCCTGCCCGCCAACACGAAGAAGTACCGGCAGCAGGTAACGGTCAACGGTCACCGCGTCGAGGGCCTCCGGGACACGGGGGCGAGTGTCACGGCGGTTCATTGTCACCTGGTCTCCGAAGATCAGATCCTGCCTGGCGCCTTTTGTCCCGTCATATCATCAGACAATTCCGAGAGCCTCTGCCGGATGGCCCTAGTCTCCTTCGAATGGGGGGGAGTCACCGGCAAGTTAAAGGTGGCGGTCCGAACCTCCCAGCCCGTGGACTGCCTCCTGGGCAACGACCTTGAGAACTCCCCGTGGGGACAAGTGGAACGAAGAGCCCATCTCAAGATGATGGGCCTACCCGAATGGGTATGCGCCACCACGCGCTCGATGACTCTCAGAGTGCCTCCCTCCGAGGGGGGAGAAGCCCTGCCGCTAAGCTCCGCCACCATCCCCGAGGTACAGAATACGCCACCAGGGGCCAACGACCCCCTTCTGGACGAAACAACCGCTCCCGACGAAGGGTCCGTGCCTTCCGACCCCGAATCCCTGACCGAACTCGGGGACTTGCCAGAACTGGCCCAGTGGCACTGCGAGGGGGGACCCTCCCGTGAAGAATTCTGCCAAGAACAATCCACCTGCCCGTCCCTCATTGGACCCCGACAACAGGCCGAGGCCCAAGCAGCAGGCGACCGGACTGGCACCCACTGGGTATACTGGGAAAACGGCCTCCTGTACAGCGAACAGAAGTCGGCCGAGTTGGTATCGGCCCGAGTACTAGTGGTACCCCTGCGCTTCCGAAGTCTCCTCCTGGCCCTGGCCCATGATGTACCCCTGGCCGGACACTTAGGCCAAGATAAGACCTACCAACGACTCGTCACCCACTTCTATTGGCCCAAGATGCGAGCAAATGTGGAGGCCCACTGCAAGTCCTGCCCCACGTGCCAGGCCAGCGGAAAGGGTGGGGGCAAGCGCAAGGCTCCGCTACAACCCTTCCCAGTCGTCAGTACCCCCTTTGAGCGGGTAGGAATCGACATTGTGGGACCACTGGACCCCAAGACCGCCCAGGGCCACCGGTTCATCCTCGTCCTGGTGGATCATGCCACCCGTTACCCCGAAGCCATCCCTCTCCGCACCGTGACGGCCCCCGTGGTAGGCCGGGCCTTGATGGGGATCTTCTCCCGCGTGGGGTTCCCCCGTGAAGTCGTGAGTGACCGGGGTACGAACTTTATCTCCCGATATATGAGGTCCCTCTGGCAGCAGTGTGGCGTGTCGTACAAGTTCACCACCCCGTACCACCCCCAAGGAAACGGCCTAGTTGAGCGCTTTAACAGGACACTGAAGGGAATGATCATGGGCCTCGAAGAACCTCTACGCCGGAGATGGGACGTCCTCCTCCCATGCCTCCTGTTCGCCTACCGGGAGGTTCCACAAAAATCCCTGGGATTCAGCCTATTCGAACTACTATATGGACACCCCGTCCGGGGACCCCTGAGCCTGGTCAAGGAGGGTTGGGAAACAACCCCCCGGGGGACCCCTCCGGATGTGTTCCGATACATCTTGGCGCTCCGCAACCAGACCCGGAAATTCCGAGAACTCGCAGAAGCGAACCTCGAGGCTAGCCAGGAAGAGATGAAGCGCTGGTATGACCAGAATGCTACGCTGGTCGAGTTTCAGCCGGGCCAACAAGTCTGGGTCATGGCCCCGGTGAAACCCTGCGCCCTCCAAGATAAATGGACCGGACCCTTCAAGGTGGTCGAGCGGAAGAGCCAAGTCACCTATCTCGTCGATGTGCAGTCCCCGCGGAACCCCCTCCGGGTTCTCCACGTGAACCGCCTCAAACCCCACTTTGTACGGACAGAATTGAGTTTACTCCTGGCCACCGACGATGGGGCCGAAGAACACCGAGCCCCTTCCAGACCCCCTGGGGGCGAAAGAGACCGATGGTTCCGTGGAGGGGGTGAGACTATCAACCACCCTCACAGCCCAACAGTCTGACGACTGCCGCCAGCTACTAAGGCAATTCGCGGACCTCTTCTCCCTAACCCCTGGGGTCACCAACTGGTGTGTCCACGACGTGAACACCGGCGACAGCCCGCCAGTGAGACACCGGGCCTACCGGGTCCCTGATCGGGTCCGAACCTGCATCCAGACCGAGGTGGCGAAGATGCTGGACCTCGGGGTGATCGAACCCTCCGACAGCCCCTGGGCCAGCCCGGTAGTCTTGGTTCCGAAAGCGGCTACCCCGGGTGTCGCCCCCGAGCTGAGGTTTTGCGTGGACTACCGAGGACTCAATGCGGTCACCCGAGCGGACGCTCACCCTATCCCCCGTGCCGACGAGCTCATTGACCGCCTCGGGGCCGCTCGCTACCTCAGCACCTTCGACCTGACTAGTGGATACTGGCAGATTGCCCTCACCAAGGGGGCCAAGGAGCGCTCCGCCTTCTCCACCCCGGATGGGCACTACCGCTTTAGGGTGATGCCGTTCGGAATGAAGAATGCCCCGGCCACCTTCCAGCGGCTGGTGAACAGGGTCCTGTCCGGACTAGAGGGGTTCAGCGCAGCATACCTCGACGATATAGCGGTATTCAGCTCCCAATGGACCGAGCACCTCCAGCACCTCCGTCAAGTCCTGCTGGCTCTGCGCCGGGCCGGCCTCACCATCAAAGCCAGCAAATGTCAAATTGGGCACAGCTCCGTAACCTATCTGGGGCACCAGGTGGGAAGTGGGCAGGTCGCCCCCCTCCAGCCGAAGATCGACGCCATCTTGTCCTGGGAACCCCCCACGACCCAAACGGAAGTCCGGGCCTTCCTGGGCCTCACCGGTTACTACCGGAGGTTTATTAAGAACTATGGCAGCATCGCAGGCCCCCTCACAGAACTAACCTCCAAAAAACACCCCAAGAAAGTACACTGGACTCCCTCCTGCCAGAAGGCGTTCGACACCCTAAAGGCCGCCATGTGCGCGGCTCCGGTGCTCAAAGCACCCGACTACGCCCAGGAGTTTGTGGTCCAGACGGACGCCTCGGAACACGGCATCGGGGCAGTCCTCTCCCAGTTCGACGACAAGGGCATAGATCGGCCCATAGCCTTCATCAGCCGAAGGTTGCTGCCCCGAGAACAGCGGTGGAGCACCATTGAGAGAGAGACCTTCGCAGTAGTCTGGGCCCTCAAAAAGCTACGGCCCTACCTGTTCGGAACACACTTCCGAGTACAAACGGACCACCGCCCCTTGCGGTGGTTGATGCAGATGCAAGGGGAAAACCCCAAGCTGCTACGCTGGTCCATCTCCCTCCAGGGGATGGATTTCACGGTGGAACATCGCCCCGGGACGGACCACGCCAACGCGGACGGCCTGTCCCGATTCTTCCGCTTCAGCGAGGAGAACCCCCAAGTGGATGGGTAGTTCTCCCCGCCTTTCAGCTGGGGGGGCACGTGTGAGACCTGCCTCGTGGCGTGGGCCCTCCCGACCAGCAGGTTACTCTGCCACCACGCCGAACTTCGTTGATACAGCCTTCCGGCCACCGTGGGCCAACATCCCGAGGGCCGACCAGATCCCCAACACGCATGCCCGACCGAGGGAGAGCGAAACCCCCCCAAACCAGCCCGAGAGGCGCCGACCCTGTCACACCTCTGGTCTCTCCCCCGAGGGAGGTTTCGATCGACCACCAGGCCCCCGGGGAGCAGGCGCCTCGACCGCTGGGTGTCTGGAGTCCCTCCCGGACCCACCTGAACAGATCAAAGGGCCGAGCGACAGGAAACCCCGACACACCGCCCCCCAGGCACCAGACCCCTCTCCGCGAGGACTCCGGACTTCAAAGAGGAGGGGGGGAGTATAACAAGGGGTGCTGAAGGGACGAGAGGAGAGAAGACCTGGACTGACGAGAGCCCGCTGACCTGGTCGCGGCTCGATCACTCCCCGAACCGAAGAACGCTACCCGAACTCTGCACCATCTGAGCCCTGCTGACGCTGTCGCAGCTCCCCGAACTCTGAACCATCTGAGCCCTGCTGACGCTGTCGCGGCTCCCCGAACGCTGAACCATCTGAGCCCTGCGGACGCTGTTGCGGCTCCCCGAACTCTGAACCATCTGAGCCCTGCTGACGCCGTCGCGGCTCCCCGAACTCTGAACCATCTGAGCCCAGCTGACGCCGTCGCGGCTCCCCGAACTACGAACCTCCGGTGCCTGCTGAGTGACTCGCGGCCCGCTCCTCCAAGAGAATCGGCAGAGATTGCCGAGAGAAGCAACATCCCCTCAGCTCGAGGATTGAGAGCTGTGCGCCGGATACCTCGCAGAGACACTGATTCAAAGACTGTCCCGCTACCCCTTTTTCCCTCATCACGAGATCGCTGCCGCTTGTGGCATTAATTCTACACATGCCTGCCGGATCATAAAGATCCCTGACAACTACCGATAAAAGCATATTGTCTTCCAACGAATTACTGTGTGGTGTCCCTCTATCCGAAGAGAGAGTAAGTGCAGCGTGTGCGATCCTAGGTAGGAGACCCTTCCAGGAAGGGCCTCCCCGCTCTTGCTCGGCCTAACTCTGGGTAAGGTGAGCCTCCGGGTGGTCGGGAACGCATTCCGTAGCCTCCCCGGGGAACGCCTTCCAACACCTTGTGTTACCACTTAAGGCAACGGAACGGGCGCCGTGTCTTAGCCGGATAACTGGTACACAAATTTCCGGAAGGGCGCGTATGGAGGTTGAATGCCTATGGAGAGAAAAGTTATAATGAGGGAAATGGAGTGAAGCGGCGTGTTAGTAAGAGGTGGAGTGGATTTAAAAGCTTACCTTGGAAATTCAATTTCCGGAGTGGGGGACACGGTAATAGGAGGTCTGGTGGGAAAAATTACTAAAATTAGGGGAATGGAATCAGGAGCCAGGGAGTGATCAAGTGGTGAGGACGATGGGAACGCAGTGGCGATTCTTACCTCAATATGATTAGAGAGACGAATTCCGTGGCCATGCGAAGGACAGCTCGTTCGGACAATGCCGGATCGACTGTAAAGTGGGTGTGGACCAACGTCATGTTGTAGGTATACGCGGTCATGTGGGCGGTCACATGGGCGGTCAGGTGATCACGAGGAGTGCCGTGTGGGTGAATAGGAGAAAAGTAGGTGTATCTGGGCGCCATATTGGGAGAGTGAAAAAGCAAGGGTTGCTGAATGAAGGTCAAGGCAGCCAGGGAATTGAAAAGTAAAGAAAAAGAAAGAAAAGTTTGCAAAGGTAAAAAGAGGTGGCCTACCTTGGCAGAAAGTATTAAATGTAAAAGTGTTATGGAAATACAGTTGATATTTAAAGAAAACAAACGTGTCACAACAATATACATTCGAGAGTTAAGAGCAATCGATTATGCACAACATTGCCACTAAGTCATCCGAATAGTGGCGAATGGGGACCGCGATGTACTGGTCGGTGTACATGAAATTGGGAATGAGTAGGTCCAGCAAGTTCATAGCAAGAAGGTCCAGTCCTCAAGGTGGTAACAGCCCTCTGTGTGTATTTCCAGTGTTCTGGTCGGTGTACATGAAATTGGGGATGAATGGGTCCAACAAGTTCATAGCAGGGAGGTCCAGTCCTCAAGGAGATTCAACCCTCTGTGTATGCTTCCAGTTTTTAGAATCCACTTTAATTCCTCTTTGTTCAACAATTGGGAGAGATCTGCGCCTCTCGGTGGAATCTTCACAACAGAAACTACTGTCCAGCGTATATGGTCCTCAGTGTGGCCTCTGGCCTCAAAATGTTCTACCAATGGTGCATTTGGGGTTTTACATCTTAATCTGCTTCTGTGCTGGCAGATTCTTATCCGGATTTTTTGCGTGGTCTGACCTATGTAAATCATATCACAGGGACAGAAGATGGCATAGATGACATTACAAGTGTTACAGTTACTGAAGTGATTGTGACTTTTACGTATATTCCCAAATACAAACTCTTTACAGTCAGTGGTAAATCCGCAAACAGAGCAGTTACCGCATCTATTGTGACCAATCACAGATGGTAAGGCCCAGTGGTCATGAAGGGTACCCGTGTTTGTGGTACTGGGGAGTGCTGCTCTAACCAAGTGGTCTTTAATGTTCTTGCTTTTTCTGAAAGCAAAGAGAGGTCTCTCTAGGTTGAGTATTCCTGCGTTTACCACACTCCAGTGTTTGAGAATACTTTTGCGTAGTTTGTTGGAGGCGAGGGAGAAAGTGGTTACGCATACTATGCGGTCCTGGACCTTAGCCTACTGTCAGTGGCAGTCAAGACGAACGTCTTGAGGGAGGTGCTTCAGCCAGGAGTGACCCCCTCAGAACCGCTTCTCCGTTTCAGTGAAGCCCTTACCGACATCCTGCTTGCGACATGGTCCAAGTCCAGCACAGGAGCTCCTGTGAACATGATGACAGCCCATCGCCACCGGCTCAAGGGGCACCAATTTCCTCACACAACACCCTAACCCAGAGAGCTTGGCGGTCCAAGCCTCAACCTCCCATTACGTACTGCCCCCAACAGAGTGGGAATCCAAGAAGCTGGATACATGAGGGAAAAAAGATGCTTTCTTCCACCAGCCTTGTATTGCGGTCTGAACACTGCGTGCCTTTTTGACCATTACTCCCATGCTCAGTGGGATTCGGTTGAACAAACACTGCCCATGGTTCCCTAGGAGGCACGGACAATATTCTTCCAGGCTGTTGCAGATGCAAGAGATGGCGCTAAGTGCACTAGATGGCGCTAAGTGCACTATCTGTTGTGGGCTGGATACCACAGATTCGTTGGGCAGAGTGGCTTAATTGACAGTGGCCTTACGGCGTCACGCCTGGCTGAGGATAACTGACTTTTCAGGGGATGTTCAAGCGCCGCTTATGGACATACCCTCTGATGGCTCCTGTGTCTTCAGAGACAAAGCAGATCCAGCACTGGAGTGCTTTAAGGAGTTTAGGGCAATGGCTAGGTCCTTCGGCCTTTCCATGGCCCATCACCACCCCCAATCTGCCTTTCACAGCGACAGAACAGGCTTACAGCTGCCCAGCCACAATGTCTCGCAAGCTTCCCAGCTGCTGTGTGACTGAGAACGCTGTACCCACAGACCTCTTAGGTCAGCTGCAGACTCCAAACCCCCTATAGTTTGCCCCCTTACCATCATGGGCACCCAGTGGGAGGCAAGATATGCCATCACCTGCCCCACTAGTTGTCTCTAGCGTCGGACCGGTGGATTCTGCAGATTGTCCGGCGGGCCTACTCCCTCCCCTTCAAGACTACCCCTCCATCCCATAACACCTGCTTGCAACAGGCTGAGGGAGAACCATCTTTCCTTGCTCTGACAGAAAGTGACTGTTCTCTTGGCCAAGGGAGCCATAGAGCGGGTCAGACGCCAGAAGTAGGCTGTGGTTGATATTCCTGCTACTTTCTTGTACCCAAGAAGGACAAAGACTTTTGTCCTATCCTAGACATGTGCGCTCTCAGTTTCTTACTCAAGAAGTAGTTCGCTCGCTCAAGTCTTGCCTGCCATGGACCCGGGTGACTAGATAGTAGTGTTGGACTTACAGAACACAACTTCCAAATTCCCGTCCTGCCTGCCCACAGGCTTTACCTATGGTTCACAATGGGCTACAAACATTTTGTTTGCTGTGCTCCCTTTTGGCCTTACCAATGCCCCTTGGGTGTTCTCCAATGTGATGGTGTTGGTTGCAGCTCATCTGCAGAGATCAGGGGTGCCAGTCTTCCCCTATCTTGATGACTGGCTGGCCCACCTCTGCTATTGTCTCCTACTACCAGACTACGGCAGACCTTCTGCATTTGCTGAGGTTCACTATCAACATGCCGAAGTCACACCTGACCCCCTCTCAGATGCTCCCCTTCATCGAAGCTGTTCTGGACATGGTGCGGTTTCAGGCCTATCCTCCCGAACAGCAAGTCCAGGATATTCAGGCTATGATGCTGATGTTTCAGCCTCTATCCTGGATTTCAGTGAGTCTGATGCTGCTGTGCCTCATAGCCTCCTGCTTGTGACACAAGCCCGGTGGCATATGTGGGCTCTTCAGTTGGCTCGGCATCAAGGAAATCTCTCTGGCATGGTCCTGATCCCGGATGGAAGTGCAAAAGATCTGCAGTGAAGGTTAACGAACCAATATTGTCAGTGGAGGAACCCCTCTCCTAACGGACGGGTCACTCCTGGGATGGGGCGGCCATCTGAGAGAGGTGGAGATCCAAGGTCTCTGGCGGAACCTGGGCTCCACATCAACCTTTTGGAGCTTGGGGTGATCCGGCTGGCATTAAAAGCCTTTCTATTCTCCATCAAAGGGAGGCTAGTGCAGGTGTTTACGGACAACACCACCGCCATTTGGTACTGCAACAAACTGGGAGGGGTGAGAGGTCGTGGACCCTTTTTCAAGAGGCCCTGCGTCTCTGGACATGGCTGAAACGTTAGGGCTTTTCTCTGGTGGTTCAACACCTGGCAGGCTCTCTGAACGCCAGGGCAGACAAACTCAGCTAAAGATGCCTGGCGGATCACAAATGGAATCTTCATTTGGTGGTGGTGCAAGGTCTCTTTCAAAATGGGGAGAGCTTGGTTAAATCTGTTCGCCACCACCAAGAACGTGCAATTTCAGTAGTGCTGCGCACTGTAATTTCCAAGGCGGCTCTCACACAGAGATGCTTTTCGTCTCAAGTAGGGTTCAGGCCTCCTGTACACCTTTCTGCCCATACCGCTTCTTCCCAGAGCTCTCAAAAGGATAAGGAACGACTGGGCCCTGTCATCCTTGTGATAGTGGAATGGGCTCAGAGAGTTTGGTATCCCGAGCTGGTAAATTTGGCCATCGGTCCTCCGATCAGGCTGCCTCTTCGGGAGGATATTCTGTTGCAGCAGCAGGGGAAGGTTCTCCACCCTAACCTATCAACACACACTGCCTTCTTGGGTAGAGATAGAGCTGCAATAGCTTTCGACGTTCAGCGGGAGTCTGCAATGTTATTCTGGCAGCCACGCGTCCCTCCACCAAGACTTTATACGCCAGTCATTGGGGCAAGTTTGTTACACTGTGTGCAGAAAAGCATATTCCCCCCCCTTCTGCTCTCCTTTCTCAGGTTCTTCTCTTTATTCTTTCCCTTGCCCAGCAGGGCTATGCGCACCTTAAACGGTTATCTTTCTGTTATCTCCGCCTCTGCACGGTAGCCTGATCAGCCATCCCTTTTCAGATCCCCCTATTCTCGAAAGGTTTGCAACATATGTTGCCTGGCCAACAGCCAAGCAGTAATGTAGGCTTCTCTGCACACATTCACAAAATGCTACTGCTTGGACTGTTCGGTCCTCTGGACTTTTTAGTATGAAATAGTTTTTCAGACCCACTTCTGCAGAGGTATTACTTGGATATCTATTCTAAGGTAAGGAAGCTGTGGGTAGAAGTCTCGGTCAGAGGAACAAGTTACTTTCCTTCCGTAACGCCTTATCTGGTAGAAACTCTAGCTACAGATTCCTAACTGACCCATCCATCCTTGTGGGGTGGGGGGGGGGGGTCAAAGAATAGGTGATAGTAGGGGTAGGTTAATCTCACCCAGCCTGTTTGGCTTTCTCTGGTACAGACAGGCCATTCAGCAAGTCTTGGTGCTTGGCTGAGAGGATACACTTGTTGAGGGGCTAGAAAGGGAGGGGTGCTTCAGGTCTCCCATCAGGTAGAGGTTTTGCCAGCTCTTTCTTAAAAAAAATATTTTTCTAACGCCTCCGCTGGTACTATTATTTTTATTATGTAACTTAGGTGGAATACCTCATGCCACATGGTTTGTCCGCTCGACTAGAGGGTGTGTAATGCCACACTATATAGTTCTCTGAAGCAGTCAACTACAAAGTTTATTAAAATGTTTGTCTCCTCAGTGAAGATTACCTTCTCCTTGAGTGGGATGGTATGCATCTTGGAGGCTGTTGGGGAACTCTGGCTCCAAGATACCCTGTGTTAGATTTAGGGGTCTCTAGTTGGCAGAGGTAGGTACATTTGACCAAATAGGGACGCTTGTGTCTAGTCAGGGTAAGGGGGTACACTCCTAAAATAACCCCTGTTCACCCCCTTGGTAGCTTGGCACGAGCAGACAGGCTTATCTCAGAGGCAGTGTGTAAAGCATTTGTGAACACATACAGTAATACTGTGACAACACTACAGATGGACACCACACAGGTTTTATATAAAAAATAAGCATTCTTTATATAGACGTATCTCAAGACCACAAACGACAAAAATCTACAATACCGTACTTAAAAATGGTAGAAATAGCTTAGTTCTCTTTAGATGGTAAATGCGACACTTATGTTCAATGTACCTTTTGATGCGTAACGCTATACAAACAAAAGAGTTGCAGGGAAGGTGCTGCGTCGGTTCCTTACACGCAAGAACAGGGATGCGTCGGTTCCTTACTCCAGGGGAGGTGAT
This sequence comes from Triturus cristatus, assembly GCF_964204655.1. NCBI lineage: Eukaryota > Metazoa > Chordata > Amphibia > Caudata > Salamandridae > Triturus > Triturus cristatus. The sequence goes on along the minus strand of NC_140591.1, from coordinate 583,672,318 downwards.
GCGTCAGTTCCCTACTGCTGCGTAGGGGACGGTGATGCGTCGGTTCCTTATCAGAGGGGAGGTGATGCGTCGGTTCTTCTCCGCGTGGGGAGGTGATGCGTCGGTTTCTTACTGCGCTTCTGTGGCGATAATAATAATAATCCACATTTGTAAAGTGCAAACAATCACAAGTAAGGGTCTCTAGGCGCTGGGGACCGTCAGGAAGATTAAGCAAGCTATTGCCCAGAGTCAGATGGTGCTGGGCTAATCTGCCGCCAGCGATCGAACCGTGATCCCCAGATTCCGGAGTCAGTCGCCCTGGCCGCGGCGCCACACCAGCAACGCCGTGATGCGATGAAGGTCCGTTGATAGGGCGAGTGCATCTTCTTGATGTTGCGACAATGAAGAGGTGATGCGTGCGCACGCCCGACAGCCCTGCGGCGACTCGGTGAATCTTTTGAGGAGTGACAGGCCCTGCGACGCACTTCTCCTCGATACGACGGCATCTGCTGCGACGGCGACACACTTCTCGGCGATGCAGGGCGCTTCGAGGATGCGATGCGACAGCGGTGGCACGCTTCCTCAGCGATACGACGACAACAGCTGCGGCGGCGACACGATTCTCTGGTGATGCAACGGCATCTGCTACGATGGCAACACTTCTCCGGCGATGCGAGGTGCTTTCGATGATGCGATGGCGACAGCTGTGGCACGCTTTCCTGGTGATGCGACCACAACTGCTGCGGCAGCGACACGCTTCTTAGTCTTGAGTCGCGCTCCCAGCGACACGCAGTCTCTCAGAAGGCCCAGCTCAACAGCAGGCACTTCAATTCCCAGCAAGGGAATTCAGGAGGAAGCTAGTCGGTGAATTCTGTTGTCCTTGAGACTTCAGCAGGAGGCAAGCTCTAGTTCAAGCCCTTGGAGATCTTCTTACAAGTTGATGAAAGTAGCACAAAGTTCCTTTCTCCTTTCTTTGGCACTCAGGCAACCACTGCAGGCCAATCCCCCAAACAGCACACAGCAAAGGAATAGTCTCCTCCTGCAGTCTCTCTCTCTGGTTCCTCTCCTCAGCACAGGTTCTTCTGGTTTTCTCAGAAGTGATCAAAAGTTCTGGGGTCTGGGTCCCCCCTTTTATACTCATATTCTCTTTGTTCTCTGCAGGCAGAGAAGCCTTTGCCTAGTACAAACCAGTTCTGGTCAGTCCTGGAGCACTTTGTTTACATGACTCCTTCTTTCCTTTGACAGTGTGGGCCAGGGACATCAGATGCACCACGGGAGGTGGAGCCAGCATTGTGGAGGGGAGGCACAGCCCTATTCAGACCCAGGTGCAACTCCTCCCCTCACTCCATGTAGATCTCTCTATTCAGCCTTGTGCTGACTCACCCTGTCTCCTGGAATCCCCCAGCCCCTGTCACTCAAACTCCAGACAAGGAAAACACAACCTAGCAGAGGCAGGCTTGGATAGTTAGGCAAGAAAATACCTAGTTTCTAAAAGTGGTATTTTCAAACACAGAATGTTAAACCCAATTTCACTGAAAGATGTATTTTATGAGTTCAGGCATACTAAACTCGAATTTCTACCATGTTCCCTGGGTCAGTTAGGATTATAAGATGTTCTAATCAAACTGCCCATTCTGGCCTATGGGTAACGGGTACCCTTGCAATTGTGAAAAACAAAAATGGGTGTAATTCACGATCAGGACATGCCACACACATCAGGGTATGTCCTACCTTTTACCTACAATGCACCCTGCACTTGGGCCTACCATAGGGGTGACTAATATGCAGAAAAGGGAAGATTTAGGGACTGGCAAGTGGGTGCACTTGCCCAGTCAACATGGCAGTACCAGACTGCACATAGGCTCTGCAATGGCAGGCCTGAGACACACTTTACAAGCTGCTCCGGCGGGTGGCACGCAGTGCACTGTACAAGGGTCTGACAAGTAAACCAAATCAGCCAATCATGGAGTCACTAATCCATACATCAATTTATCATAGGGAGAGCATATGCACTTTAGCACTGATCAGCAGCGGTTAAGTGCCCAGAGTCATAAAACCAACAAAAACAGGTCAGACAAAATACAGGAGGAAGGCAAAAAGTTCAGGGATGACCCTGCAAAAAGGGCCAAGTCCAACACCCTGGAAAAGAGGGTAAAGCCCAAAAAGTGTGATGTATTTCTATTCTCTAAATTGAAATTAATGGCAGGTGTGTAAGATTGTGCTGACGATATAGCGAAGTCCCTGGTCTGTGATGTTTGTAGTCCTGTACGTAGAATAGGTGGAGAAAGTTACATCTAAAGTGAGATAGCAGTGGCCGATAACGCAGGGGGGCCTGGGGGTCCCCTCCTTTGAAGCCTATTTTCTGGCAGCCCAGCTTCAGTGGCTGTCCCATTGGCCGGCAGAGCGCCACATAGAGGAGACATTTAATAACGATGGTCGAATACCTCTCCCGGATATCTGGAGACTGCTGATGCCAGGAACCAAGCCAACGAGAACACATCCCGTACAAGTGGCGATTGCCTGCAAATGTATGATGCGCATACACCGGATGTCAAGGCGTATACCCCTATACTCCCCATTGCTTCCACTAGTGGGATTCCCACAGAAGGAGAACTATTACACGCCTGGCACCCTCCGGATACGGACGGAGCACGAGTTGACGGAGATAGAGGCCCTGTTTGAGGACGGACAACTGAAAACTTATGCCCAAATGCAGGATAGCTTTGATCTTCCTCCGGGGCAATTCCTGGTGCACAGACGGCTAGTAGACAGCGCACGACAATATTGGGATCTAACTGAGGGGGAACCACTGACGCACCCAGTGCTACATACAATCCTCCACATGGGCAGAGGCAGACACTTAGTTACCTGGCATTATAAAGCAATAAGGGAACTGATTACGGTTCCTCTACAGGCCTTACGCCAGAAATGGGAGGACGAGATAGGGCGAGTGCTCAATGACCAAGAATGGGGAAAAGCTTTAGAGTACCCAAAGAAAGTCTCGCGGAACGCAAGATTCAAAAACATGCAATTTAATATTCTACACCGCGCATATTTAACACCGCATAAGCTCCAGCGCTTTTACCCGGACACGCGGTTTGCGTGCCCCAGCACACTTCAAACACATGTTCTGGGACTGTCCCGTGCTGCAGCCTTATTGGGGCAGAGTACATCGGGTTCTAGAGGCGACGGTCCACCTCATGCACATTACCTCATGGGAGGCATGTGCCCTAGGGGTCTTCCGCAGGCGGAAGACAGAAAAGGTGCAGTGTAGATTCGCGTCCTTAGCCCTACTCCTGGCAAAACGGGGGATAGCCATTACTGGAGTGCACCAGCAGGGCCCCCAGAGGCAGTCTGGATTGGGGCGGGTAAAAAATGGGGGGCAGCGGAAGAAGCCATATTGAGAGACGAGGAGGTGAAGGGGATTCGAAAACATCCCATCTCCATGGAATGGGCACAACTACTGTTTCAACTACTGTTTCAGTTCACGGAAGAGACAGCACAAGATGATGCACCCGGGGACACACCAGCCCAGTCCCAAACCCCACCCCTGTCCCCGATAGAATCAGTACATACCACGGCGCAATAGCTGCACCAAATGATAGACCGATCACGCATTGGGAAGCCACTAGACTAGCACCCTGACTACTGCTGGGAAATACAGCCCCCCTGAAGATTCCCCTCTCCTCCCGACCCTGACTCCGTAAGCATCTAGCGGACGTACTGGTACCTACTGCATAGCACATACTTCTCACACCAAGCCTCTTTTGGTAAACTCCCCGGATTCCTCCTAACCCCCTCCCACCCCTACCCCCAGTTCAGTTTTATGTTCACCCCTTGGCACTGGAGAGTAGGTGCTTTTGGGCAGTAAGCAAATAGGGACACCAGAATGGAGGGGGGGGGGACTCCACATCAACCCGTACCATTATGGAAACCCACTCATGCAGGAATCCGGCGTTAGCCAGCCCACTGCATCCCACACTAGATTAGCAGAAGAGTAATACCTAGGTACAATGTCATGTTTCTTGCTGGTCATGTGCGATGTATAATGGGATGGATGTTACATACTGTGTTAATATCATCTGACTGCCTGTGGGCACCTGACGTAACGTCCAACTTGCCAATGCATAATGCTGTACCATGGGAAATAAAACTCTCAATAAAAAACTTCTAAACAAAAAAAAAAGTAAGATAGCAGTGTTACATTTAGTAACAACAAGATTGTATTTTGAGGCATATGTGTCACTGTCCCATCATTTCCATGGTTCAGAGGGGGTAAGGAGATGCAAGATTACTACTACTGTATTTTCATCATTTGTCAATTGCATCAGGGAACAGAAATGCACAGTTCTGTGCTCTGAAAGATAAATTCCAATTATCTTTTGCACTTGTGGTTTCACGGAAAGTGTAAACAACATGGTGAAAATAAGACATCCCTGTCTCACACTTTTGACATGACCAAAGTTGATACAATTTGCTAACTATAGAACAGAGTAACATTGTTTCAGCAAGCAGTGATTTGGCACAAAATATGAAATAATGGTAACACGAGTCGAAAAAAAGTGAATGAAGAAGGAACACCTACAAAAGAAGAACGGCTAGGGGAATTAAAAAGAAAATAAACTATTTTAGCTGTGGTGAATAACACTAGACATGGCGAAATTGGAGATTACTTGCACTGCAACCATACTGGGAAATTAGAGAGGAATTGTCAGTACAAGCTTTTTTTTTTTTGTGTCCTCATTTGCCTCTATCACACCATTTCGCTTTTCTTACGAGCCGAAATGTCTATCGCCTCATTTGCTGATGTAAGATTGCCAGAGGTGGAGTCACTGGGAGACACCCTGGGAAAATGGCTCCCACCATCTGAAATCCACAGCACACCTGAACCAAGTGGAGGAAGCCTACCACAATGGAGAAGGTGCTATCAGCCGAGGCAGAAAAGGGGGCTTAATCATAGGACCCAGGATCTAATAGGTTGGGATTGAAGTTCTTCCGTCAATTCAGAATAAAATAGGTGCCCAGAATACCTGCCTAGATCGACCCTTAATTGACCTATCTATATTTGCCACACTCTTTACAGATGATAGCCAGTCCTGATAACTTGGTGGAAACGGGGATACCCATGATTTGCAGATCTCCCTGCGGGCCAGTAGGATCGCATAGAAAATCAGCTTTGCATGGTACTCGTTACTTACATTTCCAGAGTCCAAAAGCCCAAAAATAACTAGTAAAGCGCTTACCTTCACTTGGATCTTCAGAGCATCAGAAAGCGCTTTACTCACGGCCCACCAAAAGGGTTGGATCTTTGGGCAAAGTAGAAACATGTGGAGATCGTCTTCCTTCATGCTGCGACATTTTGGACAAGCAACATCTCCTCGTCGACCAAACTTCGATAACCTCTGGGGAGACCAATAGGCCCTGTGGAGGGTGAAAAGATGGTTCCTTCTCAGGTATGCGGGTTTAACTATTTTATATAGCGTGCACATAGATGCTTGCCATTGATCTTCAAGCGTAGCTGACTGCAAGCAACTCCCCCATAGATGATTCGGGAGACTGAAAATTCTGTCTTCCATCTCCACCATGGACCAATACCAGAGTGCAATTTCCTTGACTGGAAACTGTCTGGAGATCAATTTTTACTCGAATTCATTGTAGGCCCCAATTTTTGTCCTAGATGCTTGAAACCAGCTTAGAACTTGGAGATATTTATATCTTGATATTCTCTGATTTGTTTTCTGCCTACAATCCTCCCACGAGATTAATTGATCATTGTGTAGGAGATGTTTCCAAACTGCTATGCCCGCTTCCCTTAGTGGTATAGCTAACGCATCTTTGACCCATTCAGGGGACCCTGGAGAATCCCAGATAGGAGCGAAATGACTGGTGTATGGCAATTTCACAGCTTTTCTTACTCTACCATGTCTCTGCCATGCCTCGTAAAATTTTTAATCTGACCTTTTTGTAGTATTTTGGGTCTGCGTACATAAACATAAAACCACCTCCCCTCAGGTTGTGACTTCTCAGCTCGACCTCGAAGAGTCTACCCATTTCTGAGTTCAATGGAGTAACCAAAAGCATCCTGCCATTTTTTAACAGAAAGGACCAGAAATACATAAGCAAATCGTGTAACGCTTGTCCACCTTTTTCCAGCCTTCTTCTCGACTTCTTCCATGAAATTCTAGGCCCTTTGGAGGCCCAAATGAAAGAGCTGATCTGACCCTGGAGTTTTAAAAACCAAGCTTTACAAAAGGGGAGGGGAATAGCCTCGAAAAGGAAAGTAAACTTCGGTAGAATTACCATTTTTATGAGGTTGACCCGACCAAACAAAGTCAGCGGGAGATGCCCCCAGGTCTTCAACAGGGTAACCACTTCCTTCTTGACTATCTCGAAATTTACTTCTGTGAGCTTAGCAATGTCCTGTGTAATCCTTATCCCTAAGTACCTCATATCCTTAGTGCATCTTATTCCATTTTCTGTTTGATTCCAGGTCATCACCTCAGTTTTTTGTTTGTTAATCTTATACCCAGAGATTTTTCCGAAATCCGTAGTGATTGTTAAAACAGACTTCAATGCAGTATGAACATCGCTAGTAAAGACCAAGATATCGTCCGCATATAACCCAATCTTTTTACTCAGGCCATTGTGCTGGAATGCTAGAATTTCTGGAGAGCCCCTGAGCCGTCTAGCTAGAGGTTCTATATGCAGGTCAAATAAAAGAGGGGACAAGGGGCAGCCCTGTCTTGTTCCCCTTGATATCTGTATTGGATCTGTCAGGGCTCCATTGACAAGAACTCTAGCAGACGGTGCAGCATAGATTGCCTCCAGAATTTTTGATATATTTGGGCCAAGATTTAGAGACTTAACTACTTCTTTTAAAAAGACCCAATTGACGCGATCGAACGCTTTAGCGGCGTCAAGTGCCATAACTGCTAGAGGGAAATTGTACGTGGTAGCCAAATCGATTGCCCCAATAAGATTGAATGTGAGTTCATTAAGGATTCTACCACGGATAAAGCCCTTTTGATCTTCTTGCACTATCAGAGGGATGACCCCATTAAGCCTTTCTGCTATAATTTTTGCAAATAACTTGTAATCGCAGTTTAGGAGTGATCTTGGCCTATATGAGTCGCACTTATTTGGGGATTTACCAGATTTCAGAATTAGGGCAATGGTAGCCTCTTTCCATGAGTTCGGAAAATCCTGACCAGAGATAAAAATGTCATTAAACATGTGTAACAGAATCGGTGCCAGAATATCATCCAGGGCACTATAAACTTCATGGGGGAGACCATCCGGCCCAGGGGCCCTCCCTTTCTTGCCGTTGCTTAATGTTATCTGTAATTCCGTTATACTTAGTTTTTCGTTCAGACGCTGAGACTTCTCCATTTGTGGCTGTACAAGCGAATCTTGCGCCAACCACCTGACAGCTTCTTCGGGGGTCACAGCTAAATCCTCCTGATAAACTTCCCCAAAATATTTAAAGAAAGACGATTCAATAGCTTGATTATCTGATAGTGGAGCCCCCGTTTGCTCACAACTAATCTCTTTGATTATGTTCTTAACCTGATCGCTCTTAACTTTCCATGCAAGTAGCTTACTGGAACCCTCCCCGTACTCAAAATGCTCTAAGCGGCTTGATTCCCAGCGTTCCCTGACCTTTGCTTGAACAATAGCTGACAGAGATGTTTTCCGTGATTCAATTTCAAGCCAGCCTAGTGTGGTGCTGTCCCGGGTCTCCAATAGAGATCAAAGCAGTCTCAAGCGAGCGAATTTGCTGCTCTAGAACTAAAATGTTTTGATGGTATAGTCTTCTTCTAGCCGCTGCGAGAGTACCTAATCTACCCCTTAAATAGGCCTTGTAAGAGTCCCATACTATACCCATTGAAGAAGAACCCAGATTGTTATAAAAAAATTCTACAGTCTCCTTTTTCAAAATGTCGAGAGACTGTGGGTCCAACAGGATAGAGCGGTCTAGTGTCCATCTAGATTGGGGCCTTACCTGGCCCATATTTAAACAGAGTACTACAGCAGAGTGATCAGAGATGTGTACGCCTATATGCTGGATATCTGATACCAAATCCTTCAACCTGTTATCAATTAGAATGTAGTCGATCCTAGAGTGGTGTTTATATTTCTTATTATGAAATGTATAGCTTCTATGGAAGCCCGCTCTTTGTCGCCAAATATCACACAGGCCCAGTTGTTTAATCAGGTGATGTACAAGTGCCGACATTTTTGGATTGACTACTGCTCTACTATTTGATGATCTATCCAGCTTATGGTCAATCACAGCATTGAAATCTCCTGCCATAATAATTGGATCAGGATAATTCAGTAACTCTGCATATAAATCTTCAAGGGGACCTGTGTCATCCTGATTTGGGCCATAGTAGCCAACTAGAGTGAATTTATGACCATAGACCTTTAACTTTGCTACCAGCCACCTACCCAAAATAGTTGAAACATTGCCTTCTACCATTATATCCGTCCCCTTTTTTATTAGGATTGCAACACCTTTGGTAACCGCCGTCTGCTTTGTTGCAAGTACACAGGAGATCCATTTTTTAGCTTTAACCCCTTGAGTGCCCCGCCCTTTCCCCGCCCTGTGCCGGCCCTTTCATTAGCGGGCGGGGTTCATGACGAGATAGTCTCGTCATGGGCACAGCGCAACCGCGGCCCATGACGAGACCATCTCGTCATGGGCACTCAAGAGGTTAAAAAAAATCTTGACTCTTGACCCCTGTCAAGTGGGTCTCCTGCAAAATTATAATTTGTGCTTTGCAGTCCCTCAGGTATTGCAATATAATCACCCGTCTAGCTCTGACCCGCAAACCATTCACATTCCAAGAGAGTATTCTTATTTCCTTAGCTACTTTCTTGGTCATGAACTACGAGCTTCATAATGAGACAGACATTGGCTGAAGATTAAAAAATCACTGAGGCAAATGAGGATATTTTTTGTTTATTTCCCTTGATGCTCCCCACCCTGTGCTAAACCACAACAACCGCTCCCACCCCCCAGGAAAACCCTCCCCTGACTTGTCAAAATAGGAAAGCCCTATGGGTGCCCTTCCCCCCAGAGTTGCATCAGATTATTAACAAAGAGAGAAAAGAAGAAAGGAAAAAGAAAAGAGAAAACGGGTGTAGGTTAAACCTATATAAGTAGTCGTTCCTAAGATTTAGAAATCATTATTTAAAGCACGAATTCCAGAGCTGATGTTCAGTATTCCACAGAGAATAGCCAGAAACACATGCTCCTTACAGAGACCCGGACTGAACGTCCTCGATGAACTTATTAACTTCTTCGACAGTACATCTTGTTATTAAGCATTACTTTTAACATCGCTGGAAATTTTAATTGTACAGATGCACCTAACTTCATGAGAGGATCCATTCTTTTGCCCAGCTCCCATTGCCTGTTCGAAGTCTCGATTGAAATATCTGACCTAATTTCAAATTTTGCTCCATCTATCTCCATGCCCTTTTTTGACAGGGCACGTGATAAGATCTTCTCCTTAAGAGAGTATGATTGAAAGTTTACCAGGATTTTCCTAGGTTTGACTGTATTCTGGTTAGATCTGAAAGGGTCCATGTGTACCCTTTGAATATCCTTACTGATCTCCTCCTCCGATTCCTCAATCAATATCTCTTTTTTAATCAGGCGGACTATAAAGGATTTAATATCCTCCCCTTCTTTGCCCTCTGCTACTTTCAGGAATTTCAAATTATTTCTCCTTTGAAAATGTTCTAATCTCTCTAACCTCTCCTGTTCTCTGTCATTCTTCTTTAAGGCCTCTAGTTCTACTGCATTACCCTCTACTGTCTCTTTTAGAATCTTCATTTCTCCTTCAAGGATCACAGTTCTTGAACATAGGTCGTCAAATTTCTTCTCCAAATTATCACATACACTTCTAATGTCTTTCTGATTAGCCTCTGAGATTTCAAAACAGTTCTTTATTTCCTTTGTGAGAGTTGTGAGGAGGTTAGCAATAGACATATCTTCCTTAGCAGACTATTCCAAGGGAGGACGTAAAACCTCACCAGAATCTACAGCAGCCAATTCATTTTCAACCTGACTTGATCTGTAAAAACTTCAACCGGGCCGGGAGCAAGCTCTGAAGCCAGCACATGATAGCGATTTATAGAAACATCGTTTGACCAGTCAGCCATACTAGGGGTATGTCCAGAAAGAGAGGTAGAGACCAAGGCCGTAGACAGATCGCTGTCAGTCTTCTCTAGTGAAGACTTTTCAGCCCTTGCATTCATATTCTTAGTTACAAGCGGAAGAGCATTACTCAAAATAATAGTTTTGGGTAGAACATTAAAGTAAGTCCTAAGTGAAGGAGTGACTTTGCCTTTATGTTCGTAACTTGATTTCTTTTTGGATGGTTCGCTACATGATGTTGTCCCCTTAGCAACTCGTTCCTTTACTGATCTAAGAGGTCTCTGGCTCTCCGCAATCGCCTGTGTCTCTACTGCTTTAATTTCAGAGTCTGTTTTCTTCTGGGTTAGCTCCGTTGTTTTAGCCCCAAGATTCGTAGCCTGGACGCTTCTCAAAGTATACCTAATTAGGCCTGGGCCTCCCCCTAGCTCCCACCTACCCCTCCCCTCCCCCCCCTCTCCGTGATTTAGAGCTCATAGGATTCAAATCCAAAAGAGTGGGGTGAGTAGGATAGGTGGGGCGAGAGGTTCCAGGAGAGAGACCAGATAAGCTGAAAAACCGGGCCCCCACCTTATTCAAAAAATGTCCCCGGCCGCTTGGTGCCACAGAAAGCCCCAACACCAAAGAAATGCCCCCAGATCTAATTGTACCATTCAGTAACTCAAACAACTCCGTTGCTTCTGCTAGTATGGCGAAATCGGGCTCAGAGGGACCGGAGCAGACCTGCCCGTCCCCGACACCCCTCCCCCGGAAGGAAACTCGGGAGGTGGCGCGCCTTCATCAGCGGAGCTCTAGCGCCGCACGTATCCACGGCTGACCTCCCGCCGTGCTGCCGATTTGAGGAAGCCGCTACGAAGAAGCGCATGGGTAATTTCTTTTTGGTTATTGCTCACTTAATCTCTGCCCGATCTTTTTTTCCGTGCTCCGTCCCGGCCATTAACCCGTTTCATTTCCTTTCCTCTCCTGACTTCACTGCTAAATTGCTAGAGAAACAGATCTAAAAAAGCGAACATCGCTCCTCTGGGTTCCGGACTCCCGCGAGCTGCACACTAGCTTGCCGCCATGTTTTCCCTAAATTGGAGATTACTTGCACTGCAACCTTACTGGGAAATTAGAGAGGAATTGTCAGTACAAGCTAATTTGATACTTGGTAAAGACCGTTTACAAAAACTAACATGTGAGTAAAACTGATCCCACTAGTACATCAAGGGTCTGGGAGAAACACAGAAAGGAAATGATTGGTGACCAGTCAAAGATAAGGCGGTAGATAAATGGATTGCCCATTATGTGGTGTGTGACCATAGTGTAAAGAGACTCGTTAGGGGCAAAGCACTTTCTATGTCTAGAGAAATACCAGAAAAAAGATTGCAAAAATACGCCAATATTCGCTTTGCAACAGGACGCAAGGTATGCAGCATTTCATGGTCGACTATAAAAGACAGTTGATGGTATAAAACTTCTAAGAGAACATTTCTACGAAATCACATGTATAATTACATTCATGGAAGAATTATTTGATAGGGAAGGAGTACCACAGTAAATTGTCACAATCAATGGAATACAATTTACATCACAGCAAATAAAGTAATATATGAAAAACAGACAGAGAAAAACACCACCTTGTTAACCACAAAGTAACTGATATGGTGGAATAAACTAACAGCTTGGTAAATTGAAGCATACAAATGGCAATAACAATAAACATAAGATAATCTGTTCAGTGATATGCAACAGGCACATACATGAACAGTTTTTATCCATTTGAACACATGAGGGTGAAAACCACAAAACCGCGTAAAAACCTAATACCATGGTAGAAAAAGCGTTGTGAGCAAAAAAGTGGAGCAAAATTACAATACTAAAAGGTGTAGGAGAGCAAAACCGAGCCGAAAACCTACAATGACCGGAAAAGAACGAAACAAAGACTCTGAAGGAAGGGATATGGTCGGGGTGAAATTACAAGGAACACGGAGACAAGGTCTACACAAATTTTAACCACTAAAAAGCATTACGGTTAAGTCACAGGTCATGGATGAAGTTGAATAAAGGAAAAAGAGGGATGGACACAGAAAAAGGGGGTGCAGTTCCCTCTCTAGCAACAACTATATTCCATATACAGCAGAGTTGTTGCAACAGAGTCCAGCTCATAAATGCAGACCACTAACTATTTTATTTAAAGTGTTTTATAAAGCACGAACATGACCCTAAGGTATCAGAGCGCTATACACAAGCAGGAACATAAGCAAAACATGAACATGCAAAAATAATATCTGAGGCATTACAAGTATTACCAACCAATCGCTGTTCAGTTACGAAGCAATACACGTTCCTCTAAAGATGGCTTTCATGGGACCTGAGATGATCCGGTTCAAGGCACTTGTGTTAGAAATGTTTGAGCATTCTGCTGGGATGGATGTGCTCATGCCCTTTTATACAATGAAGAGCTCTGCCTTTACTCGCATTTCTTAGTGCAGCCTTCAGGCCCTCAAAGGCGTTTTGATGTTCCGTAATGCAGATAATGTTGCTGGGCATTTTTTCTTTTGTAAAGGCTGTTAAGGGTGCAAGCATGATCTCATATTTCCCTATCACAAAGTCCCTTTAGTACTCCCACAATCTTAAAAAGTCTATCACATGTGCTTGTGGGGGACTGCGTCTTGCCATCCATTGGGTAAGCCTTCCCTTTTCTGGCCGGATGCCCCGGGTAGACTACAGAGGACTGCTCCACCTAGCACTTGGTTGCCATGATAGTCAGTTTCACTCTCTGTATATAGGTTTACAGAGGTACTTAGTGCAGCCTTCAGGCCCTCAAAGGCGTTTTGATGTTCCGTAATGCAGAGAATGTTGCTGGGCATTTTTTCTTTTGTAAAGGCTGTTAAGGGTGCAAGCATGATCTCATATTTCCCTATCACAAAGTCCCTTTAGTACTCCCACAATCTTAAAAAGTCTATCACATGCGCTTGTGGGGGACTGCGTCTTGCCATCCATTGATTGGGTAAGCCTTCCCTTTTCTGGCCGGATGCCCCGGGTAGACTACCGAGGACTGCTCCACCTAGCACTTGGTTGCCATGATAGTCAGTTTCACTCTCTGTATCCTGACCTGTTCTAGAAGCTTCAAAGACTCAACCCATTAGTTCCTAAATACTGTAGTATCATCCAGATAGGCCTGACAGAACACAGATCACAAGGCGTTGGGAAAGTGGCAGGAACATACTTCAGCCCAAAATCTATCACCTTAAAGTGGTATAATCCATCTGGTGTTGAGAATGTAGTCTTTTCCTCGTCACTAGGTGCCAAAGTTATTTGCCAGTAACCTCTGGTCAAATCAAAGGTGCTCAGATATCTGGCATGACCCAGTCCATCCACAAGGTAATCATCTCTGCAAATCGTGTGTGTGTTAGTGACTTTGTAGAAGGCCCTGTAGTCCACACAAAGGTGCAAGTCTGTGGAATCGTGCTTGAGCACCAACACCACTGGGCTGCCCTAAGGGCTACGGGATCGCACAATCACTCCCAAGTCCAACATCTTGGCCACACATGCCTTGATGAATTTCTGAACTGGATCAGACATCCAATAGGTCTTGTTTTTCACTGACGACTATCTCCTGTACCCATGTCATGAGCGCAGACAGGTGTAAACCCTCGGGTCAGCAAAAAGATATATGAAAATTATCCCAGTACCTCTCAGGAAGCGCTTACTTTTTTTCCAACCTCGTCTGTCATAGCCGTGATTTTCACTGTGTAATCGGTCTGGAGATGAGGCTTAACCTGGTACACATGAAATCCCATCCTGGTTTCCCTTGTGACACCTGTGATATCAAGGCAGTCAACCTCAGAACTACCCATGTATGGTCCACATCACTTCTACTTTGAAGCACTGCGAGAAAAGGTATTTGGCACAAACTCCTCTTGATCATTGTTTTCTATTCATACCACTCAATCAGTTCTTGGCTTGACTGTAGATTTTTCTTGCCCTGACCCATGTATTGCTCCACCACTTTCTTGATGCCAATGACATAGTCCAACACGTCCCTTTGAGGTGAATAAGAAGTTACTTCCCACCCATCTCTGATTAAGGGGAGAAGGTTGCATTCTGGGTGCCCAAACAGGCGTTGAAAGGGACCAAATCCTACACCCTTCTGTGAAATTTCTCTGTAGGTGACAAGAAACAGGCCAGAAGATCATACTACGGTACAGTCCCTATCATGCTTCTAAAAGTGTTATTGAACCTTTCCTCCAATCCATTTGTTTGTGGGTAGTATGCCAATGAGAAGTGGTATGTCAAACATCATTATTATGCCTGAGGAGATAAACCTTGTTCCACACTCAAAACTCGCACCCTAGAAAAGATGCCTAGGAGTGCCATATCTACTACCTTTGCAGTCATGCTCTTCAGATGTGCTGCCTTAGGATACCTCATGGCATGATCCACCACAGCCAAGATAAACTTATCACCTGAAGCGGACAGTCAAATGAACCCACAAAGCTGGCCGGTACCCGCTCAAATGGAACATCTAAAACTGGCTGCGACACTAATGGTGCCTTTATCTTGCATACTGACTTACCACTCAGTTGGCAAGAGAGAGCAGGTTCTACAGAACCTCTCTGTGTATAGAAAAGAGTCCAACCTCTCTTAGGTCTTGCGCATACCCAAGTGTCCTTCTTTAAATTAATTAGCAGTAACAGAACCTCTAGCTAACCCCCTGCATTGCAGTCCCTGGCTCCCTATAAACAGCCCCACCTCCAAGTCCATATACTGTTTTCCAACCACTCCCTTCTTGGTCTATTCTTGGGTTCCCTTTCAATGTTCAAAAAGTGTAGGGTGCTAGACTTGTACCCTGTGGAGTTCCGCCTAATTAGGTCTTCCATCAGCTAACAAATCTGTCAACTCTGGCTGTGACCTAGTGGCATATTTATCATAGGTTTTGCATCTCCCTGCACCACGAAAAGCAATGCAAGGACAAAGAAAATCTACAGATTTATCAAGCCGTGCAAGGCTATGCTGCATGGCTTTGTAATTCCAATGCAAAGCAGGGCAGCACAAGTCACTGCCTTGCATTATACTGAGTAGTGAGGGAGTTGCATGAGTGGAGTATGGGTGTTCCCACACATCCACCCATGTACTCTGACAAATTCCCAGGTTTACCAAGTGTGTTAGACCTGGGAACGCATCAGAATTGTACTCCTCCCCACCAGCGGCGCAACAAGGAGAAATATCTTTATTTCTCCTCGTTTCCAAATTGTAAGTGTGCTGCATTCTGCATCAAAGCAAAAACCAAAGGAAATGATGGACGGAGTGTTGAACATTGCAAGCACTCACCCCCAGTCAACTGATCTGGGTTTAATTCATCGCCGTTCTTTAGCCCACTCTGCCACCTCAGTTCAGACATGGCCATATGCAAATCAGTCTGACCCTGTGCCTCATGGGAACAGTCCAGCCCGAACTGCCAAGCCATGTCTTCCCTGGACCGGAAACAAGCTTCCTAGGACCGGTTTCTGGCATTTCAGCCGTCTTCAGCCAGGCTTGCTTGAATCCAGTGGCAAAGTGAGCAAGGGACTCAGGTCTGAGCATACCCTGCCAACTTATGGCGAACAAAGCAAAAACCAAAGGAAATGATGGATGGAGTGTTGAACATTGCAAGCACTCACCCCCAGTCAACTGATCTGGGTTTAATCCATCACCGTTCTTTAGCCCACTCTGCCACCCCAGTTCAGACATGGCCATATGCAAATCAGTCTGACCCTGTGCCTCATGGGATCAGTCCAGCCCTAACTGCTAAGCGATGTCTTCCCTGGACCGGAAACAAGCTTCCTAGGACCGGTTTCTGGCATTTCAGCCGTCTTCAGCCAGGCTTGCTTGAATCCAGTGGCAAAGTGAGCAAGGGACTCACGTCTGAGCATACCCTGCCAACTTATGGAGAACAAAGCAAAAACCAAAGGAAATGATGGACGGAGTGTTGAACATTGCAAGCACTCACCCCCAGTCAACTGATCTGGGTTTAATCCATCACCATTCTTTAGCCCACTCTGCCACCCCAGTTCAGACATGGCCATATGCAAATCAGTCTGACCCTGTGCCTCATGGGAACAGTCCAGGCCGAACTGCCAAGCGATGTCTTCCCTGGACCGGAAACAAGCTTCCTAGGACCGGTTTCTGGCATTTCAGCCGTCTTCAGCCAGGCTTGCTTGAATCCAGTGTCAAATTCTGCATCACACACACACACGCACACACACACAGAAAAAGGAAAATGCCTCAGAGGATTGTTTTTCTGCAGCAAGGTTCCACTGCCTACACAAAAACCATCCTGCCTACAATGCAGGCACTCTTCCAACATGGTGCAAGGGTGCCTGCATTGGCTCTAGGCAGCACATTGTGCGCCAGCACTGAGAAATGACAGGAATGTGCCGTACAGTGTTAAGTACGGCTCATTCCTGCCCTTTCCCTATCACGCAGAGCAGCAAGGTGACTTGCTGTGCTGTGTGATTTGTTAATAAATATGCACTCTTGTCTCCAATGACTAGTCTGCTTCGGGTGGCTCATTCTACTAATCCTCTAGAGCAAGGACACTGGATGCCACGGCATGTGCCTTCTAAGAGTCTATGAGAGCCTGTGTTCTGGTTAATACAGCTGATGTGATCCAAGCCATGCAACATTCTGGTCCTGGCACTAAACCAGGGGCAATTAAAGCATTGCCCAAGAGACACCCAACATCTTGCTTCTCTCTCACCCCTATATCAACCATGACTTGCTTGTCATTGATTTCTACCTCAGTTCAGGAAATCGATTACTCCATGTTTTTTCCCACTGGAAACCATACCTGTGCAATTGGCAAAAGGGAGAGATGCATTCTCTCAACCATAGTTCTTTAAGTACCTGAACCACTGAGCGCAAGAACCTTCCACCCATTAATTCTAACTTCCAACCCAAGCCCTTTAGGATTTCGGTGGATGAGATTAAGGCCATCTGGATTCCTTTCCCAAATGTCCATTGATACCATGTTGAATGCAACAGGGCCCTCTCAGGTTCCTTCGCCCACATTGAACACACTAGCAATCATGGGAACAACTGGTACAGGGTCTTTCACCAGTCTCTTGTAATGCCCCCTCCTTGCGATACTTATAGCATGTTGTGCCCTCCCCTGGGAATCGTCCTGGCCCTTACCCTTTGGAACCAGTCTGTTGAGTTCCTTTCTTCCTTGGAGCCATGCTGCTACAGCCTATTGTTAACCTACTTGTTAGCGAACACTGCATGTTTCTCTGCATTCTTTTCTGTCAGGTCTGGTAAGTATTTCCTAAGTTTGGTAGAGCACACATCCTTGATTTACTCTGTCACCATCAACTAGTTAAGTGCATTACAGTCCGTGGACTCTATCCTTCGTACCCACTAATTCCAATGACCCAAGACACCATCAATTCATTTTTCAAACTGAA
Organism: Triturus cristatus; assembly: GCF_964204655.1. NCBI lineage: Eukaryota > Metazoa > Chordata > Amphibia > Caudata > Salamandridae > Triturus > Triturus cristatus. The sequence continues at coordinate 583,654,747 of NC_140591.1, read as the reverse complement.
CTTCATCCGCTTTTATGTTTTCTTTTAATTTCTGAACGTACTGAGCTAGTTTTATTCCAAACCATCGGACCATTCTCTCATACTTTATTTCATCAGTCACAGGCAATCTCTTATAACTGCCGTAGCGCCTATGGGCAAGTGACTCATAATGGATTCCTTAGGCACAAATCATATAAAGCCTGCACACTACAACTGATCTTACCATTGCAAAATGTCTTGGTTATATATATATATATATATATATATATATATATATATATATTACCTACTGGTGGTCGCCAGTAGGTAGTTATAGTTAGGACCCTGTTTCCATAGGAAATCCGCAGCATTCTATTTGGAATAACTTTGGCGCCGGTCGACGAATCCTCGCGAAATTTTCAAAATAGGTGGGGCGCTACGCTCCGCTCCTACCCTGAAAGTCTCGGGGGGGATTCGTCAAGCGGGGGCTGAGATAAAAGGGGGGTCCCAAAACGTGTTTTTCCCATGCATTTTTCCATAGGACCTTTAGACACAGCTACAGCCCGAACGGCTGAACAGAATTACTTGAAATTTGGCAGAGAGGTAGTCCTCAGGTCAAGGAAGTGCCTTTTGTAGGTTTGGTGTAAATCTGTTCAGTAGATTCTGAGAAAATAGCCTTTAAATCAATATATATATCTGAGCCAGCTTACGGTGCGCTTACCGTACGGTGACGTGCGCGAGCGCGATTCTGATTGGCTCTTAGATCTTAGTAAACATTCGAATCGGTCGAAACCAGGAAGCGGCGGCCGCCATTTTGTGTATTTCACTCAGAAAAAAAAGGGTGATAACTTGAAAAGGGGGCAAGGAAGAGAGTTACAGACCCCCTAACATTTGTAAGGGGGTCAAAGAAGGACAGAAAAGTACAAAGAAAACATTTATTGATTTTAAAAAAAATCACGGGGTACGCGTACGGTAAGCTCACCGTACGCGTACGGTAAAAAAAAAATATATATATATATATATTATCTACTGGCGGTCGCCAGTAGATAGTTATAGTTAGGACCGAGTTCCATAGGAAATCTGAAAATTCAATTTTGAATAACTTTGGCGCCGGTTGACTTATCTTCGTGAAATTTTCAAAACTAATGGGGCGCTCCGCTCAGCTCCTACCCTGAAAGTCTCGGGGTGATTCGTCAAGCGGGGGCTGAGAAAAAAGGGTGTCCCAAAACGCGTTTTCCCCATGCATTTTCCCATAGGACCTTTAGTCGAAGGTACAGCCCGAACGGCTGAACAGAATTACTTGAAATTTGGCAAAGAGGTAGTCCTCAGGTCAGGGATGTGCCTTTTGCATATATGGTGTCAATCTGTTCAGTAGTTCCTGAGAAAATTGCAGTTAAAAGTACATAAATATCTATATGCGCGCACGGTGCTCGCACCAAATGTGCGCGAGCGTAATTCTGATTGGTGGTTAGATGTCAGTCAACATTCGAATTGGTCGAAATCAGGAAGTGTCGGACGCCATTTTGTGTGTGGCAGTAAAAAAGAAAGGTGGAGAACGTGAAAAGGGGGCAGGGCAGAGAGTTCCTGACCCCCTAGCCTTTGTCAGGGGGTCCCTGAAGGACCCCGAAGGGTGAAAAAAACATTTTATTTTTTTCAAAAAATCGCGGGGTGTGCGCACGGTGCGCGCACGGTGAAAAACCCTTAAAAAAAACAAAAAAACATTTTAAACGAGCCATTCCATATTACAGGATACAGTCAATCTATAACTATATACATAGGTAGTTTATTGTAAAATAAATATATAAAAAATATAATAATACATACATAAATTAGCATTTAAAAAACCTTACAAATTCACTAAAAAAACCATAGGTTTCACACACGTTATAGTTAGAAATTAGCATTTAAAAAACCTTGCAAATTCACTTAAAAAACCATAGGTTTCACACACGTTATAGTTCGGAATTAGCATTTAAAAAACCTTGCAAATTCACTGAAAAAACCATAGGTTTCACACATGTTATAGTTAGCTGGACATTTCACTCGTACAAAACCACTGAAATTCCCCCGTTATAGTTAGTTCAGCTAAATATAACTCGTGCGACCGCAATCCACTGCTGATGACGTCACATATTACATCACTCATGACATGGTCAGTGACATCACTCATGACATCACTGATGACATCTCAAATGACATCACTGATGACATCATCCAGTGAATATGTGTCTTTCTGAAAAATAAATATTTTTTATATATGTATATCTAAAGGTTAATGGAAGAATAAATGGGTAAATAAGTGTCTAAATGGATGTTTTTTTTTTTGTAAAATGAATTGTATAACTGACTTATTAACAGTATCTTAGTGAATACAGTGATGTAATATGTGACGTCATCAGCAGTGGATTGCGGTCGCGCGAGTTATATTTAGCTGAACTAACTATAACGGGGGAATTTCAGTGGTTTTGTACGAGTGAAATGTCCAGCTAACTATAACATGTGTGAAACCTATGGTTTTTTCAGTGAATATATATATATATATATAGCTTTCGGAACCTGGGCAGGTACACTGGTAGAGTTGGAATCATTTTTCCCAGATGAAGCGGTCTCTGCTGCTATCCTGAGCTTCATTTCCTCTCCAATTCTCTTTTACCTTTTCATACCTTTCTTTCTCCTCTTGCTCCTTCTCGCTTTCCTCATGGACCAATTCTTCCCAACTTACCTGCCTGCTTTATTCTTGTTCCTGACGAGCTAATCTCAATATCTCCATCTCTTCCTCAGACTTCTGGTGAGCCAGAAGGCTGAGTAAGTGAGACTTACCTCAACCAAGGGATTAACTGCTGCAGTTAGTGCTTGTTGGACCCGTCAGCCCTATTTTGCCCCATTTGCCTCATTTTTTCCACACTCATTTTTATGTTGGACTAGGTCTCCGGGCGCCTTTTCATTGCCAATCAGTGTTAAGGTGCAGGTGCTCCCTTCTCCCAAGATGGCTGCCACAGGCCCCTGCTACTGCAGAGTGGTCTTTCATAGTAGCACCCTAGCTGCCAGGAGCTGGCTGGAACCCCACAACAATGTTGCGACACCAGCCCGCCTTTTTGTCCCATAGGTAGAGTGGGGAAGCTCCTGAAATGTGCTGGAACCTTCTAGAAGGGATGTGTGGTTTTTCTTTTGCCGCCTTGGCCAGAGGTCACCTGACCTAGGGCTGCTTAAGTGAGGGAGGGAACTTTTTGTGTTGAGTTGGCCAGTGGGGTGAAGCAGAGCTGGAAGAATCCACCAGGAGTGTAGGCGGTAGGGCCTAGCCAGGGACTTATGCCTCTGAGAGTGACAGGATTTAGGTGCTGCCTCTTAAGTGAGTGAGGGACCCTGTGAAACCCACTGATCTTGCCCAGCAGTAGGAGGACCCAGAGAACCTCTGCCCAGCCTGACTAGGAAGGACCTAGTCGCCTTCTCCATCCCTACCCCCCTGTAACAGAACCCCTTTAAGGGCGCCAGATACATCTGCGCCAATAAGACTTCATATAACATCTGAGAACAGAGACTTATATGCCAAGCACTGAGACTGCGTGTCCAGATTGAACTCTAAAACTTATATGCAAAGCACTGAGACTGCGTGCCCAGACTGACCCCTGAAGCCGTATGCAAAGCAGATTGAAGAGCCACCGGGGATCGACCAGGTATTAGCGCTGTGACCCCTGCGCTCCCTGACCTGGGGCCCCCGGCAGCGTGCTCCGCTGAGCGTGGAACCCCCATCCTTAACTTGAGCCCCCCCTGTGACGTGGAAGCCAGCGCGCTCACCGCCACGGCCCAGAGGCCGGAAGAAGTGCCCTGCAGAGTTGCAAGGCCCGTGAGAAGCCTGGGGCCCCGCCGCTGCCGTCGCAGCTGTGTGAGAAGGTGTGTGAGGCCTGGGGCCGAGTTTCCCCATCGTCCCTGGAGCGGACGCCGTCTGACGCCAAGAACGAGGTAAGCCCGGAGGCTGGGATTGCCCCTGGTGCACCCCCTACTGGTCGGGAACCGCACCGCACCCTCAGCCCGGGTCCCCTCTCCGTGGGAGTTCCCCCCCTGCCATCGCGACAGAGAGACCCCGCCGAGGGATCCTCTCCTTGTGCCCCCGTGACTGCTCTGAAGCGCGGTGCCCTACGAACTGCACCGGAGCCGAGAGACTCGCACCTCCCGTCCCGGGCGCTCCCCACTAAAAGCTTTGTGAGGCGCATTGACTGTCCTACCCCGTATTGAAGTACTCAGCGCCAATAATTACAAGTAGCGCTCGGTTATTCCTGTGCCGGATTGAAGTGCTCAATGTCCATAATTACGAGTAGCGCTCTGTTATTCATGTGCCATATTGAAGTGCTACATGCTAGTGATCACGAGTAGCGCTCTGTTATTCATGTGCATATTGAAGTGCTACGTGTTAGTGATTACGAGTAGCGCTCTGTTATTCATGTGCCATATTGAAGTGCTACGTGTTAGTGATTACGAGTAGTGCTCTGTTATTCATGTTCCATATTGAAGTACTACGTGCTATTGATTACGAGTAGCGCGCTGTTATTCATGTTCCATAATGAAATGCTAAATGACATCTATTACGAGTTGCTCTCCGTGCTAGATGCCCTGTTCTGAGATCATCACCATTTAGCGCGCCTAGCGCCATAATCCCCCCCTACGGCGCTACAGGAAAGTGAAGTGCGCGTGTACCTCTAGGTGAAGGGTAGTTGTACCTCAGGCAGTACTGATATGTTATGAATGTCATTTGTGGTATTACCAGCTTATGAAATGTACTGCTACCTCATGAACTGCATCTAACGTGATCTGCTTGGATAAACTTGAGTATTTACTTAACTCCTACCGTGTGGCGTCACTTATTGTGTGAGTTCCTTGTCCCATGTGAGGTGCGTGTTGTATGGTTGCTTTACACACAGACCTTTGGTGGCCCGACCGCTCGTGTCACGTTACCGCCCCATAGGGCCTGGAGACCCCAGGTCCTACATTGTTGGCGAACTGTGGGATCCTTAGGACCTGTGACCATACAGCACCCTTCCGTGAGGCGAAGGGCGCCACAATTAAACGCCTATTTGTTCCAGAGCTCTGAAACCATTGATTGCTGCATTGTTATTTCCACTGTCCAGGTTGAGAGTACAGGAAGCCTGGTTAGCTGAGAACTGTTGCCTATCCCTTAGGAATTTTTCTCCTTAGTGTCTAGGTCCCCACCTGCCAGAATGGAATTCCGGTTAGCTGACCGCGAGGGGTACAGTGTGAAGCAACTAAGGGAGTTCGGGCAGGGGATGGGGGTGCCTGGGGTGCGGAAGGCCAAAGGACCGGAACTCCGCACCGCCATTAGGGCATGGGTAGAGGCCCTCCCAGAAGGGAAAGAGCATGAGGGACAGGAGGCGCCAGATGCACCTCAGGAGGAGAGCGCCCAGGAAGTACTAGACATCTTAAATGTAGATATGTCGGAAAATGTGCCCCCAGGGAGATGTTCTGGGGCCAGTAGTAGGACAGGGTCTAGAAGGAGCACGTCCCCAGAGGAGTACGAGGACAGGAGGGAAGAGAGGCAACTAAAATGGGAGCTAGCGAAATTAGAACATGAAAGAGAAAGGGAAAGAGAGAACAAGAAATGGGCAATGGAGGAGAAGAAGCTTGCGCACGAGCTTCAGCTAAAAGAGCTGGAGTTACGCGCCCTCCAATTGAACGCGTCCAATAAGGACAATGGTGGCAGCATACCTAAGGAACCTCAAGAATCAAAGTTCTACCTACCTAAAGAGGTAATTGCCAATTACACAGTGGGGGACGACATCATGAAATGGTTGGAGGCAGCCTTGACGGCCCATGGGGTACCCGAGAGTAATTGGGGAGGTGGTTTATACCGGTATATACCTCCCAATGTTAGGGACACCCTGCTATATTTGGCCAAGGCGGATCAGGTAAGGTATGCCCCCATGAAGGAGGCCTTGTTAAAGTTTGGTCTCAACCCCGAGAGGTACAGGCAAAAGTTTCGTGGCAGCCATAAGCTGTCCACCCAGACATGGGTAGATGTTTTTGATTATGCGAGGAAGGCACTAGATGGTTGGGTGCGAGGCAGCGAGGTGCAGGACTACCAAGGGTTGTACGATCTTTTTTTAAGAGCGCACCTCTTGGATAAGAGCTTTCCGGAGCTGCGCCAACATCTGGTGGACCGCAAGTTGATGGATCCCCGTGAGCTTGCGGAGGATGCAGATATTTGGGTGAGCACCCGGGTGTCTCACAAAGGCCCCGGGGGAGATGGCTCGAAAGGCGGACAGGGTTTCCCCCAGAAGAAAGAGGGGGGGAGACAAAAAGGTGGAGTTCTCGAAAGGTCCCCAAAATAAGTTTGGGAAGGGAGTAGGAACCCCACCCCCGTCCAATTCCACAAGACCCACTTACCCTGACAGGAGTCAGCAGCCTAGGATTGTGCGGTGCTACGAGTGTGGGGAGATTGGACACTACAGGGGAGATCCCAAGTGTCGCAAGCGACCACCTGCCCCAACGGGCGGGAAAAGTCCCGGGATGAGTAGTATAGCGCTTGGGGTGGAGCTGCCCTTAGATAGAGAAGGGGAGTGGACAGGCCTGACGCTGGTTTTACTCGGGGATAGAGAGGTGGTCCCCGTAGTGTCCCTGCCCCCGAACACTGCTAAATATCAGCAGAGGGTGAGAATTAATGGGGAGGAGGTGGAAGCTCTGAGAGACACAGGGGCCAGCATGACCACTGTCGTGCGGCGGCTGGTGTCCCCAGACCAAGTAGTCCCCGAGGAGTTCCATCCGGCCGTATTGGCTGACGGCAGTATGAGTCACTATCCAGTGGCTCGTGTTCCATTTGAGTGGGGAGGAGTCAGAGGCCTGCTGAGAGTTGCTGTGAGCCCTGCCTTGCCTGTGGGGTGTTTGCTAGGGAACGACCTGGAGCACACCAAGTGGAAAGACGTCGAATTTCACGCTCACACCGAGATGCTGGGATTACCAGGGTGGACTTGCTTCAGCACGCGGTCCATGGCTGCCCGGCATGGAACTCACCCTGGGTTGGAGCCTGGAATCATGGCCCAACCCAAAGCCCAACGTGGAAAGAAGAAGGTGGTAGAGGACATGCCCCGTGAGATGGATGGGGAGGCCGCAGAGGTGCCCCCGGAGTCCGCGGAGGTAGATGTCGTTCCTGTGGAGGACTTGCCGACCCTTGCTGACTGGCATGTGGACGGAGGGCCTACCCGGGAGGAATTTTGTCAGGCACAAAGGGCGTGCCCCACGCTTGAAGGCATGCGGCGGCAGGCCGAAGCCCAAGTGGCCAGTCAGGAACTGGGAGGTTATCACGTGTATTGGGAGGATGGTCTCCTATACAGTGAGCCCAGGGTGCCGGTACATGGATCTTCGAGGGCCATAGTGGTCCCCCAATGTTACCGGGCCTTTCTGCTGGAGTTAGCGCACAAGATACCCTTAGCCGGACACCTGGATCAGGACAAAACCTTTGCACGGTTGGTCCCCCATTTTTATTGGCCCAGGATGAGGATTGCATCAGACACCTTTTGCAAGACCTGCAAGTCTTGTCAGACTAGTGGCAAGACTGGGACTAAGTTGATGGTCCCGTTGGAACCGCTCCCCGTGGTCGGAACCCCTTTTGAGAGGGTCGGTATCGATATTGTTGGGCCATTGGACTCTCCGACCGCAGCGGGACACCGGTTCATCTTGGTTTTGGTGGACCACGCCACAAGGTACCCAGAGGCTATTCCTCTGAGGACCATCACTGCACCGGTGGTGGCGCGGGCACTGTTGGGGATTTTTACCCGAGTGGGATTCCCCAAGGTCGTGGTGTCGGACAGGGGCACCAATTTTATGTCGGCCTACATGCAGGCCATGTGGAAGGAGTGTGGGGTGACCTACCGGTTCTCCACTACTTACCATCCCCAGACTAACGGACTTGTAGAGCGCTTCAATAAGACATTGAAGGGGATGATCCGAAGCCTTCCAGAGGGCTTGAGGCGTAAATGGGACGTCCTCCTCCCCTGCTTGTTATTCTCCTATCGGGAGGTACTGCAGAAGGGAGTAGCCCGTTTGAATTGCTCTATGGCCATCCCGTTAGGGGTCCCCTCAGTTTAGTGAAAGAGGGGTGGGAGAAGACTTCACAGAAGCTTCCCCGTGACATTGTCAGCTACATGCTGGCGTTCCGCAGCCAGATGGCCAAGCTGTGGAAGGCAGCCACAGAGAACCTGGAGGCTAGCCAGACCGTGATGAAGGAGTGGTATGACCGCAACACTCGAACGGTCGAGTTAGACGTTGGACAGAAGGTGTGGGTTATGGAACCTGGGGAGCTTTGTGCCCTCCAGGACCGGTGGACTGGCCCGTTCGACATTGTGGAGCGGCGAGGCCAGACCACGTACGTTGTAGATGTGAAAACCCCCCCGTCAGCCCCTCAGGGTGCTCCACGTCAACCGCCTGAAGCCGCACCATGAGCGATCAGAGCTTGCTCTCCTTATGGTGACGGATGGGAGCGAAGAGGAAGAGAGTGAGGCTCTTCCTGACCTTCTAGCGGTACAAGAGAAGGATGGTTCGGTGAAAGGTGTAGTCCTCTCCCCATCCTTGACCCCAGAGCAACAGAGGGACTGTCGCCATGTCCTGGGACAGTTCACCTCGTTGTTCTCCCTCACGCCTGGAATCACTCATTTGTGTACCCATGATGTGGACACAGGGGACAGCCCCCCGGTGAAGAACAAGTCTTACCAGCTCTCTGACCGAGTGAAGGATAGCATCCAGCGTGAGGTGGCAAAGATGCTGGGGGTGATAGAACCTTCCAGCAGCCCGTGGGCTAGTCCAGTGGTGTTGGTGCCGAAAGCGGCCCCACCGGGTACGACACCGGAGCTTCGGTTCTGTGTGGACTACCGGGGGTTGAACTCTGTCACGAAGACAGATGCTCACCCCATCCCACGTGCAGACGAGCTGGTGGACCGGCTGGGAGCAGCCCGGTACCTCAGCACCATTGATCTGACATCCGGATATTGGCAGATTGCCATGGCCGATGGAGCACGGGAGAAGATAGCGTTCTCCACCCGCGAGGGCCACTACCAGTTTCGAGTGATGCCCTTTGGGCTTAAGAATGCTCCGGCCACATTCCAGCGGTTAGTGAATCAGGTACTATCTGGTCTGGAGTCCTTCTCAGCGGCCTACCTGGATGACATAGCTGTCTTCAGTGGCACCTGGGAGGACCATCTGCAACACCTCCAGGAGGTATTGCAGGCGCTGCAACGCGCTGGCTTAACAATTAAAGCCAGCAAGTGCCAGATTGGACAGGGATCTGTCGTGTACCTGGGACACCTGGTGGGCGGAGGTAAGGTGCAACCCCTCCAGGCCAAAATAGAGACCATCTTGGCTTGGGAGCCACCCAAGACCCAAACAGAGGTCCGAGCTTTCCTCGGCCTCACTGGGTATTACCGCCGGTTCGTCAAGGGATATGGTACCATCGTAGCCCCCTTGACGGAATTGACCTCAAAGAAGCAACCTCGCAAGGTCATATGGACAGCTGCATGCCAAGAGGCCTTTGACACGCTGAAACATGCGATGTGTACCGCTCCAGTACTAGCAACACCAGATTTCAGCAAGGAATTTATTGTACAGACAGATGCCTCAGAGCACGGCATAGATGCGGTGCTCTCGCTACTCAATGCCGAGGGCCAAGATCAACCAGTGGCCTTCATATCCAGAAGACTCCTCCCTCGGGAACGGCGATGGAGCACCATTGAGAGAGAAGCCTTCGCGGTGGTCTGGGCCCTGAAGAAGTTGAGGCCATACCTCTTTGGAACTCACTTCCGTATTCAGACCGATCACCGGCCCCTTCGCTGGCTCATGCAAATGAGAGGCGAAAACCCCAAGTTGTTGAGGTGGTCCATTTCCCTACAGGGGATGGACTTTCGGGTGGAACACCGGCCCGGAGTTGACCACGCCAATGCTGACGGTCTCTCCAGGTTTTTCCGCCTTAGTGATGAGAACTCCGTAGAGGTTGGGTAGCTCTCCCCTCTTTCGGCTGGGGGGGACGCATGTTGGACCTGTCAGCCCTAGGGTGGTCTCCCCTTCTATTTTTGTATCGTGCCTCATTTTTTCCACCCTCATTTTTATGTTGGACTAGGTCTCCGGGCGCCTTTTCATTGCCAATCAGTGTTAAGGTGCAGGTGCTCCCTTCTCCCAAGATGGCTGCCACAGGCCCCTGCTACTGCAGAGTGGTCTTTCATAGTAGCACCCTAGCTGCCAGGAGCTGGCTGGAACCCCACAACAATGTTGCGACTCCAGCCTGCCTTTTTGTCCCATAGGTAGAGTGTGGAAGCTCCTGGAATGTGCTGGAACCTTCTAGAAGGGAGGTTTGGTTTTTCTTTTGCCGCCTTGGCCAGAGGTCACCTGACCTAGGGCTACTTAAGTGAGGGAGGGAACTTTTTGTGTTGAGTTGGCCAGTGGGGTGAAGCAGAGCTGGAAGAATCCACCAGGAGTGTAGGCGGTAGGGCCTAGCCAGGGACTTATGCCTCTGAGAGTGACAGGATTTAGGTGCTGCCTCTTAAGTGAGTGAGGGACCCTGTGAAACCCACTGATCTTGCCCAGCAGTAGGAGGACCCAGAGAACCTCTGCCCAGCCTGACTAGGAAGGACCTAGTCGCCTTCTCCCTCCCTACCCCCCTGTAACAGAACCCCTTTAAGGGCGCCAGATACATCTGCGCCAACAAGACTTCATCTAACATCTGAGAACAGAGACTTATATACCAAGCACTGTGACTGCGTGTCCAGATTGAACTCTCAAACTTATATGCCAAGCACTGAGACTGTGTGTCCAGATTGAACTCTAAAACTTATATGCCAAGCACTGAGACTGCGTGTCCAGACTGACCCCTGAAGCCGTATGCAAAGCAGATTGAAGAGCCACCGGGGATCGACCAGGTATTAGCACTGTGACCCCTGCGCTCCCTGACCTGGCCTGGGACCCCCAGCAGCGTGCTCCGCTGAGCGCGGAACCCCCATCCTTAACTTGAGCCCCCCCTGTGACGTGGAAGCCAGCGCGCTCACCGCCGCGGCCCGGAGGCCGGAAGAAGTGCCCTGCAGAGTCGCGAGGCCCGTGAGAAGCCCCGGGCCCCGCCGCTGCCGTTGCAGCTGTGTGAGAAGGTGCGCGAGGCCTGGGGCAGAGTTTCCCCATCGTCGCTGGAGCGGACGCCGTCTGACGCCGAGAACGAGGTAAGCCCGGAGGCTGGGATTGCCCCTGGTGCGCCCCCTACTGGTCGGGAACCGCACCGCACCCTCAGCCCGGGTCCCCTCTCCGTGGGAGTTCCCCCCCTGCCATCGCGACGGAGAGACCCCGCCGAGGGATCCTCTCCTTGTGCCCCCGTGACCGCTCTGAAGCGCGGTGCCCTATGAACTGCACCGGAGCCGAGAGACTCGCTCCTCCCGTCCCGGGCGCTCCCCACTAAAAGCTTTGTGAGGCGCATTGACTGTCCTACCCCGTATTGAAGTACTCAGCGCCAATAATTACGAGTAGCGCTCTGTTATTCCTGTGCCGGATTGAAGTGCTCAATGTCCATAATTACGAGTAGCGCTCTGTTATTCATGTGCCATATTGAAGTGCTACATGCTAGTGATTACGAGTAGCGCTGTTATTCATGTGCCATATTGAAGTGCTACGTGTTAGTGATTACGAGTAGCGCTCTGTTATTCATGTGCCATATTGAAGTGCTACGTGTTAGTGATTACAAGTAGCGCTCTGTTATTCATGTTCCATATTGAAGTACTACGTGCTATTGATTACGAGTAGCGCGCTGTTATTCACGCCCATGTTGAAGTGCTACGTGCTATTGATTACGAGTAGCGCGCTGTTATTCATGTTCCATAATGAAATGCTAAATGACATCTATTACGAGTAGCTCTCCGTGCTAGATGCCCCGTTCTGAGGTCGTCACCATTTAGCGCGCCTAGCGCCATAATCACCCCCCTAAGGCGCTACAGGAAAGTGAAGCGCGCGTGTACCTCTAGGTGAAGGGTAGTTGTACCTCAGGCAGTACTGATATGTTATGAATGTCATTTGTGGTATTACCAGCTTATGAAATGTACTGCTACCTCATGAACTGCATCTAACGTGATCTGCTTGGATAAACTTGAGTATTTACTTAACTCCTACCGTGTGGCGTCACTTATTGTGTGAGTTCCTTGTCCCATGTGAGGTGCGTGTTGTATGGTTGCTTTACACACAGACCTTTGGTGGCCCGACCGCTCATGTCACGTTACCGCCCCATAGGGCCTGGAGACCCCAGGTCCTACAGTGCTCATGCTACCACCGTTATCATGGGTTGTCAGGAAGTTATGGCGAATGGCTAGAGAGCAAATCTGTAGATACAATTGGGGAGTGTCAGGGAAAAAACCTGTGCAAAGGGCCTGACACCGCAGCACTCCCTCTCTGAGTTAGTGTCATGGTACTTCACCCAGAATGTATTGCAAATTTCAGCATACCACCTAGTTTCTCTAACCGGTCCTTAATAAAACTCCCATGACTAGAACAGAGAGGTCCTTGTATCTATCCAAAGGTCTACACCCACTAAACGTGGAGATTCTTACCAGTCAGTGTAGTTTTGAAGCTTGAAGCATTTTCTGGATTCACAAGCTGTGCATTATTCTGCCATCTAGTGGTTGGGTCCGGACTGGTTTCCAAAACGTTTTGTCCTACTATTTTTAGGTCACGCCTGGGCAGCGCATGCGCTGCTGCGAGGCATGCAGTAGTGGAGTATGGATTTGAAGCCCTGCTTACTCTCCGTCCATATTTTAAATTGACTTCTGTCATCGTCCTTCATAAACAATGGCTTCCGATTCATCATTAGGCTGGTTGGTCCCTCCTTAGAACCGCCTTGTCTGCATTTGTTACTGCCCATAATGACTGGACCTTTTACTTGTCTTGTTACACGGTCTGCTTTATCTTGACTCTGATCACTATTTTATTTAATGATTTGCCCCTATTCCACCCACTACCTCGTAGCACACCGCTCGCTTTTATTTTAATTTTCACTAACGGGGGGCCGCTTTAAACTATTGCGGCAGCGTTTATTTTTTTCATCAGGGCGGTACGCATTAGGTATAGGGGAAGCGCTGATTTAATTTGCTTACTAGCGCCCATGCGGCGCTTTGACATTTATAGAGGCCGCGCCGCTTTCTTTACACAAACCGCTTCTAAAGAAAGGTACGTGGCTGACTTTAAAGTGAAAGTGCACCATGGGAGCTTTTACCCCCCCAAAAAATATCTGTTTGTCAACTTGACTAGCAGAATTTTTTTGTTTGTGAAAGCCCCCATCCGCGGTTTCACTTTAATGTCAGACACACCCCTTTCTTTAGATGCAGCTTGTTGAAAGAAAGGGGTGTGGCCTTCATTAATATTATAGTGCTGCCAGGGCGCTGCTGAAAAACCCAAATATTTGCAATTTAATAGGTCGCGCATTTGAGAGTTTAAGCTATTGCATTGCCAATAGCTTAAACTCTTGTTAATGCGAGACCTATTGCATTGCAAATGCTTGGGTGTTGGTGAGCTTTGACGTACTTCCATGTGGTGTCCCCTATGAAGTCATCGTGCTTTCTTCAGAAGCTCCCACCTTTGGTCGCCATCTTCAGATTCTTTTCTTTTTTTCTCTTTCTCCTCATCCTCATCTTCTTGGTGGAGGAGGCTGGGTTCGCTTGTGAATCCAGAAAATACTTCAAGCTGCAAAACTACACCAACAGGTAAACTAGACGTTGTGCAGCATCCATCTTTTCTGGATTCACATGCTGTGCATAGATTTTGTAGCAGTTTGTTACTGCAGTGGTGGTTGAGTTAAAGATGAGCACTGATTTGAAAACAGATGTTGTAAGACCTTTTGACCTCCTTGTGCTTCCTTATTCATTTGAATATCTACAAGATCGGGTTTGGTGAACGTGTGCACTGCTGACCAAGTTGCTGCCATAAAAATGTCTTGTAGTGGAGTATTTGCTATGAAAGCAATAGTTGCTCTCTTTTTCCTTGTGGAGTGTTCCAGGAGTGTTTTGAAATGTCTCACCTTCATTTTTGTGGCACAACTGAACAGTTTGTGCTATCCATCTTGCAATTGCGTACTTTGTAACTGGTTTTCCCCGGAAACTGTTTGCAAATTATACAATCAGTTGCTTTGTTTTCCTATCAGCCTTTGTCCTTTTGATGTAGTAATTTACTGCTTGTTGTCATGTGTTCTATACAGGGCCCATTGTGGTTTCCCTATGTTAGCATAACTGCACTACGCAGGCAGCATTAGCTCTGCACAGGTTACTATATAAATACATTTGCTTCTGCACCACATATTTTCACACAGAACCTGCAGTTACTTTCTCGTTCTGTACTTCCCCAGGATTTAGTCTGAACAGCAGACCGGGTCAAACAATGACTTGGTATTTTTTTTTCTGGTCAGGCACTCTCACCTAGACACAACACAGAAATGCAGCTGCTGTTTATGAACATGGAACCTTGTTATATGGGGATGCACAGCAACGTAACAGACAGATTTTTCCTGAGCGAAACTTATGGCTGTATCTGACATGTAGCACCTCCATCTGTGTTTGTACGGGGTCCTCTACTAAACTCAGAAATCTTTACGGTATAATCAGTTTGCGCGTGTGTGTGTGGGGGGGGGGTAGGCGATAGGCTAATCTGTCTTATATGACCGGGCTTTTAATTATATATAGTTTATTGAAAATGCGGATAGTATTTTTGCTAGGTATGCGTTTTCGGATTGTCACGTATACTACTTTCTAGAACAAAGCCACTAGGCATTTTGTGAATACTCTTAGTGCTGATTGTATCTCAAAAGCCAGCACTTTGAACTGATAGTGTTCCTTGTCTACCAGAAATTTAAGGACTTTTGGGGGGGGGCATGCGTTCATGGGAATGTGTGAACAAGTGTCCTTTAAATCTATTGTGGCCATATAATTCCCCACTTGTATCTGGGGTATACCTCCTGTAGGGTAGCCATCCTGATTTTTTGAGTTCTTATGAACCGGTTGTAAAACCTGGAGGCCTAGAATTGGCCTGAGTGACCCACCTACCTTTAGAATTAGAAAGTATGTTGAATAGTTTCCCTTGTTTCTCTCCAGTCTTGGCACTAACTATAGCCTCCTTTGAAAGCAGCACCTCTACCTCTGAGTTGACGGGCTGTTTCCTCCCTTAAATGTACCTTTTTCCCCTTTTTGGAAGGGTCTTGTTTAGTTCTATGCAATAACCAAATTGTGTTACTTTTAAAACCCATCTGTCTGTGGTGATACTCTTTCACTTCTGGAGGAATGTTTTTTTAATTCGCCCTCCTATTGGTGTTAAATTTTTAAGTTCTTGTGTTTGTGCGTTTGTTGTTGCATTCTTTGAGTGCTTCTTGTGAACCCCGACGAGTTACTCACTTGTTGGGGGAGCCCCGCCTCCTCCCCACCCTCAGTGGCTGTCCTCTTCCAAGTGGACGTCCACAAAAAGACCGACTACCCTGTTGGTACTGCCAGCTTTGTGCTTGCTGTTGCGGACCGGTTGGACTACCTCCGTGATAGGACTGTTTATATGTTTGATGGGATGAACCTGTATGGAAGGAACCCCTTCCTGTAGGCCTTCACGAAGGTACTGTTCCTCTACACGTTAGCTCCGAACTGTAAAGCCCCCCACTGACTTTGCAATTTCATTGTCTTTTTTCAACTGATTCAGGGTTTCGTCCACGGCACTCCTGAATAGTTGTTCCCCAATGAATGGTGAATTTAGTATATTAGCTTGCATCTCTGGCTTAAAACTGAAACTCTAAACCAGGCATTGCACCTCTCAGTGATCCTGATCATGTCTTTCTGATATTTCTGCTGCATCCATTGCAGATTTTAAGCAGGTACTGGCAATGCTCTTGCCATCCTCCACCAGATGGGCTGCCCTTTTTGGGACTGTTCTGGGAGAGGTTTCATTAGTTCTCCTATTTACACCCAATGTTGGTAGACGTGACGATTTAACAGTGCATTTGAGTTTGCAATCCACCACTGGTTTGCCGCGCTCTTACATTTTGACCCATAAGGTCCATTCTTTTGCTCTCCTTATCTGGAGGCAACCCGTGGTGCTTGGGACGCTTGCTCTTTTCCTGGCTGTTGATGCCTTTATCGAATCTGCTATGACCGTTCCCTTTATTGAACTTGGGTCATTTGAAGAACGTCTATACTTCTTCTCTATCCTAGGAGTGACCGCTTTACATGAAGCTGGTTCGTTGAGAACCTCCTTTCGCTAATCCAAGACACTGGGGAGCATTGGTAAAAATGGATTCCTTGACTGTTTAGGCAGCTGTGTTTCTAATAGAAAAAATGATGGGTGTCTCTCCTCTTCCAACTGTACCCCACCTCCCTCTGCGGCCTTTTTTTATTACTGTATTCTACATTTCAATATTATCAGGTGGCGATTGTGAGACCATTTCCAGGTGTTGCCATTGAGAGTCTTGCTACTCAGAAGCCTCAAAACCCTGTAGATTTACTCTTCCTCCGTCTTACAGGAGATCTCTTGAACCTCATCCTCGAGGTTCTGGGGTTAAAGGCTACTCTATTTTCTCGAGGCCTTCATCCACTTGCTCCTTTGACATTGAAGACTTCCTTGGGATTCTAAATTGTTTGAGATTTTCGTCAAACTCTTTCTTCCTTTGTAAAATGCTGCCCATTTCGGCTTTGAGTGGTCTCCTCTTTCTTCATCTCAGCTGCTTGTTGTTAGCCGCTGAAATTCTCGTGCGTACACTGCTGATGAATCTTTCGAAGACCGTGTGCTCGGCGAATGGTGCCGTTCGGTTTTCAGCCTCTCCTGTGTTAACGTCGATGGGTCATTGACGGTCCTTCGACATCTTAGATTTTTTGGGGTCTTCATCTCTGCAGTGTACTTTTCGAAGGACCCGAGGGTACTCTTCTCTCTGGTCATGCTTGCGGTCACAGAGTGCTTTGATGCTGATGCCGCCTTCGAGGTTTTATATTGTGAATTTCTTGGCTCGGATGAAATTAAGGACTCTGAGTCTCTTACCTCTGTTCTAGAAGCCTTTTTGCCCCCTCGGTTGGCGTCTACAATTTGGAGGTCGGCCTCCGCATCCCCTTCTGGACCTCCGGTGACATTCTCTTAATTGCTGGAGTGTCCAAATCTCGAAGATATGGTGTGTGATGTTGGCCCAGCACTGTATGGTGGGCTGTTCTGTCGCGGTCTTACCCTCAGGGTCCTGGGGGCGAACACCGCATAGGTGTTGCAATATTTACTTTGCATGATCAATCAGCAGGCAGAGGTTGCAGACCGGGTGTGGATCCTTTTTTGGAAACTTATGGTGGCAGTTTTTGCAAAATTGGAATAGTCTCTTCTCAATTACCAACTACAGGGTGCCCCCCACACTTGTATTTTTCTGTATCTGTCACTGAAGATACATTGTCCTGCTTCCAGAACTAGTCCTGGTATCTTATATTGAAGACTTCTTCACTCAGGGAAGCTTTCGTCCATTTCTTCTCGATTTTCAAATCAGATTGTTGGATTCCCAGTATGCTTCCAGACCCAACGTGGAAACAAAAGACCCTGAAGATGGCGACCAAAGGTGAGATTCAGGAGGAAGGACAATGATGTCACACTGGACACCAAATGGAGGCATGTCGATGCCCACCAACACACAAAAATAGGACAAAAATGTGGGAAAAGAATTCTGGACCCAACCACTAGATGACAAAATAATGAACAGCATGTGTATCCAGAAAATATTCATGCTGCGCAACATGTATCTTCCATTGTACTGCACAGGTACTACTGGATACAAGGTGTACTTGCTGCTCTACTCAAGAAATGTACAGCTGATGACTGCAATTCTCCCAATGTTTGCTGGCAATTGTCAGACCCTGTTCGAAGGGCCGTTGGGCAAGCTGGAGGGCTACTTATTAGGCCTCAAATACATGAGTTGTGGTCTTTTAGCCTCCGATATCAGGTGCCGGTTCAACTATTGTTCTGTACACTTGACCAAGTAATAGTGAATAGTCATCGTCACAGGCTTCTCAGGGAGGTATTGAGGGGGGTTCTGAAACTCAGAGCTCAATAATCAGCCGACAGACCCAATAATGTGAATGTCCAGAGGTGTGCTTGTCTTTGCAAGAAAGAAAGTACTTTAATTACACAGCTGCACTCAATACTACATATGTCAATCAAAACAAGTTAGTGTGTCGGGGTGCTACGTTTTCCAGGGCAGTACCTACTCCACTCCCTATCCTCAAGATCTGGTTTCCCCTAGTCTCTCTTTAGGGGTAAACAAGAATTTGATGGATAATTCTTCCTACAGGTTCCTCACCTTTCAATATCCCAGATGCCAGACTGATTTCAGAAACTTTTGACCTAACTATCTGGTGCTGGTTAGGAATGCTGGCTCATCTCAATGCTGGAAGTGGAGTCTTGACACCACTGGACCATACAGCACTCACTCAGTCAGTTTTTATACACCCTTTAAAGTGGGTCTGGAAGTTCTCTCCTCAATGCTTCGGTAAAGAGATTTTGCTCTTTAAATTATTTTTAGTGCAGTGCTAGGAACATGTCCGCACCAAAGAAGTCTGGGTTTTAGATCTTCTGCAGGGACTGGGCAAGCGTAACTTTACACAAGTGAGCCAGTAATCTTCCATTAATCCAGATAAAAAGGTCTGGTCAAACTCCCGAACCGTTAAACATGGTATGTTACCACCACTGCTCTATATGCTACCCCCAATGACAGGGACATCAGTTCTCGGTCTAAAATAAGAGCACGTTTGATGAGCTCCTTCAGGTCACAGGGCAAATCCAGGATCTCTCATAGTCAAGGACATGCTTAGGCCTCTGCACACATGGTAAACAAGCATTGGCATAGCCAATAGGTCTCGCTTTTGGGACCTTATAAGTATTCAGTTATGCAGCACAATATCCTTGGTGCAACAACTGTTGCATGGCAAAACACTTATAAGGTCCAAAAGGCGAGACCTATTGGCTATGCCAATGCTTGCTGCTGTTATGTGGTACTGCAATATATAGGGATGTTATTTGTCACAGTTTACAATTTGGATTAGATTATTGAAGACACTATTGTTCATAGGACCACGATGTCTCCAGTGACAACTTCTTGCTGCCCAGGTCGTGCAGAGGGGTTCCTTTTCCGGTGGTTCTGCTGTCCTGATCGAGCCGAAGGTCCTGATGCAGTGGTCTCCTGTGCGCGCGCGCGGTTGTGCGCGCGCGCGCGCGCGCGCTTGTGCGTGCGCGCGGTTGTGCGCGCACGCTTGTGCGCGCGCGCGGTTGTGCGCGCGCGCTTGTGCGCGCGGTTGCGCGCGCACGCAGCGCGCACGCGCGGTTGCACGCAGCGCGCGCGCGCGCGCGCACGCGGTTGTGCGCACGCGGTTGTGCGCGCGCACGCGGTTGCGCGCACGCGGTTGTGCGCGCGCACGCGGTTGTGCGCGCGCGCGCGCGGTTGTGCGTGCGCGCGCGGTTGTGCGTGCGCGCGCACGCGGGCGTGCGCACGCGGTTGTGCGTGCGCGGTTGTGCGTGCGCGGTTGTGCGTGCGCGCGCGCGGTTGTGCGTGCGCGCACGCACGCGGTTGTGCGTGCGCGCGGTTGTGCGTGCGCGCACGCGGTTGTGCGTGCGCGCGCGCGGTTGTGCGCGCGCGCGCGCGGTTGTGCGCGCGCGCGGTTGTGCGCGCGCACGCGGTTGTGCGCGGTTGTGCGCGCACGCGGTTGTGCGCGCACGCGGGTGAGCGTGCGCACGCGGTTGTGCGCGCACGCGGGTGAGCGTGCGCACGCGGTTGTGCGCGCACACGGGTGAGCGTGCGCGCACGCGGTCGTGCGCGCACGCGGTTGTGCGCGCGCACGCGGTTGTGCGCGCACGCGGGTGAGCGTGCGCACGCGGTTGTGCGCGCACACGGGTGAGCGTGCGCGCACGCGGTTGTGCGCGCGCACGCGGTCGTGCGCGCACGCGGTTGTGCGCGAGCGCGGGGTTGTGCGCGAGCGCGGGGTTGTGCGCGAGCGCGGGGTTGTGCGCGAGCGCGGGGTTGTGCGCGAGCGCGGGACTGTGCGCGAGCGCGGGACTGTGCGGTTGTGCGGGACTGTGCGGTTGTGCGCGACTGTGCGGTTGTGCGCGACTGTGCGGTTGTGCGCGACTGTGCGCGACTGTGCGGTTGTGCGCGACTGTGCGGTTGTGCGCGACTGTGCGGTTGTGCGCGACTGTGCGTGAGGGCGCGACTGTGCGGTTGTGCGTGAGGGCGCGACTGTGCGTGAGGGCGCGACTGTGCGTGAGGGCGTGAGGGCGCGACTGTGCGTGAGTGCGCGACTGTGCGGTTGTGCGGTTGTGCGCGACTGTGCGGTTGTGCGCGACTGTGCGGTTGTGCGCGACTGTGCGGTTGTGCGCGACTGTGCGGGAGTGCGCGACTGTGCGGGAGTGCGCGACTGTGCGGGAGTGCGCGACTGTGCGGGAGTGCGCGACTGTGAGCGACTGTGCGCGAGTGCGCGACTGTGCGCGACTGTGCGCGACTGTGCGCGACTGTGCGCGACTGTGCGCGACTGTGCGCGAGTGCGCGACTGTGCGTGAGTGCGCGAGTGCGCGACTGTGCGCGACTGTGCGACTGTGCGCGACTGTGCGCGAGTGCGCGACTGTGCGCGACTGTGCGTGAGTGCGCGACTGTGCGTGAGTGCGCGACTGTGCGTGAGTGCGCGACTGTGCGTGAGTGCGCGACTGTGCGTGAGTGCGCGACTGTGCGTGAGTGCGCGACTGAGTGTGGTGTGTGCGAGTGTGGTGTGTGCGAGTGTGGTGTGTGCGAGTGTGGTGTGTGCGAGTGTGGTGTGTGCGAGTGTGGTGTGTGCGAGTGTGGTGTATGCGAGTGTGGTGTGTGCGAGTGTGGTGTGTGCGAGTGTGGTGTGTGCGAGTGTGGTGTGTGCGAGTGTGGTGTGTGCGAGTGTGGTGTGTGCGAGTGTGGTGTGTGCGAGTGTGGTGTGTGCGAGTGTGGTGTGTGCGAGTGTGGTGTGTGCGAGTGCGGTGTGGTGTGTGTGCGAGTGTTGTGTGTGCGAGTGCGGTGAGTGCGGTGTGGTGTGTGTGCGAGTGTTGTGTGTGTGCGGCGGTGTGTGTGTGTGGCGGTGGGAGTGTGTGGTTGGGTGTGTGTGGTTGTGAGTGTGTGGTTGTGAGTGTGTGGTTGTGAGTGTGTGAGAGACCGGCCTTGTGGCATGGACCCTCCCGATCAGTAAGCAACCCTGCAACCACACCTGATCCCCGGTATCAGACTTCCGGTCACCATGACCCAACAAACTCGATTGCCGGCCGGGGCCCCAGCCAAACCCAAGACACTACCACGCATGCCCGGCCGAGGGAGAGAGAAACCACCAAGCCAGCCTGTTGGACGCCACCTCTGTCACACCCCTGATCTCCTCCCCACGGAGGGTTTCGATCAGCCACCAGGCCCCCGGTGGGCAGGCGCCTCGCATGCTGGGCGTCTGGAGTCCCTCCCAGACCCACCTGAACAGATCAAAGGGCCGCGCAACAGGAAATCCCGACACACCGCCCCCAGGCACGAGGACCCCTCTCGGCAAGGACTCCGGACTTCAAAGAGGAAGGGGGGGGGGGGGGGGGGGGGGAGTATAACAAGGGGTGCAGAAGGGACAGGTGGCAGAGAAGACCTGGACCTACGAGAGCCCTGCTGACCTGGTCGCGGCTCGATCGACCTCTGAACCCAACGACGCTACCTGACCCACTGAACCATCTGAGCCATGCTGACGCTGTCGCGGCTCCCCGAACTCTGAACCATCTGAGCCCTGCTGATGCTGTCGCGGCTCCCCGAACTCTGAACCATCTGAGCCCTGCTGACGCTGTCACGGCTCCCCGACTCTGAAACCACCTGTGCCTGCTGAGTGACTTGCGGCGCTCCCATCCAGGAGAATCGGCAGAGATTGCCGTGAGAAACCACATCCCCCAGCTCGAGGATTGAGAGCGGTGCGAAGGATACTCCGCAGAGACACTGAACTCAAAGACTGTCCCGCTACCCCAATACCCCCATCACAAAACCACCCCTGCTTGTGCCATTGATTTAACAACTGCACCTCGGATCATAAAGATCCCCTGAAACTATCGATAAAGTATTCTGTCTTACGAAGAACTACTGTGTGGTGTCCCTCTGTCAGATAGTGAAAGTTCAGCGTGTGCGATCCTAGGAACGAGACCCTTCCAGGAAGGGCCTCCCCACCTGTGCTCGGCCTAACTCTGGGAGAGGTGGGTCAAAGGGTGGTCAGGAACGTATTCCGAAGCCCCCCCCGGAGAACGCCTTTCCAACAGTGAGTATGTGGGGGGTTGAGTATGTGTGGGGGGTTGAGTATGTGTGGGGGGTTGAGTATGTGTGGGGGGTTGAGTATGTGTGGGGGGTTGAGTATGTGTGGGGGGTTGAGTATGTGTGGGGGGTTGAGTATGTGTGGGGGGTTGAGTATGTGTGGGGGGTTGAGTATGTGTGGGGGGTTGAGTATGTGGGGGGGGGTTGAGTATGTGGGGGGGGGTTGAGTATGTGGGGGGGGGGTTGAGTATGTGGGGGGGGGGTTGAGTATGTGGGGGGGGTTGAGTATGTGGGGGGGGGTTGAGTATGTGGGGGGGGGTTGAGTATGTGGGGGGGGGTTGAGTATGTGGGGGGGGGTTGAGTATGTGGGGGGGGTTGAGTATGTGGGGGGGGGTTGAGTATGTGGGGGGGGTTGAGTATGTGGGGGGTTGAGTATGTGGGGGGTTGAGTATGTGGGGGGGTTGAGTATGTGGGGGGGTTGAGTATGTGGGGGGGTTGAGTGTGTGTGGGGGGGTTGAGTGTGTGGGGGGGGGTTGAGTGTGTGGGGGGGGTTGAGTGTGTGGGGGGGTTGAGTGTGTGGGGGGGTTGAGTGTGTGGGGGGGTTGAGTGTGTGGGGGGGTTGAGTGTGTGGGGGGGTTGAGTGTGTGGGGGGGTTGAGTGTGTGGGGGGGTTGAGTGTGTGGGGGGGTTGAGTGTGTGGGGGGTTGAGTGTGTGGGGGGTTGAGTGTGTGGGGGGTTGAGTGTGTGGGGGGTTGAGTGTGTGGGGGGTTGAGTGTGTGGGGGGTTGAGTGTGTGGGGGGTTGAGTGTGTGGGGGGTTGAGTGTGTGGGGGGTTGAGTGTGTGGGGGTGCGAGTGTGTGGGGGTGCGAGTGTGTGGGGGTGCGAGTGTGGGGGTGCGAGTGTGTGGGTGCGAGTGTGTGGGTGCGAGTGTGTGGGTGCGAGTGTGTGGGTGCGAGTGTGTGGGTGCGAGTGTGTGGGTGCGAGTGTGTGGGTGCGAGTGTGTGGGTGCTGTGTGGGGGTGCTGTGTGGGGGGGTTGTGTGGGGGGGTTGTGTGGGGGGGTTGTGTGGGGGGGTTGTGTGGGGGGGTTGTGTGGGGGGGTTGTGTGGGGGGGTTGTGTGGGGGGGGTTGTGTGGGGGGGGTTGTGTGGGGGGGGTTGTGGGGGGGGTTGTGGGGGGGGGTTGTGTGTGGGTTGTGTGTGTGGGGGGTGGGGGGGTTGTGGGGGGTGTGTGGGGGGGTTGTGTGGGGGGGTTGTGGGGGGGGGTTGTGGGGGGGTTGTGTGGGGGGTTGTGTGTGGGGGATGGGGGGGTTGTGGGGGTGTGTGTGGGGTGTGTGTGGTGTGTGTGTGGTGTGTGTGTGGTGGTGTGTGGTTGGTTGTGTGTGTGGTTGGTTGTGTGTGTGGTTGGTTGTGTGTGTGGTTGGTTGTGTGTGTGGTTGGTTGTGTGTGTGGTTGGTTGTGTGTGTGTGGTTGTGGGTGGGTGGTTGTGGGTGGGTGGTTGTGGGTGGGTGGTTGTGGGTGGTTGTGGGTGGGTGGTTGAGTGTGTGGGTGGTTGAGTGTGTGGGTGGTTGAGTGTGTGGGTGGTTGAGTGTGTGGGTGGTTGAGTGTGTGGGTGGTTGAGTGTGTGGGTGGTTGAGTGTGTGGGTGGTTGAGTGTGTGGGTGGTTGAGTGGGTGGGTGGTTGAGTGGGTGGGTGGTTGAGTGGGTGGGTGGTTGAGTGGGTGGGTGGTTGAGTGGGTGGGTGGTTGAGTGGGTGGGTGGTTGAGTGGGTGGGTGGTTGAGTGGGTGGGTGGTTGAGTGGGTGGGTGGTTGAGTGGGTGGGTGGTTGTGGGTGGGTGGTTGTGGGTGGGTGGTTGTGGGTGGGTGGTTGTGGGTGGGTGTGGGTGGTTGTGGGTGTGGGTGGTTGTGGGTGTGGGTGGTTGTGGGTGTGGGTGGTTGAGTGTGTGGGTGGTTGAGTGTGTGGGTGGTTGAGTGTGTGGGTGGTTGAGTGTGTGGGTGGTTGAGTGTGTGGGTGGTTGAGTGTGTGGGTGGTTGAGTGTGTGGGTGGTTGAGTGTGTGGGTGGTTGAGTGTGTGTGGTTGTGAGTGTGTGGGGGGTGTGTGTGGGGGGTGTGTATGTGTGGTTGTGTATGTGTGGTTGTGGGTGTGTGGTTGTGTGTGTGTGGTTGTGTATGTGTGGTTGTGTGTGTGTGGTTGTGTGTGTGGTTGTGTGTGTGGTTGTGTGTGTGGTTGTGTGTGTGGTTGTGTGTGTGGTTGTGTGTGTGGTTGTGTGTGGTTGTGTGTGTGGTTGTGTGTGTGGTTGTGTGTGGTTGTGTGTGTGTGGTTGTGTGTGTGTGGTTGTGTGTGTGTGGTTGTGTGTGTGTGGTTGTGTGTGTGTGGTTGTGTGTGTGTGGTTGTGTGTGTGTGGTTGTGTGTGCGCGCGGTGGTGTGTGTGGTTGTGTGTGTGGGGTTGTGTATGTATGGTTGTGTGTGTGTGGTTGTGTGTGCGCGCGGTGGTGTGTGTGGTTGAGTGTGTGGGGTTGTGTATGTGTGGTTGTGTATGTGTGGTTGTGCATGTGGTTGAGTATGCGTGTGGTTGTGTGTATGGTTGAGTATGAGTGGTTGTGGGCGGTTTTATGTGTGGTTGTGTGTGCGTGTATGTGACAGTAATACTAAAAGCATCTCAAAATAAAGGAAAACAAATATCGAGTTTGGAGAAAGAGAAAGCACGTTGTAAGTCAAACAGGCGCAGCAAAGCATTGACACCAACAACAACGAAACAAGATCACTTAGCGAAGACTGAGTGCTGATAATGGATACACACAGCCCATCATCTTAAGAGTTCGATTGCAACCAATGTGCACTCAAACCTGCCCCCTCCTTGTGAGTTACACCTCATATTTCATGAGTTATAACTGCTGCACCCACCATAGCGTGTTGAGATCTAAAGCGCAACATAGGTCTAATCGACTAAGCAGTCACCAACATGTTGTGCTTTTAAAGAGAATGTGCCAAAAGTTTCCAGCTTCCTCATCATGTCCTCATGAAAGCGCCAACGAAAGGACTCCCTGAATGGTGCAACGGACATGAAGCAGCCGCTGCGATCAGAAATAAACGCTGAACGTTGTCAAGTTTCACGGTAACATTTCCTTAAGTCACAAAACAGTAATACTAAAAGCATCTCAAAATAAAGGAACACAAACAGTTTGTGGAAAGAGAAAGCACGTTGAGGTAGCTATGGAAGATACATTTAAGGTGGGCGTGATATTGCCTGACGGAGATGCACCCACTGGGAGAATCCCGAACACTTGTAAGCGCGTAGGCGGGGGGAGGGGCGGAGGCAGGGAGCAAACAAGAGGAAAGACAGATGGCGCTGAAGGCTGGCGGTTCGCGCATGCACGCTCGCAAGCTTGTCGCCAGCCAGCAGCACTTTGAAAACTCACCTACTAAAGTCTCTCCGAGCAGCGCATGCGCGCTGACTCAGCGAGATCTAAAAACCTGGGCTTGAATAGCTACACACGCATGGAACTGGGAACCTTAAGAGCGCTACAGCTGCCTTCGAGCTGAACTAACTTCAAGCCATCCTCGGTCACCCACTTGCAATTTCGACTTAGAATCAGCAGGTATGAAATGTATTTCATCTAGTTAGCATAACGTTTTTTCCAAGGTACGTGCTCTGAATGCAAACCCTTAAGGTTGATAAAATTAGTGTGAGACCGGCCTCGTGGCGTGGGCCCTCCCGACCAGCAAGTCACACTACAAACACGCCGAACCTCGTGGGCACGGCCTTCCGGCCTCCGTGGACCAACATCCCGAGGGCCGACCAGATCCCCAACACGCATGCCCGGCCGAGGGAGAACGAAACCCCCCCCCCTAAACCAGACCGAGAGGCGCCGACTCGGTCACACCTCTGGTCTCTTCCCGAGGGAGGTTTCGATCGGCCACCAGGCCCCCGGTGAGCGGGCGCCTCTCCTGCTGGGCGTCTGGAGTCCCTCCCAGACACATCTGAACAGATCAAGGGGCTGAGCGACAGGAAACCCCGACACACCACCCCCCAGGCACGAGACCCCTCTCCGCGAGGACTCCGGACTTCAAAGAGGAGGGGGAGTATAACAAGGGGTGCTGAAGGGACGAGAGGCAGAGAAGACCTGGACTGACTAGAGCCTGCTGACCTGGTCGCGGCTCGATCGCTCACCGAACAGAAGAACGCTATCCGAACTCTGAAGCCACCTGAGCCCTGCTGACGCCGTCGCGGCTCCCCGAACTCTGAACCATCTGAGCCCTGCTGACGCCGTCGCGGCTCCTCGAATTCTGAACCATCTGAGCCCTGCTGACGCCATCGCGGCTCCCCGAACTCTGAACCATCTGAGCCCTGCTGACGCCGTCGCGGCTCCTCGAATTATGAACCATCTGAGCCCTGCTGACGCAGTCGCGGCTCCCTGAACTACGACTCTCCGGTGCCTGCTGAGTGACTCGCGGCCCGCTCCTCCAAGAGAATCGGCAGAGATTGCCGAGAGAAGCAACATCCCCTCAGCTCGAGGATTGAGAGCTGTGCGCCGGATACCTCGCAGAGACACTGATTGGAAGACTGTCCCGCTACCCCTTTTCCCATCATCACAAGATCGCTGCCGCTTGTGGCATTAATTCTGCACCTGCCTGCCGGATCATAAAGATCCTTGACAACAACTGATAAAAGCTTATTGCCCTATAACGACCTACTGTGTGGTGTCCCTCTATCCGAAGAGAGAGTAAGCGCAGCGCGTGCGATCCTAGGTGCGAGACCCTTCCAGGAAGGGCCTCCCTGCTCTTGCTCGGCCTAATTCTGGGAAAGGTGGGCCTCAGGGTGGTCAGGAACCCATTCCGCAGCCTCCCCGGGGAACGCCTTCCAACATTTGGTGGCAGGCGACGGGATCCGAGCCAACACCTAGAGATCGTGCAGTAGACTGCTTACGCACCACCAAGAAGAATGGAAGGAGAAACTTCCCTAGGTGCCGCAGGCACCAACCCAAGCACGGCATTTCAAAAGGACCAGTTAGAATCGTATACGCACCGAGAACTGAAACAATTTTGCAAAGACTTTGGAATCGCTACCACCGGACTAAGCACGAAAGAGGACTTCCAGGGGGCATTAAAAACCTGGGTCGAGGCAGAAACTCCCCGGTCACAAGCAGAAGGAGAGCACCCCAACGAACCACGAAGCAGCCCGGGGAGGAACGGCGCCCCCGAGGGGGGCCTATCCCCAGAGGAACTAGCGGACCGAGAAAGAAGTCGCAACCACGAACTGGAACTAGCAAAACTAAAAATCGAAGGAGAGATAAAACTGGCTGAGAAAAAACTGGCAGTAGAACAGTTACGCCTACACGGAGAACTAGAGGAAAAGAAACGACAGAGAGAACACGAAGAAAAGAAACTCCAACTAGAGCACGAACGTAGCCTAAAAGAAATCGATCTCAAGGCCAAGAGGGCGGAGGCCCGACCCTCAGAAACCCAACCCATCTCCTCCATCGTGGAACCAAAGGTCCACATCCCCAAAGATGTGGTGAAAGAATACTATAAGAACGACGACATTCAGCAATGGTTCAAGGCCTACGAAGTCGCCATGACCTCTCACCGAGTCCCGCAGAAAGACTGGGGGGCTGGGCTGTGGGGCCGGTTCCTGAGTGAGGGGAGAGATACCCTGCTGGACCTGCCCTCCACGGTGATGAACTCCTACAGTCACATGAAAGAGGCTCTAGTAGCCAGATATGGGCTCACCCCTGAAATGTACCGGCAACGGTTTAGAGACTGCAAAAAGATACCCGGTACCACATGGGTGGAGTATGTGAACTTTTACAGCCGGGCCTTGGACGGATGGATCAAGGGCAGCAAGGTCTCCACCTTCGAGGAGCTGTTGGACCTAATCGCATGGGAACACTTGGCCGCTAATTGCTTCGTAGAGCTGCGCCAGCACCTCCTGGACCGCAAACTCACAGACCCTCGGAAACTGGCCGTCGAGGCTGACCGGTGGGTGAACACCCGGATCTCCCGGGGCCCCGTGGGAGACTACGGTCGCCACAATCAGGGACCCCCCCGCCAGAGGGGCGGAGGGAACCAAGGCCGGCAAAGGGAGCTCCCGGGGGGATCCCCGCTCAGCCCTCCCAGAGGACAATCTCCGCCCTTTCCAGCTCCGCCTCCGGCCAGCACCGGGCCGCCAGGGAGGCCGGGACCCCGAGGGAGAATCACATGTTTCCGCTGCCAGCAGACCGGACACTATGTCGGTGACCCTCAGTGTCCCCTGTACCAGCGGACCGCCACCACAACCCCGCCGGCTCGACAGATGGCCTCTGTAGCCCTGGGGGAAGAGATGGAAGACTCCGAAGAATGGGAACCAGCCGCCATGGCCTTGGTCTCCCTAGGGGACCGGGAGATGGTCCCCGGAACGCCCCTGCCCGCCAACACGAAGAAGTACCGACAGCAGGTGACGGTCAACGGTCACCGCATCGAGGGGCTCCGGGACACGGGGGAGAGTGTCACGGCGGTCCATTGTCACCTGATTCCCGAGGATCAGATCCTGCCGGACGCCTTTTGCCCCGTCATCTCAGACAATTCCAAGAGCCTCTGCCGGATGGCCCTAGTCCCCTTCGAATGGGGGGGGGGGCGTGGGGGGGGGAGTCACCGGCAAGTTAAAAGTAGCGGTCCGAACCTCCCAGCCCGTGGACTGCCTCCTGGGCAACGACCTGGAGAACTCCCCGTGGGGACAAGTGGAACGAAGGGCCCACCTCGAGATGATGGGCCTACCCGAGTGGGTATGCGCCACCACGCGCTCGATGACTCTCCGGGCGCCTTCCTCCCAGGGGGGAGAGGCCATGCCCCTAAACACCGCCACCATCCCCGAGAGCCAGGATACACCACCAGAGGCCAACGACCCCCTTCTGGACGAACCAACCGCTCCCGGCGAAGAATCCGGGCCTTCCGACCCCGAAACCCTGACCAAACTCGGGGACTTGCCAGAACTGGCCCCGTGGCCCTGCGAAGGGGGCCCCTCCCGTGAAGAGTTCTGCCAAGAACAATCCACCTGCCCGTCCCTCATTGGACCCCGACAACAAGCCGAGGCCCAAGCAGCAGGCGACCGGACTGGCACCCACTGGGTATACTGGGAGAACGGACTGCTGTACAGTGAACAGAAGTCGGCCGAGTTGGGATCGGCCCGAGTACTAGTAGTACCCCTACGCTTCCGAAGTCTTCTCCTGGGCCTGGCCCATGATGTACCCCTAGCTGGACACTTAGGCCAAGATAAGACCTACCAGCAACTCGTCACCCACTTCTATTGGCCCAAGATGCGAGCAAATGTGGAGGCCCACTGCAAGTCCTGCCCCACGTGCCAGGCCAGCGGAAAGAGTGGGGGCAAGCGCAAGGCTCCGCTCCAACCCTTCCCCGTCGTCAGTACCCCTTTTGAGCGGGTAGGAATCGACATTGTCGGACCACTGGACCCTAAGACCGCCCAGGGCCACCGGTTCATCCTCGTCCTGGTGGACCATGCCACCCGTTACCCCGAAGCCATCCCTCTCCGCACCGTAACGGCCCCTGTGGTGGGCCGGGCCTTGATGGGGATCTTCTCCCGCAAGGGGTTCCCCCGCGAAGTCGTGAGTGACCGGGGTACGAACTTTATCTCCCGATATATGAAGTCCCTCTGGCAGCAGTGCGGAGTATCGTACAAATTCACAACCCCGTACCACCCCCAAGGAAATGGCCTAGTCGAGCGCTTTAACAAGACACTGAAAGGGATGATCATGGGCCTCGGGGAACCCCTACGCCGGAGGTGGGACGTCCTCCTCCCATGTCTCCTGTTCGCATACCGGGAGGTTCCCCAAAAATCCATGGGATTCAGCCCATTCGAACTGTTATATGGACACCCCGTCCGAGGACCCCTGAGCCTGGTCAAAGAGGGGTGGGAAGCAACCCCCCGGGGGACCCCTCCAGACGTGTTCCGATACATCTTGGCGCTCCGCAACCAGACACGAAAATTCAGGGAACTCGCAGAAGCAAACCTCGAGGCCAGTCAAGAAGAGATGAAGCGCTGGTATGACCAGAATGCTACGCTGGTCGAGT
Organism: Triturus cristatus; assembly: GCF_964204655.1. Lineage (NCBI taxonomy): Eukaryota > Metazoa > Chordata > Amphibia > Caudata > Salamandridae > Triturus > Triturus cristatus. The sequence goes on along the minus strand of NC_140591.1, from coordinate 583,624,449 downwards.
TTCAGCCAGGCCAACAAGTCTGGGTCATGGCCCCGGTGAGACCCTGCGCTCTCCAAGATAAATGGACTGGGCCCTTCAAGGTGATCGAGCGGAAGAGCCAAGTCACCTATATCATCGATGTGCAGTCCCCGCGGAACCCCCTCCGGGTTCTCCATGTGAACCGCCTCAAGCCCCACTTTGTGCGGACCGAATTAAGTCTACTCCTGGCCACCGACGATGGGGCCGAAGAAGACACCGAGCCCCTCCCAGACCCCCTGGGGGCAAAGGAAACCGATGGATCCGTGGAGGGAGTGAGACTGTCGACCGCCCTCACAGCCCAACAGACCGACGACTGCCGCCAGCTACTAGGGCAGTTCGCGGATCTCTTCTCCCTGACCCCCGGGGTCACCAGCTGGTGTGTCCACGATGTGGACACCGGAGACAGCCCGCCAGTGAGACATCGGGCCTACCGGGTCCCTGATCGGGTCCGGACCTGCATCCAGACCGAGGTGGCAAAGATGTTAGACCTTGAGGTGATTGAACCCTCCGACAGCCCCTGGGCCAGCCCGGTGGTCCTGGTTCCGAAAGAGACTACCCCGGGTGTTGCCCCCGAGCTGAGATTCTGCGTGGACTACCGAGGCCTCAATGCGGTCACCCGAGCAGACGCTCACCCTATCCCCCGTGCCGACGAACTCATTGACCGCCTTGGGGCCACCTGCTACCTCAGCACCTTCGACCTGACCAGTGGGTACTGGCAGATTGCCCTCACCGAGGGAGCCAAGGAGCGCTCCGCCTTCTCCACCCCGGATGGGCACTACCGCTTTAGGGTGATGCCGTTCGGAATGAAAAATGCCCCGGCCACCTTCCAGCGGCTGGTGAACAGGGTCCTGGCCGGACTAGAGGGGTTCAGCGCAGCATACCTTGACGACATAGCAGTCTTCAGCTCCCAATGGACCGAGCACCTCCAGCACCTCCGTCAAGTCCTGCTGGCTCTCCGCCGGGCCGGCCTCACCATCAAAGCTAGCAAATGTCAAATTGGGCACGGCTCAGTAACTTATCTGGGGCACCAGGTGGGGAGTGGGCAGGTCGCCCCCCTCCAGCCGAAGATCGACGCCATCTTGTCCTGGGAACCCCCTACAACCCAAACGGAAGTCCGAGCCTTCCTGGGCCTCACCGGCTACTACCGAAGGTTCATTAAAAACTATGGCAGCATCGCAGGCCCTCTCACAGAACTAACCTCCAAAAAACACCCCAAGAAAATACACTGGACTCCCGCCTGCCAGAAGGCGTTCGACACCCTAAAGGCCGCAATGTGCGCGGCTCCAGTACTCAAAGCACCCGACTACGCCCAGGAGTTTGTGGTCCAGACGGACGCCTCAGAACACGGCATCGGGGCAGTCCTCTCACAATACGACGACAAAGGCATAGATCAGCCCATAGCCTTCATCAGCCGAAGGTTACTGCCCCGGGAACAGCGGTGGAGCACAATTGAACGAGAGACGTTCGCCGTAGTCGGGGCTCTCAAAAAGCTACGGCCCTACCTGTTCGGAACACACTTCCGAGTGCAAACAGATCATCGACCCCTGCGGTGGTTGATGCAGATGCGAGGGGAAAAACCCAAGCTGCTACGCTGGTCCATCTCTCTCCAGGGGATGGATTTCACTGTGGAACATCGCCCCGGGACTGACCACGCCAACGCGGACGGCCTGTCCAGATTCTTCCGCTTCAGCGAGGAGAACTCCCAAGTGGATGGGTAGTTCTCCCCGCCTTTCAGCTGGGGGGGGGTGGGGGCACGTGTGAGACCGGCCGCGTGGCGTGGGCCCTCCCGACCAGCAAGTCACACTACAAACACGCCGAACCTCGTGGGCACGGCCTTCCGGCCTCCGTGGACCAACATCCCGAGGGACGACCAGATCCCCAACACGCATGCCCGGCCGAGGGAGAACGAAACCCCCCCCCCCCCCCTAAACCAGACCGAGAGGCGCCGACTCGGTCACACCTCTGGTCTCTTCCCGAGGGAGGTTTTGATCGGCCACCAGGCCCCCGGTGAGCGGGCGCCTCTCCTGCTGGGCGTCTGGAGTCCCTCCCGGACACATCTGAACAGATGAAGGGGCTGAGCGACAGGAAACCCCGACACACCGCCCCCCCAGGCACGAGACCCCTCTCCGCGAGGACTCCAGACTTCAAAGAGGAGGGGGGGGGGGGGGAGTATAACAAGGGGTGCTGAAGGGACGAGAGGCAGAGAAGACCTGGACTGACGAGAGCCTGCTGACCTGGTCGCGGCTCGATCGCTCACCGAACAGAAGAACGCTATCCGAACTCTGAAGCCACCTGAGCCCTGCTGACGCAGTCGCGGCTCCCCGAACTCTGAACCATCTGAGCCCTGCTGACGCCGTCGCGGCTCCCCGAACTCTGAACCATCTGAGCCCTGCTGACGCCGTCGCGGCTCCTTGAATTCTGAACCATCTGAGCCCTGCTGACGCCGTCGCGGCTCCCTGAACTACGACTCTCTGGTGCCTGCTGAGTGACCCGCGGCCCGCTCCTCCAAGAGAATCGGCAGAGATTGCCGAGAGAAGCAACATCCCCTCAGCTCGAGGATTGAGAGCTGTGCGCCGGATACCTCGCAGAGACACTGATTGAAAGACTGTCCCGCTACCCCTTTTCCCATCATCACAAGATCGCTGCCGCTTGTGGCATTAATTCTGCACCTGCCTGCCGGATCATAAAGATCCTTGACAACAACTGATAAAAGCTTATTGCCCTATAACGACCTACTGTGTGGTGTCCCTCTATCCGAAGAGAGAGTAAGCGCAGCGCGTGCGATCCTAGGTGCGAGACCCTTCCAGGAAGGGCCTCCCTGCTCTTGCTCGGCGTAATTCTGGGAAAGGTGGGCCTCAGGGTGGTCAGGAACCCATTCCGCAGCCTCCCCGGGGAACGCCTTCCAACAATTAGTGAAATATGTATTTATGAATGTCCAGTGTAAAGACAAAAGTCCACGATGTTGCCTGGGACGCAGAAAGAGGCATACAATCTGATGGCATTCCAAACGTACCATAGGGTGTAAAACCAGAGGACCAATAAAATCTTTGGAAATAAAAATAAAGTATTATATTTAAACTCAGGCAAATATATTAATGTAAAAAAGTATCCCATTGCAAGAAAGTTTTTTTTTTTTTTTTAAAAGCAAAGGGGTCTACAGTGCAGTAGTGGTCTGCAGTGACCTTCACAAGGGTGTTATCATAACCATGGGCCACGAGTGGGAAGTATTTAAGGTGGAGGTGAGCCACATGCAGTAGGATAGTGTGCAATGCCAGTGGAGTAGTACTAAAGTAACTGTCTCGATCTTATGCAAAACTACCTGAAAGAATGCCCAAGTAGTCGGCTCTTGTAGAGCTCTCACAATGCCTAGACTACTGCTAGTTCATGCCTAAACTACTTGGATAAACTACTCATACAGGGATACAAAGCGAGGAAATGACTCCTGTAAATCAAGAGAAAAAGAAGGTGATTTTGCTAGTACCATTGTGGTCTCTCAGAGCCAGGCTCCCTTGTTTGAGGGAATGGGCAGTGGGACCACGTTGAAGGATTCGTTAGGCTATAATTCAGAATTAAAATTATAGGTACCTTTTAGCAGTCATTGCATATTGCCACTATCTTTAGGATATGTACTTATTGTGGCAGTATGATGTACAAATTTAGTTCAAGGCTGAAACAAAAGAAGGACCAAAGAATGAATTGACAAATAACAGAAGTAAAAATTCAACCACAAACATACTAGTCCAAGATCGAGGTCTTCCTGCTAAAATGCTAATTATTGCAAAGTTCTCTTAGCAGTCTTTTTACGAGTACATCACTGAACTTTTAACCACCTTTTGAATGTGGTGTAGACCTCAAAATAAAGTCTGCGATTCCATGTGCTCGAATCGAGAAGGACACAACTGCCCCGCCCCCATCAAATACCAACTTGATTTCGAATTAAAATGAATTAAAACACGGTGTGAAAATCTATATTTATTGTGGCAGATAAACCATGACACGATGCTGTTACTCACATTCACATCAAAACATGACCTCCAATAAAGGCTGCATCTAAAATGATTACATTTCATTTTGTAAACAAGTGGCAACTTCGGTGCAACACAAACCAGCTGAAGATGTACGCCTGGATGCACCTAACTGGAAATCAAAGAGCTTTGCATAGACAGCGATCGCCGTTGCAGTGCAAGGGTCTCGTGCTGACAATTCTAGTTTTGAATACCCATCCACTGCAGTTGCACATTTAGCTACATTCTTGAAGTTCCGGGTTGGAATCAATGAGGTAAAGGGCATTTGTACATATTAATTAGAGTTATGTTATAGCTGTTGAATGAGCTACACATACATGACATCATTTAAATACTAGATGAAAACGTCACAGGCATAACCTTTACAAATACATCTCATGAAAAATAAGAACTGAGGAGAAACAAAAATACACCAGCACGTTTAAAATGCAAAGACTGACATAGTAACAGTTAAAAGGCCCTAGAGCATTAACTTAATCTCACTTATACCACAGGTGTACACGCCACAACTGTAACGCGTGCCAAAGCAGATTTCCGGCCCTAACCCTACATTTTGACGCACATAATCAGAATACAATTGCCAATTTACAGATCTGGAAAAAAAACATTAACAATGAGGTATACCCGGTCTTAACTGCTCTGATAAACATTTAAATACAAACAAGAGAGCCTGAGTTTCCATTAGCACGCACGTGAGCATTTTCCACCACATTATTTCTGTTAATAAATAGGAAACAAGACAGTTTTCGTGACTGCTTTTTGAAGGAACATTGATATAAGCAAATGCAAAACGAGCGAAATGTACAGTTTGGCTCTACAATGAACCGACATGACGTGTCCTTAAGTAACCTTAACGTCACATATCACACCATACAGGAAACATTTTTAAAAAGCACCCAATCGTTTATCAAGTATCAGAAACGGACAAGCCATAAATAATGAAATGCAATCAAGTACAGGAGAAAATGTGCAAACAGCGCAGCCTGTTTAACTGCGTTCTTTAACAAAAAATAACTTGTCTGGATATAAAATCCCTTTAATACCAGGGAAAATGTGAAGTTGGCCACAGTACCACGAAAAAAAGTATTTAAAAATTATAGTAACAAAAAATGCATTATTTCATTAATAGGTTTCTATTCTTAAAATTGAAAGATTAAATAATTCGGACTAAAATATTGATTAGATCATTTGTTTAGGTTTGAAAAACATAACATATACCTTGCAGTGGTATACAGTCTTAATTTCAGCAGCATACAAACTTCCTTACAAACTTTGGGGAAGAGTACGCATAAGGTCACATCAAGGAATACACTAGACCATCCAATGAATTTTAGAAAGTCATTAGACAACGTTTTTCCTCATATGCCAGGTTTCCATGTAAACAGCGTCAGTGAATGTCCACTTTTCATTATACCATCGACTACTGCTTTGTCGGGGCTTCAAAATTTTGCGGCAGAAAATGAGCAGATTTCACATCCAGTATTCGTGGCGGGCTATGAATCCTGGCTGCAATTTAAGCAAAATAAAATTAAATAAAAAAAATACTGCATTTTTATTTTCAAATAACATTACTTTGCTCATTTGGATACAATGGCGCCCTATTAAATGTAACAGTGTAAGCTGTTCATCACCGGGCCACGCACTTTATTTTCGTTATTACCACCTGCAGATAGTCGCACCTTAGCGTGTTGATCCTTTATCATAAAGTGACCCTAAAAGCCTATAAAATGAATCAAAAGAACAATGGAAAAGAAAGCTGAATGTCTTGGGTGGATGCCAGAGGCCAGCTATGACACTGCCGGTGAGGAATAGCAGATTGATTGAGGGTCTCTGTCCCTGGAACACCTTGGTTATAGAACCGAGAGGCAAGTGTATTAAATTATAGCATAGCACCAAAGTTGCATTACAGGCCACTGTTTTCACCCCCTATGCCACCCTAGACATAGGCCAGCAATATGCAAATTAGTCATGGTCCGGCTCCATAGGAACAGTCCAGCCTGAACTGCCGGACCAGGTACCCTCCAGATGGGAATACAACAACCCTATACAGCTTTCAACCTACTTAGATCTCAACAAAGAAGTATACCTTGAGTGATGGGGCAGAGAAAGCATGAGACCCATGTGACTAAGTAGGCTGCCTCAGGACTCAAGTTATACCTCACTGATGACTATTAAGTGTCCTAACTGCTCTGGGGTTGCTAGTGCGCCTGTCTGGAGGAGAACCCAACTCAGCAATTTGGGCTAGACTGTTCCTACTGGAGCGGGACCATGAACAATTTACATAAGGCTACGTCTAAGAGTGGCATAGTGAGAGAAAAATGGCAGCCTAGAATGCAGCCGGAGCAACTGGCAATGGTTGAGGTTAATTTAAGCATTCCATTCATCAGATTTTCGCTGCAGTTGACACCTTAAGTGTGACAGGTATGCCCAGGCATGCGGGTCTTGTGCTCAGTGCTATAGAACTCAGTCTTATCGGTGAGTTAAGCTTAAAATAGGTCGAAACCGGTCTGGGGTTGCTGGTGTTCCCATCTGAAGGGCATCTGGCCTGGCAGTTAGGGCTGGAGCAAGGCCAACAGTGATTTGTACATGGCAGGTCTCTTTCTAGAGTGGCATAGTGGGTGGAGGACAATGGACTGGAATGGAACTCTGGGCGATTGCCAGTGGCAGATATTAAATCAAGCATCCACCTTGTTGTTTGTTGCAACAAAGTAACTCTGAAGGGGGAGGGAGCATGATCAGCCAGCGCCACTTGTGGAATATTTAAAACGTCAGTTCCCACTCTAGTGTCAGCCTAAGTATATGAGCACTATCACAACGCCCCTTCTCCTTTAAAGGTGTTAAGGGCATGTTTCTAGTTCAACGTACTTTGCCATGCCCAATTTGAAATGGCCAAATCTTAATTTTATTTTTTTAAATGCTGCCTTTTAAATGATTTTTAAATCCTACATCACATGAAGTTATTCTGTAGCATACCACAAAGGAGACATCCTACTATAACATTATAGCTCTGTGTGACGGCTTTACTAGTGTTTAAAGACTGAACTCTAGTTATAGACCTGAGCCGCAGGAGAGGGTGTATAACAAGGGAAAGGGCCTTTAACAAGCGGTAGAGGTAAATGGAGAAGGGGTATAATTGTATTACAATCCACCCACCGAGGGGAGGATGTTAAAAAGCAAGAAACTGACAAGTAGTGGAAAGTTGGAGCTATGGTCTGTACCAGTCATTATTGGCCCGGAGCCACTCCATTGTTTTGAATCGTGCTTCCAACATTACAATGTTCTAATGTGTTTAATTTTAGCGAGAATCGAATTGCTGGAAACCTCTTCATTACAACTGCAGGACAAAGGCCGAACTAAAATGTCAGTCTAATAAATGTCAATTTATGTACATGATAGTCACCTCTGTACATTTTCAGCACGCATACTGAATGTCATATTTAACAAATACATACCATTTTTGTTGAATTTGTAAAACGGAAGCTCGCTAGTAGTTTTCCAAACCGAAATGTTATAATTGTTTTGGCTGCATGGCTTTAACGTCGTTTTATGGGAATGTAGGATCGTGTCTAACAACTCCATCTCCAAAACCTGATTATTGCCCTCAAATGCAGGAAACTCCTAAGTGCAAAGAAACAGCATTGTGATTAAATGCTCATTTTCGCATACAAATTGTTCTCTGATCCCATACTTTAATACCTAGCAAGCAGCACGCATACGGGCAAACCAGGTACTTATTGCAGTATTGTTAATTAGGATCACAAAACTCATTTTACATAAATCATCCACGCAAACGCAAAGCTGCCCATCCTCTTGTGAAAGGTCCAGGAACCAGTGTGAGAGGAGATAAACCACCTGGGCCATCCTCCTTTCCCCACTTCTATATAGGACACAAAATGTTTTAATTGGTCTCCAACTTTATTCGGTCTTCTTTCAATTTGTGAATTGGTGCGTGAAAAGACTGGAAGGGGTGATCGTATGGATACAGGAAGTGGAACATTGGGTGCCTAATGTTATTCATCTACCAGCCTCATCACGCGCTATGGTGCAATTCTGGAAAATGTCTCATTTCGCAGTAGAACCTATAGATCAACTCGGGGAAATAAGGTCATGTGCTAGCCGAGTGGAAATGGCAAAATATACCCTGGATTTTATAACGAGTTTCTATTGGTGGGTAGGCCCTCGGACTAAATACCTCAATGGAGACTGCATAGTTATGAACTTTAGACTCACAGTTAGAGAGAGCTGGGGGCTGATACAATAATCAAACTGAAGCTTAATACGTCCAGTCCCAGTAAGTCTTTGTGCCCTGGTTTTTTCCAGTCTCCTGAGGCTAGTTGTAAGGCGTTCTGGGGTAAGTCTATGCCATTTTTAGGTCGAGCCTAGAGCAGCGCATGCGCTACTGCTCGACTTTTAATAAGGGGCTTTTCAAAGTGCTACCCACAAGCTTTTCCTGGCCTAAAGCTTGCATGCATGTGCACGTGACGCGCGCAGCCACCATCTGCCTTTCTTATCTAATTAAACCTTGTTCTAATGGCTCCTCTGCTCGCACTCCCCCTCCCTTCTCCCCCTCCCTCCTCGTCAGATTTATTTAGGCTCCTCTGCTTGCACTACCCCCTCCCTTCTCCCCCCGCTATTCTCATCACCTCTGCTTGCACTACCCCCTCCTTCCTCCCCCGCCCCGCTTATTTCTTTACTTTTGTTCAATCGCGGCCCACGCGCTTAACTTTAACCATGTTAAAAGTAAAGCGCCGGTGCCGCAATTGCTGCAAAAGTGAAGAAATAAAAAACATCGATTTCTTTACTTTTGCTGCAATCGCAGCACCGGCGCTTTACTTTAACCATGTTAAAAGTAAAGCGCCGGTGCCGCGATTGTAGCTAAAGTAAAGAAATAGAAAAAAAACATGTTTCTTTAATTTTGTGCAGTCGCGGCACCCGTTGTAACCTCATTAATCGGGACACCCTCCGTGCTGCAGCCCCTCCCATTAAACTATGTAAACAAGTGTTGGCACCTCACACGCAAACTGTTCACACCCTCCCACCGCAGCTGCGAGATGGGCTTCGTGGCGGGCTGGTTGTTGGAAAACCACTCCCACACTAGAAGGGGTGGTGGTGGTCTTCCGGACACACTGTGGTAGCTTGGCTCGAGTGGTCAGGAAACAGGCGCAGTGCTAAGCATACAATATACCCATACAATAACCATGCGTGCATCCGTTCCAAAAACGACTACACCGTAAAAATTATGAAAATATTCTTTCTTTATCTTTTTCTCTTAGTTGCTGATTGGAAAAATAAATAGGTCAATCACAATATACAAGTTTCAATTAGTGCAGGTCAAATAAATATTGGCTGTTTGATGAAATAAATAGGGGTGATCATAAATAACAGGGCATAAATACAAGGGCAATATATACAGACAATTAAATACTTTGAGGCAATAAATACTGTATCAATAAATATTGTACACCAACAAGTCCTGTGGACCTATAAATATAGTGCAGCAATAAATAGGTAAAAACTCAATAAATACAGTATCCCCAATAAATAATTACAAGTATACAGCACCCCTCATATAATCAGATGACACTTCAATTCTTAAGGGCTGATATGGCCCAGGCACAGCTTGTAGGGTTGTGGAAGGCTTGAGGGGGGCTACTCCCTGGCTGGGACAAGGCTGAGGCCTAAGCTGAGGTAGATCAAAGGGGGGAATACCAGTGCCCTGGCTTTCTCTCTCCACACAACCTCTCTAGGTTAGTCCCAGTTCACCCCAGGCACAGTCAGGTTGGTTTCAGCACCTCCCTAGCCCCTTAGAGCAGTCTCTCAGGTCTCCACAGGGCCTTAGGCGCCCTCTACTCCACTTACTGCCCTTTTTCTGATGTTCCGACGCCGCTGGAGTCGTGTCGACGCCGTGAGGCGGTTCCGGTTCGGTCTCGGCGGCCTCGGCACAATGTCAGTTCTTTGACGACGCCGGCAGGCGGTTCCGGTCCGATGTCGGTGGCCTCGGTTCGATCTCGACCTCCGATTCGACGGCGTCGGGCAGTCTCTTCACGATGTCGACTTCGGGCGGCTCCGGTCCGATGGCGCTCTCGGCTCCGATGACGTCGGCCGGCCTGGCCTCGATGTCGACTTCCGGCGACTCCGGGGTGCGATCCTCACCCCCGACCTCCGGTGCTCCTCCTCACAGGCTCCGGGCGACTCCGGAGTGCGACCCTCACTCCCGACCTCCGGTTCACCTCTACCTCGGTCTCCGACGACTCCGGAGGGCGGACTTCACTCCTCCGATGACGCCGCTCGCTCGACCTCGGTTCACTTCCTCCTCGACCTCTGGTATTCCTCTCGACCCCCGTCGGCGCCCTCTCACGACCTCAGGCGGCTCCGGGTACGACGTCTGCTACTTCAGTCAGCGCCGCTTCTCCACCTCGGGCTCCAGGTCTTCAGGCTACTCGACGCCGGACTCCAGGGAAACCAGTTCTCAGGTCAGAATCTTGCTGTTTTCTTGGTTCTAAGGCCTGTTCCTGCTGTCCAGGTCCTTAGGATGGTTTTCTTCTGTCTTCTTCCCACACAGGGCTATAGGCTGGGATCCATCAGTAGGGACAAGTATCAAGGGTGGGTTTATGGACCCCACTCCAGGCACAAGTTTCCACCCCTGCTGCTTCACTCCTTCCTCCTTCACTGTTGTGCTCCTCTCTCTTCACCAGTCAGGTGCCAACTGCCAGCTCCAACTGCCAACTGCCTCTCTTATCCTCCCAACATTCTAAACCGCCTCCAACGGTCACAGGGTTCTGGAAGCTCCTGGAATGTTCTGGAAGGTGCTGGTAGGTTCCAGTGGATGCTGGTGATGTCACAGGTGGCCACCATTTTGTGCTTCAGGCCCTCAGGCAGAAGTTTTCAGGGGTAATTAAAATGGCTCCCTGAATCTGCATCAATATGAAAAATGAAAACAACTGAGGGAAAAAGGGCCAAGTCCTACACAACCCCCTTCCAGCCAAAAGCCAGGGTAGACCGATCAATGCCTTGATGGTCTTCCCTGCTTGGGGCGAGAAAAGGTGGACGCAGGCCCGCAACGGCAGGAGCACCCGCAAGTTCTCCTCCGCTCTGGAACCCAATGGTTCCCTAACAAACCTCCCTGGACCAACAAAACCACCCCACGGGGGCTCCCTAGCTAGTGGTGGCCAGGACCGGCCCCTGGGCCATCCAGATGTCTCTGGCCCGGGTGATCTCGCGGAGTGGGGGGCAGTAGCCCCAGGCCTGTAGTGCCCATTGACCACTCCGGTCCTCCTCCTTGCAGTCCTAAACTGCCTCTGGTCCTTCTTCCTGGGGTTCACACCCTTAGGCTGACCAGCCTTCCGGGGCGAGGCTCTCCTCCCCCTAACTCTCCTTCTGGGATTCCTCACCCTACCCTGCGAGGCACCCTCAGACCAACACTTCCTCCTCAGTCTAGGGCCTTGACCCCTCAACTGATCCTTCAACCTAGGGTCTAGACCCTTAGGCTGAGTCGGTGCCCGAGGCGAGACCTTCCTCCCTCTGCACCCCCTTCCAGATTTCAGCACCCTCCTACCGGGAAAAGTACCCCTGGAAGTCAATTTCGGGGGGACCCGGTTAACCGAGGCCCCACCCGCCAGGTCAGGCAACCCCTGAGCCTGGCATCCCAGCCCAGAACCTAAACCCTGAAACTGGGCCAACCCCAGAACCTCAGGCGCGCTAGTTACAGTCGCCCTGGGTCCTCCTGACACTAGGGGCTCCCCTGCACTGGAGGGCACATCGGGACAGCCTAGGCTCCCAACCTGGGGCTCCCTTGAGGAACTCTCCCGGCCCTGAGACTTCGGTTGGGGCACCTCGGGACACCTCCCCGTCTCACGCCTTCCTACAGATAGGTCGTGAGGCCCTACAACCCTCTCTCCCTGGGACCTAGCTGGGCTATCTGCCACTTCTCTCACCTCGCTGGGTTGGAAGATCCCTGCACTACCCCCTTCAGGTTCACACCCCAATGCCTCCTCAGACACCCTGGTGATGTCTTCCTGGGGTAAATATACTTCTAGCTCCTGTGAAGCTTCTGGTATGCTGCCACCAGTGTCCTCGCTGGACACACTCATCTGGAGGGCACGCAGCTTCATCTCCTTCATCCAAAGCTCGTGCGCCATCCTTTTCTCCTCCATCTCTTTCTCCAGCCTTGCTAAGTCCCACGTGAGCTGTCTTTCCTCCCTCCGGTCTGTTAACTTCCTGACTTGGGCCACAGTGTACGTTTTTAAATCTTCTAGTACAAACTCCATCTTGCCCACTCAGGTTAGAGGACAGGTTTTGTGCAGTAACAATGCAGGGGGGTACCTTTAGTAATACCTCCTCCCACCACCAGAGTAAATTTGGAAAAAACAAAAACCCACAATTAGGAAGGCCGCTCTTGAGAAAACTCCCGGTGTAGGCCTATGGACTACCCACAGTTATTGTTGAGTATATGTAGGCACAGCTCTATCCCACCGCTGCCACCAATTTATGTTGGAAAACCACTCCCACACTAGAAGGGGTGGTGGTGGTCTTCCGGACACACTGTGGTAGCTTGGCTCGAGTGGTCAGGAAACAGGCGCAGTGCTAAGCATACAATATACCCATACAATAACCATGCGTGCATCCGTTCCAAAAACGACTCTACACCGTAAAAATTATGAAAATATTCTTTCTTTATCTTTTTCTCTTAGTTGCTGATTGGAAAAATAAATAGGTCAATCACAATATACAAGTTTCAATTAGTGCAGGTCAAATAAATATTGGCTGTTTGATGAAATAAATAGGGGTGATCATAAATAACAGGGCATAAATACAAGGGCAATATATACAGACAATTAAATACTTTGAGGCAATAAATACTGTATCAATAAATATTGTACACCAACAAGTCCTGTGGACCTATAAATATAGTGCAGCAATAAATAGGTAAAAACTCAATAAATACAGTATCCCCAATAAATAATTACAAGTATACAGCACCCCTCATATAATCAGATGACACTTCAATTCTTAAGGGCTGATATGGCCCAGGCACAGCTTGTAGGGTTGTGGAAGGCTTGAGGGGGGCTACTCCCTGGCTGGGACAAGGCTGAGGCCTAAGCTGAGGTAGATCAAAGGGGGGAATACCAGTGCCCTGGCTTTCTCTCTCCACACAACCTCTCTAGGTTAGTCCCAGTTCACCCCAGGCACAGTCAGGTTGGTTTCAGCACCTCCCTAGCCCCTTAGAGCAGTCTCTCAGGTCTCCACAGGGCCTTAGGCGCCCTCTACTCCACTTACTGCCCTTTTTCTGATGTTCCGACGCCGCTGGAGTCGTGTCGACGCCGTGAGGCGGTTCCGGTTCGGTCTCGGCGGCCTCGGCACAATGTCAGTTCTTTGACGACGCCGGCAGGCGGTTCCGGTCCGATGTCGGTGGCCTCGGTTCGATCTCGACCTCCGATTCGACGGCGTCGGGCAGTCTCTTCACGATGTCGACTTCGGGCGGCTCCGGTCCGATGGCGCTCTCGGCTCCGATGACGTCGGCCGGCCTGGCCTCGATGTCGACTTCCGGCGACTCCGGGGTGCGATCCTCACCCCCGACCTCCGGTGCTCCTCCTCACAGGCTCCGGGCGACTCCGGAGTGCGACCCTCACTCCCGACCTCCGGTTCACCTCTACCTCGGTCTCCGACGACTCCGGAGGGCGGACTTCACTCCTCCGATGACGCCGCTCGCTCGACCTCGGTTCACTTCCTCCTCGACCTCTGGTATTCCTCTCGACCCCCGTCGGCGCCCTCTCACGACCTCAGGCGGCTCCGGGTACGACGTCTGCTACTTCAGTCAGCGCCGCTTCTCCACCTCGGGCTCCAGGTCTTCAGGCTACTCGACGCCGGACTCCAGGGAAACCAGTTCTCAGGTCAGAATCTTGCTGTTTTCTTGGTTCTAAGGCCTGTTCCTGCTGTCCAGGTCCTTAGGATGGTTTTCTTCTGTCTTCTTCCCACACAGGGCTATAGGCTGGGATCCATCAGTAGGGACAAGTATCAAGGGTGGGTTTATGGACCCCACTCCAGGCACAAGTTTCCACCCCTGCTGCTTCACTCCTTCCTCCTTCACTGTTGTGCTCCTCTCTCTTCACCAGTCAGGTGCCAACTGCCAGCTCCAACTGCCAACTGCCTCTCTTATCCTCCCAACATTCTAAACCGCCTCCAACGGTCACAGGGTTCTGGAAGCTCCTGGAATGTTCTGGAAGGTGCTGGTAGGTTCCAGTGGATGCTGGTGATGTCACAGGTGGCCACCATTTTGTGCTTCAGGCCCTCAGGCAGAAGTTTTCAGGGGTAATTAAAATGGCTCCCTGAATCTGCATCAATATGAAAAATGAAAACAACTGAGGGAAAAAGGGCCAAGTCCTACACTGGTCAATGCTTACAAATAGCTGCCAAGGTTTCAGATTGCTATGTGTGACATTTTGATAATTTTAGCGCAATTTTGAGTGACATTTCAACGACTATGTGACATTTTCTTGAGTGGCCCGAAGTCACCCCGACACAAAACGAGTTAGCGCGCTAATGAACTACTGAGCAGGCAGACTGACTGCACAGTTCTCGGTTGCAGGCAGCTCATGATGATGACTGCAGCGCACTTTCATAACATAGCAAGACAGGGCCAACTACGGGGATACCGACTCTTGTCACTCAGGCACAATAATTAGCTTGTCTGTGAGGGGGGGGGGGGGGGGGCAGCCCATGGCCGGCCCGCACTTGTGGACTCCTGCGGCAAACAACGCATGGATGAATGATTCTGGCGTACACACTGGACTGGTGGCAGTGTCTAGGGTGAGGACGACCTCTCCTGCATTCGCCGCGGTCTGTGTTTTACATCCGCCAGTTCCTACTGGGGTCAAGTCTGTCTGGACGTGGGATCAAGTAATACCACCGCTGTGCGGGCGGTTCTTCCATGTTCCCAGCAGCAGGTAATGCACGAGTCAGCCTCTGCCCTCTGGTGTGATTGGGTCCGTCCAGTCCCGGGTTCACATTCACAATCCGCCACGGTGTCATTGCCCACTGCAAACGTCTTAAAATTCCACCCGCTGGAGCAGCGGGTAATCATTAGTCATCATTTGTTGTGACAAACTAAACACTGTCCGGGCATTGGGCATCACCAGCACTGACATCTGATGTCAGTCTATGTAATGTGCCGTGTGGTGTCCGGTGTACTTCACAACAAACTTATTTATAGAGCGGCGGTATGCAGGATATCCGAGGGGGCAGGTAAATCGAGCTATAATCAGTTTATAGCGCGTTAGCTTTCACTTTCTCCATGCTGCTCTGACTGAGACCTCCTCTCACTGCCTGCAGTGCGCTACTTAAAAATAACTTGTTTCTATTGACATCCGATCGGTTCCTTTAGACACTGTTTACAATTAGTTAAAATCAGTACTAACGATTTGACCAGATCCTTTTTAGCTATTATGCATTCAAGAGACCTCAGTTGGACAACTGGCCACTTATGCGAGTAGTGAGGTAGATATTAAACAGGAAGTCGTCCCTCGTGTTAGACACCATATCATGTTCCATCCAGACTATTGGCGTCACACCCAGTAGGCTCCGTCATCCTCAAAATGAAACGATTTGTTTGAAGAAAAAGAAAACTGGCACTTGTGTTCCACTCTTTCCCTATTTATTTATGCTCTTGAAGAAAAGAATAGTGGGAATATTACAGAAACCTATCAAAGAATCTGTCATCTGCAAATGGTGGTAGAGCCCCATCCTGTAACCTGAAACTAGTATGCGCACAAAGTAGTAGAAATTTCATTTCGTGAAGTTATACACTATTGGTCTACAAATTGTATGCAACAATGCTTGTAAATATAGGCAACTTAGCTCTTATACACATTAGGGTGAAAGTTATTAAAGCCCTAGTCATATTTCATCACATATCACTGTCAGATTAATCTAAACCCTCCTTAAACAGTTAGTGGTGCTTTAAATGAAACTCTTGGTTTCAGCGTCCTCCTAGCAACAGGTCCATGGGATTTACCCGTGCCCCTACACTGTTAGCTTATTCACATTTCTATGCACAGTCATCTATGAAGCTCCCCTCCTGTTTTTCTACCCAGGACAGTGTGCAGTACTTCATGTAGATCTGTTGACTGGGTGTGAGTGTGATTGGTTCTGATGCTCCGTCCATCACCACCCCCTTTTATACCGCTTTGTTCGCCATAAGTTGGCAGGGTATGCTCAGACATTGAGTCCCTTGCTCACTGCCACTGGATCTAAGCAAGCCTGGCTGAAGACGGCTGAAATGCCAGAAACCGGTCCTAGGAAGCTCGTCTCCGGTCCAGGGAAGGCATGGCTTGGCAATTCGGGCTGGACTGTTCCCATGAGGCACAGGGTCAGACTGATTTGCATATGGCCATGTCTGAACTGGGGTGGCAGAGTGGGCTAAAGAATGGTGATTGATCAAACCCAGATCTGTTGACTGGGTGTGAGTGTTTGATTGGTTCTGATGCTCCGTCCATCACCACCCCCTTTTGTACCTAAATGTAAGAAGGGCACAGAACCTTAATTCTGTATTTCCTCCTTCCTTACTGATTGGACACTGCAACATAATTTATCTTTCTAGCTACATTTCAG
This sequence comes from Triturus cristatus, assembly GCF_964204655.1. Classification (NCBI taxonomy): domain Eukaryota; kingdom Metazoa; phylum Chordata; class Amphibia; order Caudata; family Salamandridae; genus Triturus; species Triturus cristatus. The sequence goes on along the minus strand of NC_140591.1, from coordinate 583,607,800 downwards.
CGCCACCACAGCATCACTCAGGGGCCCGGCACGGCATCACTCAGGGGCCCCGCACAGCATCACTCAGGGGCCCCGCACAGCGTCACTCAGGGGCCCCGCACAGCGTCACTCAGGGGCCCGGCACAGCGTCACTCAGGGGCCCGGCACAGCGTCACTCAGGGGCCCGGCACAGCGTCACTCAGGGGCCCGGCACAGCGTCACTCAGGGGCCCGGCACAGCGTCACTCAGGGGCCCGGCACAGCGTCACTCAGGGGCCCGGCACAGCGTCACTCAGGGGCCCGGCACAGCGTCACTCAGGGGCCCGGCACAGCGTCACTCAGGGGCCCGGCACAGCGTCACTCAGGGGCCCGGCACAGCGTCACTCAGGGGCCCGGCACAGCGTCACTCAGGGGCCCGGCACAGCGTCACATAGCGCCACAACAGCATCACTCCACACCACCACAGCATCACTCGGCATCGCCTTTGCAATAGTACACCACCACATCATCACTCAGCATGACCCAAGTATCATTCAGCATCACCTCAGCATCGTCTCAGCACCAGTCACCACCACCACTACCACTACTACCACCTCAACATCACCTCAGCCTGCTCTTGGAATGTGCCATCTGTTGATTCTCCCATAGCATCTGGACCTCTGCTAGCGTTATAATACAGGTACTAGTTCACAACCTTCAACCTCCAATTGTTTATGCTACCTCAAAAAAAAAAAACTTTAACAACCATTGGAATAGGCAAAAACAAGTTGCCAGTATTGCAAGAACAAAAGAAAAATGAGGACATTTTTTATTGTACATACATTTTTTTTAATATGGTTGTTCTGTTGGACATAATGCCTTCTTGGTCATATACAAGGTAACAAAAATGCTTCTGGCACTTTATTACAACTTTTCAGCATGCTGCACAGCAGCCACACTTCTCTACAGCACAGCTTAAACACATTGCCAAAGTCAATAGCTCTGCCTAAACACCTATAAAGCCCCAAAGGCGAGAACTATTGCCAATGCTTGTTCTGTTTCAGAACCAGCTGACGGTTGTTCATCTATTAACCGTTTCTCGGTTCTATCAAATTTAGCTGCAAATGACTGACTTAAGGGGACTGTCTCCAGGCTCATCTCAGACAGCAATTAATTTGTGGAACCATTGGATAACACTGGTGGCCCTACTCTCTAGCTCCATGGAGTTCGATGCTAGTCCTATATTATAACCCGCCGTAGCGGGCTATACCGGCTATTAAAGGGCCGCTCCCGTGTTAAAGGTCGAGCCGAAAACGAGGGACTTTAACAAGGGACGGGACTTTAATGGCCGGTATAGCCCTGCTACAAAGGGCTATAAGGCTATTAGAACATTCTGCCACTAGAGGGCAGAATGTTCCAACAAATAAAACAAAGGCCTCTCGAAGCTTGAGGGGATTTAAATCCCCTCGAACTCCGAGAGGCCTTTGTAAAACATTGGAATGTTGCTCTGCGGGCCTTTACCGGCTGGTAGGAGCAGGGAGCACTCCATTGTCATCAATGGAGCTCCCAACATTCCAGTATTCTAATATATGCCAACGTAATAATTTTATAACATCATTCTTGAATAATAGTGTTTAACAGGTGCGACTGCCAAACTAGGCCAGGGAAACGGGGTTGAACACATTCACATGTTTTGCATTGTTTTGCTCCAAGAAAAGTGAGCCACTGAAGACATTTTTTGCAATTGCCTTATTTGTCATACAATTCCAGCTGTATCCTCTGCCTCTGGCAGGTATAACAATTTGGTTTAATGTTTTGCTTAATTGTTCGATCAGCCCTATTGATAATAGTCTTAATTATGCATTCACTCTTGAATAAGTCAGTAATTTCAGCTTGGTCATAATTAACCTTTAGAAAAACGATTTCTTTGTTAAAAATAATTCCAACGATCACATACTATTTTTTTCCCATTAATGAGGTGGAACATAGATACTCAAGTAAGCGAAGGGTTTTAATGTGCCCTTTACAGTGGATTGTAACGCTAGGTCGAGAGAAACGTCCACTACATTAGCACCCAACTCTTAATGTTTTTGATACAACTGATATTGCATCGACTCGGGACTCGCAGTGGAAAATGCTGTATGATTTTTGTTTAATTAACTTGTGATTTCTGTAATACCTTCGAGCTTAGAGGACCAATATATGAGAGGTTGCTCCTCTAAAATCTACTACATATATGTCCCGAGGAGCCTGCCTACTGATATTACAAGCGGCTCTACAAGCAAGCATATTTAGCTACCACAACCTCTTTACTGTCTCCATTGTAACCCCCAAAGATAGATATAAGGTGGTATTTGAGGAACAAATTAAACAAACTATTAAAGAGAATAGGAGGGCTGGTTAAAGAACTGGCTAATTTGGGAAATATATTATGCCAACTAATTGTAAGTAACTTTGACCTCATAAATCACTGCTTATCAATTGATATTAACCCTACTCTTATTGTCGAATTCTTTGTAAATGTGGGTATTAACATGAGGGCCCTATTCTTATAGCCAGTGGGGATACAAAGGCAGTGATGATCTTGGTCAGATGAGGTCTGCCGAAGAGCGAATAAACGGCTGTGAAATGCATTGAACTCTTCCCCTAGGAATAGAAATGAAATCACGATTTACAGGAAAGAATGTAACAAGGCCTTGAAAAACAGGAAATATAACCTACAGCGTGAGATATGGGAAACTTGAGTTCGCCCGTAAGCTCAAAGATACACAGGCATTCTGACAGGCGATTAATTTAAACATTCTCCAAGACGCCCAGCAAACCTTTGGGTTCCAATATTGGCCCAGAAGACTGGGTAGCTCACTTCAAAAGGATTTATTGCCCCTTAAGAGTGTGAATGGGATCCTAATAGTATAGAGGCACCACTACTATAGCCTTATAGCCCACCGTAGCAGGTAATACCGGCTATTAAAGGCCCGCTCCCGCGTTAAAGGCCAGAGCAGAAGGCGAGGGACTTTAACAAGGAAACAGGACTTTAATAGCCGGTATAGGCTATTAGAACATTCTGCCACTAGAGGGCAGAATGTTCTAACAAATTAAACAATGGTCTCTCGAAGGCCTTTGTAAAACATTGGAATGTTGCTCTGTGGGCCTTTACCGGCCTTTAGAACAAGGGAACACTCCATTGTCTACCATGGAGCTCCCAACGTTCCAATGTTCTAATTCCCTTCAAAATAACATTTTCATTTGAAGAAGTGAGAATAGCTGTAAGACCTGGCCCTCTTGACCGGTTTATCCCCAATATTTTTGCCTCCTATTTTTCTGACCCGGTTTTCGTTGGCTATAGGATTCTGCCCACTTTAACACTGCTGATCAGTGCTAAAGTGCATATGCTCTCTGTATAAATCAGGATATGATTGGTTATCCATGAGATGCATCTTCTAATGCAATATTTGCATGTTACGGGCCATGGAACACACAGTGCACTGGCTGGTTGAAGAGTTACTTACCCACGTAATGAAACCCATGACAGCCCTCCGATTGCGATGGGAAGTAGACAGGGGAAAACAATGGACAGAGTGGGACACACTGCTAGCAAATCCCACTACTGTTCCAAGAAACGCTAAGTATAAACTAATTCAGACTTGTACAACTCAAAGGGCATACCTTTCCCTGGACAAATTAAACAAATATTTTCATACCAACACTGCAGCATGCCCCCGCTGTCTGCAGATAGATGCGGACCTCCTGCACATGCTTTGGTTTTGTACCTCCCTATCTACTTACTGGCAGGAAGTCATCACAGCACTAGACATATGCATCAAGAAGACAATCATGTGTACATGGTAGGTCTGCATATTAGGTCTTTATCCTAGATCAAAGACAAACCGGGTCACTTCGAGATTTACTGACCTAGGATTGGTAGTCGCAAAGAGGTTAATAACTAGGAAATGGAAGCACACTGGTCCTCCAGTTGTTAACAGTTGGAATAAATCGCACCTAGTGTGGGCACAAGCTGAAAGCACATCACTACACAGAGGAAATAGCTGGGCTACGCAAATACCCTATTGCACAGTGTTGGGACACTATACTTATGGACTTAACACGTATAGATTCGGAGAGAGGAGGAGGCTCTTCGCCAGTAGCAGATGTGCGGGATAAGGCTGCAGGCTCGCAGACATACAGATATGGGCTCAGGAGGAGGCCCTGGAATACCTAGGGGAAAAGGGCCATAGACAATACATCAATGGTACTAGTGGGGGGAGGGGGGGCATGAACATAGATTGGGAACGATCCGTGAGACCCAAATAAGACAACGGAGGAGGCATGGATATACTGCGTTTGAAACATATGCTCTATACATACACCAACCCAAGAGAGACAAGTAGACAATGGCTTTATTAAGTTTGTTATAATATAAACGTATATCAGGTTTTGCATCATCCTTTTGAATTGTTGGCATGCTTAGGCGCGGATGTTTACGTGTAATATCGGCTGGACATACGGAATAGATATCCGGCTCAGTAGATCTGCTTCGACAATGAAAATGCCTTTCTCCTTTTCTATTTACATTTTGTCACACATAATGTACTTTACTGTCCTTCATCACAAATATATTTGCTGTCATCCTGTAACCCTGCCAAAACTGAAAATGCAAATAAAGGTATTTAAAAATAATAATAATAATAATAAGATTGGTTATCCACGATTGGCATATCTGATTTACTGGTAAGTCCCTAGTAAAGTGCACAGTGTGTGCTAGGGCCTGTAAATCAAATGCTACTAGTGGGCTTGCACCACTGGTTGTGCCACCCACACAAGTAGCCCTATAAATGTGTCTCAGACTTACCACTGTAGTCTCTGCTCACGTAGTTTTAAACTGTCTGGTTGCCTGGCACGTGTACCCCCTTGGCAGGCCCCAAACCTTCCCTTTTATGTAAGGCACCGCTATGGTAGGCCCAATGTACCCCCATGGGCAAGGTGAAATATGTGAAAGGTAGGACATGTACTAGTGTGTGTGACATGTCCTGATACTGAAATACTGAGTATTTAATTTTTCACTATTGAAATGCTATCTGTCCCATAGGCTAACGTGGGAGTTGCTTTGTAACACCTTACAAGTATACATTTCCTTCGGGACAAGTTGAAAAATTGAGCTTAGGCTCTCTGAACTCAGAATTTATTAATGCACCTTTTGGTAAAGGTGGTTTTTAAATTGCATTTGAAAATGCCACTTTCGAGGAGCCTAGCGCGCAACCAAGATGGCCGCGTAGGTGCGAGGCTCCCGAGGACCTCCGCGACCTCCTGCATAAATCCTGACCATATCCTGTCCTAGACGAGGGGACTGTGTTCGTGAGACCGAGCTGAGGTGCCACCAGTTTTCCGTTTCCAAATCGGACCTCGGACACCGGCGGGAGCATCGATTGAGGTTTGCGGCCTTTTCCACGCCGGCCCCCCGGATTGGAGTTGTGGGGCGATCCGGAGACAAAGTGAACAACAGCGGCGGGCGAGGCTGGGCGATTCGCGTGCCCCGCACTTTCACTTTCGCGCCCTCCTTGCTGCCAAGCGAGGTAGGGTCGCGAGGCGGCGTGCGGTGGTGTGGCTTCATCGGGGTGCCCTGCCGGCCCGCCAGCTGTGATCCGCCCTTCGGAGCTGTGATCGCCCTCCCCCGGAGCCCGTGAACTGGTTTGTCAGCCCCTTTCAAGGAGATTGGCACGATTTGGGGACTGGAGCCATGTCCACGAAACAAGATGGCGACCGGGCAAAGGTGAAATCGACCCGCCGTGGCGCAGCCCCTCAGTCTAACAGCATGGACCGCTACACCCTCCAGAAGGGATCTCCAGAGGCGCCGCGTAGGTCCCCTGTTGGCCCGACTGATGCTCCTGCTCTGCCCGCGGATCTGACCCTCCGGGACGTCATGGGCGCCATCGCCGAGATGAAGGCCTCAGTGGACCAGCGCTTTGACACTCTGGCGCAAAAGATTGACTCGGTCCTCGTGGATGTGGGCCTGGTGAGGGCCGATTTGTCCAAGACGAATGACCGGGTCGACTCTTTGGCCCACACCACCTCGGGCCTCACAACGGACGTGGCGGCCCTCCAAAAGGAGGTGCGCCGACTGGGCCAGGCGAGCGCCCTGATGGATCGTCGACTGGAAGATTCCGAGGGTCGGGCCCGGAGGAACAATGTTCGCATTGTCGGGGTGCCGGAGGGACGTGAGGAGGAGGCGGCGGATCTGTTTGTGGAGGACCTGATCCTCACCCGTCTCCAGCCCCGGGGGCTGAGTAAACTCTTCGCAGTGGAACGTGCCCACAGGGTCCCCGGAGGGAGACCTAAGATCGGAGCCCCTCCGAGGCCTCTCATTGCCCGGATCTTCAACTTTCGGGACAGAGATGCTATCCTGCAGACTTCTAGGCAACAAGGACCGGTCAGACTCGACAATATGGACGTAAACTTCTATCCTGATTTTACTCCGGCGGTCCAGAAGCAGAGACTGAGTTTTCTCGGAGTCAAACGTCGCCTACGGGACCTGAACCTCAAGTATGCGATGCTTTTTCCAGCGAAGTTGAGGGTAGAGGTGGATGGTCGCACGCACTTTTTTGATCGTCCCGAGGCGGCCGGGGACTGGTTGGACACTTTGCCCGGGGATCGGGGCCGGGGGGGTGGGGGGGGCGCGGTTGGTGGGGAGGGCTTGCCGGATCAGGACTGAGGGACTAATAGTAGGCCTTGCTCTGGACAACATTATTGTCATCATTGACTGATTGTGTAAGTTCCCCTCCCGTGGAGGTCGTACGGGGTCTCTTGGGGGCTTTCCCTCCTCCTCTGGGGGACTAGTTAGTGTTCATCTATGGGGCGACAGGCACACTGCACTTTGGGGGGGCTGTTTGGGCTCATGCAGGGGTGCAGGGAGGGGGGAGTTCTGTTGGGACGGGTGGGGTGTTCGTTTTTACCGCAAGGCAAACCCTTTACTGTATTGGTGTTTTTGAGGTGCTCTCGGGGGGACGAATGATGGCTTCTGTATGTGATGGGGGGTAGGGACTTGACTTTGTTGTCTTGGAACGTTAATGGACTGGGGGATAGGATTAAGCGAGGTGTGGTCCTGCAGTATCTGAAACGAATTTCGCCAGATGTGGTCTTTCTGCAGGAGACACACCTTATTGGTAATTCCTTTTGTGCCATGAATCGGCGTGGCTATCGTTTGGTGGCCCACTCGGGCTTCACGTCTGGCTCGCGGGGGGTGGGCATCATGTTTAAGAACTCGCTCCCGCTGGAAATAGATGAGGTGCGCCATGATGAGAGGGGACGCTACACTGCCTTGGTGGGGAGAATGGAGGGCAAAGTGGTTGTCTTCGTTTCAGTGTATGTCCCACCGGGGCTACAGTCTACCACTTTTGCGGACCTGGGGCGCCTCCTCCTTGACCTTCCGGGGGGGCTTCTGGTGGTTGGGGGGGGATTTCAATGCGGTGGTTTCTGGGACTATGGATCGTCACCCCCCCTAGGGACCTCCCCCGGGCGCAGGCGTGGCTGTCCGGCCTCTTAGATACATTGGGATTGGTGGACTGCTGGCGCTTAAAACATCCCACGCAGCTGCAATACACCTTCCATTCGGGTGCCCATGGTAGCCTCTCGCGGCTTGATCATATCCTTGTCCCTGCGGCCTATGCTGGGAGGGTGGGAGAGGTGCGCCATCTGGCGCGGGGTATTTCAGATCACTCCCCGCTCCTGTTGCACTTTGGTGTCCTCCCGAGGGGGGAGGGCAGGGTAGCTCCAATCAATGCCTGGTACCTGCGCGACCCCACCATTCGTGCTGACCTGATTAAATCCTTGCAGCGGTATTTTGAGGAGAATGTGGGGTCTGTCCCTTCGGCTATCTCCCTTTGGGAGGCCTTCAAGACAGTTATTAGGGGGGAGGCCCTCTCCTTCATATCCCATGCCCGGAGGCGCGAGCAGGAGGAGGTGACCCGAGTGGAGGCCGAAATTACTGAACTAGAGGGTGATTTGGGGAGTGGGGTGACGGATGCTGCACTGCATGTTCTACACCTTAAGCAAGCGGCCTATAGGGCCCTCGTCACGGAGGCAGCCAGGGGCCTCAGTAGAGAGCAACAGGGGCGACTGTATGATGTGGGTGATAAGGCTGGTAAATTGATTGCGTGGTTGGATAAAAAGGAGAGAGCGAGTCGTGTGGTGTGGTCCCGCTGATTGAGAGGATGGATGGTGTACGTGTCACCGAGCCAGAAGACATTGTCTCTTGCTTCGCGGATTATTTCCGCGAGGTGTATTCCCCGGTCTCTCCCTGCTCGGAGGCGGATTCCCATGCCCTGCTTCGAGATATCGCGCTGCCCTCCCTTTCGGTGGAGGACAGGGAGTCGTTGGATGCTGCTCCTACCTCGGACGAAATTGCCCTCGCTATACGCTCGGTCGCATCTGGCAAGGCCATGGGCCCGAACGGCATCCCTATCGAGTTGTATAAGCTGCGACCGTACGTACTGGCACCCCACCTCCGCGCAATGTTCCTGGCGGCCCATTCGCGGGGCTCCCTCCCGCCGGACCAACGTCTGGCTACAATCGTGGTGATCCACAAGGAGGGGAAACCCCGAGACCGGGTTACCTCCTATCGGCCTATCTCGCTATTGAATGCGGAGCCCAAAATCCTTGCCAAGGTGCTCGCCAACCGGCTGGTCGGCGTGGTGGGCGATTTGGTCCACCAAGACCAGTCTGGCTTTATCCCCCATCGCAACACGGCCCTCAATCTGCGGCGCTTGCACGGGGTGCTCGCGCGTGTTCCGTTTGTGCGGGAGCCGGCCATCTTGGCGTCCTTAGACGCCACCATGGCGTTTGATACGCTCGAATGGCCATACATTTGGGCGATGCTGGCGAAATTTGGATTTGGACCGGGATTCATCAGCTGGGTCAAATTGTTGTACTCTGGCCCGTTAGCGCAGGTGGTAGTGAATGGGCGAGTCTCGGCCCCGTTAGCGCTGGGACGGGGCACGCGACAGGGTTGCCCCTTGTCGCCGCTCCTGTTTGCATTGGCCTTGGAACCCCTGGCGGAGTGGCTGCGGTGGCACCCTTCCATCCGTGGTCTCCGTTGGACCCCCGAGTATGAGGACCGCGTGTCCCTCTACGCTGACGATATCCTTTTGTACCTAGCCTTCCCGCGCAAATCACTGATTGTCCTGGTTGATGTCCTGCGCTCCTTTGGCCGTAACTCAGGCCTTGTCATCAACTGGGCTAAATCATGTGTCTATGTGCTTTCCGGGGAGGCTCCCGTCCTCCCGCGGGGATGTCCGATCCAGATTGCCTCGCAGGGGTTTCGGTACCTGGGTGTCTATATCACGCTGGACCCGGAGGCCCGCTACGAGCGAAACTTGCTTCCCCCCTCCAGCGCTTGAAGGAGGACGTCGCACGCTGGCGGCGCCTGCCGCTTTCGCCGCTCGGCCGGGCGGCATTGTTTAAGATGATGTCGTTGCCGCGCTTCCTGTACGCTCTCCAGAACACTATGGACCTAGTCCCGGCGCGCTACTTCCGTGAGGTGGAGAGTCTACAGCGCCGCCTGTTCTGGGACGGGAGGCCGCGTATAGCCCTGGCGAAGTTGACGCTCCCGTGGTATGACGGGGGGATTGCCCTCCCGGACATTAAGCAGTATTACTGGGCCTCCCAGCTAGCTGCAATTAATCACGGCCTCTATGGGCCCGCCTTGAACCCGGCATTTGAAATGGACAAGATGCTCCTGCCCGGTGGCGACTACAATCGAGCACTCTACTCTGGCGCGCCGGACCCCCGCTTGACGGGGCCCACGCGTGTCGTGGTGCGGGTGTGGCACGCGGCCAATGCAGCTATGGGGTGGAAGGACCGTTTGACCCGGGCGTCGCCGTTGTATGCGCCTCAGCGGTTGGGCTCCCTGTGGACCTCGAAGGGCTTCGAGAAGTGGGACACGATTGGCATCAGTAAAGTGGGGGACCTCTGGACGAGAGGGGGATTTAAAACATTCGAGACGCTGCAGACGGAGTTTCAGCTGCAGGGCAGTGAATACTTTCGGTACTTGCAGGTCCGTCATGCGCTGGGCTCCGTCTTCCCAGACGTCGCCTCCATCCCGGAGTCTTCCCCCCTGGAGGATAGAGTGCTGGATGGCCACGTTCCGGATAGCACGATCTCCCTCATTTACAAAAAATTGATTAATGACCGCTCGGGCCTGCTGACCGGCCTCCGTGAGGCTTGGGTTGCCGACGGGCTGGAGTTGGACGACGAAGACTGGATTTCCGCGGTGGCCTCTCCGAAGGAGGTGGCCATACCGGCTCGCCTTCGCTTCGTCCAGCTTAAGATACTCCACCGGGTTTACATGACGGGGCCAAGGCTTCTGCGTATGGGTTATGCTGAGGATGGGTTGTGTAAGCGTGGGTGTGGTGCTTTGGCGACTTTTTTGCATATTTTGTGGGAATGCCCGAAGGTGGAGCGATTCTGGCGTGGTGTGCATGAGGTCCTGCGTCTGGTTACGCATGTCGCGCTGTTGCCTGAAGCGAGGAGATGCTTGCTGAATGTGTGGGAACCAACTGATTACTCGGTTCCGCAGACGCGATGGGTGACTCTGGGATATATGATAGCTAAGCGTGACATCGCTCAATTGTGGGGATCCCAGCGGCCCCTGGCGGTGTCGGCCTGGAAAGAACATATGGATTGGTGCATGTTCCGAGAAAAGGTGGTGTATGTGGCGAGGGGCAAGCCTGGGGCGTGGGTGAAAGTATGGGGCCCCTGGAACGCCTACCGCGGGGGTATCTGCGAGCCACCACTGCTGCCTGCTGCCTCACCGGCTCCGTCCCCCTAGTTGACCCCCTCCCCCAGCCCCGGGCACAGAGTTCCCCCAGTCCTGGACTTATTTCCCTTCCCCCTCCTTAGATTCCTGTGGATGGTCGGGGTCCCTCATTTGAGGAGCACGTGTGGTTACCTTCGATTGCGGGTTGCCTTGCGGGTGTGGTTTTTCTATGTTGTGTTTGTATAAAATGAAACCGTATAGTGGGCTTAGAGTCATGTGGCCCACGTCATTGATGCCTCCTGATTTACTTCTCTGCAACGCCAAGTGCCCTTTTGTAAGTTTGTCAGGTGCTCCTGTCACTCTAGCGGCCGGCCGGAAGGTTGTAGGCCCATACTTGTATATACTTGAGATTGCAATAAACGGTTTAAAAAAAAAAATTAAAAAAAAAAAAAAAAAAATGCCACTTTCTTACTTCACCATCCTATGTGCCTCTGACTGTGTATTCAGCGTCTGGTGTTTGAGTGACAGGAGCTGGGGATGTGCATTCACTCTAGACAGTCACTAGAGGGGTTGAGGTGTGCCCTGCCTTGTCAGGGTGACTCCTCGCTGGGCTGAATATACCTAGTCTGCATTTAGAGTGGTGAGAGGAGTTTCGCTTACACCTGAATAGCCTGTGTCTCCTTTTCACAGTGCTGTCTCCACCCCCTGTGGTCATGCTACACCAGGGAGGACACAAAATGATTGACCATTTTGTTCAGAGGCCCTTACATCAAATAGTACAATAACAAAATGGGGTATAAGTATTGGATCTAAAATCCCAGGGCTTTAGCTTTTTTCCAGGAACAAGAGGACCATGCCAAGAAGAAGAGCGGAAGGACTGTGTGAGGAGCGCTGCCTTTTCAGAGTGAGGGGTGGGTTGGCCTGCAGCTGCTGCTTCGGTCTGTGGTGGAGAAAAAGGACCGACTGTTTTTGCCCTGGTGTGGTATCCTGCTTGGGAAAAAAATCCAAGGGCTTGTGTGTGCTTGCCTCCTGGTCTGGAAGATTAAGGGACATCAAACTTTTCCTTGTTCTATTGAAAATTCCTTGCATTACTGGGAGGTCCTTGTGCTTTCACTTTATCGGAAATTCTTGGTACTTTCACTTTCCTGGGAGTGCCTTGTACATTCGCTTTATTTGAAATTGGGAGTGCTGGTGGAAAGCTTCTCTGTGCTTTCTTTGCTGGGAAGCTCCCCTGCGCTTTCATGATTGAGGATCCCACGTGCCCCCCTTCAAAACGGCGAGCAGCAACCGAGGCGCCGTCCACGGTGCCTTGCTGCGAGGTCTCTGACCTCGAAGGACGAGCGCAGCCGAACAGCCTAGCGTTGCGGGCAACCAACCCCTAATTGAAGCCTCCTGTGGCGCCCAAGCAGGAAGGCACTCAGGCCAGGAGTTCTCCTTCATTGCTGGGAAACACCTACGAGGAAGGCAGTCTCCACCAAGAACCCAGCAGAAACAGGGCAGCTTCTGCAGCTGCCAGCAGTGAGGCTGGGAGCCCGGAGGAGGAACTCAGCTGACCGCCTACTGGGAGTGCAGAAGGAAGCTTGCCGGCAGGGAGGTGAAACCGGGAGCCCTTCGAGGGCTCGGACCAGCAAACTTCTCCGGGCTGGGCTGCCTGACTTTGTTCCGGCTGCGCTGCCATCTCACAGGCAGCTGCGTGGTAATATTGGGAAGGAGGGAGACCCAGCGATGTCTCCCCAGTGAGCATACCTGCTGGTGGCAAGCGACCCCTTTTCATTGTGGTGCGGGGGACCCAGCGAGGTATCCTCACTGGCTGTGGCAGTTTTACCTACAGCAGCAGCCCCGCAGTACGAACGTGTGCTGCTGCCCTCCAGTTCTACACACACAGGACGGTACGAGGTCTCCCTCCAACTTGGACATATGTCCGGGGGCACTTGTTCCATGTGGGGACACTGTGGGGTGGGGCCTTGATGGAGGCGCCCACATAGAAACTTGGTGCATTCCAGGATTACCAGCGTAATGGGCACAGAGGTCCCTGGACCCCATGTTATGTATGAATGATGTTGGAGGATTCAGGGTCTTTCTCTCCAAACCTAATCTGCTGCACCCCATGCCCTGATGTGCTATGAATTATGTACAGTGGTGGTGTGAGGTGGCTTTATGCATAATGTTTCATGATGTTTGATACCATGTGCAACTTATGAGTGTTTAGTTTATTTTAATAACTGATGTTAGGCACAATAGTTCAGATGACATGGGTAGTATATATGTCCTTACGTTATTACCCTAACTGTGATATGACAACTACCCGGTTGGCAAAGTGATTGATGATCTGTGTGTTTTATATATATATATATTTTTATGACAAGTGCCTAGTAGCACAGTGATTTATGTGATCCTTGGTCTTATATATAATACAAAGGATATTTTTATATAACCTTGTGTGGAATCTTTTTGTGGTGTACCTAGTGTGCCACTGGTGTGTGTGTGTGTGTGTGGGGGGGGTGGGTTGCGCAAATGCTTTACACATTGCCTCTGGGATAAGCCAGACTGCTTTGCCAAGCCAACAATGGGGAGAGCAGGGGTTCTTGTGTGAGTAACTCCCTTACCCTGACTAGAGTGGTGGGTTCTACCTGGCTTAGGTGCATACCCTAGCCAACTAGGGATGAGAGAGAGCTCCACATTGCCCTGAGAAAACCACGCAGGACAGTTTCTTCCTCCACGATTGCCCGTTGGGACATGCAAGAAGCAGGTATTAATGTGAACATATTCGGGGCACACTGAGGTTGGGGGGGGGGGGGGTTGAGGTGGGGAGAGAAGAGATCTTCCGTCAGGTCTTCATATGTTTTCAAACATCTCACCACACATAGCTTCGGAGTTTCAGCAAATGCCGGGTATGATGGAAGCGAGGATTATCCCATCCAGCGAGAAATTCTTGAACTTGTCCCTCCCCGTATTCAGTAAGTAATTGTTTATTTGAAGTTATTTTGTGACTGTATGAATTATTAGTGACTGTAAATGATGGGTTCTTTGGATTTGTCCCTGTGTTGGATCGTACACAAATCATTTTTACCGCTGGCATTTTGATGTACTGCAGGATGCAGTCATTTACATTGTGCTCTAACTTCTTAGGAAATTATGGTTCCAAGCAAGACTTGTAAGCAGCGCAAAAATGTCGCGATACGCACAAAGAAGAGAGGCAGCATGAAAACAGAAGATGGACATTATTGGTACTGCATTATTATGAATGGTTATTGCATTATGCCCAAAGTATTTTGGGAATGTTAGATTTGATAAAAGATTTTGTATAGACTGCTGTTCAAAACTTATAAACAGCGAAGTAAAGATTATAAAAACAATCCTCCACTCCATGTACTTAATAGAGCTGAAAGTTTCGGTTATATTTTCTAGGAATATTTTTAATCACTCCAAAAAGGTTCCGGGTCCAAGCAGTATTCAGATGGACCACTACAAAAGAGAATGCAGAGTTCTGGACACCTTGCTTGTCAAATTGTATTGAGCTAGCAAAACAGGATTTCCTAAATCCTGGTGTTCAGCAATTTTTGTTCCAGTCTTTAAAGAGGGGAATTATCAGGACTCCAAATACTACTGCCCAATTTCCTCTTAGGATTCAACGGTTAAAATAATTGTTAGACATTTTGGATGGGCTACTATTCTGTAATAGCAGTCTTGTGTGCTGGTTGAATATCGTTTCGCTCTTCTAGACACAAATCCTGCAAGGAGGACCGAATACTTATTTTTGACCTTATTGATAAATGGTGATGCCCAGAGTAACAAAATTGGAGATTCAATAAGAAAAGATTGATCTGTTGGGCTACTTAGAGTAAAGTTATAGAATTGTTTGAATAGAATACCAACAACGATGGGTTCCAACCATTTGTCCGTATCAACCAAACCCTAAAAGTCCTTGGGGACGAAACGCGTTGGCTGGCTGACTGATGTATGTCCTTCAAGAATAAGGAAAGACTAACTTCAACAGGAATATGTGACTCCTGATTTAATTAATATGATCTGAACACTACATTAACTGAATTTGTAATAGGATTAAACACTATATGCATTGTTTTTAGTAATATCCTATAGATCGGATTCATACATTGTTAACCTAAGAGCTACCAGTTTAGTTTGTTTCTAAATTTCTCTATTTATTGATTCCGTAGCAGTGGGTTCATAAACAGTTGAGTTATTACATTTGTTAGTGTGAGAAAATATATGTACTCATACTAGTACAACCATCGGTATAGCCCGCACCGCTCTGTTTTTTGTAGTCCCTACTTGGGCTGGTTATCACATTTGTGGGAGCGGATGATTTTGACCAGGTTCCGACTTGGTTCTTTAAGGTGGTTACTGTTTGCCTTTGGGGCAATATGGTCCAATGGGAATCTGTTGTTGCCCTCTGTGATGAAACGTCTGTACAGACCTGGTTACTTTGTGTTAGATTTTTTTTTTAGCAGCCACGGTCTCAAATTTTTTATGCGTATCCTCAAGAGGACACAGTTCAAAAGATTCACACCGGCGTTAATCTACTTGCAAATGTTAAATTCCCCTAAGACTTCTTTGAAAGTTGGGCTTTTTTTTTTTTAAATCTGATACACGGTATTGGAATACTTGACTGTTCTGAGTTTTGAGGGGGGCTATAAGGAGTAGTTTCTTTTCTGTAACTCCAGTTCTGTAGTAGTGGTATCTCTGTGATAGTCATAATCTAGTGAATAGTCCCGCCCATGTGCGGGGACCCCGGAGCAATAAAACAAAAAAATCTCTTAAGGTGTCAAGCCATGCAGACCTGCATCTACACTTAAGAGAGAATTTAATCTAAAGACAGATAATGCAGCCTATACCCACAGGCTACACTGTCCAGTACTTCAACTAGGAAATTCCACCAACATCCACAAACAGCACTGCCTGCCCAGCTTTTTCCACAAGGAAAAAACCTGCCTCTACCAGCAGAAGCCTCTGGAATGATAGAGAGAAAGGAATGGACAGACAAGCCCCATAGGCTGCCATTATGTGGCTCAGAACAGGATACTGTGCCTTTAAGAAAACTTTCCAGAACGTTTCCCAGTATCCCAGAATGCACAGCAGGTCCCTTTTACTTTCAGTTCTTTTTGAAGGCGTAGCACGCCAGACCTGTAGCATTCCTTACATTAATAAATATCTCTCCACCGGGGAGGAGGGCGGGCGCTTATGACTATCACAGAGATACCCCTACTACAGAACTGGAGTTACAGAAAATAAACTACTCATTCTGTAGTAGGGGATCTCTGTGTATAGTCATAATCTAGTGAATAGAATGGCAAGCCCATCCCCACACCAAAAACGGCGGTGGAGAAGAATTCAAAATAACGCCACTATTGTGCGAACAAATTTCGCAGTGAAGCCTGCCCAACCTGAGCATCTGCCCTGGCATCCGTGTCCAGACAATAATGCTTAACAAAGGTATGGACTGACCTCCAAGTGGCCGCCTTGCAGATTTCTGCATTCGGAACATTACGTAGCAAAGCAGATGTAGCCGCTTTGCCCCTGGTGGAATGAGCCTTAGGTTTACCCCCTAAGGTCTTATTAGCCTTTTGATAACACAATTGTATACAGGACACAATCCACAGAGAGATGGACTGTTTAGAGGTAGCAAGACCGGTCCTGACTGATCCATAATTGATCAACAATTGGTCTGACGTACGAATATCCTAGGTCTTATCAAGATAAAACTTCAACACCCTCCTAACATCCAGGGAATGGAGAGACCTTTCCGCTGGAGAAGAGGGATTCTGAAAAAACGTAGGTAAAGTTATGGTCTGGTTGACATGAAAATCAGAAATAACCTTAGAAAGAAATTTAGGGTGAGTACGCATAACAACCTTAGCAGCATGAAATACAGTATAAGGTTCTTGACAACATAATGCCTGAAGTTCACTCACCCTGCTGGCCGATGTAATGGCCACTAGGAACGCCGCCTTCCAGGACAGGTGCTGCAACGAAGCCTTGTGAATAGGTTCAAAAGGCTCCCTCATCAGTCTGGACAGCACCACATTCAATTCCCAGGAAGGCGAGGGAAGTCTGACAGGAGGGAACACCTTCTTCAAGCCTTCCAAAAAATCCTTGACCACAGGGATCTGAAAGAAGGAAGTCTGTGAAGGGCATTTCCTGTAAGCAGTCAAAGCAGCGAGATGAACCTTAATGAAGTGAAAATTAAGGCCAGACTGCGCCAAATGTAAAAGATATGGAAGGATGACATCTTCCTTACAGGTCGTCGGGTCAAAGTTCTTGGACTTGCACCAGATGCAGAATCTCTTCCACTTGTAAGCATAGGAAGTCCTAGTGGAAGGACGTTTAGCCTCCTTCAGTATGTCCATACAATCTTCTGGTAGATTCAAATGGCCATATTGCACTATCTCAGGAGCCATGCCGCCAAACTCAAAGACGAAAGGTTGGGAAGCACCATCCGCCCCCCGAACTTCGTGAGAAGGTCCGGCCTGCACGGCAGCCGCATGTGAGGAAGGAGAGACCGGTGAAGTAGGTCCGTGAATCACCACTGCCTGGGCCATTCCGGGGCAATGAGGATCATCCGCGCCCCGGACTTGGACAGTTTGATGAGCACCGCCGGAATCAGGGGAATGGGTGGAAAAGCGTACAGAAAGCTGTTCGACCAGTCGATTCATAGCGCATTCCCCAGCGTCCCCCGCTGGTAGTACCTGGATGCGAAGTCTCGGCATTTGCTGTTTTCGGCGGTGGCGAACAGATCTACGTCTGGAGTCCCCCACCTTGCGAAGACTTCTCCTAATACTTTGTCGTTTATGACCCATTCGTGGTTTTCCTGAAGCAGCCTGCTCAGTGAGTCTGCCTGAACATTCTGCACCCCCGGCAGATGCGTGGCCGTAATCATCAGTCCCCGGGCCAGAAGCCAGTGCCGGATCGCCTGCGCCTCCTGCGACAGAGTGCACGATCTCGCCCCCCCCCTGCTTGTTGAGGTAATACATCGTGGTTGTATTGTCTGTCTGTATCAGCAGCGAGTTGGTCTGGAAGGACGGATGGAAGGCCTTCAATGCCAAGGAAACGGCTCTGAGTTCCAGGAAATGGATGTGGTACGTAGACTCCAGCAGGGACCACTTTCCTTGTATCTGTAAGTCTCCGGAGTGCGCTCCCCAGCCTTGGAGAGACGCATCCGTCACGATACTCGTCGTGGGAAGGTCCTTGTGGAAGGGAACCCCCCTGAGATTTTCCGCCGAACACCACCATTTCAGATACTGAAGAGCATGCAGAGACAGTTGTATCTTGTCATCCCAAGAACCTGTCCTCTGATCCTCCAAGCACTCCTGCAGTGGTCTCATGTGCAGCCGTGCGTGAAGAGTGAGGAAGATACAGGAGGCCATCGACCCCAGCAGCGAAGACACCTTCCTCACCGTCGTCGATGGAGCGGTCATGAGCTCCTGAGCCTTCCGAAGGAGCGATAACCGTCTCCCCTCCGAAGGAGACACGCTGCTGACAGCGTATCTATGGAGGCCCCCCAAGTACTGTATGCACTGGACCGGGGTCGGGACAGATTTGGACATGTTGACGTGTAACCCCAGCTTGTTCAAGAGAGCGCACGTCCTCCGGAAGTGCGCCTGCGCTTCCGAGAAAGATGAGGCCTTGATCAATCAGTCGTCCAGGTACAGGTAGACAAACACTTTGTTCCTCCGCAGGTGTGCCGCTACCACTGCCATGCACTTCGAGAAGGTCCTGGGCGCAGACTTTAGCCCGAATGGCAATACTGTGTATTGATAATGATTGGCGCCGACTTGGAATCCCAGGAACTTCCTGTGTTTCCTTGCAATGGGCACATGGAAGTACGCATCCTGTAGGTCTATGGCGCAGAGCCAGTCTCCCCGTTGCAGCTGAGGGTAAATCTGATGCAACGATAGCATGCGAAACTTCTCTCTGCGAATCCATTTGTTTGCTTGCCGCAAATCCAGAATGGGCCATCTCGTTCTTGTCCTTCTTGCGAACCAGGAAGAACCGAGAGTATAGACCTCTTCCCCTTTGAGACAGAGGTACGTCTTCCACCGCCTTTTTCCGTAACAGGATGTCCGCCTCGAGCTCTCGCAGTTGATACCGCGAGCTTACCGGCGGAATTGCTGGAGGCGGTCTGATGAACCGAAGACTATCCATTGCAAACAATATTCAGCACCCACTTGTCCGGAGTAATTTTTCTCCACTCTGCCAGAAAAAATGGAATGCTTCCCCCCCACTGGAGTGGGTAACGGTTGCAGGGGAAGTAGACGCTCAGGGCCGAGACCCGGCAGGGCCCTTGGTAGCAGTAGCGGACTGCTGGCCCCCTCTACCCTTCTGGCGTTTCTGGAAGGGTTTTCGGAACTGCTACTGCTGGTGTTGCTGCTGTCCCGAGGCCTGCCCACGCCCTCTGCCCGCAGATCCGAACCGTCTCTGGAACGGGCGCTTCTTCTCGGGCTTCTCCAACCCGACAGCCGTCAGGGTCTCTGCCTCTGTCTTCATGCGGGCCATCTCATCGTCCGCATGCCTGCCGAAAAGGGTTTCCCCCGAGAAAGGCAGATTGGCCACTCTATGCTGGGCCTCTGGCTTGAGCGAGGTAAGGCGCAGCCACGCGCGACGTCGTTCGTGGACGCCATGACAATACCCATGCGCCGCCAGCAGGGACACGTCCGCTGCCGCACTGATCACCTGGTTCGATAGCAGCATCCCCTCGCGCAAAGTCTCCAAGAAGTCCTCTTTCTTGTTGCGAGGCAGCAGCTCCGCGTACTGCTGGAGAGACTCCCACAGGGCACGGTCGTAACACCCCAGCAGAGCCTCGGCACTTGCCGCCTTCATGGTGGTAGAAGCCGTCCCACAGACCTTCCTGCCCGCCGAATCTAGCCAGCGGCTCTCCTTGTCGGGCGGAACAGTCGATGAAGGGGTGGTAGCATGCTGCTTCCTCGCCGCCGTCACAATAACCGAGTCCGGCTTTGGGTCCATTCTCAAAAAAGTCGGGTCCGAGTCCGGCGCCTGATACTTTTTCAGGAGCCGTGAAGGGGCGGATTTCGTCACCGCCGGAGTGAGGAACAACTCCATAGCGGGCTCCACCAGTCCCGGCAGTAGAGGCAGCAGGGGACGAGACAGGAGCTTCTTGTGCAGCGTTTCGAATATCACGGACGTCGTAGGTGTCGGTACCGTCACCGTGATTCCCAACTTGGCTGCCCCCCTCAGGAGTACCTCCTGGAAGGAGACTAGGTTGTCAACTGGCGACACCCTCGTCCCTGGCGAGTCCGACAGAGTCGGCGAGAAGCCCCTGGCAGATGATAGTGTGCGTGATCTGGATCTGCACCTCCTGCTGCGTCGCCCCGATGTTGACGACGAACGCCCACGGCTGCTCGATCTCCCTCTCCGTCCGGAGCGGGAGCAAGATCTCCTTGGCTTCGGTCTGTCTGCCGGCCTCGCCGGGCCCGGCGACGGTGGCTTACCCTGGCGCCGCGGCCTAGGAGTTCCCTGCGGCGGAGTCGGATACCTGGGCAACGAGACCGACCGTGGCGGAACCGCGGGTGGGCCCGAAGGCGTGCGAGGCGGGATAGAACGAGGAGGAGGAGGAGGAGGAGGTGGAGGAGGAGGCGGTGATGGTGTCGGTAGGGGAGGAGGAGATGGCGTAGGGATCCGCGGCGCGGGCTCCCGTGGCAAAGGAGTGCAGGGCAGCGACCCAGGCCTCGGTGTATACACCACGGAGTATACCGAGTCCAGGGACCTCCTGCGCCGCCTCGACGTCGATGACTCCCTCCTCCTTGACGTCGATCGCCTCGACGGCGAACGCAGCCTCGACGGCGAACGCAGCCTCTTGGCCGACGGCGACGGGCGACCTCCCCTTGACGGCGAGCGCCGACGCCGGGCCTGGTCTCGACGTCGATGACTTGACGGCGACGGTGTCGACGAAGACGATGACGTCGGCCTGTTCAGCTCCCTCGACGTCAAGCGTCAACGCCGCTTCTCCCCAGGGCTCTGGGGAGAAGGTGAACAGACTGTAGTCATCCCCCTCGACGCCATCGATGGCGGCGGAGAATGGGGATGTTTGCCGGTCTTCCTGCCCCTGGGGAGCCCCCCAGAGGCCTCAGCATGGGCAGAATCAGCCCCTGCAAACCCACCTTGTGCCTTATGCCTTCTGTCCTCCAGGACTTGGAGTCTGATCTTCATCCTCTCTCTCTCTCAAGGTCCTGGCCGAGAACGAGTGGCAGATTTCACACTCCTCCGGCACATGGGACTGGGGAAGGCAGACGATGCACACCCTGTGTGGGTCTGATTTAGCCTTCTTCCTATCGCACTCTGGGCACTTGTCAAACAAGCCAGGAAAAGAAGGCCACAACAATAAAAGTCTTGAAAAGTGACAAAAACACCAAATAAACCCTTGAAAAGGGAGAGCTCAATGCTCCAGGGTCCTGCTAGCAGGAGCCGGAAAAAATTGAAAGTAAAAGGGACCTGCTGTGCATTCTGGGATACTGGGAAAAGTTCTGGAAAGTTCTTAAAGGCACAGTATCCTGTTCTGAGCCACATAATGGCAGCCTATGGGGCTTGTCTGTCCATTCCTTTCTCTCTATCATTCCAGAGGCTTCTGCTGGTAGAGGCAGGTGTTTTCCTTGTGGAAAAAGCTGGGCAGCCAGTGCTGTTTGTGGATGTTGGTGGAATTTCCTAGTTAAAGTACTGGACAGTGTAGCATGTGGGTATAGGCTGCATTATCTGTCTTTAGATTAAATTCTCTCTTAAGTGTAGATGCAGGTCTGCATGGCTTAACACCATAAGATTTTTTTTTATTGCTCCGGGGTCCCCGCACATGGGCGGACTATTCACTAGATTACGACTATACACAGAGATCCCCTACTACAGAATAGCTGTGTCGTAATATCCTTAGCTCGATTTTTCAGAATGCAATTGACTTTGTATTTGTTTTCAACTCTTCTACGATGTTTTGATTGGAGCTGCTTTTATTGATGTAACCAGACGTTATTTTACTTTTCTTGTACAATTGTTTCTTAACGATCGAATTAAGAGTTTGACTGACTGGTCTCCCACTTGAATATTATTTTGCCTAGTATTTTAATGGTGTATATTTGTATAGAGCTGACTTAACATGAAGGGCAGAGGGTAGGATGAACTTGCCAATGTGTGTAGGTTAAAGTTGCACAGAAAGACAGTTAAAAAAGTAACGATGTAAAGAATAATTAAACATGTGGGGAGTAACAATACACAAGAACATCATACAGGCCTTAGTGGGAGAGTTTATTGCCAGAGCAGGGAAAACTTAAGTCCAATTTTGGGTAGATCTGTGTATATGGAAAAGAGGAAAGTCGCTAGTTCTTCCCTGAACATCAGTCTCACTTAGAGGTGGAGGCCATTTCACAGAGTAAGGGTAAACTAGGAAGAACTATCTTTTTACTTACTTCTTACTTTGCAAGACTCTGGCACAATCATGTTTTTTTTGCAGGAAAGGAGATTGCTGCCAGTCAAAGTTTTTTTAAGCAAATCCTGCTTTGTTCGTGGCAGGCCGAAGATTATACAGCGCCATGAATCTCATGCATCCGAGGAGTGGAAGTCAGTACTTGACAGTGGAGTGATAGAGTTGGGTTTCCATTGATTAGTGAGGAGGTGAGCAGCTGTGGGTAAAACGGTCAGGGGGTTGATTAGCAGGGTACGGTCGCCATCAATTTGTGAGAAGGTATGCTTGTACTATGGAGAATATATAGGCAGCGAGGTAAAGCTTTGCCATAAAAAAGCAGCTGTCCTGATGCCAAGCAGTGAAGGATTTCATTTTTACGTGCTCCTAAAAGAAGGGAAATGGACTGGAATGAAAATGCAGACAGTGAATATGGGTGTATTGTTAAACGGGCCATTTTAAAGCTAAAGGGGGTTTAACCACTACAGCTTTACAGGATTGCCTCCATTTATGAAAATGAACTCCGTAGTGGTTGGATTTAACCTAACAGTGGATGGTTGACAAATACACTTGAACGGCAGTTGACTTTGAGGCCTAAATCTGTACTTCACTTCTGACACCGACAGAGTAAGGGCCTTCTTTTCCACTGCACCCACATTTGCCTCACTCCAGTTCTTCCCTTTTCCACACTGGTATTTTTAAATGTTTGGATTATTTGATGTGAGCTCTAATGAGATTTCAATGTTCCTCTTCAATACCGGACCTAGGAGTTCCCTGTTTAGCCTTTACCATCTCTTATGGTGAACCATATTTCCCCATTTACTTTATTATCTTCCTATTCTGCTTAATGCTACTGTTATTTTCCTGGAGTCTTCCCTTCTTTTAAATGTACCATTGTTCTTCCTTAAAGGAGCCATCTCTCACTGGACCGGAAACAAGCATCCTGGGATCCTTCCTCCTTGCGTTTGCTTTGTTCGCCCTAAGTTGGCAGGGTATGCCCAGACGTGGGTCCCTTGCTCCCTTTGCCACTGCATTCAAGCTAGCCTGGCTGATGAGGGGTTTTACCCCGAAACCGGTCCCAGGATGCTGGTTTCCAGTCCAGGGAAGACCAGGCTTGGCAGTTCGGGCAGGACTGTTCCCATGAGGCACAGGGCCAAGACTCATTTGCATATAGCTGGGTCTCTACTGGGGTGGCAGAGTGAGCTAAAGAACAATGATGGATCAACCCAGATATGTGACTGGGGGAGAGTGTCTGAAAAGTGCCGTTTCTAAAAACCAGACATCGGAGTGACACCAGGCTGGTGTGGCTTACATGGATTCAACCATGGCTTCTTACTTGGAATATTTAATACATTTTGGCCAAAATGACTCATTTTCCTCTTATTTATGTGAGGGAAGGTTCCAGAACCCTTGGGTATCAACAAAAGTACTACCACCCAGTGTTTTCACACATCTTCAAATGAGAAAGGATACCACACTTGTGTGGATGGGCTGAGCACCCATTATAAGAATGGCCTCAAAATGCAATGTGGAAATTATCCTTTGAATTTCAGTCATTCAGGAGATGTGCATGCTGCAGTATTTAGAGTATGAATCATCTATTACCCAGGCAATCTACCAAACCCAGACATTCCTGAAAACTAGACATCTGGGCGAGTCCATGGTGGTGTGGATTGCATGGATCCTGTTACTTTTTCTTTCTTGGAATGTGCTGCAAACTTCAATATATGGTTAAAAAAACGTTTTCCTCATTTATGAGGCAGCAAGAGTCCTACTGTCCAGCATTCCTTCAGTTCTCCAGATTAAAATAGCACTCGATATTTGATAGGGGACGCATCATACCGGATAGTAACCGTTAACACTTGGACCGTATGAAATCAATGTATTGTCAATGTCTTAGTAGGGTCACTGCTTTAGTGCGTTCCTACCACGTGTTAGGCTTACCCACACATGGAGTACCATTTTTCCAACAGGATGTATAAACGCATGCTGTTAGGCTTACCCACACATGGAGTACCATTTTTCCAACAGGATGTATAAACGCATGCTGGATAGTAAAACTTTAGCTACAAAGGGGAGAGTCTCCCATTTCCAAATGCACCTCGAAAGGTTCTTTGTACTTTCACTTTTCATAGTGAAGTCAGTGCTATATGTGTGTTGATTGCATCCACAAAAGAAATAAAAAGAAATGAATATGCTACTTACCAGTATGCATCTGTTCTTGGCATGTAGGGCTGCTGACATTCATATCTGTGCATAGATCGCCGCCTAGTGTTGGGTCCAGATGTTTGCACGTTGTTGTCCTGGAAGAGTCTTCGAAGTATCCTGGGATAGGTGACTCCTCCCCTGGACTACAGTGCGCATGGGCATCCTCTCCATCCTCAGATTGTTTTTCGCCATTGTGGCAGTGATGGAGTAGATACAGAAAGTGATGACCATGCTTACAGTAATTCTGAGAGCTGCAGCTGCTACAGGCGCCGGGGAGGAGGGAGGGCGATATGAATGTCAGCAGCCCTACATGCCAAGAACAGATGCATACTGGTAAGTAGCATATTCAGTTCGAGGCATGTGGGCTGCTGAATTCATATCTGTGCATAGAATACATAGCAGTGCCCTCTATTAGCTGCGGCTACCAGTGCCAGCTGCAGCGGTCTGAAAAAGAGTTTTGAGAACAGCCTGTCCTACAGCTGCCTGCTGTTTTGATTGCACATCTACACAATAGTGTTCGGTAAATGTATGTGTAGTGGACCAGGTGGCTGCTCTACATATATCATGCAAAGGAATGTTTCCTAGGAAAGCCATGGAAGCCCCTAACTTACGTGTTGAGTGGGCTCGTGGGGGAATCGTTAATGTGCGTTTAGCCTTTTGATAGCAAATTTGAATACATTTAACGATCCATCTGGCTATACCTGCTTTGGAGATAGCGTTACCTTTGTGGTGTGGGGCAAAGGCAACGAAAAGTTGTTTTGTTTTTCGAAAGACTTTAGTCCTGTCGATATAGTACATCTAGTGTATGGAGTGCTCTTTCTGCGACAGTTTGTGGGTTTTGAAAGAAAACAGGCAGTTCGATAGTTTGGTTTATGTGGAACTGCGATATCACCTTGGGCATGAATTTGGGGTTGGTACGTAGTACGACCCTGTTTGTGTGAACCTGTATGAATGGCTCTTGAACGGTTAGTGCCTGGAGTTCACTAACTCTTCTCAAAGAAGTGATTGCTACTAGGAAAGCTACTTTCCAGGTGAGGAATTGAATCTCGCATGAGTGCAGAGGTTCGAAGGGTGGACCCATCAGGCGTGTGAGGACCAAGTTGAGGTTCCACATCGGAGCCGGTGGGTGGCTTGGAGGAATTACTCGTTTGAGTCCTTCCAAGAATGCTTTTATGGCCGGCACTCTGAATAAAGAGAGGTGCTGCCTGGTCTGGAGATAGGCTGATATTGCGGTCAAATGGACACGTATAGAGGTGTATGCCAGATTGCATCGGTATAGGTGTAAGAGGTAACAGATTATGTTTTGGATGGATGCGTCTAGCGGGTTTATGTCATTAGTATTGCAATAAATGACGAATCTTTTCAATTTGGCTGCATAGCAAGCTCTGGTAGTGGGTCTCCTGGCCTCCTTAATGATGTCCATACAGTCAGGTGGCAGGTTAAGGTAGCCAAATTCTAGGACTTCAGGAGCCAGATTGCCAGGTTCAGCTGTTGCGGATCTGGGTGCTGAATCTCTCCACGGTTCTGCGTCAAATGCGCAGGTTTGATCCGCAGCCTTTGATGCGGAACCACGGAAAGTTCGAGAAAGGTGGTGTACCATGGTTGGCGTGCCCACGTTGGAGCAACCAGGACGAGCGTCAGTGAGTGTTGTCTGAGTTTGCGTGCCACCAGCGGTATCAATGGTGCTGGGGGAAAAGCGTACGCAAATCTGCCGGACCAGTTCATCCATATCGCATTGCCCTGCGACTGCGGATGTGGGAACCTGGTGGCAAAGCTTTGGCATTTTGCGTTTTCGCTTGTGACGAAGAGGTCCATCTCTGGATGACCCCACCGCTGGAAGTACGGTTGGAGTACTGATGGGTGCAGCTCCCACTCGTGCATCTGGTGGCTCTGTCTGCCGAGCAGATCCGCCATCTGGTTGTCCTTGCCGGGGAGGTGTTCCGCCATGAGGAACATGTTCCTCTGAATGGCCCACTTCCACATGCTCTGAGCCAGATGAGACAACTGTGGAGAGTGTGTTCCTCCCTGTTTCTGTATGTAGTACATGGCGGTCATGTTGTCTGTCTGTCCGGATCAACACGACTTTGTTGCACAAGTGTACTTTGAACGCTTTTCATAGCCAGGAAGTTTGCCATCAGTTCTAGAAGGTTGATGTGCATCTTCTTTTGTTGTTTTGTCCATAGTCCCTGCACTGTGTAGTTGAGTACATGAGCTCCCCATCCCTGGAGAGACGCGTCCGCTGTCAGTATTATTTGTGGAACTGGCTCTTGGAACGGTCGGCCCTTGCAAAGGTTGTGTGGATTCCACCAATGCAGAGAATTGTATGCCCGACCGCTCACCAACACTAGGTCTTTTAGTTGCCCTTGAGCCTGATTCCATTGACATGCTAAGCACTCCTGAAGCGGGCGCATATGTAGTCTCGCGTGTGGAACTATGAAAATGCAGGAGGCCATCATGCCTATCAACTGCATAAACACTCGCGCGAGAAGGGAGTGTTGGGGTTTGAACTTGGAAATCAGCATTTGCATGCTGTTGATTCTCACTAAATTTGGCTGAGCTGTGGCCGCCAGAGTGTCTATGGTCGCACCTAGGTACTGTTGTACGTGTGCGGGTTGGAGGTGTGATTTTGGGTAATTTAGTGAGAACCCCAGACTGTGAAGAAGGTGAATGGTGCGGGACATGTGGTTGGCACATTGCTGGGCTGACTTTGCCTGAACAAGCCAGTCGTCCAGGTAGGGGTAGACATGAATATGTTGCCTCCGTAGATGTGCAGCCACCGTAGCTAGGCACTTAGTGAAAACCCTTGGCGCCGTTGTCACGCCGAAGGGAAGAACCTTGAATTGGTAGTGCTGCCCTTGAATAGTGAACCTGAGATATTTCCTGTGTGATGGGTGAATGGGTATGTGGAAATACACATCTTTGAGGTCTAGTGTGGCCAGGAAGTCTCCCTGTTTTAGCAGTGGGAGGACTTGTTGCAGGGTGAGCATGTGGAAATGCTCCGAAAGAATATAGCGGTTGAGGGGTCTCAGGTCTAGTATAGTGACCCGTCCTTTTTTGGTATTAAAAAGTACAGGGAGTACACCCCTGTACCTTGCTCGTGGACGGGTACGACCTCTATTGCGCCTTTTTGCATCATGCTTAGCACTTCCTGCTGTAATGGCGCTAAGTGCTCTGAGGACATAGGACGGTGTTTTGGGGGTATTGTGGGTGGAGTAGAGGTTAATTCTAGGCAGTAACCGTGTTTGATAATATCTTTGACCCACCTGTCCGTGGTGATGGAGTTCCACGTGGCCAGGAACTTTTGCAACCTTCCCCCGACAGGTGTTGTGTGGTCGGGAGGAAGGGAGAGGGCGTCACTGTTTGTTCTTGGGAGAGGATCTGGTATTGCCGTATCCGCGTCCTCTGCCCTTTGTGCTTGAACCACGATATCCACCCCTGGTGTTTTTATCGTAGGTACTTTGGGTGTTGCCCTTGTTGTAGGTTTGCTGTGACCCCTGTCCTCTACCTGCTCCTCTATTGCCGGGGCGACGAAAGGAGCCACTCCGAAAGGTCTGCGTTTGGAGAGCCCCCATGGACTTTGCAGTGTCTGTGTCCTTTTTTATTTTTTCTAGTGTGGTGTCAACCTCTGGCCCGAATAAGTAGTCTGGGTTGACCGGCTGGTTGAGGATGTTATTTTGCACCTCAGGTTTGAATCCGGAGATTCGTAACCAGGCGTGTCGTCGTAACATGACGCTAGTGTTTATGGCTCTGGCAGCTGTATCTGCGGCATCCAGTGCACACTTGATGGATGCGTTTGTGAGGAGTTGTCCCTATCTGATGAGGATCTCTGCTCCCTCTTTGCATTGGTCAGGGAGATGTTGTAGTAATATTTCTAGTGTGTCATAATGCGCTCGGTCGTAGCGAGCCAGGAGCGCCTGAGTATTGGCAATACGCCATATGTTAGCTGCTTGGGCTGCAACCCGTTTGCCGGAGGTCTCTAACACCTTGGACTCTTTGTCCGGGGGAGGGGCATCCCCAGTCGTCTGCGAGTGCGCCCGTTTACGAGCATTCGCGACTACTATGGAATCCAGAGGCAACTGTCCTCTAATATAGGTAGGATCCCCAGGCGCTGACCTATATTTTTTGTCGATTCTGGGGTTTATTACTCTGGCCCTGGTGGGTTCTTTGAAAATGTCCTTTGCTGGTTTGAGGACACCTTTCAACATGGGTAGAGTTTTAACATGTCTTTCTGAGGATGCGAAAGTGTCCATGAGAAAATCGTCCTCGATGGTGTCAGAGTGGAGTTGAACACCATGATTGGCCGCAGCACGTTCAATGAGGGCTTTGAATGCGGCAGTGTCCTCTGTGGGAGACGTTTTTGCACCATATAGCTGCGTGTCCTGCGTATCCATAGGTGCGTTTGAGTCCACAGGGTCATCCCAAGCTTGGTCAGGGTCCTGTTGGCCTTCAGGGTCCATTTCTCCGGGGTAGGGGACGTGGTCACCTATGTAGTCCTCCAAAACGTCTGTTTCGGAGTGTGTCGGAGAGAAGGACTGTGGATCTTGGTAAGAGGTATGGAGAGGCTCGTAAAGAAGTGGTTCCGAATCCACTGGCAGCTTTTTCTTTAGTGGGATCCGGTAGGAGTCCAAAGCTGGCTCGGAAGTTATCTTCCTCTTGTGAAGCATCATTCTGCCTGTTGCGGCATCGATGATGTGTGATGGCGACGTCTCCGTAGGAGAGTGTTCTGCAGGTGTGATCCTGGTGTGGGTGACACGTGTTCTGATTTCGAACAGTTTTGGCGCCGTGGATGGTGGCAGCCCAAAAGTGATGTTGGCCGGTGCCGGAGAAGCTTTTTGAGCCTTTTTCGGCTCGGAGCTTGATGTGTCTTGGAGGGCCGCCTTATCTTTGATGCGTTGCAAGGATGCTGAAACTTGCCGCACCTGGAACGCCGACGGTTCTTTGGCGCCGACCGGTTCCGTTGAGGCAGGCGTGGACTTCTTCGGTGCCACGGGGTCATCGAGTCGAGGAGAGGTAGTAGCTGTCGACGGCGTCGATGATTGTGCCTTGGGTGCTGTTTTCGAAGTGGTGTGAGATCCAGCAGCCATTTTGACCTTTGTGGTCGGAGCCGATTGTTTCGGTGCCGGGAGCCGAGGCGGCTTGGCGGTACCGATGGTCTTTTTCCGTGCGTCTGCGCCGACGTCGGCTGCTGCAAGCTCGGCACCGAAGTCCCGTTTGGTGCGGTCGGTGCCGACGGGTTTGGCTGGCGTCGAAGGTGTGGTGGGCTTCGAAACTTTCAGTTTCGGTTTCTGCTGAACCGACACGGCTTTCGGTTTCGATGAGGGGAAACCAGCCGTTTTGGGTAGTAAAGGCTGCTGCTGAATGTCCGAGGCCGGGCCAGAGGGCGGGGCCGAATGGATGCGGGATAGGTCTTGGGTAAGGCCCGAAGGCGATCCCTCGACCGGAGCCACAGACTGACGCACTGGGATATCCACAGTCTGTTCGGGTAGGCCTTGCTCGTCACCGGAGCTACTCTCTTCGGCCCCTAAGGCCTCATTGTAGTCTCCTACCTCGGTGTCGGCTTCGTCTCTGTGAAAGAGTTGTTCTTCGACGTCTTCCGATCCAGAGTCGTGTTCGGAAGCGGGGCTGGAGGGTAGGTTCTCCACGTCTTGCACATCTTCGTCCTCGGCGTTGAAGATGTCAGTCGGGGCCGGTGCCGCTTGCTGCGCTTCGAGCCTCGCTGCTCGACGATTCCGGAGAGTCTTCTTGGATCGGAATCGGGCACAGGCCATACATGTGGACTCGTCGTGATCCGGTGAAAGGCATTTGTTGCACACCGGGTGGACGTCGACATGGGGATATTTCGCATTGCATACAGGGCACCGCTTGAAGGGCGTCCTCGATTCCATCGTCGATGTCGGGTCGATGGTCGGGTATGATGCGAAAAAGTTGGTTTCTGGAAGTTAGTAAACTAACAAATAACTTTCGATATCGATCGGGAACAGTACCGACGCGAACTAAAGGCCTTTTGGCCTGTAAAAAGTTTTTCCTAACTTGAGTCAAGATAAGCACATCCGAACCCAATGGCGGAAAAAAACAATCTGAGGATGGAGAGGATGCCCATGCGCACTGTAGTCCAGGGGAGGAGTCACCTATCCCAGGATACTTCGAAGACTCTTCCAGGACAACAACGTGCAAACATCCGGACCCAACACTAGGCGGCGATCTATGCACAGATATGAATTCAGCAGCCCACATGCCTCGAACAAAAACAAAATCAAATAAACAAAAACCGACGGCTGCTGTTGCAGTTTCTGCAGCAGCCCAAAGTAGAACCTACTAAAAAAAATTGAAAAAAAGCTCTCTTCTGGAAGAGTTTCTCTGCTCTTGGTGCAAGAACATGATCTTCATGTTTTCTGCGCTACAAAAGTAATGTGGAGAACGTGAACAATCACTTGCAGACACTAAAAAGTGTTGCGCTGGATCTTCCTGCCTTGATTCAAAGTGTAGCTTTCTACCTCATGCCATATATAGATGGTATACAAATCAGCACCTCCCTTAATGGCATCACTGAGGCCTAGCAAGACAAATGTAATAATTGCTTACTGCGGTTGCAAGTTGCATTACTGATAACATGTTAAAATTGAATGTACACAAAAAAGGGGTCCTTATTTTTGTTGGTCCATCTACTCTTTGGTCTCCCGTGTGGTGGCCCCTAGAACTGGGATCTGCCCGGACGTCATAAAATCTGCAAGGAATTGGTGTTATTTTGATGAACTCTTTCCTTTACTCATCAGATTAATACTCTCACATAAACGTACTTCTTTTTAAGGATGCATGGTAAAGTGGTGCCATATCCTCTCTCTGGGGCTGCGGCAGACAGTGGTTCAGGCCATTATTCCATCCTGAATGTATTAAGATCCTCTGGCAGTCTATTCAACTCAATCAAAATCTGTGACCAGGCTTTCCCCTCGTACTTCCTCCGAGATGAACAATCTCAGGTCACATGAAGGGACTTCACTGGCTTTCTGTGGCTAAATGTTTTAATTTAAGGCATTGTGCATCTGACACCAAGTACTTCACTCAAGGGCCCATCCATTATTTGTAACAGGATTTCAAATTATGTGCCTGGTAGTAATCTACATTAGTTAAAGCCCCTTGCATAAAAGGAGGTGTGCGTCCTTTAACCCCTCCCCACCCTCAAACTTCATACTCAATCCAAATATCTTCTTTTAAAGAATCTAAAAACGTGGTTATTTTGCTAATATTACTTCTCTCATTTTGAAGAATCCAACATCTGTACCGGATGTGCCGGAAAAAGCAGGAGGTGAAGGAGATCATTCTGTTGTCCCTCTACGCTCTAATTCACTTGTGTATTTCATTCTTTCTACTTTGATACAGAAATTGGGATGCCAATGAGTGGAGAATGAGAAGCTCTCTCTGAAGAAAGGGGCGCAAGAAAGGCAGCTGGCTGATCCAACTCGGAAGTACACTTCTCCCCAAAATAATGTGGCAATAAACCAATGGATTGATTTTTTCAAACCACAATATGCTTCAGCCTTGCAAGAAGGAGAGCACTTACCCCCCCCGGTCATTTATTTTCAAACGCAGGTGTTCACGATTAAAGACATAAACTTAGCATTAGATTGTATAACCAGGGGCCGTGCCCCCGGGATGGACAGAATACCTGCGGATGTATTTTTAACTGATAGATTGTCCTGGTGTCAGTATTTCCAATATCTAGCAAATTCTATCGCTATGGGGGCGCCTGTACCCCCCTCATGGAAAGGGGCTGAAATAATCCCAGTTTTTAAGAAAGGGGACACATCATTACCCAGTAACTATAGACCTATCAGTCTCATAGATTCCGCCCAGAAACTGATAGGTCGATTAGTGCAAAATAGATTACATACCTGGATTGAAGAAAATAACATTCTTTCTCCCTTTCAGGCTGGGTTTAGACCATGCACTAGTTCGGTTGACCAGGTATTTTATTTTTTAGCACTCTATTGGAGGAATGTAAAGCTAACCAATGGGACCCTTTATGCGGTTTTTATAGATTTAAAATCCGCATTTGATTTGGTGCCTCGCTCCAAATTATGGAGGGTTCTCGACGAAGCAGGGATTGCTCCAGAATTACTAACACTACTCGTCCGCTTACATGAAAACAATTATGCACGAATTAGGTGGGGAACGCAGGGGGAGGTTACTGACACATTCCCTGTAGAGCGTGGTGTTCGGCAGGGATGTGTCCTGGCGCCCACGTTGTTCTCCCTGTTTATTAATGGTATTGTAAAACACCTGAGTCGTTCGCCCACAGACGCCCCCGTATTGGCTGGAACCCGCGTACCTGTTCTCATGTTCGCGGATGACACACTGATAGTTTCACGGACACCTAGTGGCCTGCAGAAGGCGCTAAATGCATTCGGTGAGTTTTGTCGAGAACGTGGCCTTGAAATAAACACCTCCAAAACAAAGTTCATGTGCCTAAATAAGAGGAAAAATTTTAGAGGTGTTATCAAATTCAACGACACTCCGTTAGAACAAGTAGAGGCATTTACATATTTAGGGATATCCCTCCAGAGTAACATGAAGTGGACAAACCATATTGATATGGCTGCCCTAAAATTCCATCAGCTAACGGGGGCAATTGTCTCAAAATATAAAACATCCCTGACTAAACCTATCACTCCAGCCTTAGAGATTTATAATATGAAGGCTATCAGTGCCGTATTATATGGTTCAGAATTATGGGGTTTTGGCAACCTGAAACAACTAAGTCTTGCTGAAAACAAGTTCCTACGTTGCCTAACGGGAGTTCCCCGAAGTACCCCAATGATTCCATTAGCCTATGATCTGGGCAGGAAAAGATTTGAGGATTTAGCACGATTGCGCCCACTCCTATATTGGAGACGTATCATGGTCACACCGGAATTGGCCCATTATGCTACAGCCCTAAAAGATATCATTAGGGCCGACCAATTTCATTCTATATCATGGCTTAAAGAAATCAGAGACTTATTAATAAAACTAGATTTGGGGCATCTATGGGATGATTTAAATGGGCTAAAATTTCCTCCCAAGTCTGCACTCAAAAAAATGTACTGGGATATGATTACAACATCTGTTATTATTACTGGCCAGAACACCAATCTAACAGGACGATATCGACATCAAAAGTATTCCATCTTGTGAGGCTTTTTGGGATTATATAGAGAGGCCTTTTGATAGAAAACTGTATTTTCAGTTTCGAATTGGGACCCTCCCTGTTAAAACATTTACACAGAATTGGCTACCCAACGATGATAATTGTTGTCCTCACTGTCGAGATTTGATTGAAGATGCTGGTCATTTACTATTTGTTTGTCCATTATATGTTACTCCACGTCGTAGATGGATAAAACCAGTATGTTTAAATTTGGGAATACGTAGATACAAGGATGCCTTGAGAATACTCGAATCTGATTGCACTCAATATTTGGTCATTGCTGTAGCAAAATTCTTGGGGTGGGCCTGGGTTATACGTTCACGCACCCTAAAAATGTTAGAAGAAGGATAAAGAACATCTGACACCAAGGACATTGTTCTATTTTTAGCATAAATTTGTTTTTAATCGATGTTATCAATTCATCGGAACTATTCGCCAGCATCATGGTTTAATGTATTTTTAAGATTGTATATTGTTTTAATATAGTATTTATATTTATTGTTAGGATGTAAATATGCTTTTATGACAATGCTGTCGAATAAAGCTTTGAATTTGATTTGCTAATATTACTTCTCTCATTTTGAAGAATCCAACATCTGTACCGGATGTGCCGGAAAAAGCAGGAGGTGAAGGAGATCATTCTGTTGTCCCTCTACGCTCTAATTCACTTGTGTATTTCATTCTTTCTACTTTGATACAGAAATTGGGATGCCAATGAGTGGAGAATGAGAAGCTCTCTCTGAAGAAAGGGGCGCAAGAAAGGCAGCTGGCTGATCCAACTCGGAAGTACACTTTTCCTTAGGCTTAGTAGCATGCCAAACACCATGCTAACTGGGATATTATGGAAAAAGTGCACCTCTATGCCCTCAAAATGAACTGGAAAAAATTATACTAGGAACTGTAATCATTTTAAGGATTCCGCCATGAGGCACTGAATGATGGTATGAGTCGGTAAACCAGACCTCCATCACAATATAAATTAGTTTGACATTTGCAACATTAGGATCCAACTGAATGGCAGACCCCTTACTGAATGGCAGAGTCCTGTTCTACAAAACATATTGACTGCAGGAATGTTCTGTGCTACGTTTGATGAATAAGAGTTAGCGCCACCACTTTGCGAGACAGGAGCACTGTCCGAAGCAACCTCTTGACAGTTTGTGCACAACCTAGCACAGAGCCAGCACTGGTAGCCTTCCCATTCTCACGTGTGTGCTCATGGAACCATAGCAGTAACCAAAGTCATTCTCGGTTTCAATGCCCTTGCACCCCTCTCAACAGAAGCTGCCTATTTCCCCCAAATATAACATGATTGCTTTCCCTGATGAACTGGCAGAACAATTTGAAGAGTTGAAGACAGTAACAACCGGTCATACCCTCCTTCACCAACATGGGAATGGTCAGTAATCATGCCTGGTAGATACCTTGGTATTGCGCTTGTGCTGGCCCACAGAACCTCAGGAGTTTCCTCTGGAAACAATTCTTTGAGGACCCACATGATTTGTACCCAGAGAAAGATACTCTTATTCGGTGGACATGTCCAAACGAACAAGTTACTTACCTTCGGAAATGTTTTTTCTGGTGGATACAGTATCTGCCTGTGGATTCGTCACTGTCAAAGGAAGTGTGTTATTTCTTTTGCCTTCCTGTATTATCTTCACACTGTGTGTGTTGGTTTGTATATTATGTACTGTGTATATATTGCTGTAAGTCCGTCCGTGTGCCTCGAAGGCACGAAAAAAAGGGCGGGCCTTCCGAATGTTGCTGGCGCAGGGGATATTCACAAGGTTAGGAATCCACTGGCAGATGTATCCATCAGAACAGACTCCTTTGACACAAGCTTAATCTTATCAGGTGAGAAAATATCTGGGATAGGAACCATGCACAACAATGAAGAAAAACCATTGAGCTTTCTTAGAAGCCTGGACAAATGGAGAATAGTAGAGTTGCAACATGAAATCCACATTAGTGTCACAACAGTGGTACAGAAGAGCACAGACAGGGGGACTGAAGTGGGATTCACACATGCAGTCCACGAGTATGATCTTGTGTGACATAATCGGCTTTAGAGTACATTGTCAATGAATGCAAAAATAACCTTTCATTGGCATTATGAATATGCACATTTTAGTCTGGATTACAAGCGAATTTAGTCCAGAGACTCTGAGCCGCCACAAATTGTGAACCTGCGCGATATAGAGTAAACAGAATTTTGTTTACAACGAGATGCAATGAATAAAATCTTAGTGATCAAGACATGGTACACAGCATTGCAGTAGTCCAGTCACAGCTGCCCACAATGGCAAGGTAGTGCATTTAAAGACTTAACAGTCACATTAATCCTTTCACCGTGAAATTTTTACCACTGGATAAAATCATTGTACAATAACTAACATTTGTGATAGCTTACAGACCTTTGTTTTCAAGTGTCGACTTTTGTTCTGAGGCTCAAAGTTATTCATTTCATGTTCTCTACAGCTGCTTTCGGATCCATTCCCATCCATTATACTTGATGCACATGCCTGTGTATTGTAACCACTGTCCACCTAAAATGAAACAAAATTATGGTTTAAACAGTTTATCACAAAACCAACTTATTACCAAAAGCATTACCGAAAATTGCAAATAATTAGAAACAATCGGATGATTGGCACTGGAGTTGAAGAGAAAAAGGAAGAATAAAGCGTTCCGCTATTGATCTACAACACATTCTCTTTTGTAGCATACTGCGGTTCTTTTATTACTAAAATGCGAGTTACAGGACTGGGCAATGCCATTTGGATAGTGGCTTCTGAAATCTTCTACGGCATAGCATCATGCAGTGAGTGGGGCTTAAGTCCGGTTCCCCTTCGGACTCTTGCCCGGCCAGCCTCTTGGCGGCAGTGGCAGAGAGTGTATATATAGAGGTGAATTCTATCATCAATTTTTCTCTTCACTCAGCAGCTGTCCCTCAAGGGTGGAAGCAGGCTAAGATCTTGCCGCTTCTTAAAAAACCTTCTCTGGAACCCCTCAACCCAGGGAACTATCAGTCCATCTCCCTCCTTCCGGCTATTGCCAAGGTCTGTGAGAAAGTCGTCAATAGACAACTTACAGAATATGGTGAGACTGAGGCTCTTCTCCATCCAGCTCAATCAGGGTTTAGAGCCTCTCAGAGCACTGAGACTGTCCTGGTTGAGGTGGTGGAGGATATCCGGGAGTGCCTCGATGCCGGCGGGAGGGCAGCACTAATTTTGCTGGACCGCTCGGCGGCGTTCAAAACGGTACCACACGCTCTTCTCCTAGCCCGACTAGCAGAGATTGGTGTCGGGAGCTGTGTGGGGCTGGCTTAGGTCTTTCATGGAGGCACGGGTTGAGCAGATTTGGCTCCCTCCTTTCTCCTCCTCCCCTCAGCTGGTAACCACTGGAGTTCCACAGGGTTCCTCCCTTAGCCCTCTCCTCTTTAACATTTATGTTACGCCATTGATATATCTGGCAGAGGAGCTAGGGGCTAAGGTGATAGCCTATGCGGACGATACCCAGTTGTTGTTTACCTGGGACAAAACATCTGATTCCGTCTCAGCGGCGCAACAGTGCCTAGTTTCCATCTTTAAATGGTTGGCGGATGCACAGCTTAAGAGTAATGAACAAAAATCTGAGATTCTGCTTTTTGGTAAGTTCCCTGCTGACTTCCAAAAGCAGCTGTAGCCACCCGACTCTCTATTGCCCCTCTCCTCAGGACAGCCCGCCAAAAACCGAGGCGTGTGGTTCGATGAGTCTTTTTCCACACATATTAAGAAACTGGCCTGTTGCTGTTTCGGCCTTCTTAAGACTTAGGAACTTTTTTCCACTCCTCCCGCAGGCGGCTCGAGAAACAGTTTTGTGTGCTTTGATGTTGTCACGCTTAGATTATGCCAACGCCCTCTATGCTAGCGACCCTGGCTACCTGCTTAATAAGTTTCAGGTAGTTCAGAATATGGCGGCCAGATTGCTTCTGGGCATCCCGGCAAGGAATAGTGAGGCTTTGCAATTGCGCTCCCTTCATTGGCTGCCTGTGATGGACAGGGTCAAGTTTAAATCTTTGATTCTGGCTCATCGTGCTCTCCACGGCTATGGCCCCCTATATCTGCAGAGGCGCTTTTCTTTATGTTCCCACGCGTGCCCTTCGTTCCTGGTCTTCGTTTTGCTCGGGTTCCACTCTTCAAGTTTCAGAGGCTAGGGGGTTGCTCTCTTGTGGTGAAGGCAAGTCTGGCCTGGAATGCCCTCCCCCTTGCCCTGCAGTCCATCCAGGACCCAGCTGTGTTTAAAAGGAAACTTAAAACTCACTTCTTTGACTGATAGCTTCTGCTTGCACCCCTCTAGCATCGCGCTGAGACACTCTCGAGCATCCGAGCGCATTAAAAATGGATATAACATAACATGTAGACTTGTACACATCGAAAACTGATTTTAAAAACATAAAACTAATCTAAATATCTGTGAAGACCGCTTAGGCAAAGCAACTGCTTTTTGACTCTCACAAAAGTTGCTGGGCAGCAAACATGCTTGGTGAAAGACCGGGAAAGGACAAGAGCTGCAGCATCTAGCAAGTTAAAAACATGCTCATATGTGATAACCTGCAAGTGAAGTAAACCATGAGCAGGTAGGCTTCACCGGATATGCTTTTTACTCAGATTTCCTAAACATACAAAAAATATTTTGAAGACGCTTTAGACATTTTAGAACTTTACTCCGCAAGTGACTTTAACATTAATGAATGAATGGTCATAACTGTTCACTGCAGACATTTACAAAACGCACTGGTCAAAGCAATACACATTGCAGACATTAACAAGTCAATGCTGGCTGCACTACAAATACACAAATTGTGATTATTAAACAGTGAAAGGAATCAACAAGAGTTAATCCAACAACAAAGAACGGGTTCACATTCGTGGGCAATGGAAAGAGGCATATATTAGAAGATGAAAGTTGTGTTAGGAGCGAAGATTCTTACTGATAAAATAATCGTAACTGAAAGCAAGGTTATAGTTACGTTAATGGATGCTCCGTTATTCAGTCTATACTGGCTCCCATTTCACAAACTGTGGGTACCACAAGCACTTATTGGTGGGAACAGAAGCCGCTTTGCAAACTAGTAACATTTTAGAGCTTTGCACGATCAGTACCATGTGTATACGAGGACACAAATAGCCATGTACCCTTGCCTTGCATGAGTGCACCATTTAGCAAGTTCCCTTTTATGTAATGATTTTTCCCCAATAGGAAAAAATGTAAGTGTGAATGTGTTGGGAATACGAGAGATCCTTTGGAATATACTAGAGAAGTCATAAGCTTATTCTTAACCTGCGAACTGTGCTCCATTTATGATGAAGCATCAAGAGCAGTGGTTGGAGAATGCAACTGTGGACTCGGATGGATTAGAGTGGGGTCGATTGGAGCGAGTGAATTGGAGTGTGGTGGTTTCAATTGGAATGGTGTAGGTTGGATTGGAGTCAGTGGATTAGTGTGGGGTGGATTGTAGTGTGTGGGGTGGATTGTAGTGTGTGGGGTGGATTGTATTGGTGTGGGGTGGACTGAATTGGTGTGGGGTGGATTGGGTTTTAGGCTTGTGATTGTATTGGTGTAGGGGGACTGTATTGGTGTGGGGTGGTGAAGTGGGGTGGATTAGGGAGAGGAGTGGATTGGGGATGGCAGTGGATTGGAATGGATTGGGGGGTCGGATGGGCTGGGTAGTGGGGGGGTTGGAGTGTGCTGGATTGGTGTGCGGTGGACTGGATTGACGCGCTGGACTGGATTGACGCGCTGGACTGGATTGAGTGGGGTGGAGTAGATTGAGGTTGATTGGTGTGAGGTGGGTGGACTGCAGTGGGGTTGATTGGAGTTGGGAGGATCAGAGTGAGCTGGACTGAATTGGAGGGGGGGCGTACTGCACAATTATGTGATAAATAATACATTCAGAAATTACACATAAAGAAGGAAACCATTATGCTGAGCAAAATTTAGAACAAAATAGTCATTTTTTGAGAACAGCACCCATAACCATATACAAAAAATTAGTCTGCAAATGTGAGATAAGACGACTTGGGAAACTTAAAGAAACTATAGAAAATGAAACTGCAGTTTTGATTGTCCTGCTGGGCACATTTTTGCCTATCACACTGATCTTCAAAAATAATTTGCGGAACGACCTTGAAAATGTTGATTCAGCTCAGTGGCTTGTCAATAATGGTGGCAGGCAGCTAAAAGGGAGTTCACTTCTCCTGAACCCTGGGTTAAGTAGGGTCCTGTTCCCATTCTCTGCATTATACATGGGTTCACACACTCGAGTATGCTGCCTTCTGTTTGCAGTGCACTAGAAGTTAAAAAGAACAAAATAGTACCTCAATCACATCCAGAGCAGCGATGGGCACTGATTAAGTGGAAACAATCAGTGCTTGGACCCTGCTCCACAGAAAGGAACAGAAATGTTGATTGGCCTGCAGTGACCAATTACGAGGCTGTAAAGAAGAATTCCACGCAAGCCAACAAATGGTAAGCAATGGTGGGCTTCAAACCTTTTTGTAAATAGTGCCTCGCAAGCACTAGCGCATGCTTTCGCAGGCTCGATCCTGATAAAAACGGGTGGGAAGCATGCAATGGAATAGCTGTGTGTAGAGTGATGAGTAACACTGAGTGCATGCTATGTTATTTTACCTGGATTTGTAGAGCATGACTTCTCACCCAAAAGGGTAGCCACCTGCTGGAGCAGGTGTGTAGGTGCGTCTGTGTGTGGGGGAGAACCACGGCCTCCGGTTCTGTATTTACAGATTCAGGGAGAGGGGGGTGAGGCAGAGGGCAGGTGTTTGTTGGGTTGCTGTTCATGCAGGCGGCTGTTTACGTATGTAGTTCCTATGTTGTGCAGAACCCTGTGTGTGTGTGTGAGAAGTTTGAATTGGCAGCGCTTGTGCATTGGTAGCCAGTGAAGCTCTTGGAGGTGTGGTGTGATGTGGTTGCAACGAGGGAGGTCTAGGATGAGTCTAGTTGCAGCGTTCTGGATAGCCTGAAGTCAGTGGACAATGTGTTTGAAGAGTCAGGCAGAGCGTGTTGCGATAGTCTAGTCTGCTGGTCATGAGGGCTTGAGTGACTATGCCTCTGGGGTTCCTGAGAATCCATTTGAAGATTCTTCCAAACATGCGGAGTAAGTGGAAGCAGAAAGAGCTGACTGAGTTTACCTGAGCTGCCATGATGAATTTGCCATCTAATAGGATTCCCTGGTTTCTTGCATTTTTGGTAGGAATTGGAGGGGGCAAACTCTGGTGGCCACCAGGTGGGGTCTCGGAAGGAGTTTCTGTTGCAGAAGATTAGCACTTCCATCAGTTTGCATCCACTCTGCTAATCATGCATTTGTTGAAGTTGGTTCTGGATTTGTTGGACATTGATGAATTGGATTTCATCAGCATAAGAGATGATGGAGATGCCCTGTGTTCTGATGTCGACGAGTGAGGTTTTGTAAATGTTGAACAGGGCTGGGCTGAGAGATGAGCTGCGTAGAACTCCACAGATCAGGTACTTGGGTTCTGATGTATAGGGTGCATCTCACTATGTTCTTCCTGTGAGGAAGGAGCATATCCATTTGAGGGCTGGTTCCTCAAGGCCTTTTTGTGTAGTCTTTTGACGAGTCTTGAGTGTGACATGGTGTTGAATGCAGCTGTGAGGTCAAGTAGGATAAGGGCATGGGTTTCTCTTAGTTCCAGTAGGGTGTGAATCTAATTTGTGGCAGCTCTGTGCTGTGGTTGCTTTGAAAACTGTACTAGGTGTGGTAGAGTAGGTTATGAAGTTCCAGGTGATCAGTGAGTTTTTGGTTGATTTTTTTTTCTGTCACTTTACCCAGGTATGGGAATAGAGAGAGGGAGCAGAAGTTGCTCAGTTCACTGGGGTTGGCTGAAGGCTTCTTGAGGAGGGCTGTGACTGCTGTGCGTTTCCAGTCTTCTGCGAAGGTGGCAGTTTTGATTGCGGTATTAATGTGGGTGAGGTTTTTGCTGATAAGGGGCCCTTCCATGTTGTAGATGTAGTTGCCCGGGAGTGACTGTTTTTATGACTGCAGTGGTGTCTTCCTCTGTGAATTTTCTTCATTTGGTTAGGTGGTTGCCTTGGTTGTTGATGAGCAGGTTGGTGAAGTCTATTGTAGATCTTTTTGATTTTACTATGAAAGAAGTTGGAGAAGTTGCAGCAGAGCTCCTGGAAGGGATTGAGTTGGCTGTGGTCTCTGGGGTAGAGAACTCCTTGATGGAAAAGATCAGCAGACCCAAGGGAGTTTGTGCGCACTTGCTAGGTCTGCAGACAAAAAAGGGCCCGTAAACCCAAAGTTAACAATAAAAAGAGGCCAAGTCTTCGTTATGCTACCCAAAGGCCATGCATGGTGGGGTGTGGCGGTTTGGGTGCAATAACTGCTAACGTAGTATATTATCAAAAAAATCATCATTTAAAAAACAAACCATTAATGAGCAGTCATGAGCATCATCTTTCGTGTGCGAGTTCTGGATAGCAGAGCTAATCACAACTTGTAAATTTTAGTGGTTGAAGTGTCAATTCGTACCCATAACAGTACATCAAATCTGTTTTAAGTGAATATACAACTATAATATATATATGTATGAATTCATTTTACATTACAGTGTTGCAAATCCAACTCTGTAGTGATGGTTCAGCAGCACTAAATTGCTCAAAGGATTTACTCCAAACTTGGCATAAAAGTAGAATTTCACTCAAAGTTATTTGTGATGTGATGTACATCCACCCCGAAGTTTGAGAGATGTTAGTTTTTTAAAAACGTATTGGGAGGGCATCAAAGAGTTTGAATTTCGAGCCATCGTGGCCGTTAAACTTGCAAGCTGGAAACTCACGGGTTTAGCACAATGGAAAGATGTAGACATTAAAAAAGTGAGACTTAATGAGCTGATCTAGGCAAAGGGATAGGGGTGGGGTAAGGCGGGTAAGTAGAGGCGTGGAAAATGTGCACAAAGAAATGTGAAAAGAAGCAGCATTCAGTTGCTGATAAACATACTATTTGTACAAAATTCGTGAGCATGTAGTGGCCATTTTGTATTGGGAAAACAAAATCATGTTCCTGACCGTGTATGTTTAAGTAGATTTTCAGGTTTTGCAAAGAAAAAAGTAAACATACATGCCATGCATCCAACCCACATAAAATACATCGAAGGGCCGGCAAACTGGAGCTGCCTGCACAAATGACAGCCCTACGTACAACAGTTAATGTTGCTTTAAAAAGTAACATTACGGTTCATATGCTGCTTTTGATGGAGGGATTCACATATCCTTTGTGTGAGAATAGTATTAGACAACGCCCTTAGTTATATACGCCGCTGCTCTTAAAGATTCCATAATTACGCTTCTTAGGGCACTTGTTACTGTATTTATAGTGTACACTTCCATAGCTCTAGGATTGAACTGCTAGCGATGCACAGATGCAGAGTCAGTACAGCCTGAGGATATAACCAGGTCTAGAGCAGTTTTCCAAACCTCTACAAGATGACGCAGCAGGCATATATAAATGAAGGGAGTCTCACAGAACTCCCTGTCCACCATGAATACAGTTCTTGTAAGGGGTTCGTGCAGCTGGACCAAGCGAATTTCGGCGCTCTGAGAGGAATATACTAAGCAAAGTTGGTTGTCCTAAGAAGCGACTTATGATAAAATATACATGATGGTCAGACTCTGAATCTACTCATCGGAGACAGTGCAAGGACCCTCTAACCGAGGCATTCAAACCCTTTGGAGCTGCCTTCTCTATACACCCCTTTTTGAAAAGCTTTTTAAAAATGTATTTATAAGCTTCTTTACTAAGCGCACAAGTAACAGTTAATGAATCTAAGAATGAAGCAAAAATTACCTGAATGCTGCTGCTTTCACAAGGAATAACACTGCTTTCTGCTAGTGGTGATAGGCACATATGGGATGATTCAGCACTCAACCGAGTCCCAGTCATAAAGCTTGGCATGCAGTCGCTTCCAGCTGTCTCCTTAACCCAAATAGCATCTTCCTCGATCTCGCCTTGGTCAACCATGTCCACAGTGGTGTTATCCTTCAATCCATCAATGTTCTCTAGTGATACAGAACCATGTTTACAATCATCGAACTGCACTTCTGCGCCAAACTGGGTTTCCATCCCCTGCTGTCCCTGACAATTAAAATCGTTTTCATTATGCAACTGCTGCACGTCTGCTCCAGGACCAGGCGACCCAGGCTGTCCAGGTGAAGAGTTCTCCTTATCTGCTTCTTCATGATAGCAAAGTGCTGCAGGCACGCGGATATTAGTGCGATACTTTACAGATCCGCGACACGCGATAGGTCTAACCGGGAAAAAGCTTTTAATTGGAGAACAACCATGAATGAAAGGACTTCCAGAATGTGAACTCGAACTGCAGCTGGACGCAGAAAAAACCTCAGGGGAAGTAAAAGTCAGCTTTCTCTGCTCTGTGCCTTAAAACAAATTAAAAAAAAAAAAGAACAAATTAAACACATTTTACACAATGGAAAGGTTAGCATCAGAAATAATAATCTATACATTCACAGGCAGAGAAGTACCGCTATATAGCACTTCAATTACTTTCTCCCGTAGTCTGCTATCCACACTGTTCTTAATAAAAACCTAATATAACGTTTTAGCAGTTCTGTTTAAACAATGTAGAAATTAACAGGAACTTTCCCACAAGAAATTGTATGCACTCAGTAACCCCACCTCTGGAATTTTCTCTAGCCATCCCTCAAAATCATACCTGGCGATATGAGAGATCTATTCTTATGAAGACTGAGAAAATGGTGTTCTGTTGCAGTATCCCCCTACTGTTTGCCTGGCTTTTGTTACAACTTATACTGTAGGATACCGGGTCCCTACTGTCTAGGTTTCCATTACCGTTTTCTTTCCCTAAAAACATGTCCACAACTGGTACTTCTGCCCCAGTAAGTGGTACCCTGGGTAACAAGGGCCTGGAGGCTGAAGAGGGTCCCCTGGGACCCCCTCACTAGGACCATCCACTGCCCCTTCACCTGGCATGCCCCTGTGAGGTGAAAAAATAACTAAGCCGACATAGCTCACTGGCTACGATATAGGAAAGTCACCCCTCTAGCTGGTCTTCCCAACCCTAAGACAGGGTGCACTATATCCCAGGTGTGGACATATCTGCCCCTTCAGTATTAGGGCCTATTCCCTAATATTGTAAGTGCCAGGGAAGCCATAGAGAGTATATGGGCTGGGAACGTGACAACTCTAGTTCCACAGCACTGTGATGGCTTCATTGAGGTAAACAGGCCTCACAACGAAGCAGTCATCCCGCCTGCAATTAAAATGCGGTCGTTACAACAAGTGCGTTGTAATAACGCAAACCATTACCCCGCAAGTCGAAACGACTTGCGGAGGAGGGAGAAGGTGTTGGATTTAAAA
The DNA here is from genome assembly GCF_964204655.1 of Triturus cristatus. Classification (NCBI taxonomy): domain Eukaryota; kingdom Metazoa; phylum Chordata; class Amphibia; order Caudata; family Salamandridae; genus Triturus; species Triturus cristatus. The sequence goes on along the minus strand of NC_140591.1, from coordinate 583,562,866 downwards.
TCCAACACCTTCCTTCCCTACTGTCCGCACAGACTGGAGTTGGAATGCAAATTATACTATTCCAACATCCAACACCCCCCTCCGCAAGTCGTTGTTCCGACTTACGGGGTAATGGTATGCATTGTTACAATGGGGTCGTTGTAACAACCGTGTTGTAATTGCATGCAGGGTGACGGCATGCGTGAAAAGGCGGCATATTCCTTCACTGAACCCAGGAGTGTTTGGTACCAAACAGCTCCTGGTAATACATTCACAGTCTCCGGGCCCCAGCACGTCACCAGCAATCCAAGTCGGCCTCGCCCAAACGCGGCTTTACACAACAGCAGCAGGTCTTAGCCAGCTGTGTGTCAGTGTCAGGTTCCACGTACTCATCACCTCAGCAGCAGGGTAGGCTGCAACAGGTCACGTCAGGCCCCCGGGAACAGTCCTTTTAAGAAAGCGCCCTGCGGCACGACAGGAGGATAGTACAGGATATTGGAAACAGCCGAAGGAGCTTGTCTAATTGGCGGCCAGTAAGCTACGCCCCCCCCACACCAATATTTCGTTTTAGGCAGAGACAAGCCACATCCACTAAGCTCCTCTGTTCCCCTAACTCCCTGTTGCAGCTCCTGAGTTTGCCTTAATTAATCTTTACAGCCTCCCCAACCCCTTTCTATCCAGATCACACAATTCCACCACACAAATTCACTCCACACAATTTCGCAACTAACGATTCCAATCCAACCCGCAGAATTCCACTCAAACACAAACATTCACTCCACTCCAAACCAAAACACATGAGTTAAAGACATTGTCATTTACAATGCCAATAACTAACTCTCGCAAAATGCAAAACCTATTGGCATGGCCATCGCTAGGTATTAATTGGTTTAAGAATATTATGTGCTGTCTTCTTGACTTTAAAATTTTTAGCACTGCTTGAACTGGACATCTATTGCTGGAATTTTATTTTGCTTGTTCCATAGTACAAGGGGTTTAGCAAAGTTTTACTGAGACTTCTGATAAGAGTCCACAACTGACAGGAAATGACCGCCTAACATCATGTGAGTGACACATAACTTTACAGAACAGTCTACGCATCCACTAAAAAAGAAAAATACCTTCTTGAAAGACTTTTCAGCACAGGCTAAACATTACTGACCTTATTTTGTATTTAGTCTCTCCCTCAGCCCAGAACAGTCATTAATATAGGATAGGAAAAAAAACTGAAAAGATAAAAAGGTTTGAATATTGTAGCGCACACCCGTTTGTTGATTTGCAACCACATTCATTAAACTTTAAAGAAAGAAAAAAGTGAGGCCTAGAACATGCGCCTTAGCTGCTCTCTGCCAGTGCTGCTTGCTATGCATCACGCTGGAAAACTGCTCCGAGCAATCCATGAGCAGAGGAGCTGGTGGCAATGGTACGGGCGGGAGATAATGGGGTGATGGGAGTGTTCACCTTCAAAGTGAGTGTGCGGCACAAACTTGGGATTCTCTTACAAGATAAAGACCACAGAAATGGGTACAGCCGGTATGGTACTCTGAGCCGGAGAGCACTAATGGTAACGCTCCTTCACAGAGCCATAATGAATGTAGAATTGCTGTTTGTGTGCGTTTGGAACCACTTCCTAGGAGGCTGAATAATACACGCACACTCCCCTTCTCAATTAAATTTGTTGCACTTTTCCACTCCAGAGTGCAAGCTTAACAGTCAACACTTGGAAAAGCTGGTTTAGATTTAATTATTTTGAACATAGTGGGAATTAAGTATAGATTGAGTAAGGATGATTGGCTAACCATTACCGCGGATTTTAAGATTAAATGTTTACAAAGAACATGGGCGGTGGTAAATGTGTGTGTTGATGGCTCTTTAATCCTCCATACACCTGTGACTTCTAAAACTGGCAGGGCAAATGGAAAACTGTCAATTTATATTTTGTTCTGAACTTACAAATGGAAATGCAGTGAACACAGACTGGCTTACCATACTATCAATTGTTGTGCTTAGAAATAGAGTAAGGTTGGAAGTTGCTTATCAATAATTATTATAATAGCCAGTCGGAAAGTAACCTTGCGGATATCATGTCCACGCTCACAAATTATCTAGAAAAATGTTTACTTGATAGAGAAAAGGACCAATAGGTTACATGAGCGAGGATTTCCAAGTTGAGAGACACAAACAGAAAGGTTGACATCTGAAGGGGTAGGAACAAGCACATTTTGTTCATGACTCACTTGGGGATGCATTAAATGTCTTATTCATAAAAGTTACTTTTGATTTCAAATGAGCCCTATGTAGTACTTCAGAGGACAGTAGTCCACGTTTTACAGGCAGAGTGGGGGCAAGGACTATTGACTGTTGATTTCATGTAATTTAACATAGAGTTTCTGGTTACTCTGTAATCGAGATCTGCATGAGTTATCGCGATACAATTATGTGGGACCTATGGTCCATTATGTGAACCTTTGGTCCCACATAATTGCAGGATGTTGAAAAGCTCTACTGCCCCCCGCCCCCCACCCTCCACTGCACTCCTCTCGTCTCCTGTTAAACCCCTAACCTCCCCCCATGTATCTTTTTTTAGGTCGAGCCTGGGCAGCTCAAGCGCTAGTCTGCAGCATGCTGTATTGGAGTATGGAATAGAAGCCCCGCCCACTCTCCACCCATATTTTTCATTGGCTTGTGTCATTGTCCTTCATAAACGCTGGCTTCGGATTCGTTAATAGGCTTTTTAGTCCTTTCTTAGTATTGCCGCGTCTTTATTTGTACCCTCCCATGAGGACTGGCCCTTTTACTTCGGTTGTTACCCAGTACATCGTTTTTAGTCTGTAAGCGCTATTTTCTTTAATGAGTTTCTCCTACTGCAGCCACGACATGCTTTCCTGCAACATTCAGCGCGCCATGCTCTTTCACTTTCTAAGCAGCCCAGGACAATAGCGGCCATTTCTTTGCAATACAATAGGTCTCGCATTCACAAGAGTTTGAGCTATTGGTATTGTAAATGACAATGCCTTTTATTTGTGTGTTAATTAGAAAAACAAATAAAGGGCATTGTCTTTTTCAAAGCCAATAGCTTAAACTCTCGCAAATGCGTGACCTTTAGCATTGCAAATGATTGTTTTATATACCCCCCACTGCTGCCCCATTACCCCTAGCCCCTGCTGCCCTTCAAATGGAAATAAGCGCAGGTTGTCTGACGACAGAAAGAGGAGGGTTCATATTTTAAACTGCTCTCCTTGGCATCAGACATCCTCCAATTTAATGCACTGTGCTGCTGGAGACTCTGAAAGGTTACAGATTGTGACATAGCACAGTCTCCAGCAGTGACTGCCACAAAATACTGCAAGGCCTGTGTGTACTGTCACATGTTTTGCCCACTGCAAAAATACCGTGAATTGAGAGGTTTTGGTCTGCAAATTGTTTTTTTTGGTCACCCAAATTTGCCACCCAAAGCGGCAAAATCCTGGGGGGTCTGATACAGAAATACAGAGTTGTCCTCTTAGATATAAACAGGCGTCACAAACTAGAAAAGCTGAATTAGAGGTCTGGCAGATCCTGATCAAGGGTAACAAGATGAAGCTGTTATGGAAAACTTAATTCTGCATTTGTTTTTTACATTTTATTTTAGGGAAGACCTAGCGCCCTCCATTGACTGCCTGATACCTGCTGAATGATGTGGTTGTCAAAATATATTTGACCCACTGAAATAAATCACTAACCAATACCTTAGCCAAGCGCCTAAGGATTCAAAAAAGTCTATTATTTTCGATTTGAGTGAGGTTTATGCACCGATTAACAAAATTATCCCATGGAATGAGTCAGGGGAGTGACGGAGTCCCAGTGCATGTCTTTATAAGTAACAGACCTGTGGGCACAGATTCTTGCACGAGTCCTTAGGACTAATGTGGGAGAAGATGACTGCGTAAATCATGCTAAACTGAATGCATTGTGGGTAGAAGAAACAATCACACTCCGGAGTTAACTGTATTCAAATGCTACTGCTAGGGTCTGTTATAGCCATGGTAGAATGTACCAGCCCATTTCGGATTAAAAAGGGCCACTTCGGATTAAAAAGTGATTCAGACAAGATTGTGTACTTTCTCCTTTTTAAATACACTTTACATCAACGATCTAGACCACGCCCTAAAATCAAAAGGTAAAGACCTGCCTCTAATAGGTAGCTGCCCAATTCCACTCCAATTATAACCAAACTATGGTGTTATAATATTCTGGATGGGTTGACAGTTCCTGGATCAATTACCTCTTAAAAGTAAATAATTAAATTGCATACCGTGATCTGTGGACATGCTTACACACAATTAATGGAGTACAAATAAATTGTCTCTCCAGTTTTTCATATCTCGGCATTCAAATAGATTTCTATGGAAATTGGGTACACCTGAGAAGCATAAAGAAACACTTCTCCAAAAAGACTAAGGCAGTGTTCAGATTTGCACATAAACTGGACTCTAAACCTTTAAGAGATGCGCATAAACTACAGTAGTAAATGTGCTTCGGTTGTTAATTATGGGGCTAGATTTTAGGATACATGGAGTAGACTGTCAGGCCACTCAGAAGGGCGAGAATGCCTTCTTAAGAATACTTGCGGTCCCACAGAATAGTGCATCTTAAATCTGTTATTGGGCACTGGGATTGAACTTTCTGGAGGATACTATTAAATTAAGATAATTCCGACCGATACTGCTATGGCACTCAATTTGGACCAAAATGGAAGCAACCTCGAATACAGCCCATCAGGGATTGCAAGGCCCTCGATAATGATTTTGATGTGGAATGGCTCGACCACATTAGTTAAATGTACAGGCTATTTGGTGAGAGTATGACTCTAGACAATACAGAGTCCAGCAGTGACTATTCTAAATTTGAAATTGTTAGACCTGGCATCTGTTGGTGTTGTTGCCCTAGTCTTTTTAACTCTGAGCTCCTGTTTTTCAATGTGTGTTAGATTTCGTTTTAGCTGGCTTTAGGACTCTGGGCACTTTTTCACTTTAACACTGGTCAACAGTGGTAGTGATTCCGGTCTAAAATGTAATGGTATTTGGTTTCTCCACGACTGGCCTATATGATTTACTAGTAAGTCCTTCATACAGTGCACCAGGTGTGCCTAGAGCCTGTAAGTCAAATGCTACTAGTGGGCCTGCAGCACTGATTGTGCCACTCACAAGAGTAGCCCTGCAAACTCATCTCAGGCCTGCCACTGCAGTGTTTGTGTGTGCAGTTTTAAACTGCCAGTTGGACCTGGCATGTGCACCCATTTGCCAGGCCCAAACCTTTTTTATTACATGTAAGGTACCCCTAAGGAAGGCCCAAGGTAGCCCCATGGGTAGGGTGCAGTGTATTTCAAATGTAGGACATCTACTGTTGTGTTTTACATGTCCTGGTATTGAAAAACTGCTAAACCCGCCAAGATGGATTAAGGACATTCTGCCAGGAAGAAGAGCTGTTGCTGTCCGGAAGAACTGCCACTTTGGTGTGCTGGCCTGCTGCTTCTGTCCTGGGAGTGAAAGGACTGGAATTTGCTTTCTACAGCCTGCTTTCCAAGTTTCTCCAAGGGCTTGAGTTGAGCTTGCCTCCTGTTGGAAGGCTCAAGACCATCAAAGGCTTCACCTGCAGCTTCTTGGCTTTTCTGCTGAGAGCCCATCTCTACCAAGTGGTGCCAAATCCAGTTCCTGGGCCCTTGGAAGCGAGTGTGCTGTGTTCAACAAGAAGAAACCAGAACATCAACAGATTGTGACTTCAGAGCCGGCACCGCTCTTAGACACCACACCGCTGCCTGCACCAGAGCCCTGGTCCCAGCTCAACGCAACGACCGCAAATTGCAACACAGGCTCAAACGTTGCTGCAGTGCCTCCGAAGAACCACCACAGAGGGCATTCGGAGTACCACGCTACTTAAGTTCGAGGCACCCGACTCAGTCGCTACACCGGTAGCCCCGTTGTGTGACTTCAACACTGCAAAATCGAGGCAGCCTGGCTTGACACTTAATCATCCCCACATCACCTGCGGAACAGACTCCTTCCTCGCTGCATCACCTCCCCGTGCCTTGCAACGTTCCGAACACCAACATGCTAAATGACCTGCACCGACAGTAAGGAACCAATGCCGCACTGGCACCCACGACGCCCTGCAACTTCTTTGTTTATTCATTGTTCCCAAAATACTGTAACCGGGATCTGTAGGACTCCTTAGCCAGCCCACGCTCCATCGCGGCAGGCTTGGAACTTTGAAACACAACTTAATCAAGCAAGTCGTTTTAGTCCCAGTTAGAGCTAGTGCGTTGTTAAGTGCTAGAACTTTATTAAATCTTTGAAAATTTGATCTTGATTCATGTATGTTTGATTTGCGTCATTTTGTTCTTTTATTGATAAAATATTGGCCATTTTTCTAAACTGGAGTGGAATTGTTTAAAGGCGTTTTCACTGTTACTGTGTGTACAAATACTTAACACATTTCCTCTGAGTACAAGGCTGACACCTCTTGCCAAGCTAGCAAGGGGGTGAGCACAGGTTAATCTGAGGGTGTAACTTACTTACCCTGACTAGACTGAGGGTCCCTGCTTGGACACTGTGCAAACCATCGCGAACCAGAGACCCCATTTCTAATAGAAATTATATGTAATTATGCAAAGAATAATGAGGTAGGGATTGAGTGTAACAAGGCAACAGTAAAAGCTCATTCTACTTTATTATCTAGTGGAAAAATTCAATGCTATCTTATAATGAAATCCGCATCACAGATTTATACTGACCTGGGTTTTGCCTACATATATAGCACTAGATGGTGGCCCTTTATAGGATGGATCAATAGTGGAGGTATCTTCGCTCTTGTGATAGGCGTTTTGAACAAGGCCAATTGCACATTATTTTTTATTTGCAAATACTATGCACACCCACGGAAGAGCTTCTTGAAACGGTTGTGTAGACCGGCACAAATTAATTTTCAACTATAATATGCTTATTTGTTTAGCCGTTATCAGTTTTATTCAGTAAGCTCTCAGAGTGTGAAAACTGATTTTAAGGATGCAATGAAATTTGGAAATATTAGTTTGTGATTTTAAATAATTTACATTTATTGTATGCTTTGTTGCTTTTATGGCTTGATAAATGAATTAAATAAAGATTGATTTGAATGTGACAATTGTAAAGGAGTATAGTATTCATATGTAAACTGTGGCTCAAGCATTTTAATGCAAGTACATCCTAGGAGGTACATTACACTCAACATTCTATTCAAATTGTATTTGCTACACTTTCTCCCAGTGTGTTCGATGTACTTTTCATCATTTCTCTTAGTTCGCCCAAACATTAGAAATGTATAATTTATTTTGCTTTCTATTCCACATCAGGCCTCTTCTAAATTACGTGACTTCTTTCATCAGATGTGAGTGAATATGCCAAAAGCAGTGCATACGGATTTTCTTTAAAGTATTTACACATTCAAAAGGGAAATGTTGAAAATATTCAAAGAATACCTCTTGGTGTTTTCCCCAAGGGTTGAGCTATTGGAGACACAGTAGGTGATGCAATAAGGCATGGAGATTGCTCTTGAACAGTAGGACTAGTCAGGCTTCCAATGCTATATGCTCTGCTGCCTCCCTGGATAGGACTTGATGAAAACTGTCCCTGAAAAACAAACAGTTGGCGTTAACGGTGCTGAAATATTGTTATAGAGATCAAAATTAGTGTCCACAATTTAATATGACAATATAGTAGCAATGACAAAATATATAAAACATTGTTTTCCTAACCATGTGTGTTTTGAGGCAATGTTTTAATTATACAATTATATATTTGGTGTATCAATTATTATACCTCCTCTGGAAGTCCGCCGAATCCCATCCACCGCTTCCTTAAAAAAAGTGAAAAAAATCCTAATGCTGAAGTTCCTGCCCTAAATTCCTGGTTCAACTACTTCACTACTGCGCTCTTCCCCGATGCGATGAATGTCCACGACACAGTTATGCTCCTGGGATTAACAGTGTGAACAGGCCACTGCACAGCTTTGTATGTTATTTATGGAATGTTTCACTCCCATTACCTGTTCTTTTACATTTGTGTAATCCGGTGATTATTAGTGTTGGCAGGCTGTGCTGTTACTGGTACCGTTTACATTGCCTACTCCTCTCCGGTCTGGTCTTTTAAATGCCTTGAATCATGTTGTTGTCATGCTCTCGTCTTAAACCTATTTGTAATGATTGTGCTCGTCTCACGTTGGTATCCTGCCTACGTCAAATGTAAAGCACTCCGATATCCTCCTGGGTCTTGTTCGCGCTATACAAAACTTTATAAATAAAATAAATATACTGATGCTAGTTCCTTGTGTTTCAATGATTTATGTTTCTTAAAACGGCAGTCAGATTGCAGTGAAGCCAAGTAGGTCTTCTCCTTTGCCCACATGTGGGATAATGTCACAGTGCACTTGCACTAACCTCCGAGGTACTACAGTTTGTTTTGTGCAAAAGCCGTACTTGGGAAAAGGGGTTCAGATGACCGGAGTCACTTCATTCTCTCAGTAGGACTGTATTCTGAGCATAGATGCCCAAATTTAGTGTGCCTTCGTCTTTACATTCAATTTGGGTGTCATCTGTGTGACTCCTCAAATGCGGTTAAGAAGAGAAAGATGCAGCCTGATCGGAATGACGGAGGTCATTCATACCAAAGTTGTTTATTTGAACCGGACAGAAGTTTGGACTCGATGGGAGTCTTGGTAAAGGAGTGACCATTATTAACTGGAATGGGATTTAAACTGGCAGGCGTATTAGACCAGATTTTCCTTAAGATGTCCTCATACAAATATTACTACCAGAGTAGTGTTTAATTTAGTTAATCTTGTAGAGGGCCTTTCACATGCAAGATCAAGAGAAAGGATCCAGTGTCTAGAGTTCTACCTCAGATCCAGAGGACTGCCCTTTAGTTCATTGCGGTCATGGAGATGAGAGGGAGATTTTTTTAATCACACGATAACTGGCGGACCAGGCTTCTCGCATCAAGTGGCACGGATTGAATCTTTAAATCATTTCCCAATGAAGAGACCTCTTTAAGCCAGAATACAGGACAGAATGAACAAAAGGAGTGGTGTTTGAAGGTGACATCCGCCAGAAAGCCTGTAATCCCTTTTTACCTGCAAGCAGGGGTGGCTTAGAGAAGGTCAGTCAGGATGATTCCCAATAGAATGCAGTGTTTCCATGTTAACCTAGATTCTCAAAGGTTTAAGAGCTATTAAAGCTGCAACTGGGTTATGGACTAAAACGAAGATATTGGTGACGGATCAACTTGTTGCTTGAATGGCATGAAAGCCACATATTATAAAGTTAACCAACAAATAATGAGTAAAACGAATTATTTTTATAGTGCTGCATCGGGACGTTTCAATAGGACTCGTTTTGTAGCCGTTCTTAGAAAGCTTATTTTTGTTTCACTCAAAAACGGTGGAGTGTTAAAATCAAAAACAATGAAATTCCTTTGAAGTGTACTACTGCACAACCGCAGTTGGCATGATGAATGTTTCTTTATAGAAAGCCTTCATGGGAGACTTGGGTGTATTGGTACTGAGCAAGGTTGCTGCATTGGGTCTATACAGTTTATTACGTATAACTAGTCACCCAAGGAGTCACCATTTCATCCATCACAGGCAGTAGAATGCTACTACCTGAAAACGCTTTAAAGGATGGGGGTTGTATGTAAGCGGACTTAATGTTTGTTGATTATGAAAGTCGAATAGAATGATTTTACTTCTAATAAACTTGAGTGAGCGTCTGATTCTTTGAAGCAATGAGGTGAATGTCTGGCCTGAATGATGACCAGGGCAGTCTTCTTGGTTCCACTGGAAAAGTAATTATGTCGTAATTATTAATGAAAGGGTCCTAAAAAAACATTAAGGAAAAACAGCAAAATGACAGAATTGAGGCACACAAGCTTTCATGCACTGTGTAATTCTGAGACTTTTTTGAGAACATGGTATTTCAGATAGTTTGGAGAGTGATGCTTTATAGGCATGCTATTCATATGCCTGGATCTGTATTTAACAACAACTCAGGTCGACTTAGGACCAGTCAAGAAAGCTACTAGAGTCCTTTGTCTGCATTTATCGAAGGTTACAGCAAAGGTGTGGATTTAGGCATAGTAGTACACTTTCTAATGCCTTGAATGCTTTAAATGAATTATTCTTTTTAAGCACATCACAATAAGCATATGTGAGAAAGTGGCTCTGTATATACTGTTCCCAAATAGGTACAGAGTCCACAGTCCCCAGAGGCTTGGCAGAGGCTAAAGTTAGATATAACCTTACTCTCTAAAGTGGTAGCTTGGTCAAGCAGTAAGGCAGTATCAGAGGATAGTGTAAAGCATTTGTTGTACACACTCAGTCAGCAAATGGTCTCACACACTCAATAACTGAACTCTAGGCCAATGGTTTATATTTAAAAAAAAAAAAAAAAGATATATGCTTGTTTTATTTTAGAACCAACTATTTGAATTAAAATATACTCTCAGAATGAGATGCTTTATATAAATACTTTTGCAATATGCAATTGACTTTTGTAAACTGTTACAAGTGGTTGCAATAGGCAACACTATTTTAAACACAATAATACATTGAGTTCAATAGAAGTTTCATGTTATTTGCCACAGATTACTTTTAGGATTACTTTTGGAATTCCAGCACTGGATCCTAGATTCAGTCCTGGGTCAGTACTTCGAATCAAGTGATAAAAGTCGACTTAATTACTGTGATGATTTTTAGACAATATTTTGCTATTATAAAAGTTGACACTTAGAAAATATTTCATAGAAAACAGTCAATGATTCCCTATGGGAGAAAATTCAAGTTGCAGGTATAGTATGTTCTCGTTACTTTTGTAATCCAGTACTGGGTGCCTAGACTCAGTACAGGGTCATGTAGGTACAGTTAGTTCACCCCCAGCGGCACAAGGGCGACCGGGTGCAGAGAGAGTTAGGCCCAATGTTATCCTATGAGAAGTAGGGGGCCTTGGTTGGTGGCTGCTGACTAGCAGGCCACACGGCTGTGGGAGCTAGGCTCCTGGTCACTTACTCAGGGCAAGTGGGGAAGTAGATAGGTGTAGAGGTTGCACTGCCAGGGCCACTCGGGCGGCTGGGTGCAGGGTGCTTTTGAGCCTTCGGGCGCTCAATTGATTTCAATGGGAAATCTCCGGTTTAGAAAAAGACCTCAAGCTCTGGGACGAGGATTCTTCAGGTGCCACCACCACTTCGAGAGGTAAGTTGGGTAGTTGGAGGATAGGTAGGTACCCCGGGATTGGGCACAGGGGGCCGTGGGGCGCCAGGTGCCTTTTGGTGTCGGGAAATCTTACCCTCTGTTGATCGCGGTTGGGGGGGCACCTTGTTCTGAGGCTGCAGGCTTCTTCAGGAGTATCGAGGGAGGTCCTTGGGTGCAGGACTCTGGGTCACAGTCACCGTGGGGTCGTCCTCGTGGTGTTTGTTCACTCCGGCACAGGCCAGGCTTGGCTGGTGCAGAGTGTGCTGTGTTCGCGGTTTCGGGCTGCGGCCAGGGATTAGAAGTAGATTGAGTAGAGCCTCTACTCATGGGAGTCCCAGGGGCTTAGAGTCAAAAGGTAGCCAGGTCCTCCGGGGTTTGTGAGGTTGCCGGCCACAAGAGATGCCGGGTTGGAGCAGGAGCAGGCTCGAGGGTCGGCAGGCCGGTAGGGCTGGGGCCAAAGCAGTTTGTGTCTTCCTCTTCTTAGCAGCTGCAGGGCAGGTCTTCTTTCTTCTAGCTCTTCTTCGGATTTCGGAATCTGGAATAGGAAGGCTCAGGGTGCCCCTAAATACTAGATTTAGGGGCGTTACAGGTAGGTGAAGGGCAGGGACAAATGGGTCCCTGTCCTGGGGTGGGTACACCCCCTATCCTGCCTCTCTCCTGTGGGAGGGGGGGCAGTAGCCTAGTCCTGATAGGGTAGGGCTTCCATCTTCAAGATGGCGAGAGCCCGGAGATGGGCTTCACCTCGCCTTCCCCACCTGAGGGGTGGGGTTGGCAGGCTGGCACATCCCCGGTCCTTATTTGGGGTTTCCGGCCAAGCTTCCCACCAGAGTGGGGGGTTGCAGTGGCCTGGGGAAGCTCAGAGGCGGCATGCCTTTGAAGCTTCCCCTTGCCTATCCTGGGGGAGGAGATTTAGCACCTCGCCCAGGATGTGCATTGTTGCAGGCCCAGGAGAGCAGGGGCTCTCCTATCCAGGGGTCCAGCAACATGTCTGCTGTGTGGCAGCCTAGGCAGCCTCAGAACAGACGTGGATTGTAGGTTAGGTTTTAGGGGGCATCTCTAAGATGCCCTCTGGGGTGCTTGGTACATTAAATCCCACACTGGCATCAGTGTGGGTTTAATGTGCTGAGAAGTTTGATACCAAACTTCAGTCTTGCCATTATGGTGCTGTGGAGTTCGTGTTTGACGAGCTCTCAGCACCATGTACTCTTAAATGGCAGCACTGCACTTACAGTGCCCAGGAATGGACCTGGATACTGTAGGGGCACAGGGCTCCTGCACCCACACCATTGGCATAGGGCACCCAGCTAGAGGGGTGGCTGATGTATGCCATGGCAGTGTAGGTGATTGGCATGGCACACAGGGATGTGTGCCATGTCGACTCTTTTTTGTCTTGCACCCAGCCTGCAGGAGTGAGAGTGTGAGAGAGTGTGAGAGAGTGTGAGAGAGTGTGAGAGAGTGTGAGAGAGTGTGAGAGAGTGTGAGAGAGTGTGAGAGAGTGTGAGAGAGTGTGAGAGAGTGTGAGAGAGTGTGAGAGAGTGTGAGAGAGTGTGAGAGAGTGTGAGAGAGTGTGAGAGAGTGTGAGAGAGTGTGAGAGAGTGTGAGAGTGTGAGAGAGAGTGAGAGAGAGTGAGAGAGAGTGAGAGAGTGTGAGAGAGTGTGAGTGAGAGTGAGTGAGAGAGAGTGAGAGAGAGTGAGAGTGAGAGAGAGAGAGTGAGAGTGAGAGAGTGAGAGAGTGAGAGAGTGAGAGAGTGAGAGAGAGTGAGTGAGTGAGAGAGAGAGGGTACAGGGCCTCTAAGGGTGGCTCAATGAGTGCTGCAGCCCTTAGAGGCCTTCCCTGGTCACAAGGCCCTGGGTACCTAGGGTACCATTTACCAGGGGCTGACATGTGGCCAGGGTTTGCCAATTTGGGTTTTGTGTGTTTAGGGAAGGAACATAGGCCCTGGGCACCTGATTGGCAGGAGTCCAGGGCACACTCAGTCAAAGTACATTCAGCAGAAAAGTGGGAGCATACCATGCAAGAAAGATGGCACTTTCTCACAGCATAGCATTGTCCACGCTTTCAGGCATAGTACATTATCTAAGCAGAAACGCCTCAATCAAGTTTACAGCAGTTTGAAAAAAAGGACAGTTTTTATGGCTATTCTTCCAGTGACTAGCACCAATTGAAATAGCTGAAACGGGTGAATAAATGTTGGATTAAGTTACCATGGATGTTGATGGAAATAACAGCCCAATAAACCAAGAATAAGGAAGAGCTGCAGGCTCATGAACTAGTACCAACTGAAAGGACCGGGCTGAGATTGCCAGACTTGGAAGCTCCACTGCAATGTTACTAAAGAACCAGGCAACAAACCCTGAAAACATGGAACAAGTGCAATGGTGGAAGATCTGCATTCCCGCTATGGACCTCTTGCAGAAATGGAAAATAAATATAGGGTCCTAGCAGACACATCCGGCAGCCTACCACACCAAGAGCGGCTGGGGAACAGTGGTGCAACAAGCTAAGCAGACGAATAATTGTGCTGGGAGAAAAGGCTTTATCTGCGATATAAAAAGCTTGAGAGGCATGGGAAAGTCGTAAAATGAACAGATGAGGGTGGGAGATGACTGGAACATGGCTCAGTGTGTTTTTTTAATGCTGCCTTTTGTTTGCTATAGTTTAATATATAAAATGAAATTCAACCAAGTACAAGAACGCATTATTGAGGTTCGAAGACTAAGCGCTGGCACAGCTGTAGACTTAGAGTTATTTTCTTAAGTTTAATTTGGATGTGCTCCCGAATACTCAATTTTGGCGTCAGGACAACAGAAGTACTAGGAACGATGTGAGGCATAGGAGGATATGCAAACGTCAGACCCATTTGGCAATTTTCTCATACCCAAAAGTGCTGAACAAACACTAACAATTGCTAAAGCAGCCTCAATGCTAGTGCAGGACAAGTCACTTAGCTTTGACAATACATTTTCAGACGTGCACACATTTTTCGGTTAACTCCTTTTCTTGGTGTATCTTCAGGCAGCAGACCAGAGTCTTGTTTATTAGTAATACACCAGCAAGGTGCAAACTGGTGCCACTGGATTGAGATCAGAAATACGCCACACCCAAAAATGACGCATCTGGCTAAAAATGGCGCCATACAATGCTTAGAATATAATGTGGTCTACTTTTCTGCACACCAGATGAAAAGTTGAAAAAAGACAAAACAGATGTTTCATGTAATAACAAAAGGTGTCAAAGAATTAACACACAAAAGAAGTGGGGAGTGCATGAGCAGAAAAATCTAATTAAAGATCTATTTCCATTGAAAAAGTATTACTGAAGGTAGCTGCTTGTTCTTAAAATGGATATCCTTAAAAAACAAACATTGGCATAGCCAATAGGTCTCGCTTTTGGGACCTTATAAGTGTTTAGCCATGCAACACTTGTTGTTTAATCAAGGATATTGTGCTGGATACCTAAACACTTATAATGTCCCAAAGGCGAGACCTATTGGCTATGCATTGGGGGGGGGGGGGCTTATATATTTAGGTAGATAGAGCTATTGATTTTGCCAATGTTTCTAAGCTGTGCAGTAGAGAAGTGTGGCTGCTGTGCAGCATGGTGAGAAGTTGTAATTAAAAAGTGTAAGAAGCAATGAGTTATGCTGTGGCGGGCCAGACTGATGCTGTGGCGGGCCAGACTGATGCTGTGGTGAAGGTGAGTGATGCTGTGGTGAAGGTGAGTGATGCTGTGGTGAAGGTGAGTGATGCTGTGGTGAAGGTGAGTGATGTTGAGTGATGCTGTGGTTGACCTGAGTAATTGCGGCTGGCGAGTGGCAGGCTACTTTTAATACAATATGGAGTTTTGTGCAACGTGTGACTTTGAGCTGCGGCGGATTGTGGGAGTATGCAGCAAAAATGCTTGTTAGTTTGGAGTGCTAAAAGGTAATATGCGAGAAAGTGATTTAAAAAGTTGTGTGTGTGAAGGAAGATTGTATGGGTGAATGGCAGAGTAGGGATAAGGAAGAGTGGGGGTGCAAAAGAGGTAAGAGCGGCAACTTGTTGATAGTAAAATTATGGAAGGATAAAGGAATGCAAGTATATTTGTAGAGGGAAAATGAAGAATTGTTTTGTGGGTGGTAATGTTTTGATTTGTTGTGCATTCCGTCCATTTGTGTGTCTTTTGCTATTTCGGATGAGATAGCATGGAACCTGCTAAGTAAATTATAAACCTCAACTAATTACAACTAAATTATGTGAGGCTCTCGTTCTACCACCTCCATCACAATTTTATCCACCGCACTACAAGACGAGATAAAAGCATCTCTGCGGTCATTCAGTTAAGACACCAAGGATGGAAACAAATACAACACACTGCACCAACCGTGCACACCTCTATGGCGTAGGTTCGCACCTGCGAAAATAGGCCCCAAAACGATATACCAAAAACTATATAAATGCTACACACTACAATACTAATGTGTCCAGTTTCCAATGTGGCGAAGACTATACCCTCACACAAACTTACTTTGCGCTGACCTTTAGTCCCCAAGTGCCTGCGTGCTTGCTGGACTGTGTGCACTGGATGCCTGTGTGCACTCATGCCTGCGTGCGTGCGGACCTGTGGGCACTCATGCCTGCGTGCCTGTGTGCACTCATGCCTGCGTGCGTGCGGACCTGTGGGCACTCATGACTGCGGGCCTGTGTGAACTCATGCCTGTGTGCACTGTCATGCCCGCTAGCTTGCTGGCCTGCGTCTTTGGGCGTTTGTCTGATAGACTTCTTGAAATCGGGTGCGCTTGTCATTGCGCATGCTCAGTGCGTCCATGTGTCTGTCCTCTGGACCTGGTGTGAGGGGTCTGACACTCAGGGAGGGGTCCGACAGCCAGCCAGCCCCTGTTGCCCACGGTCCTGCCAGGCTCCACAAAGACCCCTTGTGTGCCAGCGGTACTGCCTCGCACACAGGGCCGCTTGTGCCCAGGTACACAGACTCCACCTGAAGACAGAGTGCACAGGCCTGGCATGGGGGCCTCGACTCAAAGGGGTCTTGTATGGGAGCTCCCAGAGGAGGGCAGGCCGAGGGAAGAGAGAGTGAGTGTGGAGGGCAGGCCGAGGAGAAGGATGGCAAGCTGTACAGGAGGATTGGCAGGCCAAGAAGAGAGGTGGGCAGGCCAAGGAGAGCGGGTGGGTAGGCCATGGAGAGGTTGGCAGGTCGAGGAGAGAGCAGGGGGGATGGGCAGGCCGTGGAAAGAGCAGGAGGGTAGGCAGGCCGAGAAGAGAGGTGGAGGGTGGGCAGGCCGAGGAGAGAGGGTGTGCAGGCCGTGGAGGGAGGAGAGAGGGTGGGCAGGGCGTGGAGGGAGGAGGAGGGTGGGCAGGGTGTGGAGAGAGCAGGAGGGTGGGCAGGGCGTGGAGAGAGCAGGAGGGTGGGCAGGGCGTGGAGAGAGCAGGAGGATGGACAGGGCGTGGAGAGAGCAGGAGGATGGGCAGAGCAGGAGGGTGGGCAGGCCGAGGAGAGAGGGTGGGCAGGCCGAGGAGAGAGGGTGGGCAGGCCGAGGAGAGAGGGTGGGCAGGCCGAGGAGAGAGGGTGGGCAGGCCGTGGAGAGAGGGTGAGCAGGCCGTGGAGAGAGGGTGAGCAGGCCGTGGAGAGAGGGTAGGCCGTGAGAGAGCAGGAGGGTGGGCAGGCCGTGGAGAGAGGTGGAGGGTGCGGGAAGGCTGTGAGGAGACAGCAAGGCAGCATGCTTAGGAGGGAACAGAAGGCAGACCAGGCCGAGAGGAGCACGTAAGGGGCAGGCATGGGACAGGAAATACACAGTCATAGGAGCTGGGCCGCGCAGGGCCGCCATGGCCAAAACACTTGAAACTGCTTGTTCATTTGCTACTGAAAAGGGCAAGTACCGACAAACGTGCATTAAAATGAAAAATCGCAGGCCCTGGGCACCACAGGAAGCTGGAGGGGGAGTGGGGGGGGAGCGAGGGTCTGCGGTGTTTTACCTGGATGCTGTCAGTGCCTCGGTTGTCATCCACATGCCCCGACTAAAGGAGCATGGGCTGCGCGGCCGTGATAGTGAAACTGATCAAGATCGCGATCGCGCGGCCGCGTCAGTTTCACGGTTTCCAGGAGCTGTTGTAAAAGTGCCTCTGAATGGGCAACACATTTTTTACATGGTGCCTGGGAGATTGGAGTTGTAGCAGAGCTGCACAATGAAGCTTTAGAATCACTCCTACTTGTTAATGTTTGTGCCACCTGAACAGACAACCCTAAACCAGAATGCGACCGGCATTATAGCCTTTAAGGAAGCCTGCATTCTCTAGCTTATATCAGTGCTTAGTGAATGGTCAGTGTGCCCCAGCCAGAACAGTGTGGAGGAGTAGCAAAATATAGAGAGACAGAGAGGAAATGAAAGACACAAGACGGAGGTTGAGCAAGGCATAATGGAATGAGATTGATGAGGACTATGAAGTAAATAGAATATTAAAAAACGAATTGAAGAGACAGCAAGGTGTGCGTTACACAGTACGGTCAAGACATTTGTAATCTTCGCTGTTTTAACATCTTCGAAATCGGACCCACGGTCTTGTTAATTCATGTCCCCCTTTGGCAAAAACAGCATACATAAATAAGTCTGTTCGTGTCTTTTTACAGACACAGCAGCTGAAGTGTATCATTTGAGCCGGAGGATGTCGCGCCCGTCCGTGAAAATACTGGCTCACTGAGAACAGCAAAGTGGCCGCGATAGTGATCGCAATCAAGCGCGGCGAGCGATGCGCTTAATGAGCATGACGAGGAAAGCCATATGGCGCCTCGGCTCGTAAGCGCGCGCCCGCGCACATGCACGCAAGCTGTAGGCTGGCCATGGTAGCATTTTTTTAAGCCCTTACTAAAATTCTCGCCAGACCAGCGCATGAGCTGGGTCAGGCGAGACCTAAAAAGACTTCCATAGAAGCTTCATATAAGGAGGAGAGTGAATATATTGATGATTTAATTTACTAAGTACATTTTGCAAAATGTATAGTTTAACTGTCAGTGTAGTTTTGCAGCTTAAAGAATTTTCTGGATTCACATGCTGTGCATTATTCCCCCATCTAAAGGTGGGGTCCGGAATTCTTTCCAAAAACTGTTGTCCTTCTACTATTTGTGTTTTGGCGAGTGTCTATGTACCTCCATTTGGGGTCTCTTGTGACATTGTTGTGCTTACTCCAGAAGCTCCCACCTTTGATCACTATCTACAGATTAATTTTTTCTTCTCTCCTCATCTTCTTGGCAGAGGATGGTGGGTTCGCTTGTGAATACAGAAAATTCTTCAAGCTGCAAAACTACACCGATAGGTAAGAATCTAAGTTTTGCAGTGTGAATCTTTTCTAGATTCACATGCTGTGCATAGATTTTGTAGCAGTTTGCTCCTACAGTGGTTGGGTTGAAGATGAGCGTTGATTTAAATACATATGTTATAAGACTCTTTGTCCTACTTGTGCTTCCTTGTTCATTTGAATATATACACAATAGTGTCTGGTGAACGTGTGCACGCATGACCAAGTTACTGCTATACAAGGGTCTTGTAGTGCTAGGAAAGCAATGGTTGCTCTGCTTTTCCTCGAGTGTGGGCCAGGACTGTTTTGTAATGTCTATCCTGCATTCTTGTGGCACAACTGAATAGTTTGTGCTATCCATCTTGCAACTGTTTTTGGTAAAAGTCTTGCCCAGGAAACTGTTTGCAAATGATAGGAAGGAGTTGATTTGTTGTCCTGTCAGCCTTTCGTGTGTAATATTCTCTCTGTATGTGTTTTCAGTTTCTGAAAGAAGGTTGGTGTCTGAAAACTTTGGTTCTTGTGGTACTGTGAGATAACCTTTAGCATGAACTGTGGGTCCGGTATCATGACAACTCTGTCTTTGTGAACTTGAAAGTAAGGCTCCTGTACAGTGAGTTCTTGTAATTCACTAACTGCGTAGGAACTTTATAGCTACTAAGAAGGTCGTTTTTAGCGTGAGCATTTGTAATTTTGCCTTAAGCAATGGTTCAAAGGGTGTCATCAATCGTGCGTGCACAATATTTACATTCCATGCTGGAGCTGGCATCCTCTTTGTGGGTGCAATTCTTTTTGCTCCTTCTAAAGAACAGTTTGATGGCTAGTGATGTGAAGAGACTTATCTCGATGTGACCCGTTGTGTATCCCACGATTCCCACTAAATGCACCTTTAAAGATGAATAGGTGAGCCAACGCTCTAGAAGGTTTGTTAAGTATTTTAGCAGTATCTTTAGAGTATCTTTTCCATTCAGCTATATAACACGTTCTAGTTGTTCTTCTTGCCTCTCTTAAGACCACCATTGTCTTTTCTGGTAACTTTAAATGTCCGAATTCTAAGTCTATGGGAGTCATGCTACCAGGCTTTAAGCCTCTGGTTATGTGTGAAGCACCCTTCCTTTTTGTTTTGAGAGCTGGTCTTGCTCGATTGGTAGTTTGTGAAAACTCCCCCATGACAGGTTTATTAGCTCTGAGAACCATGTTGGTCTTGCCCACTGTGGTGTAATTAGTATCAGGGTCATGCTACTGATTTTGCATTTGCTAATCACCTTGTGAAGTGGTGGTATCGGAGGGAAAAAAGTACGCAAATTTCCTGAACCATTGATTGTTGTCTGGAGGCGAAGCGTTGGTATTTTGCGTTCTGGGGTGTCGCAAATAGGTCTATTTTCAGTGTTCCTCATCTCTGAAAAATATGTTAGAGTACTGTTTGGCTCAATTCCCACTCGTGAGACCATGAGACTTGTCTGCTCAGTCTGTCTGTGTTGTCCTTCCCTGGTAGGTGGACAGCTAAAATCTCTATTTTCATATGAAAAGCCCAAAACCGCATCTCGTGCTAGTTCTTATAGTGGTAGCGACTGTGTCCCCCCCCCCTGTTTGTTTGTATACAACATGGTGGCTGTATGGTCTGTCTGTATTACTATTGATTTACCCCAGAGTTCTTTCTGAATGGGTTTTAATGATCGGAATATTGTTTTCAGTTCTAGGATATTGAGGTGTTGCATGGCATCCTGGTCCTTCCAGATGACTGATTTTGAGATTGTTCATGTGTGCTCCCCATCCCACGTGAGAGGCATCTGTTATTGTCCCGGTAGGAGCTGGTTGTGTGAACGTACTTCCTTGTGATAGATTTGTTCTGTTCCACCAGGCTCTCTTCCTCTATCCTTTGCGTGACAACCACTAGATCTTCCCAACTCTACGTTGTTTGTGACCATTGATTCAGCAGACATTCCAGAAATGTCTGCTGTCTGATATCACACACGTGTGTGTGATATCAAAGGAATGCAAGAAGCCATCATTCCTAGCAGGTTACCCACCATCATTTTCAGAGCTTGCTCCTCTGGTACAGCTGTATCACCTTCAAAAGCACAATTGTTCTCTTATCGCTGGGAAAAAATACCCCTGTATTGAATTTTTTCTTGCTCCCAAAAACATTTACTCCTGTTCTGGTTCAGGTGACGATTTCTCCATGTGCATTGAGGGTCCCAGCTGAACAAGCCTTATTAGCTGTTGTACGTGCTCTCTGCGTTTTTTTGTATGATTTTGCCCTTACTAGCCAGTCTTCCAGTTATGGATAAATGTGTATTCCCTGCCTCCGCAGGTGTGCCACCACTTTTGCTAGGCATTTTGTGAATACACGGTGCGGATTTTATCCCAAAAGCCAGTACTTTGAACTATTAGTGTCTACCACAAATCGGAGTAATTTCTTATGACTTGTGTTCATGGAAATGTGTAAATAAGCGTCCTTTAAGAGTATTGTGGCCATGTAATTCCCACGGGTTACCTCCTGCAGGGTAGTCATCTTTAATTTTTGAGTTCTTATGAACTTGTTTAAAAACTAGGTCTAGAATTGGCCTGAGTAACCCATCTAACTTTGGAACTAGAAAGTATGTCGAGTAGTTTCTCTTGTTTCTCTCCAGTATGGGCACTAACTCTATAGCCTCCTTTGACAGCAACCCCTACCTCTGAGGTAGACAGGCTGTCCTACCTTGAATATACCTTTTTTCCTGGTCTCCCATTTGAAGGTCTCTTGCTTAATACAATGTAATATCCAAATTATATTAGTTTTAAAACCCATCTGTCTGTGGTGATATTCTTCCATTCCTGGAGGAACTTTTTAGGTCGAGCATTCAAGACCTCTTGTATATACTTATATGTGTATGTACTTTGTGGGCTCTGGAGATCAGCACTAGGACTGGTCTGCTTCTGCTTAGGGACTTTATTTTCTGTTCAACTGCCTCTATTTAACTGTCTTGATAGAAAACGACCAGCAGAGGTCAGTAAAATACCAGATTCAGTTTAGCATTCTCTAGATTCCAGTCCATAGAAATCATCTTCCACAGGCACCTGTAGACAAAAATATTTGTCTCAAATCTTGTATTATCAGTGATATGACCACCAAAGGCCCCGATTTTATATTAAAACCGAGCTTTGGACTATCCCATTTCCAGCTGAATGGCAATATTTCTCTCCATGTGTTCCCATACCTGGCGTGTTACGCAGTTTGGTACTTACTTTCCCTCCATGTTAAAGAACAGTAGATGTTTCAGCACCCAGGCTAATGTGCTGCATAGCTAAATGCATACAAGGTCCCAAAGGTGAGACCGATTGCATTGCAAATGCTTGTTTATTCTGCCTCCTACTGGTGTTAAATGTCCAAGTTCTTGCGTCTGTACATTTGTTGTTGCACTTTGTTTGACTAGTGCTTTTTGTGAAACCTGGCGAGCCACTTGTTGGGAGAGCCCCTCCCCCACGCAGGTTACCTCTGAACTGTAGGGCCCCCATTGACTTTGCAGTTTCATTTTTTTTTCCCCAATTGATCCAGTGTTTTGTTCAGCGCACTCCCGAATAGTTATTCCAAATTGAATGATGCATTTAGTATAGTAGCTTGCATCCCTGGCTTAAAACCTGAAATTCTTAACCAGGCATGGCTCTCCGTGATTTCTATCATAATGTCAGTCTGATGTTTCCGCTGCATCTAGTGCAGATTTTAAGCAGATCTTGGCGATGCTCTTGCCATCCTCCACCAGGTGTGCTGTCCTCTTTTGGTACTTTTCTGGAAGAGGTTTCATTAGTTCTGCTATATCCTCCCAATGTTGGTAGGCGGATGATTTAGCAGTGCGTTTAAGGCTCGCAATCTGCCCCTGGTTTGCAGAGCTCCTTTCTGCCATTCGCCCCAAAAGGTCCAAGCTCTTGTTCTCCTTATCTGAAGTGGGCCCTTGGGACGTTGGCTCTTTTTCTGGCTGTTGATGCCATTATCTAATCTGCCAAGAATGTTCCCTTTATGTAACTTGGGCCTTTTGAAGAATGTCTATACTTCTTCTCTGCCCTAGGAGTGACTGCTTTACATGATGCTGGTTCCTTGAAAACCTCATTTCCATGATCCAAGACATTAGAGATCATTGGTAAAAACGGATTCCTCGACTGAGTAGGCAGGAGAGTTTCTTAAAGAAAATGATTTTTGTCTCTCCTCTTCCAACTGTACCCCATACCTCTCTTCTGCCTTTTTAATTACCAGATTATACATTTCAATATCATCAGGTGGTGATGGTCTTGAAGGGTATGTGTCTACCCCTTCCTCTGGTGAGTCAGTTTCCAGGTCTTGGCACTGCGAAGACTTGGAACCCTGGTAGATCCTCTTCTCTTCCTAATAGCTCTTGATCCTCATCAGGTTCTGGGGTTAAAAGTGGCTCTATTTCCTAGAGGCCTTTGTCCCCTTGCCCCTTTGACAAAGACTTACTTGGGATTCTAAATTGTTTGAGACTTTCAACAGTCTTTTTCTTTGTAAAATGATGGTCATTTCAGCTTTGAGGGGTCTCTTCTTTTTTGAGCTCTGCTACTTTTTGTTGGCAATAGAGATTCTCGTCCGTACGCTTTGATGAGGAATCTTCCAAAGACCACGTTTTCGGTGAACTCTCCCTTGTTGACGTTGATGCATCTTTTCCTCAACTGTCCTTCGACGTCTTAGGTTTTTCTGGGGCCGTTACCTCTGCAGTGTCCTTTTCGAAGGATCGGAGGGTACTCTTCTCTCTGGTCATGCTTGCGGTCGCAGGGTGAAATGTTTAAGGATGCTGAGTATCTTACCTCCAATCTAGAAGACTTCTTGCCCCCTCGGCCGGCCTCCATGTCCTCTTCTGGACCTTCCCAGATGTTCTCTTCATCGCTGGAGAGACCCAAATCTATTAGAGATGGAGTGTGCCATTGGGCCTGCATTGTCTAGTATGGTGGGCTGTTCTCTGTCACTACCTTACCCTCAGAGTCTTCAGGCGAACACTGCACAGTTGTTGCAATCTTCACTTAGATGATCTACCAGCAGGCAGAGGTTGCAGAGCGGGTGCAGATCCTTTTTCACAAACTTATGGTGGCAGTTTTTGCAAAACTGGAATGATGTCTTCTCCATTACCAAGTACAAGGAGTCCCCTGCACGTGCAATTTCTGTATCATTCACTGAAAATACCTTGTCCAGCTACCAGAACTTTCCCTGCATCTTCTATTTATGACACCTTTGTGTGAACTTTTGGCGATTTCTTCAAATTTTTCGTTAGCTTTTTTACCAGATTGTTGGAGATCCTCCTGATTGCATCCAGACCAAAAGGTGGAAAAAAAGAATCTGAAGATGGCGACCAAAGGTGGGAGCTTCCGGAGGAAGCACGACGACGTCACAAGGGACACCAAATGGATGTATGTAGACGCCTGTATAATCTTTCGGTCTCATCCACACAATGCCATGCGCCAAGTCTCAAGAACCTACTTGGGTTCAGGGAGATAAGACTAAATAGGGGCACCAGATAGTAGCCCCTCAATCTTATCCAGACCTATACCAGTCACCTCTAGCCAAATCGCTAGGTCCCCCCTATGCCCCCACTCAATCATTCATAGACCACCACCAGCTGAGCCACCTAGTAATAAAGACGCACATCCACCATACCTAGCCCCATCCCATGTAGATGGAGTACATTTTCCATCCGCTATACAAAATGGTTCATCAAGCCACAGGAAGGCTCAAAGTTTGGCCTGCAGTTGGTGCCACTGAAACTGTAGCAAGCCGTAGGGGATAATTTTGTAAGACATTCAGCAGAGGCGGGGGGGGGGGGGGGGGGGTGATAATTATGCAGTGTGACCCAAGATATTGAGAGGCAGATTTGCCCATTGTTTAAGGTCGGACGTTAAGCAGGAAGGAAAGGGACGGGGATTCAAGTTCCAGGTGAGACTAGGCCCTAAAGCCACATGCATGCTCGGGTATCAAAAGCACAGTCTGCTCATCGTAAGCCGCACAGGCCAATTGATCTCATTCTGTGACTACACTCAGGGGGACCAAAACTGACGTGGAGAAGTTAATAGTAAGCCACAAAGCATCCCTAAACAGACCAAGAATCTGCAGCACTCAAGGGATCGCGGTCGATGGGCGCAGAATGTAGATAAGTTCATCATCCACAGAGTACTATACGGTCTTACATCACCACCCCTCAGTCAAAGCCTCACACCTGGGCATCGCAGCAAATCCACACTGCCAGAGGCTCAATCACTATTGTAAACAAGAGTCAAGAGAGGGGGCAACCTTGACAAATGCCAGGACCAATGAAAATGAGACCGATAATGTACGGTTGACCTGCACTTGGGCCGTAAGGTTAGAGTAAAACTGCACAAACGTGCAAAATAGAGGCTCCAGCCCCATCCAGTGTGCATTTGTTTGACATAGCTTCTCACTGCCCTATGTATGCTCCCCATGTCTTCTTTAGACACCCTCCTATCCCATATACATATTTTCCGACCACGTTATACCCCATCCATTTTTTTTTGTTTTCTAGTACAACGGTGCTCCTGTAACAATTCTTCTCCTAAGTCATTAGACACAGACTAAGGTATTTGGATGAGGTATGATCGCTCCAAATCGCCAGAACTAACAGTCCACCTTTAGATCTATTGGGAATTCTGCCATTCTTGTCGGGCATGCCCTAGCAACCTCCTTCCAGAAGGGTTTCCATCTGGGACAATAGAACGTGTGCAGAAATGCACCTTTTGACCGTGTTCTCTAAGCACGTGTATGTTTTGGTTCTGCCAAATCTGACTGGTTGTGTCCTGGTATAATAGTTCTCATGCAGAAGTTTAACGGTACAAGCCTAAATACTGTTCAAATAGCTCTCTTGGCCCCCAATAAGGCTTCCACCCATTCCTCCTCTTCGACTAAACCCATGTTTGCAGAGCATTTTTCTCTTAGTTTATTTAATAGGTTTACAGAGTTCTTGATTATTTTCTTGTATATAAAGCATGTTTTCTTTTTGGAAACAGGTTGTCAGGATGTTATCCTCTAGCGTGGAGCCATCTTCTATCTACACATTTTCCCCAAGATGGGCTTCAATCGAATGTCTAAGCTGCATATCCTGAAATATCTCAGTCTCTGCCATTCTATATGCCACCTTAACTGTTTCAAAGGACATCATATCTATTCATTGCAAATATCCAGTTTGCTTATTCCCATTGGATTCCATTTTTTTTTTAAAATCCAGAGAGGTTGCCCGCCTCCTGAAGTAGGTCATTGTCTCAGATACTTAGACAGCCCTCCAGGCCCCCACTCCTGAGAATTTAGCCTTACTGGTCGTGATGCACAAGTGCAGTTATTACCTCTGCCAACTGATTGGCCAATAATTTAGCCCGTATCAGTCAGGAAGGTTATTGGTCTGTGTGACAAACACTGTCCAAAGGGTTTTGCCTGCTTGAAGCTTACCAATGCTTCCGCTATTTCTTCAGGTGCTAAATGCAACTCCAGCTACTCTACTCATGGTGCCCACTGAGGTGCTTGAGTGTCAGACCCCAATGCCTCAGCCCGTTTCGTTCGGTCTTGGGCTTTTCATTTTGGAATTTCATGCACTCTGGTATGAAGTAATAGGACTGGGATAAGGCTTATTTTGGACTGTTTTAGACTTCACAAGATTTGATGGACCGACTAGTCCTTCATTATCCCCAGATATGTAAAAAATACTTTGTTTATTATACATATTTAGGTATTTGTGGACAAGTGAATTTCTATTACACCAATGGAGTGTCTCATCTATGTTTCACTTGAAAATTCTGCATATAAATGTTAAACAACATTTTGTATTTTAAAGAACCCTTGAACAAGCCGCGATGAGCAATATTGTTCTCAGATATGTGCACTGACAATTAAGACAAGTGCAGATTAGATATTGGAATAGGTTTTATTGGAGGCTCATTACCACCATTTCAACACCACTACAGTTATTACTGTGACAAACTGCATCCTTTTGTGAAGCGCATACTAAAATGGGCCTGGACGTGAAAACAATAGTAAAATTATGTTTACCTGGCATTCTATAGTAGGGCTATGATATTTTTGTAGGCTGATATTCTAACATACAACCCATGTGAGAGTGGAACTTCAGATTAACTGCATCAGATTGTAGATTGCAGTATCAAAGGGAGTCTCTGACCAACAGTTGAAGCTGCTAGTACCAACACAGAATAAATCAGAGCTGATGGAATGATTGATTGCTCTAAAGCAAGGTTCTCCAAAGTCGGTCTTAAAGGGCCCGATCCATGCCAGATTTTTAAGATGATTACAGTTATGTAAATGGGGGCATGCTAAAAATCTGTCATAGATCTGGGCCCAGAGAAACCTGCTCTAAAGGGTGTGGCAATTAAACATTGCTCAAAAATATTCTTTCTGGTCTGCTTCGAGCATGCTTTGCTTGAACTTGCCACAGTAAAAGTAAAACATCCCTTTTTTTTAGGTCTCGCTGAGCCATCGCATGCGCTGCAATGCAAGACATTTAGTCTGTGGGTTTTCGAAGTGCTGCCACAGGCTTTCGGTGGCCTAATACTAAAGCGGCCATCTGTCTTTCCTCCGCCGCTCGCCGCTCTTGATCGCGATCACTTTCGTGGGGCGCGCGGCCATGTCAGTTTCACGGCCACACGGCCAATGCTTGTTTAGGGAGCGACTCCTATTTTAGAGCCAGGCCGGACCCCAGGATCGTCTCACCCCATGAACAGTCCGGCTCGACTACTTCTAAGGCACGCTGCCTGGCAGTGATTGATCAGCGGTAGAACGGATCTGAAATACTAGCGTTTACCTGTCTGCAGCATCCCCTTCAGGATTCCATATGCCATCTTCCCTGCCCCGATGAAGCCAACAGTCAGTGCATCGCTTCCGTCCTCCATCTCTACTCCTGCCCTTCACTCACCGAGTGCTCATTTGACTGATCTGGGATGCAGCACCTTGCATAGCTGCTTTCCTTCTGTGTCTTTATATCAGTCTCTTTCCTGGGCTGGGATCTATTTGTCCGCACACGCTGGTACCGGGTTTCTTTGAGTAGTGTTTTTTCTGTCTACTTGTGTTGTCAGCAGTTCCTACAAGACTTTACTTTCGTGTCTCTCATGCCTGTTTTTTTGTTGCTGTTTTATATAGCGCGAACTGGACCCAAAGGTATTGGAGCGCTTTACACAATGACACATTCATTATTTGGTAGGCACGGGGATATTGATTGGTTTGCCTAGGCTCGAACCGGGTCAGCTCCAAAGTCGGCAGCTCGAGCCATAAGGCCACATCCGTTCACGTGCTTTGTGTTCTGAAGTCTTTCTTCGATGTCCGTTTTGACTTTAACTAAGCTCCGATTGGGTGAAAAGTAAATTCCGTCTTGCTCGTTAACGAGGTCTTACAAACGGCTGTATTTGTGGTTTACAGTCCTACAGGCTGTTGAAGGAGGGGAGATCTGAAAGCAGCCACTGGGGTTAATAATATTCACAATTGTTGAGTTGCTGGCCTCTCGTGCGTGCTAGGTCCCCCCGGCAATATATTAAAGCACACTCCGACAAAGGATGAATAGTGCTTTACTGACCACGAGGCAAACCCCATCGGGCTTATTTATTAACTCGGCGGTGACCTCTCCACAGCAACCATCATTGTTAACAATGGCCCAAGTAAACATCCCCACAGGCAAGTGCTTCAATGACCCACGTACGGGTAGTAGGCAGTATATAAATGCTGCAATACAGTACCACCATGAGTATCAACAGGAGAATATTAAGCACAAATATTGTTTTTTGACATGGGTTGATCCCTTAAAGGGGTCTGCATGGTTGGGCTGTCCAGTGATTTTGATGGAGTTCATTTTATACTGAGGTCCGAGTGATGTGCAAAAAATTAACATTTGAATTGATTATTAGGTCTGGGACAGTGAGACTTTTTGCTGTGTCCTTCACTTTTATGTTTTCCAACCTCTTTTTCGAACTGCCGTATAATGTTTCTTGTAAAATGAATATTATAGTATTTTTACACATTACGGGTTTTGTGATTTATGTCTATGCGCATGAAAAAACGCTGGCCAGAATGTTGAACACAAAATAGGCGAAATATACAATTTCAGTCATAGGAATGTATATGCACACACACCACGTCCACCACCACCTCTCCCTCTCCACCTCTCCCTCTCAAAGATGGCTGCAGTGCCTACATGGGATGCGGTGGAATAAGTGGCAGCCGAAGTCTGATAGCACTGCTCGTCCTTTAAAAAAAAAGCATTGGCATAGCCAATAGGTCTTCCCTTTGGGACTACATACACATATACATATATATATATATATATTCACTTAAAAAACCATCGGTTTCACACATGTTATAGTTAGCTGGACATTTCACTCGTGAAAAACCATTGAAATTCCCCCGTTATAGTTAGGGCAGGCAACTATAACTCACGCGACCGCAATCCTCTGCTGATGACGTCAGATATTACATCACTGTATTTAGACATTTATTTACCCATGTCTTCTTCCATTAATTTTTAGCTATACATAGATTACAAATATTTTTTTTTCAGAAAGACACATGTCAGTGATGTAATATCTGACGTCATCAGCAGAGGATTGCGGTCGCGTGAGTTATAGTTGCCTGCCCTAACTATAACCGGGGAATTTCAATGGTTTTTCACGAGTGAAATGTCCAGCTAACTAGAACATGTGTGAAACCTATGGTTTTTTTAAGTGAATTTGCAAGGTTTTTTAAATGCTAATTCCTAACTATAACGTGTGTAAAACCTATGGTTTTTTTAAATGAATTTGTACGGTTTTTTAAATGCAAAGTTATGTATTTATTAATATTTTTAGTTTTTCAGGTTTTTCACCGTGCGCGCGCACCAAGCACCCACGATCCGTTGTTCGTGCCGTGCGCGTACGGTGCGCGCACCCCTCGATTTTTCGCAAAAAAAAAATATTTTTTTTATTACCCTTGGGGGTCCTTCAGTGACCCCCTGTCAAAGGCTAGGGGGTCAGGACCTGTCCATCCTGCCCCCTTCTCAAGTTTTCCCCCTTTGTTTTTCATTGCCTCAGACTGCGAGAGACAAAATGGCGGCCGACACTTCCTGATTTCGACCGATTCGAATGTTTACTGACATCTAACAACCAATCAGAATTGCGCTTGCGCACGGTGCGCGCTTATAGATATATATATAATGCTTTTAACTGCAATTTTCTCAGGAACTAATGAACAGATTTACACCAGACCTGCAAAAGGCACATCCCTTAACTGAGGACTACCTCTCTGCCAAATTTCAAGTAATTCTGTTCAGCCGTTCGGGCTGTAGCTTGGACTAAAGGTCCTATGGAAAAACGCATGGGGAAAACGCGTTTTGGGACGCCCCCTTTTTCTCAGCCCCCGCTTGACGAATCCCCCCCGAGACTTTCAGGGAAGGAGCGGAGCGCCCCACCTATTTTGAAAATTTTGCGAAGATTCGTCAATCGGCACCAAAGTTATTCCAAATAGAATGTTGCGGATTTCCTATGGAAACACGATCCTAACTATAACTATCTACTGGCGACCGCCAGTAGATAGATTATATATACACATACATACATACATATATATACACATATACATCTATATATCCAAACAAAAGGTTGCCCTAAGTGAGGACGCCCTCCCGGGGAAATACCTCTTGCGGTGAAGACAGCAGAGACATCCGCATACCATTTCATCGCCAAATAGCAGGTTTTAGGCTTTACGTGTTTCAGATTTGCATCCTTGTTCACAAGCCACCCAGCAAGAAAAGACAGCAAACTTGTGTAGAGAACACCTGTAATTTATTAATTGAGTCCGGCCCTTGTGGGCGTGTGCTCGAGCCCTAGTGGGCGTAGGCTTCATTGCCTTCTGGTATTTGTAGTCCCTACTTAGAATAAATCCTCAGTGGGCGTTGCTGCATTTTCAATGTAAATTGCAATAAAATCCCCAGTGGGTTTGATGGAATGGATGTCGAGTGTACTGCTATTGCTATAGTCATACACGTTTGAGTTTCTCCGTTCCTTTACAGAGCATCTAGTCTCCCGATGCCCAGGATCCGCATTTGCGCGGCGGTTCGTCCTCACGGCTAAGGCACAGCCGCTAATATCCAAACAAAAGGTTGCCCTGAGTGAGGACGCCCTCCCGGGGAAATAGCTCTTGCGGTGAAGACAGCAGAGACATCCGCATACCATTTCATCACCAAATAGCAGGTTTTAGGCTTTACGCGTTTCAGATTTGCATCCTTGTTCACAAGCCACCTCGCGGCTAAGGCACAGCCGCTAATATCCAAACAAAAGGTTGCCCTGAGTGAGGACGCCCTCCCGGGGAAATACAGCAAACTTGTGTAGAGAACACCTGTAATTTATTAATTGGGGATTTTATTGCAATTTACATTGAAAATGCAGCAACGCAAATCTGAAATGCGTAAAGCCTAAAACCTGCTATTTGGTGATGTGCCTTAGCCGCGAGGACGAACAGGCCACGCAAATGCGGATCCTGGGCATCGGGAGACTAGATGCTCTGTAAAGGAACGGAGAAACGCAAACAGTTTATAGATTATATAGCAGTACTCACCGTTAGCGGCGACCACCCGTATCTGTTGCAGTGGTTTGAAACAATGTTTTGAGTACAGCCTGGCCCACACTAGCTTGTTGCTTAGTTTGCACATCTACACAAGAGTGTTTGGTGAAAGTGTGCGGTGTTGACCATGTAGCTGCTTTGCAGATATCATCTGGAAGCCCCTAATTTTTTCTTTTTTTAAAAACCTTTATTTACGTCAACATGGTGCACAGCTATTCAGCCGACATCCCGGAGGTTCGGCAGCACGATAGGAACAATACGTAGGAAGGTCCATGTCCGTACAGCAGGAGTAACAAAGGTTTAGTTTTAATGTAAACCAAAAAATAAAAACACGAGCAAGGCAAAGGATATAATAAGCATGCGCTAGTTCTCAGCTGGGGCGAGGTCCCACTCCCATCAGCGGAGCGGTACTCCACGCCAAAGAAGCGAGGGGAAAGCAGGGGTACAGCCTCCAGGTTAGGAACAGGTTACGTATAAAGTTGGAAGTAGAGCTAGGGGGAAAGTTGCACATCGAGCATCTCAGCAACCGGGGGCACACAAATATCTCCCCTATAATGGTTCCATTGCCCCCATATCTTATGCCACTTCTTAGGGCGCCCCCGGGCACTGTACACCGTTTTCTCCCGGAACATGCCCCAGTCCATATTTGCCATCCATGCTACCAAGGTGGGAGGTCTCTGGGATCCCCACAGCTGCGCAATATCTCGCTTCGCCACCATATTCCCCAGAGTCACCCATTGGGTCTGAGCGGCATCATAGTCGGTGGGGCCCCAGACATTCAACAGGCATCGTCTTGCCTCCGGGAAGAGTGCGATACCCGTGACCTCTTCCATCACGTCATGAATTTGTTTCCAGAACTCTACGATCTCCCCACACTCCCAAATAATGTGTAGGAAGGTGCCCAACATCCCACAGCCTCTCTTGCATAAGCCATCGTCAGAGAAACCCATATGGATCAGGCGGGGCCCCGTGACGTAAACCCTGTGAAGTATCTTAAGCTGCACCAGCCGCAGTCTAGCCGGGATCGCAACCTCCTTCGGAGAGGAGATGGCATATTGCCAGTCCTCATCGTCCAGTTCGAGACCATCCCTAGTCCATTGTTCTCGCACATCAAGGAGGAGGTCGGTCCGGACATTGACAAGCTTCTTGTAAATCAAGGAGATTGTACTCTCCGGCATATGACCATCCAGAATCCGATCCTCCAAAGGAGAAGACTCAGGCACGGCCTCCCCCTCGGCACGAACGGAGAGCAGAGCGTGACGCACCTGGGCATATCGAAAGTATTCGGTACCCGGAAGCCCCTATTTTTAGTGTAGAATGGGCTTTAGGGGGAATGGATAGCGTTCGCTTTGCTTTGTGGTAGCAGATTTGAATGCATTTTACAATCCACCTAGCTATCCCCGATTTTGAGATGGGGTTGCCTTTGTGTGGTGGAGAGAAAGAGACAAACAGTTGTTTGGTCTTACGGAAAAGTTGTGTTCTTTGGATGTAGTAGAGTAAGGCTCGTTTGACATCTAGTGTGTGAAGAGCCCTTTCTGCAACGGTCTGTGGTTGCGAGAAAAATACTGGCAGTTCTACTGTTTGGTTTAGGTGAAAAGGAGAAATTACTTTAGGGAGGAATTTTGGGTTGGTACGGAGAACAACCTTGTTGTGGTGCATTTGGAGAAAAGGTTCTTGAATGGTAAGTGCTTGTATCTCACTGCCCCTTCTAAGGGTAGTGATGGCTACAAGAAAAGCGTTTTTCCATGTTAGGAATTGTAGTTTGCATTTGTGCAGAGGTTCGAAGGGAGGCCCCATTAGCCTTGTGAGAACGATATTTAAGTTCCACACAGGTGAGGGTGGCACTCTGGGGGGAATTATTCTTTTAAGGCCTTCCATGAAGGCTTTAATGGCAGGTACTCTAAAGAGTGATAGATGTTGCCTGTTTTGTAGGTAAGCTGCAATAGCTGCGAGGTGTAGTCGAATGGAGGTATAGGCTAGATTGCACCTTTGTAGGTGGAGTAACTAGCCTAGGATGTGTTGAATGGACACGTCCAGTGGATTGATGGTGTTATGGCAATAAACA
The DNA here is from genome assembly GCF_964204655.1 of Triturus cristatus. Classification (NCBI taxonomy): domain Eukaryota; kingdom Metazoa; phylum Chordata; class Amphibia; order Caudata; family Salamandridae; genus Triturus; species Triturus cristatus. Next base: position 583,529,703 of record NC_140591.1, on the reverse strand, counting down.
ACAAAACGTTTCCACTTGGCGGCATAGCATGCCCTAGTGGTAGGTCTTCTAGCTTCTCTGATGACGTTCATACAGTCAGGGGGAAGATTTAGGTACTCGAATTCTAGGATTTCAGGAGCCAGATCGCAAGGTTGAGCTGAGCTGGTTCCGGGTGTCTGATCTCTCCATGGTTCTGGGTTAAGAGGTGCAGTTTTTGGTGCAGTACTACAGATAGTTCCAGCAGTGTGGTATACCACGTTGGAGCTACTAAGATTAGTGTGAAGGAATGTTGTAGTTTGCGCACCACTAGTGGAATGAGTGGAAGAGGCGGAAAAGCGTACGCAAATCTGCCTGACCAGTTCATCCATATCGCATTTCCTTTGGACAATGGGTGTGGGTATCTGGCGGCGAAGCTTGGGCATTTGGCTTTTTCGTGGGTGGCGAAGAAGTCTATCTGTGGATGTCCCCACATTTGAAAGTACGGGTGAAGAACTTGCGGGTGAAGCTCCCACTCGTGGATCTGTTGTGTCTGTCTGCTGAGCAGATCTGCCACTGTGTTTTGGACTCCTGGGACATGCTGAGCTAGGAGAAAGATTTTCTGGGGTATGGCCCATCTCCATATGCTCTGTGCTAGTTGAGAGAGCTGTGGAGTGTGTGTGCCGCCTTGTTTTTTTAATACAATACATGGCTGTCCTGTTGTCTGTGCGGATCAGGACTGCCTTGCCTGAAATCTGGGTTTGAAAAGATTTTAGGGCTAAGAAGATTGCTAGTAACTCCAAATGGTTGATATGGAGTAACTTTTGTTGAGGTGTCCATTTGCCCTGTATGGTGAGATGTAATAGATGAGCTCCCCAGCCGGAGAGCGATGCGTCCGCTGTCAGTACTATTTGAGGAACCGGGTCCAGGAACGGTCGACCTTTGGAAAGGTTTGTGGTGTTCCACCACTGCAGAGAGCGATGGGTGAGACAGTCTACCAACACCAGATCTGTTAATTGACCCTGGGCCTGGTTCCATTGTTGCGCTAAGCACCCTTGGAGAGGACGCATCTGGAGTCTTGCGTGAGGTACTATGAAGCTGCAAAAGGCCATCATCCCTATTAGTTGCATAAACACTCAAGCTGGAAGGGAGTGTTGTGCTATGAATTTTGTGCGTAGAGCCCGAATGCTTGCAATCCTGGCAGGATTGGTGTAGGCTAGCGCTCGAGGTGTCTATGGTGGCACAGAGGTATTGTTTTATGTGGGATGGTTGTAGATGGGACTTCTGGTGGTTTACTGTGAAGCCCAGTTGGTGGAGTAGCTGAATAGTGGTGGACGTGTGTTGTACGCACTGATTGTATGACCTGGCTTTTATCAGCCAGTCGTCTAAGTATGGGAAGACGTGAATGTGTTGTCTTTGCAAATGTGCTACCACCACTGCTAAGCACTTGGTCAATACCCGTGGCGCTGTTGTGACTCCGAACGGGAGCACTTTGAATTGGTAGTGCTGTCCGTCCACTACAAATCTGAGGTACTTCCCGTGAGCTTTGTGCACTGGAATGTGGAAATAGGAGTCTTTTAGGTCTAAAGTGGTCAGGAAGTCGTCTTGGGAGAGGAGCGGAAGTACTTGCTGAAGCGTCATCATATGAAAATGGTCTGAGTGTATATATAGAGGGGCCGGAGATCTAGGATGGGTCGAAGAGTCTCGTCCCTTTTTGGTATGAGGAAATATAGGGAGTAGACTCCCATATTTTGTTGGTTGGTAGGAACGGATTTTATTGCCTGACTCTGTAGGAGGGAAGATTACCTCCTGCTTTAGGAGTATTAGATGTTCTCATGACATTGGGCGTTGTCTGGGTGGAATGTTGGGGGGGGGGGGGGGGGGGTAGATATTAATTCTAGGCAATAGCCTGACCGAATTATTTGGGTTATCCATTTGTCGGAGGTGATGGTAGCCCAGACAGGAAGGAAATGTTGGAGTCTGCCCCCGACCGGAGTGGAATGGTCTGGGGGGAGCAGGGGGGGGGGGGGGAGTCATTGTGTAGGCTGTGTGGCAGAGCCGGCGGTGTTTGTTTTGCCTCTGCCTTTGTTATTGTTACCCCTATAGCCGCCTCTTTGATAACCCCTTGTGAAGGTGGACTGAGTAGGGGATTTGTATGAAGTGGACGCGGTGTCTGAGGAGTAGCCTCTAGACGTACTTCGAAAGGGAGAGCGGCGAACGGAGTGTCTAGGAGGGTGTGACTGCAAGGCTCCCATGGATTTCACCGTATCAGTATCCTTTTTCATTTTTTCTAGGGCCTCATCCACTTTTGGGCCAAATATGTGTTCTAGGTTAAAGGGATGGTTAAGGATGGAGGCTTGTACCTCCGGTTTAAACCCTGATATTCTTAGCCAAGCATGGCGACAGAGGACGACGCTGGTATTGATGGCCCTGGAAGCTGTGTCTGCTGCATCTAGGGCACAACGTATGGAGGTTTTAGTAATAGTTTTACCCTCCTGAATTAGTTCGTTGGCCCTAGCTTTATATTTTTCAGGGAGGTGGTGCATTATGCTTTCTAACTCGTCATAATGTGCCCTGTCATATCTGGCCAATAGCGCTTGAGTATTGGCGATACACCATATATTGGCTGCTTGTGATGCAGTACGCTTTCCTGATGCGTCCAGTAGTTTTGACTCTTTGTCAGGTGGTGGTGCTTCGCCTGATGCCTGGGAGTTTGCCCTTTTACGTGCGGTGGATACCACTAGAGAATCTAGTGGCGCTGGCCCTCCGATGTAGGAGGGATCTGTGGGGGCAGCTTTGTATTTTCTCAATGCGCGGGTTAATGACCTTGGCCCTAACTGGGTTCTTAAAAACCTCTGGAGCATGCTTTACCACTCCTTTGAGCATAGGCAATATGGAGGTGGACCTATGTGTTGTGTCGAGGAGGAAATCTTCCTCCACGGGGTCGGTATGCAAGTCTACCCCGTGATAGTTTGCCGCCCTTTGCAGTAAATGGCTGAACCCCAATGAGTCTTCCGGTGGAGATGGTCTGGAGGGGTAAAGATAGTCTTGTGGGATGTTGGGGATATCAGGGATATTGTAATCGTCCCATGGGTCTGGGGATCCTGTAGGGGTGGGGTCCCCTGTGGGAAGGTCCTGGGGCACATCCCCTATGTCATCATATGGGTCCCCGTGATCATCATTGTGTGGAGAAGGGGTCGGAGAACAATGAGGTTGGGGTGGAGAAAGGGGGGGGGTGGAGGAGGTGGGGAAGTTATTCTGAACGGAGAGGTAGCAGAGTCCTTCCTCTTTGGAGGTGGAGGAGGCTTCTCCAAATGTCTCTTTTTGGTAGAGAGAGTGCCAAATGTCCAGTTTTTGGATCCTTGGTGAGTGTTTTTTGCAAGGGATCCGGTGTAAATAGGTCTGGTGAGTTTGGTCGGTCCTTATGCGCCGGGGCCGTTGGCTTTTTAGGCTTTTCTGTGCCGGTTCGTTGTTTGGAACTCAGTTTGGGAACCTCCGGAAACTTGGTCGGCGCCGAGATGGGTTTCGGCTTCGAAGTGTCGGTGCAGATGGCCTTGTGTGCTTTGGTCGGCACCGAAGGTGGTGTCGGTACCGAGGAGCTGGGTTTCGACCCAGAGTGCTTCGGTGCGGGGCTCGGTGTCAAGATGGAGGTCTGCTTCTTTTTCGGTGCCGAAGCATGTTTATCAGCACCAACAGTAGGCTGGCTCGAGCCCGAGCCGCCGGAAGGCTTGCTTGGCTTCTTTACCAGACCCGAAGGTGCGGTGTTGGAAGCAGTGTCCTTGGTCTTGCCTAGGCCCGGAAGCGAAGGCGTGACCAGAGCCTTTTTCGGTGCCAGCAAGGGTGCGTGTGTGGGGGGGAAATCAGTACTCACGACGCTCTGCACCGGGGTGATGTCCTCCACATCTGAGTAGTCTGCTTCGGAAGCGCTGACAAGGCCCTAGTCGGTGTAATACTGTTCTGGAGTGTCGATGCCTTCTCCGAAGAGGTCGTCCGGAATCGTAGTCGAGGAGTGTGCCATGGTTCTTCTGGCTCCTCGGTCCCGAATAGTCTTTTTGGACCGGAAGGACTTGCACGCCGGACAGTCTCGAGCCTCGTGTTCAGGGGAGAGGCAGAGATTGCATACCTCATGGAGATCGGTGTAGGGAAATTTGGACCCACATCAAGGGTACTTTTTAAATGGAGTCCTTTCCATTAGCCAGGACCGGAGCGTGGAGAGGCCCGAAGGCCGCCGTCGACGACTGGAACCGAAGGTCTGTGCCGATGAGAAGGCGCGTCGAGTGGGGAGATCGCGATCGAAACACCGCGATTTGGGGTGAGGATTGCACGTCAATCTGGAAGCTGTTCGAAACCGGAGCGCGAAGATTACATCCGAGCCCGATGGCGGAAAAAAACAATCTGAGGATGGAGCCGAAGCCCATGCGCAATACGATCCAAAGGAGGAGTCACCGACCTCGTGACTTCCAAAGACTTCCCAAGAGGAAAAACAAACTGCAAACATCCGGGCCCAACACCAGATGGCGATCTATGCACAAGTGTGTAATCTGCAGCTCATATGCTACACACACACACACACACACACTTTATTTTCCTCTGCAAGAAAAACTCAACCTTTAAGTGTTTTGACAAACAAAGAATGACTAAGAGGTCACACATTCTCTACGCACCTGAAAACTTTCAGTAGAAGATTAACTTACCTTGCTTGTTCAAAATGTCAGAATACAAGCCACATGTTGGGTGGAGATTACGGGCTCATCCAAATTTACACAATTGTCAGTTATAGTTTCAAAATTATGGCCAATCATTTTGTGGTACAAAAAATGCTTGAACACTAATGGCTTCAGAGTGTCTAACCAAAAAAAGAGAGAATGAAAAAGGTAAATGTTTCTTACTGAACTAGGAGTTTGCATAGGACTTTTGCACCTAACTGGTGACAGATCGATTGAATAAATAACTCCATGGGGTGCTGGACTGGTATCACACGCAACATCTTGGGGCGAAGGAGGTGATGAACTCTCAGATCCACTTCCATTTCCATCCAAAAACAACTTCCGTCTAAGCGATGAGGAGCTTAAGCTTTCTTGAGATTGGTCAGCATTTTCATCAGCTTTAAAATATTCACCTAATGAAAAACAATCAACAATTTCAATAAACCACCAAAATGGGTTGGAAGAGAAGATGTAACAGTTCCATATAATAGCACCTCACTTTCCAATAAATCTGCAATCCAGAAGAATGATGTTAAGATGAGTTATGGGGCAGAACAGACTTGGAGATTCTAATGGGATGTAATAAACATATAACCAAATCCACGTTATTCAGTGTAATCGCATCACAGCTCTAAAAAACAAACAGTTTAATTGCTGCCATATCAGCATTGGAACCGAAATGGTTATTTACCAGTAGGATTAGTTTGGCAGCATGAAGAGTTTTCGGGATTAACATGCTGGGCACCTATTACACCATCTAGTGGTTGAGTCTGGAATTGTGTTTTGTCATTCTGTTTTATTTGTGTGAGTGGGCGTCAACCATCACCATTTAGTGGCAAGTCCATTCCTTTTGTGACGTCTGACTGCTCCCGGAAGTTCCTGTGCGTCACTGCCATTTTCAGATTCTTTTTTCTCTCTCCTCCCATTTCTCTTTAACTTCCTCTTGTCTCAAATCGTTCTCCTCGCCTATTTATGGGGAGGCTAGGGGACGCATGCGAATCCAGAAAACTCAAGCTGCAAAACTACTGCTACAGATAAGTAACCATTTTGTTTTTCAGTAGGAATCCGTTTCTGTTTTCACATACTGTGCATGGGATAATGCAGCGGTGTTTGCTTCTCTGGGAGTGATGGATTGCAATGTGGCAGAATTGACAAACAAGTGTTGCAGTACAATGTGTCCCACCTGTGCTTTCCTGTTCCAATGGATGTCCAGACAGTACTGTTACAGGACGGTGTGTGGGGATGCCCAGGTTGGAGCCATGCAAATGTCGGCAAGCGGAACGTTTGCCAGGAATATTAGATTAGCGACCGTCCTTCTTGAGTGCGCTTTGGGCATGTGTGTAGGGTCTTTCCTACACATGCATGGCATGTTTTGATAGTTCTCGTTATCCATTGTGCAATTGTCCCTTTGGTTATTGGTATACAGCTGCTAGCCCTAGCAAAGTAGACAAAGAGCTGGTTCTCCGTCCGGATTGCTTTAGTCTCATGTAGTTAGTACAAGAGTGCTGTTCGCACGTCCAAGGTATAAAGCCGGGTATGGTGGCTCACTGGACTAATGCATCCACTGCAGGGGCCTGTGTTCGACCTCTTGGTCACGGGTTCAAATACCGGCGGGTCCACCCAGCCTTTCATCCATCGGAGGTTGATAAAAATGAGTACCATTGAGTTGGATAACAATAAACATCTTATTCAGCGCCAGGGTCGAAGGCAGACAGGACCTGAGCCAATGTCAACATTTTGACGCTCCTGAGATCCAAGATAGGACGCAGGACTTTGTCCTTCATGGGCACCAGAAATTAGTGGGAATAACAACCACAACCTATTTCTTGGGGAGGAACTCCCTCGATAGCTCCCTTGGCCAAGAGACCTGTAACTTCCTGGCGGAGAAGGGCCAAGTTATCCTCCGACATGCAATGGAGTTGTGGTGGCATGGATGGAGGGAGGGGTAGTCTCGAAGGGGAGGGAGTAGCCCCTTCGGACTATCTGCAAAACCTACCTGTCCAACGTGATGGTTAGCCAGTGGGGGAGGTGATGGCGGATCCTGCCACCCATTGGCAACTGGTGGCACTGAAAGGTCTGACTAGGAGGGCTTGAAGGCTGCTGCAGAGGGGGCACTGGTTGACTGACCTGCCCGCTGGCCCCAGCCCACGACGGCCTGTGGCCGTGGGAGGAACTTGCCAGGGCACCCCTTCCGTAGCCTCAAAATGGGTGAAAGGCAGACTGCATGGGGCGATATGTAGTCACGAGGGTCCAAGGACCTGACCGCAGCCCGAGAATGCTTGAAGCGCTCAAGCGCGTGGTCTGCCTTGTCGCCAATCGAGCAAAGTGCATGTCCAAAAGAATAGAATGGACATCACCCGAGAAGCCAGTGGACCTCAGCCAGACGTAGCGTGTCAGGGCTACCAATGTTGAAAGAGTCGCGCCTAGCGAGTCGGCAGTGTCCAGTCCGCAGTGAATGGCGAACTTTGCTGCATCTCACCACTAGGAGAGAGAGTGCGGCCCTGGCCTCCACCGGGCACTGCGGCAAGACAACGAATAGTTTACCTGTCGGTGTAGTTTTACAGCTTGAAGATCTTTCTGGATTCACTATGCTGTGCATTATTCCGCGATCTGGTGGTTGGGTCCGGATTCGTAGTCTTTTTTTTCGTAGCCCAGGTGGGCGTCGACGTCCCACCATTTGGTGTACCTCTCGTGACGTCGGCGTGCTTCCTTCGGAAGTCCCACCTTTGGGGCGCCATCTTCGGGTTCTTTTTTTCCCTTCCTCTCGCTCTCTTTTTTTTAACCCTAGGCGTTTTAGTAAATTCCCTTTTATATATCCTTTCAGTATTATCTTGTTATTTTAGTCCTTGTCCTTCCACCTTTTTCTTCTGCCTCATCTTCCTGGCGGAGGTAGGTGGGTTCGCTAGTGAATCCAGAAAGATCTTCAAGCTGCAAAACTACACCGACAGGTAAGAAACTATTTGTTTTGCAGCGTGAATCTTTCTGGATTCACTATGCTGTGCATAGATTTTGTAGCGGTTTATCTTTGTTGCGGCTGGGTGGAAGAGGAGCGTTGGTCGTTGAATATATGTTGGAGCACCTTCTGTCCTACTTGTGCTTACTCGTTCATCTGTATATCCACGCAGTAGTGCTTGGTGAACGTGTGCACTGAAGCCCATGTTGCCGCCAGGCATGTGTCTTGAATGGGTGTATTTGCCAGAAAGGCAATTGTTGCTCCCTTCTTCCTTGTGGAGTGGGCCCGTGGCCCCTCCGATAGTTCTTGCCCCGCCTGTTTGTGGCAGAATTGTATTGTTAGTGCAATCCATCGTGCGATGGTGCCTTTTGTCACTGGTCTACCCAGGAAGCTCGTTGCGAAGGTCACAAAAAACGGCTTGGTTTTCCTGTGTTCTTTGGTTCTCTCGATGTAGTGCATCACCGCCCTTCTAGCGTCTAGAGTGTGCAGTGCCCTTTCTGCGCTTGTTGCTGGGTTCTGAAAGAAACTTGGTATTTGAATTGTCTGATTTATATGGAATGCTGACACCACCTTTGGCATGAAGTGTGGGTTCGTTCTCATTACGACTGTCCTTGTGCATCTGGATGTAGGGCTCTTGCAGCGTTAGCGCTTGCAGCTCGCTTACTCTGCGCAGTGAGGTTATTGCCACCAGAAAGGCGGTCTTCATTGTTAGCATTTGAAGGGAGGCCTTGTGAATGGGCTCAAAGGGCGCCTTCATAAGTTCCGTAAGGACTATGTTGAGGTTCCATGCCGAGAGGCGGCATCCTCTTTGGTGGCGCTATTCTTTTTGCCCCTTCCAGGAATCTCTTTACTACTCGTGACGTAAAGAAACTCCCTCCTGTCTCACCTCATGTGTAAGCTACGATCGCCGCTAGGTGGACCCTCAGCGAGGATGAGCATAGTTTAGCCTTTAGTAGGTGTGTGAGGTATCTAAGCACCGTTGATTCCCTTGTCAATTTATTTAGCAGTTTATTTTTGCTGCACCACATTGTGAACCTTTTCCCCCATAACATTTTCGTGTTGTTGATCTCCTTGCCTCCCGCAGCACTCGCATAGTACTTTGAGGTAGTTTAAGGTGTGCGAACTCTATGTCTTCAGGAGCCAAGCTGCCAGTCCGAGGCTCTCTGGCTCTGTGTGTAGAACCTCTCCGTTCTGCATGGAGAGCAAGTCCTTTCTTTTTGCGAATGTGTGGCGGGCCCTGTGCCATTTCCACTATTTGCGAGTACCATGTCTGTCTTGCCCACTGTGGTGCCACCAGGATCATTGTCATGTTGCTGGTCTTGCACTTGTTGAGTACCCTGTGTATCAGTGGAATTGGTGGAAAAGCGTATGCAAATGTCCTTGACCAACTTATCCATAGGGCATTCCCCTGGGATTGTTTTTCTGGTTGTTTGGATGCGAAGTTTCGGCATTTTGCATTCTGGTGTGTTGCAAACAGGTCTATTGTCGGTGTACCCCACCTTTTGAATAGCCTTTGCGTTTCCTGTCCATTGAGCTCCCACTCGTGGGATGCCGATGTCTGCCTGCTGAGCCAATCGGCTTCCACATTGTCCTTCCCTGGTAGGTGTATGGCCAGCAGGTCTATTTTGAGTGAGATGGCCCATCTCCAAATCTCTTGTACCAGAGTGGAAAGGGGGAACGATTGTGTTCCTCCCTGCTTCTTGATGTAGAACATTGTTGTAGTATTGTCCGTCTGTATCAACACTTTTTGGTTGTATAGCTGCCTCTGGAAGGCCTTCAGGGCTAGCAGTATGGTCTTCAATTCCAGGTAGTTGATGTGTCTGACCGCATCTGCTGGAGTCCACAGACCCCTCACTCTGAGCTTGTTCATGTGTGCTCCCCATCCTGTCTGGGATGAGTGTGGTGATGGTCACAGTAGGGCTTGGTGGTGTCAAGGGCTTTCCTATAGTTATGTTCTCCCTGTTCCACCATGCTATCTCCTCTTGCACTGTGTGCGTAACAACCACTAGATCCTCCCAACTTCCGCTTGCCTGTGACCATTGCTGTTGCAGCCATTCCTGGAATGGTCTCATGTGAAGCCATACATTGGGGACTAGGTGGATGCATGACGCCATCATCCCCATGATCTTGCTCGCTGTTCTCACCGTCAGAGCTTGCCCCTTCTGGTAGAGGCGCGTCTCCTTCAGCAGGGCTATTGTTCTCTTGTCGCTGGGCATCACCGTTCTGTCTATGGTGTTTATCTGTGCCCCCAGGAATATCTTCACCTGCTCTGGTTTCATTGATTATTTCCCCAGAGTGTTGAGAACCCCAGGTTCGTTCGTGTCTTTGTGACCCGCTGTGCGTGTTCCTCACATTTTTCGCGTGAACTTGCTTTTATTAGCCAGTTGTCGAGGTAAGGATACACATGAATCCCTTCCCTCCGCAGGTACGCTGCTACTGCTGCAAGGCATTTTGTGTAAACCCTTGGTGCGGACTTCAGGCCGAATGCCAGGGTTGTGAATTGGTAGTGATCTTTGTTGATTGTGAACCTTAACGGTTTTTTGTGCTGCCTGTTCATTGGGATGTGCAGGTAGGCGTCTTTGAGATCCACTGTGGACATGAAGTCCCCATCTCCCATCTGTGGGAGTAGTTCTTGTAGGGATGTCATTTTGAATTTTTGCGTCCTTACGTACTTGTTTAGGAACCGTAGATCCAGGATGGGTCTTAGTGTCTCGTCCACCTTTGGTACCAGGAAGTAGTTTGAGTATACTCCTTTGTTCCTCTCCTTGAAAGGTACTGGTTCTACGGCCTCCTTTTGGAGCAGCTGTAGTGCCTCCTCTGCGAGGTGCTAGCTCCTGTCCTGAGTGTTCCCTTCTTTGGTTTTCTGTTTGGAGGGCTCCTTTCCAACTCTATGCAGTATCCGTACTGAATGATGTTGAGTATCCATTTGTCTGTAGCTATTTTTTGCCATTACCGAAGGAAAAGCCTCAGTCCTCCGCCTACTGGTGTTGCATGCTCGTAGGCGTTTGGTTTGTGTATCCCCCCCATTTTGTCCTTTTTGTGCTCCACCCTCGGAGGTATATTGTGGGTGAGCCATCTTCTCTGAGCGAAGTCACTGAGGTGGGTTGGTCTCCCACTCTTCTTCTTTGTCCTCGTCCATTCCCCCTACCGCGAAAGGACTGGCCTCTAGGCTGGTACTGCCAGTTTTGTTTCTGCTGACCCTGTTGGCCGTGGCCCTCGCCTTGCTGGAAACTTTGGTGTGACGTTCCCGGCTGGTTACCTCCCCTTCCGTAAGGTCTCCTGAGTCGGGGTACCTCTTTGCATCCCCCTGAATTGCAGGGCCCCCATGGACCTTGCCGTCTCATTCTCTTTTTTGAGTTGGGTGAATTTCTCATCCACTGGTGCCCCGAACAGTGTCTCTCCGTTGAAAGGGGTATTCAGTATATTATTTTGGACCTCGTTTGAATCCTGAGTCAATCCTGCCTCCTTTCAGTGATTCCTATCACCATCAGTCTGCTTGATGTCTCTGCCCCGTCCAATGCCGTCTTAAGGCATGAGTTAGCTATATTCTTCCCCTCTTCCACTAGATGGGAAGCCCTTTGTTGGTATTGTTCGGGAAGATGTTTGATTAGGTCCCCCATCTCGTCCCAATGTTGGTACTGGTGCCTGTTCAGTAGCGCATTTGAGTTCGCCATGCGCCAGTGCATTGCAGCGTTCCTCTTTATTTTCCTTCCAGCGAGGTCCATCCTTCTGCTCTCCTTGTCAGGAGGTGGCCCTGAGGTCGCCGGGACATTGGCCCTTTTTCTGGCCGTGGATGCAATAATGGAGTCAGCAGTGACAGATCCCTTGATATATGGAGGGTCCTGTGAGGAGTGTTTGTATTTCTTTTCTGTTCTGGGTGTGATGGATCAGCATGTTGCTGGGTCCTTGAACGCCTCTTTCCCTCGATTCATCACACTTTGGAGCATGGGGAGGAACTAGCTCCTAGTTTGGATGGGTAGCAGTGTTTCGAGTAGAAAATCTGCTTTCGGTTTCTCCTCCTCTAGTTTCACGCCAAAAGCTGCTGCCGCGCTTTTGACGACCATGTTGTACGCCCCAATATCATCTGGGGGCGAAGGCCTCGAAGGTTATGTCTCTACGGGCTCTTCTGGGTTTTCGGCGTCTAGGTCCTGCCATTCCAGCTCTTGCGTCGTCGATGGTGCCGAGCCGTAGATAGACTGCTCCTCCTCTTCTCCCTCATAATAGAGATCTTCTTCCCCTTGTTCGGGAGGTTTCGACTGCTCTTCTGCGTCAAACTCTTCCTGCTCCTCGACTTTGACGAGAACAGTCGCCGGTTTCGCTGGGATTGTGAATCTCTTCATCGAACTCCTTCTTCCTCTGAAGGATGCTCTCCATCTCCGCCTCGAGCCTTCTCTTTTTCTTCTCCATTTCGGAGGCATGTTCGGCGTCGAGCGCTGGTCTTTTTGACGGAGCTTGCGTCGACGCGGCCTTGACTTTCGAAGTCGAACGCCCCACCTCGTGGGCCTGTTTCGACAAACCTGGTTTTTCGGCGGTCTTCGGCACCTGGGAGTCCTTCTCGAAGGATCCGCTGGGCCTACCGTCCTTGGATCCACTCGCAGTCGTCGAAATTTGGCGCCGGTGTTCCTTTCGAGGACTTTGACTCTGGTTTTTTCGAGTCAGTGTCTGGTTTTCGGGGCCCTTTCGGGGGTTTTGTGCTTGACGTCTCTCCTACCTTGTCAGATGTTTTCCTATCGGTCTCTGTGACCATGAAGTCATCAGGTCCCTCGGCGATGTTGTCATCGTCGGTGGAGAGGCCCAGGTCGTACAGAGACAGGGCCTTACCCTTGCCTTCCATGTTGAAGTTGGCTCTCCTCTGCCTCTCTCTCATCCGGAGGGTCTTCGGCGTGAAGGCGGAGCAGGCGTTGCAGTCCTTGCTCTCGTGGTCGATAGGCAGGCAAAGGTTGCAGACCGGATGTTGGTCCTTCTGTGCGTATTTGTGGTGGCAGTTACGGCAGAATTTAAAAGGTGTTTTGTCCATTCCTGCGCTCAGAGTTCCTGAGTGCGCATTCTCCGTCGGACGTCGAAGATTGAGGTTCTCTTCCTTCTTCGTCGTCCCGGCTCTATGTTCTTCCTCTCTGTAGTTTTTGCTTTATTTTCCTTCGATGAAACTCGTGCTCTTCTTTCTTCGTTCAAACTCTGGAGCTTCTCGTTGACGATCCAGACCCAACAGCAGAGAAAAGAATCTGAAGATGGCGCCCCAAAGGTGGGACTTCCGCAGGAAGCACGCCGACGTCACGAGAGGTACACCAAATGGTGGGACGTCGACGCCCACCTGGGCTACGAAAAAAAAAAAAAAGAAATATAGAAAGACTACGAATCCGGACCCAACCACCAGATCGCGGAATAATGCACAGCATAGTGAATCCAGAAAGATTCACCCTGCAAAACATCTCTTACTGAGATGTTCCAGCTTCTTGGATTCTCTATCTGGAGGAGCAGTAGGGAACGAGCCTTTGGAGGTAGAGGCTTGAACAACCAAACTCTCAGGGGCAGGGTGTTGGGAGAGAAAAATGGGTCCAACCTGGAGACGGGAGGTGGTGTCAGGCACTCATCCTATCTACAGGTTAGACCAAGTGCCCAGAAGGATGTTCATGAGGGTCTCATTGAATGGCAGCAGGGGCTCCGAAAAGAGGCCGCTGTCGGTTGAAGCACCTCAGTCAGGAAGTTAGTCCTGACTGCCACCGTAGGAAGCTCAAGGCCCAAATCTCAGCTGTCCTACGCAACACCACAGCAAAGTAGGCTCCCTCCTCTGTAGCAACGGTAGGGGGAGAAAGCATGCCAAGGGCTGGAGAGGTGTCCAGACCATTGGCCGTACCAAACTCCTCTCTCCAGTCCGGATCTTCTAGTTGGTCTACAAGAGAGTCACTGGACCCCTCCCAGTCCTCCTCACCTTCTCCTGGCTGCCACTCAGGGAGATAGGAAACACCAAGATAGAAAATTGGCACAATTGACGGTCGGCGCTGGTACCGGCGTCGGTCGACGCCAGTCCGGCTCCGTATCTTGGTTGAGGTGGAGGCCGGGGTCGACACCAGCTGGGGAGCCAACCGGCCTCTGAGGCGGTGTAGTCAATGGATTCGATGCCAGAGGTGGTGTTGTGAGGTCGACCAGGGCCGGAGCCGCCAGCTGTAAAGGCCTGGAACCCCCCACTGAGTTTGCGGGGCCTGAAGGCACGCTGGCGGAGTCGGGCTGCTCAAAACTGGTGCATACAGCTTGACAGATTTGGAGTGAATTACCAACCACTCCTTGAGTGACGGACATATTAAATTTGAAACTGTAAGGTTGGCTAGACATCTTAGTTACACACCCTTAACACTCAGGATTTATAGAGTTCGGACAGAGCCGGTGGCACGGCGGGCAATGGGGCAAGAGTTTTCTGAGCCTCTGACTGGAATGCAACATGTGAACTGGTAGTAAAGGCAGTTTCTTGCATTGCTAGATTTAAGTTAACTCACTTTAACATCATTCACCACAAATATATTACACCGATAAAACTTAGCAAGATGTATGTGGGTAGAGGGGCAAGCTGTCCTCGGTGTGGGCGTGCTACCTTCCTGCACATGTCATGGGACTGCCCAAGGGTTCTGGAATATTGGCAGCGAGTGGTGGCAAAACAGAGGGATGTATCCACACTAGTGCTAGAGGAGTGACCCAGATGTGACTGCCTGGCATTATCAGAAAGCCCAAGGAGGGGAGGTGGAGATTCACTGGAAATTCCTACAGTTAGCCCTAGTGTTGGCGAGAACAGCCATTGGATGGATAGGTACTAGAGACCCCTCTGTCACTCTGTGGCATAGAGATGTAGTGGAGTGGGTGATTGCAGAGGAGGTCCATATCAAACTTGGACGCAGGGATGATATATCGCAGGAGGACCTGAAAGGCTGGGCCGCATTGCTGGGGTAAATGCATGGGGATAGAGATGATTACGCAGACCACATAAATCGCATATGGGGAGCGTGGGGGGGGGGGGAGGGACAGAACGTGGTGTGTGATTGTTGAAACTGCTTCAGAGTTCCAGTGAATGAGTTACTCTGGGAAGAAAGGTTGGGAAGGGCGATATACGGAATGTATGTGCTAGGCAGACATGCAGCATGATGGAAGGCTTCAGGGAGGTCAGGCGTTTGGGACTGCTTCTCTTATATAGTTGAGGACACCAAATTGATGTATAGACTGTACCAAGTTATGTTTGACAGTGTATTTTGCAGTTATGGCTTGTTTACAGGTACAAAGCGCATGTTTATATATGTCAAAGATGTGCTAATTTGTATTGCCCTTGTTCTGGTGGAATAACTGTATAATGCCTAATAATAAACAGAATTTACAACAACAAAAAGATTTCTCCTTAAGTAAAAATAATATTCTTTGGTATTATAGATTAATTAAAAGGTGAAGTGTGGAATTAAAAGTAATTTAATTATATTACAATGTAATGTACATAAATTATGAAATTCAAATATGACTGGAAAAATATTTTATAATTAAATATTCTATTTTTATCATTAAAAATTGTATTCAATTATATCTTACCTTTTTAAACAAATAATTTCATGTAATTTAACATTATTTCTTATGGGGTTTTACTTTAAGTTCCTGTCGCCATTATTGTATATCAAAGGGTGCTGCAGTATCAGTGGTTGGCCATTCATGGTGGTGGACTTACTGCGGTTTCTTTTTGGCATTAGTAACTTCCAATTGTAAGATTTACTCCACCCCCTTTTTCAAGGGTTGGATATGTGCAAGCAAGTCTACACTTTTGAGTAACTTTACACTTGTACTTTGTTAATGGCCAAAAATAGTAGAATTTCTCAAAAGGTAAGAGTAAACTTACACATGTAAATTACTTACAACAGTAAGCTACCTTTGTGAACAGCCCAGGCAGTGTCTTTCAATTACCGTCATTAAACACTGCTGGTGGCAGGGCAGTGCACGCGTTTTCATGCCGAAAGTGTCTCTCTTACTGGCCTCAATAAGACCGGGCAGATCATCAGCATTCTGCCCAAAGGCTAGATTGTAGGTACTCAATCATGGCTCTGTAACACTTTTGTATAGTTCGCATACATAACTAACACAAATGTATAAAAAGCAACTCAGAAAAGCACAGGTGGATAGTTTATGGGTCAAGTTTTTAAACAGGAGAGCATGTTTTTAACTAATTATAAAATAACTTACCCAATATAGCTGCTAAATTAAAATCCACAGGCAGTGACAAAAGGGTCTGGCAGCCAACTAAGGAAGACAGAAAATTATCACTACATAAAGTAGTAAAACTAAGTTTGCAAAAATAATAAACAAAGATTTCCTGAAATAGTTTTGAAATTCAAGTGTGCCATTAACACAAACCGTTCCTCACACCATATCAGCTCCGTAAAACACTCAAACCAGTCACAATATAAAAAAAAAAGCTGGTGACAGTTTAGCCCGTGATAAACAGCTATGTACATCATAGCAACATCATAAGAGAACTTCACCAATGGATGTCAAAGGTGAACAAAACTTAAAACTATGTTTACTCTTCATGATGTCTCTAGATTCCTATAGACACACAAACCACACAAGTAACATCAGTTACATAGGATTTTACTTACTTTGTAGGAGACTGCTGTGTCCATACTCCTTCAGGACAAAAGGCCTGTGTCGTGTCTCAGAGATGACAATGACATGACACAAACCAAGTCTCACAATAACCTGGTATGCATGGTTAGT
Organism: Triturus cristatus; assembly: GCF_964204655.1. Classification (NCBI taxonomy): domain Eukaryota; kingdom Metazoa; phylum Chordata; class Amphibia; order Caudata; family Salamandridae; genus Triturus; species Triturus cristatus. The sequence continues at coordinate 583,513,350 of NC_140591.1, read as the reverse complement.
AATCACACTTTACTATGGGTGCGAGTCCACTTTAGGTTCTCCCCTTAACTAGTGCACGTTAGGCTCTACTCTCAAGTATAAACAATAAAATACACACCTGTTAGAAATGGGGTCTCTAGTTGGCAATGGTTTGCACCTTGTCCCTGTAGGGACCCTTCCTTCTAGTCAGAATAAGGAAGTTACACTCCTAAAATAACCCCTGCTCACCCCCGTGGTAGCTTGGTATGAGCAGTCAGGCTTATCTTAAAGGCAGTGTGTAAAGAATTTGCACATAACCAACAGTAATACAGTGTAAGCATTACAAAAGGACACCACACCACTTTAGGAAAATATCCAATATTTTTATATACTTAAGACAATACCAAAAACGATAAAAATCCACAATACAGTACTTCAGTTAACAAAATAACCTTGAAATACAGTTCCTTGAAGTCCATAGCTCCGTCCCAACTATGGTGTTGGGAAGACCCACAAAACGGTAACTTTAGAAATGCAGGGTGTCGGCGGCCTCTCGTTGAGCTTTGAAAGCACGGCGTCCGCAGGAGTCGGTATCGGGAGTAGTCGGGCCCTTGAAGTCACACACGTTGCAGATCAAACTACTCGTGGTTGGAATCAGGAGCGCTGGTGTCGGCAAGCATCGGGTGCTGTGTTGCGAAGTGCAGCGTGCGATGACGTCAGGTCGCAGTGCAAGCAGGGGCTCTGTGGCGGCATCAGATGGCGTAGTCAGTGAGACCAGTGTCACGGTGCGAAGTGATGCGGTGCTTGTCACAGTGCTGGCAGGTCATGTGTAGGCAGCGGCATCGTTGCTGAAGCGCTGTCGTCGGCTGACGAACTGAAGTCGATGGTGCTGGCAGGCCAAGGCTGCGGTGCGGGATGAGGGCGGTGCATCGTGTAACTTATGAGCGGTGCCCTTGAACCATGGTGCAAGCAGCGGCATCTAGGTCGGCATGAAGCGGCGTCATCGGGGATACCAAGGCGGCGTCGTGAAGAGAGGTGGTGCGGAGCCCACAGGTTACGGTGCGAGCAGCGGGTTGGTGGCGGCGTCCGATGGTGTCGTCGATGATACCAAGTTCACAGTGCGGCATTGCGGCGGTGCCCTCAGGACACGAGTCAGCAGCGGCGTCTTAGACGTCATCGGGTTGCTTTTCCTTCTGTTGCAGCACAACACAGTCCCCAGTGCTGATGGCAAAATAACTTGAAGTCTTAGCTGTTACTGAGACTTCTTGAACAGGGGGGCAAGCTCTTGCTCAAGCCCTTGGAGATACTCAAAGAAGTTAGAGAGTTCAGTACAGTTGTTTCATTGCCCAAGAAAGAAGCCGCCACTACAGGCCAACACAACAAAGCAATCAGCACAGTGGTAGTTCCTCCTTACAGCTTCTCCAGCTCTTCTTCTTGGTCCAAAAGAGTTCTAAAGTTTAGGCGCCACATTTTATAGCCCAAAATCCTTTGTCCTGTGCCTAGTCCAAACCAGTTTGGTCCTCTCTGCCCCAGCTTCCCAGCAGGAGGCGTTGACAGCCAGGCAGAAACCCCCACTCTAGTCAAGGCAAGGGAGTTACACACTAAAGCGAAGCCCTGCTCACCCCCTTGGTAGCTTGGCACGAGCAGTTAGGCTTATCCCAGAGGAAATGTTTAACGCGTTTGCGACACAAGACAGACACAGACAGACATCACCCCCCCCCCCCCCAAACAAATAGCCTTTGTATTACTCATAAAACACATTAGAATGCAATCACAAATGTACACTGTGCCACCTGGAACTAGCTAGGTAGGGATTTACAGGGATAATATACACTACAGGGCCAATCGGGCCACTGTCGTCACCATTAGAACTCACTAGTATTGAAATTAAAAAAACAGTAATTACTGGCAATAGTACACTTCGCATATACACATTAGGCAGAAAAGATCAGTAATGCATCATTTCATAACATCTTCTGCGCCTCTCAGGCATACACTGCACCATAGGTAATCCTTACATCACCTGATCACATCAGACCACACTTAAACATAGGGGCGACCATCAGGCCGACTGGCCTTGACCTCAGGGGCCAGTCTTGGGCTTCCCCGCATTGCCCCCTGTCCCAAAAGTCAAGGCTCTACTATTATGAGGCCTTCAAACTGGCCAACGGGTTGCCGATGAGTACTGACCCAAACAGGTCTGTGCTAAAAATGGGGGCGAGGGTGTAACTCACCTGTGTCTCTCTGTAGACATCAAGTGTCCCGAACGTCGCAGCTGCCCACAATCTGGCAGCGCAGCTGTGAAAACAAGCAGGCACCAACCATGCCTTATACGCCCGACTCACAGGGGCTTCTACTCTTTGTAGGGCCAATCGGCCGGAATCTGGAGCTCCCAGTGGCTCCCGCCATAGACCTCTCCTCTCCGGTGAAACAGGAAGGATGCAGCAGTGAGCCAGCTCGGCTTGGCTTGGTCTTGGCTGCACGCGGGGCTCTCCACAGCACTATGGGGAAACCCGCCTTGAACCAGGCACAGGATTACCTGACTTCTGCTCCAGCAGCGCTTCCTCTGGCCGGCCCCCAGCCAGGCCACAACCGCCTAACTTCCTCTCTGGGGCCCTGGAAGCCAACGAACCAGGGGTAGGCTCCCACCCGACTTCAAGGATTTGTGGCATTTCACTGCTGCAAGAGGCCCCGTCCACCATCAGGCGCAGACTCTGCCTGACTTCCAGCTGGCCGCCCCACAACCAGGCAGCACGGAGGAATCCCCACGCCAGGATTCCTTCTGAGGGGGGGATTCCATGATGCAGCAGGCTTCGCTGCACAGCGCTTTCGAGCGCACCCCCCGCCCCACGAGGCACTCCTCGGAGCAGGGTGGGCCCCCCTGAGGCTCAGGTCACCTAGGAGAGGGGGCGCTGCTCATGCTGCAGGGCACAAAGCGCTCCTGTCTTCACCTGGCACTAGGGCAATCAAAATGAAGCGATCACGTGGCGCTAAGTCCCCAGTTCCTGGGCACAGGCAGGCCAGCACGTAGGGACCCCCAGGAGCCAGCAGCTGGGTCCCATCTCGCCCAGCAGTCCTTTGGCTTCAGCAGGTAACCAAAAGTTCCACAAGCACACTTATATGGGGTCACAGCCCCAATACTTATACCACTGCTAGCCTTTGTTCTCCCCCTGGCATAGGGCTCTGCACCTGGTCTGAACCAGTTCTGGAGTACACTTAAATATTCCTTTAGAGAGCACAACAACCTCTGTTGTTACTGTAGGCTCTGGCCCCAGACAGCACAGGGGGTGGAGCCAGCATTGTGGAAAGCAGGCACAGTGCTATTCAGGCCCAGGTGCTGCTACTCCCACTACTCAAAATGCAGATCGGTCTATTCAGCCTAGTGCTGACTCACCCAGCCCCTCTGGAGCCACTGCAGCTCACCATCCCCTGTTATTCCAGAGCCAGACATGCAATACACAACAGGCAGGAACAAAGACACATAGCACACAGAAGAAAAGCCTACTTCTAAAAGTGGCATTTCTAAAATAGTGATAGTAAATCTGCTAACACCATCACGCAGCATTTATTACCACTATTCCAAACATACCAAACTTGATCACGCTAGTCCTCATGTCAGGAATTACCACTGAAACATATCAGGGAATCCCCAGTGCATTCCTATGCGAGGGCAGCCTCACAGTAGTGAGAAACCAAAATGGCTGTTTGGCAAACCAGGACAGGCCACACAGTGAAGGCACATGTCCTACCTTTTACCTACAGCACACCCTCCCCATAGGGCTAGCTAGGGCCTACCTTAGGCATGACATATGTAGTAAAAGGGGAGTCACAGACTTGGCAACCACTTTATGTGCCACATCACAGTGGCAGTAAACTGCGCGCGCAAGGCACTGCAATGGCAGACGCCCGAGACAGGTGTGAAAGGTTACTTTGATGGCTGGTGGAAGCAGCGCTGCAAGCCCACCAGTGGCATTTAATTTATTGGCCCTGGGTACATGAGATACCACTTTACAAGGGACTGATAGGTAAATTAAATACGCCAAACAGGTGTATACCAATCTTACCACGTTTACCATAGAGAGCACATGCACTTTCACATGGGACAGCAGTGATAAAGTGCCCAGAGTCCTAAAATCACCAACACCAGGTCAGAAAAAAAAATACCAGGAGGAAGGCAAAAAGTTCAGGGATGACCCTACAAAAAGGGCCAAGTCCAACAGGGGCAATAAAGCATTAATGGTAGGTGCACTTAGGACGGTGATGCATAATATCGGCCTGCAGGATGGTTGGCGATTGCTACCTGGGGAGGGAGGGGGGGGGGGCAGGGGGAGGGGTGCGGGTATACCTTCTATTCCTGGACCCAAAATACTTAGTGGTTTGCATCGCTTTTTGCTGAAAGGGACTCAATCATTCCTTGCTCACCGCTGTGTCATATTTGGGCTGCTTTATCTCAGATCATGCACCTGTATTACTGACTCTGGGTTGGGGGGGGGGGGGGGGGGGAGGGGGCAAGAGATAGATGGAGTTGGTCAGGACCTGGCGAATGCCTTCTGACCTCCTTACAGATGCAGTCTGCCATGCAGATCTGGAGACAGCGTTTGAGACATACCTAGCAACAAACTGGGGTACGATGAACACTAGAATGGTTGAGTGGGAGGCACTCATGGTGGTAGTTAGGGGAGAATATATAGGGATAATTTGTAGGGTGCAAAGGAGGCTAGTGGCAGACCTTGGGGCCCAGGAAAGACGATTGGCCGACCTGAAAACACAGGAAGCATTTCAGCAGCTGTGCACTCTGTTCTAGGGGTACATAGAGAAATACATTCACTCTGGGACACTTGACAAGACCACTCAAATTCTGCTGTCAAGTGCTACAAAGGGAGGACAATAAATCTAGCAAGATCCTAGCTTGGGTCCTCCAAGGTGAAACTGATACCCCGCTATTTTGCACATTCGGAACGGGCATGGGGAGTTACAGACCAGGTGATCGGACATCTTGAAGGCAGTTTTTGACCATTTTCGGTCAGTGTACTGTGCTGGTCCAGTTGGCCCTGAGAACTTGGAAGAGGACATTTCTATAGAGGAGTTGGGGGCCACTATAAAGGCACTCAATAGATCAAAGGCTCTGGGTGGCAACAGCTTCCCGGCAGAATTTTATCAGACCTATTTCACGGTCCCTACAGAGACTGCTGGAGGTATTCCTTGAGGCGAAGGGGAGTGATGTCCTTCCACCAACCGTGTGGCGGGGGATAGTGTGCCTCGTTGAAGATGGGGGGGGGGGGGTGGCGATAGGATCAGTCAGACCCTTCCTCAGCCAGGACCCTTACCTTGCTGAATACTGTTAAGATTTAACGTTAAAAAAAAAATGCCACCAGATTGCACGGGGTGGTCCACGCATTGGTCCATGAGGACCAATGCGACTTTATGCCAGCGCGTGGTACCACGTATAACCATCGGAGACTGACTCATGTCTGGCATGCTACCTTAAATGGAGAGGGTCTTGGTTTCTCTCAATCTCGAAAAGGCATTCAATACGTTGGAATGGCAATATTTACTGGCAACACTGCGTAGTATGGGGCCCAGGCCCTCTTTTTGTTCCTTGATCAAACACCTGTATACTGAGCCTTCTATACGCATTGGAGTAAGTGGTGAGGTCTCAGAGGCATGTGCAGTTGGTAGGGGGACCAGACAGGGGTGCCCTCTCTCGCCCCCCCTTTTTGCGTTAGCGATTGAGCCTGTTGCTGCACGGGGAGATAGAACCATGGGGGTTCAGGGTGGTTGACTCCACTTCTATCGTCTCATTATACATTGACGACGAGCTGGTCTATGTGAGATTCCCTGGAGAGTCTGTTCCACTCTTGCTGTGGATGCTGGGTGCTTGGGGTAAGTTTCCACCCTCAGGGACAGTGCCTGTAAAACGCTCCTGCTCCCTCTGGGTGTACTGAACGGCAAACAACTGGGTCAACTGCCAGAGGTGAGACTTCGATGGGAATTGGAGGGGTTCCAGTAGCGGATACGAGTCTTATTCTGAGGCATAACACCAGCATAAAGAGGATTGGGTTGTGTCCAGCTTTGACAATTCAATCTCACTCAGGAACAGCCTCCCCCTCTCACTAATTGGTAGGGCAGCCGTTTCAAAGATGGTCTTCCTCCCACGCTGCCTGTACCTTGTTCAGAACTCTTTTGGCTAAGGGCTAAATTCTTACGTAAACTAGATAACTTGTTGAGCTCTCTAATCTGGGAGGGGCAATGCAGTAGGGTGTCACTTTAAAAGAACGTGGAGGGCTGGTGGTCTCAGACCTGCAGTACTATTATTATGCAGCACATCTGCAGCATGCTGCCAAATGGCTGACAGAGTCTGATAATTGGGAGAAACAACTAATGGAGTTTATGGTGGTGGCGGTGTGGAAATGTACCTCCGTGAGGGAACACTGGTGCAGGGTCACCCTCTCGTCCACGAGTCCAAAGACTAACAAAGATAGATCGGCACTGGAGTTGAATAAAAAAAAAAAAAGTTTATTAAACACTAATGAGTGGGATTGCGTCCGGATAACACTCTAAATTGTTGTGGGAGGAAGTAAAATGAATACAAAAACCATCACCCTGATACACAGTTTGTTGCAGTGTAATCGCATGGGAAGGAAAACTGGAGGGAACAGGTTTAAACATAGAAATAGCTACAGGCAAACAAGAGCAGATGGGTGAACAGGTGGTCAGGAGAGGAGGAGTAAGGAATGTTTATGGCGGCAATAAGCAATCAATTGATAACATCTAAGACCAGGTGCACCGGCAGCTGCATCCCCCCAGCACTTACATCAGATTGAACAGGTCAGAGAGGTCAGCTAGAGTTAAGGACACAGGCTGGGTGAAAAGGCGAACAGCTGAGAGCAAAATGAATGCAACAAACGAAATGGACACGACAGTCAAAATGGCTGCCGCTTATGCGAACATAGAATTTACACTTTTCCACAGACGACCCTTTTAGCATACGCTAAGACAGTTTTTGTCCCTTCTAAGGGGCATAGCATACATCCTCAACGTCTATTATAATCATTAGCCTATGTTTTTCTTGTTCCACTGCTAAGCGGGCATTTACATTTTGGACATTTGCTTTAGACGGTATGTAGGCAGTACAGGAAGAAGTAGAGAGTGAACTGAGCATTCGTCCACAATTAACACAAGAACAAGAGACGATAATAGCTACTAATATGAACAGGACTGATAATACTTTCAAACCCCAAACTGAAAGTAAGTTCCAAAACCACCCAGTCCAAGTCCATGTTCCTGGGTCTTGATGTATTTCAGTAGCTATCTTGTGAGGTTTGCGATGACCGCATAGACAGATGGTGAATTGTCCGGTATGAAAACACAGCAGCTGGATCCGATGACACGGCATGCTTCACCACTGTCAACTACAATAACATCTAGAACAAGTCTATTCTGTAAAGTGACCATGCGGATTGATGCTGTTCTTCTGTCAAGTTTCCTAAGGCCGCAGTGGTCTGATTAATCACTGCTTCCATTGTACGAGTGAGGCGACGGACCACTGAGCCAACAAAGAAAAATCCTTTATTAAAGTCTGTATATTGTTTCCATGTGGTCTGTCTGATGGACTACAGAGACATCGATGGCACGTTTACTCCTACTACCAACGTGGTGATTGAACAATTGCAAATCTTGGTGGTATGTTGGGGGAGCTAGAAATACAGGTGTCAAAAGGAAGGCTATGTAACAGGTACCAGACCAGCCTGAAGGTAGGAAGTAGTATGCCTTAGCTCCACAAATGAAATAAGTATGACATGATGCGAGGAAGCTGCTTTGGCCCCTCGTGGACATTTGCAACACTGTAGTACAGTTACTGAGACCCACTAGCACATTGCCTGTACTCTGACGCAGAGGGGGCCAGTAGTCAGAACAGAGATAACAGGTGGCCCATTTCCTTTAGCCGATCTAGAGTTTGGATACACATTTTGTTGCTGCATTTCCTCTACTATATTCTTTCATCTCCAAGACGGTCCCCTTGGCTTGTGGGTCCCCATCTTTATACTTTATTCAGTTTGGCGTGGAGGTCGCCCACATCCCATGTTTGAGAGGTTAAATTTGTAGGAAGCATATAGAAGCTCAAACCAAGCTCGGCATGAGCCATTGTGAGAAAATGACAGTGGAGGCAATGGGATTCCTTTTATGTTCTGATGAGGAGGAATCTTGCCACAAACCCAACAGTTAATAGCATTGCTTAGCTGGTGTGTCTGATGCAACATTTGAAGAAATGAGTGGTTTCTCAGATTTTGCTGATACCCCTGTTCATGTTGCGGCAAATTGAAATAATGGTGTTCCTTTGTAGAAGGCGATGTAGCAGTAGTGTGGCGCAAGGAAGCCCCAGGCATTACTTCCTCCACTACCCACAGTACAGTAGCGATAAGGGCAGCAGTCAAAGTCTAACCAAGGATGCAAAGTGTACAGCCATTACACATGGCCGTAGCAATCCCCTTCTCCTTGGGGGAGGGGGGGGGGGGATCATTTTTTGGGCAAACGTCAGGAAAGGTAGCGCCCTAAGAGGACGTTGGTTTCTTCACTGAGGTTGAGACGAGTAGCCACTAATAGGTTGACACCCCCCCCCCCCCTTTGTAGTCCGACTTAACCACTCAGGACAATCGCTTCACCAGTCTCGTTTTGCACTGGAGCGCCTTTCTTCCTGGGTCGGAGTAGGTACCTGGGATAGAGTGATCCGGAAAAACGTCCTCAATTCTTTCAGGTGATGCTGCTAGTCCCGTTTCTGTGACCAGGATGTCGCAGTGATTCTTTAACGCAGCTGGATCGACTAAGGCGAGCCAAACCTTTTTGCAGAGGGTGGCGTGGGTCCAATTCTTCCTGTTGGTCACTCGGTCGCGAGGAGGACTTGTTCGGGGCCCTTCCAGCGAGGTTCCAGACAATTTGTTCGCTGGAAGGCCTTAACCATTACAAAGTCTCCCGGACGCAGGTCATGTGTCACCTTGTGACCTGTCCGGGAGAGCGTCTTGAACCTGCTGATGAATAGAAAGTAAACTTTCAGTAAACTGACAGAGATAATCACTCAATGTGTGAGGCACATCATGTATATAGGGCGAGGTTTAGGAACCCCCCAAATATTCATGGGCCTGCCGAACACGACCTCATATGGGGTAAGCCCAGAGCGTGTATGCGGTAATGATATGATGGAAAGCAGTGCTAAGGGCAATGCATCAGGCCATTTTAAAGAAGTGGAAGCTTGTATTTTTGACAATTTCAGTTTCAATATAGAGTTATAACGTTCCACCAAGCCTGCTGACTATGGGTGAAAAGCAGCATGGAACTTCTGCTTGACCCCTAGCCCTTTTATAACACTCTACAACCGGTCTAATGAAATAAGGCCCATTATCGCTCCATAAAACTCGACAAACACCAAATCAAGAAAGAATTCCTTCAGGAGTATTTTCGCAGTCGCGAGGGCTGTATTGTCTTTTGTAGCGTATGCCTCCACCCATTTGCTGAAGGCACAAACTATTACTAAGACATATTTAAGGTTGTTGCAGCGCTCAAACTGGATATAGTCCATCTGAAGGACCTCAAAGGGTGCAGTTGGTGTTGCAAACTCTCCTAATGGAGTTTGTGTTCCCTTCCCAGGATTGTACTGGCGGCAAACTAGGCAAGACTGGACTATTTTTTTAGCGGTAGCAGCAATGTCAGGATGGTCCCAGACTTGCATAAGCTGCTTCGCTACTGAAGATGTGCCAACATGGGCTGGACCATGTGCTATATGGATCAGAGGGTAGAGGTATGCAGTGGGCAACTTCCATTTAGTCATATTTTCTCCTCCAACAGCCCTCATCGTGCAATGCTCCCTCCTTAGACCATTGGTCTAATTCATCAAAGGAGGCAGATTGCTGCATATCCAACACTTCCTGTCTAGCATCATGCCAACGTTCAGCTTGCAACTTAACCACATACATAGACGTGGTGCTTCGCTGCGTTGCAGTCTCACGGGCTGTGCAGTCCACAAAGGCATCACCTACTCCTATTTTATCGGTCACCTTTTTGTGTGCGCTGCACTTGATAATAGCCATTTTCTTGGGATAGGTTAAGGTAGCAAGGAGATTGTGTACTAATTATCCATGCACTATCCGTGTTCCATGTGAAGTAAGAACACTGCGCTCTTTCTATAGGCGGCCAAAGTTGTGCGCTACCCCGAACGCATACGGACTATCAGTGTAGATATTGACAATCAGGTCTGTACTAAGATCACATGCTCTCGTTAGAGCAATCAGTTCAGCTGCTTTAGCTGATCTCTGTGGGATACGAGCGGTTTCAACTATTGTCTGGAGTGTCGTAATAGCAGAGGCAGCAGATGTAGTGCCATCTGACAATTTCAAACATGACCCATCAACCCATAACTCCCAGTCTGTACTGGAGAAGGGAGTATCTTGTAGGTCAACACAACCTTTTATTTGCTCTTCAGTGAGAAACATACAATCATGTGACTTGTGACTGAGGCGGAGTAGATGGAAATGGCAATAATGTGTCTGGATTTAGTGTAAAGCATCTTTTTAGCATGATATGGGGGGGGGGGGGCAAAAAGTGTCAATTCATATCCTGTCAAGTGAGCACTAGTCAAATGCTGCGTCTTTGTTCGGTTTAGCAAGAGATCAACTGCATGGGGTACTAACACAAGCAGTTTGTGTGATAACACTATTCCTTCACTCTGGCGTATGGCTACAGCCGTTGCTGCCACATCCAGGCAGCGCACGAGCCACTGAGTCGAGGAAAGCTGAAAAATATGCACATGGATGTCGTTTATCACCGTGCATCTGTGCTAAGACCGAGAGGGCACAACCTTCCCTTTCGTGTACATAGTGTGTGAACGTTTTAGAGTAGTCAGGTGTACCCAATACTGGTGCAGAGCAGAGGGCTTGGCGTAACTGTTGGAAGGCACTCTGGCATTCAGTGGTCCATGGGAGGGGCTCCGGGGTGTCTTTGGTCAAAAGGGCTAACAAAGGTTTAACAATGTGCGAAAAACTGGGGGGATCCACTGCCTACAAAAAGTAGTAAGGCCAATCAATGCACGGACATCCTTTTGAGTACGGGGCACAGGAGTATCTAGAATGGTCCGAATGCAATCTGGTGTGAGCACATGTCCCTCCTTAGACAGGAGGTGACCTAAGTAGGTAACCTGCTGTCTACAATATTGAAATTTCTTTCTAGAGACTTTGTGATTATATGATGCAAGAAACGATAACAGAAACAATGTACCTTCTTCACATTGCTCAGAGTATCTGCAGCTAGCAGAAGGTCATCGACCTACTGAATGAGGGCCAACCCTTTTGGTACAGGAAAGGAATCAAGTTGTTTATTCAATGCTAGACTGTAAATGGTGGGATTTTCTGTATAGCCCTGTGGAGCTCTACAGAACCAGAAGGATCTATTCTTCAGTGTGAACCCAAATAGATAAACGACTTTCAGTGTGAATGGGTATTGAAAAGAATGCATTTTTCAAATCAATCACTGAAAACGTGGTGGTACAGGGAGGGACCATAGTGAGGAGGGTTGTTATGTCAAACTACGGGATATTGGGGCACCACTATTTTATGGACCTCACGCAAATCAATAATGAACCTGTAAATCTTATTATTAGTGTCCTTTTTCAAAATAGGAAGGATAGGGCTATTGCAGGTATTACAGGGAACCTCTTCCACTAAACCCACTTTAATCAAATCCTGGACAATACCTGCTAGTGCTTACTCGCCCTCTCAAGATATCTTATATTGGGGCAAACAAGGCATCCTCCCTTACTTGAATCTGTACAGGTGGGATAACCATTTGGCCCACATCAGTGTCTGATCTAGCCCACAAAGTACAAGGTAGGGACGCCAGAACGGCGTCCTCATTGATAAGGCAAGATCTATCAATGATTGGATAGTTGTCATCAAGGATAACACATACACATTCTGGGGAACAGCATATTGTAGAACAAAAATATTTTGCCATATCGATACCTAAAACGTTATCTGGAGTGTTAAGGGAGAGCAAGAATGGACATGTTGCAGTGAATTTATCTAGTCCGAATTCAAGTGGCTGTGATAGTGGGCTAGGTGTAGGTGTTCCGTCGAACCCTATCGATGTTATCAATGTGCCACACAGAGGAGACCTAGGAACCAGTCTTTTAGACAGGGCACTACGGGTAGCCCCTGTATCAACCAAAAATTGATCAGTAGATCCCAAGACGTGTGTCAATATAGGGACCCATTTGATCTACTGGCACCTCAACCGGTCCCACACCCTGTTCTAGGCATCCCTATGCATAATGAGAATCTTTAGGCATATCAGCAGAGTAATCAGTCATTTGGTACTGGTGTCATTTGTCAAAGGTATTAGGATAGTTCAGTTCCTGTTTGACTGCCTCAAACTGGGGGCGAGAACCTGCACCTCCCCTGCTTCCTACATTTCCTGAGCGCCCTCTCATACTCTTCCCCCCCCCCCCCTTCCCCGCTGATATTGCGGACCTTGCAAACGGGGCACTCGGAACGCCAGTGCCCAGTCTCTTTACAATAGGCACACTGATCAGGAGACAAATGTGCCCGAAGAGGGAGTGCTCTGGTTGTATGCACTGCACGTCCGCCTCTTATACCTCCCCTAAATGGCGGACCATACACGTGGGCCATCATAACCTTTGTTTTTAAATCTTTAACCTTTTTATCCTCCCTTCCCATCGCTTCTAGTTCCTGTCGCTCATAATATTGTAATCCAACAACAAAGACCTGGCAGTAATATATATTCCCCTAGATCAGTAGTTCTACACTTAGAAATTGATGGAAAGTGCAGATTACTGCCAGGTCTTTGTTGTTGGATTATAAATTGAGTGGAGGGTGGCCTGGCATGTATTATCCCTCTATAGCTCCTTTTTGGATTATAGCTCATAATATTGTGCCATTGTCAAAAGGGAAACTGAGGACGTGGTCCAAGAACTTTCACTGGCCTTGAGGAGACTAGATATTTATGGTAACATTCGCAACATATTTGTCAACAAACAGGCGTTTACCCGTTTTGTCGGTCAAGGACTGGCCACTAAAATTATGAAATGTCTCCTCAAATCTTGAAAAGAAGTCAGAAACTGACTCATCCTTTTTCGGTTTACAGGACGCTAACGTAGTCCAGTCTATTTTCTTAGGGGGCATGAGGGTCTTCAATTTAGTCACAATAGCTTTGGGATGATCTAATATTTCCTGTTGGGGCTTCTGGGCAGGTAACCTAGCCGCATGTATTTCTTCTAATTTTTACCATGTATCACCAAATGCCCCAGTGTCATCAATTCTACGTGTTGTGCTCCACATTTCAGGGGGCAAAATAAGCCCAAAGAACATACCTATTTCTGCTAAGGTCATAGTGCAAGAGCTGATGGCTCCCTCCACCTCCTCCTAGAAGGCGGCAGGGTTTTTCCAGGGGTCGGGCAAGGCAGTCTTAAGGGCCATAACATCTGCTCTACTCCAAGGAGTGTAGACCCAATTAGAAATTAAATATCCCTTTGCATCTTCAGAACCCTTAACACTTGTTCCTGTACCCTTCGGGGAAACATACAGAGGTGCGGCTTCACGCATTGGTTTCATAGCAAGCGTACTACTACTTGGATTATTTGCATCGATTGGGACACCTGCATTCTCTAAGACTTTTGTATTTATACGCTTCTATGCTGCAGTTTAGCTAATTCTTTTTCCTTTTGCAATTTTAATGTGTCATCCCGCAGTTTAACCGCTCGTCTAATTGTATCAGGTATGTTTTTGAAGTCCCACCTCCTAACTGCTTATATCTGCATTCAAGCCTTTTGGGCCTGGTTCTTCAGAGATATGTTGCCAATTATAGAATACATCCCAACAGAATTTTTCTAAAAAATATAACTTTTGCATCTTCCCAAGCCTGAACCATAGTTGTGAGGACCGTCGCTGTGGTTTTCCGCAGAGATTCCTCTCTAGCACTGTTTTCAATTTATCTTTCTCTTCGCTAGACAGAGTGGAGCGAGTCCATCGTACGAGTTGCTGATCTTTGTCCACCTCTTTTGAGGGAAATATTTCCTCATCTGAAGTACCTCCCTCAGGGACACTCTGATCAGGAGATTTATACGGGGGTGGGGGTCGCTCTAATAAGATAGAATCATCATGAGGCTTATTAAGTATTGGATAAACAGGACGTCTAATAGGGTACTGACCATTTACCTGTTATCGACATTCCCTATCTTTCTTTTCTATTTCTTCCTGCATCTCTTTATCTCTCAATTCAACACATTTCTGATATACCGTTTTCCGCTGCTCTTTCTTCGCTATAGCTTCCGCTTTCCTCTCTCTCGCACTTCCTTTTCCCACATACGCAAACTATCAAACATATCCTGTCTACTCTTCCTTTTGAACAAACACTGTTCCACATACTGAACCTTCTTAGAATCAAATGACCCATTCACTGGCCACTGTAGATCGGGTTCTTTCTTTGTGTATTTGTTCCACAATGAGCCATACATTATGGGAGGAATACCATATATCTCTATTCAGCATTCCCTCTGGAGGAGCCAGTTGACTTTGTTGCAAACCATTTTTTGTACTGCAACAGCAGCACCACTTACAAAAGTTGCTAAAAACAGGCAAGCTTTACAAATATGCGTAAAATATTACTATCCAAAACGAGTTTCGAAAGGAGAAATAACCCCACAATACCTGCCTTCAGTCTTTGCAAAGAATGAATACCAAAACCAACAATCAAGAGTGCCGCATCAGCGACCTTACCAAACTGAAGTCTTCAACTTCCACCTGCCGATCTCTGGTCGACCTAATGGTCACTGTAAATTTGCCAAAGAAGCCCCAGTCGAGACTGGTCACCACCCGGAGGGTCAAGTCAAGAAAAACGGAAAATTCACGCTGGCTGCAAAGACAAAAGTCTTCTCATGCAGTGCGCGTCCTCAGTGATGATTTCGATCTTCCTCCAAGACCACTCCTTCAGACGGCCGTGTCTCCAATGGGGGCCCACGTGCTGGGCGCCAATTGTGGAAATGTACCCCCGTGAGGGCAAACTGGTGCAGGGTCACCCTCTTGTCCACGGGTCCGATGACTAACAAAGAGATCGGCACTGGAGTTGAAGTAAAACAAACCAAGTTTATGAAACTCTAGTGTGACTGCGTCCGGACCACACTCTAAAGTGTTGTGTAAGAAAGTACATGGAATACAAAACCCATCACCCTTATATACAGTTTGTTGCAGTGTAATCACATGGGAAGGAAAACTGGAGGGAACAGATTTAAACACGGAAATAGCTTCAGGCAAACAAGAGCAGATGGGTGACCAGGTGGTCAGGAGATGAGAAGGGGAGGGGGGGGGGGAGTACGGAATGTTTATGACGGCAATAAGCATTCAATTGATAACATTTAAGACCAGTTGCACCGGCAGCTGCAGCCCCCAAGCACGTACATAGGATTGACCAGGTCAGAGAGGTCAGCTAGAGTTAAGGACAGAGGCTGGGTGAAAAGGCGAACAGCAGAGAGCAAAATGAATGTGACAGAAACTAAATGGAATCAACAGTCAAGATAGCTGCCGCCTATGCCAACATAGAATTTACACTTTTCCACAGTGGTGGGGGGGATACTTTGCTGCAGTTGCTGATGTGCAGGGGTAGGTTGGAGCACTCTATTCCATTTCAAAACCACAGGGAGATCTGGGAGGTGGTCCAGAGGGTTCTCCGCAGAGCCCCCTTTGTATAGACAGACATGTCCAGGGGGGGGGGGGGGGGGGAGGGAGGGAGGGAGAGAGAGAGAGAATATCTATCCCAATGAAAACCTTTTCACTTTTCCAAGAAGCTCAAAACTACTTCAGGATCGGACAGACCCATTTTCTAACACTATGCTAAACTGGAGAGCGTTGTGGCCTTGAGGGTCCTAGATGCCCACGTTGGATATGGGGCGGGGCAACAATTATGCTCTTTTACTAGGCTCTTAGGGACCACACACACAATCAAGCGTTTACAGCAAGAGGCGCCTGGGAGAGAGACCTGGGAGAACCCATTTCCGATTCAGACTGGGCGCGTGCGGTTGACCTGGTATGTGCAGTATCACCCTATAATTTGAACAGAATCGATCCAACTAAGATGGCTGGATACCTGCATTGGCGGGAGGACGGTGACACTTTTTTATATTTGGCCCGGGAGTGTATCGAGATACATGATTACTGGGGACAGGTGGTGCCATGCATTAAGGAAGCCACAGGGATACTGAACCCTCCAATGCTGCTCACTTGCATGTTGGACGTGGTGGATAGAACAAGGGGTCGGAAAATCCCCTACAAACTTGCCCACCACGCCCTCCTCGCCAAGCGTCACATTGCCATTGGATGGCTAGGCACTAGGGCCTGCTGGGGTTCAATAGCTAAGGAACCTCATGAAATGGGGGGAGGGGGGGAGGGGAAGGAGTGGCAGAAGAACATCAGATGAGAATATTATGCTATGATGAGGGGGCGGTGGAAGAGATTATAGACCCAATTGCTAAAGGAAAAAGATAAAAATCAATGGAGAATCAAGCTTTGAAGACAGTCCCGATGCAGAGGGATGATTGTGTAGATTGCAATAACCCTTGGTACCTTTCTGATAGCAGAGTGTACAATTACAGTACTCCTCTTTCTGGATGTTTTACTCACTGTCAGTTTCCATTATACAACCTGCATTGTTGATAATTCGGGCCCCTTGTGGCTGTTGTACTTGTTAAGTGATGCAGATTCTTGTCCGTGACCACCTTAATTTTAAATTGTTGGGATACTGTAAATTAAACTGATCTCTTGCACTGTAGGTATCTTTGTTTACTTTTTCATTTGGTAAGTAATAAAATGCAGTAAAAAAGAATAAAAAGGAAAAAATAATTCAGATTTCAGGATTGTGCCACTAGAGTATATTGAAATCGAAAAAATAAAAGGAATGCACATGTAATATTATTTTCAGCTTTATTTTCTGCACAGATGGAAAGAAGCATAGACAGTATTTTTTTGTTTTTTTAAAACAGTACTCTGAACCAACAAACAAGCTGCAGTTTACAAGGTTTTTAAAAAGAAATGTTTACGGTGTACCGGCAATGCAGTAATTGAGAATGTAAAATCTACTCAATAGAAATTGGAACGGAATGCATAACGTGCATCATTAAAATCGAGCCAAGATCACGCTCTGCTCTCCGTTCGTGCCGAGGGGGAGGCCGTGCCGGAGTCTTCTCCTATGGAGGATCGGATTCTGGATGGTCATATGCCGGAGACTACAATCTCCTTGATTTACAAGAAGCTTGTCAATGTCCGGACCGACCTCCTCCTTGATGTGCGAGAACAATGGACTAGGGATGGTCTCGAACTGGACGATGAGGACTGGCAATATGCCGTCTCCTCTCCGAAGGAGGTTGCGATCCCGGCTAGACTGCGGCTGGTGCAGCTTAAGATACTTCACAGGGTTTACGTCACAGGGCCCCGCCTGATCCATATGGGTTTCTCTGACGATGGCTTATGCAAGAGAGGCTGTGGGATGTTGGGCACCTTCCTACACATTATTTGGGAGTGTTGGGAGATCGCAGAGTTCTGGAAACAAATTCATGACGTGATGGAAGAGGTCACGGGTATCGCACTCTTCCCGGAGGCAAGACGATGCCTGTTGAATGTCTGGGGCCCCACCGACTATGATGCCGCTCAGACCCAATGGGTGACTCTGGGGAATATGGTGGCGAAGAGAGATATTGCGCAGCTGTTGGGATCCCAGAGACCTCCCACCTTGGTAGCATGGATGGAAAATATGGACTGGGGCATGTTCCGGGAGAAAACGGTGTACAGTGCCCGGGGCGCCCTAAGAAGTGGCATAAGATATGGGGGCAATGGAACCATTATAGGGGAGATATTTGTGTGCCCCCGGTTGCTGAGATGCTCGATGTGCAACTTTCCCCCTAGCTCTACTTCCAACTATATACGTAAACTGTTCATAACCTGGAGTCTGTACCCCTGCTTTCCCCTCGCTTCTTTGGCGTGGAGTACCGCTCCGCTGATGGGAGTGGGACCTCGCCCCAGCTGAGAACTAGCGCATGCTTATATCCTTTGCCTTGCTCGTGTTTTTATTTTTTGGTTTACATTAAAACTAAACCTTTGTTACTCCTGCTGTACGGACATGGACCTTCCTACGTATTGTTCCTATCGTGCTGCCGAACCTCCGGGATGAATAGCTGTGTACCATGTTGACGTAAATAAAAGTTTTTTTAAAAAAAAAAAAACGAGCCAAGAGTCTAAGTTTACCAATAGTGGTCATTTGCACAACCCAAAATCCTTGATTAGCCATAACCGGTTATTTGATAGGGTTTTTTTTGTGGACACTGACTTACAATATTGATCCAAAATACAGAAAAGAGGAATAGATAATAGCAAATACCCTAGTATTGTGCTTGTCCACATTTCTCGACAATAAAACTGTACCAGACGTATGGGTGGGTCTAGCACCTGGAAAAGAAAAGGCCCAAGAATGCGACGGTGGAAGGCATAAGAAAGAAGTCTGAAATTAGGTTGACTTTTGGGATGTAGCTTCGGTATTTGGGCCCAGATTCAGCATGCAACTGCGCAACACTAAGACAGTAGGCATTTCTGAAAATTAGATACCCACAGGAGCCTTGGAAGGTGTGGTATCAGAGGGAATGCACTAGCCTTCCCACTTGTATTGCTAAAAAATAGCACCTCATGAGTGGGGGTGAGCCTGTTTCAACAATCGGGAACAGGCAAAAAGTAGGAGTGTGTGAAGTCACTATAGTGTCAATGTGATCTTCACATGGTCAAAGTTTATGATTATCCTTGTCCTATGCAAGAGGCCCACCCACACATGCTAGGTACTGATTTTATCAGGCGAAATTTGTGAATGTGCCGTAGTACGAATTTTGCTGTTGCTGCAAGTTCTGCAGTTTTCGGTTACAGAAAAGTGTATAAATAGGCTTTTCTTTACTCATAATTTAAGATCTCAGGACATTCAGGGTACTAAAGACAGCTGGATTCACACACGCCCAATTAACCTGTGTTTTTCTGCTTCTCAAGATTTCAGAAATGTCTAAGGTTGCTAGCTTTACCTGGGTGCCAGGGAACCCGGATACAAATACTGGAGTCATCCTCCTTGAAACTCCCAGTCAAGGACATCTCCTGGTGACTAGTATGTGGATTGCTGATCAAACCAACTGAAAACCAGCGTAACTGGTATCCCCTTCTCAAGTGATCTAGGGAAATATTGATCTGGGTCAAGCCTTGGCTGAGGTAAATTACTGCATGAGGAAGACTTGTTGGAAATAGCGTGTTTTGGGAAAATAATTGCTGAAAATCTGGCAAACATCTTCCACGTGTTTGAGGAGCCAGTAAGGGTGAGATAGCCTGACACCTAGCGATAGACTCCTTAGTACGTTCAGATGTTAAATATATAGTTTTTGTAAGGTTTCCATGGCCAGCAGTGATTTCTGTGACCAAAAGACAACTACCTTAAAATAACAATTCGCTTTCAAAATCTACCAAATGAACCTCACCCAGTGTATTGCCAGTGGGCAACTCACTCCCATTGAAACTCCAAGCATATCCACCACCCTCAGGAGACCCAAGGAAGCTGAAGATGCTGGTCAACGTTTAGTAGGTACATGTTCCTGTGTGAAGAAAACTAGAGGAAAATACCATGTTTTGAGGAAACAATATTGCCCCTGTATGTTGCCCCTGTATGTTGCCAAACTGGACCAAATCTTTTTGTGTTTCTGTGGACAGCCACGTGCTTTAAACACTGCTATTTCCATCCCCATGCGCCTATCTATGGCGCATTTCCAACCTCCTATCGATGGTGGAAAAGACTTTCTAATGTTGGGCGATGTCCAGCTTAGCCTCCGAGTCCCAGGAATAGGAGGTGTTGCTTGTATCCGTTATCGCCAATCGCTTTGGTGCTATGTAATAGAAACAGTTTGGGCTCTAAGACAAGACGCCAGGATAGGACCTGTTCTAGACAGGATACTTTACGCCAGAAGGGCTGAAGTGCCCTACTGTTCCATACTGAGTGTAGGAAGGTCCCCTTCTCATCCCCGCATCTGTGGCAAGTGGAGGACAGGATAACACCCATGCGCCAAAGGCAAGACTGCGTATAGTATGCTCTATATACATATTTGAATTGGGCAGTATCGTATTCCGATAGTTGCACAGCAGGAGCTTGCCATGGCCTCACTCTACTCATCATCCGTGAACTCTGGGACGTCTGCCTCCCACGCCGTGCGTAGTGTGCTTAGTGTAGTAGGATTATGATAAGTGTTTGGTAAATTTGTCTAGTTTTGTGGGCACCGAGATCTCCCATCAATAGACGCCCATCAAAGGGGTGAAACTCCAGTAATCACCCCCAGAGAAGGGATATACAGTGTCAATGCATGCCTCGGCTGTAGGTACCTGTAGAATTGGCTGCAATGTAGATGGTATTCAGTTTGTAATTGCTGAAAGGACTTAAGCACTGTCCCTTGCATTATGTCCCCCAATGTAGAGATCCTGATCAGGTCCCAAGCACGGAAACCTGGCAGTGTGGAGACTTGCCAGAGGTACATTCCGTGCCAAAGGAGGGTAGTCTGCATCAAGCGTCCTCCCCAGCCCATCCTCCTTACTGTGCGCCACCATATCTGAATTACTACCTTACATGCTGATGGTTGGTGGTCAAGGTTTAGCAGACTATACAAGGTGGTCCAGAAGCGATTGGGAACGCATCGCACGCTTCTCTACCAGAAAGGCTGGATCAGTTTGTGTGCTTTACCACCACTCGTTAATGTTTACTAAGTGTGAAACGGAATAGTAGGCATATATATCAGCTGCAGTAAGTCCAGCACACTAGATGGCTTGAGTACAGCTCCGCAGAGCCACCCGGATGGAACCACCACCCCATAGAAAAAGATTGAGAAGTGTGTTGACCTGTTGGAACCAGGATTGCGGGATAGTAGAAGGAAAATTTGAGACAATATAATATTCGCGGTAGGGAGACCAATTTGAAGATGGCAGACCGCCTGAACAAGGATAGAGATTACCACCCCTTCGTTTCTTCGTGGGGACGTGACAGAGGGTGGATATTCCATGACCAAGAAACGATCGGACATGGTGAGATAAAAACGCCCAGGTACTGGTAGCTCTCTGTGGCGTGGGACAGTTGTGTCGCCCATGTGCCTCTCCCCTGTTCCCCGCAGACTGGGAACAGTAGCGACTTTGTTGGGTCGGTGCAGAGTCCCGAGGTTTTGCCAAATACCTGGAGTATCTGCAAGATTCGCAGGCCGGAAAACCTGGGGTCTGTGAGGAAAAAACAGCACGTCGTCCGCATACAGTGCAATCCTGTTGGACGTCTCCGTGGACCACACAAATTCCTGCACCAAAGGGTCCCATCTTACCAACGTAGCCAAAGGTTCTATTGCCAATGCAAATAGTTGGGAAAGTGGGCAGCTATGTCGTGTTCCCCGATGGTTTGGGAATCGCTCTGATCGCACTCCTGCCACCCAAACAGAGATAGAGAAATCCATGTATAAAAGACAAATATATGAGAGAAAACGCGGACCAAAGTTGAGGGCACGGAGGAGAATGAAAAAGGTTATCCCAACTTAGTAAACCAAATGCCTCATCAATGTCAGCAGGCAAAAGAGCAGCAGAATGACCACGTTCTGGGGCTTTAGCAATAGAGTTATGAACTCGCCTGATGTTGTGTCGAGTGGATCTCTATGGCATGAAGCCTGCTTGATCCTAATGGACCAGCTCATGAATGTGAGTGAGGAGGCAATCAGTGAGGACTTTACCCAGAAGTTTGGATTAAAAATTCAGAAGAGAGATAGGGCAGTATGAGGAGGGCTCATTGGGAGGACACCCAGGTTTGAGGAATACCACAATTTCGGCATGTCGCCAGTCAAGAGGAAGGATTTGTTATTCTAGGGCTTCATGAAGCGTGTTTAAGAGGTGTGGGCCTAATTGGGACATATGAGATCGTAGAAATTCACTCGATAATGCATTGGGACCCAGTGCGCTACCGAGACGTATGCCCGATAGGGCCACGCCAAGCTCCTCAACCGTAATTGGTTCAACGAGCGGTTCACGAATACGGTCGGGTAGTGACTTCAGTGGTACATCTCTCAAGAATTCTCTACTTTGATCTGTCGGTATAATTTCCCTTATGACGTATACGGACAAGTAAAAGTCTGCAAAATCTTGGGCGACAGAACCTGGGGTAGTACACAGGATCCCTTCTGCATTTCGCATTGTAGGTACTGGGGCAGGTGAACTGCACCGCTTGACATAGGCGATGTGTAACATCCTAGATTGATTTAGGCCCCATTGATAAATTCTGGATTGGGTCGCTTACCACACGCCTTGGGCTTCATTTGTAATCAGCTGGTGCAGTTGTTGTGTCAGGAGGAAACAGCGCTTGTCATTAATGCCCTTGCCCTCCATGCCCTTGCCATCCCTCTGGCTTCCAGGGCAAGCTGGCAGGTTTCAAGGGCCACCACTGCACGAGGTGGCAGTGTTTCTCACCTGCACGGTAGCTGATATCTACGCTCTATCATGGGTTTAAGAGCTTCCCACAATATTATACTTGAGGGGGCGGTGTCGACATTGGACTCCAAATAGTCCGTAACCGCCTGCCGGAGGACAGTTTGGTAGGTTCGGTCCCGCAGGTGCCAGGGTGACATTTGCCATCTGAAGGGGGGTTTTGAGGCCCTATATTCAGCTTTAGAGTGATGGGGTAATGGTCTGAGAGCCCCCTGAGCAGGATTTAGACCGACGAGGCCCTATGGATGTACGTGCGTGGGAGGAAGTGGTAGTCCAATCAAGAGAATGACCAGTGTACTGCCAAAAAGGTGAAGCCAGATTCTGCTGGATGATAAGCTCGCTAGGCGTCTGACCATCCCAAAGTGGACACTAGATAGTGCAGTTTGACATCGATCTATCCATAGTGTCATTGCAGTCACCACCCGTTACTGAAAGACCGTTAGGGAGGTTACCCCATAGGCGTGTAACTCTGTTGACAAAAGTTTGTCCTTAGGGTGGGGTTGCCTGGGCGCATAGAAACACCTACACTCAGTGATTCCTCATAGTGTCTGTGACAATGGTGTACATTCCGCCTAGGTCGGACCATGTTTTGAATAGTCTATATGGCCCCTACTGTGTATCGGAACTGCCATACCCCAAATGAAGACTTGGTCATATCCGTAGTAAGCCAGACATGGCGTCATATTACTCATCAGGTGTGTTTCTGGTAAGAGAAGGATATCTTCCTCCAGTCGTTTTGTCTGCCTTAAGACTGCTCCCCGCTTGATCTGGTCTAGGGCCCCAAGGACATTCCACATCATGATGAAAAGCCCACCGGTGAAAGTACTTGCGGTATTTGCAGCCATTCTTGTTTAGAGGGGGTTGCCCTCCCCCCCCCCCCCCCTCCCTATCCCAATACTTCCTCCAGCATTAAGTATTTGTCACGGCCGGGGTGCTCCTGCCAATGGTTCCCCAATGTCTTTAACCATGGTTGCTCAGAGCATTTTGGAAGCAGCATCTGGGTCCCCCAAGCCTGGTGATTCTCCAGGGGCGGAGCATGCAAACTGAGTTAGAGGTTCCGGATCCTGGGCACATGGCAAGGCGTGGGGCAGCATTCCCATTACAGTCATGAATCTTTCCCCTGTGCCTGGGAACGCCAGTTAGACCTGGACCGGTGTCTTTTATAGGTGGGTTCCTTCGGACGGTTTCTTTGTGTACCCTGTGAGGAGTCGGATTCCAGTGGAGGAGGTGGTGTGCGGTTTGAGATGAACAGCTTTCTCGGACCATGCGAAGATAGCCTCCAGTGTGTCGAAGAAGAGAGATTTTGACTTGTAAATGACTCATCTGTGCCGGGTATAGCAGCATGCATTTAATATTTATTTCCCGGAGCTTGCGCTTGGCCGCGGCAAAGGATCAACGTTGCTGCTAAACTAGGTGGGTGTAGTCTGGGAAGATCATGATAGCATGAGAGTAATATATTAGTTTCTCTCTATGGGCAATGGCGTATTGAAGGATACTTTCTCCGTCCATATTGTTCAGCAGTTTGGCAATGACGGGTCGAGGCCATTCTCCAAGGGCTGGGGGGCGGACTTCCTGATAAGCACCCAGTGGGCCATCTCCACAAAAAGCAGGAGGATAAGGATTCTTCTGGCAGAAGGGATCTCAGCCAGTGGGTAAGGAAGCCCTCCATTGAGGTACCCTTGCACGCTTCTGGAAAGCCGATAAGGTGCAAGTTGTTCTGCCATCCTCCACCTGCGAGGCCAGCTCCTGTGTTACCATGGAGTTAATTAACCTTCTGCTGCAGTGTTGCAACCATGTCTTCGACGGACGATACTCTAGTTTCAGCCTCAGTAATGCGGTCTACTGCTTTCATGAGGTCCTGTCTTAGGAAGGAGACTTCAGAGCCGACTGCGCTGATCCTGTCGTCAGGTGTGTGGCCTGGGTGACTGCAGTGAGTAGAGCTGGGTTGTCCGGAGTCGGGCCCCTGCCGTCTGCATTACTGGCCCCTCCTTGGGCAGTGGTATACGGATTCAGCATACTCTGCTTAGTGGAGGGACCTGAGGATTTATCCTTTGTGATGATTGCCGAGGAAGGGGCCCGGGGACCAAGCCTCGCTCCGCGCCCTCCCCCCCCGCCCAAACGGGGTAACCACTATGCAGCCCCACTCATCCCACTCTGTGCCTCCGCAATGAACGTCTGGGTGGGTCACTGCGGGCCGAGCCTCTCAGAAACAGGCCGCCCTAGGCCACAGGGCGCACCGGGCCTAGCCAAGCGGCCTCTGCTGCCTGGGGACGGACTGACAGGCGGACCCCCCCTAGGAGGATCACACCCCCAGCGAGTCTCGGCCCTCCCGCGCAGACACTGGGGAGATAGACCTCTATGGGGTAATCTGGGGGGGCCCACTCATTCGGCACAGCCCAGGTCAAGGCAGGCAAGACCGCGTGTCGCATCACCACCGTGGCCGCCCCACACAGCTTCGGTGGGGTGGGGGGGGGTACAGACCAAGCCAACCTCTTTTCTCGCTGCATGGGTCCTGCTGGATCGCACTCCCGGTCCCAGCCTCCACACTAGCGTAGCGGGCCACGGAGTACAGTGGGGCGGCAGATGCAGGGCCTGGGCCACCACCGTTGGGCTTCTTGTGTGCTATCGAGCCACCCCCAGTACCAAACGGTCGCCAGGGGATTCCGCTGTTCAGGCTGTGGGCATCTGGTCCACCCAAGAGAGATTTAATGCAGATTTCCACAGATATGGAGCTTGGTGGGGCAGAGCTATTCTAAATGGCGTCCCCAATGATGGCTCTCCAAGCCACGCACCCTTCTTAATACAGTTTTAGATTGGTAAAATACCTTCGAAGCCAACCCTGAATGAATACAAGAAACACCGGACATGTTTTGCTCTCATTATAGCTCTTCAGAGAGGTTTAGCTTTGTCCACACACAAGGGAGCACCCAGTACAAGTCAAAACAATACCTTTCAGGCTTACAGTGCTGCATTAATTATGCAAAAACAAAGCAGAGACCACTGGGTAGTTCCCATGTTTAAGTGGAGAGCAGCTCCTGTATAGGGCACCCTACAACACCACAGACACTGAATTTGCTCACCCCAAATGTCTGTTTTTCTAGTGAAGTTTTTCAGCATAGGATTAGCAGTGCCATCCACGCAGAGCTGTAAAATGAAAAGCCTTTTACCACTCCAGGCACAGTATTACAGCTTGGATTGGTAAAAACACATCCAAGCCAACCTGGGGCACCCACAATGTCTCCTTCATTGGAGACTGGTGGTGGGGGTGAAGAACCAGGCTGAATTAGACCTGGCGGCGCAGGGTACGCCTGAAATCTTCTGAGTTCGCCTTCCAAATTGTACAGAGACACGGAACACTCTGTTGGCATAGGAACTTCAATTTATTAACTGCAGCTAGGTACAGTTGCCCTAGAAGTACATCAGTGGTAGGTTCTCAGGAGACTGCCACTTCAATCCGTGGCACATTCTTTTATAGCGCTTGAATCCCCTAAAGCAACAACCCCCTCAATGTGCAATAAAAAACATGCCATCCACTAGCAAATATTCCTTGTACAAGATACAGGATAATAGGTAATGGAAATTCCTTCCCTAGGGTCGTGTTCTCTACCGGACCCTATAGGCCAGGTGGCATGAGCATTCCTAAGTTTAATTAATTTACAACAGGACGTGTTTGCGTGATGCAGGTGGTGATTCGTAAAACAAAAGGAGAGGCAGAGCAGGATCACCAAGGGTCAATAGATGGTTAACACGGGAATTAGTTGCTTCGAGCCGGGTCCCAGAATGTGCTTTTCTCAGAGAGACCGGAAAAAGGTTATTTAACATGTTACAGCTCAGAGTACGAAGAAACGCTACGAAGGTCGTTGGCGCCTGAGTGAGGGCAACAACAAAATGGTGTCAATACGCAAGATGGAGCTGTAATCAAATTTGCTCGGGGGGGGGGGGGGGGGGGGGGAGAGAGGGGAGGACGAGGGGGTAAGAATACCAACTCCCCCATCGTCTCCCAGGCCACCACCGTACTGTGCACTGGCAGGAACTGGCTCCTCTACACCTTTTTTTCTGCTCCTGCATGGGGGGGGAAGCAAAGTTATATTACCAGTCTGGGAGAGTGCAGGGAACCAGAGTGTCCTGGTGGATGGGATCCCCCAGACCTGGTCTACAGCTCTGGTGTGCGGGTCGAACCCTCTCCAAACCTCAACTGGGGGATGGTGTCCCCGGGACCCTACTGTAGCTCGGGGAGGGTGCATACCTCCTTCAGCCCTTATTTCTAAACATTTTAAAAGGGCCCCGGATGATTGGGTCCCCGGGGTCTTCAGAGGTTCAGGGAGGGGGCCGCACGCCACCCTTAATGTTGAACATGGCCCCGGATATGCCCCGCCGCGTATAGGTTTTTAATTTTTATCTAGGAAGGGGAAGGAGTTGAATCCCAAATTCCTAAGATGGCTGATAGCACAGCTTTCTTGTGGCAGCCAATCAGATCTTCTCTAGAGATCTGGCAGTTCTGTGGAACCTACTCCGCATCAAATATCTATTTATTTTTTTAACCTTAATTTATCATAAACTACTGAATGGGTTTACACCAAATCCCAAAAAGTATGCTTCTGGGCCAAAATCTGTCTTTGCTGAATCTGGTGTTAATTACGTTGTCGTTTTGGCTTCAGCGGCGACCAATTTTCTGTGGAAAAATGAATGCGAATACCTGTTTTGAATGCCCCCCCACCCCCATTTGTTTTTTGCCCCCACTTTACAGACGACTGCGATATATATATATATATTCACTGAAAAAACCATAGGTTTCATGCACGTTATAGTTAGGAATTGGCATTTAAAAAAAACCTTAGAAATTCACTGAAAAAAACATAGTTTCAGGGGTGTTATAGTTAGCTGGACATTTCCCTCGTACAAAACCATTGAAATTCCCCTGTTATAGTTAGTTCAGCTAACTATAACTCGCGCCCCCGCAATGCACTGCTGAGGACGTCACATATTACATCACTCATGACATGGTCAGTGAAATCACTGATGACATCTCAAATGACACTTTACAACATCGACTGCTGCGGCTCTATTAACAGGCCACACCAGAACACAGACACTTACCGCACTTCCCGTACACGGACATGTCCGTGACACCCCGTTCCCCTTGCCGGATAGGCACACCCCTCGACTGACCTGTGAACCCCAGACCAGCACAAGCCAGCTGTGCATGCAGGAGGATGCGTACGTAGCTACACATCCAGGCTCACTGCCAACGCTGAGGTGACAGCACACTGTGATGTTGCAGGGCTCGTGCCTATCATGCTAAGACAATGACCACAGGGACACACTTACTAAGATATGGGTTTGGGGGGGATTGGCGGTCCTGGAGTTGTTGAGATGAGTCTTCTGGCCCTCATGGGTATCCCTGGATCATGCTCATTGACTTTATGGCACCTGTGGGTGTTCTGGTGTGGCTCTTGGCTGTGTTACCTTTCATGGTGCAGGTAGTTGTCCTGCTTAACACCAGCAGAAAGCAGGTGTAAAATCCCTGGTGCTAACGTGTCTTATCGCCGGAATTTGTTTCGCATTGCAATTAGTGTGAAAGTTGTGATGTGATTTTTTTCGTATGCAGAACAATATACGAACTGAGCAGCGTATCTTCTCAAGATCCGGCACCTGATGCACTATTCCCAATCAATATAAATACAGTGAGATTTCTTAATAGATTGTGTGTACACTGCAAGTGCAGCCAATACCTCAGTGCATTACAATACAGGATTTTAGTATTTAGAATAAATCGCAAAGGTGCACCTCATGTCTTTTGCACGGGAACGGCTACTCTCCATTTCATTATCAGCACTTTAACGGAAGTAAAGTTGAGATAAATCTAACACTATTCAGAAGTTGGTGCAAACTACAGATATCACTAGTATTCCAGCGATAAGTGTCCCAAAATCTAACACCGTGGTGGACTCCATCAAATAACAGTAATAAGAACAAGAAAGAGTCACACAGCAGTTAAGAGAACAACCAAAAACATTTTTTCAAACTTTCTTTTTTATAATAATAAATATATAAACGATAAACTATTTTCAAACTTTATATTAACATAAATATAAACAATAAACTAATGAACAAAATATAACAACAATAATACAAAAAAACAAAGCAGAACACTCCTGTGGGAACCACGGATGTCGACAGACCTGGAAAATCAAAAAGATTGTTAAAAAAACATGGTATTCTTAACAAAATACCACAAGAAACAAATCACAGATATATAAAATGTATACAGCTAACAAAATTTTATAAGTTTAACTTACAAACTGTAAATGTTGCCGCTTTAAAATATTTACCGAATCTGAGGAATTTTTTTTGCAGAAGGCACCACGCCCACACCGTTTTTCATCAGTGGTGAAGACATTTTTTATTTTTTCCAAGGGGCAAACAAAGACCAATGCCACCTTCTTCATTCGCAAGATTTGCCAAAGAGTTCTGTTACGAGGGGATCCTAACAAAAAATACTCGTGCGGCACAGCAAGTATGATTAAACACCTAAGGACCCTTCATCCAAACAATCTTACACGAGAAGAGTGCAAACAGATGAGAAACACTCCTGTTCTGTAAAAAAGAATCACAAATAAATGTATATTAATAACTTTCAAATTTATACTATTCCATTACTGTACAAACACATTTTATATAAAAACTGACTAAGAAACTATAGCCCTGAACCACAAGTGTGACGATCGTTAAAACACTACATGCATAGTGCATACTACTTTGAAGCAGTTCATGCCCTAAAGCCTACCTCACTAAAAGACTACATGCTAACTGACTAAATGATTACAGTACTACAAGGAGACACACTGGGTGAGTGACGGGGTGTTTGCTAGAAGAGTATGAATACTAACTAGAGAATTGAAGGTGTTAAAGACAACTGTGTAGGTGATTAGAGGCCTGCATCAATACTGCATAGGCATTTAAAGCAGTCCATGTTCTAAGGCCTGGCTCACTGCATGACTACTTGGGTACTGACTGAATGATTAGAGTACAGCAAGGAGAGTGCCTAGGCGAATTTATAAGTGCTAGGATTTTCGCACAGGGAATGGATTAGTACTTGGTACTGAATGAGTCACTAGAGGAGTGCAAAGGCAGTCACAAGTGCTGGACTGTATGGATACTGACTAGGAAATTGAAAGTGTGAAAGACAAGTGTCTAGGTGGTTAGAAGACTGCATGCATAGTGCATAGGGTTTGAAGCAGTCCATGTGCTAAGGCCTGGCT
This sequence comes from Triturus cristatus, assembly GCF_964204655.1. Lineage (NCBI taxonomy): Eukaryota > Metazoa > Chordata > Amphibia > Caudata > Salamandridae > Triturus > Triturus cristatus. The sequence continues at coordinate 583,483,562 of NC_140591.1, read as the reverse complement.
CAGTGTATGAGTACTTGGGCACTGACTGAATGATTAGAGTACTGCAAAGATAGTATCTTGGTGAATTTATAAGTGTTTGGGTTTTAGCACAGTGAATAGATTAGTACATGGTGCTGAATGGGTCACTAGAGGACTGCAAAGGGAGTGACAGGGTATTTCCTGGAAGTGTATGAATACTGACTAGGGAATTGAAGGTGAGAAAGACAATTGTGTAGGTGGTTAGAGGACTGCATGCATAGTGGATAAGGGTTTGAAGCAGTCCATATACTAAGGCCTGGGTCACTGGATGAGTACTTGGGTACTGACTGAATGATTAGAGTACTGCAAGGAGAGTGCCTGGGTGAATTTATTAGGGTTTGGCGCAGTGAATGGATTAGTACATGATGCTGAATGGGTCACTAGAGGAGTGCAAATGGAGTGACAGGGTGTTTGCTGGAAGTGAACGGATACTGACTGGGGAATTGAAGGTGTGAAAGACAAGTGTGTAGGTGCTTAGAGGACTGCATGCATAGTGGATAGGGGTTTGAAGAAGTCCATATGCTAAGACCTGGCTCTGTGCATGAATACTTAAGCAGTGACTGAATCATTAGAGTACTGTAAAGAGAGTGTCTTGGTGAATTTATAAGTGTTTGGGTTTTGGCACAGTGAATGGATTAGTACATACTGTTGAATGGGTCTCTAGAGGACTGCAAAGGAAGTGACAGGATATTTCCTGGAAGTGTATGGATACGGACTAGGGAATTGAAGGTGTAAAAGACAAGTGTATAGTATGTTAGAACACTACATGCATACTGCATAGACATTTGAAGCAGTCTATTTGACTAAATAATCAGACTACTTCTAGGACAGTGCTTAGATAAAACTTCTAAATTTTCAGTTCTGCCACAGTGAACAGAATAGTACATGGTACTGCACCTTAGTGTTTTAAAATCCTGACTCATTTTATCAATGCATAAGCAAAGACTAGCTTCTAATGCTACTAAAACTTAACATGAGAGGTTTTAAATTAGTTATCTGTCAGCAAATACACGATGTTACCAAATGCTTCTCTCACAGTGATCCCAAATACACACTAACTCACAGTGTGATTCTAGACAAGCACCACTATCCCTATGAGTTTACCAAAACTCATTCACTACAGTGCAAGTGGTAAGGGAACTTCACACAATCTACATATTTCACAACTACATTTTAATGTCAATGCCTGACTAATTTAATCAACGCATAAGCAAAGACTGGCTTCTAATGCTACTAAAACTTAACATGACCGGTTTTAAAACCGGTATAGGTCAGTAAATACACGATGTTACCAAATGCTTCTCTCACAATCCTTACCCAAATGCACAGACTCAGTGTGATTTTAGACAATCAACACTATCCTAGGACTTTACCAAAACTCATTCACTACTCTGGAAGAGTTAATGGTACTGCACACAATCTACATATTTAAGTACACCACATCAGTGTCAAAGCACGACTCATTTAATCAACGCATAAGCAAAGACTGGATTCTAATGCTACTAAAACTGGACAACATGACAAGTTTTAAAACAGTTTTCTGTCGGCAAATACACAATGTTACCAAACGCTTCTCTCACAGTGGTTCCCAAATGCACACACTCCCAGTGTGATTCTAGACAAGCACCACTATCCCTTGCACTATACCAAAACACATTTCTTCATCTACGAGTACTACATTTTACTGCAGAAACATAACTCATTTCACAAATTCATAAACAATGACTGGTTTCTAATTGTAACAAAATATACAAACTGCATAGTTATCTGTCTACAAACACATGAAAAAAAACAAATGCTTATCACAAAATGGTTTCCACATGTATACACACTGTCAATAAGATTGTAGAGAAAAAAAAAGTACTCCCTACACTTTAGAAGGACAAATACATTAGTCTGATTAAAATCAAAACAGTCTACATACATCCCCTCACAATTAAATAACTCCTCTTTCAAGTTGTTTTGTAGATTAAGAAGTATATCAGTCACTCACCATATTTTCTTTTACAGAATCTCTGCACTGTGCACCTCTCAGCAAAAGCAAAGAATGAAAAAGTTTCCCTTTCATTTTCCACACATATACATGTAAACATCAAATCACAATCCTTCACACAAACTCAAAAGCAAACACACATTTCTATTGGTTAAACATTTCAACCCTTTCCAACTGAAATACATTTCAACCCTTCCCCCAATCTGCCTTCTGCCTCTTACCATAGAAACAGCTCATGGAACACTGCACTGAGCTCACGGGTCACAAGTTTAGCACACAATGTTCCTACACAAGGCAGGAAGTGTGCTTGACTTTTCAACATATCAGCTTATCATATATAATGTTCCTTACAATCTGTTTTTGTTAACCAATAACAATGATACCTTTAAAAAACAAAAATATACACCCTACCTTTCAGTGTAGAAAGCTGTTCTACAACCAATGATTTCTTGTCGTTTTTCAAAAAACGCTGCCGTGGATCTGCGCACCCATCGCGAGAGAATCCGTGCATCCAACGCGATAGGATGCGCGCACTGTGCCGCTTTTTAAATAAAAAAAATAAAGGGAGGCCACAGGGAGTCCTTCTGGGACCCCTTAAGCAGATCTAGAGGGTCAGAGTATTTCCACTCTGCCCCCTTTATATCTTTTACACACTTATTCCCCTCCCATCTTCAGCCTCGCTTCTACCGAGGCAGAAAATGGCCGCCAACAGTTCCTGGTTTCGAATGTAGAGAGACGCTCGACAGCCAATTAGCATTCAGCGCGCGATCGGGAGGGTGCGCGCTGGGTTCGGGGAGGGTGCGGGTACGGTCCGCGGATCCTCCGCGGCCATAGATATCACTAACTTTTTTACCCTAATTTTCTCAGGAACTACTGAACAGATTCACACCATATATACAAAAGGCATGAGTCCAAACTGAGGACTACCTCTTTGCCAAATTTGGTGTCATTCCGTTCAGCGGTTCGGGCTGTAGCTGTGACAACAGATCCTATGAGAAATTGCATGGGGAAAACGCGTTTTGGGACCCGCCCTTTTTCTCGCCCCCCACTTCACAGATCACCGCAAAACTTTCAGGGTAGGAGCGGAGCTGGCCAAAAGTTTGGAGAATGTTGGAAAGACAAGACCAGACAGACATTAACTACTGGCAGTCGCCAGTAGGTAGTTCTAGTTAGGGCCTATTTTACATAGGAAATCCGCAACATTCTATTTGGAATAACGTTGGCGCCGATTGACGAATCTTCGCGAAAATTTCCAAACTTTGGGCAAGCTCCGGTCCGCTCCTATCCTGAAAATTTCACAGTGATTCATCAAGCGGGGGCAGAGAAAATAGGGGGGATCCCAAAATGCGTTTTCCCCATGCATTTTCCCATAGGACCTTTTGACACAGCTACAGCCCGAACTGCTGAACGGAATTACACCAAATTTGGCAAAGAGGTAGTCCTCAGTTCAGACTCATGCCTTTTGCTTAAATGGCATAAATCCGTTCAGTAGTTCCTGAGAAAATTAGAGTTAAAAAGATAGATATATCTGGGCAGAGCCTAACCACACATCTCATCGTGAGATCGGATTGGCTGTCAGCACTTCATCCAAGAAGTGTTGGCAGCCATCTTGGGACCAATATACATGATAGCACCTCATTAAAAAGCAGTGCAGTTAATAGAAGGTTTTAAGACTTCAGTTACATTATAAATCATTTGTGGATGGTACCATACTCATTTTAGGAATTGTGGTGTGTTCTAAGGTGATTTTACCATGTGAAAAAGCCTTCTGCTGGGATATCATGAATCATGTTTGAGAGAAAACTTTTTTCTCATGCTTTTCCCACAGAGGTTTGGAAGGTGATCTATAAGCTAAACTGAGAGCATATTTTCTGTAAATTCACATTATCTTTCTCAGTCATGTGAGAATGAAGTCTGACATTCTCAGTAAAACATGTACATCCAACAAGGGCAGAGACTGTCAGTTGATTCCTTTGTGTTCTACTGCAGCTTCCCAGAGTGTTCTAAAGAACAACTAGAGCGCTAACAGTCCTACTTATGACAAACGTATTGCACACCTGAAGCCATCTTGATTGGAATAAAGTGGTAACTCCTAAAACATTTAATTTAAAAAGGAAAACAATGAGGGGGTTCATTTTGCCATAGAAATTAGGATTAGTGCTGCAGAAAGAAAAATTAGGGCACATTTTGACTTCTCAAATCCTCTATTTCATAAAAAAATTCTGACATGCAGACTGAAACATGCACTTTTAATACCAGCAGCAGACTTCCCTGGTGAGCAGTAGCTTTACTACAGTGATCTAATGAGCAACTAGAGTGCTAACATTCAGAATTTATGGCAAATGTGTGACACATCGAATACCTTCTTGATGGAACAAAAGTAAAAAACTGAAAGTATTTCCTACTGAGGAGACTGCAGTAAATGAGGAAATTAGGAAACTTCATAACAAATAAATCTCCCAAGATGGCCACCAGAGACAAAAGAGCCCAAATGTAGCCCACATGTAGCCCAATGACAGAAGTGTGCAAAACACTTATTTTTGTGTATTTGCAGTTTTATATAGTGCAGACTTGTCAGGTATTGGAGTGCTTTACATGAGCATTGGTTACATCACACAAGATCAAATTCATTTTGGTTGTAGACATGGGGAGATTAAGTGATTTGATCAGAATCACAGAATGTCGAGCTGAAGCAGAAACTCCAACCTGGTTCCCCAGTTACAAAGTCTGCAGCTCTGGAAGTAACACCACATCCTCTCCCCTAGGTGCAACATTTAATCAAGTGGTCAACTGGATAAAAAAAACAAAGATTACAAATAATTTAAAAGTTTTGTCGCTATTTGAAAACTCAGAAAATATATCCTCATTTTAGTTTTTTAGAGCACTAACCATAAGTTTGATGCAAATAAGACCCTCTCATATATGTAATTTCTAAAGGAAATGCTCTAGGTATTACAGTTTTGATTACATCAAGATGAAGTCAGGCGTTCCACACTTTTGTAATAAATATAGAATGTTAGCAATCTAGTTGTTCATTGGGATACTCGTGAGAGGCAGAGGCCAGGGGCACGGACTCTGAAAATTGAAGGCAGGTAGGAGAGTGCAGAGGCAACAATTTGACCACACTGGGCAGGCTGGAAGGGCAGTGGCAGCACAACAGACTATGGAGGGCAGTGGAAAGGGGGGCAGGGGCAACAAACCAACAATACAGGACTAGCAAGAGAGGCTGTGGCAACATAATAGACAATTGTGGGCAGAAGGAAGAGGCAGTGGTAGTACAACCATACATGCGAACAGACCAGTTTCAGCCAGGAAACGTCCAATGTTTTTAAGCTCAAATGGGCGTTATTTGATCTGTCTCCTGTCTACAATCTTTTCTTTTTCAATGTAACTCAAAGGGGAAAAATCAATACCCCAGTTTTTTTTCAAAATCTCCCTCTTACAAAATTCAAAATGTTCGCAAGTATGGAACATTGGATCATGGTAGGCAGGAGGAATTGCGGTAGGGACATGGACTCGGATAACAGAGGACAGGAGGGATATGGAGAGGTGCACCAAACAGACCCTACAGGGCAGGCATCAGGGTTTGCAGCAGCACAATACACCACACAGGGCATGCGGGACGGGAATGCAGCACAACAATCCACAGAAAGCAATAGGGAGGTGACAGGACCATGCACATGGACAACAGAGAACAGAGGGGAAAGAGGCAATGGTAGCTAGCTGACCATAATGGACAGACAGGAGAGAAAGCTGCAGCATAACAGACCATAAAAGGCTGGAGGGACGATCAGGGGCATTACAATGGAACAGACAAGCCAGGAGGGAGGGAATAGGGGTCTGCACATGGAAACAGAGGGCTGGGGGCAAGGGGGCAGGGCAGGAGCAGCAAGTTGACCATGGAGGTCAGGCAGGATGGGCACTAGAAACAAGACACCATGGAGAGCAACAATGAGACTATGATGGCATACACACAGACCATGGAGGGAAGGTGGGAAGGGGTCAGGGGCAGCTAGCTGACCACACAGGGAAGGTGGGAGGGGCCATGGCAGCACAGAAGACAATGCATGGCAAGCGGGAGGGTTAGTGGCAGCACAATGGCTATGATGGGCAAGAAGGAGGGTGCAGGGGCATTCACAAAGTACCATGAGGGTCCCTGAGGGCAAACTAGCCCAACAGGTATCTCCAGTATGTGCCAAGGAGCTGCGTTGCAGACAGGTGTTGCCATGCCCCTTTTTACACCTCTATGCAACGCAGCTCTGTGGCACTTACTGGAGGTACCTAGTGGGCTAGTTTGACCCTAGGGATCCTTATGATTCAAGGGGACTTAATCTCTCAACTTAGAACGGCCACAGGGCGCGTTTACACAGTGGTGAAGGGAGGGGACGGGGCCTGTGGCGCGTTTTAAGTTGAGGAAATAATTCCCTTTCAATCCTGAGGGACCCTGGGGGCCAACTAGCCCACCAGGTGCTTCCAGTAAGCGCCACTGCTCTGCGTTGCAGAGAGGTGGCGCAGGCCGTGCCCCTTTTTACACCTCTCTGCAATGGCGCTTACTGGACGTACCTAGTGGGCTATTTTGCCCCTAGGGACCCTCAGGATTCAAGGGGACTTAATCTCTCAACTTAGAACAGCCACAGGGCTTGTTTACACAGTGGGGAAGGAGAGGACAAAGCCTGAGGGCCCTGTGGCGCGTTTTAAGAGGTAGTTTTACTCCCCCTGCCCTATTATATACTAGGGGCTTACAGATGAGGTCATACTAATCATAGGTGGACCCCAACGCATAGTGTTCCCTAGTGTATGTAGGTGTTTTCACTGTATTCTGAGTGTCTTTTAACATAGCACTGGCTCTAGGACTGGTTAGTCAGACTCAGTTACCACCAGTATCCGTCTGAAAAAGTTGAGGGTACAGGATGATTTTGCAACAAGGCTTCTTTCTGCTCTTCTGTTTGTTCTTTCTGCACGTTATCTTTCTTCCTGCACTTTTCTTCGTCTTTTTGGACTTCTGTTGCTTCTTTCTGCATTTCTTTTTTTTCTTTCTGTGCATTTTTTCTTCTTTCTTCACATGTCCTATCTCTGTAGGCATAGTTAGAAATTAGCATTTAAAAAACCTTTGAAATTCACTGAAAAAACCATAGGTTTCAGGGGCGTTATAGTTCGCTGGACTTTTCACTCGTACAAAACCATTGAAATTCCCTCGTTATAGTTAGTTCAGCCAACTATAACTCGCGCGCCCGCAATGCACTGCTGATGACGTCGCATATTACATCACTCATGAAATCCCTGATGACATCATCCTTGTGATAGAGTGGCAGACCTCCTCTCCCCCTAATATAACCTTTGATACACACATTCTAAAATAGAAACAAAAATTTTCAAAACCATGGACATACAAATACCAGTTACACCAACCTATTCAGTAATTCTAAGATCCACATACACTCATTCACCAACAGTCCCTCATACATGTACTCACTCATCATATGTACTCGTACACCTATACATCCTGTTACACAACACCACTCATCCATAGTTACTCACACACAGTCACTCGTGCTAATAAAGAATCAAACATCCATTTACTTGCATATACAGTTATACACACACCACCACACTTACTTCTACAGAAACTTACACATACTTAGTCTTTTAAACAATCACTTATAGAAACACATACTTATTCATACAGGAACTCTTTCAATCTCTCACTCACATATACTCACTTATATACACCAATAGTCACATACTAGTTCAAAACATAAGTAGTTACTCATAAAGACACTATTGAGACAGTCATTCACTCACTAACACCCATGCACACACTCATCCACCCATACAGTCCTGCACACATGCTGTCTTCAACACATACAAACAGTGAGTCACTCATTCATGCACCTATGCACTACGTAATACCCCCCACAGAACCCTACAGACACTCATACTGATACTCAAAAAACCAACTAATAACCTATCTAGACACTCATGTAGCTACTCACCAACCCATGCAGCCACTTATACACAAAGTGAGAGACTGATACAGATATTTACATATTTAAACATTACTCACTAAGCCATGTATTCACTAAGATACACTTAATCAGTCGGTTATACAATCAATTTTTCAAAAACAAATCATCCATTTAGACACTTATATACCCATTTATTCTTTCATCGACCTGGAGATCTACATATATAAAACATATGTAATTTTCAGAAAAACACACATTCACTGGATGATGTCATCAGTGATGTCATTTGAGATGTCATCAGTGATGCCATGAGTGATGTCACTGGCCATGTCATGAGTGATGCAATATGTGACGTCATCAGCAGTGCATTGCGGGGGCGCAAGTTATAGTTAGCTGAACTAACTAGAACGGGGGAATTTCAATGGTTTTGTACGAGTGAAAAGTCCAGCTAACTAGAATGCCCCCGAAACCTATGGTTTTTTCAGTATATATATATATATATATATATATATATATATATATATATATATATATATATATATATATATATATATTACTTTTCCAATCCGGTGACGATAATCCGCCGAAAAAAACAGGACACAGACCCAAAGTAAGTGCTCAAAATAAAGTTTTACTCCTTCGCCATGACGCGTTTCAGCTCGTCAAAAGCCTTGTTCACATGACATGTCGGAGCCAATCCATGGAACTATTTCAAGTGCAAATACAGATACGTAGCCACATCACATGATCTCATTGCCATAGACATAGAAACAGTAGTAATGCCAGACAATAGCCTCAGAACCAACTTGCGGCTAATATGTAAATAGTTTACAAATATATGCCAAAACTTCTGTTGCTCATGGATACATGTAAAATACATATTATATACAACGAGAAAGAGTTGAGACTTGTAGAGGGTAAATCACGTTTGGTTACCCACATTGTATAAAAGGCCAAATACAAATAACGCCCACATGCATAATCGGTAAAATACTACTGGATCTAGATTTGGGTGGATGGCAATACAAAAGTCTGGGTACAAGGATAGTGTTGCAGAAACTATGCTAATTGACTAGAGAGTAGGTGAACTAACGTATGACAAAAAAAGTGCCTCAAAGAAAAGGGAGGGGAAAAATAATATATATATATCCTGTGTCGAGGGGGGGCCCCAACCCTGCAGGGCAGAACATCCGGTTTGTAAACTTACGACAAGAAAGAGGAGGCCAATTCACAGAACTGCTCCAAAGTTTGTTTTTATTTGGTAATGTGGCTGCCAGTACACAGTTCTGACGCATTTCGGCACCAATGCCTTTATCATAGGATGGAGGTAACCAGATACAGGTACTTTTTATCCCTATCCCCATGTGACCAAAAGGCAAGTATTCAAGTACCACAATGATATACATCTCAATAACAGCTTCAAAAAGAAAGGGGAAGTTGCTTTTATGAAAGAAGGCGGGGAACTGCTTCGTTAAACAGAGCAAATTACACCTGGAAAGCATTTTTCAAAAAATCATAACGGTATTTTAGCCAGAAATGGGATGCTATATTGCAGCCAGTCTGCAACAAAGGTATTGCTTGCTTTTGAAGAAGAATAGTGGTGCATGACTGGTGCAGGTTTCAAAACGTTTTAAAATTATTTGTGTGAGAAATTCATACATACCATTGTTTTTTCCAGATGTCACAACTGGTTCTTTATTGCTAGGAGATTCCCTATAAAAGTCAACATCTGAAAGTGAAAAAGTAAACAAGATTTAGTTATCAATTGATTATAGAACATAGCTTGACAGCCCTTAGCAACAGGGGAATTGAAGTTACATCACACATTGGAAAATACAATAATATGTACACCATCAATAAGAAACCAGCACTTTCAAAACCAATAGGTCTCGCCTCTGGAACCTCTTGACTTTGCCAATGTCTTCTGACAATGCTGTACAACATGAGCAAGAAACTGTGCAGCAAGGCAAAAAAAAAAAAAAATGACATGGCTACTTCATTTTGTACAAAAATAGTTTAAGCTCGTGCACTGCTAATTCTATAATGTTGGTACACTTAAATACTTTAAGTCCACGTATAAGGTGCACCCTGCACCCGGGGCATCGCTCTCTGGACAAGAGTGTAAATGAAAACCAATCCCTGACAAGGGGTATGTTCCCCTAGGCACCAATCTAAATCCTTGAAAAGGACTTGAAAATCTTCGTTCATTCAAAATGACGACAGTAATCCAAATTCTTCATTCATCGATTGAATGCATTACTTGTTGTGTTTTCACAAGTTTAAATTCATTAATGCAAAATCCTGGTTACAACCCAGAATACAATATCCAGAATGCATTGCGGCAATATGCTTATTCACATGCATTTCGGGCATTCTGCCCTTCATCAGGGGATAGGATTCGGGAGGTCTAAATGCGCGTGCTTCAAGACTTCATTTTGTAGGCACGTGCAAGCCTTCTTACGAATGAATGATCGAGAAAGTAATGTGAGAACTTTTAAACTGAGGGCAAATAGTAACAGCGCAGGGGCAGGTATTTGGCAAGGAGAAACAGACAAGGTTGAGAGCTGAAAAAACAGGTTTACTCATGGTCTGCTTAAGAATTAAAAGTTCTCTAAAAGTAAGCAGTGAAAGGATAGAAGCCAGCCAATTAGAGAGATGGTAAAGAGGCTATGCTTCACGGGAGGGGTAAACACAAGATGGACAAACTGGGACAAGGAAGGCACCGAATAGGAAGCAAGCAAATTAGCGACAAAGCAAACCAATGGTAAGCAATGGACCGGCTGCAAGATGCTACAAGTTCTTGGTAAGCCACAGCAGTCTTTTACAATCAGACATTTTTTATTGTCTGGTTGGCTTGACTTATTTCTTAAAAACAGCCCTAATTTCTCAAAGAAAATGGGGCAACTTTTTTTTTTGTAAAGTCTTAGTGAGAGTAGGCAGTGGTTCCGTGACCACTGCCTACTCACTCACCCTAAAACTTGTAGCCCGATTTGCAAAGGGAAGGGATACAAAAAGGACCCCATTCCTTTTGCGAATATTGTCCCACTGTACTTTGGGAGTCTAACTTATCAATGGTTTGAGACCGAATTTGAAGTAAAAAACCACTCATACATTAAGTACTGAAACACTATTTGGGAAGGACACCCACAACACGCTTATTCCAAACAGCAATTTGTAAACCATTTCTAACCCCTATTTTAGAAGTCAGTAAACTTTACTGACTCCTTAAATGGGTCTAGTTCATAAGGGGAAACTTTAGTGTTTGCAAACGAATAATAGGGTTTGCAACCTCTAAGAACCTTTGCACATATGGCCCAAAGTATTGCAAGTTAAAAAAAAAAAAAAAAAAAACAAGGTTGATCCTATTTTCCTACATGGTAAGCTCATCTCCGTCTCCCTTTAGTAAAAGTAAATATGCAATGACCAACCAGCACTTAAAATCAGTATTTAGCGGCTTCTAGGCTACATAAAGGAACTTGGTGCTGAAAATAAAGTGGCTTGCCTAGCAAACAATGGATTTAGTAATGGAAGACCGGATTAGGACGACACTCTTCTGGATCCATAATAATGTTTAATGATTTGCCTGCTGACTAGGTTTTAGAATGCTATTTCTATATATATTGTTTAATTCCTTAACGTATGTTGGCCTTTCCAGGATTGGAACTCGTGCACTGAATCATCAGAAGTCACTAGCAAGCGCTTATGGGCGTTAACACATGGGAAACTTCACCCCAAACGACATCCGCTTGTAAGGTAGTTTAGCCATCAGCTCACACGCCCACAGGACTAGCAGATTCTCTTTGAAGCCAATATCTGTATTTTCAGCTTCATTCATGGTGTACTGTGCATCAAGCTAAAGTCAAGCTGCAACCAAATGGAAAAATAAGTTCTTGAATAGTGTTCCACCGCATCAGAGTGTGGTCTGTTCTTGCAGCTCATAGCTCAAGGGTTAGTGAATGGGCAACGATAGATGCGTTAAGAGGGGAATGCAAGAGGGGAGTAGTATTGGAAGGAAGGAGGCAATTGCCTTTCGATTTCGCCAAAAACAATCACTGTGCACACCACCCATACCACTCGGGACAACATAAAAATAAGCATTGGCAGAGCCTAATAAGCCAAAGCCTAAAGATACAAGAGAGCTGCTAGCGTTGTCGATGCTGTTTAAGGACCTTACAGCAGCGTGGCTGCAAGTGGAAAAACAACACGCTATGATGTGGCCCAATCTTTTTTTTAAACTTTTTTTTGGTTTTCAGCCATGCTGCTGTACACAGACAAAAAGTCATTGACCACGCAAATAGCTCTCATGATCCGGACCTAATGGCTTTGCCAAAGCTTGTTTTCTTCTGGCAGGATGTGTCAAGCAGCAATGAAGGACGGGGTGGGGTCAAGCTACAACAAGGGGGGTGTCAGGCAACAATGAGCTACGGCTGGGAGAGGGTCAAGCAACAACGAGGGATAGAAGAAGGGGTTAAGATACAATGAGGGAGAGGAACTGGTAAAGCAACAACGAGGGACTGCTAGCACTGGCAGCACTGAGGGGGGAATCAAACAACAGAGTGGGGTGGGAGGGGGTCAAGCAACACAGAGTGGGACAAGAGGATTGGAGGTAGGGTCAAGCAACAACATGGAGCAGGACAGGAAGGTGTCAAGCAACAACACAGGAAAGGGCAAGAAACAAACAATGAGGGATAGTGGAAGAAACACAAATGAAACAGGGCAATCAACAACACGGATAGAGACAAAAGCACAAGGGCAAAAGTGATAGAGGGGCAGGGGGTAGTGGCACATGAGATGGCCGTCAACACACATAGTGCTTCAACTAAAAGGAAAGAACTTCTAAAGCGTGAGCAGTGGAAAGAAAATTACTTGGGCCATGCTCCAGGTAAAGGAAAAACACAAAGAAGAAGTGAGGCCGACACACGCGGACCAAAGAGAAGCAAGGAAATGAGACTGACAATGAAGCAAACCAATGGTAAGTAATGGGCAGGATCTAAGCCCATTGTAAGCTAACAAAATGTCTTGCAAGCAACGGTGCATGAGCTGTCTCCGGTGAGACCTAACAAGCACATGTTTTCAAGGAACGCCGTAGCCACGTACAGAGCATCTGTAAGAAGCTCTTTAATAGTAAAACCAAATCTAAATGAAGATAAAATCTTCTTGCACAAGCGTTCCATTTAGGTATGTGAAAATAGCACCAGATGTTTTATTTTGCTGGCCAAACCCCACTCAGTTTAGCGATCTTCTAAACCAGTGCCACGTTACCAGGTGTCCAAAAATCCTCCACTATCTTGATAAAGTGTGATGTTTTACCAAATCTCCATGGCGCTCCTCTCGAACAAGTGTGCGGAGGGAACCTTTCATTTTGGGAAGCCAGTTGGGGCAGGGAGTGCTGTGGCAGGCTGTTGTAAGACAGCACTATGTCACCCTGACTTATATTCGAATAATTCCATCTTCAGGATTTCTGTGCAGCAGCTGCTCTGGGAGTTTTAACGGGGAAGCAGGCTGTGTCCACGTAATGCTTGGGCTCAGCATCTTATACAGCAACTCATTCAAATTCTTAGATTTTTCTTTTTCAAACACAAGGGAAGTGGGATCATCTGATGAAAGATGGAGGTAAGGAAGGCTGGGGATGAGGGGAGGGGGTGTCTTAAGGAGGGGGTAAACTACATCAGTGGTTTGACAGATATGAATGCCGGCAGTGTGTGGGAAGAAGAGTTAGTAATATTACGCAAGTCTATCTTCCTTTTCACCTCTTTCTCTACAAACTATATATGGCATGCCGTGTTAACCTACTTTAAGGACCCTGGCATACAGGTGTACCCAGAGGCGACATTTACATTGCTGGTAGGACGCCTGGGGGATGTAAACGTACAGAACCTCTGAAGTGAGGGGGGGGGGGGGGGGGGGCTAACATTCAAGCCCATCAGTGCCAAATTCAGAGGTAGCGACTTTGTGAATTGTGTACATAGAACGGAGGCTCTTAACACACTACACCCCAAGTGATGGCCCGCAATAACTCACCCAACTTGGCAACCAACCTTAACTTAGTGTCCCTCAATGTCAAAGGTCTTAACCACCCTATTAAGTGCCGGAAGATTATAGACTACCTAGCTAAAACCAAAGGCGATATAATCCTACTACAGGAGACCAAACTATCCCTGGAGGATGCTAAACTGGTGAAAGGTAACTGGATCTCGCAGATGGCTTGCTCGCCCGCCGACAAAAAAAGTGGGGTAATGACACTGTTATCCAAAATATCCAACATTACACTAGATTCACAGTCCCATGATAGCGAAGGAAGACTTCTGGTGACACATCTAAGGGGAAAGGAGTTAATCCACGTAGCAAACATATACTGCCCAAACACGGACGACCCATCCTTTTGGTCTGAGGCGTCGGGCACGCTAGATAGCTTCCCCCAAAGCGATCTCCTGGTAGTAGCAGGGATTTTTAACATTCCAATGGACCACATAACGGACAGACAATACTCCTATCAATATCACCGTACGAACTTGCACGCTGTACTCCAGAATATCTGCTCCAAATTTAACCTAAAAGATGCATGGCACCTCCAACACCCGGACACTAGAGACTACAATTCTACTCCAACCCTCACAAATCTTACACCAGGATAGACTATATAGTAATCTCTGGATCTCACACACGCCTAATCGAACACTCAGACATAGCTTCTAGACCAGTATCAGATCACTCATGCATTGGTCTAAAACTGAGCGGGTATCACAATGAAGACTTCACGAGGAGATGGCGCTTCAACAGTGATGTACTTGCAGACCCCGCAAACAAAACAAAAAAAACCCAAAAAAACCGCACAAAAATAAAAAAGGAGATAGAGGAGGCCAAAATAGACGACCTCAAGCACAACGACACCCCGGAGACTAACACTACCACACTCTGGGATGCCCTGAAGGCAATCATCAGAGGCACAATAATTGAAATAAAGTCAAAAATAAAGACTACAAATCTGAGACTAACATAGCTTGAGCAGGAAACCAAAAGTAATATTACGTGAGGCAAACTAGGTTCATTGTGTTCCTGCGGCATTAGGCTCAGATTTCTGTGGTAACTGCTTCTCAATAAAAGCATTGGCATAGCCAAAAGATATTGCCTTTGGGATCTATTAGCTTCACCAACTGCTTTTGGCAGTGCTCCACAGTGTTAGGATGTTGTGCAGAGAGACCAAAAACAAATAACAAAAACAATTTAATTAAACGACAAGACCGCATTGGGGGAGAATGGACCAGGGAGACATGGGAGGGCTGGAGAGGCGGGGGGGGGGGGGGGGGGGGGGGGGGGGGAAATGGGGTAACTACTGGAAAACACATGCATCCATGGAGTCCTTAAGCAAAAAAGAAATGCGAGAGAACAACGCGGAAATGAAGGGGGAAAAGTACACAATGGAGACACTTGCATTCTTGAGGAGTGCATAAACAACAACAACAAGAACAAGAAAAAACAAGCACTGCCTAAGCCAATAGGTGTAGCCTTGGCATCTGGGTTCCATTTATTTTTTATTTTTTCAACAAGATGATCGATTTGATACTTTCTCACCCACCCCTACTCAATGACTTAAAAATTGCCCAAACGGCCAACTGGGACTCATTAACAGGCACGTCCGTTACCAGTGGCACAACGAAATTTCAGGTGGCCCCCCTTCAATGTACACAGAGGCCCCCGCTCTGGATATCATCCAGAATGCACAGGCCCCCCGGCAGTGCAGGGGATGCGGGGGCCTGTGTTACACCCCTGCCCGTTACCAAATCAGTGAAAGACTTTACAGGCAAACAGTTTAAGAGGAAACAACTCCTTTCCAAAACCTGAGGAACTGGAGAAGGGCAACTAAGAGAAACAGAGCCTTAGTCATCGATTCTCAGACCCAAGTTTACCCTCCATAAGTAATCCAGACACGTGGAGCCAGAATTAACTTTTATTAGAACCAAGGCTGTCCTCAGCACTGCAGCTCTTCTCCCTATTAGATAACAGAGGGTCAAAAGTAGGGGGGAAGGGGACGGTGGCTGGCAAGAAAGCATGGCTCCCAATGATTGCTGGGAGGAGTACGAGAAGATACAGGGGCAGTTCCCAGCTACAGCAAATGAGGTTACAGAAGGTCTGTGCAAAACTTCATCATAAAAAGATACATCAGCAACGCTCTCTGCTTCAATGTTGATATTACAAATACTTTGCAAGGACTATTGGAGGTGTCGGATAAAAGCTCAAAGATCAATTCCAAAGAATTGGGGGAGGGGGAACTAAAAAAAAAAAAGGGACCACATACCAACAATAGTAAGACCCATTGACTAAATAAGCACAGAACGTAAATTCTGTTCCATCGGGAGGCAGAAGGGGATGCCCCTCGGTTGGCCGGCTCTCAGAGTGTATATGTGTCCAGATACTCAATGCTACTCAATGCTGGTAAAGAAACTGGGAGAACCTAGTAGGTACAGGAAGTACATTTCATGGACAAAAAGAGTGAGGAAATCCAGGAGAGGGGGGGGGGGGGGTGTGAGGGGAACACCAGAGGAAAAAGGTCGCAGACTAAGATTAGGGACCTAACTAACAAGCTAAAGACCAAAATAGAATCCCCCACATAAGTGTCCCTAAGGATCCAAAGAAGGTGCTGAGCCAAGAACAGGATGGAAGCAGAAGTCTAGGGAGAACAAGGTGGAATAATCTTCAATTTCAAAGTAAGAAAGAGCGAAGAAATAAACAGGGGGGAGTAAATAGAGGAATGGGAGACTCTGGAATGAATGGGGGGGGGGGGAGGAAGGGAATTAAAACGAGAGGTAGCAGGGAAGAAGGAAGCGAGATACCCACAGTAATAAGAGTGGAGGTGGGATTAAGCTGTGGCTATATCTCGAACAGACTCAAAATGGGAATGAAGGAAAAAGAGCAAGGATATTATTCCCCCTAAATCAAGCCCAACTACTATTCTTGTTCTCCAAATTCCCAAGACTAAAAGCAATAGGGAAAAAGATTCTTAGACAAGTAGGTTTCACGAAGAACAAAAGGAATGAAGTTGCTAAGGCATTGCTGTACTCTGGGCTGGTAAAAACAGCGCTTGTAAAAGCGGAGAACAAGCTTTTAAAAGAAGGGATCAGGTTTGTTTCGGAATCAGAAATACCTAGAGCTGGTGACAAACAAAACGTTCCTGAGGCAGCACGCAGGACTAGGGCCAAGACAGGTCAGGCTGATTGATCTGGGGTATAGGGAAAAAGAAGATCTGGAATTAACGGTTCCATACCCTGGTGCAGTAATGTCCTGGGGAGATACGAGCCACGAGAATAGGTATATGGGTCTTTCCTTACCAGCTTCTGAGGAAGACTGGTAGCTGAGTGATATAGATAAGGATACTGGGTGGTCGCACAGCCTAGGGGTACCAACATGGAAAATTAATGGATTTGTGAGAATGTCCAATTTAGAAAATGTTAGGGAGTTAATTAACTAACACGAGATTGTAGGTTTGCAAGAAACGTGGCTATGAAAAGAAACAAACTATTGATGGGTTTGTGCAGATAAATAGGACAGCCAAGAGGAGTCAGCAGGGATGCCCCTCTGGGGGGTTAATAACCTCGATATCCACCACAATAGCCAAAAAGGGTGCACCAACATAAGTAAAATGTAATTGGTTGGTGGTCTGTACAGTGCATCTCCAGGACCCGGAATTGATTTATGAATGTATCTTAATAGTAAATGTGTACATTCATGGAGGGAGAAGGGAAGAGTACAGGTTTGATTTGGAAGATTTAACGAGGATATGGACTCCCTGCGTGAAAACTATCATACAGATATGTTCATTCTATTGGGAGACTTCAATTATAAGTTAGACCCAGGAAGGGTAGACCCCTGGTTTAAAGAGATACGGACCATGTTTAATATCAAGTCTGCCAGTTTTCCAACCACTATGGGTGCAGCACAAGATGTGGCACTAGGGAAACATCTGGCGTTCAAGGGCTTATTCAGTATAAAGGGGCGGATATATTCCAATCGACCAGCACATCAAAAGTTTAAGAATGGTTCGCAACTCTTCCCATTGATTATATTTTGATGCATGTCTGGTATTTTGCTAAAATCAGGAGCTTCCAGATAGTGCAAGGGGAAGGTAGTGACCCTTACATTTTAAAACTCAAAATAAGAGGTGAAAGGAGGCTGAGAGACATGCTAATTGCCCTACAGATTGACTATCCAAAGTGCCTTACTACTAGAATTTGAGGACTGAATGGGAAAAATTAGCCAACTTTCAGCAGAACCAAGTGTTGACCAATGCCCACTTCAACAACATAAGGTGGTATCAAAAAATATTATTAGCCAGGTGGTCCACTGTCCAAGGATCAACTTAAAAGATAGCAGGAAATTGTAAAATATGACTTCGGGTAATAGGAGGAAAGGAAACTATTGGTTTGATGGGGAATGCAGGAAACTAAAGGCTCAGATAAGGAAAGGGGAAAACAGCCTCAAAAAAGGTTCGATCATGACAGTTATAATATCCTCCAGTACACTAGAAAAGAATATAAAAGGCTGAACAGAAATCTCGAATTTGCGAGATTGAGCTATTGCCGTTGTAAATGACAATGTATCTACCTTTACAAACATGTCTGGGGGTACGCTGCACCTCTTTCCTGTTAAGTGAATTTCTCTGCTCCTCACACTGCTAAGAAAAGGAAGCGTGAGCAGGAGCTCAAATGCAGCTTGTGGCGCCCTGTAGAAGGCAGGAGATATAGCTTGAGTGCAAGCAACACTTCCCTGCAAGTTGCAATATGGATTGAGCGCACATAACTTCAGCTGTGAAAGAAGAGCAGCTGGTTCTGAACGTAAGCTTTAAACACTTAATTTAAATAAAGTTCCCACTGACAGCCTCTTATTTTAGCACACACAACAAAAACACACATATACATATATATTACCTACTGGCAGTCGCCAGTAGGTAGTTCTAGTTAGGACCCATTATCCATAGGAAATCCGCAACATTCTATTTGGAATAACTTTGGCGCCGGTTGACGAATCGTCGCGAACATTTTAAAACTCGTGGCCCGCTCCTATCCTGAAAGTCTCAGGTGATTCGTCAAGCAGGGGCCGATAAAAAAAGAGGGGTCCCAAAACGTGTTTTCCCCATGCAATTTTCCATAGGGACCTTTAGTCGCAGCTACAGCCCGAACGGAAATATATATATATATATATATATATTCACTGAAAAAACCATAGGTTTCACACATGTTATAGTTAGCGGAAATTTTACTGATAAAAAACCAATGAAATTGCCCCGTTATAGTTAGTGCTGGCAACTATAACTCACGCGACCGCAATCCTCTGCTGATGCTAATACTGTATTTAGACACTTATTTGCCCATGTCTTCTTCCATACATTTTTAGCTATACATATATTACAAATATTTTTTTTTATAAAGACACATATGTCATCAGCAGAAGATTGCGGTCGCGTGAGTTATAGTTGCCAGCACTAACTATAACGGGGCAATTTCATTGGTTTTTTATCAGTAAAATTTCCGCTAACTATAACATGTGTGAAACCTATGGTTTTTTCAGTGAATTTGCAAGGTTTTTTAAATGCTAATTCCTAACTATAACGTGTGTGAAACCTATGGTTTTTTCAGTGAATTTGTACGGTTTTTTAAATGCTAAGTTACTTTACGCCATTCGAGGCGTGCGCGCCCACTTAACGCAGTGCGTTCCGTGCACGGTTTTTATCAACTTTAATAAGCCCTGTACATTTGGTGGCCTTCGGCCACCAAAAGCACAGGGGGTGGGGTCAATGTGGATAGTGTTTTTTTTATTTCGATTTTATAATTTCATGTTGCCAAAATATAGTTTTTTTACTGATGTAATAAGCCCTGTACATTTGGTGGCCTACGGCCACCAAAAGTACAGGGGGTGGGGTAAGTGTGGATAGTGTTTTTTTTATTTCTATTTTTTACCGTACGCTTACGGTAAGCGTACTCGGCGAAATTGCCGAAAAAAAAATAAAACCGTTTTTGCTCTTGGGGGATGTTTGGGGACTCCCTCAACATGACTATGTGGGAGGGAGTTGTCAAAACAGCCCCGTAACATGTTTTTGGGCATCATGTTTGATAAATAACACTCAGTGCGAGAGACAAAATGGCGGACGCCGCTTCCTGGTTTCGGCCGATTCGAATGTTTACTAAGATCTAAGAGCCAATCAGAATCGCGCGTACGGTAAGCGGGCTCAGATATATATATTGATTTAAAGGCTATTTTCTCAGAATCTACTGAACAGATTTACACCAAACCTACAAAAGGCACTTCCTTGACATAGGGACTACCTCTCTGCCAAATTTCTAGTAATTCTGTTCAGCCGTTCGGGCTGTAGCTCTGTCTAAAGGTCCTATGGAAAAATGCATGGGAAAAACGCGCTTTGGGACCCCCCTTTTATCTCAGCCCCCACTTGACGAATCCCCCCGAGACTTTCAGGGTAGGAGCGGAGCGTAGCGCCCCACCTATTTTGAAAAATTCGCGAGGATTCATCGACCGGCGCCAAAGTTATTCAAAATAGAATGTTGCGGATTTCCTATGGAAAAGGGGTCCTAACTATAACTACCTACTGGCGACCGCCAGTAGGTAATATATATATATATATATATATATATATATATATATATATATATATATTACGGGCAGCAGCGCGTCTCGCCCAGGTCAATGTAGGAAGGGCTGCTTACGTGCTGGTCTGAGTTAAATGGACAATAAGTGCGAAACGAAGAGGCACCACGTGACCTCATCACATGATAATACATCAGAAACTAAAAATCTGAGTTTGCGGTGTGCAAGTGGAGTAATAGAAAAAAGGATCATATTGCACATGTGCAAAAACAAGACCAAGAAAAACACCTGTGGTGTACATGCGTGTGTGCGCGTGCGTGTTTGGGGACCTGTGTGTCTGGAAATTCAGGTCCAGATTAGTAAGGCGCAGTCACCATATTTTAATATGAAGCAGCATTTTTTAAGTTAAAGCATGGCACGTTGTAATAAAATTGAAAATGTAAACTGCCCCCCTCGCATCATGCAGCTTACTCTGACCGCCCCCGAGCGGAGCTCTGAAGAGTTACCCTCCAGTGAGCTGAAGAAAATAAATTTGTGGAGGTCTGCATGTATGGCAAGGGCGCCATGTTAAAGATAAACCACGGTGTTGCATGTTCAAAAAAAACAAATGTGTGTTCAGAAACTGTTGCGGCAGAGCATGTCCTGCTTACAATGACAGGCAGGAGAAGGATTATGTTACTTACCCTGTAAGCATCTGATCTTGGCATGCAGTGGCTGTAGATTCACATGCTTTAAACAAGTCCACCATATAGTGTTGGGTTTGGATGTTTACAAGTTGTTTTTTTCCAAGACGTTTTCTTTGAGTCACAAGGCTGTGCTGCGACTCTTGGGAATACTGCGCATGGTCTTCAATGCCATCTTCAGATTGTTTTGCTGTGGGTAGGTGAGAATGTAAGAAAAGTGTATATGTAAGCATTAAGATGTTCATGCGTTACTATGAAATAAAGTGTATGAACTGCAACCTACATAAGAATTTTTGGGGAGGAGGGATTGAGCATGAGAATCTACAGATCTACATGCCAAGAACAGATGCTTACAGGTTAAGTAATCTGTTTGAGGCATGTGTGCTGTAGATACACATGCTTTGCATAGACTGCAAAGAAGTCCCTCTCCTTAGGCAGAGGTTAACTTGTGAGGGTTGTAGCTGTTTCAAAATGTCACACACAAAACACACATGAAAGTGCCCAATACAGCAAATGCTGTCAGAACGGCATCAGTAGATTATTACAGGGTACTCACCCACTATGCAGAAACATTTGGGATGTTAGAGGCGTGGTGAGAGGAGCAAAGACAGGGAATGTTGCGAGGGTCAACCCAATTCAATAATACGGACAAGAAGCAATAGGGGGTGGAGACTAGTGATCCAGACTACCTTTCCCATGAGGCAAAGCAGAAATGATTGAGAACGCTAGAGAAACCGTGTCTCCACTCGGAAGGGAGTCCATTTAACTCCCCCTGCTCTCAATACACTGCGGATTATTCAAGTAAAAGCAGCGTTTCCAGACATTTGGATTCACCTCATAGAAAGGAGCGGTAAGGGTGCACTTGCACCACTGTTCGGCCCCTTCAGTGTTTCTGCTTTCTCAAAGAAGCAGAGTCCTGGATTGGGTGAATTAATTCTGGCAAGGACTTCCATGTGCCTTAGCCTTTTCATAGTTTATTGAGAATTCTCTACGTGGGACCAACAACTCCTGCTCGTGCATGGGATACATGCGTTGTATCAGCCAGGACCTTAGTCCCTAAATTTAGCGCTGGAATTGTGCTGAGATACTGGTATACCCGTGTTTTTAACAGAGGGAGTAAATTTCTTTCGTTTTTGACATATTGGAATTAAGGAACTGCAGGAGTAGCATATACTTCTGTAAGACTACATCTTGCAGCAATTGAAGCAAATCTCCAAAATAGGCAACACATATCGGTGGTTAAAATTCCTGTTTTATAAGCTATTATGGCAGGATTTAAAAGAATAATTCCTCCTAGAATTCTGCCTGCCCCAGCATGGAACCTAAAAATTGTTCTAACAAGATTAATGGGTCCTCCTATTGAACCGTAACATTCTTTCCAATTGCAACATCTTTCACGGAAACTTGCCAATTTAACGCTAAAACTTTGCTTAGAAGAGTAAGTGAAATTCAGGCGCTGACTCTAGAGGAGCCTTTCTTTCAACTACATAGAGACAGGGTAGTGCTTCGAACTAATCCTAAATTCAATCCATTGATTTACCAGTTTTGTTCCCCCAACCAGATACATTTGCAGAAATGGCATTACATACTTTAGATGTAAAAAGGGCATTGATGTATTGCATCGACAGGACTAAATCATTTAGAAAAACTAAACAATTGTTTGTTGCCTTTGCACCCCCTGGTTTAGGGAAAGCAATTTCAAAATCTGGCATTTCAAGATGGATAGTTAAATGCATCCAGACATGCTAATCAAAAGCTAAACGACTTTTACCTGTTCCACCAAAAGAACACTTCACTAGAAAAATTAGGGCTTCTATGGCTTCTATGGCTCAGTGTTCCGTGGTTCTGTGTGAGAAGGTCCGGGTGAAACTTCTCATGTGGGACTAAAGACAGTTCCAGAGGTATTGAAAACCATTGTTGTCGAGCCTATGTTGGAGCTATTAGTATCATGGTGAGAGATGTCCTTCTGAGTTTCCTGACCACTACTGGAAGTAGTGGGAGAGGTGGAACAGCGTATGAAAATATCCCTGAACAGCTCCTCCATCGAGCATTGCCTTTGGATAGATGGTGTGGGTACCTGCTTGTGAAGTGTCGGCATTTTGCGTTTTCCTTTGTTGCAAACAGGTCTATCTCTGGACCCCGCCCCCCGCTAGTGAAAATATGGTTGAGAACATTGGGGTGAATCTCCCATTTGTGGACTTGTTGTTGAGTTCTGCTTAGAAAGTCTGCAATTTGATTGCTTGTCCCTGGGACATGTTCTGCTAGGAGACTAATGTTGTGATTAGGGGTCCCGGTTTTATGGTATTTATTTTTTTGACATTTCCGTCTGTATTTATCCAGATTTATTTTTTGCCAACTTTATCTGTATTTATCCATATTTTTTATGGGTTGTGTGAAAAAAA
Organism: Triturus cristatus; assembly: GCF_964204655.1. Lineage (NCBI taxonomy): Eukaryota > Metazoa > Chordata > Amphibia > Caudata > Salamandridae > Triturus > Triturus cristatus. The sequence continues at coordinate 583,459,906 of NC_140591.1, read as the reverse complement.
GAAAGCTGAAACTGGTATATTTCCACATGCACTTATATGAACATTTCAGGTCATCATTGTGCTTATCTACTGCTGTTTAAGCCTCTTTACTAAAGTTCTTTTTTTTTTAACCCCCTTAACTATCAATACACACAGTTATTGGCCTGGCAGTCATGGCAAAGTGAATTTAGAATCACTCAAAAAGCATCCAATTTCCGTTTTTATCTACATTTAAAAATAAATACAGACAAGAAAATAAATGGTTTTCTGTCTGTATTTATCTGTAGAAACGGAAACAGGGAGCCTTAGTTGTGATGTATTGCTGATCTCCATATTTTCTGTGCTACCCGAGATATTTGGAGAGTGTGTCTTCCCCAGTTTTTGTAAATAATACATTGTTGTCATATTGTCTGATCGAAATAGAACTTTGTGTTGCAGGTGAGGTAGGAAAGTTTGGATTGCTAGATGAACAGTTTGCAGCTCTAGGTGATTGCTATGGAGATTCTTGTATTTGGAATCCCATATTCCCTGAATAGGTGAGGTGGTAGAGATGAGCACCCCAACCTGTTAAGGAAGCATCTGTTGTGAGTATTATCAGGAGAACTGGGTCCTGAAAAGGCCGCCTTTTGGTTAAACTCTGGTTTACACCATTGCAGAGAGTGATTTTTGCAGCAGTCTACCAACACTAGATCATGAAGGAGACCCAATGATTGAGTCCACTGTTCAGATAGACATTGTTGCAGAGGTCTCATCTTTAGTTGGGTATGTGGTACTATGTGAATACAGGATGCTATCAAGGCTAGAAGTCTGAGAAATGTTTTTGCAGGAAGTTGATTTCCGGTTTGAAACGGTTGAATTAATGTTACTATGCTGTGTACCCGGTCTGTGTTTGGGTATGCTAGTGTGGATTGTGTGTTCAATATAGCACCTAGGTACAACTGAGTTTTTTTTTTTTTTTTTTAAAGTTCTTTTTATTAACAATTCAGCAGGATGATCACTTTATACAGCAAGCAATAATTACAGTTGTATCTTAGACTCACAAATCCAGCAGTTGGTCCTACAACTGAGTTTTGAATAGTTGTAGATTATATTTTTGTAGATTTATGGTAAACACTAGTTGATGAAGCAAATATAAAGTTTTGGGTGTTTTGGTTGCAAAGAATGTATTGGGTTGCTTTTACTAACCAGCTCTCTAGATATGGGAAAACATTAATATTTTGTCCGCGTAGTTGTGCTGCTACTACTGCTAAACACTTTGTGAAGACTCCTGGTGCTGTGGTAATTCCAAATGAAAGAACCTTGAACTGATAAGGTTTTCCTTGAAATAAAAATCGGAGGTATTTCATGTGTGCAGGGTGAATTGATATTTGGAAATAGGCGTCCTTCAGATCTAAAGCCGCCATGAAATCTCCTTTTTGTAATAATGGAACGATCTCTTGGAGAGTGACCACATGGAAGTGTTCTGATATGTTGTAATGATTTAATGGTCTGAGATGGAGAATGGGTCATAGGGACCCATCCTTTATGGGTATAAGGAAGTATAGTGAATATACTCCGGTTTCTTGAAATTGTGGTGAAACGAAGTCTATTGCTTCTTTTTTAAATAGAGCTGATATCTTTTTGCAGAAGGGTTTGATGTTGTAAAGATAGTTTGCGAGGTGGAATATTTGGGGAAGTTATGAGCTCCAGACAATAAACATGTTGGATAATGTCCAAGACCCGTTGGTCTGTTGTGATTGATTTCCAATTGTTGAGGAACTGTTGAAGACGACCCCAGACAGGTGTTAGATGGCCTGCGGGCATGGTAAAGAAGTCATTGTTTTTATTGGCATTTAAGGAACGGGCTTTTCCTCTGCCTCTTCCTTTAAAACGGTTTACTCTATAAAAGCCCCCTGTAGAAAGTTCTAGGAGTAGATGTTTGGCCCCAATTCTTGTATTTGGACCTAGAGATATCTGTGGTGGCAGTTTTGGCACCTTGTTTGTAATTGGGCCTACGAAAAAGACCACAGTAAGTGTTTGTTTGTACAGCTCCCATATATTTTGCTACCCCCTGTGCGCTTTTTCATCTTTTCAAGGGCTGTGTCTACCTGCGGGCTGAAAAGATGTTCCTGATCGAATGGTAGATTTAATATGACCTGCTCTACTTCAGGTTTTAATCCGGACAACCTTAGCCATGCGTGCCTACGTAATAGGATACTGGCGTTAATACCCCCAAGTAGCAGTGTCAGCTGCATCTAGTGCACATTTTATAGAGTTGTTAGTAATAGGTTTACCTTCATTCACTATTTCTTGACCCCTCTTTTTGTGCTCCTCTGGGAGATGTTGGCGGAGCCCCTCCATTTCGTCCCAGTGGCTCGTCATAGTTTGCTAATAAGGCTTGGCTATACGTCAATGATTAGCTGCACGTGCAGCAAATCTTTTACCAGAGGCATATATGAGCTTGGATTCTCTCTCTGGAGGTGGTGCATCTCCAGTTGTTTGTGAGTTAACTCTTCTCCTGGCATTTGAAACTACCAAAGAGTCTCAGGTTAGTTAGCCTTTATTAAAAAAAATGGTGTCTGATGGGGATACCTTGTTCTTTGTCAGTGCGTTGAGTAATGATCCTTGATTTTACAGAGTCTTTAAAGATGTCCTATGAATGACATGTCATACCCTTGAGTAACAGTTCAGTATTGTGCCCCTGTCTGTGGAGTAGATAAAGTTTATAATAGTAAATCCTCCTCTATAGACTATATAAAGGAACTTGATGGAACGTTGCAGCAGGTGCAATTAGGTCCTCACAAGCATCATCAGGTGGTGATGGGCAAGTGGGATACAACTCAGAATGAGTATCTGCTTGAGGCTCAATGTCAAATAGCCCTAGGATCCCCTGGTTGTGTATCATCTGGAATATCCTGATCCTCCCCCACTGTAGACTGAGGGGATGTATTACCTGCCACAGATAAATGTAGTGAGTGAGGTATTGGAGTAGGCGTTTGTGGTAGTGGTGAAATAGGAATCTGCAAAGGACTAGTTACAGCATTCTTCCTCCTCCACTTTACAGGTTGAACACGAATGTCTAATGCCTGTTCAAAACTCACCTGCTTCTTAGAAGTGTGTTTTGGTGGTTGTATCACAATTTTCCTAGTTCTGGCTGAATTTTAAGTGTCTTGTTTCAGATCAAGTTTTTGCTGAAATTGCTGGAGAACTGGCTCTGGAGGAGATTTCGGACCAAAAAAAGAACCATTTCAGTGGTGGGAGCTTTGATTTCGACAAAGGAATATTTGGTTCCGAAATCTGTAGTCTCTGTTTTGGTGCAGAGACCAAAGATCAAGCTCTTATGGCCTTCAATATCAATGAGGTGGAGGCCCCTGCTGTAGGCAGAACTTTGAGCCGAGCTGGAGGGCGGGGCTGTGGAGTCATGTTTTCGGCACGCGCCATGGCTTATTTGCAGTGGCAGACAGAGCAGTTTTTCCGGTAGAAACTGATGGTTTGGGGTTAGGATCAGGGGCAAAGATACTCACTGTTGATTGTTTTTGTGCCGACTGCAGAACGGTCGAGTACTCTTCAGATTGGGACTGGGAATCATGTATGTAGAGCGATTCCTCTTGTGCCGCTGAAGCTTCTTTCTCCTCTTGTCGACTGAAGAGGTCTGGGACATCGTCCGCTTGTTTACACTGCATATCCTGTTGTCTTGCACATCGATCCAGATAGGTCTGTTTGGATCGAAAGGATTTGCAGGCCTCACATGTGTCTTCTTGATGATCAGGCGAAAGGCATAAATTACAACACGGAATGTTAGTCAGTGTGAGGGTATTTAGAGTAACACTTTGGACAGAAACAGAACGGAGTGCGTTCTATTAGCATGTCATTCTCTGGGAGTATGGAAATGATAAAAGTCTGTTGAGCCGGGCACAGCCTGAGGGAGCAATTCAAAGACCTGCTTCAAGGTTGTATGAGACGCAAAGTAGACTGATAGAGACAATACCATTGAATGGGAATAAACTACCCAAAGGGAGTCCGAAAGAGTCTTGAACCAGAGCGCAAGATACTACTTCCAAAACAGTCAGCGAAAAAAAAAAAAATCTGAAGTTGGTGTCGAACATGCGCAGTATTCTCTAGAGCAGGAGTCAGTCAGCCTAGTGACCTGAAGAAAACTTCTTGGAACAAAAACAACTTTTAATCATCCGAGCCCAACACTAGATGGCAGACTTATGCAAAGCATGTGTATCTACCACACACATGCCTCGAACAGTTATTTAAGAAAATAGTACTTGAGGCTGTAATTAAAACATCCAGCGTAACACATGTAAGAGGGGTGTACTCATGGGAGGTTACAACAGGAGAAAAGGCGATACTACGGAGTAACTACTAAGCCTATTGACAAATGAGAAGCCACCATCTATAAAGGACAGTGACAGGAGCCAACTAAAAAGATGAGCAGAACGTGGGTGAGGCTTCATGTCCATATAGTGAATACAGTAGGTTTAGGCCTGGGCGATACCTAAAAATCTCATAAGGAAAAGGAGTTGGGGAAATCTGTTGAACGCAATAGAACCAAAAAAATACAAAAAAGTTTTGGAAGCTAGTGTAGTAAGGTTCAGACAAGACTCTGGGGGCAAAGTTGTGTGGATGAAGAAGATGTATGGGTTGAGTACTTAAAAGAAATATTTGGAAAAGGGTTGGAGCCAGTGATAACGAGAGCAACCCCATGGACGGGGCTGGACAATGATACTTGGTCCCAGTTCACGTTAGCCAATATTAAATGCACCATTTTGAAACTGGTTTGAACTAGATCAGTTGGATCGGATAATCTCTCGGCTGTTTTAATAAAGACCCGGCACAATTGATAGACAGAATTCTTCCAATGGATTTTTTTTAATGTTCTATCCACAAGCCAGTTTCCCGATAAGCTGAAAGGCACTTTCATTAGACACATACACAAGAGAGGAGACAAAGATCCCAAAGAATTATAGGTTGATTAACCTACTGGACGTGGGAGAAAAATTGGTCGCAAATATATTAGGCAAGCTTAAGGAATGGGCGGAATTAAACCATGTTTAACCACAAAAGAGCTGCACCTAAAGTGATAACCACTATAAGGTTTGAGTTGTATTGTGAGTGGGGACATCTCACAAAAAGTAACGGACTGGTCTCACACACCACCTGGTGTCATGCTTCATCATTGACCAGTCCTCGCCCTCTAAAACCTTGGTTTGATAGAGGGCGGGCATACACCTGACGACAGGGATGCACTTTCTAAACTAAGTGGGGGCCCATGTATGAGTGAGAGATTAAAAATTATAGTTATCCTCATTGTGTTTTTTAATGTGAAAGGTAACTATATGATGTTTAAAAGCAGGTGACGGTATGTGGGGAAATTAGTGTCCCCTAACCGTTGTGTTTAGAGGTCGACATGTTTCTGCCGTCTTGGCCCAAGAGGGTCCAGGGCATTCATCAGGACCTAAATATGTAAATGGGGGCTCCGTTCTTACCAAAAGTGGCAAGAGTGTACCACTGTGTGGGCGTGATCACTGTCACACTCCACAATTGGATGGCTCCTAGATTCAAGCCTGTAAAAGAAAATGTAGGGAGAGAAAAAATATATAACAGACCGTAGTAGTGGCGAATAACTGAACTCAATACATGCACTGATCCAGTTTGTGTGAGTGACTACTCATGTGACATGTGCCACTCAATTTGTGTACATGATGGGGATGCAAAGGTGAGAGCATGTGTCTCACTGCTCTTACCCTAAAAACCAAGGCTACTGGCCCCATGGGAGGAGGGGAGGGGAAACCCCTGTTTGTCAGAACTTGTGGAAAAAACATGATAGATCACAGCTGGCGTGAGAATTATGGTTTTTCAAGTTCAAACACACAGAACATTCACCCTCAATTGTGCTAATTGCCCCAAAGTACTTTCATTCAGTCCGATCTCATTCACACCCTTACTGCCTCAAGGAAAGATTCCTGCGTGGATCCTTGGTTTTAAGTGGCGCTAAGTGAAATCAGGTGCGTGGTTTCCTGTGTCCCTGGAGGGGAAGCCTGATTCATCTATGGCCGCACTGTGCACATGCTCAGTGTGAATAAACCCGGAGCACTACTTCCTTTGTCCTGAAGCGCGAGAGCCTGGTTTCAAAATGGTGGAGTTACGCACATGTTCAGATTAGAGAAGTGAAGCGTGTGATGGAAATCACTGAGGAAAAGTGCGCGGTGGTCCGTGCCCTACGCAACAGTGCCTAGTTTTAAATTGGCAAAAATACACACATGCGCTTGTGTGCCATTGGTGCATGACTGCCAAGGCACCCGATGTGGAAACAGGAGGGCGGCCAATTACTGTGATGGAAGGTGAAATTCTACCTAGATTTTTTAGCTGCCCAGAGGGGCGAGATTTTGCAGAAGGGGCAGAAGTACACGTCTGCTCTGTGTGCGACTGGTGCGTGACTGCGAAGCACCCGGTGTGTGAACGGGTGAGCGGCTGATTGCCCAGAACAAAGTCTATTCTATCCAGAGTCTAGAGCTGCCCAGATGGGTGATGTTGTGCGTGTACTAGCGGGCAGTTTTCGGTTGGACTTGCTCTGATGCACTTGTGCAAACAGGCATTCCAAAGGAAGATCATAATAAGGGTGATAAGGGTAAGGATGTCAAATGTTGGGTATTAGCACTGAGTGTCTGCGCTATCATTTCTATTCATGCGTTAAGCCTCGGTGAGAGACGGTTCCAGCTGGGGGAGGATGACTGGAGGGCATGTGGCCTATTAGCCTCACAACTTTGTTTTAGTTTAAAAGCGAGCTAAGTGTGATAATTCCAGGTAGACTCAGCCCATTTTAAGTAAACACATTTAAGACAGGGCACTGCATGTACCGATGGTTTCACAGTGTCGTGTGATGGTATACCAGGTACACTCCGTCTATGTGTTAGTGTGAATTAATCTACTGGTGGTTGTTAGAGGTTTCAATGCCCCATTTGGAGCCACGGTATTTCATCGTTGAGCCCTTTGTCCCAGGTTCATAAACGGAACACCCAGCGTTGTTCTCTTACATGTAGGGCTTTAGTAAGGTGAAACTTTCGTTTTTTCATTACCATTTCATTTCATTGGAGCCATCCAATTGTGGAGTGTGACAGTGATCACGCCCACACAGTGGTACACTCTTGCCACTTTTGATAAGAACGGAGCCCCCCCATTTACATATTTAGGTGCTGATGAATGCCCTGGACCCTCCTGGGCCAAGACGGCAGAAACAGGTCTACCTCTAAACACAACGGTTAGGGGACACTAATTCCCCCACATACCGTCACCTGCTTTTAAACATCACATAGTTACCTTTCACATTAAAAAACACAATGAGAATAACTATAATGATTTTTAATCTCACTCACTCCTACACGGGCCACCACTTAGTTTAGAAGTGCATCCCTGTCGTCAGATGTATGCCCGCCCTCTATCAAACCAAGGTTTTAGAGGGCAAGGACTGGTCAATGATGAAGCATGACACCAGGTGGTGTGTGAGACCAGTCCGTTACTTTTTGTGAGATATCCCCACTCACAATATAACTCAAACCTTATAGTGGTTATCACTTTAGGAGCAGCTCTTTTGTGGTTAAACATGCATAGTTGGAGGCTGCTAGCTCCCGAAACCCCGTGCCTCTTGTTCCCTCCTCCACACAGTATGGAGCTCATGTGTTTCGGAATTAAACCATATCATGCCCCAGAACAAGGGAAAGGGGCTTTGAGGAATGTCATTCTATGATAGATCACGGTTTTTCCTTATGGTCCATTGTGTGGAAGGTTGTAGAGCAAGGGGCAGTTTATTCTGCTGCTTCGTACAAGTACGTGCTGCCTTTGATTTGGTGGGCCAGAATTGCGCAAGGGAAACTTTGGTAATACAAGCAATTCCAAACCGTCTTTTGGTTTTAATTCAGGAGCTACACTCGCACAACTGAGCACAGGCAATTCTAGGCACAGAGGGGACACGGACCAAGAAATACTGATCAACAATGGGCTGAGACAGAGTTGTGTGCTAGCCCAGTTATTGGCAGTGGCAAGGGGAATTAGCCTCAAATTGAATATAAAACATAGCATGCCTCCAGTATGCAGACCATCTTGTGATTTTAGATCTAAATAGAGATAGGCTTGCAAAGGAAGTTTGATGCTTTCATGGAATGTTGCAACTATAAAAAGTTAGTTGTAAACAAAGAGTAAGGTGTAGAGCAGGGGTACTCACAAACTTTCTCTCGGGGGCCAAATTTACAGTGTGGTTTGTGGCCGAGGGCTGCACCGGTGGGGGCGGGGCTAGAGCAAAAAAAAAAAAAAAACTGACCATGAGGTTGAACACAGGCCCCTGCAGCAGACGCCTTCGTCCACTGACCCACCAGACCCGGCATTCACACATCTCTATCTATCTATCTATTTACCCGTCTCCCTCCCTCCCTCCGTCCGTCTATCACTCTCCCTCTCGGTCTCCCTCTCTCTCTCTCTCCCCCTTTCTCCCTGTCTATTTCTCTCTCTCTCCCCCTTTCTCTCTCTCCCTCAGTCTCCCTCTGTCTCCCTCCCTCTCCCTGTCTCCCTCCCTCTTTCTCTCTCTCTCTCCCTCTGCCTCACTGTGTTTGTCTCCCTCCCTCTCTGTCTCCCTCCCTCCCCTTCTCTCTCCCTGCCTCCCTCCCTCTCCCTCAATCATTTTGTCTCCCTTTCTCTGTCTCCCTCCTTCCTTCTCTCCCCCTCCTTGCCTCCCTCTCTCCCCCTCCTTGCCTCCCTCTCTCCCCCTCCTTGCCTCCCTCTCTCTCTCTCTCTCTCTCTCTCTCTCCCTGCCTCCCTCTCTCTCTCTCTCTCCCTGCCTCCCTCTCTCTCTCCCTGCCTCCCTCTCTCTCTCTCCCTGCCTCCCTCTCTCTCTCTCCCTGCCTCCCTCTCTCTCTCCCTGCCTCCCTCTCTCTCTCCCTGCCTCCCTCTCTCTCTCTCCCTGCCTCCCTCTCTCTCTCTCCCTGCCTCCCTCTCTCTCTCTCCCTGCCTCCCTCTCTCTCTCCCTCCCTCCCGCTCTCCCTCCCTCCCGCTCTCCCTCCCTCCCGCTCTCCCTCCCTGCCTCTCTCCCTCCCTGCCTCTCTCTCTCCCTGCCTCTCTCTCTCCCTGCCTCCCTCTCTCCCTGCCTCCCTCTCTCTCCCTCTCTCCCTGCCTCCCTCTCTCTCCCTCTCTCCCTGCCTCCCTCTCTCCCTGCCTCCCTCTCTCCCTGCCTCTCCCTCTCTCCCTCCCTGCCTCCCCCTCTCCCTCTCCCTGCCTCCCCCTCTCCCTCTCCCTCTCCCTGCCTCCCCCTCTCCCTCTCCCTGCCTCCCCCTCTCCCTCTCCCTGCCTCTCCCTCTCCCTGCCTCCCCCTCTCCCTCTCCCTGCCTCCCCCTCTCCCTGCCTCCCCCTCTCCCTGCCTCCCCCTCTCCCTCTCCCTCTCCCTGCCTCCCCCTCTCCCTGCCTCCCCCTCTCCCTCTCCCTGCCTCCCCCTCTCCCTCTCCCTGCCTCCCCCTCTCCCTGCCTCCCCCTCTCCCTCTCCCTGCCTCCCCCTCTCCCTGCCTCCCCCTCTCCCTGCCTCCCCCTCGCCCTCTCCCTGCCTCCCCCTCTCCCTGCCTCCCCCTCTCCCTCTCCCTGCCTCCCCCTCTCCCTGCCTCCCCCTCTCCCTGCCTCCCCCTCTCCCTCCCTCCCTCTCCCTGCCTCCCTCCCTCTCCCTGCCTCCCTCCCTCTCCCTCTCTCCCTGCCTCCCTCCCTCTCTCCCTGCCTCCCTCCCTCTCTCTGCCTCCCTCCCTCTCTCTCTGCCTCCCTCCCCCTCTCTCCCTGCCTCCCTCCCCCTCTCTCCCTGCCTCCCTCCCCCTCTCTCCCTGCCTCCCTCCCTCTCTCTCCCTGCCTCCCTCTCTCTCCCTGCCTCCCTCTCTCTCCCTGCCTCCCTCTCTCCCTGCCTCCCCCTCTCCCTCTCCCTGCCTCCCCCTCTCCCTCTCCCTGCCTCCCCCTCTCCCTCTCCCTGCCTCCCCCTCTCCCTCTCCCTGCCTCCCCCTCTCCCTCTCCCTGCCTCCCCCTCTCCCTCTCCCTCTCCCTGCCTCCCCCTCTCCCTCTCTCCCTGCCTCCCTCCCTGCCTCCCTCCCTCTCTCTGCCTCCCTCCCCCTCTCTCCCTGCCTCCCTCCCTCTCTCTCCCTGCCTCCCTCCCTCTCTCTCCCTGCCTCCCTCCCTCCCTGCCTCCCTCTCTCCCTGCCTCCCTCTCTCCCTGCCTCCCTCTCTCCCTGCCTCCCCCTCCCTCTCTCCCTGCCTCCCCCTCTCCCTCTCCCTGCCTCCCCCTCTCCCTCTCCCTGCCTCCCCCTCTCCCTCTCCCTGCCTCCCCCTCTCCCTGCCTCCCCCTCTCCCTCTCCCTGCCTCTCCCTCTCCCTGCCTCCCCCTCTCCCTGCCTCCCCCTCTCCCTCTCCCTGCCTCCCCCTCTCCCTCTCCCTGCCTCTCCCTCTCCCTCTCCCTCTCCCTGCCTCCCCCTCTCCCTCTCCCTGCCTCCCCCTCTCCCTGCCTCCCCCTCTCCCTCTCCCTCTCCCTGCCTCCCCCTCTCCCTGCCTCCCCCTCTCCCTGCCTCCCCCTCTCCCTCTCCCTGCCTCCCCCTCTCCCTGCCTCCCCCTGCCTCCCCCTCTCCCTGCCTCCCTCTCCCTCTCTCCCTGCCTCCCTCTCCCTCTCTCCCTGCCTCCCTCTCCCTCTCCCTGCCTCCCTCTCCCTCTCTCCCTGCCTCCCTCTCCCTCTCCCTCTC